>NC_091627.1:33473161-38273161 GCF_027580195.1 Bos mutus
TGGTTTCTGGCAGCTATGTTGGCAGTCAGCAAATAAGATGCCTCTGAATGTTCAAAGTATTATTAGTTGCTCTAATTCTGATGCCTAATGGAACTATTCCTAAGGGAGGACTAGAGATGTGTATGTCCCAAGTCAACAGTGTGGTGAGGGGCACTCACCAGAGCCTGATGTTTCTAAGGCCAAAAGGGAAACCCAGGACAGCTGGATCCAAAAGAGGTCGAGGAGAAAAGGTTACTCTAGAGCAGCAATTTCTCATTTGGGTGACAGAATGAAATGCTGTTTGGGAACACTTGCGTGCTGGCCTCAGGGGAATGGTTACCAAGCACGTGCCATTTCTGGGCTCTGAATCTCTTTTACTATAGCACCTTGCTATCTTGACATTAAGATAGTGGCTATCTGCCAACATGATTAAACCTGCGAGGTGGTGCATGGTATTATGGCAGCAATATATGAGCCTCTCTGCAGAAAAGGGGTAAAAACATGTGTAAGCTACATAATTCATTTAAGAAACAAAAAGCTCACTCAGCTAAAAGTCACATGTAAGACAAAGTGCAGCCAGCCTCAGAGAGTCCATTACACTGGAGCAGAGAAATAAGCTGAAACCGATTCCCAGTTTTGCCAAGTTTGCTGTTCCACTTTTCCCTTCTGCATTATGCGGCTGGGGGTGGGGTATGAGAGGGGGGATGGGCAAGAGGAAGAATAATATTTCCCTTTTATTAATTCAGAGGGAAGATGGAGACACAGTCTATAAGATCCAGACACTATGGAGCCAAATCAGTTAACTGCTTCTCCATGGTCACGCCAGTCAAGAAATACGAGGCTCATGAGTGCAGATCCTAGCCCTATCTTCAGGATGCAATTACACGCTTCCTCATATCCCAAACCTCAGTTCTCTCCATAGACACACCCAGTCATGCTGTTTCAATATTCTAAAACAATACAGCAATTAAAATTCACAAATAGGACAATTTCTAGTCTGATACCAAAGCATAACGTACATGATATTTAAAAACATCTAATACATAAGGTTTTCTCTTCTGCACTCAAAGACTCAATGATGTTAATGATTTATAATAACATTGTCTGCAACAATAGCAAAAAAAAAAAAAAAGTGAAAGAAGGAATTAGAGTTTCTCAAAATCAAAGAAATAAGACTTAAATATGGAGTATCCAGTACAGATCATGTTCAGGAAAAAGCAAACTGTGATGGTGAAAATCAAAACACATTCTACTCTCCCAGCAAAGGCAGAGAGAGCAGGCTCACCCTTTGAACACCTGCTGCTGTCCTCGACCCAGCGCGGGCAGTGTAGTGTCCTTAAGTATGGTCTGTAGGCCCTTATCCACGGAGACTTGAGCAATGCCAGCTCCCATCAGCCCTGCACCAAGAACGGCAAGCTGCCTGAAAGGAAAAGATGAAACGACTTTTGATAAAAGCTCTTAATTCAGTAAAAAGTGGGATTGCCCAGGTTATCATCCAATAAACCATTACCATCTCCCAGAGTTCACTCAAACTCACGTCCAAAGAGTCGGTGATGCCATCTAGCCATCTCATCCTCTGTCGTCCCCTTCTGCTCTTGCCCCAAATCCCTCCCACCATCAGGGTCTTTTCCAATGAGTCAACTCTTCGCATGAGGTGGCCAAAGTACTGGAGTTTCAGCTTTAGTATCATTCCTTCCAAAGAACACCCAGGACTGATCTCCTTCAGAATGGACTGGTTGGATCTCCTTGCAGTCCAAGGGACTCTCAAGAGTCTTCTCCAACACCACACTTCAAAAGCATCAATTCTTCAGTGCTCAGCCTTATTCACAGTCCAACTCTCACATCCATACATGACCACAGGAAAAACCATAGCCTTGACTAGACGAACCTTTGTTGCCAAAGTAACGTCTCTGCTTTTGAATATGCTATCTAGGTCGGTCATAACTTTCCTTCCAAGGAGTAAGCGTTTTTTAATTTCATGGCTGCAATCACCATCTGCAGGGATTTTGGAGCCCAAAAAAGTAAAGTCTAACGCTGTTTCCACTGTTTCCCCATCTATTTCCCATGAAGTGATGGGACCGGATGCCATGATCTTTGTTTTCTGAATGTTGAGCTTTAAGCCAACTTTTTCACTCTCCTCTTTCACTTTCATCAAGAGGCTGTTTAGATCTTCTTCACTTTCTGCCATAAGGGTGGTGTCATCTGCATATCTGAGGTTATTGATATGTCTCTTGGCAATCTTGATTTCAGCTTGTGCTTCTTCCAGCCCAGCATGTCTCATGATGTATTCTGCATATAAGTTAAATAAGCAGGGTGACAATATACAGTCTGGACGTCCTCCTTTTCCTATTTGGAACCAGTCTGTTGTTCCATGTCCAGTTCTAACTGTTGCTTCCTGACCTGCATATAGGTTTCTCAAGAGGCAGGTCAGGTGGTCTGGTATTCCCCTCTCAGAATTTTTCAGTTTATTGTGATCCACACAGTCAAAGGCTTTGGCATAGTCTATAAAGCAGAAATAGATGTTTTTCTGGAACTCTCTTGCTTTTTCCATGATCTAGCGGATGTCAGCAATTTGATCTCTGGTTCCTCTGCCTTTTCTAAAGCCAGCTTGAACATCAGGAAGTTTACGGTTCACGTATTGTTGAAGCCTGGCTTGATGAATTTTGAGCATTACTTTACTAGTGTGTGAGATGAGTGCAATTGTGTGGTAGTTTGAGCATTCTTTGGCATTGCCTTTCTTTGGGATTGGAATGAAAACTGACCTTTTCCGGTCCTGTGGCCACTGCCGAGTTTTCCAAATTTGCTGGCATGTTGAGTGCAGCACTTTCACAGCATCATTTTTCAGGATTTGAAAGAGCTCAACTGGAATTCCATCACCTTCACTAGCTTTGTTCGTAGGGATGCTTTCTAAGGCCCACATGACTTCACATTCCAGGATGTCTGGCTCTAGGTGAGTGATCACACCTTCGTGATTATCTTGGTTGTGAAGATTTTTGTACAGTTCTTCTGTGTATTCTTGCCACCTGTTCTTAATATCTTCTGCTTCTGTTAGGTCCATACTATTTCTGTTCTTTATTTAGCCCATCTTTACATGAAATGTTCCCTTGGTATCTCTAATTTTCTTGAAGAGGTCTCTAGTCTTTCCCATTCTAGGAGGTCAAATGTATTAAAACCAAAAATTGTATCCTCTATGACCCAGTAATTCTACTATCTACTCCAAGGAAATGGACTTATGCATAAGATGATATGCTAGGATGAAGAGTCATATAATGTTTACAATAATGAAAAAATTGGGAATAACCACCAGTCCATCAGTAGGCGATGAAAAGGAACAAGTTAACTGGTATGTAACCATCATACACAGTCTCTTCCAAGTTGTACCACCGACTAAAAAGAGCAAGTTACAGGATCCATACTGATAGACCTTTTATATTATTAATAAAACATTCAAATCATAAACACAAAACAGATTCATCTAGTATTTAAAAAGTTTTTTAAAAAAGGATAATAAGAATGCATTCTTCATATAAAAAAATATTTTATGAAAAGAGAAAATAGGTAAGGAATTCAAATTACCCCCCAAAGTCAAAGGGAAGAGGCCTAGAGAAACAGAAGTGGAACTATTACTGATAACTAGGGAAGCAGGAAGGAGGACACCCTTTCTTCAATTTATTACATTTTCAGTTCAACCTAGTCTGCCCTGCATACCTTATAATTTATTCTTCATTTCTAACACGATGTTATCTTTTCCTTCAATTTATTTCCTCAAGTTAGGTCAACTCTTACATCATCCTGTTTTTCTGTCTGTTTAGTTCTGAGTTTTTGAAAATTTTTGATTCAAAGTAATTCTTTTTCTTATAGCAAATATTTACTTAAGGTCACAGAATTCAAGTCTGGGAGCATTCTGTTACAGTTTTCTTTTGCACTGTGGAGGTTGTGGGGCAGAGTTTTCATAAGCTTAAGTATTTTGATTCTCATTGGTTTCTTCTTCCATGGGTTTCATACACATGCTGCCTGTCTTTTCTGTGTATTAGTACACAGTAACAGCTTCTCTGGGTGGTATCATACATATTAAAATACTAAGAGTTACACGCAGACTAGAATAAGAGTTTGGAGTGGCTAACTAGGTTTCTTAAAAGTAAATACTTATAATTTAAAATTTAATGGTAAATTTCTATAGGATATGTGAAGAAGTACAGATTGAAGTGCTATCATCATGCCACTGCAACATGGAAGTAAATGCTCTCAGCCACTGAATGTGAGATACTTGCCAAGGTTGGTGGTTCACAGGCAGATTGATACCAATTGATACAGATTGATACTGATCACCATGTGTTCTGGACAAGCAGTGAAGATTATATTTCATATTCTAATTTGGAAATCAGTCCTCTTGGCAAGAATCTTATCTGTCTCACCTGGACTTCTTACTGATTTCCTCTTCTGCTTTAGATTTGAATCTCACTGAAGGTGAGAGAGGTTATAAAGGAGAAGGAAGTAACATTAGCTGCTTTCACAAGCCCCTTTGTGTAATTCAGCTAGACAGTGTTTCTCAACCTTGGCACTACCAGCATTTTGGACTGGTTACTTTGTTTTGTGGCTCTCCTATGTACTGCAGGATGTTGAGCAACATTCCTGGCCACTGGCGCCAGTCTCATCCCTCCCTCCCCAGTTGTGACACCTAAAAATGTCTCCTGACATTGTCAAATGTCCCCTAGTGGCAACAGTGCCCAGGTTAAGAACTACTGAGCAAGAGGGTGAGTTTAGGGACATTATTAAACTTCAGATGCTGAAGACCTATTTAGGCAGCATAACACTGAAAGCCTCGCTAAAGAGAATAGATAGGAAATAGGTAAGGGGACTCAAATATTTAGGCTACAAGTGAAACAAAGGACAAGTCTTTAGTGGCTAGAATAAGGCTTTATGGTTTTGTTTTGTTTTTTTGCTGTGCTGAGGCCTGTGGAATCTTAGTTCCCCAACCAAGGACTGAACCCAGGCACCTGGCAGTGGAAGCTTGGAGTCCTAACCACTGGACCACCAGGGAATTTCTAAGGCTTTATGTTTTTTAATGAGGGAAATGTATGAATTCCCAGAGATGGTATCTCAAGTCACAGGGATAGACAAGGTCATCAATCAGGACATAGTGTGTGTATTTGGTTTAGGAAGCAGGAACCTAAACCAGATTTCTAGGGGACATCAATGGTGACACACGAATGCCTCTATAGGAGCCATTAGAGAAGTCTGGAGAGCCTCCCAGGTGGCTCTGTGGTAAAGAATCCACCTGCTAATGCAGAAGACATGGGTTCGACCCCTGGGTTGGGAAGATCCCCTGGAGAAGGCAATGGCAACCCACTCCAGTATTCTTGCCTAGGGAATCCCATGGACAGAAGAGTGTGGTGGGCTACAGTTCATGGGGTCACAAAAGGGTCAGGCAAGACTGAGGGACTAAACAACAACAGAGAGGTCTGGAGAAAACTCAGCACAAGCACAGCTCTGAAAGCCACGAAGTCCATGGTAGGATAGGGGTATATACTGATGAAGGCAAAAGCAGTTTAGGGCAAGACTGAGGCATCAGTGAGCTTAGCATGTGCTGAAATCCACAGGGACTTCCTAGGCAGAGCTGAACTTACTTAACCTCCTTCTGCGGAGCTCCAAATTTATTCTTCTTGCATTGGGTTTGACCACGGTAAAGTCCCATCAAGGCTTTTGATTCTTTGGTCATTGCAAGCTCTCCAAATGTCTGGAAAGTAAAGGAGAAGAAGAAAAGGTAGAGCTTCCCAGTCTTGGAGACATGGATTCCTTCAGGTCAGTTCCTCTGCAGAGCAGGGGCAACATGTGCAAAGCCTCAGGTCCTGAGCTGCAGAAGTCGGTCATTCCTACTGAGGGTCTTTCTCTCATTCTCCTCATCTGTACTTCTGATGACTGCTTTGCAAGGTTTTGGATATAACGAGCTCTCAAGATTCTCCACATCAGAGGTTGTGGCAACTTTTTTCACAGAACTAGAGTGGACCAATTATCTCAACCACCACTCTCATTTTAAAGATTGGGAAGAGGAGGCTCAGAGAAATTAAGTGACCTTGCTCAAAGCTACCCTGCCTCAAAGGGGCAGAAAGCGAACTTGAACCCGGGCAGTATGATTCCCAACTTCAGTTCTCTTTCCAAGGTAGTAGGCTGCCCCATGTGTCATCTACCACTTTATTTATTTTTTAAAGGCTTAAAATGTATTTTAATAAGTTCATGTTGCATTATTCATTTCTCAGAAAAACTTCAAAGGTATTAGGGACAAATCAAACATGGTACACCAATAAAAAATGCACAGCATAACTACCTAAAATAGACAAAGCTAAGAGCTACCGTCTGACACTCAGCATACAGCAACCCTGTTCTCAAGACTGTACTAGGCCTATCAAGAAAGCTGTGAATGGCAACATCACAGACACAAAGGGCCATTTCTGGGTTGTCCTTACCCAAGAAAAAGATGGAGGCAAGTTTAACACAAGATTTTTTAAAGATACACTAAATGAAAATCTCTAAGCAAAAATGTCTTCCTTGGGACATGAAAGGGTAATATATGGGACATAACAGAACCGTATGTATGTTGTCTGTGACCTCTGTGAACATGTGCCTGAATTCCCACCTGGGAGTGATTGGAACAGTGGGGCCAAGGTCATTGGGGGGATGTTTGGTTTTTGTGGTATATGTGGCAGGATCTCTGGGGTGAGACAGTGCGCTAAGTCGTGTCCAACTCTTGCGACCCCATGGACTGTAGCCTGCCAGTTTCCTCTGTCTATGGGATTCTCCAGGCAAGAATACTGGAGTGGGTTGCCATTTCCTTCTTCATCATCTACCACTTTAAATGTATCTTAACGTTTACAGAGAACAAGTCTCAAGTTAGTGGATAAGATCATGAGATTTAGAATCTGTATTTGAAAGAACTGGGTTTAAAGCCTGGCCCTGCCATTTCCCAGTTGTGAAGCTTTCTTCATCACTAAAATGGGAAAAACAATACCTATTTTACAGTATTGTTGTAGGGAGTCAATGAGAGCACTTGTAAAATGACTGGGTTTTAGCTATTACCATCATCAACATTACTAGAATTTACTGGTTCAATTACATGGTTACAAATAGCATTTCAAAGGAGGAACCCCTGCTAATAATGCTACCTTCATGTCTGAATAGAACATGAAACAATGTTCTGCTAATCTTGGTAAAGTAGGTTCTATTCAGTAAGTCAGTGATTTTTCAAACTACAGGCAGAAATCCATCAGTGGACACCAATTTAGTGCGTTGTAATAAGTAGAACCGACAGAAAATACTGAGCACAGTGTACAGGCTAATTATTTTGTGAAACATGCTTCAATCTTAGTGTACATATGTGTATGTGTTGTTGCACTTGGTGATAATGTAAAGGAATTCATCAGAGTGCACTGTGGTAAGCAACCCAGGATAAAGAAAGTTTTCTCTGGAATTTGTCCCGAGTTCCTCAGATACCTTTTGTGTTACTGAAGAGCAATCATCCAAAGAATAGCAAGGAGAGATAAGAAAGCCCTATTCAGCAATCAATGCAAAGAAATAGAGGAAAACGATAGAATGGGAAAGACTAGAGACCTCTTCAAGAAAATTAGAAACACCAAAGGAACATTTTATGCAAAGATGGGCTAAATAAAGGACAGAAATGGTATAGACCTAACAGAAGCAGAAGATATTAAGAACAGGTGGCAAGAATACACAGAAGACTTGTACAAAAAAGATCTTCATGACCCAGATAATCACGATGGTGTGATCAGTCACCTAGAGCCAGACATCCTGGAAAGTGAAGTCAAGTTGGCCTTAGAAAGCAACACTACGAACAAAGCTAGTGGAGGTGATGGAATTCCAGTTGAGCTCTTTCAAATCCTGAAAGATGATGCTATGAAAGTGCTGCACTCAATATGCCAGCAAATTTGGAAAACTCAGCAGTGGCCACAGGACTGGAAAAGGTCAGTTTTCATTCCAATCCCAAAGAAAGGCAATGCCAAAGAATGCTCAAACTACCACACAATTGCACTCATCTCACACGCTAGTAAAGTAATGCTCAAAATTCACCAAGCCAGGCTTTAGCAGTACATGAACCATGAACTTCCAGATGTTCAAGCTGGTTTTAGAAAAGGCAGAGGAACCAGAGATCAAATTGCCAACATCTGCTGGATCATCGGAAAAGCAAGAGGGTTCCAGAAAAACATCTATTTCTGCTTTATCGACTACGCCAAAGCCTTTGACTGTGTGGATCACAATAAACTGAAAAATTCTGAAAGTGAACGTGAAGTCGCTCAATTGTGTCTGACTCTTTGCAAACCCGAGGACTGTAAACTATCAGGCTCCTCAGTCCATGGAATTTTCCAGGCAAGAGTACTGGAGTGGGTTGCCATCTCCTTCTCCATGGGATCTTCCCAACCCAGGGATCAAACCCAGACATCCCACATTGCGGGCAGACGCTTTACCGTCTGGAAAATTCTGAAGGAGATGGGAATACCAGACCACCTGACCTGCCTCTTGAGAAACCCGTATGCAGGTCAGGAAGCAACAGTTAGAACTGGACATGGAACAACAGACTGGTTCCAAATAGGAAAAGGAGGACGTCAGGGCTGTATATTGTCACCCTGCTTATTTAACTTATATGCAGAGTATATCATGAGAAATGCTGGGCTGGAGGAAGCACAAACTGGAATCAAGATTGCCGGGAAAAATATCAATAACCTCAGATATGCAGATGACACCACCCTTATGGCAGAAAGTGAAGAAGATCTAAACAGCCTCTTGATGAAAGTGAAAGAGGAGAGTGAAAAAGTTGGCTTAAAGCTCAACATTCAGAAAACTAAGATCATGGCATCCAGTCCCATCACTTCATGGGAAATAGATGGGGAAACAGTGGAAACAGTGGCTGACTTTACTTTTTTGGGCTCCAAAATCACTGCAGATGGTGACTGCAGCCATGAAATTAAAAGACGATTACTGCTTAGAAGGAAAGTTATGACCAACCTAGACAGCATATTGAAAAGCAGAGACATTCCTTTGTCAACAAAGGTCCGTGTAGTCAATGCTATGGTTTTTCCAGCAGTCATGTATGGATGTGAGACTTGGACTATAAAGAAAGCTGAGTACCGAAGAATTGATGCTTTTGAACTGTGGTGTTGGAGAAGACTCTTTTTTTTTTTTTTTTTTTGGAGCAGACTCTTGAGAGTCCCTTGGACTGCAAGGAGATCCAACCAGTTCACCCTAAAGGAGATGAGTCCTGGGTGTTCACTGGAAGGACTGATGTTGAAGGTCAAACCCCAATACTTTGGCCACCTGATGCAAAGAGTTGACTCATTTGAAAAGACCCTGATGCTAGGAAAGATTGAGGGCAGGAGGAGAAGGGGAGGACACAGGATGAGATGGTTGAATGGCATCACTGACTAAATGGACATGGGTTTGGGTAGACTCTGGCAGTTGGTGATGGACAGAGGCCTGGTGTGCTATGGTTCATGGGGTTGCAAAGAGTTGGACATGACTGAGCGACTAACTGAACTGAACTGAATCATTCTTCAGTGATTGCTTAAAACTTCAAAACAATTGAATCCACTAAAATTTATGATCCACCAACTTGTTAGGAAGTGGAAGAGGTGAGGTTGGTTCCTGAGTCACTCTGTTTTCTTGTTTTAGTGGGTGCAAAAAATTTCCCTTCTAGTTTACCAAAGGGAGGCTGGGATTGTTTTATCTCTAGGCCTAACAAGTAAGAATCATATTTCCCTACCAGTGTATTCATTATGTCATAATGAAACCAGCCCATCCACAGAACAAAAAGTCCAAACGATTCCTTTTGAAAGGATTATAACTCTGTCTCTGCTTTTCCTAGTTATACCCTCGTTACTGAGCACGAGTGAAAAGTGAAAGTCGCTCAGTCATGTTCAACTCTTGGCAACGCCATGGACTGTATAGACCATGGAATTCTCCAGGCCAGAATACTGGAGTGGGTAGCCTTTCTCTTATCCAGGGGATCTGTCCAACCCAGAGATTGGACTCAGGTCTCCTGCACTGCAGGCAAATTCTTTACCAGCTAAGCCACAAGGGAATTAAGGGAAGCCGTTACTGAGAGCAAGTTCAAATACTGGATTGGCCAAAAAGTTTGTTGGGGTTTTCTCCCCCCAACAAACTTTTTGGCCAATCCATCCTTTTTAAATGGCTTTATTTTTGGCTGTGCTAGGTCTTTGTTGCAGCCATGGGCCCTCTCTAGTTGCGGTGAGTGGGGGTACTCTCTTGTTGGGAGTGCTTGGGCTCCTCACTGTGGGGCTTCTCTTGTTGTGGAGCACAGGCTCTAGGGTATGTGGGTTTCAGCAGTTGCGGCTCATGGGTTCTACAGTGCATGGGTTCTATAGTGCATGGGCTCAGCTGCCCCATGGCTTATGGAATCCTTCTGACCAGGGACTGAACTTGTGTCCTCTGCATTGGCAGGTGGACTCCTAACCACTGGACCACCAGGGAAGTCCTTCCATAACATCTTAATGGAAAAACTGAAATAAATTTTTTGTCCAACCCAACATCCGGGGACTACTATGGTTTTCTCAGCATCTACTGGCTCAGTGAGATTAATCAGAAGAAATGACAACCACCAGAAGAAAATACATATATATTTTTTACTAGACTTTGAATAGTTTATCTTTTTTCAGTTTTACACACAGCATTTTAGATCTTGGTTTTCCTGTCTCCAATAATAAAACACTGAAAGGAAATAATTTTACCTGAGATTCAGAGAGATAGCCAGCATTACTCCCTTGCTCGATTCCAGTCTTCACTACCTAAAAAACACAGAGAGCACTTGTTCCTTGTTGGAATGGACTGTTGAGATGTACAGTAATGCTGAAAAAAGATGGCTAGTGTTGTTAGTCTTCAAAAAGTCAGAAGTCTAAACTGAAGTGAGAAAGAGAAGAGGATTGAGTGCCTTATTACTTAAGACAGTTAATTCTCCATCTCTAAGGCTACTGCTAAACCTAGCATAAAATGGGAGGAAATAAAATAGAAGGAAAGAGAATTAAAGTCAGAACATGAAAAGCATACAGAGGTTCCACAGCTCAAATCCTACCTCCTTATCCTTTGAATCCTGTTATTTTGTCAGAGAAAGAGTTGTTGTCACCCCTTTCTGAGTTCAATAGTACGTTTACCGTTTCCTCTCCTCTCCCTTCCCTCCTCCTCAAATTATTCATCCAGCTCGTCTCCTGTTTTTCAAATATGAGCAGGTCCCCTAAGTTCCACTTTCAGCCCTTTCTCCTTCTCTATTCATCCATCCTCAGTAACATCATTTAGTTTACCACGTTAATCATGATCTCTGTGAAATCCAATTTAACATTTGGGGTTAAGTACTATCCTAAGTACAAAGGCAAGTATAAAAGAAATAACTGTGTACTCAAGCACCATAATTTATTGATGATTAAAAAAATAATAAATAAATCTATATCCTGAACTGACTTCTCTGTCTAAACTACTGTTGCTTGAACTTCCTGAAATATTTAATCTCAACACTTCTAAAACTGAACTCTTCTCTTTGGCAAGTCTCTTACTACCCCCATATTTTCACTTTTACTATTCTATCTCAGGATCTTATTCAAACTTCAAGTCTGAATTACCAGCATAGTTTCCTAGTTCATTGTTCTACTTTGTCTATTTCTAATTCATTTTTACTCACCACCATGAAGATGGTTCTCTATGCCCTATGTAGGACAAAGGTCAAATTTCTTACTTAATCATTATCTTCTAAAATATAGCCTCAGTCTGCCTGCCTGAAGACATTTCATAATCCTTCCACAAAAATTGATCTCGTTTAATGTTTCTTGAAGAGCCTCATGCTTTCCAACTTCTGTAACTTTATTCAAAATGCCCATCCCTACCTGGCACTATTTTCTTTTCATCTATTCTCTGCCTGTTTTTCAGGGCTCAAGTCAAATTCCATGAAGCTCTACCTAATTTCTCTGGCTTATAGGGATTGTTCCCTTCTCAGTGAATTTAGCAATTTTCCTTTATCCTGATTACCTGCATTAACCCCCTGCAGCTGCATACCAACCTTTATCCTGACATCTGCCTTATTACATACATGTGTTCAATCTCCCCAACCCAGACTATCAGGTGAATGAGGGTAGGGGACCATGTTTCATAAGTAATGTATTTTGGTGTCTTTGGCTCAAATATATTTGCTGACCAATTCAGTCTCCAATTCTGAAGTCTTTGATCCTATGTTCTTTAAAGCTTAGACTTTCCAGATTGAAGATTTTATAAGTTTTAAAGTCTACCTTTAGACAGAAGTTTCTTCAACTCTGTGATGATTTTAAGTATCCTCCCTTATCTTTTCCAGAGCTTCTCTATATCATTACATCTTTTTCATAATTGTGGCATTGGAGAGTCGATGAGATATTTTAGGTAATGACCATTTTGACTAAGGACAAAATACAGCCATTAATTTTGTTTCGACTATCTCTTAATTAATGCCTGATATTTTACTGGCCGCCTTATACTGATAAGACATAGGTTCCTTTCCTGGTTTATAACTGGTAGTTTTAAGCTCATCAACTAAAAAGTATGCCTGGCACTAATTTCCCCCAAATACCCATTTCTGTAAATCCTCATAGCTTGCTATGCTCATGTGTTATTTTTAGTTAAGTATTTTGACAGCAGCATGAAGAACTTTAGTGCTGGCATGCATGGTGCAGAATGGCAATAAAGAGTACTGCTCTCGACAGAGGGAAGAAACATGAGATGTTGGAGGATGGGGTAAAGACTCACATCAATTATTTTCAGGGGTGCAGGATAAAGGCCTTTGGTCTGCTTTCGTACTTTTTCTTCCACCTTTTTGTAAATCTGTTGCCTGACAAATGGAATACTCAAGGCGTATGACGTCAATTCTGTAAGGTAAAATGCTATTTATTAGCTTCTTACTGGTAAGAGCCCAGCCTCCCTTATTAGTTTGTTCTGTAAACTCCACAAAAATGCAGTGATTCTAGCTCTCTGTAAGAACTGCTCTTTACTCTGATATACACAATCTAAATTGCAACCTAAGCACTTCTTTAAACTTAAGTTGATAAGTATTAATGCTGAGTGTTGGGTACATGGTATTTATTACACAATTATATTATTCCATTTTGGTATTACTTTAAATTTTCCAAAATAAAAAGTTTTTTCTGAAAATGTCTTTAACCAATGTAAGGTCCAGGACTAGAGCTTTGAGCAGAGTTATTGCACCCTCTAAGGCTGAGTTTACACTTAAGAGTAAACAATGCATTTATCTTTTCCTTATTCAAATTCATGGCAAATCAAATTAAATTCCCTGGAAAGAAGCTGTGACTTTGTTTTTTAATAATGACACTCACTTTCTACCAATCCCTTGTCTCTCTTTGGAGTGATCTTTTTATCAGCTAGTCCTTTGGCAAAAGTAATTGCAACTTCTTCTAAGTATTCAATTGTCCGTTCCTCTGGAGGTTTTACTCCTGGTCCTGTAAAGATGAACACAACAGACTGGAATGTCAGTCAGGCTTGGCTCAGTCCCAGGTGGGCAAAACCCCAGGAAAACCAAAGCCAAAGACTCGTACCCATTTTCAGCACAGTTTTCTAAGTCAAACTAGAAACTGGTGGGTGGCAGTGTCATGAACTATGGACTCAAAAAGAGAAGTCACGCTGAGCAAAGGTGTAACAACCTACTCCAGAGAGAAAACAAATCTTAAGCCCCATAAATCTGGCTTCCACTTCTGAGTAGGATGTATTATGTTTCATGAGACCTGTATTCTCGCTGCAAAACTGGAAAAAAGTTAATTGCAAAATCACATCTGTAAAGATACTGGAGAGCTGTAGAAGCAACAAAGGTTATATAAATAGAATTCCAGAGAGGGAAGAGCCTGTCAGAGGTGAACTGCGGACATTCTCTTTTCTGCAGGCATGTGCTGATTTTGGGCATCGGCTGAGGACTGGATGTGGCTCAGGCAGAAGGATGCTACTGAGAGAACGTGAAATGATCAGAGCTTTTGGTGGTCACATACAATAGGTGAGAACTAGTAAAAATCAAACACAAAGCTAGTTTTCCTGCATGGAATATCTGTGAAGTTCTAAGGTGGTGCAAGAGGCTGGAAGCTAGAGTGTAATCTCCCATAGTGTCATAATGTTTAGCATAGCAGTACTTCTAGAGAGAGAGGAACTTGCCAAAAACATCAACTGACTTTTCACCTGAGGCCTTTGCCTGACACCAAACTTACTGAATGGAGGAAAATAAAAAGATAGACTCAAAAACCCCAAAGGCTGATTGTACAGCCTTTGAAAACACACACCCATCAGGCTCTCAATCAAAAGCTTGTAAGAGCCACACTTAAAAACTCTTCCCTATTTTCAGCCTCTGTGGAGGAGACAAAAAATGAACTAAGTCACTAACTTCCGAATAACAAAAGTGCATAGGGTCCATGGAAGTCATAATGCCGGAATTATGGAAGAATACGGGAGATCAGTTACTATAGAAAAGAAGCACTTCAGAGATCTACAGAGGGGCCCCTTGAAACTCTGGCCAAGTTATCATTCTACACATGCATGAGAGGAAACTATCTGAGGTCAGGGAGAGAGCCATCATAAAGGCATGAAAAAAAGTAAGAAAAAATGACCTATAGCTAGGAGACAAACTGACTGATAGAAACAGATGCAGAAATGGAAAGATAGAATAAGCAGATACAAAAGTTAGAAAGGTTACTGTAAATTCATGCTGTATGTTCAAGAAGATAGAGGAAAACAGAAACATAATAAGGAAAAATTGATTTAACAGTGAATCAAATGTTACTTCTAAATATGAGAAAACAACAATGCTGAAACAAAAAATACAGGTGATTGGATTAGTAGCAAATTATACAGTGAAGAAGAAAAAATCAGGAAACTTGAATATATGGCAAAGAAATATAAACAGACTGAAAAAGAAAAACAGAGCTTCTAACATATATGAGGTTGAGGTCTCAGAAAAAAGGTAGGGAACTGAGGAGTCAAAAGATCTGTACTCTAAAAACTATAAGATGCTAATGAAAGAAACTGAAGATGACACAAACTGATGGGAAGATATACCATTTTCTTGGATTGGATGAATCAATATTGTCAAAAAGACTATATTACCCAAGGCAATCTACAGATTCAGTGCAATCCCTATCAAATTACCAATGGCTTTTTCCAGAGAACTAGAAGAAAGAAATCTTAAAATTTGCATGGAGACACAAAAGACCCCAATAGTCAAAGCAATCTTGAGAAAGAAAAACAGAGCTGGAGGAATCAGGCCCGACTTCAGACTATACTACAAACTAGTCATCAAAACAGTATGGTAGTGGCACAGAAACGAAATATAGATCAATGGAACAGGACAGAGGGCCCACAAGTAAATCTGCACACTTATGGTCAAGAAATCTATGACAAAGAAGGCAAAACTACAATGGAGGAAAGAGAAAGAGAGCCTCTTTAATAAGTGGTGCTGGAAAAACTGGAGAGCTACATGTAAAAGTATGAAATTAGAACACTTTCTAATACCACACACAAAAATAAACTCAAAATGGATTAAAGACCTAAATGTAAGGCCAGGAACTATAAAACTCTTAGAGAAAAACAGAACTCTCTGACAAAAACTGCAGGAAGATCCTCTTTGACTTACCTCCTCGAGTAATGGAAATAAAAAACAAAAGTAAATGAATGGGAGCTAATAAAACTTAAAAGCTTTTGCACAGTGAAGGAAATGATTAATATAAACAAGATGAAATGACAACCTTCAGAATGGGAGAAAATAACTGAATACAAAGCAACTGACAAAGAATTAATCTCTAAAATGTACAAGCAGCTCATGTAGGGGCTTCCCTGATAGCTCAGTGAAGAATCTGCCTGCAAAAAAGGAGACCCTGGTTTGATTCCTGGGTCAGGAAGATCCACTGGAGAAGGGATAGGCTACCCACTTTAGTATTCTTGGGCTTCCCTGGTGGCTCAACTGGTAAAGAATCCACCCACAACGTGGGAGACCTGGGTTTGATCCCTGGGTTGGGAGGATCCTCTGGAGAAGGGAACAGCTACCCACTCCAGTATTCTGGCCTGGAGAATTCCATGAGGTTGCAAAGAGTTAGACACGACTGAGCGGCTTTCACTTTCACCTTCATGCAACTCAGTATCAGGAAAGCAAACAACCCAGTCAAAAAGTGGGTGGACGATCTAAACAAGCATTTCTCCAAAGAAGACATATAGCAGATGGCCAATAAACACAGGAAAAGATGCTCAATATTGTTCATCAGTAGAGAAATGCAATGACTCATTTCTTAAGTATATGAATTTCACTTTAACCAATATTCAAGATATTAACACTTTTAAGAAAATATATAACTTCATAAGGCTCAATTCTGAGTCATGTTAACACTTACCCAGTGGTTCCACCAGTTGGTCAACCAGTCCCATTTTCTTTGCTCTGTCTGCACGAATGCCTCTACCAGTCAGCATCATGTCAAAAGCAGCAGGTATACCCACCTAACAGGCAAGCAAGGATTTGAGTAGAAGGGAAAAAATATCAGAGTGATAATTACAATTTACAAATCATACAACTGAGCAAAATAATTATTAAAATAAGAAAAGTCAAAACAGATTTTCATGCTGTATATCAAATAATGAAATTTTATACAGATACACATTCAGGTAACTTATAGTTTTAGAAACCTCCACTTGAAGTGAAAACATCTTTGTATATTTTAATTCAGTATGTAGGATTTCTGTCTTATGGATTGATAAAGTGGAGAAAAAAAATTCATGTTTTCTAAAATTGTACAATTATGTCATTTTGAGTTTCTTCTCTATCATTTGTATAATATTTAAAATTCCTACAATGGAATTAGTAGAGACTTTGAGAAACTTCATTGTGTTGAAAATGTCTTTAGAAAGGATCTCAGACTTGGGATTTCCCTGGTGGTCCAGTGGTTAAGACTCTGTACTCTCAACCTGTGCAGGGGGCCCAGGTTCAATCCCTGGTAG
The DNA here is from genome assembly GCF_027580195.1 of Bos mutus. Classification (NCBI taxonomy): domain Eukaryota; kingdom Metazoa; phylum Chordata; class Mammalia; order Artiodactyla; family Bovidae; genus Bos; species Bos mutus. The sequence goes on from NC_091627.1 coordinate 33,490,157, forward strand.
GGGATGGAAATGCCCCCCCGCTTCCAACAATAACAAAGAAACTCAGCTATATTTTTTACACACATATAGGCATATTCATTCTTTCAATAAATCCTCTTGACAATTTCTATGAAGAAATACACACTATTTAATATCAGAATGAATACCATAAGCTTTCCCATTTTTCTGTGTCCAACTCATATCAACTTCTCTCCAAAGAGCATTTCTGTGGAGTGATTGCTGTTTTCCTGAAGAATCTATAGTGCCAGAGGCTATGAGGTTCAGGTGGTACTCATGTTTGATGTTAAGATTGCTCTGCAGCCTCCAGGTCTCACTGTCCTTCCCCTTCTTAATAATTCAAAAGCCGGATGGGCCCCTTTGGGTTTATAGAATACAATGAGATCGTCCAGGGACTTCCCTGGTGGTCCAGTGTTAAGCCTCTGCACTTCCACTGTTGAGGGTTTGATCCCTGGTCGCTGAACTAAGATTCCACATGCTGTGCAGCCAAAAAAAAAGGTCTGTCTCTTATAGTTATCATGAGATAAGATCCAAGGATCTGAAAAGCTGATAAGATTGTACTGTGCAGAGAAGGAACAAATTAAACTGTTAGGTTTCAGAAAGCAAGACATGTATGTTATTTATCTCTTCCCTTCTTTAGGGACTAACAAAGGCCCGTGATCAATCATCTTGATTAAGGAATTAAAAAAATAAACAGACATTAATCTCATATATTCATATTTTATTTGGTTTATAAATTTTACCATGAGTACACATACAATACCTTCTGTACAAGAGGAAATAGATCAAATGGATATATAGGACTGAAGATCTCAAGTTCACATTGAGATCTTAAACTCACCATCTTGGGCAGCCTTTGTGTGGCTCCTGCTCCTGGTAAGATTCCCAGCAAGACCTCAGGGGAACCCAATACTGTTTTCTTATCTTTTGTTGCTATTCTGTATTGGCATGAAATGGCAAGCTTCAAACAAATGAAGGAAAATTAGAATGTTAAAAAACTTAGTTTTATAGCATCTTAGGATATGTGAGGGTCTAAAAATTACTTATAAGGCAGGAATGTGCCCACAGAATTTCTTAGGCTGGCATTTGATGCTTTCTAGAATTTACCTTTCTGGCTTCCTTCATTTGTCTTTCCTAAGTTATTAAACTCTTTTAGGTCTACAGATCCCCTTGATTATCTAAAAACTATGGAAATTTTCAATAGAGAAATGCACACACAATTATCTCAGGTTTAGAAGCCCTATACCCTATAAAGACTCTTCAGTCAAGTAGGCCTACTTATGGTATCCTAATTAGGCTTTGTTATCCTTGTCTTTGTTCACATCATGCCACATGTGGAATGTTTTGCCACTGTTTTCTCGTTAATCAAATTCTGCTTATCTTTTAGAACCAGATACAGCTTTCCTTCATTAATGTGTGAAAGTGGCTAGTATAGAACCCAGCACGTGATAAATGTCCAAAAAATGTTCTTTTTTCCCCGCCTCCTTCTTTTCTATGTGTTCCAGTCTGGTAAATATCTCTTCTCTCAGACCTTGTGTTATTTATCGTCTTTACTACACACAGAACACACGACATACACTATATGCTGTCTTAACTAAAGTAGCTCAAGAGCATGAACTGCACTTATGAATTTTTGCCTTGCAAACTTGAACAAGGTTTTTTATATTTGAAAGGGAACTTAGGGATCCCGTTCAACTCTTCTTAATTTATAAATGAAAACGTGCCACTCTGATTTGCTTGCTCAGTGCCATGAGACTAAGACTAAAAACCTATCCAGAAGTTTAATGACTCAGAAAAAGCTGACTCGCCCTCAAGAGCTTTTCTTAAGGCAAAACAGTGGCCTAAAGGTTTGCAGCTGGTGGATCCCAACAATGAGCTGGCCCGTGTTTCGATGACTCTGGAAGAAATCTGTTACCTCAAGTCCTCCTCCTAAGCAGGATCCATTGATGGCAGCCACGACAGGCTTTGTGGACTTCTCAAGTTTCTCAAACATTTTCTGTGCTTCTTGTGATATTTGCGTTACTTCTTGAGAGGTCGTACAAGAATTTAACATGCTGTAGTAAACATGAAAACAGAGAACAGAAAAAAAAAAAAACAAAGATAAAACTATAACTCACTTTGTTCAGTACTTCATCCACCATAACCTTATTGTACCATATATCAATATTTGGTAGTGAGTCTTCAAATACTCAGAAGTTTAAGAAGAATGATTTTGTCTCAGATAGCACTAATATCAGTGACATCATCTCTCTACAAAATTCAGGGAACATGAACAAAACATGGTGAATAGTTTATATCTGCTTTGATAGCAAATCATTAGATTACAAATCTTCTGGTAAATATTTTCATGATCAGATTAAACATTTTAATTATCAGTAGCTTTCAGATTGAACATCAGTGGAAATGACAGAGAAAAAAGCTTCTCTTACAACAATGTTTCCTCAACATCCTTTAATTTCAGTTTCCTTCATTTGCTACTTAACTGTTTCTGAACACATTTAAGCTGTGGGTTTTTCATTTTGATCAAAGATAACTGATTTCCTGTCACATTTCCTGTGTGCTGGGAGTGGCTCAGCTAGCCTCACAGAAGCTGCAAGTACTTTACTAAGGATTTAGGTGGCTACTATTAGGTACATCAATGTCTTGCTAGGCTGGAATAACCAAGGCAAAAGAAAAAGTCCTTGATGTAGATAACTCTGCTTTTTTCAAAAAATAAACAGAATATTTATAAATTTCTAATTACTGTACATAAACAAAGAAGAGTACACAATATTCAGTTCAGTGGTGTCCGACTCTTTGCAACCCCATGAACCTCAGCACACCAGGCCTCCCTGTCCATCACCAACTCCCGGAGTCTACCCAAACTCATGTCCATTGAGTCGGGGATGCCATCCAACTGTCTCTGCCATTCCCTGCCTGTCGTCCCCTTCTCCTCCAGCCCTCAATCTTTCCCAACATCAGGGTCTTTTCCAATGAGTCAGCTCTTCGCATCAGGTGGCCAAAGTACTGGAGTTTCAGCTTCAGCATCAGTCCTTCCAATGATCACACAGGACCAATCTCCTTTAGGATGGATTGGTTGGATCTCCTTGCAGTCCAAGGGACTCTCAAGAGTTCTCCAACATCACAGTTCAAAAGCATCAGTTCTTCGATGCTCGGCTTTCTTTATAGTCCAACTCTCACATCCATACATGACCAATGGAAAAACCACAGCCTTGACTAGATGGACCTTTGTTGGCAAAGTAATGTCTCTGCTTTTTAAAATGCTGTCTAGGTTGGTCATAACTTTCCTTCCAAGGAGTAAGCATCTTAATTTCATGGCTGCAATCACCATCTGCAGTGATTTTGGAGCCCAAAAAAGTAGTCAGCCACGGTTTCCCCATCTATTTGCCATGATCTTAGTTTTCTGAATGTTGAGCTTTAAGCCAACTTTTTCACTCCCCTCTTTCACTTTCACCAAGAGGCTCTTTAGATCTTCTTCACTTTCTGCCATAAGGGTGGTGTCATCTGCATATCTGAGGTTATCGATCTTTCTTCCGGCAATCTTGATTCCAGTTTGTGCTTCCTCCAGCCCAGCATTTCTCATGATGTACTCTTCATATCAGTTAAATAAGCAGGGTGACAATATACAGGCTTGACATACTCCTTTTCCTGTTTGGAACCAGTCTGTTGTTCCATGTCCAGTTCTAACTGTTGCTGCCTGATCAGCATACAGGTTTCTCAAGAGGCAGGTCAGGTGGTCTGGTATTCCCATCTCCTTCAGAATTTTCCACAGATTATTGTGATTCACACAGTCAAAGGCTTTGGCATAGTCAATAAAGCAATAGATGTTTTTCTGGAACCCTCTTGCTTTTTCGATGATCCAGCGGATGTCAGTAATTTGATCTCTGGTTCCTCTGCCTTTTCTAAAACCAGATTGAACATCTGGAAGTTCATGGTTCACGTATTGCTGAAGCCTGGCTTGGGGAATTTTGAGCATTACTTTACTAGCATGTGAGATGAGTGCAATTGTGCAGTAGTTTGAGCATTCTTTGGCATTACCTTTCTTTGGGATTGGAATGAAAACTGACCTTTTCCAGTCCTGTGGCCACTGCTGAGTTTTCCAATTTGCTGGCATATTGAGTGCAGCATTTTCACAGCATCATCTTTCAGGATTTGAAATAGCTCAACTGGAATTCCATCACCTCCACTAGCTTTGTTTGTAGGCCCACTTGACTTCACCTTCCAGGATGTCTGGCTCTAGGTGAGTGATCACACTATCATGATTATCTGGGTCATGAAGATCTTTTTTGCACAGTTCTCCTGTGTATTCTTGCCACCTCTTCTTAATATCTTCTGCTTCTGTTAGGTCCATACCATTTCTGTCCTTTATTGAGCCCATCTTTGCATGAAATGTTCCCTTGGTATTTCTAATTTTCTTGAAGAGATCTCTAGTCTTTCTCATTCTATTGTTTTCCTCTATTTCTTTGCATTGATTGCCGAGTAGGGCTTTCTTATCTCTCCTTGCTATTCTTTGGAACTGTGCATTCAAATGGGTATATCTTTCCTTTTCTCCTTTGCTTTTTGCTTCTCTTGTTTTCACAGCTATTTGTAAGGCCTCCTCAGACAGCCATTTTGCTTTTTTTGCATTTCTTTTTCTTGGGGATGGTCTTGATCCCTGTCTCCTGTACAATGTCACGAACCTCCGTCCATAGTTCATCAGGCACTCTGTCTATCAGATCTAGTCCCTTAAATCTATTTCTCACTTCCACTGTATAATCATAAGGGATTTGATTTAGGTCATACCTGAATGGTCTAGTGATTTTCCCCACTTTCTTCAATTTAAATCTGAATTTGGCAATAAGGAGTTCATGATCTGAGCCACAGTCAGCTCCCGGTCTTGTTTTTGCTGACTGTATAGAGCTTGTCCATCTTTGGCTGCAAATATAGTCAATCTGATTTTGGTGTTGGCCATCTGGTGATGTCCATGTGTAGAGTCTTGTGTTGTTGAAAGAGGGTGTTTGCTATGACCAGTGTGTTCTCTTGGCAAAACTCGATTAGCCTTTGCCCTGCTTCATTCTGTACTCCAAGGCCAAATTTGCCTGTTACTCCAGGTGTTTCTTGACTTCCTACTTTTGCATTCCAGTCCCCTATAATGAAAAGGACGTCTTTTTTGGGTGTTAGTTCTAAAAGGTCTTGCAGGTCTTCACAGAACCGTTTAACTTCAGCTTCTTCAGCGTTACTGGTTGGGGCACAGACTTGGATTACCGTGATATTGAATGGTTTGCCTTGGAAACGAACAGAGATCATTCTGTTGTTTTTGAGATTGGATCCAAGTACTGCATTTCAGATTCTTTTGTTGACTATAATGGCTACTCCATTTCTTCTAAGGGATTCCTGCCCACAGTAGTAGATACAATGGTCATCTGGGTTAAATTCACCCATTCCTGTCCATTTTAGTTCGCTGATTCCTAGAATGTTGACGTTCACTCTTGCCATCTCCTGTTTGACCACTTTCAATTTTCGTGATTCATGGACCTAACACTCCAGGTTCCTATGCAATATTGCTCTTTTGAGCATTGGACCTTGCTTCTATCAGCAGTCCCATCCACAGCTGAGTGCTGTTTTTGCTTTGGCTCCATCCCTTCATTCTTTCTGCAGTTATTTCTCCATTGATCGTCACTATCATATTGGGCACCTACCAACCTGGGGAGTTCATCTTTCTCTGTCCTATCTTTTTGCCTTTTCATACTGTTCATGGGGTTCTCAAGGCAAGAATACTGAACTGGTTTGCCATTCCCTTCTCTAGCAGATCACATTCTGTCAGACCTCTCCGCCATGACCCGTCCATCTTAGGTGGCCCCACACAGCATGGCTTAGTTTCATTGAGTTAGACAAGGCTGTGGTCCATGCGATCAGATTGGCTTGTTGTCTGTGATTGTGGTTTCAGTCTGTCTGCCCTCTGATGCCCTCTCTTAGTGCCTACTGTCTTACTTGGGTTTCTCTTACCTTGGACGTGGGATATCTTCACAGCTGCTCCAGCAAAGTGCAGCTGCTGCTCCTTACCTTGGATGTGGGATATCTCCTCACAGCCATACTGAACAATGTTTAAAAGTATACAAGTACCTTAAATACAAATTATTAAGCCAATAATGCTGGCTATCATTGCCTAAACTTCAAAGAATCATAAAACAAATACCTATTTCTTACAGAATTAACAACTGTCAACATTTTAACCCGTTAAACAAACACTAAGATACCATCTCTCCTTATTTTTGCTTTAAAGTGTAAAAAAGTTATATATACATATATTATATCATGAAAAAAAGAAAGAAAATATTAGCTGTATTGGTAAAGTACTCTCTGACCTCCTCAAGTTCTATCAGCTACTTCGTTTACCCTGAAACATCCATTATTATATACTTGCAGTACAATCTTCAGACCAACTATGTATTTGTATCCATAAATAATACAGAGAAGTATTTTATGTGTTGTTTTAAAATGTTTACATAAACTATATACTGTACCAAATATTCTGCAAGTTGCTTTGTTTTTTTAATTTAACATATTTTTGAGTTCTAACATTATGCTGTAGATCTAGTTAGATCCTTTGAATTGTTTTTATAGCATTTTATCTTAAGAATATTCCACATTTACTTATCTATTACCCTCATGACTGACATTTAGTTTGTTTCAAATTCTTCACTATTGTAAATTACACAGGACTGAACATCCTTATGCATGTATGGGTCCTAAAAAACAAAGGATGGGATTTCTCCAGCATACATACCTAGAACAGATCATATGATACATGTATTTTCAGTTTTACTAAATTTTATCAAATTGTTCTCCAAGGTGGCTATACCAATTTTCAGTCCTAGTAACACTCAACTTTCTCATTTTTCCAAGTCTTTGCTAACATCATATTTTCAAACTTTTAAATGTTTGCTGGTCTGACAGATAGGAAAAAAAGGGCATCTCATTGTTAGTTTGGTTTTATAGTAATTATTCTACTCAAATACTGCTCCTTGAACTACTTTCAACTTCTTTAAAGAAAGGCTGGATTCAGTCTTATAAGGTTTAAGCAACAAGTCTCTATCAACTTTATTTATATTCATGAAAATAACACAAAAAGTAACTTTCAGAGAAAATTTACTTCTACTTTCTTTTCAAATGAGAAATGATAAGGCCTAAAAAACATACCTTTAGCCAAGATAAAATGTGATTTCAAATTTTCTGAAACTTACTTCAGATCAGCACCTGCAATGAAGCAGCCAGGCTTTGTTGAGATAAGGACGGCACTTCTGATCTGACTGCTAGACCAGACTTCATTCATTACTTCCATGAACTCTGAATGCAGTTCTTGACTTAGAGTATTCACCTGCCAAAGGGAAATACACATAAATCTAATGGTTTAAATTTGATGTAGTAGACATACAAATCACCACCCAAGGCTATTTTGATTACAGGAAATATATTTACCCAGGAGAAATACACTGTTAAAAGAAATAGGGAAATAAACAAACCAACATGCCAGCAGCTATTTATTCAGGTGCTTTGGCCAATGCCTTCCTCTAAAAAATAGTTCTCCTTAAAGGAGGAGCTCATAGTCCTAAGAGTTTGAATCATATGCAGGCTATAAAGTAAGTCTACATTTATCAGCATGGAAAAAAATTTGTATAATGTTAAGGGAAAAAAAGAATCAAAATTAGACAAATAGTATGATCTTAATTTTTAGAATACTGTTTGCTGAAACTAGATTAAATGTTAAAAGTGGTTATCTTGGGGTTTGGAGTATGAATGATTGTTATTTTCCTCTTAATTGCTTTCAAATGTCCAACCATAGGCATTTGTTATATTTGTGTTCAGGAAAAATGCTTAACTTAGAAAATACTGAAAAAATACCGTAAGTCTGAATCACTGCTCAGTAAATGCCAACCTCACTCTAGAGAGGGGGACTGGCTCTTACTTTCCTTAATTTGTGTTAGATGTTAATTGCTTGCATCTAGGTCCTCCTACTTCATTTAGGTCTCTGGTAACAAGATTTCTGAAACAGGAAATCTTTACAGCAACTTTAGGTGGGGGGAAAGCATGAGCTCCTCAAATATAGCTTTTCTTGGCAAAAGATTGGATTAATGCTGCATATTTTGTTGAAGTTGCCAAAAACAAATGAAGCCCCATTTTGAGTGGAATTTGATTTCTGATAACATGAATTGCACCAAGTCATTCAAGGCCCTCAGGAACCTTAATGACATTTAACTCAGTCAACTTACTATGAGTAATGACTCATGTCAGGCAGGTTAAGAAAGTTGACATAAGAACCTCATAGTTAAGACAAGTAGGTCAATTTTAATTCTTATAAACAAAGCTTGCACTTGGCTTCTTATCTAATAAACTATCTTATAATTCTACAGTGTAACAGAAGGCATGTATTAATCCTTGATGTTAATCTGATACCTCTACAGTGAACTAGAAATAATTCTTAAACAAGGATGTCTGCTGCAGAAAACTGCATCCTGTGGGCAAGTTCTCAAACTCTATCAAAACTGTAAACCCATGTGACAAGATTAGCGTCAAATTAGTGGATTTATTTCTCTGCCATTCAGGAATGTGTTAATGAATGCAGTGAGTAGAAATAAACTGCAGTGAATTAAATTAGGTACCTTTGAATTGGGTGAGTTAATTCGAATAACTGCCACATCCCCTCTGACTCCATAGTTAATATGGGTTCTGGCTAAAAAGAGAAGGAAAACTTATTTGTAAACATGTTTATGGCTAAATAAGTATAAAAAGCAATGAAAGCATGTCACTGAGAAATCAAACTTACTCAGCAAAGCAGAGGACCTTGTAAAACTGCGGCAAATATAACCTGTAAGGAAACGTATTTCACAATTAATTATTTTCAAAACAGAATTTCTATTTGTTGCTTGTTGTTCAGGTGCTAAGTCGTGTCCAACTCTTTGCAACCCCCATGGACTGCAGCATGCCAGGCTCCTATGTCCTCCACTATCCCCTGGAGTTTGTTCAAATTCATGAAATTCATGAATTTCTATAATACCTGCTACATATAACAACGCTGGAGTTTACAACAACAAGAAAACCAAAATTAGAATAAAGTGTTCCAGATCATTATTGTGACTATTACTGTATCTTTTTTGTTTCAATTATCAGGTCATATGATTACCTGGATACTAAATGTGGTAGTTGGAATGGCCTCTCAAGGATGTCCATGTCCCCAGAAATTGAGTATGTTAGGTTATATGGCAAATGGAGATAAAGGATGCAAATGGAATGAAGGTGGCTAATTTGCTGACCTTAATACAGGGAGATTAGCCTGGATTATTCAGCTATACAGTGTAATTATAAAGGAGCAGAAAAAGGCAAAAGAACCAGAAGATGGCAGCATGAGAACCCACTCTGCTGGCTATGAAGAAGTCAAAAAATGCAGGCAGCCTCTGGAAGCTAGAAAAAGCAAGGAAACAGATTCTCCTTTAGTGTCCAGAATGAACTCAGTCCTGCCAATACCTCTGATTTCAGCCCAGTAAGACTCATTTCTGATGTCCATAACTGTATGATCATAAATTTGTATTGTTTCAGATGCTGTTTGTGGAAATTTAGGGCCACAATAGGAAACAAATACACTAAGACAATAAATAATCTATTGATACAAAGCAATCTGTAACGTCAGTTCCAAATGCATTCCAAAGGTATCTCAAGCACATTCTCCAGCCGGGTCCTCTTGCATTTTTATGGAGAGATGGACTTCCCAGTGTCATGAAGAGTAAAATCAAGGCGCATCAGAGACTCCGCGAGTCTCTCCATCCTGCAGTTCTTTAAAGGAGGGGAAGAGAAGGCACAGAAAAGCAGCAGCTTTGTACGGCCTTAAAGGCCAAACGACGTGCTATTAAAGAAAGAAAACTGTAGATGGTGCCAGAACCACAGCGGGGTGATCACCGGTTCTGTCTGCATTTTTTTCTTTAAGCAATCCAAATCAGTACTCACAGGGCAAAGACAAAGGACCTGAGAGTCCCAAGCCTTGGGTTCAACCATCAAGTTTACCATTCACTAGCTGTATGGCCATGTATAAGTCTCTTAGAGCATTTCAGTGTTCTTACAAAGATAGAAGTAGAAGTGATGTAATGATTATAACAGTACCTGTAAATCAAAGTGCTACACTAAAGTAAATTAAGATAGGAGAAGCCAGCCATCTCCTCAATCTCCAGTGCCTCTGTTTCACTAATGATAAACTTCCTTTTGCTTTTCCATTATTTGCAATCTGTATCATCTGTATTTATCACTCTTCCTTTTTTATATCTGTATCAGTTCAGTTCAGTCGCTCAGTCGTGTCTGACTCTTTGCAACCCCATGAACCACAGCACACCAGGCCTCCCTGTCCATCACCAACTCCCGGAGTTCACCCAAACCCATGTCCATTGAGTCGGTAATGCCATCCAACCATCTCATCCTCTGTCGTCCCCTTCTCCTCCTGCCTTCAATCTTTCCCAGCATCAGGGTCTTTTCAAATGAGTCAACTCTTCTCATCAGGTGGCCAAAGGATTGGAGTTTCAGCTTCAACATCAGTCCTTCCAATGAACACCCAGGACCAGTCTCCTTTAGGATGGACTGGTTGGATCTCCTTGCAGTCAAGGGACTCTCAAGAGTCTTCTCCAGCACCACAGTATTGCAGTTTCACAAAGCCTTATTTTGAGATTCTGCCTACAACAATCTTTCCCTTCCCTGCCCCAATTTTTATCTTTATTACTCACTGTTTGGTTCTCTAATCACTGCATCTGTAGCAGCTGTTTCCCTCAAGTAAATTGCAATCTCCTCCAACATCATCTCGGAGTCATTCATTGTGCAACTAAAGTCTAGTGCAGTCTAACAGAACTGCTCCAGGCACCCAGAGTGAGCAGCAAGATAAAAATCCCTGTCTCTGTGGAGGAGGTGAAAATAGGTTTGGCATGAAAAGAGAGTTTGCCAATAAACTAAACATTCTGTGGGGGAGAAACCAGGTAATAAGCAATTATAACTAGAACAGGGTAAACTGAATTAGTGAGTGTGAATTGATTAGGGATGCAGGGTGGGAGAGGTGAGGTGGAAAGATAGACAAAAGACAAGAAACGTAAATATGTTAGAAGATACGCACCTAAGAAAAAAAAGAAAATAGAGCAGGTGGAGGGACAAGGGTTGTAATTCTGAAGACTAAATATCGGAGACAACTTGCCTTTGCGCCACCCCCTGCCCCACACCCATAGAGACATACACTAAATCAAGAGATAAAAAAAGAGAAAAATCACCAAATATACAACCATATCTGAACTGGAAAACAATTCCAAATCACAATAAACTAAATTAAGTTGAAATACAGGGTAGCTTTGTTTTTAGAATACAGCCTTACTCACTAACCTAACTAGGAAAGCTTACTTCAGAGCAGCTGGGTGAACTTTCACCCATATTTCCCACACCAGCAAAAGAGAGAGAACCCTTTACTCTACTTTTTAATCATTTTAACTCAAGAAGATACCTACAAGACCTAAGACTATAGCAGTGGAGAGAGCTGGATTATGCTGATACATATTTCAAATATGAACGTGTTACTATGGTTGTTAACAATTAACAGTTTTTCTCAATATCTAGTCCTGGTGAAGGGACAGGATTATGTAAGTAAGAGTCAAATTTAAATATACACCATCTGCTAAGATATCTGCCTTCAATTCATTACCTGAGAAATTGTTCTACTACTTATGTAATTAGGAATTTGGATTAGAATAGGAGTGGGGGGTAGAGAATAAGAGTGGGAATTAAGATATTTTGATCAAGATGTGATCTTCATTTGATAGTCACACTCAGAATTATAGCACTCATGCAGGAATGGGTTAAAACTTCAAGAAGTACAAATCAGTGTGAAGAATTTTAATCATCCATCATTAAATATCATAGTCTCATTAAAAGTCTGGCACTACCTAGGCACAGACTTTTAATTAGTGTTAGTCTTTTCAGTCTAAGTGGCAATCCAAGTATGCAAGTAATTTTAAATTCACTTTCTAGGCCTTTTTTTTTTTCAAAATTTATACATTGTTACTAAAAGGGGCAATAACTAATAAGTCATATTTTCTTTAAGAAATTTTAAATTAATTTTTATTAGAGTACAGTTGATTTATCAACACAATATTGTCTTAGTTTCTGCTGTACAACAAAGAAATCAGTTATACACATAAATGTATCCACTCTTTTTTAGATTCTAATCCCATATAGGTCACTACAGAGTACTGAGTTCCCTGGGCTTTATAGCAGGTTCTTATTAGTTATCTGTTTTACATACAGTAGCATGTGTATGTCAGTACCAATCCCCCAATTTATCTTTCCCCTCAGCCATATTTTCTTATAGGTTAAAACAGAATGCAAAATATAGATACACATATGTGTATCTATATTTCTATACAAAAAATATAGAAAAAGTAAGCTTGTAACTTTATCACACATGCACAATGTAAAAATTACTTTAAAAAAGTCTCAGATATATAAAATCATAATTCTTCAGGGCAGGGAAGAGTTAATAATAGCTAATATTTATTAATAATAATAGCACTTACTCCATGAAAAATTGCTTTACACCTAAAATACGCCCTTTAAAGCTCACAAGATGGTATTATTCCCCATTTCACAAAAGAGAAAACAGACATAGAAATGACTTGCCCAAGGTCACCAAAGGGTAAGGTCACCAGTGGGTAAAAGGCAGAGCCAGATTGAAACTGAGAAGTCACACTCCAAATCTAATGCTTTTAATTGCATTACCTTAAAATCAATGAAACGGAAGTTCAAAAATATACATCTGATAATTTTAAAGTGTTAAACCAAAAATGTGGAAAACAATCAAACTGTCAGGTAACATGACTGAATACTAACTGTAGGTATGTGAGTAGTAAGAGAAAGGGTGATTATTTTTTGCTTAACCCTTTCCCCCAATCTTTGCAACATTTCAATTTTCTGTAGTGTTATGACAGGTATGCACACACATACAGAGCAGTCCCGTGGAGACTAAAAACATTGGTCAAAATAACAAAGCAGAAAAGGTTCAAACATTCAAAATTAGTCCCTTACAGTAAAGGAACGCCTCTAAAAACAGCATACAGTGATTCAGAAGGAGGAAGGCATTTTATAAATTATATTTCTAATTAAGTAACCGATATTAAGTACAACATGCAACAAACAGTCACATTTCACCTTACAGATTTGAGACAGAAGGAAAATGCTTAATTTTCCACAAGCACCCACTTTAACTCTTTCACTGCCAGTTTGAAGAGAAAAAGACAATACAGCTAATGCAAGCTAACCGGGTATAGTCAGAAACAAGGGTAGAAATAGTTGGTAAAATTATCTAACATCTTGTTCTTTAAGATACAAGGTATCTGCATTTTTTTTTTTTAAGTGCTTCTTCTGGAAAGTTGCAGAATCTGCCTCTTGAAATTCTACATATTATACATTCACACTGGAATTACTGGAGCTGCAAAAGTTCAGCTTCCTGTTGAAGCGTGCTACTGCTAAGTCACTTCAGTCGTGTCCGACTCTGTGCGACCCCATAGACGGCAGCCCACCAGGCTCCCCCATCCCTGGGATTCTCCAGGCAAGAATACTGGAGTGGGTTGCCATTTTCTTCTCCAATGCGTGAAAGTGAAGTCGCTCAGTCGTGTCCGACTCTTAGCGACCCCATGGACTGCATCTACCCAGTGTGGTAATAGGTAAAAGGTTGTGAGGGAAAAGCGCAGGGAATGGCAGTCATTTGCAAGACTGGTTAATTTCATACAAGAAGTAAATAAGATGCTCCCCGTTACAGGCAAGGTGCAGTGAAGCACGAAGATGTGACAGATTGGACTGTCCTTGTTCTCTTAGTCCTCCCAATCCAGTAGGGACAGGTTCAAGGCCATCATTAAAGAAACTAAGAGGAGACCTGCGGAAAATGCCAGACCGGGTGGACAAGACTCAGAGACGTTAGGGGCTACGAAGCCTGAAACAGCTGCAGGACTCAAAACGAGAGAGAAAATGTCAGTCGCTGCGCCAGGGAATGAGACCGGGTCTCAGAGCAGCATCACTCCCCCTCATCCAGGGCCGCGGCAGGGAGGTGGCAGCCATGGGGAGACGCGGCTCCCGGGTCTCCGCAGTTCTGTCCCGGGGCCGTGGGGTGCCTTCAACCAGGCCTCACCTGAGCAGCGGAGCGTCCTGGAGGCAGTAAAGCGGCTGAGGCTGCCAATTGCTCGAGAGGCCACCATCTTGAGCGGGAGCGGACGAAAGTGGAAAGCCCTTCAAGTGCGGGCAGCCGAGTAGAGGACTTTTCTTCCCTCAGCCTGGCACTGCCCAGGCGCCCGACGTACTGCCTGACTGAAAACCCGCGACTGAAACCCCGATGGCGAGTTGCCGCCGGCTCCTTAACCTTGCCCTTCGCTTCCGGCTAACTCCCCGTTAGCCGAAAAAAAAGGACACTTTCTCCGCAGGAAAGGAAGAAAGCTCAGAGAGGACAGCTTTCCGGATTTTCCAGTCAGGCAGCCGGCGGGCAGGCAGGGAAGCCTGTGAGGCCCGCGAAGGGTCCTTTCCAGGGAGGCCCCGCCTCTTGGTACCCGTCTGGTCCTGTCATACGGGCGGGAGCCTTGCCTGCTGCTGGAGACTCAGCCGACGAGACCTAAGGTGAGAAGGGGCGTGCGCTCGGCTACCGCCTGCCCTTTCTCCGGCGGGGTCCGCAGTTTCCCGCCTGCTACGCCTGTGCCCCCGGCCGCCTGGCCTCCACTCCCTGGAGTTCGAGGGAGCGGAAGGAAGTTTCTCAGTCCGGGTCTCCGGTACGAGTGCAGTTTGGGCAGTAATTTGGCCTAGCGTTCTGTCTGTAGCTCCGAGCAACGATGTCGCCTATGCCTTTTAATTTATCACCGCAAGTTAACTAATTTGTGTGTGTGTGTGTCGGTTAAAAGCGCTGGCCTGTGTTCCAGTGGTGTTGTAACCCCTATTTTGCCTGTAGGCAGGTCGGCGGCTATTGAGAATCGCAACAGGGCCAGGAGTATTACCCCTTTTATAAAGCTTTCGAGGGTGAATCTCGGTTGTGTGGCTTTTTTGGAACTCGATTGTCAGACGAACTGAGGCATTCCTGTGTCCGGCTCCGACAGCCAAGGCTCAAGATCATTTTCTCATTCAGGAGGGAACCGAAGATCATCTGGTCTTTGATCTCCTTCACTGCATCGGTGAAGCCCATGAATCAGAGTGAGTCAGTTTACCCATGGCCACAGGTGGTAGCCTGTGTCTACTAACTTCTAGTCAAGAGCTCTGCACTACATGATAGCTGTTTTTGTGCTGGAGAGAGACGCTTGAGCCCTGGAATAAATTAATTGATTCCAAAAAGTGATGTTGAGGACCCTCTAGGTCGTTTCACCGCCATCTCATTTAATCCTCACGATCCCCAAATTGTTACTTAACGTTTTGTAGGTAAAGTTTGGGGGGCATGGTGATTTATATAAATTACTTGCTAGGTGGCAGAGCCAGATTCGGGCATAAATTTGTGCCACTTTTCACCAGATTGTTCCTCAGGAGAGGGAGAAGGAAGAGGCAGGGGGAAATGGCAGGGAAGTTGAGACTGAATTGAGGAGTATGGGAAGAAGAGAGGTTTCTGTTTAAAGCTTAAGTCAAATGGTGAGTCTTCCATCACTGAGCACGTTAAGCAGAATCTGGATGAGCAGTGACCTCTTAATTTACAAGAAAGGATTCTTGATGTTCAACAAAGGCCCTCCAACTTATAAGGTTTTTACAGTTCAAAGCTTGTCCTGCCCATGCAATGCTTTTTCATTTAATTCAGTGTAGTACTTATTGTTTAGATCAGGAATGGCAAACTTTTTCTGTAAAGGGCCAGGTAGTAAATAGTTTAGGCTTTATAACCCACATTGATCTCTGCCATATATTCTTTGTTTTATTTTGCTCTACAACTCTTTAAAAATGTGAAATCTATATTAGCTAGAGGCCCATGGGTTGTAGTTTGCCAGCCCCTGATTTAGGTCACTGTTTGACTCTCTGACTTTTTTGTTTCTTGTACTCTGAGCAAAATCATAAGCTCCATCAAGGACAGAAATGCTATTTTTCTCATTGTAGCTTTCATAAAGGGGAACTAAAGACCTTTATACCATCACCTACTGATACTAATAGCGAGCACAAGTATAACTCTTTATGGAATATGAGTTTTAACCCCTTGTTTTCCATGTTACAAATGTTTTCTCTGAATCTATTGTTAGCCTTTTAACTTTATTTTAGTATCTTTTACTGTGTAGATATTTTAAATGCTTATTTAATCAGATTTTTTAGTTACTTTCCATTATGGCCTCTGGGTGTCATCCCATATGTTGGAAACCTTTCCCCATTTAAGATTATAAAAATATTCTCTGATATTTTCTTGTAGCAGGTTAAAAAGTATTTATTTAGATTAATCCATCTGTAATTTGTACATACAGTGTGAGCTATGGATCTAATTTTTTTCCAAGTGGTTAGACATTTCCCCAGAAAATCTATTGAGTAAGTCATCTTTCTCCCACTTATTTGAAATGTTTTCTTTATTATATACTAAGTTCTCATACACATGAGTATGCTTATGAACTTACTACATCCTGTTCTGTTGATTCAGTTCAGTGCAGTTGCTGAGTCGTGTCTGACTCTTTGCAACCTCATGGACTGCAGCACGCTTCCCTGTCCATCACCAATTCCTGGAGCTTACTCAAACTCATATCCATTGAATTGGTGATGCCATCCAACAATCTCATCCTCTGTCGTCCCCTTCTCCTCCTGCCTTCAATCTTTCCCAGCATCAGGGTCTTTTCCAATGAGTCAGTTCTTGGCATCAGGTGGCCAAAGTATTGGAGTTTCAGGATCAGTACTTCAAATGAGTATTCAGGACTGATTTCCTTTAGGTTCAGCACTGTTTAATTCCTGGTGCTTTGTAGAAAGTTTTGATATCTGTTAGAGCAAGGTGTCCCTTTTTTTATTTTCTTGACTGTTTTCATGAATTTTATTTCGAAATAAGCTTTACTTAAGGAGACTTGTTTGCTATGACCAGTGCATTTTCTTGGCAAAACTCTATCAGTCTTTGCCCTGCTTCATTCCATATTCCAAGGCCAAATTTGCCTGTTACTCCAGGTGTTTCTTTACTTCCTACTTTTGCATTCCAGTCTCCTATAATGAAAAGGACATCTCTTTTGGGTGTTAGTTCTAAAAGGTCTTGTAGGTCTTCATAGAACCGTTCAGCTTCTTCAGTGTTACTGGTTGGAGCATAGACTTGGATTACTGTGATATTGAATGGTTTGCCTTGGAAACGAACAGAGATCATTCTGTCATTTTTGAGATTGCATATAAGTACTGCATTTCGGACTCTTTTGTTGACCATGATGGCTACTTCATTTCTTCTGAGGGATTCCTGCCTGCAGTAGTAGATATAATGGTCATCTGAGTTAAATTCATCCATTCCAGTCCATTTTAGTTCGCTGATTCCTAGAATGTCGACATTCACTCTTGCCATCTCTTGTTTGACCACTTCCAATTTGCCTTGAATCATGGATCTGACATTCCAGGTTCCTATGCAATATTGCTCTTTACAGCATCGGACCTTGCTTCTATCACCAGTCACATCCACAGCTGGGTATTGTTTTTGCTCTGGCTCTATCCCTTCATTCTTTCTGGAGTTATTTCTCCACTGATCTCCAGTAGCATATTGGGCACCTACTGACCTGGGGAGTTCCTCTTTCAGTATCCTATCATTTTGCCTTTTCATACAGTTCATGGGGTTCTCAAGGAAAGAATACTGAAGTGGTTTGCCATTCCCTTCTCCAGTGGACCACATTCTGTCAGATCTCTACACCATGACCCGCCCGTCTTGGATTGCCCCACGGGCATGGCTTAGTTTCATTGAGTTAGACAAGGCTGTGGTCCTAGTGTGATTAGATTGACCAGTTTCTAAAATCACTGCAGATGGTGACTGCAGCCATGAAATTAAAAGACTCTTACTCCTTGGAAGGAAAGTTATGACCAACCTAGATAGCATATTCAAAAGCAGAGACATTACTTTGCCAACAAAGGTCCGTCTAGTCAAGGCTATGGTTTTTCCTGTGTTCATGTATGGATGTGAGAGTTGAACTGTGAAGAAGGCTGAGTGCCGAAGAATTGATGCTTTTGAACTGTGGTGTTGGAGAAGACTCTTGAGAGTCCCTTGGACTGCAAGGAGATCCAACCAGTCCATTCTGAAGGAGATCAGCCCTGGGATTTCTTTGGAAGGAATGATGCTAAAGCTGAAACTCCAGTACTTTGGCCACCTCATGTGAAGAGTTGACTCATTGGAAAAGACTCTGATGCAGGGAGGGATTGGGGGCAGGAGGAGAAGGGGAGGTCCGAGGATGAGATGGCTGGATGGCATCACTGACTTCGATGGACGTGAGTCTGAGTGAACTCCGGGAGTTGGTGATGGACAGGGAGGCCTGGCGTGCTGGGATTCATGGGGTCGCAAAGAGTCGGACACGACTGAGTGACTGAACTGAACTGAACTGAAGGAGACTTGTATTCCAGACTCAAATGGCATCAAATGTTGCTTCTGGATAAAGTGGTCCTCATCTCATGGGCCAGTTTGTGTATTCCTGGCCAGAGTCGTTGAACATATACAAGCTGGTGAGCTGGTGAGAGGTTGGACTCCTCTTTTCAATCCATGTATTTGATAAATGTGATTTTTTTTTCTTTTTGGAAGCCACAGGACATCTCTTTTTAGCCTATGAAGACCTAAGAGAAATTAAATAAGGCTTTTATATTAGCTATTGCTGTATAGAGTTGGACCACAAAAAAGGCTGAGCACCAAAGAATTAATGCTTTCGAATTGCGGTGCTAGAGAAGACTCCTGAGAGTTCCTTGGACTGCGGGGAGATCAAACCAGTCAATCCTAAAGGAAATCAACCCTGAATATTCATCGGAAGGAATTTTCATTGGATGCTGAAGCTCTAATACTTTGGCCATCTAGTGGGAAGAGCCCATTCATTGAAAAAGAGCCTGATGCTGGGAAAGATTGAAGGCAAAAGAAGAGGGTGGCAGAGGATGAGATGAGATTAGATAACATCCTCGACTCAACAGACATGAATTTGAGCAAACTCTGAGACGTTGTGAAGGATGGGGAAGAATGGCATGCTGCAGTTCATGGGATCTCAAAGAGTCAGACATGACTTAGTGACTGAACAACAAACAATTGTTGTGTAACAAATTACTCCAAAATTTAGTAGCTTAAAACAATAAAAATTTGTTATACAGTTTCTGAGGGCCAGGAATCTGGAGTGACTTGGCTGGGTTGTTCTGGCTTTGAGTTTCTCATGAGGTTGCAGTCAGAATGTTGTCCAGGCTTGTAGTCATCCGAAAACTTGTCTGTGCTAGAGGATCCACTTCCAAGCTCACTCACATGACTGTTGACAGGAGTTGTCATCCTCCTGCCTCATCATGAGAGCCTCTTTGTGGGGCTGTTCCTGACATGCCAGCTGCCTTCTCCTGGAGCGAGTTATCTGAGAGACAGACCAAGATGGGAACTGCAGTATCTCTTACAGCCGAATCTAAAAAGTGACGTCTCAGAGAAGGCAATGGCACCCCACTCCAGTACTCTTGCATGGAAAATCCCATGGACGGAGGAGCCTGGTAGGCTGCAGTCCATGGGGTCGCTAAGAGTCGGACACGACTGAGCGACTTCACTTTCACTTTTCACTTTCATGCATTGGAGAAGGAAATGGCAACCCACTCCAGTGTTCTTGCCTGGAGAATCCCAGGGATGGGGGAGCCTGGTGGGCTGCCATCTATGGGGTCACGCAGAGTTGGACACGACTAAAGTGACTTAGCAGCAGCATCACTTCTGATGTATTCTTTGTTTACACCGACCAACCATGTAAATAAAAATTCAGAGAAATGGAGTTACTGATCAGAAGTTAGGTGTAGTTGTAATTTTTTGACAGTTAATTGCCAAATTGGCCTCCATAGGAATGTACCTGTGGAGGTGCAGCAGTTTATACTCTCAGCAGCAGTATATGAGAGAGCCTGTTTGTGCAGCCTCTACCACACAGTGAATGTCAGACCTCTAAGTCAAATGGTATACCTCTCTGTGGCTGTAATTTGTATTTCTTTTATGAGTGAGATTGAACATGTATCTAAGAGCCATTTGTGTTTCCATTTCCATGAACACTTTGTTCATATCGTTTGCCCATTTTTTTCTTACTGTTTCATAGGAACTCATTATGAGGAATTTAGGAAAATGTTTTAATATATTTTAAATATGTTTTAATATGTAGGAGTTTTGTATTTTTATTATTTTGAAATAATATCAAGCTTATAAAAAAGTAGCAAGTGTAGTATATGAACTTTTTTTCTTATATCAGGTAAGAAGTGATACTTTGAATTCTTTAGTGTGTATCCCCTTCAAATACAAATATTACACAAGGCATTCTACATCATCACAATACAAGCATCAAAATCAGGAAAGTCACACTGGTGGCTTCCTGATCCTATCCAATAGTCTGTACCCCTTTGACCCTAGAGAAAAACATAACCTCTGGAGCTAGCATGCGTGCGTGCTCAGTCGCTTCAGTCATGTCCAACTCTTCGTGATCCTCTGGACTATAGCCCACCAGGTTCCTCTGTCATGGGATTCTCCAGCCAAGAATACTGCTGGACTAGACTGTCTGGCTTCAAATCATAGCTCTGCCTCTTACTAGTTACTCAATTCCTGTATACTTCAGTTTCTAATCTCACAAAAAGTACAATAATCATGCTTACTTCACAGGTCCTTATGAGAATTAATGATTAGATTAGTGGTTTGCATGTTATGAAAGCTATGTCTACATAGCTATAATATTAGGGGAAAGGTAGTTGGTAATAGAGTAAATTTTTAAGTATTTTATAGTAACCCATGGGTGAGATATCAGAGATCATAGCCTACAGTTTAAACTGCAGGTTGTTCAAATAACCCAGAAAGTCTTTTTGTTTTCTTTTTCAGATTTCAGAATGACTTCCCTCTTGACTTACACTTTAAAAAATCTTCCCAATACATCAAAATGGGCCCTCAGATTTTGTAAGTTTCATTTGTTCTTTGTTTTTAAGATTAGACTTGAATGTGTAAGCATCTTGTGCAAACATGGAATTGTACTGCTTTTTGTAAACACTTGATTTTGTCTTCCAGGTATGAGACCTCTGAGCAGTTCCTCCCAGCTACAAGCTGCCGCAGGTACAGTAATTTGTAAAAAATAAAAATATTTCTGATTTAAAAGTTAGATTATAGGATCTAGATTTGTGAATTTTGAATAAAAACAAAAACTAATTTTCTAACTCTCCCCTTTTTATGATCAATAAGAACATCACTGTTGCCTTCAAATTAAAACAATACAGGACCAATCAGTAATGATAGTGCATGGTGTAAGGTGGCTTGAGGATGTTGGCAGGAGGCTTCTTTCTGGGATCTGGAGCCTATGGAGTCACTGAGGTTCTGTGTTTGTTCATTTGTTCTTTGTTAGTTTGCTCAGGTTCTGGTTGGTTAGTTTACTCAGCTACGGGCTGTCAGTCCTAAAGATGCGTGTGTGCGAGTCACTCATGTCCAACTCTTTGTGGCCTCACAGGTTGTAGCTCACCAGGCTCCTTTGTTCATGGGATTGTCCCAGGCAAGAATAATGGAGTGGGTTGCCATTTCCTCCTCCAGGGGCTCTTCCTGACCCAGGGATCTAACCGGTGTCTCCTGCATTGGCAGGTGGATTCTTTCCCGCTAAGCCACCAGGGAAGCCCCAGTCCTAAAAATGATTGTGAAGCCAAAAGTTAACTTTTTACACTTTCAGTGACAGGCTTCTGTTACTGAGTATCATCTTAGTGCATGTGCAAGAGGATGCATACCTGAAATAGGTGTGACTAGTTAATAAAAGAAGGTTGTTTAGTCAATATGAAGTGAAAAAAGAAATTTGTTGATACTATATGGTCTTTTAGACCCTTGGTAAACCCAGCGGATTAGGCTTCTTCACTGTTGAATACATACTTTTGTAGAACCTGCGGTAGTTTTGTATATTCACTTGCCTGGGTCCTATATTGATCTATGACTTCTGATTTTGGTCTTGTTGTGGTATTTCTACCTGGATAATCACTTAATTAAAAAAAATACCTTACCAAGATTCAGAAGAACTCTGCTTTGATTCAGTTCTACTTCTTTCTGGGCAGTTTGACCTTCAACTCATCATGTCATTTCCCTGCTTTATAGTTTTTTATCTAACAAAGAATAATAATTTTAGCCATGTTAACCTCAAGTAGTTATTAAGATATCTCAAACACTTTGAAATCTGTAAATTCAGTGGAAATACAAGATGATATTTTATATTGTTTTACATATAGTGTATTCCCAGGGGTCTGTTATTTAATCCCACCCAGAAAAGTTTCATGTTGTCATATAAAAAATATATTTTCTTTGGCTTCTAAACTCTAACTAGAATATAGATATGTATTAACCTCACAAAGAATAATAATAATTCCTTTCCATCTCATTTCACATTTCACCTAATTCTAATGTTTACTCAGAAATTCTTATTGCAGTCACACAGATAGATCTGTTTCTTGCCAGCTGGGAGAAAGTCACATTGAATACCACGTTAAATACCATTTTTCTGGCATTTAGAATATTCTTATTTATATTGCTCTTAAACAGTTTTTGTGTTTCTCTCTCCCCAACTATATTGTAAACCTTTGTGAGACTTAAGCCTTGTCATGTTACTGGTGTTTAACACTGTCCTACAAGTGGTTTGTTTTAACATTGATGTTGATAGTGGTACAAGAGGGCACATGTTAAGACAAAGGAATGTGATCAGCTGATTTGATGGGAGGAAAAGGGAATGTACTCGTGCTGAACAGGCTTTAGTTTGCAATAGGGCAGCAGAGGGCATAAAGACGGAACTTGGGTTTTACTTTCCATATTTTAGTATTATTTATTTTTTTCTTTTTTAACCACCACTCATGTTTTGTTTTTTTAATTAAAACATTAGAGAAAGGTTGCTTTTTAGATGTTACAAAATAGCTACACAAATTGAGTCAGACAGAGTCAGGAAGCGTGCTAGGTTTTTGTCAAATTGCAGTAGTCACCAACCAGATGCCTTTATTTCTACATAGAAAAGCAAGAGTATTAAGGTATTAAGGGCAGACTTAATTGGTTGCTTTCAGTGAAATGGATTGTCAAGCACTTGATAAAAATAATTTGTTAATGGCATAAGTGATATTATCACTAGGTATAATCTCTATATTTGCCTTAAATTTTATTTGGAAACTTGAAAATGCTCACTAATTTCTTAATCCTTTTTTTTTTAGTTGTAGTGGTTTGGTAAATGACTAATGCAATTTGGCATGGAGTGATAAAATCCCTCTTAGAATGTCTATCTTTAAAAATGTAAAAACTTACCTGACTTCTTGTATTTTAATTAATTTTTTCTCTGAACTTTATCTTAAAGCTTCCCAGACTAAATCGAAAAAAACCCTAGCCAAACCCAACATAAGGAATATTGTGGTGGTGGATGGTGTTCGCACTCCATTTTTGCTATCAGGCACTTCGTAAGTATGAAATGATTCTGTTACTTGTTATTCCTTTTTTTCTTTTTTCTCTCCAGCTGTATTGAAGTATGATTAACAAATAAAAACTGCATATATTTAGGTTATACAATGTGATTGTTTTTTAAGGAATACAATGTGACGATTCAATGCATATTGTTGTTCAGTCACTAAGTTGTGTCCGACTCTCTGCAACACCATGGACTGCAGCACGCTGGGCTTCCCTGTCCTTCACTATCTCCTGGAGTTTGCTCATGCTCACGTCCTTTGAGTCAGTGATACCATCCAACCATCTTATTTTCTGTTGCCCCCTTCTCCTGCCCTCAGTCTTTCTCAGCATCAGGGTCTTTTCCAGTGAGTTGGCTCTTCGCATCAGGTGGCCAAAGTTTTGGAGGTTCAGCTTCAACTCAGTTATTCCAATGAATTGTCGAGGTTGATTTCATTTAGGATTGACTGGTTTGATCTTGCTGTCCAAGGAACTGTTAAGAGTCTTCTCCAGGACCACAGTTTGAAAACATCAATTCTTTGGCACTTGGCCTTCTTTATGATTCAACTCTCATACCCGTACATGACTACTTGAAAAACCATACCTTTGACTATATGGACCTTTGTGGGCAAAATGACGTCTCTGCTTTTTAATACACTGTTGAGGTTTGTCATAGCTTTTCTTCCGAAGAGCAAGCTTCTTTTAATTTCATGGCTGCAGTCACCATCCGAGTGGTTTTGGAGCTCAAGAAAGTAAAGTCTGTCACTGTTTCCCTTTTTTCCCCATCTATTTGCATGAAGTGATGGGACTGAATGCCATGATCTTAACTTTTTGAATGCTTACATTTAAGCCAGCTTTTTCACTCTTGCACCTTCATCAAGAGGCTGTTTAGTTCCTCTTTGCTTTCTGCCATTAGAGTGGTGTCCTCTGCGTATCTGAGGTTGTTAATGTTTCTCAAGGCAATCTTGATGCCAGCCTGTGATTCATCCAGCCCAGTACTTCACATGATGTACTCTGCATATAAGTTAAATAAAGAGAGTGACAATATACAGTCTTGATGTACCCCTTTCGCAATTTTGAACCAATCTGTTGTTCCACGTCTGGTTCTGTTGCTTCTTGACCTACATTTAATGTGTATCTACATTGTGAAATGATTACCACAATCAAGTTAATTAACACATCCATCACCCCATATAGTTTATTTATTCCTTCTTTTAAGGTGTTTTCAAAAGGAACCTTTGTGAATTAACCCAGTAGGTAATACTGTTGCTGAAAGTGTTAGTCACTTAGTTGTGTCCAATGCTTTGTGACCATGTGGACTGTAGCCCGCCAGGCTCCTCTGTCCATGGAATTCTCCAGGCAAGAATACTGGAGTGGGTTGCTATTCCCTTCTCCTGGGATTTTCCCAACCCAGGCATTGAACCCAGGTCTCCTGGATTGTAGGCAGATACTTTACCATCTGAACCACCAAGGAAGCCCCTAATAATATTGCTGGTCAACTAATATATAAACAATATTTTCATGAAATTAATACAGAATAAGGCAAGTCAGTAGTGAAATAGAGTGGCAGAATCTGTTTTTCATCTTTTCTCATGAGCTAGTCTAGTGTAGTGTTAGACTAAACTAGCTGTATTTTGAAAACCTAGTGTGGAACTAGGTAGCTTGCTTCCAACAGATGCCCTTTCCTCATCTGGAGAGAAGTACATTGTTTCTGTGCCTCTTCAGAAGTTTAAATACTGAGGCCGTGGGCCCATGGGCATCTTGAAGGGACTTTAATCTGCTGCTTTGGCTTTCTGGAAGTTATCAGAATTGGAGTTGATGGACTGGTCCAAATCCTGGTATAGCACAACCCCAAATATATGGAATAACAATGGTCCTAGACCAACCTTCAAGGCCCCCAGAACCTAACTACTGTTCCCCCTAGACTTCCTTTCTCCTTTTCTGTTCCCCACTGAGGCCCAGTCTTTCTAAAAATTGATGATGGACTTTGGGAACTAAGTGAAAATTAAATGAAACATTTAGTTGTATTCTGTTAAGATTTTTTGATGTTCATGTTTTGAACTAGCAGTCACTAACTTAAAAATAAGCTAAGAAAAGTTGAGTATCTGTTAAAATTAATGAGACCTTTCTATACTAATATGAAAAAATCTTGAAGATACGTTAGGTGTAAAAAGCAAAGTTCAGAGCATTGTGTATAATGCCACCATTTATGGAAGATACAGATGTGTGTGTGCATGTGTGTGTATGTATATGTATGTGCACGCATGCATGCATGTACATACAGAAACAAGAAACATTCATTTTTAAATAGTGGTTTAGGACCTAGAGAATATCTTCTTAGGTAAGTAAATGGTGAAGATTCTTCACCCTCTTTTCTCAATATAATAACTTTCTTGTATGGACACAACAGTAGTAAGAATAAGAACCTGAAGCTTTAGCAGCAGAGTGGATCCTTATTGTACTTAGCAGCAGCAGGGTAGGAAAAGAAACTTCCATCAAGAGAAGAAAATTCTTGACTAGAAAGGCCATTTTGTGGTAAAGGCTGTTTGTATACTGTGTAGAAGTTTGATTCCAACTGTTTGACTAGCTGTTAAAAAAACATGAACATGCTCAAAGATATCATTTACACATTTCCTTTGATAGTTGGTATCAAACTACCAAAGGTGAAATTTGAGATATTCAGCACATTGGTATAGGCTATATTCCTTTTGTTATTTTTTATTAGTATGTTTTAGTTTAATTTAGAATCCTAATTGAGGAAGAAGATAAAGTTCATGAGTAATTTAGTAGCACAGAGAAGAATGTTGAGTAATGGTAGGCAAATATAGTTAATAGAGAAGAAGGAATAAAAATTTTAAGGTACTATTCATGTGCAAAACAAAAATGACTAAAAATAATACAAAGAGAAGAATTTATAAAGAAGACAAATAGTTAAATCATATTATTAATCTTATGATTGAGGTAAAAATGAGTCTTCTAAAATAGAAAATGACTTTCTAGATGGAAAAAGATCTTTTTCTGTTTAATTTGAAGAAGCTTTGCTTTCAACTTGTGTCACTTGAAAGACCTATAGGTCTTTTGGAAATATTTTGGAAGCACTCTTAGGAATATACTCCAGCCGTGGCATGTGGGAATCTTTCAGCATCCTGGCTGAGAGGGAGTTATAGGAGCATGAGAAGAAAAATTGTAAAATGATAGATAATTGTGGTTTAGGCATTTTAAAATTGATACACTTTTGCCCAAGTTACTCTGCTCTAAATTGTAGGGAACTGGTTTTCCCTATAAAAGATTTTTAAAATCACTGATGTGGGGAGGGAGGAGGGAGGAGGGTTCAGAATGGGGAACACATGTATACCTGTGGTGGATTTATTTTGATATTTGGCAAAACTAATACAATTATGTAAAGTTTAAAAATAAAATTAAATTTAAAAAAATAAAATAAAATCACTGATGGTTCTTCTAGTTATTCACAGTAAAAATAAAAACATTTCTGAATTTTCAGGTTTTAATTTTCAGGAATTTAAAGAATAAATATTCTTATTTAATCCAGATGCATCTGGAACATTTCAGTTCCAGGAAGTAAAGAAATGCTTAGAAAAAGGGGCATGCCAAAAAAACACAGGGCCAACCTAAAATAACTTCCAATGACAAAAATTAGGAAAATTTGATTAATAAAATAAATTATAATAGTATAATATTATACTATAACTCAAAACATGAGATATCTATGACTCCAATCTGATATAAATAAATGATTGAATAAAGAAATAAAAGAGAAAAGACAAGTCTTTCTTCAGTTTCAATTAATAAATACAGAAGGAATGAGGAAAATAGATAAATCATCACAGGAATAGCTGCTGCAACCAGGATCTAGGAATGAATGCTAAAATTCGTGGGTGAGAAAGGTTAAGAAGGAACAAGATATTGGCATAGCCTCAATTCTCTCTCTTGAAATATTTATTAACTACTGTGAGGATTTTAACATGTGTCCACAAATTCTTTGTTACTTTTTCCACTAGGAAGTGGAACTTAATTCTTCCCTTGAGTAAGGGCCAGAAGTGACTCTCTTCTAATAAATTGAGTTCAGAAAGGGAAAAATAATGAAGAAAACTGGCAGACACTGCTTCAACTAAGTGATCGAGTTAGTATCACTAGAAAGAAGTCATGTTGCTATCAAGTTCACTCTGATAAGAAGCAGAGGGTATTTTACCTCTGTGATACTCTTCCCTGGTGTCCATAACCCCAGTCTTCCAAGTGTCAAGGTCAAGGAGGATAAGGAAAGACTGAGAAACTGTCACACACTGGAGGAGATTAAGGAAGCATGACAAGTAAATACATGGATTGGAACCTGGAACAGACCAGTAATAGGGAATTAGTGGAAAAACTGATGTGGTCAGATCAAGCTTATCGAGTAGTATTGTGCTGGTGTTAATTTCTTAGTTTTGACAAGTGCATCATGTTTACATAAGATTAGCATTAGAGGAAGCTGGATGAAAGGTATGAAGGAACTCTGTTCTATCTTTCCAATTCTTTGTAAAACCTCAGATAATTTCAAAACAAAGTTTTCTTTAAAAGTCCTAATATATCCCTCATGTCCCTTTAGACATCACAAAATAACTAAAGAATTTTTTAAAAATAAAATAAAAGGGAACTTAAAACAGTGGGGTTTAGTTTTAAAGAATATTTGCCAATGTCATGCTAAACAGTAAGACAGTGGGCAGGATGAGTCAAGACTTGTCAGAGTTTTAAGGATGACAAATAGCAAAGTCACACTGTTACTTTGGAATGATGTTAAGTGCTTTTATATTAATAGCAACTTATAGTTAGCTTATTTCTTTAGATATTTCAAATAGAATGAAAAACATTTTTTATTAAAGCTCTAGGCTTTTGGTTAAATGATTTATTTTCTTCCTCCAGATATAAAGACCTGATGCCACATGATTTGGCTAGAGCAGCACTTTCGTAAGTAAATGCAGTTGCATTTTAGATCTTATTTACATTTGAAATAGCATGTCTAATAGAATTCCCATAGCTAAGATATGTTAACTTTATGTGGTGAGAAAAAACACTTAGTAGATTTTATAAGATTCATATAGTCTTCATTTTAGCCATGTGTGCTACACAAATTCAAGCAGGTGGTGAATGTCAGTGATCTTTATTTTGCAGGCTTGACGATCTCTTGGCATGATAGTATTCCTTAACGTACTGTAGCTAGCTGCAGATTATAGTGTAGGACTAGATCAGGCTAAAAACCAATATGTATATTTAATGGTTACCTCAGAAACTTCATTACTATATGAGGATAGCTGAACAGATTATGCAAATACAGATGCAGAACCTGTGTATACAGAAGACCAACTGTACTATGCCATTTTTACCTAATGGACATAAGCATCCTCAGAATTTCGTATCCCTGGTGGGGTGGGGGTGGAGGTGTGTATTTATCTAGAAAGAAGCCTAGAATGAGACATGAAGATTCCTCATTTTAGTTTTAGTAATTGTTATCATTTTGCCAATGGTGCTATGCTTAGTCGCTCAGTCATGTCCAACTCTTTGAGACCCCATGGACTGTAGCCCATCAGGACCCTCTGTCCATGGGGGTTCTCCAGGCAAGAATACTGGAGTGGGTTGCCATGCCTTCCTCCAGGGGATCTTTTCAATCCAGGGATTGAATCCAGGTCTCCTGCTCTAATTTTTTTTTTTCCCCAGACCAGGATCTGGTCAGAATTCATATTATTATGCAAATGAATGTATATCTTTAGTCTCTTTTAATTTAGGACATCCCCCCAATCCACCCCCCATGATAATGACTTTTTGAAAGGTCCAGGCCAGATGTTTGTAGAATGTCCCACATTCTGGATGTATCTTTGTAGTAATATTTAACTTTCCTCGGTGAATTTCCTGTAAACTGAAAGTTAATGTCTAAGCTTGATTAGATTCAGGTTAAACATTTTTTGGTAAGAATGCTTCATAGGTAAAGCACATGGCTATTGCATCATGTCAAGAGGCACATGATGTGTAATGTTAAATCGAACCCTTTGGTCAGAGTGGTCAAACCACCAGATCTTTTGGTGATAAACGTGCATTTTTTTTCTTTTGCAATTAGTAAGTCATCTGTAAGGTGATATCTTAAGACCATATTCCCCAGCAACCTTTGACCAAGTGACTTTAGCATTCATTGATAATTTTTGCCTGGATTAGTTATTATGTTAGAGATTATACAATTTCGACTTTACTTATTCTTTTATTCCTCCTATATTTATTGGTTGGTATTTTTATGTAAAGAGCAGCTTTCCTTTTCAAAAAAATGATGTGGTTATATTGATATTTCAAATTTAAATTTAACATATTTGGGATTTTACTTCATCTCTTTAATTTTCTAGTTGTTTCTCTTTTCTTTTTGACTGAAAATTTTGGTTTATGTATCTGTTTTATCCTATTCCAAATTATTTTTTTCTTTCATTTTTTATTGGAATATTGTTGATTTACAGTATTAGTTTCAGGTACAACAGAGTGATTCAAAATTTTTATAGATTATATTCCAAATTATTGATGATTCTTTCTATTTAACTTCTTATTGCCAATTGAGCATCAAAAGTTGACTTTTTAAATCAGTCTTTAATTTATTTGATAATGTGCCACATGCTTGTCAAATTAAGGAAAAGATAGTCTCTACTTTTTTTAATTGAAAGTTAACCTTTTAACCAGAGTTAAGTGTAATGTTTTATGTGATGATCTGTTGCACTGTCTTGAATGTATGAAATGTTTCTTTGCTTTTAACTTCTGCTTGCAGGGGTTTGTTGCATCGGACCAGTGTCCCAAAGGATGTTGTTGATTATATCATCTTTGGCACAGTTATACAGGAGGTGAAAACAAGCAATGTGGCTAGAGAGGTGAGTCAAACTTTATGTTGTTTGAAGAGATTGATAGGAGAATCAATTTGAATTTTAGTTAATAGAATTTACTCTTTAAAAGCTATTAAAATTCACTAAAGTTATATTTAATTTAAAATGTGATTTTACTATTTGAATTATTTTATATTTAAAAAAATTATAAATCAAATGATGTACACTTTACTAGTATATGTTTATGCTATATTATAAATCAAATCAATTATTTGAGCTGGTTTTGGATATGTTTGTGTTTCTTTTAGGAAAACAGAGATTTGGGCAAAGCATGGCTGATGTGACTTTTTGTAATGTGAGATATAGCGACCTCCAATCAACTTAAAATTTCCATTTTACAGAGAACTTATTTCATACCCATGGTTTTTGTTGGAGGGAGTTGTGCTTATTCATTTGTTCCCTTTGACTAGTGGACACATAGGGCATTTTTTTTTCTTAACTAGTTCATAGAAGTTTACCTTTACCCCAGTTGGCAGAGCTCCACGTACTGTTTATTGAGCAACTGAGATAATGAGAGGCCTTGGCACTTCTGCGGCATGTCCCACAGTCATTTCGTAATGAAGACTCCAAAAACGTTTTCTGAGCTTTGTTTCCATTCGCAAGTGGCTATTTGGATAAAGTTGGCTCCAAAGCACATTTCAGTGTGCTGAGCATTTTCTGTATTTCTAGTTTGTGCTTGCCATACTATTGCGTTCAGTATAGTTGGAAGGGCTGTAACTTTCACCACTGTCAGCCAAGAGAAAGGAAAAGGAGTAGGACTGGAAGTATGTGTTTTGTCCCACCTTTTTACTCATCAGTAAATGTGCAAAAGTAAATGTTCAAACTGTTGAAGGCCTGGTGTTACTCAAGTCTACAATAATCAACTGCTATTGTATATTGTAAGGGAGGCAGGAAAGAATTAAGAACAGGAAGAGGTTTTTTTCCCCACCTCCTAATTTTTTGGAGTTTTCTTGATCTTCACACTTCTAAATGTATCAAACATGACAATTTCATGAATATATCAAATTATTCATAATACATTTTCAATTCTTATATTCTAGGGAAAAAACCAAAGTGACTCTTAAAGGAGCACTTAAAAGTAAATGTTGAATCTGTTTCAATTTTCTCTATATATCTATTCTTGATATATCTAGATATATATATCTAGCCTTATTTTTTTCTAAATTTTTTTTCTGGAAATTTTATATCCATGTGCAAATCTCAGCTATTGATTGACATGTGGTAGATCCCTCTCCTGGCCCTGTACTAATAATACTGAAGGCTGAATTCAGGGAATATAAGAATGTCTTTTTAAAGTTGTTTTGCAACCTGAAGGCTGCTGTGACTTCCAGCAAGTGTAATAATAAAATCCTGAAAGGCTTCTGATGCTGAGTTCCCATGAACCTGACTTTAATGAAAGCCTCAGCTTATTTCCCTGCTCTCCAATTTACCTAAGAGACATCTTCCTCCTTTCCCTTCATTGCACCATCTAGAGCCTAAGCTTGCCTTGAGATCTATTCAGACTTTAAATAGAAGCACGGAGACAAGGTTCACCAGCAACCACTTCTATTTAAAGTTCCTTCAGTCCTGAGAGTCACTTGGAGCCAAGGGTGTGACACTTGCTAGAAAGGATTGCATGAGGATCAGGCCAGTACGACCTGAGTGCCCTTTACCCTTGCCTTACTGGGGAGCTCTTCTCCCCTTCCCGGTGGAGACTTGCCTTTCTCTTCCTTTTGGGTTGGTTTACATCAAGAGGCTGATGTGCAGTTGCCAATAGGTACTTTTCAGCAAAGTGAAGTATAAAGCTGAAAATCAGTTAAGAAACTGAACCCTCTGATTTCGGCTTTGGAAGCATGTTAATCTTATCAAGTGATAGGAAATCTTGTATTCTGAGGATTGTTAAATAGTTTCAGAGAAAATTAATTCCCTCAATAGGAACCAGAATTTCATAGTAAGTGGTGGTGGTCGGGGACATGAGGTGTTGAGAGTTTTGTTTTTAAAGTGAAACTTTAATATTATAAAAATAAGTATTGAATATTTGATTTTTGCACCTATGCATCAGTTCTTTACATGAACAAAAATAGAATCAGGCGTTCATTGTTTTTTTTGGCAGTGTAATTAACTCAATAAATAGCATAATAAAATATTAGATATCCTTTTTCCATTTTTGCAAGATTAATGGAGGGCCTCAGTTTTTCTCAAGGTCCTTCAAATTAATTCTCTTTTGAAACACCTCTTATGTCATCTTCCTGACCAGTTTCCTTGTTTCCAGTTGTTAACTTGTCTAGTCCTTATTTTTCAGAGACTCACTTGTAGCCAAAGCAGTTTTCCAAAATTTTTTCATTCACTTGAACTCTTGGATACTTGGCATGTTTTCCAACTCGGCTTTGCTTTGGATTGACAGTGAGCTGTCTGAAATATCAGGCAGTCAGTGAAAGTAGAGATGAATGTAGAGCAAGCCAGGGACCTGTGTGGGAATCTGTTGATGAATGGTCAGTTCTTTAGAAATTATTTTCATATCTGAAAACTTTGCTTTACTTCTAAGCCTTATAACTGCAGGAACACAGGTCATGAGAATCTCACCCCATGATATATTTCATCATTCCACCAACCATATGTAGCAGGTTTACTTTAGGTCTATTTGAAAATTTAAATGAGTTAAAATCAAATTATATATTAATGTTCTTAGAAGTGCTGGGGAAAGCATTGCTAAGAGAGGAGGTGAACTGCCAGAGGACTGTAGGTTTGTATACCACACTAGAAAATCACTGCAAGGAATTTGGCAGTGCTTATTGATTAACAGCTAGATAAAAAATTCGTAAACCATTTCCATAATGGGCTTAGTTGTATTTTAAATATTCCTCTGTGAGATGTTAGCTCCTTTCCTGATTTACCATACAGTGAAGTACTGCTCACAGCATTGCTCACAGTGAAGTACTCACTCACATATTGCACTTCCTTTGTAAGTGATCATTGCATTCACTGTATTTCCTGAAGGCTGCCCTCGGAGCTGGCTTCTCTGACAAGACTCCTGCTCACACTGTCACCATGGCTTGCATCTCTTCCAACCAAGCCATGACCACAGGTATGTATTTTTTTGAAAGCAGAAGGTACATGTTGGTTCTCCTTTGTCTTTTCTATGATCATTAAACATTATTCTTAACAGAAATAAATGATCTCTGAATTTGTGTGTTTCAGAAAATACG
Source organism: Bos mutus (assembly GCF_027580195.1). Classification (NCBI taxonomy): domain Eukaryota; kingdom Metazoa; phylum Chordata; class Mammalia; order Artiodactyla; family Bovidae; genus Bos; species Bos mutus. The sequence goes on from NC_091627.1 coordinate 33,523,804, forward strand.
GTAGCAGTTACATTTTTTAATTTTTGACAGTAGTTCTCCACCTTTTTCTTGCCCTCCATACCTGAGGACCACAACCATTTGTGTAATGTCTCCATCAGTAGTGTGGCTGGCTATCACAGGGATTATTAACTGCAGGGGGTGCTTCTGGATTTGAGGCAGGAGGAGTTTATCACCTGCTAGGTTTTAAGATTAGGTGATTCTAGCATGATACTCCCCCATGAAGATGGTGGCCCTCCCTCCACCATCATCATAGCAATAAATCACTGACTTGGATGGTACAGCTCTTTGCTCTACTTTTCCCCCACATCTTCGCCTTTTTATAATTATTTACAAATTCTCACAACAAACTTAGCAAATCTGTGGAACATTTTGTAACACCAGCCCTTACTGTGAAAAGACAGGAAACCTGGAAGATACAGTAATCATGTGCTCTCTTAGTGACATCAAGGCCAAGTGGCCAGTCCATCATAAAGGTGGCAGGGAATAAGCTGGAGGCAGAAATGGGGGCATTCTCCACTCTGCACAGCATGTGACTGCTTCCAGTTAGAGCAACATAGTACTTGCCAGTGGCCAAAGGGCAGAGGGCAGGGGGCTGCCTTACATCTAAAAGCCATACTTTATCTAGCTTGTAGTAGAAACTGAAATTATAGGAAAAAGAGTTGTTACCAAAACTGAAGCTGGAAACATGTGAAATATGCCACATGTTCTGCTTTAGAATATGATTTGTTTGAGAATTGGTCCAGTGGATACTTACAAAAGTTGATGTCCCTGTAGCCTGAATGAAATTTGTTTTCTCTAGTGCACTGAATGTATTTTGAGTCAGTCAAAAAAATTATCCTAATCCCTCTGAAAAGATAAAAACCTGAATTACACATGTTGTACAGTGCTAATAACTATTGTACAATTTTTAAGTCAAGCCTAAATTTAAGGGAAAAAAAAGAAGCTTAAATTACCAGAGGTCTGTTAGTTTATGCAAAAGATGCTCATGTGCATATGACCTGTGCCCATGCCCTGTAGCTGTCGGCCTCATTGCTTCCGGCCAATGTGACGTGGTCGTGGCAGGTGGTGTAGAGTTGATGTCTGACATCCCTATTCGCCATTCAAGGAAAATGAGGAAAATGATGCTGGATCTCAATAAGGCCAAGACTCTGGCTCAGCGACTCTCTATAATCTCTAAATTCAGATTGAATTTCCTATCGCCAGAGGTAAGACTCGTGAATGCTAACATAAAGACTTATGTTGCCAAAGCATCCCACTGCAGAGATTTAGATAGATAAGATGGCATGGGTTCAGTTATGTTCTATAGCTGTGAATTCTGTTAGTTACAAGGAAAGGTTAATTATTAGGTCAAGACAGAGAAAAAATAGCAGTTAGAAGATTTGAATTTGGAAGCCCCTTTTTTAGAGATGCCTTGCGGACAAAGAACTTCCCTTGTCCTAATCCTGATTGATCGTAGACTTTAACTTCCCCAGATAGCCCTAGGTGTGGTATAGCACCTGTTAACAGTGTACCTGGTCCCGAACATCTCCTTTCCCAGCTTCCTGCAGTGAGTGAGTTCTCCACCAGTGAGACCATGGGCCACTCTGCAGACCGACTGGCTGCTGCCTTTGCTATTTCTCGGGAGGAGCAGGATGAATACGCATTGCGCTCTCACAGCCTGGCCAAAAAGGCACAGGATGAAGGACTCCTTTCTGATGTTGTGCCCTTCAAAGTACCAGGTAAAACAGCTCGCTCAGCTTTGTAAAGGGAAATGCTTCTTGATATTGTTAGAGAGTTCTGAATTTCTTCTAAAACTCCAAAAACCCTAAGTGATTTTCAATGAATATTTCCAAAATACTCAGCTTTTATTCTTAAATATTGACTCAGGTTTCAATTTTTGTTGTAACATACGTAAGCATTTTAAAGAGATGTTTTGTAAGTCTCCTTTAGGTCTGGCAGATATATTTTAGTTCTTACGTGCATGCCTGTTTTTAAAGTTCTGTATTTATAAGTCTTCTGTAAAGAAGAGCCAAAAGTAAATGAATATCTTAAGAAAATAAGTGATCCTTTTTAATGTTAAATCATTTAGATTATTTCCCAAATGTCCTAAGAGTTTGCTTTCGTATTTGGTAACATCTTGATAACTATAAAGAGCCTTCTTTTTAGTGAATAGTTATGGTTTACATTTTATTTGTTCTTGTAATTTTAAAGCATATTTCTCTGTAGAAGATATATAATGCTTATTGAGCTTAGAGTTAAAAATTCCATATTTTTATAGGAAGAGATACAGTTACACAAGATAATGGGATTCGTCCTTCCTCTCTGGATCAGATGGCCAAACTAAAACCTGCATTCATCAAGCCCTATGGCACAGTGACAGCTGCAAATTCTTCTTTCCTGGTAACTATGTGTGCTATATGTGTTTACTAGTGATCTTTTATATTTGTGTATTCTCAATAGGAAAGCCTAAAATATATGTACTTGTGTGTATTACGAATAGAGACTTAAAAACATACTTACTCAGACTTCCCTGGTGGCGATGTGGATAAGAATCCACCTGCCAATGCAGGGGACACAGGTTCAATCTGTGGTCTGGGGAGATTCTGTAGGCTGTGGAGCAACTAAACTTATGCACCACAACTATTGAGCCAGAGCTCTAGAGCCCACCAGCCGCAACTACTGAGTGAGAGAGTCATTTCCTAGGCAGGTTGATAAGTCTAGGGGTCCCCAAAGAGAGAGGGGTCTGGAATTCTCAAGGAGGAAGAAAGGACAAACTTTCTTTTTTTTCCTCTACATTCCTTAGGATTATATAACAATAATGTATCCTGCCTGAGGACAGTCTCTGGATTAAACCTTCTAGCTAATCCTGTTATCTTAAAATGTAAATTATGGGAGTAGGTCTGCTGAGGTCTTTACAACCTCCAGACATTCTTTTGATTCCTTGTAACGACTAATTGGAGAGTATATAACTACATTGCTAACCCTAACACTTTCTGCCCCCTTCTAGCTTTCTCTATCTCCTTTATATTTTAATAAAACTTTAGTACACAAAAGCTCTGAGCGATCAAGCCTTGTCTCTGGCCCCGGATTGAATTCTCCTCTGGAGGCCAAGAATCCTGGCATCTTTTTGTGGTTCAGCAACAACTTTTCATGAGCCCACCTGCCACAGTTACTGTTGGCCACAGGCCACATGCCTAGAGCCTGTGCTCCACAACAAAGAGAGCCACCACAATGAGATGCCTGCCCACCACAACTGGGGAGTAGCCCCCACTTGTCACAACTAGAGAAAGCCCTCACGCAGCAACAAAGACCCAACACAGCCAAAAATAAATAGAATATACTTATCTATTACAAACACTATTAAAACAGAATCCGTTTTTAAAACCATAAAAATCACCTGATCCAGTCACCATTCTAATACAAAAACACTGTTCTCAAAAAAAAAAAAAAAAAAAAGCTGTTCTCTTCAGTCACTTCAGCAGTCAAAAAATTTTGCCTGCCTGTGCTGGGCACTGGAGGTAAAAAGAATAGTTAATTGTAGTGAGAAAGTTCTGTGATGACTGTAAGCATTGACTCTTGGAGAAGATACATAGTTGGGTGAGTAAGAGAGTCTTCTTAGAGGAGGTAATACTTGATCAGTGAATCTTGAAGGAAGGGTACAAGCCAATTTAAGAAGTGTATAAAAGGCTTTCTAGGCAAAGGGAATGGCAAATGCAACTTTGGGAGTTAGGAGAACAAAGGGCCTCTTTGGAGAAAAGCCTGGTTGGAACACAGGATATGAATTTAGGGAGTCGTCTTTGACTTGGAGGACAGGGAAACCTGGCATGCTGCAGTCCATGGGGTCACAGAGAGTCAGATACAGTTTAGCAACTGAGCAACATAAGACTTGAAAAGTAGGCAGAGAGAATGACAAGATACTTTTTCTAGTTCTGATTGTTAGAAAATTATGTTTTATGTTGACCCCCAAATTACTTTCCTATAAGCATCATGGAGTAAATCTACTCTCATTTTTGGTTGTTATTTTACTTGTATGCAGGTAGCTTCATGTCCTTGCTTGGGTTTTTTTTTCTTTCCTCCTCTATTAAATGTCCCTCTTGATTCTGCTTCTGCTTGTGAGATGTGATTTCCCTCCTTCTACCTTGGGTGCAGTCTTCAGGATATAGTTCATCTGGTCAGTGTTTCTTTTTACAGTATCATTCTCCTACCCAGACATACAGTCTAGAAAGAAACACAGGCAAATGTTTGATATATTTGACCTTGATAAATGACAATTTAATGCCTGCTCTTGAGCTTAGGAAAGGATACCTGAGGTGATTTTAACAGGATGGTGTACCACCTGGTAAAACCTGAGCAGTGAAGGACTGGTTAGGTGGTTATTTCTAAAACCAAATTGGATGATAGGTTCATATGGCATCGGTTACACTCTTGGCAGATCTGAACCCCCTTGAATACTTGTGAGGTGTGCAAAAGGTTCAGGTTTATTCATCAAAATCAGAAACACAAGTCATTAGAGGTAATACATCACAGATACATGGGTTTTCAGAGATGCTGTTAATGCACCGTATTCATTGCAGTTTTTCACAATTGCACATTGAATATAGTAATATGATGTTATTATGTATAGTCACCTGTGTTTCCAGTCTTTATGGCCACCTTATTGGTAGTGGCTGCATAGCCTCTTCAGAGTTACTGAGTTAAAAAAATATGGTCTGAAATTACGGTAGAGATTATTTTAATTTTGTCAATTCTAGAGAGTAGTTTCTTTTTCTTTGGAATTTTATGGGTTTTTTTTTTTTTTTTTTTTTTGAGCTTTTTCTTTTGAAACAGTAGTAAAGGCCTTTTGTGAGTAGTACTAATTTGTCCTCCACTTCTTCTTCGTGGTTTGCTTGTTATAGAGTCTTTAAATTGAAGAAAATCATGTACAAGCCACAGGCAAGAAACAGCTGAGAAGCAATCCAGAAAATATAAAAATAAATCAGTAAAGAAGAGATTTGGGGGAGGATTAATTCACAAAATCCCTCGTATTCTGTGCCAAAAGCAAAAAACTTCTAGTTTATTATGAATACATATTGAGTTACCAATTCTCATCATTCATTTTGATAATTATGATACTTTTTGAATAGACTTTTCTACCCTCATCTGCCCAAAATGGGTCAGTGTGTGTGTGTCAAATTGTGACTTAATGATGGATAAAATGGAAAGATTTTGTTATAGAGAGTCACTCTGTAAGTGTGATGTGTTGGTAAATTTAGGAACAGAGCATAGAAGATGGCTGAAGAAATAGCACCAGGTAGGCTGCAGTTATTTAACATTTTTGTTCCAATTAACATTTCAGACCGATGGTGCATCTGCAGTGCTGATTATGGCAGAGGAAAAAGCTCTGGCCATGGGTTATAAGCCGAAGGCATATCTGAGGTAAAGTAAGTATTCAAGTAAGTTTCCTCTGGTTTCTTTACTTTAGTACAGAGCTCACCCTTCTGTTTTTTACCTAGGGATTTCATGTACGTGTCCCAGGATCCAAAAGATCAGCTTTTACTTGGGTAGGTAGCAATGTATATTCTTGGATTATTCTAGAAAATATTGGTTACCCATGTTTATTACATAGATTTTAAAAGTATATAAAGCACTGAGTTCATAATTGTTTTGTAAGTTGGGTTTTAAAATAATAATCCTTTATGTTGTGTTATCGTTTTATAGTTTTATCACTTTTCTACTTTTTCCTATGCTTTTCTACTACAGTTATCATATATATACAACTTTATATCCTTTTTTACATTAAGATGTCATAAGCATTTTTTTATACTGCTACTTACTCTGCAACACAATTAGAATAACTTTTTATAAAACCCTCCTAATGTTTAGATAGACTCCTCTCCCTTCCTCACAAGGCTGTACCCTCACTAGCCTCCATCATGTTATTTAACTAGCCATGCCCCTTATGCTCTGCCGTTTGAGCTCTGTGTTCTTCTGGCTCTTCACATTATTAACTTGCCCTTCTCTTTTATTGTCTACTTGCTTATTATCTCTTTCTCTGAGTCTGGAATATCAACTGCAGAGGGCAGAGGCCATGTCTGTTCAGTTTACTGTTGTATCAACAACACTTTGTTTGTAGAGTAGAATCAGTGAATGAGTAGAGGACTTTCTAATAACTGTAAAATTCAGTTTGGGGAATATGAAAGAGTTCTTTAGTTTAAAATGAAAGTTTTAATATTGTATCACTAAATTTTTTCTTCTCAGACCAACGTATGCTACTCCAAAAGTTCTGGAAAAGGCAGGATTAACAATGAATGATATTGATGTTTTTGAATTTCATGAAGCTTTCTCAGTAAGTCACTTTAAAGACACATATCAAAGGACTATAATCATTTAATATGTGTGAAACAAGTAGAGCTTTATGTTTGAAGTACTGACTTAACACTACTGGGAGGAAATCCAGGGCTACACCCACAGTGTTGAAAAACATATCTTTTGAAGCTATTTCTTTGAGGCCCTTCAGAAGTATCAGGTTGTTTCTTTAGAAAATATTCATGGAAAACTGATATAAAGGTTTCCTTAGCTCTAAAGTTAGACAAACTCATGCAAAAAAGAAAGCCTTGAGGGATTTTACTACAAGAAGGTCTTTATTGAGTTATTTTCCTTTCTAGGGTCAGATTTTGGCTAATTTGAAGGCCATGGATTCTGATTGGTTTGCACAAAACTACATGGGTAGAAAAGCCAAGGTAAGTTTCTGGTTAAAAATATGCTTGAGGAAAAAAAAGATATGCTTGAGGGATTTTCCTGGCAGTCCAGTGGTTAAGGCTCCATGCTTCCACTGCATGGGATGTGGGTTCTATCCCTGGTGAGGGAATTAAGATCCTGTATGCCACACAGTGTGGGCCCCCCCCCCACCAGAAAAAACCTTTGAATTTCCAAAGCACTATGATATTTGGAGCTTTAATACCTGCTAATAAAAATATGAAGAGGAAGGCTGCTGCTTCTTAGGAAAATTTTTGTGTGTTATTTCATGTATTTATTTCTTAGTTGAAAAATACCTCCTGGAAATTCTTTGGAAAAAATAAAAGCAAAAACTCAAATTGTCTTTTGTTTATCCACTCTGATGTCAGATGAAAAATAAACAGGGCTCTTGGCTTTCAGAATTGATTTGGAATTTCTTTTGTAGTCAAATAGCATATGGTGGGTCTTTAAGAAAGTTATTTCCTTCTATTGCTATTACTTCCTGTTACTCAGAGCCTGGCCTGATTTTTAAGTAAATTCACCTTTTTATTTGTGTTTATTTTTGTGGGAGCCAGGTTGGATTGCCTCCTTTGGAGAAGTTTAACAACTGGGGTGGATCACTGTCTCTGGGGCACCCATTTGGAGCCACTGGCTGTCGGTTGGTCATGGCAGCTGCCAACAGGTTACGGAAGGAAGGAGGCCAGTATGGTCTAGTAGCTGCCTGTGCAGCTGGAGGGCAGGTAGGTCACAGAAGCTTAATAGGAGTTTCCAGAAAGTTATTTTCTGGAAACAAACTCATCCAAGAATGTTTGATTTATCTTAATTCGATACAGTCTTAGAGTGATTTTTCTGATGACACACAACTGGGGAAAAAAAGCCCATTTTTGAGGGCTGGGGAGTACAACTTCAATCCTGAGAGTACTTTGAATGAAAGAAGCTATTTAAATCCAAAATTTTTTCCCCCTAAAATAATGTTTACAGGTTTTATTTATAAAAGTTACATGTGCTCATTATGGAAATGATGGAAAATACAAAAAGTATGTAGAAAATAAGACTAGAATCACTTATAATCTCATCAGACACTATCATTAATCATACTTTGATATATTTTCTTCTTTAATAATAAAATTTTATTCAGTCACCTTGAGACCTTATCTATAAAATCTCTCCAAGAGGAAAACTGTCTTTCTTGAGAAGTAAACTATACAATGGAGAATTAATTTACCTCTGGATAACTTATTGCTATTTAGCTGGGGAAAATTTTGTTTTCTACAGGTTTTTTCTATCTGTTTTACTTGTGTTACCGACAAAACTTCCTACCTGTAGCGTTTCACTGTGGGACTACAATCCAAAGGAAGGCTGGCTGTAATCTGGTTTTTTTTTTTTAACCCTGCTGGAAACAGATTTGATTTTTCACCAGATAATAGAATCTATCTGTTGCTGACCAAGATGAATAAGATATGTAAAAGTATAAACATCTTGCATTTAAAAGCCTTTATTTATAGCTTTTCCTCAGAGACTTTGAAAAAGCAAGGGGTCAGTTATTTTTAGGTTAGAATCTTTTAGACTTCATGATTGGAAGTATTTCTAATCTGGGTAACTTCGTTTACGGAAAACCATGGTTGGTCGGGACTGGAGCCCTCCTTATCTTTCTATGCCAAGATTCACTGGGGGAGATAACTGGTGCACAATGCTGTACATAGTGCGTAGTCCACACCAGTCAGTGTCCTTTGGTTTTGAGTGTTTGTTCCCTAATTTTTTAATCTAGCACATAGAGGATTAGTAACCTAATGCTAGATGGTTTGCAAATGAACAAAGAATAATATCCAATGTTATTACTTTCCTCTAGAAGTTTAAGTGTAGTGAGGAAGGAGATGATGCATTCTAGACACTAGATTCAACTTGGCATTGTTTCATTGAGAGCCAAGTGAGTGCTGTATAGACATGATTAGATCAGAGGAGGAATCCGTCATTGGATCTAGAGCAGGATTTCTCAGCTTTGGCACTAGTAACACTTTGGGCTAGGTAATTTTTTGTTTGGCTGGCAGGATTGTGCTGTGTGTTGTAGCGTGTTTAGCATGGTCTCTGTCCACTAGATAACAGTAGCAAACAACCCCCCTCATTACCCCCTCTCCCTGTCTCACCATATACACACAGCTGGGACAATCAGAAATATCTCCAGACAGTGCTGAATGTCCTCTGGGGAGGGTGGGGAGCAAAATCACTGCAGTTGGGCATCACTGATGTAGAATACTATAATAGATTTGGGACATGAAAATAACACAGCTTAAATAAAACAGGAGAAGGAATATTCTAACTTATTATGTATCCTTCTAGGACAACCCCAAGTCAGTCAGACCTTCCCACCCCTGTTCTTTTGTTTGATTGTGCCTGTATCAAGGGCATTTAACAGTTTGTTTTGAACTACAGTGTATACTAGATTGAGGATAGAAACCACGTAACAAAACTTTGTACCCACACAGTGTTTAACTCGGTGCCTTGTAAATAATAGTTCCTTAATAAATACTCCAGTACTTTGGCCACCTCATGCGAAGAGTTGACTCATTGGAAAAGACTCTGATGCTGGGAGGGATTGGGGGCAGGAGGAGAAGGGGACGACAGAGGATGAGATGGTTGGATGGCATCACTGACTTGATGGACGTGAGTCTGAGTGAACTCCAGGAGTTGGTGATGAACAGGGAGGCTTGGCATGCTGGGATTCATGCGGTCACGAAGAGTCAGACACGACTGAGCGACTGAACTGAATAAATACTGTGGGGATTGAATTGAATCTAGAAGTAGGGAGATTAGTTAAACTGTTAACTGGATTGATAACAGTCCAGAAGAAAGAATGATTATGATTATCAGATAGGATTTAGACTCGTGACATCATACATTCCTATACTAGGGTTAAACTAGGGAGGTAACTGTACTGTGCCTAGTACGTGGGAAGGGGTTTTCTACTTTTTGACTATTGTGGGACCGCAGCTTATCATCTCCACATGCATAGAGTAGTAAAGAAGAGACCAGGCTTTGGAATCATCTGGTTTCAAGTCCTGACCCTGTTATTTGATAGCTTTCTGGATTTGGTGAGTAATGTAACCTTTTTACATTTTTAAATAAAAAGCCCCCATTTTTCTTATCTTTCTCACAAGAAAGAAAACTGTTGTCAAATTCACTGTATTGTGTTTATTTTTATACAGCTAAAAAAAGCCACTGTGGCTTATTTTAATAGCAACCACTTATGGAGCATCTACTAGAAATCAGATTCTACTAGGCAGACTTTGATACACACGTGTATGCATGTATGTGTGTGTGTGGTGTATGTACACACACACATTGTATGCTATCACTTAATTTAATGCTCACAAAAATACTTTGATGTGGGCGCCATGAGCCCCATTTTACAGAGGAAGTTGAGGTTCAGAGTGGCTAATAATTTTCCCAAGATCACACAGTGTTTGAATGGCAGAGTCAGGATTGAGTTCCAAAGCCTGTACTTTTCCCATGGTTCTCCTCTGCCTCCATACTGGCTGGATTCATTGCCTTTCATTGCTCTAATTGGACTTCTTTTTTCTTTTACAGGGCCATGCTATGATAGTAGAAGCTTATCCAAAATAATAGATCCAGAAGAGGTGACCTGGAGTTTCTGTGCAGCACTCGGCCTAGGCAATGCCATTTCAATGCACTATTCAATGATATCTCTAGTTCCCAGCTCCTCTTAGGAAAGCAAAATTTGTGGCTTTTTGTTCAATACTTTGCAATTAAGCCTTTCCGGTGTTCTGAGCTTTCCAAGAATCACAGCTTACTCCTCTTTCAGGGATTCCTTAGTTACCAGAATCTCTCACAGTGATAAGTTCAAGCAATTGTTTTTGGTCTCTATTTTCATTAAGGACTGAATGAGTGGCTGCAGTTTTGGAAAGAAACTAGGTGAGATTTGGGATCACCTTTGTAACATTTGCAAATTATAACTCATTCCTATTTGTGACCTAACGATAAACGTTTTCTATAAAACACAAAACCGGTGTGCCTAAATTAACTTAATTATGGGAAAATAATTCAGAATCTAAGCATCACTGAAAATTTACAGTAAATGTTTAGATGTATAAATACCTTGTTAAAAGTGTTAGTCATGTCCAACTCTGACCCCATGGACTGTAGCCTGCCAGGCTCCTCTGTCCATGGAATTCTCCAGGCAAGAATACTGGAGTAGGTTGCCATTCCCTTCTCCAGAGGATCTTCCTGATGCAGGGATCTAACCCACATCTCCTACATTGCATGCAGATTCTTTACCATCCGAGCCAACAAGGACGCCCATGTTGGTTAACCTTAATAAAGTAGAAAAGTTTGAGAATCATTTGCCTTGTTTTATTAGAGGTAAGAGGTGGTTCTCTTGTTTTAGAGACAGATTTTGCCTTGGACTGCTCATTTGTAACTTCTAACCATTTTGGTCCACCATGAGGCCGCTAGGAACATAAAGTCCTGCTTTAGAATAACACCATTTTTTCCCCATTGTCCAATTGAAGTAAATTTATTTTATTATTGTTTGGAGATGTTTCTGTTTGCCAGGTGTAAAGAAATTTTAAAGATTTGGTCCACATACTAAAAATCCTCAGTTTTTTGACAACCAAACTGCATTGAATAACATGTGTGCTCGTGCTTTGAAGCAAAGTCTCAGCTGCAACCATTTATGTGAATGTTGTTTAGATGTATGAAAGTTACTGGCAATCAGAATCATTCTCTAGTTCAGGGACAGTTTAGGCAAGGGAGCAAGTGCTAACCTCTTAAAAGGTTATTTGAGGATCCCAGCATCATTTCCCCATGATTTCATTGGTAAATTCTACATAACTTGAATTTTTAATGCTGTAAATCAGTATATTTACAAATCACAAGTATTTACTCTAGATAAGTGAAATATAAAAGGTAAAAAACTTTTTTCAATTTAGGGAAAAATACCGCTATTGGGATGGGTACTTTTTTTTAAACAAGACAGTAAACGTGTTACCATAAAAGAGAAGATGTATAAGTTGGCTTAAGTTGAAATAAGAACGTTTGTTCTTTATATGATAGAGTAGCAAGAGAAGCCACAAATGTGAAGATACAGATACAACTTAACAAAGAATGTGCATATCTATATCTATATCTATATATATATATTTTACAAAGGTATATTATACATGTGATAGAGATATCTCTTTTATATCTTTGTCATATACATAGGATAGATATCTTACAAAATATACATGATATAGATATATTTTACAAAGGATCTGGGATGTATACAGAATTCCTGTAAATGAGTAAGAAGAGAGCATGGTAAAAACTGGCAAAAGATATTAACAGGTTTTTTTTTTTAGAAAATAATACACAAATGGAGAATAAACATAAAAAGATGCTCATATGCTCATTAGTCGTCAAGAAAAACCAAACTAAGATCATGATGAGGTATTAGTTTATGCTTACTAGACTGGCAAAAATAAACAGGACTGAGAACACTAAGCGTTAGTGAGAATGTGGACAATAGGGACTTTTTATACCTGCTGGTAAGAATGCAAATTGCTACAACCATTGTAGAAAACAGTCTGGCATTATCTTGTACATTTGAATATGACACATGGCTTATAGTCCAGCATGTCCGCTCTTAGGTATATTTCCTGAAGAAACGTGCACACAAGTTATCAGGAGACGTGTACAAGAGTGTTGATAGCAGCATTGCTCTTTAATAGCAAAATATTATAAATAAAAAATGTTCATCCACAGCAAAATTTCAAAAACAAGCAAAACTAAGTATACTCCTAGGATGCCTACATATGAGATGAAAATATTTTCCAAAACAAGAAAAAAAAAGTCTTATTGAAGAATTCCAAATAATATGTGTAGACCCCATACTCCCGCAGGTGGAGCATGCCCTTCCCCTGGTGAGTGTGGGCTGGACTTAGTGACTCAACTCCAAAAAATAAAAGTATGAAGATGGAAAACCAGGCAAACTTACAGTGGAGAAACCTGGCAGACGCTAGCTTAACTAAGAGCCCAGGGTTATCATCATAGTGTTGGCATGTGGATATCACAGACCTGATGGTGTCATGTAATCAAAAGGGCCCTTCTCCTTAGTGGTATTCTTTCCAAGTACCCATAACCTAGTTGAATCTTTAGACAACATCAGACTAAATTGAGGGACATTCTACAAAATTCTTGCCAATACTCAAAACTATCAAGGTCGTGAATAACTGTCACAGACCAGAGGAGGTTAAGGAGATCTGGCAGCTAAAGGTAATGCTAGTATCCTGGGTGAACACTAATAAACTGATGAAATTTGAATGAAATCTGGAGTTAGTATTTAAAAAGAAGCCCAGATAAAGGAACACATATATGGTGAAATTATTTTTGAGAAGAGTGCCAAGACTATTTAGTGGGGTAGGGACAGTATTTTCAACAAATGGTGTTGGGAAAATTGTAAATACACATACAAAATAATGAAGCTGGACCCCTACTTTACACTCTACAAAATGAACTCAAAACAGACCAAAGACACAAACATGAGCTAAAATGATAAAACCCTTAGAAAGAAACAGAGGGAAAGCTACATGATACTGGGTCTGGCAGTGATTCTTGGATATGACACCAAAAGCACAGGAAAGAAAAAAAAATTGGAGTTCATAAGAAAACGTCGGTACATCAGAGGACACGTTGAAAACACAACCTATGAAATGGGGGAAAATCATATCTGATAAGGGTTATTAATTCAGAGTATATAAAGAACTACAACTCAACATCTAGAAAAACAACACAATTTAAAAATTGGCAAATGATTGAATAGACATTTCTCTAGAGAAGATTGACAATGAACAATGAGTGCATTAAAAGATATTTCGCATCACTAGTCATTGGAGAAATGCAAATTAAACTGCGACTTCACAGCCAGTAGAATGGCTACTTAAAAAAAAAAAAAAACCAACCCTGAAAATAACAAGTGTTGATGAGGATATGGAGAAATTGAAACCTTTGTGTACTATTGATGGGAATTTTAAATTGTGCAGATGGAATGGAAAATAGTATAGCAGTTCCTCAAAAAGTTAAAGGTAGAATTACCATATGACCTAGAAGTTTCTAGTATATATCCAAAAGAATTGAAAACAGGGTCTCAGAAATATTTATACACCCATGTTCATAGCAGCGTTATGGACAATTACTAAAACTCGGAAACAACTTGTGTTCGTTGATGGACCAATGGATGAGTAAAAGGAAGGCAATCCTGTCACATGTTACAACACGGATAAACCTTGAGGATATGCTAAGTGAAACAAGCCAATTACAAAAGAAATACTGTATGATTCCATTTGTACCAGGTATTTAAATATGCAGAACAAATTCTTAAGGACAGTAGAATGGTGGTTGCCAGGGCTTGGATGGATGATGAGTTGTTTAGTGGGTACAGAGTTTCTGTTTTGAAAAATGAATTCTTAAGGTTGGTTGCACAGCAATGTGAATGTACTTAATATTACTGAACTGTATATTTTTAAATGGTTAAAGTAATCAATTTTATGTGTATTTTATCACAGTTAAAAACAATTTTTTTTAAGGTAAGGGAAAACATTCAGAACAGAGGTTACCTCTAGGTGGGGGGCAGTGGAACTGGATTGGAAAGGAGCACATAGGTTAAAGCTATGTACCATTTCAAAACATTTTATACATACAAGAGACACCCGCGTTATTTTCATTTGCATGACTGCTACAAAAGCCCATCCTTGGCTGTGGTGATTACAGTTGTCTCCTTAAAGTTTGTTCTTAAATAGCTGAAACTGGTTATATTCTTCGTAAAGATCCCAACTTAAAGTGTCTTCCATGTAAAACTTTAATTACACTCTGTGTTCTACCTGATAACCAATTGCGAGTGGAGCCTTTATTTGCCTTTATTTTCTTTCATTCAGACTTTGGAAGTTTGGCTCCCCTACCCTTTCCCCTCGGCTCTCCCCTGCCCTCAGCTGTTTGCTTCCAACAGTCTCTGCTTCCATCTTTCCTGAGAGAAGAATTTTAATTTTCTGCCTGGCTCCTCCCTGTGTCCTTTCTCAGTTTTGTATATTTCTTCAGGCCTCTCAAGTTTTGGTCTCTCTTGAGGAGTAAAAGGTGGTATCAGGGTCTCCTGGGCTTTCTCAGATTTTAGTCGGTGACTCAGAGGCTCTCTGCCTGTATCACTGTGGTTTTCTGGGGACTCTCAACCGGTATATTGTGCTTCTTCAAAGAAGAGTGATCATTGATTGAGAGGAAATTGGAGAATGGGGGGACTGGAGGACAAAAATAGTAGTACTATTCTGAAAATAGATGATTGTCAAAGAGAAGAAGCATTCAGACATGTTGGCAGTGTTTGTACTCAGTGTCATACTCAACTAGAAGCCCTTTCCCCTTTCACACTTAAAGGAATATCAGTGATCAGTTGATTCCCAAAGCAGAACTCCAGATAGAAAGTTCAGAGCTTTCCCAGGAACACCTAATGTAGTCTATCCTTCTGTACAAACTTAAATTCCAGGATGTATTTTTTTTGTGTTTCCTTGCTTGTGAAGATTCTATTTTTAAATATGCAAAATGGTCAGGAAAACTTATTGAAAATCTTTTTTTCTAACATAAAAATACATGCTCATTATAAAAAAATAATTCAAACAATATAGAGTAGAAGAAGAAAATGAAGAATCAAGTAGAGATACCCACTCTTTGTATTTTGGTATCTCTTTTTAACGCATACATATTTATATGGACATATGGAACGTAATTGCCTAGTACACTGTTCTGGAACCCCTTTTTATTACTTAGATATGTAGCCTAAATATTGTTTCATTTTGGTAGGTGTAGCTGAGTGTCATCATTTTTAGTGACCACATAGCATTCCTTGGGATGGATATATCCTAATTGGTTTCACCACGTGCCTCTTTTTTAAGGGTGCAAACATAGAGTACACATCCTTTGCACATTTATCTGTCCACTTGTTTACTTATTTCTTTAAGCCTTCTTATTAGAAATACAATTGCTGCTAAATCTCGCCTTCTTGGATTTACCTCCAGAGCATTCTGTTTATTCCACTTTTTTTTTTTAAATGATGAAAGCCAAGTAAACAAAGGCTTAATGTCATTTCATTTATCCATTCTAAAGTGTGCTGTTAGCAGCAGAGTGTGTTTTGAGTACGTGTAATCATTTGAGAAGGAAGATGAGAACACACATGTATCTTCGGAAGCATGCTCAGAAAAGGAGTCTGCTGCTTCTATTCTATATTACTTGAATTAAGAAAAATTATAATTAAAAAAATTAAGACTGTAAATGTTAATCATGTAAAAGTGGAATTGAGACATGATTCTGTTGTCAGGGAAACCGGCAAGGCAAAGCCCCCGCTGATTCCAGTACTGCTGCCTCCTGCTTATGAATGCCCTTCTATCAACGACTTTTTATATACATACATATGTATGAAACTTACATATAGTGATGTGTTTTATAAAGCTTAAAGAGAGACCTATTAACTTCACTTTTTCCTATATTTTGAAAAGAAACCAAATTCTGTCCTTTGCCTCCAGTGTTTGGAAGATCAGCGTTCCTTTCAATTAAGCCATCCTTTCTTTTTTATTTTTTTTTAAAGTCATCCTTTCTTTGTAACTATAGGGAAGAAATCATTAGACAAGAAATCACTGAATAGTTCAAATAAAACCATTTTTATCAAATATCTCTGTAACATAAACTGTTGATTAGTTAAAAACCTGGTTGAGATAGTTTTGCTTGTAATTACTTTGAACTTTGGTGATTATTTTTACAGCAAGGGCAGGCTTATTCATTAGGTAGCTTCAGCTAGTTTTTCATGCTTTTCTTGCTTGGATAGTTTAGAGGTGGAGACAGATGACTACAAGAGAAATGAGTGTGACTAATGGGAGGGCTACCTTTCCCATTGGCTGAGCTCTGGGAGGGGAAAGTGTTCAGATCGTTGGCCAGGACCCATCCCTGGCTTCAAGGACATACCCTCAGCCTCCTTGAAGGAACACCAGCTCTGCCTGTGGGTCACTCAGAGTTTCTGTCTTCCCCACCAAGGAGCTCTCCCTGAAGCCTCTGCAGGCCCCTCTCCCCTCTGCACTCCAGGCCCACCAACAGCAGTTCCTTCAAAACAATGGTTTTTCAGGATGATTAAAATTTTGATAGTGTGAAAAGGAATTTTCAGAGTGAACTGAGTCAAGGGTTGGTGGTGGTGACACCTCCTCCACCTTTCTGGGAAAGCAATAGGAGATGCTATCCACATCTGAGGCCTCCACCTTCTTCAGCCCATCTAGAAATGTCCACTTGAAGAAATCTGTTTTCCGCCATTGGGTTGGGACAGGTATACGAAGAGTTTTCCTTTTAGAGCTTTGCTGGAAAGCCCTTTGTGCACTCAGCCTCACCACATGCTATGCATGCTGCCCCTAAGAACACTTCATTTTCACCTGGCATCTTTACTTCTTCCTTTGCTGTGTTCTGAGATGTAGGTTTCATTTGTGGCCTAGGAAGGGGTGAAGTGAAGTCACTCAGTCATGTCCAACTCTTTGCAGCCCCATGGACTATAGCCTACTAGCCTCCTCTGTCCATGGGATTTTCCAGGCAAAGGTACTGGAGTGGGTTGCCATTTCCTTCTCCAGGGGATCTTCCCAACCCAGGGGTCAAACCCAGGTCTCCCACATTGCAGGCAGATGTTTTACCATCTGACCCACCAGGGAAGCCTGAAGGGGGTGGAAAGGCCCAATTGCAGAGCGATTATTATTGCCATCTCTCCTTTGATGGATTGTATCCATTTCTATATTTTCACTTGCCTTCATGCCTGGGCAGCAGAAACTTTGCTCCCAGCTGCAGTGACTCCCATGCATACCTATCCTACTTTTCAAATGCCAACTGGAGGCAGATTTTCAGAGAGGGGGAACAAGGGACAATCCAGAGTTACCAAGAGTCCAGGATACAATCAGGAGCCCGGGAACCTGAATCTGTCCTCTGCCTGGGCTGCTTTCTCTGCTGTTGGAGAGCTGGCCCTAAATCCCCAGTATTCTCTTGGATTCTAGCTGTGCCTGTCTCCTTCAAAGGCTGTGGAACATCTACTTCTGACCTGCTCTCAGGGGTCAAAGTAAAACTTGAAGCCAGCAACTCACCAAGGAGATGGTGGATCTGGGGGGTTGGCTGCAGCAGAAGCGTTTGCGTAAAGCCTCTTGGACCTGCAAGAGAGGTGAATGCTGTTATGCCCGGCCTTCCAGTGCAAGTCAGGCATGGGGAGACGAGCAGACTCACCTTCTTGTCCATGAGGCAACCAAACAGTAAGATGAAGACACCCTGAAAAGAGGGATATGGGGATCCGTTAGTCAAGGAGGAAGGAATCAACTGAAATCAACTCATTGCCTTTCTTCTTCCTTCAACCTCTGTCCTTTCGCCTAATTCCCATCCTGAGGCTTCCCATCTCAGTTCTGAGCATTAACATCACTTGATGCATAGGATCCATTTCAGATGCTTTTCTTACTGTTACGAGGAAGATGAATATCAAAAGATTGGGTACTGGCAATTCCCTGACTTCAATAGCAATTTCAGATATTTTACAGATAAGAGAACCAAAGCTCAAAGAAGTCTGTCCAAAGTTACCTAGCAGTCCATGGAGGAACTGGGATACAGACTTAATTAAGCCTTTTAAAATTCCTGTGCCTGTGTTTTTCTGCTCCACCGTGATACCTCCTTGAGAAGGGACTGGCAGTGACCTAGGCTGTCTAACAGGGCAAAGAGCATGCCTGCCACCGTGTCACCCACCTGGGAGGCGTTGAGAACTGTGAAGAGGTAGTGAGGGACTATGGAGACTTCCTCTAGCAGAGTGGCCAGCCCCAGCCCCCAGGTGAGGCCGAAGATAGGTGTAAGAATGAGCAGAGCTTTGATCACCCCCAGGAGGGCTTGGCGCTTCTCCACCTGGGGTCCCTCTGACAGCGAGGGTCTCAGCAGCTTCAGCACAGCCATGGTGAGTACCAGCCCATTCACGCCCACGATGGCCAGCACTGGACCCACGAAGGTGTAGAGCGCTCCTCCCTTCTTGTCCAGCCAGCATGCCCCCTCGCTCAGGTATTGCCCTCGGGGTAAGTAGAGGCCTAGGGTGATACCTGCTAAACCCATCGGGCACAGGTAGCCAAGGAGCACCATCAGGGAGAGTACTCGGAGCTTGGACAGCTGATGGAAGACAAAGAGAAGCTGGTGGGCCAACATCAGGGCCTGAGCCAGCATCCAGAAGAAGGTGGCCAGGTAGAGGAAGTGACAGAGGAAGGCAGCAGCCAGGCAGACTGGGCTGCGGGGCCCCTCAGGGAGGAGCGGAGCTCCTAGGAAGCAGGCGTTTGCGGCCAGCAGGCAGAGGACCATGTTGAGCAGGGCCGAGTGGCGTAGGTAGGCGACCTTGTTCTGTACCACAAACCTCCACACCAGCCTGTACACGCCCAGGCACAGGAGCAGTGCTAGAATGGAGGCTCCCAAGCCCACCTGACTCAGCAGCTCCAGGGTGGGGTTGTTTGGAACCGTGTGTCCAGACATGAGGATGGAGAAGGCAGTGAGGTGCCAGCAGATACACTGAGTGGTGGGGCTGGCACTGGCTGCCTGCACCTGGCACCCTGCATCAGACCAGCCTCCCTTGCCCTGGAAGAGATCGTGGTCCCAGAAGACACAGTGGGGACTGCCATCTGTGTCCCCAAAGTCCATGATGACCTCTCCCTGCTTGAAGACCTGGCCACCTGCCATGATGGAGATGGCGAGGACCAGACCAGGAGTGGCATAGAGGGAGTCCCCCAGCCCTTGCCCATAGTTTGAGGGCAGAAGGTGGTCCAGTTCCTGCAGCACCAGGCTAGTAATACTGACGTTGGTTCCGTTATGGCGCAGGGGCGCCAATGAGTGCCTGGGAATCCATGCCTTCAGTGGGGGCTGAGTAGGGAAGGAGACTCTGTAGTTAGCTGGAAATGTGGGCTCGAGGAGCTGGCTCTGCAGCTGCACGTTGGGCAAGACGAAGGAGAAAGGCTGGTCCTGTGGGCACAGGCTGTGTGCCAGGGTCTCCACCGCCAGCAGGAGACTGGAGCCCACCGAGGGCGTCTGCCTCTGGGCTAGGGTCCACAGAGAGCTGGAGTTCATGCCAAGGACCTTGTCTGTGGTTTTCAGGACAGCCTGCAACACCCAATAGAGAGATGAGGCCTGGCTGCCAGAGCCCACAGCATTGAGCTGGGGCGCTGGGAACCACAGACCCCAAACCCATCCTTCCAAGTCTAGCTCAGGACCCAAGGATGGGAAGAAAGAGGGAGAGGAAGACAGGCCTGTGAAGAGAGCCTTTCTAAATGGGAAGGGTGGGGGGTTGTTCAGCCAACTGCTGGGGTGCCTTCAATATGTGGCTCCTGAGGAACACCCCACCCCTCTGTATGACAACCCTCCTCCCCCTTCCATCCCTTGGGGCCTCTAATGTCCTAAGGGGGCCCCTCCAGATCTGTAAAGCTAGGAGTGGTGCCCAGTGGTAGAGGGCACACTCTCTGAAGTAGAGGACCACCTGCATGTCTGTAGCCACAAGTGATGCATGTTCCAGACATGAAGGATGTGCCGGGCCATTGTCCCTGATTATTCCTTTGGCTGCAGCTTAGGGTTCACCACCTGGTGCCTATACTGAGAGCTGGTTTAGGTGAGTCCCGCAAAGCCAAGTGCGTTTGAGTATCCTCATGCAGGTACCTTGTGTGTGGGCCTGGGGGGATTCAGATCAAGTCCACATACATGCCTGCACACATATGAACGCCTCTGAACTCCTGTCTCCACACCCCTTCCTGTTTTCCCCAGCCTCCCATGTGTTCCCAGCATCAGGCCTTCACGCTCCATGGCCTTGGTGTAGGCAGGAGGAGAGAGGGACCAGGAGAGCAGACACTTGGACTCTAGAAAGGTCTGCCATCTGACAGCCCATGGCGATGTCAGAGGGACAGAAATGCCTGGGGGAAGAGCTTCCTGCCCATACTACCCAGCTGGCCCCTGCTGTGATTCAGAGATCTCACCTCCAGGGCGCTGCAGTTGAGCTGTGTTCCGGTGTCTGCCACCACCTTGGCCAGGACTGTCATGGTGGCCACCAGGGCCAGTAAGTCAGAGGGGGAGATCACTGCCTCTACCTGCTCCTGCAGCTGAGCGAGGATCTGTGACACCTCTTCCTCAGGCCAGCCCTGGCCTGCCTGTAGCAGCTTGAGACAGATAAGACAGCAGGAGGGGAGTTGGTGAGCCGTCAAGAAGGAAGGGCCACCTCCTTCCCGGCCCAGCACCTCCTTTCTTTCTCCCCACATCCCATCCCAGGGGAGCAGGAAGCAGAGAGGGGAACAAGCCACGTGGGAGGAATTCACACCAAGGTTTGTGGAGCAGATACCTGAGGGCATGAAGGTTTGGGACTACACCAACACTGGGTAGTAGGGTCTCAACACCTACTTCCTGGCTCTGCTAGGGCTCCAGTTCAGAGAAGCTGAATAACCTTCCTGCTGGGCCTCGGGGGGAAAGGACTCTAAAGCTGGGTCCTGATTGAGGAAGGGATAGATCATGGAGGATGGGGCATGTGGGCAGCAGGGTCAGAAGCTTTACCTGGGCTCTGAGGAGCAGAGCCAGGAGCTCCGCGTCTGTGCAGTTGCTGTGGATGGGTCCCCAGACCCCATCAGGCACACAGGGCCTCTTTACC
Source organism: Bos mutus (assembly GCF_027580195.1). Lineage (NCBI taxonomy): Eukaryota > Metazoa > Chordata > Mammalia > Artiodactyla > Bovidae > Bos > Bos mutus. The sequence continues at coordinate 33,545,189 of NC_091627.1, forward strand.
ATGCCCGTCCTGTCCCCAGGACACAGGGCCTGTGCCACATGGCCAGCCTTGGTGACGTTCCAGGCAACAATTGAAGAGTCCTCAGGGCAGGTGGTGTCTCCATCTAAAAATGACATCAGGGAGGGCTTAGCAGCTCATTCAAGCCCAAGCCTTTCCTTGAGCAGAAACCCCTGCAGGCTTTTGAGTCTGGTTGTGTTGCCCAGCTCAGGGAGACACCCAGGGGGAGCTCCCAGGGTGGGCAGTGAGAAGATGGCTGGCCGGATCCCAGGCCCCACATACCCTGAATGATGGTGACAGAGACGGTGACCCTGAGAGGACTCAGACCCGGGCTCTGCAGCTCACAAATGTATGTGGTGTTGGCTGTAGGGCAGTGCTGAACAGCCAGCATGAAGCACTGGGAGTCCGGCTTGTTGAATACGGAGGCTGAGGGGGACACGAGAAGGGAATGGTCTCCGGACCAGGGACACGCCTAGACCCCTCGGGGTCTTTCTAGCAATTTCAGAAGCAGATGAAACAGTGGAGAAAAGCTGAGTGGTATGTGGGCAGCAGACTACTGCAGGCTGAGCTGAGATTTGGGGCCGGGAGACCCTGGTGGTGTGTCGGGGGTGTCCTACAAGCTCCAGGCCCTGAAGCCGCAGTGGACTTATTTGTAAAATGGGACCATCATTAGAGGAAGCTTGCACAGCAGCATTGGGTGGGTTCCAGGAGATCGTGTGGATGACAGCATGATGTGAAAGTTGTCTACACACATGTGGTTATTGTTGAATAGAACTGGGGTCAAAAAAGTATTGGACTTGGACCTGGAACTCCCAGCTTGAACTGCAGCCTGTTTCCTGGGGGCTGGAGCCCCAGCTGCCTGGAGGCGACTAGCTGCCCTTTCTCCCTGGACCCCCAAGACAGTCAGCCCCTTTCCATACCTTGGCCGCCCTCTCTGGGGCTCCAGGAAGCCGTGTAGCCTAGATGTGTGCTGGGGATGCAGCAGCTCAGCTGGAAGCCGGGGGAGGTGGCACAGGAGACGGAGAGCTGGTCTGGGAGCCCAGTCACATCTGTTGCCTGCAGGGGCACCCTCACCACCTGGTGCAGCTCCCACCTGAATCCCTGGGCCTCGAAGCGGCATATGTACTCACCTGCAGACACACGCCTGCTGCACCTCCCAGCTGCTCAGCCCCGACATGTACTGCAGGGTCCCTCCTGCCTCCCCAGCCACTCCCTAGGTCTGCCCTCCCCATCCAGCCTGAGCTAAACCCCAGCAGAAAAGATCCCCGTGCCCTCAAGGACTGCTAGGAGGAAAAGGAGATCCTGACGCTTTGTCACGAGCCTGTTGCCGTGCATCCTAAGATGAACCTCCCTGTCTCCAGGAGATGCTCTTCCCGCACCACCCACTGCCATCTTGGCATCATGAAGAAAAGCCCACATCTGTCCTCAGTTGAAATTGAGACCATGCTTTTCGCGTTTTCTCATCAAAATTCTTCACATCCATGGGCCTCTTAGCCTTCATTTCCCCAGAATGAATAAATGGACAGAAGGAAAATGAAGAGGAGGAAAGACAAGAAGGAAGAAGAGAGGGAGGAGGAGGAGGAGATGGAGGGGAGCAGAGGAAGAGGAGGGAAGAAAGAAGGGGAGGAGCGAGAAGGCAGGAGAGGAGGAGGGAGCGACAGGCGGGCTACCTGCCCATCTATGGGAGATGTTGACGATGCTGAGGACAGTCTGGCCCCGGCTGGAGGTCAAGGACACACAGGTCCCTGCCTGCAGGAGGACGGGGCTGGGGCTTCCTGTGGGCCACAGGAACCAGTTCAGGTCAGTGGTCTCCTGGTTCATGAGGAGGGTCAGGTTCAGCGTGTTGCCAGGCATTTGCAGCCAGGAGTCAAGGTTCAGGGTTGCGGGGACTGCAGGAGGCAGGAGACAGGACCCCCAGAACAGAAACTTGTGGCCCTGGAGCCTCGCCCTCCTCCCCCATTTTCCGAAGCCCATCTCTCCTCACTCCTTCCCCACCCAACACTAATTGTCCTGTTTTGTCCCTGGAGGAGTGTGGCTGCTGCAGTCCAGCCTGGAAGACCCTATATGTCAGTAGGAACCACACAGGGAAGCTTTCTGACCTAAGACTTCCCCCTCCACCAGAAAGGAAACTTTCCTTGTCCACCTGTCTCCAGAGCCCTGTTGTTGGTTAGTCTCACTATTCCTGTCCCAAGCGCGGGGCCTGTGATCTGCTGTGATACCTGGCATTTTCTCTCACCCAGAGGAGCCGCTGGGCTTGGACCAGCTGGCAGAGATACAGCCCTCAGAGAGGAAAAAACACAGAGAGGGTTTTGTTCACTCGGGGCTATTGGTTTCCAAGTTCCCAGCCCTCCTCACCAGGTGGCAGCAGCTCGCAGTACCCGGCTTCAGTAGGGCTCAGAACAAGACAGCCACACGGCCGGTGCTTGATGGTGGTTTGACAGGGCTGGCGATGGCTGCAGATGCTGGCGTTCCACTGGTACCCAGAGAGGCAAGCACAGTAGCTGTGCCCGTCGTGGGTGACATTGCACTCTGTGACAGAAGGAAGGGAAATGAGAAGTGAGCAGGGTGTCCAGGAAAGGCTAATGCCTGCTGTCTGCGAGGCCCTAGGGCTAGCTTTCTGGAACAATCCCAAAGTCACTGCCTTCCCAGCCAGGGTTCAAAGCAGCAGAGCATGCTGGGCAAAGGCATCCGAGGTGGGAGTGGAGAAGCCCCGGCTCAGCATCATCTGCCCCTTGGGCCTCTGCCAAAGTTTAGAAGATGGGGACATGGAGCAGGAAGGGAAGATCTGTCCGATGAGGGGTGGGGAAGAAGCTGGGCACGCAGACCCTCCAAGAAATAGGGAGGAGCTCCCCACAGTATCTCAGATCAGGACACTGTGGGAGGGCTGGGCAGCTCTCGCACCCTGAGCTCCCCCTCCCACCTGAGCAGTTAAAAGCCATTGAAAGGCCGGGGGTCAGGAGAGGTTCTTCCCCACCTGTTGTGAAGTTGAGGCCAGTGAGAGTCACTGGGGCCGAGGAAGCCGAGGCAGCCGGGACAGTCAGGGGCTGGGAGAGTGCCACCGGCCAGGGCTCATCAGAGAAGTCCAGCTGTATGTAGACGGAGACCAGGACCAGTTCTGCAGGAGAGGGGAGAGCTGGAGGGAAAGGAGCGGCTGCTGTGGACCGGACACTAGCTGTCCCCTCCAGGAACCTGAAGACGTCCCACCTTCCTCCTCCCACAGCCCATGCAGACAAGTCCACACAGACAGGACCCAGGAAGGTGGTCTCTGCTCACCCATCACACCTGCCACTTCATGTTGCCCTTCCAACAACCCCCCTTGCACAGGTGAGACTCTCCAGGAGCAAAAGGTTTTGTCAAGACCTCACAGCTAGAGAGCTGCCTTCACACCTGTGACTGGTGCCAGACCCGGTCTCTCTGACCTGCACTGCCCTCCCCCTCGGCGGTGCCTCTCCCAGACCTTTCTGCCTCGTTCCCTGCTCCCCACCCTCCCATTCGTCCACTCACCACCTGCTCCACTTTCGGGGTCCAGCCGTGGCCCTGATCCCCCTCGAGCCTGATTCTGTCCCTGGAACAGAGCACAGGGAGACTCTGGGGAGAGCTGAACCCTGCCTTTGTCCAGGGACACCTTCTTCTCTAAGCTGCTGCGGGGGCAGCCTGGGTAATCTGCTGTGACTTGGTCTCTCGGAAGCTCCTCTTGTTGACTGGAATCAAGCGGGCAGAACAGGAGGGGAAAGCCAGCTTCTGGTAGAAGGTGCCTGACTGCAGCCCCAGGGATCCCTCCCAGGCTGGCAAGGCCCACCCGAACCCAGGAACCAGACACACCCTTGAGAGTCAACAAGCTTTGCTTAATTGCTTCCTGAATGCACCCATCCCTGGGTCTGTGAGTGTGAGTGTGTGTGTGCTAAGTCCCTCCACGACTTTTTGCAACCACATGGACTGTAGCCCTCCAGGCCCCTCTGTCCATGGGGATTCTCCAGGCAAGAATACTGGAGTGGGTTGCTGTGCCCTCCTCCAGAGGATCTTCCCAACTCAGGGATCGAACCCATGTCTCTTATGTCTCCTGCTTTGGCAAGAGAGTTCTTTACCACTAGTGCCACCTGGGAAGCCCATCCCTGGGCCTCTAGGCTGATTGAAATGACTGGGTCTGGAGCTCCAGTGAGGAGGGCTGGGTGGAGCTGCCTGGCACCCAGAAAGAAAGTGAAAGTCGCTCAGTCGTGTCTGACTTTGCAGCCCCAAGGACTATACAGTCCAAGGAATTCTTCAGGCCAGAAAGTGGGTAGCCTTTCCCTTCTCCAGGGGATCTTCCCAATCCAGGGATTGAACCCAGGTCTCCCGCATTGCGGGTGGATTCTTTATCAGCTGAGCCACCAGGGAAGCCCAAGAATATTGGAGTGGAGTGGGTAGCCTACTCCTTCTCCAGAGGATCTTCCATACCCAGGAATCGAACCGGGGTCTCCTGCATTGCAGGCTGATTCTTTATCAACTGACCTATCAGGGAAGCTTGGGGATTATTCCCTCCATAGCAATTGCCATGAGGGTGAGCAGAAGCAATACCTAGGTCTCTGGTGTGTGTAAATATTTCCTCACCCACACCTCCCTCTCTCAAAATTGCATGTGTGTGAGGAGGTCAGTCTAAAAACAGATATGCACTAGATGAGTATGTGGCTATAGATAGATACCCACCTGGGAGAACACACAAATCATAAAGTGCCAGACTAGACACTGCTGACTTGCCTCAGATTCTCTCCTCCTCTATGCCAATGGTTCCCAAATTTGGCAAGTTTTAATTTTCATTTTTAAGTGGCAAGCTTGACTAGAAGAGCCTTTACCTAAAGTGCAGCAGGCATCACTGGTGTTCACAGGAATTCAAATAAAGAAACAAAAGCTATCCTCACACTCTGAAAAATTAGGCTGAACTCTCATAAAAAACCATCCTCTTTAAAAAAAATATGTTATAGGGGCTTCCCTGGTGGTCCAGTAGTTAAGACTGTGCTCCCAGTTCTGGGAACCTGGGTTCAATCCTTGGTCGGGGAACTGGATCCCACATGCTGCAACTAAGACCCGGCTCAGGCAAATAAATATTAAAAAAAAAAAAAGCATGACTTTCTCACCCTGCAGCCCTCTCCCATCCACCCATCCATTCATCCTACACCGTGCTGCCTGTCACACCCAGAGGCCCCTACTGTCATCTCTGCAGACCTTCTCGTGGTCCTCACCCAGGCTTACTCACAGGCTGGAATGCTTGGACAGCTGGTGGCTCCACCAGAGGGAGAGTCATGGCCAGGAGCAGCACAGGGGCAGCTGAGCAGACCATGGCTCACTGAAGCTGTCCTCAAGAGCCCACCTGCTGCCGCATGATGCAAATGTCCTCCGAGGAGAGCTGGCAGGGCTGTGCACAGATGGAATGTGAGAGAAGAGAGGAAGGGAGCCAGGCTGAGTTTACAGAGGAAGTGTTACAGCCCATGCTACAGTCAAATGGGCAGCCAGGTCACTGTGGGGCCCCCTGGAGCTCATAGGCTCCAGTGAGAGTGGTCTGCCCAGGTTCCCTGCTGGAGTCTGGGCCCAGGACTCAGTGAGCAGGAGAGGAGCTGGGGGCTCTAGGTCACAATACCAGCCATGTGTCCATCAGCCAGGTTCCATCACATCTCCAAGGGTCTGGAAAATCTGGATTTTTCTGAAGCTCCCATGAAGCTGGGTCATTGATCAAAAAGGCAAGATTAGAAAAGACAAACATCAGAGCTGATGGCTATGCTGAAATAATTTCTAGATAGACTGGACTCTTAAATGTAACAAAGAATCTGGGAAAATACCTGGAGAAATTATCAAGGAGTTTCATAAAATAATTTCATGGCGAGGAAGGCTTTTCTAAGTATGACACAAAACCCAGAAGCCAGAGAGGAAATAATAAATTAGAAAGTATACAAAGTTTTAAATTTGGGGTGAAAAGACTGTTGGGATAAAAAGGCAAAAGACAACATATTTGTAAGGCTATGATTGTAAGGCTAATCTTTTTAAAATGTTATCTATTTACTTATTTATTTTCGGCTGTACTAGGTCTTCACTGCTGCGAGCAGGCTTTCGAGTAGCTGCAGCAATAGGGACTACTCTTCATTGCGTGCACTGGCTTAGTTGCCCCCTCCCCCACGGCACGCGGAATCTTTTCAGACCAGGGATCAAACCCATGTCCCCTGTGTTGGCAGGAGGATTCTTAACCACTGGACCACTAGCGAAGATTAAGAGCTAATCTTAACACAAAAATTTTTTATCTTACACATCAGTAAGAAAATGGGCAAAAAAAATCAAAGAAATATCAATAGTTTGATGAACATATAAAAACACCCAACTTAAGATATAAGACATGCAAATTGAAATAGAATATTCTTTTTCACCCACTAATTATCAAAAGGTGAGATACTGGTTATCTTAAGTGTTAAGAAAAGTGTACTTGTACAAAAATATGTGTATAAGGATGGAGATCAAACTAGACAACCCTAAAGGAAATTAATCCTGAATATTCATTGGAAGGACTGATGCTGAAGCTGAAGCTCCAATATTTTGGACACCTGATACAAAGAGCTGACTCATTAGAAAAGACCCTGATGGTGGGAAAGATTGAGGGCAGGAGGAGAAGGGGACGACAGAGGATGAGATGGTTGGATGGCATCACCGACTCAATGGACATGAGTTTGAGCAAGCTCCAGGAGTTGATGATGGACAGGGAGGCCTGGCGTGCTGCAGTCCATGGGGTCGGAAAGAGTCGGACACGACTTAGCAGCTGAACAACAACAAGGATGTTCAAGGCAGAGCTTGTGATAGCAAATGAGTTAAACAACCCAAATGCCCCAAAAGGATAGGTTAGGTAAGTTATGGCATTTCCAAATAGAACATTGTTATGGGGAAAAAAGTAAAGTAGCTATTTGGAGTGAACCATGATATATATGGTGAAATTTAAACTGTATGTTATGCTTTCCTTTAGGTAAAAAAAGGAATCCATATTAGATACTTGTGCATTTTATACTTGGAATATTTCTGGAAGAATACATTAGAAAGTTAGCAATAATTGTTGCCTCTTGAAAATGAGATTAGGAGTCTGAATTGTTCTCTGTGCTGTTTGATATACATATTTTCTAACTTTAGGCATGTTCTTTTTTAATTACAGAGAAAGAAAGAGCTGAGACTTCCCAGTGGTTAAGACTCTATGCTTCCAATGCTGGGGGTGCAGGTTTGATATCTGGTGGGGGAACTAAGTGGCCAAAAAAAGTATGGCCAAAAAAAGAAAAGAAAGAACTGACTTACACACACACACACACACACACACACACACAGCACCTAGCCTCGATACATTTAGCCTCGATACATTTCTACTTTCTCCACCACCCCATGTTAGAATCATTGCTGAAAAAATAGCAAACACATAGAGCAAAATACATTCATGAGAGCAAAGACTTCGTAAATAGTTGATTTCAGAAAACATGATAATGAAGAAGAATCAGATTTGAGAACCAGAGAGACAAGACACAGGTACTTGCAGTGGGACACTGTTAGCATGTTGGCAAGTGTCTACTGTAGCTGCAGGTGGTCTTAGATGGACACCAACACCATCAACTATTGCTGGCAAGGGGGGTCAGTCAGAGAACTAAGTGGACCTGGACAGTGCTCACCAGGGGCTCTGGAGGACAGGAATGACAGGAGAGAGAGGTGGACTTGAGACACGCGGAGGTGAGCTGCTTCCATGCTGGGTGGACACTGAGCAGCAGAAGTTTCCAGTTAGGAGAGGCAAGGACAGACCACTTGGAGAGAAGATGCTCTGTCTAGAAGCGGAAACACCAAAGGAACAAGTGACTCAGAGGACATCAGGAAGTCAGTGGAGGGGACTTTCCTGATGGTCTAGTGCCTAAGACTCCAGGCACCCAATGTAGGGGCCCGGGTTCCATCACTCGTCAGGGAATTACGATCCCACAAGCTACAACTAAGCCCGAGAACTGTAACTAAAGAAGCCTGTGTGCCGCAAAAAGACCCAGAATTGCCAAAGTTAATGATAACATTAGTAATGATTTTTTTAAAAGAAAGTCAGTAGAGGTGGAGCTGGAGAGACCCCTAAAGATTCAACCCCCAAAACAGAATTTTTCCTAATTGGTACTCAATTCATCTTAATCCCTTTGAGTTCATGATGAGAAATGAGTATAACAAGGGGAATAACATATTCCTGGGTCCATGAAAGTTGAGGTGTCCAAAGTGTATAAAACTACGACTAGAACTAAAGAAGTGAGAATATTGCCATAATTATGGGTCTATGAATGTGTTCTGTACAAATGGTATAACTCCCATTTAATGAAACAAGCTATATTTTCAATGTCATAAGAGTACATAAAATGTAAAAGAACTCTGTTGTTAATTCATTCATTCATATATCCATTAAATGAATACTTATTAAGCACTGGTGTCTGATGCTATGCTAGGTCCTAGACATTCAGTGGTATTGTGGACTAAATGCATCTTGGAGCATTTACCAAAACAAGGGTTGGGCACAAAGACTGTGACAGTTATTATGGAATACAGTATTTTTTTTTTTTTTTTGGTTGCTACCAAGGCTTGGCCAGTATCAGGGCATGTCAGAGGACGGTGTGCAGAGAGGAGGGGAAAATGCACAGCTGTTTACCCAGTTGGAAACCTTGATGCAGTACAGTTTCAGTAATAGCTAATTAGCTAATTCTTGACTGAGACAGAAAGGTCCAATACAGAAAGAACATGTTTAAAATTGCTTGATGCCATATAATGTATGATCTATGAAATATATGACAATAAAAAGTATTTTAACAAAAAGGCAGGTGCTGTATATGTCTTCATAAAAACTAAGGGTATTTCTCACATCAAAAAAATTTAAGGGGTATGTGTGTGTGAATAAACATTCGGGGAGGACTAGGACATTGGAATGAAACAGAATTTTTTCTTTCAAAGGCAAAAAAATTTCAAATCCTCTAAGGCAGGAGCCTATGGATTAAAAAAAAATTATTTTTTTAATTTATTATTTTTGGCTTCTCTGGGTCTTTGCTGTGGTGCATGGGCTCTTGTCGCTGCACATGGGCTTTCTCTAGTTGCAGTGAGCAGGCTTCTTATTGAGGCGGCTTCTCTTGTTGCAGAGCATGGGCTCTATCTAGAGCATGTGGACTCAGCAGTTGTGGCTCACAGGCTTAGTTTCCTGGCAACATGTGGGGTCTTAATTCCCAGACCAGGGGTCGAACCTGCTCCTGCATTGGCAGGTGGATTCTTAACCACTGGACCACCAGGGAAATACTGGAGCCTGTTGATTTTAATGTACAATTCAGGCTATCAAAATGTTAATAAGTTTAAGTATCTATTAAGCACACACCCTATCTATTTAGACTCATCTATGAAAATCATTTTATAACATGGAGATATAGATGACCTCCCTAAGCATGAAATGAAATCCTAAAACCACATAGGACAGGATGACCAATTTGAATATGAAAAATAGGAGATGGTTTATACAAATTACAGAAGGCTACAAGATGGTAATATTACTCCATGAAGAAGAACAATTTTCTCTGAGGGAACAACTACATGCTAAGGTTTGCAAAGAGGTAATGAATGGAAAAGCAGACATAAGAGTCAGATAGCTGGAAATCAAAATTAGCTTCATTACTGGAAAAGCTGAATGAGAGAGAGATGGTGGTTTGGATGTGAGCCAGAAGCACTTCCCAGACATCCTCCTTGAACTGAATCTACTTACCCCTTATGCTACTTACACTGGCATAGCTGGGCATCTCCAGGTCTCCCTTGTGAAGATGGGGGAGCTGAGAGTGGGTCTGGAGGACTGGCCACTTCAGAAGAGGGAGGTCTCATAGCTTATTCTCCACTTCTTAGCCATCAGATAGGTCACTGTTCACTTGGGGAAATGGGAGAGGAAAGAGAGACTATATCCTTATGGGGAATGAAGTTCCCTCCGTTCTGTGGAAATGAAACAAGAAAGGAATAGCATTCTGCACCAATACCACGCAGTACTTACTGATTATAACAAGATTGATTTCAATATTTTAGTCAGAGAAAACTGAAAAACTACATTTAACGAATGTCAAAATATACACATAAGAGGATTTTGTAAAGTCAACAAACCTAGAGAATATTTTTGAATACTTTGTTAGAAGCCCTAGAGAAATGTGTGCCAAGAACAAAAATTAGCAGGTACTTTGAGCAAAAACCTATTGTTTCTGCTTTATTCTACATATTTTCTGAACCAATTGGTAGAAAGTGTCCTCCACCGTTATTCACAGGTTTGCTACAGAAGCGGTCATTTTATACAAGGTCATGCTGCCCCCCTGCCAACAGTAGAGTCCGTGTTACACATCTAATGCCAACAACTTCTCTCTTCCAGTGTAACTGGATGTGGGACCTTAGGGAGAGCCTGAGGTTCCAACCTGCATTGGAAGTGGGAGTCTTAACCACTGGACTACCAGGGAAGGTCCCCTCAAGACATTTTTATAATAGTGGCTTTTTAAAAATAATTCCAACATCTATGTCATCACTGATGTCTATTGATTGCCTTTTCCCATGCGAATTGAGATTTCCTGGCTCTTCATATGCCATGTGAGTTTGGATTGTAGCCTCGACATTTGAATATTATAAGACTCTGGATCTTATTTAAATCCTATGGAAAATACTGATATTTTTATTTTAGCAAGCAACTGCCCTAGTTTGGTTCAGGTCACAAGTTCTGACCCATCTACTGTGAATTGTATTTTCAACATTGGTTCCCTTTTCAAAGTCTTTGTGATACTATTCAGATCTACTGCATATATGTGCCACCCAGCAACCCATCTGGGACCTGGGTGAAGGTCTATGTCTTAGCGCAATTCTCAAAGTCTGTGGTATGCTCTTTAGGGTCAAGTATATGGATGTACAGGTGGGAGAAACTCCCAGGACTTCATAATACTCTAGGAGTCATCTTCCTGAGTTTCTTTTTTCTCAAGTTACTCCAGTTCCCTTGAAATAATACTCTGGTCAAAGTAGCATGAACATAGCACACTTATATCTACCGTTATTACATGTGTTTTTAAATACTTCTTTAAATGAATTAGAGAATGGCAACCACATCCATTCCTTCAAAACACTGTTCTCTTTATAGCCTGAGCTTAGCACATATAAACATTATTATTAGTTTTAAAAAGCACTTTAAATGCATTACAGAAAAGTTTAAGAATATTCTCAAGTATTCTTTAAAATATTCAAGTATTCTGAGAAAAACTTCTTAGAACATTCAAGTTTTCTTAGAACACTCAAGTTATTCCCTTTTATTAAGAAAATATTCTTTACACTGTAAAGTTTACAGGATAAAATCCCTCTTCCTCAAGTCTAATTGGTTTAATGAGATAGGTGGAGGCCATTTCATGGGTCACAATTGCCAACGGGAAGTGAAATGACCATACAATACACAAGTCTAATAAAAGTGAGACTGGGTACCACTCCCTCTCCTCATATCTTGGGTAGAATTAGTTTGGGCCTTTATCTCAAAGCTCAAGAATAAATCCTACCAAATAGGAGATGGTGTTCAATTAAGAGCCTACTGTGTTTGAACAACACAATATCTACACTACAAATATGATAGAGAATTCCCCGGCAGTAGAATGGTTAGGGCTCTGCACTTCCACCTCCGTGGGCCCAGATTTGATGTATGTATACATATATATGTATATATATGAAAGTAAACAAATGAACATAAGAAAATTAAAGTGGTTTTGACTTTGGATTATCAGAGCAATGTCAGCTTGTTGAAAAAAACCTAAAACAATTGAGAAATGTGTAATTTAGAAACTGAAAGTACTTATGACTCTCTTTCTGGTCATAAAATAAACCACAATATATATCTTGCTTTTGATTTGTTTACTGGAAAAGTGTTAGTTTTACTGGAAAAAAAAATTCCATTAATTTTTTTAAATGAAAAGACCTCGACTTTTCATATTGCTCTTTCACACACATACACAAAAAAATATGCAAAGAAGTTGTTTTTTACTTGAATGTGATTGTATTTTTTTTCTTGAGAGTCTGTGAATTCAAACAAAATTTTAGACCGGAAGTTTATTAAAGAGTGGTCTAAGATGTGAAAACAACCTAACATCCATCACCTGTGGAATGGATAAACAAATTGCAGACAGCTTTACTTCCATTCTTCAAAACCACACAGAAATTAAAATGAGTGGACTAGACTTATAGACACAGATCAACCTCAAAACAATATTGAGTGTAAAAAATATTGTAAGAGATTAGGAACTGTATACTGTGCTATGGCGAGTCTCTCAGTCGTGTCTGACTCTGTGACCCGCCAGGCTCCTCTGTCCATGGGGATTCTCCAGGCAAGAATACTGGAGTGGGTTGCCATGCCCTCCTTCAGGGGATCTTCCTAACCCAGGGATCAAACCCAGGTCTCCTGCATTGCAGGTGGATTCTTTACCATCTGAGTCACCAGGGAAGTCCAAAAAGTGGGATCCTATTTAAGTACACACACACAAGCCCCAAATAATACTGCACTGAATCTAGACAGAAACCTATGTAATAAAAGTATAAAATAGGAATAATAAACAACAGCTGCAAGATAGTGGCTAATTCTGGGACCAAGTGGGAAAGAAATGGTATAGAGCTGGAACTTTAGCTGAAACATAAAAAAAGAACAACTCAAACTTCCCTGGTGGTACAGTGATAAAGAATCTGTCTGCTGAGACTGGAGACATGGGTTCGATCCCTGGGTTCAGGAAGATTCCATGTGCCACAGAGCAACTAACCCTGTGCCCCACAACTCCTGAGTCCATGCTCTAGAGCCAATGAGCCGTGACTGAGCCTGTGCAGCAACCACTGAGGCCTGGGTGACTAGAGTCTGTGCTCCGCAACAAGAGAAGCCACCACAATGAGAAGCCTGCCACAACTACAGGAAGTCTGCATGAAGCAACGAAGGCTCAATGAGCCAAAATAAACAAATAAAATTATTAAGAAAAAAAGAGCTCCGAAGAACACATGGCAAAATACTAACCCCTGTTAATTCCTGGTGGTGGCTATTTGGATATCAATTATATTCCTTTCTATGTGTGATAGTTAAGCTGCGTAATGATGCTGGTGATGCTGGACAGAGGGATGGGGAACCTTTCCTGGTCTTGACCTTGACTGTTAAACATACAGATATATTCTTTTTTTTCTTCCAGTTTGAATCATTTTAATATTTAAAGACAAAAAGTGAGTGCTTTTTTTTTTTTTTTAACACAGGCTCAGAGGTCTAACTGCCAACTTGCACACAGGAAATGAGCACCTGCTCTGTCACCCACAGTCCCAGCTGGTGTTTGACTGCTGTGGGCCCTCGCCCTCTCCATTCACAGTGGCTGATTTATGCTACAACTGTAATGTATCTGGTCTGTTTCTTAATGTGTGCATGTCTCTCCCCAGCATCTCCATTCTAAAATAAAAACCAAAGAGTCATCAGGGGAAGGGACATCTCTCCCACTGGTACCGGCTTCTATACTACATCTTCTGGTTTGGAACAATGCCAGGGAAGGAGTGGATGGCCAGAGTGGGAGGACGGGTCTGCACTCCGCACTCTGTCATCAGAGTGAGGACAGGAGGTATAAGTCAAAACAACATGATGTGCACAGATGAGCTTGGGAGTCCCTGTGTGAGATAAAGCCGAGAATTCTCCTCACCAGGTTTAGAGAGATCAAGGTGTCATCATTTAAAATGAAAGTATTTTATTTTATCTCAGGAATCAGCAATCCAAACAGTACTGAATTTCAAATATTTTCCCACCAAGACACCTCAGCTATCGCAGGAACCATCTAGACCTTTCCAGGAAGTGAAGGTAGAGCTACAGGCATTCCTCCTGACAGTCCTATGATGAGGTTAGAAGCATCTCTTCAGTGTGGAAAACAACAGGAAGAGCCCAGATCAGGAAGGAGGTGGCCTCAACTCACAAGGCTGTTCTGCAGAACCTGTACTTTATTGGAGCCAAAGACAGAGAGAGAGTGATGAAAAGTGGCTCCTGCCTTGGGCTGGAGCCTCTTGGGGATTATCTCTGTCAGACTCCATGGTCTCCCTGACGTGGCATTACCTGGCTCCTGGCTCATCCCCATCCAGCTCCTCCTCATCTTTTCACACATCTTTGCAGAGCATTTCCTCCTCAAAGAGGGGACAGTGGCGATGGCCGCCTCAGGGACCCTAGCCATAGATGCATTTTTTATGAGAAAAGTGTTTCTTCTAATACACACCTAGGTTTTCATTTCTGAAAGAAAAGCCTTTACTTCTAGCAGTTTATAAAATTTAAAGGGCTGTGCCTGTACAAAGATGGGGTTTAAAAAAAAATTACCTAGGAAAAGCGTTTTATCCTCCTTAGTTCTCTCTTTGGTTTTTATCAATTTTCCTACTTGCGGGCTTATTTCTTCGTAGAAATCTTAGCTCTAGGGTCCATGTTAATGCTTCCATTCTTTATATCAGTTTCTCTAGAGAAGCTGTTAATTCACTTTTTCCTGATTACCTACTTTCTGCTTTCAAGAGGGAACTTGCTGGCAGTTACCTCAAGCACTAGCTTCTCAAATTATCTCTTTAATCTTTCCTGTTCCTAGTCTCATGCCAAACTAGGAAGAGAAATCCAATATGAATATTTTGCTGATGCTTATATCAATGCAAGAGAAGACTCTACACATGGACATCACCAGATGGTCAACACTGAAATCAGATTAATTATATATTTTGCAGCCAAAGATGGAGAAGTTCTATACAGTCAGCAAAAACAAGACTGGGAGCTGACTGTGGCTCAGATCATGAACTCCTTATTGCCAAATTCAGATTTAAATTGAGAAAGTAGAGAAAACCAATAGACCATTAAAGTATGACCTAAATCAAATCCCTTACGATTGTATAGTGGAAGTGAGAAATAGATTTAAGGGACTAGATCTGATAGAGTGCCTGATGAACTATGGACTGAGGTTCATGAGATTGTACAGGAGACAGGGATCAAGAACATCCCATGGAAAGAAATGCAAAAAAGCAAAATGGCTGTCTGAGGAGGTCTTACAAATAGCTGTGAAAAGAAGAGAAGCAAAAAGCAAAGGAGAAAAGGAAAGATATAAACATCTGAATGCAGAGTTCCAAAGAATAGTAAGGAGAGATAAGAAAGCCTTCCACAGCAATTAATGCAAAGAAATAGAGGAAAACAACAGAATGAGAAAGACTAGAGATCTCTTCAAGAAAATTAGAGATACCAAGGGAACATTTCACACAAAGATGGGCTCAATAAAAGACAGAAATGGTAGGGACCTAACAGAAGCAGAAGATAGTAAGAAGAGGTGGCAAGAATACCCAGAAGACTTGTACAAAAAAGATCTTCACGACCCAGATAATCACGATGGTGTGATCACTCATCTAGAGCCAGACATCCTGGAATGTGAAGGCAAGTGGGCCTTAAAAGCATCACTACAAACAAAGCTAGTGGAGGTGATGGAATTCCAGTGGAGCTATTTCAAATCCTGAAAGATGATGCTATGAAAGTGCTGCACTCAATATGCCAGCAAATTTGGAAAACTCAGCAGTGGCCACAGGACTGGAAAAGGTCAGTTTTCATTCCAATCGCAAAGAAAGGCAATGCCAAAGAATGCTCAAACTACCACACAATTGCACTCATCTCACACGCTAGTAAAGTAATGCTCAAAATTCCCCAAGCCAGTCTTCAGCAATACGTGAACCGTGCACTTCCTGATGTTCAAGCTGGTTTTAGAAAAGGCAGAGGAACCAGAGATCAAATTGCCAACATCTGCTGGATCATGGAAAAAGCAAGGGAGTTCCAGAAAAACATCTACTTCTGCTTTATTGACTATGCTAAAGCCTTTGACTGTGTGGATCACAAGAAACTGGAAAATTCTTCAAGAGATGGGAATACCAGACCACCTGACCTGCCTCTTCAGTTCAGTTCAGTTCAGTCGCTCAGTCGTGTCTGACTCTTTGCGACCCCATGAATCCCAGCACGCCAGGCCTCCCTGTCCATCACCAAATCCTGGAGTTCACTCAGACTCATGTCCATCGAGTCAGTGATGCCATCCAGCCATCTCATCCTCGGTCGTCCCCTTCTCCTCCTGCCCCCAATCCCTCCCAGCATCAGAGTCTTTTCCAATGAGTCAACTCTTCACATGAGGTGGCCAAAAGTATTGGAGTTTCAGCTTTAGCATGAGTCTGTCCAAAGAAATCCCAGGGCTGATTTCCTTCAGAATGGACTGGTTGGATCTCCTTGCAGTCCAAGGGACTCTCAAGAGTCTTCTCCAACACCACAGTTCAAAAGCATCAATTCTTCGGCACTCAGCCTTCTTCACAGTCCAACTCTCACATCCATACATGACCACAGGAAAAACCATAGCCTTGACTAGACGGACCTTTGTTGAAAAAGTAATGTCTCTGCTTTTGAATATGCCATCTAGGTTGGTCATAACTTTCCTTCCAAGGAGTAAGCGTCTTTTAATTTCATGGCTGCAATCACCATCTGCAGTGATTTTGGAGCCCCCCAAAATAAAGTTTGCCACTGTTTCCACTGTTTCCCCATCTATTTCCCATGAAGTGATGGGACCGGATGCCATGATCTTCGTTTTCTGAATGTTGAGCTTTAAGTCAACTTTTTCACTCTCCTCTTTCACTTTCATCAAGAGGCTTTTTAGTTCCTCTTCACTTACTACCATAAGGGTGGTGTCATCTGCATATCTGAGGTTATTGATATTTCTCTCGGCAGTCTTGATTCCAGCTTGTGTTTCTTCCAGTCCAGCGTTTCTCATGATATACTCTGCATATAAGTTAAATAAGCAGGGTGACAATGTACAGCCTTGATGTATTCCTTTTCCTATTTGGAACCAGTCTGTTGTTCCACGTCCAGTTCTAACTGTTGCTTCCTGACCTACATACAGATTTCTCAAGAAGCAGGTCAGGTGGTCTGGTATTCCCATCTCTTGAAGAATTTTCCACAGTTTCTTGTGATCCACACAGTCAAAGGCTTTAGCATAGTCAATAAAGCAGAAGTAGATGTTTTTCTGGAACTCCCTTGCTTTTTCCATGATCCAGCAGATGTTGGCAATTTGATCTCTGGTTCCTCTGCCTTTTCTAAAACCAGCTTGAACATCAGGAAGTGCACGGTTCACGTATTGCTGAAGACTGGCTTGGGGAATTTTGAGCATTACTTTACTAGCGTGTGAGATGAGTGCAATTGTGTGGTAGTTTGAGCATTCTTTGGCATTGCCTTTCTTTGCGATTGGAATGAAAACTGACCTTTTCCAGTCCTGTGGCCACTGCTGAGTTTTCCAAATTTGCTGGCATATTGAGTGCAGCACTTTCATAGCATCATCTTTCAGGATTTGAAATAGCTCCACTGGAATTCCATCACCTCCACTAGCTTTGTTTGTAGTGATGCTTTTAAGGCCCACTTGCCTTCACATTCCAGGATGTCTGGCTCTAGATGAGTGATCACACCATCGTGATTATCTGGGTCGTGAAGATCTTTTTTGTACAGATCTTCTGGGTATTCTTGCCACCTCTTCTTACTATCTTCTGCTTCTGTTAGGTCCCTACCATTTCTGTCCTTTATTGAGCCCATCTTTGTGTGAAATGTTCCCTTGGTATCTCTAATTTTCTTGAAGAGATCTCTAGTCTTTCCCATTCTGTTGTTTTCCTCTATTTTTTTGCATTGATCACTGAGGAAGGCTTTCTTATCTCTTCTTGCTATTCTTTGGAACTCTGCATTCAGATGCTTATATCTTTCCTTTTCTCCTTTGCTTTTCAATTCTCTTCTTTTCACAGCTATTTGTAAGGCCTCCCCAGACAGCCATTTTGCTTTTTTGCATTTCTTTTCCATGGGGATGGTCTTGATCCCTGTCTCCTGTACAATGTCACGAATCTCAGTCCATAGTTCATCAGGCACTCTATCAGATCTAGGCCCTTAAATCTATTTCTCACTTCCACTGTATAATCATAAGGGATTTGATTTATGTCATACCTGAATGGTCTAGTGGTTTTCCCTACTTTCTTCAATTTGAGTCTGAATTTGGCAATAAGCACTGGCAGCTGCGACCGGCACACTAAGCGCAGCCCAGAGGAGCTACCCAAGTCCAAGGTCAGGGGCAGCGGCCGGGAGAACCAACCCCATGTTCAAGGAGCAGTGGCTGCGCAGGCGCAGGAGGGCCTAGAGGCGTTATCCCACGTTGAAGGTCAGGAATGGCAGCGGCGAGGAGATACACCTCGTCCAAGGTAAGGAGCAGCGGCTGTGCTTTGCTGGAGCAGCCATGAAGAGATACCCCAAGAGAAACCCAAGTAAGATGATAGGTGTTGCAAGAGGGCATCAGAGGGCAGACACACTGAAACCATACTCACAGAAAACTAGTCAATCTAATCACACTAGGACCACAGCCTTGTCTAACTCAATGAAACTAAGCCATGCCCATGGGGCAATCCAAGACAGGCGGGTCATGGTGGAGAGATCTGACAGAATGTTGTCCACTGGAGAAAGGAATGGCAAACCACTTCAGTATTCTTTCCTTGAGAACCCCATGAACTGTATGAAAAGGCAAAATGATAGGATACTAAAAGAGGAACTCCCCAGGTCAGTAGGTGCCCAATATGCTACTGGAGATCAGTGGAGAAATAACTCCAGAAAGAATGAAGGGATGGAGCCAGAGCAAAAACAATACCCAGCTGTGGATGTAACTGGTGATAGAAGCAAGGTCCGATGCTGTAAAGAGCAATATTGCATAGGAACCTGGAATGTCAGGTCCATGAATCAAGGCAAATTGGAAGTGGTCAAACAAGAGATGGCAAGAGTGAATGTCAGCATTCTAGGAATCAGTGAACTGAAATGGACCGGAATGGGTGAATTTAACTCAGATGACTACGGGCAGGAATTCCTCAGAAGAAATGGAGTAGCCATCATGGTCAACAAAAGAGTCTGAAATGCAGTACTTGGATGCAATATCAAAAACAACAGAATGATCTCTTTTCGTTTCCAAGGCAAATCATTCAATATCACAGTAATCCAAGTCTATGCCCCAACCAGTAACGCTGAAGAAGCTGAAGTTGAATGGTTCTATGAAGACCTACAAGATCTTTTAGAACTAATACCCAAAAAAGATGTCCTTTTCATTATAGGGGACTGGAATGCAAAAGTAGGAAGTCAAGAAACACCTGGAGTAACAGGCAAATTTGGCCTTGGGATACGGAATGAAGCAGGGCAAAGACTAATAGAGTTTGGCCAAGAAAATGCACTGGTCTTCCAACAACACAAGAAAAGACTCTACACATGGACATCACCAGATGGTCAACACCGAAATCAGATTGATTATATTCTTTGCAGCCAAAGATGGAGAAGCGCTATAGAGTCAACAAAAACAAGACCAGGAGCTGACTGTGGCTCAGATCATGAACTCCTTATTGCCAAATTCAGATCTGCCTCTTGGGAAACCTATATCAGGTCAGGAAGCAACAGTTAGAACTGGACATGGAACAACAGACTGGTTCCAAATAGGAAAAGGAGTACATCAAGGCTGTACATTGTCACCCTGCTTATTTAACTTATATTCAGAGTACATCATGAGAAATGCTGGGCTGGAGGAAGAACAAGCTGGAATCAAGATTACCAGGAGAAATATCAATAACCTCAGATATGCAGATGACGCCACCCTTATGGCAGAAAGTGAAGAAGAACTAAAGAGCCTTTTGATGAAAGTGAAAGAGGAGAGTGAAAAAGTTGGCTTAAAGCTCAACATTCAGAAAACAAAGATCATGGCATCTGGTCCCATCACTTCATGGGAAATAGATGGGGAAACAGTGGAGACAGTGGCTGACTTTACTTTTTTGGGCTCCAAAATCACTGCAGATGGTGACTGCAGCCATGAAATTAAAAGACGCTTACTCCTTGGAAGGAAAGTTATGACCAACCTAGACAGCATATTGAAAAGCAGAGACATTACTTTGTGAACAAAAGTCCATCTAGTCAAGGCTATGGTTTTTCCAGTGGTCATGTATGGATGTGAGAATTTGACTATAAAGAAAGCTGAGCACTGAAGAATTGATGCTTTTGAACTGTGGTGTTGGAGAAGACTCTTGATAGTCCCTTGGACTTCAAGGAGATCCAACCAGTCCATCCCAAAGGAGATGAGTCCTGGGTGTTCATTGGAAGGACTGATGTTAAGCTGAAACTCCAATACTTTGGCCACCTGATGCAAAGAGCTGACTCATTTTAAAAGACCCTGATGCTGGGAAGGATTGAGGGCAGGAGGAGAAGGGGACAACAGAGGATGAGGAGGTTGGATGGCATCACCAACTCAATGGACATGGATGGGTTTGGGTAGACTCCGGGAGTTGGTGATGGACAGGGAGGCCTGGCGTGTTGCGGTTCATGGGGTCGCAAAGAGTTGGACATGACTGAGCGACTGAACTAAACTGAACTGACATCAAATCCTTATGATCATCCCCCAACCAATGAAACACAGTCTTGTCCGACTCTTTGGGACCCCAAGGCGTGTAGCTCACCAGGCTCCTCAGTCCATGGGGTTCTCCAGGCAAGAACACTGGAGTGGATTGCCAGTCCCTTCTTCAGAGGATCTTCCTGACCCAGGGATCAAACCTGGGTCTTCTGCATTGCAGGCAGATTCTTTACCACTTGAGCTACAGGAAAGTCCCCCAACAAAACACAGGTTATCCTTAATAACCACCCTATTAACACAATGATCTGTTGCCTCCTACTTTATAAAATAGAAGGACTTTATAGTTTTATGTTATATTTTAGAACTTTATAGTTATACAGGTTTATCTTTGTACAATTTGCTATAATGTCCTGGCAGCTATGCCTTTATCAGTACAAAATTTGAAACAACTTTACCTAAGATGATAAAAAGCCCATTAATTAAAAAGACCAGTTCATGATATTCCTTTGTCTTTCCTATGGTTGTAAAAATTATCTGTGTTATTTTGTGCTTTTCTTTTTAGTATAACACCAATAATCTACTTTGCCTTTAAAAATTTCTTTTAAAATTTCTCTTTGGCTGTGCTGGGTCTTCATTGTTGCCTTTGGGCTTTCCTAGTCGCAGCAAATGGGGCTGCTCACTAGTTGTGGTGTGCAGGCTTCTTATCGTGGAGGCTTCTCCTGTTACAGAGCACAGGCTCTAGGGTGAGTGGGCTTCAGTAGTTGACACATGCATGCTAAGTCACTTCAGTGTCTGACTCTTTGCCACCCTAGCCCACCAGGCTCCTCTGTCCATGGGATTCTCCAGGCAAGACTATGGAACGGATTGCCATGCCCTCCTCCAGAGGCTCTTCCCGACCCAGGATCCTGTCTCTTATGTCTCCTACATTGGCAGGTGGGTTCTGTATCACTAGCGCCACCTAGTAAGCCCCAAACAAAGCTTGCTGAGGGCTTATTCAGTACTTGGCATTTATGCTAGGTTCAGGTGTTTGCAGATGTGGTCCTTACGTGCCAGGCATTATAGTCCAGTTAAGACAGATAAGGAGAAAATAGATAATTTCATAACATGTAAGTATGAAGGGAGATGTATGCACAGGACACTGTAGCTATACAAGAGGAACAGAACTGTCTTCAATTAGGGGCAGTGGAAGTAGGCTGGAAGGAAGAAATGAAATTCCAGGTGAATCTTGAGGACTGAGATGGATTTTGCCAGGCATGAGAAAAGGAATAGAAATTTTACAAAGTACAGTCTGAAGTGGTTGAGCATTTATGAAAACTCCTGTATTCCCGGGAGACTGAGAGTGTGTGTTGTGTGTGTGTCTATGCATGTGTGTGTGTTGGGAGGAGGGGGCTGGGTCAGAAAGAGAAGAATAAGGAGAAAGGAAAAAAGACAGCATCTGTGAAGAGCCAGGAAATATGATAAAACCAGCCATTCACAGAATGTAGAAATAACATACTCCTTGACTGGGGTCCATGTTTTATCCAATTTTGTATCTCCAAGGTATGACATGGTATCTAGATTCGGTGTACAGGAAAGACTAGAGATCTCTTCAAGAAAATTAGAGATACCAAGGGAATATTTCACGCAAAGATGGGCTCAGTAAAGGACAGAAATGGTAGGGACCTAACAGAAGCAGAAGATATTAAGAAGGGGTGGCAAGAATACACAGAAGAACTGTACAAGAAAGATCTTCATGACCCAGATAATCACGATGGTGTGATCACTCACTTAGAGCCAGACATCCTGGAATGTGAAGTCAAGTGGGCCTTAAAAGCATCACTACAAACAAAGCTAGTGGAGGTGATGGAATTCCAGTGGAGCTATTTCAAATCTTGAAAGATGATGTTGTGAAAGTGCTGCACTCAATATGCCAGCAAATTTGGAAAACTCAGCAGTGGCCACAGGACTGGAAAGGGTCAGTTTTCATTCCAATCCCAAAGAAAGGCAATGCCAAAGAATGCTCAAACTACCACACAATTGCACTCATCTCACACGCTAGTAAAGTAATGCTCAAAATTCTCCAAGCCAGGCTTCAGCAATATGTGAACCATGAACTTCCAGATGTTCAATCTGGTTTTAGAAAAGGCAGAGGAACCAGAGATCAAATTGCCAACATCCGCTGGATCATGGAAAAAGCAAGAGAGTTCCAGAAAAACATCTACTTCTGCTTTATTGACTATGCCAAAGCCTTTGACTGTGTGGATCACAAGAAACTGTGGAAAATTCTTCAAGAGATGGGAATACCAGACCACCTGATCTGCCTCTTGAGAAACCTGTATGTAGGTCAGGAAGCAACAGTTAGAACTGGACATGGAACAACAGACTGGTTCCAAATAGGAAAAGGAGTACATCAAGGCTGTACATTGTCACCTTGCTTATTTAACTTATATTCAGAGTACATCATGAGAAATGCTGGGCTGGAGGAAGAACAAGCTGGAATCAAGATTGCCAGGAGAAATATCAATAACCTCAGATATGCAGATGACGCCACCCTTATGGCAGAAAGTGAAGAAGAACTAAAGAGCCTTTTGATGAAAGTGAAAGAGGAGAGTGAAAAGTTGGCTTAAAGCTCAACATTCAGAAAACAAAGATCATGGCATCTGGTCCCATCACTTCATGGCAAATAGATGGGGAAACAGTGGCTGACTTTTACTTTTTGGGCTCCAAAATCACTGCAGATGTTGATTGCAGCCATGAAATTAAAAGACACTTACTCCTTGGAAGGAAAGTTATGACCAACCTAGACAGCATATTGAAAAGCAGAGACATTACTTTGTGAACAAAAGTCCATCTAGTCAAGGCTGTGGTTTTTCCATTGGTCATGTATGGATGTGAGAATTTGACTATAAAGAAAGCTGAGCACTGAAGAATTGATGCTTTTGAACTGTGGTGTTGGAAAGACTTTGATAGTCCCTTGAACTGTCCATCCCAAAGTGAGTCCTGGATTGGAAGGACTGATGTTAGTGAAACTCCAATACTTTGACCTGATGCAAAGAGCTGACTCATTTTAAAAGTCCATGCTGGGAAGGATTGAGGGCAAGGAGAAGGGGACAACAGAGGATGAGGAGGTTGGATGGCCAACTCAATGGACATGGATGGGTTTGGGTAGACTCCGAGGAGTTGGTGATGGACAGGGAGGCCTGGCGTGTTGGGTTCATGGGGTCGCAAAGAGTTGGACATGACTGAGCGACTGAACTAAACTGAACTGACATCAAATCCTTATGATCATCCCCCAACCAATGAAACACAGTCTTGTCCGACTCTTTGGGACCCCAAGGCGTGTAGCTCACCAGGCTCCTCAGTCCATGGGGTTCTCCAGGCAAGAACACTGGAGTGGATTGCCAGTCCCTTCTTCAGAGGATCTTCCTGACCCAGGGATCAAACCTGGGTCTTCTGCATTGCAGGCAGATTCTTTACCACTTGAGCTACAGGAAAGTCCCCCAACAAAACACAGGTTATCCTTAATAACCACCCTATTAACACAATGATCTGTTGCCTCCTACTTTATAAAATAGAAGGACTTTATAGTTTTATGTTATATTTTAGAACTTTATAGTTATACAGGTTTATCTTTGTACAATTTGCTATAATGTCCTGGCAGCTATGCCTTTATCAGTACAAAATTTGAAACAACTTTACCTAAGATGATAAAAAGCCCATTAATTAAAAAGACCAGTTCATGATATTCCTTTGTCTTTCCTATGGTTGTAAAAATTATCTGTGTTATTTTGTGCTTTTCTTTTTAGTATAACACCAATAATCTACTTTGCCTTTAAAAATTTCTTTTAAAATTTCTCTTTGGCTGTGCTGGGTCTTCATTGTTGCCTTTGGGCTTTCCTAGTCGCAGCAAATGGGGGCTGCTCACTAGTTGTGGTGTGCAGGCTTCTTATCGTGGAGGCTTCTCCTGTTACAGAGCACAGGCTCTAGGGTGAGTGGGCTTCAGTAGTTGACACATGCATGCTAAGTCACTTCAGTGTCTGACTCTTTGCCACCCTAGCCCACCAGGCTCCTCTGTCCATGGGATTCTCCAGGCAAGACTATGGAACGGATTGCCATGCCCTCCTCCAGAGGCTCTTCCCGACCCAGGGATCCTGTCTCTTATGTCTCCTACATTGGCAGGTGGGTTCTGTATCACTAGCGCCACCTAGTAAGCCCCAAACAAAGCTTGCTGAGGGCTTATTCAGTACTTGGCATTTATGCTAGGTTCAGGTGTTTACAGATGTGGTCCTTACGTGCCAGGCATTATAGTCCAGTTAAGACAGATAAGGAGAAAATAGATAATTTCATAACATGTAAGTATGAAGGGAGATGTATGCACAGGACACTGTAGCTATACAAGAGGAACAGAACTGTCTTCAATTAGGGGCAGTGGAAGTAGGCTGGAAGGAAGAAATGAAATTCCAGGTGAATCTTGAGGACTGAGATGGATTTTGCCAGGCATGAGAAAAGGAATAGAAATTTTACAAAGTACAGTCTGAAGTGGTTGAGCATTTATGAAAACTCCTGTATTCCCGGGAGACTGAGAGTGTGTGTTGTGTGTGTGTCTATGCATGTGTGTGTTTGGGAGGAGGAGGGGCTGGGTCAGAAAGAGAAGAATAAGGAGAAAGGAAAAAGACAGCATCTGTGAAGAGCCAGGAAATATGATAAAACCAGCCATTCACAGAATGTAGAAATAACATACTCCTTGACTGGGGTCCATGTTTTATCCAATTTTGTATCTCCAAGGTATGACATGGTATCTAGATTGGTGTACAGGAAAGACTAGAGATCTCTTCAAGAAAATTAGAGATACCAAGGAATATTTCATGCAAAGATGGGCTCAGTAAAGGACAGAAATGGTAGGGACCTAACAGAAGCAGAAGATATTAAGAAGGGGTGGCAAGAATACACAGAAGAACTGTACAAGAAAGATCTTCATGACCCAGATAATCACGATGGTGTGATCACTCACTTAGAGCCAGACATCCTGGAATGTGAAGTCAAGTGGGCCTTAAAAGCATCACTACAAACAAAGCTAGTGGAGGTGATGGAATTCCAGTGGAGCTATTTCAAATCTTGAAAGATGATGTTGTGAAAGTGCTGCACTCAATATGCCAGCAAATTTGGAAAACTCAGCAGTGGCCACAGGACTGGAAAGGGTCAGTTTTCATTCCAATCCCAAAGAAAGGCAATGCCAAAGAATGCTCAAACTACCACACAATTGCACTCATCTCACACGCTAGTAAAGTAATGCTCAAAATTCTCCAAGCCAGGCTTCAGCAATATGTGAACCATGAACTTCCAGATGTTCAATCTGGTTTTAGAAAAGGCAGAGGAACCAGAGATCAAATTGCCAACATCCGCTGGATCATGGAAAAAGCAAGAGAGTTCCAGAAAAACATCTACTTCTGCTTTATTGACTATGCCAAAGCCTTTGACTGTGTGGATCACAAGAAACTGTGGAAAATTCTTCAAGAGATGGGAATACCAGACCACCTGATCTGCCTCTTGAGAAACCTGTATGTAGGTCAGGAAGCAACAGTTAGAACTGGACATGGAACAACAGACTGGTTCCAAATAGGAAAAGGAGTACATCAAGGCTGTACATTGTCACCTTGCTTATTTAACTTATATTCAGAGTACATCATGAGAAATGCTGGGCTGGAGGAAGAACAAGCTGGAATCAAGATTGCCAGGAGAAATATCAATAACCTCAGATATGCAGATGACGCCACCCTTATGGCAGAAAGTGAAGAAGAACTAAACAGCCTCTTGATGAAAGTGAAAGAGGAGAGTGAAAAAGTTGGCTTAAAGCTCAACATTCAGAAAACTAAGATCATGGCATCTGGTCCCATTACTTCATGGCAAATAGGTGGGGAAACAGTGGCTGACTTTACTTTTTTGGGCTCCAAAATCACTGCAGATGTTGATTGCAGCCATGAAATTAAAAGACACTTACTCCTTGGAAGCAAAGTTATGACCAACCTAGACAGCATATTGAAAAGCAGAGACATTACTGTGCCAATAAAGGTCCGTCTAGTCAAGGCTGTGGTTTTTCCATTGGTCATGTATGGATGTGAGAGTTGGACTGTGAAGAAAGCTGAGTGCTAAAGAATTGATGCTTTTGAACTGTGGTGTTGGAGAAGACTCTTGAGAGTCCCTTGGACTGCAAGGAGATCCAACCAGTCCATCCTAAAGGAGATGAGTCCTGGGTGTTCATTGGAAGGACTGATGTTGAAGCTGAAACTCCAGTACTTTGGCCACCTGATGCAAAGAACTGACTCATTTGAAAAGACCCTGATGCTAGAAAAGATTGAGGGCAGAAGGAGAAGGGGATGACAGAGGATGAGATGGTTGAATGGCATCATCGACTGAGTGGACATGGGTTTGGGTGGACTCCAGGAGTTGGTAATGGATGGGAAGGCCTGGTGTGCTGCAGTTCATGGGGTCGCAAAGAGTTGGACACAACTGAGCGACTGAACTGAACTGAATGTTCAACTAGGATACATGAAGAGATAATGAAGTTGCTACTTTTATACATTGTCTCATATCTGTATGTCTTGCTTCCTAACTTTTGCTAGACTTCTGGTCAAGCAGGCTACACGCCATGGGATTTCAGCAACAACCTCAAAGCCTTACTGTAGTAGGTATCTATGTTGGCAACTATTACCTCAACCCCTGCCCCAGGTTTTTGAGAATTCTTACAGGAAAATGGATTATAGCAAACTTGCCTACTCACTTTCTCCAATTAGTGTCTTTTTTTTCCCCCTAGCACCTTTCTCTTCCATGCAAACTAAATAACTATCCACCTGAACTCCAATGATTTCAAAGTTTCATGAAGACAAAATTGATCCCCACCCAACATACAGCCAATGAAGTCCCTTGCATGGCTGTATGTTCAAATTTGAGAAAGAAAAATAAGAAGAATAGTGGTTATGTTTGGTTATATTTGCTGACCTGACATTAGATGAGGCAAAAAGGAATAAGGAGAGAGGCATGACGGGGTGATGCCACTAGGCTAGCCATCCGAATGACGTGTACTTGATACACCTAGAGTTCTGCTTCCATTTTGGTATAATAACAATGGGGAGGAGGATGGGTGTGTAGCACAGGTATCAATTCTCTCTCTGCTCAGAAAATACAGATGTTGGGTCACTACCAACACTTCAAAGAATGCTGACAATAAGACTTTGCCCAGTGTAAAACTTTGCTGAGGTCAGTTTTTAAAAATTATTCTTTTTATTTAACAGTCATGTTCATTTATTCATCTTCAAAACTTGGGCCTCTAAGTTCCTCTGAATCTTTACACTGCTTCTTTTGGTTTTGAATGACTACTGACACCACTGAGTTGGCGTTCAAAGGTTAAGAGCACAAAAAATGGCCAGAAAACCAGTGGGACAAGTCACAGAATCATGGAGAAACCACCCTCCTCCAGTGACATGGGCAGTAGAAGGTACAAGGCAGCATTTGTTTCTGCTGAAACTCAGTATATCACACTGCCCTTTTCTGTAATAAAGTTATTTGATGACTCACTCAAATAGAGTTCTCAATATATTCTTACCTAGTAGGATTATGCTTTAAAAATATAAAAAACAGCCAAAACCCAGCAGCCATAACCTAACCTGAGAAGGTTTACCCTAGGTAAGGAATTTCATCTTTAACAAACAACAAGCAACTTAATGACTCTGTTCAGTTCTGTCCTAGTTTTTTCCCCCTCTAGACTTGATTAAAAGTCAACTTGTGATTTTTTTTTAACATCTTACCATGGTAACTTGTAGAAGCAGGGTGTAGTAGAAAGTTATTCAACTAGAAGTTTGATGACCTGTGCTCTTGTGTCAGCTTTGCCATAAACTTTTGGACTAGATATGTAATTCTTCTGTTGTTCCATTTTGTACAATTAGATCAGCTATCTGGCTATGGTGCAGGGTTGTTAGGATGATCGAGTGAGAGGTCAAACTGCTTTAGTATAAGGCTTTATTATTGTTTTAAAAATTAAAACTGAATCAGTATCTTTATATAAGCTTCCTTGGGAAAACTTCCCCATTTTTATGGCTTGAATAACTTATATCAGAGGTATTAACTATATTAGTCCTTGAAAGTGAAAGTTACTAAGCTGTGTCTTGACTCTTTGCGACCCCATGGACTATACAGTCCATGGAATTCTCCAGGCCAGAATACTGGAGTGGGTAGCTTTTTTCTTCTCCAGAGGATCTTCCCAAACCAGGGATTGAACCCAGGTCTCCCGCATTGCAGGCGAACTCTTTACCAGCTGAGCCACGAGAAGCCCTATATTAGTCCTTAACTTATTCCAATTTTCTAGATATCTCC
The DNA here is from genome assembly GCF_027580195.1 of Bos mutus. NCBI lineage: Eukaryota > Metazoa > Chordata > Mammalia > Artiodactyla > Bovidae > Bos > Bos mutus. The sequence continues at coordinate 33,573,973 of NC_091627.1, forward strand.
ATATATTTGACACCATCTTACTTCAAACTAAGTAAAACAGGAATTGTAGGAAGTATACTACTTTTTATCCCGAGGTTATATTACAAAGGTGATGACACTGTTTCTAGCATAGGTCTCTTTTATGATTATCATACTGAAAGGCAAAAAGCCTGACCTTGAGATATAGCACAGATAAACTTCAACAGATGAGGAAGCAGACAAGAGAAGCAGGCAGTGCCAAATTATGCTCCATACTATGATGCAGAAGGAAGAGACAGCATGGGGTATACAAAGGAGTAAATAGCCAGGCCAATGTGAAGTGGTCCCTGCCAGCCCTGGGCAGGCTTAGGGATAAATGCACCCTGATCTGGAATTCAAGAAAGAGGAGACAGGAAGGTGATTTACTTGCAAAGGCAAATTTGTTTACCTGACGATGTTTTCTTTTCAGGTGAGAGTGCCTAGTAAAACTCACCCAGGCCTAGGATTCGTGGGGTTTTGAAAAATAATACCTTATATTTATATGGGCTTATACTTACCATATATACCTTACATTTGTATGGGTTTAATTTCTTTTTCCACTCAGATATAACTCAACATATATATTTTTAATTGTAGGCTAATTACAATATTGTGGTTTTCGTCATACATCGACATGAATCAGCCACGGGTGTACAGGTGTCCCCCCCATCCTGAACCCCCCTCCCACCTACCTCCCCAACCAGTCCCTCTGGGTTGTCCCAGAGCACCAGCTTTGAGTGCCCTGCTTCACGCATTGAACTTGCACCGGTCATCTATTTTACATATGGTAATGTACGTTTTGCTAAAGCTGAAACTCCAGTACTTTGGCCACCTCATGCGAAGAGTTGACTCAATTGGAAAAGACTCTGATGCTGGGAGGGATTGGGGGCAGGAGGAGAAGGGGACGACAGAGGATGAGATGGCTGGATGGCATCACTGACTCAATGGACGTGAGTCTGGGTGAACTCCGGGAGTTGGTGATGGACAGGGAGGCCTGGCGTGCTGTGATTCATGGGGTCACAAAGAGTCGGACACGACTGAGCGACTGAACTGGAGTGTACGTTTCAATGCTATTCTCTCATATTGTCTCACCCTCACCTTCTCCTACATAGTCCAAAAGTCTGTTCTTTACATCTATGATTCTTTTGCTGTCTTGCATTTAGGGTCGTTGTTACTGTCTTTCTAAATTTGTATGGGCTTAATTTAACAGGCTTATGACATGCTCTTATGTAATAAGTGTAAAAGATAGGACAAGCATCATGATCACTTCACAGATCAGTTGATTTCATCTTAGAGAAGTTAAATGAGATAATTTAATCAGATTTCAGAGATGAACAGTATCTTAAAGATTTCATTTAATGCCTGCTCTTTAACAAAAGAGAACACGGTTAGGTAATTAAGTTGTCTAGGATCACAAAGCCAGTATGCAACGTGTCAAAGTATAAACAAAGTTCTGTGTTGTGTTTCAGTTTAGAAATTCTCAGACTGACTCATAACGGATTCTGATTTGTTATAGCATTCTGCAGATGTTGTTTGTTGTTGTTGTTTATTTGCTAAGTCATGTCTGACTCTCTGCAACACCATGGACTGTAGGCTATGCCAAGCTCCTCTGTCCATGGGATTTCCCAGGCAAGAATACTGGAATGAGTTCCTGTTTCCTTCTCCAGGGGATCTTCTGGACCAAGGGATCAAACCCGAGTCTCCTGCACTGCAGGTGGATTCTTTACCACTTAACCACCAGGGAAGCCCCTCCTTCTGCAGAAGAGAGGCCGCAAATTGAAGCTGCTTTCACAAAATTAAAATCTGCTCTTTTTAAAACATCACTTTTGAAGAAAATATCAGAGTTAGGAAAAATTTTACAAAATTAGAAATGTTACTTTGAGTTTGCTTACATCTGAAGGGGTTTACAATAAGTACAGTTTATTAACTATTAGGTTCATGTACTCTAGTCACATTTTATGGTTTTTCACAATTAAATATCTTTCAAAGTATGAAGTTTAAATCTCAGATGGGTAAGCACAGGTCTTTTGTTAAAAATAATTTAATAACAAGGTTTTTTTCCTCTTCATATGGATTAAAAGAAACAGAACAGTGGAAATCTGTAGTGTATTACTTGGGAGAATAGCTTCAGTCTGATGGTCTAAAACCCTGATTCAGTTTTCTTATCAGTACACAGAGGGAATTTAAATACCCTACTGGCAGAAGGAAAATACTTGTACGTCCAAGGAGGTGGTTTCATAATTTTCATTATGAAAATTATGCCAATTTCCTTCTTAAAGGAAGATTCACATTTCCAATGTACTTCTCAAAGCTGGGCACTTCACAGCATATCAGAGATCTTTGCTCATTCATGGAACAAAATGTATTGATCATGTATTATTTGCAGGCTGCTAGGCTATGGGACTTCCCTGGTAGCTCAGTGATAAAGGGTCTGCCTGCCAACGCCAGGAGACATGGGTTCGATCTCTGGTCTGGAAAGATCCCCTAGAGAAGGAAACGGCAACCCATTCCAGTATTCTTGCCTGGAAAATGCCATGGACAGAGGAGCCTGGTGAGTTAGAGCCCACCAGGTCGCAGTCAGACACGACTCAGTGACTCAATGACAAAAGTCTATGGGACATGTGGAAAACTAGGTTTTATTAAGATATAATTCCTCCCCTTAGGGCAAGTGAGGAAGAACAACCAATTTTATTGATCATGTACCATGCACCAAGTATGATGATAGTTTTACATCTATTACTTCATAAGAATCTTAAAGTCTAGAAGGTAAGACATATGCAGAAACAATAAAATACTTATACTTGATATATATGAGTCCTCAATGAGTATTTGTTGAATGAATGAATGTAAAGAACATGAGATCTCAAAATAATTGTCCTTGCTTCAGAGTCCCAGAGAGATTGAGAGATTCCCTTAGGTGAAGGTTTTCCATACCAAAGACCACATTGCTTGTTGAGTCGACCATTTCCAAGCTGTGTAATTAAGTGATCCTGGGCAGGTTAGGTCATCTGAATTTTGGTTTCCTAGCCTGCAAAGTGGGGAAAGTGTCTTCCGTCTCAGTGTTGTGACAGAGGTTGGTGATAAGCTATGTAAGGATCCACATGGATCCACATGGAAGGATAATTAATAATTATGCTATTAATAATAGCACAGTCAACTACTACTATTATTTACTAGACTGATACACACTAGCTATTGATCTAATTTTTTTCTACAATTGGTTTCAGTTATATAAACTAACTTCTTGCAAACGCATTTAAGGATCCCCAAGTGGCTCAGTGGTAAAGAATCTGGCTGCAATGCGGGCGTGCCTGCCAAGTCGCTTCAGTCTTGTCCGACTCTTGGCTACTCTGTCCCTGGGATTCTCCAGGCCCAGGAATCGAAATCGTGTCTCTTATGTCTATCAGCATTGGCAGGCTAGTTCTTTACCACTAGCGCCACCTGGGAAGCCCGCAATGCAAGAGACTCGGGGTCAGTCCCTGGTCTGGAAGATCCCCTGGAGAAGGAAACAGTAACCTGCTCCGGTATCCTTGCCTGGGAAATCCCACGCACAGAGGGGCCTGGCGAGCTACAGTCCACGGGGTTGCAAAAATTGTGGGACGCGACTTCGCGGCTAAACAAGAGACTCAGAGGCCAACGCCTCTGCTTGGAAGACACTATCATTTGGAATAGAGCGGAGTTTGTGCTCAAAATTCACAAACAACGCTGACCCAAGGGGCTTGTCTCCAACGCCCTTTCACGCCCCTTTACCAACTGCAAACAGCTCTCACCGGCTTCTCTACAGCAAGTCACAGTCATTAAGTCACTGCGTGCCGCATACCGCGCTACGAGCTGGAAGCGGGCTGGGCACAGATGCTTTTTCTGCTTTTACTTTACGACTTAGGAGGACTAAGTCCTCTTTTCTGAGGAACTCCTGAACTGATTCGCACACAACCATTCTACCTTGTCCCCCGAGACTAAAACTGTACCCGCAAATCTCTACCCACGCACAGACGCCACCATACCACCTGCATTTCCCAGGGACGAAGAGCAAGGCCTCCTGGGAAATTACCTTTCACCTCCCCTCTTGCCTTACCTCAACTCACCAATTTTGACGTTAGCGAATAAAGCGACGAGGAGGCCTAGAAGGTGGGACTTAGTGGTCCCAGGTCCATGTTGATTGGTTGAGACGGTGAGGGGGGGGCCCCCGCGTGAGCTTGCTAGCGCCCCTCCCTCGGTGGGCGGGGAGAAGTGAGGATTGCGCTTGCGCGCTGAGAGGCGGCGGAAGTGGCGGGGGCGGGTACGCGTGCGCGGTGGGCGGAGCGTGGCTCTTGTAGCTTCTTTGCCCTCCCGGGTCCTCCCAGTCCTGCCCAGCCGGTGTAGTGCTCCTGGTTTCCTATCTCGTCGTGGAGAGTCGCTGCCGACTGGGCGCTCGTGTTCGGGTCGTCATGGCAAGTTACGAATACGTGAGCCCGGAGCAGCTGGCTGGCTTTGATAAGTACAAGGTAGCGCGGGCCCCGCGGACGCCCCTTGCCCTGCTGGTCCCGGCCTCTCCTAGGCGCCTGAGAGGCCGGCGTGGTTTGTGTCACCTTGTGCCGCGTGGCTCCGGGCACACTGGCGGCACTTTCTCCGGGGGTCCTGCCGAATGCTGGGGATTTGGGGTCGGGGAGCATGGGAGCATCCTAGGCCCGCCGCTCCGATTCGGCCCCCTCCCGGGGGATTGCTTTTTCCTTAGGGGACCGCTCCACGAGAGTGGAGCGGGAGAATTCCCTTGGCTTCTTTACTTCGTTATTATTATTTTTAGTTCCTTGAGAGGTGATGCAGTTCTCTTCTGTGGTGTCCTGTCTTTATTTTAATGAAGCTTTTACCCGCCTCTCTTGCATTCAATTTCGGCGATGGAGAGAATCTCTTGGCAGATGAGGCCCGGGGAAGGGGAGTGACTACTGGGGCCGTACTGCAGATGCACCCGCTTCCACTCCCAGAAAAGAGGCGCCTGGGCGGCCAGTGCCGGTACATGTGCACGGGCAGAACCTGGAACTGTGTAGTGAAAAGAGCGCGGGCTTTGGAGCTCATGTAAACCTGATACCGGATCTGATACCCAAATCTAATTTATTTGGCGTTGGGCTAAATACTAGTTTTTACCTTGCAAAATGAGCATTGGAAAGCGCCTGGTACATAATGGGCCTCCAGGACCTTCTGGTCGTTATCTTTCCTTCAAGTAACGTTCTTCTCCACTGCTTCCTTAATGAGCGAATGACTCCAGTCAGTCGTCCAAGCCCGAAATCTGGGCAGTAACCTTTCATCCTTGCTACCTGTGCCGCTTTCACTACTGATTACTTTACCCCACCCACGAGCCCGGTGAATCACCAGGTCCTGTAAGTTCCGTCATTTTAGCCTAAACGAGAAAGATGGCCCCACTACCACTCTCCCCACATATACTTTAATCTTTTAATTTTAGAATGGTTTTTAGAACAGATTTGCAGAAAAATTGTAACAGTAGTACAGAGTTCCCATATACCCCACATCCGATTTTCCCAGTTATTAACATCTTATGGTACATTTGTCACAATTAAAATGAACTGATACTTACACAGTGTTATTAACTGAAGTTCATACTTAGTTTTCACCCAATGTTCTTTTTCTGTTCTGGGCTCTCATCCATAATCCATAACATTTAGTTGTCATTTAGTTGCCTCCTCTTGGCTATGATGGTTTCTTAGTCTTGTTTTTGATAACCTTGATAGTTTTGAGGTGTTCCAGTCAGGCATTTTGTAGAATGCCCCTCAACGGGGATTTGTCTGATGTTTTTCTCATGATTAGACAGGATTATGGTGTTGAAGTGCCTTTCTCATTGTCCTAAGAGTACATGTCATCATCGCGACTTAATCACTGTTGGTGACTTTGATTCCCTTGCTGAGGTAGTGTTTGTCAGGTTTCTCCTTGTAAAGTTAATCTCTTTGGAAGAAAGGGGCTATCCAGACCTCATTTAAGGGGTGGAGAGTTATACTTCACCTCCTTGAGGGCAGAATATTGATGTAATTTTATTTGGACTTCTGCATGGAAGAGTTATCGTTTCTCCCCAATGTATATTTATTCAGTGATTTACTTATATGCATATGAGTTCATGAATATTTATTTTCTACTTTGGGTTACAGTTAAATACTGCTTGATTTGATTGCTTACTAACATCCACTTTTGCCCTTCCAGTCCTTTTTCTCTGCTTCATAATGATCTTTTTAAAAAAGTGTGTATCTGGTCACATCACTCCTTTGCTTATAATCCTCCACTGTCTTCTCTTTGCTCTCGGAATGAAGTCCTCAAATCTAGAACATGATCTGCAAGGCTCTATGATCTGGCCCTTGTCTGTGTCATCAGCTTCATGTCATGGCTCTCTCTATTCTTGCCAGCATCAGTTGCCATCTCTCCCATTTCCTTTTTTTCAGATCTTCAAGTAATGCTATGTCTGCCAGGAATGTAGCTCGCCATTTATGTTTATCTTCACATCTTTTAAAAAAACATTTATTTATTCATTTATTTGGCTGCATTGGGTCTTAGTTGTGGTGTGTAGGATCTCCAGTTTCAGGGCTTAGTTGCTCCTCAGCATGTGGTAACTGAGGGCTCTGGTCCCTCATCCCCTGCATTGCAGCCTAACCACTGCATTGCAATCCTAACCACTGGACCACCAGGGAAGTCTCTCATCTTCACTTCTTAATTTGAATGTTACTTCCTCAGAGAAGCATTCCTTAAATATCTCATACCTCTCAAGTATGCTCTTATAGCACCCTCTGCTCCTCTATGAGATTAGTTCTTTAGGTGTCTCCCCATTACTTCTGTGCATAGGCATCCAGTAAACATTTGTGGAATGAGTAACAGAAAAATCACAGTGGATCTTGTCAAACTGGAATAACTGTAAGGGACATAGTGCATTCCTCTGCTTTTGAGCAATATTATGTCATACTATTTTGAACTGAGATGCTGACTTGTCTGAAAATTTTAAGTCGAAATTTAACCCAGTGCGAGGCTTTCACTGAAGAAGATTATTAGCCCAGATACCTCTAGTTTTCCCCTTTCGTTATCTCTTTTGCACTGTAAATATTGACATAAAAATTTTTTTCTTCCATTCTAGAATCTGGCTTTCTGGTAAGTGCCAACCAAATAACTTTTATTTGCAACAGTGTCTGTGATAGGGAATCTAATTTTTTTTTCTTTTAAATAAGCAGTCTTTCCTAGATTTATATTTCCTAGTTTATAGGAAATTTTAGTGTGATTTTTCCATTCCTATTTTTCCCCCTTCTGTTATCTGACTCACTTCCTGTCCCCGACAGCAGATTTCCTGTCATTCTGGAAAGCAAAGGTCAATTTAGCAAACATCCAGTGTTCACTAAAACATAATTTGTTGATCTTCTTTTAGTTATAATGAGACTTACTTTAAAAAAGTGGGTGTGGGGATTGCATGGCACAAATTTATAAACTTCTTCTAGCAGAAGGTTCTTTACTCAGTACTGTGTTCATATTAAAAAATATGACTCCAGAGGGCAAAAAAATCTGTGTGGTCTGTTTTCCTGGAATGTAAATTATACCTGGAGACCTTTTCTTCCTGAAGATCACATATTCCATTATGTGGGCTTTTTGTAAATGCTTATTGAATTAAAACAGCTTTTGAAGAAGATCATCCCATAAATGGGTGAAGACTCAAAACACTCAAAAGAGAGATTTTTATTCCTTGACGTGACTCTGTATATTAAAGCAAAGAGATGTAGAGAAAAATTTATATTATCAAAGCAGCTGGTGGAAGAATTACTTTTGAACCAGTTTAATTTATCTTCCCCAGAGGTACATCTGAGAGCTACAGTTGAAAACCTGGCCGTTATTCAGAATAACTCCTGAAAGGGGTGCACACGTAGAGTAGTAATTAGGTTTCAGTAGTAAGAAAGTGTTAAGGCAGTTGATTTTGAGGGCAGAAGGAAGCATGGGATGAATTCAGTGTTACATGCTCTCTTAACACTTGTGTTCCTTGTTATGTCTCCCCAGCCTTATTAAACAGTTGCATAATTTGTTGAGTGTCCACCCTCTTTGTTGGGATATGAGCTCTGGGAGGGCGAATCCTACAGCTCTCTTGGTGCACATGACCAAGGTCTAGCACATGAACAGTGTAGGCATTTGACAGATATTTATTGAAGGAATGAAAATGTACAAGAATAAAAACCATTTGGAAGTATGGTAAAATGGAGCTGTGCATTTCCAGGAAACTGGAAGGATACTTTCATATTTTGAATGTGAAAATAAATCACCATTGTTCTCGGTTGCTTATTAATGTACCTTTAAACAGTTGTGTTGAGGGATTTCACTCTCACCAGGCTTATCTTGGAGAAGGCAATGGCACCCCACTCCAGTACTCTTGCCTGGAAAATTGCATGGACGGAGGAGCCTGGTGGGCTGCAGTCCATGGGGTCCCTAAGAGTCCGACACGACTGAGCAACTTCACTTTCACTTTTCACTTTCATGAATTGGGGGAAATGGCAACCCACTCCAGTGTTCTTGCCTGGAGAATCCCAGGGATGGGGGAGCCTTGTGGGCTGCCATCTATGGGGTTTCACAGAGTCCGACACGACTGAAGCGACTTAGAGGCGGCAGCAGCAGCAGCAGGCTTATCTTTCCTGCTCTCTTCTATCCTATCTTGCCTTAAAGAATGTTTCCACTTATCTAAGGGTGAAACTTCTATTGTGGTTTACCTAATCTGACCTAAGGAAGGCTTAGTTTTAATTGATAGTGTAGCAGCTAGTTTCAAATTGTATCATTTTGCTTCAGAGAGAAAGTGTTCTGTGAAATACCTTGTTTGGTATCAAGGCTATAATTTTATGACGAATTGGTTTCTGCTATCATGGTAATTAATTAACTTGGCTGTAAACAATAGCCCATTTGCAGGAACTTTGATAATTGTGAATTCAGGTGGAAAAGAAAGGCTTCCTACATCTTGATGGTCGTGTTAAAGAACTGGAATCTGGCCTGCACCCTTACCAGTTCATGCAGTTTCGTTTTGTTTGTCCAGTAAGCACTTATTGAGGGCCTGCTCTGGCTCAGACACGGCATTGCAACTGGAAAATTAAGCTAGGCTAGAATTCCTGCCTTCAAGGAACTCAGTTAGGTGGCATATGGGCAAAGAAGCAAACAGATATTGTTAATAAATGCAGTTAGGTAAGTTTACTTCCTTGCCCTTGACAATTGTACTTCTCTGCTTGTAAACACTAATTGGCATATAGCATATATACATGTACTCCCGTGCCAGAAGGTTATACCAAGAGGAAGGATGTTTTAGCTAAGGAAGAGTAAGTAAATTTTTTCAAACACCAGTCTCCTCCTTGAGCATCCGTAGTGCCTCCTACGTGTTTTTCATGTGTTTGATATCCAGAGTCCTCAGCGAGGATTTCAGCTTCCTTCACTAGACAGTCCCTCCTTTTGTCTCATCTCCTCATCTCTTGTTTATTATGGATAAAGTCTAGCAAGGAAATGTGGTCATCAAGCAAGGTCATTGCGACCTGCTTGTTCTTGTCTCACTGCTCTAATTCTTCTCCAATCTTCTCTCACCACCTGTCTGACTTGTCAGCAGATGTAAATGACAATATTCATGGAAATGGCATCTCTTTGCCCGATGAGTCATGTTCTTTGTGGGTGCAGTTCTTAAAGTCTTGTATTGATAAAAAGTACTTTTGTTGTTCAGTTATTAAGTCGTTTTAATTGTCTTAATTGTCTTGCGACTCTTGGTAACCCCATGGACTGCAGCACTCCAGACTTCCCTGTCCTCCACTATCTCCCCAAGTTTGCTCAAACTCATGTCCATTGTGGGGGAGCCTGGTGGGCTGCTGTCTATGGGGTCGCACAGAGTCGGACATGACTGAAGCTGCAGCAGCAGCATGTCCATTGAGTCAGTGATGCCATCCAACCATCTCAGCCTCTGTCGCCCTCTTCTTTTGCCTTCAATATTTCCCAGCAACAGGATCTTTTCTAGTGAGTCGAATCTTCACATCAGGTGACCAAAGTATTGGCGCTTCAGCTTCAGCATCAGTCTTTCCAATGAATATTCAGGGTTGATTTCCTTTAGGATTGACTGGTTTGATCTTGCAGTCCAAGGAACTCTCGACAGTCTTCTCCTGCACAATTGGAAAGCATCAGTTCTTCGATGCTCAGCCTTCTTTATGGTCCAATTGACTACTTGAAAAACCATAGCTTTGACTGTATGGTCCTTTGTCAACAAAGTAATGTCTCTGCTTTTTAATACATTGTCTAGATTTGTCACAGCTTTCCTTCTGAGGAGCAAGCATCTTTTAAATTCCTGGCTACAGTCACCGTTTGCAGTGATTTTGGAGCCCAAGAAGTCTATCACTGTTTTCACTTTTTCCCCAACTATTTGCCATGAAATGAAGGGACTGGATGCCATGATCTTAGCTTTTGGAAAGTTGAATTTTAAGCCAGCTTTTTCACTTTCCTGTTTCACCTTCAGCAAGAGGCTCTTTAGTTCTTCTTCACTTTCTGCCATTAGGGTGGTGTCATCTGCATATCTGAGGTTGTTGATATTTCTTCCAGCAATCTTGATTCCAGCTTGTGATTTCAGACAGGATGCAGAGATGATGTACTCTGCATAGAAGGTAAATAAGCAGAGTGACAATATACAGCCCTGACATATTCCTTTCCCAATTTGGAACCAGTCCGTTGTTCCATGTCCGGTTCTAACTGTTGCTTCTTGACCTGCATACAGGTTTCTTTGGAGGCAGGTAAGGCGGTCTGGTATTCCCATCTCTTTAAGAATTTTCCACAGTTTGTTGTAATCTACCCAGTCAAAGGCTTTAATGTAGTCGGCGAAGCAGAACTAGATGTTTTTTCTGGAATTTTCTTGCTTTCTCTATTATCCAGCAATTATTGGTAGTTTGACCTCTGGTTCCTCTGCCTTTTCTAAATATAGCTCATACATCTGGAAGTTCTTGGTTCACGTACTGATGAAGCCTAGCTTGAAGGATTTTGAGCATTACTTTGCTAGCATGTGAAATGAGTACAGTTGTTCAGTAGTTTGAACATTTTTTGGTATTACACTTCTTTGGAATTGGAGTGAAAACTGACCTTTTCCAGTCTGTGGCCACTGCTGAGTTTTCTAAATTTGCTGAGATATTGAGTGCAGCACTTTAACATCTTTATCTTTTAGGATTTGAAATAGCTTGGCTGGAATTCTGTCACCTCCACTAGCTTTGTAATTCTTCCTAAGAGCCACTTGACTTCACAGTCTAGAATGTCTGGTGCTAGGTGAGTGACCATACCATTGTGGTTATCCGAGTCATTAATACCTTTTTTGTACAGTTTTTCTGTGTGATCTTTTCACGTCTTCCTAATTTCTTCTGCTTCTGTTAGGTCCTTGGCATTTCTCTCTGTCATTGTGACCATCCTTGCATGACACATTTGTCAGAGCCTCCTCTATGGCCTGTCTGTCTTGGGTGGCCTTGGACAGCGTGGCTCATACCTTCATTGAGTTACACAAGCCCCTTTGCCACAACAAGGTTGTGATCCATGGAAAGTTCTTTTAGAAACTTTGAATTTCTGTCCTAGGGTTAATATAATGCCTCCCCTTTTTTCATTTTCAGTTAGATTTGGTGTTTTTCTTTCTTAGTAGATTATTACTAGGACAGTGCCTTGCATTTAGTGAATACCTGCTGAATTTCATTATACCTTGTCTTTGCTTGCAGTGCAGTATTTGAAGTCACTGTCAGGAGGTTAGGGCTTCCCTTGTAGCTCAGCTGGTAAAGAATCCGCCTGCAGTGTGGAAGATCTGGGTTCAGTTCCTGGGTTGGGAAGATCCCCTGGAGAAGGCATAGGCTACCCCACTCCAGTATTCTGGGGCTTCTCTGATGGCTCAGCTGATAAAGAATTTGCCTGCAATGTGGGAGACTTGGGTTCTATCCCTGGGTTGGAAAGATCCACTGGAGAAGGGAACGGCTACCCACTCCAGTATTCTGAGCACTAAGCTGATGATGTGCCTTGTCCTTCAGCTGAGGAATTGGCAGAAGTGGCATTCATGTTTGTTTTCACCAGAGCAGTGGTCCTCAGACTTGAGAGTGTTTCAGAATCACCTGGAGCGTTTATTAAAAGACAGATTGCTGGCTCCACCTCTAGGCTGTCAGGTTCTGTGTGTTAAGGGAAGGGTGCAAGAATTTGCACTCAGTTTGGCAGCTACATTTTGAGAAGCACCTCATCAAAGGAATATTCCATTGTATTGAAGAGCAGTTAATAAACCAAGAAATGAATGTAAAGAAGTAAGAAGCTGTATTACTGTAATGTTCATATGTTAGCTCTCAAGCATCAGGTAGTCTTGATTTTGTGGATAGGGGCCTCAGGGTATCTCTTATACTAGAAAAGAGGATGGTGTAGTGCTTTCAGTATTGGGTATGAGTTTTCTATTGCTGGGTAACAAATTATCACCGATTTGGTGGTATAAAACAACACACATTTATTGGCTCCCACTTTTCTGTGAGTCAGGGCACCAGTGACTTGGCTTCTCTGCTTATGTGTCACCAGCCTGCCATGCAAGCGTCATTGGCGCTGTGTTCTCATCTGGAGTTCGGGGTCCTCGTCCAGGCTCATGTGGTTGTTGGCTGAATTTAGTTCTTTCTAATTGTTCGGCCAAGGCTCTTGGCTCTTAGAAGTTCCCACTTTTCTGGCCACATGGCTGTCACCATAGGCACTTCATGTCATTGCTGTTTGCTTCTGTAAGGTCAACAGGAAACTCTTCTTCAAACTGTTAAAATGGAGTCCTAGGTAATAAATTATATTATGGAAATGGCATCTCATCACCATTGTGTATAATGTTTTCTTGGGACTTCCTTGGTGGTCCAGTGGTTAAGATACTGCACTCCCAACGCAGAGGGTCTGGATTCCATCCCTGGTCAGGGAACTAAGATCCCAAATGCCTCTCAGCATGGCCAAAAAAAAAGAAATTATAATATTCTCTCAATCAAAGCAGTGACATCAGTCACCTTCACTGTATTCTGTCAATGAGAAGCAGGTCACAGGTTCCACCATCAAGAGAGTGAATTAACAGTGAAGGGGAAGGGATTGATTATTTGTATAATTTGTATAAAGAGTTTGACTCATTGGGGATTAATTACCTTAGAATATGTCTGCCACCAACTGGAAGACAGAAAAAGGTGTATTGGAGGATGGACATTATGTTAATAACAATTTCAGTATATTGGATCTATCAATAAGTAGCCCATGATTGTGTTTGGGCCAGGAGATGATAGTCTGGTTTAAAACAAAGTGATCCATTTCACAAAAATGTTCCAAGATGACTCATAAAGGATTTATAGTTTAGGCCTTCCTGCTTATTAGCTGTTAATCCCTGAATTTTATAGTTTCTTCATCTGTAAAATAGGGTGGAATAATCTACCTTATTTATCTTATAATATCAAATAAGAGAACAGGTATAATTGTACTTTGGAGACTGTATACATACAAATGGAGACATGGTATTATTAATAGGGGGAGAGTAAGAGCAACTTCCCTTGTGAAGTGGCAAGTTGCTGTGAACTAGTTTCCAGAGGAAAATTGTTTCTCTCATCACTGATGGAGTCATTGTATATTGCCACTTAAGTAAACATGCAGAGTAGTTTGTATTTATTCATCCATATGTGCAAACATTCAAAGATGTGTCAGTTCAGTTCAGTCGTTCAGATGTGTCCAACTCTTTGAAACTCCATAGATTGCAGCACACCAGGCTTCCCTGTCCATCACCAACTCCTGGAGCTTACTCAAATTCATGTCCATCAAGTTGGTGATGCCATCCAACCATCTCATCCTCTGTCATCCCCTTCTCCCGCCTTCAATCTTTCCCAGCACCAGAGTCTCTTCCAGTGAGTCAGTTCTTCGCATCAGGTGGCCAAAGTACTGGAGTTTCAGCTTCAACATCAGTCCTTCCAATGACTATTCAGGACTGATTTCCTTTAGAATTGACTGGTTGGATCTCCTTGCAGTCCAAGGGACTCTCAAGAGCCTTCTCCAACACTACAGTTCAAAAGCATCAATTCTTTGGTGCTCAGCTTTCTTTACAGTCCAACTTTCACATCCATACATTACTACTGGAAAAACCATAGCTTTGACTAGACAGACCTTTGTTGGCGAAGTAATATCTCTGCTTTTTAATGTACTATCTGAGTTGATCATAGCTTTTCTTCCATGGAGCAAGCATCTTAATTTCGTGGCTGCAGTCACCATCAGCAGTGATTTTGGAGCACTGCCAAAATAAAGTCTCTCACTGTTTCCATTGTTTTCCTATCTATTTGCAATGAAGTGATGGGACCAGATGCCATGATCTTAGTTTGTAAATGTTGAGTTTTAAGCCAATTTAAACTCTTTCACTTTCATCAAAAAGCTCTTTAGTTCTCCTTTGCTTTCTGCCATTAAGGATGGTATCATCTGCATATCTGAGGTTATTGATATTTCTCCCAGCAATCTTGATTCCAGCTTGTGCTTCATTCAGCCCAGCATTTCTCATGATGTACTCTGCATATGAGTTAAATAAACAGGGTGACAATATACAGCCTTGACGTATTCCTTTCCCGATTTGGAACCAGTCTGTTCCATGTCCAGTTCTAACTGTTGCTTCTTGACCTGCACACAGATTTCTCTGGAGGCAGGTCAGGTGGTCTGGTATTCCCATCTCTTTGAGAATTTTCCACAGTTTGTTGTGATCCACACAGTCAAAGGCTTTGGCATAGTCAATAAAGCAGAAGTAGATGTTTTTCTGGAACTCTCTTGCTTTTTCGATGATCCAGCGGTTGCTGGCAATTGGATCTCTGGTTCCTCTGCCTTTTCTAAAACCAGCTTGAACATCTGGAAGTTCACAGTTCACGTATTGTTGAAGCCTGGCTTGGAGGATTTTCAGCATTACTTTAATACTGTGTGGGATGAGTGCAGTGGTGCGATAGTTTGAGCATTCTTTGGCATTGCCTTTCTTTGGGATTGGAATGAAAACTGACCTTTTCCAGTCCTGTGGCCACTGCTGAGTTTCCCAAATTTGCTAGCAAATTGAGTGCAGCACTTTCACAGCATCATCTTTTAGGATTTGCAGTAGCTCAACTGGAATTCCATCGCCTCCACTAGCTTTGTTCCACTTGACTTCGCACTCCAGGATGTCTGGTTCTAGGTGAGTGATCACACCATCGTGGTTATCTGGGTCATGAAGATCTTTTCTGTGTAGTTCTTCTGTGTATTGTTGCCACCTCTTCTTAGTATCTTCTGCTTCTGTTAGGTCCATACCATTTCTGTCCTTTATTGTGCCCATCTTTGCATGAAATGTTCCCTTGGCATCTAATTTTCTTGAAGAGGTCTCTAGTCTTTCCCATTCTATTGTTTTCCTCTATATCTTTGCATTGATCACTGAGGAAAGCTTTCTTGTCTCTCCTCGCTATTCTTTGGAACTCTGCATTCAAATGTATATATCTTTCCTTTTCTCCTTCACCTTGTTTATTGAGCTCCTACTGTGTGACAGATGCAGACAGGATCAGGCTGGGAAGCCGTCTCCCTTCTCTTAACTGTTACTGTAAAATGCCAACTGTCTGGTGAGTCCCACATTTGTATGTGAAGGTAGTTCTTTTGATTGCCTTCATATTTGTTGAGTGACTAACAGTTTTTAATAATTGGGATCTTTTGTTTTATGTTTTGTGCTTAAGTGACTGCCCAGAGGCTTGGAATGCCATTGCTAAAGAAATCTGCTGCGGGATTGGTAGAGCACATGTTGACTACAACGGATCCTGTCCTCATAGAGACTTACAGCTAAACATGGTTGAGTCCTGAGACCCCTCAGCAGGGGACTGACCTCCATACCATATTAATACCACACAGACACTTGAGAGAAGAAACTTGACATTTCTTTTCTCTTCCCTGAGTTCTTAAGAAAGGATGATAATGTGTTTCTTTCATTTAAGAGATATCTGGAAAGTTGGTATGAGCAGTAAACAGTTTAATATAGTGAACCCAGTTGGGGACCAAAAGTGGTTCTTTGTGACTGTCCTGCTTTTTATTCCTAAAATCATGGATGATTTAGAAGTCAGGAATTTGGAGAGTAATTTTAAAAAGTCAGAAACATCAGTTTGAGCTTGCTTACATCTGAAATGATTAACAATCAGTGCAGTTTATGAACTATTATTAGCTTGTACTCAGTCCATACTTCATGGAATTCTGTGGTTAACTAAAATATGTTTTATAGGTGTAAAGTTTATTTTTCAAGTGGGTAAAGACAGGCAATCATTTGATAGTTAGAGACTTCTTCCTTATATTGATCAGAAGACAAAGCAAGGATACTAGATGGGTCACTAGCCTCAGTCTGGTTAATAAGTTGTTCAGAGCTCTGCATTTAGTGCAAAGAGATGTGTCGGTTCATCAGTTTTCTTATCAGTTTACAGAAGAGATTTAAAATACACTACCTGTACCAGGAAGTGGTTCCATAGTTTTCCTTTTGCTGGAGCCAATTTCCTTTTGAAATTAAGAGGAGATTCACATTTCTAATGTCTTTCTCAAAAACGGGCACTTACTAGCATATTTTAGAAGTAGTTTAGAGTCTTGTACTGCTCTAGCCTAACCAATAATTGCCACTGGCCTGGTATATGGTAGCACTCTTGTAACTGTTTTGCACTTTTGCTGCCTTTGTGATCCTTTAAAAATATAATCAGGACATGCATCGGGCTTATGATAAAATAAATCTCACTGTGGACCTTTTGGGTGTTGTCTGCCCATGTCTCCAGTGTCATTTCATACCACTCTTCCTTGTTCATTCACTGAGCTGTGGAGTGGCTTTCCTCCACTTTGTGGTCTTCCCACATTTTGTTCTCTGCTTTAGAAGGTGTCTTGGCATGTACCCTCCCTCTTTCCCAATTTTTACCTATAAACTGCATGCACATACACACATACACACGTGCATACTGTGACACATATATTCTTTATTTTCTCTCTCATTTTTAAGGTATAAATTATATACAAATGCACAGATCTTAAGTATATAATTTAATGAATTTTTGCACGTATGCATACCCATGTAACCGTCACCCAGGTCATGAAACAGAATTATTTCTAGCACCTCAGAGGGCCCCCATTTAGTCCCTCTCATCAGACTGTTATTATGATCTCTTTTTGCCATAAATTAATTTTGTCTGATTTTGAAATTCATATAAATGCAATCTTCAACGGTATCTTCTCTTTAGTACTCTCACTTTTGTTTGACTCACTGTCCTATCTTGTACATTCTTTACCTGTCTTATCTTCTAGGACTCAGCTTTAGTGTCCCCTCCTCAGAGAAGCTTTTTCTGAGTACCAGGACATTCCTGGTCCTCTGGGACAGCACCCCATTTATTGCTTTTCATGGTATTGATCACAGCTGTGATTATGACTTGTTTTCCTGCTTACTGTCTTTCTCACACTAGACTATGGGCTTGGTGAACACAGGACACATTTTGGTCTTGTTCACCACACTCTTTCTGGTGGCCTAGCACAGTGCCTGGCACAGTCACAGGTACTCAGTCACACATATTTGTTGACTTAATAAATGAATGAATAATGAACCCTGCTTTATTTCCAGACTTGTACTGAAGTAAAAAGAAAAAAAGTCTTGCAACTTTCGAATATTTGACAAAATATTATCTAAGGTAATTCTGGATTTCATTAAGACTTCTTTGTGGGCAAGGTTGACTAATTGCCATTGGTGACAGTACAGAATTCTATACCCAATAAAAATGACTAAATGTGTGAATAGCAATCTTGAGGGGACTGTTTAGAAGTTCAACCTTGATCCACATTTTTATAGAGACTTAGATGAAGTCATTGCTAATATGACAGTTTTGTTTGTTGTTTAGTTGCTAGGTCACATCTGACTCTTTTCTGACCCCATGGACTAGCCTGGCAGGCTCCTCTGTCCCTGGGATTTTCTAGGCAAGAACACTGGAGTGGGTTGCCATTTCCTTTTCCAGGGGTTGAACCCACCCAGGAATTGAACCCGTGTCTCCTGCTTCGTAGGCAGATTCTTTACTACTGAGCCACCTGGGAAGCCCAGCTTTACATGCTAAGAATTTGGGGGTGCATAGTTAGTATGTGGATTACTGAGTCTGACCCCCAAGGAGATCAGAAAGATGAGTGATCTCTAGCAGGATGAAGTGTTTAAATGGTGAATGTAGGGTCTTACACTTAGAATCCAATAATTAGCTTCATATGAATGTAGAGAAAGGTGGCTTTGCAGTCTGTATAAGAAAGGCCAGAGAAGTTCAGGTGACTGAAATTGGGTCTAAGTCTGCAGAATGACTTTGTTTCCATGGGAAATTAATACAGTGTTGAGCACCTGTTTGAGAAATAAGTTATTGAGGGAGAAGGGCTAATGCACCTTCTTTGTACTCATGCACCACTTGAAATGTTCCTTTTGCTCTGAATCACACTTTTGTGTTGGTTTAACAACAAAATGGATTGAATGGAGCACTGGTTGTCAGACTAAAGCCCCCAGACACGCTGTTTTGGGGATAAAGTTTTAGCACAACATGCCCATTTGTTTTCTTATTTTCTGTGATTTCCTTCTGCTTCCGTGGCAGTGTTGGGTATTTATTACAGAGACCATATGGCCTGCAAAGCCTAAAATATTTAGATTTTCTGGCATTTTCCAGAATAAGTTTTCCAACTTCTGGTCTAGAGAACTTGACTATGATGATGAAGGGGAATGAAACTGTGACCAGAGAGGAGCAGCACAATGAATGTGAGATTTTTTAACCAGGTGAAGAGAAGATTTAGTGCGACAAATAGAACCATCTTCAAATATGGAAAGCATTATTGTTTGGAAGAAAAATCAGAACCATATCTGTTTAGCTGTGTAAGGGAAATTGAAAACATGATAGGAAGTATGGAGCAAGGGGAGGATTTTGTTACCGTGTAGAAAAATTGTTTTAGCATTGGATTGGGGTCTTTTTAGAAGTAATGAGTGTTTTGGTAACCAGAAGCATTTAAAAAGAGGCCTGGAGCTTCCCTAGTGGTCCAGTGGTTGGCACTCCGCTGCAAGGGGGTATGAGTTCTGTCCCTGGTGGGGGAACTAAGATCACACATGCTATGAGGCATGGCCAGAAATTAAAAAATGTAAAGAGGCCTGATGACTTTCACCTCTCACGTAGGTGAGAGTCAGGCACATGAGAACTACATGCCTCCTGAACTGTTGGATTTCTGAGATTTTGCCTTGGAATGATTCTCAAACTCAGGCTGTGGTTTGCAAGCGTTTCTTCAAGGCACTGGCTTTGTCTGGCCTAACATTGTTTTGTGCTGTGCTGTGCTTAGTTGATCAGTTGTGTCCAACTCTTGACCCCATGGACTGTAGTCCATCAGGCTCCTCTGTCCATGGGGATTTTCCAGGTAAGAATATTGGAGTGGGTTGCCATGCCCTCTTCCAGGAGATCTTCCAAGCTAGGGATTAAACCCAGGTCTCCCACACTGCAGGTGGATTATTTACTGTCTGAGCCACCAGGGAAGCCCAACAGATTGTATTGGGTTGGCCAAAAACTTAGTTTGGGACTAAGGAAAAACCCAAACGAACTTTTTGGCCAACCCAATAGATCAAGCAAGTTCTGCAGGCCTTAACAGGGGTTATTACCTGATTCAGATATTCTGGTGTCTACCAAAACATCATTCCAATAGAAAATAAAAATATATTTGACAGGCATTAACTGAATCTAGTTTGGCACCTTTAAAAGTTTACATTTTGCGTATTGTTCAGGCATATGAAAGGTTTGACTCATTCTTCTTTCCTCCTATTGATTCACAAGACAGTTTTGAGTTTCTTTGTTTATACCAGGTGATATGCGACCTTGAAAAAATACTCAAATGTGTAAGGCTGAACCGCAGAGCACTCTTTAGGTTTATTGTTGGCTACCTTTTGTAATCTCATATTAAATTTTCTCGCTATACTTGAGCTTACCAGCTGTTATTAAATGTAAAAAATCCAGTTAGGCAGACACCATTTTGTATTGAGTTTTGTAATCTTTTCATACTTCTACTGTTCCCCTGAAATAGAGATTTAGAGGTAAAACTCCAAATTTATAGAGGAGCTTTTCTAATCAAAATACCATGAGTAAATGACCTTTTAGATCCAAGTTCGAATTACGGAAAGCTGCTGAATGAGATGCATTCAGCAAACATTTGAATTAAGCATTGTACTCTGTACATTGTATTAACTATTTGTGTGATGTCCTGAACTGTGTTCTTCTAATTTGGACTTTTTTCAACTTTGTACTTTGCAGCAGGTGGTAGACTTGAAATGTCTGGTTTTCCCGCTTATGTGACCTGCTGGCTACATCATGTGGGTCTGGGTTCCGACCTTGGTGAAACGGAGGAGGCCAGGGCCCTCCCACTTTGTCTTGGGCAGCTTTCGGGGTTCATGATGGTTTTATGTCCTCAGTCTGTAAAGTTAAATTCAGGTAGTCCTCTCAGTTACAGTCACATTCATTTTGCAGAGGTTCAGATGTCATGGTATCTGTTATGTGGAAAAGCTTTGTAGACTGTAGAGAACTGTGCAAGTAGAAGTTGATTTTAGCACAAACCGTAATATTCATGTAAGGGGGGCTTCTTCTGAGAGTCTGGGTGCAGCTGCAAAGCTTCTCGCTCTGAACAGAGTTCTTCTTCATCATTTTCTTCTAAGTTATCCCATTTTGTCCAAATGAGTTGGAGAAGTGGAGGCACTCAGACATGGGTTCTGTTGAATAAACATTTGACTTCCTAGCTGACTCTTTGTGAGCAGTATTTTAAATGATTTCTATTTATTTACTTTTTGCTCCATCTCACTTTTGAATCTTGAAACACTGGTGGGAAACATTTCCTGCATATCTATAAAATGTTCAGGAGGAGAGCGGGATTCGGGGGCGCTAAAGTTGCAGGGGCAGGGTGGGAAGGAAGATCCGGAGTGGGGCAAAAAAAAAAATTCAGGAAGAAATTTTGATCTTTAATGATGTTTTTTTTTAAATCACATAAAGTGCTTACTACTTATTTTATAGTCATACTGAACATAAGTATAAAACACAGTTGAAACTTTTTTCAAGCATTTGACTAGTATGCCATCTTTTAAATGTCAGCTTGTTAAATTAGGTAATATTCCCAGTTCCTGAGGATGAGAATTGTTCCTTACCAATTTTGTATCCCTTCTTCTTTGAATGTAGTGAGTGCTTCCTACATGCCAGGCACTCCAGTATGTGTATCTCTGATGAATAAGTCATCAACATGACTCTTAAAATATTACATAATTAAATAGGGAAACAGTGGAAACAGTGTCAGACTTTTTTGGGGGGGCTCCAAAATCACTGCAGATGGTGATTGCAGCCATGAAATTAAAAGACGCTTACTCCTTGGAAGGAAAGTTATGACCAACCTAGATAGCATATTGAAAAGCAGAGACATTACTTTGCCAACAAAGGTCTGTCTAGTCAAGGCTATGGTTTTTCCAGTGGTCATGTATGGATGTAAGAGTTGGACTGTGAAGAAAGCTGAGTGCCGAAGAATTGATGCTTTTGAACTGTGGCGTTGGAGAAGACTCTTGAGAGTGAGTCCCTTGGACTGCAAGGAGATCCAACCAGTCTATTCTAAAGGAGATCAGCCCTGGGTGTTCTTTGGAAGGAATAATGCTAAAGCTGAAACTCCAGTACTTTGGCCACCTCATGCGAAGAGTTGACTCATTGGAAAAGACTCTGATGCTGGGAGGGATTGGGGGCAGGAGGAAAAGGGGACGACAGAGGATGAGATGGCTGGATGGCATCACTGACTCAATGGACGTGAGTTTGAGTGAACTCCGGGAGTTGGTGATGGACAGGGAGGCCTGGCGTGCTGCGATTCATGGGATCGCAAAGAGTCGGACACGACTGAGCGACTGAACTGAACTGATACAGATATTTTGTTAGAATTTTTCAAAGTTTTACTAAATAGCTTAACAGTTGGGGCATACCTTTGAATATAATGTAACCTGTTCTTTTCTTCCTTTGTTTATTTAAGGAATCCATTTTCCTGCTGAGAAGGGATCTGTCATTCTTTTGGTGCTCAAAACACTCTTAAGGACACATAATGCTTATACATACAGCACTTCCTGTGGGCTAGGTACTCTTCTTAGTGCTTCATGTATGGTATTAGTTTATCTAATCCTTATGGCAATCATTTGAGGTAAAACTTTGATCCTAATTTTATAGGTGAAAAAACTAAGAGGATTTAAGTAACTTGCCCAAGATTGTAGCACTAGTTAGTGCATTAGTAATGGTGTAGAAGGTGAAACAGCAAGATTGTCATTAGTTGAGAGTGATGAAGGAGGTTGCCTGAGTGGTCTGTGTGTGAATGCACAGGGTGCTTATTATCCTGCATAGTAGGTGAGCACTTGAAAGCAATATAGAAGTTTCTGCTGCCACATTGTAATATTATAAAAGCTGATTTGAGTAAAAAGAAATCTGGCTGTACTTGGCCATCTTTGCCCCATTCATGCTTTTCTAGTTCTGTTATTTAGATAAGGACATCATATAAGTAGATATATTCTTTAGGTTACTTTTGTACTATTATTTTCATTTGAGAAATATTGTTCCGCGTGCTGTTATGCAAGGATTAACTCTGAATATTTTCTTTCATTTCTTAACAGTACAGTGCTGTGGATACCAATCCACTCTCTCTGTATGTCATGCACCCATTTTGGAACACTGTAGTAAAGGTAAGATGATTAATAAGCATGCATTTGGGTTTTAGTAGTTTAAATATTTTAAACTGTTTTATGGAGTACTGCAGATGTAACAATAAGACCCTTAGAGAAACTGCCTCTCCCATCCTCCCTTCCCTTAGTCACATACCTTTTGATTTATCTTATCACTGAAGTATAAGTTTATACTTTAGATCCATTATATTTATAAAATGCTTCTTAAATGCTTCTAAAATATAATGTTATGATTATAAAAGTTTGTTGATTATAGAATTATTTAGAACATAGAAAATAAAAATGCTTATTTCTATTAACTGGAGATTATGATTTGCAATTTAATGTATGTAACTCCTACATATAATCCAAATTTATGGCTTTTATTATGACAGATTTGTATGTTGTGGTATATAATGGACAGAAATTTCACTACTTTAATTATTTTGTAATTATTTTGAAAAAAATAGGTATTTCCTACTTGGCTGGCTCCAAATCTGATAACCTTCTCTGGCTTTCTGCTGGTTGTGTTCAATTTTCTACTTTTGGCATACTTTGATCCTGACTTTTATGCTTCAGGTATGATTATTGCTTTAATATAAAATCTTAAATAGAAAATAAGATATGGCTATTTTCTGATTCTGTTAAGATGCTTGCAATTCTGAAAAGTTTTGAATATTATCGGTTCAGTTCAGTTGCTCAGTCATGTGTAACTCTTTGCGACCCCATGGACTGTAGCACGCCACGCTTCCCTGTCCATTACCAACTCCCAGAGCTTGTTCAAACTCATTTGTTCATCGAGTCAGTGAGGGTATATAAAATGTTAAAATTGGGTGTAAAAGCTAAGTTGTGCTTTCACAATCTGTTATGTATGCTTCTAAGAAGTTCTAGAAACCAACTTGATTTCTAGAATTTGGATATGCTACCTAAAAAGCAGTGAGGTTTTTGTATATAAAGAATAATTGGATTTATAAAAAGTGGAAAATTAGGACTGTGACGTTTTGCCTCAAAAGAATATAAGCATGGCCCAACAAACCTACCAGAAATATCCCTTCCCTCTTTCTAGTTATCGAATAAAAGTCCCCCTTTTATAGAGGGAACATGATCTCTCCAGCCCTCTGCACAGCATTTGTACTTGCTTTAATAACTCCCAGTTTCCTCTGAAAATGGTTGAAAAGTGAAGTGAAAATGTTCATCTCTCAGTCATGTCTGACTGTGACCCCATGGACTTTAGCCTGCCAGGTTCCTCTGTCCGTGGAATTTTCCAGGCAAGAATACTGGAGTGGGTAGCCATTCCTTCTCCAGGGAATCTTCCCAACCCAGGGATCAAACCCTGGTGTCCTGCATTACAGGCAGATTGTTTACCACTGAGCCACCAGGGAAGCCCCCTGAAAATGGTTGTTAGACCTTAAATATTTATTGACAGAAGTCTGGGCCCTTACTGAGGAGAGGAAAAATGTTTCTTTGGAAGCAGTTTCAGCCTTTTCCCAGTGTCTTCTTTCAGACCTGTTGGTCTTTTCTTCCTTCCACATCCAGCTTCTGCCCTGGCCAGAGAGAATCTGGAGTGTATTTGGGGTTGGGCGGGGAGGGCATATGTGGGAGACAGTGTTTTTTTTAATTGCTCAACAGGTGGATGAAGTTGAGAAGACTAGAAAGATGGAGGTAGATGAGTGTTTTTTGCATTCTAAGTTAGAGGATATATTTTCCAATAAGAATACTTATAAATGATATAGTCAGGAGTTTAATACTGTATTTCATCTGTGTTATGGGTTCAGCAGACCTTTGTGCACTGACCTAGAGAAACTAACAATCTCTCAAAACTTTGTGTTTGTAGGAGAATTTAGAGTTTTAAACATTTAATGACTTTTGATATTATAAGAATTCTGAATATTGAAACTATACCTATGCCTGACTTGATAAACTGAAAATTTTAACCATTGCTCCTCTGTGTGCAATAAAATGGTAATTGAATATCATAAAATACCATGTGAAAGATTAAATTTCATGAAGCACAATTTTGATATTAAGTGGGTTTTTTTAAAAAAAATTGTATTTCAATCCTCAGAACAGCCTCAAAATCTTTGTGACTAGAAATAGTATTTCCTTTGACTAAATAAAATTATTTACTTAGCTCTAAAATATGTAACTATATATATATATTTCCCCAAGTCATACAACTTGAAGGACCAGATGAAGTATCTAGTCCCAGTATTTTTAGGAAGTGGAAATCAGGAAAGGTTAGATAATATATTCAAGGCTACACTGTTGGTTGATTATAGAGCCAGGACTAGAACCCAGACCTCCTGAAACTCACTTGTTCTATCTTAGGGGGAAAAAGTGAGGTCCAGACATTTCAGAATGATCCTGATGACTAAGTCATCCAGTTGAGGTGATTTATCTATACCCAAATCCGAAGGTCTTTTGTTCAGCTAATAATTTAGTGAGAGAGTATAGGTTGAGGCTTTTTACATGTTTGTAGTATAATCATAAACAACAAGGATCGGATTAAACACAAGCATTTTTTAAATTCCAAAAACATTTTTCATTCTAGGCACATAAGTAATTTTCAAGTAAAGAAGAACATTCAGTCTTCAGTTACGATTAAAGCTCAAAATAAATGCTTATTGTTTATGAGGGTTGGGCAGTTACTTCTTGAGTTTTGTCGGAGTTTGCTGATATATTCTAGTATTTACCTAGTTATGCATTTAAGATACACTATAAAGTATTTCAGCTTCTATTTAATAAAGAGAAACATTTCTCTTTTGACAGTATAGGCTGTGGTTCCAACAATTGTACTTAGACTGCATTAAAACTGGGGTTGCTTTCCTTTCAGCACCAGGTCACAAGCATGTACCCGACTGGGTCTGGATTGTAGTGGGCATCCTCAACTTCATGGCCTACACTCTAGGTAAGAAATTGGCAAATATTCATTTTAGTCAATGGCTGGCAAAACGGTCAGCAAGGTTAGCTACCCAGTAAGTTATCATTTTCTCCTATGTTTAATTCATTTTAACTAGGGTTTATTAATATCCTGTGTAACTTGATAAATATATTCTTGAGTTTCTCTGTGAAGATTATTGTCATTTGCTGGGAATTTGGGGAATAGGATGGCGTTGGCAGACTGCCACTGGTGGGCCACATCTGGCCCGTTGTCTGTCTCTGTAAGTCGTGGTTTACTGCGCATTCCTCTGCATGTCTGTGGTTGCTTTCCTACGGCAGAGGCATAGTTGAGTAGTTGCAACAGAGACCATTTGGCCCACAGTGTCTAAACTATATGCTGTTTGGCCCTTTACAAAAAATATTTCCCAACTCTGGAATAAGACATCATTTTTGCCATGAGTTTGGGAAGCAATACTGACGTGTCAAATAGTTGCAGAATACTGAGAAAGGTGCTATAATAGAGTACAGCAGGGGAACAAACACAGAAGTGATCAGTTTTTGTTTGGTGGAAGCAGTGGTCAGGGAAGTCCACTGGGCCAGGCCACAGCATCTAGTCTGCCAAGAGTGCGTTTTGTTGGGATCATCGGCGCGGCTTGTCCTGCATTCTTCAGGTCTCCTTCCCTGCTTTATTTTTCTCCACTGTGCTTAAAACCATATGACCCACTTGTATGTTGTCCGTCTACTCTAAAATGTAAGTTCCTTGGGAATTGACTGGTGGTCCAGTGGTTAGGTCTCTGCGCTTTTTACAGGGTGGGAATTGCACTCCTGGCTGGGGAACTAAGATTCTACAAGCTATGTGGTGTACCCCCTTTTCCTTTTTTTTTTTTTTTTTTTGTGTGTGTATATAATATAAGTTCCTTGAGGGTGAGTGCTTTATTTAGTTCATTGGGTGCCCAGTGTTAAGAACAGTACCTGCTACATGGGAAGCACTCAGTATATGGTTTTTAAATGAACGTGAAGTAGCAGACCCTGAGTTAAAGTTGCTTAGGTCTCTTCAGATAAAGATGAGTTGTATTCGTAACACCAGGATAATTTGGTACAGGGATTAAATCCTGGCGTGGTGAGTGGCCAGAGCTGTTAAGAGTGGGGAAGGAAGAAAATGAAATTAAGAATTAGACAAAAGCCTAGTTTTTTTCTTTTTAAAATTCTATAGACAGAGGCTTTGTGCATTCATTATTAAAGATAAGCTGGTTTTTGAATTTTGCTCTAGGGAATTCTCAGGCTGTCCAGTGGGTAGGACTCCACGCTTTCATGTTTGAGGGCCCAGGTTTGATCTCTAGTCAGGGAACTGAGGTCCCACAGGCTGTGTGGCACAGTCAAAAAAAATTTTTTTTTCTTGCTATAGAATTTGGTTACTAAGGACTACTCGGGAGGAATAGGGACAAGGAGAGGGTGGCCTGAAGGCTCTGGCTTTTCATAGCATGTCTCAAGAGTCTTTTGAAGTACTGTGTTCTCTGTTTTAGGTTGCCACAATTCTGGCAAAAATCCTGACCTAACATGAACTGTTGGTTGCAAAGCTTACCTTGAACTAACAGTTTATAATCTTCATTTATTCCACCAGTGTGGCTGTTGTTATGTTTTGCTGCAGAAATATTAATGTGTTGGGTCACAGGGCACTGCTCTAGATTTTGCTCGTGGGTTTTTCATAATACATGGGATGGGAGCTGAATTGCCTTTCTTATGAAAACACATTATGAAACACATTATGAGACATATGACACATTATGAGACCCCAGATGTATGGAGCCAGAATGGGTTCAATGAGAAGACATAGAAAAACCTAATCATTACATAGTTCATGGATTTAGTACTTGTAACTGCACAGAAATGGCACTGAGAATAGGAAATTAAGGCAGCAAATAATGAGAAAAGACTTTTAGAAAATATTTTAGCTACTCGGGGACAAAAAAGCTCCCAAACCTATGTAAAGAGAGATCAGTGTGCAGGCAGGAGTTTGCGATTCATCCTTTCATATAGGCCCTCAACAATATTTTTAAAGGCTGTCTTTGCCACGGTCTGAGCTAGTCACTGGGGATAATACTGTGGTGAGCTAGATAAACACAGTAATGATAAGGAATTTTAAATTCCTGGACTCTGAATCTTTGCAATTAGTATAATTCTTTACTTCTTTTAATTTTGAGTATTTATTTATTTATTTGACTGCAGCGTGTAAATTTGGGTCTTAGCTGCGGCATGCAGGATCTTTGATCTTTGTGGAGGCCTGCAGAACCTTAGTTGCGGCCTGTGGGATCTAGTTCCTGGGAATGAACCTGGGCCACCTGTATTGGGAGTGTGGAGTCTTAGCCACTGGACCAGCCAGAAAGTCCCCACAGTTAGTCCAATTCTGATGCATTTAATTAACAAAACTGTTTCTTTGGAGGAAGAATTTTTATAATTCAGTCTCTTGCCTTCCTTTTTGGCTGGGTTGTATGTTCTCTCTCCCTCTTCCCCTCTTCCTTTATCCCTTTCTCTTCCTCTACTGTTCCTTCCCCCATACCCCCAGGCTTCTCTGTTTCTGCCTCTAAATGGTGTTCCAACATGCTTTCTCTTTCTCCTTCTGTTATTCCCTGGTAATCCTGATCGTTAACACTATTGAGTTGACTCACGTGTTAGTATCTAGCCTTTATTTATCTTCTAAGTAGCTAGTAAATTACCCTTAGGTTGAGTTGCTTGACATTATTGTAGATAGCCTGTCAGCACTTCAATTTCAGCGTATAAAATTGTACTCAGCATCTTTTCTATCAGGCTTGCTCCTTCTTCAGATGTTCTTGTTTCTGGTAACACTACCACTTTCTTGGTTACCCAGATCTTCTTGTCCTTCTGTCTCACCTCTGTTTTACTGCATTGTCTTTTTTATTTTCTCAGTATCTTGCTCGCCTCCAGGTTTTCATTCCCACCACATTCCGTCTCAGCCCATCCTGTCCTTTACACTGATGTCAGGTCTGTCTTCCTGAAACACTGCATGGCTTTCACTCTTCTTACTCCACTCAGATCATTTTAGTAGCTCCTCAGACTCCCTGATACTTTTAAATGGGCTCAAATCTCCCTTCTAGCCTCTTGATACTGCACTCTTCATGTATAGTTTCTGGTTGAATTAAACTACTTGGCATTCTCTGCACACACATGTGCTTTTCCATCTTAGTGTTTTTGCTGAGAACACTCCCTCCTCTTGAAACGACACACTTCTTTATCTCTTATCTACTGAAATCCAACTCATTCTTTATGTCCCCACTCAGATTTCATCTTGTCTGGAAAGCCAGTTTAGTTTATCTTAGCCTGAAGAGAACTTGTCACTTTTCTGTACTCTTCTGTGGTTTATGATTCATCATATCAGCATATCTGTCATGTTTTGTCTCCTTTCTCAACTGTAAACTCTTTGAGGGTACAAACTTAGTTTATGCTAAGATTTTTATAATCTTCACAGCATCAAGAATAGTTGTTGTTTAGTCACTAAGTCATGTCCGCCTTTTTTGCAATTCCATGAACTGTATCTCACCAGGCTTCTCTGTCCATGGAATTTTTCCACGTAAGAATACTGGAGTGGGTAGCTGTTTCCTACTGCACGGGATCTTCCTGACCCAGGGACCAAACCTGTGTCTTCTGCATTGGCAGGTGGATTCTTTACCGCTGAGCCACCATACTATAAGAATACTACATCGTGGAAATTCCCTGGCGGTCCAGTGTTTAGGACTCTTCACTTTCACTACCGAGGGCTGGTGTTCGATTCCTGGTTGGGAACTAAAACCCCACAAGTTGCACAGTGCAGCACCAACCCCCCCTATAGTGTGTTGTACAGTTTCAGTAAATTTAATTCTTATAATTACTCAACACCACGTGCAAAGCCTTTTCTGAAAACACTTAAAATTATGGAAGTGGTCCATCTGTAAAGAAGTGACTGTGATATGTAACAGAATGAAACATGTTATGACTGAAGTACTGAGTGTTTTTGGATCCTAGAGCAAGGAGTATAAATTATAATAAACAACTATTGAGTATTCTCTGGAGGGTTAAGAATTTGTGGCTAGTGGAACAACTCAGTTACTAGGCAGATTTGGAGGAATTCAGAGTTCAGTGCTCAGAGTAGAATGCTTCTTTAGATGAAAACACCATTCAGTATGACTTAACATTTTGAGTTTTGGATTAAACTTTGAGAGATTACAGATTTTATTTCTGAAATCTTTGCATTGTAGGAATTAAAGGTTGGATTTTTATAGTACTGTCTGATATTTATACTTGAGTTAATTAACATTTCTATGGTACGCTGATATGTTTTGTTGCATCTCTCTCCATTTTATTAAAGACGACTTTCTCCATTCTGGTGCAGACGTTGACCTTTCCCCGTGTAATGTGTTTCGGTTGCAGATGGTGTGGACGGAAAGCAAGCCCGCAGAACCAATTCCAGCAGCCCGCTGGGGGAGCTTTTTGACCACGGCCTGGATAGTTGGTCGTGTGTTTACTTTGTTGTCACCGTGTATTCCATTTTTGGACGAGGATCGTCTGGTGTCAGTGTTTTTCTTCTTTATCTCCTGCTATGGGTAGTTTTGTTTTCTTTCATCCTGTCTCACTGGGAAAAGTATAACACAGGGATTCTTTTCCTGCCATGGGGATATGACATTAGCCAGGTGGTAAGTATGTGTTCTTCTTAAATTTTTCAACATTGCCATACATTTTTGGGAGAGTTTGTCATTCCTTCTTTATTGACCTTATGCTTTTTTGGTTAGAGCTGCTGAGTGCTTTAAATTTTTTCCCCTTTTTATTTTATATATATTTTTTACTTATTTATGGAAAATTTCAAATATGCACAAAAATATATGTATATGAAACCCTTGTGTACTGTTACTTAGCTTCAGCAGTTAACACATGACCAGTCTCATTTCATATATATTCTTCCTTACCTTACCACCTCCCAATTATTTTAAAGGAAAATCTTGACATATGATAAATAGGCTACTGTATATCTCTAAGTAGTAAGATTTCTTTTAAAAAACTAAAAACACAGTGCCATTAGTACACTAAAAAATGAACAGTTTCTTAACAAACCTTCATTTAAACTGTTGATTTTATGAAGAAAGTTATGCACATATAATTGTTGGCTTTTTGTCTTCATGGCCAGCTTTTCAGTGAGTAAAGAGTTTTCTCTTACTACCAGGGCTTGCTATTAACTCTCCCTGCCTTAGAATCCCAGCTTTTTGTGTCGCCATTTTGCCCATCTGCATCTGAAGCTCCAGTAAAGAATCAGAAATTGGAGTGTTTGAAGAGGGGGATTGGGTGGGCAGATTGGATCATCCTGTGTCTAAACCAATTTATGAGGTGCCTTAGGCTAGTCGCTTGCATTGTCTAGAAGTTAGTTATTAAAGAAAAAACAACCAACTTTAAAGGCAAGAAGACTTGCCACAGTATCAAATTTAAGCATATGTTTTGCTGTTACTAAAACTGTTTCCTAGACTTATGCTGCATAAAGCGTTGTTGACTGCCTGATCTTTCCAGCTGTTAATGCTCTGTATGCTTTTGTCTGCATTTTCCTTCCAGACTATTTCTTTTGTCTACATAGTGACTGCGGTTGTGGGAGTTGAGGCCTGGTATGAACCTTTCCTGTTTAATTTCTTATATAGAGACCTATTCACTGCAATGATCTTTGGTAAGAAGCTCCATGTTGAAGCCTGTTTTAACATCACTTTGTTATCAAAGCCAGTGTTTGGTTGTAACAAGCAACAATACTCTTTCCCCTCCAGCAAGTAGAACAACCCTATAGCCTATAGGGTTTCAACCAAACCATTAAGGAAAATAAGGTTTCTTTGTTTTGCTTTTGTTCAGCACCAAGCTGCATTTAATCAGAAGGAAATACCAAAATACATCACACAAACCTTGTAAAATAACTATGCAAATTAATTTAGATATTGGAGGATCTTCGTTTAGGTGGACATTCAGTATTGATTCCCACTGCATATCTCGAAATCAAAGATTATTAGTTTGAGGAAATAGAATGACAAAGCACAGTGTTTATAATGCATCCACTCCAAAAATTTAGCTTCTTTCCTCTCAGGTACACTCTTTCTTAAGCCTCTGAATGCTTAGTAAAGGTTTTGATCATGGTAATGCTTCTTTTTTGATTTTAGACAGAGTGGATATCTATAGGATAATTAAGTCAGGGAGAAAATTTTTATGGAAAGAGGCAAAGAGGAAGAGGAATCTGGGTTATTATTTGGGACACCAGGAGTGGCACTGAGAACTTTGTAGGGTTAAAACAACAAAAACACTTACTGGCTGTTCCTCTGTTCTCTTATCTAAAAAATAATCCTTCCCCTTCTCTCAGTGAAGCTTGGTTGCAGAGTGGGGATTGAAGGCTTAGAAACAGCCGAGAAGATGGTGCATTAGGCACTGGCTTTCAGAAAAGGCGTAGTTTAGGGATTTTCTGTCGCTCTGGACTGCAGATATTTTAGGAACCCTGCTGTAATCTACCAAATGTTCATTTTTGGGTGGCTGTATAACTGTGATTTCTTTACCTTGAAAAGGCTAGCTATTTTTCATCTGCTACCATGAGTGAATCTTTGATTTATGCAGCTTGTCCTAAGGCAGATTTGCTGCATTTTACATTTAAATGTTAATTTAGAGATAAAATGGTATCTTTGATATGTAAGTTCTGGAATGTTAAGTAGATACTTTAATAGGCTACAATTCTCTTTGTATATACATTTTTGGCAACAGTACTTATTAGGTAATGGTACTACCTATTGTATCACTAGAAGGCACATAGTATCTAATTGTCTCTCTTTTTATGGTATCAACAGTGACCAGAGGGTTGAGGTTTTGTACTTCTGTTCCAAAGTTCTGCCTTAGCTCTTCAGCTAATGGTACTAACAGATACTGATGATCATTGCTTAGGAATCCATTCTTTCAGTGGATAGGTGGGGGAATAAAGTTTGTGTTTTGATAAACTACCTCATAAAATTCATACTAATAAATACAAATCAAATTTGATAATATAGATATCTTACTTTGTTGATTTTATATTTGCTTTTCTTTTAAACTCTGACAAAAGTCTTTGCTTTCAGTGACACAAAAAATTCATTTGCTTTATTCCATAAAACAATAACAGTCTCAGAATGTAGTACCCAAATCAGCAACGATATCATTACCGAAAATCATTTAAGATTTTGATTTTTTTGCAGTTCCATTTGTCCTCATGGTTTATTCCACTGGAGATGCCCAGTTGGGTTATTATAGTCTAAAGTTCCCATTCTGTGGATATGTACATTTAAGTTTGTTTCATTTTACTTTTGATTTTTAGGGATTACTTTTTCCTTTCACATAATTACAAAGTCAGATCTATATATAAAGCAAGGTATATTCAAAGAAGTCTAGTCTCTGTCATATTCTTAGTTTTTAATTTTTTACTTAATCTTTCATTGTTTTTTGTTATTATAAGTAAGTGTGCGTGTGTGGTTTTATCACACTCTTTTGTGGATAAATGGTAGCCTGCTATACGTATTTTATTACCTGTGTTCTTGTTTTCCCTCCACGTGATAGTATATCTTAGAGATCACTGCATAGTGATGTGTAGCCATCTTCCTCAGTTGTTCCTACAAATGCCTGGTACTTCGTTGCGTGATTGTGCGATTGTTTATTCAAACAGCCTCCTACTGATGGACATTTGGGTTATTTCCAGTTTTTTGCTGATATACAAATTGCTGAAGTAAATCATCTGTCCATGTAAACGTCTTTTTCATATTTTTGCCAGGGTATTTTGGAAGGGATCACTAGAAGTAGACATGTTAGTAAAGGGCAGAGGTGTGCAGTTTCACTAAATGCTCTGTTCCCTTCCATATGGGTTGTCTAATATTGAATTCCCACCACCCATAAATAAAAGTACCTGTTATTTAGTTTTCCCAATGTAGTATGTTGTCACACTTTTGGATTTTTGCCAGTTTGGGATAAGAAATGATATATCTGTTTAGTTTTAATTTGCATTTCTCTTATGGATGAACTTTCCTAGTGTTTGAGAGTCATTTATATCTTTTTCTAGTCAATTTTTGCTATAGGATTGTTAATGACTTCCTTTATTTTTAGAAGCATTTTATTAGGGATAGTAATCTTTTGTTTTGATATAAATGACATTTTCCCTCTTATTTGTTGTTATGTCTTTTTTTACTTGAAGCATTTTTTGTCTTGGTGTTTTTTATTGAAATTTTTATTTAATAAATAAGCCTAGAAATGAGGAACCACTGATGAGGAACCAGAATATTTGTTGTGATCATGCTATCCTTGGTGTTCATCTCATTCTACTCAATCCTTTTTTATGAATTCTAACTTTTCGATAGCCCATGCTTCCTATATTATGAAGTCTAGACCTTCCTATGGTAATAATAAAAGCAGGTCTGCATATGTGTGGGTTCTATCATTCTCATATATAGAGTTTACTAGATAAGTATTTAACAATTAAATACTCTTTACAGAAAGTACATCAAGTACTACTTAGAGTTGTTGTTCAGTCGCCCAGTTGTGTTTCTTTGCAACCACATGGACTGCAGCACACCAGGCCTCTCTGTCCCTCACCATCTCCTGAAGTTCTTGTCCATTGCATTGGTGATGCCATCCAGCCATTCCATCCTCTGACAACCTCTTCTCCTTCTGCCCTTAATCTTTCCCAGCATCAGGGATTTTTCCAATATGTCGGCTCTTCTCATCAGATGACCAAAATACTGGAGCTTCAGCTTTAGCATCAGTCCTTCCAACGAGTATTCAGGGTTGATTTCCCTTGTTTGATTTCAAATCTTGTTTGAAATCAAACCTTGCTCTCTAAGGGACTTTCAGGAGGCTTCTCTAGCACCACAGTTCGAAGGCATCAATTCTTTGGCATTCTGCCTTCTTTACAGTCTAGCTCTCACAACTGTACATGACCGCTGGGAAGACTATAGCCTTGACTGTGTGGACCTTTGTTGGCAGACTAATGTCTCTGCTTTTCAACACATGGTCTGGGTTTGTCATTGCTTTTCTGCCAGGAAGCAGTCGTCTTCTGATTTCATGGCTGCAGTCACCATCAGCTGTGATTTTAGAGCCCAAGAAAAGGAAATCTGTCACTCTTTCTACCTTTTTCCCTTCTATTTGCCACGCAGTAATGGGTGGTTTTTCCAGTGGTCATGTATGGATGTGAGAGTTGGACTGTGAAGAAAGCTGAGCGCCGAAGAATTGATGCTTTTGAACTGTGGCGTTGGAGAAGACTCTTGAGAGTCCCTTGGACTGCAAGGAGATCCAACCAGTCCATTCTAAAGGAGATCAGCCCTGGGATTTCTTTGGAAGGAATGATGCTAAAGCTGAAACTCCAGTACTTTGGCCACCTCATGCAGAGAGTTGACTCATTGGAAAAGACTCTGATGCTGGGAGGGATTGGGGCCAGGAGGAGAAGGGGACGACAGAGGATGAGATGGCTGGATGGCATCACCAACTTGATGGACGTGAGTTTGAGTGAACTCCAGGAGTTGGTGATGGACAGGGAGGCCTGGCGTGCTGCGATTCATGGGGTTGCAAAGAGTCGGACATGACTGAGCGATTGAACTGAACTGAACTGAACTGAATGGGGCTGGATGCCATGATCTTAGTTTTTTTAATATTTAGTTTTAAGCCGGCTCTTTCACTCTCCTCCTTCACCCTCATCAAGAGGCTCTTTAGTTCCTCTTCGCTTTCTGCCATTAGAGCGGTATCATCTGCATATATGAGGTTGTTGATGTTTCTCCCATCTGTCTTGATTCCAGCTTGATTCCATTTGATTCCAGCAAATGTTGGCAATATGATCTCTGGTTCCTCTTCCTTTTCTAAAGCCAGCTTGGACATCTGAAAGTTCTTGGTTCACATAATGCTATTTACCATTTAGAGAAGAAATAGTAAATACAGTGTTTTTCTTTGGCAGCCTATATAGAGCTCAGGCTTTCTACATGCTTACTGTGCTTAAGATTTTATCTTAGTTAAGTGCTTGAAAGCTACAAGTGATTCTGGGTTAATACATTTAGCCTTGCTCCCTACCAGTGCTCCTCAGCTTAACATGAAATAAGCTACAGAAAGTTTCTGAGGACATTGAAGACATCTTGTCTTCTCCTTCCATTCCCTCTAAGATTTTCTAATCTGGGAACATTGTTCCAGTTGGGCTTGGAAGTAGCAGAGTAATTCCTCTTTTGAGGTGAGATTTCTGATTGTTGAATTATAGTTTTTTTCCATGTGTTTTTAGCAAGTTGTGTTAGGAATTATTTGAAGGAATGTTCTTCTCTCTTTGCTCCTTAATGTCATAGCTGCATTGACAACACACCTCCCCACCCCCAAGCGAAGTTTAGTCACTGGGAATCCAGAATGGGCTAATACATTGAGTGACAAGGAAATATCCAAATGAAACGTGCAAAAGTTACCACATGTATTGGTTTGGAGTTTGAAACAGAAAAAGATTAGGACTTTATATCACTACAGATCACAGAATCAGAGAATTTAAGATTCAGGGGTCCCTAGAAAATCATTTAGCCCATCCTTATGGCACAGTTGTTTTCTCTGAAGCTCAGAGAGATTGTCTGATTTGCCCAAAAGTATTAAGATTTTTGGGGTCAACTGCAGGGAGCTTATGGTTAAAGCTGTAAGAGAAGATTCTCTGAGGGAGAGTAGATGCACCTTCAGTCAGTCATTTAGGAATATGTAGGAGGGAGATTGCCATTAAAGGACATCATTGAATGGTTGGATGGCTGACAGGAACACTGGGCAAATGGGATCACCAAGACCGAGAGGAAAGAATTGCAGTTAGTGGGTGGTCAGCCCAGTCATCTTACTTAGAAGTCAGGAATGAAGAAAGGATACTGAGAGTCTCTTGGACTATAAGATCAAACCAGTCAATCCTAAAGGAAATCAATCCTGAATATTCATTGCAAGGACTGATGCTAAAGCTGAAGAAGCTCCAATACTTTGGCCACCTGGTGGGAAGAACTGACTCATTGGAAAAGACCCTGAAGGTGGGAAAGATTGAGGGCAGGAGGAGAAGAGGGGCAACAGAGGATGAGATGGTTGGATGGCATCACTGACTCAATGGACATGAGTTTGAGCAGGCTCCAGGAATTGGAGATGGACAGGGAAACCTGGAGTGCTGTAGTCCATGGGGTCAAAAAGAGTTGGACATGACTGAGCGACTGAACTGAGTAGGAGAGCTTGATAAATTTCAAGAGTACAGTTTCTGC
The DNA here is from genome assembly GCF_027580195.1 of Bos mutus. Lineage (NCBI taxonomy): Eukaryota > Metazoa > Chordata > Mammalia > Artiodactyla > Bovidae > Bos > Bos mutus. The sequence continues at coordinate 33,610,804 of NC_091627.1, forward strand.
AGAAGGGAGGCAGAATTATGTTGAGTGCTGAGGAGTTGCGGAGAAGTACTGGAGTAGTACCCCACTCCAGTACTCTTGCCTGGAAAGTCCCATGGGCAGAGGAGCCTGGTAGGCTGCAGTCCATGGGGTTGCTAAGAGTCGGACATGACTGAGCGACTTCACTTTCACTTTTCACTTACATGCATTGGAGAAGGAAATGGCAACCCACTCCAGTGTTCTTGCCTGGAGAATCCCAGCAACAGGGGAGCCTGGTGGGCTGCCATCTTTGTGGTCGCACAGAGTCGGACACAACTGAAGCGACTTAGCAGCAGCAGCAGCAGCAGCTGAGGAGTTAAAGACAAGTTAAGTTTGTTGGGTTGTAGGAGATAGCAGAGTAAGATAGTAGATAGTGAGAACAGCAGGAACAATGATAATGTTTCTTGGGAAGGCTGTCTTTTTAGCTTTGAGGAGAAAGAATTAGTGTATAGAGTAGGGGGAGAAATTAAGAACGCCAGGGAGGTAAAAATAAGTGTAAAGGAAGCAGCAGGATCTGTTAATATTAATGGTTCCCTCTTCCAATAAATAACATACACGGTGCAATTTACTATAAATCAGGTACTGTTCCAGGAGTCTTTGCATGTAATAACTCATTTAATTCCCAAAACCCTATGGGATTGTTACTATTATTATCTATATTTTATAAAAGAGGAAACTGAGGCGCTAAAAAATTAATTTGCCTGAAGTCCCATAGCCAATTGGTGGCACAACTGAGATTCAACCCACTCTGGCTCCATGAGTCTCTGCTATGAATCACCAAACTACTGCCACTCTTCCAGTTGCAAATATTGTTCAAAAATGTATTTAGTTTCATTACAGAAGTAAATCTGAACTTGAAAATTGTTGCATCTAAAAATATTACATATTTTGTATGTATTCAATTATTATAAAAATCTCTCTTGAATATTAATTCATAATAATTTAATTGTTCTTTCCTTCAGGTTGTGCACTGTGCGTGACTCTTCCAATGAGTTTGTTAAATTTTTTCAGGTAAGTACTTTATTTTTTAATTGGACAAGAAATATGAAAATCTTTAGAAATTGTTATTTAGGTGAATTTTAGGATCTTTCTTTTGAAATCTGGGCATTTTGAAAAGGTTATGAAGCTGTATTTTGAATCTAGAATGAGATTGGGATCATCTGCCTGTAGTGGCTTGTGTAGTCAATTCAACTACACAACTAGCTCAGAACTAGTTTTTTAGTAACAGTTTTGGGCTTATCAGTCTAATTTGTCATTTTTTTGGGTGAGTGAATTGGAAGAGAGTATGTTCCTATTGGAATATTCATAGGTTTACATTCTTTTTATGAATTGATTATAAGTTTTAATAAGTTGATAATAGGTAAGTTTAGTTAGCATGATCATAAAATGAAATTTCTGAACTTGTATAGTTGAAGACCAAACCCTGGAGCTATGCTGACTCTTCTTAAAGAGCACCATATCAAACTTCCTGAAGAGTGGGGCGTGCCTGAGGAGTCGGGTAGGGGTTGGGAGGGGACTTGCCCTGGTGGAGTTCCATCTCTCTGATTTATGCACATTTCCACTTGGGCTCAGCACACTCAGTTTCCTTCTGTGACCTGAATGTATTTTGTTCTTTCCTTCCTCAGTACTTTTGCTCCCACTCTTTCCTCCACTCCCTGTTTCCTCTGCTTGGAACATTTTCTTGTACTTTCCACTTCATTTTTCAGTGCTCAGATTTGTCTTGCACAATCCTGTCTCTCTGAATCTCCCTCTTTATGACCACTGGCAGTCATTCATAAAAGTTATAAAATGTAATGCTCTAAAAGCCTTAGAGATAATTTGAGATAATTCTTCTAAAGTTGTGGTCCTGATTGGGCAGTGTCTTGCCCAAGGTTATATAATTATTGGCTGAATTGGGATGAGGACTGAGGGCTCAGTTCAGATGAGCAGACATGTGTGAGCGTGCTACCACCTGTGTGCCCAGAGCCATCAAGACATGCAGTGGCCCCTCTCGGTTCAGAGTCTCTCACTGTTAAGTTGTGTATCATAGCAGCCCTGTGAGGTACTCTTGTAGTATGGTTTTGTGTTCGTTTTAGTTTTTCCTATTAGAATGTAATCTCATAGGATCCAGACCAGATAATAAAACTTTTCTAGGTGGATAAATGAGACTAGGGAATCAAAAGACTTCCATTCTAGTCCTGGCCCTGCCACTTGGTACCAAATTATGTAAATTTAAATTCTCACATCCTCATTTAATCTGCCTCTAAAATGGAATTGAGTGAAAGTTGCTCAGTCGTGTCTGACTCTTTGCAACCCCATGGACTATACAATCCACTAAATTCTCCAGACCAGAATACTGGAGTAGATAGCCTTTCCCTTCTCCAGGGAAATCTTCCTAACTTAGAGATTGAACCCAGGTCTCCCGCATTGCAGGCAGATTCTTTACCAGCTAGCCACAAGGGAAGCACAAGAATACTGGAGTGGGTAGCCTATCACTTTTCCGGTGGATCTGCCTGACCCAGTAATCGAACTGGGGTCTCCTGCATTGCTGGTGGGTTCTTTCCCAACTGAGCTATGAGGGAAGCCCTAAAATGGATTAACCTGCCTCTAAAAATGGGATTAACTTGGTGGCTCAGATGGTAAAGACTCCACCCACAATGCAGGAGACCCTGGTTCAGTCCCTGGGTCGGGAAGATCCTCTGGAGAAGGAAATGGCAACCCACTCCAGTATTCTTGTCTGGAGAATTCCATGGACAGAGGAGCCTGGAAGGCTATATAGTCCATGGGGTTACAAGAGTCAGAAACGACTGAGCAACTAACACTTTCACTTATGTAAATTAGCTTCTTACATCCTCACTTAACCTGCCTCTAAAATGGGATTAATAATGTTGGTTCTACCTATCCTGTGAGGTTACTGTGAATAAATATAAGAGAATAAGTGTGTAAGTACTTTGAAAACTATAAAGATACAAGTATAGTATTGAGTTTTATATGTAATAATGTTCTTGTATTACTTGATTTTTTTTTTCCAGAAGCTATAAAAATAACACGTTGAAACACAATTCAGTCTATGAAGCTGTGGTTCCCTTCTTTTCTCCATGTTTGCTATTCATTTTGTCTACAGCGTGGATCCTCCTGTCACCTTCAGATATTTTAGAGTTACACCCTAGAGTGTTCTACTTAATGGTTGGAACAGCCTTTGCCAACAGCACAGTAAGATTTTTCTTTTAAAAATCATAGCACATAATAAGAAATATTAGACAGAATTTGATAGTTTGAGAAATCTTATATAGTATTAGAATAAGCAGATTTTAAAGATGTTATAGTCAGAAATTTGAAAGGATAATTACTAACATGCAGAACATGTTAGTATACAGAACATGCAGAAAGTTATTTTATTTTTGTTTAAAACCAATAGGATTTGGAAACCACGGTAGTATTTTGGAACCATGGCATCATTTAAATTTTTTGATTTAGTTGCCTGCTGAAGAATTAATGGAATAATTCCTTTCAGACTCTAAATATTATTAATAGTGTGGTTGAAATGGCAGCAGATCTAATGATTAATTTAGGGAGCTTGGAAGGGGGTTTTGGCAGAGAAAAAAACACACGTATACCCCACATATTTTTTAATCAACTGGTTTTTAAATTAAGAAAATAGAATAAAAACTTTGTAATAAATACTGCATATGTTAAAAAAAAAATCCCTTTCTCTGCTATAGCCCAGCAAGAGTGCAGACAGGGAGGGATGATCAGGAGGGGTTGAGAAAAGACCCTGGTAGTCCTAACTGCCAGGAAGCCTGTGCTCTAGCTCAGGCTAGATCCTTAATAAGGTTTTATTTTTTAACTTAGCCCCCAAGTTTATGTTTCTATGTCTGTACCATGTGTTTACTATTTCAGGTCACGCTGATTTCATCTAAAGATCTAAAAACATTAACATATTGTACAAAAAGTATCTCTGAAGGAATAAAACTATATTTGAGTAAGGTGTTGAAGTAGAGAGAGCCAAAGAGGTCTTGAGGTGTTTTCTGTGATAGTATGACTGAATTGGAGGTAGCATCTCCTCATCACCTAGAAGAAATTGAGTTGTGTGGTGCTGGGGAGGCTGCTCTGAAAGAATTATTTTCATATATATCATAGAATCTTAAAATTGGGAGCAATTTATTTTATCCAAACTGTTAATCGAGTAGGAGAATGCCTTCTTATGGCATCCTTACTGAATTATCTTCCAGTCTGAGGGTCTGCAGGTTTGGAGGCTGGGGTAGCTAGCTGTCCAGTTGAACTCCTGAGCATTTGAGAATTATGGAACTTGACAATAATGTAATGTTTTAATACATATCTTGGCTCAACTGTTTGAATGCTTTTTAAGTGTTGGAGTGACTAGAGCTTTAATTAAATTATTATTCTCTCTTTCTTTTAAATAACTTCCAGTGTCAGCTGATTGTTTGTCAAATGAGCAGTACCCGGTGCCCGACTTTGAACTGGTTGCTGCTTCCTCTTTTTGTGATTGTCATGGTGGTGAATGTAGGAGTAACCCCTTACGTTGAGAGCATTCTCCTGTTTACGCTAACGGCTGCTTTCACTTTGGCCCACATCCACTATGGAGTACGAGTGGTGAGTAAGCTAGGGCAGAATTGGTTCATTTGGTTCTTAAATAGTGGAATGCAGGTGAGAGAAAATTTCAGAAGAAGCTTGCTTATTAGAGTAACTGGAAGAATTTTGGGATAATATCCAGGTGTATGATTCTAGATATTGTTGTAGTGTTTTAAACTACAAATAATTTAAAAGCTGGGTAATTATTGTGAAGGATTAGTTCTTGTTTCTAAATGAGAAGAATTGTAAACCATTTCCTCAGTAATAGAATTATAAGCTCTTTTGCGCTTTTATTTATTTATTTTTTGGCACTTTTAATTATATTGGACAAAGTAATCCCATTTGTTGATTATCTGTTTCTAAACTCGCTTCTTTAGCTTTAGGCACATTTTCATGAGAGGAAATACAGAAGAAAGTAGGTTTAAGAAATCTTCTGCAAACCTTAATATTCTCTTCTAAAATAAGAAACTGCTTTCAGGACAAATGGACCAAGAACCATATAATAAAATGAAAGTCAGAACCATGCAGTTTATTTCCTCTTTCCTTACACTTTAGCATTGTTTTGTAATTATTTTACATATCTTAGCATGGTCTTGTATTTATGATTTTTAATTGCTGTACAGTGTTCCGTCAAGGAAATTACTTAATGTCAGTTTGCTTAACCGTGACCCAGTTATTTTAATCATTTAGATTCTTTGCAGATTTTCAGTATTACAAATAAAGTTGGAGTGAACAACCTGTAATAATGTTTTTTCCTTCATTTGCTTTGTTTTTTGAGGATAATTTCATAGCAGTCAGGTCATGTGGAGGATATTCATATTTTTATGGCTTTAAAAATACTTCTATTTGATATGTTTGTTTTGAAAAGAACCTTGCTGTGGATCAATTTGAGAAACAAAATGCCTTTATTTCTATATATGTTTTAAACAGGACGCCTGTCATGTTTGATAATTTTTTATACCTTGTGTATGTTTCTTCCCTTAGTGTTTCTCCCCAAAGTAGCCTATATTTGTTGAAACAAAGTACATTAAAAAAAAACCATGATAAGTCTATGAATTGTGACACAAAGACATAGTCATTTAGGATTTTGCTCATGCAAATTTAGTGTTACATGCTTTATATCAACATTTTTAGGCTTTTATTCTGTTATTAATCAGTCATGTGCATGAAGTAGAATACAGTTGCCAGTGTCTTTCATAATGCTTTTATCTGTGATCCTTCAGAAGTCTATCTTCAGAAAACATACACTCCGTATACACACGCCAAACCAAACCAAAACATGTTTATCTTTAAATTACAAAGGCAGTACATTTTTGTTGTTAAAAATCTGGAAAATAAATAAAAGCACACGCTAACTGAAAAAAATTCCAGGAACATTTTTTTTTTTTGACTGTCTTTCTACTCTCTTAACACTTCTACAACTTTTGACCAGAAGGTAAAACTTGCTGAACCACACAAAAACATTCATTACTTCTATTGAAATGTAAATATTAAGAATGAGAATGAAACTAAGAAGTACTAAGTAAACAATACTTGCTAGCTGGCACATTACCTTGCTCTTGCCTACCCTCTAGTAGGGATACCCTAACTAACATGGCTTAAACCATCAAAAATTTACACATCTGACTACCTAGAAGCATTGTAAGAAGGTGAACATTGACTCTAACCATATATGTAAATATTTGATCTGCTAGATAGTATAAATCAACTAATCCTATAGTTTTGCAGTAGATTTGAATGTAAGGCTCTGTGGTCTGGGAGGTTCTGCAAAGACTAGATTTTGAAGTTGGGCAGACCCAGGTGTAAGTCCTAACTCTCCCAGGATAGTTCTGGTACTCACTTAGCCAGCTAGTTCTACTGCTATCCTAGTCTAGGGAGACCTCTTCATTTCTAATGATTTTTGCCGTGCCAGTAAATTGTTTCCAGAGGATGAATTCTGTATGCATTTTAAAGAAATTATGTATGTATTTGTCATTGCCTCATGTTCTGGTTTTCTATAGGTAAAGCAGCTGAGCAACCATTTTCACATTTACCCCTTCTCCTTGAGAAAACCAAACTCGGATTGACTAGGAGTAGAAGAAAAGAATATTGGCCTGTAATCTACAAAAAGAAGTACTGTAAATAAGATGCTTGTAAATATTCATCCATCACCGTTGAACTAAACTGATCTACTTAACAGACATGGGAACTCAGTGTGTGTGTGGTACTTGGACAGCAGGAATGATACATATCTGAACTTGTGGAATATTGGACCTATTAACTCCCAGCTTACTTTTTTATAAAACCATGTGTTGTTTTGGTTAAACGTAATAGCCCAGCAAAATGTTCCTTGTAGTTTAGGAGTCCATAATGTTTTGGTTCATACAGAGTTAAAGATGCTTGGATTTTATTTTTCAAACCCTCATATTTGTTTAGGAACACTGATAACATTCAGAGGATCCAACGTGTTTTCATATTTGGTACTTAGTAGTAAGTCTTTAGCTGTGGAAGCTATCAGTACCCCAAATCTAATATAGGGAAAAGATAAGAGCAAGTCACTTTCAGCAAGAATGCCAAATGATTAGAGAACAATATACAGTTGCCAAATACTGGTTTCACTTTCCCATGGAAATGCCTTTTGTCCTCATGTGCTAAGAGAGCTTATATATATATATATATATATATATATATATATATTTAAATTCTCTAGTATTCCGCTCTCTTTGTTATGGAACAGATCTTGATAAGTGGTTTAATTTTCTTTTAAAGAAAAATATTTTATTGAGACTTAATAGAGAATGGATTGTAATTATGGCTCACTCATTGGCATGGTTCAGTGTTTAAACGTGGCATTTTTTCCCCTCAGCTACAAGTTGCTGAGATTTGGTGCCTGTGAACTATGATCATATGAATGCATGTGATAGCCCCATTCTTAGAATAATTACTTGTGAGGAACATAGATTAACTTCCTTATAAGAAAAAAAGCTTCTTAGGAGTTAGGAATCTCATGAACCTCACTGTGAAATTACTACTGTGAACGTTGCTGCGAAACTAGATTTCTGTGGAGGAAATAGTGCTGTTTTTTTTATTTCATACAAGATAAAGACATAGAGAGAACTTCTCTCTTCTCCAACTTGTTCACTTCTCCACCTGAAGAAAAATTTTGATATATATGCCTTACTGAGTATTTACACCCTTTAATATGACTTGGAATAATTTTTGAGGTTTACTGACAAACTTAAAAATCTCTTTTGACTTTCATATGATTGTTTTATGATCACAGCTTTTCATGAATGTGGATATTCTATTTCATTCTGATTTTGTCTCCTTAATTTGGTGGTGGTGAAATTTACTGGCTGGTTTTCTTTTATTTTCCACTGAATGAAGTTTGTGCTTGAATGAAGAGTGTATCTTAAACCCTTTTTTTTGGACGGATTGCACTTGGATAAAATAGGCACCACTGTGTTGATAATGTAATTAAAACCATAATCATTATTTAATCTATAAATGTGCCCATCATTAAATTTAATTATAGTGTATTCTTTTGTTGGATTTTAATCTGCCACTTTGTAAAAATAACCACGTAATTATTATTTCAGTTTTTAAATTTGTGAACTGTAATCATTGTCATCAAGTTATTAGAAATGAAGCATCACGGAGCTGACTGTACTCAATTTTTTAAAAATTGTAAAGGTTGAGGTATATTCCGTGACTTTCTCTAAGACAAAAATGAACACCGAAAATAGTTGGGAAACTAACACAGGAGAATATGGATAGTGATTCCATGTTTATTTAAATTGCCATCATGGAGGTCAGAGAATGAACTGATTAAGTAAAAGTAACTCTTTTATTTTTGTATACCTTGTTCTGTGTCATCTGTAAAATCGAACTGGATAAAGTGTTAATTTGGGCCGGGAACAAAGCTTTGCTTTAAGATTTTAAGCTAATCATTTTATTGTTTTGTTGACTTTGTATACAAAAATGAGATTCATCTGTATTATGTAAGAGCTGAAAAATATTTATGAAATGGCAAATTTGGACCACAGGCTTTCGTCACTTTGTACAGTATAGTAAAAAAAAAAAAAAAAAAAATACCCTTTATTTCTGGCATAGGGTCATGTCCTGTAATTTTGGGTCTCTTTTACCTCAAAGTGTGTTTCTGCTCTTTTTCTGTTGCATCAGGTTTATTTGAAAATTGTTTTGTGCCTATACTTGATAACATGTTTCCCCGTGGTAGTTAAGAATTATGCTGTAGTCAGTTTCATTGGCATCATGAGATGAAAAAAGATGGATGTTAGGAAGATAAAAGATGAAAAGTGAGTAACTGTTTCAGAATACTGTGGACTTGCAACTCTTTAATGTACTGTTGACTCCTTTTTTTGGTTTAGTCTGCTGTCTTGAAGTGTATCGTGAGGAAAGCCCATATTTGTCATGTATGGTTTAGCAACTGAAGCAGGACTTGGTTAGAAAGAGCTCTGTGAACTGACATCATCGCCAGTGATCATAACATTTCCAAAGTATAAAAGGTGTTTCAGGCTTATGCATGATATTTTGGGGTGCGTTCACACCCCAGCCTTTCTCCTAGCATATGCTGAGCTGCCTTTTGGGGAGCAAGTGGCATAATTGGTCATGCATGCATGTTTTCGGTCCATTTCAGAACAGAGTGCCTTAGCCAGGCCAGAGGTTTGCTTTGTGTTTCTTCTGACCAAAGTTACCTAGACCTGTAGGAAGTTTCTTTTCAGGTTATGGTATGAAAAATGTCCTTTCATGCTTGTCAGAAAATTCCCCTATGTTTGAGGAGGGGCATAGGATAGAAAAATCTAAAAAATATCTCAGTATATTCATGTTGCCTTTTATGATCCTTTAATAACATTCATGGTCTTAGTGTAATCTACATACAGTTTAAAATCGCCACAATTTAACCAACATTCCTCCCTTAATGTGTAAGAGATGTAATTCATGGGTTTTGGTCTTAAGGGTAATAGAGTGAATAACTTCCAAATCAAGAAGTAAAATAGTCTTTCCTGGCATTTTAATAATATCATGGTTAAATTTTAAAAAGAAGATTTGATTCTGATTATGGCCTAGAATGTTACAGTACTATTACCAACATGTTATCTATTTTAATATAGAGCTCTTGGGAAGAGGAGTGCCTGTCTAGGGTTGCCGCAGTTCTAATTAGTTCCTGAAAGAATACTGATCATGACCTGGAGCCTGGGCAGTCGGGGAACATGCAAAGGAGAAAGCAAGCATAGATGGTGTCTACTTGAAGGGGAAGAAGAGATCACTTCAGTGCCCAGTGATGGTACTGCAGTGCACAGTTCAAAACTGTCACAATTTAAGTTGTCCTTCCTCCATTAATTTCAAGTTCAAATGTGAATTTGAAAGTTTCCTAAGTGTTCAGTTTTCAAAGAATTAATTTATGTTGTAGTCAGTCCAAAAGCATTTGGAACACATCTTGCTTTCCCTGATAGCTCAATTGGTAAAGAATCTGCCTACAATGCAGGAGACACCGGTTCGATCCCTGGGTTGGGAAGATCCCCTGGAGAAGGGAAAGGCTACCCACTCCAATATTCTGACCTGAAGAATTCCATGGACATAGTCCATGGGGTTACAAAGTCGGACACGACTGAGCGTTTTTCACTTTCACTTTTCACTTTGCTTTCCAAAGCAGGCTTTGATTCTGTAATCTATGGAGAATGAAAAAGTAATGTGAAAGTGTTTGAATCAGAGACTACTTCTCCCCTTAATATTTTAACAGGAAACCTGTTTGCAACTCTTCCTCTTCTTTCTTCCCCTGGGTTTCCCTTTAACCAGCCACCACCTGGGACAGAGACTCCACTTGCTTTGTCGCCCCCTGTACCCTGCCACATTCAGATTTCCTTGATGGCCTTAGATCTCTCACCTAGGCAAGGAGTGGGAATGTGCCAGAGATAACAAAGTAAATCTGAAGGACTAGATCTTTTGACTTTGGGTCTGCCAGTAAGCCAAAAACAGATACAGAAATCTTTGATGGTGCTGATTCCTGTGTTTAGAGTGGCCTTTATCTTGACTTCAGTTCTGGACTTGCTGGAGCATGCTATAGGAAATTTGTGAAATCAGATTGAAATTTTCTTTGTCCCATGAGGTGTGCTTGTAAGGCCACATGTCCATTCTTGAACACCCTGTGGGTGAATAGTCTTCAGTGAGCTGCCAGTACTAGAAACTTCCAGGGAGATTTTTTAGTATGCTGCATTTGAAGCACTTTGACATGTACCTTTTAAGTGACAGTTTTAACAGTAAAATGGTGTTAAATTAATCACTGTGAAACTTGAAAGTATGATGTCCTGTACATTTTAGGAAGCTTGAGTAATTTTCAGATTTTCCTTTATTGTGTAACCCATGTGATTTGTGTATTTTACTTTCCATGTTTGACAGTGGTACAGATACGTGACGTGTTGGCAGACAGTTGCTTTAGGATATATGGTAAATCATGGTTGTCTAGCTTTTCCAGAGAAAGTGGCAGTGTGTTTACTTTTTCCTTTGTGTGGAGCCGTGGGAATTGGACTTATTGGCTAATTCATCTCCATTGTTTCTGTGGTGCACGGTAAACAACCTTTTAAAGCTGCATGCTAGTAATGCTTTCCTTTTTAATAAATATGCGAAAGACAGTAATCTAGCCAATTGTTTTTAAGCAGATACTTGCTCTTTTTTCAGACATACCTTAAATGAACTAATATTTCGGGTAGCATAAGAAGTTTTGGCATTTGCGGCCTTTTTCACAAGTGGCCTGAGTGAGTGGGTTATATTGCATTTGGAGAGAAAGGCCAGATTCCCAGAATTGGAAAATGGCACATGGACTGATTTTAGAATATTTTAACAAGGGCTTGTCTTAGGGAGAGTCCATTTGGACACAGAAGTATTGTCTGGTCTCCTACAGGCCATTCACATTGTCTGTCTTTTCATAGAATGATTCTTAGAAAACCAGATTCAATCAGGGTAGTGTTATTTTGAAAGCATATGAATTGGATCATCATCATGGAGTACCTAATGCTACGTTGTAACCAGACACTTTTGGAGACCCACAGAGTGGCTAAATGCTGTGGATGCCTTGTGACTCTTAGGCTAAAGTCTTTTCTTAAGCAGTTTCTGTGGATAACAGAATAGGAATTGATTTTGGTTTTTATTGAAACATACACGGAGTAAGTTCTTGACTAGAACCATGTTCAGTACTTCATGTTACTAATCAGATTATAGGAGGGGCCTGTTTTAATTTTATGAGGTCCATGAATGCTGCATTATGAATCTGTTTGAATTACTGGTATCATTCTCATTCTGTATCAGACTTATTTTAGTAAGTACTAATTAAGACTGCCCACAGTATGAACATTTTTGGGTGGGTTATTTTGTTTAAATAACTTATCCCATTAGAGCAGCTATTCAGGAGACAAAAACCCAGCTACAGGTAATCGTTTGCTTTTTATGGAATGTTCCAAGAAAGCAGAATTCAGTATTAAACTCTAAATTTCAGAGTTTGTTTTTTTTTAAGTAGTATTTCCTCTGGGTAAAGTGGAAGGCAGTGAACAGTTGCTGAGGTGTAAACTCCTTTCGACCTGCATTCTCCCTTTCCCCTCCCATCTAACAGAATAGATTAAATTTGTAGCCAATGGTAGGAAAAGAAATTGACGCTTTTCTGAGTAAGGTTTCATGTCCTGTGACTAAGAATAGGTGGTGGGAATCATGGCCAAATCAATTATTGATTTGTATAGCCTGGTCCTATTGCAGTTTGCTTTCTGTAGTATTCTGAAACAGAAGGATGATTTCCATCCCCTTAGGTACCTAGAAACAATACCACTTAAGTAACTGGAATGTGTCTGCTACAAATGGAATATGTGAGAGAAGTTGAAAGGAACACAAAGTTATTTTCCCTTTCAAGTAGTTTAATTGAACATGTTTATAATTGGTCTACTTAGGACTTGCCCGTGTTCGTAGCAAATAACATAGCATTTATTTTATCTGGTTATGTGTGGTGTGTGGATGCCTACATATTTAATATGTATACATATATTCTTTGTGCATATATATGTATAATGTATTCGTATGTATGCGCAGTCTACTCTTGATTATCAGCAAGATGATAAGCCCTCACCAGACTGACTGTTTCTTCATGTTGACTTAATCTGCATGTACCCTGTAACTCTGAGAAGCCTGTTCCTTATCTGCATCTCCAGTCTTTCCTTCTTGCCTTTCATCTTAGTCCCCAAGAAAGGCCTCGACATGTCATTTTCCGCTTCCCTTTCACCAGGGATTGTGTGAGTCAGAAAACTTGTGAGAAGATGGTTGCTTCCACCAGAGTTGAGGCTTCCAGGGTTTGAATGATGGTGGGGCCCATTCCTGGCCAGAAGGCAGTGCTTGGAGCAGTTGTGCTCTTGGGCTTGATGGGGGAAAACTCTAGCTTTTGTGGGAAACGGGATGTCACCACTTGCTTAAATTCCTTAGCTGGAATGTTGTGAGGTCTTAGGTAATTTGATGTGCAAACAGGGTACAGATGTGCATTTCACCATTCGTTTTGTGTCATCGGTATTCCCGGTCCCCATTGCTCGCCCACATAATCAAGACCTGTGTTTCTTGCCACTGGATTCTGGAAGCCTTGCGCTCTCAACTGAATTTATGTTTTATTTCTGCTGCTGTGAAACCCAAAAGTAATGCAGTAGGTTTTAATTTAAAATTGTTTTAACTCTATTATGGATAAATATTTATTGTAATAAAAGTAAAGAGTAAATGGTTTTTAAATCCTTTTAATTATTTTCACATTGTTGTCTTTGTTTTTCCTTGGTAGGTGCAAAAGGGGAGGGGAGTTCTGGGGAAGAAAAAGTGTCCAGTCACTTGTCTCAGAGAATCACTGGTTAATTTTGAGCAGAATTTTAAAAGGTTTTGTTTTGTTTTTGATCAGCCTGCTTGCTCCTGGGTGTTCTATAATCCTGTGACTTGTTTCAGAGAGCAAAGTACTAGGAAGGTGGCAGGAACAGCTTTTCATAATATACTGCTATGATCCTCCCAGAACTGGATACTAGGCAGTATTTATTGTTCTCATAATAACTGAATCACACTTACATTAGCTTGTAAGGTGATTGTTTCATACGGAAAAACATCTTCACATAACCCTCCTACACTATTGGTGGGAATGTAAATTGGTACAGCCACTGTGGAGAACAGTGTGGAGGTTCCTTAAACTAAAAATAAAGCTACCATATGACCTTGCAATCCCACTCCTGGGCATACATCAAGAGAAAAATACCATCTGAAAGGATCCACGCACCCGAGTGTTCATTGCAGCACTGTTTACAATAGCCAAGACATGAAAGCAACTTAAATGTCCCTCAACAGAGGAATGGATAAAGAAGATGTGTTACATATATACAATGGAGTATTACTAAGCCATTAAAAAGAATGGAATAATGCCATTTGCAGCAACATAACGTGGACCTAGAGAATGTCATACTGAGTGAAGTAAGAAAGGGAGAGAGAAATAATATGACACCCCTTATATGTGGAGTCTGAAAAGAAATTATACAAATGAACTTATAATACAGAGGTTCACAGACTTAGAGAACAAGCTTATGGTTGCCTGGAAGAAGGGATAGTCAGGGAGTTTGGGAAGGTCATTTATACACTGCTACATTCAAAATGGATAACCAATAAGGACCTACTGTATAGCACAGGGAATTTTGCTCAATGTTACGTGGCAGCCTGGATGGGAAGGGCGTTTGGGGGAGAATGGATACATGTATATGTATGGCTGAGTCCCCCTGCTGTTTGCCTGAACTTTCACAACACAGTTAATCAGCTGTACCCCAATACAAAATAAAGTTTAAAAACAGAAACCATCTTCCCATATAGAGAGTACTAATGTATGGTGTTAATTTTCCAGGCTAATTGCTCAAGAACTTAATAACCCACATTTAGTGCACCTAAACTTTCAGTTCAGTTCAGTCGCTCAGTTGTGTCCGACTCTTTGCAACCCCATGAATCACAGCACGCCAGGCCTCCCTGTCCATCACCAACTCCTGGAGTTCACTCAGATTCACATCCATCGAGTCAGTGATGCCATCCAGCCATCTCATCCTCTGTTGTCCCCTTCTCCTCCTGCCCCCGATCCCTCCCAGCATCAGGGTCTTTTCCAATGAGTCAACTCTTCGCATGAGGTGGCCAAAGTATTGGAGTTTCAGCTTTAGCATCAGTCCTTTCAAAGAAATCCCAGGGCTGATCTCCAGAATGGACTGGTTGGATCTCCTTGCAGTCCAAGGGACTCTCAAAAGAGTCTTCTCCAACACCACAGTTCAAAAGCACCAATTCTTCGGCGCTCAGCCTTCTTCACAGTCCAACTCTCACATCCATACATGCCCACAAGAAAAACCATAGCCTTGACTAGACAAACCTTTGTTGGCAAAGTAGCATCTCTGCTTTTGAATATGCTATCTAGGTTGGTCATAACTTTCCTTCCAAGGAGTAAGCGTCTTTTAATTTCATGGCTGCAGTCACCATCTGCAGTGATTTTGGAGCCCCCAAAAATAAAGTTTGCCACTGTTTCCCCATCTATTTCCCATGAAGTGATGGGACCGGATGCCATGATCTTTGTTTTCTGAACGTTGAGCTTTAAGCCAACTTTTTCACTCTCCTCTTTCACCTTCAGCAAGAGGCTTTTTAGTTCCTCTTCACTTTCTGCCATAAGGGTGGTGTCATCTGTATATCTGAGGTTATTGATATTTCTCCTGGCAATCTTGATTCCAGCTTGTGCTTCTTCCAGCCCAGTGTTTCTCATGATATACTCTGCATATAAGTTAAATAAGCAGGGTGACAGTATACAGCCTTGACGTACTCCTTTTCCTATTTGGAACCAGTCTGTTGTTCCATGTCCAGTTCTAACTGTTGCTTATATATATATATATATATATATATATATATATATATATATATATACACACACACACACACATATATATATATATCTCATAAAAACTCATATTTTCTAACATTGCTTCGGAGGAAAATATTCCTTTTTTTAAAACCATCAGAATTGATCTCCCAGTTCTGGCAGTGGGCATTCAAAATTTTCTGTAGCAGGTTTAAAGGAGGTGAGGGAGGAAAAGTCCCATATTTTAACCCAGGCTAATTCTCTGGCTTATGTTTTCTTAATCCCCTGCCCTCCCAGCGTCTTGGTTGCCTTAGCAGTTACCCCTTTCCTTCTGAATGCAAACCTCAAACACCTAGAATGGGCCTGGCAGCAGGGCTAACCAGCTTGGGTCTATCTAAACTTCAAAAAGTTACTCATGTAATTTTGACCCTGTGGGGTTGTATCCTAGACCTATTATCTCTCAAGGATAATTCTTTTACGTAGAATTGCCTACTCAATACATACGCTCTTCTAAACTATTGATACTGGCAAACTGTCCTAAAACGTCTTTTCAGTAGTGAATGAGAGTATTGTTTTCCTCCACACCTATGAAAAAGGTTTGTTATTTGTATAATTGAGACTGTCTGTAACAGCAGTGAAGACCTTCCAGCTGGTTGGAAAATGGCCGTAAAGAGCCAGAAAGACACTGGCTTGGGGTGTTACTATGGTTGGAAGGTAGAGCCAGCACACACAGGTGGAACCTTCCACCAGAGAAGGGAGCACCCAGGGTTTTTTGTTTATCTTTTGGCTGTGCCACATGGCATGTGGGATCTTAGTTCCCCAACCAGGTATCAAACCTGTGCCCCTACTTTGGCAGTGTGGAGTCTTAACCACTAAGGGCAGTCAGTGCTTAGTCACTCAGTTTGACTCTTTGTGACCCCGTGGACTGTAGCCCGCCAGGCTCCTCTGTGGGATTTTCCAGGCAAGAATACTGGAGTGGGTTGCCATTTTCTTCTCCAGAGGATCTTTCTGACCCAGGGATTGAACCCACACCTCCAGTGTCTCCTGCACACTGCAGGCAGATTCTTTACCACTGAGCCACTAAACTACTAGGGAATTCCCATGGTTTTTTGTTTGTTTGTTTAAATCTGCTGCCCAGATACGGAGCAAAGGGGGAAAAAGGCACAAGCCTTTTATTAAAAGCTCAAACAGCAAAAAAGGGATTCAGCA
This sequence comes from Bos mutus, assembly GCF_027580195.1. Taxonomy (NCBI): domain Eukaryota; kingdom Metazoa; phylum Chordata; class Mammalia; order Artiodactyla; family Bovidae; genus Bos; species Bos mutus. Next base: position 33,627,473 of record NC_091627.1, read on the forward strand.
TCCTTATCACAAAAAATGGCTGGCTCTTAGCCAAGCATCCTATTGATTGCTCTTTATGACTTTTTCTGATACCTTTGCACTCTCTGCCATCTCTTGTATGACAGCCAATCCCCACAGACTTTCTTAGGTATCCTACTCCCAGCCGCTGACATGCACACACGGTGGTACTTGTTTCTCTTCTCCCAGATGGTGAAGTCATGGCCCAGGACCTGGAGGAGTTAGCGGTCAGAACTATGCATCGCCCCTCTGGTTCCTTGGCCCCAAGGAAGTTTATTGTAATGCTTGAGGTTACAACTAAAGGGGAGAGAGGTCTGGCAGAGGGCTGAGGCCCAGAAGCAAATACCTACTCCTCCTGCACCCTCCAGACTCCTCACCCTGGCTACATACGGGACAAGGATCCAGGCAGCTGTTGGATTTAGCTGCTCCAAGATATTGGTGCTCTTAAATCTGCCTACCCCTTGCACGCTTGGAAAAAATAATTTAAAAAAGAAAACTCCATTTGCCGCTGGGTAGGGCTTATTCACAAGGGGCTTATTTTCTTTGGCTTCACTGTTGCTTGTGATTTGAGTAGGCAGGCAGTACAGGTGAGAAAACAGTAAGTTGCACCATACCCAAGGTGGCAGGGCCTGTCTGCAATTTCTTACTACCCTAGGCACTTTTCTGAGAGTCTCTCAGGCCAGTGGGACAAGGTTCAATCAAATGTTATCCTGCTTGTTTTCGAATGGGTCTTAATGCTACATAAGCACTGTGCATTTTTTGTCACAATGTGACATTTGACACGTACAAAACACCCAGGAAATAGTGCTTTTCAAGGGACAGTGCTCCCTCCAAAGTTTAAATGTGCTTCTGTGCTCTTAACTTTCATTCCTCCCCGCCTCATTCCCTTTCCTACCTTTTTTTCTCTGCTCTCCTCCTTTTTCTGTATGTGATTGCGGGTAGTGATGGAGTGTAACCCTACTGAAAACCGCTACAGAAGATAACAGTTCCTTGTTAGATATAAATTTATTGATGGCAGGGGTTTTTCACATTCTACAGTCGATAGAGGCTGAATACACAAGAGTAGGAGCTCAAACAGAAATGGATGACAGGCTTCCTTGGTGGCTCAGTGGTAAAGAATCTGCCTGCCAGTGCAGGAGACAAAAGTTGGATCTCTGATCTGGGAGGATCTCACATGCCACGAAAGAACTAAGTCTCTGTGCTGCAACTATTGAGCCTGTGCTCTGGAGCCTGGAGATTGTAACTACTGCACCCAGGGGCGGCAACCACCAAAGCCCTTGTGCCTCAGAGCCCTTGCTCCGAAATGAGAAGCCCATGCACTGCAACAAGGAGTAGCTCCCACTCGTGGCAACTAGAGAAAAACCCCTGCTGCAAAGAAGACCCAGCACAGCCAAAAATAAAGTTATATACATTAATTTTAAAAAAGAATGGATGACAGGCAGGTGGGTGCAATGTACTTTAGTTCAGAATTTCTGAGTGAACCTATTATTCTACCCCCTCCATCGAGGAAAGGACAACCCTTGGATCCTCGGAGCTAGCACAGTGATTGGCATAGAGTAGACATTGAATTACATTAGATGAATATGGTGATTTTGAGGATTTTTTATTTGATGGATGAAGAATTAATCATAGGGTCGGTAAGTGATGAATCACAACTTGGTTCAGTTCTGAAGTCTTCCAGCCCCTGTTAATACCACCTGAGCCTTAATGGGGGATTCAATACAGTCCTCACCGTAATTGCGGCAAGGAGGAATAAAGCCCCAAACTGAGATAACAGCGCTATGTACACCAGTGCGCCCGGCCTTAGTGGCTGCGCGCGCAACCACGCCAGCTGCGGGTCAGGTGACTGCATTTCCCTGGCAACAGCTTGGTTGTTAGTAACCAAGCTGTAGTCCCAAGGTGGTCCAGGCAGGGCTGCCCGGGGGGCGGAAGGCACCTGCCATGAATCCGCCGGGATCCTTGGGGGTCCTGGAGGAGAAGGAGGAGGAACATTTAGCCCCCCCAATTCTCGGACCCTCCATACATTCTGATAATCCTCAGGAGCGGATCCAGGCCCGGCGCCTGCGCATCGCGGCGCGCCTGGAAGCTCGGAGGCGGTGAGTCAGGGTTTGGACGCGTTCTTCCGAGGAGCGCCCAGGGTGCGGGTGACCCAAGTGCTGGAATGAGGTGGTGGCTTCTCCACGCCGGAGCCCCTGCAGTGAGGGGCTCGCGTGCCCTACGTGTGAGCTGGTCTTGCTTCTTGATGAGATAGAAAACTTTTCTACCAGAAGGTCCAAATAAAGTATGTGATATTAAAGCACTGGATACACTTAGTAAAGTGAAAGATGGAAAAGGAATCCCTCCAGCACGTTCACGGAGAGCCTGCTGCGCCAGGCACTGTGGGCCGTACCTGAAGATGTTGGGGCTTCATGACCTGTCCTCCGAGGTCTTTCTTTCTTCCTTGCCTCCCAGCCTGCCTTCCTTCCACAAGGGGTTACAGAGCAGACCTCGGCTATCACTTCTGTTGGTCTCAGTGGCTTAACTGGTTGTGTGACACAAAACCCTTTTCCTGCAGGGTCTGAGGCTGATAACCATACCATTCTCAGGCTGGGGTTGCCACCCGCGTCCACTCACAGACTTTGTGGCCTGTCTTAAGAAGGGGGACCGAGGGGAGTTTGCGTGAACCCGTGACCGCCTGAACACCCGCCCTGTGTAACAGCACTTATATCTCGTCCTGCTGGTCAGGGTCAGCTGCCTTGCCAAGACGGTGCTTCTCTTGTTGTCTGCCGGCCTTTGGACACAAGGGCCCTAAAGAGATGTGGCTGTGTTCCAACAAAAACTTTACTTAAGGACACTGAAATTTGCATTTCATATAATGTTAATGTGTCACAGAATATTCTTCATCTTTAGATCTTTTTTTCTAAATTGATACACTTCATATTTTATAGCAGTTTTAGTTTCACAGAAGAATTGAGTGGAAACTACAGAGGTTTCCCATTTACCCCCTACTTCCACACATGTATGAAGCTTCCCTGGTGGCTCAGATGGTAAAGAATCTGACTGCAATGTGGGAGACCTGGATTTGATCCCTGGGTTGGGAAGATCCCCTAGAGAAGGAAATGGCAACCCACTCCAGGATTCTTGCCTGGAGAATCCCATGGACAGAGGACCTGGTGGGCTACAGTCCATGGGGTCACAAAGAGTCACACCCGACTGAGTGACTAACACACACCCTACACATGTATAACCTCCTCCACTATCAATATTCTTCACCAGAATGGTACATTGGTTACAACAGTTGGATCTTGATAAATATATAATGGCATGTATCTACCATCACAGTATTGTACTGAAGAGTTTCACTGTCCTAAAAATCCCCTGTGCTCTGCCTATTCATCTTGATCTTTAAAAAAAAAACCATTTGAAAATGTAAAAAAATCATTCTTCACTCCTGAGCCATACAAAAGCAAATGAATCAGATTTGCCGCATCGGCCAAAGTTTGCCAGCCCTGAGATAACAGATCAATGTGATTCTCTGTGGGATATCCAAGTGGTCCTGATCTATCCAGACTCTAGTTTGTCAGCTCAGGGGCATTGACATGGCCCTGCAAGTACAAGGGCTGTATGAGTGTGTATTATCTGTTCCTCCTCGATATAAACTTCCTAATCCTTTTTCCTGACTGAGGTAGAAATAGCGTATTTGGCTCAATCAGTGGCCACATTCCAGGTACCTAAGGCCACACTCATATGCTCAAGCAAGGACCTGCAAGGCAGCTGCGATTAGGACTGCTGCTTTCTTGAGCTTGCAGTAATTGACAATCATTTTCTTGGCTCCATCCATCCAGTTTTTTCAGGGACCTGACCAGTTAATTAAATGGAGATTTGATAGGCACCACCACTCCCACATCTGTGAGATCCCTAATTGTATTGTGTGCTCAATCGCTCACTCATGTCCAACTCTTTGTGACGCTGTGGACTGTAGCCCACAAGGCATCTCTGTCCATGAAATTTCCCAGGCAAGAATACTGAAATGGATTGCCATTTCCTTCTCCAGGGGATCTTCTCAACCCAGGGATTGAATCCACGTCTCCTGCGTCTCCTGCATTGGCAGGCAGGTTCTTTACCACTGAGCCACCTGGGAAGTCCTTGAGATCCCTAAGGGTGATGCTAATCCCTGCCATAGCCCTGGTCTACAGTATTGTTTTTTATGCACTTGGGTGCAGTTTTGGAGTGTCCATTTGACCTTCCATATGGCTATAGCTCTTACCCACAGGCCAACAACCTAGTGTGAGAATTTCTCAACTTTCTAAGCATGTTAAGATCACCCTTGTTGCTCTTTAGGGAATGGTTTGGAGGAACAAAGATCCCACATGCCCCTCGGGTGGTGGGGGTAGGGGTAAAAAATTCTCTGCCCTTCCAATGCAGGGGAGGCAGGTTCCATGGGGAGCGAGCTAAGATCCTACAGGCACCCCCTGCATTGGAAACTCAGAGTCTTAGCCACTGGACCACCAAGGAAATCCTGGATTGTGTTCTTTTTAGTATTCGAATTTTTATCCCTATGGAATATATTTTTGTATATGGTGAAATACACTATGAAAATTTTAAATTTAAATTTAAATCCCCCAGGCCATGCACAGCTTGGCAGAAAGATTTAAAAACAAAACAAAACAAAACAAAAACCAAAGTTAGGAAAAAAAGAGTGAAAGATTTTACTTCCTAGAATTTAAACTTCATTTTCTCTACATTTTTTCCATCCCAGGGAAGCTCTTGGAGAATATTTAGATGGGAAGAAGGAGAGTGAGGAAGATCAAAGCAAGAGCTACAAACAGAAAGAAGAAAGCAGACTGGTAGGAAATGGGGTATAAATGGGTCCCACCAGTCCAGTAGGCTTCACTCTTTCTGTGCTGGGCCTTTGATGCGGCAATGCCACGCCCCGCCCCTCCCCTCTTCTTCCCTCCTGTCCTCTCCCTTCCCTCTTCCCGTCTCCTCAGTCTTGGTTCCCAGACTTTAAAACTGTCTCACGGCCCAACTTCTTCATGATGTCATCCGCGAACAGGTCAAACTCTTTGAAGTCACACATGGAACCGTTCTCGTCTGTACCATTCATTTATTTCACTATAGACAATTTTCTGCCTTGTTGGACTTTCCAAATGTGTGTGCATGTGGTGTCCCCAGTGGAACTGTTAGGTTCTAGATGAGCGAAGGCCTCTTTGTGGCTGTGGAGTAGGGCCAAACTTGTACCCAGTGAACACTAAAAGAAAGTCTTTGATCGCTGTCCCATGGTGATGACAGGGCTCCTGAAACAGGTAATAAAGGACTTGAAGCAAGAGGTGCAGGAGGGATAAACAGTAGTTCAAAGCAGGGAGCGTCAACTGGCACAGTGCCACATTTAATTAATTAATTGCATGGAAAAGAGCTCACCCAGCCAGCCTGGTCAGGGAAGGTTCTAAGGAGAAACTAGGATTGGAGCTGGGTCTTAGAAAGATAGATGGGATTTCTAAAAGTGGGGAGGAGAAGAGATCATTTCTGGAATTGAAATGCAGTTACTGAGAGAAAGTATTCAAATTACTGAAATAGTATTACGGAACCTCATTTCAGTTCAGTCACTCAGTTGTGTCTGATTATAGAGCCTAGAGATATCTAGAAACAACTGAATTACCTGGACTGTCCTGGGTCAAGGATAAGATGTTTTGTTGTAGTGGAAAGAATATTGAACTCTTATGGGTATTTGTTCCAGATCTGTTGATAACTGTGAAGTAGATGTCACATCATCCCTTTGGACTTAGGGTACTTTATCTAAAGCTGGATGATCTCTGAGCATTTCTGTGTAGGACAAAAGGAATATTGTATATAATCCTGAAAATACTCTTTTAGTTGATACTGATATAATCTTGAAAATACTGTTCATCCTGAGCACTCTAAAGTTGAGTGTAAAACCAGAGAGAGAATATTGTTTTTATTAGCAGCTTTTCTATGTTGCTTTCACTTAGGACTTAAATCGTGAAGAGTGTTAGCACTGAGTAGGAAATGGTAACCCACTCCAGTATTCTTGCCTGGAAAATTCCATGATGAGAGGAGCCTGGCAGGGCCCTGACCATGGGATCGCAAAAGAGTTGGGTATGACAGAGCACACATGCATGTTGGCGTTGAGGAGTATAAAGAACATTTATACATTTCAGTTTATAAAGAAAATGCTACCTTTTTCAATATCAAGGTATTAACAACTAGTTCTTCTCCAAGACCTGGGCAGGAGGGGCCACTGCCCTTGACCCTGTACCTTATCGATAATTTTTTAAAAAATGGTAATTCTTTTTGTTTCCTGTTTGCTGCTGCTAAGTCGCTTCAGTCGTGTCCAACTCTGTGTGACCCCATAGACCGCAGCCCATCAGGCTCCACCGTCCCTGGGATTCTCCAGGCAAGAACACTGGAGTGGGTTGCCATTTCCTTCTCCAATGCATGAAAGTGAAAAGTGAAAGTGAAGTCGCTCAGTCGTGTCCGACTCTTAGCGACCCCATGGACTGCAGCCTACCAGGCTCCTCTGTCCATGGGATTTTCCAGGCAAGAGTACTGGAGTGGGGTGCCATTGCCTTGGTCAACTCCAAGTTTATAAAAATATTCTTCCATGCTTTGTCTTTAGACAGTTCATTGTTCAACTGTTTGTTTACATTTGCTCTATAATCTGTCTGGAATCCATTTTTTGTGTGTGGTGTAAAAGTAGGGCCCCAGGTTCATTGTTTTCTAAATAGATCTTTAATTAACCCAGCACCATTTAAAGAGAAGATCATTCTTTCCCCTCTGCATTGCAATGCACCTTTGCTGCAAACGAGGTGATCATACACGTGTGTTTGTTTCTAGATTTTCTGTTCTGTTAGTCATTTGTCCATCTTTGTGCCACTTCCACATTATTTTAATTACTGTAGCCAAATGTCAGCCCTTGATACCCTAGAGTAAGTCCTCCAGCTTTGTGATTCTTCAGAGTTATCTTGGCTGTTCTTGACCCTTTGTATTTCCACATAAATTTTAGAATTATTTTCTCAATTTCCACCAGAAAACCTGCTGGGATTTTAATTGAGATCAGGTTGAAAGTACAGATCAATTTGGGAAATAATTAATATCTTACCAATATAGATTTGCAACCCATGAGTATAAAATACCCTTCTTTTGCATATAAATATTCTTATTATCACTTAGCAATGTTTTACACTTTTTGTCGAGGTTTAATTGTTTGTTGTTGATATGTAAAAGTATAATTGGTTTTGACATATTGACCTGATAGCCAGCAGCGTGGTCAAATTCACTTGTTAATTTTCATAGTTAACCTGTGGGTTCTTTTTTTAACATATAATCGTATCATCTGAAAATGACAGTTTTATCTTTTCCTGTTCAATTTTGATACTTAAAAACTTGTTTTTCTTGCTTTGCTGCACTAGATATGCTTCTAGCCCATTGAATAAAAGTGGTAATGAGGAGAGTCCTGTGTCCTGTTCTGGCCCTCCTCCAGATGCGTCCCCTCAAGTAGACTTGCCTCAAGTTTATTCAGAGCCCAAGTGCTCCCATTAGAGCACAGAACTCCAAATTCCGTGTCCAAATGGTTCTGAGCCCACTTTCAAGGCCTGCATCAGCCACTTCCTAGGTTTTGTTCTGCTTAGGGATGGCCAAAGGGTTTAATAGAGCTCCCACGTGTGGTCTGAGAAATTCACGTGCCGGCGTCTGATGCCCTTCATGGTGCAGGATGCAGAGCTGGGAGTATGAAGAGAATGGCCTGGGCTCCAGGCTGGTGCACAGGGGCTGGGCTCTAGGCTGGGGGCTGATACTGTCTACCCCTTAGCCACCAAGTTCTGAGTTGAGCTCCGAGTCATACTATGAATTCAAACCAGGACTTCTGTTATGAAGGTGCCAAGGTAGGAAGACACAATGTGTTTAATGGCTTATTACACTGAATTATAATTTTTAAATATTTAGGTATGTGATATGTGGACCTTCATTTACACTCTTACCCGGGGTCTCAAAAATGTTAGGATGTGTCTATTAATCTGTTGGTGACGGCAATGTTTGCAGTTTTACTTTGGATCTTAAATACTTGATTCAGATATTTCTGATGTTCACATTATCTGAGTAGAAAATAGAAAATTGCTCAAAACTACAGGAAAGTTGATACTTCCTTATGCATTTAAAACCATTTGGCACAAGTGATAAGGCTGGAGCTGTTTAAAAAAGTCTGAAGCACCCTGGAAATCTGGGTTAAAGTTCAGTTATGTATTCATTAAAGCCACATTTCAAAATTTCCATAGAAGAGAGAGAGGAAATAGAGTCTCTGATCATTTCAGTGACTCCTCAGAGGAGAGAAATTTATGGGTTCCTCATTCAGAAATGATCTGAGAGTTGGAAAATTTTTAAGTTCCAGAACAGACTTGGAAAAACTCAGACATAACCTGAGGATACCTGAACTTTTTGTTGAGAGGATGTATTATCTTGAAATCAAGACATCACCGAAAGGTCAGGAGTGAAGATGCTGAGTGTGAACTTTACAAAGAGGAATTTAGAAGTGGGGTTCCAGTAGCCTTTGAGGGCGGGGTCATGCAGTCAATTACAGGAGTCGCCTGTGTTAGAACACCTCTAGCCAAAGGTCCCACATAACATTAGCTTAAACAAGATAGAAGCTTATTTCTCTGGTTCATTTAATAGCTCAGAGTGGACATAGTCCAGGGCTGATATGGGGGTTCCTCGAGGTTGGGAACCTAAGCTCCTTCCGACCTTCCTTAGGTTGCCTCTGTCTGCTGACCATGACATACTTAGCATCACGTGCCAGCCTGGGAGATAGAGAAAAAGGGGGCAGGAGAGGGCACAGCTTCCCCTTCAAGGCACCATTCAGAAGTGGCACAGGCACTGCTGCTCATGTGCATTCTAGCTGCAAGGGATATTGGGAGGTGTATCTTTTTGGAGAGGTCAAATGCCCAGCTAAAATGGGTGTTCTGTTATTAAAAGGAGAGGGGGGAAATGGACATTGCAGCACAACTATTATTATTATATGTCTCACCTCCCCAACTGAGATTCTTAGAAAGGACCCTGGCAGTGTCAATCACTCAGAGGCCTGTTGGAGAAAGTGCCGAGATGTGCCCAGAGGGCATGCCCTCGTCCTGGTGGGCTGGTCCCTTCTCTAGTGAGACTAAACTGAAGTACATCCAGAAGTGCAGAATGCTTGTAGATCAAAAGCTGTAACATCACTTCATGAGTGTCCTGATGGAAACGGGTTGCTAAGTAGCTTCTACTCTTAAAAGTCATCAGATCAGATCAGATCAGTCGCTCAGTCGTGTCCGACTCTTCGAAACCCCATGAATCGCAGCACGCCAGGCCTCCCTGTCCATCACCAACTCCCGGAGTTCACTCAGACTCATGTGCATCGAGTCAGTGATGCCATCCAGCCATCTCATCCTCTGGCGTCCCCTTCTCCTCCTGCCCCCAATCCCTTCCAGCATCAGAGTCTTTTCCAATGAGTCAACTCTTCGCATGAGGTGGCCAAAGTACTGGAGTTTCAGCTTCAGCATCATTCCTTCCAAAGAAATCCCAGGGCTGATCTCCTTCAGAATGGACTGGTTGGATCTCCTTGCAGTCCAAGGGACCCTCAAGAGTCTTCTCCAACACCACAGTTCAAAAGCATCAATTCTTCGGCGCTCAGCCTTCTTCACAGTCCAACTCTCACATCCATACATGACCACAGGAAAAACCATAGCCTTGACTAGACGGACCTTTGTTGGCAAAGTAATGTCTCTGCTTTTGAATATGCTATCTAGGTTGGTTATAAGTCATCAAGCAGCTTTTAATTCCTGCTTGCTTGGATCGCACAGCTACAGACAGTTGTGCAAGTGTTTCTAGCTTTATAAATTCTTATTTGGTTTCAGAAACTGGCTAAACTGCTGCTCTGTGGCACTGAGTTGGTGACAAATATCCAGGTAGCTGCAGATATCAGAGAGATCCACAGGCGAGTCGAGGAAGAAGAGATCAAGCGTCAGAGGTGAGGAACCTCCTGGGCTCTGCAGCCTGGGGGATGTGAAGTGTCTCTTCTCTGGGTCCCCAAATTCTCCCAGTTCTTTATCAAACCTGGTCTAGAAGGATCCACTTCATGCCCTTTTAGAGTCCCCCTTCCCTCTGCTCCTCCCTCCCTCTCCCCCTCCTTCATTGCTTCCCTCCTCCTTCCTTAAGTGTTACCTTTCTAATGTGTTCCAAGCCTGGTGGATACAAAGAGGAGTGGACATGGCCTCTGCTCTTGTTGTTCATAGTCTGGTTGAGATAGATGTGCAACCTCCACCCCACCATGATTTGCGTTAAAATAAAGGGAATGGTTACCCACTCCAGTATTCTTGCCTGGAGAAATCCATGGACAGAGGAGCCTGGCGGGCTACAGTTCATGAGATCACAAAGAGTCAGAACTGACGGAGCGACTAGCACACGTTACAAAGGTATGTATGGGCTTCCCGTGTGGCGCAGTGGTAAAGAATCCACCTCCCAGTACAGGAGACGTGAGAGATGTGGGTTTGATCCCTGGGTCAGGAAGATCCCCTGGAGTAGGATATGACACCCCACTCCAGTATTCTTGCCTGGAGAATCCCATGGACGGAGGAGCCTAGCAGGCTGCAATCTTTGGGGTCTCAAAGAATCAGACACAACTGAGCACACACAGTACATTACATGACAAAGTTGTGTATAAGAGTTATGGAAACAGTATAAGGTGACCTTTAATTTTCCCTGGAGAGATTAGAGAAAACTTTTCAGGCAAAGTGATATTTGAGGTGGGCCATAAGGGAAGAATAGGAGTTGGAGGAACCAAGGAGTGGGCATATTAGTAACAATTTGTACAGAGGCATGAGATTGTATGATGCTTGGGAATGGCATAAAAGTGAGGGATGTATAGGGGTGGTGGAAGAAAAGGATGGGGTTGAGAAGGTAGATTAAGTTGTTCTGGGTTTAAACTAGGACTTCCCTGGTGGCTTAGAGGGTAAAGCATCTGCCTGCAATACAGGAGACCCGGGTTTGATCCCTGGGTTGGGAAGATTCCTTGGAGAAGGAAATGGCAACCCACTCCAGTATTCTTGCCTGGAAAATCCCATGGACAGAGGAGCCTGTAGGCTACAGTCCATGTGGCCACAAAGAGTCGGACATTTAATCATAAAAACCAGACCCATGAAGGCTGTGTACAAATGTAGCAGCATGTTAAAGAATGTTAAGCAGCATGTTAAGGAGTCCACAACTGCAAGTATAGAGGGTCGGGGGATGATGGAAACTCTTCTGTGGCCAACCCTCAGCTCCAGGCCTCAGCAGGTGGGTGGTTGGCACACCTACCTCCCAGGGTTCAGCTTCCTTGACAGGGAGACAGAAGCTGCTTAGTAGGATTCCGCTTCCTTGGTTTGCACACAGAGGACTGATAATATCAGGATCAGAGGTCCTCAAGTAAGCTCTTCTTTGGCTTGTTCTTCAATGAATTCCTTACCTATAGTCCAATTACAAAAGCAGCCCACAGGGCCATCTTGCTTCTCTCAGCAGGTACATACACAGTGCGATTTTCACAACAATATTTTCATTGGCTCTACATAAGTTCAGTTCAGTTCAGTTCAGTCACTCAGTGGTGTCCGACTCTTTGCAGCCCCATGGACTGCAGCATGCCAGGCCTCCCTGTCCATCACCAACTCCCGGAGTTTACCCAAACTCATCTCCATTGAGTTGTTGATGCCATCCAACCATCTCATCCTCTGTCGTCCCCTTCTCCTCCTGCCCTCAGTCTTTCCCAGCATGAGGGTCTTTTCCAGTGAGTCAGCTCTTTGCATCAGGTGGCCAAAGTATTGGAGTAGTTCTCTCCATTAGCAGCTTTACCACTGTCACTAAGATATCATTTATTCTTTTTTTTTTTTGGATTTGTTTATTCATTTATTTATTTTTGGTTGTGTTGGGTCTTTGTTGCTAGTTGTGGGGAGCAGGGGCTGCTCTTCATGCGGTGCACTGCCTTCTCCTTGCGGTGGTTTCTCTTGTGGAGCATGGGCTCTAGGCACGCGGGCTCCAGTAGTTGCAACTCATGGGCTTAGTTGTCCCACGTCATGTGGGATCTTCTCAGACCAGAGGTCAAACCTGTGTCCCCTGTGTTGGCAGGCAGATTCTTTACCACTTCCCTGAGCCACCAGGGAAGCCTGATATAATTTATTCTTGAAATTTCCCACTGCCTGTCAAGGCCTGGGGACTGAACTGACTGATCTCCAGCAGGGTGACTGTGGAAAGGCCCTGAGGGCCCCGTTGAGGAGTTGGGCTTCTCTTGAAGCCCCTGAGGAGAAATGGAAGGTTGTGGGTAGCGGCTGTAAGATAAATGTGGGTTTTGGAAATGTAATCCGACAGCTGTTACTCATGTTTTGGAAAAAAAAAAAAGTTAATGGAATGATAAGATGTCCTCCATGCCCTAGCTTAGAAGGTGGGAAGGAGAGAAGGGATCATGAGATATTTATGTTGTAATTCTTTTCATTAAGGGAGTTTTCATTCTTGTTTGGGGACGATCTCATAGAAGAACCGGTTACTGAAGTTGGGAGAGTGTTGCAGGCACATGTCCTGGTCAGAAGGGGCCTCACATCTCAGCCCTAATGCCTCCTTCTATCCAGTCCCTTCCTTGGTGTGCTCCATCACATGGTTTCTTTGGCATTTTTGAAATTCTGGGAGACCACTCCTATTTTTCATTGCTAATGGTGGTATTTTCCTTTTTGTATGTTCCACTATTATTAAAAGATAATAATAGGAGTGCCATTTGTTAAGTGACTCCTGTGCTGGAAATCATGTTTAATCCTGACAACAGTCACAAGAAGGTAGATACTTCCGCCCTCTCTATTCTACAGCTGAGAAAAATGGGGCCTGCAGAGGTTAAGCAACTTGCCTGAAGTTGAGAGCCAGTAGCAAAATCAGGATTTGAACACAAGCTATGGGACTTGTGGTCAACTGTTTGTGATCAAGAGTCACCGTCTTACTCAGAGGATATGACCAGTTGACTCTCGAACTGTGTGTGTTTGTACAGCTTTAATGCTGATCCATTTTTGTCCTGGGTCACTTTGTTTACTTGGCCTGTTGTTTACAGTCAAGCTTTAAACTAAAAGAAGATTTCTTAGAGTCTGGTTTGGTTTGCAGTGGTTCTAAGGGCTTGGTACCCTGGCCTGTTTTCCAGATCCTAGAGAATCAGCCCATACTCTTGGAAAGCAGCCTCCAGAACTGGTTTGTTTATATATTTGCAGACTTGAAAAGCTGGAGAACGAGGTCAAGACCAGCCAGGACAAATTTGATGAGATCACCGTCAAGTGGGAGGAAGGCAAGCAGCGGAGAATCCCTCAGGAGCTGTGGGAAATGCTCAATGCCCAGCAGGTGCACTGCGCAGGGCTGATCGAAGATAAGAACAAGCTGATCAGCGAGTTACAGCAGGCAAGAGCCTGGCCCTGGGTCCCGCCACAGGGGATGGAGCTGGGGGAATGCGTGCTTTTCCTGAATGGAGAAAGGCAGAGGCCTTACTTCGTTACCAAGAATGTGGTACAGCTTGGGCAATACACTTAAAAATATTTTTAGTCAAAGTATGGTTGAATTACTATGTTGTGTTAATTACGGCTGTACAGCAAAGTGACTCAGTTATACATAGATACACATTCTTATTCATATTCTTTTCCATTACGGTTTATCACAGGATATATTGAATATAGTTCCTGTGCTCTACAGTAGGACCTTGTTGTTTCACGCTATACACTTTTTTTTTTTTTTAAAGATTATTGTTTTTAAAAAAGTATATATTTATTGTTTGGCTGTGTCAGTTGGGGCACACAGGCTCTTTAGTTGTGGTGTGCAAGCTTAGTTGCTTGGTAGCATGTGGAATCGAACCAGTGTCTCCTGCCTTGCAAGGTGAGTTCTTGGCCATTGGACCACCAGGGAAGTCCCTCAGGCAATATCCTTTTAACCGGAAGAAAAAGTTCTGTAGTCATTTTAGAATCATTGGCTGCCTAAGAGAAAGATGTCCTGTTGTAGTAAATGCCGTTTCAGGCTTTCTGTGCTTAGTTAAGGAATGGAACAGTCTGTAGTAGATGTGTGCCCATGTTAGAACATGGACATTCGTTGCTCGGCAGGAGCCACCGGGTTTTCTGGGAGCCTGCAGGGAGATGTGCAGCAAGTAGTCCTTTCGAGGTTTGATCCTGGGCTTCTCGTTGAGGCTTTGCCCTGAGCTGAGCCTATGGGCTCCAAACACCCGTGCTTCTCCCTGGATAGGTGAGGAAGAAGCCTATCCAGCACTTTGCCTCTGTGCGGCTGTATTTTCTGGTGCGTGAGCTGATGGGAGGGGTCTGAGGGTGGTCTGGGGGTGGGGGGCTGGCAGCCTCTGGCTTCTGTCTCAGTTGGTGACCAACCTTTGATGTGCTCTTCTCTAGGAGTTAAAAATGAAAGATGACCAGTACGTGAAGGATTTGAAGAAACAGTCAGATGACATCTGCCTGCTCCTGGAGAGGATGGAAGAGCAGGTGAAGAATGTGATGAAAACCTTTCGCCAGGAGCTCCAAAATATCGAGGTAATGGTGTGTGAGAGAGCTGCCCCCTGGTCTGGGAGGAGGCCCACGGCAGGAGGCCCTGGGAGGAGGCCCCTGGGGGGCAGGCTGGCTTGTCCTAACCACCCAGGGAGGGCCCTAGACTGCTGTCATTGCTCCATCTCACTGCTCTCACTGAGGTCTCTGCTCTAGGGTTTCATTCATTTGCGTGTTCATACGTTCCCTCCTCCAACAAATATGCAAGTGTCTACTAAATGGCAAGCGCTGTGCCAGGGGCCAGGCAACAACCAGGGACAAAGTCCTGGGTGGGACCTGTATTCTAGCAGAGGCAGCTACACAGTAGACAGATAGATTACTATGTATGTAATTTGACAGGCGGTGATAAGCGCTTGGAAAGAAGATAAAACAGGGTAAAGTAAGAGGAGTAGAGGAGGGAGATCAGTGTTCCAGAACATCAGGCGGTTTTGAGCCACTTATCCTACGTATTTATGACAGTCAGGGATGTGGGGAGGGGAAAGGGGCGTGCCAAGCAGAATCCAGGAGCCTGTACTCTGGACTGGCCTGAAATGTTAAGGACTGACATCCAGACAGGCCTTTCCAAATATGGAAGAGAGCCAAGAGGCGGGGGCCTCTCTCTTTGGATTAGCACAGACTTATCTCTGCATTCCCATCCACCCCTCTCCACCCCCTTTCTGTGAGCTCCATGCTGCCTTTGCTTCATGGAAACCCCAGCCACTGTGATGCTCTCACTCGAGTCCCAGTGGAATACAAGCCAGGGTTGGCCCTGTGACTTCTAGGCCCTGGCCGTCCCCCACTGGACATAGGACGGCTGGCACACTTCCTCTCACAATCCTTGTGAAGCGTAGGCTTTGTAATAATCCCCATGCAGCTCCTTCCACGGTGCTTTGGGTGAATGAAACCTGACAAGTCTGCATTTGGGTTCGACTTTGTGTGGGTGGAGATGCGATGCTGCTGCTGCTGCTGTCTGAGCGCTCTTTGATGCTGTGGGACCTGCCTGATGAAAGCAGACACAAGAGCCCTTTTTCTTTCTGGTCGCAGAAAGCATTTGAGGTGGAGAGACAGGAGCTGCTGACCAGCAATAAGAAGAAATGGGAGCGGGCCTTACAGGCTCACAACGCCAAAGAGGTCAGGGAGTGGCCCGTGGGGGAGGCGGAGGGGGTGTCAGTGGTGATTCGTAGAGTCTGGGGTGGCTCCTGCTGAGGCTGAATTTGCCAGCTTTTCTACCTTGGGGAAGACTGCTGGAGCTGCACATCCTGACTGCGACTGCCCGGTCGGCAGCAGGGCCCGTGGGCGGCCCCTCTTGTGGTGGTGGTGGTTGGTACCACGTGTGTAGCCCTCTGGTTTCACTGGTCCTGCCGCTCTTGCCTTTGTGTCCTGGGTATCTCCCCCAGCCATGGGTATTTGTGGCCCTAGAAACTGTTTTAAGACATATTCTAAAGGATGTGAGATTATCAATTTATTTCAGAGACGTAAAGAACAAAGAAATAATATGACCAAAATCCATTAGATTTTTTTTTTTTTCTTAGAAATACAAATGTCTGATGGCAGGGTCTGCACTCTTAGAGTCTATAGAGTCAGGACCCTGTTAAGCAATGTAAGCCATGGCCTTCGAGTTCAAAGCCTTGGGGCACAGGGGTTCTGAGAGCAGAGAGACTCCCCTCAGAGTTAGAACAGGGATGGGGCCCGTCCTTCCCCTTGTCTCCCTGTGCCTTTAGCTGGAATATCTGATGAACCGCATCAAGAAAGTGGAGGACTATGAGAAACAGCTCAACAAGCAGAGGATCTGGGACTGCGAAGAGTACAACACGATCAAGATCAAGCTGGAGCAGGACGTGCAGGTGTGACTTGTTTCTCCACCAGGGTGTCTGGGCGGCTTGGCAGACGGAGCACCTGTGAATGTCTCAACCTTAGCTACCACCCATAATATTCTAGAGCTAGTCCATCCAACCAATACTTACTCATTATGTGCTCTCAGTGATCATATCTGAAGGAGCTTATTTACAAGAAACATGTGGAGGAATTCTTTCTGTTAAAAACCAGTGGAAAACTGCCAAGATGCTGAAGGAGTCTGGAAACCATGGCATGTGAGGGATCATTGAGAGAATTGTGCATTTTTGCCAGGTGGAGGGAAAATATCTCTAGGGTCAGGTAATGGTAGGGTGGCCACCATGTGATGGGTGCCTACCATACTCCAGGCACTTAACACACAGTTTCCTTATAGTAACTATAATCCTTGTAGTAACTCGAAGGGGAGAAATCACTAGCGTCATTTTATATGCCATGAAATTGAGGCTCAGAGACAAGGCTGTTTATTTATCTGGTAAATGGTAAGCCCTGGATTCAAACCCAGTTCTGTGTGCCTTGGTAACCTCTGTCTTTCCCAGTATTCCAAACAGCCTCCTGATGCTGGTTGAACATAGCAGTAAGGCAGATTCTGACTCACCATCAGAAAGAACTGCCTCATGGTTGGAACTGTCTAACACAGAAAAGGGTCATCCCACAGAACAGAGCCCTTTTATGTCATAAAGTATTCAGAGGCTGAATGACTGTGTCTGTCTTCAGTGGAGAAGAAGGATTCCTGCAGTGGGAAGGGGGTTAGATTTTCTGGTTTCTAAAGTTCTGTACAAACCTAGGATTCTGTGTTTCAACATCGGTTAAAAAAAATTATCCCTAATTATATTTAGATGTAACATGGTTGCATCTTAACATTCAAGCATGTTCTGTTCATTTCAGTCTTCATCTAGAAAACCATGTTACAGTTTTTCCACATAGCCTTTGGTAGGATTTCAGTTCTTAACTCCTCTTGTAGCTTTCTATAATGAGATTAAATTAAAAAACCCTATTAGGGAATTCCCTGGCAGTCTAGTGGTTAGGACTCAGCACTTTCACTGCCGTGGACCTAAACATTACAAAAAAAAAAAAATCCTATTAGACTAAAAATATTTTTCCAGTCTTGAGAATTTTCTTGAGCCTTTCTTAATATTAATGTCAGGGAGCTGAGAGTTACTTACAAGGAACGGTAGACTTTTGTGAAAAAGCAGTGTGGCTTCTGTGGGCTGTACACATTACACTGTTGATGAAAATAGCTATAGTTAAGTTTTCTGAAGTTATCTTGGTTCTATGATTATTTACATGATAGAAGTACATACTGGTCTCTAACAGTGAAATAATGGAACCTCACATTCTTTTTTGTTGTTTTGTTTTTCTTTTTGCAGTAAAGACCTTTAATAAAGATCTACCCTCTTAGCAAATTTTTAAGTATGCAGTATTGTTAATCATGAGCTCTTGGTTGTACTTTATATTTCCAGGACTTATTCACCTTGTACAATGAAACTTTGTAACATTTTGACTAGTACCTTCTCATCTTCCCCTCCTCCGGCCCTTGCTACTGCTACTGCTAAGTCGCTTCAGTCGTGTCCGACTCTGTGCGACCCCACAGACGGCAGCCCACCAGGCTCCCCCGTCCCTGGGATTCTCCAGGCAAGAACACTGGAGTGGGTTGCCATTTCCTTCTCCAATGCATGAAAGTGAAAAGTGAAAGTGAAGTCGCTCAGTCGTGTCCAACTCTTCGCAACCCCATGGACTGCAGCCTACCAGGCTCCTCCGTCCATGGGATTTTCCAGGCAAGAGTACTGGAGTGGGGTGCCATTGCCTTCTCTGCCTCCAGCCCTTGACAGCCCCTCATTGCAAATTCTCCTCTCTGCTTCTTTTTAATTATTTTAGATCTCACATGTAAGTGAGATCATGCAGTATTTGTCTTTCTGTATTTGGCTTATTTCACTTAGCGTAATGTCCTGCATGTCCATTTCTATTGTTGCAAATGGCAGGATTTCCTTTTTTTAAAAGCTGAATAATATGCCATTGTATGTATATAGTGTTAGTTGCTCAGTCATGTCCAACGCTTTTCGACCCCATGGACTGTAGCCTGCCAGGCTCCTCTGTCCATGGAGATTTTCCAGGCAAGAATACTGGAGTGGGTAGTCATTCCCTTCTCTGGGGAAATCTTCCCAGCTCAGCTTCGAACCTCAGTCTCCTACATTGCAGGTGAATTCTTTACTGTCTGAGCCACCAGGGAACCTTTTAAAAATCTATTAGTCCATCATCAGATATTTAGATTGTTTCTATATCTTGACTGAAGTGAATAATGCTGCAATGAATGTGGGAGTGCAGATACCTCTTCGAGTTCCAGATTTCAAATTTTCAGGTTACATATTAATATTACCTGATCAAATAGTAACCCTGTTTTTCATTTTTTGAGAAACCGCCATATTGTTTCCATAGTGGCTGTACCAGTTTGCATTCCTGCTAACTGTAGAAGGATTCTCTTTTCTCCAGACCCTTGCCAATGCTTGCTGTCCTTTGTCTTTTGATAACAACCATCCTAATAGGTGTGAAGTGATATCTCTTTGTGGTTCTGATTTGCCGTTCCCTGATGATTAGTGATGTTGAGCATCTTTTCATGTGCCCATTAGTCATCTTCATGTCTTCTTTGGAGATATGTCTATTCAGGTTCTTTCCCCATTTCCTAACTGAGTAACTTATTGCTGTTCAGTTGTAGGCTTGGAACCTCATGTTCTTAATTCAATGTTCAAATGCTTGAATGAAGTCAAGAAGTTATTGAAGGACATGAATGAAGCCAAGAAGGACATGGGACATGAGGAGATTATAGAGGTTAAGAGATAAGACTAGGGAGGTGAGGAGCAGAGAGGCAGGTAGCCCAGGAGACCTGGCTGTCCTGGCTCACACTGTCTGGATTGACTAGTGGTGAGGTGTGGGTATTTGGGAGACAGACAGATGGAGACTCTCAGAATGAGAACCTGCGTGCAGTTCATCGGTGTAACAGTTCTTCCCTGTGTCAGAATGACTATACTTTACCACATTTTACCCTTGAACTGAGAAAAGGTAGTTGAATCATGGATTACCCATATTGCAATATGTGGAATATTTTAGTAGATTGAATTTTATCATAGTGCCTCTGAGCTGTAGTCATGATAGTAAAGTCAGATAGCATCAATTTTTGTCAGAAAGATATGGCATGCAGCTCACTTCCTAACACTAATTCTTTGCACTGTATCATTTCTAAAATATAGAACCAATTTTTTTTGCAAACCCCCAAAATATAGAAGATCCAGTACCTATAGGTTTGGCTTGATAGGTACAAGAAGTAAAAATAAGAAGGTATACTTTTAAGTTCTTACTACTAGAAAGGTCATATTAACAATGAACAAAGAGAAACCTATAAACATTATATACTCAACAATTTAACCACCGATACCCACCACTCCAAAATAAAAGTGCTAGGAACACTTAGTTCTTGATGTAGGAAGCAACTTTTATTTTTAGGCCTTACGTGCTCATTTAAAATTGGAAAATGGTTTAGTACAACTTTAATGCCAGAATATTAATCACAAAAATTAAATACAAGTTATTTACTTAACAAGTATTGTGAACTTACCTGGTGCAAAGCATGAAAACAAATAAGATACAGTTTCTGTCCTCTAGGACTTTACAATCCT
Organism: Bos mutus; assembly: GCF_027580195.1. Taxonomy (NCBI): domain Eukaryota; kingdom Metazoa; phylum Chordata; class Mammalia; order Artiodactyla; family Bovidae; genus Bos; species Bos mutus. Next base: position 33,647,526 of record NC_091627.1, read on the forward strand.
TTGAGTTAGAAAGCAAGGCCGTGAATAGTATAAGTAGTTTAAGAGAGTGAATGAGGGCTTCCCCAGTGGCTCAGTGGATAAAAATGCCACTGCAGGAGACATGAGTTCAGTCCCTGGTCCGGGAAGGTCCCAGGTGCCAAGGAGCAACTAAGCCCATGTGCCACAATTATTGAGCCTGTGCTCTCGAGCCCGAGAGCCACAACTACTGAAGCCCGAGTGCCCTAGAGCCCTCGCTCAGCAACAGGAGAAGCCCACACCACGGTTAGAGAGCAGCCCCTACTCTCCGGAACTAGAGAAAACCCCACACAGCAGCAAAGACCCAGCTGGGTCAAAAATAAACAGATAAATAAAATAAAAATTCTAAAAAACGATAAGTTCATATTTGTTTTTAATGGCCACAAAGGCCAATTTTTTTTTTTTTTTTTAAGAGTGGGTGACAGGGAAGAAAAGGGTAAGCAAGAGTTTGGAATGTGGAATCTGTAATTCCTAACAGAATCCCTGGGGCCCCCTCCACCCCCACAGGTTGAGATCAGTGATAAAGAGGCCCAGTGGTGTCTCTTTATCAGTGATAAAGGTGCCCAGCTGAGAAGGCCAGAGGGAAAGGCTGTACTAAATTTCTGTTCTGCTGGGGCGATGTTGGCTACCAGTATCAGCCTGGGGCAGGAGTTGGCTTCAGAAAGGAGCTCCCTTGCTCCTCCTCCTGACTCAGGAGAAAGAGAAGAGGACGGTGATCCACACCCACAGTCCTTGGAACACTGAAGGATTTTGGTGACAGGTTAAATTATAATCTTTATAAATGATTCTTCCAAACTAAACATGATGTTTTGCCATTAGTCTATATAGAAACACAGGATACAGCTTTGCAAAAATATCTTTGGATAATTGAATAATAAGCACAGACAGTTCTCCAGGCAAGAATATTGGAGTGGGTAGCCATTCCCTTCTCCAGGGTATCTTTCCTGACCTAGGGATCCAGTCTGGGTCTCCCATATTACAGGCAGATTCTTTACTATTTGAGCCACTAGGAAAGCCCTAGTTCCCAAAGAATATTAACAAAAAGCAGGAGTAGATCTTTTCAACAAGAGGAAATAAAATTGGCTAATAAATATTCAACTGCACGCACAAGCAAAAGACTGTAAATTAAAATGATCCAGTGACAGACTATTACTATTATATATATATTTTTGCCCATAAAACTGACTTAGATTTAAGGTCTGTTTTCAGGTCACATCCACTGGCCGGTTAGCTCAGTTGGTTAGTGTGTGGTGCTAAGTTCTTTCAGGTCACAAAGAAAAAGACATGGCCTAATTACTTTTGTTCAGAGTTTTGTAAGCTGTGTTCAACTAGGTGAAATATTGATGATGGTTTCACAAAACCAACAACAAAAAAATGGTGCCAGTGGTATTTTTTTCCTTTGAAGATGTATTATGTAGGAAAAATATTTACATAATGATTATTATGTAATAATCTGCCTTTCAGAATGAAATTCACAGGAGAATTCATATGGTAGGGCTCGCATTTATAACTTACGTGCTCTTCCTGTGTTATAAATATAAAAATTGTTCTATTGCCGAGGTCCAGCCCCAGCTGATCCAGGGTATTCAAAGCGGGGATGGCATCGGCGAGGATCAGGATACAATAGCTTCAATTAGATATTAATTAGAGATGTAAAGAGTAATAGAATGAGGATAGCTCAGTAGGAAAATTCAGTGGAGAAAAGAGGCTGAGTAGCTTGGTTTACGTGGGAGACCAATAAAACTTCAAGACAAGAAGTTTGCACCACTTACGTAGGCCGCAGGCGTCCTTCCGTTCTCCTGAAGGAGAGGAGACACTGAGGCCTCCCTGGTCGGATCTTAGAAGCCCAGGCATAATTAGTAAGCATGGCGGGTTCCACGCTCCAGATGGAGACTCAGCCAGAGTGAGAGAACGACATGGGGAGACCAGTATTTCGAGAAACTGATCCCAATTCTTTATTTTCCATGGTCTACTTTTATACACTGAGATGTTATGCAAAAGTCACGCGGGGTCAGCAGTCCTGACTTTTATCAAAGTCAGGTGCTTCATACAAATGTATACAGAGGTCTTAGGGGTGTTACATCATCTTCTGGCCAGGGGGCCTGCTGACAATTTATGATCCTCTCCTTGTGACAGTGGTCAGTCAACCAGGACACTTATTTCTCCAGGGGTGATTATTCTTAAAACAGACGCCACCCAAATAAAGTTACATTCCTATAGGGTGAGGGTGTAGTGGGTTTTAGTTAAGGAAAGAATTTACTTAGCCTAAGGTCTAACGTGATTAATATCAAAGGTTAATACTTATTTCTTCTATATATTCATTAATGTGTATAAGGGCAGGGGATGTGGAGACTTAGCAACAAACATTGGCTCAACAAATGAAAAACCCTTCACCAATACAATTTCTAATCAGCCCACTATACTTATACTAATGGTTTTCTAACTTTTCTAAGGAACCTGTTTTTAGAAGGTTTAAAGCATCTCGTGCCTCTCACGGTTGGGAGGCTGTGAGCGATCACATGTGGCCGGACAAGCCTGTCAGGCAGGCTAGAGAACCTTCAGAGGAGTTTGTAGGTTAAAACACTCTTGTCACGCCCAGGAGTTTTTATTAACTGGAGGTCTAAGTTAACTCCTTCTCCGAAAGAGGTGGTGGGGGACAGCCCCCCTTAAAGTCAGAGGTGTAGGTGAGCACAAAGTAGTAAAGTAGGCAGGCTCTGGTTATGGGGGTAGATGCTCGAGGATTTCCAGAGGGACTCCTGAGGCTCGATCCCGCCTTTGCGTATGTCGAGCCTCCTTCCTCATGACCTTTGCCACGGGCTGAGTGCCTCACTCTGGCCCCCAGCATTCTATGGCCCAATAAGTTTGGCAAATGCTGTCTTAGTGACAGGGGCTCATTGCAAAGGAGGTCCATGGACACGGTTAGAGCAGACACCCAGATGCTAAGGGTCATGGGGCTTCCCAATGCCTCGATCCCAGCAAAGCCTGGAGCTCGCTCATGATCGTCCGAAATCCAGAGCAGCTCTGGAGACCCTCCTTCTCTGTGAGTGTTCACACTCTCTCAGATTGTCACCATCCAACAAAAAACTTTTCTATTGGACTTCTGTGCCAGCTGTGCTGAACAGTGGCCTCCCCAGTGTTCAGGGCTGGTCCCATTTGAAGCAGCAGAAATGGTTATGATTGGAGCACAGTGGCATGAATCATCATGACTTTGCCGGAAGAATTGCTGAGAATCTCTTCCCCCAGTGGACATAGCACACAGCCATCCCTAGAAGGTTGCAGGGCCCAGAGCAGTGGCTCAGGCTGGAACCACCCTGGGTAATTGCATTTGAGATGAAGCTGTGCCTTCAGCATCTTCTATAGGCTCGTTGGGATACTGTCAAGTCAGAAATTTCTAAATGAAACTTTAAGCATGCTCAGCAAGAGTGGGGTGTGGCTCCAGGCAGCTCCCTGCTCTGCCCCAGGCCCCCTGCCCCAAGGGCCAGGCCTGCCCTGCATGGTGCTAAGCGCTGACAGGTGGCAAGTTGGGTACTTGCCCACAGTCAGTGGAGTGTGAACCATAAATTGTGGGAATCAATTTACTGAGAACCTTTGAACCTGACTTCTGAGAATCTACTGTAAGAAAGTAAAATACTCCCAATATTTTACATGCAGTACTTCCCGCCATTATTTTATAATATTGAAGATTATCAAAGCAACATAAATGTATTTGTACATGTATAAATGTATATACTATAAGGAAATAATAAAACATCATGGTATATGATAAATATTTCACATATGGTAAATTATAATATAAAAATATTATGTGCCATTGTGTGCTTAGTTGATCAGTCTTGTCCTTTGACAACCCTATGGACTGTAGCCTGCCAGGCTCCTCTGTCCATGGGGATTCTCTAGGCAAGAATACTGGAGTGGGTTGCCATGCTCTCCAGGGATCTTCTCAACCCAGGGATCGAACCCAGATCTCCCGCATTGCAGGCAGATTCTTTACCATCTGAGCCATTGTCCAGACCTTTAATTTGCCTCTAATGATAAATTTTCTAAGAATTCAGGTAGAGACACTTGTTCCTAAGGTTCCTCCGATATGACTTCAGAACAAATGACTAGGGACCCTCTGGTGTAATAAATTGTACCAGGACCAATTAGAATTATTTTTTTAAAAACTTTAGATTCTTGAGCAACAGCTTCAGCAAATGAAAGCAACTTATCAGCTAAACCAAGAGAAGCTGGAGTACAACTTCCAGGTGCTGAAGAAGAGAGACGAAGAAAGCACAGTGATTAAGTCCCAGCAGAAGAGGAAGATCAACCGGTAAGCTCGCATGCAGAGTGTCTTTCTTCTGGGCCTTTCTCTACTGAAAAGAGGGATGGGTATGTACTCTTTTGTAGGAGTAGAAATTGTTAGAAGTGTAACTAATTCTTAGGGCTTCCCAGGTGGTGCTAGTGGTAAAGAACCTGCCTGTCAAAGCAGGAGATAAGAGACACGGGTTTGATCCTGGGGTCCGAAAGATCCCCTGGAAGAGGGCATGGCAACCCACTCCAGTATTCTTGCCTGGAGTAGCCCCATGGACAGAGGAGCCTGGTAAGCTACAGTCCATGGGGTCACAAGACTCAGGTATGACGGAAGCGATTTAGCATGCACGCATAACTAATTCTTATTAAAAGAGGTGTTTTTTTTTTTTTTTTTTTTGAAAACGGGATACATTCAACCGGTTCTGTCCTCCTGACCCCACAAGCAGTTTACAGCAAAACGAAAAGAATTTACAGCAAAAAGTCTGTCTCCCATACGTCTTTTGTCTGGGTCCTCTGTCCCACCTCTGGATTCGTTTCTTTTCCTTTTTCCAAAATTTCCTTATGCACATACAAGCAAACACAAAGTCTCATGCCCGTCTGGTTTTACACAACCAATAGCATCCTGTACACATTGTTCTGTATCTTCACGATGTTTCCATACCAGTTCATAGAGAATGTTCACGTTATTTCTTACGGTGTCTTATATAACACTGCATAGATATGCTAGGATTTACTCAACCAGGCCCACACTGCTGTGCATTTTGTTGACTTCTAAACCCTTGCTGTTGCAAATAATGCCAAGATAAGTATTCAGTTCAGTTCAGTCGCTCAGTCATGTCCAACTCTTTACAACCCCATGAATTGCAGCACACCAGGCCTCCCTGTTCATCACCAACTCCCAGAGTTCACTGAGACTCACGTCCATCGAGTCAATGATGCCATCCAGCCATCTCATCCTCTGTCGTCCCCTTCTCGTCCTGCCCCCAATCCCTTCCAGCATCAGAGTCTTTTCCAATGAATCAACTCTTCACATGAAGTGGCCAAAGTACTGGAGTTTCAGCTTTAGCATCAGTCCTTCCAAAGAAATCCCAGGGCTGATCTCCTTCAGAATGGACTGGTTGGATCTCCTTGCAGTCCAAGGGACTCTCAAGAGTTTTCTCCAACACCACAGTTCAAAAGCACCAATTCTTCGGCGCTCAGCCTTCTTCACAGTCCAACTCTCACATCCATACATGACCACAGGAAAAACCATAGCCTTGACTAGACGGACCTTTGTTGAAAAAGTAATGTCTCTGCTTTTGAATATGCTATCTAGGTCGGTCATAACTTTCCTTCCAAGGAGTAAGCGTCTTTTAATTTCATGGCTGCAATCGCCATCTGCAGTGATTTTGGAGCCCAAAAAAATAAAGTCTGACACTGTTTCCACTATTTCCCCAACTATTTCCCATGAAGTGATGGGACCGGATGCCATGATCTTCATTTTCTGAATGTTGAGCTTTAAGCCAACTTTTTCACTCTCCACTTTCACTTTCATCAAGAGGCTTTTGAGTTCTTCCTCACTTTCTGCCATAAGGGTGGTGTCATCTGCATATCTGAGGTTATTGATATTTCTCTCGGCAATCTTGATTCCAGCTTGTGTTTCTTACAGTCCAGCATTTCTCATGATGTACTCTGCATATAAGTTAAATTAGCAGGGTGACAATATACAGCCTTGACGTCCTCCTTTTCCTATTTGGAACCAGTCTGCTGTTCCATGTCCAGTTCTAACTGTTGCTTCCTGACCTGCATACAGATTTCTCAAGAGGCAGGTCAGGTGGTCTGGTATTCCCATCTCTTTCAGAATTTTCCACAGTTTATTGTGATCCACACAGTCAAAGGCTTTGGCATAGTCAATAAAGCAGAAGTAGATGTTTTTCTGGAACTCTCTTGCTTTTTCCATGATCCAGTGGATGTTGGCAATTTGATCTCTGGTTCCTCTGCCTTTTCTAAAGCCAGCTTGAACATCAGGAAGTTCACGGTTCACATATTGCTGAAGCCTGGCTTGGAGAATTTTGAGCATTACTGTACTAGCATGTGAGATGAGTGCAATTGTGTGGTAGTTTGAGCATTCTTTGGCATTGCCTTTCTTTGGGATTGGAATGAAAACTGACCTTTTCCAGTCCTGTGGCCACTGCTGAGTTTTCCAAATTTGCTGGCATATTGAGTGCAGCACTTTCACAGCATCATCTTTCAGGATTTAAAATAGCTCAACTGGAATTCCATCACCTCCACTAGCTTTGTTCATAGTGATGCTTTCTAAGGCCCACTTGACTTCACATTCCAGGATGTCTGGCTCTAGGTGAGTGATCACACCATTGTGATTATCTGGATCGTGAAGATGTTTTTTGTACAGTTCTTATGTGTATTCTTGCCACCTCTTCTTAATATCTTCTGCTTCTGTTAGGTCCCTACCATTTCTGTCCTTTATCGAGCCCATCTTTGCATGAAATGTTCCCTTGGTATCTCTAATTTTCTTGAAGAGATCTCTAGTCTTTCCCATTCTGTTGTTTTCCTCTATTTCTTTGCACTGATCGCTGAAGAAGGCTTTCTGATCTCTTCTTGCTATTCTTTGGAACTCTGCATTCAGATGCTTATATCTTTCCTTTTCTCCTTTGCTTTTTGCTTCTCTTCTTTTCACAGCTATTTGTAAGGCCTCCCCAGACAGCCATTTTGCTTTTTTGCATTTCTTTTCCATGGGGATGGTCTTGATCCCTGTCTCCTGTACAATGCCACGAACCTCACTCCATAGTTCATCAGATACTCTATCTATCAGATCTAGGCCCTTAAATCTATTTCTCACTTCCACTGTATAATCATAAGGGATTTGATTTATGTCATACCTGAATGGTCTAGTGGTTTTCCCTACTTTCTTCAATTTAAATCTGAATTTGGTAATAAGGAGTTCATGATCTGAGCCACAGTTAGCTCCTGGTCTTATTTTTGTTGACCTTATAGAGCTTCTCCATCTTTGGCTGCAAAGAATATAATCAATCTGATGATTTCAGTGTTGACCATCTGGTGATGTCCATGTGTAGAGTCTTCTCTTGTGTTGTTGGAAGAGAGTGTTTGCTATGACCAGTGCATTTTCTTGGCAAAACTCTATTAGTCTTTGCCTTGCTTCATTCTGTATTCCAAGGCCAAATTTGCCTGTTACTCCAGGTGTTTCTTGACTTCCTACTTTTGCATTCCAGTCCCCTATAATGAAAAGGACATCTTTTTTGGGTGTTAGTTCTAAAAGGTCTTGTAGGTCTTCATAGAACCGTTCAACTTTAGCTTCTTCAGCGTTACTGCTTGGGGCATAGACTTGGATTACTGTGATATTGAATGGTTTGCTTTGGAAACGAACAGAGATCATTCTGTCGTTTTTGAGATCACATCCAAGTACTGCATTTCGGACTCTTTTATTGACTATCATGGCTACTCCATTTCTTCTGAGGGATTCCTGCCCGCAGTAGTAGATATAATGGTCATCTGAGTTAAATTCACCCATTCCAGTCCATTTTAGTTCGCTGATTCCTAGAATGTCAACATTCACTTTTGCCATCTCTTGTTTGACCACTTCCAATTTGCCTAGATTCATGGACCTGACATTCCAGGTTCCTATGCAATATTGCTCTTTACAGCATCAGACCTTGCTTCTATCACCAGTCACATCCACAGCTGGGTATTGTTTTTGCTCTGGCTCCATCCCTTCATTCTTTCTGGAGTTATTTCTCCACTGATCTCCAGTAGCATATTGGGCACCTACTGATCTGTGGAGTTCCTCTTTCAATATCCTATCATTTTGCCTTTTCATACAGATCATGGGGTTCTCAAGGCAAGAATACTGAAGTGGTTTGCCATTCCCTTCTCCAGTGGACCACATTCTGTAAGATCTCTCCACCATGACCCGCCTGTCTTGGGTTGCCCCACGGGCATGGCTTAGTTTCATTGAGTTAGACAAGGCTGTGGTCCTAGTGTGATTAGATTGATTAGTTTTCTGTGAGTATGGTTTCAGTGTGTCTGCCCTCTGATGTCCTCTTGCAACACCTACCATCTTACTTGGGTTTCTCTTACCTTGGGCGTGGGGTATCTCTTCATGGCTGCTCCAGGAAAGCGCAGCCACTGCTCCTTACCTTGGACGAGGTGTATCTCCTCACCGCTGCCCTTCCTGACCTTCAACGTGGGATAGCTCCTCTAGGCCCTTCTGTGACAGTGCAGCCACCGCTCCTTGGACGTGGGGTTGTTCCTCCCGGCCTCTGCCCCTGGCCTTGGGCATGGGGGCGTGGGGTAGCTCCTCCCGGCCTCCGCCCCTGACCTTTGGGTTTTTCCGTGACATCTTACAGAAAAACCCAAATTAATTTTTTTTTTGCCAACCCAGTATTTATGTCAGTGTGTGACTTTGCGTGTGCGCAGGGCTATCTGGAGAATAAATCTCAACTTGTAATTACAGAAGCAGTACATGTGCATTATACAAAATTGGAAAATACCTCAAGTGAAAGTAAGATAAAAACATATGTGCTCAGTTGTGTCTAACTCTTTTCAGCCTTACTGCCTGTAGCCCACCAAGCTCCTCTGTCCATGGAATTATCCCAGCAAGAATGCTGGAGTGGGTTTCCATTTCCTTCTCCAGGGTGTCTTCCCAACCCAGGGATCAAACTCACATCTACTGTGGCTCCTGCATTGGCAGGCAAATTCTTTACCACTGAGCCACTAGGGAAGCCAAGATAAAGACAGAAAAATACCATATTCTTACTATCAGAGATTAAGTGTATTTCTTTCCCTCTCTCTATTAATATACAGATATGATATCATACTGCAACTCTTTTGTAATCTCTTTTTAAAAAGTCAATAACCTCCACCTTTTCATTTCAACAAATTTCATTTCATCTAAATATCTGGATCACATTCATATTCCCCCATTTGTCCAAAGACAGTGGTAAAGAACCCGCCTGCCAATGGAGGAGACCCTAAGAGACTGTAGGTTTGATCCTTGGATCCAGAAGATCCCCTGGAGAAGGAAATGGCAACCCAGTCCAGTTTTCTTGCCTGGAAAATTTCATGGACAGAGAAGCCTGGCAGGCTAGAGTCTATGGGATCGCAAAGAGTCAGACAGGACTGAGCGACTTAGCACGTAACATCTTTTGCAGTGAAAAGTGTTAGGCGCTCAGTTGTGTCCGACTCTTTGCGGTCCCATAGGCTGTAGCCTGCCAGGTTCCTTTGTCCATGGAATTTCCCAGACAAGACTACTAGAGAGCGTTGCTGTTCCCTTCTACAGGGGATCTTCCTGACCCATGGATTGAATTCAGGTCTCCTGCATTGCAGGCAGATTCTTTACTACTGAGGATTTTACTAAACTAGTACCTCATCTAGATCCAGGCATTTGCATCACGTTGTTAAATTAAGTTCCTTAAGTCTCTCTGATCTATGAGATTCCCCCCACCCTTCCACCTGCCAACCTCCTTTTTACATGATGCTTATATACTTATTGTATCCTCTTCTCTTGATGTATGTGTGTGAGAGTGTGGTGGGGGTGAAATCAAAAGTCTAGGTCAGTTATCTTATAGAATGTCTCATTTTTTGAATGTGAAAATAGGAATGATCAGTGTTTGTGTATGGGGGACTTCTGATTTGTTGTTAAAGGTTTTTTTAATGCGAACCATTTTTAAAATCTTTATTGAGTTTGTTACAATATTGCTTGCATTTTAGGTTTTTTGTTTCTTTTTTGGCCTTGAGGCATGTGGGATCTTCCCTTCCTGACCAGGGATTGAACCCAGTTTCCCTGCACTGAAGGTCAAGTCTTAACCACTAGACTGCCAGGGAAGTCCCCAGGGATCTTCTGACAATTTCAGAATAATGCTTGAAGGGGAAAATTTTATTTTTAGAATTTTTAAACTGAAACTATGTCAGTCCACAAACCTTCCTGTTCCTGTGTTACTGGGGCTACTGTTCAGTAGCATGAAGTCTGAAGTCTGGTCTGGGTTCTGAAAGCCATGCCTGTGTTATTTCATGTGACAGATTTCCAGTTACAGAACTCCTATTAGCAGTGAGCTGGGCATCGGTGGCCTGCCTGTGTTCGTCATGCTGTGGCCATGTCTCTCCTAGTGCTGGAACCTTTGACCAACCCCCTCTCCTTCCCCTGGTACCCTGTGTGAAGCTCTTCCATAGCACTCTTGACACAGTTCTGTAATTAGCGTTTGTCTTTGTCTCTGGCTGCACTGATAGTGCTGTGTACTCAGACATATCCTTGTATTCATCTTGGTATTCCAACATATCCTTGGCACAAAAGAGACCTTTCATGTTTGATGAATGAATGACTGAATGAATGAATGAGTTAGTGGACTAGTTAATAGTATCAGCTCTTTCAGGATGGGGCACTTGTATATCACAGGCTTGTGGTGCAGTTTTTCCTTTCTGTTTTCCTTGCTTCAGAAGTTGAGGGAGGTTATTTCAATCTGTGAGTCAGCACTAGATGTGGCCCCCGACAAGTGCTGTGTTGAGGACAGTTCAGTCACACTCTTGAATAAGAGGCTACCTCTTGGTGGGTTTGAGGTTCTGGATAGTTTCAAATGCATTTAGTTCTGGATGATTCTATTACCGCCTATTGCTTTCCTTTCCTTGACCACAGTTGTAGGTGTGTTTGGGAAAATATTTGGGAGGGTTTCCTGCACCTTCCACAAGTCTGAGCCTAGGTTTTATAGAACTGAGTGGAGTAGATAGCAGGTAGACGGAACATACATTGCAGCCTTAGTTCAGCGGTAGACTAACTTTTTTTTCCCACTTCTTCAACTCAGCCTGCATGATGTACTTAACAATCTGAGATCAAAATATAACAAGCAGGTCAAGCAATTTCAGGAGGAGAACCAGTCCCTAACCTCAGACTACAAACGCCTGGTGCTGCAATTCAAGGAGCTTCAGAAAGCCATGAGGTATTTCAGGGACGTGGGTCCGAAGGCATGTGTCCCAGGAGGGGGACTGTGGGAGCTGAGCTGGTAGTGACGGTGATTCCATTCACGTGTGGCATCGCCTGTGAACTGGGCCAGGGCACTAGAGAATCTTTTCTGCTGTCTCTCCTGTCCCTTTACTTGCATGTCACCTGCCTGTTCTCGTAGGTGAGAATCTCGGGCTCAGAGATGGGGCTGGGTCCAGGGTTTCCCCCAGCTCTGCCTCAATTCTTGCCCTACTGCTAGCTGGGGGTGCATGTGGGGGACCAGTCCAGCCCTGGTGTCAGCTGACCACCATCGGTCACTCTCCTTCCCAGGCATTTTGCTCTCATTGATGACAAGCGGTTTCGGGAGATTTGGCTGATGAATGAAGAAGAGGCGAAGGACCTGATAAACAGAGCCTTTGATGTAGACAGAATCATCAGTACCCATCATCTAGGGCTCCCCTGGATGGCACCCGACTTCTGGTTCCTAAAGAACGTGGGGCCAATTTCTCAGCAGCAGCAGAAGTCCGCCACACAGATCTTAGAGGAAGTCCTGATGGAAGCAGGTGACCGGAACAGAGTCAGAGCATCTGCAGGCTGGAGTGGAGGGGCCTCTGAGAACATGTATTCCCACCAGCAATCTGCTGTCTTGCACTTTTCAAAATCTTTTCATGTGTATTATCTCATTTTACCTTTTGAGCAAGTGGTAAAATCTGGGTAGTACCATGGTTTTTAGTACTGTTTTCAGACAAGGAATGTATAGCTTTAAACTTAACATTTGTAAATTTTAGTGAAGAAAAATTTTGGCTCAGCTGCTCTTGTTATTCTGTGAAGCAGCTGCTTTCCCTACATTTTCATTGACGGTTTCTAAACTGCCGCAGGGTTGGAAACCATAGAGTGGATGTGTTAGATCGATCTCTAAGAATAAACAGGTTCACGGTTTCTCTCCCACTTCCTGGTCAAGGCTGGATTTTGGTGTGACATTTCCAGGTAGATACAGTTGGGAAGAGTGAGGCATTATAGGCTGGCCAGGAGCACCAGAATTCTCCAGATAATCTCTTATTTCAACCCCAACCCTCCCATTTTTTTTCCCCCAACATAATAGGTTTTCATCAGCTAAAGTGACTTTAGTGCCTTGAAGAGGCCTTTGAAGGTATACATTTTCACAAGGAAAGTGGTTTGACTGTCCCTCACAGTGAACCAGGCTGAGGAATCACCTTCTCTTTCTGTCTCTTTTATGTCCCTTCGCAGAAAAGGAGGGGGCAGATGAGGACAGCTCGGAATCAGAGACTTACCTGGACCTGCCAAAGCAAGTTTCAGCAAGAACGACCCGCAAGATCTTGATGCTCCTGTGTGACGAGTCGGTGAGGCTGGGCACCTGGCGGGAGGCTTTGTGACTTTCTGCCCTTGCTTCTCAAATGCCGCCTTGGACGACACTGGATAGGCCAGAGGTGGCCTGGAGGCAGCAGAGGACCTGCCCACAGGATGGTGCTGTTGTGGGGGGACCCCCCGCTCTGGGCTTCATGGGGTTGTAGAGAAGCTGTCATGCTCCAGAGCTGGCCTGGCTGGCCTGGCTGGCCAAGGGGTCCTCCCTTTGTGGGTCAGCAAGGTGGGTCCATGCCAGCAAGGGACCCCTGCTAATTCATTTTTTTTTTTAATGCTTAAATATGCTCATCTGCAAGAGAAAGGGTCCCAGTCTTGCCCCCTTGCATCCATCTGACAGTAGGGTGGCCACAACCTATGGTGGCCTTTCTCTGGGAGCTGAGTTTGCAATTACTTTGAGGGTATTAGGCCTAAGATGTCTTCACTCATGTTAAAAAACCCACTGGAATTGGTGTAACAATCTCGTTGGAGCTGGTTCAGCTAGAAGTCCGATGGTACCCAAACAGAATTGCTGTTTACTTAGGTCTTCGTTTCTGAGATGGGAAAGAAGTGGTACGAAGATTGTCAGGCACCAGTCCACTTGGGACAGTTCTTGGGCACGAGGGGGATCTCCTGCCACTGAGGGCAGCTCCCGATGAAGGAGGAAGTTGACCGACACTCTGCTCCGTCCGCCAGCTTGCTGCCTGTAGTCTCCTGTCCAAGGAGCGCTCCCCCAGGCGTTGCTCCCACTCCGGGGTGCACCCAGTCTTCTCCCCTCTCTGCCCCAATTGACGGATACTGGGTTCTGTTCCGGTGTCTCCATCTCTCTCCAGCCTTCCTCCCCTCCAGATCAGCACTCACTGCTGTGTCCTGGAGATGTCTGGGGACTCTTGTTCAGTCTCTCAGTTGTGTTCAACTCTTTGCAACCCCACGGACCACAGTATGCCAGGCTTCCCTGTCCTTCACCATCTCCCAGAGCTTGCTCAAACTCATGTCCATTGAGTCTGGGGACTAGCATTTGGGTGAAGTGACATGGGCGGGAGGGAATGGGACTGGATCAGGTCTGGACTGTGGTGGGGAGCTCAGGTGTTTGCCCCTGCGGTCTGTAGGCCAGGTGAGTCAGCGCCTTCTGAGGACACCTCAGTCCATCATGAGGACCGGCTTCGTCCCTGAGAAGGACTTTTAGGCTTCCCGGGAAGGCCTTCCTCTGGGGTGCCTGGCAGCTGCCCGATGTTTCGGCCCTGGGGTTCTTTCTGCTCTGAGGAGTTGTCCCTGGCTCATTGCCCGGAGGGGGACGGGCTGCAGGACTTGTCCTGAACCCCGTCTCCTACTGGAGATGTCGTCTCCCTTCTCCTCAGGGTTTCCTCATAGAGAGCAAGTTGCTGAGCCTACTCCTGCCCCTGGAGAAGAACGAGTGTTACCTGCTGAGACTGGACGCCGTCTTCTCGGTGAGTGCCTCTCAGGCTGAGTGGGTTGGGGGTTCCAGTGTAACACAGCCCCCTGGGTTTTCCAGCACTGCCTCAGCCCTGGAATAGCTGCTAGGCTCCCAGGGCTTCCCCAGCTCACTGTCATATCCCTCCCTTTACCTACTCTCCATGCCAAGAATCGGCCTCAGAGTTGCGTTGGTGACTCCCATCTCATCCCTTCCTCTGCCAGCCCCTAGCTGTCAGCCGCAGGTTCTCCCCTTTACCCCTAAACTCAGAGGTGTGTTCAGCCCCCTTTAGCATGCTCCTGCCCACCAGGCCTGTATGGGGCTGTTCTGAGCGTTGTTTCTCTGTTCTGAGGTACGTGTCCGCACTCACTGTGCTTTCCGGTGTTGAAAGGCCTGTTCTCTGGGTCATGGTAGGCACCAGGGAGGCTGAGGGGAGCCAGCCCCTGCTCTTGGGAGCTGAGGGACTTCTTAATGTGGTATTTGATGCAGTCATTCTATTTTTTCCTCAGGCCCTTGGAATTGAAAATGAGGATGACTTGTATAAACTGGTTAACTTCTTCCTCAAATACCAAACTCATCATTCACCTTCCAGCCAGGTAAGGTGAAGTGTAATAAAAAAAAAAAAAAAAAAAAAGAGCATTCAAAATTCTCCTGGAATCCCCAGAGGGCACTGCCACCTTTGAATAATACTTGTGATTTGGAAAGATCCCCTGGAGAAGGAAATGGCAGCCTACTCCAGTATTCTTGCCTGGAGAATCCTGTGGACAGAGGAGCCTAGTGGGCTACAGAGCATGGGGTTGCAAAGAGTTGGACATGACTGAGCGACTAGCACCTTCACACTAGGGAGAAGTAGTGGGGATTTTGTATCAAAGCTGATTTTAGCACTTCCCTTGGCGTTGTTACTTTTTGTATTTGTAAAGGGAAGGCTAGCTAGATCCTGTTCTTAACACTGAGGCCCAAGGGGTCTTTTCCAGGACCTTCCTTCAAAGCCAGGCCTCAGCCACATGAGACCTGAGCTCACCAAGTTCTGAATATTTTGATTCATAATACTTTCTTGCAAAGCAAGGCCCATTTTTAATAACTATCTTGATCATAATTGACTATTTTGAGGAAGTCATCATGTTACAAATTTGTAAAATTTTAATATTAATATAAAAATTAAAAACAGGAATTAAAAAAGGCTTTTAGTATTTTTAGTGTCACAGTGAGTATGAGTATCCAGAAAGAGTTGGGTGAGGGGACAAAACTGAGAAGCCGTAAGAAAAAATAAGGGCAAACTGGCTGCATCAAAAAGAAAGTTCTGTAGATCAAAAATCGATATAAGCAAAGTTAAGATATAGATGACAGGAGGGGGAAATATTTTTAATTCATATCACAGACAAGGGCTAATTTCAATATATAAAGAACGCTCATAAACCAATAAGAAAAACATCCACTCAGTGGAACAGACAAGGGATATGATCAAACACCTTTTAAAAGAGACATACAAATAACTTTAAAGCATATGAAAATATAATCAGGCTTTCTTATATTTAGAGAAATGCAAATTAAAAGTGCTCAAATTCAATTTTCACTTGTCAGGTTGGCAAAAATCCATAAGTTGGATAGCAGATAGTGATGGCTGAGGTTTGAGAAACAGGCATGTTCATAGTTTACTGGTGTGAGTGTAAATCGTTGCAGCCTCTGTGGCGGACAGCTTGGCAGGATCAACTGTAAAACCGTATAGTATACTTTAGCCTGTGCTCCTCTTCTAAGATTTTATCCTATTGATGTACTCAATACAGTTGAAATGGTGTTTATCATAGCTTATTCATCACGGCATTGTTTGAAATGACAGAAGATTGGAAACGATCCAGATTTCCATCCTTAAAGAATTGATTAATATATGCTGCATCTATACAATGGAATACTATGCAGCTGTGAAAAAGAACAATGAAGTTCTTTAGGTATTTATGTGAAAAGCTCTCTAAGGTTTGTTGGTATGTGAAACTCTACTATGTACGTAGTAGAATATCATTCATGTAAAAATGGGAAGGAAAAGTGAAAGTGTGTGCTTGCTGCTGCTGCTGCTAAGTCGCTTCAGTCGTGTCCGACTCTGTGCGACCCCATAGACGGCAGCCCACCAGGCCCTGCCGTCCCTGGGATTCTCCAGGCAAGAACACTGGAGTGGGTTGCCATTTCCTCCTCCAATGCAGGAAAGCGAAAAGTGAAAGTGAAGTCGCTCAGTCGTGTCCGACTCTTAGCGACCCCATGGACTGCAGCCTGCCAGGCTCCTCCATCCATGGGATTTTTCAGGCAAGAGTACTGGAGTGGGTTACCATTGCCTTCTCCAAAGTGTGTGCTTATATGGATTTGTATTTCTTTGGAAGAATATATAAGAAACTGATAATGTTGGTTTACTGGTGGGAAGTAAACTGAATGAACTGTACAGCAGGAGTAGAAGGACTTTTTAAAATTAAAAGATTGAAATTTAATTTGTGCTATGAATCAAGAGGATATTTATATCATGTAAGCTTTATACATATCAATAAAATGAACACCTGTGAACTGGATACCAAACTAGAATGTTATCACTGGTGTGTGTGTGTATGTGTGTGTGTTTAATTTGGTTGCACTGCCCAGCATGCATGATCTTAGTTCCCCAACTAGGGATTGAACTCAGGCCCCTGTAGTGAGAGTGCTGAGTCCTAACCACTAGACCACCAGGGGATTCCCCCGTTATCACTGTAGTGAAGCTCCCTGTTTGCCTCTTTCTGGTCTCATCTTCCTTCTTCTCCACTCTTTTCCTTCATTATCTCTTTCTTTGTGTGAATGTCTGCATCTTTCTTTTCCAAAACTTCTGTAACTTTCTGTAAACATTTTCTCCATTTTTCCTCTTTCTAGCTGTCTTCATACATTCATGCTTGCATGCCTCCAACCATAGTTCCCCTTGCATCTTTGTCCACACTGGTTCCTGGCATCTGTGTCCCCACTACAGGAGCCACTGGATCTCAGAGCAGAGAAGGAGAGGAGCCTTGTGGATGGGAAGTCACAGGAGAAGGAGCCCCCTCCTTCTCCCAAGCTCATCCACCCCAACGACGTTCTCAAGATTCTGGAGGCCTTTGTCATGAGTCTGAGGAAGCCTAGGTGGGCTGTGGTGCTGGAGGGCTTACCTGAGAAATGGGTGGAGAGGGGAGCTGGATGGGATGGGGGCCCAGCAGATACAAGGAGGGGAGAAGAGGCTGCTGAGCCAGAACTTGGGGAAGTGAGTAGAAGGATGTCCGGAAGGGGGGGTGAGAGGAATCCATGGACATTGCAATGAAAGAAATAGATACAGAAGAGATTTGCATGTTTCCATTCATCATTCATTTATTTAACGAACACCTGTTGGGGACTACTGTGTATAGGCCTTGTGGGGAGAATACTTTGTGATCAGAACAGTGGTCAAAGCACATGGAGGTGTCAGGCTGCTCAGAGGGGAAGTGGTCACCTTCATCTGAGACATCAGAGAGGGTTTTAGGAGGAGACTGCAGCAGAACTGGGTTTTCCTGGGTGGACAGAGCTGGGGGGAGGACATTTCAGGATGTCACAGTGCAGGGAAAGACCTGCTTCAAGAATCATGACAGAGCAGTATGACTGGAGGGTCAAGGGTCTGGGGAGTGGGACTGGCTTGGGTAGAGGAGCCAGGCTGGATCTTGAGAACCTTATCCAAATTCCCCAAGGTCTTGGTCTTTACCCTTTGGTGGATCGGAGCCAGAAAATGATCTTAAGCCATGAGGGAGCCAGGAGCAGACTTGCATTTTAGAAAGATGACTTTGGCGGCCGACTGATGCCTGATTCAGGGACCGTAGTGGGAAGGTTTGTCCAGGTGGGAGGGGATAGCTTGGATGAAGGCTATCCTGGGGAGGGGGGGTGGTGTGGAGAGGAGATAACAGATTTTAAGAGCTGCCTTGGCAGCATCCTTGGAAGAAATGGACATAATAGTGAGCTATAGAGCCAGTGATGTAAACTGACGGAGAGGAAGGGAGTGGATGACACTCCTTCATAACGGTGACAACATCACCGAGAATCAGGAACCTTGATGGATAAGCAGGTGTTGTTTCTGAGGTGCTTCCATGATCGGATGAAGGTGACAGTAAGTCTGTGAGGGGCACTGCTTGGGGGCCCTGGTGACACCAGGCTGAGGGGAATGATACCAGTGCTTTTGACCTTCAGGGACTTTTGGGTGCCAGTGAAGTTGCTGAAAGCTGTGCGAGATGACTCAAAGGACTCCGAGTACTGGGAGGCCCTGACTACGGTTATCCCTGCCACCACCCTGAACCTCTGGGATGCTCTGTATACAGCCTTGGAGAAATACCAGTGAGTGTGTATGCCATGGCTCAGGAGGAGGAGGGCAGGTAGGGCAGGCCCAGGGCAGGCAGGTAGGAGAAGTGCCCTGCTTGGAGCGGCCACCTTTGCTGCCTCCCTGTCCCAGGAACTCTTGGAGAGTAAAGCTGCTTTTGGCAACTCAGGTGGGGGGCCATGTAGTGTTGGGGGATCGAACCCTCCGGCTTCACCCTCCCTGTTTTGTTCCGGGTGGCCTGGCTCCTTCAGGGCTGGAGGGCTGCCCTGGTGGGTGAGGCTTCTGGGGTCCTCATTCACCTCCAACTGGAGTAGAAGGGCAGAGATCCTGGCTCCGACTTGATTGAGAATGGAGGAGGATTCAACGGGCCTCTAATTTTTCTGCCCAAAGCCTCGTCCTAACCCAGAGGGCTGAGCTGCTGATAGAAAACAGTTCCCTGGAGAGGCAGAACACAGAGCTGCAGCAGCTGCTGCAGCAGTATCTGGACACCAAGGTGGGTCCCAGGAGGGGAGGCAGGACACTGGGGCGCTGGGCAGGGGGCAGCAGTGGGACTGGCGGAGACGCTGGAAGAGGTCAGGCGTCCCCTCCCCACCACCTCCAGAGGCAAGGCAGCTTCGAGGTGCGGGCTATCTTAGTGTCACTTTGACGCCCATACACTTTTTGGCACCAGATGCTTGTTGGATGGCTCTGCAAGGCAGTGATCCACCCGGTGCTGGCCTCACAGCTTACAGAGCCCTTCCACAGGAATTTCCTTCTTTGGTCCTAACAGCTGGTCTGTGAGGTGGACAGGGCGGGAGTGATTCTCCCCCCTTCACAAAAAGGAGGATCAAACCACAGAGCCTCTGTCGCTTGCCCAGAGCTCGGGCTCTTCCTGCTCTGCCAGCCCCTGGGGTCTGGCCTGGGATGTGACACCTGGAAAGGGGACTCCAACCGAGGCAGATGTTTCCCCCAGCCCCCTACCCAGACCTGCTCCAGGGACAGCTGGGGTGACTTCCCCGTGTCTTAGCAGGAGACGGGATCTCACGGTCTGCTCCACTGGGAAGAGCCCATTGGCAGCACAGCTGCTGGCTCTGCTCTGCTCCTGTGGGATCCTTCATGTGGCACTTAAGGGTGTAACACTGGGCTGGGCATACCTCCTGAGTCATCAACTAAGGCTAGCCACATGCCAGGCCCTGGGGATGTGTGGCCTGTGGGGGTCTCAGGCCCCCGGCCACACCAGAGCAGGGCATGTGATGAGCCCGGGGATCACAATGGCCTCTTGGCCCAAGACAGGACTCAGTCATTTGGGAACCATAAGGGGCCACCCTTCCTTCGACACTACAGTGGACAAAAGGCTGGGGAAGAGCGTGGAAGAACGAGGCCAGATGGGCAGGTGAAGTGGGGAAGTTAGGGTTTTAGAAAGTGGATCAGAAGGGAAGGTTAAGAGCATTACCAGAGGCTGGTGTGCTGGAGCAGAAGTCAGACAGGGAGCCCAGGACTCAGCTTCTGAGGAAGGCAGGGTGCATGCAGGCTGGCCCAGGAGACGGAAGGAAGTCTTTGGGGAAGTACTCCTAGAGATTTGGAGGCCTCTTGGGAGGTGGACCCTGGGGGAAGGGTAATGACCATTACTCTTTCTTTTCCAGATAAACTCTGAACTGCAAGTTCCTCCGACTCAGGTGTTCCGGGTCCCCACAAAATAGAGCCAGATCTCGAAAAGCCTGTCTCGGTAGGGCCGACCCTGGTATCACTCTTGGTGTGGGAGGCAGCATCCCCTGGGGGCTTCCCCGGGCCCACTCCCTGCATTTTCCAGAACTGTTGTTGTCAGGCCTGTTGAAATAAGGCACTGAGAGGAGTTACCGGATTCCACAGTCCTGATTAAAGTCTTAAAAAGTTGTGTCTGAATCGCTTTAAAGAGCAATCCCCACCTGACATCTCTGTGTCATGAGGGGACTTTGTCCCTGGCTTCAGACTGATTTGAGAACAGGCGTGCAGCTGCAGGCCGAGACTGTGGCTCAGGGCTCCCTTCTTGCTTCCAGGAACAGGTGGTACCTGGGGGCTTTGGGCCATTTCAGGGTCTATGCCTTCAGACTGTCACTAAGAGTGCTTTAGTGAGCTTTTGGGGCCCCTGGGTCCACCAGGCTGTGACCCTGGGGTGTGGTGTGACATTCCTCCTGGGGCAGCCTGGGCAGGCAGCCCTGTACCTGAGGCCCACCTTGAACCCTGGTTCACAAGGCCTCCCACTCCAAAGGGGCCCAGCCTGGGCTGAGCTTGCCAGCCGACCCTGTGCACCCCTCCCCCACAGTCACCCCACCTGACCCACTGCAGACTTGTCAGCTCAGGGTTTGATTTCTTTTATTAAGAGAAAAATCACCACTCAAGAGAGGAAAAGCAGCCAAGAGAAACTCAGCTCACACAGGCGGTGGGGGCGGGAGGTGGGCAGCCCTTCAAGTGCAAACTCCAGGCAGCCCCCGGAGGACTGAAAGGGTGAGCCCATCAGGGGCCAGGCAGGTGGGTGGGGTACAGGGTTCACTGCAGGCGTGCTGGCTTGCAAGGGCTAGTCCGGGCAAAGGAAGCACTGGGAGGCCATCAGAACCCGCAGGCTGGACGGGGACTGGGCTTGTGCATCCAGCCTGCGGCTGCCTGGATAGAGTGGAGTGGCCCGGGGAAGCAGCCGCCTGGCAGGATTCGTGGAAGGGATCTGGGATCACTTCTGCAAGGTCAAGATGGCAGGTGCCCTCACAAGATTATATCTAGGGATGGGGAGGGTGATGCTGCTTGCTCATTGATTCTTTTTAAAGCCCTGGGCACAGCCCATGACATGATTCGATTCTCAGTTAATTTCATTAAAGCTTTAGTGCTCTGCTGGAAGGCCTGGGGAGGATTTCGGGTGGCTTCCTCGGGCAGGTGGGGCAGGCTCTCGCAGTTTCCCACACTCCCCACCCTGCAGGTAGGGACATGACGGGCAGGACCGAGTCAGCAGTAGGCTTGGGGTGGGGTGGACAGGCAGGGAGGGTGGGGGGGCTGTTGTCACCGGCCCAGCCAGCAGGAGGAAGGCCCCTGGGACTGGAGGCCTCTGTGCCAGAGGCGGGGCAAATGTGCAGGCCCAGGAGGGGAGCCGTAGGGAGGGCCCCCAGGGCCTTCACGCCCCCAAGAGCTTCTTGACCATGTAACCGGGGAGGCTGTAGAGGAAGAGCGCCAGCATGAGCAGTCCCAGCAGCGCCAACACGATCTTGATGATGAGCCACTTGTACCGCGTGCAGATGAGGTACTTGATGGACTTGAGGGGGTTGAGGAACCAGACGAAGGCGGTGTCGGGCCGGCTGGGGAGGGAGAGCCTCGGTCAGGGGGGTGGCACCTCCAAGACACCCCGTCCCCACAGCCCTTCTAGACCCCAAGAGGGCCCCCTTCACGGTCCCAGTCCCCAGAGTACTGAGTGCTGGAGGCAGGGTTTGAGCCCATCTCAGCTCCAGCTGTGCTCTTGGAGAAGACTCTTGAGAGTCCCTTGAACAGCTAGGAGATCCAAACAGTCCATCCTAAAGAAAATCAGTCCTGCATATTCATTGGAAGGACTGATGCTGAAGCTGAAACTCCATACTTTGGCCACCTGATATGAAGAACTGACTCATTGGAAAAGACCCTGATGCTGGGAAAGATTGAAGGAGGGAGGAGAAGGGGACGACAGAGGATGAGATGGTTGGATGGCATCACTGCCTCAATGGATATAAGTTTGAGTAAACTCTGGGAGTTGGTGATGGACAGGGAGGACTGGCGTGCTGCCGTCCATGGGATAACAAAGAGTCAGACACCACTGAGCGACCGAACTGAACTGAACTTAGCTCCAGCAAATGCTGCCTGTATTCCCCTTCTCTTTGCAGAGAACGGCACTTGTCCCAGCTCCTCCCGAGGCCTAGATGGCATTTTTGGCAGCTGGGCAGCTACCCCTCGACCCTACACTTGGAGTGAGGGCAGGTCAGTGCTGGAGGAGGCTGTTGCAGGGCTGCAGGCAGTTCTGGTTATTACAATAGGAAGCTCCCCTACTGAGCTGTTCATTGTGGATGGTCTAGCACTTGCTGTGTGTTCACAGTGAGGTTTGTGTTTCCAACCTGTTCCCCCTTTAGGCCTCTGTCCCCACCAAGCCCTGCCAGGGGTCTGAGGATCCCCAGGGCGGGGTACACGCCACCCTCACCCTGACCTGCCCAGCGTCAGGGCTGGATCATTACTCTACCTTCTCTAGGGCCACCCAGCCAAAAGATGGCTTGTTGAGCTTACATTCTGTTGACCGTGTGACAAGAACAATAGATTCTATAAAATGTCCAGATAGAAAGTCAAAGTACTGAACATGCTTCTTCAAACTCTTCCTGCTCCTGGGGGATGTAGACCTCACCCTCCAGAGCCAATCAGTGCAGGCAGGGCTGCAGGCCGGGGGTTGTGGGCAAGGGCACCCGGTTTCCAGTCCCAGTGGTGACAGGCAAGTGAGGCATGTCTTAGAGCCTCGGATTCCTCACTTGTACCATGGGGTTAATAGCAGACCCCACCTCTGGGGTTGGTGAAAGGGTGATGTGAAAATGCGTGAGAAGTTTTGGCACCAAGCCGAGCTCCCCATAGGCTGGTTACCAAGATGACTGAATGCTGTGGAGCTACTCACTGCCATGCAGGGCAGGAAAGGGCTCGGGTTGGGAGGAGGATGCTGGTAGAATCTCTTCAGGGCTGGATGGCTGATCTCAGTCAAAGCCTTTCCCCTTTCCTGTCCATAACTCAGCTGCTTTCTGCCAATGGAACTGGGTTCGATTCTGACCAGGATGTCGCTGGGAGAAGAGGTGGTATTGTGTAAAGGACACTGGATGGGCCATTTGAAAACCAAGGCTGAGTCCTAGCTCTACCCTGATTTGCTAGGCGGTGGCCTTGGATAAGTTCCTTTTCCTCTCTGGCCTCATATGTAAACATGCAAGACAGTCATTTGCAGTTCTGAGTCTAGGATACCACTTGAAAGCTTCAAAGTTGCTGTCTGCGCTGTCCTTATGTGTGCACTCGTGTGTGTGTGTGTTTGTGTGAGGGTGTGCCACATGCTGGCCAGCTCATAGCCCTAGGTCCAGGAGGAAGGGAGGGTATGAGACTCAGGAGGCTTTGGGCTCAGACCCCAAGGATCTTCTTGACCAGGCAGCCAGGCACAGAGTAGAGGAAAAGGGCGAGGAGGAGAAGCAGCCAGTGATGCATGTATCACACGAAGTGGTGGGCAGACTTGAGAGGGTTCAAGAACCAGATGAAGCTTGTATCAGGCTGGTTAGAGCAGCGACAGGAGCAGAGGGAGCACTGAGGAAGGACACGGAGGATGAGGGCTGGGGTGTGGCGAGGGCCCCTGGCCAAAATGAAAGTGGCTCTCAGCTGCGCACACAGTTCCAGGTGCCGCCCGTCCCCAGCCATCAAGGCTGCCTGGGGCCCCAAAGCCCACCACTGCAGCTGTTTGCCTTTGTCAAAGACTGTGTGCTTAGTCACTCAGTCTAGTCTTAGCCACTAGTCTTAGTCACTCAGTCACCCACTCTTTGTGACCCTAAGGACTGTAGCCCACCAGGCCCCTTTGTCCA
The DNA here is from genome assembly GCF_027580195.1 of Bos mutus. Classification (NCBI taxonomy): domain Eukaryota; kingdom Metazoa; phylum Chordata; class Mammalia; order Artiodactyla; family Bovidae; genus Bos; species Bos mutus. Next base: position 33,671,453 of record NC_091627.1, read on the forward strand.
TGGGGATTCTCCAGGCAAGAATACTGGAGTGGGTTGCCATTCCCTCCTCCGGGGATCTTCCGAAACCAGGGATCGAACCTAGGTCTCCCACATTGTGGGCAGATTCTTTACCATCTGAGCCACCAAGGAAGCCCAAGAATACTGGAGTGGGTAGCCTATCCCTTGTCTAGGGGAACTTCCCAACCCAGGAATTGAACCAGAGTCTTCTGCATTGCAGGCGGATTCTTTACCAGTTGAGCTACCCGGGAAGCCCCTGTCAAAAAGTAGGAAGAGCATTCAACTCAGCTCAACAGGGCCTTCCCTGTACTATAGCCCGTGTTCTGGCCTCAGAGTGGGGAGGTGGATCCTGGGGAGGAAGGGGAGGAGGGAGGAGGCTCTCCTGCAATGAGGCTGTGGCCCAGGAAGGCTCAGAGAGGGCAGAGGTGCCCACAGAGTGGGGGCAAGAAGACCAGAGGTTCTGGCACCTCCTTCTTGTTCCTGTGCCCCCAGGGACCAATTTAGCAGGGGACTGGCACGCAGGGCACTCACTTGGGTTTCTCTAGGGGATCAGGTTCATTGCGGGCCAGGCCCACGGGATTCTTTTCCGCCTCCTCAGCGGTGAGTAGATGCAACTCTGCTTCCACTTTGCCCTGCAGAGAGGAACAGAATGATGCTGGTGCCCGGGAAAGAGGCCAGGCCCTCCCCTGCCCCCTGGCCAGCAGTGGTGAGGCCCACCGTGAGCTCAAACTCGTCATTCTCATTGCGGGCTAGGAGGGGCCACCAGCCTTTGACGCGCTTCTGCTTGAAGATGGAAACCAGGGGCACATCCACCTCCCCCGTGGCCATCTCCATGGTGCACTGCTTGGCCGTTTTCGCGCCCCGAGGGAAGCGATTCAGGTCCAGCTCGATGGCCCCTGTGACAACCTGAGAGTCAGTTCCTACACTGGGTCCAGCTGACACTGGGTTCCCTGGGCTGGGCTCACCCTGCCTCTGCCTCCCCCTCCCCCACCTCCACTGGAGCATCACCTGCTCCAGACCCGAGACCACACCCGGGGTGGGGACTGTCTCCACCCACAGCACTGCCTCCCCCTCCCCCGCCCCCCCATCCTCTCCCTCCTCTCCTGCCTTCCAGGAAGGTGGGCTTACCCAGCTCAGGCCCCCTCCCACCCAGGGGACCTCTCACTGCTCTGGTCCCAGCCCCACACCCAGGAAGTCGTCGGCAGAGAAGTGGTCGGCGTCCCAGATCTGCAGGGTGAGCCGTGCAGGGATCTTGTATTCGGTCTCGTCCCAGGAGAACATGGACTCCTTCTTGGAGATGACTATCTTCTCCTCGGCAGCCAGGTAGTCGAAGGGGAACAGGTAGCGCCAGTTGAAGTTGCCCTCGCCCGTGAGGGAGTGGTAGTGGACGTCTGTGTCCTGCTTGTCCTCCTGCTGGCCCTTCAGCCACCTGTGGGTCATCACCTGTGGCCCTTCAGCCACCTCCCCAGAGGCCTCTCTCCACCCACAGCACCCCCACTCCTCGCCGTCCTCTCCCTCCTCTCCTGCCTTCCGGGAAGGTGGGCTTACCCAGCTCGGCCCCCTTCCCATCCAGGGGACCTCTCACCCACCCCCGCACGAAAATGTCGCTGGACTTCTCCCCAGTGAAGAAGTCGTCATCTTCCAAGACCACCTCATCCGTGTTCCACACGATGACCCTCAGCTCGTACCTGGGTGGGTTAGGGGCTGATTAGAGGTGTGGGGATGGGGGTTACCAGGCTGGGGTTGGAGATGAGGTGACTGGGACAAGTCCTGGGGACTTGGGATGGGCATGGGGCCTGGGCCAGGCTGGGGCTGAGAGTCGATGTGGGGAGAAGCTGAGGGGTTGAGGAGACGTGGGCCCAGGGTCAGAGGAGGTCACCCAGCCATCATGGCTACTGAGAGAAAAGCCAGACTGGGCGGGGTGGCGGGGAGAGCCAGCTGGGCTAGAAGGCCAGGGCCCAGAGTACAGTCCTCCTGGATGAGGCAGGCGGGTGGGGAGCTGACTCAGGTCTCAGGGAGGCTGCCCAGGGAGGGGCAGGGGCCGGCTGCTCGGGGCGTGGCTGAATCGAGGCATGCAGAGTCAGGAATTCCCTCCTTCCCAGAGGCCTGAAGCTCCTTTCCAGCTCTAACAGAAATGTACATTTAAGCCCAGCAGCTGGCAGTGGATCACCCTGGAATCTGATTTCCTTTACACCCTTGCCCCCCAAGGGCATTTTCCTCTTGAAGTGAATTGTCATGATAAATGAGGTAGTCAACCTCTAAAAATCGACTGCAATGGCCTGTGCTGGACTAAACGCCCCTGGACTGCAAGTCCTGGAGACACAGCGGGTTGGGGTGTCCCCTGGTGGCGAGCCATGGAACAGCACACTCAGGGTCCTACCTAGAGCCTGTGCCAGGCAGAATTAGTTGGTTTTGTTTAGTCGCTAAGTCATATCAGACTCTTTTGGAACCTCGTGGACTGTAGCCCTCCAGGCTCCTCTATCCATGGGATTTCCCAGGCAAGAATACTGGAGTGGGTAGCTATTTCCTTCTCCAGGGGATCTTCCCGACGCAGGGATCGAACCCACATCTTCTGCGTTGGCAGGCAGATTCTTTATCACTGTGCCACCTGAGAAAGCCCACCAGGCAGAATGGGCTATATGATTGGTGGGGTCCAGTGTGAAATGGAAATGTGGGGCCCTGATTGCAGGCACCGAGTCCAGTGCTGGCAGTGGCTTGGTCCAGCCACTTTACAGATGGGAAAACTGAGGACCATGGAGGAAAAAGTGACCTGGCCAGTGTCAACTAACAGAGACAGATGGCTTGGCTCATGATCCAGCGTTCTGGCTACTCTCCCACCCTCCCGCCCATTCTGGGCACTCACCCCTGCACATCTCATCAGTTTTAAATAAAACTTGGCAGAGCTGAATGACAGCCTCGAGTGGGAACCACTTTTATCAGGGGGGCAGAGCAGCTCTCAGCGGTTCTGCGTCTTGTGGATGTGTGTGGGGGAACCCAGGGAGGATGCTGCCTGCGAGTGCGTGCCCGTGGAGGAGTGGGTCTGTGAGGACAGAGGCTTCGGGGAGGGTGTCAGTGTGAACTCATGGCCCTTGCTGGCCACACAGTGGGGGTGCGACCCCTTGCCTCAGCAAGGGGACCTCCCCAGGGCAGGCCCCACAGCCCTCTTCGTGGGGTGCTCTGTTCCCCCAACAAGGCCACGTGGGACTGACTAAGGTGACCTGGGCCTGGAGGCTCCTACAGAAAGGATGCGTTGGGGAGCCGGGAGGGAAGGGCGCTGGCCCCGAGCAGCTCACTTCTTGGGCTTCCGAGGGGAGATGTCCAGAGGTGTCCCGGGGGACGGCATGTCCATGGGAAACATGTCCACCCACAGCTCCAGGCGGCCCTGAGGAAGGGGGTGTGGCACGTCTTGTGACTCCTTCCTCTACCCAGCAAGGCCAGGTCTCCTCTCCCTCCCAACCTTTGTTCTGGCAGGACGCATCAGTTTTCATTCTTGGATGCCAGCAATCCCTATGATGTCAACAACAGCCAATTGCAGCTTCTGAGGGAGATTACCCTAGGTTTCCACCAGAGGTGATGTGATTCTCACTCAAAGCCAAGACACGAGCCCTGGTAGTTACAGCGAAGTGTGTGTGTGTGTGTGTGTGTGTGTGTATGGGGCACCCAATACTTTGGGGGAAGCAGCAAATAGCATGGAGATCTCTTTTTATGGATTCAGGCTGGGACTGATCCCAAATACCAAAGAACGTCAGACTCAGGCCAGTCACCTGTTCGATGCCCGGCTTGTCGGGGTTGAGCAGCGGCCGTGTCTCCACATGTTCGGGCACCAGGCGGCAGCCCACGCGGGGGATGTCCTCCCAGTGTCTCAGGGCCAGCAGTGCCACGTGCTCTTCTGTGGGCTTCCTCTGCCCTGTGGGTGCCGGAGGTCAGCTCATATGTGGGCTCAGCAGAACAAGAGACCTGTGCTGGGCCAGGGGCTCAAGGGCATACAGAGGCCCCTTCTCCGGTCTACTGATGGGGAAACTGAGGCTCAGAGGGAGATGTAACAACAGCCCAAGCTCTCAGGTGCCTCATGGGCCCCGGATGGGTCTGTGTCCTTGGGTTTTCCCTGCTTGGGGGGAAACTGACCCGAGAATCCCGCTGGGCTGCGAGGTCAGGGAAGAGAAGAACCTACATCCTGTCCAGCACCTTGAAGGTGGGTGGCACAAGCTTCCAGCAGAGACATTTGCTGGTTCTCCATGAAGGGCCACAAGGGCAAAAGGGTGGGGAGGGCCAGAACAACCTGGGTCTACACTGCCCTCACTCTGCCTTGTAAAAGCTGAGTGACCTTGGGCAAGTCACTGAAACCCTTTGGGTCTCGTTTTCCTCATCTGTAGAATGGGGAAGAACCTTCCTACCCCACAGGGAGGCTGAGAGGAAGAGAAAGGGGACAAGTGGGCAAGTGCGGTGTGGGATGGGGAGGAAGGGCAGAGGCTGAGCGGACAGAAGGGGGACGCTGCGGTGATGAGCAGAGGGGTGGTCCTACCACAAGGATGTGTGGGTCCTTCCATGGCCTCTTGACACCCCCATAGCTGCATGCAGCATCCCTTACCATTCTCGTCCTCGATCTCAGAGGGCCCTGTGAAGACGCGGTTGGACACCTTCACTCTCCCAGGGGGCCCGAAGTGGGGGCCGTCCACTTTGCCCTCCTTGCAGAGGCGGGTCAGGATCTGGCTGGGCTTCATAGGGTCCCGCCAGATATTGTAGCCGTGTCTGTGGGAGGAGACGCATGGCCTGGGTGGGGCTTGGGGTGTGGCTGGGGCATCCCCAGGTAGTAAGTGGCCCTGGCCAGATTCCTTAGGTTGGCTGTTGCCCCATGTGAGCAAGTGAGCCCTGCCTCATGCTCCAGGATCAGCTGAGACACGAGGGCTGCTGGAGGCTGATCCCTCCTGCCCTGGGCTCGGGCCCCACATGCTCCATGCTCCTCAAGGACGAGCATCCAGTCTCCCCGAGTGCAGCCGCACCATCCCCCTGACTATGTCCACTCCTCTGGAACTTCAAAGACTCCCTGAGGAAACTGACAACCAGAGAGGTTAAGGGGCTGGCCCAGGGTCACACAGCCTGGAAGTGGCACCAGCTGGCCAGATCTCCAGTGGACTCTTCCTAGCACACTCCTGCCTCCTCCCAGCCCGCTTTCTCTCCCTCTGTTTCCTCTGTCCTGGAATTCTCTGGCTCTCTCCTTGTCTTGGAACCTGCAGTCCTGGCCCCTGAAGGCTGAGCCCAGAGCCTGTCGGGGTGGAGGCCTGGCTGGGACAGAAACATATGTCCACCTTCCCAAATTCCATGGTTTGCATCTTGATTTTGAAGTCAAGGTACAGTAGGCAGCCCCCCTGCCCCACCCCGCCCCACGCACACGGAGTAGGTCTGGGCGATGCCGCAGGTGGCGCGGTGCTTGCTGTAGAAGCGGTTTTCCAGGTCGATCTTGGTTTCCCCAATGAGGTCATCAGTGCCTACCAGATCCCAGTCGTACACGGCCACCGTCAGCATGGATTCCATGGGGAAGCAGGCTTCGATGTCAAAGGACCTGGTGCGGCGGGGTTGGGAGAAGGGTTGAGGGTAGGGGTGGGGTAGGGTGGGGCAGGAGGGCATCTGGGCTGGGAAGTCCGGGCAGGGTGGAGGTGGGGCACCAGGAGGCCTTACTTCCCAAAGACGGGGTTGAGCTGCTTGGAGATGTAGTTCTCCTTGTCACGGATATCAGTCTTGCCTAGCCGGATGGCGATGTACGGGTCAGCTTTGCCGTTGATGTCTGCGGGGTGCAGGTCCGTGGCCTGGGATGGGAGGGGCGCTCCTGAGCAGGGTGCCTGCACCCTCATCTTCCCCCACCCCACGAGGGTCCCATGATAATGAAGGGCAGGAGCACTGGACCAGAGAGTTGCTGTGTGACCCCGGGTGAGTCCCTGACCAACTCTGGGCCTTGGCTTCCGCTTGTATAAAGGATGGCAAAAGGCCAGCTGCCCTCCCTGGTGTCTCCCAGTTGGGGGCTATCAGTTTGAGGTTGCTTCAGCCCCTCTTGGGCAGGAGAACTGGGAGCCTGGGGAGAGAGGCTGCGAGGGGGCTCTCACCCGGACCACGTAGACCCGGACCAGCACGTTGATGGGGTCATTGCTGGGGATGCCCTGGAACATGCCGTAGGTGGGGTCGTAGCCGGCTTCCCGGGACACGTCCTCTGGGAGTGGCACTTTGTACACGCAGAGGGAGCCCTGGGGTGCAGCAAGTGTGGATCAGGGTGCAGGCTCCCGTGGGCACAGGCAGGGGTAGCATTTAAAACAGCCCAGAGCACTGAGGGTCTGCACCCTGCTGCGGGGGTTTGGGGCCTTAATCTTTTAGTTGCTGGGTCACAGAGAGTCAGGGGTTTTTGAGGAAGTGGCCGGAGTGGGGGCAATTCTGTGGGGGTTGAAGTGGGGGAGTGGATTCAGGGCAGATCCCCCTTATCACTCAGCGTGCAAGTATTCTGATAGTTTTCCCACTGGGGCAGCTGACAGTTCCCCTTGGCTGTCAGCCCCAGGCTTGGGGTGGGGAGGAGAGCTGGTGGGGGGGCTCAGGACTCAGGGCCTGGGTCTTAGGGGCTGGGCCCCGCTCACACTTGCCGCCTGACCTTGAACCGGCCCACAATGCGCTCCTCCTCGGTCCCGCCATCCTCGTCGTCCCCCGTCTTCCCCCGAAGCAGGTTGAACGTGTGCAGCCAGTCCTCGAAGTTGTCGAACTCTGACTCCAGCTCCTTGGGGTACACCTGAGCCAAGCCAGGCCATCAGGGAGGTGAGGCAGGCCTACAGGCCTCTGTCTTGACCTGGGCATGACGTCCCCACACCCTGGTGGGGTCTGCTCCCAGACCCTCACCTTGAGCTCATCAATCTTGGGTTTCCTCTTCTCGGGGGCCTCCGACCCCTGGCCAGGGCCTAGGCTCTGGGTTCTTTTCTTCTTCTCCTCCTTTGCAGCCCTTGCCTTCTCCTTGCCCTTCATCGGCCCCTTCAGGCCTAGCCGGAAATAGACAAGGAGGCAGAAATGATCTGAGTAGGAAAGCCAGGGCTGGAGACCTACCTCATCTCTTCACTAATTTAACTTTGCTGGTCTCTAATAAGAGGACTGTTCTATATTAGCATTTTCCAAACAGCATTCAGTGAAACACTAAGTGTAGGTGTTCTTGGAATGCTTTAAGAGAAAGGATATTTATCTATCTATCTATCTAATGTATATGCATGATATAATAATTATATATATATAATAAGTTGGGGAAATATTTTATTCTGTCTTTCTTTTAGAGATTTATTATAATAGCATTTGTATATTAAAGGCACTGAGAATCCGGCACCAAGGGACCTGTTTAACCAATTTGGCCTCAGAACCTTCTTTTCCCTTTAGAAAATCCATTCGTAGTGTTCCGTGGAAAAGGTCTGGAAGACACAGAATGGGATGAGTTCTGAGGTCCCTTCCAGCTCTGATGTTCAAAGGCTCTAAATGTCTGTCCGTCACTGTGGTTGCTCAACTGGTCAGAGTAAAAGCCACTCTATGTAAGGGCCTCAGGGATGCCTGAGGATATCTGCCGTGGGCTGTTGCAGCTGTGAGGACCCACGGGAAGGGGAAAGAGAAGCAGCTGGTGTGATGAGTGGAGGAGCCACTCATACGATGGGCTGGGAGATGAAAGCAGAGTTCCAGGGCTCCAGGCTCACCTTCAGTGTTGTCCATCTCCTCCTTCTCCTCCAAGTCAATTCCTGAGATTTCTTGTTGTCGAATTTGCTGCCAAAAAATAAGGTGAGGAGAAGGGAAGGTAGGTTTCCTAGGGCAGGGTTTGTTGACCCCACACTGTGGTCTCAGACCAGTCTTAAATTTTTAGAAGCAGAAACTCTTTCCCACTGGGTTTCAAACTTATCATGTGCTCTGCTTAAGTGGGTTAAAAAAGTTTATAGTGTAAAATATGACTTAAGTGTACTTAGGAGTTTTATGATTCTTTCAGTTATGTACAATTGAAAAATATGTATTCTTTAACATTGTTTCCTAGTTTTAACGTTTTGTTGTTTTAAAAGTATAACTGGATAAGAAAACATGGTTTATTTTCTTCAGTCAGTACACACTGGATTCATCCAAGGTGCCACTGCTGCCTGGTGGCAGCCTATGCAAATTACAGGAACAGACTTGAGACAACGGGCAACCTCCCGAAGGTGGTAGAAGATACTACTAGATTTCCCTCAATTATCTGCACTTCTGCTCTCTAAAAGTTTTTAGCACAGAGTCACCTAGCTAAAGATCACATTTCCCAGCCTCCCTTGCAGCTAAGTGTGGCTATGGGATTAGATTCTAGCCAATGTGAGTAGATGTGCTTATGTGCTGCTTCTAGGCTGGGCCCTCAAGAGGAAAGGAGTATGCTGCCTCCTCTTCTCTTTACCCTTCCTGTGCACTGGTATTAGGATGTGATGGTAAGCCATCTCTAACCATATAGATGCCAGTAACAAGATAGCAGTATATCAGTCTCCGACCCCAGTGAATCACCATATCAGCGTTCTTGTTCATAGCAATCTGACCTGCTACAGCAGCTTAGCCTGGGCTCTAATATGAATGGTAAACATCACACACAACTCAGGTCATAGAAAGGGCCTGGGGAGAGGATGTGGCTGGATCAGCTTGGTCAAGGAAACACAACCAGGAGCACGTGTCCCTTCTGGTCAGTTGGTCAGTCTTGGGTGCCTAGGTTGGCAGTGTGGACAAGAGACAAATGAGGAAGGGGAGAAATGAGCTTTCTGGAATTTGCAGTCTGACTCAGTAGACCTGTGTGTGCACAACAAGGGAAGAAGATTTCACACAGCAGCAGGGACCAGGACATGTAAAATAACATAACATAATATGTAAAATGATAATAGATGTGCAAGTACTACCGAGAAGTTGTTGTTTCCTTTTGGCCTCTGAGTGCACGTTTCTCCTCTTCCTCAAAGGTCACCTCCTCTGTGAGGCTTTCCCTGCCTCCTAGGCACTAAATTGCCTTTGTTATCACATTGTACTGTATCTATTTACATGTGCATTTTGCATGTCCAGTAAATACTCAGGGCAGGTTTGGCATCTTATTTTTCGACCCCTGTAGCACCTACATTGGTGGTACATCATCCTATATACTCAAGGAATATTTGTGGAATAAATGAATGAGGACTTGAGAAAACCAAGCCTGGGAAGGCAGACTGGAAAAGGATGAGCTAGAACTTCAAGGCTGTGAGATAGACTGTTCCAAGCTCATATTGATGGAGTGGGGAGACCATTCTGGTGGGTATAGGAAAGAAGCCGAATAGGAGGGTCTGATGTGGAGTTGGCATCACCTCTCCCAGCCCAGTCCCTCCTCAGCCCCCTGCCTAGGACGGAGGCCTCACCTCTTTCATGGTATCAATGGAGGCAAAGTACTTGGACCACCAGTCCAACATACTCTCATCTGGCTCCTCCTCCTCCGGCTCATCTGAGCTGCCCTTCTTCTTCTTCTTCTTCCTCTCCTTCTCTTCCTCAGCCTACAGGGTTGGCCAGGTCCAGAGTCCTGCATATGTCCCTGCACCCTGGCCATTCCCAGAACCCTGGACAATATGGGGGTCCCCCATCCATTATGACCATCTGCTCCCGGGAAGCCCTGGGTTCCAGGGAGCTCTGTGAAGCCACCAGTATGAAAGGGGCAGGACCTTGTTTTATGTTAGTGGATGCCATGGCCCACAGAGTGTCATGACCCACCAGCATGAGCCTGGCCAAGGTGGGATTGGTGCTCAGGGGCTTGCAGCCCAAGCAGCTCTCTCCCTCTGCCTCTTAGGAGGGGTTACGCTGGCTGGAGCATCAGGAGCTGTGGGGTGGCTTGGTCCCTGATGCTGCTACCCTTGGCCTGATACCCTATGTAGTGTAGGGTCTTCTCTTCCCAGAGCTCCCCAGCGGTATCCCCACTCACCACATCCACCTTGATGACAGCATCGGAAGTCTGCAGAGGGGAACCAAGGAGACAAGGACAGGCTTAGCCACCAGGCCGAAAGTGGTGGCAGTGGCCCAGCCAGGGAGGGTGCAGGGAGGGGCTCACACAAGGATGGTCCCTGGGTCATGAGTGCTGTGCTCACAAGGCCAATTCCAGGACTGTGGAAGGTCTGCCTCAGAGATGTTTCCTCAGAACTTCCAGGGTGGTTGTTTGCCAACCTGACTGCACATGAGAATTACTAGGGGCTTTTAAAAATGATTCATTGCAGGGCTCCCCTGAGTCCAAGGTGGGGTACTGGGCACCAGGAGAGTTGTCAACTTCCCAGATGATAGCAGTGGGGAGTCAGAGTCAAGAGGGGAGGTTGACATGGCATGAAGCTGGAGGTTGGTAATGTTGGCTGGGTGAAAGGCAAGTGCCTTAATGAGTAAGTGGACACATTTACACAGCTGAAGGGGACCCCAATGAAAAAGGCCCCACCAGAGCCTATGGGGACGATGGTGAAGCTCAGGTCTGTGCTGTCTTCTTTGTTCACTAATGGCCTGAAACTAGCTGCCCGCCCCCAGGAGGAGCTTCAGAGGCTGGGAGCTGAGAGGGGACGTGGCATCTCAAGATTTAGCCCCACAGCCCCTGGTGGTGCCAATCCCGGCCCTGCAGCCCAGGCACCAGGCCTTGACTGCTTGCCTCTTCCATGAGCCATATGCCCTCTGCTAACTCAGCCACTGGCCCATACTCTCTGGGGACCAGAGTCATGGGGTGAGGAAGGATCCTCTCGGACCCCAGCCCAGATCTCAGAAGCTAGGAGACGCCACAGGCTGCGAGAAGCACACGATGTCAGGAATGGGATTTGGAGAAGGCAGTGGGGAGGTAAGCCTGCCTCCTGCCCTCTCAGTCCTGCCTGGACTCAGGATGACCTGTTCCAGGCCGGCCTCCATCCCACCCTCTCCTGATGGCTCCAAGTCCGTATCTGAACACCCAGGTGACAGGGCCCCTTTTGGCAGACCAACAGTCCCAGTCCTAAGCCAGGAGGAGTAAAGGCACTCCCACCTGGAACTCCTGCCCCAACCCCGGCCTGGGGAGGGTCGTTTGTAAAAGGCTGAGAAAGAAAACTCGGACCCTCTGGAGAGAACACTGATGTTCACACAAGGAGTCCTTGCCTGTGGTGTCATTTGTTGGAATAAAAATAATGTCAGGCTATCCCTTCACACGTTACTGCTCTGTCTCTCAAACATGTGCACTGCATGCATGTTCATGGCACATACACACATGCAGAATTGAGATTCTTGCCTTCCTGGACACTCTAGGATAGGGCTGTGTGCACACGCAGTCAGGGCTAGCCCTGGCCCACCCCACACTGAAGGAGGAGTGACTTAACGTGTTGTCTGGTGGGTGGAGTGGGGTGGTCCGGCTTTGGGAAAGTGTCACCCGCAATTGCACGTCTCCAGGCACCTTACCGCGTCCAGCTTCACCATGGTCTCCAGCTTCTTGACGGGCACCTCCGGCTCCATGCTCACTACGACCTCCCCTGTGAGGCGAGAGGAGGGGCCCCCACTGTACAGCCCACGGCGGCCCTGGAGGAGCCTGCCTGGACAGAGAGACGGATCGACAGACAGACAGACAGACAGGGAGGAGCAGGAGGAAGAGTGAGAGTGGGAGTGGCTGGAAGGTCCAGAGGCCTAAAGCTGATTCTGGAGCTTTCCGAGGGGAAGAGAGAGGGATTCGACAGTTGAGGAGAAAAGATGGGCATAAGGAGAGGGAGGAGGTAAGCCAGAGAGGAGTGTGAGCTGTGCTCAGTGACACAGTGGAGGGCACGTGGTGGGTGGCGGGGGGCAGAGTCTTCGCTGGGGTCAGGCAGAGAAGGCCATCTGCCCTCGGGCCCTCTAAGGACGCCTGGGCTCTGGCCTTTCTGGCACTAGTTTGGGGCTGCCTGGACAGCCCCTCCACCCTGGAGACCTGGCCTCCCCTACCCCATCTGGGGACGCCCCAGGAGGGAACCACGTGGTCTGGACTGCGAGCTGGAGCCCCCACCGTGGGCCTCGGCAGCGGCCGTACCCGAGGTGTTCCAGTTGGGAGCTGAGCGGTCCGGGGGTCGGTAGATGAAGCGCCGCAGGGAGCTGACAGCGTGGGAGCCGACCAGGGTGTAGCGGCCGAAGGCCCGGCAGTCCACCACGCGGATGTTCAAGGGCGGGTGCAGGAGCTCGTTCTCTGGGAGGTCCTGGGGGTGGGGGCAGGGAGCCTGAGCTCAGAGAAGGGGCAGAGGCACTGGCCGTCCCTGGCCGTACCCACTGCGCCCAGCCCTGCCCCACCACGCCTGGGCCCGCACCCACCACTTCAAACCACTTGACCAGGGTGCTGAAGTTGGGGTTCTTCTTGTAATTGTGGATCAGGGACGACTGCACCCCCTTCCCCGCGCACTCGATGTCCACCCGCGGCCGGTCCACCTGGGCCAGGTTTACTCGCTTCAGGTCTCGCAGGCCCCAGAACAGCACCTGTGTGTGTGGGGACAGCCACTTCCATCAGGGGCGCTGGCTGTGGGGGGCCACTCACCGGGAGGGGCAGGGCTGGGAGAGCTGATGAGGGAGGGTGTCCTGAAGGGGCTGAGGGGGCGGTGAGGGTGGGTGTTGGGGCAGACGGAGGCCGGGAAAGGTCCTGGACAGTGTGAATCAGTGCAGAAAGGGCAGGGGATGGGAGGGAGCTGGGGTCTGCCGCTGGCTCCCGGGTGTGACCTTGCGCCAGTCACCTCCCCTCCTGGGACTTCAGTGTCTTTTTCTGAAAAACGAGGCATGGCCTGAGGTTGCTGAAGAACCCCTGGCGTTTGATGCCACCAGTGTGATGTGTGCATACAATCCTTGATGGGGAGAGGGTGAGGGGGACCAGGAAGTATGGCAGGGCCTGTCCAAGGCAGGGCCGGGAGGGGCGGTGGAGCCCTCACGCACCTCCACCCGGTACTTGCTAAGCACGGGTCGGATGCCCACAGGCACAGGCATGATGGGACCTCGGTCCATGTCCACTGGGCCGTTGATCGGCGGCAGGTCGGCCTTCCCTGCTGGTCCAATCTGGGGATGGGGGACACAGTGTCATATCCTGGTGAGCCCAGGGAGAGGGCTCTCTCCCCCAACCAGTTAGGTGCCACATGATCTAGGGAGACAGAAAAGGCCAAACAGCACAGGTCCCCAGGAACCACACCCCCAGTTCAGTCCCAATAGCCTCACAGCAGGATGGGGAGGAGAGAGGCCCCTGGCCCAGCCCCCTCTTTCCAACAGCCCCACCTGCAGCAGCTCGAAGGCAGCCAGCAGGTCCCCGGCCGTGGCATTGCCCCGGTAGATCTGATAGTACTCCAGCTGGGGCGGGAAGCGGGGTGGGCAGTACGCCTCGTCGGCCATCTTCACCAGCGGCTTGGCAAAGGTCCGGCCCATGAAGTCGGCTTTGCCCTGACGCGACAAACAGCCAAGGTGGCCTCTTGATGCCTGAACTGACCAGGCACCTTCATACCCAGGATCTCTTTCAGTCTTCACCATAGCCCCATGTAGTTGCAGGTGTGATCACCCCATTTTACAGATGGGGAAACCAAGTCTTAGGCTAGCTCCAGGCCAGGCTGGCAGTGAATGGCAGATGCAGATCTAGAAATAGGTGCTCCTAGTGCTAGTCCAGAACTCACTCAGGGCTCCCCAGTAGCTGGGGTGGCTTGTAGTAAGTGGCTCCCCAGCTCTGGAGGGGTCACCCCAATCCTCTACTCCCTCACTCCAGAGCACCCATGGAGAGCTATGAGGCTGCTGATGACTGTATGCAGGGATGGGGGGAGTTGGGCGGTCTAGGATGGGGGAAGGCTGGGGATAGCAGGCCTTCTTGGCACGACTGGGCCTGGGCTTGGTCTGTCTGTGCAGCAGGCAGGGATGCCCTGGCCTGTCTTCTCCCTGAGACCCCAGAGGCCCACAGCATCAGGAGGGGTCAGGCTGCAGTGAGAGGGCAGAAGACACCTGGGGTCTCTCAGAAGGGCTGGTCAGCAGCCCAGACCCCTGGCTTCCTGGCAAGCACCCTGGCCAAGGGGCTCTGAGGGTGGGCTGGGGAGGTAGCTGCCAGTGCAAGTGCCAGAGCCCACCCATACCATGGTGTCCTGGTCGTAGATTTCGATAACAATGATAGGGGGATCGTCCCGCAGCTCATGAGCTTCACCGTAGAGCTCCAGGTTGTCGAACACCAGCATCTGGTCCCAGGTGGGGCACAGGGTCTCATTCAGTACCTGCAGCAGGGTGGGGTAGACAGGTGACAGGTAGGGGTGGTGGTGGGTGGGCAGATACTGGAGCAGGAGTCACCCCCCAGTCACTCCTGTCATTTCCAGGGGACTCGGGGGCAGGAGTGCCATGTTCTCTGACTCTTCGGGGAATCTTAAATGAAGGCTGCTATGAGGTCTGCTCATGACCGTCCCCCCTCACCCCCTGCCAACGTCTTCCCTGTCTTCTATGTTGAACGTAACTACGATTAAAGCCTTCACCAGTGTGGCCTGGTCCTGCAGCTATCTGCAAGCCTTCCCTCTAAGGATCTGGGTACTGGCTGCTCTGTTTCTCCAGGTCCCAGAAACTCACAGGCCCCCCAGTGCTCTCAAAGTCAGAGCCACCCGCTCCTCCCCGGTGCCCTCACCTCTGTGCACTGACTCTGGTTGATGAAGAAGACACGGGCAAAGGGGTCTGAGAGGCCGGTGCTGTCAGCAGCAAAGAGGCTGCGAGCCTGGTACATGTGGGCGCGGAGCTGGAAGGCCTGCTTCTCTGTGGGAAGAGCAGGATGAAGCTCGGGGAACAGGTCACCAGCCAGTGTGCCCTCCCCGGGTGAGGGCTCGGAGCCGGGGCCACCCAGACCTGGGAGTCCTCACTCACTAGTGTAGACCAGGCTGATGGGCGGGAAGGAGAGTAGGCCCAGGCCCTGGGCTGCCTTGACCTCCTCGAAGCCGCAGGGCAAGCCACACAGGAAGTCCTTGCGCTGCTTGCTTAGACCCAGCCACAGGTAGAGCTCCAGCTTGGCCTGCACTGTCCAGCCTGCCGAGCCGAAGCCCCGCTTCCCTGGCAGCTGGGGGGTGGGCTCAGGGTCAGCTGCCAGAGCCCTCGGGGTGAGGAAGGGGCAGGGAGCTGAAGAAGCTGTGGTCAGAGGGGGCCCATCCCCACCGCAGCCATCCCACTGGGCTGTGCAGTGGGGAAACACAGCACAGAAGGGGATGGGCAGGGCGGGATCCCCCTTCCTATTCTCTTTAGCTCTTCCCTGAGCATCTTGTCCACTCAGGCCTGGCAGACCCAGGGGTGTGGATGCTGCTCCCTCCAAGAGGAAGATGACCTCTTGAGAGTAGCCCAGCCCCCAGCCCCTCCACCCGCTGCTAATCCATTCCCCTTCCGGCACCTTGAGGAAGAGTGTCTTGACCTTGGCACAGTCCTTGCCTAGTTCCTCCTCCACGATGGAGAAGAGCAGGTCCTTGGAGGGCACCCGGGTGTAGGCGATGCGCTTGTTGTTGCTCATCATCCAGATGAAGACGTCAGGGATGCTGTGCTGGGGCTGGGACAGGGTCCGGTGGGGGAGGCCAGTGTGCCTCGTAAGGGAGGGGACCGGATACTGGGCCTTCCTTCTCCTCCCGCCAATGGAGTGGGAAGAGCATGGGGCAGGATGCAAGGCTTGGTCAGCCCTGTCCCTCAACACGTGTCAGAACCGGAGGGGCCCGCCCCCTCCTATGCAGCCCCTCCCGCCTTGCTCCAGTTTGGCACCGCGCTCCAGCACAGGGCACACCTCGTCTGCCAGGAAGCGCAGCTTCTGCAGGAAGTTCTGACAGAGCCTCAGCTTGTCGCGCACCGTGTGCCGCTTCACTTGTGCCCGCAGGGTCTTGGCCTGCTGCCCCATGCTTTCCTGCGAGGTGGGGGGGATGTAAGCGGGGCTCAGGTTGTGACACATGATGGAGAGGCTGGCCCTGAGGGCCGTGACCTCAGAGACAGATGTTCCCCCACCTTGGCTTTCCTTTTCACCTCCAGACCCTCCCTCTGTCCCTGAGTGGTCCAGCCGTGTCCTCACCAGCTCCCGCATGCAGGACTTGAGACGCTCCCGGTCCAGCCTGGTGCGGGATGAGTGGCCCTGGTCCTTGTCCGCGAGGGAGAGGAAGCGGCTGGGGTAGGGGGTGGGAGCAGGGCTTAGCAGAGATGACACCTTCTCTGCCAGCCTCCCATTGCCGCCCCACACTGGCAGCCCCTCCACTCACTAGCAGCCAGAGCTCAGCTCCTCTAGGACACCCCGAAGTCGACGCTCAGGGTACGACTTCTCCGTTTTGATCATCTCCTGCACATCATTCAGGCCTTCTTCCTGTGAACCAGGAGTGTGAGCCACAGCCCCCCTCAGCCTCCCCAAACATCTCCCTCTTTCATCAAGAGGATGAGGGGCTAGTATCCTAGGACCTCCCATGAGCACTATCCCTGGAGTGCTCCGCCATCATAAAGAAAAGTGAAAGTGAAGTCGCTCAGTCGTGTCCGACTCTTTGCGACCCCGTGGAATGTAGCCTACCAGGCTCCTCTGTCCATGGGATTTTCCAGGCAAGAGTAGGGGAGTGGGTTGCCATTTCCTTCTCCAGGGGATCTTCCCAACCCAGGGGTTGAACTCTGGTCTCCCGCATTGCAAGCAGACGTTTTACCTTCTGGGCCACCAGGGAAGCCCAGAAACACCAATTTCCAGGTTCTGTTTTCAGAACCTGGAAGCTGTCATGCTCGTGACTCTTTGGTTCCTGAGGAAGAAGCCATCTCTGGGTCATGAGTCTGTGGTCCTGGTGGACCCACAGGGGTCGGACAGAGCCCAGGATCAGATGCAAGGGGGCAGCAGGTAGAGAGAGAGGGATTGGCCAGACGCCTCCAGGGAAACCCAAGACTAGATGGGCCACAATTCCCAGACTCCACTCTGGGAAGCCCTCAGACCCTGGACTGCTCCTGGGAATGGGGCAGGGACAGGAGCACAGGACCTGCTGGGGCCATTCTGCAGTCCCTCCTCGATGCCCATGGTAATCTGCTGGGCAGACAGGCCTTGTGTGAGGCAGGGGTGGTGTCCAGGCTGGGCGAGGCCCTCAGAAGCACGCCCCCTCTGCCGTTCCCCTCCCACCCCGGGCCTGGCCCTGACCAGCTTGTCTGCGATGTGGTCCATGATGTTGGCATTGTACAGGCGACGGCGTTGGTCAGGCCACCAGCTCTTGATGTAGATGCAGGGTTTGTGCTCCAGGTAGGGCAGATGGAAGTAGTTCCTGGGGTGGGAGCAGGTGGGAGACTGAGGACTGGGTGCCCAGGCAGGCGGGCAGGGGACAGACCACCAGAGGATGGCAGGCAGTGGGCAGGGCCTCTCAGAGCCCCTGTCCCGCCTGGCTCACCTGTCAGTGATCTGGGGCCGCATGGGTGGCGTGGAGGAGACCGAGGCCAGGCCCCCACCCTCGTCAGTCTCTTCATCACTCAAGTTCTGGATCAGATCGACTTCCTCCTCATCCCCAGGCTCCTTCCGAGGCCGAGGCCGCTGGGGTCGTGACAGCCCATCGACTTCGTTCCCGTAGTTGCCTGAAGGCAGAAGGGGGCACCTGAGGGCCTAGAGGCTTTTTCCCACCTGGCTCCACCCTGCCCTCCAATCCAGGGGGTCTGTGGCTGGGAAAAGCAAGAGTCAGGGAATGGGATCTCTGCTGGGCTCTGTGTGAGCTCAGATACCATAGGACACTAGCCAGAGGATGGGGCCATGTCCTCAAGGTCCAGCCCCAGACATGGACCCTGCAGGACTCTTCTCTCTAGTCCTATGGGGGCCTTGCTCCCTTCTGCAGAGAGGATGTGTCTCCTTCTCATGTCCCTATTCGCTGAGCCCTAAGGTTCACCCTGTGGGGCGTGTGTACACTCGTGATGTGCAGTCACTGTGTGCTGTGTGGGCACCTGAGGACACTCGAGGGAAGTGGTCAAAGTCCCCCTCCCCCGAGAGCTGTGCAGCAGGCCCAGCAGTTACCGCTCTGCAGTCCCCGGGCCCAAAGACCCCTCTGTGAGCCCAGCTCTCACCTATGGTGACCTCAAAGGTGATGGGCTTGTCTCCATTTTTCCGGTCGATCATTGAGGCCTCCAGGAAGGCTCCAAATAGAAAGAATTCTTCTATTTTCCCCGTGCAGCTCTGTGGGGAAGGTGGTTCAAGCCACCCTGAAAGCTTACCAGCATGTTGAGGCCGGGGCCAGGCCTCTTTCTGTCTCCAGACAGGCCCTTGGGGCTAGTGGTGGGGGACATCCCATCCAGCTGTGGAACTAGGAGGCCAGACACTGAAGGCCCAATTCCTTTGGCCCTCCAGCCTGTCCCTTCAGGAAAGGCTGCTCTGCCCAGCACAAGGACAACCGTGGCTAGGAAAGGAGCAGAGATGGGCAGAGCACAGGCACAGGCAGTGGGAGGGGATGGAAGTCTTGCTACTTCCTGGGGAGGGAGGCCTCACCCTGGAGTCTGGGCCCCTGAGGCAGGCAGGGTGGACACTGGCAGAGCCCAGGCCCAGGCTGCATTGAGTTAAGGGGTGCTGAGCAGAGTTGGGGGGGCTCTGGAGGGGAACGCAGCCCCCCGGGGCCTCACCTCGGAGATGGGCGTGGCCTGCTCCACCTGCACCTCAGTGGAGCTGGTGATCTCAGGGTTGGAGGTGTCCAGGATCTCCACCGCCAGGCCCAGCATGAGGCGGGCACGGAAGGACACACCCTCCCCCAGGCCCTCGTTCAGGTCCTGATGCTCGTCTAGCAGCGTGTAATTGCGTGTGGAGCCGTACATGTTCACCCAGGCGGGGCCCAGCGTGGGCAGGAAGCCTGTGGGCAGGGGTGCAGGGGGTCAAGAGCTCGCTCAGGTGGAGGGACCTGTTTTGGGGGCTCCTGGCCTGCACCTCCTGGCTGCTGAGCTGAGGGAAATGTCTGAGGCAGCAGAGGGCCTGCAGCTGTGGGGCTCACAGGGGGCTGCGGGGCGAGCCGCGTCTGCTGTTTGTGGGCGGCTGTGGGGCGGCCCTCTCACTTCTGGGGCACTTCCGTGTGTTTGTTTATTCTCTGCGGGAGCTTGAGCTGGCGGTGGGGCTCCACATACACACATATCCATTTCTGTGGAGCGAAGTCATGGTCCCTGCTTTCTAGTACCTGTTGCAGGGTGGCCTACGATCTTCCTAGAGGACAAACCCACCTTCTTAGCTCCCCAGCAAGGCCTTCCAGCCCTTTGCTGTCTGTGCAGACCTGCGTTCCACCGGGGTGTCACTTGCTTTTGCACACCCCTCCTTTCCTCTCCAAAGGAGAGGTTCTCTGTCTCTGTCTCTCTGTCTCTACCTGTTAAATGCTCTTCCTCCATGAAGTGCCCCTCCCCACAATTACTCAGTTCAGTTCTGACACTCAGTCATGTCCTACTCTTTGCGACCCCATGGACTGCAGCATACCAGGCTTCCCTGTCCATCACCAACTGCCGGAGCTTGCTCAAACTCATATCCATTGAGTTGGTGATGCCATCCAACCGTCTCATCCTCTGTCATCCCCTTCTCCTCCTGCCTTCAATCTTTCCCAGCATCAGGGTCTTTTCCAACGAGTCCGTTCTTCGCATCAGGTGGCCAAAGTATTGGAGTTTCAGCTTCAGCATCAGTCCTTCCAATGAATATTCAGGACTGATTTCCTTTAGGATGGACTGGTTGGATCTCCTTGCAGTCCAAGGGACTCTCAAGAGTCTTCTCCAACATGACAGTTCAAAAGCGTCAATTATTCGGTGCTCAGCTTTCTTTATAGTCCAACTCTCACATCCATACATGACTACTGGAGAAACCATAGCTTTGACTAGACGGACCTTTGTTGGCAAAGTAATGTCTCTGCTTTTTAACATGCTGTCTAGGTTTGTCTTAGCTTTTCTTCCAAGGAGCAAGCATCTTTTAATTTCATGACTGCAGTCACCATCTGAAGTGATTTTGGAACCCCCAAAATAAAGTCTGTCACTGTTTCCATTGTTTCCCCATCTATTTGCCATGCAGTGATGGGACCAGATGCCATGATCTTGGTTTTTTGAATGCTGAGTTTTAAGCCAGATTTTTCACTCTCCTCTTTCACTTTCATCAAGAGGCTCTTTAGTTCTTTTTTGCTTTCTGCCCCAATTCCTAGTCCCAACTATTTTTTCTCCCATTAGGATTTGTTGTGTCTCATATGTAGCATGGATCCAATTCTGCCTTATGCGTTTTGTTTTTGTTTTGCTTAGTTTATAAAAAAACTAGTCAGAGTTGTATCTGACTCTGTGACCCCATGGACTGTAGCCTGACAGGCTCCTCTGTCCATAGAATCCTCCAGGCAAGAATATTGGAGTGGGTAGCATTCCCTTCTCCAGGGAATTTTCCTGACCCAGGGATTGAACCCGGGTCTCCTGAATTGCAGGAGCTCATTGTTTACCGTCTGAGCTACCAGGAAAGCCCACAGTTTATAAAAAATATAGCACCCACAGTTTATAAAAAATATAGCATTTAAAAAACTGAGACATACTTAAAATTCACCACTTTATAGGACGCATTTCAGTGGTCTTCAGTGCATTCACTGCATTGTGCAACCATCCAGGACATTTCACCCACCTCGGGAAACCTCATACCTCTCAATAGTCTGTCCCAATCCCCTCCTCTTTCCACCTCCTGGCAACCGCTCATCTGCTTTCTGCCTCTATGTATTTGCTTCCTCTAGACTTTTCATACAAACGGAACCATACAATCTGTGGCTTTTGTGCCTTCTGTCTCAGGTTTTGAGCATTTGGTAGCACACCCGTCTCCCTCATCCCCAGGGAACATCGTGAGAACAGGATGGATCCCTCCCTTGCCCTGTATCCCTGGTACCAGCTCAATACTCTGGTCCTACAAGTCAGTAGATAGGTACTATGGCGGTGGTGCACACATACATGGGCTTCGCAGGTGGTGCAGTGGTAAAGAATCTGCCTGCCAATACAGGAGACGCAAGGGATGTGGCTTCCATCCCTGGGTCAGGAATATCCCCTGGAGTAGGAAATGGCAACCCACTCCAGTATTCGTGCCTGGAAAATTCCACAAGCACAAATGGGCTACAGTCCATGGGTTGCAAAGAGTCAGACACGACTGGAGTGACTGAATGTGTGCGCATGTGCACACACACACACACACCCCTATAATATGTATATAATTACTATTATTTTCATTTTACAGATGACAAAACAGGTACAAAGATCATGCAACTTCTAGCTGTCAGAGTTGGAGTTCAAATCCAGGCAGCCTGGCTCAGTGGGTCCAGGCAGCTCTGTGCAGACGTGACCACGAGTCTTTACCCTTCCCTGGAGGCAAGGGCTGCTGATGAAGGCCGGTGGCACCTTTAAGTCCGAGGTGTGGGACAGAGCCGGTGGTGTGGTGGTGGTGGTGGTGTGTGTGTGTGTGTGTGCGCGCGCGCATGTGTGTGGAGGGGTCTCCTTTACCCACTCCCTTTA
This sequence comes from Bos mutus, assembly GCF_027580195.1. Lineage (NCBI taxonomy): Eukaryota > Metazoa > Chordata > Mammalia > Artiodactyla > Bovidae > Bos > Bos mutus. The sequence goes on from NC_091627.1 coordinate 33,692,861, forward strand.
GCCCCAAGTCCCACCTCCAGTCCCCAGCTGCTGACCTTTGTCTCCATCGTTGGAAATCTTGCGCAGGTCAATGAAGTGGGTGCCGATGGCCACGTCATTGACCTTGTCCGAGTCCCGGATTTGCACCTTCATGCGCTTGCAGAGTGGGGGAAACAGGTCTGTGAAGACCACCTGCTCATTCCACAGTGGCTCGTAGCTGCTTTTCTGCACTGAAGTCTTGCCCTGGTGGGAGGGAGAGAGAGTCAGATTCGTGTACCTGCCTGAGTATGCACATGTGCGTCTGTGTCTGTGTGTGTGTATGTGTTACGAGTGTGCATGTGGGGTGTGTGTGTGTACGTGTGTGTACTTATCTCCATCCTCTTCTCCATCCCAGTCTCTCTAGCCCTTCTCCCTCCCAGTGCCCCCCACCCTCAGTGCTTGGTGACCTGGGGGCGGGGGGAAGTCCCTAAGGCCCAGCCTGGCCCCAGCCCAGCCCCTCTGAGCTGTACTCCCTCATCTCTCTCTCCCTACTTCTCGAGGTGACGCGCCAAGGTGATCAAAGGCTAGCCTCGTGGCTTCTGATTTTGCCTCATGTTCATCCCCAGGACCCCACGCCCAGTCCCTTGCACCTCACCCCACTCCCAGCTTCCTGCACCCCGATACCTTCTGGCCGGCAAAGAAGACTTGCACATAGGGGTCGACCAGATCCTTGTTCTCGCCAGTGAACGCCTTCTTCACATTGGCCATGAGGCTCGTGTTCATGCGGGGCAGCCCCTCTGCTCGGTAGATCTTCACATAGAACCGGGCCCACTGGCGTTCAGGGGGCACCCCTTCGGGGAGCAGCAAGTTCCTGCCGGCATGAACAGCTAGGGCTGTGGTGGCCACACCTGGCCGACTCCTGCCCCGACATCCCCATGCCTCTGGGGCCCAGGACCACAGGTGAAGGACGGCTGAGAAGGTCCATAGCAGAACTGAAGACACCGGAGTGCAGGGCACCCGCTCTCTTGTGGGATCCTGGGCAAATCTCCCCATCTCCCTAAGCCTCAGTTTCCTCAGCTTTAAGATGGGAATAATAACATGCACCTCCCTTGGATACGATAAGGCTCAAACAGATGAAAATATATGAGTACTTTGTGTCACATCTTTTGTCTTCTACGCAAAAACCTCACCAGTGGTCTCTTTCTCTCTCCCTGGCTCAAGGAAGGCATGATCCACTGGATCCTGGATTTTTACCACTGAATCCAGACAAGGTTCCAGAATATTTCTGAAAAGCCCCTGGCAACTCCCTGGAATTGCTTCAGAAAACAAAATCCCTTTGCTCTACTGGGTGTAGACTCAAGGCCTCGCAGCTCTGGGAATCCACACTTTTTCCCCAAGTTTCTCATAGTCGGCAGCGTGCATGTCAAATGACTGTCACTCTCGACTCTCCCCCAGTCCTTTCTGCCCCATGAGGAGAGTCCCCAGACACTGAGGCTGGCCCTGGCCTCAGTCCTTCCAGGGAGAGCAGGGCCATCTGGGCGGGCGGATAAGGGAGATGGAAGGTGAGGTCTCTGGGCCAAGTCCACCCTGGGGGTTCCCTTTGCACCCCAGGAAGAGTTGGGCCAGATCTCCAGGGGCGGGGCGGGGGTGGGAGCTCACCCCTCAATGTCATCCTCATCCGTCTCGTTGGCCTTGTGGGGAGTCTTAATGTTGTCGCCCTTGCCCACCACAGCGACATCGCACTTCACGTAGCCCTTCAGTCCCGCGGAGATGTCGTCAGGGTCGGACAGGACGGCCCACTTGTGGTGGAACTGGTGCTCTGTGGGGGCAAGAAGTGGGGGCTGCCCGGCTGGCCCTACTCAGGGCTGCACCCACCCTTGGGACAGGCCGTGGAGGCCAGGTCATCAGGTCCTGGGGCCCTGGGGCCACAGTGCTGCCTGCCTCAGGACCCGGGAGGCAGAGGTCCCCGAGTAAGGGTGGCCGAGGCAAGGTCCCAGCTCTGGCCATGCCCCCAGATGTGTGGTATGGCTTCAGATGGAGGAATGTCCTGACTGGTTTCTTGGCCTGCAGCCCTCCTGTCCCCAACCCCTTCAGCCAATCTCCACACGGCTGCCAGACAAAGCCCTTAAAGAGGCCCTCCCTCTCTCACTCCCCATTTCAAACCCACCTGAGGCTCCCCAGTGCTTGGGGGAAAGACTGCCGACCTTAGCATCCCCTGTGGGGCCTCCTGATGCAGCTCTCCCTAGCCCCCAGTGTTCATCCTACCCTTCCCCTGTGCTCCTGCCAGGCATAGCTGTTGACCCCTCTCTGAATAGTTCAGATTGCTGTTTCACACCCCCAAGGCTCTGTGGCTGCTGTACTTTTATCTTGGATGCACCCATCCTTTCTGTTCCACGCCCCAACCCTCTGGCTCCCTATTCAAACTTCTAATCCTTTTGTTGGTGCGTCTCCTCTTCCATGCAGCCTTCCTTGACTTCCTCAGAAGAGCTGATCCTGGCCCCTTTCCATATGTACATCTCCTATTTCCTGTGACTATCTACTTACTGTCTGTCTCCAATTGCAGACCAAAAGCCTCCTAGAGACAGGGACAAGTAGTGTCCCCCCAAAGCTCCTAGGACCCAGGACAGGGTGGAGGAAAGACCAGATATCAGAGGAGGAGGCTAATCTAGGATGGGTCTGCCCCTTCAGGTTGACTGCGAGCACAGCCTATACAAAGGGCACATTGTCCTCTGATTTTGTGTGGGCCCTGGAATCTCCTGGACTCATAACTTTCCTCTTCCCCCCACTCCTCTTTCAATTTCAACTACAGTTCACACCTGTTCCCAGCAAGGCTCTGTCCCCATTTGCTTCTGTGAGATGTGTTAGGGGCTGCATGTATGACCCGTGCTCCTGGAGCTGTGTGCACCAATACTGACCCAGCCATGCAGCTACTCACCCGGCTGGGAGTACACGGTTCCCACGTCCATTTTGAAGGACCCCACCAGGGTGCCACTGCGCAGCAGGTTCTTGGAGTGAATCACCTTCCGGGCAGAACCACCAGCCGTCGATCAGGTGGGATGGGGCTGAGGCCGTGGGGCAGGGAAGGGCTGACTGATAGAGGGCACCCTCCCCCCAACTCTTTATGGGGAAGTGAGTTTCAGGTCAAGCAGGAGGGTGTCTGGCAGGGCAGGGGTATCTGTCTGAGGCTTAGCATCAGCCCCTTCTGCCTCGCCAGTGTTTTGCTGGCTTCCAGGTACATGTGAGCATGTTGTACACTGCACAGAATGATGTGGCTAAGGGAGTGAGAGGGGCCCAACTCCAGCCTGTGCCCTGCTTGGCTGGCTGTGCATCTTTTTATGGCTGTGCCGTCCTATGGCTGGCCTGCCCAGAGAGGATGCCCTTTTCAAGGCTGCACTAAAGTACAGTTTGAGCTAAGAGCCCCACCTGCTGGGCACTGCTCCCCACTCACCGAGATCTTGATGATCTTGTCAAACATGACATCAGGAGAGACGTGGAAGTCAAAGACGAAGTACTAGACGGGGAAAGACCCAGGCCTGCTGTCACTCGGCAGGCTGAGGCTCAGTGCCAGGCCCCTCTGTCCTGGCATTGCCGGTCTGCACTGGCCCGTGCCCCCTGAGCCCCGAAGTTTGGATAAGTAGAAGGGGCAACCACTAGTCCCCCTGACCACAGCTCTCAGGGGCAGTGAGCAGTCATGTGACCCTGAGCAACTCATTGTTCTGAACCTTAGCATCCCGAGCTGTCAAATGGACGTAATGACACCCCCCACGTAGAGTCTCATTATGAGGTTTGATGAGATACATATAAGATACTGTAAGATACACTGTAATTGTGTAGGTCCCATAGACATCACCATTAAACCACAAGGCTGCCTAGAAGATGCCCCCCAAGTTTGGAGGTGTTAAAATGTAAAGTAAGCTGAGACTTAGAACTGAGAGCTGATGAACTTAATCTGCTATAAACACAAATGCTGTGGGCATGATCGGTCCTCTCCAGCTGGGAGCTGCCACTCATGGTGCTGTGCCTGCCCACGTCTCCTGGCCTCGGGGTGCAGGCCCTGGGGACTAGAGTGCAGGCACTGAGCAGAAAGCCTGCTGCTTTGGTGAACTCATGGGCAGGGAGACAGAAGAAATGTTGAAGTGCTTGGAGTAAATGAGGAGAATCTGTTCGTGTTGCTGGGGGCTCACACTAGATCACTGTGGGTAAAAGTGCAGTTTTAGAGCCACAAAGCCTGAGCTTTCACTGTTGGGCCAATCGCTTCCTTTTCAGAATCTCAGTTTTCACCTCTGTGATGGGGGGATAATGAACCAGGGCCTCCAAGTGGAACCGCTCTGGGACAGCGGTCTTGTCATTGCTGGGAGGCGTGATTGTGAATCTAAATATGATGACCTGGGTCAAGGAACTTCCCTGGGGATCCAGTGGCTAGACTCTATGCTCCCAATGCAAGGGGCCTGGGTTTTATCATTGGTCAGGGAACTAGATCCCACATGCCACAACTAGAGATCCTGAGTACTGCAACTAAGACTTGCTGTTTAGTTGCTAAGTGGTGTCCGACTCTTTTGCGACCCTATGGACTATAGTCCGCCAAGCTCCTCTGTCCATTGGATTCTCCAGGCAAGAATACTGGAGTGGGTTGTCATTTCCTTCTCCAGGGGATCTTCCTGACCCAGGTATTGAACCCATGTCTCCTGCATCTCCTGCATAGGCAGGTGGATTCTTTACCACTGCGCCACCTGGGAAGCCCCAGATATAAATACAGAGCTTGGAAAATGGTTTCTAGGCTGGAATTAGGAGGTATCCTGTTTGCAGCTCCCATGTTGCCAGTCATGAGCCTGGCACAGAGCAGAGGCCGTGTATCTCTGTTTCATCTTTTGGATAAATATCCATTCAGAAAAGTGTTACCAAAACCCTTCAAGTACAAGGCAGGCCCTGGAGTGGGCTACAGTGATGCAGGAGATCAGGAGCCTCCTGGGTTGGATATGAAGGACCGAATGGAATTCAGGGATGTTATTGTCAAACAGAGGGGAATGCCCTGACCTCTAACCTAGAGAGTACAGGGAAGGACATTTGAGCTGGGCCCTGCAAAGTGAGTAGGAGTTTTCTGAGGAGCCACCAAGTGGGGAGATCAGTTCTGTTTCCTTGGAAGGAGGAAGCCACTTGAATGAAACATGAGGTGCACGGACCTGGTGCAAGGTGAGCTCTCCAGTCAGCCAGACAGGCCTCCACCACTATCATATAACCGTGGAAGACTGTGGGGGCCCTGTCTCCATATCTGTTAGGGAAAAATAGACCTTATCTAAGCCAGAGGTTTTCCAGTCAGGGATGTGTCCTGACCTAAGGTCAGAGATGTCGAGCCTGAGTTTCCTGACTCCTGGGAAGGATGTCACATGGGGCCGAGGGGGTCCTGAACAGCAGTGTCCCCAGCCTGGGACCTGCGGGAAACCAGCTATGAGAGTGGGGCTTCTCTCTGATTGCTTAGGAGATTTCAGTCAGGCCTGGCCTCAGGCTGGGTCCCTGTGAAGGGCAGAGACAGGCCTGGGTTTTACTCCTGCAGGTGCCCCGCTGGGGCCTCCCACAGTTTCCAGAGAGATGCCCCCACCTCTGAGAAGCAGACCCTCACCACACCCAGGATGGACACTGAGATGAGGGATGCCCATGCCTCACTAGGACCAGCCTGGCACAGCTCATTGCCTGGAGCCACTGAGAAGCAGCCTGGAGGCCCCTCCCAGAAAGGGAGGGCCACAGTGGCCAGGTCAGTGACTTTTGGGTTAGGCTGGTGTGTGCTCAGGTATCTGAGGGGTATGCTTCACCATAGCTGATTAAGATGGGCCCCTCCCTGGAGCCCAGACTCAGAGGCTGTGTCCGGTGGGGTGGGGTGGCCATCCGAGATGACAGAGCCCAGTGGGTGGAAGCAGAACAGTCTGGACCCTGCTCTGTCTATAATACTCTCTGTGATCTCAGCCCTTTTCATAGAGTGGCCTCAGTCTCCTCTGTAAGGTGGAGAGACTGAATTAGAAGGTCTCTGAGATTCTGTAACCTCAATGTGGCCTCAGACAGCTGCAATGAACAGCAGTGGAGACCAGGCCTTTCCCCTCCCACTCCCCAAGCGTCATGGCCAGTGGTCTGGAAGGGCCTCGCAGAGATTCAGGCACCCAGGATGGCAGCTGAGCAGAAAGCATGCACACGCAGAACTTGACTCTGGCACTTGGCACCTGGGCCAGGTCTTTCTCCAGGAGCCTCAATGTCCCTTATATAAAACGGGTTTGATGCTGACAACTTCTGATAGTGTGAGAGTCAGAAGAGATGAAGCACCTAAAGCATTTAGAAGAGAGCCCCGCACACAGCAAGCACTCATTAATGGTTCTAGTCCCCCCATGGGCCAGGGCTGGAAGGAGGCTGCCCTGCCCCAGGGCTCTGGCTGGGGAAGGACCTGGGACCAGGCCTCACAAGGTGTGAGGTTCACTCACTGGCACTGGTGGGAGCAGCACTAGGGAGGACAGAGGCCGGGTTCCTTTCACAGGGTGGACCCCGGCCAGACCAGGGTCAGAGGGCGTGGCACTCAGCATGCTGGGGGTTGTAACAGGTGGACCAAGGTCACCCGGCTGGTAGCCCTGTGTGACTCTTGAGTCCCAGCTTCTCCTATTGGCCCTATGGGGCCGGGGCCCAGGCTCTGCCACAGTTTGGAGGACTCTTCCCCACCCCGGGCCCCAGGGCTGACCTCATTATAGTAGGGGCAGTTAGTGGACTCCTTCATGGAGGTGTACTTCTTGTCATCGCCCACCTCCACACACACCACGGGGTCCATGTTCAAGCCCACCAGCTGCCGAGCCTCGATGACTGTGATGCTGACCTGCGGGCAGGAAAGAGGGTAAATGAGAAGGAAGGCCTGTGAACTTGGGTTTTTCAGGAGTCAGAGCCTGGCTGGTACCAGTCTGAGCACTGCTGAATCTGCTGGTGATCCTGGGTCGTTCCCCACCAAGCCTCAGTGCCCTCATTTATAAAGAAGGGAGTGAACTGGATCACCTCTAAGTAGGTGTGCACCAGAATTACCAGGGGGAGGGGGAGGGGAAGGAGGCGGGGGGGGGCGTTGGTGGTTAAAGACCCTGAGGCCCCCATACCACACTCCAGACCAACTCAACCCAATCTTGGGAGGGGATGGAGGAGTGCTGTCCAGCATCTGTATTTTTAAAGCTCCCAGATGATTCCAAGAGTTTTCACTGGCATCAGTGGCCCTGCCGCACAGAGGGCTGCAAACCCACTCCCACCCCCCAAGATTCTGTGCACTCAAAAATTAAGCTTTCTAAGTCTCCATTAACATGCATTTAGTTTTCTACTCCAGCACTTTTCATTTGAGTCCTGCAAGCCTCTGATATCTCTTTTTTTTTAATTTCTGGAATTTGGCCCCTTTCCATATTCCTGGTTTCCCTTCTTTTAATTTCTTTGAGTGCCCAGTAAGGCTTTGGTGCCCAGCTGGAGCACACTTTTTTTTTGGTCTTGATACTTGTATGTTGTGTGCAGTCTGTATTTTTTCAGTGGTGTCCACCTCTCTGGAATCATACTTCTATACTAGGAAGTCATTTTTCAGTTGTTCATCCATTCGACAAATATTTACATATACTGTGGTGTTGGAGAAGACTCTTGAGAGTCCCTTGGACTGCAAGGAGATACAACCAGTCCATCCTAAAGGAGATCAGTCCTGGGTGTTCATTGGAGGGACTGATGTTGAAGCTGAAACTCCAATACTCTGGCCACCTGATGCGAAGAGCTGACTCATTTGAAAAGACCCTGATGCTGGGAAACATTGAAGGCAGGAGGAGAAGGGCATGACAGAGGATGAGATGGTTGGACGGCATCACTGACACAATGGACATGGGTTTGGGCGGACTCCGGGAGTTGGTGATGGACAGGGAGGCCTGGTGTGCTGCGGTTCATGGGTTCGCAGAGTCAGACACGACTGAGCAACTGGACTGAACTGAACTGAACAGAGAGAGAGACGTGTGAGTATGTATGCACGTGTGCATAGTTCTCGTGAACTCTCATTTTAAGCCATCAGTTGTTGCTTGAATCTGGAGGTGTCAAGCCCCACTAGGGCAGCCATGATAAATAGGAAGACTTGGGAGTTCCTGAAATGACAATGAGCCTCAGTTTTCTCAGCTTTAAGTGGAGACACCTCCTATCCATAAATTTGCCTGGGGTTTGAATGAGATAATGTGTATTGAAGTGCTTTGTAAATTGTAGAAAGTCTGGAAGCTGTGAGCTCTTGTTATAAATGGCTTCTCAATAGAACTTACCTTCAGTTAATTGGTTGGGTCCCAGGCAGGTAGGCTCGTGTGTGATGCTTAAGTCTCTGGAACTTGCACTTTAACAAAATAGCCTATGCTGACCTAGTATTAGCATTTCCCTCAGCACTCTTCTAATGAAACCGTATGAGTTGCTTTTTATGCTTCTCATCTTGGAAAGTTGGTATTTTAATTGCTGTGCTTTGATGCAACTGCTAAATACGATTTTTACTCAAGAGAATTATTTTCCCTTTTCATGAAAAAGAATAGCCTTGAAAATTATCTTCCACTGCGTCCATCAAAGTCTTATAAATATCTGAAGGCCAAGAAAAATCCACACATTAAAACTAATGATGTTAAAAAAATAGAAACCCTGATGACAAAGAGAACATTGCCAAGCCAGTATACAGAACTAGAAACTGAATATTTACTAATTGAAGTAACACTTGAACTATGAAAGCAAGCATTTCTATGTGAACTTGAGGTTCTAAAGGGAATGGAGCTGAGAATATGGAGCTCTGAAGGAGTTTACCATTTCTTCAGGGAGCTAAAAGCAAAATAGAGCCCTCTGAGAAGTTTACTTCTCAGAGAAGAAAGTAAACTAGAAGTCCTTCCAGAACATTCTTTGCATAGTAGTTTATAGAGTTTTAAACTCTGTGAAACTTTTTTTTACCAAAGTTTTTTTTTTTTTTAATTTCATTTCCCCCCACAACTAACCAATACCCTCTCCTCCATAAAAAAATGAAAATATTTTCAAGACTAGTAACTCAAGACTAGGAAGTAGACAAACACATTGTTGGCATAATAAGGTACTAAAGAGATGCCATCAGGAGATTTGTCCTTGCAATGTGAGAAGTTGATTGGCTTCTCTGTTTTTCATCCAGAGACCCAGCCATAATGATAGCCTTTTTGCCCCCTAGTCCTCTTCAGGAGCAGAGGACTCCTGTCTTTCCATGATGGAAGAGAAGGCAATTACAGCCACAAAGGGACCAACAGACCAGCTAACCAGGGAAACTATTGGCGGCTGGCTATTACATCTTCTTATCCCAAGATAAAGGACACGATCCCCAGGTGGCTTCACGAAAGTCATCACCAGGAACAATGCTGAGTGTGAACCTGTACCTCTGTCTTGGGAGAACCCATGAGTCATGGTGCTCTCTGACCTGCTCCTGAGGGATCAGATGGGGCTGCAAGAACATGGGTGGGAGCTTGAGATGAGATTAGTGCTGCTCTGCTGAAACATCCTTTACCTTCTCTTGTCTCCAGGTGACAGGGATGTGATATGTTCAGTTGCGCATTTTGAGAAGACCATTCCAGTGGTGTGTAGAGGATGGTGTGGAGGAGGCAATACGAGGACAGGGAGACCAGATAGGAAGTGGGTGCCACATTGTGCTTGAGCTGGGGAGATGACATGGGGATGAGAACTGGAGAGATGTTTGGAGGTGACAATGTATATGATCTTGGTGCCAGGAAGACAGGGTACAGCTCAAGACTCCATGACCCACCAAGAACATGTCTGCCAAGTGCCACGCTTTGCCCACTCCGATGGGCAAACTGCATATTCCCAGGGAGGAAGCTGTGGCTTCTTGCTTTTGAGATGTCGATAATCAGGAAAGGGTTTACATATAACATGCATTCTAAAAAGCAGAGACATTAGTTTGCCAACAAAGGTCTGTCTAGTCAAGGCTATGATTTTTCCAATAGTCATGTATGGATGTGAGAGTTGGACTATAAAGAAAGCTGTGCACCAAAGAATTGATGCTTTTGAACTGTGGTGTTGGAGAAGACTCTTGAGAGTCCCTTGGACTGCAAGGAGATCCAACCAGTCCATCCTAAAGGAGATCAGTCCTGGGTGTTCATTGGAAGGACTGATGATGAAGCTGAAACTCCAATACACTGGCCACCTAATGCAAAGAGCTGACTCATTGGGAAAGACCTTGATCCTGGGAAAGATTGAAGGCAGGAGGAGAAGGGCACGATAGAGGATGAGATGGTTGGATGGCATCACTGACTCAATGGACATGAGTTTGGGTAAACTCCGGGAGTTGGTGATGGACAGGGAGGCCTGGCGTGCTGCAGTCTATGGGGTTGCAAAGAGTCGGACATGACTGAGCAACTGAACTGAACTGAACTGAACTGAAACAGAAGAAACAAAGGGCCTCAGGACCTCATTTCAGAGCTACCCAATCTTTAGGTTGATTCTCGGCCTGAGGATCCTTTCTGGGTCTGAGTTCAGCTAAGTCTCCCTGGCTGAGGTCTTTCTAACTCGGCAAAGCCAAGCTCTACGAGAAAGTGAAGTCTTTCTGACAGGTTTTCTTGCTTTATACATTGCACTCATTGAAAGCAAGAATAGTCCCACATTTTCACCCTCACAGCTCTCTCTCCAAGTACATTAACACTTACAGTTGAGATGTGAACCAACCTGTCAGGGAACGCTGTGTTACCAGGCTAAACATGAATACAGCTGCTTTGTTCAGTTTGGAATGTTTACAAAATCTTCGGAGGCAGACTCTCTGGTCCACTTAATTAAAGTCTCTGGCAAGAAGCAGTTTGAGAGAGCTTTTGAAAACATGCAGTAGGCAGTAAAGATGAACAGAGACCAGAGGGAGAGATGGTCCTCAATTATTTGTTCTGACGATGGGATAGGACACCCGCAGGACTGACCCTTGTTTCTAGCTTTGAATAACTGCAGAACCTGGGGCAAGCTCCTTATCTACTCTGCGCCTCAGGTTCTCACCTATGAAATACAGCAATACCGATGTTTGGGTGGTTGTTAAGATTTTATTAACTTAAACAGTTATACTAGTCACAACAATAACAATGGCACCATTTTCTGTGCCCTTATGTGGCAGACTGGTGACACTGTGGAGGGAACGGTATCTGACTATGAGGCTCTTTCTTCTTTGGAATTTTTTCTCTTCTCAGCTCGGAGCATAACCCTGAGCCCAGTGTCCTGGAAAAGCCCTCAGAAGTGTTAGTATGTTCTGTGCCTGGGTTTTGGCAGAGAGGTGAGGAGGTGACATTCCCAAATGTCCTAGGAGCTCAGTGGTGTGATGCTGTCTGAAACCACAGGGGCAGGTCTGCTTGACATGGCCCAGGGTGAATTTTCAAGCCCCTGGGAAGATGGAATTTTCAAGCCAACTGGATGAAAACAAACCCAAGCAAGGATTCAGGGAGACAAGGTGTGTCCTTGAGGATATATGACCAGAGGTACCTGCTACAGAGAAAGGTGGTGTCTAGTCCTAAACATCCTCTCCTGAGTGAGGCGAGGTCATCTGCCCTTAAAGAAGGTGCATGAGGCCTGGGAAGTCAAAGATCAAACCCTGACACAGGAAAAGGTATTCTGATTCTGGGGCCTGGCACTGGACCTAGGCAGGAAGTGCAAAGGCATTCAGGTGGGGTCTGCTGAAGGCTCTGACCAGCCAGCATTCTCACTCAATTCTAGGAATGCCCAGCAGCCTTTCACAGCAGCTGGGCCTTGTTAGCCCCTAAGGGAGGGTCCAGAGGAATGCACGGTCCCTGGACCGTTCTCGTTTGCAGTTTATAAATAAGTACTAGGTGATTGGGTTTTTACATTAGCCTTTTGTGAGTTATGTTAGTGTAACTCATTCTCTCGGGCTCCAATCAACTCTGGGAGAAGAGACAAAATTGAGGGTCTGGCCCTGCGAAGCTGTAGATGAGGCCTGCAGCTGGGAGGCTGCACTGGGGCCCTCTGCCCATGGGGCACTCTCCCCGTAGCTCCCAGCCATGCTCCATCCCACTTGCACTGGTGGCCACATTAGCAATCTCACAGCTGCAAATCTCTCTAGATCTCAGCCATTTGGTCTCCAGTTTTAGAAACATACAAATAAAAAAATTAAGTGTTAATTTCAGAAAATACAGAGACGTAAAAAGAAGAACCCCACCCCCAACTCTCAGCTTCTATAGATAGCCAGGATTGACATTACTTCTGGTATTAAAATAATACAAAGCAATAATTTAGAAAAAAAATCACACCAAATAATCTATATATTTCTTTAGAGGCCCTCATTTTAAATGTTTTTGTGAAGTTATTTGGTCTGTTTATGTTTTTTCTAAGTCCCTCTCACTTTATAAAGTCCATTACAAAATCCTAAGAGACCTTTGACCAGCATAAGCAGAGTTCACACCCTCCTTTTTGAGTCTGTATCCTTCTACTTATGACACTGTGTCCTTTGTGGGTCTCTATCTCTCTACTTATGACACTGTGACCACAGTGCTTGAACAGTAAGGAGATCAGACCAGTAAATCCTAAAGGAAATCAACCTTGAATATTCATTGGAAGGGCTGATGCTGAAGCTGAAGCTCCAATACTTTGGCCACCTGATGTGAAGAGTGGACTCATTGGAAAAGACGCTGATGCTGGGGAAGATCGAAGGCAAAAGGAGAAGAGCGGGACAGAGGATGAGATGGTTAGATAGCATCATCGACTCAGTGGACATGAGTTTGAGCAAACTCCAGGAGACAGTGAAGGACAGGGAAGCCTGGTGTGCTGCAGTTCATAGGGTCGCAAAGAGTCTGACACGACTTAGCGACTGAAGAACAACAATCAGTGCTTCCCAGGAACAAGCTTAACTTGGTAATTTATATTCAGTGTGTGGTTCTCTATGACCCCTCGTATCCATGCCCCCACAGAGTCTAAAACAGTCATCTGGCAAGAACCACCTGCGAGAGAGTCAGAAAGACATGAGGACTCTTGCTGCCCCCACGTACCTGGTAGTCCATGGGCCGCCCAGCACTTGGCTCCATCTTGATGTCTGGCTTAGACCTGAGAAGGAGAATGTACTGTCAGGCTGGGTGTAAGGGCACTGCTTGCAGGGGAGGAGAGCACTGGCAGTGGTTAGACCTTGGAGAAGGGAAGAGGACAGAGTCATGATTGTCAAACACTCCAGGACTGCCAAACAGAAAGGGGATTAGTGGTTCTCAGAGGCTCTAATAGAGAGGACTAACCAATGGCAGAAGTAAAAGGAGGCAGGTCATTAGGTCAACAGATTCAAGTGTTGGGCAGCCCTGTGATTTCCCTTTGCCCAGAGGTATTCAATGACCTGGGAACAGCCCCCTGCCTTTGCAGGGAGGGAGGTGAGGGAGATATCCAGGAAAAGAAGAAAGGGGCAAAGTTAGGAAGGAGCTGTCCATGGGCTCTGATTCTTCTCCACCCCAATTCCAAATATAGCAAGCTAGGCCTGCCTGACCTGGTGAAGCCAACCAGGGTTGCGAGGCTCCTGCCCACTTACCGCTTGTTGGAGACATTGGTGGTGAGGGCTGTGACGGATGCTAGTGACACGGAGTCAGGGTCCAGCCCATCCCCCAGCCGAATGGCCAGGCGGTCAAGGTCCTCCATCTCCAGAACAGCTGGTTCATCTGGGGAAAAGGGAGGACTAGTTAGGTGGGCTGGATGGTGGGCTGGTGATGGTGTTTCCTCTTTTGCTTCGGCATCCAGGAAGCTAATAGTCAATTTCCAGGTTTACTTGGTGGCATCTACTTAGAATGTTATAGTCTGCTTATCTGCAGTGTTTCTGACCTAATTTTGATCTTTAACAGATACTGTATCTGGCCTTGCCTTTTAATTTTAATTGAATATAACTCATCCCGGAGAAGGAAATGGCAACCCACTCCAGTATTCTTGCCTAGGAAATCCCATAGACCGAGGAGCCTGTAAGGCTACAGTCTACGGGCTGCAAGAGTCAGACATGAATAGTGACTAAACCACCGCCACAATTCACTATGCAAGTACTGAATATCCTTTGTGGAAGAAGGTTAGGAATAAAGAATCCAAACTTATGTATCTTCTATCAATGGCTACCATTTACTGAGTGGCTACTACATGTCAGGCATAATGCTAGGCACTTTATACACATATCTCTAGCTCTCATAATCTTCATAGTCATATCTTGCCAATATAGGTACTATTCTCACATCACAGACAAAGAAATTGAGACTCAGGAAGGAACTTATCTTTGTAAAATAGCTGATGGACTTCAGAACCTAACCCTGTACTGATGTGTATTAATCCAATGAGATGAAGGAATGATGATTCTGAGAAGCTACCCAAGGATGATGGGTTTGAGCCTCAGCCAGCAGGTCTACCCTCTCCAGTCTAGGAAGGAGAAAGGCACAGCTGGAATATACGTGGGGGCAAAATATAAGGAGAGAGATTCTGGGACCAGTGGGCCACACGGGGGATGCTGGGAGAGAAGCCAGGAGCCCTGAGGATGGTGGACGTGTGATCCACAGACCTGACTTAGAAAGCTACACACAGCTCCACTGTACTTCCATTTCTCCCCTTAAACAGCTGTCGTGTCCCCTCACCCGTGCCACAGGCCACTCCAGTCTTCCATACCCACCCTGCTTCTCTCCCCCAAGGCGGTCCCTGCAGCCCCCTGAGAGGGAACTGGGTAAATGGTAGGCAGAGAGTCCTGCCATGGAGCAGGCATTCTCAGGACTCAGATTTTCCCATAGAAACAGGGAATTGGCCAAATAATTTTTTTTTTGTTATTCCCTCCTCTGATTAAAAATCCCTAGGCTTCTGTGTGAAGGATGGAAGCCAAGAGGGCAGGAGGAGCCCACTAGACAGAGGTCTCTGCTGCTGCTGTTTTGTATCGGAGGAAATGTGGTACCCACCTCCAGCCCTCGGAGCGCCCCCTTCTGGAGGACCTCTCTCAGGACGGGGTTTCTCTGACAGCTAATGATAGGCCCCAGGTGGCTCCTCTGGCCAATAGCAGGAGAGCCCACTGGGAGGCCGCTCGCGGAGAGCAGGGGTTTCGTCCCTGGCAGGTGCGGAGAGAGGGGTGAACTAGACCTTGGTCAGGGGCACGCATCCGTACCTTGTCTTTGGGGTTCCTCCTTTTGAGGCCGGTTCTTGCCGAGCTTCATGGCGGAGAACACGCTCCTCCCGGCTCTGTGAGGGGGCAGCCAGAATGAGGTGGAGGGAGATGGACGTCAGGAGGAAGACACACAGACGATAGAAGAGCAAAACCCGAGAGAACTCGTAAGGGAAAGGAAGATCCAAGCCCCAGCCCCTTACCTACTGGTCCCGAGATATCCTGGGGGCCAAACTTCCCAAATTGGGAGCCCTGAAGGAGAACTAGGGCAGAGGAACCTCCGTCATATCCTCCTTCCCCATGCCTTCACACCATTAAGGAGCAGGTTGGGGACAGCGACCACAAGAAGGTGGCCTTCAGGTGGAAAAAACCGTTTCAACTGAAGCCTGTCAGGGTCCTAATCCCAGCCCCCTCAGTTCAGTCTTAGAGCTCTGAGCTCCACCAGTGGGCAAGACTCATCCTCTCCCACCGTGGCCGTACTTTGGCTGGATGCAAAGAAAGTCAGACAAGAGAGACAAAGCATCAGAACAGAATGGCAGAAACAGGACTCAGAGGGGCAGAGCTGATGAGCAGGTAGGAAGTGTGGTTGAAACAAGCTGCTTAGTTCTCAGACAGCCCTGGTACTCAAAGCCTGCCTTTGTGTCCTTGGATTCTCCTTGGTCCCCAGTGAAAAGGAGATGGGCCCTTTCCTGTCCCCATCTTTGGTCCTGGTTTTACCCTTTTTGCCTGTCCCTTCTCACTCCAGGCAACCCCCACCACCGTCCCCCACCACCTTCTGCCAACCTCCAGGAATGTATGGCAGGCTCCATAGTTCCTACCTCTTCCTCTGTTGGTCTGGCCTTGTGACCCCGGGTGAAGGGCCTTGCAGTCAGGAGAGCTGACGAAAGGGGGCAGGGGGTCCTTACTGTATCCAGTGATGTCCCTGCAGCTGAGCTTGCGATCCTAGCTCCAGGAGGGACCAGGAGTAGGACCAGCAGGGGTAAAGTGCAGTATTCCATTACCCTGTCAATATTGCATGAGATGGACACCTGACTCCCTGCACTTCCCATTCTCCCTCCTCCTGGCTCTGCCCCTGTCAAGCTGGGCCCCATTCCTAGGCGGGGCAGGGTGCAGACTCTAACCCTGAGCTCACCTATAGCAGAGCCCACCCATCTTTGAGTCAGGCATCTCCCAGTGGAGGTTTGGCTATGGTTCCCCAAGAACTCCTGTTCTTTATGTTGGGTCATGTGAGATTCTGGAAAACCTTCTGTCCTTGTAGAGATGGCCTAGAAACTTCAAGCTCCTCTACTTAGGGTTGGGGAGCCAATCTCATCCTCCAAACCTGGCCCTAATCTAGCTACAGGCCTTTTCTTTACTCTTTATATGCTCGGCCAGACATGGAGGAGTGTGTTAGGAGAGCAACTAAGAACCACTTCTTCATGTGATACCAGTTCACAGTTTAGGAAACACTGGCATCTTGATGGTTTCCTAAAAAGGCATGAGGCAGGTGAAGGAAGGTTGGGGAAACACTGATCTCTTTGCACTATACAGCGTCATGTTATCTGGGGCATATCAACAGGAGGAGAAGGAGAGAAGTCACTCTAAAAAAAGAAAACCAAAGCCTTTGGAATTATCTTTAAAAGTTTCTCCCCAGTAAGAGACAATATAACTTTCCTTGAGCAACTAATCTGGGCCAAGGCTTTTCCAGATGTTTGCTGATTTCATCTTCATGGCAGTCCTGGGAGGGACTGCAGTCCATGTGTCCTGGGAGGGCCATATGCTTCTCCTCTTTCAACCCATGAAAAACCTGAGGCTCAGAGAGTTGGGATGGAAGCTACCATCTCCCAGGGCAGCAGTACTTCCAACTGCATCCTTGATGCTGTAGGGTCACACTTCTCTCGGGGTGTGAATCCCACATCCTCACCATTGGGAATGGTGGTTGAAAGTCTCCAAGAACCAGCACAGCTTGCTGATGAGGAAAGATGTCATCTTGAAGAGTCCCAGGGACCATGTTTACAGAGAGGGGACTCATGGAAAAATAATCTAAGCATCAATACATTTTGGGGAAAGAAGGCTATAAATATTAAATCACCAGTGACCTAACACTGAACAGATCAATGAGCCTGTTAATAACAGTCATAGAGTGGTGAGAAAGGAGCCGTCTTGCCTGGCTTACAACGCATCATCCTGTGAGATTTCTCCCTGCTTGGTGGCCTTGGTGGCCTACAGGGCAGGGGTGCCAGCTGTACTCTGACTCTGCAACAGGAAGTGAGCCTAGTGGGGCCCTGTCTCTGCTTCCTGTCTCAGTGTTTGGGTTTCCTTTCCTCCCAGCCTTGCTGCTCTCCTGGATAACCGAGGAGTGTCCTGGAGGGCCCTGTGCTGACCAAGTACAATCACTGCTTGGCCATTCCTGGGCTGTGTCATCTTTAGAGTCCCCAGCCCCAGTCCACGTGTGACCTACATGCTACCATCACACACAGTCTGCTCTAGCCACACAGTCCTCATCCCCCACCCCACCCCCGCCTTAATGTCCCCCAGGAAAGTGCTCTGAGATGGTAGGTCAAAGCCAGGTGTCAGGTCAGAATAGACCCTGCCTGGAGAAGCCAGCTACTCTGCATCCTGGGATGGGTGGGATCTAGCCCTTCTGCCTGAGGCCCAGAGGAGGTTAGGGTGGCAGGGAATTGTGGATTTCTGATGCTGATCCCAAGGACCCACCCAAGTGGAAAAGGGCTTGGGGCTTCCCTTAGGCAGTTATGGCCCTTGAATTTGAAAGTCATTTTATTTCTTAAAACAAACATATTTGGAAGCAAACACTGAGACTTAAAAAAAAAAAAAAAACTATACTTATTCAACCATTGTTTACCAGAAAGTGAAAGTGTTAGTTGCTCAGTCCTGACTCTTTGCGACCCTATGGATTAGGGCCCTCCAGGCTCTTCTGTTATTGGGATTCTCCGGGCAAGAATACTGGAGTGGGTTGCCATTTCTTTCTCCAGGGGATCTTCCTAACCTAGGGATTGAACCGGGGTCTCCTGCATTGCAGGCAGATTCTTAACCATCTGAGCAACCAGGGAAGCCTGACTATTGTCTACTAGACCCGGAAGCAATTCAAAGAAGAAACTCCTCTCCCTAGACCTTGCATAATTTTAACTATCTCAAGTGGATACGCTCATTAGTGGGACTCCTGTGTGTCTGGGAGTATCTCAGAATGGAGACATCCTATAAAAAAATGCATAATGTGTAGGATAAGTGTAATTCCCAGATTCTTACTGTAGGCTCTGGACCTGTTTGTTTCTCTTAGACCTGCTTTTCATTCCTGTGAACTGTGGGCAGTAGAGCATGATGCCATTGGCTATCACTGCCCTTTGTAATCCTCTGATTGATGACACATCATAATTCACTATAGAAAAAGCTTTTGGGCTTCCCTGGTGGCTCAGTGGTAAAGAGTCCATCTGCCAATGCAGGATACATGGGTTCGATCCCTGGTTCCAGGAAGATCCCACACGCTGCAGAGCAACTAAGCTGGTGTGCCTCAACTATTGAGCCTGTGCTCCAGAGCCCAGGAGCTGAAACTACCGAAACCCGCGTGCCCTAGGGCCCGTGCTCTGCAACGAGAGAAGCCCCTGCAATGAGAAGCCATGCGCCACAACTACAGAGTAGCCCCCACCGGCCACAGCCAGAGAAAAGTCCTCGCAGCAATGAGGACCCAGCACGGCCAAAAAGTAATTAAAAAAAAAAAAAAAAAAAAAAAAAGCTTTGAAAAAAGAAAAAGCTTTTTCTGCTTATCAGTTCCCAGAAAACAGCATGCCTGTTTCTCTTGGCAAAGGGTAAAGGTTATTTTTCAAATAAATGTTAACTTAATCAGGGAATTTTAAAGATTACCCACTTTGTATTAAAGATTTGGATTTCAAAAAAGGTAAATTGTTGGTTACTGATCTACTGATGTTTGTTTGTTCTAAATTCTGCATTTTGTCTAGAAGGTTCTCCAATTGCTACAGATGTAGTATGGTCAGAAACAGACAAATACAACAAGCCAATAATCAACTTGGTGTACAACCACTTTGCAACCAAGTGGCTCCTTATTCGTAGCTGCATGAAAACAGGAAAAGCAGGAGGCCAGGGAGGTGGGCTTCTCAGGACCCTCTGAGGGTTTGTGGTCACAGCTGAGCTTTCCCATCACTGGATTCATGGCAGTTGTAATGATACGCACCCGCAATTTAGACTGCTAGTTCTCTCTAGAGAGAAGTCTTTAAAGTTAGTTCACTCATTTTAAACTCTTTTTTTCATTTATGGACCTAATGGTTTCTTTGCTTGTTCCATGGCTCAGAACTAGAAGAATGTCTTTGTGGTTGGGTAAAGCTCCTTGGGGAGAGACTGGAACTCTTCAATGATGACTTGGAGACATTCGACAAACTAGACTGTGTGAGCTGAGTCCCACTCAGTCAGGTGTCTGTGTTATCCTGGAGGTTGTGACTTAGAGGGGTGGGACTGGAATTGAACCAACTGAGGCCGTGGCTTCTCCAGGGCTTCTGCCCTCCAACCACCTGCAGCAGGAACTGTCAGAGCTCATTAGCTCAGTTCAGCTCAGTTCAGTTACTCAGTCATGTCCGACTCTTTGTGACCGCATGGACTGCAGCATGCCAGGCCTCGCTGTTCATCACCAACTCTCAGAGCTGAGCTTATTAGCTCAGGCCTCAGGTAATTGGGAGAAACAAATTCCTACCTAAGAGATGGCTTCCCTGGTGGCTCAGAAAGTAAAGAATCTGTCTGCAATGCAGGAGACACAGGTTTGATCCCTGGGTCAGGAAGATCCCCCGGAGAAGGGAATGGTAACCCACTCCAGTATTCTTGCCTGGAGGATCCCCTGGACAGAGAGGAGCCTGACAGGCTAAGTCCATAGGGTCACAAAGAATTGGACACGACTGAGTGACTAACTTTACCTAAGAGACACCGGATTTGTGGAAATAGAGATTTCCTTTTATTTCTCCTCAGTAGAGACAGAAACTAACAAGTCTTGCCACACAATAACCTTTCAGAGATTTAAAACAGTTCCCACAGTTTTTCTTCTTCAAGCTAAAGAATTTTGACTTATTTATCTCTTTTTAGAAATCCCTAAGGCTCTACACATTAAGATAAGAATAATAAATGCCAGTTACGTGAATTGGAAATGGCAGAACATTAGGATGGGGTCGTGCTAGGGAACCAGCATTTACTGTGGGCCCACTACATGCGCTCACCGAGGCACCCCTTCGTCCAGTTGTGGCCAAAGGGGTCAGGTCAGTCTGAATCCCTTGGGGTCCAGCCCAGGACAGACTGCAGAGCTAGAAATCAAGAAGGGTCTTAGAGCATCGCTGATCTCAGACAGAGAGGCTAGGGGACGGGGCAGCTTGTATGTGTCTCATACAAACCTTTTATGTCCAATTGTCCATGTAGAAACCTGACCCCAAGCCCTCTCCCTAGGTGGGACCCTGAGCTCAGCATCTGCCATCATCTCCCACAGCCCCCAAGATCTGGTTCCCTGGCTCCTTCTCCAAGCCTGATACACGCTCAGCCTGCGGCTTCTTCCCTTGTTTGTAACCTGGCAAACTCTCTGACCCTTTGGGTCTCTGGGCCTGAGTTTCCCCTCTCAGTGCTGCTGCCTTGTCATCATGTTTTTTTGCTCATGTATAACAAGTGGGAATTGGAGTTCGTGCTTTCATTAAACGAGGCTGCGAGTCCCTGGGATGTTAATGCAAGCAGCACACCAAGCCCCATCAGTGCTCATCACTTCAGACTCCTGTACACACAATTCTGCTGTCGCCATGCTAACCTCAGGTCGATTGATTTTTAACTTATTTTGGACCACTGTTCTGAGAAAATCTCTTAACATCTCTGGGGCTCAGTTTCCCTATCTGGAAAATAAAGACCACACTCTTGGCTTTTTGGCTTTTGTTGGTGTGTTTGGAGAACTGAGAGCGTAATCAAGGGCTCTAAACTTCCTGGGCCTACTGTAAACTCTGGGTCAGGAGTTAAAATGCCCTGGGTTTTATTTAGTCTCAGCTCTGCTGCTCTTCTGGGGCTCAGATCTGTCATCTGCAAGAACGGGTGTTGGAGCAGAGGCCCCCTCCAGTGTGCTCAACCCTGACTGCCACTCCCCTTGTGAATTCCCTGTGATGCTAGAAGGTCCTTGAGGTGACACAAGCTCTGGGGGAGCCTGGGGGACCCACTTGTCAGTCCCCCCACCATCAGGCCTTGAGACTTCCCAGTACCTTGTGGTGGCCCCTCCCCATCTGGAGGTACCTCCTTCTTTCCCTCTGGGGAATGGAGACAGTGAAGACCACCAGAGAGGGGTCGTCCCTCCTTAGCTTTCCAGGCTTCATGTTCCAGCTGCCCCCTGTGGCCACTCAGCACCCAGAATTTGTCTTCCTTGGGCCTCCAGTGCTACATGTCCATCTGCCTGGCCCTGCCTTGGTACCAGGAGGAGGCGGCTTTTGGCCTCATGAGCTGTCCTTACTCCCTCCCTCACAGGAGAGCCTGCCCACAGGGATGAGGGACTGAGCAGGGAAGTGGAGGAGGAATCGAGACACTGAAAGGAGGGAGGAGAGAGTGGAAACCAGAAGGCCTGCCCCCACCCTGACACCTCCGTGTTCCTCGCCCCCGTGGCCAGATGGAGAGACCTCCCTCGCCCTACCTTTGCCCAGTGCTGTCTCCACTCGGATCTGGGCCCCCCGCCACCTGCACCCTGTGCTGGGGACCCTTCCCTCTGACGAGCTCCACGGGCTCCACCTGGCCTGGGACACCTACTTGTGCTCGCCATCTCTGCCTCCCTTGGTCTTCTCTCTGCCTTTGCTGAGTAGGAGGAAGAAATGAGGAGACAAGGGGACGTGTGTGAGAGCCTGTGAACCAGAGTCACTTGCAGACTTAGTCCCTGACCCTGCTGACCCCCATGATCCCGGGGGGCCTTCTTGTCCCAGAGACCCTGCCTCCCATAGCTTTTCATGTCAGCAAGCCTGAGCCTGCTGGGCAGGGGTCCCAGGTCCCTGGGCTCTACCTTGGGGGTGGGGGGCTGTAATCCTGATTCTGAGAGAGGAGCTCTCAGGACTGGGCCTCCAAACCCAGAAGAACCTGGAGCCTTGGTGACAGAGGAGGCTTCAGGGTCCCTGGATCTCCCCCCACCCCAGGTCAGGGTCTGGGGAATTCAGGATGCAGGCCGCAGGTGCCACAGGGAACACAAGGTTAGATGAGCCAGGCCGGGCCCGGGCCACCAGGCTATCTTCCTCAGGCTCGATCCCCTCCAATGGAGTAAGGGGCTCCTAGGCTCTGAGGAACTCAGAGAAGAAAGGGGGCCCCAGGACGTTCTGGGTCTGCAGCAATAAGCCAGCTGTGGCTCCAGGGTTCAGAGCAGGGCTCCTCCTCCTCCTTAGGGAGACTTCCAGAAAGCCCTTCTGGAATGTTCTCTTACTGCTTCCCTGATGCAGGCACATTCCCACCCTACCCCTCCTCACACACTCCAGGCCTCTGGGCTGGCAAAGGGGGCTGCACAGGTGTACACTCTCAGTGTAGAAATGGAGAAGGGAAAAGCCCCTCTTTTTGTGAAAAATAATACTCTCCTGATTTTACTACGACCACTTTAGGGACTACAGCTAGCATTAATACTAGTAACTGTACAGCCCTGCGTGGCCTGCCCTCAATCACTCAGCCCACAAGGGTGGGGATGACAGGTTTGACCTCATGGTCATCCTTGTTGCTAGGGGACCCCTCCCTGAATCCCCAGACAGGCCTGACTTTCCTCCTAGAGTCCACACTGTGTTTTTAGTGTTCCAGTGTGGCCAGGTAAGTTTTCTTCTTCAGTCAACACACAAACACACACAAGCTCTTTCTCTCTGTCTCAGTTTCACTCACCTCTTCCTCAGGCTCCCACCCCCAGCGCTCTGTCTGCACAGTTAGAAGCAACCATGGGGTGGGGGTAGGGAATCAAAACTGTGGCCTCTGGGCTGAAGAGGACCCCCACCTCAGGTGAAGTGGCTGAGTTTGGGAGGAGTCTCCTGAGCACCGCTTCACCACAGGTCTCACCTTGGCCTTGACCTAGCTCCTCTGGGCTGCTTGGGAGTGGCTGCAGCTCTGGAGCTCAGCCCGGTGGAGGGAGGTGAGGGGAGGGGCCTTGGGAACCTTGCACTCTGGGGGTGAGGCTGAGTGTGCTGACCCCCCCGACCCACACATACACATCTATGCACACCCTGGGGCACATGCCTCATGCGCATCTCTGTCAGAGCCCCCAGCCATGCACACATGCCCGCTGACCCCTGGCCCCAGACATAGGAGGGAGGTCTCCATGGGTCTCCACTGGAGTAGAAGAATGACCCAGAAGGAGAACAAGAAAAGTGACCCCCTCCCTCCCCTCCCCTAGGATGAGGCCCAGCAGAGGCACCCCTACATCTCCAGGGACACCAGGAAGGGCGGTAGGCAGGAGTAGGGCCGTAGGGCCAGGGCAGGTGGACAAAATAAGCAGTCTTGGAATACGCCTCTGCGGTGCAGCTTCAAGATTAAAGCTGGGTTCCCTTCTTTGTCCTTTCTAACAGTGGATCCTTACCAGAACCTGGTGGTGTGTGCAGCACCTCGGTGTCACCCAGAGCTAGAACGTACATGCAGGTAAGCGTGTGAAAACACTCGAGCACTTGAGTGTGTGTGCACGTGTGTGTGTTCAGGGCTGAAGTCTCCTCTCTCCTCAGACACCGGGGCAGGTGTACACTGACACACAGGGGCCCAGAACCCCGACTTTTTGGTTCTGAGAACAAAGTGCCCCTGGAGTTAGTAATTCATTCCCTCTCTCTGCAGCACTGATAGCAAGGGAGGTGAGGGTAGCGGGGCGAGGGAGCCCTGTGAGTGGGTGAGGCCCTGGCCCGGGGCCCAGGTGGCGCTGAAGCCCTGGCTGTGGGCAGCTTTGTTGGTAGGGCCCTTGGAGTGGGATGGGGTGATAATATCCGAGAAGGATCTTGGACCAAAAAGTCAGATGCTGCTTGGGGTAGAACAAGTTGTGGTGGGGTGACATGGAGACTGTGGGAAGGGAGGAGGAAGGAAGGGGACCCTGGCTGAGCACTGGCCACGGGCCAGCACTGTCAGCCAACAGGGACTAGACAAGCAGACAGAGTGACTCAGAGGGCGTGTGACTGGCCAGGGCCTGGGATTGATGGACTGAAGGAGAGGGTTGATGGAAGGCAAGGGGTGCGGGTGGTGATAGGTTGGGGGCTGGGGGCAGAGCTGCCAGCTGCTTCCCTGAGGTCCAATGGGAGGAACTTCCAGGAAGATCCCTACGGCCTTGGCAGTGTAGAGGAGTGACTGCAGAGGTCCCTTCCAGGAGGGAGGGTGAGATGGCAGGAGCCCAGCAGGGGGAGCCAGGCCCTTGAAGAAGACCCCCACATCATCGCCTCTGCCCTCCAAGGAATAGACATCTCTTGCCACCAGTCCTGAGCCTGAGGCTGTTTCCTGACACTCACTCCACAGCCCCCTACCCCAGCCTCTCCAGCCTGCACCCCACCCAGCCACGACCAACAGGGAGGAGTGGATTCCCACACCAGACCCTTGTGGGTCCAGACGACCAGGCGAGACACTGCTGAGTGCCGGCAATGAGTCGTTGGGAAAACAACAGAGGGGTGCCCTGTAGTTTGGGCACCTTGACCTACAAGGGGATGGGCCTTCCCAGGAGGGGCTGAGGGCTGGAGGGCAGGTGCAGGCGAGGGCGGGCTTGGGGCCAGAGCTGAGACACATGCATCCTTTTCCTTTCCCTGTCCCTGTGTTGGCCTCATTCTCTCAGAAGGGCTCTCTGGCTGGTGGCTTCCTCCCAGACCCCACAGCTGACAGGCCTGGCTGGCCGGCACCTATGTAAGGAGGATGAGACACATTGAGGGTTGCGAGACCAAAATCAGGTTCTCCTCAGAACCCCACACTTCTTGACTAAGGCCCCAAGGGCCCCTGTAGGCAGCTACAGGAAACTGCAGCAAAGCCCAGGTTCTCTATACCCACCCCTGGGGACTGGGAAAAGGAAGAGGTTGACGACTGCAGACAGAGCTCCTGGTTTTCCTGGGGCCACCGGCCTGCACTGGAGGGGCTGGGTGAGTGTGAGCATGGATTTCCAGCCGCGTAGGGGCCGCCAGCACAGACCCTGAGAACGCCCGGGGTGGTGTTGCTGCCACGCGTTCTCCGGCCAGGTCTGCAGTCATCAACCTCTTCCCATTCCCAATCCCCAGGGCAAACCCCTCCTCTTACTCCTGCTTCCTGCCGCTGCCCTGGGAGAGGCTGTGTGAGGGTCAGGAGAGGTGGGAAAGCCAGGCCACGGCCTGAGGAAGGATGGGACACCCTCTGTCTCCGAATTCCTGGGGCCCAGGACCGTCTGCAGGTCCAGGACCAAAGCCCAGCAGGCTTGCCCGCATCGTTTCACTGCTCCCTCCAGCAGCACCCTGGCCTACTCGTGGGCGGAGAGAGGGCCTCGTTCAACATTGCCTGAGCTGCAGCAACCCTGCTGCCATCTTGGCTGCCCAGAACTCTGGAGAATGGCTCCCCGTGTGTGCGCCCCACAGGACCCAGAGAACCTCTGCCTCCCTCTGGACGTCGGAGCTGGGGGCGGGGGGCCAGGATGCTCAACCCACTGTTGTTATTGACCCAGAAGGCTAGTGATTTTCCCAAAGTCACTCAGTCAGTTAATGGCAGCAGGACGCAACTCACTGGGGCTCAGCTCTCCTGATTCAGAGCCAGCGTTCCTCTCCCTGAAGTTGATGGCCCTCGAGAGGCATCCAGTCTGTCCCCAGAAGGCCCTTTCTTAAAGAGTTTTCTTAAAGCCCACTGTAGTCTCAGACAAGCTCTTTCCTCTAAGGGGACAGAAGATGGGGACCTGATGGCACCCTTAGTGTCCTTGTCCCCATGCTCGCTCCCCACTGGGTCCCTTCTCTTTTCACCATTTTCAGACCAATTCCTAACCCTCTGCACTGTCCAGCCAACAACCTGTTTGTCACCAGCCCTCATGTGGGGTAGCACTTGGCGCCCCAGTTATAGACTGACCCTCCATCAACCCCTTGGCTCTCCCAGAAATAGGGTAGGGGTTCCTATTGTCCTGGGCCCCCTTGTAGCGGTAGCAGTGATGGGCCAAGGGTCACAGGCTGGAAAATGGCAGAGCTGGGACTCGGGCCTGTGTCTCCTGAGGCCAGATTGTATGTCCTCTCCATGCCACCCAGCCTGGAGTCTAAGGAGGACCGGCTGCAAACTGGCCTGGGTGATACCGCCCACCCCATGGCTGGCCTGGAGGCGAAGGGCCAGTGACATTTGCCGCAGGCATGTTCCTTTGATCTTATTACTGTTACTCCTCACTTGGCTCCCAGGGTCTTAAGCTTATATGTGTGTGTGTCTGTCTGTCTGTCTGTGTGCAGGTGGGGGTGAGTGGTCCGAGGGCAAAAAAGGAGAATGTATTCATGTAATTAAAATATAAAGTCAAATTACCCTAATTTAGAATCTGTGTCTTTTTCAGGACAAGCACTGAATAAATTTCACTTGGAAAGGACAGGGTGGAAGGAAATGGGAGGAAGATGTTTCCAGTGGGAGGGGAACAACCCCTCTCTCCAAACCCATCCCCATCCTTCTGAGGCACCGCTGACTTACCTGTGTTTCACACATGATTTCCAGTTACCTGCGGAGAATGTTTTACCAGCCTAGCGTCTGCCTCTCTGGGCCCTAAGAGTAGTACAATTGCACTTCCCTTTTTGGAAACATAATGCATTTGGACCCAGCATCTTGTCCTCTGTATGTGGCTGGACTTTGCAGATGTGACTCCTGGACACCGAGGGTGCCGGATGCCATCCTCTCAATGGAAGAGAGGCTAGGTCCTGACCAGGACTGCTGGCTTCACCCCGGCTGGAAGGGACCCCCACCCTTCCCTTGTATCTTCACCGAGCCAGGCTGCCTGGGGCTAGTCTGGCGCTGCTGGGTCTTGGGCCAGAGAGATCAGGGCCTCCTTCTGTCCACTTTTCCCTTCCTTTGAGGAGGCCAGAGGTCTAGCCTCTTCTTCTCATGTTAGACGCCACCCTCCCAGAATGGCGCTTCCCTCAGCACAGGGGGAAGCCTGCCCCCTGGCCATGATTCCAGATACTCTGCTGCCTCCCCAGTGAGTTCTGGAGTTGGGGGTGAGGGGAGGCTGCAGAAACCCCTTCCCTCCTCTTGTATTGACTCTCCAGCAACTCGGCTCTGTGCTCCGAGCCCAGCCAGGCCTAGAGGGGCCTTCCAGGGGCACCAGGGCCCAGGCACACTCCCTGTGTCTTTGGGGAGAGAGGGCCCAGCCTGTTACCTCCGGAAACTCTTCTCGCCTGATGGCCGGGAGCTGGGGCGGGAGCCGGGTAGCAGCCCATCCGTCTCCTGGCTGTCCTTCTCTTCCTCGTGAAGGGACTCCTCTCCCAGAAAGTCCCCGTCATCCCAGGAGCCCACTGTGCCATCTGTGGCCTGATACCGGACCTCCACGCACAGGCTGGTCTGGAGGAGAGAGGGGTGCTGAGCGGCTGGGATGGCAGGAACAATCGTAATCCCATGGACTCTGCTGCTCCATGATTTTACAAGGTCCTTCCACACCCTTAACTCACTGAAGGAGGGCGAGCTGGGGACAGTCCTCCCACTATGTTCCCATTTTGCAGATGAGCAAACAGAGGCTCAGAAAGACTGACAAGCGCAGACTCAGTCGATAGAACGGGCTCTGGCTCCAGATCCTGTTGCGCCTGGCTCTCTTCCCGCCCTGGTGCCTGAGGTACGGGGTGGGGGGCCCACCTGGACAGCTGGGTCTGGGCTAGGGGTGGGCTCTCTGAGTCCACTGTGCACAGAATCAAGGGCATCCTCCAGTGTCCCCAGGGCACAGGTCACCCCCTCATCCTCAGAACGAGGGTTGCCTGCAGGGACAAGGGGTGGTCTGCCTGAAGTCAGCTGATGTCCCCTCACTCCTGATGATCGTTGGGATGTGATGACATGAACCCTTCAGCAGAGGAGCCCAGACCCTGGGCACCCTCCAAAGGCGTGGTCTCAGCAATTCTTCCTGCCCGTCTGACACCTACCCTCCTACTCTGGAGAGGAGGTACCATCGGGTGACCCTGGACTTTTCTCTGGGGGAGCGTGGAGCCCCAAACCTGGAGCCATGCTGTGCACTTGAGAATCCTGATTAGGCGTCTTGCTCTGTATCCTTGGGCCACTGCCCTCCTCTCAGCTCTGGTTTCTCCCTAGTGCACAGGGAGGACTCATTCTAATCCCTTCCTCAACCCACACGGGTGCTAGGACATCTTCTAGACATGCTTGCCCCCTCTCCAAGTCAGGGTTGGCTTGCTCCGGGGACCCCCACAGGCAGCCTTCACTTGGTGAGTGGGCCTCGGGATGCCAGCCTTCCATTTCCCCTGGGAAGGGAAAGATACACACGTTTTCTGAATCCTCACTGCACTAGTCATCATGGTAAGATGCTTGATGTAAACTCATTTGATCTTCCCAACACGTCAACCTGCCCTACCTAACACATCAGGGAGGTTAAGTTACTTGCTCAAGTCACACAGCTAACAAGAGACAGAGCTGGGATGTGAGCCCAGCCTGGCTGACTTCAAGCCCCACATCCTTCCCACTGAGCAAATGTGGTCCGTTTGGTGAGACCAAGCCTGTTATGGTGGGAAAATGGTGGCCTTGGAATCAAAGATCTGGGGTCCTAGAGTTGATTTTGCTGTTGACCAGCTGTTTGACCTTGGCTGGTCAAATCCATTCTTCATCTAGGACTTCAGAGTTCCCATCCATAGCATGGGTGTCAGAGGTAGGTGGTGGGTGAGTTAGATAATTTGTAAGTCCTTTCCTTAACTGAATTCCTACATCTGATTCTAGAAATACAAGGCCCAGGCTGTGCCATCTGTTCCTGCCCATTCCCACAGTTCTCTCTCATGTTTTACTTCTCACATTCTATGCTCTTCCTCTGGACATCTATGTTCCTCTCCAAGTCCTCCACACCACCAGTGTCTGGAGCTTGTTTTTCACCCTCTCTCCCTTTGCTGTGGTTGCTGAGACCCCAACCCACCTGATTTCAAGAGGTCCCCCCACCCCTGCCTATGCCTACGTGTGGAAGAATGACCTCTTTGGGGCCAAGTGGAGAAGCCCCTTGTTCTCAGCAGGGAAGTGTCTCGAGCCACCACGGCACTGTGGGAATTTCTGCCCCACCCTTGGTGTTCCTCGGAGAGGGTTCCTTCCATTCTGGCTCCCTGTGGCTGCAGTCTTACTTCTGAGGTTACTCTGCTGACCACTATGTAGGGTCATACGTGGGACCAGGGTTGGTGCAGCCCCATTTTACATATGGATAAACTGAGGTCAGGAAATAATAGCTACTGATCTTATTGGGTTGGCCAAAAAGTTTGTAAGATGTTATGGAAAAACCTGAACGAACTTTTTGACCAACCTAATATTTACTGAGCACTTACTATATACTTAACTGTCCCAGGCCCCTTCTGTGCATTTCCATTTAATCCTCATAAGAGTCCTGTGAAGTTGATACTATAATTTTGCTCACTTTGCAGATGATGTGTAACCGGCCCAAGACACACAGTTACTGAGTGGCCTAGCGAAGGTCTGTATCCAGGAGCCATGTTCCTCACCACTAGGCTCATCTGCCCAGGGGTGGGCATAAATGAGCTCAAGGGGACAGATGCATCAGAGCAGAGCCTGGAGACTGGGCATCTCGACTGGTTTATTTCCTTCCTTTGTTTGCATGTGTATTAAGTCCTTGCAGGCTGTGCATCATTGGTGCATGTGTGTTTGCTGGAAGTCCAGGGATGGGTTGTGACAGATAGAAAGAGGTCCCTGCCCCCATAGAATGGCTAGTCTTAGACCCCAAGGCAGGCATGAAGGTCATGCCCTGTAGAGGCCAGCAGGGCTCAGGCTGGCTTTCAGATGACGAGGATACCTCTTTAGTGACCCCTGACCTGGGTGCAGATGGAAGGCTCCCTGATGGAGAAGGGAGGGAGTCCCCTAGTCACCATCACTTGTACTCTCACTGCAGAAAGGGCTTCAGTGTCTGCCACCCTCAAGGGCTCCCCCACGGCCCCCCACGGCCTCCAGCAGTCTGACCCGAGTCTCCTCCTCCCACAGCACCTTTCTACCCACGAGGAGACCCAGCCTAGACCATGCTATGTGCAGGCGGGGGCAGGGGTGAACAGGCCCCCAGGTGACCCAATAATGGGCATGTCCAGGACTCTCTGGGCACCCCAACCTTGATGATCGCATTGTTGTCGTCCATCAGCGTGTCGGTCACCTCCACGTGGTTCTCCTCCACCACCTTCTGCAGCACCATGCGGAAGGTCCCGATCAGCCTGTGGACGGCAGAGGGGCACGGTCTTCATGGTTTCACATCGAGAGGTCAGAGAGCAAGGCTGACATCCCAAGAGGCTGTGACTGGCTGTGAAAGACACCGGTGGGCTGGAGAAGGAGAGGGCTGGCTTGGGCTCCAAGCTGGGGTTGGAGAAGGTGGCCCAGGAGCTGGGGCTGGCCAGAGAGGCATGTCCAGGAGGGTCTGTGACCCCCAACAACTGTGTGTATTTGTATGTATGAGAGCCATTTTCCTGGGAGAGCTCGAGGGCAGTGAGCACCCGGGGGGATGGTCACAGACTGGGATTGTGATACCCTGGTGGGGCTTGTGTTCCTCAGGTTTGTGCTGTCTCGGGATTCAGCTCATCCTCCGCAGAGTGGCTTCCAGATGCCCAGTATGGAGGCTGTGGGGAAGGACTGGAGGCTCCACCCGCTTCCACCTCCCTAATGACGACCAAGATCTCTATGAATGAGCACCACTGGCTCATTCATCCTCAGATTGAATCATTAGTGATGCCCATACACACCTGCATTCTGCAAGCTCCTTGGGGCAAGAACCCATCTGACTGTGGGTTCCCCATCCCCCTAGGTACCTAGAGGAGTGATGCAGGGCAGTGATGTAAAGGGCACAGTTCTGGAGTCAGAGAGAGAGGATCGGAAGCCCAGCTTGGACACTTACTAGAGAGTTATCTGCTACCTGGGCATCGAACTTGGGCTCACTCAGTCTCAGATTTCTCCTAAGATGAGCTAATACCTCTACTTTACTGCTTAGAAGACCAACAGAAATGCTCTATACCAAGTTCTCATCAGCACACCTAGTGCAAAGTCAGCACTCCAGGAAGCTGTCTGGTCATTGTCAAGGGGGTGACATTAGTCTGTGAGCCTTTCCAAGGCTCTAGTTTCCTATTTCAGCCTCTAGTTGATATTTCTGGCTCACAGGAAATCTCAAAATCTACTGGCTAGAATTAATGAACAACAGTGGGGGCCCCATAAATGCTGACTGAGTCGAGTTGTCCCACACTTTGCCCCACAATTTGAAGGTTATTGCTCTGGGAGAAGAGGGTACTCAGAGAGATGTTCTCGCATGGTGATTCCACGTTGGGTAGATGAAAACATACACACCACTTCTGACTGAAGGGACAAAAGCTCGGGTGGGGGGGGGCGGGCATCTACAGGGTGTGAGACAGGAGGGGCTCTTGGGGTCCTCTGGTGCTGCTCTTGGCTTATAGGGGAGGAAAGTGAGGCTGAGAAAGCAGGAAGGGATGCAGTTAATTTAATGGCCACTCTGGGTGAGATGAGGTATCAGGTGGAATCTGACTTTAATGTGTTTGATGTTTGTATCCTCCTGATGGGCTCTGGAGGGCAGACACTGTTTATAAAAGCCTCCTGTCTGTGTGAGAGGAAGAAGTAGCAGGAGCAGTCAGAATGCATGCTTCCTCTGAAGTTCAGAGCTCTATCTGCCAGCTTGTCCCACCCTCCCTCAGGGTGAAAATGTTCACACTATTCCTCCACTCTAGAGCCCACCAAGGCTTCTAGACTCTTCTCAGACCAGCCCCTTGGCAGCTGTCTCCCCCACGGCACCCTGGCCTCTCCTCAGCTTGGGCAGTGCAGACCGAAGTGCCAGGCCGTGTTCAGGAGACCAGGCATCGCTGCCCCTGAGTCTCAACTTTAGGTGGGCTCTTAGCTTTCTGTCCTGTGTAGCCCTTCTAAGAGTAGACTCTAGGCATGAACATATATACTGGGCTTTTGCAGCCTCATCTCTTCAGGCTCTAAAACAGTGGGGTTGCAAAGAGTCAGACATGACTGAGTGACTGAACTGACTAAAACTTTAGCATGAACAGAATCATCAGGAGGGCTTGTTAAAGTTCAGACAACTGGAACCCACCCACCCGTGGTTTTGCTGGCCATTGTTTAACAACAGAAATATCAAATAGGGAGGGGAAGGGCAGTCCTGACTTGCAGCTTTTGCCCATTTCTGTGGTGTAAATACCCCCACCAAGGTCAGTTTCAATCTTCCCACGTGAAGTTCACTGAACACAGAGTCGGGAGAGACGTGTACCATCAGCCCTTGGGAGTGGGCCCCATGCCGGGGCTCTGAGTTAGCAGAATGACTATTTCTGACCTGTGTCCAGGTGATGCTGATAATGGAGGTTGGGGAGCTTACTTTGAGAAGCCCTGTTCTACCACAGCTGACTGGAACTTCAGGTCCTTTTGGCCCTACTAGGGCCAGTTGCGGAGAAGGCAATGGCATCCCACTCCAGGACTCTTGCCTGGAAAATCCCATGGATGGAGGAGCCTGGTAGGCTGCAGTCCATGGGGTCGCTAAGAGTCGGACATGACTGAGCAACTTCACTTTCACTTTTCATTTTCATGCGTTGGAGAAGGAAATGGCAACCCACTCCAGTATTCTTGCCTGGAGAATCCCAGGGAACAGGGAGCCTGGTGGGCTGCTGTCTATGGGGTCGCACGGAGTCGGACATGACTGAAGTGACTTAGCAGCAGCAGCAGCAGCAGCAGGGCCAGTTGAGCACCTGCTGAATGCTGGATGTACAGGCACAACTTTTCCCTAGAAGAAGCCCAGAGAACTGTAGAGCTGCTGCAGTGTGACAAGACACCCCCAGGGGGCAAGATGGGGCTACTGCCCCACCAGTGCTCAGAAAAGGCTCTGGCCTTCCAGCTTAACCAAGGTTTCAGAGTTTAGTCTTGCAAGGGACATAAGAGGAGAGTTTGTCCTGCAATAGCATTCTTTTAAATGGACAGTTGATGTGGTATTAGTCTTATGTAAAGAATAAAGAAAAACATTTTTATAAAACTTTCCTCCTTTCACACGTCTGAACTGTTTAAGCAAAACCAGGGTGCTTGCTATAAAAACACAATTTCAAAACATATGCCCTTATGCTGCTTCTAGCAGAACACTGCCCTCAACCCCTTCCATAGACGTTCTCTGGGGAAGGAGCTGGTGTAGGAAAGAAGCCTTGGGTCTGGTCTGTCTGGTGACCCCAGAGACCATATCCAACCCCGACCCCTGCTGCCCTCTGTCTGGACTGGCTGGAAGCTCAGCAGGGTGTGCCTATTGCTTCTCCTCCTCTGGGTAGGTCCGCATGGAGGAGTTGCCTGGGAGGGGGCCCAGGTGGGCTCCTATGTCCCTGGAGAGCTGGGACCTTTCCCTGGAAGGTGCAGGCATGAGGCCATCCATTCTTCAGGAAGGAGTGCCAACCCTGGGTCAGGAGGTCTGGGTTGAAGACTAGGTTCTGCCTTGACTCTGCTGTGTAACCCTGGGCAAGGACAGTCTCTGGGCCTCAGTTATCCCTGAGCTGTTGGTGAAGGAGCTGGAATCATCCATCTTTGGACAGCCTCCCTTATGCAGCTCATCTGGGTTACCCACCACAAAGAGAGTACCCCTCCCACCCATCCTACCGACAAGGCCCACAGTTGGGCAGGCTGAGTGGAGGCAAGATCCCCGGGTACTCAGCCAGCAGGGAGGGGGCCTTCACACAGCTGGGCCCGCAGACTGACCACAATAGAGCTGCAACCAGGCTCCAGGACCTGTCAATAATTCATTGCTTTCCCCTGGGAGCTGGTGTCAAGTGCCCGAGGCCTGGCAGGGCCTCCACTGCTCTCCTGGCTCCTGAATTATTCAGGAGTCCCAGGAGATTGGTGCCTGGGTCAGGCCAACCCCCTCTCACAGGGCCCTGGACAGGCAGAGGGGGTCGTACAAGATCTTCTGGATCCAACACTCACTGAGTCCTCGTAGGGAAGCCCAAGGCTCTCAAAACAGGACCTCATTCTAGGTGGATGGAGCAGACCCAGATCTCCTGGCCCCTGACAAGGACACTTTCTTTCTTCGATCCCTGTCTCCTCTTCTCCACAGCCCCTACAACTGCTGGGTGAAGGGCCACTCCTAAACTGCCCTCTGCTTCTAGGGCAAGTCCCAAGGTTCTAAATCTCACACCAGCCTCCTTTACCTCAGTTTTCCCAAATGCACCAGTCAGGTGACTGGGTTCCTGGAGCACCCTAAGTTCTTCAGAGAAGAAGGACCGCTTGGATTTGGGCTCCCAGATGCTCCCACCCTGTACGTTATCTCCTCCTGACCAAAGGGGACATTCATTCATTCAATCATTCCACAGAGTAATGGGGGTCTGCTGGGTGTAGGCCACTGTCCCAAGCTGTGGGTGTGGCTTTGCTGGTTGCTCTGCCCAGAGGCTCCCCAGAGGCTTGGCTCCCTCATCAGAGGGAGCCTGGTGACTGATCTGGACCACAGTGGGGACAGAGGGCACCCACCAGAGGGACCGTTTCTTTGGCTCAGGAAATAGAGCCCAGACTCCAGGGTGGGAAACTGAGTCCCACCTGACTCCAAGTACCCGCCCTACCTCTCTGACTCCCAGAGCTGGCCTGTCTCAGGGTGGGTTCTATGTTGTCCACAAGACCACCACTCCTCCCCACCCCAGCTCTGCCGCTGACAGCTCCCTGGACCTTCTCCAGGCTTTCTAAGGAATGGCAAGACTCTCTTCTACCAGGCCCATGTCTCCCCTTGTGGGGGTTTCCTGCCTTTTCTTAGGTGAGGGCAAGGAAGGCAGAGAGAAAGAAAGAAGGAGAATCAGAGTAGGCACTCCCCCTGCTGTCTCCCCTCTTGCTGGCTTTTTAGAACAACTCATTGAGGCCTTGTATTCCAGCATATTCTTTGTGAGGGTAGTCAATTTCCTAAACAATCGATCAAATACTTCTGATTTGTTTATAGCAGGAGTTTTCATGTTTTCAAGGGCTTCCAGCGTTTCAGTGGCTGATCTAGCAGCTCTTGTTTAGATGATTTAGCAGTCTCTCACACGTCCTTGGTTTCCACCATCACTGCACACATAGCCCGGTTTCTGGGAGTCTGAGGATCAGGAGAAGAGGGGGAAGACCAGCATCCTAGCACCCCCTCCACCGCTGTCTATCCCTGTGGCCCCGGTCTCCTCTCCGAGGCTCAGTTTCCCCATCTGCACAGTGAGGGTTTCTCCGACTGAGCTCTAAAGCTCCCGGGTGTTCTACCATCTACTGTGGGTCCTGCTGGGGGGCCCAGAGCCCCTGCCGGTCCTCAGCTTCTGCTTCCTCCCCCACATCCACCTTATTGTGCGTGTTCCTGTTTCTCTTGTCCTCACAGGTCACCCAGTCGCTCATCCCAGGGAAGAAGATCCTGCTTTACTTTAGGGGCCCCGGTAGGGTGTCTTACGAACTTTCTTGTGGGTGTCAGAGGCAGCTGCCTGAATGATGGGATGCCCTGAGCCAGCCATCCTGGGATGCCCACTCCAAGTACTCAGCTGAGATCTCTCGGGCCTGAGATAAAAACCACAGAATCCTTGGATCCATGTGGTTCCGCGCTTCCTGACTCAGAAACCCCTCTACAGCATCATGGTCCACTCTCTGCTAGCCCTCTTCCCAAGACAGCTCACTGGTTGGAGAGCTCTCAGATCTCCCAGCAGTCGGCTGTCATCTGGCAATGCAGCCTGGTCCTCGTCCTGCTTCTTGGCACACATCTTTCCTCTTTCACGTGGCAGGAATCCTTCTTGAGGGGCAGGCATGTCTTAACCCCTCATCTTAGCACCTCCAATGACTAGCACAGTGTCTGGCTGGTGCAGAGTGTTTCTCAGTGAATGTTTGATGAGTGACTGAAAGGATGGACAAAGGATGGATGGATGAACAAGTCTTTTGCGATTTTCTCCTCCAGGCTCTCAGCTTCTTGTCAGGAGGCAAGATTTAAAGTCCTTTCCCCCGGGCACAAGGCAGTGCCTATTCATGTTCTCTGCAATCAGCATGAGGAATAGTGGAACCCTCGCTCCTCATCTCTCCTGCTCTGATGGCTCTACTTCTATTGATATGACCTAGGATTAGGTCTGGAGAAGGAAATGGCAACTCACTCCAGTGTTCTTGCCTGGAGAATCCCAGGGACGGGGGAGCCTGGTGGGCTGCCGTCTCTGGGGTCGCACAGAGTCGGACACGACTGAAGCGACTCAGCAGCAGCAGCAGGATTAAGTCAGCTTTTCTTTCATTTGTAGTCTTCTCTCACTGTTGAGTCATAGTGAGCTCTCAGTGAGTAATCCTCCCTTGCATTTTTTGACATGTTTTGTGGTTCAGTCATGACTCTCTCTAGCTTGTATAAGAGGATTTGGCTTTTGAATTCAAGACAGGAACTGCTGCTGCTGCTAAGTCGCTTCAGTCTGTCCGACTCTGTGCGACCCCATAGACGGCAGCCCACCAGGCTCCCCCGTCCCTGGGATTCTCCAGGCAAGAACACTGGAGTGGGTTGCCATTTCCTTCTCCAATGCATGAAAGTGAAAAGTGAAAGTGAAGTCACTCAGTCGTGTCTGACTCTTCGCGACCTCATGGACTGCAGCCCACCAGGCTCCTCCGTCCATGGGATTTTCCAGGCAAGAGTACTAACATGTACTAAATTTAGCCAAATGCAGGAGACGTGAGATGTGGGTTTGATCCCTGGGTCAGGAAGATCCCCTGGAGGAGAGCATGGCAACTCATTACAGTATTTCAGTATTCTTAAGCTTCCCAAGTGGTGGTAGTAGTAAAGAACCTTCCATGCTCAGCACTTAGTCTGTGCCTGACACACAGTAGGCACTTAGTAAACATAGGGATTGGATGAATGAATGAACATCTATCTCACTTGATTCTCACAGCTTCCCTTTGAAGTAAGTACTTAGCCTGTTTACACATGCATACATTGAACTCAGAGAGGTTATGCAACCAGCCCAGGGTCACACAGTAGGTAACTGAGCTGGGATCTGAGAGCAGGCTTGCCTGACTACTAAACCATTGAACCAAACTCTCGTTGAGCTTCTAGTTTTCTGCAGGTGTGACAAATTCACTCTCAGGGCTACAGGTAGAGATGGTCTGTTGGAGGATATCATTACTTTCTCAGGCAGGTAAATGTTGCCCAGCATGGCGGAAGGAGGAAGACTTGAGAAAGGGGACAGGAAGCTGTGAGAGGGCCGGGGGACTCTGAGGACAACATGAGGGAGCAGAGAGAGGGGTCTTTGAAGGTTAATCCAGGCCAGGATGTGGGTCCTCTTTTAAACTCAAAGGAGAGGGCAGTGCAAGGAGCAGGGAAGGGCCCTCTCCCCCGACCCACCCCCAGCGCCCCACCTCTCTCACCCCGGCCCACACTTACTTGTTGCTAAAGACTTTGCTGTAGTTGAAGATCTGAATCTCGAGCATCTCATTGCTGTCGATGCTGCTGGCCACCGGCCACTGGAAGGTCTGGGGAGAGAGGGGCAGCTGTGGCCTTGGGTGGAAATGACAGGGAGGGGTGAGGGGAGTGGGAGGGGGCCCCTGCTAAGACAGCCCCTTGCATCAGCCCGTGCTTCACAGGGACCAAGCTGACACCTGGAATCTCATTTAATTCCAGCACCACCTTGCCATGTGGGTACTGCCCAGTCCTTTGTCAAAGATGGTGCTCGTAAAGTCCAACAATCTTCCCAAGGTCCTGTGGTCAGTGAGAGAACCCAGAGCCAACCAGGGCTTCTGACTCAGCCCGGAGCTCCTTCAACTGTCTCCCAGCTGCCTCCCAGCTCCTGGGTGCGCTTGTGCATGTGAGTTTGGGTTCTGCTGTGTGCTAAGGGAAGTTGTAAGTCTTTGGCTCTCTCCTGTCAAGATGGTTCTGATCCTGCCTTGAATGGGAGGTCCCAAGCTCCCTCATTCAGGTCACACCCCCTCTCCCCCTGGCAATCTTAACTTCAGGGACAGATTTTAGCATGTTGGTGTGATTAGGGTCAGGCCCACAAAGAGGGAACAGCTGGTCTCCATTCATCATTTCTAAATTTGCCCTCACCACTGTGTCTTGACTTAATTATTGAATCACAGGATGAACAAGAAGTTCAGTGAGATTTTTTTCCCTGATGCCCTAGAAATGGCAAGGAGAGCCCAAAACAGAGGCCAAAATTACAAAGTACTCCACTCACTAAAGAGAGCTGCTGCTGCTGCTAAGTCGCTTCAGTCTGTCCGACCCTGTGCGACCCTATAGACGGCAGCCCACCAGGCTCCCCCATCCCTGGGATTCTCAAAGCAAGAACACTGGAGTGGGTTCCCATTTTCTTCTCCAATGCATGAAAATGAAAAGTGAAAGTGAAGTTGCTCAGTCGTGTCCGACTCTTAGTGACCCCATGGACTGCAGCCTACCAGGCTCCTCCATCCATGGGATTTTCCAGGCAAGAGTACTGGAGTGGGTTGCCATTGCCTTCTCCTACTAATAGGCAAAGCCAGGTACCTCCCTAGGGCTGCCTCAAAGGTGGGCTACCCCAGCCATCATTCCAGTTTTCCTCTTCTTGGCATGTAAAAGAAGATGGGGGAAGGGAAAGCTGGAGTGTCTCATCCCAGGCACAGTGTTTTGTGGCATATCCCTGGGAGAACAACTCAGAGAGGGAGGTAGCGCAGGAAGGGGAGCCTGGCATGCGAGTTCCCAGTGACCTCTGCCCCCGGCGGTGGACTGGCTGGCCTGTCCCCTCAGCCTCTCAGGAGACCCATGCAGCACCTGCGGGCAAGGACAGTGGCCATGCAGGAGCCTGGTATGCCACTGCTGGGTGTGTTGACTATGTGGCTTATGCTCTTTGAGTCAAGTGGGTTCTGCGAAGAGAAGTTAGGGTCAAGGTGGCCCGTGGACCCTCCACCCGCGGTGGCCTGCTTGGGGGAGGGGTCCTCAACTCCCAGGAGGCCGGGCCAGGAGCTGGGGGTGGGGCGGAGCCAGGTGTCGTAGGTTGGAAATCCACCCCTAGCACCTGTCCACCCAGTGTCCTGTAAGACAGCAGGTCTACCATGTGTCCAGAGGCTTCCAGAGCTGATTGGAGCTCACTAGAGAAGCTGCCGGACTTTCCTGGTGACTCAACAGTAAAGAATCCGCCTGCAATCCAGGAGACACTGGAGGTGCTGGTTCGATCCCTGGGTCGGGAAGATCCCCTGGAGGAGGGCATGACAACCCACTCCAGGATTCTTGCCTGGAGAATCCCATGGACAGAGGAACCTGGCAGGCTACATACAGTCCAGGGGGTTGCACAGAGTCGGACACGACTGAAGCGACTGAGCACATGGCACGCAGAGAAGTTGACACACCACCAGGAGGGGCCACATTCACAGCAGAGACCAAGAATCAGATCAGGCCACACTCCCCGTCCCCTGCTGGAGTGGGAGGAGGAGGAAGTGGAGGCCAGAGCAGGCCTTCCTGGCCCACTCTGCGTCTTGAGCTGTAAGCCTGAGAGAAAGACGACCAGACAAAAACAGGGAGCCAGGGTGGAGCAGTAAACGCTTCTGGACTGGATTTGAATAACAAAACGACCAGAAAGCTCTGAGGTCTGCTCAAGGTGTCACTGACGGATGGTATCTAGGGGGATTTGACAAGAGCTGGTGGAAAGCAGTGACTTAAATTTCATTTTTATAGCCCATGAAATTCAGAATGCACAAAAGGCTAGTAAAAAAGAATAACAATAGTAATAATAATTTGTAGAGAACTTGTCATTATGTGGGTCTGAATGCTTTACATGTGTTAATTCATGAGTAATCACAACACCCAAGAGGCTGGTGATGTGCTCTCCATTCTACAGCCAGAGGAACGAGGTCTCAGAGAAGTAACAGGATGCTGTTGTTAGTGGCCCAGCAAGTGCTGGGGGAGGCTCCTGAGGGCCCACCCCATAAGCTTACCGCTCCAGAGCTGCTCTTCACTCTTCACTGGGGATTCAGGGGCTGGTGGAGGGGACCAGGCCTGCCTGTCAGGTCACCGCCCAGTGTGGGCAGGGCCTGTCACAGCTTTTATGTCCCCTCTCTCCGGGGCTGGCCAAGGCCCAGGGAGACCCCCTGACACCCCCATGGTCAGTTGGATCGGGCAGATGAGGGAGGAAGAAGCAGAGAAGGGAAGGAACAGGGGGTGGGCCGGGAGAGGGCTCTGAGAGGGGTGTGGAGAGGACTTTGGAGGTCTTGGACACAGAAGGAAGAGGAGTGGGGAGGGGAGGCTGGGAGGCAACCTGGCTGTCAGCAAGCCCATTATGCTGCTTTGCTCCTGCATCTGGAGGCTTCCAACTCAGTCAAGGT
Organism: Bos mutus; assembly: GCF_027580195.1. Taxonomy (NCBI): domain Eukaryota; kingdom Metazoa; phylum Chordata; class Mammalia; order Artiodactyla; family Bovidae; genus Bos; species Bos mutus. The sequence continues at coordinate 33,733,302 of NC_091627.1, forward strand.
TGTGGTCTTCTTAATGAAGTTGCTGTTATTGGGCTGCAGAGAAATAACCCAGCATGGCAAAGCCCTAATCATTAGCCACGGTGCAGGGAGGAGAGGGCCTGGGGGGTGGCACCAAGGTTTTGGTTTTCTTAGAACAAAGGGGAATGGGTGTTTGAGTCACCTGAGGGTCTGTGCGTTGGATTTTGGCACCTGAAGGAGGGAAGGGGTGGGAGAAAAAGGAACTGTGAAAGGGGGTGTTGAAGAGTGACGTGGTGAATACAAAGAGACAGGAATGGCTACCAGCTCCAGGATTTTTGCCTGGAGAATCCCATGAACAGAGGAACCTCGAGGGCTGCAGTCCATTGGGTCCAAAGAGTTGGACTCGACTGAGCAACTAAGCATACACAACACACACAGAGGAACTGGGAAACAGGAAGTCATTTCAAACAAAAGGGGGCCAGAGGGGGACACAGCTTGTGGCTTCCACTTGCCCATTCCAGGCGCTGGCTTGCCTCGTGGTCAGGGTGCAGTTTACTGGGTCACCAGGGCCAACAGAGAAAAGCAGGCCACCATGATGAACCCGTTTGCTGAGCAAAGAGGAGGGCAGTCAGTGAGGGTCGGAGGGGTGCCTTGGGGAGCCCTGATGTGAGGTGAGACTCCAGAGGAGGCCCACCAGGATGCCCTTTCAGGAATTCTTCAGCTGAGAGAACACATTTAGCATTTCCAAGAAGGAGTCTCCACTGAGCCCAGACAACCCACAGAAGCCTGAGAAACATGAAAATGTGGATGATTCGAGTCACGGAGCGTTGGGGTGGTTTGTTGCACAGCCCCCGCTGACTGTGACAGCCCCCGTGCTATCTGTGGCTCTCTCTAGGAGGCGGCTTCACGTCGGGGAGGTCTGGCATCAGTGGCTCCTGCCTGGGCCTTCTCCTCCACACGCCAGCCCCCTCCCTTCCCATGGTCCCCAGAATTCCTGGGATAGCGTGACTGTCCCGCTCAGCTGTTCAGAGCCTGAGCAGAGGCTGCAGGGCTCCCTGGGGGTCTCTCTGCACTCAGCCTGCCACATGGAGGGTGCTCAACAAACAGGCCTCACACGGCTGCCTTGATTGCAGGGCTGTCCTTGCTGGCCTGAGGGTATGGCCGGGCTAGTTCCCCTCTCCACCTCTCCTCCTCTTCCTCTGGAGAGTGGGGGTGACATCCCAGGACTGCTTCTGGGGGTTCCCGTGAGGCTGGTGAGGCATTGGCACAGAACCCTAATCAACATGGTGCTTCATTATAGTGACTTTTACTGTGCTACTCTTCCTTCCAGGAGCCGGGATAAGGCCTGGCATCCTGGGGATGGACACTGCAGGGACTGCATGGGCCTGCTGGGGACAGAGCCTCTCTCCAGCCTGAGGTAGCACCAACATGCTTCTCTTCCTGCAGCCACAGCCGTGGAGGGTTGTACCTGCTAACTCTGGAGATGCCTTGACATCAGTGGCCTAGCGACTCAGCCAAGGGAGCCCATGTATCATCTAAGGTCCCATCTCATGTCAGCCTCCAAACTCTCCAGGTAGTCGCTGAGCCAAATACTGCCACTCCAGTTGTCATGAGCCAGCAAGCCCCACGCAGGGGCAATGTTTGCTGAGTACCTTCTATGTTTGCTAAACACCTCCTCTGTGCTGGGCTCTGTGTGGGGAAGCAGGGGTGTCTCTTGGGAGCCTGAGTAGTTCTGAAGAGAGACACAGACCTGAAATTGCAGCCTGTGATGGAACATTGACAGAAGTAAGGTGGCAAGCATTAGGGATGGGTGGGGAAGAGGAAAGAGCACTGGTGGTGAAGAGCCTGCCTGACAATGCAGGAGACAAAAGAGACATAGGTTTGATCCCTGGGTCGGGAAATCCCCCAGAGGAAGGCAACCCACTCCAGTATTCTTGCCTGGAAAATTCCATGGACCGAGGAGCCTGGTGGGCTGCAGTCCATAGGGTCACAAAGAGTTGGACACGACTGAAGTGACTTAGCACGCATGCACGCACGAGGAAAGAGGACCTCTGTCTGGAGTGTGGAACTGTGACCCAGTTCACCTGCTCTAGGCTTGGCCGTGACCTGGCAGGTGACGGCCAGGGTGGCGGAGTTATGCGTCCTATCAGCCCCAGCGATCTAGGACTCCACGGAAAGGTTTCCCTGATGTGGGCTGGAGAATGATCTGGGTTATCCTGGGCTTCATCAAGTAAGTTTGAAACCATCTTAAATCAGCAAGGTAGTGTCCTTAAAGGGACAGTCCTCTAGTTTTAGGGGGAGGATATTAGGATGCGTTGCAAAGCTGTAGGGTGCAATGGAAAGAGACCTCTAACTTGGGAAGTTAAAGACCCAAGTCTCCAGTTGGGTTCATTCTTTTGTTCATTCTTTGACTCAGCAACATTTCCCTGAGCCCTGTGCCAGGCCAGTAATGGAACAGACAGGCGTGTTCCTGGCCCATGTTGCTCACAGCCCATGTCTTCCAGGTACAAGCAAAATGGGAAAATGAGATCTGACCCTCCACGCCCCCCAGGCTGATGACCTCTCTTTCTCTGGGCTCAGAAGGCTCATACTGTATCTCTTTTGTTCTAGGTCCATCTCCCCACTGGACTGAGCCCTTCGAGGGCAGGGCTGAGCCTTGTCCACTTTGTAAGTGGCCATCGGCTCTGGAATTAGACTTCAGTTCGAATCCTCATGTGCTACTCATTGCCTAGGGAAATGCCCACTCAGTGCATTGCAGTGAGATATAAGGCTCATGTGAGCTCTCGGCCTGGCTCAGTACATCACAGGGGCTCCTATTCCTACAAGTACTATTGTTATTCTGGCCTCTCTTAGGGAGTCTGGCCCTCAGAGAGCACGGTTAAGGCCAAAACAAGATGGCTAGAAATAGGCTAGGGGTGGCCATGCCCCTTCCCCTCCCACCCTCCTCCCAGGGGCCTCCGCTGGCTGCTGGCCTGGCACAAAGGCTGTCTCTCTCTCTTTATCTTGGAAAGTTAAACCCAAGTCTCAGGTTGGGTTCGTTCTTTTGTTCATTCTTTGACTCAGCAACATTTCCCTGAGCCCTGTGCCAGGCCAGTAATGGACAAGACAGGTGTGTCTGGTCCACCAGGGAATAATCCCTCTCTCTCTAGCTTCTCCATGGTTGTAGGTTAAATGTAGGATCTCAGGTTCCAGCCTTTGGGAAAGAAGACACCGAGTCCAGGCTCTATTTCCACCATTGTTGAACAGGGCATTGTCTTTCTTTTAACCCCCAGTCCCCCAACTCAGGCTCGTCAGCCCCACCTGCTGCGGGCCCTCTCATCCTTTTCTGAGTAGAGGAGGGAGGGACATCTGTTTTCACATCTTTCGTTTCATTTTCAGCCATGCCACATTTCTGTAAGGCAGAGAGAGCAAGGAGTCTGTTCCTATTTTTCTGAAGGGGAATCTGAGGCTTGGAGAGGTTGAGTGGCCAGCCCAAGATCTCAGTGTTAATCAAGTCCAGGGCTCATGACTCTCAGGCCAATGTGTTTATACCTCACCGAGCTGGTTCCCAAAGGCCCTGGGCACAATCAGAGTGAGAAAAAGGAGTTCCTGGGAAGCCAAGAGGCCTTTGGAGGTTTTGCAAGGGGCAGCTGAGGTTTCCTTTCTCAAGCTTTTTCTGGAACCACTGACAGACCGGTTTTTTCAGGAATCAGCCAGGAGAGTCTAGGACTTGTCTACTCCAGGATGGGGAGACAGGTCCAAGTGTGGGTGTAGTCCAGGCTATATTTGGAGAGATCTCTGGGCTCTGCCTGAGCAGGAGGTGGGACGGTAGCCTCCCCTGCTCTGTGTGTGCTCTGCTGACCAGTGGTAGCCAGGCTGCGAACTGTTTCTTAGAAGGAGAAATGGAGACAGGGCTGTAGAGAGATGCCAGTAAGGCCTTGCAGGGGCGATGGGGGGCTGGCCAAGCAGCTTTCTACTCTGCCTTCAGAGGGGGCTTAGAATCTCATCTAAGCCAGGATTTAGAGCCCTGTCTTTGCCACTTACAGCTGTCACCTTGGGAAGGAGACATATTCTCTGAGCCCGAGTTTCCTCACCTGTGGGTTGCTGTGGAGACTGGATGGATGAGGCTTTGCTAAGGACACAGTGCGATGCTGCTGTGGGAAACTGCTGCTGTGATCTTCCCACGGGGCTGCCCACCAGGGAAGTGATGGGCAAGTCCCTCTCGTGTGGGGGGGCCTGGGCCCTGCAGGTCACTTAGCATCCATGCCCCATTCCACCAAGTGCCAGTGCATCCCCCACTGTGATAACTGGCAACTTCCCTGTTGACCCATGGTGGGTGTAAATTTCCCCAGGTGAGAACCACTTCTCCCCACCTTGAGGCTGCTATCTGATCCAGGCACATGCTTTCACTCATAACTCCCTGGCTTCCACCCCTTCCTGGTGTCTCTACACTGGCCTGGAGGCTCCCAGTGCCCAGGTTTCTGCAGGGATCTGTGTGTGCTCTTGCATCTGCTTCTCTCTTTTGGGGGCATCTCTTTGGACCCACACACACCAGGTGCCCAGAACGTGGTCCTGGGCTCAGGGCAGCAGGACTGACTCCCCCGCCCCCGCCCCATGCTGGGCAGCACTAGGAGGAGGAAGGACATGGTGACTAACTTGGAATGTCATGTATACCCAGGGCTCAGGTGTCCTAGGGTACAGTTAATGGAAAAGAGTGACAGTGTCCTTAGATGGGGCATCAGGTTGCTCACAGGCTAGAGGCCCGGGTGGACATGTCCCTTGGGAGATTTGGTGAGGAGGGAGTCACAGGCTCTGCCCAGCTGACGGGGGTTGGGGGACAGAGGCCTAGGGAAGCAGAGCTGAGAGATGGAGCCAGGCTGCCTGCATCGTAACCCAACCAGGCCCTGCACCTTGGGGCTCTGCCTGAGGAGGGGGTGAGGGGAAGGAACAGGGGGTTGTACGGTGGGGCTTGTCTGAGGCCGAGACACCAGGCTTGTGTGTGTGCGTGTTAGTTGCTCAGTTGTGTCTGACTCTTTGTGACCCCCCTGGACGGTAGCCTGCCAGGCTCCTCTGTCCATGGGATTTTCCAGGCAAGAATACTAGAGTGGGTTGCTATTCCCTTCTCCAGATCTTCCTGACCCAGGGATTGAACCTGGGTCTCCCACACTACAAGCAGATTCTTTACCATCTGAGCCACCAGGGAATAATGCCTCATTTTGATCATGGCTTTACAGAGAGACTTCATACTCATTATCAGCTCCGTTTGACAAATACGGTCACTGAGGCTTAGAAAGTGAGGCTGAAAGTCACGCAGCCAGGAGGCAGAGAAGGCAAGGGCAGAGCTCTCACTGGGGAGGGTACAGCTTGGGGGCTGTGATGGTCTTTGGTGGCCTGAGCCTGGTGGGGAGGTTGAGTCCGTGCTCCCGGTGCCAACAGCTCTGGGATTGCAGACACAGCTTGCCATGTGGGATGGGCCCAGAGTGAGGCTGAGACAACAGCTCTCCTAGCACACCTGGAGTTTGCTTAGCTAAACGCTAATCTCAAAGGGAACAGGCTGCCACAAGGCCTTGCCCAGTCCAAACAGAGCCAGAAGTGAGCGGCAAGACCAGGAAAGATGGGGTAAGTTCTTCTGGAGTCAAGTGGAGCTTCTGCTTTGAGCCTAGATGGTGACTTAGGATGGCTGCTTCTCACCCCAAAGTCAACCCTGTAGGAACTGGAGAGGCAAGAGGGAAATATGGATTCTAGGAAGTGACAGACAGACAGGCAGATGGGGGAAGCCCAGGGAGATCAAAGGCTGTGGAGCTGACACATGAGTTGGGGGGAAGGGAGAGGGAGGGGAAGCAGCCATGGGAGAGCAGGTTGGAGGAAGTCTTCCCAAGTTCTGTTCTTATCGCTCCCTGGCATTACTCTGGGGCAATGGCTGATAGCTCCTTGACTGATAAAATTGTTACATAAACCCTACTAGGATGAGGTTTAATACAAATAGCTGTTGATAGACCAGCTGCCTCATACCTCCTTTCATTGAACCCCCAGAGCTAGTTTGTTAAAAAGTCTTGCCTGCCTTCTGTCAACCATGTCTCTCCTTTAAGTCTTAGAGATGAGACCCTGACTCTTTCTGTGGTGACTGGGCCCCCCGGTGCTCTCGCCTGCCCTTCAGCCCCTAGAGACTGACACAGCAGCCTCTGATGGCTGCTCAGTACTCATTACCAGCCAGGGTAGCTGATACCAAGGGAGCTCAAACAGAGCAAAGTAAAGAGATGGGGCGAGTACCTCGTCTATAAAAGAAAGACAACACGCTGAACTGTACAGCTGGAGCAGAATCATTAGAATGAACGGTCCATAAAAACAGGTATCAGCAATATGAAACAAGTTTAAGGAGTCATGAGAAAAAAGAGCGTTAGTAACCGGGAAGATCCATCTGAAGAACTCCCTCAGAAGACAACAGGAAAGGATGACCGAACAACAGCAAAACAGAAAAGCTAAGAAATGGAGCTAGAGGTAGTACTGACATCTGATCATAGGAACTGAAGAGGCAAGGACACTATAAAAACTGAATATTTGACAAAAATAATGGAGATGGAATTTTCCATGGTAAGTGAAAGCTGAAAGGCCCTAGATTTGAAAGAGCTCACAAAATAGTGCACAACAGGAAATATCAGGAAACCCACAACTGGACACATTATAATAAAACGTAAGAACTTCAGAGATAAATGTATTGTATTTTATTTTCCAGAGAGAAATAAAAGATCACCCACCAACAGACAAGAATCAGTGACCACTGGATTTCCCACCAGTAATAGGGAATGATATTTTTGAAGTTGTGAAGGAAAGAACTTCAAGCTTAGAATTTCATATCTAGTGAAATTCTCATTCCAATTTGAAAAAAATAAGAAATACGTTCTCAGATTTATACAGCTTTAGAAAGTTTGCTACATAAAGGTTCAAATTAAAAATACTTTTGGAGGAGGTACTCAAATAAGAAGAAAAACAATTCCAAGAGATACCTCAAGAGATATGAGAAGTAAAGGTGATCAAGTATCGTGGTGAAGACTATTGTCTTCCAAAAGAACAAAGACGGCTAGGACAAATAAAGGAAAAAGAGAACACACAATCCTAAGAAACTAGAATTAAAATTCTAACCTAGACAATATCAGCATGAGGATGTGGGCTGAAGTGGGAAAATCAAAGAAGCATGAGGGAGTATTAAGATACTTGTCACATTAAGAAAAATTATAATTACTTATTTGTTTGAGCACTCAGTAGGGTTACATAAATATGAGTATGGAAGGGTGACTACCTTGAAAACAAAAACAGAATGCATAGCTTTTCAATTAACAAGAAAAATTCCATTTACCCAATTGAAAGCTAGAAAGTAGGGGAAAACAAGAAACAGAAAGTATAGTTAATGGAAAATATAAAATAAGATGGTGGTAGAAATAAGCCTTATAGTAATAGCAATTTCAGAGGTAAATGGGTTAAACTAATCAATTAAATTATAGAGATTCTCATATTGGAGGGAAAAAATAAGATCTAATAATATATGCCTTAAGAAGACACATTTGACTTTAAAAACATGCTAACTGCTAAGTCACTTCAGTCATGTCTGACTCTGTTCGATCCCATAGACGTCAGCCCACCAGGCTCCCCCGTCCCTGGGATTCTCCAGGCAAGAACACTGGAGTGGGTTGCCATTTCCTTCTCCAATGCATGAAAGTGAAAAGTGAAAGTCAAGTCGCTCAGTCATATCCAACTCTTCGCGACCCCATGAACTACAGCCTACCAGGCTCCTTCGTCCATGGGATTTTCCAGGCAAGAGTACTGGAGTGGGGTGCCATCGCCTTCTCCATTAAAAACATAGTATGATTGAAAATAAGAGCATGAAATAATACATACTAAGAAATTAAAATGATTGAAAAAGATATACCAGGCAAACGAAACAAAATGGCTGAGATAACAACTTGAATATCTGATAAAATGGAAATTAATGCAAAAACAACATAAAAGACATAGAAAGCCATTAAATACTGGTAGAAGGAAAAGTAAGCAAGATGATACAGCCATAATGAATGTAACAGGCAACTGGTTAAGTTTCAAAACACATCAAGCAACAACTGATAGAACTGCAGGGAGAAATACATAAATCAATAATTGTAGCAGTAGATTTTATTACATCATTATTGAAATTGACAGATCAAGCAGAGAAAAATAACCAGAACCTCTGAAAATTTGAATAATATTAATAATAAGCTTGACTTTATATAATATACAGTCAAGTTTATACTGAGTTACAGATAGAACCCCACACTGAACAAATTCCTTTTAAACAAAAGAAGCATTTATGACCACAAATTAAGACCATAATAAAAGTCTCAGTAAATTCCAAAGGATCTATATCATACAGACTCTGTTCTTTGATCATAATGCAATAAAATTAGAAGTGAATAAAATAAGGAGCTATAATTTCATAAATATATTTGTAAACTAACAACATATTATTGTATAACTCTTGGATTTAAAAAGAAAATCATAAGGGAATGTAAGAAATATTTAAAACTGAATAATAGTGAAGATATTATATGTAAATGTTTATAGAATACAGTTAAAACTGTACATAGACCAAGATTTAAATACATTTATTAAGGAACAAGAAAAGTTAAAAATAAAGGCTTAACACTCAAGAAGTTAGGAAAAGAGCCACAGAGTAGAATAAAATAAATAGACATAAGGGAAATAATTAAGAAAAGGGCAGAAATCAATGAAATGGAGAACAACAACAGGGAAGATTAATGAAGCCAAAAGCTGGTTCCTTATAAAGATTAATGAGATAAACAAATCTTTAGCAAAAGATTTTCTTTCTTTCTGACCAAGAAAAACAGAGAGAAGACAAGAATATACGAAATATGGAATCAAAAGAGGGAAATAACTGTGTGCTGTGCTTAGTCACTCAGTCGTGTCTGACTCTTCACGACCCCATGGACTGTAGCCCACCAGGCTTCTCTGTCCATAGGGATTCTCCAGGCAAGAATACTGGAGTGGGTTGCCATGCCCTCCTCCAGGGGATCTTCTCACCCCAGGGATCAAACCCAGGTCTCCCGCATTATAGGTGGATTCTTTACTGTCTGAGCCACCAGGGAAGCTCAAGAATACTGGAGTGGGTAGCCTATCCCTTCTCCAAAGGATCTTCCCAACCCAGGTTCCAAAGAATAAAAAAAACTTCCTGGGAAGACACAGTGGGAGAAACAGTCCACTGACTCTTGGAGAGGAAGGGGTGAGGTCTGGGTGAGACTGTACTTGTGGGAAGCCAGGTCAATTAGCAAGGGCTTCCTATGCCCAGGGAACATGGGAAGGGAAGCTGCTCTAGGCCTGTTGAATGGGCCCATTGGCCTTTGTCTGAGCCAGTCACTCCACATGGGGCTCTCCTGTACAGAGGTCCCTGAGAGGGATCTGGGTGGAGGAGAGAGGAAGATGCCTCCACAACTCCCATCATTGCCTCCTCCCAGGAAGCAAGGAGCTCCTCCACCTAAGCTCCCCCGCCCCCATTGTGTGGCCCAGTGCATACCCAGGAAGCAGGGAGATGCTGGTTCCCCTCTGGGCAGGGACTTGTCCTGCCCCAAGGGCTTCCTACCTCATCGAAGTCAGCCACATCCTCACAGCTCTCCAGGACCCGGGAGTAGAAGGACTGCCCTGGTGGGGAAAAGAGGAAATTATAGTCAGCCCTTCCTGGACAGCAAATTGCTTATTTAAAAATCCCCAAACACTGTTCTTTTATTTGTGAATGGACAAAGATCTCAAACCATTAAAAGTGGTCATCAGTGGGCAGGGAAAGTGAGAAGATATTGAAAGCATCATGCTTTGATTTTTTTTTTTTACTGTTACCACTTGAGTTTGACATTTTCAGTGATTGTGCTTCACTTTTATAACTTACAGAATGCTTTCAAGTCCCCGCCAACCTAAACCAGGGCTGCCCAGGTGGCACAGTTTTCCAGCAGTCATGTACAGATGTGAGAGTTGGTCCATCAAAAAGGCTGAGTGCCGAAGAATCAGTGCTTTTGAACTGTGGTGCTGGAGAAGACTCTTGAGAGTCCCTTGGACTGCAAAGTGATCAAACCAGTCCGTCCTAAAGGAAATCAACCCTGAATATTCATTGAAAGGACTGATGCTGAAGCTGAAGCTCCAATCCTTTGCCTACCTGATGTGAAAAGCTGAATCACTGGAAAAGACCCTGATGCTGGGAAAGATTGAAGGCAGGAGGAGAAGGGGACGACAGAAGATGAGGTGGTTGGATGGCATCACCAACTCAATGGACATGAGTTTGAGTCAACTCCGGGAGTTGGTGATGGGCAGGGAGGCCTGGTGTGCTGCAGTCCATGGGGTCGCAAAGAGCTGGACACAACTGAGCAAATGAACAACAACAAACCTAAACCAGTGGACCATTCCACTGAAGCGCTACTTCCAGGTTGAAATCTGCCCCATTCTGAAGGTTAGTGTGGGTTGTCTCTGGTGGGCAGGCTGGGGACTCAAGTGAGACTTGGTGGTGGGGGAGCACGCCATGTTCCTTTCCCTGGAAATACCTGGAGACCTGGCAGGATCAGCACCCAGCCAGGGAGGCGCTGGAGTGAGTGCCCTCTGATCCTCCACAGTGAGGGGGCCCCAGTCCCCTGGGACCCACTTCTCTCCTCTGGCCTTGGTGGCCTCATCTGTGTAATGAGGCTTGGTACAGAGATCTCCAGGGCTTGCCTGGTTTTTAGAATTTAGAAGCAAGTCTTAGTTCAGAATGGAGCTGACAAGGAGGCAGCCATGGTGTTTGTGTCTAGGTGGATGGTCTGAGGAAGGGTGTGTGTGTGTTTATGTGTGTGTATGTATGTGTGCACGCGTGTGTGTGTGTGTGTGTGTGTGCGCTTGGAGGATGGGTGCATGTGGGGAGGCATGTGGGGCATCTCATAATGGGGACAAAGCTATAAAGAAAAAGCTAGAGACAAAAAAATAGATATGGAGTAGACAGATGGGAGAGAAAGACTCTTTAGCACTAACCCAGGACAAAAACAAAGCAAAACAAAAAACTGAAAAGAAAAATCTCAACGACAAACCCCAAGGCAGCCGGGAGAGGAGAGGGAAGCATGAAGGATGGTACCTGAGCCTCTTTTAATTTTTCCCGCAGGCAATATGCAACACAAATTGAGAATCAGGTGAGCATATCTGTGCATTGGGGCTCCCCCAAGGACCTGCTGCTCGGAATAATCAAAGGCCTTTTCATCCTGGAAGATGGTAATGAAGCCTGGATATGGGCTCAAGGGATGTTCAAGGGATTCCTGGAGTGAAACTGAGCAACCCAGCCAGAGGTGAGGGCGGGTGGGAGGGACAGTGCAAGATGCTATCAGGGTTCAAACATGCCTGAAGCCACCAGGGTTCAAACCTTCCACTGCTTGTCTATTTCCTACAGCCCCATTGGAAAAGATATAAAATACCATGAAATCAGCCACTGCAGAATTTAAACATCAGGACTCTGTTTTGAAAAGCAGTAAAACCTCATTGCCTTAGGCTCCGGGGATTTAAATGTGGTTGAATATTGTCAAACAGGATGAGCTAAATTTTGCCTCTAGATATTAAAAAAAAAATTTCTGGAAAAAAATCAAATCAATGGTACAGAACAGTGTAAAGGACAACTTATTAAGAAAAGAGAATGTCATTAAGCAGTTTTGGAAACTCACTTTTTAGGAGGATTTGTACAGGGGCAGCGATCATGCCGGTGGTCCTTTTCTATTCACTAGAGCAGAGCCCCTTTCCAAGTTATCAGTGGGGATTACTCACTCATTTCAAGTTCATTTCCACTTCACGTCTATTCAATACCAGTCTTATTGACATTTCAGCTCCATTTTAAATGACTTTCAGACAAAACCATTGAAAATCCCAATATGCAATCACCATTGTTGCCACCGAGATCAAGAACAAGGCTTGAGAGAAAGGATATGGCTGTTCCCTACGGGTGAGAGGCTTTTGTGGATAGAATGAGCAGGAGATTAGATGGGGAAAATTGAACAGCATCCTTCATTCCTTTGGAGGCTTATGGGATAGAGCTGAGCTCTTTGGTTTGAAATAAAATCCTCCTTGAGTCAATAAATGAAGTTTGAATAGCAGACTCTGTGATCACACTGTAATGAGTGTCATGACATCAGATATATCCAAATAGAGCGGACCAGGAGTCCAAAGCTTAATCCAAGTAAGTTGTATATCATTTGACATTTGGAAATATCCACCCTGCCACTACTATCCTAAATGAGATTCTTGTCTCGTCATGCGGGATGGAGCACTAGCTTTCATGCAATGTGACTTAAGGGTGCGAAACATCCCATCTGTACCAAACAGCCCTCTCTTCCAGTTTACCTTGCTAGAGCAGACCTTGAGAATAGGCAGGCATGTAGCGACTGGGCTGTGAGCTGGTGTATGTTCACTCATTCTCGCATGCAAAAGGGTCTTCTATTTCTGCTGAAAGCACAGTCATTTGGCCATGGAGGAGGGTGGGCCAGGTGTTTCACAAAGATAATTAGAATCAGGATGTGATCTGAAGAACCTTATTACTATCCAAAGGTGAGGATAGGTCGGGCATGTAAAAGGCTACTATATAAGGCAAAATTTGGTTGCTGGCATGCAAAAAAGTGAAAATAAATTGAGAACACAGGAGAAAGAAAAATGACTTCAACTTAGCAGGTCAAGGGAGACATTGTAGAAGTATGGGCAGTTAACACTGGAAGGTCAGATGGAATGTAGAAATTCAGAGAGATTGAGGGAAAGGGAGAGAGAATGGACTCAGGCAGAAAACAGAGTGAGCAAAGGTTTGAATGGCTGAAGCAGACAATGGAGCCGGAAGGAGCGGGATGCAGGACAAGAGATAGTGATGGTGAAGGGAAGAATGAAAAGGCTGTCCCCTCAGGGAGCAGCCCCCCAAAGGAAGACCTGGAGTGAAGGGGGGTGTCCTGGGATCCTGAGAGGGCCTGGGGTTGGGGGGAGTGGACCATTAAGGGGAAAGAGAATGTCCTGAGGACAAGCTTCAGGGACATGGCAGTTTTGCCCAGGACCTAGCCCTCTGGGCCGTGTCAGCACCTGACATTATTCTTTTCCCTGTGTGAGCTGAGAAGAAGGGCTAAGCACTCTGCTTGTGACTGAGACCTGCCACTCCTATTTCTTTGCATTGTTTCAAATTAGCCAGACCATGCTCAAAATTCTCCAAGCCAGGCTTCAGCAATATGTGAACCGTGAACTTCCTGATGTTCAAGCTGGGTTTAGAAAAGGCAGAGGAACCAGAGATCAAATTGCCAACATCCGCTGGATCATAGAAAAAGCAAGAGAGTTCCAGAAAAACATATATTTCTGCTTTATTGACTATGCCAAAGCCTTTGACTGTGTGGATCACAATAAACTGTGGAAAATTCTGAAAGAGATGCGAATACCAGACCACCTGATCTGCCTCTTGAGAAATTTGTATGCAGGTCAGGAAGCAACAGTTAGAACTGGACATGGAACAACAGACTGGTTCCAAATAGGAAAAGGAGTGCGTCAAGGCTGTATATTGTCACCCTGTTTATTTATCTTATATGCAGAGTACATCATGAGAAACGCTGGACTGGAAGAAACACAAGCTGGAATCAAGATTGCCGGGAGAAATATCAATAACCTCAGATATGCAGATGACACCACCCTTATGGCAGAAAATGAAGAGGAACTCAAAAGCTTCTTGATGAAAGTGAAAGTGGAGAGTGAAAAAGTTGGCTTAAAGCTCAACATTCAGAAAACGAAGATCATGGCATCCGATCCCACCACTTCATGGGAAATAGATGGGGAAACAGTGGAAACAGTGTCAAACTTTATTTTTCTGGGCTCCAAAATCACTACAGATGGTGACTGCAGCCATGAAATTAAAAGACGCTTACTCCTTGGAAGGAAAGTTATGACCAACCTAGATAGCATGTTCAAAAGCAGAGACATTACTTTGCCAACAAAGGTTCGTCTAGTCAAGGCTATGGTTTTTCCTGTGGTCAAGTATGGATGTGAGAGTTGGACTGTGAAGAAAGCTGAGTGCCGAAGAATTGGTGCTTTTGAACTGTGGTGTTGGAGAAGACTCTTGAGAGTCCCTTGGACTGCAAGGAGATCCAACCAGTCCATTCTGAAGGAGATCAGCCCTGGGATTTCTTTGGAAGGAATGATGCTAAAGCTGAAACTCCAGTACTTTGGCCACCTGATGTGAAGAGTTGACTCATTGGAAAAGACTCTGATGCTGGGAGGGATTGGGGGCAGGAGGAGAAGGGGATGACAGAGGATGAGATGGCTGGATGGCATCACTGACTCGATGGACGTGAGTCTCAGTGAACTCCGGGAGTTGGTGATGGCCAGGGAGGCCTGGTGTGCTGCGATTCATGGGGTCGAAAAGAGTCAGACACGACTGAGCGACTGATCTGATCTGATCTGATCTGATCACCGTCTGCTCTGCCTGGTATGGACTGTATGGAGAGTGGCCTGGCCCTATTCCCTATCACGTTGCTGTGATGGCCCCAGAATCTTCTCTCCCCCTGTTCCCCCACAGCAACTCAGGAGGGGTGGCACTGCTATTTTCATTCCCCCCAGTTCCAGTCAGCCTGTTCCTTTTCAAAGGCTAGCTACTTCTATGACTGTGGGGAGGCAGGGCCCTGTGTGCAGAAAAAGAGCCAAGTCTAGCCCAGGTTCCGGGCCATGTACTGAGGCTCAGGCGGAGGCCTGGAGCTGGCTACTCCACCCCTGGGGTCTCAGAATCATCATCTCTAATGTGCCTGACTCTTTGTGACCCCATGGACTGTAGACGGCTGCGTTCCTCTGTCCATAGGACTTCCCAGGCAAGAATACTGGAACAGGTTGCCATTTCCTCCTCTAGGGGATTTTCCTGACCCAGGGATTGAACCCACCTCTCTTGGGCCTCCTGAATTGGCAGATGGATTCTTTACCACTGTGCCACCTGGGAAGCCCATTATCTCTAAACTGGGGGCAATTAACCTGGACAACCCTACATCCTGGAACCACTGTGAGGGTCAGCAAGAGATTGTTTCTGTGAAAGTCTGAGTAAAGCATCAAGTCCCTTACAAGCACAAGGGGCCATGGGATGGTAGGCTCGTGGGCCAGGCTCCCTGAGTTCGAAGCCCGGCTCTAACACTTGCTGGCCGTATGCCTTGAATAAGTTAACCAGTCTTTGTCTTAGTTTCCTCATCCATGAAATGGAGAACATGATAGTGCTTACACGCCTAGTACATAGCTCATTACCCAACTAAAAGATGGCTATTTCTGCTAAAGAGTCCTGCTTTTTCCTTTGACATTTAAGTTGTGTCTTAAATATAAAAATGGTTTCCTCTATTATGAATCACATTTTGTAGCTTATTTTTAGTAGTATGTAATCAGGAGCAATTTTACACCTCATCTTATGTAATATTTTTCAAAGTCTAGGTATTTTAGGTATGATTAGCTCTTTTTTTAAACAAGGTAAAATTTACATTCACAGATTTTTTAAAAAAATTATTTATTTTTAATTGAAGGATAATTGCTTTACAGTATTGCATTCACAGATCTTAAGTGCACAACTCAATAAGTTTTGATAAATGCATATACTTTTGTGCTCACCATATAATCAAGACACATTGATCAAGAACATTTCCAATTCTCAAGACATTCCTTCCCTGCGCTGCCCCCCTACCCCCACTCCATCAATCTCTACCCCTCATAGGTAAACCACTGCTCTGATTTCTAACTTTTGATTTTAAACTTTTATAAATGGTATCATACAAAATGTACTTTTGTGTGTCTGACTTCTTGCAGTCAATGTAATACTTTTGTGATTCACCCAAAATGCAGTTTTGTGGTTGCATATATCTTAATTCATTCAATTTTATTGTTGAGCAATTTCTGTAGTATGAATAGATTATAATTTGTTTATCCATTTTCTTGTTCATACTTTTGGGAATGCTTTCAATGTCATGAAATGTTGTGAGTAAAGATGCTGTGAACATTCTTGCAAAAGTATTTTTGTGCAACTATCATTTCATTTCTCTTGGGGAAATATCTAATAGCAGAATCACTGGGTTATAGCATATGTTTATGTTTAACTTTGGAAGAAATTGCCAAACAGATTATACTATTTTATAATAGTGATTATACTATTTTATAATCCCATCCACAATGTAAAAATATGTAATTGTTCTGTATCCTCACCAACATTTGGTTATTGTCAGACTTTTACATTTTAGTGCATGTCAAGTTGTAATTGATTTTGGTTTTTGAGTTTAATTTTTCCAGTGATTATACTATTTTATAATCCCATCCACAATGTAAAAAAATGTAA
The DNA here is from genome assembly GCF_027580195.1 of Bos mutus. NCBI lineage: Eukaryota > Metazoa > Chordata > Mammalia > Artiodactyla > Bovidae > Bos > Bos mutus. The sequence goes on from NC_091627.1 coordinate 33,749,593, forward strand.
TTGTTCTGTATCCTCACCAACATTTGGTTATTGTCAGACTTTTACATTTTAGTGCATGTCAAGTTGTAATTGATTTTGGTTTTTGAGTTTAATTTTTCCAGTGACTAATGACGATCACATTTTACTGTGTTTATTGGCCATTTCTGTATCCATATCATAAGCAAGGCAAGGTTGTCCACTTTTATTCAACATTGGTACTAGAGTTCTAGCCAGTCATTATTTTTACAATTCTAAACCAACCTTGCATTCCTGGGATAAAGCTCACTTGTCACGATGTGCTATCTCTTTTGTATAGTGCTACTCAACTCACTAATATTTTGTTAAGTATTTTTACATCTTTGTTCATGAGGCATATTGGGCTCTAATTTTCTATTTGTACAAAATCTTTATCAGATTTTGGTATCAAAAATGAATTACAAAGTGTTTGTTCTTCTCTATTTTCTGAGAGTTTGTGTAAGATTAGCATTATTTTTTCTTTAAGTATTTTTTAGAATTTACCAGTGAAGCTATCCAGACCTGAAGTCTTCTTTATGGAAGAGCAGTTTACACCACCACCATCAACATCATTATTATCCTTGTTATACAAAGTTGATGTCTTTAATAGGTACTGGACTTTTTTATGTCAATGTTGGTCAGTTATTTTCCCAGGAGTTTGTCTCTTTCATCTGAGTTGTAGAAATTAATTGAGATAACATTATTCATAACATTCCCTCATTTTCCTTTTAATGTAATTATATCCGCTCTTTCCTTTTTAATATTGGTAGTTTGTGTTTTCTTGTTTTTATTCTTGCTCAATCTTGCTATGCTCCTGCTGCTAAGTCGCTTCAGTCGCGTCCGACTCTGTGCGACCCCAGAGACGGCAGCCCACCAGGCTCCCCCGTCCCTGGGATTCTCCAGGCAAGAACACTGGAGTGGGTTGCCATTTCCTTCTCCAATGCATGAAAGTGAAAAGTGAAGTCACTCAGTCGTGTCTGACTCTTCGCGACCCCATGGACTGCAGCCTACCAGGCTCCTCCGTCCTATTTTATTATTTTTAAAAAAAAAACTCTGTTATTTTTCTGTGTTGTTTGTCTTCTATTTCTTCTTTTTATTATCCGTGGGTTTAATCATTTAGATTGCATTTTTATTTATTGAAACATAATTCACAAACCATAGAGTTCACTCACTGAAAGTGTACAAATCAGTGAGTTTTGTATACTTACAAGGTTGTGCAACCTTCATCACTAATTCTCGAATATTTTCATCACCCCAAAAGAAACCCCATACTCATTAGCAATCACTTCCCTTCATCGTCTTTCCAGCCCCTGGCAACAACTAATCCATTTTCTTTCTTTATATATTTTTTCTATTCTGACCTTTTCATACAAATGGAATCCTATGATACATGGTCTTTTGAGCCTGGCTTACTACACTTAGCATAATGTTTTTATTCTTGGGTTTAATTTGCTTTTCTTTTAGTAGTTTCTTAAATCAGGAACCTAAATCATTGATTGTATGTATTTTTCTTTTCTACTGTAAGTATTTAAAGCTATAAATGTTGATGCATTGTATTTTCATTAACCTCCAGTTAGAGATGTCATAACTTTGCTTTTGTTTTCTCTTTGGCCACAGGTTATTTAGAAGGGTATTATTTAATTTCTGAATATTTGGAACTTTTAAAGATCTCTTATGTGTTTTATTTCTAATTGAATGCCAGTGGGGTCAGAAAATATACTCTGTAAGATGTTGGTCTTTTGAAATATATTGTGACTTTAATTACCTAGTATATGGCTTGTCTTGATAAGTACTCGGTGTACATAAGAGAAGAATGTGTATTTTTTCAGCTTGGGAGTGAAAGGTTCTAGAAATGCCAGTTAGGTCAAGGTGCTTGTTGATACTGTCAAAACTTCCATGTCTCTTAAGGACTTTATTGTTCAGTCGTTTCTGATTCTCTCCTGTAATGACACTTCTTCACCTATGAGGAACACATTCTATTGAACTTTATAATGACAACTGATGGTGCAGTAGAATGAAGAAATTCTATTGAAAAAAAATTTCCAGGAAAGCAGCTATTCCTTCAGTTCCTTAAATAGTGTGTGCTCTCCAAAGATCGCCAGCAACTCAGAGAGCCAGATTTGGGTTCTGTAGAGTCCCTGGGGTTCCCACAGGGAAGGTTGTCCCTTCTTTTGCCCCATTTCTCAGATGGAGGCCTCATCTACCTCTTATCCTTTGTTTTCCGCAAATCTTACTCAAATATAGTTTCTTACCTCCACTTATTTATTTCCCCTTCCCTCACCCTATTAACACCCAGGGACTCAGTGGTAACTCAGGCTTAGAGGGATCCACCTGAGAGGCAGGGGCAGGGCAGGGATTGTAAACCCCATCCCTCTGGCTCAGAGGGATGTACCTGTACTTCCTTGCAGGTGCTGCCTCACACTGATTCTTCTGTGTGACTGATGGCTCTGGTTCCCATTTTTTTCAGACCCAGGCACTAAGGTAGAGAGAGTGTGGTGTTTCCCCTTGCGCCTAGGACAGAACCAGCTACACACTCAGCAACTGGTGCCTCTTAGGTTCTCCCTTTCTGTTACAGATGGAAGAGGCTGAGGTCTCAGTGACCCACAAGCTGTGCAGAGTACCTTCCCTGTGTCAGGCACTGGGAAGATAATGAAGCATAATGGAAAGGTGACTCTTTTTACATCCTTAAATGGGGTAAAACTGTTAAAACTGCAGTCCTGACTTTTTCTTAAACCTTGGCTTTTTAAAAAAGCCATTGAGTGAAAACTGACCTCCAGTTAAGTTGATGAGCCTGTTTGCTTAGAAATATAAAATAAATAGAAGCAATGACTGTTGAGCCAACCTCTTGGGGGTAGATCAGTCCAGGCAGCAAAGAGGCAAGAGGCCAAAGGTAGAAATGATCACGTGGTATTCTCTGTCTCAGGAGCCCTTTCTGGAACTGTCAGTGGAGGAAACAGATCACTGACTGGTGCTGCTTGGCTCGGGGCCTCAGTATCCCCCGCTGCTAACTGCTTGGCTTCTCCTGCTGCACCTATAAGTTGTACTGCTTCCCTGTCTCTCCTGTTTGGGGTCTGTTCTGTGCATTGTGCTGGCCCCAGGGAACCTGGTGAGGTACCTGCACTGTAGGAGCCCACCAGGATGGTGATGGCTCCAGGTGTTTTCACCCCATCATCTTCATGTCTGGCAGAATTTGGGGTGTCAACAATGGGCAGGAGTCCAAAGGACAACTCCTGCCCTACCAATCCTTGGGTCCATGGGGTCCCCAGGGTCACAGTCTACTCTCTTTCTCTCTCTGTAGAAGGTTGTAGCATGAGGGGCCCTGGAATAATTAGCATAATCCTTACGTTGCACAGCAATTTAGTTTGTAGAGCCTTTCATGTATATCAACTTTCTCATTTGATCCCACAGCAGTCCCGTAAGAACCAAGCATATCTCACCTTCTCCTAGACCTTACCATCTGGATTCCCAACCACTGGATTCCAACCCCTTTCCTGGGTATACAGGGTACCGAGTTAAATTTCTGACTTCCCGGGGCACATGCTCACTAGAATGACTTGCAGGCAAGCTCATCCTCTTTGTGTGCCCCAAACCTGCTCTTCCTTGCATGCTCCATTGATGGCCTCACTGTCCACCCAGGTACTCAGTATGGAATCCAGAGGCACACTGGCCCTGCCTTCTTGCTTACCGACAACCTCAGAGCTGCCCCCTCTCTGAACCAATGCCACCCCTTCTCTCCAAACCCACAGCCCCCTGTTGAGGTGCAACCCTCTGCCTGTGCCACTGCCCCCCCCTCGGCTTCTGACCTCCAGAGTGTGCCTCCCCAAATCAGATCTCCCCACCCCATTCTCCTGCCAAGAGCCTCGGTGACTCCCACTCACAAGGCAAAGTTCAGACTCCAGGGTGTGACGCTGAAACCCTCTGTGTTTGAGTCCAGCCTCCCCTCCACCCACTCCCAGCCCAGGCCCTGCCAGCATGCAGTGTTCCCCAAGCCCTTGACACAGTTCCACACCATTATGTCTGTACTGACAGAAGCCCCTCTGCCTGCACTGGGGCCTTTTGTGAGTGTTATTTCTGCCACCATACTATCCTTGCTCAAGGGTGTTTAGATATCAGCCCACCCCCTGCTCAGCAAATCTCCTCCCTGGGCCTGTGTGCTTTTCCAGCTTCAAGTCATTGACTCACCCTCTTAGGGAGGCTTCGGGAGCTCCTGGTCTGAGTGGGCTTCCCTCGCCCCATGCTGCCTGGCACCTGTCACTCCCTTTCCAGAACACTCATCACACTCACAGTGACCTGTACAATGGCTGTCTTCCCCTTGAGGGCAAGGACCATGTCTGTCTCATTGACTGCCGTCACCCCATTGCCTGGAATAGCACTTAGCTCATAAGTGGTTCTCAATGAATATTATTACCTGGATGAATGAAAGGAGTGAACAAATGACTAAACACTTGACTTACAAAACACATTAAAATATAGCTTTTAATGAACTGGGAAAGAGTTTATGACATCAATGAGACAATTAGAAACTTGATCACTGAATACTTGATAATACTAAAGAATTATTGTTATTTTTGTGAATGATATGTGGGGTTTTTTAGCCCTTGATTTTTATATCTATATACTGACTATTTACAGAGGAAATAGTGTGGTGTTGGGATTTACTTTCAAATAATTTGGAGGGTGGGAGTAGGAAGGGGTACAGATGAAACAAGGTTGTCCATGAGTTGATAGCTGTTAAGACTGCATGGGGAGAACTTGAGGGCAATTGTACTATTTTCCCTACTGTTGTATTTATTTGAGATTTTCCATTCTAAAAAGTTAATAATGAAAAAAAAAGATTGGACCCAGGGATGGGAGTAGGTGGAAGGGATATAGCTTTTTTGTTATCAGTAAAGGTGGATAAGATAACCAAGACTTGGCAGTTCAGGGAAATTATTTGCAAGTCTGATCTTGAGCACATTTCCTTCCAGCAGCATTTTTGCTGAGGGCCGTTTATAGTAGAGGCCAATTTTATGGTCGTTTCAACATCATAAAATGATCTCCTCCTCATCAGGGCATAAGAGGCCTGGGCAGTATCCAGTATGCTCTGCTGTTCTCCGAGGTCTGCACTGGTTTGGTCTGGCTGGGTCGGCGTAGGGGGGCATTTATCACCAAGGGCTTTTGGCAGAGAAGATCCTGCCACCCACATGTGAGTGCTGTGAAGAGTGGAGGAGGTAGGCACACATCCCTCAGGAGACCCGCAGAGGCATGGAGCCATGTCCACAGCCAGCTGTGCACTGCTGCTGCTGCTAAGTCGCTTCAGGCATATCTGACTCTGTGTAATCCCATAGACGGCAGCCCACCAGGCTCCCCCGTCCCTGGGATTCTCCAGGCAAGAACACTGGAGTGAGTTGCCATTTCCTTCTCCAATGCATGAAAGTGAAAAGTGAAATTGAAGTCACTTAGTCACGTCCGACTCTTAGCGACCCCATGGACTGCAGCCTACCAGGCTCTTCCATCCATGGGATTTTCCAGGCAAGAGTACTGGAGTGGGGTGCCATTGTCTTCTCCAGCAACCTGATGAGATGAGTTTTATTATCATGCCCATTTTACTGATGAGGAAACTGAGGTTCAGAGAGGTTAAGTCCAGAGCAGGACCCAGGTGGGACCCAGGGGGCTTTTGACCCTATATCTAGAGATTTCTCTACCAGAGTCCCATAGAGCTCTTTCCTTGGTGTCCTAGAGGGCAGAGCACAGAAAGTCAAGCTGTATTTCAACCAGTTTGTGTACCAGGGCCATACATAACTCACCTGTGCTCCCTTATACCACTTGGCCTTGAGCTTTACTCAAGGGATCTGGGGAGCTCAGGGCCAGCACCTCCCTCTTACTGTTCACTGTCTTCTCATTTCTCCCTGCCGGGCACTTGCCTGGACACCAGTGGTTGTGTGCAGGGGGTGTTGTGGAACAGTCTAGAGTGAGTCAGTTTCCTCTGAATTATAGTTAGTGTCGGTCTATGGGGGCATTTATAGTCAACTGCTGGCAGCAGCAGGTGAATGACTGGGGCATCTCTGTTTGTTGCAGTGGATTTATTCTGGAAATCTGCCCTCTGTCTGTTCCTGCTGCCCTAACCCCCCTCCTCGGGAGCTCTACCTACCACTGCCCACTCCAGAGGCAGAGCTCAGAAGTGGACCCTCCACTCAGTCCAGAAGGTACAGGTTGCAAATAGGCTAGTTTCTGAGGCAAGGACTGGCCCCACTGCCCAAAGAAAAAGGTGAACATCAGACAGACAAGGTGCTCACCCCCAGCTCACCAGAAGGGATAAAGAGGCCTTGAGGGCAGAGAACTAGGGCTGGGGGTGAGGACTTGTGGATTGGGCCCACCATGCCTCGGTGCCTCCACCAAGGATACACAGATCTCTCTACACCTTGGTTTCTCTGCCTGCAAATGGGACTGGTGTGTGCAGCCTGGACTATCCTGCCATAGCAGCAATATTGCAACCTGTAGCTAAAGGCCAAAATACTGTGCTCTGTCCAACACAGGGACCCTTGAGAGGACATGCTTGCTTTTTCTAAAGGCAGCACCAGCGGCAGGTGGCAGGTGGAGATCTAGGGCGCTGCAGAGAAAGCAGTCTGGGGGAGTGCGGGGAGCAACAGGCAGCCAGGCCCTGTTCCTCTCCCTCCTGTCAGCAGGGACACCACAGCCCCTCTACCTCTGCCTGTCCCTACGAGAGCAGGCCTCAGGACAGCCCAGGGCCTGGTGCCCAGAGCTGGCCTAACCAAGGGGGTGATATGGATGCCCCAGGGGCTGCTGGAGACCTCCTGGGAAGGCTGCCCCATGGTCTCCCCTCTCCCTCCTGACACAGGTGCAGACGTGTGTCCAGCCTGGGCCCTGATGCTCATTCTGCTCTTTAGTCTGGTGGCTTTGTTTAGCTCCTCCTCTGCTCACCCACCCTGTCCCCACCCTCAGGCCCCTCTCCAGGGTAGGAAGGGCCATGGCTAATGAGGAGCACCTGGCTTTCGGTCAAAGGCTGCCAGAGATGCTCCTGGCCCAGGAGGCTGGGCTGTGGCCCAAGGGCCAAGACCGGGACTCCTGGTCTTCAGGGACTGCCCACTGTCCCCAGAGTGAAGGCCGCCTTGCCACGTCTGCTCTGCTCATACCTACTCTGGGATTCAGGCTCACGGAGCCTCGGTCTGTTCCCATGTTCCAGCTCCTCTCCTGACCTTCTGTCTGCTGTGTCCTTACCTCTTCACCTTACTCCTTCCTGCTGTTCCCTTGGGTTTCAGCTGTGGTGTCACCTCCTCCTGGAAGCCTTCCCTGACTACCTTGCCCCCAGCCTGCGTCAGGGTGCTGCTTCTGTAGCTTGCATGCTACTTTTGTCCCCATCCTCATCGTACCACGCACCTCTCCTATTATCTGTCCCCTGGTCCTCCTGTCTCACTGGATGTGGGCTCGTCGAGGGCCAGGCCTGGGTCATGCCCAGCCCCCAGCTGTGGCACAGAGGTCATAGTAAATGGTGACTGGATGCTAGGGGGCTAGGAAGAGAAGTGACAGTGAGAGAGGCTCGTGGGGCTCAAAGGATCCCTGACCACAGACAGACCTAGAAGAAGCCAACAGTATCTCCATCATGCTGGTTTCTAGGAGCCTGGGTCTTCCAGGCTGGGACCCCACCTCCACTCTGTGGCCAAGGAAACCAGCCTGCAGGAGGGAGAGAGAGAGGAGGAGGGGGCCCAGGGTCCCTGAGCCTGGGGGATGGGGTTCTTGCTTTTGCCTCCCCAGGACCTCCTGTAGGCCAAGGACTCTAAAATCCTCTGGCTGGCACATTGGCCAGTGCAGGGAGAGACATACACGCAGATACTGAAACAGGGGGACCATGATTTTCGAGAAATCATAATGGCTAGCCTGGCAAGGGGCAGATGGCTGCCCGTGAGAAGCTTTGTTGCCCCAAGCGTGCTAGAAGTTTTCCAATCCCTCCTTCCCTCTCTGCTGTATCCCATCTGCCCAGAGCTGGGGGTCCCCATAAGATGGGGGCTTCCCTACCTCGGAAAGTCACTTTGGCGATCCGGTCACCCTTGCCCCGCAGCTCGGAGACTGTCTTGAGGTGGACGAGCAGGGCCATGCTGGTGCGGGGAGCCCCGGCACCGCCAGGAGGGAGCAGCTGGGGAAGGAGCGAGCTCTGTGGATGGAGCACTCAGCACACTCACGCCTCCCTCCTCTCTGCCGCCTCCTCTCCCTCCGATGCTGCCCACAGAGACCAAGGCAACCAAGCCCAGCGGCTCCCTCCAGCGACTCACAGAGGCTCATAGCCCTGCCAGCTCCCGCCCCTCCAAGTTGTCAGCCCAGCGTGTGTGTATCTGTGTGTGTGTGTGTGTGTGTGTGTGTCTCCTGTGCGCCTGAGTGCAGCCTAGCAGTGCAGACAGTCTGAATTCATTATTCAGCAGCTGCCTGCTCCCAGATAAAGCTCTGCTCAGCTTCAGGTGTCTTCTCACAGCTCCTGGAGCGGGGCTGCCAGCCCACCCCTCCACAGGGCCTGCCAGGCCAGCTCTCCTGCCACCAGGAGTGGGCAGAAGGGAGTGGGCATGAGGGGGTAGGCTGGGGTGGGGCGGCACCCCCTCCCGTGGAGGAGAGGGAACCTGATGACCTTTGTGCACCGGAAGCTAGGCTGTTGCACAGTTTCAGGGTGATCCTCGCTGTCCCTCCACCAGTCAAGTTGGCCAGCAAGGCTGCTGCTGCCCACCAGGCTCAGGGGGCCTGGATGGGGCAGGCCTGGTTGTTTGGGGGGTGGGGTGGTCACACTGTGCTAGGTAGAAATCCCAGCCAACGGCCCTGCCTCTGGAAAACCAGCATCTACCAGGCAGCATCCAGGCTGTGCCTGCTGGCTGGACCCTCAGAAAAGTGTTAGTCATTCAGTCATGTCTCACTCTTTGTGACCCCATGGTCTGTATGCCACCAGACACCTCTGTCATGGAATTCTCCAGGCAAGAATACTGAGTGAGTTGCCATTTCCTTCTCCAGGGGATCGTCCCGACTCAGGGATCGAATCCAGGTCTCCTGCATTACCATCTGAGCCATCAGGGAAACCCTAAGGGGAAAGACGAATGCTTTCCTCCTTCTGCTTTCATGGAGGTTATGACCCCAAGAGGCCAGTCCTGACCCCTTGGAATCTGGGAGGGTGGAAGTGGTACTTTTGGGGAGCCCAGGAGCCAGGCTCAGCGTGATTGGAGATGCCTGACTGTGAAGGCCTCCGAGGCTTATGTTTTACTAAAGGCAATGCTTTAGGTCCCAGGCACTAACCCCACGCTGTCCTACAGCCAAGGGTGGCAAGATGTGCTGGGGAAGAACTGTCAGCTCCCAGGGGTGGGGGAAGGGGTGTCTGCAGCAGAATTTCTAAGGACCAAAGGAGAACTGGCCCTCCTTTCTTCTAGCAGCACACCCAGGAGGGGCTCAGGGGGACAGGGACACTGGAGGCTGGAATCCCTGAGCCTGGAGCCTTTGCAGGGCCAGCTGCACCCTTGCTCTTAGATTTGCTGTGCATGGAATGCCCTGCTGTACCCTTAGCTTCTCGGCTAGACTCAGCTGGAAGTGTCTCTGCAGCTGCACGGCACCTGAGCTGGGTCGGTCCTTGTCTGTGATGCCCCTACCCCCTCTCATCCACTGCTTCGTTGGGCTGCTCTACTTACCTCCCCCGACCCCCGAGCTGGGAGACCCTGGACCGCTGCCCCTGTGCAGCCTTAGAGGCTTGCACAGTCTCCTGAGGATGGTAGGCTATTCAGTGACTGTTGACAGGATAAAACAGTGATCGTGGTGACCTAACTGAACAGTCAAAAGGTTAAAAACAAAGAAATATTAAATTCTTACAGCATGTGACAAGAGGTTACTCCCTTCGAATTCTACAGTCCAAGTGACCTGTAGGATGTCGCAAGAGCTTCCTTCCTTCTAGGTGTTTCCCTCCTGTTCTATCTTATTTTTTCTATTTCTTTGTGTTCTAATTCCTTCTCTCTCTTCCATTCCTCAAATTCTTCTCCTTTCTCACTTTTATCCAGTCATATTGAGTTAAAAATATTTTAGAATATTGTATTTATGCAATAAAAGTGAATGTCTAATTAAATAGATGTTGAATGTCTCTTTTTTAAAAAAAGTAAATTCACTAGCATGTTCCAGCCCTAAGGCTAACAGGTGATCTTTGTAAGGTTTGTAGGTGCATTACAGGGGAAAAAGGTCCATCCTCTCCCTAGGCCCTCTGGAGGTTCTCAAGAAGGGGCTGAGTTTCATGAGGCCTCCTATAGACCTGTGCATCTTTAGGAAAAAGTCCTTGAACTTGCCCTAAGCAAGGCCTGGAGCCTTGTTGAATTCCAGTTTCCATATCTATAAAGCTGTAGCAATTCCACCTGGTCAGAACAGAGTACCTGTCAGCTGAGCCACTGACCCTTCTGATACCTAAGCCAGAGCCCACTTTTTAATTTCTACTCTCCTGACTATTACCCATTGGGCTGACTGTTAGTTCCCTGATAGCTCAGTTGATAAAGAATCTGCCTGCAATGCAGGAGACTCCAGTTCGATTCCTGGGTTGGGAAGATCTGCTGGAGAAGGGATAGGCTACCCACTCCAGTATTCCTGGGCTTCCCTTGTGGTTCAGCTGGTAAAGAATCCACCTGCAATGTGGGAAACCTGGGTTCAATCCCTGGGTTGGGAAGATCCCCTGGAGAAGGGAAAGGCTACCCACTCCAGTATTCTGGCCTGGAGAATTCCAGGGACTGTAGAGTCCATGGAGTGGCAAAGAGTTGGACATGACTGAATGACTTGCGCTTTCACTTTCTAGTATAAAGTTGTTCAGTGAACATGTTCTGAACTCCTAGTGCCAGGTGCGGGGTTTCAGACGTGCATATGATATGGTACTGGCCCTCAAGCAAAAGAAGAGAACATAGACACACAGAACCCAGGGCAAAGGGTCCACGGGCGGAATCAGCTCAGAAGCTGTGAATCGAGGTGGGGACTGGGCACTGGACCTTGTCTGGGGGTGGGGGTCATTAGGACCACCTTCCTGGAGTGTGACACCTTGCGCTAATTGCTGTTCTTTTACAACGTTCACGAATGTTGTTCTTATCATAGCCTACATTCTGCATGGAGAATTTAGAAATCAACAGATATGATTGCATTTTGGAGGATGGGTGGAAACTCTTCCACCTCCTTTACAACCATTCTTTCCTTTCAGCTCCTTTTTCTCCCTGGGCCGCAGGTTTCCTGCTCTTGGACCTCTTGGAAGCCTGGGGCCCCCAGTTCCATTGTCATTGGTCCCAGAGGGCCTTCTGAGGATTCTGGAAGCTGACGTTTTCATCAGCTGCCATGGACAGAGTCGAACTATGAAGGTAACACCTCTCATCTGACAGATGAAGTGAGATTGTGCTGGACGAGGCTAAACTGCAGAACCACAGACTGTTGACTCCCGGCCTGCTGCAGGGGGAGCTGGGGAGCAGATTGGGGGTGAGATGCAAAGAGCCTGGCGCCTTCAAGGCTGTCTGTCATCACACTCAGCACCACCACCCCCAATTAAAGACCTAAGGCCCCCCGCCTTGCCCTACATGTGGCCCAGGGCTGTGTGAGCGTCACTGGAGAAATCCAGATGTGGGGGCACCAAAGTCACGGGGTGGTGGGGGCAGATACTATAACAGAGAAATCTCACCCCAGCCTTCTGAAGCTTTGCTCTCTGGGGCAAGGCCCAACCCTGGATTCACAGGAGGGACTGAACTGCAGAGACGGGGCAAATATGAATCGCACTCTAGGCCTTTTCACGATTGGCTTTGCCCCTATAAACCAGGCTTGTGGGGTAGTTTGAGAGGGAAGAGAGGAGATGGAAGTTCCCAGGGAGAAAGAAGAGATTGAGGAGAAAAATGTCCCTCATTCTGACGCACGTCTGTGTGTGTGTGTGTGCGCGCACACGTGTACACACACACACACACATACACACACACACACATTAAATTACAGAGAGTCCTCGGCAAACGTCAAGCAGAACACACGCCTGAAAGCCCCCTCTGGAGGCCCCATGGAACTGAGGCGCAGCCGGCAACCTTGGGATGCGACGGCTCTTGGGGTCCCCATGGCCACTGGGCGCTGGGCTGAGCAGCGCTGCGGCTGCGGCTTTGTGCGCCATTTCCACCTGCGTCCGCGACTGGCATCGGAGCATGACGCATCCGGGCCGGCAGTGAAGCCGCAAGATGCATCCATTCAAGGATGAGAAAACGGAGGCTTGGGTGGGAGCGACGATTTGCTGGGGTCACATAAGAGAGCTCGTGGAGATAGGGGGACATCTTGTGGGCGCGTCCTGCCGGCTATTCCAAGAAGGGGACAGCGAGAGGGGTGCGGGGCCCCCGGACACGCACGCCCCACCCTGGCGTTGCTAGGCGCACGGTTGCCGGGTGACCCGTGCTGTTGACCGTGGGGCCGGAGCGCCCGGGCTCGCTGCGCGCTCGCCGCCCCCATCATGGCCTCTCGCAGCGCGGGCACCCTACTGACAGAGTTCAATGCCGCTTACGTGCCCCCCGGCCTCATGCCCGGGTAAGACCGCCGCGCGTCAGCCCCGCCTGAACCTGGGGTGGGAGTGGGGGTCTGAGTCCCTGGGGGCATCCCTCCTCTACTCCCTTCACAAAACCCTCCTCCCGCCTCGAAACTCCACCCCCGCGGAGTCTGAAGTTGAAGGAACCAGGTTGGGCCAAGTTTTCACTTGGTGGGGTGGTCTCCCCAGGGCCTTGCACTCTCAGACCATGCAGTGTCTGGGTGCGGCAGGGGCTCTCCAGTTGCCCTTCAGTGGGAAGTCCGTACCTAGCGGGCTCCATGCCGTCTGCCCGGGATAACAGCGGATGGGGTCCGGATCAGGGAGAGGAGGGGAAGATGTGGGGCTGGTGTTTGGAGACGCTGGGCAGAAACAAGAGGATGAGGTGTCCTGGGGAAGGAAGTGAGCTCTTTGTCCCTCAGCACCGTGCGAGCATCCAGGATGCCTGCGGGTGCGCACCCGGAAGCAGAGATGAAAGAATCCGGACGCGTCGTGGGTGCCCCCACTGGTCTCACTTAATCCTCGAAGAATGCTGCCTTTGAAAGCTTCCCGGCCTTTAGCATTATCGGATGCAGGGCCGAACCTACCTTTCCTTGCTCACTCCAAGGAAACCTACCTTTCCTTTCACACTCCAAACCTCTAAGGTGCAAGTCTGACTGTTCCCTACCATTGTCTGGTCCTTTCTTTCAAAGTGAGATTTCCACTTCCGACCTTCTCTTCCAAGGTGTGAGACGGTCTTCTCTCTCCTACCAGTCGACATGAGCATTGAGGATGGGGGCTGGGTTCTGAGAATCCACCTGCACTGTGTCTGCACATCCCAACTGAATGGATGAATGAAATTAATGTCTTGAGAGTTTTGCAGTCACCAACTCTGTGTGGGTGAAAAAACACAGGCTTTCTTCTGCAAACTAAATAGACCACAAAATCAAGAAGAGGTCCCACTGTTTATTTTATATGACATTTGGATTGTCTTGAAGCAGAATAAGCAGGACATGGAGGAGCTGTGATGTTAAAGTCATTTCTGCACACAGAGGTGGTGCAGTGACTAGGGGCAGGCACTGTAGCTTTAAGCCAGTCCCTTTGTAGACAAGGCCTTTCCTGGCTCTTGGGGAACTCAAAAGCTGCTTTGGCTCCCACCTGGCAAAGCTGATTTACCAGGTCACAGTTGTTTTCTGAAGTCAAGCCTGGTGTCTTAGAAAAGGTGAATAAGAATTTTCCTATTAATCCTTTAAATCATTTGGGCATTCCCTTGATAAAGACATGTTGAGTGCTTGGGATGGGCCAGATGTTGGGTTAAGACAAACAAATGAGGAGAGGGAGGTTGCCCTGGATGGGTTTCAGTCTGGTGTGAATACAGAAGGTTTAGTTCTAAACCGTCTTTGCAGCCTTGGATAGTGGTGTTTACAACATATTCTGGGTGTTTAGCATGAAATTTGATTTTATACATCGATATTTTTTTTTTCTTAAGCCCACCACGGTCTTCGTTGGAACCTAACCCTCCCCCAGAGCTCCCCTAGTCTGTCTGGGACTGCAGGGAGGAAAGCTGCATGTTTCAGAAGCAATCCTAGGACGCTTCTCTATCCATACCACTTATCTGCAGTTCCCTTGAGTGCCCTGTCCTGTGATTGATCTAGAAATTGTGATAACAAGTGAATCATAAATAAGGCTTCAAGCATGAGCAGCTGAGTCTATATATGCTACTTTATCAGCTGGATCTTTCTGGGAGGGATGTGTTCGCCCTAAAGATTCTCATCAACAAGGAATGGATTGAGTTGTCTTATATGTCTGAGTGCTACCTCATTGGTGATTTTATTAATGTAATGAACGAATCCAAGGTTTCTCACCACACTTGGGTAATTATTATTTTTATGTGCCTTTTCAAAGATTAATCACAGGATTTTAAGAGCAACTAGCCTCTTGTAACACTCAAATCATCCCCCTTACCAGTTTTATTCATAGAGGCAGAGAGTATTGACAAATATTAAGGACCTCGGAAATCAGGTAGTCCAGCCATCCCACCTCCCATTCCAGACGTGGTCATTGAGGTCTGGGCAGGGGGGACGTGCCTGAACCTCAGGCTGGTGATGCTTCCAGGATGCTTCCAGGCAGCTGGGCTGCCACCAGGTTGCTGATGCCCTGTAGCAGCACTGTGAACTCCTATGTATAAGCACCTACTATGTGCCTGGCATTGAGCTGGGCTTTTTACAAACTTTTTTTTTTACTCTTCACAAAAACCCAGATGAGAAATTGCCCAAGGTCATTCATCAGGTTCACCAGCCAGGTCTCTATGATGTCAACACCCTGCTGTCCGCAGCTGTTAGCAATTATCATCAGTTAGATTCCTACAGTGTTCAAGGCCTGATTCTAGGTACTGAGGGGAATAGGATGCTCCATCTGGTCCCTTAGTGGACCAGCACACAGATATTGTGCCATTGTTTGGCCTCTGTCCCATCTCTGCAGTGAGCAGAGAGCTCTTGGGTCAGAGTCCCTGGGGTTGTAAGGCTTTTCAAGCACACTGACTCTGTGCTTCCTGCTTCTAGGGCAGATCCAGGCTCTCTCTGCTTCCCCCAACACCTCACCCATCTCCCAGTCCAAACACATCCCTGGGCACAAAACGCAGGCCATCTGCCCAGGAGGATGTAGGAGATGCATATGCCCCATTGGGTACCTGATGCCACTCACACAGCCCTGAGGGACTGGGGAGCCTTTCTAAAAACAGGAGATGGGCCCCTGAAGACTCAGGCTTCATAACAGGGACTCTCCCTCTCTCCAGAAGAGTCATCAGCCTTTAGAAATGTGCTCCCATTTGTCAGTTCAATTCAGTAAATATTAAAGATTAACTGCAAGGGGAAAAGAAAAGTAGGAAAAGCCAAAAAAGAATAAATGTAGAAAAATCTTAATAGGTTAAAAAAATTAAAAATTAAAAAAAGAGAAGAAAAAGAAGAAGGAAAAGGAAAACTCCACAGAACTGCAAAAGGCCAACATAGAGGCAGAAGTTTATAACAGCAATAAAAAGTGTGATTGAAAAAAAAAAAACTCAAAAGCTTAATTAGATTTCATAGTGCTAATAAATCGACAACTACATAAAAGTGAAAAAAAAGGAAAAAAAAAGAAAAAAATCCAAAATAAACTACAGAACAAGTCAAAACACAAGAATAATAAATGTTTTTCTTGAGTCTCTGCTGTCAGCATCCTTTCCCTCTCTGGGAGTCACAGTCCACCTTATCTCCCTAGGATGCCCTCCAACACTGCGCTGGTCTCTGGACCTGCTGTTGGGAAAGCTCAGACTCTAATCTGGTCCTGCTCCTGTGTGTTCTTGCCTCTAATGTCCACAGCTATCAGAACTAGTGTGTTTTCTTTTGTGGGAGCTCTCAATGTCCTTTTATATATTCCATAGACACAGAGTCTGCCTAGTTGATCATGTGGATTTAATCTGCAGCTTGTAGAGCTGGTGGGAAGGTTTTGGGTCTTCTTCCTTAGCCACACTGCCCCTGGGTTTCAATTATGGTTTTATTTCCACCTCTGCATGTGGGTCGTCCACTGGGGTTTGCTCCTGAGGTTGCCCTGGAGTACTTGGGTCTGCCCCAGTGAGGACCAGGTGTGGAGATGGTGCAGCTCCTTAGATTGCAGGGGCTCTGGCAGCTTACACAGGGGAGTTGGCGGCTAGGGCAGCAGGAAATACAGTGCTCTAGAAGGGGATGGCAACCCACTCCAGTATTCTTGCCTGGAGAAGCCCACTGATGGAGAAGCTTGGCTGGCCACAGTCTATAGGGTCACAAAGAGTTGAACATGACCGAAGCAACCCTGCGTACATAGACACAAGGCTTTTTTTTGCCTGTGGCAGCTCTGCCCCAGTGAGGGTTGAGCGTGAATATGGCACAGCTGCTTGGGTCGTGGGGACCCTGGTGGCACCAAGTGTGCAAGGACATGAAGTTGTAACCCTATCAAAGTCTTTTTTTGAGCCTCTGGTAGCTGGTAATCAATTCAGCAAATATTTCCAGAGCACCTACTGAGTACCAGGAATTTAGGGACGCAAGTATGAGTAGTGCAGCCCTCTCTCCCCGTGGAGTTTGCAATTCAGAAAGGAAGAATTTACCAGGGCACAGATGTTTACAACACAGCAGAGTGTGGGCTGAGACATAAGACAGGCACAAAGAAGAGAGACAGTTCAATGGTGGGGATGGGCATGGGCTACGGGTGGGTCAGAAGAGGCTTGATGGGAAGGGGATATATGAAAGTATCTTGAAGGATGGATAAGATCAGAATCTGGGGAGAGGAGGAAGCATCTTCTGGATGGAGGGGATGCCCTAGGGAAAGGCATGAACTGGAGGTACCAGCAGGATATGCTTTGAAAGCAAAAAATGGCCTATTTGCCTGGAGTGGCAAAGCTGTTACTGAACCTAACTTATGTCTGCTCGCCTGTGCCCAGTAAAGGTAACCTACTGACCTGGGTTGTGGTGAAGGGAAGTGCTAAGTTTATTGCAGGGCACCAAGCAAGGAGTCCAGGTAGCTAGTGCTCAAAAGCCCCAACTCACTGACGGTTTTCAGGGAAAGGCTTTTAAGGACAGGGTGAGGATGGAGGGTTCTGGGGTGCCTGATTAGCTTGTGGGCATCCTTCTGACTGGTTGGTAGTGAGGTAATCAGGAGTCAGCATCATCAACCTTCTGGTTCCAACCAGTCTGGGGTCTATGCACTTGTGGGCAGCATGCAACTAACTTCTTCCACCTGGTGGGTGTTTCAGTATCGGCACCACGGCTCACAGGACATGGCTTAGAATATTATCTATAGTCCTTGAGGAGGAACTAGAGGTGCTTGACTTTGTTTAATGGCCAAACTAGTATTATTTTTGTCTTGCCTGACCCTTTCCCTTTCTTTCTGCATTTTCTCACATCTCTGATGAAATTTCTTCTTTTTAATTCGGGGAAGGCCTAGGAAGCTACAGTTTTTCTACAGACAAGAGCAGGCAGAGGACATGATTGGGGGATCGGGGTTGGGGGGGATTGTGTCCTAGGAAAGCCCCATAGGGTCCTGCTTGGTCACACTGGGACAAGGAAGTGGATGATTGGACTGGAAAGACCTCTCACAGGGCCCATGTCAAAGAGGGCCCATTTCACCTGGCCCAGTTTGTTCTTCATTTCCCAGGTGGTGGGGCACCGTGAAGGTTGTTGCCCGGGGAGGGATCTGATCAAAACCATACTCAGCAGGAAGTAGGTGGGGAAGAGGGCGCTCATGGAATGAGGACACACTGAACAGTTACAAGTTAATTAGTTAATAAGCTGCTCATGGGATCCCCGATGGTGCACAGTAATTAATTTGAATGTTAGCTGTAGGGCCAAGCAGTGCTATTAAGAGGGAGGGAGGGGTGGCTCTCTGTGCACATAGTAACCACAGTGGGCCTTTGCTGTGGACCAGGCTGAGCACCGTCTCCAAGCTTGTGTGGTGTGCAGGCGGATGAGGGGCAGGGATGGAGGAGGAGGAGGAGGTGCGACGGTGCTGTAGGGACCATCCGATGCCCAGTTGTGAAACATACCATTCCCTTCTGTTCTTTCCACCTTGGCCCACCATACACTCCACAAAAATGGGGCTCTACCATGGAACTGGGCGATCATGCTCATGGGTCACAAATGTAAGAGAATGGGCACATAGACCTGGTCAAGGTGTGCCCCCTGAGAGCTAAATAAATATGACTGTGTGCATATGCCTGCACATGTGTGCGTACACACACACACACACACACACACATGCACAGGCACACCTCATACACCCCATCCAGAGCAGCAGGAGCTGAATCGAATCCAGATTCCAGGCAGAACCTTAGGAGGTTCTGCAGAGGAGAGGGCTTCTCTTCTATTGGGATGCAAATATCTTGGCATTCAGAGAAGGTGGGAGAGCAGGGAGCAGAGGAGGAGTGTGGCAGAGAGAAGAATCACAAAGACACGTCACCTTTCTAAAGCTCCTTTCTTTGAGATGCACACCCTCCTCCGGGGGCGGGATGCTTTGTGCCTGTGTGCCCTTGGCATATGGAAGCCTGATGTTCCAGGACACGGTTCCCCCCAGCTTCTGGACTTATGCCTCTCCCAGCGAACATTTATTGAGCACTTGTCATGGGTCAGGGGCACTGTAGGTTTTTGGGGTAAAGGAGAACTCACATTAGCAGAGGAGATGACCTAATGTGGACCTTCAGCTGGATGAAGGGTCATAATCCTTTTGTGGGGCAGAGATGCTGGGTAGGCGGGTGGTCGGGGAAGACAACAGGGAGCCTGGCTCTGTGAGTGAGGGTGAGAGCCCCCTGGTTGGGCGGGGATGCAGCCTTCCAGGTAGAGAAACGTGTGTGAAAGCTCAGAGAGCAGGCAGGTCCCCAGGGATGTAAGTGACGTGTCCAGGGCATAGGGCACCTCTGGGAAAGTGAGAGGAGGGGGTGCACCGTGGGGATCTGATGATGAAGGATCACTCTGTCGTCAGTGTGGACGACAGGCTGCAGGGGGTGAGCCTGGGTCTAGAGCGGGGGTCTCCAACCTCCGGGATCTAATGCTTGATGATCTGAGGTGGAGGTGATACAATAATAATAGAAATAAAGTGCACAGTAAATGAAATGTGCTGGAATCAGTCCGAACCGCCCCACCCCCCGCAACTGTCTGCGGAAAAATTGTCTTCCATGAAACTAGTACCTGGTGCTATAAAGTTTGGGGACCGCTGGTCAAGGGGACTTACTATGAGATCCGAGGCTGCCCAGTTAAGCAAAGAGGAGGGCTTGTAGCCCTGGGAGGGTGGAGGGCCATGGGAAATCCCTAAGGAGGGAGCAGAAGCAGGACTGGCAGAGAGGCCGATGTGGCAATTAGTAGGGTGAGGCCTGGTTTCTGGGGGATTGTATAGATGGAGGTGGTGTTAACCAGGACAAGGAGAGCCAGGAGGAACAGCAGGCTAGTTTTGGTTGTGCTGAGTCTGATGCCCCCGGCAAGCCCTCGGTGGACACCTGGATGTGTGGATCTGTGGCCAGAAGAAAGATCGGAGCTGGAGACACGGATCTGGGTGTCCTTGGTGTTGGACGTCTAGTGTGAATGAGCTCTCCCAGAGGCAGTGGGTCCCCGAAGAGAGAAAAGGACTCTGGGGCAACACCAGCGCCTAGTAGAAGAGCAGGGAAAGAGCGGCAGACCTGGGTCTGTCCTCCCTTCTGCTGAAGTTTCCCGAAAAGCTTCCGCCAATGGAGACCCCTTCATGGAGCTCCACCAGCTCTCCTCCCATGCAACACCCCCCACCCCGCCCATGGGAACGGGCCTTCCCTCCTCATGTTTAATAGCACTGGATCCTTGACCACGCCTAGCACACACGTCCACTCCAGGAATCAGTAAACACCGAGTGAGGGGTAGGAGTGATGAAGGCAGGCTGAGGGACGCAGCCTTCGCATTGTCAACACCTAGCATCTCACCAGCACACAGTGGCTTCCTGATAAAGTAACTCTGTTTTTAAATTGGAGTATCGCTAAGTCGTGTCCAATTCTTGTGACCCCATGGGCTGTAGCCCACCAGGCTCCTCCGTCCATGGGATTCTCCAGGCAAGAATACTAGAGTGGGTTGCCATTCCCTTCTCCAGGGGATCTTCCCGACCCAGGAATCAAACCCAGGTCTCCTGCATTACAGGCAGTTTCTTAACCGACTGAGCTATGAGGGAAACCCAAATTGGAGTATAATTACTTTATAACATTGTGTTAGTTTCTGCTGTACAACAAAGTGAATCAGCTATAAGTGTACACATATCCCCTCCCTCTTGAACCAACCTCCTACCCCAGCCCCATCCCTCCTCTCTAGGTCATCACAGATCGCTGAGCTGAGCTCCCTGCTCTATATAGCACCTTCCCACTAGCTGTCTATTTCACACGTGTATATATGCCAGTCCCAATCTCTCAATTCATCCCACCCATCCCTCTCCCCTCCCCGTGTTCATAAGTCTATTCGCTACATCTGCATCTCTATTCTGCCCTGCAAACAGGTTCATCTGTACCACTTTTTATTAGATTCCACATATATGTGTGAATATATACTTGTTTTTGTCTTCCTGACTTCATTCTGTACAACAGACTCTAAGTCCATCCACATCTCTACAAAATGACCCACTTTCGTTCCTTTCTGTGACTGCGTAGTATGCCATTGTATATATGTACCATATCTTTATCCATTCACCATCGATGTATCGTCTAGCTTGCTTCCATGTCCTGGCTGTTATCAACAGTACTGCAACGGACATTGGGGTGCATGTGTCTTTTTGCATTATGGTTTTCTCAAGGCATATGCCCAGTAGTGGAATTGCTGGGTCATATCGTAGTTTCATTTTTAGTTTTTAAAGGAACCTCCATGCCATTCTCCACAGTGGCTGTGCCAATTTACATGGCCACCAACAGGGTGAGAGGGTTCCCTTTTCTCCACACCCTCTAAGCGTTTGTTATCTGCAGATTTCTTAATGGTGGCCATTCTGGCTGGTGTGAGGTGGTACCTCATTTTACTTTTGATTTGCACTTCTCTGATAGTGATGTTAAACATCGTTTCATGTGTTTGTTGGCCACCCAGTTGTCTTCTTTGGAGAAATGGCCATTTAGGTCTTCTTATTTTTTGATTGGGTTGCTTGTTGTTTCGATATTGAGCTCCATAAGTAACTCTTAATGCCATCTGACTCACTTAAAAAATATTACCTGTTCAAGTAAAGATGAACTCAACAAATCACCCCAAACCCAAACACCTAGGATTAACCTGACCTTCATTTTAGGTTTCTTTTTATGTATATATTCAGAAAGAAGGCTAAATGGATGGGTGTGTGGACAATGGATAGAAAGATAGACAACAATTTTATAAAAAGATGATCATACCATATTTACTATTTCAAAAAGAAAAGCATGAAATGCAACCTAACTCAAACTCAACCGAAGAGAAAGACACTGAAGTAAAACAGAAGAACAGACTTTAGATAAATGCTAATTCATCACAAGAGATATTTGTTTCTAAAAGTTCCTTCTAACAGAGAGAACAGGAGAGGGAGAGAGAATAAAACCCATTACCGGGTTAGAGTAATTATGTTATTTTTACCAACGTGTTTCAATTTTGGATGCCATGGGTTGGCTGTGCTTTAAAAATCCTAAGTGCATTCCCATCTCCCTCCCACCCACCCCTCAATTTTTCTTACTTAAATTATTTTCTCCTTTGACAGGTTTTATAACATTTACATTCTTTTCTGCAACCAGCCTTCACCTAGTAGCTATTCCTAGTTCTGCACTTAAATAGATGCGAAGTAACCACCAGTCATTCTAACAGAGGTTCTACATTCCTGAGTGTTTTTTTTCCCTTTTGAATCATCGCTGATTGGCAGGATTTCATCACTGAACACTGTCTTAGGAAGAGCATTGGGCGCTCTATTTCCGGAGTTCTTTCACGCAGCTGCCTTTCCACCTGGAGGGCTGGCCAGTTCCATATTCTCGGGTCGCGCTCTCTTCTGTGCAGAATGCTGTTGACGGGGTTCATTTTCATTCTGTTGCTTTATTTTCTCTGTGTTGGGGTTTGGCAACAACTGGTAGATTACAGCACCTCTTTCATCTGCTGCATTCTGAACCACCTGGGAAAGAAGATAAAAGAGGGAAGCTGGCATTAGGGAATGGGGCTGACATTGAACCCTCAAATGAGATGGCAGGGCTGGGGCAGAGGGCATCCCCCAAAACAGGGTATGGAGGAGCAGGGTGGGCTTCCTTGCTTCCAAACAAAGTGGGGAAGGAGAGTGGGCTTCACCCACCAGGGAGATGCCCTCCACTTCTAACATGGAAGAGCTCCCTCTACACAAAGGACTCCTCGGGATGAAGGAAGAATCATCTCCCCACTGCTTGTCTTTGGCTTCTTGATGATTGAACTGATATTTTTATTACATTTCATACACAAAACAAAGAACTCTCAGGGACTCTGTACCTCAGGTTATATGTCTTCCCAGCGGATGATCTTCTATGACCTTAATGAAGAAGTATAAGCTCATATGTGAGTGATGGGGTCAAAAGTCAGACTGAGGGAGGTCAACAAAAGCATGAGAGCAGAAGAAATGAAGGCAGAAAGTACAGAGCATTCCCGGGAGAAATTTGGAAACGAAGGAAGAGAAAGGGCTCTAGAGAGCAGCAAGGCCAAGTGTAGGGTTTTGCAACCTAGGCAAAGCTTTGCATGTTTGTAGGCAGAAGGGAAGACGCTCAGGAAGGATAGATCTCAGGTGACTGGGAGGATGGACAGAGGCCAAGAGAGACAGGGAGGGATGGATTGGAAGAAGGAGGCCTTGGTGAGGCAGGAGGGGGTGCTCCAGACCCAGGAGTGTGAAGGCCATGGGCCAAGAGGAGGACTCCATTCTGGAAGTGGCCAAGGTGGCCCCACAGGCTTACAAGCACTCAGCCACCCCACCATCTTCCCAGGGCCAGAGACATGGCTGCCAGCAGGGAACTCAGGTGGGGCCAGCAGGAAGGGCGCTGCAGCAGGAGGGAGAGGGTTAGGACCCCAGGGCAGAGAGAAACCAAGGGACAAGAGAGACGAGGCTGGAGACAGGCCCAAGTCCAGTGGGGGTGTCTCCCCTCTGCTTCCGGTTCAGCGGCTCCATTGCTCCCTGCTCTGGCAGGGACATCCTCAGATGCTGCAGGACCCCAGGAAGGTGGAGCCATGGAGGATGGATAGGACCAGGAACTGGGAAGGGCTCCTATAATGCCTTCAGTGGAAAGCCAATCGGAAGGTGTGTCAGTAACCACCGTGCTTAACTTGCTCTCCATTCACCCAAAGATGCAATCATGCATTTCTGCCTAACTCTAGGCTAACACCTATCCTCCTGGTGAGGAGACTGAGGCCCAGGGCGGCTCTCAGAGGTCATGCTGAAGCATGACTTCAAAGGCCTCACTGTGCTTTGGCCTCTGGTGCAGGATGAGCTTCTGAAACGGAGAAGCCGTCGATGTAGCAGTGGCCTGGCAGCCTCCCCATGCTTCCAGGGCTTCCCTGTGAGTGTTTTCATCGTGGGGAGTGAGCTCAACTGAGAGGAAGTAAGACTTGGAGCATCGCAGTGAAATGACCCCAGGAGACGCACCAGAGGGCCTTGGAGCGTGGCCACTGGCCTTCGATGTCTGTAGGTCCAACATCATTGGTTCTGTCGGGGTGTCAGCCACTCACCTTGTTTGTTCAATAGAAATCTCCTGCCCAGACCATGTGCCCGACCTGTCTGAAAACTGGGGATAAAACATGAGTAAGACGGGATCAGACACCACCCTTGAGAAGCTCCCGGTCTAGCAGGAAGACGGGAAGTAAGCAGACAACAGCTGGACAGGGTGAGAGGGGTTTAGGTCACAGAGGGAACAGGGAGCAGGACCCACCTCGAACACCTAGACCCACCTGGGAGAGGCGACAAGGAAAAGGCTTCTTCAAAGAACTGCCATTTGAACAAGACTTAAAGGACCTTTCAGTACTGGAGGCAAAGAGCGGGGGGTAGGGGATGAGGGGCGGGCTGGTCATTCCTGATGGCAGGAGGCACAGGGCAAGACCCTGGCAGTGGGGAGAGTGAGAGGAAAAGGGGGAAAGGGAGCCGGGAGAGTAGTTCCACTTCGGAACTGCAGTGCTCTCTACAACCAGGGTGTAGAGTGGCTGATGAGAGGGAGAGGAAGGCAAGGGTCAGGACACTGACAGCCTGGAACACCATGCTAAGGACTTGACTTCAGGAAGCTCAGTCTGGCTGAAGTGTGGGAAATGGGCTGGAGGTATGAGAGCAGATAGGAGAGCAGGGAGGCTGTTTCTGCTGAAGTCCAGGTGAAAGGCAAGGTAGCCTGAGCTCAGGTGGGGGTATTGGAGCTGCAGGGCTCAGCGGCTGATTGGATGTGAGGGATGAAGCTGGGGGAGACGGATGCTTGTTTGGTGTTGGACATCTGCAGGGTGCTGTTCACTGAGATGGGACTAGAGTGTTGGGGAAGGTGGGAAGTAAGGCCTGGGGGACATCCCAGGGAGATGCGCAGAGTGTGCAACTGTACACAGGAGTCTGAAGCCTGGGGGGAGCTTCTGGGCTGGAGATGTAGACCGGGGGTCCTCCACACACTGGTGAGGGTTAAGGCCAGGGCATGGGGGCCATCGCCAGGAGGACTCGGCGGGGGGGGGGGCGGCCAAGAAGACCCCAAAGGAAGTGGACAGAGGAGGGACATGATGAGAAGGACAGAGAGGTTGATGAAAACCAACAGCAGACAAGAGAGCAGTGTAATAAAAACCACAAGTGATGTTTCAAGATGACAGTGGTCCACATCGTCCAGCGCAGCAGAAAGGCCATCAGCGGCTCCGGGAGAGTGACTCCAACGGCAGAACCAGGCGGGAGGGAGACAGGGCCATGTTTCTGAGGGTGAGGGCCCGGGGCGGGGCGGTTGGGGGAGCTGTGCTGACGGGAGGAGGCTTTGACCTCTTGGTATTATTGCCCCAAATCCGATTCCCACACTCTCTGATGTCACTGACTCTCCTCACCCTCTCCCCAAACGAGTCTCCGTGCTCTCTGTGTGAGTCTTGCTTAACCAGGGCTCTTGAGCATGCTGGGTCTGTTCTGCTCTGCTCTGTGTCCCCAAGGGGCTCTGCTTGCCTCCTCCTGTCCCTTCCACTGGCCCCCTTTGTCACAGAGGGTGAAGGAGCTCCAGAAGCTGGGCGAGCTCTCCAGGCCAAGTGGATGGTGCTGTGTGAGGCCGAGGTGCTGGAAGGCAGGCTGGAAGGCTGCAGCCCTGGCCACCCTGACCCCTGACCCTTCAGCCATAACCTCGGAACTGTGGAGAAGGAAATGGCAACCCACTCCAGTATTCTTGCCTGGAGAATCCCATGGACAGAGGAGCCTGGCAGGCTACAGTTCATGGGATTGCAAGAGTCAGACATGGCTTAGCGCTATCTTTTCAGAGGTGCAGGTGGCCTCCGCACCTTCAGGTCAACCCCTCCATCAATGGAGGCCCGTCAAGGAGAAGTGATTTGCCTACAGCCTCTCTGAGGAGGTCAGGACTGGACCCGGTGTCCTGGCCCCCTTGTGAGCCTCTGGTCTGGAGAGATCTCTGTGGGGCGGTAGAGGCCCAGCATCTCTCTCATGTGTCCTTTCCTGAGGCCTGAGCTGGGCGGGCACCTTAGGAAGCCTCTTGAGACCAGGAGGTGACCAGCGGGGCCCACTGACCTCGCCCGCAGTCTTTAAGGAACTAGCCTGGAGCCCTCCACCGCCCCCTGCCCTGCTCTCTCAGGTACAAAGGCCACGTTCCTGGCGTGGCCTTCTCCTTCGGCTCCCCCTACGGTACCACCACCCTCAAGTACTTCCAGGACCAGCGCAATGCAGCCCTGGGGAGGAGCTCCACTGCCTTCAGCAGAGGCGGCCACTTCCCGACCATCTTCTCCCCGAACCCCACCCAAGTGCTGAGGAACCGCGCCCTCACCCGGGACTGCTGGCTGCACACCCCCAGCTACACCCGCTTCAACCTGGATAGCAGCCGCTGGGCCGAGCTCTCGCACTTCTACCAGGTGGGCGGTCCTGGCTGGGCTCCGGCCACCCCTTCCTCACTCCCCCTACGTCCCCTCTCCCCTGCCATGGGGAGGGAGTGACGGCTGGTGGCCCGGGGAGACTCTCAGCCTCCAGAGCGCCTCTGTTAGCTTTTGCAGAGCCCCTGAGCCAGCAGGGAACCTGGTGAGTTTGGCTGGGCGCGTGGAGGGGCTCAGTGCTCTGCTTCTCTGACTGCCCCCTCAAATCTGACCTTCCCACTCTGGGGGGTCCAGTGGCTCATCCCCTGCTCCCCTGCTGCTGTGAGAGCTGGGAGCCTTTGGGGTGTTCCTGCCATCACTTCCCCCCAGTCGTCGCCTCTCCCCCTGGGCCCTCACTTACCTCCTTTCTGAGCAAAAGCCCTAAGGTTCACCCACAGTATGAATATCGTACACTGAGGACTGCAGAGCCCCAGCCAGGCTCCAGCCCCAAGTCTACTCTTCACAGTACACCAGATCCCAGTGCCCACCCAACACCAACTCCTGCTTCACTGGCTCTTTAAGGATGAGCCCGAGCCAGGTGGTGCTAGCGGTAAGAAGCCGCCTGCCAATGCAGGAGACAGAGGAGATGCAGGTTTGATCCCTGGGTGGGGAAGATCCCCTGGAGAAGGGCATGACAACCCACTCCAATATTCTTGCCTGAAGAATCCCATGGACAGAGGAGCCTGGCAGGCTATTGTCCATAGGGTTGTAAAGAGTCGGACACTGACTGAAGCGACTTAGGACGTACGAATGCACCAAGTTGACTTCAGACCCCCATGCCCTTGGGGAAAGAGAGGCAGATGGAGGGGTGTCTGCCCGTACCCCCATCTTGTCCTTATCCTGCTCCCCCAGACCTGGTTCCAGAGGGCCACAGGCTCACAGACGCTCGCTCACCTTGGGGAGGCCAGGGCTCCCTCTCTGCTGTGGTCTTGGAAACCTCATGGCCCCTCAACATCTTTGCAAACATCCCTCCTAGCCTGATTTCAGGGACCCGGATGCCTCCTGGTCCCCAGGGTGGAGAACGGCATGAGAAGGCTGCTTCCCCAGGAGAGATGGCCGGGTTGATGGTGTCAGACTCTGAGGAGCTGTGGACCCATGCTGTCGGGCCCAGGGAGCACAGCCTCTCCAGGAGGGAGGGAAAGGGAGACACTCCATTCTGGCAACCCACTCCAATAGGCTTGCCTGGAAAAGCCCATGGACAGAGGAGCCCGTCTATGGGGTCACAAAGAGCCGGACACACACACACACACACACACACACACACGCGCGCATATAGCTTACCTGGGCCGCCTATTGAGCGGGGCCTCACATACCTCACCTCTGCTGTCCCCTGCCTCATTGACTCGACCAGCACAGCTGGTGTGGGGTGTATCATTATCGCCAGGAGCCAGACAAGGAACTGGGGCTCAGGAGGGCACCCAGCTGGGGACTCTTCTCTGGGGGCATGAGGGGAGACGACCCCAGCCCCTGCCAAGGTACAGCCGGGGAGGGAGCAGGCGCCCGCGGTCACTCCCGCGCACTAACGACCGGTCCTCTCTTCCTTGGTTGGACTGTAGATGGCGCAGCGGCATCGGGAGCACTATCAAGACAAGACAGGCTTGGTGCACCGGGTCCCCTACTTCGTGCTGCCCGTGAAGGAGTGGGACCGGTACCCCATCCCCACCGACCTGTGAGTGCTTTCCCTCCCCTCCTCCGCGCATTCACCAGCTTGTGTCCACAGGGCGCCGGCTCTTGCCAGGCCTGCAGGCCCCCAGACTGAGAAACGAGTTAAAACTTTTAACTCCTGCAGCACACAGGGTGACAGTTAAACAGAGCTAGGGGGTGAGCCTCAGGAGGGGAGGCCAGGAACCTGAATGGGCAGAATCAGGAAGATCATCTGCCTGGTCAGATGCACTGGGAATTTGGCGGCAAACCGCATCATCTTTGCTGGCCTGAAGCTGCAGGACCGTTCCTCTGCCATGGCAGCCTTGGAGCTACACAGGTCCAAACGCAGGCGCAGCCACTCCGTGCAGCAAGGAGCTGCTGCCCTCTGGTGGACCTACAGAGTACTACACAAAACAGGGACCGTATCTCCAGCCCTGATGTAGACTCAGAGGAAACGTACTCCTAGGGACTCGACCATATTTTTTCAAAGCCCAACAGTCTAAGAAATATGAAAGTATATCACGGTTTTTAATTGGTAGAGCTTCTTTTCCCAGGGGAGGCCATCTCTGCCCTGTGAGATAACCCAGGCATGTTGTTTCCTTGATCTCCCTCCTGACGCCCAGGCAGGGAGGTCTGAAGTCTGTGCCCTGAGGTGTCCTATGGAGTAGGGGGCATCGGAAGGTTAGTGGACAGATCTTGGGTTTCCAACTCCATTCTGACCTTTGCTTGCCTCAGGAGCCCCGAGTCTTGCCATTGTTGTTTACTGATAAAGCAGCAACCCTTTCCATAGAGTTTAATGGTTTTTGAAGATACAATTTAACATCACCTATAGATTCTTCCCAGATGGTGCTAGTGGTAAAGAACCCACCTGCCAATGTAGGAGACGTGAGACACCAGTTTGACCCTTGGATTGGGAAGATCCCTTGGAGAAGGAAATGACAACTCACTTCCGTATTCTTGCCTGGAGAATCCCATGGACAGAGGGGCCTGGTGGGCTACAGTCCATGGGGTCGCACAGAGTCAGACAGGAGTGAAGCAGCTTAGCATGCACAGATTCTTCTCTGTGGGACAGATGGACCCATTTTCTAAAAAGGGAAACTGACTTAGTAATGGCTTTGGGGACTTGTACAGATGGCAAGTCTAGTAGGAGGTAGAACTGGAGGGAACCCAGATCTCCCAGCACCAATGCTAAGATTCTAGATTGGCCATCTCACCACCTTGGGGTGGCTCTGAGTCAGTCCTTCTGATCTTGAGTGCAGGGCGACTTACCAGATGCTAAGCTGACCAGCAGCCAGCAGAGCCAGCATCATGGGCTGGAAAATGGGCCTTTTTCATGCTGGTGGCCTGGCTCACTGCATGACACTGGCTCCACCCTCACCCCCCAGGCCTCCTCTGAGCCCGAAGGAGAAGTGGCATCTATTAAGAGTGGCCCCTGAGAACCTGAGGACCTACCAGACATTCCCATCGGGGAAGAGGGTCTCCCCACAGGAGCGGCAAAGGCGGGACTGCTACTTTGAATTCAGAGCGTGACACCTGAGAGCCACGGCCCTGACAAGGTTGGCTTTCTGGAATAAAATCTTTAGCCATGACCATCCCATGTTCTTCTCTTCTGAGCTCCAGGAGCACTTGGCCTCAGCTGGACAGTGCCTGAGGGTCACACAGCTTGGGGTCTGAGGGACCTGTGGGATGCTCACCCCAGGTGTCAGCACCAACAAAAAGCAATGTCAGTCCCCTGCTGGGCCCACCCACCTCTCTCTGGAGGACTGCAGGGGTCCTGAGGCACTCAGGCAGAGTGAGCCCTCCCGTCTGCTCCCACTGGGATAATCAAGGGTCCCGTTAGGCCATGACTGAGAAGGAGGCGGTAGTGGTCCTGGACCACTCACACTAGTCAGATGCTAAGGAAATCCCACTTGAGCCCTGGCTCAGCATCCTTTCACTCACATGACAGCCTGTGAGAGAGGGGGTGTTGTCCCTACTTCACTGATAAAGACCCTGGGGCTCAGAGGTGGAGAGAACTGTCCAAACTCACGCAGCTGGGAAGTGGCACAGCCAGGATGTGGACCCAGACCTTTCGGACTCCCAATTGCTGGTATTCCCCCTACACTCTTCACTTGTGGTCCAAGTGGGGGCTGAGGGGCAGGGATGACGCAGATCCCGGAGGGCCCTGTGGTGTCTGAAGGAAGAAACCACTTTCTCCATCCTGCCCTGACTGGCAGGGACAGGCTGCTTTGGCATCGCCCCGGGACTGTTTCTAGAAGTGACGGAGGGGAAGGGACCTGAGGCCAAGTCAATCTTCAAGGTATCGCTGTGTGTCAGGAGCCCCTAGCCAAGAGTGGACACTGGGCTCCTGGTTCACACTCTGAGATGGCTGCAGAGGCTCAGGTTGTGGAGGGTGCTGCTCCCCACCTCCACCTCCTAGGTGGCCTCCGGCCTGCAGGAGAGGTCACAAGAGCTCCTTTAGAGACAGGATCTAGGATAGGAACCTCGGGCCAGGTGTGTACCCATGCCTCGGGTGCATGCCAACATCCTAGCACCCCCTGGATCTGATCAAGGGACTCCATTAAGAAAGGGCTCTTAGTTCCCCTGCGTTAGTGAAATGGGTTCTTATTTCCCCAAAAGACAATGCGACCACAGCAGATTCAGGTTCATGGGAAGGTGAGCACAGCCCTTCCCCTGTAAGCCAGTCTTTAGACACCTCCTCCCTGAAGAGAGTGTAAACAAGAAAAAACAAGAAAAAAGCCCATCAGGTAGGCATCTGACAGCTTTTATGGACCCGCTAAGGGGCTTCTCCTGTGTCCCAAACCAACTGGGCTCCAGAGAGTCCCTGTGGTGGCCACATTAATTCAAGGGTTTGGCCGAGTGGCAAAGCAAATAAACCCTGATTGCTGGTCACATACTGTCATGTCCCAAGGGTGCAGGGGTGTCAAGTGGGGCCAAGATGTCTTGGGAAGCCAGGCACCAATTGGAAAGACTGCTCAGCGCATAGCTCTGTACAGCCTGCACCCGAGATGCAAGGAGAGAGGCTGAAGGGAGGCCCGTGGAAGTAAGCGCAAGATGTATATTCTCCTGGTGAATTTCATCTGGTTTGGCTTGGTCCCCGCTGTGACATGGGTTGGCCTCAAAAAGACTGGCCAATCTCAGTCTTGGCACATCTCAGACACTGGCAAACTTAAGCCCTGGAATGAGCAGTTCTTAATAAAAAATTACTTCTATATGACCTTGCACTCAAAATATAATGTTCAGTTCAGTTCAAAATATGATGAACTGATGGGAAAAGGGAAAGGCTTTAATTTTGCTTTATTGAATGAACAATATTCTAGAAGTGAGGGAGGGATAGGGACAAAGTCATTCTTCTAGTCAGATTTCCTCTAGTGCCTGCAGAGGGTTGAATTCCAAGTTCCAGGGGGTCCCCTTCAAGGCCACCAGAGCAGGTATTTGTGTTCACGTCAACATCCCCAGAAATGAATCCGAAAGGAGCTGAAAGAAGGAATTCCATTAGCTACCTCAAGCCTGAAGTTGTAAAATCCCCTCTACTTCCTGGGTTCACAGCTCTGTGTCCCTTTGTCTGAGCGATGGTCAGCTTGCAGCAATCCAAGCCACCCCAAAGCCTTCTTTAAAGCTCCTTTGAGCAGCTCCAGAATGCTAAGGCAGTCACAACCTTGTGGTGCTGGAGCCAGTGGAAAGAAAGGGGAGTGATTCAAAGAAAACACTCAAGGCAGACAGATTCCAGCCTCAGTTGTGTGCTGGGCTGTTATAGAAGAAGAGGATCAAGTAGGGTGGTCCAAGTATGGACTGTCTTTCTCTAAAAGAGCCCCTGGGCAGCCATGTTGGAAGGAAGGGCCATCTCCTCCAGCCAGGTGATTGGAAGAGGGCCAGACACCTGCCTGGACTGGCCAATCAGATTCTCTGGGAATTCAGTCAGAGCCGAGGGACATTCACTGAGGGTCATTGGGAGCCAAAGAGCTATAAACTTGACCACTGTGGAGAGGCCACATTTGGTCTCATGCCTGGCAAAGCAGAGATTTCTGGTTGCACATAAAGCAAAGACCAGAGCTGCTGAGGACAGAGGCAGAGACTCCGGGCTCCTAGCCGGGTGCTCCATGAGGCCTAGCTGGTTTTGTTCATTTTTGATTGGTTAAACCATTTTGAAGGGGCATTTGTCCTTGCTGTCACCTTGGCTGATGACCAAGGGCAGAACAGGGTGCAGGAACAGCAGACACAGGCAAACATGTAGTTCAGTGCGAGAAGACTGCCCTAACCGGGCTGGTCCTCCTGATATGGGCTGCCTTCAGGGGTGGTGTACTTCCCACAGCTGGAGGGACCCAAATAAAACTGTTGAACACAGCCAATATGGAGATGGCCAATTGTCCAGAAGTGTCTGGACCAGATATGACCCTTACGGCCCCTTTCCACCTGAGTTCTTCTGAGCTCCATCACTGGCATATTCACTGTCTGCCCCACCCCCACCCGGGTTTGGTGCCAGTCCCCAGCTCCTAGTGGCCACTGGAGGTTGTAGTGGGAGGGGAGCAGGACTAACAGTGGCAAAGGGGACTCCCCAGATCAGTCCTGCAGCCCAGTGGGCTTTGCGCTGGCTGGAGAGGGACAGCACCTAAAGTCTGGACCACCCGCGTTGCTTGCAATGCCTGAACTGCAATCTCCGCTTTGCCTTTTGAAACTCCATGCCCTGTCTCTTTCCAGGTTACCTCATTTCTCAGAAGTTCCAGTATTGCTGATTCTGAAAGAATCTGCAAAGTGCCCTGGAAACTCATGACCTCATTGGGAAGACTGAGGTGCTCTGCTGGCTCAGGGAGACTGGGGGCGGGGAGCTTCCTGTCTCCCCCACTAGGCTGGGCACCCCCCGACTCCAGAACACCTTACTTCATGAAATCTGGAGATTTGGCCATTGCGTGTTCAAACTCTGAGAAAGACAGCATATTGTCGTTGTCCAGATCTGACTCATTCAGGACCTGGACAGGGGCGCAAAAGGAGCCAGAATGCAGAGAATCAGAAAGTGAGATGGGGGTGCAGGGCTGGGGGGCAGGGACCACATGCTGAGTGTTACCACAAGCCAGGCTCTCTGCCTGGTGCTTAGCATCCCTAGAGTCCCCTGGGGGCAGGTTCTCCACTCCCTGCCCCCACTCCCATCCCTAGTCCTGCCCCAGACAAGGACACAGAGATGCAGAGAGATGAGGTTATGTGCACTGCTGTCTGGGACCTTGTGGGCTGAGCTCATCTTGGGCAAGAGTCCTCTTGGTGTCTCCAGCACAAACTTGGCAGTGAGAATAGATGTGGGGATGATGGACAGGGTGACATCCCCCACCCGCTCCTGTCACCCAGTCACAGGCAGGGGCGCTGCCCTGCGAGGTGCACAGTCAGGGTGGGACGCAGCCAGGAGCCCTCGTGGTTTTATCTTTGCTCCTAGTTCCCATCCAGACCAAAGAGTTCTCGTGCTCTTAGGACAGATGGGCCCAGGGCTGTCTTCATGTCCTTTGGACTCTCACTTGAGGACATCTGGGCATTGTGTGGTGCTGTTATAGTGTGGGGAAGGGGACATTGTGACGTGTCCATCTGAGGCTGTGCTGCTGTTGGCCCACCTGCCTGCAGTGGCTACAGGGTTGGTGGGAGGGCCCCTTGGATGGGGGCCTTGGGCTACTGCTCTGGGGACCCAGGAAGGGAGGCATGGTCCTGGAGGAAGGACAGAAACTGGGGGTAGTTTTTTCTAGCAAGTGTGCATCCGCCAGAGCCCCTCATTTGCCTGCCATCAAGAGGCTTCCGGTGATGGCCAGACCCACCACCCCCCGCCCCCCGCCCCCCGCAGCCCTGGGCACACACATGGCTGGTGAGGTCGGTCAGCAGGTCCTCTGACATGTCGTCACTATTGAGCAGCCGGAGGATGATCCTCTGCAAGTCCTCCTCGTCAATGAAGCCATTCTCATTAAAATCTGCCAAGAGGAGGCGGGGCCTCAGAGGAAGGGAGTCCTGGGCCAGGACACTGGCTGGAACCTGCAGGCTCCCACCAGCCTCTGGGAGGCCCCGAGGAGCCCAACTCTGCCAGGTGGGCCTAGAACCTGAGACTCAGGGGGGACCTGGGGCAGGCCTAAGTGTGGGGAGTTGCAGCAGTAGAAGGCAAATTCAATTCAATGTGATGACCGTTGAATATGAAACATGCCAACCTTAGGAACTGTGTAATATCCCACTTTGAAGAATGACAGCTAGAGCTAACTTGGGCCCAGAATGGAGGAATGAGTTTGCTGGAGCCACGGGGACCCTTCGGGGGTGGAGCCAAGACCTTGGTCTCTGTTCTCCAAGGAAGGGTGTGGACATAAAGGTCCAGTTGAGCACCTCACTCTTTAGGCAGGTGGCTCTCCCCTGCTGAATGGTAATCAGCCACGGGGACTGGATACTGAAACCCATGATGTTCATCTAAGCGCTCCCTACATGGCTCCGCTGTGACACACCACAGGCGATGGATCAGAGCCAGTGGGGGAGAGGCAGAGGGGCTTGGGAGGGTCCAGCGTCAGGACTAGAGGGAGTGGGGCCCCGCAGTGACCTTGCGCTGCGGGTGAGAAGCCCTGCAGCCTCTCCTGAGAGCCTTCCTCCCACCCCCCGCAGTGTTTCCAGGGGTCCTGCTGGCCCAGCTCCCATATGCAGAGACTGCGGCAAAGCAACATGGCTTTGATCCCAAGCCATCTGAAAACAGAATAATTTGCTGGAGTAAAGTGTAGTCCTGGACAGTTCTCCTCCCTTGGGGGTGCCAGGGCAGAACAGCCTGGGTAAGGGTTGAGGGCTGGGAGCTCTGGGCTACCCGGCAGCCCATGTGGCCTCAGAAGCCTCATGACCCATGTTCTTGGCCACTTTGGGGAGAGAGGAGGGCTCTTCTTGCCGTTTCCCAGCAATAAGGGAGATGAGCGAGTTGGTGGGCTCAGCCTTCAGGTGTCCCCCAAACTCTCTGACTGTCATCATCCCGATCTGTCATGTTACTCCTTGCAATTTACAAAGTACTTTCACAAGATTAGCTCATTTGAGTGAGTGAGCTAAGGCAGGCCTTCACCACTATTCCCACGGGAACTGAGGTTGCCTCCCTCGCCGCTCCCAGCCACTAGCATCCCCATGTCAGATGCTGGGAAGATCAGCCTCTGGTGCTATGGCACCTGTCTGAGGGTAATTCACAGCTGGTGGGAGCCGTGCTGACCCGAGCAGAAAAGCAGTGCTGGGAAGCTGGTCTCCAACAGGTAGAAAGTCTCCCCAGAGACGCTGAGAGAAGATCGATTAGGTGGAGGCCAGGACAGTCCCTCAGAGCAGAGACTGGAGGCCAGGAGGTATGTCCTGGGTAGGTGTGGCTGGCCGGCTGGACTTGACCGACAGCCATTCGCCCTTTCCTTCTTCCTAACAGAATTGCAATTCATGTTTATGCCCAGCTTAAAATACACAGCCTTCTAGTCCCCCTTGGAGCTATGTGTGACCATGTAACAGTTCTGGCCAATTAAGTTATAGCCAAAGTTTGCTGGGTGGAGCTTCCAAGAAAGTTTGTTAAAGAAGAGTAGATGTCGTCGGTGTGTTTCAATGTTCCTTTTGTCCTTATCCCCTCTCCCATTTCTTTTTCTCCTTGACTGGGATGACGAGATACCTGTAGGCACAGAATACATTGACTCTGAGGACGGCAGTCCCATTAAAGATGGGAGATTAGGAGGCTTGAAGGAGCCCGGGCCCTTGATTGCCTCCTGGAGCCATTACCTCAGCTCTGGACTGCCTGAATCCAGGATTTCTTTTTTTTCAAACAAGGATGCTCTTACAAGTAACTGAATGCAGTCCTAACTAATATTGTAGGTCAGAGCAGTAGTAACTCTTCAGCACTTTTTTTTTTTTTTTTCTGCTGCACTTTAGAATCCTGCAGGGCTCTTTCAAAAAGCGTGCCAACCAGGGCATACCCAAGACCATCACATCAAGTCTCTGCACCTGGGGCCCAAGGGTAGGTCTTGAAAACTCCCTGGGTAATTCCAATGTCGTCCATGCTGTAGTCAGGAGATCACAGAGTCAGACACGACTCAGTGACTGAACAACAGCGATTCCAGTATTGGCAGCGATGGAAAATCAGTGGGTTAGAGCCATGCTTCTGAAACTTTCAGGTGCAGAGGAATCATCTGGGAGTCTTGTTCAAAGGTAGATTCTGATTCAGTAAGTGGAGACTGAGGCTTGAGATTCTACATTTCGAGCAAGTTCTCTGGCAGTGATGCTGCTGCTGGTATCTAGGCCACAATTGGTGTAGTGAGGGATTAGAACATTGAGTTAGGTCTTCAGACTGGCTAAGGATGATTGCTGAGGCCATCACATCATCATCCTCTCTTCTCTTTTCTTTCTCCTTTTCTTTCCCTTCTTTTTAGTCCTCCTCTTCTTCCTTCATTCCTACCACTACCACCTCAATTTATAGAGCAGCCACCACGGGCCAGGCACCAGGCTCAGAGATTCACACGTCCTATCTTCAATCCTGCTGACAGCTCTGTAAGGTAGCAATCTTCTGAGCCCGAAGAGAATTCAGATTTGCCTGAGTCTAGCTGATGAAGCCTTGGAGTTTACGAGTCCCGAGGCATCTATTTGCACCACTGATTTGCATGAAGGCTCTGTGCTTTTTGCTTTTGCACTGGAGCTCAAAAAGGAAGGAAACTGTTCGAGGAGGCCCTGGAGGAGGGTAGAGAGGAGAAGATACAAGGACAGTGTAGGGGCCTGGAGTGTCTGCTTCTCAATGTGACCTGAGGACTCTGCCTGACCTCTCAGGAGGGAGGACCTTCCCCCCATTCATGAGCTGAAGACGTTTGAGCTCCCATGTCTTGAGGGAACTCATCTAGTTCCCTGAAGGTTTGGTGGTTTTGTTTGTTTAGCTCTAGAAACAATGGGAAGACAGCTGAGACAGATATCTTTTGGAACATCTGCCCAGCCTACCCTACCATCTCTGAGCAGCATTTCAACTCCCAGTGATTGGCCTCAGAAGCTGCTTCTTCTTGGTTGTGGATGACTGGGCAAGCTTGGTCACCTAACCCAAGGGCAGCTGGATCTCTGGTTTCACGGAGCCGATAAGCATCTCCCGAGAAAATGGAAAAGAGAGACAGAGATGCTTGTGGCCCGTCAGTCAGAGTGAAGCCCATAGGTCACGTGAAGGCTGGGGTAGTCATCTTTGATCCATAGGCACAGAGGCATAAAAATTGGATCTGCAGAAGGAGAAGGTACACAGAGAGAAGCAGAGATAAGAGACTAGGCAGGCAGAGAGAAAAAAGGAGAAAGGAGCTGCCTGGCTTCCTGAGCATTTTCCAGCTGCATTTGAGGCCCTCAGGAAGCCTGCTTCACTTCTGCCATGGATTCCACACTGCTTATGGTGGACAAAGTCTAGTGCCTTCCTTCCCTCATGATCTGCTCTTCTTGGTGTTCATGCTTTTGTCTAATCGACACACCCATCTAGTGTGTGTGGGGACTTACATCTAAGCAGCAGGATTTGGCAACAGATGAGATGTCTATAATATAATATGTTATATTGCCAGCAGTCTGGCCCAAGAGACTCCCTAGCTGTCTTGGAAGAAGCAACTGGCCATGTTGGGAGGCCCATGTGACTAGGAGCATAGATCACCCTCTGGAACCTGAGGGCAGTATGCAGGCGGTAGCCAACAAAAGGCCAGGGTTCTAAGTTCTGTTGTTGTTGTTCAGTCGCTCAGTCATGTCCATGAATTCTGCCAACAACTGGAGTGAACTTGTAAGTGGGTTCCTCCCCTCTCAGTCATTCTTCAGGTGAGATTGCAGCCCAGCCAAAACCTTGATTGCAATCTTGTGAAACCCTAAGTTGAGGACCCGACCAAGCTGGGCCCAGACTTGTGAGATTATAAGTATGTTTCATCTAAAGCCATTAAGTTTGTGGTAACTTATTACACAGCAGTGGAAAACTAATATACTGCTGCTCTTCCTCGGTTGCCTTTACACAGGTAACTTCATGTTACTTGCACAGGTAAGACAAGAGCACCTAGTCTGGGTCAGCATTTTCCACCTAGAAGAGCTGGCCCATCCAGAAGAGTACTAACAGGAGACAGAAGAGGCTAGAGACAGCACAGCAAGTGCTCTGTGGTGGAAGGGCCGACGAAAGTATCACAGCTCACGAACTAGAATGCTGTGGCTAGCTTGGAAATCCCTGGGGACTCCCAGCAGTACTTGGGGTAAGGAAGGAGGAATAATACTGAATGGACTATTAAGCCAACTGAATTTGGGTCTATGATTTCATTTGTACTTACCCTGCTTAAAGTTCACTGTAAATTTGTGTCTCATATCAAATTCAGAACATTTGAGGCCATTATCTCTTCAGATATCTTTTCTGCCCTGTTTATTCTCTCCTCTCCTTCTGAGATGTCAGTTGGATATTTGTTAGACCTTCCTATTGTCCTACATGTCCTTCAGGATCTGTTTCTTTTTTCTCATCATATTTTTCCTCTCTGTTCTTCAGATTAGATTATATTCTATTGATCAGTCTTCAGGTTTACTGACTCTCTCATCTTCATTCTCCTGCTGCTGCTGCTAAGTCACTTCAGTTGTGTCTGACTCTGTGTGACCCCAGTGACGGCAGCCCACCAGGCTCCCCCATCCCTGGGATTCTCTAGGCAATAATACTGGAGTGGGCTTGATTCTCCTGCTAAGCCCAAATGGTAGATTTTTATTTCAGATATTTTATTTTTGAGTTCCGTGTTTTCCATTTGATCCTTATAGTTTCTATTTTTCTACTGAGAATTTCTATCTTTTCATTCATTAGGAGCCCATTTTCTTTTATATCATTGGGCATAATTATAATAACTGTTTGAAGATATTTATCAGCTAATTCCAACATCTGGCTCATATTAGAGTCAGTCCTCATTCTTGGGAATGCATCATTTTTCGTTTAAAAAATAATAAGATACTGAATAATTTTATTGTATCTTAGACATTATAAATGTTTTATGTAGAAACTGTGGATTCTGTTATATTCTTCCAAACAGTGATGAATTTTCTATTCTAGTGGGCAATCCCTCTCACTCAGGGACCTTGTAAAATGCAATGGCAGCTCAATTCTCCATTCAGTTCTTTCATCCTTACCTGAGTTGCTTTGAGTTCACCCTGGTATCTATGGTTTAGAGGTCAGAATGAGATTTGGCTCCTTCTGGCTTTCTTTCATGGACTGTCCCTTCTTTTCACTTTTGATGGGAAAGGTGTCCCAAACTCTGATTTTTCAAGTCAGAAAGAGATCAGGGTTTCTATTAGTCCTGTATGATGCCACTTACTGAAGCTCACCTTCAGGCTGGAAAAGTACAAAACTAAAAGTTGGGGGAGGGGGGTGGAGAACCGTTCAGTACCATTTCCTTTTTTCAAGTGTTAAATCTGTGCTTTCCGTGGCTATGCAGTGCCTGAGGTAGTTGATTTTTACATTTTGTTTAGAGTTTATAGTTGCTTTCTGCAGAAGAGACAGTATGATAGGAGCTTACTCAGCTTGTCTCTGTAGGGAAACTTATGATTTCCTATGCGTTTACTGGATACTAAGCCTGAAGACATATCAAATACAAAAATATCATTAAGCCCTTTTTACATGAGAGATGAGACACTGAGACTTCATAGGTCCCTCTGGCTTAAATCCCCTTCACTCCATTCTATCCAAGTCCGCTTGGCTGAGGCAGGAATAAGATGGCGTCCACCATGTGGGGACTGGGTGGGAGGAGCTGGTAGAGAAGGAAGACAGGCGAGATGACAGACCACACAAGCCTAAATGGACGAGTCCTTTGGCCCAAGGGGTTGGCAAGATGAGCTTGAAGCCTTGCACGTGATCTGTTTGAAGGCTTTGTTTCTTTCCTTTTGATTCCTTTTGGGAATTTCCAGGGCCCCAGATGTGCTAGGGGTTCATGAGGCTGAAGAGCAGAACTTCAGCTCCCAAAAGTGTCATGAGACCTCAGAGATGATATCTCTCAACTTGCTCATTTTTAAGATGAGGAAACTGAGGCTCTAAAAAATAAACCGATTTGCCCAAGATTTCTCAGCTATTTAGTGGCTGAGCTAGTTTCAGTGTTTTAAATCTCTTAACTTTTACAGAACCAGCATAACCCCTTCATGCCCATATATAGTCCTCTCTTTCTCTTTCTGGCCTGCCCATGCTGCTATATGGAATATCAGCACCAGTGACTCCATTTGCCTGTCTCTGGTGACATGGAAGGGAAGTCATCAATCCATTAGAGCTGGACTTCTCAACCATTAAAAAAAACAAAGATCTACAGTACTTGAGAAGTATAATACCCCTCATACTCAAGTAATCCCCAACGAACAGCATCAGACCAATGCATTGATGCTGATGGATTCCAGATGTGGTATTTACTCTATGGCCCTTGTCCCACCACTCAATCCCCATAGCACCCACCATAGATGCGGAAGGCGTACTCTATCTTCAGGCTGGGGCAGGCCTGCTCGCTGAACACAGACGCCATGCCCAGCACATCCTCAAAGGAGAACACATTGTTGTGGGAGAACACTCTGCAGATTCGGTCTCTGAAAGGGTTGACCTGTAGGTGGGGAGGAGAAAGAGGCAGGAGGCTTTTCAGTGTCAGGTTCACGCCTCCCAGGACCTCATTAATCTATTAGAAGCACAGTGTCCTGGGTTTGGGAAGAAGGCAAGAGCAACAACCTAAATACTGGAGTAGATGTTAGGTCAATGAGCCAGGATCATGGACATGATGGAGCGTACCCAGGATGAAGGATCACACTTAACATCACTCTCCCCACTGTTGCCTTCTCCTGCAGGTACTTCCCAAAGCCTCATTTTTCGGTTGTTATTCTTTTTTTATGTTTATTAATTTATATGTAAAATTTGGAAAACACCCCCCATAATATTAAAAATGGGATAAATGTTGTTCCTGATTCACTCTCCATGTTTAACTACTATTAACATATTGATGTAGAAGTTGGACGGACCCAGGTTTCAGATCTGGCTTCACCGTTTACTAGTGATCATTTTACATAATCTCCAGAGCCTAAGATTTCTTATCCACAAGATGGGGTGGGATAATACTATACCTACTTGATAGGTCTGTTGTGAGGATTAAACAGGATAGGTTTAAAGTTGTATGTGTGTGTGTGCTCAGTTGCTTCAGTCATGGCCAGCTCTTTGCAGCTTTATGGACTGTAGCCTTCCAGGCTCCTCTGTCCATGGGATTCTTCAGGCAAGAATACTGGAGTGGGTTGCCAGGCCCTCCTCCAGGATATCTTCCTGACCCACGGATTGAACTCATATCTCTTACATTCCTGCATTGGCATTAGGTTCTCTACCACTACCCCCACCTGGAAAACTCTAAAGTTGCACAATAAATAACACTTAACAGATGGTAGCTCTAAGTTGGTATACAACTACTACAAGATATTATTATAAGTTGTATACAACTACTACAAGATATTATTACAAGTTGGTATACAACCGCTACAAGATATTATAATTTGTACAGCAGTTTTCATTTTTAAACCAATTAATTCTCAATTTTGAGTCCCAAACAAGGAAGCGTCATGTGATTTTAGAAACCCTGATTTCTCTAAAGTGGGCCTGGCCAGGGTCATTCATGAGAGGGCTCTTCTGAGCCAGCACCACAAGGTTCTAAGCCATTTCTCCACCAGCTCAGTGGCAGCTCATGAAGGCCACCTTGCTGTTCTCTCTCCAGCCCCCAGGAATGGGCAGGTGGGATGGGCTTTGGGAATGGGCAGATTTAAGGAGAGTTAAAGGCACAGAACAATCTTGGGAATATTTAAAAGTAACATATTCATCTTTGGCAATCTCCTCCTCCTGCTCTCTGTGTCTCTTATCCATCCCCACCTCGTGGGACTCCTTGGCCCACAATTGCTCAGAAATCCAGCCTCTGTCTACTCTAATCTCACCCTATTACTGGTAGGCCTTATCAGATCCCAGCTGTGCTTCTGGTGTCCCAGACTGACCCCTGATCACTCCCTTCTCATCAACCAAAATTCCATTTCCTTAGATGCATCTCAGCTAAGAAAGCTATTTGATTCTGCGAATTCACACAGCAGTTTCTCCATCTTCCAAAGTTTTGATTAGTGGAAACAAACCTTTAATTGATTTTCTAGTCCCCTTTGACTGACAAGGTATCTCTTCAAGGCTCTAGGCTTCTTGCAAAAGGAGTAGTTCCACAGAACACACACCCTATCGGCTCCCTCGCTGGACCCCAGCCCCAGCCTCTCTGGACCCATGACCTTGCCTATCACTCCTCAGAGCTGCCCTAGCTTCAGCCAGCGCTTTGCTCTCTGGTTTTAACGTCTCCACTTTGGAGACATTCATCATGAACATTTCTGTTTCGTTTCTTTTGAACTCAGCTACAATATGAAAGTCTATGGTTTAATTCTATTTGGTGTATGCACTTGAGATGAGAGAGAGGACATTCTGAGTCATTTCCCATGACTGTGTAGATCTCTAGCCTTAATGAGCATACTGGTTATCTGAGGTCCTTCTTGAACACATGAATTGTAACTCCTGCCCTCAGAGATCCTGTTTTAGAAGATCTGAGGCACAGCCCAGCATAATGGATTGAATTGCATCTCCTCCAAATTTTATATGACCCCGAATAGCTCAGAATGTGACCTCATTTGGAAATATGGCCATTGCAGACGTGGTTAGTTAAGGGCATATTAGGTCTAGGGTGGGCCCCAGACCTAACATGAATGGTGTTTTTATAAAATGGGAAATCTGGACACAGAGACACTTAGTCAGGGAGAACATCACATAAAGATGAAAGCCGAGATCTGGGTGACACAGGCACAAGCCAAGGAATGCCAAATATTGCCAGAAAACTTCTGCAAGCTAGGAGAGAGGGTTGGAAAAGATTCTTCCTCCCAGCTCTCAAAAGCAACCAAGCTTGCAGACACCTTGATCCTCAGCCTTCCAGCCTCCAGAAAGTGAGACAACACATTTCTGTCTAATCTACATAGCTGTGATACTTTGTGATGGCAGCCTTAGTAAACCAATACATTGAGAAATCTGCATTGTAAATAAGATTTTCAATTGACAGAATTAATTTCATATATATATACTTAAATTTGTTTCAGGAGTGGCCAGAGTCCAGGTGAATCTGGACTGTGCTGCTAGGTCTTCCAAACTAGCTCCTGTTTCCTCTGTCCATTCACTTCCATGCTCCCTAGAAAGCTTGGTTTGCCTGCCTCAAATGGATCCTGATAAGATCTATCTAGTGTGATGTATTCCAGGTCGCATGCACGTAGCTAAGTGGCTTTACAGATTACTTTGCCAAATTGTAACTAAATTAACTCTCACAAATGGATAGGTGGCTTAACAAGATTCCTGCAAGGAAACCACAATTGAAGATAATGCTTACGATGCAAATGCAAGTGAACAAGAAAATGTCAGGGCAGATTCCTCTCATACTTAAAATGAGAGTTCTTCTCTATGAGGTAGAAACAATGAGAATACAATCAGATGTAATGGGAAGTCCCATCTCCTGTTCTGTTCACCTGCACTCAGATCAATAAGCTCACTGCCTAAGCATCTATCCAACCATGGAATGAGATACCAACCCTTCCCTGGGTTGCCCCTACTACTTGGCCTTACTGGGAGTGATGGGGATTGTTGTTGTTCAGTCACTCAGTTGTGTCCGACTCTTTGAGACCCCGTGAGCTACAGTACGCCAGGCTTCCCTGTCCTTCACCATCTCCTGGAGCTTGCTCAGACACAAGTCCATTGAGTCAGTGATGCCATCCAACCATCTCTGGTGTCCTCTTCTCCTCCTGCCCCCAATCTTTCCCAGCATCAGGATCTTTTCTAATGAGTCAGCTCTTCACATGAGGTGGCCAAAGTATTGGAGCTTCAGCTTCAGCATCAGTCTTTCCAATGAATATTCAGGGTTGATTTCCTTTAGGATGGACTGGTTGGATCTCCTTGCAGTCCAAGGGACTCTCAAGAGTCTTCTCTAACACCACAGTTCAAAAGCATGAGTTCTTCGACACTCAGCCTTCTTTATGGTCCAAATCTCACACCCATATGTGACTTCTGGGAAAAGCATAGCTTTGACTAGATGGACCTTTGTTGACAAAGTGATGTTTTAGCTTTTCAATATGCTGTCTAGGTTTGTCATAGCTTTTCTTCCAAGGAACAAGCGTCTTCTAATTTCATAGTTGCAATCACCATCTGCAGTGATTTTGGAATCCAAGAAAATAAAGTCTGTTACTGTTTCCACTGTTTCCCCATCTATTTGCCATGAAGTGATGGGACTGGATGCCATGATCTTAATTTTTTGAATGTTGAGTTTTAAGCCAGCTTTTTCACCCTCCTCTTTCACCTTCATCAAGAGGCTCTTTAGTTTCTCTTTGCTTTCTGCTATAAGGGTGATGTCATCTGCATATCTGACATTATTGATATTT
Organism: Bos mutus; assembly: GCF_027580195.1. Lineage (NCBI taxonomy): Eukaryota > Metazoa > Chordata > Mammalia > Artiodactyla > Bovidae > Bos > Bos mutus. The sequence continues at coordinate 33,793,678 of NC_091627.1, forward strand.
CTCCCGGCAATCCTGATTTCACATGTGCTTCATCCAGCCCAGCATTTCACGTTATGTGCTCTGCATATAAGTTAAATAAACAGGGTGACCAGCGAACCAGTTCATTGTTCCATGTCTGGTTCTGTTGCTTCTTGACCTGCTTACAGGTTTCTCAGGAGGCAAGTAAGGTGGTCTGGTATTCCCATCTCTTTAAGAATTTTCCACAGCTTGTTGGGATCCACAAAAAGGCTTTAGCATAGTCAATGGAGCAGAAGTAGATGTTTTTTCTGGAATTACTGGGCGTGATGGGGGAGGAAGAATAATTGCCAGGAAGTCAATTCATTCCCCCTTAGACCCATATCACATGACTATTATCCACCTACACACACCCCCGCACCCCTGACATACACACACCTTGTCTCATAGAGATTGGGAAGCCGGCTGTTGGTGTGGTACCTGCTGGTAGCAAGAATAGAACGTGAACACAATATGATGACCACAGGTTCTATTGGATGAATCAGAGAAAATTTTGCTGAAGGTGCACAGAAATATGCATTAGAACAAATTTCACAAAATGTATTAAATAGTTGAAGAAAATGCGGCTGTTTCTATCATGGTGTTCCTAGATTCTGTTTCAATAATGAAACACATGAGGAACCACATTTCTGTGAGCCACTAAAGGGAAGAGGCAATGTGTACTGAACAGTACATTACTTCCTTAATAAAGACATCATTTATGAGAAAATTTGTCTGAGTGTAATCACTGATAGAGTGGCTGCTTCCTGATGAAAATGGATTCTGGGTAGGGGTGCAAGGATGTTGATACGTGTGAAACTACTCCCCGCAGAATTTCCTTCAGGCTACTGTAGTCAAGAGCTCAAATCCAGATATATACAAGTGCTGTGGGATGCATTGGTGTGATCAGTTTTTTTTAATATAGTAAAACTTATAAAATGATTTATAATCAGAAGGAAAATGACTATGAAAATCTTCTGAACCACCCAGAGGCTTGTTGGTTATCTTCTGGCAGTGCACTTAAAATAGTCATCAGAGTTAAAGAGGATGTATTCTTGTACAAAAAGACAAGAGTTCGAAATTTGGTGAGCCTTTTCTGAGGACAAGTGGCTGTTGGCAGTTTGCTACCTCAGAGATATCCACCAAAATATGAACTCAAATTCTTCTCACTCTTCAAGGTAAAGGATGACTTATTATAATATTGAGTGAGAAAGTGTTTGATTTTCCAAACAAACTCATGCTTTGAAGAGAATGCCTGAGATTTTTGAAAATGAGATTTTTGTTGTTGACAATCTGTGATCTCCTGTGATCACCTATAAAGATGCTTCTATCTGCATATCTGAAAATATTAGAAACATATTTTTCTAATCTGTTTGAAAGTGGTCCAGGTTAAGAGTGGATATTCAGTCCATTTGTTAAAAATCTAACAAGTGGATATACAATATGCAAGGCTTGCCAATTAGCTTGTAAGAGCCGCTGACTCACGTAACGGAAGATGGGCATCAACCAGCTTAATTTCAATCAAAAGTCTTTAATTGGTGGTTGGGGTTGAAAATGAGTACCATAATTTAATGTAGCTAGTGATACATCCTTTTCTTTGGATCAACTACTTTAGCCATTAAAAACAAACCCAGCTAGACCAGACTCCTGAATGGCTCTCTGTCTCAAAGTGTTAAAGCAAGATTCCAAAGAGAAATGAAACATATTCAATTGCTTCTCCGACACTGTTATTAATTATAAGCAAACAATAAAATTGTGAAAGGAGGAAATTTTGTTATGTAAAGTAAAGGAGAATTTATTTAAAAAATTTTTATGTAGGGAATTCCCTGGTGGTCCAGAGGTTAAGATTCTACGTCCAGTGCCCAGGGTTTGGGTTCAGTCTCTGGTCAGAACACCCACAAGCAGTGTGGTACAGACAAAAGAATATATATATATATATATTTCACATATTTAACTTTTAATTTTGCATGTTTATTTCATAACATTTAGTACTGTAGTAAAGGCATAAAGTTTATAAGTGAATAAATGCATATTATGGGTATGTACTCCATTTTATTTTATTGCTGAGGGTGCATGATCAAAAATGTCTGGAGATCTCTGATCTAGATTAACCCGCTCATAATCACAAATGTGGAAATGAGGCCCTGAAGGGGAAGCGGGGAATGGGGAGAGCAACTTTCCCAAGGTCATTCAGCCAACGAGCCCAGCCTAGGATCTTCTGAGTCTGCCTGGTACTGTTCCTGCCACGCTGGCCTGTGCCACATAACTATCAAACAGAATGGTGGCGATGAGGCCAAGCATGACCTGAAAAAGTTTTTTTTTTTTTACAAGAAGTGCAAAAATGGAGATGAGATTGGAGTCAAAAAAGTGGCCCCCAGTCTCTGAGAGCTCTAACACAATAGGAGCAAATGCTACAGAAAAGAGAACCCCTGGGGGTTGGAAGGAGGCAGCAATGGGCCATCAGGCTGGGGAGTGGTGGAAGAAACAGAGCAAGGAGCAGAGCATTCTAGTCTCAGGGCTAGACCTAGGTCACCAGAGCTGTGTCTGGGCCCTGGAAGCCAGGCACTGGTATAGCTCTAAACTGGTATAGTTCTCTGTGAGGTCCAGGGCCACCTTCCAGGACAGTGTCCCAAGCCTGTCTATGGTCCAGAAGGGCAGCTTCCCTCCCCCCAGGTTCCCTTCCACATCACTCTCCAAAGGGAGTTCCCACGACACAGACTGCCCATGACAAGGTGTGCTTGGCACACATGCAGCTCCCTGCAGAGGGTTGCTGATGGTGCTGCAGGGAGAGTTCTAAAGGCCCAGGGGAAGCTGCCTCCATGCCTCTGTCATCTCTCCACCCTGAGCCAAGAGCCAACTCAGCCAGAGTCCTCAGGTCTGGCCCAGCCCAGCCAGCGGCAGACAGAACAGCTGGAAAAACACAGGAGAGGGAGCATGGCTCATTAATGAGCTCAGTTCCAGTTTACTGTATTCTAGATTTTTGTTGCTCTTACTTTAACAATCTGAAATCTGAACTAATAAAATTTGGGACCCATCCAGAGAGTTATTGTCTGCATAAAATTTCACACTCATTTAGCAGTCTTCAATCCTCCAAGGGAAGAAGATGACAATTGACAAAGTAATGCTTCCATTTCAAGAATAACATATGCCCTAGTGTGAAGGTGTTCTGAACAAGGGAATATAAACATGTCAATGTAGAAATTTATACAGGTAACGGTAGTACAGTCTCTATCCAGGATGACAAAACTAAAGAAGGTGAAGATAAACTCCAAACACTGAGGATTTTTTTGGAAACAGAAACTACAGTTTGTAAATAAAAAGATTTCAGTCCCTGCCAAAAAACTAAGTTTTTTTTTTTTTAATAAAAGCTCTTCACAAAGCTATTGAACAAGAGATTTGATTTGAAGATGAAAGTCAGAGGGGAAATATTTGGACTTAGCTTAAAAATATCTCCTCACCATTCCTCCAGCTAGCACATAGTCAAGAAGAGCTTTTTGCAGTTGCTGGAAAAAATTCACACAAAAATACACTAGTGACTCAATATTGACATCATTGACACAGTTTGATTCTTAACATCTCATTTTTAAAAAAAAAAAAAGATCAAACAGCATTATTTCATTTGATATTTTCATTACTAATTAATCTTTCTTAATTTTTACTGTTTTTTTTTAAAAATAATGCTTTATTTTTTGCTCATTTGTCTGCTGCCAACTCTTTTAAAAATGATAAATCATATCATTTTCAAGTGATATGTTCATCTGAAATGTTCCTATGTTCGTAAATCAAATGTTCATATTTTTAAAATTTTAAACGGATGTAAAGCATCTGGCAAGGAAACGCATGGATGGAGGTATCTGTACAAGAAGCCAGCCCCTCCTAGACCTTGAGTGGAGCCCTTAGGTTACTGGAGCAGACTCTCACTGAGAGAAGCACTGCCTGAAAGATGACTCATCATTGTGCAAGACTAGGTGAGCAGACCCTGTGTCCTGGGAGAGGTGTGTAACAAAATCTTTTGTACTTTAGAGGCTTTAAAAACTTCTCTTGGATGTACCATGTTTTTTGCTTGGAAGGCTCAATATTATTAAGATGTTGATTCTCCTCAAATTTCCTGCAGAATTAATAAGGTTCTAAAGTCTTCCAGTTGATGTGTTTGTAGAAATTGACAAGCTGATTCTAAACTTTATATGGAAATACAAAGGGTCAAGAACAGCCAAGACAATCCTAAAGCAGAGAAACAAGGCTGAAGTACTTACACTGCTAGACATCAGGACCTTGCTAAGACTTTTGTAATCAGTTTAGGGTGGTACTGATGCAAGGACAGACAAATCAATGGCCCGATAGAAATTCCAGAAACAGACCCATACACATATGGGTGCCTCATGTATAACAAAGATCACGTTGCAATGGAGTAGGGGAAAGAAGAGGTTTTTCAATAAGAGATGTTGGGTTTAGTGGATATCCATACACAGAAGGAAGGAATCTTGACTCCTACCTCACACTGTACACAAAAATCAATTCCAAGATTGATCATAGATCCAATGTGGAAAACCAATCATTAAAAAAAGCGTAGCACAATACCTTCATAACTGTGAGGCAAAGATTCTTTAGTAATACACACAAAGCTCTGATTATGAGAGAAAATCTTCATAAATTGGAATATATTAAAATTGAGAATGTGTGTAGTTCAAAAGACATCATTACAAGAGTGAAAAGGCAAGCCACAGCAATCAATATATACTTCAACAGGTGAATGGATAAACAGGCACTGGCATATCCATACAACGTAATACTTCTCAGCAATAAGTAGATTCGTGCAACAATATGGACAATTCTTAAATGTATTTTGCTAAGTAAAAGGAGTCAGGTGTAATAATATATAATGTATGAGCCCATTTGTAAGACATACTGGAAAATGCAAAAGTATGATATAAGGATGGAAAACTGCTGGGTGGTTGCCAACATTTGGGGGAAGGGGACGGAGTTAACGACAAAGAAGCCTCACACGGAAATGCTTAGGGCGGTGAAACTGTTCCGTATGGTGCAGCTGTCATGGCAGCTTCACACCTTAGTACATTTGTTTAAACCCATGGAACTGTATACCACAATGAGTGAAGTTTACTGGCTACAAATTAAAAAATTTTAAACTGCAGGATGTTAGTGAACTCAGGATGAAATGTAGGTCATGACAAATAAAAGTAACTATGTACAAATAAGTGACAAAATCGCACTGAAAGAATTTGGGAAAGAGGAACTGACCAAGCAACTTTGGAAAATAATGTTTCAATCAGGTACTGAAAGTCTAAAGACAAAACCCCCATAAACCAACATTGTACTCTAGATGGTAAATTTGTTTCTCACAGGGGTTCAGTTCAGTTCAGTTCAGTTGCTCAGTCATGTCCGACTCTGCGACCCCATGAACTGCAGCACGCCAGGCCTCCCTGTTCATCACCAACTCCCGGAGTCCACCCAAACCCATGTCCATCGAGTCGGTGATGCCATCCAGCCATCACATCCTCTGTCATCCTCTTCTCCTCTTGCCCTCAATCTTTCCCAGAATCAGGGTCTTTTCAAATGAGTCAGCTCTTCACATCAGGTGGCCATAGTACTAGAGTTTCAGCTTCAACTTCAGTCCTTCCAATGAACACCTAGGACTGATCTCCTTTGGGATGGACTGGTTGATCTCCTTGCAGTTCAAGGGACTCTCAAGAGTCTTCTCCAACACCACAGTTCAAAAGCATCCATTCTTCGGCACACAGCTTTCTTTATGGTCCAACTCTCACATCCATACATGACTACTGGAAAAACCATAGCCTTGACTAGACGGACCTTTGTTGGCAAAGTAATGTCTCTGCTTTTTAATATGCTGCCTAGGTTGGTCATAACTTTCCTTCCAAGGAGCAAGTGTCTTTTAATTTCGTGGCTGCAGTCATCATCTGCAGTGATTTTAGAGCCCCCCAAAATAAAGTCTGACACTGTTTCCACTGTTTCCCCATCTATTTGCCATGAAGTTATGGGACTGGATGCCATGATCTTAGTTTTCTGAATGTTGAGCTTTAAGCCAACTTTTTCACTCTCCTCTTTCACTTTCATCAAGAGGCTCTTTGGTTCTTCTTCACTCTCTCCCATAAGGGTGGTGTCATCTGCACATCTGAGGTTATTGATATTTCTCCTGGCAATCTTGATTCCAGCTTGTGCTTCATCCAGCCCAGCGTTTCTCCTGATGTACTCTGCATATAAGTTAAATAAGCAGGGTGACAGTATACAGCCTTGACGTACTCCTTTTCCTATTTGGAACCAGTCTGTTGTTCCATGTCCAGTTCTAACTGTTGCTTCCTAACCTGCATACAGATTTCTCAAGAGGCAGGTCAGGTGGTCTGGTATACAACAACATTAAGCACCTAACAATGTAAAACTAACGATGTTCATACTCCAATAAAAAAATCACCAGTCATGAAAAAAAGTAGAAAAATAAGATCTACAACCTGTAGAAAAATCAATTAATACAAACAGACCCAGAAATGACACCAATGATAGAATAAGCAGGTGCAAATGTTAAACCAAGAATTATAAATATGCTATCATGGACGGAGGAGCCTGGTGGGCTGCAGTCCATGGGGTCGCGAAGAGTCGCACACGACTGAGCGACTTCACTTTCAGTTTTCACTTTCATGCATTGGAGGAGGAAATGGCAACCCACTCCAGTGTTCTTGCCTGGAGAATCCCAGGGACGGGCGAGCCTGGTGGGCTGCCATCTATGGGGTCGCACAGAGTCAGACACGACTGAAGCGACTTAGCAGCAGCAGCAGCAGCATATATATTCCAGAAGGTAGAGGAAAGCATGATGAGGAAAAATGATAAATCCATAGATTCAAGAAGTTCAACAGAATCCAAGCAGAAGAAACTTGAAGCAAAACAGCACAACACAGCACAATCAAACTGCTAAAAACCAGCAATAAAGAGAAATATATTTGAGGAGGGAGGTATTGTGGGGGGACACATACACATAAAGAAACAAAGACAAAAACGACTCTGGATTTGTCATCAGAAACTAAGCAAGCCAAAAGACATGGAATATTACTCTCAGAGAGAAAGGAAAAAGGCTCTAGTCCAATTTTTCTATACCCAGCAAAAATATCTTTCAAACTTAAAGCAAATGACTTTCTTCTTCTGCCAAAGAAAAGCTGAGAGAATTCATAGGAGCAGATCAGAACCACAAAAAATATTTTTTAAAAAAACTTCTTTGAGGAGAAGAAAAATACCAGAAGGAAAACTTGGATCTACACAAAAGAATGAAAAGCACTGGAAGTGATAAATATCTGAAAAAAACATAAAATATCTTTTTTTTTCTCATTTTAAGCCCTTCCAAAGAGACAAATCCACATGTGTAGCTGGAATTTTCAACATCTATCTGTCAGTAATTGACAGAACAATCCACAAAAAAATCATTAAGGATAAAAGACTTGAAAGGATTATAAACCAACTTGATTTACTTGACATAGAGCACTTCTATCAAAGTGGTATACACACTTTTTCAAATGCACTTGGAACATTTGGATAGACCAAGATAGACCATATTCTGAGTTTTAAAGGAAGTCTCAATAAAGTTAAGAGGATTTAAATCACACAAAATATGTTCTGACCCAACAAAATTAAATTAGAAATCAATAAACATAAAGATATCTTGGAAATATCAAAGAGATCACAAGGGAAATTAGAAAATAATTTGAACTAAATAAAAATGAAAGCACAGCACTGTATATTTGTGGTATATAGTGAAAGCAGTGTGTACAGAAAAATGAACAACATTAAGTACTTCTATTTAAAAAGAAAGGACTTATATGTGTATTTAAATGGAAAAAAAAAAAAGCCCCTCACCCTTTGGTGGGAGTTGGTCATTACAAGAAGAGTGGATCAGGAATTCCAGGTCTAACAACTAGTGGATGATGGAGCCTATTCTAACCCTGTGCTACCTGGGGAGCACCTGTGCTGCCCCTTAAGAAATGGATGAGCTTGTCACCAGAAACAGTGGCTTGGATGGAGCTTCTCGGCCCATCTGCCCAGGAGGAATTCCTAGTTCTGGGTCTGAACAGTCACCCCCCAGCACCAGAGTAACTCTACCAGAAGGTGGCAGTGTTGAGTCGAGTCATTCAGTCAGTTTTCAATCCCAAGAATGAGCACCTACTGGGTACAAGTGGTTAGGTAAGGCTGTGACTATGTTGCAGGCAGGTGGTATGATACATATTATGTTTTGCAAAGAGTGAAAACTAAAGCCTAGAGAAGGAGGACTCAAACTCCTAAGTCAATGCTTTGTCTGCAGTTCTACTCTTGACTTCACTGGGTATGCATTTTTCCCCCCAAAAAAGTTCTCAAAAATCACATTCCTGCACACACAGAGCAGGCAGGGCTTGAGGTATTATCCTGAGTCCCATGCCCCTGGAAGTTGGTGTTTGCTCAGAGAACAAACCAGCCAAACTGAAGGATGCGGCTTGCTCAACTAGAGATGAGACACAGGCTCATAGCCTGAACTTCAAGCCATCAGAGCAATGCATATGTGAGTTACCATGGTAACAGGCCCTGAACTGGGTCCTGGGGCCCCCAAGTGAGTCATCACTTCTGCCTTCTACGGAACTCAGTCTAGGCACTTACAGAAGTCCCTGCAGAGTCTACGGCCATACTACCCTGAACGTGCCAGATCTCTTCAGAAGCCTCTGCAGACACAGGCAGGTAGGTGCATGCTCAGTTGCGTGTCCAACTCTTTGTGACCGCATGGACTGTAGCCCACCAGGCTCCTCTGTCCCTGGGGATTCTCCAGGCAAGAATACTAGAGTGGGTTGCCAATTACTTCTCCAGGGGATCTTCCCAATCCAGGGATTGAACCTGTGTCTCTTCTGTCTCCTGCATTGGCAGGTGGATTCTTTACCGCTAGCACCACAGTGGTTGTTCTCAGGCAGGATAAAAGAAGATCTGAATCAAGTACAAGCTGAGTGAAAGGACAAGCGAGAGGACAAGCGAACAGTGCTGGGAGACAGACCAACCAAGGGCTGAGAAGGAGAAACCAGCCAGGAGACAGAGCCAGAGCACACAGGGTGGGTGGGGGTGAGCTGGGGAAACAGGGCCGCTCCTTCCTTTTCCACCGGCTCCCCAGTTGTCTCCTCCCCTTCCAGGTTCTCCTGAGGAGGAGAGGGCAACGGTGGGGCTTAACCTGGACCCTGAACCCTCGAGGCCCAGAGTGGCCTGCGTAACATCAGCAAGTGGCGAGAAGCCTTGCATTTTCATTTCAGGGAAGTTGGGGGGCAGGACGTGTGGACCTGAGAAATTCGCTTAGGTGAATGCACCCCCTCTGTTGGCCAAGCCCTGGAGGCGTCCTTCCCACGAGTTGTTTATAAGAAAGGGACACGGTCTCTGTGTTTCAGATGTTCAGCCTTCCTGAAGTTTAAAAACAGAGAGGCCCGTGAGGGAGCTGTCTCCTGGTGACAGATGGGTTGGCAGCGACAGGCTGAGGATGCGTCCCGCCGGCAGCGGGAGGCACATCGCTAATGGAACAAATCAGGGAGAAAGGCAGTAAAAATGTTAAATATTATTAAACATCCATGTGACCACGTGGCCCAGACCTGGCTCAGACCCCACCAGTCTCTGCCCTGATTCTAGGCCCGTGGGTACCTGCCACTGCCCCGAAAATCCTCCTCGAAGTGCCACCTGCTAACATCAAGATGCTCAGGGGACTACAGGCCTGGGTGTTGAGGTGGCCCAGGGGCCTGGCATTGTGCTGCATGAGTCTTGAGGTGGGAAGTGGAAGGAGCAAAGGCTCTGGGGTCAGACTGACTACAGAGTTGCAACTTTTTATTTGACATCTACAAGATTCCTTGTAGCTTTTGAGGTTTATACAATCTCAATTTTTCAATAGTGTGACTTGCCCATATTACAGAGAAGGTTCTACGCATATTTGGACGTTAGCATTTTAATAACTTGAGAGCAGCTCTGCAGTGTCTTACAGCACATTAAACAATATTCAAGTTCCTGGTAACAAGAATAACAAGACAAGCTGTGTAAACTTGAGCAGATTGTTGAAACTCCCCCCCATCCCTTTCCCCCATCTGTAAAATGGGCAGAATCATAACTTTGCTTATGGGGTTTTATGGAGATCAAATGAGATCATATTTGCAAAACACCAAGTACTGGCAGGTCCCCCAATAAACTTTAACTACTATTAGTAATCTCTCCACCCAACTTCATTGTACTCCTCCATGTGCATCACCAATACCCCCAGGGACTGGCAGGGCTGTCGATTTAAAGCTCCCAAGTAAAGTTGCTACTTGGGCCAACATGTTGCCAGTAGCTGACCCTGCCTGCCAATGGGCACAGAAATGTTGGTCTGGGCCCCCAAGGGTGTCTGCAGGGACACCTGTCAACTGCAGCCAGAGGCATCACTGCCGTGTGAAATCTTCAGGGAACTCAAAGGAGAGAGGATCTCTGAGAAGGAAGGCAAGAACAGGGCTAACATGTGGAGTGCCAACCTCGGCATAACCTCATTTTGTGGTTGACAATAGCAAAACCCAGAGAAGGCAACACACCAGCTGTGCATCTGAGTCCCACAGGGAGCTTTAATCAAAATTTACCTGCCTGAACCCACCAGCCGCTTTGAGTCAGTTACCTCCAGGGGCAGGACCCAAGAATCTATGACTTAGTAAGCTGCCCAGGTGCTACACTAAGTGACCTGGTCAAAGTCACAGTGCTAAGAAATGGCAGAGACATGACATCAGGCACTGTCCACCCCCCTCCCCTGCCCTGGACTGTCCCTTCTGGGACACAGCCTCCCATCAGCAAAGACTGGGGTGGGGTGTACAGCGCAGACAACCTGTAGTCTCACCCCAGGGCAAACACCCAGCCCCAAAACATGCGTCTTGCAGAGAAACCTCACAAAGCTTCCTTCTCCTTAGAACTTCTCTCCATCACCCTCCCCTCCACAGGCTGTGGCCCAGCTCCGCTGAGACTGGCAAGTTATATCACCGGGGCCCACGTGGGGCTGCCTCTCTGGCTCTCTCATCGCTCACAGGCAATTCCACCTGTGACAAACTGTCTCTCCTATGAGCATGTCCTTTAACTGTTCCCGTCTAACTTCTCTCTTTCAATTTCTACCAGATTTATTTAGGGAATGTTTCCATTTACTGCCTTTACCATTCTAATGGAAGCCACTTCTCCCAGAGCACCAAGTGAAGTGCTATTGTTGAATAAATGACTCCCCGGTTCAATCCCCCAGCTTTACTATTTTGTGGAATTACTAGAACAACAAGGGAAAAATGGCTCTTGACACTCAAGAGCAGCTGGCATCTGGGGAAGTGGGTCCTGCAGGTAGGAAGACCCCACCCCCCAGCCCCGGGTCCTGGAAGCCTGGAGGGAGAGAGCAGCTTTCTGCCCAATAGAGGAGGGATTGGTGTGGGGTAGGGGGAGCTGGGGATCCTCAGGAGACAGAGAGTGAGAAGGGACGGATGGGAGGAGAGAGAGGAGGTGGGGAGTGCAAATGCTCTAAGATGGGACCCTCCCCAGGACCTCTCCTCCCCAACCTTCAGTGGTGAGACTGAAATTTGTATAGCGCTTGGCCTGAGTGGTTTTGTGGAAACCAGTGAAGAGGTTGGAGGCTTTGTCTGGGTAAATTTGAAGTGAAGCAGGTGACCAGGAGATGGAGGCAGAAGGGACATAAGCAAGACATGAGTCCCTCTTCCCTGTACCCTCTGCTCCATCCCCCAGAAAAAGAACAGAGGACTGGAGGAAGCTCTGTACTATTACAGGGCATAGACTCCTTGGAAGAAGGGTAGATCCCAACTATTTCAACTCAATTTTAGGGGGCAGGGAGACCCCCAGATGCATGAGGACTCAGAGAGTATTGCAGTGGGATTGTGTTCTCAATTTCAACGCTGTTGTACCGTGAGCAGTGTCCACTTGTGGCTCAGGCTGGGAACCTACTAACAGTTTATATGGTTTTCCTGTGGAAAAAGTAAACAAAGTTCCAAATAGCCAATGTAAAAACACGCTAAAACACAATCTGCACCTGTACTTTAAAGGCAGTTTACGCAAAGCAGAAAACAGTGACGGAGGCAATGAGGTCAGCCAAGGCAGACCAGGCAGCGGACAGTTTAGGGAAGAGCCCAGAACAGAAGCCACTCTGCTTCTCACGGGAGCGGAGCTGCAGGCTGCCCTGTCCCCCACCCTCCTGGTGCTGGCCCATAGTTTATAAGCTGCCTTCCTGTCTGTAAGCAGGAGGGCTTCTCAGATGGTGTTGGGGCTGCTTTGCAGCTGTTTGGGGACACTCACCCTGGGTGCCCTGGGAACATGTTCCCCTGTGAACTCTGTAAGATGTGTATCTTTGCGTTGGGATGACAATTTCTCTTTTATTAATACTTCTAAGCCACAACAGTTGATCTATTTCACCCCTCACTTGGAAACAACTGATAGAAACTGAAATGGGCTCACAGCACAGTCCCTGTGTCACTCACAGCTGCTACTCTCTCTCTGCTGTGATGCTCAGGGACTCTTAGTCTGAACTGAAGCAACTGAAAGGTCCTTTATTATTTGAATCCCTGATATTTTGGATTACTGAAACCCCCAATGTCCTACTCTTCTCTTCCTCCCGTATCCTGGGAATATTGCCCCATCCCCCAGCAAGTTGCCCTTGACTTTGAAGGACCCAGCCAGCCAGCCATGATCCATCATCACCTAGGCATCAGAGTGGCTTCTGTTCTGGGCTCTTCCCTAAACTGTCCGCTGCCTGGTCTGCCTTGGCTGACCTCATTGCCTCCGTCACTGTTTCCTGCTTTGTGTAAACTGCCTTTAAAGTACAGGTACAGATTGTGTTTTGGCGTGTTTTCACATTGGCTATTTGGAACTTTGTTTACTTTTTCCACAGAAAAACCATATAAACTGTTATTAGGTTCCCGGTAGTACCTACTGTTGGCTGGATCTCTATGCATCGCACGTTATCCACACTTTCCCTTGGGCCCAAGGAGACAGGCAGAAAGAGAGAAACTGGTGCTTGTTAAACATTTACTGATTATCAGATGTGATGTGAACCACATGCACACATGTTGCCTCATTACAACCCAACAGTAGATATTGTCAAGTTCATTGTATAGGTGAAGGAAACCAAGGAGTGGGAAGGTTAAATAACTTCACCAAATAAGATCCTCAGACCTGAGCTCCTGGCATGGAGTGTGTTCCAGGAAGATGCTACATCACAATGTGGGGAAAAATGCATACAGAGATGTCAAGTTCCTGGGTCAGCATGTGGGTGGAGCCTGAGAGGGAAGAACATGCTTATGGCCAGTGCTGATGCAGCTCAAGAAGGACCAAGAGGAGGGCTGAAAAGGGTCCTGCGAATCCTGGCATTTGAGGGAGTAGGAAAAGATGAGCTGATGCTGGGTCACAAGAGCCACAGGGAGCTCTACAGCCCCTGCCACATGGCACACCTGGAGAAGCGCTCACACACTCCCTCACCGACGACAGAAGACTGGACTGAACAACACGCACAGGCGCCTGCTGAAAAACCACAGGGAAGTGACCTCTGTGCATCTGTGTCAACTTGGAGAGAGGTCTCTAAAGACGTCACAGGGCTCTCTTTTATCATTGACTTGGTTTAAGGATATTTAAGAGCCCAGTTTTTATTTTGTGCCTTTATTCTCCCATAAGTGGAGAAGGAAATGGCAACCCACTCCAGTATCCTTGCCTGGAGAATCCCAGGGACAGAGGAGTCTGGTGGGCTACCGTCTATGGGGTCGCACAGAGTCGGACATGACTGAAGCGACTTAGCATGCATGCATGCATCCCCCATAAGAGGTAAATGTTTTTCTGTGTTGCTACATAGTCAATATAATTATCATTTTAATGGCTGCATAATTCAAATTTCCAGAGTGGACAGCCCTACCTAGCTCATGCCTCCAAGGAGAACCTGGAAATCTAAATAGGAAAATAATTTTTAAAAACAAGGAAAGCAATACATGAAGATGTTTATTCAGAAATTATTTATAGTAGCAAAAATATATATATCCAAAACTGGAAACAATGTTAATGGCCTGCAATGAGAGGATGGTTGAGTAAATCAGAACTCAATGCAATTATGCAGCCATTAAAATGATACCAACACAGACTACATAGCAACATGAAAAAAACATTTATGCCTAATGGAAAAAAGCACAAAATAAAATTGTATCTGGTTATCTAGTGATGTAAAATGAAGTGTGCCTGGGGGAAAAGGTGGCAAAAGAAAACAGAAAATGACAACTTCTGTTAGGATGGTTGGGTGCTAAGGAATTATTTTTTAGGAAATGCATTTTAATGCCAACATACTGTTTTAACAATAAATTTAAAAATCAGAACAAAAAAAGAAGGTTCCAGGGAAAATTTGCTCTGAAAGCAAACAAACTTTTCTTCCAAAGGCATTAGATATAAGACCTTGCTTCTCTTTCCTGCTTTGCTCCCTGCGGGGCAAGGCTGGACTCCAGGAAGATCTGGGCCCCTGGCCCTCAGACCAAAGGCTGTGGGCTGCTCTTCTCCTACAAGGTCTGGCAGGAAATGCTCCATGAGAATGGAGGTTCAGCGGAAGAAGCCCCAGGTCATTTCATGGTCTCTCCCTGTACCTTTCTAGATATATTCCAAAATATGAATCTGCAGCTGTGGGTTGGTAACTAACAAGTGGTGAACAACTTTAATTTTTCCCGATAATTCTACTAGATTTTAAGAGTAATGTTGTTGTTATTATTTAGTTGCTAGGTCGTGTCCAACTCCCTTGTGACCCCATGGACTGTAGCCCACCAGGCTTTTCTGCCCATACGATATCCCAAGCAAGAATATTGAATGAGTTGCCATTTCCTTCTCCAGGGGATCTTCCCAACCCAGGGACTGAACTTGCGTCTCCTGCATTGCAGGCAGATTCTCTACTGCTGAGCCACCAGGGAAGCCCCAAGAGAACTATTTCTCAGCTATAAAATAAGAATGGAATAGTGCCTTTTGCAGCATTTCATGGATGGCCCTAGAGATTATCATACTATTAATAAGTGAAGGTAAGTCAGAAAAAGAAAGACAAGTACCATGTTGATATCACTTACACGTGGAATCTAAAACACAACGCAAGTGAACATATCTGTGAAACAGACTCACAGACGTGGAGAACAGACGTGGTTGCCAAGGCAGGGAGGGGAGGAATGTCAGAGTTTGGGATTAGCAGATGCAAACTGCTATATATAGAATGCATAAACAACAAGATCCTCCTATATAGCAGCGGGAACTGTATTGACTAGCCTATAATAAACCATAATGGAAAAGAATATAAAAAAGAATATATATATGCATAACTGAATTACTTTGCTGTACAGCAGAAACACCACATTGTAAATTAGCTATACATCAATTAAAATAAAAATTAAAAAAATAAAACAAACTCAGAAGTGTCCCAGCATTCAGAGGGCAACAACCACTCCCTGCCTCCAGGTGCTATTCTCTGACTGTTGCCTGAAATCACATCCAGCCGCCTGGAGCATTTTAGCATTTTCATAGCCGTCCTCTCCTGCAGGCTACACACAGACCCTCTGTGGTAGGTGGGGCTGCTATCCGTAGGTCCATTTCTCAGGCAGGGAAAACTGAGGCCACATACAAAATATAAACTCTGGTCCAGGACTTGGAACAACAAGCCTGATGCACCTGGGAGACTTGAGGGGCTGCAACCTGGAGGCATCATTCAGCCCCAGACACACAAGGGGCCTGTTTTATGTCAGGGACTGAGGCCAGAGCTGAGAAAAGTGGAAGTTCCCTCGCGGGGTCTTCTGTGGTCGAGCCTGCCCCGGGCCTGGCCTGGCCTTCCACCTGGGTGAATGGGTCCCCACACCCCAGCTCTGCAGAGCTGTGCTGGCCTGGAGCTCCAGGCGAGCAGCACAAGGCCTCCCCCACACCCACGCGGCTGGGAAGAAGAGGCAGTAGGGGCCCGAGGCCTGCAGAGAGTTGAAAATCCTGGGAACAGAGCCCCAGTCAGCCCAGCCAGCACCTCATTAGGAGGCCCAAAGCGGGGAGGGGGCACTTTAGGAACAACATTATTTATTCTATTTTTAAACAAGCCTGAGGTCTCTGGGGGCACAAATGAAGTTATCAGAAAAGACATGAGTAGAATAAACCCCCAAGCCAGCAAAGCTGAGAAGGGCCCTGGGGACCAGGACTCTTGAAAAGCTGAGATGGGGTTTGTTTATCTTGTGCTCTGAGAGCACAGGACTGGGACCAGGGTGCTGGACAAGGATGTCCCAAAGCCCTCTGCAGCCTGTTCCCTCTGGGCCCCCGGGGAATTCGGGTGTGAGCTCTACTCTAAACAGTCCCATCAGTGTCATCTGCAGCAGGGAGGGAAGAGGCACCACCTCTGGAAGGAAGCCCGGGTTCACTTCCCACCTCTGCCACGTGAATGTCTTTCCCAGTGGACAGAGCCCAGGGGAGCTGGTGCTGCAGGGCACCTGCTCCCTGCCTGGCCATCCCTGGCTCCACACTGGACAGGCCCTCCACCTGCCAGAGCCTCCACTTCCTCATCTAGCAATGAGCTGGTCATTCTCACCTTGATTCCCAGGTAACCCTCTTGGGGAGAAGCAATGAGACAGTGTGTGCCCCTGGGGAGGGCTGGACTCGCGTCTCACTGGATCCCAATGCTCTGCAAAGCGGACTGAGTTGTCTTTCCCATCTCAAAGCGTAGGAAGCCAAGGCTCCGCGGAGTTGAGTGACTCGCCCTGAAGCATTCAGACTCAGGCCCACCTGGTTCCCAAGTCTGCTTTGCCTCTGGCGGTGGGGCAACTGCCTGACAAGTGCTCTCGGGAGATTTGAGAGAAACACAAGTCACTGACAGAAGTGATTACAGGACTGGGTGGGTGTGGCTGGATGAGAAACGCCTCTCAGAAGTAAGCGATGGAAGAAGGAGCAAGGTGAGCAAGACTTGCAGTCCATGGTCCCGGTTTCTGATTTTGCTTTGAACTGCAGACAGCCACCACAGCCACTTCCCACTTACTGGCTGGGTCCAGTAAGATGTGACATGTGAGATGGTGGGGAAATGGTCAAGCTCTATGCAAATGAAAGCCAAATGTCTCTCCAGTCCTGTTCCAGACACCTCGCCCTCGTTACCATGTGAAATATGGGTTAAGCAGATTGCACGCAGGGAAGCAATGGAAGGGCTCCACATTTCCCCTACTAGGGGCACCACAGAACTGACTCATTGGAAAAGACCCTGATCCTGGGAAAGATTGAAGGCAGGAAGAGAAGGGGACAACAGAGGATGAGGTGGTTGGATGGCATCACCGACTTGATGGACATGAGATGGAGCAAGCTCTGGGAGTTGGTGATGGACAGAGAAGCCTGGCATGCCGCAGTCCATGGGGTCGCAAAGAGTCGGACATGACTGAGTGACTGAACTGAACTGAGGGGCACCAAGCAGAGGCTGCTACAGGTGTAGCATAGTCCACTGGCATGCACTAGGAAACGGGCTGCCCTTGGCCATCCTACAGGCTCCCTCCAGCCCCACTGCCCCAAGTTAAAAGCCACAGGTCTCGTGCCTTGCCCTGGAGTCTACATAGAAAGTTGAGACCAAGAAGGAAGGAACTGGCCCAAGGCCAGGCAACCAGAGGAGGGAAAAGCTGGAACCAGAACCCAGAGTTCTCCCCACTGTCCAGGCTCTCCTAACTACCTATGCGGGAGGCATTATACATCCACCGGGAAGACAAGGAAACTGAGGCCTCGGGAAGTGCTGTGGCATGCCCAGGGCTGCCGTGTCTGCGCTGTGGCCAAGGCTGGAGGCCAGATCCTTTCTCTCTGCTGCTGGGCCAGAGCAGAGACTGCGTCCTACATCACTGAGCTTTTTTCTGAAATGAACCACTTCTTAATTCTTTGGCTGAATGTCTAAATAAGGATTTTTGCCAATTCTGAGCCCTGCTAACTGATGAAGCTGTCAGAAAAAGATCTAATGATGCTTGAAAACGCGGGGAGTGAGCCAGCTGCCAGATTGCCTTCCCAGCCCTGCCTCCACATCAGGGAGTCAGGACCCTCCCACTGGTGGAGGGGGTGTGAGCCCTGGAGGCTGAGACTCTGCTGCCTTTCATCAACTGTGTGACCCTTTTTGATCCTCTGCTCACCAGCTGTAAATGCGGATAACTCTGAGGATTAAATGAGATGCTATGTGTGCAATGCCCCAGCACAGAGCCCAGTTGGGCACAGATTTCAGGGCTGGCTGGGATGGTGGGGGGTGGGGCAGAGTGGCCAGTGATCTGAACTCTGCTGAACAGACAGGGGTGGCCCTGACTGCAGCCCTGGGCGAGAGAGAGCTGAAGCTGCCAGCTCCGTTTGGGGAGGCCCTGAGTCACCCCCAGTATTTATCTTGGGAGGGACAGATGAAAGGCTCAGAGTGACCTTAGGCCCTGTGAGATGGAGCCCTTGGGTGGGAGCCTGGGAGGCTGGGCTGGGGTGCTTGGCAGGCCAGTCCCGTCCCTTTGTTCTCTCTCCTTTCTCAGTGGAACATTTGTTCACGCGGGAACCCTGGGCACTAGGGGTGGGGCCTGGCTTGGGGACCAGGGAATCTGACAATTCCCAGGCCTGCCCCTGGAGCCTGAGAGACTGGACTCTGGGAAGGGCCCTCCTGAAATGAGTTGGAGTGAAGGGCAGGCCTTCCCCGCACATGAGACCCACATGTGTGACCTGCCACCTAAGGGCAGGTTCTGGGAGCATCCCAGCCAGAGACGGGAAAGCCATTCTCCCTTCAATCACTGACTGTCCAGACCACCAGCTTCTTCCCATCCTCCTTTCTCCTCCTATTACACACATGTGCACACAGGTAGACATACATACACACACCCACATGTGTTGCCTGCTTGGAGGCCTTGAATTCGTCCTCCCCAATAGATGGAGAAGTATGAAAAACAAACAGGTCTTGGGTGCAAATGCATCTTTGCAACTGTGGGACTGTGGGTAGAGCTTTTAATCTAGATGCCTCTTCCTCACCTGCAGAGCAGGTCTGTGCTTCACAGACCTGGTGAGGAGCCAATGAGGCTGAGCGTGAATAGGACTTGTAACCGTGAGGCTCATGACTAATGGTAGTGGACATTTGGGGCTGGAAAGTAGGATTGCTGTAACTATCCAATCTGCTGCTATTTTTAACAAGCCAGGGAGACTATTTGAGAGTGAGGGAGGGGTTCAGGGCAGTGGCCTAAATACGGCATGAAGATTACCACTGAGCGCTGCTGTCCTGGCCTGGGCCGGGGGTGATCAAGACACCCCCACCCACTGCTAGCCTGCCACCTTCCCTCCATGCCCACTTCTCTGTCCCCTGGCTGAATTTGGTGCTCTCAGAGGACAGCCCCAAGCTCACGGGAGCCGAGAGGTGGTGAATGTTAGGGGCAGGCAGACTAGTTCCTCATCAAGGAACAAACCTCAGACAGAGCCCATCAGAAGACATGGTGGGAATTCAGAACATGGAGTGTGGAGAAAGCTTTGGTGGAGCCAGAGGTGAGCGTTCCAACCTTGGCTCGGGCTTCGATGGGCCCTTGACCTTGGACAGTCATGTCCCATCTGTGGGCCTTAGTTTTTTCATCTGTCAAGGCCTCTCTACCCTTGGGAGGTGCAGGGAGGTGGTGGCCATGAGAAGGCTTTGACAAAGTTGATCCAAAAGTACACTAGGAAAATTCCCAGACGCCTTAGTCACTGCTGTCCTTCGCACCCTGATCTCTTCTCAGATGGACAGGTGGATTCAAATTCTCCCCATGTGCCATCACCCATGGAAAAAGAGAACCTAAGGGCCTTTGGGACCCCTTCCAGCTGGGGACTCCGCCAGACAAAGCAGGATGGTCATTTATAATAATAGAGTTTTCACTGGAAGATTTGCTTACCCCCTTTGACCCTCTGCTTCCCCAGCTGTCAATGCAGATAATAACTCAGCCAGCCGAAGGCTGTCGGGAGAGTTGAGTGCAGGTGCCTGAGGGCTGAGCACTAACCCTGGCCCAGTCACAGGACGGTACTAGAGAGGTCCCACCCATACCCTTGGGAGGGGTGCTGCACCCGGACTTGCCTGGCTGCCCCAGAAGCCACTTGGCATCCTCAGAATTTAGGAGTGGATGCCAACAGCATGACCAAGAGGTCTGGAGCTGGGTCTCTGAGAGGGACTGTGCCCACTGGGTAGGCTGGGACCACCTGGTCCCAGTATTTAGCACTGGGGTTGAGAATCAGAGCTCTGCAAAGCCCCCCAAGGTTTGCTATTCTCCTGTTTGTTCTTAACCTTGAATGTGCTGAGAAAAGATCTTCTAAGCCCCCAACACCTCATTTAGTGTACAACATATGATAAATGCATAAGCGCTTCTAGGGTGCATCACTGAGGACCAGGAGTGAGAACCCTTATTCATCGGACTCCAAAAAATGTCCCTTACCCATGGGAACTGTTCTCCGGTAATTGATAGGACAAGGAGTGACATTTCCCAGGGGTCTGTGGAAAGGGAAGGGGCTCCCAGAGCAGCCTGCCTGGGATGGAGGGTGGTGTAGGGGTGGGAAGGGTGAGGGAACAGCATGAGAGTAAGGCTCAGAGGATACCAGCCAAGCGGAGCATTTGGGAGGCTGGCTGTGGAGAGTGCAGGAGAAAAAGTGTGGGGACAGCTGCTGTCTGTGTGAAGATTCCGAGGCAGCATCAATGAGGAGAGGGTGTTTTTGAAACGTTTTCAAAACGTGTTACTGAATATCAGGAATGCAGGTGTCAATCCTTTATAAAGATGACAGGTTGAACAGTCGCATCTATTTTCATTCCCTTCTGACACCCACTACAATTACAGTAAACGAGTCTTTAGAGGCATGACCCACAAAACCAGAGAGAACACAAGGAAACAGCAGCAATTCCTCAGCGACACACTCAGGAGGCAGGTGGACGAGAGGTAACTGACCCAGCAGATGCCAGAGGGCAGGACCCTGAGCCTGCAGCAGGGAACTCATTACCAACCAGTTCTACATCCCAGAAGTTTCTAGAGGCTCTGGACCTCGAAATGTCAGGTTGCTCTGGAAATAGATGTTAGCTAAAAAGAGACTGATGACAGTGTTGTGAAGCAGTTGGAGTTCTAGACCTCCCTTGCTTTTGATGCTGGGGGGTGATTGTCCCTCCCCAGCCCCCCACAGAGGGTTGTTCGGGAGAGTGTAACAGAGGCTCTCTGCTCTGGGGACGTCAGCCACGGCTGAGAACTGGAAATTAAATCAATATACATGTGCTGGAGTCTGAACCTCCACCAGTTCTCTTCCCTGACTGAGCACCAGAATCCTGGCAGCCAGAACTTACTTCTGTTCTCCAGCGTGTCCTCAAGAAATGGCCCCTTTATGCATGGTGTGGCCTGTGGGATCTTTGTTCCCTGACCAGGGATTGAACCCATGCCCCCCTGCAATGGAATGCAGAGTCTCAGCCACTGGATTGCCAGGGAAACTCCCCTATTAAGGGAATTTACATAAAGTAAAACTCACCATTTTTTTTTTTTAAGAGTACAGTTTGGAGACTTCTCTGGTGGTTTAGTGGATGAGATTCCAGGCTCGCAAAGCCAGGGGGCCTGGGTTTGATCCCTATGGGGAACTAAGGTCCTATAGGCTACAGCTAAGCCTGAGTGCCACAACTACTGAGACCGCATAGCTGAAATTTAAAAAAAAAAAAAAAAGAAAAAAAAGACTACAGTTTGCTGAGTTTAGACATTGGAGACAACCATTCCAACCAAGACAGAGAACACTGCTGCTACCACCAGAAGTTCCCTTTGCAGTAAATGTTCTCATAACCCTAACTCCTGGTTGCCACTGATCTTTTTTTCAGCCCTAGAGTTTTCTTTTTCCCAGAAGGCCACGTACCCGAAATTAAATGGGATTAGTGTTTTGTGTTGGCTCCTTCCACTTTGCATCACGTGTCAGATTCAGCCATGACCCTCGTTTCGGCAGTTCATCACATGTTACTGACTACTGTTGCCTGGTACACAGTTTAGCCACCCAGCTAATGGCCCTTTAGGTTGTTTCTAGTTTTTGGTTCTTACAATTAGAGTGGTTGTGAACATTCAAAAAAAAAAAAAGGTCCCTTCAGGGAAGCTCCGAGTTAATAAACCACACTCAGGGACTCAAGCTCTGAAACACATTTTTAGCAGCAACCCTCCCAACTCTTAATTATGAGAAAACAGTTACTAAGCATTCAAGGAAGGCCCCTGATGTGAAAGAGGTGACCCAAAGCTAATGGGAAACAGCACCTTGGATTACAGGTTGGAGAAGACATTACATTCAGGAAAAATGAGGATACTTTTTTTTAAAGAAATAAACAGAGAATAAAAATGAGCTCTTGGGAATGAAAAGCATGATGGCAGAAGTGAACAACTAAACTGGAGGTGAAGATACAGTTGAGTAAAGTTCCCCAGAGAAAAAGCAAAGGGATGAAGATGAAACATATGAGAGAAGAGATGAAACATAAAGGACCAACCCAGGATATACAGCATAAGAATGTTGCAGAGAAAACAAGACAGAAGGGAGAAATTACCAAAGAAATAATTCATGGACGTGTCCCTGAATGGAAGAACAGTTTCCGTACTGAATGGGTCCTCTGCATGCCCAGTACTGGGAGAAAAGGACCCACACTAACTCCCATTGCTGGAAATTTCAGAATACTGGTGTCAAAGAGAAGCCTCCAAGTTTTCAGAAAGAAAAAAAAAAAAAAACAGATCACAAAAAAGAGATTAGAAAACAGAGGGCTTTGGACTTCTCAGTAACAACAGTGAAAGTGAAAATGTAATAGACTGATGTTTTCTAAACTCTGAAGCAAAGTTGATATCGAACCTATAATTCTCCATCTGAACTCCCAATCAAGTGTAAAGAGAGAATAAAGACATTTTCAGATATGTAAGGTGTCATAACACTTACCCCCATGCACCCTTCATAAGGAAGCTACCGGAGTATGTGCTCCACCAAAACAAGGGAGTAGAGAGAGAAAGAGGAAAAGATAGGAAATGGAAGATTCAAGCGCGAGGTGAAAGAAGCCGGACGACTGTGGAAGGAGATTCCAGACCGACAACAAGTACCAGGCTCCAGAGGGCTGGCCAGCCCTTATTAGAGTGGATTGTAGGACTCCAAGAGAAATTTTGCCAAGAAAAGGGAATGTTCAGAAAAGATCTCCCTTCTGAATGCCTTTAGAGGAGATTGAGATGATTGGCAGGGGGTTGGTGTCATATTTACTAATAAATACATAGAAAACTAAGCAAAAGCAGTGATTAAATCTAGGAAAGACAACAAAAAATGTGCAAAAAGGGAAAACTAACCATAGTCTATCTCATGATTCAGCTCTGAGTAGCACATTCAGCCATGATAATGGAAACACTGTATAGTGACTGAACTGAAATCATTAGGTAACTGTACTAGAGGGGCAGAGGAACGGGGAGTTACATACAGGCAGGGTGGGTGTGGGAGTGACAAAGAGCCTCTTCTCTTGGGGGTGGGGGTGCGGGGATAGAAATCAAAGGCTGAGTTATCAAGAAGGGGCTGAAAATGGTTGCCTCCAGAGAAGGGAAACGGGGGAGGGCAGTCCCCATAGGGCAACTTGATTCTCAGCCTGCATAAAAAATTTATTTAAATACTATATAGTGGTGGTTTAGTTGCTAAGTTGTGTCCGACTCTTGCAGCCCCATGGACTGTAGCCTGCCAGGCTCCTCTGTCCATGGGATTCTCCAGGCAAGAACACTGGCATGGTTGCCATTTCCTTCTTCAATATATGTGTGTGTGTATGTATATATATAATTTTTAATTAAAAAACACAATCCCATCCTTGCCCCTCCCACTCTGGTGGTTTCTGGAGAGGCTGAATAACCATGAGGGCTTTTCATTGTCCATAGCCTTGGGAGTGAGTTCATTCCAAGCTATTCTAAGCTTCCCTGGTGGCTCAGACAGTAAAGAATCTGCCTGCAATGCAGGAGACCTGGGTTCAATCCCTGTGTGGGGAGGATCCCCTGGAGAAGGGAATGGCAACACGCTTCGGTACTCTTGCCTGGGAAATCCCATGAACAGAGGAGCCTGGTGGCAGTCCTGCTGCTGCTGCTGCTGCTGCTGCTAAGTTGCTTCAGTCGTGTCTGACTCTGTGCGACCCCATAGATGGCAGCCCACCAGGCTTCCCCGTCCCTGGGATTCTCCAGGCAAGAACACTGGAGTGGGTTGCCATTTCCTTCTCCAATGCACAAAAGTGAAAAGTGAAAGTGAAGTCGCTCAGTCGTGTCTGACTCTTAGCGACCCCATGGACTGCAGCCCACCAGGCTCCTCCGTCCATGGGATTTTCCACGCAAGAGTACTGGAGTGGGGTGCCATTGGGTCACAAAAAGTCAGACACAACTGAGAGACTAACACACACACATATTTCAAGCAAATGGGCTCAGCCTATAGCAGGCCTCTGAAAGTCTCAGAAACACTGGGGCTGAAACCTCAGAAGCCACACCTGGAGCAACTCCTGACACCTCAGGCGTGTTCCCAAACCTCAAGGTGCTTTTTCAGATTTGATGCTGCAATAAAACATAGTAGGGATCAGGCTGTGCCCAGACCACCTGCCTGTAGGAGCCCCAGAAAGGGAGATGGAAAGAGGCCGGAGGTATGTGGTAGCCCTGTTCATTAGGGGAGCTTCTACCAGACTCTTGGTACTTCTACCAGAACCCAAGATGTTCCCCCAGGTCCTGCTGCTGGCTGTCCGAGTCTCGGAAACTAGAAACCCACGTGGGTCACACCATGCCAGTACTCATCAGTGTTTATAGAAAGGAAGATCGTTATTTACAAGAACAGAAACATTGAGCTAATTCATGTTTAAATATACCAAACAGAGCGGCAGACAAAAAAACCCCAGAAACTTCTGGATAAAAGGGGGCAGTGAGCCCCGGCTTAACAGGGCCTTCCTGTGTCCCTGCTGGACTCTGTTGCTCAGGCTGCTCCTGCCCTGCCCTCCACGATGGGCAGACCCTTCCCAATGTTAGCCAACCTCCTTTTTCCACGAGTGTATCCAAGTTAGGAAAACAGAACTTTCTTCCCAGATCACTCAAGACCCTGAGCCAAGTAATACCGGTATCCAGAGCTCCCTTGGGCCCTGTTCTCCAAGCTTTTCCAGAGAAGTGTTCTGCACAGGCTGAGTCACCCAGCTCCCATCCTTCAGACCACAGAGGACACGGGGGTACTTAGGTCCCTACCTCCCATCAAACCTCTCCTTGCTTCTTTTGGGAAACTCAGTTTTCTGCCTCAATCAAGATCAGAAAGGCACAGAGAGAAACTTGAGTCCTGGATCTTAATCCCCCAAAGCTAGTCTGAGGACCAGGAATGATCAGCAACAATGTTCTTGACAACCAAGAACGGAGGGAGAGAAATAAAATGAAAAAGGGATGTGTATGGAAACAACAGTTGTTGCTTCTGGGATCCTTCTTACACTTTTGTTCTAAAATTAATATCTTTACAAAGTGAAATGATGATTGTGGATGACATGTTTTCTTAAGTCCTTACTTGACAAAATTGGAAAGTTAGCATCACTAGCTAGTCCTTCCACAAAATAATAACTTTGGGAGGGGGGGCAGATTTCACTGGACTATGAACATCCAGAGTTTGGGACATATTGTAATAGATGACTCAAAGAAGAGTAAGACCAAGCTCCGGGTCAGAAACAGAACCGCAGAGGGTGAGAAGGGCACCAATGCATGCAGTCCAGTGGCCACTGACACCTAAGCATGTGCTGAAATGCCACCAGCTAAGGCTTGGCCCGCTCCCACTTGGTGCCCTTCCGTGACAGGGAGCTCACTTCCTCTATGTACAGCTCTGATGATTACAAAGTGCTTACTTTGTATTGTGGAGAAACCTTCGTCCTTGGACCCAGGCCTACACTTGGGAGCCCCTAGAAGCAGCCCTTTCACCTGCAGGAAAACAGCTGCCTTCTGTACCGTTTGCCTCCCAGTCTTCTTTGACTTCTATTTGCTCCCCCTCACCACCAGTCATTCCTCTTGTGAAGTGACTTGCTTGGGATCACTTGCCTGGCAAATGAGTTCAAAGCCAGCTCCTCTGCTCCTGGCCCTGTGCCCTGCGCCCTAGCTCTCTCCATGTGGCAAAGGTTCAGTGTCCTCAATTCAGGAGATGGTACTGGCTGTTCAGAAACAGTTGGAAAGGCAACAAAGAATCCAAAATGGGAGGGGGGAACCAATATACAAAAAAAGTCAATGTGATCCCAATAAACACATATAGATCCACATTAAAAATGAAAGTATGGAAGGAAACAAGGTAAGATGGTCACAATGGTCATTCTTTAAGGTAGGCTACCTGATGATTTTTACCACACTTTTGCTTTTCTCTCTATGCTTTCCAATTTTTCTGCAATGATTTGGTTTTTATGTGTAGGATAGGGTAAAATAATGACCATTTAGAAGGATGAAATAAGAAATGTCAAATTAAAGTAATCACATCCCAAGACACACCCCCTCCGCCCACTCAGCTCCCAGCCACTGTCCGGTGAACAAGCTCCTGGGGCTCTTGGGCCCTGGGCGGTTGTCCGTCCCCAGACCCTCACACACTGCAGCACTTTACAGCAGTCTCACATTCTTGCTGCATCAGCGCCCAGCCCTTGACTGCCAGATGACGAGCCCGAGGTCAAGTAGACCCCAGACCACCCGGGGTCATGGCCAATGTGCTCCTGCCATCTGCCCCTCGTCCGTTTTCTCCAGCCTTGGAGCCCCAGCCCAGCCTCCAGGTGGAAGAAAGGAGAGGATGGGGAACAAAACGGAGGGTGCAGAGGACGATGGCTCATCCCTGCCAGGTCTGTTACACGCACAGGGTGTGCATATTGTTGTACAGAGAGGAGATTAAACTTAGAGGAGAGATGCGTTATCTTCGGAGTGTGATGGAGCTGGGCCTGGACCCAGCCCTCTGATCCAGTCCAGTGCTTGCTCTTCTGGGGCTCTGATCACAGCCCCTAGGCGTGACTGTGGTGTGCTGGGTCCATGCAGAGTGCTGAGGCCACGAGTCATACCAACACCCTCTGTGCCAGCCCTCCAGGGTGGGTCTTTGCCAGCTGCTCCCTAGGGCGCCTGGCAGTCCTAGGCACATGTCAGAGCCAAGCCCTGATTAGAAATGGAGGCCCGGCCCGGGGGTCAAAGTCCTGTCTAACTTCCAGGTTCTGCGGTGTCACGTGGCCCTGTGTGAGTTGTTCCCCTGTTGGGGACTCAGTTATCCAAAGGATAAAATCAGTGGAGAGCATTTGACAGTGATTAGACTGGCGATTTACAAGTCTTTTTTTTCCCCCAAGCCTAGCATTTGGGTACTCTGGGACTGACCCGTGACACTGTCCCCCATCCTGGATGACAGGGCAGAAGCTCCCCATTCAGCCTGGCCTTTGGGTTCCCCTCACCCCAGCTCCCTGTTTGGATAGTCTAGGTCTTAGAGAGATGTTCCCCACCTCAAGTAGGAGTGTTTGGGGGTGTGGGGATGTGCAGAGCTGTGTCTGTGTGAGTCAGGGGTCCTAAGAGGACAGGCTCCCCACTATGTAGCCGGGACATTTTCCAGGGATGTCACCTTGTTGAGGATTCTGCTCTCAGCTCACCTAATCCCCTGCCCCCCTCTCTCCCCCACTTTTGGTTTCCTTGTCTTCTAGGCTCCAGCCTCTATTGCAAGCCCCAGGCTCTGTGTTCCTTCTGTTTCTACCCTAGAACAGGTCTGTCACTGGGGAGGGGCTGCCCCTTCCCCTCCCCTCCAACCCCTCTGTGGTCTCTTCCTCAGGATCCCTCCACCCCCCACTCCCATCCCTGCACCCACCTCCCGGGGCCCTCTTTAAAGAGGTGCCCACAGCGCTCAGAGCCAGTTTTGTTTCAGACAGAAATGAAGATGGACTTTCATTGTACAATGACACTTTCAAACCATTATTCTGCGAGACCCAAATGAAAAATCAGCAAGTCTGACAGTGCTGTGATTTGTTCATATGACGCTGCCTCTTTGCACAAAGTTTAATTAAAATTTTAGGAGCCCTTTATTGTGCACCTCTGGGCTCTTCCAGGTGCCTTGGGGGAAGGGCAGGGTCTTTTTATAACAGAAGCCAGTGCTCAAGGACGGTCCCTAGGAGATTGGCAGTGGGGTGCACTGACGGCTGGAGCAAAGCACAGCCTATGTGGGTACACGGGCCTCAGGAAGCACATGGGATCCCAGCCACCCGCCACCCCGCCCATTTCACAGGTGAGCACACTGAGACCAGCACTTTCCGAGACTCAGCAGATTCCAGTGACACCGCCCCATCCCTTCCACCCCGCCCCCTGGACTCACCCTCAGGGCTGGCAGGGAGCTCACTTGGTCCACGGTGAGTGTGGCCTCCTTGTAGTACTTCCCAGGGGGACAGAGCTTCAGGAAGGAGTCGTGGATACTGAGAAGAGAGGCAGGGGTGGACTGAAGGTGGGGACCAGCAGGCCCCCTGCCTCCTGCAGGCTCCCTTTGGAGGATTGATTGACACACATTTGGTAGTTATAAATCATCCTGCCCTTCCAGAAACATGCCTGGGGCTCCAGTGTGCCCAGCGCATGCGCTGTGGGGGATGCAAAGATAAGCCCATATGCTCTGTAGCCTGAACACAATCTGCAAGTGCACTGGAAAGGACTTCTGCCCTCCCTTCCTTCAGTCCCTCCTTTACGGATGGAGGAACCAGCAGGGCCTTGGGGAAGCCAGGATGCCACCCCAAGCCATCTGTCCAGCCCCACCCTCATCCCAGGAAAAAGAGGTCACTCCATGGGTGTGGCCAAGCAGCCAGCAACCCACACAGCCATCCGAGGCCAGTGAGCTGGATCCAGACGATGGGACTGAGCAACTGTCCTCATCGATCCAGTAATCAATGTCTGTCTGCGGGCCTCCTCCCTGCTCCAGGGGATTTAGCTTGTGAGGGACAGGCAGGCAGAGGGGGAAATGAATGGCCGTGTGGGTGCTGCAAGGCAGAGGGTAGGAGCGAACTCTGCCCCAGGCCAGGAGAGCAGGGCCCTCATGCTGGAGCCCTCCCTGCCCACACTCTGGAGCATGGACCATATCAACCTTGTAAGGGAGTGGGGAGGGAGCTGAAAAGTGGGGTGTAGAATGGGTGAAGGGAGATAGTCTCTAGGAAAAGATTGGGTGGGGACACTGAAGGACAGCAAGGAGAGAGGAAAGCCGTTGTACCCAGGGTGGGGGTCAGGGGTGTGTGTCCAGTGGTCTCCAGGGGAGGGGGCACTGGCAGTGGTCTGCCCCTAGCCCCAAGGAGCATTTGATCACTGTCATTGTTAGAATTCCTAGTGTGGGGTAATAAGAAAGCAGACTGACTTACAGTATGTTTTATTAATTTTAAAGAATTCTCTGAGGCTGGGCACTTGTATGGTTGACACGCAGGGTGTCCCCCACTCTGACCCCTCACTAGGAGTGCCTGCTGCACATTGCCGACTCCTGTGGACATTTCTGGTGGGACCTACAGAACCATCTTGCAAGGAAGGGACCATTATCTCTTCCTTACAGAGAAGGAAATTGAGACTCAAGGAGGTAAAATACTCACCTTGCCCAAGGTTACACAGGGGTGGGCGTGAAGCCAGAGCTGCAGATGCCAAAGTTCTTTCCCCAGGAGCCCAGAGAGGAAGGGCTCAGAAGGGCTGCGGGTCGGGGGCGGGGGGTGGGAAGAGAGGGAACCCCCACTGCCGTGGTTACCCGCTTCTTGTTTTTTAAGCTCTGTGTGCCTGGTGCATTCAACCATATTATCTCAATGAATCTTCCCAGCAACCCTGTGGGATAGATATAGGGGTGATGATGTCTATAGATGTGGAGACCAAGGCTCAAAGAGTTGAAGGGGTCTGCCCCAGGTCATTCAGCTTGGAAGGAGTCGAGGGGGGTCTGAACCCTAAGCCACACTCCTCAGGCTGTGCTGCCCACCTCTAAAGGGTCCCAGGTGAAAGACTCTCAGCACCTCCTCCCCACCCTGGAGAGACTTCCGGGGAGCAGGTACCGTGGGGAGGGCCCTGCCCAGACTTCGTGTCTTCCCAGGCCGCCGAGTGGGTGGGCTGCCCGCAGATGAATCGTGGCTGCTTCTCGGCTTGCCACAAAATGTTCTCCTCCAAATATGGATCAGCTGGCTCTAAGTGGAACTCAGAATTAATCACTAATGGACTCAAAAGTCAAAGCCATTTAAAAAGCTCACACATCTCGCATGCCAGAAAGCAAGCAGCCCAAGCTGCGTCTCCCTTCCACACCTAGCCAGATGAGGGGAGAGGCTGTCTGCGGGCGGGGAGGCTGAGACAGTGGGGGAGACCAGCTCCACTGCTCTGACTCTGCAGGACCTTGGGTCTGCCGGGTCCCCTCTGTGCAGTGAATCTCAGCTAGCTCCCTCCATCCTCCAGTTCAGGAATTCTGTACCCTTCTCTGGCATCCGGTCCATCCCTTGCCTCTGAGACACTCCAGTTTAGCCTTTTTTGACTGGATGGGTCCCACACCAGAAGCACACAGGGAGCTTGTGAAAGGATCAACTCTAGAGATTCTCATTCAAGGCTAGTGTCAGCCCAGGCACCTATAGGTTCTACATGCTTCTGTGTTTGAATTGTACATGTAGGACTGAGAACACAGCTCCAGTGAAAGTCTCCAGTTACACCCCTTCCATCCCAGTCTGGGCTCCCCGACCTGGGCTTCACCCCCATCCCATGGAGTCAATTGTCCCTTTCACCATGGAGTGGCCTACAGGTATTTTATGAATGGCCTCATCTCTAGCCTGGAAAGGTAACTTTTGGTTCTATGATCTACTGGTTCCAAGCTGTGTGACTTTGGGCAAATAGCTTCATTTCTTTGAGCTGGTTTCCTCATTCACAAAAAGGAGATGAAAATACCATGAAAATGACAGCTACACCGGTCTCAGAACCGACCTCTATGCCAGGCACTGCTTTAATTCCTGTGCAGATCTGATCATCTAACTGACCTAATAACAATTAGGTTGAATACATACTTTTTGTATGTGTGAAAACTGGGGCTCAGCGAGAGTAAGAAACTCACTCAAGGTCACACAGCAAGTAAGTGAAAAAGTTGAGCCTCAGACTCTGGCCTTTGACTCCTAGGAAGCAAGCCTCTGTCTGCTGACCTTCTGGCGCTCCAGGTGGACCAGGAGCTAACAGCCAGGACAAGGCATGGAGACTGGCAGGTTTGGGGACCTCAAGAGTGCTCAGAGGATCCAGGGGCCTCATGGTCAGGTTAGCCTGAGCAGGAACTGGGGCAAAGCCTCAGGATCCCATTTACCAGAACTAAATCCAGCCCAAGATCATGTCAGGAGCCATCCCTGAGCAATGTAATGTGCCCTGAAATAGCTCGAACTGAGTCAGGCTGACCCAGCCTCAGACATGGAGATCTAAAGGAAGCCACATGTGCCCTTCCTGAGTCAAGTCCCAGACTCAGGGTCCAGAGCCTCAGGTGAAGATAAGGGCCCCAGAGGGCCTGTGCACTGATTCCATAGAGACATCTGGAAGGTGGGGGCAATGTAACAGCAATTTAACCAAAGTCGGAGAGGGCTAACCTGGAAGCTGAGGACAAAGGGGACCCTGCTCTTTCAGAGACCAACGGGATGTGCAAGAAGACTCCCACAGATTAGACATTTAGGGTGGACAGACCCCTTCTTAGAGAGCTGAATCAGGGCAGCCCTGGATGGGGAAGAAGCTGTCACATGTGGTCTGCCCCTCTCATTAGGTGTCATCTGCGGATCCAGTGACCAGGCCTTTCTGTCTCATGCAAGTCACAGATAAGGAGGTGGGAAAGCGTTAGACAAGGGCAGAGCCACCCTGCTCCCCTGCTTATCAGTCTCTTGGATACTTTTTTTTCAACTGGCTAAATCTATCCAGATGTACTGTCATCCAAGCCACATTTCTTTGTCACGTTCATAGGAAAATCACAACACAGTGTCAAAGGTGATGTTGGAAACTTGTTCAGAAGTGATCAGGGCTTAGTCTGGCCCGATTTAGCCCTGGCAGCCCAGGGTGTCTGCTGTCTCCCTTGAGCATCACTGCCATCTGCCTCCGAGCCACGGCCGGTGTTGCTTGGAACCCATATCCAAGCTGCTCCTTCCCTTTACAGACAAGGCATGGACACTAACCCTAATGTAATCCATGATCCTGTCCCTCCAAGGAGTTAACCTAGGATCAGCTTATATGTGTGTGTGTATCCTTCCTAAGATATTCTCTGTGTGTGTACATATGCACGCACGTACAGCCTTTTATTTTACTAAAAGTAGCACCCTATATGTACCAGACTAGTTTACCAAAGTAAGAGTGAAATAGGTTTTTAAAAGCCAACAGCACTATAATATTATTAATACACAGTATTCTATACCACTTCTTTACCCCTGCTCTCTAGAAGCTGAATTTTTTTTTAGTGTTTTTCTATTTCTCTTGGTTTTTACTTAATATTTGCATAGTGTTTCTAGAGATGGTGCTGATACTGCCACTTGGTATTTTTTCATTGCAGACTTTATGTTGTGACCTCTTACGGCTAAAAAAGAGAGAATTTATCTCTATCTATAACCTACTTACAGAGAAGGCACTGGCAACCCACTGCAGTACTCTTGCCTGGAAAATCCCATGGACGGAGGAGCCTGGTGGGCTGCAGTCCATGGGGTTGCTAAGAGTCGGACACGACTAAGCGACTTCACTTTCACTTTTCACTTTTGTGCATTGGAGAAGGAAATGGCAACCCACTCCAGTGTTCTTGCCTGGAGAATCCCAGGGATGGGTGAGCCTGGTGGGCTGCTGTCTATGGGTCACACAGAGTCGGACACAACTGAAGTGACTTAGCAGCAGCAGCAGCAGCATAACCTACTTTAGGCTTCCTTGGTGGCTCAGGTGGTAAAGAATCTGCCTGCAAATTGGGAGACCTTGGTTCAATCCCTGGGTTGAGAAGATCCCCTTGAGGAGGGCGTAGCAACCCACTCTAGTATTCTTGCCTGGAGAATCCTCATGGACAGAGGAACCTGGTAGGCTACAGTCCACAGAGTTGCAAAGAATCAGACACGACTGAGAGACAGCACAGCACATATATACTAGTTCTTCCCCTAACATCCCAAAATAAAATGATTTTCCTGAATCAAAATTCAGTATTTATATTATTGTTATATGTATGTATTATTACATATTATATATGTATGATTCAAACATTGCTCACAGCTGAGTTCCCTAGTACAACGTGATTACATTTTCTTTCTTGCAAGACTCTTTGTTTGTTTTTCTTTTGCTTAGGTTTCAGTGTTTCTATTATTATTTCTTTCCCAAACTTTCTGCAGAACTGTGAAGTTCCTCTTCATATGTTTGTATACCTTATATCATCCATAGGTTCATTTTGTTTTCTTGGAGGTATCATTCCTGGAATTCCTGACTCCTTAATTCTAATCTGGATGCATTGCTTTTCATGCCTGCTGCATTGTCATCCTCGGGTTTCTCTTCACTTTCATTTTTGAAATTCCATGTGTTGCGGCCCTCTGTTTTCTGGTTCTTACGTCTTCTTTTTTCCTTAGTTTGAAAGTAAAAGTTGCTCAGTTGTGTCCAACTCTTTGCTATGCCATGGACTGTGATGCCATGGACTACACAGTCCATGGAATTCTCCAGGCCAGAATACTGCAGTGGGTAGCCGTTCCCTTCTCCAGGGGATCTTCCCAACCCAAGGATTGAATGCAGGTATCCAGCACTGCAGGCAGATTCTTTACCATCTGAACCACCAGGGAAGACCAAGAATACTGGAATAGGTAGCCTATCCCTTCTCCAGAGGATTTTCCCTACCCAGGAATCAAACCAGAGTCTCCTGCGTTGCAGGCAGATTGTTTACCAGCTGAGCTACCAGGGAATTCTTTTTCTTAGTTTACTCACTAAAGTTAATGAACAACTTAGCTTACTTGATAATTTTAATAGACACTGCAGAAGCTGCCTGCATGAGGTAATTGTTTTTAGAAGTCACATGTCAAAAAGTATTGTTTCACCTTTACTCTTGATTAATAGTTTAGCTATGACTTAATCCTACATTGGAATTTTTTCCTTTGGATTTTGAAGCTGTTCAGCCACCATCTTCCAGCACAAGTCTAAAATTCTACTTCCCGATCCTCTGTATGTATTCTGTTTTCTTCCTCTGTGAACATTCTTAAGATCTTCTCAATACCTCTGGTGTCCTGAAATAAATTAATGTAGGCTTTAAAATTTTTTTTTCCTTCAAATACGTAGTGTCTCTCAGCTTTCAATTCATGTGCAATTGCCAAGTCTGTAACGAGCTGACTGGCAGCTCATCCGTGCTCATCTCTGTTCCTGGTGGTCCTGAGTCAGAAGCCTGCATGGCTAGCTCTCTCCACATGGCGAGCTCCTGTCCTCTGCTGGGCTGGGGAAGGGGTGCTGAGTGGATTGCAGGGCAAGAGGAGAATCATGTAAAGCCATCTTTTTGTTTTCACCCGAGCCTTCATCCTGGCATTCAGAAAGGAGCCTTTCTGGGTCCTTGACTCCATCACCCCAATCCCTGTTTTCCAGCAATCTGCTTTCAACTTTCAGCTCTAAGTCCGTATTGTGGATCTCTTTGTTTTCCACTTTGAAAATTGTTTCTCTCTCTCATCTGCTTTCATCTCTTGAGTTCTCCCTTATGGGTTTCTTTCTCTTTTTCTAATCCTAGCTGTCCTTTTAGTAGGGAAAATAAATAAAAGAAAATGCTCAGTTCTCCACATTCACTGGAAACTATGGCACATTGCTTTTTTAACTTTACAATATGCCTTGAAGACACTAATCCACACCCAACATAAAACTTCTCCTTCTCTCCAAGGACAGTGCCACGGATGGATGGGTCCATCCATGTTTATTTCATCCATGCCCTCTTGATTCAAGTGCAATGGCCAGGTCAAAGTGCCTCTCCCATCCTGAAGCAGGCTTCCAGTCCTTCCCCTGTTCTCTTCCGTTCTTCACAGCTCCTGACAGCTGTTCTACACCCTCAGCTGCTCCCCAGAGTGTGGTCTTCCTAATCTGGAGACTCACCTTGGTTTGAAGCAGCAAAAAGCTCTCCCTGGTATCACCCCACACATCTTAGCATTTTTGTCCCCACTTCATGCTAGTCCTGCTCTGCCTCAGTTGAAAGTCTCCATGATGGTGAAACACAAAGAGAGTAGACACCCAGCCACTGCACCTCCTCTCTGCCTTCCTGGAGCACTGCCATCCCCATCCCTCCTCCAGCACTGACCCATCCTGTTCTTCTAGAGCCCAAAGGGTTGGAGTCTCATGGGCAGAGGCTACACAAGGGCCAGGCACCAGGCCCTCATGCTTAGGCATGGCACAGACAAAAGACAGGGTTGGCAGGAGGTGGCTTTGAGAGAAGTTGGTTAGAGAAGTTGGGCTGAAGTGGAGCCTTTGCTGGCCTCACTCACTGTGACCTGCCTCCCCAGTACAAACAGATGAGGTGAGGCCCCTCCCACCAGGGGCTCACTTTCAGTAGGAGTGGAGAGAAGTTTGAAACAGGAGGTAGGCAGGGGCTGTCTCACGGCCTGTGTGGGCAGTTCAGAAAAGAGGAGTCCCTACAGACAGCTCCCTACTAGACATCTTTCTCAAAGACCAATAGAGAACACACGAGATGGAAGGGCTTTCCTCCCATCCTCCTCTCTTTTGACTGATTTTCCCACCTCAACTCCCACCACCGCATTGGTGGTGGGAATGGGGCACATGTGAGGGGCCCTAGGGATCCAGAAAAGGCCATCTGAGAATGTTTGAACTTTCTAGATGGAAAGAGGAGCAGGCATGGTCATGCTGAAGTGGAGAGAGAATAAATTAGTGCAGAACAATCCTGTCCTTCCTGTTGACATTTTAGACATGTCCACCATTTGCCCACCATTTCTACAGCTAGAAATCTCTCCTATGGATTTACTCTCACTTGTTGAATAAGGTTTGTTTTTGTTCAGTTGCCAAGTCATGTCCAACTGTATGCAACCCTAAGGACTGCAGCACACCAGGGTTCCCAGTCCTCTACTATCTCCTGGAGTTTGCTTAAGTTCATGTCCATTGAGTTGGTGATGCTATCTAACCATCTTATCCTCTGTTGCCCTCTTCTCCTTTTGCCTTCTATCTTTCCCAGCATCAGGGCCTTTTCCAATGAGTTGGCTCTTTGCCTCAGGTGGCCAAAATATTGGCGTTTCTGCATCAGTCTTTCCAATGAATATTCAGGGTTGATTTCCTTTAGGATTGACTGGTTTGATCTCCTTGCAGTCCAAGGGACACTCAAGAGTCTTCTGCAGCACCACAATTCAAAAGCTTATCAATTAAATAAGCTATTTTTACATAAATGTTTACTATAACGTTATTGATAGAACTAAAAGTCATAAACAACTTAAGTGTATGTTATGGGGGGAGGTTGTAAAATGAATGATATTTCCTCTATAGGAAAGAATGTCCCATAGTCATAGAATGAGACATATCTCTATGTGCTTTATGTAAAGATAGCCAACATGAAAACTTAAAAAGAAAAAAGGTCCAGAACAGTATAATGCTACACTATAAATTGGTAAATGCTGCAGTGTGAATGAGATAAAATTTTTGAAGGATATTTATTTGATCTATCTATGAAAATTTTTGTGGAAGCCTTGATGAGAAACCAACTGTGAACAGGGTTATCATCAGGGAGAAGGCCTGGGAAGGAGAGGGACACTTACTTTTCTTTTAGGATATTTATGCTATTTGGATTTTCTGGCCATGCTCACATATTACTTTACAATTTTTATTTCATTTTTATGCAAGTGTTCCTTTTTTAGAAAATATCAATGAGATGTATAAGTAGTAGGATGTAGAGTTTTGTTATATTTTTCTTTATTTCTAAAATGAGCAAACACTCATTTTAAAAGGAAAGCGATGTAATCTGGTGACTGTCCCTGGTCTCCATCACTTACTGTGCCCTGGACATCCATCAGCCCCCCACCTCCGTGCCGGGAGAGTCTCATGCTTGGGGCAGAATCATTGCCCTGCCTGGGACCCTGAGTGGGAAGTGCAGCTTCCAGGCTGGGTGTTGTCTGGGGAGGGTGAGTCCAGCAGAGACAAAGAGGCTAGAGGGTTCTGTGGGTCTCAGGGCAGTCTCCTCACTCCAACCTCCCTTCACCCCACCAACAATGCCCTAGAGACCCCCTTTCCTCCTCTAACGAGTTTCTGATGAGCACCTGGCCCAGGCTGAGTGCTCTCACATCTTTCATGCTGTCTACCCTCTCTGCGGTCCCATGAGGGATCCTCGTGTTGGCTGTCTTGGCCCAGAGCCTTCCTCTCTGGCCATCACCAGCATAAGAACAGGGGGTGGATTGCGCACTGTTACACCCACCATGCTGGGAGGCAGTGAAGCGAAGCTTGGGAGGGAAGGGAGGACTAAGAAAGATTCAGTGGGGCATCAGCTTTACCCAGATAGAGGACCACCTCGCTGTATGTACTGCAGACCTGTTTCCTAAGTCCTCTCCTCCTTGTCCTCATCATCCCAGGAAGGCCCTGTCCACCTCTGCGGTTCTATGAAGAAACCTTGCCATGGATCCCATAGCAACCTACAATCTGACATTTCACTGTAGTAGGGCCCTGGGAATCGTGACCTTGGACCCTCCAGGCCTGGGGTCTGTCTCTGCCTGTCTGCTGACAGACTCGTCTCCAGGACTTTGTAGCTCTGGGCAGGGACCACATTCAGGGACCAGAGTGAGGCTGTACCAGGGTAAGATTTCAGTTCCAAGGGGAGGGAAAGGGGGCCCCCTCTACTCACCACAGGATTTCATTCCTGGTCAAGAAGGTCAAGGCCTGAAACAAACCACAGACAGGTGACTTGCCCACTCCATCCAGCCCTGCCCTGGCCCTCTGGGGAGTGGGAAACTTCGGGGGTTGGGAGGAAAAGCTGATGCTCTCATTGAACAACCAGGGAATGGAGGCTCCCAGCCCTCAGCAGCAGACGCCCAAGGTGGTGGCAGAGGAGGAAACAGTGCCCCGTCTCTGATGGCCTTGGGAGGGAGCACAGTGGTACAGGCCTACAGAAAGGATCGGAGACAAGGCGAAAGCCCTGGGATCTGGAGCAGGAAACAAATGGGGAGGGGCCCTCTGAGGGCCAGTCTGGGTCACATGGATGTAGGTTTAGTGAAGGCAGGGACCACAGTGAGAGTTTTCCCACCCCTCCCACCTGCCTCAGGAAGCTCCCGCCACTGCCCAGAATCTCCTGCCTGATCTACCCACCTGGTATTCTTCCAAATCCTCCCAGTGCATCTGGTACCTCAGACATTGCCCCATGCCAACCCCACCCTTCTCTCTGCCAGCAGCAGAACCTCAGCCCCAAGAGCTCACCAGTTGTGCACCAAGTAATCGGTTGCCATGGTAACCTGCATTCCACCTTCTGCCCATTCTACCTGAGTCCCTGAGTGGGCAAAGAAATAGATTCTTTTGGTTCCAGAGGCTAATGGACATTATCCCCAAAACAGCGAACAGAAAGGCAGCCCAGTAGCAGGTTCAAGAGTCATGAGCCAACCTTCCAGATCTGCCAAAAGCTGACAAGACATGTGTCCCTGGACAAGCCACTCAGCCTCTCTGTGTCTCAGTTTCTTCATCTGTAAACTGAGGATGAAGGTCATGGGATTGTGATGAGGATTATTTGAGTCAATACAGATAACAACGCCTTGTACATAATAAGCTTTCAATAAGTGTTAGCTGTTAGAACCACGGCCCAAGGACTATGCCAGGTGCAGGAACACAGAGATGAGTAAGCATAGACTCTGACATCCAGAAGTGGCCCAAAGAGCACAGTAAAGGGCATTCCACCCCATCCATCCTCTCCCTGCAGAAGCCAAGGGCACAATCAAATCAGGATGATACAAAGAGGGTCTATTAAAGGGACTCTCCAAAGACAAGATCAGGGTGTATGGAAACCACTCAGGATAGCACAGAATCCAGGCTAGTAACCACAGAGCCGCTACCAGTCCTGGCCCAACACACATGGAATCAGTACCCCTGTACCATCCCTTCCACTTCTTCCAATCTCCCATGGGGATGGACAGGAGAGTGGAAAGTGAATCTAGAAAGATGAAGTCTAGCACAGACCTCAGTATTGCTATCCAGGAGTATCTTTCCGAAACCATCTCCTCCTGGTCTCAGTGCCAGTGTTAGCTTCCTGGTCTTTGTACCTACCTCATTCTGCACACTTTCCCAGGTAAACAGCTCAGAAACTTTCTCATAGAGCTAGTTTATATCCCTGGAAATGTGGCTGCTTATTCTTCGCCATCTGCCCTCCATGGAGATGGAGACTGGCAGAAGAAACCCAGGAGCCTTCAATCCTTATTTACTAAACAGACACAAGTAAAGTACCTACAGGATGCCAGGTGCTCAGCTTGACCCTGGAAGAGACGGGTGAATGTGGTCTCAGCCTTCAAGAAATTAATATTTGCCACATACACAGACACACACACACCATGGGAGATTGGGTAGATGTGATCAGAGAGGTAATATGAATTACGAGTATTTAGAAGAGGAGAACCCTAGGCAGGAAATCTTCATGTAGGTGGTGGCATTTAGGTGGTTGTTACAATGTCATAGTTAAGAATGTGGACAGGTTGCATCACTTCTTGCTGCATCCCCTCGGGCAAGTCATAAAACTACTCTGAGCCTCAGTTCCCTCATCTGTAAAATGGGAATAATAAATCTCTACTTTACAGTATTATTGCAAGGCTAAAATTAAATGATAGATATACAAACCTCTAATTTAGAAAGGTGCCTGGCACAATAAATTCTTATTAAAGGGGAAACAATATGATTACTTTTAAAAGTTGGGCCTGAAAGAAAGGGTAGGACGTGAGCAGACACAGTCAGTAATTACATCTCACCTTCTGGTAAACCGTCTGAGCTTCTGTTCTCATTTATTGAGCAGCTTCTTTCACTAGTCTGTGTCCATAGTGACTGTCCCTTGTCCTCACAGAGGCCCTGGGGAAGATGGAAGTTGGTGAGGTTCTGTGATGCTGTAGGGTCATTTGGCTGGCCAGGGGCCAAAGGAGGATCTGAAGCCTGGATTGAGGTTGCAGGCCTGGGGGTCTCCCCAGTGCTGCCTGGGAGCCAGGAGAGCTGCCGGGCTGCACCCCAGAAGGCTGCTTCCTTCTCAAGTCTCTCTCAGCCCTCCTGTCCTGTCCTAGGAGGTGCAAGTGGCGGCAGGCACTGGCACGTGCCCTTAACACCTGGTTGGCACACACTACAAGGAGAGCAAAAACACACTGGAGGGAATTCCCTGGTGGTCCAGTGGTTAGGACTCTGCACTTTCACTGCAGGGGGTACAGGTTCCATCCCTGATCGGGGAACTAAGATCCCACAAGCTGCATGGTGTGGCTTACTTACTTAACTCTTTGTTGAGCCAGGCAATGAAACAGAATGATTAAGCCAGGCAGACAAGGCCCTACCTTGATGGAACCAGAGGCCCATAGGGAAACTAACAACCCCTTTGATTGTGATAGGGCTATGAGAGAAATAAAGCAAGAATGAAGGGTGGGCAGGAGAGGCTTCCTGAGGAGCGGCCATCTGAGCGGAGACCTGAGCCACAAGGAGAGGGAACCAGGCTAAGTCTGTGGAGTTTTCCATACCCAGAAAGCAACGACATCCAGCTAGAATTTAATGACACTGTTTGGCTTTCCTTATGTTTATTTATACTGTTTCCTCCACTTTGAAAAAGATTCAAGCTTCACTAGTGACTCAGACAGTAAAAAATCTGCCTGCAATGCAGGAGACCTGGGTTCAATCCCTGGGTTGGGAAGATCCCTTGGAGAAGGGAACGGCAACCCTCCAGTATTCTTGCCTGGCGAATCCCATGGACAGAGGAGCCTGGTGGGCTACAGTCCATTGGGTCCCAGAGAGTCGGACACGACTGAGCGACTAACACTTTCACTTGCCATATATAACTGTGATATGTTCCCTTCACAAATATTACCTGGTGAAAAGAAATAGGAGACAATCTAAAGAAAAATATTAAGTAAATAATTAGACAGGTGGTGAAGAAATATGCCAGAAATCACAAAAATGTCTCTGCCTCACTTCACACACAGGTAACCAAGGTTTGCAAACTCTGCTACCTTCCTCTCTCCTTTAGTTTTCACGCCCTCACATGACCCTTTTCGCCACTCCTGCCCACTCCACCCCTCCCTACACACAGGCTCTCAACCTAGAAAGGGCTTTCACTGGTTCCTACAATTAACAATAGTAACCACAAGAATGTCACCTCACATTTGCATTGCATCACTTTGTAATTCCAAAATGCTTTTCTACATGCCATCTCATCTGCTCAAGAGATAAAAGCCCATGCTCCTTAAAAAAGAAAGAAAAATCCCCATGCAATTCTGCCCCAGTACACTAACCAACCAGCATCCTTACCTTCCTCCAGCTAGTTAAATCTCTCAAACTGCTCTTTGGCAGGGATTCTGAAAAGGGTGCAAATGAACAGATGATGCTGTGAAAATTTTGAACTCAATATGCCAGCAAATTTGGAAAACTCAGCAGTGGACCCAGGACTGGAAAAGGTCAGTTTTCATTCCAATCCCAAAGAAAGGCAATGCCAAAGAATGCTCAAACTATCCCACAATTGCACTCATCTCACACACTAGTAAAGTAATGCTCAAAATTCTCCAAGCCAGGCTTCAACAGTATGTGAACCATGAACTTCCAGATGTTCAAACTGGATTTAGAAAAGGCAGAGGAACCAGAGATCAAATTGCCAATATCCATTGGATCATCAAAAAAGCAAGAGAGTTCCAGAAAAACATCTACTTCTTCTTTATTGACTATGCCAAAGCCTTTGTGTGGACCACAGCAAACTCTGGAAAATTCTGAAAGAGATGGGAATACCAGACCACCTGATCTGCCTCTTGAGAAATTTGTATGCAGGTCAGGAAACAACAGTTAGAACTGGACATGGAACAACAGACTGGTTCCAAATTGGGAAAGGAGTATGTCAAGGCTGTATATTGTCACCCTGCTTATTTAACTTATATGCAGAGTACCTCATGAGAAACTCTGGGCTGGATGAAGCACAAGCTGGAATCAAGATTGCCAGGAGAAATATCAATAACCTCAGATATGCAGATGACACCACCCTTATGGGAGAGAGTGAAGAAGAACCAAAGAGCCTCTTGATGAAAGTGAAAGAGGAGAGTGAAAAAGTTGTCTTAAAGCTCAACATTCAGAAAACTAAGATCATGGCATCTAGTCCCATCACTTCATGGCAAATAGATGGGGAAACAGTGGCTGACTTTATTTTTGGGGGCTCCAAAATCACTGCAGATGGTGACTGCAGCAATGAAATTAAAAGACACTTGCTCCTTGGAAGGAAAGTCATGACCAACTTAGATGGCATATTAAAAAGCAGACACATTACTTTGCCAACAAAGGTCCTTCTAGTCAAGGCTATGGTTTTTCCAGTGGTCATGTATGGATGTGAGAGTTGGACTGTGAAGAAAGCTGAGTGCCGAAGAATTGATGCTTTTGGACTGTGGTGCTGGAGAAGACTCTTGAGAGTCCCTTGGACAGCAAGGAGATCCAGCCAGTCCATCCTAAAGGAAATCAGACCTGAATATTCATTGGAAGGACTAATGCTGAAGCTGAAACTCCAATAGTCTGGTCACCTGATGCAAAGAACTGACTCATTGGAAAAGATGCTGATGCTGGGAAAGATTGAAGGCAGGAGGAGAAGGGGACGACAGAGGATGAGATGGTTGGATAGCATCACCGACTCACTGGATATGAGTTTGAGTCAACTCCGGGAGTTGGTGATGGACAGGGAGGGCTGGCGTGCTGCAGTCCATTGGGTCACAAAGAGTCAGACATGACTGAGCGACTGAACTGAACAGAAAGCAGCCCCAGGCCTGCCCGGACAATTCTGCATGCTTCCCCTCCAGGGTCCCTCCCTGCAGGAATCCTCTGCGTGGGATAAAAAGAATTCTTCGCAAGGTTTCTGTCACCTGCCAATGAACTCCACCAACTGTTAAATTGGTCACCCCTACCCCAACCTTGATTTAGATGTCTCTTCAAATTCAAAAAGGACTGAGAAGGGACTTGTATCCAGAATACAGAAAGAAAGCTAACAGCTCAATGATAAAATACAAAAGCCCAACTAAAAAAATGCACAAAGGATTTGCATAGATGTTTCTCCAAAGAAGAAATATGTGAATGGCCAAGGAGCACATGAAAAGATGCTCACCATCATCAGCCACGAGGGAGATGCAAATCAAAACCACAGTGAGGTACCCCTGTACACCCACTAGGATGGTGAGGATGTAGAGAAATTGGAGTCCTCCTACACTGCTAGTGGGACTGTGAAACGATGCAGCCACTTTAGAAGAGAGTTTGGCCGTTCTTCAAAATATTAAGCAGAATTACCATATGTTAAAAGCAAGACAACATGCCCAAAATGGAGTCGCTTATACTAAGCCCCACATCACCAAACTGAAACTTAATTACAGTTTCAGCTCTCCCGGAAATGGAATCTTAAACCTGTCAATCAGGAATCAGCACCAGTGAAGGCTGACAGACCCCTGCATCCCTGAAGGAAAAGTGACCTTGTCACAGCAATCCCCACTCCAGTACTCTTGCCTGGAAAATCTCATGGACGGAGGAGCCTGGAAGGCTGCAGTCCATGGGGTCACTGAGGGTCGGACACGACTGAACGACCTCACTTTCACTTTTCACTTTCATGCATTGGAGAAGGAAATGGCAACCCACTCCAGTGTTCTTGCCTGGAGAATCCCAGGGGCGGGGGAGCCTGGTGGGCTGCCGTCTATGGGGTCACACAGAGTTGGACACGACTGAAGCGACTTAGCAGCAGCAGCACAGCAATCCACACTTTGCTACTATACCTGTCTTATTCCCCTTCCCTTCTGCCTATAAAAGTCTTTCCTTTTGGGAATTCCCTGGTAGTCCAGTGGCTAGGAATCTGCACTCCCAATACAGGGTTCACAGGTTCGATCCTTGGTTGGGGAACTAGATCCCACATGCCACAGCCAAAGATCTGGTGTGCTGCAACTAAGACCAGGGCAGCCAGATAAATAAAATAAATATTTTTAAAAACTTTCCCTTTGTAGAGCTCCTCAGATCTCCTTTCTCCCTGCTAGATTGAATGCCACTTGACTCATGAATCTTTGCTGCTGCTAAGTCGCTTCAGTCATGTCCGATCCTGCGACCCCAGGCTCCAGGGTCCATGGAGATTCTCCAGGCAA
The DNA here is from genome assembly GCF_027580195.1 of Bos mutus. NCBI lineage: Eukaryota > Metazoa > Chordata > Mammalia > Artiodactyla > Bovidae > Bos > Bos mutus. Next base: position 33,837,887 of record NC_091627.1, read on the forward strand.
GAACACTGGAATGGGTTGCCATTTCCTTTTCCACATGAATCCTTAAGTAAAGCCAATAAGAACTTTAAAACTTACTCAGATGAATTTTGTTTTTTAACACATACAACCCACCAATTCCATTCCTGGGTATATACCTAAAAGAAATGAAAACATTTGTTCACATAAAAAACTTATACATGAGTGTTCATAGCAGCATTATTCGTAACAGCCAAAAGGCAGAGACAGCCCAAGTGTTCATCAACTGATGAATATATAAATAAAATGTGACATATCCATACTATGGAGTGTTATTCGACAATAAAAGTAAATGACGTATTGATACATGGTACAATGTGGATGAAGCTTGAAAATATTATGTTAAATGAAGGAAGCTATTTGCAAAAGGCCACAGATTGTATGATTTCATTTATATAAAATGTCCAGAATAGACAAATCCATAGAGACAGAAAGTAGATTAGTGGTTGCTAGGAGTTTGGGGGAGGGGAGTATGGCAGAGAGGGTTTACTGCTAATGATATAGGATTTCTTTGGGGGATGATAAAAATATTCTAAAATTAGATGGTGCTAAGAAATGTAGTGTTAGAAACAGAGGTAAGTCAATAAAGGAAAGGGACACAGTTCTGTGAATCCCCAGGGTCAGGGACACCCTCTCTGCTCACCCATGCCAGGATATGAGATGTCAGGGGCTCACCAGCATCCTCTTCTAGGAAACTGCCTGGATGCAGGCCCCATAGGTGTGCACATCATGCAATCTGTGCTTGTTTTCTGTTTCTGTTTGGAACAGTTCATTTTACAACCAGTTGGCACCACCAAGTTGACAAAGTGGAGCAGGACCAGAGATCAGAGTCATCTTTTATAGGAGAAAACAGATTGTTTACATTTGTTTCCTCTTAAAAATAAATACCTAAAAATAAAATTAGATGGTGCTGATGGTTGTACAACTCTGTAAATACACTGGAAAATATCGAGTTGTACACGTAGACCCAAGTGTATAGCTGCTGTTCAGTCGCTCAGTCATGTCTGACTCTGCAATCCCATAGACTGCAGCATGCCAGGCTTCCCTGTATAGAAGGTCAATTAGATCTTAATAAGGTTTTTACTAAAAATTATTTTAAGGAGTGTGTCAGTGCCTGGCACATAGTAGGCCCACCATAAATGTTATTAAAGGAATGTATACATGAGACATAAGATTTTGGAATAGTTTCAGATCCATTTCCTCAGGCAGAGAGTTTTGTGGCCCAGGGGGCTCCACCCACTGTAGTTATTCAGCACTGGAAGCAAGGAGGGGAAATCTTGCTGGAACAAGCTGCCAAGTTCTGAACATCAACTAGGTTTTTGTTTGAATTCCCCACAGCTGAGCAGACTGCAAAGTCACCCTCTGCATGGAGAAAGGACTTTCTCAATTCTTTTGGTGTGGCAAGAGGCAGGTCTGGGGGTGCAGACCTTGGGGCATCCTGGGAGGCAGGAAGAAAAAGGGTGGAAGGCCTACCTTGTCGTCTTGGGGACAGAAGGGATGAGGAAAGTAGTGAGGACTCCTGGGTGCTGAGAATCTTGGTATTAGAGTCACCCTTCCTCCAGCTCACTGAAGGGGAGGGTGGTAGGGCTGCATGTCTCTAGAGTTCTGCCTATGGTCTCGGCCCTTCCCAGCACAGTGCAGAGTACAGGTGCCCCAGTGGCAGGGGAGGTGTGACCACAGCAGGGCTCTTGGTGTCCCTGGCCATGCAGGGGACCCAGAAGCTCCCTCATGCCCTAAGGAGACCACCAGAGGGACTGAGAGTACTGAGAGTTCAGGCAAAGGCCTAGCCAGGATGCAGAGCCCAGGAAAGCACTTTCCCCAGGAGCAATGGGAAACCATGGACCTCCACAGTGTGGGTCAGCACATTACCCCAAAGGCTAGAGGTGACTGTCATGCTTTATTGGGCCCCAGCAAAAATGCACAGAACAAACAGGGACTCTTCCCCACAGCCAGTGAGCCTGACTCAAGCACCCTGATACAGCTCGGGGTAAAGAAAGAAGAAAATGAAACTGCTAGTCACTCAGTCGTGTCTGACTCTTCACTACCCTATAGACTGTAGCCCACCAGTCTCTTCTGTCCATGGGATCCTCCAGGCAAGAATACTCGAGTGGGTTGCTACGCCCTCTTCTAGAAGATCTTCTGGACCCAGGGAAAGGGGTGACCACAACTGAAACACTGAATATTTACACAGAGGGACTGGCTCATCCAAAGAGACTGTTTAAACCTGTTCTTTGTTTCCCATTTACATCATCTGCGGGGCAGTAGGGCTGATGTAGGGATGAAGAGTGGGGGACCTGAAACAGAGTAGGGCTTCAAATAGATGGAACATTTATACGGGAAAGAAATCCAACTTGGAAGATACTGAAATATGATTAATGGCAAGTCTAGGGAATGGAAGTCCAAGAGGAAGATCTGGGATTTTTCAGAGAATAAACTCTACCTTGCACACACCCAGGAAAGACTCCATGGCCAGGCCAGGAGAAGATCACTGAAGTAACAGTGCCTGGAGGGGACCTAGGAAGCCAGGGAGAGCTCCAGCCTTGAGGGGGATCCTTGGGCCCTGGTGACCTTCACCAGCCCAGTGAAGGAGCCTGGGCACTGACAGTGGAGAAAGGAGAGAAGAGTGTAGAATTCTGGACAGGCACTCCCCAACACTGCCCACTGCCTTCAAGCAAGATGGCTGTTCACCACACCACATGTCACCTTCAACTCAAGGGCAGTTCTCCTGCCTCTGGGTCCAGCTTCTGGGATGATATTGGGACATGGGCCTATGCTTGGAGAAGACCCAGCCCCATGACAGATGAGCAAGGCTTCCCAGGTGAGGTAGGAAGCAGGTATGCACATGTGGGCACAGTGCAAGTTTGCACAAACCCCAGGTAGACTCTAACTACCTGGGGTTCGTGCCGACTTCACAGGTGAAAGGCACAGTCCTCCCCAAGACTCCCCTCACTTCAGATATGAGATGCAAATTCTGGGGGTTCCCAGGCCATCTGCACTTCTAACTAAGGGGCCATTATCCCCTCAGGTTTGGTGATTTGCTAGAACAATTCACAGAACTTAGGAAAGCAGTATACTGATGTCTAGTATTATAAAGAATACCAATCAGGACCAGCCAAAGGATGAGACACAGAGTGAGTGTCAAGTCTCAGAGAGTCTCGAATAAGAAGCTTGTGTGTCCTCAGGACGCATCACCCGCCTCCTGGACCGTTGATATGTAATACTGACCAGGAAGTGCTCATCGAGCCCGAGTTCAGCATGTTTATTGGGGTTTCATCATATAGGCATGGTTGATTGAATCATCAGGCACGTGACTGAACTTACTCTCCAGCCCTCCACTCCTCCGCAGAGGTCGGGCTGACATCAGCTGGCTCAAAACTCAACCCTCTAATTGCATGGTCGGTCTTTCTGGCACAGCCAGCCCCCACCCTGAGTCATCTCATTAGCATGAGCTCAGACATGGTCTGAACAGCCCACCAGGAAGAGCAAAGATACGCACTCCTATCACTTGGGAAATCCGAAGGGTATAGTAGTTCCCTCCCTCGAGCCACGGACATAAGCCATCTGAATTCTTTATTACACAACACTAGGAAATCTGAGGTGGGTTGGAGTACAGTTAGAGAAATGAAGAACTAGACCCAGTCTTTGTAAAAGAAAGAGACCACTTCCTCCCCAAAGAAAGAGTGAAATTTATTTGGGGGTTAAACAGATTTATCCAGAGGAAGAATGTGGACAGAGAATATCTTGAAATTTAAATCTTTGTGTTCTTTTTCCACCTTATCATGAGAGACTTTTTTTTTTTAAGTCTCCCGTTCACATTGCCTGGGGGAAAAGTAAAATTGTTACAGTAGAGGAAAAGAGCTAGAAACAGCCAATATCCCTTTTTCTTATTAACAAATCAGGCTTTTGAGAATCCCAAAAGAAGGCTGAGGGAAGCAGAGTCCAGAGTTTATAAAAGGACAGAGAAGAAGTATTATGCCACCAGGGAGGTGGGGCAAAGATCTCGCAGGGCTGGGACCACTGCCACTGCCAAGGCTGGGGAGCTCGAGCCTGCAGACAAAGCGTTTGCTCACTATTGAGGGAGCACCACTCACTGCCCAGAAGGAGGAGGCGCACCAGAGACTCATGGGTCCAGCCTAGCTGTCACTCAAGGAGGGGCCAATAGAACAACACTTTGTTTCCCAAGGCTCTGCTGAGCCCCTCTGAATTGCTCAGGTCGACAGACACTCCCAATCCCATTTTCAATGTCCCAGGACACCACAAAACTTCGCAGAAAAGAGGGTGGGGGACCTGGGCACTCAGAGGGTCGAGGACTGGGGAGAAAGGTATGTAAGGAAAGCCCCAGCTCCTGTTCCTTCGTGGGGCTGGACAGTGGCACCCCTGCCCCTTTGCAACTTGTATCAGATGCCCTAGTGACCTGGGTTCCACTCTGACTTCCAGGGCTGCTCTGGGGTCAGGTCTAAAAGAGCTTGATCCATCTCAGAGTCTTGCCTCAAGGACTCTCTGTTTTCTGTCCAAGAATTGCTCTAATGAGAAGCTTCCTCTGCCTTGGGGTAAGCATAGCCCAGAAGTTTAGGGTGACATTCCAAGGTGGGGGCGACCATCCACCAGTCAAGGTGGGAACTGATAAAGAAAGGTCCCCTGCCAGCATGGCTGGGTGACAGCTGTGGGAAGCGTTCTGTGGCTTCTCAGCAGGGCCTGATGAGGTCGAGGTCACAGCCCTTGAAACAGAGTGATCTGGACAAACACTCCCAACTGGGCTCTTCCTCTTTGTCCATCTCTCTCCTCAGCCCCTCACTCGTGTGTCCTGGGATCAGCTCTCAAGTAAACTAACTGCACAAAAATGCTGGTTTCAGTCCCACTTTTAAGGACACCTCGCCAGGACACCCAAGGCATTGTTGGGAACCTCTTGGGACGCTGCCCTGCTACATGAGAAAAAAGGACACTCCAAAGATTCTGCATTCTGACCAGGGAGCCGTCTTGAATTTTTAGTTCTAAATTCCTATAGACAAACCTCAAAGATCACCTCGCTGGTCCCCTTCATTTTACAGTAGACTTGGGGCTGGGCAGGGAACTCTCGCGAGATCCCTTGGGGAGTTGAGGCAGAGTGGGTTCTGGAACCCAGCTCCTTCCCAGGTCTCCTCCCTCCCAACAGGCCTCTAAAAGCCGCTTGCCCGAGGTCATCGAGCTGGTTTAATGAGATCCTATCTGTGGAAATGTCTTGTAAACTGTGAAGCATTATAAAAATGCTATTTGTCATGATTTGTGCCAGACCTGGGATTGGAACCCGAATCTACTGGCTCCCGGGCCAGTGCGTTAAGCCCAGCAATAAGAAGAGGCATTAGACAGTAATTTAGCATTCTTTATTTTTAGAGTCACGCTCTCAGAGACACTTGCTAACTAGAAACCCCATTCCAGCCTCCCTCTCTCTCCCTACACCGCGTTCTGCTTGGTGGCTGGCAGGGTAGGGGTGGCGGGGTGCCGGCGGACTTCTATCTTTTATTCCCTGATTCAAAAAATTATTTACAAATCTTCTAAGATATCTCAGGCACTTTGCTGGTGCTGAGCGTGTGGTGGTGATCAAGACAAATATAGCCCTGGCCTTAAGGAGATTGGCATCTGATGGGGAGGAGCGTAATCAGTAATCGCTTGGTTAACTCTGCAGTTGTTTCCGTGCCGGTGCTGCGAACAGAGTGCAGGACACAGTGACAACGCCTAACCAGTTCTAGGGGTCAGGGAGGCTCCTTTGAGAAGGGGACATTTAGCAGAGACCTGAAGGATGCACAGAAGAGAATCAGACAGGAGACGAGAAGGGTGTCTTCTGGCAGGGGAGCCACCAGGCAGAAAGGATCTCAAGAAGGTGCTGGCAGAGTTGAGAAGGGCTTAAGGGTGGAATGTGTGTCAAGGGCAAGAGTCAGGAAAAGCAAGACTGGAAGAGGGGTTGGGGTTTGAACACACGGGGTGGGTGACTCCATGAGGGTTTATCTTCAAAGCTTTCCTCAGAGCAATGGACGTCATTGAAGGGTGTTATGCCGAGGAATGACATAATCAGATTTTTGTGTTCAAGGGGTCATTCTGCTCCTAGGGTGGCTGGCGAACATGCTGGACGGAGGCCAGCCTGGCTCTGTGGAGGAATGTGAGGAGACTCCTGAGTAACGAGGGAGGGGGGAACAGTGCTGGGACAGGGCAGCAGTGGCGAGAAAGAGCTGGATGAGTTTGTGTGACATTTTCAGGTGGAATCAGCAGCACTGGGGGGGTCGGATGTGGGCGGGGGGTGGGTGCGGATTGCCAGTGGGGACCTTCGGGATTCTGACATAAGCAGCAGGGTAGATGGAGGACACACCCCTTCCCAAGCCTGGGAGCCCCAGTGAAGAACAGATGTTGGGGAAGAACATGACTTTGGATGTCTTGAGTTTCTATGAAGCAGCTTCCTGGAGATGACAAGTGGCAGTTTGGTCCATGGGGCTAAGAGCTTAAAACAGATCTCTGAGCTGGAGACAGACATTTGGAAATGTTCCAGCGTAGGTGATATTCAGATCTTGTGAATGAGATCCTCCTGCGACCACAGTTGTGATGGAGACACATTCTCTGCCCTCAGGGAGCTTATATTATAAAGAAGCGATTAGAGGATGCACTTCTTGTAACGTCAGGATGACTCTTTAGAGACCAGTTCCCTCACCAAGAGTAAGCTGGACAAAATCCAAAAGCTATCTACTTACAGGCAGTTGGGATTTGAAAGGTCAGGATTCTAGAGACTTGGGAGCATATGGAGGTGACATTCGGTGCTACATTTACCCTTAAGGTCTCCCTGGCTCATGAGCAGCATGGGGCCAAGAGACTAAAAACAAGCAGAAAGTGATGGTGAACTGAGTTAGAGAACTTGAGTTAGAGGTTTTGGAGATCTCATAGGGTAAGGAGAAAAATTTGGAGTTCAAAATACCCAGGCAAGTGGGACTTAAGGAGCAAGATGTCTGAGAAAGAGAACAGAAGCACAGTAGGTTAGTTCCCAGTTTCCAGTCCCTCTTCCCAGAAGGCATGTGCCGATTCAGAAGCAGCATCGGCTGGAGCAGGGAAGGCTGAGTGGAAGGCATGACTGAGAGACCAGAAAGCTGAATGGAGTTGGGGCAGTAAGATGGGGCTGGGGAAGTAAACTGGAACTCAAAGGGCCACCCAAGAGGAGGGACTCTAAAACACAACCAGATTCTCAGGGAGAACCCCAGAAGAGTGAAGCGCTAGGAGTCAGAAACAGAGTGAGTCAGAAACAGAGAGCCTTCAAAGTCTGATCACCAGCTTCAAGCCAGCTCATCCCCAGGCTGGATAAAGATGGCCTTCCAATGCTTGAACTGCCTTCCAGAAAGCCGAAGTAAATCCTTTCTGATGAAACAACATCGGTCAGAGCCAAAAACATATCTCTGGACTTCCCTGGTGGTCCAGTGGTTAAGAATCTGCCTGCCAATGCAGGGAACAGGGGTTTGATCCTTGGTCCGGGAAGATGCCACACGCTGTGGGGTAACTAAACCTGGGCAACACAACTGCTGAAGCCTGTGCTCCAAGCCTATGCTCAGCAACAAGAGAAGCCACTGCAGTGAGAAGCCTGTGCAGCACAGTGAGAGAGCAGCCCCTACTTGCCACAACTAGAGAAAGCCTGCATGTAGCAACAAAGACCCAGCACAGTCCGAAAAAAGAGTATCTCTATAATAGAAACAGACCCACAGGTGATCCAGATAGTGGAGTTATCTGATAGACTTTTAAATAACTGTGATTTAAATGGTCAAGAAAATCGATTACAAGAGGGAGAATTTCACCAGAGAACTGCGATCTATACACCAGAATCAAATGGAAATTAAAGTGGCATGGATAGAATTCAGCAATTAATACCCTCGAAGAACAGCTAACATTTTTTCATTCAGCCAGAAGGAAGGGCACCTCAGGGGCAGGTAAGTGCCCTGTGAAACCTCACAGTTGGCAGCCTGCAAACAGGATGGAGGGCGGGGTGTGGGGCTGGCAGGGCCAGCGGCAGCATTCTGTGCAAAAAATTCAGAGAAGGCCAGTTGGAACCACAGTCTGCTGGAATTTGAATGCTGGATGAAGAAATTTGAATCTTGTTCCGCAAAGAGTGAACAGTAGTTCATTCTGTTTGTGTCTCTGGGTTTACTTTGCCTCCAGGGTCAGTTTAGAAAAAGTAAAAAAAAAAAAAGAAATGATGTAGTTTGCATTTTTAAGTTACTTTTTTTAAACATTAAGAAATCAGTATCTGAACCAATACTTAAAACATTTTTAATTGTTTCTCCATCCACAAAGAGCCTCATCTTTTGGGCTATTTTTGTAACACTCCATAACAAGCCTATATTACAGTTTCGGACTGTAGCATTGAACTTTTAAACAAATTTTGGTATTGAGCAAGACCTTTTTCAGCTGGTTTATTTTGTCCTTCCTTTGCTGACCTTGTAAACTACTTAATTGCGAAATGTGGCTTGTCTCAGAGTGCCTCTTAAACATTGTATTCTTTAAAATAGAGATTTTCCATTGCACGGGAGACCAGGAGCCATATCAACATACTCGCACAACAAAGCCGGGCTCCTCACTTCCACTTACTTAGAGACATATGGTTTTCATCAGCCACTTCTCTCTTCTTGGCAGAAAAGCTGGCAAGGGTTTAAATTTTATTTAGCAAATAGCCCATCCCTCTAACACCAAGCCCCCACTCGCTGTTCTGTCTCTTCCGCTGTCCCACCTGACCCTGCCTCCTTCTCCAGTCCCAAAGTGTGCCCCCAATCTCTTTCCAGGAAGACCCAATCAACTGAATCACCCACCTGCCGGGGCTGGTCAGTGGAGATCTGAAGCAGGAAAACAGCCAGAAGGCCTCTGGGAGTTGGAGAACAAGCTGAGTATGAACGGTCTCTTAGAAGAGGGGGTTCCTGAAATTAGATCAGCGGGCCCAGCTGGGAGCTGTTCCTCACTGATGCAGAGAAGGGGCAGCTGATGAGGACGGCTCAGGGCCTGGAGACCACTGCCATTTGGGGTGTCCTACCCCCACAGTGATCCAGTGGGGAAGCCCAGTGCCACTCCCTTGCCACGGTCTCCCCCACCCTCTGCTCCCGCCAGTTCTTACCCTTCTGACATCACTGTGAGGGAGTCTTTGAAACTGGTAGCAAAGTTCGGTGAGTCTTCATTCTCCCTGAGCATCCTTCCCCCGAGGCTGGCTGAGCCTCAATGACATGTATAGGGCCAGAAAGAAGTGCCTGAGTGCTGGTGAGGACGGCCCTAGACTAGACTAGAGGGTTCCCGCCGGCTTAGCACCCTCACCAGTGCCATATTTGTTGCAACAACTGACCATTTCTGCCTCCAAACATACCCTGAATCCATGCACGTTTCTCTACCTATGGAGGCAGAGGCTGTCCCGGCTCCTGGCCTTGGTGGTCTAGGATGTTGGGGTTCTGAGGGGCTGGAGGAAGGCCAGTGTGGCTGGGCCACCATGACGGAGGGAGAGTCACTCAGGATGTGGCTGTAACATTTGGGGGACCAAATTCCATTCAGACTGCTTCCCTCCAGGGTCCAGAAGGCTCTGGAGCTCTGATGTAGACCTGTGAACATTTCTTGAGACTTTGCATCAGCTGGGTGCCCCGGTGGTGAGACTTGCTGGGGCTCACGATTCTTTGGCCATGTAAGGCTGCAGGGGCCCTGGGTTGGAATCGCACACTGTGAAACCCTCAGCCTCATAGAGACAGAGTGACCCAAGTATACAGCAAGGATCCTAGGACTTCTAAGGAGGAGTGAGAATAGGGCCTTCCTATGGTCCCCATGGCTGGTTCTCCAACTTGGAAACAGCAAGGACTGGGAAATAAGGAAACAGGCCTGAGCTGTTTTGAGAAAGCACGTGTATCAGGGTCATAGGATAGGGCTCGGGAGGTGTTGACGAGGGAGGGGTGGAGCCAGAGCAGGGACGATATTTCAAACTAGGCAGGTGGAGCCAATGAAAACATCTCTGGGCTATACTTAAACTTGAGCAGCAGGAAGGCAAAAGCTGTGATTTAAACAACCAACAAAATTATTCCAGCACTTCTGCCTTCCAAGGGGGTGGCATAATTCATATCAAAGGGATGGTGAATCTTTACCTGCCTGCAGAGACTAGCGGAGGAAGGAGTTAAGACTAATAATTTGATTGTGTTGAGGGAAAAGATAATTTTCAAACTGGCCCTTAATGTCTTCTGGGCAGGCAGAGATTGGCCCTGAGGTGGTCTGGGCAGAGGGTTGGGGTGAGCTGCTCCTAGGAGAAATGATGCTGTGGGAGACTGGCTCAGGGTGGGAGGGCAGAGGGGCGGAGGGGGAGTGAGGCTGGAAACATATGGATGCTGTTGGGGTGGGGAAGAGCGAGGGAATATCTGATATTCACCTTGAAGGGGTTTCTGTGAGAAGATGCAACATAGCTCTCCCAGTTGTGTGTGTGCGCACGCATGCCCAGTCGCTCAGTCGCATCCAACTCTTTACAACCCTTTGGATGGTAGCCCCGCAGGCTCCTCAGTTCATGGGGTTTTTCAGGCAAGAATACTGGAGTGGGTTGCCATTTCCTCCTCCAGGAGATCTTCCGACCCAGGGATCGAACCCACGTCTCCCGGTCTCCCGCTTTGCCAGGTGGATTCTTACCACTTGGAGGAAAATGTGTCACAGAGACCCTATGCTAGGGCTACTTTAGGAAAATCAAGGGAAAGTACCTGTGCTTCAGGTTTGTCTTGACACAGGGCAGAGAGAGGAAAACAGCTTCACGGGGCAAAAATAGAAAAAAAAAAAAGAGAAAGAGGGGGAGAGAAAGGAAAGGAGGGAAGAAGCAAGGAAGGAGGGGAATTATAAATAATTCAATAGAAACTGATAAGGGGGGATTGGGAACAAATCCCCTGAAAGTCTTGCAGAAAACCCTGAATTTCCCTCTACTGTGGGTTGAGAGTTTGATCCATTTTCCTTTGGAGAGTAAAGGGCAAGGTGAGGACTTCCTGGTGGTCCAGTGGCTGGAACTCCACACTGTCAATGCAGGGGGCCTATATTGGATTCCTGGTCAGGGAGCTAGATACCACATACCACAACAGTGTTCTCAGACTGCAACTAAAAGCTCCTGCTGCTGCTGCTGCTGCTAAGTCACTTCAGTCGTGTCCGACTCTGTGCGACCCCATAGACGGCAGCCCACCAGGCTCCCCATCCCTGGGATTCTCCAGGCAAGAACACTGGAGTGGGTTGCCATTTCCTCCTCCAGTACATGAAAGTGAAAAGCGGAAGTGAAGTTGCTCAGTCGTGTCTGACTCTAGCAACCCCATGGACTGCAGCCTACCAGCCTCCTCCATCCATGGGATTTTCCAGGCAAGAGTACTGGAGTGGGGTGCCATTGCCTTCTCCGAAAACCTCCTGCAGAATACAACAAATATTGAATGTCCTGCAACTAAGACCCAGTGCTGCCAAATAAATGAGTAATTACTTTTTAAAAAGAAGGCCAGGTGACCCCATATGGCCATAGGACTTGGGCACACCCACCATGGTAGACAGAGAGTTTTAATCTTGTGTGTAACTTACTAAGTGATGGGGAAGAAGAAACTGAGCAGGGCCTGGTGAGGGCTCAAGCAGTCTCTAAAGGGCTCTTGAGAAGATCCATCAACTAGGAGTTTAGAATCCAAGCCTGTTCTGTTGAAGGAAGGCCCTTGGCTCACTGTAACCAAGAGGGTTATGGAAACCCTTGTGAGATCTGGAAGGAAGTGGGCTCACTATTCCTTTCTACACACACACACACACACACACACACACACACACACACACACCCCTTCAGATAATGAAATGGACACATTTAGCCTGTCTCCCTGCACTCTTCCCCTTGATGTTTCTTGAAGTCTCTTTTAAATTATGAATCGGCTCATTAATGGCCAGTTAAGATGACTGAGTGGTTCCATCTATATTTCAGGCAAGCCCGGGATCCTTTTGGCCAATCAGGAGGACACCCTCCTTTCTATTTTCCCTTCCACTTAGAAACTGAAGTCATTCAAGGTGGTGGCTTCTGAGAATTCCCTGTGTGACAGGAAGATGTTTCATTCTTTATAGAAGTAGATGCCTCAAGTCATGAATTGCCATGATCAGGCTCCCCTAAAAGTTCCCCCCAGAACCTGATCCTTGAGTATCAACCTTTTATCTTGATTTCTACAGAGGAGACTTTATCATGTCCTAGACTGTAATACAACCCTGAGAGGGGGGATCCCCAGGGACATTGGTGGGGAGGACACTTCTTCCTTCTAGAGGAGGAAGACCCTGCAGGGAGGGGTCTAGAAACCATCTCAAATGTCAAATGAAGATATTGAGTCTAAGGAAGAGAAAGTCAGGGAGAACACACAACTATCAGTGAGAATTCTCCCTTATGAGCAAGAGAAATGTGGCATATTTGGTTAAATAAGAAAAAAAAAATATTGGTTCATGTGAAAGAGAGGATTGTGTAGGCTCCTAGAAGATGGCAATCAGCTCTGTCCTACTCAAACAGAATAGGTTCCCCCACAGGAAAGAAGGGGTCTGTTACCACAGGAGGATACGAGAGGTACTGGCCAGACAAAATAGCACAAGTCCACCCCAGCTGACTACAAATTTATGAGATATGCATCTGGGTTTTTTTCTGTATAATGCAACTTTGATCACATCACCATCTTGCTCAATATCCTTCAGTGGCTCACCAGCATCTACAAGATAAAGTCCAATTTCTTCAAATGACTTACAAAGCCCTTCATGCTCTGCCCCTGGTTCCCTGCTCAGCTGCACCTCCTACCACTCTGCCCAGATCTCTCCCCAAGTTACCATTACACCCAGAGCCAGGCAGATATTGGTCCCTCTGCCTAATACATGGGCTAAGCTCTTTCCTAATTCTCTGCTGCTGCTGCTAAGTTGCTCCAGTCATGTCCAACTCTGTGCGACCCCATAGATGGCAGTCTACCAGGCTCCCCCGTCCCTGGGATTCTCCAGGCAAGAACATCGGAGTGGGTTGCCATTTCCTTCTCCAATGCAGAAAAGTGAAAAGTGAAAGTGAAGTCCCTCAGTCATGTCTGACTCTTAGCGACCACATGGACTGCAGCCCACCAGGCTCCTCCATCCATGGGATTTTCCAGGCAAGAGTACTGGAGTGGGGTGCCATTGCTTTCTCCGTTCCTAATTCTCTACATCACAGCAAAACACAAGTCAACAGCATTGCCTGAAATCTTAGGGAGGAAGAGAAGTACATACCGGAAAGCATCCTATCATTGCCCTCAGAATTGACTCTCCTCCCACCCTCAGGCACCTTCTAAGTATCCCTCTTCCTTGGAGTTCAGGTCTAAGCAATGACCCCACCCTCATCCCAGCTCTTGAAAGTAGTTTTTCCCCTCTCACTCCCAGCTAAGAGCTGCCTCCCAAGACCTCTTGTCCTGCCCCAGAATTTGCCTCTTCTATACATTACTGGCAATAGGAATATCAAAACAAAATATCTGCCAGAACACTTTCCAAAAGTCAGAATGGTCAGGTTAATGCAACGCTTTGAGAGGGACGCCAAGTCCCGGGTCTAGGTTGGGCTGCGCCAGGCCCTCCCGGTCGCGTTTCTTTGCACAGTTGCTTTCTCCAGCCCAAGTTGAAGAAGTGAGCACTTTTCTCCCACATTCTTCTCCATCTCAGCTCCTTATCTTGTACAAACAACTGATCCCAGAGTAACACACACCACTTTGCAAGAACACACCAGCTTCAAGCATAGTGTAGTCTGATTCCAAATTAGGAGATGGTGGTGCTCTAAACAAAACAATGCTCAGAGGCAGACTTCTACAAATCATTCAATGTATATTACTAAAGAGTATTAACATTTTAGATTAAGAAATCTCCTTTAGGGCCCCGTAAGTGTGTTCCCATTCTCGCCAAGAATGATAGATTTTTGCTTTGTATTAGCATAACTAAAAGGGCCTACTCAGCTGGGCATTTGAAAACAAAGGAACATCTTCCATAAATCAAATTTAAATCTCCATCCTAAAAGACAGGTAGTTTGCAATCCTAAAATTTCATTTTTTTCCAGTTTAAAAGCAAATCCAACTTATTATAAACTCATTATAAATTATAAAATGTAATTTTATAATTCCAGGACAAAATGTAATTTTATAATTCCAGGACAAAGGACAACAAGGAAAGAGATTTGGTGAAGACTGATTTCAAAGTTTTGTCAAGGGAGCCATATCAAGACATCCAATAAAAACATACAAATGAACAGATGTGGGAATTTCCCAGACCTGCTCCAAACAGTGAAACATTGCATAGTTATTTTAAATTTTATTTTAAAGCACAGCTAAACTCAAAAGCAAAAAAAGAAAATTTCTAGACACCAGAAATGAAACACAAACCTAAAGCCACAGAGCATCAGAAGGGACAAACCCCAAAAAGAGTAGATGGAAGCAATAGTGAAATCACCCCAAGAGAAGCCTTAATAATGCAGGGAGCACTTATAGGACTCTTGTGGAAAATAACCCCTGTTAAAGATGAGCTCACAGACAAAAACTACAAAATTATATGTGAGGAAATCCAGTGCCAAGATGGATATTCCACTGACCCAACAAATGGGTTAATTAACACCAGAGGAACTAAAGACTAAAAAAAATGATCTGAATGGTGACTTAAGAGTTTAGAGTGATAAAGAAAGGCCTATATAATAAGAGTAGAAAATTATGAAATAATGACAAGAGGATTTGCAATATTGGTTATAACTGTGAGTTGTACGTTTCTCTTTGCAGTTGTATTTCAGTTCATGCATTTTGAAGTTTTATGAAGTGCATATACACTTAGAATTACTATGTTCTCTAGGTAAATTAATCCCTTTATCACTATGAAATAACTCCTTTTATCCTTGGAAATAGTCTTTGCTCTGAAATCTACTTTGTCTGATATTAATATAGTCACTCCAGCTTTCTTTTGACTAGTATTAACAGATTTAGGTATATCTTTATCTAACCTTTGGCCACCTCATGCGAAGAGCTGACTCATTGGAAAAGACTCTGATGCTGGGAGGGATTGGGGACAGGAGGAGAAGGGGACGACAGAGGATGAGATGGCTGGATGGCATCACTGACTCGATGGACCTGAGTCTGGGTGAACTCCGGGAGTTGGTGATGGACAGGAAGGCCTGGCGTGCTGCGATTCATGGGGTCGCAAAGAGTCGGACACGACTGAGCGACTGATCTGATCTGATCTGATCTATCTAACCTTTCACTTTTCCAAAAAATCTTTTTATTCATTTATTTATTTTGAGGGGTTGTTCTGGGCCTTTGTTGCTGCACAGGCTTTTTCTCTAGTTGTGGCGAGTGGGCCGCTCTCCAGTTGCGGTGCACGGATTTCTCACTGCGGTAGCTTCTCTTACTGCAGAGCACACGGCTCTAGGGCATGCAAGCTTCAGTGGTTACCACGCATAAGCTCAGTAGCTGAGGCTCCCAGGCTCTAGGGCACAGGGTCAGTAGTTGTGGTGCGTGGGCTTAGTTGCTCTGCCACATGTGGGATCTTCCCAGACCAGGGATTGAACCGGTGTCTCCTGCACTGGCAGACATATTCTTTACCACTACCCCCAGGGAATCCCTAACTTTACACTTTGAACCTATTATGGATATAATTAAAGTGAGTTTCTTAATATCAATTGGGTCATACTTAAAAAAAAAAAATCTCATAATCTATATTTTTAAATTGGGACATTTAGACTATTTACACTTAATGTAAATGTTGTTGATATTGTTGAGTTTAAATCTACTATTTTGCTACTTGAGTTCTATGTGTTCTGTCTGTTCTTTGTTCTCAATTTCCACTTTTTTGAGCTACTTACTGTGTTTTGTGATTCCATTTTATCATAGATCTACTTTATTCATAGGATATTATGTGCTATTCATTTTACCATAGGTCTACCTCCTTCTTTTTAACTCCGGTGTAATATTCCATAATGTGGATGTATCATAGCTTATTTAACTATTAATAGGAATTTAAATATTTTTTCAATTTTTAAATATTACAAAAAGTTCTGTTAATTAACATTTTTATGTATGTCTCTTTGTGCTTTGAGTATCTCTGTATAATCAAGTTCAGAAGTATAATTTATAGGTCAAAGGATATGTATTTTTTCATTTTGATGGAGTCTGTCAATTTGCCCTCCAAAAAATCTGTATCAATTTGTTCCACCAACAAAGAATAATTGCTCACCTCCTTGGCAACCCTAGATAGAATTTTATTTTATTATTTTTAGTCATTCTATTGGAGGATGTTGTCAGTTATTATTATTTTAAATTTCCATGTCTCTGTTTTTTTATAATATTAAACATATTGACATCTATTCATTGGACATATGTACTTCTTCTGTGAATTGTGTATTGTTATCGTCAGAGTTGTGTTCCCTCGCCCCCCACCCCCTGCACCTGCAAATTCATATGTTGAAATCCAAACCGCTAGCATCTCAGATGTGACTATATTTGGAGACAGCGCCTTCAAAGAAATAAGGTAAGATGAGGTCATTATAGGAAGAGATTAGGACACAGACTTGCGTGTGCTCAGAAGGATCATGTGAGGACACATAAAGAAGGCAGCCATCTGCAAGTGCAAGGAAGAGGTTTCAGAAGAAATCAAACTTGCCAACATCTTGATCTTGGACTTCTAGCCTCTTGAACTGCAAGAAAATAAATTTCTGCTGTTTAAGCCACCCCATATGTGATAATTTCTTATGGCAGAGCTAGCAACATACACATAATCGTGTGACTATGAATACATGTGAATATACACATATTCATATATCTTGCCCATTATTCTCTTGAGCAATGTATCTTCTTATTGCTTTATAAGAGTTCATTATATATTTATTTTATTATGTATATAAATATATACATACACACATATATGTAAAATAGCCTTTTGTCTAGAGTGACCACATAATGTATCACTCAAGCCAAGAAGACACCTTGAGACTAACAAATGCTAAAGCAGATGGGACACCATGACAGCAGGTATAAACAGAGCCAAAGTTTTTAACTGTAAAAGCCATCCTGAGAAAACTAGAGTGTTTGGCCACCATACTATGATCTGTTATATTTACTGCCAAGTATATTTCTCCAAGTATATTCATTACTTTTAAAATTTTAATAGACTTTATTTTTAGAGCAGTTTTAGGTTTGCAGAAAATTTGAGCAGAAAGGCTCCCTATTTATTAACATCTTGCATTAGTATGGTAATTTGTGACACTTTATGAACCAATATCAATACATTTAATAACTAAAATGAATAGTTTACATTAGGGTTGGCTCTCTGTGTTGCATAGTTCTATGGGTTTTGACAAATACATAAGTCATGCATCCAACATTACAGTACCATACAGAAGAGTTTCACTGCCCTAAAAATGCTCTGCACTCCATCTATTAATCCTTCCCTTCCTCCCTCAGAACTTCTGACAATCACCGATTTTTTTTACTGTCTCTATAATTTTGCCCTTTTCAGAATATCATACAGTTGGAATCATATAGTATATAGCTTCTTCCAGTTAACGATACGCATTTAAGACTCTTCCATGTCCTTTCATGACTTGATAGCTTCTTTCTTTTTATTACTGGATAATATTCTATTGTAAGGATGTACCCTAGTTTGTTTATCCACTCACTTATTGAAAGATACTAATATCAGGGTTTGTTTCCAGTTACTGAGTTAATGAACAAAGCTGCTTTAAAGGTTTATGTGCAGGTTTTTGCGGTTTTGAACTCATTTGGGTAAATACCTAGGATTGGGATGGATGAATTGTACAATAGCCTATGTTTAGCTTTGCAAGAGACCACCAAACTGTCTTCCAAAATGACTGCCCCACCTTGCATTCCCACCATCAGTGAATGGGAGTTCCCACGTCTCCACATTCTCGCTAGCATTTGATGTTGTCAGTGCTTTGGATTTTAGTTTTAGAAAAAGTCTGAAGCTTTTTCTACCCAACCTTCTTTCCTTCTTCCTTTCCTTTCGCAGATGTCACATCTAAATTATACTCTGAAGGTTTTCCCTACATTCCTGCTCCTTTTCCGCTTTATCTTTTACATGCATTGTCCTAACAAATTCCCTGGCCTTCTAACTCTATCTTGATGTCTACTTCCTAAAAGATCTAAGCAGATACAGCTCACATGAAACTTTGAGACACCTAGAGAAAAAGGCAGCACAGCCTCCGTTTTACTAGCACAGATCCTGGCAGAGATGGTGTAGTTTTAGAATAGCATCCATGGCAAAAACTTACTACTATCTGACAGCTTCCAGACTGCAGCAATGACATCTCTTCAGTGGCTCACTTCTGCACTGACTTTGGAAGTTATTCTGGTAAGCTCATCCTAAAGTCTTTTCCTCCAACACTCCTTACATTTCTGGCAGCTATACATAGATTCCATAAATATCTTTCTGATTTAGAATAGTAAAATGAATTCTCTTTTCAGAAAGTAAAACCAAACCCAATATACTATCTAATTTAATTTCTTCCAAAGTGGGTGATCTATCGTCTCAAAACCATTCTTGAATACTCAGTCTTTTCCTAATGATTTAAAATGCTCTTTTCTCATACACTAGATTTCCATGCATCTATTTCTTTACTCTCTTCCATTGATTAGATTATCTGTTCACATAGCAGTATCCCTCTGAATTGACCATTTTATCAACGTCAGTCACTCAGTCGTGTCTGACTCTTTGTAACCCCATGGACTGTAGCCCACCAAGCTCTTCTGTCCATGGAATTTCCCAGGCAAGAATACTGGAGTCGGTTGCCATTTCCTTCTCCAGGGGGTCTTCCTGACCCAAGGATCAAATCCGGGTCTCACTTTATAACAAATGTTTATATGTGGAAGAGCTTTTTCCTTCTTGTTCTTACTGTGTCAAAATTCACCAGGCTATTCTTATTCATTTTTCCTCCTTCTAGTTGACTTTTAGAACTTGCTTGTAAATTTCCATTTTTAAAACCTTATTAAGTTTTTATTGGGATTTCCCTGAATTTATAGATTAATTTGGAAAGAATTTATGTCTCTACAATATTGGATCTTCACCAGGATTCATTTGTATTGGGGACTAGCTAAATGGCTTGGGAGTGGGCCTAAAACTTGAAGGCTCAGGCTGTATCAGATAATTAACTGAGTAGCTCATAGGTATCTTAGAAAGAGCAAGAAAAGTATTTCAGAATGGTGGGAAAGCAAGACAGGCCACCTGGAGTTAAGGAGTGGTTTGACGATGATATATTAAAGGATAAATAACTATCTCATATGTAAAGGGAAGTACTTTAGGCCATATACTTGGCTGAGGGAGGGACTCTGGAGACATTAAATTCTTCCATGTGCTGATATAAAGGCCCCCAAATCCTGGATGGCATCAAGATGGGACCAAAGGGGAAACAACACTGAGGATTCCGGAGAACTTGAAGCCAGGGGACAATGGAGGAAAGGTCCTGTTTCTGGTTTCTTGGAGACCAGGATAATGGATGGTTCTTCTGTATCAGGCAGATAACATGGAAGAACAAGGTGGGCCTGGTAAGGGAAGACAGTCTTCTCGGAGAGTCAGGAAAAGAAGAACAGCCTTGGAAGAGACTGGATATGGGCTGGATCAAGGTTTACAGAGTTGAGACATCCCTGTGCAAGATTCATCTGCAGTGGTGACCACAGATGAGTCCTGTGTCCAATTGGCAAGAGTAGAAACTCCTACTCTTCTTGATTTCAATGGCTTGCATGTGTATTATTATTACTGAGTTACTGAAAGCAGAGAAAGAGGATTCATGGGTGTTATATCTCCTCCTCAGAACCAGAGTTTCAAGCCCTGGCTGATGGGAGATAAAGTGTCAGAGAAGGCAAAGTGCTAATCTGACACCTGCTCAGAGGTCTTCTACTGGAATGTTCTCCAGAAGTCTTCCAGACTGAGCCACAGGCTTCTGGAGCAATTTGGGTCCCTGGGGTCCCTGCAGCTGATGCTGAGCTCCAAAATGGACCTTTCCTCTTCTACCGTTTTATTAAAAAAAAAAATCACATCTGGATAATCCTTCAGAGTTTATATTCATTATCTCATTTGGCCTCCTAAAGACACGATAATTTAGACGTAGTTACAACTACTGATTGGCAGACTCAGCCTTAGAGAGATTATTTGACTCACCAGAGGGCACAAAGCTACTAAGTGACAGAGCCATTTACTTATTCAGCAAATATTTTCTGAGGCCCTACTGTGTGTCCAACATTCTGGAGACCCAGAGCTGAAAAAAACCTTTCCAAGTTGTCAGGGAGGTCCCAGCCTAGTGGGCAGACAGGCTTGTGAACAGGCAAATTTCCGTGATGCTGGGAAAGATTGAGGGTAAGAGTAGAAGGGGGCGACAGAGGTTGAGACGGTTGGGTGGCATCACTGACTCAGTGGCTATGAGTTTGAGCAAACTCCAGGAGATAGTGAAGGACAGGGAGGCCTGGCGTGCTGCAGTCCATGGGGTCGCAAAGAGTCTGGCACTACTTAGCGACTGAACAATTGCCTCACTGGTGGTCATGACCATTACAGAGGTTACACAGAAGCAAGCCCCCAAGAAGTCCTGCGAGAGTCTTCACAGACATAGAGGCAGCATTTGAGCTGAGACTTGAAGAATGACTAAGAATTTTCCAGGGAGAGCAGTGGAGAGGTTGTGTTTTAGGAAGGAACAGCAGGGGCAGAGAGGCCCAGCATGAGAGGACGGGGAAGGCACGGGAAAAGCGCAGCTTGCTGTGGATCACAGAATCGCACGGCAGCAAGGCGCGGTGGAGCGGGTCTAGAGGCAGGGCGTTCATTCCATGGCTAATGTGTGCACCAGACACTACCCCAGCAAAGCACATACTAACCCACGGCGTCGTCCCCTGGTCTAGGCTGCGACCCCTCCCGGCAGAGTTCACACCCTGAGCCCCGTGGGATCAGGCTGAGGCTACCCCTGTCGGACTTCGTTTGTGTCCTCCCTTCCCCACCGCCACACACTCTGAGACCACACTTTTGACAAATCCTCTTTTCCTGGGGATTGCACCTAGGGAGCCACCCCAAACACCTGCTTTATTATTTTCAGTCACTTATAAGAACCTGACACCATGCTATGTATTTTTCACAGTCCATCCCCTTCCACTAGAATATAGGCTCCACGAGGGCAGGGACCTGACCCATCTGATTCCCTGTGGTTTCTCATGCCTGGAAGGGTGCCTGGCATATAGTAGGTACCCAGAATATCCCTTGCTGAATAAATGATCTCAGTGAATTCTCACAATTACCCTGTGAGGTGAAAATTATCATCCTGTTTTACAAATGAGGAGACTTGCCTAAGTGACACAGTTCACAGCATAGCCAAGGATTCTGAACTCTGCCTGTGCGACTCCAGACCAAAGCTTACACTGTAAATCCAAGCTCGTGTTTACAATCTCCAGGACATTCCAGGCTATTTCCTACCTCTTCAGTGCTACTGAAGCTGCTTTTTTTTTTTTTTTGCAAAGAAATGTCCTTTCTCACCCCCCCACACCCTTCCTCCACAAACACAATTGATCTACGCAGTGCCCCTCGAGCCGCTTTGGCCTCTGGACAGCTTCCATCAGGTGGCTCGTCCTCATGTTTGTTTCTGCTTTTTCTTCTGTGCAGTTCTTTAGGGTAAGACCTTGCCACATTCATCTCTGCTTCCCTAGCACCAAGTGGGGTCCTTGCAGAAGGCTAGCAATCTGTGAATATTTGTTAAATGAAAAGAAGGTAAGGGAGGGAGGGAAGGAGGAAGCAAGAGGGAGGGAGGAAGGGAGAGATGGAAAGAGGAAGGAGGATGTGACCAGGGCAGTGGGGATTTCAGAGCCAGGTCCAGCCCTGGTCCATTAACACCAGCACTGTGCTGCACACAGAGGCCAGAGGTCTGCCTGCCTCTGGGAGTCTCTGGTTCTTCACTGTTTGCTGATTGGCAAAATGTCAGCATGCACAGGACAGTTTCACATAACTTGATGTTAAAGGCAGAACAAATCACATTATTTGTACATGCCCTCTCCCCAGAATGGATACATGGTCGTCTCCCTAACAGCCATCCCATCCCCTTCATACTGGGCATCAGCCGTGCTGTCTGGCTAGGACAATTCCACCCAGGCTCAGGGGTCTACAGGCAGTTGGGTCCAGTGGAGAGAGATGTAGATGGGGAATCCAGAGATCTGGGAGCCCAATTCCATCTGGGCCAAAATTGGCAAAGTGACCCTGGGAAGGTCCTTCCCTTCTCCGGGCCTCTGTTTCCTTGTCTGTGACATGAGGGACCTGAACTGTCTATAGGTGGTCTCTAACTTTCCTTCTGGCTCTAGAATCCCCGTATTTCTAAGACTCTAAATTGCCCAGTGCAGTAAGGCAGTCAAGGGTAGTGGCCAGGGCCCAGGATGAGGAGCGTAGATATCTGGGTTCAGAACCAGGCTCACCTCTTAGGATCTCTGTGCTCAGTCCCTAAGGGCCTCAGTGTCTTCAGCGATATGATGGAAGAAAATTCCTCTTGCCCAAATTACTCTCCTGAGTGAATAAAGGGATCAAACATGATAAGGATGAAGAAAAGATAAGACATTTACTGTTGCTGATCATTTGTATTGGCTCCAATCCAGACATGGTGGTAAGAACTTGACAGACTTTATCTGATTCACTCTTCAGTCCTATAGGGTAAGGATTGTCCCCAGGGATAATCTGGGACATGCTAACCACCAGCCCTCTGGGGAGCAAAGCCCTGACTTGCAGGTTTGCTCATTTCTTTGGTGTAAATTGGGCTTCCCTGATGGCTCAGACGGTAAAGAAGCTGCTGGTAATACAGGAGATGTGGGGTTTGATCCCTGGGTTGGGAAGATACCTTGGAGAAGGGAATGGCTACCCACTCCAGTATTCTTGCCTGGAGGATTCCCTGGAGAGAGGAGCCTGGTGGGCTACAGTCCATGGAATTGCAAGGAGTTAGACACGACTGAGCAACTGACTTTTTGGTGTCAATATTCTGCTGTGGCCCATTTCAAGCTAACCAGCTTCATACGACTGAATGAGAAATTGAAAAATACACACAGTTGGCTTTTGAGAGGGAGAATGAGCCAGCTCCAGTGCATCTCTGATTACTTCTGCTTTATTTATGAGAAAACTGAGCTTTGGCAACATGGCCCCGTTCACACAGTCAGTACTAGTGGGGGCGGGATGGGAACCTAGACCTGATCGTTAAACACTCAGGTCCCTTCCCCCGCGCAACACTGGCCCTCTGTGGGCTAGGGGGCACCATCTGTGCTCGTGGACAGACTGGACCTAGAAGATGTCAGTTTGGAAACTGGCTTGACCATTTTCTAGCTGTGAGACCTGGCAGCCCTCAGCTTCTTTTAACCTAACCTTCTTTTAGCCTCAGTTCCTCATCTGTTAAATGGAAGAAAACCCACAGTGCACAAGTTTTCTTGGTGGCTCAAATCAACACTGTCATGCTTTGTGACAAATAACTCAGTCTCAAAGCAAAAGTGACCAGCCCCCCAGAGGGGGGCCGATGGGGAGTTGCTGCTGGTCCAGGGGGCCTACCTGCTCTGAGGACACTGCTTCCCGAAGACTTTGGGACGCTCATCCTCTTTTTGTAGCCAGAGGGTCTATAGCCAAAGGCAGGTGGAATCACCCTCCATCCTAGGCAGATGCCCGCTTAACTTCTAACAGGCTCGGCTCCCTCAACCTCCTAACTCCTAACATTCCAGCGCCAGCCCCTCCCTCCTGCCGCTCCTGGGAGCTCAAGCCGGGCAGAAACCAGAACCCTGTTCAGAGCTGCTGGAATCCCACGCCTCATAAATCAGGATGCACCCTGAGCTGTGGGACCAAAGGAGTGCTCTGGAAAAGTGAGTGAATCCTCTGGTGATCATTTCCAAAAACCATCCCACACCCCACTGAGGACTGACCCCTCCCCAGGGTTAACCTACCTTCCAAACCACCCCCACTACAGATATTTGGGCTCACACCTCCTTCTCTTAATATCCAAGCAGCGCAGGATGGAAAGAGCCCTGAGGCAGGGTTCAGACTCCTGGAAACCATGCCCTGCTCTGTGGCGTGACTCAGAAGGGAAGTTAGCTGAGCTCTCAGAACCTGCCCTCACTTGGCCTGGCTGACCTGGAAAGAGGGAGCAGAAGGTCTGTGATCACCTTTGTAAGAGGCAGACATTGTCTCTCTGTGCAGACCCAGTCTGTGCCCAAATCATGTGCATTTACACACACACACACACACACACACACACATATGTGTGCACACTCCCGACTATCCCCATCACGGAGCATCCTTGGACTTCAGAGATGCACATTGTCATGTTGACTCTGTTCTCCCAAGAGGCAAGAAAGAGATTTCCAGGTGACCCAAATCCCTGGGTGCATACCTGCTAAGTCACTTCAGTCATGTCCAACTCTGCGATCCTATACACTGTAGCTCACCAGGCTCCTCTGTCCATGGGATTCTCCAGGCAAGAATACTGGAGTGGGTTGCCATGCCCTTCTCTAGGAGATCTTCCCAACCCAGAGATCAAACCCAGGTCTCCTGCATCTTCTGCATTTCAGGCAGATTCTTTACCCACTGAGACACCTGGGAAGCCCGATCCAAATCCCTCAGTCAATTCAGTCGCTCAGTCATGTCCAACTCTTTGCGACTCCATGGACTGCAGCACGCCAGGCTTCCCTGTCCATCACCAACTCCTGGAGTTTACTCAAATTCATGTCCATTGAGTCAGTGATGCCATCCAACCATCTCATCCTCTGTCGTCCCCTTCTCCTCCTGCCTTCAATCTTTCCCAGTATCAAGGTCTTTTCCAATGAGTCAGTTCTTTGCATCAGGTGGGCAAAGTATTAGAACTTCAGCTTCAGCATCAGTCCTTTCAGTGAATATTCAGGACTGATTTCCTTTAGGATGGACTGGTTGGATCTCCTTGCAGTCCAAGAGACTCTCAAGAGTCTTCTCCAACACCACAGTTCAAAAGCATCAATTCTTCGGTGCTCAGCTTTCTTTATAGTCTAACTCTCACATCCGTACATGACTACTGGGAAAATCATAGCTTTGACTAGATGGACCTTTGCTGGCAGAGTAATGTCCCTGCTTTTCAATATGCTGTCTAGGTTGGTCATAGCTTTTCTTTCAAGGAGCAAGCAAGGATTTTCTTCCAAATCCCTGGGAGCTCCTGTAAAGAATCAGAAGGAAAAAAACACAAGCTGGAAACTGTGAGGAAACAAAACACAAGAGAAGGGATTTCCTGAGTGGAAGGGGTTCTGAAACTGACCTGGGGTTGGGAGGTGGGGTGGTATGTGCAGACAGCTTCCCTGGAGTGAGTCCCTGGCAGCCCCTGCAGCTGGGACCTCAGGGAAGGCAGGTGTGACCCGGGGCTGAGGGGCTGACTTGGGATCTGAGAAAGAGACCACTCCTTCTGAGTGACCAGGGGGCTCAGAGAAAGAACTCTGGCCTTAGACAGAAGGATGGAGGAAAGGAAGGGAGGGGTAGGCCAGGATGAGGACAGGAAACCCTCTCCAGTGAGCTAGTACAATCAGCCAGGCAGAGGGAGCTGTCGTCTGGGCCAGGGTTGTCCTTGCCCCAGCTTGTCTGCAGTGTCATTCCAGCACTTTCCTTTAAGTAAGTGCCTAAGGGATGGTCTGGGCCAAGACAGGTTGGGCATGGGCAGAGTTCAGAAGCAGTGGTGTCTTTGGGTGGAAATTTGTCACATTTTCTTGGCACCCAAGGGAGAGGTAAAAGGCACTGAGAGGGATTCTCTCTGTGGGAATCTGAGTTAAGAAGAGGTAATTCAAGGGGATGGGATGGTGGGGTCCAGTAGGCCAAGCAGCACTGATCAAGGGACCTCCCAATGGCATGACCCTACTGAATTGACCATTATGCCAGTCTAGGACTTGTCAGGCTCTTAGAACTGATCCAAACCATGGGCCCAACTTGCCAATCAAACTCCCAAGAGTCAGGACCTGCAGGTCAGCCTTGGCCAATGTGTTCAGTGTGGTCTGACCCCTAGACACATGAGGCTGGGTATGTGGGCTGTGTGTGAGGTCAGAGGGCCACACCATCCTGGCCGTGATGCTGCCCAGAGACCTTCCCAGGCCACACTAGAGCATGAGGCCTTGTCCCTGGAGTGTCTCCATATTCAGGGACTCTCCCCCAAATGGTGTTGGACAACATTGTCCCTATGGCTCAGGGCTCCTCTTAGCCTCTTCTGGGTCTACCACCTCCACCCCTCTGCCCCCAGTTTGTGAGTAGGGTGGGTCCATTTCATGACACTCGCCTGAGCCTGCCTCCCAGGGATCACCCTGAGGCCTCAGTGGGCGCTCAGAGTGCTGGCAAAGTGAGAGGTCCCATAGCCCCAGACCATGGCTTGGCCAACTTCCTGGGATGGTGATCTTAAGGGTGGAGGCAGCTTCTGAGAGCTGCCCCCAGGTCCTGCCCTTGATAGGGAACTTGGCCTCTCCCAAGGCAGATGTGGGATCTCCGAGAGAAGGTAGGCCTCTGCCAAGGCTTTTGGAGACCCTGCAGACTGCCCTGTCCAGCCCCACACACCCAGACAAGGGCTCTGAGGCTTAGATTGAGTCACAGAGATGGGCTCATGGCAGACGGTGGCCAAACCCAGGCCTCCCGCTGCTCGTTCTTCCTATCACAGCTCCCAGGACCGCTCCCCAGCCCCTGCTCAGATATGAAGACACAAGAAGCTTTCCTGGGCCTGAGTGAGGACCCGTGCCCCTCCCCACTCCCCAGGATGAGCGTTGGTGGGGGGCAGGGTGAACTTCTACCAGGGCAGGAAAACTGCTGTCTAAACACACCGCCGTGGGGCCTGTGTGTCTGGCTCGCTGGCTGTCACCCGGGCCAGGTGGGCCTCTGATACACAGCAGGAATTTTCCATTCGCGCATCCTCTGGCTGGTTGGGATCCAAGGCATTTTCAAGCCTTTGTTTTTCATTCCCGTTGTCTCCCCTGCCCCACGAAGATGCATCCTGGGGTCCAGAACCTGAGCCCCTAAACCCTCAGGAAGGCTTCAGTGAGACTCACCCAGGAGCCACCTGTTAGGGCCTAGAATCCAGAATGATCAAATGTAGGAGCAGATAAAGTGCTTTTTAAAAATCTACATGGATGATGAAATTAAAACTCCAAAAGAAGGGTGACCTGGCCAAGATCATTCTACCATTAAGCCGTAACCAAGATCAAACACAGTTTTGTCTAACCCTGACACTCTTATACTTCCAAAGCCCCAGGTTTCCAAGGTGAAGAGCCAAGGTCAGTGAGAGATACTCTAAGCCACGTGAATGAGCTCCAAATGTGAAGCTGCACACAGGAGTGGAGCCATCCACATGCAGAAAACTGTGGATCACAGAAGTCTCCAGAACGGACACCTGAGTTGCCAAGGACACATGCTTCCCTTCACTCCTTTTCCAGCCTGGCAGCAGCAGCTCCAAAATCTCTTCCCCAAAGGTAAGGCCAGTGAGTGGTGGCCTCTCTCTGCAAGGGCCTGTGAAGCCCATCCTGCAGCATGGTGGTGGGGTATTTCCTGGGTTGGGGCAGACTTGGCCGTGTATCCAGGGCATTCCGTGGGCCTTGACCTAGTGGACATGTGGGGATACAGCGAACGTGCAGGGAGGCTGGGCCAGCATGTTGGAGACCAGCCATGTTTGAGCCTGAATCTGGAGAGACCTTTGTCGAACAGTGCAGGGGTTCCAGGGGGCTGCCACAGGTGGAGGTGTGTCCCTAGGGCAGTGTGCCTGGGGGTCAGAGAAGTATTGTGTCTGCAGGGCAGGTTCACATCCAAGAGGAAAAGACTGACTCTGTGGTGAATGGCATTCTGCAAGCTCCTTGCTGGACGCTGGGATGTGTCCGAGAGTCACAACTAACTCCCCAGAGAGTGGGTCCTCACGAAGCTGGACCTCAACCAGGTGTGGCCACAAGCAATCCTCCAACCTCCATGAAACATGTAGAATGAGGCCCCCAGTTATCAACTCAGCATTTCCCAAAGAAGTAAGTTCTATGAGACAGAATCAAAGGGAGTTAGAAAAAAAAAGTTTCCATAGTCAAATAAGTTTGGGAAATCAGGTTAAATCAATCCTGCTTCTTCAAACATATTACAAGTTTCCTGCACATATCCTAGAGCAGTTGTTCTCAGCCGGGGGCAAATTCATTCCCCAGGGGACCTATGACAATGTATTTAGATGCTTTTAGCTGTCACCACTGGAGGGATGCTACTGGCATCTAGTGAGTAGAGGCCTGGATGCTGCTCAACATCCTGCAATGCCCAGGAAAGCCCACCACAAGGAAGTGCCCAGTCCAAATGTCAATCGTATTAAGAATGGCAGACCCTGCAGAGCACAGCACACTCCTGAGGTAGGTGGCTAGGGCCCACAGTGTAGAGAACAGTGGTCATTTTGGACCAATCAGCATCTGCCCTCCCTTCCTATGTTCGAGGATTCCCCCTGCGTGCTCAAGCAGAGGCTGCTTCCCAGTACAGAAGCAGAAAGTGAAATATGGAACTCACAGCACCCAGCCTCTCGAGCTACGGTGCAGGCACGTGACCTCACTCCACCCCTAGACCGTGATGCCAGGAAGCAGGGACTGTGCAGATGCCTCTCTGATGGGGGTGATGGCAGCAGTGGTGGCAGCAGTTACAATCTGTTCCCAGAGGCTACAGTGATGGCAGTTCTAGAAGCAGCTTCCAGTGTTGGTAGAGCCGGTGGCACAAGCTGCAGTATAAAGCACAAGTTTGGCATCAGCAACCATGGGGTCTTCCTGGGGCCAGTGCTACAATATGACTTTGGGCATTGTTCCTGGCTGCTCTGCCTCCGACCTTGGTTTTCTGACCCCACAGGAGATTCTGTGAGCTACCCAAGATTCTTAGAAGAAATCCCATTTAAGCTTAAATTAGCAGAGTTAGCATCTGAAGCTTGCAAACAAGAACTAACTCTGAATGATGCTCAGAATTTCCCAAATGTGTTGGAGCACAGGATTTTTCTTTTGCAAAACATCTCAAGACACCATTGTTCTATGAGCATCCTTTGAGGAACACTGGCCAAAAGGACTGTCTAACAGGGATTCACATAACCTCTGCTCCAGCCAGAACCAGACCACTTCAGTGGCCCAGCCCTACCCAAGGCCCTTGAGGACACTCAGCGCCTCTCTCCCGGTCCTCGCTGAGTCAGGGCTAGCCCACATCTACCCTCCTCCCCCGTGACAGCAAGAGTTGAGAATAACCACAGCTGGCTGCAGCCTCAAGAATCAGAACACAACCAAGGTTTGGAAATGATTGGGCTTGCCGGAAGGTGGAAGGAACTGAAATGTGGATACGAAAACTGTTGCTTGGTTGGGCTGTTGGTGTAGGCAGGTCGGAAGTATATTTAAAAAGAAATTGAGGTTTTGAGAATCTGTGGCATCAGTAGGGAAAAGAGAAAACCTTTAGTGGAGGTCAGAGTTAGAGAAGAGAAGAGTGAAGCTATTTTAGGAAATGTTCTGCCTGGACCTCATAGAAGGTTCTAAGCTGAGTTTAAAGAGAGTGATTTTAGACTCAGTTGGACTCATTCATTTACTGTGGAGCCCAGACACTGAGCAGTGTTGAATCAAACAGACACTTGGCCTGTCCCTGCCCTCCTGGCATTTATGGCCCAGTGAGGAAGGTAGACATCTGATGCTTTAGGTACAACCGGTCTTTTCATTATGATGATGTTTTGTCATTGGAAGGAAAGGGGAACAGAGGACCACAGCAGAAGGGATGTAACCTCCCTGGGGTCAAGGAGGACTTCCTGGAGGCAGGACCATCAGAAGAGCAGGTGTGTGCACCAGGTGGACACAGGGGTCAACCTGGGCGGAGACAGAGTTCACGTGGAGCCATGGAGGAAGCAGCATGACAGGATGGGATATGAAAGAGGCTCCCAAAGCCCAGAGTGGCAGGACTGCCAGGCCAGCCTGGAGGTTAGGAGTGCGGATCCACAAGAGCCCCCTGCAGGCCATGCCGAGGAGCCAGCTCTTCATCATAAAAGCAATGGGAACCATTCTCTAGTTCATCCTAGAGCCACGTGACACATGCCGAGGGGAACCTAAAATTAGAAAAAAATGTGGCTTCTCCAGCGGATGAGGCTGATGAAAGGAACCAGGCCTCAGATGGGTGTGAGCACCCAGGTAAACTAAAAAGAGGAAGCGGAAAGGGAAGGAATCCGCTTGGAGAAGCACCAACCATGTTCTCAGATCACGTGCTGGGTGTTTTACAGGTGACTTTGCATTTATAGCAGAGCTGAAGTAACCATAAAAGCTGCTCTGGCCCCACACAGAACCAAAGTGCATGCTTCCCCTCCCCCGCCCTGCCTGTGCTTGCTGTTCAGGCCTGAAAGCTATCTGAGAAATCCTGGGAGAAACATGCAGGGCCCTTGAGAAGCCGAGGGCGGGGTGGGGTGAGGGTGGAGGGGGCAACCTACACTGCCAGGCAGAGCCAGAGAGTGAGCTGGTAAGGAATCTGAGAAACCTGGCTGGTCCAAGCATCCCTTTTACAGATGAGAATCTGAGGTTCAGCAGCAGAGCTGGAAATAAAGCCCAATATCTGCGACTCCTTGTCCAGGGCTCTCTGCTATTCCAGGTGTGTGTGTGCGTGTGTGCATGTGCACACACATATACCTGGGTACGCACAGGGCTGAGATGAGGTCATCTGTCTCTCCATCCATCCATAATCCAGGCTGGCCATGATGCCGGCATGAATCAACATGTTTACAGAAATGAAAAAACCGCTTAGGAGAGAAATTAATCTCTATATGGAGGGGGGTGTCCAATTTCAAAAGGTTAATATCTTGATTTTTTTTAATCCCCTTTCTGTTTTCTCAAAGAGGATTTGGTGTTCTCAGACCCAGCTGGGAGCTTAAGAAAACAGAACAGTGTTTCTCTGCCTGTTGCCTTTCTCTGCAGCTCTCGCCAGACCTGAGGACAAGAAAGCTTGGAGCCTGACCTTGGCTCAGGCCAGCTCTGTGCCGTGTTTCCCTCTCCATACAGGGGTGTCGGGCTTCCCTTTCTGCAGCCCTCTCCCAATCTTTTGGAGACTGGTCCAGCCTGGGAGTGAAAGGGCTCAGATACAGGAGATAAGAAGTGGGACTTATTGTTGAAGGAGTTCAGGAGAACTGACCTGGCAGCTGAGGACAATGACAGGCCCTGGGGGAGACTTTACAGGTGTGTGCAGAGAGAGAAGGAAGATGTACAGATAGTACTGTGTTGTGGGGGGCCACCCAGGAGTCCCACTTCCCCCACTTACCATCTAGGTGGATCTTGGAGATATCCTGCTTCCTTGAAAAAATGGAGATGACAATGGGACCACACATATACTGGATATGCTCTTCAAACTGAGTTTTGGGGCAAACAGGAGAGCATATGTCTGGGTTCACCATTGATGGGTGGACAGAGGCCTTGGTGTGGCCATTCGTACGGCCCAGTGAAGTCCCTGGAGGTCAGTCACCTCTTGGAATCCCAGTCCATCAGACCCTGAAGTTCCCTGGCCCCAGACTTGCAGGAGAGAACACCCTTCTGTGGAAGACTGGGCCCCACAGTGTAGCAGGTGAGCTGGAGCCCCACCCAAGGCGAATTAGGTTCTCAACTTGACTAGAGTAAAAAAGTAGAAACCCACTCAGGCATGCTGACCTCAGAACCTATGCTCTTGGACTTCCCTGGTGCCCAGTGGTTAAGAATCTGCCTGGTACTGCAGGAGACACGTGTTCGATCCCTGGTCTGGGAGGATCCCACATGCTTCACGGCAACTGAGCCCGTGCACCACA
Organism: Bos mutus; assembly: GCF_027580195.1. Taxonomy (NCBI): domain Eukaryota; kingdom Metazoa; phylum Chordata; class Mammalia; order Artiodactyla; family Bovidae; genus Bos; species Bos mutus. Next base: position 33,869,652 of record NC_091627.1, read on the forward strand.
ACTACTGAACCTGTGCTCTCGAGCCCCTGCTCCACAAGAGAAGCCACTGCAACAAGAAGCCCTCACAACTAGAGAGCAGCCCCACTGGCCGCAACTAGAGAAAGCTGCATGCAGCAACGAAGACCCTGCACAGCCAAAACTAAATAAAAATTATTTAACAACAACAACAAAAAGAACCTATGGTCTCTCCTCTTCCTCATAGCTGCCTCCTTAGATCCACTCCATTCAAAGAGGGTAGAGTTCTTTGGCCAGGAGGTTTGTCCTGACTCAATTCATCAAGCCTTTATTAATAGACTGGAGGGTTTGCTTGGCAAGGTATTAGGGGGACAGAAAAGGTCCACAGAGCTTATGGGGTGACTCCCTTCTGGCCTTGGGCTGGGGCTCAGTCCCTCCCCCAGGACCGTGTCAGGCCATCATCAGACACTCCTGGGCCTCTGGCAGCCGTTTTCTCGTTTGTCCTTTTGGATCCAGCAAATTACAGCTCATTCCTTTGGCCACATTGTTCCTTAACGACATCACTTTTTCCATCTCCCCGACGTCTCGGTGCCCTTCCACCTAAGCGCTGCCTCCTCGCTGATCTGCAGCTCCCTGACGTGCTGTGGTTTCCATGGATCACCGGACGATGCCATCTCTGTGTCACCTGACATCCACACAGCGCAGAGCCCAGGAACCCACCTGTGCCTGCCCACGGTGACCCAGTACCAGGACCAACCTCCACCCAGGGGTGGGATGGTCCCTTCCCCTTCAGATTGTTCCATGCGCTGGAGACGTGGCTGTTCTCCCAGACACCTAGATCAAAGCCTCAAAGGCATCCTTCAATATGTGCATAGCTGTGGAGACCCTTCTAAGCCCCTGCCTGGACTGGGTGCTGGGGCACCATGCTAAGGTTGGGCCATGGACAACTTGGCCTCCTCTTTCCTCTCCATCTGGGATCAGTCACCGAGTCCAGCTCGTTCATGGCCGTTTTTTTTCTCCCAGCTCCTTGGCAAGCTGGTGCCGCTTGGCTTCATCCACAGTTCTGCCCTGTTTCCTACTCAAAGTCAAGCATCTGTCCCACCAGGGACAAGCCCAGGTGCTGAGTCCTGACCCCACCTACAGCCTTCCTCTCTGAGCTGCTCATTCATTCACTCAACTAGTATTTGTAAGCTCCAGCCATGGGCCAGTCTCTGTGTAGATAGCACCTTTTGTTCTATTGCCCTGTTGCTGCCTAGCTCTTCACTCAATCGTTTTCTGGCGAGGGAGTGTGGCAAAAGAGGGAAAGCACAGAATTTGGAGTCAAACTGATCTGGGTTGAATACTGAATCTGTTGTCTATTTACCTGTAAGAGCTTAGCCCATTTGCTTTGTTGTGAGCCTCAGTTTTTTCATCTGTAAAATGGGAATGCTGCCATTCCAAGGGCAACACTAAGTATGATCATATCTATAGCTGGCACAATGTGCGTTTCCAGCAGAAAGGGAAGAAAGAGCCTGAAACATTTGGAGGGACTGTGAAGATTACAGAATGGCTGGTGCAAAGAGCCCTAAGCAGAGCAAGGGGGATGAGACCAGAGAGGCAGACTGGGAAGATCACACAAGACAGGAGCCCACACCGAGGGATGCAGGCTTGGCTCTGAGGGCTGTGATCTCTTCAGGGAATAACTCTGCCCCAGCACGCGTCACATTCCTCCTCTGCCTCCATCCAGCCATGCAGATTTCTTAGGCTGCCACTCCAGGCTTTCCAACAGCCTTCCAGTCCAGCCTTCCTTCCCACCATTCTCAGAATAATATGGGGAATAACATGGTTCTTCCTTGTAGCCTCCCTCCTGGCAAGTGACTAATGGGGGTGCTGATGAGCAGGTCAGTCCAGGACAGCTTGGTGCCCCCACCCCCTATATCCCACCTCCCTCCTCTTTCCTGCCAGTCTGATCCAGGGAAACCAGCTGTCCTCAAGCCACATCTGAATTAAGGCTGTTTCTCCTCCCCGCAACAAACACCCAAAGGCTATGCTTGGCCCAGCAAGGCCACTGGTTGCGTCAGTGCCAAGACTTCTTTTCAATGACAGACCAAGGCTTTGGTCTGATTACATGGGCGCTGGCCATCCGAGATCACCCAGGCTAGGGAAAGCTGGAAGTCAGGTGGTCCCCACGGTCTGCTCCAGCAAGGCCATCCTGCTCTCAAGCTACAGTCATGAAAATCAAAACAGAGAAAGGGCGGATTAGAGAGGGAGACCTGGGTTCCAGCTGTTGTTAATAATAACATTCTTATCTTTTTTCTTTTTTTAAATTGAGATATAATTGACATATATATATTACATCTAATGATTTGATGTATGTATATATTATTAAATGATTGCCACAGTAAGTTTAGTTGACATCCATCCACCACACATACTTATAATTTTTTTCCTTGTTATGAGAACTTTTAAGATCTCCTCGCTTAACAACTTCCAAATCCACATTAGAGGGTTGTTAACTATAGTCACCATGATGTACATTATACCCCCAGGACTCATGTTACAACTGGAAGTTTCTACCCTCTGACCATTTCACCCACTGAGCCTACGTGCCACCCTCTGCCTTGGATAAACACCAATCTGCTCTCTGTATTTGTGAGTTCAGTTATTGTAAGATTCTACATAAAAGTGAGGTCATATGGTATTTGCATTTCACTGTCTGGCTTATTGCACTTAGCATAATGCCCTCATGGTCTATCTAAATTACTGTAAATGGCAGAATTTTCTTCTATTTTATATCTTTTTTATATTGTATATATACCACATTTTCTTTATCCATTTATCCACTGATGGATGCTTAGGTTGTTTCCAAATCTTGGCTGTTGTAAATAATGCTACAATGAAAGTGGGGGTGCAGATACTGTTTGAGATAATGATTCTATTTCCTCAAGATTAATATGCAGAAGTAGAATTGCTGCATCACACGGAAGTTCTATTTTAATGTTTTTGAGGCACCTCCATACTGTTTTTTCCATAATGGCTGCACCAATTTACATTCCCATCAGCGGTGCAAGAGAGTTCCCTTTTCTCTACATTCTTATCATCACTTGTCATCTCTTGTCTTTTTCGATAATAGTCATTCTAGCAGGTGTGAGGTGGTAGCTCATTAAGGGTTTGATTTGAGTTTCCCTGGTGATTAGTGATGTTAAACATCTTCTCATGTACTTGCTGGTTCTTTGTATACCTCCTTTGGAAAAAATGTCTATTCAGATCCTCTGCCCATATTTTAACTGAATGCTTTAGCCTTTTTCTATTGAGTTGTGTGGTTTTTTATATATTTTGGACATTAACCCCTTATCAGATATATGCAAATATCTCTGCAAATATTTGCAAATATCTTCTCTTATTTCATAGGTTGCCTTTTCATTTTACTGATAGTTTCCTTTGGTATACAGAAGCTTCTTGGTTTACATTCTCACCTTTTAATAGAATTAATTAATTACTCTCAGTTTCACATTCATCATCTCACTTGGAGTCCCCCAACCACTATGTGAAAGAGCCTACATGGAGATGGCCCTCATTTTCCTGTGCTGTAGAGGAGGAAGCTGAGGCTCAAAGAAGGGCCATGGCTTGCCCAGGTCTCACAGCTGGTCACTGCAAAGCTCTCCTGCATCCTGGTCCTCCCCACTAGGCTGCCCACATGTTGAGTTTGGGTCACATCAGTTGCTTAGTACCAACCCAGGATCCTAGAATGTTAGTGCTGGGAGGAACTGATGTTTAAATTCTTCCTCAACATTCTTGGAGAGAGTGCGGAAAAAAAGGGAACCCTTCTACACTGTTGGTGGGAATGTAAATTGGTACAGCCGGTATGGAGAACAGTATGGCGATTCCTTTAAAAACTAAAAATATAGGAACCATATGATACAGCAATTCCACTCCTGGGCATATTTCCAGATAAAAACATGGTTCAAAAAGATATAAGCACCCCTCTGTTCATAGCAGCACTATTCACAATAGCCAAGTCATGGAAACAACTTAAATGTCTATTGACAGATGAATGGACAAGAAGATGTGATTTATATACACAATGGAATATTACTCAGCCATTAAAAAGAATGAAATAATGCCATTTGCAGTGATATGGAGGGACCTGGAGATTATCATACTAAGTGAAATAAGTCAGACAGAGAAGTACAAATATCATATGATATCACTTATATGTGGAATCTAAAAAAAAAAAGTTATACAAATGAACTTATTTACAAAACAGAAACAGATACGGACTTATGGTTACCAAAGGGGAAGGATCAAGGGATAAATTGGGAGTTTGGGATTGGCACATGCAATAACCAACAAGGACCTACTGTATAGCACAGGGAATTCAGCTCAATATTCTGAAATCACCTAAATGGGAAAATAATTTGAAACAGACTAGATCCATGTGTGTGCATAACTGAATCGCTTTGCTGTGCACCTGTAACTAACACATCGTCCATCAACTACGTGCTGTGCTGCACTTAGTTGTCAGTCGGCCAACTCTGTGCGACCCCGTGGACTGTAGCCCACCAGGCTCCTCTGTCCCTGGGGATTCTCCAAGCAAGAATACCGGAATGGGTTTCCATGCCCTCCTCCAGGGCATCTTCCCAACCCAGGGACTGAACCCAGGTTTCCCACATTGCAGGTGGATTCTTTACCATCTGATCCACCAGGGAAGCCTGGCATAATCAACTATATGCCAATATAAAATTTAAAAAAAGTTTTAAATACATAAAAAAAAATTCCCCCTCAGCATTCTGACAGCATCCAGGTATCTCGCAGGGAGTTCTTCCTCAGGGAAAGGAACCAGCGCAGATAGAATAGACGCTGTCAGCCCAGGGACCCTCCTGTCTCCATCTTGTTTATCACCCCCTCACTTCCAGGGACCTCTTCTCCCTTTCCTTACCCCACTGACATGACCCAGCTTCCTCAAAGAATCTGGAAGCCAGATTCACTGTCAAAAAAATCTTGTCTGGTTTTTAGGGTACACATATTTCATTGAATTTCTAGAGGCAAAAAGTTCCAGGAGGGCATTTGTAATGTATTTAAAAAATACATTATTTCAGCTTTTAAAAAAGAAAGCCTGAATAATTAGACCCTGCAGCATATATTTCCATGTTTGAGGATTTTAAAAATTCTCTTCTAGTGGTCAACTCATTTTAGCCTGGACTAGAATCCAAACCAGGTAGACTAGATAGACTAACATCTTTGGGTTGTTTTTTAGTTAAAACCATTTCATTGAGATATTACTGACATGCACAAAAGCTGTACATATTTAATGTATACAACTTGTTGCATTTGGAGATAAGTATACATACATCTATGAAACCATCAGGACAATCTATGTTATAAACATATCCATCACCTCCAAAAGTTTCCTCCTGCCTCTTTATCCATTTATTATTATTATTTTTTTTTTTAAATAAGAACACAGTGTTAGATCTTCCCTCTTAGGACATTTCTAAATATACAGATCAATATCGAGATGAACTCCAGTTTCAGACTTGGACTAGATCCTTCCTGGTCCATCCTTCTCATCTGACAGATAAGGAAACTGAGTCTTGGGACAGAGAAGCAAACTCTCCAGTGATACTCAGGTCCTTGGTGGCAGAGCCGAGTATCAGTATGGGTCATTGAGTCTCCATTCAGGGCTGCTTCGTGGAGCTGTAGCAACATAGCAGCCTGAGATCTGGGCAGCCCCCGGAAGGGGCCAGGGGACCACTTTCTGAGCAGCCCTTGGCCTGAGACAAAGCCCAGGCCTGAGCCTCCGGCTGCTTTGATGTTCCTACTCATGCGTGTGTCTGGCTCAAACGGCTGTCCCTTTGGACTGCTGCAAGGGGCTGATTAGATGTAATTGCTTTGCCTAGAGCGAGCTATCTGCTTAATAGAATCAGTCCCCAGTAATTAGCCTGCCAGAGGCTCATTTCCCTTGCTGGAGCCCTAGGGCCTCTAGGCCCTTACTCCTACCTGTAAGTGTTGGGCCTCTGCATGATGCAGGTATATGTGGAGGGGACTTGGGCTGGGGATGGGCAGGGGAGCTGAGAGAAAGCAGTGCTGTGAAGACTCAACAAGAACCCCAGGTCCAACCCTTCCTGGGGCCAGGGAATTGTAGCCTTTCCAGCAGTGTCAAAGGGCCTGGCACAGAGGAAATGTTCCATGAATGAACTACGAAGTGCATCTAGTCCAGCCCCCAAACTCAGTACTGTCAGCAATCAGGTGACAAAGCATCTCTTGCAGGCCTACCATGAGCCAGCACCGTACTAGCTCCTTGGTGTCTTCTGAAATAGCCTCAAACCCAAATAGGTGATGAAGATTAAGAGGTGCATCCTTCCAGTTACAAAATAAGTGAGTCATGGGTATGAAATGTACAGTGTGTGGAACATAGTCATAATAATGTAATATCTTTGGTGACAGATGGTAACTAGACTTACTGTGGTGATCATTTTGTAATGTATAGAAAAATCACCGTTGTACACCAGTAACTAACATAGTGTCACCGGTCAATTATACTTTACAAACAAAATCGTAGAAAAAGAGATCAGATTTGTGGCTACCAGAGGCAGGGGGTGGAGGGAGGAGGTATCAGATGAAGGCAGTCAAATGGTACAAATTCTCAGTTACAAGATAAATAAGTACCAGGATACAGTATGCAACATGATAAATGATGGACACTGCTATATGTTATATACAAAAGTTGTTAAGAGAGTAAATCCTAAGAGTTCTCATCACAAGGAAAAAAATTTTTTTTCTTTTATTTTGTATCTATATGAGATGATGCATGCTCACTACACTTAATGTGGTAATCATTTCATGATATATGTAAGTCAAATCATTATAGTGTACAACTCACACTTACGTAGTGGTATATGTCAATTTTACCTCAAAAAACTGGAAGGAGAAAAAGATTAAAAAAAAACAACTCTGAACCCAAAGGATAAATCAGACCATCCCTGCATACCTTCATTGACCAGGAGCTCATTACATCTGGGCAGCCCATTGCTTCTGCAGAGATATAGAGAATGTTCCATCCATTTTGAGCCGAAAGCTCTTTCACTGGAGCATTTCCACACAGATCATTGGCCCCTCCTAGGCCACCCAGAACAAAGCTAATTCCTCCTCCATGTGACAGCTCACATGTCCTCTGCATCTTTTTTCCAGGCCGAACATCCCAAGTTCCTTGGTTTTGCTGTATACATCATGCAGGTAAAGCCTCTCGTTAATCTGGCTGACCAGCCTGGAACCTGCTTCTGGTCATCAGTTCCTTTCTCCCAGTACGGTGAGGAGCCCAGCTCAGCCCAGCTGAGTCAGGACCACAGGAAATGGGACTCCTCTCCCAGGAGAAACAGCTGCAGCCCCAGGCAGATCATGACTCTCTACCCAAGGAGCGTCAAGTTGGCAACCCAGCCCCTCCACTGGGGCTGACATCTAAAACCTGCTCGCTGGAAACAGTCACCTCCATTGCCCTCTCCCCCACCTGGATGAACACACACACACACACACACATTGCCATGCATGCTCACGGACTCCACTCAATAGTCACTGGCTGATTAATCATTGCAAGTGCTGTTATAATTATTGTGTTTGGTGCTGAGAACAGGCTGCCTCTGCTTGCTTCTCATAAGCCATAAACCTGCAAAAGAGGATTTTAAGATTTGTGAGGCTGTTGACTAGATCTCCAGGCTTATTTTTTTCCTTAGCAGCAACAGAGAATTCAGGTTTGTCAGAGATACAGGTCATGGCCACTCCAGAATCTCTACTGAGGACAGGCTTAGGGGACTTAATTCTAACGATGGGAAGGGAGAGAGTCTAGGGCACTTGCCTTGCCGCTAAAGGCTTGCGGGTCAGGAGAGTTGGGCTCGAGTCCCGGCCCTGGCCCGGCAAGCTGTGAGGTCTGGAGGTACAGCTCCCCTTGCCAGGCCTCAGTTTCCTTATCAGCACTGTCCATGCTAAGGTTTCCTCTAGTTTTAATTGTTCTATAAGACTTGGCCAAACAGAGAGGAGAATGAGAGTGGAGGGGAAAATGACAAGGGCTGGCAAATAGAAGAAGGAGGGAAAAGGAGACCAGGCCTGAAATTGAAAGTCTCAAGCTCACAGCCTCCTTTAGACACACACACACACACCAGGCTGGAGAACAGAAGCTGGTTTTCTCCCAGATCACACTCTCTCATCACCTGCTGGCCTGTCTAAGACCCTAGTAATGTAGGGGAGGTGAGATGTTAAAAGGAGAAGGGAAAGGGAGAGAAAGGGGGAAATTAGTTTAAAAAAAAATCAAAACAGTGAAACATACAAGCAGCAAAAACAGAAAAGTGAATCATACTGGCATCGGTGAGGACTAAGCAGGCCAACTCATGCACTGCCGGGGAGGGTGAAAACCAAGACAGCCACATAGAGGACAGCTTGGTGGTGTTTCGGGCCTGCAGTGGGCACAAGCACCGTGACACTTCTGAGTATGCGTCCCAGTGGAAATTCCCTAAGGACACACAGGAGGATATTCATCTCTGCGTGATATTCTGAGTGAAAGAGGGAGACCACCAAGAAGGTTGTCTCCAGAGACTGGGATCTGTCCAGTGCGTGGGTGTCGACTTTGGACTGAGACTTTCTGCTAACTGAGGGAGCAAGCCCGTCCCCACAGCATCTGCATGAAAACTGGCTGGTTCTCACTCTATAAGCAGGACACCTGGCTCTATGTCTGAGCTGGCCACCAAGCCCACTGGGACAGGACTGAGAACAGAGCCAGGTGTCCACCTCCAGGGGTAGCACTCTCCCCCTAACAGCTCCCAGAGCCTCTCCTCTGTGAGCAGCTGCCTTTTGTGTTTGGTTTGGGCTTGAGATGTTAAACAAATAGTGTTTCTTGACAAACGCAAGCCGGCTGCACTGGGACTGGTAATGCTCTGTAAATCCAGACTAATCCTTCATGTCTCTCCCTACAGAGGCACACCAAGAAACACCTCGGTCCTACCCTGGGTGCCCTGAATCCCATCAACCTGCCCTCAGGGGCCAGGATCCCTGGGGCAACTCTCCGTGTCAGCCACCTCCCGCTGCTCCTGGGTCCCCAGGTTCCTCCTCCCCCTTCTCAGCACCACTCCTCCACCCTCCTGCCCCAGCTTGATGTTGAGATGGCTCCGGACACCCCTTCCTACAGTGGACCATGGACTCCAGGCCCTGCCAACCCACCTAGCCCCACCAGGGCCACTTGGATGGCTGGAGGAGTGTCTCCAGAGCTCCGTCTGTGCCAGGGGCTGTACCAAGCACTGTGGAGCATGCAGAGGACTAAGGCCAATCAATCCCTGCCCTGCCGAGCTTAGGCCTGGTCCAGCCAGAACTTCATGGCAGGCTCTGGTCCAGGTAGTAATTGATAGCACCAGGATTTGAACCCCAGTTTGTCTGACTAGGGGTCTGCCCCTTCTCCCTCTTCCTCAGCACCCACTGCACAGTCCTCCAGCCAAACTGGTCAATGAAGGGGGTCTAGAAAGTGAAAGAGAGGGCTCTGGGCCCCTCATCCTTCAGACCACATTCCCAACCCTTTGAAAGTGAAAGTGTTAGTCGCTAAGTCATGTCCAGATCTTTACGACCCCATGGACTGTAGCCTACCAGGCTCCTCTGTCCATGGAACTCTCCAGGCAAGAATACTAGAGGGGGTTGTCATTTCCTTCTCTACCTTTTAGAATGAGCATTGTTAATCACAGGGCTAGACCTGTCATTAGCATCATAGAAGGTCAGAGTGGGAAGAGCCTTCTCAAGATAGTCAACACTTTAATCCTATAGAAAAGGAAACTGAGGCACAGAAAGACAAAGTGACTCTCTCGAGTCTGCCAGCTAGTTGGTAGTAGGGGGCATCACTGGGACTAAGTTCCTGGACCTGGGTTCCCAGTTCAGCCCCCTCCCTACATGCTTCCTGAGGCTTCCAGACTCTCAAATTTATCTTTATCCTCTTCCTCTAAGCCAGGCAGGGCTCGCTCCAGTCTTTGAAATATCAGTGTGGAAAGAGTCACAGAAGCAGATTACCGGGGCTTTTCTGCCCATAGACTCTGCAGTCTATGTCCCTGGCCTCACTGCCAGTTTCTATCCCAGCAAGCAAGGATGCTTTAAGCCCTTCACTTCGTACTGAGTCCACATGTGGGGAGACTCTGATGTGTAAAGTACAGTGCTCCCATTCCGGGAGTTGTAGTGTGAGTACAACTCCCCACCCCCCGCCCCAAGGAAGATAATGAGACAGAGATGAAGACAATGTCTACTTAGTTGAAGCTTACATAGGATCCTGCAAAAGCACAAAGGAGCCAGTGGTTCTGACTGGAGGCAACTGGGGAACGATTCGTTCAGAGTATGGCCTTTGAGTTGGGTCTTGAAGCCTGAATAGGAGTTCAACAGAGAGATAATAGAGGGGACAAGGAGGTACCAGCATCCCAGCTGATCGGAGCCACGTGAACCAAGAGTGAAGCATATAAGTACTTGGAAATGGAGGACCTCCCTGGTGGTCCAGTGGTTAAGAATCCGCCTTCCAACGCAGGGGACGCAGGTTTGATCCCTGGTCAGGCACCTAAAGTCCCACATGCCGTGGGGCAACTAAACCCACACACTGCAGCTATTGAGCTTGAATACCTCCACTAGAGAGAGACCCGCACACCACAACGAAGAGCCCGCGTGCCACAGCTAAGACACAGCGCAGCCAAAATATAAATAAATGCTACACTTTAAAAAGTAATAAGGTGACGCCCCCTTTTTAAAAAAGAAAAGCATCTTTGGATGTGCCTAGAGCTTAGGAATGGGGTAGAATATAAATCTGGAAAATAAGCACAGGAAACTCTACTCAGTACTCTGTAAGAGCCTATAACAGAAAAGAATCTAAAAAAGGTGGTTATATGTATATGTATTACTGATGCACTTTGCTGTGAAAACCTGCAAACTGTCACATTATAAATCAACTATACCCCAATTTAAAAAAAAGGAAAATAGTATGTGTGTGATATTTAGTATATAATAATACGCAGCAACTAATGATAACTAAATTTTGTGCCATTCATCCTAACTTTGACTGTCCTTTTCCTCACAAAGTAAAGTCTTAAAAGCAGTGGCTATACCCTCTTTTCATCTGATTCTGGGAAGAACTAGGGAAGCAGAAGCAGGCCAGGAAGGTCATGGGACGTTATAAATGAAGGGAACAGACATGCCCTGATCCAAACCCCTCCATTTATGGCTGTGCAAACAGACGCCCTGGGATGAGTGACGGGCCCACAAGCAAGCAGGTGGCAGAGCCAGGACCCCAGCCCAGGTCTCTCAGCTCTCCACCCTGTGTTCTCTGTACTGGACAGGATTTCAGAAAATCCTTGTACAGAAGACTGACCAGTATAAATTTAAAGGATATTAAAAAATCTCTCTTGCTGGCCCAAAGATTCCTCCACCAGAGTCACCAACGGATTGAAAAAAAAAAAAAGAAAGTAGAGAAGCCATAGCTGAGCGGTTTTTATCCTTTACAACAGACTGGATTGACAGAGGTGCTTTCTGACACTTGACCTTCGGCAGAGGGTGGCACAAATTCGTCAGGGGGTTGGAGGTACAGACAGATCAGTCTTGGGAGTCCTGGACAGAAGGGAATGGGATAGGCATTGAGGCCTTAGGCCCAATCACACCCAGGTCGAGGGCTGGCCCAAGGGACTCCTGCCTGTAGGTCCTGGAGGGTTACTCAGAAACTTTAGCTGGTCCCCACTCCTTAAAAGAGGGAAGGGAGGAAGGGCAGGAGGAGGAGACCTAGGCTGCCCTCCTGGGCTCCAGGGGCACTGGGTTCCTCTGTTGGCAGGAGTCCTGTCTCAAGCATAATGGGAGGTAGCAGGAAAAACCCCAGCCATGGCACAGATATCCTGGACCCCATACTCACTACGTGACCTCAGTTTCCTCATCTGTAACATGAGAAGGTTGGGCTAGATGATCTCTAAAGGTCTTTCCGGTTCTGAAGTACTGTGAGAACAAGCTTCATCATAATTAATAATAAATGCCTTGCCCCTAAAGAGAGCTTTTCCCCTTTTCCAAAGCTCTTTCCCTATAACATCACCTTTCCTCTGCATAGCAGTCTGGCCTGGCAGCCAGCGGTGAACAGACCGTGGACACCTAGCCTTTCACACTGAAAACCAGACCTGGTGAACCACTTGCTCCTCTAGACTGGCTTAGGGGGAACTGGCTTCTGGGGTGGTTAGTTACGTAGAACCTAACTTGTGCCTCCACCCCTGGGAAGCCAGGAAAGGCAGTACTTTTCTTCCAAAGAGCCAGAAGATGCCAAGAGGGAAATTCTGCAATAGGCTGAGTTCAGGGCCAAAGGGGCAGGACCAGAAAGTTTGTGGCAGATCAAAGAACCTGATACAACCCAAAGAACTTTGAGGGGAGGTGCAGGGGACAAAGTCCAGTCAATAGGGCCCTCCTACCAGGCTCTGGTCAGAGACCCAAGTCTTAGGGGAGAAGTTATACAGCCTCATACTGTCTGATTTGCATGCATGTCAGCCTCTTTGATCCCTTACAACAATCTGTTCAAAAGGTAGTATAAGTAGCTATCCCATTTACAGTGGGGGAAAAAATGAGGCTTGAAGAGTTATGGAGAAGAACATGGGCTTGGGAGGCAGAAGGAAGGCTCTTCCCAGCTGCATGCCCTTGGGGGATTCTCTGCACTGCCTTTGGCCTCAGTTTCCTCATCTATAAAATGGACAGAACTATTTCTTCCTTTCAGGATTGTGGTAAAGACTAGAGATAATGAATGTAACAAGCTTCATCTGATACACAGCAGATGCTTGATACATACTAGTTGAATGAATGGAGGAAGGAAGGGATAGGTGTGTGGCCTTCCTGGGAGAAGCAGTGTAGTGAGTGACCCACAGTGACAGTCAGCCCAGGATGTGGGTTGATGGTACTCCCGCTTGTGGCTGGCTGCCTCCTGAACCCACCCTGAGTCAAGGGCCCTGGGGCCTCTCCCATGTCTCTCCTCGTGGCCCATGCCAGGGTCCTGTGAAAGACTTTTTGACCCTCCTTGGCAGCGGAATTTGCATTCCAATCATTCTGCTCACTCAGCCCATCCAAGTCTGGAGTTGTCTGGAGCTAAGCAGGCTTGGGATCATCTGCTGTGACACCTCATCGAGGAGATAAGGAAGCGAGACTCTGAGAGGGGCAGTGACGCCTCGCCCGGGTCCCAGATCCTTCGCTCCTCACCGCCACTGCACCATGTTGACAAATGAAAAATCTAAGGCATAGGAGGAGGTCTCTTGGCTCCTCCTCCAGGTGGTCAGGGAACCTTCTGCTCTGGGCCCCTTACCTGTCCTATTCCAGCTAGATCCCAGTTCTGTGGGGATGCCCCATGGTGGTGTCCAGTGCCATCCCTGGCAGCCCAGCCTGAGCCCAGCCTGGTCAGCTGGTGCAGGACAGAGGCCTTAGATGTCAAGCCTGTCCCTGAAGGCCCCTGGGGAGTGGAACAGGGCACCTGGGACTGGGTGCCACTATCCCAGGCTACCAGCATGTGCTTCCTCATCCAGTTCCAGGCGCTGTGCTAACCCAGGAAGGGACACATTTCACGAGAGCAGGGCTTTCCCTTGGGTGTTGGCCCATGCGTGCCCTGGTCTACAGCTGTGCCCTTCTGTTTCTAAGACAGCCAGCAGCTTGGCACAGGGGAGGGCCTCTGGCCTGGGAGGCGGGAAAGCTTGGCTGAGTCCAAGTGCTGACGCCAACTCACCGTGTGCCCTCACACGTCACCGGACCTCTCTGGTCTCCGTTTCCTCATCCACATAGTGGAGGGCAGCACCGCAAGGCCCGGGGTCCAGTCCAGCTAATCCCTGTTGTGACTTTGGTAGAGGGATGGGACTGGGGTGGGGTAAGGGCTTGATCTACCCGGTTCCTTTCCCCTTCCCTTCCTTTTCCTTTTCTGTGGCATCAGTTCATCTCCAGCTATCCAGGTCTCTCTCCCATTTGCCGCTCTTTCCGTTTCCGTCTTTCCCTCTGTACCTCTCTTCTCTCCCTCTGTACCTCTCTCACTCTGTATTTTTCTGCCTGCCTCCTCTTTTTCTGTGTCTCTGAGCCTCCCTCTGGTTTCATCTCCTTGTCCGTCACACCCCCCTCTGCCTCTTTTTCCTCTCTCTCTTCCTCTGTAGTTATATGCGTTTGTCTGTCTACTTATCTTTCTCTGGGTCTCTTCCCTCTCGCCCGCGCGCTCTCTCTCTCTCTGTCCTGCCCGGTCTCTCCGTGGCTCTCCCGCTCGCTCCCCCTCCCCTCCCCCTCCGCCAGCCCCCCTCCTCCCTCCCTCGGCGCGTCTCCCCAGTCCTTATTTGGCTGGGCGGGAGGGCTGGCGGGAGGAGGCGGCCTGCGGGCGGGGGGCGGGGGGCGGGAGCGGGGCCGGGCGGAGGAGGGCGGTGGGTGGTGCTGAAGGGACAGCTCCGCGGCGGCAGCGGCGGCGTTGGCGGCGGCCGCCCCGGGGCGCGCGGAGTGGGTGCCCGGCGCGCGGAGCGGCGAGCGCAGCCATGCCCCAGGCCGCCTCCGGGGCAGCAGCAGCGGCGGCTGGGGCCGGGGCGCGGGCCGGGGGCGCCGGGGGGCCGGCGGCGGCCCGGGCGGGACGATGAAGCGGCAGAACGTGCGCACGCTGGCGCTCATCGTGTGCACCTTCACCTACCTGCTGGTGGGCGCCGCGGTCTTCGACGCGCTCGAGTCGGAGCCTGAGATGATCGAGCGGCAGCGGCTGGAGCTGCGGCAGCAGGAGCTGCGAGCGCGCTACAACCTCAGCCAGGGCGGCTACGAGGAGCTCGAGCGCGTCGTGCTGCGCCTCAAGCCGCACAAGGCCGGCGTGCAGTGGCGCTTCGCCGGCTCCTTCTACTTCGCCATCACCGTCATCACCACCATCGGTAACTACTCGCCGGGCGGGGGGCGGGGACCAAGGGGCTGGGCGCCAGGTTCTGGGCGAGTCCGGAGCCGACTGGGGCTGGGGAATTCCCCCCGGAGAGGGTCTAGGCGCAGAACCCCGCGCTCTCAGAAACCCGAGTTCAGCCTGGCGTGTCTGCTCCGCGGGGACAAGGCTCGGGGGAGGCGTCGAATCCTGGCTCCGGACTTGACTCTCCGGCAGGGCCAGCCCTAACTTGTCCCTGCCAGGCTGCGAGAGGGCCCCAGGGGACTCTGAAGTGTTTGAGAGGGGCAGGAACAGCCGGCGGAGGCTGAGGAGGAGGGTGTGGCCGGGTCGGGCCCTGGAGCAGGGCGCCGAGTGTGAGTGGTGGGGAGCGCTGGGCTCCACCGTGTTTCTGCACATGGGATCTCGGACCCCAGAGTGTCTACACCGGCTGGGGCTCTAGGGAGACGTTTGGGTGCAGCTACTTGGCACTCCGAGGCACAGCGGGCCACTCGGGTGTCTGAAATACTCCATAACTGTGGCTATGAGTACTGCTTGGGGTGTGTGTGTGTGTGTGTGTCCATGGGTGTGTGTGCCCAGCTCCAGGAGTTTAGGCTTTGCCAGCCAGTGCCTTTAATTTTCTTAGGGCAGCAGAACTGGTGCTGGAAGCCAGATCCAACCCTGTCTGCCTTCTTTACTGCTGTCCCAGGAAAACAGTCACCTCATAGGAATGGCCCCAGTTCCCTTCTTCCAGCCAGGGCGGACCATGGTGTAAGAGGCCACACACACTCAGGCTCTCTCACAGTATAGGCACAGGTGCACACACAGGTACACACACAAGCGGATATCCAGGAAAGAATCTCCAGTGAGGCCCTTGATGTGCTGTTCAAGTGTTCAAACAGGAATGAACACCGTGTCTACCCCCAAGACTACAATTCCAGCTCAGCTCTATCACTTTTCCCACTATATGACCTTGGGCAGGTCCCTTCCCCTGCCTGTCTCAAGTTCACCTCCAGACAACAAGGGGTTGGCTGAAATGATCTCAAGGGCTCCTCCCAGTCCACCTTCCCCCAGAGCTCATTGGGATGCTTCCAGGAGCTGTTTCCTCTGTCTTTCTCATTCCTGCTTCTCTCACTGGTCCCCCTCCTAACCTTGGCTGAGCTCCCAGGGGCTCATTGCCATTTGGCATGGCCCATAACAAGATGGCAGTGTTTTCCTGGGAGTCAACAGGAGTGGAGAGGGGTAAAAAGCAGAACTGGACGCTGTGCCTGCAGTTTGTCCACTGCAGGATTGCCCTGAGATTCCGCTGCTGTCTGGAGACCACAGGGATCTATGCTACATGGTTTCTGGAAGATGAAGGAAAGGACCCCAGGAGTGAATGTGGCCCAAGTGGGGGCACTTCTGCTTCCTGCTGATGCTGGGAATTTGGGGCAGGTTGGTCAGACTCCGGTCTGCCCAAAGAGGAGCCTGCTTTCCTGGGAAGGACCGGACTGGGTTTGGTTTGGGGTTTCTTCCCCTCTCCCACCTCCCAGTCACCTGCCAGGGTTTCAGGAGCGTTGAACATCCTTAAATCACCCCCTTCTCTCTCCATATATCTCACCCTTGGTGTATGCCTCCATCTTTCTCAGTACCCTGGTCCCCAGCCCCACAGTAACTTCCCACTGACCTCCTTACCTCCAGCCTCATTCTCCCTCAGGACAAGCTCACAAAGACAATGCTACCAGAAAGAATTTCCCCAAAGCACAGCTGTGACCATACTGATTCCCTTCTCAGAAGCCCTCAATGGCCCCCTGCTTCCCCTGCAATCCATAATCCCATGCTCCTTATCCCAAATTTTAAGGACCTCATGCTTGGCTCCAATTTCTATGTCCAACTTAATTTCTCACTTCTTACTGACATGATCTCTTCACTGCAGCCCACCTGTCCCCTGAGAAAACCTGAAGTGTGCCTGTATGGTTTGCCTTTTCCTCTGTCTTCTATTTATCTTGTCTAAGCTAACCTTCCAGGTCCAGTTCAAACCCCACCTCCTCCTTGAAGTCTTCCAGAGGATCCCAGGCCACTGCTCTGGACGACTGCAGGACTTGCTGTCAGGAAGACCTGAGTGACACAGTGTAGGCTGCTTTGCATGGCTATTTACATTTCAGGAGGAGTATTTCGTCTCTTTAACCACAGGAGGTGTAATTAACCTCCATGTTGGTAGGGCCCTGTGGTTCCCATCTTTTTGCTCTTAGTGCCAGCACAGTACCCAGTAATACACAGGAACACTCACAGAATGCTCTTGATGGGTTTAAGGTGTGCAGACATGAGAGGGCATCATCCTTCCTCCTCTCCTGTTCCTGCCATTCTCCAAAGTGCTTGTAGTCCTCACCAAGAAAGATGCTAAAAGCTGGGGGCAGAGGCAGACAGTGTGGTTGTGGTGATTATTTATTTATAAGGTTCTTGGCAAGAGGAGAGAGCATCAAAGCACCACCCTAATTCTGTGGGGGCCCCAGACTGGCACTGCCCACTCTGCCCCACCCAATGATTCCTGGCTTTTTGTCACCTCTCACTCTGGCTATGCCACCTGGCTGGAAGCTATCCGTATGGGCTCAGGTCTAATAAAATTCTCTGTGGGCTGTGATCAGATGGTTGGAAAGGGCCCTACATCAGACTGATCTTGACTCAAAACCCAAAGGCAGCAGTCTGTGTCCACTTGACCACATTGGGGACCCAAATAGGTCTCCTGGGGGACCAGGAATCCTACTGGAATAGAATGATGACAAAATTTCTCATTCATTCATTCATTGTGTTAGTGTTCACAATGTGCTCTCATCTCATCTCTTAAGTCTCAGCCTTCATAGCTCAGGGAAGTTTCCAGGGCAGGTAGTTAGATCCCTTAGTGTAGATGAAGGCATAGAGGCTCAGGAAGGGGAAAGGACTCCCCCAAAGTCATGCAGCTGGTGAGCAGTGGAGTTAGAGCAAGAAGCTGGGACTTCTGATTCAAAACCCAGTGTTCCTTCCCCTGCCAGTTTCTTGGCTGCTTCCTCTGCCTCCATATGCCGTGAAACCCAGAGCCAGCTGGGACTGGCATGGCCAAGACATGTTTAGTGATGCCAGCTCGTAGGGTGGTCATGAGCAGCCCTGATTGGTTGAAGGTCAGCAGGGTCTGAGTTAGTCATTCACCTGGTTAGTCACAGCCTCCAGGAACTGCAAGGATTCCTCCAGCTCCTTCATCCCTAGTCTTCCAGACAGGAAACCCTTCCTTTGTTGGGCCCTAAGTTCATCAAACGCAAACGGAAACACTTTTCTGGGAAAGCTTAACCTCTCTAGCTGTTGAGTCATTAGACTCCTCCGGGGCCCCAGCCTCATCTATTCATAGCCCAGAGGCTGTCAGAGCAGGAAGGGACCTTGAGATCAGCTGGTGCCACCCCCTTTTTCTAGTGAGAAGAAACCAAAGAGGTGATGGGAGTGGGGTAGCCAAAACTGACTCCAAGGCCCCTACTCCTCCCACTTGCGCAGACTGCTTCTTTGTTAATATTATTATTATTTACAGCACCAACAGCAACAATAATAATGCCAGCCACCACTTATTAACTACTCTTTGGCAAGCTTCAGTCGTGTCCAACTCTTTGTGACCCTATGGACTGTAGCCCACCAGGCTCCCCTGTCCATGGGATTCTCCAAACAAGAATACCAGAGTGGGTTGCCATGCCCTCCTCCAGGGGATCTTCCCCACCCATGTATCAAACCCATGTCCCTTGTGTCTCCTGGATTGGCAGATGAGTTCTTTTACCACAAGCACCATCTGGGAAGCCTCACTCTGCCTCTTTATTTATTTATCTATTTATCATTATTAACAGCAGCAACAGCAACATTAACAATGGCAGCCATCTCTTAATAACTCCTCTTTGGCAAGCTGTATACATTTCATTGGAGAAGGAAATGGCAACCCACTCCAGTATTCTTGCCTGGAAAATCCCATGGACAGAGGAGCCTGGTGGGCTGCAGTCCATGGGGTCGCAAAGAGTCAGACACGACTGAGCGACTAACACACATATATTTCATTTGCAGTCCCTCATTCAATTCTTTCACCAGCCCTTCAGGATGAGCATTATTATCCCCATTTCTCAGCAAAGGAGCCTAAGGCTCTGAGTGTCAGTGACTCACCATGGTCTTGTGACTTGAATGTATGAATTTAGTGGAGCCTCTCTGATTCCCATGCCCTTGGATTTTTTGCCAGTTTTTTCTCTGTTTCAAGAACCCAGCCCAGGCCTTGTATCTTGGGGATGCTAAGCAGCCAAGATTTGTCTCTTCCCCCTGGCAAAATCTCCCCAGAAGGAGAGGGCCTCTTGCTCCAGGATGCTACTGCCAGCCTCTGCTCCCTGGTGCTGGGATCCCTGACCAACCCAGACCACGTGTCACAGTTGTGTGCACAGGCCCTCCTGGAGGCTGTTATGGGCTCACAGGTGCCCGTTCTCTCACTGCAGGTCCCTGGAATCCTTGTGGCTCTAAGACAACAAGAGACCAGGTGATTGATTAGCTAGTGAAGGTAGGATGGAAAACCTGTTCTCCTTTCTCCCCAGCTTCCAGCCTGTTCTCAGCAGGACACAGGCTCCTAAGGCTCACCACATGGCCTGGGAATCCTTAGATTGTGAATTCAAGCAGGGGGCTCATGAGGGAACCTGAACTTCTTACACCTTTCCAAGAAGGAAGAAAATACAGAAGTGACCTACCACCCTCCAAAATCCCAGAGTCCTCAATAAAAGTGTGAAAGGAGACATTAGCAGTCATCCAAACACCCATAGAGGTGAGTGACTTGCCCAAATTCACATAGCAAGTTGCAGATACAACCCTCTGGATGCCCAGAGTAAAGACCTCTGTATCACCCCAGCCTGTTTTCCTCATAAGCCCCTGCATCATTCTGTCTGCCTCTCACTTGGTTATTCCCAACCTCTCTTGACTTACCATGGGGATGGAGGGCTAGTTCAGCCGGAAACAGTTCTGCTGTCCGCTCTCAGTCGGTCCTTCCATCCTTCCTGCCCATGGACCACCCCACTGCTTCGACTGCACAGCCTTTCCTGGGGGTGGTGTAGGAACATGGGTGCCTGGGTTCATCTGTCAACCCCCATCTCCACTTACCACCTCCACCCCCTGCTACTAGCTACGTGACTTTGGACAAGTTACTTGGTCTCTCTGAACTTGTTTTGTCATTTACAAAACAGGAGAATAATATCAGCCTCCTAGGATTAAATGGGCTAATGTAAAGGAAGTGCCTGGTACCGAGTATATACTTAATAAACAGTATCTACAGTTGTAAGTGTTATTAATATTATTGCTCGTGTATTATCCCTTTTCCTACAGAAGGGAACTGCTCTGTTTCCCAAGGATTACTATGACTGCAGCTACCCCTACTCCTTCCTAACAGGTGGGGACAGTGGGACTGGGAACCAGAACCTGCCACATCCTTCCCTTCATCCTCCTAATTCCATTCCCCCAAACCAGCTTCCCATGTCCTTGCTCATGCCTGGAGTCTGCCTGATATCCAGGCTCAGGGGCCATGCTCCTTTCTATGAGCAGACAGACCCTGCAGCAAACCAGTCAGGGAGAATGAGGAGACCCCATCCTAGACTGGAACAAGGAGACAAAAGTTCCAGTTCCACTAAGCTCAGTTGCTGGTCCCCTCTGGCCATCAGTTTCTTCATTCACCAAGTGGGTATATTTGATCAGAGGTCCTTCTGGCCATCATGCCTCCTCCTGCAGTCCAATTCCCACACATCGTGGTTGGAGGCTGGAGACATGGAGGGCGTGTGGGCAAGAATGGGACAGAAATAGAAGACACAGGCCTGGCCATACATAGTGTGGACAGGACACACACAATAAGTATTTTCAAAGAAAACATAAACAAGCACAGATGAATGTAGTGCAAATCACTGCCATAAACAGCTTTCAGCTGGCAGCACAAACGGTAAATCTGTGAGTTGATTTTGTAATAAAAAAAAAAAAAGTAAAAACGATTTCCCTGCCGACAGCCAGCAGCCAGGGAAGAGACCCAGCTCTGATTGAGATGGTGATGGGTTTAGGCAAACCTTAGCAGAGACCCAGGATGGGCACTCCGTCCCTCCCACTCCATCCCCACCTGGATACAAGGAACTGACCTGTGTCTGTAACATGTCAGGCACTCTCCAAGGTGCTTCTTACCACCTATATCCCCACAACTACCCTGTTAGGGCAAGCCTTATCCTTCTATTATGATCAAGGAAAGCTTGGAGAGGTTCAAAAATTGGCCCAGGATTATACAAGTATAAAATGACAGTAACAGGGCTTACACACCCAGGGCTCTATCTTTTCATGGAATTATGCAGCTGCCTGCTCCCCACGGAGCCTCTGCCCTCCTCTCTGTAGGAATCTCACAAATGGTGGAGGGTGGGTACCAGGGTCACTCAGGGCATTCAGCTGTGACCTCAGCTTCAGGATATCATGACCTCAGGACTGACTGAGCATTTAGCCCAGAGAGAAATCAGAATGTTAGGTCTCTCATTTAACAGTGTGGAAACTAAACTTCTGATTGGAGGAGAAGGGAGCCCTGTTTCCTGACACCTCTTTCCCTGTTGTTCACCCCCTCTTCACTTCCCAGGCTCACAGAGAACAAAGCAGGCTGCCAACCGATCTGTCCTGCTTGCCTGGAGTCCCCTGCTGATTCCCCTGTTAGCCTCTGGTCCTTGGAGAGTGCATGACAAATGGCTTTTTGTGGCTGTCGAAAGAGTAGTCACTGGCCCAACTGATGTGACTGGCTCCCAGTCTGTCCACACTTCCCCGTTGTCCAGAAACTGCCCATACTCAGGCGGCTCCCAGGTGGCTCAGGAGACCTGCCCCTCATCTGGAGCCACCCCACACTGCTGCTGCTGCAGGCATGCCTTCACTGTCCCATTTCCAGAGCTGGCCTGTGGCCCCTGGGATTCCTACCAAGCGGGGCCAACATCCCAAGCTTCCCCTTCACCAGAGTGGCTCCTTACCACCCCTGCTTCCCACTCCCACGTCCTCCAGTGACACACAAGGATGCCTTCATGAGGGAATCATGTGGATGCAGGGAATACAAGGCAGGAGCCTGGCCTGGGAGTAGAAACTAAGTTCTTTCTCTCTCTTTAGACAAATTCTTCTCTCCCTCTCTCTCTCTCCCCGCTACCCTCCTACTCATGGGAGACACAGGCATGACCCTGGTGGGCCTTGGTCTCCCCATCTGTACAGAACAACTGTTCCCCAGGGGAAAATGGAGAAGGCTTGCTCAGCAATTCAGAATTATCTAGGTTAATACTTCCCCAATGGTCTTCTTTGATAACTGGGTTGACCTTGTTTAAATGCAGATTCTGAACCAATAGGTCTGGAGTGGGGTCTGAGTCTACAATTCTCACAAGGCCCCCAAAGGACTGCTGATGCTCTTGACCCACAGTCTATGCTTTGAGTAGCAAGGATC
The DNA here is from genome assembly GCF_027580195.1 of Bos mutus. NCBI lineage: Eukaryota > Metazoa > Chordata > Mammalia > Artiodactyla > Bovidae > Bos > Bos mutus. Next base: position 33,891,911 of record NC_091627.1, read on the forward strand.
TAAATAACCTGGAGACCTGACTTCTGAGGTTAGGCATGAGTTAGGGACTGTGGTTTTAAGAACAAGGTTGTGTAGGACTGGAAAAATCCTTAGGAATCTGATCCTGGAATGTCAGAGTCAATGGTCTCAGAGCTGGTAGTCTCTCCTCTGAGGCTGGGGCAGGGCTATGATTCACCCCAGAAGCAGCTTCAGGGTCACCTATAGCAGTCAGGGATCAGTAAGAGAAACACAAGCAACAGGGGTTATATATTAAGAGAAGGATTGCAAGGAATTGGATTGCACAGTGGTAGTGGCGGGCTAGGCGAATGAAATCCATAGAGCAGGACATTGGAAGGACAGGCTGGAACTCCATCCAGCTTGGGCTGAAGCTACCGTTCACAGGCAGAGTTTCTTCTTCAGGAGAGTCTTCGTCACCTTTTATGGAATTTCAACTGATTGATTCAGGTCCACCCAGTAATCTAGGATAATCTCCCTTAAGTCAACTGATTATGGACTTTAATCACATCTACAAAACACCTTCAGAGCAACCTCTGGATCAGTACTTGATTGAAAAGCTCAGAATCTTAGCCAAGTTGACTCATCAGAAAGATCATCATATACCTCCCATTTATCACTCTGGGAGCTGCAATTAGTGACTTTTAAGGTTCTTGCCAACTCTGAGATGCTTTGATTCTTGATCTTCAAAGGGGCAGCCTGGAGACTTAGAGAACCCAAAATGGGACTCATCATGTCCTAGGGACTCCCAGACCCTCTGGATCACCTTCCAAACGACACTGACTTTAGCCTTCATTTTAGGTTTACCAAACTTCATTTTTAGTTTACTAAAAATTGTTGAGATCTCCTGAGATCTTCTATCAGACGCTATACCAGGCTCTAAGAGAACAGAAGGGCTTCCCTGGTGGTTCAGACAGTAAATAATCCACCTGCAATGCAGGAGACCTGGGTTTGATCCCTGGATCAGGAAAGATCCCCTGGAGAAGGGAATAGCTATTCACTTCAATATTCTTGTCTGGAGAATTCCATGGACTGAATTCCAGCAGGAATTCTGGCAGGCTACAGTCCATGGGATCACAAAGAGTCAGACATGACTGAGCTACTAAGTACACAGCACAAGAGAATAGAAAACTAGATCCAGGTCCTTCCCCAAGGAGCCCCTGGTCCAGTGGAATTCTGAAACCACAAGATGAATGGTTATATATGGGGATCCTCTTGGTCCAGGGATCAAACCCATATCTCCCACACTGGCAGGCAGACTTTTTTTTTTTTTTTAATCACTGAGCCACCATAGAAGCTCAAATGCTAGTGGAGAGACTCAGAACAAGAACCTCAGAAGGCTTCCTGGAGCAGGTAGTACTTGAAGAAGGCATGAATGAAGAATGAGAACTCTAGCAGGTGAAGACTGTCAGTGAGAGAGTTCCAGGGTAAGGAAGAAGCATGCAACAGGCTGGGATCATAAGTGTGCCCTGGAGAAGGTGTAGGGAAGCAGTCTTAGAGGGGGCCGAGTTCTGGACTCTTGAAGGCGGACTTGATTTGACGGGCACTGCAGGAAAGAAGTGACAGACCCAACCTGTGTTCTCCCACTGGATCCTGACCAGGGATCAGGATGGGATGCCCCTTTGATCCTAATTGAACCACCAGGTACCTCCATCATGCCAGTTGAACCAGTGGGTCACCTCAATTGAACGAGTTGAACCAGAGGGTAATGAATCCTGGGATTCATTACCTGAATCCTGATTGTCTGACTTCAGCCCCACCCTGGTCACCCAGCAGACCTCAGCCAGCCCCCATGAAGTGCTTTTACTTCCTCCCCTCTCCACGCTTCCTTTTCTGGGGCAAAAGTCCGCTCTGAAGCCTAGGACAAACCCAGGCTTATGGATGGTGTTCAGGGGACAGCACTGAGCTGAAGGAGATAATATTGTCACCCACTGCTATGTGGACATTTTCTGCAGAGACCACCCCGGGGCCCTGTTCCCAGACCCCTTCATCTCTGCTCGAGGCTCCATGGCTTGGCATGGACTCAGTGTCCCTCTTCAGGAATGTGCAGGGCCTCTCCTGACCACAGCTCCAGTGCAGAAATAACCATCCGAGAAACATCCGGAGAAGCTCATTCCAGCCCGCTGGCCACAGGACTGTCTAGGGGCTCTCTTCGGAGACCCAAACTGTCAGGCCTTGGTGAAAAAGCCCGGAGAGAGTGACCCCAGGCCTCACGGAGTGCTCTTAGTTCCGTGCACTGAACAGGATGGAAACCTGAGATTAGAGATGAACATAGAGTGGTGGTTCTTAAAAATAGCCAGTGAGTGAGCCAGACGCCTGGTTGGGGGTAGCTCGGGCAATCCACCTACTCCCCCGCCCCCCGTTTGCAGAGGGAGGACAGGGAAGATGGACCCTGTGAGCTGAGTAGAAAGCCTGTCCCCAGAAAAGTAGTCGTTTAGAGTCAGAGCAATGGGCGTCCAGGCCCTGCCCCCAGGAGAGAAATCATTAGGCCTAAGCTAAGCCCAGGAGGCTGGTAGTTTTAAAAATTCCCCTGGTGAGGGGAATCTGAAGCCAGGTTTGGGAAGCACGGGAGAGAAGAGAGCTTATTTGAATCAGCATTCTGTACTCGGAAGACTGGGCCACTTGCCAGCCACAGCTAGCATTCTCTTTCTGGATTTCCTTGGTACTTGAGAAACAGTCAAGGGGCAGCTGAGGAAGAATCTTTGGAGTTCCTGGGGTGAGCCAGGTGGCAGTGACACTATGCGTCAGTGGATGGCTCCAGGAGAAGGATGTGTCCCACTCCCCCCAGAGAAGCGGACTGAGAGGGTCTCGGCGGGAGTCCTGGGACAGGAGGTGGCTCCTCCGTGGCTTAGCTCTCGAATGACCCTAGGGAAGAGGATCAGCCCAGAAGAGCCCCCTCAGCTCTGTGAGCATCTTTCACCCAAGAACAGATACCATCTGGCCCAGCTGAGCCAGAGTGAGCCCATCTTCAGCATAACCCTACATCATCGATTTTCTACCAGGAGGGTCAGACAGAGAAAGACCCCTCCGGGTCCACCTCCTGGCGGGGCCAGAGAAAGAGAAACCTGGACCCAAACTTAGTGGCAGCCCCCTTCCCTTGGGTGCTGTGCCCAGCTCTGTGCCCCAGAGTCCTAAGCACTCATCTTCCCCAGGCACCAAAGAGGACTTGATGCCCCCTCTCTGCCCCTTAGGATCATCCACCGAATTCATGGAGGTGGGCTACATGTCGTTTCTTGGAGCCGTGACTGATGACATTGCAGAGCTGAGCTAAGGAAAGTAGGGGACACAGACCCCTCCACTGTTGCTCTGTTCCTACCTGGCTATGAGAAACACAGCAAGTCACATCCCACCCTGGCCTTGTTTGCAAGGGACTGGGCTGGTGGTGTCTGAGCCCTTATGCTTGGACTGTCTCTGCTCCAGCTCAGCTAGGACCTACTCCAACCCCTGCACTTCCAACCCTTCCTGAGATGCTCACTACCCAGGATTATGCTCTTGTCCCCACTTCACCCCGTGATGGCTGAGCCCTGGAGGGACTTCCTCTGGGTCCATTCCCAAGAATAGAGCCTTGTACAGGACCTCCAAGTCACCCCTTTCTGGAAAGAGCATTTCTGACTGTGGCTGCAGCCTTGCTTATCAGCAGAGCAAGTCCACTGCCCCAGCCCCTGGGACAGCTGGAATGCAGGAGCCTCCCATCCAGAAAGAGGGGGGGCCTGCTAACAGCTGGCAGCTCCTACAGTAGTCGAGGATGGGATTCAGGAGGGAGCAATGATGCTGAGAGCAGGCTGACCTCAGCCAGAGCTCTCGGGCAGGAGGCTGGCCAGGAGAGAGGCTGAGACAGTCTTTCCTGTCAGGTTGCCTCTGGACCTGAGCTGGTCCTACAGTCCAGACCCTCAGCTAGCTCAGAGGCTTCCAGGGCCTTAGGAGCTAAGGTCCTGCTCACAGACCAACCTTCCACACCCCACCTAGACCTGTTAGACCTCTGAGCGGCTGGGGTGAGCCCCATGGGTCCTCACAATGGTTTGCTATCTCAAAATATCCATGGAACATTACACGATGACCTGTTATAGAGCATACACAAGCCAGCAAGCACCTTCCCCAGCCTTTGACTGGAATGGCATCAGGTCTGGGTGCTGATGCCAGCAAGCTCATGCCCCATAAGGGCTCAGCTTGGCAATGGATGGCATTACCACAATTCCTGGGGTCCTTTGAGTTCTTTGAAAATCATCAATTCGGCACAGCCCTTCTCTCCTCCAGATGAGAATACTGAGACCAGAGCAGGGTGCAGGGGGAGAGTCCTGCCCCAGCCACCAGCAGTTCAATATCAGAGACAGTCCTCAAACCCAGCCCTCTTGACTCTTTCCACTCCCTTGGCACCCTCACAGTCATTCCTCCATTCTCTTTCTTTTTCTGAGCATCCTCCATGTGTTGGGCACCACTCCAGGCCCCAGGGACTCAGCCCTGGTCCTCATGGTGCCTACATTTCAGAGGAAGCAGATAGTTGATAAAATAAATTATGTGATTACAAAAAACGTCATCTCAATGGTGACAAGTGCCAGGAATCAGTAAAACAGGAGAATGGGGTAGAGAGCGATGGAAAGGAGGGATGGACCATCTGGGGAAGCCTTCCAGAGTTCCATATGTTTGAGGAACAGGAGCATTAACAGCCGTGTGGCTGCAGCACACTGAACAAAGAGATGGAGGCATGGGAAGGGCTGGATCCCGCAGGGCCCTGGAAGCCATGGTCAAGAATTGGATTTTACTTTTAAGTGTCACTGGAAAGTTGTAAGCGGGGTTGTGGTGGGATATGACTTAAAATTTTCACCAGTTCCCTCTGGCTGCTGGAGGTCAGCTGGCTGTAGTATAAGAGGGAAGCTGGGAGACCAGCCAGGCTGCAGCTCAGTAACTTAAAAAAGAGAGAATAGTGGTGGGTAGGACTCAGGTGGAGATTGAGAAGACTGCAGAGAGAGGTGGATGGAGGATGTGTTTTCAAGACAGAGTTGGCCTGACCTGTTGATGGATAGGATGTACGCACTGTGGGGAAGGAGGGAGCCAGAGGGCTATGGGAGTGGGGGGAAGGGAATAATCAATGGTAGTCTTTGACCTGAGCAACTGAGTGAAGTTACCTTTTACTGAGCATTTACTGAGATAGGAAATAAAATCCAGAGAGCAAATGTTTGTTAATGAGATGAAATTCCAGACTTCTTGTTTTAGACACAGAGGTTAATTTTGAGATGCTTATTACAAATCCATGACAGAAGTTAGACAGACAAGTCTACCAGCTCAAGGGAGAGGTCAAAGCTGAGATATAAATTTAGGTCTTATCAGATGGAAATAATATTTAGAGTCGGGCAGCTTGATGAAATCAACTGGGGAGAAGGAAGAATGAGAGAGAAGAGCCCAGCACAGACCCTTCCTCCAGCAGTGGGGGGTAAAGCAAGGAAAGGGACCTGCCAGGACACTGGAGGGATCCTGGGGAGTGTAGGTTCCCAGGGCCAGGAGGCCTTGTTTCAGAAGAGAGAGAATTGTCGGCTGAGCCCACTGCTACTGGGTGATCAAGTCAAAAGACCACAGAGACAACCAGTGTGTTTGACCATGTGGTGACCACTGGGGACACTGACCATGAAAACATGGTGTAACATTCAACAGCTTGTTCCTGGAACGTGGGAAGGAAAGAGCGGTAGGGGCATCCACTGTATCTGACCAGCCTGAATTGGAACAGAGGGGCCTGATTCCAGGAGAAGCAGGGAGAGAACAAACAATATCCCAGCTCCCCATTTTTAGACCTTTTCATAAATGCTTTACAAAGCTCCTGCAGAGGCCCATGAGGTAGTCATCATTATGTCCATTATGCAAATGAGGCCCAAGGTCCAGCCAGATTATTGGCTCAGGGCACCCGGCCAGGGACCTGAGTCCAGGCCTGTCTGATCTCAAAGCCCCAGCCCATCGTGTAGTAGCCCCCTCCCCCAACTGCCTCTCTGCCTGCCTCTCCCCTGTTGCTCCTTCCCTCCTCCCCTCCCATCCATCCTTGTCCTTTGATCATTTCTGTCAGCTTCCAGCAATCTTGGCTTCTGCCTCCCTCCGCCAGGAAAGCTCTGCTTTTTCTCTTTGATCCCACACGACTGTCCTCGGCTTCAGTCTCTGCTGGGCCCGGTGTCCCATCCTCCCTGTTGCTTCAGGATGTGCCGACAGTAGGGGGGATCTGCAAGAGTTACCGGTAGCCTTGCAGGAATGGGGCCTTCGGGATGGGAGCGTGGCTCCTGCTTTTCTGACCGCCATTGGGGAAAGAGCCTGGGGGGTTCTTTGGGCCTGACTGGGCTGCAGACCAAGCCCTCTTGGCACTGAAGATCCAGAGATGTGAGTTCACAGGCCAGAATGCCTATGGGAGTAGCCAGGAGGGGCCAGCCAGGAGGGCCATGCAGTCTTACCCCAGTGCACAGAGATGAGTCTCTAAATTCTTCTCTGGGGACTGGTTCAGTGGTTAGTGGGGTTCAGGAGTCCTCAATTGGGAGATGTAATTGGCAAAAACAGCAGAGATGAAGCAGGGCCGTCAGGAACCTCAGAGTCCCTTTTGGAGCCAGTCTGGTTCCAGTGGGAAGACACGGGTGGGGCCCAGGACTCTTGTTGGAGCTCTCTGCCCAGCCTAGGTGCTCCCCTCCCTCTATTGCGTCCCCATCCAGGTCAAGATGAGGGAGGCTTCCCAGGAAGCCCAGAGCCACCTCCAGCTCCTACTCTCAGGATTCTGAGGCCCTGTCTGCCCCCCAGCTGCTCTGGGAGGTCCTGGTACCCGGGCCCCACCTGGAAGAGATGAGCAGAGGGGACCCAACACATGGAACCATGGGGCTCAAGCGTGCTCCCCAAAGCTCTGCCAGGGGGCTGCAATAGTAATTAGCTCCTCACATGTCCCCCAGGTTATTTTTAAGTCACGTTCTTCCCTGGTTTATTTTTAAAGTAATGCTGGCACGTGGCTGGCTGGCTGCCCTTCCCAGGTGGTGGTGCCAGTTTGGGCCAGGAGTGAAGCAGGGCAAGTTGCACCCCTGCCCCAGGGCTCCCTGCTGAAGGCCCTGGTTAACCAACCCCTCACTGGATGCCAAGGGAGATTTCTGCTGTGCAGAAAGCCTGGGTCCAACTTGCGGCCAGCAGGTGGGTTGGCGTGGAAGGCCCGCCGCCTGACACCCAAAACTCCCATCCTGCCTTTGATGTACACATTTTGTATTCATGACCTTGACCAAGTCGTCTCACCTGCACAAGCCTCAGCTTCCTACTTTCTCAGTGGGGTGAATGACAGTGAGTCTTGCATCTCCCTCAGAAGGTGAGTGATCCACTAAAATGTTGCACAGACCTAAGGGAGTACTGCAATTAAGTCTGCCTGCAAACAGGCTGCCCCCCACAGTCCTGCTAAATTCCCTAAAAGCCAAGCCTGCCTCCTCACCTGAGTGACTCCCAGGCTGTGAAAGTCTCCTCTGTTCTCTTCATCCTTCAACCACCACCACCACCCAAGACCTGCTGTCCACATTTCAGTCTGGCTGAACTCTAATCCAGGCTGCCCAGCGTGAAAGGCACCTGTCAGACTGCTGGTGGCCATTAAAAGGCTTGGGCCAGGGCATTGGCAGCGGGGACTGTGACAAGCACAGAACTCCCACCACCCCAGCACCCACCCCCTGCACCTCCTCCCTAGAAGCCTTCCCAAGAGCTCAGCTACAGAAAAGCACTGCCAAAAGTTAGCTCCGAAACCCTCTCCTTGGGTTTGGTGCAGCAGCGAGGCTGGAGAAGAATGTCAGGGACATATGGTGGAGGACGCTGAAGGCAGGTTGAAAGTGTGGGCTTCTTTCCCTGTAGGCAACGGGGAGTCGTGGAAGGTTCTGAGCAGAGGAGTGACAAGTGCAGAGTGGAGTGTAATCTGGAAGGAGGTGTGAGGAAGATTAGAAAGCTGCCGGGGGATGACAGCGAGGAACGGCTGCCCAGGTCCAGACTGGAAGGGGTGAGGGCCCTTGGGGTGGCTGTTGGAACAGAAAGAAAGGGTGGAACTAGTAAAAGAAGAACAACCAGGACTAGGTGGGGGGGGGGGAGAATAGGAGGGGAAGGCAAGATGTTCAGCCTGGTTGACTGAGGAATGTGGACAGTACAGGGAGGCCAACATGGGGGGAACGATGGGTGCCAGTGGCCAAGCCAGGCTTGGGTGCTTGTACTTCAGACAGGTGGCCAGTGGAGACACAGCATAGAGCAGAGCTTGGTGGCCTCTCTGGAACCAGAGTCAGAACAGCCCAGGCAGAATCTTGGTCCCCTCTTAAAATCAGGGTGCATGAGAAGGAAGCAGAGGAAGACTTCAAAGTCTTTGCAAAGACTTCCCTTTGCAGCAGGGGAGACTGCAAAGCACCAGTGGGGAGCAGGAGAGTTGGGTTTCTAGAGAGGAAGAGGACTGGCCATCAGGGTTAAGCATGGCCAGAATATGAAGGAAAATGAGGAGGCCAACAGTAAAGATTGCCATGTATGATTGTCCAGGTTGTGCACTGTGCAAAAAAAAAAAAAAAATCCAGTTGAAGGGTGTGGGTTGCTGAAGTCTAGCCTGCTTACCATGCACTCTCCCAGGGACTGCATCCACCCCGAGGGGCCCATTTCTTTTCTAATTGGTCCCAAAGTGCCATGTAGTTAGGGCAGCCCGGCCCACAGAGTACTAGGTCTGGTACTCAGAAAATTCCTGATGTTCTTGGGGATAGGAGTCTTAGTGGATGAAACAGGGGCATCCTGATGGGTGAGAGGAGAAAGCAAGAGGGGCATGGTAGGCCTCCCTTCTTCCCTCCCTATTTCTGTCCCTTCCCTTTCTTGAAGACCCAAGGCTAATAGTGAGAAGATAGCAGAGACAGTTTAAAAATACCCTCAAATGGACGGTAAGTCAGAGTCAGTAAGAAAAGTCCAAGGCCAGAGGCAGCGTGGTATTAGGGCTTCCACCTTGAGAGGGGAGGCCTCACCACTTCTGGAATGGGAATTGGAAGAAAAGAGCCAAGCAAAAGGAAAAGCAGTATGGGGAGAGCCTTGCTCTGCCAAGAACTTGCTGTGTGACCTTGAGCAAGTCCCTTAACTTCTTTCTCTGTGGCTCAGTTCCTGCATCTTTAAATAGGAATAATAAGAGTACCTACAGAATAGGGATGTTAGAGGATTAAAAGAGGTAACGTATATTAGCTCATTAGAGCAGCAGCACATAGTAAGCACTATATAAAGCTCAGCTAAGACTATTTTGAATTGGGAAGGAGGGAGCAGTGACAGAGGCGTTTAATCATTTAAATAAAGTCAAGGGCAGAGAAAGCCAGCTCGCCCAGATTCCATGTGGGGGTGGTGGGGGGATGGAGGAGAAGGCACTGCAGCACTGTGAGCAGTAGCTGGGGAGAGCTGGGCACTGGGGAGAATGCCTGGTCTGCCCACCTGCAGCACTAGGCACCGCAGAAAGCAAGCTCAGGACCTCCCTGCGTAAACAGGCATCGTCTATAGGCCATAGGAGCCAGGAAGTCATTCTCCAATTATACCCTGGCTGGGCGGGGCTCTCATCTGCTTCTGGGCAGCCGTGTAGATGGAAAGATTTCAAGGCAGGTGGAATGGCGGAGATGATCGAAAAGGCTGGTAACTCAGAGGTCAGAGAAGAGGTGACAAGCCCGGTGAGTCAGGCGGCAGGAGGCAGGCTGGGGCTGAGTGTCTGCTTCCTTGTTTCTGTGTAAATGGCAGTGTCCCCAAGGATGGGGACAGCTGTTTGCTGTCGCCCCTGAAGATGGCTGAGAAGCCATGGCCTGAGTCTCACTTCATTCCACCTCAGGAACATTTCCGATAGGACCAGAGTGGAGTGAGCTGTGTTTCCATGGAGAGTTGTGGAATCTTAGACTCGGGGTCAGGTCTGAGCCTGTGTGGGGGAGGAGCTGTGATTGGCGGCTTCTTTAGATCCCTGAGGATGTGAAGGGACAGCAGGAGTTCAGAGGCCAGATCCCGTGGGGGCACCTCTCCGTTTATTGAAGTGCAGATGTACCTGCTGCTGGGCCTGTCTGTCTCCATTGTCCCCCTGGTTCTTGTGCTCTCTGCCCTGGATGGTGGACAAGGTCGAGCCAAGATGCCACGTTGGGGGACGTGTGGAGTGTTTGAGTGAGTGAGCGTGTATGTGCACACACATGCGTGTGTAAGTGGTGGAGGTAGGGACACCACGTCTGCAGGCCGGCTCAGAGGGAGAAAAGGTCCTGGCAGCTGCCTCCAGACTGAAGTCCCTGTTACCTGGAGTCCCTCTCCTCCAGGCCCTGTGCCAACCTATACCATCTGAGCTCCGGAGCCCTGGGGAGGATGCTGAGCCTAAGAAAAACCTCCTTCACATCTCCTGGCATCTGCTCCCCAATTCCCTGCTAGCCCAGAGCTGTCTGGGCCACTAGCCATGACCAGAAAGGAGAGTGGGAAGCAGGTGGCAGAGACAGAGACCACGGGGGCCACGCTCGCTCCAAGGCCTCCCTGCCGAACCCAACCCATCCATCCAGGTTGACTCCATGCATCTGCTGGGGATCCACCATGGACACTGAAAAAGGTGGGAGAAGCACCCACCTCCAGGCAAAACCCAACACCTGGTAGAGAGTGGCAGGGGCAGAAAAAGGGGCCGTTCTTCCAACAGGGGGTTTTGGAAGGTGTGCCAGAGGGGGCAGCCTTGGAGCTGTCCTTCCTTGGAGGGCAGAAGAGATGAGGGAGGCAACTCAGGGCAGGCTGACAACATGAGGAAGTGCAGAGGGGACCGGAAGTGTTGGGGAACTCGGGACTGAGTAGACCAAGTAGGGAATGCATCAGGTTGTGCACAGCCTACATGCTGGGCCCAGAAATCCCTGGACTGTGCTGTGTGCATCTGGGGAACTAAGGAAAGCTTCCGACTTTAAAAAATAATACTGACAACAGTTTCTACTTTCTGAGACCCTCCACATGCCTGGCCTTGTACTACAGGTGGCACTAGAGGTAAAGAACCCGCCTGCCAATGCAGGAGATGTAGGAGACACGGGTTCAATCCCTGGGTTGGAAAGATCCCCTGGAGGAGGGCATGGCAACCCACTCCAGCATTCTTGGCTGGAGAATCCCATGGACAGAGGAGCCTGGAGGGTTACAGTCCATGGGGTCACAAAGAATTGGACACGACCGAAGTGACTTAGCACACGCACACACATTAACCCCAAAGTGACCCAGCTACCTAATAAGAAGGGATCAGAAAGGCATTGTGGGTTACGGAAGAACAGCAGGCCTGAATCAGAAGACCTGGGTCCCAGGTTCAGCTCTAGGTGAGACGCCAATCTTATCAGGTTTCCATGTCCCCAGACATCTGATGGAGACCACTCCTGCCCGTTGGATGACACAGGGCTGCTGTAGGATTTCACAGGAATGTTACTAAACACTATGGGCTTCCCAGGTGACTCAGATGGTAAAGAATCTGTGTGTAATGCAGGACACCTGGAAGCGATCCTGGCTTGGAAAGATCCCCTGGAGAAGGGAATGGCAACCCACTCCAGTATTCTTGCCTGGAGAATTCCATGGACAGTTCATGGGGTCGCAGAGTCAGACACTACTGAGTAACTTAAACTTTCACTTCACTTTTCACTTTACTAAACACTATAGAGCACTGTGCCCGTGTGGATCTCCCTGAACCCAGCCAGGGCCCTTCTGCTGTGCTGCTCGTTTTGCCAGACACACCTGGGACCCGGTGCTCGGGAGCATGGCTTCTCCATCTGTAGCGAATGGAGCTTAGCCAGGGCACAGTGTCTCCTTGGACCAGGATGAGTTAAAGGGGACTTCTGAAAGGAAACAGCACCACCTAGCCAGTGTCAAAGGTCACCAGTCAGAAGCCCAGGCCTCTCTCTCCATCTCTATCAGGCCACATCATCCCTGTCTCTGCTGTTTCTGCTCACTCTGGCTTCTCTTCCCCTATAACCCTGACTTACATGTGGCTTTGGCTCCCTCTGGTCTCAGTTAGGACCCAGCTGTTGGTAGCCTGGCAGCTTAGCTCCCCAAAGCTGTGCAAGCTTTCAACCCTCAGCCCAGTCCCTGGGAGAGACAACCTGATTGGTCTATCCAGCCAATAATGTGGGTCCTCTTAGACCAGGTGTGCAGCCCTGGCCCAATCTGCTGTGGCCTGGGCCCGGGCCATTTGGTGCAAAGGTGCTACCTGGGTCCATCCTTAACTAGGGTGTGGCAGGAAGGACAACTCCAAAGACGTGGGAAGAGGGCGGCCATCCCAGACATTTCTTCCCCAGAGCTTCCCTGGAGGCCCCAGCCCCCTGCCCTCCAGCTCCCCTCTCCTCACCTCCTGCTGTGTCTGACCCCAGGCCTTTACTGGAGCATCCCAGGACTCTCCAAAGAGAACCTCTAGGGGGCTGTTCCCTGGGACAGAAAGGACTGGCCATTCAACTTCTGGATTCATCAGACTGGCAGAAGGCAGGCAAGGGGAGAACAGATGGTCTTTGGCAGGATGCCACCAGGATCAATGCAGAGAGCTAAGACTAAGACCCAGATCCTACCCTGAGGGGCTTCCGATGGTCTTAGAATGATGACCTGTGGGACATATTTTGCATGCTCTATTCACAAAGTGTATGGTCCCAGGGACATCTGAAAGCGCCTGGACTTTGAAAGCCAAAGATATTGGTTGAATCCTAGCTTTTCCAACTTTTACCTGCATGGCCTTGGGAATAGTAGTATTTAACTTGAGCCTTGGTTTCCTCACCAAAATGGAGTTAATAATGCCCACCTTGAAGGTCCTGGTGAAAATTAGGGAAGGTTGCTGCAAGGGTGTCTGGGTTCCTGATACTGTTGCCATTGTTAGTAGAGGCACTAAGAGCAGAGAGAGCATAGGCTCTGTTCTGGCCTATGGCTGTCCCCCACTCTCTCCCCTTCCTTCTTACACTCCACCCACTCCTGGTTCCCTCCTGCCACTCCAGACCCAGCCACAAGGGTGGGGAGGTCAGGAGACAAGTCCCCACCTGGGGGACCAGACCTAGGCCCTGACTGCCTCTCAAAAGCCTTGTCCAGTGTCCAGCACCACCCCAGGCCAGCTGCCCCGCCAAACTTCCACTCTGCACAAGCAGACTTGTCTGAAAGGAGCTTTGCTCCCAGAGGCATTGCTGTGCATTAAGGAGATGGCTAAATACACTAGGCAGCATCTGCCAAGAGGCCAAGGAGTGGTAGAGATGGATGCTGTGTGCAGAGCTGAGAGAAGGGGACGCTTGCAGCCCAGAACAGGAGGAAGCCTTTTTGGGAGAAGGCAATGGGGATGGGATGGAAACATAGCAGCCAGCAACGCCTCACTGGAGGCTCTGAGTGTTTAAAAAAGGAAGGCAGTTCTTAACAATAATGCTGCAAACCTAACATTGGTCTGAAATTAAAAGTGTACTTTAAAAAAGAGTAAATGGTAGAGGATGAAGAAGGAGGAGGAGGAAGAAGAAGGAGAAGATGAAAGAGGAGAAGGAGAGAGAGAGAGAGAGTACGGCCTCAGACGAACCTTGATCCAATCTCTAGTGACAAGCAGGACCAAGCAGCTTGGTGCACCAGCCAGGTGTTCACATCCACCCTGAACAATGCTTCCAGGTGTCCAGGGACATCTTCAGAGACCATGTTCCCAGCCACAGGATCACTGGCAACATTGCATGCCTTCTGACTCCCTTCTAGTTCCTGGGTGTCTGCAGTTCCACCGCCACAGAAGGGCCCCTCTGCATAGACTCACCATATCCAGCGTAACTCTTCACTTAAAGGACAGTCTTCTCCCACCTGCCCACTGACTTGTCTGTGTTCCTGGAGGGCAAGACCGAGCCATCCTTGGCCCCGTGACCCTTCCCCACCCTCAGCCTGGTACTGGCACGAAGTAGTAGGTGCTTAAAAAATATTTGTTCAATTAATTAAGACCAGCAAAGAGGGAATAAAGCCCTTTTACCTTGTTGATTTTCCAGCTGATTTTTTGAGACCAGCAAAGTGCTGTGGCCTCCCTGTGGCCCCCATTGATGCCCACTCAGTCCAGTTTCCAGGGCTGGCTCTGAGCTCCTCCACCACTGGCCTGGCCTGGGCCAGTGGAGAGTGTCTTCTGTGGAGATCCAGCAAACGCTTGGACCTGGCTTCTTGGGAGAAGGGCCTGGAAAGAACCGGGGAAGGCACCTGCTTTGACAGACAGGGAACAAGCTGCCATGACTATCTGGGAATTCAGATGGGCCATGGACCCAGATCCCTGAACCCAGTCCAGAGACCACAGAGGCCACTGGTATGTGTGAGAAAGACAACGGGATTCAGCCTGGCTCTGCCACACACCACACACCTGGTCACCCAGCCGCTCAGCTTAGTCTCCTCAGCTCAAAACCAGGGAACCTGCTTTCCAGATGGAGCATTTAATGAACTAACACTGGTTAGGCTGCATGAGGCGATAGGCCTGAATTTGTAAACCCTGACTCAGTCACTCATGGGCTGTGTGGTCTTGAATGAGTTGCAGAAACTTTAGGTGCCTCTGTTTTCTTATAGGGAAAGTGGAGATAATATCTATCCCATAAAGTTTTTGTGAAGATTAAATGAAATAGTGTATGTAAAGCACCTAGTATGGTGCTGGGCACACAGATGCTCCATAAATGTAAGCTTTATGACTTACTACTATTACTATTGCTGCTACTATTATTACTACCATTACTATGGCTGCTTCTACATCACTGCTACCATAACCTTTACCATTAGCTCTACTGGGCGCCAGGCACAGAGTTCCTTAGAAGTTCAAGACCCCATCCCCATCTTCCACATCCAGCAAGAGACTGAGAGGAGAAAATGAGACAAAAAGGAGGAGGAGGAAAAGGAACAGGAAGAGGAGGAAAGAAGAGGGAAAGAAGAAGAAGGAAGAAGAAAGCAACTAAAGAGTAAAAAGAGGACTTCCCTGGTGGTCCCATAGTTAAGAATCTGCCTTCCAATGCAGGGGACGTGGTTTCAATCCCTGGTCAGAGAACTAAGGTCCCATATGCCACGGGGCAACTAAGCTTGCATGCTGCAACTACGACC
This sequence comes from Bos mutus, assembly GCF_027580195.1. Lineage (NCBI taxonomy): Eukaryota > Metazoa > Chordata > Mammalia > Artiodactyla > Bovidae > Bos > Bos mutus. Next base: position 33,906,923 of record NC_091627.1, read on the forward strand.
TAGCGCAGCCAAATAAATAAATGGAAGTGAAAGTGCTAGGGGCTCAGTCATTTCCAACTCTTTTCAACCCCATTAGGCTCTTCTGTCCATGGAATTCTCCAGGCAAGAATACTGGAGTCAGTCATTCCCTTCTCCAAGGGATCTCTCTGACCCAGAGATCAAACCTGGGTCCTTTGCACTGCAGATTCTTTACAGTCTGAGCCACCAGGGAACAAATAAATATTTTTTAAAAAGAAGCGAAAATGAGACACTCTAGGCCCTAGACTGGTCCCTCCAGCTAGTTGTGGGTGGGGCTAGGAGCCCCTCAGGGCTCAGCATTTAGAAGGGAGAATCTGGGGACCAGCAGGACTTCCCGAGGGAGACAGGCAGGGACGTGCTTCAGTCTCCTCCCTGATTCTCTGCAGCCTCCTGCACTGGGAGGCTGTGTGAGGACTCAGTTTTGTCTCTGGAGTCAGTTCTGGCTGCCCCTCTGCTTCAGCGGGGCCAGCCTGGCTCCAGCCTTCCATTCCCCAAGACAGTCCAAGGGTTCTCACCCTGTGCCCAGCCTCTGCTCAGTGCTGGCGGGGACAGCTCTGCAAAGTGTCCCAGCAACTATGGGTCTAACACGCATAACATGGAGGCTCAGGGCTATGGCTTTGAAGACTCGATAGTCCCCCTGAGAACACCACTTTCTCCACTGTTCATAGGGGAGGGAACGTGGCCCCTCCGTAAGCCCAGGATCCTAGAATGTCACAGGTCTCAAGAGCATCTCCTCCAGCTCTTGATTTCCCAGAGGAGGAACCCCATGCCCAGAGAAGGGCGGGGTCTTGCCTGTGATCCTGTGATCACAGCGGTACAGCTGGAAGCAGACCCAGGTCTTCTGACTCCATCCCACCCTGGAGGGTCCCCAGGTGGCCAAGTACAATGGTGAGAGAACGGCCTTTGAATTTCAAGCTTGATTCTGGCATATATGGCCTAAGATACAACATTTTACCTCTCTGAGCCTCAATTTCCACATCTGTAAAATAGAAAATAATAGTAATAATGTAAACACCTCCTCTATAGGATTGCTGTGCCAGCTTAAACAATAGAATGTAGAGAAATTACTTTGTAAATGACAGAGTGCTGCTTAAGTACAACACAGACATAGCTATTATTCTAGAACTTAGAGCACTGCCTATATTAAGGGCTCAAAACGTGTCTGCGGGCTGAATGGATGAATGTTTGTGGAATGGAGAATGATGAACAAAAGGCTCCAGGAGCCGGGATTTGTTTAGGTGGGTGGGATCAAGGAAGGCTTCACAAAGGGAGTGACTTGCGGGATGGGCTTTGATGGAGGAGTAGAAGCCTATTAGGGAGGGGAAAAGAGCATGAACAGTGTTCAGAAATCGGGAAATGCAGCCATTGCCTCCAAAGAGCTGTGAATACCAGTTTCACATGCAGGCTTGGGCTCCAGACCCTGCTCAAAACCCATTGCTCTCTTCAGGGCCTATGTATGGTATGTGGAACAGAGGGAGCTAGAAATTTATTAAATCCTAAAATATAGCTTGTCAGAGAAGAAATAATCTTCTAATTGAACATCCCATATAATAGGTAAGAAAACTGAGGCTTGGGAGCTGACATGCCTTAACAAAGACCCTATAGCAGGCTCAGCCATCTAGGGCCTATGGACTGAATATGGTCCACTTCCAGTTTCTGTAAATAAAGTTTTATTGGAACACAGCCATGCCAATTCATTTAGATATTGTCTATGGCTGCTTTCTTGATATGATGGCAGAGGTGAGTGGTTGCAAGAGATCAAAAGGCCTGTGAAGCCTAAGATATTACTATCTGGCCATTTATAGGAAAAAGTTCACCATCTTCTCTCCTACAGCAAGGTAGTGACAGAACTAGGATGAGAGCCAGACTTCTGACTCCTGGTTGGGTGTTCTTTAACTCCATGCCTGCTTACCGTACCCTCTGGGCCCTGCTGCACCCCACACAACACTGCCTGCAGGATGCAATTTCAGGTGGCCAGGCTCCCAGCAGGTTCAGCTCCAGAACATGTGGTGCAGTCAACTGGGAACACCCAGGCTGGCCACTGTTGCCCCCATGACCCAGCAAGACTTCCTGTTGGGAGAAGTTCAGTCCCTTTTGGGGGAGTCTGACAAAGAGATGCCAACACGAGCCTGCTTCTCTTCCATGGGCAAAGCAGGAAGAGACAGAGAGTGTGTAAGTGTAGGACTCAGGCCAGCCAGATGCCAGACTTACAGACACAGCCTTTCAAGAAGCACAAGGGCGGGGGGTGCGGGGGGACTGGCATCTCCAGCCATCTGCTGAGGTGGCCAAGTCCACTTTAAATTGTGCTGTAGAATTCCTTTCTCAATGCCAGACTGTCCCTGGTGGATTCATTTAATTAAAACTCCACCAGATCCAATCTGTTAGAAGTTATAAGTTCACACATGTTCTGTCCAGCTGGTCACAGGATACAGAGAGGCCACAGGCCTGGGCCATGGCTGCCTGATGCAGTGGCTGGCATAGAACAGCCCTGACAGTCCCCAGGTCGGTACCATTCCTGGGACACCCAGGGTTGCTGCTCAAAACACGGCCCACTCTGGGCCTCATGCTCTGTCCATCCTCCCTGGTTCCACCACATTCAACCTTCAGGCTCATCTTTGAGGTCTCCTTTCCTTGATTCACTCATTCTACAGAGATTTATTAAATGCCAGTTATGTGCTGAGCACTCTTCTAAGTATGGGGAAACTGGTAGTAACAAAAGAGACAAAAATCTCTGCCCTCATGGGCCTTAAATGGCTTCCCTGGTGGTTCAGATGGTAAAGAAACTGCCTGCAATTCAGGAGGCCCAGGTTCGATCTCTGGGTAGGGAAGATCCCCAGAGAAAAGAATGGCAACCTATTCTGGTACTCTTGCCTGAAGAATCCCATGGACAGAGGAGCCTGGTAAGCTATAGTCCATGGGGTCACAAAGACTCGGACATGACTGAGCGACTAACACATGGGCCTTATAGTTTAAATCCACAAGTAAATATGAGAGCATCTCACACATGGTGTATCTACTTTTTTCCCTTCTCCCCTCTCCTTTCTTTTCTTCCTCTCTCCTCCCTTCTTCCCCTCCGCTCTTCCCTCCTGAGCCTAGTTTAAGCCTGAGCCCTTGACAATGGAACCATGCAGAAGTCTCCTGTTGCATCCTTCCTGCCATTTCTCACTGCCATCCCCACCAATATGCACAGGGGTGCCAGGAAAATCCATCTCCGTACCTCCTTGGCATGGGCCTCCCATACTCAGGAGCTGTCAATTGCTCCTCAATGCCTTCAAGTTAAGATTAAATTCCTGCCCCTCCCCTTCAAAGCTCTTCACATTTTAACTTTGCTCCCATACCAACTTTCTCTATTCAAGTGAACTTTCTGCTCCAAATAACCCCCAGTTTTTGCTGTTGTTATAATATTCATTGCTTTCTACTTAGTAATAGATTTCTGTAGAAAATATATATAAAAGAAAATTAAAATTAATCATGAGCCTATGATACAAAGGGGCTTCTTCCCCTGTGGCTCAGATATAAAGAATCTGCCTATAGTGAGGGAGACCCAGGTTCAATCCCTGGGTCAGGAAGATCCCCTGGAGAAGGGACTGGCAACCCACTCCAGTATTCTTGCCTGGAGAATTCCATGAACAGAGGAGCCTGGAGGGTTACAGTCCATGGGATTGCAGAGTCAGACACGACTGAGGGATTGTCACTTCACTTCATGATACAAAGATAAACTCTCAGGAGCTTTTTAGCTTCTATTTCTATGTGTGTGTATGTGTGTGTGTAGTTACTTTTTTCATATTTGTATGTTTACTGTGGGAACCCATTACATAAAGAGTTGTATCCTACCATCTGTATGTCATATTCAATAGTAGTCTTTCTATGTAATTAAGAGACTCCTAAGAACAGCACTTTAATGGCAGCACAATATTCCACCACATAGATATACCTTAATATGTCTAGCCAGACCCTATTGATGAACATTCAGACTGTTTGCAATTTTTCACAATGAAAATGCTGCTATAAACATCCTTGTTCATAAATCTTAGTTCCGATCTCTGGTTCTTTTGCCAGGAGAGATTCCTAGAAGTGGCATTGCAGGGTCACAGGCAGATACATTTCCAAGGTTCTTGAGATGTATAATGTAGCTGCCTTCTTGAGAGAGTCTGGTCATGTCCCCCTCACCCTCCATTAGTGAGAATGCCACTCAGCCTTGGGTTAATTTTCTCTGCCCCTAACATGCCACGTGTCTTCCCAGCATTGTGTCTGTTTTAGCAGCTCCCTTCCATCAGAGCCCTGTATTTCCCACCCATCCTTCAGTGATCAGGGCAAATACTATCTCCTCCGTGAAGCCCTTCCTGATACCTGAACTGGAGTTCTTCACCATTAGCTCTCCCTGAGGTTCCATCTTAAACTCTTCCTGAACCATTTCCCACTTTTGCCTTGCATCTTAATAATTTGTGTAAAAACAACCTTCTCTTTGGATGGGGCATTGAAGGTTTCAAAGTGCTTCTCCTGAGATGTTGCATCTGATTTGCTTTCAAACAGAAGGTGTTTTGAGGTCAAAGACCGTGGTTTCATCATCTGGGTCTGCTTCTCTCGGCCCCATCACCCACCTCAAGCTAGCCTTTGACTTAATGGACACTTACAACAAACTTCACTCTTCGTTGTCCTACCAGAACAGATTTTTGAGGGCTCCCCTCTGCAATGAGGACTGAGCAAGATCAGAGTGCCCTGGATTTCAGTCCTGGCTCTGTCCTTGCCCCTCTCTGGGCCTCAGTTTACCCATCTGTAAAAAGAACAAGTTGAAATACATAGTCTCCCATACTCCAGGACGGATGGCTCCCTGGCCCCTGGGACCCAGAACAGCCCTGGGGTGCCTCTGAGGGCCCCTGTGCAAAGCTGGCCTCTGGGATAGGCCAGAGGGAGTTGGCCAGGGAGGCAGGCCTGGCTTCAGGCCAGGCTGTGTCTGCAAACACTGACCTTGGCTGCCGCGGCGATTTTCCATGACACCAGCACCGCCCCTCCTCCTCAACTCCCCCTAATCCCATGTGGGCCTGGGGAGGGGGGAAGAGGGGGACTGTCCTACATCAGAAGACCCTGAGCCAGAGTCATGGGGCACCTGTGGATGGGAGCGAGCTTAAAGAGAGAAAGAGGAGAGGACAGAAGGCCCCCACAGGGGAAAGTTGGGGAGGAAGGTGGAGAAGGGGGAGGACCATGGTGGGCAGTAGAGACAAAAGCTGGAAGAGGAGCCAGGAAGATGGGAAGAGAGGCCCTCGAGAGGGGCAGGGCCGAGGGAGGGGGGCTGTGCCTGAGAACTGTCCTTCCCTGGCGCTCTGGCCTGGAGGGGGACAAACTCCAGACCCGGTTCTGCGCACTGGTCCCTCCTCCCAGGCCAGATCCTTGAAGCGTGAGTGGTTTCCCATGCCTACCTCAGGCCTTAGCCAGGCCTGGGACAGAGGGGATTCCTTCTGGGCCCTGAAGCTGATTTCACTTCGCAGGGTCCTGAGGGCCACCGGGAGAGCAGGAGCTGTGAGTCACAATGGCCTCTCCTCCCTGCCCTCCCCCAACCCTGGGTGTCTAAAGGAGGTTTCTCTCATCCACATCTCATACTTCTCAGCTGTCTGGGCTGAACAGCGTTATCTGAGCAGCTGCACCCACCAGGCCTTGTGCCAGACACCGAGGGGACTTGCAGGCCCTCCGGAAGCTCAGAGTCCTGCAGAGCTCCTCTGCACAAATCTAGGCCTGGGAGCCAGGCAGAGGGAGAGGCGCCTCCAGCCCTGGGAAGGTGCTATGAAGGTTCTTGCAAAAGGCGAGGTCTGAGCCGGATTCTGGAGGATGGAAGGAGGAGGCCTGCCTCCTTGCCCCACCTCCACCAGGCTGGGCAGCCTCTCTCCTGCCTCCCTCCCGAAGGCCTGGGCAATCTTGGCAGCTTCCTCCCGCCACATCTCCTTTAACACACCAAAGGCACCAGCAGCACCTCCATTCCTATTTCCTGGCTTCACACCGCTGCCACCTCTGTACGGAGGGGGCAGCTCCCTGTCTGTGCCTGCTAGTCCTCTGCGGGCCTTTCTGAGGGGCCCTCAGCAGGCCCAGCAGGAGAGCCCCACCCCCTCGGGGGGCACCTAGGATCTCACAGCCAGTCCCCAGGAACTGCCCTGTCTCTCTCGAGCCCCCAGTCCTCTCTGGCTGTCCTACCAGGCCCAGATACCACCCTGAGGTCACACCTCCTCCCCACGTGCAGCTTTGCATCAGCCCAGCTTGGCCCAGAGCGCACAGCCTGGGGGCATCTCTGGCCACAGGTCACCTCATCCACCTTCTCTTAGGGCAAACATCAGCCTGGCCAGGGCCGTATTTACATTAGATAACTAAGTCTGCGGGGAACCCAGAAACAGGTTGCAGCTAGGCATTGCCAAGGGCTGTGTGTTTCTAATCTACAGAGGGGCTGGGCCAACCAGAGGCGGGACACCAGAGAATCTCAAAGTCAGGGACCTGGAATAAGGAACTATAGAGTTCTTGATGCTACAGAAGAATGTTTCCCAAACTGTTGCTCCAAGGAACATTTGTCCAGCAATAAGCACTGTAAGAGAAGCATTCCAAGGTTACATAAGCAGGAAAACGTAAGCACATTCTCCCAACTTTGTCTGACCTTGCTCACAAACACGTGTAGGGCTCTGATATAGCCTCCACTTAAATGACAATGAATCCAGTTGAATTCAGCATTCCCTGCAATTTAATTTAACTAAGCAACCCTTTTCTCACCCAACAGTTATTAACAGTCCATGAAATTAGTATTCTAGGAAATCTACCTTTGGGCAACACTGATCTCAGAATGTGGATGCTGAAAGGAACTTTAACAACCATCTAATCTTGATGTTTCCCCACATATTCATAATAATGATTAATATTTATTGATTCCAACATCCCTGGGCTTCTTTGATGGCTCCGACAATAAAGAATTGGCCTGCAATGCAGAAGACCTGGATTTGATCCCTGGATTGGGAAGATCCCCTGTAGGAGAGCATGGCAACTCACTCCAATACTCTTACCTGGAGAATTCCCATGAACAGAGAAGCCTGGCAGGCTATAGTCCATGGGGTCGCAAAGAGTTGGACATGACTGAGTGACTAAACACACAACATCCTGAGCATTTTAAGTCAACTAACTTATCCCCATAGCCACTCCATGAATTCAGTGCATCATTATTCCCATTTTACAGATGAGGAAACTGAGGCACCTAGAAGATTAAATAACCTGGTCACAGTTGAAATCTCGTTGACTCCAGAGGCTGGAGTCCCACGAAACTGCAGAGATTCCTGTAGAAAACAGAAATATCCATTTTCATTATTTAAAAAGCATAACAATAACTTAATTCAGTCTCTTAAAATCAGTTATCCCATGTTAATCAGAAATTCTGATTGGCAAATGTGTTTCTAATTAATTTTGATGGGAAAATAATTCATTTTTTCACAATTATCTATTCAGTGCCTATTCTAGGAAGTAGCTACACTGTACTGATCAACATATTATATTTTGTATGTAAAATCCTTCAAAATTTAGACTATATGAATGAGTGGGTAAACCGAAAAAGAAAGGCATCCATAGCCAGGGTGGAAAGGTGAGGACCTTTTATCTTATCCTATTTTTCCATGTCACAAATGAGGAAAACTGAACCCCTGAGAAGAAAAAGGACTTGCCCAAGGCACAAGCTGGTTATGGTCAGAGCCGGGTCAGAGTCCCTGATCTCCAGTCTCCAAGTCCCATACTGTACTTCCACCCAAGGCTGTGGCCGGCGTTCTAACCGTGTTGCCAGCTAGGCCAAGAGTGAGAGGTCAGGCACTCAAGCTTGCGGGCATGTGAGGTCAATGGGACCACACCGCTGAGTCCAACCCAGCCAAGGCCATTACCAAGGGCTCAGGCTGGTTATTTGTGTTTTGATTAGAAGGAAACAGGCCACAGGGAGAAAAAGTTCAGTAAGAGGGAGGGCTGGACCCCAACCCTCTGCGTCTCCCTGGAAGACAGAGCTTCAGCAAATTTCTGAGCCCCTTGGTGATGTTGGGAAGAAAAGAGAAGAACTGAGGCCCCAAGGTTCCCATCCCACCTAATTTTTCCTGTTGTCTCAAAATATTCATAATGACTATTTACACCCAGCCACCTGGCTTCCTCAGGTAAATTCTATGCTCCAGCCAGGTTTCTAGGCATCTCTTAGCTGGGTTGCCCCCAAGCAGGGGCTGCTGGGTTCTGGTTGAATGAACAGGTCAACGTTGGTTATACTGAGACAGAGGCCAGAGGCCAGAGCATTGAGTTTGGGATGGAATATCCCAGGTTATAGTCCTGGCTCTGCCATTCGCTAGCTGTGTGACCTTGAGCAGGTCACTCTCCCTCTCTGGGCCTCCATTACCTCATCTGTACAACATAAAGACTAGGCCATATAGTCAGTAAGGACTTTTCTGGCTCTGAGGATCGTTAAGTCTATGGTGGATTCAGAAAAGGTGGCTGGGAGAAGAGGGGACTGGCGCAGCCCCAGTCAGCACTCTGAGAGGCAGGGGCTTGAGCTTCCTGGTCAGGATGAGAGTTTTGGCTGGCAGGTCATCAGGTACTGTGAGGGAGGACCCTCAGAGAATCAGCCCCAGAGCACAGCCTCTGTGTGTGTCAGGGTCACACAAGGACAGAGGGAGCCCCTCACCCTGAGATGTGCGGGGCTGGACAGGAAGGAGAAAATGGGGACTCCCTTAGTCCCTCTCTCCCTCATAAACCCAAGCCTGATGGGGGCGAGCACTGCAGCAGGCGGCTGGCCTTCTGGCAGGCAGACAGGCCTTGCCAAACGCCCAGTTACTTCCCAGAAGTTCCAGGGCCCCCAGGGAGAGGCTCCACCCCAGCTGGCACCCCTACAAGCTGGGTGCCCACGTCAGCAGGTCCTCCCAGCTCCCTCGCTCTTTCCCCCAGTGACAATAGAACGGGTGAAGGGGCGGGGGCACACTGAGCCTAGGCCCGATGCTTGGAGAAGCGTCCGAATGCCTTGGCATCGCACCCCTGTTGCCATTTCTCCCACGTCCAGCTCAGGGCAGTGTCCAGGGACAGGGCTCCTAGTGGGATGCTCTTCTCTGCGGCCTCAGTTTCCCATCCTGGTTGCCTTTCTGGGTGATAAATTGGCTCTGAGGCATTGGAATGAGCGATGAGTCAGAGTGTCTAGAGGCCTTGGCCAACTCACGAGGCTTCTCCAGCCTTCATTATTCCAACCATAAAAAATGGAGATAGTCATAATAACGACCTTGTAGGAAGTTTTTGAGCATTAAAGTTTAAAATGTATCTGAAGGATAAGATCTGAAGCCTCAGCGTGTGGTAGGAAGGGAGAGTGGGCCCTGGAGGGCATCTGACTGAGAGTGTGAGGCATGTCTAGGCAGGGGCCACCCTGGACAGGACAGTGGCTGTAGCAGGAGCAAGAGGCTCTGTGGTGGGGGTGGGGGGCTCTGTGGGCAGCCACAGTGGGCGTTGAGGCTGCCAGGCAGGCAGGCATTGGGTTTTCCTAAAGGATGGAGGATCAGGAACAGTCCCAGCTTATGAACAAACACAAGACGATGTGGCAGTGGTGGTGACAGTGGCATATGTTTCAAACGGTGGGATACAGTTGCCTGACCCCACGGGAACTTCCTGATCCTTAGGACTACACTCTCAGGCCGGCTTTCCCCTGTGAGATCCGCTCACTGCTCCTTCCTTCGAGAACTCCACAAATTCCAAAGTACTTTCATGTCCAGTCTCTGCTATACTTTTTTTTTTTTGGCAGCTCCACACAGCTTTTGGGGTCTTAGTTCCTTGGCCAGGGATCAAACCTGGGCCCCTGGCCACAGAAACATGCAGTCTTAATCCCTGGAGCAGTAGGGAATTCTCTCTCTTTTACTCCTGACGGCAGCTGTAGTGGTGATGGCCAGGGTAGGAATTAACAGCTGAAGCTCAAACCCCCACAGTGTAGAGCAGGCCAGAGGGGTCCGGAGAGGGGAATGGATTTGCCCAGGGTTACACAGCCAGCATGTGGTCAAGCCAAGGCTGGTCCATGCCTCCCAATCTGTGTTCAGCCCCAGCCACAGTGCCAGGCTCTCCCCAACACCCTCTGCTGGGGGACAGGGAAGGACAGGATGAGGAGCTGCTCTGGCTCGGGGCCCGCCCAGCTGTCTAGGTGAGTTGTGGTCTGGCTGCCGTGGCCAAGCTGGCGGGCACAATCTGTTCTCACCCTGCTGGGGCCCAGACAGGCCAGGCCCAGCGACTCCAGAGCTCAGCTATCTAGGCTCCTGGCAAGGGATGACACTGTCACCAGCTACCATAGTTGGGGAGCAGGGGAACCCAATCTAAGAGCAGCCCGCAACTTCACGCACCCCAGACCTCCCTAAGCTTTAAGATTCACAGCGATGCTGACTTTACTGGAACAGAGCTGTCCACCAGCCCAGGTGATCTCTTGGAAATGTGGAGGAAACCTGGCGCTTCATTCATTATTAATCACAGTGAGCTCTTATCGAGCACTTGATATGTACCAGACTCTATGTTAAGTGCCTTATACACATTCTCTCACTTATTTTGCCCCTAAAGCCCTGTGATGCAGGTGCTAGTTATTAGCCCCATTTAACAGATGTTGGAAACTAAGGCTAGGGAGGTTTTTTTATTTTTATTTCTGGGCCACCTCGAGTGGCATGCAGGATCCTAGTTCCCCAATCAGGGATCGAACCCATGCCACTTGCAGTGGAAGGAGTCCTAACCAATGGACCACCAGGGAGGTCCTCCTCAGACAGTTTTAAAACAAACAAACGAAACACACACACAGTCCATAGCAGAGTAGGGATTTGAATGCAGATCAGACACCAGGGAAGATGGCATCCCGCTTTGCCATCAACTCACCAAATGAATTTGGGGCATACCCCACAGGCCTGGCTGGCAATGTGTGTGGGAGGGGGGGGCAGGTAGGGAGGAATATGACAAGGTCCAGCAATGTCCACTCCCACAGACCCCAAGCCAATATTAGCTGTTCATATGTAGTTGGGGGATCTGAGTGACAGAGCAGGGCCTGGACTTCAAAGCTGAACATTCTCAGTGCCACTCAAGGCAGGGATCGCTTCCAGCTGTGAGCAATCCAGGATGGCTGCAGGGAAGAAGAGGCATTTGGTTAAGTTTGGTAAGGCTGAGAAGGGAGGGGGAAATAGAAAGCATTACTTTATTATAATAATCTATTGATAAAAGTAATAAGTATCTTAATAACCCAGTGAAGGAAGCAGGGCCAGGACCAGTAGGCATCATTTTACAAATGAGGAAACCAGCTCAGAGAGGGGGAGTAATTTGCCCAAGGTCACACAGCCACTAATGACAGGGCCAGAACTTGTGCCAATGGCTTCAGAGTTTCCATCCAGGGTCCTTTCACCTCTGTGTCTCCAGGCAGAACTTTTTTTTTTTTTGGCTGCACTGGTTCTTTGCTGCTGTGCACAGGACTTCTCTAGTCGTGGTGAGCAGGGGCTACGCTTTGCTATGTTGATCGAGTTTCTCACTGCAGGGGCTTCTTCTTGTTGCAGAGCACAGGCTCTAGGCGCACGGGCTTCAGTAGTTGCAACACATAGGCTCAGGAGTTGCAGCCTGCAGGCTCTAGAACACCAGCTTGGTAGTTGTGGCACACAGGCTTAGTTGCTCCAACACATGTAGAATCCTCCCGAACCAAGGATCGAAACTGTGCCCCCTGCATTGACAGGCAGATTTTTGTCCACTGGACCATCAGGGAAGTCCTCCAGGCAGAACTCTCAACTGAGGCCATATGATAACTGGCTCACAGGGAGGCTTTGCCTCTGCCTGGCTCCTGGCTGGGTAAGGACTGAAGGGCAGGGTGGGCATGGTATGGGTTGAGATTGCCTGCCTGGTGATAGTAACACCTGGAAGGCTCTTGCTTTGACAAAGGCAACACCACCTCCCCATAAGGACAGATGGTACTTCGGGGGCAGGCACAGAGGATGACCACAGGGCCCCAGACAGAGTCTGATGAGGACTGTGGAGCACTAATTCATGGGGGGAGGGGACTGTCTCCTTTCCCCTTCTGTGACACGAGTGGGCCGGCTGCCTCTGGGAGCCCCAGTGGGGAACTACCCCCCAAGCTTTAGCTGGCAGCAAGGAACTCATCAAGGAACCCAGTTTCCCTCCCTTCACATCGAATCCCAGAATGTCAGAACTCAGTAAGTCCAACCTCCTCCCTTATAGTCAAGGAAACTGAGGCCTGGAGAGGACTAGGAACAGGTCCAATGCCCACAAGCAGTGAACTAGAAGCCAGGTTTCCCAGCTGATTCGCCAGTGCTCTTCATGCTATCCATGACTAAGTTCCCAACAGCAGCATCAGTCAGCTCCTCTTCTGGGTATAGAAAAAGGTCGGGTCTTTGATCAAACAGACTCTAATTTGAAGGCAGGTTGCTCTGCTTCCAAACAGCGTGACCTTGGAAAGGCACTTAACCCTCCCTGCTTCCTCTTCCTCTCTACCGACCCCCAGGGAGTGATCAGAAGAATAAACGAAAATTCATCAGTGAGGAACTAGCACCGTGCCTGGGAACAAGGATGCGCCCATAACTGTGTGTTGTCTTTTCTTCAGTTCAGTCGCTCAGTCGTGTCCGACTCTTTGCGACCTCATGGGCTGCAGTAGGCCAGGCTTCCCTGTCGGGAAAAAGAGGCCAGACTCCACACCACCGTGGCAGAAGATGAGGAGAGAGCAGGGGGAAGGGAGGCAGGTTTCTGGAAGGGCAGCCCCATCAGCATGTGCTTTCTCTCCTCTTGCCCCGTTTTCCCCTAGGCTACGGCCACGCGGCACCCAGCACCGATGGCGGCAAGGTGTTCTGCATGTTCTACGCGCTGCTGGGCATCCCGCTCACGCTGGTCATGTTCCAGAGCCTGGGCGAGCGCATCAACACCTTCGTGAAGTACCTGCTGCACCGAGCCAAGCGGGGGCTGGGCATGCGGCGCGCAGACGTGTCCATGGCCAACATGGTGCTCATCGGCTTCTTCTCGTGCATCAGCACGCTGTGCATCGGCGCCGCTGCCTTCTCCTACTACGAGCACTGGACCTTCTTCCAGGCCTACTACTACTGCTTCATCACGCTCACCACCATTGGCTTCGGCGACTACGTGGCATTGCAGAAGGACCAGGCGCTGCAGACGCAGCCTCAGTACGTGGCCTTCAGCTTCGTCTACATCCTCACGGGCCTCACGGTCATCGGCGCCTTCCTCAACCTCGTGGTGCTGCGCTTCATGACCATGAACGCGGAGGACGAGAAGCGCGACGCCGAGCACCGCGCGCTGCTCACGCGCAACGGGCAGGCGGGCGGCGGGGGCGGTGCGGGCGGCGCGGGCGGCGGGAGCGGCAGCGCTCACACCACCGACACCGCCTCGTCCACCGCAGCGGGCGGCGGCGGCGGCGGCTTCCGGAATGTCTACGCCGAAGTGCTGCACTTCCAGTCCATGTGCTCGTGCCTCTGGTACAAGAGCCGCGAGAAGCTGCAGTACTCCATCCCCATGATCATCCCGCGGGACCTCTCCACGTCCGACACGTGCGTCGAGCAGAGCCACTCATCGCCGGGAGGGGGCGGCCGCTACAGCGACACGCCCTCGCACCGCTGTCTCTGCAGCGGGGCGCAGCGCTCCGCCATCAGCTCCGTGTCCACGGGCCTACACAGCCTGTCCACTTTCCGCAGCCTCATGAAGCGCAGGAGCTCCGTGTGAACGCCCCCCTCCGGGGCCTGGAGCACCTAGGAGCACGGGCGGGGTGGGGCAGGGTGCTGGGGAAGGGGGCTTCTGCCCCAGGAGCAGCAGGGGTCTGCGAAGGGACCGCCCCAGCCGCCTTCGGCCTCGTGGGGGCGCCCCTACACCCCTCACCACCCTCCCCCTGCCCCCCATCTCCGACTGTGCCTGCTTGCACCAGCCGGCAGGAGCTGGGGCTCTGAGGAACCCCGGAGTCCCCATCTGCGCCCTGCAAATTCCGAGAAATGTGAAACTTGGGGGGAGGGGAGTGGAGGAGGGAAGGCAGAAGCTGGGAGCCTCCCATCCCTTTGGAAAAATAAGGAGCTCGCCAGTTCGCAGAGGCCCCTGCTGGTATCCAGAGCCCCCCAACCCCTCCCCCTCCTCCTTCCGGAGGGAAATTAGTGTTCCGTGTAAGTGTGCATCTCTATTTATACCTCTGTCCTTCCAGGTCTCCTACCTTCCCTTGGCTCCAGAAGTCAGGGTGTCTTTGTCGAGGTCACCCCCACTCAGTCCCACTCCCCTTACTCATCCCCAGCTGTGTCTCCCAGTCTCCCACTCCCTTTGGTGTTGTTTTGCATGGCTTTGCAGTTTTGGAGGAAATGGAAACCCAGCAGTCCCTAAAGCTAGTCCCCAGAGGGCAGGCAGATGGAAGCAGGGGCAGGCAGGCTGCAGGAGGGGTGGAGAAGGGAAGGGGCAGGTAGGGGGCCCACAGTCTGCTGGATGGTCCCCCTGGTAGATGAGAGCTAACTGGCCTGCAGGTACATCCTTGCAGGCAGACCCAGCCTTCCAGATCAGACACCACCCTTGGAATCAGACAGAAAACTTCCTCCTTGTGGTCCCTGGCTGCTGCTACTAATCACTGACTCTTAGATCTGTGGAGTGAGTTGGAAAACCCTGTCCTCTCTACCGATTCCTTCGATTCTCAACCTCCCCCCTGCCCTCCCCCCCCAGTCACCAGGGCAGGAGTTCTCACCCCGATTTTACAGATGGCACTGAAACCCAGACGTGTGACGTGACTTGCCCAAGGTGACACGGGTAAGAAAAGGCAAAGGGGAGCAAGAACACAGGCTGTTTGTCCCCAGTGCTCTTGCCTTTTGACTCCTCTGCCTGCTCTTTGCAAGCAAAGTTCCTGGCCTGCACACTCCGGCGTTGGGTGGGCAGCTGGGCCTTAGACCAGGACCAGAGCTCAGGACTGAGCCTGTGATGGGCTCAGCTGATCCTCCACTTGACCACGAGGCAGGGCTCTTAGTGGGCTGCTGACACAGGCCAGGATGCTCACCCCCACCCCCACCCCCCACACAGTCTCTGAACTTCTTCCTCATAAAGAGGGGAATCCTTAGGGCCAGGTAAGCAAAGCTGAGACTCACAAAAGAAAGGCCAGGA
This sequence comes from Bos mutus, assembly GCF_027580195.1. Classification (NCBI taxonomy): domain Eukaryota; kingdom Metazoa; phylum Chordata; class Mammalia; order Artiodactyla; family Bovidae; genus Bos; species Bos mutus. Next base: position 33,922,058 of record NC_091627.1, read on the forward strand.
GCTGGGCTCTAGGAGTCTGGCAATCCAGCAGAGTGGCCTAGAGAGCCACAGGCGTGTCCTCCTGGGACATGATCTCTGGCCCCACAGACAGCGAAGGTACCTGTGTCCCAAGGAGCTAGAGGGAAACTACAGCTGCAGCAAGGAACGGCCCTCCCTGTCGTACCCACTGCCTGTCCCACCTGCGATCCGGAAGCCCAGGTGGAGTGCAGCAGATGGAGGTGAGACCCTAGGCTCCTCACCGTTGGCACCCAGAACGGGAACTGGCACTGCGACTCAGGACAGCATCGAGGGGTGGGTGAGGGGCCTCTCCCCCTCCAGACTACCCCCGCTCGCTGCTCCCGTGTCAGCTCCTTAACACTGCTGAGCAGGGCCGGCCCTGGCATTCAGGGAAGCTAGAGTGGGGGCCCCCGGGGTGATCAGCCCCAGCCCCACCCCTACCATATGCTCAGCCTCTGGGCTCCTCTGGGAGGGAGCAAGTCTGTGTGTGAGCCCTGTCTCAGTGGGGAGGACCTGGCTGCCCAGGTGCCATAGAGAGCAGGGCCCAGGACCTGGGGGTGCCCTGTATGTCTTCGTTGGGGGGCGGGGCGGTGCCGGCTGCTTCTGTCCTGTGTGTGACCCTGCCCTCGAGGGGTCCCGTCCCGTCAGTCCCGAGGGAGCCACAACCAAAGTTGCAGGGAGATGGTGGGGAAGGAGGCCAAATGGCGCTCACAGAGTGGGCTGCTCCATCTCCAGCCGGGTCTTTCCTAGCGAACTGGAAGGCCAGCATTGCTTCCCTCACCCCTCCCACTGCAGGCAGCCTCTCTGCTTCCCCAATGCCTTATGCCTGGGCACACTGCCACAGAATATGCAATACATGTGGGTGACACGCCCCTGCGCCCACACCCTCACCCCGGGCAGCCCCTGGACCCCAAAGGCCGCAGCTGCCACGGCCTGCCCTCAGCCCCTCCTGTGTATCTGTCTTCACACCGAGAATGGCGCCTAATAAATACTGTCCATGGAGACCAGGCTCAGGCTCAGCTGCCTCTGTTATCATGTACCCTTGTCGCTACTGGGGAGCAGCCACTCCCCCGCTGGGGTTTGCGGACACACACAGCAAACGCAGCAGCTCAGGGGGAGATACATAGAGGTTCTCTTCAGGGTTCATTTTTCTCTGGGTGTGGAGGGACAGCTCAGCCTGGAAGTGGGCCCCAGAGCCCAGGACAGACCCAGGAGCAGATGGGCCCTGCCCAGCTGGTGCCAGTGCCTGGAATCAGCTAGCCACTGGCTTCCAGATGTCACTGAGTGCGAGCCACAGTGGCTTTTGACACCACAACCCATGCCTATCTATGTACCTGTCTGTCTGTCTTTCATGAAACCTGTACTACAGCCAGTGCACTCTAATGCTTTCTGTTCTAGTTCATGTTATAAAATGCTGGTCACAGCCCACTAAATTGATTTCTCTCCCTACTAATGGTTTGCTCCCTGCAGATCAAAACACTAGAGAAACAAAAGGGGTAGGGGCAGGGGCACCTTATCCCAGTCCTCCCACCTACCCACATAGGTCACTTGAAAGATACAGAGAAAGACCTATTTACTGGGGATTCAGGAATCGGAGAAAGAAGTGGTGGCACCTACAGGAAGCAGGATACAGCCAGCCTTTGAGGCACTCCTGGCTGCTCCCTGTAGCTGAGGGAAGGCCCCTGGACCACACTGCTTGGCCTCAGCCCTTGGGTTGGCCACTGCAGAACTCGAGCTCCTGTTGGCTCATCTGTACATAAGACACCTCATCAAAAGCCAGGGCTTCCTGCCCACAGCCTGTCTGCCTCTATCTTTCTTAGAACAGCTAAGTTAAGAAAGAGTGTCATTCTTGAGGTCAGCAGTGACCGGTCCAAGATTGCTTTGACTTTCCTAAGCAGTTCCTACAGAACATAAACTTGCTGACCCTTGCCTTCCTTTCTTCATTGCCTAGAGCAAAATCATCAGAGTTGGAAGCAATGCCCCAGGGGCTGCATTCATCCTAGTCTTCCGAGGGGTGATCTGAAAGGTGGCAGTGCTGAAACAGCATCCCAGCCCCTGCCCATAGCTCCTAAGGGCTTGGAACAGCCTGTGGTCCTTGCGCGGGCTCTTTTATCTCCAGATGATGCCTCCCTCACCCTCCTCACTTCCACCCAGCCTCTGAGGCATCCTGCACTAAAAAGTATATGTACAGCAAAACAAAAATAGCAAACCAGCACCATAGCACAGGGAGGGGTATAAAAATACCATGATTCCGCCTGATATGGTGCCTCAGCATTGGCCTCAGATGGAGACTGAAGCTTCCTGGGAGCTAAGAGAGAAAAGGGCCTGCAACGGAAACTTCCCAAAATGTGTCCCGTGGTGTGCCTTGTGGAAAGAGTTTCTTGGTCAGGTGAACCCTAGGGGTGGGGCGGGGAAAAACATTGCTCACGCGTGAAGCATCCCAAGACATCTTAGCTCAGTGAAGGTTCTGAGAAGCCTGGCCCCAGACACAGCTGTTCACCTGGGCTCCATCCAGTGCTGCCCAAATGTACTCCCAGCACCAGCTCTTCTGTTTGCACGGCATCTCCTCATACACTGAGTCCCACAGAGCGCACTTTGGGAAAGCTGACCTACTGAAATCTCTGTCTGATGAAGGGAGAAGGTTGACCTCTCCCCCTCAATAAATTCTAAAAGGAGCTTAGCTTATAACTCCTTCTCTAACTGAAGGCCGTGGCATTATGAAATACATATTTTATTCCCGATTATGCATCAGCTCGAACCAAGGCTTGGAGCAACTCATTTGCCAAGATCAGGCAGTGGGTTGGTGGCAGAGTCGGGATTTGAGCCCTGGCCTCTTGGCTAGGAAGGGCACGGTCTCAGCCAGCTCATTGCATCCTGTCCCCAGGGTGGGCCACGTCTTCAGCAAAGGTTTGGCAGAAGTTGTAGAGCTGTTTGCATGTGTCCAAAGCACTTCAGTCATGTCGGACTCTTTGCGACCTCATAGACTGTAGCTCTCCAGGCTGCTCTGTCCGTGGAATTTTCCAGGCGAGAATACTGGAGTGGGTTGCCATGCCCTCCTTCAGGGCATCTTCCCCATCCAGGGATCGAATCCGCATCTCTTTCGTCGCCTGCATTGGCAGGCATGTTCTTTACCACTAGTGCCACCTGAGAAGCCCATTGAGCTGTTTAGGACATGTGGTTTCTTATTTGGAACCTTGGTGAGGGGAGGCCATAACTTTAAAATGTCTCCCTTCAAAGATGACGGATCCTGATGGAGCCAAGAAGTTCTGTTCCACCTCAGGTGGGCAGAACCATTTAGCTCTTTTTTCAGGCTCAGCACTGCCCCCTCAAGGCCAACAGCTTTACCACAACTTATCTCAGGAAGCCAGAGGCAGGGAAGGGGTGTCTAGGGCCAAGGAAGGACTTCAGAACAGATACATTGTCAGAGCAAAAGGCAACAGCCCCACCCCAGGGCAAACCTCACCATCTGCACTGAGTAGCAGGAAGCTGAAGCCCCCTCTCAGTCCTGAAGTTGAGTTCAGGCTAGAAGACTGAGACTCTGTTTCCTGAGGGGCCCTTGAACTGCCCAGTCCATAGTGGACACGGTCCCCGGCTCTCGCCCAGTGATACTAGAACAACAGCCTCAGGCACTGCCATCACCTTGATTAAAGATTGCGAAGAATCACATACACACATGCACACTCCCTCTAGATTTTTGGTCCAGCTCCTCTTTTTCAGAGGAAGGGAGGAAGTGATTTTGGTTCAGAGAGAGGAAGTGAGACACTCAAGGTCATGAGGCAAGATAGCCAGGACTGGTATCCAGATATAGTCTCATTTTCCACGCCCCCTCCCACACACCCATACAGAGTAAGCGCCCAGCCTTCCCTGACTCTGATTTCAGATGAAAGCTGCTAATCTCCGAGATTGAGTCACTCCAATGCTGGCAGTTTCCCACATCTACATCTGGACAAACACCAGGAGACTCACACTCCTGCCCCTCGTCGCCCAGCTGCAGGGGAGGGCCTTGTAGGTGGTGCCCCCCCCCCACAAGGATGGGGGCTATGATGGAATTGACCTGATCTTCTCCATAATTTCCTCTGGCCATGAACTCCCCAAAGTCCACACAAGGGGCATTTTCCATTTACAAAGCCCTCTCACTTCCTTGTCTTATTGGTTCATTGGCCAACTCTATGATTTCGGCGAGGATTAACACTTCCATTTTACAGATGATAAAACTAAAGAAAGATACAAGGTCCTGAGAGCCCAGACCGTTCCATATTCACTTCCATATTGATGATGGATGTGCTGGATGAGGGCTCCTGCTCAGCCCCAGTACTTCTGGGCCCCAGTTGTCCCCCACAGCATGCCAGGCTGGTTCCCCTGAGCTGGAGAGCCCCAAGGAGTCCTAAACATTTTACCCACCTCACTTGAGCAAACTCTACCCAGAGCCCTGGACTTTGGATTAAGGGCAGAAGAACACCCTTAAAAACAGCCCCTGCCCTTCACCTGGAAGGGCCAGGGGTTCCCCGGGAAATGGTCATGCCTTTGACCCAAGCCATGTCCCCAAGTCAACACGCTTCCACAGTTCTCATTTACTGAAGAGGGAGCATGTGAACAGGTCATCCCTGACCACAGAATATTCTGATCTGACTACCAGATTGGAGTGGTAGGAAGAAGGCCTAGGTCCCTGGGCTTGTTCCGGACCCAGTGTCGGGGTCTGAGTGGTCCTGTCCTTCCAACTGCGCAGGTTTAACTAGGGAGAGAGACCGAGGCTGCTGCTGGGGCAGGGAGCCTGGCCTGGGCTGTGCTGTGCTCTGTCCTCACCCTTGTCGTAAAAACTCTCATTCTTCCCTCATTCCAGGCCACAAGAAGTTCCAAGGAGAATTTTGGCTTCCAGAAGGTACTGTGCCAACTCTTCTCCAAAGGCAAAGGACATGCTCAAGAATCAAGGGTTTATTCATTATTGAATGTCTACTGTGTACCCCCGAATTGACAGATCTCACAACCACTCTGGCAGGCAAATGCTGTTACCCTCTTTCTGGTAGATAGGAAAGGTAAGACTCAGAGATGTTAAGTGACTTACCTAAGGTCACACAGCTAGTAAGTGGCAAAGCCCCACCCAGGAATCTCTGACAAATACTCAGTGCACATCCCTGCCTGGAAAGCCTCTAGTCCAGCCTCCCCCACAAAACAAAAATCCCCTCAGCATCTTACCTACCAGGCCATCCAGCCTCATTTACAGGACCCTTGCCCTCTGAGGCAGCCCCTTGATTCACTGAAAAGCATCTCTAATGACCATATGGAGACATCGGCCATATTCTTTCTATTGAATTCTTCCTATTCAAGAACAGCTCCCCACATGGACAGGTACCTCCCAATCTTCTCCAGGCTAAACATCCTATTCTTTCATCCACACCTCCATAAACAGTGCATCTAGACCTCTCATCAGCCCTTCTCTGGAAGAGCTTTGGGTTACTTCTTCCCCAGGAGCTTGATCTGCCTTGGGTGGTCCAGCCGCACAGAGGTGATGACCCTCCCCTCCCTTGCTCTGGATGCTCCTATTAATGCAACTTAACAGCACATCTAACACATGGGCGCCACCTCACGCTGAGCTTGCAGCCCACCAAAACTCTCCTGGAGCTTGTCGTGTGAACCACTGTGGCAGACACTATTGTCACTGTTTAGTCCCCCAGTCATGTCCAACTCTTTTGAAACCCCATGGACTGTAAGCCCCGCCAGGCTCCTCTGTCCATGGGGTTTAAGTCCCTGCCAGGCTCCTCTGTCCATGAGATTCTCCAGGCAAGAATACTGGAGTGGGTTACCATTTCTTTCTCCAGGGGAATCTTCCTGACCCAGGGATCAAATCCACTTTTCCTGCATTGCTGGCGGATTCTTTACCGCTGAGCCACTGGGGAAGCCCAGTGGCAGACAGCATTTATTACCTAATCGAGCCATCCCTGCGCCCTTCTGCCTCGAAGGCAGAGGGAGACATTCTTTGGGTGCTCACCCTTCCCCAACCCCAGTTCCAGGAAACAAGCCAGTCTCAGTGACCTCAAGCATCTTTCCAAAGATTGGGTTAGTATGTGTGTGTTCCATTCTGATTAATGGGTTCTTCAGAGGAGTCTGCTGGGGGCTACTGGGAGAGGCTTTCCTAAAAGAAATCCCAGAAGAGGAACTGCTGCTCTACTTTGACCGGATCCTGCCAGGTCTGCGTGTGATGCCTGGAGTCCTGGCAGCCGTGAGAGAAGACCTTGTGGGCACAGAGAGGCTGGCAGAAGGAGCAGACACAGAACTCATCCGTCACTGTGACAGTGAGCAGCCCCTGGAACCCCTGACCTCAGGCCATCTTGTCACAGGAGACAGAAAGTGTAAGTCCCAGATGGATTTCCATTCCTGGCAGCTGAAAGCCCCACAGCCTGCAGGGTTATTGCACTGTCTGAACCTGGTGGACTTGTTTTTGCTGCCTTCATAGCCTTTAGCAACGGTAGCCTGCTTCTCCCACTCCTGCCTCTTAAATAACAGCTGGGGCCAATCGCAGAGCTTTGTGGTCACTCTTGGGTTTAAGGAAGTCCCAGTCTAGTCTAGTTTAAAACTTTAATCTCAAATCCATTCTAATGCTTGTATTTCTCCCTGTTCCCAGAATAGACCATCCTTCAATTGAAAGGACTTAGAAAGGGATGGAGGCATGCTCCTTTTCCCCACCCCCTCCTTCTATTTCTGGCCCTTCCACAGCCTCTGGCTGGAATGAAGACTTAGAAAGACAAGGGAAGCCCAGCGTGTAGCCTGGCTCCCAGTGCTGGCTCTTGAGGGACCCTATGGGGGCTTCCAGAACCCACACAGGAGCCTCTTCAGTGCCCCCTCCCACAGAAGGCCAACCCAGTGTGTCCTCAGGCTCCAGCCTGCGGGGGTCCCCCTGCACAGAAAGGCCAGCCTCCTCTGGCCCTGCAGCCTGCCTTCTTGGGGGAATCTGTAAAAATCCAAAGGTGGCCCAACCATCTTCCAGTGTCCCCTTGGCTCACTGAACACCCACCATGCCAGACAGAGGGAGTGCGAATGGCCCCCAGGAACTCCTGCCACCTGTCCCCAGTGTTTATCAGACTTGTTCAAATAAGTGGAAGATGAAAGAGCAAGTTCCTGGCTAAGTAGACATTTAACCTGGGAAGAAGATGCCATCTCTCCTTCTGGTATTTTCTTCGGCTCCAACCTGGCCAGGCTGGGGAAGATGGAACCACAGCATTCTCCCCCAGGCTGACAACTCATAACTAAAGTGAGCCTCCCTCCTGACTCTGATCTCCTGCTAACTTATCCAGGCTGGGGAGGACTGAGAACATCTCTTTGTCCTTGACCGTGCATATTCCAGATAGCAAATGCCAGGGTAAGAGAAACAGTTAATGCCTGCTATGTCCCTTTCAGGTCTCTTCCTGCACTGTAGCGAAGCAGTTGCTTTGCTTAATGTTGGTGTAAGATCTCGCTGACTTAGCACTACTAGAATCTCATCTGGTTGGTGTCAGGCTTTTGATGATGTTCTGGATGTTGAAGCCTGGTTCCACTATTAAATCTACTCCCGCTCTCTCCCAGCTCCATATCGCCCAGATTCAATAATCCAGCTTCCTGTGCTATTATTCAAGACTTTGATGAAAATATCAGAAGAGAACAAAACCAAATCGATGACCCTTCATTGGGGGTGACATTTATTCCAGCATGTTCTTCATGAACTGTTACTGACTCCGGCTACTTACCACTTCCTTTTATCTGTGCCCTAAAATTGTCTGTTTGATCATTGCTCACAAGTGATTGGGCTCTCTAGTCCATAGCTGTCTAGTCTCCTGGGATGTCAGTGACCTGAGCTGAGGATTTGGACTTGCTGAAAATAGCAGGTGCCTCTTTGCTAGCTCAGCCTTCACCCCCTTCCCCCACTACTTCATCTGGGCATGTTCATTTAGCTCAGCTCTGCCCAGCCACATCTCAGCCCCAGCTCCGGGCCTGAGCACCACTCATCTCATCCACTTCTCACTTCTTGGCTCAAATCAGCTCCTCTCTCAGGCAACTGGTCTACCCTTGAGGGGAGAGGCAGGGGGCAATCACTGGAGTACTTAGATGACCTAGGAGCTGGAATCTGCTACAGGAAGCCACTGATATCCAGGTCCCTTAGGTCAGCTGGGGCTGGGGCAGGTGGAACACAGAATATTTATTAAGCAAATGCCAGGAGCTGGCCTAAATGTGTTACCGGATCCTTATCACATCCCTCATCACATCAATTGTCTCCATCTCCTAGGTGAGGAGAGGAGGTGAGGGAGGTCACATCATTTGCCTAAAGTCACCTAGCCAACCAGCAAGTGGCAGAACTGGGTTCTGACCCTGTGTTAGGGCTCCCACCTTCCACACCAGCTACCACACCCTCTGGGTAGCTGTGCCTACTCTGTTTTCTCACCTTCCCAGCTCCCCTCCCAGGCAGTTAGGCACCCGTGGCTGCTCCAGAAATCTCTGGAAGACAGGGCCTGAGCACCGCCCTTCCAGAGCCCCCAGGAGGGAGCAGCAGGTTGAGGGCTGGGGGAGGGGTGACATCAGGCTGCAGGGACGTGAGCGAGCTCAGTGTTCCCCGAACCCAAATGATTGGGGATTAATCCTCCAGATCTGGCGCCGCAGATGCGTCCTGAGTCTGTGGCTGCCCCACCCCCTCCAGCCCACTGCGGTGAACAGATGGACAGACCCCTCCCTGGGTCTAAGTAGGGCACTGCAGAGGCTGCTGGGAGGCCGGGAGAGAGAGCAGGGGCAGACCCAGCTGCACCTCCTCTGCCCGAGCCCCCCACCTTCCAAGGCAGGAAAACCCAGCTCTCTGAGGGCCAGCTCTCTGCTGCCAGTGGTGGAGGATGCTCCACATGAGGCATAGACTCCAGTCCCAGTTGGAGAACAGGGATGAGCACTGCAGGGAATGTGTGCACAAGTCAGGCGGGCCTTTGCAAGCTCCTTAGCCTGAGACCACAGGAACTGATGAGGAATGGGAGTTTCCTCTTCAGAGCTCTAGAACAAGGCGAGGGCTGCGAGGTGCCCAGAGTTTCCATCACTGTGAGCACAACAGAGTGGGACAGGCCCTGGGGGACCAGGACAGTACATACACAGAAACACAGCAGCTGTGGGAGCCAGAGGCACCCTAAGATCCACGAGTCCTCATTATGTTCCAGAAGGGAACACTGAGGCTCAGCCGGGAGGGGGGACCTGCATGCAGGGAGTGGGTGACAGAGCCAGGGGGCTGCCAGCTCCCTGAGTAGTGCTGCCTCCATATCAACACAAGCTGCTGAGCTTTATTTCTTATAGCAAAACACAGGAACAAGCCAAAGGTTCATCAGCAGGTGAATGGATAAACCAACCGGGTATTTCCCTGCCGAGAACTAGTGACCACTCAGCAACATGAAGGGATGAGCCCATGTTACCTGCAACATGGATGCATCACAATCATGCTGAGTGACAAAAGTCAGGCAGAAAGGACATACTGTAGAATTCCATCCATATAAAGCTCTGGCAAGTGTAAGCTGATCGACGGTCAGCAGATTGACGGTTTACAGTGCCAGGAGGGGCACTAAAAGGGAGCCCAGGAAAGATCCAGGGTGATGGATATTCACTGTCTTGATTGTTTTGTGCCGATGGTTTTCCAGGTACATGCACCTTCCAGGGAGAGGAAAGGGCAGACGCGGGGAGAGCTGGCCAGGGAGGGGATGGACACAGAGCAGAGCTGGCCCTGAATGAGCCTGGAAGGAAGGCTGGAATGTAGCCAATGCCAAAAGCACTGCAGGGGCGGGAGCTTGAATGAAGGCTCAGACAAGGCAACCCTCTCAGAAAATTCCAGAACACTGGAAAGAGCTCAGAGCTGCCTTAGGAAGGGGAGGGTATGGGGTTGAGGAAGGGAACTCTGGGTCTGTCTCCTTCATGGTTAGATCTCTGGAGCCTCACAAGTACCTACAGTTAGCAGGCAGTTTAGCAGATCAAAAGACAGTTGTGGACTTGTGACCGGGAGGAGAAAAGAGAAAAAAGAGGAGGGGAGTGAAAGAGAGACCCTGGACAAGTCCACCAAGCTGCAGTGTGTGGCTGTATTATCCCACAGGCAGCAGGGAGCCAGGGGGAGTTTCAGAGCAAAGGAACAATGCACATAATTTAGAGTTTCCAAGAATATACCTGGAAGCAAAGTGCAGGGACCTTCCCCCACTCCACCCTAATGGATACACCTGCTCTCAGAAGGACTGCTCCATCTCTGTACCAGCCTGATGGGGGTGGTTGGGGCACACAGCAGGCCCTTCTCCAAGAGCTGGAAGGGCCCCAAATCCCCAGCTGCTCTTCCAGACCTGAGAACAAGCTCCACCCCTTGCCTGCCAGGGAGGCCAAGGAGGGCCTGTGGCATAGCCAGAAAGGGAAAAGATTTTCAAAACCCTGTGCTGGGATCTCCCTGGATCTCCTTGTCACATGTGCTGCTAACCCACAGTTCAGCTCTTCTAGCAGCGGCAGCAGCCCCAGAAGCCCAGCCTCCAGGGCAGGAAGGAGGAACACAGGTCTGCAGGGGTGTGCTGAGGCCAGGAGGGGCAGGTACCACATGTCCACTAAGCTCCTCTACCAGCCAACAGCTAAGGAAACTCAGAAGACCTAAGTGGGTCCCCCAGGACACCACCTCCCCCAGGACCAGCTCTGTGCAAATTGAATGGGCTCCCAGGATGTTGAGCCAGCTGTCTGCCTGAGACCAGACTGCTGTCATCCTGTTTTCAATTCAGGCATCAAAACTGAACAGCAGCTGCCTGGGGTGTTAAGATGAACCTTGTAATCTACCATACCCAGAGCAGCACTTTACAGTTGATCCCTTTGTCTCCTCTCTGAACCCGTGAAGCAGTCAAACCCTACAAATAAGGGTTGCATGCTTCAGCTCAGCCTGTGGACTCATCTAAAGTCCCACAGCTAAAACGCTTAAGAGGAGGGAGCTTTAGCTTCCAAGCCAACCTCAAGAAAGGCCCAGAAAACATGAGGACAGGATGGATCTTCACAAGGAAATTTAGAGATAGCTCAGGGTAGGACCAAGCTGTCTCTGCCGTTACTGAAAGGCCCCAAAGGGACCACTTTATCCTGTCCCTCTTTTGTAAATGAGACTCAGTGCTAAAATAATGCGTCCATAGTCATACAAGGAAAGTGGCAGAGCCAGGATTAGACTGAAAGGCCTCTCTGGATTTAACACTTGTGGAGAGCACGTCTCTCTTCCTTCCTGTTGATTCACAGGGAAAAATCTGACCCTGATATGTGGACAATGTCCCTTGTCACCAAGGACGCACCGGGAGCTGCCAGGGAGTCAGTGTGAGCCCAGATCCCGTCTTCAGCAGGGCCGTGAAGCCTCAAGTGGGGCTCGCATTTCCCTGCCTCAGTCTGCACAGGACAGAACTCATCGTTGCGCAGGATTTAAAGAGTTAGAAGGAACCCCCCAAAGGCATCTCAATCTGCCTCATATCACCCAACAAAAACCTGAAACCTGAGAAGGACCGAGGAGGAAGTCACGCTCTGAACTGGGAGAGTAAGAATCAGGGAGATGCCTGGATAGGCTGGCCGCGGGGTCCCTGGCAGGGGGGAGGGTATGTATGGGCAGAGTTATGTGGGGCACAGGCTCACCCTCTCCCCTGTTCCCACAGCACAGGCAGACACCCTGAAGCCTGTCCCCCAGGGCCCCGGGGCCAAGTTAAATTTCTCTACCACAGGGAACATAACAGCCACCAATGCTGAACACCTACCAGATGCCGGAGCCACATGAGCCAGGAATTACTCTCCCCTTTTTACTGATGAGCCAAGACTCAGGGAGGTTGAACGACCTGCCCAGGTCACACGAGCGGGAAGGAGCAGAGCCAGGCCTGAAAATGCAACGTCCTTCCCACCAGCAGCTCACTGCCCTCAGTCTGGGCCCCGCTACTGCTCTTTCCCCCACGGGGGGAATTGCCCCAGCTTATCAGCTCAGCCAACAGCCCTGAGATGGGGTCTCTGTGGTCCTTCTGCTGCCCTTCTGCAGCCCCTGCTTCTGGGATCATTCAGTGCTAACCCAAGACCCCTTACGCAGGAGTCCTTCCATCAGATAGTACAGAGTCAGCCCTGCTAGCCAAGACCAGCTCACCAGACCTTGGGTAATCTCCAGGTAATTGACTTGGGAATCTGCATTTTTTCCCTTTTACAGGAACCTGCTGGAACCACTGCTTTGGAGAAAGAAAGTGAAGAAGAATGGGATCTATGCTTTCAGTAAAGGTCTCCCACAGCTCTGTCTATGCTAGAGAAAGGAAAACTTATTTCCACTTGACTCTCAGGCCTGAAGCAAGGTGGTTTTGATTCCCCTTGGAATGGAAAAGGAGCCCCTTCCCAGAAGGCACAACCTCCTGTGGTGAAAAATGTCCACATTGTGCCTGGGCTGAAGGGGGTGGTCGGGAAGGACGCCCCTTCCTCCAGGCACCTCCACAGCTGAGGGAGCCACTCAGCGGCAAAGAGAGCTCCAAGGTGCTGATGCCCTGCCCACATGGTCACGTCTCACTCAGGAGGAGACAGACGTCCTCCCCTGACAAGCTTGCCCTGCCTGCACCCTCCTGGCTAAAACCCATCTCCACTGTGGAGAAAAGGCCATTTGCCTGGAGTCGCTAAAAATTACATGTTAACAGCCCTACTGATTTCCAGCAGTTTTAAATGCTAGCTTTGGCCAAAAACTTCTTTAAAAGGCCAGGCTCCCTTCTGATTCCATAGCGTTTACATTTTATAACATTTAAACAGAACCGCTTTCAAGCAAAGATAGGCAGTACTTTCCTTGAATGTCCCCATAAAAAGTAAAATCTGAGAAACGTCTACACTAGTGGTTAGGGAATGCCTTGTGAGCCCTGCGATGATTAGCTCCATCTGCACAATAGTTCAGAAAACTGCTGTCTCAATTGGGGAATTTCCTTCTTGGAGAAGACCTTCTGCCTCCCATCTGGGCTCAGTCCTGGATATCAGTTCCCAGGAAAAGGAGTTCTCTGTGGAGGCAGCTGAGTCTCCACTCTTTACATGCATACCAGCTACATTTACTGAGCTCTTCTCTGTCAGGGGTAGACACTACTAAGGGAACTACATATAATAGTTTATTTGTCATCAGTGCTCTGGAAGGGCTTACTTGGGAAAATAATCTAAAAAAGAGTGAGTATATGTATATGTGGAGCCTCCCCGGTAGCTCAGCAGTAAAGAATCTGCCTGCAATGCAGAAGATGCAGCAGACACAGGAGACATGGGTTCGATCCCTGAGTCAGGAAGATCCCCTGGAGGAGGGCATGGCAACCCACTCCAGTATTCCTTCCTGGAGAATCTCATGGACAGAGGAACCTGGTGGGCTACAATCTATGGGGGTCACAAAGAGTCAGACACGACTGAAGTGATTGAGCACACACGAGCACATATGTATAACTGATTTACTTTTTCTGAACACCTGAAACTATCACAACATTGTAAATCGACTGTACTCCAAAAAAAAAATTTTTTTTAAGTTTATTTGCCAGATCAAGCCTATAGGATATAATATGACTATTATGTCTTTTTTGCAAATGGGAAACAGAGGCTCAGAGAAGTCAACAGACATGCCCATCATTGATTCCATAGGTCATATCCTTCAAGGATCTGTGCCCAGGCCAATGAATCGCTAAACTGACAGGGAGTCAGAAACCTTGAGTGCCAAACCTGGGGTCCTGGCAACCTCTAAAGTAGGTCACCCTGCCACCCCCACTTAACTGCATCCTCTACCCTTGGCACCAAGAGAAGCTGAGCCCTCAGCTTCTTTTTGTTATTCCACGTCTCTCTGAATCACTCACCTTACGATGCCCAAGATACTCCTGGGAGCTGCTTTTTGATGTTAAGCTTTCTCAGGTGACTCACAGACCTTTTTCAAAGCTGGGTGGGCCCCAGCCATAGCGTCTCTCCTTTAGCTGCAGGTGCAGCACGCCATCTAGTGGCTGTGTGGTGAACCTCGTATTGGGCAACCGGCAGGATCTGGGAGGCCCTTAGGTTGTCAGGTGATCCAGCTGAAGTTCAGAGAGGTGAAGTGACCAGCCTACAGGTACACAGCAAGTTAGTATTCAGTCTCCAGGATCATAACCCAGTTCATGGTAGCAAGACTGTGGACTTCACACACAGTTTCAGGGAAGCTATGTGTCTGGAAGCAGATCTCAATTCTAGTAGCTGTAAAACCAAACCGTCCTGTTCACAGTGCACCATTGTCCTGGTACTGAATCCTTTATTCTGTTTATTACCTATATTTGAATAGATAAAGATACATATGATGTAAAATCCAAAAGGTAGCAATAGGGTATGTGGTGAAAAGTGAGTCTTTTAGCCCTCCACCATCCAAGTCCTGGGTTATCAATTTCTACATGTCTGTCCAGAGCAAACTTCGTAATTTACAATTTTTTTCTTAAACAAATGGTAGCATTTCCTACACAGGGCACTTAGTAAGGTATCTTTGAAGTCACTGAACATCAGCAAATAAAGAGTCTTTTTGTCCATTTATAAAGTCACACTGCTTGTCCCTTTGTAAAGCCCTACTTTGTAAAACCACCCTTTGTAAAGCCATACATGGATACAGGATCCATGTAGCCTGTCGGGGGTACATGGAGCTGCCACTTAACTACTTTACTGTTGATGGACATTTACGTGGTTTCCAATCCTCTGCTGCTTTAACAAACACATATGGAAAACCCTTTAGAATAAATCCCTGGAAGTGGAATTGCTGGAATTATCAGTTGTGATTCATTTTGGTCTCATATACCAGCAAACTCAATATAATGAGAGCTTAAATACTTAAGGCCAAAGAAGATGTTACAGAAGAAAGGCAAAAAGGAAAGATTTGAAAATGACCTTATGAGATCCTGAAACTGGAGGCAGCAGGTGCCACCTAATCTAATCATCTCTGGTCGCCATAGAAACCAAAGTCAGTCCGGAAGAGCTTGTGAACAACAGCTACCCCATCTGCACCAGTTCACAGCATCTACATTCCCTTCGTTCGAGGCCTTGGCAAGCCTGGTTCCATTGTCTCCTGGCTCTCCCCTAGGAGAGAGCTAAGACTTGATCCTGGCTCCACTCTTCCCAGACCTCTCTCTCCTCCTTCCAGCCACAGTCTCAGATGGCTGCCCTGCAACGCCCACCTTGTTGGAAGAGATGGGCAACTGGATACACAGTCCAGCATCTAAGACAAAACAGAGCTGGACACTAGTTAAACAGAAACAGAATTTTATTCAGGATGATTCCCATAGAGGGAAGGAGACCTCAGTATAGAACAAGGCTCAATTCCAAACACAACATGGGAAATTTATAGCTTAGTCAGGATCTATAGGGTTGGGGCTGGGGAAGGGGTCAATGGATGGAAAATTGCCAAGAGGAAATATCAGGAGTGAGGGGAATTTTGGCTGAACCAACTTAACCGGATTCTTGCTGAAGACAGGCCAGGGTAATCAGACATCCCCTGGGGGGTAGGTTGATCAGATAACAAAGATGGTCCCCTTGGATACGGAGGGTGGGGGAGGTGCCAATTAAACTGATTTAGCAGGGCTCTAGATAAAACTGGATTTTATAAGAAAGTGCACAGATGGTCCTAGAAGAAGGTTAAGGAGCCTGACTCAGGTCTGGTCGCCTGCCCATCAGGAGGGCACCTTCTAGCCGGGGAACAGTCTGCACAGGAGGAAAATGCTCCAAGGACGTACAGCAAAAACTTGTTCAAGTCAAAACAGGTCTGACCTGGCCTGTCTGCCCACGTGTTGCTATACTTCCTTAATCCAAAATGTGATTAAATTGATTGGGGAAATGGTCAATCTTTCAGACAAGCCACAGGCAGGCGTTCACAAGCTTTGAATACAAATGCAGGAGTTTGCAGTGATGTGTTTCACTTTACTCTGGAAATTAGAGGCTCTTTGAAGGTAGCATGCAAATTTGTTCAAAATGTCCTAGACTTTGAGAGAAAAGGCCCAAAGCCTGGATCACACTTATGCAAATCAGGAGAAGTGCTTCCTAATGTGCAGCCTGAGATCTGCCTTGGCACCACTGGGCTAGACCAGCCCTGACCTCACAGGAGGTACAGTAACTCTCCCCACACCTCCCCCTGCACTTCTGCATCTGCCTGCCTTCTCTTTCTCTCTCTCTCTCTCTCTCTCTCTCTCTCTCTCTCTCTCTCTCGGTACAACAAGCTGAGGACGGTGTTCCCATTTTACAGATAGCAAAGAAGGGCTCTGTATGATTAAGTGACTGAACCCAGTCACTTTGCTCTAAGTGGCTGACCTAGCCTCTCTCTCTTCCCCAACCTAAGACAACTTGCACAGATGTCATTGCACTCCTGAAGATTCTACATTCTTAGGCATACATGAAAAAATTCCTATCTCCACCCACCACCCACCACCGCATCTATACAGGAGAATTCTGGGGCTCTGGCACCCCTATGCGTGAATGCTATGCATGCTAAGTCACTTCAGTCATGTCTGACTCTTTGCAACCCCATGGACTGCAGCCCACCAGGCTCTTCTGTCCATAGGATTATCCAGGGAAGAATACTGGAGTGGGTTGCCATGTCCTCCTCCAGGGGATTTTCCCAACCCAGGGACTGAACCCAAGTCTTTTAGGTCTCCTGCATTGACAGAAGGGTTCTTTACCACTAACACCACCTTGGAAGCCCTAATGCTCAGTAAATTTCCTCCCTTTGCTGAAATTTGCTACATTTGCCCCCTTGCAGGTAACTCTAGGTGATCTTTGGGCAACCTAAAGATCACCTAAAGGCAAACTAAATTTAATCAAGACAATAAAAACTGAACAAGTAGAAGACAACTGCTCCTCTGATGGGCAAGATCACCACCCAAAGAAGGTTGACCCACCTTTGACTTTGTAAAGGTTCAGAATGGAAGAGAGGAGGCCCCGGAGGGCCCCTAATCTCCCTGGCCCACCTCACCTTACCCATCCATCGCCACTGTCCCCAGCCACCATAGTCCTCACTGGCTTCCCTAAGCAGCATCCTCAAGGACACCAGATCTCCCCAGAAATTTAGGAGGGCAGAGATCCAGGCCAAGTACCCAGTATTAATAACATCTGTGGCTCGTTTGAGAACATGTTACTAAACCCAGGAAATCAGGACTTACAAAATCATGAGGCAAATTTGCATCCAAAAGGTTACTGCCATAATCTTGGCTTTCTCTGCCCACTGAAGTCGAACAAAAAGTACGGAGGCAGAGTTTGGAGGAAACAAAGATGGCTTTAGTCCTCAGCCAGCCGAGGGGGAACACAGCAGACCAGTACCTCAGGAACTGTGTCCCACCTCCTAGGGGAATGGAGAGACTTTGTACAGCCTGGGTCTTGTGGTTTTAGGGTAAATGATGAGGCTTGAAGTTGTGAAGGTCTTGCATTCTTCTAGCTTTGTCTCAAAACAGTCAGAGCTGGAGTCAGGTAACCCCGGTAACTGGGTCCCTTTGTCTCTGGTTTATTGTACTTCAGCCTTCTTTCTGACCACAAAGGGTGGTCTGGGGTAAAGGTAAGCACCAGGTACAGGATGTAATTAGCATGGAGTTAAAAGATAACAGGTGCAGAATGCAGCTCCTGCAGTCTGGGGGAGTTAGGTGCAGGATGTAAGTTACATAGTGTCAAGTTCGTTTTGAGAAAAGCAAGCTTAGTTCTAGACTACAGATTAGGAACAGTTATTAGAGTAAAATCTAGGAATGATCAGGCCCGCTCACTATTCTCTTTATCTTCTTTGCTCTCAGGAAAGGGAAAGAAAGAAAAATTCATTTTACCATTTTACCTCTTTTACCTTTTCACTGCAACAAAAATACACCTGAAGCTCTACCCCTGAATTTCATCAAATAACAATCTGAAGGATTTTGCAAAGCCAGTGTATGAACATATTGTCAATTGAAAAAAGAACACGTGTGCACACACACACACAAAAACCTAAAAACGGAGAACTTTTATTTGATGAACTTACTGATGACTGTAGCCTGGGAATCGATTCTTGGATAGCTCTGAGGAACTGTTCCTTAAAGGTAAGGGAGGAGCCAGAATATATAGTTTTTGCTGGGGAAAACAAAAAACCTGTGGTTGAACATTAATCCTAATGTTAACATTAATCCTCCTAATCACACATACACAAAAAAAAACAGACACCTCAAGTTAATGATTTTAGTGCTTTACTTTGTACGGGGCAATGCAGGCGTGTGGGCTTATTGAAATTATTCCTTTGATATGCACCTTAACCACGGAGGGCCAGCATCCTGTTTTTCTCCAAACTGAATCCCCTCAGGGTGCAGGTGCGGGGTGGGGGGGGGTGCCTTTATGGCCACCATTTCCTGAAATGGCAGGTTATATCCTTTGTCCACAGTATCCACCCTGATTCCTCTCTACTTTTCTCAGAATTCCAATCTTCTGAGGCCCCAAGCCTTGCTGCTACCTGGGACCACTAATGTCAACCTTACTTTCTACTGTGGAAAGTGTAGTCTAGCCAGACCTGCAGACACTCAGAACCTCATTGTAGGTCACTGGCTGCCAACCCCTCAGGTGTCCACGTGGTTGCCTCTGTCTGGAACGACCCTTTTCTGCACCTGGAGCAATTCTGCTCATTCTTCAAGCCCCTGCTCAAAGCTCCCCTGAATTCTAGCACACGGGGTTACTGTGAAAACTGAGGTCACAGAGGTCAAACTCTTGGCACAGACTGGGTGGCTGTTCCAGGACAGCTCTGATTGTCACTGTCATGCCCTTACTCCCACCCCTCTCGGGGGGATCCCTCCCTTCCACAATCCTGTCTGCCTTTTACAGGCTTCCCTGATAGCTCAGATGGTAAAGAATCTGCCTGCAATGTGGAAGACCCGATTCGATCCCTAGGTCGGGAAGATCCTGTGGAGAAGAGAATGGCTACCCACTCCAGTATTCTTGCCTGGAGAATTCCATGGACAGAGGAACCTGGGGGGCCACAGTCCACAGGGTTGCAAAGAGCTGGACCGGACTGAGTGACTGACACTGCCTCTTACACATCCTCACGTTGCTGCATGGTGAGTGGTAAACTCACTGCTCTCCTCAATGAAATCCCAACTCCTTGAGGTCTCCTGCTTGTCTTTGGGGTCCCTTCCCTAGCTTTGGGCCTGGCACTTAGAGGATTCCAAGTGTATTTGCCCATAAATCCTTTTGTCTCCTGACTCGAGAAACAGTAATTTGATGAATGATCAGAACATCGTGATAAATTAAAATTCATTTTATGATGTGACTGTGGAGACAAAGACTGTGCTACTAGTGACATCATGTCGGGCTGATGACACCACTAATCATTAATAATTTTTGTTTCAAGACAGTGTCCTTGGCTTGATATACATGAGGAGAACAGTCCAGAGCCCCCAAGTGTGTCACAGCTCTGTAGTGTGTCATAGCTCACAGGGATGGGCTATGCAGCTGGTGTGGACCGAGCTGGTCTGCTCCTTGGGACAGAAATTCATTCATCTCTACACACCTCAGCATCTCACTCAGTATATCTGGAAAACTGAAGTAATCCCTTTACCGGAAACTGGTGGTGGTGTTGAAGATAAGCGCAGAAGAAACCTCTTTCTGCATCTCTCGACTTCCCCACTGACTGAAAAGAACAGGCCACATTGTAGGAAAGTTCCCGGATCATCTGTGGGTCCCAGACATACTCCATGCCCACATATACCTCTGGGCAAAGCACTGCCATTCACCCCTGTGGGACAGCCCTTCCCCTCTATCCTGTGACCTCCTACTATTGTCCCAAATCCCACTTATACACCTTCTCTATCAGGTCTTCCTGGTCCAGCCCCTTGAGAGTTTTTCCTGATTCAACACTGGTCATCTTCACAAGGTCAAGGCAGTCCTAGGGCAGGCAGGAGGAGTGGGCAGGCAGGCCCCATCTCCGCAGCTCTAGCAACAAGATCTGCAGTGATGAAGCAATGTGCTCACTGGGTCTGAAGCAGGTCTTTCCAGGCCTTGAGCTCCAGCCTGTGGTATGACATGAGCATGGGCTGCAGACAGAGGCCCAGAGGTGAGGACAGAGGGTGGCTGGGAGCTGAGAACCAGGAGTAGGACTTCAAAAGCTGAGACGCCTTTGCACATAAACCCCTGAGCAGGATCCCAGGAATCCAGGGAGGAGCAGTGGATTGAGACTGGTGGAGGAGCTTAGAAGGCACAGATTTGGGGGACACTGAACAATCTGCGTGCAAACCCCCCTCCATCACTCAGTAGTGTGATCAAAAGCAAACCACTTGGCTTCTCTCAATTTAGCTTCCTTTGCTATAAAATGGTCTCCCAGGGAGCAGGAACTACTCTTACACCACTTTTCTGGAAGATGTGAGCCACACCACGAGTTGGGATCTCTAGGCACTAGTCTCAGGCCACCTGGGAGTTCTCTGGGTACCCTGCAGAGACGAGATTCCCACGCGGGGCGTTTCTACTTTGTGGTTTGCCTCTGACATTGTTCAGCTCAATTTCTCTAAAGGGTTTACCAAGTGCTCTAACATCCACGGATGCAATGTCATTGCATCGCCCCATCAGCCTCTTTTGCAGAAGGGCCTCTTTTGCACCTGGGGCCGTGACTTGCCAGTCACTCTGTGGGGACCAGCGCTCGCAAATCCCGTCCGGCAGAGCACCCACACCGAGACCGCGGGCGTAGACGCCCAGGCCCGGAGCCCTCCCTGGGGCGGAGCGAGCCGGCGCGGGGCGGGGCCTTTTCGGGTCACGTGACTCCCGGCCCGGAAGCGCTCGCGCCCGAGACCCCCGGGTGACCGGGTAGCGAGCTACCATCTCGAGCGAGCGCGGAGATTGCGGGGGGGACCCTCTAGTATCGCGCTCCCCGCATCCGCCGCCATGGCCTGGACCAAGTACCAGCTGTTCCTGGCCGGGCTCATGCTCGTCACCGGCTCCATCAACACACTCTCGGCAAAGTGAGTCCGGGCCTGACCGGGAGGGGTTGGGGCTCGGTAGGGTCTGCAGCCGCCCGCAGGGGCGCTGACGACCCCCGCCCTCCTCCTGCGCCCTCCCCCTTCGCGGCTGTCATTTCCTGGCCTCACCAGCCAGCTCAGTTTCTCTGATCGGTTCACGCGGTTCATAGACCACCCAAGAGGTGCAAGGCACCGGGGAATGCGAGGAGGAGCAAGCAGTGTCCTGGGTG
The DNA here is from genome assembly GCF_027580195.1 of Bos mutus. NCBI lineage: Eukaryota > Metazoa > Chordata > Mammalia > Artiodactyla > Bovidae > Bos > Bos mutus. The sequence goes on from NC_091627.1 coordinate 33,943,191, forward strand.
GAGATCCGAGCCCCTGCTTTAATCCCAGCCAGTCACTTTCCAATTCAACATCTTTAATGGGAGGGCGTTCCTCTCTGCTGCCCATTCCAAGGTGGCATCAGGGGCGCGGCCCTCCAGGAGCTGTGGGCCGGGGAGGGCTACGATAGATGCCACGTTAGCCGAGTGATCCGTGAGCATGGAGGGCTGCGATGACAGAGTAGGGGGTGCTCCATAGGCCCCTCCTGGAGAACTGGTTTCAGCTGGGCCTTGAAGCTTGGGTGGAATTTCTGCTGTGGTGGGAACCTCGAAGCAGGAACAGCAAGATCTAAGGGGATTGTAACTCGCTTCAAGTGGCCAGGCTAGATTTTATCCCACAATCAAAGAGGGGCTTTTGAGAAAGTGATTCAGTGAACCTGGTGGTCAGGGTGAAAAGTAATTTGCAGGAGGGAAAACCACTCCAGGGCTGCTGCAGAGCAGATGAGGGGACCTTGGAGGTAGAGGTGAGGTGGAAAGGGAAGGGCCAGGTGGGAGAGACCAGGCGCACAGTGAAACCACAAGGCCTGACCCACAGGGTCAAATAGTCACTCCTGGGCTTCTGCCTGGGAGAACAGGAGTGTTGTTAACCCAGACAGGGCAGGCAGAGGGGGTTCTGCTCTGATGTCAGAGGGCGTGGTGCTCATGGGCCCATAAGGACAGTTCTCAGAAGGTTGGGGGTTGATGACCTGGGGCTGTCATGAGACTGAGGGACCGAGCACAGTCTCCTTTTTGTAACAAGCAGGAGGTCCCGAGAGACAGCCCCTTCTCTTGATGGCCCTTTGGCTCTTTCTCTGTCCCTAGCTCGGCACCGGGCCTTCCTGCCCCCTGCCCACCAAGAACCCCAATACCCAGAGCCCAGCCTTTCTCTGAGCCAGTTCCAAGGTGCATGTGGAGGACAGTAGACAGTGACCCTCTCCCAGTCAGACCTCACTTCCACCTGGGTCTTGCCAGGCTCGAAGCAAAGGGGAGTCACCCCAGTCACCTGAGGGCTGTGCCCCAGGCCCGTGGGGTTGGTGGGGATGGTTGTATCTTATTCATTTTCTAGAGTGTATTTCCCCAGCGCACCCCATCAGTGATGTGAGAAATGCCCCAGAAGAGAGGTCTGGGAGAGAGGTCTTCTGTTCAATTCTTCAGACACGTATAAGGTACTTACAGTATGGAAGCCACTGCCTAGACGCAGGGAAGAAGACAGAAGTGACCAAGAGAAGGTCCTGGCCTTTGAGATGCTTAGAATCTGCAGTGGATGAGACAGATGTGTACATGCTTGACAAGCACAGTGTCCTCCCTTCTCCACAGGAAAGTGGACCTCTGGGTGGGGCCCACCTGTCTCTCCCATTGGGCTCTGGCCAGCCATGTCTGTGTCTTGTGCTGGGCTCCTGGGCCCTGAGGCCTCCTGAAGGGTGCTCCTCTTGCTGAGCGCTTAGCTGTAAAGGAAACTCCACCGGAGGTCTTCCATCTCTGTTAGGATCTGCAGGCCACAGAACAAGTCACTGTCCATCAGTCCCACAAGTCCAGGCCTCAGTCTGGTGCTTACAGGGTGGCTGTGATGTGCCATGGCCACTGTCCCGAAGGAGAGCTGAGTTACTACTGAGGTTACCTGTGTTGACTCAGCTCCTTCCTTAAAGAGGTCAAAACCAGTCTGGTGAGAAACCAGAGGATCCTCAGCCCCAGGAGGCTTTGCCCCTGGAGGCTACCTGAGAGGCCAGAAAGAGGCTTTCAGGTGGGGACCCAGCCTTTGCCTGTGACCTGATGGGCTTTTCAGGAGCCTCCCTACCTGTGACAGGCCCTAGTATTGGACCCTCAGCAGTGTTCTGAGGCCAGACTGTAAGAAGAATGCTCTCAGAGAAAGAACATGGGAAAGCATCGGTGTACATCCTGATGGGGATTATCGATTTGAAATCACACTCTGACCTCCAGTTTCCAGCAGGGACAGACAGACGGGAATGTGACCACAGCAAGTAAGTGCTAACCAGCTAATACCCAGAGAGAGAATAGCATGTACCAGGTCCTGCCCCAGCTGCCTTTCGTGAGTTAATGAATTCTCATAATCACCCTATGAGGTAGATACATTTCTTGTCCCTGGATAAGGAAAGTGAGAATCTGGAAAGAGTAACTTGCTTGCCCAAGTTCAACTGAGCTATGAAGTGGCAGAGTTTGTATTTGAGCCTAAGTAGTCTGGTTCTAGAATCCATGCTCTTAACCTCCAGTATGAATGAAGCTGGGGACTTCTCTAATCATTCTCAGGGGCATTTAGAGTTGTTAGAAACATAGAAATTATCCATTCTAATCCCCACAATTTACAGTCAAGGTCCCAAGGAAAGTTTATGTGTGTATATGATTCAGCTGGTTGGTGTCTAGAACCTAGGTCTCAGCATTTTGGTCCAGTCCCTCAAACTTCCTCTTCCTTGGGGCTTCCTCTTACACCTCCCTGGACAAAAACAGACAAGCATGTGCCTATGGACGCTGTAACCCTATCAGTGGCATCTCCCCTCCCTGCCATCAGAGTGCCTTTGCTCTGGGCCCGGGTGGCAAGCAACTGAAGCCTCTGTCCCAACGCTTACTCAGGGTTCAGGTTTAGAGTCTCTAGTAGCCTTTTGCAGTGTCTGGGCTGTCGAGTGAGCATGTTTCCCTCCCCGGCTTCTTGGGAACTGAAGACAGCGGATGAGGAAGTGGGCGTGAGCACGTGCTGCTGCTGTGCTGCGACCATAGGTCAGCTGTCTGCTGGAGGAGGTCACTGCCCACTCAGGAGGATTGGGTGCCCTGCAAGGAGCCAGCCTGCCTGGGCTGGGCTGGGCTGGGGGTCACCTGAGTGCAGAAGGGAAAGTCATGGATCAGGCAGGCCCTTGGGTGTGGGCAGAGGTCCCCTCCCTTCTCCTTTCTGTGGCTGCTTCTCCCCCACTACCAGGCCTTCTGCTGGTGCGCCTCCTAGAGAACAGACATTTCGGCCTCCTCTGGCACTGCGTGGGGCTGTCTGCCTGAACCAGTGTGCCTTCTGGAACTGCATCCTCCTGAATCCAGCTGGGGTTCTGTACATAAAGAGCCAGGGTCAAGTAGATGCTCACTCAGGAAGGCTCAGCTCCCCTCCTAAACTTCTGCAGGCTGTGAAGCCCACCCCCCCATGAAGGGCCACGGGGCCATGTTCTCCAGCCACCAGACCCGCTGGGTCCTGGGACCCTGCAGGAAGGGGGCAGGGGGCCTGCGATCATGGGCCTCGATTGGGGAAGGGCTGTCAATCTCCTTTCTGTTTGTGCTCTGACTTTCTCACCTTGGCAACTGCCCCTCCCCCGCACCCTGTGAGCAGCACAGGATAATTGCTTCCAAGGGGTTAATGCTGGCTGGAGAAAGCCTGAAATCTGGAGAAAGCCTGCAATGGGGAGGGCAGTGTAGGAGAGGAGAGAGCATGTGGTTTGGCAGCTGTGGGATTAGATGAGTCACTGGGCCTCTCCAAGCTTCAGTTTCATCTATAAAATGGGCACAAAATCCCTGCCCCACCTCTTAAACATGCTGTAAGAGCTCCTGAGGAGAGTCTTCTTATCCTTAAGAGACGGAAGGGCTGTCATCATTTCTTACCACGTGAGCCACCTGCTGTGACACCCCAGAGGGTGGAGAAGCCCTGGGGCCCTTCTTAAGGTCCGGAACAGGAGAAAGAGGCTGACTCACCAGGATGTGAGCAGAAATGGCCCAGATTCTTCGGGAAGGTGACAACAACTGATGGATCCGAGACAGCCACACCAGCCACTTCCTCAGCCTCTGACCGCAACCCCCAGCCCCACGCAGACACACACACACACACCCCTCTGGGAATGCTGAGCTTGGGAGTTTTGACTGGGCCAGGCCACGCCAGCATGACTCATCCCCCAGGAAGGCGAGCCCACCCCGCAGCCCTCTGAGGCCCAGGGAACTCAAGGAAACCCGCTTCTGCCAGTGGGAGGCACTTCCTCATGTGGCCTCAGCCTAAGCCTCCTGGGTCCCCACAGGCCTCCTGCCCTAGGGACCATGGCTATCCCCAGAAAAGAGTGTCCAGAGAGTGGAGGGCCCACCTCAGCCAGGAAAGTGGGAAGGATCAGGAGGAAGAAGGTGCTCGGTGTTGAGGAAGGAGCACAGAGCAGGGGGTGAAGGCTCACAGGCACTAGAACTTCCCTGTGTGCCCAAGCCCTCTCTGGCCCCTGGGTTTCTTGTCTGTGAAACTAGGAGCTTCCCGAGATGATGGCCGAGTTTGTCCTCCTCTTTTCGGCACTCTGGCCCTCCATCTGTTCTGCAGGATGGGTCGCAGAGGAGGGACACTCCCTGGAAGCCTTCAGGTGGAGCTGAGCTGGGGCCACACCCACCCAGCCCAGAGGAAAATTTTGCAATAAGGAGTTCATGATCTGAGCCACCGTCAGCTCCCTGTCTTGTTTTTGCTGACGGTATAGAGCTTCTCCATCTTTGGCTACAACGAATATAATCAATCTGATTTCAGTATTAATCATATAGTGATATCTACGTGTAGAGTTGTCTCTTGTGTTGTTGGAAGAGGGTGTTTGCTATGACCAGTGCATTTTCTTGGCAAAACTCTTAGCCTTTTGTCCTGCTTCGTTTTGTATTCCAAGGCCAAACTTGCCTGTTACTCCAGATATCTCCTGACTTCCTCCTTTTGTATTCCAGTCCCCTGTGCTGAAAAAGACATCTTTTTTTTTTTTTTTTTTTGTTAGTTCTAAAAGGTCTTGTAGGTCTTCATAGAACTGTTAAGCTTCATCTTCTTTGGCATTACAACAGCAGAGGAGAAAGGGAGAAGAGACAGAAAAGAACTTTTATTGACTCCCTGCCATCTGCCAGGTCTTTTATGTCTTATTTATTACTTTTGCGAGTTCATCAGTGTTGGCATCATTATCCCCCTTTTATAGGTGAGAAATCTATAACTCATCCAACCTGTGACATTCAAAAGTCTCAAGTCTGACCTTTCCATATATCCTGCTACCTTTTCTGAAAATAAGTTCAAGCAGGTGGGTTTGGGCCTAGATCCACCCGTTAACTGTATGAGGCTGAAACAGCTCTCTCTCGCCCAAGTCCCAGTCTCTAAAACAAGGGTCCTTGTTATGAGACTTAAACCACAAAGCCCACGTGAAGTGGTCAGCCAGTTCAAGGAGAAATACAGATCTGGTACAAAGTTAGTACACAATGAACTGTGCATTTATAAATACACGTTAGGGAAGCGTTTTTCAAGGAGACAAGTGCTATCCCATTGGGGAGTCACTGATGTCACCCCCAGATGAGCCAGGGCTGGCTTTTGGCCGTGGTTCTGTGCTACCTGAGGGCTTCTGTAACTGCACAGTGAGCCAAACCTTTCCCAGGGCCAAGTTGGGAAGCCTGACTCCTTCCCAAAGTGACTGCAGGCCTAAACTCCTCCCTGGCCCCAAGAGGCTGGGTGGGGCAGCCTGTCCTGACACCTAATCCCTGGGGCTGTAAGCCTGCCCCAGTCCCTCAGATACAAAAAGATTCCATTTCCCCTGCTGGGAACCTGCCCAATCCAGTCTGTTCAGGCAGACCCAACCCTTGGAGAAAGGAGACAGCACCAGGGGAGGGGAGGAGGCTTTGCACCAGCCCTCCAGTGCTCCTTGAGGTGCCCATCCCTAGGGAAGGGCAGGCCTGGCTGGTCCCACCAGCAGGGGGCAACTCAAACCAGGTGGCAAATTAGCACTGTGCATTTGGACTGTAGTCACCACCTACCCATTTGTCTAGTGGGGTCTAGAAGTCCATTCATGAAACCCAAACAGTTTAAATTTGTGTATAATTAGGTTCTAGGAGCAAAGAAAGCTGTGGAAGTTACTGGATGCTGAGTTCATATCCTCTCTAGTGACAGTGAGTGTGGGACCAGAGAGTCACACAGATGTGAGTTGTGACTGTCAAGTGCACAGGCAGTAGCCCAGCGGGAGTTCCAGGAGGTGGCCCCACCGCCAGATCGGAGTCTTCTTGAGCCTACCCGTCTGTGTTCTGGGTGCGGCCCCAGGAGAAGGGGCTTTCATACCAGCCCTTATCCTAGGCTTCTGGTTGACCATGAACTTGGCAAGACCTCCCCTGTTCCTCCTGGAGGAGCCCTGGGAATTCTCTCTCTGACCTGCTCACTTGCTCCAGGGCCATTGTCTCTGTGCCCTTGGTAAAGCTTGACCTCTTCATTCGCCCTGCTTCTCTCTGTTTCGCTCAGCTGCCTCATCCAGGCCCTCCGCCAGGGCTCTGTCTGTGACAGTGAGTCTGGCTGGAGAGTGGGCTACCTGGGTAGGCCATACACGTGGCGGCTGGCCTGTCCTGCACGGGGAAGGATCCCCAAGCCAGAATCTACTGCAGATTAGGCAGAAATGAGACCCGTTGGAGAACAGGCAGTTTCTGTCCTTAGTGGGGGCTTTCTTTGCCCCTTTGGTACTGGGTCTGGTTACATCCTGATCCCCCGACCCAGATTTCCTCTACGTTCCCAACCAGGCACATTAGCACTTCTCTTTAAGGGCCCATCAGCTCCCCTTTGACCTCCACTGTTCCCAAGCAAGCACTGTTCCTAACATCCCTCCTCACATCTTTGGGAGTGGATGGGGTCTCTCACCTTGAGATAAGTCTGCCATAGCCCTGTTTTGTTCACTCGCCCTAGGATGTGTTCAGGTTTCTTTGTAGATGTGGTCTCTGCCTCCCGCTTCGTGCTACCATAACCGCTCAGCCCGCCCTGCCTGCTGCCTGCATCTGGGCATCATGCCCTTGCCCCAAGCTGTGGGAAAGAGCTCCCAGAGAAGCCCTGCCTTGTGTGTGTTCCTCGCTGAGCCGTGTCTGACTCTTTACAACCCCATGGACTATAGCCCGCCAGGCTCCTCTGTCCATGGAGATTCTCCAGGCAAGAATACTGGAGTGGGTTGCCATTTCCTTCTCTAGGGCATCTTCACAACCCAGGGACCAAACCCAGGTCTCCCTGGTTCAGGATCTTTGTCAAACTCAGATCTGCAAGCGGAGTGGCCCCTGCTCAGGGCACAGGAGGCAGAAGGCTTCCCTGCCCTCTGGGAGCTGAGGCTTGTACAGAGAGGAGCTGGAAGATAGGTGGGGATCACAGTGTAGCTGCTCTTGACAGATATTGTTAGGAAAGACATTTCAGAAGTCCCAGGTGGCGCTAGTGGTAAAGAACCTACCTGCCAGCACAGGAGATGGAAGAGACGTGGGTTCGATCCCTAGGTCAGGAAGATCCCCTCATGTAGGAAATGGCAATCCACTCCAGTATTCTTGCCTGGAGAATCCTGTGGACAGAGGAGCCTGGTGACCCTATGGCTGATAGAGTTGCAGAGTCGGACACGATGGAAGTGACTTAACACACACACACACCTAAGCCTTATACTTTAAAGATAGCCACTGCCTATGCGTGGGGTGCTATGGTCCGGAGTGGGGGAAGCATAGGCAGGTCAATGACCCATAGAAAGTAGCCCTAGGCCTGTGTTGACCTGAGTCAGCAGTGTGATATGGCAGATACAGTCCAAGCCAGGTCAACTAACCAGGATGTCCAACACGTGAGAGGGGCCTCCCTGTTGCCCAACTCCATCCAGGCCAGATCACATGCCTTGGGTCTGGGCTTGGCCCCACCGGAGCACTTCCAGAAGTCAGCAGCCAGGGAAGGAAAGGTTAGCAAGGGCAGGGGCTGCTTAACCAGAAGATTCAGAAGGTGGAAACATCTCCAAATATATGAAGGGCTTTCAGATGAAGGAGAGATTCAATCCCAGGGACATAACACAGCCCAGTGACAATGAAATTCAGGGGCAAGAGCTTTAGTGACAGACGTTGGTCAGTGCAGAATGGTTGGTAGCAGCAGCCCAGAGCACTGTGCCGTGACAGGTTCTGGACTCAGTGGGGCCACATGCCAGAGTCAGCCCATCTGCTGGGCGCTGGCTGGCGGGCCACTCCACAGCGCCATGTCCTTGCCACCTGCTTCTAAGCCACTGCTAGAAAACCCTGCCAGACCCTTCAGGTTATGTGAAGGTGACCAGGCGGTCCGTGTCAGGTGGGCGTTTCCCAGGGCCCATGTGACCCGCAGACCAGGGACTCGATATTTTTTGAGCATGGGTCCTTTGATAGTCTGGTGAAGCCTAGAGTAGTGTTTTGAAGTGTGCAAATAAAACACCAAGGATTACAGAAAAACCTAATTGCATTGAAATAAGATTATCCAGACATTAAAAAAGCCAGTTTGTAATATAGTAACAGGTATGTGCATGCACTTCTTAACACATGAAATTATAAGCAGTGGGTCTGATTACTGTAATTTTTGACTAGTGAAGAGTGTAAGTGATACTTCACAGTATCTACAGTGACTCGAATGTGAAAATGAGAATAGCTGTGATTTCCATGTGTGACAGAGTTGTAGGTCCTGCAATAGTGTATTTATAATTTGAAGAAATGCTAAATTTCTGCTAGCGGTTCATGAGATTTCAGCTAAAGGTGCCCAGGCCCCCACTTTCTGTCCCAACTCCCAGGTGAAGACCGCTTACTGTGAAGACTAGCCCCTTCAAGGGGGAACCCCACTCTGGGCCGAATCCCCTAAGTCTGGCCTCTTGGCATCAGGAGGCGTGAGCTCTCTGCAGGCCTGGGACCAAGTGGGAGAACCCGTGCACTGCAGGGTTTGACTTTCTCTCTGTCTGCTGCAGGTGGGCGGACAACTTCGTGGCCCCGGGCTGTGGAGGGAGCCAGGAACACAGCTTTCAGCATCCCTTCCTCCAGGTATCTGTGCCTCTTCTCTCCAGCTCTGTCTCCCAGGGCTCAGGGCAGGTCCCCCCGTGAGGCCTTGCTGTTTCCTGTCCTAGGGGTGGAGTCCCCCTTGCTCCCTACTTCTCTGCCTCCCTCCCCAGAACACAGGCCAGGGTGTGGGGTGCCCCTGGAAGGGGCCAAAGGCCCTGTTCCCTGTAGGAGGCCTGCACAAGTCCTGGTGCGTGGTCCTGTCCTGGACACCTTGAGGCCAGCCCTCACCATGACAAAGTCAGGACCCGTTTGGAAAAATCAACCCCTAGTGAAACCTGCTCTCCAACCATGGGGAGCCCAGACCCACTAGGACGGGGCAGGCACCATCAATGGAAGGTACCTTATTGCTGGACTGGGAAGTGGATGAGACAAATTTCAGCCTCAGTTCTGCCAGCAACTTGCTCTGTGACCTTAAATAAGTTCCTGAGCCTCTCAGGGTCTCAGTTTCTCCATCTAGAACTTGACCAGGAAGTGGCCTAGACTGGTGGGTTTTCCGGCCAGGCTCTATAGCCTTAGGGTTTCCATCGAGGTGTCTGAGGCGCTAAGGAGTAGACGTAGGCAGCTCCCACACAGGAGCTCTGCGTTTGTCTGTTTTACATGTTGGGTTTATAGGTTATCTCTTACTTGAAGAAAGATGATTTTTTTTTCATTTTTGTTATGGGACTTCCCTGGTGGTCCAGTTGTTAGGACTCTGTGTTTTCACTGCTAAAGGCTTGGGTTTGATCTCTGGTCAGGGAACTAAGATCCCAAAACCATGTAAACTGTTAGTTGCTTAGTCATGTCTGACTTTTTGCCACCCCATGGACTGTAGCCTGCCAGGCTCCTCTGTCCATGGGATTCTCTAGGCAAGAATCCTGGAGTGGGTAGCCATTCCATTCTCCAAGGGATCTTCCCAACCCAGGGATCAAACCTGGGTCTCCTGCATTGCAGGCAGATTCTTTACCATCTGAGCCACCAGGGAAACCCAAAACCGTGTGGCATGGACAAAAGAAAAAAAAAAAATTAGTTGCTGGTGAACCTCCTTCCAGCTCTGAACTGGCCTGGTTCCATCCCTGCAGGCAGTGGGCATGTTCCTGGGAGAGTTCTCCTGCCTGGCTGCCTTCTACCTACTCCGGTGCAGAGCTGCGCGGCACCCAGACACCAGCGCAGATCCCCAACAGCCCTTCAACCCTCTCCTTTTCCTGCCCCCAGCCCTCTGCGACATGACAGGGACCAGCATCATGTATGTGGGTGAGTCGCCAGGCCAGGCTGCCAAGGGCTCAAACTGTGGCCCCAGGGGGATGCTGGTGAAAGAGCTTCCCCCACCCCCAGCTCATCTTCAGTTCAGTTCAGTAGCTCAGTCGTGTCTGACTCTTTGCATGGACTGCAGCATGTCAGACCTCCCTGTCCATCAACAACTCCTGGAGTTTTCTCAAAATCATGTCCATTGAGTCAGTGATGCCATCCAACCATCTCATCCTCTGTCTCATCCTCATAAACTCATCTTCAGCACCCCCTTTACACACACACACACCCCTTTACACACACACACAGAGCTCATCTTCAGTTCCCCCTTTACACACACACACACACACACACAATCCTTTACACACACACATACCACCAGCATTCACTGAGTACTTAGCACGTGTCAGCTGCCTTCAGCTTTGAAGACACCTCAGTGAACAGAGCAGCCTGGCCCTCAGGAGCTCACATCACACATCTGTCCTCTTCCAGCGCTGAACATGACCAGTGCCTCCAGCTTCCAGATGCTGCGGGGAGCCGTGATCATCTTCACAGGCCTGTTTTCAGTGGCCTTCCTGGGACGGAGGCTGGCACTGAGCCAGTGGCTGGGCATCCTTGCGACCATTGCCGGGCTGGTGGTGGTGGGCCTGGCCGACCTCCTGAGCAAGCACGACAGCCAGCACAAGCTCAGCGAAGTGATCACAGGTGTGGCCGGGGACAGGCGTCCAGGGGTTGCCCCGCACAGAGTCAGGGGAGAAAGCATCTGATAGGCTCTGCTGCCTACCAAGCCTCGGGGGAGGGTGTGTGGGGTACCAGCTGTTGGCCTGCACCTGCTCTCGAGGTGATGGGAGCAAGCAGGGCCAAGCAGCATGAGAGAGGGGTGGGTAAGAAGTGGGAAGGTCGGAGAGGGAGAGGGCTCAGGCTACGTTTACTTACAGCCACACAACCTACGGGATCTAGGAGAGGAAACGCATGAACGTTTACTGAGCACTTACCCAGTGATCAGCCGGCACTCTGCACTGTGCTCGTCATCACCGTCAGTCTTACGGCCCCGGAAAGGAAGGCCTGCAGCAGTTTTACTGTGAAGTGCCACCCTGGTCCCTCAGAGGCAGAATTAAGCCAGAAATATCCATCTCAAACCTCATTGCTTCTCAAAAGACCCACTTACCCCAGTTGTGCAGCCCTCAGACCCGCGGGCCTTCTGGAGCCTCACCCGAGAGGGGAGGGGTAACAGTGCCTGCCCTGTTGGCCTGCCCCACCCCTCGGGGGCCAGGAGATCAGGCTCAGGGATGCCCTGCAGAGTCAGGGGCCGTGGGGGGCTGTTCCGTCCCTGAGGGAGCTGTCTCCCCGAGCCCTGGCCTCACACTGGGCCCCTCCTTTTTGCCACAGGGGACCTGTTGATCATCATGGCCCAGATCATCGTCTCCATCCAGATGGTGCTGGAGGAGAAGTTTGTGTACAAGCACAACGTGCATCCACTGCGGGCGGTCGGCACAGAGGGTGTGTATGAACACGGGCTGGCAGGGGGGCGCTGGGTGCAGTGAGCCCTGCAGGGTGGCACGTGGAGAAAAGGTGGTGAGGGCCCGGTGGGTGCTGGGGACCTCTGGGAGGGCTGAGCCTGCCGCCTCCCATCCTTCCCTTCACCACGTACATGTTGACAAATACTCTGACACGTGCCATGCACTCAGCCAGGAGCTAAAGGAGGACAGAGGCGAAGATGAATAAGATGCAAGCCGCACTTTAGGGAAGCCGACCACTTCCTAGAGCAGTGGGGCTGCTCGAAGAAAGGAGCAGGCAGTCCACCCTTACTCAAGTGATAGTTTACTTGCCAAGCATATCTAGTGTCATGGCCCAGGGAAGGTGGCATTTGAGCTGCAGGTTTCAGCAGGCAAGAGTGGGAAGGAGGGAACTGCAGATGCAGAGGAGATGTGGGGAGCTGGACATGAGTTTGGAAACCAGTGAGGAATAGTTTGGGCAGGGGTACACATTTGATGTTGGGGAAATAACCAGGAATTGAATATGTCAGGGCCACATTGTAGAGAACCTTGTACATCAGGCAAGCGGATTTAGATCTTAAATGACAGGCAGGGAAAAACTACCAAAGGTTTTTGAGCAGGAAAGTAAATCAAAATCAGTGCTTTAAAAATGTAATACTAACAGGGTGGATTAGAGCAATGCAATCAAGGTGTGACCCTTAGTCTCTACGGGGAGCTGGTTGTGCCTGGCGCACTGTGAGCCGAGGGCCTACGACAAAACGTGAACCACCTACATCGACTATGTCATCAAGCACACTGATCGCTTCCACTTATTTTTTTTCTAGCATGACTTTCAGAGTGAAATTGAAAGCGTCAGTCACTCAGTCGTGTCAGACTCTTTGTGACCCCACAGACTGTAGCCTGCCAGGCTCCTCTGTCCATGAGGATTCTCCAGGCAAGAATACTGGAGTGGGTAACCATTTCCTCCTCCAGGGGATCTTCCCCACCCAGGTGTTGAACCCAGGTCTCTGGCATTGCAAGTGGATTTTTTACCATCTGAGCCACCAGGGAAGCTACTTCTGAGTGAAGCAGTGCCTTGATTTGCATTCCAGTCCAGCTCCTTGTCACAGACCAACGGCACTGAATTAGAGAGCTGTGTTTCTCCACACTTGGGAGAGCAATGTAGTGCTTGCAGCCAGCCAATCCTTCTGTCAGTGAATAGAACCGAATTTTAAGAAACATCAGACAGCATTGTATGTTGTAAGGATAGCTGTTTTGTGGCAGTGCGTACATGACTGTGCACTGGTCACAGTATAAAATGTATTTCCTGTTCTTGGTCCAGTCAGAAAACACAGGTTAAAAGTGGAGAAGGGGCAGCCAGAGCCCATTCAGTAGGCAGTTTTGAGTTTCTAACTAGCAGGACGCCTCCAGGACCTGAAAGGAAGGAGCTGGTTTGAGGGCGGCTTGGCAGGGGTGGCCAGAGGTCAGCGGAGCCCTGGCACGGTGGGACCAGGGCTCCAGCAGAGAACCTGACGTGTTCCCTCCACTCCCGCAGGCCTCTTTGGCTTCGTGATCCTCTCCTTGCTGCTGGTACCCATGTACTACATCCCTGCCGGCTCCTTTAGCGGAAACCCTCGCGGTACCCTGGAGGACGCGCTGGACGCCTTCTGCCAGGTGGGCCGACAGCCACTCATTGCGCTGGCGCTGCTGGGCAATATCAGCAGCATCGCCTTCTTCAACTTCGCGGGCATCAGCGTCACCAAGGAGCTGAGTGCCACCACCCGCATGGTACTGGACAGCCTGCGCACCGTTGTTATCTGGGCACTGAGCCTGGCGCTGGGCTGGGAGGCCTTCCACCCGCTGCAGATCCTCGGCTTCCTCATCCTCCTGGCGGGCACCGCCCTCTACAACGGGCTGCACCGCCCACTGCTGGCCCGCCTGTCCAGGGGCCGGCCGCCAGCAGAGGAAGGCGAGCACGAGAGGCTGCTAGGGGGCTCTCGGACTGCCATCAACAGTGCCAGCTGAGCCTCCTGTGGGGCCTCTGCCACCACCTGGACGCTCCTTGTTCACCCTGAGGCTGAGGCCACGTGGGCTGGTGAACCTCAAGTGCTCTGTCCCCCAGGCCTCACCCTGCCCCCTCCCCACTGACCCCCACCCAGGGCAGCCACTGCCACAACATCCAGGTCTTCCTTTGTCACCATCCCATGCAGAGAGATGTTACCCAGCCCCTTCTGAGGCCTGAGTTCCATGCCCAACCCCTGCCAGGCTTCCCCAGCCCCCCAGACCCCCTGGAATACTAGAGCTAAATCATGGGGTAGAATTGAAGCAGCCCTAGGGCTTCCTCTTAAGTCATAAGCTAAATGTGGTTCTCCCAGGAAGAGAGGTCAGTGAGCAAATTCTAACAGAACTAAGTACCCCGTTTTCTACGACTTGTAAGATATTCCCTAACTGGAGACTGAAGTTTCAGCTGGGGTCTTGCTGCAAACGCTGTGTGCTCCCCAGCCCTGTGCCAGGTTCTTCTGGGCCTTGGCTCCTGCTCTGTACAAGGTGTCCATGGTGTAGGACCAGCCTGGGGAAGGAGGAACAGCCCGTTTATTGGAAATGCCTCCTGCCCACGGTGCTCCTCCTCGCTCACACCCCCGGGCCTGCCCACCTGGGAGAGATTACAGGGGGTTTCCAGGCAGCCCTTGATAACAGTTTTTATGAACTCTGATTCAGCTTCCATTTTAAAGCTGAGGAAGCTGAGTACCAGAGTTTTAAGCTGTTGGGCCGAAAGGGCTCTCCTGCCCAGGGCTCTGGCCATGCAGCTACATGATCGGGTGGCAGGCTGGGGTGTCGAGGGCATTTGGGCCTCAGCTCCACCCCCAGCACCCCCACTGCATGGAGAGCCCTCCAGGGTGATGGGTCTCCCAGGAGTCTACCATTCAGAGTGATGCTGCTATCACTGCTCTCTAGTTAGTTAGATAACTAACATGTTAGTGCATAACAGCCTGCACAGGCAGATGTGGATGAGAAAACTATGGCCCAGAGAAGGTCAGGTGATGTCCTCATGGAGGCAACATTCCAAGTGCGGATTGCCTGATTCCAAACCTGTGGCCCCACCTACGATACGAGTGTCTCTGGGATCTTTGGGCGGAAGTACATCCTGTGCTCTTGTCCTCCAGGTAACCCACCCCTGAAGAGAGGGTGCTGGTAGCAGGGACCCCAGGGAGCTGAGCAACCCTTCTTTCCAGTGGTCCTCACTCTGTGGTAGTTTCTGGAGCCTCACTTCACTCCCTGGGCAGCTCTATCATGAAAACAAAACACCAAATGCCTTCCTTAAATAGATCATGGGGAAGGAATCTCTTACCAGCAAAGCCCTCAGGCTGTGGGGATCCAGCAGGTTCTTACCATCCTGTACCCCCAGCTCTGAGTTTCAGGGGGCCGTGAGCTCCTCTGGGCCATGGTGTGTATCACAGGAGGAAGGAGACGGAGAGTGAGGAGGTGGGGACTACAGCTGCTTGGGGGGTTTACAGTGTTGTTTCAGGGGTTTTATTTTTAAAAACAAAGGGAAATTGGCAATACGGACTTTTCTCTTCAGTGAGAAGGAAGAAACACAAGGGTTAGGACATTCCTGGAGGTGATGTCTAGAATGTCAGAGTGGAAAAACTCTAATGCACCAGAGAAATCATCCAGTCCCAACCCCCATTGTTCATGTGAAGAAGTTGAAGCCCAGAGAGGAAGACACTTCTCAGGAATGCACAGAGCCAGGGACTGGCAAAGCCAGATTTGCTGGTTCTCAGTCCTTTCCCATCCCGTTCTCCCATCGGAGCAGGGCTGGGAGTCCAGGACTGGCTAAAGTAAACAAATCATGGACCATGTGGATTTTAGCATCGAAGGGTTGTGGAGTGAGGGGCAGCAGAGCATGGGGAGGGGGAATCATAGTCAGGCCTGCCACCCACGCAGGCACCTGGCTTTAGGTCTTCACATCTCTAAAATGGGGAGGCCAGGCCTCACAGGATGGCTGTGGGCATTAACCTAAGGTAATAAATGGAAGGTACCTGTAAATGCTTGCAATGCAGTGTCCTGTTAGGCTGCTCTGCCCACCAGGGTGGCTGTCAGGTGCTTAGGTCCCAGAGAGCCCTGATGCAGAGCATCAGTTTTGCTTGGGGTTGGGGGGATCTTCTGTTACACTATTGTGGAGTAGAGTGTAAACCTCATGTCGATTATAAGATAAAACAGGATGCCTTGTGAAATTTTTATGTTGAACCTAAGTACCCCTCCGGACCGTGGAGGTGTATCTTCTCTGTCCTGGTGTCTGGGGGGCTTCAAAGGATGAGTGTGGGAGGCTGTGCTGTGTTGTTCTGGTCATGGGGGTGGAGAGGATAGGATCCCTACTCTCCCACTGAGCCTCGAGGGTTGTGGGGGCGTCTGCAGCTGTGGCCTACTGCTCTGAGCAAGGTAAGGGGGCCCTGGACCCCAAAATTAGAATTGACTGATAACAGACTTATCAGTTCAGATACAGTGTTATTCAGGCCATCTGCATTGTGAACTTACCAGTCCCTGCCCGATTCATAGTGGTCCTGGAAAACCCTGGGGCTGGAGCATCCTCCAGGGCTGCCATCCAGGCCCTGGAGGAGCCCTTGGGCTCACTGCCCACAAGAGAGACTTAGGACTGTGCCAGGCGGTTGCATTTGCCTTCACTCGTCCAGAGGTCTCTTAACAATTGAACCACACTCAAGATGGTCAGAGTCCCCTGATGAGGATGGTAGGAGGATTGGACCAGATGGGCACGTGGTGTTGGGGGGAAGAAGCAGAAAGGGAGTCAGAGACCTGTGTCCTCAGCCCGCCCCTCCTTGACTGTGGCTTTAGACAAGTGATGTTACCTCTCCAGACTTTGGCTGCCTACAAGAGGGAGGTTCTTTGCTTCCTAAGTGTGTTCACCTCCCTGATGTGCTTGCAGATTGATTTTGTTCTTTCATGTTTCCCTTGGTTAAGAGCCCACCCGGCCTTATGTTGACTACATCCTTTGAAAATCTGAGGTCACCAGGGGGTTTCTCCTATAGCCATAAAAGTTTATAGATCGCCCTTCTTCAGTAAGAACTCTGTCAAAAAAAAAAAATTTTTTTTTTCATGTTTTAAAGAATTTTTATTGGAGTATAGTTGATGTAAAGTGTTGTATTAGGGACTTCTCTGGTGGTCCCATGGTTAAGACTCCATGTTTCCACTGCAGCACTGCAGGAGGCATGGGTTCAATCCCTGGTCAGGACACTAAGATCCTGCATGGCACATGGTGCAACAAAAAATAAAAAAGTGTTTTGTTTTTGCTGTATAGCAAAGTGAATCAGTTATACATATATCCACTCCTGTTTAGATAGACAGGTAAAAGGCCTCTGTAATGGCCTTTTCTTATAGGTCACTACAGAGTATTGAGTAGAGTTCACTGTGCCGTACAGTAGGTCCTTATTAGTTATCTGTTTTATATATGGTAGTGTGTATATGTCAATCCCAACCTCCCAATTTATCCCTCCCTTCCCTATCCCCCCTAGTAACCATAAGTTTGTTTTCTACATCTGTCTTGTCTCTCTCTCTCTCTCTCTCTCTATATATATATATACACACACATATAGGATTTCTATCCCGTAATTCAAACTTTGATTGAGAACTGATGTGCTCTAAGAACTGGATCCGTCAGAGAAAACCAGAGAGTCAGATGTGTAAGGAAGGAGCTGGAGCCCAGCACAATGTTTCCTAGTGAAAAGCCTTTGAGGGCGGGGGCGGTGGGGCCAGGGAGAGCGGCTCAGCGCTCAGAGCTGTCAGCTCCTTTGGAACCTGTGTCGCAGAATGAGCAGGTGTCTTCCAGGCTGGGAGGAGAGGAAGAGGAAAGTCATTCTAGGAGCAAGGAACAGCTGGTGAAAGCACAGAAGTGTGTTAAGTGTGTAACCAGATGATGAATTCAAGAGCTGCAGGTGAGTAGCTTGGTTTGCTGGCCATGAGTACAACACAGAGAGTGGCAAGAGACAAGGCCAGAGAGTGGCACAGGCCCCTGGGTAGTGCTGTACCTTTAGGCTTTGCTGAGCCACTAGAACTCCATCCTAGGATAGCAGGGTGCCAAAGGAGTGATGAAACCCAAATTGTTTGGAAAGATCACCTGGTTGTTATATGGAGACAGGTTTGACTAGCGTCAGGAGGTACTAAAGGCAAAGACTGGTAAAACGCCCATTGGGGACTTCCCTGGTGGTCCAGACGCCATGCTTCCAATGCAGGGGATATCGAATCCAATCCCTAACCAGGGAACAAGTGTCCCACATGCCATGTGGTGCAGCCAAAAAATTAAACAACAAAAAAAACACTGGTTAATTAGGGTCTAAACTATAGAAGGGCTTCCCTGGTAACTCAGATGGTGAAAAATCGGCCTGCAATGCAGGAGACCTGAGTTTGATACCTGGATCAGGAAGATCCTCTGGAGGAGGGCATGGCGACCCACTCCAGCATTCTTGCCTGGAGAATCCCACGGACAGAGGAGCCTGGCGGGCTACAGTCCATGGGACCTCAAAGAGTAGGACACAAGTGAGTGGCAACACTTTCAAACTAGAGAAATGGTGGAGAGGATGAAGATCGGAGACATTCAAAGAGTAGACTTATATTTTTGAGCCCTTGGCTGTTGGATGGTCTATTGTGTAAGCTGTCACCAAAGACTATGTCTCCTGGACCAGGCTTCAGCCCACCCCCCATCACCAGTGGACCCACTGAGCATCCCCAAGCACAGCTCCAGCCAGCCAACTCAAGGAGATACTGCCTTAAAGGTCCATAGACCCACATCAACCTAGTCTGCCTGTTGTTGAGAGTTAGTTGTTACCATTTCAAGGTAGGCAGGAACTCTCACCCAAATTCTGAAACAGCCAAGGGGGAAATCACCATGGGCATCACAAAATCAGAAGTCATCAGTACAAAATAGTGTTTTGTTTGCTTTTATTTACAAAATAAATGTCAGAGGAGGAAAGGGCCACCAAAATTCGATGCAGAATATTATTCTCAGGTTCTGTTCCTCATTCTAAGGTAAAGACTTGGGTTCCATTGCCTCTTGATGCAGTGAGTAGAGTTCTTGACTGTGAATCCAGAGTTGCAGATCTGGCTCTAATTAGTGGCCTGAGAAGCCCCTTCCTCTCCAGGCATCAGTCTCCTTGTCCCACAGATAAAGGAAGTGAACCAGATATATTCACAGGCATCTCCAGGAATCTATGGTCTTTGTTCCTACTGATGATCCAGAGATTCTTCTGTGCTGACCAGCAAGGGGCACCAGGGACTCTGGTTGGGGCTCATGCATACATGCTAAGTTGCTTCAGTCATGTCTGACTCTGTGTGACCCCATGGACTGTAGCCCACCAAGCTCCTCTGTCCATGGGTTTTGCCAGGCAAGAATACTATAGTAGATTGCCAGGCTCTCCTTCAGAGGATCTTGCTGACCCTGGGATCAAACCCATGTCTCTTGAGTCTAACCCACAGTGGCAGGTGGGTTCTTTACCCACTTGGGGCTTTACCCACTACCTGGGGCTCATGGTCTATCTTAATACCCAAAGAAAAGGAGCCCATTTGGGCACGGAGTTCACTCATAATTCAGTCACCCACTGCCATTCAAAAAGGGTGATGCCTGGCCAGATGCCAGCCCCAGACCCACATATATACAAGGACTGGCCCTGACCTCTCCAGAAATCAGAATTCTTGTCCTTGGGCCAGCCTCCCATTCTCCCAGAAGTGCCAAATCCTGCTCTGAAGATGATGGTCCTGGTGTCCATTCTGATCCTGACTTTGATGCTAGATGGGTCCCTTCACAATTAGGTAACTTGTTTGTCTTTCATACTTTTCATGTCTCTCCATGGTCAAGTACAGTTTACAAATTATTTTTTTTCATGTGTGCAGAGAGCATATCCTAGGGATCATTAACTTGCTGAGCTCACTGAGCAGTATGTGGGTCTCCTGCCACCAGTGCTTAATTGTTTGGCAGTTTTGCTAAGAAAGCACTGCTTGGTCTTGTGGTTAAGTAAACCTGCTCTTTTGAGTAATCATTAACTTACAGGGGTCTCCCATGTTCTACTTAAAATCCCCTAGTGTGATTAACTACTTACTTACCTATTTTCTACCTTATTTCTGTTGTTACTCAGTCGCTCAGTAACTACTAGGGATGCAATGTTGTGCTAACATTTGTGCTCAGTCGCTCAAGTGTATTCAACTCTTTGCAACCCTACGGACAGCAGCCCGCTCAGCTCCTCAGTCCATGGTATTTTCCAGGTAAGAATACTGGAGGGGGTTGCCATTTCCTACTCCAGGAGATCATCTAGACCCAGAGATCAAATCCGTGTCTCCTGCATCTTCTGCACTGGCAGGCAGTTTCTTTACCACTGAGCCACCTGGAAACCCACCTTATTTTCTACTTACTTCTAATAAGGCAAAGAAGGCACTCGAGGTCTAAAGCAAAATGAGTGAAGATTTGCTTTGTCTGACTAACAGGTCTTGAGGACTAGTATAGTAGGACTTTGTGCCTCTGTGTCACTGAATAACAACCAGCCTTCTGTCATTCGACTATATCTCAGTGGGTTCAACCAAACATTCCTTTCCTTCCCCGCCTCCCCTACCCTTTCCTTCCCCTCCTCCCATATCCTTCCTTTCTTTCTCTCCTTCCTTCCTTTCTTATTGTGGTAAAATATACACAACATAAAACTTACCACATTGACCATTAGTTAAGAGTGGAGTTCAGTGGCATTAAGTACACTTACATTTGCTGTGCAGCCCTCACCCATCATTCATCTGCAGAACTTTTTCATTTTACCAAACGACAACTCTGTGCCCATTAAACAATAATTCTCCTTTCCTCCCTTCCCCAGCCCCTAGCAACCACCAACCTACCTTTCTGTCTCTATGAATTTGACTGTTCTAGGCTTCTCATATATGTGGCATCATACAATATTGGTCCTTTTGTGTCTGGTTTATTTCGTTTAACATAATGCCTTCAAGATTCATCCATGTTGTAATATGTATACAAATTTCCTTGCTTTGGTAAGGCTGAATAATATTCCATTGTTTGTGTATACCACATTTTATTTATTCATTCACTTAGACATTTTTGGCTATTGTGAATAACACTGCTATGAGCCTTATTGTACAGATACCTGTTCAAGCCTCTGCTCTTTTTTGGAATATATATGCAGAAGTGGAATTGCCAGGTCATATGGTCATTCTATGTTTAATTTTTTGATCCACCGCCATACTGTTTTCAACTGTGACTGCACCAATGTGCATCCCCACCAACCAGCAGTGAATAAGGGTTCTCTAAAATCACTGATTTTGTAACATTCTTCCTGATTACAGGTTACTATAGAACATCTAGAAAATGTAAAATAAACAAAAAAAGCATAAAACCCCCTTTATTCTAACTATCTACTTCTACATTTGCCCTCAAGCATATTATCTCCCAACAGAAAGGGAAGGATCGTTTCCCTTGGGATGATTCTATTGAAAAGCTGGAGCATGTGATCCAAGAAAAGAGCTGAGGCCTGCCCTGCTTGATCTCATCGTCAGAGTCCCCATCCTGGCTATCCCACGACCCTGATCATTAATAGCGTTCAGGATGAGATAGTTGGATGGCATCACCGACTTAATGGACATGAGTTTGAGCAAGGTTCGGGAGTTGGTGATGGACAGGGAAGACTGGCGTGCTGCAGTCCATGGGGTCGCAGAGAGTCGGACATGACGGAGCAACTGAACTGAGTTAACGCTCATTTCTTTCTTTTTTCTTTTTTTTCTTAACGCTCATTTCTGAGTCGCATTCGTGGGGTGTTCGGGGTGACCCTAGTCTCAGGCGAGGCACAGAATAGTCACATTCTCCTTGGGCCTGTCTCCGAATCTTTAAAAGCAAATTTAGGATTAATAGAGCAAAACGTAAAATATTTGCGCAAAGTGATTCGTCTAGAGAAATGCGTTCCACACACGTACCGTCTACATGGTTAGAATGGAGCTTTCTTTTTCCGACCAAAAGCCACAGGACTACTTGGGTCTAATCCATCAAGCATGCGGGCCTCTCCAAGCGAGCGGAGGGCCGGAGTAGTTCCCGCCTCCTTTCTCTTCTTCAAGTCTCTATTGGCTGGTTCCTACCGTCAATCCGCCTCGTCCCTGCAGTCTCCTCCTATCACCACCGCCGTTAGCCCCTCGGGCCTGTGCTCTCATTGGTCCTCCCCGCAGTCGCTCTTTGCTAGGAGCATTCCGAGACAGCCACTGGGAGTCGCTGGATTCGGTTTTTAAAAAACGCCGCCACTGAACTGGCGGCGGTGCGGGCAATTCCAGTAGCACCCAGGCGCCCGGCCCTCCCAGCCTCTGCCCCCGGACCCAGAAGATCTAGAAGGAGCCGCAGGGCTCCAGCCCTGCGCGCCCGCCATGGGCCCCCGCCGCCAGAAACGCAAGCCCGAAACACCAAGGAGGCGCCCCGCGAGCCCGGCTCCCGCCGCCCCCCGGCCGGCCCCGTCCTTAGGTAACCCGCCACGATCCCTTTTCCTCCGAGCCGGTCTGCCTGCAGCCTGTCTGTGAGGTGGGTACGGACCCAGTCCGCGTGCTCATTTCACAGACGAAAAGCTGAGGCTTCTTGCTGATCTGGGATCGAGCCCATTCTCCCAATCCCGGTCCATTGGCCTTCTTCTACAGGGGGCAAAGCAGTTCTGTCCAGCATCGGTACGGAAGCAAGGTCCAAAACCCGGAGGGGACTGAGGAAAGCAGTTTCGAGGAAGAGAAAGGACTGGCTTAGACATTCTTGATGATTCTAACAGCGTGGATTGACTGCTTACCACTAGGCATTATGTTAAACTCTTTATACGAAGTTACTCAACTTTATATTGTGCCCATTTTACAAATGGAACAACAGGCTCAGACAGACCTGCTAACTTGAGCAAGGTCATCCAGTCTGCGGGACAGACTGGGTGAAAAATCCCACAGGGATTTTTTTAAATCAGTGTTTGTGCTTTTTTCAGTCGCAAAAATTATTGGCTACTTTTGGTGACAACTTCACAAAAGTTTTGTGACAACAACAGTTTACTTTTAGAAGGTGCCTGTTTAGGTATTCCGGGGGGGGAGGGGGTGATTTGATTTTTTTTTTCCTTCAGTGAGTAGCTGTGTTGGGCCTTAACCAGAGTGCCGTAACTCAACCTGTTCTCTCACCTTGTCCTCTTCCAGAGGTATGTGCCTGGAAAGAAGACTGGTCTGTGGTCCTCAGTTTCTGGGCTGTGGTCTGGTGGATGGGAGACCTAACCATCAGCAACCTCTTTACTTGTCTCCTGCTCCATAGCTAAGAGCAGGGAGAAGAAAGTATTATCGGTTTTTTGTAGATGTTGCTATAGTGCATAGAATTTTTTTCTTTCCTAAGAAGGCAATGGCACCCCACTCCAGTACTCTTGCCTGGAAAATCCCATGGATGGAGGAGCCTGGTGGGCTGCAGTCCTTGGGGTCGATAAGAGTCGGACACGACTGAGCGACTTCCCTTTCACTTTTCACTATCATGCATTGGAGAAGGAAATGGCAACCCACTCTAGTATTCTTGCCTGGAGAATCCCAGGGATGGGGGAGCCTGGTGGGCTGCCGTCTATGGGGTCGCACAGAGTTGGACACGACTGAAGCACTTAGCAGCAGCAAACATAAATAACCTTTGCAGCTAGTGAACTTGCTGAATTCTCTTGTGAATCCTAATAGTCTTTCAGTTGCTTTAATTGAAATTTTCAAGCGAGCTATTATGTACAAATAATGACTTTTGAATCGGTTTTTCATTTTTATACATTTTCTTTCTTATTGTTACGGAGGCCCTGAGACTAGTGTCGCCATGGGTCTGTTTTCCCCTCTTCCCAGTGACCCTTCAACTCATTCCAATCTGACTCCTCAAAACCATTACCCCTGTGTCTAGTGCCTTTGAACTACTCCTGTCAAGGTCACCAACTACTTTTGTGTTGCCAACTTTATTAGACATGCCTGTGTCCTTCTCTTACCCTGTCTTTCAGAAGCATTCGACACAGTGGGCCATTTCTTCCTCAAACCCTCCATCCCCCTGACTCCGTGGTACATACACTCTGTAATTTCTGCTCAGTGGTTAGTGCCTATGCCATCTCTTGAGCAAGTTGATGTTGGACTTCCGTGGTCTCCTTTTTCTTTCTTTCCCTTCCCCAGGGGGTTCATCCCTCCTTTTGACTCCAGTAGGACTCCACTCTGACAGCTCTCACATGTTTATCTCCAGCCTGGGTCTCACCTCTGACTCCACATACCTATGTCCAACTAGTGTGACTTTGGGGTATGTCACACTAGTTCAGTTCAGTAGCTCAGTTGTGTCCGACGCTTTGCAACCCCATGGACTGCAGCACACCAGGCTTCCCTGTCCATCACCAACTCCTGGAGCTTGCTTAAACTCATGTCTATAGAGTTGGTGATGCCATCCAACCATCTCATCCTCTGTCATCCCCTTCTCCTCTGGCCTTCAATCTTTCCCAGCATCAGGGTTTTTTCCAACGAGTCAGTTCTTCACCAAACATATCTTAAAGCAAACTTTTGGTTACTCTCCTCCTGCCTCTTCATCCTCAGTTTCCCCCATTTCAGTAAATGGCACAACCTCCCACAGCCAAAAACCTGGAAGAGATTTTTCATCCTGTGCCTCATGTCCATCCAATCCAAATGTAAGTTCAGGTACTTCTACCGCCACATCACGTCCTAATCATGCCACTTGTTTGCTTTTCTACTCCCACAAGCCTCATCGAAGCCCCCACCCTAAGCTGGCTATGACATGACTTCCACTCTTGTCCCTTTTCAGTACTTTCCTTACATAGGAACAGGAGTGATCTTTAAATAAAAGTGTATCGTCTCTCCGTCCTGCTTAAAGCTCTTCCATGGCTTCCCATTACGTTAGGATTAAGGTAATGCGTGAAAGAGTTAGCATTTAAATTAAGACCCTCAAAGGATCATCACTGAGGGTCAGTAGGACCCTGAAAGGATCATTTATTCATTCATTTAACAAATATTTATGTAGCACTGATCCACTGTTCTCCAGTTGCTGAAGATTACCACAATGACTACAATAGACAAAAATCCCTGCTTTGGAGAGCCTGTTATCTACAGTCTACTATTTGGCTTCCTGGGTAGCGCTAGTGGTAAAGAATCTGCCTGCTAATGCAGGAGACCCAAGAGACAGGGGTTCGATCCCTGAGTTGGGAAGATCCCCCTGGAGGAGGGCGTGGCAACCCACTGCTGTATTCTTGCCTGGAGAATCCCATGGACAGAGGAGCCTGATGGGCTACAGTCCAGGGGGTTGCACTGTTGGACACGACCGAGCATGCACATTTGGCAGTTTGATGGCCAGGTTGCAGCACACCACATATTTTCCACTGCCTTTTACTCTATGACTCTACTCTTTTTCTCAGGCACGTCCTCCCGTCCACTTGCTCGCCGGAGACATACAGTCCTGAAGGAGATCCGAACTCTTCAGAAGACCACACACCTGCTGTTAAGAAAGAGCCCCTTCTGCCGCCTGGTGAGCTCCAGGGAGCCTCCCGCCAACCCCTGTGCAGCCTCCTTTGTTTAAATTTCCCGGGTGTTGGGGCCCTGTCATCTCTTGCCCAAACGGCAAGGGACCTCTTCTATAATCTGATCAGGGACACTTCAGCTCCTGAAAACTGGATCCTGCCGAGGGCAACTTCTCATTCTTTATAGAGTTCGTTTCTAACCCCCACCACCTTTGAAACTGTGCTCTTTGATTTTGTAAAAGGAACTCTCTCATCCAACCACCCTCTCATCCCTTCTCCTGCCCTAACAGATTGTCTCCTCCTCCCCCCACACCATGACCAGGATAGATGTGCCCATCTCTAACCTCCCTGGAGTTGACACCTAGTTAGGTGTTAGCTACTAGTTAGGTCCCAAGGTTAAGCACCAGGAAGGAAGAACAGAAGTGAAGATTCATGGAGGCTCATGGAGAGAGTCTGTCTTCTTTGAGTCTCCTTTTCCTCTCTACTCTTCCCTTTGCTCCCCATCCCCGCTCTTTCACAGGCAAGAGAAATATGTGTTCAATTCACTCGTGGTGTGGACTTCAATTGGCAAGCCCAGGCCCTGTTGGCCCTACAAGAGGTAAGAAAGGGGCCAGGGGCCAGTTGGGTGAGGGGTGAGAATGGGAGAAGGATGAGGCTGAATATCAGCTCCTTGAAAAGAGCAACGGAACACCCCAAGTCTGGAGGCTGGATTCTGGTCTGGTAGTAGTGGAATTCCGTGGCAAAGTTCAGTCTCGTGCTGTAAACAATCTTTCCTGTAGTCTTTTGAGCCCTTAGAGGCTGAGTTTTTAGCAGGTCCCTCAGCAAAAAGCAGCCCACATCCCCTGGTCATTGTCAGTCTTTCTGATTCTCTTTGTGTCCACAGGCGGCAGAAGCATTTCTAGTTCATCTCTTTGAGGATGCCTATCTCCTCTCCTTACACGCCGGCCGCGTCACGCTCTTCCCGAAGGATGTGCAGCTGGCCCGGAGGATCCGAGGCATTCAGGAAGGGCTTGGCTGAGCTCTGGCCACCCGCCCAAGTCTCTGTAAGCATTTCCTGCTCACCAGAGAGTGAGCAGACCTTGCGGGGAGAGCACTCAACTGCCCACCGCCAGGGCGGGAATTTCTCTGAAAGAAGCTTCTTTCTCCATCCTGACTCCTTTGCTGCCTTGCCTCCCCTTTGTTCTCTAGGAAAGCTTTGACCTAGTTTTAACTTGAATGTTTGGGATTCTGCGGCTCGTGTCCTTTTGTACAAATTTATTTTTCAGTTTTAATTTTGACTTCCCTGTAGCTCAAATGGCAAAGACTCTGCCAGCCATATAGGAGTTCTGGGTTCAATCCCTGGGTCAGGAAGATCCTCTGGAGAAAGGAATGGCAATCCACTCCAGTATTCTTGCTTGGAGAACTCCATAGACAGAGAAGCCTGGAGGTCTACAGTTCATGGAGTCACAAAGAGTCAGACACGACTGAGCAACTAACACACGCTTATTTTTCAATTAAATAATGACCAGATAAACTGAATCTGACAGAGTTCATCCTCTCTGTTTTTCAAGGACTAGATGACCTTGTGGGATTCTTTTGGGTTTGATTTTTTAATTGGAAAGTAATGGCTTTACAATGTTGTGTTGGTTTCTCTGGTATAACAACACGAATCAGCCATAATTATATAGTATCCCCTCCCTCTTGAGCCTCCCTCTCCTCTAGGTCATCACAGAGCGCCAGGCTGGACTCCGAATGTTATATAGCAGCTTCTCCCTAGCTAGTTATCATTCACACATGATAGTGTATATATGATGACCTTGTTTTGATTGAAAGAAAGTTCTTATTTTTGAAAATGCCTTGTTAGTTAATATGATTCCTGAATTTCAGGGTTGATACCAGAGCTTCTGCCTGTAGCCAGGACCAGATCCATGGAGTACAAGGTGTTGCCTGGACTTGCTCTCTCAAAGCAGAGCGTGCGAGTTGTTTTTGTAGTTAGTTGTTTTTTAGAAGAAGACTGCATGGCTTTCCTCTGTAACAGAGGCAATATATGAGAGAATCAACACATTCCAGAAAT
Organism: Bos mutus; assembly: GCF_027580195.1. Classification (NCBI taxonomy): domain Eukaryota; kingdom Metazoa; phylum Chordata; class Mammalia; order Artiodactyla; family Bovidae; genus Bos; species Bos mutus. The sequence continues at coordinate 33,970,211 of NC_091627.1, forward strand.
CCCGAGAATAATTTTCAGATGAAGAGCCTCTAAGGTTGACTTCACTTTGCAAATTATTCATGTGACTGATGATTTGGAAGACATCAGACTTTCTAGGTTATAGACAAAAAGGATATTTACTGATTATTTTAAATCTTCTTGTACCATTTAAATTTTTTTACCATATATATATATTTACTTTTATTTAAAACATGATGGAAAAAAATAAGAGAAAACCAGTCAGTTGCATGGAAGAGCCTGGTGCATCCAGCGTACAAATCTCTGTCTTCAGATTGACTTCATCATTCACGGCAGAAGCAAGTTTGTATGTGGACTGTACCTGTCAACAGATTATACAGCTTTTCAAAAACTCAATTGGGATGAAAATAGAAAATTGTTAAGGTTTGATGTTCTGGCTCCTTCTGGTAAATTCCTGCCAAAATCATTCAGAAATTCCAACTTGTAGAATTTATTTTATTCTTTATTTGCAAATCATAGACAATGTATCATAATTTATACTTCAGAATTTTTCATTCCAGGATTTTAAAGAGCCTTTTCAATGTTTTTACAGGTATTTTTATAACTTCCTTGTGGAAAGAGAATAAAAATTATTCTTAATGAAAAAAATTTGAAGCAAAGTTACTGTTATACATAGATTATACTATGTTCTTTGTGTGTTAGCATTAAATTCTTCATTTGGACACTTTGCCAACAACCACAATTTAAACAAGAGAATTGAGGGATGTATCTTTGCCTCCAGTGGAGTAGAGTATGAGCCAATAAAATCCTTGCCCTTCTCTTGTAACTGAAAGCAGTTTAAGAGACTTCCAGGGAAATAGGAAGTGCCACCTGAAGACGTTTAGATACTGTGTGTGATGAAAATGATTAGTGAGGGTGGATACTAATAACAATGCGTCAGCCAACTGAATTCAAACTAAAGGGAAGGACCAAGTTCTGTTGTTTGATAAATTTTAACCCTTTGTAAAAGCCTTTTCCTGTTCGACATCAACTCATTTTTATGTAAACATTGAAATAAAGCTTATCTATGAATACATTTAAAGTTCTTGTCAGGGTGTTATTAATCAGAAGATTATGCATGCATGCATGCAAAGTCGCTTCAGTCATGTCCAACTCTGTGCGACCCCATAGACAGCAGCCCACCAGGCTCTGCTGTCCACAGGATTCTCTAGGCAAGAATACTGGAGTGGGTTGCCATTTCCTTCTCCATCAGGATTATACTCTTCCTCTAATTTTCTTAAAATTGACACTTCTCTGCTCTCCTAAAATTGTACTAACCAGGACCCCACTGCAACACATGGTCACATGTCACATTCAAATGCCAGGCAGGATGTGTGCTCAGCACCACAGAGTAACATGTATAGTAATCATACAATAACCTGAGAATCTGATGTTACAATTTACTATCAACTTTGAGCTCTTACATAGCTGATGTTGGAGTTTCGTTTTTTGTTTTCCCTACTTTCTGGGTGATTTCACCAACATCATTTTCTAACCTTTCCAGTGAGGTTTTTATTTATGCTTTCACATTTTTTAATATCCAAGAACTCTCTTCATTGCAGTGCTCAGGCTTCTCATTTCGGTGGCTTCTCTTGTTGCAGAGCACAGGCTTTAGGCCCCCGGGCTTCAGTAGTTGTGACGCACAGGCTTAGTTGCTCTGTGGCATGTGGGATGGGCTCTCCCCAGAGCAGAGACTGAACCCATGTCGCCTGCATTGGCAGGCGAATTCTTATCCACTGTACCACCAGGGAAATCCTAGTTCTAGAATTTTTTGATTCTTCTCAAAATTGTCATGTCCCTTTTTATAATTTCTAGCTCCTTGTCGAAAATGTCGACATTTATATCCTTTAACATAGAAAGTAAGTTGCTTTGCAGACTATGTCTGTAACTCTCATAGACTCCCTATGAATCTGTTTCTATTTATGGCTTCTATTGATTCTTGCTCATTTTTTTTTTTCTCTTTGGTGTTGATTACACATGATTGTATGCCTGACACATCTATATGGGGAAATAATTTGAGGACTAGAATGGTATCTTCCTCTAGAGAGGATTGGGTTTTTTTTTTTCTACAGGTGCCTAGAGGCAGTAAACATTCAGAACCACCTTCAGCCCAAGATTTTCTGAACCACCCAGATGATTCAAAGCCAAGGAGCTGTGTAGAAATCGCTTCTCGGGTGGTGGCAGGTGGGATTCAGGATGGGGGGACACATGTATACCTGTGACTGATTCATGTTGATGTATGAAAAAACATCACAATACTCTATAAAGTATTTATCTGCCAAGTGAAATTAATTTTTTTTAAATTGCTTCTCATTCACTTTATTCCCAAGGTACAGGCAGCCCTCCAAAGTCAATTTATCACTCTTACCTTAGCAGGCCTGTACTTCAGCCTTGTCTCCCTAACTCCACAAGGTTACCAAAAGCATAGCTCATTCGAATCTCAGCTACATCCCACGGGAAAATGTTAGGCCTAATCTGCTATTAAACGCATCTCTAGATTTCCATCCTCTCTTTGATCTTGGATCAATAGTTTCTAATAATCTACCTTGTTAGCAGTTTAATGCTTTTAAGAGCAAAAATATATTTGTCCAACTTTTTCTTTGTCTTCAGTAGGAGAGTGGTCCAAATGACTACTGGCATAAAGACCAGATAGACCAATGGAATAGGATGGGGGGCCTATAAGTAAACCCTTGAATATGTGGTCAAATGATTTTTGACAAGGGTGCCAAGGCCATTAAATGGGGAAAAGAGGTTTTCCAACAAATGTTTCTGGAAAAACTGGATATCCCCATGCAAAGAATGAAGTTGAAACCTTACCCACCACCATATAGAAAAGTTGACTCAAAATGGACCAAAAGCTTAAATATAAGAATGTCAATTACAAAACTCTCAGAAGAAAACAGGGGAAAAAAGGGTTTTTTTAAAGACAAAAAAACATTAAGAAAGAAAAAAAAATAGGGCAAATACTTCACAACATTGGATTTGGCAATAATTTCTTGGATATGACACCAAAGGTACAGGCAAAAGAAAAAAATGAACATATTTGACTATGAAAATTAAGGATTTGTGTGCAATCAATAGTGAAAAGGCAGAATGAGCAAATATTTGTTACATATATGCTAAGTCTCTTCAGTTGTGTCCGACTCTCCTTGACTCTATGGACCAGGAGCTCACCAGGCTCCTGTCCATGAGATTCTCAGGAAAGAATACTGGGCTGGATATATATATATATATATATAAATGAGATAATGAGACAACACAGATTGAGAAAAATATTTGCAGATCATATCTGATAAAGAGATCAATACCAGAATATATAGAAAACTAAACAACAAAATCTTGATTCACAAATGAGAAAAGGACTTGAGTAGAGGAATATGTTCCAACAAGAATGTTAGTTTTGTAATTCTAAATACTCAATAAAATACTTTCTCAAATTTTGTAATATGTTTTCCCAATGGGGGAAAAAATTGGACTTCATCCTCAATGTTTATATCCCAGCTGATAATAGCTCTTTTCATTATTGGCTAAACTGTTTGATGAGAATATAGAGTCAGTTCCAAATCCCCAACCTGTAGAAGATTCCAAGAAATGGCTCCCAGAGAAAATTAAATGTAGCTTGATCCAGGACAGAAACAGATGTGAATTTCAGAGTCTCTGAGTGACCTGTAGAGAATTGGCAGAGTGCCTGTCCCTGGGCATTTGCTAAGTTCTGATCGGTCCCCACTCCACCCTAGCCATGTGAGTCATTCTGGACACCCTCTCTGGTCTATCAACTTCAACGGAAGCAGGGTCCTCAGGGTAGAAGGCAGAGGGTCAGATACCAGATGCCAATGAATACTGTAGAGAGAAAGGATTGACATTCAGTCCAAATAATACTAAACCCCTTTGCCTAACACATGTCTCTCCAAGCCTTGTTACTTTGACGTTTGCCCAGTTTACAGTTCGAACACAGAGTCAGAACTCACTCTCCTCCCTTTCATCAGATCTCACTCATACACCTAGAGAATTGAAACCCCAACTCTGCTATTAATAATAGCATGACTTACCTGCAACTTTTTGATAGAAACAGCAGCAAAGAACAGGAGACAGCCATCAGATTGGACCCAGATGCCACCCCAAGGCTTAAGAGACAGCAGAGTTAGTTAGCACACTTGAGATAAAATGAGTTTTTTTCAAGCCCTTTCATGGAATCAAGACTTACAGGTTTGGGAGTAATGGCAATAACCAGCCAGTTTTGAAAGTGAAAGAGGAGAGTGAAAAAGTTGCCTTAAAACTCAACATTCAGAAAACTAAGATCATGGCATGTGGTCCCATCACTTCATGGCAAATAGATGGGCAAACAGTGGAAACAGTGGCAGTCTTTGTTTTTGGGGGCTCCAAAATCACAGACTTTATTTTTGGGGGGCTCCAAAATCAAAAGTGACTGCAGCCATGAAATTAAAAGACATTTGCTCCTTGGAAGAAAAGTTATGACCAACCTAGACAGCATATTAAAAAGCAGAGACATTACTTTGCCAACAAAGGTCCATCTAGTCAAAGCTATGGTTTTTCCAGTAGTCATGTATGGATGTGAGAGTTGGACTATAAAGAAAGCTGAGCACAGAAGAATTGATGCTTTTGAACTGTGGTGTTGGAGAAGACTCTTGAGAGTCCCTTGGACTGCAAGGAGATCCAACCAGTCCATTCTAAAGGAAATCAGACCTGCATATTCATTGGAAGGACTGATGCTGAAGCTGAAACTCCAATACTTTGGCCACCTGATGCAAAGAACTGACTCACTGGAAAAGCCCTGACGCTGGGAAAGATTGAAGGCAGGAGAAGGGGACAACAGAGGGTGAGATGGTTGGATGGCATCACCGACTGGATGGACATGAGTTTGGGTGGACTCCGGGAGTTGGTGATGGACAGGGAGGCCTGGTATGCTGTAGTCCATGGGGTCTCAGAGTCGGACACGACTGAGTGACTGAACTGAACTTACACACACATATCCATGCCTGAATCTCCTCTCCAACAGCCACCTCCCCTCACCTCCCTGTTGTCTCTTTGGACTCCTCTACTGATGAGGAGCTCATCAATTCCCTAGGCAGCTTATTCCACACCTTGATACCTCTGACTCCAGAAAAGTCAGTAATTTCCTCCTACTATTTCCCAATCCCCCTCCTGGGGCCCATATAGGTCGTACCTCACTCCTCCGTAGTGTGACAGGCTTTCCTGCAAGAGGGCAGTCCTGTGACAGTTCAAAGTCACCACTGGACTGACCGTCGTGACAATTAGATCAGACTCCAGCTCCTTGGCTTGGAGCCTATTTAAATTTGGTCTTGCTAGTAAATCATGGAGGAAAGAGAATTTCCAGACAAAGCCCCTCTCAGAGCACCTCTTCCTCTCCCAGGGGAGCCTGTTGACCCCAGGCCATTGTCAGTCACTCTTAGGGCTCCTGGGGGAGAAAGTGGGATGGAGGTATCGTGGGGGAGAGGGGGCTGGCTTCCCAGGACCACCTGGACTTTCCAATTCTCTAAGGAGCTTTACATGCACCCATCTGTTCACAATCTACATCTAAAGCCAGGCTGCTTACAATCTGAAGGAAGAGGCGTGGCCTAGCTGAGGGGTGCCGCCTTCACCCCTTGCTTGCCCTCCCATGTGAGCACCACCAGGCTCCGCCCACCATCAGTCTACCCCTGGCTCCTTTCTGCGCTGCAACTGAACCAGTAATTTTTTACAAAATTTTAAAAGTTGAATAGATAAAGATACTCTGTAAACTACAAACCTGGTAGACTGAGTATAGAAAAACACAATTCAACTAAAACTTACCAGGCACATTAATATATGAATGACAGTGAGGAGATGGTCTGGTAAACAGATGTGGTGATCAGCAAGACATACATGCTAACTGATGGTCCCTGGAACCAAGATCATGGCACACCAAAATCCAATGTTGGAGGAAAGTGGAGCAGCTACAGGGACTGATGACGAAGCACCTCTCTTTCCCTCTTGGAGTCTGACAGATCAGGACAGGATGGACAGTCCTGTTTTGAGGACTCGTATGGGCCTGGGGCCCCACAGGGCTCTCTCCCTGGAGTCCCTCCCAGCCTCCCCATTCCACAGCCAAGGAAACGGAAGCCCAGAGATGGTAAGCGGAGAAACTCCCCTGACTCAAGTTGAGGGGACTTTGCAGGCATGAAGCGGGGGATGGTTCTTAATCCTGCCACAGAGATGGGGACAAATGACCAGCTAGGGAGACCACGGTGGGGACAGAAGGGACACAGAAGAGAGACACAGCATTAGATTGTGACAGCAGGCAGCTGAGTCACTCCCAGGATCTTTGCTCTCCCCAAACAACCAAAACCAGAGTCCAGCTCTTCTGGGGCCCTTGGGAGTGTTCAAGGCCCACCTTTCTATGAGGAGAGAAAGAGCTGAGCACCAGTGACCACCAGAGTGAGGCACGACAGACGTGGCAGGATGTCAAGGACCCTTTCTGTCCCCCTTCCTCCCTGCTACCCCCGCCCTCACTGGTACAGGATTCTGACTTTGGAGACCCCTCTAAAATATCCCCTTGGCCCTCTATGGGCTGAATTGTATTCCCCCAAATTCCTTTGCTGAACTTCTAACCTCAAATGTAGTGTGCCTGTTCTTTGGGGAGGTAATTAAGGTAGAACAGGGTCAGCGGGGTGGGCCTGAATCCAGTGTGGCTGGACTTCTTATAAGAAGAGGAAGTTTGGACCCAGATGTATATAGAAGGAAGACCATGTGGAGAAACAGGGAGAAGATGGCCATCCGCAAGACCTGGAGAGAGACCTCAGAAGAAACAACCCCACTGGCACCTTGAACTTGGACCTTCAGCCTCTAGAAATGTGAGGAAATAAGTGTATGTTGTTGTTTAATCACCCTCCTCCACCCCTCTGCCGCTGCCTGTGGTACCTGTGTGTCAGCAAACGAATACAGCCCTCACCTACCATCTGGGTCTCACTGTTACACCGGCATCCACAGCATGACAGGCTGGTTCAACAGTGGAAGTGGGCACTGGGTCCATCACAGACAGTGGATGTGTTGGGGAGGGTGGCGGGGAGAGGAGGTGAAACATCACAGCAGACCCAGGGCGTGGGCTGTTCAAGGCAGCAAGGCTGGGGTCCATGCAAGTGAATGGGCAGTAGAAGGAATGGGACCCTGTGCACTTGGGTGCGTGTGTGCATGCTCAGTCACTCAGTCATGTCTGACTCTGCGACCCCATGTGCACCAGGCTCCTCCGTCCATGGAATATTCCAGGCAAGAATACTGGAGCAGGTTGCCATTTCCTACACCAGGGGATCTTCCCAACCCAGGGATCGAACCCACATCTCTCGTGTCTCCTGCACTGGCAGGTGGGTTCTTTACCACTGAGTCACCTGGGAGTCCCTGATGCACTTGGGAGAGAGTCCCAGAAACCCTTGGACTTTTCCACTGGCACCTCTGGGGCAGAGGATGTTGATTCAGAAGGAAAACTGTAGAACTCACAGCTGGAAGAGAGCTCTGCAAGTCCCAGGCTCACCTCTGACCTCCTGGCAGGCAAGAACAGCAGGCCTCCAGCCCAGGGAGAAACCCAAAGGGAAAGCAACCCAATTAGATCATGACAAGTGTGCAGGCATTTAAATTAGAAAATGACTGTAAAAAGAGAGGCCAAACATATTGGTAAAGAACCTTCCTATCCTTTCACATGGCTGAGACACACATGTTCTTCCTGACAACTCGGAGGGGGGTTGTTGCACATGAGATAATGAGATCACCAGAGTAGGAAGGAACGCAGGCCTGGCACAGACAGTCTGAAGCCCGACTCTGACTGTGGCTCTGTGACCCAGGCAAGCTACTCATCCCCTGTTAGTCCCACTGCAGGCTCTGGCAGCGCCCACCACCCCATGAATGGCAGCAGTGGCTAGTGTCATCACAGTTCCATAGCAATGCGTTCAGGGAGGCTGAGTGGCCGTGTGGTGTCTTACACCCAAGTCACAGACTTGGACACCCTGGTACCCCCCAAGGAGTCTTGGCCACATAAACAAGGTGTCGGCCTTAAAAATCACCTTCACAGCCCTATTTCAGGATGGTTACATGAGAAAGGCTCAGAGGGTAGTGGCCTTGGGGGCTAGGACTTGGGTGGGGCTTAAGTGGTTTAAGCAACTCTGAAAGGTTGTCACTAGCTATTGAATAAAATCGGTCACCCTCAGTTCCCAAGCAGAGACACTGACGTACCATAACATCTGGAATTTATTTGGTGTCTTTCTGCCAAGAAGATCAAAGCACTTGAAAATAATTTCCTCTAAACTTTTCAGAGAAAGAAGCCAGTGGGGGGAAAAAACATTTCACCTATGAGTTCTGTTTGACATCAATCTCTGAGACTTCATAATTCTATATGTTCTAACAAGAGACTTCTGCTCACCTCCTCAGTGGCATTCTGAGCAGTAAACAGGCGAGGCTGACCCCATTTTACAGATGGGTAAGTGGGGGCCCAGGGAGCCTAAACTGCCTTTCCTAAGTGAGGACTTTCCCATCGTGCACTGCTGCACACTGGAACCTCCACACACCGTCATGTTTGCCAGTTTCTCCTTCCAGGGACTCCCCTAAATTCTTCCTGTATTCTCAAAGCCTTCTCCTCTCTCTTTGTCCCAGGACTCACCTTCTTCGATCCTCTGCACCTCTGCCTCGCTTTTGCATTCAGCTTCTTGCTCTTCACATGGCCGTGTCTTTGAAGCTGGAAAAACCTTTCCCCAAACCCTGCTGCTGCTCCTCTTAGCCCTGCTGGCCCTTCCTCTCCCTGACAAGTTTCCTCTGGACTGTGGACAGTGGTTTCTTCTGTCTTTTCACCCCATACTCTTGAGCCCACAGGCAAACTTTCACTTCACTCTTTGCATTGCAGCTGCTCACAGGCACCATTCTTGGTCTCCTGAGTCATAATAGCCACCAAACACTGAGGGGCCTACTGCTGCAGGCGTTGTATCATCCATCCTTAAATGACCTTGAGAGATGGATAATGTTAGCCCAGGCTACTGACTTGGTAATGCAAACACTCAGCCTATAGCAGAGTAGACATTCAGAGCAGCCCCCATACTTCTATAGGTTTTACTTTCAGGAACCCCACTAAAGTTCTCATGGTGAAAACCGGAGAAAATTCCCCTTGTGTTTCCGGCAGGGGATGGGAAAAGTAACTACGTTGAAATAAGCCTAGAGGGTTATTCATAATAAGGGCCTTCCAGGGGAAACTCCACCAGAGCCTTATCTTACTTGAGAAAAGGGCAAATATCTAGCTCTGGTCCCCTGTAGACTTCCTGTCTCATGTAAGGAAAGAGAGAAAAAAAGCTTTAGAATTGTTTCTGCAAGTCATAACGCAGGAACTCAGTCCTGCTAAAAAAAAAAGGGAATGAGATTTAATCATAGGATGACAGAACACTTACCAACACATTTCCACCACATCAACAGGCCCCAGGACAATAATAGCAGATCACAACTGAAAAAGCTGCAAGTCACAGAATCTATTTAAGAAAGTGTTCCTAGGGAAATCCAAAGATAACAGGGGAAGACAATAAACAAAGAAATTAGAGGAAACAATCTTTGGCGCCTGTAATGATTATTCAACACAGCCCAGCTTCTACACAGATGAACACAAAGCCTTCTACTGAAAGCTTAACTACCTCAGTTTCTCTCTTTCTCTTTTTTAAAAGATTTATTTATGACCGTGCAGGGTCTTCATTGCTGCATGTGGGCTTTCTCCAGTTGTGGTAAGTGGGGGTACTCATAGCAGCGCACAGGCTTCTCATTGCAGTGGTTTCTCTTGTGGAACACGGGTTCTAGGCATGTGGACTTCAGTATTTTTGGTGCATGGGCTCAGTAGTTGTGGATCCCAGGCTCTAGAGCACTGGCTCAGTAGTCATGGTGTGTGGGTTTAGTTGTCCCATGACATATGGGATCTTCCTGAGCCAGGGGTTGAACCCGTATCTCCTGCATTGGCAGACAGTTTCTTTACCACTGAGCCACCAGGGAAGCCCTACCTCAGTTTCTCCTGTCAATGCATCATGTCTGGCTTTCAACAAATATGGTAGATATTAATCCAAATATATCAAGAGTCACTTTAAGTGTGGATGTTCTAAGGATACCAATTAAAAGACAAAAATTGTCAAAGTGAGTCAAAAAAAAAAAGACCTGACCACAGGCTGTCTACAAGAAACTCACTTTAAGTATAAAGACATAGACAGATTAAAGGTAAAAAGATAGAAAAAGATACACCATGGTAACACTAATCAAAGTAAAATTGAAGTGACCATGTTAATCCTAGACAAAGAGACTTCTGAACAGGAAAATTAACAGAGATAAAGAGATTCATTACATACTGATAAAGGGGTGAAGTTTTTTTTTTTTAATGTAACAAGATATGACAAATAATTGTAACAAATACACTACACTGATGTAAAATGTTAATAATAAGGAAAATTCTGTGGTGTGTGTTTATGTGTTACATGTCTTGGAAGATATATGGAAACTGTTTTATCTGCTTAATTTTTCTGTACCTCTAAAACTGCTGTAAAAAGCAAAGTTTACTAATTTTTAAAAGGTAATACATGTTGATTTTTTTAACTTGGAAGAATTGGAAAAATAGAAAACTAAAATTCTGAAAACTTTATCATCCAAAGACAACTGATATTGACCATTTGATAAAGTGCTACCATACTTCTTTGTGTAATCTTTTACTAATAGAAATTTCTTTATATCTATATTATACCCTGTACCTTCGTCTGTCTTCTATTATAGCTGTCTGTCTCTTCCACAAGGTCTTAAGTTCTCCAAGGGTAAGAACCACAACTTAATTTTCATATTTCACATGGTTCTTGCCATAAAATCTGGAACATAGTAGGACTTCAACAAATTTTTATTCAGTCCAGTTCAGTTCAGTTGCTCAGTCATGTCCGACTCTTTGCAACCCCATGAACTGCAGCATGCCAGGCCTCCCGGTCCATCACCAACTCCCGGAGTCCACCCAAACCCATGTCCATTGAGTTGGTGATGCCATCCAACCATCTCATCCTCTGTCGTCCCCTTCTCCTCCTGCCCTCAATCTTTCCCAGCAGCAGGGTCTTTTCAAATGAGTCAGCTCTTCACACAGGTGGCCAAAGTACTGGAGTTTCAGCTTCAACATCAGTCCTTACAATGAACACCCAGGACTGATCTCCTTTAGGATGGACTGGTTGGATCTCCTTGCAGTCCAAGGGACTCTCAAGAGTCTTCTCCAACACCGCAGTTCAAAAGCATCAATTCTTCGGCGCTCAGCCTTCTTTATAGTCCAACTTTCACATCCATACATGACCATTGGAAAAACCATAGCCTTGACTATATGGACCTTTGTTGGCAAAGTAATGTCTCTGCTTTTTAATATGCTGTCTAGGTTGGTCATGACTTTCCTTCCAAGGAGTAAGCGTCTTTTAATTTCATGGCTGCAGTCACCATCTGCAGTGATTTTGGAGCCCAGAAAAATAAAGTCAGCCACTGTGTCCACTGTTTTCCCATCTGTTTGCCATGAAGTGTTGGGACTGGATGCCATGATCTTAGTTTTCTGAATGTTGAGCTTTAAGCCAACTTTTTCACTCTCTTCTTTCACTTTCATCAAGAGGCTCTTTAGTTCTTCCTCACTTTCTGCCATAAGGGTGGTGTCATCTGCATATCTGAGGTTATTGATATTTCTCCCAGCAATCTTGATTCCAGCTTGTGCTTCCTCCAGCCCAGCATTTCTCATGATGTAGTCTGTATATAAGTTAAATAAGCAGGGTGACAATATACAGCCCTGACGTACTCCTTTTCCTATTTGGAACCAGTCTGTTGTTCCATGTCCAGTTCTAACTGTTGCTTCCTGACCTGCATACAGGTTTCTCAAGAGGCAGGTCAGGTGGTCTTGTATTTCCATCTCTTTCAGAATTTTCCACAGTTTATTGTGATCCACAATGTAATAGAAAAGAATCTTCTCCACATCAAATCTATACTTTCTGGGGAAAAAATTTACAGAATGATTAAGAAAAAAAAAAAATATATATATATATAAATGAAAAACTCTTATTTTAGACACATTGAGATAGATAGAGATGGGCTGGAGACCTTAACACAACAGAACCAAGGAAAAAGAAGTACACAATTTACCTTGAAGACCTTTGAAGGTACCCTTTGGTGCTCACATTGCTCAGAGGGTAAACCTCTGACCATGCTGGTCCAAGAACCAGGCTGGGAGACTTGTACAGAGCATGTGGCTCTTCCAGGTTGCATCTGCAGAGCCTATTGTGAATGTATTTCCTCATGAGATCAAGCACCTGAAGGCACTTATGTTGTTAATACCACCTGTCCGTGCTGGCTGCTGGGCAGGGACCCTACTCCTCTTCAGGGACCTACCTAGATTTGAATAAGCACACGAAACTTGATGGGTGGATAAAGCATTCCACATACAAGATTAGGCCTAGTCCTTAGGGTTTTTCCCTTTTCATAGCATGGCAAATTCTGATTTGATTTTCTCCCTTACATACTCAATATGAAGGATCCTCAAACAAGTAAACAAACCTCCTTCTCCATCTTAAGTCAGTTTGAAATTTAAATTTCCATTTTCAGAAAAAGTGGTGCATTTGTCTGGAAGAATTTTCTTTGATAAACTTAATTCTTTAATTCATCTGTACATGGAGTCTAGTGGAATGACAGATTTTACAAATTATACCTGTCATAATTTCTATCAATTCAAGTGATATGTATGGGCTGCTGACCAACTCCCCAAACACACGCCAAAAAGAGAGCAAAACCAGAGGATTCTTTGGACCTCAGGTCAAATCATAATGATAATAATAACTAGTGTTGATATAGTGCTTTATATTCAACAAAAAGTTCAGTAATTTCATAAATGTTCTCACTTGATTAGTGCCCTAAGGTATTGTCTGGTCCCTGGGCGCCTTGCCTGGATTCAAATGGGCCCCATTCCCAGAACAAAGCTCTGCTGACATGTCTCAAAGAATTCTTAAATTGTAGCCAGCCTGAGCACAGGCTCCTCCCTAAGAGAAAAAAGCTGGAGTGAGTCAAAGGGAAAATCGTGTGTTTGTCCACCTTCTGGTTCTGGTACCCAAGATGTAAAGCACCCACTGGTGGGCTGATGGCCACTGTTCTAATCCTCCTCTTTGGGGAGTCCCTGGCTGTGGTCCCCTGGCTCTCTGAAGGGAGGAGGGCACTGAATGTTAAGCCCAGAAGTCTTGGTACACTGTGTCCTTGCCAGAAAAGGACAGGAGAGGGAGGCAGGTGGTGGTCTGTGCTGGGATAATAATGAGAATAATTACTAATAATTTGTGAGCAGTTAATAGAGCAGATCTGATTTATTAACTCCTCATAACCCCTACAAAAGTAGGTAATCTGCTATAACAGTACATTTCAATTGTATGGTGCTTAATCACAATGGTGTGATCACTGACCTAGAGCCAGACATCCTGGAATGTGAAGTCAAGTGGGCCTTAGAAAGCATCACTACGAACAAAGCTAGTGGAGGTGATGGAATTCCAGTGGAGCTATTTCAAATCCTGAAAGATGATGCTGTGAAAGTGCTGCACTCAATATGCCAGCAAATTTGGAAAACTCAGCAGTGGCCACAGGACTGGAAAAGGTCAGTTTTCATTCCAATCCCAAAGAAAGGCAATGCCAAAGAATGCTCAAACTACCGCACAATTGCACTCATCTCACACGCTAGTAAAGTAATGCTCAAAATTCTCCAAGCCAGGCTTCAGCAATATGTGAACCGTGAACTTCCTGATGTTCAAGCTGGTTTTAGAAAAGGCAGAGGAACCAGAGATCAAATTGCCAACATCCGCTGGATCATAGAAAAAGCAAGAGACTTCTAGAAAAACATCTATTTCTGCTTTATTGACTATGCCAAAGCATTTGACTGTGTGGATCACAATAAACTGTGGAAAATTCTGAAAGAGATGGGAATACCAGACCACCTGATCTGCCTCTTGAGAAATTTGTATGCAGGTCAGGAAGCAACAGTTAGAACTGGACATGGAACAACAGACTGGTTCCAAATAGGAAAAGGAGTACATCAAGGCTGTATATTGTCACCCTGTTTATTTAACTTCTATGCAGAGTACATCATGAGAAACGCTGGACTAGAAGAAACACAAGCTGGAATCAAGATTGCCGGGAGAAATGTCAATAACCTCAGATACGCAGATGACACCACCCTTATGGCAGAAAGTGAAGAGGAACTCAAAAGCCTCTTGATGAAAGTGAAAGTGGAGAGTGAAAAACTTGGCTTAAAGCTCAACATTCAGAAAACGAAGATCATGGCATCCGGTCCCACCACTTCATGGGAAATAGATGGGCAAACAGTGGAAACAGTGTCAGACTTTATTTTTCTGGGCTCCAAAATCACTACAGATGGTGACTGCAGCCATGAAATTAAAAGACACTTACTCCTTGGAAGGAAAGTTATGACCAACCTAGATAGCATATTCAAAAGCAGAGACATTACTTTGCCAACAAAGGTTCGTCTAGTCAAGGCTATGGTTTTTCCTATGGTCATGTATGGATGTGAGAGTTGGACTGTGAAGAAGGCTGAGCGCCGAAGAATTGATGCTTTTGAACTGTGGTGTTGGAGAAGACTCTTGAGAGTCCCTTGGACTGCAAGGAGATCCAACCAGTCCATTCTGAAGGAGATCAGCCCTGGGATTTCTTTGGAAGGAATGATGCTAAAGCTGAAACTCCGGTACTTTGGCCACCTGATGTGAAGAGTTGACTCATTGGAAAAGACTCTGATGCTGGGAGGGATTGGGGGCAGGAGGAGAAGGGGATGACAGAGGATGAGATGGCTGGATGGCATCGCTGACTCGATGGACGTGAGTCTCAGTGAACTCCGGGAGTTGGTAATGGACAGGGAGGCCTGGCATGCTGCGATTCATGGGGTCTCAAAGAGTCGGACATGACTGAGCAACTGATCTGATCTGATCTGATTACACAGTTAATTTTTCACCTGTTAATTATAAGCCATCGAATGAACACTAAACACAATGCATAATCCATGACACCTTGTACATTATTGCACTTGCTCCCGACAAGCACCCTATGGCTAGGCCCTGAACTGTCCTCCTTGTGCAGCGAAGGATACTGAGACTTGGAGATGCAGCATCACTTGATCTCATGGCTAAGTGAATGATTCAGGCAGGTGTCCAAAAAGTGCCCCTCCCTTCCAAAGTCTGGGCCTTCATTCTGCCTCTTTTGACCCTCACAATAACAGAGTGGATAATCACTGCCCTACAGTTAATGAAATTGAAGGCGGGAGGAGAAGGGGACAACAGAGGATGAGATGGTTGAATGGCATCACCAACTCAACGGACATGAGTTTGAGTAAAATCCGGGAGTTGGTGATGGACAGGGAGGCCTGGCATGCTGTAGTCCATGGGGTCGCAAAGAGTTGGACACGACTGAGCGACTGAACTGAATTGAACAGTTGGAAAGCAGAGTTTCAGCTGAGGGAAGAGGCTCATTCTGGGTCACCCAGGCATTTGACCTACTGGCCACACAGACCAAGTCCTTCTACATGCTCCAGGACACTGTAAGATTGAAAAGCGGGACACCTGGCTCCCTAGTACCTTACAGAGCCTCCATCGGGGCTCTTCTGAAAGTGGAGAGGCAAACTAATCAAATTCAACAAAGTCTCTAAGCTGGGTGGGATGACTGCCACCCTGAATATTACAGTGTGAACCTAAATCACCATTGTAGGTTTGAGAAAAGGGCAAGTGTGAACAGAATAATGTTCAATAACAAAGCAGTGTGGGATCCTGTAGTCAGACCTGGATCTTGATCTCAGCTCCGCCCCTTTGAGCTGTTGGACTCTGGGTGAGTTCCTCGCCTTTGAGATCCTGTTTCCCTCTTTCCTTCCACAAATGGGCTTCCCACTTCCACTTCCCTTCCCACTTCCACAAGTGGGCAAAGAATTCGCCCGCAATGCAGGAGACCTGGTTTGATCCCTGGGTTGGGAAGATACCCTGGAGAAGGGAAAGGCTACCCACTCCAGTACTCTGGCCTGGAAAATTCCATGAACTGTATAGTCCATGGGGTCCCAAAGAGTTGACTGAGTGACTTTCACTTTCTTCCCTCCTCCATAAAGTGGGTATCAATATCTTTCTCTTAAAGGGATTAAAATATTTACATAAAATATGCAGGAAAGGCTAGATAAATATTTGCTTTAATTCCTATTGAGAAAGGTTTTGATTAATGCAACTATAGAGGGGAAAATAGCTCAACAGAAGGGCTGGTTTCATAAAGGAGTACCAGAAAAAAATCAGATGAAGGCAGTAATGGGTGGTTGGTTTGTTTTAACTGTTGTATTGATATTTCTTTGGACTCATTTGACAAATGAAAATCCAACTCCATCTTGGTGGCTAGAGTGAGGGGATTCTTTCCAATATTCTCAGCTCCTCAGCTCTGGTCAAGGGTTAATAATGTATTGCGTTGTGGAGGGTGACAGGTGGGGAACAAAAAGATGATTAAAGATCTGACTCTCAGAGTAACGCTTTTGTTCTCTGAAGGTGTTTGTATATATTTAAGTTGTGTTTCTTGTCCTATTAATCTTGCTAATAGTTAGATTGAATTTTAAGGGAGAAAATGGCTTAAAACAAAGCCCCTTTATCCTTATCGGTATAATGTTGGTATTGTGAGACTATGAAATTTCTAGGTTCCTTCTGGCTTGAAGAATCTTCATATGAGTGTGAAACAAATACAAATTTAAAACTGTAGATTTCCACAATGGGGTCAGGGCATTTGGAAGCATCCAATGATCCCTTCTTTAGGGTGGTTTACGATCATTCAGTTTCCAAGAGAAGACAAGCTTTCATTTCAAAACTAAACTTTGAAATTTAAAAATAAAGGGAGAGGAGTGGGAGGGGGTGGGAGGTGGGAAGGAGGTTCAAGAGGGAAGGGACATACATATACCCATGGCGATTCATGTTGATATATGGCAGAAATCAACACGATATTGTAAAGCAATCATCCTCCAATTAAAAATTAATTAATTATTAAAAAATAAAATAAAATAAAAGGTTTCCAAGGTCAGAAGGAAAGATTTAAATTTTTGAAGAGCTCATCAGCATTTCAAGGGTAGTGATAAGCCACAGGAATTTACTTTGCTGTTTTCAGCTCAAGCACCACCACCCCCAGCCTCCCCAGGTCTCCTCTCCCCTGACTCTGTGTCAGGCTGGGTGGCCACAGCTCTGGGGCCTGAAACTTCCAGTCTCACTCTCCTCTGTTCCTGTTTGTTTATCTGATCTTCTTCATGCTTCCTTTGTTTTCTCGCAATGTCCATTTGTCCATCTTTCTGATGCCTTTTTGGCCCCTGCCCAGTGGTGCTGACCTGAATATAGAACTTTGACTGCTGGCTCACAATTCTTTTTTTTAACAGCTAATGAGTTCTCCAGAGTAGGTTATCGTGGAATATGAGCCGAGGGAAGAGGTGGAAAGAGAAAGCAGAGGAAGAAATTTAGCACGAAGGTCCTCAGGGATGCTGGAGAACACCTTTCTCAGAGGGTACCTTGAGGAGGAACAGGTGAAACTGTAGGAGGAATCTCTGGGCGCCAGTGACTTGTCTCGGCTTCCCTTGAGAGTCACTCATTCATAGTCACTACAGTCTGTCACCTTCTGTAGAGGAGGGCAGGCTGGAGCAGGAAGAGCTCAGCTTTGCATCAGGCAGATGGGGCCCGGAATAACATGGTTCTGCTGCTCTGAGTCTCGGGATGCAGATCTCCTCGTCTGCAAGAAATGAGCAGTGCTACTGCCATATGTGGGGTGGTGGAAAGGCTCACATGTGTTCTAAAAACACCTACCTAGAGACTTCCCTGGTGATCCAGTGGCTAAGACTCTGAGCTCCCAATGCAGGGGGCCCGGGTTTAATCCCTGGTCAGGGAAATAGACCTCATATACAGCAACTGAGCGTTCACTTGCTGCAACTAAAGATCCCAAATGTGGCAACTAAGACCCAGTGCAGCCAAACAAATAAACATTTAAAAACCAAACAAATAACACCTACTAGTCTTTCCTCCCTCCCTTTTTAGTCTTTTCCATGCCAATTATTCAGAATATTGCTATAGGAGACTTCCCTGGTGGTTGAGTGGTTAAGACTTTGCCTTCTGGTGCCACGTGGTGGGGAGGGGTGGGGGTGGTGTGTTGGTTCGATCCCTGGTTGGGAAGCTAAGATCCCACATGCCTCAAGGCCAAAAAACCAGGACATAAAACAGAAACAACATTGCAACAAATTCAATAAAGACTTTAGAAAAGGTTGACATTAAAAAAAAAAAAAACAACTTAGAAAAATAAACAAAAAACTCTTGGAAAAAGAAAAAACTTGCTGTTAAGGCAATTTGGAACCCCTAACACATTTTCTCATAAAAGCCAGTGGTCCTGAGTTTTGTGAAGGCCCTGACTCCAGCCTACCTTACCATTCCCCTCTCTTCCTACCTCCATCCACGAACTTGACTTTTAAGCCATGATGGAATCCTCAGCTGTCTTCCCCTCAGCTTCACTACCCACAAACTTTTACTCCTTCATCCTGGAATCTCAGACCTCTGCTTAGAAGAATTCAGCAAGTCAATATCCAGGTGACATCCAAATCCAGCTGATGATCTGTTCAGAACTGATTTTTCTCTTGCCTGAATTGCCATTCCACTTCACCTAAGCTGGTCATGGGAGCTTTACAATAAAAGTCACAACATACTTCCTTTCATGGCTGTTATAACGGTAGCACAGTGTTCAATAACCACTTATTGTTAAATAAATGAACAATAATAGCTACATTTGTTGAGTGTATGCTATATGTTAGGTAGTGTACTATGCCTTTTATATGCATTTCCTCATGTAATTATTACAGCAAGGTTAAAAAAATGTATTATGGTCCCCACACTCGGCTTCCCAGGTGGCTGATCAGTCAAGAACCCCCCTGACAAAGCAGAGACGTTAAAAGATGCACGTTCTACCCCTGCGTCGGGAAGATGCTCTGGAAAAGACATGGCAACCCACTCCAGTTTTCTTGCCTGGAGAATCCCATGGACAGAGGAA
Organism: Bos mutus; assembly: GCF_027580195.1. Classification (NCBI taxonomy): domain Eukaryota; kingdom Metazoa; phylum Chordata; class Mammalia; order Artiodactyla; family Bovidae; genus Bos; species Bos mutus. The sequence continues at coordinate 33,989,285 of NC_091627.1, forward strand.
CCTGGCGGGGTGCAGTCTATAGGGTCACACAGAGTCAGACACGACTGAAGCGATTTAGCACACACACATGGTCCCCACACTCTGGGGAGCTAAGGTTCAGATGGACCAAGTAACCCTCTCAAAGTCAAGTATCCAGAAAGTAGAGCAAAGATTCCAACCTAGAAATCTGTGAACCCCAAGTCCTGTTTTCCTTCTACTTTCCAAGAGATAGAGCCTAAGTTAAAAATACATAAAACTAAAATCAACTACTGGGACCATTTACAACCTCATGTTTGGATGTGACTTTCAGCAATGCCCCAGGCCAACAAATAACTTCTAGGCAGCTCTTTTCTGACCTGGGGAGGCAGGCCCACCCAAGACAGCAAAGAAGGTGAAGTCCAAACGTGAAGTCTATTAAATGCTGCAGAGAAAGTTTACTGCCACTAGAGGGCTCCCTCCTCCTTAGGCAAAAAGTGCAGCCTGGACCGTGCAAGTGGACCGTCCAAGTGGACCCCGCTGCCCTGAGCCGGCTCCACTCCACCTCCCTCAAGTTCAACCCATTTTACCCAAATCCCTGGGACAGCAGCAGAAGTTGGCCAGCCTAGAGGAATCCCTTGGTACTTCCACAAGCTGGAGCAGTGGCGGAAGGAGGAGCCATTTGCTCCATGTTTTCACAAGCACATTCCATCCTCCTCGTCTGGGTTAGAAATGCTTTGAGGTCGTCAGCTGAAGTTCCAATACTTTGGCCACCTGATACGAAGAGCCGACTCATTGGAAAATACCCTGATGCTGGGAAAGATTAAGGGCAAGAGGAGAAGGGGGGTGACAGAGGATAAGATGGTTGGATGGTATCACCTACACAATGAACATGAGATTTTGGAAACCCCAGGAGATAGTGATAGTCCAGGAAGCCTGATGTGCTGCAGTCCATGGAGTCGCAAATGGTTGGACATGACTTGGAGACTGAACAACTAACAATGCTTAATGGGGGCCGGGGGTGGGGGATGGAAGTTGGTCTCCCTGCATAAATAAGCTCAGGATGTGAGAGGGAGTGGAAAAGAAAACTTTCCTCCCAGGAGAAGTGGAGGCTCTGTGGTGGTAATCCAGAAGTGAGGTCCAATTGCCAGCCTGGTGGGCTGCAAGCTCTGAGCCTACAGCAAAGGAGTACAGAGCAAGTGACCCAAGGAGACCTCACTTCAATGGGCTCTCTGGAGGCCAGGCACCCTCAGATTTTGCTGAGAGGGGGTTGGGGTGTGGTGGTCGGTGGGAAGGCCTTCTGGTGTAATGAAGTACAGTTTTGTTTGAAAATATCCTGCCGGGAGAAACCTCTCTTGGGGCCATGGTTGTGCAGCTACAGTCAGGGAACTCCCTCATCTTCACCACTTCCCAGGGGCCCTGCTGGGGAGGTGCTTCTGCAGCAGCCCCTTGGGGTTCCCCGGGGTTGGAATGAGGACTCAATGCTGCATTTTAACACTTATCAATAGTAACGCATTAAGTGAAAACAGGCAAATTACTGAACTGTATCTAAGCTATTATTACAACTACAGGAAAGAATAGATAACTGGTAAAGAGTTGAGAGGCTATTTGGAAGGAGGTAAAGGCCTGGTGATCCTCCCCTTTTTAGACTTGTGATTTTGTTAGATTATGTGTGTATGCAAAAGTTGAAGAAAAAGGGTGAAGCGAAGGTAAATTGAGTTACAAAACATTTCCAAAGGCTTCACCATGCCCTGATAGGAGGTTTCAGAAACTCGACGGGCAGCTTGGACCTGAGAGCCCTGAATGGAGAAGCGGTAGCCGATAGCATGAACTCCAGGTTCGAGGCCCCAGAAGGGACAGATGAGAACTGAGGTGGCCCCGCGTGGCAGATCACGTTGTACATGGGAACATCTTCCTATAACTACATCCCGCCCTCTCTATCCTACAATTCCGCCGGGCGCCCAGGGTAGGATTGGATCTTGGCGGTAATCAGGCGGCCTTAGCCCGGCCTGCAGAGAAGGGCAGGCCCGGCAGCAGCCAGCAGCCGGGGAGAGGCGACGAGGACATTGTTCCAGCCTCTCGGGTGGGGTCCTGCGGGGGGAGGGGACGCAGTAGCCGTCCCAGGGGACCTGTGCATCAGCGCGTCCAAGAGCGCGGGCTTTGTGAAGTGTATTGAGTCACCATGGAAATCCGAAGGAACGCGGACAAGGGCGCCCGGGGGTCGGCTGGTTCTCGAGCCGCGCCCTTCGTCCCCTCTCGGACCCTGGCCCCTCGGCAGGGCCTGTCGGGAGTTGTAGTCCCCAGGCGGTGGCCGCGCGCGCCGCCGAGGATGCAGGGCGCCGCCGGTCCCCGCCTCCCCCTAACCTGCTAGCGCGAGGTGGGGAGCGCTGGGGAGGAGCTGTCGCTCCAGTGATTGGCGGAGGCCTCCTCCAGCCCCCACCCAAGTCCCCTCCCCCGCTCGCGGCTTCGGACTTCGGAGCCCCCGCGCGCCAAGGCGGCGATCGAGCGAGCGCGCGTGCAGCCGCGCCGCCCTGAGCACCCGCAGCGCCGGCGCCGCGGCGAGACAGGAGGAGAACCCACCCACCGACAGAACCCCGCAGCCGCGGCATCCCGGAGGAGTGGGTGATGGCAGGGCGGGCGGTGGGCTTATTCTCCCCGGCCTGGGACGTCCGTCTCACACAGTCTGTTTCTCTGGGAGGAGCACAATAGGGCCGGGGTCGGAGTGCGCCTAGGGAACCGGCTGGTGGGAACGCGGCGGGAGGTGTGGTTTGGAATTCGGGGCAGCCTTTTCGGGCTAAACTGGGACCCGAATCGGTTCCTCTTTGTAAGCCCACAGAGCTCCAGGAGCGCCGAGCGGTACCTTATTCATAGTAGGCGTTTAATAGATGCTCGTGGGATTGCAAAGAACTGGGGTGAGGAGGCTGGCTTGGTGGAAGGGGTTCGCTCCTAGGACATAGTAGACAGCCAGCCTCGTCGAGGTGCAGTGAATGGCTGGAGGGCTGGGCGGGGGCTTCTCTGGCCGTGGGCCCGTCCTGCCCGGTACCTTAAATCGGCGCCGTCCTTTACCCGCACGGATCACCGCCCGCCCCCACTCCCCGCTACGCCCCCAGCATACACACACACCCTCTGTCCCTCTCGCCTCCGGGTTGGAGTTTGCCCAGCCTGGACCGGACCCAGCGGCCCGTCCACGTCCGGCTAACGGGTGGACTATTCGCCGGCCGCCTCTGGAGGCACCTGTCTGAACCACAAAGGCCGCTTTTCGCTGCCCAGCCCAGAGCGGGCGCCAAGCTGATCCCTTCGCCCGAGCCCAGCGCGGGAGCCCTCCCGGGGGCATCGATCTTGGCGGGCGACGCCCCAGGCCGGGGGAGGAGGCAGGAGGCAGAGTTGGAGAGGAGCTGAGATGGAGAGAGGCGGAGGCAAGGCCTCCGTTTGAGCAAAGATGCGAAAGGATGGAACATAGGGATGGGTGGGAGGAGGGGGAACTGGAGACAGGTTTGAGGAAAGAGAAGGGTCTGAGCCGGGAGGGTCGGAGCTCGGAGCAGGTGGCGCGAGGCGAGGCTGGGGCTGATGAAGAATGTGGAGGGGAGGAGGGATGTGGGAGGGTGGAGACTGCCTGGGTTAGAGAAGAGTAGACGCTGGGGAGGAGGAGACCCACGCGAAGAGAGGGAGGGCTCTCCCTGGGGAGGCAGGTCTCCGGGGAAGGGAGGGGCAGGCAGCTGGGGGGTGGGGGGAGGCGGGTCTCGGGCCAGAAGACCCTCAGCCCCGCCAGGGACCCGGCGGTCCTGTGGCTGGCTGGGCGTGGCTCTTGGACCCGGCGACGGACTCGGGATGGCGGATCGGGGACCGAGCCGGATGTCCCTGCGAGGAGCTTTGTCTCCCGGCTTGACACCAGCTCTTAGGGACTCGTTTAGGGTTTTGTGATAATCCGCAGCGCCACAGGCACACCCTTTTCTTCGCAGAGCTGAAAGGCTTGGTCCAGCGGCAGGTGATGCCAGGGAGGCGAAATGGGGGCCGCCTCCCGCCCGGGAGACCCGGAGAACAATAGCCGGCACTGGTGTCCTCCGCACCAGGAGCTAGGGCACCCCTAGAATTCGAGTGTGCAGTTTTCTAGTGCAGAAAACACTCCCGGAGAAATCAAAGGGCACGTGCTCTTCTCTTGGGGTTTGTGTTAGGGCAACAAACCCCACTGGTAATTCTCTGATGTGAGTCGCGCATCTCCGCCCCCCAGACTGTGGGACCCGCAGACAGACGCCGCCCCTGGCTTTGGTACCTTCTGGCTGCGGCGCCGCCCCCTGCCCCTTGCTGCTGACCAACCACCGAGACGGTCGGGGTGGGGGAAGACCTGTGGAGGTCGCCTCGGTGCTGAGCGGGCTCCCTGAGTAGCCGGCTTTGTCTGACGAGGCGGACGCGTGTGCTGTGCGTTCTTAGAGGGAGCAATCAGGGCTGGTGCGGTTTGTGATAAAATGGAAGAGAAGCAGTCGTGGAGATTACCCGCTACGGGTGCAGCTCCTGGCCTTAAAGCCGGCAGCTAGGGGACCAGTGCTTCCCCTTTGCCGGTGACCACACCCAAGCCAGTGTATCCATCCTTTGCAGATTTCACTTGTAGTGTCTGCTGACCTAAGAGAGGGACGACTCTGTGATAGGAGGCGTCTCCTTGCCCATGGGAAAGCAGATGGACAGAAATGGAAACACAAAAAGGAGCTCAACAGAGCTTTCCTTGCATTCAGTCTTGCTTGCTGTCTAAGCATCTTTCACACCAGGCTAGCAGCGTCTTAACATGTGAGATGACAGCCAGAAACCAACATTCAGTTTTACAGATTTTCTTTGATGATTGTTTAGTTGATATTAAAGCTGACTCTTTAGCACAGACTTATACTTTTAAATGGTCATTCATTTTAAAAAGACAAAACAAACAAAAAACAAGACAGAAGCATTTTTATTCCAAAAGTGAAGGAAGAAGCTTGGCTCAATGACAAGCAGACCATCATAAGAAAAATCGCTGTGACATATTTGGCCTGGAGTTGACTGATGAGCCTTTGGGCTCTCATAACCTGGCTTTGAAACCTCAAGATTTTACTCGGATTGATGTATAAGGTGAGGGACTGTGATGTGACTGTCACCTATTGCCCAGCACATATGGTAGCTGCCAATGTGAATTCTTCCTACCTGGGCTATACCCAGCAGTAGCAACAGTAGGCTATGTCCTGATACTTTTATTAAATGACGATGCTTTGCAGAGGTGCCTCTCGGTATTTACAAAGGACTAGCTGGAATGTTGTTCATTGGATGTGTTTAACTAAAATAATAGACCTATCTATCTCCAGAGTAAGTGAAAACCAGGAATCTCTATATTGGATCCCTGGTGTCTCAAACAGTAAACAATCTGTCTGCAATGTGGGAGACCGGGGTTCAATTCCTGGGTCGGGAACATCCCCTGGAGAAGAGAATGGCTACTCACTCCAGTATTCTTGCCAAGAGAATTCCATGGACAGAGGGGCCCAGAGTAGGTGAAAACCAAGAATCTCTATATTAGAACACCCAGAATCTGGTACTAAAGGTTTTTTTCTTATGAAAAAAACTCCCAATGAGACATATTTTGTTGGTTTATTCTTCTTGAAAGAACTTTATGGACTTAAGGGTGTAATCCTATTATTTTAGAGCACTGTGTGAACATCCAATCCAATTTTTTCCTCATGGGGAGTCAGTTCATAGATAAGGAATATTAGTATGACCAGCCCATTTCTGCAGGGAAGATAGAAAGCAGTATCCTCCTACCTGCCCTGTGAAAATGCCTGGGAGACAGACAGGAGAGGCAGGTGGCCGTAGAAAAGGACTTTATGTCCCTAGAATTCTAGAGTGCCCACATGGGCAGCATGTGAGATCTTAGTATCCTGACCAGGGGCCGAACCAGCACCTCCTGCAGCGGAAGCATGGAGTCTTAACCACTGGACCACCAGAGAAGTCCACAGAGTGCCATTCTTAACTCCCATCTCCCTGACTTTGGAAACCTCAGCTAGGTATACAAAAGATGTTTGTGGGACATGAACACTTGGCCTTTTTCAACATAGCCTCTTCAGATTTAAGTCAGGGTAATAGTATTTGAAATACATTGCATGTTTCCACCACGGGAAGCAGTTACCCAGCAAGGCAAGTGTGTACAATGGGCCAAAATCAGGTTTGAGGACTTGGTTAGGCTTCATCTGCCTAACTGTCTTTCTGCCATGGATAGCTGAGAATTCTCCTCTTTGATAATAGCTCCTTTGACAAAAATTCAGCTTCAGGGAATGGAACTGTAAGCCAAAGGCCATCACAACTGTGGATAAATTTCTGGAGTAAATCAGAATTTAGTTTAATATTGAGAGCCAGGGAAGTTGGTACTATTAGAAAAAAGCATGTAAGATCCAGTCTATCTTTCTGGTGTCAAAACTAACCAAATTCTGATAGAATATAATCCTGTTCACACATTTTTGATTTCTGAGCTATAAGAAAATATTGCAGAAAAGTTTTCTAAAGACTTAGTTGACAGTCACCTAGAGAAGAACAATAATACAGGAAACCTTTGTCAGTGTGAAAACCTGTAAGGAGAAGTTGGTATAAAATGAAATCAAATGAGAGTAAACAAGTAAGAAGGTAATTGATTTTCTTGTATTGCTAGTGAACAAATAAATAATTTCAAGATCACTTTGTCTTAAATTTTTATATGAAAATGAAAGGTGCAAATACTATGGTATGACTCTTTAAAGCAGACACATTATATACTTAAAAGAGTTGCATGAAACAATATTGTATATGGTTTGTTCTATTTCAGTCTTAGAAATTTCTTCCATCTAAAATAAATGGACTTAACCATAGCATCCCCTGACCCTCTCACACCCTCCCATCAATCACAGCCCAGTTCTATGCTGTTCCTTTGCCTCCTCCACATGGACTCCCTCCTTACAATCCAGACTCAGAAGCAATGTACACAGGAAGGAGAGCCTGGCTCTGAGCCAGAAAGCTGGAAGTTGAGTCCCAGCCCCGACCTACACTTGCTGTCTGTCCATCCTTCAACGACTAATTTTTCTCTTAAGGACTCAGTTTCTTCATTTGTTCAGTGAGGTTTATATGAGTTAACATATGTATATGTATAGCCTGAGAACAGAGTCTGGCCCCTAGTAAGTGCTCAATAAATGTCAGTTATCACCATCAGCACCATCATCATACTCTCACCCCAGAATGTGTGCCCCTAAAAACACTTTGATTCCCTGTTTACTCTTTCATCCCCAGAGGTCAGGGTAAGCTGCTATAGGGTTATCAATAGTGGGAATAGAAAGAAAGATTAGGACTCTGTTCTGAAGGTCCCACTCTGTAAATAGTAGGAATAGCTCTGTGTTGACTGTCAGCCTCCTTAAACACAGCTGTTTTGAGCAGCTGAGGACTTGCAGAGTTAAGAATGTTCCAGAACTGCTCTGACCCAGCTTTGCCAAAACTTCCCTGTGTATAGAGTTGGCTTGGCAACTGCTCCTGCTCCTACATCATCTAAAGAACATCAGGCATCCGTAACTGGTTGAGACGGCTGTTCTGAGACTGTTCTGTTGTTGGTGTGGGAAAGAGTGATCATGTTTGGTTGATGGCAAATTGTTGGGAATAAAAATATCTCAAGTTTTCTGACTAAGAAATAAACTTAGCAGCACAGAATTACCTGTTTAACAAAAACTTTCAAAGTACTTGCTCTGTGCTAGGGGTTGTTCTAGTTCCTGTGAGTTGAGTACAGTACTGTTGCTATCCCCATTTTACAGATGAAGCAAATGAGAAGAGACAGAGAAAAGCTTTGCACCCAAGGACTCTGCTCAGAGTCTATATGAGTCAGGGTTCTCCAGAGAAACAGAACCAATAAGGATTGGCTTATGAGACTGTGGGGGCTGGCAAGTCTGATGTATGTAGGGCAGGCCAGTGGGCTGGAAGCTTTCAGGTGGGAGCTGATGTTGCAAGGACCCCATACTGGTTAGTCTTAAAGCAAAATTGCTTCCTCTTCTTGCGCAACCTTGATTTTTCTCTTAAGGTCCTTCAGCTACATTCGACTACATTGTATGAGGCTCACCTACATTATTGGGGAAAATCTTAAAGTCAACTGGCATAACCATACCTATAAAATACCTTCCCAGCAACACATATAGATGTATGTTTGACTGAATGACTACTGTAGCCTAGCCAAGGTGACACACACATAAAAAAAACTATCACAGGGTCCATGCTTTTTTAAACACTACCCCAAGCTAAGAGCCTTATTTGCAATAAACTAAAGAATTAGCAATGGCCTATGTATCCCACTACAAAATGCTGCTCCTTACCGTGTTGAAAATGCAATTTGGATCTCTCTTTTTCATCCATGTAGCTTCTAGCACAAATTGTTGCTCACAGCAAGCATTTAATAGATAATATTTCATTTGACTCGTGAGTTTGAGATTTTACAAATGACTAGATTCTAGATTCTCTTGAATCAAGGCAAGAGTGGTACTTCCCTGGCAGTCCAGGGGATAAGACTCACTTCCCCAGCAGAAGGCACCAGCAGCAGGCACAGGTTCAATCCTCAGTTGGGGAACTAAGATCCTGCATTCAGGACCGGCCAAAAAACAGAACCAAACAACAGGAGAAGATCTGCATTCTGAATTAGGTATTGTGTCACTCTTTACCTCCCAACAGCTGTCCATTGTCATTGGCTCAGCAAAGATTTTGGGGTCTGTCACTGTCTCCACTCCTCGTGAAAGTGTCTTGTACACAGTAGCAGTGCCAGGACCCAGTCACACTACCTCTGTGTCCGTTTGGTGTCCCCTGACAGGCATTCCCTTTGTTGATTTCAGATTCACCAGGGGCTCCCTCCAGTTTCTCAGGCCTTTGGGCTTTATTCTCCCTGCCTTTGTCTGGTCCTCTCCTTCCCTTTGTCATCCCCCAGAGCGTGACCCACTATTGATGGAGAAGTCGCCTCCTTTCTCATTTTTAGCACTTTAACCAGATTTATGTCTTTGTGGATCAATACATTCATTCTGTTATGAAATTCACATGTAGTCTCCAATTTTTTCCTTTACTGCTTTTTTGTTCCTTTACCGCTCTTTTTCAACAGATGTGAAACTTAACTTTAAGGAAGTTACTCAGAATGTTTTAAGTTTGGCATGTTGCCGAATATATGGGCCACACACATACATAAAATAGTAGTTTGAGGGGCTGAGCGTGTATTTTTAAAGTATTTTCATTTTTTAAACTTTTTAGTAAAGTGTAACAGATATATGTACCTGGAGTGCTGCAGTCCATGGGGTCACAAAGAGTCGGACACAACTGAGCAACTGAACTGAACCGAACCGAACAGATATAGAGAAAAATATACAAGTCATAAGTGTATAGCTTACTGAATTTTCACAAACTGAACACAGCCATGAAACCACACCTGATCAAGAAACAGGCTACTAGCACATACCCCAAAGCCCCCCTTCAGTCGCCTCCCAGTCACTACTCTTCCTCCAGGGTCTCTAACCACTATCAGCATAGATCAGCTTTGCCTATTTTTGAACTTTTTACAGATGGAATCATATACTGGGTACTCTTTCAAAAAGTGGCTTCTTTTGCTCAGTGTTACATTTGCTGCATTTCATATGCTCATTTTCATTGCCATATAGCATTCCATTGTGTAAATGTACCACAATTTACTATCCATTATGTTGTTAGTGGGTATTCAGCTAGTTTTTGTTTGATGCTACTGTGAATAGTTTATTGTGACTATTCTAGCACACATCTTTTGGTGAACAAACGTGTTTCTCTTGGTTATATATTTAGGAGTAGAATTCGGGTCAAGGATATGCATATGTTATGTTTTAGTAGACCATGCCAAATAGTAAGACTAATGGTGAAATTTTTTAAAAAAGTCAATCCCAAGGCATGCAATGCTGTGATTAAACTATTTTTAGAAGCCCTTGGCATAATTTTGTGGCTTGATCAGAGATTGGTTTTAAACTCTTACTCTTCAGTAAAAAATAGAACTCTGGCTGTGTCTGACTCCAAGGTAGCTGAAATGAACATTTTAAAACTAATGGCTGTGCTTGGGCTTGCTACAGCTACTTCCTTCTGTTTCTTAAGGAAAAGCTGAGAATCAGGTTATAGTTGCAGTGTGGGTCCAAAGATCATTTGGGAGATGACCAGTCAGATTTGAATAAGATTAACAAGCAATTTTTATTCTGTTAACTATTCTTATATTGGGTCAAATTGCAATTTTGAATTGTGTGATTTTGGTGACTTAAAAAAATTCTTCAAAAAGTACCAACTTGGAATCAGAACGTTCAGATTTTTTTTTTTTTAACTATAACTATTTTTTTGTATTTTTCTGTTTTTCTTTTAATTTTATTTATTTATTTATCTTATTTATTTGGCTGTGCTGAGTCTTTATTTCTCTAGTTGTGGCAAGCTAGAGGGGGCTACTCTCTGTTTGCTGTGCTCAGGCTTCTCATTGTGGTGGCTTCTCGTTGCAGAGCACAGGCTCTAGGTATGCAGGGAGAAAGTTCAGATTTCTTATTTGGGAATAAGAATTATAGCATATATCCTGTGTTTGTGGATTTTTAAAAAAGACTTAAGCTGCACAATTTGGGGGGGATGTTAATCTTATTTAATAGGTTTCTCAGGTGACTCAGGTGGTAAAGAATCTTTCTGCAGTGCAGGAGACCTGAATTCGATTCCTGGGTTGGGAAGATCCTCTGGACAAGGGAATGGCTATCCATTCCAGTGTTCCTGCCTAGAGAATTTCATGGACAGAGGAGCCTGGCAGGCTATAGTCCATGGGGTTGCATAGAGTCGGATACGCTAAGCAACTAACACTTTCACTTTTCACTAATCTTATTTATTTACTTTTTCTCTCTTTTTAATTCAAGTATAGTTCATTTACAATGCTGTCTTAGTTCAGGTATACAGTAAAGTGATTCAGATAGATCTCTATCTGAAAAAAATATATATATATTATATACATATATATTCTTTTTTAGATTCTTTTCCTTTAAGGGTTATTACAAAATATTGAATATAGTTCCCAATGTGCATTATTTTTACAATAGGATTATAATGGGAAAAAACCTCTGCAACTACTGAAAAACAATACAGATAAGGCACAAAGACATGAACAGTAGGCTCCAGATTGTGGGTATATCTCTTCTCCATAGCCAGTCTTCACTGTTGGCCCAGGAGAGATGGCAATGATAAATGTGGCCAATGCAGATCAAGGGCAGCAGTTTAGGTACAATTAGAGGATGGTGGTAAGAAACCTTTGCCGCCAAAGGAGTGTGATAAGGCGGTCATGAACTGCTAGCTTGCCCGTTTTTTTCTTATGACACTCATTCACAGCCCAAGTTGTTCCTAAAAAAGAATTTTCTCTTGCCATGTAGCCTGCCATGTTTGATTGGTCCTCATACAAGCAAGTGAGATCAGATTTATCCACTGCTTTAAAATATAAATTTACTGCTTAATCTCTGAGTCCCCTAAGCGCTTGGATATTTTCACATCTCTTTTAATATAGGACTTAGTTTCACACTTTAAAATGTATACTCCTCCAATATTTAATCAGTTATAAAACCACTTATAGATCATTTTGCTGGTACAGCTAGTGAAACGTTTGCTTGTTTCATCCAACTCTCATCCATATACTCAACATAATTTTTACAGAGTTATAACCACAACATGGATCCACTATTGTGGATACTGTATTTTGTTCTTTCATTTGACATGAGAAAAAAACTTTTCTGTGTCTCTGCCTAATTTAGAAATGTAAACTTTTAATGACTGCCTGCTGTTTCATTGAAATGTGCTATATTTGAGTGTTTACTTATGAATATTTAGATTATGGTCGATTTAAAAATTTTTAGGTAGGGTTTACATCATTGTGAACATCACATACATGATTTTTTATTACCCAACTGATAATACGTTTTTGAGAATCAAGATTCCCTTTAAAAAAAAAAGGGAGTGGTGTGGGAGATGCAATTTTAGTCATAATACCGGATAGTTTTCACATGGGGAGAAATGCATGCTGCTGCTGCTGCTAAGTCGCTTCAGTCGTGTCCGACTCTGTGCGACCCCAGAGACGGCAGCCCACCAGGCTCCCCCGTCCCTGGGATTCTCCAGGCAAGAACACTGGAGTGGGTTGCCATTTCCTTCTCCAGTGCATGAAAGTGAAAAGTGAAAGTGAAGTCGCTCAGTCGTGTCCGACTCTTAGCAACCCCATGGACTGCAGCTCACCAGGCTCCTCTGTCCATGGGATTTTCCAGGCAAGAGTACTGGAGAGGGTTGCCATTGCCTTCTCTGGGAGAAATGCATAAATGCATTTAATTCCTTGAAATGGATAATACATGTCACAGAATTCCCTGATCAGAGAATACCTTCTAATTAGTCTTAGCTGGCAAGTTGTTTATCAAAGAATTTGTGTAAAGGTAGGATTAATGTAAGAATTTGTGTCAATGTAGAGGTAATCAATCATTTTACAAACAATACCTGTATAATAATTTGGAAGACAAAGGACTCCAAGTAAAGCCAATTTTACTAATAAATTTTATAAAATTGTATTATCTTTTAAATAGCAGATAGCACCAAAAATTGGCCATTGTGGAAGAAATCAAATGGTCACCAAGTTGAGAAGAGATGAAACAGTTGTTATAGGCATCCAATACTTTGTTAAATTCTAAATATCTGCCAGTAGAGTGCAAATAGCCAGGACCCAGAAATGACTGTTGGAATAGCCTGGCAAGTGAGAGGTTTACTCAAAACCCAATAACTGGACTTAAATTGCACTGAACTGTTATTGGAGGTGGGCTCAAACTTCCTCTCACGTATTTCCTGAGTGCCTGCAAGGAACAGTGCAATTTCCAGGAAGGAGCTTGCACATGGGAGAGAGATGGAGTTTGAATCCCGACTCTACTTTCTAGACACGAGAGACCTTAGACAAAGTCACTTGATCTTCCCAAGCCTCAGTTACCTTGTGATTTAAAGATCATAGGTTTATGAGGAGGACTCAGGGGAAAATATACAGGGAGCCTGGGAGTCACATTGTAAGTACTCAGTAAGTGGAGCTAATGTATTCTCTGGATGCTCAAGTTAGGTGCTTTTAGATACATAAAGATATATAACAATCTTGTCAAAGTACATGCTTGTCAAGTGAATAGGCTGGACAACATGATGGCTGGTGCAGAGGGAGTAGAGAGCACCCGAGAAGTTCAGCCACAAAGGCTCAGTTCCCTCCTCTGTTCAGTGAGGAGTGGAGACTAGATTCTATCTGGCAGCTCAGATGGTCTGTGCCAGCCATACTGTGCTGCTGCCGAGACCATCGTGATTCCTTCCCAACTCAAACTAGCAGACTTGCAGCACCATCTATCAAAACGAGAATGGCTTACACCCTTTAATCCAGCAATACCGCTTCTGGGAATTTATCCTAAAGATGTGCAAGTGTATGTGCACAATGAAATATAGGAAAGGATATTGTTGCAGCATTATTAGTACTAACAACAACAAAAAAAAACTTAGACCCAACCTAAATTCTCAAAATTGGAGAGCTAATTAAATACATCATGATCCATCCTTACAAAGAAATTTTTTGTCCCTCCATATGTGGGATCTTCGTTCCCTGACCAAGGATCAGATCCATGTCCCCTGTATCGGAAAGGCAGAGTCTGAACCACTGAACTACCAGGAAAGTCCCAAGGCAGATAATTTCTGATCTGATAAAGAACAACCTCTAGTATATATCACTGAATAGGAAGAAAGCAGGCAGACCAATATTAAATGCATGTTGCCATCTATGTAAAATGTATGTGTATACAAATATGTGGACTTCCCTGTAGCTCAAACGGTAAAGAACCTGCCTACAATGTAGGAGACCAGGGTTCGATCCCTGGGCTGGGAAGTTCCTCTAGAGAAGGGAATGGCAATCCATTCCAGTATTCTTGCCTGGACAATTCCATAGACAGAGAAGCCTGGTGGGCTACAGTCCATGGGGTTGCAAAGAGTCAGACACAACTGAGCAACTAACACACATGTCAGATATATACATATGGGCTTCCCTGGTGGCTCAGCGGTAAAGAACGTGCCTGCCAATGCAGGAGTCATAGGTTCGATCCCTGGGTGGGGAAGATTCCCTGGAGAAAGGTGTGGCAACCCACTTCAGTATTCTTGCCTGGAAAATCCCATGGAACAGAAAGAACCTGGTGGGCTACAGTCCTTGGGGTTGTGAAAAAGTCGGGCACAACTTAGTGACTAAAAAACACCACCACTGCAGTGGGCCAGGTGTCAGCATAGGATATTAGGGCTAAAAAGAACCATAGACAACACTTAATCATTTCACAGAGGAAAACCTCCAGGGCAATTTAAGTCCAGTGAGCTGTGTCAGTGCAGTTTCTGATACTCTTTGGCCTCTAGTGACAGGCTAAGAGACCACTGCATCCGCCTACAGAATTAGTTCCCTTGTGTAGACGGTTCATTCCATTCTGCTTTGCATTCTGGTTACCTGTGGGCATGTTTTCTCTGTAAGGACCATAAAGGCAGACTCCTGAGTTCACACCTTGGTGTGTTCTCTTCCTGTGACTTGCTTTTAACCAAAAGAACACAGTCAACATGATGGGGATATCATTCCACGACTGTTACATGATTTAAGACCCCATCTTGCAAGCAGACTTGCTCTAGAGACATGACTTGATGAGTAAGTGGCTGTGCCAGGAAGGCCCACTTGGCAAAAAATTATGTAGCCTCTGGGAGCTGAGTGGCCTCTAGCTAGAAGCCTGTGACCATAAGGAAATGAATTGTGTCAACCTGAGTGAGCTTGCAATTGCGTTCTTCCCCAGCAGGCCTCCAGATGAGAGCCCAGCCTGTCCAACACCTTGACTGTAGCCTGTGAGGCTCTAAGCCAAGAACTTAGGACTCCTGACCCACAGAAAGTGAGGTAATAAATAGGCATTGTTTTAAGCCACTACGTTAATGGTAATTTTTAAACAGCATGGAAAAGTAATTCACAGCTTTCCTGTATCCCTGTTTCTAGTCCATGTTTTCTTCATCCATTTTACCCGCCATGAACCCACTGCTCTTTTATCATTATCTTTCTGAGTCTTTGCTCCCCACTGCCCCACCGCCCCACGCCTCCCTCCCCCACCACATGTGGAATCTTAGTTCCTAGACCAAGGATTGAACCCACGTCCCCTGCATTGGAAGGCGGGTTCTTAACCACTGGGCCACCAGGGAAGTCCCTTTTCAGTTTTCATTGTTGACATTTTTTCCTTTCTTAATTAAAAATTAGACTCTCCCCTCCCCCATTTCCTCTCTCTTCCTCTTCTCCAATTAAATACCACCTCCTCACCCTCATGTTTTCACTCATATTTCATTCCTTATACATTACTGTGTATAAACATATACGTGCCTGTGTGCTAAGTCATTTCAGTCATGTCCAATCTTTGTGACCCTATGGACTGTAGCCCACCAGGGTCCTCTGTCCGTGGGATTCTCCGGGAAAGAATACTGGAGCAGGTTGCCATTTCCTTCTCCAGGGGATCTTCCCAACCCAGGGATCAAACCCTGACTTAGGTCTTCTGCATTGGCAGGCAAGCTCTTTACCACTAGTGCCACCTGGGAAGTCCATATTAATATATATACCTAGGTATTTTTCACCTTTGTTCATTTTATAAGAGGATCCTTTTATGTTTATGTATATGTGTAGATATCATGGATACATAATTTTTATTGGTAAAATATATCATCTATACAGCTTGTCTTATTACATCTTGGAAGACCCTTTAAGCCGATTGCTATAGATCTAACTTTAAAAACTGCGTGATATTCTATGGCATGGATAATATGATATTGTGATATAATAAGAATATTTGGTTGTCATTCTTAGTTGGCACAGAGTTCATAAAACTCTTAATTTTCTGAGTGATTGGGGTGAGAGGAGTGTCTTGTTATTCGTAATAAGCCCCTTTCAGCCTTACCTGAGTTTATGCTAATAAGGTATCTCTGAGGCTGGGAGCTGGTTGTCAAGGGAACCAACTAGGTGATTGATAGCTGGAACTTTCAGTCCCACCCCTCAGCCCTCACCCCACTTCAAGAGAGAGGAAAAGGAGCTGGAGACTGAGTTAATCACCAATGCCCAATGATTTATTCACTCATGCCTTTGTAATGGAACCTCCATAAAAACCCAGAGGAGTTTAGAGAACTTCCATATCGCTGAATGCATTGAGGTGCTGGGAGGGTGGTACACCAGAGAGGGTATGCAAGCTCCAGATCCCTTCCCCAGACCTGGCCCTGTGCGTGTCTTCCATTTGGCTGTTCCTAAGTTATATCCAACCAGTCCATTCTAAAGGAGATCAGCCCTGGGTGTTCTTTGGAAGGAATGATGGTAAAGCTGAAACTCCAGTACTTTGGCCACCTCATGCGAAGAGTCGACTCATTGGAAAAGACTCTGATGCTGGGAGGCATTGGGGGCAGCAGGAGAAGGGGGTGACAGAGGATGAGATGGCTGGATGGCATCACCTACTCGATGGACGTGAGTTTGAGTGAACTCCGGGAGATGGTGATGGACAGGGAGCCCTGGCGTGCTGCGATTCATGGGGTCGCAAAGAGTCGGACACGACTGAGCGACTGAACGGAACTGGACGGAACTGAAGTTATATTCAGTGCTCTGCTGTGCTATGGTTAGTCCCTCAGTCGTGTCCGATTCTTTGTGACCTCATGAGCTTGCAGCCCTAAAGGCTCCTTTGTCCATGGGGATTCTTCAGGCAAGAATACTTAGTTGTAAGTTAAGTGTTTCTCTGAGGTTTGTGAGCTGTTCTAGTGAATTAACAAGCTTGAGGAGGGCATTGTGGGAACCCCAGATTTATATTTGGATGGTTGGAAGTACAGGTGACAACCCAGGACAGGGGACTGGCGTCTGCAGTTGGGGACAATCTGATGGGACTGAGCCCTTAGCCTGGGGAGCCTGCACTAACTTCCGGTGGTTAGTGTCAGACGTGTTGTAAGTAGAGACACAGTTTTCCGTGGGAGCGTACCACAGGTTTTTCCTCCATTCCGCACTGGTGGGTATTCAATTTGTTTCCAGTTTTCTAGTTTCACCCTACCAGCCACGCTGCAGTGGACTTTCTGTACATGTCTCCTTACCTTCTTGAGCTTTTATTTCTATGGATGGAACCCTAGAGTGAAGTTGCTAAGTCAGAGATCTTTTTAAAATTTTAATAGAGGCTTTCAGGCTGTTTTCCAAAAGCATGTAATAATTTACATTTCTATCAACAATGTCTGTCTGAGCTCTCCCAGCCTGCACCCTCTGCCCCCAAGTCCTGCCAACATCAGGTATCACCCTGGATTTTTTGCCAGTTCTAATGAATGTGAAATGATGCTTTATTGTGGCTTTTATTTACATCTCCTTGATTACTGGTGAGGTTGAACATCTTATTTTATGTTGCTGGTCATTTAGATTTGCTCTTCTTTTTCACTTATCCATGTCCTGTGGCTATGTTTCTCTTGGTTGTATTTTGCTTATCAATTTGTAAGAGTTATAGCTGTCATATGCATTCCACATGTTTTCTCAGGCTATTTACTGCTTATTGACTTTATTTCTGTATCATTTCTATATCAAATTATATCATTTTCTATAATATCATGTTTAAAAATTTTTATAAAATCAGAAATGCGATTTTCATGGCTTCTTGGTTTCTAGATTGATGTAAAAGGTCTCCCCTGCCACTAGGTTGTACATGTATTTTCCTGGCCTTTCTTTTAATATTTTTAACTGCTTAATATTTTACATTTAAATTAAAACCAGATGGATTACAGATTTGGATATATGCTGTAAGGTAGGGAGCCTGCTTAATTTTCTTCCAGACAAATAGCCAATGATGCCAGCCCCATCTATTATCAAGTAAATCATTTTCCCCCTGCTGAAGTGAAATATCTCTTTTGTTGGATTTAATTGAAACCTGCTACCAAGCACCTTACTCTGTTCCACTTATCTGTCTCATCATATGCTGATACCATACAGCTTTAATTACAGTAATTTCATATAGTATCTTTTATTATTCCAGTGAAGTCCTTTATCTACCCCTTAGTATTTCTTTTCACAATTTTTTGACTCAATTCCATTATCCATTTCAAAACAAACCCTTTGGGAATTCTAATGGGAATGTTGTTACATTTATCTATCACTTTGTGGAGAATTGACATTTTATAATATTAGCTTTTCCTGTCTGAGAATGTATTTGTTTCATTTTGTTTAGATCCTATTTTATGTACTTTGAGAAGTTCTATAGGAATCTGTGCCTTAGTTTTTTTATTCTTGGTCTCTTTTTGTGTGAATTCATATTGAGATATAACTTGCATGTAATAAAATTCACACATTTTAAGTGTACAATTCACTGGTTATTAGTGTATTTAAAGAGTTATACCACCATCAGACAGTTTAATTTTAGAAAATTTCTATCACCCCTAAAAAATTCATGCCCATCTGTATTTACTCTCATTCCCACCCTCAACACTGGGCAGCCTCTAAACAAATAGATACAAACAAGTAAAATACTTTATATTTAGATTTGCCTTTTCTCAACTATTCTTAGTCTTTTTTTTTATGTTTAAGTGTTTTCCAGTGTTTTTCACTACTGTGAACACAATATTTTTTCTTATTTCTATTTCTAGCTGGCTGCCTACTAGCACAGGAAATAATATTTTACTTTTATTATATTTGCCTTATAATTGGTTATCTTACCAATTTTCTTAGACATTCTAGGTATACAATCATAGTATGTGTGTGAAGTCACATCAGTCGTGTCTGACTCTCTGTGACCCCATGGACTATAACTCTCCAAGCTCCTCTGCCCATGAGATTCTCCAGGCAAGAATACTGGAGTGGGTTGCCATTTCCTTCTCCAGGGGATCTTCCCAACCCAGGGGCTGAACCTGCATCTCTTAAATCCTGTGCATTGGCAGGCAGATTCTTTACCACTAGCGCCACCTGGGTACCACATAGATTGTATGATTCTAGTTATGTAATCATAGCACAGCTTACCTCTTTTCCCATGTTTATCTTGAGGATTTAATTATCTTATTCGCATTTTTTAGGAAATTGCAAACATCATTCAATAATTGTGGTCAGAGAAGACATGCCTGGTTTTTTCCTGATTGTGGTCTATGTGTCGGAGAAGGCAATGGCACCTCACTCCAGTACTCTTGCCTGGAAAATCCCATGGACGGAGGAGCCTGGAAGGCTGCAGTCCATGGGGTCGCTGAGGGTCAGATACGACTGAGCGACTTCACTTTCACTTTTCACTTTCACGCATTGGAGAAGGAAATGGCAACCCACTCCAGTGTTCTTGCCTGGAGAATCCCAGGGACAGGGGAGCCTGGTGGGCTGCTGTCTATGGGGTCGCACAGAGTCAGAAACAACTGAAGCGACTTAGCAGCAGCAGCAGTATATGTGTGTGTTAGTCACTCAGTAATCCCCAACTCTTTTCAACTCTATGGGTTATAGACCACCAGGCTCCTCCATCCATGGGATTCTTCAGGCAGGAATAATGAAGTGGGTTTCCATCCCCTCCTCCAGGGGATCTTCCCAACCCAGGGATTGAACCCAGGTTTCCCACATTGCAGGCAGATTCTTTACCATTTAAGCCACGAGGGTAGTGTTCTTTAATTTTGCAACAATAAGCTGAGGGGAGGGAGGTGAGGAGCATGACCTTGGCTTAGGGATGGCTGGGGATGGAATGACCTAACTAGAGGAGCAATATTTAGACATCTTCCTTACCATTACCAGTTGGAGGATGTCCAATATATATTTGTATTCTCTTTTTAGTGTAGGTTAGAGCACCAGATGTAAATTTATAATTGGACTATATCACTTTAACCTCCAAAGAAATGTCATTGCTAAGTTAAAATTTAATAGTATTTCCCCAGCCTTTTATTGATGTTTGCTCTATATTAAAAATGGCCACTGGGAAAATATTTCTGCACCTTCTGCAAAACTGCAGTCAAATACATCT
The DNA here is from genome assembly GCF_027580195.1 of Bos mutus. Lineage (NCBI taxonomy): Eukaryota > Metazoa > Chordata > Mammalia > Artiodactyla > Bovidae > Bos > Bos mutus. The sequence continues at coordinate 34,009,249 of NC_091627.1, forward strand.
ATGCTTATTTTCCTCAGAGTAATCCAATAAATTCCTTCTAGAATTATCTACATAGAGAACAGAACTGCTTTCTCTAAAACATTCTGACTGAAGCCTTCTTTTGACTGTTCCATTAGATAGAGGGGAGCAAGAAATTATTGGGGATTCAAAGTGCCTTTCCTGGTGGGTGAATCAGAGCTGCCCTTTTATTCAATAATAAGAAGAGTTTTCACCTTCCCTCCCAAACCATTTCCCCAGTTACTTGAACTGCCAGGAAGCTTGGCATTAAATATAATTCCTACTAAATTACATCTCTTCTTTTTCTGAGTTCCCTTTAGCAGTCCTCTTTTTTAATGTGTTTTGTTGCTTTTAGGTTAACTTTGCTGAGGTGTAATTTGTATGCAATGGACACAACCATTTTTAACGTTCGTTTAAGACATATTTATGTACCTGAATAATTACTACTAAATTGAAATATGGAATATTTCTATTACCACCCAAAGTTTCCTTATGCCATATATATATATATATATACTTTTTTAGCCACACTGCCTGGCATGTGGGCTCATGTAGTTCCGCGCCATGGATTAAACCCATGCCCTCTGCATTGGAAGCAAGGAGTCTAATCACTGGTCCGCCAGGCAAGTCCCCCCTTGTGCCTCTTTCTATTGAATCCCCTTCCCCTCTCCTCCCCAACCAGTGATGTGCTATCATTGCAGATCTGTGTTTCTCTACCATGGGAGTGGAGAAGGAAATGGCAACCCACTCCAGTATTCTAGCCTGGAGAATTCCATGGACAGAGGAGCCAAGCAGGGGGCAGTCCGTGGGGTCACAAAGAGTCGGACATGACTGAGTGACTCACTCACATACTCACTCATTACCGTGGGAGAGTTTGCCCCTTTAGGGGCCATATGGCAATGTCTGGAGACATTTTTAGTTGTCACAACTGTGCAGGTACCACTGGCGTTAGTGGGTAGAGGCCAAGAGTACTGCTAAATATCCTATAGTGCATATGGTAGTCGCTACAACAAACAATTAACCAGCCCCAAATTTCAGTTATGCCAAGACTGAGAAACCCTACTAAATCTATGGATTGGGCACACAAATGATAGCCCACGGCTCAAATCCAGTCTCATGGGCGGTGTTCATACAGCCCGTAAATTACAAGTGGTTTCTGTATGTACTCCAGTATGAGTACTGCTTTCACTAAGCATGGTGTTTTCAAGGTTCACCCTTGTTGTGTCATGAATCAATATTTCTTCTCTTTTTATTGCTAAATAATGTCCCAATGCATGGATTTGTAAACATAATGCTGCTATATGCATTCTTGTGTGTAATTTTTTGTGTGGACATATCTTTTCGTTTCTCTTGGGTATAAACTTAGAGTGGAGTTTCTGGGTTGTAGGGTGATTCTTTAACTTTTTGAAGAATCGCCAGATTGTTTTCTAAAGCAGTGCATCACTTTACATTTCTACTGCTGTGTATGAGGGTTCCAATTGCTCTCCACATCCTTGCCAACACTTCTGATTATCCGTCTTTTTTATTATAATCATTCTAGTGGGTGTGAAGTGGTATTGCACTGTTGTTTTGGTTTGCATAGCCTGATGGCTAAATGAACATCTGTTCATGCGTTTATTAGCCATTCATGTATCTTCTTTGGAGAGATATTGATTCACATCCTTTCCCTATTTTTAAACTGGGTTATGTCTTTTTATTACAGAGTTGTAGCAATTCTTTATATTCAGAATTTTCTTCCATTCTCTGGGAGTTAGTTTCTTTATTATTGTTAGTTTTATTTGGAACTAGTAGTGTATTCACAATTTGTTTGTCCACTCACCTCCTAGTAGACACTACGGTTGTTTCCAGTTTGGGGCTACAATGAAAAAAGTTACTACAAGGATAAGTCTTTGTGTGCACATATCTTTTTATCTCTTGGGCAATTACCTACAAAGTGGGCTTGCTGAGTACTATGTTAACTTTATAAGAAATTGCCAAAATATTTTCCAAAAGAGCTGCACCATTTTAAATTTCCACCAGCAATGTACAAGAGTTCCAGTTGTTCCATATCCATTCTAGCCTTCATACTTATTGGTCTTTATAGTGGGCAATGATATTTCATCATGGGCTTCCCTGATAGCTCAGCTGGTAAAGAATCCTCCTGCAATGCAGGAGACCCCGTTCAATTCCTGGGTCAGAAAGATCCACTGGAAAAGGGATAGGCTACCCACTCCAGTATTCTTGGGCTTCCTTGGTGGCTCAGCTGGCAAAGAATCCGCCTGCAACGTGGGAGACCTGGGCTCAATCCCTGGGTTGGAAAGATCCCCTGGAGAAGGGAAAGGCTACCCACTCCAGTATTCTGACCTGGAGAATTTCATGAATTGTATAGTCCATGGGGTCGCAAAGAGTTGCAAGTAATATAAAAACCTTAATATTATTGGCCTTTTTAATGGGCAATGATATTTCATTGTGGTTTTAATTTGCATTTCCCTGATAATCAATGATGTTGACATCTTTTCATGTGTTTATTTGCCATCTGTACCTTCTTTGTGATGTGTCTTTTCAAATCTTTTGCTCATTAAAAAAAAATTATTTATTTATTTGGCCACATCGGGTCTTAGTTGCAGCACATGGGATCTTTGTGGTGGGACACAGACTCTAGTTGGGGCACGTGCACTCTGGAGCACAAGAACAGTAGTTACCTCCGGCTTAGTTGCCACCGCTGGCAGGAAACCCAGGCACATGGCAGAAAACAGCAGGTAGAGCACAGTGACCAGAGTGTAGGCATAGGTGGTGAGAGGAGGCAGTTGGTGGCAGGAGTGTACCAACAGGTGGAGGGGCTTCAGATGCAGATGAGCAGGCTCCAACTCCCAGACAAGGTGATAGGCAACAAGAAGGATGAATGTGTCAACCTACTGGGAATGAGATAGCGGGCCCTTGACCAAGCCAGACTTGGGTACAGGGCATTGAGTACCTAATGTGGAATCTGGGGTTCTGACCTCCAGCAGCAGAAGAGGTGAAGCACACAGTCAGGGCTTGTCCCGAGCCAGGTATCCTAACCGGGTGCCTTAGTATGTTCAGTTCCAGTCTTTAGTCCCCAGAGGTAGCCAGGGACCGGGAACCTAGGGAATCTGGCCAAGCCTTCTGGGAAGGAGACGGGGGAATCATCTGTTCCAATCCCTCCTCTTTTCTAGTAGGAGCAGGTGAAGAAGAAAAAGAGGAAATGCTGGCATTCAGGGTGAATTAGATGGGCAGACAACCAGACTTCCATTACTCCCATTTATTTGCTTTCAGAGATATAGACTTATTCATTCCTTATGTTGGCAGTTACTCAGCAGGTGCTCTGCAGCCCAGCAAGGACTGAAGGAAAAGCTCATTACCTTTTTTTGTTTAAGTGAATGAAGGTATCTCTACTTTTTCAGACTCAGCCACCAGGAAAAGCTTTTGAACCCCAAACAATCCATCACTCTCTCTCTCCAACTGTTCATTCAAGAAAGGCAGCAGCCAGATGGGCTGGGTTAGAGAGGGTGTTCAGCTCCTATTTTGCAGCCATTTGAAAAGATGCTGTCTTGTCTGGGGCCCAGGTGAAAAGAGTGAAAGAAGGGGGCCATCCACTATTGCCTGTGGAGGTGGCCCCCATCTGCTCACCTCCCTGAAGATGCTGCCCCGAATGCTGGCTTGGTCCCAGATGGGGTGTCTTTCACTGAGATGGGGGACACTGGGAGAGGAGCCAGGTGCCAACAAGAGTGTGATGAGTTTTAGATGCGATGAATTTGAAGGGCCATTGAGACATCTGAGCAGAGCAAACCCATAAGCCACGAGATACTGTACTGATGAATGGTAGTTGAATAAATGTACAAGAGATGTTGACTTGCTCACAGATTGCCTGCCCTGGCACAGACTTCCTCCGGTGCTACTGCCCCCTTGACCAGGGCTTTCATCGATTCCACAGCTAATTTTTTATTTTCAAAAATTTATAATCAAATAGTACAGAGAGATTGAGTCCTGATACAATTCTCTTTCTCCAAGACTCCAGCAGTTAATAGTGTTTTATGCAAAAAACTTATTATGTGTGAGTTTATGTACATATATATGAATATTTATACATGAGATTTCATATATATATATATATGAAATTTCATTTATATGTAAATACACAAGTAACCATGGTCCTGTTCTATAACCTACTTTTCTTCACTTAATGCTGGATCATAGACAACCTCCCCTGTCAGTGTTTAGAGATCTACACAATCCTTTACAATAGCTGCATAGCCTTCTGTTGTGTGAATATGCCATTATTTATTTAAACAGTCCTCATATTGACAGACCTTCAGCTTGTTCTTAAAATATTTGCTATTGTAAAAACAATGCAATGAAATACCCACATAATACATTTTTGTGTGATGGTCCAATTATTTTCATAGAAGAAGTTTTTGGATGTGGAATGCACATTTCAAGTTTTCATATATATGTTCAGATTTCCTTCTGGTAAAATTGTACCAGTTTGAACTGCTGTCTGAATGCATGCTTTTCTCATTTGTTCTGGGCATTGTTCTCTCTTATTTGTGCCATTATAGTAAGTGAAAATGTGATTTCATTGTTTTAATTCACATTTCTGTGATTATTAATAAAAATGAGCATCATCTGCTTTTTAGCTGTCTGGATTCCCCCCACTCCTGTGGGTTACCTATTCATATCCTTTGCCTATGTTTTTATACTGGAATACTTATCTTTCTCTTAAGATTTATAAGTGCTCTTATGTATTATAGGTATCCTTGGTTATATGTGGCAAACATGGCATAACCAGCTTTTATTTGTCTTTATCATGATATCTTTTGCTGCAACACAGTTTTTTTTATTATTTTAGTCATATCCATATCAATCTTATGTTTTATAGTCTCTGGCTTTGAATTATGCTAAGAAAAGCTTAACCTATCAAAAAATTTATAAAAGTATCTTTCTATATTTCTATTTTATACTTTTATTTTTTATATAAAATGCAAATATAATGATGTCACTTCCTTGCTTGCCATATCAGCAAGCCTTCCTGCTGCCCTCAGCATCTAGTCCACCGTCTTGGCATAGCCCACCAGACGGTGGATGATCTGGGCTTTGCCTCTTCTTCATCCTCATACATCACATACATAAATCATCCCAAATGCACCTCTCTGCTGCTGTTTGGAATACGCATGCTTGTCTTCTCCCCCACCTTGCTAGTGAACTCCTAATTAACTATCAAGACTCCCCTCAAGGGCACGTCCTCTGAGAAGCAGTCCTTTATCCCAGTCAGTGTTAAGTGCTTCCTGCCCCTCCCGGCACTGACACAGCTATCCTCTTAACTCATATTGAAATTATCCATTTATGAATTTCTTTTCACTACTGACTTGTGAGCTCTAGGATTGGGGGGTGGGGTTCAGCATCTGGCACTTTAATACAGTACTATTTAGCAGGTGCTAAGCCTGCCCCTGTGACGTGATTGGCATCTTAGCAAGCTCAGTGCACCAACAGTGTGAAGGCTGGGGGACCAATTAGAAGTATCCTGGTAACAATGATGTCCTATCCAGGTAGCTGACAAGGGCCTGGACTCAGGGGGTGGGTTTGGAGAAAAGAGGATAAAAAACAGACTTAATGGGTAGAATGGACACTGTTTGAGTAGAGTGTTTTGTTTGCCGTGTCTCCTAAAAGTTCAACACACAAGTGAATAAAACTGTTAGCCCATTAGCATGGCCCACACCTTTTGATTCTAGTATTTTTCGGTGTAGATTTACCCCTACTCCGATTCCTTTCCATGAAGCTGTGTCACCTAGGCTAATCATCCCCTCCAGTCTGTCTAGGGAGGTAGCCTATCACCTCCAAGGACAAGTGTGACATTGTTTTAATTAAATGCCCCGTGTTAAGAGCCTTCACGGCCCCTGACACATAGTACTATTGTTGCTGTTCAGTCACCAAGTCATGTCCGACCCTTTGCAACCCCATGGACTGCTGCATGCCAGGCTTCCCTGTCCTTCGCCATCTCCCAGAATTTGCCCAAGTTCATGTCCACTGAATCGGTGATTCCATCCAACCATCTCATCCTCTGTCACCCTCTTCTCCTTCTGCCTTCAGTCTTTGCCAGCATCAGCACTCAGTAAATATAAACTCACACTCTGGGCTCCTCCACCTCCTTACCTTGGGTGGTTGGGTCAGCGGCCATCTTCTGACTGATCTAAGAGATTCCTGGAGAGAGCGGCGTAAATCACTGTTTATTAGTGTGTTTCCACAAAGCACGGGCGTGCCCTGACAGCTGGGCTCCATCTGTCCACAGCTCTCTGCTCGCTCTGTCTGCCCAGGCTGCCATTCTTACTGTCGTCCCCACTCTGTTTGCCTTTTCCTCCAGAGACCCAGCATTTGGTCCTTTCCGAGCTCTGCTCCTTCCTTTTCTATTCTGTGAGCATCTTGTAATTAACCTACTGCATCCTCATGCCAAAGTCACCACCACTGTCGCTGTTCTCCTAGCCTCCATTTAGGCTGTGACAGGTAAGAAGCAGGAAGACCAGCCCCCACATCATGGTTCTATCCCCCAACTGTATTTGGCATCCTTCTCTGAAGGCTTCAGGGCCCCCCAGACCCCCCAGATCTCGTTCAGAAGCCAGAGCCTCTTGCTCTACACTCTGTGACTTCACACCCTGGCTCTCCAAGCTGCTTCCTCATTCCCACCTAACCTCTTGGCCCCAAGGCAGTTCCCCAAGTGCCATTCCCAGCCCATCCTTGCTTGCTTCTGCCTCTTGTCATTTTTTTCATCCCAAAGAATGCCTGCTTTGTTCTTCTGCCCCTAGGCTTGCACCAAACACCCTCACAACCATCACAGAACTCTCTTTTGAGACCCTTCCTTGCCATCACTAGCAGCTGGTTCCTGTGGCTAACACTTCGTACTTGTAAAATGCTTTCCCACCACTATCTCGTATGACCAGTCCTCCTGCTTTCCTTCAACTGACTTTTAATGAGCTCACTCTGTGTCCCAAGCCCTGGGAAGGATAAAATAAGGTATAGGCTTTGCTTTCAAGGCACTCCAGTCTAGTCCATTTGAATTCCAACCCAATTTCCTGCGCCATAAAATGGGGATGATAATGTTTAATGACCTCATAGGGTTGTTGTAAGATTTATATGAAATTGTGTGTGAGCCTGACACAAAAAGAGCTTAATAGCGCTGGCGTGTGGGTGGTGCTGATCGCCACTTTACAGCTGGGAAGAAGGGCTTGGAGCAGTGAAGGATGTGCCCACAGTCACACAGCCAGAGGGACAAACCCAAGTTTGGTACTTGTGGCACTGCTCTATCCATTCCCGACTCCATCTCTTCTTCATACCCTCCCAGCCTCGTTTGTGTCGCACTCAGTCTCAGTTGCTGGTCCCTTAAACAGGTCTCTGAAATGAGGACACAATCAAGGGGATCACTGCCCCCGTCAAGGGGAAGTTGGTCATGTTCAGCCCTAGTCCTTTCTTTTAGCCCCCTAAGTATGCCCACTTGGCCCAACACTCCTAGTGCAAGGTGCTTCCCGCAAGTGCCCAGCTGTTTCACCCATGTGAGCTAGTCTCCGGCAGTTGGTAAGCTTGCGGGGGCTCACCCACCCTACTGTGCCCATCTCTGCAAAGTTGGATTCCATTAGTCACTCATGTTCACAAACACTGATGAGATTTTCTTCTCAGGCTCCAGGAATTCTGGATCGGGTAGAAATATCCATTTGCCTCATGATGCTGATGAGTTGGGTCCATGAGAAGGCAGCTGGCAGAAGCAGGCATGGGAGAGGCGAGCTCATTGATGAGCGGAAGCACTAATGGTGTGATTCAGTGGCTGGTAAAAGCATCACATTTGGGAGAGAGGGCTGGAAGCACATTTTAAGCTCAAGATGGAATATCTGACTCCTCTTTAAAGGAGTCAGAGAAAAGAAGTATATGTCCTTCTGAATCTACTTAAGAGTCAAAATAAAGGAGGAGACTGGTTTGTCCTAAAGCCTGGTCATTTTAGGCTTTAGGTGGCAGAAGGTGGCAGGTTGATGGCAAGACTTCCTAAAAAGAGGAACTTTTTCACCTTATGTCAATTTTTTTTCAAACAATATAGAAGGATGTTGTTTTAAATTATCATTTATTTTTCATTATAAAATTAATATGATATTATATAGAAAATTTGAAAAATTAGAAGGGGAAAATCACGGGTAATCCCATAACAAACCTTGTTGTTTATTTTCATCTGGTCTATTTTTTGTATGTATATTTTCACCCAGTTGTAATAATGCTTGATATATCATTTTTGTGTACTAGCATGCAGGTCAGTTTTTTTTTTTTTTAATTTTTAAATATTTTGTGAGATACATCCAGAAGAGCACAGAAAATACATGGACAGTTTAAAGAATAATTTAAATCGTCTTAGTTCCCACCCTAGTAAAAGACTAGAGTATTTATAGCTCTCAAGAAAGCTTGTGGTTGTCTCCACATACAGCCCCTTCTCCAGGAGTTCTTCCCCACCCAGGGATAGAACCAGCATCTCCTGCATGTCCTGCATTGGCAGGTGGATTCTTCACTAGCGCCACTTGGGAAGGATTCTACTACTATATGCCTATAAAACATTTTTGCCTGTTTTTGGATATTAAGTGACCTTACTCTATGTGTCTTGCTTCTTTCCTTCTTTTCTTCAATTATATTGTTTTCAAGACATTGTATGTGGCTGTGGTTAGTTCATACTCATTTTCAATTTAAAAGACAAAAAGCATTTTTATTTTCCTGCTCTATTTCTTTGCAAAATCCAGACTTTATCGGGTAGCCCAGGTCTGTGATGCTGTTACAGTTGGGAAAACTCATTCCTTTGCTCTGTTTGTCTTTCCCATCCACCATCTGAGAATCTTGGTCTCAGTGAGAAACGCACTGCCCCCTTCTTCTGGCCATGGACCTGGCCCTCTCTGCCATTTGGCTGGCGTTCTAGGCAGCAGCCACTCTGTGGGCCACTGGACACCCTTAAGCTGCAGCTGCTGTCCTTCCACGGGAGCTGATGGAATTATTTCTGGGGACTGGAGACAGCTGGAGAGAGCATGGACAGCACAGCAGGGCTGAGGAATCTTCTGGAGAGGGGCGACCAGAGCCGGAGGGTGGCAGTGGCAGTGGTGACTCTACTGGTCATGAAGAACCAGGTGTTCTCTGGCTAAAGCCTCAATCAGGAGGCAGGAAGTCATGTCTCCAGTGTGTGCGCCCCTTCCTCTGCCCTTCTTCCAGGGCCCTGGAGCAGCTGGGCTCATGGAAGGGAGATTTTACATATACTTACTGGTGTTTGCTGGTGTTCATCCTCCCAGGATCTCACATGAGCTGCCTGACCTCAGTGAGTCAGTGGGTGCCTAAAAGGAGCTGGGTTGTTGCCCAAATGCAAAGACTGGTCATGCCAGGCCAGAATGCTCACAGCAGGCACACGGAGAAGCCCATCCTGGATCAGCAATACACACACTCACATGCGCACTCGGCTTTGCCTTCTAACAACTGCTCAATTCTCGTAGCTAATCTCGTTGAACAAGTGGCCTGCAGCTCCATTTCTTACCACCCTCTCATGGCTAATCCTTTGGAATTTCACTTTTGCCCCCATGGTGCTTGATCAGTAAGCCCACCCCTGCAGGGCCAGGCTGGGCTGATGAACCTATGGGATTAAAAGCACTTACTTGATCTTAGCTTGTTAAGGACTCACCCCTGGTGGATTCATATATGCCTTCCCAGAAGCCAGGCTCACCCTTGGGCTCCACTCATGGCACCTTCCTGGTCTAAGCTGGTAATTCACACTTTCTCAGGAGCAAGCCCTTCCTCGGTCACCACATTCACATCCATCACTTGACAGACTGCTTACTGAAGAGGCTGCCCTGGTGCTGGGCTCTCACCTGTAGTCTTGCCCTGTCCTGTCCTACCTGTCCCACACTACCTTCTCTACAACATGGTGACCAAGGTGGTGGCAGTATTCCAGATGCAGATGCTTCATGGTCCCCAGTTACAAACATCCTGGGCCAGCTGGCACCTGCCACCCAGAACCTAGATCCTGCTCAGCCCTTGGGTTATAGAGCCCCTGGGGTGTTAGCAACTTCTGCCTGGCCAGTTAGATGCAGAAAGAGTGTGTTGCTATTGGATGCAGGATCCACTGTGTCTCGGCTGAAGGGAGGGGGGTAACATCGGCCATAACCACTCTAGCCTCTGCCCTCCCTGGCTACCCCTCAGCCTCACTAGCTCTTCTTCCTGTCCAGGCCTGGAGGACCCAGCCTCCAGGTCCCCACTAGTCTTTGATGAGCCCCAGATGAGAGATGGAGGACCTGCCCTTTTACCTTTCCCAGTTCTTCTCCCCATGGTTGGCTTCTACTTCCAGAATCCCGCAAAATATTTCTCACAAAGCTCCGAGGTGCACACCAGCCCTTCTGATACTGGCCTAGGTTGGAGAGGAATCCAGGAGAAGTCCCATATTTCTGGATGGGTGATGGGGACAGTGCAGTTGGTTTTGAACTGATTGATGCTGCCTTGGGACAACTCAGCGGAATGGTCCAGTGGGCCTTTGGATGATGTTAAAATGCCCCATGTGTGCATGCTCAGTCACTTCAGTCATGTCCAACTCTTTGTGACCCCATGGGCTGGAGCCTGCCAGGCTCCTCTGTCCGTGAAATTTTCTAGGCAGGAATACTCAAGTGGGTTGCCATACCCTCCGGGAATCTTCCTGACCCAGGAATCGGACCCACTTCTCCTGAATCTCCTGCATTACAGGCAGATTCTTTACCCACTGAGCCACCTGGGAAGCCCTGAAATGCCTCACTCCTTTGTTATTAGCATAGTGGAGGTTCTCTGATTTCTGCTTCAGGCAGAGAACTAGGTGGTAAAGGAAGCAGTCAGAAGTAGGTGAAGCATGACTGTGGGATATGGGGAGAGGTAGTCATGGGGTGGGAACATCTGTGATCTTGTCCTTTTTTTGTTACTTGTCACTTAATTGTTATTAGTCATTAGTTCATACAAATCCACTAGAGTAGTTACCTCTGAGGAGGGGGATGTGAGCTGCGATGAAGGAGGTACCAGGATGAATGGTAATGACGATGCTGAGTTCACTGGTGTTTGTGTCATTATTATTTATATTAATACCTTACACGTAGGTTATAAAATTGTTTAAGATCTACTCAAGAATTTATAAAGCCAGTTAAGAATTAGTTATAAAATTACACTGCACTTTAATATTAGTCAAGAATTGTTTGGTGCTTTACTATGTAGAAAGCAATTTACTTTTTTAAAAAATCAAATTTATTAATGTAAACACTTAGCTGTTTCCCACTCACCTCAAACTTCCCTTTTTGGTTTTTATGCTGTGTTGAATCATTAATTTGTTCTCATTTTTCAACGCCAAGAGAATCCTCTTTCGGAATCATCCCAGGATGCACTGAGCACAAACACCCCTCCAGGGATGGCTCTCTCATTACTCTGTTTCTCTTCCCCATGTGCTGATCAGAAGAAGAAAAATAGCTGCATGGTTTTCTTTTCTTTCCCAAACCCCTAACTTATATTACCTTTTGATCCTATAACAAATGTTATCAGCTTGGAGCAAGGGACCAGCCATTGCTGTTCAGCATGTCCCCCATGACCTGAGTGGCTTCACCGCCCTTCCAGCTTCCACCCCAGGTTGTTCTTAGGGTCAGCTTAAATGCACAGGACCTTCATGTCACAGGGCAGTTGTGTAGCTCTTGTATATTACTGGCTATCACAGTGACCAATTGTCTCTAAAGATCACATGGTTTCCTGTGGATTCTACCCAAAGGGGAAATGTGAGTCTTCAACCAATGCCTGTTAAGAGGGAATATACATCTTAAACCAGTACCTGTTGGGTTAGTTTCAAGGTCTTCCTGTAAGAAGTGTCCCTTTGCGGTGTCTTTTGGCTCGGACGTTTGTGCTGAGAGCTGGAGCCGCTCAGCTTCCGCCGGCTGAGCGGCTGGCAGGAGGCAGCTGTGCTGGACAGACTGCTGCTCTCCTCGTCTCACACCTCCCTGCAGGCTCGGGGAACTGTGGAAGGTGTTGACAGAAGCAGGCAATTCCAAACGCAGCGTTGGGGTTGGCATTTCCTTGGCAGGACTTACACTGTGCACCTTCTAGGAGTGTAGGGTGTGTGCATTTCATGAATGAGAAGCAGAGCTGCTGTAACCTTGACTGTCCACTTGGCAAAGTGCCCCCGCACCCCTCACCCAACCATGCATTTCTTTGCTGGAGCTGCTCAATGACAGTAAAAATGGCAGGAAGGTGGGCAGTGCAGGAAATTTACTGTCATCCCGCAAGACGGTTGTGGGAGAGCAGATAGCAATAATTGTTACTATTTTAAACACGAAGAAGCTTTCTTAAGACTCGGCTCCCAGCTCATAGCGTTTTCCCTCCCCACCCGGAAGTCCCTCTTTCCCCAGCCAGCACATCACCTTAACTCTGACCCACTACTGGTTCAAGAACATAAGGGCCAGGAAACTGGGGAGATATGAGCTGTGTACACTTGGATAAATCTTTGCATATTGGAGATATCCACTGTCTTTCTGAGGAAGGCATCATTGCTTCCCTGAATATACTGTAAGATTCTTAAGATCTCTGATATTTGTAGCAAAACACCCCCCTTTAGTCCTGGACTGGTTCCCTGCGATTCAAGGTCCCTGTTGGTAAAGTCCAGCACTGGAGAGAAAGTCAGGGTCCACTTGATGAATCTGTGTAGCTCTAGAATTTCATACCCCTGAATTATTTTTTCTAATAGTATTTAACTATCTGGTGTTTTCCCCCATTTCTTCCTGGGAGGACAGAGATGTGATTTGCATGTTTTTGTTTGAATAGACAGAAGAGCTGGATGATCAGTTTTTGGTTAAACCCATGGGAGTGTAGGATATAACCAGAAATCTTTAAAGGAGGTGTATTTTAAGGCCCAGTTGTTACTTAATGATGATTTGACTATAATGTTTATTGCCATCTAATGTGGTATCTTAGTCAGCTTGAGCTGCTATAATAAGAATACCAGAGACTGGGTGCCTTGAGCAACGGAAACTCCTTCCTCATAGCTCTGAAGGCCGAGGAGTCCAAGATAGATCAATGTGCCAGCCAGTTCAGTTCCTGGTGAGAGAGTTTCTTGCTTGTGGACAGTCTTCTCTCTGTGTCTTCATATGGCAGAAAGAGAGATCTCTTGTGTGTCTTCTTATTAGGAAACTACAAGATCGTCATGACCTAAGTAGCTCCCAAAGACCCCAGCTCCAAATACCATTATGTTGGGATTAAGGCTTCAAAATATGAATGTGGGAGAGGTGAGCCTAAACATTCAGTCCACAGCGTGTAATAAGCCAGTGGGCCAGACTGGTTCTATATATGCAGTTATGGGGCTTCCCAGGTTGGTGCTAGTGGTAAAGAACCCACCTGCCAATGCACAAGACATAAGAGGGTTCAATCCCTGGGTCAGGAAGATCCCCTGGAGGAGGGTATGGCAACTCACTCCAGTATTCTTACCTGGAGAATCCCATGGATAGAGGAGCCTGGCAGGCCACAGTCCATAGGGTCACAAAGAGTCAGGTTTTAGAATCAAATCAGTGACTCAAAGCATCATAAATGAGTAAAACCAATCCTGACCTTTTTGACCATGACCATTGATAAGGATGTTCTCTGAATATGCTGCCCCACTAGAGAAGAGGGAAAGACCATCATGGCCTGTAGTATTTGCACTGTTTAAAAGCATGAGTTTCAACAACTGTGTTCAAATCCTTTCTCTTTAGGGGGACTCTCCTAGGAGGTCCGAGGTATCTCCCCATTCACACACACCCTCACTTTGTTATGTACATACACACATGGTACACGCACAGACAGCAGGGACACTGTGGGAAAAGATGCCAGTATGTCTTTCTTTTAGCAAAGACTAGCAGGGAAAACTCTAGGAATGAGGTGCTAATGAGGTTACTGGAGGAGGTGAGAAGTATAATGAATGTCAACCATCACACAAGTCAACAACAAGGGGGGATCAGGAGGAATGAGACATCTTGGTGATGCAGACCATTTGGAAATGTGGAAATGTGTGGGAGGACACTGGTGTAACAAAAGACACTCCTCCCATCACCAACCTGCTGGTCTCACCCAGTCACAGCTCTGGCATCTGGTACCTGGTGAGAGACACCTAGTCTAAATCAAGTTAGATTTAAGGTCTTTAGGCAAAAAATGTCCCCTTGACACTTTAGCACTTGGTAATGCAATTATTTGTGTCTCTCTCACTCACTAGACTGAGTTTCTTTCTTTTTTTTTTTTTAAATACTATTTACTTATTTGGCTGTGCTGGGTTTTAGTTGTAGCATGTGGGATCTAGTTCCCTGACCAGGGACAGAACTCAAGAGCATGAAGTGTTTGCCACCGGACCACCAGGGAGGTCCCAAGACTGGGTTTCTTGAGAGCAAGGCCTGTGTCCTTTCAGAGTTGTCTCCAGTGCTTGACACTGGGGAGGAATGAAGTTATAGAATATTTTCATGCACACAAATATTCATTTTAAAAAGATATTCTCCCCAAACACCTTGGGCAGGGAACTTTAAGCAACTGTGCTATATTATTATCCAACACACCAGTCTAGGACTGGAGTGTTCCAAGGCTTGGTAACCCCCAAAACACTGAAGATTTTCAGGTAGCTGTGATGACTACACCCCCCAATCTGAAGCTGTAAGTCTGCCAGAGGGTTGGAGGGAGCTGACAGTTCTGTGCCAATCAGACCCATCAGTCGGGCCACTATTTACACTGAAGCCATTATTTACAGGCTTGGTTTCTGGTGAGGACTCTTTCTGGCTGCCTTCTAGCTGTGTCCTCACATGACCTTTCTTCTGAGCATAAGCACAGTTTATGGGGGTGAAAGTGGGTAGGGGAGAGAGGGGGAGCTCTCTGATGTTTCATCTTACGAGGACACTAATCCTATTTGATCAGGGCTCCACCCTTATGGCTTCATTTATCCTTAAAAACTTCCTTAAAGGCCTCATCTTCTAATATAGCCACTCCGGAAGTTAGAACTTCAGCACATGAATTTTGGGAGGACACAAGCATTCAGTTCATAACTGCTCTAAAAATGATTGACTGGCTTTCAAACCCTACTCTGTTATAAACTAGCTGTGTGACTTTGAAGAAGTTCCTTTAACTTTTCTAAGCATCAGTTTCTTTATGGTAAAACTGGGGGCAATAAGAGTATCTATCTCAGGGCATTGTAAGAATCAAATAAGATAATGTATATGGTGGGCATTGGGAAGGGTCCAGTATATAGATGTTTGCTAATTGTTAAGATCATTATTAGAATCCTCTAAATTCTGAGAATGAGTTTCCTCTAAGGTAGTCCTAGGAGTCCAGTCCAGTCTGGAGTTCCAGGACTAAAGCAGGCTTCTGTGAATGGGATCCCCCAACCAGAGAGGCTGCAGGACTCCCCAGATTTGCAGGTACCCAGCCTCTTCAGAGCCTGGTTAGCCTTCAGGGATTTCCAACAAAGAAGTGGAAAATGATAAGGTGAGTCATGGTGGCAGCCCAAGTGTTCTAGAGAAGGATTCAGGTACAGCTGTTAGGAGCAGGTCTTTTTTTCATCTCCTCACATAGAGGATGGCAGAGGGAGGGACTGAGCCCACTGGACATTAGTGAAGCATCAAGTTGGATTCTTTCTGGCTTCTTTGTAGCTTAAAAAACCTTCTTAACACAACTTTTTATATTTTAAAAGGTAATACAAGTTTAATGTATAAAATTTGAAAAATATAAAAAACTGTCAAGAACATAAAAATCATCTGAAACTCTTCTACCCAGAGTAACTCTGATAACCTTCCCTGTAAGTCCCAGACCCTGGAGTTGTATGAGCTCTGATGGGTTACCTGTTATTTCAAAACGTCTGTTTCCTTCTCTTAAAATAGGGCTAATACCTCCCGCCTTGTTCTTACTTCTTGGGGCTGCTGTGTGAATTAAATTCCAGGCACAGGGTGTTAGCTTACTAAGAGCCTTGTTACTACTGTTACTATTGAAGAAGACGCCCTTGGCTTATGATGATTCCAGCATCACAGCTCAGACAAGAAACCCCGGTAAATCATTATCACATCACTATTCCAGGGTCTCCACCCTCCAGGTGTGTGCCATGAGTATGTGCTGTGGATTAATAAGCAAATCAATATTCTCATTTACCATGCTGACATAATGACTGGGCAGCAATTTCCCAGCATAAATTTCTTAAATTTCATAACTTACTTAAAGTTCTTTTTAAAGGTGAGGATTATATATTTGCACAGAGGATTGTATGTGTCTTATCACCATTATTTCTCGCTGAGAACTTGCATCTCTCCTTTTGTGGTCACTTCTGGCCTTGGAAGAAAGAGATTGCATCTCTGAAGGCTTTCTGGGCTTCCTTCGGCCAGAAAGGTTTTGTCCATCACCTAAGAACCAAATTCATTTCCTGATTATTGTGTATTAAATTAAAATTCCAGTTTTTAGATTTTAGGACAAAAGTTCTCCTGACGTATGTCAGCTTTATTCCAGCTTCAGACAACAGGCTTGTTGTGACAGTCCCGGTCTCCCCTCTGGCCCCTCTGGCTTCCCCGATTCCTCCCCACTCTCTCTACCCAGTTCCTTCCACACTAGGGGAGGGATCCCTTCTCCCCAAAGGTCAGAAGGATGCCTGGCAGGGGCCAGATGTTCATGGGAGACAGTGTAAGGAAAGGAGGCTTACTCCCAGCCACCTGTCTTATTTCCCAGCATCTCCCAGCAGCAGACCCCAGTGGACCAGCCTCTCCTAACAGCAGAAGGACCTGACAGTCTAAGCTGAATTCAGACTGTAAACTTTCTTGGTGTGGAGATTCCATGCACTCCAGCCTGGTCAATTTGACAAAAAAACAAAACAAACAAAAAACAACTGCCTAGCCAAGTGAGTTCAGGAGAGCAGGCTAAGCTCTCCAACTAGCTGACTTATTCCCTTGCAAGAGTTATTCCTTCAGCAGATTGTAAGACCTTTCATCCTGGGACACAGGCTTCCTGTACCTTGGCTGCTGGCAGGCAAAATAAAATGATGAGGATGAGAGATAGTGTGTTGCTTTCTTTGCTCTGCTCACAGTGATGTGCTGCATTGGAAGAGGGATCAAAGTTGAGCATTATCCTATATACAGAGTTGCCAAATGTCCCAGACAACAAACGTGGAATTGGCCTACTGCTTTAAACCATTTGATTGTTGGGTGCACAAGTATCAATAGAGGCGGCCATTCATTCTTTTCTTTTTTTTTTCCGCAGTTTGAATTTCCTGTACTGGATGCTGGGGGTGAGGATTGGGCAGATACAGTGCTCACTGCTATGCCTTTGATTTTGAGGACTTAGTGCAGAGGTGGAGACAGATTCCAGTGCCATGAAGTCAGTGAAGGTACTGAGGGAGTCAGGGAAAGCTTCTTAGAAGAGGGGACAATTGATTGGATCCTTAAGAATAAGTTTACTGAGTAAAAATGTCGGCTTTCTTTGAGCCCACAATGACGTTGCAGTGTCACTGTGGGAGGGAGGTATATCTCCCTCTGCTTGGTCAGATTTATATTTTCTAAATCTAAATGAAAATAGTTTCTATTCAGATACCGAATAGTCAAGAGAGTTGCCGAAATCAACCTGAAACATGTGTATCAATTAGGGGAGAATCAACACCTTTTCTATGTTAAGCCTTCCAATCCATGAACATAGAATGTCTCTCCACTTATTTAGATCTTTGATTTCTTTCACCAGCATTTTGTACTTTTCAGCATACAAATCCTATATGCATTCTTAGATTTGTGCCTAAGTATTTCAATTTTCTTGAGCATCTATGTGTTCATTGCTAGTATATAGAAAAACAATAGCTTTTTCTATGTTGATCTTATACCTTGTGACCTTGCTGAATTCACTTATTTGTTCTAGTAGATTTTTTTGTAGATTCTTTGGGATTTTCTGCATAGCCCCTATCACGTCACCTGCAAATAAGAACAACTTTTTAATTTTTCAATTGCTGTGTCTTTCATCTCATTGTCTTTTGTCATATTGCTAGCTAGGACTTTCTCTATTGAATAATAGTGGTAAGATAGACATCCTTGGCTTATTCCCAGTTTAGCAGGGAAAATGTTCAGTCTTTCATCATTAATTCTGATTTTAGCTACAGGTTTTTTCTTGATGTTCTTTATCAACTTGAGGAAGTTAACGTCTATTCCTACTTTCCTGAGAGTCTTCATCATGAATGGGTGTTGTATTTTGTCAAGTGCTTTTTCTGTATCAACTGATACGATTGTGTGATTTTTCTTCTTTAGCCTGTTAATATGGTGGATTACACTGATTGATTTTCAAAAATTGAGCAAGATTTGTATCCCTGGAGGTAATCCCATTTACATGGGTGGGATTTTTGAATTCTTTTACATATTGCTAAATTCTGTTTGCTGAGGTTTGTTAGAAATTTTTGTATCTACATTCATGAGGGGTATCACTTTAGAGTTTTTTTTTTTGTTTTTGGTACTGTCTTTGTCTATCTTTGGTATCAGGGTAATACTGACTTCATAAAATGACTTGGGAAGGTTTCCTTCTCTATTTTCTGGAAGGGATTGGTGTTAATTCTTTAAGTGTATGGTAGAGGTTTGTGGCTTTTGAAAAACAGATTCTGGGGGCACAGACTGAACCAAATAAAGCTGAGTCTTCAGTGGTGGAGCTTGAGCATGGATGCTTTCAAAAGCTCTTCGGATGAGTTTATCAATATGCAGTCAGCTAGGGAGCTTCAGTGTGGTAGTGGGCTTCTTAACACAAACACAGGAGGGTGAACTGCAGCAGAATCCATCTGAAGAATGGCATGAATCAAACAGCTGTGAGACTTGGAGAATTTGGCCCTCTGAGACACGCCCCGGGAGCCTCCAATATCTCCAGGACCATATATGGTTTAGTGGGGACATTCCTCATGTAAGACCTCTGGGTTTGACTTGGCTAGTTAGTAGCCATAAATTCCTTAATAGCAATTTCAGTTTTCTCATCTGTGAAATGCCACTTCTTGGACTGTTGTAGTAATAAAATGAGAACCCAGGTCTCCCACATTGCAGGTGGATTCTTTACAGTCTGAGCCTCCAGGGAAGCCCAAAATGAGACAAGAGATATGAAAATTCTTTACAATCCCCACAACATCTTAAGAAGCTGAAAACCGATGTTTCTCTGGGTTCTAGCTTCACCCTAATTGCTGCAGTGTCATGATTCCCAAGTAGTCCTGCTGTGAGGTTAGCGGGAGGCCTGTGACCCCAGCTGGCTGTAGGACCAGTGTTCTCAGGCTATGGAGAAACTGCTTCCCCATCCCTGCTCCCTCAACTCTGCCCATTTATTTTGGGCTCTCACAGGAAGGGGTGGAACCTTGGTGACCATGAAAAGGGACTTTGACTTTGACCAATGCCCCCCTCTCACCTTTCACAGGAACATGCTTGCCAATTCAGCCAGCGTGCGGATTCTCATCAAGGGAGGCAAGGTTGTGAACGATGACTGCACCCACGAGGCTGATGTCTACATCGAGAATGGCATCATCCAGCAAGTGGGCCGTGAACTCATGATCCCTGGAGGGGCCAAAGTGATTGATGCCACGGGGAAGCTGGTGATCCCTGGAGGCATCGACACCAGCACCCACTTCCACCAGACCTTCATGAATGCCACGTGCGTGGACGACTTCTACCATGGGACCAAGGTAATAATGCTTCTGGGTGCTGAAGGTGCTTCCGCAGTGGCTTCCTCTGTTTCTGGGCCTGCTCTAGGCTGGACCCTGATGAACAGGGTGCTCCCACTGTATTGCTCAAAGAAGAAATTTGGCCTTGAAAGGGGCCACTGTGCAACTAAAACAGGAAATTTTGGGCTAAATGTCATAGATTTCCATGATTATGGGAAAAGGAGGCATTTAGGCCCATTTTGCCAATCACATCACTTAAGTGGGGTACTGAGGCCAGGAACTGATTTTATTTTTATGTTCTTATGTCATGTAGTGCCGATCTAGAGGAAGAGGAGGATTAGCTGGTGTTTGTTATTATGCATGTATGGTGAGGGAGGTGGAGGGGGTTGGTCTAATGGACTCCTTTATGTATGATAAGCTAAGTTAATTTCCCCCAAGTTGTGAAAAATAGATATGCTTCTTCTAGATGATTTTAATGGTAGAAATTATGAAACAGACATAGTTAGCTATCTTCGATTATCTTTCCTAGCTTGTTATTTTTTAAAAACAGCTTGAAAACCACTGGTGGTGGGCCCTCTTTCCAGAGTGAATTATCATGGACAATATTTAAGAATTACTGAGCTGGGCTTGAGCTGCTTCCATGCAAAATACAAAAATTCAGACCTGTGAAACAAATGAATCAGGACGAAAGTACATTTTCTCAAAAGCATCACAAATAGGTTTTTTTCACCATTTGTCTGTGCTCCAAAATCCTGTCATTGCTGTCATCTCTGCATTGTAATTATCTGTCACATGCAGGCTTCTTTCTGAAGCTCAGACTATGGGCTCCTTAAGGGCAAGGCCTGACCGTATTCTTCTGTGTTTCTAGAGCCTGACCCTGACCTAGAATTAGAGTAGCTGACCAGTAAATGTTTGTTGAATGAATAAGTGATTGATATTTATCCATGTGGGTCTCTACATCCAACTATGCATCAGATTCATCTATGAAGATTTTTTTCAAATGCAGAATTGAATCAGAATCTCAAGGGCCAGAAGTCCCTCGCCTCAGCAGCAGCCCTTTGTACAATCTGATCTATAAAGGACTTAGCCTCTAATGTTCCCTGGATAAAAGGAGTCCACTGGCCACTGGCTCAGTGGCTACAGTCTTATGTTCTACTTTGGCCCACTGCTGCAAATCCCCAGTGGCCCTGTACCCTAAAATCTCGCCTCTGTTCTCTCTGGTGTCCTCAAGGAGCCCCTCTCCCATGCTCGGTGCTCTCTCTGGGATCCATATTCCTGGGGGCTTCAGTGCTCCTCCTGCTGGTGCTCCCCAAACCCACCCTGAAGAGCCAGGTTGGGGCAGGCCTTGGAGTGGCCTTGGAGTTGCAACATTACAGGCTAGCCCACCTCAAGTGGCCCTGAAGATCTCCCTGAGGATATGCCTCGTTCCCAGTCCTGGAGCAGCAGATCAGACCCCTGAAGGCTGAGCTGTGAGGAGTCACAGTGGCCATAGCCCAGCCTGTGCTGAGGGGAGGATGATATCCCAGGCCACAGCTGCCCACTGGAGCCAAGCCCAGGGAAAAGAAGTGTTTTGTGAACCCTCCCTAGTTTCTCCTCTGAGAATAACTCTGGGGCCATGCAGGTGATGCCTCAGTCATGAAATGGGGAGCCCCATCCTCATACAAACTAGCAGGGTCCTCTTAAGGGGACCCAGGTGGCAGACAGGGCCTTTCTGAAGTGAGTGAGCACTTTCAGCTCACCATGTCGATGCACTTGAGCCCTGCCAGGCCAGGCCTGCTTTGTTTGTGGTTCATTTTTAAATGTTTTTTAAGTTTTTTTTCCTGCACTGAGTCTTTGTTGCTGTGTGCAGGCTCTCTCTGTTTCAGCGAGTGGGGGCTGCTCTCTAGTGTGGTGCCCAGGCTTCTCATTGCGGTGGCTTCCCTTGCTGTGGAGCATGGGCTCCAGGTGCACAGCCTTCAGCAGTTACGGCACGTGGGCTCAGTAGTTGTGGTGCATGGGCTGAGCTGCCTGCAGCGTGTGGAATCCTCCCGGACCAGGGATCGAACTCATATCCCCTGCATTGGCAGGCAGGTTCTTAACCACTGGACCACCAGAAAGCCCTCTGGTTATTTTTATTGAAGTATAGCAGACATATAGAGAAGTGCACAGATTCTAAGTACAGAAAATTGTCACAACTGAACACACCCTTGTGACCAGCACCCAAATCAAGAAACCAAACATTGCCAGCACCCAGAATCCCCCTTGTATCCCCTCCCCAGTCACTACTCCTCACCAAGGAGAACCACTATCCTGACTTCTAATACCATAGTCTTTTTGTCTTGTAAATAACGGCTTAATTGAGATACACAAGCCGTACAATTCACCTATTTAAAGTGCAAATGTCAGTGGTTTTCTGTATATTCACCATAGGTTGCTTTTGACTGTGCTTTATGTAAATGAACTCAGGCCGTCTGTCCCCTCGTGTTGGCTTCCTTTGCTCAGTATTATTTTTGTGAAATTCACCCATGTTGTTGCGCATCATACTTACTCCACTTTCGTTGCTTACTAGTGTTCCACTGTACAAAAGCCCATGTAGTACCCAGCCATTCCACCATCAACAAGGTCATTAGTTTGGGGCTATTACAAATGCTGCAGCTGTGAATGTTGTGTACATATCATTTAGCAAACGTGTGTACATTTCTGCTGGGCATGTTCCTGGGGGTTGAGAGTGCCCGGTCATAGAAGACACACATGTTTAGCTTTAGAACGTGCTGCCAAATCACTTTCCAATCTGGTTGTAACAACTGATACTCCCAGCAGGATTCTAAGAGAGGCCCCAGTACTTATCATCAGTACAACTGATTACCACACCAATCCATGCTACGGTCTATATTGCAGTGTGTACCAAAAATTGTGTGCAGGGTGCTGCCTTGCTCCAAAACTGTAGCTTGCTGGTTACTGTCCCCCCTCCCCCTCCTTGAGAAATCTTAATTCCAGAGTCAGATGCCATGCTGTCACTGTGCTGCCTACCAGCCTCTGGGAGGGCAGGCTGGCCTTCTTTGTCTTCTTTTCCTCATTGTCATCTGCCAGGGCCTCATTAGCCAGGAGTGATGAGTTTTCCTCTGAGAGCCTGCAGCTCTTTATGGCCGGTGAAGACCTTTGCACGTGCATCCTTGCACAAGGTGGTGGGTAACTTTTGATCTTTTCCAAGCTTCTCATCCATGGAAGCAGCTGCCTCTGGAAAAACATATAAAAGCCCCTGTGTGATTTAAAGGTCCTGCTTCTCCCAGTTCCTGCAGGTTCAGGCACCCCCAATGCATGCCAGGTGCTAAATATAGGAAATGTAAGGCCCATAGACCCCCAGCCAGTCTGACTGCTTGTGTTACCTAAACTGGGCCTTTGTTATAACCACCCCCTAAGCAAGGTCAGAATTTTTGCATGTTTCTCCTTGTGCCCCAGCTCGTATTAAGTGTCTGTTCCATAAACACAGCCCCTGACCCAATCCTCCCCAGACCCCTCCAGGAGACCCTGCCCAGAGTCCTTCCTTAGACATTCCAGCTTCCTAAGACTGGCTTCCTGCCCTGGTCCTCACTCCCCTCCACTCTTGGATTGCTCCTTCCTTTTGGTACACCTGCAGCTGGATTTTTTGGCTTCCTCTTACCTCTAATTCCTGACGGTCTCCTAGGGCAAGAAATGCTCTCAGAGGCAGTGCTGATCTCCGGGATATGTGGGTTTAATTATTCATACAGCCTGTGGCACTCAAGCCAAGCCTGTGCACCCAGGTAGATCATCGCTGACCTACTTCGTACCTTCTAAGAGAGGTAGCAGTTGATTCGCTGTAAGCAGCTGGGTTTATAATAGAATAATAACCCCAAGGAAAAGCTCTCTTGTGTGATTAGCCTATGGAGAAAGAGAGATCAAGTTGCACCTTTTTGTTCTTGTCCGACAGATCTGCAGGGCCTTGAACTCTGCACCCCCTGAGCTATTGCATGCTTGTCAATTTGGTGGCAGCAGCCAGGGCTGGGAAAACAAAACAGTTGAAAGGCTGGCTTTTCTGTGAGCATCTGGGACTCCATTGTACTAGGTCTAAAGGGATTTCTCTAGCACTTCTTTAACAAATGCTTTGCCCGCCTCTGCTTCTGTTAGAGGCTGTGGCAGGCTCTGCCTGGCTCCCCGGCCTCTGCCCTCCCTTGCTCACAGCCGGTCACTTGATCCTCTTGATCCTCCTGTCTGCCTCCTCCACACCCTCCCAACCTGCAGGCCCTGCCCTCTCAGAGGCCCAGGACCCCCTGCTTGTTAAAAATGTCCCCATTGAAGAAGGAGGTTATCTCCTTGGGGAACCCAGGACAGGAGGGGAGGGAGGAGAGCCAGTGACACCAATTGTGTTAACAAAGGTGTAGGATTTCACTTGGGTCATGGGGGTCTTTTATTATTATTCTGCTTAGCCTACTTATACATCATATTTACTCTTTTGTGTGAATCTAACATTACATAAGAAGAGTGTTAATGCAGGCCGTTGGGCTCCACCCCACCAATGGCTCTCCATGGTCCGGTGGGAGTATCAGAACAGGCCCAGCCCCTTCACTGAGATGGTGATAAAGGGGGCAGCCATGGACAATGGGAAAAAGCTTCCTGGATGCCTTTTCTGCCTCCCACTCCTCCAAAGATATATTAAGAACCACTGTCCAGGCCAATGGTTTTCAACCTTTGGAAGCAAATTACAGTAAAACTACTCAGGGAATTTTTTAAAAATATATGTCCAGGCCCCTCCCCTCTGCTGCCCCCCACCCTCCACCCCAGACTAATGAAATCAATGTCTTTGGGTCTGCCTCTCCTCCATCAGTATGTTTTTTGAAGCATTCTTGATGATTCTAACACTAGCATGTGGATTATTAAGGAACTTTCTCAGCTGTTTTGAATGGCATGTTGTCCTGGCTATTAACCCTGTTGCCCATCTAACCCTCATCTTATGTGTCAGGCTGATATCTGAATCACCATGGAAAGCTTGGGCCTGCCTCGCCTCACCCTTTCCAGTATTATTTATTTGTTTCTCTCCTTCTAGTTACATTATAGGTCCCATGATTAGGCTCCCAAACCTTAGCCTGGGGCCTAGAACCCCTGTACTTGCTAAGTGTTGCTTGTGCTGTGTTCTGCCCTCCTGTCTGTACCCCAGGAGGCAGCACCGGTGAGCTGGGAGCTGGCCGTGGTCAAGTATTGTCACTGTAAGTCCAGCTGGGCCTGTCCCTTTTCTTTGAGGACCCAGAATCTCCCTCTTGTCTGTGCCAGAGCCATCTGGTCACAGAGGCTGCCTCCCACGAACTCAAAATCTGCAGCAGCAGGATATCTATTCTTGTAGTCAAACCACAAGGGGAGCCAAGTCCTAACTGGATGAGTGCTTGGCCAGCATGGACTCAGCCTAGTGGATGCTCAGTGGCACAGGCTAGAATGGCCTCTCTCGTCCCGCCCCCAGTGGAGGGTCCTGACCATCTCCCCTTCTCCCACTGCAGAGGACTAAACCTGTCAGAGTCCTGAGATACGACACACTAGGACATAAATAAATTCCCTTTGGTGTCCAGGCTGCCAACATTCTTACCAAGCAGCCCATTTATCCATTGGGCAGATGGTTTTTACTATTATGCCATTGAAGCTTGCTCCTTTGGAATTAAACCTTTAAATGCTGCTCACTTCCTTTCTTCTTGACTCTAGTATTCTGTCCATTTCTGTTTAATTCTAGCTAAAATGTCTTTCCAGTCTTTTAGCTTTGCAGTAATACTTCCTGCTTATTGAGATCCAGACTCATACGGTCTTGCTTATTAATTGATGTTCCCAAGTTCACTTCATTCCTCTAAAAAGCTGGAGAGACCTTAGAAATCTATCTTAGAAATCTTAGAAGTCTCCCACCCTGCTATTGTAGGGAGAGAGAGTGAAGGAGTTGCCCCAAGTCCCAGATGTAGTTGGACCAGAATGTAAGTTTCTTAGTGTGAGGCCCTTTTACCCTATCAATCAGGGGCTCCCCAAACCCCAGATCTAGTCAGTCACCCCTTTCAGACAGCCTAGGACCTCTCTGTGGGCTGCATGCAAATAGTTAACTCGACAGTGTATGGCTCCAAACTTGCCTGGACCAGATAAATGCATCACAGAACTGATGCATCAGGCAGACGGTGGAGTAAGATTTCTGCCTCTCTGAGATGGCTTTATTAACACGCCACTGTCCCTAGAGGAGTAACACTGATGCCAATGCCTTAGAGCTGACTGTTTTTACCATCTGCAAACAGTCGTTGTGAGGATTAAACAAGATGATGCGTGAAAAACACCTCACCCAGTCTCTGGCACAGAGGACATGCACGATCAATGTCAGTCCCCAGGCTGTGACTACCTGCTTCTGCCCTAGGCCTGGCCTTGGCTCTGTCTGGTCTCTTGGGTTAGTTGATCCAGCCACTTGGGCTTTGCAGTGAGACTGTTCTACTGTCCGTGTAGTGTCCATGCTGCCTGTGTCCCCGGTTTAACCAACAGTGTCATGTCCTGCTCAAGAGCTTGCAGTGGCTCCCTGCTATCTAGTCTGAAATCCTGGATCTTCACCCTGGGTGGCTTCCCCATCTGACCTTCCTCTCCATTCAGTCCTCACTCCCAACATGTGCCTATTCACCAGGAAAGGGGTTTTCTCAGCCCCCTCCCGTATGGACATCCCGTGCTCCCTGCTGCCACCCCTTCTCACCCATCCACAGAAGACCTTCACCGCCTACCAAGCTCATGTCACGTCTTTCCTCCAGCTAATTCAGCTCCAGGAATCCACTTTTTTCTTCCCAGCTGAAATATTGGGTTATTCTGGGGCTTTCTAATTGCTTCTCGTGTAATGTTTGTCTCTTAACTGATTTGAAAACTTTGAGGGGCAAAGACCACAATTTATATCTAACTTGTGACTCAACACAGACCCATTTAGCTTTAAACATAGAGTAGATGCTCAAGAAATAGGTGAGTGGCAGTCGTGAGCACAGACTCAGATAGACACACCGGAGTCTGAGTTTGAATTTCAGCTCCATATTTACTGGCTGTGTGATTTGGACAAGTTAATCTCTCTGTGTCTCTGTTTCCTGGAAAGTGGAGATTATGATAATACTTTATGGGTGTTACTACTGGTAAAAAATTTAAAATAGTACTTCATAGTTCCCTGGTGGTCCAGTGTTTAGGACTCAGCGCTTTCACTGCAATGGCCTGTATTCAGTCCATGGTCGGGGAACTGAGATCCCACAAGCTGCCTGGCCAAAAATAAAAAATGAACAGAATAAAAAATATATTTAAAAGATAGTACTTGGTGCTTACTAAGCACTGTATGCTGCTGCTAAGTCACTTCAGTCATGTCCGACTCTGTGCGACCTCATAGACAGCAGCCCACCAGGCTCCCCCGTCCCTGGGGTTCTCCAAGCAAGAACACTGGAGTGGGTTGCCATTTCCTTCTCCAGTGCATGAAAGTGAAAAGTGAAGGTGAAGTTGCTCAGTCATGTCCAACCCTCAGCAACCCCATGGACTGCAGCCCACCAGGCTCCTCCGTCCATCGGATTTTCCAGGCAAGAGTACTGGAGTGGGGCGTATGACTGTTTGTTAAATAGATTCTGCCGATTGAGGACCAACCCCTGGAAAATCCATTTGTACAGTCTCCTCAGGAGCTGTTAGACATCAACTAGGAACCTAAGAAAAACTGGTTTCTATCTCTATAGTCAGGGTTGACTCTGTTGCACATTTCAAATGCAGCCTACATAGTACTGGTGATGACTTTCAGATCATTTTCTCTCTCCTTTCATTCTCTTAGAAACAGAGACAGCTAGTCATAAACTCAGCAGGCAGCAGACGCTATTTAAAGATGTCCTGCTTCCAATCAGGTATCTCCTGTTAGGAAAATTAGCTGACAACGTTCATTCTAACATCTACATTAACCGGCAGGCCAACACGTAGGCCAGGTGACCCTTCTTAGAACAAATGTGGGAGAGGAGATCTATCGTTTCTTACACATTTTTACATCTAGTTGGGGAAGAAATCTCCTATGGTGACCAAGCAGCTCCTCAATTCCTAGAATAAGAGTGTTTGCAAAGAATTGATCTATACAGAGAGATTGTTGCTTTTTAAAACTTTTGGTTCAAGAAGAGATAAATGTATCCTTTGTAATTAAACCCACACATCTTGGAAACCTTTCATACCTCATACAGGTTCTGCTTTTATACTCTCATCCTCTGGGGTTTAAAAAAAGATCAAGAAAAATACATCGTGTGTTGTATGTATATTTTGGTGATGCTGTAGTACATGAATGCTGTCTTTTTCTTCTTCCTTTTTTCTTAAAGCTTGCATATTTTTTAATATTTTAAGAAATATTTGAATATGGTCTTATAGAATGGTTCAAAAATCTCAGTGGGAAATACCTCTTCTCCCAACCCTCACTGAGGTTGCCTCCAATCTGAAGTTGCCATATGTCTATGTTGAAGGTCAGGTGCATGTCTTAGAAAAGTCCATTGGCAGGTAGAAATGTGTGTAGACACCACATTTTTCCCCCTGGTTGTTTCTGCCTCATTTTCCCCTAGGCCTATCCCTGCCACCAATACATTTTTCTCTCCTTCAGATCCTTTTTTTATTTCTTGTTAATTAAAAATTAGGAGCTATAAGATCCCTAATTAGTGACTATATGAGGATAAAGCTGTAGGCCAACTATAGTTAAGAACTTTCTCACTTACCAATGTTTATCTCTTACACTATACACACATTCACACATTTAGACACTCTCACATACTCTCACACGGTATCACACTCAAACACTCACTCTCATATACACACATATGAACTCACTCGTACACACTTTTAGAGTTGGAAGTGCCATTGCAGATTAGTGAATTTATCCTCTAATCTATAAATAACTTTCTGCTTTAGATTTAAACTCTCTACAGTGGTCTCAATATTTAAAAATAAAATTAAACTTGATATACATTGGTGAACTTTGTTCTTGGGAAGAGTACGTATAGAATGAGGAAGATCATGTTTGGGTAACCCAGGAAGCCACTTTAAAGAAAAAAAAAAGGAGACACAGATTCGATTCCCTGGCCAAGAAGATCCCATGTGCCGCAGGGCAACTAAGCGTACTGGCCACAACTATTGAGCCTGTGCTCTAGGGCCTGGAAGCCATAACTGCCAAGCCCACGTGCTGCAACTACTGAAACCCGTGTGCCCTAGAGCCCGTACTCCGCAACAAGAGAAGCCACCACAATGAGAAGCCCTCGCACCGCAACTAGAGAAAAGCTCACCCAGCAACGAATACCCAGCACAGCCATAAATAAATAAATAAAAATTTTAAAAAGAGAACTAATGGAGAATATACCTTGATTCTTTTCCCACTTAAAAAATATCAGATAGACAAATTCTTTTTAAAAATTAAAAAAAAAATTTTTTTTAAGTGTTTAACACTTTTTTCTCCAACAACTTGATTAAGGTATAGCTGACATATGGTAAGTCTCATTTGTGTTTTTGGCCATGCTTTGAGGCATGTGGGATCTTATTTCCCCAACCAGGGACAGAACCCATTCCCCCTGTATTGGAAGCTCAAAGTCTTAACCACTGGACCACCAGGGAAGTCCCCACACATTTTTTAAATGTATACTTTGATATGTTTTGACATATGTATATACTGTAAAGCCATCACTGCTGCTAAGTCACTACAGTCGTGTCCGACTCTGTGCGACCCCATAGACGGAAGCCCACCAGGCTCCCCTGTCCCTGGGATTCTCCAGGCAAGAACACTGGAGTGGGTCGCCATTTCTTTCTCCAATGCAGGAAAGAGAAAAGTGAAAGTGAAGTCGCTCAGTCGTGTCCGACTCTTAGCGACCCCATGGACTGCAGCCTATTAGGCTCTTCCGTCCATGGGATTTTCCAGGCAAGAGTACTGGAGTGGGGTGCCATTGCCTTCTCTGAAAACCATCACTATTAATATAATAAACATATCCATCGCCCCCCAAAAGTTTCTTTGTGTCTCATAATCCTTTCCTGCTCCAAGTAACTATTGATCTGTTTTTTTGTCACTATAGATTAATTTGCGTTTTTAATATTTATATATAAATGGAATACTACAGTATGTATTTCTTTTTTGCTCTGGCTTCTTTGACTCAGCATTATTAAGTTTTTGGCTATTACAGGTAAAGCTACTGTGAATATCTGTATCCATATGTTTGTGTCTACATGTGCTTACTATTCCTTGTGTAATTACCTTGAAGTGGGATGCCTAGAATATATGGTCAGTATACATTTAGCTTTTTAAGAATTGCCAAACTGGTTTCCCAAGGGCTTGTGACATTTTCTGCTCCTTCCACATTTTGTCATCGCTTAGTTATGATCAGTCTTTCTCGTTTTAGCCATTCTAACAGATGTATCAGTCATAGTTCACTGTAGTTTTAAACTGCATTTCCCTACTGTTGGATGTCTCTACACGTGCTTGTTTACCCTCTGTCTGTCTTTGGTGAAGCATTTGCATCTTTTCCCTATGTTTTGAGTCATTGGGTCTTTTTTTAATGAAATGTAAAGAATAGGTAAATTTTTTTTTCTTTCTGAGCTTAGTTGCTCAGTCATGTCCTACTCTTTGTGACCCCATGGACACTAGCCCACCAGGCTCTTCTGTCCATGAGGGATTCTCCAGGGAAGAATACTTGAGTTGCCATTTCCTCCTCCAGGAGATCTTCCCAATTCAGGGGCTGAACCCAGGTCTCCCACATTGCAGGTGGATTCTTTACTGTCTGAGCTACCAGGGAAGCCCAAATATTTTTTTCTTTCTAGTTTTATTGAAATATACTTGGTTTATATAAGCACTGTATGAGTTTAAGATGTATAGAATAATGATTTGATTTATATATGGCATTAAATGATTACCCCCAATAAGTTTAGTAAATGTCCATCATCCCATATGTTAATAAATACAAAATAAAAGAAAAAGAAGAAGTTTTTTTCCTTGTGATGAGAATTCTCAGGATTTACTCTCTTAACAGCTTTCACTTATAATATTCAGCAGTGTTAATTATATTTATCATGTTGTATATTACATCAATGGGCTCCCCAGGTGATGCAGTGGTAAAGAATCCACCTGCCAATGCAGGAGACGCAAGAGATGTGAGTTGGATCCCTGGGTCAGGAAGATCCCCTGGAGGAGGAAATGGCAACCCACTCCAGTATTCTTGCCTGGGAAATCTCATGGACAGAGAAGCACAGAGGACTACAGTTCATGGGGTTGCAAAGAGTCGGACACCACTGAGTGACTGAGCACAAATATTTGCATAACATTACAACCCTAGTACTTATTTACCTTATAACTAAAAAATACGGAATGCTTCACAAGTCTGTGTGTCGTCCTTGTGTGGGGACCACAGTGAGCACTATGTGTCTTCTTTTTTTGTTTGTCTTTAATTAGAGGATAGTTGTTTTACAGATCGTTTCTGCCATACATTAACATGAATCAGCCATAGGTATACATATGACCCCTCCCTCTTGAACCACCACCACCCCACCTCCCACCTCATATTTGTCTTCTTTTTATTGGTTTGTCAGAGTTGTTTAAACATTCTAGCTACAAGTCGTTTGTTGGGTATATTTTTTGCAAATATCTTCTCTCAGGTGCTCCTCTTGATTTTCTTAACACTGCCATTGGAAGAGCAAAAGTTTTTCATTTTGAAGTCAGTTTATAGATTCTTTCTTTCATAGTTTGATTTTTGTGTTGTAATTGAGAAATTTTTTGCAAAATCCAAGGTCATTAAGATTTTCTTCTATGTTTTCTTTTGGAAGTTATATAACACTAGCTTTTACATTTAGGTCTGTGATTCATTTTAAGTTAGTTTTTAAATATGATATTCAGTTCGTCACATATGGCTATCCAATTTTTCCAGCATCATTTGTTGAAAAGATCATCCCATGTCAAAAATCAGTTGACCATATATGTGTGGGTCTATTTTAGCACTCTTTTTTCTATTCTTCCGATCTATTAATCTAGCTTTATACCAATATGACATATTATAGTTTTATAAGTCTTGAAAGCCAGTAGTACGTTTTCCAACTTGCCATTTATTATTATTATTGCTTCATTACTTTATTGCCCTTTATAATTATTATTATTACTAATATTTTAAAGTCGGACATGACTGAGCGACTGAACTGAACTGAACAATTTTATTTATATATTTATTTATTTGGCTGTGTCCGGTCTTCATCGTAGCACACAGGTTCCTCAAACTTCCTGTGGCATGTGGAATCTTTTTAGTTGCAGCAGTTGAACTGTTAGTTGGGGCCTGTAGGATCTATTTCCCCAACCAGCAACCAAACCCTCAGGTCTTCTGCATCGAGAATGCAGAGTCTTAGCCATTGGACCACCAGGGAAATCCCTGTCCTTCTTTTTCAAAGTTGTTTTGGCTATTCTATCTCCTTGGAAGCAAACTTTTTTAGTGCCGGCTGTAAACTAAAAATTTAAGAGAACTGTAAACTGAGTGCATTAACCAAGCACTTGATAAACATTTTCAGCCCTTAGCATGGTCCCTTTCTGTTAGCTAAAAGTAAAGAATTTTCTCTAAATTTTTCTAGTTATTTGGAGAGAAAAAAATCTGTGATGTGTGTGTGTGTGTGTGTGCTGAAAGAAACTTAATTGGGTGCTGGGGGTTCAGATGAGGTTCATAAGGATTTTGTCTTCTGTGGTACTTGGCTACATATTGATCTTGATATATTATCTTCACAAGATCCAGATTTTTTTGTACAATAAATTGTGATGATGTCATAGGGAAGAGTTTGCTCTGCTCCTTCTTGCTCCCTCTTTGTGCATTTAGAGTCAGCAGAGAAGAGACACAGACTAGATTAGGGGAAAACTTCCACGAGCTGAAATTCCATCCCTTTAGCTGTTGCCACTCTCAAGCTTTTCGTCTGTCAGGTTTCCGTTCTGTTTGGTACCCTTATTATCACCAGGCCTAGGCTGTACTCTTTCCTGGTGTGCTGCCCTGACTCTCACTTTGCCAGTCGTAAGAAGCTGCATTTTATTTTATTTTTTATTATTTTTTGGCTGCACTGTGCAGCCCGTGGGATCTTTGTTTCCCAATCAAGGTTAGAACCCACACCCCCTGCATTGGAAGCATGGAGTCTTAACCACCGGACCACCAGGGAAGTCTCCTGCCAGGCTTAAGATAACTAGAGCACATATTGGGGCAAGCAGTCAAGCTCTGAATCTCTAAGTCCCAGACTTAGAGGCCTGTCAAAGAGTCTATTTTTCCTGCTGTGTGGAAAATACAATGTTCAGAATGGAGCCTGTGGAGCCTCTGGTGGGTTCAGGGCTCCCAGACCCCCAGCTGGCACCTGGCAGTGCCTGGCTCTCTGTGGGACCTGCAGCTAGCTTCCAGCCCTGGCCCCTCCAGTAGGGCTGGTCTGAGCTGTCAGTTCAGCACTTCTGTATTCCTTACACCCTTTTCATCATCTTTTAAAATCTCCCACAGGCAGGCCTTCTTTTCCTTCCTTTCCAGGTAGGGAAGCTGAGTCTCAGGGAGTGAAATACCATGCCAAGTTTTTAACAGGCATGGGCCTTGGTACCTCCCCAGCCTTGACTCCGGCCCACATTCCCCAACATCAGTGACCAGGGTGGCCACTGGGCAGCCTCCCTCAGCAGTTTGACACTGTTATCACTGAAATTTGGGACCAAAATGAAGACTCGCCAACATTGGAGTAGATGAGGGAAGAAGAGCAAGTGGGGTTACATGTGGTTTATTTCTGTACTGATGATAAACCCCTCCTCTCTGGCATCTGTGGGCAACCTGGGCTTTTAATAAAGATGGTCATGCTCTGCTTGCCTGTAAACTTTCCACCTTTGAGTTTGGAAGGGGCTTTGCTAAGGAGGAGGATGACAAAAGGCGTCTCTGGGCTCTATTTTAGAACTGTTTTCTGAGGCCCCTTGCCTTCTCAGAAGCTGGCAGCCACTTTCTCTCTGCCACATAACTCCCTCTGAGAATCCTCTCCCGTCTCCATGGTAACTGCATGTCGGGAGACAGCCTGCTCTGTTCTGTGGCTTTGTATTAAACACAATGAATTTAAATCGGGTGCTCGGCAGTGAAGATAATCATTCTGGATTAGAGGGACGCCTGGAGCTCCTCGTTTCATAATTTTAGATGTTGGCACAATTCTCAGCTTTCGTCCTTGTAATTCAAGCCCAAGCCCCACCTACCCCTCTGTTTCTAAACTGCAGTTAGATCCAATTTCACTTGGGCTTTCCTCCATCCTTTGACAGAGGAATCTTGGAGCCCGGGAGCCCCGCAGTTATGCCAGGGCTATCCTGAGCCCTGGAAGGGGCGGTATCGTGTGAAAGAGACATGGGACTCCAGAGACAGATGGACACTCATTCCGTCTGGCTGCGTGATTTCCTCTGAGCCCCATTTTTCTTATCTATAAAATGAGAAGAGTAAGCTCTACCCTACAGAATCATATATTTTTTAAAATTTTTATTGTGATAAGATATATATATATATATATATATATATATATATATATATGGGGCTTCCTGGTGGCACTAGTGATGAAGAATCTGCTTGCAGTGCAGGAGATGCAGAAGACTTTGTTGGATCCCTGGGTCAGAATATTCCTGCCTGGAGAATTCCATGGACAGAGGAGCCTGGCAGGTCACAGTTCATGAGGCCACAAAGAGTCGGTCTCGGCTAAGCGCACACACAAGATACATATAACATGAGATTTCTCATTTTAACCATTTTAAGTGTACATTTCAGTGACATTAAGTACATTCACAATGTTGTCACCACAATAATCCATCTCTAGAACTTTTCCATTGTTCCCAACTGAAACTCTGTCCTAAGTAAATACTAATTTCCATTCTCCCCACTCCTCCCAGCCCCTGGAAAACACCATTTTACTTTCTATCTCTATGAAGTTGATTACTCCAACTTTATAAAAGTGAGATCATACAGTTTTTGTCCATTTGTGAATGGCTTATTTCAGAGAGCATAATGTCCTCAAGATTGAACCATGTTGTAGCATGTGTCATGATTTCCTTCTTTTTTGAGGCTGGATAACATTCACTTCCACTTTATGTACATACCACATTTTGTTTATCCATTCATCTGTCGATCGACACGTGGTCGCTTCCGCATTTTGGCTATTATGAAAAATACTGCTACGAACATGGGTATACAGATATCTGAGTCCTTGCTTTCAATTATAGAGTCATTTTGAGGACCAAATAAGAGAATAAATATTAAGAACATTGCACAGAGCAGGCTGTCAGTAAATGTTCATTTCACTCCTGAAAGTGAGTTCAGCCCAGGTGCTACCTGCCACAAGGGTCCAATGGCTTCTGTGGGAGGGGGGTCACCTTGTGCTACTGGGCTGCTTCTGTGTGCCTGGGACATGTGAATCTGTTGAGCCTGGGGAATTAACACAATTCATTTCAGGGTTTAAAGGGCCTGTCTTACCTATGGAAATGTGTGTCGTTTCATGATGAAAACCATGCATGTTTTTACATTTCTCCCACCATTTGGTATTATTTCCGATTACAAAGTGAGAAAATGTTATGGCTGATGTATATAATTCCCTATTTCTGGTCTATTTTAAGTATAGCCTCTGGGAGACCCTGAATCTGCGGTGGGATTGCTCCAGGCTATGAGGCTCTGCCCTTAGTTCCTATTGGTTGGTACCAGATCTATTCTCCATGTTACCCAAGAGTATGAGATTTGGAGTAAAAATACCTAGATCCCAGTCTTGTTTCATCTCTCAAAAACTGAGATGGTGGAAACATCTGTCCAACCCAGTGTTTGTGAAGATTAGGTGAGGGCAGCCTTTGCTGTGCAAGTGACTCTCCTCGTGCACCTCTTGGGGGCGACATTGCAATCTTGGTCTGCATCCCTCCGTGAGAGTTTCTCTGGGTCTAGTTTCTTCCAAAAGTTTCCATGGTGGGGATTACTCTCTTGCTGCCTGGGGTCCCTCCAGGGATGAGAATCCCAGAGCCGAGGAAGCATCTTTCTCTACCGGGTCCTCTGAAATTAGCCTTTCCAGACTCAGCCGGAGCTTCTGCCGCCAGCCCTGGAGAGGGCCAGCACCTCTTTGTCTTACGAAAGGAATTTGCAACAGAAGGGAAAGGGGAGCAATGCACAGCCTCCTGACCGGTGCCTGACCCAGCTGCTCCCCGCAGCGCAGCGATCAGGTCTGTTCTTTATTGATGGGGCTGAAGGGAGGAGGGGATGTGGGATTTCACACTGAATCTTGGAACTTTCTCTCAGCAGGCCTGTTCTTGCTTGCAGCTTGTTGTGTTTTGTGCGCCCAGGGCCTATCTGTGCAGCAGGAGCCAGGCCGGCTTAAATCGGGTATGCCCACTGTCCTTGAGACCTGCAAATTACCCTGCTCTGCTCGCCCTGGGAGGGGGGGCCTGAGTTTCCTGCGAGGGTGTCTTAACTTCTAGGGCAGCTCACCTCTGCTTGAAGCCAGTGAACCAGGAAGATGCTTGCTTTGGTGACAGGGTTTTCTTGGCTTCCATAACCCCATGCCAGCCTGCCCTTCCTCCTCCCTCTTGGCTCTCCTCCCCATCGTCTTGTCTTTGTCTCACTCCTCTCCTCTGTGGTCGCCTCTCGGGATCCTATCCTAGATTGCCTTCTCCTCTTCCCCACCTTCTCTCCCCAGGTGATCTGTTACTGATGACTCCCATGTCTGCAGCTACATCTTAGGCACCTCTGCGCACCTGCCTGAAACTCAGCACATCCACCACAACCCCACTTCTCTACTGGGAGCCCTCCTTCCGGGAATGGCACCCCCATCGTCCCAAGCCAGAGAGCACTTGCTCAAGACCACAGGACTTTTCAGACCCAGGTCTGCCAGGCTCCAGAGTTCAGGCCTCTCCCACCAGAACCTCCCACCTCCACACACTATCAGCGAATAGAAACATATCTTGAACAAATGCAAAAATTCAAATGTCACTCTCGGCCCCAACCTGACTCTGCTCTGGGACCCCTCCCTGGTTTTGGCTGCGCTAGACCTCACCTGGACCCCTTTGTCGGCCGTCCCTGGCCCCTGGGTGCCCACTCCCTTGGCAGTCCCAGCCTGATTTCTCTGTCCCTGCTCCTGACTTCAAAGAACTGGCCCCTGAACATGGCATGTTCAGTTCAGCCCTCTCTTGTTGATTCTGTAGTGCATCTTCCATATGCTTTCTTTACCTCCATCTTGGCTCAGACCAACACTTCTCATTTTCCCAGAACTTTCCCTCTGTTTTGCTAAGTCTGGGACCGGGCCTGGGCACCCTCAGCTCCCCTCCATGTCACCTCGGGTCACCTCCTCCTCTATCTACCTCCCTCTAGAACGGATGGGGAGAGACATGCTTCCCAGTCTAATAGAAGTGCAACCCTCAGTTTCTTCACTTGAACAATGGGGATAATACATGTATTTCACAGGACTGTTGTGAAAAACAAGCACAGAGCGTGTGCTCAGTGGATATTGGTTATTAGCGATTTTCACCTCTGCTCCAGTGTCTCAGTCAGCTCTACCTTAAGATGTCTAAAAACTCTCCTCTGTCCTAAATTTGGTGGCTCCTCTCCTGATACTGTTTTTTCAGCATACAGTCATTAAACCTCCCCTGTTATTTACATCACATCCTCTTCTGTCATTAAACCTAGTTGCTGCTTCTTCCTAGAAATGGGTTTCACATATGACCTTCATCCCAATCCCCAAGTTGAAATTCATCTTCAAAGCACTGCAGTTGAGTTTGCACTGTATAGTCAGAGTCACGTTATGGAGTCTTTTTCACGTTCTCTCTCTGCCTAGAAGCCTGTCGTGCCGACAGACATGTCCAAGGATGGGGGTGACCAGAGTCCTCTCTGTAAATGTGCTCCTCAACCCCCACACTCCCGAAGCCCCTCATCACCACCACCTCCACAACACACTTTGCTGACCTATGGAATCCAAGGTCACCAAGGCCCACCCACTTTGGTCATAATCAGTGCTGCCTCAACCAAACCAGCCAGGTCTTTTCTCTGTCCTCCAGCAGTGTCCCCGGCTCTGCCCACATCATTTCCTGCCCCAGAGGGTCACGTCCTGCCCGCTTCCCGCCTTAAGCCTTCCCATCCTGCTGTGTCCTTCCCCGCCCCTTGTCTTTTGTTGAACTTGATGATGCTGTCACCATTGAGGAAAGTTATCTTGTGCTGCTTTGTACTCTCCTTATTTTGAAGTCATTTCTATTAGAAATGAACCTTTTTGTCCAGTTTGCTAACTGTACTTGTATTTCTCACATAAGCATCTTAAGGTATATTTCTCACTTCTTCTGGAGCATCTGATACACTTAACATGGTGTGCACATTTGTGTTACCCAGAAATTATGCTTAGTGTTCACTCATATTTACTCATATTTACTGGGCTCCTACTATGTGTGGGTACCGTCCTTGGTGCTTTACACACATTATCTCATATAATTCTCATAGTAACCCCACAAGCGGTATATTATTACTCCATTTTACCAATGAGGAAAATGAAGCTCAAAGAGATTAAATAACTTGCCCAAGATTTTGTAACTATAAGTGATGGAGCTAAGATATAAACCTAGATCTGTCTGGTTCTTGTCACTCTACCATTTTGCCTCTTAATATAGCAATAATGTGCTTTTAAATGGCAGGCAGATTAAGTGTGGGAAAATGTTCTTTTCCCAAAGTATATTGCAGGTTGAATGTTGCCTGTCTCCTCTGCTGAAAATTCAAAGAATGAAGGGTGAGTTTTAGATATGGTAATGCTGTGAGAGCACAGCAAGGTCAGGAGGTGGGACCGTGCCCTGGATGAGACAATAGAGGCTGGGACCCGGAAGGTAGGAGTAAACAGTAAAAGGAAGCTTAGAAGTGCAATTCATTATAAATGTGCAATTTAGAGAAAACCAGTCAGCTGCAGAATGAACTCAACTGGTCAATAAAAGGCCTGGGAGCTGTGTGCAGCCGGAGGAACAATCATGTGTTCCTTGGTATCTGGGAGAAAAGGTGTTTCTGGGGAGGGTTTATGTTGTCTTGTTTGTTTTTCAGAGAAAAGGAGCATTTGATAAAAAGTGTTGGGGAGACTCTAAGACAGAAGGGGACTTCCCTAATGGTCCAGTGGTTAAGACTCTGCACTTCCACTGTAAAGCACGCGGGTTCGATCTCTGGTTGGGGAATAGGGTGCAACCAAAAAAGATAAAAATAAATTAAAAAAAAAATAAGAGGGTGGAGGCAGTGGTCAGCATTCCAGTGGCCTGGCAGGGAGTTATGGCAGAAAGAGTCATGGTCCTGAGCCCTCAACGTGAGCTGGATGAATTGACAGTAAAGCCAACATAAACTTGTTAAAAGCATGATCTCCCTAGATCACGTCAGTGTAACTGATAAAAATGTGGGACTCCTCATTCAAAAATTAAGAATTTCAAGACGACAGCAGGGATTAAACCAGGACAGAGCCCTTCTAAATGCAGGGCACTGTGGGACTGCACAAGCCATATACCCATGGAGCTGGCTTTGGCTGGTCGGTGTATGTTTCAGGATGAGAAAGGTGTTTACTGAGTGCCAGGCATGGTTCTAAGCACCATCATACATCATCTCATTTGACAAAATGCTCAGGTCCTTCTTTGAGCGTCTCTCAAATCCCAAGGAGCGCTGCTGCTTAAGAGCTGGCTTTCCAGAGGGCCTGTAAGCAGTCAACAGATATCTGAAGATGAAGGAAGTTATTCAGCACAAGGGAGAAACCACTGAGCTGGTTATTTCTTTTCTCTGTACTTGAAGCAAATATGAGTAAAAGATGGAAGATAATTTCAATGTGAAAAGAAAAGGAAACAGTTCAGCAATTCCAAGAGAAGCAGATCCATTTGAACAAGTGATGACTTTCTCAGTCATGTTAAGAAATGTTAAAATGTTTGCATTGGACTTAGTTTACAAAGCATATACAAACACTTGTTATTTGGGAGACTTCCCCGGTGGTCCAGTGGTTGAGAATCCGCCTAGCAATGCAGGGGATACAGGTTTGATCCCTGGTCAGGAAGCTAAGATCCCACATGTCTTAGGGCAAGTAAGACCATGCAGCCAAAAAAAAATTGTTATTTGATTCTCAGTGCAGGATTGTTCCCTCTGTGAAATTTGAGTTGCCCTTAATCTGTACATCTAGGTAGTAGCAGATCTAGCTCTTCTGATTCCAATAACCTCCCCCAAACACCCCCCCTTTCTTGAGCATCAGTGTGAAAAAATGACCCAGGAAGTCCTTCCCTCATTCCTAATGAAAAACCCCACAGATAAGCTCAGGCCCAAGTGCCTTCTCAACATCATGGTACCAAGTTTGTGTCTTGACCTGTTGGTTCTTGGCCTGGGAGTTAGAGAATCAAACTTTTTCCTTTGAGGTGCAGAGTGGAGGGGTAGAGAAAAAAAAGAAAAACATTGTTACTGGGAACTCAGCAATATGTGACTACACCTGCAGCAACATAGGAAATGCTACAGAGTGACCCTCCAGGTTTGTCCTGACAAAATCGGGAAAGGCCAAGGCACTATTCTTTCCAACTCTGTGATATCAGCAAATAAATTACATATGAAATTTCTTTTCAACTTGCTGAGCAGGTCCACAGTCAGTACAAAGACCCCCGAGTGCCCACAGTGGTCTGCCCACAGTGGTCTGTAACTTCTGAAGCGTAAAAATGACATTTATAACAACAGGTTTAGGTTGAGTTCAGTATGAGTTCCTGCCAAGTGTATGCCTGGGAACTGTATCATAAAATGGATCACTATTACATAGACTGGTTTTCCTTAGGGGGCAAGTGGAAGTGACATGACTGGGCATCAAATCAATCCAGATTTACCCAGCAGTATGTCATCAATATCAAAAATAAAATAATGGCAACCCTTTGAAGTAAAATTCTGTTTCATGTCCTGCCAAATGGATGTAATGATGCTGTGTCTGCTGGTTAAACAAATGGTCCTAAAGTCCATATTAACTCAGTAGTGAGAGATGTCAGGTCTACATTCACAATAGAAAGGAATGCCACATGCACAGTGGGGAATGCTTGGCTGGAAAGTAGTTTATGTCAAAAAAAAATAAAAACCAAGGGCTTGGGTTGATAAGTGGGCCGTTCTGGTCAGCCACCAGGTTCCAGGAGGCCCTGCTGAGTTAGCTGTTCCATGGTCGAGTCTGGCATGATTGGAGATGCTCATGTGTTGGGAAGGAGCAGTTCTACTTCCTGGCAGCATATACCCTGAATGCAGGGACTGCCCTGGTGTGGGTGAGGATGCGCCAGGACTATGCATAGCAATGTCCCTGAACTCAGAAATGAATACATGCCCGGAGGAGTGTTCATACAGTGAATTAATTAAAGTAAATGAAATATCTGTACTTAAATCAATCTTAAAGATGTCAAATTTAAAAAGCAAGTTGCAAAAGAACATGGAAGTTATAAAACCATTTGTGTACCTTTTTTTAATTTGCAAAGCAAATACAGTGAAAGTGCAAAACGGATGGGAGAAGTTTATCTCAACCTCAGTGTTGAGGGATGGAAATTTTAAGATGAAGAGCTCTTATTATATTGAAAATATTTTCCTTCATTTTTTAATTAAAAAATATGTAAGGTAAATACGGTAAAAAGTTAACGTCTGTTAAATCTGAGTAATGGGTTCATGGGTATGTGTTGTATTATGTTCTGTACTTTTACTGTATGGTTGAAATGTTTCATACCTTTAAAAGAAAGTATTTTAAGCACATAAACATGGCTGACTAAATTTCAAATGGCTTTAGTTTCCCTCAGATTTATTTTTATGTATATTATGAAAGTAATATAGTCTAAGAGAGAAATTTCAGAAAATTAGAAAAAAAATAAATTACTCAGAATCTCATCATCCAAAAACAGTCATTGTTAATGTGTTGGTATATTTCCTTCCATTTTGTCTCTTTGTGTGGGTGTGTGTGTATTCAAACACACTTCTAAAGCCTCTTGGGTACACACATTGAATGCTGCCTTTTCACTCATTATAGCATCACCCCTGTTCCCTGTTGAGACTTAGCCTCCATGAACGTCATTTCTACCGATTTCTAAAGATCTTTCACAGGTTCCTTTTCTTGCATAAACACAGTTCTGAACATTCAGCAGTCACACAGTCACATTGCCTTTTGATGATCGTAAACATCATCCTTCTGAAAGCCTCCGGAACAGGATTGGGTCACGCTCTGCTGTTGATTTCTATAAGGCTGTTTTGTGTGGGATGACAGTAGAAAGGTCTGTCACATCTGTGATACCACATTCCCGCGAAGACTGAGCTTGTCGGCATTCATTCCGTGGGTGGGAGCTGTGCATATTTTAGAAGCCAGCTCTGTGTGTATCTTGCCTGGGAGGAAACCAGCGCTTTTGCATCCAGCATCTGCTCTGGGCTCCAAACCTGCAGCTGGAGGAATGTTTACTCCTGTTAAGCTCGCTTTGAGGCCTGGGGTAACAGCAGTAATGACTATTCCAGTTATTTATGTGTCCTTTGCAGCTGATAGTTGCTCTCACATCCATTGCCACCTGACCTTCTCTGAACCCCCAGAGGTAAGGCACAGAGCAGAGTAGACACACAGGATTACAACCAGTAAATGTGATAGTCAGGACCACTGTTGGATGCTTTTGACTCCTTCCAGAACACTTTTCAGTTACTATCCTTGGACCCAGGCAAGAGGAGTCTCTGCCATGAGTTCTGGACTCCAGGTGACCTCCAGGCCCATAGCCCACTGTACCAAAATCCTGGACTATACTCTGGGGCCCTGGAATCCACTGACAAAGGGTCTTAGCACTGCCAGGGCCTGTATTAGCCTGTATCTGTCTGCTTGGAGGCCAGACCCCCACTGTGTGCACACCAAGCCCCAGGGCAGCATCTTGCAGGGGTGAGCAGAGCTTAGATCTGCAGCTGCAG
Organism: Bos mutus; assembly: GCF_027580195.1. NCBI lineage: Eukaryota > Metazoa > Chordata > Mammalia > Artiodactyla > Bovidae > Bos > Bos mutus. Next base: position 34,051,774 of record NC_091627.1, read on the forward strand.
GACGGATCTAGGGTTGGGGGGTGTGGGCTGGAGGCAGACGCAGAGGCTGGAGGCCAACATCTCCTGCAGTGTATCTCAGAACTGCAAGGACTCTGAGAATTGCGAACTCAGGCCTAGCCTTCTCAGTCATTATGAAGTTGTATCTGTTACAGTAGGTGCCTAGAATATATTCTATATAACAGTTTGTTAGCTTGATCTGAGCCAACCTGGAGATTCAACAGGTAGATCTTTCCCACTCTCAGAAACCCACAGATATTAAGAACTGTCTTGGCTCTCTTATTCCACTGTGCTGTTTCCAGGTTCCCTTCTTCTTGACGCAAGGCCACAGATGGACGAGGGAGTGCAAAGGAAAACAATCTAGAACCCCAGAAGAAGTAAAACAATTTAGTGTGTAAAATCCCAATATACCAGACACCCCCATGTCCACACATAAAAGCAAGAAATGCATTTCAGGACAAAATAGACTACAACCACCTGCTACAAGGGTGAATCAGCCTGGCACCATCCAGCCAAATCCAAAATAGAAGCCAGCTAGCAAAGCTACAATCTGGTGCTCTTCCCCTTCCTACGTCTCTCTGCCTCCCACATCACGGGTCCTACGTGTGAACCGAAGAACTAGCACCCTCTGTTGGTTACTTCAAGTTATGAAAGAAGTCAGGCCAGGACAACAGGGCGACAAGTCTCACCCACCCAGCCAGGGTCTGCATGGAAAATCAGTGTTGCAAGAGTTTTCATTTTAATTGTTTGTTGGCCACTGAACTAATTTTTTTCAGTTCCTTATTACCCAGCAATATTTCTGATTTTTGATGAAGGATTTAACTGAATAGAGAAGCATGAAATCATTAAGACAGTTTCATTGTGCTGATTTCCTCCCATACAGAAAACAGAGATAAACAACTAAATTCTGAATAATTACTCACACATATTAGGACAAAACTTTACAAAGTGATACTTCTCTTGACTTTCACAGCCATCCAACGAGGTAAAGATGCTGCATCAAAATATTTTTTAAATGATAGGGATAATGTTAGTCGCTCAGTCGTGTCCAACTCTTTGCAGCCCCATGGACTGTAGCCCGCCAGGCTCCTCTGTCCGTGGGATTCTCAAGGCAAGAATACTGGAGTGGATTACATTCCCTTCTCCAGGGGATCTTCCCGACCCAGGGATCAAACCCTGAGTAATTTTTCACTGATAAATCAGACAGGGACCTAAAATGCTATCGCAAACAAGTCAAATGGAAATAATGTTCTTGGAAAAACTAAAAACAAAGATAACAATTTGAAAATGTCTATAAAAACTTTGACCAGAATTGCTTAATGAAATGTGAGAGAATAAAACAAAACAATATATTCAAATTAATATTTTATTCATTATGGTTTACATATATATCTGTAACTATATACAGATATACATGTAATATTTTATATATATAAAATATTACAAATAATATTTTAAAATTACCTCATCTATATATTCAGGGCTTCGTTTGTGGCTCACCTGGTAAAGAATCCACCCACAATGCCGGAGACCTGGGTTCAATCCCTGGGTTGGGAAGATCCCCTGGAGAAGGGAAAGGCTACCCACTCCAGTATTCTGCCCTGGAGAATTCCATGGACAGTATAGTCCATGGGGTCGCAAAGAGTCGGAGGCGAATGAGCAACTTTCACTTCACTTCACTCATATATTCAAGTTGGTCGGAAATCATTTGGGGGGAATTGTCTCATTGGGAAATAGAGGCTGAGGAAACACACTAAGTGGTTTTTCCAAAGCACCGAGCCACAACCCAAAATGAGGAAGAAGCAGCTTTGTGTGTTGGATCCACAGTAATGACGAAGGTTATACCCTGGCTCCTGTGTGTGACCCAGGAACTCCAGACCCTCGCAGTTTCCCGAACACTGCTGCACTTGGACCCCCTGCCTCCTATGTGGGAGAGTCAGTGGTTGTCCTGAATATCCACCTGAGGACCCAGTGTCTCCCCATGCAGCGACCCACATGTGGGTAGAAATGTAACTGGATGGCTTTTCCCGTCTCCCTCAGGCAGCACTCGTTGGAGGCACCACCATGATCATCGGCCATGTCCTGCCTGACAAGGAGACCTCCCTTGTGGAAGCCTACGAGAAGTGCCGGGGTCTGGCCGACCCCAAGGTTTGCTGTGACTATGCCCTCCACGTGGGGATCACCTGGTGGGCTCCCAAGGTAACAGTGCTGGGTGGAACCCTGAAAGGAGAACCAGTGCTCTTGTTGGCGGAGGGGCCATTTAGTGGGTGACGCTGTGGGTGACCAGCTGACACTGTGGCCAGCTGTGGGTGACGCTCTCCTACAGTGAGGAATGTCCCTCCCACCAGCATCCTAACTCCCCCAAATGCTAAAACAAAAAACACTTAAGATTCTATGTGGCAGGGGCTGTCTTGCTTAATTTAAAGAGCCAGTTTTCCAGCACATACACAGGGAGCACCAGCTCCTTGCTCTGACCACCAGGCTATCAGCGTGTCCTGACACGCTTTACATTAGGTACCACTGGCACAGAAGGGGTCGCTGCTGAGTAGTGGGGTCAGCCCCCAGGGTCGAATCATTTTGTGCTGGAAGTAACAGCACTGAGGTCTCAGAACAGAGGGTCCTGTCCTGGCTCAGTGCCGCCTGGTAAGAATGGATCTTACCATCTTCCCCAGAAAGAATGGGTGCTTCTTTCCTGCTGGGCTCCAGCTCCTGCTCTAAACGCCCTGAGGCCATCTCCCACTGGGCCCTGTCTCAGTTCAGCCTCTGTGCCCCTGGCTATCCTGGCCTCCCGTTGCCCAGGCTCCAGGGCCAGAGTCTAAGCCCTGCTCCCTGGCTTCCCACTTCCTTGTTCTTCCTGAAAACAGATTCACAGGCATTTAGACTTTGCTTCACTTCTGGAGTTTTTACTGCTTATTGCCCCCGGGAAGCAGCCCGAATATTCATTCTTTCATCAAGTGTTCATTAATCACCATGTGCCAGTACTTGAGTGGGTGCCCTAGGATCTTAAAAATAAACAAGCATTGAGAGATTTTACAAAGTTCTCCAGCTGGGGACCCTGACCTAAAGAGCCTGACTCCCTTCTGAGCTGGTAACTAAAAGCCTGACTGCACTTCTGCCCTCGAGTACAAGCCTTGATTGTGAGATTCACCCAGTCTCACTCATTACTTCCAAAAGGGTGCTCATGAAAGGCCGCAGAGCCACCCAGCTCCCACATGAAGACTCCCCTCCTGGTACCGGGCAGAAGATGCCATCTATTCCTAATGCCAGCCATCCCTTATTTTAGATGGAGGTTTTGTCCAATTCAGACACCCTCCTGGGTGGGTAACCCCCTCCTACCCTGAGCCTCTCTCCCTTCCCTCCCCCATCAAGGGACTGGAATCGAGGATCCACTCAGATCCTCAACATTGAGGCCAAGCCAGTCATCTCTAACTCCCCAGAGATTGTGGCGACTTTCATGTATCTAGAATTTTAAATTCTTTTCTATGGTAATCAAAATTTTTTTCTAATTATAGATTTTAAAAATAGAAAAGAAAGGAAGCCCATAATCCAGTCACCCCCAATACAATGACCATTGCTATTCTAGCTCATTTCTTTCTGGTCTTTTTCATACCTGCTTTTTACATAGTAACTCTTTTGCTTTAAGGATGAGCATTTTCGATTTGGCTGCATGGTCTTCGTGACCATCAATGCCATGGCCACTCAGTGTTCTGTCAAGTAGATGAATCACAATTTATTTACCTACTGTCAGACCAGTGTTTCTTCCATTTTTTTCCCTAGTATAAATAGTATTGGGATCAATCTCCGTATTCACATAGCTTTATTTCATGTTTGGTTTTGTCCCTAAATTCGATTTTTCCCTAGGTCTCTGGATTTTTAGTATTAGTATGCCTTCTCTGTAACACCCCTTCCATTATGGGGATGGAGGGAACTGACCAAGCTATGAAAGTCATTAGTGCATTTACCAACAAGGCTGATTTGGAGACAGAAATATAGACAGGCTTATGTGATTCGAGAAACATGCCCAGATAGTGTTTCTATATTTGTAGCATGCTGGACCATTTTCAAAGCACTTCTGTGTCCATTTGCTCATCTGACCTCACAGCAGCCTGGGGAGTGGGAGGAGAGTGACATACTATGAGGTTACGGGTGGTCACGCAGCAACTCCATCCACTGAGCTACCTCTCTCCTCCATGCTGGGCCAGCCTCGGCCGGCCAGCCTCTGGATAATCTGTACCAGGTCTGTACCAGGTGACACTGCCTTTACGTTTTGCCCTGCAGGTGAAAGTGGAAATGGAGACCCTGGTGAGGGAGAAGGGAGTCAACTCGTTTCAGATGTTCATGACCTACAAGGACTTGTATATGCTTCGGGACAGCGAGCTGTACCAAGTGTTTCACGCTTGCAAGGATATTGGAGCTATCGCCCGAGTCCATGCTGAAAATGGGGAGCTCGTGGCTGAGGCAAGGCAGTAGAGAATATTGGGCAAGAGGGGGTGGGCACCAATTCTCAGAGGGATTCTTGACCACCTGTGACCCATCCTACAGGGTTCAGATAAGACAAATTCTAAAAGAAATTCTAAAAGAAAGTGTGAGATGTTAACACCCCAGATGATGGATCTTTGCCCCTAAATCCAAACTTTTCTAGTGTCTGTAAAAAAACAAATCTTCCTTTGTAGTTCAAAAGGGTTTCTAAGTCTTGAATGATGATATCTTCATTCTAATATGATATTTAAATTCTATTACCACAAGGAATGCAGAGCATCTCTAAGAAATGAGATGTGACATTAAAATAAGAATAAATAAGAGTCAGCCTTCCACTTTCCTGGACCTCCTCAGAGGAGCAGAGGTATTAGAGAGATCTTCTCACTGGAACCAAGACAGACAAGCCCCTTTTTACTCCTGGATCTTAAGAAAGACACTTGGGGTAAAGGCTAATCTAGGCATTTCTAGAAGCTGGAGATTTAACTAGATTTCCAGTGAGGAAATTCTGATTTTTCAGATCAATAAAGAGTGCATGTCTTTAGTGTCCCAGGCCTGTTGGCTGGTGACTGAACTGTATTTCTAAGAGGAAAAAAATATTTTCAACCATTATGAAGTGAGTCTCAGGGGAGCCCTGTATTAATCCTGCCCTTTTTAGAAGATGAGGATTACAGAAGTGAGAAAAGCAGCAAGCCTATTGGCATGGGCTGGGCTGAGCATACTTTATAGTCCCTTGGGTTATGTTTTTTGTATCTCTCTCATTCTCTCGATTTTCTTTCTTTTGCTATTATTCAGGGAGCAAAGGAAGCACTAGACTTGGGTATCACAGGCCCAGAAGGCATTGAGATCAGCCGTCCAGAGGAGGTGAGAAAGACGTCTGCATTCTTTGTCAACGTCCTTCCTATAGATTCACAGAATCTTTAGGATGCATGAGACATCTGTGAATACAGGTTGTCTGGTATTGCTTTCTCCATGGGTGAAATTCCCATCTGGAAGCTTCCCAAGGAGCAGCCTCCTCCATACTACAGCTGGGACTTCACTGGTGGCTCAGATGGTAAATAATCTGCCTGCAATGTGGGAGACCTGGGTTCCATCCCTGGGTCGGGAAGATCCCCTGGAGAAGGGAATGGCAACTCAGTCCAATATTCTTGCCTGGAGAATTCCATGGACAGAGGAGCCTACCAGGCTACAGTCCATTGGGTCGCCAAGAGTCAGACAGGAGTGTGCAGCTAATACTACTACCCTACTACACTGCTACTATGCTTCAGCTGACCAGGCCTTGAACTTCTGTGGGGAAGACCACTTTGGAGAAACAGACCCACCTGGGTTGGGTTCTGATTTCAAGGATCTGAGGGAGGCCATGTGAGCATGTGAGGGGTTGCAGTAGCCAAAATTAAATTGGGAGAGAAAAGACAGACTGAAAGAGCCTTCAGATGCTAGAAGAAACTCCAGGCTGTAAGCCAGTGAATCCGCATTTGGGGGCTGAGATCCCTTTGAGTGTCTGAGGAAAACTCTGGACTGTTCCCACTAGAAACAAGAGGCACATGTGTGTGCTCTCTCCCTCTTTTCCTGTTCATCGCAAAGAATGGTAACTAACGCCTGCCCCTCCTCTGCCCTCTGATTTTACCCTCTCGTGGTTTTGCAGGATGTTGACACAAATGCCCTCCAGTGCCCATTTTCTGAAGAATTTGACTCTGGAGGATCACATTAGATAAATAATGCATTCTTGCCCTATGGCCCTGTTCAGATATCCCCCACCACTGGTGAGGAGACAGCTATTTTCTGTTTCTTCAAAGCCTTAAATGCAGAGTGGTGCTTGGATGCCCATGAAGAATTGATGGGGAAGCCTTGAGGGATGAAGAGCTGGAGACAGGATGTCATGGTTCTACCATCTGACAGAAACTAAGTCAGCTTATACTGGGTCAGCCCTGTATAAGCCTTACTCCTGCCCTGGGTCTGTCCCTATCTGTCAGAGCCCTTGAATGTAGCTCCAGTCTGGGCACCTCAGAGCTGGTAGAGAAAGACACACCAACTTCAATAAAGACAATGCACTGAGAGTGCCCATGAGAACAGGGGTGGGTGGGTGATGGGCACAGGACTGCACTTTGTGGAGTTCTACCAGGAGAGGAGCAAGGCACTGACTGTAGTGGTAGTAAAAGCAAGAATTACCACCACCATCATCTACTGATTAAAGGGGAGCATCTGGGGAGATTTTGCTCCCCAGGGACATTTGGTGATGTCCAGAGTTATTTTGTTGTTCAGTCACTCAGTCATGTCCGACTCTTTGCGACCCCATGGACTGCAGCACGCCAGGCTTCCCTGTCCTACACCATCTCCCAGAGCTTGTTCAAACTCCTGTCCATCGAGTCGGTGATGCCATCCAACCATCTCGACCTCTGTCGTTCCCTTCTCCTCCTGCCTTCACTCTTTCCCAGCATCATGGTCTCTTCCAGTGAGTCGGCTCTTTGCATCAGATGGCCAAAGTACTGGAGCTTCAGATATTTTGGGTTGTCCCAACTCAGGGGGAGGATGTTACTGGCATCTAGTAGGTAGAGGTGGCGGCTGCTGCTGAAGAGCCCACAATGTCCATTCAGCCTCCACCACAAAGAATTACCTCACACAAAATGTCAATAGTGTCAAGGTTCAGAAATCCTGATCTAGGCTAATTTCCAGCTTGAAATCAGTCAGTGTTGCTCCTTTGCTACAGTTCTGAGATGGCTGTGGAGAGAAGGCACCAGAAACCAGGGGAGGTGTTTTTGTTTGCTCTTGTTTTATTGCCTTTGAATTAAGCCCTGAGTAGCGTCCAGGGAAGACATGCCTGGAACACTAAGTCTTGGGATGCTCTCGGGGTGAACAGAGGTGGCTGGAACTTGGTGCCCCTGCTCAGGGTTTCCTCCCAGGCCAGTGTCTGTGGGTGCAGTTGGCCCCTCCGGCTCTGAGTCAGACATTCCAGTACTTTCTACAGGGTGGGGTATCAGGCAGAGGTAAGCTTGCTTGGGGAGATGATGAAGTTTGTTTTCTTCCTGTCCTCTGTTCCTAACAGCTGGAAGCAGAAGCCACTCACCGAGTTATCACCATTGCAAACAGAGTAAGTAGACCCCAGATCACTCTCAGCCCATTTTCAACTCTGGGGTCAGAAACCAGCCTGGATGGTGGAGTCCCAATCTGCTCTGGGTGCTAGCACCAGGTCTGGCTCACAGGACCCCAAATGAACATCGTTTGCTAAATGAACATTGTTATTCCCACAGCCATGATAGGAGTGCTCCTTGCCACTAGCTGTCTGTTCCACCCCACTGAGCTTACTGACATCTGGTTCATTGCTCAAGTGGAAACAACTCCCAAGGAAGGCGAGGCAAGGTGGGGACCACAGAGCCTCACGGCAACTGGAATCTGTTTCTTCTAGAGGAACAAAAATTTTTACTTAGAGAATCACAATTCAGACCTCTAGCTCTGGGCCATTCGTGATTTTTTTGTTGGTACAGTTCAGGGTAAGGGGGCACTGATGCAGTGTCACGGTGAGAGCAAGCAAGAGACGTGACAAGCTTGATCAAAGACAAGCTTCTGGTCACATGCCAGTCAATCAACCATTCCAAGAGACTGTTTCATTATCTAAAATTGGGGTGAGGTTATCACCCACTCCTTACAGGATGGTTGTGAGCATCAAACAAATCATGGAAGGAAAAGCACTTTATACACAATAGAACACTGTATCAAGGTCATTTCCCCTCCTGAACTGTCACTAGAGGGTTCCCTTTGCTCAGATAATCCAAACTACCTTCTCTAAAACACTAGTTTTCTAAGTGCAGTCTCTGGACTAGCTGCTTCCACATTGTTTGTTAGAAATAGGAACTCAGAAACACAAATGCTCAGGCTTGTCCAGACCCACTGAATCAGAAACTGGGGGTGACGCCCAGCAATCTGTGTTTTAACAAGCCCACTAATGATTTTAATAGGCACTAACACTTGAGAACTTCTCCTCTGGAAAGACCTGGGCTACCTTGAAGGCTATGAGCAGAGGATGAAGGGTGTGGTGTTAGGGACACCAGGGGAACACAGAGGTCAGAGGTCCAGTTGGTCTCAGAACTAGTCAGGAAACTTGTACCAAGCACATCAAATGTCAGGCCAGTTCCTAAATTCTCTATCCTCCTAATTTGATAAGAAAAGAAGGCACTAGAATAACATTTGGGAAAGGTTTTCCATTAGCCTTTATAAGTCTAGAAGCTGGACAAGGACATCATTTTATTGTTATAACAATAATTATGCTAGCAATTACTTCCTGATGGAAACTTACCCCAGAGTAAGGAAAGATCTGAACAACAAAAGGGCAAGTCCTCCTTTTTTTAGCTCAAACATATTCCCAGAGAAGTGAAACCGTGGACCATGGTTGCACAGTTCAGTAGAGGAAAAGTTAATCAGCGTTATAATCCAGGTGTCCATTTGCAAGACTGGTCCTGTCTGATGTAGACTGAACCCTGAACTTTTTGTGTAGCATTTCTTCTCTGGGGTAGGGTACCTTCTATCTGCTGATAGAGCAGCCTTCATATGGCAGGCATCATAATTTTAGATATGGGACATAATACACAACTGTATCTAGGTCTTCACATTCATGAACAGGAAAAAATCCCTCATTTTAAGTTGTAAATAGTCTTGGTGTTGGCTGGTAGAAAATGTGAGGTTCAGCACTTGACATCTTACCCAGATATTCCCCCTGTGGGCTCTGGTGCTGGGCACCACTTGTCCCCTCCTTATTTTGTGGGGTTCCCCTAGCCTGCAGCTGCCAGGCCTGCATTCTGTGCAGAAGACCGTCAGCCTAAGGAGGGTGCAGAGCGATGCAGGGGGAAGTGCTGGCGCCAGGACTAATCCTGTCTGGTCATCTTGATGCTTGTTATGGGGTTGATGCTCTCTCCTTCCCACCATGTTTCCTGTGTTTAGACTCACTGTCCCATCTATCTGGTCAACGTGTCCAGCATCTCAGCCGGTGATGTTATTGCAGCTGCTAAGATGCAAGGTGAGTTAGTAGGGTGGGCTGGGCAGTTAGCCCTTGTGCGAGGGGTGCCCAGCAGCTTCATGCACTTTCCCTTCCGGCTCCTGAGGCCAGGCCCTGAGACTGCCCTGCCCTTCTCTTTCCTGCTGTCTTCCTGCCCAGGCCTGGGGTTGGCCCCTTAGAATCAGGGTTTTCCTCTGCACATTTGTATGCATAACAGCTTTACAGAAGTGTCTGTCACCTCTCCTCAGATTGATAAAAATTTTCCAAGTTTTTTAATCAACTCATGAATTGGTTTTGTTTTGTTTTTTTTTTTTTTTCTCTTGGGTTTTGCTAGTGGTTGCCTTGGTAACCAACATAAAATCCTGGATGAGTTACAGCGGACATTTCAGGGGGAAATGCCTATGAAGTCCTTGGAGAAATGACAGTGTCGGAGCTGGACATCCCCTTCAGGAACCCAGTGTACCAGCCCTAGGACACCTGTGTGTCTGAGCACCTGGCCACGCCTGAAGGCTTTGTCCATGCTTGTACTCCCAGCCTGGCTTGGGGTGCCAGTGGGGGCCTGATAACAAGCATAAAAGATCACAGTCACGAACCTGGGGATATAAATTAGGGCCTTCCAGCCCTCCCGCCACACTGCCTTCCGCATCCCGCCTCCTACCTCTCCTCTAGCTAGACCTCCTCCAGGGTCTCACCTGTGCTGTGGACCCAGCCTTCTGCCTCTGTCTCCTGGGACGCGGGAGCACTCTGGCCTTGACCGCAGCTGGGGTCTCCAATGCCCAGCCGAGCTCAGGCTAGTCCCTTCCTTTCTGACTTCAGCTCCTTCCCCTGCCCAGTGAGAGGCTCCGACCAACGCTCCCCCAGGTTCACTGGCCTCCTGGTGATGGTCGGACTCCCCTCTTCTTGCAGGGAAGGTCGTGCTGGCTGAGACCACCACTGCACACGCCACGCTCACGGGCTTACACTACTACCACCAGGACTGGTCCCACGCAGCCGCCTACGTCACGGTGCCTCCCCTGAGACTGGACACCAACACATCAACCTACCTCATGAGCCTGCTGGCCAAGTAAGGCACCTCAGCTGGACCACGATGCAGCCTTGTGTCACGATTCGGGCCATGCTGGGCATTTGTAGACCTTTAAGGTGATATCGTAGAGGCCCCCAGTCTGACCTAAGTTCGGTTTCCTTGTGTCCAAAGGAAGAGTTTTGCTTGTGTTGCCTTCTCCAAAGCTCCTGCTGTGCCATGGTGCTCCTATGACCGCTTGATTGGGAGTGAGAGCTTCTGAGGAGATAAGTAAAGAGCGTATATAAAACTGTGCTGCTAAGTCGCTCCAATCGTGTCCGACTCTGTGCGACCCCATGGACGGCAGCCCACCAGGCTCCCCTGTCCCTGGGATTCTCCAGGCAAGAACACTGGAGCGGGTTGCCATTTCCTTCTCCAATGCATGAAAGTGAAAAGTGAAAGGGAAGTCGCTCAGTCGTGTCCGACTCCCAGCGACCCCATGGACTGCAGCCTACCAGGCTCCTCCATCCATGGGATTTTCCAGGCAAGAGTACTGGAGTGGGGTGCCATTGCCTTCTCCGATATAAAACTGTGAACAGTAGCTATTCAGAATTTCAAAGGACCTTGCTCTCATATACTGAAGACCACTGAGGAGCTGTAGGATGTAGACTCTGACTTATCTGAGAATATTTGTGGATCTTTTTCTTTTTTCCTTCACCTCCCCCTCTCATTGTTTCCCACGTGATTTACTCTCATTGTGTGTCCCTCCCTCTGTGTTGCTCCCTCCTTTCTTTCCTCTTTTCCTTTTTCTTCCACACCTTCTCCCTCTTTCTTCTTAACCTCTTCCTCCAGACCTTCTTTTCTCCAGTTCCTGTTTTTCCAAAACTGCTTTTCCCATTCAATCTGAATCTAGATAATATTCTTCAATGGATAGTCTGATTCTGGTGGGACACAAACATGGAAAGATTTTGTTTGGTTCCAGTGAGTGAAGTGAAGTTGCTCGGTCGTGTCCAACTCTTTGCGACACCATGGACTGTGGCCTATCAGGCTCTGAGGAGCCTCTCAGTCCATGGAATTTTCCAGGCAAGAGTACTGGAGTGGGTTGCCATTTCCTTCTCCAGTACTGGCTTGCAAATTCTTGCCTCTAGTAACCCTTCAGTTCAGTTCAGTTCAGTTGCTCAGTCGTGTCCGACTCTTTGCAACCCCATGAACTGCAGCACGCCAGGCCTCCCTGTCCATCACCAACTCCCGGAGTTCACTCAAACTCAAGTCCATCAAGTCAGTGATGCCATCCAGCCATCTTATCCTCTGTCCCCTTCTCCTCCTGCCCCCAATCCCTCCCAGCATCAGGGTTTAGGTAATGGTAAAACCCATTGCTTTTTCTTCCCTTTTGGTTATTAAAGTCCAGTTCAGTTTAAAAGTCAGTCTCCTCTCCTCCCAACTCTCAGCTTGGGGAATTTGGTGGGCATTAGGATTAAAGGGGTGGGGACACTGGTCCACACCCAAGCACGGCCTGTACCCCTGTACTAACTGATGCTGCTTCTTCTCTGGAAGAAAGTTGACTGGCTTCTGGGGCCCTCCTTGTGCAGGGTATGTGCCCAGATAAGGGCTCTCTTGAGCCACTCTCATGCCATCCTCTGACACAGGAGATGGAGTCCAGCTTGACTTCTCCTTTTAAAACAAAAATTATTTCTTTGGCTCTGCTGGGTCTTAGTTGCAGCACCCGGGATCTTTGATCTTCCTTGCAGCATGTGGTATCTTTAGTGGGACCTGGGATCCTGACCAGGGATGGAACCCAGGCTCCCTGCTGTGGAAATGCAACGTTTTAGTCACTGGACCGTCAGGGGAGTCCCCATCTTTACCTCCTCTAACCTGGCCCTTCCCAGCTTCCCTGTGAACAAGAACCTGGGCCTGCAGCTTAAGCCCCAAAAGGTGACTTTTGCAGAGTCTGGGCCCAGAGGAAGCTCACGCAGCTTTGCCGCTCCTTCTGATGGGATTACAGGCTGCCCCACCCCCATGACCTGACTCTCCTCATTCAGAGGCTCAGACGGGCCCACCCACCCATCTTCCAAGCAGGTGCCTGCTCCTGTCACCTCTGATCTCCATAGGTGAACTTCTTCAAATGTCTCCTCTTGACTCTGAGGTAGACTAGTTGGGGGAGAGGGAAAGTACCATTCAACTCATGAAAACAGGAAGAAGGGCAAGACCACAGGACCCTCCATTTTACCAAACACCTCAGTCGCCCTCCCTGTTTTCTGCTTTTATAGACGTGGGGATGGTGATACACTTCTGCTAGGATGATGGTGGGGAGTGTTGAGGGAAGTGACCAGCCCCAGTTGGAGGTGGCTGTCATTAGATAATGGGGCATTTATCTCATCCATGTCCTTAGTTTTCAGTCTTGGTTGGTTGACTAACAGCTGGAAAATTTCCACTCAACATCTTGCTCTCTTAACAACCTAAAGAGCACTGTGCTGCTGCTAAGTCACTTCAGTCGTGTCCGACTCTGTGCGACCCCATAGATGGCAGCCCACCAGGCTCCACGGTCTCTGGGATTCTCCAGGCAAGAACACTGGAGTGGGTTGCCATTTCCTTCTCCAATGCATGAAAGTGAAAAGGGAAAGTGAAGTCGCTCAGTCATGTCTGACTCTTCGCAACCCCATGGACTGCAGCCCACCAGGCTCCTCTGTCCATGTGATTTTCCAGGCAACAGTACTGGAGTGGGGTGCCATTGCCTTCTCTGAAAGAGCACTATGGGGTTTTCCAAATGTGACTGGAGTGCAGGTGGTAGGGTCCTGGGGCCACGGTGGCCCCTGGAGGGGTAGGATATGTTGTGGCACAGTGGCAGTAATTATAATCTGTCCCATAAATTGCTAAGATTCTGAGCAGTGGCAGCTCTGAGAGTTTTAACCAATTTGAGAGAGTAAAGGGAGAAATGGTAGATCAGCTCTTACTTTTAAAAATGCTTGTTTGGGGGAAAAACCAGCTTCCTTTTCACTATTATCAACACAACAAAAACAAGCCAGTATCAAGAACCCATGATAATAGTTTTGGCTCCTTTCCAAGGTCAAAGAACTCTTTCAAAATACCTCACAAGCAAATTTACGGAAAGAACAAAAACATAATGAATTCCCCAACCCACCCAAATTCGTGTGCCCAAACCCACACGAATTTAAACAAGCAGAAGAAGAAAAGTATTATTAATTGAATAATTTCAAGTTTTTATTTCTAGCTTATTTTTTCAAATTTATTTAAATTATTCAACTAAATTCTATTCATTTAAACAGAATTATAATTTCATGTGAATAATTATGAGAATAGTTTGAATCTCTTTTTTAATCAGTGCATATTGTAAACTTGTATAATTTTATAGAATTTGGAGCATATTTTTAACATTTTTAGGAATTCATGATTACTGTAATTTTGCTTTTATGACATTTTAGTGATAATTGGTGTTACGCAAAGTACTTGATAGAAAACCCACGCACTAATTAACGTATTTCTATAAGAAAATATGAGCTGCTTTATAATGATCTATTTTAGGACATGATCTCTTCGGGTATATCAGGGTAAAAAGTACAATCTGTAGATGTCAGGATTTGTCCTTTATTTAAAATCTGACTTCTTAAAGAGACCAGAAACTCTTTCATTTGAACTTATATATTTTTAAAGCGGGTTTCCCTGGTGGCTCAGATGGTAAAGAATCTACCTGCAATGTGGGAGACCTGGGTTCGATCCCTGGGTTGGAAGATCCCCTGGAGGAGGGCATGGCAACCCACTCCAGTATTCTTGCCTGGAGAATCCCTATGGGCAGAGGAGCCTGGCGGGCTTCAGTCCATCCGGTCACAAAGAGTTGGATACAACTCAAAGAGTCAGAGCGACTAAGCACAGGACAGCACATTTTTAAAGTACTTAACAAAAGTTAGTGATGTTTTAAAGAGTAGGGATGGGTGTGTCATATCTCCCAGATTCCTGGCAGCACTGGGGGTCCCCAAAAGCTCTTCTGGAATGTGCCCTCCTCATTCACTCCTGCCTAGCGAACACTTACTCGTGTGTGGGCCTTTTAAGAAAGGCGAGGGCTCAGTTAGACTTGTCAGTTAAAGCATGGGGTCCATGGATCCTCAGCCCCTGACTCTAATGAGCATTTTCTGATCTGAACCCCACCCAGGGGTCTGGAGAACACCTGAGAAAGAGTGAAAACTGAAGATTCTGTTCATCGCTGGCAGGTTCTCTGGGTCTGGGGGAGGTGGGGGGTCTCTGGGAACACAACCCTCTGCTCAGTGGAGGACCCCCTCCTGCAGTCTCTCGGGGGGCCACAGCAGCATCTTTGGCACCAGAAGCTGCCAGCCCTGCCACAGAGGAGCTAAGTCAGGTCCCTGTGGATTTTGCCAAGGATAGTAGTCATTTGGGGAAAGCCCTGCCAGGCCCCCAGTGGAGGCAGCCCCATGTGCAGCCTGACCCTGAACGTCTGAGAGCCTTAAGAATATGCCTCCTCACCAAGCCAAATAATGCCTTCTGCACAAAGATTCCCCTCTGAGGATCGCATCTCGGTTGGCCCACATGCACACACAAGGCTTGGTAACTCCTCCAAGTTAAACTAGACTCCAGGGCCCCTGCTGTGCTGTCCCCTCTCCCACCAGGCCCCTCCCTGCCCTCTTAGGGTGTTTCCTCCTCAGGCTGTCCTGGCCTGGGCAATGGAGGCATCCCCTCCCGCACCTCTGAGGCCTACAGAGATCTCTGAACGTGGGCCAGCCATCTGCCTGTCTCCTCAGGCAGAGGGTCTGCCACCATGTGAACTCTCACCGACATAAGTCTCCACCCCAAGTTCTGAGCTGGCCCAGGAGCCCCTCAAGAGCCCGGCATGCCTCACCCACCATAGCCTCAGCAACCATCTGAGGACCATGGTCACGGATGGCAGTGGCGATGACCCACTGCCATGTCATTGCTGGCTCATCAAGCCAGGCTTCTCTTCTATCTTGTCCATCCTCTTCCCACAAAGCTTAACATAGAACTTGAGTATTTTACCAAGCACGTGCTTGTTGCCAGCAGGGCCAGGTGGGGGTTGAGCAGGGACATGAGAGGGAGTTTGTATATGTTTTGGGGAAGTAAAACTACCTCCACCCTCTCACTTTAAACTCTTTTAAGTTCAATTTTTCTCTGTTCGTTCTCTTAACTCTTAAAGTCAACATCCCAAAGACTACTCTCGATGTCTTCTATGACCCTGGCATTCTGTGCCATGGTTAGCACATATCCCCATTCTGCAGATGTGTAAACTGAGGTTCTCACAGATTAACTCATTAGAGGTCATACAGCTCTGAAGTATCAGAGTGGAGACTGAAACCAGCTTTGCCAGGTTCCCAAGCAAAGGCTTTTTCCCTGTCCTCACCCTCTGGGACCCTGGCCTCCCCTCCCCTTACTAGTCATGTCCTTCTCTTTACCCAGTGATACTTTGAACATTGTGGCGTCAGATCACCGGCCTTTCACCACGAAGCAGAAAGCTATGGGCAAGGAGGACTTCACTAAGATCCCCCACGGTGTGACCGGGGTTCAGGACCGCATGAGCGTCATCTGGGAGAGAGGCGTGGTACGTTCCCAGGACCCCACCCGGCGCTGGGCCGCAGAAGAATTTTCACACTTTAGGAGGGCTGGGTCAACTACTGCTCTTGTTTCACTCAAAAACAAAACAGAAAAGGTCTTTTTTATTTTCCTGATCAGAAAAGTAAGAAGTCCTAGCATGACAATTTGGAAAATACAGAAAAGTACTAGAAAAAAACATAATTCCATACTGAGAAATTATTAATATTTTGGTATATTTCTTCCTAAGCTCTATGCATGCAGCATACATTATTTTAATTACTGGGTTTATCTTTTTTTTTCATATAACAGTGTATTTTGAGTGCCTTCCTATATCAGTAAAAGTTCTTTAAAAACATCTTTGTTAATAACTAAACAAGATTTCCTCCCATGGAAGCACCATATTCAGTTACGGCTTCCCTGGTGTTTGGAACTTTCAACTGCTTCAAATTTTTGCATTTAGCAATAACACTGCACAGAATTTCTTTGTTCATGAGTGTATGTCAGCATTTCTAATTGTTTCCTGAGGACAGATTCCTAGAAATGGATTTCTGGACCAGGGGATGTGAACTTTCTTTAAGGATCTTGGTATCTTTCGTCCAATAGTAAAGACAGAGACTAGGAATTCATTTGAATACCACCTGTTCTGCCCCTGAAAAATAAGTAATTTGGTCTTGACCTATCACAGATTAGATGCAGTTTTAGGGGATGAGCCTGAAGAAATTTGAAATACACAAGGCTAAGCCACCAGCTCAGGGAAGACCCTGAGGCAGCTCAGGAATCCCTTTTTAAATTTATTTATTTGGCTTTGCTGAGTCTTAGTTGCAGCACGTGGGATCTTTCATTGTGGCTCACAGGTTTCTCTTTAGTTGGGGTGGACAGTCTCATTTGCTCAGCAGCATGTGGGATCTTAGTTCTCCAACCAAGGATTAAACTCATGTCCCGTGCATTGGAAGGCGATTCTTAACACCTAGACCACCTACAAGTTCTAGGAATCCCTTTTGAAGAATGTCCATGATGCACTCATGGGTGGGGCTATAAGATGCCTTTCCAGCACAGAATATATGTCCTTTCATGGATTTAGGAAAGCTCCCAATTTATCCATAGTGAGCACATGAGTAGACCTGGTTTTACAAACAGGAGGTAGATTTGCCCCAAGAAAGCCACCATTTGGAAGAAGGGCCCACCCACCACTGTTAACAAAAAGGAGAGAGGAGGAAATGAGCACATGGGAACCGAGCCATGCAGATTGTCTCATCCGAGATGATGCCCATGGCATTGTCCAGCACCAGTATTCGGACCAACTAAAAGCTCACAACAGTGACGGGGTGTGAGGCACACACAGGACCTTGGTTGACCTGAGCCTTTGGCCATGTTTCAGGTTGGAGGAAAGATGGATGAGAACCGTTTTGTGGCCGTTACCAGTTCCAACGCAGCCAAGATTCTCAACCTGTATCCCCGAAAGGGCCGCATCATCCCTGGAGCTGATGCCGATGTGGTGGTGTGGGACCCCGAAGCCACCAAGTAAAGCCTGCTACTTGTCTCCAGGGCTGGGGGATGGGGTTTTTAAGGACCTTGTGTTACAGAACTCCAAAGCATCATATTTGCCCTACTTCTAGCATAGAGCAGGATGTCCCTGAGATGTGTTCAGTTCAACAAATACTTGAGGGTTTGCCATGGTCCAAGCACTAGGGATGCAACAGTGAACAAGAAGGTCTGAAGACTTGCCGCAGGGCAAGCTCCATGTGCACAGCTTTACAGTTTTTCACAGCTGCATCACATCAATGATCTCATGTGCTTATCTCAGCCCTGAGAAGCACTCAAGGCTGGAGTTCTTACTTCCATTTTACTATTGAAAAAACTTGGAAAAGGAAATGGCAACCCACTCTAGTATTCTCGCCTGGAGAATTCCATGAACAGAGGAGCCTGGTGGGCGACAGTCCATGGGATCACAAAGAGTCAGACACAATTGAGTATCACTCACTGAAGAAACTAAGAGCAGAGAGTAGAGGGACTCCCCAATCACATAGCTAATAAGAGGCTGAACCAGACAGATGTCCTGACACTCAGTTCCAGACTCTTCCACCAAGCCTCTGCTTCCCTCATTGAGAGTGTGCATTCTGTCGAGCACAGCACTTGACACCCACAGTATTTATGAATACAACTTGAGTGAATAAATGAAATGCATCGGGAATTATCAAGCTGCAGGATACAGGGCATCATGTTTACTCAGAGGTTTGACCAGGGGAGATGGGAATTGTTTTCTAATACTAAACTTTATTCAGTCACTCAACAAATATCTGTTAAGTGCTACCATTTGCCAAGCACTTTTCTAGACACACAAGCTAACAGTGAACAAGACAAAAATGTGCTGGGATTTTGAAGGTAAAAAGTTGAACTGCAGAAAAAGTTCTCCCTGTGCACCACCGCCCAGCCCCTTGCCCAGATCCCTGTCCTGCTTCTCCATTAGGGCACTTGAGAAGTCAGATTCTGCATCCAGCCTGGGGCTGGTCCCTGTTGCTCTTGTGGGTGTGGCTGTTAGTGATTGCTATTGGCAGAAAGACCCTTAGAGTGTAGGCCAGTATGTTAGTCAGCTAGGGTGCTCCCATAACAAAATAGGAGGAGGCTTGAACAATAGAAATTCATTTTCTCACAGTCCTGGAGGCTAGAAGTCCAAGATCAAGGTGTCAGCAGGGCTGATTTCATTCTGAGACCCTTGGTTTATGGAGGTCATCTCTTCCCTGTGTCTCTACATGGCACTGCCTCTGTGTGTGCACTTCTGGCATCTCCATTTCCTCTTATAAAGACACCCATTTGATTGGATTAGGGCCCACCTGTATGACCTCATTTTACTTTAATTAGTTCTTTAAAGGCCTTATCTCCGAATATAGTCACGTTCTGAGGTACTGGGGACTGGGACTTCAACAGATAACTTTGTGGTGACATAATTCATTCTAGCCTTTGGGAGTCCTTCCTTTCCACTGAGCGTCATCGCCTCTTCCCCTGAGCACCTTCCCTTCCTTTGAGCTGTAACAGCTTTACCTCCTCTCATAGTGTTCTCTCCCAGCCACTGCGTTCCCACCAGGACCATCTCCGCCAGCACCCAGGTGCAGGGAGGAGACTTCAACCTGTACGAGAACATGCGTTGCCACGGTGTCCCGCTGGTCACCATCAGCCGAGGCCGGGTCGTGTACGAGAACGGCGTCTTCATGTGTGCTGAAGGCACCGGCAAGTTCTGTCCCCTGCGATCCTTCCCAGACACTGTCTACAAGAAACTGGTCCAGAGAGAAAAGGTATGGTGAGGGAGAGGGGAGAATACATGTGGGAAGGGGTTGAAGACCCCTGCTGGGGACTTCTTATATGACTATTGTAAATCTCAAAGATGTTCTCACTGTTTTTTCCACCAGAATCCTATTGCCTGAATAGTCACTTTGGGAACAATCAAAATAGTAGAAAAGGAGCACCTGTAACAGAGTAAAATTTACTTGGGAGGGGTCCCCAAGTCCCTTGGAGCCAGGGACACTATGAGGTGCTCACAGCTATCCTGACACCCAGGTTTCTTGTGGTCCCTCAGGGCAGGGGGCTTCTGGCTTAGTCAGGGTTATCATATTTGCACTGGAGATCCTCTTTCCCAAAACTCCCCACAGTTGCCCTGTGTCTGCTGTGGAGTGGGTGGGCTTTGCTGAGTCTCCAACACTGAAGGGATCAGGGCAGGTCTGAAATAGCTCACTGCCATGTGGGGGTAGCCTGAGGTCTTCTTTTGAGAATTTCACCCAGTCCTTGGATTCCATTAGCACTCTAGGTGTTCAGTGAAGCTTGAGGCTCCTTCCTCATCTCCAGGGATACCGAACGCTTGGGAGAGTTTCACCCAAAAGAACTGGCTCTTCCCTCACTGCTCTGGGATTGACTGTCCAGACTTATCTTTGAGGACTGCCCTGGCCTTCCTGTGTGCCATCTCAGCTGCTGCGCTCATGCGGCGTGGCAGAAAGTGAAGAACTAAAGAGCCTCTTGATGAAAGTGGAAGAGGAGAGTTAAAAAGTTGGCTTAAAGCTCAACATTCAGAAAACTAAGATTATGGCATCTGGTCCCATCACTTCATGGCAAATAGATGGGGAAACAGTGGCTGACTTTATTTTTCTGGGCTTCAAAATCACTGCAGATGGTGATTGCAGCCATAAAATTAAAAGACGCTTACTCCTTGGAAGGAAAGTTATGACCAACCTAGACAGCATATTAAAGAGCAGAGACAATACTTTGTCAACAAAGGTCCATCTACTCAAGGCTATGGTTTTTCCAGTGGTCATGTATGGATGTGAGAGTTGGACTATAAAGAAAGCTGAGCACAGAAGAATGGATGCTTTTGAACTGTGGTGCTGGAGAAGACTCTTGAGAGTCCCTTGAACTGCAAGGAGATCCAACCAGTCCATCCTAAAGGAGATCAGTCCTGGGTGTTCATTGGAAGGACTGATGTTGAAGCTGAAACTCCAATCCTTTGGCCACCTGATGCAAAGAGCTGACTCAACTGGGAAAGACCCTGATGCTGGGAAAGATTGAAGGCAGGAGGAGAAGGGGACGACAGAGGATGAGATGGTTGGATGGCATCACCGACTGGATGGACATGGGTTTGGGTGGACTCCAGGAGTTGGTGATGGACAGGGAGGCCTAGCGTGCTGCAGTTCATGGGCTCACAAAGAGTCAGACACGACTGAGACTGAACTGACTGACTGACTGACTGACCTTCCTGACAACTCCAGGTGCTGGGAACCAGTAGCAGCCCCAGCCTCGTGGTGGAGGACCCAAATCACCAGAAAATAACAAGTCTGACAAACTGACAGGTGGAAGCATCATGCGGTTTCCCCTCTGGCAGAAAGTACTATCATCATGATTCAAAATCCTGCTGCCTAGCTATTTCCAGATTCTGTCCAGAAATGGTGGGTGTTCTTAGAAACACCATGACCAATGGCCTAGGAGCCCTAGCCCCAATCCAGGTCTTCTGTTGGGGAGCAGACTTGGACTACGCAAACAAAGCATGACTGTAGTTATCCCAGTATTCAATCTGAAAGCAGACTCAGGATCTCTCAGGTAGGTGAAGGGTCCCATCTCCACTATGCTTCCCAGATGGGGACAATGGCAGGAGGCCTCAGCCCCACCTCTGGAAGACATGCCAGAAAGAGATGGAAAAGCGATCCATTCACACACAAGATTATCTGACAAAGGATGGAAATGATTTAAAATAAGAAAATGGAAAAAATATCAGTGATGATGTAGAGAAATCGGGATGCTTATTCACTGTAAAATCAATGTAAAATGGTACAGCCACTTTGGAAAACAGTTTGGCAATTCCCAAAAAGTTATAGAGTTGCCAAAATGACTCAGCAATTCCTTTCTTGGTATGGACATACTCAAGAGAAATGAAAACACATGTCTGCAAAAAATCTTATCCATGAATGTTGATAGCAGGATTTTTTCCTTATAGCCAAAAAGTGAGAACAACTCAAATGCCTATCAACTATTGAATAAACAAAATGTGGTGTTAATATAGCCATACAATGGAATGTTATTCGGCCATGAAATGGAATGGAATGCTAATATATGCTATATACAACATGCACGAACCTTAAAAACATTATGCTAAGTGAAAGAATCCAGTCACAAAAGACCACATATTATATGATTCCGTTTGTTGGAAATGTCCAAAAGAAGCAAATCCGCAGACAGAAAATAGACTAGTGGTTGCTTAGGGTTGGTCAGAGAGAATGGGAGTGATTGCTCATGAGTATGGGGATTTTTGAGGGGTGATGAAGATATTTTGAATTTACACAGTGGTGATGGTGGCACAACCTTGTGAATTACACTAAACACAACTATACTGTATACTTTTAAATGGTGAGTTTTATGGTATGTGAATTATATCTCAATTCAAAAAAAATATCTGTCAATAGTTCTGTGACTTACCCAAAAAAGAACATTTTAGTCAGGAAATAGGGTCAAAAGAGGGTAAAGAAAGTGTTTGAAGCCCTTCTAAAAGCCAACCTCACAAAAATGTCAGACAGATACCAGTTTGTGCTGCTCTGAGGGCCAGCCACAGTGAAAGAGCCCAGCTTCTAGGGCTGACATAAATTTAACTCAGAATCCCTTTATCCAAAGCACTTATTGTAATGACAAAGTAAGGTCCTCAAGAAAAAGCCATCTCTATTTCCTATTCTCCAGTATAGCCCTTACATACAGAACGCAGGGCTTCCCCAATGGCTCAGCAGTAAAGAATCCACCAAAATGCAAGAGATGCAAGAGACACGAGTTCGATCTCTGGGTGGAGAAGATCCCCTGGAGGAGGAAATGACAACCCACTTCGGTATTCTTGCCTGGGAAACCTCATGGACAGAGGAGGCTGGCAGGCTACAGTCTATGGGGTCGCAAAGAGTCGGACACAAGTGAGTGACTGAGCACACAATAGAATATAGGTATGCAGAAAACCTAATTTCCCCCAAATTATAAATAAGCAGTTCATACAGAGCAGGGTCCTCGGGGAGAAACCAGCCCTGGGGTTGGGACTAGTATCTAAAGCCAGGAAGCCAGGGGCTTCCCAGACCTGCCAAAGTCACTCACCCAGGGCTTACCAGGTCCATACTCCCACCTACACCACCCGGACCCCAAAGTGCAGCCTGGTAAAGGCTAAAACACTCTAGACCAGCTTTGACATTCTGAGGGCTGAGCTCAACTACACATCTGTTGGAGAATACAAAGGAATATGTAAGCTGAGGAGCATTCCAGAAATCACCCATATCTATTGTTTCTCTCAAGGTTTTCAATAAGCATTGAGCAGCAAGGAGATTGAGGTTCTGTCTCTGATGAGTGCCTGGGGTGTAGATTATATATGCTGCTCCTTCAGACCTTATGCACACACCCCAACACACTTCCTCTCACAATACCACCCTTTAAAATGATAAAGCCCCATAAATGACCTCTGCAATAATAACAACTGCTGGTACTTTTGTGTCACTCACCATGTGCCAGAGCTTTACGTGTTCTATTTCATTTGATCTCATAACAACTCTGTAGTCTTACAAGTGAGAAAACAGGCACAGAGAGTTTATGTAACTTGCATAAGGTCACACAGCTTCCAAGTAACAGAACTGGGAGTGAAACATAGGCAGTCTGGTTGCAGAATATAGGTTCTTAATTCCACTGCCTTTGTGAGTAAAAAATTAACTACTATTGCTAATGAGGGATTCTAATCTTCAAATCAGCTGTATTTAGCCTCTATTCCCACAAAGTTGTCAGATCGATCCCAGTAAAAGCTCCAGTATTTTGTCCACCTGATGCGAAGAGCCGACTCATTGGAAAAGACCCTGATGCTGGGAAAGACTGAAGGCAAAAGGAGAAGAGGGAGACAGAGGATGAGATGGTTAGACAGCACCACCAACTCAATGGAAATGAATGTGAGCAAACTCCAGGAGAGAGCAGGGGACAGGAAAGCCTGGTGTGCTGCAGTCTATGGAGTCGCAAAGAGTCAGACATGACTTAGTGATTGAACAACAACAGCTTGAGAGCCTGGCCAGTGAAGGGATCACTGCTCCACGTGAGGGATGCTCTCTAAAGCGGAATATTTCCGAAGCCTACCTGCTGCCTTGGAAAGCATTCTACCAGTGTCAAGGGGGAGCCAGTGGATATCTCCTTTATGCACATACCTGCACATGCTCACACATATGCCCTGTTTAGGAAGTACAAGAGGATTCTTTACCCTTGGGCTCAAGATGTAGGAAGGCTTTGTCACGTGCAATAATTTGGGTTCTGAACAGAGTGGCAGTGTTTAGACCCTTCATCAGCCATCAGGGAAGCTCTGGTGGTGGTGGTGGTGTCTTGGCCCTGATGGTTGAGGGTGTTCGTGCTCTGATGGTATCATCTTTTCCCTTTTTCTCCTTCTCTGCCATCACTAGACCTTAAAGGTGAGGGGAGTGGACCGCACGCCCTACCTGGGGGATGTAGCTGTCATTGTGCATCCTGGGAAAAAAGAGATGGGAACGCCACTGGCAGACACTCCAACCCGGCCTGTCACCCGACATGGGGGCATGAGGGACCTTCATGAATCCAGTTTCAGCCTTTCTGGTAAGAGCAAGGGCCACTTGGCCTGGCACTTGTGTCTCCACCTCAGTGGGGTGTAGGGAGACGGGCGGAGGGGTCAGGAGTCCCACCCAGGCAGTGGGGCTTACTCCACCTCCTCCCTCCGTCTCCCATCCTCTGCCCGGTGATGAGTCCTGGGTCCCCTGTTGCTGCTGCTGCTGCTGCTAAGTCGCTTCAGTCGTGTCCAACTCTGTGCGACCCCATAGACGGAAGCCCACCAGGCTCCCCCGTCCCTGGGATTCTCCAGGCAAGATACTGGAGTGGGTTGCCATTTCCTTCTCCAATGCATGACAGTGAAAAGTGAAAGGGAAGTCGCTCAGTCGTGTCCGACTTTTAGCGACCCCATGGACTGCAGCCCACCAGGCTCCGCTGTCCATGGGATTTTCCAGGCAAGAGCACTGGAGTGGGGTGCCATTGCCTTTTCCGGGGTCCCCTGTTAGAGACACACAAATACTGGGGATGGGAAAGGGGGCTCTCCCAGTCCACAGGCCCTGCCACTCCACCTGGCCACGGCTTGCCCCACGGTTACTAAGTTCAAATGTTTTCATCCCTTGAAACATCTTGAGGGCCTGGCACGTAGGGTGCCCCTAGAGATGATCAGACCTCAGAAGGGTTAACTCTGTGCCACATTGGTCTGCACCCGCATTTCCCACCCCGTCCTCACCAGCCTCTCTGAAAGACATGGTGTTTCCCTTTCCTCCCTCATCTTTAGCCTGTTTGCTCCTCTGCCACCTTCTTTTCTTGCCAGGAGTTGTACTGTATAGAATATACAAAACAGAAATATATGGGTGTGTCTATGCTTAGAAACTTTACTGCTGATAGCTGCATGCCTGCCAGGTGCTCAGTGGTAGTTAAAGGTGGGGAATGCGGGCATAAACCGCAAGTTTCCCTGGAGAACAGGCAGAGGCCCATAAGGTGCCCTGGACCTGCAAGCAGCTTTGCTGGAAAGTGTGAGCCCCACGTGAAAGGGGTCAGGGCTGGGTCTTGCTGAACTGCCTCCAGGACTAGCCCGGGTGCAGACTGAGCCTCTGCTCTGCAGGCTCTGTGCTGGGGCCAGAGGGTGAGAGGACCTAGATCCACATGTCTCCACACAGAGCATGGATTCTCCTGGGGACAGGGAGACACCGTCGCAAACCAGCCTAATCTGAGAGGCAAAGAGCTATACCCAGGGCTGCCAAGGGGCACGGCTGGCCGCTGGGCTTCCTTTGTGCCCAACCGTGCGCTGAGAGCAGCTCAAGTGGCTCCTGTCTGAGTTGCTGACTGGCCTTTGTGGGGAGAGGGCCTCTCCACACCCCTCCCCCATCATCTCAGAGCCAATCTCACTACAGAGATAACTTCTGCCCCGCCCTGAGGGCCACTGTTAAAACTCCCACCAGTGAGGGGACCGAGTGCAGTCAGAAAGAGGTCCGCCGTGTGGAGTGTCCGTGGGCGCCCCCGCCTGGCCAATCCAGGAGGTGTCGCTCCCCACGGCTGCCTGGGCCTGGCCCCTCCCGCCGGGGTCAGCCCCAGGAGAAGCGTCCAGGCCTGAGAGGTGCCAGTCTCCTCGGGCCCCTGGCTTCTGCTCCCACCCAAGTCTGGGTAGAGCCAAGACTGGACAGAACCGCTCTCAGGTGCAGCAGACACCAGGCAGCCTCTCACCTTCCCTCGCCTCAAACCCTGTCTGCTGTGAGACAGGCGGAAGAATGCTCCATGGCACTCCCTGGGGCACCAGGACTTCTTTTCAAAGCCTCGAGATTTCAAGACGTGGGGGCCTTTGAAGGTGCTGTTCTGTTTTTCCAAGACAATGGCGCCCCCTCCTCCCTCTCTTGCTCACTGAGTCATATGTACAAAGGCACACTTGCTAACAGGCGGCTCCATGGTCTGTGTGCTTGACGAGAGAGGGTACTTACCCTCCAGGGCTGGGAGTGGTGAAGGCAGGTGTAGCAAGGCAGTTAATTAACCGTGGAGGCTCTGAATCAGGAAGACCGAGGTTCAAGTCCAGGCTTTACATACTCATAGACTATGGGACAGTGGGCAAGTTAACTTCCCTGAGCCTCAGTCTTCCCACCTGTAAAATGGGATGGTGTTGTGTTGAGGATTAAATTACATCTAAGCACGGGAGGACCTGGTTTTATTGCCTAGGGGAACTCACCCTCTGCTTCCTTCCTTCCAGGTTCTCAGATCGATGACCATGTTCCAAAGCGAGCCTCGGCTCGGATCCTCGCTCCCCCCGGAGGCAGGTCAAGCGGCATTTGGTAAAGACACTGCCCAGCCCCTAAGTGAAGATGCTCCGACGCCACCAGCCCCACGCCCTCCGGCCGCAGTTGCAGGGGTGGGGCGGGAGAGGCCGCGCTGGGCAGCTCACCACCTGAGGGGCCCCGGGACCCAGGGGCCCTCCCCATGTCTGACACGTGATTCACTGTGCTTCGAGCCAACCCTAACAGGCACTTTGAGATGTGTTCCTCCTGCTGCAGTCCTTTCCTGCCTCGGCCCCAGCGGGCTTCCCTGGGGCCCAGGAAGCCCATACTATGCACAGAGCCCACTTGCATAGAGCCTGGCCCTGCCCCTCCCTCGCACCCGCCCCCTGCTGGCCTTGGGCAACCCCCGCCCTTAGTGCCCTGCCCCTGGCTAACCCGCCAGTTGTCCAGAGCACTTTAGCAGATGTGTTTTAAAAGAAAAGGACCCCCTCCCCGATCCCCTTCGGCCCCTGGGTCTTTTTCCCCAAGTCAGACAGGTGTCCGTATCCCAGCCGTGCCCCAGGACCTCCTGTTTCTCCCGATTCAACTCCTGCCCCTGTTTGGGAGTGGCTGGGACACGCTGCGCCCTTTGCTGGCTGCCTCATCCCCGAATCCCGGCAGTCCCAGGCCCAGAAGGGCTGGCCGGGTGGGCGTGAGGCTGGTGCCAGGCGCGTGTATATGATTTCGTTTTGCACGTTTGGTTTGCGCAGTGGTTTGGTTTGACTTGTTTGTGCATCCTGTGAAAACTGACGGTGCTTTGTGTCACTAGCATAGCATAGAAACAGGAATAGATGTGGACCTTAAGAGATGCTGCATCGACACCAACCAGACAGCCTAGGGCACTGAGAACAGGGGCCAGAGGGGCATACTGGACTCTCGGGGCCCTTCCTCTGCCTATCTGGAGTCTTCCGGTGCCCCCTCCCCTCCTGGTTTCCTGCATCCTGAGAGGGTGCCGGGAATGCTGGCCCTAGAGACCTTCAGGAAGCAAGGTGGCCTTTCCCATGTGTGGTCCTGGTCACTCCCAGCACTAGCCACCCCCAACACACACACACCCAATTGCCTGTAGGTATCCCCCTGCTGGACAGAGGCCCAGTTGCTCCTCCTGTGTGATTGGCAAGAGGCCTCATGCCTGCTGGGGAAGAGGTGGGAGGGGCATGATAGGGGGAGCAGGCTGGCTGTATGCCAGGTAGGAGGCCAGGCCAGTAGGACCTGGCTATAGCCAACAGTGCTACACAGGGTCTGCGGTCTCCTGTGGTCAGCACCTCGCCCTCACCTGCTTGTGGTCTCCATCTCCTCTCAGCTGGGCCTCCCCTGCCTCCAAAACTCTAGGAGGTTTCCATGGAAACAC
This sequence comes from Bos mutus, assembly GCF_027580195.1. NCBI lineage: Eukaryota > Metazoa > Chordata > Mammalia > Artiodactyla > Bovidae > Bos > Bos mutus. The sequence continues at coordinate 34,079,490 of NC_091627.1, forward strand.
TAGAGGCTGCCCTTGCTAAGCCTTGTTCCCCCTGGGGAGTGACGTCACATCGCACCTGGGCTGACACGCGGCTCCTGGACTCTTGGGCCAGTGGTCATACCCTGCACATTTCTGCAGTGCTTTTCATGTTTTCAAAGCTCTTTCACATATGAGCTCTCAGTTGCTCCTCACAACCACAAAGCGTGAATTATTCTCCCCATTTCTCAGATGTGGCCCAGAAAGCTCAGGCCCTCTGACTCCAGAAAGGTCCAGACTGCCCTTTTTAGAACTTGGTTGTCTACCCCAGCTGTGGACGGAAGGAGTGGAGTGACATCTCTTGCAGATCCCCCGCTGAGAGTTTAACTAGCTAGATGACTTACTCCCCAGTAGGCATTCTGCTTTGTTTTGCACAGGTAGATAGATTTTTCTTGTAAACAAACTAATGCATATTCACTATTTGAGCCAGAACTAGTTACTAGCTGGAGGCTTGCCATGTGGTTTGAGCTGCCTCCTCATCCTCACCCCTCCCTTCACGCTCCCCTTCCTCACTTAGGGGCTGAGAGGACCCAGAAGGTAACCCAGGAAGCAGAGGCAGCAAAGGCACTCATGGAGAGTGGTAGCTATGGGGACAGTCAGTAGGGATCTAAGCCTGGGAAACCGTGACACTGATCCCTTGGTACAATGCACATCATCTTTATCCCTTTCAGCCCTTGCTGGGTCATGGGCCTTGGGCAGATGCCAAAGAGCCAAGCAGTGGTGGTAGCCAGCGGGCAGAGCATCCCTGCTTGGGCCAGGAAAGCTTTACCTTCTCTGAGTGCCTCCGCCCGAGAGATGCGTGGTCCGTGGCTCTGGGAGACCACCTGTTGGTGTGGTCCGTCGAAGGCCTTCCACTTCATTCACCCCCGACCCTTACATAGACCCACCCTTGCCCAGGAGCATCTAGATGAGAATCAGAAGGAGGTTCAAGGAACCGAATGAAAGGTCAGCCCTGTCACCCATTCCCTGCCCCTGTGCTGAGCTCCAGCCAGCCCCATCACCAGCCCCACCGGCTCCTGGTTGGAATGAAAAGGGTCTCTGGTTGCACTGAATGCAGCTCTCAAACTTGGTCTTGTACTTGCTGAATAAATACTGTTGTTCTTGCCTTAGCTGCTCTCTAGGTTTGTGGGGTTAAGTTACCAGAAAATTGTGCTACCGTGTGTGCGTGTGTATGTGTGCGTGTGTGTAGTGCTAGGAGTCCACAGTAGGTCTTGGTCAAGCCAATGCCGAGATGAGGGCTTTTCCAATACTGACCCAGAAACCACAGAAACCACTCGGAAACCCAAACCCCTTCCAGCTACCCAGGCGGTGAGCACAGCCTGGGGTCGGGATGGAGCCTCGAACACCCCAGCACCCAAGTGACTTCCTCACTCCTCTGTAAACGTCATGGTGCTAAGATTGTGTCAACCCCAGGACGGCACATGGTCTTGTGCTTTGGCCACCCGATTGAGGCAAACACAAAACAGCCCGACTCATTGTGTTCTGGTGCAGGTTTGTATTAAACTATAGCTACTTCTCGCTTGGTCTCAGTTGTGTTTCTTCAAAGAAGAGGGAGTTTGGTGGGGGGACCTTTTCTTCCATAGTGGCTGGGGTGAGGCTTTAGCCACTAAAAACGGCCAAAAAACTCAGCTTTGGTTCTTCACTTGTGTTGTGTGGCAGGTGGCAGTTCACTGGGAGGCCTGAACAGAGTTTGAAGATTAAAAAAATGCTGAATGCTTCCCTGGTGGTCCAGTGGTTAAGACTGTGCATGTCAGCTGCAAGAGTCACAGGTTTGATCCCTGGTCAGGGAAGTTCCACATGCCTTGCGGTCTGGTCAAAAAAAAAAAGTGTTGAGAGACAGGAGCCTCGGTGACCCAACAGCTAATAGTCGGTCCTTTCTCCTGGTGGGAACAAAACCAAGTTTTTTGGTGCCAAATTTCTAAGACAAGGTTGGGGTGAATTATCTGAAACAGGAATAGTTAGAGGAAGACATTAGATACAAAAAGAGGGCGGGAGATGGGGTTGGACTAGGCTTTTCCCACCCACCATTGGTCGCTTATTTTCTTGGCTACCATTTTGGAACACCATAGCCTACTCTCCACGTTGGAACCCTTGGCTGTTGGAACCATGGACTCACAAAATCACATTTCAAAGGACTATTCAAGGCCAATGTATCTTTGAGGAGTTCTCAGGCTGCTCTCCGGCTCCACTGAGAGCCCACTGTGCCTTCAAACCCTTCCATCTGCATCAAGGCTAACTCGGGCAGAGATTGGGGGGGTTACTGATCAAACGCTTTCACACTAAAGAGTGAGTGAAATTATTGCTACCAATACCATGGGGTCATGGGTGCGTGCTAAGTCACTTCTTCAGTCATGCCTGACTCATTGCGACCCTATGGGCTGTAGCCCGCCAGGCTCCTCTGACCATGGGAGTCTCCAGGCAAGAATACTGGAGTGGGTTGCCATGCCCTCCTCCAGGGGACCTTCCCAACCCAGGGATCAAACCCATGTCTCAAATCTCCTGCATTGGCAGGTGGGTTCTTTACCACTAGCGCCACCTGGGAAGCCCACTATGGGGTTGCTTGTACTTATTTCTTAGCCTCCAAAATGAAGCCTTAATGAGGGAATTTTAGGTAGAATGGGGAAACAGTTGTCTGCAGGGGAACTTTCACAGCTTTCCTGCAAATAAGGTAGCCCATGACCTAAAGAAACACCCAGAGCACTACAGTTAATAATGAAGTGATCTGTGCGTAAAAGTTCTACTGGGGCTTCTAAGCCAGATGGAAACACCATTGTCTGATTTGTGAAGGAAGCTGAGTTGCTGGGATGGTTCTAAGCCAAAACGTCTGTTTCCTCATACCATGGGAGCACACCAGAACGTGATTAAATGCCAAAAATCCCTTGTGTAAGTGAATGAAAAATGGCATGGCCGCTCATTTGGCAGACCATGTGCATGGTATCAGGTAGTTCATAGAGGAAAAAAATAAAACAAGACACCAGGAAGACACTGGTCTCCTTTGTATGCAGTTGTGGAAAAACAAAAGACCACAGATTCAGACTTTAAAATAAGTCTTGATCCTTTATAAGAATCTGCACTTGAAACCTGAACCAGCCAGCAGTCAAGCAACAGTCACCCTCAAATTCTTAACTCCAAGTACAGATTGACTTTTAGATACAGGTACACCTAACACTAAGCACTGCCTTGCAGTTAGTGAAGGAGGAAGTCTCATGACACCCGAGGCAAAGAAGAAACCTCACAATACACCAGGAGTGTAACCTCATTGTCCTAAGTTAATAAAAGGTTATTTGATAGCTGCTAATAACACGTTTGAAAGGGTTCTTAGTGTTTTTCCAGTGAAACATTAAAGGATCTAACATGTGTTGATACTTGATACATCTTACAAAGATGGAAGCTGAGTTCTTCACTTGCTTGCCTTCATATATTTACAAACCACACATTTATACCTAGGGGATCTTGTCCAGGGTTTGCCCAAACAATTCTGTTTTAAGTCTGTTGCCCCCAGAATAATTCTTAACAGCGCCCTCTTTCACTTTCAAATATGTCTTGGTTTGGACAATAAATTGTATGGTCACCTTACATATACCTATACATTAGGCTATTAAAATGCTTGTCATGAGTCAAATGTTTTTCCATCACCGAAAGATGGGGGATAGGGCAAGGAAAATGGGTCCTTTTTCATGAGTGAGGACCAGGGTTTCCTATGACAAGCCCTGAGGCTCCACACAGCCTTGGAGACCTCATGAGACCTCAGTGGCTGTGGCTATAGCAGAGGGTGAAGCCTTGGGGGCACCTTCCTAAGCTTTTCAGTTTAGCTTATAGACTTTATTATTCTATTAAAGGCTGTAAGCCTACCAAATTTTATCATTTACTTTTAAGGGGGCTTTGATTCAATTCATAAACTTAAATACTTTACAATATTTCAAACTACATTTAAAATTCTACTTCCTTTCTAAGTACCTTTCCCAAGTATTAAATGATTATTACCAATTTAATATACTGATAAATATAGTGAGCTTAGAGGTTTATTAGATATTTCTCTGCCAAGCATAAACATAGTAAGATTTCAACATAACTCCTAAGTCTTAAGTTACACATTTCAAGTTAGTTCTGGGGCGCTCACTCTAATAAGCCAAAATTTCTCTTACAAGTACATAAACTACCAAATATGTGCAGATCCGCTCTTTTATTTTAATTGAAGTACAGTTGATTTACAATGCTGTTTAAGTTTCAGGTGCACAGCACAGTGATGTGTGAGCGTCCAGATCTCATCAAGACATTTCTAATGAATGGAACTAATGCTTCAGGAGCTAGCAGGAGAAAGGCACTAGCTGCACACAAAGAATTGGACATCAAATGTCCGTCACCTGGTTTGTCAACAAAATGCTAGAAGATGGACGATCATGGAGTATGTTTTCTAACTTTTGAGGGAAAATAATTTCCAACCTAGAATTCTGCACACAGTCAATCTGTCAACCAAGTATCTGTGAAAAGTCATTTTCAGTTCAGTTGCTCAGTCATGTCTGACTCTTTGCAACCCCATGGACTGTAGCACGCCAGGCTTCCCTGCCCATCACCAACTCCCAGAGTTTACTCAAACTCATGTCCATTGAGTTGGTGATACCATCCAACCATCTCATCCTCTGTCATCCCTTTCTCCTCCTGCCTTCAATCTTTCCCAGCATCAGGGTCTGCTCAAATGAGTCAGCTCTTCATATCAGGTGGCCAAAATATTGGAGTTTCAGCTTCAACATCAGTCCTTCCAATGAATAACCAGGACTGATCTCCTTTAGGATGGGCTGGTTGAATCTCCTGGCAGTCCAAGGGACTCTCAGGAATCTTCAACACCACAGTTCAAAAGCATCAATTCTTTGGTGCTCAGCTTTCTTTATAGTCCAACCCTCACATCCATACATGATTACTGGAAAAACCATAGCCTTGACTAGACAGACCTTTGTTGGCAAAGTAATGTCTCTGCTTTTTAATATGCTGTCTAGGTTGGTCATAACCTTCCTTCCAAGGAGTAAGTGTCTTTTTATTTCATGGCTGCAGTCACCATCTGCAGTGATTTTGGAGCCCCAAAAAATAAAGTCTGCCACTGTTTCCACTGTTTCTCCATCTATTTGTCATGAAGTGATGGGACCAGATGCCGTGATCTTAGTTTTCTGAATGTTGAGCTTTAGGCCAACTTTTTCACTCTCCTCTTTCACTTTCATCAAGAGGCTCTTTAGTTCTTCAGCTTCTGCCATAAGGGTGGTGTCATCTGCATATCTGAAACTATTGATATTTCTCCCAGCAATCTTGATTCCAAATTGTGCTTCATCCAGCCCAGCATTTCTCATGATGTACTCTGCATGTAAGTTAAATAAGGACGGTGACGATATACAGCCTTGACGTATTCCTTTTCCTATTTGGAACCAGTCTGTTGTTCCAGTTCTAACTGTTGCTTCCTGACCTGCATACAGATTTCTCAAGAGGCAGGTCAGGTGGTCTGGTATTCCCATCTCTTTCAGAATTTTCCACAGCTTATTGTGATCCACACAGTCAAAGGCTTTGGCATAGTCGATAAAGCAAAAATAGATGTTTTTCTGGAACTCTCTTGCTTTTTTGATGATCCAGCGGATGTTGGCAATTTGATCTCTGGTTCCTCTGCCTTTTCTAAAACCAGCTTGAACATCTGGAAGTTCACGGTTCACGTATTGCTGAAGCCTGGCTTGGAGAATTTTGAGCATTACTTTGCTAGTGTGTGAGATGAGTGCAACTGTGCAGTAGTTTGAGCATTCTTTGGCATTGCCTTTCTTAGACATTTTCAGACATGCAAGATTGAAAATTTTGACTTTCTTTGTACCCCTTTTTCGGGAATCTATTTGAGGGTGCGTCCCAACATACTAAACTGCAGTTAAAAAAAAAAAAACCAGAAAGACATGGGATAAAGGGAGTAGGAGATTCAGCATAAGTAAGAGGATCAGGAATGGTGTAGAGGGAAACCTCTGGAAGACAGCTGGGCAGCAGCCTGGAGGACAGCTGGACCTGAGGACGCAGTCCTGAATAAATCCTGACCAGGAAGCTAGAAAAGCCACTGGGGAGACTTCCCTGGTGGTCCAGTGGCTCAGGCTACATGCTCCCAGGGCAGGAAGCCCAGGGTTTTATGACTGGCCAGGGAACTATATCTCACATGCCACAACCAAGATCCAGTGCAGCCCAACAAAATAAATATTTTTTTAAAAAGAAAAGCCAGTTAGTCCTTTATTTGCTCTTTTGTAATAATATGCTATAAATACTTAGCTGAAAGAGGTTCTTAAAACAACCAGAAATATTGCCTTACTCTTGATAAAAGAGAACTGAAGAAGGAAAGATGATTTGCAAAAATGAATGAATTATGGATTCTCTGAATTTAGGGATTCTTTACACACATCTAATTTAACCTCTGCAGAGATTTCTACCACATCCATGACAGATCGTCTAGCCCAGAAACCAGGACATTTAGTCCAGGGACAGAGACCTACCTTCCCCAGGCATCCTCTCCTAGTCCCCCAGAGCTCTGTTTGTTCAGTATGACTTCCTTAATCGAAACTGAATTCTGTCTCTTGGCAACTCACGCCTTTTACCCCAGCTCTTGCCTCCGGAGGCACAAAGAATGAATAGCTGCCTCATTCATGTACCAGCTCTTTCTCTGTGTGCACTTCAACATGGGCTCCACCCTGCTCACCCACTCATGTTTCCTCTAAGCCGATAGTTCTCCAACTTCAGCTTTGCATCAAAGTCACCTAAATGGGGACTTCCTGGAGGTTCAGAGGCTAAGACTCCATGTTTCCAAAGCAGGAGGCCCAGGTTTGATTCTTGGTGGGGAAATTAGATCCCTCATGCTGCACCTAAGAGTTCGCATGCTGAAACAAAGGTCTAAGATCCCATGTGCCACAATTAAGACCCACCACAGACAGATAAATACTTTTTTAAAACTAATAAAATTTTTAAAAAAGAAAGAATCACCTGGAGGACTTCTTTAAATGCAGGCCACTGGACCCCACCCCCACAGCTTCTGACTCAGTAGGTCTGCTGTGGGGACAAAGAATTTGTCTTATAAGACAAAGACTCCCTTGAGACTGCAAGGAACAACTTGGGAGGCAGAGGGCCCTGGAGAAGTACAGCCCTAAGAAGTGATCTCCTTTGGAGAATGAGTGCCTTCAGTTCCTGGGGGGCCAGAGCAGCAGCCATCCACTGAAAATGCCAGGAAGGTATTTCTTACCCTGCCCCTTACCCTGCCCCTTCCTGCTGTACTAGCCTCCTCTTCTGCGCTGTCTCTGCCTTGTTTGGCCTTTCTCTGCTTCCCAAGGTTCTGGATCCAAGAGATGGCCCCTGGCCACAGTACTACCCATAAAGGCCTCCAGGTGGCGCTCTAAGCTTATCAGTGCCTGCTTCTTTGGTTTACGGTGCCAAGGTTGACCTAACCTAATATGCAGAGAGTCTGTACATCATGCAAAATGCTGGGCTAAATGAATCACAAACTGGAATCAAGATTGCCAGGAAAAATATCAACAACCTCAGATATGCAGATGATACCACTCTAATGGCAGAAAGTGAAGAGGAGCTAAAGAGACTCTTGATGAGGGGGAAAGAGGAGAGTGAAAAAGCTGGCTTAAAACTCAACATTCAAAAAGCTAAGATCATGGCATTTCGTCCCATCACTTCAAGGCAAATAGAAGGGGGGAAAGTACAAGCAGTGACAGATTTTATTTTCTTGGGCTCCAAAATCTGCAGATGGTGACAGCTATGAAATTAAAAGATGTTTGCTCCTTGGAAGGAAAGCTATGACAAAACTAGACAGCATATTAAAAAGTAGAGATATCACTTTGCTGACAAAGGTCTGTGTAGTCAAAGCTGTGGTTTTTCCAGTAGTCAAGTATGGGTGTAAGAGTTGGATTATAAAGAAGGCTGAGCACCGAAGAATTGATACTTTTGAATTGTGGTGCTGGAGAAGACTCTTGAGAGTCCCTTGGACTGCAGGGAGAAAAAAAACAGTCATTCCTGAAGGAAATGAACCCTGAATATTCATTGAAAGGACTGATGCTGAAGCTGAAGCTCCAATACTTAAGCCACCTAATGCAAAGAGCCAACTTATTGGAAAAGACCCTGATGCTGGGAAAGACAGAAGGAGAAAGGAGAAAGGGGCAGAAGAGGATGAGATGGTTAGATAGCATTACCAATTCAATGGACATGAATTTGAGCTCTGGGAGATTATGAAAGGCAGGGGAACCTGGATTGCTGCAGTCTATGGGGTCTCAAAGGGTCGAACAAGACTTAGCAATTGAACAACGAGAGACCTAAGAAAGGCCAATATGTCCACATCACTGTGGCCTCAACCCCAGCCCCCAGAGCAGCCCAGGACTAGGTCAACCTTGAGTGTGAGTGAGGGGCCACAGCAGCCCTTCTGCTACCATGAGAACCCCTGGGGAAGTTGTCCTTTTCAAAACCAATCTCAAGATTTAGGTTAAAGTTGCAAGTTTTAACAAACAAAAATACAGGATGCTCAGTTAAATCTGAAATTAAGATAGCGAATCATTTTTAGAAATTTTGCATATAGATATGTCTCATATAGTGTCTGTGGCATACTTATACTGAAAAATTATTTGTTGTTTGTCTGAAATTCCAGTTTAACTAGGCATCTTATATTCATCTGGCCAGTCTATGTTTACTTTCATGAGTTTTAGATTTTTTATGTAATGCAGGCTTATGGGGTATCTGCCAGGCATGTGTTAGATACAAAAATGAATCAAGTGCAGCTTCTGCATTTAGAGATTAATTTGAGGAAAATATATATTGATAAATAATTATAGTACAGTAGGCTTAGGAACCATGGGATAATAGACATTTGGGTTTTAGTGCTGGCTTTAGTTCAAGCTCTGCTTCTGATGTTCACTAGCTGTGTGATCTTAGGCAAGTTAGTTAACTTCTCTGGGTCTCTATTGTTTATTGTAAAAATGGAAATGATACCAACCTCAGGGGATGACCAGGGCAGTTATAGGAAATGGTACACATCTCATGCCAGGCTATAGTAGCAGCTAAATAAATGTTAATTTCCCCTTTTTAAAAAAGAAATGCTGTGTGTGAGAGAGAGACAAATAAAAGTACCAGCAAAGAGCTTTGCTTGTTTTGGGAAGGTCTTTACAAAGACATTACTTTTCCAACAAAGGTCCATCTAGTCAAGGCTATGGTTTTTCCAGTAGTCATATGTGGATGTGAGAGTTGGACTATAAAGAAATCTGAGAGCAGAAGAATGGATGCTTTTGAACTGTGGTGTTGGAGAAGACTCTTGAGGGTCCCTTGGACTGCAAGGAGATCCAACTAGTCCATCCTAAAGGAGATCAGTCCTGGTTATTCATTGGAAGGACTGATGTTGAAGCTGAAACTCAAATCATTTGGCTACCTGATGGGAAGAGCTGACTCATTTGAAAAGACCTTGATGCTGGGAAAGATTGAGGGCAGGAGGAGAAGGGGATGACAGAGGATGAGATGGTTGGATGGTATCACCAACTCAATGGACATGAGTTTGGGTGGACTCCAGGAGTTGGTGATGGACAGGGAGGCCTGGCGTGCTGCAATTCATGGGGTTGCAAAGAGTCAGACACGACTGAGCGACTGAACTGAACTGAACTGAACTTACAAAGAATATAACACTTCTTTTTTTTTTTTTTTTTTTTGGCTGCGCTGAGTCTTCGTTGCTGCGTGCAGGCTTTCTCTAGCTGCGGTGAACAGGGGCTACTCTCTAGTTACGGTGTATGGACTTCTTATTGCGGTGGCTTCTTTTGTTGCAGAGCAAGGTCTCTAGGGTGTGCGGGCTTCAGTAGATGTGGCACACGGGCTTAGCTGCTCAGAGGCATGTGGAATCCTGCCAGACCAGGGATCAAACTGGTGTCCCCTGTATTGGCAGGCAGATTTTCAACCACTGGACTACCAGGGAAGTCCACACTTCACTTTTTATATAAAAATAATAACAGATATGTTTATTGAATGCCCACAACATGGCAAGCACTGTACCAAGCACCTGATAAACAAGATCCCATCTAATCCTTATGTTAAGTCTCAGAGGTTTTTACTATTATTATCTCTACAGATGAAAAAACTGAGTTAAATAGCTTGCCATAGAGTTAGTGAGTGTTAGATTTAGTATTTCATCAACTCAAGTTCTTGTAGCTTCCAAAGCATGCCCTAATCTCTGTCTAATGCTTCCTTTCCACAACTGGGCCTTTGACATTTGAGGAGGGGATCTCTACAAGGAGAAGCCCGATTTGTGTCCATCGAGCTGCAGAAACAGGGGATGCAGATACAAATGCTGGGGCAGACAAAAGAGTGAGTCCTGGGAGACACATGCAGTTCTATGTTCATTGCAGCACTGTTTATAATAGCCAGGACATGGAAGCAACCTACTAATAAATGTCCATCAACAGAGGAATGGATAAAGAAGATGTAACACATATGTGTGTGTATATATACATATGTATGTATACATATATATACATATGTACATATGTATACACACATATGTGTTACGTCTTCTTTATCCATTCCTCTGTTGCTATATATATATATACACACACACATATTGAATAGGAAATGGCAACCCACCCCACTATTCTTGCCTGGACAATTCCACGGACAGAGAACACTGGCGGGTTATAGTCCAAGGGATTGCAAAGAGTCAGACACAACTGAGTGCACACACACACACACACACAGTATATCACTCAGCCACAGAAAAGAATGAAGTAATGCCATTTGCAGCAACATGGATGGACCTAGAGATTATCGTACTGAGTGAAGTAAGTCGGACGGAGAAAGAGAAATATCATATGATATTGGTTATACGTGGAGCCTAAAATATGACACAAATGAGCTTATCTACAACACAGAAATAGAGTTACAGACATAGACAACGAACTTATTGTAACCAGGGGGTAGTGAGGGAGGGATAAATTGGGAGGTTGGGATTGACATATACACACTACTACATACAAAACGGATAACTAGTAAGGATCTACTGTACAGCATAGGGTCCTCTACTCACTATTCTGTAATGGTCTATATGGGAAAAGAATGGTCTATATGGGAAAAGAGTGGACATATGTATATGTATAACTGATTCACTTTGCTGTACACTTGAAAGTAACACAATGTCGTGAATCAACTACACTCCAATAAAAAAAATTAAGAAAAAAAAACTGTTGGGGCCTGGAGGCCACCTCAAACTCATCCAAGTTAATCCAAGCCTTTATCACCCACCTGATCATCATGGTGGCACAAAAGCAGGGTGACATCTTGCAATCTAAGCCACTGCTCTAAAAGTGGTATTTATTCTGGATACGGTGGGTTATTAATGTTCACAAGAGGTTTGTCTTAAGACCTTTGCAAATTCTAAATTTGTATATTTGACCTTAATGTAACAGGATATAATTGAGGGGGAGAATCAAATGACCTCTTGAACAGAATAAGAGTTTGGTTACTATTGATAGTTACCATTTATTGGGTATTTACTGTGTTTTGAGTACTGCTGGGCATTTTTCATATGTTATCTCATTTAACCATCGTAACTACAAATGAGAAAAACCATGGCCCAAGGTCATATCAAAAAGGAATTATTGGACCCAAGGTTTGTGCAGCTCCAGTAGGGAGAAGGGTTAGATTTGCTCTCTAGATAAGGTCACAAGACCACCTGCTTCAAGTCTCGAGATTAAAATGCATTCCTTAACAAAATTACACATTGCTTCCATGAGCACCTTGTACATTTTAAAGCCATATCAAGGGTTTCCTATATCTGGCCATCAGTCCTATTTGAATGCCCTATTCCTCTTTTGTGTGCTAAGTCACTTCAGTCATGTCTGACTCTTTGCGACCCCATGGACTGTAGCCCACCAGACTCCTCTGTCCCTGGGATTCTCCAGGCAAGAACGCTGGAGTGGGTTGCCATTTCCTTCTTCAGGGGGTCTTCCTGACCCAGAGATCAGAACTGCATCTCTTAACATCTCCTGCATTGGCAGGTGGGTTCTTTACCACTAGAGCAGCCTGGGGAGTGAAAGTGAAAGTGGCTTAGTCGTGTCATACTCTTTGTGACCCCCATGGACTGCATAGTATACCTGGGAAGTATCAGAAGAATAATGAGCACTGTTGGAAACCATGACCAGCATCACCACTCCTCTCTGCCCCTACTTCACAACCAGGGCAGGCCTGCAAGTGCCAATCTAAAATCTAGCTCCCCCACCAGCCAGAGTCGACCCACTCTCTCAGACTCCCTCTACCACCTGGCTTCCCCAGTCACCCTGGTCAAAGCACAAAAGGTCAAGATGTTTTTCACTTGCTTGGCTGTTTTCAGTCCCATGTGAAGTGTTGAGAATACGAAAGTAAATAAGATATGGTCTCTGAGAGTGAGGACCTCCAGCAAGGAGATTTGTGAACGAGCCTGATAACATAAGGTGATGAGGGGCCATGACAAAGAAAGTACCTAGCAGCAAAAAGAACGTATCAGTTGTCTGGACGAGGTCCCTGACAGTGTCACAGAGGAGATGACACTACAGCTGGTCTTGGAGAATGAGTGGGACTTCACAGAATGAAGGGCAAGGGAGATTCCAAGTAGGATGGCCCCCACAACACTGGCTTGGCTGTGAAACCGAACTGCTTTCTTGAACAACTACAAGTCCTTGATCTTTGGGGCTGACATGTATGGTGGGAAGTAATGAGGTTGAGGGCACCAGAGGCGTGGACAATGAAGTGGAAATGGTTAGTAGGGGCCAGATTATAATAGAGCTTATACCATGTGAAAAAGTCTGAACTTTTATCCTTCAAGCCAGTGTTTCTCAAACTTTCCACTACCATACCACCCCATAAGGCAGATTGGAGAGTTCAGGCTTAGAGGTGTCTTGAGTTCAAACTCTCTTTAAACGTCTTATCTTTAAAAGTATGTTATTCCCCTAAGTGGATTGGCTTTGTGCTTGGGGCTATTTTTGTGTATATTGATGATGAAAACATGTGCAATGTAGAATTACAGTGAAACTCTGGTGACTGTGGGTAGTCATTCTTACTGAAAACTGCACTGCTTTCCCACACCATGAACTGGCTGGTCGCCTCTATTTTCGGGATTCTTTGACACTTGGTGGTACTTCATTCTTGCCAGGCATACCTTCTAACTGAGTAGGAAGGAGCCTTGTAAGATCCTTCACAGGCAGTGCATGTGAAGCATGCTTTGCTGCTATAAAAATGAGCATCAGAAAGTGTGTATCATGTTATTTTATTATGTTCTTGCTTTTGGTGTAGAATTCAGCAAATTTTCATCAAAATCTAGCCAGAGCCCTTCACTGCCATGATAGCTGGGGCTTCACCAGTCTGTCTACTGTGATGATTTGTAGACTTCTGGTTGTATTTCTGTATTTATTTTTAAATCTACCGTGTGAATATTTAGTGCTATGTCTCTTTAAGTTTGGATTAGTGTTTCTAAAATGGTGGAGTTACTCTGAATGTTACAAATGGATCAAGGCATTAAAATAAATGAGATCTACCTTTCACCAAACCCAAGTACTGATGCTATTGTAAACAACAGTGTGTATAGTGCCTAACAACTGTGTGAAAATCCTTTTACCATTTTAATCCAGATGTTTAACAAGCCTAATCTCTTACTCTAATAAATATACTATCAAATTCAAAAAATAAATAAATAAAAGTATGTGATTCTTGCATTCTACTTCATTGTATGTCTGTTTTAAAATATTTTAAAATTTTGTCCCAAATCTGTAAATAAAATTTAAGCTTGAGGAAGACATAACTATTCTACAGCTCCTCATTCTGTTTCTTTACAAGACTCCCCCATGCCCAGGAGTTGTTCAGCCAGTTTGAGAAGGGCAGCCATAGGGATTTAAGCAGAGGAGTTATACTGATAAGATTTCTCTTCTAGAAAGAGACTTCCAGCAGTGGTGTTGAGGATGGATCGAAGTGGGAGACACTAGAGGCATAAAGACCAGGTGGAGGCTCTGCAGTAACCCAAGCAAGAGATGGTAAAGGTGATGGAGATTAATAAGGGGAACAGAAATGAGTCATTTTTAAACGAAATCAGGGCTGCCCTTGTGGTTCAGAAGTTAAGACTTCATACTTCCATTGTAGGGGCACAGGTTCGATACCTGGTCAGAAACTAAGATCCCACATGCAGTGCAGTGTATATATATACACATATATGTACCTGTGAAAGTGCTGCACTCAATATGTCAGCAAACTTGGAAAACTCAGCAGTGGCCACAGGACTGGAAAAGGTCAGTTTTCATTCCGATTCCAAAGAAAGGCAATGCCAAAAAATGTTCAAAGTACCACACAATTGCACTCATCTTACACACTAGTAAAGTAATGCTCAAAATTCTCCAAGCCAGGCTTCAACAGTACATGAACCGTGAACTTCAGATGTTCAAGCTGGTTTTAGAAAAGGCAGAGGAACCAGAGATCAAATTGCCAACATCGGCTGGATCATCAAAAAAGCAAGAGAGTTCCAGAAAAACCTCTATTTCTGCTTTATTGACTATGCCAAAGTCTTTGACGGTGTGGATCACAATAAACTGTGGAAAATTCTGAAAGAGATGGGAATACCAGACCACCTGACCTGCCTCTTGAGAAACCTATATGCAGGTCAGGAAGCAACAGTTAGAACTGGACATGGAACAACAGACTGGTTCCAAATAGGAAAAGGAGTACGTCAAGGCTGTATATTGTCACCCTGCTTATTTACCTTATATGCATAGTACATCATGAGAAATGTTGGGCTGGATGAAGCACATGCTGGAATCAAGATTGCTGGGAGAAATATCAATAACTTCAGATATGCAGATGACACCACCCTTATGGCAGAAAGTGAGGAAGAACTAAAGAGCCTCTTGATGAAAGTGAAAGAGGAGAGTGAAAAAGTTGGCCTAAAGCTCAACATTCAGAAAACTAAGATCATGGCATCCAGTCCCATCACTTCATGGCAAACAGATGGGCAAACAGTGGAAACAGTGGCTGACTTTACTTTTCTGGGCTCCAAAATCACTGCAGATGGTGATTGCAGCCATGAAATTAAAAGACACTTACTCCTTGAAAGAAAAGTTATGACTAACCTAGACAGCATATTAAAAAGCAGAGACATTACTTTGCCAACAAAGGTCCGTCTAGTCAAGGCTATGGTTTTTCCAGTAATCATGTATGGATGTGAGAGTTGGACTCTAAAGAAAGCTGAGCGCAGAAGAATGGATGCTTTTGAACCGTGGTGTTAGAGAAGACTCTTGAGGGTCCCTTGGACTGCAAGGAGATCCAACTAGTCCATCCTAAAGGAGATCAGTCCTTGTTATTCATTGGAAGGACTGATGTTGAAGCTGAAACTCAAATCCTTTGGCCACCTGATGGGAAGAGCTGACTCATTTGAACAGACCCTGATGCTGGGATAGATTGAGGGCAGGAGGAGAAGGGGATGACAGAGGATGAGATGGTTGGATGGTATCACCAACTCAATGGACATGAGTTTGGGTAAACTCCGGGAGTTGGTGATGGACAGGGAGGCCTGGCGTGCTGTGATTCATGGGGTTGCAAGAGTCGGACACGACTGAGTGACTGAACTGAACTGAACTGATATATACATATATATAATAGAATTAATAGTATTGGAAAATGGTCCTGGTGTAGGGAGTCAGGGAGAAGATGTGGGTTAAGACCACCCTCAGGTTTTTCTTGGATAGTGATGTCATTAACAATAATAGGGAATATATGAAAGTTGGGTTTTTGAGGGAGGGAGGGTAAATAAGAGTAACTTAAGCCCACTGAGTTTGAGATGCCTGTGGGACACAGGGTTGGAGGTGTCTAGGGCTGCTGTCTATGGGGTCACACAGAGTCGGACACGACTGAAGCGACTTAGCAGCAGCAGCAGCAGCAGAAGGCAATTACATATACAGTTCTCACAGCTGGAAGGGCTGATGGGGATGGAGATACAAATTCAGAAGTCACGGGAATAGCTGAAGCCACTCAGGAAGTATGTATAGAGGAAGGAGAAAAGGAAATGAGATGGGAATTACAAGGATGGTTAAGGGCAGATTTAGGGAGCAAGGAAGAATGGAAAAAGAAAAGAAATGTCAAAAAGTCAAGAGGACTCATGACGCCCTGGTGAATGGCCAATTCCAGGGCTGAGGGAGGGAGAGTACAAGATGAGCCTGGAACATCTTGTGCCCGAAAGCAAGGGAATGTTCAAAGAATGCTGGGGACAAATCCAAAGCATACAGGAGCCAACTTGCAGTTTCTTCCATTAGACAAATCTGTGATAAATTCAACATCAAAACACATAAGAAGGAAGGATTGTAATCCACAGGGGGAAACAAGTCCCTGTCAACGCTGATATAAATAAATAAATGGGAGTGGATCTGAGCCCTAAACCAGAAACTGGCAACGTGTGTCCACTGGATTTCAGGATAGCTAGGGATGAGTAACGCTGTGTGTGCAGTCTGTTTTTCTGCTTTTTGAAATGATAATGTCCATAGCAATTATCCTATGTCTGTGCCACTAGTGTATGCTGGGGACATTAAGGCAAATGATGTTTCTCTTTACTTCACAGGTTTTCAAATCAAGGGGACTGGTACTCAAGGAGTGGTACCAAGAACTGGACCTGAAGAGCCATACCCACACTGAACCCTGAGTTAGATGATGAGATCCTAGACTTCAAGTTGGTGCTGTCATGGAATGAGACGAGGCAAGCGATGAGTGTATTTTGCATTGAGCGGGGTGTTAATTCTTGTCATCAGATGGTAGGGTGTGGCAGATTGCATTTTCCAAAGATGATTCAACAATATCTCTCATCCGCATGCTCTTATCATGTGACTTGAACATGGCTTCCATTGAGAGGCAGGGTTTATGTTCCCTTTCTTTATTATTAGATAGATATGGTAGAAGTGATGTCTGAGGCTAGGTTATAAAAAGGGATGCAGCTTTTCTCTCACTATAATATTCACCCACGAAACCTACAGCTACCAAATATGTAATGAGAAAGCTAGCTCCGAGACAGTATGGGGAGGGTTGTCTAGCCAGTCCCCCAAGTTCCAGCCGCCATCTGGACTGTAACCACATGAGAAACCCTGAGCCAGAACCACCCAACTGAGCCCTTCCTGAATTCCCACCCCACACAGAGATAACGAAATGGTTGTTGTTTTAAACTGCTAAATTAAAGTGATCTGTTTTTCAGCAATGGATAACTGGCACATGGTAAAAATGTGGAGAATCTGGGTGAAGGGTATGCAGAAATTGTAGAATGGTCCTTTATCCCATGTGTGATGAATGGGTGGGGTTACTAGAATCACAGTCTCTTCTCAGGATTACTCAGGACCATCTGTACCACCCAAGTCCACACCTACAACCATAGAGATGAGCTGGAACTTCAGAATGGAGAAACAAACTGAGTCTGAAAATTTCCACTTTGTCTTTGTGGTACCCAGACACCCCATAGATACAGCTAGGAATGGCTTCAAGTCTGCAATTCTGTGGCTAGGAAAAAGTTTTCTCTTTCTAGAACATTTTCCTGTCCTAATGCCCTGATTTGTCCTGGGAATTACCCTCTACAAGAAACCCTCTCCTTTCTGAGAATTGCCTTGGATGGGCGGAGACAGTCTTGACTCACCATAGGTTGTGTCTCTCTCTTTTACTACTCACTTTGTTTGTAGTCAGCTGCCTTCTCCTTCTCCCCTGAGAAAATGGACTTAGTCAGAGTGCTTTGACACCCATAGTCCTGGGGTAGAATCTCTGGGAATTATACAGGGAGACTCAGAAAAGAATGCTTGCCTATGAATTCTTACTTCTGAGTCATTCGAAGAGAATGCAGCATGTCAACAAGCCCAGCAGAATCCAGTGATGTTCACCAAGAGTGCTCAATTTCAGCAGGGTTAGGAATGGCAGAATAGTAAGGCATGAAGAGCTTGCACTGATTATAGAGGGTAATGAGAGTACATTGAGAAGGTCAGTACCATGTGAGAAAAGTTATTTAGTGGAAACAATAGGGAGAGTGTAGAAGGGAGACTACCTACAGGTGAGAAGGCAGGAAATAGAGAATGCCAGAGTTTCAATTAATAGATGACTAGAGTTTTGGTGCAAAGATGGAGAGCGAAGGGAGTGAGATAGCAGTGTAACAGTAGCAGTAGAACTTAAAGATTAAATATGTGTAGGACTTCCCTGGTGGTCCAGTGGTGAAGATTCCACCCTTTCACTGGAGGGGGCATGGGTTTGAGTCCTAGTTAGGTAAGTTCTGCATGCCACACGGTGTGGCCAAAAAAAAAGACTAAATATATGTAAAGATAAGGAAAATGTTGATGGAGACTCTGAGGCAGTTAGGTCAGAGAAAGTAAGAAAATATATTTTTTTTAAGTTTTATAATCTTTTGATTCCTTTCACCCATTTATTTGGGGTCAAAGAAAATCTTTGAAGAAACTTTGAAGAAAACCTTTGTCTTCACTTGATCCAATTCCATAAACACTTACTGTTTGTTTCACATTCAGCGCTAGATGCTGAGGGAGCAGGTGAATAAGACAGAACTCCTGCCCACAAGGGGCACATAGTCTGATTGAAGAGACACACGCAAATGAAGGTCAACACTATAAGATGTGTGTCATAAAAGGAGGCATGTACAAAATAGGCACAGAGGTGACCTTAAGATATCCATGGGAGTCAGGGCTGAGGGAGGGAGACCCAGAAATAATCTGCACAAAGAGAACCAAGCTTAGGAAATCACAAACTGGTGAGCATAGGGAGCCTGGGGCAGAGCACTGGAGGACAAGGATAGTAGGTGTGGACAGGAAGAAGGATCTAGAAGAACTGGAGAGATCCACAAAAACTGACCTAGAACAGGGAATTCAGGAACACCAATGAATATGTCAAAGAGGGAGCTAGTTATGAGGGGGTAGAATCTAAGCCAGCTAGTAGGCAAGCAGGAGTTGTTTTTACAAATGCATTGGTAGAGAGACAATAAGCTTGGTTTAAAAAAAAAAAAAAATTGTGTGTATAGACGATTTTGTTAGCTCCATTTGGGGGTAAAAGTGTTGATTTTCTTCTGGTAAGAGACGGAAAGGAATGTTTAACACAAGTAAAGGAAAATTGAATTTTAATATTAGAGTAACACACTGCTATTGAAAAGCATAAACCAAGAGAGGAAAGAAAACCCAGCCTTAGCACTCTCGTGTCGCTGAAAAATAAATATTCTCTTTCTCCTTTGCAGTAGCCGTGAGACAGATCCGTCATCGGGCTACTATGGAATCAGGTTTAAGTGCTTGTTCCTTCTGTCCTCAGTTAAGGCGGAGGAATTGTTACCCTGTTGCTAAGGGAAAAGGAAGGGGCTGTTCCCAGTTGCCATGGTGACAAGGTGAGCGCGTTCCCTCGATACCGCCGTAAATTTATGAGACGGTGGCCTCTCCTTGTTACTGTGGCAACTTAGAAGGACTGTTCTCGTCGCCCCCCACCCCCCACCCCATCTCCCGTCGCCGTTGCTAAGACAAGGTGAAGGTACGGGCGCTCCTTCCCTCGCCAACCAGTTACCTTGGAGACGGCGGGTGCCCTGGCCCCGCCCCTCTCGGACTGACAGCGGCGGCCGCATCGCGCCTGCGCAGTGCTCTCTTCCCCCGCAGTCTCTGTGCGTTGAAGCCGGAGACCGCGGCGGCCTCTACTAGGACCCTCCGCCCCGGAGCCGCCGGCCGGAGCCGCAGCCTCAGCCGCAGCGCTCCCCTCCCCACCGCCTGCCCCCCTCCCCCGCCGCCTCTGCCGGAGCCACCTCGCGCACTGTGAGTCCGGGCCGAGGCGACCGACGCCGTGGGGCTGAGTCAGCGGGAGGCCCGGGCCCGGGCTGGGGGAGGGGAACCGAGCTGCCCCCTTGGCCTCCCCAACCGCGCCCCCGCGTCCCCCAACCGCATCTCCCCCACGCCCGCGCCTCCCTTCCTCCATCCCCCTCTCCCGGGCTCCCCGCGGCCTCGGCGGTCAGGCCTGCCTTTTCTCCCTCCAGATCCACCTGGGGGGTTCTTCCCCGCGACATGCGGCGCTACCGCACCTCCGCTCTGGACAGATTTCCCCCCCACCAAAAAAAAACTGCCTCCCGTTCGCCCTTGTCCCTTCTCCTTACTCTTCTTGGGCCTGACATCTCCGGCCTCCCCGGTTTTCCCCAGTGATATGCCAGAAAAAGAGTGACAAGGGAGAGAGCGAGGGCAGACTTGGGGGAGGGGGGGACGTTGTGCCTGCCCAAACCTTGGGGCCTCAGGCTTCCTACCCACACGCTCCTGCCCCGGCTGGCGTGGGGAGGCAGGTCTGGACAGTTCTCACTGGCTGCTGAGAGCGTGTGGGGCTTTACGGCCCCATCACCGTGATCAGCTACTGTTCAGTGAACACCCGCCGGTGCGCGGTGGCTTTCTAGTGGGCTGAGCTCTGGCTTTGGCGGGCGCGGTGGAGAGGGACTGGAGGGAGGGGGGAGAAAGGTTGCGTTTGGGAGCTGAAGTTCCTGCGCTTCCAGTGTGGCGTTGTGAATAAGCATCTTGCAGTACTCTTTAAAATGCGTTCCCCCACTTCACCGGCCCCCACGCCCCCGCAGTACAACCTGGTGTAATAATGGGAGGTTTGGAAACAGGCCTGATATCCATAGCAAGTGCTTAACTGTTTGTATGTTGAAGGGTTGTGGCAGGACTTGATCTTTGATACCTATAACTTCCAAGGGGTAACCAACTGGGTGAGCGTGAGTTTTCAGGTAACATGCAGAGTCGACAAGGAGGAACAGAACTGAGGTTTCTCGCTGGTATAGGTCTGAGGCTTGCACCCGCTGCTTGCTGCAGCTGTGAGTCTCTCTGGGGGCTGTCACCTGATAGGGGTTCTAGCATATGTGAACAATTCCCCAGGGTTATGTTTGCTGCCCATCCACCTGCCCATCGTGCATTCCCTGATCTTGGAACAGAGGAGGAGCCCAAATTGTTTTCTTTTTCCCGGAGAAATAAGGCTGAAGTCAGAGTTGGTGCCCATAGCCAAAAGCTCTTAAACAACGTGCCTCAACTCGAAGGCTCCTAACTACTTACTGTGTGTACCTCATTGCCAACTTCCTTTGATTCTTTTTTTTTTTTTTTTTTTGGCTTTAGATTTTAGTGTACTGTCAGAAACTATGTGTAAATATCAGCCAGTTAAATTGTAGAAGCAGCTCAGGTTTTATTGACTTCAGGCTCAAAAAGAGTAGATGGTTCGGTTTTAAAAAATCATGCCGAAGGACACACAGATTTGGAGTTTCTGGCTTGCAAACAGTGAGGAATAACAATTTAGCTCCTTGACTTTGCTCAATCATGGCCTATTGGCAGCCTCCTCAGAGCCACTCCCTACCCCCATGCCCATCAGATTAGTTTACAGTAGCAAGGACGGCTGTCGCCCTAGTTTTAAACATAGAGATGAAGTTCAGGAAGACTACTGCCCCCATGTAGCAGTGCAGTTTCTTCTGTTTCAAATGCCAGTCTGGGGTTTGCCGGGATGCACCTGCCTGTGGGCTGATGGGAACCATGGGGCCTGAGCGTTACATTCCTTCTGTGTGGTCCTCTCTCTGTCGCATAGCTCACCGAAATACCCAGGCAGGGCCGGAGCAGACAGCTGTGCTGGAGAGCTGCTCCTCCTGGGTTGAGTGTATTTTGGGAATCAGTGATATTTACTGGGGTGGAGGGTGGTGAACTAAGAAGCAAGAAAATGTGTCAAGGCTAGATAGATCAGGAGGGTGTGAGTAAAATGTTCCCTTTGCAGTTTGCCATGGGATAGGACATTTTCAGAGCATCCCAGTGGTTTTTATATGGGTTAATTTGCCTTTGAAATCCATACCAGCATTTTATGAGATAATGATGGAATGCCTTTTAAACTGCTGCTGTTGGGAAACTAATACCTGTGTCTTATATGTTGCTTATTCAGTTGTCACTGAGTGTAATTGTTAGGATCAAGGAGAGGAACATGATTTGAACCAAATTAGACCTGCGTCTATGTGATCTGTGTTGTAGTTTTACAGCACTACATTTCCTTGATTCTAAGACACACCAGCAGTTTACCAGCAGCTTTTAGGTAAATTCATTTAACACTACCAGATCAAAATGTATATGTTGAATTTAAGGCACATCCTAATTTCAGGAACATTAAAATATCTGGGAAGTGGCAAGACTTGAAGGAGGGATTTGCATGTCTTAGAACTGAGAATGGTATTTATAATATTCCTGGGTACGTGATCATCCTGAGAACACAAGCATTGTGAGGAAGGATTTCCTTAAGTCCTTTCTGTAAGCCCACCTACTTTTTGGAGTTATGTGTGTAAGATGATTGACTGGAGTTAGGCATGACAGTTAGCTGTTGAACAGAAGAAAGTTACTGTGTAGGAATCTAATGCAAGGCCTTCATATAGTACCCTCCAGAAGCTGAGCCAACTAGCTGGCAGCAAACATCTTATGAGCTATACCTGAAATAGCCAAGTAACATCTCTCAGGAGCTGAACAGAAAGCGTAATTTTTCTGAGCCAGAATCACCTGATTTGTTTACCGACACATTTGTAAAGATCCTAAGAAACATGTCCTTCTCCCATAGGACATTAGAAGTAGAGAGGACTTCAGATGATTCAGTATTCTCATTTCCAGATTTTGACATGGGACACCAAGAGTTAGTGACTTGCCTGAGGTCACCCAACTAATGTAGAAAGTATGTGAAAACACTTTGTCAACTGTATACAGCGTGCAAATTAACATTAGTAGTTACTAGTGGCTGAGTCAGGATTAACACCCAGATTGCCAGTCTAGGGCTATTCTTCAATGCCGTGTTACCTCATCCCTCATTTTTAATTTTCCAGAGGGTTTTAATAAAAGTAATTTAGTAGTCTGTAATTAGCCCTGTTGACAAGGGCTTGTTTTATTGTCTGAGACGTTGCAGAGCCAGGTGAAATTGAGTGTCACACTGTTTAATTAAATATTTATTCTTGCCACCTTGAAAATAATCATTTTCCCTCATGCATTTCCACTTCAAGAAAGTTTTTCCTTCCTTAAATTTGAATCATTTAACATAAAGCAAATGCAAAGGTGGGTATCTGAAGTCATCTCAGCTTCTTATCCATGAGGCTACTGCTGTCTTCCAGGAAACAAGGTGGAGAGGGCTGAAAGGGGGCAGAGAGGAGGCACAAACTGGATTATCTTCCAGCTCCCAGAATGTAACCTTCTGCGGTTCCCGGAAGCCATAGAAATTTCTAGTCCCTGGCTTCCCTAGTGGCTCAGTGGTAAAAAAAAAACCCACCTCCCAATACAGGAGATTCTGGTTCAATCCCTGGGTCTGGAATATCCTCCAGAGAAGGAAATGGCAACCCACTCCAGTATTCTTGCCTGGAAAATCCCATGCACAGAGGAGCCTGGAAGGCTACAGTCCATGAGGTCAGAAAGACTTAGACATGACTTAGTGATTAAACAACACCATTCTTGAGAAAGGGAGATGGTCTGGCCTCTGGAAGCAGACAAACCTGAGTTCAAGTCCCAGTCCCACCACTTCCTGGCCGCGTGGCCTTGGGTGACTTACGGAACCTGAGTGCCAGTGTTCTCATCTGCAAGCCTGAAATGATAACCATCTGTTTTACAGGGTGGTTGTGAGGATTAAATGAAAGGAAGTATGTAGAGTACCTGCTTAGTAAAGGATAGCAACCATCTGTTTATATTACTAAAGTATAAAATAAAAAATAATGGTTTCAAAATTTTATCAGGACCCAAATCCATCTTGGACCCTCAATTGAGCAACCCCCCATCTCCCAGCAGCCCTTTCGGTTTGTTTGACATGCACAGAGGGCTTTATCCTGTGAAGACCTGGCACTTGCAGTGTTATTTCAACTGCCAAAATAGGAGTATATGAACTGCCCCTTTGTCTCCATGTATCCAGCTGACCTGGTTATCTGAAAGGCTGGCAGGGTGGGAGCAGTTGAGGAGGAGAGCACAGACTTGGTGTGTTTGTGTGTGTTGTGGGGGCGGTTAGTCCTCCCTTGGGGAGGCCAGTCTGGGGAGGGATCTTAATTTGAAATGGAAAAGCTGCTGAGCTGTCCCTCGTGAGTAAAGCTCGCAGTGGCCTTCATTCAGTTCCTCTGCTCTTAGAGGCGTTGCTTTCATCAGTGACTGTGCTCTGATCAGCTCTGCATCTGGGAGACATGGAGAGCCAGGGAGAGGAACAATCCATCTTCAGAGGGAGACCTCCTTGCTAGTGAGGAGAGTAAAGAGAGATCATTTGGGGTGGCACCAGTTCTAGGTAGAGTCAACCACATAATTAGGGAGCCAGGACAAGCCATTCAGGTGGAGCACAAATGAACTTAAATTCCTAAAAAATCTCATTTGGAAAGAAAATACTCCTAAATAGGCATGTAAAGACTGAAAATTAAAACACAATGGTTTTTACCTCCAGAAAGTGGAATTTGAGAGTGGAGGAGTGAAAAGGAGACTCAAGGGAGAACTTCTCCTTTTTTCATATACAATTCTATATGTGAATTCTATGTATATGTGATTTCTCCTTTTTTCATGTATAATTCTACATGTGAATTGTTACAAGAAGCAGGTGCGCTTTTGTATTGAGGTTGGGAGGAGAAGGGGGTGACAGAGGATGAGATGGTTGGGTGGCATCACCGACTCAATGGACATGAGTTTGAGCAAACTGGGAGATAGTGAAGGACAGGGAAGGAAGCCTGGCATACTGCAGTCCATGGGGTTGCAAAGAGTCGGACGCGACTTAGTGATTGAACAATGAACAACAAAATGCTTTTGTGATTTAATGAAGACCAATAGGGTTGGTAGTGGTTGTTTTCCAGTAATCACATTTTGGTGCGCAAGAACCAGATGCCTTTACTTGGAGCCAGCACTGCTTGGGGCAGATAGGGTTAGACTACTTCGTTCCAACAGGCTGAGCTGTTTGTACCAAACCAGGGTCAGGAAGATCCACTGGAGAAAGGATAGGCTACCCACACCAGTGTTCTTGGGCTTACCTGGAGGCTCAGCTGCTAAAAAATCTGCCTGCAATGCAGGAAACCTGGGTTCGATCCTTGAGTTGGGAAGATCCCCTGGAGAAGGGAAAGGCTACCCACTCCAGTTTTAGGGCCTGGGGAATTCCATGGACTATATAGGCCGTGGGGTCGCATAAAGTCAGGCATGACTGAGTGACTTTCACTTTCAGGCTTGTAAGAGAACTCAGGACCTTCCAAAGTGGCTGCTTCCTGGCAGCCCAGTGTTCATCACTAACCTCCTACCTCACTGCCTTTTCCTAGTCTTTTCATTCCCTTCTTGAGAATGATCCCTTCCTTCTCTTGAATGGTTGACATAATCATTGCTATTCTAATATGCTGATTTAACTTTCAACTATTGATGAAAATGGCATCTAACTAGATGACCTTTATGATAAATCCAGGCCCCTTATATCCGGAGAAAAACATGATCTGAAAGGATGCTTCTGCTGCTACTGCTGCTAAGTCACTTCAGTCGTGTCCGACTCTGCGACCCCATAGACGGCAGCCCACTAGGCTCCCCCGTCCCTGGGATTCTCCAGGCAAGAACACTGGAGTGGATTGCCATTTCCTTCTCCAATGCATGAAAGTGAAAAGGGAAAGTGAAGTCGCTCAGTTGTGTCCGACTCCCAGTGACCCCATGGACTGCAGCCCACCAGGCTCCTCCGTCCATGAGATTTTCCAGGCAAGAGTACTGGAGTAGGGTACCATTGCCTTCTCCAGATCTGAAAGGATACATGTACCCCAATGTTCACTGCAGCACTGTTTACAATAGCCAAGACATGGAAGCAACCTAAATGTCCATCGACAGAGGAATGGATAAAGATGTGGTACATTTCTGCAATAGAGTATTACTCAGCTGTTAAAAAGAATGAAATAATACCACTTGCCACAACATGGATAGACCTAGAGACTGTCATACTGAATGAAGTAAATCAGATAGAGAAGGAGGAATATTGTATGACATCTTTTATATGCAGAATCTAAAAAATGATACAAATGAACTTAACTTACAAAACAGAAAGAGACTCACAGACTTAATATCTTTAACTTATGGTTGCCTGTACACACTGCTATATTTAAGATGGACAACCAACAAGGACC
This sequence comes from Bos mutus, assembly GCF_027580195.1. Lineage (NCBI taxonomy): Eukaryota > Metazoa > Chordata > Mammalia > Artiodactyla > Bovidae > Bos > Bos mutus. The sequence goes on from NC_091627.1 coordinate 34,105,636, forward strand.
TACTGCATGACACATGGAATTCTGCTCAATGTTATCTGGCAGCCTGGATGGGAGGGGAATTTGGAGGAGGGTGGATACATGTATATATACGGCTGAGTCCCCTTGCTGTTCACCTGAAGCTATCACAACCTCGTTAATTGGCTATACTTCAATACAAAATAAAGGTGTTTTTTTTTTTAATTTTTAAAAAGAAAGATCCATGCCCCTTACTTAGCATCAAGAGGGCTTGAAGTATAAAGGTGTGCAGCTGAAATGCTGACACCCTCTATTACGGTAGCTGCATTTCAGATCAGATCTGGCCAACAGAGTACAACTTTCCAGAGCAATTTTTTAACCACTTCCCCTAGGAATCACTGATAACTGACAGAATTATTAAATATTGTTGAGCTTTAATTTTCTCATAAGTTTCAGTCCTGTTTTCTAGCCAGATGTCCTGTTTATTATAGGAAGATGACACACCTATCACTGGACACGTGCTTTGACTTACTTAACCCAGAGCTAGCATGGGTTGTGCTGAGTAATCCACATTCCATCACCCAACCTTCCCTTTGGCCAAGAGTACAAATTCGTGTGACAATTGGCCAAGGATGGTTTTTCCTCTGTGTAGAGCTGACTGGCCAATACCGGCTTCAGTCTAATATCTTGTTCTTACTAGCGTCATGCCCTGCCAACTTTGTTAAATGGGAGTAACATAACACTGGTGTCTTGAGCTTTGGACATGTCATTTGCCTGAAGTAAATAAAGATTTGGTCTATCTAAATGTTTTGACTCAATGTAAAATGATTTTTTTCCTGAAACTATTTCCTGTGTATAGGAGATACATACCAGTTGTGGGATATGTTTAAAATAACTGAGCAAGAGCATGTCTTCAAATCTGCCCTGTCATTTTGACAGTATGTATCAAAAGCCTTAAAAGGAACATACATTTAGATCAGAAATTGCTGTTCTAGGAATATCGAGAAAATCAGAGTTGTATATAAAAGTACCTATACAATGATTTTTATTAATGCAACATTATTTATTATAATCATTATTAACATAATCAAATAGTTAAAACAACCAAAAAGATCCACAATTAGGCATTTGGTTAGTTCACCCAGATAGAATACTGCACAGGCATTAAAAATCTCCTGGAATATTTATTGATATCAGAAACTTTTGATATAATCAATTAAAAAAGGATGCAAAATTGTGTGTCCAGAATGATACCAATTTTACTTTAAACGATATGAAAAGATACTAGAAGGGGGTATGCCAGAACCATCAGTGATTATCTTTAAGTAACAGGAATACTTTGTTTGCTGAGTGCTTTTCAGTGTTTTCCAAACTTTTCTGCATTAAGCAACTATAACTTTTATTACAAAATTTTTAAACCAATGATGTATAGATTCCATGTAGTAGAGCAGTCTCTTAAGAAAACCCCAAGGTATTTAATTTTTTACAATTTTGTTTCACTGTGGTTTTGATTAAAGATAAACACTTCTCAAAGGTGTTCCTTTGGATGCTGCTTCATTTCTTCTTTGAGAAAGAGCATGCCAGTGAGTATGACAGTGTGGGTGTGTGACTAAAAACACAGCCTAGAAACTCCCAAGTCCAACCACCCAAATGAAATAGTTCCTCTTGACTCAAATGAGATGTAAAAAAAAAAAATTTTTTTAAGAGAATGTCTTACAAAATAGTCTTCTTTACCTCTTAACTTTTCCTTTTTAAGCTTATCAGGTTTCCGTAAAACCCTGTATGGCACAGGGCTCCATTTTAGGGGGGCTTTTTCTCCCCCAGTCTTTGCAGATTCTCTGGTGTTGCGGTTCCCCCATGGCTCAGGCGCCTAATTTGAGGCTTTCTCTCTTGCAAGAGTTGGACATGACAGCGATTACACCACCACCACCACCACTCTTGTTTTGGTGGTTGTGTACCTATCTGAACTACCTGTTTTGAAAGACTGTGCCCAGGCCTCTGGCAGCCTCCTCTCTCCCTTTGCCCTTGGCCATATTCTGTTCTGCCATGGCCCTTTTTCTTCCAGGCGTGGAAATTTTGGGTGCCCGCCAGTGGCCACCTGATGACAGAAGCCCTCAAGGGAATGAGCTGGGCAAGTCCCTGGAGCTGGTGGCTGTGAAGGGACAGGCTGGCCCGGCAGCTGTCCTCTCGCTCATTTTCCCATCCCCGAACACGCTGTGCATCATCTCGATGGCCCGTCCAATGGGCCGATCGCTGTCCTCCACCCGAGGTGGTGTCTGCCCACCTCTGAGCACTGGGGAGCCCGGATGTAGACTTGAGGAACTGTGTGGCCTGTCACACAGCTCAGCCTGTGCTGTGATATAAAATGTTTTCTTAAGCAGGATCTGCTGCTTCTTCCAAGTGGTTCTGACTCCCAAAACACCGCCCCAGACGGGGTGGAGGCCTCTCCTGCCCTCAGGAATTGTTAATGAGCAAGTCTTTGGGTATGGCTCGCTGGAGACGCTCCACCACCTGGAAAGAGTGATTGAGGAAGAAGCATTCATCTTCTCTTGAGGGTGTTATTGTCCTGGTCACCTTCTAATTTCAATGTTGTTTCCTAACTGGTAAGAAATAAAATCTTAGCTCCTTTGAGTCAGCAGGATCCTAGCTGAACTAATGTGTGTTGTGCCATGTGAAAGGGGCAGGCTTTGAACCACTGGATAAAATTAAATATCCCTTCCTGTATGAGGAGTATCTCCAGTTAGGGTAATACGTACTGTGTAGCTAGACCTTTCTGTAGCACCACACTCTTGGCAGATGGCCATCAGGCCCCTCTCCCGTCCCTGCAGATTATTGCCATTTATCAGGGACTCAGGTTTAGTCTCTGATCTGTTCTGATTTTAGATGGTAGAGTTCACAGCTGAAAGCTCCCAGTTTGGGCATCCTATTAACACCTTTAAGTGACAGGACCACTGCTAAGTGAAGAGACGTGTTGTGCTGGCCTTAAAATAGCAAGTTGCAGTGTTTTGAGACTTGATAAGACTTGTATTCCCCGGGAGGTATAGTTTCCAGGTTTATAGGTTATTCATATAAATTTGCATGTTGTCATCTCAAGGGCTTATTCGAAGTGTCCTCTCAACAAGTATACTTTCTGTTTTGCATTCTGAGTCATTATGGGGTGTAAGAGAAATGAGATTCAGCCCCTATCCATGAGAGACTGCAGTCTGGTTTGGAAGATAAGGTGGATGTGTGGAATGACCAGTGTGCATGACAACGCTGGACATCGGTAATACATCTGTGCTGCTTCGTTGTGCAAGACATGGTCTTTGCCCTTAAGGAACTCAGCTAACATTCTGGCGAGAGAATTGGACACAAATTTATATAGATCACCATAACACCAGGGGATGGAAACTCCAGCAGTGATGGGAAGGGGTGCTTTGGGAACCCCGGGTGCAAGAGTGATTCTGAGCCTGTAAGACCCCTGGAAGGCTTCAGAGAGGGAGGCACATCACCGCTGCTGGGCGGGGTTGACAGAGGGTCCCACCCACCAGAGGACAGATGAGTAAAACAGTTCAGGCAAAAGAAATGAAAAAAACAGAGTATTGTGTTATGTCACGAGCGCTGTAGAGTCTAAACTCAAAAAGGACTCCGAGAGGAAAACAATCATTGTGAACCAGAGAAATCAGAAAAGACTTCACAGAGGAAGCAGAACCTGAGCTCATCTTTAAGATGAGCAGGACACCAGAAAGGGCCTTCCACGAGATAAGGGGCCATGTCCTGGAAGGACTGGCTGGCTGAGGAGCATAAGTTCAGTTCAGTTCAGTTCAGTCGCTCAGTCGTGTCCAATTCTTAGCAACCCCATGAATCGCAGCACGCCAGGCCTCCCTGTCCATCACCAACTCCCGGAGTTCACTAAAACTCACGTCCATCGAGTCAGTGATGCCATCCAGCCATCTCATCCTCTGTTGTCCCCTTTTCCTCCTGCCCCCAATGCCTCCCAGCATCAGAGTCTTTTCCAATGAGTCAACTCTTCGCATGAGGTGGCCAAAGTACTGGAGTTTCAGCTTTAGCATCATTCCTTCCAAAGAACACCCAGGGCTGATCTCCTTCAGAATGGACTGGTTGGATCTCCTTGCAGTCCAAGGGACTCTCAAGAGTCTTCTCCAACACCACAGTTCAAGAACATCAATTCTTTGGTGCTAAGCTTTCTTCACAGTCCAACTCTCGCATCCATACATGACCACTGGAAAAACCATAGCCTTGACTAGACGGACCTTTGTTGGCAAAGTAATGCTTTTCAGTATGCTATCTAGGTTGGTCGTAACTTTCCTTCCAAGGAGTAAACCATCTTTTAATTTCATGGCTGCAATCACCATCTGCAGTGATTTTGGAGCCCAAGAAAATAAAGTCTGACACTGTTTCCACTGTTTGCCCATCTATTCCCCATGAAGTGATGGGACCAGATGCCATGATCTTCGTTTTCTGAATGTTGAGCTTTAGGCCAACTTTTTCACTCTCCTCTTTCATCAAGAGGCTTTTTAGTTCCTCTTCACTTTCTGCCATAAGGGTGGTGTCATCTGCATATCTGAGGTTATTGATATTTCTCCCGGCAATCTTGATTCCAGCTTGTGCTTTATCCAGCCCAGCATTTCTCATGATGTACTCTGCATAGAAGTTAAATAAGCAGGGTGACAATATGCAGCCTCGACATACTCCTTTTCCTATTTGGAACCAGTCTGTTGTTCCATGTCCAGTTCTAACTGGTGCTTCCTGACCTGCATATAGGTTTCTCAAGAGGCAGGTCAGGTGGTCTGGTATTCCCATCTCTTTCAGAATTTTCCACAGTTTATTGTGATCCACACACTCAAAGGCTTTGGCATAGTCGATAAAGCAGAAATAGATGTTTTTCTGGAACTCTCTTGTTTTTTCGATGATCCAGCAGATGTTGGCAATTTGATCTCTTGTTCCTCTGCCTTTTCTAAAACAGGTCACCCTTATCAGATTGAGTCTGAGAATTTGGACAACATTGGTAACAGTCAGAAATTAGGAAGTTGGAGAGATGGTTTGAAGATAAGTTTTGGCTTAGGCACAGAGAGCTAAAGGTGACAATTGGTGACATCCAAGTGGAGTGATCCCAAAGGCCCAGAAGCTGAGGGTGAGGTTGGATGGAGCCGTGGGTGTGAGAGTCAACAACACAGAAACACTGGCTTCCCTGAAAGAGTTGGGGGGTCTCTCCAGGGGTCTTGGGTACAGAGCACAAAGACCAGAGCTCCTGGTAGTAAGCTTTGAGAATTGCCCATAATGAGGGAAAAAGTGAAGCACTGTGGGAAGTAGGAGGCTTCAGCAGCAAGAGCAGAGCACTCCAGGGCTGCTGCTTCAACTAGACTCAAGGCTTTATCCAGATGAAGATCATGGCAAGAGTGTTGTTCCAGTAAAACCCTGGAGTTGGAAGCCAAGTTGGGTAGGGTGAAGCAGGACCTGGGTGTAGAGAAAGTAGAGGCGATGGGTGGTCACCATAGAGCAGCAGAGAAGGGGAGGAAAGCAGTGACCAGAAGCAGCAGGATCAAACTTTGTTTTGTTGTAACTGTATTCTTGATCAGCAAACAGATATAAAATTTTAGTTAGCAGGTATTTTTTGTTTATATAATTTTTCTGTATTAAAGTATGCTTCATATATAGATTTCTCTGTATCAACATAAGCCATATATTTATCACTTCAAATATGCCATTCCTTCTGTGGTATTCCATTACACTGATACCAAAATGTGCTTAACCATCAATCTATTACTGAGCAGTTGGGGTGTTTCCATCATTTTGCAAATGTAAATATCTCTGCTCTGAGCATCACTTTACAGATTTACTCTTTTTCTTTTGTGGGCTATTTCTTCAGGGGTATATCCTATAAAGTAGAATTACTGAGGCAAAATGCACAAACAATGTTGTTGTTTTTTTAACAGATATAGTTGACATAGCAACGTTATATTGGCTTTGATGACTTAATATTGATGACTCAATATTTGTATATACCTCAAAATGATCACAATAAATCTAGTTAGCATCCATCACCACACATAGTTACAGACTTTTTCTTGTGCTCTTTTAAGATGTGCTCTCTTGGCAACTTTCAAATATACAGTACAGTATGATTAACTATAGTCACCATGCTGTCCATTATCTTCCCCAGCACTTACTTATTTTATAACTGGAAGTTTGTACCCTTTGACCACCTTCACCCAGTTCCCCCACCCCCACTCCCAATCTGGCAACCACCAATCTGTTCTCTGTATCTATGAGTTCAGTGCTTTTCGATCTCACATGTAAGTGAGATAGCACAGTATGTCTTTCTGTGTGCAGCTTATTTCTCCTAGTGTTAAGCCCTCAAGGTCGATCCGTGTTGTAAATGACAAGATTCCTTTTCCTTTTCATGGGTGAATAATATCCCCGTTGTGTACGTATACATTTTCATTGCCCATTCATCTACTGATGGGTACTTAGGTTGCTTCTGTGTTGTTGTTTCAGTAGGCTTATTATACATTGTTCTCCATGGTGATCCCACTAACTTACAATCCGAGTAAGAATTTGGTATCAACTTAGAATGATTTCTGATAATAAGAAGACCTCAGCGTGTTTGATAGTGGGAAGGAAAAGGGGTTATCTGAGGGAAAAAGTCTGATTTCTACTGCAAAATGATTACCTAGCCAAGGCCCCAAACTCAAGATATTTATTGAAAATGGCTTCAGATGCAATAAAAACATTTTAACGTAAAAAAACAAAACCCAAGAGAGAAGGGAGGAAACAGGAGTAATCTTGAGGACACCAGGGTAGGGGTAACTTTGTAGGAGAGGGAAGGGCTGCCTTCCTCTGAGACTGGTAGGAGGAGAGAGTGGGGCTCTTTCTATCCCTGACTTGCAGAGTGAAGTCCAGGGGAAATGGCTGGAGTTCCCGCTAATAAAAGACCTTTTCCTTAGTGAGATAGAGCCAAGGCCAGTTGCTGAGGTGGGGTGAGGTCCTGGAGGTCTGAATTAACCACTGTGAGAAATGAGCCTGGGCGTTTGAGAGATGAATGAAAGTCTTGTTGTGCAAGGGCGGGGGCTGAGTTGGACCCATGAATTCCTAATGGGCTAAGTCTCTGAAGTCTTGTACTCTAGAGAAGCAACAGTAACTAGGGGGGCACCAGGAAGGGGGCGACTTGGCATTCTCAGGGCAAGGTTTCTGGGGAGGCAGAGTTTGAGATGGCAGTGGAGGAGCTGGCCCTGAGGTCAGAGGTGGAGGGAAGCACTGCAAATCGAAGACAGGCGCTGGTTGTCAAAGGAATGAGGGGGAGAGTCATTACAGGCTCCAGTGAGAACAGAAAGGGGGTGTGGAAAGTGAGGGATGAGCAGGAAGGAGGTTACTGACAGAAGGAGATTTTAATTTTAAACTTTGGCAAAGGCTGTTTTTACTTTTATGTAAGTTTTAAGTTTTAGTCTCTTAGGTTTTATATTTAGATCTATGATCAATTTTGAGTTAATCTTTGTATACGATGCAATGTATGATCAGTTGCTGTTGCTGTGTTTTGCATAAAAGTATTCAAGTTTCTGGACATGAGTTTGAGTGAACTCCGGGAGTTAGTGATGGACAGGGAGGCCTGGCGTGCTGTGATTCATGGGGTCGCAAAGAGTCGGACACGACTGAGCGACTGAACTGAACTGATTCAAGTTTTCCAGCACCATTTGTAGTTCCTCACCATCCCATATGGGATCCTAGTTCTCCAGTTAGGGATCAAACCCATGCCCCCTGCATTGAAAGGCAGAGTCTTAACCACTGGACTGCTGGGGAAGTCCCTGTTTTTACTTTTACTTATTCACCTTTGTAGAATGTTTGGTTTCTCTCTCTCTTTTTTTTGTAGAATGTTTTTGTTTTTTTTTCCTTAACATGGGCATGTATTACCAACAACATTTTTTTAACTAATTGAAATCTCTGGAGTGGAGCTGTGCCTCCAAGGTGTGGCAGGATTATGCTGAGGTTGATGAAGGAGAAGTGAAGATGGAAGAGCATCACAGAGTTTGACTAGATAAGGTGCTAGCACCATGAGGTGTCTCTGCTTGTCAGCTGTTGCTCTCATGGTCACAGCTTGTCACTACAGAGTGGAGCAGCGCCCAACCACCAGTCCGTACCCACCCACACAGTTTTAGCATTTAAAACCTGAGCAGGCCAACCTTCCCTAGGTTTGGCAGCCATATTCTTGATGTCCTGTTGCGTGGGCCTGGCTGTTTTCCCACTCTGCCCAAGTGTCCTACTCTGCCATTCCTCTCTGACCTCTGTCCATGAAGACGCTTCCTCCAGGCAGAAGGCAACGTGCCAAGAACGCAGTTTTGTGAGCAGGCTGTGGGTTCCACCTCAGCCTCACTCATCCCCTCCCAGGGTGCTTTGTGCAGTGTGCAAACTGTACACCTGTATAACGCGGCCCTGTTTCTCTCTTGCCTGTTTTGAAACCTGGCCTAAGGCCCTTGCCTCATCTGACCCCTCTTCCTTCTCATGTCCTCCTCAGCCATCCACTTTGACCCTGACTCTGACTGACACCGTTGGTTGTGGCCTGTCTGTCACTTGCCAGACACACATTACCTTCATGCTTCACCAGAAGCCCCTTACACAGCTAATCATGCACAGCGATCACAAGGGCCAAGCAGGGGCCTGAGCAAGGTGGAAACACATGGAAAGTGAGTGCCAGCATCAGCACAGGGATGCGAAAAGCCCAGGCCAGGACCTTGTATCCTTTCCAGGGCCTTCAGCTGAGTCTAAACCTTGCCTGAACATTCTGAAATATCAATAAGTGATGTTTCCTTAAAGCCAGGACTAAGCAAGAGTATGGTTCCCAGCCTGTCCCTTCCAGGAAGGAACACGCAGTGCAGGCCCCAAGCCAGGTGGGGCAGGCACCGAGGCGCATTGTTTTGTGTGGAGAATTAAACAGGCTTTTTGTAAACCTGACCCCCCGCTGTTGGTCTTCTCTCTTTCCTCCTAGCCAGCCTGGGTCTGAGTAATTCGCTCTTGGCTCGTCATTAGTAAAATGAAAAGGAAGACTTGTTATGACTGAGAGGTGGCTGTACTCTTGAGAACCGTGAGCTCGGAATCAGGAGACCAGGACTTAGAGTTATGTGACCTTGAACAAGGCACATCTCTTCCTTGACCCCCACTTTCCTTTTCTGTTAAGTGAGGAGTCTTTGCATATGCTGTTCCCTCTGTCCAGAACATTCTTTCCTGGCCTTTTTAGGCTGAGTCTCCGTAACCTCACCATGCCTTGGCCTAAATGGCAATCCCTCAAGGAAATGTTCTGCGACCTCCAGCCCATCTCCACTCCAGTTTGGGAGCCCCATGACAGGGTTTTTCAAGTGGTGGATTTCAACCACTGACTGGTTGTGAAATCAATTTATTGGGTTGTAACCAGCATTTTCCAAATGAAAAGACCAGAAAATATCAGAGGGTATCACTCGTAGTAAGAATTGTTGGATGGAACTTATATTTTATTATCTGTGTCTGTGTGTGTGTATATATCAATATATTAGATTGAATGTAAAATGTATTTTTTATAAGAGGTGGAAACTCTTTGCTTTGAAAACACCCTAATCATGTATGTTTTTTTCTGCAGCACTTATTGTGATCATAATTACATAGTTATTTGTGTGATTTCATTACTGCTGGGCTATTTCACTAGATAACAAGCTCCATGAGTCCAGGATCAAGACTGACTGATTCATCCTTGTAAGAACTGGAAATTGTTGAGACCCAACAAATAGTTGCTGAGTGAGTGGATTTCTGAGGAGTACTTTGTTGCTGCCAGTCCTCAGTTCTATGAGGCATTTCTTAGAAGTGGAGGATCGTGACTGCAGTAATAAGCCAATTACCTTCATCACTGCTGGACAAGAATGACAGAAAGAGTGGTTCTTGGGTCTCTCAGTCTCCATGTTGAGAAGGAGGGACACCGGAAACCAGGAAGGCCAAGCTAGCTCCCCTGAGAGAGAAAAGGGAAGAGGAGAACAGATACCAGCTCCTTCGGCAGCAAAGCCTCACTCAGGCAGAGATCTCCTTCCAGTGACACAGAGAGGATCTTCAGAGACTGAAACAACTGCATAATCTGTGCTCACATAAAGACAATGGCCACTTGCCTAGTATAATAAGCTCTCCCGGGGGCCCATTTCCCACTCTCCTGGGTACAGGAGACAAGCCCCGACCTGGGAGTGCCTAGTGCCCTCAGGGTAGACTCCAGAACTCCTTTTCTCCCTGCAGCACCCCCACCCCACCCACGGGTACTTCAGAGAACTGATCTTCTTGAGGCATCTTTTTGCACCTGGCCATTCTCACAACAGGTAGAATGAGTACCCTGCACCTTCCCAGATGTGACATGCCTCTGGTTGTAGCCCAGAGGACTTCCCATGGCTTGGAAGCCTCCGTTAGCAAGACCTAGCCAGGCACTGCTTCGGCCCAGAGCTGTTCCAGGATGTGCCAAAGGTCATAACTCAAGAGGACTTTGCTTCTGAGGCCCGCTTGAGGGCGTTGGAAACCCAGTGATAACACAGGCCCTGTCTGGAGTGTTTAAGAAAGTCCGATTTGCTGCTTTATCTTCAGAGTTCATCATCTGAACTCAGATGGTTCTGGCAGCATCTAGCTGTGAGGAAGTTATGTTACTTCCTGCCTGGAGCAGATGACCTCTTTGGGAGGGATGAGGGAATAATAACTAGTTATTTTAGAGTTCTCAGAACTCTTAGCTAAAGCATCTTAATTTTGTTTTGACCACACCGTACAGCATGTGGGATCTTAGTTCCCCAACCAGGGTTTGAACCCATGCCTCCTGCAGTGGGAAGCATGGAGTCTTAACCACTGGACAGCCAGGGAAGTCCCAAAGCATCTTCATGTATACACTGCCTTCAGCTTGGTTTTCTGGAATTGTCAGCCCCTTCTAACAGCCTCTCCAAGGAGACTGCCTATTGGCTTCTTCAGGAAGATTTCTCAGGTACTTGAACAGCACTTGGTAGTTGAGGGCAGGTGGTGAGTTAAGAGAAATCATCAAGAAGCCTTTGACTGCAGGTTGTCCCTGGGCAGCAGCCACCTCTCACCTCTGGTCCTTTCCCCCTATTGGGGATTTAGGGCTTGGAAAAGTATTCTTCAAACAGCTACCAAATCCTGGCATTTCTCTGAAAAACACTCTTGAGACTTTTTATATCACTTATCTCACTCTCACCCTAATGATCTGTATATCCTAATTTTTATCCATGCATTAGCTTTTCCATGAATTAAAAAAAAAAATTCTAAAAACTCTAGCCCATATTTTCAGCAAAATTTCTAAGAATAATGTACATTTAATGCCTTTAGTGTATAGTAGTCATCAAAAAAATCCTTTCTTGTATAATAAATGTAAATCAAAATAGCCTTTAAAATATTTTAAAATTAAAACATTACGAAATGCATAAGTAGAAAGTGGAAGTCTTCCATAACCTTGTCCCCAGAGAAGAAACTGGTGGCACAATTTTGTTGAATATTCCAACTTTTTTTTTTCCTACACACATACTAATGTATTACTTCTTTCTAAAAACTTGGGATTCTACTATTTTTAATTTATTTTTAAAAATGGAAAAATATTGAAAAAATTAAATGTGGTCATTAAAAGTGCTGTAATTCTACCACTCAAACAGTAGTGGCATCAAGGAGTGGCCAAGGTGGGCTTTAAGTACTGCCCCCTTGCAGAGCTGCCCCAGGTGGACCTGTCATCCAAATACAACCATATGCTGGTTCCGCAAAGACAGTTTCAAGACCCTCTTCTGTCTCCCTCTTCCCACCAGATTACCAGCCCTTAAGCCATTCCACTCACGAAACCTGTTGCCACTATGGCTGTTTACTATGGTGAATGTATTGCCACCTTTCTTCCAGTTTTCAGCTACATTAAAATCGTGTCCACTTACAAGGTTTCCGGTAGTCATGTTCAAGAACCAGTGCAAGACATGCGTGGGAAGCACTTTCCATTGTCCCAGCTAACGTTGTATTTAGTTTTGTCCCCAGTAGCGCTGTTTCCAAGACACTGAAATAACATGTCAGGGAACTTTGTTTTGAATCTATCTCTGGAAGATGCTTTCACTGTGCTAGTGGAGGAGATGAAACACAGGGCCAATGACTTGTTTAAGATCAGAATAAAACTCTGCCTGAGCTGGACCTACAGATGTCTAAATGTGTCAGGGTTACTGGTTCAATTGCCTAAATGCACTTGAAACACTTGGAAAGGAGTAGAAGGGACATTCCCAGATTCTGCATTCTTCCTTCCCCAGCCTGCTTGTCAGCTGCTTAGTACCGTTTAGATAGGTGTGCTTCCGCCCCAAGAGGGGTTAAGATATGTGCTGTTGGAACTCTTTTCTTTCCTGTGGGAAAGGATGATGGCTCTTCCTCAGTCAGTCGGAATTCTACGTGGACCCTCCTCCAGCTGCGATGTTTCACAGTATTCTAGTTCTGAGTTCTCTTCTGTACATCTCGTTTCTCCATGTTCTGACGGTGTGGATCTGAGCGGGTGAGGCCTGCCTTATAGAAGTAAGGTGCCAGAAGAAGGCTCTAAAGAGGCCCAGTCCACCACCATAGGCCAGAGCAATCTCCACAGAGTGGGAGAACCAGAGGGACTCTTCAGCTTAGAGAGTCCAAGTGGGAGGAAATACAGTCGGTCTGCATATTTATTTTCTATCGCTGCTGTAACAATTACCATAAAGGTAGTTACTTAGAACAGTGTAAATCTGTTATCTTAGAGTTCTAGGGATCTGAAGTAGATATAGTGGGCAGAATGCTGACTCCCCAAAAGTCCTAATCCTCAGAACTTATGAATATTACCTTATATGACCAAAGGTGTGATTAAGAATCTTGGGGCACTTGCCTGGTGGTCCAGTGGTTAAGAATCCACCTTGCAATGTCAGGGACGCCGGTTAGATCCCTGGTCTGAGAATGTCCCATATGCTGCAGGGCAGCTGAGCCCATGCACCACAACTAATGAGCCTGTGCTCTGAAGCCGGGAGCTACAACTACTGAAGCCCCCCCGCCCCAGACCTCATGCTCTGCAACAAGAGAAGCCACCACAATGAGAAGCCCAAGTACTGCAACTAGAGAGCAGCCCCAACTCGTGCAACTAGAGAAGAGCCCACGTGCAGCAGCAAAGATATAGCACAGCCAAAAATTAATTTTTTAAAAAAGAATCTTGGGAAGGGGTGCTTACCCTTGATTATCTGGGTGGGCCCTGGTGGAGTGATGTGGTCACAAGCCAAGGAATGCCTGGAGCCACCAGAAACTCGAACAAGCAAAGACAGGTTCCCCTTAGGGCCTTCAGAGGGAGTGCAGCCCTGCTGACATCTTGATTTTGGACTGCTGGCCTCTAGAACAGTAAGAAAATAAATTTCTGTTCTTTTAAGCTCTCCTGTGTGTGACAGTTGTGACAGCAGCCACAGGAAGCTAAAGTCATGGGTTAAAATCGAGGTGTTGGCAAGGCTCTGTTCCTTCTTGGAGGCTCCAGGAGAAAGATCCTGTCTTTGCCTTTCCGGCTTCTTGGGGCTGCCTGCATTCCATGGCTTGTAGCCCTGCATCACTCTGACCTTGGCTGCCAGCATCACATCTTCTCTCTGACCCCTCCCTTCCCCCTTATAAAGACCCTTGTGATAATGTTAGGGCCACCTGGATAATGCAGGCTGATCTTTCCATCACAGAATCCTTAACTTAATGATACCTGCAAAGCCCCTTTTGCCATTTAAGACAACATATTCACAAATTCCAGGGATTAGGACAGGGACGTTTGGCCGGGGTGCGGGGGTGGGGGGCATCTGCAAATCCTAAGGGGTGTGGATAGGAATGGTGGAACTGTTTACCACATCCCTGAGTGTTCAATTTAGATGCTATTTCCTGAAGTGAGAAATGCAGTATCAAAGGAAACACTTCTTTTGCAGAGGTAAACATGGAATGTGTTACCCTCACATTTACAGAAGTGATTCTTCCAGGCATATGATGGTAATAAATAGATAAATAAATAGTTTTTTTTAAGCTGGAGTATGAAGGTGAGCTAGACAAGGTGCTGCTAAGTCACTTCAGTCGTATCCGACTGTGCGACCCCATAGACGGCAGCCCACCAGGCTCCTCTGTCCCTTGGATTCTCCAGGCAAGGATACTGGAGTGGTTTGCCATTTCCTTCTCCGTAGGCAAGGTGAAGTTCTCCCTTTAAGCTTTTGAGGTGATGATAATGTATGTGTGGTGGGGGGAGGAGGGTCTCCTACAACATTTGCCTTTGATGCTTATCCAGCCAGCTAGCTGAATGGGTCTGTAAGGGCATTTCATGCAGCCATCAGTCATAGAACTGTTGCTATGGAGACAGCCTCTTGGAGATGAGCCAAAGGATGAGTCACCAGAAGTATACATGGTACTGGGTCTAGAGGTAATGGGGCAAGTGCATTGTGCCGGCTTGGGGAGTTCAGCGTACAGGGCGTGTGGGAGATGCTCCCAGAAAAGAAGGAAGTGGTCTGAGGGGTGTTGGTCAGAAGGGAGAGTGAGAAGCTGCAGATCTACCATTTGAAGCATATTTCCATCTAGACGTGTCGGAACTCCAGAGTGACCCAGTTGCTCCTGAAGGCAGATGGAATTAATTGAGTCAGCTTGAATCCACATCAAGACCATCGAAAGCCGAGTTCCCATTCTGCTCCTACCTGTCTCTCTGACTCTGAGAAATACTTACTTCTTCCTCAGAAGTAAATAAAACTTCCTACTTGGAGAGGATGACAAATCATTAATTATTAATGTTTACTTTCATATCTACAAATGAAAGGCTGACTTCAAAGAAGTACACTTAGGGTGAGGGAAGATAATTAATTCTCAACGTTAACATTGTCTACTAAAAAAACACTCAAGGCCCATTTTGAAAAAGGTTTTCAGGGTTGAATATAAAGTTGGAGAATCTTAAAAGGAGATTTGACAACCAGTAAAGAGATCAGAGAAGAGTCTGTTAGGACAGCAATGTTTGTGTTCCTAACCACTCATTTCTAGGACAAAGCATTAAACAGAGGTGCCCTACATGCTGGTGAAACTCGATGAGAAGTTATGGTGAGTGCCTCGGAACCTCGCCAAATAATTAAACGGGCTTAATTCTGCTTCAGCTCCTCTCTTCACAACACAAAGGTCTGAGACTCCAGTTAATGAAAATTTCACTTTAAAAAGAAGTAGCTTGTTGGATCCATGCTGTAGTTTAGCACGTGAAGCTCAAGATAAGGGACAAAAAGGAATCCATCACTTAGGGCCACCTCTCTGTAGACCACTCCTCTCACCTCCGAAGCAGGCAGACCTGCTGGGGGCCAGGCTGTGACCGCCAGTGCCGTTGTTCCTGGTATGTCTCTTGGTCTATTGGACTGAGCAGCACATAAAGAAACACTGCCCACTAAGCTCTGGAGGCTCTGGGCAGCCTCCACTTGGTTGCTGTGAGGAGAGAAATGGCTTGTCTCTGCCGTGAGCTGGGTGCTATGCAGGATGCTTTCCACCTCCCTGCCTCGATTAATGAAAAAAGTGATCCAAAATCCATAATTCAGGGGAAAGGACAATAATATCGTGAGCAGAATGAAAGGCAGGTTTGAATTCTGTTCTCAGCTTCAGTGTTGACTCACCGTGGTAGAAAAGTGAGGTTCCTAGTGCCTCTGTTTATCCTTCTATAAAATTAGGTTATTACCTGTTCCCATTGCCCAACCATGAGGTCAACACTGGGAATACTTTGAACGTCTCAGATGAAAGATGATATAAAACTACAAAGCGAAAAGTTGGTGAAGTAGAAGATGTGAGAAGACTGAGATTGAAATGGCCAAGTGAGAGCAAAGTGTAAGGATGCCAGGATTTTCCCACTAGGCAACCATGGAGCCTTTCTGGGCCATTATCTGCCTCGCTTATCTTATGAAGGATGGTGTGAATACACACTGTTGTAGAAGGGAAGGCAGACTAGCATCCTGGCAAGAGCAAAGACTAAGGGGTCATGAACCTATTGAGTCTCAATGTAGGAGACAACATAGCTTCAATTTTAAGAAATTCTCAAGATGATTATGATGCCAACCAAAGTTCAGAGAATACCATGTCCTCACCAGGCTGCTGCTAAGTCGCTTCAGTTGTGTCCGACTCTGTGCGACCCCATAGACGGCAGCCCACCAGGCTCCTCTGTCCCTGGGATTCTCCAGGCAAGAACACTGGAGTGGGTTGCCATTTCCTTCTCCAGTGCATGAAAGTGAAGTTGTGCCCAACTCTTAGTGACCCCATGGCCTGCAGCCTACCAGGCTCCTCTGTCCATGGGATTTTCCAGGCAAGAGTACTGGAGTAGGTGCCATTGCCTTCTCTGCACCAGACTGCTGAGGGTTCTCAAAGATGCTGCATATCCCACACCTCTCAGGCATGCTCAGGCTGTCCCCACCCACTTCCTGCATCACAAGAGTCGTCTCTTGGCTTTTCTTACCATGAAATGAACTCCAGCTCACCTTTCAAGGCCAGATCATTATTTGCCCAAAACTTTTCCTAACCTTTTGAGAGAAATGAATGATTCTTAGGTACAAAAGACTGTGTAACCATGAGAGCATAGAAAAGTAACCATGATATGTTTCAAGGGAAAAGGAGTCCCAGGATATTTATATTTTCTTTAAACAATGGAACAAATATGTGTATACCTAACTTCAGTATCTATATTAAAAGATCTGAAGAATACACATACCTGATACCAGCAACTTTACCTTTTTATTTTACACCCATGTATATTATTTTAATTTCAATAGCACTTTTTTTACTTTTTCAAATTCATTAATGATTAAAGTGATTGCCAAGAGAGTAATTGCTCAAAGGATCAGCAGGGAAGAATGGGTTGATGTTATAACCCTTGTGCATGTCATCATTCTGCGGGGTCTCTCTCCACAGCTCAGATGTGAGCTCCTTGGTGCAGGGGCCTCATCCTGTTCATCTGCCTGTCAGCAGTGCCCCGCACTGGCCCTGACACATGGTGGGTGCACAGGTTGTACTTACTGAATTTAAAAGATCGAAAACAGAGTCTGGGAAGGCTTAGTTGATCAGCCCCAGGACCACACAAGTGAGACTTGATGTCCTGTCTTTCACCACCACCACCACCCCACACATCCTTCCTTTGTGCCAGCTTCCTATAAGAAATTGGATGTGTGTAGTTGTTTAATCTCATGATTTGTGGAAATCAGAAGCTGTTATTAGTTTTATAATTAAGGGAGAAGAATAAATGAGACATGTCCATATTTATATCTAAAAACTACAGCAATACATTTTGTCCAGAAAGTGATTTTAAAGTCCTGTTTTATGGAAAGCAGGACACTCATTCTCACTGAGTAATGTTCTCAGATTTTTTTAAAATACTAACCTATTCTAGAAGTTATGGATGGATTGTTTGAGGGGAAGAGAAAACAGGTCACTCAAAAGACAGTGGCACTTATTTTGAGCCAGGCTTTAGAATTAAAAATACAAATGTGAGCCACTGCCCTTGCCCCCCAATTCATGTTGTAGTTTTAACACACTCTGCTATAATCACTTGGTGCATATGGGTATGATTCCCTGCCCAGGGACATGGCAGGTTGAGTATCAGCTGCTGAGCCCTCTGCTCCCTTCTCAGCCTTACCAACACTGATGCTTGCTAGGTTTAGGAAATGAGGCAGTTCCAGTCTTCTATCCTACTAGTGTAGGCCCAACATGGTCTTGGCCACAGGTTGGGTCTGAAAGTTCATACTTAGCAGGAAAGCCAGAACTATAATGGACACCTTAAGAACCATGTTCTCCCAAGTAGAGGGTGAGCTTCTCCCACAAGACAGAGACTTATTGAGAATGCTGACTTTAACTGACTTCCAAGATAACCCAGAATTTGGCTTGAGCCCCAGTCTTTACAGGTAGGAGCTGTCCAACATTTCAGCAGACTTTTGCATCTGCTCACTTCGTTTTTTGTTTTTTGTTTTTGCTGTACCACACAACTTGTGGGATCATAGTTCCCTGGCTAGGGATTGAACCCAGGCCCTCAGCAGTGAAAGCTCAGCATCCTAACCACTGGACCACCAGGAAATTCCCTGCATCTGCCCACTTTGAAAGAAATGTAGTGACAATCTGTTTTGACTGTTTTGTTTTATGCCCTGTTCTAAGGGAACTGACACAGTTTGGGATCTAGCTTCTCAGGTCCTTATATCTGATACTTTAAAGATCAGCTCTCCCTTGCTATATGACAAAGGCAGCCCAGCCCAGTGCTCTGTGATGACCTAGAGAGGTGGGATGGGGGGAAGGATGGGAGGAAGGCTCAAGAGGGAAGATATGGCTGATTTGCATTGTTGTATGGGAGAAACCCAACACAACATTGTAAAGCAATTGTCCTCCGATTATTAAAACAAATAAAGATCAGCTCTCCTTAAGGTCACTGAGTCCCAAGAAAAGTGATTTATATTTACTTGCTCAGACACATTTGTACCAGAAAGTAAATTTAATATAGCAAGGGATACACTTCTTCCCTATATCATGATACCTTGAAAATCAGAAAAATAATCAGAGCTTGCTTTGTGAATGTGAAATCAGAGCAAGTACAGTTGCACAATGTTAAGAAAAGATGTATCATCCACACTGTGGTCAAGCTTGATTAACTGTCCCCTCTCTGCCAGAAGAGACACTGTCCTAGTGACCAGAATGCCAATGCCAACTAAACAGAGTTCTACTCCTTGGATAATGTTGAAATTGCAGTAACAGCCTGGAGAATCCCAGGGACGGGGGAGCCTGGTGGGCTGCCGTCTGTGGGGTCGCACAGAGTTGGACACGACTGAAGCAACTTAGCAGCAGCAGCAGCAGTTTTGTTTTCCAGTCATCTTTTTTTCAGATTCCGCAATAACCAGCCCTCAGTTTATAATTACCTTTTCAACCAGATTCTACATGATGACATGTGGCAGTTTTTCTAAGTTTGTAACTTCTTTTGCATTGTTAAAAGTGCTGCCTTGTGACCTCTAAGGAAATGTCTTATTTACATATTTCCAAACCACACTGTTCCTCATGCTAGGTAATCCTATCTGTAACGTGCAGATACGTGTTACCAGGGATCAATAGATAGTTTTTGTAAGGGCCAGAGAGTACATATTTTACACTTTGTAGGGTGTACAGTTGAGTGAGCGTGGTTGTCTTCCAATAAAGCTTTGTTTGAAAAAAAAAAAAAGCTCTAGCTCTTAAGTGCTGACCCCTGTTTATTAGTCATAATCACAGAGGGGGCTCTTTCTTGTCCTTTCTTGACTTTACTTCAGTCCTCTTTTATCATAAGTATTAATATGATGCTTAAGTCTTCAAAAGAGATTTTTACTCTCCCCTTAGAGGACCAGAAATCCTTAGAAAAATGACTTCTTCCCAGATGGAGGCATGAGAAGTGCAAGTTGAGCCTTGAGCATTTTTTACCACCAGGAACTAAGGAGCTTCTCCAGGAATGATGGGGGTGTGTCATAGAAGACAGAGAAGCCAGCTGAAGGGCGCTCCCAGTGGCCAATACTCTGGGGCTCCCAGTGGCTAATACTGGCACAGTTTGAGCATCAGAATAAATGATAGTAATGTATCATAGCCCATTGAATAAAACAATCTATGAGTTTGTACTGATCTAAAGAGATAAATGAAAAATAAATGGAGGAGGAATGATGGGGTTAATGATGGTGTTAGGAGGAAAACGTGGTTCTCACACAGGTTGAGGGGCAAATAAGAATCACTTGGGGAGCTTTTCCACATACAAACCTCTTTCTAGAGAGGGCTGTGTGTGTGTTGGAAATACAAACCTCTTTCTAGAGAGGGCTGTGTGTGTGTTGGAAAAGTTCTTTCTGTGAGACACTGCTGAGCCTTCGCTGTTTGGAGACCACTGATGTGTGGGCTGTATAGGACAATGGAAAGACAGCAGATGGAAGGGTTGTGTCTTCAGTGTGCTTGGCTCACTCATGCCTGCCCATCATGTCTAGTCCTTCAGTTATCCTTATCAGAGTGTTTGGTCTTCTTGGCAACTGGTGGGTTCAAAAGTGGAGCTCTTGCCTCTGGGGTCCTTGGGCAACCATAAGAAATAGAGACTGAAGTTTCCCTAACTAGCAGAGACCACTTCCTATAATGTTTCCATTTTAAGCTCTTCACCTGAGGAACAGAAAATATTAATACCTGGAAGAGGGGCTTCCCTGGTGGTTCAGTGGGAAAGAATCCACCTGTCAATGCAGGAGACTCAGGTTCGATCCCTGGTCTGGGAAAATAGCACATGCTGCACGGCAGTGAACCCCTGTAGCACAGCTATTGAGCCTGCACTATGGAGCCCAGCAGCCACAACTGCTGAAGCCTGACACCCTAGAGTCCCTGCTCCTCAACAGGAGAAGCCACAGCAATGAGAAGCCCCGGCACTGCAAGTAGAGAGCAGCCCCTGCTCCCCACAGCTGGAGAAAAGCCCATGCAGCAACAAAGACCCAGCATGGCCAAAATGAATAATTTTTTTTTTTAAATACCTGGAAAAAAAGTAGTGAAGAATTAGTTCTTACTTTCCAGTGAATTTTCAGGAAAAAAGTTCAAACCCTTTGGCAGATAAAGTTGTAAAGTGAGCATTTAAAACATTTTTATTCTTTTTTGAACAAGTATAGATATGTGGGGCCCAAGCTGTATATTACATGATATGTGATCCCTGACTTCAAGGCACATATCTATTGGGAAAGATATTGTGGATAAGCTAAATGACAATATAAAGGATAGATTGATACCTTAGATGCTGTGTGGCAGGCCACATATATACTTAATCACCAAGTAAACTACGTAAACCCATAAAATTCCTTCAATATAGAGGGATAAAGGGCTTGCCAAAGGCTGCAGAGGTCAGAGAAGGCAGAGTAATACAGTCAGCATCTATTGGAAAGGATCTTAAGAGGTCACCTGAAAGTAAAACTCACCTAGTCCACCCTTCAGTCTGGTTCTTGGCCCCACTAGGACATCCCCAGAGGGTATTATCCAGCTTCAGAACTTGCCATGATGGGACTTTACCCCTTCCTGGAAAAGCTATGCTGCCTTTAGCTCTGCTGGAATTTTTTTTTTCAGTTGGTCAAAATCTATCTTTTTGTACCTCCAACACTTTGGTCAGAATTACATCCCTTGTGCCCACAGAGAAGTCTAATTCTTAATCTTCCCCTGGTAGCTCTTCAGGTCATTACAGAAGGTTCTCGGGTCAGTCTGAGTTTTACTTCCATCTAAACCAAACCACTAGTTTCTCCATCAGATCTTCACGTAACCTGGATTTGAGTATATTCACTGCCTCCACTATGATGGTCACTCTCCTTCAAACCTACCCCTGCTCGTGAATGTTATTCTAAAAGTTTGCTTCCTGAAACTGAATTCGGTATTCCAGATGTGGTCTGATAAGCCCAAAGGGGAAAAATATTATCACTTTTTTCATCCTAGAAGAAGGACTTTATAATCAGGTATCTGGCTTCAAACCAGTTCTGTTCTTACCAGCTCTGTTACCTTGGGCAAGTTACTTAAGCTCTCTGAGCCTCGGTGTAGTTCTGCTAACATCTAAGAACATACCGTGTGGTGGATGCCACACGAGACAATAGGGATATGGAGACTTAATCCCAACCCTCAAAAAGGTCATGGTGAAGTGAAAGGAAAAGATAAATGCTGTCTGTGTTAGAAGTGCACCAACATGTATTAGAGAAACTCCTAGAAGGCCAACCTAACTCAGCCCAGCAGAAGAGGGTGAGAATCAGGGAACTGACACTTGAGTGAATCTGGAGGTTAGGCTGACACTTTCCAAGTGAAGATCAGTGGCAAGGAAGGGAAGGCATTTCCAACAGAAGTGTGAACGAATAGCACTGAAGTCTGACTTGGCCTGGTACAGTGCCTTAGAGCTGGAACGTGGTGTGGGAAGGGGGTGTGGTCGTGGGAGGCTGGAGAGACAGACGGGTGTCCAACATGGGGAATGTTCTAGAGGGCAATGGAAGACATCGAATCAGGGGTTACTTCAATAGTAGTCTGCAAAGTAGTGGATATGAAGCCCAGAAAATGGAGCTGATGGTACCCTCAGCCCAGGGTACTCTCCATGTTGTGAGGAGTAAGTGAGGTGAATAATATACACAGTAGGGTCAGGGCCATGATGGACTCAGTCAGTGGGGTCCTCTTCCCAGCCTCTGCCACCATTGCCTTTTGTCAGTCCCAGCACGGTGGCACCTCACACGGAGCTGCCATCAGTTCAAACCCCTTACATGTGTGCACACTCTGCTTGCAGATCCTTATGTCCCCTGCCACAACATTTCTTTCCATTTGGTTTTTTAAGATCCAAATGCAGAACCTCACGTGTATTTTGAATGGTTTAGCCTCTTGGCCATTATCCCATCACAGCAATCTGGGATCCTGACTCTGTCACCCGTGGTCAAGGAAGTGGCAGAACGTGAATGAGCCTCACCTTAAAAGGAAGAAGGCATCTGGGTACAATCAGGGCTAGCAGGGCTTCAGTATGAGGGAGATTGGTGGGAAGAGAGCACCAGTCTGAGGCTGAGAGTCTAAGGGATGGAGAATCCAAAGGAAAGAATGGGAGGGAAGGAGTGAAGTGGAATTGTGAGCACCAGCCCAAGAAGTCTGATTTTTATGCTATAGAATACGCATAGGTGTGAAGGGCCCCTGGAGGTTTAGCAGGGGGTGGGAGGATTAAAGGGCTTCCCAGGTGGCGCTAGTGGTCAAGAACCTGCCTGCTAGAGCAGGATACATAAGAGATGTGGGTTCAATCTCTGGGTGGGCAAGGTCCCCTGGAGGAGGGCATGGCAACCCACTCCAGGATTCTTACCTGGAGACTCCCATAGACAGAGGAGCCTGCTGGGCTACAGTCCGTAGGGTCAGAAAGAGTCGGACATGACTGAAAAGACAGCACACATGGCTCAGGGGGTGATTAAAGCGATGTTTTTAGAAAGTTTGTCCTGCAATGAGGGGTGAAAAAGTTTAAAGGAGACTAAAGGCAGGAATACCATCAAGTCACAAAGTCCCAGTTTGGACAACGATGATGTCAGAGGGATTGGAAAGGATGAGATGGATGAGAAAAAAATAAATGGTTTGACAATTTGGCCAGAATGGGAGACTTTGGACTGGATTCAAATACATGTTTTTTTAATGTGGCATTTCATGGATCCTTGCAAATTTTTTTTTTTTTGTCATTTTAGTATATAACAGATATAAACTATAAATTATAATATTTTACCATGAAATATTTGTTTCCACTTTATCATTATGTTCCCATTTCAGTTGTAAATACATTTATCAATATTGCAGTTTGGAAGAAAAAAAATTAGTTTTTCCAACCTGCTAATCTTGTCAATTCTCAGTTCTTAAAAATACTCTGTGGGACTTTAACTTTTTAGATGCACGTAACACATTTCTACTTACTTAGATGGAAGACTGATTTTACACTGACATTACTGAGTGAGTGTTTGTGCTTTATCCAGATAACAAAACAATCTTAAAAATGTACTTCAGTGATATCAGGCAAACGTTTTCCAGGAGTGTACTGTGAGTCAGGTGTTAGAAGTTTCTGGGGGTCGAAATACATGGTTCCTGCTCAAGGAGCTCACCGCTGAGCAAGGGCAAGAAGCCTGTAAGCAAATAAGTACAGGACAGGGTCATGTGAAATACGACAGAAGTCCAGGTTCAAGGCCACGCAGGCTCCTCGTGTCCTTGTTATACCATGGCAGGGGGAGGGATGGGAAAAGGAGCAAGGGAAGGAGAGAAAGGGAAGAGTGAAAGCAGGCAGGGAGAAGAGGCAGAAGGGACAGAGGTAAAACCAACGTACACTCTGTTACACTTTATAGTGTACAAAGCACTTTTAGATAAGTTGTCTCATTTGATTCTGCCAAGAAGCTTAGGGGAGAGCAAGCAATGAGATGGAGTTAGGGGATGGGAAGCAAGCCCCTCAGTGAAGAGGAGAGAAAGATGCGTTGAAAGTGCTCAGAGCCCATGTGGCCTCATGGGGTGTCCCTGAGGATGGTGCCCTGCTGGTGGAGGTGGGCCTCAGCAAGCCTCGTTAGAACCCAATGGGGACCGTTCAAAACCGGAGAAACCAGCAAGAAAGGGTAAGAAACACCACTCCAGGGAGCCGGAACCACCCAGACAGTATTGGAAGCTGTAAAATGGTTATTTTGGCAGCTATTGTCAAAAACTTCTTGCTGCCTGACCACAGGTTTCTTCCATTACTTCTCTACCCTGTTGTTTTTTTTATATATATATATTTATCAGGCTTTTTCCTTGCCACAGGAGTTATCCATGTTTGTTGTAAAAAATTTAGAAAATCCAGATAAACCCAAAGAAGGAACTCAAAATCCCCTATAACCCCACAATCAGACAAAATCACAATTATTATTTTAGAATACACCCCCTCGTTATTCTTCTATGCCTGTGGGTATACTTCTGCTCTGTAACACTTTCCCCTGATTTAATATATTGTAAACATCTCTCCATGTCTTTCAGTTGGGATTATGTTTGGGTACAGGTAATGGCAAACCCTAAAATAAACCAACAGTGGCTTAAACAAATAATAGGAATATGTTCCTCATATGACAAGAGTCTGAAAGTAGGAGATCCAGGCTGGGAGAACAATTCAAGGATGTCATCAAGGACAGCCCAGCTCAGCAGCCTGTTGGCTGTTACCTCACGTCTCAAGGTGGCTCTTAGTTGTAGGAGAGGCTGGAAAACAAGTGTTTCATTTTTCTGGCCTCTCTAGTGGAGAAAGGCGAGGGGAAAGGGTGTTGGAAGTGGGTGCTAAGTCAGCCAGCCAGCGAGCAATGCCAAAGAGTCACTACATATTCTTTTACAGCATCATTGTCCTAAGCAGCTGCATAGTGTAGATGTACCATGATTTGTTTAACAATTCATTGTTATTGATCATTTCACTTGTTTCCAGTTTTTCTTTATTATAAAAGTTTTATGTACTGTGCTTAATCACTCTGTCATGTCCGACTGTTTTTGCAACCCCGTGGACCATGCCCCACCAGGCTCCTCTGTCCATGGGGATTCTCTAGGCAAGAATACTGGAGTGGGTTGCCATGCCCTCCTCCAGGGGATCTTCCCAACCCAGGGATTGAATCCAGGTCTCCTGCATTGCAGGCGGATTCTTTACTGACTAAGCCACCAGAGAAGACCATAAAAGCTTTATGTATACCCATAATTACTGCTTTAGTGTAAAATTCCTTAATTCTGTAAGTAGAATTAAGGTGGAAAAGTATACAAAAAAATGTGAAGGCTTTTAATACCATTTTTTGGCCAAATTGCCCTTCAAAGAGATTGTACTGAATTCTACTCTCACCAACCATGTTTAATGGAGTACAGTCCCCTGCACTCACAACAGCAGGTTTTTGTTTGTCACTGAGCTGTTATCCTAGGACCATCACGTGGATTTAACTTTGCACTAGCCCTGACCAGACTGAAGCGCCCACAGCCTCTGGGAGCCCAGAGCAGGGACGCTGAGAACCTCAGCCAGCCCCTGCCCGGACGTGCGGGTCTGCAGGGCTTCCTGTGCTTCCAGGTGGATGCAGGCCTGTGTCCTGACGAATCCTGCAGAGGACTTGTGATGTTCGACACATGCCTCATTCATCTACCTTTATTTTGAAAGTCCTTTCTGCCACTGCAGAGTCGTCATTTGTCCCATCTTAGTTCTAAGTCAAGGCCATCCTGGCTTGCATGGGACTGAGGTGCTTCTGGGGTCTGGCCCTTTTTGAAACAGCCCTCCCCACACCCCCACATCGTGAGGTACCTCAGGTGAGGTGGCCTTCCAGACCTATTTCATCATCTGTAACAGAGAGAAGGCTGAGAAGACAGAATTGGTAGATTCTGCCTGTTGGTGGTGGAGGGGGGATTTTAATCATATGAAGTTGCTTTCAGGACATGCTGCAGTTTCCTGGGGAGGCAGCCAGAAAAGTGACCTATCCCTGCACATCCCTTCGAGATAGTTATTAACTAGTCAGCAGTTAACCACTGCGTACAGCCCTCCTCCTCAAATGAGAAGTCATCTAGGGCTGAAAGAAGGATTCCTCTGGCCAGGTCATGTCTGTGCAGACAGTAGGTGCTTCAGTACTCATACATGGAAGCAGAGATTCATGTGTGAACAAATAAATGACTGATGAACCCAAGTGAGTCTGTGCTCAGTGGGACCAGGGCCCACCACCACACTACCGCCATCTAGACTAAGAGAAAGAAAACTCCAGAATCGTGATTCCAGGAAGGAAATGATAAGGATTCTATTTAGATGGTCCCATCACGACCTTACCTTGACCTCCAGAGAGGTGGCACGCAGAGTGTGAGAAGCACTGTCCTAAGGACACTGAGTTCTCTGAGTCCCTCTGAGGGCAAGCTACCTTCAGTTATTACCACCATGAGGAAAAAGAAAGGAAGAGTATGTTTATGTACGTGTGAGGTCTAAAAAAGACCTTTGGCGTTACAAGAATAGAAAGCAACCCT
This sequence comes from Bos mutus, assembly GCF_027580195.1. Taxonomy (NCBI): domain Eukaryota; kingdom Metazoa; phylum Chordata; class Mammalia; order Artiodactyla; family Bovidae; genus Bos; species Bos mutus. Next base: position 34,132,051 of record NC_091627.1, read on the forward strand.
GCCTCCCCTTGAGTGGCCAAAGTTTTGGTTCTTAAATCAAGATCCAGTTTTTCTCCTTCTTGAATTATCCAGCAGTCTCTTTTTCCTAGAGCAGAAACCAGTAGACCAAAATGACCTCGTTGAGAATAAGACATGTAAAAGTAGAGCAGCAAAATTCGAAGAAACACTACAGTGAACTGAAGTGTGTGGCAGAGAACATAATAGGATTTCACTGGGGATAAGCCTGCCTACTGAGACACGTGTGTTTTCAGTGAGCTACAAACACTGTACAGCATGAAGGACCGTCAGATTTAAAGGACACCCTGAAACCAAGTGGACAGAAGCCCCCACTAGCTTAGCCACTAGGGCTAATTCCCTTAAGAGAGCTGAGTAGGCAGGCAGGCCTTGCCACAGTCAAGAGAGTCTGCGGTAGACTTGATGTCTGATGAGTCCCATGAAAGTGACTCATAACACCAACAGTTTGTCCAGATCTCACAAACACAGACAGAAATGTTTATGATAATTAGGTGAGCCCAGAGTGGGAGGCTGCTGAAGGGCTAATTTAACTCACAAAAGGCCTCTTCATATTGAGATTCCCAAGGGAGGGACTTGCATACCAAGGACGTGGTTAAATTGTAAGTGTCATAATTTCAGAAAAGTTGGAACATTCTAAATGGCCTATAATCAGAAGTAAAGAATTTACCTTCCTGGGATAAATCATGCCTGCATAATGAACTTTACTTTGACAAAATTGTAACTTCTCTTAAAAAACCTAATGCACTTTGAGACTTCCCTGGCAGGTTAAGACTCTGTGCTTCCACTGCAGGGGGCATGGGTTCAATCCCTGGTCAGAGAACTAAGATCCCGCATATCGCATGGGGCCACACACAGACACACAAAACACGTTTCGCCCTTTCTGAAAGAAAACAGTAGCTAGCTAAAATCAGTCTTAGAGCTTTTCTCATCATTAGGATACAATAAAAGGTCAACCACATAAAGAATCACAGGGAAATTTAAGATCCTTGAGGTTATGTTTGGGGACTTGTGAAAAGTAGGAATCGCCTCAGTAAATCTTTTAGGTATAACAGTCCAGGTACATTGTTGATTTCCCCCCAAAGAGGCAAACAAATATTGACTGTTTTGACCTAAAGGAACACTAAAGAAAGCAGAACTTGAATCTGTGACTGTAAAATATGCAACCTCAGGAGGCACTAGAGATAAAAGAAAAGAGTATTTGGTTCTGGTCAGGAAATTACTATCCTATTTATGACCCCAGGGTCATGAGTAAATCTGTATCCCCACACACTGGGTATTGTGAAGACTTTCTTGTTCGAGATACGATGAGTCCTTTCTCTGTTACGCTTTTGACTATTTTAGTCTTCCCTTGGCTTCTGATTTAAGAAGATTTTGTGCAAGTTGGATAGAAATTTAGACAGGTCTTTCTGAACCTTAATGGATTCAGCTCCAATGATCCTGCAATCAGTTTTGTTTGAAGCTTTGTCCCCTGTTGTTTTAAAGCTCCTCTCAATTTTGCTCAAAGGCTGCCTGAACTGCCACTGTGATCCCCAAGTATCCTTGCTGAAATCATACATCTAGAAAGATGAGTTCACAGGCTTGGGTTATGGTATAAATGCATGTAAGAAGTAGGAGCCTGGCCTTGAGGGACACAAACTTAGGTTTAAACTGAGACAAACCCATAATTTTTGGAATGGTCCAAAGAGTTGCTTGTATACTTGTGTCTTCTCAGCTCCTCCCCAACCTATAGCCTAGGTCTCCCACCTACAAAACCCAGTCAGATTTGTTGTTCCAGAGGACAGAAAAGTTTGGAACAATCTCTGCCAAAGCAGAAACCTGTTTGCAGGTCAGAAAGCAACTGTTAGAACTAGACATGGAACAACAGACTGGTTCCAAATAGGAAAAGGAGTACGTCAAGGCTGTATATTGTCATCCTGCTTATTTAACTTATACGCAGAGTACTTCGTGAGAAACGCTAGGCTGGAAGAAGCACAAGCTGGAATCAAGATTGCTGGAAGAAATATCAATAACAAAAGCAAGTTCAAATATCATGAACAAAGCAAGATATGCAGATGACACCACCCTTATGGCAGAAAGTGAAGAAGAACTAAAGAGCCTCTTGATGAAAGTGAAAGAGAAGAGTGAAAAAATTGGCTTAAAGCTCAACATTCAGAAAACTAAGATCATGGCATCCAGTCCCATCACTTCATGGCAAATAGATGGTGAAACAGTAGAAACTGTGGCTGACTTCATTTTTCTGGGCTTCAAAATCACTGCAGATGGTGATTGCAGCCATGAAATTAAAAGACACTTACTCCTTGGAAGGAAAGTTATGACTAACCTAGACAGCATATTAAAAAGCAGAGACATTACTTTGCCAACAAAGGTCTGTCTAGTCAAGGCTATGGTTTTTCCAGTGGTCATGTATGGATGTGAAAGTTGGACTATAAAGAAAGCTGAGTGCTGAAGAATGGATGCTTTTGAACTGTGGTGCTGGAGAAGGCTCTTGAGAGTCCCTTGGACTACAAGAAGATCCAACCAGTGCATCCTAAAGGAGATCGGTCCTGGGTGTTCATTGGAAGGACTGATGTTGAAGCTGAAACTCCAGTGCTTTGGCCACCTGATGCAAAGAGTTGACTCATCTGAAAAGACCCTGATGCTGGGAAAGATTGAGGGCAGGAGGAGAAGGGGACGACAGAGGATGAGATGGTTGGATGGCATCACCAACTCAATAGACATGGGTTTGGGTGTAGACTCCGGCAGTTGGTAATGGATAGGGAGGCCTGGCGTGCTGTGGTTCATGGAGTCGCAAAGAGTCAGACACTACTGAGCGACTGAACTGAACTGAACTGCCAAAGCTAGACTGTCATGAGCAAAGCAAGAGAAGGCTGAGGAAGGTTCTCATAGGGTTTTTTATAATCATCCAAAACTGGGAACAACCCAGATGTCCTTCAGTGGGTGAATGGATAAACCGTGGTATGTCCACACTTGCACCATTATTGTGTAATGTACTGGACCATACTTTGCGATCCCATGGACTATACAGCCCATGGAATTCTCCAGGCCAGAACACTGGAGTACTGAGTGGGTAGCCACTCCAGTGCTACCAGAAGTACTCCAGAAGCACTCCCTTCTCTGGGGGTTCTTCCCAACCCAGGGATCAATGTACTTGGACCATACTTTGTGATCCCATGGACTATACAGTCCATGGAATTCTCCAGGCCAGAACACTGGTGCTACCAGAAGTACTCCAGAAGCACTCCCTTCTCCAGGACTTCTTCCCAACCCAGGGATCAAACCTAGGTCTCCCACATTACAGACAGATTCTTTACCAGCTGAGCCACCAGGGAAGCCCAAGAATACTGGAGTGGGTAGCTCGTTGCTTCTCCAGTGGATCTTCCCGACCCAGGAATCGAACCAAGGTCTCTTGCATTGCAGGTGGATTCTTTACCAGTTGAGATACCAGGGGAGCCCCCATTTCTATAACATTCTTAAAATTACAGAATTATAGTGATAGAAAACACATCTCTGGTTGCCAGGGATCAGAGTAGGAGGAGGGCATGGCTATGAGGGGGTAGCATGAGGGAGTTTCTTTGAGGTTATAGAACAGTCTGTGTCCTCGGGACATGAATCTATACATGTGATAACATATCTTAGACTGTACCACAGCAGCAGCAAAATAAGAGGGTGTGTAAAAACTTATGAAATCCAAATAAGGTCTGTAACTCAGCAAATAATGTACCAACGTCAATTTCCTGGCCTTAACAATTGTTATGTAAGATGTTATTGGGGAAGCTGGACGAGGATACGTGGGAATTATTTGTCCTATTTTGCAGCTGTGAGTCTAAAATCATTTCAAAATAATGAGTTGACAAAAATTTGGAGGGACACTTGATTTCTACAAGGAGCACTTGGAAATCTCTTCAGTTTTTGCCAGAAAATATAATATAAGCTAATGCCCCAAGAATTATACATTTAATGCAGTTTCTAAGCACTATAATTTCATTTGCTGTATTTTTGATTTGGAAATGATGCTCAACTATTTTAACTATAGTAGTGTTAGGGATATTTTTGCATTGTTGCAAATATCTTGTATTTGTGGGGGGAAAAAAAATCCCTTGATGAGCTTCTCCCAGGATGGAATAACTCCCAGTTCTCTTATGGAGCTCTTGCTTGTAGCTTCTACCACTAACCACATCCTCTTCTGCCTCCAGCATGCATTTTGGGGTAAACTATTCAAAATCTCCTCCCTCCTCCCAGTCTATTCCTCTATTGTCTTGACTTTTGTTTGCTTGATAAGCTTCTTCAAGACCCCATTCAAACTATTCTTTTTCTAGAAGCCCTGACCCAGACAGCAGAGTTACTCCAGCAGCATGCCTTTCCTGCATCTGGGGTTGTAGTGTAATGTGTCACCCTTTGCTTATTTCGTCCACTTGTCTAGCTCCCAGACTAGTCTATGAAATCCTCAAGGACACAGAGTAGGTCCCCTTCCTTCCTATAGGCCTCATGCCAGGCTCAGTGCCTGGAACACACACTCCACACACAGTGATCAGTGAGTAAGTGAATTGGAGGCTCTGAAATAATTTACTTTAATAATTTTCAAAACTAAAGCCCAAAAGGGGGTTTGGTTAACCACACTTAAACAGAACAGTATATTCATATTTAAAACATTCTCCAAACGTTCAACTTAGTTAAGACATTATTATGTTGAATTTCTTGTTCATTCCTTCATTTCTTTCATGCTGCTGCTGCTGCTGCTAAGTCACTTCAGTCGTATCCAACTCTGTGCGACTCCATAAACAGCAGCCCACCAAGCTCCCCCGTCCCTGGGATTCTCCAGGAAAGAACACTGAAGTGGGTTGCCATTTCCTTCTCCAAGGCATGAAAGTGAAAAGTGAAAGTGAAGTCGCTCAATTGTGTCCGACTCTTTATAACCCCATGGACTGCAGCCCACCAGGCTCCTCCGTCCATGGGGTTTTTCAGGCAAGAGTACTGGAGTGGGGTGCCATTGCCTTCTCCATTCTTTCATGATACCATGTTGTAAAACTTTAGAAAGACCATGAGATTGCACTCATGATCCCCCTTAGATACGACCTAGAATTTAAGGATAGGATATGATTTTTCCAGATTTTACTGAAAGAAGCAAGGTATTCACCTCGCAAGCTGTCACTCTCTATCAAGTCCACCTGCCGTGCCACAGCAGACCCACTGGCCTTGGTGACAAACCCCTGATTTCTCTCCTCCGCATCCTCTCAGGCAAATAATCTGGGGCTCCATAATTGTCTTCAGGTTGAGATTCAGTCCTCACACTCCAGCACGACGACTCAGAGTTTCATCATTTCTCCTTGCACAATCTAATGAGCACTTCTCCATCCAAGGTCTGGTAACTTCATTAAACAGGGCAGGTAACCTCCTCATCAAAACTGTCGCTCCCTTGGCACCAGGGACACCGCCTGCCTCTCCCATTTCCTCTCTTGATCGCATCCTGTAACATTCCTCTAAGATTTGATCATTGGTCTCATGCTCATTTTTCAAAGGAAAGTAATCACAAACATGTTTCCCGTGTCCCAAATTTTCCATTTTCTCTTCACTTCTCTCTAACATCCTACCATCTTTAAAGTCTTAAATTTGGTGCCACTTTCCCCCAGAAGCCGTTTAACTACTAAGGCCCCTCTCAGCCTCCACACTCTCCTGGAGCACTTAAAAGCCAAATGCACTCGCACAAGTTAGTGCTTCATATATTCTGGTTTGTGGAATCTTGTGCTGTTTTATGAGTTACTCTTGTTTCTTCAACCAAACAAAGGCTCCTTGAAGAGAAGACCCAAGATTTAAAATCATCCTATGTCCTCATGGTGCCTCGTGGAGGGATTAGCACATTACAGAAATGGTCAATAAACCCTTGCTGAGTGAGCAATGCTGCAGTAGCTTGGAAAGAGAAATATAAAGTAGAAAACCGTTGACATTTCCTTTCCTTTCTCCTAATGCTCAGGAGCCGAAATCGGGGCAAGTCATCCTGCACTGTGCTGTGCTGTGCTTAGTCACTCAGTCGTGTCCGACTCTTTGCGACCCCGTGGACTGTAGCCCTCCAGGCTCCTTTGTCCATAGGATTCTCCAGGCAAGAATACTGGAATGGGTTGCCATGCCCTACTCCAGGGGATCTTCCCAACCCAGGGATCGAACCCAGGTCTCCCACATTTTAGGCGGATTCTTTACCGACCAGAGCAGCCCCATCCTGCACTAGCACTGTGCAGAACCAAGTCAGTCTTCCCGCCTAAGGGCCATGGTGTGGGAGGAGCACAGGATTTGGGTGCAGATGGCCTGGGTCCATGGTCTGGCCTCGCCAGTGGTTGATCTTAATTCTTAGTATGTCGCTTGAACCCAGAGTCTTCATCTCCTCCTATTTAAAATTGAGATAATAACTAAGGTTTTTTGGAGACAAATGCTATATAATTCACAAGAGTGGCATTCGTGGTGGGAACATCAAGCACCATGGTAGCTCAGGAGAGAAGCTGGTTAAAGGCAGACAGGCCTGAATGTGCCCCTCACTGCACATCCTTGCTGAGGGGGAATGGCTGTTGCCTGCAGTGGGGCAGATAAAGTCTTGGGGATGAATGACAGTCTCCACGAGAGGAAGAGACTCAGATGTTGAACGTTGCCAGGTTTGTTCTGGACATCGTCAGGTAGACCTGCTGGTGGAAAGGTCAGAGTGTAATAAGCAGGTCAGTGAAATAAGCAAAAAGTCAAAAGGCGAGGAGATGCACATTGTTAGAGCTTGGAGCTGAGGCTGCTGGCTAATGAACTCACAAGTATAGGTGGTGTGCTACGTGAGGGGCAAGTTTTTCTCTACCACCACAAGGGTGGCTGGCCCAATGAGTGGAGTTTGATAATAATACTTGCTACAAAAGTATTTTTTTTTAATAAAAGGCCAGGAAATAAAACTGGTGGTTTGGCTGTGGTGGGGGAAGAGGAGCGGGGCTCTGAGAGCAGAGAAAGGCCCGGGCCCAGGCTGGAGGGAGAGTAGACTGAATGATTCATAGAGTCCAGTTTCAGAGGAAGGGAGAGCATGCCGCTTGGCCAGATGACAACTGTCAGCCATACGGGCTGACTGAAGAAACAGCCTGTGAAAAGATTAAGTGACATGATTTGAATGTGCCCCCAAAGAAGCATGAAAGATCAGGAAGGAGATAGCAAGCCTACTAGGGCTGCAGACGCAAGTGTTCTCTACCCTACGCATCCCAGCTGCTGCTGCAGCCCCCTCCCTCTCGATGTTCAGGCCACAGGTGGGCTAGCATATGCCTCCCCTGAGGTGTGCACAGAGCTGGACTGAGAGCCAGTCCCAACTGGGGCGTCCTCCAAACAGGTACCAAGTTCTGTTCTCAGAACCATCCCAGAGCCCTGCTCTGGGGAGTCTGGCAGCTATATGGGCTTCTTCCCCTGTGGCTCAGATGGTAAAGAATCTGCCTGCAATGCGAGAGACCCAGGTTTGATCCCTGGGTCGGGAAGATCCCCTGGAGAAGGGAATGGCAACCCACTCCAGTATTCTTGCCTGGAGAATTCCATGGACAGAGGAGCCTGGCGGGCCATAGTCCATGGGGTCACAAAGAGTCGGACACGACTGAGGGACTCTCACTTTACCTCATTTCTCTTTTCCTTGTATCAGAGGAAGAGGTCTTTTTCAATCTCTTGCTGAGCATACAGGGGCTTCAGGCTGCATTTGGTTGTATGTGGCCAGCAGGTACAGCCTGTTTTCTCCTATCCTGCTCCTTGTGGTCAACAGAAAGGAAATATGGCCAGAAAACCACCCTTTCTGAACCCACCTGCCACCGGAAACCCCACACTGCAGTTCAGCCGCTCCCATTCATTCATTCATCCAGCAGTGTTTATTGAGCAGCTGTTGTGCCCAGGGCCCCAGGCTAGTACTAGTGAAGGAAAGAAATGGGCACCAGAGCGCCAGCATAGCTGCCGAAGAACCACAACCTGAAGCCACACCTGCCCCTGCTCAGGCACCCGATCGGAGCTCTGTGGGGAGTTTGCCAGGGTCCTGGGAAGAAGACCATAAGTCAGACACATTGATCATCCTCTGCCTGTCATTAAGGTTGCTCAACCCCCAAAGTGGGGAGATGATGAACCTCTGGTTCCCAAAGACAGGGTATCTCATTAAGCCCACAGCAACGCCATACTCAAGAGAATCATCCTGACCCTTCAGACCTGAAAACTGAGGCTTGGATACTTCAAACTATCGTGTTGGCCAAAGAATTCATTTGGGTTTTCCGCAACATGTTACAGAAAACCAGTATGAACTTTTTTGGCCAACTCGATACTTGCTCAAAGTCTCAAGGGCAGTGAGTGGCAGAGCCCAGAGCCGAGCCACATCTCCCATTCAACCTGGCTTCCCCACACCCCACAGCTCCAGGAGTCTGCTGCTGGTAATCTTGCTCTGATGGTGGATCCTATCATGAAAGTTTGTTGGCTTAAAAAGTTAAGTGTTTGTGAAACTTAAAGATCTTCAGTAGAGAGCCACTGGAAAGAAAGGTTTGCCTTTCTACCTGCCCACCGACACGGGCCCTACTAATAATGATTAATTTTAGCAAGTGAGGAGTTCTGTGTACTCCCCTCCTGGATTCCCATTAACCCTTTAAGTAATGACCAGATAGAGCAATCTGGCTAGGACTCCCCAAAGGACACCTTCCCTGGGACAGCAGCTGCAAGGGCAGAGCCCCATTATGTGGACCTGCCTGTTTAGAATTCAGATCACAGTCAGCAGGGCGTGTTCAGAACTCCAGTGGCTGGGACCTCAGCAGGGTTCAGGATCTTGGGGAAGAGCTACATGACCTAAAAGTGCAATGAGAACAGAATCCTGGAGAAGCTCCAGTTCCTACCTGAGCCTGCATGGTCCAAATCCCTGTCCTGGATCTGCTGGAGTGGGCGTGTTCCCCAGCAGCCCTGGAACTACCACTCCTGCCCATCTCTCCTTTTTAAATTCAGCTTCAGGAGGCTGAGCCTCCCCATGAGTCAGGTCCTGGGTCAACCATGAGAAGAAGGTGATTGGCTGGGTCTGCCAGGGCTTTGTGACCCGCTGGCAGGGCTCCTCCAGTCCCTCAGAACCCTGCCTCCCTGCCTGCACTTATTGCCTCCATGCAATCCCAGGATAACTTGGGTGTGTAACCCAGGGGGCACGGGGTAACAATTTTGCAGACTTTCCAAACAGGTGACTTCAGCCCCCTGGGCCCAGGCAGGAAGGGGGCCAATGACAATGGGCATTGCCCCATGTCAGGAGTGGGAAACATTTTGGCAAGCTCCTCAGAGTTCTCTCTCCTCTGATCCCACAGCATCTGTTCCAGTTTTCCTGACCGGTAGGATGGCATCTACAAAGCAGAATGTATGGGAAATCTGGAGTTGGGGAGGGATCATGGTTAGAAGCCCCAGCTTCAGGTAGCCCAGACGGTTATTCCCAGGCAGAAAGGGCAGAGAAAGGCACAATTCTGTGGTCTGTCTCCCTCCTAGACTGGCATTCCAGGATCTTGGAGGCCTGAACCTGGATGTGTGCTGGGCGCCTGCTTCTCAGGAATGTGACCTTGGATCTCAGTGTCTGCCCTAATAATGCCGATAATACTGACCAAGTGCTTACCAGGTGCCAGGCTGTGTCCAGCACTTTATACACATGACTCAATTAGTTCTTGAAACAGCTCTGTGAAGTGGGGACTCTTGATTGTCCCCATTTTATTGATGAGGAAACTGAGGCCCAAAGTCAAGCAGCTAGGAAATGTTAGAGCCAGGATTTAAGCTCAAGTTGTGTGACTGGAGATCTGGTATTCTTAACCATTTTGGAGCCTTCTGGAGGCAGGTCCAACACCCACTACAGGGCTGAAAGACCCAGTGTGTCCCTCACAGCTGTGGGGAGCAGAAGGAACTGCAAGGGAACTGGGAACTGCAAGGAGTTCTAGGGACCAAAGAATTAGAGAAGACTGAGTAGATAACCCCTGGGTTATCTTCAAGACATATTTGTGCAAGGTAGAGCTCCACTGAAGACTTAAAAAGTTAGAGGTAGGCCAGTGATAAGGTTATTAAACATTAGAATGTGAGCTTTCAGAGTTATTCAGTCTTATTTATGATTTAGGAATATAAATGCCTAGCTCTCAGTACAGCCCTAGAGATCTGGGAAGGAACTGGATGGTCTCTGGAAACTCTTTCCAGCCACGGGATGTTCAGATTTGGTCTTGATGACCATGTTGGAAGCCTCCGGCTGCAGAATGGCTGACAGCTCCGCCTCCCCTGATGAGTGATAACTGTCTTTCCCATTACCAGTGACTGCATCGTGAACCTGACGGTCCTCGCATAGGAAATGATTTTGCGTATCACCAGACTAAACCCTCTCAACTTTTCTTTCCCTTGACCCCCGTCCTGGTAGCAGGAGTCAAGACCCTGCAGAGCAGATTGTTCCCAAGGCCGTGTCCTCAGTCTGATTCTTGGATGGGGTTTCAGGCTGGACGGTGACATGCTACAACCCGGGCAGCTGTTTCTCCTGACAGTCACCATGTGGCAGAGGCCAGGGTGGAAACACAGGGATGGGGGTGGAGCAAGACCTGGCTACTGTAGCCCTTGGAACACAGCCTGCCTCCTCTAGGTGTTGCCTACCGTTCTCTCAGGGGAGGTGACCCAGCCCTTGGTTACAGGTGCATTCACTTTAAGAGTTGTCTCAGATTTTGTCTCGGCTGCAGTGGTGGGTAACTGGTTCACTTAGGGCAAGATACCTGGGCGGATGCTTTATATACCTTCACCCCAAGAAGCTGGTCTGGCTTGAGTCTAGGCCTGAGTCAACCCCCAGTACAAAAAGTCATTGGAAGTTGGATCCACTGATGCATTTAACTTATGATTCTGGGGAATTGGGGGGTTGGTTTAGTTGAGTCCAGAATCTTAGAGTTGACCCAATGCCCTAGCCAATTATAGTTCGTTCAGTTCTTAGAGGGCACTTGGATCAAGAACAAGGATTCCACTCAAGCTGCTGCCCTGATACCACCAGGTTTGACCCAACCAGGCTTCCTCTTTGAGGGATAGGGTCAAAGTCAGGAGCTCTTCCTTGTCTGAATTGAGCTAGGGAGAGGGGAATTTAGGGATGGGAGAAACTTCTAAAGGAGTCTTTGCCCAGGACCTGGTGCCACCTGCTGGTCACAATTTAGCTGTATTTATAGGGCCAAATCTAGGAGAGGAGCATTAAAAGAAGGGCATCCTGCCCCTCCACCCCATCCTGACAAGGAATAAGAGAACTAGGAGATGGGTTTCTTCATGACCCCCAGCAAGTGTGACTGGAGATCCTTGCAAAGAGCCCTGAGTGCCTTGGATGAGTTGTCCTGAGCCAAAATGAAGCCCAGCTGGGCCAGAGGGTAGCATCACCTGAAAGAACCAGAGGCAGTCCTGAGTGGAGACAAGGCTCTGTTCCACGTATCAGCTGCCCACCCATACCGACCCCACCCTGCCACCCTGCTTCATGTGACCTACCCCCCAGTATATAGCCCGTGCTATTGCAGTGCGGGCCACACAATGCATCAGATGAGGACTGTGGTTCCAATACCGGGTTGTATATCAGGAGTATGTTTTAAATTATATAGACATAAAAGCTGTGTGTGTGTGTGTATCGTCAAATATATTGCACAGTCAATTCTCCATATTTGTTGGTTCCATACCCACGGATTCAACAACCACAATTTGAAAAAAATTTCAGGAAGTTCCAAAAAGTAAAACTTGAATTTGCCATGAAACAGTGACTACTTACCTCATACTACTTGTATGAGGTATTATATGTAATCTAGAGATGATTTAAAGTATACAGTAGGATGTACAGAGGTTATTTGCAAATACCATGTCATTTTGCATAAGGGACTTGAGCACCCATAGATTTTGGTATCCACAGTGGTCCTGGAGCAGATCTCCCATGGATACTGAGAGCCAACTATATCATATATAAATATATTCATATATACCATATATACGTACTATATATGAATATGTACTACATTATGTATTGTTGTTGTTCAGTCGCTGAGTCATGTCTGACTCTTTGAGACCCCATGGACTGTAGCCTGCCAGACTCCTCTGTCCATAAGATTCTCCAGGCAAGAAAACTGGAGTAGGTCAGTTCAGTTCAGCTCAATCAGCCATGTCTGACTCTGCAGCCCCATGGACTGTAGCACACCAGGCTTTCCTGTCCATCACCAACTCCCGGAACTTGCTCAAACTCATGTCTATTGAGTTGGTAATGCCATCCAACCATCTTATCCTCTGTCATCCCCTTCTCCTCCTGCCTTTAATCTTTCTCAGCATTAGGGTATTTCCCAGTGAGTCAGTTCTTCACATCAGGTGGCCAAAGTATTGGAGTCTCACCTTCAGCATCAGTCCTTCCAGTGAATATTCAGGACTGAGTTCCTTCAGGATTGACTGGTTTGATCTTGCAGTCGAAGGGACTCTCAAGAGTCTTCTCCAACACCACCACTGAAAAGCATCAATTCTTTGGCACTCAGCTTTCTTTATAGTCCAACTCTCACATCCATACATGACTACTGGAAAAACCATAGCTTTGAGTAGATGGACCTTTGTCAGCAAAGTAATGTCTCTGCCTTTTATATGCTATCTAGGTTGGTCATAGCTTTTCTTCCAAGGAGCAAGCGTCTTTTAATTTCATGGCTGCAGTCACCATCTGCAGTGATTTTGGAGCCCAAGAAAATAAAGTTTGTCACTGTTTCCATTGTTTCCCCGTCTATTTGCCATGAAGTGATGGGACCAGATACCGTGATCTTTGTTTTTTGAATGTTGAGTTTTAAGCCAGCCTTTTCTGTCTTCTCTTTCACTTTCATCAGGAGGCTCTTTAGTTCTTCTTCGCTTTCTGCCATAAGGGTGGTATCATCTGCATATCTGAGGTTATTGATATTTCTCCCAGCAATCTTGATTCCAGCTTGTGCTTCATCCAGCCTGGCATTTCGCATGATGTACTCTGCATGTAAGTTAAATAAGCAGGGTGATTTATTTAACTTATATATTAACTGGAGTAGGTAACCATTCCTTTCTCCAGGGGATCTTCCCAACCCAAGGATAGAACCTGGGTCTCCTGCATTGCAGGGAGATTCTTTACCATTTTAGGCACCTATGTATAAATATAATTAATGTATATTTATATAGTGTACTATATATATTATATAATAATACACATGACATGGCTATATATAATATAGAGATGTTGAGAAACCACAGGAAGGCTGCCTGTGGGTTGGAAGATCTTTGAAGCTCAAATGATTTCAGTCAGAAACTGGAGGACCAGTTTAGAGGGGGACCAGTGCCTCTGCTTTCTTTCAATAATCAGCACTTGAAAACCATACACAGTAAACAGGAAAAGAAATTCTTAAAGTGGCTCAGGAGCTCCCAGGACCAACCTCAGACCACCCTATGCCTCCCGGAACCACCCCTGACCAGTTCAGACTCTTGCCTCAGGAGCCCAGGTCCAAAAGAGCCCCCAGGGCCTCATGGAGAAATGAGTCCCCAAGCCTGTGAGAAGCCTTGTCCCCTCTGCATTCAGGTCCCGCAGGCCTCTGCACACCTCCTCCCCCCGAAGGCCTGGTAGGGCCTGACCTTTCATATTAGGGTCATTCAAATCCACTCTCCAGCTCTGCATACTCTCTCCTTCCTGTCTTCCTGGAGCACCTACTGTTTCCACCACACTTTGGGGCATTTGGTTGTATTGTTCTGGTGTATGTTGGTCTCCCAGTAAGACTGTAAACTCTTTGAGGATGGGGCAAATCTGTCAATTTCTCAGAGTTCCTAATTAAATACTCATCAAAATACAATACACTTGCCTTGACACTCCCCACCTGCCTCCCCAGTCAAGTCTGGGACCCTCCCCACATGCCTCCCTAATCAAGTCTGGTGTCCACACACTCCTGCCTTGCCTGCTGAGGTTACTTTAGGTGCTGCTGCTGCTGCTGTTAAGTTGCTTCAGTCGTGTCCGACTCTGTGTGACCCCATAGATGGCAGGCCACCAGGCTCCCCCATCCCTGGGATTCTCCACGCAAGAACAGTGGAGTGTGTTGCCATTTCCTTCTCTGTACTTTAGGTGAGCTCCCTGGAAACCAAGAGGCACTCTCCCAACTCCAATCTCTGTGATTATTGTTCATTGAGAATTGATCTAGAACCCCAAAGTGAATGAAACAGCCTGGTCACTGAGGAGTTTACAGTCAGGTGGAAGGGACAGACACACAAGTGGTTTCAAGAGAGTGGAATCAATGCCATGATTGAGTATGCTCAGGGTGACAGACACAGAGCAGGGCCATGCCTCCCTGCGCAGCAGCTCAGAGAACATTTTCTAGAGGAGCTAGAGCCCCAGCTAAGTCCTGAAGGTTGAGTTGGGGAGGGAGGGTCCAGGCCAGAAGCTGATATAAGAGGATTCAGAAAGAAGAGAGAAGGTGTCACTCAATCATTCAACAAATTTGCTCAATACCTTCCCTGTGACAGGCCTAGAAACACCACTCCTGGCTTTGAGGTGCTTCCTGATGCGAGAGGCAGGCATTTCAACAAGTCCAGTGGTTAGTGCAATGGTCAGATTACAGGGTAGTGGTTCAGAACCACTGTGTAAGAGGATACTCAAGTGCAGTCAAAATTACCCTTGGAAATCCCCGCAATTGTTAGCTCCTGAGTCCTTGGAAGCTCCCAAGACAATAATTTTTGTTTCCCTTGGCTTTCCAGCCCTATCTTGGCCTTCCTTCCTTTAGGCAATGAAGGACAAAGTCTATTTTTAAAAGGAGGAAAGACTAGGAGTATACAGGAGGGTGTCCTGATTTTTTTTTTCAAAAAATGTATTGAAATTAAATGTGCATCTAGTGAGGTTCCATTGTCTGTACTTGGGTGGGGCTGTGGGGGAGCAGAGCCTAGCAGACACCAGCTGAGCCTCCTCTCTAAAACAGCTTCTCTAATTTGACTGTGCCTGTAGACCCTCTTGGTCAAGTGCAGATTCTGACTCAGTAGGTCGGGGGCAAAGCTCAAAAATAGGAATTTCTAACTTGAAATCTCTAACAAGCTGATGCCCACAGAGCACCAATGGTGCACCAGGGACCACAGTTTGAGAGCCTTTCACTTTCATGCACTGGAGAAAGAAGTGGCAACACACTCCAGTGTTCTTGCTTGGAGAACCCCACGGACGGGGGACCCTCGTGGGCTGCCATCTGTGTCGTCGCACAGAGTCGGACATGACTGAAGCGACTTAGCAGCAGCAGCAGAGCAGAGAATGAATGAACTGTGGGGGTGGGACTGCATTCCAGCAGAAGGTGAGTAGAGAGCTGCCCATGACTCCCACCAGAGGATCAAAGAAGACCACAGGGCTAGAGAGGGAGGGCCCATTGATGAGCTTGACAAGTGGTGGGAAGCAGGTCACGTTACAAGAACAGATGCCCTCTGGATGGGGAAGTGGGGTGGGTGTATTCTTCCTTCAGGGAGACACTTTGCATATTAAACCTAAAAAATACTCTTCACTCCAGAAATATGTACTCTCCCAATTCTGGGAATATGCAGTCCTGTTTCTCCATTTCTGATAAAAGATCTAGTTACAAGAAAGTTTTCCCTTGTAACAGTGCAAGTCAGTAATAAACAGCAACCGACACTTGACCTCTGTGGGGGGGATGAGGGGAGAGTAAGAACACGCTCACACCCACTGGCCCAAGAGGGCCGCCTCTGCTCAGCTCCAGCTGTAGGTTGCTGCGTGGGAACACGGACTCGGGGTTGCCAAAAGAAGCCAGAAATCCCAATTTGCCTGTGTGGAACATCCCAACTTTAAAATCTTGAGTTCAGTTCTGTTCCAGAAAAATCTTGAGTACTAACTCAAAAATGTTTCCAACACTGTGAGTGCTAAACCATTCAAGTCTGCAGGGCAAGTCCGGCCACTGGGTGTCTCGTTTGTGACCGCTCATTTGTGTCTCTAGCTCATTTGTGAGCTAGGGGTTGGAGAGACCAGGGCTGCTTTCGAAGAGTCTGAGTGCAGCAGTGTCAGTGATGGAGTAGAGCAAGGGAGAGCCTGGAGGCTGATGGGCCCCCAGGAGGCTCTTGCTCGTCTTGGCCAGAGAGAATGGATATGCAGAAACCCCAGGGCAGCAGGAGGCCGAGAAGAGCAGGCACATTGGAGGGCAGTGCTGCCTTGCTGAATGATGGACTTTGAGGATGAGGGGGAGGAGCTATCTGGACTGACCCCACAGGTTTCAAGCATGGGTGATGGGGTGATGGGTGGTGCATTCACTGGGATAACAAATGCAGAAGCAGAGCATGTACTAAGGGAAGTTTCTGTATAAGCGAAATTCAGGTGTCTGTGGATCCATCAGCAAGCCACAGGGATATAGAGTTTGAAGTCAGAGCAGATGTGAAGATGAGTCAGCTTTCTAGAACCCAAATGTGGTCAAGTACTATCTGCTTAAAATCCTCTAATGGCTTCTCTTGTTTAAACAGACTCTTCCTCATGGTAAACAAAGCCCTGCGCAACCAGCCCCTTCCAGCCTCTTTGTACCACACCCCAACATGAACACGGTTTCCCCTGCCTGCTGAACAACTCAGAGTCCCAGCAATAAGCCATAACTTTGTTCTTGCTAGTCCTGGGGCCTGCACAGCTCTTCCACCCTGTCCCCCCATACATTCAGAAAATTCCTACCCCTTTCAGACTGCTCTAAAGTCTTCGCTGACCCTGTCAAGCAGAAAAGGTCACTCCTTTCCTTGTGCCACCCCTGAACTCTGCTTGTCCTGCTCTTCCTGCCCCATCACTCCCTGCTCTGGACATCTGCCTGTCTGTAAATTCTTTGGAGGCAGAGACCACTTCTGACTTCACCACTTCTTAGCACGGGTCCATCGTATAGTGTGTGTGTGTGTGTGTGTGTGTGTGTGTGTGTGCATGCGTGCGTGCATGCGTGCGCTCAGTCATGTCCAACTCTTTGCAACTCCATGGACTGCAGCACACCAGGCTTCCCTGTCCTTCAGTATCTCCCAGAGTTTGCTCAAACTCATGTCCATTGAGTCAGTGATGCTATCTAACCATCTCATCCTCTGCCACCCCCTTCTCCTGTTGCCCTCAATCTTTCCCAGCATCAGGGGCTTTCCTGGTGAGTTGGCTCTTTGCATCAGGTGCCCAAAATATTGGAACTTACGGGGTTGCAAAGAGTTGGACACAGCTGAGCAACTGAGTAACAGCAAAGTGGTAAAGAATCTGCCTGCCAATGCAGGAGACACGAGAGACGCAAGTTCAATTCCTGGGTCCGAAAGATCTCGTAGAGGAGGGAGTGGCACCCCACTCCAGTATTCTTGCCTGGAAAATTCCATGGACAGTCAGACACAGCGGAGCACACACACGCACCCTGTATAGTATGTGTGTGTGCTCCGTCGTGTCTGACTCTGTGGCCCCATGGACTATAGCCTGCCAGGCTCCTCTGTTTGTAGGATTCTCCACACAAGAATACTAGAATGGGTTGCCATTCCCTTCTCCAGGAGATCTTATAGTAGGTAATCACCAGATGTTCAAGGGTGAGTAAGTACCCCTTCCCCAGGAGATAAGCTGCTAGTCTGGAGGAAGATGCTTCTCGTTTTTCCAGGGACCCCCAGCCCCTTCTCTCCTTTGGGCCCAAGAACAGCACAAGGCCCCCAGGAGCTGACCTTGTCTTTCCTTTCTTTGCAGCTGGGGCATGGCCGTCAATGTGTACTCCACATCTGTGACCAGTGAGAATCTGAGTCGCCATGATATGCTTGCATGGGTCAACGACTCCCTGCACCTCAACTATACCAAGATAGAACAGCTCTGCTCAGGTTGGAGGCTGGGAATGGGGAAGGGGGAGTGCGGAGGGGAGGGCAGCGAAGGCAGGAGGCAGAACAGCCTCAGCGGACATTGAGGATTAAGGAGATTAAGGAGACCTGCAGAGCCCTCAACCAGCCACAGTTCTGGAGTTGAAGGAAGGAAATGGGGGTCTCAGTGGGGTGGAAAAAGTCCAAAGCGCAGAAGTACAGTGCAGGGCTGCAGGAGAGGCAAACAGTGAACCAGAGGTCACCGGCACCAGGTCCAGCCCAGCCACTCAGGAGGTCCCAGTCTCAGCTCTTCCTGTAGTGCAGCCCTGGGCAAGTCAGCACCCCTCTTTCTAGGTCTCAGTTTTCCGGTCCATAAACGGAGATGACAGCAGCTGTATAAGCAGGGTTGCTGTTAGGACCGAATGCCATACATGCAGTGTTTGATATGGTGTGTGCATGCTAAGTCGATTCAGTCGTGTACTACTCTTTGCAACGCTGTGGACTGTAGCCCACCAGGCTCCTCTGTCCATGGGGTTTTCCAGGCAAGAATACTGGAGTGGGTTGCCATGCCCTCTTCCAGAGGATCTTTCCAACCCAGGGATCAAACCTACATCTCCTGCGGCTCCTGCACTGCAGGTGTATTCCTTTAACCCCTGAACCACCAGGGGAAGCCGGTGTTTGATATGGTGCTGGTACCTCATTGTATCATTATATAGTAATTGCTCCTATTCTTGGGAATTCTGGTTGTGCCTATCCTTCAAGTATTGGAGAAGGAAATGGCAACCCACTCCAGTCTTCTTGCCTGGAGAATTCCATGAACAGAGGAGCCTGGTGGGCTTCAGTCCATGGGGTCACAGAGAGTTCGACATGACTGAGTGACTTTCACTTCACTATTCCACAAGTATGACTGGCCCTGGCCCCAAAGAAAGAGGAGAGGAGATGGGGACGTTCAGGGGAGTAGCCCCAGGGGGCCCAGGAAGGTGAAAGCAAGCTGCCCATGTTGCTCCGCAGGGGCAGCCTACTGCCAGTTCATGGATATGCTCTTCCCTGGCTGTGTGCACTTGAGGAAGGTGAAGTTCCAGGCCAAGCTAGAGCACGAATACATCCACAACTTCAAGGTGCTGCAAGCAGCTTTCAAGAAGATGGGTGTTGACAAAGTAGGTGCCTGAGCTCTGAGGGGCCCCCGAGGAGCTCTGTGACCCCAGGGAAGATGGCCCGCAGCAGGGGCTGCTGGGGTCCTTCCAGCTCTGATGCCACTCTCCACCCACTGCCTCTCCAGGGGGAGTGCTCCCCCGGCTCAAGTCTCAGTGGAAAACCCCACAACATTTGACACCCCATCCTGACCGCATTCCCATTCCTTCCTCCTCTCTGGACCCTACACTTGAGACTCTCGGTGTACTGCTCCTGTTAAGTTCCTCCTCTGTAGGGCCCATGAAGTCTCTTGGCTCACTGCTGCCTCGATGGCCCAGGACCCCGGTTCCAGCAACCCCCACCCCACGTGCAGGGAGCAGCACCAAGGGACGTCTCCCCACGCACTTCCTCCTGTGCCTGGAGGAAAGGGCTGTCTCTGGACCCCGGGCGGGGACTCTGGAAGGTGGGGCCACTGCAGCCCCAGGGCTTCCTGACAGCAGCAGCCCTCCCTCAAAGGACGGCAGCTGTGCAGCAGCCGGAGGTTAAAGTTCTCTGCTTCTGTGGTCTATTTCAGATCATTCCTGTAGAGAAATTAGTGAAAGGAAAATTCCAAGATAATTTTGAGTTTATTCAGTGGTTTAAGAAATTCTTTGACGCAAACTATGATGGAAAGGATTACAACCCTCTGCTGGCGCGGCAGGGCCAGGACGTAGCACCACCTCCTAACCCAGGTGATCAGATCTTCAACAAATCCAAGAAACTCATTGGCACAGCAGGTAACGTGCCCGAGCTGGGGAAAGGGTGTGGGGGGCCAGGCCGGCGGGGCTCTGCAGCCAGCAGCGCCCCTGGGCCACTGGCCCGCCCGGCCCCCGGCCAGCCTAAAGGAGACTGTTATCACGGAGTTCAGATGATGCCGCCTGCTGCCCACTTAGACCAGGGGGAGTTGCAGTGGGAGGAGAGCCCCTGGTGCCAGCTCAGGTGGCCGCCGGTGGTGGGAGGCCCAAGCCACTTCTTCCTGCCGCCCAAGCTAACTTGCTGACCTTGAGGTGACGGGGCAGCCCTTGGCACGGTTCCTGTGTCCAGGTCATCCCAGCCAAGGGCCTGGGACTGGCACAAAGGACTCCTTCTGCCCTCTGCCCACCTGATTCCCTGGGGATGGGAGTTTGTCCAGATGGACCAAATCTTCCTGCGTTTCCAGAATCTCACAGCCCCAAGTCCTCAAGAGACAATCTCTGGAAACGAGGCTTTGTCTGGGTTCTAGAAGAGAAGGGGGAAAAGCAACAGGGCCTCAGGGAGACAGGAGGATTGGCCAGGAAGATTGGCCACCCGCATCTGAACCCGTCATAGCAGAGCGGCTCCTCTGTGTGCGCTGCTGCCCCCTGGGCCTGCCCCCACTCTCCTGCTTGCTTTGCATTAGAGGCTCTGTCCTGGGAGCTGCCTTTAGCTGGAAAATAAGCGGCCAAAGCATGACGGTGTGCGGGGGAGGAGCTGGGGTGCCCGAGTCAGGCCCAGCAGAGGGCACCAAGCCCATCCTGAGGCCCGGGCAACCCAAAGGGCCAAGGGAAGGTTTCTGTGGTCTCCTGCAGTCTTGAGACTCTGAAGTCACCCCCAGGGAGGGTGGCTATGGGCTGGGGCTTCTGTTAGGAAAGACCCAGCAAGAGCCAGACTTGAGGCCCTGTGCCCGCTGCTTTTCCTCAGGCCCCAGCTGTCAGTACAGGAGGGCCCTCACCCCTCCAGCCCCACTCCCCAAATTCGCTGTCCCAGTTCCCCTCCCTCCCCACACCTTACACTTTCTTCAGCTCCTTGTCATCCCTGCTGTCCCAGGCTTGCCAGAGGGCTGCCCAGCTGCTGTGGTGTCGCGTGTGGCCGTGGCTTGAGGTCTAGATGTAGAGTGGGAGAGGAGGGGAGGGCAAAAGTGCCTGCCTTTCGCATGGGCCTGCCCCGCCATCACACCAGGCTGTCTCGTGCCACATCTGTGGGCTGTGGGTTCATGCAGCCCCATCTGACTTTCCTCCTCTGGACAGTTCCACAGAGGACGTCACCCACAGGCCCCAAAAATATGCAGACCTCCGGCCGGCTGAGCAACGTGGCTCCTCCCTGTATCCTCCGGAAGAATCCTCCGTCAGCCCGAAATGGTGGCCACGAGACCGATGCCCAGATTCTTGAGCTCAACCAGCAGGTGAGTGGCGTGCGCATGGGCAGCTGAGAAAGCCAGGCCCCTGGGGCATCAGGCCGGGAAGGGAGGCTGGCGCCAGGGTCTCTGCTTGAACACCACTTTCTCCCCTACTCGAGCAGCTACTGGATTTGAAGCTAACGGTGGATGGGCTGGAGAAGGAGCGTGACTTCTACTTCAGCAAACTTCGAGACATTGAGCTCATCTGCCAGGAACACGAAAGTGAGAACAGCCCTGTCATCTCGGGCATCATTGGCATCCTCTATGCCACCGAGGTGAGTCCTGCCGGGCACCTGATGGGCCTCCCCCATTCCTATCAGACCCTGAGACCAGAAGGAGCCTTGGGGAGCATGGGCCAGTGAGGGCAGCCGGCTGAAGGCACCAGCCCAAGGTCCCACAGAGCATGTGCAGTGGGCAGGGGGCCTGAACCCAGGCCGGCTCCAAGCCACCTGCAGGAGTCTGCAGCTTCGGCCTGCCTGCCTGGCTCAGCATCTCTCTCCCTTCCACCCTCCAGGAAGGATTTGCACCCCCTGAGGACGATGAGATTGAGGAACACCAACAGGAAGACCAGGACGAGTACTGAGGGCGGCCCCAGCCCTGGATGACTGCACGGCTTCCGTGCCTCCCCACCCCGCTCCCACCCCCACATTATAATCCTTTCCTGACAGCCAGTCGGCCGGTGCTTTGTGTCAGTGCCGCGGCATTGGGGAGCCTGGCGAGCAGGGCTTGGGGGGACGGGGCAGGTGAGCAGGCGGAGGCCCCTCTTCCTGTGGCACAGGCCCAGTGCGCGGGACCCCTGCCCACCCCACCCCTATTTATTTCCGTTGTCTCTATGCTGTGTCGGCCAACACTCCCCCAGGGTGCTGTGGCCACCCGCCCCAGCCAGCCACCCGCTCCCCTGACAGCCAGCAGCTGTATATTTGACAAAGTCATTGGTATATTTTTACTTACTGGATTTTCCTTGCACTTTACCTGTTCTTTTCCCAGGGCTGGCAGCACGGGCTCCGGGGCAGCGTGCCTGGCTTGGCTTCCCTTCCCCCGTTGCCAGGGCCGTGACTGGACTCACCGATTCTTATTTATTTTGTCTTTTGACTTCCCAGTAGTTGAGGGAAAGGCTGATGTCAGGAGAGGGATAGGGGACTGAGGAGGGGGGTTACCTAAGGCCCTGGTGGTCAGGGAGAGGGAGGGGAGCATGTGAGGGATGAAAACGACCTCCTGGCACCAGGCTCGCCCACCCTTGGCCCCCTGCGCCCAGCACCACAGCCCGGCACTGCGCTGCGGCTCCCAGCCACTCCCCTGCAGCTTGGTTCATACCACACAGACTCTGCCCGGACCTCTTGTACGTCTGCCTTTTCTCTGCCCGCCTCCCCAACCCCAGCCCTTCGGGCCACCCAGCCTGCATATGTGTTCACTTTTATTTAAATAAACTTGTGTGGTAAAAGTCCATACTATGTCTCCCTCAGCTGAGCCACAGCCTGGGTCTCAGTGCTTTTCTCTGAGTGACCCCCTCCCTGGAGGTGATAGCCATGGGGTACAACACCACTGCCATCCTCCCCCAGGCCCAGAAAGCTTCACTGGCTTGACCCAGCCCCCATCTCTCAACGCTGGTACCAGGGCTTTAAGGGGAGGCACGGAGGCCTGAACTCCCATTCCCTGAAGAGGAACAGAATTCAGGACCACGGCTGTGATAATGGGCAACCCAGCCAAGCAGCTGTCGGGTGGCGGGGGGGCCTGGCTGAGAGGTGCCTCGTTTCTGTCCCCTTTGGGCCAGTATGACCGCATACTGTCCGCCACCCTTGTCAAAGTCCACACACCCAATGTCAGTAATCCATATGGGGACAAGGGCTCACGTGACAGAGCTGAGTGGGTGACAAAGAGCAAGGGCTCTAAGCACTGAAGCCCAGGAGGAAAGCAATGTCCAAGGGGTTCCTCCCACAGAACAGGCTCTCATGGGAGCCGGGAGCTGGAAACTCGGTCCCATCATATTTGCACAGCCCTGCATTCCTGGTGCGTGCAGGCCAAGGGCCATGATAACCAGTGTCCTGAAGGTCCAACAGGGACCAAGGGCACTTAGCTGAATGTGGGTACCAGGCCCATTTAAACAGAGCCTTAGTTGCCCTTTAGAACAGCCCCTTATTTACTGGGGAAAGGACTGAGACCTACATGTGACATGATTTGCTCAAGGTGGTTAAAACCTGGACTAGAATTGAGACCTCCTGAGTCATTGTTCTGTGCTCATCCCCAAAGACCACACAGGTGTGACCTCCAGAACTTTTCCTCTAGCTTCTGACCAGCCGTGGTAGATGTTTCCTCACCGTCCTGAGTGTGCCCAAGACACTGCTGGGATGTTGTTTCTTCCGCGGCCCTGCTCCAAGACCCTCCTTCCAGACCACCAGCATTTCTCCAGTTGACTCGTTAGAAACCTGAAATAAGCAAACCGTGTCTGTTCATCCCTCATTCACTTCACCTTCTCCATTTGACTCATACTCCCACATACAGACTTTTGAATTTATTCTCCTTATTCTCCTGATTTTCTCCTCCAAGTTCCTAGCCTGCTTTTATTTTTATGATTAAAATTATGATTTTATCTTAGTGATTTTTAAATCTTACCATTTTTAATTCTTCTGCCTAATTTTAAAGGCTATTCCAGGTAGATACAGTAAAAGGAGAAGGTAGTTTCCCTGTGATGCCCAGCATTCATCTTCAGGCTGGAACCTCACCCTGATGGTTAAGTGGGTGTGGTGGGCAGAATAACGCCTCCCTCCAAAGATGTCCACATTATAATCCTCAGAACCTGTGGATATGTTAGGTTATTAATACATGGCAAAGGGGAATTAAGGTGCAGATGGAATTAAATCGCTAATCTGCTGACTAAAATGAGGGTATCCTGGATTATCCAGAAGGGCCCAGTGTAATTGCCAAGAGTCCATAAAATTGGGATGGGCGGGGCAAGAGGTCAGAGTGATGCAATATGAGGAGGACTTGACCCATTGCTGCTGGCTTTAAAGATGGGGGATATGAGCAAAGAAATTTGGTCAGCCTCCAGAGGCTGGGAGAGGTAAGGAAACAGGTTCTCTCCTAGAGTCTCCACAAGGGACCACTGCCCTATGGATACCATATTTTACCCCAGTGAGACCCTGACAGACTTTTGCCTTCCAGAGCTATAAGACAAGAAGTTTGTGTTGTATTAAGCCAGTAAGTTTGTGGCAATTTCTTATAGAAGCAATAGGAAACCAATATAGTAGGTCAGCCTGCTTCAATGAGCTCACTGTTCTTGTCCCCACACCAGACAGCCACCCATCCTCTTTGACCCAGTCTTTTTTTTTTAACTTTTAAAAATGTTGTATTGGGGTATAGCCAATTAACAATGTTGTGATAGTTTCAGGTGAACAGCGAAGAAACTCAGCCATACATATACATGTATCCATTCTCCCCCAAACTTCCTCCCATTCAGCCTGCCACATAACATTGAGCAGAGTTCCATGTGCTATACAGTAGGTTCTTGTTGGTTATCCATTTTAAATATAGCAGTACATGTCCATCCCAAACTTGACCCAGTCTTTTGATTCTTCCCTCTTACCCCATGGGTACCTGCCCAAGCCCACCCTTCATGGCTAGTGTCTAAGGTTGCTCTTTGAAGACCTAGAGCTCCACGATGTAAAGCCACTGCCTCCTCCCCAAACTCTGGAACATTTAAGACGGTGAATTACAATTTTTCTGCTTCGTCTGTCTCCCATACAGGTTTCTCAAGTTCCTCTCAATCAAGTGACATGTGTCCTCTAGCTCCCACCTACCACTGTGCTAAGTGCTTATTAGGTACAGAAAGGGCTTAGGAAATGCTACTGGATAAGTAAGTGAATGACTTCTGTCCCGTAGGTGCCAAGGTACAACTGATGACCTGCTGGACTATTCTAAGACAGGAAATAAAGCCCCTCCCCACCCTTCTCTATATTTCCACCATGGAACACCCCCTTGTTTGCTTCTATGGAAAGCCTTTCTGTTTCTCTTCCAAAATCAGTATCGCTTTTGTGACCATACATGTAACACAGAAAAGGTAGAACAAAGAGAAGACAGTGTCTGAAGAGAGCTAAACCAACTATGTGAAAAAAATGAATTGATTAATGATTATCTCAAATATGGTCCTGGGCAAAAGCACTTCATTTCAGACCCTTTGACCTGAGGCAAAGTCAGCGATGGTCAGGTCTGCAGGGGCTGGAGGGCAGGCAGAAGGAAGCAGCAAGAGGTTGGTTATCTCCTACTTTCTGCCTCCAGCCCACCCCATCCTTTACCTGTCCCCACTTACCTTTCCAAAGTAGGTATGCTATTTTCCTACTGGCTTCCCACAATCTGCAGGACGAAGTAAAAATTTGACAGGCAAGGACCTTGGCATATGGGCTGAGGTCCCTTTCCAACCACATAACCTCCAATATCCATGAAGCACTGTCACATTGAACTACTTCCAGTCTCCCAGACTTGCCCCGCTGTGTCCCACCTTTGTAGGCCTTTGCTTACATCAAGTCCACACACCTGGCCTGTTCTCCCCACTTGCCCTAATCCCCAACCATCGACTATTTACCCATTCCTCAGGACACACTTCCAGTGTCATCGCCTTTAGGAAGCCTTCTCTAATCTCCTTCCTAAAGGAATTCATCACTCCCTAAACTATTCATCCTGTGGGAAGTTGGACTCTTAGATCAGATCAGTCACTCAGTCGTGTCCGACTCTTTGCGATCCCATGAATTGCAGCACGCCAGGCCTCCCTGTCCATCACCAACTCCCGGACTTCACTCAGACTCACGTCCATCGAGCCAGTGATGCCATCCAGCCATTTCATCCTCTGTCGTCCCCTTCTCCTCTTGCCCCTAATCCCTCCCAGCAGCAGAGTCTTTTCCAATGAGTCAACTCTTCGCATGAGGTGGCCAAAGTACTGGAGTTTCAGCTTTACCATCATTCCTTCCAAAGAAATCCCAGGGCTGATCTCCTTCAGAATGGACTGGTTGGATCTCCTTGCAGTCCAAGGGACCCTCAAGAGTCTTCTCCAACACCACAGTTCAAAAGCATCAATTCTTTGGCACTCAGCCTTCTTCACAGTCCAACTCTCACATCCATACATGACCACAGGAAAAACCATAGCCTTGACTAGATGAACCTTTGTTGGCAAAGTAATGTCTCTGCTTTTGAATATGCTATCTAGGTTGGTCATAACTTTCCTTCCAAGGAGTAAGTGTCTTTCAATTTCATGGCTGCAGTCACCATCTGTAGTGATTTTGGAGCCCAGAAAAATAAAGTCTGACACTGTTTCCACTGTTTCCCCATCTATTTCCCATGAAGTGATGGGACCGGATGCCATGATCTTTGTTTTCTGAATGTTAAGCTTTAAGCCAACTTTTTCACTCTCCACTTTCACCTTCATCAAGAGGCTTTTTAGTTCCTTTTCACTTTCTGCCATAAGGGTGGTGTCATCTGCATATCTGAGGTGATTGAGATTTCTCCCAGAAATCTTGATTCCAGCTTGTATTTCTTCCAGTCCAGCGTTTCTCATGATGTACTCTGCATATAAGTTAAATAAACAGGGTGACAATATACAGCCTTGACGAACTCCTATTCCTATTTGGAACCAGTCTGTTGTTCCATGTCCAGTTCTAACTGTTGCTTCCTGACCTGCATACAAATTTCTCAAGAGGTAGATCAGGTGGTCTGGTATTCCCACCTCTTTCAGAATTTTCCACAGTTTATTGTGATCCACACAGTCAAAGGCTTTGGCATAGTCAATAGAGCAGAAATAGATGCTTTTCTGGAACTCTCTAGCTTTTTCGATGATCCAGCAGATGTTGGCAATTTGATCTCTGGTTCCTCTGCCTTTTCTAAAACCAGCTTGAACATCTGGAAGTTCACAGTTCACATATTGCTGAAGCCTGGCTTGGAGAATTTTGAGCATTACTTTACTAGCATGTGAGATGAGTGCAATTATGCGGTAGTTTGAACATTCTTTGGCATTGCCTTTCTTTGGGATTGGAATGAAAACTGACCTTTTCCAGTCCTGTGGCCACTGCTGAGTTTTCCAAATTTGCTGGCATATTAAGTGCAGCACTTTCACAGCATCATCTTTCAGGATTTGGAATAGCTCAACTGGAATTCCATCACCTCCACTAGCTTTGTTCATAGTGATGCTTTCTAAGGCCCACTTGACTTCACATTCCAGGATGTCTGGCTCTAGGTCAGTGATCACACCATCGTGATTATCTGGGTCGTGAAGATCTTTTTTGTAGTTCTTCTGTGTATTCTTGCCACCTCTTCTTAATATCTTCTGCTTAGGTCCATACCATTTCTGTCCTTTATCAAGCCCATCTTTGTATGAAATGTTCCTTTGGTATCTCTGATTTTCTTGAAGAGATCTGTAGTCTTTCCCATTCTGTTGTTTTCCTCTATTTCTTTGCATTGATAGCTAAGGAAGGCTTTCTTATCTCTTCTTGCTATTCTTTGGAAGTCTGCGTTCAGATGTTTATATCTTTCCTTTTCTCCTTTGCTTTTCGCTTCTCTTCTTTTCACAGCTATTTGTAAGGCCTCCTCAAACAGCCATTTTGCTTTTTTGCATTTCTTTTCCATGGGGATGGTCTTGATCCCTGTCTCTTGTACAATGTCACGAACCTCATTCCATAGTTCCTCAGGCACTCTATCTATCAGATCTAGGCCCTTAAATCTATTTCTCACTTCCACTGTATAATCATAAGGGATTTCATTTAGGTCATACCTGAATGGTCTAGTGGTTTTCCCTACTTTCTTCAATATAAGTCTGAATTTGGCAATAAGTTCATGGTCTGAGCCCCAGTCAGCTCCTGGTCTTGTTTTTGCTGATTGTATAGAGCTTCTCCATCTTTGGCTGCAAAGAATATAATCAATCTGATTTCGGTGTTGACCATCTGATAATGTCCATGTATAGAGTCTTCTCTTGTGTTGTTTGAAGAGGGTGTTTGTTATGACCACTGCATTTTCTTGGCAAAACTCTATTAGTCTTCGCCCTGCTTCATTCCCTATTCCAAGGCCAAATTTGCCTGTTACTCCAGGTGTTTCTTGACTTCCTACTTTTGCATTCCAGTCCCCTATAATGAAAAGGACATCTTTTTGGGGTGTTAGTTCCAAAAGGTCTTGTAGGTCTTCATAGAACCGTTCAACTTCAGCTTCTTCAGCGTTACTGGTTGGGGCATAGACTTGGATTACTGTGATATTGAATGGTTTGCCTTGGAAACGAACAGAGATCATTCTGTCGTTTTTGAGATTGCATCCAAGTACTGCATTTAGGACTCTTTTGTTGACCATGATGGCCACTCCATTTCTTCTGAGGGATTCCTGCCCTCAGTAGTAGATATAATGGTCATCTGAGTTAAATTCACCCATTCCAGTCCATTTCAGTTGGACTCTAGTTCTTACTATAAACGCTTGCCTGGCCTGTTCCTTAGTATGGCAGGTATGAATCTCATAGTCAAATGAGGGAGTGTGCATTAAATAGTAAGCTTCCCATGTGGCACTAGTGGTAAAAAGAACCATCATGTCAATGCTGGAGACCTAAAAGATGCAGGTTTGATCCCTAGGTTGGGAAGATCCCCTGGAGGAGGGCAATTCACTCCAGTATTCTTGCCTGGAAAATCCCATGGACAGAGGAGCCTGGCAGGTTACAGTCCATAGGGTCGCATGAAGTCGGATAGGACTGAAAAAAAGTTGGCATGGCAGGGCATATGAAATAGCACATTTCCTTAATCATGATAAATCACTTCTAGTTCACCTTCACTCATACTCCCCTGCCAGCATGCTTCCAGTTTTGAGGTCTCACATGATACAACAAGCATGGCCCAAGGGACCTCCAGAGATAGGGGATGTCTGACCAGGTAACCTGCTTAAGTAGTTCCTCAGGTCTTCGTTCTTGATTGCTTCCCTGCCACACCTGGGACTTGGGACTGACAGCTGTGGAGGGAGTCAGAGCCTTTTCTTTCCCACTGCCTGCAAGGGGAAACCCAGTGCTGGCTGTCCCAGGGCCAAAAACTTTTCTCTGCCTCCCTTCGAGGGACACTCCACTCTCTACTTCCTGCCCCACCCGACCCCAAACGCTGCCTCAAGGCGAGGAATCCTCAAGCTCCGTCTCTCTTCCCTGTTCCTTCACAATAGCTTTTTTTTTTTTTTAATAGCTCGTTAAACTCAAAGTTTAATCATTAGCAACAGAAAAACTAGCACTTTCCTGTAAGGAAGGGAGCATTTCATCTACAAACTCCCCCAGGAGCTGAGGAGAACTTTCATTTCATCCTTCGTGCACAACTAGAACGGAAAGAAAACCAGAAACAGTTAAATTTTCACCAAGTCACCCAATACTTCCACGTTCAGTTCAGTTAAGTCGCTCAGTCGTGTCCGACTCTGCGACCCCATGAACCGCAGCACACCAGGCCACCCTGTCCATCACCAACTCCCGGAGTTCACCCAAACTCATGTCCATTGAGTCGGTGATGCCGTCCAACCATCTCATCCTCTGTCGTCCCCTTCTCCTCCTGCCTTCAATCTTTCTCAGTATCAGGGTCTTTTCAAATGAGTTAGCTCTTCGCATCAGGTGGCCAAAGTATTGGAGTTTCAGCTTCAACATCAGTCCTTCCAAGGACTGATCAGACCCAGGACTGATCTCCTTTAGGATGGACTGGTTGGCTCAATAAAAGTTGTCCGAAAGCAGTAGCCTCTCATCTCAACATCTTTTGCTTGGCTGTTGTTGTTTTTTTTTTTTTGAGAAAGGCTCCTGACGCCGCGCCGACCCCTAGAGCGGAAGAACCCGGCAAACACCAACGACTACAAGTCCCAAGCTGCCTAGCGGGTGGCGTCACGCGCCGCGAAGCCCTGCGAGGAGACGTGGCAGAGCGCGGCGCGTCCGCACCGGACCGGAAAGCTTGGGGAGGCGGCCGTGGCGGGAGGGTCGGAGCCATGGCGGCGAAGACTGCGGGTGGGGGGCGCTGGGAGGTGGTGAAGAAGGGGCGGCGGCCTGGGGCCGGCGGCAGTGGTAAAGGCGGCGGAGGGGACCGCCGGGCGCTGGGGGAGGCGAACGGAGTGTGGAAGTACGACCTGACCCGTGAGTACCCACCCGGCCCGCCGCCCCCTGTAGCCCTCGCCCCGCCCCGGGTCTGCACCCCACCTCCCCACCCCGGGTGGTAGCGAGCAGCTACCGGGGCCCAGAGGGTCCAAACACCCCTGGGCTCCTGGAGTCGCGAGCCTCCTGCGGATTGGTACCTCCCAGTTCAGCCGGCGCTCCCCTGGCGTTTCTCGACCCTCAAAAGAGGTAGACAGAGCGAGGGAGGTCGCCGTCCTTGCCACTCACATGAGTAAACTGAGGCCCAACGAAGTTAGACGACTTCCCCAGGATCACTTATTAGAGGGGACCGGGATTCTCGTCTTCGGACGCTCAGCAGACAGCACACGCTCCCTGCCAGCTGTTCCCGGGCCCGATAGCCTGGCCTTGCCGGACAAGTGTCCGGGAGCTGCGGAGAGGCAGTCTGGTTCCTCATAGACTGGGCCCCCGCCTTAAGTAATCTGCAGGTAGGGGGTTGGCGTGGGGACTTGGACGCTCATGAGGCCCGGCAGTGGGAGAAAATGATCCACCACACACATCTCCACACCCATCAAGTATTATTCCAAGCGGTGCCTGTTTCCTCAAAGCCTCCTGAAGGAGCAGAGGAAGCTTGCCACTTGTTGATTATAGAGTTGTCACATCAGAACCAAGAGGAACTGGGGTAGAACCAAGAATGGAAAACCGTGATTTCCCAAACTGGTAGCCACTCAATAAAGAAGCCAGCCCTCTGTGTTGGACACCACCCACCTGCCCAATTTTCCCATACTCTGATTTCCTAATAAAGAAATGCCTTATCTCTGAAAGAGCCCATGAACTCAAGAGCTGTGGTAACTGAAAGAAACCACCAGGAGGGGTCCTTAAGCAGGATGCAAGAAGGGGCTTTGAGGCAGGCTCCTCCCTGGAGATTAATTAAGTGCCAGTGTGTGGGGAGGGACCACTGTTTCTGTGAGGCCCTCCTGATTCAGGGCTGCCCCCCTTTCTCTGCCTGTCATTACCCCAGCTCCAATCCAGACGACAAGCACCCTGTATGAGCGGGGCTTTGAGAAAATCATGAAGCGGCAGAATAAGGAGCAGGTTCCACCTCCTGCTGTGGAGCCTAAGAAACCGGGGAACAAGAAGCAGGCTAAGAAGGTGGCGACCCTCACCAACCAGAACCAGAAGCAGGGACGCTTTCGCAGCCTGGAGGAGGCACTGAAAGCTGTGAGTGTGGCGAGACTTTAGGCAGGGGAAGAATGAGGACCCGAGGAGTAGAGAGGATGAAAGAAGTGGGACAGGGACGGGCTCCTGAGGGACCTGTGGGATGAGGGACACTGCTGACTAAGAGGAGGCCTTCAGGAAAGGATGGAAATCCAATGGGATGCAGTGTCTGCACTTAGGCTAGAAAGGGAATGAGTTTATAGAGAACCATAGATTAGTGAGGGGAAAACCTTGAAAATCCAGAGATACACAGAGGGTTTAGAAAAACTGCTTGTGGTTCCTCCCACCAAGGAAGAAATGATCTTTCACTTTCCATCTTGTCTTCTGTTTCTCTCCTTGAACATGTGAGGGACCCAAGAGTATTAGTTCTTGAGATCAGCAGTTACAATTGTCTTGTTCTCTAGTTCCTGAAGATCTGGATGCAACAAAAGTATGGCATTCCATATACTTGCATTGAAAAGCAGAAACCCTTTGTTTTTCCTGCCACCTCAACCATTTCCCCACCTCTACCCCATTACTCTACACCCGAAACTCACCATGAGGGGACTGTGTTCCTGGCAGCTGGACCTGGCAGATCTGCAGAAGGAACTGGACAAGAGCCAGAGTGTGTTCTCTGGAAACCCATCCGTGTGGTTGAAGGACCTGGCCAGCTATCTCAACTACAAGCTCCAAGTACCTCCGAGTGAACCCACACTTAGCCAGCATCCTCACGGTTAGTTCTCCAGACGAGTTGAAGAAAATTCTGAAAGGGCTGTATGTAAGCGCATTACTTAGTAACTGAGCCCCATGCCCCCACTGCCCTGACTTACCTGGTGATTTGAGCTGTCCTCAGATTAGCATGGCTTCAAAGTTCCTGGGCCTCGTTGAAATAGGGAGGATGCCAGCCACAGTGCAGTGACCTCTGCCTTCACTTACAGTTCTCAAGGAGCAAAGCAGAGGCCTCAGAGGTAGCAGAGGCTTCTGGTGCTAGCTCTCATATGAGGCCTATCGACCCCAGATTATCCCTACAGCCTGGTGAGCCGGGAGCTGCGTGGCATCATCCGAGGGCTATTGGCGAAGGCTGCGGGATCCCTGGAGCTCTTTTTCGACCATTGTCTATTCACCATGCTACAAGAACTGGATAAGACTCCAGGTGAGAGGGTCCCGTGAGAATTAGGCCAGTCCTATCTTGGGAACCTAATCCCCTTTTTTCTGCTTCTAGAGTAACTGAAGAGGTTCTCTTTTAGCAGAGAAATATGCTAATTCCAGCACTTTTGGAAAAGAAGGAGGATGCTAGGACTCCCTGGGCCTGGGTTCTGGGCTCTCAGCTGTTGAAAGAGAGATTACAGGTTTGGGGTGCTGATTAGTATATGTGGGTCTGAGAATG
Source organism: Bos mutus (assembly GCF_027580195.1). Taxonomy (NCBI): domain Eukaryota; kingdom Metazoa; phylum Chordata; class Mammalia; order Artiodactyla; family Bovidae; genus Bos; species Bos mutus. Next base: position 34,164,799 of record NC_091627.1, read on the forward strand.
TGTATCTCCAGGGGAGTCACTGCACGGTTACCGCATCTGTATCCAGGCCATTCTGCAAGACAAGCCCAAGATTGTCACCACAAACCTAGGCAAGGTGAGCTCAGGGTTGTGATGGGGCCATTGGGAGGCCAGGACTGGGGAGACTGGGCAGAATCAACTCTGTTGAACCCAGTTAAGGGATGCAGGAGGTCCCGTAAGACAAGTAGTTAGCTAACAGCGTTAGCACTATGTACATATATGAGGTAGGTACTGCTATTATTCCCATTTTGTAGATGAGAAGATTGAGCCGCAACAGGGGTCAGTTACTTTGTAAAGTTGGTCAAGTAGTAAGTGATAAACGTGAGTGAAGACCATAGCCTGGTGCCAGAGCCTGTGCTCTGAGTCACTCCACCACATTACCACACTGCCCCATTGTCCTCTCCCAGTTGAATTCTGTCTTCTTCCTTGGCTTTGAGGGTGCTCCTGGTGCTTTGCCCTTTCCCAACCTGCCTCCCTCACTGGTCTCCCCAGTTCCTGGAACTGCTGAGGTCCCACCAGAGCCGACCAGCCAAGTGTCTGACTATCATGTGGGCCCTGGGTCAAGCAGGTTTTACCAACCTCACCGAGGGACTGAGAGGTAAAAGAAAGGTTTTGGAGCTGGAAGTTCCTCTTTAATGTCCCCAGTGGATCCAGGCTTGAGGCTTCCTCCCTGATCTTTGTCTCCACAGTGTGGCTGGGGATTATGCTACCTGTGCTGGGCATCAAGTCTCTGTCTCCCTTCGCCATTGCATACCTGGATCGGCTGCTCCTGTGAGTAATTGGAGGTGAAGGGGAAGAGCAGGCCCAGGGTGTTTTCAGGTAGCTATTTCAGCAAAATGGATGCTGTGATCCTGGTTTCCATAGATGTGAAGAAGCATCAGGACCAGCTCCTCCCAAGTCAGAATGTGGGGGTGGTGAAGGAAACGGAGGGAGCCAGGAAGTTGGGGGGATGGAGTGGAGTTTATGCCCTTTTTCTTAGATGTTCTTAGCTGGGACCGTGGCCAGGGCCGGTGTTCCCCAACAAGCCTGTTTCTTTCCTCCCCCACAGGATGCACCCCAACCTCACCAAGGGCTTTGGCATGATTGGCCCCAAGGACCTCTTCCCACTTCTGGACTTTGCCTATATGCCCAACAACTCCTTGACTCCCAGGTAGGGCTGTCCCAGGGCACAACCTTCTGTGAAGGACCCCAGCAGAGGATTAGGACACTATATCTGTCCCTTCACCTCCGGCCACTCTCAATTTGAGATTATCAACCTGCATGTACATGGGATCATTGAACCCTTGGAATTACATGGGCCCTCCATGGTGATTGGCCTGTGGGCATTTTCTGGGGAGGGGACCCATGACTGAGCAGATTTTCCAAGAAGTCTCTGAGTCTAGAAAGATGCAGAACCATTAAAAGGCCCTTCATGACCACCACCTTGGGCAGGGTATGGACTTTGCTGCAGACGCAAGGGGCACAAGCACACAAAGCCAATCAGAGTCTATGCTCAGCTCTCTTCTCAACCCCCTCCACAGCCTGCAGGAGCAGCTATGTCAGCTGTACCCACGACTGAAGGTGCTGGCATTTGGGGCAAAGCCGGAATCCACGCTGCATACCTACTTCCCCTCCTTCCTGTCCAGAGCCACCCCTGGCTGCCCTCCGGAGATGAAGAAAGAGGTGAGGAGCTGGTGGGAGGTGCCTTTCTCCTTCTTGGGGTGGGGTAAGGTCCCTATCTGCTGACAGGCCCTGCCACTGGGAGCCTGTTTTCTCCCCTCTTTGCCCCGCCCTCCCCAGCTTGGTCCCAACAGCCAACTGCTGGCTCCTTTATGCTTCACTCTCAGAAGAATGGAGCTGAAAAGGCAGCTTGTTCAGATCTGACCAGTCTCTCATGGTCCCTTGCAGACAAGCTAATTTTTATCTCAGGAGCCCCTTCTTCCCCTTTATAGCCTCTTGGAGATTTTGAGGGTATGGGCACAATTTCTCTGCCCTTCAGGGTGGAGTGCTGCCTGGGGGGCCCCACTTGGCACTAACTAAGAGGGGGAGTTAGCTCTTAGCACTCCCCACCATTGCCCGGGGCCCAGCAGTCTCTCCCTTCTATCTCCTGTGCAGCTCCTGAGAAGCCTGACTGAGTGCCTGATGGTGGACCCCCTCAGCACCAGCGTCTGGCGGCAGCTCTACCCCAAGCACCTGTCACAGTCCAGGCAGGTGGCGGGGTGGGGGTCACCTGCCTCTGATCCACACAGAGAAACCTTAATTTACTCTTCATGGTGTGTCCTGTCCAAAAGCAGAAGGGGGATGTTTGTCACTGTTGTTCAGGCTCATACCTGTGGGGGCTTTGCAGGGAGGCTTCCACGAAGCTGCTCCTCTGTGGGGGTGGGGGACAGGGCATGGAGGGTCTTTCAGCCTGAAGGAGCTGGGGCCCATGGAGGATGGGAGGGGCCAGGTGGGCCTCCTGATGGGAAAGGATTGTGCTTTCCCCACAGCCTGCTGCTGGAACACCTGCTCAGGTCCTGGGAGCGTATTCCCAAGAAGGTGAGCTGGGAAGACATGGCAGGCTGAGCCTCGTCTGGGTTCTGAGTTCGTACCCCCGCCACTGGCCCCGCTTTCTGGGAAGGTGCTCCATTAGCACTTCTGGTGTGGAATACGAAGCAGAATGGAAGCTCAGGGTTCACTTGTGGGCTAAATCTTAACATTCTCAGCCTAGACTTCTCTTACTCTACAGACACAGGAGTCATTGCAAGAAACCATTCAGTCCTTCAAGCTTACCAACCAGGATCTGCTGAGGAAGGGCGGCGGCAGCAATCAAGATGTCGTCACCTGCGACTCGGCCTGCAAGGTGCCAGCGCCCAGCCCACTGCCCTCGCCTCCCACCACCACCCATAGACTTTTCTCCTCGCAGTCTCTGCACACCCTGGGTTGGACCTGTATGACATTCCTGCCCCACCTGCCGCTGGAACTCCCACCACCTCTGGAGTAGTGAGAGGGCTGGATCCTCTCTGTGGAAGGCTGAGCTTGAGGCCTGCCTTAGGAGGCCAGGGCCAGCCCCACTCCCTTCTGACCACTGCTCCCTGCCCCTTCTCCTTCTAGAGTCTGTTGCAGCAGGCTCGGGGCTTCCAGCTGCCCTGGACACGGCTACTTCTGTTGGTGCTGGTCTTTGCCATAGGTTTCCTGTGCCATGACTTCCGGTCACACAGCTCTTTCCAGGGTAAGCAGGGATTGGCTGGCAAAGGAGATAGCCAGGGGCTTTTTGTGGGGACACAGAGCTGGATGTACCACTCCCCGCCCCTGCACACACTCCAGAACAGACATTTTTCTGACAGATGTGTCTGTGCTTTGCATTGTAGAAATGCTTCATATTCATGGTCTTATTTGAGTAGTGTTACCTTGTTTTTAATTTTTGAGGAAATTGAGGCTCAGAAAGATTTACCAATTAGCATAACATCACAGCTAGGAAGTAGAAAGGCTGACCCTCAGACTCGAGGTTTCCTGATGCCCAAGTCCACAGCTCCACCTGGCTGCACCCTTCTTGCTCTCCTGGCCTGCAACCCTCCCTCCACACGTGCTCCAGAGCAGAATGGAGCCAGCTCTGCAACCCCGTGAGCATGTCCAGTTCTGCCCCATCCCTCACTGAGTCTGCTCTGGGGCCTGTAGTGCCTGCCTCCCCAGTCCCAGTCCCTGCCCCGCTCACCTCCTCACTCACCCAAGGCCCCCTCTCCGCAGCCTCCCTTTCTGGCCAGCTGCTTCAGTCATCTGGTGTCTTGCCTGCTGGCCAACAAGCATGCACCAAGATCTACTCCTATAGCTTGCAGGGCTACAGGTGAGACCTCCGGGAGTGGGATGGGGGGTACCTAGAGGGGAGAGGGAGGCGTGGGAGAGAGAGGGCTTGCCTGTTCAGGGTGGTGACAGCATTGACAGTCAATGGGAAGCCGCTGTGGTTTTCCCCTCCCAAGGCCTACCTTGCCCCAGCTGTTCTTAGGCCAGCCTGCTTGGGAGACTCCAGACACCTTCTTCCTCCCTCTGTGTCTCCCCTACAGCTGGCTGGAGAAGACATTGCCAGCCTGGGGCTCCCACCTGCTGACTGTGGTGAGGCCTGGCTTGCAGCTGGCCTGGGCCCACACCAATGCCACCGTCGGCTTCCTTTCTGCCCACTGTGCCTCACACCTTGCCTGGTTCGGTGACAGCCTCGCCAACCTCTTCCAGAGGGTAAGCCAGAGACAGAGAGGTCAGAGAAGGCTCTGACCTCTTGCCGGATGGCTGTGTTCTTGGGAAGGTGCAGCCCCACGTGGACTGCCTTTCCTGTCGTTCTAACCCATCCATTCTCCATGGTCCAGCTACAGACCCAGCTCCCTGACACCCTGAACCAGCTGCTCCGTTCTCTGAGGGAGCTGCTCCTGTTTCTTTATCACAGCATCCTGCTGCCTACGTGGCACATGCTGCTTGAGGCCCTGGCCCAGATCCAGGAGCACTGCCACGAGGCATGCAGGTGAGACCCTACCCCAGGGCTCCAGCAGGAGGCCTGTGACCCCAGGCCCTTTCTCCAGGGACACAGCTCCCCTTTTGTTTTTCTCGCTCTGCCCTGCCTCCTGCGCATCCCTTGGGCACTTTGGGATCGGGGTTGTGAGTATTAGCTACAGCTCTTTGACTTAACACAGCTGCACATCACAATTTCCCAACCCCCGAAATGTCTGCTTTCCTCCCAGAGGCGAGGTGACTTGGGACTGCATGAAGACACAGCTCAGTGAGGCCGCTCACTGGACCTGGCTCAGACTACAGGACACCACAGTGGCTTTCTTGGACTGGGCACTTGCCATGATATCCCAGCAGTAGGCCCTGCCTCCCTGGCTGCTGGGCTCTGTCTGGAGCAGACCCCTGGAGACTGTTGGGGCAGAGAGTGGCAATTCTGCAGGGGAGTCTTTGTTACTTGGTGCCTAAGTTCTGTCTCCTCAGCAAGTGGTAGGCTGCCTCTGCCTCAGTTCTTCCGGTTTGGTGGCAGCGAGCCCAGAGGTATCTCAGCCTCCAACCCACGACTCCACTGACCACTGCTCTGCCCGACTGACTGTACATGGCTCCCAGCCTTTATCCTTGGGCCTGGTAGCCTCTCTTGTCTCTGCTCTCCACTTCCTTCTCTCTCATTCTTGAAGCCTCAAACAGCTCATCTTGAAAAGGTGGACTCCAGGAAATGGCTTCTGCATTCTTCTGACAAACGATTCCTGCTCCCAGACCTTAACCACGGCAGGAAAAAAAAAGGGACTTCTAGAAGAATCTAGAAGAATGTAGCACCACAGTGGATGGTAGCAGCTTTGTCTCTGCCCACAGTCTGGGTGTGGCTGTCCGTGGACATGTAGGCCTGGATGGAGAGGCCTCTCACCTCAAAATGTTCAACTTAGGTCCTTCAAGGCTTCTACTGCTCCTGTCATCATGGTCCTACATCCTTGCTCTCTGTCCCCCTTCAGTGCTGGGGGCGGTCTCAGCCTCCGAGTTCAGCCCTTCTCCACTGCCCACCCCTGCCATCTGTCTGGAGAGCAGAGCCCAGGTCATCATGTGCCTCAGGCCCAGGAAATCATCCAGCAACCTGTTGAGACAGGACACAGCATGGGCTTGTGGATATGCCTACTTGATGGAATAAAGGACACAGATTTGATTTCTAGTTTTCCTCTGTGCCTCTTCATACAGAAATTCCTACAGTTGTGGACAGGACGACAAAATGTGAGCTCCTGCACATTCTTTAGCCCTCTGCCCTCCCAAAGGTTGTAGCCTCTGGCCATAGTTGAGCTTCTGGCAAGGAAAGCCTGCTTCCATCATTCTAAAGTTTGGCCTGTCGAGGGTTCTAGACGCCCTACTTGCTCACTTATCATCTCACTTGTCCTTGTGATTCGTGTCCCAAGATTGCCTTGGGAGCTTGAGGATTATATGCCTGGAAAAGTCGGGGAGAGTGTCCTAGAGGAATTCTTGGCCAGCAATCAGAGGATGCCTCCTTCCTTGCCAGGACCTTCATTTATTAATTGATCCATTTTATAGGCAGTGAGTGAAAGATTCAGAACTCCAAGAGACACATGAGTCAAGGGTTTATCACCCATGTCCCTTTTAATTTGACTTGAGACTATAACAAGTCAGCTAACAGCACACGTTTTTCAGTTCTCACCTGAAGTTTCTTTCCTTGAGTGTTTAAAGAATGTAAGCAGTACTAGAGGTGCACTGCCCACTTTAGCGTCCATGGGCTGAGTTCTGTTTCCATCACGAGCACCTGAGCTGACTAGCAGGGGTGATGGCCAGCTGCCGCTTTTCCTTTCACAGGCGGCCCTGACGTGCTGCCTCCATTTTTCAGCCACGGGATTATCAAGTAGCAAGCGTAGCAAAATCTTGACACGAAGTCTTGAGGACTGGAACATCTTCCTTTCCTTGTTAGGATGTAACTTACCACGCTGGGCAGAAGCCTGCTTTTGTAGTGGCAGTCAGCCCTGACGATTTTTTCCCAGAAGAAGAAACCCCACCCCACAAAGGACCAAAGTGTAGGCCTGCTGGCAGAACTGTCCACAGGTCCCCAGACATGTTCCATTGCTTCAGTTCTTTACCTAAAGTCAGTTACAGATGGGTTCAATTCTTAAGAGGAGTGAATCCTAGTAACTGGCCTGAATTCAAGACAAAGAAAATGAGCCAGTGTGAGCTTGGGTTATTGGCACCAGTGCAGGACCATGCCCTACAATGACATCAAGTCCAACCAAGGCTGCTGGACCGGACTTTGAATCCAGCAACTCAGAGAATCCCACTTGCAAGTGCTTCCTTGGTGTCTAATGTGTACACTACTACCTTATTGGATTCATCTAATTTCTAACATGTAATCCTGGGATGCAACATTTTTCTTTAACTCAGGTTAACTGGGGTCTCCACAGCCTCTCACAGGGACACTACTGACACCTCAATCGGCATTATTTGATAGATACCTGATACTGGAGTGGTCAGAACGTTTTCTCTATCCACTGCACCTGCTATCCATTAAAGCTAGATCAGACAATGTAGATATTTCACTTTAGCACAACTCTACAGGAATCCAAGCCAAGCCAGTTAGCTGAACCAGTATAGACTGGTGGAGTACACTGATGATGACAGGCAGGCAGTCACACTGACAACTGGTGTTACTGGAAGTCGACTGACATCTTGAAGATCACTTCTAGACATTTTAACTTTACTTTTCACACACAGCTGGAGTTCTACAGATAACACATCATGTAACTGAAGGGCAGTTTGAGTATTGTTATCTCTTACAAGCTTTAGTTACTAGTTTGACCAGCCTACCAACCAGACCATTCCGTCCAACAACAGCAGAATACATATTATTCTTGGATATTATCTCAACACTTCTTTCCGTTTTTCTAAGTCTCAATGCATATTTTTGGTTTCCTTTGGCTACTTGTACCCTGTCTACAGCTTCAGCTTTAGAACAGGGTGGGTGGAAGGGGAGCCTGACTTACTATGGACAGATAATGTTGCTGGACTCATGCCTGTGGCGTTGCCAGCCTGTTCCCAAATGCCACCACTCTCAGAATGGAGCATTTCCCACAGAGACAGGCATACCTGCTCTGCCCTATTCCAGAGTCACCCAGTTGTCAATTATACAGAAATTTCAATGGTTGAATGACCTCTGAGCATTTAATATGTCTTATCTCTCCTGAAGGAATTTGGATTTAAGTGAACACTTAAAGTGATGAATTGGTTTTCTAATCACCTTCCTGGTTCTGCTCCCCAAAGGACTTGAGGGTGCAAAGGACCTTGCTTTTCTCTATGTGGTGTTCCATTCTTAACCAGTGGTTTCATTGCCCAGACCTGAGGTATAAGAATTTTCACCATTCAGTGTATGAGCAAATACCTATTGAATATTTTACCTATTAGAATTAGGAGTTGAAATGTTGACTATGCCTCAGTATATACTTTAACTATTTAAGTACACAAGTTATTTTTAATGGATTTTTTTATAGCAGTTTTAAGTTCATGTCAAAATTCAGCAAAAAGCACCATGTCATTACGCCTGCACTTGAGGTTCCCCCACTGTCAAATTCAGTGAGCCTGTACCGACACGCCACTATCACCCAGCACTGTCATCTGAAGTCTGTGGTTTACCTTAATCATACTTTGCATGATTTACATCTTTTTAAATTTATTGAGACATTACCTAATACGTGGGGTATCCTAGAGAATATTCCATGTACTCTTGAGAAGCATATGTATTCTGCTGTTGTTGGATGGAATGGTCTGGTTGGTAGGCTGGTCAAGGCCTCTGTTGCCTTGTTGGGCTTATCATAAACACATTATTGAAGAATTACAAATCAGTAAGAAAATCACTAAGCAACAATAAAAATATAGATGAAAGATGCTTTATAAAAGAAATGCAGATGAACAATAGACTTGGGAGGAAAAGTCCATTTCACTGCCAAAGAGATGCAAATTTAAAATAAGATACCACTTATTTTTGCCTATCATGTTGACAAAAAAATTTTTTAAGTGATTTACTCAGTGAATGCTATGATAGAAACTGGTATAATGTTTCTAGGAAGTAATTTAGTAACATTTGTCAAAAGCCTAGAAAGTTTCATATTACTTTACCAAGTAGTTCCACTCCTATGAATATATTCTAGAAGATACAGAAGTAAACAGAAATGTGAACAAAGATTTACATATAACAACATTTATTGTAGCAGTATTTTTTTTATTGTAGCAGTATTAATCATGAAAATTTTGGATGTAAATTGTCCAACAATAAGATGAATATTTCAGTAAATTTTGGTACAAAGCAGATGAGAAATGGCTAGTCAAATGATGATTTAAAAAACTTTAATGACAGAAAATTGCTTATTACTAATTGAGCTCAACTTATTGAAACGTGGCCTACAATAAAAAATACAGAAAATAAATGTTGACAAGGATGTGGAGAAATGGCACCCTCTTACATTGGTGGTGGGAATGTAAAATTGTTCAACAGTTGTGGAAAACAGTTTGGCAGTTCCTCAAAGAGTTAAACATACAAATACCATAAAACTCAGCAATTCCATTCCTGAGTGTACCCAAGACAAATGAAAACATACATCCACACAGAAACTTGTAGACGAATGTTTGTAGCACTATTATTCATGAAAGCCAAAAGGTGGGAAAAGACAGAAGAATGGACACCGAATGGAGTATTATTCAGCCATAAAAGGGACAAAGTACCGGTACATGCTACAGTGTCCACGAGTCTCAAAACATAAGTGAAAGAAATCAAGCATGAAAGGTCACATATTTTATTGTTTTATAGGAAATCTCCAGAATAAGGTAAATCCGTGGAGACAGCCAATTAGTCGTTGCCAGGGGCTGGGTGAAATGCGATGGGAGTGCTTACTTTCAGGGTTAACAGCTGTTCTTGCAGAGTGAGAAAAAGTTTTTCAACCAGAGAGAGGTGATCATTTGCACAACACTATGAATGTACTAAATAACACTGAATTGTTCATATTTTTTTTTCCTTTTCAGATAATTTTTATTTTTTTAAATTTTATTTTATTTTTAAACTTTACATAATTACATAATTGTATTAGTTTTGCCAAATATCAAAATGAATCCACCACAGGTATACATGTGTTCCCCATCCTGAACCCTCCTCCCTCCTCTCCCCATACCATCCCTCTGAGTCGTCCCAGTGCACTAGCCCCAAGCATCCAGTATCGTGCATCGAACCTGGACTGGCATCTCGTTTCATACATGATATTTTACATGTTTCAATGCCATTCTCCCAAATCTTCCCACCCTCTCCCTCTCCCATAGAGTCCATAAGACTGTGAATTGTTCATATTTTAAAATAGTTAATTGTATGTTATGTGAATTTCCCTCAAAAACAAAACAAAAGCCCCAAGCAACGTAATTAAACACTTTCTGCTTTCTGACCCCACCTTCTCACAAGAAAGAGAGAGCGTGGTAAACACCTCTCCAAGAAAACCACCCCAAGCTGATGCTCTCCAACACAATGGGAGGTAGCCTTTGCAGCTGCAGAATGAAGTTAAATCAAAGGGAAGATGTTAACCTGCTTTGTGGATGCCCACAGGCGTGAACCCTGGTATGCATTTGGTAACAACACAAACCTCAGATTTAAAGTTTAGCCTGTTCGTTTCCAAGGCAAACCATGCAATGTCAACGGTAATCCAAGTCTATGTCTCGACCAGTAATGCTGAAGAAGCTGAAGTTGAACAGTTCTATGAAGACCTACAAGACCTTCTAGGACTAACACCCAAAAAAGATGTCCTTTTCATCATAGAGGACTGGAATACAAAAGTAGGAAGTCAAGAAACACCTGGAGTAACAGGCATATTTGGCCTTGGAGTACAGAATGAAGCAGGGCAAAGGCCAATGAGTTCTTCCAAGAGAACACACTAGTCATAGCAAACACCCTCTTCCAACAACACAAGAGAAGACTACACATGGACATCACCAGATGGTCAACACCAAAATCAGATTGATTTTATTCTTTGCAGCCACAGATGGAGAGGCTCTATACAGTCAGCAAAAACAAGACCAGGAGCTGACTGTGGCTCAGATCATGAACTCCTTATTGCCAAATTCAGACTGAAATTGAAGAAAGTGGAGAAAACCACTAGACCATTCAGGTATGACCTAAATCAAATCCCTTATACTATACAGTGGAAGTGAGAAATATAAGGGACTAGATCCGATAGAGAATCTGATGAACTGTGGATGGAGGTTTGTAACATTGTACAGGAGACAGGAATCAAGACCATCCCCAAGAAAAAGAAATGCAAAAAAGCAAAATGGCTGTTTGAGGAGGCCTTACAAATAGCTCTGGAAAGAAGGGAAGCAAAAGGCAAAGGGGAAAAGGAAAGATATACCCATTTGAAAGCAGAGTTCCAAATAATAGCAAGGAGAAATAAGAAAGCCTTCCTCAGCGATCAATGCAAAGAAATAGAGGAAAACAACAGAATGGGAAAGACTATAGATCTCTTCAAGAAAATTAGAGATATCAAGGGAACATTTTATGCAAAGATGGGCTCAATAAAGGACAAAAATGGTATGGACCTAACAGAAGCAGAAGATATTAAGAACAGGTGGCAAGAATACACAGAAGAACTGTACAAAAAAGATCTTCATGACCCAGATAATCACAATGGTGTGATTACTCACCTAGAGCCAGACATCCTGGAATGTGAAGTCAAGTGGGCCTTAGAAAGCATCACTATGAACAAAGCTAGTGGAGGTGATGGAATTCCAGTGGAGCTATTTCAAATCCTGAAAGATGATGCTGTGAAAGTGCTGCACTCAACATGCCAGCAAATTTGGAAAACTCAGCAGTGGCCACAGGACTGGAAAAGGTCAGTTTTCATTCCAATCCCAAAGAAAGGCAATGCCAAAGAATGTTCAAACTACCGCACAATTGCACTCATCTCACATGCTGGTAAAGTAATGCTCAAAATTCTCCAAGCCAGGCTTCAGCAATATGTGAACCGTGAACTTCCTGATGTTCAAGCTGGTTTTAGAAAAGGCACAGGAACCAGAGATCAAACTGCCAACATTTGCTGGATCATGGAAAAGGCAAGAGAATTCCAGAAAAACATCTATTTCTGCTCTATTGACTATGCCAAAGCCTTTGACTGTGTGGATCACAACAAACTGGAAAATTCTGAAAGAGATGGGAATACCAGACCACCTGATCTGCCTCTTGAGAAACCTGTATGCAGGTCAGAAAGCAACAGTTAGAACTGGACATGGAACAACAGACTGGTTCCAAATAGGAAAAGGAGTACGTCAAGGCTGTATATTGTCACCCTGCTTATTTAACTTCTATGCAGAGTACATCATGAGAAATGCTGGGCTGGATAAAGCACAAGCTGGAATCAAGATTGCCGGGAGAAATATCAATAACCTCAGATATGCAGATGACACCACCCTTATGGCAGAAAGTGAAGAGGAACTAAAAAGCCTCTTGATGAAAGTGAAAGAGGAGAGTGAAAAAGTTGGCCTAAAGCTCAACATTCAGAAAACTAAGATCATGGCATCCAGTCGCATCATTTCATGGCAAATAGATGGGCAAACAGTGGAAACAGTGGCTGACTTTATTTTTCTGGGCTCCAAAATCACTGCAGATGATGATTGCAGCCATGAAATTAAAAGATGCTTACTCCTTTGAAGGAAATTTATGACCAACCTAGACAGCGTATTAAAAAGCAGAGACATTACTTTGCCAACAAAGGTCCGATTAGTCAAGGCTATGGTTTTTCCAGTGGTCATGTATGGATGTGAGAATTGGACTATAAAGAAAGCTGAGCGCCAAAGAATTGGTGCTTTTGAACTGTGGTGTTGGAGAAGACTCTTGAGAGTTCCTTGGACTGCAAGGAGATCCAACCAGTCCATCCTAAAGGAGATCAGTCCTGGGTGTTCATTGGAAGGACTGATATTGAAGCTGAAACCCCAATCCTTTGGCCATCTGATGCGAAGAGCTGACTAATTAGAAAAGACACTGATACTGGTAAAGTTTGAGGGCAGGAGGAGAAGGGGACGACAGAGGATGAGATGGTTGGACGGCATCACCGACTCAATGGACGTGGGTTTGGGTGGACTCCGGGAGTTGAATTGATGGACAGGGAAGCCTGGCGTGCTGCGGTTCATGGGGTCGCAAAGAGTCGGTCACTACTGAGCGACTCAACTGAACTGAGCTGAGGGACCCCACAAAATGTCGGAGTCGCCAGGGGCTTGAAACCGTCGTCTGACCTACATTCGCCTGGGGCGACTGTGAGCTGGGGTAGCTCAGGCGGTGGTCGCAGAGCAGGCAGTGGAGATCGGGTCTCCCCGCACACCCACCCCGGCATACAGAAAGCCGAGCAGCACACACGAAATGGGTTCTAGGTGCGTTTCTTTGTTTTAAAACCCCGGGAGCTTCTGGTGGGCAAAGGATTGTGGGCTGGCAAGCCAGGCCCCTGGAAGGAGACGCAGGTGTGAGGAGGGCAGGGGCGGGGGTCTAGGGGAGGCAAGCGGCCCGACTGCCCCCCGGGCTCCGGGCCGCGTCCGGCGTCGCTAAGCCCACGGCGTCTCGCGCCGTCCGCCCCTGGGCCGCCCCGCTCGCCTCCAGCAGCTCCGTGGTTTGTATCTTTCTTGCTCATAGACTGGATCCCGACAAACATGGGTTAATTGACTGAATGAATGTCCTTCCTATCAGGAGGAAAGTAGGACTATATTGGCGCCCGCGGAGACAGCGGAGGGAAACGAGGAGCGGAAATAGCGAACGTAAGCCTTCGGAATTGCAAACCCCGCAGGCGCCTGGCGAGAGTAGAGCAAGTGGGCATGCTGGCCAGGCTGGAGAAATCAGAAGTCAGGGTCGTGGGCCGGGTCTCTAAGCGTCCGCAGTCCTGTAGAAGCCACCGCGGGTGGAGTGTCGGGGGCTATCGTTTTGTAAAAAGCACGGAAACGGAAGGGACCTGTGTGGTCCGTGTTGCCTTGGTCCAGGTTGGAAAGCAGGTCTTTTGGCAGCGTCCTTTGCTCGCATTTCTGCTTCCGGGTTCCTCTGTTCTGTGCAGCCTGGAGGAGCTTCTTTAGAAGGTGGGCGCTAGGCCTCCTCAAAGCTTTTGAGACCCTGGAGTGTGGCCTTGGTAAGTATTAGAGGGACAGCAGCAGGCGCCACTAACAGCGGGGCCTTCGATAGCTCAGTTGGTAGAGCGGAGGACTGTAGTGAGTGAGCTGTGGCAATCCTTAGGTCGCTGGTTCGATTCCGGCTCGAAGGACTTCGTACGATCTTTTTAACCTTCTCTTCCTCGCAAGAGAAAAGCTTACCTAGAAACCCACTGAGTTTGCGCACTGTTGGTGTTCCTTGAAAGATGTGTGCGGTAAACACTCGAGGTACGGTTATGCTATCTTGTGGGTTACATGCAAAGGAGTGCTAATCTGTGCTTTTAAATAAGGTTTATTATTGCTTATGTATAATTATTATATGCCTGCTTTTAAAAAATCCGGTCCGCGGTCCCACTGCACTCAGTGCTAAGCCAAATGAATTTCCCCAACCACGGCGGGTCCACTGGTCAGCGGACACCGCAGAACAACCTGTAAGGCAAAAGGAAAGCAGCCAAAAGCAGCTGGGGGATTAGCTCAAATGGTAGAGCGCTCGCTTAGCATGCGAGAGGTAGCGGGATCGATGCCCGCATCCTCCACTCGGTTTTTGCCCCATGCGTTGGAAGACTTCCCCAACCGCGAGTGGCTGAACCTTGTGGGTGTTTTGTAATACACAAAGGAGTACGGTAGGCAATGATCAGCTTCACACGGGGTCCTTTTATTTTGCAGGTGAGTCTTTTTCAGGTTCCTTTTTGATCACTGCCTTTTTCTCCTCCCGGTAGCAAGGCCGTTAACCGTCTTCCGAGAAGACACGGGTGGAATCCTCCAGCCGCGCCTGCAGGTCGAGCCCGCAAACAGCACCGGCTCAGGTACCCGCTAAACGTGCGAGGGAACCCCGGTGTACTGACCAATGGCAGCGTGCCTTACTGGGCGGGTAGCCAGCTGTGCCCGCGGCCAATAGGCGTGAGACTTCTTGTTTCCTGGCAGAGCGGGGTCCCGGCACCGCGGCGCTCGGGTTTTGTTTGGGTCCTGGGTGGAGGGCCCGGGTGCCGGGGCCCAGGTGGCGCCTTGCTAGCGGGAGAGGGAGCGGGATCACCGGCCCGGAGAGAGGTGAGGGGCTCTGCGTGGAGTGCGGGCCCCGGCCCCGCCCCCTTCTCAGCGCTCAGCGGCCCGCAGCCCCTCTGAAAGCCCACCCGGCTGGGCCACCCCGCCCCTCGCCCAGGCTGGTCCCGCCCCGCCCCCACTCCTGTGGCCTCACTTATGACCCCTACGCCCTTCCTTGTTAGCCTCCCTCGAGTGTGAGTCCGCCCCTACCCATCCCAAGCCAACAAGCTGGGGCAAGCTCGGTCCTGGTGTGAGGGTCCTTCGGAGTCGTGGGTCGAGAAGCCATCCCCCGTCCCCAAGTAGGTCTCTATGGGCCACTTGTCTAGAGATACTCAGAATACCCATTACTGACCCACAGCTACTAGGGTATCTTTTTCAGGGGCCTCGGTGCTTAGAGGGGCGGTGTGGAATAGACTCGTACCCTTAGGGGGATTAAGCTGCAGTCTCCATGTGAGCAGGTAGCTTCTGCCCAGTTAACTTTGGCTTGGCAAAGGCCACATGTCTAGTTTTCTTTCATAATTAATAGGCATGGGGTAATAAAAAAAAGAACCAGCCCTTCCAGGGCTCAGGAAGCAGCAGAAAAATGCCGGGTCAGTACTTGTGAAAGCAGAGGAGTGGAGAGAGAGAGCTGTCTATCTCAAGTTAGAACCTTGGTTCTCTCCCTTCTGCTCTTCTCCAGAGCAGGGAGCCAGTCTAGGAACTGGAGGTCCAGAATGACCCATCTTTCAAGCTGGCGTTATGTTGTAGTTGGTGTATCATGGCTAGATTTGGGCAGTTGGACCTATTTTCTCTCATCTTTGGGCTGCAAAGAAGCTTAGAGTCTATAGTGTTTCTCGACATACTTAAGTCATTGAGTATTTCATTTTGGAATAGCCACACTGTGGTAAAATAGGGTCCTTTGAAGTCAGTTATAACCCTTAGTGTGGGGACAGAATATTGCTTATTCTTGGCCTTTGCTGGAGGTCCACATGTACCTTTTTTAAAGGGGAAGAGAGCCTCTTCTTATGGTACTCCCTTAGAGGAGCTCTCATTTACCCAGCGATACCCAAAGAACACGTTTTCATTTTTCTTCCCTCTCCTCCCTACCCCACGTTTTTCCCAGCTCTCAGGGCCTGAGTGGTGCAGGAGGATGCTTTCCCAGCCCCACCATGGAGCTGCGCTGTGGGGGATTGCTGTTCAGTTCTCGCTTTGATTCAGGGAACCTAGCCCATGTGGAGAAGGTAGAATCTGTGTCTAATGATGGGGAAGGAGTAGCGGGTGGGGCATCAGCCTCCACCAGCAGCATTGCCTCTTCCCCTGACTATGAATTCAATGTGTGGACCCGACCAGACTGTGCTGAAACAGAATTTGAGAATGGGAACAGGTAAGAAGAAAGTAATGGAGGGTGGAAGAAGGAAGAGAGGGGGTCCTGCGTCTTCTGTTAGCCTTTTGAGAGTTCATGCCAGCACACCACCCCTCCTCTCCCACCCCATCCCCCTCCTCATTCTCTACCCAGTAGCCCTTTCCCAGTTTGGCTTGCTCCAGTCCCCCTCTCCACCCCCAACCCCCCCACATAGCCCCTCTCCAACCCTCCTGTGTAGAATGATGTGTCTCTCCTACTCTGGCCCTTAGGTCATGGTTCTACTTCAGCGTCCGAGGAGGAACTCCAGGGAAACTCATCAAGATCAATATCATGAACATGAACAAGCAAAGCAAGCTGTATTCCCAGGGCATGGCTCCCTTTGTGCGTACACTGCCCACTCGGCCACGCTGGGAACGAATTCGAGACCGGCCCACCTTTGAGGTAAATTTTCCATGAGGAGGAAGGACAGACTTGGGTCCCTCTGGTGCCAGCTGGAGTCCATGATAAGCCCCTGCCTCGGGAAGCCCAGAAGGAGCTGGTTGTCATGGGGTGTCGCAGAGGGAGGGGTGTTGGTAAAAGTGATGGGGGTGTGAGGTCAGCTCCTGATGGTCGACCCAGTAGGTTCTTAGTTCTGACACCAATGGCGTGTTGCCCCTCCCTCTTCCTCCTCTGCTCCTCAGATGACAGAGACGCAGTTTGTGTTATCCTTCATTCATCGTTTTGTGGAAGGCCGTGGGGCTACCACCTTCTTCGCCTTCTGCTACCCATTCTCCTACAGTGACTGCCAGGATTTGCTAAGCCAGCTAGACCAGCGCTTTCTGGAGAACAGCCCTACCCACAGCAGGTGCCAACCCCATTCTTTTCCTGTCACGTAGTCCTGGACCGCAGAGCACCTCTGCTACTCCTGGAGTTTGCCCTCAGAACCCTGACCCCAAACCTCATCTGTTCTTTCCTCTGTACAGCATGTGGGACTTCAGGTACCCCTGACAGATGTTTCTGTGTGACCTTGACATCCCACCATCCACTCATCACCTGCCTACTTCAAGTCTCTTAATATCCCAGGTCCCATCAGTCACCCAGAATTTAGCCAGCACTGCCACTGCGCAGCACACATTTGTTTTTTCCTGCCCCAAGAGAGGCCACCTCTCTGTGTCTATGCAAAGTAGTCTACCTTAGGGCACCATAAACTGGGGAATAAAACTTTAACTTCATCCTGTCGTATTCCCTGCATTCTGACAATGTAGCTGCTGCTAAGTTTCTTCAGTCGTATCTGACTGTGCAACCCCATAGACGGCAGCCCACCAGGCTGCCCTGTCCCTGGGATCCTCCAGGCAAGAATACTGGAGTGGGTTGCCATTTTCTTCTCCACTGACAATGTAGACCCAACCCAAATCCTCAGGCTCATTTAACACTGTGAGGGACTAGAAGGCCCCAAAGGTTAGGGTGAAGGACCAGATCCTACAAATCCTGGGCTGGTGACCATGTCCACTGGTTGGTAGGACTTCGGGGACTTCTGGCTTAATAACTTTCACACCTACAGCCCCCTGGATACCATCTATTACCACCGGGAGACCCTCTGCTATTCTCTGGATGGACTTCGTGTAGATCTACTGACGATCAGTTCCTGCCATGGGCTTCGAGAAGATCGAGAGCCCCGTCTAGAGCAGCTATTTCCTGATGCCAGCACCCCCCGACCATTCCGTTTCACAGGCAAGAGAGTGAGTAGAAATAGCATAAAGGTAGTACCCTGGCCTTGGCCCAGCCCCAGGCACCACTGGTAGGTTGAGGCCGTATTATCCCTCGGCCCCGTGGACACGACCTCAGCCTACGTTCTGAGGCAGGTGTGACAGCTCCTATTCCAGTTTGCATACTCAACCAGCTGGAAATCCAATGGCTGTTTCCACCTCGTCCCACCACCATCCCCACGTGGTTACCCTGGAATATAGAGCAAATGACCTAATAACTGCTCTCCTCTTCACCTCAGATATTCTTCTTAAGCAGTAGGGTACATCCCGGGGAGACTCCATCTAGCTTTGTCTTCAACGGTTTTCTGGACTTCATTCTTCGACCTGATGATCCCCGGGCCCAAACCCTACGTCGCCTGTTTGTCTTTAAGCTGATTCCCATGTTGAACCCTGATGGGGTTGTCCGGGGTCACTACCGGTAAGAGGCGTGCCCAGCCACGTGGATTGTTCCCAGTCCCGTTATAACCTGCATCTCAGTGGCAGCTGTTAGCCTCATATGTAGTGTCTGTGTTCCCAGTCCTCTTGCACCCTAACACAGGCAAGTCCCTGTGATCATCCAGTGAGCCGAGAACAAATACGATCCCATCCAGTGGCACTTTCTAGGGGAGTAAAGCCAGCATATCCATAGGTGCATCTGGTAGAGGGAGCTGTCTTTTAGATTTCTGTAGGAAGGATAACAGCTGACCAGGGAGAGGGCCAGCGTCAGTTGTCTTTCCTGTTGCAGCTTCAGCCTCTCGTTTCATAAGTCAGTTTCCTTTCCATCTGCCACGTGTCTCCTTCGCTGGCCCAGCCCTCAAGCCCCTGCTTTGGTCCTTGTCTCCCTACAGCACAGACTCGCGTGGAGTGAATCTGAACCGCCAGTACCTGAAGCCTGATGCAGTCCTGCACCCAGCCATCTATGGGGCTAAAGCTGTGCTTCTCTACCACCACGTGCATTCCCGGCTGAACTCCCAGAGTCCCTCTGAGCACCAGCACAGTTCCCATCTCCCTCCTGATGCTCCCCTCTCTGACCCTGAGAAAGCCGACAGTCTCCAAAACAGAGCTCACCTTGGGCGCTCATCCAGCGGGGATAAACCTGAGGCGTGGACACAGACTGAGGTAGCCGAGCAGAAGCCCAACAGCGTGTGGATTACACCACAGGAGTCAGCTGAGGTGGAGCAGCTGGCCCCCGATGCCATCCCCCCCAGAGAGAGCGGTGTTGCTTACTACGTGGACCTGCACGGACATGCTTCCAAAAGGGGCTGCTTCATGTATGGAAACAGCTTTAGTGACGAGAACACCCAGGTGGGAATCTGCAGAATGTCATGTGAGTGTGGGGAGTTTTGCAAGTCAGGAGATGAAGTTCAGGCCATGCGCGGAGGGAGTAGGGCCTTCTGGCAGGAAGCCCTGGGGCTGGCAAGAGGCAGCTTATTCTGAACGAGCTGCAGGGGCCAAGAAGGGGCAGCACCTCATTGTGTTACATCATGACCTCTGAAAGGTCAAGCTACTAGCATCATAGTTTTTCTAGAGTTTGGAACACCAGGGGAGAAGGAGAATTTTATATTTTCGGAGAGAAGGGCTTAAAAAGAGGTAGACTCATACCTTCCCAACACCTAGAAATATTGTCAAACATTCAGTGAGGATGTAAGCAATGCTGACTACTGCTGATGGTTCTGAAGGTGTCTGTGTGCTGTGTGAAGGCACATGACCCCACACTAGGCATCTCTTCCTTGCCCCATCCTTTCTTTCTCTCTGTCTCTCCTTCTGAGTTGCCTTTTTCCTCACCCAAACAGGTGGAAAATATGCTGTATCCAAAGCTCATCTCCTTGAACTCAGCCCACTTTGACTTCCAGGGCTGCAATTTCTCAGAGAAGAATATGTATGCCCGAGACCGCAGAGATGGCCAGTCTAAAGAGGGAAGCGGCCGGGTTGCAATCTACAAAGCCTCAGGGATAATCCACAGGTTGGATGGAAACTGAGATACAGTGGATGAAATAGCTGCCCAAAGAAAACAATAACCCAGTGTAGGGTGTGTGAGGGGCAGGGGATGGATGAAGTCTTCCCAAAGGACAGATTCACAGTTTGTGTGGTTGTCTTTAGTCTGGGACACTACCTTTTGGGGGACCTTTCTTCTGTGAAGTGCCAGAGTCAGTTGCTAGTTGCTGGGGATCAGCCCTTTCTACTTGTGCACACTCTACCCCAGCTGATTATCTCGTAGACCACCTAGTCTGTCCCCCATGGTTCTGTCCAGATTCTGTCTGATAAAGGTCTCCATGTCTTAGCTACACACTTGAATGCAACTACAACACTGGACGCTCAGTAAACAGCATCCCTGCCGCCTGCCATGACAACGGGCGTGCCAGCCCCCCTCCCCCGCCGGCCTTCCCTTCCAGATACACTGTGGAACTGTTTGAGCAGGTACGAATGCAGGGGATGAATGGGGAAAGGGAAACCTCAAAGTCTGGAAAGGCCTTCACCTCTGCCACCTGACTCTCAGGTCCTCTGAGGCAAGGCTCACCACTGTCGCCGTCTCAACTCTCAACCATGGTCGTGGTTTTCCTCAGTTAATAGGCACCAGGCCTCTGACTGTAAAGGTATCAAGGGGATGAATGGGCACTACTCTGATCCTCAGCCCTGCCATAGAGACTCTCCTATGATTTTGTGCTGAGTCACATTCTTTGCCTGTGAGTTTATCTTCCCCCTTCTATTGGATTAGTTCCCTTATGAGTTCAAAGCACCCCCTCTACAGAGGTCCTGATGATCCCGGTGTCCTGGGGCACATGACAGGAACAGAAAGAACTGTGGGTTACAGAAGAAATCCCATTGCCTTCTCCTGCTGGTAGAACTCCTGCCTGGGGCTATCCTGAAAGCCCACCTGCCCCTGCTCATAATGACGAGGGCCCCAGATGGGCAGCAATTTAGGGGACCGCCCTAAATCCACTTTGCAGTAAATAGCCTGAGCACCACAGTTGACATAGTCATTGAGCAAATGTGAGGCCGGCCTCTCCTTCCCTTCCAGTGGGCTGTGCATCTCAAGCCAACACAGCACCCATGTATGGAAACAGCTTCCTGGGTTGGAAGACCAAGACACTGAGCCAAATTGGACTCCCCACAGGTGGGACGAGCTATGGCCATTGCAGCTCTGGACATGGCGGAGTGCAACCCGTGGCCCCGAATCGTGCTGTCAGAGCATAGCAGCCTAACAAACCTCCGGGCCTGGATGCTGAAACACGTGCGCAGCAGCCGAGGCCTGAGCACCACTGTGAACATGAGCATCAGCAAGAAGAGAGGCTCTCGAACTCCACCCAGAAGTAACAAGTAAGACAAGCAGCGGGGAGCGAGAGGCTGGGGCACTGGAACAGGGCTCTAGAGCAAAGAGCTCCAAGGAATTTGTGATTCCCAACCAAAAGAACCATGTGGTGAATGTTTCCAGGGTGAATGCAGATTAGGAAGGTTACTGCATTTTTCGGAGAATGGGATCCTCTTCCCATTTATGTAGCACTACATACTTCCAAGATGTTGGAAAAGCAGCTTAGGGGATTCCCTGCTCCAGAGCCCTGCACAAAATCAAGTAGAACTAGGGTGGGGGTCCCCAGGGGTGGGTCTCACCTTCCTGTAGTTGTGAATGTCTGAGGGGCCCAGGGCAGCACCAGGGTGACAATGGGGACCTCACTGGGAGTTAAAGCTGCCCAGGGCCAGCCCACATGGCTCTTAGTATATTCTCAGCAGGAGTGTGCACGTGTGAACAAGGGCCCCCAGGCAGCCTGAGATGCCCCACATTAGGTTCCTTATCTGTGGACACAGATTCCTCCCTGCCACCTCGGAATGAGTCCCTGAGACTTTTCACCACAGAGGTGACGCTGTACTGGGCATCAGACCAGGGAGGACGATGCAAGACAACCTCCTGACCCAGGATTAACTGGTGTCTGCTTCTTGCAGCGGACTGCCTGTTTCCTGCTCTGAAAACACCTTGAGCCGTGCGCGAAGTTTTAGTACTGGCACAAGTGCTGGTGGTAGCAGCAGCAGCCAACAAAATTCTCCACAGATGAAGAACTCCCCCAGCTTTCCTTTTCATGGCAGCCGGCCTGCGGGGCTGCCAGGCCTGGGATCTAGCACCCAAAAGGTCAGCCACCGGGTGCTGGGCCCCGTCAGAGGTAAGCTAGTCTGGGAGCCCCTGCAACAGGTGTTCGGTTGTTTGGGGCATTGCTGGGGGAAGTGAGAGCTTGAAGATGCACACTCGGCCTGGGACCAAGGGGTGAATCAATAAAATTAGTTTGTAGCAGAATCTGCAGCCTCTTCTGCGACCTTGGTGTTCCCTGCGGCACAAGCTCCAGACGGTACTGTGTGGCAGAGACGGGAGCCCGGGGTCTTGGGTTTCAGCAACTGCTGGGAGGCAGGAAGTGCCCAAGGAAGAATCACTGGCTAGAGCAGGGTCACACTGAGACATGGAGCCTCCACGTCAAGGACAGTGTTGGTCTGTCTTGGGAGCAGGAAGGATAAGGTTTCCTCACAATCAGTCACAGCACCATGCAGAGATGGTGAATCCTACCCAGGATCTCTATGGCTGAACTTGTTCCTGGCTTCAGAGCCTTTCCAGAAAGTGTTGGAAGGATGCCAGCTTTTCCAAAGAAAATGGAACTACAGACAGCTTCTGTACTAGGCTCACAATCCAGTCCCTTCCAGCGGTGGCCACAGTCCCTCAACTGTGCCTCTAGGTTTGGCCAATAAGACCCTGCTTGACCAGAAACAGGTGGGCCTTTAAGGAAAAAGAAGAGGAAGGGACTTCAGAGCTGTTCCTTGGGAGTGACCTGGACTGGAGTAGGGCGACTGTTACACTGCTATTCCTGGAAAAAGCAGTAGATCAGAAATCAACATTGTATGTGGCTTCTGGGCTACAGCAGTCTGGCCAGAGTATAGAGGTTTATACACTAGAAACTGAGCTTTGCTCGTCTTCAAGCTGCACTTGTCCTTGTCAGCACTTCACAGCTGCTCAGCTTGCAACAAAACTTTTGGTGCAGAGCAGAAACATGCCCTGGCGTCAGTGGCTGTGGAGATGACCACTGATTAGAGCAGCCACAGGAGAGAGAGCAGTGGTCCTCACCAGCTTTGACCAATAAGATGTTGTCCCTGGCAGACCCCATAGTTACCTCTGCTTAGGTTCCAAGCCCCACTCAGAGTCTGTCTTCATTGAGAAAGGACACTTTTGTACACTGTTTGAGTATTAAAGCAGTAATAATGCCTTATGTTTAAATAGCGTTAAACAGTGAACAAAATAGTACCGTGTATTTATTTCATTTAATCCTTACAAGGACCCTGAAGATAGGTGGTATTTCCATTTTTCTAATGAGGAAGCTGAGGGTGCTGAAGGTTAACTGGTCCAAGGTTGCACAGCTATTAAGTGGCAGTTATTCAAACTTATGTCTTTTTGCATTCTGGCATACTTGAGTTTCCTATCTTAAATTTGGATACTTTTTCTTCTTTTAATTTCTTTTGTTCTTAACTCATAGAAGGAATATGAACCCTAAATCTTCTTCCCTGACTACAAAAGGCAAACAGTAAAGAGCCTTTTCTAGATCATCACTGGAGGATTCTAGGCAGTTTTTAGTCAATATTTTATTAACATCTTCCCTACTCCACCCACCCCACCCCCATCCCAATGTAGAGTGCTGTATTTAGCTCCTTGAGTGAGAAACATACTCTGCTTCTTTGTTACTTCCCCCAAATAACTAATAGAAAATAGGCACAGTCAGTACAAAGTAACTGCTCTGGTGGACTGACTCGAAACTTCATAAGGGACACAGGGCTGTAAACACAGCAGAAAAGCGCACTGTAAGCAAGGAACGAGGGGAGCCACTGTTATGGATAAACACAAGAGTAATCACCCAAAGGATGATCAGTTGAGAAGTGGTTTTGAGGAATGGGTGTGGTTTATGGTTTAATAAGAACATCCAGAGATGAGAGTGATAGCCAGGACCAGTGCTATGTGTAGAGAGGACGACAAGCAGGCACACTAGCTGATTCGAAGAGCAAACCCTTCCCTATGGAATCAGGAAGAAAGGTGGGAGGAAGAAGCTGAAATGTCTTGAGAACAAAAGATTATGTGTTAACAAAGACCTATGGCAGTGACTGTCTCTCTCATGATGGGAACAAAAGATCTGCTTAAGCGAGCTGTCTGTGAACTCTCTATAGAAATCAGGCAGGGATGGGAGAAGGGGTCCTTGCAGTGGTTTATACCTGAGACGAGTGCCTGTACCAGGGTCTGTGAAGGTATTTAATAGAAACAAGTGGAGGGATTCACTGGTGGTGGAAGAGAAAGACTTAAGAGCTTCATGGTTACAAGCTAAAGGAGTATGTCATGACATTAAGACATTGTCTGAAGAGTGCTGTTTATCTATTTTAGACATGCTTGGATGTCACGAGCTAGCTATATGGAGATGTCCTACAGGCAGAAAAAGGCTTCCCTAGTGGCTCAGCTGGTAAAGAATCTGCCCACAATGCAGGAGACCTGGGTTTGGAAGATCCCTGGAGAAGGGAATGGCTACCCACTCCAGTATTCTGGCCTGCAGAATTCCATGGGCTATATATAGTCCATGGGGTCGCAGAGTCGGACACAATTGAGTGTCTTTCACAGGCAGAAAAAGGGCCAAAATGCAGAGAGGTGGCATCAGGGTTGTATCTAAGAGTCCTCCACATTCAGGTGCAGGTGAAACCAAGTGAGAAGCTATATTCCCCCAGGTAAATTAGCAGCAGCAGCAGCAAATGAGCTTAGAAGCAGAAAGAGAGCTGGTTTGAGAATCAGGACACCCTGTGGACTTGCATAAATATTTGTAGGAACAAGAAACTATCTCTGAATTCAGGAGGTCAGGAAGATTCCTCATAACGCCAGACAGGACTACTGTAAGGAGCTGAAAGAGCAGACCCAGAGATCTTGACTCCTGTGTTCTCCTGAGCATTTGCTGGTGCTCCAGTTTTTGCCACTTCCATCTCAAAGTCCCTGATAAGACTCTAGGATGGGAGACTGGTCTTGGCTTGGGATAGGGACCTCTGATGCATACTGTGGTACTGGACATGGCATCTTCAACTCACCTTGGGAAAACTTCTTCATTTTGTCCTGTGCTGTAGCTTTGTGACATCTCCTGGTTCCACACACCTGGCTCTGGGCCCTCACCACATCTAGGCATCTTTTGTCTTCCAGGATAAGAAAATCATGATCCTCATCTCTCTGAGATCTAACTAAAAAGCATCTGTGAATACACCTTCCAAATCCCCAAACTGGGATTGCTGAAGGTTTTTGTTTTTGTTTTTACTTACGAACTTATTTTTAAGAAAATTCCCACTAATGCATAAAAAATATCCCATGTAACTGTAGGTTAGTTAGTGGCAGTCCTTTATTGGCTAGAACAGAACATGAGGTTGGGCTATCTAGAAAACTTCAGACAAGATTTAGGTATCCCAGCCAGCAGCTTAAGGCAGGGCCTCAGGGAGCTAACTACTCTGGCTGGGCCTGTCCTCAGAGGCTGGGGGATGACATTTTAGAAGCCCAAAAGTAGCCAACTTGGGGTGAATAGAAATGTTGCGGGGACAGAAGGCTGAAAGAGCCTGAGTAGGCCTTGCCTCCCAGCACCCCCCTGGCTACAGTGCCAGAATCACTGGGGAATAGCTAATGTCATTGCTAAAGTGGGTAGTTTAGTGGTGTGAAAGCAGACGCAGGCAGTTCAGAGGACCTGCTGGGTAGAGGGCGGAGAATAAACGAGCTCCCCCTCCTGTTGGCTATGCATTCATGAAAACAAGGCTGGGGGGGCTGGGGGTGGAGAGAGACACCAGTGAGGTGCCTAGGACACATGACTGAAGAAGGCACTTGCTCTCAGGATCAGGCAAAGACCTGGACCTCCCTAAACTGCACCCAAGGCACTCCCCTTCCGGCCTACACAGCAGGCTACTGGTGAAAGACCAGGCAGGGGCTTAAGAGTAAAGCAGGGAGCCTTCAGCCATCAGCCTACCACGGCCACTCTAATCCATCCCAGCTCTGGCACTTAAAGCTGAGATTACCAGAACTCTTTCCTGGCCTCCGAGATGCCTTGTCTCAGCTGGCTGGCAGCTTCTGGTGGAGCACCTCAAGGCCAATGAAGAGTAGAGGTTCCTTTGAGAACTGAGTCAAAGGACACAGGAAGCCTCCAGGCCTCCAGCTCCATCACCACTTTTACCTTTTCCCATGAAAACAAAAGTTTCATGTTAAATAGCCATATGCCCTCAGACTAAAACTTATCTGATGGCAGGAAATGTTTCCTAACACATCTGTTTATTCCCTTATCACCTAGCAACACGCTTGGCACTTATTAAATGATTTCCAAATATTTGTTGAACAAATAAAAGGCAAGAAGCTGGGAGGTGAATGGAGGATTCCCTGCCTATCCACCCCTCAAAGGGCATTATT
Source organism: Bos mutus (assembly GCF_027580195.1). Taxonomy (NCBI): domain Eukaryota; kingdom Metazoa; phylum Chordata; class Mammalia; order Artiodactyla; family Bovidae; genus Bos; species Bos mutus. The sequence goes on from NC_091627.1 coordinate 34,190,978, forward strand.
CAGGTCTGTGATCGTCCTAGGGATCCAGTGAGACCTGAGTGCTACTTGGAGGGACAGTTGTAAAGATGTCTGGGGAAAGTGGGGATGATGCCGGACCTAGGCAAAGGGTACACAACTGCTCCAGAATTGTGAGCCCTCAGAATATCCATTCTGACTCACACGGTGGTGAGATGCAGTCTAGCTCTGCGTCTCGGGCCTCTGCCCAGGACTGACCTGCTGCTCCCAGATGGAACCTTGGGGCTGATGACCATGCTGCACCCTCTTGAAACTAGTCACAGATGCACAGCTGGTCCCATCACCACTTGCGCTCAGCCTTAAGCTGCCGTTTCTATAGTTTAGAACCAAGAAGAGTTGGAGGTCCTCCCTGTAATTCTTGTCACAATGAGACTGGATAAGCATGGATGACACCAGGGCCCAGAAGTCAAAACACGAGAAGCTGGGCTGTGTGCTTACACTGCCAAATTTACAAGCAGGCCCTGCCACATCTTAAGACAGGCTTTTAAGCGCTACCTTTAAATGCCTCCCATTTTTCAGATCAGGCCTCTCTCCTAAACCAAACTTGTCTCCTATCCTGAAACTCTCTTTAGCAGCAGGATTCCAGGGATGTATCCTTAATATCTTTCCCTTGATCCCTACATTTCACTTGGCATTTTTTATATTGTTTGCTCATTTTGCTTTGTATCTTCTTGAGTGTCACTTGGTTCCTTACTGGAACCTACAAACATCCCAGAGGCCTTCACTCTCTCGCTTGCACTCTTTTATCCTTTCTTGGGGTAGGGTGAAACTTCATCCCCTAACACGGTTCCAGCATCCTTCTGTGTCAGATCATCTATCTCCTGCTGTTTCTCCCTCTGTCATGAAGTTCGTTATCTGAAGTGACCCAAGTGCACTGTCACTTGACGTCCATGTTTTAACTGAAGCCATTACCAAGGTCTAGGCTCTGCAGCATCTCTGAGTCTTTGGTGGTGGATAATGTTTCAAGTTATTTAACTGTGGCCTTGAGTTCCTGACTTCGGTTGTTTTGTTGGTATTGCTGTGCCAACTCTTTCTAGCTCCCTAAGGTCTGGTGGTTTTGACTCCTGTCTGTGGTCTTATACTCTAATTGGAACCCAGCATCTTGGCAACCTCCTCAAAGCTAGAGTAGCTTCCTGCTGAGATCTCTCCCTTTCTTCTTGTCCTTTTTCATACAAGTATCAGTTTTTTAAAATTTGGTTTGGGAATGTTCCAGAAGTACCCTTGTCACTGCTAGCGTAGACAAGATAAAATTCCTGTTACCTACTTACTTTTTACATGAGACTTTTTACATGTAACACATGTTGCTTCGTTAGAAGTCAGCTGGCATCCTGTAATCAGCATCAAATTCAGCTCCATAGAAGTTAATGGCTCATTTGGTTTGAGAACATTTGGTACCTGCTGTTACCCTATGATGAGGAGGGACCTGCCATGCCTGAGCACCTCCCTGCCCCTTCTCATCACCATCTACCCAACTGGGATCCCACCTTTCAGAATCTGTAGCAGTAAGGCTCTAGCCACAAAGAAGGGACCAAGAGAGCTGCCCCATAAGAGTATAACCATATGCCCTTAGACAGGGATTGTTGAGTCAGTTCATGGTCTGCAGTGGGTGTCTGTTATCCAGGCAAACAAAATGTTTAAAGTCTTTGTTTTTCCAGGCAGTACTTTACAGGCCCTGAGATATAGTGTTGGAAACATAGTGTTGGAAAAGACCAGGTCCCTACCCTCAAGAAACTCAAAGTTTCGATTAGAATATTAGCTAACATTTATTGAGCGCTTACTATGTGCCAGGCACTGTTATAAGTACTTTACATATACTAACATTTAGTTAAGGAGACAGAAACCATAAACAGTTACTCGCCAAGGGAAAGAAAGAAAAGTGAAAGTGAAGTCACTCAGTCGTGTCCGACTTTTTGCGACCCCATGGACTGTAGCCTACTAGCTCCTCCATCTATGGGATTTTCCAGGCAATACTGGAGTGGGTTGCTGTTTCCTTCACCCGAGGGAACAAAGAATAATTAAAGAAAAGAGAACAGTTAATTTTACTCTTAATGGTCAGGGAGGCTTTCATAGAGGTGACATTTGAGATGAGACATGTAAGATGTCCAGAGTTCACTGGAAGAAGAAACAGGCATTGCAGAGGAACAGCACAGCCAGTAGCCACAGAGGCTATAGCAGAGGATCAAGTCAGCATCCTACTGGGGGTGTGTAAACTGGACCTTTAGTAGGTGGGGCTTTGAATGCCATGTTCAAACATTTGAACTTTATCCTGTAAAAGACCTTCAATATCTCCCCCTTGTCTGAGCCAAAATGATTTTTGATCAGGTCTGTATTTTAGAATAATAATTTCTGGCACCTGTGTGAAGGATGGATTATAAAAGGGAATAGACTCAAGCTAGGGAGGCCAGTGGAGAATATTTTTTTAAAAGCCTGGATGAGAGATAAAGATTGTATCTGGACACTGGTAATGGCAAAGGTGAATAAAGAGGGAATTCAAGAGAAGGCAGTGGATGAACTGTCCAGTTTTGGGTTAAATACAAATCTAAATGTGAAGGAGTCGAAAGATCAAACAAAAGTTTCTAGCAGATTTTTCACCAAGATAGGGAGAAGGAAAGGAAGCAAGGGATCATGAGACACTGGGTCATGAGACACTGCCAGGTAGAAACAACCAGTAGACAGAACTGCAGCTCAGGAAAAAAAGGCGAGAGGGAGACTTAGGAGTTTTGACCACATAGAGCAGAAGAGGATAAAATGGTGACGGATACTGGCATTTAGGGACAGGACAAGTAGTTGAAGAGGTGCATTTAGAGGGAGGAGAAAAAGCCAAGCTCAGTAACTTAAGAATGAACTGGTGTGAGTAGGCTAGTTAGCTACAGAGGTAAAGCAGGACGAGGGCTGGATGAACAAGGAGAGCTGGAGTAAGTGATGAGGTCTTTCTACCCATCTTAGATTTACTTCAGAAGAGGGATGCTGGTGTGATAACAAGCTGGAAAACAGGCATCTGCTGACAAGGGAAAGCCAGTGGGGCAGTGGAATGACAATACCTCACTTATTTGCCCTTTTATCTGCTTGTGTCCCTTCCACTCAGAGCCCCGAAGCCAGGATAGGAGACGGCGGCAGCAGCCAGTGACCCATCGCCCTACTTCAAGCAGCCTGGCCCCATCCCCAACTCCTGCTAGTTCTAACCTAGCCTCTTCACACATGGGCTCCTGCCTACTGCCCAACTCACTCAGCATATCAGGTCTGTACTCACTGCCACTGAAATCTGGGTTGGTCGACCTCCTTCCTTCTCTACCTCCCAGGGTGTAGGCCAGAGTCCTGACTAGGCTTGAAGAAACCCCTCCAGCTCTGCTGCCATATGACCTGCACCTCCTTCTTGACTTCATGTTATGCAGGCCACTCCAGACCAGGGCCGTCAGTTATTCTCCTGGATTATCCTAAATCCCTAAACTAACATCCATGTCCTTGTACAGGAAGCTGGAATTCTATGAATGTCTTTGTATAATAAAATAAGTTACCACGTACTGAGCGTTTACTATGTGGCAGGTACTGCTCTAAGCACATCATCTCATTTAATCTTATTTTTACAGTTGAACCTGAGGACTTTTCCTACCTGCTATTTATTCATACTCCCCGACTCCAGGAGCTGGGCAACATTAGACGAAATTGAAGAATGAAAACAGCATAGACCTTTTCACCCATCATCACCACACATATTATGGGATCGTGTCATTCACATAGAGAGCCTAGACCATCTGCTTTCCTTTTAAGTTCTAGATCCAGCCATGTAACGGACTGGATGGGAATGATTTCTAAGACTCCAGTCTGACATCTTCTGCCTCCCTCAGAGCCTGCTACTCCCAACCTGTTAACTCTCTTCGGTGGGTAGCCCTGAATCCACCGGTCTTGGTGCTGCTTGATCCTTAAATGCTTACACACACAACTGGGGTAACACTAACAAATTCAAAGCAGTTCAGCTTAAGTGGGTTCTGAGTCAAGCCCCAAGTTGCCATTCCACCCCTTGGACCAGACGAGAGCATGCAGTGCTTCTGAACGAGGGACAGTTTTGCACAACAGTGGACATTTGCCAATGTCTGGAGAATTTTTTGGTTGTTACAGTGATGAGGAGGGAGGAGAAGAAATGCCATCTGCTGGGTCGAAGCCAGAGATGGCTGCTAAACATCCTGAAACATACAAGGCAGCCCCCCACAACAAAGAATAATCCAGTCCAACATGTCAACAGTGCCAGTATTGAGAAACCCGGATGGAAAGGAAGTTACCTCTTCTCCATGGCCCCGTCCTGATCCCAGCTTCCTTTGTTCCCTAGGGAGCAGCTGCTCATTCCTGTCTTCAGGAGACAAGACAGAGGCCGTCATGGTGATTGGGAAAGGTCTGCTGGGGGCTGGACCTCGGATCCCCTGTATTAGGACCCGACTGCAGGTAACATTCTGGGGTCTTCCCCAGCCCCCGGCTAACAACACTTGGCAGAGCCCAGCAAGGCGCTGTTCACCTGGGGAACGGGAGGGAAGATGCCCAGCCCTGCTTTACATCCTTGCCCCACAACCACAGCAGAGAGCTGCTCTGATGCCTGAATGCCTGTCTGTCGAGTGCCCCCTGTCCCCTTCAGCCAGGTCTCTTGCTTGCTTCCAATCCCAGCATCCCTGCCAGACATACCCTCACCTCAGCCTGCTAGCTTTGGCTTTGCCTGCCCCTGCCCTTAGCTTCTCCTCTCTTTCTGCCCAGACCTGCCCGAGGAGACTTCCCGCCAGGAGGGGTCCCGGATTCCCCAGGTAACACATCTGGTTGCTGCTCCTAGGACCAGCTGTGCCACCCACTCCGATTCAGTCCAGATCCCCATACTAGGCTGACTGAAGTTGGGTATAGGCAGAAGCTGCCTGGATGGGTGAAGCTTAAGCTGCTCTGGCAGGGGCTGAGGCAGTGAAGGCTCTGAAGTAGACCTACTAATACTCCAACATCTTTCCACATCGTGCTTTTCTACTCTTCCAGATCTTGGCTGTGGTATAGCCATGAAGGTTAAATGCTGGGTCCTTTCGCCTCCCCTAGTTAAGTAAAGCTTGGACTGTATAATCATAGACTGAACCCGAGTTTTTTAGCTATTATCCTGCCTGACCCTCTCAGCTAGGCATAGTGCCCAAGAACTCAAGGTCCTAGTACCCATGCTGACCCATATACTACACTCGTGCATGTGGAAACTTAGAAGCAAGAACGTCCATGGAAGAATCCAGCCTCTTAGCCTCCCCCTGTCCACACAGGCTAGGCCCAGGTTGGCCCAGGGCTCACCGCCGACTCGCAGAGGGATGAGAGGCTCTCCGGGCCCCACATCCCCTATCCCCCAGACCAAGAAGAGCAGTGAGCCGGAGCTGGGACCCCGCTGCACACCACGGTGAGCACCAGTGTCCAGCCCCTCATTCCACCTCTTATTCCCATTTCTGCCATTCAGGACCATTTTCTTCCTCCCCTTCTCCCTTTGACCCCTTAAGGACTAAATGTACCTCCAGTAAGAATCCAGTCGCTGACTTTTTTTCCATCATGCTCTCATTCTTCACTCCAGCAGACAAGAGAACAACTTCCAGTCAGGGCCTCAGGCACCCCTATCAGACCACTGTGCAGTGCCCAACCTACCTAGCCTCCCCCATCTTGTCTGTCTCATGTCCCGGCCCCTGGCTAAAAGACCAGAAGAAGGGCTGAGTTTGCAACCCTGATTCCTCTCTTTTCTCTGTTGCAGGCTGCCTCAGGCCGGGCCCCCACGGCCCCGCTCCGCCCCCGCCTTTTCTCCTATTTCCTGTAGTCTGTCTGACTCCCAGTCTCGGATTTGTTATAGTGGGGGGCCCTTGGGCCAAACCGAGGTTTGTTTTGTCCCTAAATCTCCTCCATTCACTGTTTCTCCCCGGGTCTGATGCCTTCAAGCCCAGGATATGACCGCACAATGGGGAACACAGTGACAAATGTGCTAGTCCCCCTTTTCAGCTGCTGATTCCACGTGACAACTCTATGTAACTTCTTAGAACACCCACCACACTGTTCTGAGACATTGCAAAGCATCACCTTGAGACAGGACAAAGCAGGGACCTGCCACCCCTTCCCTCCCTCCACAGCACAAGATTTTGGGACCACAAAAACATATATATTTTTTTATATTGGGGGGAGGGAGTAGAAAAGAAAGTAGCCCCTATACTGGGCCCTATTCAGTGGCAGCTTCTTGTTCCATAGGGTTAAGGAAGACTTTGAGGAAATAAAAGTTGTTTGGAAAAATCCAGGTGTAGTTGCTTTGTATGCTGTGATGGGTAGAAGGGATGAAGTGAAGTGTGAAGGCCCCTCACACCCTCCATCTTGCCTCAGACTATGTCCTGGAACCCTAGAAAAGAGGGGGAAAGACCTGAGGTAAGGAAAATGCTGCAGCTTTCCTCTGGCGCTATCTTTAAGAATCAACTCCCATCCAGCCTGTTCCCCCTTACAGTCCTCACCCACTGTTACAGGTTGGTTTACAAGCCCTTCATACAACCTACCCCCATCCCACTCTTATCTATGACTTAGGTCTATAGTAGCCACCCCCTGCATAAGCACCCTGTGCCCCTGAAATAGAATTCTCTATTTCTGCAACCCCTCACAAAAAAATTATGCCTAAAGACCTCACAACCTTGGAAAAGGACTATTTTAAGTGAAGAGCCCAAATCCTCATACTTGGATGGCATCATTACCTTTATTACTTAGGGTGTCAGTACCTCCTTGCACCCATACTATCAACTTGGAAATCGGGAACCACATAAAGATGGGGACTGAGTGAGTTGACGGTACCCACCCCGTTCTAGCAGGGAGCAGTTTAAGGGGGCTGGGCACTCGCTACTTTGTGCGGATAAAGGGGCCCAGTTCTGGATTGTATCACGCTTGGCCCAACACGTTCTGATTTGAAGTCTCGAACCCTGCAGGTCCTGGCGCGGCCTTCCCGCTCACTCTCCAGGGTCTAGGCGCTACAGCCCCGGACCGTTACCTGGGGCAGAAAAAGCGCCACTCTCATTCCTGCTTCTTGGGATTGTTGACGGCCACGTAGTGATAGAGAACGACAAGTAGGAAGAGCGACACGCCCAGCATGTTGGCGAAGATGGCGAGCTGCACGTCCGTGATCATGCTGAGGAGAAGAGGAGGGCCTGAGACGCGGGCCAGCGGACTCCTCGCCCAAACCAGGACCCGTCCTTGCCCCCGCTGGTCCAGTCACAGCCTATGGGTCGGGGATCGCGCCTGCGTTCCTCTTACCTGATCAGCTGGGCTCGGCTCCGACGCGGTCTGTGGACGAGCTTGAGGTAGTAAACCTGGACCGGAAGTTTGCGGAGCCAATTAGGCTCCAAACCAGGCATTTCCGGTTGTGAGGCTCGGTCGGTAAGGCCTCTCTAGCCTCAGCGTCTCGCCTGCTCCCGTGGCGCTCTCGCGAGGGGCGGGGTCTTGGGTCTGGCCGAAGAGGGAGGGGCCGTCGTGTGGGTCGCTGGGCGGACGCGCCCTCCAGACTCAGTGCGGCGCAGCTGACTGCAGCTGGCGCTTCCCGGAACGCGGTTAGCGGCCTTAGGGCAACCTCGCTGGAGCTAAGGAGTGGGCTAGAGTGAGGGTGCGGCGGCCGGGCCGGGCGAGGAGCTTGGCTTGAGTCTAGTCGGTGCCCCCCTCCTCTCCTGTCCCGGGCCCCCGCGCTGCTGCTCATCCTTCGCTTCCCGGCCCGGCCAGGTGCTTCCTTTGCGCCCTGCCCTCAGGGTCCCCTCCCTGGCCCGGGCGGCGGGGAGAGGGATGAGAGGCGGTGTAGAATGGGGACTGGAGTGGGGCGGCCGGGTCCCTCTCCTTGGCGCGCCAGCCTTTCTGCCCCACATACGCCAAAAAGAACGATCCTGCCTGTGATCTGACCGATGCCTCCCTTAGTCGGACTCCCTCCCTCCATCCCACCCCAAGAGGTGGGCGTCGGAAATGGGGCGGACCCTCCTGGAATCAAAACCCAAACCGTGGGACTTCGGCCAAGTGGGAAATCACCCCCCGGATGTCAGGGAGTGGGGAAAGGAGGAAGGGCTGGGAGCGGCAAAAGGGGTCGTGTGGGTGGTAAGCAGAGTGGGCCTCCGAGGAGAAAAAAGATGACAGTGGGTAGATGTCCGAGGGTCTCTCCTGAGGGAGAGGCAGCCCGGGGCTTTACAACCCTCTGCCCAGCCCAAACCTACTCCCCCTCACTTCTTGCTTTCCCTCAGCTTCACCATAAAAGGGAACGGCACTAAGCCAGGCTGGGGCCGGGGGCTGGGCTGTTGCTCTGGAGCTGTCAGGGGTAATGGAAGCCAGTTGCTTTGCGGTAGAGGGGGGCCAGGGCTCAGGGGACGCCTCTGGTTCCCTGAGCCAAAGAAAACTACAGGAGCCGCTATGGGGCTGGAACAGCTGGGTGAGGGGGCTGACTCGCTCCCTGAGTGCACGATGAGCTAAGGGTGCACTCACTAGCTGGGAGTGGGCTTCCCTGACTTGGGACCATCAGCAGTTTATCCTCCACACTCCAGCCCAGTGACTCCTAAACTCCCTCTCTGCCTTTAGCGGTCTGTAGTTCCCCGGCCTCCCCTACCTCATCACCCAGCCCCCACCCAGTATTTCCCAGAAGTTTCCTATTTAGAATCCCAAGCCCGTGTTCCCTGCACATAACAAAGTGAAACCTCAGCCGTGTACTCACTCCCTCACATGTCCCTCAGTGAGCAGTCTGTTCCCAGCTCTGCTCTGGGAGAATTCGGGTCTGGGTCTTAAGGGATTACACATGTTATGCTTTGCATCTCCTAGAAATTTAAAGCAGATCCAAGTGCAGCCAAACATTTAGATCTAGTGTTGAAACAGAACTAGATCCTAGAAAGTACACTTTCTAGAATATAAAGAACATGAGGGAAGACCTTGGAAGTGCTTCAGCTTCTCAAGGCTGTCCTAAAAACCAGCTGACCCGGGTGCAAAGTAAACTAGACTCTCAGAGCTGAAGGGGGCCTTCAAGGTCATTTTATGAGGCAGGAAACTGGAGCCCAGAAGGTAATTGATTTGACCAAATTTCTACAAATGGCTAAAGACAGTGTCCCCTGATTCCTGCTCCTGTTCCGTACTGCCTGTCAGATAGAGGACTCAATAGATTGGCCTAGGGTCAGGGACAAGCGGAATAGGATTTGTTTTTTAGAATCATCCAGAAATGTCCTTCACCTCCCAGAACTTCCTGTGCCTGGTTCAGCGAGTCTTAATCAGCCTTGAATGGGTCACTTGGCCTAGTGCCTGGAGGAACTTTTTAACCAAGTTAAAACTGGTCTCCAGGGACTTCCCCTGGTGGTCCAGTGGTTAAGAATCTGCCTGCCAGTGCAGGGGACACGGGTTCAATCCCTGGTCTGGTAACATTTCACATGCTGCAGGGCAACTAAGCCTGTGTGCTGCAGTTACAGAGCCCATGTGCTGCAACTACTGAAGCCCGCACACCTAGAACCCGGGCTCCGCCACCTTCAGAAGCCACCACAACGAGAAACCCTCACACCACAACAAAGAGTAGCCCCTGCTCAATGCAACTAGAGAAAGCCCAAGTGCAGTAACAAAGATCCAGTGCAGCCAAAAATACATAAATAAAATCAGAATGGTCTCTAGGACTAAGCTGTGCATGCGTGCTAAGTCACTTTAGTTGTGTCCAACTCTTTGAGATGCTGTGGACAGTAGCCCACCAGGCTCCTCTGTCCATGGGATTCTCCAGGCCAGAATACTGGAGTGGGTTGCCATGCCCTCCTCCAGGAGATCTTCCTGACCCAGGGATCAAACCCACATCTCTTATGTCTCCTACATTGACAGGCGGGTTCTCTACTGCTAGCACCACCTGGGAAGCCCAGGACTAAGCTGCTGCTGCTGCTGCTAAGTCGCTTCAGTCGTGTCCGACTCTGTGCAACCCCATAGACAGCAGCCCACCAGGCTCCCCCGTCCCTGGGATTCTCCAGGCAAGAACACTGGAGTGGGTTGCCATTTCCTTCTCTAATACATGAAAGTGAAAAGTGAAAGTGAAGTCCCTCAGTCATGTCCGACTCTTAGCGACCCCATGGACTGCAGCCGACCAGGCTCCTCCGTCCATGGGATTTTCCATGCAAGAGGACTAAGCTAGGAACTAACAAATCAAAAAAATCTTGGGTGAAAAAGCATGAGGGAAGTGAGTCAGGTAAAGCCTTATCCTGGGGGGCATTAGGGGAGAGAGAGGATAGGGGGGACAAAGAGTGGGGAAATGTGGAGCTTAGTCTCTGTGATTAAGGTGACATTTTCAAGAAGTCATGGTCAGGATTAGGCTCAGGAGTGAAAAAGCAACAAGACCTGGAAAAGGGGACTGGGTTCTGAGTCCAGGGAGGTTGGCTCCTAAATATGACACCTGTGGGAAGGATTGGAAGGAAAAGGTATATGTGTGTATTTGTGCCGGAGTGGACCTTTGCCTAAGAGTCCCCACAAGCTGGAATTCCTCTCTGAATTTGTATGACCCAAGGCCCAGTTCATATTATTCCCCCTTTTTTCCTCCCACTATTCAGCCTTCAGACAGAGGGTGGTAGCCATAAAACGTTCCTTACTGCCCATGCCCCTGTTTGTCCTGGCCCCGATGTAGAAGCTCACCGCTGTCAGTGATGGTTGACTGAATGAGTTAGTCCCCTGCTGTAGCCAAGATTTCCTATTGGCACTAGATCTTTGGCAATTTCCTATCTTGGAGTGGTTATAAAATAGACCTTGTCCTACTGCCCCAGGGACGCTTAGCCTTTTTTGGTCTCAAGAATTCTCTTGCCAGTCTCTGGAAATTTATGGCTGCCTATCAATACCACCACTGCCGCCACTGCCTTCCCTGAAAACTTAGTCTCCAGTGCAGCCTGCTTGTCCAACACCTCAGGCCTCCCCAGTGAATCCAGGAATTGTCTCCCCCCCAACACCCGGCAGTGAACCCAGAGCCACTGATTTCTCTGAGATCTCATAAACATTCATGTCAGTCCCTAGATTTTGGCTCCTAATTACAGGACTAAACAAAATGCAACCTACGGCCATTATATCTCAAAGCCCGCATTTTTAACTTGACACACTTAAGATACAACAGATTTTTTAACTTGAGGGGACAGGCAAAGGAATGGGTGACAACTGGGTGGTGACAAGATGGCTGGGATGACTTCAGGTTGCCAGAGGCTGCTGGAGGGGAAGCAAGTTGGCTTCCTACCGGGGCCAGAGGCCAGGCCTAGAACTTATGTGGAGACCAGGGACAAAGCCGCAGCCTTCCAGTGAAAGCGACTTTGAAATCAGGACCTTCCAAGATCATTTCCTTCAAGTCTCCCTAGGTTTGGGCCCCTCACCTCTAAGGAACATCCACAGATTTCCATTTCTAATGGTTCCAGTGTTTGCTTTCACCATCACGTCTTTATGGCAACATTTCTGCCAGTCATCAGGATCATATTCTGGGCCATAGGACCCCAGGGGTGCATCATGAAGAGTCACATTGGCACGGTGGCACCCATTTTCATGTATGTGCTAAGTCTCTTCAGTCCTGTCCAACTCTTTGCAACCTTTCGGACTGTAGTACACCAGGCTCCTCTGTCCATGAGATTCTCCAGGCAAGAATATTGGAGGGTTGCCATGCCCTCCTCTAGGGGATCTTCCCCACCCAGGGATTGAACCATGTCTCATGTCTCTTGCATTGGCAGATAGGTTCTCTACCACCAGCACCACCTGGGAAGCCCTACCCATCCTCATAGTTTCCAACTATTGCCCTACAAATGATTCTCAGAATGAAGACCCACTTTGCTAACCATCTCCTTTGGATGTTTATTTCCATCAAGATGTGTTGTTGTTGTTCAGTTGCCCAGTCATGTCCAACTCTTTGCGACCCCATGGACTGCAGCATGCCAGGCCTCCCTGTCCTTCACCCCCGGAGTTTGCTCAAGTTCATGTTCATTGCATTGGTGATGCTGTCCAGCCATCTCATCCTCTGAAGCCTTCTTGTCCTCCTGCCCTCGATCTTTCCCAGCATCAGGGACTTTTCCAATGGGTTGTCTGTTCACATCAGATGACCAAAATACTGGAGCTTCAGCTTCAGCATCAGTCCTTCCATTGACTATTCAGGGTTGATCTCCCTTAAGGTCGACTGGTTTGATCTCCTTGCTCTCCAAGATACTTTCAGGAGTCTTCAGCACCACAGTTGCTGCTGCTGCTAAGTCACTTCAGTTGTGTCCAACTCTGTGCGACCCCATAGACGTCAACCCACCAGGCTCCCCCGTACCTGGGATTCTCCAGGCAAGAACAATGGAGTGGGTTGCCATTTCCTTCTCCAGCGCATGAAAGTGAAAAGTGAAAGTGAAGTCACTCAGTGTCCCCATGGACCTCAGCCTACCAGGCTCCTCTGTCCATGGATTTTCCAGGCAACAGTACTGGAGTGGGGTGCCAGCACCACAGTTCAAAGGCATCAGTTCTTTGGTGTTCTGCCTTCATTACAGTCCAGCTCTCACAACCATACGTGACCACTGGGAAGATCACAGCCTGGTCACTCTCCTCTTAAACTTGGAATGCCCAAACTAAGATCATCTTTCTTCCCTTCAAACCAGCTCCTCTTCTCAACTTTCCCATCCTGGCTCAAACCCTGGAATCTTCTTCCTTCATCTGGTCCCTCATTCCCCAGGCACTCACCAAGCAGCCACAACCTGCTCTCCCAGGTTGGCATCACTTTGCAATATAGAATTTGGAAGGGACCTGAGATGACAGACGGATAGCAGACCCACAGTGGAGTCAGGGGATTTGTTCAAAGTGATAACACTATTTGGAGGAGAAGCCGGAACCAGCATTCTTGTGCTCTAACACTCAGTCCATTGCTCTTGCCGAGAATATCTTCTGTGTGTGTGTTCACCCCCATACTAAAAACTTGTAACCCAAGCTCTTAACCAGTCTTCTGAGGCTCTCTCTGATTTTTTTCACAATTGACTTTCTGACACAGAGAAGAGCTAACACTTATGTAGCATTTACCATGTGTCAGGCACTATTCCAAATGCTTTACATGGATTAACTGAATCCTCACAAAACTAGGAAGGAGGAGAGTACTATATTCCCATGTTACAGATGAGGAAACTGAGACAGACCGCTTTTGCCAACCTGAAATCTCTCCCCTCCCCTTTTCTCTGTGGTTCACTTTTCCCTCCAACATGGATCAGGTTCTCTTTCTTCAAACAGCTCTTCTCTGACTCCCCGAAGCAGTCAGCTGTCTTTCTCCTCCTCTTAACCGGAGCGCAGTACCCATCCGTCTGGCCCCCTGGCCTTCTGTCCGTCCAGCCTGTGTTCATTCTCTCTTGTGTCCTGTCCACCAACAGGACCAGCTCCTTACTGAGTCCTTCGTGGGCCTTTGCTCCCTGGGTACCTCGTCAGCGCCCACACCCCGCAGTCTCCTGATTTCAGTTTAGTACTTCTGCCTCTGTCTCCCAAGTGGCCCACCGTGCAGGGAGACCTGGACAGAACACAGTGCAGAGGGCCAGATGGTGAGGGGGGCCAGCTGACAGATTCGGACATCTCACGAGGAGCCTACCGCACAGGCTGGTGGTTGAGTCAACTTCCTTGCCTGCCTCAGAGGCTATCAGACTTGGCTCCAGAGTAGGGAGTGACTTCCTTTAGGCTAAACAGATAGGGCCCAACTCATCTCCCTGCCTCCCCTCCCCCACTCATGGCTTTCACCAGGACAAGCCTGACACCCATGATCTCTTGGCCTTTGGAGAATGAAGTCTTTCTCCTCTTGCCCATGTCCTCTCCATGTCTGACAGAAGCTGCTCTCCATTGCCGGACTCCTTTCTTCCTCTGGCTTCTCTGAATTTCCTGCCGGCCTCAGTGGAGTCCTTCTCCTTTTGCTCCCTGGTCCAGTAGCTTTTGCTTCTCTCCTCCTCTTTCCTCCCAAGCCTGGGTACTATTTAGATTCTAATCTGAGCCATGCTCTTGATTTGCGGTGTTACCTTGGACAAGTTACTTTCCCACTCTGGGCCTCAATTGTCACATCTATAAAAGGAGGCAGCTGTACTAGATGGAGAGTGGCGGTTCTGCTGAGCCCCTGCAAGTTCATGCTCCCTTTTACGGCGCTCCTCTCCACCTCTCCTAGGGCTCCTCTCCTAGGGGGGGCCCTGCCCTGGCCCCAGGAGAGCTGTGGTTCCAGCTCCCGTTCCCTGTCTAAGCGACCAGCCCTGGGCCTCCTCCCCAGCTCTGGCCCCGGCTCTGCTCCATGTGGCCTGTCTGAGAGGCTGGCCCCAAGCCCGGCGGCAACTCCACATTTCTCTGTTTTTCCTTTTTTTTTTTCTCTCTCTTTCCCGGAGTTAACAAGAAGCAGATGTGGCGCACGATGGTTGGAGAGGTGGGGGGAGGAAGAGGGAGGCTGGACCGCCAGCCAGACAGGGGGGGAAGGGAGGGGAGTGAGGGAGAGAGAGGCAGGAGGCCAGGGCCCGCCCCACAGCCACTCTTGCGCCTCTGAGCAGCCACAGGGGCAAAGCCCTGTCACCCCCAGGATCTGGTCACTGGGGAAAACCGACAGCAGAGACCAGAGGAGGGCCAGATGGAGCGAGGGGGTGGAGGCCCAGGAGGCAGCATCTGAGAGAGCCAGGGACCAGGCGCAGGAGGCCAGGGTGTGTGTAGGGGGGGCACAGAGAACAAACTCCCCTCAGAAGTGGAGAAGAGGAGAGCGGAAGGAATCGAAGGAGGGACAGACAGGAGCCTGAGGAGGAAAGAGGAGGGGGAGAGGGGTCAGGCCAGGCAGCCAAGGAGGAGGCGTGTGGCTGGGGGCTGCCGGCAGGAAGCTGGGGACAGGACCTGCTGTCCCTCAGAGCAGCGGCATCCCCCCCACCCCTCGCTCCAGGCAGAGGCGCCAGTGGTCAGGCCAGGATGTGCCTCTGAGGGCCGCCGCGGAGCGCCCCCACCATGGCCCCCGGAACCCTCTGGAGCTGCTACCTCTGCTGCCTGCTAGCCACCGCCGTGGGGGCAGCAAGCTACCCTCCTCGCGGCTACAGCCTCTACACTGGGAGTGGCGGGGCCCTCAGCTCTGGGGGCACCCAGGCCCAGAGTGCCCCCCGACCTGCCAGCCGCCACAGGTAGGAGTCTGGGTCTCAGCCCAAGGCTGGAGGTAGGTGGGAGGGTGGGTGTCCTGGCCCCTGCCCTGGGTACATTCTTCTGGACTGTCCACACTAAGGCAAAGGAAGGGGGAAGAGGAAACCAAGCCACCAGGTGGCTCTTCGCATGCCCGCCTTCCTTCAGGGCCCCGTGGAGCCCAGGTACCCCCCCACCCCATCTAACCTCAGGGGGAATCACTTCCACGTTAGGTGCCCAGGGAAACTATCCTGAGAGCCACGGGCTAGGCCTTCCTGTCACTGCCAGCCCACACCAGCCTGGGAGTCTCGGCAGACCTCTCATCCCATGCTAGGGCCCCCTCAGCCCCATGCAGTAACCCACGCTTCCCACACCACTTCTCTGCTCCTTTCCTTTCTCCAGCGGACATGGACTGGAGGCTGGTGGGGGGAGGAGGGGGGCCAAGAGTGTAGAACTGAAAGCCCCAGGGTGGGCAGGGCTCATCAATGGCTTATTCTCTCCTTAACCCTGAGCTGGACCCCTGCCTGCTCTGACCACTCCCCTGAGGGGTGAGGAGAAGCCAGGGGATCACCAGGGAACCTGGCCAGCGAGCTCACGCAGGCCACGCCAAGCTGGGGGTTGAGACAGAAAGGGACATGAATGAATGCGTGAATTCAGACGCTCCCCAGGCGCCCCAGCCATGAAGATCAACATCCCCGTAGTTGTGGTTTTGCCTTCTGGGCCTCCTGTTCCCATCTTGAAAAGTCTTTATTGCCTCCTACTACACGGGAAGGCGTGGGGGGTGGGGTGGGGTGAGGAGCTGTCCCTGCCCAAGCCCTAGCTCCCCCTGGTCCCCAGAGGCCTTTCATCTTGTGACCCTCCCTCAGCCCCTCTGGTAGCCCCTAGACCTCCCCACGGAATGTGTGTCTCTGGCTCTGAGACCCAGGTGGGGTTGTCCCTGCAGGAACTGGTGTGCCTATGTGGTGACCCGGACAGTGAGCTGTGTCCTTGAGGATGGAGTGGAGACCTTCATCAAGCCTGACTACCAGCCCTGTGGCTGGGGCCAGCCCCAGTGTTCCCGCAGCATCATGTGAGGATGGGTCCTTGGTGGGGCCTGGGCTAGGGCCACCAACCTGGGGGATTTGTACAAAGCAGGTAGCCAGGGGCAGGACCAGGGGCTCCGCTGAGAGCCATTTGTGATGCTGAGGCAACTCTTTGGCTGGTGGGATACTGAGGGCAAACTCATTTGGACCACCCTGCCAGCCTTGGGAATGCATCTTCTGGGCCTGGCCACATTCAAGGAGAGGAGTTCAAAGCTCCAGCACAGGACAAGGGGAGGAAGAATAGGGATTTGGCCTTTGGCCAACCGGCTGACAACTGTCAACTGAGCAAGGCCACATGCTGGCATGTAAGGGGGACCTAGCCTGAGGGACAGACCTAGCCCACGAACAGCGGCCCATCTCTGAGGACAGGGGCCAGCATCACTGACTGCAGGAGGAGTAAGGGGCCTCCCTCTGCGTCTCCCAGGTACCGCAGCTTCCTCCGCCCTCGCTACCGCGTGGCCTACAAAACGGTGACAGATATGGAATGGAGGTGCTGCCAGGGGTACGGGGGCGATGACTGTGCAGAGGGCCCTGCCCCGGCGCTGGGCCCTGCACCCACCACCCCGCGGCCCCGGCCCCAGCCCGCCCGCCCCAACCTCTCCGGCTCCAGTGCAGGCAGCCACCTGAGTGGGCTGGGAGGGGAAGGTGAGTATGGGAGTCGCTGGGGAGAAGAATGGGGACAATGCTGGGGAAAAGCACGGGGCCAGGCTGCTACAGGGAGACCCCTGCTCCAGGTTAGGGCTGGGGGCTGGGGGGTGGAGGAGTGCGCAGAACAGAATATAGTTAATGAGATCCCTGAGGTTCCTTTCCATACTTGAGAGCAAGAGACAGAGAGAATGTCTGTGTGTGGGTTGTGTGTATGTGTGTGTGTGTGAGAAAGAGAGATTGAGTGAGACCCAGAGAAAAGGAAGGCAGAGAAAGAGAATGTGCTCGCACACGCCCACGTGTGGCCAAGATACTTCCTAGTTGGGAACAGCTGCGGGAGGAAGGGGGAATTCCTCGGACAAGCTTGGTCCAAGGGGATAGACACTTGGGACTACAAGTCCTAGCATGCACTGCAGCTGACTACAGGTCCCAGGCGCCCCAATGGCCTCTAGAGACTGTAGGTCCCAGAATGCAGCAGTCCCCGTTGCCCAGCACTGCAGATGTGTTGTGTTGCCTGCCAGGGAGATAGCTGTGCTGTAATTATGGAAACAGGAACTGCTGGCTGACTCTTCCAACACCCAGCCAGATCCCCTGCAGCTTGCTTCAGAGTTGTGTTTGTCCCTGTGGTGGTGTGAAGAGGGGCCTCCCACATTCACATTTCACTCACCCTGCTGAAGTGATGCATTGTCAGTTCCTTTTTTTCAGCTGCAGAAACAGTTTACATAAAGTTAGAAGGCATTCCGGATGATAGAACCATATTAAATTTGTAATCCATGGCCCAGTTAATTAACCTCTCTGGTCCTCTATCTCCCAGTCTACCAAATGGGAAGAGCTAATGGGTTTCCCTGGTGGCTCAGATGGTAAAGAATCTGCCTGCAACAAGGGAGACCTGGGTTTGATTCCTGGTTTGGGAAGGAAGGAATGAGGAGGAGGAAATGGCAACCCACTCCAGTATTCTTGCCTAGAGAATCCCATGCACAGAGTAGCCTGGCGAGCTACAGTCCATGGGGTCACAAAGAGTTAGACATGACTGAGCGACTAAAACACACAGTCGTATTTGTGCAATGCAGTTGTTGTAAAGGGGAAGGAGCCATGGTGAATATTTGACTTAGAGGCATTCAGTGAATGGAGTTTCTTTGCATCTTTTCTTTTTTGGGGTTTTGTTTTGCTTTCCCTTTCCTTCCATCTTTTCTTGCCCAGGTCATCCAGCTAAGGAATGGCCAAATCAACTGGGACTCTGCTCTTTCGCTGGAGCTGGGGAGAGAAGGTCCCTAGGAGGTAGGCACTGAACTCTGTGGTCCAGCCCCTCAGCCTTATCCCTCCCCTTCTCTGCCAGGTCCTGGGGAGTCCGAGAAAGTCCAGCAGCTGGAAGAGCAGGTGCAGAGCCTGACAAAGGAGCTTCAGGGCCTTCGGGGTGTCCTGCAGGGACTGAGCGGGCGCCTGACCGAAGACGTCCAGAGGGCTGTGGAGACGGCCTTTAACGGGAGGCAACAGCCGGCAGATGCAGCGGCCCGCCCGGGTGTGCACGAAACCCTCAATGAGATCCAGCAGCAGCTGCAACTCCTGGACAACCGTGTCTCCACCCATGACCAGGAGCTGGGCCATCTGAACAACCATCACAGCGGTGGCGGCAGCAGCAGGGCTCCGGATCCCACCCCGGCCCCTCCTGGCCACAGTGAGGAGCTGCTGCGGGAGCTGGAGCAGCGGCTGCAGGAGTCGTGCTCCGTGTGCCTGGCGGGGCTGGATGGCTTTCGACGACAGCAGCAGCAAGACAGGGAGCGGCTTCGAGCGCTGGAGAAGCTGCTGGCCTCTGTGGAGGAGCGGCAGCGTCACCTCACGGGGCAAGCCCTGGGCCGCTGGGCCCCTCAGGAATGCTGCCCTCCAGAGCTGGGCCGGCGACTGGCCGAGCTGGAGCGGAGGCTGGATGTTGTGGCTGGCTCGGTGACAGTGCTGAGTGGGCGGCGAGGCACCCACCTGGGAGGAGCATCTGGGCAGGGTGGCCACCCACCAGGCTACACCAGCTTAGCATCCCGCCTGTCCCGCCTGGAGGACCGATTCAACTCTACCTTGGGCCCCTCGGAGGAACAGGAGGAGGGCTGGCCGGGGCGTCCTGGGGGGCTGGGCCACTGGCTGCCTGCTGCCCGAGGAAAACTAGAGAAGCTGGAGGGGCGGCTGACCAATGTGAGCGGGGAGCTAGGGGGGCGGCTGAATCAGCTGGAAGAGCAGGTGGCAGGGGCAGTGCAGGCATGTGGGCAGCTCTGCTCTGGGGCCCCTGGGGAGCAGGACTCCCAGGTCAGGGAGATCCTCAGTGCCTTGGAGCGCAGGGTGCTGGACAGTGAGGGGCAGCTGAGGCTGGTGGGTTCAGACCTGCACAAGCTGGGAGCAGCTGGGGAGGCCCAGCAGGCCGCGCTGGAGCAACTGCAAGGGGCGGTGGGCCTGCTCCATGGTCGCGTCGATGCATTGGGTGAAACAGCTGCAGAGTTCGCACTGCAGCTGAATCTCACAGCTGCACGGCTGGGCCAACTGGAGGGGCTGCTGCAGGCCCGTGGGGAGGAGGGTTGCGGTGCCTGCGGAGGTGTACAAGAGGAACTCGGCCGCCTGCGGGATGGTGTGGAGCGCTGCTCCTGCCCGCTGTTACCCCCCCGGGGCCCTGGGGCCGGCCCTGGGGTTGGGGGACCGAGCCGTGGGCCGCTGGATGGCTTCAGTGTGTTCGGGGGCAGCTCAGGCTCAGCCCTCCAAGCCCTGCAAGGAGAGCTCTCTGAGGTCATTCTCACCTTCAGCTCCCTCAATGACTCGCTGCATGAGCTGCAGACCACCGTGGAGGGCCAGGGTGCTGATCTGGCTGACCTGGGAGCCACCAAGGACCGCATCATCTCTGAGATCAATAGACTGCAACAGGAGGCCACAGAGCACGCCACAGAAAGTGAGGAGCGCTTCCGAGGCCTGGAGGAGGGACAGGCACAGGCCGGCCAGTGCCCCAGCCTAGAGGGCCGATTGGGCCGCCTGGAGGGAGTCTGTGAGCGGCTGGACACGGTGGCCGGGGGACTGCAGGGCCTGCGTGAAGGCCTTTCCAGACATGTGGCTGGGCTCTGGGCTGGACTACGGGAAACCAACAGCACCAGCCAGACACAGGCAGCCTTGCTGGAGAAGCTGCTGGAGGGGCAGGCCGGCTTGGGCAAGCGGCTGGGTGCCCTTAATAGCTCCCTGCTGCTGCTGGAGGACCAGCTTCACCAGTTCAGCCTGAAGGACCTCACCGGTGAGTGGACAAGAGGAGGCACTGGGGGGAGCGGGGGGAGGACCTTTTTCAAGTCTTCTCTTTCTCCTCCCCTGACCCTAACAACAGCCTAGCCTTAACCTCGTTTACTTGCTCTTTGCCCTGCTCTGCATGAATTGCATACCCACCGCTGTCCCAGGGCTAGGCTTGTCCACAAGAGATGACCCAAGGTCCCAGCTCCCCACCCTCCTTGATGGCTCAGACAGGCCTGTGGGTGGAGGTGGGGTGCTGCTCTGCCGCCTAGGTACCCAGTGTGGGCAGCAAGGGGGCCCATCACCCTGTCCCTGGATCTACCACCTTCCTTGTCTTTTGGAAACTCGTTTTTATGGCTCCCCTTCAACCCAGTTTTGTCACTGTAGGGCCTGCAGGTGAAGCTGGGCCACCAGGGCCTCCTGGGATGCAGGGACCCCCTGGCCCCGCTGGGCCTCCAGGACCTCCAGGCAAGGATGGACAAAAGGGGCCCATGGGGCCACCAGGTGAGCGGGCTGAGATCCTTGGTGCAGCCAGGGCTGCCACCCCCCTTGGCAGCCCTGGGCTTGACATTCTACTCTGAACTTGACAGAGAAGAGGGAAAAGGGTGAGGAACTGGGGCTCCTACGTGGCTCACATTAACTAGGAAAGTAACTAGGAGATAGGATAGTCAGCATGCTGGCCAGTTGACTGTGGGTGGCCTCCCTGCTGTGTTGAAGGCTGTGGCTGAGCCTACAAGGTTGAAGAGAATAGATCCCATCTGTCTCCCCATTTCTGCTTTGGGGGACTGCATAGCACCTGGCACAGTGGGAAAGCAGGTGTTTGCTGAGTGACTCAGCGAGAGCTGCCCTAGTTCTCACTGCTCCCTTTTCTCTCCCCACAGGTCCCCAAGGTGAACAGGGTAAGTTCCCCTCATTCAGCGCTGGAGGGAGGGGACCCGAACCAGGATTTGGAGGATGGAGGGCCTCAGGCAGCCCTGGGTAGGGTGGAGACCGAGGAGTAGAAGGGGGCTGCACTGAGCATCCACTCTGACACCTTCCCCCCACCCCAGGACCCGAGGGGGCACCAGCAGCCTCTGTGCCCCGGGTAGCCTTTTCAGCTGCCCTGAGCTTGCCCCGGTCTGAACCAGGCACGGTGCCCTTTGACAGAGTCCTGCTCAACGATGGGGGCTACTATGATCCAGAGACTGGTGAGCCTAGAAGCGGGGAGCTGGGCACTGGGGGGATCGGGGAGGCTGTGTGGTGACATGTCCACATTCTTGCCCTTTCAGACAAGCTGGATTCTTTCATTCTCTGGTTTGGGGAGACCCTGTTCTCTCCTTCATTTATCCCTTCACACCATAACTTGGATTGAGGGGTGGGTGGGGAGGGGAAGAGCCTATCCTTCCACAGCTCTTTCTGGGGACCTGCTATTGCCCAGGCACTCCTCAAGTGCTGGGGATGCGGAAATGAACAAAAACACCGACTTCCCTGCCGTCTGTGGAGCTCAGGTCCTGGTAGAAGAGAGGTAGAAAAGACCCAGAGGGTCCCTCCGTAGTACAGTTCTGGAAGGGCTCCCGGACGCCTTCCCAGCCCCTGCCACCTGTCCCCTCCTCACTGTCACTCTTGTCCCCAGGCGTGTTCACGGCGCCACTGGCCGGGCGCTACTTGCTGAGCGCGGTGCTCACGGGGCACCGGCACGAGAAGGTGGAGGCCGTGCTGTCCCGCTCCAACCTGGGCGTGGCTCGCATAGACTCCGGTGGCTACGAGCCGGAGGGCCTGGAGAATAAGCCGGTGGCCGAGAGCCAGCCCAGCCCAGGCGCCCTAGGTGTGTTCAGCCTCATCCTGCCGCTGCAGGTCGGGGACACGGTCTGCATCGACCTGGTCATGGGGCAGCTGGCGCACTCGGAGGAACCGCTCACCATTTTCAGCGGAGCCCTGCTCTACGGAGACCTGGAGCTCGAACAGGCGTAGACGGCGGGGTGGGGAAGCTGGGGGGATCGGGTCCCACCCGCTCGAAGTGTCTACGCGACCAAACAGCCAGCCAGGGGGCGGGCTCCCCGGGGTCGCGCCTGGGACGCGGTGTCGACCCCCGGGGAGCCGCAGCAGAGGCGCCCCGAGCCGAGCGGCGTCCTCCCCATGGTTGGAGTGCACCGGGTCGGGGACTCTGGGGTCCCCTCGTCCAGACCGTTGGCCTGATCGCCGTCCCTGCAGGACCCAGACTGCGGAGGGGCCCATCCTGGCACCCTCTGCTCCCCCAACTGGCCTCCAGGCCGAGTCCCTCGGCTCCAGGGCTCTGTCGAGGGGGATCCGGCCCCCACCGCCATACTAAACTATTCAGGAATAAAGACACTTGGTTTTTCTAAAAAAAAAAAAAAAACTAAACAAGCCGTCTGCTCTACTATGTGTTCATGGGTCGACAGGAGTACACAGGGGACGGAGTGAGGGAGCCCCCGACCAGATTCGCGCCCTCAGCTCAGGCCGGAGTAGCTCTGCCCGCACCTGCTCTAGACGCGCGAGCGCGAAGCAACCCCTCCGCTTAGAGCCCCAGCCAGGCCCTCCGCCTGCTCACGCCCTTTCCACCCGAGTCCGCCAGAGGGCGCCGGGACCCGCGACCTCGGCGCCGCTGGGCGGGGTCTCCCGTCACGTGACCGCCGCGGCCCACCTTGCGTGCCCCGGCTGCTCCGCGGCAGAGGCGAGGCCTCGGCCTGGGATTGGCCCGACCTCGGGGGCGGGGCGGGGCAGCCGGGACAGCGCGAGCCGCGGCTGGGGATGCTTGCGGGTCAGGCCGCAGCTGCGAGGCCCGACTCAACCCCGCGGGCTTGGAGTCCGGAGAGAGATTGGCTGGTGCGGGAGCGGGCGGCTCACGGGATGCTTTTCTGCTGTACTTTCTCTTGGCGTTCAGGAGGTTGCCTAGCTACGCTTTAGAGAGCTTTGCATCAGCTCCGAGTCCATCTGACAAGTGAGGAAACTGAGGGCAAGAAGTGGAAGACGTAGCCATCTCCTGGGCCACGCAGACTGCCAAGGAGAGGCCGGGTACCGAGACCTTGGGGTCTGCGCTCCCAGGTCCTCTGGAGTGGGTGGTCGTGGGGAGCAAGGGCCCGGCTCCGTCCCCTGCACCCCACGGCACCCCTCGCCGCCGCCGGAGGCTCCCTGGAGGAGGAGTTCCGAACGCGGAGGAGGAGCCAGACTCTGGGAGCCGGGACACCATTCACCCGGATAGGAGGCAGAACCAGGGAGGAACCCCGTCAGCCAGGCAGAAAGCTCCGGGAGCAGCTTCATGGAAGAGAAACAGATTCTGTGCGTGGGGCTAGTGGTGCTGGACATCATCAATGTGATGGACAAATACCCAGAGGAGGACACGGACAGCAGGTAGGGGCGCCCGGGCCCCTTGGTAACCCCAGGGGCCGCTGCAGCCCCGCGTTGTGCCATGCGGCCAAGACTGCAGGGATGCAAAGCCGGGGCCCCGCAGCGAGGTTGTGAAAGTCGCCTTGGGAGCCCGTGTCTCATGCCCTCTGCCCGGGACCTGGGGAAAGAATTGAGGCCTTTAGTATTAAGTTCCAGGCTTTGGATAGCATTGTGTTCTCCACTTCCCATTTCCAACCCTGGGACCTGTCAGACATCATTATCCCCATTTTACCAAGTAGACTAAGCAAGTAGAGACCCTGAGAGACACAGTGACTTAACTGAAGGGCACACAGCTAGGAAGGTGCAAAAGCAGTGCCTTCCTTTTTAACAAGACCTGTGCACGTGCCTATCACCAGCATTTACTTCTAATTTATTTACCACTTATAGATCTCATCTGTTTCTTTTAAAGTGTTTTTGAGGTAGCTTACAATAAGAAGTACGTGCAGTTAGACTGTTCAAAAACATTGAAAACCATGGTCTTTGAGCTTCATCGTATCTCAGGGCTTGCTGGCGCTGCAGGCAAATTTGGAGATGCTATGAGTTATGGTCCAGCTGGTTCATAAGCCATACAGACTTTTTCCTTGTGCTGAATTCCAAAAGGAGCTTACCAGAAGTCCTTTTTACAGTACTCAGTGAACAACATAATGGAAAACATCCTTCATGGTTGTCTGGTGGAAGTTGAAGAGTCATTTGTTGGTTTCTGTATTTACTCTTGATAAGAACTGCACCATTACACGTCATCCCAAGACACTCCAGTGCAGTGGAATCTGTGACTTTCTCTTGGGGTAGTCTAGTGCTTAGAATACAGAGAAGAATTGCTTCTTGGCTCTCAGTTGTCAGAGCCAAGAACTGGATAAAAGGCGAGTTCAAGACTGAGCTTGGGAAGATGCTGCAGTGCCAGTAACCATGAGGCTCACTGAGGGAGAGCGCCGGGAGTTCTTCAGGCCTTGGATCCATACAGCACTATCACAGGCATTATTACATGCTTTCCTCACAGCAGCCCATGGGAAACATGTAAGGATCGGTCCTGTTCTGTCTTTATAGATGAGGAAGCTAAGGATTTGGAGAAATGAGACAGTTTTTGTAAGGGGCCACATAGCTAATGAGTGGCAGGACAGTAGTAAAACCCACGTGTCCTAATTCTAGGTCTCCAGCCCTCTACCCTCTCAGGTGCTCCCTGTTCCTTTGTTGCTGCCCATCTCATGGAGGTGACCCTTTGCTTTGGGCTGTTTGTTTGCCAGACGTTAGAGCCTCCAGCAAAGGGTGAAGGCACAGTGGGGGCTGGGCACAAGGGTGTGCTGCTATATGTACCTCACCCACCTGCCAAGGTCAAGTCGGCCCCAGGACTTGGTTCACAGTGAGGGATAGGCTTACTCTCAGGAGAACAGTGAATTCTAGGGCTACAGGTTCTCCATGAACTGTGGGGGACCTCAGGGGAACCTAGAGTGCCTGCTTCACTAGAGCTGAGTCCCAGTCCCTTCGAGCTTGCTTGTCAGGAGGCTGGGACCAGAACCTACTAGTCCCCCTGATGGGGGCCGGTTCCGAAGATGGGCACTAAGCAAGGTGCCTCTCTGAAGAGACCCTTCCCATGTCCTCCACGCCCCCTGCCCTTCAGGGGGTGCCTCCCCATCCCCCAGACCCATGGTTCTGCTCCTTTGTGGAGCAGTCTGCTTGTCTTCAGGGCCTCTCTCCCATGCGCCCATCCCACCCAGCCCAGCTCCTGGACTCTGTTGTGCCTCCCAGATGGGCAGACCTGAGTGGGAACCCAGGCCTTCCTAGCGTCTCAGCCCCTCCTGTCCCAGGCTCTCTCCCTGGGCAGTGGAGAACTCTCAGGAGGTGCTACCTGGAACTCGGCCAGGGCCCTGAGGAATGGCCTGGCCTCTCAGAGTCCAAGCATAAAGGCCCTTCCAGAAAGCATCTTCACGCTCAGCAGAGCGTTTCTGCACAGAAAGTTGGGCGTCCGTGTGACTTTGAAGGGTTTCCACAGAGTAAAGCTATAGCCCCTTTCTCTGAAACCTTCTCAGGCTGGGACCCAGTCAAAAATACAAAGCATTTGGAGTGGTTTGGGATCAGGAGACCTGCATTCTGGTATCAGCATTGTCCTTAACTGTTGGTGTGATTCTGAGCAAGTTCAGTCCCTCCAGGCTTCTCCTCTCTTCGCAGCATGAAAATTTCTCTAAAGCTCATAGCTTGAGAAATGTTGGATCCTTTACAGATTAGTATCCTTTTCTCATGGGATCATGGCCCCCTTTTCCAAAGGCTAAAGGGAACTTCAGTGTTAAGTTTTGTGTACAAATATACCTTAGTCTAAAAATTCTCCTTCATTTATTTCTCTTAATCAGTGGTTCTTTGGTGCTTGTCCCCCTTATGGTAAGCTACCGAGTTATTATTGTTATCCTTTTTGAAACTGGAAGAATAGAAACAACAGCCTGCACTGTTTACCTCACAGTATTATTGGAACACAAATGAAAAATTGTTCCAGTGATTTGACTGTATATGTGTGTTATCATTTTTGTTGATGATGACAGCCCATCAGGTGTATCCTGACTTCGTTTCCTTTTGCTAGATTTTCAGTAAAGATGGAGAAAAACAAAGGAAAATAAAAGGCAACTATGTGCTGGCATGGATGTGTTAACTAACCTTATTGTAGTAATCATTTCACAGTATATACATACATCAAATCATCCCTCTCTTCACCTTAAATGTACAGAATGTTATATATTAATAACATCACAATAAAGCTGAAAAAAAGAAAAACAAAGATGGAGAAACACTTGTCTTCACTCAACAGTCTGTTTAACTTTTGACAAGTAAAAGTTACCATGCAACGCCCCCACCCCACCTTCTTAAATGATCACAGTGTCCAGGTTTGCTTCTTGTCTTAATCATTTTAGTCTAAATTGTTACTGAAATGGCCTCTCCTAAGATAGGAGCAGCAGTAGATTTGCCACCTTTGGGAAGAGGCAGCTCTCAAGGAGGAGGCTTGATGGGAGGAGGGGGAAGGTGGGGAACTGGGTCACTGTTACAGAGGAGGAGGTAACCTAGAGTCAGTGGAACCCTCAAACTGTGGTGACACCGAGGGAGTGCTTTCCTGATGTCATAAGAATATTGGGAGACAGATATTAATCACTGTGAGCTTGAATTTAGCCTGGGCTGGGGAACAGATCTCGTCCTCACCTGAGCCTCTTCCCTTCGCTGAGCCTAAGGCTGGCCCGGATGCTTTCTGAGGGGGACCTCCTGGCTTTTTCATTCTGGGGGCCCTACCCAGGGCTCAGTCTGCTGGAGCTGCAGGGACCCTCCTTGTGTTTTGCAGGTGCTTGTCCCAGAGATGGCAACGCGGAGGCAATGCATCCAACTCCTGCACTGTCCTCTCCCTGCTTGGAGCCCCCTGCGCCTTCATGGGCTCGCTGGCCCGGGCCACGTTGCTGAGTGAGTGGTGGGAGCAGGGAAGGGCGGCCCTCAGGGTGGGGGCAGAAGGAAGCCTTGGCTAGTTTTGGACAGCCTTGGGCAGTCTCTGAGAAATGGTTTGTGACCTCTAGAAATGGGTGGTGGTGCGGGGGGCGGTGGGGAGTGGAGGACCAGCATCCCAGACTTTCCCTGGTGTGGCTTATCTGCTGCTCAGTCATTAATGTTGCTCTTGTCAAGGTTTCATTTTCACAGCCTGTTTCCTTGGCCACTCCCTGGAGCCTGCTTCAGCTTCCCACCTTCTCCTTCCTTGCTTCCAACAGACTCTCTGCGGTGGATATGACTTTGCCCTTCTCACGTCCCTTGTCCTGCCTGTGCTTGTGGCAGAAGGCGGTTAGGGATGTGCTGTACCCACCCTCCCTCCAGGATGTCCTGCATCCGTGGTCCCAGGGTCCAGGCCCACGGTTTCTTTCTTAACTGAGGGGGCAGGGCCAGTGTTTGTGTCCCTGATGTTCACTGAAGCAGCGAGAGCTCCCTGCCCAAGGACACCCTGATGCCACGTGCTAAAAATGGGCCCAGACCCATGCTTCCATTGGCCAGAAGGCTGCCACCCATAGTGGCCCATGCACTTGCTCTGTGTTGGCTGCTGTAGGGACCCAAGAGCTCTTTGACCCCTGGCACTGCCAACTCAGCAAGCGCTTATCAGGAGGTGAGGCCCACACTTTGCCCACTGTGGGCACAGGGGCAGGCTGCCAGGTTGTTGGCCTGGAAAGCACAGCCCTTTGAACGCTGTTAGAGCCCAGCCCCAAGTTGCAGCCAGGTTCCCTTCCCTAGGAACCGGCATGGAGCAAATAATGGGGTAGAGCCTGCCCTCTGGGGTGGGACAGAGGGACCCAGAGCCAACAGCTGCTCACTTGCCAACCCTCTTCAGCAGCTGCCTTTCCTCCCAGCTAGAGCGAGACCAGCCCTACTTTGAGTAGCAGTCATGCTGATAAGTGTGCCATTCCAAATTCTCCCCACATGCTCAGCAAACACTGTGTGAGCACCTCCCGTGTCCCTGGCACTGTGGGGACTAAAAGGTATGTGGCAAACCAAATCCTATATTCCATCCATGCAGTAGAAAAGTGTCAGTCACTCAGTCACGTTCAATTCTGCAATCCCACAGATGGTAGTCCCCCAGGCTCCTCTGTCCATGGGATTCTCCAGGCAAGAATACTGGAGTGAGTTGCCATGCCCTTCTCCAGGGGATCTTCCCCACCCAGGGATCAAACCTGGGTCTCCTGCATGGCAGGCAGATTCTTTACCATCTAAGCCACCTGGGAAAGCTACTGTTTAAAGGATCCTTAAGGTGTAAGACAAAGAATGATGCCCTGATGTGGTACCTTTATACCAATCTGTATTTTCCAGCTTGGGTGTTGCTGAAAGTGGGGTCCAGTCATAGTGAGAAAGGCCAGGATGGTGGCTGCACCACTGGGTGTAGTTGCCAGCTCCTGGTGACAGGACTCTGCATTTCCAAAGAGCTGGGAGGGGCGGGGTGGTCTCCTTGTTTTGCTGGTGCAGTCTTCCTGAGGGACTGCCCCCACACCTCGTTCTGATCAGAGGGGATTCTGAGCAGGAGTTCTGGACCCATACTGAGGGACCTCAGGCACTGGGTGGGCTCACCATCGTGGAAGGTGAGGGCAGTGAGTGGGCCCCCCGGCCCCCACCAAGGCAGCACCACCTCCTGGCTGGGCATCATGAAGGCAGGTGTGGAATGAGAGGAATCACATGAGGACAGGAAGGACTTCCAAGAGAGGAGTACCGGGGATGGGCAGGCAGAGGGAACCAGGGGACAAAGTTCAGTTCAGTTGCTCAGTCGTGTCTGACTCTTTGTGACCCACGGACTGAAGCATGCCAGGCCTCCCTCTCCATCACCAACCCCCGGAGCCTACTCGAGCTCATGTCCATTGTGTTGGTGATGCCATCCAACCATCTCATCCTCTGTCGTCCCCTTCTCCTCCCACCTTCAATCTTTCCCAGCATCAGGGTCTTTTCAAATGAGTTGGTTCTTCACATTATGTGGCCAAAGTATTGGAGTTTTAGCTTCAGCATCAGTCCTTCCAGTGAATATTCATGACTGATTTCCTTTAGGATGGACTGGTTGGATCTCCTTGAAGTCCAAGGGACTCGAAAGAGTCTTCTCCCACACCACAGTTCAGAAGCATCCATTCTTTGGCACTCAGCTTTCTTTATAGTCCAACTCTCACATCCATACGTGACTACTGGAAAAATCATAGCTTTGACTAGACAGTCCTTTGTTGATAAAGTAATGTCTCTGCTTTTTAATATGCTGTCTAGGTTGGTCATAGGAGAAGGCAATGGCACCCCACTGAGTACTCTTGCCTGGAAAATCCCATGGATGGAGGAGCCTGGTGGGCTACAGTCCATGGGGTCGCTAAGAGTCGGACACGGCTGAGCGACTTCACTTTCACTTTTCACTTTCATGCATTGGAGAAGGAAATGGCAACCCACTCCAGTGTTCTTGCCTGGAGACTCCCAGGGACGGGGGAGCCTGGTGGGCTGCCGTCTATGGAGTCGCACAGAGTTGGACACAACTGAAGCGACTTAGCAGCAGTAGCAGCAGCAGGTTGGTCATAGTTTTTCTTCCAAGGAGCAAGTGTCTCTTCATTTCATGGCTGCAGTCACCATCTGCAGTGATTTTGGTGCCCCCAAAAATAAAGTCTCTCACTGTTTCCATTGTTTCTTGTCTATTTGCCATAAAGTGATGGGACTGGACGCTGTGATCTTTGTTTTCTGAATGTTGAGTTTTAAGCCAACTTTTTCACTCTCCTCCTCTTTCACTTTCATCAAGAGTTCTTCACTTTCTGCCGTAAGTGTGGTGTCATCTGTGTATCTGAGGTTACTGATATTCCTTCTGGCAATCTTGATTCCAGCTTGTGTTTCTTCCAGTCCAGCGTTTCTCATGATGTACTCTGCATAGAAGTTAAATAAGCAGGGTGACAATATACAGCCTTGACATACTCCTTTTCTTGTTTGGAACCAGTCTGTTGTTCCATGTCCAGTTCTAACTGTTGCTTCCTGACCTGCATACAGATTTCTCAAGAGGCAGGTCAGGTGGTCTGGTATTCCCATCTCTTTCAGAATTTTCCACAGTTTATTTTGATCCACACAGTCAAAGGCTTTGGCATAGTCAATAAAGCAGAAATAGATGTTTTTCTGGAACTCTCTTGCTTTTTCCATGATCCAGCGGATGTTGGCAATTCTGGTTCCTCTGCCTTTTCTAAATTCAGCTTAAACATCTGGAATTTCACGGTTCACATACTGTTGAAGCCTGGCTTGGAGAATTTTGAGCATTACTTTGCTACCGTGTGAGATGAGTGCAATCATGTGGTAGTTTGAGCATTCTTTGGCATTGCCTTTCTTTGGGATTGGAATGAAAACTGACCTTTTCCAGTCCTGTGGCCACTGCTGAGTTTTCCAGATTTCCTGGCATATTGAGTGCAGCACTTTCACAGCATCATCTTTTAGGATTTGAAATAGCTTAATTGGAATTCTGGGGGACAAAGTATCACCTTGTAATTATTAATACTGCCTTGTCTTGCACGGTGCAGGCCACAGTGCCCTCACCTGCTTGGTTCAAACAGGGTACATATCCTCAGTCCCAAAATCCACCCCATCTAGCGAAATCTTTCCTGCTTGAATCAGACTGAAGGCCAGGGTCAGTCAGGATCTAAAAGAATGTCCGTGAGGGTTTTCCTCCCTGAGCTCTGGCCATGCTCTCCCACCTCTCCTACCCCCCTAAGCCTGTGACGAACCCCAGTCCCTTCCTAGCCTCTCCACTTGCACCCCAGGGCCCCTGGTGGCCCCACCACCTACCCTCTAATCCCCAACCCCCCGCCGAACTGCGCCTCCCCGGGTTACTCCGCCCTGGCAGTTTTGTCCTGGACGACCTTCGCCGCTATTCTGTGGACCTCCGCTACATGGTCTTTCAGACCACGGGCTCCGTCCCCATCTCCACAGTCATCATCAGCGAGGCCAGCGGTAGCCGCACCATCCTACATGCCTACAGGTTTGTACACCTGTCTGCACCCTGCCAGCTGCTGCCGCCACCATCACTCAGCCCCCAGAGCAGGACCCTCCTCTCCAAGGCCTGTGTGCTCCCTAGTGGAAGCGCCGCTCCCCACTGGAAGGTCTGGAAGGCCCGGGCCACTTGGAGTCTCTAATCTGTGTCTCCTTGCCCTTCCCTTGGCTCGGGCTCCCCCCCACCAAGCTTCCTGGTGGCTGACTTCAGGCAGCGGGGCGTGGACGTGTCTCAGGTGGCCTGGCAGAGCAGAGGGGAGACCCCGTGCTCTTGTTGCATCATCAACAACTCCAATGGCTCCCGTACCATTGTACTCTACGACACGTAAGGCCCCCTGGCCTGGCCCGCCATAGCCCACCAATCAGCCTCCTCACCTGCCACGCAGGCATCCCAGTTGCCTGCCCTTCGTGGCCTCCCTCTTTGTACCAAAAATTGTCCCTATGCCATACTGTTCAGTGATTTTTGAATTGTTTTCAATTAGGGGACAAGTGAGGTGGGAAGGGGTGAGCTTTGCTCTGCCTGGTGACTTAGCTTTGGTCAACACCAAGGAGAGGCAGGCAGACCTATACAAAACGTAATTTATGATGTGATTCCTCCATAATTAGCCAATCAGAAGCCTGGGTGTGGGGGTGGGTAAGTCGTTCTGAGGGCAGGGGGATGGGAGATGTGATTCAAACCATCTTGATCCCTGAAGGGGGCACACTGGAGTTTCCAGGGTTGCCAGCCTGCAGCATGGCACCAGGAGCTGGGGTTTGGGTATTCAAAAAAGATGAGCCACTCCCAAGGGTCCAGCATAATAAGGCTAGACCAAATGCCACATACCATCCACAGCCATTGCTGAAAGAGGGAAGAGGGACATTGGGTCAGCAGATAAGGGCCATCTGATGATTTGCTTACCTGGTGGCGCGGGGCGGGGGGGAGGTCATTTTAGGGTCACAGGCTGCCAGGGAGAGACTTATCTCTCCCAGATTCCCTCCTGAAGAATCTCAGAGGTTTAGTTTCCTGAGAACCTAGTGTGTGTGTGTGTGCCAGGTACTCTGTTAGGGCTGAGATGGCCCAAGCCCAACTGCCCTGGGGTTCCGGCTGACCCTATTGCCCAGCATAACCACTGGGCCTGGGGGAGGGGCAGTCATTCTAGGACAAGATTTGTAACCAGTGGCCCTGGGCTCTTTGTGTCCCAACGAATGAGTGGGTAGGCATACATCCTAGAGGCAATCTTCATATTGGGCAATGCTTAGTCATCTGCCCATTGAGCAACACTCTGTAGCAACTTTGATCAGGGACACAATATGGCTGTTCACAGGAAGGGATGGAGAGAAGCTCCAAGGAGAACTGTCTATTGCCTACTGGCCTCGGTCCAGGCATAACCACACACGTTATCTCTAGCTGCAGCAGGCCTGTTAGGCTAGGGGTCAGCCCCGTTTACCAATGGGGAAGCACCTCAGAAGGGACACAGTTAGGCAGCTAGTTAAATCGAGGGAGGATTCAGTGCAGAACAGGGAGGGGAGGCCACTGGCTGTGTGTAGGTCTCTGGCTAAGGAAGATCAAGGCAGACCCTTCCCAGGTTTCCACACGTAAGTCAGCCAAAAATCAGTTTATCCTCAATCACCAACCTTGATCTCAGGATCATAACATGGAGCTGCCAAACTCAGGACAGTAGTGCTGACACTGCTGGGGCAGCCAGAAGTGAGTAGAACCAGACCCGAGCTCTGGGAAGAATGGCGGTGGCCTTTGTAGTTTCCCGGGACACTGCATGCTGGGAGCTGTGTGGGCTGCTGGCAAGAGGAATTCTGGGAATTGTAGTCCCTGGTGCTCTTAGAGCATTTTGGGAGATGTGGTCTCCAAAGCATGTGGGATTGGCCGCTTACTTAACACATGCAGTGGATGAATTTGCCTTTAGATAATATCACAGCCTCAAACACAGGAAGGGGCACCCTAGGAAACTGCCTCCAATTCCCTGTCTGGATGGAGCTCAGTGGAGTAAGGAGTGGTCTCAAGTTTAGCCTGGAACAGGGTAGGGCTGAGCCTCGGAAGCATGTGCTGTAGATCCAGCTTCCTGCCATGCTGCAGGCAGTGCCAGGCATAGGGGCCCTAGCAACAAGTTAGAGATCCTGGCTCTGGCTGACTTCACCTTGTGCCTTCTCTGTTCTGTGACTCAGGAACCTGCCAGATGTGTCCGCTAAAGACTTTGAGAAGGTTGAGCTGACCCGGTTCAAGTGGATCCACATTGAGGCAAGCCCTGCCCTACCTGGGTTTTGAGGGCCTCGACCTTCCAGCCCCTCCGCATGTTCTGCCTCCTTAGTTTTCGAACCATGGAGTTCCTTAGAGATAAATGAGCCCAGCACCACCCAACCCATCCCCTCTCTGTCCTCATTTATGTTTTCAGGTGGGCAACTGAGGCCCAGAAAGATTCAGTGATGTACTCAAGATCACACAGCAGGATATAGGCACCAGAAGCAGGAGGCTGGCTCTAGGCAAAGTCCGGTGCTTTCTGTGTTACAGGCTGCCCCACCTCCTCTCCCACAGCAGGAGCCAGGCTGTGGGAGACCTGATCTGTTAACTCTGGGGAAGGCAGGAATGAGAGGCCCCAACCCAGCTCCCAAATAAAGGAAACTAGAGTCTTCATTCCAAGAGAACTCTTAGAATCTAGATGGAAGGAGATCTTGAGAAGTCCTGAGTTCTAGTCCTAGCTTTGTCATTTAATTTATTGTAGTCCTTAGGAAAGTCTCTCTCTTTTTTTGGTCACACTGTGTATATGGGACCTTAGTTCCCTGACTAGGGATTGAACCCATGCCCCTTGCATTGGGGGTGCTAAGTCTTAACCACTAGACTGCCAGGGAAGTCCCAGGAAAGTCTCTTTTATTCTTTAGTCTTCTCATCTGTGAAATGGGAGGGCTGGTTGATAAGGTCTCCAAGGTCCATAACAGCATTGGAATTCTGAGACTTAGGATGAGTTCCCGCTCAGCAGCCCTGGCTCCTCTCCCCCCACCACCCATAGTTCCAGCGGGAAGGGAAGAATGAGCCCGGCTGGTCCTGAGCTTCCTGCCCTGCCCTGCTCTGCTCCAGGGCCGGAACGCATCAGAGCAGGTGAAGATGCTACAGCGGATAGAACAGCACAATGCCAGGCAGCCTCCAGAAAGCAAGATCCAGGTGTCTGTGGAGGTGGAGAAGCCACGTGAGGAGCTGTACCAGCTGTTTGGTTATGGAGATGTGGTAAGTGTCCCCTGCAGCACCCACCCCCTACCTCACACACTCCCCCCAGCTCCCAGCCACATCCAGCTTAATCTGGTTCTTAAATGGAGTCTGAGTATTCCCTTGTCCTGCCTTTCACACATGGTGATGTTGGCAGGTGGGGGCAAAGCAAAGAGACAGAGGTCTGTGCTTTGGGCTCTTGCACAGACCTCCAGAGTAGCCAAGAAGTAGAATTTCTCCACCCCAGGGGGCTCATGGGTATGTCCAGAGGGATTGGACAAGGCCAGGACAGCCAGCCACAGGGCCAGCCTCTCCTCAATGGGCCTCCTGTCTTTTCCTCTTGTCAAATGACAGGATGGCACCATTCTCCAAGGTGCCCTCCAACTATGGGGTGGGAGCCACTAGGGGGTGAGGGAGGGTGGGAAGGGGACTTGCCCATATAAGCTTGGAACATAAATGGAATCTGGGTGATAATCCTAGCACCATTGTGAAGCAGGTTGGGCTCTTGGCTGCACATTAAAAAAATGTGGATGCCTGAACCCCACCTTCATTTTTTTTTTTTTCAATTTGGTTGATAGAGGTGGAGCCTGAAGTATTTTTTAATAAAACTCCTTGGTGATTCTAATGCATAGCTGGTGTTAAGAAAGCTCTAGAACCCCCAGCCCTTTGTTTTAAAGATGAAGAAATCAGACTTAGAGGGCATAGTTGTATGAGGAAAGCCAAACAAAACCAAAACCCTCCTGAGAGCCGTGATTTAACCCGCTTATGGTAGACTGCACCCCAAGATGGCGCTCAAGACCCACCCTGGGTTTTCAATTGTGAGGAGATTCGTTGATCTTAGAACAAATAGGCTGGGACTTTGTGTCACAGCTTACATGGCTGCTTTCCAGCATGTCTTGAGCGAGTGAGAAAACCTTTCGTGAGGTACGGCAGGGTACTACCTGAGGGCTTAGGCGGCCATGTTGGAGGAACAGCGTTATAATATCAATGCCAGGCGGCTGGTGGTATGGGACAGCTGGGGCTAGAGCTCAGATAACCATCAGCCTCTCTTCCACTGCCCACAGGTGTTTGTCAGCAAAGATGTGGCCAAGCACTTCGGGTTCCGGTCAGCAAAGGAGGCCCTGAGGGGCCTGTATAGCCGCGTGAGGAAGGGGTGAGCGAGCTCGCAGAAGCCAGGCTGTGCCCCGGTGCGGGTGTGAGCAGTGAGGGAGCCTGGCATCCAGGGTCTGCCCTGGGAGGGGGACAAGGCTGGGGCCAGGGCTGGGCTAACAGCTCGCTGAGAGGAGGGTGTCGCAGGGCCACGCTGGTCTGTGCCTGGGCGGAGGAGGGCGCCGACGCGCTGGGGCCTGATGGACGGCTGCTCCACTCCGATGCTTTCCCACCGCCCCGCGTAGTGGACACTCTGGGGGCCGGAGACACCTTCAACGCGGCGGTCATCTTCAGCCTGTCCCAGGGTGAGTACCCCAGCAGGAGGCACAGGGCTGGGGCCTGCCCCTGCCCCGAAGACCCGGCTGACCTGGCCACTTGTCCCTCTCTCCAGGGAAGAGCATGCAGGAGGCACTGAGGTTCGGCTGCCAGGTGGCCGGCAAGAAGTGCGGTCTGCAGGGTTTTGATGGCATTGTATGAGTGCCCTGTGGCAGCGGGCACCAGCTCACACCCCGCCCCAGGCTGGCATCACTGGCTCCTGTTGCCTTCTCTGTGGCCAGCCTGGCATCGGGCTACCCTTCTCCCTGGGCTGATCCGGGTTGCGGGAGGGCTCCACCTGTGACCTGGCATCTCACTTGGCAGAGTCGCAGAGCAAATAAATCTTCCCAGAGCCAGCTTCTTCCTGGCAGTCTGTGGGTTTTCAATGACTGAGCTGCTCTGGCTGGGGATTCCAGAGGTTTTGATCCAACAATCCTTTGCCCTCTTTTTCTCTATTTCCCCAAATTCACCTCTTGTCCAAGCCCAGAGGAGGGCCTGCGGAGACCAGAGCAGCAGGAAGCGACCCAGGCTTGCCATGAGCTGTGCCCTTGCTGGAGGCCCAGGTCTTCCTGGTGCAGAGCAGCCACCAGTGTGGGTGTCAGTGCCCAGGAGGCAGGGATAGAGGGCCTGACTTGGAGCCTTCCTAGTGGGAGGGGAGACTTAACCCCTTCCACCCCAGGGAGCCTTCCCAATAACCACAAGCTATGAGACAAGCTCCTCTGGGTGCTGGTGCTGTCACAAGACTCCAGTGGCCACAAGCATGTCCACGTGGCTGAGGCAACCTGACAGGCCAGCAGGCAGGGAGCCTACTCTGTGGTCTGGTGGAGCCTCTACAATCCAAAAATATCTCCCCAGTAACTTCCCCCAAGCCCCACCCTGGAAGTTGCCTTGGAGTCAAGAAGGTGCCTCGGCCACAAATGTGACCCAGGATACAGTGGTGCCTTCCCTGGGAGAGACCCAGACTGAAGGCATGTGGGAATTAGCAAATGTCCATGTGGGAGTTGGGGCAGCAGGGTGAGGCCATAGAATGTGATCAAAGGTATGGGTTTTAGGGTCAGACAGACCTGAATTCAAATCGGCCACTAATTAGCTATGTCACCTTAGGTACGGGTTTCCCTGATAGCTCAGTTGGTAAAGAATCTGCCTGCAATGCAGGAGACCCTGGTTCGATTCCTGGGTTGGGAAGATCCCCTGGAAAAGGAATAGGCTACCCACTCCAGTATTCTTGGGCTTCCCTTGTGGCTCAGCTGGTAAAGAATCCGCCCGCAATGCAGGAGACCTGGGTTCAGTCCCTGGGTTGGGAAGATCCCCTGGAGAAGGGAAAGGCTACCCACTCCAGTATTCTGGCCTGGAGAATTCCATGAACTGTATGGGGTTGCAAAGAGCAGGACACGACTGAGTGACTTTCACTTTCACCTTGGGTATGTTACTGAATTCCATCTTCCCCAATTTCTTTATCATCAAATAGAGATCATTGCACCTGGTCATACAATTATGGTGAGGATGAAATCACAATCTATAAAATGCCCAGCATGATGCCTGGTGTGCACTAGGCACTCTAAGTGGCAGTTATTATTAATATTTTCAGGTGTGGGGAGCGATACAGGGTGATGGAGCAGACCTGCCCTGAATACAGGAGGGTGCATCAGCGGTTGGGCCCTGGGGAGAGGCTGAGCTCCCTTCCCCGGTTGTCTGCAGCTGGCTGTGGCCTAGTGCTGAACTCTTCTGTGTCTCATCTAGGAACACTGGGTAAACTGAATTCCTGCCCTCCCAAGAGGCCTGTCCGGTCCCTGACCCCTGCAGTCTGAGGCCAGGGCACGCTGGGCCAGAGGATCAATGGCCCAGGGGGATGGGTTCATTCAGTTCTTTATTGGTCATCTGGGCCCTAAAGCTGCCCTTCAACTTAGGGTCTCCCTGAACTGCACAGACTGAACTGAACTGCACAGAAAGACCTACCACCTACTGGGGCCAAGGAGGGGGCACAGAGGTGGTCGTCATCCTAATATACACACCCTACCCTTAGAGCTTATGTTCCAACACTGAGACTTCTAGTGGTGCAAACCTGTACCCTCAAGGTTTACATCTCACTATTCTCCAGCTGAATAGCATGAACCTCAAGCTCATTTGGGGAGTTCTTAGACCCCAGTGTTTCTCCTAGAAGTTCTTCTGCTCTCTCTCCAGCGTCCCCAGTCTCTACCTGTCCCCCAACCTCCCCTCCAGGGCCTGGGGCTTCTCTTACAGCATCAGCCTGTCCCCCAGCCTCCTGTACAGGCTCCAAGAACTCCCTTCTGGCCTCTGCCTGTCCTCCAGCTGCTTCTCCAGGACTCAGAGCGTCATGTTCTTCTTGTCTCGATGGGCTTTTAGCCAACAGAGGCTGCATCTCAACATCTTGTGGCTCCGGAGGCTCTCTGGGCTCTGTGTGCCTCGGAGCCTCTCCAGGGAAATTGACAAGCTCTGCAGGGGTCATAAGCCCATCCCCATTCAGGTCCTGAGTCTCCAGCACCTTGTCCACTACCAGGATCACCTGTGGAAGAGTCTGTAGTGACGGGATGCTCCCAGGAACCCTGACCCTCCCCCTACACCCTACATCCCTGCCATGTGGGCTCTAAGCCCTCCTTTTACAGGGGATTCACTAAAAAAAAAGTCATGATGACAAAAACAAAAGCAGACTTCCCTGGTGGTCTTCCCTGGTGGTCAGTGGTTAAGAATCCCCCTGCCAATGAAGGGGACATGGGTTCAAGCCCTGGTCCAGGAAGATTCCACGTGCCTGGGGGTAACTAAGCCCACACACCACAACTACTGAAGCCTGTGCACCCTAGGCAGTGCTCTGCGACAAGAGAAGCCACCACAATGAGAAACCCAAAGACCACAACTGGAGAGTAGCTCCTACTTGCCACAACTAGAGAAAGCTCGCCTGCAGCAATGAAGACCCAGTGAAGCCAAAAATAAATTAAAAAAAAACAAACCCAAACCCCCAAGGAGCTGGGTCTTCTTCATGGAGAAGAAGAAGGGCTTACCGGGTTGGTGGTGGGAGAGTCAGAAGCTCCAGGGGCCAGAGCGGCTGTCAACATGGACAGCAGCTCCAGGCCATCCAGCTGTCCACTCTGGTCGTAGTCGTGGAGAGCAAAGAGGTAGAGGAGAACTAAGGAAGAGAAACTGGATCAGAAGAGGCATCAGGGGACAGCTGGATCAGGCAGGAGTCACGGGATCGCCTGATGTCAGTCCCAGCTCTGGTTGCCCTGAGCCTCCCGTCCACTGGTCCCATCGGCCCAGCCCCTTACCCTGCTCTCGGCTCATGTGCTCTGGCTCCTCTTCCATCCTCTCTAGTCCCTTTAGGTAGCTCTGTAGAAGTCTGGCAAAAAAATGGAAAATCAGCCCACTAGACACCAGTCTGCAGCCCCAGGCCTGGCTTCACCCCAGCCTACTCACCGAAGTTGCTCCTGGCCTGGCTCAAAGGGGTTGGGCAGAGGCAGATGCTGTGCTTCAGGGTCTAACCTGGAGAGGGAGGGAAGGACTGGCCTTGCAAAAAGCCTCCCCGAGGGCCCAGCCTCATAGCCTTCTACTCCCAAGCTCCTGATAGAGATCACCTCCCAGGCCCAAAAGGAGCTGCTTCTCCAGGTCCCCAAAAGCCTTGTGGGGAACCTCAGGAGCATGACCTTACTCCCCAGATTCTACCTTTGCAGATTCCTAGCTTAGATGTTAAGTGAAAATCCCAATAAAATATCTGGTTAGGTGGTGGCTGGAGGAGGCCACACCCAGTAGACACAAGGTGGAGCCCCAGGAAACCAACACAGTGGGTGGCAGGACGATGTGGATTGTGGCAACTCTTCTCCTGTGATGTTGGTTGCTAAGGGACAGGTCTCTAGCTGAGCCCTGGTACTGCCCAGTTTTATATAGACCCAATGTGCTCTATAACATAAAATGGACCCTTTTCACCCACCACGTTGAGGTGTAGACATTGGTTTTAGAGTTTCAATCTGCTCAAGGGTTTTTATAACGCTCAAGATTTTCTCATAGTTCTGGACAGGGATCCCTGTTTGCTCAAGTCACTCCAGACGTGTGATGTCAGAGAACTGTCAGGAGCTGTTACAGCAACTTTTGTCACTGCTGCCAGCCCTCGCTGCTACTCGTGTATCCATCCCCTGACCACAGCCCGCATACCCCCTGCATAGTATTAATACACAAAACCTCGAAGAAGATACTCAAATAAAACACATGATATGCTAAGGATCTCTATTTCTTTGGAGCTTCCACTGTAAGAAGCTCCTGATAAAAGCAGCCCCTTCTGAAGCGCATAACCTCACACCTCATTGGAAATGAGCTCCCACTTCCAAGTGAGTCTAGAAAACAGGTGTCGATGCCCACTTTGGAGAGGACACTCTGACAAGCACAATGCAGTGGTTGAGGTGGTGGGGATGACACAGAAATCAAGGAGTGTATGCCCACTCTCCCAGCTCCCAGAGGGGCCCACACCACACCCTCCTGAGACTCCCCCTGCTCTGGGCCCATGGCCCTGCCCTCTGAATGCCATTACCTCATGGTGCCATCTTTGGGAGCAGCCTGACTCAGGGGCAGGAGCAGCAGCAGTAACGTTCTCATCTTCACAGGTAACATCCTTCCTGTAACTGGAAGTAGGAACAGGAGTAGGGAAGCAGAGGGAAGGGGTCTGCCACAGAGTGGGGATCGATGGATTAGACAGCAACACCTCCCTCTGCCTCTGCCTGCCATCCAAGGGACAGGACTCCTGCACAGGGAGGAGCCACACAGGACATCAGCGATCCCCAATACATCTTATTTCAGATCCAGCATGTAAAGGGCATACTGCAGACCTGTGCTGGGTGAAGCTGAGCTGCAGACAGGAGCCTCTCCCTGCACCCCACTCCTGTTCCCCCCAGAGAAGTGCATGCCCAAGTCACTCCAGACATGTGATGTCAGAGAGCTGTCAGGAGCTGTTACAGCAACTTTTGTCACAGCTACTAGCCCTCACTGCCGCTCCTATAATCATCCCCCACTCCATCCTGCATACCCCTGCAGAGTATTAATGCACAAAACCTCGAGGAAGATACCCAAATAAAACAAACGATATGCTAATAATCTCTATTTCACAGGTAACATTAATGTGTGGCAGGGGGAGTGCTCAGAGAAGTGAAGTTTAAGCATGTCTGATTTAGTTCAGTCCAATTATTTGACAGGTGGAAACTAGTTCAGAGAGGTTAAGAAAAAGGCCGAACTAGACATGCCAAGAGTGGGACTTCCCTGGTCGTCCCGTGGCTAAGACTCTACGCTCCCAATGCAGGGGGCCTAGGTTCAATCCCTGGTGGGGAACTAGATCCCACCAGGCCACAACTAAGAGTTTGCATCCTGAAACTAAAAGATCCCACATGCCGCAATGAAGACCTGGTGTAGCCAGTTAAATAAATATCTTTTAAAAAGAAGTGCAGAGAGTCACAAAAAGCCTTAAATAGGAAGGGAAACAAATTGTTGGTTTGCATTTATTAAAAACTCACTGAAGAACAAATCAAAAGAAACTCAGACTCTTTGAAATAGGTCAACGCTCAGGTAGGGTTTGAAAACACAACAAATCAGGGTCAATATAACAGTGGTCCCAAGAACTGCTATTTACTAAACGCAATTGGGGAAACCAGATCTCAGTATAAAGGAAAAAAACAAAAATGTTCTTTTAGGCCTACATTGTGTAGGTCCATTGGCAGCACAATCAATTGATTAAATAAAAACAGTCAAATAGAGGATCAACCAAAGCACAGAGCAAGAAGCTTTCTCATTAGTTCCAGGATCGTGTACATATCATGTGAGTTTCTGAGGAAGCAGAAGCCCTCCAGAGCTGAGGCCTGAAACCTCAAACTCCTTTCTAGGAAGATAAATCAACAGGT
This sequence comes from Bos mutus, assembly GCF_027580195.1. Classification (NCBI taxonomy): domain Eukaryota; kingdom Metazoa; phylum Chordata; class Mammalia; order Artiodactyla; family Bovidae; genus Bos; species Bos mutus. The sequence goes on from NC_091627.1 coordinate 34,232,479, forward strand.
CCTTGATCATCTACAGCAGACAATTAGGAACCCTCTGAAATAGTGCCCTATACTCTGACTGGCATTGAATTTTCCTGGAGAAAGGAGCATAGCTTTCAGCCAATTCTCAAGGAGTTCCATGACCCTGACAAGGTTCAGAACCACTGTAAAGGAAGATATCATCTTCCTAAGAGATCTTCCTAAAGCTGGTGAGCATCTGGCCAACAGGTAGATGCTTGTGTAGCTATTACACAAATAGAGCTGTCTTGAGCATGGAAGACCACAAGTAAGTGAAGCTACAGAGAGTCATAGACACTGTCCCCATTTTTCTATGCATAAGTTGGCCCGAAAAGATACAGTAAATCTACATGGTTTGTTGGTGTGGTCAAGTAGATGCACAGCTGCCTTAAGGCTGTTCATGGGGACTCCCCTCGTGATCCAGTAAAGAATCCATCTTCCAATGCAGAGGACGTGGTTTTAATCCCTGGTCCAGGAACTAAGATCCCACATGCTGCGGGGCAACTAAGCTCACATGCCTCAACTACTGAGACCAAGCACAACAGAAGTTCCTTTGTGCTGCAGCCAAGACCCAATGTAACCAAAAATAAGTAAATATATAGATTTAAAAAAAAATAAGAATGTTCATGAACTTTGGCTGGCAACGTAGATCCTTGGGCTTTAGTTGTTGTAGCCAGGAGAGAAGATAGGTCTTGGACCCATCCAAGGGAGACAGAACTGAGCTCTCTATACTGCTTGGGGACCTTTAGCGGTCCCGCCACAGGGAACACACCTCAATGAAAGGATGGACTAGAAAAATATCCAGGCTTCCATGTCTGGGAGTATGAGAATAAACATTCCAATGAAAGTAACTACAAAGTTAGATAAAAGTAGAAAGTATATTTTTAAATGCATTTAGTTGGCAAGAAAGTAAGAAATACCCAGAGCATAAAGGCACAGTGGAAACAGTAATCCCTGGGGGAAAACTGTGCTTGAAGTCAACTTTTGCCTAGGGTATCTGCCAAACCAAGCCAACTGAACATGAATTATCAGCTGAATGCTTCATGCAATAGCAAAGACCAGAGATAAAGAATGCTTGGGCCCATTCAATGTGAAGAGACTAACAGGAGATTCCTTACATATCTTTGGGATTCAAATAGCTATCCTCTCAAAATGTAACTTATACAAAGAAAAGATTGATTCTCTTTTAAGTGCAATGAGTGAGTTAAATAAATTAGACACAGATGATGTAAGAATTAGTGAACTGGAGAATAGATCTAAATAAATGGTCCAGAGTACAGTTAATTGAGTCAAAGACATATAAAATATAAAACAAAGTAGCATGGAGGAGATAATAGAGAAAATTGGATTAAAAACAGAATTTGAAGAAATAGTAGCTGAGATTATTCTACTATGTTGCAAAACACTAACTCCAATCCAGGAAGCCCAACAAGCCCAGGCAGATGAAATAAACAGAAATACACATCTAGAATTGCTGTTCTGAAAAAACAGAAAACCAAGAAAAAGAGAAGATCTCAAAAGTACTCAAACTGAAAAGACAAATCACCTGAAAGGAAGAATAATTAGATGGCCAGCTGATTTCACAACAGCAACAGTGATGCCAGAACACAGTAGTATAATATTTCAATGTGTCAAAAGAGGTGGGGGAGATTGCCATTTTAGATTTTTATTCTCAGCAAAATTATCTTTTAAGAATGAGATTAAACAAAAAATGTTTGACAAATTTTAGATAACAGAATTTACCACCAACAATTCTCTATTAAAGGAAATTCTAAGAGGTATAACTCAGGAAGAAGGAAAATGATCCCAGAAGGAACATTTGGAATGCATGGGAAAAGGGTGAAAGAAGAAATCAGAATGGGACTTCTCTGGTGGTACAGTGGATAGGAATTTGACTACCAATGCAGGGGACACAGGTTCAATCCCTGGCCTGGGAAGATTCCACACTGAGCAGAGTAACTAAGCCTGTGAACCATAACTATTGAGCCAGCGTGCAGCAACTACTGCAGCTCATGCACCTGGAGCCTGTGTTCCACAGAGAAACCATCACATCAGGAAGCCAGTGCACTCCCATGAAGAGTAGCCCTAGCTTGCGCAACTAGAGAAAGCCTGCTCGCAAAAATAGACCCAGCGCAACCACACACACACACACACAAATCAGAATGTGGGGAAATCTAACAAAGATTGTTAAACAATTATAATTATATTACTATATGGGGCAAAAAAAGATGGTGGGAGCTACATTATTGGACAACATTAAGATATAAGGTGAGGACAGTTTTTTGGGAAGACAGTGGACATAATGATCAACTGTTAACTATGCATGTAAAATTTTTCTAATAACCGCTAAAAGATAGAAATGAAATGTTTGACCTCAAACAAGCAGAAAAAAAAGGAATGGAAAATTTTTAAAATCATTCCAAAGGAAGGCAGGAAAACAGAAAAAAGAGAAGCTAAAAATGAATTAAATGATTAAAAAGGAAGACAAGTAGAAAGCATAAAATAAGATAGTAAAATAGATCCAAGTGTATCAGTAATCATAATAAACATAAATTGTATAAACTCATCAGTTAAGAAATAGAGATTATCAAAATTACATAAAACAACATACAAATCACATGCAATTTTCAAGAGATTAAGAGATTAACACAGAAAAGTTGAAAGCAAAATGGTGGGAAAAGGATACATAAAGCAATACTAGAGAAAAGAAAACCAACATAGCTTTATCAATATTAGAATAAATGGACCTTAAGGTGAAAAGCATTATTATAGATAAAAGCATGTCATTATAAAATGCATGAAAATTTAATCCCCTAGGAAGGTATAATAATTCTGAACCTGTAGATACCTAATAACATAGCCTAAAAACATCTAAAATGATAAATGGCATAACACTACACACCTATTGTTATTTAGTTGCTAACTCATGCCCAACTCTTTGTGACCCCATGGACTGTAGCCTGCCAGGCTCCTCTGTCCATGGGATTTCCCAAGCAAGTATACTGGAGTGGGTTGCCATTTCCTCCTCCAGGGAATTTGTTCAAACCCATAGAATGTACAACACCAAGGATGAACCCTGTGGTTGACTGTGGACTTTGGATGATTATGCTGTGTCAGTTTAGGTTCTCAATTCATCATGTACCATTCTGGTGGGCGTAGTGATAATGGACAAGGCTGTGCGTATATAGGGAATTATATGGGAAACTTCTCAGTTTTGCTGCAAACTTAGAACTGCTCTAAAACAAAGTCTTTAGAAAAAAAGCTGGCATAAACTCAATCAGAAAAATCTAATCTGCTATTATGGGGGAGAATTTAACATATATCAAACAGTATCTGAAAGATTAAATAGACTACAAATTAGTAAAAACGTAGACAGATGATTGGATAAAACATTTACTAAACTTGAGCTAATGGACAAATAGAAAACCCAACTCCAGTCACTTAGCAAATGCATATTCTCAACACATGTGGATTATTTATAAAAACTGAAAAGCAGAAGGCCAAAGAATGTGACTCAACAAGTATTAAAGAATCAGTCTCATACTGTTATGAGATTAAAAGCAATTACATTAGGAATCAGTAACAAAAATGATGTAAAAAATCTCATTTAGGGAATTCTCTGGCAGTACAGTGGTTAGAACTCTGGGCTTTCACTGATGAGGGTCTGGGTCTCTGGTTGGGGAACTAAGATTCCACAAGCTGCATAGTACAGCCAAAAAAAAAAAAAAATTATAAGTTATATAAAAACTGTAAAAGGCACATTTAAATATACATCAGAGAAAAATATCATAATGGAAATTTTTCAGTACTTAAAATTGAATAATACTGGAAACATTTACATCAAAGCAAGATACATAGCTAAAACAGAGGGGAAATGAATTGACTTAAAAACTTAAAAGGAAGGCTAAAAGCTAATGAGTTAAGTTTCCAACTCAAGAAGCTAGTAAAAGAGAATAAACCTAAAGAAATTAAAAGAAATGAAATAACAAAAGATAGAATAAATTTAAAATACAATAGAAAGGAGTATGCATCTATCTGTGTGTGCTCAGTCACTCCAGTCATGTTTGACTTTGCAACTCCATGGACTGGACTATACGTAGCCCACCAGGCTCTTCTGTTCATGGGATTTTTCAGGCAAGAGTACTGGAGTGGATTGCCATTTCCTTCTACAGAGGATCGTCCAAAGCTAAACAGCTGTGTTTCTTCAAAAGGAGTAATAAGTTAGAAAACGTCCAACAATTTTCATTAAGAACAAAGAGAAAAGGCACAAATAAACAACATTAGGAATTAAAAGCAGACATAACTGTAGAAATAGAAGACAGTTGTAAACTTAGCAGATATAGCCATTTTCCTAGAAAAACTTAACATCAAAACTGACATCAAAAGAAATAGCAAATTTTGCTTTTTTTTTCAAATTCTAAAAGTCCTACAACCCTTGAAGAAATTGAATTATGAGTATTAACCTATATTGTTTTAGGAGCTATAAACTATAAACTAAAGCTATAAACCTGAACTATTTCTAGAGTGTTGGGGGCCAGAGTGAGGCACTCGGCCCGTGGCAAAGGTCATGAGGAAGGAGGCTCGACATACGCAAAGGTGGGATCGAGCCTCTGGAGTCCCCCTGGAAATTCTCGAGCATCCACCCCCAAAACCAGAGCCTGCCTACTTTACTACTTTGTGCTCTCACCTACACCTCTGACTTTACGGGGGGCTGTCCCCCACCACCTCTTTCGGAGAAGGAGTTAACTTAGAGCTCCAGTTAATAAAAACTCCTGGGCGTGACAAGAGTGTTTTAACCTACAAACTCCTCTGAAGGTTCTCTAGCCTGCCTGACAGGCTTGTCCGGCCACATGTGATTGCTCACAGCCTCCCAACTGTGAGAGGCACGAGAGGCTTTAAACCTTCTAAAAACAGGTTCCTTAGAAAAGTTAGAAAACCATTAGTATACGTATAGTGGGCTGATTAGAAACTGTATTGGTGAAGGGTTTTTCATTTGTTGAGCCAATGTTTGTTGCTAAGTCTCCACATCCCCTGCCCTTACACACATTAATGAATATATAGAAGAAATAAGTATTAACCTTTGATATAAATCACGTTAGACCTTAGGCTAAGTAAACTCTTTCCTTAACTAAAACCTACTATACCCTCACCCTATAGGAATGTAACTTTATTTGGGTGGCGTCTGTTTTAAGAATAATCACCCCTGGAGAAATAAGTGTCATGGTTGACTGACTGCTGTCACAAGGAGAGGGTCATAAATTGTCAGCAGGCCCCCTGGCCAGAAGATGATGTAACACCCCTAAGACCTCTGTATACATTTGTATGAAGCACCTGACTTTGATAAAAGTCAGGACTGCTGACCCCACGTGACTTTTGCATAACATCTCAGTGTATAAAAGTAGACCATGGAAAATAAAGAATTGGGATCAGTTTCTCAAAATACTGGTCTCCCCATGTCGCTGTCTCTCTTACACTCTGGCTGAGTCTCCATCTGGAGTGCGGAACCCACCAAGCTTACTAAGTTTGTCTAGGCTTCTAAGATCTGACCGGGGAGGCCTCAGTGTCTCCTCTCCTTCGGGAGAACGGAAGGACGCCTGCGACCTACGTAAGTGGTGCAAGCTTCTTGTCTTGAAGTTTTATTGGTCTCCCGCGTAAACCAAGCTACTCAGCCTCTTTTCTCCACTGATTTTTCCTACTGAGCTATCCTCATTCTATTACTCTTTACATCTTTAATTAATATCTAATTGAAGCTATTGTATCCTGATCCTCGCTGACGCCGTCCCCGCTTCGAACTCCCTGGATCAGCCGGGGCTGGACCCCGGCAGTAGAGCAACCTGCCAATTAATTACCATAAAACTCTGATCTAACAGTGTCATCCTGAGGATTACATAAGGAAGAACACAAATAGAAAAGAAATTATAAAGATATTTATAGCTGTGCTATTAATAGCAGTCAAAGAACTGTAAACAACCTGAATGTGTAACATTTAGACAGGCTAAGCAAATCATACTATGTGACAGAGCCATTAAAAATGATAAATATTTCTAAATTTGTTTTAAAGGAAAAAAATGGACAGATTTGAGTATATTAAAAGTATGAACTTCTGTATTATGAAAGAGATCATGAATCAAGTTCAGAAGACAAGTGATGAAGGACTGGAGGGAACAGCGTTCAAAGCTATTAGGGTTTTCAGGATGTGCTGTTCTCCACCACTCCCAGCAGGAGCTTTGAGATAGAAATCTCCATGGAAACCCCATGGAGACTGAGTGAAAATCCAAGAACTGCAGCATTATGTGAGGGTGAGGATCAGAGAAAAGGCCCTGCCCACAGTGGGTTTCTGGTTAGGAAGCAATGGCTTAGCAAGGGTCTAGGTGAGTGGACAGGAGGGCTGCCTCACCCAATTCTTGGTACCCAGTGTGCTACGGGTTTGAAGATAGGAGGCTGAGGGCTCCAGGCTCTAGGGTAGAAATAGGGGCACAAAATGGTTGAATAGGCCAGCTGGCCAGAAGAGGCCAAAAGGAGAACGACAGTAGGCATAGACTCTGGTCTGGATGAGGCAGAGGACGCCATGGGAAGCAGCAGCCCAAGTCAAGACCTTTGGTGACAAGGACAAAGGAGGTGAGCCTTCGTAGGGAAGGCAAGTGTCAATATAAGTCTATAGAATAAGGGCTAGTTCTATTCAATTCTTATATTTAATGAGCACACTACTATATGGTAGGCACTAACTTGTAAGTAAGATGATAATATTAGGTAAAATTACTCATTCTTTTTTCTCCATAACACTACATATTTATGTAAATAGGAAAAGATACAAATGTTAAAACGACAATTTAAGAGAAAAACAGAAACACAGAATTGCTAAGGAATAGGGGATGTAGCCCAAAGTTTAACGGTATGGGCCCTAACCTCAGGCTGGCCTAAGTTCAAATGCAGACTCTGAAACTCACCAACTGTGTGACTTCTGTGTTTTGGAACCTTGATCTGTAACATGAGGATGATGAGAGCATCTCTCAGGGTGTGGTGAAGGTTCGATAAGACAAGATGTGTAAAACGCGGCACCTGGTGATATTATACAATAAGGCAATTTTCCTCCCAGAAGTTTTTCTGGACTGCTCTGCAGGGGCTTCACACATACCTACCATTCTGGTCTCCCCACCTGGATATCTTCAAATTGTTTTCTCCTCCCCATCTGTTTACTGTCGGGACCTGGGCCAACAGGAGGCACAGGAATAATTTAAATCCCCCAGAGCTGCCAAAACCTATTATCCAGGCTTAATGCATTATCACCACTAGGAGTTGCCTTTTGGAAACTACAAAGAATGACTGGTGGGAGCCGTTCAGGCATAAAGGAGAAGCACCCATCAGATCCAGTCACTCATTAGGTCAACGGTGCTGGTTTGAAAAACCTGTCTATCCTCAGTGAGGGAAGGGGAGGGTGGGATGAGTTGGAAGAGTAGCCTTGGCGTATATACACTACCATAGCTAGCTAGTGGGAGGCTGCTGTACAGCACAGGGAGCTCGCAGCTCGATGCTCCGTGATGACCTAGAGAGGTGGGATGAGGGGGTAGAAGGGAGGTTCAAGAGGGAGGGGATACATGTATATGTATGGCACTGTGGCAAAGAACCTGCCTGACAATGTAGGAGATGCAGTTTCGATCCCTGGGTCGAGAAGACCCCCTAGAGAAGGAAATGGCAACCCACTCCAGTATTCTTGCCTGGAAAATCCCATGGATAGTAGAGCCTGGAGGGCTATAGTCCATGGGGTCACAAAACTGTCAGTCACAACTTAGCAACTAAACAACAAATAGCTGATTTACTTCATTGTACTGCAGAAACTAACACAACATTGTAAAGCCATTATACCCCAATAAAAATCAAATAAAATACAGAAAAAAAGGAAAGGGAAAAAAAAGAAAAACATATCTACCAAGTCTTTCTTTCTTTTTTTTTTTTTTTTTACCAAGTCTTTCTTGTGAGAAATAGCTGAAGTCAAATTTGCCTTTCCTTGTATGTGATCCGGACCTAGGAACTCACTTATAATGAACAGCGGAAATGATGCCACGTGACCTCCAAGTCTGAGTCATAAAAGGCAACAGGGTTTGTGCCTGGTTCTGGCTCTCTCTCTCTCCCTCTCTTGACATGCAGTTACACCTTGAACCACTGTGGAAGAAGTCTGCTGTGCTGAAAAGACCACGCGGAGGAAGCACATAAGGAGAGGGATGCTTGAGAGGTCCTGGTTGTGATTCCTGCAGCTCCCAGCTGCTCACTTCCCACCCAAGGGCCAGGCAGGTGAGAGAGCAAAACTGCAGATGATTCCAAGCCCCAGCCTTCCAGCTATCCCAGCCAACACTGCCGGAGCAGAACTGAGCTTGTCTTCACAGTCCTGCACAGAATGTACACTCACAGGTATAGTCAATGCTATTGTTTTCGGCCACTAAGCTTTGAGGTGATTTGTCAGTTGTCATAATGATAGATTGGCTTCTTGGAAGTCACACAGGGCTCTGCTCTCAGAAGGGCCCTGGGCTTAGACTAAGGTTCTGCTGTCTCTGTCTTGAAATTCTCAATATTTTCTTATATTGGGCCCTGAAAAGGATGACCTGGTCCTGAACCCTGCCCACATGAATTACTCTTATTTTCCTCCTCTTGGTCCTATGTATTTGTCACATGCAGGCAACTATTCAGCATGTGCAGTGGACAGGGCTATGGAACCAGCCAGACCTAAGTTCAGATCCCAGCTGCACCACAGACTGTCCCTGTGACCTTGAGTAGGTTAATTATCCCTCAGTAAACTTATCTGCAGGATGGAGATAATAATAATACTTACTTCACAGAGTTCCAGTGAATACTAAGTGGATAACGAATTACTCCTTGCACAAGGAGTCTTATTCTTGTCCCTGTCTCTGATAGCTTCTTGTTTTAAAGAACCCTCCACAGCCACATCCGCTTCCCTGGTGGCTCAGTCAGTAAAGCATCTGCCTACAATGTAGGAGACCCAGGTTCCGTCCCTGGGTCGGGAAGATCCCCTGGAGAAGGAAATGGCAACCCACTCCAATATTCTTGCTTGAATATTCCATGGACAAAGGAGCCTGGTGGGCTACAGTCCATGAGGTGGCAAGAGTCAGATTCGAATTAGTGACCAAACCACCACCACACCCACATCAGAGTAATCTTTTGCTGGAACTCCACTGCTCCAAAACTTTCAGTGGGTCCCTATTTCTATTATAGTTCAGTCTTCACCTGAACATTCAAGGCCTTCTCTGATCAGATATCATGTTACCATTTTTAGACTCATCTTCCAAATTTCCATCATCCTAACATTTTGCTTCAAACAGATGGGTTCAGGAGTATGTGGAAATACTTTTCACTTTCACCTTGCAGTTCTTTTGCCCAAGCTGTTTCATCCCTTACCTGAAATATCTTGGGCCTTCCTAACAACCTTAACACTCTGGTTGCAGTCCACTGCAGAAGCAAATAACTGCATATGGGCTTTCAGTGTCATCTCAGTAATATTCTCCTAAGTCATGCTTCCAAATGGGACATTTTTAGTCCAGATAACTCACCTCTATGATTTAAAGGAAGCCAGACTAAGACATGCTTCCCTGGTGGCTCAGTCGGTAAAGAATACACTTGTAATGCAGGTTCGATCCCTGCATTGGGAAGATTCCCTGTTGAAGGTATGGCAACCCACTCCAGTATCTTGCCTGGGAAATCTCAAAAACAGAGGAGCCTGATGGGCTACAGTCCATGGCGTCACAAAGAGTCGGACACAACTGAGTGACTAAACCACCAGCACCACCAGGCTAAGGCAGCTCAAGTAACATTTAATGAGGTTGGTGTAATGTGATTTCTTCACCCTTTCACATTTCTAACTATTTATTGAAGAGTTGTTTGCCATGTCCTTCTCCAGGGGATCTTCCTGACTCTGGGGTCAAACCTGGGTCTCCTGCATTGTGGGCAGATTCTTCACCATTTGAGCTACCCGGGAAGCCCTTGTAAGCAACAGAAATAAAGCAGTTATTGAAAACTGCCTGTCAAATAAATATGTTCCTAATAATTTTCTATAACTACAATGTGGTTAAACACAATTTACCCTAATGACCACAGAAAAGCCACCACAATTATTAGAGTTGTTATATAATCCAATAAAGTTATTTACATCACACACACACACACACACACATTCACAGTGACCCTCCAGTATTTGATTTCTTCAAGCCTTTGCATCAGTGCATAGGAGGAGAGCCTGGCCTTGGAGTTGGAATTCCAATCAAATCCAGTCTGTCATAGTACTAACAGTGTGATCTCGGCAGGTGTTGTGGGGCCTCCACTCTAAAAAATGAGGATAGGGACTTCTCTTGCAGTCCAGTGGTTAAGACCTTGTGCTCCCAGTGCAGGGGCCTTGGTTTCCGGGGACTCAGATTTGATCCCTCGTTGGGAAACTAATATCCCTCATGCCCCATGTGCATGCTAAGTCGCTTCAGTCGTGTCCGACTCTGCCTGACTCTATGGACTGTAGCCGCCAGGCTCCTCTGTCCATGGGATTTCCCAGGCAAGAATACTGGAGTGGGTTGCCATGCCCTCCTCCAGGGGATCTTCCCCACCCAGGGATGGAACTGGTGTCTCTTACCTCTCCTGCATTGGCAGGCAGGTTCTTTACCACTGACCACCTGGGAAGCCCCTCATGCCCCATACTGCTACTGCTACTGCTAAGTCGCTTCAGTCGTGTCCAACTCTGTGCGACCCCATAGACAGCAGCCCACCAGGCTCCCCTGTCCCTCGGATTCTCCAGGCAAGAATACTGGAGTGGGTTGCCATTTCCTTCTCCAATGCATGAAGGTGAAAAGTAAAAGAGAAGTTGTTCAGTCCTGTCCGACTCTGAGCAACCCCATGGACTTCAGCCTACCGGGCTCCTCCATCCATGGGATTCTCCAGGCAAGAGTACTGGAGTGGGGTGCCATCGCCTTTTCCATCATGCCCCATAGTGAGGCCTAAAAAATACAACCCCCCTCCCCCCAAAAAAAATGAGGATAACGGTATCTATCTGGAAGGGGCTCAGGGAGGATGCACTGGAAAATGTAGGTAGAGTGATTGGCAGTGAGTATTGCTCCCTGAATATTTCAGAGACTCTAGGATGTGGGAGAGCCTTTTCATTGCTTGACTTTCCATCTAGCGCAAAACTACTTGCACAGCACCCCTGTCAATGGCCATCAGCCTCCACTGGACTTCCCAGGACAGGAGCCTGGCACCTCACAGGGCATCCATTCCATTTCCAGCTAATACTGTTGGAAGTTATTTGGAACTCAATCTTCTCCCTTAACTCTTCCCTCCAGAGCCGCCTGTGACTCTAGCACAACCCCACCCCCTCGCAAGAGAAGAGGCAATGGCTATACAGACCGAGAAGTCCCACACCTTAGAGCTGGGCTCCCCTGCCATTTCCATCAGGGTGATAACCCTCGGTTCTTCCTTCTCCTCCTCTGTCAAATGAGGATGAAACTCCTGCCAGCCTCCCCTCCCCCCGGGATTGTCAGAGCAACGAATAAGACCAGAAGGGAAAAGCCTTTGGGGGGATGATGAACTTCACCCTCCCCACCCCCACCCCGACCCATCGTCGCCAAGGAGCTCAGGTCTCAGGTCTCCCTTTCCAGGCCTTCCCTCTACCTGCTCTCAGGGGTAACCTCGGAGAGGGGCCCAGAGGCTGGAGCCGGCGCTCCTGCTGCGTCCGAGCCGCAAGGGATGCGGAGGGACTGCGCCTTCAGCATCCGACCCGGAGCCAGGAGGCCACCCCCGCCCGCGGTCCAGCCCCGCGGCGCGCAGCATCGCCCGGCTGCCCGCGGCGGGATCCCAGGCCACGCACCGGGCGGGGTTCGCACCCACCTGCGGCGGCGCCGGTCCGTCTGGGTCGTCGCTGGAGGCTGTGCGCCGCCGCCGCCGCCGCGCCTCGGCTCCCGCCGCCCGGCCCTCCCCCGGACAGCTCCACGTGGCCGCTCCACGTCGCCGTCCGGGTTGCGGCCGCCGCCCTGGCCCGGGCAGAGTCCCGAGCGCCAGCGCTGCGGGCAGGATCCCTGCCCCGCCCCGCAGACCCCGGCCCACACCCGGCGAGAGTGTGTGGTGTGTGTATATATATGTATGTGGGTGTGCGCGCGTGACAGATACAGACAACTAGAGAGGCAGAGAGACAGATGATGAAGTTGATGTATATAAGAAGCATATTTAACTGGGGGGCCCACTCCCTGCTGGGACCCAGATGTGTGTGACAAGACAGAAGGTAACTTACTGTTAGCCTGTGGGATTGTGACTGTGTATGTAGCTGTGTGGATGAGGGGCTGGTGACACCGTAGGGAGGGGTGTTGTGTGTGGCCGTGTATCCAGTATGACAGTACTTGAGAGAGTTTGGTCGGTGCATGACTGGCTGACTGGGTGTGTGACAGTACAGGATGTTAGTAGTGTGTCTGTTAGGGTATCTGTGTGAACTCTTCCTGTTTGTGATGCTCAGGTGACACTTGCAGCTGTCGGCTTCCAGTGAAGGTATCATTGTGTGACTGTGACTGCACATCCCTGAGAGGTCGCTCCATCTGAGCCACGGTGGGGGGACGGGACCTGGGAAAGCATCATCTTAAGGGCGATGGTTTGCCTGTACAGTGATGCAGTGTGTGGTTGTAGCTTTGCGGTTAAATGGAGTATCCCCAGTTTTCTCACAGTGGCCAGTTCCTCCAATGAGGCTTCAGACTACTTTCTCACTCACTGGGTCAGGACCTTTTTAGTGAATGACTTATCTCCCTGGAATCTTCAACTTCTCCCTCTCCGGATCAGCTCCTTCTCATCAGAGTCCATTGCAACAACAAACTCACTCTCATCAAAGTCACCTGGTCCTCCTTCCTGTGGTGGACACTGCTGGACACTACCTCCTTTGGTCATGGTATCGTTGGTTTTGCCGACACTATTCCTCTCTCTCCAGTCATTTCTTTTTAGTTTCTTCTGTGTCATGGAGTTCCTCTGGGCTCTTTCCTCATTCCCCATCTGCTCATGTGTTCTTCCATTCACATAGCTTCCATCACTATCTCTCCTGGGTTGAATTCTGTACCTCAAAAATTCGTATGTTAGAGTCCTAACCCCTAGTACCTCAGAAGGTAACTGTATTGGGAAATAGGGTAGTTGCAGATATAATTAGTGAATATGGGGTCATACTGGAGTAGGTTGGGTCCCTAATCCAATATTTTTTTCCAATAAAAAGTGGAAATTTGGACACACATACACAGGCATGTGCGCATACACACACACACACACATACTCTCTCTTTCCTCCCTCCCTCCCTCTCTCTCTCTCACACACACAAACACACACAGGAAGAACAGCATGTGAAGATTTGGGCAGAAATTAGAGTGAAGCTTCTACATGCCAAGGAATGCTGGAGATTTCCAGGGAACCCCCAGAAGCTAGAAGAGAGGTGTGGAACAGAGTCTTCCTCATTGGTCTCAGAAGGAACCAATCCTTCTGGCACTTTGATCTTGGATTTCCAGTTTCCAGAACTGTGAGACAATAAATTTGTTTTTCAAGATACCAGTTTGCAGCACTTTGTTATGGCAATCCTACAAGTTAATGTATCATCTGAATGCTGATAACTACCATATCTCAAATGCAATCTCTTAGCCCCAGAACACTTCTGGAGCTGAACAGCCTACTGACTTGTGTCAGATTTTAAGTTTTAAAGGTGACTGAATGACAGCACAGAGAGGTCAATGCCAATGAAAGAGAAGTTTAATGTTACAGTTCCTTTAAGAAGAAGAGGCACAGCTTACCAAACAGGACCACAGAGGGAAGCACCAATGTAGGTCAGAGGCAGAAAGGAGCAAGGGGAAGGCACAAGCCACAGCCTTTATTATGCTAGAAAAGCGAGACAGGGCAGGGTGAACAGTTTAGGGTTGACCAGCTTGAAAAACTTCAGAGGGCTTTGGGGGCACAGAGGCCGTCCCTAGTTGACAAGTTGGTTGGTTTAGGAAAGGGAGAATATTGGTTTGGTGTGTGAGAGTTGGATAAAGGAAGTGGTTCAGAGTATGGCCTCTAGGTTTTTTTTTTTTTTTTAATCTTTTGGTTGCACCGTGTAGCATGTGGGATCTTAGTTCCCCAACCAGGGATCAACCTCTCACCCCCTGCAATGCAAACTTGGGAGTCTTAACCACTGGGCCACCAGGGAAATCCCAGAGGATAGCCTTTGGATTGCAGGAGGGAGGTGAACAACTCTGGCTGTTAGTTTGGCCTTGTGATTAATTGATGCCAAATAGACAAATTCAGAATCTAAGAAAACACAATTAGAACACCTATCAGCAGCCCAGCCTCTATGTGTCTGAGTCAGAATACACCATCTTCCTCTTCAAAACTTCCCCTCCCCCCATTTCCCTATCCCAGGGTCAAGTCCGATATGCATCCCTGAATCTACATAGTCAGAAAACTGGGGGTCATTCATGATTCCTCCTTCTTCCCCCACCTCCAACCTACTACCAAGTCCTATCAATTCTGCCTCCTATCTTAATAATCTTCAGGCTTCTCCTGAGCTTCCCCCAGGCCAGGCAGCCACGCTCCATGCCAAAGTTCTGTTAACAGCCTCTAACTGACCTTCTGTTCTCATCCCCCTCCAGTCCATTCTCCAAGTAGCCTGAATGTTTCTTCTAAAACATAACTCTGATCATGTCACCCCTGCATGCTAAGTCGCTTCAGCTCATAACCCTAGACTGTAGCCTGCCAGGTTCCTCTGTCCATGGGATTCTCCAGGTTAGAATACTGGAGGGGGTTACCATTTCCTTCTCCGGGGGATCTTCCCCACCCAGGGATTGAACCTGCATCTCTTATGTCTCCTGCATTGGCAGGCAGGTTCTTTACCACTAGCAGCACATGGGAAGCCCAATCAAGTCACCCACTAAAACTCTTGGATGGCTTTCCTCCACCCATGGGATAAGCTCTAGCATCCTTTATGCAGCTGCCCACACCAGATTCCTGACCATCTCATATGCTCCAGCAACACCCAGTTTATTTTGGTTCCTTTCAGAAGCCTCACATCCAGGCTTTGGTTTGTGCTGTTCTCTCTTTTGGAACAACTACTTTGTCCCCTCTTTCACCTTGCCTTGGAAACTCCTTTAAAAAAAAAAAATTCACCTTAAATGTGTTGTCATTTAACATCTGGGTATGCTTTCTCAGATTCATGGAGTCTGGGTACCTTCCCTAGGGCTCCCACAGCAGCTAGTACTTCCCTTATCTAGCACCATACCCTATTGCAGGGGTTCAACCCTGACTACACATTAGAGTCTTCCAGAAAACCTGTGAGTTATATTACTACCTAGGCTCCTCTCCAGACCAACCATATCAGGAGGTGGGGCCTGGGCACTTCCAGTGTTAGAAACTCACACACAATTCCAATCTTCAGTCAGGATTGAGAGCTATTGCTCTAGTAGATTACTGACTTGTTTCCATCTCCCAGTGAAGACAGGAACAGCATCCCAAGCTGGTAGAGTGATGGGTAAATATCTACTTTACGTGTGGACAGCATAGAGTGACACTATGCGTGGCTTTAACCCATGTGAATGTGACAGTGTGGAACGCCACTCATTCAGTAGCGGAACCCTAAGTGACACCGTGTGTGTCACAGTGTGAATGTGTCCTAGGACACTGTGTATGGTTGAACACTGGGACGGGAAGGATGTTACCACACGAGTGGCTGTGCCCTTTGTGCGTGACTGATGAATGGCTGGGGGACTCTAGCCAGGCTGTCAGCCTCGCCGCGCCGCCAGGGCAGGGTTTGAGGAAAAAGGAACTGGAGCTGCCCCTCACTAAGATGGCGACTGCAGGTCGCTAGTCCTCACAGGAGGCTGCACGGCCGGTGACCGTGAAGCGGAAGGAAGAGGCGCAGAGGCGCGAGACCAGGGCCGCAAGTAGTAAAGCCACTCGCAGGTCAGTCGGGTCAGCTCCACGCAGAGTGGCCGGCGCAGCCCGACCACCTACTCGGCGCCCTAGCACCGCCCCTCGCCACGCCCGCCGCCGGTGGGCGGGGCCCACATCCCCGAACCGCCAGGCGGTGGAGGCCGAACTTGCACAGGCCGTCCAATGGCGTGTAACGGGCGGGGCCCAGCGCGCACCTGCGCGTCTATTAATCGAAGTTCAAGCTCCGGATCCAGTCAAGAACTTGGGAATCGAAACTCGGCAACACAAGATGCTGAGCTCCTCTCAAAGCCCCCAGGACGACACCTGGACAGAGTCCTTCTCTCTGCTTTTGGGACTTGGCGCTGCCCTCTACTTGGGCTACTACTGGACATGGGTACCCCAGGTGGGTGCGGGTCCAGAGCTCTCGCTGGCGGGTTTAGGTTACTGGAGTTCAGGGGCCACTTCCAATCGGGGCTCGAGCCCTTTGTGGGAGCTGGCTTGGTTGGCTGTCCAGGTCCAGGTGAAATTTTGACGCCACAACCCCACCACTACTCCTGCCCTGCGCTCCAACCAGGCTCAGCTTTGCTATTAACACGGAAAAGAGAGTTGATTCTTTGTCTGCCTAGATTCTCTGCATTCTCCGCGTACTCCCTATACTCGCTGGGCCTCTCAGGTATCGGAAGGATGCTGTTGCTTATTATGCGGACCAACGCTTGCGGAAAGGCGGGGTGGAAGATATCCTGAGGTGACAGGGAGATACACACACTGTGGTTTTCTTTTTAGGCAGTCTACTGACTTCCTCGTTAGTTGCACTGAATGAAGAAACCAGTCTGTGGGGTGGTAACTCCCAACATCACCCCATCAGTAGGACCTTGCTTCTCTTAAGGACTGGCAGAGGTTCCTGCCTATCTCAGGAATACCCTAACTGTCCTTGCTCATTGAGCCCTGTTTTAAGTTCTAGGCTCTCCATGTATAGTGCAGTGGAAAAATCTGAAGAGGATGATTTTAATGAACTTGGAGAGTTTATTCTCACTGAAATTTGCATATCCCCCCAATCAAAATCTTTTAATTTTCATTAAACTCACAGTAGCTGAGTCTCGGAGAAGGCAATGGCAACCCACTCCAGTACTCTTGCCTGGAAAATCCCATGGACGGAGGAGCCTGGTGGGCTGCAGTCCATGGGGTCGCGAAGAGTCGGGCACGACTGAGCGACTTTACTTTCACTTTTCACTTTCATGCATTGGAGAAGGAAATGGCAAGAACTCCAGTGTTCTTGCCTGGAGAATCCTAGGGACGGGTGAGCCTGGTGGGCTGCCGTCTATGGGATCGCACAGAGTCGGACATGAATGAAGCGACTTAGCAGCGGCAGCAGCTGAGTCTAACAAGAACTCAGCTTGACTGAAGTTTGATTGAAGCCCTTTAAAAAGATCTATAGGGAAATTTAATGTTACCTAAATTTTCCTATATTTGCAGAGCTTTATACATCCTATGTATTGTTTATAAAATACTTCTGCCTTAATAAAAGCAATTTTAAAAATCAAAACTTTACAATACCCTATAAACCTTACATGTCTGATTTGAAAAGTCAGTTAGAACACAGTTGTCCTTAACTAAACACTTTCCTTTGTTTGCAAACAGCCACAGAGAAATCAGACCTCTGCCACTATATACCACAAGCCCTTCTGTGAGTTCCAAATCCTGGTTAAAATCCAGGGCAAATGTCATTCTGGAGGCTCTGAGGACATGCTGTTCAGATTGTCCAGCTTGGCAATGGATTGGTATTGATTCACCAACAGTGATTAATGGCACCTTATTCATTAATTCTCAGGGATAAGTCAGGAAACACTTTAATAGAGTTAAAAGGAAACTCACATACATTAAACCTGTGATTTTATTAGCACTTGTTCTACACCTCTGAGGTGATTGACCAAATATTTAATAGATTGATGACTCAAAATCTTGGCAACTAGGAGATAATATAGTATA
This sequence comes from Bos mutus, assembly GCF_027580195.1. Lineage (NCBI taxonomy): Eukaryota > Metazoa > Chordata > Mammalia > Artiodactyla > Bovidae > Bos > Bos mutus. The sequence goes on from NC_091627.1 coordinate 34,250,371, forward strand.
ATGATTAAAAGCACAAGCTCTTGAGTCGTACAGACTTGGGTTTCAATTCCCAGCTCTACCACTAACTGGCTTTGGCACATTTTGTGCCCTGTGACACATATTCATACACGTTTCCACAGGGGGATCATAGGTAAGGTTTATAGGGTATTGTGAGGTGTGGATTTTCAAAGATATCTCAAACAGCTGTTGTGAAGGTTACAGGATATAATCATGTACAGTGCTTAGCACAGTATCTGGCACATAAGGAGCACTCAACAAATCTTACTAGTATTAGAGATAATACATATTTTTTACATTTTTAAATTGAAGTATAGTTGATTTACTTTGTTGTCTTAGTTTCTGCTGTACAGAAAAGTGATTCAGTTATATTATATATATTATTTTTTAAAATATTCTTTTCCATTATGGTTTATCATAGGATATTGAATATAGTTCTCTGTGCTATACAGTAGGATCTTGTTGTGTATCCATTCTATATATAAATGCTTACATTTGCTAACCCAACCTCCACTCCAACCCTCCCTCAGGCCCCTCCCCCTTGGTGACCACAAATCTGTTCTTTATGTCCATGAGTCTGTTTCTCTTTTGAAGGTAGGTTTGTTTGTGTCATATTTTAGATTTCACATATAAGTGATATCACATGGTATTTGTCTTTCTCTTTCTGACATACTTCAGTCAGTATGATAATCTGTAGTTGCATCCTTGTTGCTGCAAATGGCATTATTTCCTGGGTTTTTATGGCTTAGTAGTATTCCATTGTATATAGGTATCGTATCTTTTTTATCCATCTGTCAATGGACATTTAGTTTGTTTCTATATCTTGGCTATTATAAATAGTGCTATTGTGAACATATGAACATAGAATATATCTTTTTGAATTAGAATTTTTTGTGGCTGTATGCCCAGGAGTGGAATTGCTGGATCATGAGATTTAGTTTTCTGTGGAACCTCCATACTGTTTTCTATAGTGGCTGTACCAACTTACATTCCCACCAACAGTGTAGGAGGGTTCTCTTTTTACCACATCCTTGTCAGCATTTATTATTTATAGAGCATTTAATGATGGCCATTTTGATTGGTAGTAGTTCACTATACCTCACTGTAGTTTTGATCTGCATTTCTCTATTAGACATGCTGAGCATCTTTTCATGTGCCTATTAGCCGTTTGCATTTCTTCTTTGGAGACATGTCTATTTAGGTCTTCTGTCCATTTTTTGATTGGGTTGTCTATTTTTGTTGTTGCTGAGTTGTATGAACTGTTTGTATATTTTGGAAATTAAGCCCTTGTTGGTTGCGTTCTTTACCAAATATTTTTTCTCATTCTATAGGTTGGTTTTTCATTTTGTTTATGGTTTCCTTTGCTGTGCAAAAGGGTGTAAGCTTGATCAAATCCTATTTGCTTATTTTTGTTTTTATTTCTATTGCCTTGGGTAACTGACCTGAGAAAATATTGGTATGATTTATGTCAGAGAATGTTTTGCTTAATATCATTATTAATTCCACTTTGCCTTTTGCTTGCTGTGTGACTCTGGGCAAACAACTTAACCTTTGTCATAGTTTCTTCATTTATAGTAAGGTTGGGTTTAGCCTAGTGCTAGCAAATAGCATATAGTGAATCACAGATGTTATTATTCCAGGGCTTAAGAACCAAGGTATGAGTCACAACAGTCATACTACCAACCTGGCCTCTCAAGTTCATCACTTACTTAGCCCCTTTTGACTACAGGAAGAGACAGGAGTCTGGTCCTCAGGTCCCCTCAGGCCTGCAACAGAAATGCCATTTCTGTTTTTTGATTCTGAGACCTTTTGTCTTTGTACAGCATACTCCCCATTTACAAGCCTTCTATGTGACAAGGCCCTCTCATTTACTTGATGTATATCCAGAAGAACCAAGCAGAGGGGTTGAAAGTTAGGGCTAAGCGCCCACTGACCTCATCTGCCCCCTCATCCTATCCCTGTTACCTTCCCCCTGGCTGGCAGGAAGAGAAAATCTGTTTACACTGGGACTATTCCTCCATTAAAGCACAGTCAACAGCAGGGGCTGTTAAGAAAACGAGGTGTTGTGGTAAAAAGAAGCCCTTCAGTTGCAAGCATGCACAGTAAGGGATGGGAACATATGACAATGGAGTGCTAAAATCAGGAGCCAGTGTGGCCAGAGATGGTTTTGAGATAATAGTGTGGGTAATTCAACTGCAAGGCAGAAGTCACAGGTTGAATGGTACTGCATTTCTTCAGCCTCTGCTCAGGACCCCAACCTTTCCTGCAGGAGATCAGCTGGGTAACTTATATTACTTGCTATCTCCAAAATGGGTTTGGGGCATGGATAGGCTGAGTGTGGAAGCTGGTTCAGGGTCAGTTCTGGAGAGGTGGCACTCTAGGTCTGGAATTTCCAGAGCTCTAGTGGGACTCCAGATTGAGGTATGCTAGATTTCTCACCCCCAGATGAGGCAGTGCCCTCCAGGCTGGCCTCTGGGAAGAGGTCTCTCTGGTGTTGGGCACCACTGGCTTGGTGCAAATATCAGGGGAGTGAGGCCGATGGTTTTGTGTGGTTACAGAGGCCACAGCTGGTGACTGGGTCTCGATTTCTGGCCTTCCTGGAGCAACACTGTCCAGTCACTCTGGAGACTTTCTATCCTACACTCTGGTGTTTTGAGGGGCGGCTACAAACCATCTTCAGAGTCTTACTGCAGTCCCGGCCGGTAGTCCCTTACTCGAGGTAAGAGAAACAGATGGAGTGAATAGGAAGCTGCAAATATAAGGAAATCTTTATAGGGAATAAAATTATTTGGCTGTGTCAGGTCTTAATTGTGGCACTCGGGATCTTTTGTTGCGGCACACTAATTCTCCAGTTGTGCCAGGCAAGCTCAGGTTGTGGCCTGCAGGCTCCAGAGTACATGGGCTTCAGTAGTTGTGGCACGGAGGCTAAGTTGCTTCATGATATGTGGGATCTTAGTTCCCCAACCAGGGATCGAATCCACGTCCTCTGCACTGGAAGGTGGATTCTTAACCACTGGACCACCAACTTAGTCCCTCATCTACCTCTTTTAAAATGGAGGTAACCTTCACTCCATCTACCTCAGTGTGCTGAGGGTAACCAGGGTGGCTATATGGAAGAGCTTATGTACAACCATGAGGTAATTTAATATTCAATCTTTTATGTCCCCATTATACCTTGTTATGATCTTCAGGTTTTGTGCAATACATGCCCTCAAATGATGAGAAATTGTGGGAGTTGATTGGGGAGGGAGAGGAAGGTAAAAAAATCTTTTGAAGTACATGGACTTCCTAATCCTATCTTTGTGTGCCCTGTTCTCCAAAACCACAGTGAAGTTCTCGAAACTCCAGATGGAGGCCAGATCCTCCTAGACTGGGCCAGCCAATCTAACAGTCAGTACCCCGACCCTAGCACCCAGCCCACTGTATTACTGCTTCCTGGCATCACAGGCAGTAGTCAGGAGACATATATCTTGCACCTAGTTGATCAAGCTTTGAAGGATGGCTACAGGTAAGGATAGGAGCAGCCCAGAGAACTGGGTGATGTCTAATAACTTGTAATTGTGTGTGTGGTGGGGTGGGATGGGGGCAGTGTCAATTCAGACCCTGCTAGCTCTGGGGAGGTGCCATATGAAGGGCACTTTATGACTGAAAGGTACCAGGAGGGGAGAAGAGCCTGTAGGGAGGGTCTGGCTAACATGTACCTGTGTGTGCCACAGGGCTGTTGTATTTAATAACCGGGGCTGCCGCGGGGAAGAACTACTGGTGAGTACCCTCCTTCCTCTAGTGGTCCTTCACTCCGCTCCCTTCGGATATCCTGGGTCCTGCACCTCTACCTACCTGTCTTCCATTTCTTGAGTCCTTTCATTTTTCTGCCTTCTGTCCAAGGCCCCCCTCTCTACCCAATGATCCAGTTTGCCTCAGACCCATAGGGCCTTCTGTGCCAGCAACACTGAAGATCTGGTGACAGTCATCAACCACATAAAGAGTCGCTACCCCCAAGCCCCACTGCTGGCTGTGGGCATCTCTCTCGGAGGGTAAAGATTGCCTCACTTAACCCAAAGGCCCAGTCTTCCTTCCCCCCTTCCCTCCTCTACATCCTCTCCCCATCTCCAGTCCTGACTCCCCAGTGCAGACCCTTCTCTCACGGCCTGGTCCAACCCTGCAGGATATTAGTGCTGAATCACCTGGCTCGGACGGGACGGGCAGCAGGCCTGGTAGCAGCACTGACTCTGTCTGCGTGCTGGGACTCCTTTGAGACCACCCGCTCCCTGGAGACCCCCCTGAACTCCCTGCTCTTCAATCACCGCCTCACTGCTGGGCTCTGTCAAGTCGTGAACCGGTAGGGTCCTGATGAGCAGCAAAGGGCAGAGAACAGGGAAGGATGGCACATGCCAGGCCCTCCCAGTGCTCGGGTCAGCTCCGTGTGTGTACTTTTCTCCATTGAGATAAGACCGAGGGTGGCTCTGGGTCGGGTCCGGGTGCAGAGCCAAACCTCTGTTCTTTTGTAGAAACAGAAAGGTGATGGATAACGTGGTGAATGTCGACTTTGTCCTACAGGTGTGGTCTTCCAGCTCTCCCCTTTGCCCCATATTGTTCTTCCCACATCTTATTCCCTTGTCCTCATCCTAGCCTATCCCGCCTTCTACCACCTGCAGGCCCGCACCATCCGCGAATTTGATGAGCGCTACACAGCTGTGGTCTTTGGCTATCAAGACTGTACTGCCTACTACCAAGCAGCCAGTCCAAGAACCAAGGTCAATGCCATCCAGATCCCTGTGCTCTGTCTCAACGCAGCTGATGACCCTTTCTCCCCCGTTGACGGTGAGCACCGGGGATCCAGATGCTTTAGGCCCCAGGGGAAATGGGCCGTGTGTGAGGTGCAAGTGGAGAGCACCTGGACCCTTGGCAGAGGCCAGGGCTCCTAACCTCCTTTCCGACTCCTCTCGCCCCAGCTCTTCCCCTACAGGCTGCCCAACACTCTCTCCACGTTGCACTGCTAGTCACGGCCCGGGGCGGCCACATCGGCTTCCTGGAAGGACTGCTTCCCTGGCAGCATTGCTACATGAGCCGCCTCCTGCATCAGTACGCCGAAGCCATCTTCCAGCACCCGGCGGAGTTGCCGGGCCCCAGGTCACCTACCCCTTCAGAGGCAGGCAAGAGCTGACAAGAGTCTTAGTTCAGTCTTCCCTTGTTTATTAAATATCAACTTTTCATGCCAAATGGGCTGAAGTTCCTTTTCCCTTTCCTCAAGGCTAGGGCAGACTCTCCAGGAACTTACTGCATATGGCCTGGTGGGCTTGGAGCTACCCAGTGGAACCCAAAGATTACTGCCTGCATCTTCATTCTGCTCCTTCCTTCCCTAATAGCAAGTCCCAGGCCACTGCAGGCCCCCAGCAAATCCCAGGGCCTCATGTGAAGAGCAACTGGCCATAAGGCTGTGGGGTACGAGGAGAAAATGATTGTTTCTGCAGGAAGGACAGCACAGCAGTGCCTCCAAGTTCTTGGGCATCTTCACATATTTCTGGAGAAAAAGTTCAAGCTCAACTCTGGAGCCCCTGGTAGACAGTGGGAAGGAGGCAAGTGGTATGGCCTGGCCCTCAGACACCACTGTCCTGGGCGGATCCACAGATGATGAACACAAGGTTCCCAGGACTCAGGGTTGCACAGGGCCAGAGCCAGGCTTTAACTGGGAAGGGCAGGCACTGCCCATCAGTCTCATCGTGGCAACCTCAGCTGTGGACCCAGGTGGAGTGAGCAGTGGGCTCCAGGCCCCTGTTCTGGTCTAGAAGGTGGCAGTGTCCAGGCCCCTGGTTCCCTGGGAGCAGGGAGGCTAAAGAAAACCTGGAAAGGCACTCTGGAGCAGCAGGATAGTCATAACAATAAGCCCAACACACAGCAGCAGCAGCAGCCACACAGGAGCACTTCCTGCAGGAGGGAGAAGGGAAGGATTCAGAAGGCAAAGGAGTGGCATTGCAGCCCAGAGAACAGAACCATTCAAGGAGGGGACAGGTGACTATAGACAAGCATCCTATTCTCCGGGGGGGCAAGTTTCTGCTCCAGCTAAAGGGGGAGTGGTACTCCTACCCCACCTCAAGGACTCACGTCGTGAGGGCAGCAGGTGCAGCTGGCAACGACTATCCACAGCCACAGAGAACAGAGCAGTTTCGTGGGACCCAAGGAGCTCTGGACCACGACCTTTCTCAGGCAGAAAGGCCACATCTGTCACCACAATGCCATGGGCCTCCTTCACATAGTACAGACGCTGGGGACAAGAGGAAAGCTAGTGAGGGAAAGACCAGTTGGGAAGATTCCTTCTGGAAAACACACCCTCTGCCCCCAGACTTTCCCTCTACAGGCTGGGCCCGACACCTTCGTGCACACTCAGTGAAGGAGGCCTAGAATCTCTACCCCAGAGAGCCCTCAGGGCTGTGCCCAGGTCCATCCATTACCTGGAGCGAGAAAGCTATGTAGATGGCAACAGAGCCAGTGACCGTGCCCAGGCCCAGAAAAGTGCCCGATTCACTGCAACAAAAAAACGCTCACTGTCCTGGAATCCTGTGCAGCAGCAACAGCCCCCAGGGATGTGGGCAGCATGTCTCCTTAAGCTGCCCCGGGCACCCTCACACCCAGCCAAGCCACCGCTGTCTCATACCTGACACTAAGGCAGGAGATGACTTCATGGCCACAGGGCCTGGTCCGAAGGGGCAGGAACGTGGAGCCATCCCAGGCTGTGAGGTAGCAGGGCGGGGGCTGGCGCAGACGCTTGTGGGGAATCTGCACCGTGAAGAGTCGCAGACCGGCAGGCTGGTCTGGAACCTGCCCAAACCTTGGGGCCGGGCGAGAGGCTGTTCAGCTCCCGGGGCCTGCCCAGCCCTCCTGTACCCTGGTCAGGTCTGGGGTAACACCCAACAAGGCTCCGATCCCCTCCCCACCAGCTTCCCCCCGGCCTTTTCCCACTCCCCCACCACATCTAGGCTGTGCCTCTTTCAGCCACCCTCTGGGGTCTTCACACCTGCAGGCCTGGTAGCGATAAGGCGTGTTAGAAAACGTGGGTCCGTTCTCTTGCCAGTGCAGCTGTGTCACCAGCTGATCCTTCTGCCACACGGAAGCCTTAAGGTCCCAGCCCACAGTTACCAACTAGTCAGGGATCAAGATTCCAAGGATGGACAGTTAGGGGGATCCACTTACTGGACAAGCAGCATAATCACCTACTTTCTCCACCCTGTTACCTCCTCACCTTGCCATCAGGCCCCAGAGCTAGGTCTTCAATCTCCCCTTCGTGGGCTTTGAACTCCAGAACCTTCTCTAAGGTGGGTACCTGCAGCCAAACCACCACCACAGTCAGCCTAGGCACCCAGCAAGACTGCAAATGATACCCACTCCTCTTCTCTACTAATGGCCACTCGGTGCAGGCTTTACTCACAAGCTTCCCAGGACCCAGGTTCAGTTTCTCACAATTCTGGCCTTGCCGTTACTGACACTCATCCTCTACCTCCCCAAACCACACCTTCCAGACACGAACGCAGCCATCTGTCCCTCCAGTGGCAAGCAAGGTATTATCATGGTTGAAGCACACAACTTTCTGCAGTGGATCACGGCTGAAGTCTGTCTGCACTTCGTGCAAATTCTCTACGCTGAATTCCACCCCCTCCTGGTGGGTTTCAGCGCCAGACTTCTTCTCTGCTGGGGCTGCCCCTTTCCTTTGCCGAGGCCCCTGCTCCTTGGAACCTGCAACACAAACAGCCTGCCAGGTTCCAGGCTTCTAGAGTAAGTCCTACTGGCCCTTTCCAGTGGTGAACATCAGCTTCTCTCTTGCTACCATAATCCCACCTCCAGCCCCACTTCTTCAGAGACCAAGATGAGCAAGAATTCACTAATTTAACCCTTTGCCCAAAGCTAGCGGGGAGGCTCTCACCTGCCTTCTCTGCCTTGTTTTTGCCCTTCTGCTGATGGATCTGGAAGCGCAGGAGCTGACAGTGGGCATCCTGCCCTGCAGCAAGGATGTTACCAGCCAGCGCCAAGTTCATGGTGGCCCGTGTCTCTGTGTCATGAGAGTGTAGTAAAGAGGCGCTGAGGCGCCCATTAATCTGCTCCAGCTGCAGAAAGTGCTGTGGGAGAGGGAACCAGGACAAGCAAGGTTCAGAGAGCACCTCAAGGGCAAACTTACATCCTGTAGTCAGAAGCCCCAACCCCTCTGCTACCTGCATTTTCTAGTTTAAAGACTTTTTCCAAACTTTTTTCTTTTTTGAGCCTCACTCATGTGTACTGGTCTTCGCTGGTGGCTCAGACGGTAAAGAATCTACTGCAGTGTAGGAGACCCAGGTTCGACCCCTGGGTTGGGAAGATCCCCTGGAGAAGGGAATGGCTACCCACTCCAGTATTCTTGCCTGAAGAATTCCATGGAAAGAGAAGCCTGTCGGTCTACAGTCCATGGGGTAGCAGAATCGGACACGACTGAGCGACTATTATTTTCACTTTTTTTTCACTTTCTTGCGTACAGCAAACAAGGCTGGGATTATCATGTCTAGTCTGCAAAACAACATGGTAACTCTCAAACGAGTGAAGAATCCTCCTACCTTATATTCCACTCTCGCCGCTACCAGTGGGCAGACAGACAAGTCTAATGCAGCCTCCACAAAAAAGCCAGGTTACGACCCCTGGAGTTGATTCCTGAGATCGAATTGAAGCGTTCCTGCCTAGGCAGCGCTGTGTGCAGTTTTCACTTTACTTTAGGAGCCTCTCAATTCACCAGTGAGTGGTTCAAGACAAATTCGCGCCGGGACGCCCGGCACGCCGCGGTTCCCACCCGGGAGGGGCAGGGTCCGAAGCGGGGATGCGGCCCGCTCCCCGACCTCCGGGAATCGCCCTCAGCCCGCTGTGCGACCCGGCCCCAGCGGGCCTATATACTCACCACGCCATTCTTTATGCCGGTCTTGGCGGCACCTCCTCCGCCCGCAGCGATGAGCAGCCCCGCGCTGGGGTCGACCCGAAGCGCATACAACGGGAACGGGGCCCGGTACAGCTCTGGCGTCCGGCGCCGACCCATCCCGCTCGCCGCGCGCTTCACTGTCGGCGCCAAGGTCCCCGGGACATGCCGCGCCCGGCCTTCGACTGCTGTCCCGGCCGCTGTGGACCTTGGTCCGGTCCCTGACGAGAGGACTCCAGACCCTCTCACACCCCCCGAGCTGCCGAAACTCTAATCACACTGTAAGTATCCCTAACACTGCCCGGGGCCGTATAACCCGGTCTCGCAGACGCGCAGCGCGCAGGCGCACCCAGACCGCTCTCTTCGCGCAGGCGCAGAGCCACCGATACGCGTCAGCACTAGCCGGCATCTGGCTGGCGGAACCCGGGCGTGTGAATTCCGTTCTCCGCTTTCAGATGATGGCACACTACGCCATCTTTCTCTGGGGCGGTGGAGGCGGGCGGCTGCTTCACGGAAACGTCTGGCTCGGGGCGGGGGCAGGCTAAAAGATTAAAGGAGGTTAATAAGCCTTTAATAAATCCTCGGATCAGGGCTGTCCACACTTCAAGAGTGACATGCAGACTCGTCAAGCAGTAGCCCTTAGGTTTACCGCCCCGCCCTGAGACAAAGTGATTTAATCCAAGGTCACACTTCTGGCTTTCTTGCCTCTTAAACGCAGGCAGCGTGGACTTGAAAAGAAACTTGGCTTCAAATCCCGATGCCACCGCTTCGTAGTATGAGGAAGCTACTATTTACAATGAACACCAGTCCTACAAAGTTTGCAGAGGTGGGAGCTGGCTATTCTCTACGCCCCACACCCTCTCCAGGCACCTCAGGGTTCATGGGTAGATAGGCAACTTGACCCCCAGGCAGTTGAAGGTCTCTGCCTAGCCCCCATCCTCCTGAGAGGGCCCTTGGGTTTTTGATCTCCATCCAATGTGGGGATTCCCTCTTTCTCTGCAGTGAACCCTAGGCCTGCCCTTCCCTTCAAGGAAACACCTTCTGCTGCTCCCCTGGCGACATCAGCATGAGTCTTTGTTAATCTGAAGTGTAACCAGAGGAAGGGGCCCAGTGGCTTCATCTCTGGGGATGCCATTAACTGTCCCATCAAATTGAGTTAAATGTTTGAAGGGCCTGGCAGAGCCTTCTGCACCTCTCAGTTGCTCAGGTCTTGTGGGTCCCTTGACCTCTTCAGATATACTGCATGCACTATCCTTGACCATTCTGTTAACTTTGACTCTCCTGCACCCCTTGTTGGGTTCTGGTCACCCTGCAGGTACAGCCACCCACAGTATCTGCTCAGCAAGATGCAAACACAAGTTTTGCAGGGTCAGGCTTTTTTTTTTTTTTTTTTTAATTGGTTACACAGAAGGCTGAGTGGGGCCTCAGATGCCCTTGGTCCTCTTCAGCCAGGAGAAAGCAGACTCCACAAGGGGCTCCCAGGGTTCAGGACTGGAGAACACACCTGACCTCCAGCCAGCCAGCCCTTCAGAGTGTCTCGGGGGCTCCCTGAGGTCTGGAGCCGAGCAGGGCTGGTGGGATTCAGAAGAGGTGCTCCAGGGGGCCTCCGTGGCTCTGGAACTAGAGTGGTGACTTTTGGGGAATGGGCCCTAGAGAGGCAGGTCTCTTTGGGGCAGAGGAAGGCCTGGGCTTCAAGTGGACCGTAGCCTGCTTTGGTGCCTGAGTTAGAGACTCTGAATGGCGTGTGGAGTTTAGTGACTGGCGGTCTACAGACCTGAAGCTCCCGTTCTGGGACAGGGTGCCTGCCCCTAGATCTGCCTTGGCTGGAGCTGCTGGGGCTTGAGCTACCTGGGCTTGACACCCACTGGCCTGAGCAGCCTTGGCCTGAGGCCCTGCTTCCTCCGGCCTTCTTTTTGGCAGCAGATGTAGAGCCTTGGCCTGGCCCTGAGGCAGGCGGAGGCCAAAGCCAATGCCCATGCGGAGTGGTCCAGATTCCTTGCCCTGGGCACAGGGCAGCAGCTGGGGGAAAGCAAGCAGCCTGGGTCCAGTCCTGTACCTGGGGATGGGGCAAGAGGGGGTGCGGAGCCGGAGACACACCAGGCATACAGGGTATTCCACGACCGGGGCCTTGTCGGTTTGGCCTAGCCACAGGCGCTGCAAAAGCAGTAGCTGCAAGTCGTGGGCGATACGACGGTGCCCCAGATGGAGCACCAGGGCTTGGGCCAGGGCTCCTGGGTCCTTGAACTCTGCAGGGTCCTTCCCGCTTGCCACGCATACCCCCTCCGCCCCAGGGGACCTGGTGTTCCTGTACTGATGCGAGTGCCATGCCTGGCTGTTAGAGTGGACCCCACGAGAAGGTGGGCTGGGGCTCGGGGACGTGAGAGTGGAGGTAGGTAGATCTTCGAGGTGGAAAGGTGACTGGCAAGGTGAGTGGGGGAAAGAGGAATTCTGTGGCTGAGAGGGCGAGGAGTGAGTGAGGGTAGCAGAGGGGTATAGCCGGCGGGAAGGTGAGGAAGAACAGGGAGGGGAGAGAGAGAGGCAATTCTGATGAAAGAAAGTGGGGGAATTTGAGAGAGAAGAAGAGTAGGGATGTAGGACAAAGTCCGAATTTGAATCAGAAGAGTAGAGATGGGACCCCGCAGAGTGGGACCGTGGGGGAGGAGAGCAAGATGGCTGGGTGGAGCGGAGTGATTGTTGGCGAGGCTGAGGTTGTAGGTTATAGAAAAGGGAGTCTTCAGTTTGTGAGGGGCCCTGAGGGGGCCGCCCAGGGGACGCTGTGTTCCGTAGCAGCACCTGGGCCTTGTTTGGAGGCAACATTGCCTTGAATCCGGAAGGGACTGGGGCCTCAAGACCAGAGACGAGAGACCTCGCAGACGCAAGACCAGTATCTCTGAAGCCTGAAGTGGCTGAGAAATCAAAACCTTCTGTGCACAGAATGTGGCTCCAGCCTGGTTGTTGGTGTGGCTCTTGGTGGCATACGAAGGAGCCACCCAGCCCTGGAGCAGCAGGTTCTCTGAGTGTTCAGGCAGGAGCTTGGCTCTAAATGTGGTCTCTCACTTCTTTGCAGCCGGCCATTGATGAGGGGTGGAGGGCACGGAGGATCTGAACTGCCTCTTGGGAGCTGAGGGGCAGCAACAGTTATCTGGGTGGGCCAGGGAGGAAGACACAGCCCATAGGATCTGTAGAGAAAGAAACAGAGCCCATGACACGGGGAGACTGGGTCCATTTCTGGCTCTGGTTTATGTACTGTGTATGGGCTGGTTCACCACGATCCTAAATCCATACCACCCCTGGGGTCAGAAGAGCTGGCAAAAAGCTCCAGAGAAGGTGAGAATGGAGGAGGAGAGGAGAGGCAAGGGAGGGTAGGGTGGAGAGGATGGAGTTAGAGGAGGGGAATTGGGAGATGGAGACTGAGATGGAACTAGGAATTGAGGGTGTTCTGGTCCTGGGAACTCTTACCAATAAAGGTTCCTCTGGGCTGTTTCTCAAGGCACTTCAGCAATGAGGGGACCTTGGAGAGAGGGAAATAGAGTCAACAAATGGTGGATATGCCCCTCTCTGCCCCCAGCGTCTGTTACCCTAAACTCACTCTGACTCAGATTTTGGTCTGAGTCTTGCCCTCAGTCCTTGTTCAGCCAGGAGGAGGTCTTCTATTACGGGTTTTCTTTCTCTTAAATCCAAATCACAGATTCTGCAAGCATCCTGGTTTTGTGGCACTCTGGTGGCCCTAATCCCTGTCTTCCCTAATGCTGATGTCCTCTGACTCAGCCTGGCCCCAACCCAGGTGGCTTTTCACACTCAGTAGCAGCAGTAGCAGTGGGGCCAGCTGGTGAAAGCCTCTGGGAGACAGAAACTGTGTCTAAGGGGCGGCGTTGCCGCCCCCCTTGGGAGCTGGGAGCCCCATTTCCTGGAGCAGTTCTCCCTGGCACCTAGTGCCTATGTCACAAAGGCCGGGTGCTGACATCATAGGCTCTTCTCATCAAGGCTCTGGGACCTTCTCTCAGAGATCATTCGAAGCCTGGCTCTTGGCGAAACTGAAGCAAGCACAATTCTTTGGGGCATTCAGTCTCTCCTTCTGGGCCTGGTCCCCACCTCTGCTCTCTGTGCTTGTACTTTACAGCTCCCAACACCTCCTCCAGCCAGGGTTCTCCCCAACTGTACAGCCTGTCTGGGCTGGGTGCTCCCTTCAACTTCTTGTTTTCCTTTGCTTTCTGACTGTGGTTCATGGTCCACACCTTTCCCCCCTTGGATATGCTTATATGTTTTTTTTTTTTTTTTAAATAAAATAAAATCAGTTGTATTTTATAATTTTTAGCTTTATCGCAGTATAATTCATAAATAAAATTATAATACATTTTAAGTGTATATAGTGATATTTGATATACCAGGAAAGGAATTTTCCCAACTGTTAATGAATACATCCTTTACTTCATATATTTCATCTATATTTGGTGGGGAGATGAGAACAGTTAAGTTCTACTCTCTTTGGATATGCTTATATGGGTTTTTGTTTGTTTATTCACTTTTTTTGTTGTTAAATTTTTAGGCCCTGCCACATGGCATGTGGGATCTCAGTTCCCCAACCAGAGATCAAACCCATGTCCTCTGCATTGGAAGCATGAAGTCTTAACCACTGGACTGCCAGGGACATCCTGCTTATATGCTTTTATATCTATTTTCTTAATGGCTTTACTGAGATATAATTCACACACCATACAATTCACTCATTTAAAGTGTGTGATTTACTGTTTTTTTGTTATACTCACAGGGTTGTGCAACTATCACCACAATATAATTTTAGACCATTTTTATATTCCCCCAAAGAAATTTCATACCCACAGTCACTCATTCCCCTTTCCCCCCAGTTCCTTAAATCTACTTTCTGTTTCTTTGGATTTGCATATTTTAGACATTTTATATGAGTGGAATCACACAATATGTGGCCTTTTGTGTCTGACTGCTTTCACTTGGCATTACGTTTTCAAGGTTCCTACATGTAGCGTGTATCATTACTTTATTCCTTTTCATCGCTAAATAATATTTTATTATATGGAAATACCACATTTTGTTTTCCCATTCAGTTTTGTTGGTTTTACTTTTTTTGTCAATTACGAGCAAGGCTGCTGTGGAAATTCTTGTACAAGTTTGTAAGGACACATGTTTTCATTGACCTTGAGTAGATACCAGTGATGGAGTTGCGGAACCACATGATAAGTCTATTATTAACATTTTGAGAAGCTGCCAAACTGTCTTCCAAATTAGTTGTACCATTTTCGAATCCCACCAGCAAGGTACAATGCTTCCAAGTTTTCCTATCCTCACCAACACATGCTGTTGTCTGTCTCTTTTGTTTTAGCAATCCTAGTGGGTACGAAGTCGGAGAAGACAACGGCAACGCACTCCAATACTCTTGCCTTGAAAATCCCATGGGCAGAGGAGCCTGGTAGGCTGCAGTCCATGGGGTCACTAAGAGCCAGACACGACTGAGCGACTTTCCTTTCACTTTTCACTTTCATGCATTGGAGAAGGAAATGGCAACCCACTCCAGTGTTCTTGCCTGGAGAATCCCAGGGATGGGGGAGCCTGGTGGGCTGCCGTCTCTGGGGTCGCACAGAGTTGGACACGACTGAAGCGACTTAGCAGCAGCAGCAGCAGAAGTGGGTGTAAAGTAGTATAATATTAGGACTTTGATTTACGTTTCACCACAGGACAGGAAAAGGTCAGTTTTCATTCCAATCCCAAAGAAAGGCAATGCCAAAGAATGCTCAAACTACCGCACAATTGCACTCATTTCACACGCTAGTAAAGTAATGCTCAAAATTCTCCAAGCTAGGCTTCAGCAATACATGAACCGTGAACTTCCAGATGTTCAAGCTGGTTTTAGAAAAGGCAGAGGAACCAGAGATCAAATTGCCAGCATCCACTGGATCATGGAAAAAGCAAGAGATTTCCAGAAAAACATCTATTTCTGCTTATTGACTATGTCAAAGCCTTTGACTGTGTAGATCACAAGAAACTGTGGAAAATTCTGAAAGAGATGGGAATACCAGACCACCTGACCTACCTCTTGAGAAACCTATATGCAGGTCAGGAGGCAACAGTTAGAACTGGACATGGAACAACAGACTGGTTCCAAATAGGAAAAGGAGTACGTCAAGGCTGTATATTGTCACCCTGCTTATTTAACTTCTATGCAGAGTACATCATGAGAAACGCTGGGCTGGAAGAAGCACAAGCTGGAATCAAGATTGCTAGGAGAAATATCAATAACCTCAGATATGCAGATGACACCACCCTTATGGCAGAAAGTGAAGAGGAAGTAAAAGCCTCTGGATGAAAGTGAAAGAGAAGAGTGAAAAAGTTGGCTTAAAGCTCAACATTCAGAAAATGAAGATCATGGCATCTGGTCCCATCACTTCATGGGAAATAGATGGGGAAACAGTGTCAGACTTTGTTTTTAGGGGCTCCAAAATCACTGCAGATGTTGATTGCAGCCATGAAATTAAAAGACGCTTACTCCTTGGAAGGAAAGTTATGACCAACCTAGATAGCATATTGCAAAGCAGAGACATTACTTTGCCAACAAAGGTCCGTCTAGTCAAGGCTATGGTTTTTCCAGTGGTCATGTATAGATGTGAGAGTTGGACTGTGAAGAAGGCTGAGAGCCGAAGAATTGATGCTTTTGAACTGTGGTGTTGGAGAAGATTCTTGAGAGTCCCTTGGACTGCAAGGAGATCCAACCAGTTCATTCTGAAGGAGATCAGCCCTGGGATTTCTTTGGAAGGAACGATGGTAAAGCTGCAACTCCAGTACTTTGGCCACCTCATGCAAAGAGTTGACTCACTGGAAAAGACTCTGATGCTGGGAGGGATTGGGGGAAAGAGGAGAAGGGGACGACAGAGGATGAGATGGCTGGATGGCATCACTGACTCGATGGATGTGAGTCTGAGTGAACTCCGGGAGTTGGTGATGGACAAGGAGGCCTGGCGTGCTGCAATTCATGGGGTCGCAAAGAGTCAGACATACCTGAGCGACTGAACTGAGCTGAACTGAATGACTAATGATGATGAGCATTTTTTATGTGCTTATTGGCTATTTGTTTATCTTCTTAGGAGAAATATCTATTCAAATCTTTGGCCCTTATTTTAATTAGGTTTTTTTGTGTTCGTATTGTTGAATTTTTAGTGTTCTTAAGGGAATGGATACCCATTCTAGTATTCTTTCCTGGAGAATTCCATGGTCAGAGGAGCCTGGTGGGCTACAGTCCAAGGGGTCACAAAGAGTCAGACGTGACTGAGCAACTAACACTTTATATATTTTGGATAAAGAAGTCTCTTATCTGGGTATACAAGTCTCTTATCAGATACATGATTTGCAAATATTTTCTTCTATTCTCTGGATAATCTTTTTAATTTCTTGATGGTCTCCTTTGATTCATGAAATCTTTTAAATTAGAGTCCAATTTATCTATTTTTTTCTTTCCTTGCTTCCTTTAGGTATCTTACCTAAGACATTGCCTAACCCAGGGTCATAAAAATTTATTGTTTTCTTCCAAGACGTTTATAGATTTACCTGTTAAATTTAGATCTATGATCCACTTTGAGTTAATTTTTGTATGTGTTTCAAGGTAGGGGCCCAACTTCATTCTTATGCCAAAGAATTGTCCCAACACTGTTGAAAAGTCTATTCTTTCTCCAGTGAATTGTCTTAGTATCCTTGTCAAAAATCTGTTGACCATTGTTCCAGTTTCCTATTGTTCCTGTAACAAGTTACCTCATACTTAGCTTCTTCAAACAACAGAAATATATTACCTCATAGTCTTACAGATTAGAAGTCCAATGTGAGTCTAACTGGGCTAAAGTCAAGATGTTGGCAGGGCTGTATTCCTTTCTGGAGGCTCTCAGGGGAGCCCATTTTCTTGTTTCTTCTTCCAGCTTCTAGAGGTTGCCCAAATTCCCTCTCCTCTTCAAAGCCAGCACTGTCGTATCTCCATGACCATTCTTTATTTTTATATATATATATATATATATATATATTTATGTATTTATTTTTGGCTGTGCTGGGTCTTTGTGGCTGCAAGGGCTTTTCTCCAGTTGCAGTGAGCAGGGGCTACTTTCTAGTTGTATGGGCTTCTCATTGCAGTGGCTTCTTTTGGGGAGCACAGGTTCTAGGGAGTGGGGGTTTCAGTAGCTGCGGCATGTGGGCTCAGTAGTTGTGGCTTCCTGGGCTCTGGAGCACAAGCTCAATAGTTGTGGCGCAGAGGCTTAGTTGCTCCATGGCATGTGGGATCTTCCTGGACCAGGGATGGAACCTGTGTCTCCTGCGTTGGTTGGCAGATTCTTTGCTACTGAGCCACCAGGGAAGCCCTCCATGACCCTTCTTCTGACTCTGAACTCCTCCGCCTCTCTTTTCAATTTATAAATACCTGTGTGATTCCATTGGGCCCAGCTGGATAATCCAGGATAATCTATTTTAAAATCAGCAGATTAGCAATCTTAATTTCCCCTTCCCAGGTAGCCTAGCATTTGCACTGGTTACAGGGATTAAAAAACGGACCTTTGGGGAAGGCATTACCCTGCCTGCCCAAATCTTGACTAGTTGCCTTGCTAGAATCTGCAGAACGACATTGAATAGAATTGATGAGAGCAGATATCCTTTTCTTCTCCCTGATCTTATGGAGAGCCCTCTTTTTTATTCTTGGTCAGTCTAGATAAAGTTTTGCTGATTTTGTTGTTCTTTTTAAAGAACCAGTTTTTTTTTTCATTTTCTCCATTATTTTTCTGTCTATTTCATTTGCTTTTGTTCTGATCCTTATTATGTCTTTTCTTCTACTTGCTTTGAGCTTAGTTTGTTCTTCCCTTTCTGGTTTCCTAAAATGTGATTAGATCATTAGTTTGAGATTTTTCTTCTTTTTAAAATGTAGACATTTACAGCTATAAATTCTCCCTTTTCCCCACTGCTTTAGCTGCATCCCATAAGTTTTAGTGTGTTGTTTTTTCTTTTTCATTAATCTCAAAATAATTTATACTTTTGCTTGCAATTTCTTCTTTGACTTACTGATTATTTAGAAGTATGTTATTTAATTTCTACATATTTGTGAATTTGCTAGATTTATTCTATTATTGATTTATATTCCATTGTGGTTGGAGAACATACTTTGTAGGATTTTATTTATTTATTTATTTTAAATGAAACAAAGATGAATATTTTTAATGATAAAAGGTATAATTCACAAAGAAGATAGACATCATAAACCATTAGACACCTAACAATAAAGAAACAAAGATACATAAAGCAAAAAATCAGAAGAAATATAAGGAAAAAACATGTAATCATGCATAGATATATTAATATTTCTCTGAGAATATTTTATAAAGTGGAGAAAAAATAAGAATAGCATCTTGAATGATGTCATTAATAATTTAAGTAGATTTATATTTAATTAATATATATTCATCTTATATCCTACACAAATCTATTTAAAATTTTGTATCTCATGCATTGTTATTAGATGTCCATAGGACATTTAGAAAAGCTGGCCAAAAGATAAACATTACAAAATTTCAAAAAGTAGAATTCTTTTTTGTGTATGTGATTCAGTTATACATATACACATATATTATTTTTGAAATTATTTTCCATTATAGATTATTACAAGTTCCCTGTGCTATACAGTAAACCTTTGTTGCTTTTTGCATATCTATTTTTGGATTTTTTTTTTTAGTTTTAAATCCACTATTATCACTCAAGTTCCATGTTATTATTATCTAGTAGTAATTAAATTAATGTGATCATCTGTAACCTAACAAAACCTCTGAATGAAGTTTTTCTCTTCTTTTTTTTTCTCCTGTGCAATTCCAAGCAAATGTGTAGTGTGCAGTATTGATTTCTAGTCTCTTTAAACTCCTTCAAGTCTGTGCTATTAAACTGAGACAACTGTATCAAGATAGAGTCTATCATAGCATTCCCTGAAGCACAGAATGAAGAGGCGATTGAGCAAACAGGACACGGGAAGGCACCAGTTGAACCAAGACAACTCCGTGTGATAAAATGTGAGAAAAAACAAGATACTCCCATGAATGTATTACTTAAGTGACAACTCCACAAGTAATTCCTTCTGGAACTGGGTAGACAGTTTCCACAAAAAGCTCAAAAAATGTAGGTATACTGATATTCAGGAACACTCCCAGGAGAATACAGGTGTCCATAGCACCGAAGAATTGATGCTTTTGAACTGTGGTGTTGGAGAAGACTCTTGAGAGTCCCTTGGACTGCAAGGAGATCCAACCAGTCCATTTTGAAGGAGATCAGTCCTGGGATTTCTTTGGAAGGACTGATGCTAAAGCTGAAACTCCAGCACTTTGGCTACCTCATGCAAAGAGTTGACTCATTGGAAAAGACTCTGATGCTGGGAGGGATTGGGGGCAGGAGGAGAAGGGGACTACAGAGGATGAGATGGCTGGATGGCATCACTGACTCAATGGACGTGAGTCTGAGTGAACTCCGGGAGTTGATGATGGCCAGGGAGGCCTGGCGTGCTGCGATTCATGGGGTTGCAAAGAGTCGGACACGACTGAGCGACTGATCTGATCTGATCTGATTGTCACTGCTAGTGTCGGAGGGTCTCCTGAGGAGGTGGGGTCGGCAGTGGCTTTCTGTGGGGACCGGGGCACTGGCAGCAGCCTACTTTGTCGGATTTTTATCTTTTTAAATCTACCGAGGCTAGTTTTATGCCCTAACATATGTTCTGTTCTGGAGAATGTTCCATGAACACTTTGGAATACTGTTTATCTGTTGTTGTTGAGTGTTCTTTGATGCCTGTTAAGTTTTTTTTTTATTGCCTGTTAGGTTTATTTAGTTTATTGTGTTGCTCGAGTCTTCTATATCCTTATTGATTTTTCTGCCTAATTGTTGAATGCTGCTGTTTACTCACTGAGTTGTGTCTGACACTTTTGTGACCCCATGGACTATAGCCTGCCAGGGTCCTCTGTCCATGGGATTTCCCAGGTAAGAATACTGGAATGGGTTGCCATTTCCTTCTCCAGGAGATCTTCCTGACTCAGGTATCGAACTTGCATCTCCTGCTTGGCAGGTGGATTCTTTACCACTGAGCCACCTGGGAAGCTCAATTGTTGAATACTATAAATTTAAGATAGATTGATAGACCAGGCATGAGCTTTTCCATGAATTTGCCCATGAAAGGAGGGACTGCAGGCTTCAGTGAGGTTCTAAGGACTCTCGCTCTCAGAAGCAAGCCTTCTTTAGAGAGTTGCCTTCTAGAAGTGGCATATATATTGTGTCATCAAGGAGGGCAGTTATATCTGAACTCTCACTTTCCAGGATAAGAAATGAGCTCTTGACCCTGCCAACTGAAACACACAGCCTGAGGTAAGTGCCAGAATGCCAATTTATAAATTTACCCTAAAAAAATAGCTCACATGGGCAGGAAATAATTCACATATTCTCCCTTTATAGTCTATTTGGGAAGTCAAAAAGTAATCAGAATCCACATAATTAATTTACCATGAGAAATCATAGTTGCAGGGATTGACATACTGCTTTCAACATCACCGATTCTCTCAAATCATGCAGACAGAACTGCCTGGTGGTCAGGAAGAGGCTTGATGCATGGTCTCAGAACCAGGAAAGTTGGGCAAACTAATTAATTGATTGCCTGATAACACCAAGCTAAGAGGTTAGTTTCATTTATCTCAACAGAAATACTTAAAGTCTGCTGAGCAAAGCATTATCTTTTCTGGCCAGTGCTGGCATGAGTATTATCAGATTTGTCTCTATGATTCTTCTTTTCTTGCTCTTCCAAAGCTGATCGATATATTCTCTCAAACTAGCGGCTGTGGAGACTTGGCAAGTGGGAACTATAATTTGCACTCCTGTGTTCTGACCCTCTGTGAGTTGCTCTTGTAATTCAGCAACGTGATTTGCCTTATCCTCGAGTGCTTGTTTGTATCTAAATATAGTCTTTCAGTTCAGTTCAGTTCAGTCTCTCAGTTGTGTCCGACTCTTTGCGACCCCATGAATCGCAGCACGCCAAGCCTCCCTGTCCATCACCAACTCAGACTCACGTCCATCGAGTCAGTGATGCCATCCAGCCATTTCATCCTCTGTCGTCCCCTTCTCCTCCTGCCCCCAATCCCTCCCAGCAGCAGAGTCTTTTCCAATGAGTCAACTCTTTGCATGAGGTGGCCAAAGTGCTGGAGTTTCAGCTTTACCATCATTCCTTCCAAAGAAATCCCAGGGCTGATCTCCTTCAGAATGGACTGGTTGGATCTCCTTGCAGTCCAAGGGACTCTCAAGGGTCTTCTCCAACACCACAGTTCAAAAACATCAATTCTTTGGTGCTCAGCTTTCTTCACAGTCAAACTCTCACATCCATACATGACCACTGGAAAAACCATAGCCTTGACTAGACGGACCTTTGTTGGCAAAGTAATGTCTCTGCTTTGCAATATGCTGTCTAGGTTGGTCATAACTTTCCTTCCAAAGAGTAAGCTTCTAGAGTTCGAAAAAAATATATAGTCTTTAGTTACTTACATAAAATTTCCCACATTACTCTTTTTGTGTATGCTCATTTTAGTTATTTACATTAAAAATTTTTTTTACAATGTTATGTTGGTTTTTTGCCACACAACAATGCAAATCAGCCATAATTATACATTCATCCCTTCCATCCTAGCCTCCCTCCCCTCCCCTCATCCCATCCCCCCAGGTCATCACAGAGCACCAGACTGGGTTCCCTGTGCTACATAGCACATTGCTCTTATTTCCTACTTTGTAAATGAGTTTTCTAGCCTAGGAATTATAATTATCCTCTTATACATTGATTTCAACAAGACTTTGACAGTACTGTGGTGGAAATACCTGAACCAGCCAGCTGAACCAAAGGCTTGTTTGCCTTTTAGCTCTTCTTGTTCTTTGAAGTAAACAATGCACAGATAAATTCCATTATTAAAAAATCCAAACAATGCATACATATACAGAGTAAAATTTATAAGTTGGCCTTGATACCCTATTTTTACTCTCTCCAGGAATGTCCAGTGTTTGTCCTCTATTTTTTGATATATCTAATATTTGAGTTTACCAATTATAATTCAGTGTCTCTGCTTATGTATCTCTAATCTATCATTTTCTAAAAGAGATGTGTTAAGTTTGGTTCAGTTCAGTTCAGTTGCTCAGTTGTGTCCAACTCTTTGTGACCCCATGGACTGCAGCACACCAGGCCTCCCTGTCCATCACCAACTCCTGGAGCTTGCTCAAACTCATGTCCATTGAGTCGGTGATGCCATCCAACCATCTCAACCTCTGTCATCCCCTTCTCCTCCTGCCCTCAATCTTCCCCAGCATCAGGATCTTTTCCAGTGAGTCTGTTCTTCACATCAGGTGGCCAAAGTATTGGAGCTTCAGCTTCAGCAACAGTCCTTCAAGTGAATATTCAGGACGGATTTCCTTTAGGATTGACTGGTTGGATCTCCTTGCAGTCCAAGGGACTCTCAAGAGTCTTCTTCAACACCACAGTTCAAAAGCATCAGTTCTTCAGTGCTCAGCCTTCTTTATGGTCCAATTCTCACATCCATACATGACTACTGGAAAAAACCATAGCTTTGACTAGATGGACCTTTGTTGGCAAAGTAATGTCTCTGCTTTTTAATATGCTGTCTAGGTTGGTCATAGCTTTTCTTTCAAGGAGCAGTGTCTTTTAATTTCATGGCTGCAGTCACCATCTGCAGTGATTTTGGAGCCCAAGAAAAGAAAGTCTATCATGGTTTCCTTGTTTCCCTATCTATTTGCCATGAAGTGATGGGACCAGATGCCATGATCTTCTTTTTTTGAATGTTGAACTGTAAACCAGCTTTTTCACTCTCCTCTTTCACTTTTATCAAGAAACTCTAGTTTCTCTTCGCTTTCTGCCATAAGGGTGGTGTTATCTGCATATCTGAGGTTATTGATATTTCTCCCGGCAATCTTCATTCTAGCTTGTGCTTCATCCAGCCCAGATTTCTCATGAGATGTATTAAAATCAACCATAACTGTTGATTTATATATTTCTCCTTGCATTTCTGTCAGTTGTTGCTTTATGTCTTTTTGAGGCTGTGTTATTAGGTGCGAAGCTATGTTTACAATAATTAAGTCTTGTTCTTTTGTTCCTCTTATCATTTAGCAAATCACAGTGAACTTTAAAGACAAACCAACCCAGCTTTCTTCTCCTGAAGTTGGAAAATGACCACTAAGGCAAAATGGAAGACATGAGACAGAAGAAAATAAAAATAAGGCTAAAAATTAGTGAAATGGAGACTTTAAAAGAATAAGGATTCACATTCATTAAGATGGCAATTATAAAACAAAACAAGACAGAAAATAAGTGTTGCAGAGGATGTGGAGAAATCAGAACTCTTGTGCACTGCTGGTGGTAATGTAAAATGATGCAGCTACTATAAAAAACAGTATGGTTGTTCCACAAAATATTAAAAATAAAATTATCATATGATCCAGCAAGTTCACTTCTGGGTAAATACCCCCAAAATCAAAAGCAGGATCTCAAAAAGATACTTGTACACTAATGTTCTTAGTAGCATTGTTCACAATAGCCCAAAGGTGTAAATAACCCAATGTCCATTGACACATAAATGGATAAACAAAATGTGATAAATGCATACAATGGAATATTGTTTCACAAAAGGACAAATATTGCATGATTCTACTCATATGAGGGACTCAGAGTAGCCAGATTCTCAGACACAGAAAGTTCAGAGGTGTTAGGAGTAGGGAAAATGGAGAATTATTGTTTAATAAGTATGGAATTTCAGTTTTGCAATATGCAAAATGCTCTGGGGATGGATGGCAGTGATGTTTGCACAAGAAAGGGAATATACTTATTGCCACTGAACTGTATACTTAAAAATAGTTAAGGTGGTACATTTTATAATAATTTTTAAAGATACAGAATATTAAAAAACAAAACAAAGGCTGATCTTTGAGCAGGTTGATAATCTAGGCATATTTCCAGCAACACTGATCAAGAACACAAAAAGAGTTGTGTGTGGGAATTCCCTGGAGTCCAGTGGTTAGGAATCCACACTTCCACTGCAGGGGCGTGGGTTCAATACCTGGTTGGGGGATCTAAGATCCCTAATGCTGAGTGGCACCAAGAGAAAAAAGAGTTGGGTGCAAATAAAATACAAAACAAAAATAAATGGGAATATATCTGGAGACATAAGATTGAAAAAGAATAAAAGTGCATTTTTCCTTTGGAGTGGAAGTAATCACACTTCCAGGTCATTTCTATAGCACTTGAGGCACTGAGAGAAATATAAGTGCCTGTTCCAGAAAGAGAGGGAGAAGGCTACTCTTCTTGTCCTTTCACACTGGTCCCCTGGCCATGCAGATAGATTCTGAGCTTACTGAGTACTTCTTTCTCAAAGGGACCTCAAATATGAATAGTATTCAAGAGGTCATTGTTCCAGGTGTAGATGACAACTCCTGGGAGGTGGAGCTCAAGTTCTTGGTTGAAAATGATCCTACTCCATCTATATCCACTTCCTCTCCACAGCTCTGTAGACAGAGCCAGTCCCAGTGTGGACTGTGAAGGGGCTTCATCCTCAGCCTGAAATAGTGGAGGCTGGTGGTGCTGTGCTGAAACAAAGCCCAGGAAGAGGAGAATCCGTCATCAGTACTAGAGGCCAAGATAGGAACCGTTAGGCCCGACTTCCATTAGTTAGACCAGTCCTGGGACCCTACCTGTTTCCTACTCAAGAAACAGATGTCCCGGACCAACTCAAAAGAGAATACTGACTTCCTTGGTGGTTCAGTGATGAAGAATCCACCTGCCAATACAGGAGACACAAGTTCAATCCCTGGTCCAGGAAGATTCCACGTGCCACGGAGCCAGTAAGCCCTGCGCCACAACTATTGAGCCTGTGCTCTGGAGCCTATGCTCCACCATAAGAGAAGCCAGCACAATGAGATGCTCATGCACAGCAGCTAGGGAGTAGCTCCCACTCATGGCAACAAGAGAAAAGCCAATGCAGCAATGAAGATCAAGCAAGGCAAGAATAAATAAGTAAATTAAATTACAAAATACTTTAAAAAAGAGAGAGAACGCATGGCAGAAGCTGTGCCTTTACCCATCGTCTGTGTTCTCCATGAAGCCCATTTGGACCAATGTGCCAGAACCTGCCCTGCCATATCCATGGCCTGGCTGTTAGGGACGAAGCCCAAGACTGGGACAAAGCTGTACTTGACAGGACTGTCCACACAGGTGCATGCAGGGAGTCCCGTACCAGCAGAGATAGCCAGGCATGGCATGAACCTGAGCTGTGCCCTGTAGATGAGTCTGCAGCCTGATAGGAAACTTGTGCAAGACACTGGAGCAATAGAAACGTCCCCTGGACTTTTGACCTGGGAAACACCACCCCTGTACATGAGGCTTACCCTGTCTAGGTTCACCTCCTGGGGCTTTGTGGACACTGTTTTTCATTGTTTAAGTTTTCCTTTTCTTTCTAACATCTCTGCTGAGGATGCAAATCTGAGAAGTGAAAGTCTTGAGGTGAGTTGAAAGTCTTGAGTCCTAAAGTGAAAGTCTGAGAAGTCCCAGGTTAAGCTGGCCATGACTTAGCAGTCCTGAGGACTGAGCATATGGGTAGAAGAGCTCCTTGAGAGTGTAGGAATGCACTTGGGCACAAGGAGATCTCTTTCCGTGTGGCTGCAGGTGTAGTTTTAATTTTTTTTCTTCCTTCCTATCTGTGTCCTGACTCAGAAAAGCTGGAGCCAGAGCTCCTTCCTTCCCTGATAGGTAAGTTCCTCCAGAAGGAGAGAGATCATACCATTTACCATCTGCCAAGGGCTTTCATGAGTTCCCTTAGAAGTCTGGCTTTGGCATTGACCTGATTACATTTCAGATGGGCTCTGGATGGAAGCTTTTGGGAGAGGCCTGCCTTAGCCACACCCGAATGCCTTCTGAGAAAGACAATATTGAACTGAAAGTCTGAAAATACTTCCTACTCATTCTATGGGCCACTCCTCATCTCAAGGATGGTTAGATTTGGAATGCCCAATTTATCTGTTTATGGTGGTGGAGTTCTCTGTAGGGAGCTTTTCAAAACTGAGGGCTGAGGGTCTTGGGATGAGCGTCCCACTGATTCTTAGTTCATCACTTGAAGGTTGGCATCTGATAACTTTGGAGAAACTACACGTATAACACAAGATGGTTCTGTTATGTCTGAAAAGTATGCAGTTACTGCTTTTTCCATCCAAATGCCATTCTTCTGTCCTGAGGGCACAGTGAACAGGTATTTCAAGATTGGTATGACCTTTGACCCCAAAGAGGATTGCCACAATAGTTTCTGATGATCCTTAGTTTCAATAGCAGAGAGGTTCTTATATAAGGCAGGGTTCTTATGCCCATGAGAACGTGTATATTTCTCAGGTAAAGCACAGAAATGTTTCATATCAGTCTCATCTTGCAAGCCCTGAACAGGATGGTCACCCTGTTGGAGTTGTTGAAACTTTAGGCTTTAGGTTTTTCCCATTTTCTGAGCCAGATGTTGCTCTTAGACAGTCAAACTGCCTAGTTGGGATCTTATTGTACATAGTGATCTACAGCTAGGTTTTGACACTTCACTGTGTATTGTGGAGAGATTTTTCAGGTCACTATACACATGGCACCCCACTCCAGTACTCTTGCCTGGAAAATCCCATGGACCGAGGAGCCTGGTGGGCTGCAGTCCATGGGGTTGATAAGAGTCGGACATGACTGAGCGGCTTCACTTTCACTTTTCACTTTCATGCGTTGGAGAAGCAAATGGCGACCCACTCCAGCGTTCTTGCCTGGAGAATCCCAGGGATGGGGGAGCCTGGTGGGCTGCCGTCTATGGGGTCGCACAGAGTCGGACACGACTGAAGCAACTTAGCAGCAGCAGCAGCATACACATGTTTGCTTCTTATTACTGCATATCATTCCACAGTATGAATATACCTAAATCAATGTCATCACCTCTTTACTGATGCACATTCAAGTCAGTACTACTTCGCCTCTGTTTTCCTTTCTCTGGTTGGCTGAATGTCAGTCCTTTGTTTCTCTGTCCTCTCTATACTTTCCCTCTACTTATTCTGTCTCTGTTGGCATTTAAGACTGGGGGATAAGGGACTTGCAGTGATTCTGCTGCAGGGAGGGGTGGTAACTCAAGGTCAGGGGTGACCCTGGCTGGCTGGCTGTTCCTTTAGCTTGTCCCCTCCTAACCAGCTGTATGAAGGATTTGAGGCAGCTCAGCAAACAACCTGGTCCTTGCCTTCAAAGACCTCAAGTCTTACAGGGAAACAGACATGTGAGTGATCCACCCAAGGCAGAGCAGCAGAGGGTGAGGGGCAGCATTCCAAGTCCCACTTGACTTCCTGGGCTTTCATCACCTCCATCACTTGCTCAGTGTTTGACATTGCACAAGTTATTTCACTTCTGAATACCTCAGTGTTCCCTTCTTAAAGTGATGTTGTAAGAGTCTTTTTTTCTTAAAAGGTTGATCTTGATCTAAGAAATAAGATAATACGTGTGAAGGACTTACCACAGTGCTTGGCCTGCACTGATCTAGAACAGTGAACCCTTAGGAAGCTAACAGGGTGTGGCTGTGCATAGAATGGGGTACCAATCAAACAGGGAGACGTGGGCTTTGGGTTCAGTGGGGTTGAAATCCTTTGGGCAACACCCAAAGGATGGGTAGCTTTTCCCCTGGCAGAGCTGGAGGGGGGTATTCCAGGGGACAAAGAGGTAAGAGTTACAGTACTGAGTTGGAAAGAGGAGGCAAGCTTGGGGTAGGGGGCGGAGGACCTGTGGCCAGAAGGTCATGCTCACAGGCAAAGGCGAGGGAAAGTCCTTTAAGGGATGTACACAACCAGGCTTCTGGCACTGGGAAGGGAGTTCAGGGCCCTTGCATGGACTTGAGCCCCAAAGCTGAAGCTGCAGGTCTATCCCAGGACCACCGGTGGCGTCAGGCAGGGCTCGGGAAGGGTGCTCCTTTCCCACTGTCCTCCTGTCTTGTTCGGCAGGGGCCTCCTCCCAGGGCTTGGCCACTCCCCGCGCCCAGCACCCCCACCCCTCAGCCGGTTGGGAGGCAGTCAGGAGGCTTTTTGCGGGGGCTGTGCCGGGTGGGCGGTTTTCCCAGAGCAAGGAACCGAGCAGGACTGAGTTGGCGCCAGCTCCCTCAGATATAGACGTTGCTGGCTGGATGACCAGCCTGCCCAGCTAGCGAGAGCCCAAGGGCTCCCTTGAGCACTGTATCCCGGAGCTGGAGGCTGCACCACCACACCTCAGGGGTGTGGCATGTCACAGAGGGAGGCCAGAGGGGCACGGGCCATGCCAGGACTGGGGCAGAGCCCGGCCAAGGCCACACCGAGGTTGTTAGCAGGCACTGAGAGGAAGAGGAGCCGCCTGAGCAGGAGAGGGCAGGACCTGTGGGAAGAGTCCAGCTGGAGCAACCAAAGATGGAGCCGAACAGCCCCGAACCCTCGAGGAGCCAGGGCCAGGAGCCTGGCTCGGGGTCGGGTAAGAAAGTCGGGGCCTGAAGAGGGAGCTGGGGAGGCAGGCATGGGAGGTGCTGCAATGTCATCTCTGATGGCAGAGTCTCATTCATGGTTAATATCCTGCCCAAGAGAGGGGCCACTGGTCAACTTCTGCTCCAGGGCTCCATGCTTGGGTAGTTGGGACAAGTCAGAACAGCCTTCACCACAGTGCGGCTCAGAGAGCTGGCCCAGCTGACTTCTCTTGAGGAAACTGAGACCCAGAAGAGTGAGGTGCTTCCCAAGGTCCCAGAGCAGCCATCAGCAGCAGGGCCAGCGGGCTTTGCTGTCCTTTCCTCTTAACCACAGCCGTGTCCTCATCTCAGGACCTGGCTGGGCCGAGGGTCAGCCCTACAGAGCAGGGCAGGGCTGTGTGCTTGCTGTGGACCCAGGGCATCCTGATAAGCAGGATTCAGAGTTAGGTGTCAATGGAGCAAGAGCCAAGGGAGGCCCAGTGGAGAATGGGAGAGGCCAGGACTCACAGTTCTGAGCCCAGGTAAGGTCTTCTCTCCATTTCCTCCACTGTAAAGTGGGGCTGGGTAGAGAACAGACAAAGAGGGGACGAGGCCCTTGAGTCTCTGCCTATTGGCTTGCTACTACTCTGGCAGGAGACCTTGCCCCAGGATACACTTAGCACCCGGGGCGATGGGGGTCCGGTCAGACCCACTCACGGGGGTCCTCTGTGCAGAGCGAGGCCAGTCCTGAGAACGCTGCGCGGGAGCGGAGCCGGGTGAGGACGCTGCGCCAGGCCTTCCTGGCCCTGCAGGCCACCCTGCCGGCCGTGCCACCTGACACCAAGTTGTCCAAGTTGGACGTGCTGGTGCTGGCCACCAGCTACATAGCCCACCTCACCCGCACGCTTGGACAAGAGATGCCCGGCCCCTCCTGGCCGCCTTTCCTGCGTGGACTCCGCTATTTGCACCCTCTCAAGGTAGGTCGCAGGCCCGGGGCCTTGGGGAAGGGGGTTTGGGATGGGGAACCCTGGACTCAGCCCCCATCCCTTGGGCAGAGCTGACATTGGGACCAGCTGCTTCCTGCTCTCTCAGAGGGAAAGAAGCTGAGGCAGGCTGTTGGGACTGGGCTGACCCTGTGTTTCTCATGGGATGCAGTGGGGATGATGATTAGAAATGACTTCATGAGAATGTGGTTCCTCCAAGGGGAGGGAAATTCTTAAGAGGCCCCAAGACTCTGGGGCACTTAGTGGTCGAGGAGCGAAGTGGGCAGTTTCCAGGGCTGGGGTCTGGGGAAGAAAACCACACTTTAGGGAGATTCCTAGATTCCAGGGCCTTCATGCCACCATACAGGGCCTTGGTGGCCTCTGGACTTCTGTCTCAGGAGGGGTTGGCCTAAGAAAACATCACTTTGGAAGCCACCCAGCTGGGCAGGGGACCAGCAGGGGCTGGGAAATCAGGGAGGAGGGCATACTGCATCCAGAACTTACCAGGCTGCCACCTACCTTTCCCGAACTTCTATTTTATTATACGTAAAAAGGAAGATAATGTGAGTCTGACTTCGCTTCCAGGGAATGAAATGAGATCATGAAGGAAAAGTATGATTAATAATAATCATCATTGCAATAACAGTTAACATTGTGTTAACATTATGTTAAGTTATTCCAGGAGCTGGACTAAGGGCTTTAGAGCATTTTCATCTTTTAATCCACACAGGAACCATATGAAGGTTTGTTTGTTTGTTTTTAATTGAGAATTACTTTACAGACAAGGAAAACAAAGCTTAGGGAGGTTAAGTATCTGAATGCTGTTTAAACCCTAGAGTGTCTGACTTTAGACCCTGGGCTCATAGCCACTAGGCAGGCTGCGGGGGTGGAGGTGGGGTGGGGGGTGCAGAGTAAGTTGCCAGTTGCAGAGTGTAACTGTGATAAAGGGTCATCTTTGCTCTCTGAGGATAGCAACTTTATTTTTATGGAGGATACTTGTCACCATCTCTCTCCCTTAAACATCATTAGTTCTGAAATGTCTTGAGACTTAAGATATTTTTTTTTTTTGATGTAAATACAGCTAAAATGCAAGAATTTGAAACAAAAAGGGGTCACTCTGAAATGCCAGTGGTGGCACCTGGTGCAGAGTCCCTGGGTGGCACTGTCATTCCTTAGCTGAGGGGAGGCCATTGCATGAAGTCAGTGATGGATACATATGTTGAAAAATGAATACACGAGAGCCCGGCTAGGGCTCGAACCCTGGCAGCTTGGTGGGGTGGGGTAGCTACCCAGGAGCAGGGGCCCTCAACCACTGGGTTAGAGGGCTGTCAAGAGGAGGGCAGATCTTAGGGCAGAGTCAACCTGGCATTTTCTGGGACTGCCCACGTGCCTGCTGCAAGGACTGACAGGCCTGAGAGGCCTGCTGCTTTTAGAGAGAGTGGGCAGCACTGATGTGTGCGGCCACAGGCACTTGGGCGGGCGCGGGGCGAGAGAAGGAGCCAGGACTGTTCAGTGTCAGGAGGAGCCTCTCCCTGCCCCACTCGGCCGCCCTCCCAACAACCCAGCCCTTGGCAGCTGCCCACCTCCCTCCCCACCACGGTGGGGGTGGTTTCCTCTTGTGGCCATTGCTCTCCTCAGACAGCTCCTCCTGTGCCTCTCAGCCAGGCTCAGGTGGTCAGGAGAAGGCATGAGGCCAGGAGTGGTGGTGAGCCCAGGACCACTGTCACAGTGCAGTTGTGGTGGTGGGAGGGGGTGGTCCCAGGGAGGGAGGCTAGGGAAGGCCTAGTTTTGGGTGCCAAGGGCTACAAGGGGCTTTGCTAGTGAGCTTGACTCTCGTGCCCTCCCTGTGTCTTGCAGAAGTGGCCAATGCGATCTCGTCTCTACGCTGGAGGCCTGGGGTGCTCTGGCCTTGACTCTACCACAGCCTCCAACTCGGGCCAAAGAACAAAGGAGGCAGAGGCTGGGCCCCAGGTCTCTGGAGAGCCAGATGCCCTTCTTTCCACCAGGCCACTGTCACCAGCACCCAGTGACAAGTGATCGTCACAGTCACCCCCTTCTCCTGGACTGCGACTCAAGCCTTGGGACCTGGATTCTCTGCCAGGACTCACCTGTCTTCATTCTGTCTCTCACCCATCGGATCTGATTCAGGCTCAGCTCTGGGTCCCAGCAGAGCAGTGGGCACCTCTGTGATGAGAGTACTCAGGAGGACCAGGAGCAGATAGAGCCTCAGCTTGCCACCCACGGGTGACACCCCAGGGGCTCCCTTGTGGCAGTTACAAGGAAAGGGTTTGATTGAGTTGGAAGTTGAATTCGTGCATTGTCCCTTGCTTTTCTCTCCTGAGGTTCCTCCCACAAAGCCTGGGAGATCGCAAGACAATGGCACAGAGGTAGCACCTGAGGCTGAGGTAGCCGCCGAGGCTGGCAAAGGCTGCAGGGGCTGATGGGAAGACCAGGGGCCAGACTGGCTTTTGGCAGCTGTGAGTGTAAACAGAGCTGGGCCGGGGTCATATAGACAGAGGGGACACTGAAGAAGGGAACGTGCTTTGCTATTTGCACTGCAAGATGCTCACCTGATGTCAGAGGCAGGGAGGAATTTAGGAGTCTTGTATCTGCATCACGGTCTCTCCAGCTGCCCCTCATCACTACTATTTCTCCCTCTCTGGGCCCTGCAGCCTTCCACTCTTTTCTTGATATGAGTTATATTTACAGGTTAAGCCAGAAAACTTACATTGCTCACATTCCAGGATGCAGAGAAATCTGTACGTGGTCCTAGCTGCCTGGTTTGAAATTTCATCCCAACACCTTAAAGCCTTATGTATGAAGACTCAATTACATCCTTGAAGGACCTTAGAAGGAGAATGTGTATCTTTTCCAGGGGATAATAATGACAATCTGCCATTGTATTAGACACCTAACCTCCAAGATAGGCCCAGGTTCACTAGGTTCCTTCCATGATTTTGGCTGAAGGCCTCACTGGCTCACGAGTTATTTCCACAGTCTGTCTTCGAATGAGCTCTCTCTGGCCAGCTCCTCCCCACAGGCACTGCCCTCCCAGGCTCTCTCCCTGTCCTGCCATGGGGTGCCAGAAATCAGATAGTGCTCTGATGGAATTTATCTCTGGCCCTGTAGAAGTTGTTTGAGGAAAGATCACAGAGTCTATACATACAGAAAGGAACTTTCCAGATTAGGTGTGGCTTCAGATCAGACACCTAAAGCCCAGACAGAGAAGGAACCACCTTTTTGTTAAACTTCAGTGCCTTGGAGTGGAAAGGCAGGGACCAGGCCAACTAGAGTCCCAAAAGGGATGGATAGCCTTAGACAGAAGCCGCTGTTGCCACCATGAGAGCAAATGAGATTCCGACTGGCTGGGAGCATCCAGGAGCCTGAGCCCTGGTGTGCGGAGTGGCTATTCCTCCACAGGGCTGGCTAGAACAGCGGGAGAAAGGGGGCTGAGGGAGTGACTCAGCAGACTGGGGCGGAAGCAGGAAAGGAGACACAGAACGTCCCAGCCGAGGCAGCGTGAGACGTGGGAGAGCAGCTGGACCGGGGCTGGGAGCCATGGGGAGAAGGCCTCGGCCAAGGCCAGGCTCGTAAATCTCCCGAGTCTCCGCTGAGGGGCCCGGAGAGCTTGTGCAGAGCCGCTTTGGGCAGCTGGACGGGGCCAGGCAGGGCAGAGACCAGGTGTGGGTGGGCACGAGCACAGCGTTCTTCACAAGACCATAAAAGTCCAGCTTGAATGTTCTATTTTTAAAGCCAAATAGCAGTATCTTCCTTGTTGAGTTTGAGCATGATCGGAAGAGGAACAGATGAATTTCTTCATGAGCTGGTAGCACACCATCTCTCTGGGAATGAAGCTGGGAAAGCTGGCTTTGAGGGTGTGTTGGGTCCCTGTCCCCCACCATCTGCCATAGCATAGGGCTTCTTCTGCTAACTCAGGGTTTGGAGCTTGCTGCATCCACCCAGTTCACATCCAGCCTTTGCCTTGTAATGTCACATCTTTTGTGGGCAGAAGGATCACATTACCCTGGTAGAAAAGACAAGGAGGGCCAGAGAGGGATGCAGCTGGTGGGAGCTGGGGAGGGCAAGTGCCATCATGACGAGTTGCTAAGTCTGTCTCGGGATCCTTCCAGGCAAAGCTGCTTTCCTTAGTGCTCTAGACAGGCCCTGTGGGCTCCAAAAGCCTTCTCCAGTCAGACAGCACCCAGCACAGCCCAGACCAGGAGGCAAAAGGGTACAAGAGGGCAGGCATTGCCAAGGAAAGGACCAGGGGATGAATGGGAATAACCAGAAGAGATGTCAGCTTGGAAACTTTGACCCATAAATGAACCAGAACCAAGAGTAGGCCCTTTTTCCTCTGTAGCAGAGAAAGAAAAATACCCTCTCACTAGGAGACCCTAGGGGAAAGGGTATGTGGGAAAGAAGCTCCAAAAGGAAACAGGAGCCCAGACGACAAAATGACACTCAGGTGTCCTGGATCAGGAGTGAGAAGGATGCTGGTCCACTGGGGGGTCTTTTACCTCCTGCCCCATCCCCAGGTGCCCACTCACCGTAGGGGTGGGGCATTGATGGCCAGGACGGCTTCCCTGGGGCCTGATGTGTGATATGCCTGTGCTTTCTGAGGGGCAACAAAGTTAGAGGGCAGTGGCTTAGATGAGCTTTGGGAAAAGCAGAGCTGGCCAAGGGATACCTAAATATTAAGGTGGAGACTGCGGATTTCACTGAACTGAGAACTAAGTGATTAGAAACAGAATCTAGTCTTGTCTGAGAAATTCCCTTTCTCTTCCTCTGGACGGAGCCGGGCAAGGATGAGTCAGATGGCCCTGATAGATAAGATGCATGTCCTCTCCCTTGTGTGGCCCAAGCCCTAAACCCAGGGCCCCTGCAACTTTGGTATTCGAGAGCAGAGGTTGGCAATCTATGGCTTGCAAACCAAATGCAGCCCCAGATTTTGTGCTAAGTCACTTCAGTCATGTCTGACTCTTTGTGACCCCATGGACTGTAGCCCGTCAGACTCCTCTGTCCATGGGATTATCCAGGCAAGAATACTGGAGTGGGTTGCCATGCCCTCCTTCAGGGGATCTTCCCAACCCAGGGATTGAACTTGAGTCTCCTGTGTCTCCTGCATTGGCAGGCACCATCTGGGAAGCCCAGATTTTGTAAATAAGTTATTGGAAAACAGATACACCTATTTATTTACATACGATCTATGGCTACTTTCCTGATACAATGGCAGGGTTGAATAGCTGCCACAGACAGAAAAGCCCAAAATATTTAGAGTTCCTGTGAAGGAACTCTAGCCCTCTATAGAAAAAATTTGGTCCTGATCACAGATATGTGAAGTGTTGGTCTAGGAACACTGGGGGTCCCTGAGACCCATTCCATGCTCTAAGTGGCCAAAATTATTTTCATAATACAAGATGGGATTTGCCTTTTTTCACTCCTAGTCTCTCATGAGTATATGGAATTTTCCAGAAGCCAAACAACATGGGATATTGCAACAGCAGATGGAGTGTAGAAGCAGATAGGAGAATCCAGCTCTCAATTACAATAGACATTAAAGATATTTGCAAAAATGTAAAACAATGCCCCTCTTCTCATTAAATATTTTCCAATACAGAACATAATTCTTTTTCATAAAAATGGTATGTATAGTCACATATAGTGGGTTAATTGATGTTATTTTTAAATAAATATTTAAGTCTATTTTAATTTCTAATATGATAAATATCAATAGAAATTACCCACAGCAAAAGCTTCTCAGAGTCCTACGTTTTAAAGAATGTAATGGGATCCTAAGACCAAAAATTCTTAGAATCTCTACTCTAGAATAGATTGGCAATGGTCAAGAAAAGCTCTCACTTCATCCTCCTGACCCTGTATGTGACAACTCTACCTTCTGCCTGGGGCAGACACAGTGATTCAGTCCTGGCCTTCAAGACAAGGGGCTTGAGGTAATGGGGGGCAGGGTGTGCCTGGCAGAATGTGGACAGAGGGTCCCGAGTCAAGATCACAGTGAGGTCTCCTGGAGGATGAAGGTGGGGCTGATCCCCGGCTGGGTCGGGCCTTCCTCAGGCACAGCCATGGCCTCCTTTTCTCTGCTGCCCTCAGCATCCCTCTGCTCATCTTCTCTGGAAAGATGGAGGAAAAGCCAGCAGCCACCAGGGAGATCATGGGGACAGAGCAGAAACTAGGACCATTGAATTAGCTGAGAAGCTATGACGGGGAAAAGCTATGAAGCTATGAGAAGCTGGGTGTTTTTTAGCCTGTAAGAAAATAACAAATTATCAGATTAGGAACACTCCTCCACATTAAGGAGGCTGGAAGGAGAAAAATAAGTTGAGTAAATCAGGTTGGCCTAAATACCAGCAGGTCTATCAAGGTTTCAGTGGGTCAAAACCTCTGGGTTGGGTCCAAGTTGGATGAAAATAGGTTCTGTGTCACACATCCCAGAAACCACCGCTGACTGCATGGTGGCAAGCAGAGTCTTGGAGAAAATACAGGTACACTCTCTCTACAAATGCAAACTTTGAATAGGGCTTAGAGAGGGAGCCATGTGAATATAAAACTGTCAAGGTGTGCTGTGCTCTGAGAATGAGGGTAGTAGCATGAAGCAGAAACTGAAGTAAAGCTCAGCTCTAATCCCCAAAGTGTGGGTTCGTGCCAAGCCTGCAGAGAAGGGCTATGTCTCATCACAAAAGGCCATTGGCCCTGACGCTGGGAAGGCAGCCAGATGTGGCAAGTGCTGATCAGCAAAGCTCCTCTTCCTTCACCCACCAGGGCTGGTTTAATGTGCTTCAAACATGTGGTGATACTTCACCAACGGGCCAAGGAGGTTCTTTCTTGACCAGTCTTACCAGGTATCTGTTGGCAACAACACGCTGCCAACATCATTTCCCTGGACAGGACAGACCAAGGCAGACCTGTTTTGCTCTCAGAAAGTTGTCATAAAATATGTCAGTAACCCAGACAGGCAGGCCTCTCGTATGTTCCTACAAAAATGAATATTTCCTGGCGCCTTTGAAAGGTGGAGCTCCACATGAGATTTTAAAAAGTGTTACTAAAAAATTGTGAAATCCTAGGTTGTATTTTGATGACTAACAGGGCCCAAAGTTAACAGCTTTTTATGGGGCTCCTGTTACATGTGAGCCATGGGGTGGGCGTTGGGCGAGAAGACTGGATAGCCCTTTTTGAAAGGCAGCGGCACTTTTAGAAGAGAACCTTATATTGCAAATCCTCTTAAGAAACCAACTGTTAAAAACACTACCAGTGAAGTGATGGGATATGTTATTAACACCAAGCTTATTTAAGACCTAGAATGAAAAGCAGCCAGTCTCCTGCATATTAAAAGAAGCCAAAAAAAAAAAAAAAAGAAGAAGCCAGAGCCATCCACAGCCTCCCAGGAACAGTAAAAATCCTAAGTTGGTCCTCCTAAAGCTCTTTTAGGAAGGAGAAAAATGTCTTTTCTGGCTTAAGGAGACACAAAGATTGGCTGGGCTTTCTGCCCACCACACCTTTACTAGAGAATTTTTTTTCTTTAAAGCATTTCAAGGATGATCTTTGTATAAAGCCAGAACTTGAATTGTTCAGAAGCCACCCGCTGGCTTCTTTACCAGAACTTCTCCACTTAAATTTACATCTCAAGACAGGAAGCTCATCTATTTTAAACAACTCCAAGCTCTTTGTAAATTGAAAAATTGTGAAAGAAGATGGCTCTGATCTTGACAGGAGGGTATTATTTGGGTTGATCAGTTCTTCCATAGCTTTTAGTGTTTTTCCCAACTTAATATGGTCCTGGATGATCATCTCATTACCTGGTGCAATAACTGCTATACTTAGGGAGCTTTCATTCAATTTGTTCTCAGTTATGGCAACCATGCATTTACAGAAGGAATTTCTCCTGAGATACCCTAAGTGAATATGAAGAAACACATCAGGAGAGAGAAAACTTGGGCTTGTAAAAAATCCTTAACTGACTGCTGAAAAGAAATTATATGCTTTATGGGACTCCTGCATGAGTGCCATATTTTCTAAGAAACATTATTGGGCTTCTATTGCTGACATTATGGTAGACTAATGTGCAGGAAATCCCTTCTGGTACAGAACACGCAGAATGATGGATAAAAATTTTTTAATGTTTAAAAATGCATTGCTGGGCTGGCAGAAAAGTGAGGGAAAGGAATAACAAAGTATAAAACCAAAATTGGTAGGCCAGCACTGAAGCCAGGGTAGCCCTGATGGTATATGCAGGCTCCTGGTTTTAAGAGGCCAAATCTAGGGACGAGAGACAAAAGCCCAGGGGCCATACAAAGTGTGAAGTTGGATCAAGGACTCTGTGATCAACCTGGGATCCCCAAATGCCAACATCCTTTGTGAGTAAAAGAGAGATAAGAATACATGCCCAAATAGGACTGGACTTGGGGTAGAAGTGGGGGAGAGAGTCTCCCACAGATTTCCAAACCCTTAAAATTTGGGGGGAGAAACCAAAAACCCCTATTTTAAGTGATTTCAATTTAGAAGTATTTCTAAGCACAAGAAAGTACAATTCTTTTCTGGAAGAACATACTTTAAATCAGGCTCTGAAGGAGTTCCATGGGTAAAAACGTGAGCTCATAGCAAACAATTATAAAAATCAGAAGGAAACACGGAGCCATAAGCAGTGAGAGCAGAAGCCCTGAACTTGTAAGTGGTAGGACCACACTTGCAGTGGCCACAGCTACTGTGATATTCAGGTGCAGAATGCACGTTAGACATGTTTACGTTATGTATAAAGAAATAAAGAGGATTTTGAAAAGACAAAGCAGGAACATGAGGCTGGCAAACATGACCAGGCAGAACTGGAGGAAAATATAGAATTTCTATAAATTAAAAATACAATATTTTAATTAGAAATCCAGTAGATGATTCAAAACTGCTGAAAATGGAACTAATAGGAACAGATCTGAAGAAATAACTAGAATTCAGTATATATGGACAAAGAGACAGAAAACAGAGAAAAGAAGAATATCAGAGAGCATTTTCATCACCTTAGAATAAGAATGTCCTTTAAAAAGACACAGACAGCACTAACTCTAAAGGAAAAATTGATGCATTATGCTACATGAAATTAGGAACATCTGTTTGTCTTAAGATGCCTCTGAGAGTGAAAAAGGCAAGTTCACAGACTGGGAGAGAATATTTGCAATATATAGGATTAGAAGAATTGTATCAAGAACTTTTACTGAAAAATCCTCTAGTACAATAAGAAAAAGACTGACCACCCAATTGTAAATGGTCTAGAGATGATCAGAAACCTTTCTAAAGAGGATACCCAAGTGACTGAAGATGTGTAACCTCAATAGTAATTCAGTTCAGTTCAGCTCAGTTCAGTCGCTCAGGTATGTCTGACTCTTTGCGACCCCATGAATTGCAGCACGCCAGGCCTCCCTGTCCATCACCAACTCCCAGAGTTCACTCAGACTCACGTCCATCGAGTCAGTGATGCCATCCAGCCATCTCATCTTCTGTCGTCCCCTTCTCCTCCTGCCCCCAATTCCTCCCAGCATCAGAGTCTCTTCCAATGAATCAACACTTCGCATGAGGTGGCCAAAGTACTGGAGTTTCAGCTTTAGCATCATTCCTTCCAAAGAACACCCAGGGCTGATCTCCTTTAGAATGGACTGGTTGGATCTCCTTGCAGTCCAAGGGACTCTCAAGAGTCTTCTCCAACACCACAGTTCAAAATCATCAGTGCTTTGGCGCTCAGCTTTCTTCACAGTCCAAGTCTCACATCCATACATGACTACTGGAAAAACCATAGCCTTGACTAGACGAACCTTTGTTGGCAAAGTAATGTCTCTGCTTTTGAATATGCTATCTAGGTTGGTCATAACTTTCCTTCCAAGGAGTAAGCATCTTTTAATTTCATGGCTGCAATCACCATCTGCAGTGATTTTGGAGCCCCAAAAAATAAAGTCTGACACTGTTTCCCCATCTATTTCCCATGAAGTGATGGGACCAGGAACAACAGACTGGTTCCAAACAGGAAAAGGAGTCCGTCAAGGCTGTATATTGTCACCCTGCTTATTTAACTTATATGCAGAGTACATCCCCACCCTTATGGCAGAAAGTGAAGAGGAACTAAAAAGCCTCTTGATGAAAGTGAAAGAGGAGAGTGAAAAAGCTGGCTTAAAGCTCAACATTCAGAAAATGAAGATCGTGGCATCTGGTCCCATCACTTCATGGGAAATAGATGGGGAAACAGTGGAAACAGTGTCAGACTTTATTTTGGGGGGCTCCAAAATCACTGCAGATGGTGACTGCAGCCAGCCATGAAATTAAAAGATGCTTACTCCTTGGAAGAAAAGTTATGACCAACCTAGATAGCATATTCAAAAGCAGAGACATTACTTTGCCAACAAACATCCATCTAGTCAAGGCTATGGTTTTTCCGGTGGTCATGTATGATGCGAGAGTTGGACTGTAAAGAAAGCTGAGCGCCGAAGAATGGATGCTTTTGAACTGTGGTGTTAGAGAAGACTCTTGAGAGTCCCTTGGACTGCAAGGAGATCCAACCAGTCCATTCTGAAGGAGATCAGCCCTGGGTGTTCTTTGGAAGGAATGATGCTAAAGCTGAAACTCCAGTACTTTGGCCACCTCATGCGAAGAGTTGACTCATTGGAAAAGACTCTGATCTGGGAAGGATTGGGGGCAGGAGGAGAAGGGGACGACAGAAGATGAGATGGCTGGATGGCATCACCGACTCAATGGACGTGAGTTTGAGTGAACTCCGGGAGATGGTGATGGACAGGGAGGCCTGGCGTGCTGTGATTCATGGGGTCGCAAAGAGTCGGACACGACTGAGCAACTCGACTGAATTGAACTGATGGGACCAGATGCCATGATCTTAGTTTTCTAAATGTTGAGCTTTAAGCCAACTTTTTCACTCTCCTCTTTCACTTTCATCAAGAGGCTTTTTAGTTCCTCTTCACTTTCTGCCATAAGGGTGGTGTCATCTGCATGTCTGAGGTTATTGATGTATCTCCTGGCAATCTTGATTCCAGCTTGTGCTTCTTCCAGCCCAGCGTTTCTCATGATGTATTCTGCATATAAGTCTTTGTTGTACCATGTGAGATCTAGTTCCCTCACCAGGGATTGAACCCTGGCCCCCTGCTTTGGGATCAAGGAGTCTTAGCCACTAGACTACCAGGGAAGTCCTCCCAATAGTAATTAGAAACATGCAAACTGAAATCATAATGAGATACCACTACATATTTGCCAGAATGGTTAATACCTGTGTCCAGCAAGTATACATCTAGGTATATACCCCCAAAATATGAGTGCACAAAGGACATCAAAGCTGTATAAGAATGCTCATAGCCAGGGTTTCCCTGGTGGTCCAGTGGCTAAGACGTCATGCTCTCAATGCAGGGGGCCCAGGTCCAGTCCCTGGTTGGGGAATGCAACTAAGAGTTTGCATGCTGTGATTAAAGATCCTGCATGCTACAACTAAGACCTGGCACAGCAAAATAAATGAATAAGGAAATTAAAAAAATAATAATAATGCTCATAGCAGCATTGTTTGTGATAGTCCCACAATAGAAACTTGTATTCCTTTCTTACAGCTGCTGAGGCTGCACTCCTGCAAACCAGCTGTCACCTTGTTAGGTTCTACCAGTAGGGAGTGCTAGAGGAAACCTTTGAGGCAGGAAGAGAAAAAAGGGATTTGCTTCTTACAGTTTGCTTCCTCCCCTGAGTGTCATGGCGGCAACTGAAGTTTGGGTTTGCAGCCACCACCCCCCACCCCACCCCCCACCCCCCTCTTACTCTAACTGGACTCCTTCCTCTCCTTCCTGAGTTCCTCCACCTCCTCTAGGCTTCTGGATTCCTGGAACTCCCACCTCTTGCCTTTGTTAACCACCACCCATCTGAGACCTTCCTCCTGTTGCCACATCTATGTTTCCCAAATTCTTTCTTTGGCCTTTGCAGTCCTTATAACAAGTTCCCTCTGTTAAAAAGAACTGGTAGGGGGATTTCCCTGGTGGTCCAGTGGCTAAGGCTCCATGCTCCCAAAGCAGGGGGCCAGGGGTTCGATCCCTGGTCAGGGAAGTAGATCCCACATGCTGCAACTAAGACCTAGCACGGTCAAAGAAATAAATAAAAACAAATATTATTTTTAAAGTGGTATGGTTTTTATGTTTCTGACTAGACCCTGAATGATACTACAGCCAAGTTTCAATTCTTTTTGGCAAGTTTCAGTTCCGACTCTCCTCCTGACCAGGAATGCATTGAATTCCTCTTTTAAATAGGGAAGCTGAGGGCCTTGACAAGTTTCACAGATCCTCAGAGCCTCGCTTGTTGGTTGTCGATGGCGTCTTGACGTGGTCACAGAAATCACTCAGCCAAAGAGCAGAGCGTCTTGGATGTCCACCAGTATGACTGCCTGCCAGGAGGACAGGGAAGGTCACACCAACGCTGTGAACATTCTCTAGCTGCGTGTTTTTATTTGCTGTGAGCGTGCATGAGAAAATGGTCTTTCCCAAAGTCTTCACCACCCTCCTCCGATGTTGCTGAGGAAACTGAGTTTGAGAGCGTCAGACTCCAGACCCTCCCTGCTGTTACTATGGCCACCATTGTGTACTCGCATGTTTAATAACGTCATTGTAAAGGCTGATTCTTTAACCAGATTGTAAACACGTGTGCAGAGCTTGCCCAGCAAACAAACAAGAAAGTTGTGTAATTTGTGACCAAAATAATGTGAGTTGAGACCTTGACGGGCCAAGATCTTTCAGCGTTTTTCCCCTAACAGGCTTATACCAAACATGAATTATCATGAAGTCACTCCACCCTCTGTTCCCCCCAAAATAACCTCATAGTATATAATTTTCCTAACCCACTTAAGTACACATCTCCATAGTTCCCACCATTTAAATCTGTGTCTAAGTAAAACAAGTTGCTTATTCAAAAAATCTATTTTTATTTACACTTTCATCCAGAATATTCCCATAAGATTTTCCTATTGCATATAATCTAAATGCCAATCCTTTGGTTCTGCCCAGAGGTGTTATCCAACATCTTGGAATCTCAGCTCCTAACCTCCTCAAGTGCAATTTCCTGGGACTTCCCTAGTGGCCCAGTGGTAAAGAGTCTGCCTTCTAATGCAGGGGACACAGATTCCATCCCTAGTTTGGGAAGATTCCACATACTGGAGAGCAACTAAGCTTATGTGCCACAACTGCCTCGCCTGAGTTCTAGAGATTGTGATTGGCATCAGGAGAAGCCACCACGTGGAGAAGTCCACACACCATAACAAAGAGTAGCCCCATTTCGCCATGACTAGAGAAAGCCCTCACACAGCGAGGAAGATCCAGCACAGTCAAAAATAAATAAAATTAAAGTCCCTAAAAAAAAAACCCACCTCTGCACTTCCATTGCAGGGGGCACAGTTTCCATCCCTGGTAGGGGAACTTCAACAGTATGTGAACCGTGAACTTCCAGATGTTCAAGCTGGTTTTAGAAAAGGCAGAGGA
Organism: Bos mutus; assembly: GCF_027580195.1. NCBI lineage: Eukaryota > Metazoa > Chordata > Mammalia > Artiodactyla > Bovidae > Bos > Bos mutus. The sequence goes on from NC_091627.1 coordinate 34,293,299, forward strand.
ACCAGAGATCAAATTGCCAACATCCATTGGATCATCGAAAAAGCAAAACAGTTCCAGAAATATATCTACTTTTGCTTAATTGACTATGCCAAAGCCTTTGACTGTGCAGATTACAACAAACTGTGGAAAATTCTTCAAGAGATGGGAATACCAGACCACCTGACCTGCCTCCTAAGAAATCTGTATGCAGGTCAGGAAGCAACAGTTAGAACTGGACATGGAACAACAGACTGCTTCCAAATAGGAAAAGGAGTATGTGTCAAGGCTGTATATTGTCACCTTACTTATTTAACTTATATGCATAGTACATCATGAGAAATGCTGGGCTGGATGAAGCACATGCTGGAATCAAGATTGCTGGGAGAAATATCAATAACCTCAGATATGCAGATGACACCACCCTTATGGCAGAAAGTGAAGAGGAACTAAAAAGCCTCTTGATGAAGGTGAAAGTGGAGAGTGAAAAAGTTGGCTTAAAACTCAACATTCAGGAAACTAAGATCATGGCATCTGGTCCCATCGCTTCATGGCAAATAGATGGGGAAACAGTGACAGACTTTATTTTGGGGGCTCCAAAATCACTGCAGATGAATGGTGACTGCAGCCATGAAATTAAAAGATGCTTGCTCCTTGGAAGAAAAGTTATGACCAACCTAGACAGCATATTAAAAAGCAAAGACATTACTTTGCCAACAAAGGTCTGTTTAGTCAAAGCTATGGTTTTTCCAGTAGTCATGTGTGGATGTGAGAGTTGGACTATAAAGAAAGCTGAGTGCCGAAGAATTGATGCTTTTGACCTGTGGTATTGGAGAAGACTCCTGAGAGTCCCTTGGACAACAAGGAGATTCAACCAGTCCATCCTAAAGGAAATCTGTCCTAAATATTCATTGGAAGGACTGATGCTGAGGCTGAAACTCCAATACTTTGGCCGCCTGGTTCGAAGAACTGACTCATTTGAAAAGACCCTGATGCTGGTAAAGATTGAGGGTGGGAGGAAAAGGGAATGACGAGATGGTTGGATGGCATCACCGACTCAATGGACATGAGTTTGAGTAAACCCTGGGAGTTGGTGATGGACAGGGAGGCCTGGAGTGTTGCAGTCCATGGGGTCGCAAAGAGTCAGATGTGACTGAGCAACTGAACTGAACTGATCTCTTCAGTCTTATTGAGACCTCTGATTTTTTTTTTACCACCTTCTGTTTTACTAACCATCTTCCCTTTACTACCCTTACTTCCTCTTCATTCATCTCCTATTCCGTGTTCATTACTATAATTGCTCCTTTGCTGCTCCCCTTCTCCCTCGCTCCCTCCCCCTCCACTGGTTTTGCCTGACACCATCCTGACCCCGTACTAACTTCCCACTCCAGGCCTTGCTTGAATAAGGGGCTGGAGATGAAACTACAACCGTGCTCCCTGGCCTCCCTTGAAATTCTCACCATAAATTTCAAATGGGCACTCAGCCCTGCAGCAACCTTCCCACATATGTTTCCTTTCCCACATCCTAACACATTGATTTCCCACTTTTTCTTTTTTTTTTATAGAGGCCTCTCAGCTTGCCTTCACGACATACTCATGAGAAAACAAGAGCAGTCAAGCAGGAACTCCTCCATCATCATACCCTCGACCACACCTCCCACTTTCCCAGCTGAGCCCACGCTCACGATGGATGAAGCATGTCCTCTATATAGGCCTGAATCCCACCCCTTCTTGCCCTTCTGAAGGGCCTCACTCTTAAAAGTATTCCCTCTGTTTCCTCTGCATCCTTGGCTTTTTTTTTTTTTCACCACTGGATCATTTCTTCCATTTTTATCAGCCTACAAATGCTCTCTAGTATAGCATCTCCCACTAAAACATCCTTCCTTGAACCTGTATCCCCATCTGCTACCACATTTCTCTGCCCCACCTCAGAACAACACTTTTTCCAAGTTCTCTCCGTTGTCCTTCCTCACTCACTTGCTCCATCGAAGTGTTCATCTCTACTTCTAAAATTGCTCCCCTTTTGCCAAATGCGATGTTCATTTCTATGGCCTTGTCTTGGATTTTGTTTTGTTTTTAGTATCATTTGACCCTTTAGAAAACCCTGTCTTCTTGAAGGGTTCTCTAGATTCCTTAACCAGCTGTTCCTTCTCAGTCTTCTTCCTGGCTCCTCCTCCTGCATTCTAATTATAAATATAAAAGTAGCATGGATGTAGGGGAGAATGGATACATGTGTATGTATGACTGAGTTCCTTTACTGGCCACCTGCAACTATGACAAAGCTGTTCATCGACTGTGCTGCTCTAAGCGGCTTCAGTCGTGTCTGACTCTGTGCGACCCCATGGACGGCAGCCCACCAGGCTCCCCCGTCCCTGGGATTCTCCAGGCAAGAACACTGGAGTGGGTTGCCATTTCCTTCTCCAATGCATGAAAGTGAAAAGTGAAAGTGAAGTCGCTCAGTCGTGTCTTAGCAACCCCATGGACTGCAGCCTACCAGGCTCCTCTGCCCATGGGATTTTCCAGGCAAGAGTACTGGAGTGGGGTGCCATTGCCTTCTCCGTCATCGGCTATACTCCAACACAAAATAACAAGGTTTTTAAAAAGTAGTATGGGTAAAATTAGCAAGGCAAAAGTCATTATAAGTAAAGTCAGAAGGCAATTGACAAACTGAACAAGAGTATTTAACAGTTCAGGTCATGGGCATAGTGAAAATATCAGTAATATTCATAGACCTCCTAGAAATTATTAAGAAAAGGCCAACAACCCAGTAGAAAAATGGAAAAAATATAAACAGATCTCTGAAAAGGGAATCAAGCACCCTTTAATATACAAAGAGACAGACACATTCATTACTAATAAAAAGAAATAAAGATTAAAGCTACAGTGAAATACCATTTTCAACCATCATACTAATAAAAATCCCAAAGGTTGATAATATGCTCTATGGAAAAACATATATCGTATATTGTAACATTAATGTGAAAATATCTCTGAGACAGAAATAAATGAAGAAAAAGTACAAAATAGTATGTATTTTATGCTCCCAGAACATATATGGTTTCTGTTTGTATTTACATAAGGAAACACACACAGACACCAAAGGAAAGCAGATACTTATTGAAGGGGGAACTGGGATGGATGGGCATAAGGTGGGAATGAGTCCTTTTTTTGGGGGGTGGGGGTGCTGCACTGTGAAGCATGCAGGTTGTAGTTCCCTGACTAGGGATCACACATTCCTAACTACTGGACCACAAGGAAATTCCCAATAGTAAGTCTTTTAAGGCTATGCATTTTTAAGTTATTTCGCTTTTGAATCATCTGAGTGTATTATTAAAAAAAAAAAAAAAGAAATAAAAACAGTGGTCCAAACTGTGTCTTAGTGCAATTTTTCTATGCATTGCGTTAGTCGCTTCAGTTCAGTTCAGTCGCTCAGTCGTGCCTGACTCTTTGCGACCCCATGAATTGCAGCACACCAGGCCTCCCTGGCCATCGCCAACTCCTGGAGTTCACTCAGACTCACGTCCATCGAGTCAGTGATGCCATCCAGCCATCTCATCCTCTGTCGTCCCCTTCTCCTCCTGCCCCCACTCCCTCCCAGCATCAGAGTCTTTTCCAATGAGTCAGCTCTTTGCATGAGGTGGCCAAAGTTCTGGAGTTTCAGCCTTAGCATCATTCCTTCCAAAGAAATCCCAGGGCTGATCTCCTTCAGAATGGACTGGTTGGATCTCCTTGCAGTCCAAGGGACTCTCAAGAGTCTTCTCCAACACCACAGTTCAAAAGCATCAATTCTTCGGCGCTCAGCCTTCTTCAGGTCCAACTCTCACATCCATACATGACCACTGGAAAAACCATAGCCTTGACTAGACAGACCTTTGTTGACAAAGTAATGTCTCTGATTTTGAATATGCTATCTAGGTTGGTCATAACTTTCCTTCCAAGGAGTAAGCATCTTTTAATTTCATGGCTGCAATCACCATCTGCAGTGATTTTGGAGCCCCCAAAAATAAAGTCTGACACTGTTTCCACTGTTTCCCCATCTATTTCCCATGAAGTGATGGGACCGGATGCCATGATCTTTGTTTTCTGAATGTTGAGCTTTAAGCCAACTTTTTGACTCTCCACTTTCACTTTCATCAAGAGGCTTTTTAGTTCCTCTTCACTTTCTGCCATAAGGGTGGTGTCATCTGCGTATCTGAGGTTATTGATATTTCTCCTAGCAATCTTGATTCCAGCTTGTGCTTCCTCCAGCCCAGTGTTTCTCATGATGTACTCTGCATAGAAGTTAAATAAGCAGGGTGACAATATACAGCCTTGATGTACTCCTTTTCCTATTTGGAACCAGTCTGTTGTTCCATGTCCAGTTCTAACTGTTGCTTCCTGACCTGCATACGATTTCTCAAGAGGCAGGTCAGGTGGTCTGGTATTCCCATCTCTTTCAGAATTTTCCACAGTTTGTTTTGATCCACACATCAAAGGCTTTGGTGTAGTCAATAAAGCAGAAATAGATGTTTTTCTGGAACTCTCTTGCTTTTTCCATGATCCAGCGGATGTTGGCAATTTGATCTCTGGTTCCTCTGCCTTTTCTAAAACCAGCTTGAACGTCAGGAAGTTCATGGTTCACATATTGCTGAAGCCTGGCTTGGAGAATTTTGAGCATTACTTTACTAGCATGTGAGATGAGTGCAATTGTGTGGTAGTTTGAGCATTCTTTGGCATTGCCTTAGTCGCTTGCTGCTGCTGCTGCTAAGTCGATTCAGTCGTGTCCGACTCTGTGCGACCCCATAGACAGCAGCCCACCAGTCTCCCCCGTCCCTGGGATTCTCCAGGCAAGAACACTGGAGTGGGTTGCCATTGCCTTCTCCAATGCAGGAAAGTGAAAAGTGAAAGTGAAGTCACTGAGTCTTGTCCGACTCTTAGCAACCCCATGGACTGTAGCCCACCAGGCTCCTCCATCCATGGGATTTTCCAGGCAAGAGTACTGGAGTGGGGTGCCATTGCCTTCTCTGGCCTTAGTCACTTAGTGGTGTCCAACTCTTTGGGATCCCAGGGACTATATCTGGCCAGGCTCCTCTGTCTATGGAATTCTCCAGGCAAGAATACTGAAGTGGGTAGCCATTCCCTTTTCCAAGGGATCTTCACAACCCAGGGATCGAAGCTAGGTTTCCTGCATTGCAGGCAGATTCTTTACTGTCTGAGCCACCAGGGAAGCCCATTTATTTTTTAAAAAGAGAAACAAAGAACAGTGGTCCAGAGTGATTCTATGCATTAGCTTAAGGAACACAAACACGTGTCTTTCATCTTCACAGGGAGTTAGGACATTATTATAAGCAAGCTGTGTGGATCTGAGTTGTACTTCAGTCCATAACCCTTCCAAAATGGTCATAATGGCTTGAAATGACATTTGCTATGACAAGCAAGAGCATCACCAGGCTTATGATAATCTATTTGAATACATTGGATCTATGACTTGCCTAGGTACAGACTCAAATTTTTACCCAGGCACCAGTTAAACTTTTATCTGCTTCAATTACTACCTTCACCAGAAGCACCAGCATTCCTTGGATGATTTAGTTGCTAGAAAGAAAGTGTCCAAACCAAATACCCCAATAATAACTAATATCATTAGTCATTAGGGAAATGCAAGTTGACTCACTTCACATCTACTTAGGATGACCATAATTAAAAAAACAAAAGCAACACAGAAGATGACTAATGTTGGCAAGAAAGTGGGGAAATTGAAACCCTCATATGCTACTGGTGGGAATGTAAAATGGTATAGCCACTGTGAAAAAAAAATTGGGGATTCCTCAAAAAGTTAAACAGAATTACAAAATAACCCAACAGTTCCACTCTTGGTATGTACCCAAAAGAATTGGAAACAAGTGTTATTTATTTGGCTGCACCAGGTCTTAGTTGAGGCAGGCAGGATCTTTTTTTTTTTTTTCAGTTGTAGCACATGGAATCTAATTCCCTGATCAAGGGTGAAACTCAGGCCCCCTGGACCCCCTGCTTTGGAAGCACAGTCTTAGCTACTGGGTCAACAGATAGGTCCCTGAAACAAGTGTTTAAATAAAAACTTATCCAGGGGACTTCCCTGGTGGTCCAGTAGTTAAGAATTTGCCTTGCAATGCAAGAGACATGCGTTCAATCCCCGGTCCAGGAAGATTCCACATGCTGTAGAGCAACACAGCCCATGCAGCACAGCTACTGAACCTGCCCTCTAGAGCCCCTGCTCTCCACCAAGAGAAGCTACCGCAGGGAGAAGCCCCTGCACTGGGATGAAGAGTGGCCCTGGCTCGCCCCACCTAGAGAAACCCCACACACAGCAACAAAGACCCAGCACAACCATCCATAAATAAACTTAGTTTTTAAAAGAAGCTTATACAGGAACATTCATAGCAGCCCTATTCATATCAGCCCTAAAGGGAAACAACCCACATATCCACTAAATGATGAGTGGATAAACATAATGTGGTATATCTACACAGTGGAATGTTCTTTGGCAATAAGAAGGAATGAGGCACAGGTATGTGCTACAACACACATGAAGCTTGAAAACTTTAAGTGAAAGAAGACAAACACAAAAACCACATATTGTATGATATCATTTTTGCACTGACGACATTAATCACTGAGAAATCTTAGAGAAAATAGAGACCACTTCATCATCCAGAAGCTATGTTGACTATATGTTGACTGGATGAGCTGTGCAGACCTACGTTCAAGAAAGAGATTCTGTTGTGAAATTTTTACCTGTTTTCCTGTTCAGTAGCCTCTTGTTCTTTTCGTGTAATCATAAAAAATGTCTTTCACTGTTACTTGTTACAACTTTCTTGTAGACATTAGGCCTCCCAAAATTTTGTACTATATCACTTGTAAAGTGCAACTTTTCAAGTTGCACTTTTCATAAGACAATATAAATTGTCTGATAAAATAACAGGGGAAATTCCCTGGCAGTCCAATGATTAGGGCTCCTCACTTTTACAAGCTTCACAGTGTGCCCCCCTCCCCTAAAACAAAACAAAACACCACTTGGTCTTGGATCTATACCTCAGCCACATAAGTTTCTGGATTTTGTTGTTTGCCAGAAAGGTGTGTAGTTTTATTTGCTCTTGCCAAAAAATGATTAATATAATCACTAAAAAGCATATTTGTTGTCTTAAAATGGTATGTTGAGTTTTTCCTATTGTAGTGTAATGAAATGCATGGAAGAACCTTTTCCTCTTAGCTGCATGAAATCATGTCTTCATGCATTGTCTGCAAATTGCTGCAGCCATCTTGAAACCCCAAGTGGAAGCATCACCAATATGCTGAGGCTGGCAAAGCAGAAAGATGGACTGGTTGGTCTTTGGGGATCTGTAATGACCTCATTCAGGCTCTGAGCTGATCTTAGACCACCTAGCCCCTAGAAATCCTGGTATATGAGAAAATGACTGTCCTTAGGGCTGATCTGTACTTTTATTTTCTTGTGATGTATTGAATATTTGTTTGAAGGGGACTCATGAACAAACTCTCAACAGGGGAACACTTTCATATTTGTTTCTGTTTCCCCCTAGTCACAGAATTATGAAAGGAAAGGTGGTAAGAATGTGATCAAGATATAAGAATTCTTATTTGAATGTTGGATGTGATACCAAAGGTAAATTTTGTCAGCTTAAAAGACTCTGTGCTTAAGTACTGCTCAGTTTGGGAAGCTGAATCAAGCAGATAGTCATGCAATAGAGCAACATCAGCTATGATAACAGGCCAATTATTATTTATGATAAAGACAGAATACCACTTTTTTAAAGTTTTCAACTGCACCCTTATGGGTTGCCATTTCCTTCTCCAATGCATGAAAGTGAAAAGTGAAAGTGAAGTCGCTCAGTAGTGTCTGACTCTTAGTGACCCCATGGATTGCAGCCTAACAGGCTCCTCCATCCATGGGATTTTCCAAGCAAGAGTACTGGAGTGGGGTGCCATTGCCTTCTCCGATGGGCTACTGAGTTCTATATGGCCAATTGCAAAAATATTTTGTGTGTCTGTATCCTGTCATGGGGCTTCCCTGGTGGCTCAGTGGTAAAGATCCCACCTGCCAATGCAGGAGATGTGGGTTTGATCCCTGGTTTGGAAGATCACCTGGAGAAGGAAATAGCAACCCACTTCAGTATTCTTGGAGAAGGAAATGGCAACCCATTCTGGTACTCTTGCCTTGAAAATCCCATGGACAGAGAAGCCTGGTAGGCTACACTTCATGGGGTCGAAGAGAGTCCGACACGACTGAGCGACTTCACTTTCACTTTCAGTATTTTTGCCTGGGAAATCCCATGGACAGTAGAGCTTGGAGGGCTATAGTCCATGGGGTTGCAAAGAGCCAGACACAACTTAGCAACTACACAAGAACAATCCTTTCATAACCTCTTATTTTAGAGAAAAACTGATTGGCAGGTTTTTTTTTTTTTTACATCAATAGGGTGATTAAAGAGTCTCTAAAGTGCCAGAAAAAAAGAATATGGTGCAATGGCTATTGGGCAGCCCCTGTACAGGATGTTACAACACATTTCACAAACATTCTGTTGGTGGGAATTGTCCTGGCAACACAGAAGGACAGTGAGTTTGTTTCATGAGAAATGTGTGAACACAGTGGCTGTGTATGACCCGAGAGGCAGAGCACTGGGTGGAGATTAAAATGAAATGCTGTCACTAGACATTTATAGCAACAGAATTTGGCATCCTTCTCACTGTTCACAATGAGCTATGACGGGCAAGAGAAGTTACACGATCCATCAATTTGTAACGTGGAAATCCCTCAGAAGAGAGAGCTGGAGAAGTAGCTCTGATTTTTTCTATGACCTGACGCAAGACTCAGGCTCACCCTCAAGCTGTTCATAAGCAAGACACACCCAGAGAAGCAGGCAAAGCATTAAGAATGGAACTATAACCTATATATATATATATAGATACACATCCAAGTCCCAGACTAACCCCAGAGTAGGACATGAACAGACAGATCCACACAGTATAGCAAAGTCTTTGAAAGTTGAACTGATGTGGAATTGCTTTCTGTAGGAGATGAGCCAGAACTTGTGGTCTGAATCTCATTGGATCGGTTGCTTGTTAAAACAACAACAGAATAATCAGCATTATTCAGAGGATTTACTAGGACCCAGAACCTCACTTCTAGGTGTTTACCCAAGTGAAATGAAAGCCTCTGTTGACAAAAAAAACTGAAAAACCTCTACACCAATGTTTACACAAGAATCTGGGACCAACTGTGGCACATTTATCAAACAGATGGCAAGTTAGCAATTAAAAGGAAAGAAGTATTGATACTACAACAACACAGAGGACTTTGAAATGTATTGTGCTGAATGAAAGAATCGAGGTTCAAAACAGTACCTAATTCCTTTTAAGTAAAACCCTGGAGGAATTCCCTGGTGGTCCAGTGGCTAAGACTCTGCACTCCCAACGCAGGGGGGTAGGTTTGATCCCTGGTCAGGGAACTAGATCCCACATGACACAACTAAAAAAGAGTTACATGCCACAGTTAAAAAAAAAAATCCTGCATGCCATAATGAAGATGGAAGATCTCCTGTGTCCCAACTAAGACTAGTGCAACCGAATAAATATTTTTTAAAAAACTGAAAAAGGCAAAAATAGAGAGATGAGGAACCACTCTATTGGTTGCACTTTGATTCCTGACCGTTTCCTGTGTTCTGCTGAGCTCGCTGATTTCTCGTTATTGCTGCCCTCCACTACCCGCCCCCCGTGCCTGCAGCCCTCCTTCCACCAACTCCCTTCCCTTTAAGTCTCTCCATCTTGCTACCTCAGTTATCAATCATCCATTGGCTTTCATTTTGCAATATTACGTTGACACCTCTTAACTCCTGTCGTCATTTCTCCTTTCTCTTTAACCTTACGGGTTTATGGTCTTTTTTTTGTTGTTGTTGTTACTGTTATTACAGTGGGGATTTAGGAAGAAACAGATAAAACATATTCAATCTTTCATGTTTACCCAACCTCTCCTTTAATCAAGTCTACAACATACATGTAGTTTAGGAAAAGGATATTACTTTTTTCATGAAAAAAAAAAATATATACACATAAGTTTATTTCTGGCCAACCTCAGAAAATTTAGGTGTTTACCAGACATGCTCCCAGTATGTATCTCCAGGCACCCGTTTTGGGTTTTTGTCTCCCAGGAGAGACACTTTAAAAGCACTGTCACATGCTTTCCAGTCTGACAGCCAGAATTTCTGAGCTGCCCAGGTTGTGGGCCAGAGTTCACAGGAGTCTGACAAACCAGTGATCTCACAAAAGGCTGTGGAAGCCCGGCAGCTGCTAATAGTGTTAAGCTGGTGACTTGCAGAGGAGTTGTGGGTCTGTGTATGTCTTTGAGCAGCCTCCCAGTAGTCACACTTGTAATCAGGACCTAGAAATGCCTTTTCATTACAGACATCATAATCACTCCCTGGCATAAAAGCATAAAAATAGTGTTGAATTGGCACTGACACCCATAAGAAATATTCCTGTTCTCTCACATCATTTCTATGGCACCTTAATCTTCAGTCCCAAGTGGTCTTTGAAAAGGCAGTGATACTCATCTTCCACACACTAAACTCCAGGGTTCCAGGAAGAAATGGGGCTTCTGTGTCCTCTTCTTTAGATATCACAGCAACACTGAAGAGCACTGGGTGGTTGGTGACTTTGAAAACTTTGGCTCTAGTGTATTGAAAGTCGCTCAGACGTGTCTGACTCTTTGCGACCCCATGGACTATATAGTCCATGGAATTCTCTAGGCCAGAATACTGGAGTGGGTAGCCTTTCCCTTCTCCAGGGGATCTTCCCAATCCAGGAATCAAACCCAGGTCTCCCACATTGCAGGTGGATTCTTTATCAGCTGAGCCACCAGGAAAGCCCCAAAATACTTTGGCTCATACAAGTGTAAATTATAGATGGTAACTTGTCCTGCACACATATTATCTTTAACAAATCTGTCAGTTTGTCTGACCATGCCATCTGACCCTGAAATTTGGGGGTTTATTCTGTAATATTATAAAGCTATAATTTTAGAGCTCCCCTGCCCCACCCAATTCCCCCACCCCACCCCCCTACACACAAAAACCCTGGGCTGCATAAATCAGGATTTTCTTCTGGCTGGGGGGAGGATGTATTTTATTGATGGCATGTGACAAAGTAGAGCTCTCTGGGACCCCCCCACCCCCTTCTTCAGGGAGTCTAGGGTGGAAACTGTATCAGTTCAGGGAGATTCACATTATGTTGGGGGACAGGATCAGGCCAAGGGCTCCCCAGCAGCTGAGACCCTCTCTCTCCCTCTTGTTCTATCACTGGGGATGCTGGCTCAGGTCCACCGCCCTGTTGCTGTAGGCAAATTCACTGTCCTAACAGGAAATGAGCTTGACCACGTGGTCATTGAGGGCAATGCCAACCCCAGCATTGATAGTGGCTGTTGGGAATTCCCTAGCGGTTCAATGGTTAGAACTCCACATTTCCACTACAGGGGCCACTGGTTCCATCTCTTGTCTGGGACCTTAGATCTCACGGACCAAATGGAGCTGCAAAAAAAAATAAATAAATAAAGCAAAACAAACAACAACCAACCTCATGGGTGTAACTGTTAAAGTCACAAGAGACAACCTGGTCTCCAGCACAGCCAATGGGTCACCATGACATACTGCTCCCTTTGTACGTGCAGATCTGGATTGTAAACTGTTAATATCCCTTGTATCAAAAACTTATGTAATTGGGCTTACACCTCCAGTGGGAGGGACAGTCCTCCAGAATTTCCTGAAAGACCATCTCCCAGGTTATAATCCTCACATTGGTTTGCATAAAATTTTCCATTTCTTTCTTAGATCAACTGTAGATTAATTTTGGGGGTGACATTAGCATGGCCTAGGGGCAGGATTATCAGCGATACCCACCAAAGAACCCCTGGCATGCGTGCGTGCAAAGTTGTTTCAGTCGTGTCCAACTCTTTGAGAGCCTATGGACTGTAGCCAGCCCATCTACTCTGTCCATGGGATTCTCCAGGCAAGAATACTGGAGTGGGTTGCCATGCCCTCCTCCAGGGGATCTTCCCGACCCAGGGATCAAACCTGTGTCTCTTATGTCTCCTGCTTTGGCAGGCAGGTTCTTTACCACCAGCGCCACATGGAAAATGGGGACCCCTGGAGTCCACCCTAAACTGGCGCTCAGTTCCAGGGCCCATTGAGCCCCACTACCTCTCAGTACTCCTCAGGTGTTCCAGTGAGTTCTCCTGATATCTGGATCTCACCGTTTTTAAGTGATGATCCTAAAAAAACGTTATTCAAGCTGTTTTCACTTATGACTTGGAGTCTTAATGGGCATCAGTACATGTCCTTAGAGGATTTGAGCAGTAGGCTTAGGGAAAACAGAGGTGGATGGATTTTTGTTAAATGTGACTTTAAAAAAAGTCAATATCTGGTCTGAACAAATCATTTGCTAGTGAAATGAGAGACAAATTTTCAGCTCTGAAGAGCAAGGGACATTTGCTTCTTCTGGCCACAAGGTGTCCTCGGTGACTGAGAATTTAGCAGAAGTAGGCACTGGCACCCCACTCCAGTCCTCTTGCCTGGAAAATCCCATGGATGGAGGAGCCTGGTGGGCTGCAGTCCATGGGGTCGCTAAGAGTCGGACAGGGCTGAGCCACTTCACTTTCACTTTTCACTTTCATGCATTGGAGAAGGAAATGGCAACCCACTCCAGTGTTCTTGCCTGGAGAATCCCAGGGATGGGGGAGCCTGGTGGGCTGCCATCTCTGGGGTCGCACAGAGTTGGACACGACTGAAGTGACTTAGCAGCAGCAGCAGCTGAGGATCAGCCCTTGGGACTGCAGTGGCCCTTCAGGGGAGTCCCACTGAAACCATTAAGGAGATACCAGTACATCAGTCCTTTGATATCCTTGTGGTGGCCACCCAGTCCTTTGAGGAATTAAAGCCAGTTGTTTTACAAGTCTAATCTTTACAGGATCAGAGGTGTGGCTCCAGAAACAATTCCAAGTCTGCCAATCTTTGTACCACACCCCAAACCTCCCTTATTTATCTAGGAGGCAAGTAAAAACTTCTGGCCTTTAGGGAACAAAAGTTCCTCCAAGGAGGAATTCCCTTGTCTCCTCTTTTTGCTTGTATTTCTGAGTATTTATATAAGCACTTAATTTCCTTTAAGTCAATTACATAGATCTCTTTGTGTACGCGCTTTGCAACCCATGGACTGTAGCCCGCCAGGCTCTGCTGTCCATGGAATTTTCCAGGCAAGAATACTGGAGCAGGTTGCCATTTTCTACTCCAGGGGATCTTCCTGACCCAGGGATCAAACCCAAGTCTCCTGCATTGGCAGGTGGATTCTGTACCACTGAGCCACCTGGGAAGCCCCCTTATCTAGGCCATCTGTTTAAAAATGCAGATTTCAGAACTATAATTTATTGAAAGAAAAAACAAAAAGGGGATAGGTAATTTGGAACTTGACTTGTCAAGGGCTAATACAAATCTTAAACATCTTCTCCATAAATACTAGTAAAAAGGATTTAGTCATTGAAACAGATGACCTTGATTTTTTCCATCAGGCAGAAACCCAGTTTGAATTGCATCTCTTTTGTAACATCTGGGTTTTGTATTGTCATACCTGAATCACAGCTGAAATTTTGAAATGGGAACTGTGGGGTCTCTGTTTTGTGTTTGTATGCATCTATATATGTGTGTGTGGTAGATGTGTGACATTGTCAAAACTGGTTTGTAAAAAAGCTCTACATAATTGACTTAAGGAAATTAAGTGCTTATATAAATACTCAGAAACATAAAAGAAACTAACCCAAATCAATTCCAGGATCACATGATTTAGGATTAATTTTTAATTAATGAAAACATGCTTAAGTTTGCTGGATTAATTAACTAAATTAGATGTAAATGTGATAAAGAATTTTTTAGGTGAACTCTTTAGGAATAATTATGCTTTATAGTGTGCCTACTCAAAACCAGTTTCCACTGAGCTGGGTAAGAAATTAAAAAATTAAAGAAAACCTGATGGCTTTATAACACTTAACAGAAGATAAGATCAAGAATTAGTCACATAGGATTGAGTGAACTATTGAATATGGTTGTAATCTGGGGTGGTGTAAGGGTTGTTGAAATATTGCTGGTTTTTAATCTGTGATTTCCAGATATAAAGAACCCTCCCCCTCAAGCTAATTATGATTTACAGCAATTTGGTAAACTACACCTTTGTAAGTAGAATTGAGACCTTTTTTTCTTTTCTTTCTACCTGCTCCCTCCAGGAACTGGAGACACAGGTTTGCAGAAACCTTGTCAGTTGGATGGGCTTCCCTTGTAGCTCAGCTGGTAAAGAATCCGCCTGCAACGTGGGAGACCTGCGTTCCATCCCTGTATTCTGGCTTGGAGAATTCCATGGACTGTATAGTCCAAGGGGTTTCAAAGAGTCAGACACGACTGAGCGACTTTCACACTACCAGATGAACAAGGAAAGCCACCTCCTGCCCCTTGCAAGAATTTCAAGATATTTTGGGACCTTGAGAAGAGAGGAATCCATCCAAATCCATAGATATCTCAGGCAGAATCTGATGGCAGCCCTTTGGTATGGCTTTCCCAACCTTGAGACATCTTCTGAAAGTTCAATTTGAGATTCCTTATAAAAAGGTCCCAGCATAGCCAATTTTTAAAAGCCTAAAGAATCAATTACACTTATGTAAATAATCAGGCCAACTTTACTGAATCAATTACACTTATGTAAATAATCAGTCCAACTTTACTGAAGTCAGAATTCTTTTTCAGACAAATTAGTCTTAATTTGGGTATATTTGACAGAAGTGAGGGTAGCTTTAAAGAGAAAGACATATGTTTCAATGAAAATTGAAAGTTCTAGTGTTGTCTTTGAGGTTTTTAAAATTTACTGCCTGAGGCTCAGTTCCCCAATGACTCCGTATTGCTCTTCAGATCAAATCAGATCAGATCAGTCGCTCAGTCGTGTCCGACTCTGCGACCCCATGAATCGTAGCACGCCAGGCCTCCCTGGCCATCACAACCCCCGGAGTTCACACAGACTCATGTCCATCGAGTCAGAGATGCCATCCAGCCATCTCATCCTCAGTCATCCCCTTCTTCTCTCACCCCCAATCCCTCCCAGCATCAGAGTCTTTTCCAATGAGTCAACTCTTCGCATGAGGTGGCCAAAGTACTGGAGTTTCAGCTTTACCATCATTCCTTCCAAAGAAATCCCAGGGCTGATCTCCTTCAGAATGGACTGGTTGGATCTCCTTGCAGTCCAAGGGACTCTCAAGAGTCTTCTCCAACACCACAGTTCAAAAGCATCCATTCTTTGGCGCTCAGCCTTCTTCACAGTCCAACTCTCACATCCATACATGACCACAGGAAAAACCATAGCCTTGACTAGACGAACCTTTGTTGGCAAAGTAACGTCTCTGCTTTTGAATATGACTTCTAGGTTGGTCATAACTTTCCTTCCAAGGAGTAAGCGTCTTTTAATTTCATGGCTGCAGTCACCATCTGCAGTGATTTTGGAGCCCAGAAAAATAAAGTCTGACACTGTTTCCACTGTTTCCCCATCTATTTCCCATGAAGTGATGGGACCGGATGCCATGATCTTTGTTTTCTGAATGTTGAGCTTTAAGCCAACTTTTTGACTCTCCACTTTCACTTTCATCAAGAGGCTTTTGAGTTCCTCTTCACTTTCTGCCATAAGGGTGGTATCATCTGCATATCTGAGGTTATTGATATTTCTCCCAGCAATCTTGATTCCAGCTTGTGCTTCTTCCAGTCCAGTGTTTCTCATGATGTACTCTGCATAGAAGTTAAATAAGCAGGGTGACAATATACAGCCTTGACATACTCCTTTTCCTATTTGGAACCAGTCTGTTGTTCCATGTCCAGTTCTAACTGTTGCTTCCTGACCTGCATACAGATTTCTCAAGAGGCAGATCAGGTGGTCTGGTATTCCCATCTCTTTCAGAATTTTCCACAGTTTGTTTTAATCCACATGGTCAAAGGCTTTAGCATAGACAATAAAGCAGAAATAGATGTTTTTCTGGAACTCCCTTGCTTTTTCCATAATCCAGTGGATGTTGGCAATTTGATCTCTGGTTCTTCTGCCTTTTCTAAAACCACCTTGAACATCAGGAAGTTCATGGTTCACATATTGCTGAAGCCTGGCTTGGAGAATTTTGAGCATTACTTTACTAGCATGTGAGATGAGTGCAATTGTGCGGTAGTTTGAGCATTCTTTGGCATTGCCTTTCTTTGGAATTGGAATGAAAGCTGACCTTTTCCAGTCCTGTGGCCACTGCTGAGTTTTCCAAATTTGCTGGCATATTGAGTGCAGCACTTTCACAGCATCATCTTTCAGGATTTGGAATAGCTCAACTGGAATTCTATCACCTCCACTAGCTTTGTTCATAGTGATGCTTTCTAAGGCCCACTTGACTTCACATTCCAGGATGTCTGGCTCTAGGTCAGTGATCACACCATCATGATTATCTGGGTCGTGAAGATCTTTTTTGTACAGTTCTTCTGTGTATTCTTGCCACCTCTTCTTAATATCTTCTGCTTCTGTTAGGTCCATACCATTTCTGTCCTTTATCGAGCCCATCTTTGCATGAAATGTTCCTTTGGTATCTCTGATTTTCTTGAAGAGATCTCTAGTCTTTCCCATTCTGTTGTTTTCTTCTATTTCTTTGCATTGATCACTGAAGAAGGCTTTCTTATCTCTTCTTGCTATTCTTTGGAACTCTGCATTCAGATGTTTATATCTTTCCTTTTCTCCTTTGCTGTTCACTTCTCTTCTTTTCACAGCTATTTGTAAGGCCTCTCCAGACAGCCATTTTGCTTTGTTGCATTTCCTTTCCATGGGGATGGTCTTGATCACTGTCTCCTGTACAATGTCATGAACCTCATTCCATAGTTCCTCAGGCACTCTATCTATCAGATCTAGGCCCTTAAATCTATTTCTCTCTTCCACTGTATAACCATAAGGGATTTGATTTAGGTCATACCTGAATGGTCTAGTGGTTTTCCCTACTTTCTTCAATTTAAGTCTGAATTTGGCAATAAGGAGTTCATGATCTGAGCCACAGTCAGCTCCTGGTCTGGTTTTTGCTGATTGTATAGAGCTTCTCCATCTTTGGCTGCAAAGAATATAATCAATCTGATTTCGGTGTTGACCATCTGGTGATGTCCATGTATGGAGTCTTCTCTTGTGTTGTTGGAAGAAGGTGTTTGTTATGACCAGTGCATTTTCTTGGCAAAACTCTAGCAGTCTTTGCCCTGCTTCATTCCGTATTCCCAGGCCAAATTTGCCTGTTACTCCAGGTGTTTCTTGATTTCCTACTTTTGCATTCCAGTCCCCTATAATGAAAAGGACATCTTTTTTGGGTGTTAGTTCCAAAAGGTCTTGTAGGTCTTCATAGAACCATTCAACTTCAGCTTCTTCAGCGTTACTGGTTGGGGCATAGCCTTGGATTACTGTGATATTGAATGGTTTGCCTTGGAAATGAACAGAGATCATTCTGTCGTTTTTGAGATTGCATCCAAGTACTGCATTTCAGACTCTTTTGTTGACCATGATGGCTACTCCATTTCTTCTGAGGGATTCCTGCCCGCAGTAGTAGATATAATGGTCATCTGAGTTAAATTCACCCATTCCAGTCCATTTCAGTTCGCTGATTCCTAGAATGTCGACATTCATTCTTGCCATCTCTTGTTTGACCACTTCCAATTTGCCTTGATTCATGGACCTGACATTCCAGGTTCCTATGCAATATTGCTCTTTACAGCAGTGGACCTTGCTTCTATCACCAGTCACACCCACAGCTGGATATTCTTTTTGCTTTGGCTCCATCCCTTCATTCTTTCTGGAGTTATTTCTCCACTGATCTCCAGTAGCATTTTGGGCACCTACTGACCTGCTCTTACATTATTGTAAAGTTTAATTGGATTATTAAAAGGACATTCTAACTTTGTCTCTGAAGTTTATCACAGTAATCTATCTCTGGATGAAGAGCAAATATCCCATGACCTACAACTAGGAGATTATGCATAAGAACACATCAGATAAAGGACTCTTTACAGTCAGGTTGGAAGGGGCCATATCAGTTCTGCTCTCCTAGTTCAGTTCAGTACAGTTCAGTCACTCAGTCGTGTCTGACTTTTTGCAACCCCATGGACTGCAGCACGCCAGGTCTCCCTGTCCATCACCAAGTCTCAGAGTTTACTCAAACTCATGTCCATTGAGTCGGTGATGCCATCCAACCATCTCATCCTCTGTCATCCCCTTCTCCTCCCGCCTTCAATCTTTCCCAGCATCAGGGTCTTTTCAAATGAGTTAGCTCTTTGCACCAGGTGGCCAAAGTATTGGAACTTCAGCTTCAACATCAGTCCTTCCAATGAACACCCAAGACTGATCTCCTTTACGATGGACTGGTTGTATCTCCTTGCAGTCCAAGGGATTCTCAAGAGTCTTCTTCAACATCACAGTTTAAAAGCATCAATTCTTCAGTGCTCAGCTTTCTTTATAGTCCAACTCTCACATCCATACATGACTACTAGATAAACCATAGCCTTGACTAGACGGACCTTTGTTGGCAAAGTAATGTCTCTGCATTTTAATATGCTGTCTAGGTTGGTCATTACTTTCCTTCCAAGGAGTAAGTGTCTTTTAATTTCATGGCTGCAGTCACCATCTGCAGTGATTTTGAAGCCCCCCAAAATAAGGTCTGACATTGTTTCCACTGTTTCCCCATCTATTTGCCATGAAATGATGGGAGCGGATGCCATGATCTTCATTTTCTGAATGTTGAGCTTTAAGCCAACTTTTTCACTCTCCTCTTTCTAAGTGAGCTGCAACTCCTGTTTCTTATACCAGACTACAGCTAAGATTGATCTCACGGAGGCAGCAGTGAATGGTGGTGTGAAGCGAGATTTTAATTCCCTGCCCAGGAACTGAACTTGGGTAGCCTGGATGAAAACCAGGAATCCTAGCCCACCAGACCAGCAAGGGCTAGAGGTTAGAAGCTATTTTCCCCCGGATCTTTCGGTTTAGTTCAGTCACTCAGTCAAGTCTGACTCTTTGTGACCCCATGGACTGCAGCACACTGGGCTTCCCTGTCCACCACCAACTCCTGGAGCTTACTCAAACTCATATCCATCATGTCGGTGATGCCATCCAGCCATCTCATCCTCTGTCATCCCCTTTTCTTCCTGCCTTCCACCTTTCCCAGCATCAGGATCTTTTCTAATGAGTCAGCTCTTTGTATCAGGTGGCCAAAGTACTGAAGCTTCAGCTTCATCATCAGTCCTTTCCTTCCAATGACTATTCATAAGTTATTTGCCCCCAGTGAAAAATGCATTTCTCATGGAGGCAAAAACTGTAAATGCAGGCACAAAGTTTATTATTAGAGACAATAGCACAACAACAAGTGGGAGAGCACACAGAGAAACTGTTTAGCTAAGATAGAAGCAAGGGCATACTCAGAGAGAAAGGGTGTGGGCTTCCCCTCTAGTGAGGAGGAGCGCAGAAAAGAGGCAGTTAAATCCTTTACGTAGGGCAGTTCTTCTGGGTCTGTTTCTTCCCTTTGGACAATATCTGGTTTCTTTTTCCACACCTGACCTACCCTAGGGCCCTCTCCAACATGCATGTGCTACTTTCTTCCAAGAAGGATTCCAGCCCAGAGGACTGTGGGATCACATATTAGTGTCACAAATTATGGGGTGGCACCTCCTCCTTTTCAACCCCCAAGGAGACTTTCCACTCATGTGAAACACCTCCCTTGTCCAAAGGATGGGAAATATATGACCTCCTGATCCTTTACTTAGATGAGGTTTAGCCCCTATCTGGTCTTGCCACGACTGTTGTCTTAAGGTGTTCACAGGAGACAAAGCCTGGCTATTTACCTTTTTTTCATTGTTACTTCCATTTTGGAGAACAAACAAGAGGCTGGTTGTAAATATCTAACCTGGGACTCACCTATCCCGTGTTTCAGGAAATGAAAACAGGAGGCTAGCTGTAAGTGTTTGCCCTAAGCCCATCTTTTTCTTGCCCCTCAAAACAGGAGGCCAGTTATAAATGCCTAGCCTGAGACCCATCTATCTCCTACCTCAAGACCACCACTACAGACCAGGACAAGAAGGAGACATCTGAAGTAGACAGCTGATCTAAGGTGCCGAACCAGGCCTAATTACTTTGACAATTACCCACACTTTTCCTAATGAACCATGTATGTTTCTTCCTTGGACTCAATTATATGCTAGTTTCAAAAATCAATCCAGGGACTTCCCTGGCAGTCCAGTGGTTAAGACTCTGCTTTCCAATGCAGGGGACACAAGTTCAACCCCTGGTTGGGGAACTAAGATCCCATATGCCCCGGGGCAACAAAGCCCGTGTGCTGCAACTACTGAACCTCCAAACCACTACTAGAGAAGCCTGCCTGCTGCAGCAAAGACCCAGCACAGCCAAAAAAAAAAAATCAATCCAATTGCCAAGGTTGCTTTCTCCTCCTCGAGGCTCTAATTGTATGGCCCTTAGACATTTTATTTTAGAAGAAAGAAATTCTAGTGCTGTGCAAACTACCACCAGTATCATTAAGTGGATAAACCTCTTACCTGGCCAATTAAGGACACCTGTTCTGAACCTGACCATAAATACCTGCTTTTGACTAGATGCTAAATATTGGCCCACAGTGGATTTATGGTCTATGAATCTCCTGCATTGCATGTGGATTCTTTACTGCTGAGCCACCAGGGAAGTCCCATATTAGATATGTAGCTGTATAAATATAGATATGTTGGTTCTTCTCAGGTTGTTTCCTAAACAACACACAATTGCTTTCCCTTGGGTTCAAGGCCACCTACGGGTAGCCTTGGAATCAGCCTCTGCCAATCTGCCTTTCATGTAAGCATTCTGGTTCTATCAGTTTTCCAACGGTATGATCATTTGGCTGTGATATTTGTTCCTTCAGTTGGAATAAAAGATGTCATTACATAGAGAGTTTAACAAAATTTACTCAGCAAGCCTTGAAAGATACAAATAAAGCTGGTTGCTTGCTCAGTGTAGAAGTCTCCATGATGACAAGGGTTCCCTTGTGGTTCATCTGGTAAAGAATCCGCCTGTAATGCTGGAGACCTGGGTTTGATCCCTGGGTTGGGAAGATCCCCTGGAGAAGGGAAAGGCTACCCACTCCAGTATTCTGGCCTGGAGAATTCCAAGGACTGTATAGTCCATGGGGTTGCAAAGAGTTGGACACGACTGAGCGACTTTCAAGTCACATGATGACAAAAGTGGTCTGACAGAATCACGCGGCTCTTAATACTTCAACTGCTTCCCAAGGGGGAACTTGAGCTATAATACATACTGAACGTTGGGGTTTTCTGTGTCTTCTGTTGTAACTCATCTAACAACACATATGAAGAACTCAGATTTCTGCTCCGAATGATCCTTTTCCCAGTTTAAGGGAAATACTAGGAAAATGGTCTGGTTTAGGAGGATCCTGGCTTTAACCCTTAGTGATGACATTGTCACTCCTATTGACAATTTTGATTATAATTTGTGTAATTAAAACTTAAAAAGTGATAGTTTCCTGCCTTTTGTATCATCTACTCCTATTAAGATAATATCTAAACAATTTGAAGCTATCAATCACATCTGTAGTTCTCTATGGGCTTCCCAAGCAGCACTAGTGGTAAAGAACCTGTCTGCCAATGGCAAGAGACATAAGAAACGTGGGTTGGATCCCTGGGTAGGGAAAATCTCCTGGAGGAGGGCATGGAAACCACTCTAGTATTCTTGCCTGGAGAATCCCACGGACAGAGGAGCCTGGGGGGCTACAGTTCATGGGGTAGCAGTGCCAGACACGACGACCGAAGCCACTTAGCAAGCACACAGCACGTGCTGCTGCTAAGTCGCTTCAGTCGTGTCTGACTCTGTGCGACCCCACAGACGGCAGAGCACCAGCGCCCCCCCCCCGCCCCCCCCCCGTCAAAGCTGGCATGAATCCTATTGGACAATTTGGAACTGACTGTTAGTCCTTGCCAGATATCTTACTAGTACAACCCCCTAAAAGGAAAGAAAGAACTGGACGATTTAAGACCCAACGTCAAGGGATATGATGAACCCAGAATAGGTAAGCAACCACCATTTGAACCCAATGGATCAAATATTTGATCAGCTAATGCTTTCTATCAAAAGGTTAATAATTAAAAAGGGGGAGGAAATATTGTTTCCCAGGTTAGAATCCTTAGTTGGCTCAAAATTTTCCATTTCTTTCTTAGATCGACTACTGATTCATTTTTAGTCAACACTACTTTTGGGCACTAGCCTTTTCTTCTTGCTAATAGAACTCTGATTTTGTTAAGCTTGGGCTGGCAACAGGCTCAGGAAAGATGGGGTTATCACCCAGTCCGGTTGCCAGATTTAGCAAATAAAAAGATAGGACATTCAGTTAAAAGTTAATTTCAGACAAACAACCAATAAGCAATCCAATCCCCATGTTTTGAAGATGAACTGTGATTGGTTAAACCAAACAGGGCAGTCCCTTTCCCCACCCAGTGATTGGTCTGGATGGGCATAATAAGAGACTTTGACCAATGGCGTTGAGGAGAAGTCTGGGGACTTCTGGGAAAGATTTTCCTCCCTGATTATAAACACAGAGAGAGAGGAAATGTGGGAAGTCCTTCATGTTTCCTGCCTTCAGTAATCTCCTGTGAAGAAGATGTGTTGCGGACAGCAGTAGTTATTTTGTCCCTGTGGAGGAACAGTCGTGAGAAAGCCGGAAAGACTGAGCCAGAGCTCTGATGTTGTTGAACTTCTGAATCAGGCAGCTCTGGAATTCTTTTCTTCAGACTTCTTGTTTTGTAAAATAATGAATGTGCTCATTATTCGAGCCTCATTTAGTTGGGCGTCTCTGTTTATGCTGCTGCCAGCATCCTGGATGATTCAGCTGAAATTGTTTCGAATCTCACTCAGCAGGTGTTAAATGGTGGTTCTTAGATAGATCCAGAACTCAGCTAAAGAACTGCATTCCACCCGGGTGAAGTTATTTTATTGTAAGATCTACTGGCCTAGTAGAATCGCCTGGGTCTTTCTCAAATTCTCACACCTTCAAGAATCACAGAAAAGCTCCCAACAGACTTTATAGACAGTGGATGGGACACAGCGATTGTCACCTCCTGGATGGAGTATTCTTATTAACAGTTCTCCATATGCTTGATGTCACTGACAGCTTCACAGAGCTGTATGGGCTGCAGGGGGAAGTGCCAGCCAGTCAGGTCAATTTTATGAGACAGACAGACATTGTGTGATGGACATTTCACACCTACAATTGTAGGTATGAAACGGACAACCTTTAGCTCAAAAGAAGTTGGGATGGGTGATCCTGAGATGTGCTATCGCTTTTGATCACAATGTGGATATTATGCCTTGTTTGTTGGTTTTAGTTCTAAACACTCTAAAATGAAGAAAAATTCTCAAATGTTTAGAAGCCACATTTTTATGTATGGCAAATAGTTTGTATTAAAAACAATGCACATGTCATCTATAGACTTCAGACCAATAAGTCTCCCATACTAGTCTTTTTTCATTATCTGGAAGCAACCATTATTATATCTCTGTTTTGTATACACGGATCATTATACAAATATGTACTTTTTAAATACAAATGGTAGAATATAATACCTATTAATTATATCTTGGAGAGCCTCCTGCGTCAGTACTTTTGAAACTACATTATTCTGTTCAAAACATGCAGAGGATAAACAAACAAAAAGAGCTGCAGAGGAATCTAATGCATGGATGTGCCATAACACATTAGTGACTCTCCTGTTGATAGATGTCACAATGGACATTTGTCATGTTTTCTGGTTGGCCGGCTCCTTTGGAACGTTTCTCATGTTGGAGGAGAAACTCACTCTCCTGTCTCCTTGGAAGCTCTAATGACCAGCTGCACCCAGGGCAGATTCCAAATTAGAAGTGAAGCCAGAAGCAAATGTGCTTTGGGTGGGACATCCATGTTGTGTCCAGGGTGCAGCCTTATAGCCTTATAGCTTTGGCAGCAATAGGAGTTAACAGAGCAAATTCCTGATGCAGAAGAGGCATTGGTGGCACTGGTATGAATGATGTTGCAATTGTAGCCTAGTTCCGAGTGGCAACATAAATCACAACACCTTGTTCTTGGTCATAGCACGATGTTCTGGACCTTTTCCTCATCAGACCATTTCTAAATGTGGTTTGTGGCTTTATTTCTTGAGATTTAACATCAAGTCTATTCTCTAGCCCTCCCAGCAATTATTTTTATAATAAATGACTTTCTGCTCATCAGCCAGAATCCCTTCTACTTGTGACCAAGAACCCAGTTTGGGACATTTCGTTTTCCTTCTAATCTGTTATTTTTTAGGGAAAGAAAACTTTAATGACAATCTTTCATATACATCTTTGTGCCTGTGTGGGGATAAATCTGTGGCATAACATTCTAAAAATGGCATTAGTCTGAGAGAAAATATCTGCAAAAGACACATATGATAAAGGACTGCTAACCAAAATATACAAAGAACTGTTAAAACACAACAATAAGAAAATGACCTGGTAGAAAAATAAGCCAAAAACCTTCATACACCTCACCAAAGAAGATGGCCAATAAGCATATGAAAAGATGCTCCACATAATATATCATCAAGGAAATGAGAATTAAAACATTACACACCTATTAGAACGGCCAGAATCCAAAACACTGATAACATCAAATGCTGATGAGAATACAGAGTAACAGGAGCTCATTCATTGCTAGTGGGAACGCAAAATGGTACAGCTAGAAGACAGGTTAGCAGTTTCTTACAAAACTAAACATACTCTTACCATACAATCTAGCAATTACATGCCTTAGTATGTAACCAACTGGGCTGAAAACTTCAGTAAAGTTCAGTTCAGTTCAGTTCAGTTGCTCAGTTGTGTCCAACTCTTTGCGACCCCATGAATCGCAGCACGCCAGGCCTCCCTGTCCATCACCAATTCCTGGAGCTCACCCAGACTCACGTCCATTGAGTCAGTGATGCCATCCAGCCATCTCATCCTCTGTTGTCCCCTTCTCCTCCCTCCCCCAAAAAACCTGTACATGGATATTTATAGAAGCTTTATTCATAATTGCCGAAACTTGGAAGCAACCAACGTGTCCTTCAGTAAGCGGACGGAGAAATAAACTCTGGTACATTCAACCAATGGAATATTATCGAGCGATAAAAAGAAATGAAGTGTCAAGCCATGAAAAGATATGAAGGAACCTTCAAAGCATATTGCTAAGTGAAAGAGACCAATCTGAAAAGGCAACATACTGCCTGATTCCAACTATATGACATTGTTGAAAAGATAAAATTACAGAGACAGTAAAAAGATCAGTGATTGCCAGTGGCTTGGGGGAGGAAGGGATGAACAGGGGAAGCACAGGGGATCTTTAGGGAGGTGAAACTATTCTATACAATACAGTAATGGTAGACACAAGTCATCATACATTTGTCAAAGCCCATAGAATGTACAACACACAGAGTGAATCCCAATGTTAGCTATGGACTTTAGTTAATCATCAATTACAACATATGTACCACACTAATAAAAGAAGTAAATAGTAGGGGATACAGTGTGCTCAGGGAGAGGGGTATGTGGGAAATCTCTGTGTTTTCAAAAAACATTTTTTTGTAAACCTGAAAATAGTCTAAGTAAAATATTAAAACCCCCTACAATGAAAAACAGTTTATACACACTAGGATAAAAAAGATGGACAATACTATTGACAGAGGAATGGATAAAGAAGATGTGGTACATATATGTAATGGAATACAACCGAGTCGTAGAGAAGGATGAAATGCCATTGTGGCAATGTAGAGGGACCTAGAGATTGTCATACAGAGTAAAATAAGTCAGACAAAGGGAAATATCACTTATATGCAGAATCTAAAAAGAAATGATACAAATGAATTTATTTACAAAATACAGACTCACAGACTTATTAGAGAATGAATTTATGGTTGCTACTGTGATGGGAGGGGGAGGGTCAAGGATGAGAGAAAGGATACTTAGGGAGTTTAAGATCAACATATACACTGCTATATTTAAAATGAATAACCAACAAAGACCTACTGTACAACACAGGGAACTCTGTTCAATGTTAATGGCAGCCTGGTTGAGAGGGGAGTTTGAGGGAGAATGGACACATGTGTATGCATGGCTGAAGTCGCTCTGCTGTGCACCTGAAACCGTCACAACATTGTTAATCAGCTATACTTCAATATAAAATGATAAACTTATTTAAAAAAAGAGGGAGAATAGTAAGAAATAGGAACTCTCATACATTTCTGGTAGGAATGTAAAATTTGCAGCCACTTTGGGAAACAGTCTGGTAATCATTTAAAAGGTCACACACAGAATGATCATATTACTCAGCAATTCCACTCCTAGGTGTACAATCAAGAGAAATGGAAATATTTATCCACATAAAAGTTTGCACGTGGATACTAATTGCAACATTATTCATAGCAGCCAAAAAGAGGAAACAATGCCAATGTTTACCAACTGATGAATGGATAAACAAAATGTGGTATAATCACACAATGAAATATTCACGTTCATGCTCAGTAGCTTTGTAGTGTTTGACTCTTTGCAACCCTGTGGACGATAGCTTGCCAGGGTCTTCCGTTTATAGGACTTCCCCGGCAAGAATACTGGAGTGGGTTGCCATTACCTCCCCCAGAATGAAATATTATTCGACAGTAAAAGTAATGAAGTACTGATAGATGCTATAATATGGATGAATCTTTAAAACATGGTAAGTGAAAGAAGGCAGTTACAGAGGGCCACATATTTGTTGATTCCATTGATGTGAAATGTTTCAGATCAGATCAGATCAGTCACTCAGTCGTGTCCGACTCTTTTCGACCCCATGAATCACAGCACAACAGGCCTCCCTGGCCATCACCAACTCTCGGAGTTCACTGAGACTCACGTCCATCGAGTCAGTGATGCCATCCAGCCAGCTCATCCTCTGTTGTCCCCTTCTCCTCCTGCCCCCAATCCCTCCCAGCATCAGAGTCTTGTCCAATGAGTCAACTCTTCGCATGAGGTGACCAAAGTACTGGAGTTTCAGCTTTAGCACCATTCCTTCCAAAGAAATCCCAGGGCTGATCTCCTTCAGAACGGACTGGTTGGATATCCTTGCAGTCCAAGGGACTCTCAAGAGTCTTCTTCAACACCACAGTTCAAAAGCATCCATTCTTCGGCACTCAGCCTTCTTCACAGTCCAACTCTCACATCCATACATGACCACAGGAAAAACCATAGCCTTGACTAGACGGACCTTTGTTGGCAAAGTAACGTCTCTGCTTTTGAATATGACTTCTAGGTTGGTCATAACTTTCCTTCCGAGGAGTAAGCGTCTTTTATTTTCATGGCTGCAGTCACCATCTGTAGTGATTTTGGAGCCCAGAAAAATAAAGTCTGACACTGTTTCCACTGTTTCCCCATCTATTTCCCATGAAGTGGTCGGACCGGATGCCATGATCTTTGTTTTCTGAATGTTGAGCTTTAAGCCAACTTTTTGACTCTCCACTTTCACTTTCATCAAGAGGCTTTTTAGTTCCTCTTCACTTTCTGCCATAAGGGTGGTGTCATCTGCATCTCTGAGGTTATTGATATTTCTCCTGGCAATCTTGATTCCAACTTGTGTTTCTCCCAGTCCAGCGTTTCTCATGATGTACTCTGCATAGAAGTTAAATAAACAGGGTGACAATATACAGCCTTGACGTACTCCTTTTCCTATTTGGAACCAGTCTGTTGTTCCATGTCCAGTTCTAACTCTTGCTTCCTGACCTGCATACAAATTTCTCAAGAGGCAGATCAGGTGGTCTGGTATTCCCATCTCTTTCAGAATTTTCCACAGTTTATTGTGATCCACACAGTCAAAGGCTTTGGCATAGTCAATAAAGCAGAAATAGATGTTTTTCTGGAATTCTCTTGCTTTTTCCATGATCCAGCAGATGTTGGCAATTTGATCTCTGGTTCCTCTGCCTTTTCTAAAACCAGCTTGAACATCAGGCTGATAACTGGTAACTATATAACCCCACCAGCAGGAGCTAGGTAGGTTACTAGCTCTGAAATTTTAATGCATTTCCGCCACTGGTCAGTATGTTTTGCAGAGTAAATAGAGGGTATTTCTCAGTCATTGAGGTAGTTAAGTAAACTAGTTAGGATTACCAGCGCACTTCTGTTTGGAAATATTATAAGTTAAATAGGCTCTTTGCATCTAACCCGGCCTGCCACTTTGAAGTTATAGCATTTACCCAAAGACAGTGCTGAGCCCACTGTAAGCACCATCAACACTTTGGATATCAAGAACCTCTTGTGGACAACTTAGATAGAGTGATGGCTCCTTGGAACTGCCTGTCAGAATCAAACAACAGAAATTCACAAAGGAGACTGCATGGAAAGCCACTCGAATCTGGTACTTACATCACCCTGGAAAAGACTTTTCATGCTATTGTCATCCAGAATAATCAAATTAATCTATAAATTCATTGCAACCCCAGTCAAATCCTAACAGGACTTTTAAATTGGAATTTAAGAATTCTGATTCTCTTCTGAAAAATAAAGTATTAACAACAGTCAAAAAAATCTGAAAAAGATTATTGCATGGGAATTCATAATATAAATATAAAAATTATATATTTATATTTATATAAACATTTGCAACATAAATATAAAAATACATAAAGCTGGGGCTTCCCTGGTGGCCCAGTGGTAAAGAATCTGCCTGCCAATGCAAGAGACACGGTTTGATCTCTGGTCTGGGACGATCCCACATGCCATAGAGCAACTAAGCCCACGTGTCACAAGTACTGGAGCCCACACACCCTAGAGAAGCCACCACAGTGAGAAGCCTGCACACCACAACTAGAGAAAAGCCCGTGCAGCAACAAAGTCCCAGCACAGCCAAAAATAAATTTAAAAATAAAATTATTTTTTAAAATATATAAAGCTAGATTAATATTTTAGAAATAGGTTTAGCAATATAAAATGAAAGGAATAAAAATAGATCAATGGAATAGAATAAAATGCAGAAACAGATCCATAGGGAGCTAACAATACAGGCAATGTTTAAAATCTATGAAGGAAGGGTGGCTTTTTTTCAATAAATCATGTGACATAATTGGCTATCCACTGAAGGAAAAATAATTTTAGATTGAACCTCCTGGCCCATCACATCAAACACAGATGGTCCAAGTAGTTAAACATCTGTGGTGGAGGTGGGGGCGAGTTAAAATATTTTAAAGGATTTTAAACTATATTTTTAATAATATTGGGGTGGAGAAAGACTTCCTAAGCACAATACAAAACTCAGAAGCCATAAAAAGCTTCAAGATTTGTCCTCATAAAATATAAAACTTCTGTTAAAAGAAATGCTATAATACAAGTTGGAAGAAATGAGAAAAATGTAGGAGAAAAAGATTATTGCATTGAATAAATATCCAAGAAATATACAGAATTCTGACAACAATAATTTAAACCAACAGAGGATATGACCAGAAATTTCATAGAAAATTACAAATCAAAGAAGAAAAAGAAAGAGGAGTAAGAAAAAAAGGAGAACAAGGGGGAGTAAGAGAAGAGAAAAGAAAGAGAAAGAAGAAAAGAAGCTCAAACTCAACAGCAACCAACAAAAGCAAATTAAATGAGATGTATTTGCCCATCAGATTGTCCAAGATTTAAAAGCTTGCTTAAAGCCAATTTTTGCCTTGTAATGCTCAAGTTGCAGTAAGCTTCTAAATGGTTTATAATTGCCAGTAAGATTTATATTTAATGCAGGTGTTATTTAGAAGTATTTAAAAACTTCCAAATGTACAGGTTTTTAAAAAAATATTTTAGTATTGGTAATGCATGAATTGTTCAAAAGCAAAATGTGTAAAAGGTGCCAAAAGATGAAAGAAAAGGCTCCCCTTCCGGCCCAGTCTCCTTATCAATCCAGCCCCTCTTACAGCCTTCATCGTTGTTAGTTGCCTCCATACATTTCCAGCATGTGTCTATTAATAGAAGCATTAATTAATTAAGACAAGTATTAATGTATTCTTTTCCTTCTCATTTATCCTACAAAAGGTGGCATATTATGTATTATGTATTATTCTGCATCTTGTTTTTCTTAAGAATATATTGAAAATGAGAGCTGTCTATGACTATCATACATCAGAGTTTTTAATTATTGAGAAATGTACCTAGAGCATATAAGGTATATTTGCAATGTTTAGAGTGAATCTTTAAGATATTCCCACACAGTGAGGAACTAGAATACAGCTGGTATCTGCAAAGCCACTCCCTGATCACATCATCCACCCGTTTCCCTCTAGGTAACCACTCTCCTGGCTTTGGGGGTTAATAATTTCCTTGCTTTTCTTTACGATTTTGGCACCCCACTCCAGTACTCTTGCCTGGAAAATCCCATGGATGGAGGAGCCTGGTGGGCTACAGTCCACGGGGTCACTAAGAGTCGGACACAACTGAGCGACTTCATTTTCACTTTTCACTTTCATGCTTTGGAGAAGGAAATGGGAACCCACTCCAGTATTCTTGCCTGGAGAATCCCAGGGACGGGGGAGCCTGGTGGGCTGCCATCTATGGGGTCGAAGAGAGTCGGACACGACTGAAGCGACTTAGCAGCAGTAGCAGCAGTGGTTAATTTTTTGTCATTGTTGTAAAGCATTCCTGTATGAATGTAACACAGTTTTTATGAACTTTTAGCCTTCAGTTTGAGGTTATTGTGTTGCTGTGAAAGTTCTCTTTTGTCTCCTGGTTTACAGCAACAATTATCAAAGTGTGGTCCATGAACCCCTAGGGATCACAGGAACCTTATCAAGGAGTCACTGAAGTTAAAGCTATTTTCTTCTATGATAATACCAAGATGTAATGTGCCCTTTCATCTTATTTATAGCTTCCTTTGCTATGCAAAAGCTTTTAAGTTTAATTAGTTCCCATTTGTTTATTTTTGCTTTTATTTCTGTTACTCTAGGAGGTGGGTCAAAGAGGATCTTGCTGTGATTTATGTCAAAGAGTGTTCTGCCTAGGTTTTCTTCTAAGAGTTTTATATTGTCTGGCCTTATATTTAGGTCTTTAATCCATTTTGAGTTTATTTTTGTATGTGGTGTTAGGAAGTGTTCTAGTTTCATTGTTTTAAATGTAGCTGTCGAGATTTCAAAGCACCGCTTATTGAAGATGCAGTCTTTTCTCCATTGTATATTCTCGCCTCCTTTGTCAGAGAAAAACTTAAAAGCTTTTGCTCAGCAAAGGAAACTATAAACAAGATGAAAAACAACCTTCAGAATGGGAGAAAATAATTTCAAATGAAGCAACTGACAAAGGATTAATCTCCAAAATATACAAGCAGTTCATGAAGCTCAATATCAGAAAAACAAACAACCCAATCAAAAAATGCTTGGAAGATCTAAATAGATATTCCTCCAAAGAAGACATACAGATGGTCAACAAACATATGAAAAGATGCTCAACATTGCTCATTATTACAGAAATGCAAATTAAAATTACAATGAGGTATCACCTCATACCAGTCAGAATGGTCATCATCAAAAAATCTACAAACAAAAAATGCTGGAGAAGATGTGGAGAAAAGGGAACCCTCTTGTACTGTTGGCGGGAATGTAAATTTATACAGCCACTATGGCAGTTCCTTAAAAAACTAGAAATAAAACTACCATATGACCCAGCAATCCACTACTGGGCATGTACCTGAGAAAACCATAATTCAAAAAGTCATATGTACCCCGATGTTCATAGCAGCACAATTAACAATAGCCAGAACATGGAAGCACCCTAGATGTCTATCGACAGATGAAAGGATAAAGAAATTGGGGTACATATATACAATGAAATATTACTCACCCATAAAAAGGAATGCATTTGGGTCAGTTGTAGTGAAGTGGATGAACCTAGAGTTTGTTATACAAAATGAAGTAAGTCAGAGAGAGAAAAACAAATACATTAACGTGTATATATGGAGCCTAGAAAAATGATACTGAGAGTCTATTTGCAGGGCAGGAATAGAGAGGCAGACATAGAGAACAGACTTGTGGGCACAGTGGAGGAAGGAGAAAGTGATCTGAATTGGGAGAGTAGCACTGACATTTATATGCTACCATGTGTAAAAGGGATAGCTAGCAGGAAGAAGGAGAAGGCAATGGCACCCCACTCCAGTACTCTTGCCTGGAAAATCCCATGGGCAGAGGAGCCTGGTGGGCTGCAGTCGATGGGGTTGCGAAGAGTCGGACATGACTGAGCGACTTCACTTTCACTTTTCACTTTCCTGCATTGGAGAAGGCAATGGCAACCCACTCCAGTGTTCTTGCCTGGAGAATCCTAGAGACGGGGGAGCCTGGTGGGCTGCCATCTATGGGGTCGCACAGAGTCAGACACGACTGAAGCAACTTAGTAGCAGAAGCAGCAGCAGCAGCAGCAGCAGCAGCAGGAAGCAGCTTATAGCAGAGGGAGCTCAGCCTGATGCTCCATGGTGACCCAGAAAGGTAGGATGGGAGGGGTAGGAGGGAAGCTCAAGATAGAGGAGATATACTTATACCTATAGCTGATTCACATTGTTATATAGCAGAAACCAACACAACATTGTAAAGCAATTATCCTGCAATTAAAATTTTTGTTAAGATTTTTTTAAAAATTGAAAAAAAAGAAAAGAGATAATGTGCCCTTTCCACTCTGTGGACATTCACATTTATGATACAAAAGCACTAATAAGTAAAACTGTAGCCGCCTTCATTTGTGTCCAACTCTTTGCAACCGCATGGACTGCAGCACACCAGGCCTCCCTGTCCAACCTGGGAGTTGGTACTCCCAGAGTTTTTTCAAGCTCATGTCTATTGAGTCAGTGATGCCATCCAACCATCTCATCCTCTGTCGTCCCCTTCTCCTCCCACCTTCAATCTTTCCCAGCACTGTGTCTTTTCAAGAGCCAGTTCTTCACATCAGGTGGCTAAAGTACTGGAGTTTCAGCTTCAGCATCAGTCTTTCCAATGAATATTCAGGACTGATTTCCTTTAGGATGGACTGGTTGGATCTTCTTGGAGTCCAAGGGACTCTCAAGAGTCTTATCCAACACCACAGTTCAAAAGCATCAACTCTTCAGAGCTCAGCTTTCTTTATAGCCCAACTCTCACATTCACACATGACTATTGGAAAGACCGTAGCTTTGACTAGACAGACCATTGTTGGCAAAGTAATGACTCTGCTTTTTAATATGCTATCTAGGTTGGTCATAACATTTCTTCCAAGGAACAAGCGTCTTTTAATTTCATGGCTGCAGTCACCATCTGCAGTGATTTTGGAGCCCCCAAAATAAAGTCTGTCACTGTTTCCATTGTTTCCCCATCTATTTGCCATGAAGTGATGGAATTGGATGCCATGATCTTAGTTTTCTGAATGTTGAGCTTTAAGCCAACTTTTTCACTCTCCTCTTCCACTTTCATCAAGAGGCTTTTTAGTTCCTCTTCACTTTCTGCCATAAGGGTGGTGTCATCTGCATCTCTGAGGTTATTGATACTTCTCCCAGCAATCTTGATTCCAGCTTGTGTTTCTTCCAGCCCAGCGTTTCTCATGATGTACTCTGCATAGAAGTTACATAAGCAGGGTGACAATATACAGCCTTGACGTACGCCTTTTCCTATTTGGAACCAGTCTGTTGTTCCATGTCCAGTTCTAACTGTTGCTTCCTGACCTGCATACAAATTTCTCAAGAGGTGGATCAGGTGGTCTGGTATTCCCATCTCTTTCAGAATTTTCCACAGTTTATTGTGATCCATAGTCAAAGGCTTTGGCATAGTCAATAAAGCAGAAATAGATGTTTTTCTGGAACTCTCTTGCTTTTTCCATGATCCAGCAGATGTTGGCAATTTGATCTCTGGTTCCTCTGCCTTTTCTAAAACCAGCTTGAACATCTGGAAGTTCATGGTTCACATATTGCTGAAGCCTGGCTTGGAGAATTTTGAGCATTACTTTACTAGCGTGTGAGATGAGTCTGTGGTAAGTGATATTTTTCTGGTTATTTGTCCATTTTATTTAAAGTTTCACATTTGTTGGCCTAAAGTTGTTCATGATAGCTTCTATTATTTTATTAATAATGCTACAATGTCTGTAATATGTAGTACCTTTTTATATTTCTGAAATTATTTGTACCTTCTCAACTGTCTTGATCATATTTGCCAGAGTTAGTGAGTTTTATCATTCTTTTCAAAGTCCCAAATTTTGACTTGTTGAGCAGTGTGAAACTGAACTGCAAATCCACAAGCGTTGATATATGATTTTATAGAGATTTTTTTCACCACTCTGCTTGGCTCTAAAGCAGTTTTTCTTGCATTCCTGGGCCTTGGGGGTATCACTGTTTTGCACCCCAGCTTTAGAGAGGGAATGTATCCTTATAGCCCCCACATGCTGGATATCCCCTGAGCTAGATGTCTGTCAAAGCTGAAGATGTCAAAACTAATGCTCAAATTCACGCAAATCTGCAAATACCACTGGGGACAAAAGCAATCTCAGGGTTCTGCCCAGCTCTCCAGATTCCTGCCCTCACTTGACTCCAGCCCAATAAAGTCTTACCCTTACTATTAATAGCTGTATGATGATTTTAAGAATTTTTAAAAAACATTTTTATTCAGTATTATCATCACTTTCAAAGGAACATTGGTCCAGATATTTAACCAGACTTACCATCATAAATTTGCATAAATTCAGTAATGCTCTTATTTTTAAACAATGTGAAATATCATTTTGGGTCAGTTTGAATGCTTTCTGCATTGATTCTATTGACATGCTATCGATGTTTTATTAAATTCTATTGATGTCTGATATTACTGCTACTGCTTCTGCTTTTATCATTTGCACGGCCAATTTTTTCCCACATCTTTACTTTCAATTATTTCATGCTGTTTCCTTTTTTTTTTTTTTTTTTTGAGTTTTCTCAACATACTGTACATTTATTTCAGCTTTAACTAATATGGTTTATTCCACAGAGAAAAAAATTTTATGAATCCCATTTACTCTAGAAATAACAGTTTTTCTTGGGTAAGAAAATAGGACACAGAACGTATTATTGGTATAGGAAAATTTATTACTATCGTGCTTTCATCATCAAAATTTATGATCTTGGTCTTTCCTTCTTGCCTTTGTATAAAGCCAAAAGAGAGACATTGGCTACTTTGACAACCTTAAAGCGGACTCCAGGAATGTCACCAACAGCATGACCTTTGCGACCAAATCCAGCAACCAGAACTTCATCATTTTCCTCAATAAAATTCAAGCAACCATCATTGGGTACAAAAGCAGTGATCTTTTTGCCATTCTTGATTAGCTGAACCCTGACACACTTCCTGATGGCAGAATTTGGCTGTTTGGCTTCAACTCCTACTTTTTCCAGCACAATTCCCTTAGCGTGAGAAGCGCCGCCAAAAGGGTTGGCCTTCAGGGCTGTGCCCAGATGTGCTTTCTTGTACTGCTTATCATGCCACTTCTGGTCTCGTTGGTGGCTACAGAGCTTCCTGGCAGTACGAAGACCGCGACACTTGCCCATCCTGCCGGCGCCACGGGCCTGAGCGAAAGAGCATGCTGTTTCCTTTTAAGTATATATTTTATAATAGCAAATAGCTGGTTTTCTTTTATTATTGCCAAATCTAGAAGTCTGTGACTTTTACGTTTTACTTTTATATATTCATAAATATTGAGTGACATGCTTGAACTTATTTTTACCATAATATTCAGCATTTTTATTTAGAAAATACACCCTCCCCCCTCCCCCCCCCCCCACAACACACACACTCTTACTCCACTTGATTATTCAGGGTTTTTTTTCCTTCATCATTGCTCCATTTGATTTTTTTCTTTAATGGTATGGGAGTGATATATCATATTTCTATTATTCTATTCAGTTCAGTTGCTCAGTCATGTCCAACTCTTTGTGACCCCATGAGCTGCAGCACGCCAGGCCTCCCTGTCCATCACCAACTCCCAGAGTCCACTCAAACCCATGTCCATTGAGTCGGTGATGCCATCCAATCATCTCATCCTCTGTTGTCCCCTTCTCCTCCTGCCCTCAATCTTTCCCAGCATCAGGGTCTTTTCAAATGAGTCAGCTCTTCGCATCAGGTGGCCAAAATATTGGAGTTTCAGCTTCAACATCAGTCCTACCAATGAACACCCAGGACTGATCTCCTATAGGATGAACTGGTTGGATCTCTTTGCAGCTATCTTTAAATGTTTACCTCATACTGTAATTTTTCAATTATCCAATGTGAGTCTACATCCAGTTCTCTAAAAAAGAGAAAAGAAAATCTTAGCTCTTGGAGTTTAGTTCCAGATTATATTGATTGTTTGAAAAGTAATCCCTGCTTATTCAGACATAACAATAAATGTTATTGGTTAATTAGGTCATTGTTCTAACAGTTGACACCTGTCGACTTTATGTTTCCTTGTATATCCAAAAGTATCTTTATTTCATGTTCACATTTGGATTATATTTTGATTAAGTGTAAAATTCTAGGTTGGTAAAGTTGTTTTTCAGATGATAAAACAAGTTTATTGCTTGGGAGCTAGAATCTCTGCCAAATGACTTAGTGATACATTGGTAGTTGGATGGATTTTTCTCTGGCAAAAATGGTCACATGGACTGAAGACCCCACTCTGACTTTGCTGCTTCTGCTGTGGGTATGTAGGGTCATGTAAACATGTAAAACACTGTAGTGCTAGGTTTCATTCCCAGCTTTCAGACACAGAATCTGTTTCTTTCCCGCTTCTCACCACCACTGGCTTCACTACCAGCCCTGCCATGGAGTCATCTGCTTTCTGCTGTCAGATGCAGAGGAGCCAAGGCTGGCTGCTGGGACTGGAGGTTCATAGGTCTTTTGCTTCTCACACTACATGATTCCTTTAGGAAAACAGAAAACCCATAGAGGCCTCAGAATCCTCCAGAGGAATTCTGGAATGGTGGTGGAAAGTGGGAAAGAAACAGATTATGTGTCTGAAAGCTGGGAATGAAACCTAGCACTACAGTGTTTTCAGTGGACCACAATACATTTAGTAGATCATGCATGAAAGTCAGTTCACTGTATATTTCCTACTAACAAGAACATGACCCTACACAGCCACAACAGAAGCATCAAAGTCAAGAAGTTAATGTTACTTTAATACTCAGATCCTATTTAATTTTCAGCTATGGTCCCAATAATTACAAGCCAGTTATTTTATGGAATGTCTCTCAATTTTGTTTTGTCTGATATTTTCTTATGATTAGATTCAGGTTATACATCTCTGACAAGAGAATCACAATAGTGATTATGTGTTCTTCCCTTTGCATCTTGTCAGGTGATGTATGACTGATTTATCCCTTACAGGAGATGTTTATTTTGATTACTTAAGATGGTGTCTGCCAGGCGGCTCCACTACAGCTCTTCTTTCTCCCTTGTAATTAGTAAGTATTTTGTGCAGAGGTAAGCATTTGAAACTATATAAAGATTCCATACCCTATCTAAACTCTGACTTACTACTTTTATCAGTATGAACTCATGATTTCCTTTTTTCATTTAATAGCTTATCATCTATTATATTATTTTAATGCTCAGAATGTTCCAGATTTGGCTCGTTGGAGTCCCTTCAAGCTAGCTTCTCTGTCCTTTTGATATGATCTTATCTTTCCTCGATAAATTCTTTGCTTTCTGGCACATGATGTCCCAGCCCTAGAATCAATTTCTCCAAGCAGCCTTGGGTTTTTTGTTGCTATTGTTGTTGACATTCTTAGTGGAGAATGTTATTTAGAGTCCAAGGTCTAAGCACAAAGCTCTTATTGCTCCTATGCTACTACTGCCCCCCAAACCCTCTCAGAAGACACAGCTACATCCATCTGCTTCTTTCTGCTTCTTTAATATTATTTGGCTGCTCAAATCTTAGCTGTGGCACGCGGGATCGTTGATCTTCATTGCGGCATGCGAACTCTTAGTTGTGGCATGTGGGATCTAATTCCCTGCCAAGGATCGAACCTGGGTCCCCTGCCTCGGGAGCTCGGTGTCTTGGCCACTGGATCACCACAGAAGTCCTCATATCTATTTATTTCTATATTTATGTAGATCTATTGAAAACCAGGAACACATGCCAATATCTCCTGTTCCAATTCACCAGAGTTCATTCTTGCTTTCTCCCATTCCACGAAACACTCTTCCCCAATAGTGAGAAACATGGCTCATGCTATTGATTGTCACAGCATGTTGTCACAGCCCCAACAGTTCTCTCACACATATTATGCCTTCCTCATCCTACTCAGGCTGTGAGACTCCACTGGGCTGGCCCCTATGTGGATGTCTTCATCTCCCCATTTGAGCTGACCCCCCAGCCCTGGCTGCCTCCATGGCAGATGACCTCCTCACCCTACTTGGTCTCCCACCTGATGATAGATTCTTCCTCCTGTTGCACATGCCCTTCTCACAGCACTCAGGCTCTAACAGCCCAGGTTGAGCTGCTCGCATGTGTAGATGCCCTCTTCATTCTGTGTGAGTTGATTCTCCACGGAAGACACACACACACACACACACACACACAGGATTTGATAAGCCACACCAAGCCACCTACCTTGTGGATGCTCTCCTCATGCTGACACCCCCTCCCCCCCAATCAAGCTGTCCCCCTTATGAGCTCCCACCTCACTCACTCCCTTTGACAACCCACATGTCTTCTTGCCTCTAAGGACGCCTTTCATATTCTCCAACCCTACATCAGGCTTCTGACCCCAACGGACACTTCTCACCCAACAGAGCCCTAACACACCACAGCAGGCTTCAGCCCTGCGTGGATACCTCCTCATTCTGCTCAGTCTCACATCCAAGCTGGGCCAGTTCTATGCATGGCCTCCCTCCTCTCACTTGAGCTCTGACATCCATGAGAGCCTCCAGCATGAATGCCTAACTTGCTCTGCTCCACATGATGGCATGAGGGCTGAATTATTCACAGAGCGAAGGGAAAAGGAGAGCTCCAGAAATAGTAACTATACCTAGAGACCCTTTTTCATGACATGTTTTAGTAACACAATGCAATGTATGAGTGTACTGGGTCATGCTGTGAAACATTTTACTGTGGGTCTAAAGCAAGGTTTGAAGGCCAGAATGTGAAGTCAAGTGGGCCTTAGAAAGCATCACTATGAACAAAGCTAGTGGAGGTGATGGAATTCCAGTTGAGCTATTCCAAATCCTCAAAGATGATGCTGTGAAAGTGTTGCACTCAATATGCCAGCAAATTTGGAAAACACAGCAGTGGCCACAGGACTGGAAAAGGTCAGTTTTCATTCCAATCCCAAAGAAACGCAATGCCAAAGAATGCTCAAACTACCGCACAATTGCACTCATCTCACACGCTAGTAAAGTAACACTTAAAATTCTCCAAGCCAGGCTTCAGCAATATGTGAACCATGAACTTCCTGATGTTCAAGCTGGTTTTAGAAAAGGCAGAGGAACCAGAGATCAAATTGCCAACATCTTCTGGATCATGGAAAAAGCAAGAGAGTTCCAGAAAAACATCTATTTCTGCTTTATTGACTATGCCAAAGCCTTTGACTGTGTGGATCACAATAAACTGTGGAAAATTCTGAAAGAGATGGGAATACCAGACCACCTGATCCACCTCTTGAGAAATCTGTATGCAGGTCAGGAAGCAACAGTTAGAACTGGACATGGAACAACAGACTGGTTCCAAATAGGAAAAGGAGTACGTCAAGGCTGTATATTGTCACCCTGCTTATTTAACTTCTATGCAGAGTACATCATGAGAAACGCTGGGCTGGAAGAAACACAAGCTGGAATCAAGACTGCTGGGAGAAATATCAATAACCTCAGAGATGCAGATGACACCACCCTTATGGCAGAAAGTGAAGAGGAACTAAAAAGCCTCTTGATGAAAGTGAAAGTGGAGAGTGAAAAAGTTGGCTTAAAGCTCAACATTCAGAAAATGAAGATCATGGCATCTGGTCCCATCACTTCATGGGAAATAGATGGGGAAACAGTGGAAACAGTGACAGACTTTATTTTTGGGGGGCTCCAAAATCACTGCAGATGGTGACTGCAGCCATGAAATTAAGACGCTTACTCCTTGGAAGGAAAGTTATGACCAACCTAGATAGCATATTCAAAAGCAGAGACATCACTTTGCCAACAAAGGTCCGTCTAGTCAAGGCTATGGTTTTTCCTGTGGTCATGTGTGGATGTGAGAGTTGGACTGTGAAGAAGGCTGAGTGCCTAAGAATGGATGCTTTTGAACTGTGGTGTTGGAGAAGACTCTTGAGAGTCCCTTGGACTGCAAGGAGATCCAACCAGTCCATTCTGAAGGAGATCAGCCCTTGGATTTCTTTGGAAGGAATGATGGTAAAGCTGCAACTCCAGTACTTTGGCCACCTCATGCGAAGAGTTGACTCATTGGAAAAGACTCTGATGCTGGGAGGGATTGGGGGCAGGAGGAGAAGGGGATGACAGAGGATGAGATGGCTGGATGGCATCACTGACTCAATGGATGTGAGTCTGGGTGAACACCGGGAGTTGGTGATGGCCAGGGAGGCCTGGCGTGCTGCGATTCATGGGGTCACAAAGAGTCGGACACGACTGAGTGTCTAAACTGAACTGAATTGACCTAGGAAGGTTCTAGAATGATGGTACAGTAGCACCTATTTAATACATCATTGTTCTCTGGACTGCTGTGTCAGGACAGACCCTGTCACCTGTGTGTGCACCCTATCCCAAAGGACACAGCTTCCAGGACAAGAGATGTGACTTTGGTAGGCCACTGAGAGTCACAGATCTGGGTTCTAGCCCTGCTTCAGCCAATCACTAGGCAAGCACTCCAGTTACCTGATACATGAAAATGCAAACGACATGGTGTGTGCTTCTCTCCCAAAGTATAAAATCAGGTAGTCACGAAAAGTGCTTCAAAAACTACAATAACTGGAATTTAAGGAATGCATCAATCCTTTACAATCTTGAACCTTCATGAAATTCACACCTAGTAGATGAAGGAACTGAAGCTTAAGGAGGTTAGGTGGACGGATGAACCAGTATTTGAATCCAAATCAGTCCATTAGACTTCACCCCCAATTATTAAATGGTACTTTTCTGCATGAAGATAAGTTACTGCATTAGAGACGAAGGAACATCTGTGTTGAGTTTGAATTACTTATATCGAGAATGAATCTATTATTCCCTTTTAATATAACTTGTGAAAGTTCTGAGTTCTGTAGGGTCCCCCCTTTTCTATGCAAATACAGTTAAAATACAGGAATTTGAGGCAAAAAGGGGCCACTCTGAAATGCCAATGGTGGGACCTGGTGCAGGGTCCCTGGGTGGCACAGTCATTCTTTAGCTATAAGATGGCAGCCAAGGTGAGGCCCTTGCATGAAGTGGGTGATGGATAAATATGATGAAGAATAAATGATGAAACTCCAACTAAAAATCTTAATTTATTTACTTAAAAAATAATTGTAATATATATTGGAACTATATGTAACCTTGTTCTGTATTTTCCAAGTCTCCTGTAAATGTGTTATCATACTTTCATAATTTAAAAAAATTAAAAAAAAAAAGGAATGAATGAGAGCCTGGCTAGGGCTAGAACCCTAGCAGCTTGGTGGGGTAGGGAAACAGGTTGAGCTGTGGCCCTCAGGACCAAGGTGGGGGGCTGTCAAGAGGGGCCTGAAGAGCCTGTGCTCTGGCCAGCTGGATGGGGCCAAGCAGAGACAGAGACCAAGTGTGGGTGGGCATAAGCAGAGTTTCTTCACAAGACCATAAAAGTCCACCTTAAATGTTCTATTTTTAAATGCTAAATAGCAACCTTCTTCCTCCTGCCCCCAAAGTGGAAATTCTCAGAGCAACATATTGTTCTGGTCAAGGACAAGTGGGCAGGACAGGCAACAGACCAAGCCACACGGGAAGAGAAGCAGCAGAGGAAAGTGCACGTTCAACCCCATGAACACATTACCCCCTGTAGACATGCACACCGGCCAGAGATCAGAAACCTCACCAGCCACCCTTGGTCCCCTGCAGGCCTCCCTCAGCAGGGGAAGACCTGTGCATGGGAGGAGGGGCTCTTCACCCTCGCCAGGGACAGGACTAGGGTGGACAAGAGCAGGTGCAGACAGTACAGGAACCCAGATTCTAGCCCAATGGCAGTTTTTATTCCTTAGGAACAAAGATATGTGGGTAAAACTCCAAAAGGAAACAGGAGCATGAATGACCAAATGACACGAGGGTGGCATGGCTCAGGAGTCAGACGGATGGCACACTCCACAGTGGACCTGGTCATGTCCTGGTTTCTCAACATCCACCCCATCCCCAAGTGCCCATTGCAAAGGTAGGGGGTGGGGCAGCGAGGTGAAAAACGTCCCTACTCTACACAAAGGAAATTAATGTACCTGCGTGTTCCGAGAGGCCTCTCAGGGACACCAAAACCTCCCTCTCAAGAATGGAGGTAGACAGATCAGGATGTCTGGGTAGCACAGACAACCTCAAAGTAGTGTCCCAGGGGCCCTGTGTGGCTGGCAGAAGCCGTGCTCCAATGGGACTGCAAGGGACACAAGAGCTGGCCAAGGCAGCTCCGCATCAATCTTGCCAGAGTGGGCCCAGCACAGCTATTTCCATTCACTTCAAAGAAGCCTGGCGATGCTGAATCAGAAGCCATTATCCTTTTGCCTGGAGATTTACCTCTATCCCTTTTTCTGGCAGAATTGTACCCCCTGCAAGCCTGGTTCTCTAGAGAACAGATGGGCAAAGAACAAGGAAAAACCTTGTCCTACTCTCACACCTCCTGTGACATGACAGCTTCTGCTGTAGCACAAACTCCCAAGAACAAGGTCCTTTGGTGTGGGTGAGGTCACTCAGTCTGTGACCCTCCTGCGGAATACCAGGGAACTCATCCCAGTACCGCAGGGGCCTCTGGGTCTGGGTCCCAAGTCTGTGATCCCAGGATCACAGTGAGGTCTCCTGGAGGATGAAGGTCGGGCTGATCCCCGGCTGGACGGGGCCTTCCTCAGGCACAGCCATGTCCACCTGGTCTCTGCTGCCCCTCAGCATCCCATTGCTCATCTTCTCTGGAAACATACGGGCTTCCAAGGAGAGGTCCTGGGGAATGTGGGCAAAGGGTGGGGTGAACGTGAGACGAAAGGGGAGGTGAAGGAACCTCCTTTTCCTCTTGCAGGAAGGGTGACCCCGCTGTGATCCTGGCTAGAAAGGGGACCAGCAAGGGGCAGCGAGGGGAGGAGCAGGCCTGGGGTGAGCACGAGGGTGGGAGGAGGGAGAGGACAGGCCAGCAGCTGTGGCCGCTCGGGGCCAAGACCCTTCTGCCCACCAAGCCCCCGCTTCCCTGTGGGAAGGAGCCGGCACCTGCTGCCGGATGGCCCAGGCTCAGGCAGATCATCAGAGAATGGGGGCTGGGGGAGAAAGAAGATGCGGGGGGGGGACGGAAACCAGAAGGTCCGGCAGTAGTCTGAGAGGGAGGGGAGGGGTGATCTGACAACAGAGGAGCTACCTGGCTGCCGGCTCTGCAGGGAAGCCGCTTCTGACAGGACAGGGGCAGGAGGGCAAGGAGTTTCGGCAACACTGGGTAAATGGTCCGAGGGTCCACGGTCCGGCCCCGCATGCCCCCTGAAGACAAAGTGCTCCTGAGACTCTAGTGTATAACCAGGGCACTTCCCAGAGCCATCCAATCTCACTCCTCTGAGCCCCTAGCCCCTACCCACCTCCTAGAGCTCCGCCAAGAAGCCTGACTATTCCAGACATCCAGGAGCCCCTGAGCTCAGACCCCAGACCCCTGAGTGCCATCCCTCGGGCAGTCCTCATTTCTTTGCGCGCCCACCCCACGCCCCCTCACCACTGAGCAGACTGACAGCCAGGCCCACCACAATGACGGTGGTGGAGTTGTGAGCGCTGTACCATAAGTACGACAGGGAATAGAGCCGCTGTAGCCCCGTGGGCCTGGGGAGAGCAGGGGGTGAGGACAATTAGCAACTCATTGAAGGAGCAACCGACCCTCAGGCACCTGGCTCCCCGCCCCCACCCCCTGCAAGGTCCCAGAGGTCGGGGAACCAACACCCAACATTCCCCACCCCCCAGGCTTCTAGTGGCCCATCCCTTAGCAAGGGCCCTGGAAAACCCCTCAAGAATGAGCTGCTTTCCCCAAGGAGAGAGTGAGCTCTGACTCACTTGGAGGCGGCAGTCGAGGGCATCAGTGTGGCCATGGTGACAGCAGTCAGATTGCTGGACAGGGAGAAGCTGGACCCGTTAGGGGGAGAGAGTGCTCTACCAGAGCCCATGCTGGTCACTATGCTCCCGATGCCGATCCAGAAGGCCATAATCAGTCCAGCCAACAGGCCCACGATGGCACCCTGCCCAGAGACGTGACACTCTCTTGTCACAAGGCCAGCCCCACCAAAGCTTTACACCAGTTCCC
The DNA here is from genome assembly GCF_027580195.1 of Bos mutus. Lineage (NCBI taxonomy): Eukaryota > Metazoa > Chordata > Mammalia > Artiodactyla > Bovidae > Bos > Bos mutus. The sequence continues at coordinate 34,337,819 of NC_091627.1, forward strand.
AGCACTCCTAGTGAAAGCCCTGCCAAGCCATTCCCCAGGTCCACCCCCACACATGACCCTGGAGTCATGTGGGTCACTCACAGGAGGATTTGCACAAGGAAAGAACATCCCAAGGCAGAAGAGTCCAAGCAGTGGCCCCCCAACCATACCAAAGATGCTGATGGCTGCCTGCAGAGGACAGGGTGAGAAAAAGAAAAGAACACACAGGCTCAGAGACCCCAGCCTCAGCAATGTGGCAGAGCCACCACCACTGCCTCAGAGCCCCACCAGCCAGATCTGTCAGTCTCTTCTCCCTGGAACCACTAGAACGCAGGATCCTAGAGGGCAGAAACAGTTATGGGAATATGCCTGGGGTTCTCCAGAGGCTGATCCTTAGACCTCTCTGAGCCAACAACAACTCTGGGGCTTTTGGCTACTAGGGAGTCTGTTCAGACCTACAGGCGTAGCCGGTCAAAGGGGAACTTCTGACACCTGCCCTCTGTGTCAATTCCTTTCACAATAGCAGTCTTCTTCCCTTTCTGATTTCAATCTGCTCCTTTTCTCCCCCAACAATTCTGTTCCCTCATTACCTGCAGCACAGGTCCCATCTGCGAGGAAATATAGGCCATTCCCAGACAAAGTAGCCCATAACCAAAGGCTGGGAAAAAAGCAGGGGAGAAATAAGCAGATGTGAGTTAACACAATAAGCAGGGAAAGCAGAGCAAAGCTCTTTCCCTGGTCAAACTACTACCTCTCTGTCCCTGGGAAGGGAGCATATTACCTCAGGACCCAGCTCCAGGTCCCTCCCACCCTGTCCTCACTTCTAGGTGACCAAGACTGCTCCCCAGGAAGTTCCCTGGCACATAATCAAGGTCAGTGCTTTACTGGGCAAGTGTACTTCAAAGCAGACAGCCGACAGTGCTTAGGAGGTATCTTAGAAAGTACATGGCTGAAAAGATAAGGAAGTATAATCCCACCAATGATTCTGGAAAGCATGGTGGCCCGGACTTCAGAGACACGAGGGAACCAGGGTCGAATCAAGTCTTCCGTTGTAACAGTTGCCAGTGAATTAAAAGCAGAGGATATGGTGCTGAAAGAAGGAAGAGAAAGTCAGGTCCAGAAGGGCAAACCTAACAAGGGACCCTATTGAGGGACAAGTGCCCTAAAGGCAGGAGAGGACGCATGTAACCCAAACACTACTCTGACAGCTGGAACCGAGGAAGAGGCCTGGGAGGCAGGGACACCTGGCCTCTTCTGACTGGGGTTCAGGTTTGGTTCAAGTAAATCAATTCCTGGTATAGAAGACTCCTTCACCAAAAAGGGGCCTCGCCTAGGAGAGGACATGCCTGTCCACACAGAAGAGCTGTCCCTTGTCGTTCACACACAAACAGGCACAATGAGAGGCTCAGAGGGACCTCCCATCCACCCGTCACCTTGTACTCAGAGGGGTCAGCTGTGTCAAGCCTGAGGGGAAAGGTCAAGGTACCTGAGGGAGCCACTGAAGAGGCAGGCGACGAAGAGCCCAGGCAGCCCCGGCAGGCCTCTCAGGAGATCCATCACAAAGTACAAGACGAACTGCAGGCGGAGCAGAAGAGTACAGCTCTGCTCAGAGAAGCCCTTCCCAGGGGAGCGCCGCCCTTCCCCTGCATGTGCCACCCACATGCGCCGACCAGTCTTTGGAGACTGGGCGCCTTAGGAAGGGGGCCAGGCACTGAAGGCGACCCCACAGTAAGTGGAGAGAAAGCGGGCTCTGTACAAAGAAGGACGCAGCAGCCCGTGCCCCAGCTCTCCCCCAGCCAGTGGTGTGACTTGAGCACGCTAGCCACCCCATTGGGTCACCTTTTCTCCTCTACCAGATGAGGCTGTGAGGAGGGATAGAAGAGATCAGCTGTGTGATGGCTCCCCACAGGGCAGGTGGTACGGAGGAGTGAGTCAGTAAAGGGAGGTCCCCGCTCCGTGGGCTGGGCCCTATGATCAGCTGCAGAATCCCAGGGAGGAAGGACTTCACATGCAGTGCCCACCCCAGGTGGGGGTCCTCTCTGCAGCCACCCAGACACTCCCTTTGGAGGGGTCCAGGCAGGGGGCAGGGAGGCCGTCTCACCTGGTCAGGGGCTGCCTGACTCTGCTGGGTGCTCATAGGATACTCCTGGTAGTAGGTAAACATGACCAGGCCAATGAGGCAGCCCATGCTGAGCGCCACCTGCTGGCAGGGGAAGACGGCATAGCAGGAGCTGCAAGAGAGGCCAGTGCAAGCAGAGGGTGTTAGCAGGCATGTCCCCACACCCCAGAAGGCAGGTCCACGTCCTGCCCAGTGGGTGTGCCCTGGTATCCTGCCCCACCGAAACTGCCGCAGCAGAACCAGGTCCCAGTCTCTCCCCCATCCCGGGCCCCCCGTCTTCCCAGTCCTGCCCTCACAGCACTGCAGCCTTCTCCGTGCGGGAACTGAGGTAGCGCTGCACCTGCGCCTGGTTCACTCCATACAAGGAGAGCATCATGAAGACACCCCCGAAGGCCAACGTCCAGAACGTGTGCCGCACAAACGGGTCCGGGTCCAGCCTGCCATAGACACCAACGTGCCACTGTGGCCCCAGACTCAGCCTTCCCTGCCCTCCTCCGACAGGGGGCAGGGCAGAGAGATGGCTGCCGGGGCCAAAGTGGACTCAAGACAGGACAGCAGGCTGGGTGGGGAGGGAGTGGTTCCATTCTACCAACCCACAGCCTCATCCCAGGTACTAGAAACATCCTGACACCTGACCACCCGGGGGAACACTGAGCTTGTCCTCCACCCCTGCAGGCCCAGCCTCCCACTGGCCTCAAGGCTGCACTTCAACTCCCACAGCTTCCTCTCTGCTTACTACCACCCTAGGCGCAGGCTCTAAGAGGGGCTCAGCTCCCAGGCACGACAGACCCCAGCCAGGGAAGGGGTGTACTTACTCAATTCCAGAGATGAGGCCATGCTGGGAAGCCACTTCCCACACGTGCCCCAAACCGCCCACCTTGGCCGACCCCACAATGATAACTGCCAGCTGCCCCAGGAACATGACCAGTGTCTGGAAGACATCTGTCCAGATGACTGCCTTCAGTCCACCCTACAGGGAGAAGACAGCACCCCTGCCACAGATGTCCACGGAGCCACACCACCAGCGAGGGCAGCAGCCAGCTGCTGACATCCTTCCCATCCCATTCCCTACCATCACATCCCATCCCCTGACACGATCCCATCCCTTTTCACAACACCCATCTCCTCACCTATATTCTTATCTACTACCCACCTACTTATCTTGTCCCACCTTTTCCTCTTTCCCCCACCTCCCTCCTCTCCACCCTTCCCTAAGACTGGTTACCAGAGCAGTGTAGATGGTACAGACAATGCCTAGGGTCAGCACTGACAGCCAGAGATCAAAGCCAGTCACTGTAAACAGATAAAAATCACATTCCTATCTCCAGAGGAGGGTTTCCCAGGGATAAACCAGGGAAATGCAGTAAGATATGAACCATTTGATTATAAGGATGAAATAAATCATTTACCACAATGGAAAAAAAAAAAAGGTTTGTAAAGCTCCACCAAAAGGTGTTGATTAACCAATTCAGATGGGGCCTGGTAATGTTTGATTAGCTTTCCACCTCTAGTGAAGACCAGCCAAGGGCCCAGAGTGGAATAATTCCTTGGTCAAGGTTAGGTTCTTTTCTGCATTCTTTCCTCCACCTGCCCCTCCCAAAGGTTTTCCCTAGCCTGCAGTGGCTGGGAGCCAGGGACTGTGACTCCTCACCTGCATTGAGGGCCAAGGATGGTGCATAGAGGACGACCCCCATATAGATCACCTGTTGGGTGTGGAGAGAAAATGTGACGGGAGGAGCCGATGAGGTGGGGCAGAGAGAAGAAAAGACAGACCTCAGCTCCAATATCCCAGAGGCCTTCCTTCACCTACACTCCCCCTCCCTCTCCCTTCTCCCAAAATTTGGTTTGCCACCACCATGGTTATGTGTGCTAGAACTGGAAGGGACGGCAACAAGATGTCTCCGGGGGTGAGCAGGAATTTCAGTCTTGCTAGTCTGAGAGCAGGGAAGGCTCCAGCGAGCCCGAATCCATGTCCCTCTACCCTGCACCAGGTTCAACTTCTATCCTCATTCCACTTACCATCTGAAAGATGAAGGTCACAGTTCCACAAACACGCACAGCTTTATTGAACCGGAGTTCCAGGTACTAGGTAGGAGTAAATTAAAAAAAAAACAAACACAATGCATTCCTCCCCACCCCATCCCCAACAAATCACACACAACTTCCCTCAGGAAGCCCAGGAACAGAGGAAATAGCCAACTCATATCCACTCTGGGCCCCCCTCAGCACAGTGCTTCTCCCCGAACTCCTACCCTGCCCGACCTCACCACAGTGAACTTCTAGACACATAATGTATTTATTCTCTGCCCCTCTCATCAGGCAGACAGAGTTGAGGGGCCCAGATCCCTGTGTGCCTGGTTCCTTCTCTCTACCCCTGCCCCTGAGAGTCCTCTGTGCTCCTCCCTACCTACCTCATAGGCACTGGTGATATGCAGGCGGTAGAAGATGGGGATGAAGACATGTGCTGGGATCAGCAGTCCTAGGAAATAGCAGCAGCCCAGGAACCAATACTGGGTCCCGAATCGGTAGATCTCAGACGGCACACCCAGGATGGCCACAGCTGACTGGAAGGTGGCCAGCAAGGACAGGGCCACAGGAAGGCAGCCCATTTTTCGATCTGCCAACAGCAACTGGCCGATGCTATGTCGGCCCCAGCCACGATAGGCATGGTAGAGCCCGATGGCAAGGGAGAGAACCAGCAGCAGGACAAAGACCACATAGTCCACCAGGCTGAAGGTGGACGTGACCACGTTGGTGTCTGAGGCTGGAGGGAGGGGCGTGGCGGTGCTCAACCCCACACTCATATTCTCTCTGAGTCTGTGACCTGCGGCCACTTGCTCTTCCTGGGGTCTGGGCTGCCACTCAGCTGGGCAGTGACAGGCAAGCCGCTACAACCTGACTTCCAGACACCGCCTCACAGTCCTCCTCCACCAAGTGACATTGTCCAGGGTGATCTACAAAGAAACTGGCTCTCAGGCAGGCCTCCCCTGCCTTCACGGCCACCCACCCTCGGGCTTGTGCATTCCACACCCATCAGATTTGCCCAGCCAGGCCCCAGGGCAACCAGAAAGGTCTGGAGGCATTGATATGTGTTTAGTAGGGCAGAGTTGGGAGGAGAGGGAGGAAGCAGCAGATTGAGATAGCCAGGAGGTAACTATTTGGCCAAGACCTTTCTGGGTATACACAACTGTGAAACTTAAGAACCTTCTAAGGTCTTCACCCTAGCAGGAAAAGAAAAATCACCTCTAGCCCACCCTCTAGTTTCTTCTCAGAATCCCCTGCCCCACCCGCTGCCTGAACACACAGACCCAGTCACTACAATGTAAGCCAGCAGAGTCCAGCCTGGCGCCTCCACCCAGCAGGGAAGAAGAAACTTCAGGAAAGAGACTAACAAAACCATGGCCTCTATTCTCCCAGCCTCAGGCCCCACCTTCCGAACAGCACGCCTTTTCAGCACTGATCACCAGGAAGACCACCTCCACAGCAGCCTCAAATTCCTTTTCAGGCATCCCCAGGCCAACGACTCTGTTCTCCCCAACTTATTTAAAGCCCTGCCAACCACCTCTCAGCTCTTCTACCTGTAACACGGCAGTCAGTAGCAGATCCAGGGAGAGATTGGGTTCAAAAGTGAGAGGCCAACATGCTGGAACCAGGGGTTCACAGTTACAATTTCAGGGGCACTTCAGAAAGAAGCTAGCCAGCCAGGGAGTTGGGGCAGGGGTGGGCAAGAGAAACAGTCAGGGAAAGTGGTGCTATCCCACAGGAGCAGACACCCACCTCAAGGAGCAATCCCTGCTGTGAAGCAAGGCTGCCTGGAGAAGCTGCGTGTCTGGAGCTGAACGGAGGCTGAAGGCCTGGTCTATAAGAAGCAGAGGTGAGAAGAGCTAAGGTGAAGCTCAGCAGCTATTTGTTGCGGCCCCTTCAGGGAACCAATCACTGCGGTCCAAATGGCCCTATCACCCTACAACCCCCAAACTCCAGCTCAGCCCTAGAGACTCCAGAATGGAGAGCAGGGAGCTCACATTCAACGGCATTCTTAGATGGATTAGGCTTTTGCTGCAAGTTCCACTTGGCACTGAATGCCAGGAGGAATTGCAAAAGAGTTGCTGAGAGATGGGAAAGTTGCTGTTCTAACTCCTGCACAATAAATACTAATCCTTAGAGAATATATTAAATACCATTATCCTCAGAACAAGGACCAGATCACGGTATGCCAAAACTTAGAGGAATCTTAGGAGATCACTAGCATAACCCCCTCATTTACCAACAGACACACCAAGGCCTGCGAATTTAGAAAGCCTAACATGATGACCATTAACATTTTTGAACACATGTTGTAAAACACAGCACTGTGCTATGTACTTTATAAGTATTAGCAATGATAATAATATCTATACCTTTCAAAACACCATGTCTCTCAGGTTATACACTTTATATGAACACTCTTTAGTTCTCTAGGGTTGGACAGCATCATATAAAACAACAGAGAAATAACAGGATTGTCAGTAAGTGTGACAGGTAATTCACCAGAAGCCCCTCCCTCCCTAGTCCCTGAACTGGGGCTGGAGCAGAGTGTTAACTGTTGTCAATCATTCCTGGAACAAAGTTTAGGTTTCAACTAATCTAGAGACAGATTAACATAAATCATGTCTTCTGTTCTTGCCCACTAGGAGAAAGATCAGCTTCGCTGTCTTCCGGCCCTCCTACCCTGTGTTCTTGGATATATGTTGCCTGCCTGGCAAGATATGGCTTCATGCAGACCAAACCTGAACCCTGAACCTCCTGGGGTCAACGAAGAGGTGAAAACAAGTTGGCAACTCTTGAATCACATGTTCTACTAAGTCACAAATGTGAGTCCCCAGAACAATGTTCCCAACAGGCCACTCAGGTTTAACCTAAAGATGCCTGGGGCTTTGCTACATTGCAACATCTCAAGTTTTCTCACTCCTCTTTGGCAAGGTTTTCATTGCTATGATAGAGGTGATAGGAACTACCAGAGAGTAAGAGGAAATATGTCTGCTGTGTACAAATGTACAGACGTAAAGGGTTAATGATATGGCTAGGCAGGTAGTTGCAGAAAGGAAGGAAGGTCAAAGTATAGAATGGAAAACAAGATGTACAGAAACGCAGACTCTCTGCTGCTGGGGTAAACTGGCAGGGCTTCCTGAGAATTCTATTTGCATGAGATGCAGAGAACCCTCCTGGATGGCTGAAGAAAGAGCCAGGCAAGACAGGAAAAACCTGACCCAGTAACAAAAACTTCACCAGACACGGTTCTAAGAGCAGGACAGGGACCTTCTAACCTTTAAAAAACTCACCTCTCTCTGAGAGGTGCTAAAAGTAACAGAAAAGCTGTTTCACTAAAACTCTAACACACAGGGCACCAAATAGCAGGCTGTAGGGGGCTCTTTTTAAAAGTCTGATATACACAGACAAGAAAGAGAATCATTCCTAACCACCCTAATCACACTCTCACTTTGGTAGCAAAATGAATTGCTTTGCCCCCTACAAAAGGCAAATGGGCCACCGGAGGACCAATCTTCCCCAAAAGATGCCTTCAAAATCTGTCCTTGTGCCTAGAATCCCGCAAGATCTGAAAGGCTCTAGAGGTCCTCATTAAAACGCTAGTAACTAATGCCTTAGTAAATGTGCCAGCCCTCTGAAAGTAAATGCTTTTAGATTCCAGACACCTGGGGGTAGGTAGAAGGGGAGCCAGGCTAGAAGACGAGCTTTGATTAGCTTTGATGAGTTTTTTCTGGCCCTAACCAAAGCCCACACTCAGTCCCTCCCGGCACGGGGCTCCCTTGGCGCCCCTTCGGTCGGGGCCTCGTGCCACCACGGGATAGCCCTCGTCTTCCCCTTACCTCCAGGGCCCAGCCAAGACTAAGAAGGTCTTGTCGTTCTTCCCGAGATCTGCATCGCTCCTTTTCTGGGAAGACAAAGGAGATGAGGACTTAGGGGACTATCTATCCCGCTTCCACCTCCTCGCCAGAGCACCGGACGCCGCGTGGTTTCAGGACTGAGCTGAAAGGGACAGGGTGCCCCCAGCGTCCTCAGGCTCGTCTCCTCCCGACAGGATTTGCCCTTCGTCCTTTGCTCCCCATCACCCTTACCCTCTTTATTTCCTGACTTCTCTCCTCCCTCCACACGCGAGGTGGCACAACCACTACCACCTCGCCGCCTGCACGTTCACCTTCCCCGGACTCCAGGCTAGGAGCCGGCCCACCCCGCTCCTCATCTTTCTGCTCCTCCCCGTCCCTCCCCGCCCTGACGCCACTCTCCGCAGCCTGTGTGCTCCAACCCAACCCCTCACGGCCCGCCCTCGACCGGCCCTCCTGCTCGATCTCCACACGTGGGTCCGGCCTCCGCGGGAGAGCGGGCCCGGCCACGCCGGGCCGGGTGACAGCTGAGTCCCGCCCCCTGCCGGTCCTCGCGCCGCCATGTTTACTGCGGGCAGATGGATTAACCCCGAGTTGCTTCAGAGACGCTACCCCGACGTCCGGGAGCATGGAGCGCGGCGCTGAGAAAGCGGTGGCAAGGAGGTCTTCGCTTAAGGGGGAAGAAGGGTGTGGTTAGTCCCCCGAACTAGGACTGGGGCCCCCAACGACAACAACAAAAAAATGCGCTGACCCCCACGACTAAAGGTAACCCCAGCCCTCCCAGCACCGACCAACCCACCTGACTAGCGGGGCGGGCCAGGCCACGCCCCGCACGGGGGCGTGACACGGTGGGAGGCAGGGCCGCACGCGCGTCTCGCGATCAGTGGAGAAGGTCGGAAGGAGCGAAAAATGGCCCCTTGCGGGCTCGGCAGTCCTTTGAGCTTGGTTCCCTGGGCTGCAGCCCTGCTCTTCGTTCTGAGCGTGGGAAGGGCTTTGGCGCTACCCGAGGTACTGAAGCAGATTAAAGGTTGGGTTGAAAAAGAATTGCTCGCCGGCACTCGGCCCTCCCCTCTCCCCTGCCTGCCGCAGCCCCGATTTCGTTCCTGGGGCCTCCCTACCCGTCACCTAGCCGGCTCCCACTCCCGAGTACTCAACGCCGCTGTCTCCCAGCGCTTTCGCCCTGCTGACGTCCAAAGACGTTTGAAATTTGACCTCCTCGCTCGAATAGTTATATTGGAATAACTATAAGTTCTTTCCACAAATGAGCCCTCCGGCCGTTCTGCAAGCTTGCTGCGTTCTAATGCCGCTGGATAGCGTGCGTTGGTAGGACTACTTTCTGTAATGCTTGATGAGTTCTTTTTGTACCTGCAGTCCTTTTACACCCGGTCACATGGGGCTGGCAGGTTGAGAAGTCGTTGGAGAGGGCATTATAAGTGTGTTCGAATAGTAATTCTCAGAGATGAGATCCTTCCCTGGACAAGATCCGGTACGGAAATTCTCCGGTGCGCTGTTTTGGCGCCTGGTTCCAGAGGAAGAAATATGTCTTCTGTAAATCTGACATAAAGGCCCTATGTTAGAGGAATTCTGCAGCATATACTGGCAGTTAACGTTTGAGCCTCTGTTTCCTGCCCCCCCCTCCCCCCGCCCCCGGCTTTTCTTTCTGGAGTTCTAATAGTTTTCTCTCTTCTGCAGATATGCACCCAGTGTCCAGGGAGTGTGCAAAATTTGTCAGAAGTGGCTTTTTATTGTAAGCGGACACCAGAGCTAACGCTGCGAGCCCGCTGCTGCCTGAATGGGGAAGGCACCATCCTGGGGTGAGGGAGAAGACCTCCCTGGGTACTGGAAAAAAGTTCCCAAACCGGATTCTTCAAGGCTTGCCTGATTGGCTTTGGGGATAAATATTCATATATATTTTTGAGGCATCTAAACCGTGATAAGTGAAGAATCTGCCTACAGTCCAGGAGACCTGGGTTGGGAAGATCACTCGGAGAAGGAAATGGCAACCCACTCCAGTATTCTTGCCTGGAGAATCCCATGGACAGAGGAGCCTGGCGGGCTACAGTCCATGGGGTTGAAAAGCGTGAGACACATACTGAGTGACTAACACTTTAAACAACCCTGTGGTTCTTCCTGGTTGAAAAATGCATAAAAGTCATAATTTTGAGCATTTTTTAACCTTATTTCTTTTGTTTATTATCAACTCTGGCTTATTTACTGTAGTGTCTCCATGAAATGACTCCTTTGGCCTCCAGGACACTGATACACGGTTTTCTTCCTCTTCTCATTAATTCATATTTGAGGCAAATTTCTCTTTTTGTCCCCTTATACAGATTACTTCCTGCATTGTTTTCCCCTCACACTCTTGAGAATCCACTTATTCTTACAGCTTCAACCATTATGCAGGTGTCTCCCAAAACTAGATCTCTCTTAATTTCCTTTGACTTTTCTCCAGATATGTGGAAAAAACATAATAGATTCCTATTAAACATTTCCTTTTTCAGAGCACCCTCACTTCTGATTCAGATTGTCTTGCTTCCTTTCTCCTCATTCCGTTATCTATCTAAATACTGATTTGTATTGAACTTTCAGAAAACCAGTTTCTTTCCATTATTGCTCTGGCTTTAAAATTACACTTACAATTGTCTGTGGTCCTAGGATAAAGTACAAACCAGGAACTATCATAGACTGGCCCAACCTACCTTTCCAACATTACTTTCAATTAGTTGTCCACTCAAACCCTCCAGGAGAGTCTGGCTTCAGCCTCCTACCTCCAAAAGCAGGCCACCTTTGTTTCTCTGTTCAAGCCTCTCTCTTTACCTAAACTTGCCTTCCTCCATCAAATTAGGACATATCTGTCCTTTAATTCCAACATCTTTTGTGAATACTCTGTACTACTAAATGCCAGAGTAATATCTTTTAATTTTTCACTTCCTCTAATCCTTAGTGTCTGTACCACTCAAGTTAATTTTATATACTGTTCACATTGCAATTTAATGTTTATATATTTTTTATTCTGGGTGATGGTCTTGTTCCCCTAGTACCTTGTAAACAACTTGCAAGCTAAGATACTGAATGTTATTTTTAAGTCTCCCAATTTTTGCAGTTAGTAGGCATTAAGTAATATTTGCAGTTAGTAGTCATTAAGTAAATACTAAGGCACCATTCCATTAAGTAAAGGAATAGCAATAGATATTGAAGAAATATGACTAGTGCAAATGAGGGACAGAATTTTTAAAATTTAAGTAGCTACATGTGTTAGTGGTTACTTAATTGGACAATGCAGGATGAAAACATCTACCAGAGTGCCTAGTTTGTGGTCCTGACATAGGTGTGTTCAATGAATATTAGCTGTAAAGAGGGTTGTAATAGCTTACCCTGGGTGAAGGGGAAAGATACACAGTTTCACTGATTACTTTATTTCCTCAGGCTGGATCTCCAGAACTGCTCTCTGAAGGACCCTGGTCCAAACTTTCCTCAAGCACATACTGCTATCATCATGTAAGTCGTTAGTTATCCTCCTTCCGAAAAAGTGACCTTGGCGTAGGGTTGATGGGAAAGTCTTTGAGGATGGACTGCTAAAAAGATGTTTGAATATTGTCTACATTTGGACAACTCAGAATAAGAACTGGATTACCATCCAGAAAGATGTATGAATGGAAGTAAAGTGTTTTCCTAGAGCACAGTGCTAACAGTGTGTGCTTTGCAGAGACCTTCAGGCAAACCCCCTCCAGGGTGACTTGGTCAACACCTTCCATGGCTTTACTCAGCTCCAGACTCTGTGAGTAAGAGTGTGGGGTGCGGGAGAGAACCAAAGAGAGGCAGTGCTATGAACTCAGCAACTTTGGTCTGCATATTATGACTGCCTGTGTTGTGTTCAGGATACTGCCACAAGATGTCAACTGTCCTGGAGGTATTAATGCCTGGGATACTATCACTTTTTATATAAACAACCAGAGTTGCGAAGGACAAAGGAATATTTGCAACACCACTGAGGACCCAGGTATGCTGTCTCACTTCCACCCCTCCGGAAACTACCCTTCCTCCCTGTATTCTCTACTTTAGATCAGAAAGACGGTAAAATTGCCTAAGTGCCTTTTGTTCAGGTTTCCGAAGTGTTCAGTTCAGTTCAGTCCAGGTGCTCAGTCGTGTCCGACTCTTTATGATCCCAAGGACTGCAGCATACCAGGCTTCCCTGTCTATCACCAACTCCTGGAGCTTGCTCAAACTCTTGTCCATTGAGTCGGTGATGTCATCCAACCATCTCATCTTCTGTCATCCCCTTCTTCTCCTGTCTTCTTCAGTCTTTCCCAGCCTCAGGCTATTTTCCAATGAGTCAGTTCTTTGCATCAGGTTTCCAAAGTATTGGAGCTTCAGTTTCAACATCAGTCCTTCCAGTGAACACCCAGGACTGATCTCCTTTAGGATGGACTGGTTGGATCTCCTTGCAGTCCAAGGGACTCTCAAGAGTCTTCTCCAACACCATGGTTCAAAAGCATCAGTTCTTTGGCATTCAGCTTTCTTTATGGTCCAACTCTCACATCCATACATGAATGACTACTGGAAAAAACCATAGCTTTGACTAGACAGACCTTTGTCGGCAAAGTAATGTCTCTGCTTTTTGATATGCTGTTTACATTTGTCATAGCTTTAATACACTCTCTAGGTTTGTCATAGCTCGGAAGTCTTAACCCTTTGGAAAGAAAGATCTTAAAATTATTTTGTTATCATGATAGTGTTCTGATTATCTGTAGTCTATTTTCCACTCTACGTTTGCCCTAGAAATAGTTGAGAGAATCTAAGCTGAAGGAGATATATGGGAAATATACCTAATGAAATCCAGTAATGTTCTCTGTTTCTCTCTGGCTCTCAGAAATATGTCCTGAGAATGGATCTTGTGTACCTGATGGTCCAGGTCTCTTGCAGTGTGTCTGTGCTGATGGCTTCCATGGCTACAGGTGTATGCGCCAGGTGAGGAATTAGGCCTCCTAATTAGGGGTAAGAGATACGCATAGATCAAGTACCTCTTTCAAAGAAGACCAGCAGCTGATGCAAATCACCTAGAGAAGGAAACTAGAAGAAAACTGCCCTGGCTCAGGGGACAGATATGCTAGGAATTACTGAATGTTAGGTTTTAAGCCCTTGGTGTAACCCTGTATGAAGTTTTTTTGGTCTGTTATTCACAGGGCTCCTTCCCATTGTTCATGTTCTTTGGTATTCTGGGATCCACCACCTTATCCATCTCCATCCTCCTTTGGGGGACTCAACGCCGAAAAGCCAAGGCTTCATGAACCACACAGATCTTCCCACTGACCTAAAGATCATCCCCATCTTAGCCCAGTCAGGGAGATTTGCTTCCTAGACATCAATCATCAGCGGATCCTCCCAAGGCAGAGGCCTCCGATGGAAGGAAGATGGAAATTTGCACAACCCTAGTGTGTTGTAGACATCCAGTCCGGGAGTGGACTAGTACCAGTTCACATTTGTGCTGTTGACCATAATAAACAGTTTTTCTTTTTTTCTTCTTGTCTCTTGGTTGGGGTGGCAAAGGCTGCTTCAGGGGGAAGAGCTGGTTTTCACAGGTTTCCCTTAACTTCGCGCTTGGTAAGAGGTGACCCTACCCGCTAGTCTCCCTGGCCCCGCCCCTCACGCTCCCGGCCCCGCCCCTCACGCCGCCAGCTGCTTGCGCCGCCGCAGTCTGCCGCCGCCCAGAGCGCCTGGGCTCCTGCGCGGTTTACAACGCGCTGGGCTCTAGACAGCGGCGCGGCGAGCCACGTGGACCGACTCCGGGCGCGCAGTCATCTGGTGGTTCTAGCATCGACCGGGGCTTGCTGCGCTTTCCCTGTTCTCTGTGATCACCCCCGCCTCTGAGCTCCGTTCCCATGGCCGCCCTGGTGTTGGAGGACGGGTCGGTCCTGCGGGGCCAGCCCTTTGGGGCCGCTGTGTCGACTGCCGGGGAAGTGGGTAAGCAAGTCCGGGCTGGCTGCCGACCTCATCTGTCTCTCTGATGCCCCTCTCTGCCCAGCCTGCTCTGCTCAGACCCCGCCATTTTCCCGCCTGCACACCCCCCTCCCCCGCCATTCCCCAGCCCGGCCCCCTCTCCGTATCCCTACGGCCCAGGGGCATTCGCAGTGCTCCGAAGGATGCCCTGCCTAAGCCCGAGCTCTGCCTCTTTCTTGCAGTGTTTCAAACCGGTATGGTCGGCTACCCCGAGGCCCTGACTGACCCTTCCTACAAAGCACAGATCTTAGTGCTGACATACCCTCTGATCGGTAACTACGGAATCCCGGATGAAGTGGATGAGTTCGGGCTCAGCAAGGTAGCCAACACCAATGCTTGTTCTACATTCCTTTTCGAATCAGTAGCTATTAACTGTTAGTGAAGACACAGCCATTCCGCTAGTCATTCTAGAGAAAGCTGATACACACTGAAGTGATAGACAGGCCCTGTGCGCGGCTTGTTAGGTGCCTTGAGAGGCACAAAGTGCTGGATCAAGCCAAAGAATCTGAGCTCGGATAAGATTTTTGTGATCAGAGTTAAGCTTTAAGAGTGTATAGATTAATGGGAAAGAGATTGGAATACAGGGTCACACCCTTCTCAATGGTAGTAAGTCCTAGTTTTCCTACCAAATCAATTAAGCTGATAATCATCTAAACCTGCTTTACTTACCTTGCCTCATTTTTTTTACCACTTTTCAGTAGAGTTCTTAACATGTAGATAAGAAAACAGTTTCCTTCTCAGTGAAGTTTTTCCTATTCCTCCTCTGGAATTTGGAAACTAAGTTGCCCTCTGAGAGTTCAAGTAAAAAAACAAACCAACACGTGCATCATAGTCACCATAGCCTCAGTGCAGTATTCCTCAAAAGTCATTTTATTCTGATACTAGGCTTACTGAGCCTTTAATTCTTCATATGCTTTCACCACTCACCCTGACACTTGGGAGAAGAAACTCTAGGTAAAACACACGCCTGTTATTCCGGAAAGAACCACTCCTCTAACGACCTATGAATTCACTGTGTTCTAGTTTATAATGCAGTATCTTGGTTAATTTACGTCAGTCTTCAGCTTTGTCAACTCTAGATACAATGTCAAAGTTGAGTTTATACACCTGCAAAATTGAGGCCCTTTCAGAACCAAGATGAGTAAAGCCTTCAGGAGCCCCCAGCCCACCACTGATGCTTTTGAAGCATATATGCCGAAAATGTATGTCCAGGATTCGACCATCTAGCCATGGAGCGTTCTGCCAGACTAGCCTTTGCATCCCTAAAGAACAGTCTCAACATTCATCTTTCTTAAACCTTCTACCACTAAGCAGATGTAATTTAAATAATGCCACTTCCTCCCCAATAAACAGCCTGTTTCTCTACTTAGTTATTATAAGCTTATGTATTGAGTAACAAATATGTTACTTTTTAAAATGATAATCCCTTATGGAGGGGGTGTAATAATCATGCCTAGTACTCTACCCTGAGCCTTTATTTTTATTGAGTAAGGTACTATGCCCCTGCCTGTTCTGTATTGTTTTACTCTGAGAATATGATCTTATCTACACTACCTTAATTTTCTGCTTCCCTGAGTAGCAAATTAACATCCTGAAGACAAGACCTTGTCTATTCGTGCTCATGCTTGCCCCCCAGCATCTGTTATAATACCTGGCATGAAGTGGGCCCTCTGTAAGCTTCATTGACTATTATCATATGTCAGGTATCTTGCTCTTGAGTTCGGAGTTCTCTGATGAAGGCAAATGAACACATTTGTAATACAATGTAAATAGCGAGACAAGTGAAAGTAAAAGTGAACTTAGATGAGTTCTAAGAAGGAGGCACAGCTGCAGTTGGTGAGAATGGGGGCGACTTCATGGAAAAGGAGATGAAAGGGAGGGAAAAGGAAAATGTCCTCTCAGTTATCACTGTCATATCAGTGCCATCAGGCACCCCAGGCCCATGTGTTCAGTGTTTCACGTGGGAGGCAGCATTGCTGATAAAAGCCAGAAGCATGAGGTGCTTGGCTTGTTAAAGGAATGACAGGTCATTCACTGTGGCTGAAGTGCAGGGTCCATGGCCCTGCAGTGGGAAAAGATGGCTCGGGGAGGTATGTGGCCCTGGGCTCCTCACCGTCTCCTTCTATCGACAGTGGTTTGAATCCTCGGGGATCCACGTGGCAGGACTGGTGGTGGGAGAGTGCTGTCCCACACCCAGCCACTGGAGTGCCAGCTGCACTCTGCACGAGTGGCTGCAACAACATGGCATACCAGGCCTGCAAGGTATGGCGCAAGCATTGCTGTGTCTGGATGGAACATAGGTACCCGGGTAGAAAGAAGTAAGAGAAGCTCTCTGTGGACCCTTTTGACTTGAGTCCAGGGTTGCGATAGAATGTACCTGATTCGACTGGGGGAAGGGACTGAGCTCTCACTCAGATGGGAAATTTCAAGCATGCAAAAGGAAAGAATAGGATAATGAATCCCCAGTTTCATCAACTCAGGGCTAAACTTATTTCATCACCACTACTACAACTTCCAGATTATTTTGGAGCAAATCTCAGACATAATATCGTTTCATCTACTGAGAGTTCAATATCTATGAAAAAGAACCCTTGTAAAAACATGATGACAATAACACTACCATACCGTTAACAAATTAACAGTAATTCCTTAATATCAAACATCCAGGGAGTGTTTAAAATTATTCCAGTTTTCTAATTTTTTAAAAAAACCTGTTTGATAATATTCTTGTATTGTCATTTAGTGTCTTCTTTTGTCCCTTGGTATTACTTTCTATAAACAGATCTGGGGCGGTGGTTCAATTCAAATGTGGTACTTGGAGGCAGGAATACTTTATGGTGGGGTTGTTCTGGAAGGACAGCCCAGGATTTTGATGCCCAGAGGACAGCCGTGGGTGACTCGGGCTCTAGAATCGAAGTTTTAACTTCCTGCATGACTGCACTGGGGGAGTGATCTCTCAGAGTCTGCTGTTTCAACAGGAGTGGACACTCGGGAGCTGACTAAGAAGCTGCGAGAGCAAGGGTCTCTGCTGGGCAAGTTGGTCCAGGATGGGACAGAACCTTCAACCCTGCCCTTCTTGGACCCCAATGCCCGCCCCCTGGTGCCAGAGGTCTCCACTAAGGTACAGAGATAGAGTGGGAGAGTGTTTCATGCTAAGCACAGTAGTTACACTGTGTCCAGACTGGTTGTGAACACTTGAGGGAGACCTGGAAAAGGCCTCCAGAATACAGGTTGTGTGCACATTATACCTACTATTCACAGCTGTCAACCATTTACTCCTCAGGTTCCCCAGGTATTCAACGCAGGGGGTACCCCTCGGATCCTTGCTTTGGACTGTGGCCTCAAGTATAATCAGGTCCGATGCTTGTGCCAGCGTGGGGCAGAGGTCACTGTGGTACCCTGGGACCACGCGTTAGACAGTCAAGGTGAGTAGCTTGGGTCTGTACAAGGCCTCAGACGAGCAGCGTGTGTGGAAGATCTGGTCCTCCGTCCAGCTGCTGAAGTGAGTTGCAGAGAAGAAGGGGGAGAAGAGGGCTTTTGCTCTAATGGTGTGTCTCTCTAGTTGAATTATAGATTTTGATATCATCTTTTCTGCCCACTCCAGAGTATGAGGGTCTCTTCCTGAGTAATGGCCCTGGTGACCCTGCCTCCTATCCCAACTTGGTATCCACACTGAGCCGTGTTTTATCTGAACCAAACCCCCGACCTGTCTTCGGGATCTGTCTGGGACACCAGCTTTTGGCCTTAGCCATTGGGGCCAAGACTTACAAGATGAGGTGGGGGCACAAGGGGTGGGGAGTCTTGGGAATGAGAATAGAATAGAGTTGGTGTTTATTAGTGTTGAAATTGGACTGGGGGCTGGTGAGAATCATGAGATCAGCCAGAGCTGGGTTTGGTGCAGGAGTGAAGGGAGGGTGAGAGGGGCCTGTGACTCAGGATGTTTCTGCCTCCAGATATGGGAACCGAGGCCATAACCAGCCATGCTTGCTGGTGGGCTCCGGGCGCTGCTTTCTAACATCCCAGAACCATGGATTTGCTGTGGAAACAGACTCGCTGCCAGCAAGCTGGCTTCCTCTCTTCACCAATGCCAATGATCACTCCAACGAAGGCATCGTACATGAGAGCCTGCCCTTCTTCAGGTAAGCCCACGTGGTTCTGGCACAATGCCTGGATCTCTGCAGCTCTGACGCCCACTGAGACTTGAAGATCAAAAAAGAAATCACAGCAATGGGCCCCCGTCAGTCTTCCCACTACCCGCCTTTGAGACCACCAGTGACGATGGCAGTTTTCATGATCCCCTCTCTTCAACAGTGTCCAGTTTCACCCAGAGCATCAAGCTGGCCCTTCAGATATGGAACTTCTTTTTGACATTTTTCTGGAAACTGTGAAAGAAACTGCAGCTGGAAACCCTGGGGGCCAGACAGGTAAGCACTTGAGTAGATCTAGGTTGGGGATCTAAGAACAGGCTCCAGGGTAGGCATAAGATGAATGTGCCTCGGGAAACTGAGAGGTGTTTGGGAGGTTAGGCAGGAGGGGTGGGAAGGCAACCAAGCCAAAGTGATTCATTCATGCTTCTTCCATTCAAAGGAACTCCAGAGTCACAAGTCCGGGTTTATGGTCCTACCTCTGCCACTCATTAGAGGCATGTCTTGTTCTGGTTTCTTCCGTAAAGTGAGGGGTTAATCTAGATGATCTCTCAGGTCTCATTCAACTCTAATGTACTGTCTTTCTTTGCCTCCGTAGTTCGAGAGCGGCTGGCTGAGCGCCTCTGTCTCCTTGGGATTCCCACCCCAGGCTCTGGGCTTACAGCACCACGAAAGGTTCTGATTCTGGGCTCAGGGGGCCTCTCCATCGGCCAGGCCGGCGAGTTTGACTACTCAGGCTCTCAGGTAAAGTGCGTCCATTGCTTCCCCTCTGGGTGTGTGGCCCTCAGAATGAATAGGGCTTAGGGATGAACATTGGTTGTAGGGAACAAGTGACCCAAGTGAACTGGGGAATACACAGAAAGGTGAGAAGTCAGTTATTAGGGACTGAGAGTCCAGGAAAGGGAGAAGAGGAAGAGAAATGCTGGTCTAAGACCAAAAATCTTGCTTCTCTAGTCGAGGCTGATATGCCATCCTTATCCCCCTAGGCGATCAAGGCCCTGAAGGAGGAAAACATTCAGACATTGCTGATCAACCCTAACATCGCTACCGTGCAGACCTCACAGGGGCTGGCGGACAAGGTCTATTTCCTCCCCATAACACCTCACTACGTAACCCAGGTATGACTCAGGCGAGGCTGGACTGCAGAGAGGACCCACATGGGCCAGGCGATCCTGTGCCAATTCTGTGATCCCCTCCTTAACCCCAGGGTCTCAATGCCTGTTACACCTCCCTCCTCCCCCAGGTGATACGTAATGAGCGCCCAGATGGTGTGTTACTGACTTTTGGGGGCCAAACAGCTCTGAACTGTGGTGTGGAGCTGACCAAGGCTGGGGTGCTTGCTCGGTACGGAGTCCGGGTCCTGGGCACACCCGTGGAGACCATTGAGTTGACTGAAGATCGGCGTGCCTTCGCCTCCAGGATGGCAGAGATAGGAGAGCATGTGGCCCCCAGCGAGGCAGCGAATTCTCTTGAGCAGGTTCAAGGGCTGGTGGGAGGAGACAGGTGGCGTTTCCTTGACTGCATATTTTCTCTGGGCCCAGGAGCCCTCTGCACAACACGCAGTCAAGACCTAATCTGTTTGTTCATCTGTGCTCATTGCAGGCCCAGGCAGCTGCTGAGAGACTGGGATACCCTGTGCTGGTGCGCGCAGCCTACGCCTTGGGTGGCCTGGGCTCTGGCTTTGCCTCTAACAAAGAGGAGTTGTCTGCTCTCGTGGCCCCAGCTTTTGCCCATACCAGCCAAGTGCTGGTAGATAAGTCCCTGAAAGGATGGAAGGAGATTGAGTATGAGGTGGTGAGAGATGCCTATGGCAACTGTGTCACGGTGAGTGATGGAGGAGGGGCAGTCATGTAAGGCAGCGTGAGCTGTTGTAAGAGCCCAGGCAGGGCTGAGGTCTTTGAGAGTTTGGTGTCCTCACACCCAGGATGGGCGCATCTCCAGAGGCAACAGGACCCTGGGATGCAGCCTCCTGCCCATCCTCACTCCCTGTGGTGGTGACCTCATGGTCACCTTCACAGGTGTGTAACATGGAGAACCTAGACCCGCTGGGCATCCACACCGGGGAGTCCATCGTGGTGGCTCCAAGCCAGACGCTAAATGACAGGGAGTACCAGCTGCTGAGGCAGACGGCCATCAAGGTGACTCAGCACCTCGGAATCGTCGGGGAGTGCAACGTGCAGTACGCCCTGAACCCTGAGTCTGAGCAGGTGAGACTCCAGGCCGTGGGGCTGATACTCTACTGCTGGAGCACCGTCTGTAATTTGGGGGCCTCTAGGCCAAGAAGCCTTTTAACCCTCCAGACCCTGGAGCAGAAACTAGGAATATTTTTGATAGGATTGGGGCTTTATCATCCTGCCTTTCTGAGGCCTTCTAGGCCAGTTATCTAGTCTCTGTCCTCTCTCTTTGTAGTACTACATCATTGAAGTGAATGCCAGGCTCTCTCGCAGCTCTGCCCTAGCCAGTAAGGCCACAGGCTACCCACTGGCCTATGTGGCAGCCAAGCTGGCTTTGGGCATCCCTCTGCCTGAACTCAGGTACAAGGATTGGGAAGAGATGGGGTGGGGGGTGGGGGTGAGATCGTGGGAGTTGGGGGAAGAAAAGCATTTATGGGACAAGGAATAGGAAAAAGACACTGGCCTGGGTGTGAGTGGGAGAGCACTATCTGCAAGCTCACCATTTATCTCCTGCTCTGTCCTCCTGGCAACCCCACCTGATGGCCCGCAGGAACTCTGTGACAGGGGGAACGGCAGCCTTTGAACCCAGTCTGGATTACTGTGTGGTGAAGATTCCTCGCTGGGACCTCAGCAAGTTCCTCCGCGTCAGCACAAAGATTGGGAGCTGCATGAAGAGCGTGGGTGAGAGACATATCCCCAGAGACCCCTCCTCAGATCACCTCACGGGGTCCCGCACATCCCAAGAACCTAGAATGTCATAGAGTCAGCTCCCTGGCAGCTCTTGTATGAGCAGCTTGTTGTGAGCGGTTTCTCAGAACTAATAGGGACATTTCCAACTAAGATAGTGGTTCTCCCCAGGGGCGAGGATCCAAGGCATCTGGAAATCCGTATCCACACTGCCTCCACTTCCCAGATGGCATGTCAGAAATCTTGGAGTGGGGTGATAGCCATCAGATTCTCATCTCTAGTGTTACAGATGAGTAAGCAGGTATCCACAGTGTGTGGCTGAGTAGAGGGCAGAGCCAAGAGCTGAAAACTGGATCTGTTGCTAGTTGCATGTTCCTCTGTTACACTGTGTTACCTGTCATGGGTGAGACCAGTTCCATGAAACTCCACCCACAGTGTTTCATAGCATTTTGCCTTTGGCCTCATCCCCAGGATGTTAATCCCAGTGACAATTTGTTCTCCATGCTTGTTTAAATACCAGTATTTCAAGGAAATGACTGCTGTTTACTGTGAACTCTTCTAAGGCCAAGTCAGCACAGTGGCAGCCATGCCAAATGTATCACCTCTGGGCACTTCCTGCCATGGTCGCTAAATTAAATTAAAAAAAATAATAATAATTAATTGATCTGGTGGCGCTAGGTCTTGGTTGCAGCATGCAGGGTCTTTCTTTAGTTGTAGCATGCAAACTCTTTGTTGCATCACATGGGATCTCTCGTTCCCTGACCAGGGATCAAACCAAGGCCCCCAGCATTGGGAGCATGGAGTCTTAACTACTGGACCACTGGGGAAGTCCCTCACATGTTTTTCAATACAATGTTTAAGATCAGAGCAGGATGTAAGAGAAATTTCACAGAAACAGAGACAATTAGTAATGAATGGATTTGATGGTCAGCTTCTAGGCAATGTTAAGAATACTGTAATTGAGTTAGTATGCTGCCTTACAGTGACCCTTTCTTTAAGTTCCCTTAGTTTGTCGTCCACAACATTTCTACTAAAACAAGCATGTGCATGTACCAAGCTGCCACCAGCTAAGGATAACAGCTTTTTACTGTGCTCCAAATTTCCATTAACAGCAGTAGTAGCCTTTAAACTTGTAAGTCTAAGCTCAGATATTACTTGATTTTTAGAAATCTTACAAGACTGCCAAGTTGTTCCTTCTGGAGATGAATTTCTGTTATGTGAAAATTATAATAAACATGGGAACGAAGCCATAAATTGTAGCGAAGAGAAGTGGATTGAAAATAGGACAATCAAAGATTGATTCCTAAATGAGAGATTTAAGTATTTTATATCTGAGTATTCTTGGAATTTGATCTTCTTTGGTAACTCTTTGTAACTTTTATTATACAAGTAAGATGCATGAATCATTGAGAAATTAGAAAAGGTAGTTTTACCAAAGAAGAGTAATCACCTATAATCTTATCACACAGACATTAATTTGGGGATTTATATGATTCTAGGATTTTTTCTAGGCTTGCATGTGAGTGCATTGGGTTTCTCTTTTCCCCAGGATAAAAACTTTTATCATATAACCACATTACAAAGAAATTGAACAAAATCGCTCATCTTCTTCCTTAACACTACCAGTACCATCTTGATGTTTTTGAAAATTTTTGTAAAGAAACAAATACTAGAATTGTAAATAGAAAAATACATTTGGTAAGAGATATTTGAAGACTCTAGGGTAGATTGTCAGAGGACATGAACAAACTTCATTGATGAGGAAATCAATAAGCAGGCCTGGGTATAGGAGGGAAGTTTCCTCTTAGTAGTAGTTAGAAGAAATCTAGTTAAAATGAGAGAATTATTTTTACTTGTTGGCAAAAGTTGTTTTAAATGACTATACCCGCTTCTTAAAAGATTGGTTAAATTTATATTGGGTTGGCCAAAAGCTTCGTTCAGGTTTTTCATAATAGCTTATGGAAAAAGCTAAACAAACATTTTGGCCAACCCAATACTTTGTATTATAAAGCACAGACTTCTACAAAGCAATTAATACTTATCAAGGGCCAGAAAACATACCTTGCCTATTGCCTATGCACTTCTGAAAATATATCCTCAGGAGATAAACTAAATCCCAGATAGCATTACCGCCTTATTTACAGTGATGAACACTTCAAAGCTAAGTGTCCTTCAGTGAGTGAGCAGTCACTTTATGGAAATCACACAAGAGTTAAACTGCTGGTAACAAAGTCACACACTAATGTGAGAAAAGCTTACAATGAGGGGAAAAGCAGGATAAATGTTTACGTAAACTATAATCTTGTATAAAACATTTGGAAGAAGTACTCTAGAGTGATTGTTGGAAATATGATTAACCCTGAGTGAATTCAAAGAATAATGGGATCATCTTACTACCCAGACTTTTAAAAAGTTTTAAAGGATGAGCCAGATCCCAGATTACATCATCACAATGTGAATAAAGGAAACCAAATAAATGGATAACCATCAGTGATTGGGCCTCTGTGATTGTTCCAATATCCACATGAAAATGGTAGGGAGAAAAAGCTGCAAGTGTAAGATTCTCAATGAAACAACATAAACCCACCACTGTGGGCTTGAGAACATCCCAGAGAGATTTGACGGTAAACTACCGACATTCTGGGCAACACCAGTGCCCCCTGGCCCTCAATCCTCACATCATATTCCTCCAGGTGAAGTCATGGGCATTGGGCGTTCTTTTGAGGAGGCCTTCCAGAAGGCTCTGCGCATGGTGGATGAGAACTGCGTGGGCTTTGATCACACGGTCAAGCCCGTCAGTGATATGGTAAGTGGCTCCCCTACCCGTGACAGCACTCTCAAAATGTACCCTGCTTCTTCTCTGTGTCCCCAGCCCCCAAGCTTGTTACCGGTAATACTAGTACCAGTCACTAGTGGACTTCGCTGTGTTTTCACTTTGCTGAGAATTCTGTGGTTTCATTTTTCTTTATTATGGGGATGTATCATTAGACTTGTTTCTATAGGTGAGGAAACTGAAGCTTAGCTTGTCCGCCCTCTCCCCATTAGGAGTTAGAGACTCCAACAGACAAGCGCATCTTCGTGGTGGCAGCAGCCCTATGGGCTGGCTACTCAGTGGATCGCCTGTATGAACTCACTCGCATCGACCGCTGGTTCCTGCACCGGATGAAGCGGATCGTAGCACACACCCAGCTGCTAGAGCAACACCGTGGACAACCTTTGCCCCCAGACCTGCTGCATCAGGCCAAGCGCCTTGGCTTCTCAGACAAGCAGATTGCCCTCGCGGTCCTCAGGTCAGGGATGGTGGGAGGATCTCAGGCTGAGAACCTGGGGCAGAGAACCTTTGTACTCCGAAAGGGCCCTCAGGAGGAAAAGTGTGTGTGTGTGTGTGTGTGGGGGGTGTTGGAGGCCACTGCCCTTCATCCCTGGGATTTTCCTCTCTGATTCCTCCCTTGGATCTCTGCCCTCTGCTGGGGCCATTCCCCACTCCCATGGTCTATATTTCTGACCCTTCTTTAGCACAGAGCTGGCTGTTCGCAAGCTGCGTCAGGAACTAGGGATCTGCCCAGCAGTGAAGCAGATTGACACGGTTGCAGCTGAGTGGCCGGCCCAGACAAATTACTTGTACCTGACATACTGGGGCACCACCCATGACCTCACCTTTCGAACACCCCACGTCCTAGTCCTTGGCTCTGGCGTCTACCGTATCGGCTCCAGCGTCGAGTTTGACTGGTGTGCCGTGGGCTGTATCCAGCAGCTGCGAAAGGTCTCCAAGCTCGTCTTTCATATGGGTCTCTCTGCTGTACTGATCAGCTTCTGCAGCCGCCTTCCCCCCATACTTGATCCTGGCACTTTCTATTCATTACTGTGCCTCACATCTGTCATAGGGCTTTAATGGGGTTGGGGGTCCCTTAGGCCGTCCTGTGCCCTACACGTGGTTCCTCTCCAGAACTCCGTGTCTACTTTTCCAGTACCTTCCCTCCCAAGGCAGGCGTCCTGTATAGCAATTTCAGACAGCCAAGGCAGTACTCTCTGAAGTAGGGACTTGGGCTTCCTTTCCTCATGCTATCCACCCACCTGATTGCTGAATATCCTTCCCCTCCTATTGCAGATGGGGTATAAGACCATCATGGTGAACTACAACCCAGAGACAGTCAGCACCGACTACGACATGTGTGACCGACTCTACTTCGATGAAATCTCTTTTGAGGTGAGACGGGTGCAGGCTGCCTGTGAGCCTAGGTGGCCTGTCAAGTAGGAGCAGCTGGCAAACCTCAGACTCTTTGGAACTTGTGAGGTTTGAGGGGGTTTGGGTGAAGGATAAAGGGCAGTGAGCAAGAAGGCTCAGGCCCCTGACCCTATCTGTTAACCACCACCTGTTTCTCCTCCTTTACTGCAGGTGGTGATGGACATCTATGAGCTGGAAAACCCTGAAGGTGTGATCTTGTCCATGGGCGGGCAGCTGCCCAACAACATGGCCATGGCTTTGCATCGGCAACAGTGTCGGGTTCTGGGCACCTCCCCAGAAGCCATTGACTCAGCTGAGAACCGTTTTAAGTTCTCCCGGCTCCTGGACACCATTGGTATCAGCCAGCCTCAGTGGAGGGAGCTCAGTGACCTAGAGGTGGGCTGGGTCCTGGTCAGGGGCTGGAGGCCAGATGGCATCATGGGTGAGTGTGCGCAACACAGCTAAGCTCCCTGTGCCCTTAGTCTGCTCGCCAGTTCTGCCAGACCGTGGGGTACCCCTGTGTCGTGCGCCCCTCCTATGTGCTGAGTGGTGCTGCTATGAACGTGGCCTACACCGATGGGGACTTGGAGCGCTTCTTGAGCAGTGCAGCAGCTGTCTCCAAGGAGCACCCCGTGGTCATCTCCAAGTTCATCCAGGAGGCCAAGGTGGGATGCTGCAGATGAGTCTCTGAAGGCAGTCTTTCAGCCACGGAGGCGACTCCCGTGTCTCTGATCTGGGAAGGACGGGTTGTACCAGGGCTCTTAAAGGCAGAGAAGCTTCCTGCAGGGGCAAGTGAGAGAAGGAAATGGCCCTTGCTGATCACCACCTTGCCCCCCTAGGAGATTGACGTGGATGCTGTGGCTTGTGATGGTGTGGTGGCAGCTATCGCCATCTCCGAACACGTGGAGAATGCAGGTGTGCATTCAGGTGATGCCACACTGGTGACCCCACCGCAGGACATCACTGCCAAAACCCTGGAGCGGATCAAAGCCATTGTGCATGCCGTGGGCCAGGAGCTGCAGGTCACAGGACCCTTCAATCTGCAGCTCATTGCCAAGGTAGTAAGAGGGGGCTAAAGAAAGGGACCCGAGGGCTGTGGCACCTCTTTGTTCTCTGCTGGCCACTGTGCTGGGGAACCCTCACTGCGGGAGGAGACCTGGTGGGGCAGGGTCACATCTAAGGCCCTCAGTGTTTGTGACAGTCAACCTGCCCCCTGTCCTGGGTTAATGACCCACAGAACAATGAGTGAGGGGAAGACCCGATTTACTGGGTCTTCTGCAAGCCCACTTGCAGAAGGCCTGACCAATCTCTGTCTGTCCAGGACGACCAGCTGAAAGTCATTGAATGCAACGTGCGTGTGTCTCGCTCCTTCCCCTTCGTCTCCAAGACACTAGGTGTGGACCTAGTAGCCTTGGCGACACGGGTCATCATGAGGGAAGAAGTGGAGCCTGTGGGACTCATGACTGGCTCTGGAGTTGTGGGGGTGAAGGTAAGGAAGACCGAAGCCCCAGGTTAGTGGTTAGGAGGGAGGCAGATAGCAGGAGGGAGTGCACCTGCTGCCCAAGCCATGTGCCCATTGACATATAAAGCGAGTACCTCCTGTGGGCAAGGCCTTGCTAGGTGGTCAGGGCAATAAGATGGCCCTCCTCCCTGAGGAGTGTCCACTCTAGTGATGGGAGGCAAGAGAAGTCAGCTCCCAAACAGCTTGTTTCTAGAATAGCGTGTGATAAACCTGCAGAGTAGAGACCGAAACGAAATGCTCAAGGAGGTGCCACTTCCACAGAGGGTGACCCGGGAAGGTTGAAGAAAAGAGGTGGTATTTGGACTGAGCCTTGGAGTACAGTCAAGATTTGAGATTTGCTGAGCTTGTTGAGGAAGTGTTCCAAGGCCAGGGAGTAGCCTCATGGAGGCCGAGGGAAGTGCAAGCACGTTTGGGAAGTAGCCAACGATTGGCGGGTTCATGTAGGGCAGTACAGGGAAGGCTCACCCCGTGTGGAGAAGGCCAAGAGAGGGGATCATTGCCACCCCTCCTGCTGTAAGGATGTGGGCCGCTCTCACCTCCTGCTCCCTCAGGTGCCCCAGTTCTCGTTCTCCCGCCTGGCGGGGGCTGACGTGGTGCTGGGTGTGGAGATGACCAGTACTGGGGAAGTAGCTGGCTTTGGGGAGAGCCGCTGCGAAGCCTACCTCAAGGCCATGCTCAGTACTGGTTTTAAGATCCCCAAGAAGAACATCTTGCTGACCATTGGCAGCTATAAGGTAAGAACCCATGTAGGGAGTGGTGGGGTGGAGGCTAGGGTGGGCCTTGAAGAGGTGGGGGTGGGGTACAGATGGCCATGGCTCCCTGGGCCAGGGCTAACTTGAAGTGGAGAACAGGAGAAACACACCCTCATCCTCCTTTCTTCAGAACAAAAGTGAGTTGCTCCCAACTGTGAGGCTGCTGGAGAGCCTGGGCTATAGCCTCTACGCCAGTCTGGGCACCGCTGACTTCTACACAGAGCATGGTGTCAAGGTATGGGGTGACCCCCCACACCCAACCCACCCACTGCCCACCCTCTGAGATGTGAGAGCACCCAGGATTCTCTCCCTGTTTCCCTGCTATCCATGTCATTGTATGAATCATCTGTTCCACGTAGAACAGTAGAGTATACAGAAAACAAGAGAAAAAAATCCGTCGTGATCTTTCCACCACTGTTAACATTCTGGCATATTTCCTTCCATACTTTCCTCTGTGTATTGTGTGAGCTCCGTATTGCAGAATCCTTGGTAACCACAGTGTAAAGATTTTCTGGTCAAGAAAAATGCTTTGCCTGCAGTAGACTGAAGTGGCCTGGTCCCCTGCTGTGGGTCCTCTGTTTCTTCCTCGTGGGCTCCTGGGCCACCTCCCCACTCCCTTCAGGCTGGCCTCCTGGCCCCCTGCCAGGCTCAGGTTGCTCCAGTCTTGTCTCTGGGCCACAGGTGACGGCTGTGGACTGGCATTTTGAAGAGGCAGTGGATGGAGAGTCCCCACCACAGCGAAGCATTTTGGAGCAGCTCGCTGAGAAAAACTTTGAACTCGTAATTAACCTGTCCATGCGTGGGGCCGGGGGCCGGCGTCTTTCTTCCTTCGTCACCAAGGGCTACCGGACACGGCGCCTGGCCGCTGACTTCTCCGTACCCCTCATCATTGATATCAAGTGCACCAAACTGTTTGTGGAGGTAACTGAGACCCCGGGCGCTGGGACTGGGGCAGCCAGTGTCAGCAAGGGAGGAGGCAGAAGTGAGCATGCTCTGGGGCTGGGGAATCTCGGTATGGAGCGGCCTCGCTAGTCATCAAGCTTTGTGGCTGCAAAGAGAGAGTGTGGATGTAGAGAGGCAGAAGCCTGGTTTATGGGAAAACCCAAGCCCCATCTGCAGCTCCCAGGCTGCCCTTCGATCTTTGCTGACCCTGATTTTCCCCCTGCAGGCGCTGGGACAGATTGGGCCAGCCCCTCCTCTGAAGGCGCATGTTGACTGCATGACCTCCCAGAAGCTCGTGCGGCTGCCTGGTAAGCACATCTCGGGAGAGAACCTGGCTCCTGGACATCAGTAGGGGCTACGGTGAAGGATGGCCGTGGGGCCCACTCTGCCCTGGACTGTTCAGAGTGGGAACGGCCCAGAAGCTTCCTCACTCTGAGCTCTTTATTCTCCATCCGCGATGCCCCTGACTGAGAGTTTCACCACCTCTCACTGGTGTCAGTCGCTGCTTATTTTCCTACCTTGATGCCCGTTGAGTCTCTGACTCTCCCTCCAACCTGCTGCCTGTGTGTTCTCCCAGGATTGATCGACGTCCATGTGCACCTGCGGGAACCAGGGGGGACACACAAGGAGGACTTTGCCTCGGGCACAGCTGCTGCCCTGGCCGGGGGCGTCACCATGGTGTGTGCTATGCCCAATACCCGGCCCCCCATCACTGATGCCCCTGCCCTGGCCCTGGCGCAGAAGGTGAGCCCTGGTTCTCCTGCTTCCTGGTGACCCACATCCCCCACCTGCCTCCTCCACCTCCCTCTACCCTGCTCCCTCTACCCCTCCCCAGGGGCCAGGCCACGTGAGCCAGGCTGGCACAGGTGCCAATGGGCCCTATCTCAAATGTATCCCTTCCAGCTGGCAGAGGCCGGCGCCCGCTGTGACTATGCCTTATTCCTCGGAGCCTCGTCGGAAAATGCAGGGACCCTGGGCACTGTGGCTGGGTCTGCTGCGGGGCTGAAGCTCTACCTCAACGAGACCTTCTCTAAACTGCGGCTGGACAGTGTGGCCCAGTGGATGGAGGTAGGGGGTGAATGGGGGCGGGGCCAGCCAACCAGTGCCCCTGGTTTGAGGGCCTCCTCACGGCAGGCTGGCGGCGGTGCGAGTCGGGAGCCCTGCGAGGGCTCGGGCGCTGCAGGGTCCCGGAACCTTCCTCCTGTCCCCAGCACTTCGAGACATGGCCATCCCCCCTCCCCATCGTGGCCCACGCCGAGCGGCAGAGTGTCGCAGCCGTCCTCATGGTGGCCCAGCTGGCCCAGCGCTCGGTGCACATCTGTCATGTGGCACGGAAGGAGGAGGTGAGAGCCCCAGGGGCGCCCCTGTGGCTTTCCCAGTGACTCCAGGTGATCAGGATGGTCCTTGGGGGCAGGGGCGGCTCAGCACGCCTGCCCCGTGACTTTCCAGGAGGGGAGGTTGGCTGCGGGGACTGTGCAGGTCAGGGCTTCGAGGGACCCCCCCCACCTCGAGGTCTCCCCGCTATCCCCCAGATCCTGCTGATTAAAGCGGCTAAGGCGCGGGGGCTGCCGGTGACCTGTGAGGTGGCACCCCACCATCTGTTCCTGAGCCATGATGACCTGGAGCGTCTGGGGCCCGGGAAGGGGGAGGTTCGGCCCAAGCTTGGCTCCCGGGAGGACGTGGAAGCCCTATGGGAGAACATGGCCATCATCGACTGCTTTGCCTCCGACCACGGTGAGAGGGCCCAGGACGTAACCCCTGGCCCAGGGGATCTGGGCCAGGACCTTGGGCTCCATGAGGCCTGGGCTTGGTCTGGGTGGGACTCCAACCAAGTTCCTGGTCTGTCATAGGCACTTGATAGGTATTTACTGAGAGAATGAATGAGCAAATGAGAAACAGTAAATGAGAGAATCTGGGTGGAAGGTGTGGGCCCTGAAGATGGCAGCAGTCCCAGCTTCCCTGTCTTAGGATTCCCAGGAAAAGCTAGAGTCGGGGTTGGTAGCGAGGCCTTTCCTGGTGGCATGTGTGACTCCCCAGGCGTGGAGGCCACTGTCCTGAGGGTGGTGCTCTCTCCCCCAGCCCCCCACACCGTGGAGGAGAAGTGTGGGCCCCGGCCTCCCCCCGGCTTCCCAGGGCTGGAGACCATGCTGCCCCTGCTGCTGACGGCAGTGAGCGAGGGCCGGCTCAGCCTGGACGACGTGCTGCAGCGACTGCACCACAACCCTCGGCGCATCTTCCACCTGCCCCCTCAGGAGGACACCTATGTGGAGGTGTGGGGTGGGGCCAGGGGTGGGCGGGCTCTTCCTGAGCCCCCTCAGGAGGACATCTATGTGGAGGGGTGGAGCCAGGGGCTGGTGGGCCTCTCCAGTCCTGGGAGAGGGTTCATGTGGCACCTGTGCCCATCATGACCCATGACTCTGGCAGGTGGATCTGGAGCACGAATGGACAGTCCCCAGCCACATGCCCTTCTCCAAGGCCCACTGGACACCCTTTGAAGGGCAGAAGGTGAAGGGCACCATCCGCCGTGTGGTCCTGCGTGGGGAGGTGGCCTATATTGACGGGCAGGTATGTGTGTGGCCCAGGCCTGGGCAGTTGTGACCTGCTGGGTGCCGCTTTCTTCCCACCCCAGCAGGTCAGCATGGTCCCACTACCCTTCCAGGCACAGGTCCCCGGGGCATCTTTTCTGCTTGCCAGCTTCCACCTCTTGACTGCCTGGCTCACTTGCCCTCCCTGCCTTCTGTCCGCAGGTGCTGGTGCCACCCGGCTATGGACAGGACGTCCGCAAGTGGCCCCAGGGTGCTGTTCCACAGCTCACGCCCTCGGCCCCGGCTGCCAGTGAGCTAACCACGGTAATTTTCAGGGCTGGGTGGCGGGCCTGGGGGTATAGTCAGGAGAAGGTATAAACAGCACAAACATTTTAATTGGTGGTTCAGGGGCAATGGAAGGTTCGTCACTTAACAGTTAAAATCCTCACCACCTACCCTGTCTACTGCAAATTAACTCAATTTAGGAGGTTTCCTGTGGGAAACACTAATCCATTAACCTAACCAGAGAGAAATCTCGAAGAGCCCAGAGGGCCACGCCTGCTGGGGGCAGCCCAGTGGGAGATCAGGTTGAGGGGCGTGATGGCGTGGACAGGAGGCAGTTTGGCTTTTCTTGAGGGACTGAACTTGAGGAGGATCACGTCACTACCCAGTGTTGTCTCTCCAGACCCCGGAGAGGCCCCGCCGGAGCGGCCCAGCACTCCCTGATGGCCGCTTCCACCTGCCTCCCCGGATCCACCGAGCCTCTGACCCAGGTTTGCCAGGTAAGAGAAAGATCCTGTGACTCAGAGGGTGGGGCCGCCTGGACCTAGACACGAGTAGGGACGGGCTCCTCTCCCCCGCAGTGTCCCAGGTGGCCCGAGTTTGGGGGCTCTGTGGCCTCAGAGCTATTCTAGTCCCTCCATCCACTTCCCTTGTCCTTCCTACCACCCCAATCCTCATCTGACCTCCTGTGCCCCCCTGTGCCTAAATCAGCCCACCCAGCGTGAGGTAGGCATCCCCCAGCCTCTTCTCACAGGCCCTTTTTTGTTGTGGGCAGCTGTGTTCCTCCGCCCAGGAGCTGGGACCCCATGGGGCAGCAGAGCGTGGGGTAAAATCCAGGTTGTCGGTTGCTGTGGGCCTGGCTGCCCCCCTTGCCTAGGATCCCTTTGCCAGCTGGGAGGGTCCTGGGAGGGCACTGCTGATCACACCCAACAGCCCCTGTGGGAAATCATGGGTCCATGCCCAGAGCTGCCACCCCTGCCCTCAGCTAACCTACTGCCGCTGCCGTGGTGTGAGTTGGTTTAACACAGACACTGTGATCCAAAGTCCCAGGAAGCTGGGGCTCTTCACACACCCCAGCTGCAGGTTTACATCTGTCCTGTCGCCCTGTTTGTAGCTGAGGAGCCAAAGGAGAAGACCTCCCGCAAGGCAGCTGAGCCAGGTGAGACACTGCCCTGAGCACACACTCGCTCACCTTTGGGGACCTCTCTGATCTGGCCTGGGTAGGAGGAACCCTCTGACCAGCCTCTTCTGCCACGCCCCTCACTCTGCAGAGCTGATGGGAACCCTTGATGGCATCTGCTACCCTCCACCACCAGTACCTAGACAGGCGTCACCCCAGAACCTGGGGACCCCTGGCCTGCTGCACCCCCAGACCTCACCCCTGCTGCACTCACTAGTGGGCCAACATATCCTGTCCGTCCAGCAGTTCACCAAGGATCAGGTGCCTGGGGGAGGGAGGAGGGGGCCACCCAGAGCTGTGAGGATCTGGAGAGCTGGGGCCAGGAGCCCTGGAGGCCACACCCTTTCCAGCTGACTCGGGATCTTTCTCAGATGTCTCACCTGTTCAACGTGGCACACACGCTGCGCATGATGGTACAGAAGGAGCGGAGCCTCGACATCCTCAAGGTCAGGGTCAGGGCTGTGGGCTAAGGATGCAGCCCCAGTGGGCAGGGTTCCAAAAGTAGTCAGAGGGGTCTCCCTCCCCCACCTTGGGTTCCCCCATGGGAGTCCGCACCCTCCATAGGTAAGCCCTGCTCTGATGGTCCTGCTTCTGTAGGCCGCCTCTGCGGTGGCCCTCCTCTGATCCGTATGCAGCTGCCCTGCGAGCCCTGAGTACCAGCACATGGGCCCAGTAACCCAGTCCCTTGGTTGATACTGATGTCTTCGTGGGAGAGAACTGGGTATTTCCTCTCCCAGAGAACAAACGTCTGATTCAGATGCTTAACAGTAGCTTTTTGGAGGCAGACCTTTAGCTCACAGGAACACACTGTTGGAGATGCCAGGGCCCCAACGGGACACAGGGAGGTTTGGGGGAAGGGTTTTCTCGGCACCCCTCTAGCACACATTGAGGAAGCAGGCAGCAGCCCCACATGCTCCCCGGGATGGACACAGCTACACACGCACACGCATCTTGCCTCCCAGGGGAAGGTGATGGCCTCCATGTTCTACGAGGTGAGCACACGGACCAGCAGCTCCTTTGCAGCAGCCATGGCCCGGCTCGGGGGCGCTGTGCTCAGCTTCTCCGAAGCCACGTCCTCCGTCCAGAAGGGCGAGTCCCTGGCTGACTCGGTGCAGACCATGAGCTGCTACGCTGATGTGGTTGTGCTGCGGCACCCCCAGCCCGGGGCAGTGGAGGTGAGGCCAGCCTCTGCGCCAGGGCAGGATCGATTGGGCGGGACCTGCAGACACTGCCTGTAACTGCAGGTCTCAGGTAGGGCCAGATGGGTGAGGGGACCCAGGAGAAGTGGGACTGTGGCGGGGAGTGGGGGTCCCTGAGATTCAGAAGAAAGGATTCTCCTTCCTTGTCCCCGTGTCACAGCTGGCAGCCAAGCACTGCCGGAGGCCAGTGATCAACGCAGGGGACGGGGTTGGAGAGCACCCTACCCAGGCCTTGCTGGACATCTTCACCATCCGGGAGGAGCTTGGGACGGTCAATGGCATGACGGTAAGAGTGCAGGGGGGGCTCGGAGGCCTGCCCTGGACAGTCTGGAGAGGGAGGCAGGTGGGAAGCAGTTTCTGCATTTCAGAGCCTGTTGCATCAAGGAGGCTTCCATTCTGGTCCTGAGGCTGAAAGCTTCAAAATGGGGGTGAGGAGTGTGCTTAGTCTGGGGGCCCTCCTGGTGACGGGCTGCCACCCACCCCCACCAACTCCCCGCCCAGATCACGATGGTGGGCGACCTGAAGCATGGCCGCACGGTGCATTCGCTGGCCTGCCTGCTCACCCAGTACCGTGTCAGCCTGCGCTACGTGGCGCCCCCAAGCCTGCGCATGCCCCCTGACGTGCGGGCCTTCGTGGCCTCCCGTGGCACCAAGCAGGTCAGGCCCTGGGAGGCTTCCCGTGGGCGGGGTGGGGAGGGACCTGTGTTGGGCGGTCAGTGCAGGCACTGTGCTCACCCCGGCCGGGCCTCACCGTCTAGGAGGAATTTGAGAGCATCGAGGAGGCGCTGCCTGACACCGATGTACTCTACATGACACGCATCCAGAAGGAGCGCTTCGGCTCCACCCAGGAGTATGAAGCAGTAAGTGCGAAGCGGGGACGAGCAGCCCGGGGTAGCTGCTGGCATTCCAGACTAGCAGCCAGGAAGGCTGGGCCCCTCGTTTGTAATAACTGCCTCCAGGGACTGGTGGTGGGGGACCAGGCTCCATGGGCTCGTAGCCACCGCGGCCCTGAGGTGCTTACGGGGCCCCTCCCTGCCCGCAGTGCTTCGGCCAGTTCATCCTCACTCCGCACATCATGACCCGGGCCAAGAAGAAGATGGTGGTGATGCACCCAATGCCCCGTGTCAATGAGATCAGGTGACGTGGCATCAAGATTGGGGCTGTGCTTGGGGGCACGGGGGCGGGGGCCTACACTCAGTCCCGTTCAGGCTGTCTTGGGCCGGGCAGTAACTCTGCCTTCTCTTGCAGTGTGGAGGTGGACTCAGACCCCCGAGCAGCCTACTTCCGCCAGGCAGAGAACGGCATGTACATCCGCATGGCTCTGTTGGCCACCGTGCTGGGCCGCTTCTAGGGCCCAACCCCTCAGCCTCTGCTCAGGCCCAGCTGCTGGGCATGGGAGCTCTCGCCCTCCACAGTGGCTGCACCCCGAGTAGCTGCTCTGGGGCATCCAGATGGCTTTGTGCTCAGATGCACACACGTGGGGACCACGCTTCAGACCCTGGACTGGACTGGAGCCATCTAGCATGGAGGTAGGGCCTCAGGGGTTGGGGCCCAGTCGGCGCATCTCCCTTCTCGCACCTCAAATCTGTATAGTTACTTTTTCACTGACTTAATAAAGCAGCTGAGCTGCCTCTGCTTCTCGCTTCCTTGAATGTATCCTGGCTTTAGCAGAGGATGCTAAGTCCAATAGGCAGAGCTTTCTTCTAGAAAATGAGAAGAGTTTCTCAAATACAAGAGCACCTTGCTGGGCAAGCCCCTGTTCTGGCCAGGGAAGCAGGCAGACCCCATTTTCAGAGTGGTGGCTCTTGGAGGTTCTGGGCAGGAACATGCCGTTCTCTTGGTGCTGCCGAGGCCTGTGTTCCACTGAGGAGCACACTCCACTGATCACGTCTGGCCCTCTTTCCTCCATTCAGGTGCATGAGTCATGGGGAATGGAGGGCTGGGAGTCTGGGCCCTGATGGTGAGGTTCATTCTTCTCTAGGCCAGCGGTCCCCAACCTTCTTGGCACCAGGGATCACCGATTTCGTGGAAGACAGTTTTCCCATAGTGGGGGTGGGGGGTGGGGACAGTTTGAGGATGATTCAAGCTTATTGCATTTACTGTGGACTTTAATGCCACTAGTCAGGAAGGTCCTGGTCCATGACCAGGAGTCTGGGAGCCCCTGCTGAAAGCCTTTATTCTCCTCTGCTGTGGTCAGTCCTCTCCTCAGGGGCTCAGGTGACCATTGCATCCTCAGAACCTCAGCTGCCATCCCTGGGAGGAGCACCACACACACACCCCCAACCTCCAACCCCAGCCTGCCCCCACAACCTACTCTCCCTGGGAGACCACCTCGCTGGATTTTTTAGGCTGGACCAGGTCAGGAATGCTGAGGCGCCCTTTGGCTGGGGAACCCTGGGCTGGGGGGTGGGGAAGTGTGTGAATTGTTCCATTCCATTGACTTCAGTAGCATTAGAGAAATTTCTGGATCCAACAGGCTAACTTAGCACCCTCTGGGTACAAAGCACCATGTGCAGTGGGAGTATAAGGACAAACAAGGTTATCACCCTCAACTTTGAGGCCTCTTAGATAGTGAGGCATCCAACGACTTCTACAGATTGAATTGGCACATGATGGTCCAAACTGCTAATGTTCAGGAAGAACCTGCTTTGGGAAAAGAGCGATTAGCAAGTTTCAGAGATGGGAAAAGGAGACAGAACTCATTTTTTGAAAACGTAGCATAAGCAGGAATTTTTCCACCTTGTCATTTAATCCTATGCTAAACTTCCAACCATTTACAGATGCAGACATGCTTAGAAAAGGTGACTTGACCAAAGTCACATCGCTTGTAGTCATATATCAGGACCACTTGACTTCAAACCCACTTTTCTAATAAAAAGGAAAAAGTTATTTCAGGCTTCCAGGGCATCCAAAGGCAATAGGAGAGACAAGTCACACAAATCTAAGCTCCCAGAGAACAAGTCTAAGGCATGTGTGGCAAGCTGGTTCTCAGAAGGGACACCAGCCCAGGTGTCCTGGAGTCAGGAGGGCCCACGGAGCTGGGGTTCGGGCTGGTTCCTGAGGGAAGGGGCAAGCTTTGGCAGGTGGATGGGAGGAGGGTGAGGAATCTTACTTTCTTGAATGTAGCAATGGCAGTTCTGTGTCTGCAGTACGGTGAGAGAACGTACCTGGACCCAGCAGAACCCTTCTGCTCCATACTGTCAAGAGTCAAGAGTCTGATGAGCCAGACTGAGAGGTTTGCAGGTAGATTACCACATAAATAGGAGTTTACAGCCATGGGCACTGTTTGAAGAAGGATAGGACTGGCTATAACACCATCTGCTTGTCTGGGGCACTGAGCTGTCTCCAGTCCCCCTAATGTTAACCCTTCCCAGGCTCTTCAAACCCCTGACCCTGACAAGTTCTCCCCAGGGTACCTGGAGGACCTGGTTGGTTGGAAAGGAGAGTATCCGTTTTAGAATGCTTCTACTCCTTTCGAGAACTTCCATTACCCTTTGTAGGCTATTCGAAGAAATCAGAGATTATTTTCCCAAGTCCTGGGGACTCTGTCACACACAGATTCCCACAGGACGCAGTGCAGCTCATCCTCAGTAGAAGCAGTGTTTGCTGCCAAGCGGCACACACATTCCACTCAGCGCTAAGTGGTGGAGGTGTTCTGCCCCTCCCTTTGGCTCTCCTAATCATAACACAGCTCCAAGCTGAATACACTTCTTTCCCCCTCCAACCAGAAAGGAGCTCTTATGACACTGGGAAGTAAAAAGAGGCTATCAGTAAGAAACGAAAACAGACCTTTAAACAGAACACTCATGCCTGAGCCTATTTCATGTCCATCAAGAAGCAACCTCATGTGCTCCAGGTGATTGGCATTAACCATATAAGGCTTTAAAAAATGAAGTTTCCTAGTCTCCTTTCCTCCTGAGAGTCTTAAGTGATTTGATCTATTCCTTAAAAAAAGAGAAATAAACACGGCTCTAGTTATGTGCCAAACACTGTTCTGCTGCTGCTGCTGCTGCTAAGTTGCTTCAGTCCTGCCCAACTCTGTGGGACCCTATAGACGGCAGCCCACCAGGCTCCCCCATCCCTGGGATTCTCCAGGCAAGAACACTGGAGTGGGTTGCCATTTCCTTCTCCAGTACGTGAAAGTGAATTTGTTCAGTTGTGTCTGACTCTGAGCGACCCCATGGACTGCAGCCCACCAGGCTCCTCCGTCCATGGGATTCTCCAGGTAAGAGTACTGGAGTGGGGTGCCATTGCCTTCTCCAAACACTATTCTAGCACTTTACAAATATTAACATTCTTTTTTTACTTACACTTACTCTTGGATGAACTCTTTAAATACATACCTCTGTGAAAAACAGGTCTAACCTAATGTATTCCCTTTTTTCCTTGCAAAATCATTTCCCCAAATTCTTCCCTATTGCAGTGAAGAAGGAAATCCTCTCATAACAGGTATTCAACTTAGACCATCTTCATCCCATTCCTGCCACGTTTCACTAATGACCTGCAGCCCTAGGCAAGTCAGTCGGTGCCCCAAGGCTCTAAGTTGAAAGGGTAGAGTTGGAAGTTCCCAGTGACATGCGGATTGCAAGTTGTTAGTGTAGCATCAGTGAAGTGAAGTGACAGTCACTCAGCCATGTCAGACTCTTTGTGATCCCATGGACTGTAGCCTGACAGGTTTCTCTGTCCATGGAATTCTCCAGGCCAGAATACAGAATGGGTTGCCATTCCATTCAGGGGATCTTCCTAACTCAGGGATCAAACCTAGATCTCCCGCATTGCAAGCAGATTCTTTTCCATCTGAGTCACAGGGGAAGCCCATTGATACATGTCTGTAATTCTGTAACAACATCCTGTGGACTGTGGGGGACAGTGCTGGTGATGGTGCAGGGCTGAGACGGAGTGCATTAGGAAGACTAGTCTGGAGGCAGCACCTGGAAGAGACGGGGGTAGGAGCCATTCCATCATCAGTGAGTCCAGTTAGGATGTGTTGCAGGATCTTGGGATTGGGAGAACAGGGATGGGTGTAGACAGGGAGCCAGCTTAGAGTGGGGACAGGTGAATTCTGCTCGGGCACAATACTGTTCAGCTGCTGTGGGACATCTGTATGGAGATGTCACGTCCGTAACAAAGCTGGGGAATTGGATCAAGTGCGACAGAGGTCACTTGTGTTATTTATACGTGATAACAACAGCAGGCTTCTCAGCTGGTGCAGTGGTAAAGAATTCACCTTCCAATGCAGGAGGAGCAAGAGCTGTAGGTTCAATCCCTGGGTGGGGAAGATTCCCTGGAGTAGGAAATGGCAACCCACTCTAGTATTCTTGCCTGGAAAATTCCAAGGACAGAAGAGCCTGGCAGGCTACAGTCCACGGGGTTGCAGAGTGGACATGACTGAGTGCGCACACATACGTGAGAACATGGATGTTACTAATATACCCCAAGCACCAAGCACCTAGTAAAGTATTGAGCACATAGTTGGTGCTTAAGTAACATTTGTTGATGACAGAATCATCAACATAAAGATAATGAAAACTCTTTAAATATGTGCCTCTGTATTAGTTCACCAAGAGAATGGGAGCAAAAGCAATCAGCTAAAACCTGAATCTCAGAAAGGATGGAGAAGAACTCCGGAGAAAGCTCTCAGAGAGGCCCAGGATTTCAGGCATGTTAGGCATGCAGAGAGGTGTGGACAGATTCTGCAGGAGACCACAGAGAATGAAATCTGAGGCATGGACTTAATCACAAGAGTTATTACTCTGATGCTCTGTGGGAAGAAGGTGAGACACCAAGTTCGTGGGCTTAGTGAGGGACTGGCTTAGAAGCTGAGGTTGTTTGCCAAAGGATAAAAGATCTTGGAATTAGGACCTGAAAGTCTAGAAAAGGCTGGGAAAGTTGTGATGGATCCTCAGGAGATTAATTAATGGGTCATCACCTTGGGCTCGGGGAAGCTAGACACGATGAGTTTGTGGTAGGGTTGTGGGGACACAGTGTCCAGGCCGGGCCATGGCACCCCACCCACCCTGGACGACCCTTTCTAGAAATATCAATTACTTCCTTCTTGAAGGCACCTGATTAGTTGCCACCACAGGAGAAGGGGCAGATAAGGATTGTTTACCATCCTCTGCCACTCCCTTCTCACCAAGGAGAAGGAGGTGGCAGAGGATGAGATGGTTGGTTGGCATCACCGACTCAATGGACATGAGTTTGAGCAAACTCCTGGAGATGGTGAAGGACCCGGAAGCCTGGCATGCTGCAGTCCATGGGGTTGCAAACAGTCAAACACGACTTAGCTATGGAACAACAACAAAATTGTGCTGCAAATTTATCCCGCGGAGTCAGCCTGTAAGGCACGGGCTTGCTGAGACAGAGATGGGGGCCTGCCTGAGGACTAAGAGGGCACTTTACTGGCTTTGTATTGACCCCACGCCCATTCCTTCCCCCTCCTTCCATCTATCAGTTCGGGTGCCAGGCTGTGAGCTTGGTGCTGGGGAGACGAACACGAGGAAAGCAGTGCCTTCCCTCAGGGGCTGTTATCAATCTACCAGGCAACCTCAGCCCCTTGCCACTCCTCTCAGAAATCCTGTGCAACCGGGTCCAGATCTCACCCTGCTCTGGTGCAGAGGTGGGCGAGATGCAAGGGAGCCAGGAGGTGATCTCTGGGCAGACTCCAAGGTCAGGGAAAGGCAAGTTTGCTGTTGTTAATGTCTGAAAACCTGCTTATTTGGGGAAGCTCTAGCTGTCTTTTATTTCCTGGATTTGGTTCTCTTTCGTTCCTCCCTAGGCTTTTTGGCGACAATCCTTTAAAAATTTTTAGCCTGTCTTGGTTGAGCCAAAGGGAATCAGAGAATGGAAATGGATGCTCTGACTGTTTGGGTTAGAGAAAGTCAGGCAGTAAACCCTGGGACCAGGTGCCATGAGCACGGTACCAGAGGAGAGAAGAAAACTCAAAAGGGGTGCACCTGGAGATCACCTACACAGAGCTTTCGTGTTCTAGTCCAGGAAGATTTTTTTTTTTTCCTTTAAGAAAGGAAACCCGTCCACACCCTGAGCCTACAGTCTCCCTCAGGAGCATAGCTCTAGACTAGGATGGCAGAGGCTGTCGCACTTTTCTCCAATTGTGAGGAGAATTAACTTAGGAATTAACCATAAAATCTTCCAGGAGGATCTGGGTTGTCATTTGCTTGTTTTAATTTTATTTTTTTTTAATTATTACCTTTGCTTCTGGGGCTTCCTGGGTAGCTCAAACTGTAAAGAATCTGTCTGCAATGCGGGATACCTGGGTTCAGTCCCTGGGTCCAGAAGATCCCCTGGAGAAGGGCACAGCAACCCACTCCAATATTCTTGCCTGGAGAATTCCATGGACAGAGAAGCCTGGTGGGCTACAGTCAATGGACTCACAAAGAGTCGGACACCACTGAGCGACTAATACACATATATTACCTTTGCTACAAATTAAGAAGGTTGCCTATAGCCTAAAATACACAGGATAGTCTCAAGGTTCTGATCTTTAAAGGTTTAACACTTTTCCATTCACACAGAGATAAAAAGTTGCAGAACAGAGAATAATATTTGTCTTGTTGGAGGTTTATAGGAACACTGTGACCAGAGCTACCTAAACAGCTGCCAAGAACAAAAGATTCCAGCACCAAGAAGTCTGTAACAACCAACCACGTGTCCTCCCCTTTTAGGACAGAAGAAGTCAGAGGGACTTCTCTGGCAGTCTAGTGGTCAACACAAGGGACAGGCGTGGGCCCTACCCCCAAGGAGCTCAGACCCCACACCCCATGTGGCACAGCCATAAACAGTAAACACGACCCAATTCTAACTCCAGTGTGATGGTTCCTTGGGACGCCAGCCCACCATCTTCTCAGTCTTCGACTTTCCAAGTAAAGTCGCTATTTCCTGACCCAGCAATTCATTGCTCAATTTTATTGGCCTGTTGTGCCGCGAGCAAGTAGGAGCTTGGTAACAGAGGGACTGGGAGTTCTAGTTCATGAGGAGAGGCCAGGAACAGCCCACGGGTGAGGTGTGAGGGTGGCCCAGGGTGGCCACCATGGCCTCTAGGTTGGTGCCAGGTGCAGAAGTTCAGCCCAGACAAGAGGAGATTTGTCCTCTGAGTGAGCACCACCCACACAAGGGGCTGCAGATGCTATAGCCAGAGGGCAGCGGGAGGAGGGCTGGGGCAGAGGGAGGGTGGGGAGTGCAGCTGCAGGCCTGGGACTCAGGCTCTGGCAGCCCTTGGCCCCTCCTCCTCCCCATGCTCCCCACCCAACTCTCTCTCACCTGTCCTGCCAACAGGACCCACTTTGCGGGAGCCTTTGAGATTAGGGCTGCATGTGTAGACCCGGGCTCTGCTCCACGGGCACTTGGGAACTGCCCAGCACCCTTTGGAAGGTGTTGATCAGGTGCTCATGGGGATGGTCTGGGGGTTCAGAGCTGGAACAGGGAGGCCCAGGGAGCTCTCGCAGTTGGGGAGGAAAAGTCTTTCAAATATAAAAGAAATTCTCTAGGGAATTCCCTGTTTGGCCTAGTGATTAGGACTTGGCATTTTCACTAAGACCAGATTCCATTCTTGGTTGGGGAACTCAGATCCAGCAAACTGCATGGTGTGGCCCCCCAAAAAGAACAAACCCCCAAAATCCCCTAAAAAACCATAAAAGGAACTCCGTAAGCAGTTCCCCACAGAGGTGGGGGAATCTGCCAGGAAGAGGGGCAGGGGTCTTCCCAGCATGACTTGGGATCCTGCCAGTCCCTCCAGAATCTTCCGGCTGCCTTGGCTGCTACCACAGGCCACAGGGGGACGCTGCTCCCTCTTTTGTTACAGACAGCGTGGCTCAAGGCAGCCAGGGTGGGCCCACATCTTAGGGAAGTGCTGGAAGGGGCAGCAGGGTCGCCGGAGGGAGGAGAACACCCTTTATCACTCTGAGCTTGCTCTTGGCCACAGACAGGCTGCCCCCTGCTCCCTGAGTCCTCAGCCCTTGCCCCTCAGACAGGAAGGCCTAGTCCCGCCTGCGGCCAGCTGGTCCGGCTGCCCCCAGGTGAGCAGCTCTGTGAGGACAGGGCCAGCCCACCTGCCCCGATCCCGCCGCCCCCCACCCCCCCCACCACCACCCACATCCCCCTCGTGTCTCCGAAGCATGAGGCCCTTCAACCCACCGCCTCCCACTCTGGTTTTTCCTTCTAGCTCCTTGGCCTCTCTCGAATTCTCCTACAACGGCACTCGAACCCTC
Source organism: Bos mutus (assembly GCF_027580195.1). NCBI lineage: Eukaryota > Metazoa > Chordata > Mammalia > Artiodactyla > Bovidae > Bos > Bos mutus. The sequence continues at coordinate 34,380,653 of NC_091627.1, forward strand.
CGGTCCACCTCCTATTCCTCTGGTTCTCCCTTGTTCCTGGTCCCTCTGGGCCTCCAGAGGGGCCCTCTCCCCTCTCCTCCCCTGGTATTATTAACCAGCCGTGTAAAGAGCTGCCAGGGCTGGGCTGACGGATGGCCCCTCCTCTGCTTTGCTCTTCCTCAAGCCTCCCCTTGGTCCCCGCCCCTCCCCAGCCCTTTCTCCTCACCTCTTCCTCCACCATTCATTTTTATCATCAAGGAAGGACACCGAGAGGAATGGGCCTGCTGGGTAAGTGAGTGGAGAGGTGGGTTGGGGAGATAATCGGGAGGACAGGCAGCTCCTGCAGATAAGGATTTCCTGGACTCCCTTGGGAGTGCCCTACAAATGGGCAAATGCTCCTGATTGTCTGTCCTTCCCTGTCCCCGACAGAGCAATGCCTGGAGGAGGGGGGTGGAAAGGCAGGGTGGTGTGGAAAAGAGCTGGGCACTTAGTGCAGCCAGCACAGTCACTCTGACAGTGACTAGCTGCATGGGCAGGGTCAGCCTCAGTTTCTCCATCTATAAAGCACAGATCACACTTTCTGCCTTGCAGTGCCTGACGCCAAGGATAAGCTCAATAAATGCGGGCTCCTGTCTCCGCTGTCAGGGTGCCAGGTCACCCTTTGCCCTGAAATCTTCCCCCTGATTCTCAGATTCCACACAAAAGATAATCTTTTCCTCCATGCCCTCTCTATACCAGGCACACTCACACCCACAACGTCACATCACCCCTCTTTCAGTAATTAGGAAAGCTGGAATGCCGCGGGGTTACCAGTGACCAGAGTATGAGCAGAAGGCGGAGGCAGAACCAAGGGGTCTGAGCGCAGAGTGCCAGGATGGGCGAACTAGCAGCAGCAGGTTGCTGGGAGGGAGTGGGCAAGAGTTTTCCTGAGAAACTCAACTGGGTGAGAGCTTCCAAGGGCCTGGATGGGAGCGAGCGAGAGCCCAGGCTCTGCACCTGCCCCAGTCACTTGCTGGGTGACCTTGCGTAAGTCCCATTCCCTCTCTGAGCCTCCGTTTTCTCTTCCTCTGTTTTGCAGGAGTGGATGGGTGGGGGGCTGAGATGGATTGCTTTCTGTGTGAGGTCTGTCCCCTCCCCTGCAAGGGGACTCAGCCTGGTACATACAGGGCAGGGCTGCTGTTTAAGGCTGTTCCTAGTGTAAAAATCTAGTCCTCGTTTTCTCCGCTCTTCATTTCCTCCCTCTTCCCCACCCCCATCCTGTCACTTGGGGCCTATAGTCAATGAGTCGTAAAATGAGAAAGTATCAGGAACTAGCAAAGCATAGACTGCAGCTGGGGCAGCCTTGGCGCCAAGTGTGATGGACTGCCAGCCCATCCTCCCATGCTCGACTCAGGCTAGCCGGCCAGCAGTGAACAATTCACCCAGGCTGGTCCAAAGCCCGCAGCTGGAGAGCAGAGTGAAGAGGCCTATCTTCAATGGGTCCAAAGGCCACACCTTAAAATGAGTGATGAAATCTCTGTGTACTGACTTGGAAAGATGCACCCAGATGGACAGCTGAATCACAGAAGCAGGTTACATGTTCTCACTGTAAAGTAATCCTTTTATGTTCTTGTAGAAGATGAGAAAATGTGAGCAGACTCCAAACTCCAGACTCCATTCTCCCTGGGAGTAAGATTTTATGGGAAGCATTCACTGTATACATTTTCCTCTGATAGGTTTTGATTTTGGACTGGGTCACATGGATTGTGGGATCTTAGTTCCCCAGCCAGGGATGGAACCGGTGCACCTGCAGTGGACGTGCAGAGTCCTAACCACTGGACCGTCAGGGAAGTCCCTCTTTTGATAGGTTTTTAAAGCAAACGTGGATTGCTTTCCTGATTGTGAAAAATCAAGATAACTTAATAATAAAGATATTTCCATTGCGGGGGAGAAGCCTTTGAGAAATATACATGGGCTAATGAAATTGCTCCAGGTCTCAGCTGCAGGTTGGAATTTATATCAACCTAGGATGGGAAGGCTAGTGGACTCTTGCTCTAGATCAAAATCAAAGTATAGCGTTTGATTTTTTTTTTTTAAAGAGAAAATGAACAATCCCTTAATGAGACTGACTTTTAAGGTCAAATCTGTCAAAATACGTGATTCTTAAGGCAAAGGAAGGGTAGTGATGAATGAGGTCCTTGGGGTCCCCAGCTTAAACCTGGACTCGAGTTGGTTGCTGGGAGTCAGAGTTAGGGCAGCCAGGACTGGGGGCTGCTCCCCAGCACTTCCCACAGCTTGAGCACACAGCCAGGTCAGCACTGTGGTCCAATCACTCCCCGACACGGCCACAGCTTCTGGCCCGCCAGCCTCCCCTGTCAGAATGACTCTCTGGGATCTCCTGGCCCTCGCCATCTGGCTTTCTCCTACAACCAAGCTCAGAATGTGTGGGTGTCCCCCTGTGTCAAGGACCCAGATTCCATGCTGCCAAGTAAGGGAAGGTAGTAAAGAGACTGGGGGGTTTTGGCCTACACGGCATTGCAACAGATCTTTGAGGGTGGAGGGGCTGGGAAGGGGGCGGGGGGCTGTGCAAGGTCACTCTGGACGAGGGATTCCCTCAGTTCCCAGATGACAGATTCTACGTCCCCCTCCCGAGGAGTCGGCACAGGGCTGAGAGGTGCAGTTGACACAAGTTTATTGGCGGAGCTTCGGCGGAGTCTCCCTCTCTCTGGGACAGCCGAGGGCACAGCACCAACAGAAGGATGGACAGACAGAATCCCACACAGACACACGGATGGTGCAGACTCATAAAGATCACAGCACAGCCACGCAAGGCACAGAGACACACAGGCCACAGCACCAAGAAACACACACAGACACAGAACCACAGGGCTAGAACACACGGACAAAGTGCGGGCTTTGGGGCTCCTGCATAGACAGAGCGAGGGCCACATGGGGAGGGGGCCCCTGCTGACCTCCCCCAGGCATAGGCACATGGACAGCACACAGACAGGCAGTTGCCCCCAGCCAGCCAGGCTGCCACGCAGACAAATGAACTGCACAGAAAGGACACTGGGGATTCCCCAGACCATGGGGAGTGGGAACCATAGGACTTCTACCCACTCCCACCACCACTGCACTGATTTCCCTGCTCAGCCTGACTCTGGCCTACTCCCTGACACACACACTTTGGTCTTGCCCACTGGGGCTGGGGGGGCAGGTGGTAGGTGGAAGCAGGGGAGAGGGGAAGGGTGCGGGCCAAGCTCTGTCTCTTCTCCGTGAGCAGGGAAGCAGGAGAGTCCAGGGCAGAGCCTGGGCCTGGCAGTGGGGTATGGCTGGGGCCAGGGCTCAGGCTTGGGGGGGCTCCTGGCAGCGCAGGCACTGGGCCATCTCAGGCTGGTATTGCTCGACCTGCAGGGTACAGCTGGAGAATCCAAACCGGGAGTGGAGCCGGGATGTAGCTTCAGCTAGGACAGCTTCGGGGTCAGCCGTGGAGTCTGCGGGGGAGTGATAAGAAACAGCGAGCTCCCTGGGGAGTGGGGAGCCAGGCCAGGGTCCAGATAAGGATGGGTGAAGGGGAACCCAGGGGTTTTGCATGGCATGAAAGCCAGGATTGAATGGGAGCTTTATTTTCTCTCTCTGTTGTACGAACAGTGTACAACTGTTCAAAGAAAAGCTTGGGGAGACTCATCCCTAACTGACTAGCCTAACACGCTAAACTGTTCTTATTTTGCTATTCGCTTCTTCTCTTTGGGTGTCAGTGTACAGCTGTGTATTTCAGCAGCCATACCACCCGATTTTTCACAACGATCCAGATGTCAAATATTCTGTTCCCATTGTCCCTCTAGAGTTACCATCAAATATCCTACAGAGTATAATATTTTTGGCATCCAAATTGCAAGTCTCTGATTGCTTCTTGCATCTGGAAGAAACTCAAAAATCCTTTGTCAGCTTGTGAGTCACCCTATATATTTTAAATAGTTGAATCATAATGTGGCTATAATTTTATATTCAGCTTTCTCTCTTAGCATTATACCATAAACATTTTTCCTAGTTGCCATACAGTCTTCATAATCATCATTTTTAAAAGTTACATGGAGTGAGAAGCCACAATTTACCTCTCTGTGCCCCACCACTTAGACCTGTGGGTACCAGTGATCTTTTAAAGGATTACTGGTGCCCTGTACTACTTTAAAGAGGGTGAAACCTCCCCCGGAACACCTTGTCTAGGGCGCCAACATGCATGAGAGAGAGAGAGATACAAAAACAGAGCTAGAGGTCGAGAAAGCCAGAGAGATGGGAACAGTCCCAGTAATTCAGACCAGCTTCCTGTGTTTGGAGGGTGGGAGGGGAAAGGAGAAATGTTTCTGGGAAGTAACTGGCTGGGGCTAGCGTGGACTCACCAATGGCCAGGTGTGCGGAGGCGACGTAGTGCGTGAACGTCAGGGACCACAGGTGCAGCTCATGGATTGCCTGGACTCCCGGCACCGACAACAAGGTGTCCCGAACGGGTTCAAAGCTCACACTTCGGGGGGTCCCTGCAAGTAGCACCCACCACGTCTTACTGCCAAAGCTGCTCCTGCCCAGAGGTCAGGACCCCACCTCCCCCATCCTGTACCACTCACCCTGATCCCCACAGTTCACCCTATCCCTGAATCCTCCTTCCAGCAATAAGCCTTCTCTCCACACACTCTTCAGAGGAAATAGGGGTGCCTAGTACTGGAGTGGGGTCAGGGAGGGCCCGGTGTGGGGGATGTAGGAAAGCGGCATCATCGGACTCACCTTCCATGAGGACACGGAGAACATCTCGCAGGGTGGGAGCTGTGGATCCAAGGGCACAGATGGAGAAGAGGAAGGTGCTGATGGGGTCAGCTGCTTTGTACTGAGGCTGCACAGAAAGAAAGCCCTAAGAGCCTGGGAACTGGGAACCTTTCAGGGGAAGATCTAGGGGCACCCTGGACAAACAGGACCTGAGAGGGGAAAGGGACCATAACCCTGGGCCAGGGGTCCTATGGAGCTGGGAGGTGGAGTAGGGTGGGGATGGGGACCCAGGGAAGGCAGGGCTGGGATGTAGAGAGGCGAGGGCAAGACTGGGCAGGCTTGCACACATGGTACCTTGAAGTAGATGAGGATGGAGGCAATCAGCACCCCAAGGCTCTGCAGGAGGTCTCCCAGCACGTGCACAAAGGCCGCCCGGACGCTGGTGTTCCCCAGAGGCAAGGGCTCCCCGGACCCCTCCTCCAGCGGTGCATACTCTGCCCCCCTAGACCCATGGCTGTGGGGGGGCCCAGCCTGGTGCAGCACAAAAGCCATTCTGAGGGGGAAGCAGAGCAGCTCAGCCCAGGTGGCCTGCTCCCAGCATCCTCCACCCACTTCCATGCCCCCTCCTCTCACCTCCCAGGAGCCCTTTCTCTACCTGTTTTCTCCCTATTTTCCCAGTCCTCAGAAGAAAGCAATGCTGTCCAAGAGAGACAAACAGAGCCACCTGGGGGGAGGAATACTTGGTACTAGAGATGTAGATTCAGATCTTGGCCCTGCTACTGAAATTGCTACATGTCCTGGGCAGGCAAGGCCCCTTGTCACCTCTCGTTATTTGTTTTGGCCACACCGGGTAGTTTGCAGAATCTCAGCACCCCGAACAGGGATCAAACCCCAGGCTCTCATCCATGAGAGCTGGAATCCTAACCACTCGACCATCTCTCATTAACTGAATGTCAGGGGTGACAGTACCTACCTTGTAGGGGTGGTTGTGTGCTTTCAATGGACAACACTGATGATGGTCCCCAGCAGAGGGGCCAGTACCCAGCAGGCCTTTAACCAAGGTCTGTTGACCCTGAATTTTAGGTCTCCACCCCAACCCCCTCTCAGACATCCCCAGGGCAGCAAGGCAAGAACTGTGTGCATGTGCTGCGGGTCTGCTGGGTGAATAGTCTGCTCTCCCAGCCTGCAGGAGGACCCCTCACCCCTACTCCGACATGGTGCCTGCTCCATACTGGAACGTACAGCAGATTGGCACAGACCGCAATGCTGGCGGTCAGCAGCATGGCACCCCCCTCGATGTGGTAGTCGCTGTGCAGCAGGCGGATGAAGGCCAGGTACAGGAGGATGCCAGTGACCATCCAGAGGGAGACCACAGAGGCCAGAGCCCCCAGAGTCTCTGCAGGGGGAGACAAGCTGTTAGAGAGCGGCCCAGGACCCTGAGAGGTACCTTCTGGCCAGGTCGAAGGGTTCTCAGGCCATGCAGGCACCTTACCTGAGCGGTGCCAGCCAAAGGTCATGGTGCGGGTGGCTGGACGGGTAGAGAGCCAGAGGGAGAAGAGGCTGCCCATCATGCTGCCCACGTCCGCCAACAGGTGGGCCGCGTCAGTCATAATGGCCAGGCTGTGCGCCAAGTACCCACCTGCAAGGGTGAAGTGACGTATCATCTGGTTCCATTAAGCAAATATCATGCTGTGCGTGTGGAGGCATGGAAAAGAGATTGGGGGGGACATATACCAAAATGTGAATGGTGGTTTTTCTCTGGTGATGGGATCACACATCTTCTTTTCACTCATTCGCGTTTTCTAGTTTTTCTACAATAACAGTTTCTTTTAAAACATTCAGCTGCACCAGGTCTTAGTGGCAGCACGCAGGATCTTCCATCTTTGATGTGGCATGCGGGATCTTTAGCTGCAACATGTGGGCTCTGGTTCCCTGACAGGGATTGAACCCAGGCCCCCTGCACTGGGAGCGTGGAGTCTTAGCCACTGGACCACCAGGGAAGTCCCAACAATAACATGTTTTAATAAGCAATAGGGCTTTTAAAGGACCAGTTTGTACTGATAAGCCAGTCCTGAGTCCCCCTGGTACTGCCTGTCCCTCACCCTCTCCTACTTCCCGAGTCCTGGACACCTGGCTCCCCCGTCCCAGCCAACCCCATCTTGTCTGCATCTCCACCCAGGAACTTAGGCAGGCATCCTGCGGATGGAGTTGGAGGAGCTGCTCTCTAACTTACCAACCACCTCCCCGGCCATGAAGACGCAGCACACAGCACAGGCGGTGCACAGCTGCCTCTGCGCCTGCATCCTCTCCGGGGTGAGACCCGGCTGAGGCAGGGGGTCCCGGTGGCAGTGGTGGAAGGACATCTCCACAGGTTTGGGCTCCTCGGGGAGGGGCTCAGGAGCCTCTGTGAAGAGACTGAGGCAGGCAACACAGTTCAATCTGGGGCCTGGCTCAAGGGCTCGCCTGCTCCTTCCTCACTCCCAGGTCCTGGGTCCCCTAGATTAGCTTCAGCAGATGTCCCATCTCTCTCTCCTTTTCCCAGTCCTGGTCAAAACCAGGAGCCTTGTACACAGAGGGCCACAGGAGAGATGGGGGCTGAATGGACGACTCAGATCGCAGCCTCCCTTTTCCTTTCATATACAGAGCCGCAGAGTCTCACAACACAAAGGAAAGCACCTTAGAGATGAGCTAGTCTACCGCTTACTAAGGAATTAGACGGACAAGGCTCAGAGAGGGAGGGGACTTATGGAGGCGACACAGCTAGTTAGTGGTCGAGCTGAGATTCGACTCCAACCAAATCAAGTCATTATGACAGGCATCACAAGGAATACAAATGAACTGAGTATCCTTTCTAATCTCTTGGAGCCTTTGGTGAACAAGACAAATGTCTACCTAAGTACTGTGAGATGTTTTAGAAGGTAGCTATTGCCTTAGAGCTGGAGAAGGCAATGGCACCCCACTCCAGTACTCTTGCCTGGAGAATCCCATGGACGGAGGAGCCTGGTGGGCTGCAGTCCATCGGGTCGCTCAGAGTTGGACACAATTGAGCAACTTCACTTTCACTTTTCACTTTCATGCATTGGAGAAGGAAATGGCAACCCACTCCAGTGTTATTGCCTGGAGAATCCCAGGGATGGGGGAGCCTGGTGGGCTGCCGTCTATGGGGTCGAATAGAGTCGGACACGACTGAAGTGACTTAGCAGCAGCAGCAGCAGCATTGCCTTAGAGCAGCGAAAACAAAGTGCTATCAGGGTTCGGATAGAGGGATACACTGACTCTAATGAAGACACCAGGGAAGGTCCGAAGGACCCGAAGGCCCAAGGACACCGAAGGAGGCCCCTGAGAAGGGCCTGGGCAGATAGAGAGGCTTTTGATAAAGAGGAGGTGCATGTGCCGGTGAAGGCAGTACGATGGGGAAGTGGTGTGAAAGTGCTGGGTGGGGCTCAGACCTGCCTCCTTCCTGGACCTACCTCCGGGTGCCTCCATTCCCGGTCCTTCCACTTCCCTCTCTAGACATGCAGCTGAATGTGGCCCTTTAAGAGAGGAGTAGAATGTGGGGACCCAAAAAGTCTGAAGTTCTTGGCACGGAGAATTACTGGCCAGATTCCAGAGCTGGGTTGTCATGGGGAGGAGACAGTGCAGACTGCTGTGGCTGGGGTGGCAGCAGCAAGAGCGCTGGGTTGGGAGTCTGTCATGCGTTAGTGGGACCAGTGGGACCATAAGCATCCAGCAGAGGCCGCCTTAACTGCACAGGACCGTAAGCCTCCCTAGACCAGTGAATGGGTCTGGGGGGCCTCACCTCTAGCATCACCTGGGGATGCAAGAGGCTGAGCTCAGACTGACTGAATTTTCAGTCCACTCTGCCCTAATTCTCGACCCTGATACCACCCAACCTAAAGTCTGAGGGGTGGCAGTGGCAGCGGGGGGGTGGGGGTGGGGGTGGGCGGGGAGAATAGAACCTTCCACAGCATAAAGGACCTAAGTAGAAAAGTACAGTCCTGGGAATTCTATGGAGGTGTGACAAGAAAAACCTTGAGAGAAGATGAAGGCTCCAGATGATAGAAAGGCAATCCCAGTAGTAAAGTGGGGAGGGGTGCCTGGGGGTCTTCTGGTTGAGGAAAGCTCTGCCAATGGGTGAATTTAGGTGGGAGGGAGGAGAGGGCACATTTGGTGCTTCTAGGAAAACTGGCAGGTAGATTAACTTCTTGGAATCCCCTTCTAAGACTTAGAATCTAGATGGGTAGGATACAGGTGTGTTTCCAGAGGAGACAGGAGATGAGGGTGGCTTTGAAATCTGTCCTCATTCTTCAACAAGATATACCGGGCAGTGTAGCAGTGTACATGTACTGAAGCTCAGGCTGGTGGGAGACATGTGTCACAAATGACTTACTATGCAAGGAGAAGCTGGGGCTGGAAGGGTTATGAACAAAGGACTTCATCACAGGGGAAGGAGTGACCAACTCTAATGGGAATAAGGAGAACCTCACAGAGGTAAACAAAGGGGCTCCAGACATGTGGAATGACAATGACAAGATATGCAGCTTGGAGCGTAAGTGTGAGGAATCAAGGGAAGGACTGAGGAAGAAAGTGATGGGCTCAAAGGAACGTAAAGGGAGATGCGCTGATTGATTTGATCGTTCCTGAGCCGTGAGATGAATGACCTTGCTGATGCACTAGTCTGGGAGGAAGAGAGGAGAGGAGATGGAGTGGTCCAGAGCAGACCAGGCCAGAGGCTCCCTGCGCAGAATTTTAGAGGAGGGGCAGGCAGGTAGGGAAGAACCTCTTTCAGAAAATACTGCAGGATTTGGTGACTAATGGTCATATGAGAATGAGGCGAAACTGGGAGTCAGAGATCCGGGTCTGAAGAACAAACAGAGGGTAAGTAGCTTTGGGGCAGTGGGCAAGATGCCCTTCCTGGCCTGGGGAAGACACAGTGCAGCCAGGCATCAAGGTAGTGAGCCATCAACAGGCTGCTCCCTTTTGTTTGGCATTAATTGGGCACTAAAGAAGCCTCATTGTTGGTGTGTGGGTGTAGTGGGGCTACCTGCTGTTTAGAGAGAAAGAAAGACAATTCTCTCTCCCTGGCCCTCTGAAACCCCGGACTAACAACAAATAATATTGAGTGGGGTAGAGGGGACAGGTAGAGAGGGGAGACTGTCTTGAAGCAGAGTCAAAAGGGATGTGAAGACATGCTAGGGCCACGGCTGGAGCCCCCACAACTGTGGTCCTCCGTGGGAGGGATTCAGAGGGGGGTCTTCCCTCCCTTCTGCTCATCCACTCACCCACCCATCCAGGTTTACGGCCTCCACCCAGAGAAGGAGCGAGAAATACACAGAGGCACCGCATCAGAGACAAAGGGACAGGGGTTGGGAGGGAAAAGGAGAGATGAGGAAAAAGAAAAAGCCGGAGACTCTGTCAAATTCCCGAGATAAACGGACGGTGGGTCAACAGACAAAAAGGCCGGCGGAGGTGACCAGGGAGGGCCCAGCGCGGCCGCTCGGAGGGACAAGGCTGACGAAGCCGGCGGGACGCGGAGGCGGTTCTCCGGCCGCCCCCGGCCCGCTGTCCCGACTGCTCGGCGCGCCTCATTTCACACCTCGCCGCCCCCGGCCCCGTCTGTGCGGAGCCGGGAATACCCCCGCCGCCCAGACCGCACCTGCTCCTTCCTTACCGCCCCCTCGCTTCCCCGCGGCCGCCCGCCACTCCAGGAGCCGACAAGACCCGCTGCGGAGCCCGGGCCCATCTTCGGCCTGGGTGTCCACAGCTGGAGGCTGCTCCCCGAACCCGGGCGCTCGGAGGGTAGGGCCGGGGGCCTGCAGATGGGACTCCGAGGGGCTCCCGGAGCAATGGGTACATCGGGGTTCCTGGAGCGGATTCCGGCCCGACGGAGGGGCAGTCGCTCGCGGGAAAGGTCGAGGGGCTTGGGGGGACGGGCCCGGGAGCAGTTTCTCGGGACCGGGAGGAGGGTGGCCGAGAGGAGCCAGAGCGGGGTGTCCGCCTGTAGGGGCCGGGGCTGGCTGTGCGAGCTGGGGGCGTCTGCGCGGCCAGAGAGGCAGAGCCCGGCCGCCACGAAGCCAAGGGGGTCGCGGTGCGCTGGGAAGGCCAGCCGGCCGAGAGAGACAACGAAATAGAAGGAAAGCAGAAGGGTAGCGCCCCTCCTCAGCCGAGGGCCGACCCAGATCCGTCCTACCTCTTCAAACGCAGGCCGCCACCAGCGCCGCCGCGGTCTCGGGGGCCCACCAGGCGAGTGGTCTCCGAGCCCCCCGTAGTGGGAGACGGCTCCATTTCTCCGCGGCCCCCGACCGTCTAGGCCCCACCGAGGGAGGGAGAGGCGTGGCGGGCCCCGCGCCAAGTCTGAACGACGGGCCGACCCCCAGACTCCCCGCAGGGCCGCGGGGCCACCAGAGTGAAGGCAACTGCGGCGGCTGTGGCGCTGGGAGTCCGAACTGCGGCTCCCGCGGCTGCCGGAGCCCCGCCCCGCGTGGGGAGAGCTCCCCAAGCCCCGCCTCTAGGCTCCCCAGCCTCTCCCCTCCACGCCTAAGCCCCGCCTCCGGGGCCCTGTCCCCATAGACGTGGCTCTATTCCGGCGCCAGAGCCAGGTGAGGAGGTGGGAGCTCTCTAAGCCCCGACCCTGTTCTAGAGAATGCTAATCTCCATAGCCCCGCCCCTAGGCTGACTAGTCCCGCCCGTGGCCCCGTCCACCAGCCCTAAGCGGAGCTCTTCAAGCTTGGGGGGCTTCCCTGATGGCTCAGATACTAAAGAATCTGCCTGTAATGCGGGAGACCTGGGTTCGACCCCTTGGTTGGGAAGATTCCCCTGGAGGAGGGTACAGCTACTCACTCCAGTATTCTTGCCTGGAGAATCCCATGGACAGAGCAGTCAGGTAGGCTACAGTCCATGGTGTCACAAAGAGTCAGACACGACTGAGCGACTTTCACTTTCAAGTTTGGGGACCTCCCAACCAATCTTCTCCCAAGGAACACCGACTTGTGCAGGTCCACCCCAGGGCATCTCAACCCCTCTCCACTACCCGTCACCTCGTGGCCCCAGCTCCCCACACACTGAGGCAGAAACAGGTGTGGAGGAGAGAACCAGAAAAAGGACGTGGGGTGAGCAGTATGACAAATCAGGGAGAACTCCAGGGACTCTGGCCAGAAACCCCTCTGTGAAGCATGTGAGGTCGGAATTCACAAGCAAAGTCGGCTGCCAAACGCTGTACCGCTCATGATTATTTTTATACAGAGACATGGGGTGACAAAAAGTTTCCAACTCTCCTTCAATCAATTATTATCCCTATTTTTTCAGATGAGTAAACTGAGCCCCAGAGGAAGAGGTGTCCAAAGTCATGCGACCAATGAATAAAGGACCGGGACTGGAACCCCATCCTCCCTCCCTCTCGGGTCAGGGCGCCGCACTGGCGACTGGACAGAGACTGGCCGCAGTTCTGTCCCTTAGAGGCTGGGGTAGCCGGAGGGAAGAGCGCGCCACCTCTCAGTGGTCACAAGCCCCAAGTTCATGGAGGCAGCGCTCAGCTTGCCAGCAGGTGTATTCCTTACTTTCAAAGCTATAGCACCTTCCCAAGCATTACCTCATTTTGCCTCATTTAAACTAAAGGCCAGGGTAAGGAGTGGCTTACAGCGAAGTCGGTGGCTGAGCTGGGAGTTAAAACTTCAAATGCACACTGTTCCCTGCCCCTCACACCTGCCGCCAGTGTGGAATGAAAAGGGGATGGTGCTGGATTGTGCACTCCAAGCTGTGACATTCTCTGAAGAGGAGGGTTCGTCGGAGTGGGGGAAAGAGTGAGCATGGATGCGGAAGGTGGAGGGTGGGAGTGGTTAGTTAGCCCAGGCAAGAAACCCATCAGACGCACCCTTCGGAATACACCGGACTTGTGAACACCTGTCAGAATGAATTTAGGGTTCTGATGATAGACATCTAATCCCAATATTGTTTTTCCAGACAATGAGACTGCGTGTGCGCTTCCTAAAACAACAACAACAAAAAAAAAACTGGAGTACATGCCAGACTGAGTGGTTGGAAGTGATGGGGTTAACCCGGGAGAGCTTCGCGGAGGAGGTGAGGCTTGAACGGATTAGGCAAACTGGGCGGTGGGCTGGCTGTTCTGGCGGGGGAGAGTGCAGCTCGTGCCAAGGTTTGCGGGCGGCGAGCGCTGAGGGATTGTACAGCTCTGGGGAGCGGTGAGGAACGGAAGCACTAAAGGGTCTGCGCGCGCCCTGGGCGCCGCGCCTCCACCCACGCCCTGCGCGGGGCCCGCGCCAGCCTCTCCTCCACGCGCTCGCCTCTCCCCAGCTCTCCGCGCGAGACCCAGCCCACAGTCCACGCGCGGCAAGGGAGCGAGGGTGGGGTGGCTTTCTTCCCTCAATCTCTCCGAGAAGCATGGGGCCTCAGCTTCCTCTGTGAGTTATGGGGAGGCAAACTGAATCGGCGAGAGGGGAAGCCACCTGCCAAGGTCACCTTGTTCGTCTGTGTCATAATCAGGGTGCAGATCATGTCCTAGCTCAGGTCCCCGGGCAAGTCTCGCCTGGCACCGTCGGGGTTTTGTTGTTGTTGTTGTTTGTTTGTTTGTTTTTGAAGCTCCGCACCGGGCCTGGGACTTGGCCAACTCTGAGAGCCTTGGAGCAGAGACGCGGGGGCCACCGCTCCCTCCAGGGCTCGGATGCGGTAGCCTCGCCCGGAGCGGCCGGCTCCAGCGAGCTGGAAAATGGGCAGACACCGCGGGAGCCTGTGCGGGACAGGGGCCGCTAGGCACGCCTCAGCCAATGACGACAACAGGGGAATGTGATAACAACAATGGCTTCCTCCGGGATTTCCTTTCCTGGGCAGCCCCTGCTAGGCTCAGGGACAGCAGCCCCGGGTGCCCGGGAGGGGGCGCAGACGCTGGCATGTGCTCACCGGCCACCCGGCAGGGAGCGAGAAGGCTGGAAGGGAAAGGGGCGTCGGAGCAGATGGATCACTGGGCTGCCCTTCCCCTCAGCTCCCTGGCCTTAGAACATACTGCCTGGGGAAGCTGAGTGCAACGGGTTGGGAGAATACCAACAGTTTCTTTTGCTTGGAAATTTATGCAAGATAAGCTTGGCTTTGAAAAAGACAGCTTGCACCTGTTTCTCAAGAAACCATCAAGTGGCCCTGTGAAAATCTTTGCAAAGTGTCCTCTTGAATGCCAGGTCTGAGGAAGACATTCTGCACCTGGACAGGAGATGGGAAGACTGTGCAGGAGTTAGGACAGCTTAGGGCTGGTGCCCTGTATGGAACACTTCATTCAACCTTCACTGAACAGTAATTTCCTGCCATGCACCTTGCTCTCCCACCTGGGGATTCCTGGTGAAAAAGATGGACATGTTTTCTCCCCTCCTAGCTTTGACTTGATTTCTCTTCTGCAGTTTTGGGTTACTGATGTACCCACTCTTGATGCTCTTCTTCCTCAGATACTAATTTTCCCTAAGGTGTGTCCTTAGGCTATTCTTAGTCCCAAAGGAGATGAGGCAGGGAGCCCTGGAGGTTCTCAAAAGAACAGGTCAGTGCCAGCTTCCAGAGCACACAGTGACAGAGCAGCTCAAAAGGGGGCTTCAGGGGGCTGGACCAGTTCACATTGGGAGAAAAGGGGAGCAAGGCCCAGTGCTGAGGTCAGCATGTAGGCTGAGCCAGAGATCTTGGGCAAGATTTGGAGTCCAAGCCTGTGGACAAGGGTTAATGTGTGAAAGGGCCATGTCAGGCTGAAGGGTACATACAGAAGTGTTACCCCCAGAAAGCCTTTCCTGATCCCGCCATCCCCTGTCCCAGGTGGGTTACCTGCTCTTCCCTGGTGATCTCAAGGTCCCACAGTGCTTAGGTGCTGGGACCACTCACCACACGATAACAAAATCATTTGTTTTTCTGTCTCTTCACTAGAGCAGGAGCTGCCTGAAGACAGGTGTTGTCTTTCTCACCACTGTGTCCCCAGCTTGATACACAATCCCCCGTAAAGCCATCCCAGAAAGGAAGACCTGATTGTCAGAGTGGAAGCAGGATGGAGGAAGCAGGATTTAGTTGGAGACATAGAGGAAGAAGGAAGGCTGCAGCTTAAACGTCACCTCCTCAAAGAAGCCTTCCCTGATTCCCCCAAACCAGGCTAGTGCAGGTTATACATTCTCATTGCACACTTCTTTTTCTTCCTTAGCACTTATCATACCATAATTAAATTATTATTCAGGGATTATTTATTTCTTCACTTGGCTTTCAGGATGCCATAATCTAGTTTTCCTCTTATGTCATTGACTGCTTATTTTCAGTCTTTGCTGGTTCCTCCTCATCTTCCCAACCTTTTAATGCTGGAATAGTCCAGGACTTGGTCACCCTCTTCTCTTACCTTTCTACACTCAGTCCCATGGAGATATCATCCAGTCTACAGGTTCTAAAGACTACCTGGAAACAGCAAGAAATGATTGTTGAAGCTGGGGTATAGGTACATGGAGGATCATTGGACTACTCTGTTTTTATATGTGTTTGAAACTTTCTATTAAGAAAAAACTTTAAAAAATAAGTGGCATCTTACATGACGATTCCCAGATCTCTCTCTCACTTGAACTCTGATCTCATATACCCAGATCAATTTGACTTCTCCTCTTTAATGTCTAAAAGCATCTCAAGATTCATCTAAAACCAAGCTCCTGATCATCAACCCATCCCAAACATTCCCTTCTAGCAGTCCTCCTGGGGCAGAACATGGGAACTCCATCCTTCCACTTGCACAGACCAGAAACCTTAGAATCATCCTTGACTTCTTTATTTATACTCCACATCCAATCTGTCAGCAAATCCTGTTCCCATCCTTGTCCAAACCACCTTTGTCTGCCTTCTTGATTATTGCAGTAGCCTTCTAGTTGTCTTCCTTTTTCTGCTTTTGTTGCCCTGTCATCTAGCCTCAATCCAGGCTAGGCAACTAGACCTGTTTCCTCACTCTCCATCTCACTCAGTATCAGCCAAAGGGCTTCCACTGGCCCACAAAGCCCTATGCAGTCCAACTCCTCTGATCTCATTTCATACTACTCCCATCTCAATCCCCAGCCACCCTGGCCTTTGTGCATGTGGGTCCTACAGCACACCAGGTACACTCTGCCAGATGTCTTCACAACTCACCGGAGGACCTGCTTCAGGTCCTAACTTGAATATCACTTTTACAGGCCTTCTCTGTTTTTCTTTTTAAAAATTGTATTCTTCCCTCAAAAATTTTCCATCTCCATCCCCTGCTTTATGTTTCTCTATAGTGATGATTACCACCCAACATACTGAATATTTTACTTGTTTACTGTCTATCTCCTCTCACCAGAATTTAAGCTACATGATGTCAGAAATTTTTGTCCGTTTTGTATGCTGCTATATCCCCGGTACCTAGAAGAGTATCTGGCACCTGATAGCACCTAATAAATACTTGTTGAAGATATTAATGAATGTCTGTCTTCCATAATAAGCCATAATCTATGAGAACTGATTATCATTGTATCTAAGGTACTAGGCATAGAGCAATGCTAAATAGGTATTTGTTGAGTAAGTGAACTGACTAATTAAAAGGACAGTTCATGAGAGGAACTGGTGTGAGGGCAATGGTATAGAGGATAGAAAGAACAGGGAGGGAAAAAAGACTGATGGTTACAGAAGGTTTAGGGCAATAGCACGCAATGCATTTGGATGGGCAACTTGGTAGCAAATCGAAGCGTTCATTGCCATAATTTATAAACTTCTGTATTTATTTATTTGGCTGCACTAGGTCTTAGTTGCAGTACAAAGAATCTTCATTGGGGCATGCAGGATCTTTTAGTTGTGGCAGGTAGGATCTAGTTCCCTGATCAGGCCTCTGCATTGGGAGCTCAGGGTCCTAGTGACTGGACCACCAGGGAAGTTCCCATTGTCATATTTAAAGGGTTGTTTTGCACCCTGTAGGCTACGAGCAAAGGAATAGTAATGATGGAGGCACTGCTTTACAAAGATCTGGTAGCAGTATACACCATGAGACTGGCAGTAGCAAGAGCAGTTAGGAGGCTAGGACAGCAGTTAGTGTGACATGGAAACCCTCTAACTGAGGTGCTTCAGCATTGCGGAAGCTGAGAAGAAGAAAAAAACTAGAGCAATTTTGAAAAAAGAAATGATTAAGAACTGGGCTCCCCGGATGGCTCAATGATGAAGAATCCACCTGCCAATGCAGGAGACATGGGTTTGGTTCGTAGTTTGGGAAGATTCAACATGCTGCGGAGCAACTAAGCCTGTGGGCCACAGCTACTGAGCCTGTGCTCTAGAGCCTGGAAGCCACAACTCCTGAGCCCCTATACCACAGCTACTGAAGCTCAAGGGCCCCAGAGCCGGGGCTCTACAGCAAGAGAAGCCTCTGCAACGAGAAGCCCTCACACTGCAACTAGAGGGTAGCCCTGCTTACTGTAACTAGAGAAAGGCCCACACAGGGATGAAGACCCAGCACAGCCAAAAATAAATAAATAAAAATTTTAAAACAAAAAAAATAAACGAGTAAGAATTTTTGGCCCGAATCTGGGGGAAATAATGGTCCACAGCCCACTGATGTTTGGGTTTTGAGCAGCATTGTTGGAAAGAGTCGTAACATTACTGCAAATGGAGAAAGCAAGAGGAACAACCAGTGTGGGGACAAGGTCATGAGCTCAGATTGCAGAGTGTGGTTTTGAGGCAATGGAAGACTTGTGTGTGGATGGCTCTAAGGTGAGCTAAAACGGAGCAGTGCCAGCTGAAGCCACACCCACAGACTGCATCTCTGAAGTAGAGAGGAAAGTGCAGAAGTAGGAGCTTAAGGACAGAACCATACAGAATACCCACAATCAGGAGATGAAGGAAGGGAGAGGAGCCAGCAAAGAGGACAGGAAACTTATTGGAGATGGAGGAGGAGACTCAGAACAACGCAGAGCCCCAGAGTTGAAAAGACATGAAATTGGTAGAGTTGAACAGAAAGAAGTGATTTAAGGCTCAAAGTCACCTCCCAAAACATAGCCTGATATTTTTCACTTCATTCAGTCACACTGCCTGAAAATCTGCCAGTTATTCCTTTTGTGTTAATAAGAATTAAGGGGATGAGGTTCTAATAGTTGCTCTCACTGTAAGCTGAATTACAGGGTTTTAATCAAATTGCTTCCCACCTAACCCTTAGGGATGAGATCATTTTAGGGAGGTGATCGTTTTTATTAGAAACATTTAAAGGAGAGAAAATGAGAGGGGTAATTTTGGAGTTTTGACTGCTTGGGGAACACTGTGGCACTGTGGGGGATATTTTGGATAGCCAGAAGGCAATGGGTAGAGGAATGAGAAAATAGAGTTCTGAGAGGCTGAGAAAGGATGTAGAAAGGGAATGGAAGGATCCCAATGGCAATTTCCAAATCTTCTTAGAGGGAGGATCTTGATTTACCCCTTATTCCCAGAGACAGAATGAAAAGCAACTTCTCTCTTTACAAAATTGGGAGGAGACAGGAGAGAAAGTACCGCAGTGATGATGATGACAACGATGACATAGCACTTACCACGTGCCAAGCATTGTTCAAATTAAATATTTAATCTTCCTAACAACCCAAAGAGGCAGACTATTATCTCCATTTTACAGGTAAGGCAGGTGTGCCCTATTAGTGTGAAAGTGAAAGTGTTAGTCTCTCAGTCATCCAACTCTTTGCGACCCTGTGGACTGTAGCCCACCAGGCTCCTTTGTCCATGTGCCCTGTTAGCCGGCCCTTATGTCTTCAGAGCCTGAGGCTGCAGGGCAGAGAGGACAGGGGTATAAAGCAGCTTCTCCAGTTGGAAGCCCTCCACCTCCCACCATGAGATGTTGGGAGGATGGGCGATGGCCCTGGGGAGGACCAGCAAACAAACTGGGCCAAAGGTGTTTTCAGCCACATGTAGTACATGTGCCTTCAACTGGGGGGAGCGAAAGCAGGACATCACCTGCTTTAACATCATCATGAAAGCAAGTGAATATCAACTACAACTTTAGTCCGTTTCTACACCTAGATTTTAAAGTGGGGAGGGAGCTGGTGTGTATAAGGAGCCAACGTGGTATATGAACTGAACTTGGAGTCAGAAGACAGGTCTAGAACTCACAGATTGACCTTGTACAGGTTAATCCTCTCTGGGCCACACTTTTATTAAAAAATCTAGGCATTGGTTAAGAGTTAAGTCTCTGAGGTCCCTTCCAGCTCAAAATCTGTACAATTCTAGAACCTGGGAATTGGGTATGACAAATTACAATCTCTCTCTCCCACCACATATGTTCGAGAGCGTGATATTTTGGGTATAAATATGCCAATGTGTGCTGTCTGAATGTGTATATTCCAGCTATATGACTAAAACTTCAGTTGTTTGTGGGTAAATAAGGGATGCTTCTTGGTTTTCTCCAGGAAAGACCACATGGCTCTATGAGGTAGTAAATTTCTAAGATCATTGACTCAAGATATGGTGGGAGGGCAAATGATTTCAGAAAAAATTTGAGTCCATCATCATCCTTTAGCGGTTATTTAAATTGTTTCCATTACTTTTTACAACCAAATTTAACTTAAATTTAACTTAGTCTTGATCTCAACCCTGTGAAACAGCCCAGGACTTCACAGAAGTGGGAAGAGACTCAGAGATTAAGTGACTTGTCCAAGATCACACAGCCTTTTAGAGCCAGAGCCAAAACGAAGACCTAGGGCTTCAGACTCCTGGCTTGAGTGTTCTTCCTAGTTCTGTGCTGGGTGTTAGAAGAGACCCCGTGCATAGAAAAGAGAGTCGGAAGGGCTCTGTTTCTAGGGGAGGGCCCCAGGCCAGAGAGTGCCAGGCCAGTCTGACTGCTCTGTTCCCATCTCTGCAGCCTGCTGGCTGCCATATCATCTCCTTGAGAGCAGAGGGCTTAAAGATAATGGCTATTTCAAGAGCCACAAACTATGATTAGAATTAATTAGAATGTCAGAGGGCAGTGATAAGAAGTAATAACATTCTGGAGCCTCTGACAAGATGTGAAAGATGTTTACTAACCCTTCTCCGAACATAATTTGTCCTCTTTCTCAGGCTCACTTCTATAAAGCAGGGATGTGATCACACCACCTCCCAGGGCTATGAGGATCAAAGGAGACAATAAGGTAAAAGTGCTTTGAAAAGGTACACAAGTGTGTTTGTTCATTCAATTTAACCAACATTTACTGAGCATCTACAATATTCCAGAAACTACGTTAAGAACTGGAGGAAAACTAAGACAAATGAGAAACAAGGAGCCCAGAATTGCCATTACTCTCTCCTAACGCTTCAGTCTCTTTACCCCTCATGTGTCTGTCTTCTTGTCTCAGGCTGTGTGAGGAAAGGCTGACTCTGAGTCCTGTCCAATTCTCCAGCTAACCGTTTCTGTCCCAGGGATTTCTTGCTATGGCCCAAACTCTGGACCTCCATTGGACCAGCAGAGGGCTCCCTCTGCTATTGCTCATTCAGCAAATCATTAATTCACTTACTATGAGCAGGCATGGTTCCAGGTGTTGGGGACACAATGGTGAACAAACGGACAAGGTCCTGCCCTCGTGGAGTTCACTGTCTACTGGCGAAGGCAGACCTGAAATCAACATACAAATAAATATATATTCACAAATGATGGTGAGGGTGTTTTGATATGGGGAGAGAGAAGTGGAACTCAATTTAGAAGGACTCTCAGCCTTCTAAACTCAGCCATGCATGTAGCCTGGGGAGGAGTTCTCCACGCAGAGGAGGGGGAAGGAACACAGTGTCTTCAAAGAACTGACAGAAAAGTGGTGCGGCAGAGACCTGGGCAAGCAAGACAGTGGTACTCATGGAGCTGGAGGGAGAGGCAGGGGCCAGACCACACTGGGCCTGTAGACTGACAGGAGTTCGAGTAAGTACAGTGAACTTCCAGTGCCTTCTGCTCTCTTCCCAAGTGCTGGTGAAGAAACGACTTGGGCTGTTCCACTAGTTCTGTCATCCCATGATGGTGACAAAAAGCTGGAGGTTAGTTAGAGAACAAACCATCAAAAAATTGCCAACTTTATCAATGTTATGTGCCAGCCTGGATGGGAGGGGGACTTGGGAGAGAATGGATACATGTACATGTATGGCTGAGTCCCTCTGTTGTTCTCCTGAAACTACCACAGCATTGTTAGTCAGCTATACCCCAATACAAAATGTTTTTAGTGTTAAAATTTTTTTAATTAAAAAAAATTACAACAGTAATAAAATAGAACAATATATTGAAGCAATATACTATAGTAAAAAAAAAAATTGTCAATTTTAGCTCCTTTACTTTGGGTGACTAACCTCTAAACTCATCTAACCCAGAACCTATGAACTGGTGCGTGATTCCAAAGGTTTTCATCCCCACGCCTACACTGATCACAGATCTACAGAAATAGATTAATCCAGTGTTCCTTGTGCATGTTGAACATGGGCTCTTAGTTTGCTCAGATGACTCACATCTTTGGCGTGCAACTGAATCCATGTGCAACCAGCACAATGACCACTGGATTAATATCTGTAGAAGAGGAGGTAAATGTGCATAAGTAACAGTAATAAAGGGAAGAGATAATAAAAGCCAAAAGACAGGTGACAGAGATAGTACTGAAACAATAAAGTTCTTTCAGTTACACATTACAGGTACCACTGGTGTTCCTTAGTTATGAAAACCAACATCATGAAGTAGTAAGCTTCATGCAAGCCTGGCGGAGATTACAGGAAGTGAGGCCAACCACCCATAGGTGCCCTCATGCCCTGCAAGTGGCATGTAACTTAGTTGAGGTAAATTGGTACTTTTGGTAACTTTCTAGAAAGAAAGTTAGTGATACGGATCAAAAGCCTCAAAACAAATTCGCTTTGACCCAATAATTCCACTTCCAGAAATCTACACTAAAGAAAAAAAAAGATTTTCTTAAAGATTAAAGATAATTTTCATAAGGTCATTACACTATTAATATGATTAGAAACAATTATCCCATCTGGATTATGTAATTATATTATGGTACATCTTCCTTATGTAATAGTATTTAAAGGGTTTCTGAAGAACAGGCAGGACTTTTGGAAATGTTCAAGACATCATTTTAAAGGAAGATGCAAGATAAATTACAATACGATAGGATAAATGCTTTTATAGAGGAAGGTGGGAACAATTGAGGGAATGAAGGAAAGTTTCTTAGGAATACTGACATTTGATGTAGATCTTAAAGCATGTGTAGGAGTTTCCCGTGGACAGGAAAAGAAAAAAGACCAAGTGGCGACC
Source organism: Bos mutus (assembly GCF_027580195.1). Taxonomy (NCBI): domain Eukaryota; kingdom Metazoa; phylum Chordata; class Mammalia; order Artiodactyla; family Bovidae; genus Bos; species Bos mutus. Next base: position 34,402,620 of record NC_091627.1, read on the forward strand.
TCTAAATTCTATGAAAGAAGACTAGGAAGGTAATACACATCTTGAGAAAGGTTGGAAGCAACCATACAACGCATACAGCCACGGTCTGCAAGCCCTGTTATCTTTCCTTAATTGAGTCGATGGGTCAGGTCCCCGATCAGGATGAATGATTCCCCCTCCCACGGGAGAAGGGACGCCCCTGGAGGCTGCACCCGCGGCTGGGGCAGAAACTGACACCCCACAGCCTTTGGCCACGGGCACAGGCAGATCCCTACGCTCAGGCTTCCTGCGAGCAAAATAAGTCCCACCCCGGCCCCGACCAAGACCTACCGGCAGCGCCAAAAAGTGACCTGTAGTGTTGACGCAGTGCGCAGGCTCGGTTGGCCACTGGACCGCTGCCGTGTTAAGTTTCACACCTTCATGGAGATCGCGTGAGGCCTCCCGGCTGAATAGAGCGACTATGAGGTAGATGCCAGGCCGGATGAGGGGTCCACACAGAGCCAGAGGGGACCTGAGGAACCAGAGCACTCCCTTCTGAGCTGTTGCCTTGGTTCTCCCAGACCACGGCCTCCCAGGCTGTCTCCCACTCCCTGGGGTGCGGCTCCCTGCTCCCTCTCTGGTCAGCCCCAACAGCTCCGGTTTTCACTTCTTCCGTCATCCTTGAGTCATCTCCCTGTTCTCCCTGAGAGACAAGGGTGAGATGGTTTGAGAGGGCAGGCTAGGAGGGAGAAAGTGTCTGGCCTAGGTGCAGGCACTGCCTTCCGGCCTGGTTTCTAGACGCCTGGCTTCTCTTAGGCAGCTCGTAGTTTGGTCTGACTTGTTCTTCCCTTGGAGATTGTGGACCGCCAGGATTCCCCACCCAGCCTGTTCTGAGACTGGGATCCTGTTGGGCTTTCAGACCCAACAAGGACTTGGACAGGCTCAGGACTCCTTCTGTACAGTCCTTGTAGCTCTGGACAAAATGGATCTTTTTGCAGGGTTTAGACCTCCTCTTTGCCTCTGTAGAATGTGGGGTGTCTGAGCTCTGTGTATCTGGTGGGCGCTGGGGAAGCTGAGGAGAAGACGTTTCCTCTGTAAAATTTGAATTCAAATGTCTTGTCACCTGTGCTCTCCTGCTAGTCACAGGTGCCACTCACCATTGTCTGATATTTGTCCCATGGTAGCCCCTTTCCTGCCTCGCCCCTGAAGGTGATGAGTTTCCTGTCACTGGAAGTTCACTTCTCTGTGGCCCCCACCCGGGAAGTTCTCACAAACACTTCCCTTCCTCCCACCCAGATCATGGCTCATGTGGACGAGGCCGCCCGCCAGTTGTCCAAGTCTGGGTCAACCCTCTATGCAGTGCTGGAGCTTAAGAAGGGTGCCTCACCTGAAGATGTCAAGAAGGCCTACAGGTTCAGACCTCAGCCCCTTATTAAATCTCGCAATTCTTCCCTTTAAACCCTTCTCCTCGTACCTTGCTTTCTCACCCTTTTTTTTTTTTTTTTTTAGTATTTATTTGGCTGCATCAGGTCTCTGTTGTGGTATGTAGGATCTTTCATTGTGGCATGCAGGCTCTAGAAGGCACTGGCTTAGTTGCCTAAGTGGGATCTAAGTTCCCTGACCAGGGATCAAACCCATGTCCTCTGCATTGGAAAGCAGATTCTTAACCACTGGATCACCAGGAAAGTCCCCTGACCCAATTTTTAAATACCCAGACCTCCACTTTGGGGCCAGATGGGGCCATCATCCTCTTCCGTGTGGAGGAATGCAGATGTGGGCTTCTTGCCTCCATCCTCTCATGCATTCTTTCTTCACCCTCTAGAGACTTATCCCTGTCATTCATCGTAACCCTCTCACCCCTACCACTCCCATCCTCTGCCCACCCTTCTTTTGGGTATTGCCTGGCTAGGAGACTGGCCTTGAAGTATCATCCAGACAAGAATCCAGGGGACGCTCAAGCAGCAGAAATCTTCAAGGAGATCAACACAGCCCACGCCGTACTGAGTGACCCTAAGAAGCGGAAAATTTATGACCGGCATGGCTCATTGGGGATATATATATACGATCACTTTGGCGAAGAAGGCGTCACATACTATTTTACAATGAATAGTTGTTGGTTCAAGGTACACAGTTCTTTCTGGTCCCTTAAAAATAAGGAAGGAGGGGCAACCCTCCACTCTTAGGATGGCTGATTCTCCTCTCCTAGAACAAATGCTTCTATTGTCTCATACTGGGTGCTGGAAGAATTGAGGCTGGGTGGAGCTTGAATGGAAATACACAGTAACTGCTGGATTGAAGCCATTCTTTCCCACCTTGTAGACACTTGTCCTCCTGTGTGCTCTACTCACCTGTTGCTGTTGTTGCTGCTGCTGCTGCTTTTGCTGTGGAGCACTTAAGCCACCACCTGAGGAAATGGCTAACAAAAAAAATGCGTCAAATGTCCAGCATCAGCCTCCCAGGTCAGGTGAGAACCACAGGTAGGGACTGGGGTGAGAGCTGAATTAGGGTTGTGGGTGAAACCCTGAACTCTCAACTGTGAACCCCCAACTCTCAAGTCAGTATTGGGGCCAAGTGAACAAAGAGAAGAGGGTACGCTTGGTTTCTGAGGGGCTTATGCCCAAAACTGACAGTTTAAATGTAATGTTCGCTTTCCATGACTGTTAAGCTTAATGGATGGAGTGAGCATTAAGGTAGGGAATGGGGTGGGAGACTGTGCCTAGAAAAGGCAGTAGTTGAAGACAAGTTAGAGAATGCAGTTCTTTGCATTTACTCAAGAAAGGTAGTGTCTGAGATGATCCACTGAGGTGTGGGTTGACTGAAATTCACACCAGTGCCATCTAGTGACAGGAATACATAACTGCAAGGTAACCCTTTTCTCACCAGTGGACTAAAAAATGGGCTTCCCAGGTGGCTCAGTGGTAAAGAATCTGCCTGCTAAGGCAGGAGACTCAGGTTGATCCCTGGGTCAGGAAGATCCCCTGGAGAAGGAAATGGCAACCCACTACAGTATTCTTGCCTGGGAAATCTCAAGGGCAGAGGAACCTGGTGGGCTACAGTCCATGGGGTCGCAAAAGAGTCAGACATAACTTAGCAACTACACAACAGACCAAAAAATTGTTACCAGATGTCTACATATGTGTTTTTCAATCCATCATAGGACACAGAGAACATTTTAGAAGAGGGGAAGATGGTTCTAGTGATGATAATTAGTAAAAGATGAAGAGTGAGGTATGAAAACTGAAATGCGGCAATAACTAAAGGGTAAGGAAAAAATACACACTAAAAACAATTCAGCTGAGTCTTTAATGGAAAGTTATGTCTTTATAGTGTGGACTACAGGTATTGTATCCTTCCCTGTAGGGGGTTTGCTTTAAATTCTGCATGATCATTCGTTCTAGTTAATAAGATGCCATCTTCTTCTGCCCTTAGATGCTGAGCCAGTGAGGGTGACTTCTGCTGCCCAGGCCACTGGACTCGGGGAAGAGAGGAGCAAGTAGCCCTGTCCTGACATTGACCCTGATTTGCCCCTTCTGCGTGTAAGACTCCCGTCTTCACAAGCACTGATGGCCTCCATCCCAGTGAGGACCCCATCTTTGTCCTTGATGCTGTCACTGACCCTGGCCGTACAGGGTCACCCAGCTGTTCTTCTTTTTAGCTCTAGTCCCAATTTTAACCTGTTAGAGAGCAGCCCGCCTACCCAACCCTTGTGAGGTCTTAGGCAGGGGTGACAGTCTTCCTGAACATTGTTTTTCCTGTGCCTTCCTTGGAACTTGAGCCAGTGTCAGCGGTAGTGTCAGCCACTTATGAGACTTCCTTCTGGATCCTGAACACCAAGCAGGATGGATCCTGTCCTGGAGCTGCTGTGTCAGGTGACCCGCCTTTGTTGCAACTCTGTGTGCCAAGAACTCTTCGTTCAGCCTCATTCCCCAGCGAGTTCATCTTTCTGGGAGCTGGTCTCATCTTCTTCTGGTGCCTGTGCCCTTGGCATTGCCAGCCTCATCCCGTACCACCATGAGACAACTCAGGAAGAGCATAAGTGCGTTTGAGGCTTAGAGGCCATTGTCCCGCCTTTCAGTTCTCCCTGGACTGCAGCTGCTAGCACAGCATCCATGAGCATGGGGCCTGTGGGTTGACCGAACAGCACAGCAGTGCCTGCCGGCTTCCATCCTTCTGGTCTCATGTTGTACAAGCTGATCACTATATGTTTTGCGCTTAAAGTAGGGGCATGAAAATGTGATAGGGTGAAGACTGAATGTGTCCAGGCCCTTTCCCCATGTGTGCTTCATCGCACTGTCTGTCTGGTATCCTCATCACACCATTCCCCATCTTCGCAGGGTCAGAACCTAGGAACTCCTCAAACTTCTCTCTCCTGACTGGGAGAAGGGCTAAGGAATATCAGTCAATAAAAGAGCTTTTTAAAATCCAAACCCAGTGCATATGTTGGGCTCCCAAAAGACAAATCATGCCTGGGACAGAGAAGAAGAAGGAGAAAAAGGTAGAGGACAGGTGGGCGTATCTGAGACTAGCCTGCCTCAGGGAGCCAGAGATCAGGACATGTGTGGAGCTGGGGCAGAGGCTTCCCAGAGCCTTGTGATGATGACTTTGTCGGTGCTCTAAATTTCTCCTGGAGACCAATTTCCTCGGTGCCCAAAATAGGTCCCTGGCATCCAGGTCCTTTCTGCCCAACTCCACTTCTCTAGATTTCCTAACAAATCAAGATATGTCCTTGGCGTGGCTCCAGTGATGTGTTCAGGGACCAGAATCCTGTGTTTTCTCAGGGATATGCTCATGAGGTCGTTTCAGGCCCTGGCGCACCTGCCAGCTCCAGCCTCCTGGGCTTCTTTTCCTAGGGCAGGGGGATATAAGAAAGATCTGGGCAAGTACAAAAAAGAGCCTCTCTCTCTGGTGCCCTTGTTTTGAATCATAGGATTCAGAGGAAGATGGTCAGAATCACTGACTAAGCCTTGGAGGCAACAAATTTCATTGTCTCTATCTATAGGTCCAGCAGGATGTCTCCTTTCACCCAGGCCATGTATGGTGCCTGTCACACAGGCCAGTTGAGATTCTGTGCCGCTACCTGGAAGAGGCACCCAGGCCCAAGCATGGGGGTCGGGGGCTCACAGGAGCTTCTGAGTGAGAGCACCTCTGTTGCCCACCTCGGCTTCCACCACAGCAGTGAAGTTCACCCCACTCTTGCTCTGGGGAGTCACCCATTCCCGAATGAGTCAGGGTCACTCACTCGGTGACAGCTGTGGCTCGCCTTACAGGAGCTAAATCGGGAGTTGGAATGTCACACACACATGCCCCTTGTTCCCCACCCCCACGTTAAAAACTAATCTCCTCTCTGGGGAGTGAGAGACAAACAGTGCTGCCCACAGAGTGGACAAGAGGGGTTTGGGAAACAGAAGGAGAAGTTTCCAGGGACAGAGCCATTCAGGGAGAGAGGACGAGAAAAAGCTACGTGTGCCTGGCCAGGGTACAGAGCAGAAACTAAGGCGAGGCAGAGAAGTGTCTGAAAACAGCTATCTAAGGACAAGGCAAATTGTTTTGAGGAAGGGACAGGAGACGTAGAGCTGTTTCAGGAGTGAGCAACAGAAGGGAACACAAAGAGTCGGAAGACTGCCGAAAGTACACGAGGAAGGATCCAGAGGCAGTGAGAGAAGGCCGAGACCAGGGCCGAGGCCAGGGTAGGCACAGTCGCTGAGGGGATGAACTTCACGGTGGGTTTCAAGCCGCTGCTAGGGGATGCACACAGCATGGACAACCTGGAGAAGCAGCTCATTTGCCCCATCTGCCTGGAGATGTTCTCCAAACCGGTGGTGATCCTACCCTGCCAGCACAACCTGTGCCGCAAGTGCGCCAACGATGTCTTCCAGGTGGGCCGGGGCAGGGCTGGGGCAGGGCGGGCTGGTGAGAGGCTTGTCAGGTCAGTGCCAAGCGCCCAGAAGGTGATGGGAGGAAGGCGCCCCAAGGAGGCTGGTGGTGGCTGTCCTGGCTGAAGGGCAGAAGGAGAGCCAGGGGTCCTAGCAGATCCCAAAGTAAGCATGAGTCAGCAGCCGCTCTGCAGGCTGATGAGCATACAGCCTGTGCATGGACAGCCCTGGGATGCTGGTCTCTACAGAGAAAAGGAGACCCACATGGAAACTGGACAGGGAAGTGATCCTCTAACCAGGCTGTGTGACAGTCTGTGCTGTGACTCTGCATTCCAGCTTGGAGTTGAGATTTCAAGAACAATATGGAAAATCTGGAGAAAATAGCAATGAGATAATGAAACATTAAAAAGTGGACTGTGAGAAAGGTCCATGATGACAGTGACATTATTTGTATTTAAAGCAAAAGACTGAGCGCATCCATCTTGGGACGGGGGCAGGCAAAGTTAGTGGACAGAACACTGGGAATTCACCCCCACTAGAGGTGACACTTGTGTCCTTCCCCAGATTGGTGAGTCAAGAGACCTGCTGGTTAAAAGGGATCGAGGTCACTTAAGCAGGGAGAAGGCAGAGAATACATTTTACTTCCTCCAAATGGAACCAATTTTGGCTTGTGTGTGGTCACAGAGCAAAGCATAGCTAATCAAATTCACAGATCTCATTTTAGCTCCTGGTTTCAGAACTAAAAGCAGCACGTATCAGAATGTTTTATATAAGTGGGCTTGCTTTCTTGCCCCATGCCCTTGTGTAGGTTCTAGTAATCTCTAAAATGTAACAAAGATCAGGGAGAGTGAGGGATAAAGGCGCGTGCACACACACACACACACACACACACACACGTGTCCTTACCAATGAAGTAAAAGCTCAGAATAGACCAGAGCTGGCTGACTTAGTAGGCATGGCAGCGATAAGGAACATCATGAACATGCAGTCTTCATCTCTGTCAGAAATTATGGGGAAACGTGTTGAACACAGTGATATTTAACTTAACCAAGAGAATGCTTCCCTTTTAAGTTCTTTAGGGGCAGTATGTTTGGGGGAAAATAGTGGGCTGGCTAATTCAGGTCATTCTACAGCTGCGCCCACAGCCCACTGTTTGTTGTCTGCTGTCTTCGCTGAGCCCCATGGTCTCTCCTGCCATCTTCCCATCGAGGCCTTTTGCCATCTCCCATTCCTGTCAGTGTTCAAACCTGTCATTATTTGGCTCCAGACAACCTCAGAGCCAGTGGTTTTCCCTCTCTAGGGTCTGATCATCCCAGGCATTCAGTCATGTGCAACCCACCATCTTGGGTTTTCCCTTGGTCTGATTAACTCTGAACATCCTTCAGGCTGAGATGCCCAGAGGGGAATGACAGAAAGGTTTTGCCATCCCTTCTCATGAATTTGTAGTTAAACATTCTTTCATTAGAGCCTGAAATATGTGAAAGCAAAGAAAACTTTTGAAAGTGAAGGTAACATGTTCTCTAAAAAAAAAAAAAAGTGGTCAGAATATTAAAGTGCATGGCACACAGTATCACTGGGCAGAGGGATGCAGGGAGGAGTCCTATATATGGAGGCTAGAAGATGTTCTTCCCTGGGTCTGGAAGATCCCCTGGAGACGGAAATGGCAACCCACTCCAGTATTCTTGCCTGGAAAATCCCATGGACAGGGGAGCCTGGTGGGCTACAGTCCATAGGGTTGCAAGAGTCAGACACGACTTATTAACTAAACCACAACCAGAAGATGTTCAAGTCAGTTTTCTGTATCCAGACACACTGTTTTGGTTCCCTGAAGGTCTGGAATACTGATCTGAGCCCAGAGAGACTTGGGAATTGTTTGGGTCGAACCCTGTGCAGAATATTTGGGAGATAACATGGTTCCCGGGGCTTCGGGATGGTTCTGTGGATCTGGACTAATGTGTGTCTTTTGAAGTACAGGGCACCCCTGGCCCTCCAAGGAGAGGAGTGAAGCAGTTCATTTCCTTGCTGCTTTATTTGGGATGGCCTGGTGGGAGGCTGACCCAGTTCTTTGGCTGCACTTATGTATATACATCTCAGCAGACCTCCCTCTGAAAGATGAGCATATTTAGTTTTTTCACACATTGCCTCCACATTTTGACAACTCTAGGCATAATCAGATTGTCTGTTTTCTAAGTATGGGGACGAAAATAGGACTTCTATATCTTGAAACTACTTAGGAAGAACACACTTAGAACATTGCCTAGAAAGTTAATAGGACTTAGAAAAGTGATACCAGTATATTACACACCCACACACATATTTTTTTCCAACACTATAAGAATTTATATTATGAAAAGTGAATCTTCACCTTGGGCCCTCTCTAATTCCCTTCTCCAGATGGAAGTAGCCATTACCAACTTTCTTGGGTACCCTTGCAGGAATTTTCCATAGTTAGGTACACGTTTGTATGTGTGTGTGTATGTGTATGCACGCATTTAAATTTATCCTATACCTGCCTTGGTTTACTCTCTTGGCTGTCGTTCCATAGCCACACATTCCAACACGCACCTTCCTTTTTAATAGCTATATAGTGGTCCCTTGTCATGACTGAGCCACAGTCTATTTCACCCATGCTCTGAAACATTTAGATGATGCTCAGTGTTTTGCTGTCCTAAAAAAACTACTGTGATGGACAACAAAAAGGAATTTGGAAGGAGGAACTTCCCTGATGGTCCAGTGGCTAAGACTCGGCACTCCCAATGCAAGGGGCCTGCATTTGATCCCTGGTCAGGGAACAAGATCCCACATGCCACAACTAAGACCCATCACAACCAAATAATTTTTAAAATACTAAAAAAAAATTTAGTATTTGGAGGGATTGTGATCTTAAAACATCAGGTTATAAGAACTGACTCATTTGAAGAGACCCCGCTGCTGGGAAAGATTGAAGGTGAGAGGAGAAGGGGATGACAGAGGATGAGATGGTTGGATGGCATCACTGACTCAATGGACATGAGTTTGAATAAACTCTGGGAGTTGGTGCTGTATAGGGAGGCCTGGCATGCTGCAGTCAATGGGGTCACAAAGAGTCGGATGCAACTGAGCAACTGAACTGAGCATCAGGTTAACAAAAGAGGAAACAAAATTTTTGAGGTAATTACTTGCCAGTCCAGTGGTTAGGACTCCACTCTTTCACTGTTGAGGGCCTGGGTTCAATCCCTGGCTGGGGAATTAAGATCCCATGGTGGGACCAAAAAAAAAATTTTTTTTCATTGAAAATGTTGACGAGTATTAAAGGTTTGGGAGGAAATCATCCATAATCTCACCTTCTCCAATGCGATTGTTTTCATGTTTGCATATTATGCTTGTCTCTATACATATTTTTACATAGTTGCCATCACAATTTAACTCATTTTCTTTAGAGCTGTGATACAGTTCTCTTTCTCTCTCCCTCTCTCTCTGAATTTAAACAGAATAAAACACCAAAACACCACATTAACCCCCTTTAATTTCTCTCTTTCTCTTTCCCCACACTTGCACCCACTCAGCAACCAAGCATTTTGGCTAGGGGAAAGCTGTCGGTGTGGGAATTTGACATAAACATCTTCCCATGTGTTTCTGAATTTGTAAACTCTATTCCTTCCTAAACTGCTTTAAAACAGCCTGTGGTTTATTTTTATACCTGCCCCCACTTCACTGTGGGCACTTGTTTATGAGCTGCAACCTGTTGTAATTTAACAGACAACTAGAAGGCCTTATGAGAAGGTTGTTCAGAAACAGCTTTTCTGGAGGGTGTCCATGTAGGGAGAGAGTTACAGAGATGGGAATAGCAAGAAAGGGGCCTCCTCCTGTCATAAAGGGCAAACTGGGAAAGAAATGACCTCTTTTATTTCATCCCAAATTCAAGTTCCTTTTTTCTTTCTTTCTTTTTTTTTTAGTATTTAGGTTGCTTTGGATCTTAGTTGAAGCATGTGAGATCTTTCATTGTGGTGCACAGACTCCCCATTAGTGGTGCGCAGGCTCAGTGGTTGTGGTTTGCAGGGCTTAATTGCTCCATGGCGTGTGGGATCTTAGTTCCCTGACCAGGGATCAAACCCTTGACCCCTGCATCGCAAGGTGGATTCTTAACCACTGGACCACCAGGGAAGTCCCCCAAATTCCAGTTCTTTACAGTCTAATTGTTAGGGCTGCTGCCGTCAAGTACAGGCCAGCTGGTGAAAACCCTACACAGCCTTCCTCTTCAGCCACTTCCACCTGTCACTGAGGGCACTGAGATGTCCCTCCCCGGCCCAGACTTGGGCAGGTCTCTTTTATGGGAAATTGGTTGATTGAAATTTTATGAAGTATGTTAATCTTGTAGCCGGCTTAGGATCTTATTTGAGGAAAGAAACTGGATTTACTGGGAAACACAATCATAGACCGAGACTCAGCACTCCTGGGCTCTAGTCCTACCGGTTTCTTCCTTAATTGGCCATGACTGTAAAGCAGGTTGTTTCACTTCTTCAAGCCTGTTTACACACACATGGATAAAGAGGGGCTTTAAATTGCTGTTTAACATCCTTGTAATTCTAACAATCTGATTTCACAAACGGAAGAAACATCATCATATATTTCCATTCTTTCAGGACTTTGCATTCAGTTACTAGTTACTAGTGTCCTATCTTGGCTCACTCTTCTTTTTGTTTTGTTTCTTGTTTGTCCTGGCTGCACCACTGGCATGTGGGATCTAAGTTCCCCAACCAGGGATCAAACCCACGCCCCCTGTATTGGCAGCATGGCGTCTTAACTGCTGGACCGAGTAGGGAAGTCCCATGGCTCACTCTCCTGCTTACCAGTCCTCCTCTGAGCCAGCCTCTTTTCACAAATCCCTGTGTCATGCTCACTGCTAGGTTCTGTTGGGCAGAGCAAGCTCTCCCCTCAAAACCCCTCCCCCACCCACAACTCAGCTTTTGCTGCCTCCTGGATTCTTCTAAAGGTCTTCAACTTGCTTCAAATGTGTGGTCTTCTGCCCCTGTTTTCCCACAGTTTCTCTAGTATATTCTGAGGTTCTGTCTCAGAGGACCTGCACGGTCCACTATTCATCATTGGCCAGGCCAACAGTTTAGGGGAGATAGCTGCCAACAACCCTCCTTACGTCCTGGGCAAGTATCCCAAATCAGCATCACTCTGGGTAGCCAGGAAAGAGGGAAAAGATTCTGAGAGAAGTGTAGATTCAATAGAGGAACTGCATTCACAGAGCATCTTTGTAGATGGAATGTTTCCATTGGAGGCTGCAGACCATTACCAAAGAAATATAGCTTAAAAGAGAGACAGCTCATGGCTTTGGCAATGTTTCCCCCACCCAATTCCACACCCCACTTCCTACCTTCATAATAAAGGAAAGTGCTCAATTTCTAGATGTTAGTGAAAATAAAGATGTCATTTTTCCCATCAAGGTTCACAGAACCCTTGAATTCTACTCATCTGGGGAGCAGTGTCCCCCAGGTTTAAGTTCTGCAGCATCACAGGCACCAATGTCTTCCCAAGCACCAGCCTCGAAAGGTCTGAATTTTTTTTTCTCCCTCCTCTCGCTGGCAGCCCACTCACATCCACGCAATTGGCCAGATTCCACCTCTGGCATCCCTGGTCTTTGCAGGGTTTTCTGTTTCTGTCTGAGGGCAAGACGGTGACTTGCTTGTGACTTGCTTCTGATCTGTGTGTCTAGCCGGATGGAGGCGTGGGAGACCTTACTTCCCTGACCAAGGGCGCCCCCTGCAGTGGAAGCGCAGAGTCTTCACCACTGGACCACCAGGGAAGCCTGGGCCTTTACATCAGAAGCAATGGCCAGTCTTCTCTCCCGTTTATCCAAATCACTTCTGATTAATATTCACTCTGATTTTCTCTTGCAGTTTAGAAACTTGGCCTACAAAATTGAGTTCAGCTCTTTACCCTTGGATTAAAAACCCTCTAAGGTTTTACAATTTTTTTTTTTTAAAGCCCTTCATGGTAAAATCTACCTTTCAACTTCCCTCTGTCCCATGACTCCTCTATCTGTAATTTGAACTCCTCTAGTATCTTTGGTTTCCTAAAACTCTTTCTGATAACCATCTCCTGCTTCCTGTCTACCCTGTCTTCAAGTGGTATTTTCTTAAACACTTTCCTTAAACTAAGGGTTTTCCTTAAACTAAGGTGGTCCAGTGGTGAAGACTCTGCGCTTCCTCTGCAGGGGGCGCCCTTGGTCAGGGAAGTAAGATCTCCCACGCCTCCATCCGGCCAGATAGACACACAGTTCTTTTTTTTTTTAGATAAACCCTTTTATTTATTTATGCTTCTCCAGTTTGTTTAAAACAACAAGAACAACCCCCTTAACATAACTGACAACCCTTCTCCCCTTACCCTTCCTTGGGCTGAAGGGTAGTTAATGGGGAAATGGCCCCCAGGGATGAGGCTGAACATAAGAACCCCTTAGGGAGGTAATGGAGTGATGGAGCCTGAATTCCCCGCCCGGGAGATAGGGCAGGAAATGGCAACCCACTCCAGTGTTCTTGCCTGAAGAATCCCAGGGACGGGGGAGCCTGGTGGGCTGTCGTCTATGGGGTCAGACTTAGCAGCAGCAGCAGTGTATGACCTAGGGAGTAAACTAACATAGGTCTGCTAAGTATCTTTTCTCCTGTTAATGCTTCTGGCACTCTAATACCCCCTGTTCATTCACGGCAGGATTGTGCATTGTATTTTTAAAAAGTAAACATTTATTTCCCCAAACACGAGGTCCTTGTACAAAATTTCAAAATTATATTTTTTTAAAAAAGAAGGAAGGAATCACCCACAATTCTATCACTCAGTGGAAATTATTGCAAAAAATATTTAGTTTTTATTTTATGCATTTTATAAAGTAATTCATGGTTTATACAAAGAAATTTGGGAAATGTAGATGAATACAAATAAGAAATTTTAAAATCCTATAACTCCCATCACCCATTTCAAAATCTGGATCCTACTGTCTATATAGACTTAGATCCTGCTTTTTTCATGAGTCTCTCCCCATGTTAAGAACATGTTAAAGATAGTTGCATTGTAATACCATTGTAACTCATTTAGTCTTTACTATTAAATAACTGGGCTTCCCTGGTGGCTCAGGTGGTAAAGAATCTTCAGGCAGTTCGGGAGACCTGGGTTCGATCCCTGGGTCGGGAAGATCCCCTGGAGGAGGGCATGACAACCCACTCCAGTATTCTTGCCTGGAGAATCCCCATGGACAGAGGAGCCTGGCAGGCTGCAGTCTGTGGAGTCAGACACAACCGAAGCAACTAAGCATCAGCATTAAATAACCAGCATGTTAACTATCTGAAAAAACAATTTTACTGTTTATTCTGGTTAAAAAAATAATACAGGTGTGTTGTGAATTTTTTTTTGTGGCTGCGCTGGGGCTTAGTTGCAGCATGTGGGATCTAGTACCCTGACCAGGGATGGAACCCAGGTCCCCTGCATTAGGATCTTGGAGTCTTAGCCACTGGACCACCAGGGAGCTCCTGTATTATGTAAATTTTAAGCCTCATAAATAATATAAAATTATAGAATGTATAAATCCATCTAAACACACTAGGGCTATTTCAGAGAAGATGGGATTTCAAGAACTTTTAATATCAAACAGGAAGAGAGCATTCGAGGGACAGCTAGAAGGAGGCACAAATGAGAGATAGTGGATTCAAAACAGGGACATGGTGACCTGCAAGATGTGAGAGGAGAAGGTTGCTATAAAAACTAACAACTCCCTTCCCCCACACTGGTCAGTGTTCTTACCATATACATATCCATTAAGGCTCATTGCTCAGAGAACATCAGCCTTTGAATGGAGCTACTGCTAAGTACAAATCCTCTTTTTAGATCTGAGGAAATGTGAGCCATAAGAGAAATTGTTTTCCCAAGGTCATAAATGGCAAATCCCAAACCACATCTTCAGATCACTGCTACTTTCCCTATATCATCTTGCATTAAATGCTCTCAATTAAAATACAGAGATGCTACCAAGAGTGGGGAACAATTTTATCTGCATGTCTAGTACAGATGACTTTCTCAAGGTAGCCGCTTCGCATTTGCAAACTGTTTAGGACAGAAGACATACAAGTTTTGATTAGGGGAGGGAGTTAGGAAAGGGTTAGAGCAAATGTCTCAAACTTCATTCTCTGTCATCTTCCTGATTTTTGCCAAAACTGTATACGCCATTTGTACTATGCTTAAGTATTTCTACTTAAAAGAACTCACTTTGGGGACTTCTGTGGTGATTCAGACCCAGAGCTCCCAATGCAGGGATTCCTTGGTCAGGGAACTATATCTTGCAGGTACCAAGAACCTGCATGCCCCAAACAAGATCTGGTACAGTCAAATAAATAACTCTGTAAAAAAGAACTCACCTTCAAAGATGAAATATTTATAATTCTAAATGACAAAATCCACAAAAAAGCACCAGTTTTATAGGCTGGTTATTTTTTTCTAATATAGATTAAGGTAAACACGTAAGAGGGCTTCCCTGGTGTCTCAGTGGTAAAGAATCTGCCTGCCATTGCAGGTTCAATCCCTGGGTTGGGAAGATCCTCTGGAGAAGGAAATGCCAACCCATTCCAGAATTCTTGCCTGAAAAATCCCATGGACAGAGGAGTCTGTTGGGCTACAGTCCATGGGGTCACAAAAGAGTCAGACACGACTTAGCGACTAAATAACAAACACCTAAGGAATTCATATGTCCATCCCTGTGCCTCCTGAAATCTTCATACCTGTCCTCAGTATGTACACCACATTTTGGGAAACAATGCACACTTGGGTAGCACAGTGAGGGAGTCTGAGCTACATAAGCTAGCAACATGTCATGCCATGAGCCAGAAGCCTCCAAAAGTCCAAAAGAAAAACTTTACTGTTTATTAGTAGTCAAGTTTAGCTCTAGTACCCAAGGACACATATACACACGTATGTGTCTATATATATATATACACACACACATATACGCTTCAGGGTCTACTCTAGCAAAGGAAGTTGGATGTGGAGTTGGGTAGGGGAAACATTGCTGAAGCCATTACAAAAAGGAAGAGGTGCCCTCGAGGTTAGGTGGAAAGTCAACGGGAGGTAGAATATGGCAGGAGGAGTTGAGCTGTGGAAGAGGGGAGGACTCTGGGACCCAGGGATGAGTGGCAAATCTGGGCTCAGCTGTGGCATCTACTCCAGGGAGCAGCACCAGCCTGTGGCCAGAGAGGAGTAACCCTCCCCCTTGCCTGCCCTGCGTGCTCTCCAGCTTCCAAGAAAGGTGCTCTTCAAACAGGAGACTGAGGTTGACCGCTTAAGCATTAATTGCTTCTCAGAGCCCCTGGTCCTGGGAGAATAGTTTAGCCAGGATTAGCCAGTGGGATGAGCCACCAAGGAAATTTCTCTGGCAGGTGTGGAAGTGGTGATGAGGCACCATGCCTCGCCAGCCCACCTCAGGTCAATCTCTGGGGTGAGTCCTCACTGTGGGGAATCTGAAGTAGGACCCTTGACCAAGATAACCCAACAAGTCTTGATTACTTTTTCTTCTCTTTTGTAGCACTGTGGTAAAGTAAAATATTTACTGTCTTAACCATTCTTAAATGTGCAGTTCAGTGGCATTAAGAATATTCACGTTGTTGTTCAGCCATCACCACTATCCATCCCAGAACTCTCATCATCCCCCAAATGAAAACTCCGTACCTATTAAATAATAACTCCTCATTTCCCTTCTCCCAACCCAACCCCTGACAACCACCCTTCTATCTCTGTGAGTTTGACCGTTCTAGGTACCTCATATAAGAAGGGTCATACAGTATTTGTCCTTTTGTAACTGGTTCTTCTTTAATCAGGGAGACTATGCTTTCTTCTTAAGTGAACAATGCAAAGAAATAGAGGGAAACAGTAGAATGGGAAAGACTAGAGATCTCTTCAAGAAAATTGGAGATACCAAGGGAACATTTCATGCAAAGATGGGCACAATAAAAGACAGAAACAGCAAGGACCTAGAAGAAGCAGAAGAGATTACGAAGAGACGGCAAGAATACACAGAAGAACTATACAAAAAAGGTCTTAATGCCCCGGATAACCACAATGGTTTGGTCACTCACCTAGAGCCAGACATCCTGGAGTGTGAAGTCAGGTGGGTCTTAGGAAGCATTACTATGAACAAAACTAGTAGAAGTGACAGAGTTCCAGCTAAGCAATCGAAAATCCTAAAATATGATGCTGTGAAAGTGCTGTACTCAATATGCCAGCAAGTTTGGAAAGTTAGCAGTGGCCACAGGACTAAAAAAGGTCAGTTTTAATTCCAGTCCCAAAGAAAGGTGATGCCAAAGAACGTTCCAAGAAGCGCACAGTTCTATTACTAGCAAGGTAGTGCTCAAAATCCTTCAAGCTAGGCTTCAACAGTACATGAACTGAGAACTTCCAGATGTACAAGCTGGATTTAGTAAAGGCAGAGGAACCAGAGATCAAATTGCCAACATCCATTGGACACAGTACAAGCAAGGGAATTACAAAAAAACATCTACTTCTGCTTCATTGTCTACACTAAAGCCCTTGACTGTGTGGATCACAACAAACTATGGAAAATTCTTAAAGAGATGGGAATATAAGACCACCTTACCTGCCTCCTGAGAAATCTGTATGCAGGTCAAGAAGCAACAGTTAGAACTGGACATGGAACAATGGACTGGTTCAAAATTGGGAAAGGAGTACATCAAGGCTGTATATTGTCACCCTACTTATTTAACTTATATGCAGACTATATCATGTGAAATGCTGGACTGGATGAAGCACAAGCTGGAATCAAGATTGCTGGGGAAAATAGCAACAATCTCACATATGCAGATGATACCACACTAATGGCAGAAAGTGAAGAGGAACTAAACAGCCTCTTGATGAGGGTAAAAGAGGAGAGTGAAAAACCTGGCTTAAAACTCAACATTTGAAAAACAAAGATCATGGCATCCGGTCTCATAACTTCACGGCAAATAGATGGGTGGGAAATGGAAACAGTGACAGATTTTATTTTCTTAGGCTCCAAAATCACTGCAGATGGTAACTGCAGCCATGAAATTAAAAAACGCTTGCTTCTTGGAAGAAAAGCTATGACAAACCTAGACAGCATATTAACAGCAGAGACATCACTTTGCTGACAAAGTTCTGTTTAGCCAAAGCTATGATTTTTCCACTAGTCATGTACGGATTTGAGAGTTGTTTTCATTTCTTTAATTGAAATTGAACTGTTTGTTGAAGCAGTTCTTCCAGAAGGTATCTTTGTCCCTTGTTCATCATGCTTTCTTTTCCATTTCCTTTTTGGATTATCTTGGCTTGCATCTCCTGTTGCATCTCCTCTGTTTATCAGTCTTCTTTAAATAGGGGTAGCTTTATCTGGTACTGAGGGTAAATTCGTCACTCAGCCCTGTTGACCTTGGCTTCCTTCCAAAAGCAGACTGGCTCTCTGACTGTTGCCATTGGTTTGTAATCTCTGTTTACCTCTTTGGCTTCTTGGATGACTAGAGGGGTATGACCTGGATTAGTAGGCAGTTGAGTGTCTCAGTTTGGTTATGTTGCCTCAGAATATTTTTCACACGAGTCTGATGAATTATGATGAATTATCTACCATGGGGGCATGTGTAGCCATGGGAGGAGTTCTCCTGTGAGATTTGAACTATCTCTCCACAGACAAGAAGGTCACTCTGGTTGCCAGCTAGTACTCTGTGGCACACGGGGTTTTGGTATGATGAGTCATCTTCTGTTTATTTCTGTTGAAATAACTTCAATCCACAGTTGCACAGTTGACTTTTAGGCTGTCCTCTCTTTCCTATGTGAAAGGTTCCTATATGAAAGGATGATGCTTGGTCCTTCATGACTCTTTCACTAAAACACTTCACCTAAGGCTCAGAGAGAAAAATGTTAGCTTTGGGCATCATTCTTCAACGGACCTAAATTTTATTGTATCTGACAATGTAGTATAATGATTATTCTGAGTATAATGATTACTCTGACCCTGAGGTCAGAGTGCCTGAGTTCAGATATTGATTTTGCCACCAACTGGCTGATGACCATGTGGAGATTTATTAAACTTTTCTGGGCTACAATTTCCCGTCTTTGAAATGGAGCTAATGATATGAAATGAATTGAATACAAATAAAAGGATTTAGAGCAAAGCCTGGCATAAACTAAGTGTTCAATAGGTGTTAGACTTGTATATTTCTTACAATATTTCTTGTAGTCCAGGTTAGAGGGTAAATGTTCATCTCCTCCACCATCTTTTTAAAAAAATATTTATTTATTTATTTGGCTGCTCTGAGTCTTAGCTGCAGCACACAGGATCATTCAATCTTTGCTGGGGCATGTGGGATCTAGTTCCCTGACCAGGGATGGAACCTGGCCCCTGCATTGGGAGCTCAGAGTCTTAGCCACTGGACCACCAGGGAAGTCCCTTTTCCACCATCTTTACAAGGAATTCTTGAGGGTTAAATTCAAGAATGTGTGGAAAACCCCTAGCACAGTGCTTGACATGTAATAGGTCCTCAAAACATGTGCTGACTGTTAAATAATGAGTATGGAGGAAGGGTGCATTGTGAGGGGCAGAGGTTAGCAGAAGCTTTAGGAGTCTGTCTTTGCTCTGGGCCAAGACTTTAGAATATGCCCCCTGGAATTCCCTGGTAGTCCAGTGGTTAAGAATCCACCTGCCAATGCAAGGGACACGAGTTGGATTCCTGATCTGGGAAAATTCCACATGCCACAGGGCAACTAGGCCCATGCTCCACAACTATTGAGCCTGTGCCCTAGAGCCTTCGAGCTGCAACTACTGAAGCCATGCACATACAGCCTGTGCTCTGCAAGAGAAGCCACTGAAATGAGAAGACCACACCACAACCAAGAGTGCTCTGCCCTCCGCAACTAGAGAAAACCCAAGTGCAGCAGTGAAGACCAAGCACAGCCAAAAGTAAAATAAAATAATTTAATTATATACAAAATAATACGCCCCCTTTCCTCCCACTCAGACACCAAGCATATTTAAATGCTTGCCACCAGCAAATCAAAGAGAAGTAAGATTCCAGGAGTTTGCAGGTTTAGAGTTTTCCTAACACCACCTTGCTCACTTGGATTCTAAATACTGAAAGATAATTGTATCAAGCAAACAAAAGCCCAGCGATCTCACACTTTAACACAGTCTTTAAGCTAAACTTAACAATATTCATACAATTCCAGTTACTAAGAAGGATTTATGTTTATTTACCCAAACACAGCCTTGGGATAATCTCAAGCTAACCTTTTTTAGCTTTATGATGGGCTAAAGTGTTAACTTCTTATAATTTTCAAGAGATCCCGCCAAGGGTTTCCCTCAAGGCTCAGTGGTAAAGAATCTGCTGGCCAATGCAGGAGACTCGGGTTCAATCCCTGGTCCAGGAAGATCTCACGTGCTTCTGAGCAACTAAGCCCATGCGCACAGCTACTGAGCCTGTGCTCTAGATCCCGGGAGCCACACCTACTGAAGCCCAAGCACTCTAGAGCCTGTGCTCTGCAACAAGAGAGGCTTCTGCAATGAGAAGCCTGTGCATTACAACTAGCGAGTAGCCCCTCTTGCCACAACTAGAGAAAAACCTGCACAGCAACAGAGACCCAGCAAATCCCAAAATAAATAGATTAAAAAAAAAAATCCCGCCAAAATGTGATAAGGATTTGGAGAAGTTTATAGAGCCCAACTGTGGGAAATACATGTAAACACACAAAGTCACAGATGACTACCCTCTCCATCACTCTCTAGGAGTGTTCTTCCAGTCAATTAGGATTAGGTTCAGCTGTAAAAGACAGAAAACCAAAAATAACAGTGACTTCAAGTAGGTAAAACTTTTTTTCTCTCCAGTGAAAGTGGGCAGTCCAGTTCTGCCTCATCAGAGACTCCTTTTATCTTGCCATTCTCAGCATGTGGCTACTGCATGGCTCTAGACGGCTGCTTCAGCATATGCCATTTCATCTTCATTCCAGTCAGCAGGAAGGAGAAAAGAGGAGAAGTAGGGCATGCCTTTCACGTTGAAGATACTTCCTAGAAATTGCACAAAACATTTCTATCTATATCCCATTGGCCAGAACACAGTCACCTCGTCACACCCAGCTGGAAGGGAGGCTTTGTTGCATGGTCTTTATTCTGTGTGTCTTACTAAAAATCTAGGGTCTCTATTACTGAAGAAGAAGAAGTGAATATTGAGGAACAACAAGCAGTCTCCACCAGTCTTTCATCTCTACTTCTCCCCCCAGATCGATTCTTTCTCTTCCCTGAAGACCAGGCTTCTCTATTCACAGTGTCTGACCCCTCACACTGCCCACTTGTACAGATTTCGGGATGGCCACAATGTCGGCTCTTAGCTCAACTCCACAGCTCTTTTTTCAGTTCAAAAGCTGCACCTGGTCTAGTCACCTCAGCCTCTGTGTCTCCATTCCGATTTCCTAGAGAGAAAAACTGATTGGTCCTATTGGGTCAGGTGATCGATCACTTCCTCAATTCTGAGCCAACCCTCTGTGGCCTCAGCCATGGCAGGGCTCTCCTTTTTAGGACGGGATGGAGCAGGTCCTCTCAGGGGTATAAATGGGAGGAACTGTTGATCCCATCTGGTGAGTCCTCCTTCCAAGCTTCCTCCTGTCGTAACACCCAGCCCACTGGATGGAGTTGTGAGTTTGCTCTTCCTGAGGGCAGGGATAGTCATCTTTTCCCCAGAGCCTAGCAATTACCTGGCACACTCAATATTTGTGGTAGAGTGAATAATCCAGTCTAGTCCTTAATTGTGCAGAGGCTGAATGCTTGCCCAGACATGCACAGTAGGGCACTACAGGAGCAGCATGAGAACCCAGGAGCCCTGCTTCCCTGTGCCTGGAGAGATTTCCCTGGATTATCTGGCTCTATGTGTCTGCTCTCTTGTTCAGCATTTGTCTCTGTGCCCCTGCCCGGGGTTGCAAAGAATCTCCCCCACACATGGCCCACAAGAGCCCTAGGCTGGAGGCTATTGGCTGCACCACTCAGAGACCATTTCCCTTCTCGGTCTTCCTGCTGAGGTCAATGTCTCCCCACAGCCCCAAGCTGGGCCCCTTTGAGGAGGTCTTGTCCTGACAAGGCCTGATCAAGCTAGGCTCTGGATGCAGCGACACTCAAAGGGGTGGGCTGAGTAACGAGACAAATGTGGGAGAGATTTCCATGGCCACCCACCTGGGGCTGCTCTCAGAGGAGCGCCCAGCCGTAGAAAAGAGTGGGTGGGAACTTCCTTGGCGGTCCAGTGGTTAAGACTATGTGCTCCCAGTGCATGGGACACAGGTTCAATCCCTGCTTGGGGAACTAAGACCCCACATGCCATGCAGCACACCATGGCCAAAAAAAAAGAGCTGCTGCCTCCCCCTCCATCACTGTCCTACTCCCCAGCCCCTGTGACTTTCCTTCCCACCCCCTCCAGTTCCCCCATAACTCACTGGGCCCTCCTGTCATGCTCTCTGCACCCACAGGCCTCGAACCCTCTGTGGCAGTCCCGGAGCTCCACCACCGTGTCTTCGGGGGGCCGTTTCCGCTGCCCATCTTGCAGGCACGAGGTGGTCCTGGACCGACATGGCGTCTACGGCCTGCAGCGGAACCTGCTGGTGGAGAACATTATCGACATTTACAAGCAGGAGTCCTCCCGGTGAGCTGTTAGGGTCTCATTTCTCTAAAGTGCAGGGCCTGGGACATAGCCAGGGAGCCCATCAGGGCCAGCAGGGAGAAGCTGAAACAGTCAACCTGCCCCTTCAGTTTAGTGACGAGAGGAGTGGACCTGAGAGGAGGAGGGACTTGCCGCCAGCTCGGCAGGTCGCCAGCTCAGGTGGCCTCTGATTCCTGGCCAGCGCTTCCCCCTCTTCACCTGGGGGTGCTGGCCATCCATCAGCAAGGTCCTCGTCAACCCTCCATGACCTCCCTCCCTGTGGGACTTCCTGCCGCCTGGAGTAGAAACTACTCTTGGATCTAGGCCTCCTGTACCCTGTACATAGCTCTGTCCCTCAAGTGAAGAGGAAGTCACCCACCTGCCCAGCCACAGCAGCAGGTGTCGGGGCACAGAGGGTGGCAGGGGCTGGTGGAGGCTGAAGAAAAAGTGCTCAGGGGGCCTCACACGCTTGCCCCCCCTGCCTGCTCCCACACTGCCCGCCTCCCCACAGGCCACTGCATTCCAAGGCTGAGCAGCACCTCATGTGTGAGGAGCATGAAGATGAGAAGATCAATATCTACTGTCTGAGCTGTGAAGTGCCCACCTGCTCTCTCTGCAAGGTCTTTGGTGCCCACAAGGACTGTGAGGTGGCCCCACTGCCCACCATTTACAAACGCCAGAAGGTATCAAGCAGCAGAGGGAGCAAGCATGGGGGGGTGGGGGTGGGGACACAGGATGGGATCTCAAACTGCAGCCTCTTACTCCACTTGACTTCAAAGGCAGGCAGATCAGGGCTGAAGTCCCAGCTCAGTGTGTGACCTTGGGTAAGTCACTTGAGCTCTCTGACCCTGACATTCTTCCTCTCTTGTAAAATGGGGATGAAAATGCTTACACTTGAGAGTTATAAGGATCATACGAGAAATGGATGCAGTATGGTGAACTCTCAAGGCCATCTCACTGTCATATAAGTAGATTCTACATAAAACATTAAAAATAAAGGGACTCCTCTGGAGGTCTGGTGTTTAAGCTTCCAATGCAGGGGGCACTGGTTCAATCCCTGGTTGGGGAACCAAGATTCCACATGCCATGCAGTATGGCCAAAAAAAGAAATTAATCAGTTAATTTTTTAAAAATAATTGAAAAAATAAAATAAAAATTAAATTGATAGACAGGTAGAAAGTAAAGGAAAGCTCCAAGTGTGGGTAGGGAGAGAAGGAGGGGGAGTGAGATGTGAACAGAACCCTGAATGATAAGCATGGGAAAGGCAGGATTTCCCACAGGGCAAATTATTACTGAACTAGACAGATGAGACTATGCCTACAAACTCCTGAAACTTGGGGGACCTACAACAAAGACCCCCAAGGATCACAGGATACACTGGAATCCCAGGAATCCCTAAAGTAATCAGTTGTGCCACCTGGCTTTTGACAAAAGCAAATGCAAATTCTGCCTGATGGAAAAACCCTCAATTTAGGCCTTGGGTTTTTCTTAGATTAAGATCAACATAAGATGGGCTCACGATTGAAGATACACAAAGAAACGTACTCATGAGTGAAGGCAGCAGAAACAATATTTTCAGATTTAGACCCTCAAAAAATTAAGATACTAGAATTATTAAAGAATGTAAAGTCAGCTTTGTATAAAATGCTTTAAAAATGGAATTTAAAAATAAGCAATAATAGACTATCAAAAGTGCAGATTTGACGAAGAACCGAACAGAGCTTTTAGAAATGAAAATATAATTGTAGAAAACAAAACATTCAAGGGATGAATTAAATGACAACTTTCTCTCAGTAAGAGAGGACTAGGGATTCCCTGGCTGTCCAGTGGTTAGCACTCTGTGCTTTTGCTCTCGAGGGCCTGAGTTGGGGAACTAAGATGCCACAAGCCACACAGCATGGCCAGAAAAAAAAAATTTTTTTTTCACATAAAAAATTTTTAAAAAGGAAAGAGAGGACTGAAAAAATAGCTTAGAATATAGCACTGGGAGATCAGGAGGTTGGGAATGAGAAGGTCTAACATATTAGATATATGATTAGATATATCTGATACTCTAGATATATTAGATACTCTGATTAGATATCAGAGTCCCAGAATGAGAGAATAAAGAGAATGGAGAAGAGGCAATATTATCTTAATGGATAATCCTGAAGACCTTTTCAAAATTGATGGAAGATAAAGCATGCAGCCCAGTGCCTGGCATTTGGTGGATATTTGGTGAATGTCTCTTCCTCACTTGGTGGTGGAGGACTTCCTCTCTCCACTTCCTTCCAGAATTTATAGAATGTGCTTCCAAACTTCTTGAATGGTTCCAAACTCTCTAGATCTCTGTCAGAGTTGCCCTGAGGATGCCCTGATGGTGGTAGTGGAGGGGACAGTCCTCTCCTGGGTAGCCCTGGCCAGGGAGGGAGGAGCTTAGCTCCAGACCAGGTCCTCCAGCCCTGAGTGCTAGCCTCTGTGTGTGGCAGAGTGAGCTCAGCGATGGCATCGCGATGCTGGTGGCCGGCAATGACCGTGTGCAAGCAGTGATCACACAGATGGAGGAGGTGTGCCAGACCATCGAGGTGAGCCTGGAAAGGGAGGGAGGGAAAGTTGCTGGGCTACTGGAGGTAAATCACAAATAGTAGAATGTGCTTACCCAGGCTGCTAGGTATGAATCCCAGCTCTGTCCTCCTCTGTGACTTTGGTCCAGTGACTTAAGTTCTCAGTGTTTGGGTTTGCTTGTTTTTAACTACGTAAAAGAGTGATGATGAGAATGATATGATGGTTACCTCCATGGATCTTTTTGAGAATTAAGTGAGATAATACAAATAAAAACCAGAGTCAGAGAATTCGGCAGCAGCGCTCATGAAACTTTAAATAT
This sequence comes from Bos mutus, assembly GCF_027580195.1. NCBI lineage: Eukaryota > Metazoa > Chordata > Mammalia > Artiodactyla > Bovidae > Bos > Bos mutus. The sequence continues at coordinate 34,426,976 of NC_091627.1, forward strand.
ATAGTGTTGTTTTCTGAGAGAGTAGATCTTAAAAGTTCCCATCACAGGGAAACATTTTTGTCCACTATGTATGGTGCTGGATGTTAACTAGACATATTGTGGTGATCAGTTCACAATATACACAAATATTGGATCATTATTTTGTACACCTGAAGCTAATATGTTATATTTCAATTAAACCTCAACAAAGTATATATCAGTATTATTACTGAAAAGATCTGGGAACCAGCAGCCCTTGGGTGGAGTCTGGTCTCTGCCACTAATTTGTGGTTGTAATTGACAGGTCACATCTCTTCTTGGTTCCTCGTGACGTCCATTAAGTGGGGAGTGGGACAAGGCTACAAGTAGCCTGGTACTCTCCCAGCTATGAGGTCTCATCCTTACTCCCGGTTTTTCAGGAAAACAGCCGGAGGCAGAAGCAGTTGCTGAACCAGAGGTTTGAGGGCCTGTGTGCAGTACTGGAGGAGCGGAAGGGTGAGCTGCTGCAGGCGCTGGCCCGGGAGCAGGAGGAGAAGCTGCAGCGAGTCAGGGGCCTCATCCGCCAGTACGGAGACCACCTGGAGGCCTCCTCTAAGCTGGTGGAGTCTGCCATCCAGTCCATGGAGGAGCCGCAGATGGCGCTCTACCTGCAGGTGGGCCCTGGGGGGAGGGGGGCGGGCAGTGGCAGGCCACCTAGTGGCTGGAGTGGGGGCCTTTGCACTGGGATCAGATCAGATCAGTCACTCAGTCGTGTCCGACTCTTTGCGACCCCATGAATCGCAGCACGCCAGGCCTCCCTGGCCATCACCAACTCCCGGAGTTCACTCAGACTCACGTCCATCGAGTCAGCGATGCCATCCAGCCATCTCATCCTCTGTCGTCCCTTTCTCCTCTTGCCCCCAATCCCTCCCAGCATCAGAATCTTTTCCAATGAGTCAACTCTTCGCATGAGGGTGGCCAAAGTACTGGAGTTTCAGCTTTAGCATCATTCCTTCCAAAGAAATCCCAGGGCTGATGGGAAGCCAGGTTCAAGTCTTACCTCTGGCTCCTACTTGCCCCATGGCTTTGGGCAAGTCACCCTCTCTATCCATTTTTTTCCTTAACAAATTGGGACATGCATCCCCCCCTAACCCGCAGGATAGTGGTGGGCATCAGAAATGGGATATTGCCGGAGGTTGGCACAGTGCTTAATCTCACCCTCCTTTCTTCCCTGCAGCAGGCCAAGGAGTTGATCAATAAGTGAGTAGGTGGAGCGGGAAGGGAGAGGAAGGGGTGGGCGGGGACTCCACTGGCAAGGGTGGGAAGCGGGGGCAGTGGTGCTGGGAGTCTCCAGCTGAGCCTCTGGGCTGCTGCAGGGTCGGGACGATGTCGAAGGTGGAGCTGGCTGGCCGGCCAGAGCCGGGCTATGAAAGAATGGATCAATTCACCGTGAGCGTGGAGCATGTGGCAGAAATGCTGAGGACCATCGACTTCCAGCCAGGTGAGGAAGCCAGGATCGGAGGGAGCGGCCGGCCACTAGGACTGGGCGTCCAGACCCTCTGGGTCGGGGAGGGATAGGGGTAAGACGGCCAGAGAATAAGGGACCCCAGCTCACCCAGCCTTCTCCTGGCCTAGGCACTTCTGGGGAGGAAGAGGATGAGGAGGTCGCGGTAGAAGGGGAAGAGGGCAACGCAGGACCAGAGGAAGAGCGGACCGATGGGCGGGAAAGTGAGTGTGGACATCGGCGGGGCCTGGCGGGGACCCCCTTCCACCGTCGGGCCATTGTACTCTCAGGGGCATCAGGGATCGCTTGGAGCCCCTACTCCCAACCTCAACCAGGAGGGGCGCGCCCCCTAGCGCGCCGGCCGAAGTACAACTTTCTTTAACACTATCCGTCTCTCTGGGCTGGTGGGAGAGCGGGTTAGGTGGGGAAGTGGATGAGAAACCCTCCTGCCTAGAGAAACAAGTGAGCTGGGCTTCGGAATTGCCTTGTTTCTTGGGAGCGCCCGCCCACTGAGCTTGCTTTCCCAGGCACAGGCCAGCACTGACTCGCTCCTGTTGCGGATCCTGCGCACCTGGGTCCTGGCGCTCGGATGGTAAACGACCTGAGCAGAGACCACCGTACCACCCAACCCGGCGCCCCGCCGCGGGGGAGGGGCTCAATAAAGAGCTAATGCGTCCCGACCCGCAGCTCCTTTCTCTGCTCACTCTCTGAGTTTCTGCTTCAGAGACATAGCATCACCATCCATCCCGCCCTTCTCCAAATCTGGGACCTCTTGGGGCGGGAACGGGTGGGGGTGGGGGGTGAAGCGGAACGAACCCTTTTGGGGCACCTCCTTGATATTAGGCATGTATTCGCGAGCCCAGTGCCAAGAGAAGAGGGTCGGGGGTGGTGCGGCGACACTGGGTCTTGACTTCCTGGAGACTTGGAGACGATGGGGACCCCAGGACCCTGGCAGAAAGCGGTTCTCACGGAGCCCTCCCACAGCATTTGGTTCCCTCTCGCCGGCCTGGGAGACCCCACTTTCCCACGGGCTCACACCCTTCTGTGGCTCCCCGCGCCCCCATAACAGAGGCCAACTGCTCTTCAGCACTTTTATTAAAAACCGGTAACGCGGAGAGTGCTCAGGGTATCCCTAGGCCGCTCTAGCCCTGCAGGACTTGGTCAGTTCCTGTCGCTCACGTCTCAACCCTGAGGTGGAGCATTGGGGGTCGAGATTCTCGGGGCCCCAGACCCGCTGATCACTTGCCCACCGAGTCGAATATGATGCGGTTCTGCTCGGCGCGCTCCCTCTGGCTCTGCGTCCGCGCGAGTTCCAGCAGGGTCCGTAGCAGGTGGAAGGTGAGGTCAATGGACAGGGGAGGGTCGTCCCGTCGCGGCCGCTCGCCTGCCGTCCCGGATCCCCATCGGCCCTGCTCCGCCCGGCGGCGCGGGAAGCGCTCTGCCAGCAGCAAGAGGAGCGCGCGGGCCCCGCCGCCGTGGTTCCGTGTCCCAGGGCTCCAGCGCAGACTCGGATCTCGGACCCCGGCGGCCGCCGCCTCCTCCTCCGGGCTCCACTGGCTGCTCCCCGGGCGCAGCTGTGCCAGGAGCAGCAGCGCGGCCAGCAACGCCGCGCGTCCCGCCGTCTTCATGGTCCCGCCGGCCCTGGACACACAGGCGCAGCGCAGTGTGAGGTGCGCCTCGGGCAGTCTCAGGGGACGCCGCTCCCCTTCCCGAGCAAGTCCAGCGCCCCTGCCCGGCCCCTGCGACTGCCGTCCGGTGCCCACAGCCTTCCCACCAGCCCCAGCCGCTCCCAGTCCTGTGCCACCCTTTTCTCCCTCCCTGCCTCCCTCTTGGGGTGTCGCGTTGGGTGAGCTGAGCGCTGTCCTCGTGCTGAGGGAGTCTGGGCAGACGCGCAGAAGCCACTCACAGTTCGCAGGAGAGCAGAGCCTCTGCACCGTGCAGGATAGAGCTCCAGTCTCTGTCCCTCGGGGAGGGCTGAGGGCGCCTCGGGGAACACGGGGTCTGTCCCGGGACCTTCGCCAGCCTTATATAGCGCCAGAACAGCTCCGGCTGACGTCAGCGAGGAACATGCACTGATTGTAGAGCAATGACGGCCGCAACTCTGAGTCCGACCCTATGGCTGCGAGACCCCGGGAGCGCGCCAGAGGACACCAGACTTTGTGTCTCTGGAAATGACACCGGACTCAAGAGAAAGAGAAGCCTTCTTGGGCTTGAAGATTGCTCTGGGAGCCACGAGAGTCCTTCACTCACTTAGAACAGCCATCAGGGACTGGGGGGGCGGCAAGTCCCCAGACTAGTCCAGATCTCCAGCCTTCTCTGGAACAGGAAAGGGAGGCAGGACTGTGGTGCTGTCCATGGTGCTGACTTTGTGCTCAGCCTCTGAAAGGGGCCAGGGACCTTGGGGAAAATGCTGTGCTGCTCAGATCCAGTCCCTTGCCCCAGCTATCTGTTCTATAAATGAAGGCAATCAGGATGGCACTGCTGGCATTCAGCTACCACCATGGTACCCTACCCAAGAGGCAGTTTGAGCTGCCAGGATTCTTGATCTTCTTCCAGCCCCAGGATCTAAATCCTAGGGCTGTTTGACTGACGCGCCAAAAACAGAGGGCCTCTCGAGTCGGGGTGCTTTCAGATAACAAAGGCTGGTCCATCCGCTTCTTGGTTTGCCTCAAAGCTGAAGTTTAGCCAAGTTAAATTTTCTCCTGGGAATCAAAGCAGCAATATTATTTTATCGCTGACCTCCAGGTTAAGATCACTGAGTAGGAAGTAAGAAAACTTGGTTTCTTAGTCTGTTTGAGCTGCTATAACAAAAATACCATAAGCTGGGTGGCTTATAAACGATAAGCATTTATTTCCTCACAGTTCTTGAGGCTGGGAAGTCCAAGATCACGGTGCCAGTAGGTTTACTGTCTGCTGAGGACCTGCTTCTTGCTGTCTCCTCAGGTGGCCTCTTTTGTAAGCATACAGATCCCACCAGGTACCTACCCTCATGACCCAACCACTTCCCAAAGGTCTCACCTCTGATACCATCACCTTGGGCATTAGGTTTTCACCATATGAACTTGGGGAGATACAAACATTCAAACGATGATAGCACATGTTCGTGTTTCTACTCTGCTACTAACTCACACTGTGGAGAGGTCACTTCACTTCTATGGACCTCAGTGTCCTCATCTGTAAAAGAAGATTGGGGTTTGGGGGTCTCCAGACTTCTTTCCAAACCCTGGAAAATGAGACTCCCCAGTCATTTTCTGCTGGGTCTTACTCATTGCCTCTGCAGCTTCCAGATTACCTACTTAGAAATATACTTACAGAGGCACCATATAAAGAGTTTGAGGGGATCTCCCCAAAACTGGAGCTGTACTGGGGCTGGGAAGGGTTAGGAAAACAGCTGTCTATGAAGAGTGGGAAAAAGTGGCATCTGCCAGGATGTGCGTATAATCTAAAGTTGACAAAATGATATGTTTCAACAAATATTTATGATGAATTTTTATGGTGGGTTTTAGCCATTTCAATAGGAGTCAGGTTACATTAAAGAGTGAAGTGGGCCATTTCAGGGTGCTAACCCCATTAAGTTCTGACCAGCCACCGAACCCTGGGAAGATCAATGTGCCCACTTTGAGGAGGTGGTCCAACCCTTCCAGGGTCAAGGTGCATCACTACAAGGCGGAAGTGATGGGGTGAAGCCGACTTAGAGCCGATGTGCCTTCCAGGACAGGTAGGAGTTCCAGATAACAGCAACACACTGGACCACAGCCAACCTAAGGAACAAGGACGGTGCCATGAAGAAGAGGAAGTATAAGGAGGAAGCCAAGGGGAGAGGAGGGAAAGGGCAGCAGACAAAGAGCGAATATCTCCAAGAGTGTCCAGATCTAGGTCTCCTTCCTTCAGCCCCATGGAGGGATGTGTGGCTCAGATGAGACGACAACCAGCTCAGGTGCTCGTGCTGGCCCAGAGCTCTGTCTCTTGGACAAGAGCCTCTAAGTTAACTGCCCCCAGCAGCCATCTTGCCATGCATGGCTCCTTATCCATACTCCATCCAAGCTCCTTCTAAACACACGTTTGTCTTGTATAGCTGAGATCTCATCTTCCAAAAATGTGCTGCCTGCCATATAAAGCAGTACCTCCTTCTCTTTATTTTAAATATACTTCACTCTAGTTTCAAAGAGCATTTCCATGACTCTAAAGTTTGATTTGGTTCATAAGTCTGTATTCCTTTTAGTTATTCATGTCCATTCTGACCTTGTCTCCTCTGAAGAGTTTCATGATTTCCCCTGTTCCCAAAGCCCCCTCACCTCCAATAATTTTAACCACTCATCTTGTTTTCACTATATTTATTTTTACTGAGTTTTCAGCCACCACCCTGATTATTTAGGGTAAAACAATATTTTTCAGTGGGCTAACCTGACCATGTTCCTACTTGACTCTGGTCTACCTTTCTGCCTAACTTAGGCTGTAGTACTGTCCCTACAGTCAGGCCATCAAAGGTAGAGAGCCCAGGTGGGATGGAGATGAGGGCTGTGGAGCAAGATCCTCCCTACGAAGATGAGAGGTCAGCAGGCAGATGCTCTGGGACGTTCTATAACATACGAGATTCTGAACAAAGTGTTCAGGAGTCTGAGGAGCTCTGACCAGGGCAGGGTGTTCTGGGTGGGGGCGGGGGGGGGTGTTCTAAGGTAGTTCAAGGTTAAAAATGAGGATCACTTTGTCTCCAACTGTTCGTAATATGCATCTTCCTTGAAGGGTGGGATGGGGATCTGCCATACCTGTAATGAAGAGGAACCAGGTAGAAGTTGGCCAACTGCACGGCAGGCCAGAGCTACGAGAGAGAGAAGGGAAAGGTTGGGGGGCTGCCTCCATCACCCAACGCCAGACTCACGGCCTTGCCTGGTCTGACTCCAGCTTCTTCAGACAGGAACACATGGCACTGGGTGAGTGCTTCCCTGATTATGGTGCCCACATGGGCATGAGGGAGTAATCCCGATGGAGGGATTTGTGTCAGGAGAACCCCTGATCCCTGGGCATTTCTGGACTCAAGAAAGCAGAAGAGGCAGCTGAGGTGCCAACTCTTACATAGTAGTTGGTGATGAGAGCATCAGGAAAGTCCTGAGGAGACAAGAGAAGGAACAAGTGAACACTGGCACTTCCGGGCACCTCAGACCTCCTGGTGCCAACTGCCAACTGGCATGAGTATCACACACAGATTTCTGCTCAGAGAAGACAACACTGCACCACAGCCTCCCAGCTCCTCTCCTCCAGAGCTGGGCTCTGCCTGCATCTCCACCCTGCCCTGCCTCATTCCCCCAGGTCTGCCGGTCCACCAGCCAGAAAGCATCCCCACACCGGGCCAGCTCACCCGCTGGAGTTTGGCCCAGTTGTCCTGGGCTGACAGTCCATTGAGGGTCCCAACCAGTGGGAGGAAACAGCCCAGAAAACATGGGGCAAAGCCCCCCTAGGGAAGAGAAATTAAAGTGCTGTGAGCTCCTAAATCCTCACCCTCCTGCAACACAGCTCACCCTTCCCAAATCCCTTTGCCTTCCGCTCACCTGATCCAGCAGCATCTTCTTTAGTGCATCCACCTTGGTGGTGCCAGGAATGAGCCGGTCCAAAACTCTGTACCAGCCTCCTACCACAGGGCCCTGAAAGGAACTCCCAGAGAGGTGAACAGGGATGTGGAGGGGACACCAGGATTTTACATCACAAAGCTGCGCCCTCAAGTATTAGAAACCAACCCCCAGGGGGAGCAGACACTCAGGGCTGGCTTAGATGTTGAGAGGGTCCAATGGAAACCAAAGGATGACAAGGAACTGAGACCACTGTCCAATCCACCGGCAGCCCTGCTGTTGGCAAAACTTACCACAAAGCCACAGCCCAAGGAGGCCATTGTCAGGGTCCGGCCAGCTTGGTGTGCCCGCAGACCTCGCCTCTCCACCAGCTGCTGTGAGATCACGTCACCCAGGCCCATCAGAGACCCTGTGCGGGGTACACAGGTGTCATCAGGACACCTCCCAGGGACAAGCTGCCATCCCAAGGAGGGAGGTAAGTCTACTGAATGAATGAGGCTCTGGCACTCGGAGGCCAAGGGCTTCAATCTGGGGGAAATGGCCAGTCCCTTCCCACTGCTTCTAGGCTGGTGACACCTCCCCAAGGATGGTGACACTTCACATGTGTCCTGTTAGAAACTGGGATGAGCAGCCTGGAGCAGGCCAGGGCCAAGAACTCTGCAGTGAGCAGTGAAGGGAAGTTAGCCTCAGAAACCGCAGGTAGAGGAAGGAGAATCCGAGGTGCTGAGGCCTGAGAAGCACTGACTGTTGGAACTGGAAAAGCCTTCCAGATATTTTTGTGCAAACCCCTTATTCCAGAGGCTTGGAAATGAAGGCCTATGAAGTGGCACATAGTAAGTGGCAGAGCCAAGAAGAACCAGGTGGCTTGATTTCCTAGATGGTATTCCTTCCAGAATGCTGTACTATGAACAGATCATGTGCAGAATGGTAAGGAATCCTGAGGATTTTTCTCCTCCACTGAAGGCAGGACCCTGGCCAATGTCCTTCATCTTGGTTTTGGGAGTTCTCTTTGTAGAGAATAGCAAGAATAACTCTTTCTAAAACTGAAGTACTCAAATGATCCCAGGCAGGGGATGACTGGCTGAGCTGCTAAGAGACCCTGCAAGGAAGGGTCTGGTCACCTCCCAGCACAGGCAGGTTGACCCAGACTTCCTATTCACAGGCTCAAACCGAGCTGCCAACAGGCATGAAGGCCATCTCTCCTCAGGTCTTTGCACCCGCTTGCCCTCCCCTCACTTGCACAGACACCCAGCTCCAAGCAGCCCTAGTTGGACGCCTACACCCAGAAACCAAGACAGAAATCATCACTGTTTACAGAGCCCCCCCATCGGTGATGGTGGGTGATGGTTTATAGCAAACACACACTTCTAGGGCCACTTGCGAGCAACCGTATGACCTCCAGCTTGCCCGTCCATCTCACTGAGTAATGAGAGCCCCCTCCAGCCCCGCAGCCACCACTTTCCCTGTGCCCTCAATTAGCCTTGGGCAAACACATCCTCATCCTTCAACCCCACTCCTTGGCCCGGAGCTGGTGCTGACGTCTGTGCTGGCTGCATACTCACTGCTCCCCACCCCACGCACCCCCGGAACAGCCCTGCCCATGTAGCCTCGTCAGAGGCAGCTGAGTAAGGCTGAGAGCAGGGGCACCCACTGTGACCGAGGCTGCTGGCCTCAGCTGCTGGGACCCCAAGCATACCCATCAAGGCAGCCCTGCCTCTCCTCTCCCTGAAACTCCCGAAGTGGTAGAGGCTCTTCCCAAAACATGGCTAGCAGGGACAGAATCCTAGATGTGTTTGTTCTCTTATTCCTCACCACATCAAGCCTGGCAGGGACTCAGAAAATAGCCAAGGAGAAATGTCAAATGGACCACCCCAGACAACAGGACTGCCCTGGGAAGGACATGGAGAATGCTAAGTCTGGCCTGAAGGGTGCACACCAGCTCAAGGTGTGAGAAGCACTGGGGCTGAAGGTTTCTTCCCCTCCATGCAGTTAGCACTTAGCTCCCTGTCCCCTCTAACAACTTGGGGTCACCAGCTGAACACTAAGGGAGAGGAGGGAGCTGCTATGGCCACGTGACCCTGAAAAGGCCCAGGGAGGGTGGAACAGGAATAGAGTCGCTGCTTAAATAAAAGGACTAAAAGTTTGACATTCTACTCTGGCAAGATGTTTACAGTATACAAAGGACTCTCACACATTTAATCTTCACAAACGGTCTGGAAGACAGAGGTTACCTCTCCACTGAATGTCTTTGAGAGATGAGGCGACTTGGTAAGGAAGGGAGCTGGGGCCTGAACACAGGCCTCCTCTCAAGGGGAAATGGGAGGCCAGGAATTCCCAGCAGAGGCAGAGACCTGGGCTCAGATGCCAGTGGGCACAGAGAGGCTCCTGTGGCTTCGACTCACAGAGCTTCCTGCCCAAACAAGGGCCCACAGGCCCGCATGTCAGACATGTCCTGGATTAGCACACTTCCTGTCTGCTACGCCCAGAACGTGATCGCCTCCGCTTCTTGTCACCCTGTGGGGAGGGAAAGCAGCAGTACCCTTGGGAAGGGAAGAGTCGCAAAGAGACATCCGTTCTCACTCTTTGTGGCTTACCACAGTCACACAACACGTTAAAGGCACAGCAGGAGTGAAAACCAAAGTCCCTGACTTGTAGCCAGGTCCCGGAAGCCTGCAGCCTTGGAGAGAAGTGGATTCCAGGCCCCCAAACCATGACCATCAGGCCTGAGAGATTACCAAGTGAAAGGGCAGCAGCAGGAGTGAGGTGGTATAGAGCCTGTAGCCCTGTCTGTTCAGTCCATTTCAGACAGAACCATGCCCAGCTCCTTCTCTGCCTACAGATCATCAGGCCCCCTGGGCCAACAGCAGCTCTAGCACAGTCTAAGGCTCTGGTCTAAGCCTGCATTTCTGGTCCAAGTGATCGTGTGAGCAGGAAGGGCTGGCATTTCAGATTCCTCATCCCACCTTCCCCAACCCCAAACCCAAACAGACCCAAACCACCCTAGGCTCAGGGAGTCCTCTTGGACCCATTTGGTTGGTCTGGACCCTCCAGTGCTCTGGCTTCCCTTTCCTTGGATTTGTTTCAGGGGTATTGGAGCTGGAGGCCTGCAGAGACATAATGCCTGAGCCCCAATGGGGCAGGACAAGGGGCTGCCGGGCAGTGATGCCCCAGTGCCAGGCTGGGCGCAGAGCCCAGCAGGCAGACGCTGGCGCGGCTGTGACATCATGCCCCTGGGTAGGTGCCAGTTCTCATGCCGTCACTCACCACCAGATTCAGCAGGGTGAGGGGGTAGGGGTTGGGAGAGCCTGCCTCTGAGCACAGATCTATCTGGGACCACTCTCTGCCAGGGAGTGGAAAAGCCCCAACTTCCCATGCCCACTTCCTAGGCACAGGTGGGGGTAAATTATCTACTTCCCCTGTTTTGTTCCTTTCCTGGCTTTTGTGTGTAGAATCTTAGATGCAGGAAACTAAAGTATGAATGGAAAATGAAGAAACCGAGGGGCAGGAAGTTGGAATGAGGAGCAGGAAGCTGTCCTTGACTATGAGAGGCCTGGGTTGGCAGGTGGAGCTGCTGGCAGGGGGCCCGAGGGCCGTCTCACTTCTCTCCAGGAGTCTCCAACAATTAAATAGCTGCCTGGGGTAGGGGCTTGGTCTGGCAGAGCCCCGAGGGAGCTGAAGCCCAGCAGCGAGAGGCCTGAGCCCTTCTCACTGCTAGAAAATAAGATAACATGGAGAGTTCCACAGCTTCTCAGGTACCTAAGCCCAGACCAAGCAGGGTTAGTGCCCTGGGGGCGCCCTGCTTCTAATGGCAGCTCTACCACTGACCACAAACCTAAACGCATGTCACTCCTCTCTCATGCCTCAGTTTCCTTCTTGGTTTCAGGGGCCGGGCTGAATGGTCTCTAATGTCCGCTGAGCTCGCACATTCAGACTCCAGGGAAACCAGTGTCTGCAGAAGCTTCCACAGCAGCACTAGAGTGGCCTGAGATGGATGGAGCGGGGCCCTGGGCCCACTGGAGGCTGGAAGGGCCCTCAAAAAAGGAGGGGAGAAGGCTGATTCAGACTCTGCCCTGGCTGCCCTGTTCCTGACTCTGACTTGGCCCATACTGGGTGTATCAGACACTTCTTTTGAACCAACTCAGATCTTTTTGATTCAATCATCTGTTTCAGTCACCACTGCAGTTCACCTGATGGGTCCTTGTCCTGAGACAAGGGGCTCACATCTGAGACAAGCCCCATACTTCGGGCAGAGCTACTGCTGGGGATCATCATGCCTGGGCAGTGTGGTAGAGCACAGAACACGGGCATCCATACTCCATGTGGCAAACCTCTGGCCAATGCAGGATGGAGCTGGTGGGTAAAGGTTTCTCCTTGTTTCCAGAAAAGACTATTCACCCACAGACCCTAAGAGGCATTTCAAAAGAGCCTCTCAGTCAGTTTTAAGGGGGTGAGTAGCCATGGGCCCTAAGCAATGTCCATTTGATAAAGCATCCTTATATTGACTGTCCCTTTTTCCCTTCTCCTCCCATGGGATTATTTCCTACCAAACTACCTGCCCTGAAGCTGCAGACTCTACCTTCTGGAGAACCAAGGTAGATGGCTATCCAAGTCCAACTTTATGGCAAGTGGAACAAACCCAACCCAAACACCACTACAAAAAGAAGAGCTTGTTGTGCTTGGCTTGCCAACACTCATATATAAAGGCCCAACTCCTGGAACCTTTTAAGTTTCTTGAACACTTTTTGATTTCTAAAGCCTTTTCACAGAGATAATCCCTACACTGACTTTGTGAGGTCATATAACTTAATTCAAATTCTAAATGAGGAAACGAAGGCTCAGAGAGGTTTATCATCTTGTCTTGATTCACAAAGCTAAGAGTTATGGCTCGGAGATTCAAATCTTGGTCTTTGAGCTCCAAGTCTGAAATCTCTATTCTGTTTTCCAGTGTGATGAGCTATCCCAAGGGACCTTAGGAACTACTGTGTTGGGATCTAAAAACAGCTCAGTGAGCTAAATCCACCTCCCCCCTTTATTTGCAGTTTGATTTGAATACACTGAGCTGCAGCGAAGGAAGATTCTGAAAGGTTTGGGAAAGTCTGAGAAAAGTGTTAACTAGAGGTTGCTTCAGGTTGAGATGTTGGTACAGCCTCAGGAAGATTGGGAGTGTGGAGCCCCAGGGCTCCAGCACCAACCACCAGTTCCCCAGCTCGGCTACATAGCTGCACTTGGACCTCTTGGAGCTCTAGCTCCTACCTTGATCCACTGCAGATCCCTTGGGGAGGGAAACACAAGGACGGTCCTTCCCCTCCCTATTCCTGATGGCCACGAGGGAGAGAGGGAGAACCTTCCTTCCAGCAGTTAGGGTCCCCAAGGGAATCTGAGGCTGGGCAAAGGGCCCAGCGTGTCAGTTCCCATCACAGCCACCCAGTCCAGCATGAGTCACCGCATGCGCAGCCAGGTGAGTCATGCCGGCTGACGGACACTCCGAGGACAGGATGGAGGGTAGCTGGGCACAGGAGGCTGGAGAGGGGCCCAGGGAGGGGCAAGACTCCTTGGCCAGTCACTCAATGAAGCTTCTAGTGCTGACATGGGGCTATTCCAGTAGAAGGATTACTGTTGTACTCTGGCTTTCAGTAGGCCTCCCATCCCTCACCACTTTTAACAATCTTCCTCTCAGAAGCCCACAGTCCTCATTAGAATCTTGTTCTCTTCCTCTAAACACAGGCAAGACCTCACCATAGCCTTGTGACCCTTGCACTGCCCCGACAGTCACAGGCCTTCCAATCCCTCTCACTATAAAACGAAGCTTTATGACATCTCCTCTCATGGCAGCTAATCTGCAAAATAAAGATGATAACAAATACAGGTAAATCACTGGGTTACCTTTGTGAGGTCGCTACTCAATCACTGGATTTAGAGCAATAATAAATCCTCGATTAGTATATTGTTTGAGGATACATCCATAGACAGTAAAACTATAAGACAAGCAAAAGAACGATATTAAACAAAATTCAGGAAAAGTAATTATCTCTTGGGTGTATGAATTAAGGACAGGCATTCAAGGGGTCTCAAAACTGGGTACAGATTCAGGAGTTTTCAGTTTAGTTTTATTTAAATGTTACACACATATATCTTCATCATTCTTTTGTGTGTTAAGATATATTTTCCAATAAGAACAATACTAACAAAAATAAACTGGGGTAAGAGTCTGATTCCAGCATTTATTAGGTGTGGGATCTAACATGGACTTAAGTAATCTTAACACACTGACTTTATGTGTGTTGAAAGTGCTTTGCACACTGTGAATTGTTAAAGGAGCCTTTGTTACTGTTCGTTTTCTAAGTTAAGGGCTCCTGGGGCCAATGCCTTTGTCCTAAAGGGATGACCCTTCAGGTTTGTGAGGGCTTTCAGATCCTATGTTATAGCGAGGTCACCTATGCCTACTCCTTTCCTTATAAACAGCCTTGGGGACCCTCCCTCCAAAACAGACTGGGGTGAGAGCCAATCTTTCAAGGACGTTGAATAGAAGCAAGAAATGAGGGGAGGGAGTGTGTGCAGCAAGCTTCTGCCTCCCAAATCAGCCTGCTCTGGTATCACCTAGGTCCCACAGGACACTCACCAGCTGTCAGGACCTGTACCTTCCACGGGTGAGCAGTCAGAGCCCGCTGGTAGGCCCGCCAAAGTGCCATTTCCTGCCAAGCCGAGAGGAGAGGGAGGTCACTCCCACTGCCCCTCCTCACAGTTAAAGAGACTTTTGTTTCTCCCTTGGGCCCACTCCTTCTCCTTCCCGCTCTAAAGGGGCAGAGGCTTCCTGGACAGCTTCCTGTCACAGGGGTCGCCTTTGACAATCGGCCAAGAGAAGAATCCCGGGGGCTGCCACCCTCCACCCCACCCCCATCCCTGGAGCAGAGCTATCTGTGGTCTCCGTCCGGGCCACACAGGACACGTCTGCTCGGACTTTCACCCAGAGCCTTGTGGGTCCTCAGATTCAGACTTTTAGTTGGCACCAGCCCGCATCCTTCCAGAGCCTTGGCACCAGCCCGCATCCTTCCAGAGCCCAACTCCACGCCGGAAATAAACTCCTGACTCCCTAAACCTGCAACGGTCCCACGCACCATGGGCGCTCGCGGGACACGTCTCTTTAAACCTGTGACCGAGGATCTGCAGCTACTCACCTGGGCGCGAGCGCGGCCTCTCCCACGTGACCTGAGTGCGCGGAGGGACTTCCGCCCCAAGTCCCGCCCTGTCCGCTCGGCTGACTGTTAGGCTTTCCCTGCGTCCAGGGCCAGAACAGGAGTGGACCCAGCCTTTGAAACCGCAGAAAGGGGTTCCTTCTGGTTCTGCGCCAGGTCTCGTTGCTGAGCCCGCTAGCCCACCAGGGTCCCTCTACCTCCTTCTGCCCCTTCTCTCCTCGGTGTCAGGGCCTCTTAACTTGAATTGACCCTCACCTTTCCCGTGTCCTGGAACTGGCCAAGGTTCAGACGTAGTTCTAGGTCTCAGGAATCAAGAGTTTGGAAACTTGCTAGCCGTAATTATATGTGCGTGTTACTTTTTGAAAAATTTAAGTTCTTCACTAGCCTCAACTGTGAGCTCCTGAATGGGTGGAACTGGGTCTTGTTTCGGGTTTGTCGTCCTCCTAGCTGACTAGTTCAATGTTTTGTCCACAATAGCCTTTAGAACGGAGAGGGCAATGGCAACCCACGCCAGTACTCTTGCCTGGAAAATCCCATGAACGGAGGAGCCTGGTAGGCTGCAGCCCATGGGGTCGCGAAGAGTCGGACACGACTGAGCTACTTCACTTTCACTTTTCACTTTCATGCATTGGAGAAGGAAATGGCAACCCACTCCAGTGTTGTTGCCTGGAGAATCCCAGGGACGGCGGAGCCTGGTGGGCTGCCGTCTATGGGGTCGCACAGAATCGGACATGACTGAAGCGACTTAGCAGCAGCAGCAGCCTTTAGAAATGCTGCGTAAAGAGGACTCTTCCAGAACGTCAGGTTTAGGCGCTGGTTTCATAACTAAGCGGGCTTGCAGCCTTGGTCATCTCTAGACTTGAAGTTCCTCATCTGTGAAATGGTTTTCATACTGGGCTCCTCAGTTCAGTTCAGTTCAGTCGCTCAGTGGTGTCCGACTCTTTCCGACTCCATGGACTGCAGTACACCAGGCCTCCCTGTCCATCCACCAACTCCCAGAGTTTACTCAAACTTATGTCCATTGAGTTGGTGATGCTATCCAACCATCTCATCCTCTGTCAATCCGTTCTCCCGCCTTCAATCTTTCCCTGCATCAGGGTCTTTTCAAATGAATCAGCTCTTCGCATCAGGTGGCCAAAGTATTGGAGTTTCAGCTTCAGCATCAGTCCTTCCAATGAATATTCAGGACTGGTTTCCTTTAGGATGGACTGCTTGGATCTCCTTGCAATCCATGGGCTCCTCAGTTTTAGGGATTTATAGATGTTTGGGGAGAGGGTTATCACAAGCTGTTCATCTCAACTTTTAAAAATATGTATATATTTCTAAGGGCTTTCCTGATAGTTCAGTTGGTAAAGAATCTGTCTGCAATGCAGGAGACCCCAGTTCGATTCCTGAGTTGGGAAGATCCGCTGGAGAAGGGATAGGCTACCCACTCCAGTATTCTTGGGCTTCCCTTGTGGCTCAGCTGGTAAAAGAATCTGCCTGCAATGCAGGAGAACTGACTGGGTCTAATCCCTGGGTTGGGAAGATCCCCTGGAGAAGGGAAAGGCTACCCACATAAAAATATGTATATATTTCTAGAAAAACCCACATTTAAATAAGGAGGCCCACAACTACAAGTGTTTGGAAACCAATAGATTAGGTGATTTCCTAATCCATTTCCAGCTCTAACATTTGTAACAGTTTGTGAATATACTGCAACATTCTTTCTAGGGTAGTGGAAACTTTTGCAAGATCCCTGGCAGATGTCAGCCTGGCACCCTTTGCTTAATTATCCCCAGGGAGCTCACACTTCAGGAGGCAGCCTTGTCTGACTCAGGCTCTTTACCTGACTAGTTCCAGCCCCCCATTTACACAATTCCTGTATGATTAAGGCAGGGAGAATC
Source organism: Bos mutus (assembly GCF_027580195.1). Lineage (NCBI taxonomy): Eukaryota > Metazoa > Chordata > Mammalia > Artiodactyla > Bovidae > Bos > Bos mutus. The sequence goes on from NC_091627.1 coordinate 34,443,081, forward strand.
CTATAAGAGATACTGGAGAAATGCAGTTAGGAAGCAAGAGAATTTGATATCACAAACTTTTAACTAAAGGTTTCTATACACAAAACACCATGCTAGAGTAAATTTACACTAGTAAATGTAATAGGAGACCAAATGTGCCAAATTGGAAAGTTGTAGTTTGAAGTCAGACTACCACCACTCAGCAGTTCTATGACGTTCTTCAGAATGCTTAAACTCTCAGAATCTTTGTCAAGTAAATTGGGGCAATGTTGACTTTTTAGGGTTAAATTAAGTAATGTTAAAGTTCTTGAAAGTGCCCAATATATATATTCCTTTAGCCTCCTTTCCTTCCTCTTGGGAACACATGGGAGAGAATAGATTTTACTGGAGAAATCTGGGAAGCCCTTTGGTGAAGGTTAGAATTTGCGCTGGGACCTTGAACAATGAACAGTACTTAGGTGGAGATGGTGGAAAAGGATGTTCCAGGAGGAGGGACTAGTAAGAGCAAAGGCACAAAGGAAGAATCGCACAGGAACCCATGGACGAGGAATGGTTGGAGGGGAGTGGCCTGGGGAGTAAATGGTTTACGGGAGAGAAAGCAAGGGCTGACAGCATTTTCCTGATTTTCTTTTGGAGGCTGAGATGAGGGCAGAACGGGCAGCAGGGGCAGGGCTGCCAATATCAGCCTACAGCCTCAATGACATGGGTCCCCAGGCCCCATCTTTCTACCACTGAAAGTGGGATTTCATGATGCAGTGCCAAGGGGCTGCTGTGTAGAATGAGCAAAGCAGCGCTGCAATGGAAAGCACTTCCCTACCAACGGTCACAAAAACAAACTGGCACAATCTGAGCTAGCACAATAGGATGGTGCAATACTTGGCACTGACGTGAGTTGTGGTCCCTCTGCTGCTAATGGTCTGGGTTGCCTCCAGGTCTGTTTCCTCTTCTGCACAGGAAAGGAATTGAACTACTTGATTCCTTTCCCCTTAAAGGAAATTTTCTTGACATATGATAAAATTCTCCACTGAAGAGGCAGAAAGTTCTTCCCAGATATTTGGCCAATCAGTCTAGAGTGCCAGCAGGTTTTGTTCCAAGAAGGCACTGAACTAATCTCCACTCCCTTCAATAGGAGCTGGCTGTGTGCTTTTCTCTACTTCCTGAAGTCATCTGACTCTTGCCCTGCTCCCCAAACCAAACCTCAGGTTATACTCATACATTTGAAGACTATTGTTTGCCTAGTTCTCCTTGGTGGCGGGGGTGGGGTGGGGTGGGAGGGTGGTCCATCCTTGCTTAACAGGCAATATTGCAGTCACTGTGAGTCTGCAACATCCCACAAGATGAGATATATTACTGTGCTTGGATTTTACATACCTCCTATACAGAGAATTGAAATAAAGTAGCTAAATATGTTTAATAAGTCAACAATGTGACAGAAGGATCAAAAATCATGACGTGTAAAAGAATGGTTAAAGTAATTGATGATATTTAATCTAGAGAAGAAAAGACTTGGGAAACACATGATAGCTATTTTTAAATACTTAAAAGAGCAATCACAGGGAAGAGTGACTAGATTTCCTAACACCCATGGTAAAATGTATAGAGGTACTCTTTGACTTGATATAAAGGAAGATTTTAAAAACATGACTGTCTAGGAGTGCTCAAGAAGGGTCAGATGACCAGTGATTGGGAATATTTCATAAGCAGGAGCAAGTAAGATCTGAGCCACTCTTCTGTTGGCAGGGCGTCTGTGGTGTGTTCCTTAGTTAAGGAAGTCCTATAAGCAGCTTCAGTCCAATGAGTTACCATCACCTGCTCGTGGGCCTGTGTGTTGGGTACTCTAAAGAGGAAGTTAGGAAGGCAGTAATATTGGATCCAGAACATAGTCAGACAGGAGCCTTCATGCAGATACCCTTTCCAGTTCTCCAAACACCCACTCACATGTGGTCTCAAAAACACCCAGTACCTTTACTTAGCTTTACCCACTTCACAATATGCTCAATATGAGCAATTTGACTCCCAAGCCTAGGACAGGCTGAGTGTTTCTTGTGAGTCATAGTTTTATGCTGAGACTTGAGAGTTTGTGGAGGGAGAACCCCCCTGCCCGCGGGGGGCCATGATGACAGGAGAAGTCTGTGGAAGGAGAGGGATCTAAGGGGTCCTGGGGAGGCAGGTCTAAAGATCCAGGCCTGGCAGCATCACTGTCCAGGAAGGCCCCAGTTCCTATGGCTGTGTGCTCGGAGCCAATTGTTCTCGGCAGACTTCATTCCAAGGGTCCTGTGGGGACCATGACTAGGGACCGGGCAGAAGGCAATGGCTGGTTGGAGGAAAGCCAGGCCCTGGAGAGGGGGAGGCCAGCTGGAACATAGCACTGAAATGGGCTCGGCTTTCAAGCTGCATACGGTGGCCCAGTGGACAGGTGAGTCCACGGACAAAATGGATCCGAACCAGCCCCGACTGCCCTCCAGAGACCAGCCATCCGTAAGAGTCCAGGTTTGGACTGAAACGTACCTGTGAAAAGAACAGAAAACAAAAGCGATGCTCAGAGTTGGTACTTCAGGGTGAGTCCTAGCCGTAAGAGCAAAAAGAAGGGCCGCAATCTGAAAGAACAGGACCATGATGGGGTGAGAATCAGGATGAGAAGACCATGAAGGAAGTGTCTGTCGTGCTCTGGAGGATGAGGGTGTGGAGCTATTTCCCCTCCTTTGCCATCTCTGTTACCTTTTCCTCTCCGATTTCATGGCTCACAGGCTCAGAGTTGGGAGGAGATGAGAGGAAGGATGGGAAGATGAGAGGTAAGGTTCCTACCTTATGAATAGCTTCCAGCTGCAGCCGGTCCAGGCAGAGCCGTGTTTGCCCCTCTCCCTCCTGCATGCGCAGCATCGGTTCTCTGTGGGGCAGACCGTGGAACGAACGCTGGGGAGGAGGGTATGAGAGGAGAGAGAAAGCGAGCAGATTCTTAGTTTTACATCTTTCTGCTGCAACTCCTCCAGATCCCCTGCTGTACAAGGACTCACGTCGTCTACGTTTTCTAATGCTGCACCCATTCTCCTGGCCTCAATTTACCAAATCTGTGTCTTGAAACAGCAAGTAGTGATGGTTGACCGTTTCAGCGTAAGTTCGAGCCTTGGGAGGGTTTGGGGCCCCAGATGAAGCAGAAGTGTGGTCTTGACCTTCAGGACTGTCCTGATATGGTATCAGATCTGCCTTATATATAGGCTAGAAAAAAGAATGAGATTACGACCTGTAATACTGAAGACCAAATAAAAGTAAAATAGAGAAAATTGGTTTGGAGCAGGAAAGACTTTAAGGTAGAAGAAAAGGGTATGTTTAAACCTATGTTCAGATACATGAAGGTAGGGGAAATTATGTACAACTCTATGCTAAGACTTCTAGGGAGAATACTGGGGTGGGGAGACTCTTCTGCTACTTGGCAGCACTAATTTGGGAGGTCAGGTAGATTAGGACCCAACAGATGGTGCTATTAAATATTCATATACGTACGAATCTTCGATCTAAAGGTCGCTTGACATTTGTTGGGTTCAGTGCCATATCAGGCAATATAGCTGCAATGAGCTCTCCAGATATATCTCCTGCAGCTATTGTCCCGAGCCAGTCAGATCCTGAAAGACTCTAATAGGAAGAGACAGATATTTGTCATTCACTCACTCACTCATTAATTCAGTTCTGTGAACTGGTAACAACTGCACAGTCTGAGGGGGGAGAGACATATTCACATAAACAAGCATAAATAAGTTTAACATAATCCATATCCTTGATGACAATTACCACACACCTATCTTCTCTTTCTTTCCAAACCTATGGCCTCTTTCTGACTACCACTAGGAACTGTTTGCCTGTGTACTGAAGGTTTGGAAGAGAGGGGCTCACCCAGACAGTGCCTTTTCGAGGAGCAGTGAAATAGGCCTTGAAACCAAGGTAACCAGCATCAATGTAGTGAATTCCACAGAGTCCATAACTGTAAGAGATAAAGAAAAGTCCATAACTGTAAGAGATAAAGAAAAGAAAATCTTCCTTTTTCTAAGATTAGACTCTTTTCTTCCCCCAGAATCCAGACTCCCAAAGTGAAACAACCCTCCTCTCCCCACAATAATCTGGCACAGTGCACCCCAACCCCGAGGGCCTGTCCCCAGAGCTCATCCTCTCTCCATCCTGCCGTACGAGGCATAGCAGTTGTCCTGAGCCACAGTGACACCATTGTAGGGGAGCAGCCAGGCCAGCTCTGTACTCAAGAAGCGCTTGATAGAGTTTATTGGTTCATAAGGTCGTCGAAGGTCCCAGAATTTGATTTTCCGGTCACTCCCTGCAGAGGCCAGGAAATGACTGTGGAAAGATGAGAGAAGAAGATCAAGTCTGAACAACTCTGGAAGAGTCAGCCTGTCCTCACCTCCCACCTCCACACCCCCCTGTTCAATACCTGTTAGCTTTGCACCACTGAAGAGTACGCACAGCCTGGTCATGGGCTAGGAAACACTGGAACGGGTAGAGCTTCAAGGAGCCATCAGAGAGCCGTATCCGCTGCAGGGGTGAGTTCGTGGGAAGGTTCCATAAAACCACCATGCCTGAGGGTCAGGAAAGAATGTGTAGGTGTTAAAGTCAGGTTATTGCTTCCCTGGTGGCTCAGTGGTAAAGAATCCACCTGCCAATGCAGAAGATGCAGGTGACATGGGTTTGATTCTCTGGAGGAGGAAAGGGCAACCCACTCGTCTTCTTGCCTGGAAAATCCCATGGACAGAGGAGCCTGGTGGGCTACAGTCCATAGGGTGGCAAAGAGTTGGACACGACTGAGCACAGCACATAGTAATCTCTTTTCCTTGCTCTAATTTCTTTCTCTGGCTCCTAGGACCTATGTCTTCTACTCTCAGATCAGATCCCTTATGAAAGACTGGAGGGATTATGATTAGCTAGCCAACATTCCGTCCATGGTTTAAAGACTCAACCTGATATTTTTAGTTCCAGTGCTCATCAACATAAAAGTAATAGCTTAGTTTGAGATCTATCATTGAAAGATAGGTTGAATGCACCCAGTAAATAAAAGTCAAGGGTATTTTTTTTTTTTTTTAAGGATAAACCCTTTAGGACAAGGGTTGGCAAACTATAGCCCGTGGGCCAAACACAGCTTGCTGCCTGTTTTGGTAAGTAAGTTTGACTGGAACACAACCACACCCATTTGTTTCCCTGAGGTCTGTGGCTGCTTTCTCTTTACAATGGCAGACGTGGATAGTTCCAACAATGGCCAAAGAGCCCACAAAGCATAAAATATCCACTGTCTGAACCTGAACAGAAATGTTTGCCAACTCTACTCTCAGGCCAAGAGAACAGGCAAAGAGCCAAAAGCAACATGTAGAGGAATAGAAAACAAATGGACAAATAAACTAACTGGGCTGATCCGAAGCAAGCCGACCAGCCTGGCAGAGGATGAGGTAATCACAAGTATAACTTTGATCAATGTAAAAGACATCCCCTTTTTATACAGAAACTCAGTAAATGTAACACTTATGAGCCTTTCTTGAAAAAACTTGACGGTGAATTACAGCTAAGCAATTTAAATAACAGCCACGGAGGGGGAGCCTGAGATGAAAGGTCTGGTGGAGACAGGCACTCTTTTCAATATAGAGTTAAGATTAGGTAATTCTGGGAATTAAGATGGCAAAACAGCATCAAGTATCACATACCTTGACAATGTAAGAATAAGACCACCAAAAGGGACACAGGAGATGGTGAGAGGGATGAGAAAAAGCAGGGTAAGAGCGCTAACTTCCTCATCCCCAGCAGAAAGTCTACTGGTGTGCCTAAAAGTGAAACTGTTATTTAAAACCAGTAACAACTGGGACTTGCCTGCTGGTTAAGGATTCACTTTGCAATGCTGGGGATTCAGGTTTGACCCCTGGTTGGGGAATTAAGATACCACAAGCCACAGAGCAACTTAGTTGGGCCCTCCTGGCACAACTAGAGAGTCCGTGCACCACAAGGAAGGATCCCACGTGATGCAACTAAGATCTAATTCAAACAAATAAAAAATTAAAAACAGTAACAACCTAATGATACCAATTAATGTTATTTACAACTTTTTATTCTTTTCCTTTTTAATCTTAAAAGGATCTTTATGATCCCATTTTTATAGAATTCTTTCTCTTTCCATCCAATCTTTTTATACATGCATAGAGAACAGCAAGAAATGATGTTTATCTATTCTTAATTTTTTTTTTCTGAGTGGAAAAAGTCTAGTGATGTTTTTCTCTTCTCTCTATTTTTTCTACAAGCACGAATTTTTATAACTCCATAATGTTGAACACTGAACCAAAAGGGAAACAACAACCAAAAAACAAGCACATATAAAAATGTAAAGAGCAATAGTTCCCTATGTTTTGTTTTTTACCATTGTAATATCCAGCAGCCAGGTGGTGGTGGGGCCGGGTGGGCATCCAAGCCAGGCTAAGGCACTGACCACACTCAGAGGGTTCTGAAGCTTGCATAGACCCTACCTGGAGGGTTGCCACACAGTGAACCTGCAGGGACAGAGAGACAAGACCAGGATTAGGCATAACTACTGTCTGGAATGAAGGCTCAAATCAGTGTTTAGTCAGCACGGGGTGGGAGATTTTCCAGAGGTGGAAGGAGACTCACTGTGGAATTGGTAAGGGAGGCTCTAGAAGATGGAGCCTCGGCTTAAGGGAGCAGGCTCCTCACTCACCTTATAGATGGCAGGCTTCACTGCATCTGTGAGGAAGAAGGGCAGAAACTGAAGTTCTAGATCCAGACGGCTGGGGTCCCAACCAGGCTGAGCTCGCAGACCAGCACCCCTGCCCTCTCAACAATGCCCCTCCCTTTCACTTTTCTCTTGCCACCATCAATGTGTGAACTTGCCTCTGCCTGCCCCCAGATCCTTCTTCCTGTTCTACTTGACTGTGCCCTTCCTCCTATGAGAATGCCTAATCTCTCCACTCTGCTCTCTTCTCAACTTCGCTTTCCTTGTCCAGAGCGTGGCTCATCTGATCACCCCTTCTGCACTCTCCACTTTCTCTCCTGCTATTGGGTCACTCGCAAGCATAGAAGTAAAACATGCACTCTTGTCTCTGGTTAATCAAATGAACAAACCAAAGCCTTCCTTTACCCCTTATTTTGGCCACACCTCGTGGCATGTGAGACCTTAGTTCTCTGACCAGGGATTGAACCTGTGCCCCCTTGCATTGGAAGGATGGCTTCTTAACCAGTGGGCTGCAAAGGAACCCTCCCCCTCTACCCTTCATTCACTTCCAGCCACCGACCTCTTTATTATGATCTCCTTCAGAGACCAGCATCCTGAAAGAATTGTCTGTACACCTCTGTCCTAACTTCTTAATTCCCACTCCCTCCTCAATCCATGCCTAACACCAGAAACCACTAAATAGGGAATTTCTCAGGGTTTAAACCCAGGGGTCCTCTTCTTTAAACATGCAGTACTGTTGAAAAACAAGTAAATTTAATCAAATGGGAGCTGCCTTTCTCTGCTCCTTCCTCTTCATGCTCACCTTCAGCTCCATATTCTCCTTCCCTTCACAACAAAGAGAGCGTGTTCTCCTGTATGTTTGGTGGTGAGGGGAGGAGAGGTGAGGACAGGGTTGGGGGAGGAAGAGGAGTATGGCAGGAGATAAGCTCCAGGCACCAGCCTCAGCCTGTGGCAGCTCCTCACACAGCCAGTTAACTGGGGCAGTGAGAGGGGGAAGACCTGAGAGCACAGGAGAGCATGGAAGTGGGGAGATCAAAGACAATGTGCTCAAAGAAGGCAGTTACAAGACTGAAAAAGAGAGAAGTAAAAGAATGGGGAAGAGTGAAGTCAGAATGGGAGGACTGACTGGGTAAGGCTCTGCACTGGAGACACTGGGCCTGGAGGAGTTTCGGGGTGCGGGGGGAGGGGGTGGACAGGCCCTTCTAAGCTCTGGCCACAACTCCAGCAGCCCCATCCTCCTTGCTGCAATACTCACCTAGGGGCTGCTGAGCCAGCAGGGCCTCGGGATGGGGCAGGCTGAACAGCAGCACCTTCCCATCTGAGCAGGCAAGAGCCAGGAGACCCAGTCGGGGCAGGAGAGGAGCCTAGAGGGTGACACCAGATCTGCACTGAGACTTGCTGCTGGAAGGAATGTCTCAGAAAATGCGTGAGCTTCTGGTCCCTGAAAATCTGATATGGAGCTGCTGGACAAACTCCACCTCCCACTCTCCAACTTCCCTTTCTCCAACTCTGGGAAGACCCAGGGCCCCTTTGTTCTGGCTGAGGCCAAAGGCCACCCCACAGTCAAGTGGGAAGTACCTTCCGAGGGGTGCCTGGAAGTTCCCATGCTCCACTGGGGCAGAACTTGAGGTCCCAGATGCAGCCGTGGTCACAAGCTATCCCGTAGACAAAGTGGGCTCTGTTGCCAAGACTGAGAGAGAGAGCATGTGCAGAGAATGGGTAGGAAGGAAGGGTCTAGAGCTTCCAGAGCCTGTGTTCCCCTTGTCTCAACCCAGTCTGAGCCTTCCCCTGCCCCCAGCCCAGACCCACCCTTCTTTCTTCCTCCACCACTCTCCCCTGGCAGTGTCCCAGCCCCACCTCACCAGCTTTCTTGCTGCAAGGTCCCAAGGTCCCAGAGCTGGAGCAGCCCAGGGCCCGAATACAGCTGGCTCAGTGAGTGTGTCTCATTCATGTCAGGGCTGGAGAAAAGAGCCACATACTGCGAGGCTGCTGACCCCTCTGGCACTGGGCACCAGTCCAGAGCCCAGAGTGGGCCCCCAGTGAAGAAAGACACATCCAAGCGCTCTGGGTGTGCAGTGATAGAGCTAAATCTATAGAAAAGGCAAAGATGAAAAAAAGGAGCTAGTAAAAGGCAGTAAGGACTTCAGTAGATGAATGGATCAACTGTGATACATCCAGACAATGGAATATTACTTGGCACTAAAAAGAAATGACCTATCAAGCCATGAAAAGGCATGAAGGAAACTTGAATGCACATTACTAAGTGAAAGAAGCCCACCTGAAAAGGCTACATACTGTATGATTCCAATTATAAGACATTCTGGAAAAGGTTTAACTATGGAAACAGTAAAAAGATCAGTGATAACCAGAGGCTGAGGAGGGGAGAGATAGGGGATGAACAGGCAGAACACAGAGTATTTTTAGGGCAATGCAAATACTCTATATGATACCATAATGATGGATACCTGTCATTAAACCTTTAACCAAACCCATAAAGTGTACAACAGTAAGAGTGAACCCAAAGGTAAACTATGGACTTTGAGCGATTGTGATGTGTTGGTGCAGGTTCATCGATCATAACAAATGCGCAAATGCGCCACTCTGGTGAGGGACTGTTGATAATGGGGAAGGCTGTGCGTGTCGGGGTGGGGGTGGAGCGGTGGTGGGGAGAGAGGGAGTATATGGGAACTCTCTCTACCTGCCTCTCAGTTTTGTTGTGAACCTAAAACTGCTCTTAAAAAAGAAAAAAAAAAAGGAATGCAGACAGAATTGGAGCGCCACCTGGAGCTCCTGACCTAAGCAAGCACCAGAGCATCACTCACAGTCAACAAGCGAGACCAGTCCTAGCCACCATGTTATCTTCCTCCTTCCCTTCCCCAGGTCTGTCTAGCTCCAGGCTCACCTTCAAAGGTGACAGGCCATGCATTCTGATTCACTACAGTGTTCACTCTAGGGCCAGTCTGTCCACGTCTAGCTGAGTAGATGTGACCTTGAAAACTTGTTCCACCCTCAACCTCCCTAGGCTCCCTCAGTCTGGCCAGCAGAGAGAAGCGCTGCAGATTAGAGGGGGCTGAGCAAATATAGGCAGCTCTCCTAGCCTTGGGACCAACTGGACCAGCATTCAGGGAAGAACAGGGCCAATCTCCCATCCCCTTTGACATCCATTTTTCCTACTTCTGTCTCCCAGAATCAGAAAAAAGAGATGCGATCATCACCTGTTTATTCTGTAGAGGGTGCCATCTTCAGGAAGTCCTTCACGTTGTACAGAAAACAGCGGGGACTTCTCCTCCTGGGGCAGGTAGGGAGCTGCCTCGCTGGGGGATGGCAAAGGGAACAAACAGTCTAAATGAGGAAAAGTTTCACCTATACTGGGATTCCCATGATCAATCTAGAGTCCTCAGTTACCCTTCTGCCTCCAGGGGTGTCACCCGCTCCTAGATTTCAAAGATGCCCCTTCAACTTACAGTTCAGATAACAAGCGCCACTTCCACGCTAAAGGAATCCATTCCGCAAACTCCCAGTATGAATGCTTCTGATCTCGGCTGGAGGAGCAGAAGTAGCATTAGTGAAGGAGAGATTCCAGAGCAGCACTGCCCCATAACTTTCTTTGAGGATGGGAGCAATCTGTTATCTGTGCTAATCTTAACACACAAGCTGCAAGTAGCTATTGGGCACTTAAATGTGGCTAGAGCAACTGAGAAACTGGACTTTTAACTATATTTCATTAATTTTAAATGAAATTTAAATGGCTTCGTGCAGCTTGCAGCTACCAAATTGGACAGCACAGCTTGAGAGCTTCTGCCTTTGGAGCAGGACCTTTGAGTTACAAATGTCTTCCCCGTGTTCTACACTGTGGGTGCTTGCCCCACTTCTCACAGCCCCACTGCTAGGCTGGGTCCTCGGCCTTCCTTTGTTCTCCACCCCTACCTTTCATCCCCAGCTCCCGTTCCCCAAGTCTCACATATCCTTGGTGAGATGAAGGCACTTCCAAACAGGGGCCATGATGTGATTTGGTAAGCCATTGTGAGCCATTCCCCGAACGTGTGGCTTCTGCTTCTGAGGATCAAATTGAAGAAAGTGTAAGTCAGAGAATTTTACAGGCTAGAGAAAGTCCCCAGGAGAGAGCTTTCCCAGCTTTTTCTTCTCCTGGTACTACTTGCTCTCTAATTTTTCTCCTATCGGCATCTTAAAAGATTTGTATCTTAACCATTACAATGACCTCTCCATCTTTTGCTCTTACTTCTCCAGCAAAACCTGCTCTCCTATTTTCTGTTCATCTTCCTTGGTGTGTTTCTACAGCACTTAATTCAGAGCACTCCTATTTGCTTCCTGAAGCTCCTGCCCTGGGGGTAGTCTCCCTCCTTTGAGGGTTAGTCACTGAAGGTATTTCCTAGAGTTCCTGTGTCTTCTCAACCCTCAATACATGTACTCCTGGTAATCTCATCCTTTTGACTCATGGCTTTGACCCCCATTTTTATGCCTGACTGCATCTTAGCAAATGTAACCTTTACTCAGTCTCAACTTTTCTACAAAATCTAGACTCATACAATGTGGTGCTGAGCCATATTAGAACTTGAGGCAAAAGTGAGTATCACTAGTATACTTCCTGCCTTTATTGAAAATTTTGTATTTTCTTCAGCATAGATTTGTTGCATTAATTTTGATTTTTAAGATGTTGCATTGAGACATTTATCTTTACTAGAGGGTTCTGGTGCTCCCTTAAATGCCCCTGGGAGGAGTAAAGCACTGGTCCTATATATCTGACTGGCAACCAGACGTCTCCAGAAGGATGTCCCTTGACCCATTGGCCTCTCCAGCTCGACATGTCAGAAAGTAAACTCATCACTTCGCCTGCCCACCTTCACCCTTCCTGCATCCCCCACCCTTTCTGTGTTCCCAAGTTCAGCGTATGAGAGCACCATCAAAGTTGGAAACTCCTGCCCTTTCCTCTCCTTCAACTCCCAACTGCTATTAATCCTCTTACGTATCTCTTATCTCTGTCTCCTGATCTTTTCTTCCTCCACTGCTTAGTTTAGGCCCTTACCACCTCTCACCTAGAGAAATGAAGCTGCCTTCTCATTGTCAACTGCAAATTAACCTATTTTCCTAACCGATCATGTTCTTTTCCTACCTAAAAACCATGGTTGTACAGAGTTTCTGTTTGGGATGACAAAAGTTTTAGAAATGGATAGTGGTGATGGTTACACTACACTGTGAATGCAATGAATGCCCCTGAATTGTACATTTTAAAACAGTAAATTTTGTTATATCTATTTTACCATAATTATACACACACATACTCTATTGGCTCCTACCAGTTTCATTTCTTTCATCCTCTCTAGTCTAATCTTCCCCACGTTAACCCAGGCCCTATGCTGCAGCCATAACCAGTTTCTGGGAAATCATCCTCTCTGACAAACTTCTGTTCCTTTCTAGACCTAACTCAACGAGCATTTCTTTATGAAGTCTAAGCAGTTAACCACCCTTCCTCTATATGCCTAAAGCATTCTGTTCCCTCCTGGTGCAGCATTTATTACACTGTAAGCTTTGTACGGGAGGACCCTGTCTTATTCATGATTGTGCTTCCTAGCTCAGAGGAGATGCTCAATGTATGAACAAATAATCTTGTTTAGTTACACCCTCAGCTTCCAGAATCTCAACTGTGTTTGAAGTTGCTCTTTCTTAACTTTCCCCTGTTTTGGCCATCCTAGTTACTAGGCTAAAGCCTTCCTTCTGGGCACCCTGCTGATCCTCCCAATAATCCTCCTATTTCTCCCTCCATGGTCTTGTCCACTCAGGTTACCTGAGTAGATCCTCGGGCAGTGCTTCGGGGTGCTGCAGGCTCGGGGTCAGAAGAGTTCTCACTTGGGGCCTCGCTTTCTTCTGCTTCTTCAGCCTCAACCTGGAGAACAAAGTCTTCATCCCGTGCGGTGTTATCCCCTTCTCCACGGAGACAGGCTGCCTGCGGCTGGATTATCTTCGGCTGGGTAGGGCTGCTCACCTGGGGGCCCTCAGGACAGGACACTGGAGTAGGCAGCGCTGTTGAGAGCTCCTCCGCCAGTTCCTGAAGATACAGAAGTGCCCTGCAGGACAGGGCAGAGTCAGAGCCATAGCACAGCCACTTCACCCAGGGCCCACTCTGCCTGACGCTTGGCCAATTCTCATCTCACTAGATCCTCCCAGTGACCGTGTGAAATGGCTATTACTTTCCCTCCCCCTTTGATAGATGTAGAAACAGAAATCCAGGAAAGTTAGGTGACTTGGACAAGAGGATTCAGATCACATATGTGGAATCTGAACCCAGGTCTTCTGAGTCCAAGTCTGAAGCACTACCACAGTCAGAGATCATTGAGGGAAAATGGAAAGGATGGAAGGACATAATATATGCTGACGTATACAACACAGTAAAACTGCAGTGAAGACTTGGAGGAAATAGCGGAAAATGTGATAGGATGAGGTACAGAAAGAAACCGCCCACAGAATTTAACCAGACAGAAACTGCTGTTGAAGACCTAGAAGACTGCTCAAGTGCCCAGAAGCCAGCACCACCCCTGCTTACCTGACACCTCACCACAGTCCACTCATCTCTCCAGCATCTGCCCCACCCCCACCCCTTCACCCCAGCCCCCCTCCACCAAGCTGCGCCCCACAATCCTTACACTTGGGCAGCCCTTCGGCGGGGTCGTTCCCCAGGAGGGGTCTCAAAGTCCTCAGGGGGCATCTTTGGATGTGGAGACTCTGGCTGATCTAGGCCTTTGGACAACTTCAGCAGTAGCAGATCTGCCTTGGACTTTCGACCTCGTTTCTTAGGCATGGGGGTGGACAGAGGGTTGGATTGATCTAAGAGACCAGGAACCCGAGGGGCTGATGGAGAATTAGGCTGCTGGGGCCTTTTGGGGCCTTTCCGTGTCCTACCACCTCTCTTCGGGCCAGGCTTTGAGGCCCTAGGCTTTGGGACCTTTGACATCTCTGAAGAAAGATCTGTAGAGAAGAATATGGGTCTGTGAGATGGGACCAGAGCTCAAACCTTTTTGGAACAGATTACACCATACCCAGGTTGTAAAGTCCTATGAGCTTGACCTGCTCTCGTTCATCTTAAGCTGAGCATGCAGGGCTAAAAGGCTGAAAGATCAAGGGACACACCTTGCTGTTGCAGTCTGGAGAGGCTTTCCTGCTCTGGAAGGAGCCTCCTCTCATCCAGAGAATCCTCATATCCAGGGAAAGGGGTAGATAATGGCATCTCTATGGAAGCCTCCACACTGGTTGTTTCTGAGGAGGCCTTGACGTCAAGCTGGTTCAGCACCTCTTGTCCAGGAGAGTCTACCACAGTCATGTTCCCCACGGGGCCGGCCTCCTCCAGAGCCATATAGCCGACCCCGTAGGTATCCATCAGCACCCCAAAAAATGGCTGCCCCTGCATGCAAGAGACATACAAATGACGAGAAGGAAAAAGCTCTGGTAAGAGCTCAGATTTTTCCACCTCCTGTCTTTCTCTTCTCATCATTGTTCCTCCAACCACCCCCACCACCCCACCTTCCCAACCAACCAGAAACCCAAACTCTGGTCATTCATTCATTCAGCAGTAATTCCTAAGCATCTTCTATATAACAGGCACTATTCTAGGATCTGGTAACATGACAATAAGCAAGGCAGACAAGGTGCCTGATCTCATGGAACTGACAGTGAACAAACAATAACAAGCTACCATTTAGTAAATGCTTACTACATGCCAACTACTATTCTAAGTGCTTTATTCAGATGATTTAAAGTGAATGAACAGTTATTTAACCCCTTTCCCTGAAACCTAATGAAATGAATCATTCCTCTCTTAAAAAAAATGAGAAAGAAAAAAAAAATCACCTGTTATGAAGCAGGGAAAGGCCACAAGTTTCTAAAATAAACTATAAAGTATAGCTGCCAGATACTATACAATTTAGATCAAACTGAAGGAGAACAGGATGACTAGAGCTAACATCCATCTTTGTGAATATTAGTCAAGGTGCAGATTTATTTAAGGATAGGTAATTTCTAGTGTCCTGCTAGCAATCTTTCAGCTGGATGGGGAGGTGGTAGCCTATGAGACAATTAAGGAACATCCCACTACCTTAAGAAACTATTTAGACATTGAAGAATAGACTGAAAGTGTCACGGATCTTCATTTTCTTCAAACCCAAAAAGTCAGCTATGCAACTACGGACCAAAGAAAACTGACAATGATAAACAAAACAGTGACCGCCACACCAAAAACCTGAGCAACAGAGAACTGCAAGGGCCCAGTTTGCAACCAGAATAACCTACCTGTCTGTGACAAAAGGGAAGAAATAACTCAGATCCAAGGAGGAATCCCTCCATAGATCTGTATATGTCTTAAGGATGAAGAATTCATCAGCCTCAGTGGAAAGTGTGTTAATAAATACCATAAGAAATATCATACAAATTAAAATTTCCTACTGTCTCTCTTCAAGAAGATATCCTTATGAACTATAACAACAGCCAACTCTCTAACTCAGGTGCTAAGGATACATTATAACACCATATGCTAAAGATACAATATAACAATATCAAGGTAAATAGAGGTCAATGAAACTCCACCTACATTGTTCTCTTTGTTGCTGTTTAGTTGCCAAGTGGTATCCTGTTCTTTGCAACCCCATGGACAGTAGCCTGGCTCCTCTGTCCCTGGGATTTCCCAGGAAAGAAGACCAGAGTGAGTTGCTATTTCCTTCTCCAGTGGATCTTCCTGACCCAGGGATTGAACCTCCATCTCTAGCACTGGCAGGCAGGTTCTTTACCACTGAGCCACCAGGGAAGCCCACATTGTTCTCTGGTAAACAGCAAACCCGGAGAGAACTACTCCATTCAAAATCAGGAATAAGCAAAAAGGATCCAATGGGACCTACGCCTAGTTGCTATAGAAAGAATAAAAAGGACTCAAATGAAAAAGGTGAAAAGTACTGTTTCAAAGAATGTCTCCAGAAAACAAGAAATTTTCCAACAAAAACTTCTATAGTTTCAAAAAAGCCAGAGACTGTGAAATCCAATAAGAGATCAAAGAAGAGATAAAACAATGGCAAGGCAAAAAAAGAGCTGGTAGTCATAAGGAAAGAAACTGAATAAAAGAATAAAATCAAAGAAATGAAAATCAGAGGAGAAGCAAAATGTTGAAACTACTGAAAAGACAATCAGTGGTATGAAAGGCGTTTGAGAGAAACCATGCAGACTATAAAGAGATAACGGTGACTAGTGGGGAAGGCAATGGCACCCCACTCCAGTACTCTTGCTTGGAAACTCCCATGGATGGAGGAGCCTGGTAGGCTGCAGTCCATGGGGTCGCTAAGAGTCAGACACGACTGAGCGACTTCACTTTCACTTTTCACTTTCCTGCATTGAAGGAAATGGCAACCCACTCCAGTGTTCTTGCCTGGAGAATCCCAGGGATGGGGGAGCCTGGCAGGCTGCCATCTATGGGGTCGCACAGAGTCGGACACGATTGAAGCAACTTAGCAGCAGCAGCAGCAGTGAGAAGATGGTATGGGCGAAAAGAGAAAATGGGGAGCTAATATATGAATAATTGCTATTTCTAAAGAACAGAGAAGAAAAATGGGAACAGAAAAAATGTTCAAAGACCTAACAAAAGAAAATTTCCTGAAATGAAAAACAGAATGTGTACTTTCCTGAAGTAAAGGAAGATCTCAGCCTAAAGTTAAAAGGGCTTATCATATAAAAAGGACACAAAAATCAATAAAGACTCATTAAGAAATATCTGAATGAAGACTAAATTTCTCCTACAAATGGGGGTGGGAGGCAATCAGGTCAGCCTGGGAGTTCTTAGAAACATTTGATGCCAGAGGATAAAGAAACAAAAGGATCAAGAGAATTCTTAATTGTCATTCATGTAAAGGTAACAGGATGACATTCTAAATATAGAAACTTCTACAAGTTTCTAGAAATTACAAAAGTAATCCCCAGAATAGAGGAAGGGTTAGGGGGCAAAAAAGTTTAGGAATAAGTACTTATCAAACTGAGAAGTGGTTCATAGCTGCTGGTTCAAGAACCACCTGGCCTCTCCTCTGCCACGGTAGGGAGTCACAGCTGAACCAAGAAGCCCCTGCCATAGGTGATGGCTCCATAAACAAGCTGCCTCTGCAATAATCAGAAAGTGACCAACTGAGGCAGACTCTTCTCTGGCTTGCAGATCCAGAACTGTGTCACTGCCACAATCTGCAAAAGCAAAATGCATGCCGTCTGGCCTGCCTCCTCTCTAAACTGAAGTCTAAATTTGAGTTCTTCAAGAGCATATTCGATTTGTAAGACCTAAATCATATTCAGAATCTTGAATGGAAAAATTCCAGGAAATGAAGTTTCTAGCTTTCCAGGCTCTCAAGTGGAGGTTGCTCATTCTCTCGAATCCCACTTACCCCAGGGTAGAAAGTGGGATTAGTGTTTTCTCAGTTCTTCTCCAGTGCCAATTCTTGACCAAAAAGTCCTCCCCATCTTGTAAAACCTTGTTCCTTCCAAGCCCGTAACATTTGGCTAAATCACTGGTATCCACTCCACTGTCACACCCGGGATGCCAACATATAAAACCTTTTTTTAACCTCCAAAATCACTAAGACACCCACTGTCTGATCACGACCTCCCATCATTACAGCCAGGCTGCCCAACTATGATCACTGTATCTACTCTTCACCATGTTAATTACTCCACTATCCACTGATCACTCGAGTTTCTCCCTATGTCAGCCATATCCCATGTAGTTTAGACTCCTTTATTTTAATCAGATTCTTACTGATATTACAAACTTCCTTTCATCTTTTTGTTTCACAGGCCTGGCAAAACTCAAGTCCTGGATGAACCAATCCCCCATTGCAACCAGTACATCTAAGCTAGCTGGGCACTAAAGTCACCCTTTCTTTCTGTCAGCTCCCACACCCTCTTCTTTATTGTCTAATCCCATAGTCTTCAGCAAATGACTAAGTCTTAGATTTCTGAAACAAAAACTAAAAAACTAAAAACCAGTGGTCAAGAATTTGCCTTGCAGTGCAGGGGCAGGTTCGATCCCTAGTCAAGGAACTAAGACTCTCGTGTCACAGAGCAACTGAGCCCCTGTGCCACAACTAGAGAATCTGTGCACCACAAAGAAGATTTTGTGTGCTACAACTAAGACCTGACACAGTCAAATAAATATTTAAAAAGAAAAAACCACCAAAAGCCATACTTCAATTTCTTGTCAAATAACTAACACTCCCTGCTTCTGAGTCTGTCGTCCACTCTCTGAAGTCAAGCTTTCCAGTTATGTTCTCGCTCCATGCCCCCTCTGGGCCCACCCAAGGGAACTGGTGATGCTTATCCTTTTCCTTTCCCTTGCCTCCTTCTAAACTGCAGCAAACGCCTTCTAAAATTTAACAATTCACTTGTTTCTTGTCTTTACACGTAGTTGGCAGCTTTTTGCTTATTTGCAAACTCACTGCTTTTGTCCTTCCATATTCAATTCAGTTTGCTTTTTCTTTTTTAGGTTTGTATAAAACCTTTAATTGATACAAAATACTTATAATTATGTGTAGAATGTAAATAACAATAAAACGCCTGTGTATCTGCCATATTTCAACTCAGTTTTAATAGAAATGTAACTTGTACATACTCAAATTTCCTTAAAATTTAAACATGTCACAAATATATAAATATAGTGACAAATCAATTGACATTAAAAATGATGGGAAACAATACAATAACTCTTGGCAAGCATCCAGATCAACCAGTGAGAGTAATCAGACCTACAGGAAAAAAAACCTATAGGCTTCGAGAATTCAGTGTGCCATGGGCATCAGTTTGTATGCTTTATAGAGGAAAAGGAGAATGTCAGTTAACAGAGGGAGTTAGTTAAATGAAGATCAGTTAAGAGAACTTCTGTATGTCTTGAAGATTTCTCCGTATCTGTACACATACATCCATCTCATTCTTCTGGGCTACTATGTGGTGTTCCATGGGATTATAGTTTATTTGGGTATTTCGCTTTTAATGAACAATTGGATTACAATACTATTACAAATACTACTGCAATGAATATTCAAGTATAGATCTCTTCAGTAATGAGAAATTATTTTTCTAGAATAATCAGCTGAAGTGAAATTACTGGGTTAAAGCGTACACACATTTCAAAATTTGATACTTCCAAACAGGTCGCCAAGATGAAAATCAATTTATACTCCCATTAACTGTAAAAATGGGTATACGCATTTTACTACCTTTGTCAATCTTCGATTTTTGCCAGCCTGATGGGTGAAAAAATTCCTCCTTGTGTGTGCTTTTAGTCACTCAGTCATGTTGGACTCTCTGCGATCCCATGGACTATAGCCTGCCAGGCTCCTCTGTCCATGTGGGTTCTCCAGCAAGAATACTGGAGTGGGTTGCCATGCCTATCCTCAGGGGATTTTCCCGACCCAAGGACAACCCATTTGAAGTCTCCCTCATTGCAAGCAGATTCTTTACCCACCAGGGAAGCCCATTTATTTGCATTGTCCTGATAATAACTGAGGTTAGCAACTTCTTTTTTATATGTTGGACATCTATGTCTTTTATGAATTGCCCATTTCTGTAGGACAAATTGATCATTTTCTTATTGATCTGTGGAGTTATTTATGTTGTGAATATTTTCTCTCGGTATCTACCTTTTTTAACTTTGCTTATAATGTTTCTTGCAAAACTAAGGTTAAATTTTATGAGTTAAATTTCTCAGTCTTCTCCTTTATGGCTTCTGTGTCTTTGGGGCCACCCTGCCTCACATAGGATCTTAGGTGCAGACCAGGGATTGAACCCCTGCCTCCTGCAGTGGAAGTGGAGAGTCCTAACCACTAGACCACCAAGAAATTCCTGTGTCTTTAAAAAAGGTATTTCCTACCCCATTGATAATATCAGAATATAACATATCTTATTTTTTTCTAATGATTTTTCTAGTTTTAGATCTTACATGTAGCTGTTTAGTCCATCTGGAATTTTTTAATAAGAGATATGGATATTTACTTATTCCATAGTTATTTTCTTTATAAGTTTCATAAGATAGGGACCTTGTCTGATTCATTATTGTATCCAGAAACTAGTACATGGTAAGTGCAATAATTAACCTTTGTTGATTTAAGGACTAACTTCTCAAGGTACAAGAATCTCTATAAGGATTCACTTCTCAGAGAAGGCAGCAGCAGGGTGTAGTGGTTAATTTCCATTTTTGACTTTACAATACAAATTTTGGACACAAGCAAAAGAGGTTTAGTAAATTTGTACCAGGATTTATAAAATTTTAAATCTGCACCCCAAATTGTCTGGTTCCCATGCTGCTCCAAGGCCGCCAGCCTGATCTCCCCAACCACAGAAAATGATTAGGTAACACTGTTCTGCAGGTATGGAATTATTTTACACACACGGCATGGTCTAATACATTATTTCCAAAGTGTTCCCATGGTACAACTGGTGGTCTGCAAGATGACTTCTGATACAAAATTGAACAATTTTATTTGATTAATTATGTTTTTATTTTTACTTGTATTTAAAAAAACTGTAACTAGTCCATGAAATCCCTGGACTAGTTAGATCAAGACTAAAGCACTTAAACCTTAAAATTAAATCAATTTAAAGAAAACAATTAAGAAAGTACTACAGATGATAAGAAAGGGTGGCAAAAAGGAACGAAGGCACAGGAATGAGGTTTGTGTAACAATATGCCGCTGGGGCCCTCGGCTTGCACCCTGCACTTTTAACAAAGTGAGTTTCGCGGGTGAAGCTCAAGTCGCCACCTCTCCCTTTCGGAACAGAAAGCCAAGTTGCTGCGTGATAAAAGGACTAGATTGGGAAACATAACTGGCCCCTGGCTGCGCCAATGGGGTTGCAGCGCGCGGGGCACAACCCCCAGGGTTACAAGGACCTCGCCGAGGAAGAGGCTGAACACACTACAATGAGAAGACTGACCCGCCACCACTCTAGGGGTGACCGCTTGGTCTTTCTCAGTCCTGGGAGTGGGGTTAGCTTTCACCACTAGCCTGTTCGGGAAGTGAGCCGTGAGTTTCCTAAGGCTGAGGACTACAGTAGGTTCGCAGAGTTCGAGGTTTGCAATGTTCGCAGCGCCGGGGCCCGGACACAGGATAAGATGTTACGGACACCTCACTGGGAAAGAAGGCGAAACCCGAGGAGATCAGAGATAGGGGCTGCCACCGTGGGTTAGGGAGGTGGGGAGCACGGCGGTTTCCGTAGGAGCTCGGGGGCTGGAGGTCGCGATGCTGAGCAGAGGCGGAAAAGCGGAGCCGGAATTGGTTCCCAATGTCTTAGTGCTATCAAAAAAAGAAGGGGGGGTAGTAATCGTGGGGCCCCTCACACCCCGCTGCGGTACACTCACCCTCACCAAAGTCCTTCCGGAAGTCCAAGTTCGAAGATGGCGCCGCCTGTCTGGTCGCCGTTTTATGACGAAATCTAGTAGCTACTCTTCATTGACGTTCCCCCCACCCCCAGTGCACAAGGTAAACACGTGGGCTTGGCCGGGAATTTGTGCCCCAGGACGTTTTCTATTAGACTATGTATTCCATAATGCAATGCGGCGAGCGTCCCCAAGCCCGTCGCAGCGGGCGCCGCTCCCGGGCCTCCGAGGCGCGGGGGACGAGGCACGGCCTTATGGGAATTGCAGTGTCCCGAAGGGAAGACTGACGCCTGCGCGTTGACGGCCGTCGCGCCCCCGCGGGTTCCCACGCGGCTTCTATGCGAGCCTCGAGAGTGCGGGCGCCCAGGCCCGAGTGTCGCTCCCGAGCGCTGAATCCTGGCTTTGTGTGGAGACTACTGGCCCGTGGCTGGCAGGGCCGGGCAGACCAGAGAGTACTTACCCGCAACCCCCGCGCCGTCGAGCGGAAGCCTGGGAGACAAAGGAATCCGTGCCTCGGGCCGCGGGGGGACGACTCCGGCTTCCGCCCCAAGGGCAGCCCCCAGCAGATCCAGCCACTAGTGTAAGCCAGGGATGGACCCGAGACCGAAACACAGTGAAGGGGAGGAGCAGAAGAAAAGCCTGGCTTGGAGACGCTCTACTCAAATGATCCTCAGGCTTGGACCCTCCCCTTGGTCGTAGGCCTCTCCCCACTCCCTCCCTGGGTGGTCGGTTGTGGTTGGAGAAAGAATGTAACAAACTTCTGCCGTTTCCTGAGGCATTTAAAGCTGTAAATCACACAGGTCTGCATATACCGAATAGGAGAGTTCAGGATATACAAAAATGGACAAGAAAGGATGGGGTAAACCAGTCTTTTCCCAGATAATCTCATCTATTAAATTCCCTTGGTTACCCAAAATATTTATGAAAAACAAGGGAGAAGCTGCTGCTGCTGCTGCTAAATCGCTTCAAGCTAGCCAGGATTTAAAAGCTAGAGCAAGGGGACTCCCATCCCATTCGTCTTAAGTGGCCTAAAACAAGCTAAGGCTGTGCTGTGGCTTAGGGCAGGCTTTGTGAGGGTGCTGAAGTGGGTGCAGTGGAGGCTGTGGTTCCTCTCAATTTCAAGCATTTCTCTCTTCATTAAAAAACTTGTTTCAAGCATTTATTTCTCTAATGAACAAACCTCTTTGCCATTCCTATTGCCTCAGATTAGATTATCTTTGACTTCAACTATTGCAAAATCTTTCTCATATTAATAATTGTATCTATTTGGGGGATAAGACATTCACATGATTCGAAATTCAAAAGATGCATAGGGTATAGTGAAGACTCTTTTCCACTTCTCTCTCCGGTCTCCCGGACCACATCTACCTAGGCAGTTTTTTGTTACAAGTCCAAGACATTTTCTGTATTTATACTCATGCAAATACATATATATCTTTCCCCATTTTAATTCAAACAGCATCTACATTGTCCTGCACCTTACTTTTAACTGAGTGTACCTTGGAGACTATTCCATTGCTATATATAAAAACCTTCCTTATTGTTAGATTTCTTGTGTGTGCTCAGTTGTTAAGTCATGTCCAACTCTTTGAGACCCCATAGACTGTAGTCCACCAGGCTCCTCTGTTCATGGGATTTCCCAGGCAAGAAATACTTGAATGGGGTTCCCATTTCCTTCCCTAGGGAATCTTCCTGACCCAGGGATAGAACCTGCAGTCTCCTGCATTGGTAGGCAGATTCTTTAACACAGAGTCACCTGGGAAGCCCCTATGACTGCTTAGTATGTAATTATATAAATGTAATGTTAGTTCTTATTACTGATGGGTATCTAGGTGGTTTCCAGTCTTTTGCTAATACAAACAATGCTGCTCTATGTGTTAGTGCAAGTTCATGTGCCTGATACACAATGAAGCCAAACAAACTGAAACGTGGGAGTTTGGAACAAAAAAAGGTTTACAGCAGGGCCATACAAGGAGCTGAGTGGCTCATGCCTAAAGGCCCTGAATGCCCCAAAAGGTTTCAGCTGTGTGCTCATGGTAGTTAACATCTTCCATCTGTTGGAGAGGGAAGATGTTTTACATCTGCAAAACAACTTGGGAAATGTGCATCAAATACTACTATTGAATTACCTGAGAGAGGAGCTAAAGCAGAGGATGCAGGGGAAAGCCTGTCTAGGAAGGTCCCATGGTGTCTTGCTCTGTTACATATGGACTGCCCTGTTGGTCCAGTGTTTAAGACTCCCTGCTTCCACTGCAGGGGGCACGCCTCACAGGGGCCAAAAAGGGTGAAAATAAGATGCTGCTGTAAATAACCTTGTATCTAAGTTACTTTATATGTATAAATTCCTAGCAGAATTGCTGGACCAAAATTTAGGCGCACTTGTGGTTTTGATTGATGGGCAATCTTTTTTTACTGATCTGTTTCTCCATCTCTAATCTCTACCAGTTAGCTTTCTAAAGCACAGGGCTGATCCTGTTGAACCTCTGCTTAATTTTGATGATTGAGTGGTATGCTCAATATAAAAAAAAAAAAGAATTCATGAGTTTTATAGAGAAAAAGCAAAAATTCAACTTCTCATTGCATGGCATTGGAAGTAACTAGTGATCAATGCCTGAAAATTGACAACTTAAAAAATTAAGCATTGATCTTGCCTTTCCAGCATGAATTAGTAATTCAGAATACTAACTGATGACTAATGCCGAAGCTGAAGCTCCAATACTTTGGCCACTTGATGCAAAGAACTGACTCATTGGAAAAGACCCTGATGCTGGGAAAGATTGAAGGCAGGAGGAAAAGGGGACAACAGACAGAGGATGAGATGGTTGGATGGCATCACCAACTCGATGAATATGAGTTTGATCAAGTTCTGGAAGTTGGTGATGGACAGGGAAGCCTGGCATGCTGCAGTCCATTGGGTCACAAAGAGCTGGACACGACTTAGCAACTGAAATGAACTGATGAGAGACAGTTTTTTATAGAAGATTATCAGCTACTAAGCGTGGAATGATGTAATTAGGGAAAAAATTTACCATGTTGCATCCTCTAATGAAATAATTCAGGCAACAATCAAAAACGGATCCATTCATCACTGAAAATAGACTAACCAACCTGATGTGAGGCAGTATGAAACACAATCAGCCTGGTTCCTGGAACAAGTTAAATGTCATGAGAAAAGAAGGAAGGCTGAGGAGACTGCTTTTGATTCAAAAAATTCAAGACATAATAACCACAGATAATGTATGGATCCTGATTCAACTGTAAAAAGCCACTTTTGAGACAATGAAGGAAATCTGATTATGGATTAGACAAAGATAAGCAAGAATTTAATAAGTGTAATAACATGGTAAGTTTCCATATTTTTTAGAGATATGCTGATGTTTGGAGGAGTAAAATGATATAATGACTGGGATTTGCTCTAATGCAACTTCTGCAAGGAAAAAAAAAAGGAAACAGAAAGCATTCATGGGAAATCTTGATAATTACTGCATTTAGTGAGGGGGATTCTTTGAATAGTTCCCTGTACTTCTATGATGCTTGAAATTTTTCAATAAAACACACACATATACACACACAAAATGGATGACTCTTCTGTTTTTTAGGCTAACCATAATGGTCAGACTCTCACAATCTGAACCTAATCCAACCTATGTTAACAGCTTTATCACTAATTCTCCACACAAGCCTCCATTCTAGCTTTACCGCATGACTTGACACTTTGGAACTGGCTGATCATTTTAAGGCCTATTCTGTAGTCTAAATTATTCCCTCTGCCGATCTGCCTTCTCATCCTTTTTCCAATTGGGAAATTTCTTCTCCTTCAAGGCCTAGGTCAGATGTTAGCTGTGAAGTCTTGCCCAACCTCACTAGATCTCCTGAGTTGCTTCCAATGAACTCTGTTCATTACTACTAGTAGAATTTATCTCATACTGTAGACACTGTCTGTCTTCTTCCATCATGATGAGCACTCCCTAACAGCACACAGCATAAAAATTAAAGGCACAGACTCTAGACCCAGAATGCCTGAGATCGCATGCCAGTTTACTTAGCGTTACATTGGGCAAGTAACGGCAACTCTCTGTGCCTCAGTTTTCTCATCTGTAAAACCTCACTTCATAGGATGGTATTAATCTCTGTAAATAAGAAAGGGCCAACAGTTTCCAACACATGTTAACTACTGAGTACTAAGAATATAAAATATTAATATATTAATTGTAACATTATTTAATACAAATACCACTGTATTTGTTTAACATTAATATAATAATAACACTAAATACTAAGGGTAGGACTCCTACTTGTCCTTATTGTACTGCTCCTTATATCTAGCTCAGTGTCTGGCACATAGATGCTCAATAAATGGTTGATGACTTGGGATAATTTTTGGTCTCCATACTGACCTTCACTTTGGCCCCAAAGCACTGGCATGGACCTAATCACCTGAGAACATTTCCATAAAGTTTTGTCTAGAGGTTCGCAGCAGGTGCTAAGAGGGACTGGGGAGTCTGGACTCCTAAGTGGTGGTGATGCTAAAAGAGATAACAGGCAGCAGAGTTGCTGAGTGTAGGGAGTATGTCATTTATTGACCCTGTGTTCCGCCACTCACTGGTCACTACTCTTGACTCGTAGGACAACAGGTACAGAACTGCAAGGGATCATCCCCAGCTCTGTGATCACCAGGTCTACCAGTTCTGGGGGGGTCACATCATAGACCAGATTCAACAACCGTAGCGACGAGTGGTTCTGCCAGTTAGCCAGGGCCACATGTTCTCCTCGCTCACACAGCAGATCATCAGGGTCATCTGCAATGGGAGTACACCCTTTTATGTACTTTTAAAAAATAAGTTGTAGTTCAACCTCCCTTCTCCCTCCCAAATCTTCTCAGGTCCCCGGAACTTCCTCTTCTGCCCGCCTGGGCCTCCTTACCTAGCTCATTAGAAACAAAGGCATCAGTCTGCACACGCTCACAGAACTTGTATGTTTCACAGCAGACCAGCACTGGTACATTATGGGCCCGTGCCACCAGGGCCAGCTGTGCTGTCCCTACCCGGGACATCACAGACCCATTCGCCAGGAGAGCATGAGCTCCCAGTAGCACCTTAGAAACCTATTTTGAAGAGTAGAGAGAAGGAAAAAAAAAAATCATGTGTGACCAATACAGAATAAGGTTTCCAACTCCTACCCAGGACAGCAACATTAAGACAATGAGTAACAAATCGTAATAATGGCCCTTGGAAAACACCTGACCACTGATTCACTGCACCACCCACAGGAAGACTAAACTCTGAAGTTACTTTTGTCTGGTTCCCTGGTGGTGGCTGCTAGTTTAATATAAGGTTCCTGTCATAGCTAGACATGCTGTGTAATGTGCTAGAAATGTTCTTCCTATTAGCTATCAACAAGGTTACAGAGTTTTAGGATTTCTAGGTAAGTGCAATGTTGGGAAGATGGGATTACATCTTTACTACTGCACCCTTTTACTCCACTTTGGAGTCCCTTTACTCTGCCCTCACCTCTGGGAGCACATAGGAAGCTGCAGGAATCAGCAGGTAGGAGGCAGGGACCCCAGCACGGACCAGAGAACGTAGTGTGTGCTTTGCCTCCAGCCGTGGCCGGCTGTCCACCACTACCACGCGAAATTGCCGGCCCTTAGCCCAAGCCTCCTGAAGAATGTGTGATACCAGAGATGAGCTGGAGCGAAGGGAGAGGAGGATTCAGTTATAAACGTCACTGACTGATGGTCAGCTCATTCCTAAAGGGCAAAGGGGCAGTCCCTTCTTCAGATCATTTCACTTCCCAGTTTTCTTGGTCGTAGGGTTTGGCCCATACCATCCATATACCAGGATCACATCTCCATTACTGATCTTCTTATAAGCAAAGCGTGAGATTGCCTGAGCTGCAAGCACAATCTTCTCTTTTATATATCTGTCAATAGCTGCTCGTAGTTCTGACTTGGCCTAATGGAGTAAGACACTTAAGGAACAAGAAATGGACATTTTTTTCCTTTGATTATCATGCCAGATACTTGAACATGTGTATAACAATGAGACTAAAGGGGGCCCAGGTTAGACAATCCAACCACCTCCTTAACCCCTGCCCAGGCAGACCAGATAGCTGCCCTTCCTGGGAGTCCCAAATATGTTTCTAGCTCCATCCTCCCATGCATGCCTTGCTCATGCCTCATACTCATCACCTCCTCTTCCCGCTTAGAGCCGCTCACACCCGTGATCTCCTTGTTAAGGAACTTGATGGCGTTGTACATGCTGGCTGACAGGGGACGGCATTGAGTCAGGAAGCTACAACAACAACAACAACAACAACAACAACATCTTGCATCCATGCAATGCTTCACAGCTCACAAAGCTTTTATATTTCAAAACATCTTTTGAAAGAGAAGACAGAAAAATTAAAAACAGAGATAGAAGAGCAAGAAAAAGGGTTCAAGAAAAGGACGGAACAAGGTAAAGAGTGGGAGGAGACATGCAGTGGTCATCCTTACCTGAAGTAGGGCTTTAGTTTATTCACTAGGTCCCTTGACAATTCTTCACTGGGAGGTGTTGTGTAGTCCTGAATCACCTATAGGTACACAGGTTGATCAGTAAAAAGGCCCCCTGACAAGTCTCTGAAAGGGGAATAGGGTGAGCTTCTCTGAGGAGAGTCTTCTAGGATGGTGTCATTTCATCTTCCCCTAGAGATGACTCTGGCTGAGAGAAGCTGGGGTAGTGTTGGAGGTGAGGCTAGGTCATAAGAGGGAATAAGATGGGACATACCTGCTGCAAGGCACGAAGCAGGGCGATGCACCGGGCATTGGAGCCACTGACCAGGCCCTGGGAGTACTGCAGGCCGAGCCGCACCATGGCTGGGTGGATCACAGAGGATGGGATGCTGATGGGATGGCGGTGTCACACACTTTGCAAGGGAACTTGAGCACCTACTGCCCACCTGCCTCTGATGAAAATGAACCTCCTTCACTAGCACAGACACCCCCATTTCCTCAAGAGTTCTGCCTTGTGTTCATACTTCTTTCCACAGATCCAACCTCCAGGTTCCAGTCATTTTGAAAACAGAATTACTAAAACTCCTCAGACTTAAAAGTTATGACAGTTTCATAAAATCCTACCTCATAAACTGGGTCAAAGAGTTTTGTCTGCTGTACTGGGGTAGGTGGGAGAAGAGACTGACTTTGGATCCATAATCCTTTCGTGTAGGAACCTTGACAAAACAAGGGGACAGGACCAAAGGCCCTGAGTTTAAAACTGTGGGATGATGCTGGGAAGGAAAAAGACAGTGAGCCCGCTTTGACCCAAATACTCATCCTTTTCCAAGGTCTCACTTTGCCCCGAGCAACTTTCCTCCCTCTATTCCATCTCCCTAGGCTCTTTCTGGCCATACTCCAAACCCACTTCTTACCTGCTGTCGCTCTGGTTTTTTCACAAGCCTTCTCAGAAGTGTGGGGTCATCAACCTGACTATGCTCAGGCAGACGCTTCACTCCTAGAAGATAACAATCATGTCTTCAAGACACTGTAGGTGATAAAGAGAAATCTGCTTTCAGGGCATAAGGGACATCAAGAGAAATTTGAGGCAGGGTAGAAAACTGGAGAAAAAAGGTAGATGAAGAAACAGCGGTAGGAAGAGGCTGACGGGAGAACTGTGAACTCTGGGAACCAAGGTAAAAACCGGCAGCTGTTCTCTGGTGGGACAGCCTGAGCTAATATAGGCCTTTGAATCAACGGAGATCTTGAAATGAAGGGACAATACCTGAGGGGGTTTCTCCAGCTGTGCTGGGGCAGGCTTGAGGAGGTGGCCCTCCTTGGTCCCCTTTTCTCGCCTGCTTCAGGGCCCGTTCAGCCTCTTGCTTGGCCCGCCGTTCAGCTCGAAGTTCAGCTTTACTCCTACCTGCTGGAACTTTCTCCTTGGCAGTGCCCAACTGACTGTCCGGTCCTGCCAGGTGTTTGGCTGGGCCTACTAAAGGTAGAAGAGGCAGGTGCCCAAGCCTCTTGGGCAGGTAAGTAATAGCTATGCCCAACCAAAGCCTCTTTTCCTTTTCACTTGTTCAAATCAACTTTGTCCTGTCTCCCCCACTTTTTTCCCACCACATCCCTTTACCAGCTTCACACCCCAGCCCTTTGAAAAGCCCCCACACCTTGACACTGGGCTGCAGATACAGCGGAGCCAGTTTCTGTTTCTGCCCCCTTTTCCTCTTTCCGTTTCTTCTTCTGCTGTTTCTTTTCTTTCCGAAGCTGCAGCTTTTCTTCTTGGGTCATCTCCCTCCCCTCTGCCTAAGACACAGACACACAATACTGCTCTTCCCCAATAATTCCAAAAATGAATAAACACTACTGGATACTTACTAGACTCCCACACGGTCCCTAATCCTTCCTGAGTTTCACCAGCTCCTTGTTACAAGCTAAGAGCCTACAGGGATAGAAGTTTCTCCTTCAAGTCAGAGTCACACTACCATAAGGCTGACAAAACTCTGTAAAAATCTCCTGGCTTTACCGAAAAATAAAGTGGAACGAGGATGGAGGCTGGGACGGAATGAAGTTGATACAGGCTCCTGCGTACTGCCTGACAGGGTAGGTAGCTTGTGCGGGCACCCTCACTTACCCCAGGCCGAGGAGCAAGCTCCGCCTTCATCCCAGATCCCGAGTCTGCATCAGAAAACAGGGCACAAAGTGAACTAGAGAGGCTCCGGGAGGGTTTGGGGGGACTCGTACTCGGGACAGCTGGTTGCTGCCTCGGCATGACCAGAGCTCGGCTCCGCCACCAGGCGGGAGGTGAGCCTGGGATCCGCGTGGGGACGCAGTGCGCGGCCGGATCAAAGGGAAGCCGGGCGGGGGAAAGAAGCGAGCACGCACTCTTCCAGGAGAAACAAGCCGGTGCGCGGCGCAGAGTGCGTCCGAGGCACTGCCGGCCAGAGTCCGTCGTGGCGCGGGAACCAAATGACGGGGCCCAAAGGGACCCAGGGCCCAGCAATAGCCTTCTGGAGCCGTTGGCTCACGTACTTATTTGTGCGCCCGGCCCTTCACTCACCCTCGCGAACAGCCACAGCCACGGTAGCCATCACCCTCCGTTCTAGGCTCCGCCCGCCGGGGTCACCGCGACTAGAGCGCCCCCTGGGTAGACAGCCGTGTCGCGCAGCTCCAGGCGGACTACAAACCCCTGCATGCACTGGGGTCCCGCCCCGGGCTACGGGTCGCGATAAGGGCCATCGCAATTTCAGGCTCCTAATCCCTTAGACTACAATTCCCAGAATGCCAGGCGGCGCTGCGTCCCAGCGCGAACGTTCCCAGCCCTTCCCATAGCCGATCTCGCGCCCACCCCCACCCCCCAAAATGGCGAGCGAGACTGCGGGGACGCGCTAAGAAGCGGAGGCGAGCGTGCAAAGCCGCTGCGGCCCTTATAGTCCGGAGCCCGGCCGGGCCCTGCTGCAGGGAATATGCACTTTTCCATTCCTGAAACCGAGTCCCGCAGCGGGGACAGCGGCGGCTCCGCCTACGTGGTGAGGAGCGGCCGGAGCCCAGTCGGGCAGGGGCGGGGATAACGGGCCGGAGCCTCTCCGAGCGGCCTCCGAGGTCTGGCTGCCACCTTTCAGGCCTGGTCACAGGCCGCCGACTCCCGACGGCCTCGCTGGGAGCTTATATTACGCCTGAGATTCGTCCAGAGGTCGCCCCAGCTCCTGTAGGTCCTTTGTTCGGCCGCATCGCCTCCCTCGGCTGGGCCGCGGCTACTCTGGTGGGCGTCACTGGCCTCTTAGGGAAGAAGACTGCAGCCTGAGCGCTCGAGTTTGCCCCGACTGGCCCTTCTGCTTTGGGACCTGGCTCTGGGGGAGATGGACTGGCAATCCTCGGAAGATCTCGGCGCGTTCCTCAGCGCAGCTGTGCCAGGCCACTTCCGGCCAGGGTTCGCAAGGGGACCGCCCAGACCGCGACCCTAAAATGCTTGCCTGCTTTTGTGTCCTCAGGCCTATAACATTCACGTGAATGGAGTCCTGCACTGTCGGGTGCGCTACAGCCAGCTCCTGGGGCTGCACGAGCAGGTGGGACTGGCACCCCTGCCTTGAGGCAGCGTCAAGCCCTATCCTCCACCTGGGCACCAGCGTCTCCATTTCCCGCCTCGTCGCTTATCCGTAGGCTGTAGTTCCCTTTTAATCACAGCCGCAGGGGAGGATTTAGTGCTTTATCTGGTCGTGTGACATTTCCGGGGAACTCCCTAGGAAGCTTAATGTCTGCCACTCTAACCATCCCTGTCTATACTCACATTCTCCTTCCTGCTTCTCTGCCCCCGTCTTACACAGCCTGTACACTGCCTGTGCCTGTGCATGGAGAGATCGCCCACCCTTTCCCCTCGGCTGCCAAAGCACTTTCCTTCTGTCAGCTGAGCTGCAACTTGAAATTCTTTTCCCGGTTCATACAAACCATTCATCAGTTTGGGTCTGTGTTCCTTGATGCACCTGACTGGGTGTAGCTGTTCCAGTTATCCTGTGTCTGTGATGTAATGTTTCTGTTCTCACCAGATTGTGAGCTCTGTATTTAATTCAGTAGAGTCTTGATTATACTGATAACTAGTTGTGCAACTCTAAGCAAGCTGCCTGATTTCTTTGGGCCTTAGCTACTCCAATTGAAAAATGGATTAATTGATCTGCAGTGTCCCTTTAAATCCTAAGATGCTTTGTGAATATACTTAGCTATTACTTGACTGTGCACATAAACTCTCCTTACAAAACCCTTTGCTTCCTGTAGGGGTTCAATGAATACAGCCTTGCTAGATAATCAAGGGGCTCACTAGGCCCTGGCCCTATATAAACCCTTCCCACCCTGTGAAGGGGCTGACTCACACACTGTAAGATTGAAAAGGACATATATCTAGGATAGAGGAATGGCTGCCCCTGCCAAAGGAATCATTTCCTGGGTGACCAGGGTCGATAGGGGAGCAGTGATTGAGGAAAAGGAAGGGGAGCCCAAGAGAACATTATGAATGTGGATTGCCTCTTGTCACTTGTGATGTTTATGTAAAGAGTTGTATCTCTTTCTCCAAATAGCTTCGGAAGGAATATGGGGCAAATGTGCTTCCTGCGTTTCCCCCAAAGAAGCTTTTCTCTTTAACACCTGCTGAGGTGGAACAGAGGAGAGAGCAGTTAGAGAAGTACATGCAAGCTGGTGAGTGGCTCAAGGGAATAGAGGCTGACTCTGTTGAGGATTATGGGGAGAGTCAAAACAGCTGATTCTGTAGAAGGCTCTGCTGGGAAGCCTCTTATTTGATTTAATAAGCAAAAGTAAATAACATGCAAGGATGCTCTAGTATCTGGGTATCAGAAAAGCAGTTTTGGCCTTGACGTCTATAAGAAGTACTGATACGGCACTAAACAGTCTTAAAACATTTTCAGTTAATCGGGAGAACTTCATACTTCATTTGTGTCTGATGTGCTTTAGATGAACATTAAGTTCTATAGATAGTACTTAACTAGATGGTAGCTAAGGGTAGGGCAGGTGAGGAATTTATGCAGGGGACTTCCCTGGCAATACAATGGTTAAGACAGCACTTCCAAGGCTGAGGGTGCCAGTTTGATCCCTAGTCGGGAACCCAAGATCCCACATACTGCACGGTCAGCCAAAAAATAAAAATTAAGTTAAAAAATTATGCAAACAGTGAGTGGGGTGAGGCCAGCTGGGATATGTGATAGGCCACCATCAGCCAAGGAAAGGGAGCCTACCAAGAAGAGAACTGGAAGGAGCCAAGAGGAAACCATAAGTTACTAAAACATCATTCTCTTGTCCCCACAGTTCGGCAAGACCCATTGCTTGGGAGCAGTGAGACCTTCAATAGTTTCCTGCGTCGGGCACAGCAGGTAAGGCTTTGGGGGACCAAGATTTAAGGTTGAAGCACCTTCCTGTAGGGCCACGTCATTTTAATCAGGTCAGTACAGAGGAGTTATTCTGGCACCTTTTCATGGAAGGGGGCTTCTGCTGTACCAGTGAAATCACGGAAACACAGCTTATAATTAAGCAGCTGAGAATAAAGGCACTGGAGGGACCTAGAAATACATAGTTGGGAAGGGGTCAGAGCTGGACGCCGGGCATGTAGTTAACAAGGAGGTGCTCCCATTCCATTCCCATGTTTGTTCACAACCAGGAGACACAGCAGGTCCCCACAGAAGAGGTCTCTTTGGAAGTGCTACTCAGCAACGGGCAGAAAGTTCTGGTCAACGTGCTAACTTCAGATCAGACTGAGGATGTCCTGGAGGTGAGGCACTTGTTCTGCACTGGTCTTCCTTCCCCCGTGCCCCCTGCACTCCTTCCCAGGCTTAAGATGATTGGAACCACCCCATTTGAGGAGTTGTACTTCCTTCCTTGTCCCCAGGCTGTGGCTGCAAAGCTGGATCTTCCAGATGATTTGATTGGCTACTTCAGTCTCTTTCTAGTTCGAGAAAAAGAGGATGGAGCCTTTTCATGTGAGTTTCTCTGGACTTTACAACTTCCCTCTGTTTCGAGTAGTGAATTTGCCTCCCTGTCTCCCCCAAGAATGTGGCAGTCATTTCCCCAGGGCTTTCCCTGCCCTGAGTCTGACATTTTCATTTTTTTTTTAAACCCATAGTTGTACGGAAGTTGCAGGAGTTTGAGCTGCCTTATGTATCTGTTACCAGTCTTCGGAGTCAAGAGTATAAGATTGTGCTAAGGAAGAGGTCAGGGGTGGGCTGGGAGGAGGGAGAGTGCTGGGTTGGATTATGGGGCCATGTATTGAGACAGAGTGACCTGGGCAAGGGGGTAGTGTTGGGTTTTTCTACCAGGCCTCCCAAGCTTCCTCCGACTTTATCAGCCTTCACCCCATAGTTCCCAATTGCTCCTGTTTTGCCCCCCTTTCCTTTCTACCTCTTGCCTTCCCTCAGCTTAGCCCCATTACCCCTTTCCACCCCTTGGCCTCACAGTTATTGGGACTCTGCCTATGACGACGATGTCATGGAGAACCGGGTTGGCCTGAACCTGCTTTATGCTCAGGTGAGCTTGGAGCTGCCTCAGAACCCTTCCCCTGAAAATGGCTCTGGTGTCCCACTCTGCCGAGAAAACTCCTTTCGTGTCTTTACTGCCAGTTCACGGGGAAGTTCCTAGCATACTCTGAGGGCATCTGGCACAGCCTGTACTCTCCCTGCTTTGTAAGCTGATTGGTCAAGAAGACTCACTGCAAAGAGCTGGCTCAGATGTGGGGCTAGGGGTCAGGCTGGACAGAGGTAACTGGACATTTTCTTTGGACCCCTGCCCCTCACACCATGTCTCCACTGTAGACGGTAGCAGACATTGAGCGTGGATGGATCCTGGTCACCAAGGAGCAGCACCGGCAGCTCAAATCACTGCAGGAGAAGGTCTCCAAGAAGGAGGTGAGCCTTGCCTCCCCATCTCCCTCCAAGGGGTTGCTTCCTCTGGGCTGTCCTGCTTCCCCTCCTGACTCGCCCACATGGTGACTGGGTTTCAGTTCCTGCGACTGGCCCAGACACTGCGGCATTACGGCTACTTGCGCTTCGATGCCTGTGTGGCTGACTTCCCAGAGAAGGACTGTCCGGTGGTGGTGAGCGCAGGCAACAGTGAGCTCAGCCTCCAGCTCCGCCTGCCTGGCCAGCAACTCCGTGAAGGCTCCTTCCGGGTCACCCGCATGCGGTGCTGGCGGGTCACCTCCTCTGTGAGTTGGGGTAGGAGGGGGGGCCTTTGGGATGGAGGCCTGGCAAGCCTTGAGCTTTGGGAATGGGCTGGAGTAGGTCAAGGCAAGAAGCACAGTCTCTTAGGCTGAGAACGAACTCAACCTGATTCCCCTTCTTCTCCAGGTGCCACTGCCCAGTGGAGGCACAAGCAGCCCCGGCCGGGGCCGGGGTGAGGTGCGCCTGGAACTGGCTTTTGAATACCTCATGAGCAAGGACCGGCTACAGTGGGTCACCATCACCAGCCCCCAGGTGTGAGCCCACCCTCAGGCCTCCTCTGGAGCCCATTGCACCGTCTCTCTTAGATACCCAAGTCTAGGGCTTCCAGGACTCCATGTGAGTGGGAGCCCTTGTCCTAGGGGTGCTGGGCTCAGGGTGACCACTCTAGTCAGGCTGAGCTCTCCCCTTGTCCTCAGGCTATCATGATGAGTATCTGCTTGCAGTCCATGGTAGATGAACTGATGGTGAAGAAATCTGGTGGCAGTATCAGGAAGGTACGCGGTGGCTGTGCTCTCCCTGCCTTTTGTTCTAGGGCTGACGCTTCTGAGGGAGGGAAAGGCTCAGGATTCCCATGGGAGTGATCCTGCCCTTACCAGCGCCTCACGTCTCCATCCCCAGATGCTGCGCCGGCGGGTGGGGGGCACCCTGAGACGCTCAGACAGCCAGCAAGCCGTGAAGTCACCACCGTTGCTTGTAAGTACTGCTCCCTGATCGGTGCCCCAGCCCCCAGCCCTTGCCTGACCTCCCCACAAGGTCTCTGATGCTGCTGCCTCCTCTTCCCCAGGAGTCACCGGACGCCAGCCGGGAGTCCATGGTCAAACTCTCAGTGAGTTTCCCACGAGGCTTGGTGAGGTTGGTGTATGTAGGGGATCTCAGGGAGGCTCAGGCCCTCTGACCCCCAACCCTCCCTTTATTCCAGAGCAAGTTGAGTGCTGTGAGCCTGCGGGGGATTGGCACTCCTGGTACAGATGCCAGTGCCAGTGACGTCCACGGCAATTTTGCCTTCGAGGGCATTGGAGACGAGGACCTGTGATCTCCAGCGCTTGGATGTCTGCCCTCTGCCCTGGGAGAATGTTCAGAAACTTGCCCTGTGCCTGTATCCCGCCCTGCCTCCCAAACTGGGGGCATTTTCCTTTTTCTTGTCTCCTTTTCTCCTCTCAGCCAGGGGCCTCCTAACCCACCTCTCCCTCCCCCTCCCCCCAATCCTGGGGCTGGCTATACAAAGGATCGCCTAGAGCTGGCCCTCAATGCCAAATTAGCATTTAGTATTTTGCACAAAGTCCACGGGACCATGGCTACCTGCCTGGGGAGGAACCACAGTTCCCTCCAGGCTGCTTCTGGCTTCTCAGGGCCATGAGCCAAGGGGATGGGCAGAGGTCTGTGTACGGTCTGGCCCAGCTCCCCATCATTAAACTCAGCCTGATTGCTGCCTACCTCTGGTTCCCTCTCTGCCCCTGCTCCCCCCATCACAGCATGCACTGCTGTGCTAAGGGTGAGCCTGAGCCGTGCTTGTCGCTGCCAACTCAGCATAGACATGGCTTTGTTAGTGTTTCCTTTATTATAAAGCACTGAAATAAGTTAAATAAACAGGTGTGAGGCTGGACAGTCCCCCAGCCAGTTCCTCCACTGCCCCTGGGAGCAGTGGAGATGAATACAGGGCCCTTCTCACTGAGCTGATGAAGTGCATCAGTCAAGGCAAGGCCCCCTGGTCCATATGGGTCCCCTGCCCATGGGGTTTGGGCTGGTCCATACAGTGCCTAGGTGAGTCAGTGTGGAGCCCCCTGGCCAGCGGGGGAGGAAGGAGAAGGTGGCTTCTGGTCCGTCTGTATAAAACACAGGAGGGTCAGGACTACTGCATGGAGCCCTGGGACAGAAGGACCTAGTTCAGGGTGAGTCTGTATGGAGAGCTCGGCTACTGGTGGCACCCAGGGCTGTCGGGCCCCGAGAGCTCAAAACTGGGGGAGGACTGTGAGGTGGGGCCCAGCCCTCAGAAGCAGAGAGGCCAGGCCCTCCCGCCCCACCATGGCCATGCACCTTCTGGTGGCGCTTGTAGTTGTCCCAGTGGCCCGTGGTATAGGCGCAGGTGGCACAGCGGAAGGGCTTCTCGCCTGTGTGCCGCAGCATGTGGCGTTTGAGGTTCATACTCTGATTGCAGCTGTAGTTGCAAAGGCTACACCGAAAAGGTTTGTCCCCAGAGTGGATCCGACCATGACGTTTGAGGTTGGCCAGGTTACCACAGGCATAGGGGCAGAGGGGGCACTTGTAGGGTTTCTCTCCCGTGTGGACGCGCTGGTGCCGTTTCAGGTTGTCCAGGTGAGCAGAGGCATAGGGACAACGGGCACAACGGAAGGGCTTCTCACCACTGTGCGTCTTCATGTGCCGAGCCAAGTGGTTGGGATAATGAGTGGCAAAGGGGCAGAGGCTGCAGGCGAAGCCTTTGTCACTGGGGCCCTGGGGTCCCCCAC
The DNA here is from genome assembly GCF_027580195.1 of Bos mutus. Lineage (NCBI taxonomy): Eukaryota > Metazoa > Chordata > Mammalia > Artiodactyla > Bovidae > Bos > Bos mutus. The sequence continues at coordinate 34,480,339 of NC_091627.1, forward strand.
TGGCACTACCGCCAGTCTCTCCTCGCATGCAGCGCCCACACGTGGCTGCTCCCAGTCGACTGCCCTCCCCCTCCTCCAGCTCTTGCCCACAGTTCCGGCAGGTCCAAGGGAACAGCAGCTCTGGCAGTGGTTCTGACCCAGTCCCACACAGGCCTTCCCCTTCACCCCGCAGCTGCCCACAGTCCGGCAGGAAGCTGGCACCGCCTGGTGACACATGGAGGCTCAGATCTGGAAGCAGCAGGGCATCTGTGGGGACAGTGAGACCTGGGCTATGAACACAGGTACCCCCTAAGGCCACCCACCCGTGTCCCAGGTCCTTTAGTCCTGGCTTTTTACCTTCGGGTCGCCGAGGCACTGCCCCCTCCTGCTCTGTGGGACTGGGAGGCCGGGCAGGACGTGGAGCACAGCAGCGGAAGCCACAGGTCGGGCAGGGAGGGGTGGGGGGCCCTGCGTGGGTGCGCTGATGCCGCCTCAGGTTGCCCAGGCTGCTGCAGGCAAAGGGGCAGTGGGGACAGCGGTAGGGCTTCTCGCCAGTGTGGGTGCGGGTGTGTCGTGTCAGGTTGACGAGCTGGGCTGAGGCGTAGGGGCAGCGGCCACAGCGGAACGGCTTCTCCCCGCTGTGTGTCTGCATGTGCCGCTTCAGGTGGCTCGAGTAGTGGGACACGAAGGCGCAGAGGCGGCATGAATACAGTAGACGTGGGGGCAGCGGGGGCCCCCCACCCGGTCCTGCCCCACAACACGGCCCCTCACCTGTGGGCCCCCCACACAGCTGGCAGGCTGGGCCTGGCCTCTCACCCCTGGCCTCCCCTGGACCCCTGGTTGGCTCCTCAACTTCACTCTCCGCACTTAGTGCGCGGCCGCCCCCAGACTCGTCGTCGCTCAGCCCGTAGGGAAGCCCAGGCCTGGCCCCCAGAGAGTCTCCTGGTGAGACAGACAGAAGAGACATCAACACAGGGCAGAACCAGACTCAAAACTCCCTTTTTCTCACTTGTAGCCTCACCACTTGCTGGGCTCCACCCTTCTCTTCAATTCAGTGACCCTAAACAATCAACATGAATTAGCTACCTCTGAGCCTGGACTAACCCAGTGATGACAGAGTTGTACATAGGTTCACGGAATGGAAAAAAATGTGTGGTTCACAGTGGACCACCGATTGAAATCAATCAACAAGTAATTCTTGGGATAAGAAAGCAAAAATACACAAGGCAAAGGCCTGAGACGTTTTTCTAATTCATCCATCAGTGAGGACTCAGTTTTTAATTTATAATCAGCTCCATACTACCTCAAGAGGCAAAATTTGGAGTGAAGAAGAAACAAAGTAATGCGTGTAATACTACTTCTAAGCCTAAAGGATGGATTCCCTTTTATGTGGATCCCTTCAATGACTTTCAAAAGCATCTTCCAGAAGTGACATTAAGTGGATAGATAAGTAGTGCAGCAACTTAGGATGGGGTGATGCTAAGATCACAGGGAAGACTGTGAAGGATATTTGAGGGTAGAGATTAAAACCTCAGTACAAAAGGAGTTTATGTTGCAGGTGAAATGGAGTCAGAAGTACCAGCATGAATGAGGTTGCTTCCCTAAACCTCTTAAACTCCTAATGAATGAATGGGCTAGGGAGCAAGACAAGGTTATTAAAAGGGCATTTACTTGTAGTCAGTCGCTCTTTGTGATTCCTCCACTGTATTATTCATAACATCTTTGAACCAGGCCCCAAAACTTCACATCAACAAAGTGAAGGACCATCAGACAAATGAAGAAATCTAGCTCAAATCTAAACTTACACTAAACCAGTCGCACTGGCAGGAATGCGTGTTTTGCTCACAAGCACTAAACCTAACCCACCTTCTAAAGGCTGGGGTTCCAGTGGTCACTTTCTTAAGTGCCCCCAAACCCACCTTCAGAGTCTCTCTCGAAGCCCATGAGCTGGTCGCTGTTGCGGTCACCTTCCTCCTCTTCCTCTTCCTCCTCTTCTTCAAACTCCAGATCCTGGCCTAGTAGCAAATCACTCTCCAATACCAGGGCCCCGGGTCCTTCGTCGAGGGAGTCTTCGGTATCCACTGAAGAGGGGAGGGAGCTTGTAGATTCTTCCTCAGGAACCGAGCCCATCATCCGCACCCGGGCAGACAACCCTCACAGACCGTGCTTCCCGCACTCACAGACCCTCTAGGGTACCTTGATGGGAAGTTAGGAGTCCAGATCGCCCACCCCATCCCTCAGGAATCGCCCTCCACCCAGACCTAAACCCTCGCCACTGACCCCACCCCCGCTCCTCCCCACCTCACGGCCCCTGACCCCTGACCTTTGACCCCCTCGCATTTCACGGGCTGCGGGTGGCTTTGCTTCCTTCGGGGCATCGTGACCGGCTCCAGCCCGACGCGCCTCCGGCCTGCGGCCGCCCGGCCCCGCCCTCTAAATTCGGCCCGCCCGCCCTTCCTCTCAGGGCCCGCAGTCAGTCCCCATACAACGGCGCGGGCCCCGGGCAGCCCCCGGCCCTGGCCCCGGCGCCCAGCTCAGGCCGCTCCCGCCGCCGCCGCCGCGTCCATTCATGGAGCCCCCTACCCCCCTACGGAGACCAGCTGGTACCTCCGTACTCGCTTCCGCTTCCGCTGCCGCAGAGCCACACGGGACGCGTAGTCCGTGAAAAGTAGAAGCAGCTAAAGCGTCCACAGTGTGACCAGGAAGTGATTGTGACGAAAGCAAGCGGAAGAGCCAGTCAGGAATCAGGTGGAACCTGGCCGGCAAGGAGGGCAGGTCGAACCCAACCCCTAGCTTTAAAGGCCACCAGCCTTTGACTCCTCGCAGGAGGAACAAGGAAATCATTCCTAACTCTAGGAGGGGGTGAGAAGAGCTACGACAGCAGGCCAGCCTGTCAGCAGCTCAGGGAGTTAGAATACCCAGGCTGCTTCTCCCCAGCTTACACTACAGGCAGGCAGGCGCGCGCGCGTGCACACACACACACACACACGCACGCACGCACGCGCGCGCTAGCTGTTACTCTGGTGGGAATTAAGTACGGAGCCAGGGCACCCTGGGTGAGTGAAGATGGCAATAGAGAAAAAAAGGACACCATGGGCACGATTAGGTTTTGGCCTTTAGTCTGAAAAAGTTGATTGAAAGTGTACAACAGAGAGCAGGTACAAGCGGCTAGGGGCCATGGAGCCGCCAATAAAAAAGAATGTCCTTAAATAAAGTTCACAGAGTAAAAACCAGAACCACCAGTCCTTCCCTCCAACACAACAGAGCACAGGCACAGAACCGGTGATGAGCCCCAAGGAGCAAGGAGGCTGGGGAGGACAGCAGAGGCTCCCAGGCTGCTGTGTGGAGGGAGAGCCCTCTTTGGAATGGGCTGAGCCAAGCCACCCAGCTCTCCCTGCACACCTGATAACCACTGCTAAGGCTAAAGGAAAAAGACAAAACTCAGTCTCAGTCTGGAGGGCTCAGAAAACAGTCTAGGTGGGCAGAGATCTGGACAACCGCTAGTCCCGCTTGGCCTTCTTCTTGTCACTGTTGCCATTTTCTTCAGCCCCCTCGGTAGACAGCACCTCCTCCAGTTTCCGCTTGCCACTCTCTGGCTGAGGCGCTGCTGTATTTCGGGGCTTGAAGCAAATGATGATGCAGGTCATGTTGTCACACCCTGTACCGTCCCCAGAAGTGTCTGGTGCCAGGCATTGATCCAGCAGCTACAAAAGGGAAGGGGCAGCTCAGCTGCAGGGTTTGAAAACTTTCTGGGAACCTAAAATCTTAGAGGGCTGGCCTTGCTGAGACAGGGTGGCAGAAGGAAGGGAACAGGCAACAGGTGCCACAAAACAGGCTACATGCTAGTCCATAAGGCATAAGGATAAGTCAGGGAAATGAGGGAAAGTGGATCTTTCTAGTCAGAGTTTAGTATGTCAGTAAATAGTGATATTCCCAGGCTCTGATTTTAACTCAGGCTAAAAGAGAAAATTTTGGATACACAAACCAGACACCCTCTTTCCACCCTGGGACTTACCTCTTCCACAATGGATGACAGTAACCGAAGCTCCCCATTTTCATCGCGCTGGCTGATCTTCGATTGAATAAAGTCTATAACTTCCTGGCTGCTCATCACATTCCTGGGGTCATAAACAACAGTAAGAATCTTTTTTAGTCCCACCAAGGCAGAGTAGAAGAATATGGATAGAGGTGACAAATGCCCCATGTGTGCGTGCTGAGTTGCTCAAGTGTGTCCAACTCTTATGGACCCACCAGGCTCCTCTGTCCATGGCATCCTCCAGGTAAGAATACTAGAGTGGGTTGCCAATATCTCTTCCAGCAGTATCTTCCCAAACAAGGGATTGAACCCGTCTCCTGCACTGACAGGTGTATTCTTGACCACTGCGCCACCTGGGAAGCCTGACAGATGCCCCAGGCCAATGTAAACACCCACAGAGACTGCTGTCAGCTCTGCCTTCTGCTTGGGGATCTTGACACCAAGTTGCCTATATAGGCTCTAATTTTAGAGCAATCCGAGAAAAAGGGCGGACTACAGTCATTAGTAAGAAGATAAAGAAGCTCAGAGCCCCACATGAGAAGTAACGCTGCAGGGAAAAAAGGGAATTTTAGGGTGTTCTGCCAGTGCTCACCATATGCCATCACAGGCAATGACCATAAACTCATGATCGTCTGTGAGAGTCAGCACCTTGATGTCAGGAAGGGCCGAAATCATCTGTTCCTCTGGTGGCAAGTTCTTGTTTCTCTTGTAAAAGTGGTCTCCTGAAGTAATGGAATGGTTGGTTGATGAGTAAGTAGTCTGAGCACCTCCCACAGATTTGTGTTTGAGGCCAGTCAAACCCTGTCATTCATTTCTATTCTTTACAAAGTTCTATTATCTAGTGGCATGAAGTGAGTTCTAATTTTTCTGGTTTCAGGCCTGTCTTTAGGTCAGTCCCTAACCTGTCTTTTTCAATACCTATCTTACCTATTTCACAGAGATGTTTAAGGGACACAGACAGTAGATACAAAAGTAGTTTGAAAAATAAAAGAGCTATGAAGGTTAAAGTTTGCTATAGGCGTCTGGAACACAGAACAAGATCCCAGAAGTCTTTCCCATAGTTTCTTGGCACTTACCAATGGCTCTGGAGAGGTTGAGGCCACCGTTGACTCGCCCATCCATGGTAACCTTGCCCCCAGCATTCTTGATGCGTGCTAGCTCCACTTCATCCTCCGGTTTGTGGTCATAGGACATGTCTAAAGCTTTGCCGGCCTCAGACACCACACAGCGGGAGTCTCCTGCATTGGCTACAATCAACTGCTTCCCTCGTATCAGAGCCACCACCGCTGTTGTACCACTGTCAGAGCCAGGCTTAAAAGAAGAAAGGGAGCATCATAGGAGCTCCTGGATAACAGTTCTTATCATTCTCCTGTATTTTCTCCTCTCCCTAGGACCACCAAGAGGGGTTTAACAGACAGGAGGAGCACAGATTTAATCTTTCCAGAAACTACAGCATGCTCTCCCCCTTTTCTGAGACAATTCTACTCAAAAGACCTTGTTCCCCTTGTAGAGTAAATCCCCCCATGACCACTGACTTCAGTGCTAAGACAGAAAGGGGACCCTTCTCCCAAAATCTCAGAGAACTCACCACACCTAGCCTCTTGGCTTTCTCAGACTCACTGCACACCCTCTCCCCACACACCTCCTCTTTGCCTTCCATCCCAGGCACCATCATCTCTTCTTCTTCATCATCCTCTTCAGCCTCCTCAGTGTCATCCTCGTCTTCCTCATTCTCTGCCTCTTCACTGCTGTAGCCATCTTCTTCCTCACTGCATTCCTGCCAGAGGGACGACCCCAGGCTACTGAGGCTGGGGTGACCCCCTTGCCCCTCCCCCTAACACACTCAGAACCAAGAGGCCTTTACTGAACACAGATTCTCAAAACACTAGTAGATGCATATATATAAGATCCTGATGGGAAAATGTGGTGGAAGGGAGAGACGGCTAGCATGGATATACTGGTTTCCTGAACTAGGTTCAGTGGTCACTAGCAGGAAACCTTGGGCAAGGCCAGGGCTGCTAGCCAAATGCACCTTCCAGCAACATGACCAGAGAATAAGCTGCCCAGAAAAAAGAAACACCCAACTATCCAAAAGGAACACCATCTTGTTATCTCTCTAGGAGACAGACTCTGAAAGGCTAGAACTAAATCTATTTGTTACAATGTCAACAAAAGAAGAGGTAAGAGGGCGCTAATGGTACCTGTGTTAGCAGAGATAATGAATTTTTAAAAAGCTTAAACTATATTTGCGGGATGCTGTCAAAATAGGAGACAGAAAAGAGTAGAAAGCAATTATGCACGGCGATCAACCAGGCCCTCTCTACAACTTCAGCATCTGTCTGACCCCATGGGCCCTTACCTCGCTGTCTTCCTCTTCCTCCTCCGCCTCATCTGACTCATCCTCACTGTCCTCAAAGAACTTGGACTTAGCAACTCGAGGCAGCTTGTCGGAGGCTGAAGAGCAGGAAGGCCCAGCCTCACCAGTGGGAGTGCCAGGCTCCCCACCTTGGCCTGCCTCAGTCCCACATTCCGAGTTGGAGGAAAGGCCTGTGTGAGCCTTGGCTGTGGGGCCATTTTCCTCTGCAGAAGTTTCCCTAGATGGGTCCTCAGGTCCTGCCTCCCCATTGAGGCCCTGGGACCCTGGTTCCTCGCCTGTCCCAGCTCCAGATTTGCTGTGGGGAGCACCCTTGTGACAGTTCTGCCCGTAGCGTGTCAGCAGCTCTTCAATAGTCATGGTAGCCTCTTCATGCAGCAGTGCAGCCTCCTCATTGTCCACTGCAGGGGAGATGCTACATCAGCGCCCCATGCCAGACTCCTCCGGGAAGCAGTCCCTTACTACCTCCACGGCCCTTGTGACCTGAGTTCCAACTTACTTGCCCACCACCTCCCCTTCTCAAGTAGCTCCTGTCTCTTATCACAACTCAGAAAAACAGCCCTTTGCTTCCTTTTCCTCAACCAACATCAGCCTCCAGATATTTCCTTTGGTCTTTGTGTTTCACTCCCTTCTTAGTCAAAGGAATACTAGTCACTGTATGTGTCACCTATCACCTCTCGTGTTTTATGGGTAAGCTGGAAACTCTATTCTGACTGAGGACCCAGGAAGTCCACAACGCCAGTCCAGGCCTAGGGCCCAGGCTTAATGACTGGCTGGTATGGCTAACAGCCGTTCCAATCTTAAAAGAAAAGATCACATAAACATTAAAGGAACCAGAAAGACCCCATCACAATGACAAAAGATAATGTATACAAAAATGCTTACAACTACAACACTATGAACTCAACAAAGGTTAATCCTCTCTCTCCTGTTCATTACCACCTGTAGTACAGGGGATTCTTTAACATACAGGGGATTTCCCAGTTCTCAAGGAAGCCATCTTCTCTCAGAGTTGACACGTAATTTATATGTATATTAAAGAATAGTTCTTTAATATGCCGATTTCCTCTCAAACAAAAGGTGCCACACTCACCATCATCTTCATCAGCAACTTTTTCTTTTTCATCCTCGTCTTCAGTGGGTCGCCCTGCAATCTGTGCCAGCTCCTTAATGACTTCCTCAGTGGTTAGCTTGGCATCAATAGCCAAGAAGGCATCTTCCAAAGCCTAAATATAACCAAAATAGTATAAAGCCAAGTGTAGAAAAACTATGCAGGTACAAAATGAATTGCCTATACACAATCCTGGGCACAAGAATGGGATGCAAATCAGAGTGATCCACCAAGCTGTGAGATAACTCAGAGACAAACAGTTCAGAGACTTGGGAATCAATACGACACTCTAAAAAGGACCAAGTGGGAATAAGCTCATTTTAGGCACAGAATTCTTTTAAGAAATTAGGTACAGAATTCTTTAAGAAATATAGTAAGAAGCAGCTGGGTAGCAATCAAAAAAGAAAAGCCAAGGATGGGGGGTGGGGGGGGAAGAAAAAGAGAAAGTCTGCAGAAGTGGACAAGGAACAGTGTGGGAAGACAGACCTTCTGTAGCTTGCCTTCTTTGTAGGCCTTCTGATCTTTGATGATATCAGGAAGATATTTGGCACAGTACAAGGCAACTTCCTCCCCTAGAAGAAAGGTAAAGTCACCCAGAGCACAGCTTTGCACACACAGAAAGTGATACAATATCAACACACCAGTGAATCCCAAAGCTTAAGGAGATGAATATCTTAGCACATCTGAAACCTATCTGAACGACAATGTTTTGGGATGTTCTGACCAAGAAAATGGATTTCACCATCACCTCTCTCGGGGCTATGTTAATACTGCCCATGTGTTTTCTCACCTGTATACTTAGTTTTCAGTGAAAAAGAGACAAATGTTAATATAGGGAAAGGCTTCTTGTATTAAAACAAGGCCTGGTGAGATTAAGAACAAATCAAATATCCTACTGGGAAGAAGGAATGGCAGAATAGAGAAAAACAGCACTAGGCAGGAAATGGTATCTGAGGACCAGAACTCTGGAAAAGAAAAGAACAAAGGACCTGGAACTGGGGTTCCCAGAATGTTACCAATACGATCTGCTAAAGTTACCTCCATGTCCATCATAGACAGAAAACATGGCTGTCTCACTGTCCAGCTCAGGAATACAGTTGTGAGCATCCTACGAAAAAGAGCATAATTAGCATTTCTTAAGGTCAAAGGATATTCTTCCTTGTGCATCTCAGGTCAGAAGGACTGCCTTCACATCTTAATCTCACTAAACCCTTCCCTGGCTGACCTACATGGCCTAGAAACAAGAAAGGAAGATGGGATGATAAGAACAGCACAAGGGTGGGAGAAAGGAAGCGGGGAGGAAGGAGGGAAGGGAGGGAGAGAGCAAAAGGAAAGGAAGGCGAGAGGGAAGAAGGGAAGAGATGAATCAGGTCACTACCTCTGCAGTCTAGCAGCCTCAGCCTAGGAGATCTCAGTCTCAATGGCAGAATGTTTGGCTGCTGGAACTCTAGACCTGACCCTTTTGGATTTGTGTCAACTATGGGAAGAACCAGAATAAAGGATCTTTAAATTCACTTCCAGACCCATTCTATGACAGTGAACTTCAAGGAAGAAAATGATAGGGAGGACAGCAAAAAGTGACAAAGTGACCCGAGATCCTTACCTACTTGCAAAATTTCTAGGAGAAGCCTAAGACAGCCTGAGTGGAAGCATCCCCACCCCACTTCCCACCCCCAGAAAAGCACCATCAAAACAGATTACCCCACCAGGCTAGGTAGAGGATACAGTTACAAAAGAAAATCTTTCCAACAAATAGTTATTAAACTACACTGTATGCAGTACTTGTTCACTTTCCCAGGTGGCTCAGTGGTAAAGAATCCGCCTGCTGATGAAGGAGACGTGGGTTAGATCCCTGGGTCGGGAAGATCCCATGCAGAAGGAAATGGCAACCCACTGCAGTATTCTTGCCTAGATAATCCCATGGACAGAGGAACATAGAGGGCTATAGTCCATGGGGTCACTAAGAGTCATCCCACCTCCTACCCCCAGCTGGAACTGAGACATCATTTAATTCTGAAGGCACAGCACATTTGAAAAGAAATTTGCAATGGTCTTATAGGTATATTCTCTACAGACAAAAAGGATGTAACTATTTATTCTGATTAATTAGTAAAGTTAATAGTTCTCCTTTGTCTTTCAGGTATTTAGTATTTACATTTTTAAAATTATATTGATAGAGGAAATCTGAGTGTATCAGTTCTGCTGTCCCTAAAATAAGACTATGCTATCATTATACAAGTCTGCTAGAAAATTAAACTTAGGGTTTTAAGACAGGCAAATGAAAAGGAGGGACTCTTTTATTTCCCTCTGATTGTCTCCAGGAGAAAGGGCCCCAGAAGCTAATGGGCATCCTCAGAAGGCCTTTGATGACCTGTGTGGTCATCGACACAACTGCCTCTTAGCCTCATCCCTGAGATCTGGAGAACCCCACACCAAAGTCATCTTCCTCCTCTCCCCGACTTTACCAACGACTCTACCACCAGCCATGCTGACTTACCCATCCCTCTAAGCCAGGGTTTATCATACTGCCCCCTCCTCTCCTTTCACCAACATCTTTCTTGCCTTTTATGATTGTTTCTACAGTGGTTCTCAAACTTTAACGTGCCTAAGAATTCATTCATTCGTTCGTCCATTCATTCATTCAAATATTTGAGTATCCATTATGTGCCAAGATGTGCTGTGTCTGATTAGTTTCAGCAAAACAGCTGTGTCACATTAATGCTGATTTTAGTTCTGCTGATTTTGCAGTTTGGTTTGTTGGCATGGAATTTATGTCCAGGTCTATGTTTGTACACATTAAAGTAATAGTAAATTAAAATCATGTTAGTGAATACTGCTGCTGCTGCTGCTGCTAAGTCGCTTCAGTCGTGCCTGACTCTGTGCGACCCCATAGACGGCAGCCCATGAGGCTCCCCCATCCCTGGGATTCTCCAGGCAAGAACACTGGAGTGGGTTGCCGTTTCCTTCTCAAATGCATGAGAGTGAAAAGTGAAAGTCAGGTCGCTCAGTTGTGTCCGACTCCCAGCAACCCCATGGACTGCAGCACCAGGCTCCTCCGTCCATGGGATTTTCCAGGCAAGAGTACTGGAGTGGGGTGCCATTGCCTTCTCCAAGACCCACAAATACTGATTTCCTTAAAAAAAGAAAATCCACGGACAATCTCCAAGATATTTTGTTAAATAGAGCAAGCAAAGCATATAATAATGTATTTATTTAGTAAGCCGCTTTTTGTGTAAGAGGGAGTACAAGAATAGACATCTGTCTTCTCATACTTTAATACTACAAGGACACACAGAAAACTAATAAAAATAAACTGCATGAGGGTGCAAACAGATGAATGGGAGCAAGAGGGACCATGGGAATGTTCAGCTTTTCAAAAGTAAATTAAATGTCTTTTAATTGCACCTTTTTGGTAGAGGAGTTTAGCACTCTTCCTGTCTACTACTTCCCAGTGGACAAGAGAATCAACTGGTCTTTCTCTGTCCTGCAACACTATTCTAAATCACAACTGTATTGTCTCTTTTGAACCCACACCTCTATTTAAAAAATCTCTGACTTCTCATTGCTCCTCACAAGATCATGTGATTTTGAAGCAGAAGATCTAGCTATCAGTGAACACTGGAAAAATAATTACCCTCTACAGTAATCAAATGGACATTAAAAAAAAACAAGGAATTATCTTTTTGTGCAAATTAGAATGATGAAAAAGATTAACAGTATCCAGTAGTAATAAGAGTGAAGATAAAAACACATTCTCATACTCTGATCAATAGGAATATAAATTAGCAGTTTTCCTGGAAGGCAATTTGGTAATATGTATTAAAATGCACATGTCTTTTGATCTAGAAATTTGACTTCTAGATTTATGAGAGTACTAACAGAAGGATAAAAAGATACAAAGAATGCTCATTATAGCATTACTTACAGTAAAAAAAATAACCATCTAAATTTCCATGAATAGATCACAAATAGTACATCTCTCCAATGGAATATATGCAGTTGTTAGAAATGATGAATATGTGTTCATTTAGAAATGAGTTCACAACATATTAAGTGATAAAAAGCAAAACATAAATTATCTGTATGTAAGAAATCTGTAAGATTGCATACCAAACAGTGGAAAGTGAAATTTGGGTAATAATTATTTCTATAATATGGAATGAGAGTATCTGCATTATTCATATCCTCACAGGACAATCATGATGATGATGTAAAATGTGTAGAAATTCTTTGGAAACTGGGATGTAGTACTTAAGTATATACATGTATCCTGCTCTGAATGTTGTACCCGGTTCACATTTGTCTTCTCTCCTTTTGCTCAAAAAGGAATGCCCACAATAAAGATTCACTTCCTGCCTTAGGTTTGTTCTCCTCCACTTTTCAGTAAGGCTTTGGATCTACATCACTTGGAACTGTTCTACCTTCTCTAATCACTTCAATTCCCCCCTTATATCTTCAACCATAGCCTCCCTATCTTTACCCTTGTCTTTCTGTCCCTTTCTGAGTCGGAGCTAAGCATTTCAACACTGTGTCTTAGCAATCTAGAAAAACTCATCCATCCTTGTATAACCCGACCAACTGCTTTCTTTACCCTTGAATCTGAGCCACTAAGTATTGCTAGTCATAAAAATGTCATGAAATCATGTTGACTGCAGTGACTACTTCCATTTAGAATTTTTTTCTCTATTCGCACTGACTCTTAAATATATGAACCACAGTTAGTCACAAACATTTTCCACACTACTCAAGTTCTCACGGATATTTTCTGTTCATTCTTAGCAGAAAATAGGTTTCCCTGGTGGCTCAGCAGTAAAGAATCTGCCTGCCAGTGAAGGAGACACAGGTTTGATCTCTAAGTAGGGAAGGTCCCCTGGAGAAGGAAATGGCAACCCACTCCAATATTCTTGCCCAGGAAATTCCACGGAGAGAGGAGCCTGGTGGGTGGGATACAGTCCATGGGGTTGCAAAGAATCAGATGGGACTTAGTGACAAAACAAGTTAGCAGATAAGCTAACCTCTTACTTTACTTAGATTGAGGTCTTATTTCAAGATATATCTCATCTTCCCTAGGAAGATTTCTAATTTCTCCATTGCAGTGTCTAACCTCTCCTTCATGTCTTCCTCAGAAGCAGTATTTCTTCTCTTTCTAGATTAACATTTCCTCTCAAACACAAACCCTTCTCCCTCAAGATCATATGTCACAGAACAGGCAATAACCATAACAGCAACCCAAACGGCCATTTTGCAGGCTTCATTCTCCCCAACCACTGTATGAAACTAAATAGTGCAAACCATGTCAGCTTTCTCAACAGTTCTCTTGGGTTCTGTGAAGAACTGTAATTCTATACCTCCAATTGTCTGTTTCCACAGGATGTCCCTTCTCCACCTCAAACTTAACATATGTAAACAGGAACTTAGCAGTCAGTCCCCCCCCCACACACAAAAATCACAGCTTCTCCTACATGTCTTATTCCTGTGGATGGAATCTTAACTCTCCTAGGCAACACCTAGTATCAGTCCTCCCTGACTTCCATCTGTCAACATCTATCACTGAGTCCTGCTAACTTCCCCCTCATAACTATGATCCTGGATTACTTTACTCAATATTTTAACTCCTTTCCTGTCTCTACTCTCTATCTCCTGTAATCCAGCCCACATACATCCAGTTGCCAGATTAATCTCCCTAATGTGACGTTTTACTGTCGGGCCCTTCAGTGAACCCTACTGCATTAGACTAATTCCATACAACTTACTGGCAATTAAAGGCACTCAATAATCGTTTCTATTCATCTCCATAACCTATAGTCTCTTTAATTCATGCTGCTGCTAAGTCGCTTCAGTCATGTCTGACTTTGTGCGACCCCACAGACGGCAGCCCATGAGGCTCCCCAGTCCCTGGGATTCTCCAGGCAAGAACACTGGAGTGGGTTGCCATTTCCTTCTCCAATGCATGAAAGTGAAAAGTGAAAGTGAAGTCGCTCAGGCCTGTCTGACTCTTAGCGACACCATGGACTACAGCCCACCAGGCCCTCTGTCCATGGGATTTTCCAGGCAAGAGTACCGGAGTCGGGTGCCACTGCCTTCTCCGTTTTAACTCATACCATTCCCCAAAAGAAACTACTCTTGACACTTTTGATACTATTACACTCTACCCTGGCATAGTAAGCATGCCTACCTCAATCTTTCCTCCTATCTCTTCTAATATTTTTCCTTCTCTCACTTTTCTCCTCCCCATTTGTTACCATTTATACTGTTTCCTAAAGGTCCAGTTAGTCTCACCACCTCCCAAGAGATCACACCAATACTCTGTGTGATCATTCCTCTTCTGAACTCTCTTTAATATTGACTGTATCAGTAATTTGGCATTCAGCATATATTATCTTGTATTGTTATCCAAATCCCATAGGGGAAAAGTGTTGTAGGTCCAAAACAGCATGAAAACAGGCTGTTTTACAAATATCTTAGGGATAACTCCTCCTTCGTTTACTATTCTAAACCTAGAGATGTGTCCTAACACGATAACCGAGATGATCTGAAAGAAATGATGTAGAATACACACAGGTCACCTGAATCAGGACTCTCAGGTCTTGCCTTATTAGATCATATATCACACAGCCCCTCTGACCATCTAGACAAACAATGGATCTGTTTTTAATAAACTCCTGCTTACCTTTCCTGTAGGCTTCCCTACTGGCTCAGACAGTAAAGAATCCACCTGCATGTGGGAGAGTTGGATTCGATCCCTGGGTTGGAAAGATCCCCTGGAGAAGGGAATAGCTACCCACTCCAGCAGAACTGCCTGGAGAATTCCATGGACAGAGGAGCCTGGCAGGCTACAGTCCACATGGTTGCATAGAGTCGGATACGACTGAGCAATTTTCACTTTCACTTGATTATTCTTAAGGTTACAAATACATCCATGAATGCTCCTTTGTTACTGGATCAACCATTTAGATTTCTGATACTTAAATTTATCTAAATCTTCGCAACTCAAGGAAAAAATTTTCAAAGTGGCTGGAAAGAGAACTACATTTTTTATTTTTAAAAGTCATGTATTACTGTCTGATTGTAAAAATCATATGCACGTATTACCACTGTGTTACAGACTGAATGTTTTATGTCCCCCCAACATTCATATATTGAAATTTCATTGGCAATGTGATGGTATTTAGAGGTGCAGACTTTGAGAGGCAATTAAGTCATGAGGAAGGAGCTCTCATGAATGAGATTAGTACTCTTATAATAAGAGACACCAGCTGAGTCCTTTGCCTTGTGAGGACACAGCTAAACACAGCCACTGTGAACTAGCACCAAGTGGGCCTTCTCCAGACAACTTGATCTTCATCTTCCCATTAGGGTCTCAAAGAGGTATTGACACACCTATGTTCACAGCAGCTTTGTTCACAATAGCCCAAAAGTAGAAAAACTCACGTGTTCACCAACAGATGAATGAATTTTAAAAATGTGGTATATATGGGCCAAGGAATATCATTCAGCTTTAAAAAGGAAATTCTGACATATGCTACAACATGGATGAACCTTGAGGACATGATGCTAAGTGAAATAAGCCAGCCAGTACTTTGGTATCCAGAGCAGTGAAATTCATAGACAGAAAGTAGAATAGTAGTGGTTGCTAGGGGCTGGGGATGGGGGTGGGAGGGGGATGGGGAGTAGTTTAGTGGGTATAGAGTTTCAGTTTTGAAAGATGAAAAGAGTTCTGGAGACTGGTTGCACAACAAAGTGAATTTACTTAACACTACTGATCTGTATATTTTAAATGGTTAAGATGGCAAATTTCATGTTATGTGTATTTTACCAAACAAACTTCCTACCAAAAGCCCATGCTCAGATGGCATCACCAGTGAGCTCTACCAAATATTTAAAAAATTAGTATGAATTCTTCACAAACTCTTCCCAAAATAAAGAGGGGATAACACTTTCCAACTCATTCTATGAGGCCAATATTATTCTGATACCAAAACCAGACAGACATCACAAGAAAACTACAGGCTTAATACCATTAAGATAGTTCAGTCACTCAGTCGTATCCGACTCTTTGCAACCCGATGGACTGTGCTTCCCTGTCCATCACCAACTCCCGGAGCTTGCTCAAACTCATGTCCTCTGAGTTGGTGATGCCATCCAACCATCTTGTCCTCTGTCATCCCCTTCTCCTCCTGCCTTCAATCTTTCCCAGCATGAGGGTCTTTACTCATGAGTCAGTTCTTTGCATCAGGTGGCCAAAGTATTGGAGCTTCGGCTTCAGCATCATTCCCTCCAAAGAAATCCTAGGGCTGATCTCCTTCAGAATGGACTGGTTGGATCTCCTTGCAGTCCAAGGGACTCTCCAGAGTCTTCTCAACACCTCAGTTCAAAAGCATAAATTCTTTGGCGCTCAACCGTCTTTATGCTCCAACTCTCACATCCATACAGGACTACCGGAAAAATCATAGCTTTGACTATACAGACTTTCGCCAGTAAAGTAATGTCTCTGCTTTTTAATATGCTGTCTGGGTTTGTCATAGTTTTTCTTCCAAAGAGCCAAGCGTTTTTTAATTTCATGGCTGCAGTCACTATCTGCAGTGATTTTGGAGCCCAAGAAAATAAAGTCTGTCTCTGTTTCCATTGTTTCCCCATCTATTTGCCATGAAGTGATGGGACCAGATGTCATGATCTTAAGTTTTTTGATTGTTGGGTTTTAAGCCAGCTTTTTCACTCCCCTCTTTCACTTTCATCAAGAGGCTCTTTAGATAGCAATACTCATTAACTGATCTACAAATTCAGAATAAGCCCTATCAAAATCCCTGGTGCCTTCTGCAGTGAAACTGACAAACTGATCCTAAAGTTCATACAGATATACGAGGGACTCAAAAAGAAGAAATGAAAAAAAAATAGCTATAGTAACCAAGACAGTGTGGTACACAGATCAGTGGAATGGAATGAATAGTCCAGAAATAAACCCTTATACTTATGGTCAACTGTGCCTCTTGAGAAACCTGTATGCAGGTCAGGAAGCAACAGTTAGAACTGGACATGGAACAACAGACTGGTTCCAAATAGGAAAAGGAGTACGTCAAAGCTGTATATTGTCACCAGGCTTATTTAACTTCTATGAAGAGTACTGGGCTGGAAGAAGCACAAGCTGGAATCAAGATTGCTGGGAGAAATATCAATAACCTCAGACATACAGATGATACCACCCTTATGGTAGAAAGTGAAGAGGAACTAAAAAGCCTCTTGATGAAGGTGAAAGTGGAGAGTGAAAAAGTTGGCTTAAAGCTCAACATTCAGAAAATGAAATTAAAAGACGCTTACTCCTTAGAAGGAAAGTTATGACCAACCTAGATAGCATATTAAAGAGCAGAGACATTACTTTGCCGACAAAGGTCTCTCTAGTCAAGGCTATGGTTTTTCCAGTGGTCATGTATGGATGTGAGAGTTGGACTGTGAAGAAAGCTGAGTGCCAAGGAACTGATGCTTTTGAACTGTGGTGTTGGAGAAGACTGTTGAGAGTCCCTTGGACTGCAAGGAGATCCAACCAGTCCATTCCAAAGGAGATCAGTCCTGGGTGTTCATTGGAAGGACTGATGTTGAAGCTGAAACTCCAATACTTTGGCCACCTCATTCGAAGAGTTGACTCACTGGAAAAGACCCTGATGCTGGGAGGGATTGGGGGCAGGAGGAGAAGGGGACGACAGAGGATGAGATGGCTGGATGGCATCACCGACTCGATGGACATAAGTTTGAGTAAACTCCGGGAGTTGGTGATGGACAGGGAGGCCTGGTGTGCTGTGATTCGTGGAGTCACAAAGAGTTGGACACGACTGAGCAACTGAACTGAACTGAACTTAAACAATGATGCCAAGATAATTCAAAGAGGGAAAAGAATAGGATCCTAAATAAATGATGCTGGGACAAACACATATCCAGATGCAAAAGTATGAAGGTGTACCCCTTCTTTACACCATACACAAAAATTAACTCCAAATGGATCACCTAAATGGACTTCATCAAAATTTAAAACTCTGGTGCCTAAAAGGTCACCAACAGGGGCTTCCCTGGTGGTCCAGTGGTTAAGACTCTGCAGGCTTCCATGGGGCACAGGTTTGATACCCGGTTAGGGAACTAAGATCCTGAATGCCCGCATGCCACTAAGCATGGCAAAAAAAAAAAAAAAAGACAAAGGATATGAATAGACATTTCTCCAAGAATACCTAAATGGCCAATAAGCTCAAGGAAAGATGCCAAACATCATTAGCCATCACAGCAATACAATCAAAATCACAATGGAATATCATTTCACATCCATAAGAATGGCTATAATCAGGAGAAAAAAGGGCAACAGGTATAAGGAGGAGGTAGAGAAACTGACACCCTCATATACTGCTGGTAGAAATGTAAACAGAACCACCACTTTGGAAAGTAGTTAGGCAGTTCCTCAAAATGTTAAACATGGGAGTTACTATGCTATGCTATGCTATGCTAAGTCACTTCAGTCATGTCTGACTCTCTGCGACCCCATAGACGGCAGCCCACCAGGCTCCCCTGTCCCTGGGATTCTCCAGGCAAGAACAATGGAGTGGGTTGCCATTTCCTTCTCCAATGCATGAAAGTGAAAAGTGAAAGTGAAGTCGCTCAGTCGTGCCCGACTCTTAGCGACCCCATGGACTGCAGCCTACTAGGCTCCTCCGCCCACGGGATTTTCCAAGCAAGAGTACTGGAGTGGGGTGCCATTGCCTTCATTGGGGAGTTACTATATGACCCAGCAATTCAACTCCTAGATATACACTCAAAAGAAATAAAACCTATTTCCACACAAGTTTGAACATGATTGTTCATTGCATCATTGTTCAAATAAGTCAAAATGTGAAAATCCCAATGTCCATCAACTGATGAATAAACAAAATGTGCATACAATGGAAGATGATTCAGCCATAAAAAGGAATGAAGTAGTGATTGACTCATGTACAACCTGGATGACCGTTGAAATGTATACTTTAAATGGACATGGCACAATAAAGTTGTTTAAAAAGAACCTGAATATACATTTTCAAGGATTACACGTGATTAAAGCTGATATACTCCATCTCTGAACTAGATCTAGAGGGAAACAGAAAACTCCACTGTAATTGGTACTGAGATGACAATGTGTCACTAAACATCAGAGATGTTATTAGTTCAGTTCGAAAGATCTGTGCTTCCAGACAGCACAAATTTAACAATAGCTAATAACAGCAAGAACTACTAATCCGATCTTATTTCTACACTCAAATTCAAGCTGTACAATTCTAAGTAGATAACCCAATAGAGGGTGGTCAGGGGTTGAGAGTGGTATTAATTGCCAGAGGACTGGGCAATAGAAATAATTTATGTAAAATATTCTTGAAATCTTGAAAAATACATTCTGACTTTAACTTACGGCTGTTTTGAAAACTTATAAAGGAATAGTAGGAAACAACTTCTCTGTACTCAAGGGCATACATTTGATATCATTTCATACTATCTTTGAATTGTGAAGAAAAGGTACTGCATGCTGATCAAATGAAAAGAATGCCCTTCTATGAAAGTTGCTTAACCATGTCCTAGACAAAGGAATTCTGATCTGGTTCAATAAGTAAAAAGTGCTTTAAGTCACAGAGATGAGACGCTAATCTGAGGATCAAACAATAAATGCTCCTCAGCTTCAGATGCCCGCTCTTCAGTGGAAGCCCACAGCCTGTGATATTTCACTTTATATTCCTCCTATTAATATAATGATTGAAACTGTCATGCATGTAGCTTAAGAACTTTCTGCTCAACATTACTGCTAAGTCTGCTAAGTCACTTCAGTCGTGTCCGACTCTGTGCAACCCCATGGACTGCAGCCCACCAGGCTTCTCCGCCCATGGGATTTTCCAAGCAAGAGTACTGAAGTGGGGTGCCATTGCCTTCTCCGCTGCTCAACATTATGTACATTCAATTCTAGATGACCCACTCTGACCATTAATAAGCCAGCTTCTATATGGCAACAGCTATCCAACTCAAAATTATGTTATGCATTGATGCTGCCTTTAAAAGGGGGTAAATATAAGTGCTTATAATATACACATGCATACCATATATATATAAACATATACATCTTAACTTCCTAACTGGAAACAATCTTGTCACTTCAGAGACCCTCATAACCAAAAACTAAAATTACCCTAGTCTCTTTGACACCAGAAACTCAAGAGCCTTTCCATAAATATTTCTCAGGCACCCTTCCACAACATACCTGTTAACTCCCAAAATACAAGCTGGAATCAAGGTTGCAGAGAATAATATCAATAACCTCAGATATGCAGATAACACCACCCTTATGGCAGAAAGCGAAGAGGAATTAAAGAGCCTCTTGATGAAGGTGAAAGAGTGTGAAAAAGCTGGCTTAAAACTCAATATTCACCTTGGAGAAGGAAACAGTAACCCACTCCCAGTACTCTTGCCTGGAAAAGTCAATAGACAGAGGAGCCTGGAGGGCTACAGTCCATGGGGTTACATGGCTGAACATGCATGCATGAGGGTGGAGGGAGATGGGTTGGTAGCAATAAACTGGTAGAATTAAAAAAACAAAAAAACAAAAACTCAACATTCAAAAAACTAAGATCATGGTATCCGGTCTCGTCACTTCATGGCAAATAGATGGGGAAACAATGAAGACAGTGACAGACTTTCTTTTCTTGGGCTCCAAAATCACTGCGGACGGTGACTGCAGCCATGAAATTAAAAGACGCTTGCTTCTTGGAAGAAACCAATGACAAACCTAGACAGTATATTAAAAAGCAGAGATATTACTTTGCCACAAAGGTCTGTATAGTCAAAGCTATGACTTTTCCAGTAGTCATGTACAGATGTGAGAGCTGGACAATAAAAAAGGCTGAGTGCCAAAGGATTGATGCTTTCGAACCATGGTGCTGGAGAAGACTCTTGAGAGTCCCCTGGACAGCAAGAAGATCAAAACATTCAATCCTAAAGGAAATCAACCCTGAATATTCACTGGAAGGACTGATACTGAAGCTGATGGTCCAATACTTTGGCCACCTGATGCGAATGGCCGACTCACTGGAAAAGATTCTGATGCTGGGAAAGATTGAAAACAAGAGAGAAGGGGATGACAGATGATGAGATGGTTGGATGGCATCACCGACTCAATGGACATAAGTTTGAGCAAACTCCAGGAGATGATGAAGGACAGGAAAGCCTGGAGCGCTGCAGTCCATGCATGCAGTCGCAAAGAGTTGGATGCGACTGAACAACCACCACCACCACCAGCTTAAGGGTCCCTCCAAATCATGGAGAAGGAAGCACGGAAGGGAACATCAACTGTAGTAATCTGATTACCCCTCCTCAAAACACCCTGGTTCCACAGAAAGAGGGGCTAGAGAGGGGCAGAAAGTATAAAATGCCAGCTACTGGTAGCTGCCATCTTGCCTCAAGAGAAGGGATAAACAGTACTCTCTAAGGCTGAATCTATGCATCAATCAGGATTTCAGTAACCTTTATTATGTGTGCCGCTATGATAAACTCACCTCAACTAAATCATTAGGACTAGGCAAATAAGGTTGATAGAATTAGTAAACTGGTGGAATTAAGCCCCAAAGGTTAAGAGGAACAGGAGTATACTTTCTGAAAAGCTAAGAGGTAGCTCTTCACTCAAGAGGTTGAAGTCAAAGTTCTTTTCTTGCCATAGCAAAGAAACTATTATACTTTGAGAAAGGAAACAAAGCCAGAAGCAAATGTTATGGATGCAGCAGAACACGACCCCAAACAGGACATCAAGAGGATTTGATTAGGTATATTTAACTATTCAGACAAATGGAAATTCAGAACCAGCAAAATAAGATTTTAAAACCCTAAGTGGTTATCTCTCAGGAGGAAGATTAGGATTTAAGGAATAGTCTAGTAAGATTTCTACAAACCAAACAGCCTCTCATGAAACACTTATATTCCAATTACCAGAGGAGAAACCAAAAATAAAAGGAAATGCCCTACAGAGAAGCAAACAGTACAGAATCATTGGACAGATGACTTGGAAAATTGAATATCCAAGCAACTCAATTCATGAAGAAAACTAGAAAGAATATCAGAGAAGTGGAAAAAAACCACAGCAGAGAGGAAAAGAGGAAAATATGGAATGAGAAACTCAAAGGAAAAGCCTTACTCTGAGACAGTCACCTCAAATCTTACAATATTAACAGAAAATGCCATAGAACCGGAACCCCAAATTACCAACTAACCCAAAAACAAGATTGACATTAAGCCTTTCCTTTCAAAGCTCCATCAAGACATTTCCACCAGCCAGATAATTACTTTTTTCCAAGCACCCAACTGAATTGGTAAGCTCCATACAGTGCACCACAGAGAAACATAAATGCTTTATTTCAGGTTGACACAGATGAGAACGTGTCAAACAATTTCCATCCTACAGATTCTTTCCACCAAGGCACAGCTATCCTAATCTCTTTGGGCCTCAATTTCTAAGTTGTAAAATCTGGGAGCCAAACTTGGTGAGCCGAACTATAGGATCCTCTCTGTTTTTCAAGACTTTACACCTAATGATAAAGTCTGCTAGAGGTATAAAATTTGAGTCTGAGAACAAACCATTTAAGTTTATGTTGTCATTCCAGAGCTAACCACAGGGAGGAGCGAGGGATTTGAAGAAATTCCCAAGGGAGACAGTATTTGGCTGCTACCTGAAGCCCACCTGGTTTAAGTGGATAAACCCTCCATTCCAGACATAATTAGAGCATTTCCCCGGCTCCTCTGCCTAGACCTCACAATACTCTTCACAAAAACAGGTCTTAACCATGTCTTTCTCCCTTTCCCTCCTACTACAGTTTTCTCTGTTCTCCTTTGTAGTTTCGTATCCATTTGCCCAACACTATTCTTTTTAATCCAGAATTTTTCCATTTTATCAACAGTGCAATTTTCTATAAAAGGATGTTTTCTGTAGATTAAGATTAAAAAAAGTTTTTTATAGAAAATAAAGGAAATTATAAACTACAACAAGCACAGGCAAATGACAACTACTAAGCTGTAGAGGTATTCAGAGTAAGAAAAAAAATAATTAGGCATAATTTTAAAAAAAATTAGAGTGACTGACACAATTCAAGTTTTCCAAAGGCTAGAAAAGGCACTGAGGGAAAAAACAAACGAGTGACAATTCTTGGAGGTCAAGTCAAACCTCTGAAATTAACATGTGGTGCCCAGAACCAGGCAACTAGGTAATATGCATTTGAAACAGACTATTTGCCTGGCTTCCTTTCACTGTCAAACTCCTCGTCCAGAAAGAGCTCTCATACCACATTTTTTCCTGAAGTACAGTCATTCACATGTATCCGCCTCTCCCGAGCAAAAGTCAATGGATAAACAGTCCCTCTCTTCTTTACTCCTACACTAAACCTCACACCGTTTACGAGCCTGGAAAGCTGGGTTGGCACGAGACGATGGCGCGAAGGCATGGGGAGGTCGGTCAGTTGGCGGAAGGTGCCTCTCCCCACATGGCTGAGCGCTCGCCGCCAAGCTGGCCACCGTCACACGGTCCCCTAGCACCGCAGGTCGTTCTCGGCCCCGGCCCAGCTCTCGCTGTCGCCTCACAAACTGCCGCTGCGGCCACAGCCTCCCGTTTAGGACCCTCCCCGGGGATGACCCCATCCCCCCGCTCCCTTTCTCCGTCGGGTTCCCGCCCTGCAGCCGCCAGCCTATGGGCCCCTCCCGCCTCACCTCCATGGAGACGCGCCAGCCTTGCATGGCGGAGAAGCCGTAGGGCAGCGGCAGGCGCGAAGCGCCGACCCCGTCTCCAGAGCACTTCACCGTGTTGGGCTGAGAGAGGTAGGCACCCATGGCGGCGGCTGACCGGCGGCCTCAGGGGCAGGCGAACGAAGCGCGACCCGTGCCGGCGCTGGAGCCGGGGCCCCGGGTGCGCGCGTGGCAAGAACTAGCTAAACTGCACGGCCGACGCAAGGTACCGGTGAAAAGGCGCGAGGCGGGCCAGGAGGCGGTAACGGGACGGGAGCAGAGAGGGAGCGGAAGCGGAAACGGCGCCGCTTCAGACCCCGCCCGGCCGGCGCGGCGCGGCGCGGCGCGGCGCTGCGGGCAGTCATTTCCTTAGCAACTCGCCCCGCCCGCGGGGACAACGGCCCGCCCAACCGCCGCTCCCGCGAGATTGGCGTAGTCACGCCCACCAACGGCCGCGGCCCGCCTGGGGCGGCCTGCTAGGTTGCTCCTAGCCAGGAGCTCTCACTAACTGTTCCCCGCTGTCCCCCAACTCCGCACTCCTAGCCTGGCCTCTCGCGTTTTGTCTAAGGCTCTTTTGTGTGGAACTGGGCACTTCCGGTTCATCCTCTAAAGTGTCAGCTCTCTCTCCGCCGCGCCCTCGGACTCCCACAAATCCTCCCGATGCGGTTCAATTAGAGTTAACTAGTGATAATTTGTTCTGAGAGCATGAAGTACCCTTGTAAGGCCTATGCGATTAGGATGTGAGATAGTCTTTCTGACCAAAGAAAATGAAGACCTCTCTCTGTGACCCAGTCTGTGCGGGTGGAGAAGAAATGAAAAGGGAGTGGAAGAGCTATTGCTTGAGGTCCTCAGGATGCCCCAGACGTGCATTGTGCCCGGGGAGAAGGGAAAAATGTTATGGGGTTGCTGGGGTGAAGAAAGTGAACTGCTTTGGGGAGGGCTTTTGAGGAAGCTGCTTGCCTCGTTGGAGAGTGATTTTAAGTAGTAACATTAGATAGGATAGAGAATGGTCGTAAGTGCCAAAATGGGTGGCTTGGACTTCAGTATTATCCTGGTGGAGCCTTTGGAGTTTATTGGTCTAGTCTTTGTGCGCAGTGTGTTTGGAGAGAGAAGGCCAAAGGGCTTTAAAGGGCTCTTAATCTAAGCATGAGAAAGGCTGGGACTAAATTGGTGGCAATGGGAACAGAGATAAAAGAACAAATTAGACAAAAACAAATGGACAGGATTTAGTAATAGGCTGGATTCAGGGGATGGTAGAGAAAGGAAAAATTCTCGAAGGATAAACAGATTATTTTAAAATACAAAACTAATCATGGCTTCCTCCTGCTCTTCAGAAAGTTCTAATGCCTTAACATAGTTTCCTAGACCTTTCATATTTGATTCAATCACTGCATGTCTCTCCCACTTCCTCTGTTTCTGCACCCAGTGCTCCAGCAATATGTTTTTGGGTTTCTCCATGCAATGGCACCCCACTCCAGTACTCTTGCCTGGAAAATCCCATGGACGGAGGAGCCTGGTAGGCTGCAGTCCATGGGGTCGCTAAGAGTCGGACACGACTGAGCGACTTCACTTTCACTTTTCACTTTCATACATTGGAGGAGGAAATGGCAACCCACTCCAGTGTTCTTGCCTGGAGAATCCCAGGGACGGGGGAGCCTGGTGGGCTGCCGTCTATGGGGTCGCACAGAGTCGGACACAACTGAAGCGACTTAGCAGCAGCAGCAGCAGCATGCTTTCTCTTCCTATGCTTTCACCCATGGAATACACCTCCCCTCACCCACCCCCATCTTTTCTTCCTTTAGGAATTCTTCTCTAATATCCCTACATTGGTTTGGATCCCCACTTGTCTTTTCCTGATAGACTATAAGCCTTCAGGAAGGCAGAAACTCTTGTCAAACTTTTGACATTCTATACCCCAGCATCCCTAGCACACTTATCTGTGCTCAAAAGCATTTAAATACTTGTTGAATGAATGAATATAACTAAGGTTTTGACCCTGGATGACAAAAATTGGTGCAGCCACTAACAGAAAATGGTGTGATGGGGAAGAAGGGTAGTGCTAATCTGGGGAGAAAATGGTTTGATTTAAGGTAATACTTTGCCAACAAAGGTCCGTCTAGTCAAGGCTATGGTTTTTCCAGTGGTCATGTATGGATGTGAGAGTTGGACTGTGAAGAAAGCTGAGTGCCAAAGAATTGATGCTTTTGAACTGTGGTGTTGAAGAAGATTCTTGAGAGTCCCTTGGACTGCAAGGAGATCCAACCAGTCCATTCTGAAGGAGATCAGCCCTGGGATTTCTTTGGAAGGAACGATGCTAAAGCTGAAACTCCAGTACTTTGGCCACCTCATGTGAAGAGTTGACTCATTGGAAAAGACTCTGATGCTGGGAGGGATTGGGGGCAAGAGGAGAAGGGGACGACAGAGGATGAGATGGCTGGATGGCATCACTGACTCGATGGACGTGAGTCTCAGTGAACCCCGGGAGTTGGTGATGGACAGGGAGGCCTGGCGTGCTGCGATTCATGGGGTCACAAAGAGTCGGACACGACTGAGTGATCGATCTGATCTGATCTGATCTGTATAGCACAGGGGACTCTAATTGATAAGAAGGCTGAGCGCCGAAGAATTGATGCTTTTGAACTGTGGTGTTGGAAAAGACTCTTGAGAGTCCCTTGGACTGCAAGGATATCCAACCAGTCCATTCTAAAGGAGATCAGCCCTGGGATTTCTTTGGCAGGAATGATGCTAAAGCTGAAACTCCAGTACTTTGGCCACCTCATGCGAAGAGTTGACTCATTGGAAAAGACTGATGCTGGGAGGGATTGGGGGCAGGAGGAGAAGGGGACGACAGAGGATGAGATGGTTGGATGGCATCACTGACTCGATGGACGTGAGTCTCAGTGAACCCTGGGAGTTGGTGATGGACAGGGAGGCCTGGCGTGCTGCGATTCATTGGGTAGCAAAGAGTCAGACATGACTGAGCGACTGATCTGATCTGATCTGAATGATCCATATGGGAAAATAATCTAAAAAAGTGCGGATGTATGTATAACTGATTCACTTTGCTGTACAGCAGAAACTAACACAATATTGTAAATCAACTATACTCCAATAAAAATTTTAAAAGAACAAAAATAAAATTCTTGTAGAAGACTCAGAGTGCCTTGAAAATTCAAGACCCCCAGATGGTAACAGACCACAAATTGAGAAGCCTAACCTGCATATGAAAGATGTTTAGTGAGGGGAGAATTAGAAAAAAGAAAGAAGTTGAGACATAAGTTCTCTCAGGCTAAGCCACATCCAGGCTTTTCTGGGGGATTCTAATTCTACTTTTGACTGTTCATGTACTTCCTTCACATCCAGTTTCTGATGACATTATACTATTGATAAAAGATTACCTTTGGAAGCTCAACAGATTTTATGCTACATTCCTTCCTATGTGTGATTTTTTTTAATTTTTAATTGGAGGATAATTGCTTTACAATGTTGTTTGTTTCTGCTATACAACAGTGCAAATCTCCCCTTTTTCTTGAGCTTCCCTCCCACTTCCCCCCATGTGGGATTAAATGTGAAAGATTGGTCCATGGAGGTGGAAAAAGGTGTGGGGGCAAGATTTAAGGCTAAGAAAAAAGAAACACAGATATTTTGAAGTTAGTAGAAAAGAGGAGAGAAGGAGTCCATTTCTGAGATCTGGTCCAGCCTATGCTCCTAATTGTACTCATAAATTTTAAAGGGTGACCAATAAATGAAACATTTTTTAAGGTCAGTTTTTAAAATTTCAGTTTCGTTTTCTATTTCTAGAAGGCAAGATGTAAATTCATTTTGAAGCAGTCTGCCTTTACTTAGGAAAATCACCAGGATGGGCCCACTACACATAATAAAGCAAATACTCACTTTTATCCTAAAGAAAATCATGAAATTACCATTAACCAAAATCCAGATATTTCAGACTGAGTTGCAGGGATTAATTTATTTGTGTTATAAATTATGTCTTTCACAGGATTGCACCCTTGTGGAGAGAGAAATCTGTTTCCCCCTAAATAAGAATATAAACTCGAATATTTCTTAAAATCCTTATTTGTTCTTAGGAGACCATTGTTTGTTTTTATCCAGTGTTTGCTCACAGGTAATCACAAAACTGGAGCCACCCTGAGGAGTGTGCCAGTCTTTTCTTTGTACCTCACACAGGACAGACTGGTCTGAACAACTGGTATCTTACAAAGTGGTGGTAGAGCTGGATTACCGAAGTCTGGAAAGTGTCCATGATTCCTGGGACTGTGTCAACCAGGCCAAAGTGGAGGTGAGTGTTTCCCCCTAAAGAAAAGGATAGTGCTTCAGTCAGACGTTCTAAAGTGAACATAAGCAGGCCTTGAACTGGAAAAGAAAGATTCTCTTCAGACTCGTGCCTCTTGCTGGCATGAAGACTCCAAGATGTGGCACAATCTAGAGATTCCTGTCGGGGAATATGGGTAGGCTGAGCTGGCTCTGCCTTATCGGGAATCTGAAGAATAGCCACTTCTAATGGCTTACTCCTTGGAAGGAAAGTTATGACCAACCTAGACAGCATATTAAAAAGTAGAGACATTACTTTGTCAACAAACGTCCGTCTAGTCAAGGCTATGGTTTTTCCAGTGGTCGTGTATGAATGTAAGAGTTGGACTATAAAGAAAGTTGAGTGCTGAAGAATTGATGCTTTTGAACCGTGGTGTTGGAGAAGACTCTTGAGGGTCCCTTGGACTGCAAAGAGATCCAACCAGTCCATCCTAAAGGAGATCAGTCCTGGGTGTTCATTGGAAGGACTGATGTTGAAACTGAAACTCTAATACTTTGGCCACCTGATCTGAAGAGCTGACTCACTTGAAAAGACACTGATGCTGGGAAAGATTGAGGGCAGGAGGAGAAGGGGACAACAGAGGATGAGACGGTTGGATGGCATCACCGACTCAATGGACGTGGGTTTGGGTGGACTCCGGGAGTTGGTGATGGACAGGGAGGCCTGGTGTGCTGTGGTTCATGGGGTTGCAAAGAGTCGAACACCACTGAGCAACTGAACTGATTGGCAGTCATGGACTACTCCTTGTGTTTTTATCTGTGCCTCTGTGTCTGGACTAAACTGAGCTTTGAGGAATCAAGTGAGAAGATATGTATTCATTGGGATGGGGCCATGTGGGGAGACTGAAGAGGTGTGGTGGTAAAGTTCAAGAGCCACAGTGGTTTGGAGCAGGGACAGCTGGCAAAAGTGACAGTAATTTCCAGGGAGGATCTGTGTCACACTTAAACATTCCTTAGAGATTCCTCAGTATCCTTTAAAGAACTCCTTTGCTCTGTTGGCTACTGAGAACTGAGGACTTACAAGCTGAGTCTGACAGATTGGCCCAAGAGTACCAGAGTGTTACTTAGAAAAATCCTGCTGGTTCTTGTAGTCACCGTGAGGACAGGAATTCTTAACTGAGACTCACAAGCAAAGTAACAAATGACCTCAATGTTTGTAATCTCTTGGTTCTATGATTTGCTAAGAGGCTTTCCAGGTAGCACAGTGGTAAAGAATTCACATGCCAATGACGCAAGAGATGTGGGTCTGATCCCTAGGTCAGGAAGATCCCCCCGAAGTAGGAAATGGCAACCCATTTCAGTATTCTTGCCTGGAAAATCCCATGGACAGAGAAGCCTCGTGTGGGCTACAGTCGCAGAGTAGGACATGACTGAGTGATTGAGCACACACACACATATACACCCAGTATTAATAGGAAACCTGCCAGCTGGAATCCTGCTACCCTCTCCACCAAAATGGCTTTCGCACCACTGGAAGATTCTTCCAACTCCTACTTTCAAATGATTCTTTCCTCAGCCTTGATAGTTTAATCTTGAGTATGTTTAGCCAAGATCTTGAGAGGCTCCTGCAGAGCTCCATAGTTCTCTCCGTGTTTATCTCCATGCTTTTAGGCTCAAGTACTTCCCTGAAAATGTTACCTACCTTGGCTTCCCTGAACTCCAGACATTCCCAATGCAGTGAGATTGTCAGGCTTTGTTTGGGTTTCCTTTTTCTACAAAGTGGCCTGAAGTGGGGTACCCATAGGATTCGTTTGATTTGTTTCCTTTCTCTCAGGGATCAGTGTCCTGTGCTGCCTGTTGTCCGATGTCTGAAAACTGCTGCTTCATATACTTTGTCCAGTTTTCTAGATGATTAAGGCAGGAGGGTAAATGTGGTCCCTGTAATACCATCATGGCCAGAAATGAGAGTTTCCCAAGCAGTTTTAAACTTCTGTTTAAAATCTTTTGGCTGTGCTGCACCACATGTGGGATCTTAGTTCCCCGGCCAGGGATTCAACCCACACCCCCTGCACTGGCAGCACAGAGTCCCAACCAGGGAAGTCCCCCAAGCAGTTTTATAAATTGTCATTTATAGTTTTCAGTGAGATTGCATGGGTGGTTTTAAATTTTCCTTAATTCTTTCTGGTATATCAAAATGTACTTTGCTCCCACTCTTTAATGATATCTTGTCTGGGGATAAAATTCTAAGTTTATAGGGAAGTTCTTTATCAGTCATTACTGTTGTTTCATAAGTAATCTGTTTTGTTTTGTTTTTTTCCCCTCTCTTTGGTAGCTTTTTATAATCTTCTCTTTATCTTTAATGTTGTATAAATATTCCTATAATGTGCCTCAGCATGTGTTTGTTTTATTAATACTAAACGCTTATTTTTAAAATTTGGTGACTGATGTCTTTCATCGATACTTAAAAATTTTATCTCTTATATTTTCAAACACTGTTTCACCATCATTCTGCTATTTTCTTCTAGAACTCTCAATATACATGTTGGGGCTTTTCATCTACCTGCCCTCTCTCTTAACTATATATCCTTGTGTCTGTGCTATATTCTGGGTAACTTATTTTCTATTCAATTATACCCAGTTTAGAGCTCTTTCTAACTTTTTATTTTCACTATCTTGTTTCTCTTAGTCCCAAACAAATGAAGCAAGGAGTCTCTTTGCCTGTTTTTGGAGAGTGTTTTGTCACTTTCTTTCCAAGCTTTCTCCAATAATAAACAAGTGTCCTTATCAGATTCTCTAGTCTTTTCATTTGCTCTCTGAAGAATGTTTCTCTTAAAGTCTCCTCTCTCTGAGATGTAAGAAATTTTGCAAAAACAAAGATTAAAATTCAAACTGAAAAGCCAGAGGTGATGTGAAGGGAAGAAAAATAACACCTATGTTGGAAATCTTTTATTCTTACTGCTAAAAAATGAGGCATATGTCACAAAACTCAGGGGTGGAAAATCATAAATCTTACGGTCCAACTTCCTATCTTCTGAGACTGGAGAGTCAGATAAAAGGAGGGTTCAGTCTTCTTCAGACTGTTCTACCTTCTCTTTTTTTAAGATTGATGGCTGTACTAGGTCTTTGTTGTCTTGCATGGGCTTTCTCTATCGCAGAGAGCGGTATTTCTCTATTTCTCTTGTGCGGCAAAAGCTCTAGGTGCTCAGGCTTCAGTAGTTGCAGCGTGTGGGCTCAGTAGTTGTGGCACATGGGCTTAGCTGCTCCTTGGCATGTGGAATCTACCCAGACCAGGAGGCTGCATTGGCAGGTGGATTCTTATCCACTGCGCCACCTGGAAAGTCTCTCTTTCTTCTTTTAACATTCCTGTTCATCCTTTAAAACCCAGGTCAGGCAGACATCACTCTTGTTCTCTGGGAAAACTTATGTACTAGTTTCCTATGACAGCTAAAACAAGTTATCACAAACTTGGTGGCTTGAAACCCCACAAATTTATTCTCTTACAGTTCCGGAGGTCAGATGGTTGAAACTGGTTTCACTAGTTTAAAGTTAAGGTGTCAGCAGTCCCGGTTCCTTCTTAGGGCTCTAAGGAAGAATCTATTTCCTCTCCTTTCCTAGCTTTTGGAGGCTGCTTGCATTCCTTGGCATAATAACAATCTCTTGCTTCTGTGGTTACATATTTTTCTTTTCTGTAGTCAAATTTCCCCCTGCTGCCCTCTTTAATGGGCACTCGTGATTATATTTAAGAGCCTGTCCTGATAATCCAGGATAATCTCTCCATCTCAAAATGTTTCATTTAATTGCATCTAAAGTAAAATTTGCCTTATGAGGTGACATTCACAAATTCCAAGGATTAGGACCTTGGCATCTTTGGGGTCATTATTCAGCCTTCCACAACTTCCCCTGTATTTTCCTTCTGTGGAGTCAAGCAGGTCTTCTCTATTCAGCCTATGGAACTTTATACATACTTCTGTTGTACCTGTTAAGTAGTCACTTTTTTGTTTACACAGATATCTTCCTAAGTATATCTGAGCCCTTTAAGGATAGGAACTTTGTCTTATTCATTTGTCTGCCTCGGATGGCACCTGGCATGTACTGTTACAAGCCAATAGATATTTGCTTAGTTAAATTGAATTTTGTTCTTTGATTCCAGCCTAGTTGTGAGCTGTGAAATAATGAAATCTATTTTACTAGTGCTAAAAGGGATCTCCAAAGGTCTTTCCTTAAAGTCTGAATCTGTTTTTTCAGGAAATAATTTTAGATTTAGAAAAGTTCTCTCTATTGCTACAACAAAGGTAAATTAAGTGTATGAAAACAAACAAAAGGTTTACATTAAGAATTTTAGCCCAGAAAAAGCTATGGAATGACTTGATAATTATTTTAAACTCACAACATCCCTGTGAGATAAAATAGGTATTACCTTTAGGCCAGTAAATCATAGAGCAAAATAAATAATAAACTTGATTTGAACATAATTGAATATTAGTTGCAGATATCTTATAATCACAGATGAATTCTTAATTTAGATGAGCTGGGGTTTTTTCCTTAATTTCTCAGGGCCCTATGTTTATTTTAGAAGTTGACTCAATTTCTTATGACATGATGTGAAGGTGTAGAGCTAAATCATGTTTCCATTTCATAACTTAAATAATGAAGCTCAGAGGCCTAAGTTATGAGGCAATGTCTCCAGGAATCATTCCTGGACAGGAATAAACATGAGCTGGAATGATGGTTACCACCCTTTACCCTAGTGATGAGCCAGGCTACCTACATCAGAATCACCTGGGCAGATTCTTAGGCATACAGATACTCAAATCCTCCCTGTCCTCTGGATTCAGATTCAGTTGATTTAAGTAGGGTCTTGGGAAGGTGTATGTTTTAAACCACCTTGTGTGTGCTCAGTCTCTTCAGTGATGTCCAATTCTTTGCAACCCTATGGACTATAAGCCACCAGGCTCCTCTGTCTGTGGGATTCTCCAGGCAAGCATACTGGAGTGGGGTGCCATTCTCTTCTCCAGGGGATCTTCCCTACCCAGGGATCGAACCCGCATCTCCTGCGTCTCCTGCATTGAAGGTGGATTCTTTACCTGCTGAGCCACCTGGGAAGCCCTGCTTAAACCACCTTAGTTCAGTTCAGTTCAGTTCAGTCACTCAGTCATGTCCGACTCTTTGCAACCCTATGAATCTCAGCACGCCAGGCCTCCCTGTCCATCACCAACTCCCAGAGTTCACTCAAACTCACGTCCTAAGTATAAACCACCTTAGGTCATTCACAATTATCACAAAATCTAGGTTTATAGTTAAGAGGTCCTACAGAAGTGTAAGTGCCAAGACTGAGGCAAAGGAACATTTCTATACCTTTGATTATGCCTTCATTTTGAAAGAGGCTCTTTTGGAAGAAAGAATCTACATCACATCCCCAGAAGAATGACCAGATTGGAAGTGTGACCGGTAAGTTGCACACTGAGGAAGAAAAGCTTTGAGCAGAAACCCAGCTGATTTCCTAATTGCCCTGATCTATGGAAACCAAGATCGGAAAGATTCTGGACAATTTTATTGAGTTACGATTTTCACATTTTAAGATTCACTCGTTGTTAACTCAGTGATTTTTTTAGTAAATGTACAGAGTTGTGCAACCATTGTGTCACAATCCAAGCTATAGTCCACTTAGGAGATGAGGTTAGTAGGTCATTTGGGAAGCTTAGATATGGATAGTCTAGAGGCATTGTCTTTCTTTGTCCCACAATTATTTAATAAATTATTTGTTAAATATTCTTCTTTGAATAAAAAAGACATACATATGAGGATTTCCTTGGTGGTCCAGTGGTTAAGAATCCACTTGCTAATGTAGGGGACACGGGTTCAATCCCTGGTCCAGGAAGATTCCACATGCCGCAGGGCAGCTACCCCTGTGCGCCCCAACTACTGAAGTCCGTGTGTCCTAGAGCCCATGCTCTACAACAAGAGAAGTCGCCACAGTGAGAAGCCCACACACAGCAACAAAGACCCAGCGCAGCCAAAAATAAACTAAAAAAAAAAGTACATATGGTGCAAAGTTCAAAGGCATAAATGATCATACAAGAAGTTTCCCTCCCACTCTGTCACCCAGCCATCTCGTTTCTACTCCTAATAAATTAGTTCTTGAGGTGGATTACTAACCTGAAATAAAAATCTTTAGTTAAGTCTTTAAGAGACAGTGGAGCATTCAATATTATCTTGGAGGTTGGGCACGATAACTGTCATCCTGGTTATATGTTAGAAGCTCATCAATGGACGTATTTTCTAAAGGATGGTGTAGAAAGAACAAAGAATATAACTTTGGACACACTGATAGGCACATTAATAGTTAACGAAGGGGGATTTCCTGGCAGCCCAGTAGTTAGCACTCGGTGTGCTCACTGCCAGGACCCCAGGTTTGATCCCTGATCAGGGAACTAAGATCCCACAAGCCGCATGGTGTGGAATAAAGAAAAAAAATAATAAAGTGGGAAGAACAGAAAATAAAGGAGAAAAAGAAGTTGAGAGAGAAATAAATTAGTATTATGAAAAGAGAGGCATTTTAAGAATGTGCTATTCAGTGGTCCAATATGCTAAAGAGGTCATGTGAGTGAAAGTCACTCGGTCCTGTCTGACTGAAATTCTCCAGAGCAGAATACTAGAGTGAGTAGCCTTTCCCTTCTCCAGGGGATCTTCCCAACCCAGGGATTGAACCCAGGTCTCCCACATTGCAGGTGGATTCTTTACCAGCTGAGCCACAAGGGAAGCCCAAAGAGGTCATGGAGAATGGGAAATAAGAAAGGGCTTTTCAAACACAAGTTTATAATAAACTGAGTGTAAAGTTTCAGTAGAGATAGAGAAAGGATGGGATTCACATTGTAGAAGATTGGGAAAACATTAGGATTTTCCTAATATACAAAGAGCTCTTAAAAGCCAATAAGAAAAAAATGACCAATGCAGTTAAAAATAACTATGCAAAGAACATATACAGGCAAGAAACTGAAAATGAAATGCTTTTGGGCCGTAAACACATGAAAACAATGGTATTGGAGCAACTGGACATCCACATACACACATGCAAAAAAGTGAATTTAGACCCAGGCTGTATATACGTCACAAAAATTAACTCACAGTGGATGACAGTCCTTAAGTGAATTATAAAACTATAAAACTCCTAGAAGATAACATAGGAGAAAATCTAGATGATTGTGGGTGTGATGAGACCTTTTTTAGATGAATTGATAAGCTGAACTTCGGTAAAGTTAAAAATTCCTTCTCTGTGAAAGACAGTGTCACGAGAGTAAGGAGACAACACAAACAGGGAGAAGATATTACATGGTAAAGACACATATGATAAAGGACTGTTATCCAAAATAAACAAAGAACCCTTGGAATTCAACAATAAGAAAACAACTTAACTGAAAAATGGGCCAAAGATCTTAAGAGATATCTTAGCAAAGAAAATATACAGATGCCAATTAAGCACATGAAAAAGATACTCCACATCATATGTCACCAGGGAAATGAAAATTAAAACAAAGAGATACCACCAAACAACAACACAACAAAAACCAAGGCGATACTACTACACACCTACTGGAATGGCCAAAAACAGAACAAAAGACAAATGCTGGTGAGAATGTGGAGCAATGGGAACTCTCACACATTCCTGGTGAAAGTGCAAAATGGTGCAACCACTTTGGAAGACTGTTTGGTGGTTTCTTATAAAACTAAACACACTCTTAATGTATGATCCAGAAATTGCACTCCTTGGTATCTAAGGTAGATGAAAACTTATGCCCACACAAAAACCTGTATACAGATGTGTATAGAGAGCTTTATTCATAATTGCCAGAACTTAAAAGAAGCAACCAAGATGTCTTTCAATAGGTACATGGATAAACAAACTATGGTTCATCCAGACAATAGAATATTATCTAGCACTAAAAAGGAATGTTCTATCAAGCCCTAAAAAGACATTGAGGAAACTTGAAGGTATATTACTAAGAGAAAGAAGCTATTCTGAAAAGACTGCATACTGTATGATTCCAACTCTATGACATTTTGGAAAAGGCAAAACTATGGAGACAAGATTAGTGGTTGCCAGGAATGGGTAGGCAGAGCACAGAGGACTAGGGCAGTAAAAACACTCTGTATGCCATTACACACTTGTCCAAATCCACAGAATGTACACCACCAAGAACCTTAAGGTTCTATGGGCTTGTGTGATTATGATGGATTCATCTTTGATACAACATATACCACTCTGGTGATTTGATAATGGGGAGGCTGTGCAAATGGATTGGGGGTATGTGGGCAGTCTCTGTACCTTCTTCTCAATTTTGTTGTAAAATTGTTCTAAAAAGTTTTTATAGACGAATGTTTAACTTCACTACTAATTAAGTATATGTGAATCAAAACAGTAAGGTATCTGTTTTTCCCTTAATCTATCACAAAGTCGAAAAGATCAGTAATACCCAATGTTGGTAAGGATGGTGGGAAGCAGGAACCCTAACATACTCTTGGTGGTATTATCATTTGATATCTTTCTGAAGGGCAACTTGGCAATATCTACTCAAAATGTTCTTAGTCTTTGACTTAGCAATTCCATTTTTAAGAATTCTGCTGCTGCTAAGTCGCTTCAGTCGTGCCCAACTCTGTGAGACCCCATAGGTGGCAGCCCATCAGACTCCTCTGTCCCTGGGATTCTCCAGGCAAAAATACTGGAGTGGGTTGCCATTTCCTTCTCCAATGCATGCATGCGTGCTAAGTTGCTTCAGTCGTGTCCAACTCTGTGCAAACCCATGGACAGCAGGCCACCAGGCTCCTCTGTCCATGGGACTCTCCAGGCAAGAATACTGGAGTGGGTTGCCATTTCCTTCTAAGAATGAGTGAAATCATTTTCACAAGCAGGCAAACATGTATGCAGCAGAATATTCATTACAGCTTTATCTAAAATAAGTCATGTTGGAAATAATGTGAAAGTTCCCTGGTAGTTATGAATCAAACATGGCATATTTGGATAATGGAATACTCTACAATGGTTGAAAAATTAAAGTAATGCTATATGTGCTGCTGTGGGGAAAATAGTAAAAAGATTAAACTGAAAAAGATTATGTGGTATAAGCTTGCTTTTATTTTAAACTATATATATTAATATACACATAGGAAAATAAATATGGAGAAATATACATCAAAGTCTTTTAATTATTTTGGTGAAAATAAGAGGTTTTCACTTTCTATAGCAATTAATTCACAATATTCATAGGATAGTTGTATTAAATGATTTAATATGTCATAAGGAATTAAATGTCATAGGACTTTCCCTGGTGGCTCAGACGGTAAAGCGTCTGTCTACAATGCAGGAGACCCGGGTTCAATCCCTGGGTCGGGAAGATTCCCTGGAGAAGGAAATGGCAATCCACTCCAGTACTATTGCCTGGAAAATCCCATGGACAGGGGAGCCTGGTAGGCTACAGTCCATGGGGTTGCAAAGAGTTGGACACGACTGAGCGACTTCACTTTGCCTTTGCTGAGGAAGGAATTAAAAGACTGGAATACAGCACATACAAGCAACTATATAGTTACTTTACACTGTTATTTTTGAAACACTTTATTACAATAAGTACACATTATTTCTTTAAGCAGAAAAAAAGAGATAATAAAAAATAATGTGGTATAAACACGAGCAACATTTGACCATTTTTATTTTGGCAGCACGGCTGCAACACGATGGGAATCTTAGTTCCCTGACCAGGACTGAACACATGCCCCCTGCATTGGAAGGGCAGTTTTAACCCCTGGTCTGGCAGAGAAGCCTCCTGGGGCATTTTAAATATGAATGAAAATGGACTTCCCTGGCAATCCGGTGGTTAGTACTTCAACTTCCTCTGCAAGGGCAGTGGGGAATGCAGCTGGGCAAAAAAACCAAAAAACCAAGAATGAATGGTTAAAAACAAATAAGAGCTTGAGGATGCCTAGGTCCTTTATGCAGATTTGAAAGGAGCTAGTTGAAAGGTAAAGGTCAATGATACTAAGACCTAGACAGGAGACAACGGGAAACTGCAATAGTAGTATCAACTGATATTTAATGTTTACTGTGGGCCAGGTATATGCTTTGGAATTTACAAAGTGAAGAGATTAATCTGGATAGGAGGAGGAACATTCTTTCTTTGAGATGAGAACAGAGATTCTTAACCTCAACTCCCTGAAATTATATGCTAAATTTCTTGGGCAAATGCTTTCTTAAAATATCCAAAACAAGGTCCAGATTTCTAAGCGTGCTGGAGCCCTCTCTTTCAAAGATGAAAGCATCAAGGAACAAAGAGTGATTTTAAAAATTTTGAGGTGAAGAGATGGAAAATGAGAAGACTTTTGCCAGTCTTCTATCAGTTAAACAGGACTACAGATGTCCTTTAAGGATAGTGAAATTTGGTGATTATGACATTCCCAAGTACTGATTGATTCACCCTTCTCTCTCCGCAATACGTGTCTAAGAGCCGAGTTCACTTCTTTCCTTTGGGCTCTCTTCAATCTGAATTTTTTCCAAACATCTTTTCAAGGAAATCTGTGGTAAACCTTACTGTTTCGGATCCTAATTTAGTTCTTACCAACTTTCGGAGAATAGCTTAATGCCTCTGATTCAGTATTTTTCCATTTGACAACTACTGCTTAAAGAAAATTTCAATTTCTTATGAGGATCAAAAGATAACATCTGTGAAAATCTTTTGCGAAGTTTTGGCCAACGTCAGTACTATCCACTTACGAAGCGTTAACTATTAATTTTCAGTTTTAATGTACACAGTAATTCAAAGAAAGTTTTCTGAATAGGTGTCCTGCACAGTCTCACCCCCAAATACTGAAAGCGGGTGGGCGCTCCTCTCGGATTGTGGCTACGTCTTTCGCTCCTTTTGTCTTTCAGTCGTACTAGAACTGTCATGGCGCCTTCAAGAAAAGGGGCAAGGCCTTCCTTTCGCCCAGCAGAATCATCCGGGGCACCAGGACCGGACCGAAGGGTAGACAGAGAGACGAGCCTCACTGAGACCGAAAATACCGAACCCTCCGAGAGGTCTCAGCCGGACAGGCGCAGCGGGAGGAGACCCGGTTGAAGGCTACCTCTACCAGCGACTGTACACCCGGGGCACCGCCCACCCTGGCCGCCCTGTCCAATGGAAACCCAACGGCAGTGGGGCACCGCCCACTGTTGGTCAGGACGCCGCGAGGGCGGGGCCCGCAGTTCGGTTGCGCCGCGGAGCGCAGCTGTGAGCGAGTCTTTCTGATCCGGGGCCCCGGAACCCGAGCTGGAACTGAAGCGCAGGCTGCGGGGAGCGGAGTCAGGAGGTGAGTGCCTAGGGGAGAGAAGGTTTCAGCGAGAGGACTGAAGGATCGGCCTCTAGGGCCTGGATCTGGGACCCCAGCAGGCGAGTGTCTGGAGGAGGCCCTGCTCACTCGGTGGCCAAGGCCCGGCCCGCCGGAGCCGGGGGGCCGCCTCGGCCCCACATTTTCTGCCGGGCCCTCCCCGACTGCCCCCGAGTGGCGGCAGGGCGCCCGGAATTCTGCGGGCGCGGGGCGCCAGGCCCCGGCGTTCGTGTAGAACTCGGCCTGACGAGAGGCGGGGCCGGCGGCGGGGGCGGGGGCGGGGGCGGCGGTCGCAGGCCCGGAGGCCTGCGGAAGCGCAGCGTCGGAGCCGCGCCTGCTCCCGGGGCTGGCGCGCCGACTGCGCGGGGGCGTGGCCTGCGCCCCTGACGGCGCCG
This sequence comes from Bos mutus, assembly GCF_027580195.1. Lineage (NCBI taxonomy): Eukaryota > Metazoa > Chordata > Mammalia > Artiodactyla > Bovidae > Bos > Bos mutus. Next base: position 34,519,614 of record NC_091627.1, read on the forward strand.
CGGGGCTGGCCTCTGGTGAGGTGGCCGCCGCTGGCTACAGGGCCTGCTTAGGGGCCCAACGCTCCCTCGCAGTCAGCGGGCTAGGCGACCTGTTGGAGTGTTAAATTCCTCCTCGAGTTTATATCTATCTGACTGGTCAGTCCTGCAGGTCTCAGGTCCTCTTCGGTCCGCTCAGGATGAGAGCGGGCGAGAGGCCTGTGGCCTGCGAGCTGTTGCTCAGGAGTTGAGATGCTGAGAAACTGAGATGCTGAGAAGCTGCAGTCCAAAAAATGAAAAACTTTGCAGGAAAAAACTTCGCAGTGTTTTACCTGCACGGCTCAGAAGTGAACACTGCATCTTGGGGTGGCTGGAGGCGGCGAAGAGATTCCCTTTTTCCGTCTGTGGTCTTATTTAAATTTCTGAACGACTGACCCTGAGACAAAACTCCCAGTGTGGCAAAGGTTTCTTCATCAGCAGGAGGGGTCCTGGGGATTCTTGGGCATTGCCATCATCTTGCCTACTGGGGAGAGATTGGGGAGGGAGAAAACAAGCACATTCGAAGAGCGTCTATGACTGATGAAGGTCTGGCGTCTCGTGCCATACTGTGGATTAACTGTCTGTGCCCTAGGTCCAGAAGTTTCTTTAGAGCCCACTGGCCACAGGCTTCCTGTATTACAATTCCACTGATATTTCTTATAATGTAGCTGGGAACTTTCCTTAGCTGTTCAGATTCAGGATACATTCTATAAATACTCTAGAAAGTAATCCCTGTGAGCTTTTAGCTACTTTTCAGGAGGAGAAGAAAAATGATCTGTAACTTGAATTTTCTGGTAGATTACTAAAACTGTTGATTGAAATCCATGATAGGCAAGGACTGAGGGAAAAAACAGATGAAAAAGCATCTTGCCAGATTTTCTCTGTAGTGCTTTGTTGCTCTCTGATATTTACTGGAACGTCATCTAATAAAAATCTCCTCCAAAATGAAAAAAAATTTTTAAAAAGTCCAGGGAAATCTCCTGACTTGAGTTAAACATAGTGCAGGTTGATGGCAGAGATGGGCAGAAGAGGGCATCTGAGTTCTAAAAAGAAATGAGAGCTTTTCAAAAGATCCTGATCAGAAGCTTCTGTATTTTGAACTGACTTACAGGAGCAAATCTACAGGATATTTTCGTCCTGAGGAGCATCCCCTTTAGCCCAGCACACATAGGTTCCAACTTCTTCACAGCCTTCATTCTTAGAGATATGGAATAACATTCAGCGGTTTTCCTATGACTCTCTGAAGTTTGTGACATTTAGCTTTTAAGAATTCTTTTTTCCCAAGAAGCCATGTCCATGTATAATACTATACACTATTTAGTGTAATATAGTACTTTTCCTGTAATGGCTTTGTCTTGAATTATTTGTGCTTAAAAGGGATACCTGTGTCAGATCCAGTGCCTCAGAGGATGGAGCCTTTGAGCCATGTGAATGAAATGAAAACTGGAAGATTAAAATCTTAGCTGTGCCTTAAATTTAGGCTTTATGAGTGTTGGCATCTTATTTATATTGTTCACTATGGTATCTCAAGCACCTAGCTTAGTGCTTGGCCCACGATAGGCGCTTAATAAACATTTGTTGAATGAGTGAATAGAAAAAAAATGTTGCTAACCAGGACCCACCCATTTGCCACACTCATATCACAGGGAAGGTGAGGTCATCAGGAATGAAGTCACTAACCACTACCAGTTACCTGGCCCAAGGGTAGCCTCCTCTTGGACTGGCAGGCTTATTCTGTGCATAGGAGGGATGGAGAGTGGATGCCAGGGTTATTCCAAGTAGAATAAATCAGCTTAGGGTTTCAGTTGGACAAATTGGTTGAGAATACTACAGCTCTAACTCAAGCTGGTTCATTGGAACATTTGGGGATCTGGAGTCATCTGCCCTGCATAGTGCCCTTGTAGCTTGGTTCTTGAGCATAGTGCAGATGAGGTAGATGAGAATTCAAAGGGAAGGCTATTGGGTAGGTATTTGCTGAGAAAGAATGAGGGCCCTGATTTTGCTGTTCCATTTGGACCTTACTAAACATGAGTTGTACAACCATAAATCTTTTGTTTGCCAGTCTTGGGTGAATCATCTTTTTACATGATAAAATATGTTTATTAACATGTTTATGCATAGAAGCATATTCTTTAAGCTTGATGTGTACTTCAGTTGGTCACTGACCTGGGTGAGTCATCTTCAGCCGAGATAGCTCCCCTTCTCCAGACTAGGAGAGTAGTTAATGTTTAGGGTTCATACAGGACTAATTCTGATTTTGGACTTAAAGGAAACAAGGGAGCTGTATGTTTTATTTACTTTTAAACCCCAGATTAGGTTATTAGGATGGAATCTATAGAATCTATTCTAACCCTCTCTACCTTCTCCTTCACCCTTGCTCCAACCAGTGCAGGCCTGAGTGTTTGTTCCAGCATGTCGGAAGGCGAACCCCAGACAGTACTCAGCAGTGGTTCGGACCCAAAGGTAGAATCCTCATCCTCAACTCCTGGCTTGACGTCAGTGTCACCTCCTGTGACCTCCACAACCTCGGCTGCTTCCCCAGAGGAAGAAGAAGAAAGCGAAGATGAGTCTGAGATCTTGGAAGAGTCACCCTGTGGGCGCTGGCAGAAGAGGCGAGAAGAGGTAAAGCAGTAGGAGTGTTTAGTGGGAGTGTTGTTTCCCTGGTAACTCATCTGGTAAAGAATCCGCCTACAAGGCAGGAGACCCCAGTTCGATTCCTGGGTCAGGAAGATCCCCTGGAGAAGGGATAGGCTACCCATTCCAGTATTCTTGGGCTTCCCTGCTGGCTCAGATGGTAAAGAATCTGCCTGCAATGCGGGAGACCTGGGTTTGCTTCCTGGGTTGGGAAGATCCCCTGGAGCAGGGCATGGCAACCCACTCCAGTATTCTTGCCTGGAGAATCCCCATGGACAGAGGAGCCTGGCAGGCTACAGTCCATGGGGTTGCAAAGAATTGGACACGACTGAGCAGCTAAGCACAGCACAGTGTGAGTGTTACTTCACAGTGAATTCTAAGAGGTGAGAAGTGGAGGGACAGAGTCTCAAAGGGGCAGACCAAACTTGAACAGGTCAGAGGCAGGGAGAAGATGATCGTATGGAGTATTACAACAGACAGTTCATGTGGTAACTTTAATTCCCTTTCATTTGAATTTCTTCTCAGGTGAATCAGCGGAATGTACCAGGTATTGACAGCGCATACCTGGCCATGGATACAGAGGAGGGTGTAGAGGTTGTGTGGAATGAGGTACAATTCTCAGAGCGCAAGAACTACAAGCTGCAGGAGGTAAGCAATGGTGAAAGGATGCAGCCTGTGGGTTGTTAGAATGCTGGTGTTAAAGAGGAATTGATGTTGGGAAGCTACTAGGAGAAGAGTATGTTGGGGTTAGATCATTTCTAGTGGGGATAGGAAATGGCTTTTTAGGATGATAATGCTTTCTGAACATTGTAATCCCAACGTCTCTCCTGCTTCCAGGAAAAGGTCCGTGCTGTGTTTGATAATCTGATTCAGTTGGAACATCTCAACATTGTCAAGTTTCATAAGTATTGGGCTGACATTAAAGAGAACAAGGCCAGGGTAAGAACTTTTTCCTGAGCTTACTGGAAACAGACTAGCTACATTTATTGTTCTTTTTACATTCAGAAAAAGGTAGTATTGAAACAGAGCTGGAATCAGCTGGTGTTGAGTCAGTGATGCCATCCAGCCATCTCATCCTCTGTCACCTCCTTCTCTTGGCATCAGTCTTTCCCAGCATCAGGGTCTTTTCCAGTAAGTCAGCTCTTCACATCAGGTGGCCAAAGTGTTGGAGCTTCAGCTTCAGCACCAGCCCTTCCAGTGAATATTCAGGGTTGATTTCCTTTAGGATTGACTGGTTTCATCTTGCATTCCAAGGGTATGCCTATGACTATTACCTGTGCCTTTTGTCTGGTTATAGTCAGGGCAAAAATGAGTGAATTTTTGTTTCTTCCTTGCCATAACTCATATTGCTCAATAATTTTCATTGCCCTATTAAATCTAAGGAAGTAATACTAAGAACAAAAGAGAGAAACTTTATTAAAAATACAAGGCTTCCACACAGACAGAGAGCAGACTGGTGGACACGGTAGGGGAAGGAGAGGGTGGGACGAATTGAGAGAGCAGCGTGGAAACATACACATTACCATATGTAAAACAGGTAGCCAGTGGGAATTTGCTGTGTGACACAGGGAGCCCAACCTGGCGCTCTGTGACAACCTAGAGGGGTGGGACGGGATGGGAGATGAAAAAAAGAAAAATACCAGGCTTCCAAATTTTATGTTTATGTCATATAAAAGTTACCCAGATAAGGGATCATTTCTGTTGTAAAGCTTTATTTGTGTGTTCTGCCTCTCCAGGTCATTTTTATCACAGAATATATGTCATCTGGGAGTCTTAAGCAATTTCTGAAGAAGACCAAAAAAAACCACAAGACTATGAATGAAAAGGTACAGAGAGAGAGCAGACAAAGCTTTAGGCTGGTTTGGAAGTTTAAAAAAGATTATGAAGCTGATCAGGAAAGGGATGGAGGGAACTGTGGAGGGTGAAGAGAGTGGATAACTGCTGACCCCTGGATCAAACTCTGTTCCAGGCTTGGAAGCGTTGGTGCACACAGATCCTCTCTGCCCTAAGGTAAGCAAGATCTGGTAGTGTCTTTCCCATATTTATTCCTGATTAGTTCCTCCAAACAAATTTCAGGGCACTACTCTGCTGTTCTTTTCTGCCCCACTTCTTTTCTTCCCCACTTTCTTTGAACCATATTCTCAAGATTAGGCCCCTATGGATCTTTTAAAGGGTTCATTCCAATGGCTTGACCATGATACTGTCTCCCACCTCTTTCTCCTAGTTCTTATCCAGCTATTTAACTCATCAGGCATAATGGAGATTCAGAGTGTGGGTATTACCTTTGTGATGACCAGCAGTAGACCAGGCCCTTGCTCTTCTTAACCCTTGGGTTCCCCCTGCCCTAATTTCCCACTGGCCCCTCTAACAGCCCAGTGCCCCCACAGCTACCTGCACTCGTGTGACCCCCCCATCATCCATGGGAACCTGACCTGTGACACCATCTTCATCCAGCACAACGGACTCATCAAGATTGGCTCTGGTGAGGGGAGGGAGAGGTTCTGGGCAGGGGAGCCTCGGGAATTTGGGAACCATGGGGGTAAGATGAAAGGAATGGGGGAAAAGAGCAAAATTCTGAGGTGTGGGCTGGTGATAAGAGAAAGGACCTTACTAGGGGCAGTTTATAGAGAGGCCAGTCAAGTAGTGGAAAAAGGGGTAGGGCCTAATCTTGAACCTTTTGGAGTGAATTTGGGGTTAATACAGAGATCTCAATAGAAGGTTGGGAAAGGGCAAGAGTTGGGTGTAAGGTCTGACTTGAGCCCCTGGGGCTGGACCTACCATCGGAGGTTCCAGGCTGTGCCTGCTGTGAGTGCTTTCATTTGCTGTGTACACGTGTGCAGTGTTTAACATTTCTGCGTGCCGTGTCTGTGTGTTGTTGTGTGTCCATTTGTCTGGGGCTTGGCTCCTCCATCGCTCACAACTTTTCTCTGTTTTCCTCCCTCCCGCTTACGGGCTGCTCTGTTCCCAACAGTCTTTCATAGGATTTTTGCTAATGGTGAGAGCTCCCTCTGCCCTGCGTGGGGCGCTGTTTGTGCTTCCCCTGCTCCCCTTTGCGGCTGCCCAGTGCATGCAGTCGTGGGAGCAAACCCTGTCCCGCTGCCTAATTATGCCTGCTTGGCTTCTGCCCTACCAACCCTTCGCCTGCTTGCCCTTCCATAACCCGCTTGTTTCCTGTGGATTCTGCCTGGCTGGCCACTTATGTCCTGGATTCTTACTCCCCCCTCATCATCAGGCTGGTTCCTTAAGTCATACTGTGCTCCCAGACCCTCTGTGACTTGTAGTCATTGTTTATGATCCGAGTGAGTCCAAACTGGGCCCGGCCCTGGTTCCTCGTTCAGCCCTGTGGCAGGCAGTGTTGAGGAATGAGAGGGTAGAGCAGGGGTCTAAAGTTTTTGGTGGATTCCAAGTGAAACTGATTTAAGGGTATTGGTTTAATTTTGAGCTCGTTTTAAGTTTCAGTCAGTTAAGGTGGATAAGAAGGAGGCTATCCTTATGGTTGTATGTTAATCCTTCTTACCCATCTTCATCCAAGTTTCTGAGGTCTCTTAATTGTTCCAGATTAGGAAGGGCTGCCAGTGTTTTTATGCTGTATGCAGGATGGGTGAAAGAACTAGACCAAACATTTTCATGAGATCAGGGGGTAGATGTACCTGGGCTTTGGGGCAAGTAAGCAGGTCACAAGTGAAAGTTTTTCCTTAGGCTGTGTTGTACCTTGCCAGCCCAAAGACCCTAGGTACCTGTTAGTTTAGTGTGGAACCTTTGTTGCTACTGAGTTAGGGACCTTAGATAAGAAGTGGTAGATTGAGAAAGGGGAGGCAGGTGGTGTTCATGTTTAGTTTGGACTTCCTGATGGGAAAGGGCTCAGTTTATGCCTGTTGAGGGTTAGAGACTTCAGGAGAGAATTTGTCTTTTGGGGGCCTCTCTCTGGAGCAAAGCTGTGCTTTGTTGACGGTGGTCAGATTGTGGGTATCTCCCCTACTCCCAGTGGCTCCTGACACTATCAACAATCATGTGAAGACTTGTCGGGAAGAGCAGAAGAACCTCCACTTCTTTGCACCAGAATATGGAGGTAAGGCATCCCAGTTTCTCTGCCCTTTGCCCATCCCCCAGATTCTCCAATTTATAACCTAAGGGTCAGCGGTAACATAACTGAAACTGCTGTCCTTCTCTACTGACATGTGCAAAGTTTTAAGACATCTCTGCCCTGTGCCCATCCCCCAGATTCTCCAATTTATAACCTAAGGGTCAGCGGTAACATAACTGAAACTGCTGTCCTTCTCTACTGGCATGCACAAAGTTTTAAGACATCTCTGCCATGCCCTGCCCCACATCTCTGATTCACCAAAGCTGCTCTGTTTTCCCTAGAAGTCACTAATGTGACAACGGCAGTGGACATCTACTCCTTTGGCATGTGTGCACTGGAGGTGAGGAGACCAGAGGGGTGGGTAGTGGAAAGGGGTGAAATTAGAAGATAGAAGGGGAAATGGAGGGTTGGCAAGTGAGGTAACTGGTCTGGGGGAGTGATTGTGGAAACACTGAGGTTTCTTAGGTCTCTGTTTTTCCTTTTTATTCCCCCTCTCTGTAGATGGCAGTGTTGGAGATTCAGGGCAATGGAGAGTCCTCATATGTGCCACAGGAAGCCATCAGCAGTGCCATTCAGCTTCTAGAAGACCCATTACAAAGGGTGAGGATTCTTAGGATCACTTCTCCTTAACAGACTTTGAAATGTTTTTAGGTTCTTCTTCCTTCTAGCCACTGGGAGGGCTTCCCTTGTGGCTCAGCTGATAAAGAATCTGCCTGTACGCCTAAGACCTGGGTTTAATCCCTCAGTTGGGAAGATCCCCTGGAGAAGTAAAAAGCTACCCACTCCAGTATTCTGGCCTGGAGAATTCCATGGACTGTATAGTCCACAGGGTCGCAAAGAGTCAGACACGACTGAGCAACTTTCACTTCACCCACTGGGAATATGCTCTCTTCTAAGAGCAAGAGAATATAAAGCAGAAAGGCAAAGTAGCATTTCCCTAGGTGTTTTTGATACACACACACATTCTGTCTCTCTCGGGTCAGGGGTTTAAGATGGGTAATAAGGTTGAGTCTTACGGTTGCATGTTAACTTAGGTGTCTCTACATGAAGGCAGACTAATTTGATGGTTACCTCAGGTAATTGATACATACTCTTAAACAACCATCTTGATATTTTTAAACAAATTAATCAAGCCTTTGACTGTGTGGATCACAATAAACTGTGGACAATTCTGAAAGAGATGGGAATACCAGACCACCTGACCTGCCTCTTGAGAAACCTATATGCAGGTCAGGAAGCAACAGTTAGAACTGGACATGGAACAACAGACTGGTTCCAAATAGGAAAAGGAGTACGTCCAGGCTGTATATTGTCACCCTGCTTATTTAACTTATATGCAGAGTACATTATGAGAAACGCTGGGCTGGATGAAGCACAAGCTAGAATCAAGATTGCCAGGAAAAATATCAGTAACCTTAGATATGTAGATGACACCACCCTTATGGCAGAAAGTGAAGAGGAACTGAAGAGCCTCTTGATGAAAGTGAAAGAGGAGAGTGAAAAAGTTGGCTTACAGCTCAACATTCAGAAAACGAAGATCATGGCATCTGGCCCCATCACTTCATGGGAAATGGGGAAACAGTGGAAACAGTGTCAGACTTTATTTTTGGGGGCTCCAGAATCACTGCAGATGGTGATTGCAGCCATGAAATTAAAAGACGCTTACTTGTGGCTCAGAGGTTACAGGGTCTGCCTCCAATGCGGGAGACCCGGGTTTGATCCCTGGGTTGGGAAGATCCCCTGGAGAAGGAAATGGTAACCCACTCCAGTATTCTTGCCTGGAGAATCCCATGGACAGAGAAGCCTGGTAGACGACAGTCCACGGGGTCGCAAAGAGTCGGACACAAGTGAGCGACTTCACTTTCTTTTCACTTTACTCCTTGGAAGGAAAGTTATGACCAACCTAGATAGTGTATTCAAAAGCAGAGACATTACTTTGCCAACAAAGGTCCATCTAGTCAAGGCTATGGTTTTTCCAGTGGTCATGTATGGATGTGAGAGTTGGACTGTAAAGAAAGCTGAGCGCCGAAGAATTGATGCTTTTGTACCATGGTGTTGGAGAAGACTCTTGAGAGTCCCTTGGACTGCAAGGAGATCCAACCAGTCCATTCTAAAGGAGATCAGTCCTGGGTGTTCATTGGAAGGACTGATGTTGAAGCTGAAACTCCAATACTTTGGCCACCTCATGTGAAGAGTTGACTCATTGGAAAAGACTCTGATGCTGGGAGGGATTGGAGGCAGGAGGAGAAGGGGATGACAGAGGATGAGATGGCTGGATGGCATCACCGACTTGATGGACATGAATTTGGGTGAACTCTAGGAGTTGGTGATGGACAGGGAGGCCTGGCGTGCTGCGATTCATGGGTTCGCAAAGAGTCAGGACGTGACTGAGCGACTGAACTGAACTGAACTGAATCAGTGTGAATTACTCAAACCAGTCATTTGGGGTTGTATATTCATATAGTTTTAGTTAGGGAAAGTGCCCTGAAATAAATGAGCTAAGATTGAAAGGATATAAGGGTTTTGAATCAGGTAATAAGATATGGTAAGTAGAGTCTGGAAATAAAGAGGAGGTTAGTTTGTAAGTCATTACATGCATTTAAAAGGGACTGAAGGAGAAAAGAAGGAAGACTAGTGGGAATCTTGAGGGTACTGTGGAATAAGTTTCTAGTTCAGATTCAGGGTGCCATGTTCAAGTAAAAGATGAGGTATATGGCTTTTTGGCCTTCCACAGGGAAAGGAGGAAAGCAGGTTAACTGTCATGGGACCTAGGAGAGGTAAATAGGTAGGGGTTAGAGAAACAGAGGGAAATCCAGTGAATAAATGATGTAGTGGACAAAGAAAATTGTGATAGTAGGCTTGGGAAATAAAAAGATGGTGAATATTACTGTCCACAGTGGATGAGTTTGGGAAGAGAGAGGTAAATTTGGCAAGAATTGGAGAAGGTAGGCAGTGAGTGGGCTAATAAAGCAGAGAGATAGAAAATAAGGAAAAAGATATCATAACTTTGAACAGCAAAGGAAAGAGAAAGCTTGTGGCTAGGAAGCAAAAAAATAAAACAATGAAAGACAATGAATGATATTTCATATATAATACATTATAGTTTTCAAAGTCTTTTCAAATACATTTAGCAATTTGTTGCCTTAGCCATTGCTGAGCAATTAGTATGAACAAAGTCTTGTGCTGGATACAGTGAGAGAGATAAACACAGTGGGCTGCTTACCAGATGCCTGCTCCACTCCCTTGTTCCCTTTTCTAGGAGTTCATTCAAAAGTGCCTGCAGTCTGAGCCTGCTCGCAGACCAACAGCCAGAGAACTTCTGTTTCACCCAGCACTGTTTGAAGTGCCCTCGCTCAAACTCCTTGCTGCCCACTGCATTGTGGGACACCAGCGTGAGTCCTCTTGACCCTTCTAGAAATTTTTTTCCAGTCTGGAGCCTTGTAACTCTGACTGGTGTGTTCTCTTTCCTCTTCTACTTCCAAAAGGATTCTTTCCCACCCTCCCCCAGGACCCCTGTGCCCTCTATAATATTAATCTGAACTATCCTTCCATAACTTCCCATTCCATCTTGCTCTCTAGACATGATCCCAGAGAATGCTCTGGAGGAGATCACCAAAAATATGGATACCAGTGCTGTACTGGCTGAAATCCCTGCGGGACCAGGAAGAGAACCAGTTCAGACTCTGTGAGTAACTAACTGAGAGGTTCTGAAAGGGACAGATTGGTCACTCCCACCTGGAGGTTTCTGTCAACTGTCCTTTGGGAATGGTTGAACCTGCTGTTTCACTTCTTTCCTTCCATATTCTTTTTTTTTTTCCTCCAGGTACTCTCAGTCTCCAGCTCTGGAATTGGATAAATTCCTTGAAGATGTCAGGTGAGAGAAGAATAAGAAAAAAAACTTCCTTTAGGAGGTAGGGGTGGGTGTCCGAAGGCATCTAGAGCCCATCTGACCTGTCTGATCTCCATTTAGGAATGGGATATACCCCCTGACAGCCTTTGGGCTGCCTCGGCCCCAGCAGCCGCAGCAGGAGGAGGTGACATCACCTGTGGTGCCCCCATCTGTCAAAACTCCAACACCCGAGCCGGCTGAGGTGGAGACCCGCAAGGTATGGCTGGGTGGATGTAGCAGAGAGGGACATCTCAAATAAGGCTTTGTCCTGTAAAGACAGGAATGTGTGTCTGCTCCCTGGCACCCACGTCCTGTGGGCTGGAAACCCCAGCTCTTGGGGGCTTTTTGCTCACTGGTCTCTACTCTTGTGACACTCTCTGCCTCCTCTCCCTAGGTAGTGCTGATGCAGTGCAACATTGAGTCGGTGGAGGAGGGAGTCAAACACCACGTAAGGCTCAGGGCCCAGGGCTGTGTAGCGCTGGGTGGCCAGAGGGTGGGGAAGGGGAGCCTCATTTTCTGACTGTCCTATTCTCCAGCTGACGCTTCTGCTGAAGCTGGAGGACAAACTGAACCGGCACCTGAGCTGTGACCTGATGCCAAGTGAGTCTCTCCTGTCCCTCAGAGGATGGAGAGTCTGTGAGCCTCACCTGTGAGGGACACTTTCAGGGGTGGGGAAGGTGACCTGGCAGCAACACGCGGACTCACTTAGAATGAGTATCTTCGCCCCTAAAACTGGAGGGTGGATCTGATTTGACAGTTTTGCTTGTGTCCCAGCCAGGGTCACCTGGCCGGGGCTGTTGGAAGGGCTCCCGTGACCCTCAGTCGCGCACTGTGCTCACCCTCTCCTGTTTCTCTGTCAGATGAGAACATCCCGGAGCTGGCGGCTGAGCTGGTGCAGCTGGGCTTCATTAGTGAGGTGAGGCATCTGCCTTCCGCCGCCGCCCGAGGCAGGGCGGCTCCTCCGCTCTCTCGTCTAGGCCGGATCTCACTGAGCCCTTCCCCTCCAGGCTGACCAGAGCCGACTGACTTCTCTGCTGGAGGAGACCCTGAACAAGTTCAATTTTGCCAGGAACAGCACTCTCAACTCAGCCGCTGTCACCGTCTCCTCTTAGAGCCACTCGGCCCGGCCCCTCCTCCGCGCTGTGGCCTCCGGAGAGGCTGCGGCTCCCGCCCCGCCCCCCGTCAGTATTACCCCGTGAAGCCGCGCTCTCCTGTTATTCAGGAGGGCTCTGGGCTCCCTGGTTCTGAGCATCACCCTCCCAGCCCCCACCCCTTTCTCTTCCATCCCTCTGCACTTTGTTTACTTGTTTTGCACAGACGTGGGCCTGGGCCTTGGCCTTCTCAGCAGCCGCCTTCTAGTCGGGGGCTAGTAGCCGAATTGCAGCTCCCGCCCAGCCTGTGTGGAAGGAGGCTCACGGGCGCGGGGAGCTGAGTTCTACCATCCCGCTGGGGCGGACGGGGCGGGAGAGAAGGGTGGTGCTGCAGGGGTGGCCCCAGGGGGCCATTCGATTCGCCTCAGTTGCTGCTGTAATAAAAGTCTACTTTTTGCTACGCGCGTAGTGTGTGTGTGTGGTGTGTCCCGCTGTCCGCCAGGGGGCGCGGAGGCCGGACCGCAGGTGTGCCGGGCGGGCGGAGCCCGCCGGGGCGCGGGGGCGGAGCCAGGGCCGGCAGGTAAGAGCTGCCCCGCGGCGAGCGCCGACGGACGGGATGAAGTGCCGCCGCCTCTGCGCTTTCGGTAATTTCCGGCCCCTCCGGCCTTGTTTTCCCCCGAGGGTCCACCCTGGACCCGCCCTCGGGCCAGTGGCCGACCTGGGGTGGCCTCCGGCTCCTCAGCCGGCTCAGCGCGCCCCTCGCCTGTGCCTTGCAGACGCGGCCCGGGGCCCCCGGCGGCTCATGCGGGTGGGCCTGGCGCTGATCCTGGTGGGCCACGTGAACCTGTTGCTGGGGGCCGTGCTGCACGGCACCGTCCTGCGGCACGTGGCCAACCCCCGCGGCGCCGTCACCCCGGAGTACACCACCGCCAATGTCATCTCCGTGGGCTCAGGGCTGCTGGTGAGCGCGGCGGGGCGGGGCGAGCCGGGGCAGGGGCGCGGGCGGTGGGGGCCGCCGAGCGGTGCGGGCCTCAGGTTTCGTTTCTTCCAGAGCGTTTCCTTGGGACTTGTGGCCCTTTTGGCGTCCAGGAATCTTTTTCGCCCACGATTGGTGAGATTTCTGGAGCTTTAAGGAGGAGGCCTGGTGCCAGGGAAGCGGGCAGGGTGTGTGTGTGTGTGCCGGGGGTGGGGGCGGGGGGAGGCGCCTGATTCAGCTTCGTCTTTAGTGGGAGAGCGAGCCCCAAATAAGAGTAACCGAGGTGTCTGGTCAGTGGGCGAGGCAGCCACCCCCCAGGCTGCTCACCCTGACCTCCTTCCCCTGCCAGCACTGGGCCCTGCTGGCGCTAGCGCTGGTGAACCTTCTCTTGTCTGCTGCCTGCTCCCTGGGCCTCCTCCTCGCTGTGTCCCTCACTGTGGCCAATGGCGGCCGTCGTCTTATTGCTGACTGCCACCCAGGACTGCTGGATCCTTTGGTACCGCTGGACCAGGGGTCTGGACATGCTGACTGCCCCTTTGACCCCACGAAAATCTATGTGAGTCCAATTCTCTCCTCAGCCTTTTTGCAGTCCACAGAGCCTGGGTCCTGCCCTTTAATCACCCGCACTTGCCACTCCTGCCTGACTTCCTCTCCTTGTCTCCCGCCCTTCCTTCACCTTTTAGGACACAGCCTTGGCTCTCTGGATCCCTTCTGTGTTCATGTCTGCAGCCGAGGCTGCTCTCTCTGGTTACTGCTGTGTGGCTGCACTCACCCTGCGTGGGGTAGGGCCCTGTAGGAAGGATGGGCTACAGGAGCAGGTAAGGAAGATGAACAGGAAGGGCTCATTCTACACAGATTGTGTTGAAGAGACGCTGGATTATATAACTGAGGGCTGGAGCACTAATCCCACCCTTTTGTGTAGCTGGAGGAGCTGACAGAGCTTGAATTTCCTAAACGTAAATGGCAGGAAAATGTGCAGCTACTGGACCAAACACGAGAAATCCGGACCTCACAGAAAAGTTGGGTTTAGGGCCAGGTAATGGGCCAGGAGGACTGTGGCCTGGGAAAGGGCAGTGGTAGGGAGCACGCCTGGAACTGGGTTGAGTCCTTTGCTATGCTGCTGGCCCTCTGACCAGGCTCTCCCTTCTGTCAAGCAGGTGCAGTTCCGAAGGCTCCGTCCACAAGGGTTTTCCATTGACCCCTAGGATATGTTTATATAGTAACAGCTATAATAAAAGGACCTCTCTTCTACTTGATTATGTTTCCTTTTTGGGGAAAGGGGTGCTGGGCTAGTGTTGGGGGTGCCTTGTTCAAAGAATACAGTGGTCTCGGTTACTTACAAGACTTTAATGAAGGATGGAACCTACTGACTCTCCCAGTTACTGGAAAGAGAAGCTGGTGCTGGGCAGCCCCCCGCACCACTGACTGATGAACTTCAGCACATCTTGGCACATGGGGCTGTGGGAGGTCTGTGAGCAAACAGAGCAGGAGAGGGACTCAGCAGTACTGGGAAGAACATTCCCGATAGAGGGAAAACCAGCTCCATCTCAGTGTGGGGAGCAGGCTGTGGGGCCTGCACCTGCCTTCTTGACAGTCCACCCCCAACACATACACACCACCCCAGTGGTTGGTGCTGGTTGGTCTTCAGTGTTCTCCCTGCCCTCAGCCCTCAAGCCTTCCTCTCTAACCTTGATAGCCATAAGGAACTTGTTCCAGTTCTTCTTGTTAGCTGCCTTCCCTGGCCGCTTAAATTCAATTTTGTTCCTCAGAATGGGGTATCCTGGGGGTTGGAGGGAGAGAAAAAGATGAATTGGAGTGTGAGAGGGATTGAGAGGGAATAACAAAGAGCAAGTGAGGGGCAGAAAGTAGGATGTTCTTGTCTTCTGCATCCTTTACTGAATCACAGTAAAACAGTATCTTGATCCTGCTATTTTCCCCTCCTTTCCACCCAGCACAGAATATGGTGCTCTAGGGTTCTGTACCTGTAATGAGGCAGGGCAGGGCCCGAACCCCAGTGCTGGCCGCCACCAGGGAAGCCTCGTAGGCCCCACGCTCATCCCGAGGTAGAACCTGCTCCAGCCGCTGGTCCATTGAGACTGTGAGAACCCAGTCTCGAACCTCTTCTCGCTGAGCCTCCTGGGAAGAACAGAGCAGCTTCACGCAGGGCAGGGCAAGTGGAGGGTGGTAAGGAAGGGGTTTGCTAAGCTGTCGTCCCATGTACCATCTTTCACCCACGAATGAAACTCCTTGCACTGGCGGCCAATTGCAGCCTTAGCTTTTTCCTCTGCTTCTAGTTTCACTGAAGGGATAGTGAGGGCTGGGGCCCTCCAAAGACATCGCTGTCTGATGCCATCAGAGTGTTGGGAGGACCATCCTTAAGAGTGTCCTCCCTTCCAGTGCAGTCATGCTCGAGAGGCCTCCTGTTTCTGTGCCCTTACCGGGACGTGCTGCTTGGCTGGGAGTGGCACCTCAAAGGGAATGTCTGTGTCCTGAAAGTCAGAGTGGTCAAGGGCATCCAGGGTCCCTTCTTCAATTGCCTGTGGCAGAGCGGGCAGCCATGAGATGGGCACAGCTTGTGACAGGCCAAACCTTGCAACTTCTGGGCACAACTGCCCTACTCACATCAGTCAGATCCAAAAAGCGGTTGAGGAAGATGAAGGCCATGTTCTCCCAGCCAACTGCCTGTAACAGAGAAATGTCAGTAGGAGTGAGCAGCTGGCCTTGGCTGTTGTTTTTCCAGGATGCAGGGGGGAGAATCCAGGAAGATGGAGGAAAATGATATCCTCCACCACATCAGCCCACACTCAGCTCTGCTCTAACTTGAGCAGCTGGGACAGTCTACCTTCCAACTTTTCTTCCTTCTCTCCTCGGCCCCACCCTTGGTTGGCCCCGTTGCTCACCTTGGCAGCAGTGCCTGCTTCATAGAAGGCCTTATCTGCAGGTAGTAGTTGGGTGTGACGCAAGAGTGAAACAGAAAGCCTGGCAGCTACAGTTTCCTGTGAATTAAAGCATTATGAT
The DNA here is from genome assembly GCF_027580195.1 of Bos mutus. Classification (NCBI taxonomy): domain Eukaryota; kingdom Metazoa; phylum Chordata; class Mammalia; order Artiodactyla; family Bovidae; genus Bos; species Bos mutus. Next base: position 34,535,321 of record NC_091627.1, read on the forward strand.
TCTGGCCCTATAGTGACTGAACTACCAGACTAATGATCTTATAACTAAAGCAGCCATAGAACCAGAAGATCAACGATCAATATTAAATTGCTCTGAGTCATGGTCTGAGCTTTTTTCATCTGCACAAGAGAACTAGGCCTAGGTTATTTCCTCCCACCTCTAGAATTCCATCATCCAACTACAGTAACTCAATATAGTATCATGAATAAGCTAAAAGTATCTTTTATAAGAGGTCAATGTAGAAATCATGGAATTAGAATGTTTGAGCATAAGGAGGCTGGAGCTGTGTGGGCACAGAGCCCTAAGAAGGTCAAAGGGATGCAGAAAGGAAACCATCTCAGCAAGGGCTAAAGATTTCTTTAAATGGAAAAGAGACTAGGGGAGAAGTGGGCCAAGCTTGAGACTGTCCTGAACTTGCATTCATTCAGGTTCACGCATGTGAAGCTCAGTGCCCCTCCCTGCTCCATCTCACCAGCTCTTTGACGCTCTGGGCTGCAGAGCGGGTGGCGTAGTAGTGAGCAATCAACAGCATGGTCTCGAACTCCTCGTGGGCTGGAGAGTTGGCCTCACTGGACTTCACCAGGTTTTCACACTAGAGTGGGAAGAGCACACAGCCTGGGTCGGGGGTCAGAGGAGTGCCAGGGAGGGCCAGAGTGGTCAATGGATGGCTGCCCAGAGGAAGGCAGAGCTCTAGGGTGAGTCTGGGTGTGAAGGGAGAGACGAGGGCAGGGCCAGGTGGCCCGAGCAGCCCTCCAGCTCTGCTGCCCGCCTGGCTGCCTCACCAGGTTGAAGAGGACGTCCCGGAGGTCAGCCCAGCTGTGATAGGCCTCAGCACTGTTGGTCCCAGGAGAGCTCACCATGTCAGTGAAGATCCTTTTGTAGATGTTGAAGTTCTGGAGGCGGAGAGGGTAGGGGAGCTGAGCGAGAGGAATACAACTACGAGAGAAAAGGGGAGTGGGGCCAAAGAAGAAAACTGGGCTGGAAATGGCATGTGGAGGAGCTGTGGGACGCTGCTGGAGAAAGTGCTGTGTTTCAGGGAAGAGAAAGAAGGAGGGTAAGAAAACACCCATCTCTTCCTAACTGGTGCTCTGTGGGTGTGGGCAGATGTGTGACTGTGAATGCACAGTCACAGTGTTAACGGCGTAACACCCGGAGAGCTGTGCTGCTCAGACAGGAGAGGGGTGTTCACACTCTGGAGGAAGTTAGTCAGGCCCTCAAGGTGTGTGCAGGGCTCAGCTCTGAAAGACTGTTTCCTGTGTTAGCCTTCAGAGGGTAAATCCTCCAGAGAGGCTGTACAGTTCAGAAGAGCCTGGGCGGAGTCTCTGGGCACAATGCTCTCTAACGAAGGAATTCTTTGAGAAGACAGATCCTGAGTGGTGTGAGCAGCTGTCGAGGAGAAGGTAAGAATTTCTTTGGGGAAACATTCACTCTGAGGAGCAGGCTGGTACCTGTGGGTTAGCAGGGGCTCCATGCTGCACGTACAGGGCCAGTGCCTGGGCACAGCCACCCTCCCGGATCAGGTGAGTTGCATACAATGCCACGTATTTGTGCAGAATCTTGTAGTTCTGTTTGAGGGGTGCAGGAAAAGCAGGGGGAGGTTGGGGTCAGACCAGGCTGTGAGGGTGGGGTCCTGACTTGAGGCCATGGATTTGTTTAGGAGGCGAAGGGCATGTGCATGCCATGCTCTGACCTGATGTCAGAGCGTGAAGACTGAGCTCTCTGATGCTGATTAGGGATCTTTGGGGTTTGGCCTTTGGAGGAAGAGAGAGAGAGACTCTCCAGGACAGGTTGGGAGTCAGAGGAAATACCCAGAGGGGCTGGCGTGGGAGGAAGGGACGAGTACCTGCTTGGTGGCTGTTTCAATGCACTTGTCCCACTGGCCCTGCTCCACATAGAGGTCCAAAGCAGCCACCACGTCCACACCCACTAGCTACGGACCAGTTAAAAAGACAGTTACATGAGGGAAGAAGAGGGAAAGTCTCTGAGCCTCCCTGTGCTCGCCTCCTGCTGCCTCTGCCAGTCTCACCGAGTCCACTTTGCCCTGGCTCTTGAGGAACTCTTTATAACACTGGTCCACATAGTCTTCATACCTGTGAAGGCATGCAGAAAGCTCGCACATCAAAGCCCCAGAAGCACACCCTTCCCATGAGAACTTCCTCCCAGTCTTTACAAAAGGAAGTAAAATAATTTCTAGTGAGAAGGGGTCATGAGCTTACCGGGGATCTAGCTCCTTAGCTACACGCTTGGCCTTGTTCCATTCCTCACCCTCAATGAAAGCATCGATCGCTTCCTTGACGAGGTCCAGGTTCAGATAGAGCTCTGCAGCCTACACAGGGGAAAATCTGAGACTGGAGATGTCTCTCTCCCCTCCTTCCCGCCTCTCCTGGGAACTCTGGGGAAACAGAAATGCATGCCGAGCCTGCCAGGAGACCCCCCTCCCGAATTCACACGGCTTCTACCCATCTCTGTAGAATCTTTCTGTTCAGTCCCAGTGCCCTACTTACTGCGCTGTGCTTTCCAATTCCAATCAGCTGGGGTCCCACAGCCCGAACTACTTCCAGACTACGTGGGGGAGGCAGAAACTTGATGGAGAGTTCAGCTGCCTGAGGGTTGAGCAGAAGATGGAAGTGGGCAGAGAGACAAATACTGCCCGGGGGTCCTCGACCTGCTCTATTTTTACCTCCAGATGCCAACTTTCTTGCCTTCTCCCTCACTTTCCACCCTCTGGGGCAAATTCTGCCTCATGGTCCATCAGAGCTTTTACATGACCATCAGAGGACCTATCTGTTCCTTTCAGCTCTTCCTCTTTCAGACACTCACTGCTGCCTGAGAGCACTGCATTTGGTTCTGTCACCTTTCACAAACTGGTTTCTCAAGGTCTTTGTCACAAACAGAACCCTGGTGGCATGGTGTAGAGAAAAAACCCCTAAAGCAGGAGCCCAGGACATTCTGCAACTATTTGTGTTGGGCATTTCTTTCTTTTTTTTTTTTTTTTTAATTTTTTGCCCCCGCCGCCGCTCTCGGGGCCGAGGCCGCGCGAACTCCCGGGCTGGGGAGGGGTGGTGCGCGGCGGGGAGGCGAGCCGTGCGGGGGAGGCGGGGGCGCCCGCGGCGGCAGCCTGTGTTGGGCATTTCTGAGTTTCAGTTTCTTCACCCATCAGAGTGATGGTTGGTCTAGATTCATACTGTCCAGAACAGCAGCCACGAGTCACATGTGGCTAGTCCTGAGATGTGCTGTAACCTCACATATTTCAAAGACTTAGTATGAAAAAAGGAATGTAGACTACCTTGATAGATTTTTATATTGATTTTGTGTTGAAATATTGATAATAGTTTTGGTATAATAGGTTAAGCAGAATATAATTATTTTCACCTTTCTCTTTACACTTATTTCAGTGTGGCTACTAGAAAATTTTAAGACTACATATATGACTTAGACCTTTGTGACCTGCATTGTATTTCTACTGGATGGTGTTGGTTTAGATGACTTTGGAGACCCCTTTCAACCATAAAACTCAGTAATTCTACAAATCCAAGTGTTCCACGAGCTCACTCTGTTTATGCTGTGATGCTGACATCCTCACCAGATTTTAACTTCCACAGAGTCTACTTCAGCTATAGTCTATGTGAATCCTCCTGGTCTTTCCCCACCTGTTCTTGCCTTTCTTCTTTACCTGCCAAACCCTTCAAGGCTTATAGTGCTCCCATCCAGAAAGCCCACCTAAAGAAGGTATAGTCATGCACAAACCTGGGTAAATAATGCCCTAGAGTAAGGTACAGCAGATGCTTCAGTTCAGTTCAGTCGCTCAGTCATGTCCGACTCTTTGCGACCTCATGGACTGCAGCATGCCAGGCTTCCCTGTTCTTCACCAACTCCCGGAGCTTGTTCAAACTCATGTACATCGAGTCACTGATGCCATCCAACCATCTCATCCTCTGTCATCCCCTTCTCCTCCCGCCTTCAATCTTTACCAGCATCAGGATCTTTTCAAGTAAGTCAGTTCTTTACATCTGGTGGCCAAAGTATTGGAGTTTGAGCTTCAGCATCAGTCCTTCCAATGAATATTCACGACTGATTTCCTTTAGGATTGACTGCTTGGATCTCCTTGCAGTCCAAGGGACTCTCAAGAGTCTTCTCCAACACCACAGTTCAAAAGCATCAAAGAAAGTTCAAAAGCTTTCTTTATAGTCCAACTCTCACATCCATACATGACTACTAGAAAAACCATAGCTTTGACTAGATGGGCCTTTGTTGGCAAAGTAATGTCTCTGCTTTTTAATATGCTGTCTAGGTTGGTCATAGCTTTTCTTCCAAGGAGCAAGCATCTTTTAATTTCATGGCTGCAGTGATTTTGGAGCCCCCCAAAATAAAGTCTGTCACTGTTTCCATTGTTTCCCCATCTATTTGCCATGATGTGATGGGACGGGATCCCATGATCTTAGTTTTCTGAATGTTGAGTGTTAGCCAGCTTTTTCACTCTCTTCTTTCACTTTCATCAAGAGGCTGTTTAGTTCTTCTTTGCTTTCTGCCATAAGGGTGGTGTCATCTGTATATCTGAGGTTATTGATATTTCTGCCAGCAATCTTGATTCCAGCTTGCATATGCTTAATACCTGATAAAACTTGCTAAACTCTCAAAACCAACCTCAGTCCTTTCTACTTCCTTCCCTTCCAACTTCAAGGGACTATTCAACGACAAGGCATCACAAACTTTTGGGAAATTCTGCAGGGGCATCTGCACAACATTTTCAGGGACTGATCAGTCTCACCCCTTCATAACTTCTAATACCCTATTTCTCTGCATCTGAGGCACATCATTAAAATATACATGTATTCCCATTACAAAGACCCTAAGAATCCATCTTAGAATTGATGAAACATACTAGCTTGGCTTAATCTGCCAGAGGCTTTTTTTCAGGAGTTGCTGAGTGGAGGAGGGGCCTCTGCTTTTCTCACAGCCTCCATCTGGCCCAGTTTCAGGGTCTGGATTTGCCCTTCCAACTCTGGCCCTAGGCCTACTCTTCCCTCACAAGGCCTTCCTGACCCCTCCAGGCCACAGAGATCTCGCAACCAACTGAGCCATGTGTTAGTCTACCTTCCCCCAATGTCTGTCTCTCCGGGTTCTGTTTTATATCCCTTTTTATAGCCTTCATAGATTCTGGTCTAGTATCCATCAGGCACTCAGTAGACACCTGCTACCTGACTGAAAACAAAGACACGGGAGGAAAACGCTGAATGACTGAGAAGGAATGCTGGGTGTGAATGGAGGCGGGGAGCAGAGCCCGACGGGTGTGGCACCTCACCTTCAGCCAGCACTTCTCCACCAGGCTGCTGCTTCCTGCGTCCCGCACTTTGAGGTAGCAGTCGACTGCACGGCTGTACTCTCCAGCCTGTTCCCACTGTCGAGCCTGTTCCACCAGACCCTCCATGCCCCTGTGTGGACGAGAGCCCTTGTGACCAGGACAGGGAAGGGGCAGTGTGGCTGAGCCTGTGTGCACCTTCTGACCCACCCTCAGTCCTGCCAACATTTCCTGGTCCCCTGGCTTCATACCTGGCCCCATTCTTTCCTGGAGCCCTGGCTTCATACCTGGCCCCTTTCTTGGTAGCTTCCCGTTCATACTCTTCCTGCAGTGCCTCCAGCTGGCCGGGCACGTAGTCCTTGCAAATCCGCAGGGCATCGCTCCATAGTCCGGCCTCCTGCTCAGATTTCCAGGTATCAGGATGGCATGACAGCTTCCCACTGCACACAGGCCCACCACTATAGCCCACTGGTCCCTGGGTCCTTGGACCTCTTTTCCTCCTTCCCTCTGCTCCTCCCCCTTCCCCAGGGTTAACCTTCTCAAACACAGGGTTCAGTGTAGTGTGCTATGGGCTCTCCTACCTCTCACCCTTCCTCATGGGATTCCTCCCCTGAATCTGCTGCCCCACCTTATAGTAATTGAGGGCCAGGCCTGGTCTCTGGGCCCGAAGCAGCAGCCCTTCTGCTTTCTGGAAGTCCTTCTCCTCCAAGGCCCCCCGAGCCTGCCCCACGAGCACCTCGGCGACACTATCAGGGTCATGGGCCTCGGCCACACGCTGAGCTGCCTCCCAGTCCTGGTTATGGACAAACCTGTTTCCAGATGAGGACAGAGAGGAGGCCGAGTATAGGACTGAGGCCTCAATGATGAGAGGCAAACAACCATGTCACTGAGGGGGGATAAGAGTTATTGGTACTAGGTTTAGATGAAGGTGAAAATGACAACGAGAGGCCCTGGGGCTGAGTCTGGGAGGACAGGATTAGGGAATTTGTGGGGTAACTCACATGAGGACTGCTTCCTTGGGTTTACCGGCCTTGATAAATTCAGCTTCAGCCTCTTCAAATTTTCCCTGGAGGGAGAGGGAAACAGCCATACACGATGAGGACGAGACTGGCACCCCAGGCAGCCGTGAGACAGGAGATCTGAATGCCTAGCAGGAGTGGACCAGGGCATGGGAAGGAGGGCTCTGTGGTCAGAGTCAAAAGCAATGGGGAAGAACCACATCCATACCTCATCCTCCAGGTACATAGCGTATCGGAGATGGATCTCAGGGGTTTTGTGCTTGAGGGCCAGCCGGGAGAGTTCAAAAGCAAATTCAAAGGAGCTGAAATGGGAGGTCCAAACAAGGTTTGTCTACACTATACTTCCTTTTATAAGAGAAGAGAAACGGAGGGCACAGATTGAGGGGAAGAAAAGGGGCAGATTTTTAAAAATCAACAAAATGATAAGAGAAGCACAGAGAGTGCAATACCAACAGGCAGGAAGGACCCCTGGTGCTTCCACCACCTCCCACAGAGCCACATCTGCACTAGCAGGAAAACAATCTTCCGGAAACAAGTAAAACCACCCATAGCAATTTGACTCATTGCAGGATTCCTACTGGTGTTCTTAAAATTTGCTTAAGAAAACCTCGCTTTTGGGCAGAAGTCTTGAATAGATGTTTGCCAAAAGAGGATATACAGATTGCTAACATGAAAACATGAAAAGATGCTTAACAGCAATAATCATCAGAGAAATGCAAGTCAAAACCACAATGAGATAACAACTCACATCTGTCAGAATGGCTATCATCAAAAAAGATCTACAAATAACAAATGCTGGTGAGGATATGGAGAGAAGGGAACCCTTATGAAATGTTGGTGGGAATATAATTTGGTGTAGCCACTATGGAAAACAGTATGGAGGTTCCTCAAAAAACTGAAAAACAGAACTACCATAAGATCCAACAATTATACTCCTGGGTATATAGCTGAAGAAAACAAAAACACTACAGATACAGGAACCCCAATGTTCATAGTAGCATTATTTGCAATAGCCAAGATATGGAAGCAACCAAGTGTCCATCAACAGATAAATTAATAAAGAAGATGTCACACACACACACACACATGAATATTCAGTTCACTTCAGTTCAGTTCAGTCGCTCAGTCGTGTCCGACTCTTTGTCATAAAAAATGAAAATTTGCCATTTCCAACAACATGGATGGACCAGGAAGATATTATGCTTAGTAAAATAAATCAGACAAAGACAAATGCTATAGGTTATTACTTATATATGAAATCTAAAAAATGAAACAAACAAATGAAAATAACAAAACAGGAACAGACTCACCGATATAGAGAACAAACCAGTAGTTACCAGTGGGGAGAGGAAAAGGGGGAAGGGTAAGACGGATAAGGAGATTAAGAGGTACAAACTACTCGGTATAAATAAACTATAAGGATACATTACACAGCACAGGGAACACAGCCAATGTTTTATAATAACCTTAAATGGAGTATAATCTATACAAAATACTGAATCACCACGTGGGACACCTGAAACAAATATTGTAAATCAACTACACTTCAAAAAATTAATAATTTAACTTAATTAAAAAAAAGAAAAGCTCATTTTGCATTTAATGGAATCACATTTCCATTGTGTGTGTATTGCTTAGTTGCTCAATCATGTCCAGCTCTTTCTGACCCTATAGACTGTGGCCCACCAGGCTCCTCTATCCATGGGATTCTCCAGGCAAGAATACTAGAGTAGGTTGCCATTTCCTTCTCCAGGGGAATCTTCCCAACTCAGGGATCAAAACCAAGTCTCCTGTATTGCAGGTAGATTCTTTACCATCTGAGCCACTGGAGAGACCTACACTTTACTCACATCACACATTACTCAGCAGTAAATTACAGGCTTAGAGCATTTTAGCTTTAAAAATTGTTCTCTTTCCTCCTTTCTCCTTAGAACAGCCAAAGATTAAACACCCTTCTGAGCCCCCAGGGGAACAGGAGCAGAATTACTAATTCATTCTTGCCTCTCTATCAAGCTCTTCCAAGGATCTCTCCTTACCACATTTCTTCACTCTTGCTTCAGCCTCTAGAAATGCTTTTAAGTTATACATCAATTTTCTTTCTCTATATAGAGGCTGTCTGGAATGGGGCCCCCAGAGAGAAGGCTTGGGGCCTCACCAGTTGTCAGCAGCATGGTCAATAGCAGCTTCCAGGAGTCCCAGCTTGTTGAGCAGTCTCACGGCAGCCTCTCCTCCTAGGCTTTTCGCCCACAGATAGGCCACGTGTTTGTGGGCATTAGCTCCTCCATGAGCCTTGGCCACCTGAAAAGCAAAGCCCCTTGGCAACCCTCCAACACAGGGGTACATGGCTGCTCCCTTGTCATCTCTGACTTGACCTCAGCTTGGAAAAAGATCAGGTACCTCTCCAGAGCAGTAGGAAGAGGGCTAAATTTCAGCTCTATTAACCTGATTAGGGTCCAAGGATGGATTTCAGGTCGTTCACAAACCATTAAAATTGTATGTGAAATTTTGTGTGTAGGTATGGACTTTTTTCAAAGACACCCACGACCAGTTTAAAATTAGACAGTTACTTGAGCGTGGGAAAGCAGGTTGGAAGGACCCTGTACATCCTTACCCAGTAAGGTGAAGACCTCCTTACCCGGTAAGCCTCTTCCCAAAGCCCATTGGACCGGTACATGTTCACTGTCGCCTTCCACTCCTGGGCCTCAAGGTAGTGATACTCAGCCTCCTGGAGTCGGCCCTCGGCCTCCAGCTCCTGGGGAGGGAGAGGCAAGTCAGGATGGGGAGAAGGGCAGATGGAGCCTCTTCGGGGGAGAAATGGGCAGCAGCAGGAGAAGGGCTCACCTTGCCCAGATGCAGGTGTGTGTCGCTGAGGAGGTCTGGGTGGTGCTTCCCTACTAAGCGGATCATATCATCATACAACTTGTGCTTTTTGAACATGGTGATGGCAAGATCAGGCTCTTCCACGGTCACATATAGCCTGGGGACAGGAGAAACACCTGTGGCCTCCTAGACCCAGATTCCTGCTGTGAGAGTCGTTCCTAAGGGATTCTGTCCCTGTCTTCTGGGCAGAGGGCATATATCTGCAGACCTCAGCCCTCAAGCCCCATATCCCGCTACACCTCTCCTGGGGCCACGGCTCACCTTTCAGCCTCTCGGTACTTGCCCTGCTTCTCCATCTCCTGAGCCTGAGTGATGTACAGCACCGAGACATCTTCTGGTCTCATGCACTTCATGGCCAGCTGTGCAGACACAGAGGGTCAGGGCAGCCTCAGGCACTAATTCCCAAGGGAAGCAGAGGGCAACACAGAGTAGACAGGGAAGTGGGGTTTCTTCAAGGAAGCCTGTTTTCACAGGAACTCTGAACTTTCCCAATAAGCACAGGAGTTTGGTTATTGCCACTCTCCTACTCAGCTCAGGGATCCCAAGTCCATAAGGAGCAGAGTAAGAACTACATTCTGCTAAGGCAGGAGGGTCAGAGATGCCCTGTGCTGGGTGGGGGCACCCGATCCCACTAACTTACTCCTATTGCACCCACTGGGCTCTGGGAGCATGAACGAGAACAGTTACCAGTGTAACTAGAGCTCCAGCAGAGGTATTTCAGATTCCCAGCTCCCAAGGCCATCTGCTCTCTTCAGAATTGCAGGTTTGGGAACTAGAGCCTCTCACGATCCTTGCCTTTCCTTTTGGCTAGGCATCAGTTACCCAGACCGTACTCTGGTACTCTTCCTTGGCTTGCAGGGAGCCCAGTGAAGTGGGGAGATTAGCGACTAGGGGAAGGGACAACACAGCCATGAAGGTAGCATTCTCTTCTCATGAATGTCACCATTGCCCACCTTGTGGGCTTGCTCCCAGCGGCCAGCCTGGGTGTACATGTCTATGGCGTCTTTCGTCCGGTCTCCCTTAGTGTAGAGCTCTTCCGCAATCTGCAGGTGAGACAGGGAGAGGCACAAGGTCAGAGTGACAGAGTGAAAGCAGCCTGGAGGAGGAAAGAACAAACCTCAGCTGGGAGGGAGCAGAGCCTGGAACTCCATTAGCGTACAGTCACAGAGAAGACAAGGTGACTGTAGGTGTCTCAGGCTTTCTTCTGTTTCGATAAAAGACCAGCCCCAAACAGTATGAGGACAATACAGTGGGAGTTTAAGATTACTTTGCTAACAAAGGTCTGTCTAGTCAAAGCTATGGTTTTTCCAGTAGTCATGTATGGATGTGAGAGTTGGAATATAAAGAAAGCTTTTGAACTTTCTTTGATGCTTTTGAACTGTGGTGTTGGAGAAGACTCTTGAGAGTCCCTTGGACTGCAAGGAGATCCAAGCAGTCAATCCTAAAAGAAATCAGTCGTGAATATTCATTGGAAGGACTGATGCTGAAGCTCAAACTCCAATACTTTGGCCACCTGATGCAAAGAACTGACTCACTGGAAAAGACCCTGATACTGGGAAAGATTGAAGGCAGGAGGAGAAGGAGATGAGATGGTTGGATGGCATTACCAACTTAATGGACATGAGTTTGAGTAAACTCCAGGAGTTGGTGATTGTCAGGGAGGCCCGGTGTGCTGCAGTCCGTGGGGTTGCAAAGAGTTGGACACGACTGAGTGGCTGAACTGAACTTAAGATGGCCTCATGTTTTTGCAGTCCATGATGATTCTATACTGTAAATATGTTGGTGATACTTTTTTTTTTAATTTAAAAAAATTTTATTGAGGTATAGTTAATTTACAATGTTGTGTTAACTTCCGCTTCAGTTTTATATATATATATACACACACACACACATATATATATATTCTTTTCCACTATGGTTTATTACAGGATATTGAATACAGTTCCCTGTGCTATACAATAGGACCTTGTTTATCCATCCTATATATAATAGTTTGCATCTGCTAATGTTGAAGTTATTCTTGAAGCATCTCTCATGCTAGAAACCTGCTTTATATGTCTGGGAGAGGGTTCTGTGTCATGTCAGAATGAAACGGTGGTGTGTTTCATTTAGGGTGGTGACACTGTTGGGCCCCAGTAAGAAGGATCTAGTGAGGTGGTCCTTCTGGGCTCTCTCCTCATCCTCCTGTACTATACTGCTTCATGCTGCAGAAAGGGGCTGTCCCTCACCTCATACTCCTGCAGCGATGCATAGTGTTGGGCCACACGAGGATAGTATTTGGACGCAGTGTTCCGGTCCTGCAGATCTAATATATAAATTGCCTTCTTCCACTGGCGGGCACCCAGGGCAGCCTCAATTGCTTTAATGGAGCACCTGGCATAGTTGGAAAAGGGATAAATGTATATGAGGAAAGAGGAAAATGGATGGAGGTAGAGATACCTCAAGCATACACCAACCCACATTTGGGGATTTCCCTTGTTTTAGTGAGGCCTTGGTGCCCTTGCTGTCCCATCACCTCTCACCTCACGTCCAAATGCCCTCTGCACCCCTGGACCACCACACCTGGCTTCGATGTAATGATTAATGGCCGCATCAAGCTGCTTCTGCTGCACCAAGTGGTCCCCCCACGCCTCCTCTAGTCTCACCACTTCCACTGGGAATGCCAACCGAGCCAGCTCCACCGCTGCCGGAGACAGAGAGGGCATTCAGTGCAGGCTTCGGGTACCATGAGGCAGAGAAGTGAGGCGTGGAGTACAAGAGAGAAGTGGAGGGATGGGGGATCCCTGAAGCCAGGTGTCAGGGGACTGTTAAGGCAGGAGTCTGCAATACTGTGGACTGGCCAGTACCTTTCATGAATGCGCTGCCTTTACAGTAGCACTCCAGAGCCTGCTGTGGATTTCGAATCTTCTCAAAGAGATCACCTGCCTGTTAACACATCCCATGTTACTTCAAAGACACCCCTACTACACAAAAATCAACTGTCAGTCCCCAGCGTGGAGGATTCAGCCAGCACTCAGGGAGGGCTGTGCACTCCAAGACACCACTGCGTAGGAGAGGGCACTGAGCCCTGGGGGCTACGGGATGGGAACTGGAAGCCAGGGTACCCGTTCATACAGCTCGCCCTTAATCAGGGCAGCAGTGATGTGCTCCACCAGCTCCGTGTTGGCCAGCAGTTCCTCTCGGTTCAGCACCAGCCGAGCAGCCTTGGCGGGGAGCCCAGCTTTGAGGTAGAGGCTGATGGCTGCTAGCCCATCCCCTTGGCTCTCCTGAAGCTCGCCTGCCCGCTCCTCTTGCTGTGTGTCCATCAGCCACTGGTAGTAACCCCGGCGCAGCTTCTCTAGGGCCGGGTGCCCCTGACATGCAGCAGAAGAGAACCAGGAGTCACGCCCCTCCTTCCTGCCCCGCTGCTTCCCATCATGTCCAATCCCACTGTAACAGCCGAAATCCTCCCAGTCACCAGCGGCCCAACTCCCCGCACTATGAGGTCCAGCCCCAACACTGTTCCAGCTCCTGCAGCCTCCTTGACAAGAAGGGGTTTCTGATACTGGTGGGCCCTAGTTCTGAACAACTGTGGGGAAGACAGAACCGGTACCTTGGCCTCAGCCACAGCGATACATTCATCCCAGCGGTGTAGCTCCTGGTACATGTCCATGGCCTCCTCAACGGCGTTCTAGGGGAGGCCGGGCAGAGGGAGGAGGGACACCAGGAAGACACGAGGATCAGAAATTAGCAAGCGCTCCTCAGCCTGGCTGAGATGCCAGTCTGTGTGGGTTGAAAGCTTCATCCTTAGTATGAAACTAAAAGAAGCATAAGCTTCAGGGCACCTTATTTGCACAGGCTCCTTCCAAAGCAACTTTTCTTAAAGAAGGCTTCTCAAACTGAATAAGCATTGGGCCTCACAAAATTGGGATCTATCTCCATGCACAAGAATTGTGGAGAACAAAGGGAGATGGTAGACTTTCTATGAAGTAAAGAAGTGATTGTCAGAACGAACCCAGAGGAGGAAATTATGGAGCAGTGAAATTCACTGTATAAACCTTTTTAAAGTTTCTCTCCAGGCCTCTGATAGCCCAGCTGACCAGTGCTCATTCTTCCTCTGAGTTTGCTTCACTTTTTTCCTCTCTGATTCCCTCTTCCATCCAGCTCCTCTGCTCCTATTACCTGTTCTAAGAAGATCATTTCCGCCAGCTTGTAGTTCTTCTCCAGCATGGCTAGTCGTGCTCGGACCTGATAAAAATCTGTTCCTTCTCCACCCTGTGGGAAAAAAGAAGGTTCTGGTTATTCTGTTGGTGCCCACGAACAATTCTGTCTGTGTAAGTGGAGACAGGAAGGTCAGACAGATGTGGAGGCTAAAGGCTTAGGAAGCTGAAAAACTTGGGGCTTAGAGGCTTGAGGTTGGCAAACAACTCCAAAATGGCCTGACTTGAAGGTGGTGATGGGGAGGGCAGGGTAGAGGAAATTAGCCATGGCTGGAAAGCTAAGAGTCGTGGGTCTGAGTGCCAAGAGAAATCTCAGCTCAAAAAAGTGAACGAATCAGGAGAATACTTACATATTCCCGAGACACTTGATCTGCAATCTCATTGGTTTCATGGAGGAACCGAGCTTTTGCAACATGTCCCAGAGCAGAAAAGCACCTAAAGTATGGAAGCAATAACAATAACAATATTATTATAGAATCATAATTAATTCATTGGTTTAGCAGATATACGATGAGCATCGTTATATGCCAGGCACTTGTTCTTGCCACTGGGGACACAAAAACAAAGATGAGGGCCTGGCTCTCAGGGAACTTACTTTCTAGTGGAAACAGATAATTAGCAAACAAATAAACAAAGATTAATTGAAATAATGGAAAATGAAACTGAGGGGACTATTTAAGTTGGTTGTCAGAGAAGGCCTGTTCCAGGAGCTGTCATCTGAGCTGAGACCTGAATCCAAGAAAGAGCCCATCATGCCAAGATGGAGGAAAATTACTCCAGGCAGAGGGAGAAGCTAGTATAAAGGGCCCAAGGCAGGAGTGAGCTTGGTGTGCTCAAAGGGACAAAGGATGCCTGTGTGGCTGGAGACTAATGGGCAAGTACCTGATATGAGAAGGAAGCAGGGTCAAAGCTTGTGGGGCCTTAGGAGTTTGTGTTTTATACAAAGCACAAGCAAGAAAATGATCTAACTTATGTTTTTAAAAAATTCCCATAGCTGCTATGGTTCTAAGGATTGTAGGGGTCTAAGTAGCAGTTTCTAATTAATTAAGAGACTAATTAAGAGGTTTTTGCACCACTGTATGCAGGAGATGGTGGTGGTCTGTTCTAGGGTGGAGACAGTAGGGTTGAACAACTAAGAGATTTGGGGTACGTTATAAAGACCCTGGCTTATTGTCCCTATGACTTGAAGTGAGTCTAGCTGTGGGGGGATGGGATAAAAGGGACCAAGGATGAATCTTTGCCAAAGCCACACAGCTGACGTTTAATGAGCATTTCTGGTCTGTGCCCTTTGCACAGATCCTTTCATTGAGTCTCCCCTATCACTGCCACTCTGCCACTCTTCTTTACCATACTGCAAGGTGAATACTGTTATTATCCTCATTTCATAGAGAAAATGGAGAAGCCAAGGCTTGAGAAGGTTAAGTTAATCTCTCTAAAGTTACATAGTTGGTAAATGGAATCAAGATTTGAAACAGGAGAGTCTGGAGTCCCATGTTTTTCCTGTAAATTACACTCCTATAGCATTATTGGAATATACACGTCAACACATAGATTGTAGGGTAGGAGCGTTAAACACTTGGAAGCAGCACCTAGTTACAAGGTGGGGGAGTGAAAACAATAAAAGACATACTCTTATAGGAAGTCAGATAAAAACAAATATCATACAACATCGCTTATATTTGGAATCTAGAAAATGGTAGAGATGAACTTATTTGCAAAGCAGAAATAGTCTCAGTTGCAGAGAACAAACTTATGGTTGCCAAAGGAAGAAGAGGGGATGGGATGAAGTGGGAGATTGGGATTGACATATATACACTACAAATGTATCTAATCAAACAGATAACTAATGAGAGCCCACTGTACAGCACAGGGAACTCTACTCCGTGTTCTGTGGTGACCTATATGGGGAGGAAATCTATAAAAAGGGGATATATGTATATGTGTATGAATGCCTGATTCACTTTGTTGTTCAGCAAGAAATTAACACAACACTGTAAAGCAACTATAGACCAATAAAAATTTTAAAAAATAAATAAAAGCCATACTCTCATACTCTAGGATGGGAGGATGTTTGGAATAACTGCACTGTGGAAGGGTTCCATGACATCTGTTGGCATGGGAAGGCAAGAGGTGCCCCAACCCTGGGGAGGAGCAGCCCACAGGGAAGACACTGTGCGGCCATCTCTCCCTCCGAGCTGCCTGGCACCTGGGTTCCACAGCCCGGCTCACCTCTCAGCAATGTGTAGCTGCTTTGCTTCCAGTGACAGCTTACTCAAGGTTTTCCACATTGCTTCTGTTTCTGGGGTCATTTCCAGAGTTTCCAAGAAGGCTGTGGCCCTGCAGAGGGAAGGAAGCAAAGCACAAGGAATGAGTCCAAGGTCAGGAAGACACTAAGGAATATTGGTGATGGGGCAGCAAGAGGATGGGGGAGGCAATTATTTGCCCTTTTTGTCTAATCTCCCAGGACCACCAGGTCCTTTTCAGACATGGCTGGTTTTGCTGTCTACCTCAGGCAGGTCCTCAGACCCAGACTTCCCCACCACCGTGCTGGTTATCAGCCTCATGTCTCACCGGGTGTAGTTGCCGTCATCAATGGCTGTTCCAAACTCAATAAGGCCCTCATCCAGGGTGTAGGCAACTGTAGTCACACCTTCAGTCACCATCACCTCCGTCTTTCCCCCACCTCGCTCCAGACCTACAACATCACCCTGTAAAAATTCAATCCCCCCACCCCACCAGAATTCCAGGTGAATGTTGACACAGGCTCAACTGCAGAAAAGACCCACCCTCATCCAACCCTACTGCTCACACTCTGAGGGAATGACAATACTCTGTTTTTCTGACACTTCCCTCAAGCATATAAAAATTCCCCATCTGTGGGGTTAAAGTACATCCTTGGGTTAAAGTACACCATAGCTATGATAGCACTAGTGGCTAGGGATAAGTTGACAAAGTGTGGCATCCACTTCTGCTGCCAGCAGTACCATGACTTGGTATTCATTTAGCTGGAGAACCTTGGTAAAGGTTCTCCAGCTAAAATTCAACTTGAACTTGGAACATCCTTTTTAATGTATTGCTGAGTTCAACTGAAGAAATCACTAGGAAAGCTTCCTGCTCCCTCTCCCACCCTTCCCTTCCACAAAAAGAAAGAAAGGTCAGTAAGTTAAAACCAAAAGAAAAAAAAAAGAGAGCAGGAAAAAAATGTAAGGTGAGCAGATGGGAAAACTATAGTTACCCTAAGGCAAACACAGTATTAGGAGAGTAAACTTTGGGTCCTTCAGCAGAATGGGGAGGTCAAATCTGAGGATTTCTCATTAAACGTGGATCCTCTATTCAGTAAAGGAAACCAAAGGAGTATATAGATCATTAACATGCCTGATTCCTGCATAAGCAAATACAGATCATCCCTGGAGGAAAGCACGTCCAACTAAGGCCCTCAGGATTCCAAAAGATGACATTCAATGTAACATGAGCTCACAATTAAAAACTAGCAAAATACCACTTAACAAACCACTAGCAGGGAGTAAACAATAACTACAGACAAGTTTCAGACCTCCAGAGATCTGGGATATAAAAAATAACAGGAAAAAAGACAGTTATGGAATATAAAATAATTATGTGTGAAACATTAGAGACCCAAAAGATGAAATATTAAGACAGGAACAAGAGACTATCAAAAAATAGTCAGGCAGGTTGGAGAAAGAACCAAGTAAAGCCTTTAATTTTTGAAGTGGAAAAACAATACAATAGATGGTTTAAATAGTAGATTAGACAATGATGAAAGTGAACCGATGAACTGAAAGATGTATTTTAAGAAATTATCCAGAATGGGAGGCGAGTTTGGGGGAGAATGGATACTTATATATGTATGGCTTTGCTATACACCTGAAACAATCACAACATTGTTCATCCAATATAAATCCAATATGAAGTAAAAAGTTTTTTTAAAAAAGAAATTATCCAGAATTTACCATGGAGCTAAAAAAAATTTAGCATGAAAAGGCACAGAAGACAGGACAAGAAATCTAACATATGCCTAATTAGAGTTTTGATGGAGAGACTAGAGAATATGAGAGAAGAAGCAATGTTTAAATAGGTTATGGTTGAGAAATTTCCAAGACTGATGGAAATATACTTACAAATATAGGAAGCACAATATACACCAAGCAAGATAAATAAAAAGAAGTTTATATCCAGACATATTGTAGTGAAATTTCAACACATCCAAAAAAAAAAAAAAGAGATTAAAAAAGAAAGATTTTTAAAGCAACCAGAGAGAAAAGACAGACCACCTATATAGAAGGGGCTATTTAGTAAACCTGCCAGAACAAAAGAGGTCAATCAATGGGAAAACATTTGTAAAAGGCTAAGAAAAATTAACTGTCAATCTAGAATTGGGTAGTGAGCCCAAGTATCTTTCAATAGCAAAGCTCTAAGTAAAAATAGTTTCAGATAATCAAAACCTGAGCATTTTATCATCAAAAGACTTTAAAGAATCTTCTAAATGTTACACTTCAAGAAGAGGAAGAAAAATAACTCCCGAGGGAAGATCAGCAGGTTAAAGGGAAAGGTGAATGGGGAAACTGGCACTATGATGGTAAGTCTAACCAAATTCTGTCTGTGTAAAACAGTAATGTCTAGCTTTGCGGATGACAGAAAGGAACAGAATACTAGACAACAGGGTCTTCCCTGGTGGTCCAGTGGCTAAGACTCCACATTCCCAATGCAGAGTGCCTGGTTTGATCCCTGGTCAGGGAACTAGATCCCACATGCCGTAACTAATAGTTCATACGCTGCAACTAAAAGATGCTGCAGCTAAGACCTGGAGCAGCCAAATAAGTAAATAAAATAAATATTACAAAGAACGACAACACTAAACAACAATGGCAAAGGGGAGGGAATCAAAGTTAAAGCCTTGTATGGTCCTTGTCTGCAGTGCAGTGGAGGGTGGGTGGATGCTGCTTAAATTCAGACTTTGTTAATTTAAATACATAGTGAACTTTTAAGGGTAATTACTATAGAAACAGGATATTTAATCTTCAAACCAAAAAAAGGTATTTACAAAAGGACAAGCTCCCACCCCCACAATCAAACCTTAATCAGTCTAAAATGAAGCAAAAAAGGAGGGGAAAAAAAAGAGATTGAGAAAAGAATAAAAAGAAAGCATCAAGTGCTCTATATACACCCGTGGCAGTCATCCTAGCCTAGCACACGGGCCTCTTTTCTGTTTCCATAGGCTCCTCCCATATTTGGGATATTACTGTGTGTATGAGGTTGTCATGGGGTAGGACAGAGGGTGTGATCAGCAGTCTGAAAAAAACAGAACTCTGAATGGCTTGTAACAGAGAATCAGCACATAAGGAGGTGTGATATGGAATTCCTCCTCGACTGGGGATCTTCCAGTCTAAGGGAACTCCACAATTCGACTTGGTGAATTCCCACTATAATAGGGACCAGTACTCTGAGGGTCTAATATAATGTCAGAAATTTGAACAAGGATGGCTCTGGGGCCCAGACCACTGTGGGAAGCAGTCTAAGTGTCACCTGCCAACTCCATCAGAGAGGTTATGGGTGGCAGGCAGAGAAACCAAGCAGCCTTCCCAGTTTCCTTGGGTTCCGATTAATCAGCCCGACACTATGTGTGAGGTGCCCTGACGTGGACATACCCTGATAGACGACGTGGTGACCCTCTCGGGTGCCTCAATGTTGTACCACACACACAAGTTGTTTCGGTTCTGAGCCACCAGCACATCACTTCCTGGGACCCACTGCACGTAGGAGCAGAAGTTGAGGATCATCGTCTTAGAGCAGCTTTCAATATCGTATAGATGCAACTGGAGGAGGAAGAAGTAGATACACAATTAAGAAAAGATGTGGGTGTCTTCCCATCTGGACCATTTCCTAATGGGGAAATGTGGTGAGCTAGCCCACTAGTCAGGTACATGCTGAATTTCAAAGCTTACTGAACTTCGACCATAAACCCTTCAAGTTCATGCTCACTTGGTATATTCTGACACTGGCCAAATAAGAGATGACCAAAAGAGCAAAGGGCTACACCCTAGGAATTTAAGTTAGGTGAAGGTCAGACTTTCATTCCTAGAATAACTCTGGGCCAGAGTTATCAGTCTGGATTACAAAAATAAGGTCATGAGACAAATTAAATGGCCTGGAAATAAGTGATGTGGCTTTTACATCACAGTGAAAATGAAATAAAAAATCACCAGGTAGTCCCCGAGGTCGAACTCACTGGCGATACCACACTGAGATCAGAATCAATAAAGGGCTGGGGGAGACTGTCCTCAAGTCAGCGTCAGTGCTAAGTGTGGCCGAAGAGCACTGGAGCAGTAGGTGTGGTAAAGGTCAGCTGGGCGGTGAGGAAGAGGAATGCAGGGGTGAGGGTGGTTCATGAAGTCACAGATTTGTGAATAGTAAGAGACACACCAACTCCCAAATTCCCCTCGTGATTTTGGTGCCTGCATGATACAATCTCTCAGGGTAAAATGGGATGCGTGGTGATATTAGATTTAGAAAATGTTGATCCTTCTGTGCTGTTCATTATGCTTATGGCATAGCCCCAAGAAATCATGTCCCATTCTGCCTCCCACTTCCCCTGGTGGCAGCTAGTACCACATCCTTTACGGACCAGTCAGTGGTTAAGGCCTTAGTAACCCTTCTCACACGAAGTTTCCGGTCCCTGAAGAGAAGCTTGTGCCCAGTCTCATTAAGTTCCAGCCAATCCACACGGCTCTCATGGCTGATGGTACCAATGTTGTAGCCGCCAATCAGGTCCACTAGAGAGTAAAGGAAACAGGGTGAAAAAGACAGATTCCACATAATTACGTACAAAGCATGAGGTGGCTTAGGAAAGTTTGGTTTTAAGAATGTTGCATTAGTCTAGAGCACATCACTCAGGAGTACAAATGGTCAGTATAATATAGTTTTGCTAAGTTGTTTCAGATGCCGTGTTTCTTCTAAATTTACAGAGATTTCATTTAACTCCAGAGTTAAGTTAGAAGATCCAGATCCACCAAGAAATCTGATTCCTCTCTGGGACTCTGGGATTCGTCTCATAGCAGATCAGAACTATGGCTTCTGTTACTCATGATAAGCCCCAGTTACAGCAAGCCTACCAATGAGAGAAAGCTGATGAACGAAATGACCTCAGTGATCACAGGTGCTCCAAGGAGTTACCTGTACACCTGCGTAAAAATACAGAGGGTCCATCAGTGTTGAAGGTGCACAGACACAATAGGAGGAACCTCTGACTAAAGTTAGGTGGGTCAGTGTAGAGGATAAATATTAGCTGGGTCTGAGTTTTGTAGATAACATTAAGAAACAATCATGTTTAGAACAGACCACTCAGGGTTGGCTAGGATGCTTTCAGGGAGTCTCCTGAAAAAAGCCCATTCACAGCTCCTATATATTATCTTATGCATTGTGATCCACACAGTCAAAGGCTTTGGCATAATCAATAAAGCAGAAATAGATGCTTTTCTGGAACTCTCTTGCTTTTTTGATGATCCAGCGGATGTTGGCAATTTGATCTCTGGTTCCTCTGCCTTTTCTAAAACCAGCTTGAACATCTGGAACTTCACGGTTCACGTATTGCTGAAGCCTGGCTTGGAGAATTTTAAGCATCACTTTACTAGCATGTGAGATGACTGCAATTGTGTGGTAGTTTGAGCATTCTTTGGCACTGCCTTTCTTTGAGATTGGAATGAAAACTGACCTTTTCCAGTCCTGTGGCCACTGCTGAGTTTTCCAAATTTGCTGGCATATTGAGTGCAACACTTTCACAGCATCATTTCTGCTTTACTGACTATGCCAAAGCCTTTGACTGTGTGGATCACAATAAATTGTGGACAATTCTGAAAGAGATGGGAATACCGGACCACCTGACCTGCCTCTTGAGAAACCTGTATGCAGGTCAGGAAGCAACAGTTAGAACTGGACATGGAACAACAGACTGGTTCCAAATAGAAAAAGGAGCACATCAAGGCTGTATATTGTCACCCTGCTTATTTAACTTATATGCAGAGTACATCATGAGAAACACTGGGCTGGAAGAAGCATGAGCTGGAATCAAGATTGCTGGGAGAAATATCAATAACTTCAGATATACAGATGACACCACCCTTACGGCAGCAAGCGAAGAGGAACTAAAGAGCCTCTTGATGAAAGTGAAAGTGGAGAGTGAAAAAGTTGCCTTAAAACTTAACATTCAGAAAACTAACATCATGGCATCTGGTCCCATCACTTCATGGGAAGTAGATGCGGAAACAGTGGAAACAGTGGCTGATTTTAATTTTCTGGGCTCCAAAATCACTGTAGATGGTGACTGCAGCCATGAAATTAAAAGACGCTTCCTCCTTGGAAGGAAAGTTATGACCAACCTAGATAGCATATTAAAAAGCAGAGACATTACTTTGTCAACAAACGTCCATCTAGTCAAGGCTATGGTTTTTCCAGTGGTCATGTATGGATGTGAGAGTTGGACTATAAAGAAAGCTGAGCACTGAAGAATTGATGCTTTTGAACTGTGGTGTTGGAGAAGACTTGAGGGTCCCTTGGACTGCAAGGAGATCCAACCAGTCCATCCTACAGGAGATCAGTCCTGGGTGTTCATTGGAAGGACTGATGTTGAAGCTGAAACTCCAATACTTTGGCCACCTGATGTGAAGAGCTGACTCATTTGACAAGACCCTAATGCTGGGAAAGATTGAGGGCAGGAGGAGAAGGGGATGACAGAGGAGAAGATGGTTGGATGGCATCACTGACTCAATGGACGTGGGTTTGGGTGGACTCTGGGTGTTGGTGATGGACAGGGAGGCCTGGTGTGCTGCGATTCATGGGGTCGCAAAAAGTCAGACACAACTGAGCGACTGAACCGAACTGAACTGAACTGATATATTGTCAATTCTGGAGAAAGCACTGGCAACCCACTCCAGTGTTCTTGTCTGGAGAATCCCAGGGACTGGGGAGCCTGGTGGGCTGCCGTCTATGGCGTTGCACAGAGTCGGAAATGACTGAAGCGACTTAGCAGCAGCAGCAGCATACATTGTCAATTATCTTATACATTATCAATGAGCAATGTGCTTGCTTTTGTTATATATGCTTAGGATCAGATTGCCAACATCCACTGGATCATCGAAAAAGCAAGAGAGTTCCAGAAAAACATCTATTTCTGCTTTATTGACTATGCCAAAGCCTTTGACTGTGTGGATCAGAATAAACTGTGGACAATTCTGAAAGAGATGGGAATACCAGACCACCTGACCTGCCTCTTGAGAAACCTGTATGCAGGTCAGGAAGCACCAGTTAGAACTGGACATGGAACAACAGACTGGTTCCAACAGGAAAAGGAGTACGTCAAGGCTGTATATGGTCACCCTGCTTATTTAACTTCTATGCAGAGTACATCATGAGAAACGCTGGGCTGGAAGAAGCACGAGCTGGAATCAAGATTGCCGGGAGAAATATCAATAACCTCAGATATGCAGATGACACCACCCTTATGGCAGAAAGTGAAGAGGAACTAAAAAGCCTCTTGATGAAAGTGAAAGAGGAGAGTGAAAAAGTTGGCTTAAAACTCAACATTCAGAAAATGAAGATCATGGCATCTGGTCCCATCACTTCATGGCAAATAGATGGGGAAACAATGGAAACAGTGTCAGACTTTATTTTTCTGGGCTCCAAAATCACTGCAGATGGTGACTGCAGCCATGAAATTAAAAGACGCTTACTCCTCGGAAGGAAAGTTATGACCAACCTAGATAGCATATTCAAAAGCAGAGACATTACTTTGCCAACAAAGGTCCATCTAGTCAAGGCTATGGTTTTTCCAGTGGTCATGTATGGATGCGAGAGTTGGACTGTGAAGAAAGCTGAGCGCCGAAGAATTGATGCTTCTGAACTGTGGTGTTGGAGAAGACTCTTGAGAGTCCCTTGGACTGCAAGGAGATCCAACCAGTCCATTCTGAAGGAGATCAGCCCTGGGATTTCTTCGGAAGGAATGATGCTAAAGCTGAAACTCCAGTACTTTGGCCACCTCATGTGAAGAGCTGACTCATTGGAAAAGACTCTGATGCTGGGAAGGATTGGGGGCAGGAGGAGAAGGGGACGACATAGGATGAGATGGCTGGATGGCATCACGGACTTGATGGACGTGAGTTTGAGTGAACTCCGGGAGTTGGCGATGGACAGGGAGGCCTGGCATGCTGCGATTATTGGGGTCACAAAGAGTCAGACACGACTGAGCGACTGAACTGAACTGAACTGAACTGACTGAAGCTAAAAACCAAATGCCAGCTGATATCCACAACTGGGATGACCAACTTAAAAATGAATTTTTCTTTAATTCAAAAGCAAAATCAGTAAATCCATGTTTTAACGCCTCAATTATAAGTACAATTAGAAAGTGCTAAAGCTGTGGGGACCCTATTTCTATGAGCACCCTGAAATTACATACAAAATTATGTGTGTAGATATTTTTCTGGGAAAGGATTTATGCTTTTAATTAGACACTCAAAGGGGTTGGTGACCCAAAAAAGTTAAGAGATAAACTCTGTCAGTGTACACTGAAGATGAGACCTACAGAGTGAGGTGACTTGTCCAAAGTCATATGGCTCACTACTGCTATTAGAACTTAGGCCAGTGGACTGTGTTATTATTTGCATTATACTTATATTTCTGAGCTCAGAAACCTCATATGAAATATAAAACTCTAGAAATGTAAAAATATCTTAAGGACAGACCCATATGTATATGGAAACTTGATTTATGAGAGATGACATAATGTATTACTGGGTGAAGAATGGATTTTCAATAAATAGTTACACATATGGAAAAATAAAATTAGATTTCTACTTATATTATGCACAAAAATAAATTCCAGGTAAAAGGCAAAAATTTTAAGTGCCAAAATATAGGAGGGAGTAGAAAGGGATTTCCTAAATAAGACCTCAAAACCTACAAACTATTTATTAAAAAGTGATACACAACACTGTAAATCAACTATACTTCAATTTTTAAAAAGTGATGAAATGAACTACATTAAACTTAAAAATGTCTAAACACTAAGAGATGCTGAAAAGGAGAGAAAAGACAAGCCACAGGCGGAGACAAAATAACTGCAGCGCAAATAACCATCAAAGTCTATACCTGCACACACACAGAACTCCTTCAAGTAAACAAGAAAGAAAGTGAAAGTCACTCAGTCATGTCAGACTCTTTGCGACCCCATGGACTACACAGTCCATGGAATTATCCAGGCCAGAATACTGGAGTGGGTACCCTTTCCCTTCTCCAGGGGATCTTCCCAACCCAGTGATTGAACCCAGGTCTCCCGCATCTCGGGTGGATTCTGTACCAGCTGAGCCACAAGGGAAGCCCAAACAAGAAAAAGACAATCTAATTTTAAAAAGAGGCAATGGATATAAACTGGCAACTCATGGAAGAAGAAATCCAAAATGCCAATAAACAAATGAACAAAAAATTAATACAATGAAATATATTTTCATATATTGAACACATCAAATTGAGCCAATTATGAAGTCAGGCAATTTCAAGCATTGGAGAGGATGTGGAACTGTAACTGCTGGTGGGACTGTAAACTGGTACAACCTCTTCAGAGAGCAATTTGGAAATATTTAGTGAAATTGAGGATGTACCTCTTTTATGATTCAGCAATTCCATGCTGGGTGTAAACCTTAGAGAACTGAAATACTGCAATAGGGAAAAACCAACAACTTAAATGTCCACCAATAAAAGAAGAGAGAAAAGATCCAAGGAAAATATAATGGAACGTTAAGGATTTGACAGAATTTGGTATGGGTATAGAGCTCTTCCCTGTCACTAAGTCATGTCTGACCCTTCTGTTACCCCATGGACTGTAGCCTGTCAGGCTCCTCTGTCCATGGGATTTTCCAAGCAAGAATACTGGAGTGGGTTGCCATTTCCTTCTCCAGGGAATCTTCCCAGCACAGGATTGAACCCCTGTCTCCTACGTCTCCTGCATTGCAGGCAGATTCTTTACCCACTCAGCCATCAGGGAAGCCCATGGGTATACAAGTAATAATAATAAGAAAAGCACTTAGACTACTGTTTGGTATATAGTAAGTATGTAACAAATGTTAGCTATTCATATAATATTATGGGTATACAAGTAATAATAATATTATTATTATCAATAGCTAACATTTATTACGCACTTATCATATACTAGGCACTAGTCTAAGTGCTTTTCATACGAAGTAGGTGCTATTTTTATCCCCACTTTGTAGATGAGGAAATTGAGATACAGAAAGGATAAGTAACTTACCTGAAGATCACACAGGTAGTAAGTAGACAAGTGGGGAGGTTTGACTCCAGAGCTCTGCTGTTAACAACTACACTACCTGGATATGTTATTCTCTAATAAGCTTTTTAGAGAATATCATGCTATTCTTTATACTCTTTCCCTATGCTTGAAACATTTCATGATACAAAATTAACTATTAATATATAAGTACGATTTATAAATGTGAACACTTGTGATATGTATATACAATGTGTCATCACTACTTATTAATGACAAACTATACAGAAAGTAAGTCCCCTTCCTAAGGGGACTTACCAGTTCTAAGAATCTGTGATCCTATGAAGTCTAAACAGGAAAATTCTTAAATTTTCTAATGGTTCTTCTCTACAATTCACAATTTCCCAGCCCTAAGATAAATGCCTACAGAACATGAATAATTATATGGGCAGGCCTATACACACCAAGGTATCTATATCTAGACTTCTAGACACAGACACACACGTGAATTTAAGCATTTCACATATCCACTGTAAGAATGCAGACGCACATTTACCTGCTGTCTCTGAGAGTCTTGGATTCTCCACTGCATACAATCCTGTGATATGGAAGTGCTTTATAAACATCAATTTTGTTATTACAATTATGAGGGAGTCTTACTCACCTATAGCAATAGTCTTGATATCAACAAGATAAGCCAATTTCTTATTATCCTCCATTCCTCGCTGACGCCTCTCATTAATACGGACACTGAAACATGAAAGGTCAGGTAAGGCAAAACGGGCTTAGGTAGCTAGGATGTTTAACAATAGCTCTGAAACAAGACATGGGATGAAGGTTTTAGATTAACTCGAGGATACAGGAGTTAGAAGTCAAAAAGGAAATCTTTTGGGTTTCAAAAATTTAGAGAACTAGGTGGGGTTACCTGATGAGATGGGGGTTCATGAATTCAGTACGTACAGAACCCAGGGTATCATTACTCCCATATTCCACAAGGGTGAGCTCTCCAGCATTGAAGATCATGCACACCTGGGGATGAATGGGATTGTTATATGGTGGAAAGATTGCATGAAGAAAGAGACAGTCGAGGGAGGTACATTGCGAGTTTATAGCAAAGTCCACTTTTCTCTTTATTCTGTTCCTCTATTTCACCTTCCCATTTTTATCTGCTGTTTCCTCAACCCCTTACCACTTGCCATCCTATGACACAGAAGCTAAAAGAAGGTTTATGGTGAATCAAGCTCTACTCACATTTTCATTTTCAAAGAAATACTTCTCATTGCCACCAGATCCCTGCCAAGCTACCTGTTAAGGGGGAAGAAGACATAAGGAACCTGTGGATAACCACCTGAGGCAATGCTGCAAGAACAGCAGGGTGGGACGCAGAGAGATTGATCTGGGGAGGTCTGACATTGCACAAGAGAGATGCTATGTCAGATTCTGCCTTGGACCCTGTGCTTCTGGGAGAAGGTGTTAAAAAAAAAGTCCAACAGCAGTGATTCATATTCCAGGATTCTAAACCTGGATCTCACTCCCTGAAACCAGGTCCCCAACACAGGAATATTAGAGCATCCCATGGAGACCTTCCCCAGGGACCCTGCCTCATCTGGGCAACACCTCAGGATGCCCCATTCCCCACCTCTCCATGTTTGGTTCCTACCTCACTAAGGCGATTTGTGGTCAGGTCCCCCAGCAGCAGTGTGTCTGACGTGTGGGCCACCAGGTAGCGTTCCTTTCCCAGGATTTTCACTTCTTCCACCTCGTAGCCATAGTGTGACTTGAGTACCACTCGGGTCCCCGATGAGAGGTTCTTCACAATCACCTTGGTAAAAGAGGAGTCTCAGCTCCCCCAGTCCGAAAGTGGGGGGAATGGGCTGTGTCCTTTGCCTACCGCCACAGTGCTAAGCAAAAGCACATCTTGTTTCCTTGCCTGGCCTGGGATATTCTTGGTAAAAAGGACATCTCACATTTATAATGCTTTTACTATTTATAAAACGCTTTCATCTATTATCTCTTTCAATGCTTATAATACAAATGATTCTGAAAGTTCCACTGGGTTAAACTAATCACTCACCCTATGTTCCTGTAGCTCTCTCTACAAACTTTTATAACTTTACCATGTGTGCTATATTATTTTTTGATACATGTGTCTCCTTCACTAGAATGATCTCAATTAAGGGACAATGTATTACAGATAACCATCTTTGAATTCTCAACGCCTAACAGTGCTGACAGATAAAGAAAGGACAAATATTTCTGGAGAAACTGAAAGACTGAAGGAATCAATGAATAATAAATGAAGGAAAAGAGGGTAGAGGTAGAGAAAAGATAAAACTGGGTTCAGGACCTAAGGCATGAGCTTGCAACATCATATACAATGAGTTCAGAGGCCCTAAAACAAAGGAATTCAGAATTATAATCCTATTAATTTCCCCAGTTGACATCCTATAGGGAGTCAAGTTTTAAACCAGGAAGATGTAAATGGCAATCTCTGTACCCCTTAAACCTGGTATTTTTAATAAGAGAAGAGAAGAGAATAATCCTTCTCTTACAATAGGCTGGAAGACCTACTGTGGGAAAGTTGTCAGACATATTCTGTTCCTCAGAACAGCTCTGCCAGAGGTTAAATTTGAGTCTATGTTGTGGCCAGACCACAGGGTAGTACTACAGGGATGAATGAGCCATGGCATGACCTCAGTGTGGTAGGCTATCAGCTGCTTACCTGGCTAGGTCCCACATAAGTCAATTCAAACTTATTCTTGTAAATGCTCCTTCGGAGGCAGCAGTCAAACTGTTCCACTCCACCACAGAGTGTGCCCTGGAAGGGAAAGTGGCAGCATAAAGGGTAACACACACAGCGTAGAGGCGTGAAGAGGGTATTTAGAGACACTCTCAAACCCTAGGTTCTAGAATCTACAGAAGAGTCGGCAGTGAAAGGGTTGGTAGGTTTTGGAAGTATCAGCAGGAAAGAGGTGCACTTGCAGGACTCAAGAGCATCACGTAGTTAGTGATGGGATATGAGGGAGAAACTAGCCCTGCCTATAAACTCTTGACCCATGTGACCCCGAATAAAGTATGGATTTCTCTTTCCTGCCTGCAACACTGGAGTTTTAGACTGCGATCAAAAGGGAAGAGGAGTTTCTCCAGTGTCAGGAGAGAGTGCTTTAAGATAGGTGGGATTTTTCTTAATTTGAAGAAGTCACCAAAGCAGAAAGGGGTTACTAGTTGCATACCGCACAGAGTCGTGAGCCATCCCGCTTCCAGGCCAAGGCAGTGATGGTGTATAAGTTGGCAATCTCCTTGGGCTTTGCCTCTTCCCAGATATTTCTCCGAGGACTCCAGTTGAGCACCCGAAGTCTGAAATTAAGTATGTGGCTTTTAGAAGAGATGGAGGCTGAGAAAAAGTGAAAATGGGCTTGTAATGGAAGGAAATGAGTTTTGCTATATCAGAGAACAGAGGAAATAAAAGAAAACAGACAAGGTGGCGGGAGGTGGGGGGTCTAGTAGGAGAGGACAAAAATGTTCGAGGGAAGTAAACTGGGAAAATCAAGTCAAAAGTAAAATAGAGTAAGAGAGATAGGAGTGAAAAAATAAAAAGGGACTGTGGATATTTAGAAAAATGAGCTGTTAGTATAGAGAAATACAGAAAACGAAAAGAGAATTGCTAGGAGTCAGAGAAGAAAGAAAGGAAGAGACATACATGAGACTGAAAGGGACAAAGACAGCACTGACAAAGCTGGGGTTAAAAGCACTCCAGGAAGAGATGGGACCTAGACTCCAGCTGTTTATGCACCATCCCATCATTTATGCATTCACAAACATCTGAGCACCTATGATATACTAGATGCTAATCTAGGCTCTGGAGACTTGAAAAAAAAAATAATAGAGGCTCTCTTCTTAAGGGCTCTTCAAATTAGCCCATTAGATACAAACACCAAAGGATAATACAGTGTGATAAACACAAAGCCAGTAGTCTGAAAAGGTGCAACGGGAATACAAAGAAAGTAGAGATAAAGTCTGCTGTGGAGTCCTGGGGAGAGACTGAGACACACGACCAGAGCACGGTGAATCTTGGAACTGATAGCATGCTAGTGGATGGTGGGAGCAGGAAGAGGAAAATGTGCATGAATTAAAACTTGAGAATCACTTGATTCTGACGCTCAACCAGTCTTCCACTCTGGTTGGGAAGCAAAACTGGGCTAAAGAAGAGTGTACACAGGGAAAGTAGGCAGAAGCCACAGCTGGACAGGGACCCACCTGTCATAGCTTCCCAGCACAACCGACTGGCCCCCAGGACTTGCTGCAGCTGTGGTGAACTCCCGCTCCAGAGGGTCACGGCTGTAGTCAAAAGTTTGTAGCACATGGCCTTCCTTTCCATAGGCCACAATCCTCCGGTCACAGCCTGCAGCCACAATGCTGTTGGTTGCCCACGCCAAGGCATAGGGTGGGCACGGATGGTTCACCAACTTTCCCTAAGAGTAGAAGAGGGTTTCTGTCACTCTGAGGACACCACCTCAGAAATTTCTCATTCCTAGCATCTGACACACTCCCTTGGACAATTCTACTCGAGGAAATCTTTTCCCCAACATTTTCCTGCCATAACACATCCTAATCTGAAGACTTCACAAATTATCTATCTTTACCACACACTCATCTTCTATGACATTTTAATATATATGCATTTATCAATTTTATGTTCAAAGTGAAAGTCGCTCAGTCATGTCTGACTCTTTGCGACCCCATGAACTATGCAGTCCATGGAATTTTCCAGGCCAGAATACTGTAATGGGTAGCCTTTCCCTTCTCCAGGGGATCTTCCCAACCCAGGGGTCGAACCCAGGTCTCCCGCATTGCAGGCGGATTCTTTACCAGAGGAGCCCCAAGGGAAGCCCTTATGTTCAAAAGGAAACCTCAAAATACTTGTTTGGAGATCTTCAATACTTACCTAGTAAGGCTCCCAAAGGAAGCTGACCTACACATCAACCAACACTGTATAGGCCCACAGGGAATATACGACTTCTTTATTTTAGGAAGGGCACGTTTAATCATGATACAGATCATTCTTATTGTAAATGATTCAAACAATAGAGGATTAAAACATGAACCTTCCTTTATTCCTCTATATTTCCCTTTTCAAGCATAAACAACTCTTTTGTTCTTTGAATTTATAAATATATGTAAAACATTTTACATAAATGAGAATAATTTTTAATTTTCATTTCTCTCAGAGTCTTTATTTCCCTTTGCCTCAAGGTCCCTTCCACTTGATTCATCCTTTCCTATAACTATTAAGCTCTGGCCTCCTGAAAACAAATCCTCTTCTGCGGCCACATCCAGGTGTCTCTCTGCCTGAGGCCTCACCTTCCAGCCTCCTCCCTGAGCACCATAATCTAACTTTCTTAGATGTCCAACCTCCCCTAGGACAGTGCTTGGGATTTCCTTCTCCCCTTTCCCAGAGCACCCTTTATTCATACCTGTGACTCTCCTGAGCCTTCATCATCAAAGAAATACCTAACAATGGTGCCATCTGCATGACCCGAGAGAATTCCTTTCCCAGAGCAACTAAAAAAAGGAGAAAAGAAAGAAAGGAGAGACATAAAGGAAGCAGTTAGAACATCCTGTCTCCCCAAGAAAGTCCCCTTCCTCATCAGACTACTCTACCTGTGGTTCCCGCTCCCAGCCCTCCCCATCGTTCACACTATGGTCCCTCAAGCCAAGACTCGAGCTTTTCCTACCATTCCCAAGCTTCTGGGATACCATTCTTCCTTACTCACTTTGTTGTCAAGGACACCACATAAGAATCTGTCCCATAGATGGTAGATGATTTGTTAGTTTTGGTGTTTGCTAAACGAACCTGAAAATGGGAGAGTGGACACAAGTCTGGTTAGGCTACTTTCAACTCTATCCAGGACCTAAGGGACAGAAATAAAAACACAAGAACTGTTCCCTGTGTGGTCTCCCCCCAATACGTAACTTGACCCTCAGGGAGAAGATTAACCATATACCTCTTTCCAGAACCATTATCCCCATCCACAGCCTCTCCTGTGCTTCTCTTCCCTCCTTTACCTTTCCTTCAGCCAGCCCAAAGACAATGACGTATTCTGCTGGCCACTGCAGGCAAGTAACAGCACTCTGGAAGAAAGCAAGAATGAAAAGGATAAGCCTATCTATGTATATGAGCACACAGATAGACAATCTAAACCTGAACAGCCTATCACATGCCACCACCCCAACCGCCCACAGGGAAGGAGAGGAGGGGACATGACTGGGCTCTAAGGAGGAAGGCACAGGCGGGTAAGCAGCCAGGCAGCACCATTCATGCAGCAGGAAAAGTCAGAGACAGATATTAACAAATGCCAACTTCTGGCTGTATTTATAAGCAGATATATTGATATGTTTGTTCCTCCTGATCTCTCAGGGATTGGTAAGAACATTACCGTCTGGATGAACTTGTTACAAATGACTTTCTTGTCACCCCTGCCAAATAAAGGAGAGAAGCATATTAAAAACCACATCCATGAATAAATGCCACAAATGATGCTGGGGGAGGGGAAGGAGTTGCAGACACCATCCTTGGCCCACCAGTGTTGCCTGTCACTCCACGGAAGCCCTCGAGGAGGCATAAGAAGGAGCCAGAGTAGCTTTGGAAGAATAGTAAAAACAGAACATCACTCCTGGCTCCCCAGGATCTCAGAGGGCCTCCTTGTTGATCTAAGACTGATTCCTCCAGGGATGGGATCACAGGAAACACAGTTCAGGCAAAGGGAAGGCAGCAACAGACTCCAGAAGGCCCCTGCCTTCTAAGCTCCAGCAAGGCTCCTTATTTTCTCCATTCCCCCTTCCCAGGGAGGCATTTCTTCCTGCCTTTCCCTTCTTCTCTGGGACACCCCATCTCCCAATCTCTATCCTCACCAGTCTTCTCCAATCTTGTAGACATAGATGATGTTGTCAGTCTGTCCTATGGCAATCTTAGTGGAATCAGGAGAAAAAGCCATGCCCTTCACCATATAGCTCTTCCTGCCATACTAAGAGTCAAAAAAGAAAACAAAAAATAAGAAAGAAAGAAAAGGACAGAAAAAAGAAGTAGTGAGTATACTGAAAAGAGAAGAACAAGTGCATATTGATGGTAGCGGGCTTGAGGGCTTTGTACTAAGAAAAGGAAGTGCAGGCCATTTCCTATGCCTGTGGCTAGGAAGCAGGTTAGGAAGCCTTCTAGGTTTATAAGGTCCCATCAACAGATTAAGGTACACGTGAGTATTCCCTTCACCTTCATGTCGGCTGGTTTGGTGGAGAATTTATCTCTTCGCTCCCCATGTTCATCATATAGTAAGACCACACGGTCCACTGTGCAGACAGCAAATTTGGCATTGTTCTGGGACCATGCCATGCAGGTGACCTTTGCAGCTCCATCCTGCAGAGGTAAAGGGGACAAAAATAATCCAGATGCTGGCGGAGAATGCTATTAGCATTTCTAGTTCCATTACTTCTAGTGTGACTTTGGTCAATTTTCCTTCTAGCACAGTCCTTAAAACAAAGAGATGCCCATGATCTATCCAGGTCTCTGAGGCCTCAGAGCCCTGGATGGTGGAATAAACTGCTTCTAGAAACCATAATGCAAACGCACTAGGAAGTGACACAGTGAGTAAGTACCGCTATGTCCCTACAGTGGCCTTCTTATTCCCTCATTCTGCTACTGAAATAAATGCAACTGGTCTGATTAAGTTTTGGTCTTTAGCCATTAATTCAATTAATGTTTTTGAGTACCATACTGAAAAAGGCACTTGGCCAAGGGCTGAGAGATAGAGACAAAGAGCAAAACGTGGTTCCTGCCCAAAGATCTAAAAATGGGAAAACTCCCATAAGGGAGGCACATACAAAGCACTATAACAGTTTGGAAAAGCCCGAGATAATTTTCCATTTAAATGATCAACACTAAGCTTTGAACAATGGAGACAGTTACGTAGGGAAATTCTCTGAGGTAGAAGAAATGGCATGAGCGATAACAAGTTCTGGTGAATAAACAGTCATTTAATTTAGCTGACACTACATTGTTAATAGCAGAACAGAAGGGGGAAGGCACAAAAAATAAATGGAAGCCAATTCAGGAAGGCTCTTTTAAGCTAGGCTGAGTTTGGACTTATTTGGGAGAAAAGGGAGAGACAGTAAAAGTTCTGGAATGGGAAGTAAAATAATTACAGTTGAGACTTAGGATTCAAAAAATGCCTTTGTTTTTTATTTTTATTTCTGTCGTTGTTGTTTTTTTTCCCTTAACAATCCACTTCACAGAGGCCCAAATTAGAAGTGATCAACTCCTGGTGAATTATTCTTGCTATGTCTGTCCCTTCCACCACCAGCCCTGGTGGTCTATGCAGCAGGTTCTGCACTAAGGATTTCCCTCCTAGAAATTGAAAAAAAAAAATCTAGTTTCTGCTCCGTTTGATTAACTACTTGGGCTGTAGAGCCCTGGCTTAAAACATTGTTAATTTTTACTTCTAACCTACCCACTTTCAACGTCAGAGGTAAAAAGGGCCTTTTTCCCATCAAAATCCTCAAACCAGAATCAGAAAATAGTCACCCCACCACCTTTAGCCTTCTCCAACTCTTGACTAAATTAGGTTAGGAGTGTTGAGGGCTCCTCATTAATTGTTGCTGACCATCTTCCTTCATCATTTTGCCCCATCCTGGGCACTCAGTCCTTTCCTGCATCTGACATCACCTTATTTTGAAAGACTGAAGGGAGATTTCATTTCCAATTATTCCATTAGGGTAAAGGAATTTTCAAAATACAGATTCAAAGCAATGAGTACACCTCTCTTTTGTTCTAGTTTCCTTCTATTTTCCTAAAGCCACATGCTCTGTGAAGCCTTCCTGATTCCCACAATCAATTCTCCTTTCTCTACAATATGTACCTCACAGGACTGTTGTGAGGATTAAATGAGGCAGAGATAGAGGATAATAGCTAAGTTTTAACGAGCACTACAGATTAGGCACTTTGCTAAGTGTGTGATACACATTATCTCACTTTATCTCATTACTGAGGTAGGTGCTACTCTTATTCATCTTTTCCAGATGGAGGCACAGATAGTCTAAGTAATTTGCTCAAATTTACAAACACAGTTTAAGTGGCAGTATCAAGATTTAAATCCACGTGTACCTGATTCTATAATCCACAACCCCAACTTCTTTATTTATGCTGCCCTGGTACACATTAAACATTCAATTATGACAGATATTCTTGCTTTGTATTATTTTGTCCTTTGAATTTTGAATATCGTTCTCTCTTGTCTAACAGTTTTCACGCTGCTTTTTAGTTTACAAGGTTCTCTTGTGTATACTACTGCCTTTAACTCTTTCCCCTAATCCCCTAAAGCTGCGATTACTATTATTCCCATTTACCAAATGTAGAAGTTTGGATGAGTGCTTAAAGAGCCTGTGCGATAAAGGCTAAAGTCAGGGGTATCCGGTCATTTATTTAAAGTAGTGGTGACGCTAGGACTTGAATTCTGGTCTCCTAACTCCAAAACCCCGCCTTTCTTCAACATGTTCTACGGTTACATCCCTAGTGCCCAGCCTCTTCTGAATCTGAGATTTTCACCATCAAAACGAACGGTGTGGTCGCCTGCACTCCCTTCGGTGGGACATGCACCTAGAGCGCTCATTTAAGCGATGTAGATTATTGTTAGTTGTTTACACACGCGTTTCTTCCTCTAGTACGAGCCTCTCGAAAGCAAAGGCAACAACTGGGGAAGTTCTGGAGCCCCAGCATGGGACCTGGTACACAACTGATCCGTTAAATGAAATGAACGGAAAGCTACGGTGCTCAGCAGCCCCTCTCGCCTACTTCACACTCTATCGACGGAGCAGAGTCCGTATCACCGCTAAAGCCTTCGGTCTTCTGCACACAGTAGGCGCTCACCGTTTTCAAACTTCAATCCCCCACTTTCCTTGGAACACTAAGGCGGGCGAGGGAGGGAAGAGGCACGCGACTCCTCACCTGAGGGCTCAGCAGCGTCCTCAGGTGCTTCAACTGCATGACGAACACCTGTCTCTCAGATGCCTACAGACAGCGACAACTCCCGTGGTTACCTGGACAACCCGCCACGCAGCCGCAGCGACGGCCGCTGACGCACTAGCGACCTGAGCGCGACACGCGTCGCAAGGTCACCACGCAGTTTCGTAGCTTAGCAAACAGAGCGCGCGCAGGCGCGTTGAGATCTAGGGCGGGACCCTGAGAGGGTTTGCAGACTTCTCTTCTCGACCAATCCCGTCGCGGCATGCAAACCCAAACTCCAGGCACGCCCACAAGCCTTCCGCAAACTCCGGGGTTCTACGTAATCGTAGTGTCTCTTGGTGTTTGATGTACGTAAACGCGGCTGAGCGCTTTCTTTTAATCCTCACAATCCTGGAGGAAAGCAGGGCAGTTGCTCTTATAGGCCTTTTACAGTTGACAGAATTGAACCCAAATAGGTTATATAACTTGCACAGGATCACAAAGCTAATAATGAATACTCAGTATGTGTCTGCCAGGTACCGTGCCAAGTGTTGTACATGTCTCACTTAATCTCAAAGCCACCTTTTGACAGTGATAACATTATTAGTCCCACTTTACATAATAGGAGACTCAAGATTAGAGGGCTCACTTGTCTAACCTAACACAGAGGTTTAAGGACGAACTGGGATTCAAGCCAGAGCTGGTACGTTTATACACCCTTTGAATTCCTTCTCAGTGTCTAGCTCCTTATTTCCGTGCCATGCTACTATATACCGTGTGACACTCTCATCCCCAGAAATGATGTATCCAGAGTCTGAGAGAAATGTGCTTTGGAACCAGTGGTCAGAGGGAGGTAAAGCACCCTACTTTTGAACTGAAAAACGGTGGGGTTAAGACTGCTGCTTAGATCAGGATGCTTTTATGGTTTAGGGCAGAGGGCAGACCAACCCTTGGCTCACCTAACAGATTTAGTCTTGTGATAACCGGGGTTGGAGCTTGGATAAGTATCAAAAATACTTCTTGACTTTGGATTGGGGTTCCTTTCAGAGGATGTAATTAATGTAATTTCTTATAACAAAGTAGAGTGATCAGATGCAGAAAAGGGAAGTTATTCATAAGCTTCCACAGGGACTGGGAGGGTCATATGTTGACTGATCACATGAAGACGGTTACCTTCCAGACAGTGTAGCTTGTGCTGCCCAGAAAGATTCTGGGTTCTGAAGTCTTTCCCCCTTAGTGGTTACAGATGTCAACAGGTATTTCTTTCACTGGCACCAACCTCCCCTTGGAACTTGGGAAAAAGTGGAGGATAGTCCCTATTTTCACAGGAAACAAGTAGGCCCCAGAGCCCAAATTCTAATTCTTTTGACAGGAGAGTTCCAACCCCAGTTTTATTTCCAGAATGCTCCTCTGGATATAATGGCAGAGGGTAAATATAAACTCATTTATTCTTTATTATTGGCTTTGACTGAACGAACGGAGAAGGCAATGGCACCCCACTCCAGTACTCTTGCCTGGAAAATCCCATGGATGGAGGAGCCTGGTAGGCTGCAGTCCATGGGGTCGCTAAGAGTCGGACATGACTGAGCGACTTCCCTTTTACTTTTCACTTTCATGCATTGGAGAAGGAAATGGCAATCCACTCCAGTGTTCTTGCCTGGAGAATCCCAGGGATGGCAGAGCCTGGTGGGCTGACGTCTATGCGGTCACACAGAGTCAGACACGATTGAAGTGACTTAGCAGCAGCAGCAGAACGAACAGAGAGACATACAGACAGACAAAAGGGAAAGCAAGGACAGGGAAAAATAGGCACAGAAATGCACAGGAGAGGAACACTTTGCCCCCCGGGGATCCATTAATCTTTCATTTGTTCCAAAACCCTGTTCAGTCCTTTACTGATTACTAGCTCAGGGTTGATGAAGTCAGTGGAATAAATGATGAAGAGTTGGGCTGCCAATGTGGGCAGTGAAGATAAAAAGGCTCCTGGCCCTCTCATGTAACATAACTTTATTTTCCACTGGTGCACAAAGAATTTATATCCTCCATTTTTTCTCCCTGCTCCTCCTTCTTACCCAATAAAGCAAAAGAATCGAGGGCCCTAGTTTTCTATGCCCCTTTCTGGCCCCTCTCCACCCATTCTAGACTGAAGAATCAAAGCAAACACCTTCAAATAAGAGTCTGCTCCTGTCAAGTTGGTAGTGGTGGTGTGAGAGGCCCTTGTGGTCAGGGGAGAGGCAGTGGAGAAGTGTCTTTCAGCATACTAGACAGTATCGCATACAGTCAGCTGCAGTTTGTCCAAGAACCTTTATTGGAAAAATGTCCAAGGGGTGAGACCACCAGCAGCTGGAGGGGCTGCCCGTGAGAGGGGGAGCACCTGAGGCTCCATGGAAGACGTTG
This sequence comes from Bos mutus, assembly GCF_027580195.1. Classification (NCBI taxonomy): domain Eukaryota; kingdom Metazoa; phylum Chordata; class Mammalia; order Artiodactyla; family Bovidae; genus Bos; species Bos mutus. The sequence goes on from NC_091627.1 coordinate 34,573,401, forward strand.
GAGTAGTGCAGTGCAGCGTCTGCCTCCAGACCCAGACAGTTCTTTTTATTTTCTGGGGGAGGGGGAGTACCCACAGAAATACTGCTCTCTGAGACCCGGAGGCAAGATGTGGGGGCAGCTGGGGATGCCAAGGGTCCTGATGCAGGTGAAATGGGGGCCCCATTTGGGACCTAATGGGATAGGGTTGAACAAGTGACTCTCCTCTGGACCTGGGGGGTGGAAGGATATATCCCATCTGATATCCACTCCCCAGGTCCAGGGGCTCAGAGCCTAACAGACCTACCTTCTGGCCCTGCTCACAGTGGAAAGAGGATGGATACCAGGCCTGAGATTGTGGGAATGCCATTACCCTCTGGGAAACTGTGGGATCCTTCAGTCTTGGGCAGATCACCATCTTGGGCTCTCCCTGACCCCAGCCCCAGTCCCAGATTATTAGTGCATCCGTCTTCTGGTTCTGCTTCTTCTCTCATACGTCAATAGTATTGATGGATGGTGACTTTTTCTGTGAAAGAAGATGGCCTGAGTCTCTAATTTCAGGAAATTGATAGTTTCCTCCATCCCAAATTTCCATTCTCCCTCTTCTCCTGCCCCTCTATGACCCTTCTCCCTTTCCCTCAATACTTCTAGACACAACCCCCACCCCCCTTCCCGCCCTCACTGGCCCCACATCACCTGTCTTGTCCCCACTGGCCTTCCCTGAGGACTCTGTTCCGGTCCCTTCCCCTTCTCCTTGGGGTTGTTGTTGGAGTCATTGTCCTTGATGATGTCATACTGACGGCAGAATAGCCCGATTACAGCTGAAACACAATCATACAATCTGAGCCTTGATCCTGACCTCCCCACTCATAGCCCTGAAGGGCAGTGACATACCCACTGTTTCTAGAAAATCAAAGAAGAAAATCTTTGAATTCCTGTTTCCCATGCACATTACATTCTTCATCATCCTCTCTGGGCTCCCAACAGCCTCCTCTCCCTTTCTTCAAACTTTTCCTGCTTATCTCCCCACACCGTTGTTCTCACCCTGTTTTTTTCCTGACAACCTTCACCAACTCCCACCTTCACTCAGCCCCACTCAATCCACTGTGCCCCATCCAGCTGCTTACTCACCAGCCCACATGAGCAACACCACCACAATGATGACCACCTCCCCCGTCTGCAGTGGTCGCTCTCCATCCAGACCCTCCACTGTGATGTCACCTGAGAAGGAAAAGAAGACAGACCCCAGGTTCTGGGGAGCAACTAGAGAGCTATGCCTGTGTAGACAGTTCAGGATGGAGATGCTGGGGATTAGAGCCAGTGTAGACCTGTCGCAGCACCGTTGCTGGTAGCCCCTCTCTGGGAAGCTGCTGGCGGACAGGTGGTTAGAGACCAAACAGCAGGAGGGCTGCAGGTCAGGTGCTCACTCATGCAGGCTGCAGCTGCAATGAACTGAGGCTGGGTAAAAGGAAGCTTTAAAGCCCTTCCCCCCAAACAATTCCTTACCAGCCTGTCTAAACTCAGTCTCCTGCCAACCTGCTTTCCTTCCTTTCCTGGCAGTACAGTGAATTATATCATCCTTCTACTCATCTAAGCTAGACTGCTGCTTGCTTTGCGGAAGTAAACAGGAGGCCAAAGACCAGGTAAACAGTCAGAGAATCCAAAGCTTTAGGGGGTGAGGAATAATCGAAACTCTCACCTGGGCTTGAGCTGTTGGAGGGTAGCCGGTCAGACCCCTTGAGAGTTCGGAAGTGCACCCGCGGCCCTGGGGGGCTTTCTCCCCGGAGGCCGATGCTCCTGACCTGCACTGTGTAGTCACTGTCTTCAGCCAGGCCCCAGAGAGCACAGGCCCGAGTCGTGGTGTTCACCTCTCGGATCACACGTTGCCCAGGGCCATTCTGTCGCTGCAGGGAGATGATGAGAGAGGAGGACAGCCTCACCCTGGTCCCAGGCCACAAGGCTTAGCCCAGGATTCTTGAACACCCAAGAACTCTGGAGGACTGGGGTGGGAAGGGTAGCCTGAGCCAGGGAACCCCAGCTACATGTCTCCCAGGGCAGGGAGGGGAGCTGGTGGGGGTGGGGGGCGGTGACCAGAGGGAATGCTCAGAGATCCAAGGACACAGGTTGGGGCAGCAGAAGGGTGATTCATACTTGCTGGGAAATGGAGTAGCCAATGACGATGTTGCCTTCTGGGACGTCCCAGGACACAGTGGCCGAGTTGGCTCTGAGGTGAGTGACTGTCACATTCACAGGAGACGGAGGCCGGTCTACGGGCGCCAGTGTGTGAACAGGTTACCAGGGTCCACCCCCAGACTAGCTCTGGTGACTCCTCACCTGCTCCCCTTTTACTCACCTGCTCGCACAAAGCCCAGGTCGCAACTGACCAGCAGGAGGACCGTGGGGCTTAGATATGGGGAGAGGGGCATTAGTGAAGCCATGGTCCCCACCGAGTCCGCTGGGAGGCACCCGGGCATCCGTTTGACATTCAGGCGGGGCTCCTGGAGGTGGCAGGAGTTGGGGGGGAGGGGGGCGGGGGTCAAGGACTTGCCAGAAAGCACAAGCGGGCAGCTGCTCTCCCTGCTCCCCACACCCCACAGCAGCCCCAGAACCCCCCTTTCCCCTTGCCTTGCCCACCCCCGCAGCACCCCGGCGCCCTCAGTTCGCGCCTCTGCTCTGCCCACACCCACCTCCGCCGGTCCTCGCGGTGGGTCAGGCCTCGGGGGGCTGCTCGGTGCCCAGAGGGCGGCCCATCGCGGACTCCGTGGCGCTGTCCCTACCCCATCCCGGCGCGGGCCCGGCCAGGCGGGCAGCGCGGGACCGAGCTGCGGGCAGAGAGCGGAGGCGTAGCGGGTGCGGGCCGCGGGGCCCCGGAGCCCCCAGAGCTCCGACCGGCCGCGCAGTCTGTCCGGGAGCAGGGGGCGGTGCCCTCGCGGCCTGGCAGCTGGCCTGGGTCCCCGGGGCGCGAGGCAGTGCGGCTGCCCCCGCCGGCCCCTGCAGCGCGATGTGACCGTCCCGGCGCGCCAGCCGCCGTCTTCTGCAGAGCTGGCCTCGGTCGCTCAGCCGCAGCCCGGCCGGGACGTGCGGGCCCGCCCCGCCCCGCTGGGGTTCTCGCCGCCGTCATCACCGCCCCCCCAACCCGGTTCTTTCGGGGCTCCTCCCACGACCCTCTCATTGGCGGCCTCTAGGGCCCCCCATCCCTCCTGATCCCGGCTCCCGCCTGCTGAGCCCCCGCAGGGGGGTCGGGGGGAAGGGACGTCCCTCCGGACGCAGGTGCGAGGGTCTCGGGATCTGAGAGGCCCCTCCTCCCCAGATGGAATTAGCCAAGTTGGGAAGAGGAACTCCACCTTCGGTGCGCGAGGGGACAGAGTCATGGAGATAATAATTATTTTGACAATCTCCTACTTGTAGACTGCGTCAGCTTTTAAGTCTCTTCCCCATTCATGATCTGATATTGATTCCCTTCCTTCTCTCGTTCATTCTTCCACTTATTAGGCAAATATTTATAGAGCTTTCTCTATGTGTCTGACATGTTAATAGCTGGAGATACAGCGATTATTAAGGGTTCTGGGTTTATAGGGGAAATTTAAAGAGCGACGACCTGTCTCAGCTCTGCGACTTACTGTGTGGTCTTAGGCAAATAGGTTAATCTAGGTTTCAGGTTTCCCACCTGTAAATCAGAGGATGCAAAACCTCACGGGGCTGCTGTGAGGATCAAATGATACAATATTGGGGAACGATCTTTAAAAATCTCATAACACTGTGTGAAGAGAGATTATTCTTAATTCGCACCAATTTGTTAGTTACTTCATTTATTCAATAAACATGTAAATCCTTAAATTATTTCATGCTTTGGTTGAGCATGAGACCTGGAGTGAGAACCTGGGTGTGAGTCCCAGTTCTCTCTGCTGTGTAATCTTTAGCAACTAACTTAACTTCTCTGAGCTTCAGTTTCATCATCTAAAAAATGAGCATGTCAATATCACCTTTTTTTTTTTTTTAATTGAATTATCAGTTCAGTTCAATTGCTGAGTCGTATCCTACTCTTTTCGACCCCATGGACTGCAGCACGCCAGGCTTCCCTTTCCATCACCAACTCCCGGAGCTTGCTGAAACTCATGTCCATATAGTCGGTGATGCCATCTACCCATCTCATCCTCTGTCATCCCCTTCTCCACTGCCTTCAATCTTTCCCAGCATCAGGGTCTTTTCCAGTGAGTCAGTTCTTTGCATCTGGTAGCCAAAGTATTGGAGTTTCAGCTTCAGCATCAGTTTTTCAATGAATATTCAGGACTGATTTTCTTTTGGATGGACTGGTTGGATCTCCTTGAAGTCCAAGGGACTCTCAAGAGTCTTCACCAACACCACAGTCCAAAAGCATCAATTCTTCGGCACTCAGCTTTCTTCACAGTCCAGCTCTCGCATCCATACATGACTACTGGAAAATCCATAGCTTTGACTGGATGGACCTTTATTGGCAAAGTAATGTCTCTGCTTTTTAATTTGCTGTCTAGGTTGGTCATAGCTTTTCTTTCAAGGAGCACGCGTTTCTTGATTTCATAGCTGCATTCACCATCTGCAGTGATTTTGGAGCCCCTGTTTATTGTCACCCCGCTTATTTAACTTCTATGCAGAGTATATCATGAGAAACGCTGGGCTGGAGGAAGCACAAGCTGGAATCAAGATTGCTGGGAGAAATATCAATAACCTCAGATATGCAGATGACACCACCCTTATGGCAGAAAGTGAAGAGGAACTAAAAAGCCTCTTGATGAAAGTGAAAGTGGAGAGTGAAAAAGTTGGCTTAAAGCCCAACATTCAGAAAACTAAGATCATGGCATCTGGTCCCATCACTTCATGGGAAATAGATGGGCAAACAATGGAAACAGTGTCAGACTTTATTTTTCTGGGCTGCAAAATCACTGCAGATGGTGACTGCAGCCATGAAATTAAAAGATGCTTACTCCCTGGAAGGAAAGTTATGACCAACCTAGATAGCATATTCAAAAGCAGAGACATTACTTTGCCAACAAAGGTCCATCTAGTCAAGGCTATGGTTTTTCCAGTGGTCATGTATGGATGTGAGAATTGGACTGTGAAGAAAGCTGAGCGCTGAAGAATTGATGCTTCTGAACTGTGGTGTTGGAGAAGACTCTTGAGAGTCCCTTGGACTGCAACGAGATCCAACTAGTCCATTCTAAAGGAGATCAGCCCTGGGATTTCTTTGGAAGGAATGATGCTAAAGCTGAAACTCCAGTACTTTGGCCACCTCATATGAAGAGTTGACTCATTGGAAAAGACCCTGATGCTGGGAGGGATTGGGGGCAGGAGGAGAAGGGGATGACAGAGGATGAGATGGCTGGATGGCGTCACGGACTCAATGGACATGAGTTTGGGTAAACTCCGGGAGTTGGTGATGGACAGGGAGGCCTGGTGTGCTGTGATTCATGGGGTTGCAAAGAGTCGGACATGACTGAGCAACTGAACTGAACTGAAAAATAAAGTCTGTCACTGTTTCCATTGTTTCCCCATCTATTTGCCATGAAGTGATGGGACCAGATGTCATGATCTTAGTTTTCTGAATGTTGAGTTTTAAGCTAACTTTTTCACTCTCCTCTTTCACTTTCATCAAGAGGCTCTTTAATTCTTTGTTTTCTGCCATGAGGGTGGTATTGTCTGCATATCTGAGGTTATTGATATTTCTCCCAGCAATCTTGATTCCAGCTTGTGCTTCATCCAGCCCAGCGTTTCTCATGATGTACTCTGCATAGAAGTTAAATAAGCAGGGTGACAATATACAACCTTGACATATAATAAAATCATCATCTTGTTTTAATTGCATTATAGTTGACTTACAATGTGTTAGTTTCAGGTGTATAACAAAGTGATTCATATATATATATGTATATGTGCCAGTGTGCTCAGTCACTCAGTCAAGTCGTGTCCAACTCTTTGTGACCCCATGGACTGTAGCCTGTCAGGCTCCTCTCTCCATGGAATTGTCCCAAGCAAGAATACTGCAGTGGGTTGCCAGGAGAAGGAAATGGCAACCCACTCCAGTACTCTTACCTGGAAAATTCCATGGAGAGAGGAGCCTGACAGGCTACAGTCCATGGGGTCATGAAGAGTTGGACACGACTGAGCAACTTCATTGTGTCACATTAATATATATTCCTTTATAGGTTATCACAAGATATTGAATATAGTTCCCTGTGCTATATAGTAGGTCTTTATTGTTTATCTATTTTATTTACAGTAGTGTGTGTCTGTTAATCCCAAACTCCTAATTTATCCCTCCCCTCCTTTACCCTTTGGTAACCATAAGTTTGTTTTCTTTATCTGTGAGTCTTTATCCATTTTGTAAGTTCATTTGTATCATTTTCTTTTTAGATTCCACGTATAAGATTCTATCTTTGTCTGACTTACTTCACTTAGTAAGATAATCTCTAGATGCAAATGGCATTATTTCATTCTTTTCAATATCATCTTCTTAACGTATCAAATGAGATACTGTATGTGAAAAGTGCATTGTTCAGTGTAAATAAATGTTGGCTAAACTTGTATTTAGGGCAGATACTTTGGTTTCTAATTCTCACTGCAGTATTTCTATTTCTGTGGCCCTTTCCCCTGTAATATCCAGTTCAGCGTGTGCACCCCTGGGACTCTGAAGCTTCTGTTGCCTTCTTTCTGAGAGGAGAGTGAAATGGAGTATGTGGGGCAGGGAGGACTGTGTGATCAGGGAGGACTGTGTGACCTGGTCTTCTGACCTTTGCTGACCCTGAGGACCCTGATCTCTGGCTTCCTGATGCATCCTAGTTCCAGAGCACTGATGCCCAGGAATTCTCTCTGCCCTGGGCCTGAGTATTGTCCTTCCAAGCTCCAGGCCCTCCCAGAGAAGAGGCCATTGTCTGAAGGGCAAGAGTAATGAACCTTGGGTCTTCCTCTTCAGGAGCAAAGCAGAGGCTGGGGACTCTGGGTGCCTCTAGAGAGGGACCTGGGGAGTTCCCTGGGGGTGACCAGAGGGCTGGGGGACTAGTGATCAGGAAAGGATGCAGGCAGAGGTGTTCAGAGGAGGGTGTTCAGAGAGGCCAGGGTACTGTGCCTCATTATCACTGTGCCTGATGAGATGGTCGGATGGCATCACTGACTCAATGGACCTGAGTTTGAGCAAGCTCTGGGAGTTGGTGATGGACAAGGAAGCCTGGCATGCTGCAGTCCATGGGGTCACAAAGAGTTGGACTCCACTGAGCAACTGAACTCCACTGAGCAACTGAACTGATTGTGCCTCAGGTAAGGCCCTGCCAACTGGAAGAACAGTCAGTGTGACACAAGGGGTTGTGTGGCTGAAAAGGCACGCAAGACAGTGTGTCCACAGCATCAGACCATGCCGGGCACAAAATGGTTTCAACTTGTGACTGAGACCCCGGAGCCTGGCAAGTGGGAGGTGAGACACTTTCCCCATGTTGGCCTTCTGTGCTGATTCCTAGAATCCTGTCTGTTCTAGGCTTCCCTTCCCCCTGAGTTTCTGCTGTTCCTGCCCTCCTTCCTATCTTCCTCCCTGATTTTCTTTCCTTGATAGGCCCAGAGTACCAACTGCCGGCTAAATGCTGTGTGCGTGTGTGTGTGTGCGCGCGCGCAACACACGCGCATGTGTGTATGTTTGTCTCAACACACTGTGCCTGCAGCCACTCCCACCTCCAGCAGGCGTGAATGAAGCTTTGGCTCCCTGCCCTTACCCTTGTCCCCGCTTCTCTCTCCTCGTCTGGGTATGAGGCAGCCCTGCCAATCACAGCGAAGTCAAATCATTGACCCGGGATCTGGACAAAGCTGATGCTGAGCAAATGCAATGTGATGCTGAGCTCTTCCAGGAGGAGGGGCAAGTCATGCCCACATACCAGGTGACCCAGACCCACCCCCTGGACACTGCAAATAAAGACGCCAGCCCCAACCCCACCTCAGCCTCTGCCCTCTCAGGCCATGGTTCCTTATTTTTGAAACCCTGAGAGCCTCTCCACCCCCCACCCCCAGTCCACTGTCCTTTCTTTGGCTGCTGATGCCTACCTGTTGCCTCCAGCGACTTTACAACGAGTCAACTCTGACCACCATGGAACAAGTGGCTGAAAAAGTTCAGAAAGTGCTGAAGGTACCAGCTTTCCATCTCCTCCCTGCTTAAATCTGTGTTTCCCTCTACATTTCTATTTTCTTGTTTCACTTTTATAGACTTTAGTCCTCCTTTCTTCCAGTCCTCCCTCTTGGATCCTTATTGTCATCTTATCAATCAATAGTAATTATAATAAATATTGTTGCATACTACTTTATGATTGACCATGCACTTTCACATCCATTAGCTTCACAAAAACCTGTAAAATTGGTGTTATTATCTCCATTTTTTTTTTCAGATGGGAAAACGAAGACTTAAGATAATCATAGTGGTCGTGGTTTAGTCTCTAAGTCATGTCCAACTCTTGTAACCTCTTGGACTGTAGCTCACCAGGCTCCTCTGTCCATAGGATTCTGTCCATAGGATTTTCCAAGCAAGAATGCTGGATTGGGTTGCCATTTCCTTCTCCAGGGGAATCTTCCCAACCCAGGGATTGATCCCAGGTTTCCTGCACTACAGGCAGATTCTTTACCAACTGAGCTACCAGGGAAGCCCATAGTAGCTTGCCCAAATACACCCAACTAATACTTGCTGGATAATGCACTTCTATCTACCTACCTACCTATCTAGGACAAAGCTGCTTTCAGTCCTTTTTTGGATTAAGTAAGGGTTTGAATAAGTAGCTAAGCAAGAGTTTTGGGTCAGAATGAAGTTTCTCAAATCCAAGGTTCTTTCTACTGCACGGCACTCTGTGTGTTCTGTTCACTTTTGTGATAACAGGAGAGTTCTCTTACTGACAAAGAAGAAAGCATACTTTCCCCAATGGGCTGGGGCCGGGAGACCTAGGCGTTTTTCTTTTCTCAGGAGCCTGGGGTGGGTGGGGGGCTGGTGGTGCTGAGTGGAGGGGGCACCTCTGGCAGGATGGCATTCCTCATGTCCTTGAGTATTTCAGTCCCCGGTTTTGCTCTCTCTGCCTTCTTGGGGTGACCCTCAGGACCATAAAGCTCATCATGGCTCAACTCCCAGGCAGACTCCCTCCAGCTCTGACTCTCTTTCTTCTCTGAAAGCTAGATCTTGCTACGGAGCCCCATTTCTTCCAAGCCCATCTGAGCCCCACCAGTCCATTGCCAGTGTCTCTATGGCCCACACACCCCCAGTCAGTCGTCTCCAAGCAGTGTCTTTAAGTGTCAGATTCCAAGCAGCACTGGCTAAACACTAACCTAAGAGAATCATTATACAGCCTCTCCTTTCCAGGTGTTGCGAACCCAAGATAATTGTTCCTTCCCTGTCTTTACTACTTCATGTTGTCTCCCCCTTGGCAGGTCTCCTTTAACCAGCTGATGAAAGGTCTAGGATAGAAACCTACCTCAATGCAGGAGGCGACAGGTAAGCCAAGTTGGCCTATGACTACTGTGCTTGACCTGAAGAACGTCTTTTAGAAATTGAATTTGAATGCTTTTAGGCAGAGATTGTGTCAGTTTGCTTTCCACTTTGCATTCTTCTGTTGCCTGACTAACCCTCCTAGGTATTTCAAGCTTTTCACCCCTACCGAGTGTTCATCATGGTGCCCAACAAATAGGAGGTGCTCCTCAGTGGTCGTTTCCCCTTCATTTCCTCCTCTCCGGAGCAGCCTTAATAAACCATAGGCTGCTGCTTCCCAAGCAGTGCCACTGACCTTGCATGTGTCCTTTTAGGTCTGTGGTGGCCTCTAGGGAGGGGACAGAATATAGTGCCCTGGACAGGATTGAGGAACTGAAGAAGGTCTGTGTTTTCCACTGACACTCAGCCAGAGACCTCTGTCCATTCCTTCCCATGGGAACATCAAAGCCCCAATATCCAGCCAAAGCCCATCCCCCACCTCTCCCACCCCTCCCCCACCCAAATCCCTGCCCTGACATCCTCACAGTAGGTTTGTATCTGGAATCCTCTTGGTGGCCTCCCCTCCTAGGTGGCTGCTGGGAAGAAGAGGGTGATTGTCACTGGCGCTTCGGTGGGACTCTGTGAGTATGAAGATGGGTTGTGTGGATCAATTTTACAGGAAAGCAGGCATAGGAGTGGAATAGCATGGAAGAGCCATTGACAAGGTTTATGTAGATTTAGCTCGAAAACAGAAAGGATTTGCATAAAGAAGTTTGATTTTATGATTAATTAGGATCCAGTTGTATGCATGTGGATCAAGGGGAAGGGATCCTATCTTAGAATAACTGTGTACCAATCCATTCCACAACCAAAACAGAGAAGTCCAGGGGTCAGTCAACTATGTTGGTAGGTCAGTCCAACTGCTGCCTGTTTTTGTAAATAAAGTTTTATTGAAACAGCCATTTATGTTTACATATTGTCCATGGCCACTCTCATGCTTTAAAGACTGAGTTGTGGAACAGAGGTCATAGGGCCCAGAAAGCCTAAAAAATTTGCCTTCTGGCTCTCTGCAGAAAAAGCTGACCCAGGACTAGTCCCTTGCTACTTAAAGTGTGGTCCTTACACCAGCAGCACCAGTATTACCCAGGGTTTGTTAGAAATGCAGAATATCAGGCCTCCCCCCTGGGATTTACTGAGCCTGATTCTGCATTTTAACAAGATTCCCAGGTAGTTTGAGAAGCACTGGGCTAGAGGACCCCAAGTTTCCTCTCAGCTCCACAGCTCTGACTCTGACTCAGGATTCACTCAGCAGAGCCTGGACCCCAGCAAGGGCTGGATGTGAAATGAGGTACGTGAGGAGAGCAGGACACTGACCTCATGAAGCTTTCAGTTCAGTATGTTCAAACTTTCCTCCAGATTTCTCAGGGGAACTTGTTAAAAATGTTAAGTCCAGGGCTTCCCTGGTGGCTCAGTGGTGAAGAATCTGCCTACCAATGCAGGAGACGTGGGTTAGATCCCTGATCAGGGAGGATCCCAGTGCAGCGGAGAGGCTGGGCTTGTGCACCGCAACTGTTGAGCCTGTGCTCTGGAGCCGGGAGCTGCAGCTGCTGAACTCATTTGCTGCAATTACTGAGGCCTGCAAGCCCTGGAACCCGTGCTCCCCAACCGGAGAAGCCACCATGGTAAGGGGCTTGTGCACTACAACTGGGGAGTAGCCCCTGCTTGCTGCAGCTGGAGAAAAGCCCTCACAACAACAAAGACCCAGCAGAGCCAAAAATAAATAAGTAAAATTTTAAAGAAAAAGAAAATTAAAAAAACATAGGTCCAAAGGATTCCCTGGTGGTCCAGTGGTTAAGACTCAGTGCTTCCACTGCTGGGGGCCGCAGTTCAGTCCTTGGTTGGGGAACTAAGATTCTGCAAGCTACATAGTGCAGCCAAAAATAAAAATAATAATACAAAAAAGTAGGTTCATGGGGTTCTCTCCTTCAAATTCAGATCCAGTAGATTTTAACTGGGCCCAGGAAATTGCATTTAAACAAGCATTTGGGGGTATTCTGATGCACATGGGCCCCGGGAAGCACCAGAGTAACCCCCTCATGGTGCCCTCCTCCCTCTCTAGGCTCCTTTTTTGGCAGGCCAGATGGACTACTGCGTGGATAACCCAGACTTTTTTGCCAGTCCTGGTTGGTTTCAACCCATTAAGCATGGCCAGGTGAGCCTTCTGTAGTGAAAAGTCATGTCCAGAGCCCCGGGGGAGGTTGGGAGGGAACCTGTGAAAATTACAGGACGATCACAAGAGAGGGCAGGGCGAACATAGCCTTGTTCACCAAATCTCAGAATAAAAAAGTAAAAAAAGGGTGTTTCTAGCTTAGAAAGCTTTTGGTTGGTCGGTTGGTTTGTTCTCTCATTTCAGAAAGGACTGAAGGCAGCTTACAAAGGATAGATAAGAAAGCATACATTGAAAGCAGAGTAAAGAGGTAAGAAAAACACAGGTCAGAGGACAGAATGAGCTCAGGAAAATGATCCCACAAAGACCAGTACTTTCAACTGCTGTGGGCCCCAAGCCTCTTTTCAAAGAAGAAGTAGTGAGTGCTGACTAGCCGCCTACTCTCTCTCCTTTACCTATTTTGATTATTTTAGAGCCCTTTCTCCTTCATTCCACAAGCCCCTTGGGTCCCTCTCTGGCTACTCACATCCCCATCCTGTTCCCCTTTCCCGAGATCCCTGTGCCTCCAAATGACCTCCCTCTTATTCTCTGTCTAAACGGCCACTTTGAGCTCAAGAAGGTCAGCATATTAAACCAATAATGCTTAATTGTAATTCTGTGGATGCACTGCCTTGAGAGTATTAAAAAAACGTAAGAGAGATTTTTGTAGGAGAGGTCTGATGTAGGCTTGAGGTAAGGTCCTGAAATATCTGAATTTTGGAAGCATCCTTGGAGATTCTGATGTACAGCCAGGTTGGGGAAACTCTGCTAAATAAACCATTGGAGTGGGCCTCTTGAAGAAGTGGAGGGTTTCCTGTCACTGGAGGTATTTTAGCAAAGGCTTGTTGATTACTCAACAGTTGCTTTGTGTATCTGGTGGTGGTCTTGGGGAGAGGGACAGCTGAGTTCTTTTGGAGACTTTTTCAACTCTCAGATTCCAGGCATGTGGTGTAATTCACATGAAGGTATAAATGATCTCTTTTAATGGAGGACCTTCCTTTACCAAAAATGTTTCTGCTGCAGTGGATGCTAATTTCAGGCACTGTGACTAAGTGAAATGAAGGATTTCAAACAATGTAGGCGTGGAGATCTTCCAGTTGTTCCTTAAATCAGTGGCTCCCAAACTTGGCTGATCTTCAGAGTCGTCTGGGAAGCTTTTTAAAAATACAGATTTGGAGGCTCCACTCCAGAACTTCTGAGGCAGATTCTCAGAGTGGGCATGGAATCCAGAAATGGGTAATTATTAAAAACAACAACAACAACAACAACAAACCTCCCCAGGTGATTTTGATGATCAGCCACGTCTGGGAATCTCAGTTTTCAACCACACAGTAAACACTCTCCTCTCTCTGCTTAGGTCTCCTCTGTCTGAGGTCTGTAGAAAGTTTCAGAAGTAGTTTGAGGACAAGTTATAGAAAACACTTTACCCAGTAGGTATATAACATATGAAACTTGTTTGACCCAGAAGTAATGCAGATGAAAAAAATATTAAAATAGTTCAAGAAGGGAGGGAACCTTTCTGGAATGCAATGAAAAGAGGAAGTTAGGGAAGCCATAGACAGAAATAACTTTTTGAGTTCTTGCCATGGTGAGTAATTCCCAAATTATCCCCTTTCAAAGCCTGGAGAGCCAACCACAGAAGATCCCCATTCTTTGAGATTCTGTGGTTGCACCTAAGCAGATAACAAACCTGTTGCTCTCCTCATCCACTCTTTGTCTTGTTCCTGATTAACTTATTCAAGGGAGGTTCCCAACTGTTAGGTGCTATACTTCAGACCTTGTAGCTTGGTTCTCTCAGTAGGAACTTCAGCTAGTGAGGGGTTCACTATTTGGAGAGATTTCCAGAATATATTTCCAGGAATGGGAAAAGCTTCTGATGGACCCTAAAACTGAATAGGTGGTGATTATGACATTTGGTTGATGGGCATTCTCTCAGGTACCTGCAGAGGGTGTAGCTAGTGTGGTCATGGCAATGAGACCTGTGGAAGGACCAGGTCATGAGGAAGTTCTGGTCTCAGGCTGGAACTTTACACTGGAGTGTCGGTTTTGTTCTGGGCTTCAGTTGCTGAATGTTTTAACCCTCATCCTTGAGGTTCAGGGACACAGTGCTCCTGTGGGCATCAAAGCACATCTCTCTAGGAAATTGTAGACCTCTGACCCCAATCCCAATGTGGTCTCTGATCTTGATTCCCATCTGAGGTCCTTCCTTTAGGTTCTTACAGACAATCCCCCCTCTGTCTCTCTTTGGGCCCTAAAAATGATCCCACTGAAGACTGGAGTTCAACATTCTGACAAATAGCGGAGCAGATGCAGAAACTGCAAGAGAAACAGGAAGCTTTTGTGCTCAATCCTGCAACTAGGGTGAGATCTGCCACTGCCCCTACCTCTTGCCCCCAACTCAGGATGGTTTGCCATCGAGGGCCTCTGATTTTAGCTTCCGTTACATCTTGTCTGGATTCCTGGCATTGTGTGTCTACTGAAATGTTGTAAATCACATCCTATTTTCTCATTTTGTTTTTCGTCTTAAGATGTGTTATTTCCGTTCTGGCCCTGTCTCTTAAATCAGTAATTGTTAAAGACCTAAATGGTCTAGGGGAAGTTTCTATTTAAAGACATTCTTTTGCATCTGTGTGTGTGAGTGTTGTTTTGCTAAGTTCCTTCAGTCATGTCCAACTCTTGGCAACCCCGTGGTTGTAGCCTGCCAGGTTCCTCTGTGGGTATTCTCCAGACAGAAATACTGGACTGAGTTGCCATTTCCTTCTCCAGTAGATCTTACCATATAGAAAGTATCAAGTAGACTGGTGAACTGCTTTATGTCTCTTTTATATGTTTAAATTTCAAATATGGGATTTTAAAAACAATGGGATGCAGTTTCATCCTTCTGCCTTTCTAAAAGTCTCCAAAATTGACTTGGACTTTCTAAGTCTCCTGTGCTCCTGTTCCTTTTGTCTCTGGATTGTGACTGCATCTCACTAGCATCATCTTCTCTTCTTTTCACCTTACAAAGTACCTTAACCAAATCCCTGATCCTCTCTGCCAGGGATGGGCACGTCTGTGACATTTCCTTGACCTTCCTTCTGCGAGATTGGAAGGCAGGAATTCCATATCACCCACAAGTTCTGTATGTTTCATCTCCCAGGGACTTATCTCTCCTTCTCTCTGCAATTATTTACTTTTAATCTCCTTTTCTCAAACTCTTCTTTTTATCATTCTCTTTGCTGTTATCTCTTTATCTGTTTGGTGTGTCATGTCACATATCATGTTATGGCTGCTTCATCGGTCTGTCCAAAGAACAGGAAATGTGGTGTCTGGATTAGTAAACTGCTATTTAAAAAGGGGAGGATGTAGTGGGGAGAAAGTTCTTGGGAAAAAGAAAAATCCTCTCTGAAAACCCTTATCCCCAAGTAATGGAAGACTCATTATTCTGGCTTTGTCTCCAAAGTCCTGAAAGTACCATAGAAATGACCAGAGTGGGGCTCTTTCTCTCTCCTCTTCTCTCAGTTAAGCTCTCAACCCAGCGTTCCTCCTCACAGCACACTGGGGGCCACTAGTCCTACAAATACCTGTGGAGTGGCCACTAACCAGAGCACATGTCCAAGAGCCACTGTAAGCAGACTGCACACACAGTGGTCACTAACTAATAAACTCCAGGACCCTCTTTCCACTCCCAGATTCTCCTGGGTGCCATCATCACTCCCCAACCTGAGGGCCTCAGTGATTCCTTCTGGATGAAAAGTAGAAGCACCACTAACATCCTTCTGGAAGCCCTGTTGCCAGCAGCCCACAAGACTGTGGACCATTGTAGATGGGGCATTGCAGCATCTCCAAGGTAGGGAGGATCTGGACCAGAGAGAGATGAGAGTCGGACAGCTGGGGGGACAGTGCAGATGGAGGAATGGCATATCCAGACCTGGAGACTGGGCTTAGCACCAAGACTGGGGCCCTGTTGGTCCTTCCCTGAGAAGGGAGCTGGATGGGGACACTGGTGGTCCCATGACACGGTCACGGCACCTGGCTTGTTCCCAATGGACCCTGGGTTTCTCATGTCCGGACCTGATCCCTGTGCCCACCTGGGACATCCAAAGCTAACATGGCTTCTGAGAGTCTTTGCTTTGGGGATGGTCCAGGCCATGTGGGGTAGAGGTCATATTGCTGTGTGCCTGCTCCCCTCCCCAGGGTCTCTTGCCTGGCTTCCATGTGGTTCACTTACCTCCTCGTCAACTCTCTGATCCCATCCTCCTCTCAGTGCTCTGGATGCTCTCTCCCACTCTCTGCTCTTTAGTCTTCCCACCAAAGCCCTTCCTGCCCTTCTTGAACGCAATCTGGCCCTTCTTCCTGCACCTCCATCAGGGACCAGCAGAACTTAGTTTCAAGGGAATTGTGCCTTCCCTTGAACTGCATGGGAGGGACCTGGGTTTTCTGAAGGGTGCACTGGGCCTGCCCTGGGAGATGGTCACCTTTCTCCCAGATGCCTTTTGGAAATCCTGCAGACATTTAAGTGGGCTTCTCAGGTGACCTATGGTCAAAGCCCCAAGATCACCAGCCTGATGAAACAGGCCAGCAGCAGGTATGTAGATATATATTTGGAGGGAGGAAGTGGCTTGGGCAGAGAATGTTCTGAAAGCAGCGGAGACTCTATGGGATATGTTAATGTGGGAAGTTCTAGGGATGGGGACCTGTGTGTTAGAGGGTCAGGATAGGCTTTGGGTTCATTTATTCCTATGCTCTTGCATTTGTATTTTTCTCTGATCTCTGAACTTTTTTCACTGTGATCGCTCCTCTCACGTCCTGACCTCTGACCCATACTCAGCCTGGTGAGAAAGGCCAAGTGTACCTGGTTGGCTGGCAGACCCTGGGCATCATTGCCATCATGGATGGAGTAGAGTGCATGCATACCTTTGGTGCCGATGGGACTCCTGTCCAGACTTTCCTCCTGATTCTTCCTGATCCAAACCAATCGGTCTGCTATCCAAATTCTTTCCTACTCCAACCCATGGCGGGGCGCCTTATTCAGTGTTCATCCTGCTCTATCTAGATAGGCATTCAGTCAAATGCTCCTTCTTTTGAACCTTCACTCAGTCCTTGATCCCTTGCTTAGCTATGGCCTCCCATGTGTGTTACTCCACACCCTGCAGCCCGCTTGCCACTTTCCTCCCAGTCCCACTGACACCTTCCAAGCCTGGAACCTTCCTCTCCTATGAAGCCTCTCACTCCTCTCTCCCTGATTTCCTAGATTTCCGAGATGTCCATGGCTCTCTCATTGCTGGTCGCAGTGGCATGTTTAACCTGGCGGCTGAGCTTATCAACCAGGTGGAAAGATGATGGGATGTGGGGAAGTTGGGAAGATAACTAGTGTGCAGAGGGTGGGAAAAAGAGGAAGGTGGAAACAGATAGGGGAATATTATGGGATTCCTTTCTAGAGAAGGGGAAATGGGTTAAAGGTCATGAGGCTTTGGGGCAGCATGGAGACAGTGTGGGAAGCTCTGAATTCACCCCCGTAACCTGGCTCTAATCCAGAGCTCTTCCATCAGCTGCGTCATCTTGAGCAAAACACTTTTTACTTCTTTGAGTCTTGGTTTTTTATTGTACATCTGTAGATAAAAGCTCTGGACTCAATGTCCTCTAAGGGCCTCTTTGGTCTCCAAGTCTGTGTGCCAGAGTTTTTCATGGGAGGGATTCTCTCCTCTTTTTCTGCCCCAGGGTCCCCATTTCTCCTTCTCCCAGGAAGACTTCCTGACTTCCATCCTGCCGTCCCTCACAGAAACTGACACTGTGCTCTTCATTTTCACCCTGGATGGTGAGAGGGAAGATGGGAATGGTGGGGTGAGTGGCTGGAGGCAGCAGAATGACTCAGAGGAACTATCACTTTTCCAGGTCTTAGGGTGTCTGCCCAGAGGTGGGGGCAGCAGTATGTATACTGGGCCCCAGGGCAGGAGGAAGAGCTGCCAGAGAGCTGCCCTTCCACTCTGATGGCCTCTCCCTCTCCTTAGACAGCCTCACGGAGGTGCAGACACTGGTGGAGCAGGTGTAGGAGAAGACCTCCAACACCCAACATCCAGGCCTTGGCACACAGCACCATGGGGCAGTCCCTGCCAGTGAAGGGCCAGACTTGAGGAGGGGACCCCAGGGAACGGTGACAGCCAGGTCTTCCTGGAGATGCTGCTCCTGCTCCTCTCTCTCTCTCTCCAGATCCCTCTGAAGAAGCCCTTCCCCTCCATCATCAGCATCACATGGCCACTGCTTTTCTTCAAATATGAAGGGAACTTCATCCAGGTATGAGGGATGAGGAGGTAACGTCTACAGTGAGGGGCACAGAAAAGGAGGGATCCCAGGAATTAGAAAACCCAGGGCTGAGACTTCCCTGGTGGTCCAGTGGCTAAGACTCTGCTCTTCTACTGCAGAGCACAGGTTCAATCCCTGGCTGAGGAATTAAGATCCCACATGCCGTGTAGGTGGTGCTAGTGGTAAAGAACCCGCCTGCCAATACAGGAGACGTAATATACGTGGGTTTGACCTCTGGGTTAGGCAGATCCTCTGGGGAATCGACACGGAAATCTACTCCAGTATGCTTGCCTGGAGAATCCCATGGACAGGAAAGCCTAGTGAGCTACAGTCCATGGGGTTGCAAAGAGTCAGACATGACTGAGCCATTAACACTTAACTTATGCTGTGTGGAATGGCCAAACAACAACAACAACAAGGAAAACCCAGGGCTGGAGGGTAGAAAGGGTTATTTGACCTCCACAAAGCCAGCTGGGCAAGTTCTTGTGTTCAGTTCAGTTCAGTTCAGTCGCTCAGTCGTGTCCGACTCTTTGAGACCCCATGAATTGCAGCACGCCAGGCCTCCCTGTCCATCACCAACTCCCGGAGTTCATTCAGACTCACGTCCATCAAGTCAGTGATGCCATCCAGCCATCTCATCCTCTGCCATCCCCTTCTCCTGCCCCCAATCCCTCCCAGCATCAGAGTCTTTTCCAATGAGTCAACTCTTCACATGAGGTGGCCAAAGTACTGGAGTTTCAGCTTTAGCATCATTCCTTCCAAAGAAATCCCAGGGCTGATCTCCTTTAGAATGGACTGGTTGGATCTCCTCACAGTCCAAAGGACTCTCAAGAGTCTTATCCAACATCACAGTTCAAAAGCATCAATTCTTCGGCGCTCAGCCTTCTTCACAGTCCAACTCTCACATCCATTCACGACTACTGGAAAAACCATAGCCTTGACTAGATGGACCTTTGTTGGCAAAGTAATGTCTCTGCTTTTGAATATGCTATCTAGGTTGGTCATAACTTTCCTTCCAAGGAGTAAGCGTCTTTTAATTTCATGGCTGCAGTCACCATCTGCAGTGATTTTGGAGCCCAGAAAAATAAAGTCAGCCACTGTTTCCACTGTTTCCCCATCTATTTGCCATGAAGTGATGGGACCAGATGCCATGATGTTAGTTTTCTGAATGTTGAGCTTGAGGCCAACTTTTTCACTCTCCACTTTCACTTTCATCAAGAGGCTTTTTAGCTCCTCTTCACTTTCTGCCATAAGGGTGGTGTCATCTGCATATCTGAGGTTATTGATATTTCTCCCAGCAATCTTGATTCCAGCTTGTGCTTCTTCCAGCCTAGCATTTCTCATGATGTACTCTGCATAGAAGTTAAATAAAATAAGCAGGGTGACAATATACAGCCTTGACGTGCTCCTTTTCCTATTTGGAACCAGTCTGTTGTTCCGTGTCCAGTTCTAACTGTTGCTTCCTGACCTGCATATAGGTTTCTCAAGAGGTAGGTCAGGTGGTCTGGTATTCCCATCTCTTTCAGAATTTTCCACACTTTATTGTGATCCACACAGTCAAAGGCTTTGGCATAGTCAATAAAGCAGAAGTAGATGTTTTTCTGATGATCCAGCGGATGTTGGCAATTTGATCTCTGGTTCCTCTGCCTTTTCTAAAACCAGCTTGAACATCTGGAATTTCACAGTTCACGTATTGCTGAAGCCTGGCTTGGAGAATTTTGAGCATTACTTTACTAGTGTGTGAGATGAGTGCAATTGTGCAGTAGTTTGAGCATTCTTTGGCATTGCCTTTCTTTGGGATTGGAATGAAAACTGACCTTTTCCAGTCCTGTGGCCACTGCTAAGTTTTCCAAATTTGCTGACATATTGAGTGCAGCACTTTCACAGCATCATCTTTCAGGATTTGAAATAGCTCAACTGGAATTCCATCACCTCCACTAGCTTTGTTCCTAGTGATGCTTCCTAAGGCCCACTTGACTTCACATTCCAGGATGTCTGGCTCTAGGTGAGTGATCACACCATCATGATTATCTTGGTCATGAAGATCTTTTTGTATAGTTCTTCTGTGTATTCCTGCCATCTTGTGTTCTTGTGTTACCAGGTCACTAAGCAGAGTTCTCAAGTCAATGGGCTGCTCCATTCAGTTCTCTTGAGAAAAATGCAAAATATAGGATGGGCCACCAATCAGCTGACAGATATTCTTCTGTCCTTTTTCACAGGTTAATTATCAATACTAGAGTCATCTACACTATGCAGAAGCCTTTGAGGCATATTTTTTTTGCAAGTTTTCCTATGAGTTCACTGCAGATAACAGTACACTGATACAGTCCCTGCTCACTAAGGAAATTATGATCAGTACAAGCGCTGGTAGTAACTGTAGCAATAATAATCACTTTGGGTGCACTTTGCAGTTTAGGGTTTGGAGTGAGCACCAGGATGTCTGGATGCCACTTCAGCTCTGCTTTGTGGCCCAAAAGAAAAAGCAGTTTTACGTATCTCTGGTCCTCAGTTTTCACACACAACATCCCTTATCCTCCAGGAGGCAGAACCAGGCCCCTGAAAAGTGGGGCTGGACAGATGTGGCCTCATCCATTATTCAAACCACCTTCTCCAGGAAGCTTCCCAACTTGACCAGACAACAGCTGGCGTGCTCCTTACCTGCCTTCAGAACTCAAAGGAAGTCCCTCTCCCCCTGAGCAGGGAATCCACACTCCTTTCAAAGTGTATCTTTGTCTTTCCTTCTAAATGGTGTTCATTCATCATATCCCTATTTCTCTTGGCATGCTTTCCACATTCACTATTGCTTTTGAGCTCTCACATCTCTCAGAAGTCTTTTCCAATTACACCCACCTTGTCTAGACCCCTTCCTTTTATGCTATATACTTCTTCACACTTATAGGTTCCATTGCATAGTCATAATACCTCATACACAGAGGCCTTTGCACTTTACAAAATATTTTATGTATGTTTTCTCAATCCTCTTAACAACCTCCTAGGGATTGTGTGTTCAATGTCCCCATTTCCCAAATGAGAAAGTTGAAATGAAGACATTAAGGGATTGTAATCATGACTACACAACTAAGACAGAAATCAGGCTTTTTAAAAATTAATTATTATTGCTTTTTGCTGCACTGGGTCTTCACTGCTGCAGGCGGGCTTTCTCTAGTTGTGGCGAGTGGGGCCTACTCTTCATTGCCATATACAGCTTTCTCGTTGCTGTGGCTTCTCTTGTGTAGCATAGGATCTGGGCTTGTAGGCCTCAGTAGCTGCAGCGTGTGAGCTCTAGAGTGCAGGCTCAGTAGTTGTGCCGTGAGGGCCTAGAAGCTCCACAGCTTGTGGAATCTTCCTGGACCCGGGATCGAATCCAAGTCCCCTACATTGGCAGGTGGATTCTTATCCACTGCACCATCAGGGAAGTCCAGGAGTCAGGATTTGAACCCAGTTTGAACCCAGGTTTTGTGACTCTAAATCCATGGTTTATTTCACCATATGGTATAAATTTCAACCATGTCCATGAGTTGTGTGAGACTCTTTTATTCATTCATTCAGCAAATAGTTTTAGAGTACCTGTCACATACCAGGTACTATCCCAGGGGTGGGGGATATAGTAGGGAATGATAATCTGTGGTATTTTAAAGCACTGTATTTTTAAAGAAAATTGTAACTATGATAGCAATATATTTTTTTATTGTCAAAACTTTCAGAAATACAGAAATCAAAGAGGAAAGAAACCATCCATAATTCATCTTCTTCCAGGAAAACCCCTCAGACAAATTTTAGAGAATATCTCTCTATTTTTTAGTGCATATGTAAAATATTTATATAAAAATAGTATACTCGGCATGCTGTTTTTAACTTGCTTCTCTTTATTTAAAATTATAAACACCTTTCTGTACTAATGTCATTTACCTCATAATTTTATTTACTTACTTATGACTGTGCTGGGTCTTGGTTCCTTTGCATGAGTTTTCTCTAGTTGCGGCGAGTGGGGCCACTCTTCGTTGTGGTGCACGAGCTTCTCACTGTGGTGGCCTCTCCTTTTGCGGAACACAGATTATAGAGCCAGGCTCAGTAGTTGTGGCCCATGGGCCCAGGTGCATCCATGGCATGTTGAATCTTCCTGGACCAGGGGTTGAACCTGTGTCCCCTGCCTTGGCAGGAGGATTCTTATCTACTGCACCACCAGGGAAGTCCCTACCTCATCATTTAAAATTTTCTTTCTTTACTTATTTAGTTATTTATGGCTGTGCTGGGTCTTCTTTGCTGTGTGCAGGCTGCTCATTGAGGTGGCTTCTCTTACTGCAGAGCACCAGCTCTAGGGCACTCAGGCTTCAGTCGCTGTGGCACATGGGCTCGGTAGTTTCAGCTCTGGGCTCTAGAGCACAGGTTCAGTAGTTATGGCCCACGGGCTTAGTTGCTCTGAGGGACATGGAAATCTGACCAGGGATCAAACCCATGTTTCCTGCATTTGCAGGTGGATTCTTTACCACTGAGCCACCAGGGAAGCTCTCTGCTTCATCATTTTTAATGTCAGTATAGTATTCCTTGGAATGGATGGACCATCATTTTTTACTCTAACCACAGTCATTAGATGTTATAGTTTCAACATTATGGCTTTTATTAAAGTGCTGCACAGAATATCCTTATACACATATTTGACACTCTCATTAGTATAAACCTCCAATAGTGGAATCACTGGCTTAAAGTATATCTAAAATTTTAAAGGTTTTTTGATGCATATTTGTACCTCCAAAAAGGTTTATGAACAGAGGGTAAAATTGGTTGTTCCCCCACACCCTTAAAATACTGGGTAGCATTGTTCTTTTGAATCTTCGCTAATCAGCAAAGGGAAAAACAAAAAGCATTGAAGTGTGAATTTATATTCCATTACTACGGAGATTGGCTGCTTAAAGATATTTGTTGGCTTTTGAATATATATATATATATATTTTTTTTTTTTTTGACTGCACTCTGCAGCATGTGGGATTTTAGTTTCCAGACCTGGGATTAAACCCATGCCCCCCTGCATTAGAAGCAATTATTATTGCTTCCTGAATATTTTTATCTTTTTCTATTGCTTCTTCATATCTTTTGGGCATATTCACCTGTTCTTTTTTAGGGTATTTTTTTCTTACTAATTTATAAGAGGGAGTATATATAGCAAGGATGGTAGCCCTTTTTTCCCATTCTATATTTTCCCCTGGTTTATTATCTTTAATTTCTACGTTTCTGATGTCGAGACACTTTATTTACACCTTTTTACATGGTCAGATCTATGAGTTTTTGTGTATGTCTTTGTGTGGTTTTTGTCTTTTGCTTGATTCTGGTTTTTTATCTTTTAAATGTACTGACATTGTTTAAAATAAGGAGGCTTCTTTTAAAGCTTATAAATCTTTAGTTGTAGAAATATTTTTGATGTAAAATCTGCCCACACTTTTATTTTGAAAACTTTTAAATCTGCAGAAAAATTGCAAGAATAGTACAATGAACACCCATATGCTTTTCGCTAGATTACCAGTCATTAACATTTTGCCACATCTGCTTCATCTCTTTTTTCCTCTGAATCATTTGAAATGTAATTGGAGATATGATACTTGACACAAATTACTGTGTTCCCTAAGAACAAAGGGCATTTGTCTCCATAATTACCACATAATTATTGCTCGAGAAAATGACAATTAATACAACATGATTATCTTATACAGACTATATTCAGATGCCCCCAATTATTCTTGTATTGTTTTTATCTTCCGGATCCAGGATCTGATCAAGAATAATGCGTTGCATTGCATTTCATTATGTTTCTTTAGTTTCCTTTAATCTGGCTGAGTCCCTCAGTCGTTTTTTATGTTTTTCATCAAAACAGTGGTGTTTTAGAAGTCTAGACCAATTGTTTCCCAGTATGTGCCTCACTTTGGATTTGCCTGATTGTTTTCTCATTATATTCACCTTAAATTTGGGGGCAGGATCCTGCATAGATGTGGCTGCTCCTTTATCATTGTATCACATGGGGAGGTTCCTGATGTCAGTTTGTCCCTTTGTTTGGTGGTGCTATGTTTGATCATTTGGTCAAGGTGGTGTCTGTTAGGCTTCTTTTTATCTTATTCCTCAGCATCTTTCACCCATGATTTTAGCATCCGCTAATGATTCTTGGTTGAATCAATTATTACTGTGAAAGTTTTCAAATGGTGATTTTTCTGTTTCTACCCTTCTGTCTACATTTATTAGCTGGCATTCTTCTGTGAAGAAAATCTCTCTTCTCTCCCCATCTTATCTACATTTGTTTAGTACTGATATGAACTCATGAATTTTTGTTGCTCAGTGTGTTTTAATCTATTCCTGTTATTACTCATTTTAATGCTCAAAATGCGAGCTCATTCAAGCTGGCCCTTGTGTTCTTGTGACATATCTATCCACATTAGCATTTAAACACTCTACTGTGCTGCTTTTTGCAAAAAAAATTTTTTTCCTGTTCTCTTATGCAACATCATACACTCTTTTATGCCTTGCATTTTTGCTTAACAAGATATACTGAAAATCTCTCCAGTTTATAAATCTCTTCTTCATTATTTACATTTGTGTGTGTGTGTGTGTGTTTATGTACCCAGGGGAGAATAGTATGACTTACAGTTGACTGTCTGTATCCATGGTTTCTCCCTATCTACATGTTGTTGTTAGTCACTCAGTCGTGTCCGACTCTTTTGTGATCTTATGTACTATAGCCTGCCAGGCTCCTCTGTCCACAGGATTTGCCAAGCAAGAATACTGGAGTGGGTTGCCATTTCCTTCTCCAGGGGATCTTCCCAACCCAGGGATCAAACCCACATCTCCTGCATTAGCAGGCAGATTCTTTATCAATGGGCCACCAGGAAAGCCCCTCTCCACATGTAGAAGCACAAAATGTAGGGGCACAAAAATGTTGGCCCAAGTTCACCTTATACTTCCCCTGGTTCTGGCCATGAGATCAATCATTTTCCAAGGAACCCTGATTGTCAGTAGAAATTGATATTTAGAGAGCTAGGTACTTGGTATGCTCACTGCTCCTGGCTTGTTTTGCCTCCAAGCCCTTTCAGTAGAAAGAAAAGGAAATATATAAAGACATATGTTTTCAAAGACACATATATATACATGTACTCTGCTCCAACATCATCAGTATACTTATGCACCTGTTCAGTCCTGCAGTGAATACCAGTTTCGGAACTGCTACCCTCGTACCACTGTCACCAACAAACTTACCAAGAAGTGGTCAAGATTTTTGCAGTTCTTTTTGTCCTTTGGTCACATCCCACTCGAGGTAGATAAAATGTTCAAAAGTCACTTGTATTAATTTTTTTTCTTTGTGGTTATGTTATTAATGTGAGATACAGTTAGGTTCATTTGTTTTTGTTTTCAATTTCAGATTTTTTTTCAGTGTTTGATCTAATTTTATCTTTTGAACGTGTAAAATGTGAAAGTAAAAGTCACTCAGTTGTGTCTGACTCTTTGCAACCACATAGACTATACAGTCCATGGAATTCTCCAGGCCAGAATACTGGAGTGGATAGCCTTTCCCTTTTCCAGGGTATCTTCCCAACCCAGGGATTGAACCCAGGTCTCCTGCATTGCAGGCAGATTCTTTACCAGCTGAGCCACAAGGGAAATATAACATGATTTAAAAGTCAGAACTTAAGAAGTTGTCTTCTTCTCTATTCCTTCCCTCCCATTCCTACTCATTCCTGCAAGTAACAATTTCATTTGTGACTGACTTCTCCTCCTGTGTCTTTTTTTACCAAAAAAGTGTGCGTGTGCGTGTATGCTTTGCACTTCTTTCTTATACAGGAAGCAGCTTACTATATATACTCTTTTGTGCTTTTGCGAGGCACACTGAAAATAACTGCACTTTGGTTTATAGAACTCTGTTTTGAAAAGCATCTCTATTTTTATTTTTTTAAAGAAAGTGGTTTATTTATAAATTTATTTTTTAACTATTTTGGCCATGCTGTACGGCTTGTGGGATGTTAGTTCTCAGACCAGAGATTGAACCCAGGCCCTTAGCAGTGAAAAGCATGGAGTCCTAACCACTGGACTCCCAGGGAAGCTCCTGTAGAACTCCTCCTCATTGTTTCTCACGTTCAGGTGTGCTCTACATGTGCAAGGTCATTTGGGTAGTCTCTTCTGCAGGGCATTTGAACTGTGTGTTTATGTATATACATGCTGCTGCTGCTAGGACACTTTAGTCCTGTCTGACTCTTTGCTACCCTATGGACTGTAGCCCGCCAGGCTCCTCTGTCCATGGGATTCTCCAGGCAAGAATACTGGAGTGGGTTGTTATGCTCCCCCCTCCAGGGGATTTCCCTACCCAGGGAGTCTCTTTTGTCTCCTGCATTGGCAGGCAGGTTCTTTACCACTAGTGCTACTTGGGAAGCCCTGTAAAATATATGAAATACACTCATTTTCTAATGATATGGTGGTCTTGATGATCCCTTGATTGTGAATTCTTTTTTTTTTTTGATTGTGAATTCTTTATAAATTTGAGATATTAGTCCTTTACTTCTGATAAACAGGTAACAATAGAACAAGGCAGTGGTTAGGGGCACTGATCCTCTGCACAGTGGAACATGGTGTAACTTATAGTTGACTCTGTGTACCCATGATTTCTCCTTCTCCACATTCCTGGGACAGGAGCATTGTAGTACTGTGTACTTACCATTGACACAATCCATGTATAAGTGGGCCCTTGCAGTTCAAACCCATGTTGTTCAAGGGGCTCTATATATTATATTTTCTATGAGTTTTAACAATACAAAAGTCTTTGCTTTAATATTTCTGGGGTAAAACTTAGCAGTCTATCTTTTATTGAATCTGTATCTTGAGAAACAGAAAGCACCCCTCACCCTACCCCCACCCCCAGACTGGAAAGGAGCTCCATCTGTGTTTTCTTTTAGTACATGTTTTCTTCTAGTAAAAATGGTCTTTCTCTTGCTCTCTTTTATTAACACCATTTTTTAAATGGAAGTCTGTTTATTTTACAATGTTCTGTTAGTTTTGGGTGTACAACAAAGTGATTAAATTATATAGTATATATGATTCCTTTTCAGATTCTTTACCATTATAGGTCATTATAAGATATAAGATACAGTAGGTCCCTGTTGCTTATCTGCTTTATATATAGACATGCCTAAATGCTAGTCCCAAACTATCGTTAGGAGCTTATTCTTGTGTATAGGGTGAGGTATGGACTCAATTTTATATTTTTCTGAAGACTATACAATTTTCCCAGTATATATTTTTAAAGTTCATCTTTTCATAAGTGACATGAGATGCGATCTGTATCAAACACTCAGTTCCCAGGTGCAATGGTTTATTTCTGGAAATTTGTGTCTGTCTATTGATGTGCTGATATCATACTGTTTAAATATAGATACTTTATGGTATATTTAATGTCTGATAAGGGCTAGTCCTTGCTTCAATACTCTTCTGTATAACTACTGCCCTTTTTCCACATGAATTTATTTTTTATAAGGTTTATTTATTTTTATTACTTTTTGGCTGTGGTGGGTCTTTGTTGCTATATGCAGGCTTTCCCTAGTTGCGGCAAGCTGGGGCTATTCTTCGTTGCGGTGCAGGGCTTTTCATTTTGGTGGTTTCTCGTTGCAGAGCATGGGCTCTAGAGCACAGGCTTAGTAGTTGTGGCACATGGACTTAGCTGATCCGAAGTTTGTGGGATCTTCCTGGACCTAGTGTCCTTTGCATTGCAAGGCAGATTCTTAACCACTGGACCTACAGGGAAGCCCTCCACATGAACTTTAAACTGAACCTGTCTAGGTTCAAATATGTAAAACTTAAATATTTTTATGTTTGTTTGTGTGTGCTCAGTCCTGTCAGACTTTTTGTGACCCCATGGACTGTAGCCCACTGTGCTCCTCTGTCCATGGAATTTCCCAGGCAAGAATACTAGAGTGGCTTGCCATTTCCTATTCCAAATGGTTAGTGATATAACTCATATTTGATTGATATCTCCCCAGCTGCATAGTCTGACATGTAGCCGATAGCATCAGTACTGCATACTGGCCAGCTTTATTCTGATTGGTCAGATTTCTGTTCTTAAACTCAAGAGTGTTTGTTGATCACTTGTCAAGTATTTTCAATATGCCAGGGGTTTGTGTGACCAGCTATTTATAGGGCTGCAGAACAAGGAGGTGGTAGTAGTAGTATCCTGTTTCCTCAGCCTGGTTAGATCCAAGTACTTAATACCCTCAGTTCCTTTACTGGATGCCTGGTACCCTCAAAGATGTTACAAATGCAAGATATGAGGGCCAGGAACAGGTGATAATTAATACAGTCCCATGTATTTGTACAACTTTTCAATTTCATTGTGATTTCATATCCAGGAAATGATTGTGGCTTATCACTAAATCAGAAGACTTGGATTTAGGTCCTGATTCTATGTTTCACTATTGTTATTTTACTTCTGACTTCTAGTTTCCATATATGTAGAAGTGGTACAGAAAAAAATCTATTTCATAGGATTGTTTTAAGAATTGAATTAATTTTTTAATAAACATCACAGTAACCATGGTATTGATCAGTAACCATGTATCAGCCATTACCAAAGCAAATTTTGTCTGCACTTTTGATCCCTAGATTCCTATCTTATAATAAGGCCCTGTTTATTCTGCTGCTTACTGATCCCTCATTTTCGATATCCCCATATATCTGCCATATTTAGAAATTCCAGCATGCGCTAAGCACCAAGTGGGTGCTGAATACAATGAGTATAGGGGCCCATGTGCTTCTTGGGCAGATTCTCCAAAACCACATGTTGGACCTCCTCATTCATAACTCTAAGCGCTTCTGGTGAGCCCTGGCCATGCTGCAGGTAGGATGTGATGGGGTGGGGCTGGGTGGGGCCTGGCCCCAATGCCTAGGCTGCCATAAGAAGCATATTTCAGAGGAATGGAGATGTGTAGATGTGAGGGCTGACTTTTATTCTGTGCCTCTCCTCCTCCTCCTATCAAGTCTGTCCTCCTCTCTAAGAAGTCTGTGTGCACACATAGATGTGTGTTTGTGAAATTATAACTATTAGGCAAGAGTCCCAAGGTAGCTAGATCCAGATACGCAAAATGATGTGCTCTAGAACTTTCAGCATTTTCATACTGTTCATGGGGTTCTCAAGGCAAGAATATGAAGTGGTTTGCCATTCCCTTCTCCAGTGGACCACATTCTGTCAGACCTCTCCACCATGACCTGCCCATCTTGGGTGGCCCCACAGGGGATGGCTTAGTTTCATTGAGTTAGACCAGGCTGTGGTCCATGTGATTAGATGGAATTCCAGTTGAGCTATTTCAAATCCTGAAAGATGATGCTGTGAAAGTGCTGCACTCAATATGTCAGCAAATTTGGAAAGCTCAGCAGTGCCCACAGGACTGGAAAAGGTCAGTTTTCATTCCAATCCCAAAGAAAGGCAATGCCAAAGAATGCTCAAACTACCACACAATTGCACTCATCTCACACGCTAGTAAAGTAATGCTCAAAATTCTCCAAGCCAGGCTTCAGCAATACGTGAACCATGAACTTCCAGATGCTCAAGCTGGTTTTAGAAAAGGCAGAGGAACCAGAGATCAAATTGCCAACATCTGCTGGATCATCGAAAAAGCAAGAGAGTTCCAGAAAAAGATCTATTTCTGCTTTATTGACTATGCTAAAGCCTTGACTGTGTGGATCACAATAAACTGTGGAAAATTCTGAAAGAGATGGGAATACCAGACCACCTGACCTGCCTCTTGAGAAACCTATATGCAGGTCAGGAAGCAACAGTTAGAACTGGACATGGAACAATAGACTGGTTCCAAATAGGAAAAGGAGTACATCAAGGCTATATATTGTCACCCTGCTTATTTAACTTCTATGCAGAGTACATCATGAGAAATGCTGAAGAAATGCTGGAAGAAACACAAGCTGGAATCAAGATTGCTGGGAGAAATATCAATAACCTCAGATATGCAGATGACACCACCCTTATGGCAGAAAGTGAAGAGGCACTAAAGAGGCTCTTGATGAAAGTGAAAGAGAGTGAAAAAGTTGGCTTAAAGCTCAACATTCAGAAAATGGAGATCATGGCATCTGGTCCCATCACTTCATGGCAAATAGATGGGGAAACAGTGGAAACAGTGTCAGACTTTATTTTTGGGGGCTCCAAAACCACTGCAGATGGTGATTGCAGCCATGAAATTAAAAGATGCTTACTCCTTGGAAGGAAAGTTATGACCAACCTAGATAGCATATTCAAAAGCAGAGACATTATTTTGCCAACAAAGGTCCATCTAGTCAAGGCTATGATTTTTCCAGTGGTCATGCATGGATGCGAGAGTTGGACTGTGAAGAAAGCTGAGTGCCGAAGAATTGATGCTTTTGAACTGTGGTGTTGGAAAAGACTCTTGAGAGTCCCTTGGACTGCAAGGAGATCCAACCAGTCCGTTCTAAAGGAGATCAGTCCTGGGATTTCTTTGAAAGGACTGATGCTAAAGCTGAAACTCCAGTACTTCGACCACCTCATGCGAAGAGTTGACTCATTGGAAAAGACCCTGATGCTGGGAGGGATTGGGGCAGGAGGAGAAGGGGACGACAAAGGATGAGATGGCTGGATGGCATCACCGACTCGATGGACGTGAGTTTGAGTGAACTCTGGGAGTTGGTGATGGACAGGGAGGCCTGGTGTGCTGCGATTCATGGGGTCGCAAAGAGTCGGACACAGCTGAGCAACTGAACTGAACTGAGAACTTTCAGCCCTTAGCTCTGCTTTCCTCTGGGTCACTCTAATTCTCAGGCAGGTGTTCTCCACTAGGTGGCAAACTGGCCACCAGCAGTGCCAGCTTAACATCCTACCAATCCAGCAACCCTGGTGGAAGGAGAGTTTATCTGTCCCTGTGATTCCTGCAAATACCTGAGGGAGGGTTTTCATTGACTTGTCTTGGTTCACATGCCTATCCCTTAGCCAGTCACTGTTCTTTGGGGGAAAGCAGCCCTCTGCCTAGGCCTGGGTCATGTGTTCCAATGGAGGAAGGGGCAGGAAGTGAGTGTCAATCAAACATATGTCACATGTAGCTATGAGAATGGGGGAACAATAATTCCCCAGAGGAAAATCAAGGTGCTGATGCCAGGAGGAGGAGAAACGGATGCTGAGCAGATAGCACAACAGATGGTCCTGAAAGTAGGGTTGCTAGATATAGCAAAGAAAAGTACAGGACACTGGTTAAATTTGAATTTCAGATAAATAAAGAATAATTTTTAGTGTAAGTATATTCCATGCAATATTTGAGACATACTTACTCCCTCCCTCTCTCTCTCTCTCTCTCTCTCTCTCTCTCTATATATATATATATATATATATATATATCCATCTGAAATTCCATTTAGCTGGATATCCAACATTTTAATCTTCTAAATCTGGTAGCTCTACATGAAAGGGATCAGCCAACGGTCATTTAGTGAGCAACCACCAGGGCCCCAAAACAACTTTTTTAAATGAGTAAAACCAACCAGTCAACTGGGAAAAAAAGCCTTCATGCTTTTCTTGTTTCCAAAGTTGGGGCAGGTCAGGGGGGCCAGAGTATACATGATCCAGTCCTTACCATCCCAGTATGGCCCAGCTAATGGAGGAGAGACAAAGCCAACACTTGAAACAGAGAAGAATTAAGTGTCAAATTGCATGATCCTTACTGAGGTCCAGTAGAATGTCAGAGAAAATAGAATCTAGGCACTATAGCAAAGCAGAAGGTTTCACAGAAGAAGCAATGTTTGAGCTAGGCCTGCAGGTTATGGCTAGGGAAAGGTGAAAGGCAGGGCATTCTTGTGAGAAGGAACATTAGCCGAGGCCCAGAGTAGGGATTAGGCATGATATGTGGGGGAAAAAGATCTGGAGTCATTTTCACAGAGTGGTGAGGGGTGATGCAGGAGCAGGAAGGTGATAAATTACGGAAGATTAAAAACCAAACAGGAATTTAGACTCGCCAAATGTAGCTAGATCTGTGCTGTCCAAGATGGCAGCCACTGGTCATCTGTGACTACTGGAGATCTTGAATTGAACTGAACTCTACATTTTGTTTAAAAAGTGAAGCAGTGTAATTTTTTTCATTAAATACAACTTTATTCTTTTGGTAGGACTTTATTTCACTTTTGCATTGAAATTCAGCACTTGACCTGAAATGTGCTGTGACTATAAAATGAAAACTGGATTTCAAAGACATGGTACAAAAATATTATAAAATATCTCACTCATAGTTAATTTTTAATACTGTTTACAAGTTGAAATAATATTTTGGATATATTGGATGAAATAAAATGACCAAAATTTATTTTACCTGTTCCTTTTTTAATGCAGTACTAGAAAGTTTTAAATTACATATGTGACTCACATTTTACTTCTATTGAACAGAGCTGAACTACATGGAGAGGAGAAGGGTGGTGAAAAAAAATAGAAGCAAAGTTTTCAGATGAACAGTCTTACAAGCAGCATAAAAGATGGATGTGGTTTGGTAGGAAACCAGAGGGAATGAGTTCAGTTTAAGATGACCAGCCTCTGGGGTTGGTGGGATGTGGCCAAAAATGTGATCAATTTGCTATTAATTCTCCAGTTTAACCCAGCCAATCAAGGCTCACCACCAACGCTTTTAGCCCAATTTTCCTTTATATCTGGGGATTTGAGTTTGGGATTGCTTACCAGGATGAATTCTCTGACTGGTCTTCGAGATCCCAGCCTCCCCATCTCCTGATTGCTTTTCCTTCCTTGACCCCATTCGCAGCTCCCCTGGCCTTCTAGCCCATCATTGACCTTCCCGCTTCTTCCACATCGGTTCTCCAGACAGCCGAAGCATGATGGTTCGAGAGCCTCCTTCAGGTGATCCACTTCCCTCAGCCACTTATGCAGGAAGCTCCCATCTTCCGTGTCCAGGTTGCACACGAGAAGGAACAGGTAACTCGCCAACTGCTAGTCATTTAGGAAACACCAATGGCAACCCACTCCAGTATTCTTGCCTGGAGAATCCCATGGACAGAGGAACCTGGCAGGCTACAGTCCATGGGGTCGCAAAGAGCCGGACACGACTGAGTGACTTCACTTTCACTCTTCTGAGTGCTTGCGGTGTGTCAGGAACTTGACTTGGCACTGAATTTACAAAGCTCAGTGACACTCTGCCAGGAGTTCCCTGTTCATGGAGGCAACGTGGGTTGTGACAAGTATCAAGGAAGTGTGAAACAGGTACTACAGAAGTGCAGAAAAGGGGTCTTCAGTTTTGCCTGGAGGGGAGTTAGGAAAGAGAGGGAGAAGGGGTCTTTGAACTGGGTCATGAACCAGGCCTGGATTAAGTTTTCTGGGTCAGGATGAAGGCTTCTCTCTGCTCTTGACCCACCTCATTCTAACTTCTAGTCTTTGGAAACTCCCTTCTATTCTTTCATCCAACCTGGTAGCTTCTGACTCCCACAGTGAATGCGTGAGCTCCTCCAGGGTTCTTCCTCAGATGACCTCGTATTCTCAGGCTTCAGTTCTCCCTGCCTCTTCCCTACAGGTGATCCCCATAGCCTTGCTGAGCCTCCTCTTCCAGTGCTCCAGTGCTCCATCCCCGAGGCCCAGGCACACCTGGCTGCAGCTCCGTCTGTGGGGCTGTGAGGAGCGCCCTCTCTCGGCCAAGTCGGAAGCGCAAGGCGGACCCCCCTGGAGACCCTCAAACCTGCCCGGCCTTGAACTGGTGTTTCTGGGCGCGTGGAGGGGGCCAGCCCAGCCCAGTCCACCCCTTGGAGACTTGCTGGACCAGCAGCAAGTGTGGTGGGAGCAGAGGCCCATTCTTTAGGAACACCAGCTGTCCGGGGTGGGGAGACAGTTTCTCTCCTGGGGGAGAGCTTGCTCTGCAGCCAGTGGTCTCCACTTCCCCTGGCATATTCCGATTTCAGAAGTAAAACTGAATGTCGTCTTCTGAAAAGTTAACTTTCCACTCTCAGTTGATCAGAGTTAATAGATCAAAGTCAATAGATCAGAGGGGAACAGGAAGAATGGCATATGTTGGTCCCAACAACAGGCTTGTTTCTGTACTTCTCCGCCTACCTCCCAATTCCATTTTCAGTGGCCACTGACCCAGATCTTATTCCAGCTTCTTTATATTCCCCCATCTCCAACATGTAGGTACAAATGTGCACACACACACACACACACACACACATATATTTCACTCCTACACAGGATCACACAAGGAAGGAGCAGTAGGAACTTAGCTAATTCCAAGGAAAGAGAGAAGAAATTGTGTCCCCAACAGAGGACATCCAGAAAATAATAATCCCGACAACGACAGGATCCTCATCACTAGAATGAATGCTACATCCACACATTTTAACATGAAGTGAGCATTGCATCTCCTAGCCAGTGTTTGCAAAGGAATGTAGGGAACTCTGGCAGAGTTGAACACCTTTCAGTGGTGGACCCAACACACACTAGAAACCCCAGTACATTTCAGACCTCAACTATCACCTGTTTTGACAAATCAGAGGCACCCTGGCCCATCCCAGACCCCTGCCAGCTCTTCAGTGCCTACGAGGTATGATCCCTGTAATAGAGAGCTGGCTCCCCCTTGTGGCCAGAGAGTACCTTGGTGCTAGATACCCAGGAACTCTCAGGGGACAAAACTTCTCTGAAGCTCACTTGAAACTTTTGGTACAAGGGTGACTGCTAAGGAGCCAAATAGATTTCAGTTTTATGAGAACAGAGTATTCAACCCTTTAAAGACAGCCATAAGGGCCCGCTCTATACCTGTGGGCCTCCAGCCTCTATTTGAACTCCCTTTTCTTGTTCTACATCTACATTTATGTGGCTACCTCGGGTCTTTAACCAATGTCCCCTTCCTCAACATCATTCCTATAGGGCCTTCTGATGGTCATCCATTTGGTTTTTATCCTCCACAAACACCTTTTCCTAACCCTACAAGTCAAGATGGGTAAAGTCAGGAAAAGGCCCTGCAAAGGCTTTCAGTTTCTCTTTACCCACAGCTCTCCCATGCACTCTGTTGGGTAAATTCTTCTCTCCTCTTGGCCTCATGAGCAGGGTCAGGTCAGAGAAGATAACCAGCTTTCCAGGACTGGAGGAGGCAAAGCCAACATGTGCAGTAGGCCTCCTCCCACATGTGGAATGGATAGAGTGCAGGGTCAGATTTCCCCAAGGCTGAATGCAGGACTACTCCGGAAGTCCAGAAAGTTTTCCTTTTTGTGTTTTTAGTTTACTTGCCAAGTGCTTGGATGGCGCAAAGACAGCAAGTGAATTCACTACATGTGCAGCTGCATGTGACACATGTTATGAAAAAGGTGGACGACGACTCACCTTGGGAAACTTTAGTGGCTTGGCTATACTCTGGCACTGTAGAGCAAAGACTAAGGTCCGATCCCTACCCTGTAGGAACTCACAAGCATATATGAGCAATTCCAGGATAGGGCAGAGATCACTGAAGTGGGTTAGACTACCAGGCTAGGTACAGAGAACTGCCAGAGTTATTCTGAGGAGATTACAGAGTAGGCCAAGAGTCAGGGACAATATTGAAAGAAGATTGGGGTGGGGTGAGGGAACATTCCAAGAAAACCTAGGAAAGTCCGGAGACTCGCATGGGTGTGTAGATCGAGTATCAGAGAGTCAGGTCGTTGTCAGTGGAACCTGAGTTTTAGGAAGAGCTAAAGAGATTCACAGATCTTTTTTAGAACTATCCAGAAACAAAAGATAAGATGATAATTTTTACCACTGTATTTTAAAAAAGCAAATATCTGAGGTCAGGAACAGCTGGAGAGTAATCTATAACACAAGGCAGTAATTTATCCTGAAATGACTAAAAGAGTCTATCCCAGAAGACTGGGTTGGATTGTGGAAGATTATGGGGAAACAATTTCCCACTACATCAAAAGTACTTACTTTTGCTAGATCAAAAGTAAGAGGTGAGGAGGCAAAATATATCTGGACATTGCATATAATTCATATTTAATATATTTAAAAATTGAACTCATGATTAACATATTTTAAATCAACTATACCGCAATAAAACACAACTTTTGAAAAAGAAACAAGAATGTAAACTATCAGAAAAAATAAAGTCCATCACAAGGCCAGAAGAGGTAAAGGGGGCATGACAAGTTAATACAATATAATGCCTTGGGTATATCCTGGGCAGAAAAGGGGCATTAGTGGAAAAACTGATAAAATTCAAATGAAGTTTGGAGTTTAGTTAATAGTGAATGTACCAAATCACATAGTTTTTTTTAATGTACCAAAAAAATGAGATGAGATGAGATGTTAACATTCAATGAAACTGGATACATGCTATACAAGAACTCACTGTGCTATCTTTGCAGCTTTTCTGTAAATTTAAAATTTCCAAAATAAAGTGTTTTTTCTTTTAAGGTCAAATTTATTGTCATAAAATTATTTGTAATATAGTATTATTCTTTTCTGTGTTGGTTATATGTTTTAAATATAGCAGTGTATACATGTCAGTCCCAAACTCCCACTCCATGCCTCCTGTTCTCCCTCCCCCAGAAACCACAAGTCTGTTCTCTATATCTGTAAGTCTATTTCTGTTTCATAGAAAGTCCATTTTATCATATTTTATTAATAGTTGCCACATATAACTTGAGTAACAAGTAACATATTCAGATTTTGGTTTATTTTATATCCAATATTACAACAAAGGGATAGAGAAAGGTTGAAAGTAAAAGAGTGGATGAAGATATACCATGCAAATATCAACCAAAATAAAATTGCTATAGCAATATTAATACCAGACCCAATAACTTAAGGCAAAAAGCATTACTAGAAATGGAGGGTCTTCATAGTGATAAAATAATTCACCATGAATAAGTTATGATTTTAAATAACAAAAAATATTTAAACCAAAAACTACAGTACTCAAAAAAAGTACAGTACAACAGAGGATGAGATGGCTGGATGGCATCACTGACTCCATGGACGAGTTTGAGCAAGCTCCAGGAGTTGGTGATGGACAGGGAAACCTGGTGTGCTGCAGTCCACGGGGCCACAAAGAGTCGGACAGGACTGAGCGACTGAACTGAACAGTACTCAAAGGAAAAACAGATTCACAATCATAACGAGAAACTGCACACATTTGTCTCAGTTGTTGTTATTCACTCACTAAGTCGTGTCTGACCCTTTGCGACCCCATAGACTATAGCCCGCTAGGATCCTCTGTCCATCAGATTTCCCAGGCAAGAATACTGGAGTGGGTTGCCATTCCCTTCTCCAGGGGATCTTCCTGACCCAGAGACTAAACCCACATCTCCTGCATTGGCAGGGTGATTTTTACCCCTAAGCCACCAGGGAAGCCCCTTGTCTCAGTAGGTGGTGGAAAATAGCAGCCAAAAGCTTAGGAATAATATGAATTTGAACATTAAGATTAGCAGAATTGACCAAATGGACATAGAGGGACACTATCCTCACCACCTCCCACCCCACCCCTTGTCCCATATGCAGAAGAGGA
This sequence comes from Bos mutus, assembly GCF_027580195.1. Taxonomy (NCBI): domain Eukaryota; kingdom Metazoa; phylum Chordata; class Mammalia; order Artiodactyla; family Bovidae; genus Bos; species Bos mutus. The sequence continues at coordinate 34,610,818 of NC_091627.1, forward strand.
AGTTCTAAAGAGACACTATTTTTAATACTTGCAGAATATATCTTATCTTTAGGCACATATGGAATTTTTAAAATTGACCACAAACTGGGAATAGAGTCTTAAAACATTTCAAAGGATTGAAATTAAAGTACATATTCTAACCACAATGCAACTATTAGATAACTAGAAAATTCCCCTTTGTTTAGAAATGTTTAAATGAATAAACATTTAATAAACATTTTAATAAACTTAATAAACATAAATAATCCATGGATGAAATAAGAAATCATGATGCAAATTAGAAAATAGTTAGAACAGGATGATAACAAAAATTCTATATATCATAACTTGTGGCATGAAGCTAAAGTAGTAAGTAGGACGAAATTTATATCTTCAAATGCACAATTAGAGGAAAGGGGCTAAAAGTGAATGATCAAGTCATGTATCTTAAGAAGCAAGTTAGAAAAAAATTCAGCAAAATGAATTAAAGAAACAAAGAAGTCATTATATGTCAGTCAGTCAGTCAGTCAGTCGGTTCAGTCACTCAGTTGTGTCCGACTCTTTGCGACCCCATGAATCGTTATATGTCAGTTATATCTTAATAAGGCTGGGGGTGGGTGGGTGGCAGAAAGTAGAAGTAAAGAAATAATAATAACAAAATCACAAAATACTGAAATAGAATACAAACATTCAGACAGTTGGTTCTTTAAAGAGATTACTTGACAAATTTTTAGCAAGATACATACAGGAAAAGGAAGAGGGGGAGAGATAGGAGGTACAAATAACCAATATCAGAAACACAAAGGAGACACTACTATATTTGAATAGCTGTATGTCAGTACACTTGAAAGAGTAAATTAAATAGAAAAATTGCTAGAAAATACAGCTATGGTTTTTCCAGTAGTCATGTATGGACGTGAGAGTTGGACTATAAAGAAAGCTGAGCGCCGAATAATTGATGCTTTTGAACTGTGGTGTTGGAGAAGACTCCTGAGAGCCCCTTTGAACTACAAGGGGATCCAACTTGTCAGTCCTAAAGAAAATCAGTCCTTAATATTCACTGGAAGGACTGATGCTGAAGCTGAAACTCCAATACTTTGGCCACCTGATGTGAAGAACTGACTCATTGGAAAAGAGCCTGATGCTGGGAAAGATTGAAGGCGGAAAGAGAAGGGGATGACAGAGGATGAGATGGTTGGATGGCATCACTGACACGATGGACATGAGTTTGAGTAGGCTCTGGGAGTTGGTGATAGACAGGTAAGCCTGGCGTGCTGAACTCCATGAGGTTGCAAAGAGTCAGACACAACTGAGCGACTGAACTGAACTGAACAGCTCTCCAAAGCTCAGTCAAAAAAAAAAAAATCCCCAAATTCTCAGTTGTATTATAACCTTCAAATAAATTGAATCTGTAGTCAAAAATCTTCACTCACAGAAAACTCCAGGCTTGTATGGCTTTGCTGACAAGTTGTACAATCACTGAAGTATCAAATAGTTCCATCTCATACAAACTCTTTCAGAGTATAAAGAAAAAGGAAACATTTCCCAAATCATAAGTCTAGCATAACCTTGATATCAAAAGCCTTACAAAGACAGAACAAGAGAAGAAAATCACAGGCTGGCCTCATCCTTGCAAATAGGTCACAAAAATCCTAAACAAATTCAATTGGAATACAGCAGTACATTTAAAGATAGAATGCTCAATTTACTTATGAAGATGTGTTCACAAGTTAGTTAGTAATTATTAGTAATCAGGAAAATTTGAGTTATAACCACTATGAAATATCATTACCATATACACCTAAATGGCCAAAATTAAACAGCCTGACAGTCACAAAGAGTCAGACAAGACTGAACAACTGAAATGAGCTGAAACAGCCTGACTGACAATCCCATGGACAGAGAAGCCTGGCGGGCTATAGTCCACAATATGGCAAAGAGTTGAACATGATTGAGCAGGAGACAAAACAAAAATAGCTTGACAATACCACATGTTGTCATGAAAAAGAGAGCAAGAAGAACTGCCTTTCACCACTGGTGGAACTATTAATTTACATAACCACTTAGCAGATCTTCCCTGGTGGCTCAGACAGTTTGGCACTGTCTACAAGGTTGAGTTATACCTACACTATAACCTGGAAATTTCATTCCTAGATCGATACTTTGATCAGAGATCCTCAAAGTATAGTTCTTGGACCAACATCATCAACATCACCTGGAAACTTACTAGAAAGGCCAAATTCCTGGGCTCCAGTCCAACTTAATCTGCAATCAGCATCCCGAAATCTGTGGTTTAACAAGCCCTTCAGATGATTCTGATACACGTTAAACCACTGCCATGCTGCTGCTGCTGCTGCTGCTAAGTCGCTGCAGTCGTGTCCGACTCTGTGCGACCCCATAGATGGCAGCCCATCAGGCTCCGCCGTCCCTGGGATTCTCCAGGCAAGAACACTGGAGTGGGTTGCCATTTCCTTCTCCAATGCATGAAAGTGAAAAGTGAAAGTGAAGTCTCTCAGTCGTGTCCGACTCTTCGTGACCGCATGGACTGCAGCCCACCAGGCTCCTCTGTCCATGGGATTTTCCAGGCAAGAGTACTGGAGTGGGGTGCCATTGCCTTCTCTGAAACCACTGCCAGAGAAACAGAAATATATGTTCACTAAGACACATGGACAAGGATGTTTTTAATAGCATTGTTGATAATGGCCAAAATGGAAAACAAGCCAAATATCCATCAACATCAAAATGGATAAAAAAATTATGGAACAGCTATATAATGCTATATATATTATCTATACAATAATAATGTGAATTAATCCCAGTTTTACAAAATAGCATGAATGACTCAAAATGGTGTGTGAATATTTAAGACACAAAAATACATTTTTATAGAAATATATTTATATAGAAAAAAGTTCTTGTTGAAATATATACATGTGTTAAGACCCCAAAACTGTACCTCCACCCCTAATCTTTTTTTTAGAAATGTAGTACCTGTCATGTAATGTGTGCTCTTATGACAGGCTTCATTCCTTATAATCTTTATGGTGACTGCAGAGTATTTCATAATACGGATATATCACATTTACTTAACCAGGTCCTTGTTGATGGGCCTTTCAAGAATATTATTTTGGCTGCCTCAATAGACTGAAAATTCTATGAGGTGAGAGACCATGTCTGTTTTAAGACAGTGCCTACCATTCAACAGTTATTGCATTGTTTTTCCAAATGAATTTTCCTATAAGAAAAAATGCCCTGGCCAGTTTTATTTATCTTTGTTATCTACTAGACCATTCAGTGAAGTGAAGTTGCTCAGTTGTGTCCGACTCTTTGCAATCCCACGGACTATAGCCTACCAGGTTCCTCCATCCATGGAATTTTCCAGGCAAGAGTACTGGAGTGGGTTGCTATTTCCTTCTCCAGGGGATCTTCCTGACCCAGGGATCGAACCCAGGTCTCCCACATTGCAAGCAGATGCTTTACTGTCTGAGCTATGACCTAAATCAAATTCCTTATAATTATACAGTGGAAGTGAGAAATAGTTTTAAGGGACTAGATCTGATAGATAGAGTGCCTGATGAACTATGGATGGAGGTTCGTGACATTGTACAGGAGACAGGGATCAAGAGCATCCCCAAGAAAAAGAAATGCAAAAAAGCAAAATGGCTGTGTGAGGAGGCCTTACAAATAGCTGTGAAAAGAAGAGAAGCAAAAAGCAAATGAGAAAAGGAAAGATATAAGCATCTGAATGCAGAGTTCCAAAGAATAGCAAGGAGAGATAAGAAAGCCTTCCTCAGCGATCAATGCAAAGAAATAGAGGAAAACAACAGAATGGGAAAGACTAGAGATCTCTTCAAGAAAATTAGAGATACCAAGGGAACATTTCATGCAAAGATGGGCTCGATAAAGGACAGAAATGATATAGACCTAACAGAAGCAGAAGATATTAAGAAGAGATGGCAAGAATACACAGAAGTACTGTACAAAAATGATCTTCATGACCCAGATAATCACAATGGTGTGATCACTCACCTAGAGCCAGACATCCTGGAATGTGAAGTCAAGTGGGCCTTAGAAAGCATCACTAGGAAAAAAGCTAGTGGAGGTGATGGAATTCCAGTTGAGCTATTTCAAATCCTGAAAGATGATGCTGTGAAAGTGATGTACTCAACATGCCAGCAAATTTGGAAAACTCAGCAGTGCCCACAGGACTGGAAAAGGTCAGTTTTCATTCCAATCCCAAAGAAAGGCAATGCCAAAGAATGCTCAAACTACCGCACAATTGCACTCATCTCACACACTAGTAAAGTAATGCTCAAAATTCTCCAAGCCAGGCTGCAGCAATACATGAACCGTGAACTTCCAGATGTTCAAGCTGGTTTTAGAAAAGGCAGAGGAACCAGAGATCAAACTGCCAACATCTGCTGGATCATCAAAAAAGCAAGAGAGTTCCAGAAAAACATCTATTTCTGCTTTATTGACTATGCTAAAGCCTTTGACTGTGTGGACACAATAAACTGTGGAAAATTCTTCAAGAGATGGGAATACCAGACCACCTGACCTGCCTCTTGAGAAACCTGTATACAAGTCAGGAAGCAACAGTTAGAACTGGACATGGAACAACAGACTGGTTCCAACAGGAAAAGGAGTACATCCAGCCTATATATTGTCACCCTGCTTATTTAACTTATATGCAGAGTACATCATGAGAAATGCTGGGCTGGATGAAACATAAGCTAGAATCAAGATTGCCAGGAAAAATATTAATAACCTCAGATATGCAGATGATACCACCCTTATGGCAGAAAGTAAAGAAGAACTAAAAAGCCTCTTGATGAAAGTGAAAGAGGAGAGTGAAAAAGTTGGCTTAAAGCTCAACATTCAGAAAACGAAGATCATGGCATCTGGTCCCATCATTTCATGGCAAATAGATGGGGAAACAGTGGAAACAGTGGCTGACTTTATTTTTTTGGGCTCCAAAATCACTGCAGATGGTGATTGCAGCCATGAAATTAAAAGACACTTACTCCTTGGAAGGAAAGTTATGACCAACCTAGACAGCATATTAAAAAGCAGAGACATTGTCAACAAAGGTCCATCTAGCCAAGGCTATGGTTTTTCCAGTAGTCATGTATAGATGTGAGAGTTGGACTATAAAGAAAGCTGAGCGCCGAATAATTGATGTTTTGAACTGTGGTGTTGGAGAAGACTGTTGAGAGTCCCTTGGACTGCAAGGAGATCCAACCAGTCCATTCTAAAGGTGATCAGTCCTGGGTGTTCATTGGAAGGACTGATGTTGAAGCTGAAACTCCAATACTTTGGCCACCTGATGTGAAGAGCTGACTCATTTGAAAAGACCCTGATGCTGGGAAAGATTGAAGGTGGGAGGAGAAGGGGATGACAGAGCATGAGATGGTTAGATTGCATCATTGACTCAAAGGACACGAATTTGGGTGGACTCTGGGAGTTGGTGATGGACAGGGAGACCTGGCGTGCTTCAGTTCATGGGGTTGCAAAGACTCGAACACGACTGAGCAACTGAACTGAACTGAAGTGAATAGCATAGGTTGATTCCTTGTAAATTTTGTTTTCAGTGAATTAGCTCTAGAAAATCCAGTCAGTTCTGGATGTGATGACAAATGAAAGTTCTAGACTTGGAAAATGTTACAAACTTAGAGTAGAGTGATTCTCTAAGGTCATTTAATTTCTCTATGTGCTATCTTTTCTCCGTCTCAATGCAATAACAACTAGGAAATGTGTCAAGCATCGGATTAGGAAATCATATATCACACATTTTCTGAGAGTACCTACTTAAAGTATTCTAGCTTTCTTAAATGTACTTGACCTTATATTCTAATGTCTGGTTTGAAACATATGGCACCATACCTGGACCTCTAGGAAGTGACTGGCTCCAGAGAAGACACTTACAGGGCAGGGGATGCCTTTTGGAAGGCTTGCTCTTTTGAAACCTTGCCACTATATTCTCTGGCCTATAACAAATGGTCCAGTCCAATTCTAGAAGAATCATAAAGGAGCTTCCTTGAGCATTGGCTGTCAGAGCAGGGCACAAAGGCAGCTGCAGAAAAGGGCAGCGACTGTATGACTCAGAGAAGAGACTCAAGCAGCAAGCACATTGGCTGGACTCTTGGGATGCCCATTGTGACGTCATATGGAGTTACAGCCTTGAAGGATAAAAGTGTTTGGCTGAGACGGGCATGGGGTTGAGTAATGGCTCCAATCTGGGGGCTCACCATCCCACTGCCACCATATGTCAGCCTTCTACTATTGTTTGGTTTCCTTGTCTGGGGGCTTTGGATGCTGTTTTCTGGAAAACAGAATAGGGAACAGGTGGCAGCTAAGACATGCTCGGAGGTATGTGATGCAACAATCTCTTGAAATTATCTGCTCCTTGACTCTGCTCCTAGAGACATAGAAACTCCTAATCTTGGCCTGTGGGAGGAACTGACGGTGGAAAGAGGGGGGTTGAGATAGTGCCTATGGATGTCTTCCTATAAGTCATTCTCAGTCCTTTTCCTTTCAATTCAACAAACCTTAAGCACCTATTATATATGCCAGCATACTGAGCATTGAAGAAGAATAAAATACCATCTCCACCTTTTCAAGGTGGGAGAGACAGTCAGACAGATATACATATATACACATAGCCCAAGGAAAGAGAAAGGGATGAGTTAATAGATGTATAAATATTGCTAAAGAGATGGGAGGTAAAGAGAATTGTAAGATCTATAAAATATCTTTGGGGGGAGCTTAGGTTTGAATTGTGTTTCAGAGGAAGGATAGGATTTTAAAAGTGGATAGGATGAGGGGAGGAGAGCAATGGATGACTTTCTGGACAGAAGGAATTGATTGGGAGAAAGCAAGGGAAGCAGAAGAGTGTTGGGAGTGTTTTGAAGAGAGGGGAAGACGCCTACCTGGATGGAGTGTAGAAGTGTATGGAATGGTTTGGGGAAAACTGAGAGGAAAAGAGGTTAGAATGAGGAAAGAGGTTAGAAGTCCCCTTGTAGAGGGATTCAAATGCCAGACTGAATAGTTTGCATAAATACTACTCTGTCTGCAATTGAAAGATATTAAAGATTTTAAAGCCAGGTGAAAGTGTGCTTAGATCTGTGCCATCTAAACAGAATTTAAACTTAAAAAATTTAAACTTTTTTCCTCAAACTTATCATTTGGGAGTCTAATTAAAAAGCAGATTCTGATTCAGTAGTCAGGGGAAGGGCTTGAGAGTCTGCAATTCTAAGGAGCTCCCAGGTGATGCTGCTGCTGTTAAACTGAGCACCATACTTTGGGTTGGTTGTTTGTATTTGTACTTGTTTGGTGTTTTGTTTCGTTTTGGTTTTTGGCCACACTGCCTGGCAGAAATCTTAGTTCCCTGAGCAGGGACTGAATCCTGGGCCGTGGCACCAAGTCCTAACCACTGGACTGCCAGAGAAGTCCCAAATACCATACTTTGAATGTGAGGCTTTACATACCTCCAGTGAGTGCTTCCCTACTGGCTCAGCTGGTAAAGAATCAGCCTGCAATGTGGGAGACCTGGGTCCAATCCCTGGGTTGGGAAGATACCCTGGAGAAGGGAATGGCTACCTACCCCAGTAGAATTGCCTGTAGAATTCTAGGGACAGAGGAGCCTGGTGGGTTACAGTCCATGGGGTCCCAAAGAGTCGGACACGACTGAAGCGACTTAGCACAGCACAGCACAGTGAGTGCCTACGGTAGTTCTCTAGCTTGGTTAAACCAAAGGAGGCTACTTAAAAAATGTAGTTGAGGAGAGAAAAGGAACTGAAAGAACCAGAGCAGCAAGATGAGAAAGAGGACCTTGATTCACTTCCCCAGTATTTATCACCTGCCACCAACACCATGTACAAGGCATTCCTCTGGGGACCATGGACGAAGCACTTAATGGAAGGAACAAAAATCTCTGCCCTCTGGGCTGTAAAAGGATAAGGGCCGTGGGTGAAAATTTGGATGTAGGAAGAAGGCAGAAAGAGTGAAGGGGAAATGCCAATGGTTAGGACTCTGAGCTTTCATTGAAGGGAGCATGAGTTTGAGCCCTGGTTGAAGAACTAAGATGCTGCCACACTATGTGACCAAAAAAAGGGCAAAGAGAGAAAGCAAAGACACTGAGTCTCTTTTCCTGATTGGACCTTAAATACAAACAGTTGACTATAAACATTATCATTTTCCTACGAGGACTATATTCATCTTTGTATCCTCTATGCCTGGTATACTACCTTTCATGTAGTAAGCACTCCACATAGGCTTGTGAAATCAAAGAATGGCTTCTCAGTTTTAACCCTGAATGATTGAAAAGATGGCATTTTAAACAACACAGGAAACATCTGACAAAAGTTACAAGTGTGGCGGGAGGCAGAAAATGTATGTAATGTGGAGATATTAATCAAGCTTCTCAAATTAATATTCTAGACTTGGGCTATCCAGTCTAATATCTGTTGGCTACATATGGCCATTTAAATTTAAATTAACCAAAATTAAATAAAATTTAAAATTTGGTTCCTTAATTGCACTACCTACATTCAAGTGTTCATATAGGATGATTTCCATCATCATAGAATATTCTGTTGGGTGGCACTAACTTAGACTTTAGATCTTGGAGATAGATAGTGGCTATGTATTTGGCCACAAAGTCCTTTTAATTTTTTTTCTCAGAAACATTTCTCAAATGTGGCAATCCAGATTCAGTGTCAATGTTTTACCTACAATTCCTCTTGAACTGTTTTCAGTCTCTAAGTGGTCTACAAATGTTTTACAGCCTAAGAGCATAGACCCTGGCTCTATAAAACAACACAACGGCACACACAAAACCTCCCAAAGCTAATTGTGCCACTCCACTAAAAGTAACTTAAGAAACTAATAGGGACTTCCCTGGCAGTCCAGAGGTTAAGACTGTGCACTTCCACTGCAAGGGGTACACATTTGATCCCTGGTTGGGGAACTAAGATCACACATGTCTCCTGGCATGGTCAAAAACAAACAAACAAAAAGAAACTAAAAAAAATTTCTCAGCATCCCACTGCCTGCGGCATTTCTTAAACTTTTTGACTTTCAAACTTCTTTGCCAAAATTTGTCAATCACCTTAATAATTAAAAAATTGTTTCATCACTTTTTCATAATATTTAAGCGATTTGGGATAAATATTTCATTTTACAACACCGTGTTTTTTTTAATTGCAAAGTTCATTTTAATATCATCTATAAGAGATAAATGTTTACTTTTTTTCATGTAACAAGAGATGCATGACATTTAATTGACTTTAACTTAACAGATATGAACCCCCCCAACATTTAGGCATGAAAAATGGCAAATGTATTTCTTTGTCTACATCAAATATAATCTGGCTTAAACTTCCTATCACCTGGGTTGGCACAAAATCTAGTATCTGTTTTTCTTCCCATATGAGAACCCTGGAGTGGGTGCAATTTATCCAAAATAGCAGAGGGCAGGTCCTTAGCTATGGAAACAGCTGTTGCTTTTCTTCTTTGCCATCTGAAGGCAAAAATCGCAGTTGTGTGCCAAGCTTGGTCACAGAGACCTTTGCCAAGGCCCCCAGTCCACTATATCTGAGCTCTTAGGAGCAGGAGGAATAATTTGCATCAGGCTGAGGGCCTCACTACCCAGCAAACCTGTAGTGTCCCTGTTGCATCCCAGTTTCAGTAAGTCAGCTCATCTCTTCTTAACTCCAGAAGCACCAAACACTAAGCCTCTGGCACAGTTCAGCTGAAAATCCTCCACAGGCCTAGTCTTATATGAGGGTTATCTCACATATTGAGATATAGCATTCATTGGAAGTTCCAACCAATCTTTTCAGCACCCAAAAACTAGCTCCCTATTCCGGATTAGGCGAAATAAGACTGTAAGAACACCGTCCTGGCTACCTTTTTTGGTGAGGGGAAACATTAGTTTCTCTCCCAGAAAAATGCAGCAATAAACACAAAGTGGAGTGTAACGTATTCCATGCGGCTCTTCTACATAAAAAAAATTCTCATTACATATTTATGTAATAAGAAGCTATTTTTTTTTTCAAAAATCCTACTTTTTATTCAGGTACACAGGTTCCCCTTGACTTTCACCACAATAAAAAATTAAAACAACAACAAAGAAAAGCAGAGTGAGTCTATGAAACCTTTTATAAGCCAAAATGACACAAAGAGAAGCGATAACCTTAGCACATATCTTTCTAATGGATGCATAGTATAAATTAAGATAAAGCGCAGATGCTCACAGACACATTTCAAAGCTATGACAGCCTGATGCTGAGATGCTGAGTATAGTTCCCAGGGAAGCTGTGTGGCAGGGCCATTCTTGCTGCTGGAGTGCGTGCTGCTTCTACAATAACTCACCGCAAAACGAATGTTGAATGCTTTTTGCCTTTGTTTCCCCCATAAAAATAAAAATCCTCTGTAGATTTCTTTCAGCAAAAACATACTAATATAGGTCTTTCTTAAAATGGAAGCAGCATAAAGCAAATTTTCAAGAAGTGGAGGATACTTGTAGTTACATGCAGTAAAATGCAAAGATACTAAGTGTACCACTTGATGAATTTTGATAAATTCATACACCCATTAACTAACACCCCAGTCAAGGTACAGCAAGCATTGCCATAATCTTGGAAAGTTCCCTCATGTTCTTTTCTACTCAAAGGAAACATCATTTCTGATTTCTATCATCATGGATTAGTTTTGCCTATTCTTGAAACATGTTTAAATACACAATGTTTTAATATACAATGTATATTCTTTACTATCTGGCTTCTTTTTGCTGAGCATATTTTTGAGGTTCATGTATGTTGTCAACAATAAATTCTGAAGTGCCATTATGTCATGCTTATTAGTTTGGGGACCTAACATATATTGAAATATAGAATGATATTATTTAACTACCTGTTGGCATAAAAAATAGACCAAAAATTTTCATTTCATGATCCAGTGGCTATAATTCTTACATATTGCATTTCAAAAATCCAGTTGTCATTTTATACTTAAAAATGTATATTTATTTGACAAAGTGAGGTTTCAGGATGTTCACTGCAAATGACACATTGTTGATATGGAACCCTATTTCCAGTAGGAGACAAATTCCTTGGGAAAGTGGTAATATGTTTAATTTTAGTAGATGTTGTTGAACAGTTTTCTAGAGTGATTATATCCATTTACACTCCCACAAGTAGGATACGAGTGTTCCAGTTTCTCCACATTCTTGCCAGTACTTGTACCTAAGTTCAGTTACTCTAACGAGTATGTATGGTATTGCATTGTGGTTTAATGAGCATTTCCCTAATGATTAATGATATGGAACAACTTCTCAGGTTTATTGGCCTTTTGGAAATCCTCTTGTGAACTGTCTGCTCAATTCCTTTGCCCATTTGTAAGGACTGGGTTTTCAGCCTTTTAAATACTTATTGACTTTTAGGAATTCTTTAATTATGCATATGAGTCTTTTGTCATTTATCGGTATTAAAAACAAATCCTTACTCTGTGGCTTACCTTTTCACTCACAATGGTGTTAATAAACAGAAGTTCTTAATTTTAATGAAATCTAATTTATCAATTTTAGGTTTATGTTTAATGATTTTTCTGTTTTTTTCCAGTGTGAAAAATCTTTGCCTTTTGCTAGGCTATGATGATACTCTTTCCTGTTTCTTCTAAAAAGCATTTTTTTCCCCCCCTTTTCACATTTAGATCTATGATCCATCTCAAATTACTTTTTCTGTATGATGTAAGGTAGGGATAAAATTTTTTTTTTTGTTCTACACAGATATCCAATTCCTCAGTAGGGCAGGGAATCAGTGCAATTTAGTTGCTCAGTCGTGTCTGACTCTTTGTGACTCCATGGACTGTAGCATGCCAGGCTTCCCACTCCATCACCAACTCCCGGAGCTCACTCAAAGTAAGGCAGGGATGAGTGTGAAATAAATGAGGCACTCAACTTGGGGACAACATTTAAGGTCACCATAAAACTTTGTGATTAAGATAATATTTAATGCAATATTGTTAAAAAAGACAAACTTAATGTGGAAAATCTATGATGAACAAAATATTAGAATTTTAAAACTGACTCTGCACTTACATGACCATACCTCACCACCTCACTCTAAAATCCTTTCTTCCAACACCATTTATTGAAATAACCATCATTTTCTCATTGACTTGCATTGATGACCCTGTCATAAATTAGGTAATTTCATATAAGTGTGGTTCTGTTTCAAGAGTCTCCTCTTTGTCACACTGGTTTATTTTCTATACTTGCACTGACAACTGTTCTTAAATATATAATTGTTTTGTAGATAGTCTTGAAATCTGGTCTAGTAAATATTCCAACTTTGATCTTCTTCAAAATTGCCTTAGCTATTCTGGGTCATTGAACAAATTTTAAAATCACTCTGTTAATTGTCACATAAAGACATTCAGGATTTTGATTGAAATTGCATTGGATTTGTAGTTCAAATTAAGGATAACTGAGTTTCTAAAAATAATCAGTCTTCTGACCTATGAATGTATTTGTATCTCCATTTATTTAGGTCTTCTTATTTCTTCCAATAATACTTAGTTTTCAGTAAAGAAGGTTTTTTAAAATTATAGTAAGTGATTGTTTTTCATTTTTATTAGGAAAATTTTCAAACAAATCAACAGCATATAAAGTATTTAATGAATTTTCATGAACCCATCACCCAGGTTCAACTCTCTTACCACATAATTTTGTAGCAAATCTCAGATAATATAATTTCATTAATAATTAAATATGAATATCTAAAAATTAAAGGCTCTTTGAAAATACTTAATAATGTCATTATTATGCCTAAAACTTTAATAATAATCCTTGAATACCATCAAATATCATCAGTATTCAAATTCCAATTGTCTCATAAATGATATAAATTATTGTTTACATTTAACTCAAGATCAAATAAGGTCCACATGTTGAGATTGGTTGGTGTGTTTCTTAAGTTCTTTCTAATTTGTGTTAATAGATTCTCCACCTCTATGTTTTTCTTTGCATTATTTTTTTCTTTCCATTTTTGTATTAAAGAAAGATTGGTTGGTGGTTTCTTACAATCTTTCTAATTTGTAGATTCCCCACCTCCATGATTTTCTTTCTTTCCATTTTTTTGTATTAAAGAAAGGGATTATTTATCTTCTAGAGTTTTTCAAGCAGAATTTTGCTTATTAAATGCCCCAGTTGTCATTTATCATGTTTTGTTGTCTTCTGTGTTTCCTATAAATGAGGAAGTTGGATCTAAGACTTATCAGAATTAGGTTTGTTTTTGGGGGGCAAGATTATTTCATAGATAATGATGGTTATCAGGAGGTTCAGAGCGTTTGGTTTGGTATAGTATTTGAAGTGTCATCTTCTAAATGATGCCAATGCCTGGAAATAAGTAGATGTTTTTATATTGATCTTCTACTCAGTGAAGTGAAAGTTGCTCAATCGTGTCTGACTCTTTGCGACCCCATGGACTATACAGTCCATGGAATTCTCTAGGCCAGAATACTGGAGTGGGTAGCCTTTCCCTTCTCCAGGGGATCTTCCCAACCCAGGGATTGAACCCAGGTCTCCCCCATTGCAGGTGAATTCTTTACCAGCTGAGCCACAAGAGAAGCCCAAGAATACTGGAGTGGGTAGCTTATCCCTTCTCCAGCGGATCTTCCTGCCCCAGGAATTGAACCAGGGCCTCCTGCATTGCAGGCGATTCTTTACCAACTGAGCTATCAGGGAAGCCCCTTATGCTCAGAGACTTTGCTAAATTTGCTTATCACTCCTTAAAACTTATCTGTATATTTTTGTTTGAAAAGTATATTGTGATATTCTACACAATTGTATTGTCTGAGAGTGATAATTTTATATCTTCTTTTTCAATCCTTATGCCTCTTATTTCTTTTCCTTGCTCTTATGCACTGACTAGAACTTCAAGTACATTGTTCAACAGAAGTGATGCTAGTGGAAATCTTTATCTTCTTTTTATTTATTTAAAAAATATATCTGTGTATCTGTTTCTTTGGCTGCACCAGATTTTAGCTGTGGCACCCGGAATCTTGGGCAGAATCTTCTGTTGCAGTGCACTTAGTTGCTCTACGGTATGTGGGATCTTCATTCCCTGACCAGGAATCAAACTCTCATCCTCCAAGTTGCAAGGCAAATTTTAATCACTGGACCACCAGCGAAGTCCCTTTTTCTTTTTTTTTTAATACAAAAGGAGGTTTTCCTTACCTCATCCTTCATGTATATTGTTTTCTATGTGATTTTTGCAAATGTTCTTCATTAGATTAAGAAAGCTTTCTTTTATTTCTAGTTTGCTAAGAATTTTAGCATGAATGGGTATTGAATTTTATCAAGGCTTTTTCTGCCTCTATTGAGATGCTCATATGCCTTTTCTTGTTTATTCTACTAATGTGCTGCATTACAATTAATTTCTAAAATATTAAACTACCTGTGAATTCCTGGAATAAATATGACATGTTTGTGATGTTGTTCATGATCCTTTTTATGTATTAATAGTTTGCTGATATGTCATTTAGAGTTTTTATATCTGTATTTTTAAAAGTATCTTAGAAAACATTTGCATTTTTTGTAAATGTTGTAATGATGAAACATTTGTATCATCACTTATAATGATGAAAATGATTGACCTGTAATTTTCCTTTCTAGTACTATCTTTATCAGATTTTAGAATCAAGGTAATTCTAGTATTAGTATAGTATTAGTCGCTCAGTCGTGTCTGACTCTTTGCGACCCCATGGACCGTAGCCCGCCAGGCTCCTCTGTCCATGGAATTCTCCAGGCAAGAAAACTGGAGTGGGTTGCCATTCTCTTCTCCAGGAAGGTTATTCTAGGCTCCTACAATAAAGGGAGAAGTAATCCCTTTTGCTTTTTCATTAAAATAGCCAAAGCATTTCTATTACTCAGGAAATTCCAAGGGTTTTTGGACCTTTGGGCCAGGAACCCAAGACAAACACCAAATATATTCTTTATTATTACACACAACACTGCTGTGTGGTGTGTTTAGTTGCTTAGTCATGTCTGACTCTTTGCGATCCCATGGACAGTAGCCCACCAGGGTCTTCTGTCCATGGGGATTTTCCAGGCAAGTATACTGGAGTGGGTTGCCATGCCCTCATTCAGGGAATCTTCGCAACTCAGGGATTGAACCCAAGTCTCCTGCATTGCAGGCGGATTCTTTACCATCTGAGTCACACACAACACATGCACACCTGAACACATATGTGAGAGCGAGAGAGAGAATTGGCTTACCTAATTATATGGGCTGACAAATCCAATATTCTTATGGCAGGTTGAAAACTAAGGGTTTCTATTTTTCAATCTTAAGGCAGAATTCCTTCCTCTTCAGGAAACATACCTCATTCTCTGCTTTAAGGCCATCAACTAATTGGATGGTGCCCACCTACATTATGTAGGGTAATTTCTTTTACTTAAAGTCTACTGATTTTAGATGTTAATCATATCTTAAAAATACTTCTACAGCAACATCTAGACTAGTGTTTGGTCACAATCAGGGGTACCATTGCCTAGCATATAAAATTAACCATCATGACATAAAATTAACATAAAACTAATCATCACAACCTTTTTTTTTTTTTTCTAAGAATGTTATAGTTTTGGCTCTGCAGTCTAAGTCTTTGATACATTTTTAGTTAATTTTTGTAAATAGCATGAAGGGTTCTTTTTTTTTTTTGGCTGTGCTGGATCTTCCTTGCTGTGCGGTCTTTTCTCTAGAAGCGGTGAGCAGAGGCTACTCTCTAGTTGTGATGTGTGGGCTTCTCATTGTAGTGGTTTCTCTTGTGGCAGAGCCAGGCTTTAGGGCATGTGGGTTCAGAGCTGTGGTTCCCAGGCTTGAGAGCACAGGCTCAATAGTTGTGGTGCATGGGCTTAGTTGCTCCACACTACGTGGGATCTTCCCAGAGCAGGGATTGAACCTGTGCCTTCTGCAATGGCAGGCAGATTCTTTACCACTAAGCCACCAGGGAAGTTCCACCCACCCCCACAACTTCATTCTTTTCTATATGTTTATTCAGATGTCCCAGCACCATTTGTTGAAAGACTGGTCTTTCCCTATTGAATGGTCTTGGTATCCTTATAGAAAATCAATTGGTTGTAAATATGAGACTTTATTTCTAGACTCTCAGTTCTATTCCATTAATCTATATGTCCATCCTTATATTAGTACCAAACTGTTTTTGACTACTGTAGCTTTGTTGAAAGTTTTAAAATCAGAAAGTGTGAGTAGTTCAACTTGCTTTTCTTTTTTAGGATTGTTTTGGCTATTTAGGGTCCCTTGTAATTTCATATGAATTTTAGGATCAGCTTTGCCATTTCTGCCAAAATGAGAAATAAAAGGCATCCAAATTGGAAAGGAAAAAGTAACTGGGATTTTGATAGGACTATACTGAATCTGTAAATTGCTTAGGAGTATTGCCATCTTAACAAAATTAAATCTTCCCATCCATTATTAAGGCTGTCTTTTCATTTAAGTCTTCTTTAATGTCTTCAACAATGCTTTGTAGTTTTCAGTACGTAAGACTTACATCCCCTTGGTTAAATTTATTTCCACATAGACAAATACTGTATGATATCACTTATGTGGAAACTAAAAAAATAATACAAACAAATATATATATAAAACAGTGTCACAGATTTAGAAAAAAACGGTCATTACCAAAGGGGAGAGGGGAGGGGGAAGATCAAATTAGGGGTATGGGATTAAGAAATACAAATTACTATGTATAGAATAAGATATATATATCATATAGTAATATTTTATATTACTATGTATAGAATATGTACATTGTATATAAGGAATTATAACCATTATCTTGTAATAACTTTTAATGGAGTATAATATATAAAAATACTGAATCACTATATGCTGTACACCAGAAACTAATATTATATTGCAAATCAACTATACTGTGGTAAAAAAATCATTCTTAAGTATTTTATTTTTTTAATTAAAAAATTTTATCCTTTATGATACTAAAAATGGAATCATATTCTTCATTTTCTTTCCACATTGTTCACTGTATGTAGAAATACAACTTATTTTTGTGTGTTGATGTTATATCTTTTAACTTTTAGAGGTAAATTTATTTATTAGCTCTAATAATTTTTTGTGTATATGTGTTCTTTAGGATTTTCTGTAAGTAAGATTATATCATCTGTGGACAGAGATAATTTTACTTTTTCCTTTCCAATTTGGGTGTCTTTTATTTCTCTTTCTTACCTAATTGCTCTGGTTAGAACTTCCAGTACAATGTTATGAAGAAGTAGTGAAAGTGGGCATCCTTTTTTTATTGAATTATAATTGATTTACAATGTTGTGTTAGTTTGACTGAAAATGTCTCTTTTTCATCTTTCACTTTAAAAAAATTTATTTATTTTTTTATTTGAAGGATAATGCTTTACAGAATTTTGTTATTTTCTGCCAAATGGATAGTTTCACTGAGTACAAAGGTCTGGGTGGTTATTTTCTTTTAGCATACTGAGGATGTTATTCCACTGTTTTCTGGATTCCACTATTTCTAAAAAGATATAAACTATTAATCTTATTGCTCCTTTGAATGCTATGAGTCCTTCATCTTTGGCTCTTTTAAAAATTCAGCAACTTTGATTTTCAGCATGTACTTTCTAATGTACTTAAGTTTGGCTTTTCTTTGTCTTTACATTGCTCATAATACTTCTTGCATTTATAGCTTGAATCTCAGGCTTTTTCAGTTTTGGAAAGTTCCCAGGGATAAACTTTCCCCCTAAATTTAGGTTTTAGTTTTTAGAGCAGTTTTTAGGTTCACAGCAAATCTGAGCAGTAAGTACAGAGACTCCCTATATATCCACTAAACTATTAAATTTCTCAAATATTTTTCTATTCTCTCTCTTTCTCTTCTGGAATGCTTACCAGTTTGTCTTTCACATTTCTTGGTTCTTATATCTTTTTTCTCTTTTTTTCCTCACCATGCTTCAGTATGAATATTGTCTTCAGATTTCTCTTCAATTAGGTGCATCTAATCTGCTGTTACACCCATTTTAAGTTCTTTGTTGTTGTTCTAGAATTTCCATTAGATTTATTAAAATAGATTCTAGTTCTTTGTTAAGATTCTCCATCTTGTCACTTAATTTCGTGAAGACATAAAGCATGTATATTTTAAACCCCATGCCTTTTTAACAATATCTGGATTGCCTGAGAGTTTGTTTGTAGTGCTTGTGTATGTCTCTTAGTTTTCAATCATTCAGTTTTATCTTCAAGTATACATGGCAATTTTTAGTTGAATAACAGATATTTTAAAAGTAAAATTTAAGAGATAATTCAAAGCTCTGGATAAATTTACTTTCCTCTAAACAGTAGAATTATTCTTGCTTCTGGAAGTCATCTAGAGTAAGGAAAGATGATCTTAATCCAATCAAGTATTAGACTCACTGAAGGCTGATCTTCAGTTTTAGAGACTAGTTTATTTCAGGTTTATTACTAAGCTATGGCCATTCGGAGGTACCAACTAAAAGCCTGGAATTTCTATTAAGGCTCCTCCTTCTTGGTCCCTGAAGTCAGTTTTTGTCCATTAGCCATATAAAACTACTGAATGTTCTGCTTAGACTTTTTTACATAATTTTAAAAATAATTTTATTTATTTATTTTTGGCTGTGCTGGGTCTTTGTTTCTGGTGGGCTTTTCTCTAATTGTGGTGAGTAGGGGCTACTCTTTAGTTGCAGTGCAAGGGCTTCTCATTGCTGTGGCTTCCCTTATTGCGGACAGAGTATAGGCTCTAGGGCACTCCAGCTTCAGTAGTTGTGGCACATGGGCTCAGTAGTTGTGGCTCCCGGGCTCTAGAGCACAGGCTCAATAGTTGTGGCCCATGAGCTTAGTTGCTCTGTGTTTGTGGATTCTTCCCAGAACAGGGATCAAACCTGTATCTCTTGTATTGACAGGTGGATTCTTTACCACTGAGCCACCAGGGAAGCCCTTGCTTAGAGTGAACATCGACATTTTAGCAATCAGTGAACTAAAATGGACTGGAATGGGTGAATTTAATTCAGATGACCATTATATCTACTACTGTGGGCAAGAATCCCTTAGAAGAAATGGAGTAGCCCTCATAGTCAAAGAGTCTGAAATGCAATACTTGGGTGCAATCTCAAAAATGACAGAATGATCTCAGTTCATTTCCCAGGCAAACCATTCAACATCACAGTAATCCAAGTCTATGCCCCAACCACTAATGCCAAAGAAGCCAAAGGTGAATGGTTCTATGAAGACCTACAAGACCTTCTAGAACTAACACCGAAAAAAGACATCCTTTTCATCATAGGGGATTGGAGTGGAAAAGTAGGAAGTCAAGAGATACCTGGAGTAACAAGCAAGTTTGGCCTTGGAGTACAAAGTGAAGCAGGGCAAAGGTTAACAGAGTTTTGCCAAGAGAACGCACTGATCATAGCAAACATGCTCTTCCAACAACACAAGAGACAACTCTAAATATGGACATCACCAGATGATCAATACTGAAATCAGACTGATTATATTCTTTGCAACCAAAGATGGAGAAGCTCTATATGGTCAATAAAAATAAGACCAGGAGCTGACTATGATTCAGATCATGAACTCATTATTGCAAAATTCAAACTTAAAGAAAGTAGGGAAAAGCACTAGGCCATTCAGGTATGACCTAAATCAAATCCCTTACACTTAACACAGTGGAAGTGACAAATAGATTTAAGGGATTAGATCTGATAGAGTGGCAGAAGAACTATGGACAGAGGTTTATAGCACTGTATAGAAGGTGGTAATCGAAACCATCCCCAAGAAAAAGAAATGCAAAAAGGCAAAACGGTTATCTGAGGAGGCCTTACAAATAGCTAAGAAAAGAAGAGAAGCTAAAAGCAAAGGAGAAAAGGAAAGATATGCCCATCTGAATGCACAGTTCCAAATAATAACAAGGAGAGATAAGAAAGCCTTCTTAAGTGAACAATGCAAAGAAACAATAGTCTTTCCCAATAGAATGGGAAAGACTAGATATCTCTTCAAGAAAATCAGAGATACCAAGGGAACATTTCATGCAAAGATGGACACAATAAAGAACAGAAATGGTAGAGACCTAACAGAAGCAGAAGATATTAAGAAGAGGTGGCAAGAATACACAGAACAACTATACAAAAAGATCTTCATGACCCAGATAACTACAATGCTGTGATCACTCACCTAGAGCCAAACATCTTAGAGTGCGAAGTCAAGTGGGCCTTAGGAAGCAGCACTAGAAACAAACCTAGTGGAGGTGATGGAATTCCAGCTGAACTATTGAAAAATCCTAAAAGGTGATGGTTTTTAAGTGCTGCACTCAATATGCCAGCAAATTTGGAAAACTCAGCAGAGGCCACAAGACTGGAAAAGGTCAATTTTTATTCCAATCCTAAAGAAGGGCAAAGCCAAAGAATGTTCAAACTATCCCACAACTGTACTCATCTCACATGCTAGTAAAGTAATGCTCAAAATTCTCCAAGCTAGGCTTCAACAGTATGTGAACTGAGAACTTCAAGGTGTAAGCTGGATTTAGAAAAGGCAGAGGAACCAGAGATCAAATTGCCAACATCTGTTGGATCATCGAAAAAGCAAGAGAGTTCCAGAAATGTACTTCTGCTTCATTGACTATGCTAAAGACTTTGACTGTGTGGATCACAAGAAACTGTGGGAAATTCTTCAAGAGATGGGAATACCAGACCACCTTACCTGCCTCTTGAGAAACCTGTATGCAGGTCAAGAAGCAACAGTTAGAACTGAACATGGAACGGACTGGTTCCAAATCGGGAAAGGAGTATTTCAAGGATATATTTTAACACCCTGCTTATTTAACCTATATGCAGAGTAAGGATATCATGTGAAATGCCAGGCTGCATGAAACACAAGCTGAAATCATGATTGTGGGGAGAAATATCAATAACCTCAGATATGCAGATGACACCACCCTTATGGCAGAAAGCAGAGGGGAACTAAAGAGCCTCTTGATGAAGGTGAAAGAGGAGAGTGAAAAGCTGGTTTAAAACTCGATAGTAAAAAAACTAATATCATGGCATCTGGTCCCATCACTTCATGGCAAATAGATGGGGAAACAATGGAAACAGTGACAGACTTTATTTTCTTGGGCTCCAAAATCACTGCAGATGGTGACAGCAGCCATGAAATTAAGAGACACTTGCTCCTTGGAAGAAAAGCTATGACAAACCTAAACAGCGTATTAAAAAGCAGACACATTACTTTGCTGACAAATGTCTATCTAGTCAAAGCTATGTTTTTTTCAGTAGTCATGTATGGATATGAGAGTTGGACCATAAAGAAGGCTGAGCACTGAAGAATTGATGCTTTTGAACTGTGGTGTTGGAGAAGACTCTTGAGAATCCCTTGGGATGCAAGGAGATCAAACCGGTCCATTCTAAAGGAAATCAGTCCTGAATAGTCATTGGAAGGACTGATGCTGAAGCTCCAATACTTGGCCACCTGATGCAAAAAGCCAACTTATTAGAAAAGAATCTGATGTTGGAAAAGATTGAAGGCAGGAGGAGAAGGGGATGACAGAGAACGAGATGGTTGGATCGCACCACCAACTCAATGGACATGGTGAGTTGGTGGAGGACAGGGAAGCCTGGCATGCTGCAGTTTATGGGGTCGCAAAGAGTTGGACACAACTGAGTGACTCAACAACAACAATAGTCATGGTAGTTTTTTGAAGCTTAGGATGAAGCTCTTTCTCAGAGAGTATCTCATCTGTTTTAGACTATGGCACCATCAATCCAGGATAACTTCAAAATCATGGTTTGGGGACCATGCAGATGATGTGAACTTGAGCTGCAAATTATACAAAAAGTCAACCTGTAGTTACAACTTCTCAGATACTTCCTTCCAGTCCTCTTAACTTCTCAGTGTCAAGGCAACTTTCCCTTCAGGTCTCTGATGTTAGAAGTGGCAGATTTGTCATTTTGTTGTCCTAGTTGAATATGGTAGTCTTCTATGGATTTTTTCCCCCTCATGCTGGTATTTTTGAAGTTTTCTTTAAGAAGTTATTCTGTGCCCTAGGTCACAATGGTTTTTTCCAACTTTTTAAAAATTTTCTAGTCTACCTTTCACATTTTAGTTTTTAATACATTTAGAGTCCATCTCCATATGCAGTATTATAAAGTGATCCAATTTTATTTTTCTCTTTATATTGAGCCAATTTTTTCATCACTATCTGCTAAAGAATCTTTTTCCCATTCATTTGTAGAATTCCTTTTTTTCATTTTAAGTAACCATATATATAGGAGTCCCTTTTGAGTTCTCTATTCTGTTCTATTGGCTTACTTGTTTCTGTTTCTATTACCATAGATTGTAGTGTGTCTTAGCTTTTGGTACAGCAAGTCCTTTCTTTGCTCTTCTTTTTAAGGTTGATTTAGCTGTAAATAGAGAAGGCAATGGCACCCCGCTCCAGTACTCTTGCCTGGAAAATCCCATGGATGGAGGAGCCTGGTAGGCTGTAGTCCATGGGGTCGCTAAAAGTCGGACACGACTGAGCGACTTCACTTTCACTTTTCACTTTCATGCATTGGAGAAGGAAATGGCAACCCACTCCAGTGTTCTTGCCTGGAGAATCCCAGGGACAGGGGAGCCTGGTGGGCTGCCATCTATGGGGTTGCACAGAGCTGGACACGACTGAAGCGACTTAGCAGCAGCAGCAGCAGACCTTTATTATCCATACAAATTATAGAGATTTTTTACAAGTCCTTGAAATAGTCCAACTGAAATTTGAATTGGGAATGTATTAAGTATAATTTAATTGGGGGTATACTGACATTTTTATAATCTTAAATTATTCCAGCCAGAGCCTAGAATGTCTCTCCATTTATTCAGATCATGCTCTATGTCCTTTAATGGAGCTCTAATAATCTTTTACATGATGCTGTTCTGTCTTTTTGGTTAATATCTTGGTACTTGGTCATTTTATTGCTATTGTGAAAAACATCTTTCATTATTTAAAATTACATTTGTCTAGATTTTTTGCTACAGTAGAGAAATGCATTTATAAGACATTTATAAGTTGTGCTTGTATTCAAAAACCTTGGTGAGCTCTTTCATTAGCTCTGATGGAGAATGTCTTTGATTATCATTTCAATTGCTTTCATGCTTACTGTTCTACTCAAATGATCTATTTTTTCCCCAATTTTGATGTTATATTTTTTTCTAAGAAGTTAACCATTTCACTAGGTATTTCACATTTATTATTATAGTTATTCAAACTATTTTTCTTCTCTCTCCTCTTCTACTTCAATTTTCAAGGAGCTATTTATATTTACTTTTGCCTTTTGCCCAGGATCACTTTTATTTTCAGTTTGAGGGCTCCTGACTACATAGGGTGTATAAATTAGAATTTTAAATCAGTATGAGGGTAGATTCTTGGTTGAAAATTTCAAAGAAGGCTTTTTCCCTACCCAGAGTTCAAGCTTCCTTGTTTGGCAATATTTTCCTTTTTTCTTTTTTTGTCTGTGCTGGGTTTCTGTTGCTGCTCAGGCTTTCTCTACTTGCAGTAAGTTGGGGCTACTCTCTAATTGTGGTGCAATGGGTTCTCACTGTGGTGCCTTCTCTTGTTGGGGGAGATGGAGCTCTAGGCATACAGGCTTTAGCAGTCGTGGCGCTTGGGCCTAGTTTCCCTGAGGCATGTAGAATCTTACCTGACCAAGGATTGAACTGCATTTTTCGAGGAAGGATTCTCCTGCATTGCAAGGCAGATTCTTAACCACTGGACCACCAGGGAAGCCCTGGTGGTATTTTTTTTCTAGCTACTTTTTTTACCAAGTGTGTAGCAATTTGTGAATCCTGGCTTTTTTCCCTGGGGTCTCATTTAAATACCACTTCACACAGGCCTTGTCTTTGTCCCCACCTTGCTGTTTCCTCAGTGGCTGACACTGCAAATAACCAAGGGCATTTAAGTATTAACAAGTTTCCATTCTTGTTTCTCAGTTTTCTCCTGATTTTTGGCCTGGAGATTTTCCTTACTTTCTTGTAAGGAGCTACATTCTGCATTTAAAAAGATGTTTGTTGTATTTTATTCAGTATTCCCAAGTTTTTATAATGGGAGATTATTTTAGGTCTATAATATGTAGACATCATTTTGAGATAAAAATATAGAAAGGTTATTTGTAAATATATCAACTTGTATTTCAACATTAATTTTCCTTTTGCTTATGTTTTAATCAATAGTCCATTATGGATGTAAATAATATATCATGAAGTATAAAATCAATTTTAAACTGTCTAAAAGTCAAAACTACCACTGTATCTAGGGTTACTCTACTGAGTAATAAACTGAGTTTCTTCATCATCAGCATATTCATGAATTCCCAACTAACTGTTGTAAGCTCTTTCAATACACTTTCAGAGACTGATTTCCTAATTTAAAGAGAATAAAAAAAAAAGTTTAGTTGAAATTGTAACAATGTCACTTCTGCTTTCAAAAGGACCTGGAACACCCTTGCAGAAACACTAGTTTATTACATACTGAATGGGAAATTCTGACCTGCAGGATGAAATGAAAATCCCATATAATCTGGCTTCCCACTTACTTTTTCAGCTTCATCTTTCACTACTTAGCAAAGATGCATCTGACAGGGACTTCCCTGGTAGTCCAGGAGTTAAGAATCTGCCTGCCAATGCAGGGGACACAGGTTCGATCTCTGGTCAGGGAAGATATGATATGCTGTGGGGCAACTAGGCACATGTGCCACAACTACTGAGCTCCTGCTCTAGAGCCCACGAGCTGCAACTAGAGCGAGAGTAGACTCCACTCTTCACAACTAGAGAAGGCCTGAGCACAGCAACAAACACCCACCACAGCCGAAAATTAATTTATTTAAAAAAGTACCCGACAATTGTGATGCTCAGTGATAGTCCTGCTTGCCTGGAAGGCTCTTTCTTCACCTAAAAACCTTCTGTTGATTCTTCAAACTCCAGTACAAACAGTAACTTCTTTGAGTAATTCTTCCTTTCTCTCCCAGGCAGTTAATCACTATCCTTTTTATGCCCTCACATTTCTATTTGTGTTACAGCATTTACCACGTGATATTGTAACTTACCTGTTTAGACTTCTCTTTTCCCTACTAGCATAAGTTCCTAGAACACAGGAATCATATTTATCTCTACAGTTCCAGCACCCCACACATCACATTGAACATAGTAAGTACTCAATAAATGATTCAGTATTAAATGAATGAAGTAACTGTTGCTGTTTTTATGAATGCCAAGTGTTTATATTTATGTCTATGAGGTGAAATGTGTTATCAATAAAGTCTTTAACCTAGAGCATTACTTGATTTTATTTGTTCTTTTTGTGCCTTTCTAGACTTCAAAGCAGCATATATTGAAAAAGATCCAGAAATTCACAGGTCAGAAAGATCTTATCTTTTATTCTTCAGTTTAAGACTAATGACAAATCAACTGCAGGGTCTGCTTTAAGACTTTAACCTGTAATAGCAGGTAGAAGGAGGAAGGTTGAAAAGATTGTTATATGAAAGAAATATGCCTACTCTTTCTAGCAACTACACTTCTGAAGAAATGTAAATGGCTTCATAATTCTTTTCATGAATGGAAAGAATCATGAATTCTTTCATTCCTATCCTCGTACTTCCTTTTCTAATCTCCTTTTGTGCAAAGCTTAAAGTATCAGGAAAGAAACTCTGTGAGAGGGGTTAACTATGAAGAGTTTGGTGTAGGAAGTTTTGATATCTTTTTTCTCTACCATGTGCTCAGTCACTTCAGTCGTGTCTGACTCTCTGCGACCCCATGGACCATGGCCCGCCAGGCTCCTCTGTCCATGGGATTCTCCAGGCAAAAGCACTGGAGTGGGTTGCCATTTCCTTCTCCAGCGATAAAGTATGAAGTGAGTGAAGGGAGTAAAGTGAAGTCGTTCAGTCGTGTCCGACTCTTTGTGACCCCATGAACTGTAACCTACCAGGCTCCTCCGTCCATGGGATTTTCCAACCCACTCCAGTACTCTTTTCTCTACCACAGAGACTGAATAATACTTATCTTTTCCTCCAAAGATATGTATTTCTCTGTTTTCCCTACTTCTTCTCCCTACCGTGATTATTCCTGCTGTTTCCAATGGCTTACATTTACTACATGGTGAAGACAGCACACCGTAGCTAAAAAAAAGAGAAACAAACAAAATGAGATGTTGGTTAAATCTAAGCTCTACCACTAATTAGCCTTTTGATTTTAGGCATGATTTTGTCTTTGTTTCCTTATTTGCAAAATGAGGGGATTGAACTAAGGTAAGGTCAAGAGTCATAATTCTAATAGATTCTTCACCTCTACTTCCAGATTCACAGTTGGAAAAAAATCTCAGGATGGGTTGCATTGAAGATAACCTGAAACGGTGAGTAAAATCAATCTTCTCTGTGTATATTTTTTCTCTCTCTACCCTACTGATAAATCCTGTGAAAGTTGGGAGTAATATACCTGGGATTCTGTTTCACTTTCCTCACTATGATAGCTGTCTTCTTTCTAAGTCTCTCTTTTCATTATTCTTATCAGTTCAGTTCAGTTCAGTCACTCAGTCGTGTCCAACTATTTGTGACCCCATGAATTGCAGCACAGCAGGCCTCCCTGTCCATCACCAACTCCCGGAGTTCACCCAAACTCATGTCCATCGAGTAGGTGATGCCATCCAGCCATCTCATCCTCTGTCATCCCCTTCTCCTCCTGCCCCCAATCCCTCCCAGCATCAGGGTCTTTTCCAATGAGTCAACTCTTCGCATGACGTGGTCAAAGTATTAGAGTTTCAGCTTCAGCATCAGTCCTTCCAATAAACACCCAGGACTGATCTCGTTTAGCATCGATTGGTTGGATATCCTTGCAGTCCAAGGGACTCTCAAGAGTCTTCTCCAACACCACAGTTCAAAAGCATCAATTTTTCGGCACTCAGCTCTCTTCACAGTCCAATTCTCACATCCATACATGACCACAGGAAAAACCATAGCCTTGACAAGACGGACCTTTGTTGACAAAGTAATATCTCTGCTTTTTAATATGCTGTCTAGGTTGGTCATAACTTTCCTTCCGAGGAGTAAGTGTCTTTTAATTTCATGGCTGCAATCACCATCTGCGGTGATTCTGGAGCCCCCCAAAATAAAATCAGCCACTGTCTCCACTGTTTCCCCATCTGTTTGCCATGAAGTAATGGGACCAGATGCCATGATCTTAGCTTTCTGAATGCTGAGTTTTAAACCAACTTTTTCACTCTCCTCTTTCACTTTCATCAAGAGGCTTTTTAGTTCCTCTTCACTTTCTGCCATAAGGGTGGTGTCATCTGCACATCTGAGGTTATTGATATTTCTCCCGGCAATCTTGATTCCAGCTTGCGCTTCTTCCAGTCCAGCATTTCTCATGATGTACTCTGCACAGAAGTTAAATAAGCAGGGTGACAATATACAGCCTTGACGTGCTCCTTTTCCTATTTGGAACCAGTCTGTTGTTCCATGTCCAGTTCTAACTGTTGCTTCCTGACCTGCATACAGGTTTCTCAAGAGGCAGGTCAGGTGGTCTGGTATTCCCATCTCTTTCAGAATTTCCCACACTTTATTGTGATCCACACAGTCAAAGGCTTTGGCATAGTCAATAAAGCAGAAGTAGATGTTTTTCTGGAGCTCTCTTGCTTTTTCCATGATCCAGCAGATGTTGGCAATTTGATCTCTGGTTCCTCTGCCTTTTCTAACACAAGCTTGAACATCTGGAAGTTCACGTTTCACGTATTGCTGAAGCCTGGCTTGGAGAATTTTGAGCATTACTCTACTAGCATGTGAGATGAGTGTAATTGTGTGGTAGTTTGAGCATTCTTTGGCATTGCCTTTCTTTGGGATTGGAATGAAAACTGACCTTTTCCAGTCCTGTGGCCACTGCTGAGTTTTCCAAATTTGCTGACATATTGAGTGCAGCACTTTCACAACATCATCTTTCAGGATTTGAAATAGGTCAACTGGAATTCCATCACCTCAAGTAGTTTTGTTCCTATTGATGTTTTGTAAGGCCCACTTGACTTCACATTTCAGGATGTCTGGCTCTAGGTGAGTGATCATACCATCGTGATTATCTGGGTCGTGAAGATCATTTTTGTGCAGTTCTTCTGTGTATTCTTGCCATCTATTCTTAATATCTTCTGCTTCTGTTAGGTCCATATCATTTCTGTCCTTTATTGAGCCCATCTTTGCATGAAATGTTCCCTTGGTATCTCTAATTTTCTTGAAGAGATCTCTGCTGCTGCTGCTGCTAAGTCGCTTCAGTTGTGTCTGACTCTGTGCGACCCCAAAGACGGCAGCCCACCAGGCTCCCCCGTCCCTGGGATTCTCCAGGCAAGAACACTGGAGTGGGTTGCCATTTCCTTCTCCAATGCATGAAAGTGAAAAGTGAAAGTGAAGTCGCTCAGTAGTGTCCAACTCTTCATGACCCCATGGACTGCAGCCTACCAGGCTCCTCCATCCATGGGATTTTCCAGGCAAGAGTACTGGAGTGGGGTGCCATTGCCTTCTCCAGTCTTTCCCATTCTGTTGTTTTCCTTTATTTCTTTGCATTGATTGCTGAGGAAGGCTTTCTTATCTCTCCTTGCTATTCTTTGGAACTCTGCATTCAGATGCTTATATCTTTCCTTTTCTCCTTTGCTTTTTGCTTCTCTTCTTTTCACAGCTATTTGTAAGGCCTCCTCACACAGCCATTTTGCTTTTTTGCATTTCTTTTTCTTGGGGATGCTCTTGATCCCTGTCTCCTGTACAATGTCATGAACCTCCATCCATAGTTCATCAGGCACTCTGTCTATCAGATCTAGGCCCTTAAATCTATTTCTCACTTCCACTGTATAATCATAAGGGATTTGATTTAGGTCGTACCTGAATGGTCTAGTGGTTTTCCCTACTTTCTTCAATTTAAGTCTGAATATGGCAATAAGGAGTTCATGATCTGAGCCACAGTCAGCTTCCGGTCTTGTTTTTGTTGACTGTATAGAGCTTCTCCACCTTTGGCTGCAAAGAATATAATCAATCTGATTTCAGTGTTGACCATCTGGTGATGTCCATGTGTAGAGTCTTCTCTTGTGTTGTTGGAAGAGGGTGTTTGCTATGACCAGCATGTTCTCTTGGCAAAAGAGTGCCAAACAAAGAGAACACAAAATAGTGCATTCTCTATTAGCCTTTGCCCTGCTTCATTCCGTACTCCAAGGCCAAATTTCCCTGTTACTCCAGGTGTTTCTCGACTTCCTACTTTTGCATTCCAGTCCCCTATAATGAAAAGGACATCTTTTTTGGGCGTTAGTTCTAAAAGGTCTTGTAGGTCTTCATAGAACCGTTCAACTTCAGCTTCTTCAGCGTTAGTGGTTGGAGCATATGCTTGGATTAGTGTGATATTGAATGGTTTGCCTTGGAAACGAACAGAGATCATTCTGTCATTTTTGAGACTGCATCCAAGTACTGCATTTCAGACTCTTTTGTTGACCATGATGGCTACTCCATTTCTTCTAAGGGATTCCTGCCCACAGTAGATATAATGGTCATCTGAGTTAAATTCACCCATTCCAGTCTGTTTTAGTTCACTGATTCATAGAATGTTGACGTTCACTCTTGCCATCTCCTGTTTGACCACTTGCAGTTTGCCTTGATTCATGGACCTAATATTCCAGGTTCCTATGCAATATTGCTCTTTACAGCATTGGACCTTGCTTCTATCACCAGTCACATCCACAACTGGGTATTGTTTTTGCTTTGGCTCCATACCTTCATTCTTTCTGGAGTTATTTCTCCACTGATGTCCAGTAGCATACTGGGCACTTAACGACCTGGGCAGTTCCTCTTTCAGTATTCTATCATTTTGCTTTTTCATACTGTTCATGGGGTTCTCAAGGCAAGAATACTGAAGTGGTTTGCCATGCACTTCTCCAGTGGACCACATTCTGTCAGACCTCTCCACCATGACCCGTTCATCTTGGGTGGCCCCACATGGCATGGCTTAGTTTCATTGAGTTAGACAAGGCTGTGGTCTGTATGATCAGATTGGCCAGTTTTCTGTGATTATGGTTTCAGTGTGTCTGCCCTATGATGCCCTCTCGCAACACCTACCATCTTACTTGGGTTTCTCTTACCTTGGACATGGGGTATCTCTTCACGGCTGCTCCAGCAAAGTGCAGCCGCTGCTCCTTACCTTGGACAAGGTCGCCCCTCCTGATCTTGAATGTGGAGTAGCTCCTCTCGGCCCTCCTGTACCCACGCAACCACCACTCCTTGGATGTGGGGTTGCTCCTCTCAGCCGCTGCCCCTGACCTCGGACGTGGGGTAGCTTACCAGTACATTAATATCACTTCAATTACACTAACACACTCTGCTGCATCTAGTTTTTCAGAACTCCCTGTGGGATGGACCCAGGAATATGTACTCTGGTCAATGGACAGGAATCTTCAACAGATCTTCAAACACCTGGAAAGTACAAGGTCAGGTGGTTTCTGAGTGGAGGTTGAAAGTGGTAGAGCTTTTAAGAGGGAGGAAGGGAGGGAGTGAAGGAGGGAGGGAGGGAGAGAGGGAAGGAGGAAGAGAGAGGGGGAGGGAGAAGAAAGATGGTTAGTTAGTTTTTGTAGTGGGGCAAAGTTTAAGAACCACTGGTCTGTGAATCATTTCTGATTAGAATGGGGACAAATGCCTCCCTTTTTCCTGGTGGAGGAATTCTTTCCATAAATAAGCAATTAATGTTGGGGAAAGCAAGCTTTTTTGTTTTCCCTCAGTCCAAAATATTTTGCATTCAAAATGGCCATTGTCTTTCCATTTTCCTACTTTTTCCTGTTTCAAAACAAATGGGAACTTTTCTCTTTATTTCTTAGATCAAGTCTTATGGAATTGGGTTTGCCTGAACCACAGGATATGATTTCTTCTTCCACCTCCTCTGTTTTTGTGGCTCAGGAGCCTGTCCTACCCTGTTGTGACTGTAAGAATGCAGAACATTCTACTGACAGTAGCATCTCCTCTGGATCATCCTACAGCTCGAGCCTGTCTCACCTTCCCGTCTTTTCTGAAGAAACAACTTGGCAATTCCGGAGCCATAGTTTACCTATTTTACCCCAAAATCAACCTCCTGTGTTCAGGAACCAAGGCACATCTCAGCCTTCTTTTATGCTTTCAGAGCTTGGGAAATCAGAACTTTTTCAGAATTTGGAAACTCTTTCATCCTTAAGCCCTCAAAGCACTTTTATCAACTCTCTTTTTGAATCTCCAGATCTCCACAGACAAGAAGAAAAAACAAAGGATAAGAGAAGAATCAAGAGTGATTTGACATCAGATCATAAGCCAAATATTATCTTCAAAGAGAGACCACTATTGTCAGGGTCAGCTCCAATCCAGCTCTCTCCTTTGGCTAGGTGGGAGTTAGAGGGACATATGGCTTGGAAGGTTTGTACTTTGCGGGAACAAACAGTGCCTCTGCCTGTGAGGGAATCATGGGCAATGCTGAATTATTTAATTGAGGTGCAAGGAGGAGTCCCTGAACCAGAGAAACCCCAAATCCAGTTATCTATGCCCATTCATCAAAGCACTGAGCAAAATATCAACAATGAATCCCCAGACCTTCCATCTCTTCAGCTCCAAAGGAACACTGGAGTGGAATCTGGATTAAATAGAACAGAAACAAGAATTTCTCAGACTCTTATCTCAGGTAAGCAGTCACAACCTGGAGATGGCCCCCAAATCCTTGAATCCAGGCCATTAATGACATCAATAGATATTCTACTTCCCAAAAGCTTAGGAGCTGACATCACTCAAGAGGAAATGACTTTACTGAAGAAGGACCCAAAACATGTGCTAGAGCTTAATATAAAGCAGAGGGTCTTAGGTCTTCCAGAAAAAAGGATACAACCGCAACAGACCCAGGTGCCTAATATGGAGCTGACCCCACAGCTACCATACCAAGTCACAGATAGTGTGAAAGTTACTCCACTGGCATTACTTCAAGTCATGGATTCAATGGGGATGATTCCAGATTCACATTCAGAAGTGATAGAATCTGTGGGTTTGTTCCAATGGCCACCAAATGAAGTTGAAAAACCAATGGAAGCCATGGAAACAGTGCATGTAAGCCAAAAACCATCATATCAAGTCATTAAATCAGTGGAGGTAACCCCAAGACCTCAGCAGCAAGTTATGGAATCAAGAAAGATAACTTCAAGACAGTTGAATCAAGTAATAGATAATGTGAAGGTAACTCCAATAGCATTGCTTCAAGTCATGGATTCTATGGGGATGATTAAAAAATCACATCCACCTATCATACAGTCAATGGGAATGACCCCAACAATGCAATATCAAGTTATGGAGTCAGTAAAAAGGAGTACATTGTTGGACCATCGAGTCATACAACCAGGAAAGATGAATCCAAGACTACAACATGCAGTCATAGAAACTGTGGAAATAACCCCAGGGCCACATAAAGTTATGCAATCAGTTCATGTAACATCAAGGCCACAAAGTCAAGTCGCAGAATCACTGAAGATTACTCCAGGGCCAATATGTCAAAATATGAAATCATTTGAAATGATCCCAAGGCCATTGCATCAAGTGATGGATTACATGAAAGTGACTCCAGTAGCACTATTACAAGCTATGGATTTTATGGGGATAATTCCACCAACAAAGTCACATGTTATAGAATCTGGGGGTTTGATCCCAGATACACAGTCTCAGATTGCAAATTTAACCCCAAGGGCAATTCAATCAGATTGTTTGACTTCAAGCTCTTTTACTACTATTGGTACATTTGGAGTGGTAGAATCTGTGGGCTTACCTCCAAAGCCACCACATAAAGTCATGGAATCAGGAGGAGTGATTCCAATATCTCAAGCCAACTCCAGGAGTCTGGAGTTGACTCCTGGGTCATGTATTCAAGTGCCAGACTTTGAGGGGATGACTCCACAACCATATAATCAAGGCACAGAATCTATGGCATTAACACCAGGGCCATCTCATCAAGTCACAGAGTCTTCGAGGTTGACCCCAGGGCATCAAATTCTGGAGTATTCAGAGATGAGTCCAAGGCAAAGTCATCATGTAATAGAAACTATGGAGTTGACCTCT
Source organism: Bos mutus (assembly GCF_027580195.1). Classification (NCBI taxonomy): domain Eukaryota; kingdom Metazoa; phylum Chordata; class Mammalia; order Artiodactyla; family Bovidae; genus Bos; species Bos mutus. Next base: position 34,643,939 of record NC_091627.1, read on the forward strand.
GACCCCTGGATAAAAATGGAGAAATCTGCAGAGGTGACACATTCACATCATCAAATGATGGAATCTTTAGGGACAATCCCAAGGTCACTGGGTACAGGTACAAAATCTATGGGAATGAGCCAAAAGGCACTGCCTCAAGTCACAGAATCTGCAGAAATGTCCACTACATCAGTTCCAGATGTGAACTATAGAGAGATGAAATCAATTCCACAACTTAAGGTTATGGGTTCTATGACGTTATCCCCAAGACTGCAAAATTTGAAGTCTGGGAAACTGGTTTTGGCACCAGAGTCACAAAATATAAAATCTGTAGACATAACCACAGGTTCAGTCCCAGAACTGGGAAATTACACACAGCCAGTCTCAACTGTGAACTCTATAGAACTGGCCACAGAACCAGAATGGCAGAGTGTAAAACCTGAGGAGTTGGCCACCACACCACAGGGGCAAAATGAGAAATCTGTGCAGTCAGCCCCAGGGGCTCAGCTTCATGGTGTGAAATCTATCCAACTGATGCTGGGACCCCAACAACAAAGTAAAAAATCTACTGGGTTAGTCCCAGTACCACAGTTGCAAAGTAAGAAATCTATAGATCTGGTCCCCAGTTCACAGTTGCAAGGTATGGAATATGTTCATTTGGCTCTACCATCAGAGTTTCCAGGTATAAAAACTGTGGAATTGTCTCCAAGAATAGTACAAAAAGATATGAAACCTATGGAGTTGGCCCCAAAGCCATGGTCACAGGATATAAGATCTGAGGAGACAGCCCCAATACCATTGCGTGAAGATGTAAAAACTCCTCAAATGGTAGAAAGTACAAGACTGACTCCTGAGACAAAGGTAGAAGGTATGAAATATGAAGAACTGATCCCAGGAGCACACATTCAAGCAGTAAAATCTGTAGAGGTAGACTCCAGACCAAATCATCAAGTCACAGAACCTGAAGGGATGATCTCACGGTATCAAGCTTCAGAATCTTTAGGGATGATCTCAGAACCAGGATATGCAGAAACAGAAGCAAAGCTAACCCCTGACACTGGTCACCATGGGAAAGAGTCTATGGGGTTGATACAATCATTTTTAGGAAGTACCCCCAGGTCACTGAGCCAAGCATCTATGCAGATGAACTCAATGTCATTCAGGAGCACTCTTGAGCCAATGTTCCAAAGTGTGAGAGCCATGGACGAAACTCCAATGTCACAGCACATGACACAAGAATCTCTGGAGTTGGTACTAGGATCAGAGATGCAAGGTATGAAATCAAACATGTTGACCCCAGAATCTCAAGATATGAAGTTTGTTCATCCAAATCTAGGACCATATTCAGAAGTTATGAATTATGAGAAGCTGATCTCAGAACCACAATTTCAAAATGTGAAATCTGTGTCATTGACCTCAGAACCACAGTCCACAAGTATAAAACCTGAGGAGTTGACTCTAGGGCCATTAAGGCATGATGATTTTGTGGATTTACACGTACCACTGGAAGAATCTAGTAGGTTAATTCCTGAGTCACAGTTACAACATGTTGAATCAAGGAAAGTGACCATGGAATTACATTTACAAGGATTAAAATCTGTGGGTCTAACTTCCAAACCAAGGCATCAAGACATACCATCTACAGAGTTAGCTGCTGAGATCTGGCCACAAGAGAAGGAATCTGTAGTCTTGAAACCTGGTGGTGTGATGCTCAGGCCGTATTTTCAAAAATTTTCAGAGTTGACTCCAGGTCAAGACCATCAAGACACAGAAACTGTAAGACTGATTTCTGAGGCTTTGCCCCAAGTTAATTTGCCCCAATTAATGCAAAAACCAACAGATCAAGTTATAGAATCTGCAAGAATGACTCCTCTAAGGCCACATCTTCAAGATACAGAATCATCAGAGATACCCTTAAGGTCAGAATATGCAAACACAGAAACTGTGGGGTTAGCAACATTTCCAGTTGAAAACATCCAGGAGGTAATACCAGTACAACCATATTCAGAAAAAGGATCTCTGGAGTTGACTTTAGAACCAAGGATGCAATATGAGATATCAGAGCCACTACTACAAAATTTGAAACATGTGAAGTTAACCTCTGAGTCATCCCCATTAGTGGTGGAATCTAAACAGTTTATTACAGGACCAAAACCACAAGTTACAGAGTTGACTCCAGAGCCACAGCTCCAGGAAGTAACATTCAGGCAGTTGGAGTCAGAGCCAAAACTACAAGACGTGAAATATGTTAATTTAATTCAACAGCCAACTACTACCAAAATGGTAGAATCAGAGAAGCCAATACAAGAGCCAGTCCTACAAAGTATGATACCAGAGGAACTGACTGAGGAGGTACAGCTCCAAGGTGAGTCCCTGGGACCACAGTTGCATAGCGTAAGATTTTCAGAGTTACGTCCTAAACCACCACTTCAAGGAGAAAGACTTTTAGATTTAATCTCAGGGTCTCCACATCACAGTGTGACATCTGATGAATTGACCCCAGGTTCCCCAATGCAAGAAATAAAATTGTCAGATTGTACCCCAGGACCAAAGCATCAAAGTGTTGTATCTATACAGTTGATGGCAAAACCACAAACTCAAAGTACAAAATTCATGGAACTAAGCTCAGGACCGTGCTTACAAGGTGTTAGATTTTCTGATCTGACTCCAGACCCAAAGCATCAAGGTTTTGAACATGTGCAGTTAATGCCAGGAACACAGCTTCAAGATACAAAGGCTGTAGGATTTGTAGCAGAGTCATCTTTGCAGTTAAGTCAAGGGCTCCTGGTTGAAAATATGAAACCTATTCTGTCTGTTGAAGGGTCACAGTTTAACAGCATGAAATCAGTGAAATTGACCTCAGAACTTCAAGATATGAAATCTGAGGAACTGAACCTAGGGTCAAGGCAGCATGATGTCAAATTTTCTGAATTGACCTCAGGGCCAAAGCTTCAAGGTGTCAAATTTGGGAAGCAAATCCCAGAATCACCATTTCATAGTGTGACTTCCATGGAGACAGCTCTAGAGTTAGGGCTTCAGGATTCTAAATCAGCAAAGATGTCTCCAGGGCTTCAAGGTGTGAAACAGGTGGGGCCATGGCTACAAGATGTCAAATTTTGTGATCTAACATCAGGAGTTCAGTCTCAAGGTGTGAAATCCTCTGAGTTAAATTCAGGGCCACAACTACAATATGTGAAGATTTTTGAGTTAACTCCAGAACCAATGATGCAAGGAGAAAGATCTATGAAGTTGGCCTCAGGACCTGAGCAGCAAGGGGTTAAGCCTGAGATGTTAGGGCCAAAGCCACTGTTTCAAGGCATAAAATGTGAAGCATCAGACCAAATGTCAAGCTTTGAAGGTGACATTTCTTATAAATTAGTTTCAGAGCCACAGAGACCAGATGTAAAATCTATGGAGGTGTCTCCTGGACTCCAGTTGCCAAGTGTAAACTTTTCTGAGTTGACCAGAAGACCACTGTTACAAGTTATGAAATCTTCTGGATTGACCCAAAGACCACAGATGCAAGATGTAAAACCTGCAGCAAGGACCCCAATCTCAGAGGTTGAAGGTTTACAATCTGAGGCACTAATGCCAGAACCACAGCTGGAAGATACAAAATCTGTGAAGTTAACCCCAGGACCACATTTAGGAAGTATGAAATCTATTCAGTTAATATCAAAGCCACAATTGGGAAATGTTAAATCTATGGTGTTAACCCCTGGGTCACAGGGGGAAGATGTGAAACCGGTAGAGGTGACCCCAGGCTCAAAACTTCATGGTTTAATATCTGAGTTGCTGTCCTCCAAGTCAGAGTTTAAAGATGTAAACTCTGCAGTCTTAACTCCAGGACAACATCCAAGAGGTATGAAATCTACATTGCTAACCCCAAGTCCACAGCCGGAAGGTAAAAAATCTGTGGAGATAACCTCAGGACCACCGAGAGAAGATGTCAAATCTGTGAAACTCACCTCAGACTCCAAGCTTCAAGGTGTGAAATCTGATGTGTTGGCACTGTCCTTAAGAAATCAAGGATTAAAAACTGTGACGTTCATCCCAAGAACGCAACTGCAAGATGTGAAAGCTGTGGAATTGAAACTTGGGCCAAGGATGCAAGATGAGAATTCTGTGTTTTTGGCACCATGGTCATTGCTGCAAGGGCCTAAACTGCAAGGTATGAAACCTCAGGAACTGACAAATTTGACAAAGCCCCAAATGCAAGATATGAAAATTCTGCAGCTAACCCCATGTCCAAAGCTTCAAAGTTTAAAACCTGTAGAGGAGACTCCAGATCAAGAGCTGCAATTTGCAAAACCTATGAAGTTGACCTCAAGGCCAAAGAAGCAGGTAGTAAAATCTGTGAATGCAAGCAGAAGACAAAAGTTTCAAGGAGTAAAATCTGTGGATTTAGCCCCAAAGCAACAGTTTCAAGAGACGGCAATTGTGAACTTAACTCCTGGGCCAAAACAGGTTGGTGAGATATCTGTAATCTCACCAGAGCAGCAATGTGTGAATTCAGAGTCACTGAAGAGAGGGTCTAAGTCAGAAGATGGGATGTCTTTGGAGTTAATTCCAGAGCTAAAATTTAAAGATGGAAAATTAGTAGATCTCAACTTTGAATTACAGTTGAAAGGTAGGGAATCATCTGAATTGACTCCAGAATCAAATATTCAAGGTATAAAATCTAAAAAGTTAAAACTTGAACCACAGTTGCAAAGTATGAAGTCTCCCAAGTTGACCCCAGGACCACAGTTACACCAAGTAAAATCCTCAAAGTCAACTTCAGAGCCACAGCTTCAAGGTGTGAAAACCACTGAGTTTAAACAAGAGCCACAGCCTGAGACTATGAAACATATTCAGTGGATACCAGGATATGAGTTCCAAGACGTGAAATCTGCAGGGTTAAATCTTAACCCACAACCTCAAGGTGGCAAATTTGTAGAGTTGAAATATTCAACACAGTTAAGAGATGTGAAGTCATCTGCATTGCATCTGGGGCCAAAAATTCAAGGTACAGCATATATGAAGTTTAACCTCGGGCCACAGTTGAAGAGGGTGAAAACTCCTGAGTTGTCTCCAGGACCACAGATGCAAGAAGGAAAAGTTTTGGCATCAACTTCAGAGCCACAGTTTCAAGGTATGAAAATTGTGGAGCTAAACCAAAAGCCAGAGTTTGGAAGTATGAAAACTGTTCAGTGGATGCCTGCACCAATGTTTCAAAGTGTGAAATCTCCGCTAAATCTTGAGTTGCAACCTCAGTGTGTCAAACCAACAGAGTTGATACAGTTGAGAGATACGAAGTCATCTGTATTGACCCCAGGGCCAAAGCTTCAGGATGTACAATCTTTGACATCACTCCAAGAGTCTCAGGCTCAAGGTCTCAATGTGAAACCCTGTCTACAGTTTAGCAGAATGAAATCATGTGACTTGACTTCCAAGTCAAAGCTCTGTGATATAAAATCTATGATGTTCAAATCTAGGCTTCACTTGCAAGATGGCGAATCTCCTTCATTGACCCCAGGACCATGGCATCAAGAAGTGAAACCATTACAGTCAGCCCCAGGAACACAGCTTCAAGGTGTGAAGTCTCCACTGCTTACACAAGAGCGACAGTTTCCTGAGGTGAAATCTGAGGTATTAAGCCAAGGGTCACAATTACAAAGTGATAAAACTATAGAGTTGAACTCCCCACTACACTTGAAAAGTATGAAGTCATCTGAGTTGACTCTTCAGCCAAAGCTTCAGGGCATGAAATCTGAGGATTTCAACACTGGGCCACAGTGGCAAGGTCTAAAATCTTCTGAGGTACCGTTTGAGACAAAGTCCCAAGACAAGAAAGTTACTGAGCTAATCCCTGGCTCACAGTTGCAAGGTACAATGTTTTCTAAATTGACTGTGGGGACAAAGACTCAAGGTATCAAATATACAGATTTTGACCCTGGGTCACTGTTACAAGGTGTAAACTCTTCTGGGTGGACCTCAAAGGCCAAGCTTCAAGATGTAAAACATAAAGAATTTAGCCCCTGTCCCCAGCTGCAAGTTCTAAAATCTTCTGAGCTGATCCCGGCATCAAAACTTCAAAATGTGAAATTGGCATTCAACTCTGAGTCACAATTTCAAGGAGAGAAATCTTCTCAATTAATCTCAGACTCAAATTTACAAGATGTGGAATCTGCAAAGTCCAAATCTGGGCCACCATCGCAAGGTGTGAAATCTGAGTTGACACTGGGGACAAAGCTTCAAAAAGTGAAATCAGTGGAATTCAAGTCAGGTCCACAGTGGCAAGATATAAAATCTTCCAAGTGGATCACGGGTATAAAGCTTCAAGGTGTAAAATCTATGAATTTCAGGTCTGGATCAAACTTGCAGGGTGTGAAATTGTCTGAAGTTATCCCAAGGGAGAAGCTTCAAGGTGTGAAGTCTCTAGACCTGAAACCTAGTCCAAAGTTACAAGGTGCAAAATCTGATTTGACTCTGAGGAGAAAGATTCCAGTTGTGAGATCAGTAGAGTCAGACTCCAGCCAACACTTAAAAGATATGAAATGTTCTGAACTGATTATGGGTCTAAAGCTTCAAGATGTAAAATCTAAAGGGTTAAATTCTAGACCACACTTTCAAAGTATGAAATCTTCTGAAGCGGTCTTAGGGACAATGCTTCAGGAAGCACAATCAATGTTCAACTCTGAACCACAGATACAAAGTAAAAAATGTTCTGAATTGATTCAAGGGACAAAGCTTCAAGATGAAAAATCCTTAGAGTTCAATCATGGACTGAAGTTACAATGTGGGAAATCTGATTTAACCCAGAAGAGGGAACTTCAAGGTGTGAAATCACTGGAGTTCAACCCTCAACCACAGAGACAGGGTGAGAAATCTGATTTGGGGCTAGGGTGGAGGCTTCAAGATTTGAAATCTGTTGTTCCATGTCTGCAAGGTGTGACATCCTCAGAGTTAACACCAAAGACAAAGCTTCAAAGTGGAGAATCTATAGAATTCATCACCAGGCCAATGTGGCAAGATATGAAACCTTTTGAATTGACTCTTGGTACAAAGGTACAAGATGTGAAATCTTTGGGGTTCAACTCAGCTCCACAGTTACAAGATAGAAAATTATCTATGTTGACATCAAAGGCACACCTTCAAGGTGTGAAATCTATGGAATTCAACCCTGTGGCAGAGTTGCAAGGTGCAAAATCTTCTGGGCCTATAAAGCTTCAATTGATGAACTCTATAGAAGTCAGTCCTAGCCTAGAATTTCAGGTTGCAAAATTCTGTAAGTTGGCCTTGGAATCAAAGATTCACAGTGGGATATCGTCTAAGAGCAATGCTAGAAAGCAAAAGCAAGATGAGAAATCGTGTAAGTTGAATCCATGGGAAGAGCTTCAAAATGTAAAAGTCATGGTGTTCAGTCCTAGGACACATTCACAACATATAAAATCTTCAGAATCATGCAAAAGGACAAAGCTTAAAAACGTGAAATCTTTGGAATTCAATCCTGACCAACAGCTACAAGATATGAAATCTTCTGATTTGAGTCTGGGAACAAGTCACCAAGGTATTCAATCTTTAGAGTTCAATCCTGGACCACAGTTGCAAGAGGTAAAATCTGAGTTGAGCACAGAAACTAAGCTTTCAGATGAGAAATTGCTGGAATTCAACCATGAGCCTAAATTACAAGGTGGGAGATGCTCTAAACTGAAGCCAGGGCCACAACTTCAATGTGTGAATTATATACCATTCAACACTGGGTCACAAGTGCAAGATAAAAAATCTTCAGAGTTGAATCCCAGTACGGAGCTTCAAGGTAGAAAATCTAAGGTGCTCTGCGTTGGGCCAGATTTGCAAGGTGTGAATTCTTCTGCATTCATTTCAGAACCAAAACTTCAGTGTGTAAATCCAACTGGATGCAAGCCTGGGTCACATTTGCAAGGTACAAGCTCTTCTGAATTAACTTCAGTTTCAAAATTTCAAGGTATGGAGTCTTCTAAGTTAAATTCAGGGACAGAGCTTCAAAGTGAGACATCTATGGTGTTCAACCCTGGACCACATTGCCAAGGTCTGAAAGGAGCAAAATCATCGGAGCTGACTTCAGGGAAAAAATGTCAACATATGGGATCTGAGGAGAGACTAAGCACAAAGAATCAGTGTGAGACATCTGTGGTGTTCAACCCTGGACCACACTGCCAAGGTTTGAAACCTGAATTGAGTCCAGAGTCAAAGTTTCTAAGTGTAACACCCAAAGAATGCAACCCTGGGCCACAGATGCAGTGTGCAAATTCTGAGTTGAATCCAGAGCCAAAATCACAATGTTTAAATTCTATGGGTTGCAAATGTGGGCCACCCTTGCAAGGTATAAAATCCCTTGAGTTGACTTCAGGGGAAAAATGTCAATGTATGGGAACTGAAATGAATCCAGGCACAGAGAATCAATGTGAGACATCTATGGTGTTCAATCCTGGACCACACTGTCAAGGTCTGAAATCTGAATTGAGTCCAGAGTCAAAGTTTCTAAGTGTAGCACCCATAGAATGCAACCCTGGGCCATGGATGCAGTGTGCAAAGTCTTTTAAATTGAATTCAGAACCAAAATTACAATGTTTAAATTCTATGGGTTGCAAATGTGCGCCACCCTTGCAAGGTATAAAATCCCTTGAGTTGACTTCAGGGGAAAAATGTCAAAATATGGGGTCTGAAGTGAAACCATGTACAGGGAATCAATGTGAGACATCTATGGTGTTCAATCCTGGACCACACTGCCAAGGTCGGAAATCTGAATTGAGTCCACAGTCAAAGTTTCTAGGTGTAACACCCACAGAATGCAACCCTGGGCCACAGATGCGGTATGCAAAGTCTTCTAAGTTGAATCCAGAGCCAAAATCACAATGTTTAAATTCTATGGGTTGCAAACGTGGGGCATCTTTGCAAGGTATAGAATCCCTTGAGTCAACTTCAGGGAAAAAATGTCAAAATATGGGATTTGAAGTGAAACCATGTACAGGGAATCAATGTGAGACATCTATGGTGTTCAACCCTGGGCCACATTGCCAAGGTCTGAAATCTAAATCGATTTCAGGGTCAAAGTTTCTAAGTGTAACACCCACAGGATGCAACTGTGACCCACAGATACAGTGTGAAAATTCTTCTGAGCTGAATCCAGAGCCAAAATTACAATGTGTAGATTCTATGAAGTGCAAATGTCGGCCACCCTTGCAAGGTATAAAATCTCCTGAGTTAACTTCAGGGACAAAATGTAAAGGTAAGAAATCTTCTGATTTTAATCCAGGGCCAGAACTTCAAGGTATAAAATCTATTATGTTCAATCCTGTGCAGGATTTACAAGACATAAAATGTGAATTGACTCCAGGGACAAAGTCTCAAGGTAGAACCTCAACAAAGTTCAACTCTGGCCCACAGCAGCAAGGTGTAAATTCTACTGGGTTGAATTCAGGGATAGAACTTCAATACTTAAGTTCTGTAAAGTCTAATCCAGGGCCACAGATGCATGGTATGAAACCCTCTGGGCCAGAATCTCATGGTACAAAATCTATGTTGTTCAACCTGGAATCACACTTGCAAGAAGCAAAATCTCCTGAGTTAACTTCAGGGACAAAGTTTCCAGAAGTCCAATTTTTGGTCAATCATGCTGGGTCAGAGCAACAAGTTGTGCAGTCTGTGTTCACTTTGGGCCCTCAGTTAAATGTTATGAAACCTATGTTATTTTTACCAGAGCAACTGTTTGAAGATATAAAATCTATGAAGATGAATAAAGAGCCACTGCTTTGTGGTACCAATTCTACAAAACTGATTTCAGACTCTGAGCTTCAGAATTTGAAATGGAATGTGTTTGCTCTAGAGCCATGTTTTCAAAAAGTGAAATCTATGGAATTAAATTCAGGGCCACATCCTCAAGGTATGAATTGTGAGGAGTTGCCCTCACACCTCAGGCAGCACAGTATAAGATCTGTGGTCTTTGCACCAGAGCCATGTTTTCAAGATGGGAAACCTCTGGAGTTGAAACCAGAGACACAACCTCAAGATGTGAATTCTAATAAACTGATTTCTTGCTTCAGGCAGAAATCTGTAGTGTCTGTATCAGTGCCATGTTCTCAGGATGTGAAATCTATGAAGTCAAACCTACTGCCCCAATCTCAAAGTGTGAATTTTTTAGGATCATCATCATGTCTCAGGTCACAATGTGTTAAATCTGAGATCTCTGCACCAGAGCCATGTCTTCAAAATATGAAATCTGTAGAGTTGACACCAGGGTCTCAAGAACAAGGCATGAATTGCCAGGAGCTGACTTCAGGATTGCAAGGTGTCAAATCAGGAATCTTGGCACCAGAGTCAACTAAGAACTTCATACCAGGACCAATGTTGACTAGTGTCAAATTTTCAAATTTGTCTCCAGAATCACAGCAACAAGGTGTGAAACATTTGGAGTTTACTCCAGAACCAAAGTTGCAAAGCACAAGGCATGCAAAATCATCTTCAGTGTCTCTGCAACAAGCTATAAAACCTGTGGAGTTAGCATCAGAGTCACTGTTTCAAAGACCAAAATCTGAGGATCTAACTCCAAGAACAAGCTCTCAAATGATGGGCTCCACTGAAATCATCCCTAGGCCAGGGCATCACTTTATAGAACATGAAGAGATGATTCCAAAGCCAATGCATCGAGTCCCTAAATCTGTTAGTTTGACTTCAATACCAATTTATCAAGTTACAGATTCTTCAAAAATGGCAAAAAGTTTGGCACATCAAGACACAGAAACTATAGAGAAATCTGTGAAGTTGACCCAAAAGCCAAAAGGAAAAGCCATGAAAGCTTCAGGAATGCCTCTGAAACTAGATCTTCAAGTACCAGAATTTGTTGATCTGACTCCAGTGCTAAGGAATCAAGATTCAAAATCCTTAAAATTAACACCAAAGAAAAGCCACCAAACCTGGAAACTCTGGAGTTGCTCTCTCAGTCAGGGTCCCAAGTTAAGGAGTTACATACAGGGCAGCTGCAGCAAGTTGTGGAATCTGAAGGGATGACTTCAGGACCCAAGGATCACACTACAGAAACTATGGGGTTGACCTTCAAGACAAAGCTGAAAGGGGAGGAATTTCTTAGAAGGAGTCCAAAACCAATAAATAAAACCACTGATGCAGAGAGATATTCAAGGCCCTACCCTCAAGCCCAGGAATCTGTGGAGGTGATCTCCGGGCAAAAACTGCCAAGGGGAGAGTCTATAGCATTGATTACAAAGGCATTTCAAGATGTCCCAGAATCTTCAGAGATGACAGAAGGGATACGATATCAAGTTCCTGGGTCTATAGGTTTGACCTCTAAGCGATTCCTAAAGGCAAAGCCAACAGGTCAAGTTGCAGGATACGCAGAATCTGCAGAGGTCACCACTGAGACATGGCAACAAGGGGAGGGAAAAATGAAGCTTACACAGTCACAGAATCAAAGTATGAAATATTCAGAAACAGCCCCAGGACTACTGGGTCAAATTACAGAATTCATGAGGATTAGTCCAAAGCCACTAGAACAAGTCACAAACTCTACAAAGACACAGCTTCAAGTTGCTCAAGCAATAGGGGTAAAGCCAGTAGCTCCCATCAGAGTTGCTACACCTGTGAAAGTGACTCCTGGGCCACCATATCAAGTTGTGAAGTCTGTAACATTAACATCATGGCCAAACTCTCAAATGGTAGACTGTGCTGAGTTGACTTCAAAACCACAAGATGTGAGACCTTCAGAGTTTACCTCAGGCTTAAGGTTGCAAAATGCAAAATTTAAGAAATTAAGCACAGAACCAAAGTACCAAACTTTGAAAAGAATGGATTTGACAGGGTTTCAAATTGTAAAGACTATGGGGCCACCACTGCAAATTGTAAAATCTGAGGAATTAGCACCAGGGCCAATTCCCCAGATTGCAGAACCAATAGGAGTGGGGCTTAAGGCAACAAATTACTTGGATTTATTCCCAAGGCTACATCTTCAAGAACCAGTAGAATCTATAGAATTAACTCCAAGGCCAAATACTGAAGTGAAATCTGCAGAATTAACCACACAGCCAACATCTACACTTGAGGCACCTACAGTGTTAAATCATAAACAAGGGCTTCAGGCTGTGAAATCTACAGGGATAAAAACAGGGCCTCCTCAAGTCATGGAATCTGAGGATTTGAATTTAAGTGAGGTGTGTCAGAATAAGGACTCTGAGGAGGGATCATCAGAAGAAGAGTTACAAATAGGGAATTATTTCTCTAGGTTTCTAAACAACTCTTCAGACTCACTTAGCTCAAGTTCTGTCAGAACATCTGAATTAGATCTTTGGGATTCTGAGATGCCACAAGTATCAAATGTGTTGGATATAAAAAACCTTGTGACAGATATTTTGCAACCTGAGGAGTCTTTTATAGACCTTGATACGATACAATCTTCAACTTTTTCCTTATCCCTTCATAACCAACCCCTTGCCGAGACAGCTATTACTGTAAAAAACTCAAATTCTGAGATCCCAGGAGTGGATGTCATACCTAATGAAAGGACTAAGAGGAAACATGTGGAGGAGTCAGAGAGCTCACTCCAGAGACTCTCACAACATTCACCACAAGACTGGAGATCACCACCTAAGTTTTTCCAGGCAGAGTCAGGGGCTCAAAGAGCCCGTTCCTGGCCTGTCCTGGGCAGGCAACGGAATGTCTGGGAGAGTCGCTCCTCGAGGCCACGACTACCTAGAAAATACCTCTCCAATATGCTAATGATGGGGAATGTCTTGGGGACCACTATGGAAAGGAAGCTTTCTTCTCAAACATCTTTAACAGAAAGAGCCACTGAAGATACCTGTCAATCTATTCAGAATTTATTTGGGGTTCCAGCTGAATTGATGACATGTTCTGAGAGACTGCTTGAGAAGGGTCAAGGTACTATCTCTCAGCCTTCAGTGGTCAAAAACTACATTCAGAGACATACTTCATGCCATGGTTATGAGAAAAAAACACCTTTAAGGATATGGACACGTAGTTCCATGCCCTCCATAATACAGCACTACTCTGGGAGTAGAAAGAGAATAAAGAAAAAGTCAAAACCCTGCGATATATCTCAGGAAGTCATTCAGTACATGCCTGTTTCATGCACAGGGAGTCAGCCTCCTGCCCCAGCAAAGTCAGAGTCTTCCCTCAACATATTTTTTGCCAGGAGAGATTCTGTTCCAATGGAAGAGACTGAGAACTCACACAGTGATTCACAGACAAGGATTTTTGAGTCCCAACACTCCCTCAAGCCAAGTTATCTTCCCCAGGCCAAGCCTGACTTCTCAGAACAGTTCCAGCTGCTACAAGATTTGCAACTAAAAATAGCAGCAAAACTGTTGAGGAGTCAAATACCCCCCAATGTACCTCCACCTTTAGCTTCAGGTCTGGTCCTAAAATATCCTATCTGCCTACAGTGTGGCCGATGTTCAGGATTTAATTGCTGTCATAAATTACAGGCTGCTTTTGGGCCTCACCTTCTTATTTATCCACAGCTTCAACTTGTAAGCACTCCTGAAGGCCATGGAGAGATTAGGTTACATCTTGGCTTTAGGTTGCGAACTGGTAAAAGACCCCAGCTCCCAAAGTATCACAGAAGAGACAGACCAGTCACACCAAGGAGCCTTAGATCAACATCATTAAGGAAAGCCAAAGGTTATACACGAGCTTCCAAGAGTCCTACTTCTACAATAAATTTCCAGTCTGGGTCGTCCCAGGCTCCTGCTCCTATAGAAGTCCGTATCAGGCAAAGGCAATATGACAGCTCTAGCCTAATAGAAAAGACAGAAATTAGAGAGCCTGGACACTATGAGTTCACTCAAGTTCACTCTCTATCAGAGAGTGACTCTGAAAGCAATCAGGATGAAAAATGGGCTAAAGTGAGAACCAAAAAGACCTATGATTCAAAATATCCAATGAAAAGAATCCCTAAGGAAGTTAGATCACAAAATACAAAGTTCTACACAAATGGTAGAGCTATAATACAGAGTTCCTCTAGGGAATTACCAAACCAGTTAAGAAGGAAGAGGACTGGAGCATCTCAGACAACGGCCGCCTCTTTAAAAAGACAACCTAAGAAATCCTCCCAACCAAAATTTATTCAACTACTTTTTCAGGGCCTAAAGCAGGCAATTCAAGCAGCACACAGAATTATGGCTTTGGCTGGGCAGAAGCCTGAGGACACAACAAGGTCAGACTACTTCTGGTCAAGCAAAACCTACCTTCCAAAACAAAAAGCCAGAGACTACTGCTCAACAAAAGACAGCAAAAGACACAGGATGCCAACTCTCAAGCTAAGGCATTCAAACTCAGTCACCAAGCAGGAAAGCACGCGGTGGGAAGAAACAGACCAATTCAGACCAGCTCAACAACCAAAAAGGGATAGCTCTTTCCAACTCAGACCTAAGCAATTACCCAAGCCCACAGTTTCCCAAAGAAGTACCACTCTCAAAAACATCTCAACCAGCCAGTGTTTGGGTCCTGTTCAAAATGAGAGTAGTAGCAGAGCTAAGAAAAACTTTAACAGAAATGAAATCTCTAACCAGGAGTCCAAGAACTTCAAACCAGGAATCAGAGTTCATGCTGCAGGGAGACTCTTACAACCTGGTTCTCTTATGAAGAGGACTTCACATAGTCACCTTAAAGGGAAACCCACACACAAGGAACGAAACCACCAGAGCTTCGGCTTCAGTAGGGAAAGAACCCCATGTTACTCTTCTGGAAGAAGCCAATACAGTCCCTCTGAGAGGGACCAGCACAGTACCTCTGAGAGGAGCCATAGAAGTACCTCTGAGAGGAGCCATAGAAGTACCTCTGAGAGGAGCCATAGAAGTACCTCTGAGAGGAGCCATAGAAGTGCCTCTGAGAGAAGCCACCGCAGCGCCTCTGAAAGGAGCCACCGCAGTGCCTCTGGGAGAAGCCATCGAAGCGCCTCTGAGAGAAGCCATCACAGCGCCTCTGAGAGGAGCCATCGCAGCGCCTCAGAGAGGAGCCATCGCAGCGCCTCTGAGAGGAGCCATCGCAGCGCCTCTGAGAGGAGTCATCCAAGCCCTTCTCAGAGGAGCCATCACAGTCTCTCTGAGAGGAGCTATCGAGCTCCCTCTGAGAGGAGATGTCGCAGTCCCTCTGAGAGAAGGTGTCGCAGTCCCTCTGAAAGAAGGTGTCGCAGTCCCTCTGAGAGGAGCAATCGCAGTCTCTTTGAGAAACTTCGTCGCAGTTCCTCTGAGAGGAGAGGGCACAAGCCCTCTGAGGGGAGCAGACAAAGTCCCTCTGAGAGGAGCCACACCAATCCCCTCAAGGAGAGACTCAAACACAGCTCCCCTAGGGAGAGGCCCAGGCATGGTTTGAGTAAAGATTTCAATAGTAACTCGAACACGTCTCCTAGAGACCACACCAAAAATCCCCAAAGGAGGGCAAGTTTGGAGGCCTGACACTAGTAGATGGAAGAGACCCGCCCCCGTTATTCATTGCCTAGCTCAAGTCTCCCCTGAGCGGCTCTGGCTTCTTTCCTACTCGGCCAAGGCCTCTACTTCCTAAGCCCTCAGCAATGAAAGAGTTTCTTCGTCTCTCTACCTGGGGGGAGGGAGAGCGGGAATGGGTCTGTCATTTCCCTAAGATAAATAAAGGGGCAATAATTGACCTTCCTGTGCATCAAGAAAGACCACTCTTCTCGCGGGGTGGAGCCTGGGGGCGCCGGAAGGGCAGGAGAGGTTGTGCAAACCGAGGGAACGAAAGGGAGGGGCTCTCAGGCCAAAGTTGACGCTCCAAACCCCACCCCCAGTTTCCCGGGTCCCACCGCGCACTGCCGGGGCGGGGTCTCAGAGGAAAGGGGGCTAGTCACGTGACTCGCCCCTGCCGCAGCCCCCTCGGAAGCTGCTAGGCGGAAGTAGACGTTCGCCACCGGGCTCGCGGACCCGACTCCACATCCGGGAGCGGAGAGGAGAGCGGAAGTGGCGTTGGTCTGGCCGGAGCCCTTGGGTGAATTTGTTAGGCGTGGAGAGGGAGTGATGTCTTCCAGACTCGGTGCAGTGCCCGCTGTGAGTTTCTCGGTTTGACCGTTACGCTTTAGGGGTAGCGCTGTCGAGCGCGCCACACGCGGTGCCTCGCTTTTGTCCCCTGCTCAGAGTCGGTTTTCTCAGAGCTCAGCGTAGGCCCCACCCTTCTAGGTCAGATCTATGAGCCCCCGTATTTCCCCCCCACTTCTGCTGCCCGTTCCCTACCCCCCTTGGACTAAGTTCCTCGTCAGATTACCGTTAGTCTCTATTCCTTTTACATCCTCAATGTCTCCCATATCCTTTGTCCTGTCTTTCCGCCTCCCGCGTATTCTTGGACCGGGGCTTTGAGAATGGAAGAGATGAAGGCTCTGGTGTTGTCACCTGCCTTGACCCCGTAGGTAGGGCGGCGCACTTTTCCTAAAAAGTCTTGCCTTGTTCGTTTTGCAGTAGTAGCCCCAGGAGAGCTTCAGTTCTTGGCGAAGGGGGATTCATCTTTTTGTGGTCAAGTTTCAGAGGTCCCTAGCATACACTCACTTATGTGCTTACCATTTGCTAGACCCCGGGACCCACACCCTTTAAGCAGCAGAGGAGCACGAGGATCGTGGGAGCTAAGAAGTAAGTGAGGTTTTCTGCAGTCCATTTATAATTGTATCACCAGCGTTGTCCAATAGAACTTCCTGTGATGATAAAAATATTCTGTATTTACACTGTCAAGTATGATAGCACTGGAAATGTGGCTAGTAGCAGTGAGGAACTGAATTTTAAATTGTATGTTGATTAACTTAAATTTAAATAGCCACCTGTGGCTAGTGGCCATCTGATAAGACAGTGCAGGTCTAATCTTGGTGTGGGGGAGGAAAAGGTCCCTTGCAAAAAAAAAAGTACGGATTATAATAAAAATGGAATGTGACTCTGTAGCCCTGCATTTCTTTAGACGTCATATATGTACTCATGAATACATTGATGAACTTGGGAAGGACTGATGAAAATGAATAAGTACTTATATTTTCAAACTACTTGGCTTCAAGACTAGTTTATTATATTGTATACTGACTGCACTAAGCTTTTCCATATTTGTTAATACAAAAAAAAATCTTGTTCAGGAGATACTCAGAAAGGATTAGTTCCTTCATGTAACGTTTACTAAATATCTGCTTTGTGCCAGTTGTGTGATAGGTTAGATACACAGACATGAAAAACACAAGGAGATCAACACAATAATGTGTAATGAAATATTTTTATTGCAAGAATTGTATATAGCCTTTTGGGAAGGGGAGTGATGTTTGGAAGGGAAGGGTTACCGGAGCAAATCACTCCTAAACAGACTTTCAAGTCAAGGAATAATGGATTTAACCATAAGGAAAAGGATTTTTTTGTTGGCTTTTCAGAAGAAATAACAATGTGAATTTGTAAAAGGTTTTAATGGAATAGCAAATGGGTAATTGTTAGGAAATGTAAAGGTTAATAATGGCCTCTCATCCATTGATAATCAGAATCATCCGGCATCAGAATCCCTATTTTTAACTGGTCTAGGATATTGTGAAGTTTGAGAATCACTGGTGAGAATTGAGATTAGAAAAGTAAAGGATGAAAACGTGGAAAAAATCAGTGTTTAAGGCTTGGGTAGAATAAAAAAAGGCTGTAGATGATACTGAGATGAACTTACAATATTTTTCTAATAAAATATAACTTTTCACCTAGAGAATGAACTAGGGGCTCTTAAAAATTCTTGGTAGATCAGAAAGGAGTTGGAAATAGGTTAAACTTTTCATCTTCGTGATAAGAAGCCAAGACTAAACAACAAATTATTTTAAAGTCACTACCATTATGATAGCCATTGTTGGAGCCAAAAGCTTTTTCTTGTCATATTTATGGAAAGTGAGTGAGTGAGTGAAAGTCACTCAGTTATGTTCGACTCTTTGAGACCCCACGGACAGTAGCCCACCAGACTCTTCTGTCCATGGAATTCTTCATGCAAGAACACTGGACTGGGCTGGGTTGCCATTTCCTTCTCCAGGGGATCTTTCCGACCCAGGGATCAAACCCGGGTCTCCTGCATTGTAGACAGATTGTTTACTGACTGAGCCACCACAGAAGCCCCAGGAAAAAGAAGTTTGATATTAATCTGGTTTTTAATAAATAATAAAAAATAAATAAACCCTGAGTTGATGAGTACTGTAAAATACTTGAGAATTGTTTTTATTGAGTGCTTTAAAAATAAGAGACCTGGAGAGAGAATTCCCTATCCACATTGACTTAATCCTCAAGGTGTTAATCACACTGACATATAAACTATTGATATTTCACTATACTCATGCTTATTCATGAGCAGGGAGCTGGGTATGTCTGAGTCCAACCTTGATAGTATAGAAATTCCTATGAGGATGTTTCTAAGAGGAGTCATATGGGACTTGACTATAGCCTGTTGATACTATCAAGTCTTTCTGGTAGAGATTATTCCCGTTGTTTGGTATGGTGGGTTTTGGCCCTAG
The DNA here is from genome assembly GCF_027580195.1 of Bos mutus. Lineage (NCBI taxonomy): Eukaryota > Metazoa > Chordata > Mammalia > Artiodactyla > Bovidae > Bos > Bos mutus. Next base: position 34,662,423 of record NC_091627.1, read on the forward strand.
AGGACTGGCTATTCCCATTAAATTTTTTTTTATACCTTCACTGAGGTATAATTGAAGTGCAGTGGCTGCATATATTGAAAGTATACGGTACCTTCAGCTTTGACATAATGTAAGTACCCACGAAACTGTCACCACAATCAAGATAAGTTTCCCTGTCTCCCATAAGTTTTCTCATGTCTCTTTGCAATTCATTCCTCCCTCTACTCGGGTTGCCAGACACCCACTGACCTGTTTGCTGTCACTGTACAGTGGTTTGCATGTTCTAGGATTTTACATAAATGAAATCAGACACTATGTCCTCTTTTTGCATGATTTTTTTCACTCAGAATAATGATTTTAAGTGAAAAATAGTTTCTGTTGCTAAAAAGAATTCCATTATGGATATACCATAATTTGTTTAGCCATCTACCTGAGAGATGTTTGCATTATTTTCAATGTGGGGGTGTTAGAATAAGACTGCCATGAACATTATGTGCAAGTCTCTGTGTGGAAAAATATTTTTGTTTTCTTGAGAAATAGTTAATATATATTTATTAAGATGGTATTTACCATCTTAGGTTGATTAGCTCATATGTCAGGAGTATGTTTAACTTTTTAAGAAGTTATTTTGCAAGTTGGTGGTAGATTTTACATTCCTACCAGCAGTGTATGAAAGTAAGTCTCTAATTTTAGCAACTTTAATGGTGTATAGTGGTGTTTCATTTTGGTTTTAATTAGCATTTTCCTGATGAATAATGATGTAAAACATCTGTTTATGTATTTTATTGGTCATTCATATATCTTCTTTTGTCAGATGTGTGTTCATGTCTTTTGCCACCAAAAAAAAAAAGTTCCATCTCGCTATTAAATTGTACTATTTACTTAAAAAAAATTTTTTTTTAATACAGTTCATTTGTTACATATATCTTGACTATTTCTTCAAGTCAGTGGTTTGCATTTCATTTTCCTAATGATATCTTTTGAAGAGCAAAAGTTTTAAATTTATCATTAAAAATAAAAAGAATTTTATCATTCTTTCCTTTGATGTTTTGTGCTTTTTGTGTTTTATTTAAGGAAACTTTGCCATCTCTAATTGCAAAGATTTTTTTCCTGTGTTTTCTTCCAGGTGTTTTATAGGTTTTGCATTCAGATCTATGGCTCATTTACAGTTAATTTTTATGCATGGTGTGCTATAAAGATCAGTATTAATTTCTTATATATCTAGTTGTTGAAAAGATTTTCCTTTCCCTATTCAATTGCCTTTGCACCTTTGTCCAAAATCAGTTAAATGTACATAGGTGTGGGTTTCCTTGGTGGCTCACTGGTAAAGAATCCACCTGCCAATGCAGGAGACATGAATTCGATCCCTAAGTCAGGAAGATCCCCCTGGAGAAGGACATGGCAACCCATTACAGTATTCTTGCCTGTAAAACACCATGGACAGAGAAGCCTCGTGGGCTACAGTCCATGGGGTCACAAAAAGAGCCAGACACAACTTAGTGACTAAACAACAACATATATAGGTGTGGGTCTGTTTCTGAACTCCTGTTATCCTATTCCACTGATGTATATATATGTTTGTCTTTTTGCTAATGCTGAACTGTCTTGATACTGTAGCATTAGAGTAAATCTTGAAATCAGTTGTCATGTACTTTCTTGTTTTTTCAAGATTGTTTCAGCTGTTATATTTTCTTTGCTTTTTAATATAAATTCTACAGTTTGTCATATCTATAAAAAGAAGCTAAAATAAAAATAAAAAAGGAAGCATGCTGGAGTATTGATTGGTATATATATTGAATCTGTAGGTAGATTTAGGGAGAATTGCCATTTTTAACAATGTATTTTCTGATTTATGAGCATATTTTCCATTTGTTTCGGTCTTCATTTTTTCTTACCATTGTGTTGTAGTGTTCATTGTAAAAGTCTTGGATAGCTTTTTTAAAAATTTTAATTGGAGGCTAATTACTTTACAATATTCTGGTGGTCTTGGATGGCTTTTGTTAGATTTGTTTTTAGGTTCCTAGATTTGTTCCTAGATGCCTGTGTTTTTTGTTATTGTCTATGCTATTATTTTTATAAGTCTATTTTCTAGTTGCTTGTTGCTAGCAGCTACGAATACAGTTGAACTTTTGTACTTTAACCTTGTATCCTGCCACTTGCTAAATTCGTTTTTAATTCTAGTAATTGTTTCATATATTTCCTTAGATCGTCTTTGTAAACAAACTGTGAAAAATCTGTTAAAAAAATCTGCAAATCAGTTCAGTTGCTCAGTCGTGTCAGACTCTTTGTGACCCCATGGAATGCAGCACACCAGGCCTCCCTTTCCATCACCAACTCCTGGAGTTTACTCAAACTCATGTCCATTGAGTCGGTGATGCCATCCAATCATCTCATCCTCTGTGTCCCCTTCTCCTCCTGCCTTCAATCTTTCCCAGCATCAGGGTCTTTTCAGATGAGTCATTTCTTCTCATCAGGTGACTAAGATTTGTAGAATTCTCTGCTTTTCTTTTTCTGTCAGTTTGATTGTGTATACTTTGAGCCTCTGTTGTTAGACATGTACAATGAGTAATTATGTCTTCCTGATGTTATTTTTATTATGAAGTGTTTCTTTTTATCTCTGGTAATACTGTTTGTCTTGAGTCTATTTTATCTGATAGTAAAATAGCTACTCCAGCCTTAATATGTTTGCTGATGGCATAGTATAATTGTTTTATACCTTTACTTCCAATCCACATATGTCGTTTATATTTAAAGTGTGCCTCTTGTGGATAGCCTATATTAAAATACTTTTTTATTTACTCTCTCAATGTCTGACTTTCACCTGGAGAAATTAGGCCGTAAACATTTAAATTAATTATTGACATGATTGGATTTAAGTTTGCCATTTAATTATTCTCTCTACCTTGTTTTTTTATTCCTGTATACCTTCTTTTGGACTATTTAAATGTTTAGTCTTCCATTTTATTTTATTTAATTTTTACTCCCCCCCCCCTTATTTTTGGTGGGGGAGAGATTTGGTAATGGTTGCTTTCAGAATTACAATATACATACCTGTCATTTCATCATCTACTTAAAGTTAATATCCAACCATTTTGCTTAAATGTAGAAGCCTTAACAACTATATAGATTGCTTTAACTGCCTATTGCTGACTATTAAATTATAGCTGTTGTATATGTTACATCTACATTTACCTTACTAGATAATGTTAAAATTTTGCTTTAAACAGTTTTTAATATCTATCCACCTATTTACCATTTCTCTTACTCTTTCTTCAGTATTAAAAATCCAAATTTCCCTCTAGTGTCATTTTTTCCTTCAGTTGAAATTATTTCCCTTTGCATTTTTCGCAGAGCAGGTCTGCTGGTGACAAATTTTCTTGGTTTTTCTTCATCTTAAGGGTATTTTTCACTGAATATGGAATTTCAGGTTGATGAATCTTTTCTCTCAGGATCTTAAAGATGATGTTGTGCTGTCTTCTGTCCTTGGTTTCTGTTGAGAAAATCATCATTTGAATCATTGTTCTCTGTAATATGTCATTTTTTTCCTAGCTGCTTTCTGGATTATTTTAATCTTCAGTTTTAAACAGTTTCATTAAGATACATCTAGGTGTGTTTTTCTTTGAATTTATCCTATTAAGTGTTTGATTTACAGCTCCTTGAATCTGTAAATTTTAAGTCTTTCATTAAACTTGGGGAATTTTTCCACCATAACCTTTTAAAAAATATTTTTTCTTAGTCTCTCTCTTTCTTCTTCTGTGATTCCAACTATGTCTAGGTTAGATCTTTTGATATTGATCCACAGGCTGTTGAGGCTCTGTGGACTGTTCTTCAGTCTTTTTCCCTCTTTGTTCTTCAGATTGGATAATTTCTCCTGATCTGTCTTAAGTTCATAGATTCTTTCCACTGTCATCTCCCTTTTGTTACTAGTCCATCCAGTGAGTTTTTAATTTTTTTTTTTTGTTATTTTTCAGTTCTTAAATTTCATTTGGTTCTTTTTTATGATTTTTATTTTTCTGCTGATAATTCCTGCATTTTCCTTTATTTCAAGTGTGTTTTCCTTTCATGAAGTGTAGTTGTAATAGCTGCTTTAAAGACTTGGATAGTTCCATCATCTGCATCACTAACATCTGTTTATCATCTGTCCTTTAAGAATTGCTTGCATTTTACGGGTTCTTTGTATGCTGCATAATTTTGGATTTTTATTCTCAAGATTGTGAATGTTATTTGTATAGACTGTGGGTCTTTTTAGAATCCTCTGGGGATTGTTGCTGTTTTTATTTCTGTTTAGGTTTAGACCATAAATTCTGTCTTGCTTCCGAAGGCATTGGTTCAATCTTAGTTCCTTTGAGTCTTTTTTATGATGGTTTAGAGCTAAGGGGTTAGTTTTAGACTTTTTCAGGTTTTTCAAATCCTGTTTTCAGTTTTCCAATCTTTTAATACATTGGTTTGGATCTGTTTCACACTGATAACACAGGGGTTAGTCTGAGACTTGTGTGCTTTGTTCAAATCTTATTACACTTTTCAAACCCTTTGCTAAGCTGGTTTGACTATGTTCCATACATACATAGCTCAGGTTAAGCAGTGATTTGTGTGGATTTGTACACAGAATTATGAGATTACCTTCTTTGCCTGCCTTTACTCGTGATTCACTCACATTCTCTGGTATGTAGAGACCCCTTTTCATGGATTCTAAGGCCAAAAAGTTTCTACTGGAATTTAAGCTGTCCATGCCAGTCTGCAGGTGGAGCCCATCATATTGCAAAGCCACTTATGAGAGGGAAAAAACTAGAAAGCATACCTGTGTAACTCACTTCTACCAGTTTTAACTCTTCTGCACAATCCACCTGCTTTTGTTTACTTTTTGAGGTCCAGAGTTTTTAGTTGTAATCAGCAGGAGGAATGGGCTATAGTGGGCGTATGCCACCATGCAAAAGCGGGACATTTCTATATTAAAGCTGTAATATTGGACCTCATGTACAGAGAGCTGAGAATCATTTTTCCCTTTTTGTGGCATACTGACATTGTAAGTCCCTGTTATTTTTCTGTTTTTCCAATCCCCACGTCAGTCCCCATCCTCCCAGAGACAGCCGTACTAACAAGTTTGATATTTGTCCTTAAATAGTTGAGTCCTTGTAAAATAGCTAGTGCTGTTTGTGTATTTGATAATTTACTGAATTGACATTGTACTATAGATCTTGTTCTGTTTCTTTTTTTAAATTTTATTTTATTTTTAAACTTTACAATATTGTATTAGTTTTGCCAAATATCGAAATGAATCTGCCACAGGTATACCTGTGTTCCCCATCCTGAACTCTCCTCCCTCCTCCCTCCCCATACCTTCCCTCTGGGTTGTCCCAGTGCACCAGCCCCAAGCATCCAGTATCGTGCATCGAACCTGGACTGGCGGCTCGTTTCATACACGATATTATACATGTTTCAATGCCATTCTCCCAAATCTCCCCACCCTCTCCCTCTCCCACAGAGTCCATAAGACTGATCTATACATCAGTGTCTCTTTTGCTGTCTCGTACACAGGGTTATTGTTACCATCTTTCTAAATTCCATACATATGCGTTAGTATACTGTACTGGTGTTTTTCTTTCTGGCTTACTTCACTCTGTGTAATAGGTTCCAGGTTCATCCATCTCATTAGAACTGATTCAAATGTATTCTTTTTAATGGCTGAGTAATACTCCATTGTGTATATGTACCACAGCTTTCTTATCCATTCATCTGCTGATGGGCATCTAGGTTGCTTCCATGTCCTGGCTATTATTCCACAATATGCTTTTTAGTTATGTTTGTAGATGTGTAGAGATGGTTTCTTGCTTCTAACAACTACATAGTATTCTGTAGTAAGCATGTATCACATTTTACTTTTTTTCCCCCTAAGAATGGTCACCGGTGTTACTTCTAACTCCCTGCTACCACAGACCTCTGTGTGTAATTCTTACCAACTCTACCTCTAAAGTATTGTCTTGAGTTTGTTGGTTTGCCATCTCTACTGCAAAACTTTAGTTCAAGTTCAAGCTTAAGCTTTCGTCATCTCTTACCCATACTGTTGCAACAAACTGCCAACTCTTCTCTTTTCATTCACTCATCCTCTGTGGGTCAATTTTTTCATACAGCATCCAGTGTGGCCTTTCTAAATCTATCTGCCATAAATCTAAGGCAGGTCTCACACAGTTGGTTGGAAAAGGGGTGTCTCAGAGATCCTGGACGACAGCTTGAGAACTGCTACTCTACCACACTTTGAGCCACCTAGAAGATACTGTGTTGCTACTAAGTAAAGTTTGTTAACTATATAAGTGACTGGTCTTAGATTTGGAAATTTGGATCTAGCTGTATACCAGATTTCTGGCCGGTGTAACTCAGATAAGATAGTTCCCTTCCTTTAGCTATGAAATCTAAGTATCATGTTGCTTAAGTAAGACAGGGTGCTCTGACATCAAGGTTTAGGGCTGAGGCTAAGGGAAAAGGAAGATGGATCAGACTAGAGCCTACAAACTGTTCTTTTCCTTCTTTATTCTCAGGGGTACTATTTGGTTACTGTCCCTCTGCCAGAGAAATAGAGAAGCCTGGATATACCTTCCAATAGACCAGGGGATCTTCTGAAGGGTCATCAAACACCCTGTTACTTTTACTACTTTCTTTTATTTGATGAATTTAGGAAAGAATACCTATTTTGGCTATAAAGTGATCATTATGGAGAGTGTTTATTCTTTCTGATTACAGTAAAGTATAATAACAATTTTATGTATTGTATCAGGCCAGCTGTTTTGTTAAAAAATTACAATCTAAATTGTTTTTGTTATCAGGCTTCTTAGTTTTTTTGCACAGGTAACCAACTTGATTATCTTCTTAGGATATAATACAATTAATAGGAACTTTATCCCAGACCACCCTTTGTGGTATTTCTCTTTGTGTCATGTTAGTAGCAGGACCCAATGCTCCATAAAGGATAATAGTTTCCAGTACACTATCCCTCACGATGACTCCTTAAGCGGTTCATCATCTGCTTCTTCATGTGAACCAGTGAGTGATTTTCCAGCATCTTTCCGAAAATCTACCTACTGGATGAAGATGAGAAGGATCAAGTCAGCTGCTGCTTCCCATGTAGAAGGTATCAGTATTGTTATCTTATTCTATCTTATTCCAAAGACAGAGAACTCTCTACTTACATTTTGAGGTCGTGGTTTAGTCGCTAAATTGTATCTGACTCTTTGTGACCCTATGGATTGTAGACCAGGCTCCTCTGTCCATGGGATTTCCCAGGCAAGAATACTGGAGTGGGTTGCCGTTTCTTTCTCCAGTATTTTGAGGTAGCTATTGTAAATGACTTTTAAAGTATTAAGTACCACATATGTGTTTCTTATTAGTGATTGAATTTTCTTTTGGCTGTGCTATGCAGCTTGTGGGATCTTAGTTCCCCAACACAGGATTAAACCCGGGACCCAGCAGTGAAAGCACTGAGTCCTAACCACTGGACAGCCAGGGAACTCCCTTGAAATTTTTTAAGGTGTCAGGCTGTCACATATTATTAGTTTCATGAACTGTTCCTCTATTTTACTGAGTGAAAGTCTGCAGATCTTATTTCTCTAGGCTATACTGGTATCACCTTTCCTTTTCATATGAATTGAACTTTTTTTTCCATTGTTCTAGAGTGATCCTCTGTTGAAGGTTTAGGGGCAGGTGGTAAAAGGGCTATTCTAAGTAGAATTTTCTTAGTGGTTATAGTCTGAAGGGTTCTTAGGAGCCCTTTATCTTGGACAGTTAGCCTCAAATCAGGATCAAACAAATCACACTGCCTAAAGGACCTTATTATTCACAGGGAACAATGAATTACTTGAAATGGAGAACAGTACAGAAGGAAAAGGGGAGGTTGAGTCAATTAATGGAAAGTTATATCAACTTCCCTAAAAAACTTCTTGAGGCCTCGCTCGCTGATGATCTTTTTCCTTTCATGATCTTGTGATAGATGATTTAGCGGCAGGCCCAGATGTTCACATATAAACCATACTAAGATTTTGTTTTGTTTTCTTGTGTTATTTCAGGGCCAGGTGGAGTGTCAACCAAAGGGAAAAGGAAACCCAGGCAGGAAGAAGATGAAGACTATCGAGAATTTCCTCAGAAGAAGCATAAGCTTTATGGTAAGGGAGTAACTTTGCTAATTCTTTTTCCCTGGGTGCCTAGGTTTTGTTCTTTGAAGGTGAAAGGAACCTTAGGTTTTGGCCCTTAAGCACTTCTGAGCCCTTTGAATTTTTTGGCAAGGAATGGCCTCCAACTTGCCTTATTTTTTACCCTTTTCTTCTCTCTTGACTTAAGGGAGTCAGTTGGTTGAGGGAGTGGGGCAGAGCATGTTGAGGAGGGAAGAGATTTTGGTGGTAGCGCAGGATCAGCAGAGGTGATGTGTCAGGCTTCAAGTTTCTGTTTTGCGTCAGGGAGGAAGCAGCGGCCTAAAGCTCAGCCTAATCCCAAAGCCCAGACTCGCCGTATTCGGAAGGAACCACCAGCTTATGCAGCAGGTATGCTTTCGGAAGCTTTGTGAGATCCAGTTCTCTCATTCTGTCTTTTTTGTTGTTGCTGTTGGTAAAGGAATGATGTACCAAAGCATTTCTTTAGGAGGCACTTACTAAGGACATAGATTTGAAGATAAGTCATGTTCGTTCAAATTTTGGCTCTTTGTTAATTCTTTGACCTGTGTCTTAATTTCTGCAAACTTCAGTTTCCTTGTCTCTAAATAGGAATAATAAAGCAGTCAGAATTGTGAAAATTAAATGGGATAAAAACATTCACCAATCTCTGGCACATACAAACACTTAGCACACTGATTGTTACATATCTCAGTTACATATCGCACTTTTACATGCTGCTATGAAAAATGTTACTCATTGTCACTTATAGGTCAGTAAAACTGGGGAAAAAATTATTGTCCATTTCTATAAGCCACTGGGCTTGGGAGTGCTTCTTGGATGGTTTTTGTCATGGGAATTGAGTAGGAGTTTCGGAAACTCTTCACTGTCTGAAAAAAATTATTTCTAGAAGTTATATACAGCAAGAGTCTTTCCCCCAAGAAGAGAAAAAGCCACTTTATGATACTTTTCCTCGAGTCTGAGATTGTGCTTTTTGTTTCTGGAGAATACTGCAAATTTTAAGTGTTCCTTTCTCTCCTTTGTAGGCAGCTTAGAGGAGCAGTGGTACTTAGAAATTGTGGATAAAGGCAGTGTCTCCTGTCCTACCTGCCAGGCAGTGGGGAGAAAGACCATAGAGGGCTTAAAGAAACACATGGAAAACTGCAAACAGGTTAGATAATTTGTGGCATTTCATAACTCTTAGGAATTTTTACCCAAACTGAAACCTCCGACACTGTGTTGGATATGCTGATTATTGTGGAGAAGAGGCAGCATTGTGTCATAAAGAGTCTGACAGACTTTGGTTTGAATCGTCATTCAGCCACTTACTTGTTGGGTCATTTAGCTTTTCATTTGTGGACCTCAATTTTCACATTTATGAAGTAGCTACCTGTGTAAGTCGTGAGGATAAAAAAGAAGTACTTGATGCTAAGTGCCTGTCCCATTTCTGGACAAATACTGGCATTCAGTAAATGGTAGTTCTTATTATTTTAAAAATGCATAGCTGTTACCTTTTTGCCCTTGAGGACATGACAGTGAATTTGGGGCATTTTGAGATTCATTATTATTATATAATTTGGGAAATGAAGATACAGATGAGACCATTTGCATAAGACTTTGTGACATTCTGTTTCTTTGTTGAACAGTTTGGCACTGAGCAGCATTTTTCCCTTGTAGGAAATGTTTACTTGTCATCATTGTGGGAAACAGCTTCGTTCACTAGCAGGGATGAAGTATCACGTCATGGCAAATCATAATAGCTTGGTAAGAGTGTCTTCTGTCCTTCATGAACATGTGATATTTGGATGTCTTTACTTGGATGAGTGTAGATACCTCAGTGGAGATGGCTGAAGCTCTGGGACTTTATAGGGTTGTAAGGAAGAAGAGATCCTTTTGATAGAAGAGTTACACACAATGAAATGTGGATATGGAAGTATTTGAGGTATTTGTGTGTTTAGGGTAGCCCAAAGGTTCATATCCTGGGAGATAGAGGCTTTTAACTCTTAGTTCCTTTACATTCACTTTACTGTTAAGGAGAAGATGAAGAAAGCCAGGAGTCAGATAACTTAGATTTCGTGATCATCAGCTTAGGTTCTAGTCCAGTCCTTGATTCTCCTCATGGAATTTTTTTCTGTGAAACATCTGCCTGTTTGTTTCTCTGGTTTTCTAGCCCATTTTAAAGGCTGGAGATGAAATAGATGAGCCAAGTGAGAGGGAACGTCTCCGAACAGTTCTCAAGAGACTGGGAAAGCTGAGATGCATGCGTGAGGTAAGAGCCCAAAGACAGCAACTCCTTCTGCCTGGAGCCTCAGGTCAGTGTCTTTCTGTTACTTGCTCCCATGTCTCCTCCTCCCTTACAGACCTAGTTTTGTGTCATCTTCCAGCATCAGACTGACTTCTGATTTTCAAGGTCTCCTGAACTCATTAACAGTTCTTTATTTTCTTTCTCATCTCCAGAAATGTGTGTGTCTCCCTTTTCCTTTTGTTTGAAGGAGTTTCTTTGTCATCCTTTCTTTTGTGTGATAAAGAGGATCGTAGTAACTTCATGTGAGAAACTTTGATATTGCTGGGTATTTGGTATTGGGATGGAGTTCGATAATAGATCAAGGAGGAAGCTCTGACACAGAGGAGGTATACAGTTCTAGTTTGTTGAATGCTTACTAAATTGGTTGAACTTCATGCTTGGTGGTAGAAAGGATTGCAGTCGGGCCAGGGAAAAGGAAGGGTTGTGCCAGTGGGGAATGTTGGAGAGGGTCTAGTAATATCAGGGTCTAGTTGTGTGATATGGCTCTTTAGAAATTAGAGGTCATATCAAAATATATAAGATTAAAATACAGGCCTTTCTCCTGTGTTCAGAGTTGCTCTAGTAGCTTCACCAGCATCATGGGATATCTGTACCATGTGAGAAAATGTGGCAAAGGGGCTGCTGAGCTGGAGAAAATGACCCTGAAATGTCACCACTGTGGAAAACCGTATAGATCGAAGGCTGGACTTGCGTATCACCTGAGGTCAGAGCATGGTCCTGTGAGTACTGATTACTTTCCAGACCCTGTTTAGGGGTTTATTCTGTGGTGACTGCTTTGCTGCTACATCTTTGTATATCCTTGGTTCCTCATTTGTAGTTCCTTTTATTCTGAATGTTTTTGTTCTCTTTTTCCTTGTTTCTTGTGCTCTTCTTTCTGCTGTTTGATCACTATTAGATTAGAGAAATCAAAGTTTATTGTATAGTCTGGGTTGAAGTAAATTCAATACTATATTTTTAAGGCATAAGGCATTCTCCCTTAGCTAGAAATTTTATGGGACTCTATCCAGCTGGTTCGGTCCCTCTATTCCAGTTTTCTCATCCTGACTTTTTCTTTTCCTCATTACATTTCTAGGCTCCCCCACCTCTTGTTCCTTTTTAGCACTAAGTTTCAAGGTATAGTTTAGATATGGTAATTAATATTCACCCTTTTTAGTGTACAAGAGTTCTGAGAAAAACGATATATAACTACTACCACAATCAAGATATAGAACAGTTTAATCATTCCCCCCAAATTCTTTTGTGTCCCTTTGTAGTCAGTTGTTCTTCCCACTCCCAGCTGGCTGACCACTGATATATTTCATGTCCTTATAGTTTTGCCTTTTTGGGAATGTTATATAGATGAAGTTGTACAGTATATACCTTTTTGAGTCTGACTTCTTCCTCTAAGCATAATACATTTGAAACTTGTCCATGTCTTACATGTATCATTAGTTTTTTCTTTTTTGTTTCTGTCTAGGATTCCATTCTGTCTAGGATGTTTCACAAGTTGCTTATCCATTCACCAGTTGAAGAGCATTTTAGTTGTTTTTAGTTTTTGGCAATTAGGAATAAGCTGCTGTAAATATTTACATAAAGGTTTTTGTATGAAAATAAGTTTTAATTTCTCTTGGGTAAATAAAACCTTAGGAATGGGATTGCTAGGTCATATGATAAATGTATGTTTACCTTTATAAGAAACGGCCAAACTTTTCCAAAGCAGCTGAGCCATTTTCTCACCAGCAGCATATGAGAATTTTAGTTGCTTTACATGTTTATCAACTCTTGGCTATTGTCAGGTTCATTTTTGAAATCCATTCTAGTAGAATATAGTGGTATTTTACTGCTGTTTTAAATTTGCACTTCCCTAATGACTAGTGATGTTGACTGTCTTTTCATGTGCTTATTGGCAATGTCAGTCTTTAGTGAAATTTCTTCTTTAGTGAAGAGTCTATTGAAATCCTTTGTTCATTTTATTTTTGGAGTATTTGTTGTTTTACTAATAAGTTTTAGGGCTTCCCTGGTGGCTCAGAAGGTAAAGAATCCACCTGCAATATGGGAGTTCTGGGTTTGATCCCTGCGTCGGGAAGATCCCCTAGAGGAGGGCATGGCAACCCACTCCAGTATTCTTGCCTGGCTTCCCTGATAGCTCAGTTGGTAAAGAATCCACCTGCAATGCAGGTGACCCCAGTTTGATTCCTGGGTCAGGAAGATCTGTTGGAGAAGGGATAGGCTACCCACTCCAGTATTCTTGGGCTTCCCTTGTGGCTCAGCTGGTAAAGCATCTGCCTGCAGTGTGTGAGACCTGGGTTCAATCCCTGGGTTGGGAAGATCCCTTGGAGAAGGGAACGGCTACCCACTCCAGTATTCTGGCCTGGAGAATTCCATGGACTGTATAGTCCATGGGGTCGCAAAGAGTCGGACACAGTTAAGCAACTTTCACTTTCATTAAGTTTTAAATATATTTTGAATTAAAAAAAATAGATTCTGGACACAAGTCTTTAAGCAGATACATGTTTTACAAATATTTTCTTCTGGGCTTAGTTTGTCTTTGCATTTTTTATAGTGTTTTTCAAAGGGCAGAATTCTTAATTTTCATAAAGTTCAGTTTGTCTTTTTTCTCCCTTCATGGATAATGCTTTTGTTGTTATAGCTAAGATATCTTTGCTCAGTAGGATGTATAATTTTCTTTTGCTGCAGTAAAACAGTCATCATAAAATTAATGGCTTAAACAATTTAAGTGTATTATCTCACAGTTTATTAGGCCAGAAGTCCAGGCTCAGCTGGTTCCCCTGCGTAAAACCTCATCAGACTGGACTCAAAGTGTTAGTAGGACTGTTCCTTTATGGAGGCTTGAGGGGTGGATCTGTTTGCAGGCTCATTAAGCATTAAGCTTAATCAAGAATTCAGTTCCATGCAGGTATAGGACCTTATTTCTTTGCTTGCTGGGAGATGTGCTCAGCTTCTGAAGGCCACCTGCAACCTTTGGCTCATGGGCCCATTCATGTTTGAGTCAGCAACAGTATTGAGTCTCTCTCACCTTGGGAATCTTTCTTGTCTCTTTTTTTCTGTCACACCTGTCTTACTTAAAGTCAGCTGACTATGGAGATGAATTAGATTTACCTTAAAATTAAAACTAGATTAATGTTTGATTGATTAACTGATGACAATAGCCTAACCAAGTGGACGCATAGAACCCTTCATGCCCAGGATCATAAGAATGTTCTCCCTAGGTTTCTCCTAGAATTTTATACTTTTTATGGTTTATATCTAGGGCTATGATGCATGTTTATTTCTTTTTATATGGGTATGTGGGTATGTCTTGATTTTTAACCACTTGGCACAACACAAGAGATTTTATCCTGCTAAGAAGCTTTTTTTACCAGTAAAATATGCAGTAAGATGATGGAGCTTGATACTCCATGTGGTTAGCAAGCTAGTAAAGAATTATTTTGATTTTTAGGGCAGGAAGGACAGCCTTTAATCACTGGCTCTAATGGAAACCATTTCTCAGGCCTGTGTTTTACCATGTCTTATTCTTGCAGATATCCTTCTTTCCAGAGTCAGGACAGCCAGAGTGCTTGAAAGACATGAGCTTGGAGTCAAAGAGTGGAGGCCGAGTTCAAAGGCGTTCTGCCAAGATAGCTGTATACCACCTGCAGGAACTGGCCTCTGCTGAACTGGCCAAGGAATGGCCTAAGAGAAAGGTGCTTCAGGATCTGGTACCTGATGATCGGAAGGTGAGGCAGAAACTTGTATTAATTTTGAACCGTTATGTCTGATATTGTGCTTACTACGTGCAGAAAGGTAAACACATTTGAATTACATGACAAATAGTATTTTGCTCCTTTATCCACGGAGATGGAGTACATATGATCCGGCTTCAGTGTTTGAATTCATGTAGGTCCTAGAGTGACAGTCTTTTTCAGAAGTTCTTTAAGGAGCTCTTTTAATTTTAGACTACTTCCAGGGGAACTTGAATTCCCAGATTTTTGTTTGGTCTTTGCCCAGTGTGTTTTTACTTTGTTAGTTCATATGTAGTAGTTTAATATTTAGTTTAGGTAAGAAGTCCTCTTATTTGTTTCAGTTTGTTTTTATAGCAGTAGACCTCCTCTTCCCACCTACTTTCTTTTCCCAAATAAAAGCTTATGCAAAACACCATTTTATATGCTAAAAATAGAGTTGCACTGACTGGGGGTAGTGAGCCCAAAAATGAAAGAAAAAAAATCTTAAAAGCAGCAAAGCAACAGAATATGTACAAGAGAACTCCCATAGGACTATCAGTTGACTTTTCAGCAGAAACTTTACAGGCCAGAAGTGGGTAACATAATGTATTTAAAACCATGAAAAAACCTACAACCAAGTACCCTACCCAGCAAGGCTGTCATTCAGATTTGAAGGAGAGAGAAAAGATTTTACAAGACAAGTAAAAGCTACAGGAGTTCAGCACCACTAAATCAGTTTTGTAAAAAATGTTAAAGGGACTTAAGGATATATAAAATAAAAAGATGTAGAATATGTCTAAAACATTTGATGGGGATAGAATAAAAATGCAGGGTTGTTAGAATGCCTTCAAACTCAAGGGAACAGCAAGTACGTATTTATATGTGGCTTGCTATTGGGTTTCCTCTGGTGGCTCAGATGGTAAAGAATCTGCCTGAAGTGCAGGAGACCTGGGCTTGATCCCTGGGTTGGGAATAGCCCCTGGAGAACAGAATGGCTACACACTCCAGTATTCTTTCCTAGAGAATTCCATGAACAGAGTATCCTGGCTTGCTATAGTCCATGGGGTCCCAAGAGTCAGACACGACTGAGCAACTGACACTTTCACTTTCAAGGTTGCTATATGTAAACCTCTTGATAACCACAAACCAAAAATCTGTAATAGATAAACATGAAAAAGAGAAAGGAATCCAAAACTGTCACTAAAGATAGTCATCAAATCACAAGGGAAGAGACCAAAAGAAGAAAAAGGAACAAAGAAGAATAGATAACCTGAGAACAGTTAACTAAACACAGTAAGTACATATCTGTCAATAATTACTTTAGATGTAAATGGACTAAATATTCCAATCAGAAGGCAAAGTGACTGAATGGATATGAAAATAAGATCTGTATATATGGTGTCTAAGAGAGACTCATTTCAGATCTGACTGACTGAAAGTGAGGTGATGAAAAAAGGTATTCCATGCAAATGGAAACAGAAAGTTGTTCAATACTTACATCAGACAAAATAGAACTTAAAGAGTATAGCAAGAAACAAAGTACATGACATAATGATAAAGGAATCAATCCAACAAGAAGACATAACAATTAAAAATATGTATTCGCTCAGGGTGCTCATGCTCAGTTGTGTCCGACTCTTTGCAACCCTTGGACTGTAGCCCACCATGCTCCTCTGTCCATGGGGTTTTTCAGGCAGGAATTCTAGAGTGGATTGCCATTTCCTCCTCCAGGGGATCTTCCTGACCCAGGGATTGAACCTGCGTCACCTGCATTGCAGGCAGATTCTTTATCTGCTGAGCCATTGGGGAAACCTGTTAAATACATGAAACATACAAATACTGTGAATTCTGTTGATTTTGGATGGAATATATATATTTAGTATATTAAGTCCATGTGGTATAATGTGTCATTTAAGGTGAATTTTCCTGGTTGATTTTCAGTCTGGATGATCTGTCTGTTGATGTAAATGGGGTGTTAAAATCCCATGCTGATACTGTGTTATGGTCAGTTTCTCCATTTTTGTTGTTAAATACATAAAGCAAATATTAACAACCAGTTCTGTACTCTGATTTATCAAAGGTTCTTTAGTTTACTTTCCTTACTTCACCTATTACCTCTACAGACTTGGTTCTGTCTATCTCAGAGAATCAGCTTCCTTTCAGATACTTTTGATTTTTCAAGTAGGAGGATTCTTTACTCACCAGAAATGCAACTATCTGTTACCAATGGTGAACTTTGTAAGAACTATCTCTGCAGATGTTAAAACTTTTTTCTGTAAACTAGTTAACAGGACTTCTCTAATGGTCCAGTGGTTAAAACTCTGTGCTTCCAATACAGGGGGTTTGAGTTTGATCCCTAGTTGGGAAAGTAAGATCCTGCATGACTCAAAGCATGGTCAAAAAAAAAAGTCACTGGAAACTAGTTCCAGTTGTAAGAAGAGACCAACTGGTGTCAAAACATGTGAAAGAAAGTGCTGGGAATAATTCTAATTTTGTAGTATAAGGATATACTAGGTGTTCTGTTCTCTGAGTCTTCTCACATTCTTTCAGGTTGAACCTTAAGTTTTTGGTGTTAGAATTTTTTGAATATCAAAAATTAACATGATTTCAGTGAAGAAAAATGATAAATGCAGATAAGCAAAATAAAAATCACTCAAAATTCTAGCACCCAGAGAATACTGCGGTTAACATTTTGATTTCTATCTTTTGACCTATATACATATATTTCTATTCAGTTCAGTTCAGTTGCTCAGTCATGTCCGACTCTGCAACCACATGAATCACAGCACGCCAGGCCTCCCTGTCCATCACCAACTCCCGGAGTTCACCCAGACCCACGTCCATCGAGTCAGTGATGCCATCCAGCCATCTCATCCTCTGTCTCCCCTTCTCCTCCTGCCCCCAATCCCTCCCAGCATCAGAGTCTTTTCCAATGAGTCAACTCTTCGCATGAGGTGGCCAAAATACTGGAGTTTCAGCTTCAGCATCATTCCTTCCAAAGAAATCCCAGGGCTGATCTCCTTCAGAATGGACTGGTTGGATCTCCTTGCAGTCCAAGGGACTCTCAAGAGTCTTCTCCAACACCACAGTTCAAAAGCATCAATTCTTCGGTGCTCAGCTTTCTTCACAGTCCAACTCTCACATCCATACATGACCACAGGAAAAACCATAGCCTTGACTCGATGGACCTTTGTTGGCAAAGTCACGTCTGTGCTTTTGAATATGCTATCTAGGTTGGTCATAACTTTCCTTCCAAGGAGTAAGCGTCTTTTAATTTCATGGCTGCAATCACCACCTGCAGTGATTTTGGAGCCAAAAAAAATAAAGTCTGATACGGTTTCCACTGTTTCCCCATCTATTTCCCATGAAGTGATGGGACGGGACGCCATGATCTTCGTTTTCTGAATGTGGAGCTTTCAGCCAACTTTTTCACTCTCCACTTTCACGTTCATCAAGAGGGTTTTTAGTTCCTCTTCACTTTCTTTCATAAGGGTGGTGTCATCTGCATATCTGAGGTTGTTGATATTTCTCCCGGCAATCTTGATTCCAGCTTGTGTTTCTTCCAGTCCAGCGTTTCTCATGATGCACTCTGCATATAAGTTAAATAAGCAGGGTGACAATATACAGCCTTGACGTACTCCTTTTCCTATTTGGAACCAGTCTGTTGTTCCATGTCCAGTTCTAACTGTTGCTTCCTGACCTGCATACAGGTTTCTCAAGAGGCAGGTCAGGTGGTCTGGTATTCCCATCTCTTTCAGAATTTTCCACAGTTTATTGTGAGCCACACAGTCAAAGGCTTTGGCATAGTCAATAAAGCAGAAATAGATGTTTTTCTGGAACTCTCTTGCTTTTTCCATGATCCAGCGGATGTTGGCAATTTGATCTCTGGTTCCTCTGCCTTTTCTAAAACCAGCTTGAACATCTGGAAGTTCACGGTTCATGTATTGCTGAAGCCTGGCCTGAAGAATTTTGAGCATTACTTTACTAGCATGTGAGATGAGTGCAGTTGTGCAGTAGTTTGAGCATTCTTTGGCATTGCCTTTCTTTGGGATTGGAATGAAAACTGACTTTTTCCAGTCCTGTGGCCACTGCTGAGTTTTCCAAATTTGCTGGCATATTGAGTGCAACACTTTCACAGCATCATCTTTCAGGATTTGAAATAGGTCAACTGGAATTCCATCACCTCCACTAGCTTTGTTCCTAGTGATGCTTTCTAAGGCCCACTTGACTTCACATTCCAGGATGTCTGGCTCTAGGTCAGTGATCACATCATTGTGATTATCTGGGTCATGAAGATCTTTTTTGTATAGTTCTTCTGTGTATTCTTGCCATCTCTTCTTAATATCTTCTACTTCTGTTAGGTCCATACCATTTCTGTCCTTTATGGAGCCCATCTTTGCATGAAATGTCCCCTTGGTGTCTCTAATTTTCTTGAAGAGATCTCTAGTCTTTCCCATTCTGTTGTTTTCCTCTATTTCTTTGCATTGATCACTGAGGAAGGCTTTCTTATCTCTCCTTGCTATTCCTTGGAACTCTGCATTCAGATGCTTATATCTTTCCTTTTCTCCTTTGCTTTTTGCTTCTCTTCTTTTCTATTAAGTATATATATATTTCTTGAGTGTAATGTATACATATATAGAGAGAGGACATATCTGTATTGCTTTCTCTCTCTCTTGTAACAAATATTTTTACTGTGTAATGCTCTGTCACTAGCTTTTTTATTTTCAACTTTAGATGAAATGTTATATCTGAAAGTCTCCTGTCTTCTGTTAAAAGTCAAACTGTTTTAAGACAAAACAGTAGGCGATGTTTTGAAACATACATAATATGTTTCAGGAACTTAAAAGGATCTTAAGATCCTTAAGATCTTAAGTTGGATCTTAAGATCCTTCTTGATGAGCATGAGTTTGAGCAATCTCTGGGAGTTGGTGATGGACAGGGAAGCCTGGTGTGCCATGTTTTTTGTGTATGAAAATATACTTCTGAAAAAAAAAATATATACTTCCGTAACTCCAGAATTACATGACCTGAAGAGCTCACATAATTCTCTTACTCACGGGATATTTTGGTTGAAAGTTGTTCCTCCAATAAAATGTTTCCTGTCTTATAGTTAAAATATACTCGTCCTGGGCTACCGACCTTCAGCCAAGAAGTGCTACACAAATGGAAGTCAGATATCAAGAAGTACCATCGCATTCAGTGTCCTAACCAGGTGGTTCTTTCTCTTTCATCTAGTCATTAAATGTTGATCAAATATCTGCTGTTGTTTCAGTTTATTCCTTTGTGACAAAGCACGTGAAAGAGTTAAAACATTGATTACTTTATTAACAGTTCTGTAAATCACCAGTTCTATCCACACTCAGAGGGCAGTTGTAGTAATACATGACATCAGCTGGAATCATTTATGGGTTGCTTTTAGCTGGAAGGTCTGAGTTGAATGGCTTCTAAGCAGCCACTTCAACTGGGATATTGGCTGCCCATATGGCCTCTCTATCTTGCATTGTAGTTGGGTTACCACCAGGATACATGGTGACTGAATTCTCAAGAAGAATATTCCAAGAACATAAAGGAAAAGCTCAGATGTCTTAGGCCTAGCTTCAGAATTTGTTCAGTATCATTTTCATAGCATGCTGTTTGTCAAAAGAATCACAGGACTTAACGCAGTTTCAAAGGGAGGGTTTATGACTCGTTTCCTGATTGGAAAAGTGGCATAGAATTTCCCGCCATCGTTAATCAACTGCAATTGTATATGCAGTGCTTTGGGGAGGAGTAGATATACGAAAGACATTTATACTAGAGAAAGTTAATTTTTGTAAAACCTGAGCATACGTTTTTTTGTGTTTCTAAGTATTGGAAAGGCACCAGAGAAGAGAATGTTTTAAGTTTTATTAAGCAGCTTGCTTATCTCTTTTTCTTTTACCTCTTGTTCTCTGGCTTGCATATGTTTCTGTGTGGTTGTGGTACAGTTTATTTGACCTCTTCCTCCCGAGGGTAGAGTGGGTTAATGTGAATGGCCAGATTGCTAAGAAAATGATGCTATTTGGTGTCATCTTCACATGCTTTCTTCTTCTCTTTTACAGGGTTGTGAGGCTGTCTACAGTAGTGTATCTGGTCTTAAAGCTCACCTGGGCTCTTGTACATTGGTTTGTAACATTCTGAACTATTTATCTGAACATGACCTCTAAAATAGTCTGACATGGAAGAGAATTCAGATTCGGTGAACAGCTAGTTATCCTATTGTCTGTTACTTCAAAGACTGGTTTACTTTTTTTGTGTGTGTCCCAAAAATTCTTGGTCTGTTACTAGGTGGGATACCAGGGCATGCCAAAGATGCAGAATACCCCAAAATAGCCATAGGTCATATCAATGAAAAAATTTGGAGAAAAATACATAGTTCTCAGTGCCTATCAGGGATTTAACTTTTTCCACCTGAGCCTGTGCTACACTGGGCCTGTCCTGCTTTGCTGGGCCTTCAGCTTCCTAGAATCAACTTAACATGTGTTTATCTAGATTGGTGAAGATCTCCAGAGCCATCTGAACTATACTGTCTTTCGGGGATGGGAGATGGGATCCCTGGATGTCAGGTTTACAGCCATTCACCTCACTGAATCTTTTCCATGTTGACCCAGGGGTCCTATAGCCCACCAGCCCTGGGATTGTTGCCACTTTCCGTTCCTGATCAGCAGTATCTGCTCACACAAAATGAGCACCATGGAAACCTGAAACTTCAGGAGGGGAGAGAAGTCTTAATTCAAGGCAACAAGGGAGTGATAGGCTCCCAAACCAGACCTGTGCAGGAATGCTTAGGGATTTGTCACCTTGATCCTAGTTTGAGTCATTCAGCTAGGTCTTATGGAGGGTGCTCTTCTGATTCTGGATTCCCAAGGCATTCTGTACAGCAGTGGATTGATTCTAGTGGGAAGAATTACATGTTGGTCCCTCATTGAACTTAAGGCGTTTGATCATTTAGGGGGAGAAACCTGGAAGGAAGTGGAAGACATAGGGAAAATAGAAGAATGTGACATCTTACATAATAAAATCGGGAAACTTTAGATTGTGTTGGGGGCTTAGTGGGGCCAGTGTTTGGTATAGAATTGCATTAGAATAGATGTATTATGGCGATAATATACCCAAACAAGTTTTCCTAAATATATTGCTGTTCCTCACTTTGCTGAAGTCATATTTCCTCTTTTCATCTCTAATAGTCCCTACCCATTGCCCAGGTAGCACATGTGGCTTGTTGGAAGGGTAGTGTGAACTATCTAACGTGTAATGGTGTACTTTAACTTTTACCTAGCATGCTGTCTTCTCCGTACTTTGAGGAAGGGAGGGTCTCTGCTGGCACTAACTTGCTTATCTCCTGAATTAGCAGTTTACTTGTGCTGTAACCATTATTTGTAGGTGTGACTTAGGTTAGGCTTAAAGTGCTCGGTGGTGATTTGAGTTCAAACAATAAATCGTATTTTTTCAATATTGTAAATATATGTATGTGTATATATATGTATGTGTATACACACACACACACACACACACACACACATAGATACATACATTACTGTTTGGGATTTTCGTAAATTTGTTCCTAAATTGACCAGTCATGCTTTTTTTCTTTCTTAAAAATAGGGAACGTTTGTGGCTGGAAAATACAAGTGTCTTCTCTGTCAGAAAGAATTTGTGTCAGAGAGTGGTGTCAAGTATCACATCAACTCTGTCCACGCTGAGGTGAGGGTCCTTTTTTCCCATAACTTCATAATCTTGTGGACCCCATGACTGTGCCACAGGGCACGTGGATTTTGTGACTCTTACTATGGGCTGGGACTGTCAGGAAAAACTAAAGGGTCCACTGGACTCATTAGAATTAAAAGACGTCCTTAAATCAGATGTAGACTAGTATTTTTCTATGAAAGCATTTGGGCTTCCTTGGTATCTCAGCTGGTAAAGAATCTGCCTGCAATGCAGGAGACCCTGGTTCGATTCATGGGTCAGGAAGATCTCCTGAATAAGGGAATGGCAACCCACTCCAGTATTTTGGGGCTTCCTGGTGGCTCAGATAGTAAAGTATCTGCCCGCAATGTGGGAGACCTGGGTTTGATCTCTGGATTGCAAAGATCCCTTGGAGAAGGGAATGCCTACTGACTCTAGTATTCTGGAGAATTTCATGGACAGAAATTGTCCATGGCATGCTACAGTCCATGGGGTCACAAAGAGTCGGACATGACTGAGTGACTTTCACTCACTCACTCATGAAAGCATTTGAAATAACTGTGGCTATGAGCAGCCCTGATTCTTCTAATTAACTTGTGTGCACGGGCTCAGTCGTGTCTGACTCTGTTGTGAGCTCATGGAGTGAGGCCCACCAGGCTCCTCTGTCCATGGGATTTCCCAGGCAAGAATACTGGAGTGGGTTGCCATTTCCTTCTCCAGGGGATCTACCCGACACAGGGATTGAACCATGTCTCCTGTCTCCTGCTTTACCACTGAGCCACCTGAGAAGCCCTCTGATTACCTGAAGTCTAGTTAAACTAGGCATTTGACAACCAGGCTGCATTTACACCTTTGGAATTCTTGTTTCACAGCAATGTCTATACTCCTGTTTTCTGGTATTCCAACATCTTTGAGCAACCTGTTTTGAATATTGTTGAAATACCGCATAGAAACAATGTAAAAGATGTTATTGAGAGAACTGAGGTAATTTGAATACCAACTATACTACAAAGTGATAGTAATGAGTCATTGTTAATATTCCAGAATGTGATAACTGTATTGTAGTTATGCAGGAATGCCCTTGTTCTTAGGCAGATACATGATGTTTTTAGGAATAAAGTATCATGTCGGTAACTAAACTGAAGATGGTTCAAAGGAAGGAAGAGAGAGTTGGAGGGAGGGAAGGAAGGGAAGAGAGATTAACATTGGTCAGTCTAGGTATTCATTGAACTATTGTAACTTTTGTGGAAAGTCTGTAAATTTTCAAAATTAAAATGTTAAAAGTTGAAAATGCTTTAAGTTCAGAATGTCAAGAGTTTTCTCTTGGGGAAAGTCTTTAGGAGTTCAGATGAACAGAGAATTTGTTTACTATAGAATAAACCCCTTATTGCAAAAGCTCAAGGAGTAGAGTGTGCATTCTCTTGGCATATTTTACTGAAGAAACTATTGTTGCTTGCTGGGGAAAAATAGCAAGCCCCTGCAGCAGTTCTCTGCCCTCAGATGTAATAGTTCTTAGCCATGTGGGCTTCAGTTCAGTTCAGTTGCTCAGTCGTGTCTGACTCTTTGCGACCCGATGGACCGCAGCACTCGAGGCCTCCCTGTCCATCACCAACTCCCAGAGTTTACCAAACCCATGTCCATTGAGTCGGTGATGCCATCCAAGCATCTCATCCTCTTGTCGTTCCCTTCTCCTCCTGCCCTCAATCTTTCCCAGCATCAGGGTCTTTTCCAGTGAGTCAGCTCTTCGCATCAGGTGGCCAAAGTATTGGAGTTTCAGCTTCAACATCAGTCCTTCCAATGAACACTCAGGATTGGTATCCATTAGGATGGACTGGTTGGATCTCCTCACAGTCCAAGGGACTCTCAAGAGTCTTCTCCAACACCACAGTTCAAAAGCATCAATTCTTCTGCCCTCAGCTTTCTTTATAGTCCAACTCTCACATCCATATATGACCACTGGAAAAACCATAGCCTTGACTAGACGGACATTTGTTGGCAAAGTAATGTCTCTGCTTTTCAATATGCTGTCTAGGTTGGTCATAACTTTCCTTCCAAGGAGTAAGCGTCTTTTAATTTCATGGCTGCAATCACGATCTGCGGTGATTTTGGAGCCCCAAAAAATAAAGTCTGACACTGTTTCCCCATCTATTTCCCATGAACTGATGGGACCGGATGACATGATCTTAGTTTTCTGAATATTGGAAGCCAACTTTTTCACTCTCTTCTTTCACTTTCATCAAGAGGCTCTTGAGTTGTTCTTCCCTTTCTGCCATAAGAGTATTGTCATCTGCATATCTGAGGTTATTGATATTTCTCCCAGCAATCTTGATTCCAGCTTGTGCTTCCTCCAGCCCCGCATTTCTCATGATGTGCTCTGCATATAAGTTAAATAAGCAGGGTGACAATATACAGCCTTGATGTACTCCTTTTCCTATTTGGAACCAGTCTATTATTCCATGTCCAGTTCTAACTGTTGCTTCCTGACCTGCATACAGGTTTCTCAAGAGGCAGGTCATGTGGTCTGGTATTCCCTCCCATCTCTTTCAGAATTTTCCACAGTTAGTTGTGATCCACACAGTCAAAGGCTTTGGCATAGTCAGTAAAGCAGAAATAGATGTTTTTCTGGACTTTCAGTTAGTTTTTCTGGGCTTCAGGTAGTGTCATCTATTGTGGTTCCTGTTGCTTTACCAGTTGAAGCTTTGGGAATCCCTTTCCACATCTGAGATTTCTTCAAGAAGGCCAGTCCTTATTTTCTTTTTTAATAATACTATAACTTTTTATGCTGCAGAAAGTGTTTGAGAGATAATTATCTCCTAACAAAATATGGTTTTGTGTAGTTCACTTGTTTCTCCAGTTTCTTCCTCAAAAGTTGGAACCAGCAAATTTCACTTAGTCTGGGACTTGCTCCCAAGCATTTGTTCAATGATTTATGATGGTATTTATGAACTCTGTACTGTGGTAAACATGTTCACCTTGTTCATACCGTTTTGCCTCACTTTCTTAGGCTACATTTTTTTAAACAGACATTCAGAAACATGTAAGTGCACAGAGTAGTGTAATGAACAGCTTTTACAGTCCTCTGTGTGGCCCATCTTGTGTCATTGGTAATTGCATCCACTTTTCTTGTCCTTTTATGCTTATTTTAAAGCAAATTCCACATCACATGTTAGCTGTCAATACTTTTTTCAACCTGTGTCTAGAAATATGAGGACTTTTAAAAATACATAACTGCAACCATCATCACACGTTAAAACTTAACAAAATTTCCTTATATCATCATATATGTACTCATTATTTATACTTCCCTAACTGTCTCATCATTTTATTTCAGATTTGATTTATTCCAATCAAGATCTAAAACTGGACTTCCCTGGTGGTCCAGTGGTTAAGACTCTGTGCTTCCACTGCAGGAGGAAAAAAAAGGAAGTAAATGAATGAATGAATTAAAATAAAATAGACAAATGCAGTATATGGACCTTTGTTTTAGATTTTTTTTTTTTTTGGCCTCATCACATGGCATGGGGAATCTTAGTTCTCCGAACAGGGAACCAGTGCCCCTTGCATTGTGAGTGCCGAGTCTTAACCACTGTACTGCTAGGGAAGTCCTTGTGTTTGTCTGTCTTAATCTAGAGTAGTGCTATCTAATAGAAATATAATGTGAGCCACATGTGTAATCCAGATTTTTCTACTAATTGCATTTTTAAAAAGTATAAAGATAACTGGTGAAATTGACTTTAATACTGTATTTTATTTAAACACAATATATCTAAAATACTATCTTTTTAACATGGTAGTCAATACAGAATTATTAATGAGCTACTTTACATTTTTTTTCACAGAAAGTCTTTGAAATTTACTGTGTGTTTTACATAGCATATCTTGATTTGGATTCAGCATATTTCAAGAGCTTACTAATGACACATGGCTAGTGACAATCTCATCAGGCAACGTAGGTGTTTCTTTTCCCCTATTATTGAAGAAACCAGGCCCTTGGTCACCTATGTTTACTCACCTTCTGGACTTGGCTGTTTGCATTCCTATAGCAGTGATTCTCTATTCTGTTATTTCCTATGAATTGGTAGTTAGAGCTAGAAGACTAAGCAGATTTCTTGATTTACGTTGACATTTTGTTGATTTTATTTCTGTGTTTTGTTTTGGATTTTTTCTTTCGCAGGAATACTTCTTCATTGGGTTCCAGTTCTCCAGCCCTTAATTTTTTAAACTGAGACTCAGAGAGGTTAAGTAGTTTTCTGATGGTCACATGGTTAGAAACAGAGCTGAGATTTATACTTAGGTGGTCTGGCTGCAAAATTAAAAATTGAAATAAAGATCTCCTATGGCCAAATGTTTTATGTTTCATGAGGAGATCTTCAAAAGGAGAGGAATGGGTGGGATGATGCTAAGTAATCAGGCTTTGTAGATCCCTTACAGTAGTACCTGAAGTCATGTCTTAAACAAGAAATGCTTGTAATGACTGCTTTGTACTGAATTTCTCCAGTTTATAAGACACAGTTCTAAGCTCTAGTTTCATATCTGTTTCCTCCTTATTGTGTTCTTCCCTAATCCTACCTTAAAAAAAAAAGTCTTCCATACCGCTTCCTCAGGCACTGTATTTTGACTGGATGGTGTTTCTGTTTTGCCTCTGTAGGATTGGTTTGTTGTCAATCCGACAACAACCAAGAGTTTTGAGAAGCTGATGAAGATAAAACAGCGACAGCAAGAAGAAGAGAAGCGGAGGCAGCAGCACAGGAGCCGACGGTCTCTAAGGCGGCGGCAGCAGCCTGGCATTGAGCTTCCTGAGACAGAGCCAAGTCTTAGAGTAGGGAAGGATCAGAGGAGGAATCATGAGGAACTGCTAGTGGCGACATCCCGTAAAGAACCAGAGCAGGAGCCAGTGCCAACACAGTTTCAGAAAGTCAGGTCCCCAAAGACGAATCATAAACGAGGAAAGAAATAGGCAGTCAGTGTGAAAGCACTCCTGGGAGAGTGGATGGGAGGCTGTGGTTACAGGGACCTGTGTGGAGAGGACTGAGTCACGGGGGCTGAGTGAAGAGAAATTTACTCTTTCAGCTGTTTGTGTAACGCTGTGACACACTCAGCTCCTTCCTCCTGTGTAAATTTCACTGTTTTCCCTACTGATTCTTGTGAACCCTCCACCACCCCCACCCCCATCCCCTTTTTGGTAGATTTTCCTGCTATTCTCATTGGAGTCCCCCTGTTTTTCTCTCATCTTGCCCAAAGAGCTCCCCCTTAAGGTCCACTGTAGGCCCTTTTGCCCTGTACAAGACTAAGAAACCTGTTTGATTATCCTTCCCATACTGGGGTATAGAATGTTCTTGGAAACGCCATTGATTTCGTAGTTACTCCATCATCTATCTTATAAAATGATTCCAAACTAACTTTTTAAAACCATATGATTGATGATTTTGTATTTGTGATATAACAAGCCTAGAACCTAGAACTGTTGTCACTCCTTTAATAAGGGTCCCCTGTCTGCTTGGGTGACAGAATTTCTGGAGGCTGTTTGTTGTCTCATTATGGTTTTAGGATTGAAAGTGAGAAGATACTTAGAATAATAAAGCTAGACCCTCTGGACGCAGGTTTTCCTGGGAAATACTTCGTCCCAGGTGGCAGTAAGTAACTAGATGCACAGGTATGATACGCAGCCTTAGGAGGAATATGTCTCACATAAAATGACTGGAAAGAAGAAGGCAGCAGAAATAAATACCACCTCAAATGAACTTTCCTGCAGTTTATTTTGTTCCTGCAGTTTTGAGGATTGAGAAGTAATACCCTTTTACCTCTGATATTTGACACAGAACCCTAATATTGCTGGTACTGCCATGAAGATTGGTAGCCAGGGTGCACATTCCTTCTTCCCTGGACTTGACCTGATGGTTAGTCTGCACTCTGTTAAGTCCTTGTATCTCCCATTTAGCCAAAGTCTGTCTCTGAATTTTCTGAGAATGTTGTTCTCTACCCTTTTTTAGATCTTGTGTTCTGCCCTCTTTAAAACCTGAGACTTTGACACCAGGTGTAGATACTTATCTGGAGTTGGAAAGAAAAGTTCTTTTTCTGATACTCATGCCTAGCTGATAGTATCTGTTAGGCTGTTCTCCTTGAGGCTGGCTTTCCCTGGAGCATTAATTAGAGCAGCTCTGTTATTGTATTTCTGAATTCTCTTCCCCCTTTCCATAAATATTGGTCTTCTGTATTCTTGCCAGTTTTTGTGGCTTATGCCGCATAAAAAGCCAGAGACCCTTAACCCTGATGTGGACCAGTACTGCCTTTTCAAAATCTAAAAGGCTGTTACCACTATTAACTGTTCTCTGTGCTCCTCCGTATAGCCTTAAAATGTGGGCTTTTGTGAAGACCACTTTGAAACATAGGAGCATTGAAACTTGGTTGGGATACTACCAGAACAGGTAGTTTTGAAACGAAGGACATGGTCTGTCCACTCGACATTGTCATTGGCAGTTGCTCTCTTAAAGCCCTTTCCGTTCATGAGGATTGTCAGGGAGGAAAATGGAGAAGCTCTGTTAATTTCTGGTGAGTAAGATTTGGGGAATGTTTGGCAATGGCAAGAAAAATAAATGACTGTGTTAGAATGATGTTTTCCATTGTTCATTGACTCCAGTGTGCTACCTGTCTCCTTGCTGACACTGTGTGTGAAGGGAGGGAAAGGATGACTAGAGATGGGAATGAGTTTTGAAGAAGTAACATACAGTTTCTCAGTAGTTGCTTAGGTCCAAAATTATGCTGGTTCAAATGAATCTACTCATACCTTGCTTTATTGCTCTTCCCTTTACAGATACTGATTTTGATTGAAGTATGTACAGTTGTTGCTTTAGACATAATGGCATTGCACACTATAAAGCAACTACAATGTAGTGTAGTCTACATTGCATACCTTTTATATGCACTGTTCAGTTCAGTTCAGTTGCTCAGTTGTCTCCGACTCTTTGTGACCCTATGAACCACAACATGGCAGGCCTCCCTGTCCATCACCAACTGCTGGAGTCCATCTAAACCCATGTCCGTTGAGTTGGTGATGCCATCCAACCATCTCATCCTCTGTCGTCCCCTTCTCCTGCCCTCAATCTTTTCCAGCATCAGGGTCTTTTCCAGTGAGTCAGCTCTTCGCATCAGGTGGCCAAAGTATTGGAATTTCAGCTTCAACATCAATGAACCAGTCCTTCAATGAACACCCAGGACTGGTCTCCTTTAGAATGGACTGGTTGGATCTCCTCACAGTCCAAGGAACTCTCAAGAGTCTTCTCCAACACCACAGTTCAAAAGCATCAATTCCTCTGTGCTCAGGTTTCTTTATAGTCCAACTCTCACATCCATATATGACTACTGGAAAAACCATAGCCTTGACTAGACAGCCCTTTGTTGGCAAAGTAATGTCTCTGCTTTTTAATATGCTGTCTAGGTTGGTCATAACTTTCCTTCCAAGGAATAAGTGTCTTTTAATTTCATGGCTGCAATCACCATCTGCAGTGATTTTGGAGCCCAGAAAAATAAACTCAGCCACTGTTTTCCCATCTATTTGCCATGAAGTGATGGGACCAGATGACATGATCTTCGTTTTCTGAATGTTGAGCTTTAGGCCAACTTTTTCATTCTCCCCTTTCACTTTCATCAAGAAGCTCTTTAGTTCTTCACTTTCTGCCATAAGGGTGGTGTCATCTGCATATCTGAGGTTATTGATATTTCTCCCGGCAATCTTGATTGCAGCTTGTGCTTCCTCCAGCCCAGCGTTTCTCATGATGTGCTCTGCATATAAGTTAAATAAGCAGGGTGAAAATATACAGCCTTGACGTACTCCTTTTCCTATTTGGAACCAGTCTGTTCCATGTCCAGTTCTAACTGTTGCTTCCTGACCTGCATACAGATTTCTCAGGAGGCAGGTCAGGGGGTCTGGTATTCCCATCTCTTTCAGAATTTTCCACAGTTAATTGTGATCCACACAGTCAAAGGCTTTGGCATAGTCAATAAAGCAGAAACAGATGTTTTTCTGGAACTCTCTTACTTTTTCGATATGCACTGGGAAACTGGAAAATTCATATGACTCATTTGTTGTGAATTTCACCATATTGCAGTAGTGTGCACCCAAGCCCCCCAAAATAGATGTGTGCCTGTAATTGGTTTGAGATTAAACTTGTCCAGTCTCATCTAGGGCCCTCACAGGGGATCCTTTTATTTTTGCTGTCTGAGCCAGGGATCAGCAGGACACACTAGAGAGTGTTCTAATCATATTACTGAGTGTTTTAAGTTTTTAAACCAAATTCATCAGAATAATATGTCCTAAAGTTGGGCTGTATCAAGTCCAGCTAGATTTTGGAGCAGTGTGAACTCCCTGGACTTGGGAACGGACATTGGTACAATCAATTTATAAACAAATTGGCAAGATCTCTTAAAATTGAAGATCTGCCCTGGGACTCAGCACACCCTAGGGCTATATAGATTCCTCCTGCTCAGGGGTTCCAGTAGACATCTACAAGAATGATATTCCAGTCTAAAATAATGATACTACAATCTTATTCCCAATTCATATTGGAAGCATCCTTGTACCAGACTACTGGCTGTCCAGCAAAATTGGACAGGGTTGCACAGTTACAGGGTTACAGGACAAATGACTACACTTCCCAGGGCTCCACCCAATCCCCCTATAGTGATAGGCTGACTAGCTAACTTCTCTAGTGGAGTGTGAGTAGAAATGTATCAATTCTGTGCCAGAACTTTTAAGAGGGTGAGTGTACCTCCATGCTCACTTTCCCCTTCTGGTAGATGCATATGATAAGGCATCTCTAGGGCGTGGTAGAGCACAACATGGAAATATTTGATTCTCTGAATCACCTCAAGAAAGACTATTTGCCCTTCAGGATGACCTCAGACTATTATATGGGGGAAAAATAAATGTTCTTTGAGACATGATACAGTCTTTGTTTTTTTTTTTTTTTCATGATACAGTCTTGGGTCTGTTCGTGAGCCTAGTCTCCTGTATAACCTATTTGTCCCCTCCCACTAAGAGTCAGCTCTCCCCTATGTCTAATGTTCACTCCCATATTTGCCTTTCCATTCAGAACAGTCATCACCTCTTGCCTTTTCAAGAGCTTCCTAACTGGATTCCTTTTCACTGGCTTGGTATACTCCACATACAACTGTGCTGAGTTTTTTATACTATAAATCAGACTTCATTCACTTGCTCAAAGCCTAATGATTTCCCAGTGCACTTAGAATAAAATTCATCCCACTTTGTCCTACAAGGCCTCCTTGCTGTCACCATTAACCTTTTTAACCTCCTTGGTCTCTGCTCCACCCTTTTTCTGTCCAGTCCCCAACTATACTTGGCCACATTGACTTGTTCCTTAATCCTCCCAAACTCCTTCCCATCTTGGAGCCTTTGCGTTCCCTGTTCCCACTGTCTGCTACTGCTGCGGCTAAGTCGCTTCAGTCATGTCTGACTCTGTGCGACCCCGTAGACGGCAGCCTAGAATGTCTTTTCCCCCAATTGTACTGCAGGCTTCATTTTATCATTTAAGTCTTAACCTAAATTTTACCTCTGAGGTCTGTTCTAACACACTTTCTGTAACATCACCCTCTTTCCTTTCCAGCATAGGAAAGCAGACAAAAACTAGACTGAAATCTTAGTTGGCCAACCTACTGCTGCTGCTAAGTGCTTCAGTCGTGTCTGATTCTGTGTGACCCCATAGACGGCAGCCCACCAGGCTCCCCCATCCCTGGGATTCTCCAGGCAAGAACACTGGAGTGGGTTGCCATTTCCTTCTCCAATGCATGAAAGTGAAAGTCGCTCAGTTGTGTCCGACTCTTTGCGACCCCATGGACGGCAGCCTACCAGGCTCCTCCGCCCATGGGCTTTTCCAGGCAAGAGTACTGGAGTGGGTTGCTGTTGCCTTCTCTGAACCTACTGCTGGCTTGCTGTTAAGAATTTCCAAGGGCCTTTATCAGATGACCCACCCCTTAAAGTCTTCAAGTCTTCAGAAGCCTCACTCCCAACAGAGAAGGCCAGAAGTACTATATGAAATCACATCCGTTATCTGGGATGAGAGGAATTCAAAATAGACAGGATGGAAATTATTCAGTCCTGAATTAGATCATCAGGGTAGCACTGGCAGGAGGGGGAATTAACAGAATAATAAGATTCTCCATCCATCATCCATTCCAACTCATTATCCTTAGTTACATGTTTTCCTGTGGTTTTTGCATCCATAGAGAATAAAAGTTTCAAGTGTGTTTTGGATACCACATTTTAAGAAACAAGCTCTATTTTCAGCTCCATTGACAAACTCTTTTAGGTTAAGGTTTTTGTGTGCTACCTAACATTTGACTTTGTACACTAAAACTGCATTTTTATTTTATGCACACCAGTATGAGGAAGACATTCAGAGTTGGTAAGAAGTGAGGAAAGATATGAGTAGAAGGTATATTACATTGGAACAATAATGAAATCACTGGGTAATCTTTAATTTTTTATTTTCAATAAAAAATTAGGAACCAAGACATTACACATTTAACAGCAAAGTTGTTAAAGCTAGAAGTAAAGGCACATGGAGGCAGAATCCTTTTCTGAATCTAAGTACAAGAATTCATTTTACATATGAATGAAACTGAAAACTGGGAAAATCATTCTGAAGGTTTTCATCACTGACAGTTTCTTAAAAACATAAAGTTGATTCTATTTTTTCATAAGGGAGTAATGTTAAAATATGAAGCTATATTTCTACCAGGATTCAGCATTCAAAGAAATCCCTGATCTGATCATTAGTATGTCCTAAGTGCCAAAAATGTAACTATCCTAAAAGTCTAAACTAATTTAAAATACTATTCCTAGTTCAATTGAAGGGGCATAGATGTAGGATACACATGACCTAAAGCTAAAGTGCTCTTTCTATTAAAACCAGTCATCTTTGTAATCTTAGAATTTGAGGATATTGCTAGGGAACAAGATGGCAAAAGAATCTTCAAAAAGTTCTCCAAATATATGATCACTTTCTTTTGATACATTTTTCTAAAACAGGCAGAAGCAGTCAGTCATCTCACAGGTTAATGGTATTTCTCCACAGAAAACGGACTATACTGTGCCCTCTACCCTTCCTTCACAGAGTTTGATGGTATAAGTGAAAGTGTTAGTCGCTTAGTCATGTCTGACTCTTTGTGACTCCATGGATTAGAGCCTGCCAGGCTCCTCTGTTCATGGAATTCTCCACGCAAGAATACTGGAGTGGGTTGCCATGCCCTTCTCCAGGGGATCTTCTCAACCCAGGAATTGAACCCGGGTCTCCTGCATTACAGGCAGATTCTTTACCATCTGAGCCACCTTCGTAAAGAATCTGCTTGCAAGCAGGAGACCAGGTTCGATCCCTGGTCAAGAAGATCCCCTAGAGAAGGGAATGGCTACCCAATCCTTGCCTGGAGAATTTCACGGACAGAGGAGCCTGGTGGGCTACAGTCCATGGGGTCACAAAGTGTCAGATACCACTGAGAAACTAACATCCCACAGTTTACTCAAAGTTAAAATTGTACGGGCTGAGCATCAGACAGCAGGTCATCCTGTTTACACTTGCTGTTATTAATCTTTCAATCATGAGAAAACTACAGAAGCAGCTACTTGATCACTAGCACAGACTTTATAAAGAAGCTTGAAAACATCGCACATGTGTGCTAAGGTGGCCAAAGAAGGGAGGATACATGGACATTGATTGTTTACAGAGCACAAAGCAGAATCTAACAATCTGAAATGCTATTCCTCAGGGGTTTCTTTTTCTGTAAAGAAACCTAACTTAGCTAGGTGGAACACACCGCACAACTGTTCCTCTGTCACTTTCTCAAGGTGTTTTCCTGAGGTGTTTTCACAGGTGGAATTTTGGCAAATGTTACTGGGTTATCTGGAGGTATAAGGAACAGCCCAGTTATTACCAGGAGGTAATTAAAGAAAAACCTAACTTAACGGGAAGCCAGTGCTACCAATAATCTAGCAGTACTGGTAGAGAAAAACACCTAATCCTTCACATTAACACATTATAATGGGTATTTTACTATAGCAACCTGAGATCTCAAAGCCTTCCTAACCAGGGTTATGTTATATAGCACCTAAGAACCCTTGCTTCAGTCTTGACTTAGTGTTATTTTAGAAATTTCTTTGGATGCACCTTTGATTTGGTGCCTAGGGCAGGGTTCCTTGTGGTCTTTGGAGAACCCTGTCCATTTGGGCACCGATTACGCCTTTCTTGCAGCTGGTGCCTCCCTCGCCTTAAGCACTCCACGTACCACTGCTCCTGCTGCAGCAGCTGCTGCTTCTTTTTTAATTGGCTGTGAGTATCCTCCAACTGATGGCATTTCTGAACTAGCTCTGGAAGTTCCTTCTGTAACTGTTGGTGCTGTCTGTTGATGTTACTGTGGAGCTCAGAAACGTGCTGCTTTGCTGCCTTCTCCAAGGCCTGGTTCTTGCTTTTCAGCTCCTTTGTTAGCTTCTTTCCCGACTGCCTTGCCTCTAGCTCACTCAGCTGTGCCTCCAGTAATGCTTTGTCCTGGACGAACTGGACGAGCATCGCCTGTTTCTTTGCAGCTGTCTCATCGTGGGTCTTCTTTATCTCCTGCTGAAGTTTCTCAATTTCTCTGTCCTGTTTTTCCTTTATCACTGAAATGTCCCTCATTGCCTCCAACTGCTTATTCAAATTGGATAGAGTGTTTTCCTTCTCCAAGAGCTCTCTTTTAAGCGCTGAATTTTTGTTAGCATATTTGGAGGTTAATTCTTGTTTTCTTTGTTCAATCTTCATGCTTTGTTGTAGATAGTAGTTCCACAGCTTCTCGGTTCTCTGTCTAGACTCCTCTGTTTGCTTGGTCAGGTATTCCTGAAAGAACTGGTTTTCCTTCTGTACGTGATCTTTTTCCTCCAGTAGCTGCCGGGTTTCCACCACTAAGGGCTCTAGCCGAGTTCGAGTTTCTTTGATTGCTTTGTCCAGCTTCATCATTTCCATTACTGCTCTTCCCTTAAACCTCTTCTCAACCCTTGTTAGCTTCTCTGGCTTGAGAAAAGTATTTATGAAATTAACATCTGGTTGAAGGGAATTACTGGTGTCCTCAGCCAATCTGAAAGAAGAACAAAGGAGACATTTGCTCATGTTTTTCATGAGAAATTAGAAAATAATTTTTAAAATGCACACTTGTACTGTAAATCATATCTCAAGTATTTGGGAGGACAAATTGATGTCCCTCACACAAGGTAAGTGGGTAGGAGTGGTGGGGGAAGAGTGGTAGAACTAGGGGTGAAAACAAGGGAGTGTAATTTACAACTGACATGTCTTCGCTGCAACCCTGAGAGGTAGTATCTCCAGCTTAAAGAGGAGATAACAGGTTCAGAGAACTGAAGTGACTTCACCACAATGTACACCCCCAGAAATTCCTAGTTTCTCTGAACTAGTCTCTGCGGATCTCGGTGTGGCCCAGCAACTCTGGGGCAAGGATCCTGCCAGGGTCCGGAGTCCTGCAGTCCTAAGCCGTATAACGTCCTCAGCTGATGGCCAGCCCTCAGTTCAGTTCAGTTCAGTCGCTCAGTCTTGTGGGACTCTCTGCGACCCCATGGACTGCAGCACGCCAGGCCTCCCTGTCCATCATCAGCTCCCGGAGTTTACTGAAACTCATGTCCATTGAGTCGGTGTCCAACCTCTGTCGTCCCCTTCTGCCTTCACAAGTTAACTCCGCGAGTGTACAATGTACAACAGAGGCTGGGTGTAAAACCCACATCTCACAGCTTATTGAACACTACAGCCACTCCAAAGGGCCATTGGAGCCAACTGGGTGACGGAGGAAATCACGCCTCAGCTCTTCAGCTTTCCGGGTGCCAAGGGAGCTAGGGTGGAGGGAGGTGCCCCTTCAGTACCTACTTGACAAACTTGTCAGCCGACTGTTTTCCCCCGGTGTCACGGTTCTGTCCCTTTCGGGAGACCATCAGCGAGCGAGAGCTATTTTGGGGGGCCGGCAACACGCGGAAATAGCGTGTCATTACGGGGGTTGTCCCCAGTTTCTCCGAACTAGGCTCTGCGGATCTCGGCGTGGCCCAGCAACGCTGGGGCTCGCATCCTCTCAGGGTTCCCTGTCGTGCAGTCCTAAGCCGCCTAACCTCCTCGACTGACGGAAGAGCTCTGACGGCCGCTTCTCCAGAGGCTCGGTTCCCAGCTCCCCGGGGGCTGACAGGAAAACGCACTCTCTTCACTAACGTAGCGCGGGAATCCTTGGTCGTCCCTGGGGTCCTCGGGGTCCCTGGTGGACCCTGGGGTCCCTGATTGTCCTGCCCGCCCGGGGTCCAGAGCTTTGACCTTCCCAGGCCCTGCCCGACGACCGTGAGCAGCTCTTTGGTTGGCCTTTTCCAGCCGTCCTCCCAGTGCCTCCACTTCCCCGACGGGGTCCCTAGTTGGGCCCCCATCCGGGTCGCGACGGACAGAAAAAGGTGCACGCCTCGCCCCTTGGCCCTGCCCTTTCTGGCCGGTTGGGTTGGATTCGATTGGTTTTGTTGGGTTCTAGTCTCATTCAGAATCCGGAAAGTCGCGGGTGTCTCTCTAGCAAGTAGCGTCTCTATTGTCTAGTGGGCGGAGCCAGGAACAAGATGGCCGCGCCCGCATCTGCCACGGAATCTCAAGCATCAGGGGGTCCTCGGCCCCCCGCGTGTCTGTTGGTGTTGGGAATGGCGGGGTCTGGGAAAACCACCTTTGTACAGGTGACCTACATGGCGCGGGCGTAGTCGGGGCGCGCGAGAAGTTGTCTGTGGTGGGAGTAAGGCCAGGGGAAAAAGGGAGGGAGGTCTCTCTGGGGAGTTGGAAGGAACCGATGCCTGCTTTCAGGGACATACCGGCAACTCCGGTTTCTTTCTCCTTCGGGAAGCCTTCTCAGATCCTAACCTGGGTTCATTTAGACTCTTCTACGCACCCTCAGTGCCGATTTGGTACGACTGTAGTTGGTTTAGGAATTGTCATGTTATTGCCAACTCCACAAGGCAGAGGCTTAAAGGAATTCTGGCGGTTAATAGAGAGCTGCGTTTCTAAAGTGTAGATTTCTAAAGAATTCTTTCTGGGATGCCTGCAATGTTTCAGGCACTGGGGATACAGCAGAAATGACAAAGTTCCCGCTTAGGTGGAGCTACTATTTTGGCGGGGAGATAGAAACCCCGCCCCCGCTCCAAGTTAAGTGATGGAGTGTAGAGGAGACTCTTGGATGTGTGACGAAGAAAGGTAGCATTTCAACTGAGAGTGAATGTTGTAGGTGGAGATCAGAGACGAATAAGGTAGAGGGAAATGGAAGTACAATTCTTCTGGTAAGTTGGATAAAGGAGAGGAAGTTCACTCTTGTCCCTTTGTCCTGCTCTTGGTCTCAGTCTATCCCTCTCTCCATGTCACTGCAGAGGCTCACAGGATATCTGCATAGTCAAGGGTGTCCACCTTATGTGATCAACCTGGACCCAGCTGTGCATGAAGTTCCCTTTCCTGCCAATATTGGTGAGTAAACTCTGCCAGAACTTGTGTAAAATTTCTTAGAGAATGGGAAGCTGTCAACCTATCCTACCCATCTTCAATACTTTCATTTTTAATGTTTTCTAAACTGCCTGATTTCATTTCCCTTAGATTTGCTAGTATCCTGAAACAGCCTTCTTCCTAGTTACCATTTTTTCCTTTGTTTACTCCCTCCCCTTCCTTGTTATTGTTGTTCAGTCCTTCAGTTGCTCAGTCGTGTCCAACTCTTTTAGACCCTATAGACTGCAGCACGCCAGGCTTTCCTATCCTTCACCATCTACTGGAATTTGCTCAAATTCATGTCCATTGAGTCAGTGATACCATCCAACCATCTCACCCTCTGTTGTCCCCTTTTCCTCCTGCCTTCGATCTTTCCCAGCATCAGGATCTTCTCAAATGAGTTGGCTTTTCCCATCAGGTGGCTAAAGTATTGAAGTTTCAGCTTCAGCATCAGTCCTTCCAGTGAATATTCAGGGTTGATTTCCTCTAGGGTTGACTGCTTTGATCTCCTTTCTGTCCAAGGGACTCTCAAGAGTCTTCTCCAGCACCAGGTTTGAAAGCATCAATTCTTTGGTGCTTAGCCTTCTCTGTGGTCCAACTCTCACATCCGTACATGACTACTGGAAAAATCATAGCTTTATATGGACCTTTGTCTGCAAAGCAATGCCTCAGCTTTTTAATATGTTGTCTAGGTTTATCATAGCTTTTCTTCCAGGGAGCAAGTGTCTTTTAATTTCATGGCTGCAGTCATCATCTGCAGTGATTTTGGAGCCCAAGAAAATAAAGTTTGTCACTGTTTCCATTGTTTCCCCATCTATTTGCTGTGAAGTGATGGGACCAGATGCCATTAGTTTCTGAATGTTGAGTTTTAAGCCAGCCTTTTCACTGTCCTCTTTCACCTTCATCAAGAGACTCTTTAGTTCCTCTTTGCTTTCTGCCATTAGAGTGGTGTTATCTGCATATCTGAGGTTATTGATATTTTTCCTAGCAATCTTGATTCCAGCTTGAGCTTCATCCAGCCCAGTATTTCTCATGATGTACTCTGCATCTAAGTTAAATAAGCAGGGTGACAATATACAGCCTTGATGTACTTTTTTCCCAATTTGGAACCAGTCTGTTGTCCCATGTTCAGTTCTAAATGTTGCTTCTTGACTTGCATACAGGTTTCTCAGGAGGCAGGTAAAGTGGTCTGGTATTCCCATCTCTTTAAGAATTTTCCAGTTTGTTGTGATCCACACAATCAAAGGTTTTAGCATAGTCAATGAAGCAGAAGTAAGTGTTTTTCTGGAGTTCCCTTACTTTTTCTATGATCCAATGGATGTTGGCAATTTGATTCTGGTTCCTCTGCCTTTTCTAAATCTAGCTTGTACATCTTGAAGTTCTGGTTCCATACTGTTAAAGCCTAGCTTGAAGCCTTGCTAGCATGTGAAATCAGTGCAATTGTGTGGTAGTTTGAACATTCTTTGGCATTACCCTTCTCTTTGGGATTGGAATGAAAACTGACCTTTTCCAGTCCTGTGTGCTGAATTTTCTAAATTTGCTGGCATATTGAGTGCAGCACTTTAACAGCAACATCTTTTAGGATTTTCAGTAGCTCAGCTGGAATTCCATCACCTCCACTAGCTTTGTTTGTAGTAATACTTCCTAAGGCCCACTTGACTTCACACTCCAGGATGTCTGGCTCTAGGTGAGTGATCACACCATCATGGTTATCCAGGTCAAGACTCTTTTGTACAGTTCTTCTGTGTATTCTTGCCACCTCTTCTTAATATCTTCTGCTTCTGTTAGGTCCATGCCCTTTCTGTTCTTTATTGTGCCCATCTTTGCATGAAATGTTCCTTTGTTATCTCTGATTTTCTTGAAGAGCTCTCTGGTCTTTCCCATTCTATTGTTTTCTTCTATTTCTTTGCATTGTTCACTTAAGAAGGCTTTCTTATCTGTCCTTGTTATTATTTGGAACTTGAGCATTCAGATGGGCATATCTTTCCTTTTCTCCTTTGCCTTTAGCTTCTCTTCTTCTCTCAGCTAGTTGTAAGGCCTCCTCAGACAACCATTTTGCCTTTTTGCATTTCTTGGGGATAGTTTTGATCACCGCCTCCTGTACAGTGTTAGAAACCTCCGTCCATAGTTCTTCTGGCACTCTATCAGATCTAATCCCTTGAATCTATTTGTCACTTCCACTGTATAAGTATAAGGGATTTGATTTAGGTCATACCTGAATGGCCTAGTGCTTTTCCCTACTTTCTTTAAGTCTGAATTTCACAATAAGGAGTTCATGATCTGAGCCACAGTTGGCTCCCCATCTTGTTTTTATTGACTGTATAGAACTTCTCCATCTTTGCCTGCAAAGAACATAATCAATCTGATTTTGGTATTGACCATCTGGTGATGTCCATGTTTAGAGTTATCGCTTGTGTTTTTGGAAGAGTGTGTTTGCTATGACCAGTGCGTTCTCTTGGCAAAACTCTATTAGCGTTTGCCCTGCTTCATTTTGTACTCCAAGGTCAAACTTGCCTGATACTCTAGGTATCTCTTGACTTCCTACTTTTGCATTCCAGTCCCCTATAATGAAAAGGACATTTGTGTGTGTGTGTGTATGTGTGTGTGTGTGTGTGTGTGTGTTCTGGAAGGTCCTGTGGGTCTTCATAGAACCATTCAACTTCGGCTTCTTTGACTTTAGTGGTTGGGGCATAGACTTGGATTACTGTGATATTGAATGGTTTGCCTTGGAAATGAACAGAGATCATTTTTTCATTTTTGAGAATATATCCAAGTACTGCATTTTGTACTCTTTTGTTGACTATGAGGGCTACTCCACTTCTTTAAGGGATTCTTGCCCACAGTAGTAGATATAATGGTCATCTGAATTAAATTTGCCCATTCCGGTCCATTTTAGTTCACTGATTCCTAAAATGTTGATGTTCACTCTTGCCATATCATGTTTGACCACTTACTATTTACCTTGATTCATGGATCTAATATTCCAGGTTCCTGTGCAATATTGTTCTTCACAGCATTGGACTTTACTTTCACCACCAGACATATCCATATGCTGAGAAAGATTAAAAGCAGGAGGAGAAGGGGACAACAGAGGATTAAGGAAGACCTGGTATTAAGAACCAGAAATCATTATGAGAACAATTTTGGAGAAAAAATGTTTCCATCTTTTCACTTAAAGGCTCAGTTCAGTTCAGTCGCTCAGTCGTGTCCAACTCTTTGTGACCCCATGGACTACAGCTTGCCAGGCTTCCCTGTCCGTCACCAACTCCCCGAGCTTGCTCAAACTCATGTCCATTGAGTCAGTGATGCCATCCAACCATCTCATCCTCTGTCATCCCCTTCTCCTGCCTTCAGTCTTTCCCAGCATCAGGGTCTTTTCCGGTGAGTTGGCTCTTCCCATCAGGTGGCCAAAGTATTGGAGTTTCAGCTTCAGCATCAGTCCTTCCAGTGAATAATCAGGACTGATTTCCTTTAGGATGGACTGGTTGGATTTCCTTGCAGTCCAAAGGATTCTCAAGAATCTTCTCCAACACCATAGTTCAAAAGCATCAATTCTTCGGTGCTCAGCTTTCTTTATAGTCCAACTCTCACATCCATACATGACTACTGGGAAAACCATAACTTTGACTAGAGGGACCTTTGTTGGCAAAGTAATGTCTCTGCTTTTTAATATGCTGTCTAGGTTGGTCATAGCTTTTCTTCCAAGGAGCAGTATTTGATGGTGTAGGTCTACCAACTGCTGCATAGGTCTAGTTAGATATTACTGAATAAATCAATTTCCTTTTTATTTTGAATTCCATCCAAATAAATTTTTTTCTAGTTCTATTGAGATATAATTGACATACAGCATTGTATATGATTAAGTTGTATAACATAATGGTTTGATTTACAAACTCAGGAAGTGATTATCATAGTAAGTTTCAGTTCAGTTCAGTTGCTCAGTTGTGTCCTACTCTTTGCGACCACATGAACTGCAGCACGCCAGGCCTCCCTGTCCATCGTCAATTCCCAGAGCTTACCCAAACTCATGTCCATTGAGTCGGTGATGCCATCTAACCATTTCATCCTCTGTCATCCCCTTCTCCTCCTGTCGTCAATCTTTCCCAGCACCAGGGTAGTGAACATCTATCGTCTCATATAGATATAAAATTAAAGGAATGCAAAATCTTTTTTCCCTTGTTATGAGAACTCTTAATAGCTTTCACATGTAACATATAGCAGTGCTTGTTACATTTATAATATTGTATATTACATCTCTAGTGTTTATTGGTGTTAGCATTGGAAGTTAATACCTTTTGCCTACCTTCATCCAATTGTTCCCTCCCTCCGCACCCACTTCTGATAACTACAAATCCAGTCTACTTTTTCTGTGTGTTTGTTTGTCTTTCAGTGTAAGTGACCTGCCAAAGTATTATCATTAGTTCCTGGTACACAACATACTAATTTGAAATATCTGTAAACATTTCAGAATGATTGCTATGACAAATCTAGTTAATATCTGTCACCATACAACAGTACTATATTATTATTGACTATATTCCCCACACTGTACATTTCACTCCCATGACTCATTTGTTTTGTAACTGAAAGTTTGTACCTCTTAATCTCCATCACTTATTTCTCTCCCTGACATCCACTCCCCAAGTTAATGCCTTTATAAAAATGTTATCTGCTTTAACTTAGTTACCAGTAAGTGAGGAGTAAAAAATAAGCCTTTTTTCTTGATTTAACTCCCTTTTTCTATATATATGGTCACTGAGAAAGTATTTAAGTTGTATAGAACTTTTCTTTTCATCTCAGACCATCCCTACTGTAACCGGAGAGCTCCTAGCCTAGCCTTCTTCTTGGGTTACTTGGCAGTTATCCTTGGCCATAAGGAAGTAAACCAGTGTGAAGCTGGAGAGGTTACTAATAGACAGTGCTGAGCATAGAAGCTTCAAAAGCTGGTTTCAGTTTCTTGTTGGGAGGGAAGATACTTCCAGGGTAACTTTTGTCCTCCTAGTCTGTTCCTGAACTTGCTTCTTTTGCTATCACAATTCAGTGATCTTAGCTTGAAAATTTAGGAAACAGATTTGAAAAGTGACTTGGATGCTAAGAGAGAAACTGATTTATTTCCTCAGAGGAAGCAGAGATGACTTGAGAGGTCAATTGGCTTAGATATTAAGAGAGTCTCAAATTGTATTGTTTCTTATGTGTTAAATTCCATTTCTTTGTTTTTTTTCCCCTCACAGACATTCGTGATACTGTGAAGTATAAAGAAGTCATGAAACAGTATCCTTTTCCACATCTACTTTGATGTTGGCTCATCCCTGGTTAGTTACTGTCTGTGTATTGTGTAGCTTTGAAAAAAAATCTGTGCCTTTCCTTGTGAAGTATACTAGCAAAAGCATTTGATAGCTTTCAAGTAACTTTATAAAGAGGAGGGATGATGAATATGAGGAGAGGCATTGTAGGTGGTTAGACATCCTATTTCAGCTTGTGAGTTCCATTTTATGCCTTTGTCCCAAACTGCAGGATGTTGTGATTAGCACAGAGGATGCACGGCTAGCTGGTGGTGTGCCTGGGTCCACAAGGTAGTATTGCCTTGGATACAGCTGTTGGTCACCATCTCTTTAGACTGGGAAACTCAAAGGTTAGTAAGATCAACTCTAAGTTTTGGGTTGGTCAACTCTTAGTACATTGCCCATAAAATGTGTGCTTTCCCTTTAGGTCCTATTGAGTAGGAAGACTGACTCCAATCCTCAGGTGACTTGAAGAGTGAGAATCAGAGCAAGGAGTGGTACATAGACGGTCTTCATGGCTAATACTCTCAGGCTGTCAATGCCTGAAATATCTGTCCATTCCATTTGGCCCCATTTTACATGGCCATTTTTAAACAATAAATGAATGAGGTAGACATCAATAATGAATGTTTCCCTATGAGGTTAAGATTGTGTGGTTCATTCTAGTCAGTGGAACACTAATGTTATGCTGGGTTTGTGTGTGTGTGTGTGATTGTCAAGATAATAAACTTTATCATCTAAATTGATCTATAAGCAATTTAAATCCTTAACTTAATGTCTAGGTATGGACTTGGACCTAATGGTGGCATAGTGACCTCACTCAATCTCTTTGCTACCAGATTTGATCAGGTATATCTGTCTCTATTTACATAGACATGGCTGTGTTAAAACTTGTGACTGTTAAATGCCTTAGCTTGATCACATCGGGAAAGAAGGGCAATCCATCTGGATGTCCATATAGAACATAAGGAGGCATTTTGGTGGACAGAGAAGTAGGCAATGTGAGGATGATCAACATGGCGAGAGACTTCACACTGAATGTTTGTGGCAGCCAACAAAGCAGACACCTAAGAGGCTTGAGTTCTTTTGCTCTTTCTCTTTTTTTTTTTTGGCCATGTGGCTTGCAGGATCTTAGTTCCCCAACCAGGGATTGAATCCTGGGTCTTTGGCATTGAAAACACAGAGTCCTAACCACTGGACCTCCATGGAATCCCCCTGGGTTCTATTCTTCATCTGTGCAGTTTTGCCCCAAGGATGGTTGGAGGGATGGGGAGTGGGAAGGTCTGCCAGGCAGAGAATGGAATGATTATGGGGCTTTTCACTTGCAGCAGATAGTTGTCATCTATTAGCTTTTCTCTGTCACATTCCACTTCCTTAAGAGAGTTTTGCATCACTATTTTTTTTTTAACCTCGGTTTCACTCAGTGAGACAAGCTGTTAACACTTTACCAAAGCACCAGGAAAGAGACTTGGTACTGACAGATC
This sequence comes from Bos mutus, assembly GCF_027580195.1. Lineage (NCBI taxonomy): Eukaryota > Metazoa > Chordata > Mammalia > Artiodactyla > Bovidae > Bos > Bos mutus. The sequence continues at coordinate 34,706,540 of NC_091627.1, forward strand.
AAGTCTTCAGCTCCTCAGGCCCTTGCCCGGTGCTCCAGGGTGTTGTGGTGCTGCAGGTGTGGCTTTGTTTTTTTAGTTCCATGAGCATGTTAGTTGGTGTCCTCAGATGCAGAACATAGAGATTCAGTTGTTAATGGTGCCTGTGAGGTGGGCCACTCTGGACAGGGCCCTGTAATTTTTTTTTGTTGAACTTGGATCTTGTTGTAATTGATATCTTTCTCCTTTAGGTGATGAAATTTATTGAGAAGGCCCAGAACATGTCTAAGTAAGTGATTTCAGTCTAATGCCTATTTATTACTCTGTAGTAGATGTGTTTCTAGGTTTTTTTGAAAGATTTTGGGATACTATCAAGTTTTGAAAGAGTGAAGTTTGAGATGAAACCATGACAAGTGAAAAAACTGTGGGCAAGAAGACCAGTCATTGAGATGCTCTACAGTGTGGAGCTCAGTTTAATAGAATCCCACCCCCAATCACTTTGGAATATGGTTCTGGCTTCTTAGGAGGTATCTTTAGAATTTGAGTCAACTTACTTGTTCAGTTGCCTTCTCTTGCTTGTTGGCATTAAAGTGTCTGAAATACCGTTCTAATCCTTGATTAAAGTAATATAATTCACATGATTCAGAGAGACTATTTTTTAACTAAAAAGTATTTAAAAATAAAATAGAGTAGTATTCTTATTATCATTGTCTGTGATTAACTGTTGTTAAATTTTTAATAGGTTTGCTTTTTTAAAAGAAAGGAAGATAATTTGTTTTTGTAAAGAGTATAGATATTACTGTGACTATTTCATACCATGCATAGATTTAAAATAGGAAGCTATCACCCTTCTTATCATTAGAAATAACAATCATTTTTATCATTATTGCTACTATGAGGATATAGTAGCAGTGATTTATCATCCCAGGTGTTTCTGTTTATATGTACATAGATAGAAGGATGGCTGGATAAGGTGTTTTTACAAAAAAAGGATCATATAGGAGTAGGTTTTTTTTTAAAGTAATAGCTTTATTACAGTATGAATTCACAGACCATGAAGTACACTCTTTAAAAGTATACAGTTTAGTGGTTTTTGGTATATTCACAAAGTTGTGCATTGATCATAATCACCTGATTTCAAAACATTTTCATCTCCAAAAGAACCCCATTCTCATTAGCATTCATTCTATTCCCTGTTCCTCCAAGCTCCTGGTGGCTGCAGGCACCATTTTACAACATACATGCATTGAGGGTTCCATTTTCTATACATACTTATCAGTACTTATTACTGTTTTTGATTAGAGCCATCTTAGTGGGTATGAAGTGGTGTCAGATTGTGTTTATGGTATGTATTTCCTAAATGATTAATGATGTTGAGCATCTTTTAATGTACTTCTTAGCCATTGGTATATATTTGGAGAAATGGCTATTCGAATTTTTTGCCTTTTTTTTTTTTTAATAAATTTCCAGTACACATTATAATTTAATGTCTGTGTACACTGCAGAGTGATCACCCCCAAAGGCCAGCTATCATCTGTCACCATAGTTGATCCCTTTCACCGCTTTGATCCACCCACAACCCCTTTTCCCTCTGGTAACCACTGATTTGTTCTCTATCTGTGAACTTGCTTTTGGTTGGTTTTCTTTTCTCTTTGTTTCATTCTTTCTCTCCTTTTCCCAGATTATTCCACTTACGAGTGAAATTGTACAGTAGTTGTCTTTTTGCTTCTGATTTGTTTTACTTAGCATCATCCATGTTGTCACAAATGGCAAGGTTTCATTCTTTTTGTATGGCTAAATAGTTTTCTACTATGTGTATACCACGTCTTCTTTATCCATTCATCCATCGGTGAACACTTAAGTTGCTTCTGGGTCTTGGGTGTTGTACATAGTGCTGCAATGAACATACGGGTGTGTATATTTTTTCTAATTAGTGTTTTTATATTCTTTGGATAAATACCCAGAAGTGGAATTCCTGAATCATATATGGTAGCTCTACCCTTCAGTTTTTGAGGAATCTTCCTACTGTTTTTCATAGTGGCTGTACCAGTTTATACTCCCACTAACACTGTACAAGTGTTTCTTTTTTTATACATTTGCTTCAACACTTGTTATTTGTTATGTATTCGATAAGTAAGAGCTGTTCTAACAAATGTAAGGTGACATTTCACTGTGGTTTTGATTTGCATTTCCTTAGTAATTAGTGATGTTGAACATCTTTTTCATGTGCCGATTGACTATCTGTGTATCTTCTTTGGAGAAATGTCTACATATTAGATCCTCTCTCATTTATGAATCATGTTGTTTTGTGAATTGTATGTGTTCTTTATGTATTTTGGATACCAATCCCTAATCAGATGTGATTTGCAAATATTTTCTGCTGTTCAGTAGGTTGCCTTTGGGTTTTTTTTTTTAGCCATGTCCAGTGACTTGTGGGATCTTAGTTCCCCAGCCAGGTATTGAACCCTGGGCCACCACAGTGAAAGTGCCAAGTCCTAATCACAGGACCACCAGAGAATTCCCACCTTTTAGTTTTGATGATGTTTTCCTTTGCTGTGCAGAAGCTTTTTCATTTGTAGTCTCATCTTTTATTTTTGCTTTTGATTTCCTTGCCTTTGGTGTCCAATCCCCAAAAACTTCACTAAGACAGATGGCAGTGAGGCTACTGCCTCTGTTTTCTTTCAGGTGTTACATTCTAGTTTTTCATATATTTTGAGTTAATTTTTGTATGTGGAGTGGTCTGGTTTCATTCTCTTGCATATGACTGATTTTCCCAACACCATTTCTTGAAGAGACTTCCCTTTCTCCATTGTATATTCTTGGCTCCTTTGTTGTCAGTTAATTGTCCGTGTATGAGTGAATCTTTGTTCTTTTTTACAAACAGCTTTATTGAGATATAGTTCATGTGCCATACAGTTTACCCATTTTAATTGTGCAATTCTGTGGCTTTTATGGTAGTTATAGAATTGTACAGCCATCACCACAAGTTTAGAACACTGCATCCCCTCAAGAAGAGACCCTCTTCTTTAGTTACCACCTTCTTTTTCTCTTCTTCCCTTTCCTCCATTTTCCTCCAAACCCACCGCTAAGTAAACAGGTTTCCCAAGAGATTTACATACTGGTTTTGCTTCCTGGTGGCACAGAGGTTAAAGCGTCTGCCTGCAATGTGGGAGACCTGGGTTTGATCCCTGGGTTGGGAAGATCCCCTGGAGAAGGAAATGGCAACCCATTCCAGTATTCTTGCTTGGAGAATCCCATGGATGGAGGAGCTTGGTGGGCTACAGTCCACGGGTCGCAAAGAGTCAGACACGACTGAACGACTTCACTTTTACTTTGCTTATCTCTCATTTTTAATGCAGTGTGTTTCTAAAACTGTCAGTTTCCTCTATGACTGTTTGCAGCACTGATATATTGCTGCTCTTGCCAATGAACCTGAACACTGGACACTGACCAAAGCCTGGGGGAATGTGGTCTTCACTTTAATGGCAATGGGAAGATGTGAGACTTGGCATGGGAGGTTATTTCTTGTCTTAAATGCCCAGATGTTACTGTTTTGTGGTCTGGAATATCTTTCAGAATGCACAAGTAAAAACTTCTTTTATGACCTTTTTTGACACAGGTATGTCTTGATTGACACACCTGGACAGATTGAGGTATTCACATGGTCAGCTTCTGGGACAATTATCACTGAGGCCCTGGTGAGTATTCTAGGACTTGTTACTGAGGGTTAAGTAGAGAGCCAGACAAGAAAAACTTCATCTTTCTGCCTGGGAACTTACGTGGGATAGAGTCATAGAGCTCTGCACACCCTCCTAGAGTGGTTCTTCCTCTCCACAGAGGGTAGGAGAAGAGTTTGGGGACAGGTCAAGGACCTTTTGACTAAAGCTGTGATTATTCTGTGGCTTTAGGCATCCTCGTTTCCAACGATTGTCATTTATGTAATGGACACATCTCGAAGTACCAACCCAGTGACCTTCATGTCCAATATGCTCTATGCCTGCAGGTAATACATTATTGTTGGGCATAGTGTTGTGTCAAGAAGTGAAGTCTCCATTACTTCTTTTCCTTCATTTTTGAGTCCTGAGTGCTTCCCTCTCGGTTTGTGCTGCCCACACCCTTTAGTGTTTCTGGGTTGGTGAGGGAAGAGAAGCACATATGCCTTGGCATCAGCCCCTGGTCGTCTTTCTCCTTTGCTTATTACAGAACAGGTGATGAATGAAAATGCACCTTCTGGTAGATGCATTGCCCCCAGTTGAATGAAATCCAGTTCTGAATAGAATAGAGGCTCTGGTCTAAATGCCTTTTTTTTTTTTTTTTTTTTTTGTGCTAGGAAAAATGAGATTATAACATGAGGAGAGACTGAATTAAAAGATTCATCCGTGATTCTGCATGCACATATTTTCTCAAGCATGGGGCTATTAGGAGAGGAAGGGCATCCCTACTAGGCTATGTTAGTGCATTAGACCTAGGAGCAAGGTGGGCAATTATTAACACTGAGTTTAATTTTAGGCATTTGCAAAAAGCAAGCACTCCACTTTGTCTCTTCTAATGTAACCAGGGATATTCCTTCCTGTTAAACACAAGAAATCCTGGTCCAAATAGAAATCTGATATTTGACAGCATGATTTTATCTTCATAGTAACTGTTTAATAGACAGTTAATTTGGTGAAAAACAACACACATACATACACACATAAACATACCCAGGATCAGTACCAAAGCATTATTACTCCAAGAATAGGAGAGAGTGTGTATGTGTGTCAGTTGCTTAGTGGTGGTGGTTTCCTGCTTGGGATGAGAGCACACGTGAGTGCCGTGTGAGAATGGATACCTGTGTTTAGAGTCTGAACCCCTCTCCCTTTTAATTACTCAGCTTCATTGGATTAATAACACAAGCAGGAGCTTAAGTGCTTTTACTAATAATGCCTTCATATTTGATTTTCAGCATCTTATACAAAACCAAGCTGCCTTTTATTGTGGTCATGAATAAAGTAAGTGGAGTCTTCTTCCAGTCTTGCCTGAATATTTCATCAGAACCTTGTGTTAGAAATTTGGTTAGGTGAGAAGGATGATTTCAGATGCTGCAGAGCAGATTGAAGCTAACTGAAAGCAAAGTTGTGAGCACTTCTCAGAAATGGACTCAATTAAATTGAATGAATACACTATATGTCACTGATTCTTCTCCAAAGTTATTTTAGGCTAAATAGAGTAACTCCTGGTCCACAGCATATGGGTTATCCCTCAAGATCAGGACTCTGTAAGTGGGGGAGGGACTGCCAGCCTGTGGGGAGTGGCAATTAAAACAAAACCAAAACTTCTCTGTGGTTGGTTGTTGGCCAGAATGCAAGAGACTGTGTACTTGACTTTGGAGCCTGGAAAATGCTGGCCTCCACTGTGGCCATGGTCACTTGGCAGTGGATAGTAAAGGGTCTGTTTTAACCTGGAATATACAGATCTTCATTTAATTATTTATACTGCACAGCATTCTTGGCTCTTTGTGGCTTGTTTCAGTGGAGGAGGAAATGGGGGAAGCAGAGAAGGAAAATCTATGAATGATTGCTCTTTGTTGTCACCACTTAATTAAAAGAAATTGGGAGAAGGAACTTCCCTGATGGTCCAGTGGTTAAGACTCCATACTTCCACTGCAGGGGATAGGTTCAATCCCTGGTCAGGGAACTAAGATCCACATGCTGTGAGATGTGGCCAAAAGTTTAAAAATTTTTTTTAATTAAAAATAAAATTTTTAATTAAAAATTAGTTAAAAAAATTTTTTTAATAAAATTTCCCATTGTTTGGGATCTGACCTCATCTCTGGTTGCTGTTAATTGTCTTCTCTCTGGTACAGACTGACATCATTGACCACAGCTTTGCAGTGGAATGGATGCAGGATTTTGAGGCTTTCCAAGATGCTTTGAATCAAGAGACTACATACGTCAGTAACCTGACTCGTTCAATGAGCCTGGTGTTAGATGAGTTTTACAGCTCACTCAGGGTAAACTTTCTCTCTTGCTTATGCTGTCCATCTCTCCAGTTAACCTGTTAATCCAAAGGACTGGCTTTGAACATATCTTTGGAGAGGAAATTCATTACCTTCCGAAAAGTAATTTATAAGGCATTGCTTATTAAAAACTGGAGATTTAATAGATAAATATGATAGAGACCCTACCTTCAGAGATTTTATGGTCTAGTTAGGAGAGAAGACTAAACACAGAGTTGAAATATAATGTATTGTAACTCATATTGTGATATCTTAAGAAAGATATAAAGTTGGCCTGATAGTGGTTAGGTGGTAGATCACTTTTGAAATGAGGGATTTTGGAGGATATAGCACATATAGGTGTGCTTTGAAGGAAGGGTAAGATTTGTGTAAGCAAAAGAGGGTATGGGTAGCAAGGAGTATGTTCACTGCCTAAGCAAAAACATTGAGATACTAATTTTTATAGAGAACAGACTGTCGTTTGATGTGATAGGGAACAGATGAAAAGAACTGCTGCTTGTTTGGTCCTCATTTTCTTTTTCAGTTCTCTACTTTCCATGGACTTATTACCATGACTTTTAAACTTAAAAAATTAAAAAATTTTTTATTTCCATGACTTTTGAGTAAGCATGCTGTTCTGTATTCTTTTAGCGTCATTCTTTGCCAGGGACTTCTTAACATATCCAAACTTCTTCTATGAAGATTTTATGACATTTGAACCAAATAATGTACACTGTTTAAAAATATGCTGTTGTTTCCTCAGTGGCATTAATGATGCTTTTGGCAGGTGGTGGGTGTGTCTGCTGTCCTGGGTACAGGTTTAGATGAACTCTTCGTGCAAGTTGCCAGTGCCACAGAAGAATATGAAAGGTGAGGACAAAAGAACATTTAATTGATGGCATTCTTAGTTACTCACAATTCTGATAGGACAGCAGTTTTGTCAGGCAAAATGTTTTGGTTTTCATAATGTTTGTATTATATTTGCCATGCAGATGTGTACTGGGTCTCATCACATTTAGGGTTAACAAGTACCCATTAGATTAAAAAAAAAACAAACAATAATATAAAAAGACCCCACAATAATATAAAATCTTCACTTTATTGAATGATGAAGAGCAGGAGTCATCAGACATTGTAAAAGTCAGATATTAAAATTTTTGGCTTTGTGGACCGTAATAACTCTGTCATTGTGATGTAAAAGCACCTATAGACAATTCCTAAACAATTGGGTGGGGCTGTGTTCCAATAAAACTTTATTTATAAAAATAGACAGTGGGCTGGATTTGGCCTGTTTGCCACATTTGTTGACCCCTGATTAAGAACATAGACTTTGGAGTCAGATAGACATGAGTTAGATTTTTCCTTCATTTAATAAATGAGTAACTGTAGCATTTATTGTTAAGATTGGTCATTGTGAGGATTATTTGAGATTATTTGAGATGATATACCTAAAGCACCTAGCATAATTGCCAACAAATGGAAAACATATTTCTTTATAAATGATTGTTATAACTGTTGTCATGGTTAATATTCGAGTTCTAATTTATCTAAAGGAAAGTGGAGTCAGAGCACCTATACACTTTCTTAGGCCTGATAACTGGCTGCTTTCTAGCAAGCTTCATACTTAGTAAGATCCTAATAGCCACATTATTATTTTCAGACACATTATTTTTTGTTCATCAGACAAGTGTTGTGGGTTGTTGTTTTTTTGTGTGTGAGTGTTATCAAAGCCTCAGGATAGGCTCTTTTCTGTATCCTTTCATTGTTGCCCAGATGAACGACATAATTTATATACTGCTTCCTGAGTAGGCCTACCTTCTTTTACTCATCATTTAAACATCTTTTATTCATGTTCATCCAAGTGTATGATGAACTCATCAGTCATGGTCTCTCCAGAGTTGATCTTCCCAGCTCAGCAGTCAGTCTTTTGTCTCTTTGCTGGTTTCAGGGTGGGGGTCAGGCACCTTGCTTTTAATTCCTTAGGGATAGAGTTTTAGTGACTAAGAGTTGTTACATCTGATGTTTGGTAGCATAAGATCTTTTGTTATCGTCAAAGTACTAGGAAAATAGAAGTGACATGGGAGCAGGCAGGGCCCACACTGCTTAGTGTTTCTGTCATCATTCATCTTTTATCTCCTTCATTGTTTAAGTAGCCTCTAGTATTTGTATAATTTGTCAGTATTAATCAAAGGGATTTAGAGTGTTTCTCTTTCCAGAGAGTATCGTCCTGAATATGAACGTCTGAAGAAATCACTGGTAAGATAAGAAGCTGTTTGTGTTTTAGGGCTACTAAAAAACAGTCGCAACCCATCTATCATAAGTGATTTTGTTTTGGTATATCCTTTAGATACTTGTAAGGTCTTCCCTTGTAGCTCAGCTGGTAAGGAATCCACCTGCAATGCAGGAGACCTGGGTTTGATATCTGGGTTGGGAAGATCCCCTGGAGAAGGGAAAGGCTACCCATTCCAGTGTTGTGGCCTGGAGAATTCCATGGACTGTATAGTCCATGGGGTTGCAAAGAATCAGACACAACTGAGCGACTTTCACTTTCACTTAGATACTTGTGAAGATACTTGTATCTTTTAGATACAGTGTATCCTTTAGATACTTGTTAATTTGACCTGTAAATTTGTATGTATGCTGTCTGGATGCAGAAAGGTCTCTTTTTCCCTTCTCTAAATTTGAAGTAATAAAAATCAGGTTTTTCCTGTTATGTGTGCTGAGCCCTTCTAGTGCTACACCTCTACCCTGACTCCAAGGTCCATTTAAAGGCTGTTGTAGAATTTTGTTTAACAGAGAGGCAGTTCATAACTCTTACCCCAAATGATCAGGTGTCCTGTCCCCATTGGCTCCATTGAACATCTTATCATTTAGCCTTCCTGCTGTGTCTGCTTGAGGGTTCTTTTGAAGATTTTGTGTTGAATTTCTGAAACCTCTAATACAGTCTGCAGAGCCCTCTGGAATGAATTTATGCTAATATGGGCCCACACTGCTTAGTGTTTCTGTCATCATTCATCTCTTACCTCCCTCATTGTTTAAGTAGCCTCTCGTGTTTGTATAATTTGTCATTTCCATTAGAAGTCTGGCATCTAACTTGGGCCTTCTTTTTTAATATAATGACATATTTTTCTATGTATATAGGCCAGTGCACAGAGCCAGCAGCAGAAAGAACAACTGGAACGCCTCCAGAAAGATATGGGCTCTGTAGCCTTGGACACAGGAACTGCCACAGGTACTGGAGGGTCTTCTGGTGTTAGGAACTAAAAGAAGGGTACAGTTGTCTCCACTTAGTAGTTAGGTTCTTGGATTTAAGGGAGAGAAAGAGAAAAGGATAAAGTAAATGTGGTATTTTATGTCGGTCAATCAATTTAGATAAATCCTAGATCCAACAAGTAATTGGCTACCCTGTTTCCCAACTGAGCTTTTTTAACCCTTTTAGGCTCCTGAAGAGGGAGTGGTCATGACATCCCATGGCCTTAGGGTACATGGCTTGATGTTAGGCTCTCCTAGAGACCATTCCCTAACAAGCTGAATCCTCTGCTCAGGACTCAAACCCACTTGATTAGACTTTCTCCTGACTATTGGAGCTCAGCCCTTATTTAGTTTCCCTGTGTAGGGAGCTTACTTCTATTAGTATATTCAATTTTCCATTTTTTCTCCTCTTTTTCTTTTTTTTAAATTAATTTATTTTAATTGGAGGCTAATTACTTTACAATATTTTAGTGGTTTTTGCCATACATCAACATGAATCAGCCATGGGTGCACATGTGTTCCCCATCTAGAATACCCCTCTCAACTCCCTCCCCATCCCATCCCCCAGGGTCATCCCTGTGCACCAGCCCTGAGCACCCTGTCTCATGCATTGAACCTGGTCCAGTGATCCGCTTCACATATGATAATATACACGTTTCAACCCTACTCTCTCAAATCATCCCACCCTCGCCTTCTCCCAGAATGCGAAAGACTGTTCTTTACTTCTGTGTCTCTTTTGCTTTCTCGCATATAGGGTCATCATTACCATCTTTCTAAATTCCATATATATGCATTAGTATACTGTATTCATGTTTTTCTTTCTGACTTACTTCACTCTGTATAATAGGCTGCAGTTTCATCCACCTCATTAGAACTGATTCAAATGCATTCTTTTTAATGGCTGAGTAATATTCCATTGTGTGTATGTACCACAGCTTCCTCATCCATTCATCTGCTGCTGGACATCTAGGTTGCTTCCATGTCCTGGCTATTGTAAACAGTGCTGTGATGAACATTGGGGTACACATGTCTCTTTCAATTCTGGTTTCCTTGGTGCGTGTGCCCAGCAGTGGGATTGCTGGGTCATATGGCAGTTCTAGTGCCAATTTTTTAAGGAATCTCCACACTGTTCTCCATAGTGGCTGTACTAGTTTGCTTTCCCACCAACAGTGTAAGAGGGTTCCTTTTTCTCCTCACCCTCTCCAGCATTTATTGTTTGTAGACTTTTTGATAGCAGCCATTCTGACTGGCGTGAGATGGTACTTCATTGTGGTTTTGATTTGCATTTCTCTGATAATGAGTGATGTTGAGCATCTTTTCATGTGTTTGTTAGCCATTTGTATGTCTTCTTTGGAGACATGTCTGTTTAGTTCTTTGGCCTATTTTTTGATTGGGTCATTTATTTTTCTGGAATTGAGCTGCAGGAGCTGCTTGTATATTTTTGAGATTAATTCTTTGTCAGTTGCTTCATTTGCTATTATTTTCTCCCATTCTGAAGGCTGTCTTTTCACCTTGCTTATAGTTTCCTTCATTGTGCAAAAGCTTTTATGTTTAATTAGGTCCCATTTATTTATTTTTGCTTTTATTTCCATTACTCTGGGAGGTGGGTCATAGAGGATCCTGCTGTGATTTATGTCAGATAGTGTTTTGCCTATGTTTTCCTCTAGAAGTTTTATAGTTTCTGGTCTTACGTTTAGATCTTTAATCCATTTTGAGTTTATTTTTGTGTATGGTGTGAGAAAGTGTTCTATTTTCATTCTTTTACAAGTGGTTGACCAGTTTTCCCAGCACTTGTTAAAGAGATTGTCTTTTCTCCATTGTATATTCTTGCCTCCTTTGTCAAAGAAAATGTATCCATAGGTGTGAGGATTTATCTCTGGGCTTTCCATTTTGTTCCATTGATCTATATTTCTGTCTTTGTGCCAGTACCATACTGTCTTGATGACTGTAGCTTTTTAGTATAGTCTGAAGTCGGGCAGGATGATTCCTCCAGTTCCATTCTTCTTTCTCAAGATTGCTTTGGCTATTCGAAGCTTTTTGTATTTCCGATACAAATTGTGAAATTATTTGGTCTAGTTCTCTGAAAAATACCGTTGGTAGCTTGATAGGGATTGCATTGAATCTATAGATTGCTTTGTGTAGTATACTTATTTTCACTATATTGATTCTTCCAATCTGTGAACATGGTATATTTCTCCGTCTATTTGTGTCATCTTTGATTTCTTTCATCAGTGTTTTATAGTTTTCTATATATAGGTCTTTTGTTTCTTTAGGTAGATTTATTCCTAAGTATTTTATTCTTTTCATTGCAATGGTGAATGGAATTGTTTCCTTAATTTCTCTTTCTGTTTTCTCAGTGTATAGGAATGCAAGGGATTTCTGTGTGTTAATTTAATATCCTGCAATTTTACTATATTCATTGATTAGCTCTAGTAATTTTCTGGTGGAGTGTTTAGGATTTTCTATGTAGAGGATCATGTCATCTGCAAACAGTAAGAGTTTTACTTCTTCTTTTCCAATCTGGATTCCTTTTATTTCTTTTTCTTCTCTGATTGCTGTGGCTAAAACTTCCAAAACTATCTTAAATAGTAGTGGTGAGAGTGGGCACCCTTCTCTTGTTCCTGACTTTAGGGGAAATGCTTTCAATTTTTCACCATTGAGGATAATAATCGCTGTGGGTTTATCATTCATGTATGGCTTTTATTATGTTGAGGTATTCTTTCTCTGCCTGTCTTCTGGAGGGTTTTTATCATAAATTCTCCTTTTCTTGAAAAATACTCAGCTCCTCTGTCATTTCACCCTCTGTTCTCTTCAGACCCTCTCTGAACTTAAATTTCCATCAGGAAGTTTCCTGAACACTCCACACTTTTACTTTGGACTTACCAGCACACTGGGTCTGCTCACATGTCTTTAGCCTTCATAGGAAAAACCATAGCTGCTTTCAAGCTGAGAGCTAGTAAAAACAAATGACATTACTACTAAGACAAGCTTCTTGAGAGTTGAGTTTTTCCTCAACTTAAAAATGAGACTTCTTGGGTTACTGGCACTTTGTGAAATAAACTAGTGTAGAAATGTTTAATGGTATGAACAGTACATTTAGAAGAGAGAAGATACTGCATTTTATCATGATCACTTTCATCCTGCCAATTTTTAATCATAGTTACTTACTGATTCAAAATTACCCTTTTGAGGAGGCCTGTGTTCTGATATGCTGCTGATAGTATTTTACATGCAGGCAGCTCATCTCCTGTGCTGGACCCTTCTGATTTGATCCTGACTCGGGGAACCTTGGATGAAGAGGATGAGGAAGCAGACAGTGATACTGATGATATTGACCACAGAGGTGAGAGGTGGCTGAGGTGACTCATGAAAACAGAACAACTGCTTATCCTCTCATTGTTTGCCTGGAGCTTTCTGTTATTGAGAGACTTTAACCATGCAGCCAGTAATAGGGGAGAGAGGAAATGGTAAAGGATATAGCACCAGAAAGGAGTTCCATACACTGAGAGTTCCTGGCCTTCCACAAGAATGGTTAGTACTGAGCTTGATTATGGCCTTTTCTTAGTCTTGTGTCTTCTCATCTTTAGGTCCTAACTCAATTTTGAGGAACCCAGGATTGTTTATTATAATTGTTTTAAGAATACAGGAGGCCTTAGTGAACCTAAATTAGTCAGAAGGGACTGTAACATTGAGGAGAGAATGGCTTTGGAAACCCTAAAGGGTTTTATGTGGCATAGTTTTATAGACTGTGGACAGAGTCTATTTCTTGAAACAACCCTTGTAGGTCCTTGCTGTGCTCAAGGGTAAACCTCTCTTTATTTCAGTGTGCTGGATGCTAACATGTAAATTGCCTCATTTAATACTATTTATTGAGGTATAATTTACAAATAATAAATCCCACTCCTTTAAAGTGTATAGTTCAGTTCAGTCACTCAGTTGTGTCTGACTCTTTGCAACCCCATGGACTGCAGCATGCCAGGCTTCCCTGTTCATCACCAACTGCCAGAACTTGCTCAAACTCATGTCCCTTGAGTCAGTGATGCCATCCAACCACCTCATCCTCTGTCATCCCCTTCTCCTCCTGCCTTCACTCTTTCGCAGCATCAGGGTCTTTTCCAGTGAGTCCATTCTTTGCATCAGGTGGCCGAAGTATTGGAGCTTCAGCTTCAGCATCTATCCTTCCAGTGAATATTCAGGGTTGATTTCTTTTAGGATTGACTGGTTTGATCTCCTTGCACTCCAAGGGACTCTCAAGAGTCTTCTCTAACACCACAAGTATATAGTTAGATGAATTTTAATACATATAGTCTTACAGTAATTACCATCATAAGCAAGAAACACAACACTTCCATCACCCTAAAAGTTCGCTCATGCCCATTTTTATTTAGTCCCTTCCCCTACACCAGTTTCTGGCAACCACTTATATGATTTTTGTGCCTATAATTTTGCCTTTTCCAGAATGTAATGTAAGTGGAATCACAGTATTTAACTTGGCTTTTTTCACTTAGTATAATGCTTTTTGTGATCCTTCCATGTTATTGCATGTATGAGTAATATGTTTTTTTAAATTGCTTAGTAATATTCCATTATGTGGATGTGCCTTTGTTTATCCATTCACAAGCCAATTGACATTTGGGTTGTTGCCAGGTTTAAGCTGTGGTAAATAAACTCCTATAAAGATTGGTTAATAGGTTTTTGTGTGGACACAGGTTTTCATTACTCTCAGTTAAAAATATGTAGGAGTGGGATCTCATTTTAGTTACTTTACGAGGGAAGCATCTCCCCACCTATTGGTCAAAGAAATTGTACATTTTGGGCAACATGATAAATAGAACCTGCTTCTAGGAAATACTTCCTTATTGGGAGAATTGAACATGGAGTGTCTTAGCAAGAGTACAGTTGACTCTTGACCAACTCAGGGGCTGGGGTACCTATTATCCTTGGTACAGTTTTAACAGTCCTCATATAACTAACTTATAGTTGGCCCTCCGACTCTGGTTCTGCATTTGTGGATTTCATCAACCGTGGATTATGTAATACTGTATGTACTACTGAAAAAAGTTTGTGTGTAAGGGGACTCACGCAGTTCAAGCCCATGTTGTTCAAGGTTACATGTACTATTTCTGATAGATGGGAGACAGTGGCTCTAATCCACTGGTCTAATGGGGAGAGTCTGAAAATAACTCACCTTCTTTTTTCCTTATAGTTACAGAGGAAAGCCGCGAAGAGCCAGCATTCCAGAATTTTATGCAAGAATCAATGGCACAGTACTGGAAGAAAAACAAATAGTTTCTAAATTTCAAAATTTTGGAACTCTGTGTGAAGGACTATCTTTAGCTCTGACTGGGGGCTACAATCTATAAAGGACGGTTTTGTTCAGAATAGCAGTTTGTCTTACTAGTGAAACTTCCTGACTCCGATGAAGCCAGAATAGATTATTTGGACCTGCTAATAATTCCCATTGGCCTTCCCCTCGGATTTATGCAAGGAAGCATATTCTGTTTTTGGACACTGATATCCCTTTGAGCCTAAAACTGCAAGTTGTATCATTTGAACTCACATACTTTGCTACTGATGGATGAAACAGAGAACTTAGTAGGCTGGATCTCTAGCCTCTACTTCCTGAGCATTTGCCTTTGAACTTGTACCATGAGTTCCCTTCCTTTTTATCAGAAAGGGTGAGAGGAAACAGGAGCTTGTCCAGAATGACAGTGCAGTCTCCTTGGCAACCAGTCAATGTTAGTATGAAACCTGCCTCCCACTGGGGAGCTCATTATAGAATATCAGGTTCACTGAAGAAAGTGGGCAACACATAGTTAGTAAGAATTCTACTTTAGATGGTGGCTTAGATAAAGAGTTTTTAATTTTCACTCTGTTGTAAGCCTGCTTGTCATCATTTCAAGTAAGAAAATCATCACAAATAGTCACTTCAGTTCAGAAGAGAGATTTAAAGCCACATGATGTTTACTGAAGTTCTGTGTACACACCACACCTAATAATGAGCAATGAAGCCAGGCCCTGTTTGTATTGTACTTTAATGCAGTGTGTCCTTCCTTAGTGATTTACTCAAAGGGCATGGGTTTGGGTCAGGTGCACATTCCATGCATAATAGCCCTGGTAAGGGTTTGCTTCGCCTCCACATTCTTCACAGTATCTTAAAACATAGTAATATTTCTCTTAAGACATTTTATTCCTGCCTAACCTGTATTTCAGTTCAGTGGCTCTCAAAGTATGGTCTCTGGAACAGAAGCATCAGCATCATCTGGCAAGTTACCAGAAATGGGACATTCAAGACCAAAATCAGAAACTGGGGGTGGGGCGTGGGGCCTAGCAGTCTATTTTAAAAAGGCCTCCAGGGGATTCTGATGCATGCTAAGTTCAGAACAGTGCTCTAACTCAAACAGCCTATGGCATAATTCCAGATGAATTCCAGGTGAATCTCAGGTATCAATGCTCTTATGACCTTCTTTATCAGAGTACCTGAACCTTGGCCATCTAGTGCCTATTCTTCAATTTAAATCTTCTAAAAATAAAAATATTTTGTTTTACATAAAGTATTAATTTCAATACTATATAACTAATGGGAACCACTGGTCTAAGAACTTGAATTTGTTCTTTAAGAGGGAACCACTTGGACAGCAAACTTGTACATACCTGTTTTTTTCCCTAGTGCCTTTGAATACTTTTTCATTAAAGAGGAAATCATCTGGCCTAAGCTCCATAACAGCAGAGACAGTCTTACTCATCTGTATATCCCTTGCAAAGGACCCAGTACATAATGGGTACTCAATAAATGTTTGCTAAGTGAACTAATTAAATACTAAGTGGCTACTTTCTGGAAACCAACCACCAGATGTGTACTTTCATCAGTAAATAAGGGGAAGTGAAGTGAAGTGAAAGTTGCTCGGTTGTGTCCAACTCTTTGTGACCCCATGGACTACAGTCCATGGAATTCTCCAGGCCAGAATACTGGAGTGGGTAGCCTTTCCCTTCTCCAGGGGATCCTCCCAACCCAGGGATCGAACCCAGGTCTCCCGCATTGCACGCGGATTCTTTACCAGCTGAGCCACAAAGGAAGCAAATAAGGGGAAATGAAACTAAACCTGGAACAGGAAAGGTTTAAACATGCCAAGGATGTCCAATTAGCAAACTTATAAATGCTTTGGCAACAGTTTAAATCATAACCTTATTTTGTTGCTGTTGTATTCGTATTTATTCCCAATACCTGAGACATTTAAGGCACTCAGTGATATGGGCCTTGATTTCTAGTCTACTAAAAGAGTGCTCTAAATTTCACAAGACTTGTATTCTGCACCCCCAAACCAAACTTCAGCAGTACTTAACTTGCACACATTTGCTAATTACTCCTGATTATTCCAGTGCTACATCAAGTATTTAATAAATAATGATTGACACTATCAGATGCCAAGTAGGGCAGATACTGCGATGGATGAGTAACAGCAGTCAATCTGTTCAGGACATGATGTAAAGCAGAATGGTGCATATTGTTAGCCTTTTAGAGGCTGCCCATCCAGTAGAAGTACAATGTGCAGATGTAGAATTCTGGTAAAGGAATGGACCACTGTCCTCTGATGGCCAAGCAGATGCAACAAATGAAACAGGCACAAGTCTGTCTACGGACAGGTCCTGTTTGCTTCATTCACAAAGTGGAAGTGTTAGTCGCTCAGTCGTGTCCCAGCTTTTTGCAACCCCATGGACTGTAGCCCGCCAGTCTCCTCTGTCCATGGGATTTTCCAGGCAAGAATATTGGTGCAGGTTGCCCTTCCCTTCTCCAGGGGATCTTCCTGACCCAGGGATCGAACCGGGTCTCCTGCATTGCGGGCAGACTCTGATGAGCCATCAGTTAGTTTCATCATTCAAAAAGGAGAAAATGAAAAGAGCTACTGAAAAATGTACATGCTGAAAATACTGGGTTGCCCAAAAAGTTCGTTTGGGTTTTTCTATAGCATATGGAAAAGCCTGAATGAACTTTTTTGGCCAACCCAATGTTAAAAAAAAAAATCTGACTGGAAATAAAGAGGATTGGAATACATGGACTAAGTCTAGAGAAGGAAGAAGAAAAATATATGGTTGAGATGGGAGAGGGCTATTTGGATAAGCAAAAAGGCTGTTCACAGACTGCTGTGATTTCACAGGAGATTCTGTGGGCAGCAGAAACAGAAAAAAAAGACTACTGATAGATAAGCTGTGCAATGTTTAGCTATTTCCATTGGATTCCCAATGACTTGAACCAAAAATGAAGCAAGTTAAAAGAAAAAAATTGACATCTGATATCAGCATATATGTGAGTCTGTTCAAGCACAGCTGTGAAGCTTAATAACATCTTCATCTTCATAATATCCCTGCAGTGTAGGCCAGACCCAGTGTGATTCTTCTTGGTTGTGCAAGAGAAACAGCTTGAGAGAAGCTAAGTCACTTGTCACATGGTAAAGACAAGTCAGGGACACTGTTTTGGTCTCTGGATCACCATCCCGGTGTGATATCTGTGAAAGGTGGCTTGGTTGTGGAAAACAACAAAAACTAGATGCAAAAGGTAAAAGTAGACTTATTTGGTTAAATCCAGCTCCACTGATACCAGGAAAACCCATTGTGTTTTAAGAGTTCAATCATTATTTGTGGAAACAAATTAGAATCCATCAGAGTTTCTGTTGGGTCTTCTAAGTCTGAAGAGGTCTCCCTCTTTGCCTTTTATATTTTCCTCATCCTCTTTTTGCAGCGCTGGTTGAAAACAGGGGAGGAGCCCATGAGGCTGTCAGTGGAGTGGGAGCCGTAGCTGCTGTCTGAGTCATCAGGGCTTTGGGGGATTCCAGCTTCACTCATGCCTGACATTGGCTCCTCGAACACATCGCTGCCCAGCACGCCGTGCCCAGAAACGTTGCCTTCTTCACTCTCTTGAGGCTCCATTTTCACGTGGGCCAAGTTCCAAAGAGGGGAAGCATTTACCTCTGTACCTGGGAATGGAAAAGAACACAGAACTAACTAGCAGCAAGAAAGGCTGGAACAAAGCAGGTGGCATACACCACCCAGGGCTGGCTGATGGCCTTTGAGCTCAGTTTTCATTCTGATTCTCTACTTGCCTAGAGAATATATTGTTATTCTCTGCTTAAAAAGTTACCAACTCAAAATATCTTCTTTTCCACTACCTCCCCTTCCTTTACCTCACCTCATCCATCTCCATTTCCCCTAAACCAGGGAAAGTAAAGCTACGCAGGTGGAAATATTCATGGTTCAAAGGCAGGCACAACCATGGGTTCTTGGGCAAGTGTTACATTTGCCTGTCCTTTTACGCGGCTGTCTTGTTTTTCTGCCCTGTGTTTGGGTCCCTGGTTCTCTCTCACATTATGAAAAGTTAGTGATCACTACAAAATGGTGGCAGCAGTTCCCAGACTGCTGAAAAGAGACATGACCCCTATGTCTGCAAGAATTTCTTTCTGGTTCTCCTGCCTCTGTGTCTTCTAGCAATGCTGTTCTGTGGTTATTACATCTCCCATAGTGAAAGGCTCTCTGCCCAGTACTTTGAAAATGTGGCCTAATTCTGTTTAGGCCACACTGAAGGACTGGCTGTTTGCATCATTACTTCACTGATGACATAATTTATATTTCTAAAGAACTGGGACTTCCCTAGAAGTCCAGTGGTTAAGACTTCCACTGCAGGGGGCTCAGGTTTGGTCCCTGATCGGGGAACTAAAATCCCACATGCTGCATGGCACAGCCAATAAATAAATAAATAAACTGTAAAGAACTGAGCGTCTAGCATTATTTGCAGTCCTTCTGACTTAGGGATCATTGAGCCATCGGGTTCTGAAGGGAATCACAGAGTCTATCTGGAAGAAGCAGCCAGCTGCCTATAATTGAGTTGCCCTATTTTAATCCTTTTCAGGTTCAACTTGTTGGTACTACTCCGACCAAGGAACCCCAACTATTCAAACATCCTTGAGCAATTAACATTACTCCACCTGTCTGGAAGTTGCTTTAATTAACTCAGCACAAGCATCAAGAAAGACCAGAATACAGAGAACAGGAGGCCATCTGTCCACCTAGCTGGGTCGGCTGAATTAACTGTCATCAAGAGAGTAACAGCAAATTTGGAAAACTCAGCAGTAGCCACAAGACTGGAAAAGGTCAGTTTTCATTCCAATCCCAAAGAAAGGCAATGCCAAAGAATGCTCAAACTGCTGTACAATTGCAGTCATCTTACACGCTAGCAAAGTAATGCTAAAAAATCTCCAAGCCAGGCTTCAACAGTACGTGAACCATGAACTTCCAGTTGTTCAAGCTAGATTTAGAAAAGGAAGAGGAACCAGAGTTCACATTGCCAACATCTGTTGGATCACTGAAAAAACAAGAGAGTTCCAGAAAAACATCAATTTCTGCTTTATTGACTACACCAAAGCCTTTGACTGTGTGGATCACACAAACTGTGGAAAATTCTTAGAGATGGGAATACCAGACTACCTGACCTGCCTCCTGAGAAATCTGTATGCAGGTCAGGAAGCAATAGTTAGAACTGGACATGGAACAACAGACTGGTTCCAAATTGGGAAAGGAGTATGTCAGGGTTGTATATTGTCACCCTGCTTATTTAACTTACATGCAGAGTATATGAGAAATGTCTGACTGTATGAAGCACAAGCTGGAATCAGGATGGCTTGGAGAAATATCAATTACCTCACAGATGACACCACCCTTATGGCAGAAAGGGAAGAAGAACAGCCTCTTGATGAAAGTGAAACAGAGTGAAAAAGTTGGCTTAAAACTCAACATTCAGAAAACTAAGATCATGGTATCTGGTCCCATCACTTTATGGCAAATAGATGGGGAAATAGGGGAAATAGTGTCAGACTTTATTTTTTGGGGCTCCAAAATCACTGCAGATGGTGATTGCAGCCATGAAATTAAAAGACATTTACTCCTTGAAAGGAAAGTTATGACCAACCTAGATGGCATATTAAGAAGCAAAGACATTACTTTGCCAACAAAGGTCCGTCTAGTCAAAGCTATGGTTTTTCCAGTAGTCATGCAGAGATGTGAGAGTTGGACTGTGAAGAAAGCTGAGTGCCAAAGAATTGATGCTTTTGAACTGTGGTACTGGAGAAGGCTCTTGAGATTCCCTTGGACTTCAAGGAGATCCAACCAGTCCATCCTAAAAGAAATCAGTCCTGAATATTCATTGGAAGGACTGATGCTGAAACTCCAATACTTTGGCCACCTGATGTGAAGAATGGACTCACTGGAAAAGACCCTGATGCTGGGAAAGATTGAGGGCAGCAGGAAAAGGGGATGACAGAGGATGAGATGGTTGGATGGCATCACTGACTCAATGGACATGAGTCTGAGCAAGCTCTGGGAGTTGGTGACAGACAGGGAAGCCTGTTGTGCTGCAGTCCATGAGGTTGCAAAGAGGAGGACACAACTCAGCGACTGAACTGAACTGAAGAGAGTAACATTGCATGTACATCCTAACTAGGAATAATTTCAAAGAATGTCTGTAAAGCTGTGCTAGTTCCCTCTTTACTAATTAGGACGAGAATGTTTCTATCTCTAGATCAGTGACACTATGCTTCTTTTTAGACTTTCCATTCCCCTGCCCATCCCTACTTTTGCTCTTTCATCTCCAGCCTTTGAGTCTAAAATGCAAGAAGTACTGAGGCTGGCACATCTCTCAGAATCAAGATGGGTAGGTTGTTCTCTCTTACTTGAAGCCTGTGGTGAAGCCTCGACCTCCAGGTTAGATGGGAAGCGCTCGGTCTGAGTGCCGAGGACTCCCATGGGCAGCGACTGGTCTCCAGAAGCAAGGTCGGCCTCCAGTTCTTCACTGACAGGGAAGGTGATGTCGCTCACAGGTTCCTCCTTGATCTTGACAGGCTTCGTGTCCTCTGTGGCCTTCTCAGGATTGACGATCCTCTCATACTCTTCAGAGAGCTGCTTACTAATCTGTTGGCAAGCAAGAGTCAATTTTCCAAAGGAATGTTAAAAGCAAGTTGGATAGTCAGCTTGTGGCATCTGGTGGAAACAGAATATGAATATGAATAAAGCATCACTGCTAATGGGAAGAATTTGAGTTTGAAATTCATAGATGACAGGGACATGTAAAGAAAACTTGTTTGGCAGAGAACATGTATGTGATTAATTAAAAGGTACATAAAGGTAAAATATTTAAATGTATTATATCAGAACTGGGACAAAAGGTGACATTTTTGGCTATAAAAACTAACATTTGACATAAATACAACAGGTGGCTAATGAACACTGTAGGACATCTGGATCACTTAGCAAAGCCGACTGGGTGTTATGAATTTCTTATATTTCAGATTTGGGGAAACCAGAACAGTGAACAAAATGCCTAAGGCCACAAGGGTGGAAGAGATTAGATAGTTCTGGTTTTAACCAAAAACGCTGTCTCCCCCATCCCACACTACCTTTGAGGGCAGTGTCATCTCACTGTTTTGCTCCTGGTTCATAGCACTTAACGCCATCTGAAATGATTTTGATTACCTGTTTTTGTCTCTCTCTCAACAAGAATGCAAGCTCAAGGAACTTGTCCTATTAAACTGCTGAATTCCACAATAGGCACTCCACAAATATGTGTTGAATAAAAGCAGGCTAGCCACATGCTATAATTTCACTGACTGAAGAAGAACCCTGGGTCTGGCCAGGTCAGTGTGGGTCACAGCCGGGGCCAAGAGGCAAGTCAAGTTAAGTTCACTCTATTCCAGGCCCTGTGCTCTGCACCCTAGGCCAAGTGTTAGGGATCCTGCTGAACACCCCTAGATCACATATCCTTGTGCACCCCTCCTTGGGATCCTCTCACCTGCAGCATGTAACTGTGATAGTCCTTGATGCGGTGCTGCCAGAATTTCTGGAGGGAGAGCACGCTGCCGATGCCCACTTCATGGAACACCTGCTCCATCACATCGGGGAAAGGAGTCTGCCCCAGCCGGGATTCTCGATCCACAGCAAAGCGCAGCAGCTTGGTGAACTTGAGGCAGTACTCGTGGGCCACATCAGTCAGGGTCTCCAGGACGCTCTCGTTAGCACACTCAAAGCCAGCGTGGGCCAGGATTGTGGCCACTGCCTGGTAGAGGAGCTGTCGGCAGGAGTGCCAGCTGAGTTCAGTCACAGGCTCCCCTTTCCCCCTGAAAGTGGAGACACGATGAGTGTCATTGGTTCTCTTGCAAAGGGGTGACCTGTCGTGTCTTCCTAGGCGGTTTACAATCCTAATCAAATGTCTGGCTCAGTTTTCCAGGAGAATTTCAGGCAGGTTATATAGTCCAGTTTTACCTTGCTGCCATTTCAGGGCATGTCTCAAGGACCCACAGTCATATCCCTGAGCAATTCCAATTACATAAAGCTTGCATAGGTGATATGTGTTTATAGTAAACAGTATAAAAGGGTATCTACTGAAAAGTAAGTTCCCATCTTCTGGTATCAATTGTGTGATTTTGATCACTTTTATGGAGAAGGAAATGGCAACCCACTCCAGTACTCTTGCCTGGAAAATCCCATGGATGGAGGAGCTTGACGCAGGCTACTCTCCATGGGGTCACAAAGAGTCAGGCACGACTGAGCGACTTCACTTTTAGGATCTGATTAATTTTAAGAGCACAGTGGTGCACATTTTCAGCATAGCATAGGTTCCTCACATGCTGGGCAATATATGGACCTCTAGAATTTAACTGCAACAAACCGTTTGTAATATAGGAAAGCAATTCAATTTTATAAAAGCAGTTTAAAACATATATTGCTTACAAGCGACAGAGGATGAGATGTTGGATGGCATTACCAACTCAATGGACATAAGTTTGAGCAAACTCCGGGAGATAGTGAAGGACAGGGAAGCATGGCTTGCTGCAGGGTGGGTCGCAAAGAGTCAGACAGGACTGAGAGACTGAACAACAATTGCTTACAAAGCATTTTTATCCTACTTTATGCTGTGAAATTGGTAGGGGTCCATATTATTATTCCTATCTGGCAGGTGAAGAAACTGAAGTTCAGAGGGGGTGATTTGCCAAATGTTTTTGTAATATAGAGCTTCTGACTCTAGATCCTGTGTTCTTCATGATACTCATTTTTACACCTAATCATTGTGGCAAAAATCCTATCTTTCTAAAACAAAACAAAAACTTCAAAAGTTGTCTGATTTCCTAAAAGTAACTTTTAATGAGCTCCTAATAATTTACCTGTTCTCCTGAAATTTCCTATCTTCTGCCTTCCCCTGACAAAGGAAGTAAATAGATAAAAATAAAAGAGGGTACAGAAAATGACTCTTCCCTGCACACACTTTGCATTTGTCACCCTGTGATTGCTGAACAGAGTTCCTGAGGAGCTATTCACCCACGCTGCTATTATCTGCTCAGCAGCAACTACTGCAATTCACCTAATAATTGGAAAATAAGAAAACCAACTGTCAAGTAATTTTTCATTTACTGTTTATATCATCATTTCCCATGACCAGTTTCTCTGGACCAAAAGCTAAAGACTTCAGAAGTGCCTAATAAACAGAGCTAAATCAGTACTGTTTTACTTAATATGTGGACCCATTTTAAAGGAAAATAATTCTTCCTGCAGCCCCATACCTGATGCAAAATATTTTTGTAACAGTCTCTTAAATATATATAAAATAAACTATGTGTAAACTTCTGATGTTCACAGAATCTTCCTAATAATTAAAATTAGAAAACTGACACAAAACTACAAATTCTAAATAATAGCATCAATTTAATATGAGGGACAGTATTATTTTGTAAAAGCTAAATTGCTCTCAAAATGTAAAGCTGGTACTGAGTGTTACAGAGTAAGTATTCTTAAGTTGGGCACATCTATACCAATATGTGCCAAGAACGTGATGACACATTTCTCATTCCCTTTTTCACTATTCCAGTGTCTTCGAAACTTAGACAACGCACCATGACATCATCTTGCCTTAATCTGGGCCAACTGCAAACCTTACATAAGTCTATTTCTCTTCTTTTTTCATTAGTTTGGGACAATTAAAATAGTAGCAACTATCATCATCAACAGGCAGATGCAGTAAGTGACGTACAACACAATTAGTTATGAAGCATTTTTACCAAACATTTAATCTGAATCTTATCTTAAGAAAATAATCAGCAAATCCAGTCTGATTTGGAACAAATGACCTGAACTCTTAAAAAAGATTAATATCATGTATTATAAAAGGGGAAAGCTATTCTAGCTTAAAAGACACTAAAGCAGAGAAAGACAAATACTGTATATCATTTATACATAGAATCTAAAACAAACTAGTGAATACAACAAAAGAAGTAGACTCATAGATATTGGGAACACACTAGTGGTTAACAGTGAGGAGAGGGAAGGATGGGGCAAGATGGGGTAGATTAAGAGGTACAAGCTACTATGTATAAAATAAATAAGCTACAGGAATATATTGTACAGCACAGGAAATACAGCCAATATTTTATAATAACTTTAAAAGGAGTATAATCTACAAAATATTGAATTACAGTGTTGTACACCTGAAACTAATATTGTAAATCAACTATACCTCAAAAAAAAAAAAAAAAAGACACTAAAGAGGTATAACAATGAAAAGAAATACATGGTCTTTATTAGGTCCAAGACTGGGGAAAAATATACCTAATAAAGGATATTTTGGGGACAACTGGAAAAATCTGAATACAGATGTATTAAATGATAGTACTTAATTTGTGTTCACTTACTTTGATGTAATACTGGTTATTGGGATTATGTAGGAAATTTCCTTATTTTTAGGCTAAGGTGAATAATTTAGGGGTGAAATACTGTGATATCTACAACTCTAAAAGATTTGGCAAAAAAACCGTGTGTGTATGTATATATGTATACATAAATGTTTGTATATTTGTGAGTAAATGTGTGTATGCACACTTATACATATGTGAGAGAAAGTAAATGTACTAAAATATTAACAATTGTTGAATCCAGGTGAAGGGTATTTGGGTTTTTGTCATCCTATTATTTAAACTTTTCTGTAGGTCTGACAAATTTCAAAATGAAAAGACAAAAGTACTTATTTGGCATCAAATGCAAACTTTCATACTGAAATCCAGTAGTAGCACTAGCTTTTAAGGCAATCAGAGGATATGCAGCAAGGCTTCTCAAATTGAAATTTACGTATGAATCTCTGGCTGCTGCTGCTGCTAAGTCGCTTCAGTCATGTCCGACTCTGTGCGACCCCATAGACGGCAGCCTACCAGGCTCCCCTGTCCCTGGGATTCTCCAGGCAAGAACACTGGAGTGGGTTGCCATTTCCTTCTCCAATGCATGAAAGTGAAAAAATAAAGTGAAGTCGTTCAGTCGTGTCCGACTCCTAGCGACCCCATGGACTGCAGCCCACTAGGCCCCTCCATCCATGGGATTTTCCAGGCAAGAGTACTGGAGTGGGTTGCCATTGCCTTCTCCAATGAATCTCTGGAGATCTTGTTAAAATGAAAATTCTGACTCCGGAGGTCTGGGTGAGTCTGACACTCTGCATTTCTAACAACCTCCCAAGTGATGTTGATGTTGCTGATCTCAGATCAGATTTTGGGCAGCGAGGATCAGGAACATTGTTATACTATTATTTCTTGAACTGTGTTATCAAAATGAAAATACACCGTTAAAAAATTCTTGTATAGAACTCGTGGATTCCTAATAGTAAGAGAATAAGTCCATAAATCTCATCTTGAGGACAATGAGCTAAACCCACAGTATATCTTTTAATTAACAAGAAAAACTAGATTTGGAGGACTATAAGACCATGGCCTCTTTTACAAACCAGTGTAGTACTTTGCTCCTAGTAAAGTGCTTGGCATATATTAGGTACTCAAGAAATATTTGTTGCACCAGAAAATAAAAAAATACAGACTCTGGATTTGGAAGAACATGGTTCAACTCTTAAACTTTCCACTAATTACCTGAGCAACTTTGGCCCAGTCATTTACTCTCATCTTAAGTTTCCTCCTGGAAATGTGGTGACGTGCTTAACAGGGTGTTGGGAAGAAAAGTAACATATAGCAAAGCCTTGTCTTACCGATAAAAGTCACTCTCTGGGTCACTGTGCCAGACCTGGAATGGTGCACTTGGATTCTTACAATCTAAAGGAAGGAGATCATCAGGAAGAGGAGGTGACCCAGGGCAGGACGGAAGAGGTTCAGTCTCTTCAGTCTTTACACCTTCTGTCTGTTGCTGATTCTGGGCCTGTGCCGTGGCGATGAGGTTACGCAGACGTCGGTTGTGCTGGATCAGCTGAATGGTGTGGATGGTGAGGCTGCAGGGCTCTGAGGGGATGTCCAGCATAGTGGGAGGCTTGGGCTTGTTGGCTGAGGGTTGGTGCAGAGGCGGGTCATGGACTTCTACCAGTCGGAACTCCCGAGGGAGCAAGTCAAAAGAACTTCTGTTGGTCTGGCTTGACGAGATTGGTATCTCTCCCCAGTATCTCAACATTTTGGAATTACAAAGGAAGAGCTCCCAAGTTAAATGTGGATGGTTATCCTAAAGGCAGTGTTTTAAAATCTCTAGCAACTGCAGGTTAAGGGCTTCCGTAGTGAAGAATACGAGGTCTAGCCAGGTATTGACATAAAAACTAGGCAGTTCAAGACCACTTAGAAAAAGTCAGTGTCAGCAACACTGCTGGACCAAGGACGTTCTTCCTGAAGAAATTAAGAGAAATATAACTGTTAATATCACACTCATACACTGTGACAATTCCTACCAGACTGAACCACAAGGTAGAGTTTGGGTCTTTAGTAGACTAATAGCTGCAAGAGTATGTTAGGCTCTATAGTGTCCATATTTTCCAACTCACCCCACTAACTTATTACCAATCCTGAATGATTTGCAAGGCAAGACACTTAAATGAGACATGGAATATTTCTCAGAGTATCTTGACACATCTCCCCTGGATCCGCAGGAGAAAAAGGAGTAGAGTTAAAGATAGGAAAAGGTTCTTCTTCTTTTCTTTTTTTTGCTGTGCCATGCAGCCTGTGGGATCTCAGTGCCAAGTCCTAACCACTGGACTGCCAGGGAATTCCTGAGGTGGTTATTAGTCTGTGAATGCTTCCCAGGTGCACTAGGGGTAAAGAACCTGCCTGCCAATGCAGGAGTAAGAGACATGGGCTCAATTCCTGGGTCAGGAAGATCCCCTGGAGAAGGAAATGGCAACCCACTCCAGTATTCTTGCCTGAAGAATCCCATGGACAGAAGAGCCTGAGGGGCTACAGTCCAAAGGGTCGCAAAGAGTCAGACACTACTGAAGCAACATAGCATGCATGCATACATGCCAAACATGGGAACCTTTAACTAATCCTGGTGGAAAAATTTATGAACCACTATCCTAAACAGTCTTATGCATTCAACTTCTGACATTCATAGGGAAGAATCTCAGATATCTGCTATCTCTTAAATAATATCCCTTCCTTTAGTCTCTCCTTGTATCAAATCTACTCTCTACAGTGATGCTGTGCTTAATTGCTCAGTTGTGTCCAATTATTTGTGACCCCATGCACTGCAGCCTGCCAGGCTCCTCTGTCCTTGGGATTCTCCAGGCAAGAATACCAGAGTGGGTTGCCATGCCCTCCTCCACAGGATCTTCCCAACCCAGGGATCGAACACAGGTCTCCCACACGGCAGGCAAATTCTTTACCAACTGAACCACCAGGGAAGCCCAAGAATACTGGAGTACCCTATCCCTTGGCCAGGGGATCTTCCCAACCCAGGAATTGAACCCTTGTCTCCTGCACTGCAGGCTGATTCTTTACCACAGCTGAGCTACCAAGTAAGCCTCTGTAGTGAGGCTAGACTTAATATTTTAAACTTAAACCTAATGACTTCCCACTGACTATTGGAAAAACGTCAAATTTTTTTGATTTACCATTCAACACCAATTACAATCCAGCTTCAACTCACCTTTCCAGATTCATTTCCCATATGTCTCTTCAAATTCAATGAATTTTTATCAAATGCCAAGTGTCATGTGAGGATATAAAGACTAATTCAAGGTCCTTACCCTGAGGTGAGGGAGAAAAACATGAATGTTTCAACATTAAAGTGTGTGGTCAGTGCTGTTCTACTAGAGACACAGACCAAGTTCAGTGAGAAAACACAAAGGAGGAACTTCCTGAAGAAAGTGACCATCTTAGTTCCAACAGTACCAGACTTCTCTGGTTGCAAATGCCATGCATTTCCACAGCTTAATGACATGATCTCTGCAGGCAATGCCTTGCTACCTGCCACATCCCTGGAAGACTTGTATTCATCCTTAAGTATGATTTAAGTCACCACCCTATCACCTCCCCAACACATCTCCCCTTGTTAAGTCTCACATCACTTTCTATGTTTCCATCACAGCATTTATACCTGTATTTAAACTAGTACTTGTTTCAATTTTATTCTTCCATCTGTCTCTCACAGCTGTGATCTTGGTGTCTAAGATTTGAGTGCCTACTACATGCCAGGCTTTGCCTCTACTGTCAATTCAATTTTCCCAACCTTTCTATAAGTAGATATCTTTTTTTTTTTAAGTAGATACTATTATTACCCCACTTTTCAGACGTGGAAGCTGAGGCCTTCTGTCTTGCCTAATGTCGGAAACAGCTGAGAGGGAAGATCGAGATGGTCAGGATCCAGGGTGTGCACTCTTAACAACTACACTATGCTGCCTCAATTGGTTTCAGAAAGAATAAAAGAAGGAACGAATACATGAATGAACCAAGTGACAACAAAAATCGCCCTCTCCCCTAACTTGACCCAAAGGAGCAGGAAGGACAGGCATCAAGCAGAGCAATGCCAACATCGCTACCAGGGCTCCTCCCTCACCATCAGCGGACTCGGGCGCCAATCACAGTGTCCTGGGGTCGTCTAATGCTGGGGCAGCCCAGACACAGGGAAATGTGGACCTGGACCGAGGCAAGGAGGCTCCACTATGGACTGCCACTTCGCAGGTACTGAACTGGGCGGCTGATGGGCTCCGAGAGGCCTGAGATATCAGGTCGTATCAGGTCCGGAAGGCTGGTGTGTTGACCAGCGGTTCAAGGCTGCCGGAAGCGCGTCTTCTCAATCAGGCTCCGCTGCAGGAAGTCATTACGACTCGGTTGCAACCTCTAAAGATGTCCCCATTCTGACAGCACCCCGACCGCCTTTTTCTTGTTTTCCTCTTACTACAACTTCCAGGGATAACTCTCGTCTTCACAAAGCTCTGGGTCGTAAAGGATCAACTCCACTGTCGCTGCTAGAGAAGCGTCTGGAGGCTGGAGAGAGGGAGACGTGGAGAGGAATGTAGCGACCCGAAGAGGGTGAGGTTTCCCAGGGACAGATTTTGAGGCTGCTCCTAATTGAGAATGGCTGATAGTCCCTCTCAGTCCGAGCCGCTGGCTTCGCCGGAACTCGATGACGACTTCAAGAAGCCATCCCTGCCGATGCCCTCGGCGGCGCGGAGTAAGGCTCCGGCCAACAATCCTCCAAACCCGGAGGAGGTGAAGGAAAGGTCCACGGCGCTGCCGGACTCTGATTCCGGGGAGCCGGATGTCCCGCCGGCCCTGCCGGACAGCGGGAAGAATAGGGGTCCAGCGGAGGAGCAGCCGCGACCCCACACGGCGACTCCTTCCCCTGGCTGCCCGGCCCGGGCTCCCCCATACCGAGAGCCGCCGTGGGGCGGCCCCACCACGGCCCCCTACAGCCTCGAGACACTAAAAGGCGGCACCATCCTGGGCACCCGGGACTTGAAAGGACTGAGTTGCTGCCTTTTCGGGAGGCTCCCTAGCTGCGACGTGTGCCTGGAGCATCCTTCGGTGTCTCGCTACCACGCCGTACTGCAGCACAGGGTGTCCGGCCTCGATGCAGAAGGCGACGGCCACGGGCCTGGCTTCTATCTCTACGATTTGGGAAGCACCCACGGCACTTTTCTTAACAAAACCCGCATCCCACCCCGCACCTATTGTCGGGTCCACGTCGGACATGTTCTTCGCTTTGGAGGCAGCACCCGGCTCTTTCTTCTTCAGGTAAGTAGAAAACCCTAGAATTGAAATCTCTGGAGCCCACCTGGGTGCGTTCCTGAGCTCCTTAAGTTTTCCCTGAGAAAGGAGATTGTCCTTTATGAAAGTGCGTTCCTCATCACCAGACGTCTGTACGCATTGCCTTGTTTCTGAAAGTGACTTCAGCTCTCCTAAACTCTAAAAGAATTCTTTCGCTTGATTCATCAGGGACCAGAGGAGGATCGAGAGGCAGAATCCGAGTTGACAATAACGCAACTGAAGGAACTGCGCAAGCAGCAACAAATGATGTTGGAAAAGAAGATGCTGGGAGAAGACTCAGATGAAGAAGAGGAAATGGATACCGCTGAAAGAAAGACAAGTACTAGTAGTCAGGACGATGAAATGGGCTGCACCTGGGGAATGGGTAAGGCTTAAAACTGCTGCCAGAGGTTAATAAATCCGTTTCTATTCGTACAGTTACTTTTTAAAAATCATGCAGCTTTCATGACTCTTTGAGAAAGATAGGGCAAATACAGTTTGCACATAGGTTACCAAAACTTAGATTTATTAAATTTTATGATGCCAAAAAACTGAATTATGGGCCTAATTGATTTGTCTTCATGTGTTTTACAGTGCACTCCCTTGTTCAAAACTTTTAGTGTATAGTTTAACAATTAAAATTTATTTCATTAAGTACTGATTATTGCTAGAGGGAGTGAAACTACATTCAATCAAATAAAACGGGATATTATCTAATATAGGAGTTCTGTCAAATTTTTTGTACTTTGTGTAAACACCCTGAAATGTGAAATACCTAATCAGAGGGATAAATTGAATTTTCTGTAATACCAGACATTTTGGCAGATAGGTATTCAGGAGTGGAGTCTGAAAAGCTGGATGACCTTAACTGTGTTGTGGGGAAGACAGATAAATCTTACGAAATTACTTGTGGTAAATGCCAAACAAAAGCTGGAAACCACTAGTATGCTGGAGTAAGGGTTCAGAGAAGGGAGCAGCCCCTGAGTACCTAGACCTGCACTATCCAGTGTGGTCATCATCAGTCACACTGGGCACTTATGGGGTGGCCAGTCCAAACTCACAAGTGCCGTAAAGGTAAAACACACACTGGGTTTCAAAGACTTAGTGTGAAAAGAAATCAGTCTGTTGGTGGACATGATAAGTAATGGAAAATTATATTGAAGACAAAGTATAAGTCCTGGCTGTGAGAGAATGAGAATGCAGGACTGAAGAGTTTAGATTTTTCTTTTTTTTACATAGAGAATGTGGTAGGCAGTCTTGCTTTTAAAATACATATAGTGATGGAGAACAAAAGTAAGGTGCCATGAAAACAAGTTTTAACTTGTCACACAATGTAGAAAACCAAAGATGTTCAGACGGATGGTTTTGTGCTTGTTCTTCCCCACCCCCACCTTTCTTTTCATCATTGGTAACGTATCTTTGTGCAGCCTAAAAGGATAGTGAGTGCCAGTCAGATAGTCTCATGTCTGATTGTCTTTGCTTTCTTTCCTGTATCCTATAGGAGAAGATGCTGTAGAGGATGAGGCTGAAGAGAACCCCATTGTCTTAGAGTTTCAACAAGAAAGGGAGGCTTTTTATATAAAGGATCCAAAAAAGGCTCTCCAAGGTTTTTTTGACCGAGAAGGTATGTACATAGATTTTGACCCTGTTGGTAAAAATGTATCCACAAGAGGGTGCTTTTCTAGATCTTCAAGTACTTAGAAATGCTGTATTTTATCTATTGTCCTCCTTGTTCAGTTCTTGGCTGTGTGGTCAGTTGCTTCAGGTTTGTTTTGGAAATTGTAAAATTTCTGTTGGTCTTTTTTCACATCTTGGAAAAAGGAAGTACTTTTTTCCAACTCATCTCATCCTTCTCAGAAGATACAGGACAGGAGTGGTTGGGAGACGCACCCAATTTGTTACAATTTCTTTGTTTCTAATTCCCCTGATCTTTTGTCATTCTTAACATGGATTTCCACTTTATGTGATTTAAAGATTGTTTCCATTAAAAAAATAATTAAAACTGGAATAAAGCCTTTGAGATAATAATTAAAAAAATTTTTCTGCAGAGAATTGTTTCAGTAGATAAGCTTTTAGAGAACACTTATATGTATGTGTGTGTATGAGTGTAAATATATACATATGAACTGTTTGCATTTTTCACTTAATAGTTACACTTCTAAAAACTAAGCAACTGTGACAAGTTAACAGTAAGTCTACAACTTACAAGTGTGAAAGCTTCTATTTAGTGGACAAACCTGTGTGTGGAGACACGATTGTTTTGAGTTTGCAGTTCTCTGTCTCAAGCTCATCCTAATTTTATTATCAGATAATAATACCTAGGAATAGGAAGTGAAATGCTTTGAAATTTAGTGTTCGATGTGGTTTGAGACATTTGTATTATTATTCAACCTTTGCTCTCTTTTCCCTTTGTATCAACTGGTAATTTTCAGATGCTATTAAAATTGTTTTGTCTTTCCTCCTCCCACAGGAGAAGAATTAGAATATGAATTTGATGAACAGGGTCATAGCACTTGGCTCTGCAGGGTGAGGTATGTTCTTTTGTCATAGCATCCATTTCTGGAAAGTGGCTAATATCAAGTTTAATTCATGGTTACAGACAACAACCCAAAGGGCAATTTTAGTCTTTTTGAGACTATTCATGAATTTGGGGATTGATAGTTATTAACACATTGGGGTTATAGAGGGATGGGTAAGGAAAGGTGTAAGGTGTAAGGAAAAGAATTGAAATTCAGCTTTGGCAAGATAGAACAAATTGAACTGAGAGATTAAAAAGCTATCTCAAAAATATGACTGTTATCATAAAATATTAATGTTTTTCATGAGATTGGAGCTTAGTTCTGTGCTTAAATCCCTCCCATACCAATGCAGATTACCTGTGGATGATTCAACTGGAAAACAGCTAGTGGCAGAGGCCATTCACTCAGGAAAGAAAAAAGAAGCAATGATTCAGTGTTCACTGGAAGCTTGTCGAATCCTCGATACTTTGGGATTGCTGCGGCAGGAGGCGGGTGAGTATGTGGGGACTCTTTTTCCCTTTTTAAAAAAAAAGATGGATAGAAGGAAGAAAGATTGAACACATAAAGTAATAAAACCTTTTTTTAGGGGAAAAATGTAAATTGTACAGAATTCTATGAAATGAGAAGAAAAACATTCTCTATGTCTTTAACCAAAGGTAACCTTTGTTTATTTATATTCTCCCAGACATTATCTGCAGACATGTGTTCAGAACTAGAACCTTTAACAAAATACAAACACTCATAGCAAATGCATTTATAGTTATATTCTTTTGTGACTTTAAAAAAGTTTTATTTATTTTTGCCTGCAGTGGGCCTTTGTTGCTCTTCGCGGGCTTTCTCTAGTTGCAGAGAGTAGGGGCTACTCTCTGGTTACAGTGTGCGGGCGTCTCATCACAGTGGCTCCCTTTTTTTGCGGAGCACTGGCTGTAGACTGCTGTCTCGGTAGCTGTGGCACACGGGCTTAGTTGCTCCATGGCATGCGGGATCTTACAGGACCAGGGATCAAACCAGTGTGCCCTGCATTACAAGGTGGATTCTTAACCACTGGACCACCAGGGAAGCCCCTTTTGTGACTTTTTAACACAAGAATGTATCATGGATAGTTTTTATATTGTTGCGTTATTTACCTTATTTTGGTAATTTTTATATCATTGCATTAAATTTGCCTTATTTTTTAAAAAATTGGGTGTGTAATTATTTTTTTTATTCCAAAGTTACTTTTTATTATTGCGAAGTAAATTACATATACTTTAAAACTACCAAAGTCTTAGAATATACCTGTTCTTGTCTTGCCCCTCTACCGTCTTCGACTGTAGAAGGCCTTTACCTTTTTCAGTTATTTCTTCTGGCATTTAAATATATCCATATGTCTAATGCGATATCTTGTAATAACCTGTAAGGGACTATAACCTGCAAAACAAAAATTAATTACTATGCTGTATACCTAAAACTAATGCAGTGTTATAAATCAGCTATACTTCAATAAAAAAAAGTTTAAAAATTTTCATATTTATAAAAAGCATGAGCATGCTATTATATTTTTAGTCATGTAAACATGACTATTTTTAGTCATGTAAACATTAACAAGTATTTAATGTTTATAAGGTTATGTTTATGCAAATATTAATTACAGCTGAGCAGTTTTGAGTTAATAATTGTGTTGTGTGTTTGATTTTTTTGGTACCTCTTTCTCATTCTTCCCGCACATATCAATAACCTTCTAGTGTGTTTTTCCATATGGTCAATTAGGTTAAGTAATTTATCAGTAATTTATCTGATTTTTTGGGAGACATTTCTCCTGAAGAACACTCTTCTTTTAAGGATGCCTGCTGCAGAACAGTAATCTAGGGCTTCATTTGCTATCTTCCTTGAGATTTCCTTTCTTTTTCTCTAGGGTTGGATTTTCTGTTTCATGATACTCATATTTCTTGGTTTAGTGGAACACATCTTTCTGTAGTTTTGGCAGGTTAGGAAGCTGGTACCAACAATAAGGGCATGGATGGTAATAATCTTCAGTGGAGTTCACGTCTTTCATTTTTCTTGCTCTACTGTTGTTTTGGTGGACATCCTCTGGTAGATTCCTAAGAAAGGATAGATAGCAAGTCAGCTTTATTAAACTCTCCACTCTGAACGTAAAATTATTCTGGCTTTACTTTTGGTTAATAGTTTAGGAATAGAACTCTCATTTGGAAGTAATTTTCCTTCACAACTTTGAGGGCATTGCTCTTATATGACATCCAGCACTGCTATTGAAGTCCTAAACTATTCAGGTTACTGATCTATCATATGTTATCTTTTTTCCCCTCCTCTCACTAGAAGTTTGTAAGAGTTTCCCTTTGTTCTTAAAGTTCTGAAACTTAACTATGATGTACCTTTCTGTGGGTTTATTTTTATCCATTTCCCTGGGTACTTGTTGGCTCTGTTTGATCTGGAAATCTGGACAGTTCAGGAACATTTTGGGAATTGTGCCATTCCCTCATTTTATCTTTCTGTTCTCTGGAAGTTTGTTTGTAAGATATTGAACCTCTTGGGCTGGTTGTCTGTGTTTCTTTTTTCCCTTCTCTGTCCTGTTTCTGTGTCTCTTTTGTTCTTTCTGGGATATTTCTACAACTTTATTTCTGTATTTTGCTATCAAGATTTCAATTTCCACAGCTCATTTTGTTCTTTGGATATTCATTTTTAAAACGTAATATGCCATTGTTGCTCATGGATTATTAATGTCTCATTGGTCTGCTGATCTTTTTTCTCCAGGTTGTTTTTTCTGTTTATTTGATGTCTATCCTGCATGGTAGAGGTTTTTCTCAGGTGTCATGTAGTTCTTAGTTGTAAAAACTACTTAGGGACAAAAAGGTGATGAGCAGCTTGGAATATATAGGTGGGGCTATTTAAATTTGAGCAACACTATAGTACATATACACAATGGAGTATTACTCAGCCATTAAAAAGAATACATTTGAATCAGTTCTAATGAGGTGGATGAAACTGGAGCATATTATACAGAGTGAAGTAAGCCAGAAGGAAAAACATAAATATAGTATACTAACGCATATATATGGAATTTAGAAAGATGGTAACAATAACCCGGTGTACGAGACAGCAAAAGAGACACTGATGTATAGAACAGTCTTATGGACTCTGTGGGAGAGGGAGAGGGTGGGAAGATTTGGGAGAATGGCATTGAAACATGTAAAATATCATGTAAGAAACGAGTTGCCAGTCCAGGTTCGATGCACGATACTGGATGCTTGGGGCTAGTGCACTGGGACCACCCAGAGGGATGGTATGGGGAGGGAGGAGGGAGGAGGGTTCAGGATGGGGAACACATGTATACCTGTGGCGAATTCATTTTGATATTTGGCAAAACTAATACAATTATGTAAAGTTTAAAAATAAAATTAGGAAAAAAAAAAAAGTTTGAGCAACACTACAGAAGGATGTGGGTGGGCATTTTGCAGGGGAACTCCTGATGTAAGTATCTGTAGATTTTCATTTTTCTGCGGGCAAGATTCTCCAAAGAGTACTCCTCGGTCTCCTGCCTGAAGAGAGAGGACTGGCTGCCAGCATTCCTGGACCTATGTGGTAGAGATAGCTGAGCATGTTCTCAACATTTAGCCATTTTCAGGACAATGCTAGTTTTTGAACATAGTACCCATGCCCTCAATTGTACTAGTCAATCCATAGTTCAAAGACTTTCTATCTTAAACTCGGGGTTTTTCCTGGGGGTGGGAAGGATGTGAGTAGGTGGGATAGATGATCTGTTTCTCCATCAGCTTTTACTCAGGCCTCTTTATTTTGTCACTGCTATCTAGCCCCAGTTCTAGACCTTTTGAGGATTCTGTAGTATGATCAGATTGGTTCTGTTTTTTCCCCCCTGTTGGGTTAGGATTCTTTTTTTTTTTTTTAGTTTTGCTAAGTTAGTTTCCACTCGTCTGTCTGCTTTCTAATTTCCAAAAATGTGGTGGTGCTGTCCCCATTCCTATTCTTCCTGTCTTTGTAGATTCAGTTCAGTTCAGTTCAGTTGCTCAGTCATGTCCGACTCCTTGCGACCCCATGAATCGAAGCACGCCAGGCCTCCCTGTCCATCACCAACTCCCGGAGTTCGCCCAGACTCACGTCCATTGAGTCAGTGATGCCATCCAGCCATCTCATCCTCTGTCGTCCCCTTCTCCTCCTGCCCCCAATCCCTCCCAGCATCAAAGTCCTTTCCAATGAGTCAGCTCTCCGCATGAGGTGGCCAAAGTACTGGAGTTTCAGCTTTAGTATCATTCCTTCCAAAGAAATCCCAGGGCTGATCTCCTTTAGAATGGACTGGTTGGATCTCCTTGCAGTCCAAGGGACTCTCAAGAGTCTTCTCCAACACCACAGTTAAAAGGCATCAATTCTTCGGCGCTCAGCCTTCTTCACAGTCCAACTCTCACATCCATACATGACCACAGGAGATTTGGAAAACTCAGCAGTGGCCACAGGACTGGAAAAGGTCAGTTTTCATTCCAATCCCAAAGAAAGGCAATGCCAAAGAATGCTCAAGCTACCGCACGGTTGCACTCATCTCACACGCTAGTAAAGTAATGCTCAATATTCTCCAAGCCAGGCTTCAGCAATATGTGAACTGTGAACTTCCAGATGTTCAAGCTGGTTTTAGAAAAGGCAGAGGAACCAGAGATCAAATTGCCAACATCCACTGGATCATGGAAAAAGCAAGAGAGTTCCAGTATTTCTGCTTTATTGACTATGCCAAAGCCTTTGACTGTGTGGATCACAATAAACTGTGGAAAATTCTGAAAGAGATGGGACTACCAGACCACCTGATCTGCCTCTTGAGAAATCTGTATGCAGGTCAGGAAGCAACAGTTAGAACTGGACATGGAACAACAGACTGGTTCCAAATAGGAAAAGGAGTACGTCAAGGCTGTATATTGTCACCCTGCTTATTTAACTTCTATGCAGAGTACATCATGAGAAACGCTGGACTGGAAGAAGCACAAGCTGGAATCAAGATTGCCGGGAGAAATATCAATAACCTCAGATATGAAGATGACGCCACCCTTATGGCAGAAAGTGAAGAGGAACTAAAAAGCCTCTTGATGAAAGTGAAAGTGGAGAGTGAAAAAGTTGGCTTAAAGCTCAACATTCAGAAAACGAAGATCATGGCATCCGGTCTCATCACATCATGGGAAATAGATGGGGAAACAGTGGAAGCAGTGTCAGACTTTATTTTTTGGGCTCCAAAGTCACAGCAGATGGTGACTGCAGCCATGAAATTAAAAAACGCTTATTCCTTGGAAGGAAAGTTATGACCAACCTAGATAGCATATTCAAAAGCAGAGATACTACTTTGCCAACAAAGGTTCCTCTAGTCAAGGCTATGGTTTTTCCTGTGGTCATGTATGGATGTGAGAGTTGGACTGTGAAGAAAGCTGAGCGCCGAAGAATTGATGCTTTTGAACTGTGGTGTTGGAGAAGACTCTTGAGAGTCCCTTGGACTGCAAGGAGATCCAACCAGTCCATTCTGGTTGGATCAGAACCAATCAGATCTGGTTGGATCTGGTTGAAGGAGATCAGCCCTGGGATTTCTTTGGAAGGAATGATGCTAAAGCTGAAACTCCAGTATTTTGGCTACCTCATGTGAAGAGTTGACTCATTGGAAAAGACTCTGATGCTGGGAGGGATTGGGGGCAGGAGGAGAAGGGGACGACAGAGGATGACATGGCTGGATGGCATCACTGACTTGATGGACGTGAGTCTGGGTGAACTCTGGGAGTTGGTGATGGACAGGGAGGCCTGGCGTGCTGCGATTCATGGGGTCGCAAAGAGTCGGACACAACTGAGCGACTGAACTGACTAGACGGACCTTTGTTGGCAAAGTAATGTCTCTGCTTTTGAATATGCTATCTAGGTTGGTCATAACTTTCCTTCCAAGGAGTAAGCGTCTTTTAATTTCATGGCTGCAGTCACCATCTGCAGTGATTTTGGAGCCCAAGAAAATAAAATCTGACACTGTTCCCACTGTTTCCCCATCTATTTGCCATGAAGTGATGGGACCGGATGCCATGATCTTCATTTTCTGAATTTTGAGTTTTAAGCCAACTTTTTCACTCTTCACTTTCACTTTCGTCAAGAGGCTTTTTAGTTCCTCTTCACTTTCTGCCATAGGGGTGGCATCATCTTCATATCTGAGGTTATTGATATTTCTCCCGGCAATCTTGATTCCAGCTTGTGCTTCTTCCAGTCCAGCGTTTCTCATGATGTACTCTGCATAGAAGTTAAATAAGCAGGGTGACAATATACAGCCTTGACGTACTCCTTTTCCTATTTGGAACCAGTCTGTTGTTCTGTGTCCAGTTCTAACTGTTGCTTCCTGACCTGCATACAGATTTCTCAAGAGGCGGGTCAGGTGGTAGATTAGTGTCTTTAAAAAAAAGATCTCTTTGCTGCAGTCTTAGTGGAGTGTGGGGAGAGAATGAAATTAGATATGTGTGTTCAGTATACCATCTCAACTTGGAAATGACCAGGTTTATAATTAATAAGGACTGTTTTGTTTGCAAATAATAGAAACCTAATGAAAACTCATATGGGGAAAAGGTTATTGGCTGCAGAAGCTAGAAAGAGTAACTCACAGGATTGAAGAAAGAACTGCATGAACCAGGACTGCAAGTTCTGGAAGCAAAACTTAGTGCTGTGAAACCAGAACTCGGTATTCTGAGGACACATGCAACCTGTATATGTGTATATGTATGTCTGTCTCATGAGTGCATGGCTTTATTTTGCAGAGAGATTCTAACCCCATATGGAAAAGCTGGATGCTTACAGCCCTGGATTTGTGTCTTCTGTCTGTAATAACCTTATTGGAAAGAGAGCCTCTTTTTCTCCTATATCTAAATATAACTCTGGGGGAAAGATTCTCATGAATCTGGCTGTGGTCACATGACTATACCTAATCTAGGTGGAATGGGAGAAAAATTTTCTAAAGAAAGAGGGTACTTTTACCACACCCAGGGGAGTTAAATGATATAGGATAGATAGAAACATAATGGCTACCATAGTCCCCTGCTGATGGACTTTCTAGATTTTCATTGTTACAGTGTTGCATTGGTAAATATGGTATGCTGCTGCTAAGTCACTTCATTCGGGTTGGATTCTGTGTGACCCCATAGACGGCAGCCCACCAGGCTCCTCTGTCCCTGGGATTCTCCAGGCAAGAATACTGGAGTGGGTTGCCATTTCCTGCTCCAATTCATGAAAGTGAAAAGTGAAAGCGAAAAATGAAAGTGAAGTCGCTCAGTCGTGTCCGACTCTTCGTGACCCCATGGACTGTAGCCTACTGGGCCCCTCCGTCCATGGGATTTTCCAGGCAAGAGTACTGGAGTGGGTTGCCATGTCCTTCTCCTTACAAATAGAATTGCTGAATTAATTGCATCTTTGATGTTGATGGATGTTGTAAGATTGACCATCAAAAACATTGTGTCAGTGTGCTTTCCCACCAACTGTTTGAGAGTGTGTTTCTCCATATCCTTACCAAGTGAAAGTGAAAGTGTTAGTTGCTCAGTTGTGTTTGACTATTTGCGACCCCATGGACTGTAGCCCACCAGGCTCCTCTGTCCATGGTATTCTCCAGGCAGGAATACTGGAGCGGGTTGCCATTTCCTTAGACATTATTAATCTTTTTATGTTCTTTCCAGTCTAATATATGCTTCCCTTGTGGCTCAGCTGGTAAAGAATCTGCCTGCAATGCGGGAGATCTGGGTTCAGTCCCTGGATTGGGAAGATCCCCTGGAGAAGGGAAAGGCTACCCACTCCAGTGTTGTGGCCTGCAGAATTCCATGGGGTCGTGAAGAGTTGGACAGGACTGAGTGACTTTCACTTTGAGTCTAATATATATGAAATGGTATCTCATTATTTTAGTTGGTGTTTTTAATTGTTAAAAAAAAGTTTGACATCTTTTTAAATGTTTGTTGGCCATTTGTATTTCTTTTCTGTGAACTACTTTGATTATCTTTAAGATTTTCTTTTGGATTATTGGCCCTTTCCTCATTTATTTTTTTCCTTTTTCACTAATTGATTTTTGAGAGCTTTTGCTCATTAAATAAATTAGCTCTTCCTTTGTTTAACTTTTTTATTGTGGTAAAACATACATATCATAAAATTTACCTTTGTAGGCATTTTTATGTATACAGTTCAGTGGCATTAAATGCATTCATGTTGTATAACCATCACTACTATCCATCGCAGAACTTTTTCTTCATCTCATACTGAAACCTTGTACCCATTAAATAGTAACTTCCTATTCTTCCTCCCTCCAGCACCTAGTAACCAGTGTTGCTCTTTGCCTTTATGAATTTGACTAGTTTAGGTACCTCGTGTAAGTGGAATCATGCAATATGTGCCCTTTTGTGTCTGGTTCATCTCATCTTTGATAATGTCTCCAAGGTTTTCTCATTTAGTCGCTAAGTCTTGTTGGATTTTTTGAGACCCCCATGGACTGTAGCCCTCTAGGCTTCTCTGTCCATGGGATTTTCTGAGCATGAATACTGCCCTTTGTTTTTATATGTATTTTGGCAGCTTGTTGAGTCCTCTCTTTTAATAATTGGTGGTGGCATTTTAAGCTGCTTGCCTACTTGCCTTCTTTCTTTTTATTTTATTTTTAAAATTTTATTGTTTATTTTATCTACCTCTAGTATCTCGGAAAAGGAAAGCCAAGAACTGGGAAGATGAAGACTTTTATGACAGTGATGATGACACATTTCTTGATCGGACTGGCCTGGTTGAAAAGAAGCGTCTGAATCGAATGAAGAAGGCTGGGAAGGTTGATGAGAAGCCAGAGACCTTCGAATCACTGGCAAGTTTTAGTTATAGAAGTAGCTGTGGTAGTATTATAAATAGTGTATTATTTATGTTTGTTTTTTAATTTTTAAAGCACTAGCATTGAAATCTGGTAGTGAAGTATTATTTTTGTGATCTGTAAGTTTGATGGTAATAAACAACCATTTAGTCTTATCCAAGTTGGAGAAAAGTTTGGCTTGTTGCTAGAAACTGTATCTACCTCTAGGTGGGTTCAGTTAAGTTCAGTTCAGTCGCTCAGTCGTGTCCAACTCTTTGAAACCCCATGAATCGCAGCACGCCAGGCCTCCCTGTCCATCACCAACTCCCGGAGTTTGCTCAGACTCACGTCCATCGAGTCAGTGATGCCATCCAGCCATCTCATCCTCTGTCGTCCCCTTCTCCTCCTGCCCCCAATCCCTCGCAGTATCAGAGTCTTTTCCAATGAGTCAAGTCTTCGCGTGAGGTGGCCAAAGTACTGGAGTTTCAGCTTTAGCATCATTCCTTCCAGAGAACACCCAGGACTGATCTCCTTCAGAATGGACTGGTTGGATCTCCTTGCAGTCCAAGGGACTCTCAAGAGTCTTCTCCAACACCACAGTTCAATGATCCATTAATGAGCATTCTTTGGATATTATCTTACCATATCTTTGGATATGATCTTTGGAAAAAGAAAAGGAAAAAGTTCCAAATTGTGACATTCTGAGGTGCAATTGACCTTGGCTTTTGGTAGTCAAGAATTGTGAAAGGAATTTCTGAGGAGTATAGTTCTGGTAATACAGGCATACCTCAAAGACATTGTGGGTTCAATTCCAGACCACTGCAATAAAATGAATATTGTAATAATATGAGTCACATGAATTTTTTGGTTTCCTGGTGCATATAAAAGGTATATTCACACTGTACCGTAGTCTCTTAAGTGTATAGTAGTAGTATCTCTAAAAAAAATAGTATATATTTTAAAAATACTTTATTGCTAAAAAATGCTAACCATTGTTCTATCAATGCAGAGTTGTGACAAATCTCTAATTTACAATATCTGCAAGTTGCAAGTAAAGTGAAGCTTCATAAAATGAGGTGTGTGTATAGTTTTAAACAATGTGTCCTTCATGAAATTATCATAAGATGGCCTGCATTTTCACCATATTAATTAGTATTCAGAGTTTAAAACATTACTCAATGTCTAGCTTTTTGATTCATCAGTGAAAACATGCTTTGGGTTCTTTTGAATAAAATAAAGTCTGTGTTTTGTATATTGCTTCTATTTAATTCTTGGTTCTTTAATTCAGAAATCACTTCAATTAGAATTAAATAAATGAAAAATGTTAACTCCATGAGGAGCAGATTTAAATGCACTTCTGAATTAATCCTCTTAAAACTTGTCACAATAATGAAAATAAGAGGAAGAAGAAAAGGAAAGCTACCATATTTTGAAAGATACAAAACATGCTAACCCTGTTAATTTGGTGTTATAGGTTGCGAAGTTAAATGATGCTGAAAAGGAACTCTCTGAAATTTCTGAGAGACTGAAAGCCTCCAGCAAAGGTAAGGGAGTGACTCGTTAAACAAATATTTATTGAGTGTCTACTGTGTGTAGTGCACTTTGCTAGGTACTAAAGCTGTATTGGTTAGTAAGATATAATAGATATGGAGCCTTTCTAAGGAGCAACATAGAATTTTAGAACTACAAAGAATATTATAAAGTATTTGTTTCAGCCTTTTTATTTAATAGATGAGGAGAATGAAGCCCATTGAGGCAAAGTGACATTCTAAGATCTGGTACAACCAGTTTCCTTATTCCTAATATCAGTATCATCTTCTGTCCAGCTTCAAGTTAGTGACTTTTCTATGGAAACTTGGGCCAAATTTTAAAATATTTTCAGCCGTCTTTCTGAACACGTATTATCCCTTTCTTGGACAGCTCTGTCAGAGTCTCCGTGTCAGGACTCTTTAGATGCGTTCATGTCAGAAATGAAGTCAGGGAGTGCATTAGATGGTGTGTCCCGGAAGAAACTTCACTTGAGAACTTTTGAACTGAGAAAAGAACAGCAGAGACTTAAAGGGTTGATAAAGATTGTAAAGCCAGCAGAGATTCCAGAACTAAAAAAGTAAGTCTTGGTTATACTTGAAATTTTAAATAAGCATGTGTTACATAGATACCATTCTGAATTATATCTTTGTTTCATAGCTAATTACTTTGGACTAGAAATAGATTATAAGAAACTCTTTAAAGCACAAAAGGCAGTGGTTTTGAAATGGGTAAAAAAACATTTTATTTGTGAAATATAAACTGCTACAAGATTTTTAAAGAAAACTATATTGATTCCAGTTTCATTGGAGGGCTCTAAATTTTTACTTAATCTTTTAGTGCAGAGTAAACTTCTTTAAAAAGCAGAGATGTTACTTTGCCAACAAAGGTCCGTCTAGTCAAGGCTATGGTTTTTCCAGTGGTCATGTATGGATGTGAGAGTTGGACTATAAAGAAAGCTGAGCACCGAATAATTGATGCTTTTGAACTGTGGTGTTGGCGAAGACTCTTGAGAGTCCCTTGGACTGCAAGGAGATCCAACCAGTCCATCCTAAAGGAGATCAGTCCTGGGTGTTCATTGGAAGGACTGATGTTGAAGCTGAAACTCCAATACTTTGGCCACCTGATGCGAAGAGCTGACTCATTTGAAAAGACCCTGATGCTGGGAAAGATTGAGGGCAGGAGGAGAAGGGGACGACAGAGGATGAGATGGTTGGATGGCATCACCGACTCAATGGACATGGGTTTGGGTAGACTCCAGCAGTTGGTGATGGACAGGGAGGTCTGGCGTGCTTCAGTTCATGGGGTCGCAAAGAGATGGACACGACTGAGTGACTGAACTGAACTGAAACTTCTTTAAAAAACAACATGCACAAAAGGCTAATTTCCCTAATATATAAGGACCTATCCACCAAAGAGACAAATGGGCAAAGGGTATCAACTGAAAGTCCACTGAAAAAGAAATACAAATAACTCTTAACTATATAAAAAGAGAAATACAATTACTATACTTATAATAAGAGAAATACAAACACTACAATGTATTACCATTCTTATCTATGATTTTAAAACCACAGATGAAAAGATATGAGTACAGATTGTCATTTTAATGCCTGTATCTGTCATTCTCAAGAACAAATTGATAACTCTTTAGTATATTTAAATACTTTTTAAAAGTGGAATCTGTTCCTTTAAAGGTGGGGAAAAAGCACAGTCTCCTGAAGTTGATTTTATTGTTAACTTTGGTTTCAGGGGAATTATTGGACACAAATGATATTTGAATTATGTTATTGATAGATGGTAGATTAGCACTAGAGTTAGA
Organism: Bos mutus; assembly: GCF_027580195.1. NCBI lineage: Eukaryota > Metazoa > Chordata > Mammalia > Artiodactyla > Bovidae > Bos > Bos mutus. The sequence goes on from NC_091627.1 coordinate 34,751,460, forward strand.
CTTCCTAGGTTTCATTCTCAACTCTGTCAATTACTTTTTGGGAATTTTTTTTTAATATGTATAAAGTATCATTTTGTTTATAAAGTAGATTTGGAGTCTGTCAGTAGTTTAGCTTGACAGTCGGTCATAAATTGTACATAAATGTTCTTTTTTTTAAATTCATTTTTATTTGGAGGATAATTGCTTTACAATATACTTTTTGGGAATTTTAAAGCAAGTTGTATAACTTCTTTGATCTTTACTTTCCTCTTCTGTAAATTAGAAGAAATGATGTTACAAAGATTAACTGAAAAGCACTTAACAATGTGCTGGCATATATGTATTGTCATCTTGTCATAATTTTTACTGTCACTGATATACTTAGCAGCTATTTGTGGAATTGTTTTTGTGGAGCAAAGGTAAAAACTCAGGAACCATAGTCCAGAGCAAACAAATTAACAGTGAGTTTCAATTCCAATTCTGTAATCCTTTAATCTGCGAAGTAGTCCAAGCTAGAAGACAAACATCAGCTTCCTCCAGAACCTCCCCTCCTGCTGTCTATGTGTCTTCAGTTTCTCCTCCCTTTCTTACTTCAGAAAGTAAAGTAAGAAAAAACTGCTTTAGAAAGCATCCGGCCTTCAGATGCTGTGTATCTTCTCCTTCCTCTTCTCACTTGAGGGTTGAACTTCTAAACTTCCTACCTAATTCCATTCCTCCTCCACCCACAGCAACTCTTGATTGTGATCCCATCTTCTACTTTTCATCTCCTTTGGGAGTCTTTGCGTGTCCTCCAGGCCAGCCAGGCTATTTAATGGAGCTGAGAAATATCTGTGTTGCTCTTGCCTTTGCTTTCCTGTGCTTCCTGACGCTTGTGGGGAGGGGATATGAGGGATGTTTGACAAAGCATCTTTAAGGGCAGGCAGGCAGGATTTCCTCCGGTGGCCTTATCAATGCAGTGGGTCTGTCGCAGTAGAGAAAGGGGGAGAGCACCTCTGAGCGGGGAAGACTAGGTAAAAGAAGGCAGGATTGGAACTGGGGCTTCAGTCGAGCAGAGTAATCAGTTTCTTGTATGGGTCCCTGTGAATCAAGAGTGCCAGTGCTGTCCTTATGTTCCAGAATGCAGGGTTGTCCTCTCATCATGCAGAGAAAGCATAGGGCTTTCTTCCTTCTGTCTCCTCGTGCTATCTTGTCCCTGTCACTTATGCCTACTCTCTGAGTGTCTTGTCAGCTCAACTGCTGTCCTTTTTGTTTTGCTTTGTTCTTTTTTTCCTTGCATCTTTTCTAATTTTTACAATCTCTTCTTTTTGCTCTTCCTTAGCTTTACCCTCAGGTGCTTAGCTTTTAAAACTATATTCAGCCAGTGAGAACATTGACAGCTCACCAGCTGTGGGGTCTATCATTAATTCTTTGTCAGGATATCCTGCCTCCCACCCCCTATACACATACTTTTTTTTTTTTTTTAACTTCTGTGCTCAGAGCTGTTGTGTGTGGTTATGATAAGTGTGGCCTCCAGGTAAGTAAGGTATTGAGTCCTTTTCAGAGGTTGGTAGAAAATAGGGCTTTACACCATGGATCCATCTCCTGCTACTTAGTTGGAATGGATCATGTCTATGTGTACTGGCATGTTATGAATAAGTAATATACAGGCAGTACCCAGGTCAGTGTCCTTTGCCACTGACCTGTGTACTGTATGTATCATTTTATGAATGTGAAGTCAGATAGCATGTTGTAAATTAAGCACCTTGTAAATTACTAGACTGTGGTAGCAGCTTCATCTGACCCTTAATAGCTCTGTGTCAGTGTTGTCCATTCAAAGTCTGTTGGCCTGAATCCCTCTTCATTGGTGTATGCGTAAGTGTTTACTTTATGGAAAGTTTTGTTTTGCCAAAAGTTTCTTTCTCATGGTATTTTTAGATAAAACCTTAGCCTCACAGAGGATGAGATGGCTGGATGGCATCACTGACTCGATGGACGTGAATCTGAGTGAACTCCGGGAGTTGGTGATGGACAGGGAGGCCTGGCGTGCTGCGATTCATGGGGTTGCAAAGAGTCGGACATGACTGAGCGACTGATCTGATCTGATATACATATATATATAAAATTATTTTTTCTTCCTAGAATTGAAAGTCAGGCTACAGATGGAGAAAACAAAGCTAAAAAGCTCACGTTGCCTCTCTTTGGTGCCATGAAAGGAGGAAGCAAATTCAAATTAAAAACGGGAACAGTAGGGGTAAGTTGTAGGTCAAGGTCTTAAACTTTTAGCTCTTGAGTTATCCTGAGTGAATTTTTCTCTTTTCTTTTCAAAACTCAATGACTCATTGCACAGTAATGTGAAAAGAGGCTGTGGACTTGGTACGATCACATCTTTTCCAGGATGTGGTTCTTGGATTTTTCTCTTCAGCCCAGGGTTATCAAGAATTGATGAATCGGGACTTCCCTGGTGGTCCAGTGGTTAAGACTCTGTGCTTCCAATGCAGGGGGTGTGGGTTCAATCCCTGGTTGGGATCTAATATCCTACATGCTGCCCAGCTGAAAAGAAAAAAGAATTGATGAATTGATTCATGCCAATTTGCATGTAACCGATTTGTGAATTAGAATACCAGTTTATTAATTTGTGATCAATGTTGCATTTAAGAAAGAGTCTCCTGTGGTTTTTTTTTTTTTTTTTTTCCCCTGGTGGATAGATGTTATAATATTCAGACTCAGCTAGCACTTGTTAGTAACATAATCTATACACCTGGTTCTGCCATATGGTTTTTCTTCCTTCATTTAATCCTTCCATCACTTTATGAGACCTTCCCTGGTGGCTCAGATGGTAGAGGATCCCCTGCTAATGCGGGAGACCTGAGTTCCATCCTGGTCATACTGTAAAGGTACTTGTTCATGGATTTTTTTTTCCCCTCATAGAAGTTACCCCCCAAGCGTCCAGAACTCCCTCCAACTCTAATGAGAATGAAGGATGAGCCTGAAGTAGAAGAGGAGGAAGAGGAGGAGGAAGAGGAAGAGGAGAAAGAAAAGGAGGAGCATGAAAAGAAGAAAACGGAGGCTGGAAGCAGTAGGCTGCAGCAGGAGACAGAACCTGAAGAAGCAGCGCAGGAGACGAGTCCTCCCACAGACTTCACATGTTCTAAAGAAACAAACCATGGTAGTGTCTTCTCTCTCCTTCCTATGCTGTGCAGTGGGCATTTACATTCATCATGCATAGGTTTGAAAAAGCGAAGCCAGTCCTTGCTTATGCATTTTGACTTTGTGACACTTTGTGATAATGTGATACAGCTGACTGTAACCTACCTTCCTGGTCTTTCTTTGATTGCCAGTTATTATTTATTCTCACTGCAAAATATGGGCGAGTATTTCCAGTGTGTTCGAGTTACTGAAAGTTGAAAGCTGTGGAATCTGAAACCTCAACGGCTGTGGAGCAGTCCTGAACTGCTGCCACTCTGTGACTAGAGGCTGGTGGAACAGGGTGGATGATGGGGCCTGACCAGGTGGTCTCAGAGAAAGCCTTCCCTTAGTCATTTTTCCCCCACAGAGGCTAAATATAATTGTATCTGCAGCTTGTACTTCTCAGGAAACATCATACCTCATTCATCTTTTTGCCACAGTACCTGGCCGAGAACCTGATATGTAGTTTTCACCTACCTCAGCAAAGGGCTAATGAAAAATGTAAAAGAGGAAATTGATTGGTTTTTAAATATTAAGTATAATTTCTTCTGCTTATAAAAGGCATATATGTTCATTTTAGAAACTTTGGATCATACATAAAAGTCCAAAGAAGAAAAGAGGAATCTGCCACCCCTAGATATTATTATCTTTTTAGTAGCCCCTTAACCCTTGTCAACTGCGGGGGTTATTTTCCTGCAGGTTTGTTGAACTGCTTTGCAAGATTAAGACTGCAGAGAAAAAAGGGAACATTAGGGAAAACAAAAAACATTGGCAGTAAGCTATGTGTGGAAATGTGTGCGTATGGACTTCCAAAACCAGGCATGTCCATGTGAAAACACCAGGCCTGCCTGGTATTTTTAGGTTACTTTCAGCTGTTTTAGGCACAGAAAAGTGACTGTTTCCTCATCTTTGAGAAGTAAATCTTTTGTTTTTGCATTTTCCTTTGTTACTGGCACCATGCTTGGCCTTTTCAAAAAAGGCAGTTATACATACTTTTTTTAGCATCTAGTCTTTGATTCATTCATTATAAGGATGATACATAAGCAGCATTATAGGGGAGCAGTAAGTATTGTATTTTTTTGTTTGGTTTAGGTCCCGAAAGCAAATGTGTGTGTCTAAAAATAGCCGATTAAAAATTTTGGTTTATAAGATGCATTAATTAGTAAATGCACCTGATTAGGGGTTACTCCAGGCATTCATTTATTAATTTACTTACTTATAAAACAACATTGGGATCATATTGTACATGCTATTTTATAATCTATTTTTTTCTATGTCTTAAAAAAATACTCTTTTAAGTGTGGTTTTAATAAGGGGCAAAGTGGCCCATCACGTGAATGTGCCATAATTCATTTAATTAACTATTATTATGCATGTATGTTTTTATTAATTTTTGCTATTATAAACATGCTTGTATGTAATAAATCTTGGTGCTCATCTTTGATTATTTTCTTTGAATATATTCCTTGAAGTAGAATTTTTGGTTAAGGAATATGTTCTTTTTTCAGGCTTTCAGTAAGTATTGCTAAAAAGTTTTGCTTCAGAGGTGGCCAGTTTTTGAAGTAGAAAATTGGTGGTTCTCTGTTAGACATCTGGAGGCATGTTTATTGAAAACCTAATTAAGCTTATTGAAGCTAATGATAGGAAAACTGGATGATTATGTATGTACTTAGCTTTTCTTGCTTTTGTTTTCTTGGGTCCCCACCGCAAATTAAGTTAATACAGTATGCTTTGGTTCTGCATTTTATAGAAAACATGTCTCAACTCAGCCAAGTGGAACAGAATAAAGATTGCCAAGAGATTAGTGAAGCAGCTGCATCGTGTGAGGAGCCCTCAGGCAAGTGGAACAGTGACTCCTCCGCTGCTCCTCACACTGGCAGCCAACTGGTGTCAGAGATAGGGTGGAAGCTGAGCTGCGGGGTGCAGACCTGGGGTCGATGCTGCTGCCAGGGCCATGGACAGAGTTGGAATATATGAGAGATGTCTATTTGGTGCCATCTCACTTGTCCTTGTTTCCTCCTCTGCCTCCTGGGGTTCCCCCCAACCTACAAAGCACCCTAATACCTTCGTTTTCCTCTGGTTCTGCAAAACCCTCTACAAATTTACCTCTCCCAGAGTTGAGTATGTGCCTATCATGAGGGTAATTCCAACATTCTTAAATTGGTTGAAAGATTGGCCTATTAAAAGGACTGTTTTTATTTTTTTTTCTTTCTGCTTTTAACTATAATGATTAAATTGTAAAATAGTAAAGTCACTCCATTTTCCTTTACCTTTTCAAAAGGTGTGATTAAATTCAAGCTTAGGATTTGAAAACTAAGGTTATTAATGAAGGGACAGTTCTCTCTTTATATAGTCTTTACGGTAGTCAGAGTTTTTGAGAATTAGATTGTGGTGTTTTCTTCAATAATTATAATACTGTTTAAGGAGGAATTTTTCTTTTCTATTTTATTTTTCTGAAATAGCCATAGCCTCTTTTTTTTTTTTCTTTTTCATAAATTAGCATCAAAGAATGAGAATGAGAAAAGCAGAGATGAATTCAAGAAAAAGAAACCTCCTGGTCCAGGCAAAGTAAGTATTTTAGTCATAATCTTCACTTCTGAAAGTAAAAATGAATCCCTTTGTCATGAACCATATCCAGAAGAGTGAATCCAGGGGCTGTCTTAGCAGAATTCCCAGATGTCTACTACTCTTTCTTCTAGAAATCTGGGCTCTTTTATTTTTGAATTTTTATTTTTTTAACCTGTGGTGGAAATCTTTGTATTAATATATCAGTGCAGTGAGAGCTTCCTACCATGTGAAGTGAAGTGAAATAAAAGTTGCTCAGTCATGTCCAACTCTTTGCAACCCCATGGACTGTCCATGGAATTCTGCAGGCCAGAATACTGGAGTGGAAAGCATTTTCCTTCTCCAAGGGATCTTCCCAACCCAGGGATCAAACCCAGATCTCCCGCGTTGCAGGTGGATTCTTTACCAGCTGAGCCACAGGGTTAACCCGAGGACACTGGAGTGGGTAGCCTTTCCCTTCTCCAGGGGATCTTCCCGACCCAGGAATTGAACCAGGGTCTCCCGCACTGGGGATGGATTCTTTACCAACTGAGCTATCAGGGAAGCCCTCCTACTGTGTGGGTGTACTCTGTTGAACCAGTTTCCTACCGATGGACACTTGGGTTCTTTCTAGTCTTTTATTATAACAGTGCTATAGTGAATAACCTTAGTGTATATATAATTGTGTTGCTGCTGCTAAGTCACTTCAGTCATGTTCGACTCTGTGCGACCCCATAGACGGCAGCCCACTAGGCTCCCCTGTCCCTGGGATTCTCCAGGCAAGAATACAGGAGTGGGTTGCCATTTCCTTCTCCAGTGCATGAAAGTGAAAAGTGAAAGTGAAGTCGCTCAGTCATGCCCGACTCTTAGTGACACCATGGACTGGAGCCTACCAGGCTCCTCTGTCCATGGGATTTCCAGGCAAGAGTACTGGAGTGGGGTGCCATTGCCTTCTCCGTATAATTGTGTTAGGATAATGTAAGTTCCCAGAAGTGGAATTGCTAGGTTGTGTCAGGAGGTCCACCCTCAGGCTGGGTAGTTTCACAAGAGGCCCAGCATGTGATGGAATTTACAACTGTGGTGTCATCATTCACATGAATACTGAGCACAGCCAGCAAAGGGAAAAGGCACGTGGAGTGAAGTCTGGGAACCAGGTACAAACTTCTAAGGGTCCTTTTCCAGCAGCCACATAGGCTGTGCTTAGTTCCCTTCACAACAGGTGACAACTTGTGAAACCGGAGAAGCTCATTAGAGACTCAGTCCCCAGGACTGGTACTGGGGACTGATCACATAGTAATCCTGCCTGGCATCTACCCAAATTCCATTGTCCTAGAAGGAAGGCAGGTGTTTGGCATAAACCACATTGTTTTTATAGTTTTGGCTCAGTGGGCCACTCTTGTCAGGTAGGGTAGTGGGAACTCTCCTGAAATCAAAGTTCCCAGATGCCAGCTAACAAGTCTTTCACACAGGCCCTTCAAAGGGTAACAGTTAGGCTGCTTTGTTAACTTTTTTGCACCTGTATCAAAAGGCAGATGTCAGATTTTCCTCTCTGGGGTTAGAACTCTGACCTGCATTGACTGCCTCTTTTAGAAAAAAGTGCCACTCTCAGTGGCTGACAATAAGCTTGTTGAAGCTTTATGGGAAAAAAAAAAATCAAGATTCAGAGAGAGAGTGATCCCCCATTTTTGGTTACTTATGTCAAGATCATTAGTGGAAACTGTTCTCTCAATTTTTGTTTGCTAACAAAGATAGGGACAATAGTTCTTAGACTTAAATTCTTTTGAATAAAATAACATCTTTTCTTTGCAGGTTCCACTGATACTTTCCTCCAAATATCCAGAAGATGACCCAGATTACTGTGTGTGGGTCCCACCTGAAGGTAGATGGGTTTTACTTTTCTTTAAGATTTATTTATTTAGGTTTCAGAATAGGTAATATGTACATAAGTATAAGAACTTTACAAGATTATATAGTAGAAAAGTCTCCCTTCTGGAGGAATAGGTAGATATTTGATGATACTAGGAAATTATTGTTAATTTTTTTTAAAGTATGAGTGATATTGAGTTATCTTTTTTAGAGAAAGTCCTTATCTTCCAGGAATATTGTACTGTATAGAAGTGTTTGCAGATGAAATGATAGCTGGGACTTGCTTAAAATAATCCCGTGGTGGAGGATGAGGGAAGATAGAGGAGGGGCAATAGATAAAGCAGGATTTGCCACATACTGATAATTGTTGAAGCTGAGTTCTGGGTACATGGAAATTCATTATATTTTTCTCTTTACTTTTATGTATGTTTTAAATTTTCTGTAAAGTGGCAAAAAAAAAAAGTCTTCTAGCTGTGCTTTAGCTACTCAGTTTTTTTCCTTTAAAGACAACCAAATATCAGTTTCTTATCACTTCTTATATACATTATATAAAATGATTTTGAAAGCAATAAAATTTCATCACTTTTTTTTTTAATGTAAATGGAAGTATATCCTATACCTTACTGTTTTGCACTTAATAGTATATGGAAATCCTTCCATAGCTGCTTACAGATTTCTTTTCTTTTTTTTTTATGGTAACATAGTTCTTTTTTTATGGTATGGATATATCGTTACGTATTTAATCAGTTCTCTCAATGTATATTTGCTGTCTTTCCAGTCTTGTGCCATTACAAATAAGTCTACAATAAGTAACTTCTAATAAGTATAATTTTGCAAGTGTAGACATGCACTTGTAGAAAACAAACTCATAAAAGTCAACATATTGGAACAGAGGCTATGAACATTTTTAAGATAGTATAAATTGCGTTCTATAGGGATTATACTAGTTTATGTTCATACATACACCCTTAAGGCAATATAGGGCTTCCCTGATAGCTCAGTTGGTAAAGAATCCAGCAATAAAGGAGACCACGGTTCGATTCCTGGGTTGGGAAGATCTTCTGGAGAAGGGATAGGCTACCCACTCCAGTATTCTTGGGCTTCCCTTGTGGCTCAGCTGGTAAAGAATCCGCCTGCAATGTGGGAGACCTGGATTCAATCCCTGGGTTGGAAAGATCCCTTGGAGAAGGGAAAGGCTACCCATTCCAGTATTCTGGCCTGGAGAATTCCATGGACTGTATAGTCCATGGGGTCCCAAAGAGTTGGACACGACTCAGTGACTTTCACTTAAGGCAGTATATGAGATAATTGTTTCCCCATGTACTTACCACAAGTTGCTTTTTCTGTGGGTTGGATTTCTAATATGCTAGCAATTAATAGAAATGTAGGTACTAAAATGCTTGCTTTTTATTTGCTAGTAAATGTTAGAGTAGTGGTGAAAACACTGTAGTTTGAAATTATATACAAAAGGTCATATTTCTATTTGTTTTACTTTTTGGCCCACTGATGACTGGATATCTTTTCCCTCCTGACTTGGAAATGTGAATTATCTATTTTTCTTTGTTTCTTTTTATGCTGATATAGGCCAAAGTGGAGATGGCAGGACCCATCTTAATGACAAGTATGGGTATTGATTGCTTCTGAATCTTAAAGGAAGACCTTGTGGACCATGTGACATGGGATATTTAGGATAATATATCAAGTTGAATGTCCGGAGAAGGAATTCAGATGCTCATTTGTAAAATCTGGTGACTGGCATTTTCTTCTGTACTCCTAGCTTCCTAAATTTACCTACCTATCTGATTCTCTTGAATTTGATATTTATGTTTAAAAGTGTTTGTGTATGTATGTAAAAAGGAACCATATATTTTGAGAATTAGTAAAGTGAGAGACATGAGTCTATTAAAGTAAGAAGCTGAAAATGTCTCATGTTTATTTAAGGCCACAATGTCTTTCTTAAGCTTTAGGGACTATGCTTTTACTGAGCAATAGGGTGTTTTTGTCAGATGGGCTCTAGGATTCACTGATAATTGCCTTCTCAAGTAAGTGCTGAAATAGGAGGTCATGCCAGGGCATAACCCTGGGTTCTCTGTCATTCTTGGGACTAAGAATAGATACACAGTGGGGGTTTCCTACTCCCTCCCACTGTAGGCCTCCTGCCAAGTTTGAGGACAAACCCTGGCTTACCAGGACACAGTTCAGGAACACATAGCACACCTCATGCACTCAGGCACCAATGCTGATAGAAACTCAGCCCTTTGAATATCCTGGATTCTGACCAATCGGGTTAGTCACTCCTCCTGTGGAAAGGTGCAAATAAGGTCACAGAATGAAAAGCTGGATGTCTTCTGCCCCCTGTGGGGCTTCTCACCTCTGTAACGAGGGGAATAAAAGTCCCTTCCTCTCTGGAAACATGAAGAAATGCAGAACTATGTCTATTTCCACTCCCGCTTCCCATCATTAGTGCCTCTTTTCCACAGGAAAGGAAAGCCTAAGAGTGGAAGCAAGGTGGAAAACCTGTGGATTTGGCTGGAGGCAGACATAGTAAGCAGGCAGGAGAAAGGCTGTGGCCCAGCGAGAGGGAGTGGATGAGGTGTGGATTCTACGGGATGATGAGGTGGGCAGGAAGCAGTAACGAGAAACTTCAGTTACCCTGACAGATGTCTGGCCTGCTAAAAATAAGTCTGACTTCTCAGAAAACAATACCAATATTGGCATTAAGAGAAACTACTATTTTGGACTTCACTTAGACCAACAGACAAGAACTTGATGTAAGGAGTGACTGGAATTTGGGGGCAGAGTGGCCATGCCACTGTAGATCTAAATAGTGGACTAATCCGGATCACTGATCTTCAAAGGTAAAACTCTTTATTTACACAAAATTGCATGTGCAATCCTAATACTTGAACAGTTAAAAATATACCTAACTCTGGTTGAGTTGAAGGCATCAGGATTGGATGTACACACATACATACACCTGCATGCATATCTTCCTCTCCTCACTCTACTCTCACAGTGACCTTGAGGAATCCTAGGTGCTTCACAGAGCACAGTCTGCTTTAGGAAGGCAGATTTCTAAATGTTCTGGGAATAGTATGTACAATCCTATGTCTGGAGAGCATGAGAGCAAGTAGGATTCCATTGGCCAAAATAAAATATAAACATGTAACTTGTACAGTTAACATCAGTGTTTAAAAGACCAGCACGTGGATCTTAGCTTCTTTTTATCAAATAGGAGGCTTTGGGGACATGACTTATATTCCTTGAGCCTCAGTTCTGTCCTGTTTGAAGCCAGGACAGTAATGCTTTTAGCTCTTTGGATATCGGGTTTATTCTAGGATCACATGAGACCATGTAGACAGATGTGCTTTACACAGTTTTGAAGATACTAGTAGCTGTTATTCACCACAAAAAAGATCATAACATCTGGGCTGACTTACCTGTGAGAGACTGGATTGTATCAGTGATTCACCACTGTAGCTGCTTATTAGAATTACCTAGGGAAATTTTAAAAGTTTTTGATTCTAATACTTGGATCCCATGTCAGATCAATCTAATGAGAATCTTTGGCTTCCCAGGTGGTCCAGTGGTTAGGCCGCTGCACTTCTGCAGGGGACACGAGTTCAGTCAGGAACTGAGATCCCATATGCTGCGTAGTGTGGCCAAAAATAAATAAATCAGAATCTCTGGGTCAATCCCTTTTAAAGGCAGTCCAGGTAATTTTAATGTACAACCATAGTGGAGAACCTCTGAAGCGGAGTTGGCAGACCATTTTTTTTTTTTTTAATTAATGGCCAGGTATTTTAGACTGGCACGCCATACAATCTGTTGTGTCTACTCAGCTCTGCTGTTGGAGTGCAAATGGCATAGACAGTATACAATGAATGAGTGTGACTGTTCCAATAAATATTTACTCATAAAAACAGGTGGTAGGCCAGGCTTGGCCCAACCTCAGCTCTAGGCTAATTCACTTTTCAGGGTCTCATTAGATTCGAGATGTTCCTTAAACTTCTTCAGGATATTTGAAAAGTTTCTAATCAAAAGGCTAATTACCTGCTCCTGTACTATATGGTTGTAGTTTTTTGGTTATCCAAAATCTAAGTGATCCAGTGTCCTTTTCACAGAAACGGAGGCAAGGTTATTAGACATTACAAAAAATATTGTTAACACCAAGAATTCAACAGGTTATCTGTGAGCAGGGTGTCCCTGGTCTACTCTCGTGGCCTCCTTAGGAATTCTGCATCATATCTGCCTCTGTATTTAAAGAGCAATGGGAAGCCACTGGGATGTCAGTGATAGTGAAATGGTCAGATTTGGGTCTTTTAAAGAACACTCAAGCTACCGGTGGGAGGAAGGATGGAAGAGGAAAGAGGATGCAGGAAGACCAGTCAGGAATTTGCTGCAGATATCCAGCTGAAAGACGATGGCAGCTTGAATTAAGTGGAGATCAAGATGCAGAGACAGAAAGGGTCCTTGCAACAATTTAACGAGTAAGATGGCGGAGACTGAGTGATGGATTGTCTGGGAGTAAAGGGGGAGGAGGCTGGAGGGTAATTCCTCAGTCACTGGGTTGTACATCTGAATGGCTGATGCTGTTTGCTGAGATGAGGGGATACTGGAGGAGGACCTGCTGGAGGTGGAGGATATCATAGATGTCATCTGGACAAGTTGAACTTGATGTCCCTTTAAGACATCTAAGTAAAGATGTCTAGAAAACAGTTGGATAAAGAGGTCTGGATCTCAGAAGAGGGCTTGAGAACAATTTCAGTCTTCACCAGCTGAGCCTAAGATTCAGACCAGGTGGCAGGCAGAAATTTTGCAGGCAGCCTCCAGTCTTGGACAACTGGTCTCCAAATCTTTGGTACTGGGAACAGTGTTTTTGGCTACAGGTACTCATTTATTTGGGGAAAAAGTAAGTGCTACAGTGAGCAGCATTCTGGAAAGAAAAGGTCAGTGGCATGAATTTAAACAGAATCTCTGTCTGCTTTTGGACATTTCTAATGATTTTGCACAGTACCTGGTATATGCAATAAATGTTTGTTGAGTGCCTGCTTTAAAAATTTCCCCTGGAATTGTCCCAATCTAGGATAGAAAGTATGAAGTCCCATTATTTACCTGTAGCCCATTATGAGCCTTTACCCGTTACTACTTCACTGGAACTGGAAGGAGTTAACTATGTGGGAAATAATGACACAGTTCCTATCTATTGAACTTTGAAATCATCCACAGCCTGGGGGATCTGTTGCTTTACCATTGAAATGCTGCCACCTCCCGGATAGGGTGTGACAAGTGACCAGCAGCTGTGGACGGCTTCCTGAGAATGGGAGCCAGGGGGAAGCCTGCCAGCCCTGTGGCAATCAAAAGCAGGAATCCAAACCCCTGTTGAGGCTGAGTTCTCATGCAAGGTTTGGTCCACCCCTGTTTGGACCCAGCAGGTTTGATGAACTGTTGGGAAATGACGTAAAACTCTCCTTGACCTTTCTGGAGGGTGGGTCACAGCATCAAGCCAGTATGGCGTGTTCTCGTGACAGGTTGCTCTTTGATCCTGAGATTCCTCACTTGATGTGGGCATTGAGAACCATTTTTCAAGATTTCTTCTCAGCAATCTGAGAGGACTTTGCCCTGCTTTGTTTTAGAGATTTGGTGCAAGCACAGTCGAGGGTGGGACTGAGAGAGACTTCTATTATAGGGTCATATAATATTATATGGGTCCCCCAAAATTATATATTATATATTATAGGGTCCCCCAAAGAGGACCCAGCATGGATGACAGGTTTGAGGGCTCAGCATATGATGGGAACAGTGGTTCCCACTGAGTGTAACTCCACCTTCTTCATTCCCCAAATCAATCTTTATTTCGAGTCTTCATAGAATTTGTTATTCATTTTAATGAGATATCAATAGAACTGATGGTATGACTTTGAATAGATTTCTATTTGGAAAATGGGAAAAGATTTAAGAATAACTCTCCTTTTAAACTTAGTCCACATCCTTGGTTCTGACTGTGCTAATTGCCAATTTGATATGGAATTTTAAGTGTAGCATTTAGAGTCCTCATTTATCCTTAAAAGTAAAAGTCTGTTTACTTCCTGCAGAGGACAATTTTTCTTGCCATCTAACCCGTGAAAGAGCATCTTATAAATCAAGTGTATATCTTATATCTCTTGAGGAAGCATTTCTGCAGGCTTCATAAGCCTTTAGTGGAAAAGGATTCTATAACCATCGTGTCTAAATGTTTGTAGTAGAGGGTAGTATATAACATGAAACATATATCTCTTGAGGTCTTTGTCTGAAACCAAACACTGTGATTTTGTTTTGCTCAGCCATTTAAAGTACCTTCTTTTTTTTTCTTTTAGCATTAAAAAAAGACTGACCCCAAGTCAATCTTAAAAATTTCTCCATGTAGAGGTTTTAGATTCATTCCTCTGTATCACCCCCTGCCCTGACCCAAGCTCCACTCCCCTCATGATTCCTCCCAGATTTCCCTTCCTTTAGTCTGTGCCTCATCCAGCTCTTGTCCACACCTCTGAGCTCTCGTAAAGAGAGAAAAACCCAAAAGAACTTCTTGGCCAGTACATCACTGAGCAGAATCCTCGTCTCTGAAACCTCAAAAGCCTCTCCATTATCCAAATTCATTTGAGGCTTTAGAATCTGTATCATAGGGTTCCTGTAATTTTTGATCATAACTGATTCCCATATGCTCTTATCGCTTCCCTTTCTGCCACCCAACCACCTGTACCCTATAGTAACAATAGATTTGCCCTGAACAGAACTTTTACTTCTTCCCATATTGTCCATCAAGCCTTGCTGTACATGGCCTTGAGCCTCCGTTTCCTTGTTTATTAAATAGAGAAAATATGAGCTACCTCAGAGTATTGTTGTGGAGATTAAATAACTGAGCTGTCTATAAAAACTTTAGCCATTCTTGATACATAATCAGCTCCCCAGAATGTGGTCCTCTTGGGCTTCCCAGGTGGCGCCAGTGGTAAAGAACCCGGTAAAGAATGCAGGGGACGCTAGGGACTGGGGTTTTATCCCTGGGTGGGAAAGATCCCCTGGAGGACGGCATGGCAACCCACTCCAGGATTCTTGCCTGGTGAATCCCATGGACAGAGGAGCCTGGTGGGCTACAGTCCATGGGGTCACAAAGAATTGGACATGACTGAAGCACCTGGGCATGCAGCATGCAGTGTCCTGGCTTGTGTTTACTGGGTAGAGTCCTACCCATTTTTCAAAAGTTCAGCCTGAGTCTCACTATCTTCAGGAAACCTTGATCATCCTGATTGTCACTAAACCCCCCTCTCCCCAGCAGCCCTACAGACTGTAGTTCTGCTTCTGTGATGGCTCTTGCTTGGATGGCCTGACAGCTGTTAATTATGTGTGTGCTTGGGCCATTTACGTTTGTAAGCGTTATGAGTTGAGGACAGGAACTATCTTATTTTGTACCCCACCTGCACCTCATGGAACTTACCAGTTCACAAAATAGGTGCTCAGCTAACTTGCTTTACATGACTGAGGGTTGGAGGGCAAGTTCAAGTCCTGGCCCTTCTTACCATTGGGTTTTCCAGGCAGAGAAGGGGCCTTAGAGCTCTTTGTTTCCAGAACTTTTGCAGACAACCTGGATAATCTCAGCACCTACCATTTTAGCAGTCTTAATGCAGGCAGAGGCCTGGATTCCTGTCCTACTTGGGGAAAAATCGGGCAGAACTACCCCTTCCCATCAAGGAGTTCTGGGTTACAGCAGCTGGCTTCAATTTGGGCTTTAAGTCCTCTGCTGGCCCTGGAAAATCTTGATCTGGATGGTTGGCTCTGGTTTCTTCAGGCTGTCACGCACAGCCCTTCAAAAGTCAATGCAACTATGTCAGGGAGTAACCACAAGAGGGCAGTAAAGCTCCATCGTTATACAGGAGTTGAATGCCAGAAGACAAACGTTTCAAAGCAGAAGAAAGAATAAGAATATCCTGAACTCTTTCACAATCAGGATTCTGAAAGACTTCAGGGCAGCAAGCTGGTTCAGGTCACCAGAGTCTTCCCAGGCCTAAGACCCGGAAGCAGCAAATTAGGGACTCTGACAAGCTCCCCAAATCTCTTCCCAGCCTGTTATTTTTGGTGCTTCGTTTCACCTGGAGAAAGTCATCCTCCAGTCTTCATGCAAATATTCTATGGAGGAGTTTGCTGCTGCTGCTATCTGTCTTAAAAGTAAAAAGAGGAGCTATTATCACCTTTTGTCTAAGGAAACTGAGGCTCAGAAAATGAAGCAACTTGCTCAAAGGCATGCCAAGTTCATGGTGGAACCGTAGTTCCAGATTCTTTGCTCATTCCTTCTAGTTTTCAGTTGTTTATATTTGTAAGGTTTGTGAGTTTCTTGAGCAAAGACTACAGCTCATTTGTCTTTTTGCCTCTGCATGCTGCTCCCTTAACCTTTAGGACTGTGAATGGGTGTGCTGTATATGACTCTGTCCCTTAGGAGTTGGATTCTATGACCTGTCTTATCCCCTCTGTCTTAGTAGTTCTGTGATTTGGAGGCACAGCCCTAACAACGACAGTGGTGGCCCTGAGTGATCCTACTGGCTGAACATTTCAACAAGGGCAGCCACTTGGCTGCCAGCCTGTGACAATCCATCATTAGTAATGCAGGGAGGGCGGAGGACAGTTGGACAGTTTCTCAAAGTGTGCACCAGCATCGCTGGCATTATGAAAGTTGACTTTGGGGGAGGAGAACGAACATGTTTAATTTTAGTAGTTGTGAATATAAACACATGCATTATTATTTATACACACATACACGTATGTAATGTTGCATAGAATGAGGTCAGCTTTTAAGGTAGTTTATTTAAAGAAGAACATTAAGTAACAATATGGTGTAATGAAACAGGTATACCATTGAGTGAAGTTCAAGGAACTGTGGTGGGACTTTCCTGGTGGTTCAGTAGCTAAGACTGCGCTCCCAGGGCAGGGGGTCCAGGTTTGATCCCCGGTCAGGGAACTAGATCCCAGACTACAACTAAGATCCCACATTCCGCAGCTAAAAGATTCTGCCTGCTGCAGTGAAGACTGAAGATCCCACATGCTGCAACTAAGACCTGGCGCAGCCAAATAAATAAATACATTTTTTAAAAAGGGACTGTGATGAGGTGGGAAGATGCTGAAGTCACAAAACTATTTCATATTTGGCTCTGTGACCCTTAAGCCATGAAGCCCTAAGTTGCCGACCTTAAACAAGTCTTGGTTTTCTCATCTGTAAAGTCAGAGAAGAATTCTTGCCCTCCTTAACTCAAATGAGAACAAATGAAAGCACAGTGAAGTCTGGAAAAGTGTCCAGTGGTGCTGTATCACGATTCCCACTTGCACCCAGCTCTCCCTGGGATCTCCTCTTTACCACCACAGAGGGGGCCCCTCAACTAGCATCCGGTTCCCAGATCCCAAGGACCGAGTCCAGTCCTGCTTGTTGTCCACATCTGGGCC
Source organism: Bos mutus (assembly GCF_027580195.1). Lineage (NCBI taxonomy): Eukaryota > Metazoa > Chordata > Mammalia > Artiodactyla > Bovidae > Bos > Bos mutus. Next base: position 34,768,479 of record NC_091627.1, read on the forward strand.
TGCCATTCTGAGGAGGAGGAGGAAGGAGGGGCTGGAGAAACCCTGGAATCAATCCAGGAACAAGTTCCAACACGTCACTGTTTGCTTTGTCATCCTGATTCAATGACCTCATACAAGGAAGGGAGGGAGCAGAAGGAGCTGTTCTCTCCCAGATACCTAAGGAGGCTTCTGACATCTCCTGTTTTCCTTGTCATGAGAAGAGCAGGCGCCAGGCTGCGATTTTTAAGGTCTGAGCTAATGCTGGAAGCGAAGGAGAACAGCACCTCCCATAACTGGCCAGACTCTGCTTCTTGGGGAGCTGCTTGGAGCAGAGGGGCAGAGGTGGCTGCGATGGGCATCGGAATCCAGGCTGTTGCCCCTACTCCCCGGAGGGCTCGAGAATACACAGCCTTGTCCCCGGGTTCTGAGCAATCTCAGCGCTACTTGGGTGAACCCTAAGGATTGGCAGTTAGCTGTCCCTGAGGCTAGGACAGCTCCTGGACTGGTTTTTCATCTGGTCCCCAAGGGACAGCCACTAGAGTTGACAGAGGCTTCAGTGACCCTAGTGTTGTCATCCTCATATACGCTGCACCTTCACGTACAGTATCCAGTGAATACTTTCTGAGCATCTACTGTGTACCAGGCCTTTTGGGGAAATGAGACAGCTGTGTGTATAAAAAGGCTGCATGGGACCTTAGACTCACCTTACCATGGAGCTTGCTGTTGTCCTTACCATCTTCTCTGGTGGCTCAGACAGTAGACAATCTGCCTGCAATATAGGAGACGGGGTTCCGATCCCTGCATCGGGAAGACCTCCTGGAGAAGGGAAACGCAACCCATTCCAGTATTTTCGCCTGGAGAATTCCACGATGGAGGAGCCTGGTGGGCTATAGTGCTTGGGGTTGAAAAGAGTCAGACACGACTGAGTGACTAACACACGCACACACACACACACCAATCTCTTCTGCTACCCTGAACTTAATATTTAAATGAATTATCTTGTCAGCCAAACAAACTGCATTTGTAAGGTGTTCATTTCCAAGTTTTTTGTAATCAGACATTTATGTAACTGCAAATAAGTGCTTCTGATCAACACAAGATAACATTATGATACTGAATATCTAGTCACACAAAAGCAAAGAGATTCAGCATTTTTGCTATCCTATTTATCCTGGTTGGGCTTTTTAAAACTTGAAAAGTAGCTGGCAGTCCACCTGGGGAATCAGTTCAAGGTTTTTGAGGCAGTGACATCTCAGTTTGGTTTAGAAAGATAAGCAAGCTGTCACAGGCAGGAAGAAAGAGATCCCTGCAGGCAGAGGGCGCAGAGCGATCCAGGTGCTGGGCCCAGCAGCTCCATCCCTGGGCTGGTCAAGGGCATCAAGCTGTGGCTTGAACTCAGTGGGGTGGAAGCTGCGGTTTGGGATGGAGCTGATGAGGGTGGAGATGGGAACCAGGAATCTTATAGTTGAGTCTAGTCATGTGATGGTCCTGGAGAAACCGAGGCAGGAAATACCACTGGAGTCCCTTTGGTTCCCAACGGCAGGAAGGAAAAAGATAGCAGAGGTCAAGCCAAAACTCTGCCCCAGAGCTGGCTGGAACCCCGTCTCCCACCCTGGCTGCCCCGCCCCTTAACTCCCAGAGCAAACCATTTTTCTCTGATTTTTTGGCTCATCTCTTAAATGTTCCAGAGTCAGAACAGGCTGTGCCATGGTTGAACAAACCTGTTGAACAAATAAACAAGGCAGGCCGTGGGGCTGGGAAAGCACCAGACGTGGGCCCCCAACCAGACCCATGACTTCGGTAAGTCTGTCCCAAGCCTGGGCCTCGGCTTCTTCCTTCAGCCATGAGAGGTGGGAGCCTGGCAGTTTGAGGGGTCCCTCCTAGCTCTGTGATATAAGCAAGTTGCCCACAGAGAGGAAAACTCCAGAGCTGCGAGTTCAAAAGAAGCCTCCTTTCTTCTCACTACCCAATGCAGCTGAGGGCAGAGAGAGGGGAGATCTGCTGCTGCTGCTGTTAAGTCGCTTCAGTCATGTCCAACTCTGTGCAACCCCATAGACGGCAGCCCACCAAGCTCCCCCGTCCCTGGGATTCTCCAGGCAAGAACACTGGGGTGGGTTGCCATTTCCTTCTCCAATGCATGAAAGTGAAAAGTGAAAGTGAAGTCGCTCAGTCGTGTCCGACTCTGAGTGACTCCATAGACTGCAGCCTACCAGGCTCTTCCGTCCATGGGATTTTCCAGGCAAGAGTACTGGAGTGGGGTGCCATTGCCTTCTCCGAGGGGAGATCACCTCGTGGCAAATATTGAAACCAAAGGACATCCGTTTACTCGTTCACTCATCAAACACTAACCGAGTGTCCAGTCTGCTGGGTGCTGTGCTGCCTGCCCCTTCCCTCCAGGAACATACTAGGGCTTATAAATGCTCCGGCTGAGGAGACAGGGTCACAGTTCTTGTGTGTAACTAGTTCTCACCACCTCAGGGCCTTTGCTCCTGCTGTCCCCATCCCCTAGACCACCAACCCCTCCTTCCTCCTCCTCCAGGCTCAACTTCAGCTGCATTTCCACTGCCTACCCTCTAAGTGATAGGCTTCCCCATTTCTCCGTGTCTCTCTGGCCACACTGCATCACCCTCATAGAATTTATGGCAGTTTGTATGCATGTCTGTCCTTCATTTAGTCATTGATTTTTTTCACCTTTTTGACTTGAGTATCAGCTACCTGAGGGCAAGAATTCTGTGTGCATTTTTCTTTTTCATTTCTCATTTGCATTTCTGTTTGCATTTAGCAGCATATACTTATGGAATTTGGCATGTGCTGGATTTTTTTACATGGACTACCTTATTTAGTCCTCTTGATAGCCCTAGGGGAGAGGCATTGCTGTTCTCTACATTTTGGAGTGAAGAGACAGATATCCAGAGGATGTTAAGTATCTTGCGGTTGGCAGGGCCGAGTTTGGACCTCATCTTTTAATTTTAATTCTATTTAATTGTTATATGTCTTTAGTTTTTTTATGGTATACATTTTAAGACTTTTTTTGATGTGGACCATTTTTAAACTCTTTCTTGAATTTGTCACAACATTGCTTCTTTTTTATGTTTTGTTTTTTGGCCTTGAGGCACATGGGATCTTAGCTCCCTGAGCAGGGATTGAACTCACACCCTAAGAAGGCAAAGTCTTAACCACTGGACCCTCAGGGAAATCCCTCAGTCATTTTGTAGAATGTCCTTTTGCTTGGGTTAGTCTGATGTTTGTTAGTGATTGGATTAACGAGTCTCAGTTGGCAGGAGTCTCACAGAAGTGCTACTGTGCATCTCAGTGCATTGTATCAGGAGCCACCGTGATCTCTGTGTGTCCCGGAACTGGTGACGTTAACTTCCATCATTTGGGTAGGGAGGTGTCGGCCAGGTTTCTCTGTGGTAAAGTTACTGTTTTTCGCTTTGTAATTAGTAATTTAAGAAGAGATACTTTAAGCCTGCCCTCAATAAAATTTTCCATCTATTTTTTATTTATTTGATTAGTTATTTGATTTCGGCTGTGCTGGGTCTTCTTTGCTACTCGGCCTTTTCTCTAGATGCGGCGAGAGGTGGCTACTCTCTAGTTCTGTGTGAGGGCTTCTCATTGCTGTGGCTTTTCATGTTGCAGAGCACAGACTTTAGGGAGCTCGGGCTGCAGTATTATGGCATGTGGGCTCAGTAACTCCAGCTCCCGGACTCTAAAGCACAAACAGAGTTGTGGCACAGTGGCTTAGTTGCTCCACGGCATGTGGGATCTTCCCGGACCAAGGATCACACCCATGTCTCCTGTATGGGCAGATGGATTTCTTACCACTGAGCCACCAAGGAAGCCCCGAACTTTTCCACCTGTTGATGATTGTTGACTGAATCAAGAATTAGTTGTAAAATCAAGATCCTGGCTCTGATTTTAAGGCTGGTGTCTGTATTTCAGAATGATAGCATAGGATGGAAGGGAGGAGGAAGCAAGAGACAACATCTGACTCTATAAACTGTTTCTCAGATGTCTATCATGGAAAATGGAAGGTGACTGATACTGACTTTCTAACCCTATTAAGAAAAAAACTGAGGGGGTGGAGGATTGGGAGCTTAGGACCAGTACATAACCACTATTAATACTATGTATAAAATGGGTACTAATGAGAACCTACTGTATACTGCAGGGAACTCTACTTAATGATCTGTGGTGACCTGAATGGGAAGGAAGTCCAAAAGTGAGGGGATATATGTAGACGTATGGTTGATTCACTTTGCTGTACAGTAGAAAGTAACACAACATTATAACGCAACTGTGTTCTTATAAAAATTAATTCTTTTCTTTTTTTTTTAATAAAAATTAATTTTAAAAAAGGAAAAAAACGACCTGGGAAATCAGACTGGATTTTAAGCAATAAAAGCTTTTAATTCCTAATGGAATGGCTGTGATCCAAAAGTCTACAAATAATAAATGCTGGAGAGGGTGTGGAGAAAAGGGAACCCTCTTACACTGTTGGTGGGAATGCAAACTAGTACAGCCACTATGGAGAACAGTGTGGAGATTCCTTAAAAAACTGGAAATAGAACTGCCTTATGATCCAGCAATCCCACTGCTGGGCATACACACTGAGGAAACCAGAAGGGAAAGAGACACGTGTACCCCAATGTTCATTGCAGCACTGTTTATAATAGCCAGGACACGGAAGCAACCTAGATGTCCATCAGCAGATGAATGGATAAGAAAGCAGTGGTACATATACACAATGGAGTATTACTCAGCCATTAAAAAGAATATATTTGAATCAGTTCTAATGAGGTGGATGAAACTGGAGCCTATTATACAGAGTGAAGTAAGCCAGAAGGAAAAACATAAATACAGTATACTAACGCATATATATGGAATTTAGAAAGATGGTAACAATAACCCTGTGTACGAGACAGCAAAAGAGACACTGATGTATAGAACAGTCTTTTGGACTCTGTGGGAGAGGGAGAGGGTGGGAAGATTTGGGAGAATGGCATTGAAACATGTAAAATATCATGTAAGAAACGAGTTGCCAGTCCAGGTTCGATGCATGATACTGGATGCTTGGGGCTAGTGCACTGGGACGACCCAGAGGGATGGTATGGGGAGGGAGGAGGGAGGAGGGTTCAGGATGGGGAACACATGTATACCTGTGGCGGATTCATTTTGATATTTGGCAAAACTAATACAATTATGTAAAGTTTAAAAATAAAATTAGAAAAAAAAAAATTCCTAATGGAATAAGAATTTCTCCTTATCTAGCACTAAGTCCCAAACACCATACCAGCCGTTAAGCAGACACAATGTTTTTAGCCCTCGTAACCACTCTTTGAAAGAGTACTGTAATCTCCAATTTATAGTTGAAGAAACTGAGATCAGAAGAGTGGAGGTGTGTGCCTAAAGTTATACATCTGGGAGTGGAAGAGTGTGGATTCTGACTAAGATCCGTTGGGCTCCACACTCTTACTCTTTTTAGAGGGAAGGAGCTTGGGGTCATGTCATGGCTTGCAGCCTCAACACACATCCCGCCAGTGCCAGTTTTCAATGAATTCCCAGCTTAAGAGTGAGGTAATTCCCACTCCCCACGTGGATGTTAAGCCCTGGAGTCCTGCAAAGAGGCTGATGAGGTCCCATTGCGGTGATCTTCTGGCCCCAGCCAGCTAGTCCTTGAACCCTAGCAGCCCCCTGGCTGGAGTGTCCTGAGAGGACCTCCCTCAGCTCTGCTACTGCCCCTGCGGCCCAGGTGGCAGGGCCATCCAGACATTGACTCAACAGTTCGCCTTGCCTGCCCAGCACGGCTGCATGTCCCGTGCTTAGAAAGGCAGGAAACTGAACTCCGGTATTTTAGAAAGTCTTTTAACAATAAGCTTGATTAAAAGGGGGTTTTCCAGTTAACCCTGGAGAATTTCAGTTAACCAACGACTTATTGTGTTCTAGTTCTTTGAAATGTGGTTATCTATGTTCATTGTGTATTTAGGGTAAATCTCATTTGCCAGACGATTCAATTAAACAGGATTTCCCTAAAGAGGGAAATCCTAAAATTACCGTTTGGTATAAGCCACAGAACCAGAGAATAACTATGTTGAAAAGGTTTTAGGGATCATTTAATAGGATTTTTTTATTGTTCAGATGAGGAAACTGAGGCCCAGAGAGGACTATAACTTACCCAAGGTCACATGGCTTATTATTGACATAACTATTAACTAGGAACCTCACATCCAAAGTGCTTTCTGCCACATCAAGAATAATTACAAGGCAGGAAACCTTTATGTCTAGGGTTACCTGCAGGCTGAATTTATCTTGAGGTTGTGTCTTTTGTTTGTCCTGTACAGTGTTCTAAAAGTTGGGATGTTTCCTGTAAGAATCCACATTTGGTGTTTCTTTGGGAAAGCTGCACAATCCGGCCACACTGAGCCCAGTGGCAATGAAGTGGGGGCTGGGCTGCAGCAAGCCTTCTGGAGTGGGGTCATGGGATCTACATTCCTCCATACCCTGTCAGCTCACACCTGGGTAAGCTGACATTTCATGCCCTGCTGGTAGCTCCAGGCATTGGGATTTGGGTTCTCTGCTTTCTGGTGGAAGGCACTCCTTAGTTAATTAAAATAAATAAATAAATAAAAGAGGGCTGGAGTGGCCAGACTGAAAAATAGGGGAGACAATGAGGGATCAGAAACACTCGTGTTACATGCCAGGGTGCAGTGCCGGGCATGCAGCTGGTCCCAGGCAAGCTCAGATCAGGAGCTAGAAAGAGCTCCAAGAGCTTCTCATTACGGTGAAAAAGGTCAAAAGTTCAACAGCAATAGGAGGGACTTCCTTCAGGGTCCAGTGGCTAAGACTTTGTGCCTCCCAATACAGGGTGCCTAGGTTCGATCTCTGGTTGGGGAACTAGATCCCATATGTCTCAAAGGAGTTTGCATGCTGTAACTAAAGGTTTTGCACGCTACAATGAAGATCGAAGATCTTGTGTGCCACAACTGAGACTTGGCACACCAAATAAATAAATATATATAAAGAAAGAAACAGCAAAAGGAGATATAGCACCTGGCAAGATAATATGTACTGATAAAGTGAGTGGAACAGGAAAGATGTGCTCGAGTAGTTCAGATGGTCAAGGAAGTGCTAGTAGAGGTGGAACCTGACTCAGAAGTTGACTTATTTTAAAGAATGGAGACACTGTGGGCAGAACAACTAGCCAGGGAGCTATTTCAGCCAGCAGAGCCAAGAGCCACGGTTAGGTGAGTGGAGACAGAGAGGGAGGGAAGAGGTGGAGGCCAGAGAGACATCCCCCAGTGGGGATGGACAGGGTCGGATGCCTGCACGGAGGAGAGAGAAAGAGAACAGTCAAAGCTGGTGGATCCTTTGTGCCTGGGTGACCAGGAGGAGGTCATGCCCCAAACAGAGAAGGGGAGCTGGAAGGAAAAGCTGGATGGGAAATGATGAAGAATTTATTTCTAGACATGTTGAGTTTGAGGTGATAACAGGGTCAGGCAGGTCCAGGTGAGGAATCAGAATGCAGACCCAGAGCATGCCCCCAACCCCCAGTAAGCACTTTACAATCTGGCCTCCGTTTGCCCATTTGGGAGTGAAATCCTTAAACATATAGACACGCTGATTAAAAAAAGGAGGCCTACGTAGGGGAGGGGAACAGCAGAAGGGAGTGGTGAGCATGGTTGGGAGGAAACTGGTGAGAAGAGATACATCTATGAGTACTCAGTTCTTTTGTGCTGGAGCTTTTAATCTGGGGTCTTGGGACACCTAGGGTCTCATGCACAGCCCTGTCCTTAGAGGCAGAACTGAAGTGTGTGTGTGTGTGTGTGTGTGTGTGTGTGTGTGTGTAGTGGAGGGATGGGAGTTGCCTAAGGACATTTTTTGGAAAGAGGGTGCATAACTTTCATTAGATTCTCAAAGGGGACTTGTCTCCCTGGCAAAGTTGAAAACCACTGAAATGGAAGCCCCTGCAGTCCCCCTGGTGGATCTGGAACACAGTGGTACCATTTATCCTGGTTCCCTGTCATTTTTTTTTTTTTCCAGATCCTTGCCTAGAAGTGTATTCTAGCCGGCCTCTCTCACCCGGAACAGGGGAAATGTCCCTCCTCCTTAAAGGCCTCTTTTTTGGGGTGGGCGTGGCTGAGTGAGTCCCCGAAGTCCCTGGGGTGCAGCGGAGAGGGGTCGAGGAGGCACAGCTTCCAGGGGACGGGAGGGGGAGGCTGCGGGGAGCCGGAGCGGATGTCACGGCTTACCTCAGAGCCTGAATTAGAAGGCTGAAAAAATCACAGCAGGAAATAACGTGGTGCCTAAAATAGAAGCATCAACTGGGAGAGAGGCCGGGAGTAGGTGGCATTTGAGGCTCCCGCCGCGTCCTCCCCAGCGGCTGCCTGACAAGCGCGTCGGAGGAGGAGGCGTGCGGATGAGCAATGGGGCCAGAAAAGGCCAGAAAGGCCGAGGCCGCGTTTCTGCTGGGGAGGAGGGAAGGAGCCTCGGAAAACAGCCACAGTCTGAGGAGCAGAAGGGACCCTGCTGTCCTGGTCGTCTTCCCGACCCCCGCCCACACACCTCCACCGTCCCCCTAACCTCCCCCATCCCCCTAACCTCCCCCTTCCTTCTCACCACCCCCTAACACACACACACAAAGCCCCCTCTCCCCTTCCTCTTCCTTCCAGCACCTTCGGTCTCTCACCTTGCCCACTGCCTCAGCCTGGCCACCCCCTACCTTTTCAGCACCCCTCCCTCCTCTGTCCTTCCCCCAAAGTCCCCTCCAGGCTTGTCACCTACAGCAGCGCCTCCACTTCCACCCCCTCCCACTGGCCCTGCCCCTCTTCTCCAAGCCCCTGGACTGCAAGGCCTTGGTCTCCAGACAGGAAGCTGCCCGCAGGTCCTCGCTGCCTTCCTGGGCCACGTAATCAGAGGTCATTCTAGGAGCAGCAGTGCTCAAGGTCAGCCTCCCTCTGCCTGACTGTAGTAACCCCTCTACCACCCCAAGCCCAGCCCCTTTCCCTCCTCTATGAGACTGCCAGGGCCTGGTGCCTTGGGAAAGGCCCCAGGCAAGGGTTGGGGGTCCTTCACCTAGACTCTGGCCTCAGGAAGGTTTGAGACCACACAAAACCTTTGCCTGCAGACCTGGGCTGGCCCTCCTTCCATGGCCACGTCTATAGAGAGGACTCTCAGAACTGTTCCCTGACTGTTGGTTCTCCCGTGCATACATACTCAGAGCAAACAGCCAGGCACAAAAACAGTAATGGCCACACTACTTATAGAGCGTTTATGTGTACATATTAACTCACTAATCCTCACAACCCCCCGAAGTAGGTATCTTTATCATTCCCATTTTATGGATGATGAAACTGAGGTTAAGACTCTTTCCTTCCACTGCAGGGGGCTTGGGTTTGATCCCTGGTTGGAGAAGTTCTACATGCCTTGAGGAACAGACAAAGAAAAACAAAATTTTTTTAATTATGTAAAAAAAGAAAATGATGAATTAACTTGGCCATATTCACGGAGCTAGTCAGGGGAAGGGCCAGGCTTTGGGCCCAGGGGGTCTAACTGCAGGTCCTAACTGAATTTCACACACCATTGCCTCTCAGCTTAGTGCTGTTCTACGCAGCTCTTTTTTTCTAAAAAAGTGGATTTTTTTTTTTTTTTCTGAAAATAAGCATAAGGTATTTGAGATTCTAAGCATGATGAGTGCTTGGAAATTTCAATTTTTTAAAAAATCAGATAGTTTTATTTTTACTTCTCTGGGTTGTTTTTCCCCCCAGCTGTTGCTCTTCTGAAAACAAGTGTTCTCATTTTTGCCAGTCTGAAGTGCTGAGCGTCCTCATCACCATCTGGAATGAAGGGGCATTCATTCGCGCTCAAGTGCACTGCCCACACACATACGTGGACCACTCGCTCCCTCCCGAATCACGCCTTTGTGTTGTTCTGGGGTTAATGGCTGATGATTTGCCAAACAGAATTCTCAGGGAAGGTATGTGGCTAACGTGGCTTCACGCAGGCTTTGTTCCCTGGAGGCTGGGAGTTATTGGAATCTTGGTAAGAAACAGTGGCTAAGGTTGTGGGTAGGGGACTCAAAAAAATGTCAGAAGGAAATAATAATGTAGTTAACATTTATTCATACTTACTAAATGCAAGGCTTTGTGCTAAACATTTTACAGGAATGATCTCATTTAAGTGACACAATAACCCTATGACATTAGTAGTATCATTACCATTTGACAGAAAATTTGAGGTCATGTAAGGCTTAAGGGCAGAGGTTCTGATATACTGAACCAGCACTTACTGCAATGAAAACTTGGTGGTTTCTGCAAGGTTTTTTTTTTCTTTCCGATATGGAAATATCTTTGTCATTGCTAATTATAAAAGTAATACGTGCTCAGGACTTCCCTGGCAGTCCAGTGGTTAAGACTCTGTGCTTCCAATGCAAGGGGCAGGGATGTAATTCCTGTTGGGAAACTAACATCCCACATGCCATGTGGCTTAGCCAAGAAAATAGAAAAAAAAAAAAAGTAATACATGCTCATGGAAGAATTAAAACAACATAGAAGTGTTTAAAGTAAAACATTGAAGTCTTCCCCAATAATGCCCCTCTGCATAGACTTTTAATGCACTTCTCCATTTTAAGATACCTGGTATCTCACCATTATACTCCACAGTGGACAACTTTGCACATGTCAGTACACACTAGATGATTTCCTTAATTCTAGCAGGGGAATTGGTGAGTCAGAAGGTAGAAACATTTACATTTTGGTAACTTGTTGAAATGGATGAAGTAATTTATTTTAAGCCATGGTATTAAATGGAGGGTAAAGAGGCAGGGAAAATAGGCCTTTGTTCTGCTGGCAATAGTTTAACTAGTGCAATCTTTCTTTTTAAAGAAATTTTGTTTATTTATTTATTTGATTGTGCCAGGTCTTGGCCGCACGTGGGATCTTTGATCTTTGTTGTGGCATGCAGACTCTTAGTTGTAGCATGTGGGGTCTAGTTCCCTGACCAGGGATTGAGCCAAGGCCCCCTTGTTGGGAGCATGGAGTCTTAGCCACTAGACCACCAGGGAAATCCCTAAGTAGTACAATCTTAAAGAAATATGTTAACATATATTTAGAGACTTAAAAATGTTCATACTTTTTACTTTAGAGCAACTTATGGAAGTCTATTGAAATCAAGGAAATAAGTGGAAAAGTAATATTTAGCATGATGATAGGCAAAATTTGGGTATGACTTAAATGTCCTTCAATAAAAGAATGGTTAAACAAGTCTTGAAAAAAATTATGATCATCTTCATGCTGGAATACTATATAGTCATTAAAAATGATGGTTTTGAAGACTCTCATAACATGGTGGAAATGCTGAGAAAGTAAAGTCAAGTGAAAAAGTAATATACAAAATTATATGCATGTATGGTTATAGTTGGAAACCCTCTGTAGCTCAGTTGGTAAAGAATCTGCCTGCAATACAGGAGACCTGGGTTTTATCCCTGGGTCAGGAAGATCCCCTGGAAAAGGGAATGGCAACCCACTCCAGTATTCTTGCCTGGAGAATTCCATGGACAGACCATGGGGTTGAAAAGAGTTGGATGTGACTGAGCAACTTTCATTCATTCCATGGTTACAGTTGTACAAAAAGAAACAGTAAAGAAATAGTAGCAAAATGATAGCATTGATATGTTAAGAGTGTTGGGATTAATGCAGTTTTTCTTTTTCATTTTTTTTGGTAATATGGTTTATTTTTGTAGTAAATGTTATATTCGTTAAGAACTGTGGAATCGTTGGAAATTATCAAAAGACTTTGCTTCCTTTTTCCTCTCTGGATTTGAGTTCTTACCTCTATAAATGAAGCAGTTAGATTGAAGTTGAAGACTTCTAAGTCATCCCAGTCCTGTTATTGTATATTCTCTGATACAGGCAAGCTGTTCTTTCTGTTACAGATTCAAAGCCCAAAGTCAATCTTCATACTGAAAATGGACAGATCAGACTGGAACCTATTTTGTGACCATGAGCTCAGGTTATGCTTACATGTGTCAAAGCTTCCATATGAATTTGAAGAAGAAAACAGAATGTTGGTAGAATCTTCATAGATACATCTTTAGGCTCAGTGTTTCCCCCTAGGACATGGGGTATTCGAGCAGTGACTGCCCAGCTTGTCCCAGTGTTGAGGGGCTGTGTCTTAGACCAGCTCCCTCCCTCATTCCCCCTGCTGTGAATCTGTTACATTGGAGACCAGTAGGATTTCACTGACCCTGGGAAACAATGGGAAATAAGTGAGGCTAGCAGTCAGGGGAGGCATGTTGAGTTGATCTGGAGAAATCCAGTTGATCTGGAGAAATGTGTGTGTGTGTGTGTGTATGAAGGGACAAGGCTGGAAGAATGCCACTGTGCTGGCACAGCCTTCGTCAGAGCCCTGAAAAGGGCTGAGTGGGCTCTGACTCAGCTCTGTGACTCACCCTCTGTACTGCCGTCTCCATGCTCTGGGCACATCCTCTGGACCATTTCAGCCCAGCCTCCAGTGGAGGAAGGTGAGATCTGGGCCGGCAGCTCCGGATGACTCATCCTGCTGAGCTGGAAGGAAGGGGCCACAGCCCCCTCTCCTACACCCCTCATCACCACCCTGCCTCCCCAGGAGTCCCCATGCAGGTCCAGACCCCATGTGGACGTTATGGCTGCTCTACTAGCAGCCCCCATCGAGGCTCAACCCACCCACCCATTCAAATACCTGCTCCATACCATCACTTCCTTGGTCCCTTTCCCTCGTTGTCCCCTGTCCTTCCTGTGGGCATCTGAGGTCAGCTTATAGGGAGGCTTGTAAGCCTCTCTGGATTACCCGTCATTCTGTTCTTTGCATCTCACAACTTCCCAGTTTACAAAATAGTTTTACATCCCTTTTCTCATTGGATTCTCTGGGACTCTAAGAAGCCTGGCAGGGTAGTAAACATCACCATTCTACAGGGAAGGACATGGAAGGTCACAGAAATGAAGGAAATTTTTAAAGGAATTCATGAAGAGCATTGAGGGCTGTGATGCAAGAGGCTTGCTGGGGAAGGGCAGAGCTGTTAGGGCAACTGCAAGGCTTTTGACTGGACAGTGGGCTGGGGAAGAGGGACAGTGCTGGCCACTTTGTGACATGACAAGAAATGTGCCTGCCTTAGAGCAGAAGATGGGTGAGGTGTTTTGACTTTGTCCCAAGACCAATGAGAGGTTCCAATGAGAGGTTTTAAGTGGGGGACCTGAGGGTGGCATGCCAAGGAGCCAGGAGGCTATTTCCATGGTTCAGTTGAGAGTGGATGATCTACCTGTGAGCAGTGGCTCCTGGGATGATGTCAACCCTGAGAAAATTGTAATTTATTCCTGTAAAGAGGCCTGGAGCTCTCTGTAGATGGTGACTGGAGCCAAGCAGAGGGTGAGATGGCTTTTGGGGAAGAGGAAGGGACACAGGGGACACCACACTTAAGAGCTGAGCCAGGGAAGGAGTGCTTTCCCTGTTTTCCCTGAACAAAGGCATGTGTGGCCCCTGCAACAACAGCCTCTCAGGAAGAGGGCTTGTAGTAAGTGAAAGCACTGCCCACCTTGACCTCCATCCATGTGGACAAGACCCTGTGAAGGAGACGTGCTACTGTCACCTCACAGAGGCAAGCATGAACACCCGAGGGAACCCCTTGCTCCCCCTTCTGTCGTGGTCCTTCTCCTCTTCTACCCAGTGCTGGGCTATGCGGGTCACCAACTGAGGACACAGTCTTGGCAGGCAGCCAGTGAGTGGCCTCTTGGGAGAGTTCCCGGAACCTCCAGTGAGCTGTGGCTCCAGGCTCTGGGAAGGGGCCGGGCTTCCTGAGCCGTTTTACCCTCGGGCATTGGTGGAGGTGACAGGACTTCCAGATAAAATAGGGAATGTCCAGTTAAATTTGCATTTCAGATTGAAAGTAAAAGTATATCCCAAACATGAGATATACTTATATTTTTAAAGTATTTGATGTGTATCTGAAATTCAGGTCTGACTGGGTATCTGTCCTGTATTTTTATTTGCTAAACACAGGACAGACATCCATGGAGGTGCCTCACTACCCCCTGCCTACTAAGGCCTCAGGGATTTTCCTTTGTCTGAGGTCACGATAAGACCCAGCCTCTGCATCCCTCAGCCTCCCCTGGGACTTCATGTGGGGCTCAGGGTTGCATGGGGAGACATGCCTGCCCTGATGGCCTCCCACCTTCTGGTTAACTAGCATCGAACCCAAGCTACTGTGACCTTCCACATATCTGTGGCTCCCCACCTGGATGGACAGCTTGCTGCCTCTGCTTGTGAGGCCTAACTAGTGAGGGGACTGGGGCTCTCCTGCTCCGGCCATCAGCATCCCCCAAGGTGTCAGTTGCATCCAGGCCCAGTTGGTGGCCCCAGGAGCCTACCGCTCCCAGCCACCAGCAGCTTGCACAGTGGGGCCCAGGCTGAGGACTGGAGGAAAATGAAGGTATAAGCTCTGCACTTGGGGTAGTGTAGGTGTGTGTTTGTTCAGAGGCCTATGTTAGAAAACAGCAGCACCACATCTGGCCTGGGCTTTAGAGTTCAAGGTGCTTTCCCATGTCTGAGCTCATTTGACCCTCACCAAGTCACGGTCAGGGGTGCAGAAAGGGAGCTGCCTCCTCCTTTATGGATGAGCGACCTGGGGCTGAGAGAGGTTAGGTCTTTGCCCAGAGTCACCTATCCTAACACACGTGAGAGTGGCTGCTTCACCCTGGCACAGAGCAAAGTGCTACAGCTCGGAGTTGGTGCTCTGGGCGAAGTTCCTTCGTTCCCACAGTAGGGGGCAGACCTGAGGCCTTGCATTGAGAACCAGGCGGACCAGGTGGACAAGTCCTCTGTCCTGCCCTGGCTGTAAGCAAAAAAGGTGGGCCTCCCCACCCCACCCCCTGCCCCGCTCTCACTGGCAGAGCTTAGAGAGCTTTCTCGGGATACATCTTATCTCCCAGCCTGTCCAACAGGAGAGGGGAGCAGAAATCTTGGTGAGGACCTCCCTGGGGCAGCAGGGCTGGGCACTGAGTGCTCTGAGTGAGGATCTGGCTCAGTCACAGCAGAGTCTTGGTGAATGCTGAGCAGACTTCGAAGGAGGAGGTCACAGTGAAGAGTGCGTACATGAGGAATGGTATATATCTACTCCACAAATATTTTCTGAGTATCTGCTGTGTGCCAATCACCATTCTAGATATTGGAGATACTTAGTGAAAGTCACTCAGTTGGGTCTAACTCTTTGCAACCCCGTGGACTGTAGCCTGCTAGGCTCCTCTGTCCATGGGATTTCCTAGGCAAGAATACTGAAGTGGGTTGCCCCTGGAGAAGGATCTCCAGGGGATCTTCCCAACCCAGGGATTGAGCCCAGGTCTCTTGCATTGCAGGCAGATTCTTTAGTGTTTCTTTACCAAGGAAGCCCTGGGGATGCTTAAGGATAGAACAAATATGCATACACTGACACCTCACAGATTGCCTTCTCTTGCTTGTGAGCTATCTTGACCCCAGCAAATAGAATGTAAAATTCAGCCCCTTTACCAGTTTCTAGAAAAAAACTTTTTCCTCCAGACATGGGGGTGGGGTAGGGCATGTGTGTATAGGGTAGTGGTATTGAACTAAAGATTTATGGGGCCATGATGAGAGGCTGTCAACCCCCTCACAGGCTCTTACTCTGAATCAGTCCTCAGTGTAGGACACCCTTCTCCCAAGTCCCCGTTTTGGCCCTGCAGCCATCCTGGGGGTGCACCTGCCTCCCACTGCTCTGCCTCCCACCTCAAGCTCCCAGCCTAGCCAGGCTTTCTCCGGCAGTTTTCTCTCAGATGTCCACTCTTGGGAGGGAGGGCTTTTGAGTCATTCTGCTGTCACTGTTTGGTCTCAAAGGACACAGTCTCTTTCTGCAAGGTCCCTACTTTCTGACATGGGGATGCTGTCCCTATTCCATTTCTGCTTCTCAGAATTATTCCAGGGTGAAATGACCTTGTATCTGAAAAGAATTGTTCTCAGAACCCTCCGGCACCGTAGGTCATGTCAACGAGAAACACACTTGACAGCGGCTTGCTCTCAGTGGTTGGGTCAGCCAGCAGAAGAGCAAGCCCAGCGTGTTTACAGGAGGAAGGCTTGAGCTGTGCCCCTCTAGTCCGAATCAGATGTGATTTAGCATCTTATTCTCACACTTTTGTTAATAAAACAAAACAATAAACACATACTACCATCAAAAGAACATTGACAGCCTGTGTTTATGTGTTTATGCTGTATCTGTCTCTAATGCAACCACTATGTAGATTTTTTAACAAAATGAGTTTTCACTCACTGTTGGGGGGTATGTTAATTAAACCAAAGAGGGAGAGCTGATCCTTTTACTGTGTCTTTCTTTCTTGCTCTTTCTCTTCCTTTCTTATTTTTTTACTTTCTCCCTTAAAACAGAGATGTAGGCCCTTCCATTAACGTTGATTTTGGCCATCTCTGACAAGGCTAAAGCAGAGAAACTGGGTTCTGAGTATGTTGGTTTTCACTCTGCAAAGACTCCAACCAGTCAGGCAAATACTCTACATCTGCTGTTCCCAGATAGGGTAGCTGCTCTACCCTACCCTTCCTGGAAAGGACCTTCCTGTGAGATCTGGATACCTGAATATGGTGCCTAGGGCAAGAGATGTGTGAATGAGGAGAGCAAGGAGAGACGAAAG
Source organism: Bos mutus (assembly GCF_027580195.1). Lineage (NCBI taxonomy): Eukaryota > Metazoa > Chordata > Mammalia > Artiodactyla > Bovidae > Bos > Bos mutus. The sequence continues at coordinate 34,785,134 of NC_091627.1, forward strand.
GAATGGAAAAGAAGAGAAAAGAAAAAAGGAACATTGAGAGAGACAAGAGAATTAGTGTAAGCTTTGTGAACTCAGTGACAAAAATAACAGACACGATGGCCATCTATACTTTTTAATGAGGAGTTTGATCTTTTGGCTGAAAGTAATAGAAACACAGCTGTAATTAGCTTGGGCCCCAAAGGAGGAGGCATTAGTTCACTTAAGCTGACTGTGGAGACAGCAGAGGGAACAATTGGGTTCATGGACGCCCTCAGGACTCACCCTCCTCTTTTGGGTGTTGGTTCCCTGAAGCTCTCAGGGCTGTGCCAGAGTAGAGAGAACTCCTCCCACCAGTGCCAGCACTGACACAGACCCCTGAGACATCTTGGCAAACAGCAACATACCATTTTTCAGTCGTCAGATTTCAAAAATGTTCAACTCTGATACTCTCAACTATTGGTGAAGAACGGGGAAAATAGAGATACTAATGCTCTGATATACTGCTGGAGGGGGTGTAACTTGTCCCAGCCACTTTAGAGGGACAGTTGACTCTATTTATTCTCTCTCTTTTTTTTTTTTTTGGCCTTGCTGTGTGACTTGCGGAATATTAGTTCCCTGCTGCTGCTGCTGCTGCTGCTAAGTTGCATCAGTCGTGTCCAACTCTGTGCGACCCCATAGACGGCAGCCCACCAGGCTCCCCTGTCCCTGGGATTCTTCAGGCAAGAACACTGGAGTGGGTTGCCATTTCCTTACAGGGATCAAACCCATACGCTGGGTTGTGGGGTGGGGGGCAGTGAAAGTGCAGAGTCTGAACCACTGAAACACCAAGGAATTCCCTCTATTGTGATTTTAAAGGGCTTCCCTGGTGGTCCACTGGTTAAGACTCTGCTTCCACTGCAGGGGGCGTGGGTTCAGTTCCTGGTTGGGGAAGTTCGCATGCCTTGAAAGTGAAAGTTCCTCAGTCGAGTCCAAGTCCGACTCTTTGTGACCCTATGGACGGGGGCCTGCCAGGCTTCTCTATCCATGGAATTTTTCAGGCAAGAATACTGGAGTGGGTAGCCCTTCCCTTCTCCAGGGGATCTTCCTGACCCAGGAATCAAACCAGGGTCTCCTGCATTACAGGCAGATTCTTTACCAGCAGAGCTACCATGCAGCCAAAGGGAAAAAAAAGAAAAACAATTTGCAAACTATAAAAACAAACGTGAATATTATTACTCTGATGATGCCACTTCTCAAAATCCTGACCAGTAACTCTCACACGTGTACGTAAGGAAATATAGGCAAGGGTGTTATTTGAAGTGTTGTTTGTAGCACAAAATTAGGAATAACTTAAAGGTCCATCTTTATAGTATCTTTTATACTCTGAAAACATGGAAACTTAAAAAGAATGAAATATACACTGACATAAACCCCTAAGATATCTTGGTAAATGAAGAAAGTAATTTGCAGAATGATACATACAATATGGTGTCACTTAAGTATAAACAAAAACAAAAGTTTGAAGGTATGTCTGTGTGTATGTTTATAACATATTTCTAAATGTGCCCAAATGCATAGAGAAAGTTCTGGTGAGGGACTAAGATTAGGGGTTGGGGGGGCGGTCACAGGAGACTAGCAGGCTTGAATTTTTTCAATGATAACAAATTATGTATTTAGACTTAATTTTTAAAACTTAAAATGAAAAAGCTACGGAAGCATTCTGATTGGTTTAACTTTGGTCATGTGACTATTTCTAGACCAAGCTCTGTAGCCAAGGAGCCCCTAGGGTTCTATGACTGGCCCCAACTGGGTTACACACTCACCTCTGTGAACCTGGGCAATACATTTGATTGGCAGCTCTTTCCATAATTACATGTTGGAAAGGTGAAAGAGGAGTTCCCCTAAAGGAGGGAGGTGTTGTTCTAGACAGGCAACATGATAAGTCCCTATAGTGAAAGCTTTTGAGCCAGCATTGTTGTGGATTTATGTAGGTGTCATCCAAGGCTGAAATGCTTCATCCGGTATATTTCTATGACAATATAGGATAAGGATTTGTTCTGCTCACTGGAAGTTCACCCATGGAAGTTCTGGGAATACAGTTGTTGTTCAGTTGCTTAGTTGTGTCTGACTGTTTGCGACCCTATGAACTGCAGTACGCCAGGCTTCCTTGTCCTTCATTAGCTCCTGGAGTTTGTTCAAACTCATGTCCATTGAGTCAATGGTGCCATCCAGCCATCTCATCCTCTGTTGCTCCCTTCTCCTTCTGCCTTCAATCTTTCCCAGCATCAGGGTCTTTTCCAATGAGTTGGCTCTTTGCATCAGGTGGCCAAAGCATTGCTTGGTATAATAGATATTTGTAGAATGGAGACAACACTACCATAGTCTATGGTTATTTTCATAGTAATCTACAAATGGACAGCTGCAAAGGCAGCTCCTCCCAATGCTCTCAGCAAGGGCAGAAGAACAAAGGAAAGGGAAGACAAACCACCAGCTCGGGACTTCTCCCAAGGCCAGGGAGTGGTCGTGACACAGGCTGGGACAGTTTGACGATGATGTGGACTAGGTGTGGGGTTGGGCAGGGGGAATGTCTTCAACCCAGTTGCTCACACCCACTCATGACTAAGTGGTGATTTCTTTCCAGGCTACTGAGAGTTTGTAAATGCTCCTTTAGCTGGTGTAATACCTCACAGTTCAGCTATGGGAGATGGAGACACAGTAGAAGAGAAGGTGGCAAAAAGGCCCAGGTCACCCAGGATGGGAGACCCTTGGGGGGGAGTCATCTAACTCATCTAGATCCTTTCCTCCTCTGCAAAGTGACGAGGATCTCCTAAACAGTCTCTCCATGACGCCGTGACCATGTTCCTTCACTATCCATTGTAAACATGGAGGCATCAGCCACAACCATAATGAGGGTGTGGTTTTCGAAGAGAGGCCCCTGAAGAAAGAAGAGCAGAGTCCCAAGGATTGAATCTTGGGGGGTAACCCCAGCAGGGAGGGAAGGGTTTGTAAAGGGTACCAAGGAAAAGAAGGAGTGGTCTCAAAGGAACAATGACAGACAGCTAGAGGTCGAGAAAACCAAGGGTACAAAAGCTTCTAGGAAGGCCTTCCCCTACCCCTGCAATGTTAACACTGGTGCTGCTGGAAGGATGCCTATGGGGCTTTGGAAAGAGAATGGTCCCAGAAAACAGGTGAGGCTAGAAGTCAGCCTGCAGAGGAGAAAGAGGGATATGACGTCCAGTTCTTCCTCAAAAACTTTCCCAGCTGTATCTAGCCTACGAGGTGAGCCCCAGGACAACTGGAGACCCCTTCCTCCTTCCTATCTTGCTGCTGGATGCTCGCCTCTGCCCCAGAGAACAACCGTTCTGCCCCTGGTCTACAGGCATGGAAGCCTCAATCCTGAGCCCCAGACCTGACTCTAGCCATTGTCACCCCCTCTGCAAGATAACTGGATCCTGCTGGGTCCTGCGCCCACCCCACCTCTCTACTCCCTGTGGGCTGAGGTCCTCCCTGGAAGGGCGCAACCAGCTGGAACCTTTCTTCCCAGGACTGGCCTCCCAAGAGCACGATGGCAGAATGAGCTTCCTTTAGCCAGCTCCAGAGCATGCCTGCCCAGAACCTCGGTGTTCCAGGCCATGTGGTTTTCCTGTTTATAGTCTTCCCTGCCAGGCACGCTGTTGAGTTCCCAGCATGCCTCTCACTTAAGCGCACTTCCTGAATGGAGAAATAGGGGAGAAATAATATGGTCTTAAGACACAGCACTGAAGTATTATAATATTAGACATATACATAAATATATAATATATAAATCATATAACATTGTAATGTATACAGCATCCATATTCCTATTAATATTAGTTTATTTTAGGGGGGTGAGGCTTTACTGTAGATACACAATTTGTATCTCTCTTTTTTTCCTCACATAACACCAAATCACAAGCATTTTACCAGGCCATAAAAAAACTTGTGAAGGCATTTTAATTAAGGCCAGGAGAGGCCAACGTAGAAACCAGTGTATAGTTGTAGGCAAAGGAGAAGGTGTGAGTGGAGAAAGAAAGCATAAAGATGCTACAAGGTGAAGGAGTTCAGCCAGGGGTCCCAGTGGGGCCACGAGGGTGGAGGCTGAAATGGCAAAGCTGGTGGTGTCCCAGATGAGGAGTTGGCTTGCCCCTGTTTGCTGACCCGAATTTGATCCCTGGGTTGGGAAGACCCTCTGGAGAAGGGAATGATGGCAACCCCCTCCAGTATTCTTGCCTGGAGAATGCCATGGACCGAGAAGCCTGGTGGGCTATAGTCCACAGGGTCACAAAGAATTGGACCCAACTGAAGTGACTTAGCACTCACTCACTGCCTTACTCTCACTCCTGCAGGTGCTCTAGTGACCCTCAGAGATCAGGCAGGGAGTCTACACTCTTTAGGTTCTATGGATTCTTCTGGTTGGAGAAACTTGAGAATTTTAATTGTGGCAACCAAACCGATTTAGTTGCTGTACGTTGGGTTGAGTCTAGCTTGGCTCAGTTTTCCCTAAGGAACCAACAGGAGCTAGAGATGTGTATGTCTGGTAGAGATGAGAAACCCAAGCCAGATAGCCCACGGACTGTGCACATTCTAGGGTGGGTTTTCAGATACATTTCTTTCGTTTCCCACCACCTTGTCCCCTCCCCAGCCTCGTCATCGCTGGCCACCTCAACTCACACAGCTGGGATTACACCCTGGTGAACACCTCCCTCCTTTGCTGTCATCTTTACCCAGCATTTCATTCATTCATTGGAAATATTTAATGAGCATCTCCTGGGTGTCAGATGCCATGTTATGCTGTTGTTATAAGTCACATCCTTGTCCTCAAGAAGCTTCCATTTACCTAGCAGTCAGCTCAGGGGACCACAGAGATCACCAAACCCTTTGTCTGATTATCAGACTTCTCCCCTCACCATTAACCGATGACAGCTTTGCACACTTCCCCAGAAAAATATGCACATGCATAGACATGTGCATGCAACTGTGGGCAGCACCAACCTCCTGAGGCCCATTTATCATTTAAGGATCTATGTTCCCCAAGTTGCAAACAACTGATCTAACTGTCTCATTTTATAGATCAGGAAACTAAGACCTAGAGACAGAAATGACTTGTCCATAGTGGATTATGGGCTGAGTCAGCCCTGGAAGCCAGGTGACTGGCTCCGCAGACACTGCTCCACTGGGCTCCTCTCTCTTCCCTGTTGGCTGGAGGAACCAGGCTAGAGAGGGGATGTAGGCCAGTTCCCTTTTCAGCTGCCAAGACCAGGGTGTCCAGCCTACAGGCTCTGGCTTTCACCAGCCCTCTGGCTCCTGGGGTATACGGGCTGGTGATCAGGAGCTCCCAGAACAGTCTCTCTGACCCTGACCACCCCAACAGGTTCCCCCAGACGTCAAAGGAAATGTGATAGAGGGAACAGGATGTGTTTTCCTGCAAAATCACTTGTCTCACAAGATGATTTGCATACTGGTGGGACACAAATGTCAGTCCCTGCCCATTTCCTCCCTAGAGAAAAGTGTTCCCATCACAGCTTTCCCTGCAAAGGAGGAGACAGCTGTGTGGGCACAGCCCCAGGCCCCCGGGGGATGACTTCCTGATAGAAGGGAATCAGACATGAGTGAGGACTCCTGGAAGTAAGGAGGCGCCTTTATTTGACTTCTTCCCACTCCCAGGGCTTGGCTGGAAGGGGCTCATGGCTCCAACTCTGGCAGTCAGCCTGCTTCTGTGATCCCTAGAGCCCTGGGCATCCCACCTTGCTCTATATTTGTTGTTGTTTAGTCTGTAAATCATGCCCAACTCTTTGTGACCCCATGGACTGTAACCCACCAGACTCTTCTGTCCATGAGATTTCACAGGCAAGAATACGGATCTTTCCTCCTCCAGGGGATCTTCCCAGCCCAGGGATAGAACCCACGTCTCGAGTCTCCTGCATTGGCAGGCGGCCTCTTTACTACTGTACCACCTGGGAAGCCCTATATTATTATTGGAGTTAAATAACTGGAGGTTCACTTGCTAAAAGAGAGGGTTGACGTGATGATAGGTAAAAAATAATAATACTTAGTGTTTACTCTGTGTCAGACATTGCTCTAAGCATGTTACATGGATTGTAAATTCATTTAATCCTCACAAGGATCCATTGTGAGAAATCAGAGTTCAGAGAGGTTAAGTACCTTGCACGCATTGCATTTAGTTGTCATATTCTCTTCCAGTTTGGAATAGTTTCTCAGCCTTTGTTTATCCTTTAGTGGCTTTGTGAAATGCTCCTCAGTTCAGATTTATCTGCTGTCTGGCTGGCTGAGCTTGTATGGTCCGTTTGGTGGGCACCGAGGTCAGGTCCCGCAGCTGCAGAGGGGAGGAGCCCGGGCCAGGCACAACCTCCGGTGAGGGGCTCAGGGGAAGCCAGAGGAGGAACCTGGGCTGCCAGCTTCCCCACTTGGCGGATTTACTGGGAAGTGCCCCGAGAACGACAGAGGCTCTGTGGGGGCTTGTCCGTCACCCTTTCCCAGGAACAGCCAAGAGAGAACACGAGGGTGTGTCTCGAGGCCAAGTGCTTCCCGTTGTGGCTTCACTGAGGGCTCCACCAGCCCGGCCCCGCCTGGGAAAGGCAGCAGAGAGAGACGTCGGGATGTCCGGGAAAGGGCGGGTGGGGGAGACCAGCAGGCCCAGTGCTAGGAAGGAGCTGCCCCTTTCTGGGAAGGACTTTGATGCAAGAACCCACCCCTTCACCCCTCCCTCCCCCACACCCTGCACTCCAGCTTCCGGAGGTCCCAGCCCGGTTCTCTGGAAGGCTCTCGGGGAGGAGGCTGCAGCCTGATTCTAATCAGAGGCTGAAAGTGGAGAAGGGGGGCTGGAAGGCGGCTGGCTTCACTTGGCCCTGAGCCTGTGTGTTCCTCAAGGGCTCCCAGCGCAAGGCCCCGCCTACCTTTGCAGGAGCTCCATCAACAGGACTGAGGGCTGCAGAGTCTTTGATCCTGCCCCTCAGCTGCCCAGAAAAGTTCTGCCTTAGGCAGTAGTGGCTTGTTTGTTCGTTCATTCCTTCCTTCATTTTGTGGCTGAAGATCCATGTTCCTCACCCTGACCTCACCCTCCTGGGGAAGAAGCTTGGTGGGCCCTCCAGGTGGCTGTCTGGGACTGGGCCTGCTTCTGTTGAGAACACGGGTCCGCTCAGCTCCAGGGCCTTGGGTTCAGGCCACAGCCAGGGCTGAGCCAACCCCAGCTCAGTTTACAGTGTGGTAACTGTAACCACCTGGGGAGGGCGGTGCCTTAGGGAGCCAACCAGAAGCGGAGCAGGGAGAGGAGGAAGGAAATACAGAGTGAGCCCAGAGGCCAGCAGGCAAGTGGACATCACCTGAGTTCATGCACTGATCACCAGCAGGTATGCTGTGTTCTACCCTCACTAGCTGTTGACAATTGAACAAGTTCACATAAAAATCCAGACTTCTGATTTTTCTTGACAATTAGAAAGATTTGGCAACCCTGAGCCTGCCTTTCACGTTGGCAGCCATTGTAAATCAGAAAACTTTATTGCGGAAACTCTCTTCACTAGTTCCATTACCTGCCTGTTCCCCAAGGGCACCTGTGATCTCATTCAGGCCTCACCACCATCCTGCTGAGGCCAGAAGCATTAACCCCATTTTAAACGTGAAGAAAGCGAGGGGAGAGGTCGGTAGCCTCGCCCAAGGTCCTGGCCAGGGAAAGGCAGAACTGGGCTTCTCATCCAGGTAATCTCCTCCAGATCTGGGCTCTCTGCATGCCCCTCAACTTTTCCCTGGTCAGAAGGCTGGTACTCCCAGCAGCAGCTGGGAGGACTGCAGATGCAAACAGAAAATGAAAACCCTCTGACTGTCCAGGTCTGGGGCCTCCGAGGCCTCAGCAGAGTCCTGAGCTGGGTGAAGTAGCGCTTAGCTGAGGCACTGGAGAGGCGACTCTTTACCCACACATGGAGCAGGAAGTGGCTGGTCATTGGTCCCACCTCCTCTCAGACAGGCAAGAGGACCCGGGCACCTCTGGTCAGTCTGGGTGGTGTCTCCCTTCCTGGCTTCTCTCCCTTTGCTGGAAGCTGTCTCCTATGGCAGGATCTTGCTCCATTGGCCTTTTTACCACACATGGTGCAGGCCAGAACCATTGCTGGTTGCGAATCACGGCACAGTTCAGACCAGTCAAGCTTCCCTGAGCAGAAGCCGTCTTCCTGGTCGGTTGTACGTGTTCCTTCCTTCTGGAGAGGCTTGCTGACCCTTTTCCTGGAAGGGTTTGTCCAGTGTTCCTGGCAGTTTTTGGGAATAAATGGAGGAGCAGTGCCTGAGGATGGCAGGGCGTCAGAGGAGGAAGGGTAACTGCCTTATAAAAATAGCTCCACTGTGTATGGCACTCTATAAATCCATTCACATCCACGTATAGTATTTGGTTCTCACAACTTGATGAGTCAGATAGAGTAGCAATTGGCAAATAAGGCTCATCTAGGAACAGGCACGGGATTCTGAGTTCCATTCTTAATCATGCAACTTACCTTGAGCAAGTTTATGCCTTCTCTTTCAGCTTTTATTTCCTCATTGACTAAAAAAGATAACAGTTTCTTTATAATGGGTGGTTTTTTGTTTTGTTTAATTAAAAAAAGATGCTACTGTCTCCTCTGCTCTATAACTTCCGGGAGTATTGTTCACATGGACTACCATGGATCCCCTTGAAACTGTGCCACCCATGGAACTCATGTGTATGTCTTGATGTAATCTATGTGCTAACACAAAGCCTGGGAGATAGTAGGTGACTAACAAATGCGTATTGAGTGGATGAACTAACTCACTCTGTCAGGATGGATTTTGAGGGGAGCTCACAGGAAGAAGGAAGTAGTGCTGGCTCCCTGTGGCTGGTATTGCATTTCCTGCCCATTTTTTTCTGTGACTTTTGCCAAGTTGCCCTTTGTCCTAGGCCTCTGGGCTCCGAGCTGGCTGGAGGCACAGACTTATCTGTGGGGACTGGAGAGCTGGGTCTGGACTGGGTAATGACCAGCCTTCCGCTCACTTGAAGTTTCCGCTGGGGGGACTGGAAGCCACAGCATCCAGATGGCTAATTGCTTTGTGCCTGTTTCTGCAAATCACAGTGATTCACTGTCCCTGCTGAAAACACGCTCTCGTTTCAAAGATTTAATGGTTTCCAAAATTAATTTAGCCTCATCTGTTATCCCCCTGCCCTTCTGCATTGTCCCCTCCCCCCAGTATCCTCCCCCATCCCAGGATGGAGTTTTCCGATCCAGAAAACCCGCTTTCACCCTGCAGGGCATAGTGGAGAGGGGTGGGGAAGGCAGGCTCCTTTCCAGGGTCACCTGAGCACATACTGAGCGTGGATTTTGGGGGGAAGAAACCTGGGAGGACAGGGCTAATGTTAGGAACACACTTACCTCCCACCATCCTACATGCTTTTGACCACCCAGCACACTGACTCTCCTAGATGAAGAACTCCAAGAAGCTCCCATTTGCACTGCTTTGCTTATAAGACTTCCAAAAATCATCTTTTTTTTTTTTTCCTTCGCATGTGAGAGACATGGGCAGCTCTGTTTTAGGCAACTCTTTATGGTTCCCTGAGACCTTAGGGCCAGAGCTCTGGTTAAGAGGCCAGACTTTAAGAAGTTTTCCTCCATCTGATTCTGAATTGTTTCTTGACCATCTTAAGACTTCTGTTCTTCCCCGGTATATAATCCCTCCCTCTGCCCACTATTCATTTATTTAATAAACAGTTATTGAGCTTCTTTGTGTATCAGGCATGTGCTAAGGATTGAGAACACAGTAACCAAAAACCTCCACAATCCTGGCCTTTCAGGATTAACTTCCAGTCTAGAGTAGAGAAAGAAAAGGCCTGAGGCTAGCAGGCTGATACATTCTGTGTTAGGGAACAGTGGGGGTAAGGGAACACCCCATCTGGAGGAGCCAAGAAAGACCACTGGACAAGGTCATGCCTGAGCTGAGCCCAAAGTGATTAGAAGGAGTTATCCTGAAGAAGAAGAAAAAAGAGCGGGGAGAAGAAGAAGAGGACAGATGAGCAGTGTCCAGGTAGAGGAAATAGCATAAAGTCCAAGGCGGGAGAAACCGTGGTTCATGCTGAGGAGCTGCACACCTGTGCAGCATGACTGGTGGGAAGACAGGGAAAGCAGGAGTGGTGCGAAAGGTGGCTGAGGACACACGTGGAGCCAGAGCAGCAAAGTCCTGTTAGCACCTGTGGAGTCACTGCGGGATTCTAAGCATGGTCCAGTGTGTGCTCTGGAGAAAGCAGTCTGGCTGCAGTGTGGAGAATGGATTGGATGGATAAGACTAGAAGTAGGAAGTCAGTCTGCAACGGCTGCATCTTAAAAGCATTCTGAGACCCTGGGTGAGATATTGCTAACCATATTTTATGATACAAATCGAGAAAATATCTTTATGGACTTGTAAAATTCTCTCTGTGACTCTTTTGGATTTTGCTTTATATATTTTAAGACTGTGATGTTGAAAACATTCAGATTCCCAGTTATCACATCTTCTTGGTAAATTGTTCCTTTTATCAGTATGAAATGTCCCACTTTTATCCTTATAATGCTTTTTACCTTGAATTCTATTCTGTTTTGTCTGTCAGTAAGAGAGTCATTGAATCAATCATGGTATATCTATGGCCAATAAAGTCACAGAGAGAGGCATTCAGATATAATATGCCTCCTGATGAAAGTCTACAACACTGTCTATTAAGTATTCTGGTCAAAAGCTGAACCTGAATCAGATAAAAATTCTATATCTTGTTACCGATTCACAGGAAATACAGGGTCCAGAAAAAGATGTAAAGAATACACAAAGAGGCAATCATAAAAATCCAGACCAAAATCCAGAAATTCTCAAAAAAAGATACAATTCAATAGATATAATAGAGAAATAGAATTTTAAATATATTTAACATATACTAAATATAATATTTAATATACATAATGTAAGTATATGTGAGGAATAAAAAAGGAAGAACCTTACAAATTAAAAGAGACTTAAAAGATATATAGAACAAATACAATTTGATAAAAACAAACTTGATAAAAACATTTTCAGTGTGATACAATAGCCAAGAAGTGGAAGCAACCCTAATATCCACTGACGGATGAATGAATAAACAAAAGGCGGTATATACACAGGTGGAATATACAGTGCCACAGCATGGATAAACCTTGACAACATTAAGCTAAGTGAAGTAAGCCAGTCACAAATGGACATATACTGTATGATTCCACTTATATGAAGTAATTAAAATAGTCAAATTCAAAGAGACAGTAAGTAGACTGGTGGTTACCAGGGATTAGCTGTTGTTTCATGGGTATAGAATTTCAGTTTTGTGAGATGAAAAAGTTCTGGAAATCTGTTTATAATAAGGTGAAAATACTTGACGCTACTGAAATGTATGCTTAAGAATGACTCAGATAGTAAATTTTATGTTATATATTTTTTTAACCACTATTTTTAAAAAGAATAGGTTCAAGGCAAAAAAAAAAATGTGTGATAACGACACTGTGGTTATTTTTAAAGAGAGTCCTTAGCTGTTCTGGACGTGTACTGAAATATTCACAGCGTAAATAATAAGGAATCTTGGACTTGCTTCAAAATAATCTAAGACAAAGACGGAGGAGTGAGTGGGGATAGAGCTGAAATAACGTTCCTTACATGCTGCTGCTTATTGAAGCTTCTATAATGGGTATAGGGAGCATCATTATATTATTTTCTTTATTTTGCTTACGTTAGAACATTTCCATAAAGTATTAGTCAGCTTTTCTGTGCTAACAATTCTTTAAATCTCATTAACAAAATTTAGAGAGGCACTCACTCTCTGATGTGGACTCAAAGGACATTTTATATCCTAAACTGTCACAGTTTCTTTTTGTACAGGTTGGTAGTTCTTTTGGTGATGCAATTTTCTCAAAAACTTTGCCTTTTTTTTTTTTTTTAAAGAACTGTTTGATTTCAGTCAACTCTGTGTGTCCAGTGTTGTACCCATAATTCTTTTGGAGACTTGCCTCTCTTTTGTGACTTTGTTACAGATCTGCTCCTGTGGAAGGCTGTGCATACTCCCTTTTTAATCCAACTGAAAGTATTTACTAGGGGCCATCTCATAATAAGCTTCCCTCGTTGCTCAGATGGTAAAGAATCTGTCTGCAAGTTTGATCCCTGGATTGATCCCTGGGTTGGGAAGATCCCCTGGAAAAGGGAATGGCTACGCACTCCAGTATTCTTGCCTCCACACCCCCAGGCTTTAGGTAATCAGTTCTTTTTCTGTCTTGACTTCAAAACTTTAAAATTTATTCTTGATATTCTCTTGATAATGTTTTTGATATCTCATTTGTTATCTCATTTCTGGAAAATTCTCACATATTCTTTGAAAAAAATTACTTTTTGTCACCCTTTTCACTTTCTTCCAAATTCTTACTATCAGATTCTTGCCACTTCTTTCTTATCCCATCTTTTTATCTCTTTGATGTTTCTGGTTATGATCTAGAAAACAGTCCTTACTTCTGTTTTCTAAATCACTCAAGTGTCACACCTCAGAATAGAGCTACAGATGGTGTAAAACTGCTTAGCCACAGTCTAGAATTGGCCCCACAGTTAATGCACACCCCACAATTCATGTTTCAGTCATCCAACCCCCTCTGTTTCAGTTTGTTTGACTGGTGTATGGGACCAGGAGCACAGGGAACTGGCACCTTTGGCTTCTTCCTTTGCTGTCTATGTGAGTAAAACATTGTCTAAGTCTCAAGGTGGCTAATTACATCTTTACTGGTTAAATCAGTTAGGTCTTGACTTTGCTTTGCCTTATATGCATGGACTTGACAGATACTATCTGTTGATTTTCTCCATGGTAATTGAGGCGTTAGTTCTCTTATATTTCCCCTTTCTCATGTTCCCATATAGGTGTAGACGTGATTTTAAAAATTAGTAGTCAAATGTGAAACTGTACAACCATACAACACTGGGACTTGACTCACATCCTGGGACGCAGCAGAGCCTCCTTTCCCCCTGTTGCAAATGCTTATCTTATGATTTTGTAAATATAATTTACTGCTGAAAAATAGTATTATATAATTATATTCCCTCTGACTTTGTGATTTTCTTGCAGTTAACACTTGTCACAGTTTTTATTTTGCTTAGTTTCTTTATAATAGCTATTGCTTATGTTCAAAATGTTCTTTCATTTCAGTTCAGTTCAGTCACTCAGTCATGTCCAACTATTTGTGACCCCAAACATTGCAGCACGCCAGGCCTCCCTGTCCATCACCAACTCCTGGAGCTTGCTCAAACTCATGTCCATTGAGTCGGTGAGGCCATCCAACCATCTCATCCTCTGTCATCCCCTTCTCCTCCTGCCTTCAATCTTTTCCAGCATCAGGGTCTTTTCAAATGAGTCAATTCTTCACATTAGGTGGCCAAAGTATTAGAGTTTCAGCTTCAGCATCAGTCCTTCCAATGAATATTCAGGACTGATTTCCTTTAGGATGGACTGGTTGGATCCCCTTGCAGTCCAAGGAACTCTCAAGAGTCTTCTCCAACACCACAGTTCAAAAGCATCAATTCCTCTGCGCTCAGCTTTCTTTATAGTCCAACTCTCACATCCATACATGACTACTGGAAAAACCATAGCTTTGACTAGATGGACCTTTGGTGGCAAAATAATGTCTCTGCTTTTTAATATGCTATCTAGGTTGGTCATAACTTTTCTTCCAAGGAGCAAGTGTCTTTTAATTTCATGGCTGCAGTCACCATCTGTAGTGATTTTGGAGCCGAAGAAAATAAAGTCTGTCATTGTTTCCATTGTTTCCCCATCTATTTGCCATGAAGTGATGGGACCAGATGCCATGATCTCAGTTTTCTGAAGTTTTTAAGCCAACTTTTTCACTCTCCTCTTTCACTTTCATCAAGAAGTTCTTTAATTCTTCCCTTTCTGCCATAAAGGTGGTGTCATCTGCATATCTGAGGTTATTGATATTTCTCCCAGCAGTCTTGATTCCAGCTTGTGCTTCATCCAGCCCAGCATTTCTCATAATGTGCTCTGCATGTAAGTTAAATAAGCAGGGTGACAATATACAGCCTTGATGTACTCCTTTCCCAATTTGGAACCAGTCTTTTCCATGTCCAGTTCTAACTGTTGCTTCCTGACCTGCATACAGATTTCTCAGGAGGCAGGTCAGGTGGTCTGGTATTCCCATCTCTTGAAGAATTTTCCACAGTTAGTTGTGATCCACACAGTCAAAGGCTTTGGCATAGTCAATAAAGCAGAAGTAGATGTTTTTCTGGAACTCTCTTGCTTTTTCTATGATCCAACAGATGTTGGCAATTTGATCTCTGGTTCCTCTGCCTTTACTAAATCCGGCTTGAACATGTGGAAGTTTACAGTTCACATACTGTTGAAGGCTGGCTTGGAGAATTTTGAGCATTACTTTGCTAGCATGTGAGATGAGTGCAATTGTGTGGTAGTTTGAGCATTCTTTGGCATTGCCTTTCTTTGGGATTGGAATGAAAACTGACCTTTTCCAGTCCTGTGGCCACTGCTGAGTTTTCCAAATTTTCTGGCATATTGAGTGCAGTACTTTCACAGCATCATCTTTTAGGATTTGAAATAGCTCAACTGAAATTTCATCACCTCCACTAAGTTTGTTTGTAGTGATGCTTCCTAAGCCCCACTTGACTTCTCATTCCAGGATGTCTGGCTCTAGGTAAGTGATCACACCATTGTGATTATCTGGGTCATGAAGATCTTTTTTTGTGTAGTTCTTCTGTGTATTCTTGCCACCTCTTCTTAATATCTTCTGCTTCTGTTAGGTCCATACCATTTCTGTCCTTTATTGTGCTCATCTTTGCATGAAATGTTCCCTTGGTGTTTCTAATTTTCTTGAAGGGATCTCTAGTCTTTCCTATTCTATTGTTTTTCTCTATATCTTTGCATTGACTGCTAAGGAAGGCTTTCTTATCTCTCCTTGCTATTCTTTGGAACTCTGCATTCAAATGGGTATATCTTTCCTTTTCTTCTTTGCCTTTCGCTTCTCTTCTTTTCACAGCTGTTTGTAAGACCTCCTCAGACAACCATTTTGCATTTCTTTTTCTTGGGATGGTCTTGATCCCTGCCTCCTGTACAATGTTACAAACCTCAATCCGTAGTTCTTCAGGCACTCTGTCTATCAGATCTAATCCCTTGAATCTGTTTGTCACTTCCACTGTATAATCATAAGGGATTTGATTTAGGTCATACTTGAATGGTCTAGTGGTTATCCCTACTTTCTTCAGTTCTTCCCTACTTTCTTCTTCTTTCTTCAAGTCTGAATTTGGCAATAAGGAGTTCATGATCTGAGCCACAGTCAGCTCCCTGTCTTGTTTTTGCTGACTGTATAGGGGTTCTCCATCTTTGGCTGGAAAGAATATAATCAATCTGATTCAGTATTGAGGTGATGTCCATGTGTGGAGTCTTCTCTTGTGTTGTTGGAAGAGGGTGTTTGCTATGACCAATGTGTTCTCTTGACAAAACTCTATTAGCCTTTGCCCTGCTTCATTCTGTACTCCAAGGCCAAATGTGCCTGTTACTCCAAGTATTTCTTGACTTCCTACTTTTGCATTCCAGTCCCCTATAATGAAAAGGACATCTTTTTTGGGTGTTAAGTTCTATAAGGTCTTGTAGGTCTTCATAGAACCATTCAACTTCAGCTTCTTCAGCATTCCTGGTCAGGGCATAGACTTGGATTACTGTGATATTGAATGGTTTGCCTAGGAAACGAACTGAGATCATTCTGTCATTTTTGAGATTGCATCCAAGTACTGCATTTCAGACTCTTTTGTTGACCATGATGACTACTCCATTTCTTCTAAGGGAGTCTTGCCCACAGTAGTAGATATAATGGTCATCTGAGTTAAATTCACCCATTCCAGTCCATTTTAATTCACTGATTCCTAAAATGTCGATGTTCACTCTTACCATCTCCTGTTTGACCACTTCAAATTTGCCTTGATTCATGTACCTAACATTCCAGGTTCCTATGTAATATTGCTCTTTGCAGCATCGGACTTCCATCACCCATCACACCCACAACTGGGTGTTGTTTTTGCTTTGGCTCCATCTCTTCATTCTTTCTGGAGTTATTTCTCCACTGATCTCCAGTAGCATATTGGGCACCTACCGACCTGGGGAGTTCATCTTTCAGTGTCCTATCTTTTTGCCTTTTCAAACTGTCCACTGGAGAAGGGAATGGCAAACCACTTCAGTATTCTTGCCTTGAGAACCCCATGAACAGTATGAAAAAATGTTCTTTATGTATCTGTTAAATATCTAACAATGTTTTTCCCCCCAAATAAATAAATATATGAAGTAATCTATCACTATTCTCTCTCCACTGCCCCACCCCTCAAATTCTCTGTTTTCCTGCTTCAGTTTGAATGGGTTTTTCTCTATACCTGGGCCTCAGATGTCATCTTAGGACTTCCTTTTATCAGTCTTCTCCTTTGAATTGTTCTTCTGTTTTCTGGTATTTCTTTGTTCCTCCTTCTTGGCTTAATCTTGCATTTCACTAAATCACACCCTTCACTATCTTCCTAAGAAAAGGTATGTGGGAGGTAAAATTTTTTAGTTCTTACATATCTGAAAATATCCTTATTCCACACTTAACACATAGCCTTTATTTGGGTAAGTATAGAACTCTAAGATTAAAATAGTTTTCTCTCAGAACTTTGGGTTCCCAACACTACTATCCTCTAGTATCTTGTACCACTGTTGAGATGTCTGATGCCCCAGCTTTTTACTCCTTCACATACGATGTGATTTTTCTCTCTAGATGCTATGATGTTATTTCTTTTATCTGGGCATTCTGAAATTCAAGTTATTCCTTGGTATTTTCCCTCCATTCTACTGGACATGCAGTGGGTATTTTCAGTTTGGATATTTCTCTCTTTCACTAACGGGAAATTTTCTTACATTGTTATTATTTTTAAAATAATTTACTATCCTTTGCTTTCCTTTTCCTGAAACTGCATACAGATGTCAGAACTTGAATAATCCTCTAATATTCTTTCTCTCCTAATTTTCATCTGTCTTTCTCTTCTACTTTCTAGGAGATATCTTCAAGTTTATTTTCCTACTCTTTTGTTTAATTTTTAATTTTAGCTATCTATTTAAAATTCCTAATTGCTCTTGCTCATTCTCTGATTATTCCTTTTTTTACAACATGGCTTCCCCAGTGGCTCAGTGGTAAAGGATCTGTCTGCAGTGCAGGAGACCTGGAGACTTGGGTTCGATCCCTTGGTGGGGAAGATCCCCTGGAGGAGGAAATGGCAACTGATTCCAATATTTTTGCCAGGAAAATCCCATGGACAGAGGAGCCTGGCAGGCTACAGTTCATGGGGTCGCAAAAGAGTCGGCCACAGCTGAACAAGTCAACCATTCTTTTTCATGGATGTGCATCTTCTTTTAGCTCTCTGAGGCTATTAAATATATACATAAAATTTTAAAATTCAAAAAATCATTTTCTTAAATTATCTCTATTTCTTCTGAGTTCCTTTTTTATTTTAATGTTTGTTTGCTTTAGTCTCTCTCTTTCATGGGGGATACTTTCTGTAGATTTCGGGTGATTTCAGGCTGTCTAGTCCTGTGTAACAGTGAGGATCAGTGTGATTGACAGCTGTGTGTGTGGGCAAGGATTTGACTGGTGGGCTTCATCCTCAGGCCATTTCATTGGGGAACCATGAAAAGCCAATACTTGGAGGATTTCTCTCGGAGGCAGGTAAATTTTTTTCCAGTGAATCTTCTATCCAGGGGACATATGCCTGAAAGTTCCTTTCTGGGAAGGAGTCTGGTGGAGGGCCCTACTATTATCATATGAACTGACACTTAATCAGACATCTGCCCTTTTTTCTTGCTGGAATCCTGGAATTTGGGGATGCTCTGATTCAATTTCTCTAGAGAAACCTCCACTCTCTGGTAGGAGCATGGTTCCTGACCATGTGATGGAAGGGTATCTAGAGTTGTAATTTCATCATATATCTCTTCCAGCCAGTTCCCTAGAGTCTAATCCCATGCTTCAAACTCGCTTCTTGCAGAACCTGGTGCCTCTAAGTCTCCTGCCTCTCTGGGCTCTGTGGGGAGAGTCTGCTCACTAATGACTATCAGTTCCTCTCCAGGTCCTTCAAGTCTTAGTTTTCTCTATTCTGGCGGCTCTGTTACCATTCTCCAAGCCACTTTCTTTCTTTTAAAAAACATTTATTTATTTGGCTGTGTCATGTGGCACACAAGATATTCTGTCTTCATTGCAGCTGCAAGATCTTTAGTTAGGGCATATGGGATCTAATTCCCTGACCAGGGATCAAACCTGGGCCCCCTTGCATTGGAAGAGCAGAGTTCTAGCCACTGGGCCAGCAGGGAAGTCCTTTCCAGCCCCAAATTACTGAACTCACTCTTGTCCACTGATGTCCTCATTTCCACCCTCTGTATTCTCATGAGTCTATACTTTAAAAAGAATTTTGTGGAGTCTGTGGAGGAAGAGGAGATAAAGATACATGATCAGTTTGTTATCTCTAACTGGAAGTTCATACCTACTTTAAAAAATGGTTTCAGATTATATAAATAGTACATACTTTGTAGAAAATTTGAAGCAAACTTGTATGATCCTACCATCCAGAAATAATCAATATTAACATTTTGGTGTATGGTACCTTTTTTTTTTTAAATAAACTTTTTGTTTTAGAATAGTTTTAGATTTACAGAAAAATTACAGTGATGGTACAGAGTTCTCATCTACTCCTCACCCAGTTCCCTCTATTACTAACGTCTTACGTTAGTGTGGCACATTTGTCACGATTCGTGAGCCAGTGCGGGTGCACCGTTATTGTTGTTCAGTCTCTCAGCCACGTCCGACTCTTTGTGACTCCATGAATGCCAGAGTCCAGTCTTTATTCAGTTTTCTGTAGTTTTTCTCCAATTTCCCTTTTCTGTTGTAGGATTCACATCCAGGATACTATGTTATCTAGTTGTCATGTCTCCTTAGGCTCCTCTTGATGGTGACAGTTTCTTGGAATTTTCTTGTTTTTGATGACTTTAACAGATTGACAGTTAGGTATTTTATAGAATGTCATTCAGTTGGGATTTGTCTAATGTTTTTCTTATGATCTGACTGGGGTGTGGATTCTGGGGAGAGGAAGACCACTGTTATCATATCAAGAACACATATATCAGCATGACTTCTCCATCTCCTTGAAGGCAGAGTATCTATAATACACGAGTTATTTGGAATTCTTCTATATGGAGGTTCGTCTTTTCTCCCTCATTTATCTAATTATTCAATTTTTTATTTCTATTAGTATGCACTCATGAATATTCATTTCATACTTTGGGTTATAATACAATAATACTTAATTTTCTTGTTCAAATTGTTACAGCTTTAGCCCTTAGGAGTTGTTTCAATTGGCTTCTGTATTCCTTTGTGTTATGTACCCACTCCAAACCCCATCATTGTGGAGTTTTGAGCTTTGTAAGATGCTCCTGGATCATTCTGTATATTTCCTGCCTCAGTTCTAGATCAACCATTTCTCCAAGATGACCTAGTCCTTTTTTTGAAAAATGGTATTAGAAACCAAGTTCTGGGCAGTAGGTGTGCTTGTTGCTACTGGGATTTCATTGCTTCTCGATCCTGTAGGCTGACATAGCAAGGAAATAGATGTGTGTATACTAACCTATGTATGTGTACATATATCTATAAACATTTCCATATGTAACCATCTGTATTATATCAAGTTATACATGATTTCCCACTTATGTCTCTAAGTCATTACCACATGGATCATTCTACCCTGCTCCTGTTTGTCTGTAAACACCTACTCCAACAATAAGAAACCTGGCTCTTACCATCTGCCATTCATTTACTTAATTATTCAATTCCAGTGTACATGTGTTGTCAACCACCTGCTTTTTAAGGTAGGAATTTAATTATTCCCAAACTACTTATTTAACATGTCAAGATTCCATAAAGGACTTTATGCACTCAGTCCTTATCGTCCCTGATCTGCTGCCAGTCTTCAGTTCGCCAGTCCAGGTCCTATGCAGGATACAGGAAGCTTGGGGCTGGTGCACTGGGATGACCCAGAGGGATGGTATGGGGAGGGAGGTGGGAGGGGGGTTCAAGATTGGGAACAAGTGTACACCCATGGCGGATTCATGATGATGTATGGCAAAACCAATACAATATTGTAAAGTAAAAAAAAAAAAAAAAAACTTTATGAAAAAAAAATAATAATAAAAAAATAAAATAAAATGCTGATTCTTACACCGATGTCCTCTCCAGGCTTGGGTTGACTGAGTTTTTCCTAGTCTCTCTCCAGCTAAATGTCCTTCTGTAGGTCTGCTGACAGGAATGCATCATTTCAGACAATCCCCGAGTAACAAACTCTTATTCTACCAAATCTATGCCTAAATGGTTGACCAGGTGGTATAAAAGGCAGAGCTTGCCTTTGCTGCGAGGAGAGGAGTACGTTCTCTACATTCTTCCTCACTGTAGACAAAGTTCTCAGAAGCCACTTGGGCTGCAATGAGAGAGACAAGTATCCCTTAAATGGTGTGTTCCCACATCACCACACACCACACTGCCTGAGGAAACACTGCTATAAATAGCACGTGGTCTCCTTACCGGTCGGCCACAGCCGGGTTAACCCAGACATGATGGAGACTTGGTAGGAAGAGGAAAAAGCAGAAAACTAGATAAAGCAAGAAGTGGGGAGGAAGAAGGATGATGTGGAAAGGGTGGTGATGATATTAATAATACATATAATTAATGATTTTAGTAATCACTGATATTTGCAGAAATCTTCCACATGCACGGTCTCATTTATTTCATAAAGTATAACAACTTGAGAAAGTAAATATTTAGTTCATTGTAAGGTATCTTATAGGTTAAATTGACTTTTGTGGGTTCTAAATTCAGGGTTCCTTGAGTCTAGAATCCAAGCTGGGCCAATGAGAGTTGGTCCTGGGACCATTGCTATTAATAGAACTATTGGAAAATAACATGTTCTCTTTTCATTGGAATTATAAAATAAGCATGGCTGGGTGTTCAATATATCTAGTTATCTGTTTGTTTGTTTATATGCATAGAGGAAGATCTGAAGATAGTATCCCAGGTGTTGACATCGATTCATTTTGGGGGGGTTAGGTAATTGGTAATATTT
Source organism: Bos mutus (assembly GCF_027580195.1). NCBI lineage: Eukaryota > Metazoa > Chordata > Mammalia > Artiodactyla > Bovidae > Bos > Bos mutus. The sequence continues at coordinate 34,806,293 of NC_091627.1, forward strand.
ATGGTTTTTACATGTTACGTATTATTTATATTTTCTATAAAGTAGCATATTACTGTATATTATCATAGATTTTTCTGTTGTAAATTATTGTTTTAAATTTTATACTATATGTATGTTAAAATATAAATATATTTATAATGTTTTCTTATTAATAGAGGAGTATAATTTTTATACTAATATAAGACAGAAGTCCTTTACCCCCCATTTTTTAAGAATCATTTTGCACCTTCATAGGTGTTATTTTTTAAAAAATGTTTATTTATTTGGCTGCATCCAGTCTTATAGTTGTAGCACGTGGGATCTTCGTTGTGGCACATGGGCTCTACAGTTGTGGTGCATAGACAGGCTTAATTGCTCTGCTGCATGTGAATGTAGGATGTTAGTTCCCAGACCAGGGATTGAAGCTGTGTCCTCTGCATTGCAAGGCAAATTCTTAACCACTGGACCACTAGCGAAGTCCCCATGTAACCTCTTAATGCCCACTGATTCCTTCCCTTGGTTACTGACTCAAGCCCAGTTCCATATCCCTGGTAGGACACGCACTCTTAATCCCAGGATGATCCAGTTCCCTAGAATAACTTTTTCAAAATAAAGTTTTTTTACCTTTTCAAAGTAAAGTATTTGTAAAAAAGAGATTTTTCAAAATAAGAATATTTAGGGACTGAGAGGTTCTGTTGGTTTTGGCCGCATTCCATCAGACACTGCTGTTGCTGCTGCTAAGTCACTTCAGTTGTGTCCGACTCTGTGCAACCCCATAGATGGCAGCCCACCAGGCTTCCCGTCTCTGGGATTCTCCAGGCAAGAACACTGGAGTGGGTTGCCATTTCCTTCTCCAATGCATGAAAGTGAAAAGTGAAAGTGAAGTCTCTCAGTCTTGTCCAACTCTTAGTGACCCCATGGACTGCAGCCCACTAGGCTCCTCCATCCATGGATTTTCCCGGCAAGCCATTGCCTTCTCCGCCATCAGACACTAGGCCTCATCAAAGAGCAGAGTGGAAAAGTGGGTGAGGTTCTGGTGTCATGGAGGTGCTCCTGCTTGAGGCTGACAGTGGCAGGGGTTTCAGGGGTGGATGGGTCAGTTTCACTTGGATTTGTAGTCATTTTAGAAGAAGCTTGGTTATTTTTCTGTAGCCCTGCCAGAGGGAGGAACAAATCACAACCCCCAAACAAAAGAGAAGCAGCGCCAGTGGCCACGATCTTGCTGGGGTTCCCTCCTCCAAGTTTGTGAGAAATCTGGGAATTGTACACAGACCTGCCGTCCCTGCCCAACACCCACTCAATCCAGCTCTCTCCCACTGTAGACACAGGCCCCACTCTCAAGTCCCCAAAGCACAGCTAAGGCCAGGCTGCAGCATTCAGAAAACTCCCCATAAACCCTGACGAGATGCCAATCATTCCATAAGAAAACCACCTTTTACAATTACGATGCAGAGCCTGTAGTTTCATGTTGTTCTGAATTGCATTGTCTCTTTTCCAGAATAGGTTTACATTTTATCCCTGCATAACCCCAAATCCTATTAAAATATTTGCCTAAAAACAAAAAGGATTATTCCCACAAGAGCAATTTGCTTCCCCCTCCACAGGAGATAGAGGAACTGGGATGAAAACCCAAACCCACACAGTTTAGACTAGCGCTTTGTTCCCTTTTTCACCATTGCAGTTTTCAAAAATAGTAGAGACCACTTTCTTCTACACATTTCAGTATCTACCCATTTGGAAGCAAAAGCCTGGGTCTAACAAGGGTCAGGGGCTTGGCTGGGGGACGGGGTGGGTGTGGGTGGGGAGTGTGGATAAATCCCAGGGGTGGGTGCCCTGGGATTGACTTTAGGAGGAGGGAGGGAGGTCAGGACACAGAAAGTACCAGATTCCCTTTGGCTCAGATTTTACATCTTGGAGTCAGAAGTAGGGACAGAGGGATAGACAGCCATCACGGGCAGTTGACCTGACCACTGAGTGTTTATTTCATCTTTAAAGGAGGCACCTGGGATACAGGACCTCTCAGCCTCCTTTCAGCTCCCGAGCTCTCTGGACCTCAGCCAGGTCAGTGAGGCAAGGGGCTTGCTACCCACAGTCCTTTTCCTGGATGGCAATCAGCGGCTGCCTGCCCACCTGCCCGGGAGCACTCATTCTCCTGATTCCAAGGCACCTACACTTCCCAGACTTCTTAGCTTGAGATAACAGCCTGTTGTCCTCTCAATGACTCCACACCCAAGGGGAGAGGGAATGAGGAAACCTTTGGGACAGTGGGGCCTATCTGATGAACGTAAGAGGTGGGAGGCTGCCCCATTGCTCCTCGTGCCTTCCAGGTTCCCAAGGGCCCCCACCCAGCTCAGGAGGCATTTCTGGGCTTGGCTTCCTGGCAGAGGAGGTTTGCAGGCACTGGGGGAGCTGAGGAGGGTGGTGAAGGCCCTTGGCTCATAAATCTTCATTTTGGGGATTCATTAGGGATTTTTTCCAAGGACTCTTCCAGGGTGGAGGTGGGCGTCTTCTTATAGGTTCCCATCAGACTCAGGATCAGGTCCCAACTCCTCAGCCTGGCATCAGGATTCTGCAAAATCTTGCCTCAGCCTTCCTGGCCAAACCTCTCTTCTGTTATTTTTCCCAGACCCACTGAGGTCTAGCGACATAGAACTACACTATTTCCCTGGACACACTATGCATGCTCACATCTCTGTGGCTACTTTGCATATTGTTTCCTCTGTCTGAAGTGCCCACTGACACTTCTCAAAGAACTCCTATTCATTCTTCAAGACTCTACTCACTGCCTCTTCAAAGCCTTACTTGACTCCTTACACAGGGTTGATTGTTCTGTGCTCCAAGGGATAGGGTTCCTTCCCTGGCTCATCACCCAGTACGGTAATTATTGGGATTTGCATGTTTATCTTCCTCCTAGTGGCTCCTCTAGGGCAGGGAGCGTGTCATTTACTTTGGTAAAGCAGTGCCAGGCTAATAATTCTTCAGGCAACATTTGTGTTAGAATGAACACCATTTCTTCTAGATTCATGGTATTTTGAGTAGCATTAAGAGAATGCTTCTGGGGACTTCCCTGGTTGTCCAGTGGTTGGGACTCTGTCCTCCCAATGCAGGGGGCATAGGTTCAATCCCTGGTCAGGGAACCAGATCCTACATGCCAAACTAAGATCTGGTGCAGCCAAATTAAATAAACATTAAAAAAAGAGAGAGCAAGAGAACACTTCTGTTACCATGGCCATTTCTTGGCCCACAATGCTATTTCTCCAGACAGAGGTCATATATCTCTTAGTCTATGTATTCACACAGCATCAGTACAGCACTCCTCAGGTAACTTTATATCTGATTTATTTTATGCATTTACCTGATGGGTGGTTATTATAGTTGCCATCATAAGATGAAGAGACTGAGATGCCAAGAGATTAAGCAACGTCATGTTCAATGTTACAGTCTGTGTATGGCAAAGCTGAAACTTGAACCCCGGTATTCTTACTGCAAGATCTCTGCCTACACCAGAGATTCTCAATAATCTTTGGATCAGCATCACCTGGGAACTGGTTAGACACGCCCATCATTGGGCCCCACCCCAGACCTACAGAATCAGAAACTTCTAGGGTGGGCCCAGCAATGCTTTAACCACCTGCAGGTGATTCTGTTCCACACTCAACTCCAAGCACCCAGGCCTGCATCCTCAGAGCTACTCCAGTGGCTGCCCAGAGCCAGAGGAGGGCGCTCCAAGGCAAACTTTTACCCCTGAATAGTCATGGCTTCTGTGATAGAAACCTAGCCCCTGGGTAAAGGGGAAGGAAACAGGTTGACTGGGAGTTAGGAGCCAGAGTTCTAGTCCCACGGGTTCTGCAATTACTGACCTTACTGACCGTGATTTTGAGCACCTCCCTGGGTCTCAGTTTTCACATCTGTAAAGTGAGGACGTTGACTAAATGCTCTCGTCTCTGATTTCCCTTTGCGCTGTTATTTAGCTCTCCTTTGCACTGTGTTGTCCATGGCAGGACTGCGATGAAGATGGAGTATGTGTGCTCATGTTTCAAGACTTTTCCCCGTCCTTGGAAATTGATCATTCCCAAATTCCAGATCCTTGGGCCAGCTATCCTCCTGTCATCTTCTTCTTTGGCGGCAGAAAATGGGAGCAAACATTTGAGTTGACTCATGAAACTTAATTAGGCAAAAGGTAGGAAACTGTTTAATGATGTTGGATTGGACCCCCTCCGGTTGCCCGAGGCTCCTCATCTGAGCCTCTCCCCTGATTCCTCTCCTGTCGCCTGCTTCCTCACTGTGACTGTGCCAGACGCTCTTGCTCACAGGACCATCTCCTGTCCCTGTCCCCGCTGTGAGCTCCTATGTGTCTCCTGTCCCTCTCTGTGGGGTTGCCTGGTTCACAGGCTCTTGGTAACTCCCCATCCTTCTGAGGAGGGGTTAAGGGTGATGTGTCAGGGTAACTTCCTAGGTGCACCAGCGAGGGGCTTGGTGACCAAATGGGGGAGCCCCATGAACGCAGTGAAGCCCTGTCCTACTGTTTCACGTGGACCTCATGGCTCTCCCAGGAGCACACCTGATTGTGGATGTGTTGTGCTCATTGGTACCTGCGGGGGCCCAGCATTTAACCGGCAGCTGGCAAATCTCCTGTGTGCAGAAGGCTGAAAAGAAGGAAAAGTGCCTCTTGCCCCTTTGAGATAATGATAAGAAACTCAAGGTGAGTAATTGCACTGTAAGAGTAGAGCCCTAAGGGATGTCCCTAGTGGTCCAGTGGTTAAGAATCTGCCGTCCAGTGCAAGGGACATGGCTTCGATCAAGGATGCCCCGGTCCCACCGCAGGGCAACTAAGCCCACACACTGCAACTAAGACTCAGTGCAACTAAAAAAAAGGAGAGCCCCCCTGAATCAGAAAGGTGGATTGAAGAATTTTAATCTCTCAGGACCTGGGTGTCAGCAGGAGAACATGGCTGAGCTCTCAAATCCTGAAGGGCCCTGAGAATGTGGGCAGTTCTAGAAGTCAGTTAAAGAAGATATTGCCTTCAGCAGAGTCACAGGTGCCAGATAAATAGCACAGGTGTCTGTTAAATTAGTGTCAGGCTCAGAGAGAGACTCATCATGAGGTTTCCAGAGTCCAGGAAAAGCCTAAAAACTGCAGGACATCACGTGTTGCTGGCAGCCTTTGGGTTAAAAACCAAAAAAGGTGGTTCTTAAACGAGGTCCCAGAGAGAGCAGGAGCCGATGATGATCCTTCATCAGCTAAAGCTCAGTGAGGCTGCACTTCTCAGCTGCAAGTAACCCAGGAAGCTGGGCTTCTCTTGGACTGAGCATTGGTGGAACTACACGTAGATAAAGAACATGTGTGTATTCCAAACTCATCAAATTGTGTACATGAAGTATCTTCAGCTTTTTGTGTGTCAGTCATACCTCAATAAAGTGATTTTTTAAAAAGAATGTATATGTGGATTTGTGTGTAGCTCTAGCTTCTGTTGTTGTTGTTCAGTCACTCAGCCTTGTCTGACTCTGCCACCCCATGGACTGCAGCACTCCAGGCTTCCCTATCCTTCACTGTCTCCCAGAGTTTGCTCAAACTTGCGTCCATTGAGTCAATGATGCCATCCAACCATCTCATCTGTCACCCCCTTCTCCTGCCTTCAATCTTTCCCAACATTAGGGTTTTTTCAAATGAGTAGACTCTTCACATCAGATGGCCAAAGTATTGGAGCTTCAGCTTCAGCGTCAGTCCTTCCAATGAATATTCAGGGTTGATTTCCTTTAGGATTGACTGGTTTGATCACCTTGCTGTCCAAGGGACTCTCAAGAGTCTTCTCTAGCACCACAGTTCAAAAGCATCAGTTTTTCAGTGCTCAGTTTTATGGTCCAAATCTCAATATACCTTTTAAATCAGGATACATTGTCAGTAGTTATTGATCTCCACCCAGTGCCCTGGAGTCCCATGCTCATACCTTCAGCTGATGGATGCTTTCTTTGTGCATCCTGGGCCCCCACAGTGGGCCTGGTAGTTGAGTTCAACCTGGAAGCTAAAGACCTGCCTTAGTGGACCTGAGACTTGCCAGTATTCCAGGGACTTGAAGGCTGGGGGAAGAGCCAGGCATTGGTTAGGCTTTCTGGGACTGCTCCAGAATGGGTCCCTCCCTTCCCCAGTCTGCTCCTGTCCAGCTCAGTCTAAAATTGGCCTGCTTTCCTGCAAGACTTGGATTAAGGGATTCTTCTGCACAGGTTCAGAATGGATTTCAACCTCACTCATTAGAATCTCCTAAGCATCCTGCTCTCCATTTTAAATGACTTTACAGGTCTCAGAGCACTCATTTCTGGTGGTGTCTTCCATTCAAAGATTTCTCAAGTCCAAATACTTTGGTCCTTTGTTTCTGAGGTTGTGCAAGGAGAGAGAGGAGATGTAAGCTTTAGACTCACAAGCTGATGCAATCTAGCTGTGGGCTCTTTGGCGAGTCATTTTGCTTCTCTGGGCCTCAATTTTATCATCTGTAAAATGGGAATGTTGGTTCAGGTGCCCTCTGAGGTGTTCCAGCCCTAACATTCTGAGATTCTAGACCCCACTTTGACCAAAAGAGAAGGCTCAGAAGTCCTGTCCATCACTGCATGATGTCCAGGTGGAGGTAGAAAGGGCTAAGTGTAGTGTTAGGACAGCTGGGAGGACTCCGGGCCCGAAATGTGCTTTCCCTTCATGGACTTGGATTGGGAGTGCCTGTTGGGTGGCGCCTGGCTGGAAGGAGTGAGACAGTCTCTTCCAGACGTCCCCCTGCCTGAGTGGTTGCCTCACAGGCTCTCCCTACCACTTTCCAGGGTGGGGCGGGGAAGGGCAGCTGGGGAGCAACTGATGCAATAGGCAGGCTCAAGCCTGTGTTCTTCGAAGACTAAGCAAAAGTCGGCTGGCTGGGCTGGGCCGACCTAGGCAACAGCTTCAGGGCCCTACTCTTTGCAGGGTTTCAGCTTCCTCTTCTCTGCCTGTAATTGAAATGGGGTTCATTCTCTGGTCACCAGAGCCAGTAATTGACACTTTGTATTATACGTTTACTCCTGGAGCTCTTTAATCTTATAGCTTAAGAGAATATCCTTCCTTGCTAGGAATGGGGACATGCACGAGTACACATACACAGTGTGAGGACACACACACACATACAACGCAGGGACATTCATGGATGTGCGCGCGCACACACACACAGTGGGGGCCTCCAGAAGTAGGATCATTGTTTTGAGAATCTGCTCCCACCAGACCATGCTTCCCACCAGCTCTTCCAGGAGGAAGTGGATCCAGTCAAAAGGATCAGAGAGCATCAGAAGATGGGGAAATTGCCTTTGTATAGCCAAAGCCTCCAAATATGCCCCAAGGGATGCCATTTCTATTCAAGGCCCATCTATCAAATATAAATGAGTCTCTGGGCTACTTTCCATCTCCCAGGGATCTGGATGCCCAGAACACAATAACTAGTCTTTTAAGTTAGTGAAAAGGAAAAAAAAGGAAGTGCATCAAGTTCTCAACAAAAGGAAAATGGCTAAATATTGCACTCAAACTATGCCTCCATCATAAATTCCAAGGAACTTTGTCTTACTAAACCCATGCTTCAAGGCTCTGTATTCCCTGCAAAAGGCTCAAGAAGGAAAGTTGAAGTCCATTTGGGTTCTATGTCCCTTGTAATTATCATAATTTACTTTGTACTTACTATGTTTCAGGTCCTATGCTAAATGATTTATGTGATTTATCACATTTCATTCTCACAAAAACCTTATGAGATAGGCTACTATAATCTCCATTTTACAGATGCAGAAACTGAGGCACAGAAATTTATGTAACTTGCCCAAGGACACAGGGTTAGTAAGTGGTAGAGTCAAGGTGTTAACCTGATTCTCCTGACTCCAGGACCTAGGCTCATAACAATCTGAAAAACCCACATGTACAAATAGAGTTTAAGTGGCATAGACTCCTTCACATTACAAAAGGATTCGTCAGAATGTTCTCTAAATCCCAAATTCCTCTATAGCTTTAGTCGATAAAATCCATAATTTTATTTTCCAGGGTTTGTTTTATGTCCAAATTTTTAGGAATGTGTTGTTTTTCTTTTTTAAAGAGTGATTTTTGTTTATGCTGGATCTTTGTTGCTGCGTAGGCTTTCTCTAGCTGTGGCACGTGGGGGCCACTCTCCAGTTGTGCTGTGCAGGCTTCTCATTGCAGTGGCTTCTCTAGTTGTGGCTCCCAGGCCCAGAGTGCAGGCTCAGGAGTTGTGGTACTTAGGTTTAGCTGGTCTGCTGCATGTGGAATCTTCCCAGACTGGGGATCGAGTCCATGTTCCCTGCATTAGCAGGCAGATTCTTATCTACTGTACCACCAGGGGAGTCTAGGAACATATTTTTTAACCTAACACACAGACTTCTGCTCTTTGGGAAGTGTCACTCCTAGACTTTCATCAAATCAGTTCATTCTGTTAATAGTTAACAACTGACTTTCTGTCTTATTGGCACTGAATACATTTAGAAAGGAGCTTTGGACAAGGTAGTTCTAATTTAAGTATGAATTGTATAATTATACATTTGAATATATTCACACATAATCAAATTTAATCAAATGGACAGCTCGAAAGAGTGAAATTGGAGTGTTTTCATGGTGGAGCAGGAGTTGGGGGCTTTCTTCTTGATTTGGCCGTCATCTTGATTTATAGATGTTTTATCTCATTAACCTTAATGTCACGGAGCTAATTAGTAACTCTGAAAACTGCAAAACACACTTGAAGCAGTCCTGTAGCTCTTTAACTTCCCCATGCACCAGATTAAACTGGACTCAGTTATTCTGAATCACAGAAGACATCTTTCAAAAGGTTTTGCCTCCTTCATTTGGAATGGCTTACTGCCATGAAGATCAAGCTGGATGTGGATCCCAGTTTTCCCTTTTGGCTGCACATCACATTACATCAAAACCGTCTGAATCCTTCAAATCCCTTGCTTCACAGAGAGACACACATATGCAGATTGCTGTGATTACCTCTGTTTGGGTTAAGTACTCCCAGGACCCTGCGGAGGGGCCCAAGGATCTCACTGCCTGCGTTCTGCCTGCTGGTGAGCATCAGGGCAGCTGTGTGGGGACCCAGCCCTGTTCAGGAGGCTGCCATCTTCAGGATGCAGAAGGTCCCTTGGGTCCTAAGAGCACTATGGGCATCCTTTTCCTTCTTTCCCTCTTTTCACCTCCGGACCAACACCCTGAGGCACAGGTAGTTACAGTCTTTCTTCCCTTATGACTTTCTATGGGAGGACTCTGGGCTGCTTGGCAAGTCCTCCCCACCCCCTCCCTCCCTTTTCTTATGGCTGAATTAGATGGTTGCTAGGATAAAGGATGGTAGACATCAAAGAGGCTAAATTAATCTATAAGATAAAGGGGAAAGCCATTCTCTGGAGAGTGAATGGGCTAGAAATGGCTGTCGAATGGGACTTTGGGTGAGAAAAATGGCTACATCTCAGGAAACTTCTCAAAGGTTTCCATGATTTTTAAGGCATTTGGAGTTCAATTTATGTTTCTTTGAATAGGATACCATGTGAAGATGGAACTACATAAGGGAGGAAGGGGGCTCAGGTTTATTCAAGTTACATTTCAAATAATTTTTTTGAGAAAGGAAAGTGATTCAGGTAGCAAAATCTAAGATGATGACTTGCAGTGGGGTTTTCTGAATTTGCCTAGTCCTGGAACAGGACTGTGAATTGTAGGAGTAATAGAGAGCGGCCTGTGATGACATATTATCAGGTGGGGAGCCTTGGATCTGTGGGTGAAGCTGAGGTTTCTCCTAGGAGGATTTCACACGAAGGACAAACTCCAGTGCTGAAATAGGTGATAACAAGTGAATCTCTATTCTTGATTTAGTTTGAAAATGGACTAGATTGTTAACATACAGACGAATATTTGTGTGGGCCCTTGTTCCTTAAGTGCCAAACTAATGTTCTAACGCCGTTTGACATGTCTCCCTGCTGAGTGACTCAGCGCTGGCCTCATGGACCCTCCACAGGCTCTCCCTCCCTCAGGGGCGCAGGTGTGTCCCCACCTAGGTCAGAGGCCAGGAAACTAACCACAATCTCCTGGCTAGAGACTCAGGCTTCTGCCTTGGAGGCAAAACAGGGTGAAACACAGGCAGGCAGGATCCCAAACCACAGAAGCTCAAGTTAGGTCATCCTTGTGAACATGACAACTCGCTGTCGTTCTCGATCAACAAAGAAGAAACACAGACCCATTCAAAATGGCCCTAAAAGACAGAATTTGCATGACTATGGCAACTTGCCATTGAATGCTGTTCCTAAACAACTGAAAAGTTAATCAGCCATTCTTTTCACAAGGCAAGAAAGGTGCAATGATACATTCACACCAGGACAGGGGAGTACGGGAGTTTAAATCACTTTTCTGGCAGCCAATGAGTCCAGTGTCGGAGTTCACGATCCCTCCTTATATGCACCTGGCAACTTGGGGGACTGGGTGCTGGGCAGGGACCATCCTCCCAGGAGATGCTGCCGAGACATTCAGAGGATTGTCCCTCTGTGGGACCCACCTCTCTGGAACAGTTAGAAATTAGGTTGAGGATTGGGTTGAAGGGGAGGAAGTCATAATGGAAAATTATTATTCTTTTGAAAACAGTTATTCATGGGGACTTCCCTGGTGGTCCAATGGCTAAGACTCCATGCTCCCAATGCAGGGGGGCCTGGGCTCGATCCCTGGTCAGGGAACTAGATCCCACATGCTGCAACTAAGACCCAGGGAAGCCAAATAAATAAATAAACGTTTTTTTTAAAGGAAGGAAAATAGTTATTCATGGAAACTTTGCCATGACTGGTATGGCCATTACCGTGGTCATTTTACTTTACCTTAAACATGGACCCCAGTTCAAGACAGAGGTAGACGAGCCCTAGGGAATGCACAGTTACTATTTATTCAATTCATTTGCAGGAATCAAGCAAATGAAGTTGATGATAAAAATGACATTGCTTTAGAAGGCATTCTCTCATGTTCACGGTATATTTAAAATAATCATTAGGAAAAAGGTTACGGTGTTTTGAAGAATCTGTCAGAAATCTTCAGCCCAATTTGTTCCTAGGGCAGGATGAGAATGGATTTCCTTTGGCTGAAATCCTAGCTTCTATTGTTAGGATGATGCAGAAATTTTGGATAATAGTACACATAGGAAAAACAAAGAGAAATATTTTCTCTTCTAGACTGACACCCTTGAAGACTACTTCAAATATGAATTATTGCGCTGTTCCTTTAAGGCTAGTTAAGAACAAACACGTTTGTCTTTTGCAGGATCTACTATTTCCCCAACTCACAAAAGCCATACTGGTTGCCTTTGACTCTGGGGTAGATCTTACTGACATCCATTTTAAACAGAGGAAAGAGGAGGTATATTAGAATTGTTGCTGAGTGTAATTAAATTCTACCCACTATAAACATGTTGGAGGCAGCTTCATGGATTCCCTCCTCCAGACCAGAAGAGTTATTTCTGGAGCTGGGGCTCCTTTGGCCACCCATACCCCACTGGTTGGCTCAGCCCCTGGTTCTTGTAGCTAGGTCCTCCTTGAGAAGACCAGTGTATTTTTTGGCTGCAATTTCATATAGCCTTTTGGTCTTCACAGATGAGACAACTAAATACATTCCTGCCTCACATGGCCATGAGTTCTTCTCTGTACCAGCATTAGACCAATCTTGTCTTGGACAGAGGGCTGGAAAGACTTAGACCCTAGAAGTTGGCATCTAGTCATGGTGATTACTGGCCCCACTCTAGCCTCATACCTGGCCCCAGAAACTGGACTCTTAGCTCATCCACTCACTTTACAAATATTTATTGAGCTCCTATCATGTGCCAGGCCCACAAATATGGCAGTAACTAAAAGAGGTGAAAATCTGTGCCCTTCTCTAACTTAGACTCTGTTTTAAAGAACCGAGCCTTGTCTTCCCATTCCTCTTCCAACCTTGGTTCCCTGATCAGTTAGTCACTTCTTCTAGAACAATCTTCCTCAAACTTCAAGGTGCTTATGAATCACTTTGAGTTGCAGATTCTGATTCAGTGGGTCTAGGGTGGGGACTGAGATTCTGAATTCCTCACAAGCTCCCAAACGATACTGCTGCAGCTGCTGGGGGTGTTGCCTGGATTACGCTATGAGTGGCATTGATGCACAGCCAGTAGCACCATCGGTGAGTCTTTCAGAAACACAGAATATTAAAAGAAAAAAAAAATATCAAGCCTTACTTTGGCCTCATGGCTGAGATCCCCTTTTGACAAGATCCCCAGGCGTTTCTCCCCATGGTCTAGAACAGTGATTCCCAAAGCACATGAAACAGCAGAAGCACCAGGTGAAAGTTACAAACCGCCTGCGGGCCCTCATCCCCCACTGAGTTGTATTATTTGGTGTTGAACACCCCACGTGATTCTGATGGATAGTAGGTTTGAAAACCTCAAAGAGCATTTTCGGAGGGCACTTTCCTAGGCTCATGGGACCTCACAGCGAAAAAAGCCTTTGAGATGACCTGAGGATAATCGTCTGAGATTGTGGTCTTCTCTGAAGTTACTGTCACACAAGTTCCAGGTAAGGAACTGAGGCCAAGTCCTCGAGCAGGGCCCCTGGCTGGCACACGGTGGGGTCAGGCCTTACACCAAGTTCTCCTTCCACCACAGCTGCCTCTCCTGCTGCTGTGATGCAGAACAGCTCCCACCCACCAGCATCCCCAGATTGCTTCTCCTTGACCACACCCCAAATCTTCCTTTCCTCCTGCCAAGAGTTTCAGCCCATTACCTCCACACCCTCACGCCCGCTTTATTTCAGCACCCACAGTTGCCCCCCTCTCCCGACCTGTGTCACCAACCACGTATTTAACTGGTTGACTTTCCCCAAAGGCCGATTCTGCCCACCCTTTGATAATGTTTGGAGCTCTTCTTGGGGAGGTGCAGTGTGTGGGTGGGAAGGGTGTTGTCTGCTGGCCTTCCATCCATCTCTCAGGAAGGCAATTAAGCTTCCTTCTCTTTGTCTTCAGTTCCAGCGCCTTTTTTGCTAAGTATTCTGCAACCTTCTGGAATGCAGGTGAGCACCTCTTCTCTTTACTGACAGCCCCAAGACTTCCTCATTCTTTCAACCTGGCTACATTCTCCCCTCCCCTGCCTGCACAGGTAGGTGCTGCTCACCGTCAAAGTTAAATGGACACACATGGAATTTATGGTCTACGCTAGGGGCCTTCACTTGGAGTCCACAAATCCCTAGCCCAGTACTTTAAAAATTTGAGTGTACACTAAAATCTCCTAGGGAGTTTAAAAACCCAGACTGCACTGAAGTCAATTAAATTAAAAACTCTGGGGGTGGGAGGCAAGCATCAGTTGCTGATAAATCTCCCCAGGCATTTCTACTGTGCAGCCAAGGTTGAGAACTACTGGAAAGTCCAGGTAAAATTGGACAAGTATATGTCCTTTTGGTGGAAAAACTAAGCCACAGCTTTTAGCAGATTCTTAAAGGCTCCAATGACACTCTTCTACTTCCCTTTTTCCCCTTTCAAAAACGGTGAGCTGACTGGTCTAAGATAACAAGCAGGAAGAGCTTACCAGTTATTAGAGAAACACCAAATATATGTGTTAACTAAATAAGCAGGTATTAACATGTAGGGCAGAGAAAGAGCCTACTGTTGCTTCACGAGGTGAAGGGGGCTTGGGAATATTGTGTTTGGTGAGATGGGTTGATCTCTGCCTCTCTCCCAGTTAACAGGAAAAAGGTGTGATTTCAGATGCTACCACTACAGAGATCTGATCACATCACTTAACTCCCCTGCTGCCCACAGAACCAAGGCCGCGCCCCCACTACATCATCTTGGCTCCTTCCTTTCTGGTTACCTAGCCCCAGGGATCCTTTCTAGTCACCATGCTCATTTTTTCACACACTCTAGCCCCAGAAGGATGTGCACTGCTCATTATTTTTTTTTTTTGGACAAGTCTGTGCCCTTGCTTCTATTCTTCTCTTGGTTCCTCCCAATCTCCCTGTCTCAAGTGGACCTGGGAGGGGAGGTAGGATTGAAGAGACGGAGAATGGCTCAAGGCAAGGTAACCTAGTACAGAAGGTGCTCAGTTCATACTTGTCAAAGTTAGTGGGGCACCGCTTTGTGTTAAGAGCTCCTGCTGGCGGGGAGTGGAGGGTGACACAAGTGTGGGATTGGGAAGATATACAGAGACTCGGAAGCTCTGGCTCTCAAGGGACATAGATGCCAGTAGGGAGGCAGACCAGTGATCCAAGGAGGGAAGGAAACATAGCAAGTGCTCTTAGGGGAACCTGTGGAAGGTAGGATGGGAAGTGGAGGGTAAGGAGAGACTTCCTCCAAAGAGTGACTGTTATTCTTCCAGAAAGGTCAGGCTCCATGGAAGAGAGATGGGGCTGAATTAGGAGAGTGAGGCCAGACTACAGAAGGCACTTAATGCCAACTTTAGGATACTCTGCACACAGATTAAACCTGGTTGGTGCCCCTAGGTCTTGCCAGCCTTTAGTCTTGCTCCCTCAGGAAGTTTTTGCTGTAATACTAAGCTGTTGAGGTGGAGGACCCGATTTTGAAACTGTCCAATCTGCCAGGAGGTGCCTGAGCTGGTGAAGTGAAGTGAAAGTCACTCACTCTCTGCTACCCCAGGGACTGTAGCCTGCCAGGCTCCTCTGTCCTTGGCATTTTCCAGGCAAGAATACTGGAGTGGGTTGCCATTCCCTTCTCCAGGGGATCTTCCCATCCTAGGGATCAAACCCAGGTCTCCTGCATTGCAGATGGATTCTTTACCATCTGAGTCACTAGGGGAGTCCCTACAGATGCGAGAGCTGGACCATAAAGAAGGCTGAGTGCAGAAGAATTGATGCTTTAAAACTGTGGTGTTGAATAAGCCTCTTGAGAGCCCCTTGGACTGAAAGGAGATCAAACCAGTCAATCCTAAAGGAAATCAACCCAGAATATTCATTGAAAGGACTGATGCTGAAGCTGAAGCTCCAATACTTTGGCCACCTGATTCAAAGAGCTGACTCACTGGAAAAGACCCTAATGCTGGGAAGGATTGAGTTGGTGAAGGTAGAAGCTATTCTCATCTTGTCCTGTAGTCTCCCTCCCTCAAATGCCCATGTGCCCAGGCCCCTGGGATAGCCAGGCAGCCGAGATCACTGACCCTGTAGACAAGAACAGTGGCTGTACTTCCAAACTGTGGTCAGGCAGGATGTAGGTAGGACAGTGGGCTGAACAAATAGGCAGTTAGGGGCCTCTCAGCACAGCAGAGAGGGGAACAGCTGTGATCCTAGATCCTCACGGTCGAATCCCAGTGCTAAGCAATGTGGGGCCGACCAGCACAATGCAGACACTGGCTAAGGCCCTGCGAGAGCAGATATTCAATAGATGTTGTTTCCCTCCATCTATTTTTCTGGGCTGAGAATCTAAGTTAAATAGCTCTACCTTCTCCCAGGTGCCAAAAAAGGATGAGTGCCCCTCCCCTAAGGACTATACCCTTTCTATTTGGGCTGCCAGGATGCTCTAATTGTTCTGCACTTTAATAAGACACAGAGGGCTCATTATGTAAATTCAGACAAATATACACAATTACCCCAGATCATAAATTACATCTATATTAATAAACATTTTAATTAACACTTACCAACTGCCAACAAAGTGTTAGGTGTAAATAACAGGTGGATGTAGAGTGAAGTAATAAGACTAGAAAGCCACTGCTTCTCTCTACTCCATACAAGAATATCAACAAACAGTGTACATGCTCTTTTTATAAGTAAGCTTATAAGTTTGCCTGAAGCCTGAAACAATCAACAGTATACAAATTCTTATCACTGTTTGCCATTTAAATGTAAGTATTTATTAATAATTTAACATTTGTATGGTGTATCTCATTCCAGAGTCATTCATTCATTCATTGAACAGATATTTAATAGAGGCAGCAAGCATTGTTCCAGGCACCAGGATACAGGAGTAAAGAAGACAAAATTCCTGATCTTAAGATGTTTACATTCTGGTGAACAAAGATAGACAATAAGGAAATTAACCAGTACACAAGTAATATTAAATGATAATAAGAACTGTCAGAAAATATAGTGGGGTAGAGTGAATAGGGAGTGTGTGCCTGTGCATGCATGTGCTTGCCCGCTGCTTTTTTACATAGAGTGGGCACAGAGGCCTCACAGATTAAGTGAAATTTGAGTGACAGGACTTGTTGATGGGTTAGATATAGGGTGTAATAAAAAGAGGTATCAAGTTGGCCGCCAGGGTTTTCATATTAGCAACTGGAAAAGTTAAATTGCCACATACCGTCACAGAGGAAGCCTGTGGGGTACAGTGCAATTCTGGGAATTTGATTTTGGATGTGTGATGCCAAGGAGGCAATTAAATGCACAAGTCTGAAATTTGGAGAAAAGATTGGGACAGGAGACATAAATCTGAAAGTGTTCAGCGTGTAGATTAAAAAATATATATTTATTTATTTGACTGACAAAGGCAGGATCTTTGTTGAATCATGTGGCGTCTTTCTTTACGGCCCACCGACTCTCTAGCTGTGGTGTGTAGGCTCAGTAGTTGCAGTACACAGGCTTAGTTACTCCACAGCATGTGGGATCTTAGTTCCCTGACCAAGGGTCAAACCCATGTCCCCTGAATGGCAAGGTGGATTCTTAACCACTGGATTGCCAGGTCCCAGCTTGTAGATTTTTAAAAACATAAGCCAGATGTGACCATCAAGGGAATGAGTGTGGACAGAGAAGAGATCCAAGAACTGGATCTGCCCTCATAACCTCATCACCTCCCAAAAGCCCCACTTGCAAGCACCATGATGTTGGGGATTAGGTTTCAACATATGAATTTGGTGCAGGTGAGGGGATACACAAACATTCGGTCTTTAGCAGATACTCTATAACTGTGGTCCTGAATTGATTCTGAAGTGCTGTTTCCTATCTCTGAGGAGGTGTAGGTTTTGAGTGGTCTTCTGCTCCAGGCTGTTCCTGCTGCTGCCAATGCGCCCATAAAGCTCTCTCCTCCCTGGACAAGGCCTCTGCATGGTCAGACAGTTTGGGAAGGAAGACAATGGAAGTATGACAAAAGGCTGCCGGGCCTGTGGGTGGGATTTGAAACCTCAAACTGGAATCCAGAGCAATTGGGACTGGAAGAGAATGTGGCCATTTCCATAATCCAGAGTTTCCTTGACTTGTGGAGTCCAAGATTCTGAAGTCATCCCTCAAGAGATGATGCTTCATTTTACACTGTGAGCTCTGAGACAGATTTCATCTAAATGAAAATTCTATGGCTTAAAATAAAACTTGAAACCCCCTAAAATCTAGTCAAGTGCTGTGCATCAGATGGTGGCTTCTATATATCACTTCCTTCCAAAAGAACCAGAGTACCTTGAAGACATGGCTGATTCCATGTTTGGGCCAGGGAAAGTACAAGGTTAACCTGAGATAGCTGGTGACAGAAAGCAAGGAAGGAAATGCATTGAAAAAACACTGGACCAGCTTGAAGGGACTCCTAATGACCTCCTTTGGGAAACTTTGAACATCAAAAATAATGATGACCATGTTTGATTATAAAACAAGGGAAAAAATCCATTATAGTGATACTAAAAATTTAAAGAAAATTACACAAAGGGGAAAATGTCTTTGTCACCATTGGAAGTGACTCTTATGTTAATGTCTTACTTGAATATTAGTAATTAAAGAGAACAATTAGCATTTATCTTGCCTTTTTAGGAAGAATTATAATTCTGCCTCAATTGATTATAGAAAGCTTTTCTTTACAGAAGAAAACTAACAAATGAATAAGGAATGTAATGTTAGAAAAATTACCACTGTGTACCCCAAAACATAATTCCTGAGTAAAAACAAAGATCAACAATGAATGTTAAAACCATTGAGGAAAGGTTGATGGGGAGCAAGATATTTTCATATGCTGAAGTATCACCATACAGAAAACTTCAAAGAGTAAATCTACTTTTACACTGAAAAGGAGGGAAAGGTTGTGATGTCTCCAATTTGCTTTTACACAGCTAGCCAAAAACCCTAATCAAATAATATATATATATATAACATATATGTTATATATGCATATTAAAAATTCAATATACATAGCAGAATCTTAACATTTACTGGATTGCATATACAGCTTGTTCATTATAATATCTTTTCTACTTTTTGATATATTCAAAATGCTTCTTCATAGAAAATTAGGGAAGGGGAAGAAATACTGTATAGACTCTGGGCCTCATCTCTGCTTTTAAAAGACCCCAGATGACTGATACACTCTCAGGAATGAGAATCACTGATTCAGTGCCCACATTCAGCCTGAAACTGAGGTCTGGAGAATTGAAATGACTTTCCAAGGGACAGAATAAATACTAGAATTCATGTTCCTTGGCTTCCAATCTTGTGTTTTTTTCTTATAAATCTTCAAAAGGAATTTCTTAAATAAGAAACCTTATCCTCTTGAACACCTGAAGCTCTTGTTTGTCAGCAGCTGAACCACACATAGTAAGGAAGGATTTGGCCACCTAGAGCGGGCTCATTTGTTGGAATCTAGGTATGGGAAAAAAACCATTGGAGGTACCCAGGGCAAGGACAGTCCTAATTTTAAAAATTGAGTTGTATTGTATAACATTTTCTCTTTTTAATAATTTTATTACCTTCAGTGAGGATAATCTATGAGAATAAGTCTTTCACTTGTTTGTAATATTTAATATGTAGATAAAACCACAGATTAGAAAAAAAAAATCCTAAAATCCTGATTATTAGCTGGGAAATGAGGTTTTGGCTGAAGTACCTGGTGTTGCAGGACTTGCAGGTTTCTTGCAGAGAGATGAAGATTGGAAGATGGCAAAGTGGTTAGGTCCCAATGCTAGTGGGAAAGGCATGAGTCTTTGCAGTCAGACAAACTCTGGGTTCAAATTCTGACTTTGCCATTCACTAGTTTTGTGACATTAAGCAAATTATGTGACTGCTCTCAATCTCAGTTATTTGCCCCCTATTGCCAGGTAGGTGCTTAGATACAGCAGTTAAGATTCCCAGGGCCCAGCCCTCCTAGAAATCCAACACATAATCAAGGAATAGGGATATTCAGGTGGAGTTCTTAATTCTGGAGAGACTGAGAGTAGATCTTAACCAGATGGAAATGGAGTTGGGCCGGAGGAAGAAAACGAAGGCAACAATTTAAGGAAATAGTGCAGAAGCCTGATAGTCTGGAATGGGTGAGGAACATGGAGTTCCTGTGGCTTTAATGTAGTCGACTGACGATTATTTAGTGAAATATGTATGGAAAACATCTAACTTTGACCCAGAAGTAGGAGTTAGGGTCTGGGGCACGAACCCCTAGCGATAACAAAGATCCTCTCCAAAAATAAAAAGGACTCCACACTCCAGCACCACATAAGAGACATCTGGACTGTAGAGGCCACAGAAAAGAGGCGGTCTCACCTGAGGTTTACGTAGGGGGCGTGGCTGTGGAGAACTTCCGGACTCCTTTTCCGGAACAGGCCTGTGCCCCGGAAGCAGTTGTTTGTTGCTGGACCTTTGGGCCCGTTACCGAGTCTTCAGGGGTACTGTCGCCATGTTCCTGTCGGCGGTTACGTGTAAGTGGGGCTGGAGGCGGCGGCAGGGCTTGCAGCGCGGGCGGGAGGTGGTGACAGGTGGGCCTTGGGACATTGCAGGGTGGAGTGCGCACGCCGGTGGGGAAGCTGCCGCTGCGACGTCCCAGGCCTTCAGGACTACAGCACCCGGCATGCCCCGCGGCATGCTCCCTGTGGGGCGAGTGGGTTTTGGGGGTCTTCGGCGCAGATTTTGGGTCCGTTGCGGCTCATTCGGACGGTAGAGTCTGGCCGGCAGAAGTGGGGCTCTCCCTCGCCCTCTGTAGCGGTGTGTCAGCAGAATCGCTGGACGTTCTAACTGAGAAAACTTCAGAATATTTAGTTCACTCATTTCGAGTTCGCAAGGTGAGAAACAGTAATTGATCCTAGGTGGTACAGCGGGCTGGGAGAGAAGCCCACTGGCTCCCAAGACAGTGTTCTTTGGTGCACCAGGCTGACTTCCCGGATGGATTTAATTTCCTTTCTCCACCTGATGTGATGGTTGTTGAATTTGCATAGATTAATTTACCAGACAAGAGGCTTGTTCTAGTGCAAATATTTGCACCTTAGAAGAGGAGCAAATGGAGCAGATCTTTGGGAAGATTTAAAAGGTAGTCAGTTCAGCTGAAAAGAGATTGTGTAGAGCATTCCATCCAGAGTTGTGGTGGTCCGATTGGATTTTTAAAAAGCATCTATAAAATCCTAACGGGAACCCCCAAAGCTCGGGAGTAGTTACTTGAGTGACAATTTATGACATATTTCATGACTTAAATATTTTTATTATAATCTTAAAATTTGAGCTTTATTTGAATTTTGCATAAGCAAGATAATAAATTGTTTTTTTTCCTTTTCTATCCGACTTTCCCTGCCTATGAAAAAGTTGCCAAGAGCAAGTCAAAGTAAGTAGAAGTTTTTCTTTTTTTTTTTTTTAAAGCTTGTTTATGTGAGATTCATTATTTCAGCTACTCTCAATGAATCCTTACGTTAAATTAAGCATTTGGCTTCAATTTTCTAAAGTCTGATTTGAGAATTACACTCGATGAATTGTTTTGGCCCTATGAACTGTTTACTAAAATGTTTTCCCTCCCTCCCAACTGATCTAAGTGAGCTTTCAGTTAATTTACTTAAAAGTTGCTTTTGCTGTCTTGTTCCTAAAGAAATCATCAGGGTCCCCATGTTCTTTGGACTACTACTGCAGTTCTGTTTCCTCAAATTGAGGACCAGGGGCCATTTGTCTGGAGCTCACTACAGGAATATAACAAAAAAAGCTGTGACTTGACTATCCACAGAGCCAGTGTTGAGTTTTGTAATCTTTTGCATTCATGGTACAAGCATTTCAAAAATAGCAAAGGCTAAAGATTCCATGCTGTACCAGGGAGACTATTAATACCAAACTGGTATTTCAAAAATAAAATTTGTAGACAATAACTGAAGTAAGATGTTCTGTGTTAAAAATAGAAAAATTCTAAAGCAGGCAGCATTTGTTTATAACCCAAGACATATAATAAATCCTTAAAGCTAGATTAAAGTTAATGGAAAACATGTATGCTTATATTCTTCCCTCAATATCTTTTATTGCTTTATATAGCTTTTCACACAATCCAGTTAGCTTGCTTTCCTTCTTCACATTCTGTGGGAATCTCCTGTGTCTTCAGTTTCTTTAGAGGTGTGCCCTGCGTCTCATGTTCTTTGTGTCCTTCTGGTGCCATGTGTCATATGTCTTGCCTTACAGACCTTGTGTACACAACGGACCTTCCATACTGTTGGTGTTACGTCTCCTGGGTGCAGATCTAGACTTAGAGGGCCTTGCGTATTGTGCTTGCCATAGCGCAAGTACTTAATATTGTATCACTCTAATGCATGAAGCACTATGCTGAACATTCAAAGGGATGTAAAGGTGTATAATATATTTTAGGTGCTTCAAATTCTTTTTGGAATTAGATGAGAAATCAAATAGCATGATCTACACAGGAAGATAAGACACCTGAAAAAGTAACAAACAGTATGAGGTATTAAAAGGTCCAGTGGGACAAAACATGAACTTTCTGCTTTGGATGATTGTAACTTAAACTATGAAAGGGAGCAACAAGGTTTTACACATTGTCAGTGTGAAAATTCCAGTCCCTTTATTCTGTAACTTCCTGATTTCACTCTCACTGCTCATACGTGAAAGATAAAGCTCTTCCGAGACAATTTTCTTCCTGACTGGCCTGCTAGGGTCACCAGTACTTGTGTATTTTCCTTGTCCTGATTTCTCCTCCTGAAATGTGGGGGTCTGAGTCTATTCCCACAATGCAGTTTGATTAGTCTTCTTGCTTTGGTTAGGTCATTTCCAAGTCACTCTGTGTAATGGAACAAATATTGGGAATCAGAACCATTCTAAGATATAGACTGTCTTAAAACTGAACTTAAGGTTTAATTGATGTCCCCACAAGTAATACTACTTGTATAGTGTTCTTAGAATGTGGCATCCCCCTACGACTGATTTTAGTCTATTTCCTTAGCTTGTAACAGCTTGCTTTTAAATCTTAGAACAATTCTGGTGAAAATGGTGAGCCAAGCTGGAACAGGTTTTTCCTTCAACACTAAGAGAAGCCGACTATGGGAGAAACTGACTCTACTGCATTACGATCCAGTAGGTAAGATTCCAGAAAAGTTGCTCCATAATAAATTCAAATGCTTTCAAGGCCTGTTGCCCTTTTCAGATGATGATAAACAAAGGCAGTTTTGTGACCCCTTTGTCACTAGAGCATTCATTCCTAGTGTATATTGAAAGTTACTTTGGTGCTAGTTACTGTCCAAGGTGCTGGGATATTCATGGACATAAGATAGACTCACTGCCTTCAGTCTTGATGATCAAAGCCTGGTTTTGGAAGGGAGAGGAAGGAAGACGACAAATGCTCAGTGCTATGCGAGAAAAAAGCAGGATGCTGAGATACAGGATAGAGTTGCAAGGAGGTAGATCCCATCTTCATTCTTTAGGTAGGATAGTTCAGGGAATGTCTCTCTGGTAAGAGATAGTTAACTGAAGATTTGAAGGGGAAAAACCAGATATGTAAATAGAATAGGCGATACTGTTCGGTAAACAGAAAGAGAAGTATGTCAAGGTTGAGTTGAATTCTAAGACACTTGGTTGGTGTTTAGAGTTGGAATTGGTGCTAGAATCTTATTTCTTCAAATTAATCCATTACATAATGAAATATAGGCAGTTAACGTCATAATCCCTGAGGGAGTAAATGGCAATCCACTCCAGTATTGTTGCCTGGAGAATCCCATGGACAGAGGAGCTTGGCAGGCTTCATCCATGGTGTCGCAGAGTCGGACATGACTGAAGTGTCTTATCATGCATGCAGCATCATAATCAGTTATTTCGTTAACTAAGAACAAGGCCTGATAGACTCACTTCTGGCCAAGATGGAGCAATGGGACTGAATTTACCTTCCCTCCTGAAACAACAACCACAGAAGGACAATATAGGCAACAGAAGGCAGTGACCCTTGAGAGAAAGGAAACAAGTGCTTGTGAATAACCAGACAAAACGGAAGATTCTGTCTTCTTTGTTTACCTGCCTTCAGTCTTCAGATACATGAATGCGTCACGACACAAGCACCCGTACTCTCCAGGCAATCTGAACCCCATTTTACAGATGATGAGCTTGATGCCAAGGATTTTAGTTAAGGACACATAACTAAAATATGTGACAGAATAAAGGTTTGAATTTAGGACTGTCTGACTCCAAAACCTAGGCCCTGAGTCACTTTACATATGAACCTCTTATTGAGAGAGGAGGCTAAAACTTGCTCACTAGTGTGTGACCTCTGGTTGGGCACCAGTACGAATCTGCCTGACAGCCATCTTAATAGCTGCTTTCAGAGTTTGTAAAGAAGATCTTACAAACTGTTCATTATGCTGAATTCATCAAAACAAAAAATATCACCTTCAAAAAAATCGGGGCTGTACCAGTGTAAGGAGGCATTCAAAAAGGGCTCTGAGAGGGATTTCCCTGGTGGTCCAGAGGTTAAGACTGTGCTTCCACTGCAGGAGTGAAAGTGAAAGTGAGAGTTGCTAAGTCCTGTCCGACTCTGCAACCCCATGGACTGTACAGTCCATGGAATTAGCCTTTCCCTTCTTCAGGGGATCTTCTCAACCAGGGATCGAACACAGGTCTCCCGCATTGCAGGCGGATTCTTCACCAGCTGAGCCACAAGGGAAACCCAAGAGTACTGGAGTGGGTAGCATGGGTTTAATTCCTAGTTGGGGAACTAAGATCCTGCATGCCATGTGGCCAAAAAAAAATTGTTATGAATTCCATTCTTTAACAGAAATAAAATTTCCTGCTGTTTTTATGATGTGAAACTTTCTGGGCATTCTTTAATAAAATGGGAATTCTAGGTTTATCCCTGATGATTAGCAGTCTGAATTTCAGGATATATATCTCAAATGATGGAAAATTATTAGAATGATAAGGTATAGGTCTTAGTCTGGGTTGATATAACGAAATACCACAAACTAAATGACTTATAAACAGCACAGTTTTATTTCTCACAGTTCTGGGACCTGGAAAGCCCAATATCAAGGTGCCAGCATGGTGACTTTCTGGTGAGGGCCCTCGTCCTGGTTTATAGGAGGGGGTTCTTGCTGTGTTCTCACATGGTGGAAGGGGCAGGCAACTTCTGTGGGGTATCTTTTATGAGGATTCATCCCATTCACGAAGGCACCACCCTTGTGACCAAGGCACCTCCTCAAGGCCCCACCTCCTAATGCCATCATCTTTGTGGGTTAGGATTTCAACATAAATTTGGGGGAACACAAACTTTCAGACCATAGCAATATGATATTAGATTGATGTGGTGGTTTTCTCTCTCTGATTTCTTTGTATCAGCTGGTGAAAACCTAAAGTGACGAACTTTACAATAGAGTGGTTTTCTACCATTTTAGCTCCTTTAGAGCTTTTTTAGGAACTTGTACAATGTTAATAAATGTTGATTGAATAACCTTCTCTGAGATTTTAAGCGTGAAAATGTACTGGAATTTTCAGTCATAGTATGGAGATATTAGGAACTTTCTGTCAGATTGATTTTACATTTTGAGGTCAGGAAAGGATACAACCATAAACAGTTCCAACCATGAGCTGAAAGTGGAAGAAAATATTCATATCTATATTTCAGACAGACGATTAGAGCTTTTCTGAGAAGGGATCATTGGAACCTTGACAACACAACTTTGTCTCTTCTGAAGAAAATGTTCTGGGATAGCTGACTGCTTGGCATTCTGCCCACCTACCGAATGCCCTGTGGGCTTGCATGATGTTTGCCTTGCGGCCTGCCCCATTGCCCAGGGTACCAAATAGCTTGGCAGTTGTCCTAGCATGTTTTACTGCAGTGAGAAAATGGTTTAAGGGTTTAGTTTAAGGGTAATGTTTTGCTTGTCTGCTTTACAAAGAAAATCAGGCAAGGAAACATAGAAAAATTCCCAATTATTTGAGGACTTCATGGTATATACTCTATGGCTGAACCAGCCTATGTCTTTTCAAACTCCTTTCCTCATATGAATCTATATGCAAATTTCCCAGGAGGAAGGATTAAAGGCTGAGGCATAAGTGCATTAAACTCTGTTAAATATATGAAGGTTTATTATAAAGAAAATGAAAACTTGTCAGTTTTAATTCCTTGGATGACTAAACAAGACAATATTGACTTTAATTGAAGCAGAATAGATTTAGGTTAGATGTAGGGCAAGAACTTGACAGATTCATTCTTCTATGAATTAAGCAGCGAATATTTTGACAGAAAATTAATTTATTGTTTATGACTGAGGATAGCAGCGTGTCATCTGGACTCAGCTAACACATAGTGAGTGAGTGCTCTTTGGCAGCCCTGTGAGGGAGATGGAGTTAGCCCTCTCATGGGGAATAAAACTGAAGGAAGAGTATTTTGAGAAATTTGCCCAAGAACTTACAGTAGATAAATGGTGGCGGCAAGGCTTGAACCCGGTCTTTCTGATTCCAGGCCCCCTATTTTTTCTATTACATGGAGCCAGTCTAGTTTATTTTTTTCCTTTTTTAATCAGGACCTTCCCCTGCGATCAGCACTGTTGTTCTTATCTCCTGCCACCATTTATCTAAACTAGATGCTCTTCCCTGTTAGTTCATCCAAATGCTGCTGCTGCTTGAGAGCCTAAACTTGACCCTCCTTGTGAGATGTTTGCCTCACCATTCCAGTCCCTTTTAGTCTTTAGGTTTCTGTGGGGCTTACTGGATGTTCATACAGGTACCTCATGGTATATTGGTACTAAATCAGGGACTCTTCTTACACTTTCATAAATCCCACATTGCCTAGCACAGTTCTGTGGACTTAAATATTTATTCTTTGAATTAAGGGAATGAACGCAGCAAGTATATCAAATTTTCATGAATAGTCTTCATCAGTTCTTCCTATCCAGGGTCACTTAAATAATCTCCTGACCAGTTATCCATGAGACAAGTTCTTTTTTTAATCCATTTTTTAGTTTCATGTAGAAAAACATGGCGAAGAAGGTAATGGCACCCCACTCCAGTACTCTTGCCTGGAAAATCCCATGGACGGAGGAGCCTGTTAGGCTGCAATCCATGGGGTCGTGAAGAGTCGGATACGACTGCACGACTTCCCTTTCACTTTTCACTTTTCATGCATTGGAGAAGGAAATGGCAACCCACTCCAGTGTTCTTGCCTGGAGAATCCCAGGGATGGGGGAGCCTGGTGGGCTGCTGTCTGTGGGGTCGCACAAAGTCTAACACGACTGAAGCGACTTAGCAGCAGCAGCAGAAAAACATGGAAATATTTTTTGCAGTGAATAACAATGGGAAATTGTTTGGGTTCTTTACTACTGTCTTACAATGCTTTGTAGTCTTCCTTGGAATTTGAAGGAGCACTGGTCCTACTTATGTTTAATACTAGATCTTTTGAAATATATTTAAAATATTCCTATGTACAAAGTAATAAAATATATTATTAATTTTGTAGATAAGTTTCTGTTGACTGGTTAATGGTTATTAATTTTAGCTGCCATCAGAATCATCCTAAGAGTTTAAAAAAATACAGACTTCCAGTCCCACTCTAGTTCTACAGAAATAGAATTAGGGTAGAGATGGAGGTAAAAGTAGGAATGTATTTAAATAAGCTCCCTAGCTAACTGTTGATAATAGTTTGGGGATCTCACATGCAGGGTATCCATATTAATTATAGAAGAATAACAAAAAACAAAGCTAAAATTTCTTTGTGTGGTAGGGACAAGTGAGTTGCTGTCATGTCATACATAGTCTTTGGAGTTCCTGGCTCTTCTTTGGTGCACTGTTCTTGTTTTTTTGCAAAGAAAAATTTAGGTAGGGTGGTTTTGTGTGTGTGTGTGTGAGAAAGAGAGAGAGATGTGTGATGTTAGTGGAATGCTATATAGGGCATTACAGGAACTATCAAAACCTTATTGCCTAGTATCTGGTCTCTAATCTTTCATCCCGGCAGTGAGCGCTTTTGTTTGGTGTGTTTCAGAGAACTATACTCTGTTACGATATTCATAATAATAAGATTTGGGTTATAATAGTAAATCTGTACTTGGATATATGAAACCATTTCTGGAAAGTACAAGGTTTAATGTATATTTACTCTTCAGCCAGACTTCCTTTTCTTCTGTGGTCTGCTCAGTTTTTACCACTCTTTTTCTGGAGTCCAGCTTTTTCCTACAATCTCTCCTTGCTTTACCTCATACAAGAGTGGGCATTAGCTGAGTGAAAAAATTTTTTTGCCTGTAATTTTCTTTTTTTAATTTGAATGTTTCACATTGGTTATATGTGACTTTGTGGGGTATCAGGGTTGCCACTGGTTGGCTGTTGGGCCTTCCCTGTTTTCCTTACCATTTTCTGCAGTCCTCTCTGGTCTCTGGGATCAGTGAACTGAGTTTGCAAGTCAGCTCCATCCACATGACAAAGGAAAGTAAAAGAAGAGAAAGGAGAGGGCTCATGGTCTGATGTGTATTTTTATTAAAAAATGCTGATGATAAACTTTTTAGTTTTCTGCTACAATCCTTTTTTCTCCTCCTACAGTGAAAAAAAAAGTCCTCTTTGTGGAACAGAAAAAAATACGCTCCCTCTAAACAATGGATTGAAAATGAATTTGATTTATAAATGAGAAGATCGAGGGTGGGATACTGATTCAGAAATCTGCAGCGTGTAATAAAAGAAGAGGAAATGGCATGGAATCACTGCCTCCTGTGATTTGAAGGCCATTGTGAAGGAAAACAATGCAGTGAAAACAAGTTCTTCATATTAGGACATATACCATTGCATCACATTTATTTATCTTTCTGGATATTTTTATAGCCCTTAATAAAATATATTAAAATAGCCTGTGCTATTGTCTTTTAGTGATGTTTTCCCCCACTATTTGAAATTTAAAAACTACAGTACTAAAAAATAACCATTGTTTCATATAAGAAAAGAAAATTTTCCATAGTGAGATTTGTGCAAGAGTTTCCAGTCTGCCCTCACTTGTACTTCATAGAAAAGGCAGGGTCGTGGTCCAGAGAGATCTTGAAAGAACTGTGCGATAACACAGATGGCAGAGGTGAGCAGGAGTGAAAGGAGGAAGCCAGCCTGTTAACACAGAAGAAACCAAGAGAACTTCTGTTTTTGATCTGTGCTTATATAATTAGAAAAATGCCATTGGTCCACACTCTCAAACTCAGGTCACCAAAGCAGTATCTAGGATTTTCTAGGAACGGTTTGGACTACTAGAATTTTTTTTTTTTTAATAAGAGGTGCTATAGTGTATTTCCATAAAGCTAATGGCTCAGCTCTTGGGGCAGTGGTACTACACAGCCAACCAGCTTGGAAATTCCACTGATTATCCCTAATGTACAGGTAAGAAATCCTGCCCTCCCTAGATCTGTTACGCTTTCCCACCCAAGCTGTTGTTTACCACAAGTTTTCAAAATTGCCCATTTCTCTCCCTGTCAAATTTCTCATTGAAGATAAGGATCAGCTCATATTTTGAGCTCTGCTGGTATGTATCCTAAAGCATTTAAAGCATTTATAGGGGAGAAGGATGGAGTGTCCACCATGACCACAAGCATTAAGAAACCAGTGCTGTTCCTGAGTAACAGGTGTTCCCTCCCTGTGGCCCAGTCTTGTCTCCTGAGGAAATGTGAGAGCGCCTCTCTGGAAATGGAATTAGACAGTTGTTGAGTCTTAGAGGCTTGTGGCATTACAGTCAGCTCTTTTTCTGGCATCTTTTGTTAAAGCTCTAATTGAAAGCAATAATAGGTGAGATCTTGGCTATTTTTAGATTGAAACTCTACATTGTGGTATTGGGTTACAAGAAAAATACTTCACTTGATTCTACCTAAACCCAGTGTAAAGGGTCTGTGACATGCATGAATCACTAAAAAAAAAAAAAAAAAATACAACTTAAAATCTGGCTTAGCAAATGACTTGTCTATTTAGAACATAGGCTAAAAGTGGCCCACAGGTGGTGTTTACAATTTTAAAAAACTCAGTTGCTGATACTTAAATGTTGAAAGATTTCAATAAACATCTAAACTTCTGGCTTCTCTTGCAGAACCAGAAGCTCTGACAACACTCAAGGCAAAGCTGAACATCAGCTGCCTTTCTTAGGAACTACTTGTGTGACCCAAGTCATACCCCTCTTTCCCTTATTTAACATTCTCTGCTCTGATTCTAGACACTGTTGCTTGCAAATTCTGCTCTTTGGTGTACATAACGGTATTCATGATGTGTTGGCAGTAGAGTTTGCTGGTTCCTGAATGGCGGGGTTGTTTGTACGGGTCTTTGTTGTAGTATCCTTAATTCTGTCTAGTTGACTTTTGCATGAAAAGCAAATCATTATAAAGAAATAATTGAAGGCTTGAGGATGACTTGGTAAATGAACATAATATTTGCAAAGAAAGGAGGTGACATTTTATAGTAAGCTGCTAATTAACAGTGCTCATCCTTAAGTACATTTTATTTCCAGGTATATTTGCTTTGGAGTTAATAGCAATCAAAACAGATCAAGGGGCAGGTCTTTTTTGTATGGATAAGATGACTGTGTTCCTGTGACCTGGACACTGACCGCTGCGATGAAATTAGATCTCTTGAGCATTTCTTCCAAGGATAGATGTGAGTAGTAAGCCAGGTAGAAGGCCAAAGCTCCCACAAAACTGTCACCAGCACCCTGTAATTCAAAGCACATTTGTAGAGATAAGCATATAGTCATTTGTTGCCCAATCTGTGTTTTCAAAATATTTAAGTATACTTTTAACTTTAGTTTTAGGTTTACAGAAGGGTACAAGGATAGTAGAGATTTCACATAGCACACATCCAATTCTGTAAACATCTAACTTCACTAGGGTACGTTTGCCACCACTAATGAAATAACAGTGTTATAGTATTAACTAAACTCCGTTCTTCATTCTGGTTCCCCAATGGCTCAGTGGGTAAAGAACTGCCTGAAATGCAGGCAATAGAAGAGATGTGGGTTTGATCCTTGGATGGGGAAGATCCCCTGGAGGAGGAAATGTTCATCTTCTCCAATCCTTGCCTGAAAAAATCCCACAGACGGAGGAGCCTGGTGGGCTACAGCCCAAAGGGTCGTAAAGAGTCAGACACGACTGAGTGAATACACACACACACCCATACTTCATTTGGATTTCATTAATTTTGCTTAGTGTCTTTTTTCTGTTCCAAGATCTCATCCAGGATACCTAAATTACATTTCATTGTCATATTTCCTGAAAGTCCTATAGCTTGTGAGAGTTTCTTAGACATTCTTTGTTTTTGATGACCTTGATAGTTTTGAGGACAGGTTGAGTATTTTGTAGAAAGTACCTCCATTGGGATTTGTGTCTGTTTTTCTCAAGATTAGACTGTGTTTATGGTTGTAGGGAGGAAGACCACAGAGGTGAAGTGTCATTCTCATCAGAGCATAACGAGGGTACATACTGTCAACATGACTTACCACTGATGTTGATCATGATCGCTTGGCTAAGGTAGTCTTTGTCAGCTGTCTCCACTCTAAAGTTACTCTGGTCCCTCTTATCACACTGTGTTCTTTGGAAGCACATCACTAAGTGTAATCCACACTTAAGGGGTGGGGAGCTATGCTCTACCTTCTTGGGGGTTGAGTATCTCCATAAATTATTTGGAATTCTTCTCTATGGAAGATATGTTTCTTTTCCCTCATCTATTTATTTAACTCTTTATTTATATGAGTATGAACTCAGGGATATTTATTTCATTCCTTGGGCTATAATCCAACACTACACTATTTTGTTGCTCAAGTTGTTCCAGCTTTGACCATTGGGAGTTCTTTCATCTGGCACTTGTGTCCTTCTGATAAACTCTCATCATTTTGTTTTTTGAGTGCTTTCCTTATTTTCTGACATTATAAGATGCTCCAAGCTCATTTTGTATATTCTCTGCTCTAGAGCTCAAATTAGCTGTTTCTCCATTAAAAATTCATCAAGGAAGTGGTGAGAGGCATTCAGATGTTATTTTCAAACTAAATGTAGGGACATATAAGGCTTATTCCATTTTTCCTGAATTTCCAAAGGCCTGCATTGGTGAAGGCCTTTGGAAACAAAAACCACCAAAGAAAGTCTGTTGACCTCGCCTTCAGATTGGGCAATACTTAGTCATGTGTTCATCCAACAAATGTGTTTAAAATAAATCTGATGACACAATTTCACTTGAAAAATCACTCTGGTATTTAACGGCTTTCAGGGTCATTGTCCAGTTTTCCCCAGTTTGTTGCTTCCTTAGTCCCAAGGGCTTTCATAACAAATCTTGAGGCTCTACTCGAGCCTTTACAAAGAGCCTTGGTATGCAGTACTGTTTCAGTTGCAGTTTAAGTATTTAATGAGCTATGTGCCTAGCACAGTGATGGGTATTTGAAAAACAGTAAAATCCATTGTGGATTAAAGGCTAATGTGGCAGTACTTTACACATACTGTTGAACTACAAGGAAGGGTTTGAGGAAAGCCTGCTTAAGGGGAGTCCTTATGAAATGGGACAGATTTATAGGGAGAAGGAAGGCCTTAGAACAAAGATATAGTAGGCGGAAGGAACTGGGTGAGCTCATGAGACAGCGAATGGCTTTAAGGAGAATGACATTTCCCCTTGTTTATACAGATAAGCCGTCAATATTAAACTTGCCAAGGAGTCATAGTAACACAGGTGTGAATTCAACACTTTCCTTCCTCCCATAATGTTTTCTGAGTACCGAAAATATGTCAAGCACTATGCTAGGTGCCTTAAAATTGTTTATTAGTGTTTCCTGATGGAAACAATGGAAAAAGAGACAGACATGCCCTCCCTTAGTTTGGAGCACAGCAGTGCGACAATAGACAGGTCTGAAAGCAGAGAAATCATGAGCTAGGTCGAGGGTGTATTATGAAAACATGGGAAATACTACAATATATGAAGAGTTACGGCAAACCCCCCCCCTTTTTTTTTGGCAAACTTAAGATTTCACGTCCTCATTCCTCCTTATATTGTACACAAAGTTAAACTCCTGGTAGGTTAAAGGCTTGAATGTAAAAAAATAAAACTAACATAATATGAAAATTTAAATGAATATTTGAATAATTCCAAGTAAGGAAACCATAAGCAAGTCACTAAACCCCAAAACCATAATGAAAAAAAGAACAGATTTAATTTATAAAAATTAAAAAAAATATATGTCCAAAGACACTGTAAATAAAGTTAAATGAGGGACTTCCCTGGTTGTTCAGTGGTTAAGACTCTGCTTCCTCTGCAGAGGGCCCAGGTTCAAGCCCTGGTAGGGGAACCAAGAACCCACATGCTGTGTTGCTCAGGCAAAAAAAAAAAAAGCCAAACGAAAAAGTACAAATTTGGTGAAAATTCTTTTAGTATATATGACATATTCCTAATATTCAAAGAACACCTTCAAATTGCTGGGAAAAAGACAAATCCCAGATAAAAATGGACAAAAGATATAGGTTTGAAACTTCAGAAAAGGAAAAGTAAATTGCCAATAAGCAAACAAGAAAAGTTGCCACATTATCAGCTATTAAAGAAATTCAAATCAATATTTTTTACCCATCAGACTGATAAAAGAATAAGATTGATAGCAAAAGCAGCAAGATGAAGATAGAGAGGACAATGATATTCTCATATAATACATTTGTTGGTAGGAATGGAAAAGAGCAATACAGTATTTGTTAAAAAATGTGTATGTCTTTTGACTCGGTGGTCTTGCTTCTGGAAATCTACAGAACTGAAAGCTCTTACATATTGGGATATATGCTCAAAGATGTTGACTGCAGCATTGTTTCTAAAGACAAAATACTAGAAATAATGTGATTTTCTATCAAATAGGAGAATGGATGAATAAACTTTTACTTTTGTATTATGGAAAAAATATGCAGCTGTTAATAAGGAAAGGTTAGCAGTATATGTACCTACCTGGAGGAATGTCCATTACTTGAGGCAAAAAAGATTTCAATATCATGATTCCATAGAGGGTTAGTGGGAGAAAAAAGAAAAACAGCTGTGCCTAGAGTATGTGTGTATTTAAAACACAGAAAAAATGAAGGATATGTATCAAATTATTAAAATTTATTTTTCTTATCTGCAAAGAATGGCAAATTCTTTTTTTCCTACCTACTTTTATATTATTGTTTAACCTTGTTATTTAAGCTTACTGTTTTAAACTTATAATACTTTTCCAAAAAAATTTAAGGCAATAAGCATATTTAATGAGAAGTTAAGTCATGCCTGTATGCCTTGCTCATTTTTAACTTGCAGCCTAACCAGAGCAGAGGCACAGGGCTGACGGGAAACATTCTGGCACCAGTGAAGACATTAGGCTTACATACTCCAGTCAGCTAATAGGCCATTTGACTGCAAAGGGGATTTTTAAGGAAGTTTAAAAAATACTATACCTATATCTGAAAAGACTCTCCTAGATCACTTAAATTTTTCCCCACTATAGCCAAAGTCATGGAAACACAGTGCTTGGTAGAACTGTGTGTGCCAGAAGCATTATTTTGGCACCAACAATTTTTACAGCTTGATTTCCATTTATTCTCAGTGCTATACAGTTTGTTGGTAGATAGCAAAGGCAAATCCTTTCTGTATTAAAAAAAGGGATTTTTTTTTTTTTCCCCTGCAAAGAAAACTCTAGGCTAGATGAAAGAAAACTGAAGTCTTGATGACTTCACTGGAGAATTCTAGCAAGTGTTTAAGGAAGAAACAATACTAATTCTATATAAATTCTTTCAGAAAATAGAAGAGACAAGGGAACACTTCCCAAGTCATTTTATAAGGCCAGCATTACTGTGGTGCCAAATTCAGACAATGACATTACAAGGAAAAGCAAAACAAAACAACAGATCAGTATCTCTCATGAATACAGGTGTATAAACCTTAAAATTTTTAGCAAATTGAATATATATCATGACCAAGTAGGGTTTATCCAAGGAATGCAAGACTGGTTTAACATTTTAAAAAAAGGAATTCACTATATTAAAAACCTCAAAACACTGTATATTACTTATACTCCAAAAAAAAAAAAAATAGAAGCAGAAAAAGCATTTGATAAAATTCTACATTCATTCATGATAAAAATTCAGTTTGGAATAAAAGTATAACTTAATCTTCTTCATAAAGAACCTTTATGAAAAATCTATAGTTAACATCATTCTTAATGAGAAAGACTGAAAGCTTCCCCCTCTAATACTGAAAACAATTCAAAGATTTGTTCTCACTGTTTCTGTTCAGCATCATACTGGATTTCCTTGCCAGTGCAATCAAAAAGGAAAAGCAGGAAAATGTATACAGATTTGAAAGGAAGAAGTAAAACTCTTACTATGCAGATGGCATAATCACCCATGTAGAAAATCCTGCTACTGCTGCTGCTAAGTCGCTTCAGTCGTGTCCGACTCTGTGCGACCTCATAGAAGGCAGCCCACCAGGCTCCGCCGTCCCTGAGATTCTCCAGGCAAGAACACTGGAGTGGGGTGCCGTTTCCTTCTCCAATGCATGCAAGTGAAAAGTGAAAGTGAAGTCGCTCAGTCACGACCCCATGGACTGCAGCCTACCAGGCTTCTCCGTCCATGGGATTTTCCAGGCAAGAGTACTGGATGGGGTGCCATTGCCTTCTCCGATGTAGAAAATCCTAAGAAATCTAAAAAAGTTACTAGAAATAGTGGTAACCAATAACTAGTAACCAATATTTTAAAAAATCAATTTTATTTCTATGTACCAGCAATTATTAATAATAAGAAATTAAAATTATCAGAGCAATACCATTTGCAGTAGCATAAAAAATATGTTGTCAGTTCTCCCTAAACTGATCTACAGATTCAATGCAATTTCAATAAAAACCCTAGCTTGCAATTTTTAGAAACTGGCAAACTGAGTCTAAAACTAATATGGAAAAAAAAAATAAATAAAATTAATATGGAAGTGCAAAGGACCTGAATAGACAAAACAATTTTGAAAAAAGTAGAACGAAGTTGGAGGATATCAACTATCTGATTTCAAGAGTTACCATAAGTTATAATAATCGCAGATGTTGATGTAAGGATAGACATGAGATCACTGGAACAGAAAAGAGAATATAGAAATAGACCCACAGATATATATGGTCAACCTGTTTTTGACAAGGCAGTTCAATGGATGAAAGGACAGTCATTTCAACAAATGGTGCTGGAACAAATGGGAATCTACATGCAAAACATGAAACTTTACCTCACACCGTACACAAAAACCAACTTCAAATGAGTCAGAGACCTAAATGTGAGCGTTAAAATGACACAATATCCAGAAGAAGAAGATACAGGAGAAAATCTTTGTAACCTTGTGTTAGGCAGATTTCGTAGGACACCAAAAGCATGAAATATTAAAAAAAAACTGATAAACTGGACTTTGTCAAAGTTAAAAGTTTTTGCCCTTCAAAAGAATATCAAAAGGCAAGCCACAGACTGGGAGAAAATATTTGCAAAACATATGTGATAAAGAACTCATAACTTGATACTAAAACTCAATATGACAAGCCAATAAAAATGAGCAAAAGATTTGAACAGAGGTGTCTTCAAAGAAGACATAGATGGCAAAAACAGTATATATAAAGATTCTAGACATTATTAGACACTAAGGAAATCCAAATTAAAAACAATGAGATAATACTACATACTCATTAGAAAGGATAAGTTTAAAAAGACTAAAATACTGACTTTTGGTGTAGATGTGGAATAATCTCATTCATCGTTTGTGGGAATGCAAAATGACATAGACACTTTGGAAAAGAGTTTGGCATTTTCTTATAACATGTAACATACACTTAACGTATAACCCAGCAGTTCTCCTCTTAGGTATTTACCCAAGAGAAGTGAAAACATATATCTACATAGAGACCTATATGTGCATGTTTATAGCAGCATTATTTATAATTGCACCAAGCTGGAAACAATACAAATGTCCTTGAACTGATGAATGGGTAAACAAACTGTAGTATATCCATATAATAAAATACTATACTTAGCAACGAAAGGAAATGAACTGCTAATACAACAGCATGAATGAATCTCAAATATTATGCTTAGTGAAAGAAGCCCGTCAAAAGACTACATAGCATATTGTATGATTTCATTGATATGAAATTCTAGAAAAGGCCGAAGTATTGAGATAGAAAGCAGGCCAGGGGCTGGAGAATATCAACTGCAAAGGGACTGCATAGAGAGCTTCCTAGAGTGATAAAGTTCTATATTATGATCATGTTGGTAAATGATTTTTAGCAAATTGAATATATATCATGACCAAGTAGGGTTTATCCCAGGAATGCAAGACTGGTTTAACATTTTAAAAAAAAGTTTGACATTTGTCAAAACTCATTAAATCATAAACTTAAAATGGGTGAAATCTTATTGCATACTAAAATGATATCTCCATAAAGCTGATATTTTAAAAATAAAGACTGGGATAGGGTGGGGGATTCAGACGTGCAGGGTCATAAATTGTGAAAACCTTAACTTTCTTAAGCACACTGGGCTTACTACAGATCTTCTCTAAAGTGCATGGTTGGGATAATTACTGAGATGTTATGACTGTCACATAGGAACCTGTCTTTTTATATTGAGAGCCCTAATTCTATCACTGCTCTTCCACTACAGATGTGTCTCTTTCTTTTGACAGCGTGGGCTTTAAAGTTAGATAGATTTGTGTTTAAATCTTGGCTTTAAACTTAGTATTTTGGGGACATTGGGAAAATTAAATTCTCTGCGACTTAGTTTTCTTATAAATAAAATGCAACTATTAACATCTTCCTCATGGGGATTTTAGGAATCTGTCATTCCCTGCTGCTCAGTATTCTTACCCAAAGTCATCAAATAGAACTCTTAAGTACTTCGCATACCTTTCCACCTTACTCCTTTGACCTCCGTTGCTCTTCTGCACACTCTACCCTCAGACTGGGCATATTAATTCCACCTTTGGTTCTTTCCCTGCACTTTCCCATCCTCAACATTTCTGCTGAGTCCCCCTTTCTCTGTGTCTAGTCTGAAAGACATTGATTGTACCTTCTCTCACCTGTCTGTGGAACCCCTTTCCTTCCATTTTCAAAAAGGCCTTCCAGATTACCCCATTTTGCCACAGCTGTTCAAAACACTTCAGTCACCTATGTGTTTAAGCTTAAAAGTGCCATAAACGTTTTCTACTTCCTGTTCACCTTTGCACATACTGGGGTGTAGATTAAATGTTCAAGTTCACATAAAAAAGAGATCCACTTGCAATTAGGTTGACCTAAAAAATGGAGAATAATTTATCTAAGGAACAGATCCCAAATATAGATAAGTTGTTAACAATTCCATTAAAATTTATTAAGGGAAGACTTCTCTGGTGGTCCAGTGGTTAAGAATCCATCTGCCAATACAGGGGACGTGGGCTTGACTTGTGGTCCAGGAAGATCCCACATGTCGCTATGGAACCACTAAATCTGTGCTGCAACTGCTGAGCCCACGTGCTGCAACTGCTGAAGCCTGTGCACCCTCGAGCCCGTGCTCCACAAGGAAGCGTAGCCCCTGCTCGCTTCAGCCAGAGAAAGCCTGAGTGCAGTGAAGGCCAGCACAGCCAAAAATAAATAAATAAAAAATTTACTAGTAATCCATAAATCTATACTGATATTAAATAAAGGGAAAAAAAACGCCAGCTAGTAAATACAGAAATCTGAAAAATCACCATTTTGAACCCAGAGTAATAATAACTAATTCAGGGAAGAATCATCAATGGATACATTAAAACTGCTGAATAAAGGTCTGATGAAGGCAGAATATTTATAAGTTTCAAAGTCTCTCCCCACAGATTACCTATTAATTACAAAAGGGAAAAAGAGTAACTCTACATGGAGAAATCTGGTGGACAGCACCTTGACCAAGGGATCAACATATCAGTAAAGAGAGAAACGGACATCACATGCTCCATGATGCGGGGCCTCGGAAAGGAAATATGGCCACCTGTGTCATATTCCTGCCCCAAATGCATAACCTAACGTGGATTATGGGGAAGCATCAGACAAACCTAAACTGAGAAAAACTCTATAAACAATGAGGTTGTGCTTTTCAAAAAAAAGATCAATATCAAGAAAGGCAAAGGTTAAGGACCTGTTTCATAGTAAAGGAGACTAAAGCAACATGACAATTCAGTGAGATACATAATCTTGGACTGGCTCCTGCACAAAAAATTTATAAAGAACATTATTGCGCTGTGCATGGAAGATAAGATTATCTCAGTGTTAAGTTTCCTGAATTCAGTAATTACATTGTAGTTTTTTTTTTTATGTCCTTGTTCTCAGGAGATATATCCTGAAGTATTAATAGGTAAAGAGTCACCGTGTCTGCAACTTACTCTCAAACTGTTCATCAAAGGAAAAAGTATCTTTATGTATTTTGAGAGACAGCAATAAAACAAATTGGCAAATTTGTTATCATTGTAAAAATGTTAATAATTGTAAAACCGTGAAGAGTATATGGGAGTATTGCAACTTTTCTGTTCTTTTAAAAATTAAAATTTTTGTTAAGAGAAGTTTTTAATAAAAGAAATTTTACTGAAGAAGTTTAAAAAAATCAATGTTGGTCACTCTTGAATTTTTAAATGGTCCAATTTCAGCCTCTGAATGATTTCCCTCTTTTTCTAAATTCAATTGAGTGGACATCTGAGACAAGCTGGAGCGAACTGAACTGAGCAAACCTCTTTCCTGCAATTGGGAATACCCCATCTCATTGAGGCAATTTCCTTTGCAACTGAGGACTAGGCAGTGACACCCAGCTGCAAGTCCAGGGGACTGGAAGGAACATTTTCTGGCTGTGACGCTGACTGCAGAGAAACTGAATTCTGCGATGTCAGTGGTAGCACTGTAATGGTGTCCAGTGCTGCATGCCAGTAACACAGCTGGTTTTCAACCAGGAGCTTTGACTGAGGCAATTCCATGTGTCAAAACTCCTCTGAGAGGCCAGAAATCTTATCTGGTTCTTCCCGATCTGCTGACTCCCCAGAGTTACACAATCCTTAAAAGTAGAATGTGCTCAATTAATGACTGCTGATGGGCCAACTCTCAGCTGCCTGGGTCTCCACCTTCTCACCAGAAAAGAGATGATGGGAGTCCGGGGTGGTGGTGGACTACATTCTTCTTCACAAAGAAGGCAGCTGTCTAGCCTCATTCCAAAAACAGTACAAGAAAGCAGGGAGGCTCCTGGCTGACAGGGGGCCGTCAGCTCAAAGACGTGAAGGCCAGTAAATATTATCTTAAAAGTCACATTGCATCAAACAGTGAAAAAACTCTGAAATTTAAGCATGGAGGGGTGGGACAGTACTACTTACGTAGAAGAGTGTTAGGGAAAGGAAGGGAGTGAACTTCTATTGTCTGCTCTGCATCCATCAGGAGGCCGCAAATCTGGGTACTTTGATATACCCGAGACTGACCTCATTTCATTTTACAATGACGTCCCCTGCCCCCAACCCCCCCACACACACCCCAAACCAAGCTGAAAAGAGTCTCCCTCCCTTTCGAATATTTATTTGGCCGCACAGGTCTTAGTGTGGCACTCAGGATCTTTAGTTGTGACATGTCAGCTCTAGTTCCCCAACCAGGGATTGAACCCGGACCCTCTGCCTCTGCACTGGGAGTGTGGAGTCTTGGCCACTGGACCACCAGAGAAGTTCCTCCTCCCTTCTGATGTATTTGTTTGTACTTCTTTAGGACACTTAAAACACTGTAGTGACTATTGGGTGTACAGGCCTAGAGTCTGGGACAACTTGAAAACTCCTTGAGGGCAGAGACCATATCTCTGTCCCTTCTGTCTCTGACTGCCTCACTCAGCGCTGACTGGATGAGCTGACCTGAGTCTCGATCCTAGCTTCACTGTGTTTTTCTCTCCTGGTGCTCTCTTCCAAGGGGGCCAGATGTCCCTCACTGAACTATGTGTGACTTTGTTTTGTATCAGTGAAAATGGAGGTTAGGTTGCCACAGCCCAGCTACTTGATAGTCTCATTGTTGAATCTATTTATACCACAAGGCTTTCAAGTGCCAATAAATTACTCGGCTGTTGATTCACATCTTCAGTATAACTATTTTTATACATTGGTATAATTTTTTTTTTAATGGAAAGTGCTTTAAAAGTAGAAGCTGTATTGTATCACTGTGATTTTCCTGTAAGTAACGTTCTTTCCAATCAATCATTCTTGGAATAATGGAATAGTTCTCATTGATACAACATGATGGTTTTAACCTTTTACTGAAAATTATTTTTGTGCCAAAAGGGGTGATGGCATAATTCATCTATCTTCAATAAAAATACCCAGGTGGCTACTATTCATTGCCTTCTCAACAATAACTTCCTCTTAAGGAAGAGCTGCCCTTAGAGAATGGACGTGCCATTCTGAAAGTCCTGCTCTCCTGAGGGCCTGCCACTCCCGGATATCCTGCCACAGCTGGAGTATCCATGAAGTGGAAGGAGCAAGACACGCCTGTGGAGAACCTGAGGCCTCCAGTGGGGTGGAGGGTGGGAGGGCAAGGCACTCTGCAGGGCTGGTGGGGTAGAGATAACACTCATGAGCAGCTGATGAGAGGAACCCCAAGAGGAGAATCTGAGAGGTGGGTACTCCTAAGGACAGCACCCAGAGGTGGCTTGGGGAGGGGACAGCCTCTGGCACCAGGACTCGATGCGATGTGGCCCTGGGGAGGCTGGTGGCTCTTTTCCCTTCTCCTCCCTTTCAGACCATCCTCTCTGTCCACCTGCCCCCACTCCCCATTCCCTCCCACTGCCCCTTGCCTGCCTGAGTCCTTGACTGTGACCCTGGTCTGCTCCTGCACTGAGCTCACCGGCTCAGTCTCTCAGGGCTCTGCTGTCTGACAAGAGACACAGTGATAAACCTCATAGGTATTGATGGGGCTGTAGAGTCTGGTTATACAAGGTGGTTCTGCATGAGGGTGCCCAGGTGACAGGGTGAC
The DNA here is from genome assembly GCF_027580195.1 of Bos mutus. Taxonomy (NCBI): domain Eukaryota; kingdom Metazoa; phylum Chordata; class Mammalia; order Artiodactyla; family Bovidae; genus Bos; species Bos mutus. The sequence goes on from NC_091627.1 coordinate 34,847,364, forward strand.
CCTGGGTCTGCAGGCCAGGCTCAGCACTCTGAGCTGCGTGCCTATTCAGAGGCACCTTCTGATTTGCACAAAGTGCCTCAGGGGTTGGCAGCAAGCCTGGGGGATCCTTATTTTAAAACAGAGGAAACTAGGTTTTAAGGAGGTTAAGTAACTTGCCCACGGTAGGAATAAAGGAGGTAGATGGCAGTAAAGACTGTACCAAGGACATCTGGGTGGAAATCTAGCGGCAGAGCAGGTGGATAAGCTATTTTGGGACTGAGATTGGGCTTCTGGCTACTGCTCAATTTTTCCTGTTTCCCCAGGGAAGGACTTATGTTTTCTGTAGTGATGAAGAATGCCAGGAGTGAAGACCATGAATGTCTTCTGGAGACATTCCAGAAGACCAGAAAGACCATGATGTCCCTCTGGAGGGGGTCCCGTTTCTGCATGTTTGGAGCAGGAGCAGAGAAGAGAATGGGAATCAGAGTTACCCTGAGCAGGTGTGGTGGAAGACTGAGCAGGTGTGGTGGAAGAGGGCGGGTCTAAAGGGAGCAGAGATTTCAGGAAAGAATAACCAGATAAATAATCAGTCTAGCCTGGGTAAGGAAGGAAGAGGTCAGGAGGGGTCAACAGGTCAGAAGAAAACAGGTAACTAAGGAATATGAGAACTAGTGTAGGAGAAGAAGGGTGAGAGCTGGTTGTGGGATGTGAGTTTATTCCCACAGAACAGAAGCGGTGCCAGGTATTAACCATTTCCTGGGAGTCGTCATGGGAGTGGGAGGCTGGAGTGGAGGTGAAGAGTCCCTGGAGGTGAGGGCATGTAGGAACTATGGGACTTGGTGATGGTTCATCCTCGTGATACTGGAGTCATCTTATGTTGGTAGCATTGCAGGGGTGGGAGGGGGATGGAGAGAGAAATGGTGATGTGGATGCCAGCGTCTTAGATAAACAGAGAATGACCAGGAAAAGAGGTCCAGGCTTTGTAATTGAATTGCATGAGCCTCGAAGATGCAGGAATCTACAGGAGGGGAGAGAAGGGGCGGCTGGAAGCCACAAGAATGTGCCTTAGGACCAGGAGCAGCTTTCACCTACAGGGGCTGTGTGGGGAGTTAAGGATGTGAAAGAGTTTACTTATGAAGAACAGGACAGCCAGAGGTTTAGCGGGCAGAGACGTGCAGAGCAGTAAGGCACCCTTTTGGGGCCCTGTGGCTCTGTGACCCTCCTTGGTCTCTGCTCTGGGTCTGTCTCCCCCTCCGGCACCATGGCTGTTGGTATTCTCCCAGGTTCTGTCCTTCACCCGCTGCCTTTCTCGTCCTCCTAGTATCCTGGGTGTGTCAAATACTGTGCTGTTACGGTCTCGACTGCTATGAACCTGAGGAGTCCTCAGTCATTACGTTTAGCCCAGATTCTCCTCTGTCTTCAGGCTTGTGTATCTTACCTACCTGTGAGTCAGCTCAACCAGCCTCATGTCTCTGGCAGGCGACTCTAACTCCACATGCCCGAATCAAACTCCTAATCTTGACCAAACATGAGCCTTTTCTTGTCTTTTCAGTTTGTGGCACTTCCACCCTGTAAATCTTGGGGGTCTTCTAGATAGCCACCAGCTGCCAAGTTTAAATTCTAAATATTTCTTTAATCTGTCCCCTCATCTCATCCCTACTCCATCCCTACCACATGCTCACATAACCACTGGAGGACCACGTTCACTTCCTTCGCTATTCGCCCTGTCTCTGATCTGGCCCCTTCTATTCCATCCTCCATACTGCTGTACATCGGGCCACCTCACTTCCAGCTTAAATCCCTTTGAACATTTCTCATCTTTCTTGGGATAATGTTTTAGCTCCTTAGCATGGCACACGAGGCTCCCCCTGCCCACCTCCCCAGTTTCATCTCTTACTTTTTCCTACTCACACATGTAACCTTGGGTCTTCATTCATGGAGATGTCTGTGCTTGACCTCATTCCTACATTAACTCCTAGACTCAACTCAGCTATGAACTTAGTCATCACATATTTATTGACTGGTACCATATTCAGAGCGCTATATTTTCCCGGATCCCACAAGTCTGGGTTACATACCCTCCTACACACCCCCGCCCTCCTCTGTGGTCTTCATCACTTCCATACCCTCGCACTAGTGCAAGGCCAGGCTCACTGCTGAAATATGTGCTGACTGAATCAAGGACTGTCAGGAGGCTGGGTGCTGAGTGATTAGGTGAGGAGCACACGCTGTCTCAAGACTGCCCTGTAGGAGGGATGACAGTGAGACAGACTTGTGAAGGTCCTAGTTTGCCAACTTCCAGTTGATAGAAAAATGGAACAGTTGTAAGGCGTGATGGGTATTAAGTGTGGCTAGAAAAAAAAAAACACCATGTGGTGAAAATCCCCAAGGTAAGAACTGTCAGGCGCCTACAGCAGAACCTCGATGATCTTGCAAGAATGATGTCATCACGAGGGTTCATTTGTTAGGAATCTGTACCCACACGGGATGATTCATCACCCAAACTGCAGAGGGACCCTAACAGTTAAAGTCCTTGCATTCCTGCCCAATGTGTTAACACATTCCATCTGACAAGCAGATACCACTTTCCTTTCTTCTCAGAACCTCTCCCTACACAAAGCTATTCAAAGCCTACACTGTGGACCTGAATTCCTCAGCCACGCTTGTGGTTCTTGAGGCCAGGGAAAAGGCAAATGGGATGAAACATGACTAAATCCCAAATCAAGGCGCTACTTCTCCTTCATAAAAAAGAATATTGCAAAGGGCTCAGGAAAGGGACAGAGAACAATGGAAATGCACCAGGCTCGCTGCTCCATCCCATCCCTGTGCAGGTAGGGCTGCTGAGGCAGCACTGAGCTGGCTCACCCTCAGGCTAGCTTGGTGGCAAGTCCTGCTTTGCTCTTGCTCCCAGGTTCCAAGAATGGGGCTTCTGCCTCATTCATGTGTGCTGGAGGTTTAGGCATGAGCATCTGGTTAGACCTGGGAGAAGAAACGTCATCCTTTGTCCTTAAAGGGCTAGTCATGGATGGACAGGAGACCTGGTGTCATGAACTTTGGTCTTGGCTTTGAAGGAGCACAGAGGGAACACACACATGGAATTAAATCCCACCTTCTTCCCTCTATGTTTCCTTTGTCATCATTTGGGAATGGTAAACCTACAGTGAAGTCCCTCTGTACACAGCTGGGAAAAATGTGTTTCTCAAGTGGAAACATGTTTTCTCAAGTGGGACAATGTGGTAAACGGTGTGGAGTCACACAGACCTGACCTGAAGCCCTGATTTCACCACTTTGGCGAGTGGACTCAACCTCTCTGGTAAACACTGAACTGGATAACGTATGTGAAAAGGTCTAGCACGGTGCCTGGAGCACAGACAGTGCTCACCAAGGTGGGGGGTACTGGGTGGTACCATCTCAGAGGCTCTTTAACTTGCTAGCGTTTCGGGAAATGGAAGCCTGTGATCTAAGTAGGAGGGTTCTAAGGGACAAAGAAGGTCATGTTCCTGTGGATCCTGTGGCTGGGGGTTTCTGCTGTGCCTGGCGTTATGTCCCCAGCTCCAAGCAGAAGAGGGCCTCCAGAAATGCTCTAAGAGTCAGGGAAGGCAGAGGAGGCAGAAGCATGTCCTGCAGCTTTTAATTACAAGGAGGCTAGGCTCCAGAGAGTTCTAGCAGTGACTATCCATGTGTGCTGGGGTCTCTGAAATCCATTTCTCTGTGGGGGCAAGGGAGATCTTTATGAGGCCTTTAAAGAGTTTGTGAGCAGAGACTAAAGAGTGTAAAACGAGAAGCAGAGAGGTCAGCGCAAGACTGGGGAACCTGGTAAATCTCCTGCTTTTATTTGGATGAAGGAACAGAGGGAGAACAGTGAGCAAGGGTTCCAGGAGAGGCTAGAGCTGGGAGGCGCTGGAGGACTGCCCAGGAGGGAGGGGCCCTGCTGCACAGAAAGCTGTGCATCTCCACCTGTGCTGCTGCTTTGATGGAGGAACTGCCTGCGTCCCCACCAGCCGGTCACTGGGCAGAGGGCTCCTGCCAGTGAGAGGAGGTGGTGGCAGAGCCCCGAGGGTGGCAGGCAGGCTGCATGGATAGTTGCGGGGACAGTGTGACTCAAGAGGACAGTCCTCAAGCTGTGCTGGAACCTGATGTCAGGGCCTCTCCTGGTTAGTGATGGACACTGGGTCACCTGGTCCACCTTCTCTGTGTCACTGACCTTACCACTCCAAATGTGAGCAGAAAGAGAAAGGCCCTGTTAGACTTCATTCCCTCCAGGGCATGCATTCTTAATGGAGGGTGAAAATTCATTCTTGTGTGCATGGGAGAACCACAGTATGTAAACAGACACACACATATATACACACATGTGTATATATAATATATACATATGTATATATTATATATACACACACTTATTTATATATATATACATACACGCATACACAGAGAAAAAATATGAATGAGTATCTGTGGTGTTAAAATTTCATGGGAGAAGATGACAATTAGGAAAAAAAAATCTCTTAAGAGGCTCCTTGGGGTGGTGGGTGGTGATTAATGATAAAAAAAAAAAAAAATGTTTGAGATACTCCAAAGTAGGGCCTCTCACCACAGAGAATTGCCAGTGGCCAGTCATACGCTTCCGGTGCGATAAGGAGCCCTAACCAACAGCCTCCAAACTGCAAGGCTAGGCAGGTGTTGGTAACTCCCTGGTTTCTTTCCACTGAGCTAGAAATTCCTCCATCTCCCAGCCAGTTCCCTTCCTGTTTACCTCATTCGACAGTCTCCATGGACACCAGTGAGCTGAGGGCAAGCCTCAAACCCTGGAGCGAGGACTTACACGAGGAGATTAGAACTAGTGTAGCCTGGCCTATCTTGCCAAGGCAGGAAAAGGGCAAATGTTCTCCTGGGCAGACAAAACTGAAGCTTAGACGATAAACATACCACAAGATATGATGCTGCTTATACAAGAGCCCCATTTCATAGCTTGAATCTGAGTATTTCTAATTTCTCTTATCAACACATATTCCCATCATAAGGATGAGATCACATCCTCTCCAACTTCAACCTTCCAGCCTTCCCTAACCAGATTAGCTTAGGGATTCATGATGGATAGTGAGAATCCAGTCTTCTTATCATTATTGTGTAAATGCTGCTGATTTTTATTCTAAATAAATCTTAGGGAATATGGACTAATTATTCTGTCATAAATGATTTTGGTTTCAACTACTGGTCACCTTAATTTATTACATTTAAATTTCAGTTAGTTGGCTGAGATAGTCTGCTTTTAAAATAGTGTGATTGAAAGAAAGCAAATATTTTCTGCCTTAATGTATTTCAAATGATCACTATTTCATATTTATCAAGTAGGAAGCCACATGCAGCAAAGTTTTGATGTGATTTTTATTTCTGTCTTAAATAGACACAGCATTTTCCTTGGCTCCACAATTTATTAGCAATTTGACTTAAAAAAAAAGCTTGGTTGCGATATAATTCATATTCCAAATAATCTGTCCATTTAAAGTATACATTTCAATGTTCTGAATATTCAGTTCAGTGTTCAGTATATTCACAGGGTTGAGCAACCATTAGCACAGTCTAATTTTAGGAACTTTCATCTCCCCTAAAAGAAACTTTGGACCCATTAACAGTTACTCCTCACTCCTCCCTACTCCCCCCAGACCTAGGAACCACTAATATACTTTCTGTCTCCACAGATTTATTAAATAGGCACACATTTGGAGCAAAATCATTTCCTTTTCTAATTTCATAATTAACCAACAGCTTATTTTCCCATAATTAACCAATAATTTAATCCTAATTAACCAGTTAGATTCCTATAGAATCTCTTGACTTTAGCTGCCACTGTGTGTGAAAAGTAAAGCTGATGTTGGCCTAGTGGGAACTGTTCTGTGTCACTAAAACTGAATTCTCAGTAAGCACTAAGGCCACAGATTTAGCTTTCTTCCTGCCCAGATATGGTCTCTTAGGAGTCTGTAAAGTTTTCAAGTTAAGTAATAAACGCACCAGGAGCTTGGTGTTTATGAATTCCTATGGTGAAGCTGTTTGTAAGTGCTAACCTCTGAGGGAAAAATCCACCCACACTCTCTTCAAGCACAGACACATTAACGGGTCTGTTTTACAATCTTGGTTGCTCTAGATTTGGTTTGCTGGAGGGAGCTTCTCTTTGGTCCTCTTGGCAGTGACTAGGATGTAGCAGTGGACACTTAGCTTTCTTTTTGAAGGTCATGATTCCCTTGCACAGGGCTGATGTGGGTGGTTTCAGCGTAGACCCTTTCACTGCTAGTGTGTGACATGTTCTGGCATGAGCATGCAGTGCCCACATACATCATCCATCCATTCGCACCATCACTCATCACAGAGCTTTCCACAGAAAGTAGCATGTCTGAAAATGAATGTATTTTCCTTGCCCCTTGTGGCCACTAGTCAGGCAGTAGTTTCCCTCTCTTAACACCAAATAAATCGGTGGGTTGCAATGGCAGAATCTTAGACATATCTACCAAGGTGATGAATCGGTCATAAAATGAACAAAAAGGTGGATCTGGCCAAGCGAATGATAACTACAGGCCTTTCCCCAACTCTTTGCCCTGACATAACGCCAGGATTACCAGATGCATTTCCATAGTACTTTCTGGTTTCCAGCGCATATTTGTAGTTGTGACTCACTTTGAATCTCATTACAATCCTGTGAAGTAGGTAGGGTGGGCCTTTCATTTTCCAGATGAGAAACCAAGTGTTAAGAACTTGCTCAAGGTCAAATGGCTAGGTGGCAGACCTGGAACGTTTCAGTGGAAGACCAGTCTCTATTAAAGCAGTCCCCTGGAGAGGCATACATGTATTCCGGCTATGCTCAGAAAGGTTTTGAAACCCATTCTTTGGAATGTTTAAAAAAGCAGTAGCACATCTTTAAATATCCTCAATAAAGGCAAGAGTTCATCTTGTAAGCCAGTGGTTCTCAAACTAGGATTGCCTTGCTAAATGCAGATCGTTGAGCTCCACCACCACCGTTTCTGATCCATTAAATGCCCAGAGAATCCCATGGACAGAGGAGCCTGGTGGGCTACAGTCTATAGGGTCACCAAGAGTCAGACATGACTGAATCGCATGCATGCGTGTGTTTCTTATGAGTTCCCAGGTGATGCTAATGTTACTGGTCCAGGGCCACACTTTGCGAATCACTATCCTCAGGAATTTCTTTCTGGAAAGAGTAAATCATTTAGAATCAAGTCTAGCAATTAAGGTGGGGGATCCAGCTAGGAAGTTCCACCAATGGCCAGAAACAATGGCAACTGTAAAGAACAACACTGGCTATAAGGGAGATCTGAATGAGAGCTCCAAAAGGTGCTGAGTAACGGCCGCACACTGGACTGACCCTTCTGGATATATGCTAAAGAACAGTTCTCCTAAGTGTTAGGAACACCTCGTGCAGTCGTACATGTCTGAAATGTTCATTATCAACCTTTTATTTTCCAGCTTTAGGAAAACAAGAGAAACCACGGACGAAACACCCACATTAGAAAGAATCCATATTAAGGAAGAATTAATAGCTATTTACAGCAGCTGAACTAGTCAGACTGGTAGAGTGGGGTCCTTTCTGTGCTGCAAACGTGATGGGTGTGGACGATGAGGGGAAAACTTTGAGTATTCCTACTCTGACTTTCTGTTGAGATCAGGATGGAAAAAGTGAAAAGATCTAATTCTGGATGCCAAAGATAAACAAGCAACATGTTATGGGAAAAAAAATGCCAGCAGAAAAGAAAAATGAACTGCATTAGGTACTTAAGCTGGGAGTCAATCCTTCATGTCACAGTAGGGAAGAAAGAGGTAGAGAACTGCCTAAATATTGCTTCTAATTTTATTTTCAATTCTACATTACATTAAACTCTCCGTGTACTCGTCTTTAATTTACAGCAACTGCTGACACAAATTGGTGTGCCTTCTCTTCTTTGACATCAGTATTTCTCGTGAATTATGCATTTCCATCTGGAATGAGGTTTATGGGGCTGAAGGCTTCTTTCATTTAGATGGATGAAAAAAGAGAGGGATCAATGGGGGGTCGAGTGCAAAATCTAAGTAAGGTGGGGCCAGATATGTTCACGGCAGCATTTCATTCTCCCCAAAGGTTGTAAGTGGTGTTAAAAAATGACTCTGGTCTTTCAACCTTCAACATATTGATTAAAATTCAACTACTAGAGAACAAGAAAAACTCTACCAACCTTCATCCCAGAACTGCCAGATTCTTTATTTATTGGTACCCTACTAATATTTAATAATAATTTGTAAGAGTAGGGTGATCATAATAACTGCATCACTTTGATCTGATCTAAAATTGAGTCAGGGACTTCTGCTCCCAATGCATGGGGCCCGGGTTCAATCCCTGGTCAGGGAACTAGATCCCACATGCTGCAACTAAGAGTCTTAGCCTATTCCAGGGCAGGGGCAGGGGCATGGCCGGCACGTGCCCAGCATGCTAAGCTGCACAGAATGGCCTGTGGAGACTGAAATTGATTAAAAACTCCATTCTGCCCCAAATGACTGTGGTGTATTAATTTATGCTATAATTTAAAGAATTCCACTATTAACGAGAGAGAAGTAAAATCCTGAATATAAGCTAAAACTGGAATAAAAAAGGCCCATTCTTCAGGCACTATTAATGGAAGCTTTGTATATAAATAACTTTATATATTGATGAATAAATGGCACTGACAACTAAAATGTCTGTTCATCATTCACTGGGTTCTAAGACTGCCCTGGCCTTCTGTGGTCAGTGATCTTTCTCCTTTGTGACTCCACCATTCGAGACAGAACACAGTTAATCCAATATGATTTAGTATCTCAGAGAAGATTCTTCTACAACATTTTCTGCCAAATGTTCCTCTTCTAACAGCTGCTTTTTTATTTCAGTGAAAGCTACTTGAAATAAAATCATTGTTCTCTGTGAAAACTGCATGCTAAATAATATAGAGCTACCAGATTATTAAACAGCAAAGGCATCTGATAATATTAGCACCAACCACAGGTTCCACTTCTGCTGATGCACAACATTTTGAGTAATTAGTCATTGCACAATATTGTATTTATATCCTTTTTTTTTTTTTTTTTTGCTTGAGCTGTTAGGCCACAAAATCAGCAGGCAGTTGCTGTTATAAAAGGGTTCTCTGGGTTATTTATAATGTTTCTGCTTCCTTACAGTTACTGCTTCACTCTTGGGTCTTGGGCCAGGTCTACACCGTGAAGGACCTGAGCAATTGTTCTGTGAATCTAACTGCTGAAGCTGGTGTAGGTGATTCACAGTGGGCTGTGTGGGCCTTGGCTGGAATACCTGGTATTCTTGTCTGCCTAACCCAGATTCATCACATACTGGCTGTTGTGTCACTTCATCAGTGGGGAGACTGTGTAGTTTCATGAAGGCTGTGTCTTTATCAGGAGTCAGCTATTGTCTAGGGCACCGGTGGTAGGGCGAGATAGGTGAACTAGCATCCTGTTGCAAAAGAGTTTCCTTCAAATGTTATTTACTTTAAATGAAGGATAAGTTTTTCTTCCAAATGTTTCTCTGTTGCATAGACCAGTGATTCCCCCAAATGGTGGCAGGCAGCCAGGCCTGCCCAATAGAAGGGCACAGAGGAATCAACAGAACATTTCATTGTCTTTTTTTGTAAATGACAGAGGCGTCTTCAGTGCCCTATGCAGAGAATCACTGATGATATGAACTGTATCTAATGGGAGGAGGTCTGAGCCTTAGGTGAGTCTGGGCTCAAAAAGAGCTGAGAACCAGAGACCAGTAGAATGATCTATTTGTTCTGACAACGAAACAGGCATCTTACGTAGCCCCCACCCTGCCACCCCCATTTGTAAAAAAAAGGAAATGAACTACCATTATGTCCTCTGAATTCTTAAGAGCTCTCAAACCCACGTCTCCACATCCCTCGTTGCCTTGTTTCCAGTCTAGGCTGCCATAATCTCTCAGATCAATGCAACACTCTTTGGATGGTTCTCTCTGCCTCCACTCTTGTAATCTCCAATTTATTCTTCACTCAACAGCCACGTTAATCTTTTTATAAAGTACAAATCTGATAAAATCTATCCTTGGCTTAACCTCTTTTCAATGACTCTCACTGCCGGCCAGAGAAAGTGCAAATTCCCAGGAGTGGCAAATCAAGGCCTTCACAACCCATCCCCATTCCAGATGTGTGTGCGTACATGTGTGCTCAGTCATGCCCAGCTCTCTGTGACCCCATGGACTGTAACCTGCCAGACTCCTCCGTCCATGGGATTCTCCAGGCAAGAACACTGGAGCAAGTTGCCATCTCCTCCTCCAGAGGATCTTTCCAACCCAGGGATCGAACCCGTGTCTCTTGTGTCTCCTGCACTCGCAGGCAGATTCTTTACCCCTGCACCATCTAGGAAGCCCTGTATTCCAGCTGTATCTCATCCTTTCCCACTCTTCTTGTACTTTGACCTCTTTACAATCAGAACTACTTAAAAAAGCACAAGCACGACCTGTTCTCTTGCTTCTGGGCCTTTTCATGAGCTGTTGCTATAGATCTTAAAGGAAAGAAAGTAGGAGGTGGGAAGCAAGAGCGACTAGTTATCCCTTTAACCTCTGTCCCACGGTAGTACATTTCTCACCCCCCTGCCACACACACACACACACACACACAAACACATGGCATTCATGCAACTCATCACTCACATGGAGCACATGTCATCAACACTGAAAATACACAAAGCAGACATACCACTAACCTAACACACACACTTTATAACACACTTACACACAAAGGGCAGACAGATGGTCAGCAATCTGTACCCCACACAGCTGTTTTCTCACGTCTGTGTCCCCCTGTCAGCCGCCATGGGCACCAAGGGCAGTGGGTTCCAACTCACTGGGCTCTACAGTTTGGCTCCAAATGGATTTTTCAGCTCCTTATTCCAAGCCTACCCAAGAAGTGTCCTCACACGATAGAAACCTTTTAGGAGACCTACAGTACAGTCCTGGGAGCTCTGCTCTTGGGGATACAACCGCAGCATCCTAGAAAGATGAGCAAACAGCAGACTGCCAGTTCACTGCTGTGCCCTCACACTGATGTCCAGGACACTGAAGGAGCAGGGAGAAGGGGAGCTTAGGCATAGGAAGCTAAGAAGACTTAATCATGGATGGGTAAGCAAGCTCCCACAACCTCATCCTATCCTTTCTTACAGGGAGAGGGACTGTTTCCTGTCCCTTCTGTTAGGGGCCTAATGGATTTAGATTTTGCTCTCCTGACTTTTGCTAAGGCTATAACAGTTTTTTTTCCCCACTACATCCTACTCCCACACCCTTGCCCCTAGTATTCCCACCACTGCTCTTCTTTAGTCTCTGGCCATTATGGCTTCTGAAGCAGGGCCAGGGGAGACACTTGGGAGTGCCTAAGATGTCCAGCTCTAGGCACATGTACCAATACATGCAAGTCCAGTTCTGGCCATGGGATGGTACTTTAGAAAAATGGGAAAAAAACCTCACAAAAAACAGTCTTGTATCTGGCCCTGGTTCAATTCTTCAAAGTGAAGATGACATTTCTGGTAAGCAGTTACAATTAGATTTTTAGAGCCCTGGGTTTTCAAATGTTCACATGCAGGATTAAGGAAGATAATTTAAAATGTTTAATTCTGCCTGATTAGCTAGTAAATGAGGTGATCTGCTGATGTGGAAATAATGTAATAGAGTTAATAAGGCCCCCCGGCATGACAGATGTCTTGTGCCTTGTCGATCAGTCTCCTCAGCAATTACCTTGTCCTCTGTCCTTTTTTACTTTTTTTTTTTATAGTCAATGAACTTTGTTTTGTCATCTTCATCTTTTATGGCAGCCAGAGTCTGCAGAGTTTGCACAGACATCATGCCCATTTATTAGTATCATTCCTAAGGTGAAGATGACTATCTCAGAGCTCATTTGGATGTAGGTTTTCTTTCTTCTATGATGCTGATTTCATTTAGCCTCTGTAACTTTTTTTGGGGGGGACCTGGCCTTTCTATGACTGGAGGTAAAACAATCAAAGGGTATGTTTTAAAATGGGAAACTGGGTAATTATTTTGTTTGCAAATCATTAAAAAAGAGCATTTGTACCTGAGATTGAGTCTCTCCGTTGGCATACTCAATGTGGCACTGAAGTACTGAAAGGCATCCTGTAGCTTCTAGTACCCCGAGAACACGGGGGGTCAGCAAGGCTGCATGTGTGCATGCTAAGTCACTTCAGTCGTGTCCGACCCTTTGCGACACTATGGACTATATAGCCCACCAGGGTCCTCTGTCTATGGGATTCTCAGGCAAGAATACTGGAATGGGTTGCCATGCCCTCCTCCAGGGGATCTTCTTGACCCAGGGATCAAACTCACATCTCTTATGTCTCCTGCCTTGGTAGACAAGTTCTTTATTCCGAGTGCCACTGGGGAAGCCACTCAGTGAGGCTAAGTGACTTACTACTTTCCCAGTAGGAGCTGGAACTCTTTCCTTATTTCAGGAGGACCAAGCATTGTACTGAGCACTGGGATGTTAAGAGTCAGACACATGGGCAGGCAGACCTAGAACCAGTTCCTGACTCTTCCGACTAACGAGCTGGATGACTCTGGGCAAGTTGTTTACCTTCGGGAGTATAACTTTCTTCTCTCTAAAGTGGCATCAGCCCATCTTGCAGGGTTGTTCTCAACATGTGAGAAAATGCACAAGGAGTGCAGCACAATGCCTGGCCTAAAGTAGCACTCCGCTTTTCATTATTAGTCAAAGGGTCCTCATGTTCCCAAGAATCTGCAAGAACCAAGGGACTTCAGAGGCTGAAGACACCTCCGAGATTGCCCACTCCAAACACACCATGTTTGGATGCACCACCTGGACCCCAAGCATAGTGAGTCATTCCCCCAAACTGTCTGCTAGTCACTGGGTAAATGAGGATGAGAACCCAGGACTTCACCTGCCCCTAGCTACTGGGACCAGTGATTCCAGTTAACCCATAGGTAATCCTCTTGAGATATTTCATTAAAAAGGTGTTTTACACTGACCCTAAATTTAGGGTTAGTTAGTTTGCTTCAGCTTATTTTTTCCTCACAGAACAGCTGACCTTTTGAGATTCAATCTCGGTCACATCTGAAGCATGCTCATTTGCTTTCTTGTGCCAGTTGACTTGGGTCAGTTCGGTTTAGTTCAGTTGCTCAGTCGTGTCTGACTCTTTGCGACCCCATGAACTGCAGCACGTCAGGCCTCCCTGTCCATCACCAACTTCCGGAGTTCACCCAAACTCATGTCCATTGAGTCGGCGATGCCATCTAACTATCTCATCCTCTGTCGTCCCCTTCTCCTGCCTTCAATCTTTCCCAGCATCAGGGTCTTTTCAAATGAGTCAGCTCTTTGCATCAGGTGGCCAAAATATTGGAGTTTCAGCTTCAACATCAGTCCTTCCAATGAACACCCAGGACTGATTTCCTTTAGGATGGACTGGTTGGATCTCCCTGCAGTCTAAGGGACTCTCAAGAGTCTTCTCCAGCACCACAGTTCAAAAGCATCAATTCTTCTGCGCTCAGCTTTCTTTATAGTCCAACTCTCACATCCATACATGACTATTGGAAAAACCATAGTCTTGACTAGACAGACCTTTGTTGACAAAGTAATGTTTCTGCTTTTCAATATGCTGTCTAGGTTGGTCATAACTTTCCTTCCAAGGATAAGTGTCTTTTAATTTCATGGCCGCAATCACCATCTGCAGTGATTTTGGAGCCCCCAAAAATAAAGTCAGCCACTGTTTCCCCATGTATTTGCTATGAAGTGATGGGACTGGATGCCATGATCTTTGTTTTCTGAATGTTGAGCTTTAAGCCAACTTTTTCACTCTCTTCTTTCACCTTCATCAAGAGGCTCTTTAGCTCTTCTTCACTTTCTGCCATAAGGGTGGTGTCATCTGCATATCCGAGGTTATTGATATTTCTCCCAGCAATCTTGATTTCCAGCTTGTGCTTCATCCAGCCCAGCGTTTCTCATGATGTACTCTACATAGAAGTTAAATAAGCAGGGTGACAATATACAGCCTTGACGTACTCCTTTTCCTATTTGGAACCTGTCTGTTGTTCCATGTCCAGTTCTAACTGTTGCTTCCTGACCTGCATACAGGTTTCTCAAGAGGCAGGTCAGGTGGTCTGGTATTCCCATCTCTTTCAGAATTTTCCACAGTTTATTGTGATCCACATAGTCAATGGGTCACCATAACATAAAACCACAGTCCAGGTGGCTTAAACAACAGAAGTGTATTCCCCACAGTTCTGGAGGCTACAAGTCCAAGGTCAAGGTGCCAGGAGATAAGTTTCATTCTGAGGCCTCTTTTCCTGGCAGGCAGGAGGCTGCCACCTTGCTATGTGCTCACATGACCACTGTGAATGCACACACAGGAGAGTGAGCTCTCTGGTGTCTCTTCTTATAAGGGCAGTAATCCTACTAGGATCAGGGTTCCACCCTTATAATCTCATTTAATCTTAACTGCCTCCTTATAGGCTCTATCTCTAAATATAGTCACTTTGGGGGCAAGGGCTTCAACATATAAATTTTGGAGGAAGCACAATTCAGTCCAAAGGCTTGTATTACATATGCTCCTCCATCTCTCATGAACCCTTCCATTTAGGTTGGTTTCTTTTTTTCTTTCTTTTTTTGCCATACCATGGTGGCATGTGGGATCTTAGTTCCCCACTGAGGGGTTTGAACCTGTGCCCCTTGCACTGGAAGCGTGGAGTCTTAACCACTGGACCACCAGGGAAGTCCCTCAGGTCCGTTTCAAATAGAAGGTGCACGAACAGTGAAGTCCATGAACTAGTTAGTACCTCAACTGAGGCATCTCTTATGGCCTGGCCCCTTTTACAGCTCCTCCAGGTCATCCATTAGCCAAAGACCAAGAGATGTGGTAAAGCCAAAGTCTGGATCATTCATTCTGATATCAGTTGTGAGAATGAGGGTTAAAGAGTTAAGCTGAGATATATAAGCAGACTCATTCAGAAAGAAAACCTGAACATGAGTGAAGTTTCTCTGAAGATCTGCTGTGCATTTGAGTGACAAACAGGCACAGTGCAGCTCTGACATTTATTCTGATATTTCCAAAGGAAACTGTATAAAATAACATGTTTTTGACGGAAATTGTTTCTTTAGAAAGATTAAGGAAAAAACTGTCAAAAGTGTGTAGTGAAATATCCAGATTTATGGAGGCTCAAGTACAATGGATCTGAAGGACATGCAAATCTACATGTCCATATATAATCAGGACTATCCATTCAGAGGTCATCCTAAATCAAGGGCTACTCAACCTACACATAGAGACTTGGGAATGCATGAGAGGTTCCTTATGAGACTGGGAGTGAACTGTGGTCCCTTTGTGAGAACAATGCCCAGTTTGCCTCTTGAGAAATATTACCTATCTTACTTGCTAGATGTGGCTCCAAATAGGTTTTTTGCTATGTCTGAAAGTCATATTTATTCCAAATTTCAAAGTAATACATTAAAAATACAGGTTTATGGAAAAATTGCAAACAAGTAAGAATGTGGAGTAGAACATAGAAGTCCTCCTTTATAACACTTTCCTATCCTTCAGTTTATTCCCTTTCCCATGAGTAATGGAAAACAGTTTGGTGTTTTATCTTTTTCATTTTTATATTTCTTTTAAATTATACTTATGGATAGCTAGAGTTATTTTTAAATCAACGGCACCATACTATATCATTTGACCTTCTTCTTCTGATGATTATGTAAACCTGTCTAGTCAATTTTTTGGTTATAGCAAACAAAGCTAAAATAAACATTCTAGGACAAATATTTATATATGTGATCAATCCTGTAGGACAGATTCTTAGAAGGAAATATACTGGTTTAAAGGCAAAACATGTTTTAAAAATTGCTATTGTCAAATTGCCTTCCAAAAACATTCTGTGAATTTATACTCCCACCAGAATTACATGAGAGCATGTGCTTTCCAATTTATTTGGATGTTGACATTATTTTTTGTGACCTAATGGGCAGTGAAGGGAATCTCACTGTTATTTTGATTTGCATATTCCTGATTTCTTGTGGGGTTGAACAGTGTCTAATTTCTTTTTCTTTTGTATTTCTTCTTCAGTGAATTGTCTATTTACATTATTCTAAAGAAATGTTTGATTTTTTTGAGTTGTAGAGCCTTTGCATAATAACACATTCACATTTGCTGTTAACAGATATTCAAAATTATGCATAGAAAAATCTGGATGGATTTATACTAAAATGTTACAGTGGTTACATCTAAGTGGTAGGATCATGAATATCAGACTTTCTTTTTTATACCTCTCTATGTTGTTTGTTCTTTTCTCCTCTTGAACACTAAGCATGTATTAATTTCAGAAAGTGGAAAAAAGTGTGATTGGGGGGTAAAGGTGATGAAGGCTCTCAAGGCAATTCTAAAAGAGCATTTCCCAAGGTACTCTGAGTATTGGCAGTATCAATATAGATGTAATTCACCTAAGGTCAAAATTTGAAAGAAATAACAGTCATTTCTTAAATAATAAATTGATAGTTAAAGTTAGCCTTATTATTTTATAGTAACCTCTTTAGCACCCAAGATCCTGTCATTCAGGATGTCATTCATTCATTACCTACTGTATTTTATGGCCCAACCCTTTCCAAAGTATTGGCAATCAACAGTGAGGGGCACGCAAACATTTTGGCTCTAACAGAAGTTTCTGGACAGAAATGTGCAAAGTCTCTATTGAAGGTCAAAATGGCTACTAAGCTTCAAAGACCCCTTAGAAACTCTACCAATTATTAACAAGTGCAAAGAATGTACATGTTGATCAGAAAGAAGGAGGTGGGAGAACGAAAGGGTTGCTAGCGAAACACAGTTCAAGGAGCATCACAAAAACTGCCACTGGCGGGGCCACATGAGACTGGTGAGTCCCCAGTCCTCTCAGCAAGACTGTGGCTCAGGAGGAAACAGAACCTAAATCTGCTGGAGTTGAGAAACACCTCCTGAGAGCACCTAAATTCAGTGGTCCTAATTATATCTGACAAATGGCCGGGTGGCTGGGGATGGGAAGCAGATGGAAACTGGGGGCAAGGTCACACCAAGATGGAAATAATGATCTTTCCGTTGTTGGATTTTCAAAGACTGAACTACCATTCTGGATGACATCTCAGAAGTGGGTCAATGGGAACCTATGCTTGAGAGCTGAATAAGCCTGTGCTTGGATGGCTGAAGGCCAGACCCCAGGATGAGGGCAATATACCAAGGAGGTTACCTTAGAAAGCTGTGGGTAGCCCACCGGCCCCAGCAATCTCCCCACCCTCATGAACTGGCTTCCAGATCAATTTTAACAGAAACAATTCCACTTCCTACTGGTACAGTCTCCAGTTTGGAGCTGATTCTCCAGCCCTGTATTGTCCCTTGGGGATATCCTAGCTGGGCTGATGCTGTCTAATGCCTCATCAACAACTGTGAATACCACAGGACTCAAATGGATAGAAAGAAAGAGGAATAAAAAATAGGGAAGATGAATCCCTCATCTCACTGGCTTCTGATTTTTCTCAGCTTACTTATATACCCTGAATTATGATGATTTATTATAAAGCGAGTGATTATTGAAAAGACAGATTTAGCCTATGGGCTGAATTCTTAAAATTAAGAGTGTCAATGTAGCTTCTAGGACTCAACCATTTACACATGGCAACTTGTAAATCAGGAATTTTACAGAGTCGACAGAACAAGGATAATTAATGTTACAGTATGTTATTTCACACGGTCACAATAATCCTACAGTATCACCATGCTTATATGTGTGTAACTCTGACAGTGGAGTGAGTGTTCAGTGCAGTCATGAACACAAGAAATCAAGCTCCTGACCTTCAGGTTGGAAGGACCTGAGCGAGGACATGAGTGCCAGAGATGGGAAAAGAGACACATCTGTCACGTCTTCCAAACTGAGCTGAGGACATCTGCAGCTATTGCCACCCTCTCACTCTAGTACAACGGGAAAAACGGATTAAAAATAGAAGCGATACATCCAACTATTAACATTGAGGCAAAACCGAACATAGCCTGCAGAGGCCTGGTGTAGAGGGGGCGATGGCTCCTTCTAGGGCTGGCTGGCTCCAGTGGACAACGTGCCTACTAACTAAAGAGGTTTCCACCATCCATGCCATTCCTGATGTACTGAGTTCCCCCCAAGATTTCCTGAGATATGACTGGAAAATAAAAAAGTTGGCTATATTTAGGTTGCACAGCAGGAGTTTTTGCTAAGGTGTAATGGATGAGGAGGAGGAGAAAAGGGAGGAGGTTACAAACTGCCTGAGAGCCAGTAATACCCTCCTGACATGAAAGTGAAGGAGCCCATTTGTTCAGAAGAAAATGCCTCCCTGGGAGTTCCTCACCTCACCAGGTGAATTAGCTCATCTTTACCAGGCTTATGAAGAAGCTGAACAGTTGTGTGCAGAACAAGCAAGAGGTTTAATAATGAAAGTGCTGGATGAGAGGAGAAAGACAGCATACAAAAGCCTGAGGGAGATTCTACGCCCAGAAAATAACTACCCTTGTTTCCTGTGGCACCTCCGTTGCTCGGGGTTGAGGAGGGGGATGTTGAGTGCCCATTCAGTAGATTTAGTAGAGCAATTAAGTGAAAAATTCTTTATCACAAGAGTATCCATTAGTGAAGTAGCTTTTTGTTATTTTTGTCTGTTCTTTGTTTTCTCAATTGAGAGATAAATACACACACCATAAAATTCACCCTTAAAAAGTGCACAATTCAGTGATTTTGAGTATATCCGCAGGGTTGTGCAACCATCAGCACTATCTAATTCTAGGACATTTTTTATCACCCCCAAGAGGAACCCCTATGCCCATTAGCAGTCACTCCCCTTTCTCCCCCATCTAGTAACTGTCAATTCACTTTCTGTTTCAACAGATTTACCTACTCTGGATATCTCATATAAATTGAAGTGAATTTATATGAAGGCTACAATATGTAGCCTTTTATGCCTACCTTCTTTCACTTAGTATAATGTTTCAGATGTTTATCCATGCCATAGCATGTATCAGGATTCCTTTCTTTGGCTGAATAATATTCTGTCATATATGTCCACCACAATTTGTTTATCCATTTATATCAGTTGATGAAATTTGGTTTGTTTCCAATTTTGGTCTTTTATGAATAATGCTGTGTGAACACTTGTAGATAAGGTTCTGTGTAATATAAATTTTTATCTCTTTTGGCTATATACCTGGAAGGAGAATTGCTGAGTCTGTTGTAATTCTAAATTTAACTTTTTGAAGCACTTCCATAGCGTTTTCCAAAGTGGCTACATCATCTTGCATTCCTGCAGGCAATGTTTGAGGCTTCTGATTTCTCACATCTTAGTCCAGAGTTGCTATTATCTGTTTTTGATTATGGCCATCCTAGTGAGTGTGAAATGGTACCTCATTGTGTTTTGCCATTAAAAAAAAAAATCCAAGCCATCCATATACATAGTGGATGTACGGTAAAAGACAAAGCTTAAAGTGTAAATGCCCCATTCCTCTCCACTCTCATGTCTATGAAGGAAATACTTTAAATTCTTTTATTGCTTTCCTCTGTTTTTATCTTCTATTTCTTGGAGTGTTTATACTGTGTGGTTTTTTTTAAAAAAATCTGTTTTAGATATTATCTGTTGAATTCTAGCTAAGGAAGATAAGCATTTAGTTCTCTTATCTTCCCTGATATGCACGCAAATACACACTCACTTTATCTTTCCATTTTCACGATATGATCATAATCTCCATGTTTGGTTAATTAATTATTGTTTCATCCTCAAATTCTGCAAGAGAGCTAAAAATCTCTGGGCATATTCAAACACACTGGATAGTTCGATATTCCACTATTTCTTTCTTTTTCCTTGTTTCTTTTTTGTTTCTGGAAGACATTCCTTCCAGAATGGAAGAGCCCTCCAAGCTCCTGCTCTAATCTGGACTGACTGAGGATGGGGTTTCTGCATAGCTACTGTCCTGGAACATTTCTTCATTGTCACTGACTTCTCTCTCTCTCTCTTTTTAATTAGTTTATTTTTTAATTGAAGGATAATTGCTTTACAGAATTTTGTTGTTTTCTGTCAAACCTCAACATGAATCAGCCATAGGTATATCCTCTCCCTTTTGAACCTCCTTCCACCTCCCTCACCAAACCCACTCCTCTAGATTGATACAGAGCCTCTGTTTGAGTTTTCTGAGGCATACAGCAAATTCCTGTTGGCTCTCTATTTTACATATGGTAATGTAAGTTTCCATGTTACTCTCTCCATACATCTCACCCTCTCCTCCCCTCTCCTCATGTCCATAAGTCTGTTCTCTATGTCTGTTTCTCTATTGCTGCCCTGCAAATAAATTCTTCAGTACCAAGTTGCATCACCTGTTTCCTGGACCCTATATCTTCCTCGGTCTTAGTTTTATCCCAGTTTACACCAGCATATCTTTCAGTATCTTTATTCCTCTGTCCCTCCATTACTATCTTCCTTTGTGCTTAATAGATATTTTCTAGTGTACCATTTAACTATCTTGATTTTTTCTTTTTTTTGTTCTTAGTAATTGTAGTTAGTTGGTGATTCCAATTAACAACTTAACCTAGTTTAGATTAATATTAACTTAATTTCAGGAGCATACAAAGCTATTTATGGATGCTTTCATGTTACCACGATAGTGCTGAGTGGTTGTAACAAAGCATGTATGCATATGGCATATAAAGCCTAAAACTCTACCATCTGGCCCTTCACAGAAAAAACTTGTCAATCCTGATCCAGCACCCTGATCTTCCTGATCCCATCTTCTCTCTCTTGCCTCCAAGTATTAAGTAATCTGTTCTCTCTAAACTGTCATTGCCTCTCACCTTTCCTGAACCTTAAGAATTAACTGCAGGAGCTCAGAAACCAAACGAAAGGGCACAAGACGATATCAGTCAAGTGTGAAAGCCTCCTTGGTGCACACGGCTGCACGTAAGATGCTCAAAGTTATTATCCACCCTGATCCGTGAAAGCCAATCCTTCAACGTGAAATTACTGAGCATTATTACTATTGATTCCAATTTGAACATTTCCAAGGCTAGTTTCTCCAATCAGTCCTATACCCAAGCAGTGCATTTCCACATGAATGTTCTGTGGTGGGCGCAGGTGGCTTTCCCTGATCAGTATCCACTTCCCATCCTCTGAAAAGAGCTCTTTGATTTTTATTTGACATCGGGGATGGGATCATGATGTGAGACAGTGCGGGAAGGGGGCTGCCAGGGGCTACCACCCAGAGGGTGCCGGTCTGAGCTCAAAGCCCACCACAAGGCAAGCAGAGCTGACAGGGGAAGGGTGAACAAGTGAGTCCTGAGGACACGGTTTAGTCTCTGCGTTCTGCCGTACCTTTGAATGTTCTACTTATGTGCACCAGATACAACCCTTGTTTGGAATTAAGTCATTTAGGTTGTATTTCTGGTTGGTAACTATGAGCAAAAGGAGTTGTGACTGACACAGATGCTGAAAGCAGAGGCTGAGCCACTTCTCGGCAGCCACAGAGGTTCGACAGCTTCACAAGGACCCTTCATTTTATTTTCAGCAAAAGAGAACAAACTCTTCTGCTCTAGTTCAGGACCTAGAATCAGTTCAGTTCAGTCGCTCAGTCGTGTCCGACTCTTTGCGACCCCATGAATCGCAGCACGCCAGGCCTTCCTGTCCATCACCAACTCCCGGAGTTCACCCAGACTCACGTCCATCAAGTCAGTGATGCCATCCAGCCATCTCATCCTCTGTTGTCCCCTTCTCCTCCTGCCCCCAATTCCTCCCAGCATCAGAGTCTTTTCCAATGAGTCAACTCTTGGCATGAGGTGGCCAAAGTACTGGAGTTTCAGCTTTAGCATCATTTCTTCCAAAGAAATCCCAGGGCTGACCTCCTTCAGAATGGACTGGTTGGATCTCCTCGCAGTCCAAGGGACTCTCAAGAGTCTTTTCCAACACCACACTTCAAAAGCATCAATTCTTCGGCCCTCAGCCTTCTTCACAGTCCAACTCTCACATCCATACATGACCACAGGAAAAACCATAGCCTTGAATAGTTTTAGTCTAATGGAGGACTTCCCTGTTGGCTCAGATGGTAAAGTGTCTGTCTATAACGAAATTCGATCCTGGGAAAATCCCTGGAAAAATGGCAACCCACTCCAGTATTCTGGAGAAGGAGGAATGGCAGTCCATGGGATCCCTACTCCAGTATTCTTGCCTGGAAAATTCCATAGAAGGAGGAGCCTGATAGGCTACAGTCCATGGGATCTCTAAGAGTCAGACACGACTGAGCAACTTCATTTACTCAATGGAGGACTGAGTTCAGAACTAATAAGGAGTCTCAAAATGCAGCATACTGAATGCCGCAGAGGACATCAGGCACCCAGAAAAGCAATCCAACTCTTCAAAGGAGGTAGGAAAAAATATAAAAGACAAAAAAAAAGAGACAAAGAGGGAGGGACGGAGCTCCGTCCCGAAGGGAGTCTTAAAAAGAGAGAAGTTTCAAACACCAGGAAACCTTCTCACTGCCGAATCTGTGCCGAGCTTTGGAAGCACAGAGGGCAACGAACAGGAAGAAAAAAATAAATAAACAATTAAAACTCAAGATTGCGAGTCCTACGGTAACTCCCCAGTGGAGAAGAAGCGCAGACGCCTGCAGGCGCCATTAACAAGCGGGGCTGGGCAGGGAGGCGCAGCGCCGGCTGCATCGCTTAGAGTAAGAATCTGGCCTGAATACCCTGAGCACTATCTGAGCGAAATAATTTGGGCTAACAAACCAGACTGTGGGATATCTACTACGCCGAAAAGCCAGCCCCAACCTAAGACCGCCACAGGCCCGCACGGAACAAAGAATTGAACAGAGATAGCCGGGCTGCAGACCTTCCTCCGGTGATAGGCAGCCAGAGCCGAAGGGGGCAATCGCAGCCCCAGAGAGACATTATCTATAAAACTGTAAGCAGGCTTTTTGCTAACTAAAACTTTTGGGGTCTGGACGGTTAACATCTGCCTAAGAAGGTGCGCCGTTTTGCGCCCAGATAACCGAAAGTGGCGGGAGGCGATAAGTCGCAGCATTGGCGCCGCCAAACACCTCATCACTTGAGCTGCTCGACCTGGGAAGAGCACAATACTCAGGCCCAACTGAGTCTGCGCCTGAGGACTATCCGAGTGCCTGAACCTGAGCGGCTTGGACCTGGGAGGTACATGCAACCCAGGGCCAGCCTTGGATTGTTCCCGGTGGAACAACCTAGAGCCCGAGCAGTGTGGGCAGGGAGGCTACACGCCGCAGTGAGCGGGGCAGACCCAGTGTGGCTGAGGCACTGCGAGCGCACACGCCAGTGTTATTTGCTTGCAGCATCCCTCCCTCCCTCCCCACAGCAGCGACTGAACAAAGAGAAGAAATACAGTTCCACCCATCAGAACACTGACACAAGCTTCCCTAACCAGGAAACCTTGACAAGCCACCTGTACAAACCCACACACAGTGAGGAATAGCCACAATAAAGAGAACTCCACAAACTGCCAGAATACAGAAAGGACACCCCATACTCAGCAATTTAAACAAGATGAAGAGACAGAGGAATAGCCAGCAGATAAAGGAACAGGATAAATGCCCACCAAACCAAACAAAAGAGGAAGAGATAGGGAATCTACCTGATAAAGAATTCAATAATGATAGTGAAATTGATCCAAAATCTAGAAATTAAAATGGAATCACAGATAAATAGCTTGAGACAAGGATTGAGAAGATGCAAGAAAGGTTTAACAAGGACCTAGAAGAAATAAAAAGAGTCAATATACAATGAATAATGCAATAAATGAAATTAAAAACACTCTGGAGGCAAATAAATAGTAGAATAACAGAGGCAGAAGATAGGATTAGTGAATTAGAAGATAGAATGGTAGAAATAAATGAATCAGAGAGAATAAAAGAAAAACGAATTAAAAGAAATGAGGACAATCTCAGAGACCTCCAGGACAATATTAAACGCTACAACATTCAATCATAGGGTTCCAGAAGAAGAAGACAAAAAGAAAGACCATGAGAAAATACTTGAGGAGATAATAGTTGAAAACTTCCCAAACTGGGGAAGGAAATAATCACCCAAGTCCAAGAAACCCAGAGAATCCCAAACAGGATAAACCCAAGGCGAAACACCCCAAGACACATATTACTCAAATTAACAAAGATCAAACACAAAGAACAAATATTAAAAGCAGCAAGGGAAAAACAACAAATAACACACAAGGAATTCCCATAAGGATAACAGCTGATCTTTCAATAGAAACTCTTCAAGCCAGGAGGGAATGGCAAGACATACTTAAAATGATGAAAGAAATAACCTACAGCCCAGATTATTGTACCCAGCAAGGATTTCATTCAAGTATGAAGGAGAAATCAAAAGCTTCTCAGATAAGCAAAAGCTGAGAGAATTCTGCACCACCAAACCAGCTCTACAACAAATACTAAAGGATATTCTCTAGACAGGAAACACAAAAATGGTGTATAAATTCAACCCCAAACAATAAAGTAAATGGCAACGGATCATACTTATCAGTAATTACCTTAAACGTAAATGGGTTGAATGCCCCAACCAAAAGACAAAGACTGGCTGAATGGATACAAAAACAAGACCCTACATATGTTGTCTACAGGAGACCCACCTCAAAACAGGGGACACATACAGACTGAAAGTGAAGGGCTGGAAAAAGATTTTCCATGCAAATAGGGACCAAAAGAAAGCAGGAGTAGCAATACTCATATCAGATAAAATAGACTTTAAAACAAAGGCTGTGAAAAGAGACAAAGAAGGTCACTACATAATGATCAAAGGATCAATCCAAGAAGAAGATATAACAATTATAAATATATATGCACCCAACACGGAGCACCGCAGTATGTAAGACAAATGCTAACAAGTATGAAAGGAGAAATTAACAATAACACAATAATAGTGGGAGACTTTAATACCCCACTCACACCTATGGATAGATCAACTAAACAGAAAATTAATAAGGAAACACAAACTTTAAAACGATACAATAGACCAGTTAGACCTAATTGATATCTATAGGACATTTCATCCCAAAACAATGAATTTCACCTTTTCTCAAGCTTATGGGAACCTTCTCCAGGATAGATCACATCCTGGGCCATAAAGCTAGCCTTGGTAAATTCAAAAAATAGAAATCATTCCAAGCATCTTTTCTGACCACAATGCAGTAAGATTAGATCTCAATTACAGGAGAAAAACTATTAAAAATTCCAACATATGGAGGCTGAACAACACGCTGCTGAATAACAAACAAATCACAGAAGAAATCAAAAAGAAATCAAAATTTGCATAGAAACGAATGAAAATGAAAACACAACAACCCAAAACCTGTGGGACACAGTAAAAGCAGTCCTAAGGGGAAAGTTCATAGCAATACAGGCACACCTCAAGAAACAAGAAAAAGTCAAATAAATAACCTAACTCTACACCTCAAACAACTAGAAAAGGAAGAAATGAAGAACCCCAGGGTTAGTAGAAGGAAAGAAATCTTAAAAATTAGAGCAGAAATAAATGCAAAAGAAACAAAAGAGACCATAGCAAAATCAACAAAGCCAAAAGCTGGTTCTTTGAAAGGATAAATAAAATTGACAAACCATTAGCCAGACTCATCAAGAAACAAAGGAGAAAAATCAAATCAATAAAATTAGAAATGACAGTGGAGAGATCACAACAGACAACATAGAAATACAAAGGATCATAAGAGACTATTATCAACAATTATATGCCAATAAAATGGACAACGAGGAAGAAATGGACAAATTCTTAGAAAAGTACAACTTTCCAAAACTCGACCAGGAAGAAATAGAAAACCTTAACAGACCCATCACAAGCATGGAAATTGAAACTGTAATCAAAAATCTTCCAGCAAACAAAAGCCCAGGTCCAGACGGCTTCACAGCTGAATTCTACTAAAAATTTAGAGAAGAGCTAACACCTATCCTGCTTAAACTCTTCCAGAAAATTGCAGAGGAAGGTAAACTTCCAAACTCATTCTATGAGGCCACCATCACCCTAATACCAAAACCTGACAAAGATGCCACAAAAAAAGAAAACTATAGGCCAATATCACTGATGAACATAGATGCAAAAATCCTAAACAAAATTCTAGCAATCAGAATCCAACAACACATTAAAAAGATCATACACCATGACCAAGTGGGCTTTATCCCAGGGATGCAAGGATTCTTCAATATCCGCAAATCAATCAATGTAATACACCACATTAACAAATTGAAAAACAAAAACCATATGATTATCTCAATAGATGCAGAGAAAGCCTTTGACAAAATTCAACACCCATTTATGATAAAAACTCTCCAGAAAGCAGGAATAGAAGGAACATACCTCAACATAATAAAAGCTATATATGACAAACCCACAGCAAACATTATCCTCAATGGTGAAAATTGAAAGCATTTCTCTAAAGTCAGGAACAAGACAAGGGTGCCCACTTTCACCATTACTATTCAACATAGTTTTGGAAGTTTTGGCTACAGCAATCAGAGCAGAAAAAGAAATAAAAGGAATCCAAATTGGAAAAGAAGAAGTAAAACTCTCACTATTTGCAGATGACATGATCCTCTACATAGAAAACCCTAAAGACTCCACCAGAAAATTACTAGAACTAATCAATGATTATAGTAAAGTTGCAGGATATAAAATCAACACACAGAAATCCCTTGCATTCCTATACACTAATAATGAGAAAACAGAAAGAGAAATTAAGGAAACAATTCCATTCACCATTGCAACGAAGAGAATAAAATACTTAGGAATATATCTACCTAAAGAAACTAAAGACCTATATATAGAAAACTATAAAACACTGGTGAAAGAAATCAAAGAGGACACTAATAGATGGAGAAATATACCATGTTCATGGATTGGAAGAATCAATATAGTGAAAATGAGTATACTACCCAAAGCAATTTATAGATTCAATGCAATCCCTATCAAGCTACCAACAGAATTCTTCACAGAGCTAGAACAAATAATTTCACAATTTGTATGGAAATACAAAAACCCTCGAATAGCCAAAGCGATCTTGAGAAAGAAAAATGGAACTGGAGGAATCAACCTACCTGACTTCAGGCTCTACTACAAAGCCACAGTTATCAAGACAGTATGGTACTGGCACAAAGACAGAAATATAGATCAATGGAACAAAATAGAAAGCCCAGAGATAAATCCACGCACATATGGACACCTTATCTTTGACAAAGGAGGCAAGAATATACAGTGGATTAAAGACAATCTTTTAACAAGTGGTGCTGGGAAATCTGGTCAACCACTTGTAAAAGAATGAAACTAGAACACTTTCTAACACCATATACAAAAATAAACTCAAAATGGATTAAAGATCTCAACATAAGACCAGAAACTATAAAACTCCTAGAGGAGAACATAGGCAAAACACTCTCTGACATACATCACAGCAGGATCCTCTATGACCCACCTCCCAGAATATTGGAAATAAAAGCAAAAATAAACAAATGGGACCTAATTAAACTTAAAAGCTTCTGCACATCAAAGGAAACTATTAGCAAGGTGAAAAGACAGCCTTCAGAATGGGAGAAAATAATAGCAAATGAAGCAACCGACAAACAACTAATCTCAAAAAATATACAAGCAACTCCTACAGCTCA
Organism: Bos mutus; assembly: GCF_027580195.1. Lineage (NCBI taxonomy): Eukaryota > Metazoa > Chordata > Mammalia > Artiodactyla > Bovidae > Bos > Bos mutus. Next base: position 34,875,075 of record NC_091627.1, read on the forward strand.
ACTCCAGAAAAATAAATGACCCAATCAAAAAATGGGCCAAAGATCTAAATAGACATTTCTCCAAAGAAGACATACAGATGGCTAACAAACACTTGAAAAGATGTTCAACATCACTCTTTATCAGAGAAACAAATCAAAACCACTATGAGGTACCATTTCACACCAGTCAGAATGGCTGCGATCCAAAAGTCTACAAATAATAAATGCTGGAGAGGGTGTGGAGAAAAGGGAACCCTCTTACACTGTTGGTGGAATGCAAATTAGTACAGCCACTATGGAGAACAGTGTGAGATTCCTTAAAAACTGGAAATAGAACTGCCTTATGATCCAGCAATCCCACTGCTGGGCATACACACTGAGGAAACCAGAAGGGAAAGAGACACGTGTACCCCAAATGTTCATCGCAGCACTGTTTATAATAGCCAGGACATGGAAGCAACCTAGATGTCCATCAGCAGATGAATGGATAAGAAAGCTGTGGTACATATACACAATGGAGTATTACTCAGCCATTAAAAAGAATACATTTGAATCAGTTCTAATGAGGTGGATGAAACTGGAGACTATTATACAGAGTGAAGTAAGCCAGAAGGAAAAACATAAATACAGTATACTAACGATGTATATGGAATTTAGAAAGATGGTAACGATAACCCTGTGTACGAGACAGCAAAAGAGACACTGATGTATAGAACAGTCTTATGGACTCTGTGGGAGAGGGTGGGAAGATTTGGGAGAATGTCATTGAAACATGTGAAATGTCATGTATGAAACGAGATGCCAGTCCAGGTTCAGTGCACGATGCTGGATGCTTGGGGCTGGTGCGCTGGGAAGGCCCAGGGGATGGTATGGGGAGGTTGGGAGGAGGAGGGTTCAGGATGGGGAGCATGTGATTTTTTTTAAAAATAAAAAAAAAAAAAAAAAAAAAGCATTCAGGATGTAATTTTATGTAATAGAAGTACTCCTTGCACTTATGTATTTCAATGCATATTTGTATCTAAAACTTTATCAAATGCCCATAAGCTTCTTTTTGATAAATGACCCACATTTTAAAGTCTTTCCTAAGCAACGAAATAAACAAACATACTGTATAAATATAATAAAACATACAATATATAATATAATCTAGTGTATATATATATAATACAATAGTAACTAGTGCTCCTTGCTATTTCATTCTAGGGAAGAGGCTTGTAAGATCCGGCAGTGTGCTTATTGTTTAAAAATCTGGCCCCATGAGGGCAGAGACTCTGTCTTGTACATCACTATATGCTGCTAAGTCACTTTAGTCGTGTCCAACTCTGTGCGATCCCATAGACAGCAGCCCACCAGGCTCCCCCATCCCTGGGATTCTCCAGGCAAGAACACTGGAGTGGGTTGCCATTTCCTTCTCCAATGATGAAAGTGAAAAGTGAAAGCAAAGCCGCTCAGTCGTGTCCAACTCGCAGTGACCCCAGGGACTGCAGCACCAGGCTCCTCCGTCCATGGGATTTTCCAGGCAAGAGTACTGGAGTGGGGTGCCATTGCCTTCTCCACATCACTATATATATGCATGTAATACATGACTGGCATATAGCAGGTATTCAATCAAGGCTTATTCAATGAATGAATGAATAAAGGTAATATGGGTATAATTCTACTGATATTCCAGTTTTATGGAGGAAACTGATTCAGAGAGGCTAAGGGACTTGTATAAAGTCCCACAGTGGGCTAGAGAGGGTTAAGATACAGTTCTCCAACCTGATTGATTGTTCTTCTCTTCCAACATATTACCTCTTAGGGCCTGTACCGCATGATCCAAAAATTCAGGTGCAGTATCTTAGTTACTAAATGATGATTTTCAAAGGCCAAAAGGATTCTGAAATTGAAAAACCTACCGTAGTATCCACAGCCTTGACCTTCTCTGTGGGAATGTGCTTTGGGACAGGTTCTGTCTGTGACAGCATCACACATCCTTCAGCACCTAAGGTGATGATTACGACCTGACAGCCCCTTTCCAGGAGCACCAACGCAGCCCTCCCAGCATCTGTGGGGCTGCAGACCTCAAGGCCGGTCAGAATCTCAGCCTGAAATACACAAAAGAGAAATGAAACAGTGTTGAGAATAAGTGACTGGGTCCACTTCTAGATTAGATCTGTTTTTCTAGGAGATATCTCCCTTCTTTTTCATAACAACCAAGGTCATGGCAAACACTGGTGGATACTGGCTCAGGAAATAAATAATAACAGTGACAACAAAAAAACTATGAAAGATGTTCCTGGAACAACTGGGAAAATTTAAATGTGGCTTGAATATTAGATGATAGTATAGAATTACTGATAATTTTCCTAGGTGTGATAATAGTATTGTGGTTCCTCTTAGGAGATGCAAGCTGAAGTGTTCAGGGTTGAGGGATCATGTCTGCAGCTTACTCTCAAATAATTCAACCAAAACAAAAATAAATACACACAGGGGAGAGGGGAAGCCAATGGAGCAAAATGGTAACAACTGATTAGGTGGAGAGGATATGAGTATTCATTGCCCATTTAGCTTTTCCTTATTTATGATGATTTTCATAATAAAGAGTTAGAAAGAAGGGAAGGGGGGAGGGAGGAAAAGAAGGAAGCAAGGGGCCACTGCCAATTATTTTCGATGTAAATCATATCCATAACTTTCACACCTAAATCCTTTTAGTCCTCTCTTGGGCCATAATGCCTTTTTCATATTACTAGTTTGCAAACCATTCATTTCTTCTGTTTGTTTTGCTTGAGAAGATGGAAGCAGAGTAGGAGAGGCTCTGATATATAGCAGAAAAAGTAATGCACTGACATTCAGAGACCTCCACTGCTCACTCACTCTGGAAACTTCTCCAAGTCACATAAAATCTGTAAAATGTGGGGCTTGGACAGAATCAGTAGTTTCTCCCAGAATATAAACAAGTCTCTAGCTGAAGTAGGGGTGAAGGGCTGCAGTCCTGCTTCCTTGCCCGGCCAGCATCTCCAAGGAACCTTTATGGTTTTGAGATAAGCAGCTGAAAGTACACTGGACTAGATGAATCATGTGATGCTTTTTGACTTAAAAAGTTTATAGCCAGATTCTGTCTTTTCTGTGTTACAGTTTAATCATATGCCATATTTACTTAAGAGTGGGTCTGTCCCTTCCTGTGCTTACTCCAAATGTGCCCAGATTAACCCTTCTTGCTGCCTATAAATCATCTCAGTGTCTGCTCATTCTTGGTGTCAGTTTTCCCAAGAGCACGGGTTTTACTAACCTCACCATGTACCCCCCAGCTTGATCTTTTCCATAGACCCTTTTAGTCTGAGTGGTTATACTATGAGGCCACTTTCCTTTTTCTTTTTATAAAAAAGAAGGTTTGCATTATTCTTCATTACTGGGATCACTTATGTACATTGAGCTGGATGGTTCACTTTCAGAAACACTGATTTCTTGTGGTTTTTAAAAAACCTTTTAAACAGCTATTCTTTAATGAAAAAATCTTGAACATGAAAAATAATGCATAAACACTCATGTACATACCACCCACCTTTAATAAATTTTACTTAATTTTATTAAATTGTACTTAATTTGCTTCTAATATTTTTCTTTAAAAAAGTTAAATGATATCTTCCACATATATTATTTAGCAATGTAGGTTTCCTCTTAACATTTAAAAATTTGTGTTGATATATATAGCTTAAAAAAAAAAACTGCTCTGTATTCCATACTGCAAATATGCTACAGTTTAAACAAAATCTGTTCTCTTTTTCATGGACACTTTCATTTTTTTCCATTTTCCCCCTTTATAAGCAATGACGTATCGGATATTCTTGATATTTATGTGTAATCTTTTTTCCTCTAGCTGTTTAAAAATATTTTTATCTTTATTAAACCCCTTGATTTTATACAGTTCCAGTAAAATGTACATTAGTAGAAAGTTATATTTATTTACTTTATATGGTGCTTTTAATACACTTTTGATGTTTTGAGGGCTCATATCTTTTCTCAATTCTACAAAACACCCTGCAGTTTTTCCTCTAACAGAGTTTCTCTTCAGTTCCATTTTCGTCTTCCTTCAGTGCAGTTTGACACATGTTGAAGCCTCTCAATCTGTCCTTCATTTCTCTAATTTCCTCTTTAATAGTTAACTATTTTTCTTTCTGTACTATTTTCCAGGAGAATTGAGTTTTCTTCCTCCAGGTGAACTGATCAAGATTCTCTTTCAGTTTGCAAATTCTTCATCCCACTTTAATGTTTATCTTTCTATGAGTGCTTTAACATTTTTTTCAATGACTATTTTTTCATTTTCAAGACTTCTGATTGGTTGGTTTTCATATTCACATACCATCACTTCAATTCTGTTTTTCTTTCACAATTTCTTCTTTTTAAAAAAATTTTATTTTACATGTTTCAATGCCATTCAAAAAAACAAGAGAAAAAAAAAAAAGAAAAAAAAATTTAATTGGAGGATAATTGCTTTACAGTGTTGTGCTGGTTTCTGCCAACAACAGTGTGAATCAGCCGCAAGTATACATTATGTTCCCTCCCTCTTGAACCGGCCTTCCATCCCACCCCATCTCACCTTTCTAGGCTGTCATACAGCGCCAGGTTGAGCTCCCTGTGTTCTCCTTTTTTAATGAATGAGAATCTTGATCATACTTAAAGTCTTTTTTGCACTGTTTTATTATTTGGATTTCATCTGGGGCAAATTCCTCTTCAGATTGTTGATTCTGCTGGATCTGTCGCAGCAGTACCTTTCTCCGTCTGTAGGCTCACTGCTCGCTGTGAGGTGGAGAGTCTGCAGATTTCACTCCCACTGGGTTTATCCCTGCCTTTCTAGTGGTTTAATGGCTACATCCACTAGGTCCCAGAGTGAGACGTTACATCGACAACAGGGAGTTCTTCTTCTGGGATTCTTGGTGATACTGTACTGCCTGTCCAATCTCTACATCATCAGTTGGCTTGGTTTTCTTTCTGATCTGAGGCAGTCTCTCTGTTCTCCTATCTCCACATGTTGGGAGCCTTCTACGTGTTCTTGGCATAGCAGCTTCCACCACTCTTTTTCCTTAGCAGGGAAGCCTTAGCCCAGCACTTCTGGTTTCCAGCCATGGGCACTGCTCCATGCTCCCATGAGTGGCACCCTTTCAGTGCCCATTACCCATCCAGCCACCAATGCCAGCTTCTGGGGCTGGAGTACAGCATACCCAGGGCTAAATGCTCTGTGATTCTGTTCCATTTCTGATTTGTAGAATTATTTATCTTGTTTTTGAGCTTGTAAGTATGTTTTCGTTGTCTCTTTTTATATTTATGAATCAGTGGTTTGTGTGTGGTGCACAAGGCGTATCTTAGGGCATGAATTTACATTGTTATCATGATTAGAAGTCATCCATGATAATGTTAAGTTAAAAAATTTTTTTTATTCCATTAAGTTTTTGAGGTCAATTTCCTTAAAGACCAGAGTTCAATTCATTTGTTCATTCATTCCATAAAGATTTACTAGGTACCAACTATGTTCCAAATATAATATAAAAGGTGAAAATTTCCAAAGATAACTATCAATATATTATCACATTGTATATGCTCTTTTCACACTGTGACAATGAAAATCTTCTGTTGAGAGGGTACCAGGGTGTACTTTCCTATGTCAATCATTAGAATGGGCTAGAAGAGACACTGTGTGACTTACAAAAGTCACATAAAAGCTACCATGTCTTCTGCTGGGCTCTTCCGCTCTCTCCTTCACCCTTCCTTAGGAGACTGGATCTAGTGGGAACCTAACTTCCATATTGTGAGGAAGCCCAGGCCACAAGGAGAAGCCATGTGTAAATGTTCTGGCCAACAGCCAGCATGTGAGTGAAAGAAGCTTTAGATGATTCCAGCCCTCAGTCTTTGAGTCTTCTAGCTGAGACCCCCAGATATTGCAGAGGAGAAACGAACCATGCTGTAACCTGTCTTATTTCCTGATGCACAGAAACCATGATGGACATAAATAGTTACTGTTGTTGTAAGTCACTGGATTTGGGGGTAATTGATTATGCAGCAATGATAGCCATTGGGATACAACAGTGAATAAGAGATGTCCATGCCCTTCCAGGAGAAGACGGAGGTATTGAATAAGGAATCTGAGCTGTGATGAGTGTTTGAAGAATAAACAGTGATGCTCTGTAAGTGTCTAACAGGGAAATCTCAACCAGTTTGGCAGTTGAGGTTAGTCTAACATCTTATTGTGAAATGGCCACTATCTCCCACAGTTTCTTTTTCCCAGCACAATGCTTGGCTGTGATGGTTGCTCAAAAATATTGCATAACCTACTGCGGCTTCTTGAAATTATTCTCCTTGTGGCAGTCTTCTTTCTTGTTTCCTTTATGTTCTTGAGAGATGAACTTAACCAAAAGGCAGATCAGGAAATCCTAAAAACCTTCATTCGGCCTTTGTACCAAGCGGAAAACTACTATTACAGTTTATTAATTATAAACTGTCTTTCTCTGTATGTTGCATTGTATAATACGTCTTGCCTCGCAATGGTGGGGGTGAGTGCTGGTCTAAAACTGTCTGGTCGATAAAAGGGAAAACATGGAAATTTTTTCCCTAAAATACTTCAGTGGCATGATATGAATCTATATAGACATTTTATGCAGATATATACATTATGACCCTGAGATGGACTGAGAGGGTGGTTCCCCAATGGAGTGGCCACCAAGGGCTTCCCATGGCATCAATGGAGAACCTGTGTCTGTCTACCAGTGCAGTCACAGGGTCTTCACAACAGAATGTAGCAGATGCTCCAGGGTTATATGTTAATTATTAAGAGCACTGCTTGATAAAATATAGGACTTTCAGTTAAACTTGAATTTCAGATAAACAACAAGTAATTTTATAGTATGTTTAGTATATTATTTCTTGTTTGTCTGAAATTCAAGTTTAACTGGGTGTCATATTTTTGTTTGCTCTCTCTGGCAGTTCTAATGGTAATTAGTCCATAGACTATGGAATGATTAAATAAGAAAATAGAACATGGGTATGACTCAGGGAATCCTTTTTCTTCTAGGACTGACTACTTTCCTTTTTTCTACATCCCAGTCAACCAAAAAAATCTGTTTTCATTATGCCCAAGAATTCACATGCATTAAAGTTCATGTGGTTAGTCCTGGATTCTTTGCTTTATCCACATACATGAAAGTCTTTTGGTCTCTCAAGGAATGAGCACAACCTTCCATCCTTACCTCACTTTCATTGCAGCAGAACACATCCGAGAGGGTGTAGAACTCGGGGTCCAGGTCAGCAATGGCAGGCGCCGGATTGAACAATGTTTTCACTACAAAGGAGTGAAAAGGGAGTTCCGTGGTTATCATTTTTAACATGGTGCATTTGTGAACATTCAGTAAGGGAACCCCCCGAGTACAACCATTTTCCCCAGCAGATTAAAAACATCAACTTAGTTATAGATGTAGAAAAGTTTGGATTGTCAATCTCTGTGATAGCCTAGTATCAATTCCTTCTTATGTCCATTTGGTCTGCTTTTTACTTTACAACATTTCAGCCCCAAGGGCAAGCATCAGTATTTACAACTAAGGTGGTAACAAAGTTCTGGCAAAGAGCAAGAAGAACATTAAAGAAGAATTTGAATGATGTGGCATGAAAGGACATGTGCAAATGTGAACATCCAGGCTGGTGAACATTTTTGCAGATTACTTTAAGCACTCAAGTCGCATGGCTAGTTCGTAAATGCATTTTCCAGGAAAAAAATAAAGACATGATAGAAAGGAAACAATGAACAGCTCAAAAATTTCCTGGTAAGGATAGTAAGTAGGAGGATCATGTACATATGCATGTTTTGAGCACCTATTTTTTTAATATCTTACAAATATATTCCATGTACTCACGCAACCATGCACATTCACACAAAAGCTTACAATCTTGGCTTCTATGGACAATCTGGGAACATAAAGTAAAGATTGATAAAGGAGGAGAAATTCAATCAGAGGCTGAGAGCTAGCTCAGAATAGGAGACTCCAAGAGGAGAATGGATGGGGACAGCAGAAAGAGGAAAAATGAGAATGTCACAGCCATCACAGTGTCAGAAATACATTTTTCAGAGGAGGAAAGTGAGCCTCAGAGATGAGGTCAGCCTGAGGACACACACTGGGAGATGGTTAAGCAGGGTCCCTACCCAGGGTCCTCTAGCTTGAAGTCTAGGGTTTAGTCATTTCTCAAGTGGTTGCCTCTCTAAGAGGACAGGACTCTGTCCATAGCAACACAAGCCCCCCATGCCAATGCACAGTATTTAACAATAGTCTTTGTTGTGGAACTTTGTAAACATTTTTAAAAAGTATTTAAAAATTATATTCACAGGAAGTTCTCCTGTCAAAACACTTATGTATCCACCAGAATACCTGACTAGATTGGTTGGTTTGTTTTTTAAACTTGTTTTTAATTGGAGGATAGTTGCTTTACAGTGTTGTGTTGGTTTCTTGGTTGGTCGTCTTTTCCTTACCCAGGTCCACTGACTTATGTGTTTAGTAACTCTAATTTACTATAAACCTGCAGAGTAAAATACTCTAGCTGCAGTCCTCAGAGACTCTTCTAGAACAGTGGTTCACAAACTTGGCTGCATATCAGCCTCGCTGGGAGAGCTTATTAAAATGCCCGATTTCTGGGCTCCACCTTCACTGAATCAGAATCTCCGGGGCTAAGGTCAGTGAGTGTGCATAGTAACAAGTTCTGCAAGTGGCTCTCCTGTGGTTAATTTGGTGCAGATCCATCCACGTTCCTGGGGAAGATGTGTATCTGCATGTAGCTAGTGAAAGCTGTCCACTCCTTCTGCCTGGGGAAGTGAGCTGGTGTATGGCTGCACCTTCTTTGGTCTTACTCAACATTTTGGTTTGGTCGGTGGATGTTGACCAGAGGTTTGTAGGCCAACGCTATTCCCACATTTTCATTATTTTAGAATCTAGAATGTCCACCCAGAGAAATTCTATGGTATATTTTTGGCTGCTCATATTTTTGCACAGGGCTATTGTGAAGCTTAAATTAGAAAATGGATGTAAAAGCCCTGTGTAAACTGTAAAGTGTTGTACAAAAGTAAAGGATTATTACTATTATTGTATTGTCCTTTAGCCATAGCCCCATACTCCCGCCTGTCCACCCATCTTGTCTGCCTTCTGTTGAAGTTTGGATCCTGGCAAAAATCTCTCTCATTGGTTTTCCTGCTTCAGCAAGGTCTCAGAGATGTCAATTATGCATAAAGGCTGTAATTGCCCAGCATTCTAAAACACCCATTTAGTTTTTAGGTTTTCAAAACAAATATGTTGTTCCCTATTTTCCACAGGCATAGAGTTGAAACACCATTGCTCACCCTATCTGATCCTCAGTTCTGCACCCAGCAGCTCTGAGCACAGGTTAGAACAAGCTGTCAGGATGGAACAATGGGACAGAGTCATTTTTCTTATAAAAGTTCCATTTTATTGCAAAAGAGCCTTGATCTAGCAATTCCTTTTCTAAACCCGTCCTACACACACATACCCAGGCCTGCAAAGATGAGGCACAGTAGTGTTCATTCAGCTCTGCTGATAACAGAAAAAAACAAAAGAAACTAAGTATCTATCAGAGTAGATAAAAAATTATGACAAATACTCCCGGCTGCTACTCAAAAAAATGAAGCAGATCTCTGTTTTGTCATAGAAAGACTTCTATAATTTATTTATAAGTAAAAAAGTATTATAGTAAAGTCTGTGCTAAGATTCCCCTCTTTTTTTAAACAAAAGAAATAAAATATAACTATATGTGTATTTATATTTATACACCTACACAGAAGAGAAAAAAGTCTGAGAGATTACTCACTAAATTAATAAGTGATTAGTTACAAAAGGCTGAGAATAAATCTGACCACAGATTAGCTGCTATATACCATGCAAAGACAAAATTCTTAAAATATATATACTATCTCACATCAAAAAACAAGTACACTCTGAGCGAAATGATATAATGTCTTGGTTTCATTTCAAAATAATCCAAGGGTATAAGTGAAACAAGACTGGCCAAGTGTTGATAACTGTTGAAGCTAAATGACAGTGTATATGGGTTTACCATACTATGCTCTATATGTTCACATATATTTGAACTTTTTCACAATAAAAAAACAAATTTTAAAGAAACTGTGGTGGATTCATTTTGATACTTGGCAAAACTAATACAATTATGTAAAGTTTAAAAATTAAATAAAATTTAAAAAAAAAAAAAAAAAAAAGAAAGTTACATTGAATTTTCAGCAATAATTGCTGGATTGAGAAATTCTGCAATTTAATTTGACTGTAAATACTGTATAAAAACCAGTCAAATCTTATTTGCCTATATCTTACTAAGGGGAAGCATTCTTACCAAAAGAAATTGAATACATGGGATTAGAGTCCAACTAATAACTAAATTTAGGAGAAAAGTGAAACTACCATAAAGAAAGGATCCTCTTTGGCTCATGCTACCATAAATAAGCATGGATATTTTACCGTGATGACAAAATGAAGAATCAGTAGATGGAGCTCATCAAAGAAGAATGCAAATTTGTAATAGTCAAGATGGAAAAAAAAATGATGTCATCCTGGAACCATGCGAAACTAGAGAACACAGGATGTGCAATGCCTTGGAGTAACTTGGAGCTTCAGAGGTGACAGACGGTACCCGACAGTAATTATTATTCATTACCATGTACAATGGACTGAACTCCCGATTGTCTTAGCCTGTCGATGGCTGGCACAATAATATCAGTGAGGAACTGGTGAGGCCCAGGAAGGCAAATGTACAGGCAAAGACAGGAAAATGAAGCTGACTCTTAATGATGTCAGCATGAAAGGCAGAGGCTGGATAGTTAGAAGGCCCTACGAGCGAGCTCAGAGAAACAGAAGACATCACCCTAAGTAAAGAAACCATGGGAGAGTTGGGCTACCCAAAACACCGGCTAGCCAGTCTCTCACTCTAGAGCTTCCTCTCTGTGACTTGAGCAGCAAAAACACCCAAAGCTTGGGTGATGTGCTGAACTATGTCATCAAAGTCAAGGTGGCCAGCCAAGAAGCCTGGTTTGCTAAATGGAAAAGGACTAAAGTGGCATTAAAAGATATTTTGTATCCTACCTAGAATTTAATTTCTTGGCGATCTTACAATTTCAATTATTTATAATTGTTCCTGTAATGTTCCATTTGCTTTAAAATGGATATAAAGACCAGAACCAACATGCATAATTTCATCACAAGCAGCTGCAGCACCAGCTCGGCTGTGGGCCTCTCTTACAACACTGTGACCTAGACAGGAGAGGGCTGCGGAGGGATCTCACGTCATTTTTGACATTGCAGGTGTTGCGTAAAACCAATGCTTTCATTTTGGTAAATTCTGAGACAGTATATACAAAGATGTAGCGGGGACTTTCTTCTCTGTATTTTAACACCTGATATATAATCCAGTTGTACAATGTGTTTAATTCAAACCTCACTGCTTATAAATATAGAGATAAGGGAGTCGTGAAATAAACCCATGGCAATGGGTTTATTGTCGTCAATGGATGACGACAATGATTTTACCATCTTTGTTGTAGATGGAATAATGCTGATCAGCACCTATGCCAGCCCTGGGCAATGGACAGGACACTCAGTGCTCAACAGATCTTCATGCTCTGCCTGTTCTACTCTGTGATCAGCCCACTCTCACATTACAACATTAAAGGAATGTGAGGGCTCTCAGTCCGACTCCCATCTTTCACGGAAGAAACTGAGGCCCAGTGCGAGGAACTGACATACTTGCACGAAGTCCTCCATTTGGTAAGTGATTTGACTCTGAATTCAAAGCCATACGTCATGACTCCCAAACCAGTGCTACTTCTATTGTACTATACACTTCTCTCAGGTGAGAACGAAGACACGTTAAATTCAAACACACACACACACACACACACACACCACTCATAGTATAGAATCTAAGCTATGTCTGACTGATAAGTACCAATTGGAGACCAGCTGGATACTAGACAAAGGCACACGTGTGCACGGTTGCTTGTGTATGTGTTTTATGTGGGCAGGTAGGGGACACACTGCCGAAAACACTGTAGGGTCTTGTCTCTGTGACTTAAGCAGTAATAACACTGAAAGCTTAGGCTACATGTTGGACAGTATTACAATTCATTGGTTTCACTTTTCTACAGATACTCTTCATAAAGGCTCAGTTCCTTGAAATCAATGGGGCACGGCAGTTTCTTTATTTAAAGTTTGCCCTAGGACACAGAACTTGGGTCTTGGAGTCTGGAATTGTGGTTTCTACAGTGACCTTGGTTGAGCCAATTACTTAACCTCTCCGAGTCTATCTTCTCCTCTTTAATCTGGGAGAATAATGTGTGCCTTACTTTGTCATAAGGCTTTTCTGAGAATCAAATATGTATGAAAGTGCTTTCTAAACTGTAAAGTACATACAGGTGCAGGTATTACTAGTCCCAATATTACAATTTAAGAAAGATCATGCAGAATTTCCTGAGGCATGCTGGCTCTCAGGGAAAATGTGAAGTAGACTAGGTGGACTGTGGCCCTGCATCACCTACTCCTGCCCATTCCTGATGCCCCAGGTCCTCCAGCTCCTCAACAGAAAACTGCCTGGCAGATAACAGAGGAAACACTGCTGGACCCCAACCAAATGACCACCCGGGTCAGGCTGCCTGCCCATCCAGATAACTCTAGCCTCACCTGTGAAAGGTTAGCTCTTCCACTGTGGTTGCTGTACCTTTCTCTCCTCCACAAGCTGGGTAGGTAACAGGCTATTAGACTAGGACAGAAGAAGAGTCATCTCTGAGAAGCAAGGGATAGCAGGAAAAAAAGAGAAGTTACATGAGAACATGCTTTGACCTATACAAGGAAAGATAAGAGCTTGAATGAAGAGGCTCATTGTACTCACATCACCTGATTACGATGTGCAGTGTGGAGAATGTTTACCATAAGCCTTAGACTTTATCTGTGACACCCTAAGAAAACGTAACCAAATGAGTTTTGGCTTAAAATTCTTTCTGACGGCTTCATGTCCATTAGAAATACATTAAATGTCAGTGAGAATTCGCCACAGCATATTGTTTTGCCAAGAGGAAATTTGTTAAATCAGGACATACGTTTTAAAATTCTCCACAAAATTATTTCGATAACTTATTTTCCATTTATTGCTATGTAGAACACTTATACTTTGAGAGAAAGCACTTATAAACATACACACATACACACACACACACTTTTCCTTTTCTTTTTTTCCTTTTTGTCTTGATGAGAAAGTTTGATCTGGAAAAGTCAGTGTGGTTCTCTCCCTATTTTCTTCTTAGTATAAGTCACGAAACTATGGCCACAATATCAAGAAGCCACTGTCTCAGATAAGTGGCTACTTTTTATTTTTATTTTTTTCACCAAAGGGTGCTGAGATCAGGATATTATCCTAATTTTAATTTAAAAAAAGAGGTGAAAGAGGGAAGAAAATTGGTGTCTACTGAGAAGTACTACACCAAACTTGGCATCCTATTTTATTTCATTCTTAGAACAATTCTCCAGTGTTCTTGCCTGGAGAATCCCAGGGACGGGGGAGCCTGGTGGGCTGCCGTCTATGGGGTTGCAGAGAGTTGGACATGACTGAAGCGACTTAGCAGCAGCAGCAGAACAATTCTGTAGGGGAGTATGTCTATATGCGTTTGACAGATATGGCTCAAAAATATCAGATAATTCTGCTAAGACTATAAAGCTAACAAGGAACAGAAATGGGATTCTAACTCAGATGATTTCCTATTAGTCAGTGGTTAAAAAAAAAGAAGCAAACAGAAAGAAACTACTTAGATTTTTTTCAAGTTTGTTATATGTTGGGGCGAGAGAAGGGGAGTGGGCGAGAGAACAGATGAACCAAGATTAACCATGAGCTGACAACTGTTGAAGCTGGGTCATGGGTTTCCTTATAGAATTCTGCCTGCTTTTATGTGTTTGAAAACTTCCAAAGCCTAAGATAAAACAAAAAGAGCTACTTAAAGGACATTGAAACATAGAAAATATTACATATAAATAATCTTTTGTTGTTTTTAGAAAAGATGATAAAGTTTTACAAAAAGGAGGAAGATTTAATCTTCAGTACTTGAGATGTTTATCCAAGTGTACCTGGGCAGTGATTATCCATGACCTGAAGCTTAAACTCTGCTTCTCAGAATGGAACTTATTCTACTACTTAAGAGTATATCTTGGACAAGCAGCTCTTTCAAAGATTCCAGTTACTACATGAGTTATTTCTGCTACTAGACTCGAGATTTATATTTCAGAATATCAGAAATGCTACTAATGTTATTTCTCCCCTCCCCATTTGTAAGGTTTTCTAACATTATTGAGAACTACAGGAAGACAGTGAATCTCAGATGGGAGAAAATATTTTACTGCAGAAAAATATGGCATTGCTTAACTTGAAAGGTTAACTTTCACTGAGACAGTGATAAAAGCTTTATAGAAAGAAGGACAAATGTGTAAAATTACCTCCATTGCTGTGGGCTATTCTCAGGGCTTCCAAAGAAGTTGCAGGAGTTACTTCTAGCTGGCAGATCATCACTTTGGCTCTGCTGATGGCACTGGCTGCTTCCCTCAGGTCTTCTGTATTCAAAAGTAAATTTGCTCCAGCTACTATAACGATGATATTCTGGCCTATAAAGAATTTCTAGATGTTTATATTAAAAATCAAGCAAAATCAAGCAACAACATCCTGCAGTGTTACATTCACCCTCAGAAAACCATTATATAAAAATGTGTTATAAGTATCAATTTTAATATTTCTAAGCCATTCAGGTTAAATTTTGTATTCCCCATGGATCTTCTTTTATATCTCTGTAGGAATCATATTATTCTTATCATCTTGAGCAAAATCTAAAAAAAAAAAACAGATTTCCCTTTCAATATTCTTATGTACACAGAATATTAGCTGATAAATTATACATAACATTTTGTTTCTCTTATGGGAAATGGCTGATACAATGTATATGGTAAAGATTCTGAATCCTAAATGACAGATGTCATAATGATGAGTATAAGCAGGAAGAAGCTTGCTTAATGCTAAAAACTAATGCTCTGTAGTATGCAGTCAGTTCACATGTATGTCCCAGGGTATTCTTAAAAGTGATTTTGTAAATCAAAATGCATTTTATAATATTAAACAGATAAAAGCTGTACTAGGTAAGTAGGGAGACAGTGGTATCTGGCCTGTACTGTACTAGATCAAACAGAAGCAGGACTGAGGAATCTTGTATGCACATCACTTGGAGCCACTCTCTACAGTCCAACCCAAGCTGGGGAGGGGTGGTGGTGCGTTTTCTCTGTCAGGTGAAGTCTCCGGAGCTGTGCCGTCCCCTAGGGTAGTCATGAGTACAAGCCATGTGTGGTGACTGAGCCCTTGAAATGTGGCTCGTCCCAACTGAGATGAGCTTCAATTGCACAATACATAGCAGATTTCAGAGACTGAGTAGTAAGAAAAGAAGGTAACATCTCATTATTTTTAAAGAACATTTTGATTACATGTTGAAAGGATAATATTTTGGATTAAGTCAATATATTAAGATTAATTTTACCTGGTCCTTTTTACTTTTTAAAATGTGACTAAAAAGGTGGCTTAGTGGTAAAAAATCTGCCTGCCAATGTAGAAGATGTAGCTTCAATCCCTGGGTCAGGAAGATCCCTGGGAGGAGGAAATGTCAACCAACTCCCGTATTCTTGCCTGGGAAATCCCATGGACAGAGGAGCCTGGTGGGCTATAGTCCATGGGGTCACAAAGAGTCAGACATGACTTAGCGACTAAACAACAACAGGGGAAAGTGTAAATTTATGGATATAATTTGCATTATAGTCTATAGGACAGCCTGACTCAGAGGGATGGGCTGCAGCAGTCTTCTGTGCTCTAGGCTGCTTGTGCTGATCGTGTATAGACATGACCTAAAACCTCTTCCGACTACAGAACACGTGCCGGCCTGTCATCTTACCACAGGTATGTGTGTTGACCAAGGAGGACCTGATAACATGGGGGTGGTTCAGGGTAAACCCAATCTCAGTACTGGAAAAATTCAAAGTACCTGCATCCTGGAAGACAGCATACCTCCTCCTCTCTCTCCTCCAGTGACTTCATTCTCTCGGCCACAGTCCACTGCTGCTCTGTGTTGCTGACGGGTTTGGCCTGGCTTTGGCTGATGTCCAACAAAGCCCAAGACTACAGCTGTCTGGTGGACACTGTCATATGGCTAGCTCATTCATACCTTAAATTTAACTTGTCAGAACCACTATTCATCCCTCCACTTAAAGATGCTGCTTGTTGCCTCTCTGGGTGTCTGTGTTAGCTCTTATCTCATATGCTGTACTGGAGAAGGAAATGGCAACCCACTCCAGTGTTCTTGCCTGGAGAATCCCAGGGACCGGGGAGCCTGGTGGGCTGCCATCTATGGGGTCACACAGAGTCTGACACGACTGAAGTGACTTAGCAGCAGCAACAGCAGCATATGCTGTAAACCAGACAAAGTTTACTGTAATAGGCAGCCCATACACAATATTAAATTGTATTTTTGCATGGAAAACGTGGTATTGTGTCACCCAGATAAGGAAGAAATAGAACTTGACGATATCCCTAGAAACCCCCCCACCACCGAAAAAGAGGATTCAGACAGGGAATGAGCTGTTGTTGGAAGTGATAATTACATAAGATATGGCTTAAAGTAATGGACACAGACTGCTGTTAGAATGAAAACTTTCGTCTACTGTTTTTAATTGGAATATATTTTTTGGGGTTGTTATTGCAACTTTGAGATCACTAAAGTAGACTAAAAATACCATAATTTCTGTGATAAATGATTTTGTGAAACTGCATTATAAATAAAAGACATATTGGGACAGTTCAGTTCAGTCAAATCCTAATTTAATACAGTGTACTCTGACTCCTGACGTACAGTAGGTTCTTCTGTCCTAGGAGCTCCATGAAATGCTTGGTCCTTCTGAATATTGTGTGTGTGTGTGTGTGTGTCTGTGTGCCCAGTCATGTCTGACTCTTTGTGACCCCATGGACTGTAGCCTGCCAGGCTCCTCTGTCCATGGAATTTTCCAGGCAAGAATACTGGAGTAGGTTGCCATTTCCTACTCTGGGAGATCTCCCCGACCCAGGGATCGAACCCTTGTCTCCTGCATTGGCAGGTGGATTCTTTACCACTAGCACCATTCAGAGGGTGGTGGGAAGCTCTCTGAATATTAACTCTGATTAAAAAAAATCTTATTTAGGAGTTTTTACACTTAAAATAGTTGGCAGAAATTCTAAAAACCTTCCTTGAGGGTAAAGAGAAGTTACTGTGTTTTTTTGACTGCACCTTGTGGCATGTGGGATCTTTGTTCCCCAACCAGGGATCGAACCTGCACCCTCTGCAGTGTAAGCATGGATTCTTAACCACTGGAACATGAGGGAAGTCCTGGAAGGTTACTGTTTTTAAAAGACACATTTCAACTATTGCAAGGTCCTGTGACAGACATGGTTGTATATATATACTTTTGAGATTTGATTGCTGTTTAAAGAGCAGACAAAATTGAACACTAACGACAAGTTATAGGCAATTGGTTGCTGCCATTTGCTCAGTAAATATTCTATAAATATGATTCATCAACTTTCCTTTGCACCTATCTATTTACATGTATTTACTTAGTAACTGAAGTGACAGATGAATACTTAACTACTTTTAGAGATAAATATCAATTCTGGGTTCACATGAAGGGTAATGGGATGCTACAGAATATAAGTATAATTTTGAGGCAACTATATCACCTCATTTGTATTGGACGGACAATTTTGTATTTGAGCAATCAACTTGGGAAGTATAAATAAAGGGAAACATATATATTTAGATTGGAAAGACCATACATTAGGCCTTGGAGTGGTGGGTACGGTAAGAGATCCACAGGAATAGGGTAAAAAATGGATGTTTCTGCTCTAGTTCTGGAAACGATATTCCAACGTGCAAAACATATACCTTCATTATCGACAATGATAGAAGCAGCTCCGGTCGCAGCATCTTTAGTCTGATATGTAAATTCTAAAAGAAAAAAGAAATCATCACGTATGTACAGCCTGGCAGGGATAATCTATTTTTTAACAATTTCAATGCAACACTAATCCTTGGAAAACTTTTTAACCTTTAACCATCTGGAATGATAAAAAAGAAATAAGTAATTAGTGCTAATTTATACCCATCACCTACACAGTGAGGAACATACAGGTCTTCACACTTAGTTGTGCCTTTTTTCTACATTAGTGGCAGCCCAGTAAACCACCCCCGCTTCCAGTTCCTTCAGATTATTCACAGTGGTACATGTGCATTTTCCTAGACCACCATATTTCTTTTCTTTAGTGAAAGAAATGACAGACTTGAGATGAAAGACTAAAGGTCAGACTCATAAAATGAACTTGTTTGATTCTCTTCATTTTCATAAGCTTTGCATCTCATCAAGGATTATGGTCTGGCGCGTAAATGGAAATGTTGATCAGGCAGCCTTTGGCAGCAGCAAAAAGCCCTGAACTGGAGCCAAAGACCTGCATTCTAGTCCTAGCTCTGGCTCCAGCTTAGCTGTGTGCTCTTGGACACATTCAGAACCAATCTGGCCTTCAGTTTTCTCTCTTGTGAAATGATGGTATCAGCATCAGTGGTTTCTCAGATCATTTCCAGCTATGACATTCAATGACTTTTCTTAAAATATCTTCTGTGAATGCAGCACCTGTTTTCTCTTGTCACCTACTTTTGAAACATTTCTACGAGATGAAGGTTTGTAACCTCCTACCATTTTATTCCCATCTGGAGAAATGTATATGAAAGAAGTAACCAAAGGGTAATCAGGCGAGACTAGACAAAGCTGAGCATAAAAATTCTCTGGCCACCAGGGGAGGATCTAATAACTCTATTCTATATTTGACTTTTCTTATAACCAGATTCCAGAAGAAAGTTATAAAAACTAACTTTAAGAAAGATGAAATTTTACCTGTAGAAATATCATTCTGTTTTAAGTTTTCTATATAATCATTGCCAAAGGAATCTTTGCCAACCTGTACCAAAGAAATGATGAACATTAGATGTTTTACACTTAGTAAAATGCTACAATGTAGTTTTTAGAATACTTAGCATTTTAAAAGGGCATATCTGCACGGTACTTTATAAACATTAACTAATTAATCTTCTTAATGTAAGATGCTAGACTTGATTTCAACCCAAAGAATTGTTATATATTAATGTTCCATTTATATCCTGCCTAAAATGTGAAGCATTTAATGACTGTCACAAGTTCCATAGCTTCATTCTCATTTTGATCTGTTCATACGAAAATTCCCATTGAGACAGAGCTGTCCACCATCAACAATCCTCAATATTAATGAAGAATCTGTTATTCATACTATCTGTACTATCTATAGATAGTATATATCTATATATACTATAGAGATACTATATACTATCTATACATAGTATATATCTATATATCTACACTATCTATAGTATATACTGATATACTATAAGTCACTCTACATGAAGACAACTTTGGAATGACCTGCCTGCTGTTTGAGAATCTTCTTTATCTTCTCCTCTGAGCCTGACATAGGGAGCAAAGAAGAGAGAATTTAAAAAGCCCTAGCTAATTTGGGTAAGTTGGTACAGTTGAATTCTGTTGTTTAGCATCCTAGCATGCATTCTGGTAATGATACTTCAGTTTTTCCTTTGGATTCTTCCAGTCATAGACAACATGAGTAGGGTGGCCTATTTGTGAATCTGTATTGACACATCATTATCACTTAAACCCCACAGCTTACATTTGGGTCCACTTGGGTATTGTACAACCTTTGGGTTTTGACAAGTGTATAGACATGTATCCACCATTATAGTCTCATACAGAATTTGTTGTTGTTCAGTCACTAAATTGTGCAGCCCCATGGACTGTATCACACCAGGCTCTTCCGTCCTCCACTATTTCCCGGAATTTGTTCAAATTTATGTCCACTGAGTCAGTGATGCTATCTAACCATCTCATCTTCTACCACCCTCTTCTCTTGCCTTTAGTCTTTCCCAGCATCAGGGTCTTTTCCAATGAGTACACTCTTGTACTCAGAATACACACACACACACACACACACACACATAAAGCTATGTATCTTATTCCTTTCATAAGAACAATATAGTCAACTGGGAGCATATCTATGCCTAGGTTCCAATGTTCATTGTATTGAAATGTGGACAAAAAGCAATGGAGATCTGAGTTCTTTTTAAAGGGACTTTAAAAAGTCTTTTATTTGTACATTACAGAGTTGCACAGATGACTTGTGCAATGTTTTGTTATTGTTGTTCAGTTGCTAAGTCATGTCTGACTCTTTGTGACCCCATGGACGGCAGATGCCAAGCGCCTTTGGCCTCCACCATCTCCCAGAGTTTGCCCAAATTCATGTCTGTTGAGTTGGTGATGCTATCTAACCATCTTATCCTCTGCTGCCCCCTTCTCTTTTTGCCTTCAGTCTTTCCCAGCATGAAGGTTTTTTCCAAAGAGTCAGCTCTTTGCATCAGGTGGCCATAAAAGCATGCCATCTTCCCTATTTCCTCTCCCACAAAATCTCTTACACATTCATTCTTCTGGATTTACTTTAAAAAAGGATGAGAGAAGTGAACATCTTCCAATCTCCTTTGTTTACTTCTGACTCAAATATAAGCCTCCTCCCCAGCAACTGGAAGTTGATAACCAGAAGACCACTGACAAAATGTGGTCCAATGGAGAAGGGAATGGCAAACCACTTCAGTATTCTTGCCTTGAGAACTCCATGAACAGGCAAAAAGATATGACACTGAAAGACGAACTCCCCAGGTCGGTAGGTGCCCAATATACTACTGGAGAAGAGTGAAGAAATGACTCCAGAAAGAATGAAGAGATGGAGCCAAAGCAAAAACAACACCCAGATGTGGATGTGACTGGTGATGGAAGTAAAGTCATTGCATAGGAACCTGAAATGTTAGGTCCATGAATCAAGGTAAATTGGAAGTGGTCAAACAGGAGATGGTAAGAGTGAACATTGACATTTTAGGAATCAGTGAACTAAAATGGACTGGAATGGGTGAATTTAACTTAGATGACCATTATATCTACTACTGTGGGCAAGAATCCCTTAGAAGAAATGGAGTAGCCATCATAGTCAACAAGAGTGTCTGAAATGCAGTACTTGCATGCAATCTCAAAAACGACAGAATGATCTCAGTTCATTTCCAAGGCAAACCATTCAATATCACAGTAATCCAAGTCTATGCCCTGACCAGGAATGCTGAAGAAGCTGAAGTTGAATGGTTCTATGAAGACCTACAAGATCTTCTAGAACTAACACCCAAAAAAGATGTCCTTTTCATTATAGGGGACTGGAATGGAAAAGTAGGAAGTCAAGAAATACTTGGAGTAACAGGAAAATTTGGCCTTGGAGTACAGAATGAAGCAGGGCAAAGGCTAATAGAGTTTTGTCAAGAGAACACATTGGTCATAGCAAACACCCTTTTCCAACAACACAAGAGAAGACTCCACACATGCACATCACCAGATGGTCAATACTGAATCAGATTGATTATATTATTTGCAGCCAAAGATGGAGAAGCTCTATACAGTCAGGAGAAACAAGAGCAGGAGCTGTCTGTGGCTCACATCGTGAACTCCTTATTGCCAAATTCAGACTTAAATTGAAGAAAGTGGGGAAAACCACTAGACCATTCAGGTATGACCTTAATCAAATCCCTTACGATTATACAGTGGAAGTGACAAATAGATTCAAGGGATTAGATCTGATATAGTGCCTGAAGAACTATGGATGGAGGTTCATGATATTGTACAGGAGACAGTGATCAAGACCATCCCTAAGGAAAAGAAATGCAAAAAGGCAAAATGGTTATCTGAGGAGGTCTTATAAATAGCTGAGAAAAGAAGAGAAGCTAAAGGCAAAGGAGAAAAGGAAAGATATACCCATTTGAATGCAGAGTTCCAAAGAACAGCATGGAGATATAAGAAAGCCTTCCTCAGTGATCAATGCAAATAAATAGAGGAAAACAATAGAATGGGAAAGACTAGAGATCTCTTCAAGAAAATTATAGAGATACCAAGGGAACATTTCATGCAAAGATGAGCACAATAAAGGACAGAAATGGTATGGACCTAACAGAAGCAGAAGATATTAAGAAGAGATGGCAAGAATACACAGAAGAACTATACAAAAAAGATCTTCATGACCCAGATAACCATGATGGTGTGATCACTCACCTAGAGCCAGACATCCTGGAATGAGAAGTCAAGTGGGGCTTAGGAAGCATCACTACAAACAAAGCTAGTGGAGGTGATGGAATTCCAGTTGAGCTATTTCAAATCCTAAAAGGTGATGGTGTTAAAGTGCTGCACTCAATATGCCAGTAAATTTGGAAAACTCAGCAGTGGCCACAAGACTGGAAAAGGTCAGTTTTCATTCCAATCCCAAAGAAAGGCAATGCCAAAGAATGTTCAAACTACTGCACAATTGCACTCATCTCACACGCTAGCAAAGTAATGCTCAAAATTCTCCAAGCCAGGCTTCAGCCATATGTGAACCGTGAACTTCCTGATGTTCAAGCTGGTTTTAGAAAAGGCAGAGGAACCAGAGATTAAATTGCCAACATCTGTTGGATCATTGAAAAAGCAAGAGAGTTCCAGAAGAACATCTATTTCTGCTGTACTAACTATGCCAAAGCCTTTGATTGTGTGGATTGCAACAAACTGAAAATTCTTCAGACCACCTTACCTGCCTCCTGATAAATCTGTATGTAGGTCAAGAAGCAACAGTTAGAACCAGATATGGATCAACAGACTGGTTCCAAATTGGGAAAAGAATGCATCAAGGCTGTATATTGTCACCCTGCTTATTTAACTTATATGCACAGTACATCATGCGAAATGTTGGGCTAGATGAAGTACAAGCTGGAATCAAGATTGCTGGGAGAAATATGAATAACCTCATATATACAGATGACACCACCTTCATGGCAGAAAGTGAAGAACTGAAGAACCTCTTGATGAAAGTGAAAGAGGAGAGTGAAAGAGTTGGCTTGAAACTCAACATTCAGAAAACTAAGATCATGGCATCCAGTCCCATCATTTCATGGCAAATAGATGAGGAAACAATGGAAACAATGACAGACTTTATTTTTTGGGGCTCCAAAATCACTGCAGATGATGACTGCAGCCATGAAGTTAAAAGACTCTTGCTACTTGGGAAAAAAGCTATGACCAACCTAGACAGCATATTAAAAAGCATAGATATTACTTTGCCAACAAAGGTCTGTCTAGTCAAAGCTATGGTTTTTCCAGTAGTCATGTATGGATGTGACAGTTGGGACTATAAAGGCTGAGTGCTGAAAACTGATGCTTTTGAACTGTGGTGTTGGAGAAGACTCTTGAGAGTCCCTTTGACTGCAAGGAGATCCAACCAGTTAATCCTAAAGGAAATGAACCCTGAATATTCATTGGAAGGACTGATGCTGAAGCTGAAACTCCAATACTTCGGCCACCTGATGTGAAGAACTGACTCGTTGGAAGAGACCCTGATGCTGGGAAAGATTAAAGGCAGGAGGAGAAGGGGACGACAGAGGATGAGGTGGTTGGATGGCATCACCGACTGGATGGACATGAGTTTGAGTAAAGTCTGGGAATTGGTGATGAACAGGGCAGCCTGGTGTGCTGCAGTCCACGGGGTCACAAAGAGTCAGACATGACTGAGTGACTGAACTGAACCAGAAGTCACAGGAATAGAAGCCAAGTAAAGGAGTCATTCATTGCCCACCACTGAGAGCTAAGTGAAAGTACCTTGAAAACCACAGTGAATGCTACAAGGGCAAGGCCCCTGGAATAACGACAGTTACAAAGGAATCCTCACGGGTATTGTTGGAGGCTTTCCCATTTTCCCTTCACACTTTGGCTGTCAAATGTGTGAAAACTTTAAATGTTCCATGAGGCAAAATGGCGCTTGTGTGAATCAGGGCATATGGAACTGAATTTCAGTTCTGCTATTATCCTAATTCAAAGGCTTTGCAGTTTGCTGTAAACTGTTCCACCTGAGCCAGGCTATAGGGTGGGACTTGTATGAGTTATCTCAGGCAGGTAGGAAACCAAGATTTCTCAGCCTGAGGATGCCCAGGTTACACCCCAGACCAATTAAATCAGCCCCCGTGGCAGGCGGGACAGTGGCAAGGTCCCCAGGTGATTACAATGTGTGTAATCACTGAGAGCTAACCTCCAGTCAAGGCTGCTGATTGCATGGTTAGAGCTGGGAGAGTGTCCGGAAAGCTGTGTCTGAGTGGAAATGAAGAGGGGGAGCATGGTCTTGCTTGGTTTCTATTGGGAAGTCAGCTCAGTGGGAGCCTGGTGGGACCTGCAGAATCTGCTGGGGGCAAGGGGCCCATCAGGATCCAACACTGCATCAAGGTACTGTAGAATCTGAAAGCTTTCTTTGGCTTGTGTTTGCTGACTCCAGATTGATTTTGACATGGCCCAGGCTTGCTTCCCCTGGCTTCTATTTCTCCAAAACTCATAATTGGCAAAGTAGTAGGATTTCTGTTTTTCAGAGTGGTCAGTAGAGGCACTCCTAACTTGAATGGTCAGTGTTTATATTAAAAACATGCTGTGAGTACAATATATTTATGCCTATTTCCTTGCCTTCTACTTACAAGAACTAAGAAGTCCTTTCGTCTCTCCTCTACCTAATCAAACCTCACCTGTTTCTCAAGCATCAACTTAAGGCTTACCTTCTCGATTCTAGCCCTTGATATTCTTTTTATTTCCAGAACTCCTACAGCATTCCTCATGGATACCATATAATTAAACACTTAATTGAATACCATCTTATCATGTTTGCCCAGTCTTAAAGTCTAGTCTTCCTAAAGGCTTACTGGAGACTCTAGCTTAGCATATATTTATCCCTCCCCCAGTCCTGTGCACTAAAGGTGTTCTGTAAATATTTGATCATCTTAATTGCTTGTCAGCTCATTTTCCTTGAATCTAGCTTATCATTCTTAAAGGGACATAATTTACAGGCATCCAGACTATGCTGGTTATGGCTACAGAAAGCTTCTAGCCAAGGTTTTGCTTAGAACAGCCTTCTTGAAGGCCCCCTCATATTCTTTTGATTGCAGCACTGAAATACTTTTGGGAAGAAAGACTCTGGGAAAACCACATAGTCTGAGGCAGCCTGTGTCAGGCTGTTGCAGGTGAGAGAAGCCAAGTCAGCAGCAACCAGGGACAACCACTCACACGTAAGCCAAGGCAACTTATGGAACGCCAGGTGCCCTTCAGGAAATCCCAGGTTTCAGCCCTACCTGAACACTGTAGAGTGGAACTTTCTGCAATCATGAAATGTTCTATATCTGTGCTGCCCAATACAGACACTTGAAAATGTAGCCAGCATGACTGAGGAACTCAATTTTTTTTCTTTATTTTTAATTGAAGGATAATTACAATATTGTGTTGGTTTCTGCCATACATCAAAATGGATCAGCTATAGGTATACACACGTCCAATCCCTCTGGAGCCTCCCTCCCACCTCCCTCCCCATCCCACCCCACTAGGTTGTCACAGGGCCCTGGTTTGAGTTCCCTGAGTCATACAGCAAATTCCCACTGGCTATCTACTTTACAGATGTTCGTGGTTATGTTTCCGTGCTACGCTCTCCTTTTGTCCCAGCCCCTCCTTCCTGCCCTCTGTCCCCATGTCCAGAAGTCTGTTCTCTTACGTTTGCGTCTCCACTGCTGCCCTGCGAACAGGTTCCTCAGTGCCATCTTTCTAGACTCCACATATAAGTGTTAATATACAATACTTGTTTTTCTCTTTCTGATGAAGAACTCCGTTTTTAATTTCACTTGAATTACATTGAAATATAAATAGCCACATGTGGCCAGTGGCTAGTGTAATGGACAGTGTGGCCGTGGAGAGATGTGAATTAGGATCATGGAAAAGTAAAGGGCCGGATTGTGTTGGGAACAAGAGCAGTTCCTCATGCTGAGGGCACCGAGGTGCTTCCTTCACTCCGAGGACTGGAAAGATCTCTCTGCATCGAGGGAGAGCCACTCAGTGGCTTCCACCGTCCAGAACTATGACCAGTGTTGAGGAGAGTAACTGCAGTTAGTACGGTCATGATAACCAACACTGTCAAATGGGTGAGGAATGATGGGCTGCTTGGCATCCTTGAATGGCAGAAAATATCTAGGAATTCCACCCATCAACATATACTTGAGGTAAATGAAACAGGGGACCAAGATAGCATACCCAGGGACACATGAAATGATCTATACTGCTAAAAAAATGATCACATGTATTAAAACAGGTTCCTGAGTTTCAAAGTTAGAATACATGAAGATACAATTAACAGTAAATCTAAGTTGAACATAATTTAATCTTTATGATTCAAGAGATTTTGTGGCTTTTCAGTGCCTGAGGGTCACAATGAGCAGCACGTTGAAGAGGCTATAAGCTGCATTTGTTGTCACATAACAAAACTCAGCAGTTGCTTTTTTTGGAGGAAAACCCTCATGGTAATTTTATAACTTGTCATTTGTGGCTTTATCATAAAAGATGAAAGAAGAAAACATAAAATTCCAGTTCATGCTGTCTGGTTGTTTAAATCCTAGATAAATGGGTGTTTACCTTACTGAATGATGGCTTTTAACATGCAAAGTTAATGTTTCAGTCTCCATTATCAGGCCTGCTTATCTGAGAGTGGTGGTGGGTTTGTGGTAATCCAACTGTTTCTTCCATTCTTCCTGTATGAGGCATATTGGTTAGGGTCATAGGATCCTAGTGTTTGAACATGCATTTCTATCAATACAGCCAACTAGTTTTAGCTAGTCATCTTTCAACAGAGTTCAGAAAAGAGATTTCACTTCATTATGTATATTATCTATAAAGGCCTGGTGACTAGTTTTTGATCTTTGAAGATTAAAATCTCAGTGCACAATCAGTGGATTGTCCCACAGTAATCTAACATAGAGGGCTTTCCAGGTGGCACTAGTGGTAAAGAACCCGCCTCCCAATCCAGAAGACTTATATAAGAGACTCAGGTTTGATCCCTGGGTCAGAAGATCCCTGGAGGAGGGCATGGCTACCCACTCCAGTATTCTTGCCTGGAGAATCCCATGGACAGAGGAGCCTGGTGGGCTACAGTCCATAGGGTTGCAAAGAGTTGGACATGACTGAAGCAACTTAGCACACGATCTAACATTTAGAAGGGTACTTTTATGGCTAACGTGATGGATACATTGCTTTTCAAGTTTTTTGTGGTGAAGGATCAGGTTTCTGTTTTATTTTTTTCCCTTTTTTTCATTTTCTATACATTATAGACTAATAATTTTTAAAATACAACAGTAAAATAAAAATACAAGTCATATAAAATACAAGGCCTAATTTATTATTGTTATATTCAGCAGCTATAAAGGTACCTTCAGATTGCTGAAAATGCTAACTGCTTACTCTCAAGTTTCTGTACTGTCCTGATCAGTGACAGTTTGCCCTGAGGACCAGATTTTGAGTGGAACTGCTCTAACATACTGCCTCTGTCACAGACCTTTATGCCTTTAAAAAATTTAAAAAAAATTTTATATTGGAGCACAGTTGATGTTCTGTGGAAGAGGGCAAGGGCGGGATGATTTGGGAGAATGGCATTGAAACATGTATAATATCATATGTGAAACAAATCACCAGACCAGGCTCGATGCATGATACAGGATGCTCGGGGCTGGTGCACTGGGATGACCCAGAGGGATGCTACAGGGAGGGAGGTGGGAGGGGGGTTCAGGATGGGGAACACGTGTACACCTGTGGCGGATTCATGTTGATGTATGGCAAAACCAATACAATATTGTATCTAGCCTCCAATTAAAATAAATAAATTTATATTAAAAAATGTTGTGTTAGTTTTAGGTGTACAGCAAAGTGGTTCATTGTATACACATACATGTGTCTATTCTTCAAATTCTTTTCCCATTTAGGTTATTATAGAGTATTAAGCAGAGTTCCCTGTGCTGCACAGTACGTCCTTGTTGGTTATCCATTTTAAATATAGTAGTGTGCATATGAATCTGACCATTCTTAAGAGAAAATAGATGACTGCTTATATGACAGTTTAGACTATCCCATTGTGTGAAGGAGGCGAGACCAGGTAATTTTGTGACGGTCCTCCCAGTTTGCTGATTTGCTGTGTGGGCTGTCAGGGTCCACACCTGCTCATGGCTTCTTTCTGCCCTCATGGGAAACAAGGACCCTGGGCTTATGCTGGGTCACTGAACCTTGAGCTGTTTATGCTATCATTCTCCTTCTAAGCTGCTGGTTTTTGATATTTAGAAATAACTTCCTTCTAACGTTTGGCTTCAGTGAAATGGAGGAGGAGGAAATACTTAATTCGGGTGAGGTCCGATGCAATGTGTCCTAACAGGCTCTTTGCCCTGCCAAGTAGACCTTCATTTTCTATATCTGCCTGAATTTTTAATGTTAAAACATCACCTCCAATTATGCGTGGACCATGACTTTGGCTCATGACTCAGTTGAGTACTGCCTGCACAGCTCTTAACTTCTGGAAGTGTCTCATTACGCATGTATCACTGTACACATGTTGATGGACTCTTGTTTAGCAGCCCTCATCACAGCTGACAGACATTTCTCCTGAGTTCAGTGCAAGATGTTGTACCTGTATCATCAAACAGTGTTCCTTCATCAGAGCTCGAATCTGAGCTTGTTGCAAGGCAGTAGTAGATAGGTTAATGTTGCTAAGAAAGCCATAGAACATTTTCTACCTGTTTTTCTTTTGCTTCATCTGTTCATTTTTATCTTGAGTAATTTAATGATTTTGGTTTTCTACTTGGAATTTGTTATCTTTAAGAAACGGAGAAGGCAATGGCAACCCACTCCAGTACTCTTGCCTGGAAAATCCCATGGATGGAGGAGCCTGGTAGGCTGCAGTCCATGGGGTCACGAAGAGTTGGACACGACTGAGCGACTTCACTTTCACTTTTCACTTTCATCATTGGAGAAGGAAATGGCAACCCACTCCAGTGTTCTTGCCTGGAGAATCCCAGGGACGGGGGAGCCTGGTGGGCTGCCGTCTATGGGGTCGCACAGAGTCGGACACGACTGAAGCGACTTAGCAGCAGCAGCAGCATAAGGCAGTTAGGTTAATTTGCTCAATAAAAATATACCTCACAATTGAATGAAATATTATGATTAATGGTTAACAATAACTCTTATTAAAAGATATTTTATTTTTAAGAAGCCTAAGAATATGATGCACTTTGTTTAAGCTTAAATAAATCTATATCTAAAGGTGCCTCAGGGTATCTAAGCAAAGTAAACTTGTACAGGTTTTAGATGAGGCCATGTTTCCATGTCCTTTCAGTACAGATAATCAGGGTAAATTTCACTGTGGGGCTAAACCACAGATGACTAGATCAGGCACTGTAGACATAAAGAACTTTCAGAATTGTACAGGTGCTCACATAGCCATCACACACAGACCAGAATAAAACAAACAGCACAGCTGTTTAATCAACCTCCTTACTGGAGCATTTCCCAAAATACAGTCCTCTGTCTTCTATTCTGCTCACCTCCACTCCTATGGTTTCATGATTCATTTCCCAAGTTCAATTCCACAATTCAAATATTAATATTTTGCATTTCTCTTTGCCTCATGTTCAACAGACCTAAAAGAAAACCAACCTCAAAATCGTTGAGTTGGATGACATTGCAGGGGACATCCATTTTTGACTTTAATGGGCTACAGGAATGGCTTTTATAAAGCTTCCAACAGGGGGTTCTCTAACTCTCCTTTCACATCTCCAACTCTAGGGGACTCCCCTCTGCCCAGGGCACCCATTTTTGGTACCTTGCTTCCAATACCAGTACTAATTCTCTGTCCAGGTTTCCCAGCCAGGAAATG
Source organism: Bos mutus (assembly GCF_027580195.1). Taxonomy (NCBI): domain Eukaryota; kingdom Metazoa; phylum Chordata; class Mammalia; order Artiodactyla; family Bovidae; genus Bos; species Bos mutus. Next base: position 34,905,051 of record NC_091627.1, read on the forward strand.
ATAACATCTTCTTTTCACTTCCCAAGCCCCGCTTAAAGCCTGCACCATCTGATTGTTCCCCAAACCCCCATTTATAATCAGGTATAGGATGGGTCAGGCCTAATACTTTTAATCAGCTCCTTCTCCCAGTCCCATAATTCTTAGCACATAATAGGTCATCAATAATTAATTGCTAATTGATATTTTAAAAATATTAAGAGCTCAACCTTAGCAAGTGAAGGTTTCTTAATTTGAATTTTGTGCTTCATGTGATGTTTTTAACCAAATAGCCAGGTGAGAATTATATCATCAATTAGAATAAAGATACAGTTCCTTAGCAGATGAAGTGATAATTGTATAGTTTATACATCATTTAAAGACTCCTGTGGAGAGAAAAGTGCTGTATATAATGGGAAATGACATTTCAGAGAAGTTTTGGTAAAATCTACCCAGCTCACAGGAGAGAGATTATTCTTTTAAATTTCTCATGTTTTTCTTATCCTCTACTGTGCAGACCCTAGCTAGCTTTCCTAAAGCAAATAAATGATTTTCCCCGTTATACCAATAAAATTTCATTAAAGATGCAAAAATTGAAACTTTGGCAGCCAATTTTGTTTTATTTTCAAATAATTTCAGTAGAATGGATAGAAACAAGATTTCCATATTTTACATGTCTTTTCTTAACATACCTGAAAACAGAACTAAAGATCAGTTATGTGCAGTTCATTAAGGCCCAGATTCCTTTCTGATCTGAGATACAGCATTAGAAGGAAACAGCTTAGAGGTGAGGCAACCACCAGTTATTAGATCAAATTTCCAAAAGCCACGCTGCTGGAGTGAAACTTGCTAAAAACAAGATGATTCATGCTGTTGTTTAGAAGCTGGACCACAGGAACCCATCAGAGTAGACTAATTCCCCTCACTTCTCACACTCCAGTTATAAACCTGTTAAATTCAGGGAATGCAGCATTAAGTTATTTGAGGACTGCTACTTCCCAGAGGATTCAGTGAGGTAGAAATTAATACAAAGGACAAGGAAGATTACTCTCTCCTATTTAAATCTTTAAAAACAATGAGCCTCTCAAAGGCTCACACAGATACTTAAACAGGCATGTACATGTACTTGTTTATAGCGGCACTGTTCACAATAGCCAAAAGGTGGGAACAGCCCATCAACAGATACATGGATAACTGGTATATACAATGGAATATTATTCAACCACAAAAGGAATAAAAGTACTGATACATGCTATAAGGTAGATGAACCTTGAAAACATTATGCTCAGTAAAAGAAGCCAGACACAAAATGTCACATATCATATGATTCCATTTATAGGAAATATCCAGAATAGATAAATCCATAGAGACAGAAGGCAGATTGGTGGTTGCCAGGGGCTGAGAGGAGGGGGAATGGGGAGAAACTGCTTAATGGGTAAGGAGTTTTACTTTGAAATGATGGAAATGTTCTGGAACTAGATAGATATGGTGGTTGTATAACACTGTGAATATACTAAATGCCACTGAATTGCTCATTTTAAATAGTTTATAAAAAAACGAGCTCATGTCTTAACCAGGTTCTTGCCTCTAGAACCCTCTTCACTGTACTTTGTGCTTACCTTGCACACCATGGATGTCTTTGCTCCAAGCCTAGCAGCTTGGACACACTGGTTGGCACCTTTCCCTCCAAAGCCAATAAAAAACTTATGTCCATGGATGGTTTCTCCAGTTTTTGGCAGACGAGAAGTAAGGCTATAATTTAAAAGAAAAAGAGGGGGGAAAAGCACATTGGAAACTGCAGTCAATTTGAGTTTTTCAGAAGACAGAGGGAAGTTTATCTGATGGAGCCCTGGTCTTAGCAGCCAGAACTGCAAGCAGGAGCAAGAAGGATTCTCTTTTCCTTGAAGATAATATTCAGTAGTTTGTATCACTATCAAGAAGTCATCTGTTTGACAAAATTCCTCACTCTCATACCACTGTAGCTGTACTTCAGAGCACAACTCTTAGCGTCTGTACTGCATCAGGGTTGTTCATGGGTGCCTCTGTTTTCCTTCTCGTGGAACTCCAAGAGGGAAGTAACTTCATATTCTCGCTTCCCAATGCCCAGCACAGAACTTTATTCACAGTGGGACTTAAAAAATGGGACCAAGTTAATGTGTTCTGTACAGGTTTATCTAGTCACTTACAAGAAGGAGGAAGTGTGCTATAATTCTGGTAACCATGTGTAAGACCTAAGGAGAAGAGGGAAGTTGCAAATCCAGGCATGAAACAATCTTATTTGTTTCCTTGGGGGTGGGGTGGAAGTAGGGTATTTAGATGGCAGGATTAGGTTTTAGTCCTAGTCCACCTGTATACCATCCATTTCATGCACTGACTCAAAAAGAGCATTAATCAAAAAAAAAAAAAAAAAGGATTCTAAAGATCTTAGTTTACAATTTTTACTATAGAAAATTCCAAGCATAAAACTATAGAAACTGTTATAGTGACTTCCCCTAGCCCCATGTACCTATCACCCAGATTTGATTATTGTCAACTCAAAGCCAATCTTTTTTCAGTTTGTACCTTCACTGACATCTCCAAGTGCTAAGGATTTTTACTGACATGTTACTGCCTAGTGAGGATAGTATTAAGTGAGGCAGAAAGAGTAAAAGACTTTCTCTAGGATAACATTAAAGATATAAGATGTGAGGAAACAGTACCTTTGAAGAATAGACAACTTTAAAAGGAGAAAGAGTTCTGGGTATAGGGACAAGTGGAGAAGATGGACTCCAGCAGCATGAGGACTGCTCAGCTGGCCACAAAGAAGTGGGCCAAGGGCTGTGCATGTGTGTGTGCTAGGTCGCTTTAGTCATGTCCAACTCTTTGTGACCCTATGGACCGTAGCCCAACAGGCTCCTTTGTCCGTGGGGTTCTCCAGGCAAGAATATTGGAGTGGGTTGCCATGCTCTCTTCCAGGGGATCTTTACACCCCAGGGATTGAACCTGGGTCTCCTATATTAGCAGGTGGATCCTTTACCACCAGGGCCTGGAGCCAGTGGAGAGATAGCAGGCATTAACTAGCTTTAGACAAGAAGGAAAGGCCAAGAGATAAGTCCACAATGAGTCAACTGAGAACCTACTCTGCTTTAGCAGGTTAGAAATTTATATTCATTTCCCACATAGGCTGCAATCTAACAGAAGACAGTATCTTACTGTATTAGAGTAACAGAACAGTGCCAGTTCCTACAGGTCCCTAACAGCCTATTTGCAATGACTGATGCCAGGAACACATGATCATGTCAATAAAAACCAAGTTTGACCTGTGAACCTCCCTTATGAAGTTATAAAAGTCTCAATAAATTGGGCTAAAACATTGCTCGGTTCCCTAGCAATGCCCTGTCAAATATGGTTATTTGAGATTCAAAAGAGATTCATCAATAATTTGAAAACATCCCACTCTACTCCTCCCCTTTTCAATTCTATTTTTATCTTGGATTCTAAATGCATTTATAGTACCGATGGAAAAAATATACATCTACAAGGTTCACTTCTGAAAAAGGTACTCAATCAAGAGAAAAATGCTCTTAATGTAATGTTATTATCCTGTCATTTAATTTAGCAATGACAAGTGATGATGAGAGTTTGATTTGCATCAGAAATCTTAAGCACTTTAGGATTCTGTTATGAACAGGCAATGATGAGTAATCTGTGTGATTGAGTAACTGTGTGAATTCTTGGCTTATTGATGCTGCTACAAACAACATTCATAACAACCTTAAGAAGAAAAAAGTATCCAATGTGGCTAAAAACAGGCCGAAATAACTTAATTAGTAAGACTGTCACTAAATAAACTTATGACTTCCACTATATTTATACTTAGATCTGGGTCACAAATCACTGGTTTGAATTAAGTGTATTTTTTATTATCAACTGTGGGAAATCATGAAAAACATATCACCAGATTATTATTGGGATGTACGTGTTTGTGGGGGAGGAGTGAAGTCAAGGGTACAGCGTGTATGTGTTTGACGTGGGAGCAGATGGCTGAGATTTAAACTCATTTCTAAACAACTTATATTAACACAAGCACTGTACTGATTTAGCCATCACTTAAATTTCTCACTCCTTTGGAATGCTACTATTTTCTTTCCTGTCTGCATCTCTGTTCTACTCTTATCTCTTCCTCCCCTCAGTTGTCGCCTTTTCCAGTACGAGGACAGGGACCAATGTCTGTACCATCTTATCCCCATTTGCTAACTGGATGAACCTTTGTAAGAGTCTCTTCTTGTCTCTGAAGAGCAGCAGAACATGCCACCCCAAAATATGACTGTAGGAGTTGAGGACATGCCACTGCAAAATGTGCTGCTTTGGCATATTATCTGGAGTTGTGGGCACTTGAAAACCAGCAGATGCAGGGAGAGGTTTGCTCTGAACGCCCTTATAGGAACTCAGCTGTCATCAATCTCCTTCCTGGAATTTGATCAACCAGACGGGATGACTCTTGTCACAGGAAAGGAGAAGAGAAGTCAATACCACGCCTAGACAGCCTTTCTTGCAGACTATCACACCTCTCATCTATTTTTCTAAGGGCCATCAGTTCAGTTCAGTTCAGTCGTTCAGTCATGTCCGACTCTGCAACCCCATGAACCGCAGCACGCCAGGCCTCCCTGTCCATCACCAACTCCAGGAGTCCACCCAAACCCATGTCTATTGAGCTGGTGATGCCATCCAACCATCTCATCCTCTATCGTCTCCTTCTCCTCCTGCCCTCAATCTTTACCAGCATCAGGGTCTTTTCAAATGAGTCAGCTCTTTGCATCAGGTGGCCAAAGTACTGGAGTTTCAGCTTCAACATCAGTCCTTCCAATGAACACCCAGGACTGCCATCAGTCTGTCCTAAAAATCATTTACTGTCCCCTAAGGGTTCTACCAGGCTTCCCAGGTGGCTCAGTGGTAAAGAATACACCTGTCAATGCAGGAGACATGGGTCTGATCCCTGGTCCATGAAGATCCCCTGGAGGAGGAAATGGCAACCCACTCCAGTATTCTTGCCTGGAAAATTCCATGGACAGAGGAGCCTGGTGTCCTACAGTCCGTGGGGTTGCAAAAGAGTCAGACATGACGTAGACTAAAAACAATGAAGAGACCTACCACTCCCCTCTCCCTTCCCCATTAAGATGTTATTTAATCCCAAATTCTAAGTCACCTTGTGGATTCATTTCTTCCCCTGGATATCTCCCATGTATATCTGAGGGATACATGTTACTGAATTTCTGTTTTCCTCTTGCTAATCTGTCTTTCATTACAGGGGTCTCAGTCAAGAACTGAGAAAGGTAGAGGGAAGGTGGTTATTTCCTCCCCTACATCTCTTTTCCATGTCTCCCTTGTATGGCATCCTTTGTTTCTTCTTATTTGAAGATGTGGAGGTGTTGACAAATGGGGAAGAGGAGGCTGGGATGACTGTTCAATTGTCTGGCAATTACAATTCCATGTTTTCAAGACCTTGTCCACTGCATTCCCAATATCAGCAGCATTCCTTTTCTATTAATATAAGCAAGAACTGTAACTATCGTTCTTACATTCAGACATTAATTCAACAATTGTTAAATCAGTGTTTTCCAATGAACTTCTTACAGGGCAAAATCAGCTTGCTGACAATAAGATAAAATCTAACCATGATGCAAATAACAGAGGAGTGAAAAAACATGTTACAGAATAAGATTAGTATAACCTGATTCATGTTTCTTAAAAGGAAAAAGATACTATGTATATATCCTCTTATGATATGCAAGTGTATAGAAAATGAAATGTTAATGACAGATATCCATGAGAAAGATGGGAGTGGGGAAAGTACAGGGAAATGTATGTACCAAGAATATCTTTGTGTTTTATGGGAAGCCACTTGTAACTATTTCAGATTTATCTGGCCTCCCTGCATCCCAGCACCAGTTGGCTTCTTGCAGGTGCAACCTAACAGAGCCTTGCCTTGGGCGACCCTCTCACCATTTCAGGGTTTCTGTTTCTGTTCTGGCTGTCCTGCAGGACAGAGAAATCTGTTAAAATACATCAAGTATCTTGGTATAGACGCTTCTGCTTCTTGGCTTCACTTTCTCTGGCTCTTGCTTCCTGGATTATAGTCCAGCATAGAGGACGTGCACTCAAGCCTTTGTCTTATTGATCTGCTTTCTGCTGAACCCAGAGTAAGGCAGTTTATTGCTGATTTATTATTTTTTAAAAGTGAATGAGTTAAAGAGTGGAAAGTGGACTGGAGAGCAACTAAAAAATTAGTTATAAATGGGCAGAAGAATTTCTGAATTAAAGATCCTAATTTACTTTGAATTAGGTTTTTCTATCTTTTCTTTTCTTTATTAAAGCCATGAAGTTAAGGTCAGGTTCATGAAAGAACCTGCACAAAGTACTGTCCTCTGTATGAAAGCATCACCATGATTCTTTCCAATTCAAACATGAGCTCTCAGTAGGGTGTCAAAGACTGTACTCAAATAAGTACTCAAAGGAAAAAAAAAGGAAGTAGGACTGGTAGAAATATGGGCATCCCAGGTTGCTCAGTGGTAAATAATCTGCCTGCCAATGTAGGAGACTGGGGTTCAATTCCTGGATGGAGAATATTCTCTGGAGGAGGAAATGGCAACCCATTCCAGTATTCTTGCCTAGAGAATCCATGGGCAGAGCAGCCTGGCAGGCTACAGTCCGCAGAGTCACAGAGTTGGACACAACTGAGCATACACTGGTAGAAATACACTGTTGCTACCATTTTAATTTTTAAATAGTATAAATTTCTGAATGAAGGAGAAAACCAGTTATAAGAAATATATTTGAATTTAAAACAAATTTGTAGCTTTAAAATGTCATGATATTTCAAATTTGGACAGAAGGAAGAACCAATAAATGTTTAGAGGTGGCCCCCCAGTCTCCTGGGCCGTGAGAGGCCATGCAGTTAGAGCTTAGTTGTACAAGGCAGGAGGGCTGAGCCACTTACAGACTGCGTTACCTTTGACAGCTTTTCCCTCTTTGAACCAGATTCTTCTCTTGCAAAACAGGTTTAATAATACTTGTCAACTCCTTAAATGCCTGGGTTTTGTACTCTGAGTTATTTCACTGACAGGTATTATCAGAACAACTTATCAATTGCTTTTAACTTCTTGACAATGACGTCCCTGTTAAAGATTCTCACAGATGATTCATATTGAAGGAAGGAATGACCTGGTGAAACAGGGATGAGAAGTGTTTTGACCAAAGAGGTCACACTGATACTGACTCCAGCCAAAAGTTAAAGGATGTGCTGCTTTTTGGCTTTTGAATTCCATCCTTTCTTCTTTCAGGCTGCAAGCTTCTGACACATGGTATACCCCTGTAATGGGGGATTGTACCATTCGTTTTTACCCAGTTAACATTCATTATGCTCATTTATTATTCCTACAGCCTGTATTTTTCACCCATATCTATTCTTCTCAGCATTTGTGTATGTCACACTTACAAGCATAAGAGTAATTCCCAAACCAAGCTGGTGACAGCTATTTCTACCTTGTAAAAAGAACTTAGCCTCAAAACTAAAACTTCATTTTGTGGAGCCTAACCCTACATTTTCAGACATACACTTAAGATTTATTTAAGGAAATGAAACATGAATTAGGCTTTAAGTGCGTCTTAACTGATTTCCATTTCTAACTCTTTTCCTGGCTAAACAAGCCTGTGGCTAAAAAGTCATTTTCTCTGAAGATACAGCTACTCTTGAATCAATATAGATAAACAATATTCTAGTCAGAAGTGGCCAGCCTTTCAGCGTGTCATATACTTGACCCTTATTTATTTAAATTTTGCTTATGTGTGAAAAAGCATGCTAGTCATTGGAAGAGCCAGTAAAGCTTTAGCATGTTATGGTCTTCTTCCGTGTTATGGTCTTCCATGGCATTTCATTCACTACTCTGCTCAAATGTTACCTCCTCGGAGGGGCCTTCCCAGACCACCTTACAGGTGAGATACCTGTATCTAACTGAATTTTTGTGAAGTATTCATTCATTCATTTTGACAAGAAGCACTAAGTTTTTGAACCAGATCCAGGCTTTTAATTACTCATAATTGTGTTAGTTCTCTGTGTACCAATCCCCCGTGGGGTGAGGTGATGAGAAAAACCTTTAAATAGTGAGTTTTGGGAGCTGATGCAGGACAACCGCCACAGCTGCTGCTCCTCCTGCCCTCTAGGGTGGGATGGGCAGAGAGCGAGGGTGGGAGGGAGGGATGGGGAAGAACATGACCTACTGACCTTTGCTCTGCATTGTGAACCAATCCTCTTAGGGGAAAGGAGGGGGAGATCTCTAGCTTTATAACCCCAAGAATGTAAATAAATGTATCCAAGGAAAAGTCTAAATCTCTCCAGAGGTCTCTGACTTTTAGGCTTTGTTTGGCATTCAAAAACAGTCTTTAATCCAAGTGCCAACAGACTTTCTCAGAAAGTCCTGATCGCACAGCAACGTGAAAACATTTATGGAGAACTGCTTCCCAACAATTTTCTTCATAGCAACACCACTGCCCAACATTACAGCACTCACTTCTGTCCTCTTGCCGTAGTTTCTTCAGGATTAATTGTACTCTATTTCTTCTTCACTATACTTCCCTGGTGGCTCAGTGGTAAAGAATCCACGTGCCAACGCAGGAGACACAGAAGACCTGAGTTCAGTCCCTGCGCTGGGAAGACTCGCTAGAGAAGGAAATGGCAACCCACTCCAGTATTCTTGCCTGGAGAATTCCATGGACAGAGGAGCATGGTGGGCTACAGTTCATGGAGTCGCAAAGAGTCGGACACGATTGAGGGAGTAACAGTGATGTGTTATTGACTCTCTCTTTCTATTTTTAAAAAAGTGACTGATCTAGGATTTACAATATGCAGTTTAACTTGGTTTATTTCCCAATGTTACTAAACTACTTTACTTATAAATGTAATTTACAGTAGTATTCTTCCATTTCCCCTTCTTAACCTTTGTGCTATTCTTGGCATACATTTTACTTCGACATGATATAAACCTTACAATATTGTGTTATTTTTATTTAAGTTGTCAACTGCCTTTTAAAGAAATTAAGAAATGAAGAAAATAACTCTTTGCATTTACCCAAAGATTTACCACTTTTGGGGCTTTTCATGCCTTTGAGTGCATCTGAATTTCCATTCAGTATTATTTTAGTTTCCCCTGAAGAACTTCCTTCAGTATTTACTGTAGCGCAGGTTTCTAGGAAGAAATTCTCTTGGCTGTTGTTTTTGTCTTTATTTTCCCATCGTATTTGAAGGATATAGATTTTATGTTGACAGTTTATTTTCCCAGTACTTGAAAGATTTCTTTTTTTTCTGGTTTGTATTGTTTCCCACAAGAAGTCTGCAATCAATTTTTGTTCCCCTTATGTAATGTGTATTTTTCCCTCTGGATACTTTTAGGAGTTTCTGTTTATAATTGGTTTGTAGGAATTTGATTACACAGTGTCCTTTGCTATGGTTTATATTGTTTATTCTTCTTGGGGTTCATTGAAATTATTAGATCTGTGTGTTTATAATTTTTATAACATGTGAAAAAAATTCAGTCATTATTTCTTTAAATATTTTTTGTGCCTCTCCCACTATGTTTTTCTTCTTAGATTCCATTTACATACATGATACACTGCTTGTCTCACATCACAGAAGCTTGTGCATTTTGCTCAGTCATTTTTTTCCCTCTATGTTTCAGTTTAGGTAATCTCTATTCTGTCTTCGAGCACAGTGATCCTTTCTTCCGTAATGTCTACTCTGCTGATAAACCCCTCCAGTGAATTTTTCATTTCAGAAATTGCATCTTTCATTTCTTAAACCTCCATTTGCTTCCTTTATACATCTTCCACTTTTCTCCTCACTATATTCATGGTCCTCTTTAAATCACTGAGCATATTTATAAGGGCTCTTTTAAAATCCCTTTCTGCTAATTCCATTATCCTTGTTGTTTCTGTGTTGGTTTTGACTTTTATTTCTTGGTTATGCATAACATTTTCTTGATCCTTTGCATGTCCAGTGACTTTTGCCTGAATGATGAACATTGCAACTATTGTATCAATGAGTATCTTAATTTTGTTGTATTTTTCCAAAGGGTTGAACTTTGTTTTGGCAGGCAGCTAAGTTGTGAGTCTGTTTGTTCCTTTGAGGATTGTTTTTAAGAGTTGTTACACAGAGTATCAGATCAGATCAGATCAGTTGCTCAGTCATGTCCGACTCTTTGCAACCCCATGAATTGAAGCACGCCAGGCCTCCCTGTCCATCACCAACTCCCGGAGTTCACCAAGACTCACGTCCATGGAGTCAGTGATGCCATCCAGCCATCTCATCCTCTGTCGTCCCCTTCTCCTCCTGCCCCCAATCCCTCCCAGCATCAGAGTCTTTTCCAATGAGTCAACTCTTCGCATGAGGTGGCCAAAGTACTGGAGTTTCAGCTTTAGCATCATTCCTTCCAAAGAAATCCCAGGGCTGATCTCCTTCAGAATGGACTGGTTGGACCTCCTTGCAGTCCAAGGGACTCTCAAGAGTCTTCTCCAACACCACAGTTCAGAAGCATCAATTCTTCGGCCCTCAGCCTTCTTCACAGTCCAACTCTCACATCCATACATGACCACAGGAAAAACCATAGCCTTGACTAGACGAACCTTTGTTGGCAAAGTAATGTCTCTGCTTTTGAATATGCTATCTAGGTTGGTCATAACTTTCCTTCCAAGGAGTAAGCGTCTTTTAATTTCATGGCTGCAGTCACCATCTGTAGTGATTTTGGAGCCCAGAAAAATAAAGTCTGACACTGTTTCCCCATCTATTTCTCATGAAGTGATGGGACCAGATGCCATGATCTTCGTTTTCTGAATGTTGAGCTTTAAGCCAACTTTTTCACTTTCCACTTTCACTTTCATCAAGAGGCTTTTTAGTTCCTCTTCACTTTCTGCCATAAGGGTGGCGTCATCTGCATATCTAAGGCTATTGATATTTTTCCCGGCAATCTTGATTCCAGCTTGTGTTTCTTCCAGTCCAGCGTTTCTCATGATGTACTCTGCATATAAGTTAAATAAACAGGGTGACAATATACAGCCTTGACATACTCCTTTTCCTATTTGGAACCAGTCTGTTGTTCCATGTCCAGTTCTAACTGTTGCTTCCTGACCTGCATACAAATTTCTCAAGAGGCAGATCAGGTGGTCTGGTATTCCCATCTCTTTCAGAATTTTCCACAGTTTATTGTGATCCACACAGTCAAAGGCTTTGGCAAGAGTAGCTTTTACTTCAGGACAAATTGATCTCTTTTACTAAATCCAATAAATGGTCCTTATTGGGTCTCTACTGAATGCTCCAGGAGTTCAACAATGTCTCTGGCTGGGCAGAACTCAACACCTCCCATTCCTGTATAATCTCTGGGACATGTTCAGTTTGCAGCTGTCCAGTAGGAGCCCAGTTTTGTGGCATTTCTTTTTTTTAAAACATTTATTTGGCTGTGCCAGGTTTTAGTTGTGGCACACAGCATCCTTAGTTGGGATGTGTGGGATCTAGTTCCCTGATTGGGGATCCAACCTGTGCTCCCTGCATTGGGAGCACAGTGTCTTAGCCATTGGACCACCAAGGAAGTCCCCAGTTTTGTGGAGTTTCTATGTATGTCCATTGAGCATTTAGTAATAAAATCAAAGGGACTCCTATGCAGATTTATGGACCTTTCTCTGGTTAATTTCCTCCTTCCCAGTATGTGTTGCCATAAATTCTAGCCACTGTAGTCTTCCTAAATTATAAACTCAGTTTTCTCAGCTCATGAGAAAATGCCACCATGCTTTCCTTGAACTCCTCCTCTTTGTGCCATGGTTGGTAACGTGCTTCCAGGGCTCACCCTATTTGTTTCCTTAGTCTTCTGGATAATACTCCTGTTTGTCCAGTATCAGAAACAGTTGCTTCATAGGTTCTGTCCCATTTTCTAGTGGTTTATAGTGGTAAGATAAGTCTAGTATTAGTTATTCTAATATGGCCAGAAGTAAATATTTTTGAATGAATGGTCTTTACCTTAAAAGGTGCTTAGATAGTTCTTCCAATGTATACTGAGTCCTCTTCCAATAGAGGACCGAGTACAGAAGGCACCAGGAGAGGCACATAGGTCAAAGTATTAAAAACTTTAAAGTACCAGCTAATGTCAACTATTCCTATTCATATATGTGTGTATATATATATATATGTATATATATACACACAACACATATATATGGCTTGCGCCTGCAAATGCCAGAGACGTAAGAGATGCAGGCTTGATCCCTGGGTCGGGAAGATCCCCTGGAGGAGGGGATGGCAACCCACTCCAGTATTATTGCCTGGAGAATCCCTTGGACAGAGGAGCCTGGTGGGCTACAGTCCAGAGCCGCAAAGAGTTGGACACTACTAATGCAACTGAGCACACATACAAACACACATACATACGTAGCTCCTTACTCCCAGCTGAGAAAGTCCTGGAGAAAGAAGAAAAGCTTGGATAGGTAGGTGCAGAATGAGCTAATTTTGGAACTACAAGGTGCAAGAGGAGAGGGCAGGAGAAGTACATACATGTCTATATGAGAGATCAGTGAGGGGGGACTGGACAAGATAGGATAGCAGAAAGGTATGTAGGATGAGGAAAGAACTATTGAAGCCAAAGCATTTATCAAAGTTCCCAATGAAAATGTTTTAATTCTTTGAAGAAGGCAAGCAAAGTATGATAGTGACAAATAACTATAAAACCAATATTTTACTTTCTATTTTGCCAGTTAATTACAGTACATTTTAAATTTCAAAATGACTTCTGTCACCACCATTGTAATTTCTTGCTGTCTGCTGGTGTGTATGCTAAGTCACTTCATTCGTGTCTGACTCTTTGCAACCCTGTGGACTGTAGCTCTCCAGGCTCCTCTGTCCATGGGATTCTCCGGGCAAGAATACTGGAGGGGGTTGCCATTTCCTTCTCCAGGGCATCTTCCCAACCCAAGGACTGAACCCATGTCTGCTGGGGCTCCTGCATTGAAGGCAGATTCTTTACGGCTAAGCCACCATTGTTTACCGTCTCCTATGAGTCTGCATTGGCAGGTGGGTTCTTTACCACTAGTGCCACCTGGGAAGTCCAGCTGTTAGGGGGATGAGCCTAAATTATAATTCCGGACTTAGAAATCCACTGCTGTGGTCTTTAAACCACTCAATACTACTTTGTTTCACAATCAACTTTCAATTTTTTAAAATGAAAACTTAAAAAAACTACTCTCTTAGCAATATAGTATTATTTCCTATAGTCACCCTGTTACACTACATCCTTACAACTTTTTTATAAGGGGCAGTTTGTTCCTTTTGAGCCCAGACCCATTTTGCCCACCCCTGAACCCCACCTCTGGCAACCAATAGTCAATTCTTTGTATCTATGAGCTTAGTTTTTAAATTAAAAAAAATTTTTTTAAAGATCCCACGTATAAGTGATATCTATTTATATTGTTGCAAATTTTAATTTTTTTCTTATGGCTGAATAATATCCCATTGTATATATGTATAACCACATTTTCTTTAACTGTTCATGCATCAGTGGGCCCTTAGGTTGTTAGTTCTATTTTTCATTTTTTGAGGAACCTCCATTCTGTTTTTCAGAGTGGCTGCACCAATTTACATTCCCACCAACAGTGCACAATGGTTCCCTTTTCTCCAATGCTTATTTCTTGTCTTTTGATAATGGCCACTCTAACAGGTGTGAGATAATACATTGTGCTTTTGATTTGTGCTTTTGATTTTCTTCATGATTAGTGATCATCATTAGTGACTGAGCATCTTTTCATGTACCTGTGGATCATCTACAGGTCTTTGGAAAAATGTCTATTCAGAACTTCTGCCCATTTTTTAGTTGTGTGTTTATATATATATATATGCTATTGAATTGTGTGACTTCTTTATATATTTTAGATATTTTTCCTCAATTTTGACTATAATACTGGACATTCAGTAGCTATAACATATATTTAACATTTTTATGAACATAGAAAACAGCAAGCTCTGTATTCAAAAAGACTTGTAGTTCATTGCATTCCTCTACTCCCTTTGACTGTGGCACCAAGTGATATTACACAGGAGAACAGTGGCCTCCACACAATGTCATAATAGATAATTTTTCATTCGGCTGCAGGATCTTCACTGCGTCATGAGGGATCTTTCCGCTGTGGTGCACACTCTCTAGTTGTGAGACGTGGGCTTAGTAGTTGTGGTGTGCGGGCTTAGTTGCTTCATGGCACGTGGAACCCTAGTTCCCTAACTAACCAGGGATCGAACCTGCATCCCCTGCATTGCAGGGCAGATTCTTAACCACTGGACCAGCAGAGAAGTCCCGATAAATGTTCATGCTTAAAATTTAACTTGTATGTTGAATCTCTTTGCATACGCTATTCCCTATGATTGGAAATTTCTTTCCCCTGCTTCTTTTTGGAGCCAGTCTATACGCGTCCTTTAAAATTCAACTCAGTTATTACTCCCTCTGGAAGTCTGAATGTAACTGTGTGGGTTAGCTGCCCTGCCTCTCCTGTCTAGCAGTCTATGCATGTTATCTCTCATAGACTGTATCCCATCTGCTTCTGCATCACCATGGCCTAAGACTTTGCACATAAACACCAAGTGTCCAATAAACAGCCATTAAAATATACGTACATCGATAGTGCCAGATACCATTTCTTCTTCTTTTAAAAATATATTTATTTATTTGGCTGTGCCAGGTCTTAGTTGTGGCATGCAGGGTCTTTGATCTTAATTGCAGCATGTGGGATCTTTGTTCCCTGACCGGGGATGGAACTGGGCCTCCTGAATTGGCAGCATGGAGTCTTAGCCACTGGACTACCAGGGAAGTCCTCAGACACCATTCTTTGAGTGTTTGTAAGACAAGCAGTGCACTAAGCATCTTAGGACTGCTAAGTCACTTAATCCTAACAATAACCCCAAGACAAGGTTATTATTTTCATTTCCATTTCACAGATAAGAAGAATGAGAATTAGATTAAAAAACATACCCAAGTTCACCCAGTAAAAGACAGAAGAGCTAGAATTCAAACCAAGGTTGGTCTGACTCCAAAACCCATATAAGATATTATGTACAAATGTATTTAATGTCCCTTGGAATTATTTACATTTCGTGTTTTTATAATTTCTCACATAATTTTTGGTAGCTGTACTTTTGAAGAACATTGGAATTTTGCAAGCTGAACCAAGATGGTAAGGTGGGAAAACCAAATAATGGTGTTCTTTTCCTTAGAGTTCAGAAGGAATTAAGTTGATGGATCAAAGAAGAAATCCAATGATATTTAGGAAGTAATAAAAACTAAGTTATAACAACAACAAAAAGTTACAAGCATACCTCAGAGATATTTCTGATTCAGATCCCAACCAGCACAATAAAACAAATATTACAATAAAGTGAGTCAGATGAATTTTTTATTTCCCAGTGCATGTAAGTTACTTTTATATTATACTGTAGTCTATTAACGTGCAATAGCATTACATCTAAAAAAAACAATATACCTACCTTAGTTAAAAATACTTCATTGCTAAAAAATGCTAACTATCATCAGAGCCTTCAGCGAGTCATAATCTTTTAGCTGGTGGACTGTCCTGTCTCGATGTTGATGGCTGCTGACTGATCAGGGTGAGATAGCTGTGGCAATTTCTTAAACTAGGACAACAATAAAGTTTGCCACATCAATTGACTCTTCCTTTCATGAACGGTTTCTCTTTACAGTGTGCAGTGCTGTCTGATAGCATTTTGCCCTCAGCAGAACTTCTTTCAAAATGAGTCAATCCTTTCAAACACTGCTGCTACTTTACCAGCTAAGTTTATGTAATATTCTAACCCCCTTGTTATTGTTTAAACAGTCTTCATAGCATCTTTACCAGGAGTAGATTCCATCTCATGAAACCACTTTCTTTGCTCATCCACAAGCAACAGCTCCTCATCTGTTCAAATTTTGTCATGAGATTGCAGCAATTCAGTCATATTTCAGGCTCCATTTCTAATTCTAGTTCTCTTGCTATTTCTACCACATCTGCAGTTACTTCCTCCATTGAAGTCTTAAACCCTCAAAGTCATTCATTAGGGTTGGAATCAACTTTTTCCAAACTCCTGTTAATGTTAATATTTTGACCTCTTTCTATGAATCACAAATGTTCTTAACAGCATCTAGAATGGTGAATCCTTTCCAGATTTTCTATTAACTTCGCCCAAATTTATCAGAGGAGTCACTCTGGCAGGTTTAGCCTCATGGAATGTATTACTTAAATAATAAGATGTAAAAGTTGAGATTACTCCTTGATTCATGGGCTGCAGAATGGATGCTGTGTTAGAAGGCATCTCGAAACATTAATCTCATTGTAAACAATGGTAATCTCAGTGTATATCTTCATCAGAGCTCTTGGGTGACCAGGTACACTGTCAATGAACACTAATATTTTGAAAGGATTTTTTTTTTCCCCTGAGCAGTAGGTCTCAATAGTGAGCTTAAATAGATGTTGTAAACAGACGTCCTGTCATCCAGGCTTTGTTGTTCCATTTACAGAGCACAGGCAGAGTGGATTTAGCCTAATTCTTAAAAACACCTAGGATTTTCAGAACAGTACATGAGCACTAGCTTCCACTTTGAGTGGCCAGATGCATTAGCCCCTAATAAGAAAGTCAGCCTGTCCTTTGAAGCCAGGCATTGACTTCTCTCTAGCTATGCAAGTGCTAGATGGTATCTTTTAACATGCAGCTCTTTTGTCTGCACTGACAATCTTATGCTTAGTGTAGCCACCTTCTTATGATCTTAGCTAGATCTTCTGGATAACCTGCTGCAGCTTCTAATCAGCACTTGCAGCTTCACCTTGCACTTTGATGTTATGGAGATTGCTTCTTTCTTTAAACATCATGAACCAACCTCTCTGCTGGCTTCAAATGTTCCTTCTGCAGCTTTCTCACTTCTCTGAGCCTTCATAGGATTGAAAAGATTAGGGCCTTGCTCTGGATTAGGCTATGGTGTAAGGGAATATTGTAACTGGTTTGATCTTCCATCCAGACCACTAACATTTTCTCCATATCAGCAATAAAACTGTTTTGCTTTCTTATTATTTTATGTGTTCACAAGAGTGAACTTTTAATTTCCTTCAAGACCTCTTCCTTGGCAGTCAAAACTTGGGTAACTTTTTGACACAAGAGGACCATCTTTCAACCTCTCTCTGCTTTAGACATGCCTTCCTCACTCTGCTTAATCATTTCCAGCTTTTGACTGGAGCCTGAAATATGACAGAGAGATGTGCGACCCTTTCACCTGAACACTTGGGAGGCCACTATAGGGTTATTAATTGGCCTAATTTAAATATTGTTGGTTGTCTCAGGAAACAGGGAGGTGTGAGGAGAGGGAGAGAGACGGGAGAATGGCCGGTCAGTGGAGCAGTCAGAACACACAAAATATTTATCAAGTTTGAAGGCTTATATGGACGTGATTCAGCAGCTCAAAACAATTACAATAGTAACATCAAAGATCCCTGATCACAGATCACAGTAACAAATACAATCATAATGAAAAAGTTTGAAATAGTGCAAGAGTTACGAAAATGTGACACAGAGACATGAAATGTGCAAATGCTGTTGAAAAAATAGCATTGACAGACTTTCTCCACACAAGGTTGATATAAAATTTCTGTTTGTGAAAAACATATCTGTGAAGCACAATAAAATGATGTTATACCTGTACTGAAGAACTGCTTATAATCTTCGGACGCCTGAAGGACTTTAGAGTTGAGTTTAAGAGTTTTGGCAGAGTACAGCTGACCCTCGAACAACTAGCTTGAACTGTGTGGGTCCACTTATAGTCAGATTTTTTTTCACTAAATACACACTGTCGTGCCTCATGACCTGTGGTTGGTTGAGTCCACGGATGTGGAACCATAGATATTGCGGGGGGGCGCTTAACTCCTGCAGTATTCAAGAGGCAAGTGTACTTATTTGCAAACAGGTAACTGACAATTTAGATATGTTATTTCTCACTTGAAAAATGAAGATTTCTAACTTAGAAAAAAATTAATATTATTGCTATCACAGTCTATGGATTATATAGCATTTTAAACTAGTGGTAAAAATCCAGATGTAAAATATAATATGTAAAAGGTTCTTAAAAACTGCTGCACAAGTTACTTTCTGCAACATTACGGAAGAGTTGCATTAGAAAAAAAATTTTGGCCACAGAGGAAAAGCCAGTATCTAAAATGTGATATATTTGGGAAACAAACTAAAAACAAAACAAAACACCTCCAAGCCCCCAAAAATCCAAACCCCAAACAAAACTCCCAAATTTTGTTTAGAAAGCAAATTGACCATATACATACAAAGATCATTTATACCTGCCTGCCTTCTGCAGATATACAAGAAATGCCCCAAGTCAAGCTAGTATTACAAAAATTGTGAAGAAAGTAAAGATAGATGGAGACATTTAAAGTGCTCACATGAAGATTTTAAGAAGATAATCAGTTGTCATAAGAACTTTGCACAATTCAAAGAAATCCTCCCCTGTGACCTTTGTTGTATGACCTTATCCTACAACGAAAAGGGTTAACTCATCACCATGTAGAGAATACTAACATGAGATTAAAATTATATCCAATGAGGCAGACTTTGACTTAGTAGTATTCTTGCCTGGGAAATCTCATGGACTGAGGAGTTGGCGGGCCACAGTCCACGGGGTCACAAAAGAGGTGGACATGACTGAGCAACTGCATGTAACTATGGAAGAAATACATTGGAATCATCTCAGACCTGTTTGGGATACTTAGTTCAACTGTCAGCACACATTAATTATGTTATTATATTCCAGGCTCTGTCTTGAGGTTCTGGGGACATCCACACCCTGTTGTCACCGAGCTTACAGTCAAGTGCTAACACTGTAAGCTTACTCTCAAAATGGAGGAAGATCCAGCCACTTAACTACGAGGTAACTATCCTTAGCAGAACTCATGTAATTCAAGAACTGATATCCATTGTGTCACTGTTCTGTGACACAATGTGTCAGGAGTTAACACTCTGTATTATCACAGCTGAGAGACTGTATAACCAGGTATTTGCTGTTATTTAGTTGTTAAGTCATGTCTGACCCTTTGCGACCCCATGGACTGCAGCACGCCAGGCTCCTCTGTCCATGAGATTTCCCATAACCAGGTATGGTGTCACTTAAAAACTGATGTGCTCATCTGTGCCAAGGATGACTCCCCAGGGTCAGGAATAACCCTACTCCCATTCTCTCAAAGGGTAATTTCTCCAAAGAATTGAGTGTGTTTTTCCACATTCACATGACTTCACAGTTCCTGGTTTTATTGATTAATCACTATTCTCTACCCTGGTGGCATATAAAAATCTATGGTGGTAGGATGGGAGGGAGAAGGGAGGCTCAAGAGGGAGGGGACATATATATAATTATGGCTGATTCACGTTATTGTATAGCAGAAACCAACACAACATTGTAAAGCAATTATCTTCCAATTAAAAAATAAAAACATATTTTTTCTCTCTGCAAAAAAAAAAAAAGAAGTTAAGATAACTGGGCTTCCCTAGTAGCTCAGACAGTAAAGCATCCACCTGCAATGCAGGAGACCTAGGTTCGATCCCTGGGTCAGGAAGATCCCCTGGAGAAGGAAATGGCAACCCACTCAAGTATTCTTCCCTGGAGAATCCCCATGGAAGCTGGTGGGCTACAATCCATGGGGTCACAAAGATAATTGTAAAGGTGATTAGTTATTAAATACTTCTCTATCTTTATTGATCACCTTAAAAAAAAATCTATGGGAGCAATTTATTTAAAAAATTTTTGATAACTGGGCCCTATCCCTGGAAGTCTAGTTTAATTGATTCTAAGGGCAGCCAGTGTTGAGACCTTTTTCTTCTTCATTTCCACAGTGTCTTATGCTAGCTGGAGTCAATTTTCTAGCTCTACTTTCACTTTTACTCTGTTCCTCTGCTAGAGAAAGAACTCTCTTTCATATTAGACTCCTCACAATTTTTTTTTTTCCCCTCTGAACACTCTCATTTAAAATCTCAAAGGGAGGGCAACAGAATAATGGACAAAAGACATATGGACGGCCAATTCTCGAAAGAAGAAGTACAAACCAACAAACATCTGAGAAGAAACTCAATCTCACTAGTAGTAAAACAAGAGAACATTTATCACCTTTCATACCAGCAGTGTGTTGGTTAGTTTTCTAGGAAATAGGTGTTTCTCACATTGCTGGTGGGAGTGTATTTCAGAACACTTTTTATGAAAGCAAATTGGCAATATATTACAAAAATATTATTTCCCTTGATCTAGAGATTCTACATCTAGGAATTTTCCTAAGGGAAAGGAAACAAGTCCAAAAGATAAGAGTTCAAAGAAGTTTATCAAAGCAAATAGATCAACTAACAGATACAAATTTAGGACATTGTATCTTCAAGTAATACAGTGGTGAAACCATGCTGTTGCTGAGTGTGCGGCTAGTGGAGAAGGTGTGAGGTTTACTGAGCTCCTCTTCTGCACAGACATCCCCTCCCCCACCAAGCATAGACTTGTAACATGTATGCATGCACAAGGGAGATACATAATCGCATAAGAGGACACAAAAGAGGGATTACCAGGCAGGACCTGCCTCCTGAGAAACCTGTATGCAGGTCAGGAAGCACCAGTTAGAACTGGACATGGAACAACAGACTGGTTCCAAATAGGAAAAGGAGTACATCGAGGCTGCATATTGTCACCCTACTTATTTAACTTATACGCAGAGTACATCATGAGAAACGCTGGGCTGGATGAAGCACAAGCTGGAATCAAGATTGCTGGGAGAAATATCAATAACCTCAGATATGCAGATGACACCACCCTTATGGCAGAAAGTGAAGAAGAACTAAAGAGCCTCTTGATGAAAGTGAAAGAGGAGAGTGAAAAAGTTGGCTTAAAGCTCAACATTCGGAAAACTAAGATCATAGCATTCAGTCCCATCACTTCATGGCAAATAGATGGGGAAACAGTGGAAACAGTAGCTGACTTTATTTTAGGGGGGCTCCAAAATCACTGCAGATGGTGATTGCAGCCATGAAATTAAAAGACGCTTACTCCTTGGAAGGAAAGTTATGACCAACCTAGACAGCATATTAAAAAGCAGAGACATTACTTTGTCAACAAAGGTCCATCTAGTCAAGGTGATGGTTTTTCCAGTGGTCATGTATGGATGTGAGAGTTGGACTATAAAGAAAGCTTCTGAGTGCCGAAGAATTGATGCTTTTGAACTGTGGTGTCAGGGAAGACTCTTGAGAGTCCCTTGGACTGCAGGAGATCCAGCTAGTCCATCCTAAAGGAGATCAACCCTGGTTGTTCATTGGAAGGACTGACGTTGAAGCTGAAACTCCAATACTTTGGCCGCCTGATGCGAAGAGCTGACTCATTTGAAAAGATCCTGATGCTGGGAAAGATTGAGGGCAGGAGGAGAAGGGGATGACAGAGGATGAGATGGTTGGATGGCATCACCGACTCGATGGACATGAGTTTGGGTAGGTTCCGGGAGTTGGTGATGGACAGAGAGGCCTGGTGTGCTGCAGCTCATGGGGTCACAAAGAGTCAGACATGACTGAATGACTGAACTGAACTGAAATGAATTAGGCAGCAGCTAAAAATAAGAGACAAAAGAAAAAAATCTTACCCAGATTTTATAAACTGGAATAGAAAAAGGAGGCTTAAACAGGTAAGATGAAAAGTGGGCAGTTTAAAAAGAAATGCAAGATAGGAGAGGAAGTGTACAATTGCTATAGAAAATAATATGGTTCCTCAAAAAATTAAACAGAATTACCATGTGATCCAGCACTTCCAGGTACATACCCAAAAGAACTGAAAACAAAGGACTTGGAACAGATATTTGTACAGCCATATTTCATAGTAGTAATATTTACAGTAGCAAAACTGGAAGCAACGCAGTGTCCATCGATGGATGAATGGATAAACAAAACGCGGTGTCTACACACACTGGAATATTATTCAGCCTTACAAAGGAAGGAAATTCTGATACATGCTAAAACACAGATAAACCTTAAAGATGTCATGCTAAGTGAAATAAGTCAGTCACAAAACGACAAATACTGTATGATTCCACTTATTCATGAGGTACATAGAAAAGGTGAATTCATAAAGAAAAGTAGAATGGTGGTTGCCAGGGGCTGGGGGGGGAGGGGCGGTGGAGTTATTATTTAAATGAGTACAAAGTTTAGGTTTGGGAAGATGAACAGTTTTTAATTATGGGCTTTTTGAGTTAGTGGTTCTCAACCCTGATGCATATTAAAATTATCAGAAAGTAATCCAAAAAAACCCAAGGGGGACTCTGTCTAGCTGGAGGAAATCGACCAGGTAGGGTGGGTCTATTTTTAAATTTTCCCTGCTGCAGCTAGGGTGGCAAAAGACTGGTGTAGGCCAGAGGAAATAAAATATTGTGATTTTTCTATAACTTAAGAAAATAAGTTCTGGAGATGGATGGTGATGATGGTTGAATGTACTTGATACCACTGAACTGTGTACTTAAAAGTGGTTAAAATAATTTTATGTCTAGTGTATTTTACCATAATTTAAAAAAATCTGAAGAAAAAAAAACCTCTAAAGGACAATATTAAGCCCTTTGATACAGGTAATTGCATTATTTGCTTTTTCTTCCTTGCAAGGAAACTGTTCCCTAGTAGGATTTTGAATTCCTCCTTATCTCTTGCAAATATATGTCCAACTGCTGAAATGCTACTCTAACCTTCACGATAATGTGTTAGTATCTGAGAGTCATGGAGAAGGCAATGGCAACCCACTCCAGTACTCTTTCCTGGAGAATCTCATGGACGGAGGAGCCTGGTAGGCTGCAGTCCATGGGATCGCAAAGGGTTGGACATGACTGAGCGACTTCACTTTCACTTTTCACTTTCAAATACGTAAATTTTAATCCTGGCTCCAACCTTTATAGGTTGGGGCCAGATCACTTAAGTCTTCCCAAGTCTTGTTTCCAATAATTAAAATGAACAGGGTAGCAGACAAAAAAGAACTGACTCAAAGTCTCTAGTTTCATGGTATTTAAGTTTCCAAACCACACTTTTGCTACATTACAAATATCTCTGTTACATGGGTAGTTGAGTTTGTATAGTTTCTGTGTTTTTAAAAGTATTGGTGTATTTACTATCTTAGTTTCATTATCTCCAATAAGCAGTTGTGAATTTCCTGAGCCAACTTTGTCATTAATTTCTCCATTATAATTATAAAAGCCTATCAGTGTTTTTTCTTAAATCTCAAAGCCAAATTTAGGATTCACTCACTCCCACCCCCTGCCCCCCTACTCCCTGCCAGGAGGGATTTGACTGCCTTATAGTTACTTGATAACACTTACTTTGATTTTTTCAGGAGTAGAATCCTTTTCCCTGCTAAAAAGCATGAAACCTAGAATTCTTTCGTTCCACAAAGTGCGATTCTTTCTAAGAACTCCACTTTCCAGGTCTTGTCAGTGTGGGAAAGCTAACAGGGTTTGCTCATAAAGAAGAAGCTTGACTCATGCCCATTTTACTTAACAGATGTTTTGAAGTCTTTTACTCCCCAAGTATTTAACTTTTTTCCTCTTCTTTACTTCTCACTACTGTCTTAGTTAAGGCCCCTATCAACTCTTGTGAAGACCACTGCTTTCCCTTGGGTGTCTCTTGTCTTCAGGGACAAGATCTTTGATGGCTTCCAAACATTGCCTTTTTTTACATCTGCCTTTGGCACTGAGTAAGCTAAGTGAAATGCAAACCTGACCTTGTCATTTCTATAGTTTGAATCCTTCACTGGCTCTCCGAGCCTACAAAGTAAGACCCAAGCACCTTAGCATGGCTGATGGGGCCTTTAATTGACACCTTTTATCTGATGCTCAGTGTACAGTGAACAGACCCAGTGGTTGCTGTCCCTGGCACACCCATGCATACCCACAGCCATGACTTCATTCCTGTGTGACCATCCCAACTGGCCAGGATGTCCTCCCTTTTCAAGACTTGGGTGGGGAGGCATCTTATCCAGGAACATTCCTCTGTGCTCCCACAGAACCTGCAGGTACTGAGCCCATCATACTACAATGATCTGCCTCTGTGTCTGCCAACTTCTTTGGTCTCTAAGTTCTTCAGGAACCTGTTACACTATGGCCATGTTACACCAATTGCAGTATCCCCAGCACTTAGCAGTCTCAGCATTTCAATATTAAACATAAGTAATCAAAATACTGGAGCACATTCATCACAAAGCCCACCTCACTGTGCTCTCCTCACCATGCAGACACTAGGGCATGAAGAGCTGGCCAAGGAATAGATCGCTAAGTGAAAGTTGCTTAGTTGTGTCCGACTCTTTGCAGCCTCATGGACTATACAGTCCATGGAATTCTCTTGGCCAGAATACTGGAGTGGGTAGCCTTTCCCTTCTCCAGGGGAATCTTCGCAACCCAGGGATCGAATCCAGGTCTCCTGCATTGCAGGTGGATTCTTTACCAGCTGAGCCACAAGGGAAGTCCAAGAATACTGAGGTGGGTAGCTTGTCCCTTCTCCAGGGGATCTTCCTGACCCAGAAATCAAACCAGGGTCTCCTGCATTGCAGGTGGATTCTTTACCAACTGAGCTACCAGGGAAATCCCAAAGTATAATAATACCAAGCAATAGGTGCTCTTTCTTTGTCACATGCAATTTACCTTTTAACATGTATTTTCTTTGAAGGGACCAAAATTTGCAAATTTCCCATGCATGATTGCTTTTGAATTTAGAGAATTCAATTGACAGAAACATGTTCAATGAAATTTTAATTGAAATATTGATTTGTAACTGATAAGCAACTTTCAAGGCCAATTTAAGGAGCAGAAAGAATAATGATGATATGATATTCTTCTTATATTGGGAATGCACGATACTTCTTGGACCAACATTACTTTGGCTTTTACTTTCCTGAAAATGTGACTGCTAGGGAGATCTTTCTGTTCTAAATACAAGAAGGTTTTGTGGAAGGCAGGTTAGAAGGTACTATAATTCGCCAAACACATATAACCTTTCTACGTACAATATAAAATTTTGCCTTTTTTTTTTTTTTTTTTTTTTTTTTTTGGTAATCGAGGTCCAGGATTTCATCCACTTTGGATCTAAAAAGCTTCTAAATTCACTTCTGCCACCATCCAATTAAAATCTTTTGAGAATTAAGCAATCATTTCCTGACTTGCCAAGGATTAAATTTAGATGCTTGGTTGAACATGAGCCTTATCTCTCCAGCCATCACTTTTAATTGGAGCATGTAAAAGGATAACATAGGGTTTTAGTTGACATCATAGTCTATTGCCATGGAAATGTAAACATGGGTTTGTATTAAACTTGTCTCCAAGCAAGTTTTAGGGGTACAGATAGACTGGGAGACAGGAGATAAATTATGTAAAACAGATCCTCTCAATGTTGGAGTGCCCCAGGAGCACAGACCTGGGTGATGTCATCTTGTCTCATGGCTTTAAATACCATCTATACACTGATGACTCTCAAATTTATATCTCCAGCTCAATCTTTCCTCTGAACTCCAAACTCATATATCTGTCTTCTTGACCACTTCAGCTGGATGTCTGACAGGCACCTCAAGTCTCACACATCCAGCCTGAGCTGTTAATACTGCCCTCTCTCTGTGCAATTTGCTCTATCACCATCTCAGCACATGTCAATTTCCCCTTCCACTTGCAGAGGGCATAGAACTGGGGGTAATCCTTGACCTGTCTCGTATTCCTCTGCAAATCCTGTCAGCTCTACCTTTAAAATACAATCAGAAGATGCTCACTTCTCCCCACTTGCACTGTTCAAACTACCATCGTTTCTAGCCTGGACTATTAATTGACTCTTAACTGGTCTCCCTGTTTCTGTTCTTATGGGTCACATCATGTCACTTGCCTGCTCAAACCCTCCAGTGGCTTTTCGTTTCATCCAGGGTAGGACCCACTGGCCTTTAACCATCAATTATCTCCTCCTCTCCCTTGTTTTCTTCTTCACACTGGACTCCTGGTAGTTCACTGATCCTACGAGGTGCACTCCTGCCTCTGGGCCTTTGCCTGTGCTCTTCTTCTGGTGATCTGTATGGCTTGCTTCCTTTCTTTCGGTAGGTCTTTACTCAAATCACTTTCTTGCTGAGGCTTTCTGTGGCTAACGATCTAAAATTACTATTTCCACCCCTGTTTCATGCTTTATTTTCCTCCTTAGCAGTTCTGTAACAGGCTGTGAATTTTACTTATTTCTACTGATATTGTTTGTTTCTGCCACTAGAATGTAAGCTCCAAGTGGCAGGGACCTTTGGCTGTGTTTTTCATTGCTGTATCCTCTGCCTTTAGGGAAGTGCAGAGGCACACGGTATAAAACCAATAAATATTTGCTGAGTGAATAATTTTAAAAAACGGGTGATACATGTCATAAGAAATAAAGACTAGTGAAAGCATGATTAACAAGTGTCTAAAAAAATTCATCCGTTATTGGGTTTTCATGGGAATCTGTCTTTGGTGGAGCTCTAACTTAATTTTCCACAAGAACAGACTTGATTTCTCTTATCTTTGCCATTTGGAACTTCAGAGATGATTGTTCAAGAAGGAAGAGAATAATTAAATAAATACAGGTGGGTAGTAAATAATGTTCATTGTTTGCCATGTTGGACGAGCTAATGATTTTTAAAAATTATTAGCACACAGAGCTTACTATTCATAGTGGACTGAAATTAGAAATGAAAAAAGCTGCTCATTGATTGCATTAGCAGTGTCTGGCACCCAGTAATGTAATATATAAAGTGAGTTAGACTTGGATACTATCCAGGAGGGCTTAGTTACTGAAGTAGTTTCATTTCTAAAGTGATTCTACAGTACAGGCATTGGTGTCCAGGTTGGTTATAGTTAAGCTTAGACAGAAACTAAGAAACAGTAATGGAGATCCTATCTTTAGACCTGAAAATAATAAATCTTTAGTTGCTATTCCTTGCCAACTTATAAAGTAAACACTTAATGAATGCACAGACTATAAGCCCTTAAATGAACTGTAGATGAAAAGGGCAATAAATATGTGCCAGAGCTAGTGGTACAATGATATAATGGAAAGATAAAGGTTGAGAAACCCAGGTTCCCACTGACTGGCTCTATGATTTGGGGTGAGTCATCTAACCTCTCTTAATTACCTCATCTGTAAAATGTGGAGGATGGACTGATAGGCTTCAGTGGTCCTCCAAGCTCTACATATTATAAGATTTTTTGACTTTAATCACTGTGGTAGGCAGAATTATGCCCCACCCCCACCTCAAGAATGTCTACATCCTAATCCCTAGAACCTGTGAATATGTTATATTACATGGCAAGGGGGAATTAAGGCTGCTAATAAGCTACCTTAAAATAAGGAGATTATCCTGAATTATCCATTTGGGCACAATGAAATCACAAGGGTACTTAAAATGTAGAAGAGGGAGGCAGAAGAGTGAGTGTGAGAGTGAAGCTATGTGAGAAGGGCTTCACCGACCATTACTGGATTTGAACATGGATGGGGAAACAATGGAAACAGTGAGAGACTTATTTTGGGGGGCTCCAAAATCACTGCAGATGGTGACTGAAGCCATGAAATTAAAAGACGCTTGCTCCTTGGAAGAAAAACTATGACCAGCCTAGACAGCATATTAAAAAGCAGAGACATTACTTAGCCAACAAAGGTCCATCTAGTCAAAGCTATGGTTTTTCCAGTAGCTATGTATGGATGGGAGAGCTGGACTATAAAGAAAGCTGAGTGCAGAAGAATTGATGCTTTTGAACTGTGGTGCTGGAGAAGACTCTTGAGAGTCTTCAAGGAGATCCAACCAGTCAATCCTAAAGGAAATCAGTCCTGAATATTCACTGGAAGGACTGATGCTAAAGCTGAAACTCCAATACTTTGGCTACCTGATGCAAAGAACTGACTCACTGGAAAAGACCCTGATGCTGGGCAAGATTGAAGGTAGGAGAAGGGGACAACAGAGGATGAGATGGTTGGATGGCATCACCGACTCGATGGACAAGGTTTGGGAGTTGGTGATGGACAAGAAAGCCTGGTGTGCTGCAGTCCATGGGGTCGCAAAGAGTCGGACACGACTGAGTGACTGAGCCAGTTACTGAGCTGAAGAGGCCATAAGCCAGAATGTGAGCAGCCTCTAGAAGCCAGAAAAGGCAAGAAAACAGATTTCCCTTAGAGCTTCCAGAAAGGAATGCAGTTCTATAAAAGACTTGATTTTAGCCCAGTTAGACCGGTATCAGACTTCTGGACTTCCAGAATTATCAGTAGTCAATTTGTATTGTTAAAGCCATTAGGTTTTTGGTAATTTGTTAATGGAAGGGATAGAAAAAAAATACAAGCAAAGTTGGACCCAAGTTTATTACAGATGCAGGCTTTAAGTAAAAATCCTATACTCAGGTATTCTGTAAAGATCTTCAGAAGTAGCAATAATCAGAAACCATGAGAAACCTGTTAGAAAAATTGTGGGAGAGTATATGTGTGTGTGTGTCCATGTGTACACTTGCGCTAAGTCACTTGAGTTGTGTCAGACTTTTTGTGACCCCCATGGACTGTGGCCTGCCAGGCTTCTCTGTCCAGGGGCTTCTCCAGGCAAGAATACTAGAGTGGGTTGCCATGCCCTCCTCCAGAGGATCTTCCTGACCCAGGGACTGAACCCTCATCTCTTACATCTCTTGCATTGGAAGCCGGGTTCTTTACCACCAGCACCACCTGGGAAATTTACCAGCAATTCATGTGAAGAATAGAAATCTGGGTATCTTATAAAGAAAAGAAAATGTCAAGAGAAGAGAGATCAAAGATTATCCACAATGTAAGAGTTTCTTCTCTGGATCTCACTGTACTCACCTATAAGTATAGGGAAGGACTGGGATAAATAATCTCTAAATTTCTCTAGCTCTGAAATAAGCTTTTAAATGCTGATAGATGCTAACATGGGCTTTTGAGACCCTCCCCTCCCCAAAGTTTGAAGAGTATTCATTTTAGAAAGTAACTATAATTGTCTTTAATGTGTAATAGTCAAGCTTCACAGAAAGCTCTACTTAGTTTAACAAGGAGGGGGCTCTGAATTCTAACCCTGACATTCTTATTCAGGTAGATTGCATGGGGAACTTGTTCAGCTTTCCTTCTCTTCTGTTACTTCCCCTATAGAAGTATGGTAAAATTTTAGTTAGATGGATTTTCTAAAGAATGAATTATTTCAGATGTCTCAAGGTTTAGTCCTTTATGTATTGAATAACTAAACTTTAAATATATTTGATGGAACTATATCTAAAGTAAAACTCATGCCCCATTTTTATATACAATTTAATGATTACCATATTCCCTTCTCTTGAAAAGAGTCATGACTAATAACATCAATTACTAGAGTAATGCTCTAGACAGCAGTTGGCAAGCTATGGCCTGCAGGCTGTTTGTAAGGTGTGCTGCTGCTGCTGCTATTGCTGAGTCGCTTCAGTCGTGTCCGACTCTGTGTGACCCCATAGACGGCAGCCCACCAGGCTCCCCCGTCCCTGGGATTCTCCAGTCAAGCACATTGGAGTGGGTTGCCATTTCCTTCTCCAATGTGTGAAAGTGAAAAGTCAAAGTGAAGTCGCTCAGTCGTGTCCGACTCTTAGCGACCCCCATGGACTGCAGCCTACCAGGCTCCTCCATCCATGGGATTTTCCAGGCAAGAGTACTGGAGTGGGGTGCCATTGCCTTCTCCATTGTAAGGTGTAGTTTTTTATATTCTGTACATGTTAAAAAAAAAGGTGTGTGTGGGGGATATATGACCTTAGACCCTATGTGGCTCAAAAAGTCTAAAATAAACATTATCTGGCTCTTTGCAGAAAGGTTTGCTGACTCCAGCTCTAGAGAAAGATGTGTAGGCCTCTTCATCAAATGTCCAAAACTAGACTGAACTTTCTTACGTCACTAAACGAAAAACATTCATCTTGGCACAAGGTAGCTCAAGTATTTGTGGAAAAATAAAGGCTCCAGGCATTTTTTTCTTTTTGGCTGAGCTGCACGACTTGTGGGGTGTTTAGTTCCTGAACCAGGACTCCAACCCCAGGTCCACATCAGTGAAAGTGCAACAGTTCTGTCCACTGGACTGCCAGGCAATTCTCCAGGATCTTGGCATTTAAAATTCTTCTGTTGCTTGTTGATACACTCTCCTCACTTTCAGGGTTTTTTTTGTACTTACTACCTGCCCCTGGCAGTCTCTCCCCCTTTCTAATCTCAGTCTGGAAATTTGATAACCTAGCTTATAAACATTGTAAACGATGTAAGATTTAGTCAGTTATGTGAATACCCTAAAACTAGTTTTTAAGTAAATCACAGGTGGTTTAGTGCAGGGATTTGGTGACTAATTTTGCTGGTCCCAAGACCTTTATACTTATTTCCAGGTTCTCAGCTGTCCTTTGAAAAGGCAAGGTGTCAGGACAGATAAGGTCTTACTGTAGTGTGATCATTTTTTATTTTTATAATATAAAAATAGCAGTATATCTGAAAAGCCACTCACCAAAAAATTAAACTCAAGCAATCTAAATGGTAGGATTTTCTTGGAACATTTTTTTTTTTCTTTAAATAAACATTACTTTTACAATCAAAAAGGCGATTTCATTCAAAAAAAAAAAAAGATATCTTGTAACGATCTCTCCATCCAGTCTCACTGCCCTAACTCAACAATTTTCATCTAGCATATTTTGTTTATTCAATGACTTTAAAATGGTTGCATATACTGGCTTTTTAATTTGACTCACATTTGGTTTGCCATGGGTAACCTATGGTTACTCTTAACACTGAAAAATAAGCGGTAAATATGAAATGCAAGAAAGCTGACAATCAATATGGTGAAAGATGACTGCCTAAAATTTTGGCTTCGGCTCCACCCATTTTTCTACACATTCACACATATAATACCCAACCTGGATAGTGTTACAGCTCAAAACACTTTCCTCCATTTAGTGTGCAAAAAACAACTCTATTAAGTGGGCACATTCTCGGAGATAAAATGACTTGGCCAAAGTCACTCGGCTAGCCAGGGAACAGGTTTAGCAGCGTAGTCAAGAAAATAGGAGCAGGTCTTTGGAGGCGCTCCTAGTTAAACGAGAGCTTTCACTACACGCTGGCCTTTATGTTCCCTCATCTGACAATGACCTTTACAAACTCAAACCTGCCTCTTCTACCCTATCGAGGCACGTGAGGCGGGCTGCGGAAATCTGTGGGCTAGTCGCTCAGTTGTGTCCGAGTCTTTGTGACTCTATAGACTGCAGCTCGCCAGGCTCCTCCGTCCATGGAATTTTCCAGGCAAGAATACTGGAGTGGGTAGCCATTCCCTTCTCCTGGGGATTTTCCCGATCCAGGGATCGAATCCGGGTCTCCCGCACTGCGGGCAGATTCTTTACAGACTGAGTAGCTCACATCCCAAGTCAACACTCCATCCCCAAAGCCCTAGTTCCAAGGCAGAGAGGAGAGAGAGCACAGTTCGCCCCTCGCTGGAGGCGCAGCTTCTGCGCGCTGGTCCCGAACTAACCTGACCAGGTCGGTCATGCAGGAACCCACCACCACCACCGCCGCCGTCTCCGCCTCCTCCTCCTGCCACTGCCTCCCAGGGTCCCCAGACGCGGCCATTGCTCAGAGTCGGCAGTATCCAACCTGGACGCTGCCCTTTAACCTTTGCCCCACCCCGTAACCAGAGACGCCGCTCCCACGTTCCCTAACGACGCGGGCCTTCCGGACGCCCGGGTGGGTCGCCCACCTGGGTGCCCGAAATAACCCCATCCACCAACTGCCCCCAGTTCTTCCAGGAATTATCTTCCTGCACAGCCTCTCGTAGCAGAGCTATCCTACGAGTTCCAGACTCCGCACAGCTCGCCGCGCACGAGGTAGGCGCGGAGGTACGAACTTTCAGGCACTAGGGGGACGCCCTTCCGAGCGCCCGGCCTGGCGCGGCCGGGGACGCGCACGCCGCCCGGCTCCAGGGCCGCCGAGGGGGCGGGGCGGGGCGGGACGTCCGGGGACGCGCACGCATCCGGCCCGCGGTGCGCGCGCAGGTTGGTGCGTCGGTCGGGGGCGCGCTCGGGTAACCTGTACCCCACGTAGTCGCCGGTTACCGATCCGACTTAAGTTCCAGGTACCTGGACTGGGGCTGGTGCGGGGAGGTTGGATCCCGAGTTGCACAGGTGGCGCTGAGGACCGTGGTTTACATATATCCAGGGCTCGCCTTCTCTTCCTATAGAGAAGGCCCCTGTCCCAAAGATGCCCTACTCATTCCCGTCACCCTGGTCCCCTCAAGAACGAGCCCCCAAGGCCAGAGGCTGCTCTCTCTCCACACCTAGCCCGCCCCCTGGTTCCTGATTAAGCTCAAGACTCTTTGGTTTTTCCTGCCTGATTAGGGGATCTTACAATTTGGGAGAAGGTGTCCCCTTTTAGAGCGGGGTGGTCATTCTTTGGGTTCGAGCTGATTGTTTTTCTTGAATGCTGCCCCTTGGAGAAATTACTTCCCCTGTGTACTTCCCTCGTGCGCCGTATGACGTCGACGTGACGCATCAGGACGCCACCCCTTTCCGTTCCATGACGTAAGCTGGGCACGTGTTTCCGTGTTTGTCATCCCATCTTAATTGCGAGAAGGTAGACGATGCTTTAGACGTGTTTGTATTCCCCAGACTGCCCATTAAAGTACCTCATGTGACCCTATCTTGAGGCAGCAAAGCTCTGTAAAAATTGTATTTCTGCATTTCCTTCTGTATATTACACGTCAAAATCAGGAAATAGAAATTTCACAACTAGCTTTCAAGGGAAACGGGCCACAGTAAATTGTTGCCTATCTGGGAACGATTATTGTGCTTTGTTGTGTAAAAAATACTACTGGGAGATCATCCCACATCTGTGTACCCCGCTCAGAAGCCAAAGAACGCTATTCGGTGACCTCTGATTTTGGAGTCAGGTTTCCCCCCCCCCCACTTGTCTAGAGAAGTCACAGCAGCTGTGCTTGTAACATTTTAATGCTGCATAAAATCTTGCACTGTCAAAAGATAGTATTATGGCTGTTCAGGAAACAAAGACAGATTCATTCCTTCAGGTGTCATTCTAAGGTCATGACAGTTGCTGAATTGGATGGGGTGTTGTCACCTTAAGTATAGTTTGGTTTCTGGAGCAGGTTTGTTCCCTGTAGCATTTTACCTAGTGAATCACTTAGGCCAGCTTCAGCAGTAGGCCAACATTAGTCTAATTTGTTTCTATTTGTCAAGCAACCGTTAGTCTAAATTCATGACTTTTTTATTTTACTAGATGTATACTTTTTTAAAAAAACAAATTCACTTTGATGCTTTTCTCTTTGGTATTTATTTGAGAAGAAGTTAGGTATAGTGGACTTTGAGGGAGATCTGGATTTAAATTCCAGTCCTGCTTGGTAGGTTTGTGACTTTGAGTAAGTTTCTTAGTCTTGCTCAACATTAGTTTTATTATCTTTGAAATGGGAACAGTAATATTAAACAGAGGATGTGTTAGTTGTTGGGAAGTAAATGAAATTTCAGCTAGAGATGGGTAGTATAGTGCCTGATATTCAGTAGATTTTGAGAATGTCTTGGTTCTGTTTCCATTTTTCATAGAAATGAGTGATGAAATAATAATAGGTATTATGGGAAAACACATGGAAGAATAATTTTGTAGTGTAAGTAAGGTCCTTTTGCTTTTATCCAAAATGACTATTTCTGTTTTGCATATGATCTAGATAAGCATCCTTTCAAGAACTGTGACATCAATAAGCAGAAATAAAAGTGGAAATGTTGCAGAAATAGGAAAAAAAATAGACTTCAAAGGGATAATAGGTCTAGTATACTATTCAAAGACAAATTGTAAGTTATGTCATCTGTAAAATGGGAATTCTAATATATGCCTTACCATCCAGAATTGTGGAGGTCAAGTGCACTAATGTTTATGGAAGCTGTTTATAAGTGATAAAGTGTTATAAAATGTACTTGATTTTTATGACTGATAATACAGTGCATTAGATGTTTACTCTTATTTTGTGATGACATATTGAAATGGTGCTGGGAGGCCATCTGTTAAGTGGTCAGAGGAGGACCTTGTTTTATATTTGCAGAAAAGATGATTTGAACACTAAAGTATAAAGCTTTTTCTACTTCAGAGATACTTTTGGGTGTCATCAGTATGTAGGGTCACAGTGGGTTTTTTGTTATTTGTTTTTATGATTGTTATTTATTTTTTTGCCCTTTATTGCTCTGAAATGTTTAAAATGGGTACTAGTTTTCAGCATTTATCAGGGAGCTGTAAATCCTCATAGGGCATAGTATATGAAAACTAGAATGAGCACATCATTTACTTGCAATTGTAACTTGCAGGAAATTAATTTGCTTTTGATGTGGGATTATCCTTTCAGATTGAGGAAGAAAATGATCATTTAAATTGACTTATTCACCTCTGAAAGTGGAGGCTTTCATTTAGAAATCTATTAAGAGGAATTCATGTACTCCCTCCACCAGCCCCATGGGTTTCCAAGTAATTTAGAGATGATTTATTGGTTTTACTTTTGTATTTTCAAGTGTAAGAATTTCTTAGTGCCTTAGAGTCAAAAACTTTTAGATCTATGATAGTTTGTGCTGCTTAATATCTGGATAGGTGTGTGTTTTCATGATTTAATGGTTACCTAGATTTTTGCTACATCTCACATATGCTATTTTCTACAAGATTTTTTGAGGGCATAATATCTTTTCTTCATACCTAAATATTTCTGTAGCTCTTGTCTCCTTATTCATCTTTATTAAAAGATGCTTCTTGATGCTTATGGTGTACTAGGTACTTCTGTTAAACACTAGAGAGTCAAGACAGTTCTGCAGGGAATAGATCACTAAGCAGGTAATTATACTGTGGAGGGGAAATAAGAAAGAGGTGTATCAGTAAATACACCTACAAGTAAATACCTTGTAATAATTGCAAGTATATTTGCTTCTTCTGAAATTTTGCAGTTTTATCAATCAAGTTCTTTCTCTTTGTGGGGACACAGAGCAGGGACTCCTAACCTAGCAGCATGTGTGTTTTTTGTGTCAGGGGAGAGGATTGTCAGTAAACCCTTCTTGAGAAGGAAGGACCTGCCAGTTGTAAGACAGAGTAGAGCAGCTTTTAAGTAGAGTGTGGCAGCACAGAAACTGGCTTTGAAAAGGGGGAGGCAGTTAGATTTCAGGGGTTGCTGCTCCTCCTGCAAAGTCTGTGTCTTGAGTAGGCGAGCAATAGTGAGCTAGGCTCTTTTGGAGGGTCAGTGCAAGAGGCTACCATAAGACAGGAGATGAGGTATCAAGCAGGAGACACTTCTGTGTACTGCACCAGTTTCCAGGAAGGTTGTTATGTCTAGTTCCTTTGGATATTCTGATCATCATTCTTTCCTTCTTCTTTCAGTGGTGATTTGCAAGGCAAGTTAAAATGTCTCCAGAAGTGGCCTTGAACCGAATTTCTCCAATGCTCTCCCCGTTCATATCTAGCGTGGTCCGTAATGGGAAAGTAGGACTGGATGCTACAAACTGTTTGAGGATAACTGACTTGAAATCGGGGTATGTACCAGAAGCAATTCATCCATTTCCTCATAACAGACCTTTCTCACCAGGCTTGTAAAAGTTGAACACCACAAAAATTCATCAAGTCATGCCCTTATGTGTTAAGTTGGTTTTGTCCAGTTGTTGACATTTTATGTTTCAGGTTATTTAGTTGTGCTGTGGGCCATTGCCTCATGATCAGAATGGTGTGTGTGTGTGTGTGTGTGATTAAGGCATATCTCTTTGTTAACAGTGTGCCATGTGGTTTTTAGCTAGTGTGTTTTTCATCATTGACTTGTTTTCTTGTTCTCTGTTCTGTGATTCAGTATGCACTGTAAGAGTTGGGATTTGAGATTGTGAATCTGACATTATTTGATAGTCTCTCCTAATAGGAAAATTATAATTGCTAGTCCAAAATGAGTCATTTTTCACAATGGAGTTGAAACAGTAATATCTCATGCCTAGAAATGTTGCATTAAAAAAAACCAACTTTTTATTTTGAAATAGATTTACTTAAAGAATAGTTACAAAAATGCTACAGAAAATTAATGCTGTTACATGCTGATAATTGTTCTATAAGTCTTATTTGAATTTTACCAGTTTTCCTGTTAATGTCCTTTTTCAGTCCAGAATCCAATCCATGATACAGATTGCATTTAGTTGTGATGTGTACCTTATCTTCCAAATCTGTGACAGTTCTTGTCGTTCATTGTCTTCCATGATTTTGAAGCTTTTAAAGATAGCATTGGTTAGTTACTTTGTAAAATATTGCTCAATATGGGTTTGTCTAATGTTTTCCTTTTATCAGAGTGAGAAATACTCACTCTGATACCCGCCCTCAGTATTACAGAAGGGATGTATGATTTTCAGTACATCATTAAGATTGTGTGTACCAGGTTTTGCCACTGTGAAACTGATTTTCCCTTTGTAATTAGTAAGTACATTGTGCAGTGTGTTTGACATTGTGCAGATGTTCTGTTTCTCATCTTACTTTTGTCTGTTAATTTCAACCTCCATTAATGGTTCTTGCCTGCAATAATTGTTACAGTAGTTCTTGGATAAGAGTGATTTTTAATTTCCCTTTTCCTCCTATACTTAGTCATTTAATTCTTCTGTAAAGAAGCATTACCCCTTCCCTGCCAATTATCTGTTTATTTATATCAGTATGAATTTTGAGGCATTTATTTTATTCTTAGAGTCATAATCCTCAATGAACTGTGTTCATTAATTCTTTCGCTCAGTTGTTCTAGCCTTTGTCATTGGGAGCTCTGTCAAGTTGTCTTTGGAGCATATCCCCATCATTTTTTGAACATTTTCTTACTAGAGATACTACATTCTTGATTTAGCTCTTCTTTTAAAAGGTCTTTTATTTTTACTTTCTACAAATCTTGCTATTTTCTGACTAAGCTGAAGACCTGGATATAAGTAAGATAGAGAAGACTAGGTTAGTTGGACATTTCATTGGAATGGTACTATGCTTTTTAAGTAATCAGTGGGTAGGGGTTTCTTTTTGAGGTGATGAAAATGTTCTAAAATTAGTAGTAATGGTACATGACTCTCTATTATTCTAAAAATGACTGATTTATGCACCTATAAGGGTGAATTTTATGGTTTGTGAATTATCTCTCATTAAAGTTGATATTAAAAAGACAAACCTGTGTACCCAGGGTTATTTACTGGCTTGAATGGATAGGACATGGAAAAAGATCTTTCTTCTTTAGTTTGTCACAAATATTCTTTTCAGAGATATTGAAGATGTGACAGGACTGATGGCAGAGGACTGGGAGCTGGTTTATGTCAGATGGTAAAGCACATAAACCTGAACTTCCTACTCTTTTGTTGGTATCCTGAGAGCACAGTTGGATTCACCCAGATAAAGTCACTTTACTTCTTCTTTGTAGACTCCCTCTTTGGTGCTCCCAAATTCCTGAATGTTTAGTTGAGTGTTTAGGTACAAATAGTGGATCTGATGATTAATTTGAAATGAATCAACTAAACCTGGCCCTGTCTGGACTAAGTCTGTAAAAAATACTTGAAAGGGTGTTTAATGACTTGTAGTATTTATGGAGTTTACTTTCTTTAGATTTAGAAAAGGAATAAAATTATCTCTACCTACATTAACAAACCAGCTACAGATAAAATGATGTGAAAAGCCTTATTAATCTAGAGCATTATTGATGCCTTTTATGTAGTACTTAACCGAAAGATTCATGAAAGTTCTTTTGAAGCTCATTAATAATTCTTTCCTCAGTGTTTCAACCAAAGTATGAATTCATGAAGTTTCTATAGCAAAACAATGGCAGAGTTAGAGAAAATAGTTTTTTTTTTTGGTGTGTTGCTTTTGGCATTTCCCTTTCTTTTAGACCAGCAGCCAACTGGTGGCTCAAACTGTAAAGAATCTACCTGCAACGCGGGAGATCTGGATTCAGTCCTTGTGTCTGGAAGATCCCCTGGAGAAGAAAATGGCTACTCACTCCAGTATTCTTGCCTGGAGAATTCCATAGATAGAGGAGCCTGGAGGGCTAGATTCCATGGAGTCACAAAGAGTCGGATATGACTGAGTGACAGACACTTTGATTTTTCAGTCAGTTATCAGAATTGGGATCCATGTTTGGAATTTCTCTTAACTCAAATGTTTAAAATGAGGAGACTAATTTTTATAGATCACAAGAGCCAGTATTGTTACCATAAATAGCTACTTGCTCTTGAAGAGATGAGGTACCAGGGTTTTTGTATTCTAGGTCTGACTCACAAAAGGACGAGTTAGGCAAGAATCTATGCAAAGTAAGTTTTTTTTTTAATTTTAAATAGCAATTCACTTTTCTTTCTCTTATGGTAACTAAATCTCTCTACCTTATGTAAGATTATGTGTGTTTCCAAATTCCATTGCTAGGCTGTCAGTATCAAGGACAGGATTCTTATTTAAAATATTTTTATGCCTCTGTATAAAAACAAAAAATATTTTTATGCCTTGAGAAACCTGTATGCAGGTCAGGAAGCAACAGTTAGAACTGGACATGGAACAACACACTGGTTCCAAATAGGAAAAGGAGTACGTCAAGGCTGTATATTGTCACCCTGCTTGTTTAACTTACATGCAGAGTATATCATGAGAAACGCTGGGCTGGAAGAAGCACAAGCTGGAATCAAGATTGCTGGGAGAAATATCAATAACCTCGGATATGCAGATGACACCACCGTTATGGCAGAAAGTGAAGAGGAACTAAAAAGCCTCTTGATGAAAGTGAAAGTGGAGAGTGAAAAAGTTGGCTTAAAGTTCAACATTCAGAAAACAAAGATCATGGCATCCGGTCCCATCACTTCATGGCAAATAGATGGGGAAACAGTGGAAACAGTGGCTGACTTTATTTTTTTGGGCTCCAAAATCACTGCAGATGGTGATTGCAACCATGAAATTAAAAGACACTTACTCCTTGGAAGGAAAGTTATGACCAACCTAGATAGCATATTCAAAAGCAGAGACATTGCTTTGTCAACAAAGGTCTGTCTAGTCAAGGCTATAGTTTTTCCAGTAGTCATGTATGGATGTGAGAGTTGGACTATAAAGAAAGCTGAGCGCAGAAGAATGGATGTTTTTGAACTATGGTGTTGGAGAAGACTCTTTTTTTTTTTTTTTTTTTTTTTGGAGAAGACTCTTGAGAGTCCCTTGGATTGCAAGGAGATCCAACCAGTCCATCCTAAAGGAGATCAGTCCTGGGTGTTCATTGGAAGGATTGATGTTGAAGCTGGAACTCCAATACTTTGGCCACCTGATGCAAAGAGCTGACTCATTTGAAAAGAGCCTGATGTTGGGAAAGATTGAGGGCAGGAGGAGAGGGGGACGACAGAGGATGAGATGGTTGGATGGCATCACTGACTCAATGGACATGGGTTTGGGTAGACTCAGGGAGTTGGTGATGGACAGGGAGGCCTGGCATGCTATGGTTCATGGGGTCGCAAAGAGTCGGACACGATTGAGCGACTGAACTGAACTGAGCAGAATGCCTCTGTAAGTTCTAC
Organism: Bos mutus; assembly: GCF_027580195.1. NCBI lineage: Eukaryota > Metazoa > Chordata > Mammalia > Artiodactyla > Bovidae > Bos > Bos mutus. Next base: position 34,944,654 of record NC_091627.1, read on the forward strand.
CATGGTGTCTTTCTAATGTAGTAAGTAAAGGTTGAATGAATGAATGCATTAACTGTTTTCCCAGAGCAGTTGCTCTGTTTGGGGATCAGAGTAGTTTGGACATGTGGTTCAGAACATGTTTGTTGGTCTGAGAGTTGCTCACTTAAATTCTGTTATGCATAATCCTTTTAAATGACATTCCCTGACAAATGAGTTGGTTTTAGAGATTATGGTCAAGTGTGTTACAGTACTGGGTTTACTTTTCTAGGTGGAATTTATATTGAGACCTGGAGGGGCTGAATTTTTAATGTTAGGGAATTATTCCTTGAGCCTACTGAACGTTTATTAGCTCTCTGCCCTATATTAATTTGATCACAAGCATGTGTTATTTGTAAAACGCTATATTTTGTCTTTTTTTAGTGATTTGCTAATCTCAAAGATGTCTAAGTGTTCCACATTCTGGAATGATGCCTGAGAGGAAAGCAGGGGAGGGCTCACTGCAACCTGTGACAGCTGAGCCTTAATATCTTTTTTCAGCACATCACAGTGACTCAACCTTACTGGCACATGGCTGTGTTTGGGGCATCTGCTATGACATCTCATCCACCCACAATTACCTGTTGCATTTTTTGGGTCCATGTTCTGAATTTCATTACTTAGTTAAAAATAGATACTCAGGGTAGTTGATTACTAAATGGAACAGTTTTGAAAGATGAGTGTTGTCGGCTTTGAAGACTGATCTCAGATTGGCTGCTTTACTCTCTAGCTGGCAGGCTGAGCTTCTTTAGCCTCATGTCTAGAAGGGAGTTGCTGCCCCGAGAAAGTGTTAGTTGCTCTGCTGCTGTTGCTGCTAAGGCGCTTCAGTCGTGTCCGACTCTGTGCGACCCCATAGACGGCAGCCCACCAGGCTCCCCCGTCCCTGGGATTCTCCAGGCAAGGGCACTGGAGTGGGTTGCCATTTCTTTCTCCAGTGCATGAAAGTGAAAAGTGAAAGTGGAGTTGCTCAGTTGTGTCCGACTCTTAGCAACCCTATGGACTGCAGCCTATCAGGCTCTTCCACCCATGGGATTTTCCAGGCAAGAGTACTGGAATGGGTTGCCATTGCCTTCTCCGAGTCGCTCAGTTGTGTCTAACTCTGTGACCTCCAGGTTCCTCTGTCCATGGAGTTCTCCAGGCAAGAATACTGAAGTGGGTAGCCATTCCCTCCTCCAGGGGATCTTGCCAACCCAGGGATCGAACCTAGTTCTCCCACACTGCAGGCAGATTCTTTACCATCTGAGCCACCAGGGAAGCTTCCCTGAGAGTCAGTAGTTTAATTTTGAAGATGAGCAACTTAGTTAACAATTTAACTATCTAGCTGTTCACTTGGTTTTTCCATTTTACTTGCTTTTTCATACTCTTCTGTGATCTTCTTCCTTTTTCCCTGTGCATATTTTTATACTTTATTCATTATGTATAAATGTATCTCTAAATAATATGTAGTATTGTTTTATATGTTTAAAAAGTTTATGCAAAGGATACCATACTGGATGTATTCTTCTGCAACTTGCTTATTTTGCTTAGTGTTAAATTCATCAGATTTATTGATAATTACATTTAACAGTTCTCGTTCTTTCATTGCACTGCTGTATCATATTCCATTGTCTGAATATGTCTCCAATTTTTTAATTCACTCTCGTGCTGACTGACTTGTATATTATTTTGAGTTTCTTTTGACAAAGCAAGCCATGATGAACATTGTCCCACCTTTGCTCAAGAAGATATTTTGAGATTATTTTCTGGGGCAAAGGTTTTTGAATTGGGTATGGTTACCCATTTTTGGTTGTAGAATCAGTGGAATGAGTCACCCCAACATTTAACAACTGAATGAGAAGAGAATGGAACTATCAGAATGTGTCACACTTAATAAGAATAAGCACCATTTTGTGAATTTTCCTTTGAGTTGTATGCTTGAACTGGGTCACAGTATAAAATGTATGTGATGATCAAAAAAGTTTGAAAACTACCCCTTTAGGGTATATTCATAGAAATGGAATTGCCAGCTTTTAGGGTATTTGGTATTTTATTCCATTGGATATTGCTGGATTGTATCAATTTCCTTCTACCAAAAATGAATGAGAGTTCTCATTTTTCTATAGCTTTCACAATACTCTGTGTTGTCAGACTTAATTTTTTGTGAAGCTGATGGATGTGAAGTGGTATCTCATTATGCTTTTAATTTGTGTTTCCCTGATTACTAGTGTAGTGAAGAATCTTTTCATTGATTTCTTCTTTGGGAATACCTTTGCTCATCTTTTGGGCTTCCCTGGTGGCTCACATGATAAAGAATCTGCCTGCAATGTGGGAGATCTGGATTTGATCCCTGGGTTGGGAAGATCCCCTGGAGAAGGGAATGGTTACCCACTCCAGTATTCTGACCTGGAGAATTACATGGACAGAAGAGCCTGACAGGCTGCAGTCCGTGGGGTCACAAAAAGTAAGACACGACTGAGCGACTTTGACTTGCCCATCTTTTAAGTGGATTGTTTATATGTGTGTATGTGTGTATGTGTGTGTATATATATATATATATATATATACACACATATATATACAGAGAGAGAGAGAGAGAGATCTTAAAATGTTGTTTATGTAGTTTGGATACTAATCTTTCAGCAGCTACATATATTACAATCTCCATTTAGTTTGTGGTTTATGTTCTTAATTTGGTACTACTGATATCTAACAGTTTTAATTTAATGAAGTCATTCATCAACATTTTCCTTTTTAGATTTGTTCTCTTGTGTGTGTGTGTGTGTGTGTGTGTGTGTATTTGTAAGAGAGAGAAAAGAACCATTTCAGGAAATTCTGTCCTACTCAAAAGTTACATGTCTTTCTCTCAGAAATTTAAAGTTTTCCTTTTTGGATCTTTAAATAGGAATTTATTTTTCTATAAAATACGTTGTAAGATAGGAGTATAGTTTTTTCCACCAGTGGATAATTGGTTGTCCCAGCATCATTTATTGAAAAGCTCATCCTTTGCTTGTGGCTCTGTAATGCTGTGTCTCTTATTATGTCAAGTTTACATTGCACATGGATCTATTTCCAGGCTTCCTGTCCTGACCAGTCAGCCTCCTTGTCCTTGTGCTAGTTTGTGCTATATTAACCATTACAACTTTATAGTGTATGTTGTGATAGCTGGTAGGAAAATTTCTCCTCATCCATCTTGTTCTAATTCTTAAAACTTGTCTTGCTTAACCATATATCCTAAATACTCTTTTTTATAACCTCATTTATTTTGTTTGTTTGTTTGTTTTTTGGCCACGCCATGCGGTTTGCAGGATCTTAGTATCCCGATCAGTGATTGAACCCAGGCCCATGACCGTGGAAGTACTGAGTCCTAACCTCTGGAACTCCAGGGAAGTCCTTCACTGAAATGGTTGCATATGTAAAGAATCTGCCTGCAGTGTGGAAGACCTGGGTTCAACCCCTGGGTCAGGAAGATCCCCTGGAGAAGAAGACGGCAATCCACTCCAGTATTCTGGTTTGGAGAATTCCATGAACAGAGGAGCCTGACAGGCTCACGGGGTCTCAAAGAGTCAGACATGACTGAGTGACTTGCACTTTCACTTTTCACTTTCACACTGTTCTTTAAGGATATACCGTAATTCACTGAACAAAACTCCTTCTTTTTGACTCACTGAGAAAGGAAATGAAAGGAAACTGACTTGGTGAGGGGCTAATTGAGAATTGACCATCAGGAAAGCTCTCTCTGAGGAAATGACATTTAAGGTGAATCATGAAAGATGAGAATAATTCAATGTGAAGACCTGGGGAAGTTGTTGTAAAAAGGGAATATCATGTTCAAAGACAGGAGAAAGCTTCCATGATCAAGGATCTGCAAGGCCACTGTGGTTGGACTGTAGGGAGGGAGTGGGAGAGGGATATAAGGTGAGATTCTAAAGATAGTCAGGGGCTAGATTATGCAGAGTCTGGTGGGCTAAATTTGGGAACTTGGATTTTATTCTGGGTGGAATGAGAAGCTATTGAATGATTTTAAGCAGAGTGACATGATCTTATTTATATTAAAAATATTACTGGTTGTTACATGGAAAATGGTTTGTGCAGGATAAGGTAGAGTAGTTAGCTGTCCATTACAATAGACCAGGTGAGAGATAATAGAGTCTTGGAATATGGTGGTGCCAGTGGAGATGGAAAGAAGTGAATGTATTTATAAGTTATTTAGAAGGTAAAATCAAGAATATGTTGAATTTGGGTTTTGAGAGGGTCAGGAATGACTTCTTTGTTAGCTTAAGTGGGTAGGGTAGATGGTCATGTCATCTGCTGACATGGGAAGGTGAGAAGATGGATGGAGGAACTGCTTTAATCTGGATTGATTGTGGTCTAGGTCTGCCAGGCAGCTCTCATTGTATCATGCATCATTCCCTTTACCTCTTTCCTGTGTTGAATCTCATATCTTACTTGCTTGTTTTACCTTCTAGCTTTGTTGGAGCAAGTACTCCAGTAGCATCCTAAGAAAGAGAGAAGAGGAGGTTCCTTTTTGAGTTCTTGGAAGTCTAGAAGTGTCTTTATTCTACTTTAAACTTGGTTGATAATTTGGACAAGTACAAAAGTGTAGGTTGCAAGTTATATTCCCTGTGAAATTTGGGAGGCTTGATCGGTAATCTTGGGGACTCCTAACACATATTGTAATTTTATGGATGGAGTATTCGCTTTTCTGCAGGGATAGTAATTGTAGTTTTTTTTTTTTTTTTCAGTTGAGGTATAATTGACTAAATGTTTAAAAAACACTTCTTCTTTACCTTGTAGTATCCCTATTTTCTCTTTCATCTTGGTAGCTTTCCTTAAACTGATGATTCTTGGCTGTCCATGTCTATTAAAGAGTGTGAGGTTCTGAAATGTGAAACTGAAGCTCTTTGAGTGTAGGTGGGCTTGTCAACTACTGAGCCTCACTGCAGTGTTATCAGGAAGTGTGGTATTGTGGTTTATATTTATCTCCTATATATTTGGTCTTCATCCACAGTTTGAGGCTCATAGCTCCCCAATTCCTTGGAATTTCCTGAATGATAAGAGCAATGGGATAACATTTGGTCTCTTGTCCTCAGTTCCTGAACCTGCTTCAGGGAAGGTGACTATTCGTTCCCACCCAAGGTTGGGAGCTGGCCCCTTAGATTGTAGTTTTACAATATTGACTATTCCTGCTACATATTATTGAGTATACCTCTTCAGGAATATGGTCAATTTCTCTTCTTCACATCTGTTTTTGTATCTGTGAATAAAAGTTTGTGTTTTCTTCATTTTGTTCCTGCACATTTACTGTTAACTTATTCCTAGGTTGTTTATTCTTTGTTGTGCTATCAGATAGAAATTCTTAGTGGTTTTTTGGCATATATGAAAGCTAGTACAGAAGTTAAAGTGAAATCAGGAGATGTTTGAAAAATTTAATAATTCAGAAATCTATTATCAGAATACTGAAGAATACTTAGGGAGAATTTGGAGAAAGGAAACATAACCGTGAACAGTCTTTGCAACCTTGTCAATTATCATATATTATGTTTGTGTTTATTTCTGTATGAGTTCTATTTCATTAGTCTTTATATCTGTCTTTATGCCATTACCCACAGTTTTGATTATAGTAGCTTTGTAGTTAATTATGACAGCTCAAATTGTGAGAAACCAAAGTCTGTTCTCTGTTTTTTCTTTACTTTCTATTTTCCAAGATTTATTTCTTCGTTTTCAAATTGTTTTGTCCAGTCAGGGTCCTTTGTAATTCCAGATGCATTTTAGGGTTAGTTTTTCTACTTCCCCTTCCTCCAAATAATGTTGGCATATATAAAGTTCAATTGAAGGTGTAGATCACTTTGATTAGTTTTTTGTTTACGAGGGAAAGTCAGTCTTTTTAACAAACAGTGCTGAATAAACTTCATATCTATATTCAAAATAAAGAAGTTACCCATTAACTTATATCACACACAAAACCACACACACACACACACACACACACACACACACCAAAATGCATCAAAGACCTAAGTATACAAGACACAAATATGAAACTCCTGGGAGAAAAACTAGAGGGAAGGCTTCAGGATATTAGATTTGATATTTCATAACAAGCACAGGCAGAAAAATAGATAAATAAATTTTGTCAAAATTCAGAATGTTTTTGTATCAAAGAAATTATCAAGAGACTGAAAAGACAATCCACAGAAAGGGGAAAAAACCTTTGCAAATTGTATTTCCAATAAAATTGAATAGCATGGAACTTCCTGGAAACACCCTAAAAATCTAATTTTCAAATTGCTTGATTCACCAAGGTCTCTTGGTGATCTTTATTTTTTATTCCTTAATATGTTCATAATTAAACTTTTGATTATCCTTGCCTAGTGAAAAAAAAACAAAAACATAACCGTGACTGGAAGAGCTGAAGCATGGCTGGGGAGTGGGGCTGGGTGGGCACAAGCCAGAAGTCAGGGTGATGGGACTGGAACCCTCTGAGCCATCTTTAGAGGTGTTGGGTAGCAGCATCATATAGTGATGAGTATGCAGGTTTTTCAGCTGGTGAGGTCTGAGTTTGAATCCTGACTTTACCGCTTAGTAGCTTATGACCTTTGGCAACTTACATACCCTTTCCGTGCTTTTTCTTACACAGGGATGATGTTAATAATTATCTTATTAGGTAGTTATGAGAAGGCTTGTGGAGCCCAAGGTGCTGCTATGGCTTCCAGTGGGGCTGATGTGAACATTTTTGGCTGGGCAAATGAAGCTCCTGAAATGCCAGATTACATGGATGATTGGCTTGAGGGCATCTACTGCCTCATCACTGATAGGAATGCTTTTCGAAAGAACTTAGTTTGGGACTTTTTGCTGTGGGAATGTGGCTCTCCAGGAGTTTGAGTGACATTGATCTAATGGTACCTCAGCTTGGGGTGTAGCCAAAAAAGCACATAGAACCTCTGTGCTGTACTCGAACCTTCTAGAAACAGAGCCTCCAGTCTATGAGTGTCACAAGAACTTGCCCAGAGGGGCACCTTTCCTCCTCTGCCTGATTTGCTTTCTCCACAGAGTCTACTCAGAATACCATTCTCTGGTCAGCAGTCAGGTTTCAGCTACAGTGTTGTTTTCTGTAAAGTTCTGTACATGGTTTCTAAGTTTCTGTAGGGAATTATCTTTGCTCCTGTCCTGTGGAATGACCTAATGGTATTTTAACAAATACGTGAAATAAAGACTACTCATAAAGATAAAATAATTATAGAGATGAAATGAGATAACTTATGTAAAGCACTTAGAGTAACTTGGTCATAGTGCTCAGTAAATGGTAGCAACTATTATATTACTATTGTTATGTTACATATAGTATATATATATTTTTCATAGTTTATATATTATACATATTTATTATTTCACTGTATTATTGTTGTTTGGTAGTTGGTAGAGTCACACTGGCATTCCAGAATCAGGGACTCTGTGAAGAGTGAGTGTCCATGTGAGTGGTATAAAGGAGCTGTCTAATAAAACCCAGGTGATTTGAGCAAGCTAAGAACTCACACATGTATAACAGAGATCAGAAATCATAGAGCAGAAAAGCACAGGAAAGCCAGAGACTTTTGTTTCTAGGGTAACTTTCTGTAACTTTCTATCTTGTTCATTGCTTTTTGGAGTTCTATGGAGGGAGGAAAAAGTGTGGCTAACTGAGACCCAGCAGGGGGATATATTCATTTGGAATATTTGATTATGTTGAAGAATGGATGGGTGTGAAGATACAAACTTTTTTTTTTTTTTTTTAAGCAGATGGAGCCTAAGAGTTTTAAACAGCTGTTAGAGACTGAACATTACTTGTCCTGAGCAGAGACAGCAACAGTTTTTAGCAGAGGGTTAATAAGCCTGCCTAGCAAGGCCTGTTAAGATGGTGTGCAGGCTAGATTAGGGAGCTCTGTTGGAGGGTGGAGAGTTAGTGTGGGGAGTGGGTGGATGGTGGTGAGGATATTACAGAGCAGATCTTTGGCCACGGTTCAGGGTGCTTATCGGGAGAGGGCAATGGCAACCCACTCCAGTACTGTTGCCTGGAGAATCCCATGGATGGAGGAGCCTGGTAGGCTGCCATCCATGGGGTCACTAACGGTCGGACACGACTGAGCGACTTCACTTTCACTTTCCACTTTCATGCGTTGGAGAAGGAAATGGCAACCCACTCCAGTGTTCTTGCCTGGAGAATCCCATGGACGGAGAGGCCTAGTGGGCTGAGGTCCATGTGGTCGCACAGAGTCAGACACAACTGAAGTGACTTAGCAGCAGCAGCAGCAGGGTGCTTATCTAGGTACCGAAGCATCTAGAAACCTAGTGAATGGTGAATGGTGTTGATGTTTTGAGTGCTGTCACCATGTTCAGGTCATCCTCTAGGAATTAGTCCTTGAGCTGTTTTAACCATTAGAAGCACATCCTCCTCTGCCCCAGCCCCATACTCTGTACTTGTCTAAGATCTTTGTCCTGAGCAGCCTTCTTCTGATCATAATAGTATACTGCTGCTGCTATTGCTGCTAAGTCACTTCAGTCGTGTCTGACTCTGTGCGACCCCGTAGACAGCAGCCCACCAGGCTCCCCCGTCCCTGGGATTCTCCAGGCAAGAACACTGGAGTGGGTTGCCATTTCCTTCTCCAATGCATGCAAGTGAAAAGTGAAAGTGAAGTCGCTCAGTCGTGTCCGACTCTTAGCGACCCCATGGACTGCAGCCCACCAGGCTCCTCCATCCATGGGATTTTCCAGGCAAGAGTACTGGAGTGGGGTGCTATTGCCTTCTCCGATAATAGTATACTACAGTAATATAAATAATGTCAATGAAACAGTTAATGGGTCTTTTTAATGTTTCAAAGAGCTGTCATTTATTTTATATTTTGTACTTAGGATTTTTGGGGAAAAAGTCAGAGTGGTGATACTGTCTTTGACCCAGTGAACTCTGCCATCACTAGCCTTGGGAACTTTTGCTAGGATTCCACAGTCTTCCCACAGAGTCTGGGGTGGTGAGTGCTAGGATAAATCTGAGTCTGGAGTTTTAGATGATTGTTAGTCTTGGGCTTTTCGTGCGTTATAGTGACTTCATTTCAGGGTGGCTTCTTTTGGGTAAGGGAAATAAGTAGAGGGAAGTAGCCAATTTAATGTGCGAAGGAAAGAACAGAAGATTCATTTAGTCAGTTCCTGGCTCTACTTTGTATTGTTCAAGGGAACAAAAAAGTCACTCCTACCCTTATTTTTGTCCTCTGTGTTATGTGCAATTTTAAGGTAGTATTTTTTGACTAGTTTTTGTTTAATTAAAATGAAAAATTTGTAAATTGCTTGATTAAAGTGAGGCTCTTTCAATACATGCTAATAGGCACATCAGTTTGTTTTAGGGCTCCAATTAAGTGTTCCTGTGCCATCACTTACATGTTAAAGGACCCCTTATGTCCAAGTAACACAGCCCCCTTTTTAAGCTTCCATGTTGTTTGAATTATCTTGCTTTTTGATGCCATGGTCTTGAGAAATAATTTTGTAATTTTCCTTTCCAGGGCCACATTTCCTGAGTCATTTAGTTATCTTTCTAATGGCATGTTATGAAAGTTGTTTTTCCCATTGACCTTGCTTCTCTTGACTTTTTGAAAAACGTATCCCTTTTGTTTTCTGAAAAGGTTTTTTATCTCAAACTTGGCTCTTGCCAACTTATTGATAAGAGATCTTGAATCAAGTAGAAGTTTTGGGAAACATTTTGATGTTCTACCATTAAGTAGATATACTGTCCTCAGAAAAATTGCTTGTTTCATCTGTAGACACATTTGTAGCCTGCTAACACTTCTTCAGTTAAAAAGGATTATTTAAAAATTTTTGTGTTTCAGTAAAGTATGAACATGTAGGTTCAATTTGGGACTTAGCACATACTTTGTTTTTAATGTGGTGAAATATACATAACATACATTTACCATTTTCACCATTTTTAAGTGTACAGTTCAGTGTCATTACATACTTTTACATTAAACAAGAGCTGCCCATTCCGCCCTTCCCTCGGCCTTGGCAGTCACCATTTTATTTTTTGTCTTTGAATCTTACCGCTTGAGGTACCTCATGTAAGTGAACTCAGGAAGAATCTGTCTTTTTGTATCTGGCTTATCTCACTTAGCATAATATCTTCAAGTTTTACCCATAGCATGTGTCAAATTTTTCTTTTTTTTGGCTTCATCTTGAGGATCTTAGTTCTTATAGGATCTTAGTTCTCTGGTTAGGGATAGAACCTGGGCCCTTAGCAGTGAGAGTGTGGAGTTCTTACCAGGGAATTCCCAAGATTTTCTTCATTTTTAAGGCTGAATATATTTCATTGCATGTATATGCCACATTTTGTTTATCCACTCTTTGATAGATGGACATTTAGGTTGCTTCTACCTTTTGGCTATTGTGAGTAATGCTGCTATAAACATGGGAGTACAAACATCTGTTTGAGTCCCTATTTTCAGTTTGGGAATATACCCAGAAGTGGAAGTTCTGGATTATACGATAATTTTATGTTATCACCATACTGGTTTCCATAGTGTGCTTTATGTTCAGTCACTCAGTGGTGTCTGACTCTTTGCGACCCCGTGGAGTGTAACCTTCCAGGCTCCTCTATCCATGGAATTTTCCAGGCAAGAATAGTGGAATGGGACACCATTTCCTCCTCCAGAGGACCTTCTAGCCAAGGGATCACACTGGTGTCTCTTGTGTCTCCTGCTTGGCAGGTGACTCTTTACCACTAGCGCCACCTGACTGTTCCCACAGTGGCTGCTGCCTTCTGCATTGCCCCTAATGCACAGGATTCCAGTTTTTCCACACCCTCACCAACACTTGTTGGTTTTTAGAAAAAAAAAATTTTAAATAATTTCCAAATGTATATGAAGTGGTATCTCATTATGGTTTTGATTTGCATCTCCTCAGTGATGTTGAGTATCTTTTCATATGCTTATTGGCTATTTTATATATCTTCTTTGGAGACATGTCTGTTCAAGTCCTTTGCCTATTTACATTTTTTCATTGATGTTGTCTAGGAGTTTTTTATGTATTCTAGATATCAAATTCCTTATCAGATATTTGATTTGTGAATATCTTCTCCCACTCCAGGGGTTGCCTTTTCACTCAGTTGACAATATCCTTTGATGCATGAAGTTTTTACTTTTGTTGAAGTTGAGCTTATCTGTTTTTTCTTTTGTTGCGTGTTCTTTTGGTGTTGTATCCAAGAATTTTTTTTTCCTCTTTTAAACCAAGAAGTTATTGCAGAATCCAGTGTCATGAAGTGTTACCCCTGTGTTTTCTTCTAAGAGCTTTATCATCTTAGCTCTTGTAATTAGGTCTTTGATCCATTTTGAGTTTTGAATTAAATATTTTAGGGTATGGCGTAAGATTAGGGTTCAACTTATGTTTTTCTTTGCCCATGCATATCCAGTTTTCCCAACACTGTTTGTTGAAAAGACAATCTTTTCCCTATTAAATGCTTTTGGTACTATTGTTGAAAATCATTTGATTATATATTCAAGGGATTATTTCTGGGCTCTCTGTTCTGTTTAGTTGGTCTGTATGTCTGTCTTTATGCCAGTACCACACTCTTGAGTCCTATAGCTTTGTATTAAGGTTTGTTTTTTTTTTTTTTTCTGGCTTAATTCAATCTGTATTAAGTTTTGAAGTTGGAAAGTATGAGACCTTCAACTTTGTTCTCCTTTTTCAGGATTGTGTTGGGTATTTGTGAATCCCTTGAGTTCCCATTTGAGTTTTAGGATAGCATTTTCTGTTTCTGCAAAAAATGTCATTGAGATTTTGATAGAGATTGTGTTGAATGTATAGATTGCTTTGGATAATATCAATATTTTAACAATAGTAAGTCTTCAGTGAACATAGAACGTCTTTTCATTTATCTGTGCCTTTAATCTCTTTCAGAAATGTTTTTTTAGTTTTGAGTATTCAAGTCTTTTGCACCTTGGTTAAGTTTATTCTTAGGTATTTTATTCTTTTGATACTATTATAAATGGGTTTGTTTTTGTAATTTCCTTTCCAGATTATTTATTGTTAATATATGGAGCTGTAACTGAATTTTGTGTGTTACTTATGTATTCTGCAACTTTGATGAATTTATTTATTAGTTCTAACAGCTTTTTTCCTGGTGGAATCTTTAGGGTTTTCTAAATGTATGACCTTGTCATGTGCAAACAGAGGTAGTTTGCTTCTTTTTCAGTATGGATGCCTTTTATTTCTCTTTCTTGCCTAACTTCTCTAGTTAGGACTTTCAGTACTATTTTGAATAGAAGTGGTGAAAGCAGGCATCCTTGTCTTGTTCCTGACCTTAGAGAAAAGGCTATCAGTCTTTCACCATTTTTTTTCCCCTTCAATTTATGCTTTGATTTAAGTCTTTGGCCGAGAAGGCAAACTAAATTAAATACTGTGAGGAAAGCTACAACAGTACTGAAGTTGTGAACTTATTTTTGAACTGTAAATTATTATGAAACTAGCTTCTGTAAAAGAGGCTGCCCTGATTTATTATTAGCCAGAATAATAGCAAGGGGAACACCTTCATAGTTTTACAAACAGTTGAGGTTCTTAAAACTCAAAGAGGCTTTTTTTACCTTTCAGTCTGTGCAAGCACATAGGTTTGTGTCCACACTGTATTTTTAGCTTTATGGTGTAAATGTGGCTTAGAACATACTGTTCTGTGTAGGACTGAGGGATACAGTCAGGAAAAATAGAGGGGATGAATGTGTTGACAATTTGGGCTGCATATGAGTGGCTTTTAGTGGACTTCTGTCTATAAAATAGTCACAACAATAGTAGCAACAATAGTAGCAATAATAGTAACAATAATCTTGGTTAGGCAAGTTAGGTATATAATCTCCTGCACATCACATCACTGCATAAGGTGTAGATATTAGCATCCTCTTGTTACAGGTGAGGAAGCAGTCCTGAGAGGTCAAGGTAAGGGTCTCAAGCTGTTACATGGCAGAACCAGGATTTGACACTAAGTCTCTGATTTTACAGCCCTTTTGCTTTCCCCTGAATTTGTTGTTTTTGTTTGATTTTAGTTATGCCACCATATCTTTAGTATGGACCTTGATTCATTGTGGTACCAAGAACGTACCAGGTGATAAATGAAGGTACTGCATATATTTTCTTTGGTTGGTTAATTTGAACTCTGAGGTGATGTCACTTGTCTCGCCTTCTCCTTTCTTAGCTCTGTCTGTCTGTGCTTGCTTCTCTTTAAAGGCTAGAGAGGGCTGTGCTGAAATTGAGTCAGGCCTTTGTGTCAGCGCTTCTTTAGAGGGAGTGGAGAGCCTGTTATCAATACACTTGCTTCTAGCTAGAATAGAAGCCCTTTAATTGAGAATTAGTGACCTAGAAAATACTGTTCCTTGTTATTATTACTGTATTAGTGTAGACCAGGCTGGGATTGGTTAACTCAAGCAACTTTATATTGAGCATGTACATGCTAAGTCCCTTCAGCTATGTGTCTTACTCTGTGTGACCCTATGCACTATAGCCCACCAGGCTCCTCTGTCCATGGATTTTCTCAGGCAAGAATACTGGAATGGATTGCCGTTTCCTTCTCCAGGGGATCTCTCCCCAACCCAGGAATTGAACCCTTGTCTCTGGTGTCTCCTGACGAGACGAGTCTTTGCCGCTAAGGCGAGTCTTTGCCACTAGCGCCACCTAGGAAGCCCCAAAGTGTTAGTCTCAGTCTGACTCTGCCACCTCATAGACTATAGCCCACTAGGCTCTTCTGTCCATGGGATTCTCCAGGCAAGAATACTAGAGTGGGTAGCCATTCCCTTCTCCAGGGGATCTTCCTCACCCAGGGATCAAACCTAGGGCTCCTGCATTACAGGCAGATTCTTTACCATCTGAGCCACCAGGGAAGCCCTCTTCTATTGAGCAGTAAGGACAGTAATATGATAAGAGCTGTTATCATTAATAATGCTATCATTACAAGTGCTTTGAAAGATATTATCACATTTGATCCTTACAATAATCTCTTAAGGCAAGTGAGGTAATTGAGAGATTCAAGTAAGTTAAGTGACTTGTTCAGGATCATCTAGCTAGATGATACCATCAAAAGCAGGTCTCGCCTCTTTTTCTCCATTACAGGATCTGCCTTTTTGCTAATTTCAAGCATATATATATATACACACACACATACACACACTCACACACACATAAACTTGAAATAAATGTATATACACACATGTATTTGTTGCCTCAGAGAAGGCAGGCTTCTCATCTGGCATCACAGCTGTGTCCTCAGTGCCTAGAATAGGACCCAGCCCAGTAGAGGAGCATTAAGTATAAAGCTGGGAATCTGAGAGTGGATTTCATGGTTCCAGGTTCAGAACCACATCACAGTTGTCTCCTGGGGTAAACAAAGTAAGTCATTAGGATCTTGAGGTTCTAATGATCCATGAGGGCATCATGGGTCAAAAAAGTGACTAGTTGTTGCTACTGCTCACTTCTCCTGGACATTAAAGTTTTAAGCTCATTGATTTAAAAAACTTTTATTGAAGTATAGAATACATTCAGAAGACTACACTGAATCAAATGTGAATATAACTGTGAATTTTCACAAACTGAACACATTTGTGTAATCAGCATCCCCCAAAATGGAACATTACCAGCTCCTTAGACATCCTCCTGGCGCTCTTCCTTCTCCATCACACACAAAACTACTATCCTGCCCTCTAAAAGCATAGATTAGTTTTGCTTTTTTTAAAAAAAAATTTTGGTACAAGTAGGATTTATATTCCACAAGATACCATTTTGTGTCTGGTTTCTTTTGTTCAATGTTACATTTGTAAGATTCTACATTGTGGTGGATATATTGATTCTCCTGGCTGAGCAAAGAGTATTCCATTATTTGAACACATCTGTTTATCTCTTTGGCTGTTGGAGGATATTTGGGTAGCTCCTTGTTTCTGTCTTTTAAAAAGAAAAATTATTTAATTTTTGGCTCTGCTGGGTCTTCCTTGCGACATGGGCTTTTCTCTAGTTACAGTGACCGGGGGTGCTCTCTAGTTGCTGTGTATGGGCTTCTCTTTGCACTGGTCCCTCTTGTTGTGGAGCACAGGCTGTAGCGCTAGTGGGCTTCAGTAGTTGTGGCGCTCAGGCTTAGTTGCTCCGCCACATGTGGGATCTTCCCAAACCAGGAATCGAACCTGTGTCTCCTGCATTGACAGGTGGATTCTTTACCACTGTGCCACCAGGGAAGCTCCTAGTTTTGTCTTTTGTGAATAGTGCTGATGTAGACATTCTGGTACATGTCTTTTGGTGAATGTGTATAAACATGTTTGAATCCTCCAGATTTTAAATTAAGAACTGTTCATTAAGTAGAATAGATATTTAAAAATGATTTCCATTTCATATTGTATCTAAATAAGGGAGGAGGTTATGGAGGGAAAAAAGAAGGGCTGGAAAGGAGGCAGAAGGACAATATGGGGAGATTAAATTGGGAGAGGGAAAGATCAGAGAGAAGAAAGGGTGAAGAAAACCAGAGGCCAGTATCCAGACATTGAGAAGGGTTCCTATGTAAAGGGAGCTACTGAAACAGACCCCTAACCCAACCTTGAGTGTGGACTTCAAGGTTACTTTACTTCTTTTTTATTTTTTTCAAGGAAATTAAAAAAAATTTTTTAATTATTTTTATTTGTAGGATAATTGGTTTATAATATCGTGTTGGTTTGCGATACATCAACATGAATCAGCCATAGGTATACATATGCCCCCTCCCTCTTGAAATTCATCTCTTTTTAGTCTCATCAACTCTTCTCAGAGGCTATTTGATTTCGTCTACCCATTTCCCTCCATCTACGTTGTCAGCATCAACTCTTATCTAACTAGTCTCTTCATAAGTGCTCTAGGTCTTCTCTGTAATTCTAATGAATTTAAGTTAAAAATAAAAAATAGATCCTGTGACTCATTCAGAATTATTGAACAGCTTCCCTTTGCTCTTAGAATAAAATCTCCAAATGCTCATTGATTTGCCATGTGGTTGGGCTCCTCTCCCCTGTTCTGCCTTATCTTGTGTTGCTTTCCTCCTTGTTCCCTTCCCTGAGCTTCACTGACCTCTCTGTTCCCAGCAGGCCCCAGACCCTTTTCCAGGTGGGGCTTTTGCTCACCTTCTTCCTTTTTCTGATTCATTCTTTGCCATTACCGATTATCTGATTTTTGTAATGCTTTAGATTTATCTTGCATGCAGCTTTTTTTAGTTTCAGAGGAGTCCCCCAGCCCCTGTCTGAATTAGATCTCCTGGCTGTGTTCTTCTGTAACGTGTTATTTTAGCACTTACTGCCATTTGAAATTATGTGCACAGCTGATTATTTAATGCTGTGTCTTGCCAGACTTTTAGCTCTATGAGGGCAGGCACCATGCCTGTTTTGTTCAAAACTTAAAACCCTGCAGATGGCACAAAGTAGGCGCTTGGTAAATACTTGTTGAAGCTCTAAGAAACTGTGCTGCGAGTGGAGTAATCTCAGTGGCTCACCTCTGGGAAGTATTGCTTGTACTGTCAAAGTGCCACTAAAGGAATGTTGATCAGGACTGAATGCCAAGTAGGTTAAGTGTCAGTCTACAGCATAACAGGTACTGTATGACTGTGTTATACCTGCATGCATGTGTAAACAGGTACTATATGACTGTGTATACCTGCATGCATGTGTGCGTCCTAAGTTGCTCAGTTGTGTCCGACTCTCTTCGACCCTATGGACTGTAGTTCACCAGGCTCCTCTATCCATGCAATGCTCCAGGCAAGAGTGTACTGGCATGGGTTGCCATGCCCTCTCCAGGGGATCTTCCTGACCCAAGCATTGAACCTGGGTCTCCTGCATTGCAGGCGGATTCTTTAGTGCTGAGCCTTCAGGGAAGCCCTTATGTATACCTGTGAATTTCTAAGTGTACACAGGAAGGTTTGGAAGGATATTAAACAAACTTTTTTCAGTGTTTAACTTAGGAAAGGGAAGGAGTGTGAGCAGTAAAGGGATTCTTGGTACTTTCATTTCCATATTATTGTAGTTTTTTTAATAGTAAAAGATTTTTTTTTTTGCTTGTGTTTATTTTAAAAAAAGGTAGATTTGGCTTAAGAACAGTTTCTGCTGTAGGAGCCCAGTGGGATGAGACAGTAGCAGGAGATACTTGTCTTAGTATTAAGAAATGGAACTTGAGGAAGAATGAAGTTCTCGAAAAAGCATATTTTTCACTTTTTGCTTTTCCTGGTGTAGGTTTATCATCAGGATTATTGTGTGAGTATATATTTTATATTGTAATAATGACAGAACTTTCAGTAGTATTCCTGGAAAGAATATAAAATTTGTTTTATTATGAATTGAACAGTGGATTCAGAGCTCTAAATAGACAATATCTTTTTGTATATCTGCCTGTCTTTTACCATAAAGAAATGGGTGATAAATGTATTTAGCATTTGTGAATAGTATAAAGCTCTCTTTTCATTGGCTTTCTTTGTCTTCAGTAAATCCATGAGGAATGTTTTTATAATCATCCCTTAAAATTTATGTGTATATATTTTAAAAACATGTGAGGACATAAGTCTCAGAGAGGTTAAGCAGCTCA
Source organism: Bos mutus (assembly GCF_027580195.1). Lineage (NCBI taxonomy): Eukaryota > Metazoa > Chordata > Mammalia > Artiodactyla > Bovidae > Bos > Bos mutus. Next base: position 34,962,225 of record NC_091627.1, read on the forward strand.
TTCAGGGTTACTTAGCTGATAAGTGGTGGAGGATAGGACTGGATCCCAGGTCTTCTTTATCAGATGTTATTTATTTTTCATGAAAGCATTGGCCAGAAAAAGATAAAAATCACTTATTAATACAGTATGCTGGGGAACGGGTGTTTTGACCATCTACATTTGTGAAACATCTTTATATATGACACTAACAAAACCCATTTACTGGATAGATTTTAGAAATTGTTAGACAGTTGGGACTAAAACTTAAACATCAGAAAGAGGTCAGTAGTTGAAGTTATTCAGAAAAAGCTGTCTGAAATAACATTTTCTAGGCAATAAGTTACTACAAATGAGCTAGCTCTCAGCATTTTAGATAATTTGACAAGAGTTTGTAGATGTCTACAAATCAAAAAGACTATGGGGAGAGAATATAATTTTATAGTTGAAACTGGAGCAGAAGTTAAAAACATGTAGTTTTTTTTATTAAGACTGTCACTGATTCTTTGACCTAAATCTCAGGCTCCTTCGTAGTTCCTTTTTTTTTTTTTTTTGCTTTTTTCCATTATTCAGGTTATTGAACAGTTGGAAGCTTAAGTGATATTGCAAATCTTAACTAAAAGTATGTAATTATTGGCATCCTGGAATTTTCTTATAGTACAGCCTTGTATATTTATTCAACTTTTCCTCAGAGTAGTATTGATCATATTTTTGTGTAATAAAAATATCTTCGGGAATTGTTTGTTCTTGGCAGGTTTTTATAACTACAGCAGTTCCCCTCCTCTCCTCACTTTATCCACGAGAGATACGTTCCAGAAACCCCCAGTGATGCCTGAAACTACAGATAGTACTGAACTCTACATATATGGTTTTCTTTCTCTACATACATATTTATGATAAAGTTTAATTTATAAATTAGTCACAATAAGAGGTTAACAACAATAATAACATAGACCAGTTATAACAATGGGGCTTCTTGGGTAGCTGAAACCGTAAAGAATCTGCCTGCAACGCAGGAGACCTGGGTTGAATCCCTGGGTCTGGCATATCCCCTGGAGAAGGGCATGGCAACCTGCTCCAGTATTTTAGCCTGGAGAATTCCATGGACAGAGGAGACTGGTGGGCTATAGTCCATGGACTCGCAAAGAGTAGGACACGATTGAGCAACTAACAAACACACACAGTTATAAAATATACTATAAAAAGTTGATGCTTTTGAACTGTGGTGTTGGAGAAGACTCTTGAGAGTCCCTTGGACTTCAAAGAGATCCAACCTGTCCATCCTAAAGGAAATCATTCCTGAATATTCATTGGAAGGACTGATGCTGAAGCTGAAGATCCCAATACTTTGGCCACCTGATGTGAAGAACTGACTGTTTGGAAAAGACGCTGATACTGGGAAAGATTGAAGGCGGGACGAGAAGGGGACAACAGAGGATGAGATGGTTGAATGGGTATCACTGACTCAGTGGACATGAGTTTGAATAAACTCTGGGAGTTGGTGATGGACAGGGAGGCCTGGCATGCAGTCCATGGGGTCGCAAAGAGTCGGACACGACTGAGCAACTGAACTGAACTGAACTGCAAATTAAGTGCCTGCAGTGTGTCTCTCAGGATATATTGTGAGCACCCTTTTTCATCTTAGGATGATGTGAGACAATAAAATGCCAGCATGATTAGGTGAATTGAGGTGAATGACGTAGGAATTGTGACTTGGTGTTAGCTTCTCACGACCTGACCATTTGTCAGAAGGAGGATCATGTGCTTGGGGTGATCCTGGATCATTGAATCCTGACAATGTCAGTGACTGGATGTCAGGAGCAGACTTCATTGATTGTTGGGAATTTCTTATGGGATGGCCGAAAATTTCATCCTGCTAGTCAGAAAGGACATGCAACTTAAAACTTATGACTTGTATATTTTTGGAATTTCCTGTTAATTCCTTTGGACTTTGACCATTGGTAACTGAAATCTTGGAAAGGGGAACTGCATTTAAGGGGGGACTTGTTGTTATTGTTGTTTAGTCACTAAGTCATGGCTGACTCTTTTGTGACCCCATGGACTGTAGCCCACCAGGCTCCTCTGTCAATGGGATTTCCCAGTCAAGAATACTGGAGTGGGTTGTCATTTCCTTTTCCATTAAGGGAGACTCTATATGTATTATATCCATCTTTGTACTTATTTGTGTAAGAAATGAAAGAACATGTAAGTCAGGAAAGAGAGTTCTGGGGACCAAAATAGTTCAAATGGAGAATTGAGAGTCCAGGTAGATTGGCAGAATTGCAGAGGTATCAGATCTTTAATCATGAGTTCAGGATGCAGCAGGCCACTAGTCAGGAGTGGAGGCCTAGGATTTAGACTTGAGCGATACTTTCTTTAGACTTTCTAAAACATTGTGACTTGCTGCCACAGATTCTGCCAGCAGTCATATTATAAGATTGGGTGATTTCTTTCAAACTGGATCTCAAATTACTTAATATCTTTTTAAAAGGAATGAATCCAAGAACATGTTGGAACTACATCTGGATACAAATGAAGTAGTGTTACAAATTCTGAGCAGTCAGATAATCTGATGATAAATTATAAGCAATGAGCTATATTGATATTACTGTCAGTTTAGCAGAGATATCAAAAGAACACTTGGCAAGGAATAAATTAATAGTGTTTGTTACTATAGTGGGAAAACCAAAGTGAGTGGAGGGACTGGGGGACTTCAAAGTAAAGCAGTTTATCTTTATAATCAAAGACCTTCAGCATTTAATAAAGGATATTTAGCTAAATGTTTCTCAGTTGTCTTTGGTGAAGGACTAGAATTTTAAAAAGCTTCCAGTCTGTCACCAAGTCCTACTTTTATAAAATATAATAAAAAGGAATTAGTAAAAAAATGAAATTAAAAAAGACACATGAAATACAAGGCATGGCTTTTTTTATGTTAAACTCACCAGACTTAAAACTGCACTTGTAAATTGTTATAAAATTTTCCAAATTCTTACCCTCAGTATCTATTCTTGTCTCATCATGGATTAGTAATAGTTTGTAGTCTAGTACTGGTCCATGGGTCTCACTTTGAGTATCACTGTTCAGGGGGTTTCTGCATTCTAACAGTCTAAGAACTGGCCTTTTCAGAATTCTGAGCGGTGAGACGGTGGTACACTAGTGATAAGTAATTGCTAGCTACACATGGGATAATCTGAGATAATTTTTTTCCTTTTTAAACAAATACAATAGAAAAATATGGTAGGAGGTTGTAAGAATGCAGACTTCTCTCAAAATTACTAAAGTTTTCAATTAGTGGGTCAGTGAAAACTGAGAGCATCCTTACTTTATTTATGTTTTCTGCATATAGACCAAAGAAGCATGACTTTTGAGTAAGGAGAGAATGTTTACAATATAGTTCTTTTTTGGGAAACCTTCTTACTTTATTCGTGTACATTTTAAAGACTTTTTTTTTTTCTTTTTGCTTTTTGCCTGTTAAAGCTATGTATAGATTTATATTTTCTAAGTAGGTAAACATCTTAACACTATGCCAGTGACTTGGGTGGTAATTCAGTTTTTCTCTCCTTGTAACTGATGAAGGTTTTTATTGACTGGGCTAGGCACATTTTGGAGAAGGCAATGGCACCCTACTCCAGTACTCTTGCCTGGAAAATCCCATGGGCGGAGGAGCCTGGTAGGCTGCAGTCCGTGGAATTGCGAAGAGTCGGACACAACTGAGTGACTTCACTTTGACTTTTCACTTTCATGCATTGGAGAAGGAAATGGCAACTCACTTCAGTGTTCTTACCTGAAGAGTCCCAGGGACAGGGGAGCCTGGTGGGCTGCCGTCTATGGGGTCGCACAGAGTCGGACACGACTGAAGCGACTTAGCAGCAGCAGCAGCAGGCACATTTAGTCAATTTTTATTACACTATTTTTTGTTAAAATGTTAACATTTGCTATTTCAAGTTCGTTTAATGTAGTTCATGGTAGAATTTGTTTCTTTATAAAAACTTAATATAGTTGTAAAGAGAAAAACAAATATATTAATGCATATATGTGGAATCTAGAAAAATGGTACAGATGAAAGTATTTGCAGGGCAGAATAGAGACGCAGATGTGGAAAACGGTCGGGTGGACATGGAGGGGAGAAGAGGGAAATGAACTGGGAGATTGGGGTTGATGCATGTGCACTGCCGTGTGTAAAACAGGTGGCTGGTGGGATCCTGCTGTATAGCACAGGGAGCTGAGCTATAGCGCAGAGCCATGCTCTGTGATGGCCTTGATGGGTGGTATAGGGGGCAGGGAGGGAGGTCTAATAGGGAGGGGCTGTATGTATACATATAGCCGATACACTTTGTTGTACAGCAGAAACTTACATAACATTGTAAAGCAACTATATCCCCCCCACCCCCCGCCAAAAAAAAAAAAAAAAAATTAAGAACTGGTGTTGGCTTTGAGGTCATATTATAGTTTAACATTACCTTAATCTAGTCTGGAGTTAATAGAATTTAAGGATTGGAGGCATTAAACCCTAACATCCACCATGTGATCTATTAGCCCCTCCTGATGCTTCCTTGCTAAATACCTACTCAGGCTGTTCCTTAGTATCTCCCGTCACAGGAAATCTCGAGTCCCAAGGCTACTCACTGGGCACCTGTGCTGTTAGAAAGTACTTTTGTGTCACTTGTGCTTACTGACACACAGTAAGGAACGAACTTAATCAGTCCTCAACGTGACAGCACTTTGAATAAAGGAAGGTAGCTGTCGTGTATTGTATTCTTCTCTTCTGTAGACTGGCATATAACCTCTGCTTATACCCTATGATTTGTGTCCTTTTACCATTCTTGTTAGCTTTTCTGAAAGTGATCCAGTTAATCTCTCTGCTTCTTAAAGTGTAACACCTAGAACTGAGTGACTTTCGATGTTTAGCTTTGACTGCTGTGTAGTATAGTACTGTTGTCTTCATTTTTCTGGAAGCTACATTCTTGGAGGTTGTTTTGGACAGAGCTTTGGTAGCAAACCATTTGGTAGGTTGTAATCCATTGGTGTGTTATAAAATCATGTTAGTGGGTCTTGATCCATATTTTAAAAAATATCAAATACGATAGAATTGAATAAAAAATTTCAGTGCATTTCATGTAGTATTATAGCAAAAAAATTTTCAATTTATGTAGACACATACACACTCTTGTGTACACTTGTATGTGTACATACTCAGCACATGTGTGTGTATTGGGTGGTGGTATAAAGTGGTGACATGTAAGTTTCTTATTGTGTGTCAGAAACGTGTGTATGTCTCTGGTCTTGACTTGAGGCTTTCTTCCTTGCCTCTCTCTGAGGGCTGCTTCCGGTCTCTTCTGGCTCTGCCACCACTTAGATCTTCCAGCTGATACTCTTTGTTCTGCCATGGGCCCTGCTGTGCAACCTGAGGGGCATCCTGGGCTCCATTTGAATTGGCACCTGGGGAAATCCCAGCTCTGATTCAGTCTCTGCACAGTGGGACTACTTCTGATAACTTTTGTCTGTAGATTAAAGAAGGCGTAGTAATGAGGTGAGGGGGTACACTGAAGGTTTTTTAGGTGGTTGCTTTAAATTCTAAAAATTATTGCCCAAGTGAAATTAAGGCTTTAATGAAAATAATGTTTGAGACAATCTTTCCTTCTCCATATTTTTGATTTTGCAGTTGTGCAAAACTGTTTTGTAGTACTTTTAATGGTGAGTACTTATTCTGTGCCAGAATCTGTTCTAAGTACTTTATCTGTATCATGTCAGTGGATCCTCATAACAACTCCATGAAGTGACTGTCATCCCCCTTTTACAGATGAGGAAATTGAGGAAGAGACAGACTATTTAACTCACACAAGGCTTTACAATTCATGGTGTTTAACTGTTATATCCCTGATGGCAAGCTAAGGAAAAAATCCTCTAAAACAACCTAACAATGTAAAATACATGGATAGTGTGTTTATCCCATTGCCCTGTAGTTCTTGATACATTTATATTAATATTACTAAATCTTCTCATAATCACTTAGAAGAATTTGAGAATTAAAATTTTTTTTTTCATCTTTAGAAAGCACCTCTCATCAACAGTAGTGGGAATCCTTTAATGACACTGCAGTCTGTTAATTCCCCCGCTTCCCTTCTTCTCTGCTCTCCCATTCTATCCTCCATTTTTATCTCTGCCTTGTCTGTCTCCACTGCAGTTCACTCTTCTACTTTTTGCTTGTTGTTTTTTCTTCTCTCTGTCCCCTGCCAGTTTCCCATCTGTTTTTTTTTTGTACCTTCCCTTTGCACTGTTCATGTTCACTCAAATTTATTTATTTTTTATTAGAAAAGCATATATTGAGCAGCTAGTAAGTGTAAGGCACTGTGGAGATACAAACATAAATAAAATGAGCATCATGGAAAATCAGTGAGAGAAAGATCAAGGCTCTGCTGGTTCATTCCCTTGAGAATCTGAACCACTGCAGCCTGCCAAGATAAACACTCTCCAGTCCTTTCTTGTAAGGAGCAGGAATTGAGATTGAGATCTAGATACATAGGATATAAATGATACAGAATATAAAGCCGAGTTCCGAGAATAGGGAATACATCCATTTAGGTCATGTTTGGGGTCAAGGATTGAAAATGGTGGCATAAAACTGTTATAGGAATATTTTTATTGAACAAATTAAAAGTGTTTAGTGTAAAAACTGCTTTTTCTAAATTTATGTTGTATAGTACATTAAATGTAAAGGAGTAGTATGTAAGTTGGCCTTGTCCCTGGGGATTTCTTATTTTTTTTTTTTTTTAGTGTAAGAATTAACGACATTTTCACAATTGGAATAAGAATCTGTCGAGGACATTTATGTAACTTATTTGACTTTGACATGACCTTGAAGTGTGCTTGTCATCTCTGGCTCCACTTGCTCACCTGTACTATATATGCAGTAGTTATCAGGTACCTCCTGTGTGTTGTCGGGTATGCTGCTGAGCACTAAGGGATCAAAGTTTTAATGTACTCTAGTTCATTATAGAGCTTTTATTCTAGCAGACTATTTGTGTCTTTGGTTTTGCCCTGTTAAGGACACTTGCTGGTAGGTATTTTTCCTTCCTCTGTCTTGATCAGACCCAACTTATTCTTTGAGGCCAGTTATATTCCAGTGAACCTTCTTTGATTACTTCTGCTGAAAGTGGTTTCTCTGCTCCCTCAGCTTCTATTGTGTTTATTTTCTTTAGCCACTAATTTGGCAATTAATCATGTTAATTGCTTTGTGACTTGTATCTATTGTTGTCTTGAGTTGTTATTTAAGTTGTGCCTTGTTTGACTTTCACAGATTTGATTTTTGTCTTCTGATTACAGTTCAAGGTTTTTGAGAAGAGAGACTCCTTTCTGTAACTTACAGCAGTGATCTTGTTCAATCATGAACCTCAAATAATTTGATTATGAACCCCTAATACATGCAAGTTTATTTAATTATAAAGCATGCTTGTATATTATAAAGCAAATATAAAAAAGAATGATATATCCACTCTATATATAAAATAGATAATCAACAAGACCTACTATATAGCACAGGGAACTCTACTCTGTATTCTGTTATAACTTTTGTGGGAAAGAATCTAAAAAAGAGTACCTGAAACTAACAATACACTGTAAATCAACTATACTCCAATATAAATTAAAAATTAAAAAATGATATAAAACGGAATAAGCATTACTGTAAATGTAATTTATATAATTGAAAAATTGTTTTTGGCTGTGGTGTGAAAAATGCAGGATCTTAGTTTCCCTCAGTTCAGTTCAGTTCAGTCGCTCAGTTGTGTCCGACTGTTTGAGACCCCATGAATCGCAGCACGCCAGGCCTCCCTGTCCATCACCAACTCCCGGAGTTTACTCAAACTCATGTCATCGAGTCGGTGATGCCATCCAGCCATCTCATCCTCTGTCGTCCCCTTCTCCTCCTGCCCCCAATCCCTCCCAGCATCAGAGTCTTTTTCAATGAGTCCACCCTTCGCATGAGGCGGCCAAAGTATTGGAGTTTCAGCTTTAGCATCAGTCCTTCCAGTGAACACCCAGGACTGATCTCCTTTAGAATGGAATGGTTGGATCTCCTTGCCATCCAAGGGACTCTCAAGAGTCTTCTCCAACACCACAGTTCAAAAGCATCAGTTCTTCAGTGCTCAGCTTTCTTCACAGTCCAACTCTCACACATCCATACATGACCACTGGAAAAACCATAGCCTTGACTAGATGGACCTTTGTTGGCAGAGTAGTGTCTCTGCTTTTAAATATGCTATCTAGGTTGGTCATAACTTTCCTTCCAAGGAGTAAACATCTTTTAATTTCATGGCTGCAGTCACCATCTGCAGTGATTTTGGAGCCCCCCAAAATAGTCTGACACTGTTTCCACTGTTTCCCCATCTATTTCCCATGAAGTGATGGGACCAGATGCCATGATCTTCATTTTCTGAATGTTGAGCTTTAAGCGAACTTTTTCACTCTCCTCTTTCACTTTCATCAAGAGGCTTTTTCATTCCTCTTCATGCTTCCCTGGTGGCTCAGAGGTTAAAGCATCTGCCTGGAATGTGGGAGACCTGGGTTCGATCCCTGGGTCAGGAAGATCCCCTGGAGAAGGAAATGGCAACCCACTCCAGTACTGTTGCCTGGAGAATCCCATGGACGGAGGAGCCTCGTAGGCTACAGTCCATGGGGTCGCAAAGAGTCAGACACGACTGAGCGGCTTCACTCACTCACTCATCTGCATATCTGAGGTTATTGATATTTCTCCTGGCAATCTTGATTCCAGCTTGTGGTTCTTCCAGCCCAGCGTTTTAACCTGCACCCCTTTGCAGTGGAAGCACGGAGTCTTAACCACTGGACCAAGAGGAAAGTCCCAGGTGTAACACTTTATATTCATGTTTAACAAATACTTATAATTTGATTTGGAGTAAAGAAAATGAGTATTCCCAGTTACAAATTTTTAGAAAACTTACTGGCTCCATAAGAGTTAAGAAAAATTCAATTAAAGAGGAGATGAAGATTATGAAAATAAACTATTTCAAAATGATTTGGTATCATGGGAAAGGAAAATGTGAAGTTGCATATGCAGGTGGCTGTGTTGATCCACTGACAATAAAAAATCCAGCTCAGATTACTGTGATCAGTACTAAGCCTAGACATGGTACACATTCATAGCAGTGGTCAAACTGAGTGTGCATTAGAGTCTCCTGGAGGGCTTATTAAACCATAGATAGCTTAAAACATATTCTTACAACTTAATGAATATTAAAACATGAACGTCTGAGTTACCACTACCCCAGTCAAGAAATAAAATGTTTGGCAATGCCCCAGAAACCCCTTATGTGCCTCTTCCCAGTCACCACCCCATTCTTCCCTCATTGGTAGACCACTGTTCTGACTTTTGTAGTCATCACTTTCTGCTTTCTTTGCACTATTTTTATCAGTATATAAACATTATAGTTTTTTTTTTCTAGTTTTGAATTTCAAATAAATGGAAACACACAGTATGTATTCTCTCTTTAAGCAATATGTTTGTGAGATTTATCCACCTTGTTGCCTGTAGATATGGTTTATTTATTTTATTGGTATATAATATTTCTTTTGATGATTACATCCTAATTTGTCTTCCTAGCTTCCTGAGCTTCCCTGGTAGCTCAGCTGGTAAAGAATCTGCTTGCGGTGCAGGAGATCCTGGTTTGATTCCTGGGTTGGGAAGATCCCCTGGAGAAAGGATAGGCTACCCACTCCAGTATTCTTGGACAGTGAAGAATCTGCATGCGGTGTGGGAGACCTGGGTTTGATCCCTGGGTTGGGAAGATCCCCTGGAGGAGGGCATGGCGACCAACTCCAGTATTCTTGCCTGGAGAATCCCATGGACAGAGGAGCCTGGTGAGCTACAGTCCGTGGCGTCACAAAGACTTAGACATAACAGAGCGACTAAGCACATCCTGTAGCTAATAGGCATTTATATGGTTGTTCAGTTTGAAATTCTAGTTTAGTTGTTCAGTTTGGGGCTATTTTCAAAGATTGCTACTGTTATTGACATTTTTGTATTCTTTGGTGAGGGCTTACCTGGTGGCTCAATGGTAAAGAATCTACCTGCCAGTATAGGAGATATAGGTTCAATCCTTGGGTTGGGAAGATCCCCTGGAGAAGGAAATGGCAACCCACTTCAGTATTCTTGCCTGGGAAATCCCACGGACAGAGGCATGGTGTCACAAAAGAGTTGGACACAACTTAGTGACTAAACAACAAATTCTTTGGTGAGGTGTTGTTGGTGGTGGTTGAGTCGCTAAGTGGTGTCTGACTCTTGCGACCCTATGGATTGTAGCCCACCACGCTCCTCTGTCCATGGGATTCTCCAGGCAAGAATCCTGGAGTGGGTTGCCATGCCCTTCTCCAGGGGATCTTCCCGACCCAGGAATCGAACCTAGGTCTCCTGCATTGCAGGCAGTTTCTTAACCGACTGAGCTATGAGGGAAGCCCCATTTTTGGTGAGGTATATGCACACATATCAATTGGGATCATTTTAGGAGTAAAATTGCTAGATCGTAGGGTTGTATATGTATTTAGCTTCAATTACTACTGTCCAGTGGTTTTTCAAAGTGGCTGTACCAATTTATACTTCTGCCAGCAGAGTATAAGAGTTCTCGTTTGTCTTCATCCTTGTCAGTACTTGGTTGAGATTTTAATTTTAACTACCGTGATGGGTGTGTTGTGGTAACTTATTGTGGGTTTAAGTTGTATTTTCCTGGTGACTAATTCAGTTAAGCACATTTTCATGTGTTTATTGACCATTTGGATCCCCTTTTATGAAGTGCCCCTTTGAATCTGCTAACTTAGTTGCCATTTTCTTACTGACTATACAGGAGTTCTTTATATATTCTGAATATGAGCTTTAATCAATTTTGTATGTTGTAGATATCGTTTCCCACTCTGAGGGTTGTCTTTCACTGCCTTATGTGTGTGCTAAGTTGCTTCAGTCATGTCCAACTCTGCGACCTCATGGACTGTAGCCCACCAAACTCCTCTGTCCATGGGATTCTCTAGGCAAGAATACTGGAGTGGGTTGCCATGCCCTCCTCCAGGGGCTCTTCCAGACCCAGGGATTGAACCCACATCTCTTATGTCTCCTGCATTGGCAGGCAGGTTCTTTATCGCTCGCACCACCTTCACTCCCTTAATGGTATTTTTTGATGAACAGATCTGTAATAATATTAATGTGATCCTATTTACCCATCTTTTCCTTTATAGTTAGTGCTTTTGGGGAATTTTTGTTCACCCCAAGTTCTTTTATTAAAGGTTTTAATTTTGTATTGGAATATAGCTGATGTTGTAATAGTTTTGGGTGGACAGCAAAGGAACTCAGCTATGCATATACATGTATCCATTCTCCCCCAAACTCCCCTCCTCTCCAGGCTGCCGCATGACATTGAGCAGAGTTCACTGTGCTTTAGAGTCGGTCCTTGTTTGTTCACCCCAAGTTCCTGAAGATATTCTTCCATTATCTCCCTCCATCCCAGGTTATCTTCTTAAAATATTTTTTTCCTTTTTTTTTTTCCAACTACAATTTTATTTTATTTTTAAACTTTACAAAATTGTATTAGTTTTGCCAAATACCAAAATGAATCCGCCACAGGTATACATGTGTTCCCCATCCTGAACCCTCCTCCCTCCTCCTTCCCCATACCATCCCTCTGGGTCGTCCCAGTGCACTAGCCCCAAGCATCCAGTATCGTGCATTGAACCTGGACTGGCAACTTGTTTCATACATGATATTTTACATGTTTCAATGCCATTCTCCCAAATCTTCCCACCCTCTCCCTCTCCCACAGAGTCCAAAAGACTGTTGGACTTGATTTTTGTGGAGTGTTATGAGGGTAGGCATTGGGTTTTGTATTTTTCACTGTAAGTATCAATATGTCCAGCTGACCCAGCATCATTTATTGAAAACACTTTTCTTTCCTCACTTCTGTGTAGAGCTACCTTTGTTAGAAATCAAGTGTTCAGGTATGTGAGGGTCTTTCTCTGGACTGTCTCTTCTGTTTATTTGTTCTTTTTGTCTATCTTTGTACCAATATCAGTACTTTAATGATTTATAGTAATTTTTGATAGCCAATAGAGCAGGTTCTCCTACTGAGTTTTTTTCTTATTGTGGTAAAATATCATACAAAATTTACCATTTTAATCATTTTAAGTTTATGTTCAGTAGCATTAAGTATATTGATGTTGTTGTGCAGTCATTGTCACCATCCATCTCTATAACTTTTTCATCTAGCAAAACTGCAACTCTGTACCCAGTAAACACTCTTTCCCTTCTTTCCTCAGCCCCTGGCAACCATCATTCTCTTCTCGGTCTCTCTGACTTTGACTACTCTGTATACTGCACATAAGTGGAATCATACAGTATTTGACCTTTTGTGGCTGGCTTGTTTCACTTAGTGTAGCATTTTCAAGGTTAATCCATATTGTAGCATGTGTCAAAATTTCTTTCCTTCCTAAGGCTACTGAATAACATTCCATTATATGTGTAGACTACATTTTGCTTATCCATTCATCAGTTGATGAGCACTTGGATTGTTTCCACCTTATGGCTATTATAAATAACTCAAGTTTTTCTTCGTCAAGAGAATCTAGTCTATTCTTAGTTCTTAATATTCCATTTACATTTTAGATTCTGCCATTCGGTTCCAGATCAACTTAAGAACTGTTGTCTTTTCATTATGTTTCTTTTAATTTGTGCACATGGTATCTATGTTCTTTTTTTTTTTTCTTTATTTTCTTCTTAATAATAGCTTTTCTATATAGTGCTCTTGTGCACCTTTTGTGACATTTATTTCTATATATTGATTGTTTGATGTTATTTTTAATGGCATCTCTCTAAAAGTTTTTATTTTTTAACTGACTATTGATGGTATATCGATATACATATACAGTATACAGTTGATTTTGTGTATGTTCTTTGTCTAGCAGCTTTGCTAAACTTGAATGTCATTTCCAGTGATAGATGTGAAGATTTTAAAATGCTTTCTACATAAGGCCATATTACCTACAAATAAGTATAGTTTTATTTCTTCCTTTCCAATGTTTATACCCTTATTTCCTCATATTGCAAACTTTGTACTAGCCAGGATTTCAATTTCAATGTTAAGTAAAAGTGGTAACAAAGGATATCCTTGTTTCATTCTGTCTCAAAGGTAAAAATTTAACATTTTGTTACTAGTATAATGTTGCTGTAAGTTTTTTATAGATGGCTTTTACCATATTAAGGAAGTTTCTTTTTTATCCTTGTTTTCAAAGAGTCTAAAAAAATATGAATGGATATTTAATTTTATCAAACACTTATCCTGAACTTACTGAGATAATCCTCTTAATTTTCTTTACTGTTCTGTTAACAGAGTGAATTAAATGCATATATTAGAAAAGAAGAAAGGTTGAACAGTAATGAGCTAAGCATCTATCTCTAAAAGTTAAAGGATTTCCCCTTGCCTACTTAACTGTTAAAAATAGTATTTGAGCCCATCATTCCTACTGAAATGATATTATAATGTAAACCACATTTTTGCTATAGAACACCTACTAAGATTTAAAAATACTCCCCACTCTAAAGTCAAGTTGAAACCTCTTATTTGTAAATGGAGATACAGCGGAGAAACTGAGAATAACAGTTGATGCCACATGAACTGGCAAACACATATTTTTGAATATTTTAATTTTATAATTTTTAAAACATTCTGGGCTGAGTCACTTATTTTGGTAATGGCATTTTGGATTCCTATGCTATGAGTTACATCCCTCACTTTCTAGTAGGGTTCAGAAATAGATTTTAGACTTTAGAGATGTAGAGGATGTACTTGGTATATCAGGAACATCATATGTCATCAAGTGGGTAGTTCAGTCTCCTAGATAATCATCTGAAACATCTACCTCAGTGTGATTTTGCTGCTTTCTTTTACCAATTTTAATTCATGAGTCTTCTTGTAGAAAGGCCTAAGACTTGCCCTAGTGGGTTTTGATGTAGTCATCTAGTTGTACCATAATTTCCTTCCAAGACTGAAGGTGAAAGATTCTGTGAATCAGAAGTTCAGATACCGCCACAGATAAAATGCCCATTTTATAGATTATTTAGATGGCTGTTAAGATATCCTACTTCAGGCTTCTAGCTTCTTTATTGCTGAATTTCAGTCTGGAAACCATGATAATTTTGAAAGTGCTTTAGTCTGAGTGGAATTTTTGATGTTAGAGTTAATTCAGAGAAAATTAACTCTGTAAAATGAAAATGTGCTGAATATCAACTCACAGTAATTCACTCTAATTTATGACTTAATAGTTATTTAAAATGCAGTTATTGGTCTTTGAACCTGTTTTTGCTTCATACTCACCTGGTATTTTAGGTTGCCAAAGCTGAAGACTTCCTTCTTAGCTGATGTTAAATATTGTTAGTTAAGCACACACGTCATTATCAAGAAAACAGGAAGCTATGTAGGAGAACATGCCAAATGGTGAATTAATAGTTAGAGTAAAGGAAACTGACGTCTACTCAGGGAAGGAACCCTAGACTCATCTACTTTGTTCTTTTTAGGTGGCTTGAGGAATAGAAATGGTTTGTCATTACTTTTTTCCAGAAAGTATGTCAAATAATAGGTTTAGCTTTAAACTGGAAAGCATATATTTTGCATTGTCTTAAAAATGCTGATGTCTTAAAGGTTGTACAATATCTTCATTTAAATTTGTTAAATCAAGATTAATTCTTGGCTGTTACTCAGATTGTGTGAAGTCTTGTGAAATTGCCTACCTTTTCTTCTTTATAGTGAAACTCTCCTTATTTGAGTACGATCTCAGTAATTAGGAACAAGTAATGATTTAAAAAGGATTCAAATCTAAATTTACATTTCACTATTATTTAAAGACTTTGTTGAATAAATCAAGAGTGTCAACACTGCAGCACAGATTTAATCAAATACATTTGTTGAGAAGAATTATAATTCACATTTTTCATTAATTCTGATGGTTTTCTCTTTAATTATTGAGAGACAATTTAGTTTGGTGGTTAAGAAAACGGGCCTTAAAAATGAAAAGAAAATGGGCCTTGGAGCTAGATATCCTGGGCTTGGATCCCAGGTCCGTCACTTACTAGCAAGTTATATAGCTTTTATTTGCCTCAGTTTCCTCATCTGTAAAATGGAGACAATAATAGCACCTATTGCTGAAGGTTGCTGTGGGCTTAAATAATTTAATTAAAGAACTTAGTGCCCTTTGCACAGTATATGCCCAATAAATGTTAGCTGCTATTGTTATTATTTATTTTGAAAATAGAGTAATTTTTAGGTTATGACTTTAAATTCTGAGTTGCACGGACAGTTCTTCAAAGGGAGGACCTTCCACAAAAAGTCACTTTTAACTTTCTCAGAGGTGCAGATGAGAATGGCTTCCCAATTCCAGTTAAATCATTGGTTCTTGCAGGAAAAGAGCACTAGACTGAGAATCAAATTTTACGCAAACCTTTCATTCAGCAAACCATTACCTCCATGCATAGTTGTTGGACTCTCCATGTCCTCGACATAAGTGCTGCTGGATTCTGAAGATTAGAGATGATTTAAAGATGCTTAGGTCAGGGAGACTAAGATGTGACTAGAGTGCCTTGGAAGTAGTTTCCAATCTGTTGTCTATAAAATGACAATTTTTGAGTTTAGTTGATGATTTCAGTCATCAGTACTGGGTTTGTAGCACTCTGCTGGATTGCTGTACTAAGACATTTTGAAAATGGTAAAGCAGTTCTTGGCACCAAGAATCTTAGAACTGGTAGGAAAAACAAATCAACATTAGAAAATAGATAAAAGATAATATCGAGAGTCATGTGATTAGATGGGAAATAGGAAATTGTAGGGATGATAGTTTGAGAAGATTATTATGCTTAGCATTTTATCATGTCAGTGGTTAGCTCCAATTTCTTAATAAGGTACCAGAGTAAACTGCCTGATTTGATGTTAACTTGAGAGGAACCTTCTTTTTCTCAGAGTACATCATGAGAAATGCTGGGCTGGAAGAAGCACAAGCTGGAATCAAGATTGGCAGGAGAAACATCAATAACCTCAGATATGCAGATGACACCACCCTTATGGCAGAAAGTGAAGAAAAAGAGCCTCTTGATAAAAGTGAAAGAGGAGAGTGAAAAAGTTGGCTTAAAGCCAACATTCAGAAAACTAAGATCATGGCATCCCGTCCCATCACTTCATGGCAGATAGATGGGGAAACAGTAGAAACAGTGGCTGATTTTATTTTTCTGGGCTGCAAAATCACTGCAGATGGTGATTGCAGCCATGAAATTAAAAGACACTTGCTTCTTGGAAGGAAAGTTATGACCAACCTAGACAGCGTATTAAAAAGCAGAGACATTACTTTGTCAACAAAAGTCTGTCTAGTCAAGGCTGTGGTTTTTCCAGTAGTCATGTATGGATGTGAGAGTTGGACTGTAAAGAAAGCTTTCGCCGAAGAATTGATGCTTTTGAACGGTGGTGTTGGAGAAGATTCTTGAGAGTCCCTTGGACTGCAAGGATATCCAACCAGTCCATCCTAAAGGATATCAGTCCTGAATATTCATTGGAAGGACTGATGGTAAAGCTGAAACTCCAATACTTTGGCCTCCTGATGCAAAGAGCTGACTCATTTGAAAAGACCTTGATGCTGGGAAAGATTGAAGGCAGGAGGAGAAGGGGACAACAGAGGGTGAGATGGTTAGATGGAATCACTGACTCATGTCTAATGAGTTTGAGTAAACTCTGGGAGTTGGTGATGGACAGGGAAGCCTGGCGTGCTGTAGTCCATTGGGTCGCAAAGAGTTGGATACGACTGAGTGACCAAACTGAACTGAACTGAAGTGTCACTTGGGAATTCCCACATGCATAATCTTTTTAAAAGGGAGCTCAACACCCTTTGTTTTCTTACCTGTTAAACTTTAAAATAGTGAATCCCCAGTATAATGAGGTAATTAGAATTTAGTGGAAGATACATTTTTAGAGCATGGTTCATCCCCAAACCCTTTTTATGTTATAATGGTAAGATAATGTCTTTTTGTTCTTGTCGTTGCTGTATTCCCAGCTTCTAGCACACTGCTTGATGTGTAGTCAACACTCAAGAAATATATTTGAGAGAGCATCCTGCAGTGATCCAGTTAACGTTAGGCCTCTATACTTTCATTGCTGAGGGCATGGGTTCAGTTCCTAGTCAGAGAACTAAGATCCCACAAGCCTCCACTTGGTGTGGCCAAAAATGAAAAAAAAAGTAAGAAAACAAAAATATCGTTGAAAGGCAAATTTGAAGTTACATTTGAATTATCAGCAATTTCTAAGTCATTAAAATTATTTTATTATTAAAAGATACTGGTCTTTTTAAACCTTAGATCTAACTGTGTTAGGGCAAGTTGCCATTATGCAAATATAATTTTAATGAAGTTAGTAGCTTCTTACTTACTAGCTTTTTCATACTTGGGTAAGGAGATGTCTTTCTAGGAGAAAGAACTTGCGTATTGTATTAGTTCTCTGTTAACTGCATTTGACCGCAACTTCATAGGAGACCTTATGCCAGAGTTGCCCTGCCAAGCCATTCCTAAACCCTGACATGTGAGAAACTGTGAGAGATAATAAATATTAGAAATGTCATGTTTTGTGATATCATAATATAAAGAGTTTCATACATCTCATTTGAAGACTGTTCATCGGTAAATCACCCTGCCTTATTTCCTTTTGAAAAGGAGTGAGGCACTTTAGAAGAAAAAGATAAATCAAGCCATCATAGCCAAGTTTCCTGAGTCAAGATATAAAAGAATATGTTTAGCTTTAAAATATTTAATTGTAGAATAGTTCATGTTCATTATTAATCAAAACAATGCAGAAGGTCATTGAAGAAAGTTCTAAGGATCACCCCAAATCCTACTACATTTGGTGATGCTCTTTTTGAAACCTGTTTTTGTACATGGACATAAGCACACTTAGATCTTTCTTTTCCATATGTGGAACCTTTCTTTTCATCTGTGTTTTTCAGTATTTTTTAACCCAAACGTTTTTTTTTTATTAATTGAAAAACTCTTGGCCTCCTTGAGTATGGTTTGAAATTTCACAGTAAATTAAACATGACCAAAACCAGTTTTAGACGGAGGTAATTTAAAAACAAAACAGTTTAATCTTAAATGAACCATTAGGTAAGATGACATTGGCTTGTTTCCCATCAAGCTGTTTATCCTAAGAAATATGGAAGACAGCATAACAAGATATTTTAAATAATTTGCTCAATGTTTCCTTGGAGGAGAAGCTGAGTGCTGTTTAGGAGAGAGAGACAGCTTAGCCTTTCTTCTCTGCTCCCTTGAACAGTTTGGTTCTTGGCCCCAAATTTGTGTATACCTCTCAGCCAGACAGAAGCCCTGCAGTTAACTGGAGATTAGCTGATGTAACCCATGTATAGTCCTGCTTGAGGACTATTACCCCTGCCACCATCCGCACTAAGTAAGTGATCTTTCCAACAATAGACAGGGCTCTTTTTTGATGAGTTTTTCTTCTATCTTCTTTTGTGTGTGTGTGCTGCTTTAGTGGCTCTTTTAGAATGGCTATCCCTCCCATGGATCTGCCTCTGTTTCCCGGAAGAATTGGCTGTCAGCTGACACTCAGCTCTTGACTTCCCTTCTCCCTCAGCTTGCTTCTCTCCTAGTTGTCCCTGTTGAGTAAATCCTCTCGTCTCCATTGCCCCTAGTCTTTCCCCAGCCCAAGGGCCCAGCATCTTTCTTGCCTGTAGTGGATTTGTCTCTGGTTGCCTGGTTTCTGTTTTACCTTTTCACAGTCCCCTTTTCCATACAGTGTACTGGATAATCTTTTAAAAACATAGACTCAGATAATAATACTCTTCCTAAAACCCTCCTTTGTACTCAGAATAAAACCTGAATTAATCGCCACCGCTTCCGTGGCTCTGCGTGGTCTGTCCCTTGTGTATCTCTTGTCCTGATCTTTTGCTGTTCTGATCTCCTGCCGTCACTCTGCTCTAGCGGCATTGCCCAGACTTAGCAAGATCCCTTCCCCCAGAAATACCCAACTTGTTCCTGCCTTCACGCCTTTGCACCAGCTGTTTTCTCTGCCTGGAATGCTCTTCACCAGAACTGTGCATGGTTGGCCCCTTTGCATTATTCAGGTTTCAGATTTCACCACCTCCAAGGGTCTTTCCCAGTCTTCCAGCATCCTGTGGCTCCTGTTTTATTGCAGCTCCCTGTTTTATTTTCTTCATCACATTTAGCAGTCTTAAACTATCTTTGCACATTTGTCGCTTCTTTTTATTTTTTAAATCATTTCTCCTTCCCTTGCCAGAATTTAAGTATCATGAGACTGTAGCTCTTGTCTATCTTGTCCACCCTCTATTCCTAAGACGTGGAGCAATGTTCAGTCAGTCTTAGCTAAGTGAAAAGAATCAGTGAGTGAATCACTCAGATGGAGAAATGTATTTTTTTCTGCCCTGAGGTGGCTGGGACCAGCCATTCAAGTAGAAAAGGAGGAAGGTGAAAAGGCAGAGCACAAAGACACTTTCCTAGTCCTGGTTTAAGCCTAAAGTGAATAATATAAAGTGTGGCACCACAGTGACTGTAATTATTTCAAAATTTAATTCACATAGTAGAAGGATGAATTTATTCAAATTAGAATCAGATTAATCTTGAGGATTTCCTGTACTACTAATAACTTCAGTCATTAAGTGATGTAGGTGATTTGATCTTCAAGCCTCCAAAGACACTTGATTGTATGGTTATTTGTTAAATTATTTAAAAACATTGTTGAATATAATGTAAGAGAAAAAAATTCTTAGTGTTGCTTGTAGAGTCATTTCTGTCATTAGATTATACTTCATATTTTATAATGTTAGTGTTTAAGTGTTTTCCATAAGTGTTTTCAAAGAACTACTATGTTGTAGGCTAGAAAAGATGTTACTATGAGAGAGAGATTTTAGTACCTTTAATAAAATGTGCCCCAAAGAATTTTTTATATTGAAAGGTAAAGGAGACTGTGATCTTAAAACTTGTAAAAAAAAATTAAAGTAAGTTACTCTGTAATTACTAGTGCAGTTTTGTTGTTTAGTTTATAAACTAATGTTTTTATTGACCCCTAAGGATAAAGAGGAATACTTGACCTGGTGTGCGTGTGCTCAGTCACTCAGTCTGGTTTATGCTAAATATGTTAAAGTTTCTGTCTACTTTTCTCTTTCACATTTATAGGGTTTTGGGAAAAAGTAATAGTAAATCTCATATGAGCTCTGAGTTAGTGTTTTTAGAGTCAGCACTTCTCAAATTTCGTTTCACGTGCCGGTTGCCTTTCACAGTGGCCGTCTAGGGAAGTGGCACATTTGTTCCAACAGTGCTTCCTTTCCTTAAACCACTTAGGTAGGTTCTTTTTCAGAAATGTTTCATAGGCAGTTTTGGAATTCTGAAAAAAATCCTTCTTACTCTACCAATGAAATGCTTTGCTTATTTTTTTGACTAAATGAAGACATACAACTTCCTCAACTGACTTCATATTAATATTTTATTAATTTATGAAGCCAATATTGCTGTTACATAGTTGAAGTTATGACTCAGAAGATCATGAGAGAGAGTTTACAAAGTAAATCTGTGTAAAGAACAAAGAACATTGTATAACCTTGCGAAGTAATAGATTTAAAAATAAAACAACAAGCTGTTGAGACCTGGGTGACTAACTCACCCACCCCCCCTTTTAAATTTGCATTTTATCTGAAACTGAGTGCAGAGCATTGTGCTCTGCTACAGATGTAAGTTATAGGGTGCCAAATCTAGAGGAAGCGCCTTGTTTTCGGGGAAAGAGAGAAAACCATCTGGTACCAGAAAAAGGCCAAAAGTGGGCTCTTTTTAGTACTAACTGAGTGAAAACTAAGAGTCTATATATAAAATATGACCATAAAACTACGCTTCTTTTACAATTCTTGGCATCAAAGACTACAGACCTGTTTTGGATCATGTACCTGTTTTCAAAGTTGAGATACACTTCTTTGAGAGAAGTAGCTGAAGCAGTGTTGGTATTTAATGTTAGAAGGCATATAGGTTTTCTTGTGAGATAAATGAATTATTTCTTTGAACACAGGTCTTATTTTGCCTTAGCCTCCATGACCATTAAGGGCTTTTATTTTGGTCTATAAGTCAGTGTTTTAATCACTGGTCTGTAAGGATTACTTTTAATTAACTTTATTTAATATTATAAATATGTGGGGTTTTGAGAAATGCTTTTCATTTCTTTCTTTTTTAAAAAGCTGCACGTCATTGACTCCTGGACCCAACTGTGACCGATTTAAGTTGCATATACCATATGCCGGAGAGACATTAAAATGTAAGTAAATGATGACTATTTTACTGAAAATGTAGATTACAGTGCTAGCTATTGGACTTTGTGCTTTAGTGTTTTTATTTCTGGCTTTTAAGTGATATCTCGTAAGATATCAATCAGAAGGATTTACCATTTTTTGAAAATTTGTCTTTCAGTCCTAGTTCTAGTCAAAGTAAGACAGTTGGCAGGCAGTAAGTTGTGGTCAAGTGGGCATGCACGTGTTTTTTATAGCAAAGATCAGAAATATAAATGACTATAAGGCCAGACTGGTAACATGAATGAGGGAAGTAGGCTAGGGGTGGCAAGTTGGAGCACTCAACCCAGTTTTGAGGGGTTACCATTACTGATTCATTGAGAAAAGGTGGAAATCTGCATTTTTATTTGAATTCTCTCAGTTTTAGACATTGGCCACTTTTTCAAAATTACAGTGTGGGCCAGCATTATGTAGGCCAAACCAAATGTGTGTGTGGGGGCTGCCTTGAGCTCTTGAAACTCTGGTTTGTGACCTCGATGAATAATATGCAAGACCTCCTGTTGGATTTAGTCCACCATCTGCAGCACTTGCCTGGGTTGCGTCAGCACTTCTCTGCTGTAATCACCAGGACTAAAGCTGTAGCCTGTGATGATGGAGATGATGATCGCTTTGGTTGGGTAGTATCAGTACTCTCATCAGGAATTTTCCCTTGAAACCATTCTACTGAACAGGGTATGAAAGTCTGACTTGTCTTACAAAGAGGAATAAAGAACAAAGATATTGAAGGTGGGACAGATGGGCAAACAGTACCTTTCAGACCATGGACTGTGTGTTTTGCCATTTTAGACCAGGAAAGGCCACATCTTAATATTTGTAGAATCACTCTATATTAATTTACCAATTGAAACATGAACTGAAAAATTTGTGACGTGCTGACCTGTTAACCTTTTATTGTTAGATCATTCTCTGGAAACCATTAAAATAGAAAAGAATTTCACCTGCCTGAGATAGTAGGACAGATCAGATTGCTACTCTTTTGGGGAAAAATATTATTAACTAAATTTGAAAGAAATGATCAAAGTAAATCATTAATGTGGTAAAAAATGTAAGTAGTTCAGAATTTTTTAACATATGAAAGCAGTGGTCCTCTGTCCCATTTCTCTCCAATCCTAGACCTATGTCTCAAAGGAACCACTTAAAACCTTAAAAAAAATTGTTTCAGTGTCTAGTTCTCCTGGGGATGATCTCCATATATCTAAGTAATATGCTTATGCCTCTGTTTCTTGGCTTATCAGTTTTAGATGTTACTATCTTTTGACTTCCTGCACTGATGAATGAGGTATTGGCCTGTTTTCATTGTACCATTTATCTCTCTCTTGTCATCTTCATCTTATAAAGTTACATTATTGTGATTATATCACCACTGTTGGTTCCTATATTGGGAAACAAGGGAACAGTGAGAGACTTTATTTTCTTGGGCTCCAAAATCACTGCAGATGGTGACTGCAGCCATGAAATTAAAAGACGCTTGCTCCTTGGAAGAAAAGCTATGACCAACCTAGACAATGTATTAAAAAGCAGAGACATTACTTTGCAAACGAAGGTCTGTCTAGTCAAAGCTATGGTTTTTCCAGTAGTCATGGATGTGAGAGTTGGACTGTAAAGAAAGCTTTCGCCAAAGAATTGATGCTTTTGAACTGTGGTGTTGGAGAAGACTCTTGAGAGTCCCTTGGACTGTAAGGAGATCCAACCAGTCCATCCTAAAGGAAATCAGTCCTGAATATTCATTAGAAGGACTGATGCTGAAGCTGAAACTCCAATACTTTGGCTACCTGATGCAAAGAACTGACTTATTGGAAATGACCCTGATGCTGGGAAAGATTGAAAGCAGGAGAAAAGGGCAACAGAGGATGAGATGGTTGGATGGCATCACTGACTCAGCGGACATGAGTTTGAGCAAACTCCGGGAATTGGTGATGGACAGGGAAGCCTGGCGTGCTGCAGTCCATGGGGTCTTAAAGAGTCAGACATGACCGAGTGACTGAATTGAACTGATTGGTTACCCTGTAGCTTCAATTTTTTTTTAAAGATTGTTTGATGTGGACCACTTTTAAAGCCTTTATTGAATTTGTTGCAGTTTTGCTTCTCTTTTTTTATGTTTTGCTTTTTTGGTCCCAAGGCATGTGGGATCTTAGTTCCCTGACCATGGCTGGAACCCCCACACCCTGCATTGGAAAGCAAAGTCCTAACCATTGGACTGCCAGGGAAGTTCCTTCTTTTTTTTAAAGACTCATTTAAAGCATTGTATTGTATAGTTAAATGAACAGCTCCTAAAAATTCTTAGTAAATGCCTGGCACACAGTTACCACTGTTGGTTCTTAAGCAAAATCTCTGTGCAATAATGATGCTCACTTAGTGTGCTTTTGTTTAGTTTCCCATTAGCCAGTATTCTTGCCTAGAGAATCCCATGGACAGAGGAGCCTGGTGGGCTGCTGTCCATAGGGTCACACAGAATCGGACACGACTGAAGCGACTTAGCATGCATGCATGCATGCGTTGGAGAAGGAACTGGCAACCCACTCCAGTATTCTTGCCTGGAGAATCCCAGGGACAGAGGAGCCTGGTGGGCTGCTGTCTGTGGGGTCGCACAGAGTCGGATACGACTGAAGTGACTTAGCAGCAGCAGCAGTAGCCATAGACTGTGTCTTTTGGCTCCCCACTGTGTAAGATGATGATATTAACCCCTGTCCTCCTTCACCTTTCAGTTTTTGTCTTCTGTTATTTTCCTTTTGCATTGTCAAAGTTGATAACTTATTGTCTGTTCTAAATCTGTAATTGCCGTATGTGCTTTGTCTATAAATTGCTTGACTGATTACCTTGCAGGCCTGCTCCTGCAGTTATCACTGTAGGATTCACCTTTATTCTCTTGGGTTTGACCTTGCTTTAAAAAATTATCTGAGGAACTCTCAAATCGATACCCTTTGAGGTGCCTCAGCGCTTCAATATGGAGGCCAAACTAAAACCTCTTTAGATTTCCAGATGGAAATTGTTTTTTAATATCTTTTGATGTTAAAATAGGATAGAATCATCAAAATAACTGAAACCAACTGCATAAATTTTGAAACAAGTTATTGCTGTCTGATAGTATAAACTAGAAAAATTTATATACATAAAGTCAAAACAGATGAACAAACCCTTCAAACACCTAGTTAAAATTCAAGTGACGATCCATTGAACTTATTGGACTGGTGTTTTGTGAATCTGCCCACCTAATGTCCGTGATTATATAGCAAGGTTATTTTGCTTTCCTTAATTTGTGTAACTTTTAGGCCATGGCAATTAAAGTTTCTCTCTTTGTAACTGTACTTATTTAAATTATTTCAAAATTAAATCTCTTTACAGTATTTTATACAGTTTATCCCTTGGTATCGATGGGATTGGTTCCAGAAGCCCCTGCAGATACTCAAGTCCCTTAGATAAAATGACATAGAACATTCGGTCCTCCATAGTCATGCGTTTTGCATCCATAAATATGGAGGGCTGACAGTAAACGTTTCTAAGTGGAGTTTGTTGAATTATGATGCATCAATGGTAGTAGTAATGTAAAAAGCTTCTTTATCTAACGGTTCTCATTGAAAACTTGTGGTATGAGATTTAAACTATAATTTTAACCAAGGCTGAATCAAAGTATTTGGAGTTTACTTATTACATAACTTTAAACTCAGAGAAGTTAGAAATGGAGACCTTTTTGTTTATTTTGTTTATCAAATTATATCTTCAGACCCTAGCACTGTAATGATATTCAATTAGATATTTATTGAAGGAATGTGATGAATGCATGCATGAATTTTTGAATCTTAGTGTTCAGATTTTTGTTGGTTGAAGTATAGTGTAGTAAAGAATGTGACATTCTATTACTTGTATCAGCCAACAGAATTCAACAGAAATTCAATCTTTAGAAGTTATTTATTACACAAGGAATTTGTAATTGGAACATTGCTCATAACAATTCAGAAAACGGGAAGGACATACAGTATTTTGCAGATTTGGAGTCTGTTTCCATTTTCTTTATATATTTTACTGTGCCTTCTCAAAGTAGATTAATGAAAATAATGTGTGACTAAATTTTATATTTTGGAATATTTTATGTACTAGGAAATAGTTCTTCTATAAATGTTTCATCTGGAATAAAGGAAGCTGAATAAAGGAAGCTTTGCAGTTAATAATAGTGAAAATGAAAGACAAAGGAGAGGGCATATTTCTACCTGTAAATTTATGAATTGATTCCTAAGAATTACCTGTATGTATAATGAAATAATAGACATTAAAAAAAAAAACCACAGAAGATTATCGTGCATTAAGAATGACGTTTCCTCAGCTCTTTTTAATGTGAAGAGAAAACTGTTGGGTGTTGAAAGAGGTGCCAATTTGTGTTAGATTCTCATGGAAAATATCAAAGGATATCTGAATTGAAGAGAAGTCCTTGAATTGCATGATTGTAGAAGAAATAACTAGTACTTACTTAAAGAGGATTGGAAAAGTGACTCTTCAGTGATCAAATTGATTTAAATAAAACAAATAGTAATGTCTAGGATAGTGCCACTGAAATGACTCAAAATATGCAAGGTACAGCAAAATTCACAGAGGAAGATGAGAGTCATGCATATGTGTATTTGTAATAACTGTCATGCTCTATAGCACTTAACTCTTGAAAAAATTATTGTGTTTGTGCTTTTGTGTATCCTATTTAAATAGGGTGGTAGTGAGGCTGTTTTGATCATTTTATTTCCAGTCTGTATCTCATATTTTATTTCCAGTCTGTACCTGGCATTTAGAGGGACTAAATACATGTTTGTGAAATGAATGAACCATGCTCATTCTTTGGATATAACACTGAGAGGTTTGATGAAGTGGCAGAATCCTGAAATATTCTCAATTTTACAGGTTTTTTGAACAGCACTATTTCATAACTCTAAAGAGAGATAATGGAAATATTTTAAGTTTTATAAAGCAAATCTGTGGCTAGTAAATCAAAAGATTTCCTAACATTGGTTTCAAATATGAAATTATCTTTTGTTTAAAATTGCTGTTTTTAATACTGACAATTTGTTTTAATCAGGGACTGTTTGGTTATAAGAAACCCATTGGAACAAACATAAACTAAGGAGTTTGTTTGTTTGTCTTTATAAGGAATTAAGTGAATTCCATGGTGCCCACGGACAGGAAGTATAACCAGGCCTTGTAGGGACTGGAAGGATGGTGGGCACAATAGTAACCAGGCAGTATCTGTGTTCTTGAGTGTCTTTGTCCTGTAACATATTTTCTTGTCATCATATTCACTTTATTCTTTATAAAAAATTTATTTATTTTTAATTGGAGGATAATTGCTTTATAATGTTGTGTTGGTTTCTGCCATACATCAACATGAATCATCCACAGGTATACATATGTCCCCACTTTACTCTTTTTCCACCAAATTTCTGTTTCTCCTCACAGAGAGTAGAAATGACTTCCTGAGCTCCCCTAGGACATGGTGACTAAGCTCATGGCCAGCAGAGACAGCCTATGGTCTAAATTCCTGGGAGAGAGGGTCTGATTGGCATCTTGGGCTGGGTGTTCACTTGTGATCCAGTCATATGGTCGAGTTTTGGTTAATGGCTTGGGTACTAGAGGCCAGTTTAACACAAAATGAGCATGGGGTGGGCAGGTACCCAGGAACCTATCTATCACACTGTTTCAGGAGTTCTTTCTAAAGAGCTTCCAAGTGAAACTAGAGACATTTTCCCTTTGTCTTTAGCAACAGAAGCAATGCCATTGTTTATCATCTGAGAGGAATGATGAATATTTCAAAGCCATTTGTGACAGAGTCAAGAAGTCATGCCAAAAAAATTATCTCCAAAGGTTTTGAAGTTGAAAGACTTTCCCAGAGGAAAAGCTTTTTTTCCCACAGGAAAAAGTGGAAAAAAAAAAAAAAGATAATGATTTGAATAATATATTATTATCCTCTTCCATGTCTTCAGAGGAACAGTATAAAATTACTGTTCGTTTCCAAAGCTTTGATACTACATCACTAAATTTAAATTTTTTTTGAGAATTATTACAAGAAAAATCAATCTCAGAGCTCCTATTTCAGTAGAATGCACCATTTAATTGAACAATAGTCAGACACATACAAAAATTTTTATAGGCAAATTGCAAATAGTGTTCCCGAATTTCTGCTTTACTGAATCTTGAAATTCAGCTTCATTTTTGATTCTGTCTCAAGTAGTTTGGCTGCTTTATGTGTGTGTGTGTGTGCGTGTGTGTGTGTGCTTCTTTCATCTCAGGTCTATTATATATTACTTTGTCTTAGCCAGTCAGCATAGTAAACTCAGAATACTCTCTTTCCCTCCTCTTTGTCCTCTAAGACTTCACTTATGTAGTACTGTGTAGAAACACTCAAGGTCTTCATACTGATGACTGTCAAACAGAAACTAAACCCCAAACTGGTAACACCAGAAGGTCCCAGTGGTGTTGTGGAGAAGTTTGTTGCCTCAGCTGAAGGAGATACTAGGGTTCTGTTGATATATCTAAAAGAATCTTGCACTTCCCTTAGGTTTGTTCTCATACCTTGTGTTTTGAACTTTGGTACATCCAAAGGCTGGCTGCTGTGGCTGCAGCTGTTGGCAGTTTTGTTGTGATGACAGTGTTATTTTATGAAAAAGTTCTAAATAATCTGCTTGGGAAATGTTAACCACGTAGTCTTTCCCCTCTTCCCTTCAATATTTTAGCAGCCAAATCCCGCAGCCTAGCATTAACACTGTTACAATCTGCCCTTCCAGCCCCTCCATGGGCCCCCTTCATGGACCTCAGCTGATGACAGTCCCAGTCAAAAGCCTGTACAAATGATTTGCTTGTTGTCCTTCTCAGATATCCTGCTTGTCCTCTTTCTGCCTTTGTTCACACTGTTTAGTCTTCAGTGTTTGTGCTTAGTTGCTCAGTTGTGTCTGACTTTGCGGCCCCATGGACTGTAGCTTGCCAAGCTCCTCTGTCCATGGGATTCTCCAGGCAAGAATACTGGAGTGGGTTGCCATGCCCTCCTCTAGGGGATCTTTCCAACTCACGGCTCAAACCCGCATTGCAGGTGGATTCTTTATCCTCTGAGCTGCCAGGGAAGCCCTTTAGTCTTCAGTAGGACTTCCTGATAGCTCAGTTGGTAAAGAATCTGCCTGCAATGCAGGAGACCCTGGTTCCATTCCTGGGTTGGGAAGATGCCCTGGAGAAGGGATAGGCTACCTACTCCAGATAGGCTTCCCTTGTGGTTCAGCTGGTAAAGAATCCGCCTGCAATGTGGGAGACCTGGGTTCGATCTCTGGTTTGGGAAGATCCCCTGGAGAAGGGAGAGGCTACCCACTCCAGTGTTCTGGCCTGGAGAATTCCATGGACTATACGGTCCATGGGGTCCCTACGAGTCGGACATGACTGGGCAACTTTCACTTTCAGGACGGACCAAAGAAATAGTAAAATGACCTGACAGTTCTGTGACATATTTGGTTCTTCACTCGCACTCACCAGCCTGCCTCTCCAGTGGCTGTACTCTCTACAGGGCTCCTTGGCCAGCACTCTTCTTGTCTTTAGGATCACCTGCAAGGAGAGGAGGAGCGAACCAGGACTTTTACTAGGACTTGTAACAGTTGCGCTAAGCAAAAAGTTGGATGTACAGTCCAGGGATTTAGTTTGGCATCATGCTGAGAAGCATTATAATTTTCCTTGGTAGCATAGTTCATTTTACTTTATTTTTATCTTTTTAAAAGATTCATTTACTTAAGGATTATTATTATCTAGCATTCAAGGTATTTTTAGAGGCTAATTAGGGAGGCAGGTCACCTTTGATTTAGTGACTGTTCTAAAAAATGCTCATTGAAAGGCAAGTAAAAAGTGCTAATTTTGTGGATTAGACATTAACTCTCCCTTAAACTTTGAGGATTCCTTTGTCTTGGTATTTCAGAATGTTTTTTCTTGAAATTCATGGAATGTTAGAAGAATTTTTAAGAATAGCAACTAACATTGTTAAAATTTTGTAAAGTGAACTTAGTTATAGCTAACTGTATATGTTTAAATCTGGTTTTGATGCTGATTATTATATATTAAAAATGATATAATTGTTGAAAGTAACTTATTGAACATATATTTTATAGAGTATTAGACTTATTTTTATACATGTTCTCATTCAATCACACAGTAAGTTTGGAATAGAAATTTATATCCCACATTTTTGTATTAACTTTATAGAGGTATAATTTATATAAAACAAAATACCCATTTTAATGTACAGTTCCATACATTTTGGCAGTTAGAAATAGCTATTTAACTACACTACAAAGTGTAGAACATTTTCATCCTCCAAATATAATAGAACATTTTCTTTCCTCCCTGTCATTCCCTTCCACCATCATCCCCCAACCCATGATCTTTATCTTCTCTCTGAAATTGTAAAACAGTCCTTCCTAATTTAGTTAGAATTTCATATAAATGGAAGCATATGCTATGTAGTTTTTGGTGTATGGCTGCTTTTATTTAGCCTGATGTTTTTGAGATTCATCCATATTATTCCTATATGGGTACTTTGTTCCTTGTATTACCAAATGGTAGAACATTGTAATTGTATGGATATACCACAGCTTCTTTTTTTTTTTTTTTAAATCATTCATCAGTTGAAGGTTATTTGAGTTATTTCTAGTTTTTGGCTAATATTCATAACGGTGCTGTTAAATTTTTGTTCACATCTTTTTGTTGAGATACGTTTTTTCATTTTGAGGGGTAAATATCTAGGAGTGGTATTGCTGTATTGTAAACTCTGTTAATGGTTAAACTGTTTTCTAAAGTGATTATACTATTTTGCATTCTAGTTACGAGCAATTTGCAACCATATTTCATAGTCATGCCAATGTTTGGTATTGCTGGTCTTTTAAATCGTATCTGTTCTGGTGGATGTGTGTAGTGTCTCCTTGTGGTTTTGATTTGCATTCTCATGTGCATATTGGCTATTCATATATCTTTTCTTAACTGTTCAGATGTTTTGCTCAATGTTTTGATTGGATTGTTGGTCTTTTTGTTGAGTTATATGTTCTTTATATAGTCTGGAAAGAAGTTGTTTGTCATCTTGTCAATATTTTCTAATAGTATGTGGCTTTTCTTTTCATTTTTTTTATGGTATCTTTTTAAGAGCAAAAGTTTTTAACTTTGATGAAGTCCAATTGAACAGTTTTTTTGTTTTATTGTTTATGCTTTTGACTTCTTGTTTAAGCAGTCTTTGTCTACCTGAAGGTCTTAAAGGTTTTATCCTAGAAGCTTTCCACTTTTATCTTTAACATTTTGATCCATTTTGGGTTAACTCTGACCATATCTGTGTTAATCAAATGTGGGCCCATTTTTGAAGTTTACATTGTATCCCACTTATTATGTCTGTTCTTACGTGAATATAACACTGCCTTGATTGTAATAGCCTTGTAGTAAATCTTTAAATCAGGTACAGGAATCCTACTACTTCTACTATTTCTGTTTCCATAGAAATTTTAGAATCAGTTTGTCAATTGTCTACAGAAATCCTGCTGAGACTTCCTTGAATCTGGAGGTCAATTTGTGGACCTTAATAACATCAAGTCTTCCAATGGATGAAAAATGATAACCTCTTCATTTATTTAGGTCTTCTTTAATTTCTTTAAGTATTTCATAGTTTTTAGTGAACAGGTCTTATACAATTTGTGTTAAATAAATCTCTGAATATTTCATATTTTGATGTTAATTTGTAGTACACATATTTAACTTTCTTTTTCTCTTTATTGCTCATCTATTGAAAATAAAATCCCCCCATGTTTCTTTTTCTTACTTTAGTGCATTGACGAGAATCTTGTTGGATTCAAGTGATGAAAGCATATATTCTTGCCATGTCCAGATTTTAGGGGAAAGTGTAAAGTCTTTCACCCTTAACTATAATGTTGGCTATATATTTTTCACAGATACCCTTTATCAGTTTAAAAAGTTCCTTTCTATTCCTAATTAATTGAGAGGTTTTTGTTTTGTTTTAAAATAAAAAAATGGATGTTGTATTTTGGCAAATACTTTCTTCATCTATTGAGATGATCATGTGATTTTAAAAATATTTTACTAATATGGTGATTAACTTTTGAATATTCAGGTTATCTTGCATCTCTGATATAAACTCCAATTGGTCATGATGTATTAGCTTTTTAATATGTTGATGATTCAACTTGCTAAAACTGTTTAGAATTTTGCATTTATGTTCATGAATGATACTGGTTTGTAGTTTCTCTTATGCTTTTTACTGGTTTTAGCATCATAGCAAAACTGATTTCAGAATAGAATGAGTTGTGAAAGAATAGTGAAGGAAAATTGTGAACCATTTTCCTTAGTATTTGGGAATGGTTTCTGAAGAATTCATATTATATCTTCCTTAAATGTTTGATGGAATTCTCCAATGAAACTACTTTCAAGTACAGATTAAATTTCCTTAATAGACATAGGCTTAGGTCATCTACTTCTCAAGTGTCAGTGGTTTGTATCTTTAAAGAAATTTGTCTGTTTCAAACAAGTTGATGAATTTATTGACATAATTTTTATTTATTTATTTATTTTTCTTATTTGTTTGGTTCTTTTATTTTTTTAAAATATATATATATATATTTTTAAATATGTAAAGTCTGCAGTGATGTCACGTTTGTTTATCCTGATGTTGGTGACTTTTTTCTTCTCTCTCTCTCTTTTTCTTTTTTACCAGTCTGGCTGACTTTTTAATTTTCTCTTTTCAAAGAAACAGCTTTTGACTTCATTCATCTTCTCTGTTGTATTTCTGTTTTCTATTTTATTAATTTCCATTCTGATCTTTAATATTTCATTCTTCTCTTTGATTTTTCTTGCTCTTCTTTTTTTAGTTTGTTAAGTAGAAGCTGAGGTTACTGATTTGAGATCTCTCTTTTTCTACTATCAGTATTTAATGCTATAAATTACTATCTAAGGACTGCTTTAGCCTTGTCTCAGAAATCTGGACATGTTATATTTTCATTTTAGTTCATCATATTTTCTTATTTCCTTTTTGATTTCTTTTTTGACCCATGGGTTATTTAGAAACATATCATTTAGTTTCCAGAATTTTCTTGATTTTCCAGATATCTTTCTTTTAGTGATTTTGAATTTGGTTCCACTATGGTCAGATAACATATTTTGTATGATTTACATCCCTTTAGAATTGTTGTGACTTGTTTTATGGGTTATGATTTGGACTGTCTAAGTAAATGTGTAGTGTCTTGTGAGGTTACAAAGTTGTTGTCAGTTCAGTACATGCTTACCTTAGTTATCTTTGGGCAATTTCCCCCCGCTCTCCTTTTTGGCAAGATTATGGCACTGGCAATAGTGTCTTCATATCAGAAAAGAGAGACTTGAAGTTTTTCAGAGTAGGTAAAGCAGAGACTTTAAAATTCTGGTCTGACCTAAGAATTAAAGGAAGCCAGTTAGAACCTTACATGGAACAACAGTGACAGATTTTATTTTCTTGGGCTCCAAAATCACTGTGGACAGTGACTGCAACCATTAAATTAAAATAGGCTTGCTCCTTGGAAGAAAAGCTATGACAAATCTAGACAGTGTATTAAAAAAGCAGAGGTATCACTTGGCTGACAAAGGTCCGTATAGTCAAAGCTATGATTTTTCCAGTAGTCGTGTATGGATGTGAGAGTTGGACCATGAAAGAAGACTGAGTGCTGAAGAATTAATGATTTCAAATTGTGGTGCTCAAGAAGACTCTTGAAAGTCCCTTGGACAGCACAGAGGTCAAACCAGTCAATCCTAAAGGAAATCAACCCTGACTATTCATTGGAAGGACTGATGCTGACACTGAAGCTCCAGTACTTTGGCCACCTGATGTGAAGAGCCAACTCATTCAAAAAGACCTTGATGCTGGGAGTGATTGAGGACAGAAGGAGAAAGGGGCAACAGAGGATGAGATGGTTGGATGGCATCACCGACTCAGTGGACATGAGTTTGAGCAAAGTCCAGGAGATAGTGAAGGACAGGGAAGCCTGGCATGCTGCAGTCCATGGGGTCACAGAGTCAGACATGACTGAGCAACTGAACAACAAGAAGTCAGATTCTTAATGGAAGTTTATGGAGGGCCTGGGTGTGCTCTGTTTGTTTTGAACTAGTTCTTTTTCTTCATTATTTTGGTCCTTAAGTACATTCAACCTCTCTCACCTCTAGGATATTTCTACAGAAGGTAGTATAAGACCTTTTGGGACATTTCATGGGCATTCCAGATGGCATAGGCACTCCAGATCACTGTAGGTTGGTTGCATGGCGGGATTTGTGTGTTAGTCACTCAGTCATGTCCAACTTTGTGACCCCATGGGACTCTCTTAGGTGGCATTTTCTGATTGCTGATCTCCATTGATTTTCATTGGGTCATTAGTCTATTTTAGAGGAAATAATTG
Organism: Bos mutus; assembly: GCF_027580195.1. NCBI lineage: Eukaryota > Metazoa > Chordata > Mammalia > Artiodactyla > Bovidae > Bos > Bos mutus. The sequence continues at coordinate 34,996,004 of NC_091627.1, forward strand.
AGATTTCATATTTCTGTTAGGTAGAAAGTTAGGCATGAGCAACAAGGGTTGGCCTAGCTGGAAAGGATGCAAGCTGATCTCTAAACCCCACCCCAGACACACCCAGGAGAGCTGCACAGATATGCTACAAAAATAGCCACAGAGACTTCCAACTCCTACACTTGCTCCCTAGGCATGCAGTGGATACAAACTAACCACAGGGGTTTCTCCAACTTGGTCACATGTGCCCTTGATATACAGCTATATCCTCAAGTAACCTTAGGCAGCCTGGAGCCCATTAAGGGTTCCATGTATGTATAAATACTCTATACATACATACATCTGGTTATAACAGACTGAATTATGGGAAAGGCACGTGCAACAGAGCCTGTTGTTATTAACTTGCAACTGTCAATCAAAACTCTCAGTCCAGGCCCACCTGGATGAATATGTAAAAGACCTAATTTGCATATACCCAGACACACCCCTTCCCTGATTGGCGTTGAGCACACACCTATTTGTATTCCCTTTCCTGATTGGTGGTGGGTACAGGCTGTATTTTGCACAGGGCCAGAACCAAGAGTTGGAAGTATAAAAGGGAAGCCAAGAGGGATCATGGCCTCTGCTTTGGGGTTTGCCTGCTCCCATGTCAGGAGTGTATTATCTGCTGTCAGTTTAATAAAAGTTCTGTCTACTTGAGCTGTAACTGAATTGTAACTAGTCTGTTGTTTCAAATCCTTGCTACCGCTACAAGAGCCTAGAAATCCTGCCTAGTTGAGCTGTAATTAGGCCCTCTTGCCATACTAAATCTTTGTTAGGACAAAACAAGAACCAAGGCAGAGAAATAAACCAACCTGACATTTCCATCCTCCCGAAGGATATACTGCTGCTGCTGCTAAGTCGCTTCAGTTATGTCAGACTCTGTGCGACCCCATGAACCATGTCTAAATTTCCTAGTATGTGATATCATTCATATTAACTTGTATGTGTTGGTTCTTAATGAATCAGTCTCTCTTTATATACTTGTTTGTGTGGTAGATACGACTTTTCTGTTTCTACTGAAATTAAAAAGTGAGACTTCTCTCTGATATAAGAAGCCTAACTCTTCATAGCCTTTTAATACTTTTTCCAGGTGCTGTCAAACTTCCGATTTATTGAAAGCCTTCTTCACATTTCCAGAATCAAGCAAAGTCTTTTGATTCTTCTACAGGTTCTATATCAGTATATAAAAAAGAAAACCAGCAGTGACTTTATCCTTCCCATTTCCCTTTTGATGCCATTCATGTTAATATCATTAGTAACCACCCCACCAGAAACAAATAAATAAAATTCTTGTTTTTCTTCTGCTTTTGGCTACAGGCTAGGTTGTAAAAAGAAGAGAACAAAATGTTTTAGTATGCTCATGTCTTTAGTGATGGGGAATTAGAGCCATTAAAAAAAAATAAACAAGTTAACCAAAAATATGGCAAAATAGGAAGGTAGATGCAAGAGGATTTCAGAAGTCCCAGAGCGAAAAGAGTTACAGATATGGGATTTCAGGTGAAGACCACATACATCCAACTTTTCAGGGAGGTGAAGGGACACAGGAAGAGAGTTAGCTTGAGGAGAAAGAGAAAGGAATTTAAAAAAAGTTTTCATGCGGTCTGAATAAAATTTATAGCTTCTCCCTCCCTGGGCCTTAGAAATTAGACTCTTTTCCTATTATTGTCACTCTGTATGAGAAACTCTGTTTGATAGTGGTACTGTAAAGCTGAATTGATGTGGCTGCAGTCAGTGTATAGAAAAGTTCCAACTCCATCTCTAGTTAGTTCTTCCTTTGTACTTATGCCTAAACCTCTTCATCTGGAGAAGTGCCAATTTACCACTACATTTAAATAAATAAGAACATTTCTCATCAATAGGGGTGGCAAATTTAGCCCCTCTTTAGAGCACTGAGCAATTTATGACCATATGTTAAATACCATAAAACAGCTTTAAAGACTTGGTCCCTGGCCATTGCCAGATTGTACCGTAGGAGTAGGCAGCACTGCGAGGAACTGGGAATGTTTCCTCCGGCCCTTGGAGGCCTCAGTAACTCACTGATGTCACAGCCAGAGAGGCCTGTTTTCAAACATTCCCTTTATAAAGGTGAAATACTAAAAGATTCCATTTTGGCATTTGGGTGCAAAGAAGGCAAGGCTTCTTTTTTAATTTTTAAGGGTCGAAATTAGTATGGAAAGTGTTGTGTGGGAGAATGAGTAACTTGGCAGCAGCGCGTCCAGAAGGCAAGTCTAGGAATAGGTAATAGATATCCTACTCATTCTTTTTCTTGGAGCGTGAACTGGACTTCTTTAAGGCGTAAGCAAACCAAATACCACGTTTCTCAATCGTTTTCTTTTTGCCAACTTTTATGGAATTAATATTAATGTTAAAAACAATTTTGAAAATTTCGTCCTATAGGGCTGCCAGTTCCAAGGATTTCTTTTCTTCCAGGAGTGTGACTCATTATTTGGTGAACTCCAAATATTAGTTTTTATTCTTACCATCATCACAGCCTGTGAATCATTTATGGCATTCTGTGGGCTCATGGCTGAGAAAACGAAGATGTGTGCCAGCAAGCATGTGATTTTTTGGTCAAGTAAGTGCCATAGGATCTTTGATGGACTTCTGACACGTGAGGAAACCACTGGTTCAGGCAGGGGGACTTACTAAATAGGAATGGGCCTCAAGATGCTTTGTCTAAGATCTTTCTGACTGTTCTCTCTGATGGATAACTCTTCCTACAAAGGAAGATGATGAAATTGGGTGTCAAAGGTCTAGGAATCCTAGCCTTCTTAAATGTGTCAGTGCCAGCCCAAGGGCTGACTTCCTGTCAGTTCCTGTGTGGTTTGCACTACATCCTCTTTGCACCAGATTAGTGTTTTAGATCATCTATCATAACTGCTATCCTGTGAATTCTTGGCAATCTGATCTCACTCTGCAGAAGGCAGCTGGCACCCTTGTCTAGGAAGTGCAACTGGAGAGCTCCCGTCTCCCTCTTCCTCAGGCCAGGAAGTACACTATTGTTATCCATCGGTGCTTTCTTCCTTTGAAAGAACAAAAAAATCTTCAAACTTTGGCAACTCCTAAAAGTGCTGGGTAGCAGTTTGAAATGACCCTTTCCATTTTGTTGGTCTAGGGCAAAAACTTGAGTGATCTTTGACATCACTTGTAAATCTTGTCTGTTTGTCCCTGAGGCATGTATATGCATTAGTGGACATTTTCCCCCATTGTGAAGGAAGTCATGCTTAAGTCTTCAGACTCACATCAGAGTGCTTTGTTTTATTTTGGGCTTTGATTTTCAAGGATATTCTTTTGACTTAGGCTATGTTGTTGCCCAGTTATTTCTTCTCTGTGTGTCTTCTTAACAGTGGGAATTTTCAATTCCTGTTACCAGCATTCATTAAAGACTATTCACTTTGGATATGACTTCAGTATTTGCATTGGATTTTCACTCTTTGGAATAAGTGATAATTTAAAGCACATTTCTTCACTATTGAAGGTAAAGACAAATGTCATCTTAGTTGTCCTGATTTGTCATGCCATAGTTTGGCATTTGTCATGCCGAACATGACATGGTTCATGTCATATCATGAGCTATATTGTGGATCTTAAAATAGTTTTTTTCCTTTCTCATGACTCAGAGGTCTCATTTGGGCAACTTGATTTTATTCATATAGAATAGGAGTTACCTTTAGCTCAGGTCATCTAAAGAACTTGTTTATAAGGGAATATAAACCCATGGATGAGTTATTTTAAGTGGCATCCTTCAGTCTCTCTTGGCACACATCATTTTTACTTCTGACTCTTCTTCCTTTCATCTTATGAAAACCCCATCTTCTGTAAGGTTTCAAAATTGATGTAGCTCTTGGTTTCTTTTGTGTTCTGCTTCTTAAGATGGGTGAGGGGAAAGGAAAGATAAATTGTGCTTCTTTACAGAAAAAAGGTGAACTTTCTGAAGGTGGATTTTATATTTATGGACATCAGGCAGTATCATCATATAAAGAGCCTGAATCCTACTAATGCACTAAGAACAGCATGAAGGGAGAAATTTGGATTTCAAGACGTGGGAGAATTTGTTATTCAGATTATTTATATCCAATAAAATCTGTGGTTCCTGAAATAATACACTGTTAAACTCTAGGGGTGGTATCCCTGAGATCTGTAAGGTCTATATACCTCACACAGTAGCTGATAAAGAAATGCTTGTTTATTAAATGAGACCAGAGCACTAAAAGAATTTATGTGGAAAGTCTCAATTGGAAGAATACTAAATTTCAGAGGGACTTTAAGTAGGACGTGGGTTATCTAAAGATATTTGAGAAAGAGCATCATGGTTTCTGCATTGAAGACAGGGAAAGAGAGCTCTGAAAGTTTATATAAATCTACCAGGTTGACATGCATATTTAGAAAGAAACAGGAAAAAGACTCACAAAGGCAGTTTTGCCAACACTTGGCTACAACAGGACTAAATGACTTAACTTTGTAAGAACAACTCTTAATCAATGAATCTCTTATTTTAAAATGATAAGTACAGTATATTGGGAAGGAAAGAATAAATTGACTTTGTCCTGTGGGTAGCAGCGCTTTTGATTCTATCTTCAGAATGGATCGGAGAAGCAGATCATGAAATGATTAGTGAGACATTAAATACATTGCTTGACAGTATGCCTAAAGCCTGTGACGAAGAATGAATGCTCCTTATTGTTGAAATCAGACAATTTGGTCATCCTAATGTAGAGCAAATTGCAAAATGGTTTGTTTTGCAGTTAATTTTTTATTGTTCTTATTTTCCTGTTTCTCCTTTTTCTGAGTATAATTTCACTGCTCTTGGGTACGACAAGTTCCAGGCAGTCGTCCTCAGACATCTGACTGTTTACCAGCTTTCTCAGGGTTGGCCGTCTCCTGTAGAAAGGAGAGGTAAGGATCCACGAATCTCAAAGCACTTTCGTCCATCCACTCATCCAATCCATATTGAGCGCCTCCTCAGTCCAAATTCGGAAGCCCGATACTTGAGGGCCTCCACTGTTTGGCACTATCATAACGTTGTTCATATTCTCTCTTTACCCACTTTTTGACTGTGAACAAGACTGCTTGAACAATCTCTCCCTAACCTTCATTTTCATCTCTTATCTGCCCTCTCCCTTCTGAACATCTCTTTCTTACCAGTGTAATCTACTTGCTATCCCCTGGGCACATAATTTGCTTTCTGCCCCCAAGTTTTGCTCATTCTCTTATCTTTGCCAAATTTCTCTGTTTTTTGAAGCCTACTATGGACAGCCCTCAGCAGTCATTTTAAGAGAGATTTGATTAGACTGAGCATGATTTTAAACTGAAGCAAAGCAGGCAGTGAAGTGGGAGGCTGTGGCAGGTTGTCTGTAGATGGTCATGGCAGTGTCTCCTGCTTTGCATGCTCTTCTGTACTCAGTGAGACCTTGCCACCTCTCCTTCAAGAGTTGGAGTGTAATTTTCCTCCCGTTGAATCTGTGTAGGCTTGTGACTATTTTGATCAGTAGGGTATGATGCAGATAATGGTGTTTGACCTCTGAGGCTGGGTCATCAAAGATAATTGAGTTTTTGTCTTACTAGCAGGGACACTTGTGCTTGGCGCTTTGAGCCACTGCCTGAGAAGTCTGACTGCTTTGAGGTTGCTGTGCTGTCTGGTAGCCAGGCCATCTGGAGACTTCACATATAGGCACTGCAGTTGGCTGTTCTTGCCTTGGGATTATCCCAGCCCAGATATTGGACCCTTCAAATGAATCTGTCCACTAGCTGAGTACCACTTGGCGATATCAGTCAATGCTGTGAAGAGTAAAAGAATCATTCACCTGCATTCTACCCAGGTTTCTTTCTTGGTTTCTCGCTTGCTCTCTTTTTTTTTTTTCATTCTTCTTGTTGCTGTTTTGGCTGTGCTTTGTGGCTTGTGGGATCTTAGTTCCCCAACCAGAGATTGAACCCACACCCTTGGCAGTGAGAATATGGAGTCCTAATCAGTGGAATTTTCTCTACCCAGGTTTTTAACCCACAGAATCTGTGAGCATAATAAAAAAGTTGTTGTTTGAAGCCTTTGAGTTTTGGGGTAGTTTGTTAGGTAGCTTTAGTAATTAGAATACAGACCCTGATGAACAAGAGTGGATTAAGAGCCTGTAGGAGGGCGGCAGAGGTGGGACCCAGGGCAGAGACCAGAGGTGAGGTCTGCAGAGGGAAGAGGAGAAGACAAAACGATTAGGAGAGAAATGGGAAATTACTTTTCATTTTATATTGGAGTATAGTTGATTAACAGTGTTATGATAGTTTCAGGTGGACTGAATCAAAGTGATTCAGTTCTATTCTTTTTTGAATTCTTTTCCCATTTAAATTGTTGCCCAATACTGAGCAGAGTTCCCTGTGCTATACATCGGTCCTTGTTGCCCCTCTGTTTTAAACATATCGGTGTGTACACGTCAATCCCAAACTCCCTAACTCTCTCTCTCTGCTTCCCCCCAACCATAAATTCATTTTCTAAATCTGTGAGTCTGTTTCTGTTTTGTAAATAGGTTCATTTGTATCATTTCTCTTTAGATTGCTTATATAAACAATATCGTGATATTTCTGTGACTTAACTTCAGTCAGTAGGACAGTCTCTAAGTCTACCCATGTTGCTGCAGATGGCATTGTTTCCTTCTTTTTAATGGCTGAATAATATTCCACTGTATATATATGCCGCACCTTCCTTATCCACTCCTCTGTCAGTGGACATTTAGGTTGCTTCCATGTCTTGGCTGTTTTAAACAGTGCTGCCATGAACACTGGGGTGCATGGACCCTTTTGGATGTTTTTCTCCAAATGTGTGCCCAGGAGTGGGATTGCAGGATCATATGGTGCTTCTCTTTTTCATTTCCTGAGGAACCTGTATACTGTTTCCCATAGTGGCTCCACCAGTTTACATTCCCACCTACAGTGCAGGAGGGTCCCCTTCTCTCCACACCCTTTCCAGCCTTTACTGTTTGTGGAGTTTTTGATGATAGCTGTTCTGACTGGTGTGAGGTGATATCTCGTTGTAGTTTTGATTTGAAATTTCTCTGATAATTAGTGATGTTGAACATTTTTTCATGTGCCTCTTGGCTATCTGTACGTCTTCTTTGGAGAAGTGTCTGTTTAGGTCTTCTGCCCATTGTTTGATTGGGTTGTTTGTTTTGATGGTATTAAGCCACATAGCAATGGGTAAATTTTGAGGGAAAAAGGTGGGGGATTCACATCGATGATCTATTATTATTAATTATATATGTATATATATTAAATTTGTCTTTGAATTATGTTAACTTATTTTCATCTCTGGGTGAGGTTGGAGTTGAGGTCATCTTTCAAGAAGCAGAAGCTCTGGAGAGGGCCTGGCTGCCTGATGGAGAGCACTGAAGACAGCTGACCTGCTGTCTGGCCTTTGACAGGTATCTGGTGAGGAAAGACAGAAGCTTGGTGTTTAGTCATTATGGTGTGCTTTCCTCAAGTGCATACTGTCGGTGTGAAGTACTTGGAACCCTCAGAAGTACAGGAGACCCTCCCCAGAGGGGTGCCTCGGACCTCTGTGGCTGTGTGGGAGTTCTGAACCTCAGCATGGCTCTTTGGGATTAACAGTAACACACAGCTGCCTGTGGTTTTGGGGAATGAAAAGGATCCTACCTTTGCCTGGGGACATTGTTTTTAAGTAGCAACTTTCTTGAGAGAAAAGGGGAACACACCTCCAGTTTTAGTTAAGGACCTTCAGAGGGCTTTTGTCCACACTGAAGACTCAGCACGTGTTATGAATTGAGTGTTGGCATTGCTTTCATAAAAGAATTGTTTTCTGTATCCATCCAGCAGTCTGGCCGCCAGCCACATGCAAGTCAGTTTATTTCTGCGAAGAATTACATGCTCCCTGTCTAAGTGGACTCTTAAGAGTCTGGGAATCTGCAAGTTTTAGACAGCTTTCCATTTAGTAAAATATTTAATTCGTAGTTGGAATTTTTTAATTACTGTTGTAAGGAGAAAGATGCTATAGCCTCACTGAAATACTATTACTGGATAAAAGAGTGCTACTTTCGTGACAAAGTAACCATGATGTATCAACCCTTTGCTTCATGTATTATGGTCAGGATAGAATTTGCCCCTGTGCTGTAAAGGATTCTACTGTGTTTCCCTTGGTCTCTGTTAGGTGCTTTTAGATTTCACTCTTTCTTATCCCAGCTCCCCACCTCCCCCCGACTGTGTTGGAGTGACCTTGGCACTTCTGAGATGTGACTTGTTTTTGTGTACCACTCTAACCCTTCCCTGAAAATGGCAGGACATGTAAATAACTTGATCTTACAGATCCTGCTTGATCTGTTTCTTTTTGACTTGTGAAATTTTCCTGTCTGGAGCTTGACTGTCTCTGTCCTTTGTTATTATCAGTTTGAATTTAAATTAAACAGAAAATCTGTCATGATACCATTGCTTAAAACTGTTCATTTTCTGTTGCTTTATTTTTCAGTTTTCTTTTTTTTAGGGGGTATTTTGTTTGAATGTTGGCTAGAGCTTTAACTGTTCTTACTTTGGTAGTGGTTTTATTTTTATGAATTTTATCATTCCTTGCTTTCTGCAAAGCATTTTCTTTATCTACTTTTGAAGAATTTTATTTAATTTGTTCATCTTTATTGTTCAGCATTCTAAATTTTCACTCATTTGGATAGATTTCCCCCCTACTTTAGCTTCCGTGGATTACACGACTTGCTTTTGTTCATTGTTAGACTTGTTTGACTCTTGTCGTGTGTGAACTCAAAGGATCCTTCACTATTTATTTATTTTTTTATTTTTAGCATCTTTTTTGGTCCAGCTGCTGGGCATTTCAGAGTTATTTGACAGTGAGAAGTATTATTCTGTTTTTTTGTTTTCATTAATTCCACAGGCTAGTCCTTGGTTTTCACAGAGTTTCTGAAAGTTTATGAGTGGGCTTTTGCACGATCTTCCAAGCCCTGTTCTGTGGGAGCTGAAGCACAGGGCCCGGACTGAGATTGTTCTTTGTGTGCTTGTTTGATTCTGCCACTGGTGCTCTGGTTTATGCCAGTGGGTGCAGTCAGCAGAAGACACATTGCTAAACAGTGAACTCATAACTGAAAGAAAGATTGGTGTGGTTTTTTCCTCCCCATCTAGCATTCTGTGGTTATTTCTCCTGATTTTTTGGCAAGTGTTATTTGCCTTTGTCAAGCTGTGGCCACATCAGCCTTAAATTTCTGCTTTGTATAATTCAGCTAGGAATTAGAAAGAAGTATTTGCAATTGTATAGCATTCCATATTTTTTGAAGTATTTATACTTAAATGATCTCACTCTAATTGCCCGACAGCTCTCAGAGGGCCAGTGACTTTGCTTCTTCACATACAAGAGCGGACTTACAGAGTCTAAGTGACAAGGTCACATAATTGGGAAGTCAGGACCCAAATCCAAGACTTCTAAGTACAAGCCCGATGCTTTTCCTGCGGTTAACATGCTGGGAAAGAATTACTGTCTTTATTACCATACACTCATAATTGGCTTTTCAAGTAGACTCAGATAAAGGCAAGTCAGCGTGGTGAGAAAGTCATGCAGGAAATAAGGACAAGCAGTGGCATTGGTGAATAGGAAGTAAACACAGCATCGAACACTCATGCCTTCTGTCATACCTCAGCTGGGAAAGGTGTGGTGGTCAGTTTGACTTATACCTGATTGGGAAACTAACTGACATGCTTCCACTTCTGTGTGGATCTCTCTTGGACACTTGAAGAGTAATAGCTCATGGCTGGATATATTTGTTTTGTTTGTTTCTGAAGGCAGAAATCACAAGCAGAAGTTGCTGAAAACAGAATGAGAAGTTAATCAGGTTTGTGAGAGATAAAGGCTAAGTGTCACCCCCGAGATGTAGAGAATAGTCTGAAACGCTGATTTTACTGTGTGTGTGTCTTTAAGCCTGTGATCTTCAGTTATCTTATAGACCTTGACCTGGCAACGTAGCTTTATGATTCAGATCTATTATCTGGCCTAATACATCTTTCATTGTCTTAATTGTATCTTTGTGATATAATAAAATCTGTTGTTTAATTTGCAGTCAGATCATAAATTAAACAACAATTTTAATCAACTTTTCAAAATCACTTGGATGGTTTCTCTTTAATGTGGGAAAGATGAGGGAAGAAAATTTAAAGGTCAAGATAACTTAAAAGTCAAGATAATAAAATGGATCAGTTATGTAGAGCCAAACTCTTTGGGTCTTTTTGAATGAAATAATTGGCTTTTCATTTAAAAATGTACTTAACGTTTATTTAGAAATGAAATTATCAAAAGATTTTGACCTTAGCATAAGCTTTAAATATCAAATACTCAGTTTTATTTTATGAAACAAAAGGAATCTTAAAAGAGTTAGATATGATCAAAAGTAAATTTAATTAAAATGGAATATTCTACCCTCAACCTATTAGTCTTGCTGTAATTCCTCTTATGAGACACATTGTATTGTTAAAACTTATGTCATCCTAATAATTAACTGAAGTAAAAGAATTTTATTTTTAGAGCTGTAGACTCTTTGATGTCGTGTAATCCACTACCAGTTGTAGCAATTTCTTTGGTAAGTGGAGATACAGCTACTGTCATCAATGGGAATCTTATCATTCATAAGACAGCACTGCAGAGTGCTCTTCAAAAAATATTTTTTGTCCCAGAGACAAAACAACTTTATTTCCTCATCTGTATGACAGTTTCCTGGTACTAAAAGGAATGCTTAGTGGAATTCTTGTTTGAATTAATTAGCCAAACCAAGATTCTTTTTATAGTGGTGATCTTTTTTTGAAAATGGAATTGCTGGAATTACTAGAATTACCAAATAATTATTAGGGTTGAGAAATTGTGGGTAATAAGCAGACTACAGATGAGGAAAATCATGGACCCAGTATTTAAAGAAAAAAGAGAGATATATTCTTAAAATGACAGATTAATTTTTATGTTGATGCTGGTTAAGCTTCAATAACTGATTATTTATTTATTTATTTTTGAGCTGATTGTTAAGCAAATGGTTTGAGAGCATTTAAAACATGTTATATTTTTAGTAGCCAGCATAGGTTTACTTAGAAACAAGTTGTGCCAAACTAACTTATTTTTTATTTTTGGTACATCAGCTGACCTAGGAAATAATTTTAGCGAAAGTCTGACCATATCTCTGTGATGTCCTTCTGGATATATATATTAATAAACCAAAAAAATGGTTAAGTAAATTTTCAGTAATATGTACAACCACTGAAAAGTCTCTAAATGAAATACTCTAGGGTTGTATTTTTGACTGTGTTTTAAGATTTTTATGAATGATACGGGCTTACGTGTTCAACTTGTGGGAGAACGCAAGTTTAAAGAGGCTAATACAATCTTTCATTACTAGGCAGTATTCAGATTTCCCTGAGTCGATATATACACACAGACACACACATACATATGTAAACAAAATGTATTTGTGTGTTCACAGTTTGTTTGGATAGTGAGAGTGTATGCATTGCAATGATAGGCTGGTGTGTTATTTACAGTCGTCTCATCTCCCATCCTTCCTTCTTTCTCGTTTTTCCTTTTTCTCTTCATGGTCTTTTATGTCCTGTTCTCTTTCCTCTTCTTCCTCCTTCTTCAGTTTTCTTTCTCTCTTTCTTTTTCAGTCTATTTGTGAAGAAACTGGGGCATTTTGTCCTATAGAGTTTTCCCCCATCTGAATTTTGATGATTTTAGCCATGTGATTTAGCATGTTCCTTCGTTGCTGTGTATCCTGTATGAATTGGTTATCAAAATGAGTAGTTTCCTTTGCATTTTTCAAAGATAACTTGATTGTTTTAGTGTTTCATTGTTAACTCATGGTTAACTGGTTATTGGAGTTTCCCAGATGGCACAGTGGTAATCTGCCTGCCAATACATGAGACACAGGTTTGATCCCTGGGTCGGAAAGATCCCCTGGAGGAGGAAATGGCAAACTATTCCATGTTTCTGCCTGGGAAATCCCATGGACAGAGGAGCCTGGCAGGCTACCATCTGTGGGGTCGCAAAGAGTCGGACACAACTGAGCACACGGGCCTGACTGACTTAACTGGTTATTAATGTGTTTAGCCCATTACATTTATTGTTGTTGATGCTTGAAGCAACCCATCTTTGGCCAGTGAGAGCCTCTCTGTGATGTTCCTGTCTTTTCAGTATGACCCCCAAAGCTTTGATAGCTTTCTTGCTTGCTGGCATGACCAGATGTTCCAGGGTCATCTTGTACTTTTTTTGCCCTGTGCCTCCAGCTAGCCTTTTCACTCTTCCTCTCCTTCCAGAGAACAACTGGGAAAAGTTTTTTTGTAGGAAATTGTTGCACTTTGCAAAGTTGTGGGTCTGTCTCTAGTGAGTTGCTGAGCCAGATTCTCTCAGGTCTCAACCTACACTTTGGTTTGTTAAGTGGGTAGAGGTAGCTTTAATAGTGTGAACCATTCTCCTCTGTTTGAAGTAGCTTGGTTTGATTGTTTAGCCAACTGTTCCATTTTTTTGCCTTTTGGGTACAGGGATTCTACATTCCTTTTCTGGCTGTGGATTAGAAGTGGAAGGACTGAAGCCCAGTCTCATGACACTAAACTGTAGGGGCTCAGACAGAGCTCTGAGCAAAAAACTGTCAGCAATGTGGTAATGGAAACGCCCACCCAGTCATGGTTAAACATTTCATTTTTCCAGGAGGAACGTACCTTTCTTCTCTGAACAGCCACATGTTCTGCCTTAAGTTTGGATACTTAGAACAGCGGAGCCTGAGACAAGGATTTGGGTACAAATAGTTTATTTGGAAGGTGATCCCTGGAAACATAGTGAGGGAGTAGGGAAGAGAGACAAGGGAGGCAGAAAAGCCAGAAAAGGGTGTATAAATGAGTGGGTTATTGCTGTGGGCAAATGGGGTTAAACCGTACTTCCAGTCTTCCAACTGTAGAACTCTTCCATACTGTCCCAAGGAAGGGCAAGGAATGTTTATATATCCATTCTCATCCTTTAGTCTTAGTGTCATTCACTTTCACTTTTTGTAGCCTTTGTTTTTTGTTTTGTTTTTTTGGCCAGGCTCTCTTTTAGGCCAGAGAATGCCCTTAGGGAAATAGGTGAGGTTACTTAAGCTGGGTGGGATTGGGGGCAGGAGGAAAAGGGGACCACAGAGGATGAGATGGCTGGATGCCATCACCAACTCGATGGACGTGAGTTTGAGTGAATTCCGGGAGATGGTGACGGACAGGGAGGCCTGGCGTGCTGCGATTCATGGAGTCACAAAGAGTTGGACACAACTGAGCGACTGAACTGAACTGAACTTAAGCTGGGTGGCTGTTAGTTTATAGTGTGTGTGTTTGTGTGTGTGTGTGTAGGGGGTGTGTAGCAGGATTAAGAGGTGAGGTAGGGGAATGGGAGTGGGGTCTGGGGCGGGGAGGTTGGTTTGCTCCCCAGTGACCATTTGGCAGTATCTGGAGATAATTTTGATGGTCACAGCCAAGGGTAAAGGAGAGTACTACTGGCTGGTATTTAGTGGGTAGAGGCCAGGGATATTGCTAAACATCCCTCTCATAGGGTTGCCCTGTGCAGCAAAGTATGGAGCCCCAGATGTCAATGGGACTGAGGTTAAGAAGCTCAGGTGGAATCCAGAGCTGCAGTGAGTGCTGCAGTGGGGGACCAGGGGGTGTGTTGGAAGCACTGGAGGTGTCTGCTACATTTCTCTACATGTGCTTTGGGTTTCCTGCGACTCTGCTTTTTGCTCATGATGCTCCCTTCATAAATTCATTTTTAAATCTTTTTCACTCTTTGATTTTTTGGTATAAATTCTGTTGTTATTTCACTTTTTATAAGAGAATATATTAATGTATTTTGTAAATTTTTTTTTCTTTTAGAGCCATTTTTGTTATCTAACACACAGCTCAAGTGCCACTTCTTTGATGAAGCCATCTCTTACATTCCTTATTAACTCTTCCATTTTCAGAATTTCCGTGGCATGTTATTTGTCTGTTTACTGTGACACTGATCTGTTTTAACCCTATACCATTTTTTCTGTCAAATTTTTATTTTTAAAAATAACATCTATAAAAATTTGAAAGAACTGTGTGATGAATATCTGTAAACTCTTTAATTTGTCAGTTGTCAACATTTTACCATATTTATTTCTCTCTTTACTCACACACATGTACAAATGTATGAAGTTATAGATTTTATTTATATCTGTATGTCTTCATTTTTTGTAGAATCATATTAAAGTGAGTTGCAGACATTTTGATACTTCACATGTAGTACTTCAGTATCTCTAATGAAAAGGACATTTTTCTTCTACAGAATCTCATGCCATTATCACACTCAAGAAATTTAACGTTGATGCAATGATATTATCTAATATGTGGCTCGTATTTATATTTTCAGTTGTCTGGTGATGTCCTTTTAGCTTTTTTCTGCTGATCTATGGTCCAGGGAAGAATCATCACTGTTCTTACTGCTCATCTCTTTTATTTTCTTTAATCTTGAAGAGTTCTCTAACCTTTTTTTGTTATTGTTGTCATTGTTGTTGTTTTCTTTTTTCATTCATGATATCTATGGTTTTGAAGACTCTAGGCTGGTTGTTTAGTCAACCTGCTTTAGTCAACCTAGTCAGCTGCTGCTGACTATCCCGCAATTTGGTTTGTCTGATTATTTTTCTTCATGATTCCATTTAGCTTAAACACATTTGTCAAACTTTCTAAACCAGTGACGTTATGTCCTCAGTGCGGTCTTCATAAGGTCCATGTTGCCTGTTCCATTGTTGGTGTTGCTGAGCTTGACCACATGGTTAAATTAAGGTAGTATCTGCCAGGTTTCTCTGTTATAAAGATAGCCTTTTTTCTATTGTAGTTTATTAGTAACCTGTGGGGGTAATGTTTGAGACTATCCTGTTCCTCAACAAGATTTTGTAAAATGGTTTTAGTATCTATTGGCTAATCCTATACTGAATCAATAATTTATCAGTGTTTATAGTTTTTCAGAGAAGACAATGGCACCTCACTCCAGTACTCTTGCCTAGAAAATCCCATGGATGGAGGAGCCTGGAAGGCTGCAGTCCATGGGGTCGCTAAGAGTCGGGCATGACAGAGCGACTTCACTTTCACTTTTCACTTTCATGCATTGGAGAAGGAAATGTCAACCCACTCCAGTGTTCTTGCCTGGAGAATCCCAGGGACGGGGGAGCCTGGTGGGCTGCCGTCTATG
This sequence comes from Bos mutus, assembly GCF_027580195.1. NCBI lineage: Eukaryota > Metazoa > Chordata > Mammalia > Artiodactyla > Bovidae > Bos > Bos mutus. The sequence goes on from NC_091627.1 coordinate 35,011,221, forward strand.
GGGTCGCACAGAGTCGGACATGACTGAAGCGACTTAGCAGCAGCAGCAGCAGCAGCATAGTTATTTTCTATTTTTGTGGGGGGTGTTAGTTCTAAAAGGTCTTGTAGGTCTTCATAGAACCTTTCAACTTCAGCTTCTTCAGCATTACTGGTTGGGGCATAGACTTGGATCACTGTAATATTGAATGATTTGCCTTGGAAATGAACAGAGATCCTTCTGTCGTTTTTGAGATTGCATCAAAGTACTGCATTTCGGACTCTTTTGTTGACCATGATGGCTACTCCATTGCTTCTAAGGGATTCCTGCTCACAGTAGTAGATATAATGGTCATCTGAGTTAAATTCACCCATTCCAGTCCATTTTAGTTAGCTGATTCCTAGAATTGCCAACATCCGCTGGATCATCGAAAACGCAAGAGAGTTCCAGAAAAACATCTTTTTCTGCTTTATTGACTATGCCGAAGCCTTTGACTGTGTGGATCACAATCAACTGTGGAAAATTCTAAAAGAGATGGGAATACCAGATCACCTGACCTGCCTTTTGAGAAACTTACATGCAGGTCAGGAAGCAACAGTTAGAACTGGACATGGAACAACAGACTGGTTCCAAATAGGAAAAGGAGTATGTCAAGGCTGTATATTGTCACCCTGCTTATTTAACTTCTCTGCAGAGTACATCATGAGAAACGCTGGGCTGGATGAAGCACAAGCTGGAATCAAGATTGCCAGGAGAAATATCAATAACCTCAGATATGCAGATGACACCACCCTTATGGCAGAAAGTAAAGAGGAACTCAAAAGCCTCTTGATGAAAGTGAAAGAGGAGAGTGAAAAAGTTGGCTTAAAGCTCAACATTCAGAAAACGAAGATCATGGCATCTGGTCCCATCACTTCATGGGAAATAGATGGGAAAACAGTGGAAACAGTGGCTGACTTTATTTTTTGGGGCTCCAAAATCACTGCAGATGGTGACTGCAGCCATGAAATTAAAAGATGCTTACTCCTTGGAAGAAAAGTTATGACCAACCTAGATAGCATATTGAAAAGCAGAAACATTACTTTGTCAACAAAGGTCCATCTAGTCAAGGCCATGGTTTTTCCAGTGGTCATGTATGGATGCAAGAGTTGAACTGTGAAGAAAGCTGAGTGCTGAAGAATTGATGCTTTTGAAGTGTGGTGTTGGAGAAGACTCTTGAGAGTCCCTTGGACTGCAAGGAGATCCAACCAGTCCATTCTGAAGGAGATCAGCCCTGGGATTTCTTTGGAAGGAATGATGCTAAAGCTGAAACTCTAGTACTTTGGCCACCTCATGTGAAGAGTTGACTCATTGGAAAAGACTCTGATGCTGGGAGGGACTGGGGGCAGGAGGAGAAGGGGACGACAGAGGATGAGATGGCTGGATGGCATCACTGACTCGATGGACGTGAGTCTCGGTGAACTCTGGGAGTTGGTGATGGACAGGGAGGCCTGGCGTGCTGCGATTCATGGGGTCGCAAAGAGTCGGACATGACTGAGCGACTGAACTGAACTGATAGTTATTTTCGTATCTCCTAGATTGCAAGCTTTATTGAAATAGAATTTCTTGGTTCTTTTTCTGTTACTGACATGACTCAGAGTACTGTATATGGTTAATATTTTTTGAGTATTGAGTGAATTAATAAGTCAAGATTATCTCTCTAGAAAATGAGAAAAAAATCCTTCTTTGATTCTGCCAGTTCAAGCTAAATCTTTACAGTATGTAACTACTTCAGTGGTTACATACTTTTTTTGTTAAGCTTCTTCAAGTATAGAATAATCAGTTACTCTTTTGTTTGGTATTGCTTCACATTTCAAGATTTTTTTCTATAGTGTCCTCCAAATGACAGTGTTTCTTATTCTGTAAGTGCAAAGTTACTTACTCTTTACTTTTAAACTAACCTTTTTATTCACCCAAATGTGATATTTAGTTCACAGAAAGTGAAATGTAAATACATAGCAGTTTAGAGGCTATACTAAATTAATTAACATCAGTGTTTCACTATTTCATGACAGTCATCATGACTGACTGTTTAAAAATTATATTTGATTCCTAACTACTTTTAAAAACTATAAAAGAATCATAGAAAGGTTGAGAAAGCTTACTTTCTTTGTATGGTGTCAGATACATTGTAGTCATTAAAAAAGATTTGGTAATAAATTGTATTAATGAAACATTTTGTGAATATGCATTAGAAAATTATTATGACTAAAATTGTCTGCAGTAGAATATTTATTACTCAATAAGTAATGCTAATTCACAGCGTTTGGCTTAAGATATTATTTTATGTGCTGAAATAAGAACACAGAAATTCAAGGGTAAAGGTTCATTTAAAACATATTATAGCATCTGAAGACGGGACATTATACTACTAATTAGCCTAAGTTTCTAAGAATCAGCAACATAGTAAATTCCCTTTGATAACCTAAGGATTATGTAGCTTAGGCTTAATTTCCTGAGAACTGTCTCTTATTGTACAGCAACCACTGAAACAACTGGCATGTTTTATCTGAAGAAGAGAAAACTAAAAGAAGAGGTCATTTGCAGATAGATGATTTAGGGACCACCATGTAGAATAATGCTTAGGGTAGGATTTCCATGAATAGGTAAAAGTGATATACAGGCATATATATTCTTCCTATATAAGAAGGTACTTTATCCATCAACTAATAACTGTCCAGCAACAGAATATGCTGCTTATGAAGCTGTGAGCACATTTTACCCGGAAGTGGCCATGGAAGGTTAGGTGACCTCTCCTTCTTGCTTTCCTTTCATTTCCTTTGTTCTCTTCTTTCCTTTTATTTGTTCCTCTAGCTCTCTGCTGCTCAATGTGGTCACTGCTAGCCACATATGGCTGTGGAGTACTTGAAATATGAATAATCTGAATTTGAGGTGTGATGTAAATATGACACATCAGATTCTGAAATCTTAATACTAAAAATAATATAAAAATCTCACTAATTACCTTTATATTGATTATGTATTGAAATGATACTATTTTGTATCTGTTGGCTAAATAAATATGTTAAAATTAATTGAGTTTACTTATTTTTTTATGATTATTTATTAAATATTTATTTCTTAAGATTATCAATTACAGATAAGAAGATGTAAATGTATTCCACCCTATCTCTCTCAGTGGTTGCAATTAAAAACCCTAGAATACCTAAAGAATGTAAATAGCAACTACTTGAGGACTCAGAAAAATAAATAATAGATACTAAGAAGAGAGATACGAGCTTGGCCCATATAGAGGTAGATGTTAATTTCCTGCCCCCCTCCCTATCTTTCTTCCTTTCCCTGGATCCTGGAACCATGCAGGGTGTGGACAGAAGAAGCTTCAAGGAAAACCCTTTCTCTTGGGTCAGAAGATCAAAAGGATTGAGTGGGGGTTAGGATGGAGCTGTTTTTAAACTGCTGGCCCTAATCGGGTAATGAAACCGGACTCCTGCAGCAGCCTCCATAACTCTTTTCTTTTGTTCTTTCATCTTTAGGTGGACATAGACATAAGAAGTGCACTTGGGGAGGCTATAATTCCTACTTGCTACCATAACACCAGGCAGATGCACCCCTAGGAGCCAGAGAGTATAGAGAGAAATCGTGAAGTGGAGGGAGCTGGAGAAAAAGCATCCTTTAGTTTGTGTGTGGAATCTCAGACTTATCCTCGGGCTGCCCGTGTGTGGAACTGGACAGAACCAATAGGGCAAAGTCTTTGAGAACTGGACTGTAGTGTAGCCTCTTGCCCAGGTCCTAAACTGATTTCTGGGTAATAAACACTTGGGGAAAACCAGGATAGCATGAAAAGGCTTTGAAAACTATACTGACATTTGAACCAAGCCCACAGAATGTAGTTCTGCACTTTTAGTCTGAACCTAACTTTTTATCAACTCATTTGACAACTTAAATGAACAAATTCCTCAAAAGACTTAAATTATTGAAATTCACTCGGGAAGAAGTAGGTAGTCTGAAAAATCTGATATCTATTAAAACAATTGAATTCATAGTTTATGAAAGAAATATTTCAAAAGTAAAACTCCAGGTCCAGATTGTCTCAGGAGAATTCTACTAAACATTTAAGGAAGAAATAGCACCAGTTCTATACAGTCTCTTTCAGAAATTGAAGTGGACACAGAATTTACCAACTGATTTTATAAGGCCACATTTTCCTGATAGCAAAACCAGTCAGAGAAAGTACAGGAAAAACAAAGCATACTGTAAACCAGTATCCATCATTTAAAGAGAGAAACCACTCTTCAAAAAATTACCAGCACATTGAATCTATTCTGTTTTGTTCAGTCGTCAGTCATGTCTGACTCCATGTTGTGACCCCATGGACTGCAGCACACCAGGCTTCTCTGTTCTTCACCATCTCCCAGAGCTTGCTCAAACTCATGTACATTGAGTCAGTGATCTAGTGGGAAGAAAATGTATCACTACCAGGTGGGTTTTATCCTAGAAATAGATAACAGGTTGAACATTTAAAAATCAATGTTACTTCCGTTGTTTACAGACTAATATAAGCTATATGATCATACTAATAGATGCAGAAAAAACATTGAACAAAATAAAAAATCTCTTAATGATAAACCTAAAAATATTATGATGGACTGTAAACTAGAGAGCTAAATCTGACAAGTTTGAAGTGGAATAGGGGTAAATTTAAAATCCTGAAATGGCTTCTGAAATTCAGGTGTCCAAATTAAGACCAAGTCTTAGCGTTAGTGTATATGTAAAAGTTTGGGGGCTTTTTTAGTTGACAGGAAGTATAACATGAGTTAACATTGATACGGCTACCAAAAAAGCTACTTCAATATGCTATGATATTTGTTGGTACAAGTTTAGTGTCTAAAATGAAGGCATGGATTTTTATTTATTTATTAATTTATTTTACTTGATCTGTGTTCTTTAGAGCATACCTGAAATCTTGTGTTTGTTTCTGGGTATTACCCTCAAAGAGGACTGTAGACAAACTGGTACACATGCAGAGAAGAGAGAGGAAATGGTAATGAAGGAAATGGAGACCAAGTCATAAGAAAAGTAGTGGAAGAAGCTGGGATACTTAGCCTGGTTACTGGATGACTCTTGGTAGGGTTGAAAGAGAGGTCATAAGAACTGCCTGTGAATAACTGAAGGGCTATGATATTAAAGTGAAACTATACTTGTTCCATAAATTTCTAAGAACCAGTGGATGAAGTTTTCAGAGAAAGAGAGATAAAATTTTCAGAGAAAGGTAGGTTAAATTTCAGTGTAAGGAAACATTATATCAGGAGTTAGAACTAACTCTTGGAAAAGTTACCTCTCCAAAATCTTTGGTAAAACTATTGCCTAAACCTACCTTTCCAATGAAAATTTCCTTCAACCTGGCATTTCCACAAGACTCTTGTCTGACCCTTACTTCCTATAGTTGAGAGTTTCAGTAAATAATCATTTTATGTAGCCACTGAAAGAGTATTGCTTCCATCACTAGTGGGCTTCCCTGGACACCAGTCATTTGCCATTTGAATTGTTTCTTTGAAACTGTGTTTTCCTGGCAGTTATTTCAGCTTTAAGGTAGACGAAGTAGCATGATACTATTCATTGATGAAAATAAGGAAGGAGCTTGGGGACAAGCTGCATTCCTTCTATAACGGGAGCAGGACAAGTGACCCACTCTGCAGCTCTGGTGACTGGGCCTTCCTGAGATGGTGCTCATATGTTCCAAAGAGTGTCAGCTACCAAGACACAAGAATGTAGACAAAAACTTTCTTGCTCCTATTGTGCTTTTTATGAAGAATTATAGACATATTTTCAAAGAGAAGAATTTCTGCCCCATTGGTCCTACAGTTGTAGTGCGTGAATTTTTAGGGAATCATGAAAATTAAGACTTACAACAGCTCCATTTTGTTGTTAGGTGTTTGTTATACTTCTAGCCATTCTAGGAGTTTTGTTTCTTTACTTACTTTTTTTTTAAACTTCACCTTATATCGCCTCTGATTCTATTTTTATTTCTTTGTTCTCTTGCCTGCTCTTCCTTTTTATGAAAAGTTGGAGCAAGCAGTATCCAAGGGATCTGTCCTCTGAGTTCCTATCATCTTGTCCAGGGTGAAATAAAGGAAACATGATGTTATTGCTCTTCTCCGTGATTTGTGTTGGTCTTTTCTCCACCATCTCTGCCTTGAGGTCAGGGACTGTGCTTTCTACTTCCTGTATATCTCCCCAGGTGTCCAATATGTGCATCTGTGCATGGTGGGTTTTTAATAAATGTTCTTGACTGATTTACTGACTGTTCTTCCTAGCAAGGAAACAATGCTGCATTTTATTCCAAAGAGGCTATACAATATTAAGGTAAAGTATTTTAGGAGTTCTTTGAGGTTGAAGGTAAAGAGTTTGAGAAATTCTGAAATGTTTAAGAGTGTGAGATTCTGGAAGACATTTAAATTTATTTTTTGTTTTGAAAATTACTTGTATTTTGCTCTGTGTAGTATGGTAATGTCTCTGCCTCTAAAAGGATTGTTACAGTTGAGGATGTAATCATTGGTATACATTGTTTCCTTGAAAAATTTTTTCTGTATATTTAAATAATTTTGGCAGCTTAAAAAATTTTTTTAGATTAAAAAAATTAACATCCCCCAGTACTCTCCTTTAAAAAACCCATTGGGAAACTTCTTGAAAAATAAAGATCTTTGTAAGTATTCATCTTATAAAAAGATTATTTGCTTTTAAAAAGGACTCATTGCAGAGTTTTTTTTTTTTTTTTTAATGGAGAACTCTACAATTGAATTTTCAAGATGATTTTATTTATAAAAAGTAATTTACTCATAACCATTGAGTAAACACCTTCTAATTTATGTGTGTTTAAGTTCAGATTAAAGTGAGGTGAATTTTTGCATCAGAGTAAAAAACAACAATGGCCTTATTGAGATAATTCACATACCATGCAATTCACTCTTCGAAGTGTATAGTTTAGTGGTTTTTAATACATTCATGAAGTTGTGCAATCATCAACACTAGTTCCAGAACATTTTCATCTCTACAGAAAGAAACTTTGAACTCATTACCTGCTGCTGCTGCTAAGTTGCTTCAGTTGTGTCCGACTCTGTGTGACCGCATAGCCAGCAGCCCACCAGGCTCCCCTGTCCCTGGGATTCTCCAGGCAAGAATACTGGAGTGGGTTGCCATTTCCTTCTCCAGTGCATGAAAGTGAAAAGTGAAAGTGAAGTCACTCAGTCGTGTCTGACTCTTAGCGACCCCATGGACTGCAGCCCACCAGGCTTCTCCATCCATGGGTTTTCCAGGCAAGAGTACCAGAGTGGGTTGCCAGTGCCTTCTCCGGAACTCATTAGCAGTAACTCCCTATTCTGTCCTTTTTAGGCCCTTGGCAACCATGGATCTACTTTCTGTCTCTATGGATTTATATATTCTGGACATTTCATAGAAGGGGAATAATACAGTAATCATATAATATATGGTCTTTGGTGTCCGGCTGTTTTCACTTAGCATAAAGTTTTCAGGGTTTAACCATATTGTAGCATGTATCAGTATCTTTTTTTAAACTTGAATAATATTCTGTTATATGTATATACCATATTTTGTTTATCCATTTATCAGATGAACATTGGATTGTTCTGCTTTTTGGCTATTGTGAATGATACTGCTACAAACATTCATGTGCAAGTTTTTGTGTGGACATATATTTTCATTTTTCTTGGGTATATACCCAGGAGGAGTCATGACCTAACTCTAGCATTTTGAGGACTTGCCAAACTATTTTCCAAAGTGATGACACCATTTTATATTCTCACCATCAGCAAATGAAGGTTCTGATTTCTCCACAACCTCACCAACACTTATTATATTCTCTCTCTCATTTTTTTTCTTTAGTCTCATCCTTATGAGTATCAAATTATGAAACTCCTTTTACTCCATTGAGTTGTCCTGGCACACTTGCCAAAAATCAGTTGACTATAAACAGAAGATTTATTTTCAGACTCTGAGTTCTATTCCATTGATCTGTATGTCTGTATTTATGTTGTTGCCACACTGTCTTAATTACTGTGGCTTTGTAATCAGTTTTGAAATTGGGACGTGTGAGTGTTTCAACTTTGCTCTTTTTCAGGATTACTTTCTGTTCATACAGAATCCCTTATATTTCCATATGATTTTTAGGAGTGGTTTTTCAGTTTCTGCCCAAAGAGAAAAAAGCCAGCAGGATTGTTTGAAATCCGTACCTTAATTTAGGTAGTATTGCTATCTCAACAATATTGTCTTCTAATCAGTGTACAAGAGATGTTCATCTCCCTTATATGTAGGCTTTCTTAAAGTCTTTCAACAATGTTTTGTAGTTTTCAGAGTACACATCTTCACACTTCTTTTGTTAAGTTTATTCCTAAGTATTTTATTCTTCTTGATATAGTTGTAAATGGAATTATATTCTTAACTTCATGTTTGGATTGTTTGTTGGTAGTGTATAGAAAAGCAATTGATTTTCTACATCCGTCTTGTATTCTTGGAACCTTGCAAAACTTGTTTATTCTCATTGTGTGTATGCATGTGTGAATTCCTTAGGCTTTTCTCTATGCAAGATTATGTCATCTATGGATAGAGATAAGTTTGCTTTTTCTTTCCAATATAGATGCCACTCATTTCTTTTTCTTGCCTAATTGCCCTGCCTAGAACCTCCAGTACAGTGTTGAATAGAATTGGCAAGAGTAGATATCCTTGGATCAGATTCATAGTATTTAGTGGTTTGGAAATATGTATTACTGACAATGCTCCTTTGAGAATTTGAAAATCCAACTTTGCGTCCTCCTGTAGTAACAAAATTTCTTCTATTGGAGTTTAGCATGCTATTTATTTTTTGAGCATCAATAGATTCTAGCATGGCCTTCCCCAAAACTTCAGTGCCTCTGTTTTATTAACTTGTGAGTATAGTTGAGTAAGAATGAATAATTAGAACGTTCATATTGTCTTTGACTCCTAGTCTTAGCTTGGGCTAATGCTTTATAGTTAGCACATTTGAAAGAGGTTTATAATTTGTAATAGATATAGTTAAAAACCAGAGATGGTGATAGTGGTAGGGTGAAGGAAAGGTAGTGCTTTTATTACTTTTGATAATTTAACTCTACACCCAACTTCTGATGAGTGTATTTCCTTGTTCAGATTTATTCACTACAGAAAGTGGTAGAAGTAACTCTTCTGTACTTTATTCCTTACTGTAGATTTTGTCAGTACTTAGATATCCAATTCAGAGAATAGGATTTCTTTCATATATTGAACATTTCTTGAATATATTCTCTATGTGTTGTATTTTGCCCTGTCAAACACATGAAGTCAGTATAAGAGCATGCTTATTCTGACTGCGTGTGAGACACGTAGGAAGGTCAAGTGTATGTACTCACTTTGTACCACTGTGGATTTGTGCTTCAGTGTATGTGTTCTGTCCCTCTTACTAAATGTGAGCTCCTTGAGGTTAACCATCCTTGTATTGAAAGGCTGTGTATCGTAAAGCCTCACATATACCATGTGTTTATTATGAATTTTTAAAATGAATGGAGCCACTTAAGTATAAGCCTCCAGTTAAGTATTCTCACTCCATGGCATGACCAATCAGTATTGTTGAATGTCACAAATAACAAGGATCAGTGTGTCCTGGATTTATTAGGGAAGGCTTCATACAAGAGAATGTAATTAAAGGGGCTCACACAGGATGAATAAGAACTGAGCAAAAAAAAAGAACTGAGCAAAGAGAAAGAGCATTTCAACTAGGTGCCATAGTTTTTAGTTCAGTGAGTAGATTGTGTTGATTGGAATAGAGAGTTAATATTGGCTTTTAGATATCTAAAGAAAAGGGTAGATAAATAAGGAACATTGTGGTTTGGAGGCCTTAAATTCCAGTTTGAAAAGTTTGCTCTTACTCTGTTAGAGAACCATTTGAAATTTTTGGAGGCACAGCAGTACTTTAAGATTTGCTTTATGATAGTATGTGTTATGGGTTGGAGGTATTGGGACAGCACTTAGGAGGGTATGGTAATAATTCTCCTAGTCTGTTGCTTTTTTAAGAACAGAGTTCTTCATTTGCTTTTTAATGCTCAGCATAGTGCCTAGATGAGAGTTCAAATATTTGTTCTTTGGATGCACACATATATGGACTAAGTCATCTCAGCCTAGGTTGAGCAGTTAGCAGTAGGAAATAGCATATGAGAAATACTTTGGGGGAAGCATTGAGATGATTTGTTTTCTAAGGATGTGGGTCAGGTCAAAGATGACATTGAAGTTTCAGCCTGGGTGATTAAGGAGTACCAGTGCCATCCTTAGAAATAGGGAAGTCAGTTAGGGGAAGAGAGGAGTGAGAAAGTGATAATCACGGGCATGTTTTTAGACTTGGTTGAGTTTGAAGTTGAAATCCATAGTACACAGGGTTAGTTAGGCTCAAACGAAAACTGAAGTCTGAATGTTTAAAATTAGAAGTCACTACGAAGATATTATTGTTTGAGTAGTAAAAATGATTGGACTGATATAATGCTATGTGTGTACAGGGGTGCAGAGGTTGTGTGCATGTATACAAACAGATAGTCTTACACACTAGAACCCAGTATGTGATTTAGAGTGTGGATATGCTAATCTGTTAGTGGAATGATGAGGACTGATTCTTTGTGTGAGCAGAGGGGAAAGAAAAGGAAGTTAAAGGAGGAGAAAGGGGAGGAACAAAGAGGTAGAACTTATAGCACAAATTTGGCAAGGAATTTTTGTCTTATGCTTGAATATAATACTAGTAATAACAGTAGTGGTACTCCTGTATGACTTGTTGAGTGCTTCCAGTATGCCAGACATCTGGCTAGATATCCTGTCTTTTTTACCCTCATAACAAATCTGTGATGTCAGTACTATTATATCTCCTTTTTAACTGATGAGGAATCTGAATACTGAAGAAGTTAAAACTTGCCCAAATGACTTGAACTAATAAATAATTAGGAAATCTTGTGAATATAAATCTGACTTTTTGGATTCTGAGCCAAAGGTTCTTTCCATTATACCAAAGGTTTGTATGTTTAATTTCTTCAAGGCCAGGACTTTCTCTTTAGAAAATCAGTCCTTGATAAAGGCTTATTAATTAGCAGGCAGTGATTGGACAGTCATGTTTGCTATTAACAAAATCTGCATGTACTGTGGATGTAGTTGTTTCTACTTTTCTACCTGGGTATTTATATTTATGTGCTTCCCAGGTGGCACTAGTGATAAAGAGCCTGCCTGGGGTTCAGTGCAGGAGACAGAGGCAGGTTTGATCCCAGGGTTGGGAAGATCCCCCCTGAGGAGGGCATGCCAACCCTCTCCAGTGTAGTGTATTAGGAGGTCGCACTTTTGACTGCTTGTTGTGAATGTTAATTTAAAAGAAGGTATCAATTCTTTTTGTTTCTGAATGAAAGTGCTTTTCAGTATTTTTGTTAAACTACTATAAACTTGTTTTAGAAGTTTTTCTGATGCACTGCTCCGATCATTCATACATTTGCAAGGAGATAAGAACTGACATTTTCTGTATTACAGGGGATATAATTTTCAATGCCCAGTACCCAGAGCTGCCTCCCGATTTTATCTTTGGAGAAGATGCTGAGTTCCTGCCAGACCCCTCGGCTCTGCATGTGAGTACTACAGGCGTGTTCTGTGTTCGGATGATCTTTATTTGTTGAAAGGAAAATAAAGTTGCCTGTTGACAATTCTTTAACAGATACATTTGCTGAACACATAGATTTTTTCCACCCCTTTTTTTCCCTCTGTCCTGTGAAATTAGTACAACTCCTTTTGTGCCAAAATTGTTTAAATAAGAGTTTGTTTTTTTTTTTTCTTCCTTCATTGCAGCTTTACTTGCAGACTATTTTGAATTAAATAAAGTCTCTAGCCTTTTGGTTAAAATATTGTTGCTTCAGCTTAAGGAGACATGTTGAAAACATTTTCTTTGTTTTAACTTAATATTTCATGCCTGCAATCAATTTTCTAATGTTTACTAACACTTCATCACAGGACTTGTTAGGAGAGTGTTTCTTGGCTTTTCAAGAGGCCTTTTTCTGTATAGAAGTGAAAGTGGCAAATTTGGACTTGTATGCGTATTATCTCAGTCTTATTATCAGAAGGGTAAAGACCAGATTAAGTGTTCTTTATAAAGCAAGACCAAAAACTGTGTAATTGAAGTAAACTATTTCTGGATTTAAAGCAGAGAAAGGGGTGGTAGAATTGATAGTTGTCAGAGCACATGCGGTTTGTATAAAAAGTGTGTTTTTCATGGCTGGTGGAGAAAAACATATGCCGTTTTGTTTAAAAGGTCTGACCAGACAAAATGTCTGTTTCTTTCCTTTCCCAAGTTTTGGTTTTGCTATGATGCTTGTACCATAAGAAGTTCTATTGTTGTTGAAAAACTTTGTTCTTAGTTGTGTTTTTTTGAAAATTTTTTGCTGCATTGAAGTTTTGTAATTAAAAGTTTGAGAATTTGCTTTGAAATCTTGCCCTCTGTCCCTTTTTTAAAAAGGGAAGTATTAAACAGGAAGTATTAACCCAAACCTAAAGAATTTTCTTAAATTTTGGAACACAACTGTATAAATACAGTTGACAAGAGTAGAATGGATTTGTTACTAAATTTCTAATATTTACACATAAACTGTTACTTTAGGTGATTTTTTTTTTTAATTGTAGTTTATCTGTTCAATGTTATGTGGCAGCCTGGATGGGAGAGAAGTTTGGGGGAGAATGGATACATGTTATGCATGGCTGAGTCCCTTTGCTGCCCACCCGAAGCAACCATCACATTGTTAATCACCTATACTCCAGTATAAAATAAAAAATTGAAGAAAAAGAGAGAAAAGAAATGCCAAAAAATTTAATTGAAGCTTTGTAAAAAGAATTTCAAGTTGGGACCCTTTAAATGCTTCCCTGATAGCTCAGTTGGTAAAGAATCCGCCTGCAATGCAGCAGACCCTGGTTCAATTCCTGGGTCGGGAAGAGAATCCGCCTGCAATGCAGCAGACCCTGGTTCGATTACTGGGTCAGGAAGATCTATTAGAGGAGGGATAGGCTACCCACTCCAGTATTCTTGGGCTTCCCTTGTAGCTCAGCTGGTAAAGAATCCACTTGCAATGTGGGAGACCTGGGTTTGATCCCTGGGTTGTGAAGATGCCCTGGAGAAGGGAACAGTTACCCATTCCAGTATTCTGGCCTGGAGAAATCCATGGTCTGTATAGTCCATGGGTCACAAAGAGTCAGACAAGATAGCAATTTTCACTTCCCTTTAAATGCTTTGTATTACAAATTCACCCCATGTTGAAGCTGAAGGACTTACCTGAAGAAAATAAGGCAGAAGTACCCCTATAGATGTCTCCTGTATTAAACCTGCCCAGTGGAAGTAGCATATGCTAAATGCCAAAGTTATATAACAGGCTAAGTGCTCCAGAAGTTTAAGGATACTTGTCAGAAAAGGCTTTGTTGTGGAGATGAGATTTGTATCGATATTTGCAGAATGGAGTAAAAGTGTGGGCAGTATAGTGGAAAGTGTTTCAAATGAAGGGAATGACATAAACAAATGATAGGTATAATATATTGTAGAATAAGGTGCTTGACAGGTTTGCTGAAGAGTAAGTTAGTATAAGGAAGGGCTAGAAAAGGTTAAAAAGATAAAGTAGGGTGAGATTGTTGAATGCGTTGAATTCTAGGTTAAGCGTCACTGAAAGAAATGAAACATGGAGAATTGTGTAATAGTAAGTAGTGTGGTTAATATACTAGATTAGAAGAAATTGAGGAAGAGAATTGAGAACTGTTGTATAGATCTAGGTGGAGGTGGGAAAGGGGCTTTAAGCTAAGATGATGCAAGAGGAAACAGATGTAAGCGATAAATACATGTATACAATTTATTTTTTTGGAATTGCCTTTAAAATTTGCAAGGCACATCTTCACTATTGGCAAGGATTGTGAGTGTATTAGACTTTGTCTTTCTATTTATTTATTTATATACTTATTTATTTGTTTTGATTAGAGTGTGGACTTTAAAAGCTGTAAAGGGCTTTAAGTTTTATCTTATTCCACTTTTCGGTTTTAGTATTCAGGAAATTGACCTAGATTTATATTGTTGTGTTGGAGTTTATATTATAACTTCACTTATCTGATGTTTAGTTTTAAGTGGAGTTACCATGAAACATTTTTGGGAAATTAGCTGCAGAAGAACAGCCCAAAAAATCAAAGCACTGTGTCTAAAAGAAAGATCCCAAATCTAGGGGAACACCTGTCTCTAGCTATAGTTAATCTCAGCCCTCAAGCAGTCTACCCAGTGCTTCTTCACAGACTAGTGAGTGAGCTGGGAAAGCCTAGAGAATCAACTGGATACCACCTTCCCTAGTTGGGTGACGTCTACACAGCTCTGGAGGGTACCCTGTATCTTTCCAAACAGTACTTTGAAGTAGCTTATAGGATACACAGAGGGTTAATAAAAATATATGAGGTGGTTATATATATTTAAATATTTTCTTTGGAAAAATGTCTATTCAAATCCTTTGTCCATTTTTAAGTTGGGTTATTTGTCTTTTTATTGCACTTTTTCACCATTTGATAAATTTGGGGCTATGTGAAGTCAAGTGGGCTTTAGGAAGCATCACTATGAACAAAGCTAGTGGAGGTGATGGAATTCCAGTTGAGCTATTTCAAATCCTGAAAGACAACGCTGTGAAGGTGCTACACTCAATATGCCAGCAAATTTGGAAAACTCAGCAGTGGCCACAGGACTGGAAAAGGTCAGTTTTCATTCCAGTCCCAAAGAAAGGCAATGCCAAAGAATGCTCAAACTACCGCACAATTACACTCATCTCACACACTAATAAAGTAATGCTTAAAATTCTCCAAGCCAGGCTTCAGCAATACGTGAACCGTGAATGTCCAGATGTTCAAGCTGGTTTTAGAAAAGGCAGAGGAACCAGAGATCAAATTGCCAACATCCACTGGATCATGGAAAAAGCAAGAGAGTTCCAGAAAAACGTCTATTTCTGCTTTATTGACTATGCCAAAGCCTTTGACTGTGTGGATCACAATCAACTGTGGAAAATTCTGAAAGAGATGGAAATACCAGACAACCTGACCTGCCTCTTGAGAAACCTGTATGCAGGTCAGGAAGCAACAGTTAGAACTGGACATGGAACAACAGACAGGTTCCAAATAGGAAAAGGAGTGCATCAAGGCTGTATATTGTCACCCTGCTTATTTAACTTATATGCAGAGTACATCATGAGAAACGCTGGGCTGGATGAAGCACAAGCTGGAATCAAGATTGCCGGGAGAAATATTAGTAACCTCAGATATGCAGATGACACCACCCTTAGGCAGAAAGTGAAGAAGAACTTAAGAGCCTCTTGATGAAAGTGAAAGAGGAGAGTGAAAAAGTTGGCTTAAAGCTCAAAATTCAGATTACTAAGATCATGGCATCCAGTTCCATCACTTCATGGCAGATAGATGGGGAAACAGTGGCTGACTTTATTTTTCTGGGCTCCAAAATCACTGCAGATGGTGATTGAAGCCATGAAATTAAAAGACGCTTACTCCTTGGAAAGTTATGACTAACCTAGACAGCTATTAAAAAGCAGAGACATTACTTTGCCAGCAAAGGTCTGTCTAGTCAAGGCTATGTTTTTTTCAGTAGTCATGTATGGATGTGAGAGTAGGACTATAAAGAAAACTGAGTGCCAAAGAATTGATGCTTTTGAAGTGTGGTGTTGGAGAAGACTCTTGAGAGTCCCTTGGACTGCAAGGAGATCCAACCAGTCTGTCCTAAAGGAGATCAGTCCTGGGTGTTCATTGAAAGGACTGATGTTGAAGCTGAAACTCCAATACTTTGGCCACCTGATGTGAAGAGGTGACTCATTGGAAAAGACCCTGATGCTGGGAAAGATTGAGGGCAGGAGGAGAAGGGGACAACAGAGGATAAGATGGTTGGATGGCATCACTGACTCAGTGGACATGGGTTTGGGTGGACTCCGGGAGTTGATGATGGGCAGGGAGGCCTGGCGTGCTGCAATTCGTGGGGTCGCAAAGAGTTGGACACGACTGAGTGACTGAACTGATTGAAAGTGAAAGTGAAGTCGCTCAGTTGTGTCCTACTCTTTGCGACCCCATGGACTGTAGCCTACCAGGCTCCTCCCTCCATGGGATTCTCCAGGCAAGAGTACTGGAGTGGGTTGCCATTTCCTTCTCCAGGGGATCTTCCCGACCCAGGGATTGAACCTGGGTGTCCAGCATTCCAGGCAGGCGCTTTAACCTCTGAGCCACCAGGGAAGCCCAAGGACTGAACTGATTAGTTATCTATTTCTGCTCAGGTGACCAAATGCCCATGTTCAGGAGAGAGGGATTTTCTGGGATTTTTATGTTCACTGTTAAGATAGGACAGTCCTGGGGGAACTGGGATACTGAACATCGTTGTTTATTCACTGGACTGGAAGCTTCTTGAGAGTTTGTTTTGTTCCCTGTTGCATCCTATGGTCTACAAGAGTGCCTAGTGCATTGAGATTAGATGAACAGTTTGCCTTCAAGGTTCTGTATTCCTTAAGGGACTTGTTGGTTTCCAAGACTGAAATGCTTTAAATGAAGAATTCAAACTAGAAGAAAGATTCAAGTTTTGATAAATTTGGGGGATAAAAATCAGTTAACAGAAACTCTGAAGCAGTGATTTTTCAGCCTTGCTTTTGCAACACCCTGTGGTGTGTTCAACTGCCTCAGAAGGTATTGTGAAATTCTTTCCCCTCAGAGTAACAGTGATAATTCACTTTAATTAAAATAAAATTGCATAAAGGAGGAAGGGTGGATCATATGTTTAAATGAGAAGAATGTGTTGCAATTATTGTGTGTTAGAAACCACTGATATCTGACTTCCTAATTTAAAGAAGGTGACGATCTTATGTTTGGGACAAGCATTTCAGGGTAGGGAACCTGATGCTACTGCAGGTAGTACCTACTGGTTGTGTAATTCCTTCACTGACTCTGTTCTGCTCGCGTGGAATGTGACTGTATAAAGAGTATTGTACTAACATCTTGTCATGCCTCCTCCCCTGCTCTTCTCTGTGCTGGAAGACATGTTTTGAATGTATCCATGCAAAATAGTTCATATCTGGTGTACATAAAAAGTATTTGAAATACATGTGAAGAAAGCACTAAGCTGAGATGGACTGCATGGCCTATTGAAAAATGCCATCCAGGTGTGTGGTGCTCCCGCTCCTGGACACGTCCATTGCCATGGCCACTAATATATTATAAAATAGGATGCTCTGCAGTTTTTAAATATCTATTTAATGTTTCATTGGAGAGCTATAAAAGAGTCAGCTTTCACCCTGAAGCTGGACATAATCCTCAAGATAAGTAAGTGAACAGAATTGCAGCCTTGGGTGATATGAACAGGAATAGAGGTGTATGCACAGGGTGCTATGGGACATGTAGGGGAGAAGTTTATCAGATCCACGGATAGTTAAGTGTCGGAGACTTAAAAACATATTATTTGGTTGTTTATGCTCTCTTCTTCTAGAAGGTTCATCGTTCCCATCTAGAAGGTTCATCATATCATAGGCAGGTACACATTGATGGATCACCTTAATCTGGATGGGGATTCTGCTGGGTTGAGGCTGATATATGGCTCTCGTCAGGATGTGTCTACCTCTGGTTTGCTGTTGCTCTTGAGGTAGAGCTCTTCAGGATTTTTAACTGAGAATCTGGCATGGTCAACATTCCTAGACCCTTCAAAGTGCTTGGGCCAATAAAATATTTTAAAATATACTGACATGTTATTTGGGCTTCCCTGATAACTTAGTTGTTAAAGAATCCGCCTGCCACGTAGGAGACCCCTGTTTGATTTCTGGATTGGGAAGATCCTCTGGAGAAGGGATAAGCTACCCACTCCAGTATTCTTGGGCTTCCCTTGTGGTTCAGCTGGTAAGAATCTGTCTGCAATGTGGGAGACCTGGGTTTGATACCTGGGTTGGGAAGATCCCTTGGAGAAGGGAAAGGCTACCCATTATCCAATTATTCCAATACCCACATGGCATGGATCTTTTCTTAAATTTATTTAAATTGGAAGATAATTGCTTTAAAATGTTGTGCTGGTTTCTCTGATATATCAACATGTATCAGTCATAAGTATACCTATGTCCCCTCCCTCTTGAACTTGATTCCCACCCCTTGATTCCCTGCTGTGTTGTCACACAGCACCAGGTTCAGCTCCCTGTGTCCTACAGCAAATTCCCACTGGCTATCTATTTTACATATGATAATATATGTTTCAATGCTACTCTCTCAGTTCATCCTTCCCTCTCCTTCCCTCACAGTGTCCACAAGTTTGTTCTCTATGTCTGTGTCTCTGTTGCTGCCCTACAAATAGGTCTATCAGTGCCGTTTTTCTAGATTCCATATATATGTGTTAATATACTATACTTACTTTTCTCTTTATAACTTACTTCACTCTGGAAACAGGCTCTAGGTTCATCCACTTCACTAGAACTGACTCAGATTTGTTCCTTTTTTTGACTAAATAATATTCCATTGTCTATGTATACCACAACTTCTTTATCCATTCATCTATTGATGCACATCTAGGTTGCTTCAACATACTGGCTATTGTAAATGCTCACAGCATGGATCTTTGTCCTGACAGATGTCATATTCTAAATTTTGTTTTGTAAGACTGCTGATAACTCTGCTCTGCTTTTCAGAAGCGGTTGCTTAATATTTAACTTCTTGCCCTGGGCTGTCCAGAACTTATCAGATGTTTTGAGGAGAACTGGCTGCATGTTTGAGGTCTCTCAGGACTCTGTTCTGATGATTTTTTAGAGTCCAGCAGCAGCTTTGTGCTGTGCAAAGCTTGGTTTATCAGTTTGCCTCCTTTGCCCCGAATTTGTAAATGTCCTAGAGATACCTTTCCCTAATGCTTTCTCCTCTGAATTCTCAGCCCCTCCAGTTCTCATTGCTTCAGCAGATGTTGAATACCTTCAGATATCTGGCTTTCTGTTGTTTTGTTGAGAATGTTGGTTTATACAAAGCCATTCCATCCTATCTGGAAGCAAAAGACAGTTGTCCTACATATCATGTTGTCCTTTACTTTAGAAGCAAAACTAAAAATCTTTCAATTTAGTTCAGTTCAGTCGCTCAGTCGTGTCTGACTCTTTGCAACCCCATGAATCGCAGCATGCCAGGCCTCCCTGTTCATCACCAACTCCCGGAGTCTACCCAAACCCATGTTCATCGAGTTGGTGATGCCATCCAGCCATCTCATCCTCTGTCGTCCCCTTCTCCTCCTACCCCCAATCCCTCCCAGCATCAGGGTCTTTTCCAATGAGTCAGCTCTTTGCATCAGGTGGCCAAAGTATTGGAGTTTCAGCTTCAACATCAGTCTTCCAATGAACACCCAGGACTGATCTCCTTTAGGATGGAATGGTTGGATCGTCTTGCAGTCCAAGGGACTCTCAAGAGTCTTCTCCAATACCATGGTTCAAAAGCATCAATTCTTCAGTGCTCAGCTTTCCTCACTGTCCAACTCTCACATCTATACATGACTACTGGAAAAACTGTAAATCTTTAGTGGACTGTAAATACCACTTACTTTCTTGGTAAGAATACAGAATTAAAAAATTATTATTCATAATAAAAATACTTAATAAAAATTTCAGTAACATTAATAAAAATTAATAAAATGTTAAAAACAATGTACTTTTTTGTTTCTTCTAAAAACCTAGATTTTAAGTTCCAATAGATTTTCCTAAGGTGGAAAGAAGGAAGGGTAAACATTAAATAGAAATGGCATCTCTGGTTCTCTTGGGTTGTTCAGCTTGGATTCAAAGGGTACATCAATGTATGGTTTCAAGTGAATATGAGAAAATTACCAGAAATTTCAGTGTGAACTTGGTTTATATGCTGATGAGTTAGAAACTCTATATTTACACCATGATCTATTTTTACTTACCAGCCATGGAAGCATTTTATGAGGTAGGAAGATAATGTTGTTTTTTGTAAAATGTACCTCCTAAGGGGAGAGAGTAGAAAGGTCCCCAGTCTAAAAATGACAGTTTGTATAAGTTCATCTATTTTTTTCAAAGGTGTTGCTACTATAACAATTGTGGATTAAGGAGAGGAGTATTAATATACACACATATGCATACACACACAATTCTGAAGGCATGTGTTATAAACAAGGCTTTAAAAGCACAGTTGTAGAAAAACAGAACGTCTTGAAAGTACAAACAAGGTACATTTAAAATGTTCACTCTCATAAGACAAATGAAAAAAAGGCAAACCAAGTTATTTTTTGAAATCCAATGGCAAATATAACATTTAGCAGATGTTGCCAGTTTTGATTTACTCAATTGAATTTGTAAAAATGCTTTTAGGAAAATGAGGTACTGAATTGAATATGAAGCATTTCCGTTCAAAAATTGCTTACTCAGAGGATTATTTAATGATCGGTTTTGAAGATTATTCATTGTCTTTGGTTGGTCGGTCATCTCTCTTCATCATCCTCTCTTTTTTTAATTCATTCTTTTATATATAATTTTATTTATTATTTTTGGCCTTGCTGGATCTTTGCTGCTGAATGGGCTTTTCTCTAGTTGCCTTGAGCAGGAGCTATTCTCTAGTTGCGGTGCATGGCCTTCTCATTGCAGTGGCTTCTCTTCTTGTGGAGCACAGGCTCCAGGGCACATGAGCTTCAGTAGTTGCGGCACACGGGCTCAGTAATTGTGGTTCCCGGGCTCTAGAGCACAGGTTCAGTAGTTGTGCCACATGGGCTTACTTGCCCCGTGGTATGTGAAGTCTTCCCAGATCAGCGATCAAACCCATGTTTCTTGCATTGGCAAGTGGATCCTTTACCACTGAGCCACCAGGGAAGCTCCATCATCCTCTCCTTATCACTTTTCTTTCTCTCCAGCACTCTCCTCAAAGAGTTGGATTTTTAAATTAAAATAATGTATTTTTTTAATCGTTAATGACAGATTGTATAGAATACAGATAAGTACCAAGAAAAGATACCCTTAGTCACACAGTTAAGAGATGAGTATTAAAATGTTAATTATTTTAGTGTATTTACTCCCAGTATTTTTCTGTGTCTCTGTCACATGCATACATGTCCTTTCCACTTTTCAGCAGTTATTTTTTTACTTTACATATTATTGAAAGCATTTTTCCTTTGATGTTATGAATTCCTCTGAAACATCTTTTAAAATTGACTTCTGTTCTTCTGCCCTGGAGAGGTTAGTGCCTTCCCAGGAAAATAAATATTAAAGTCACTCTCTGAAAAACTAATGTATGCATATTAATTTCTTAACTATTCCCAGAAGTGCACCCCCCACAACAGGTAGCTAAAAAAAAGAAAAGCATCAAAAATCTGTGGAATTCTTAAGACCACAGGGGTATGTTTTCTTGGTACTGACAAGATATTTTATAGCATGTCTCTCAACTGGGATTTGTCTAATATTTTTCTCATGGTTAGACCATAGTTATGGTCTTTTGGTAGGAAGACCTCAGAGCTAAAGTGCTGTTTTCATCACATCATGTTTAGGGTACATGCTATGAATATGACTTATCACTATTGATATTGACCTTGATCACTTGACTTGAGAGAGTGTTTGTCAGGTTGCTTTACTGTAAAGTTACTCTTTTCTCATCCTTTCTGTACCGTCCTTCTTAGAAAAGAGTTACTGTGTGTAAGCCACATTTAAAGATTAAGAGGTATGATCTACCTCTTCAAGGGCAGAATACCTGCGTAAGTTATTTGTAATTCTTCTGCATGGGAGATTTGTGTGTTCTCCCATGTCACTTATTTATATCAGTATGGGCTGATAGGTATTTGTTTTATACTTTGGGTTACAATCCACTGCTGCTGCTGCTGCTAAGTCATTTCAGTCCGACTCTGTGCAACCCCATAGACAGCAGTCCATCAGGCTCCCCTATCCCTGGGATTCTCCAGGCAAGAATACTGGAGTGGGTTGCCATTCCCTTCTCCAATGCATGAAAGTAAAAAGTGAAAGTGAAGTCGCTCAGTCGTGTCCGACTCTTAGTGACCCCATGGACTGCAGCCTACCAGGCTCCTCCAATCCACTACTGTATTATTTATTTTGTTGCTAAAATTGCTCCAGCTTTGGCCATTGGAAGCTATTCAGTTGGCTCCTATCTTCCTTTGACATGCCCCCATTATTATAGATTTGTTTGTTGGAGCACTTTCTTACTTTACAGGACTACAAAATACTCAGTCCCAGCTTATCTAGTTCCTGCTCCAGCCTTAGAATCAACCATTTCCCCAAGAAGCCCTAGTTCTTTTATTTTATTGGAGAAAGGTATTGGAAACCAAGATCTGAATGCTAAGTGTGCTTATTGCTACTGGAGTGTCCCCTTTTGGGTCCTCTCAGCATATAGATCAAGGAAATATGTATATATAGAAATATATGTATATATTAGCCATTTGTATCTATATTAAGTGAAACATGATTATTACTGATGTCTTCAACTCTAATTCACTACCACATGGATCATTCTAGTCTCTGAAAAGTGTTATTTCAAGATACTGTTTGAACATGTCCTGATCTCTGCTTTATTGAAATACTATTTCCAGCTGCTTATTTGTCAGTTAATTCCTTCTACAAGCATGTATTGAGTCTGTAGTATATTTAAGCCTTTGTATTAAGTATTAGGAATGTAAAGATGGATGGTTTAGTCCCAGTTTCTTCAGTATATATTTATCCAGTACCTCTCTTGTCAGCACCTGTGCTCCATGCTCACAGTTCAGTAGCGGAAGAAATCTGGCTGTAGATAATTATGATGTAAGGTAGAAAGATAATAACAAAATTCAGATGAAGAAATGCTTCAAGAAGGGAAATCATATGATGAATTGTATCAATTAGATTCTGGTAGCATTCAAGTGACAGAAAATTTAACCTAACTGGCTTAAGTAAAAAGAGGATTTATTGGCTCAAATAACAGAGAAGACCGGGGTGGAGCTAGCTGGGGGCATGGCTGATTTTAGGGTCCAATACTTAGTAGCATCAGGGCTTTGTTCTCCCTCCCCCTCTTCTGGCATTGCTCTCAGGTTCTTCATAGCATCTCCTAATACCTCTAGGTCAACATCACAGTACCAGAGTAAGAGAAAATCTGACATCATGAACAAAAGTCTTAGAATTGAGACTTGTTAGTCTTGATTAGCCTCACTTGGGTCATCATATCCATGAACATTGTTGCTCTGGGGGCTAGAATGTGCTGGTCAGCTTAGCTTTGTACATGTGCTCCATTCCTTTCACAGATGCTGATTTTATGATTATTAATTGAGCTATATACATTTTTGTTTTGTGACCTTGTCTATGTATGTATTTTACAATAAAATATTAAAAAATTGAATTCATCACTCAAAATTAGCATAATCACTCAGATTCAGAAAATCCAGTTAGAAGAAAAACACTTCTGGATTCATGATGTCAAAATTACAGATAACTAGGCAGTAAAAGAAGTCTAAGAATAGCTAGAGAAAACAAAAGCATGACTTATTAGACTGTTAGCTGACTTCTTATGGCAATATGGATGATAAAAGACAGTTAAACAATATCTTTAATGCAGTTAAACAAAACCACAGTCATTTAAAATTTGTTGCTAGTAAATATATCCTTCAAGAATTTAAGTGAAATAATTACATTTTTAGGTAACAAAAACAGAGTTCATCATCAGCAAATCTTTACTAATTCTTCAGGGAGAAGAAAGGTTTCACTTCGAAGATTAGAGATTTATTAGGAAGATTAGGATATATTCCTTTGGAAAGGAATGAAGAGCAATAAAATATGATGAAGGGAGATAGCAGTAAAGAAAGTATAAAATTACACATCATCCAGAAAGTATTTCATCTGCAGTTGTCTTTTATATTTTGGTGGATGTTAGGATTTATGTTCCCAATAGACTTCATATGTGCATGCTAAGTCACTTCAGTCGTGTCCGACTCTTTGCGACCCTATGGACTGTGGCCCACCAGGCTCCTCTGTCCAAGAAATTCTCCAGGCAAGAATACTGGAGTGGGTTGCCATTTCCTTCTCCACACTTCACGCAGGCAAATATTAAAATTAAATGAGTTTTTCTTGGTATTTACTAATTTGGGAATGAGGACGTGGATGTATGTAGGGTGAGAAAAAAAATGGCATTAAAGCTTGCCTTTACAATTGGTTGGCTCAATATTGCCATCCTTCTTGCTAACTCTTCTGTTCTTATGTTGCTGCTTTGTGTAATACTGTGATTCTTTCATGGGGACACTGGAAATATACCGAACCTCCTATCTCCTGAAGATACTACCTTAGTCTAGGTTAGAGCCGGGGTACCAGTGGTTTTTGAAAGCTCATTCTCGTGTACAACCAGAGCTGAAAACTAAGGTTACTGAAAACGAATATGATTGAAACAGATCTGAATTCTGGTTTCAGCTCTGTTGATTACTGTGTGGACTATGCTGACCAGGGTACTTAACATCTCTGTGTTTATTTATTAATAAAACTACTAATATTAGTACCTATCTCACAAGGCTGTTGTGAAGAATAAAGTAACATTTGAATGGAAAAATGGAAATAAAAATAGAGGTGGAGAAACCAAAATGACCAAGGGCAACGTATAATCTTAACTATAGAAGGTTTAGCAGATGTTTGTATTTTCAGAGAAGCCCTCTGGTTTCCCTTTATAACTCAAAGCAGTTTATTCTGATCTTTGAGTTTGCATTTTAACTCACATCAAAGTGAGGTTTTGTACTTATTGAACGTCATTAGGTTTGGGATTATTTTACTATACTTGGGTTATCTTTGGGGATAAGAACATTAAAAAGGGAAACAGTATTATAAATTTGAAACTAATTCTAATGTATGCTTTCTCCAACGTTTTTAAAAAGAAAGAAAAAAAAAAAAACTTTAGCCATTTAAAAACGTTTTTCGGATAAATTATCTGTATCCGGCTGAGAATTTTATGCCAAACTGCAGCCCCCACATAAGCTTGGAAGAGCCAAGATATTTAAACCTGCAAAGTAAAGTGCCAGCACAACCTTTACACTGGTCTGATGTAATCATTTAACCATAGAATGGTTTGTAGCCTTGAACTGACAGTGACTCAGTAGATCTTGTATACATTTAAAAATGTTTTTAAGTTGTTGGGATTATGAAAATACCATAGAAACACAATATTATCATAAGTAAAACACTTAACATGTTTAATGAAGCTTCTTGAATATGTTTCAAGAACATTTATGAAGAAGCCAGATTGAAAAGTAGAAAGTCTGGATTATAATAGATTTTTAAAAGAAGGTCAGCTCATTACTTATAGTATCTAAAATATAGCATACCAGAAGTGATCAGTCACATTTTTAAATCAAAGGAGTTCTTTAGAAGATTTGAAAAAAATTAATTGGTAAGAATAGTGATTAGTATAACCATTGTATATAATTTATGTGTTTAAAGGTACATTTTAAAAGGATTTATTTATTTTATTACTTTGGAGACGTTTGCAAGGTTAACATGAACTTTTAGCACAGCCAGGTTCTATGAGAATTATTTTAAAAATGTAAAAATTTGTCCCAGTGAAGTTTGATTTAATGTAAAAACTAGTATATTATTTTTGTGTTATTATATGAAAAGTGTATGTTAACCATTTGTTTTACTTTCAACCTTTACCTAGGTAATACTGCTCCTAAAACCAAATTAACTAAATCCACCCATGTTATATTTAAGACATTTTAGGGTCAGAAAAATATGAAAAACTGTTTTGAACGTTTGAGTTTGTATGTTTGTCTTGATATATGAATAAAACTGACTAGAAATAATTTTGGTAATAGGTGTAGATTTATGTTATAAATGTTTCTTTTGAAGTTCATAGTGACTATATCATAGGAACCCTTAATTATATTCTTACTGAATCAGAAAATCTGTAAATAGTAATTTTCAGGCTTTTAGGACTAAAAATAAACAATTGAAATATATCCATTAACCTAATAACTTTAACTTCCTGAAGAGAGCAAAGGATACGTTTCTTAGTTTTTGTTGGTACTTTTTTGTACCTTTGTATTTATGACTATTAAAATTGTGATCTAAAATTTCATGTTGTTTTGCAACATGTCCTGTGAGAATTCATTTCTAAGACAGTAGTGCAGTGTAAAATGTTAATAACATTTAAGGTAAAGGATGAATGAAGATTTTGAAAACTGAGAAACTCTTCTAACTGGATTACAAAATTAAGATTACTGATATAGTTTCTTTAACTTTTAGTATGAATTTTTAACTACCCATTTTTAGAAATCAAAGCAAAACAAAATTCTAACTATAGAGTTGCTTTATTTTAAAAAGTGCTTCATTTAAAAAAAATTATTGTGGAAAATTCCAAGTATATACAAAAGTAGAAAGTATTATATAGTAAATCCTCATGGGTCTGTCACCCAGCCTCAATAATTGTCAGCCCATGATCAGTCTTGTTTTATCTGTACTCTCACCCACTTACTCCCTAGCATATTATATTGAAGCAAATTCTGTACATTTTATCATTTCATCTGTGAATATTTTCGTATGTTACTAAAATGATAAGGAATCTTTTAAAACACATAACGAAAATATAATTTTCTTGTCTAAAAAAAAACAGTAATTCTGTAGCACCATGGAGTAACCAGTGTTCAAAGTTCAAATTGTCTGAATCAAAATCTATGCATTGTAATTGTTACGTCTTTTAAATATCTTCTAACTTGTCAGTTTTCTCCATCTCCCCCCCCGCATTTGCAGTTTATGATGGAAGAAGCAGATCTATTTGTCTTATAAAATTACCACAGACTAGATTCTGTTGATTATATTCCCGTGGCACAGTTTAACATGTTCCTCTGCATTTCCTATGAATTGGTAGGTGGAAGTATGTCCCAGATTTTGTGCACCTTCAACCACCTGGTACATAGTCACAAACCAAAAATAACCCCACCCTCCCAGAGAAAGAGGTTCTGAATTTTATGATAGGGACTACATGCTGTATTTTATATATGAGCTATAGAAGCATCTTTAGTTTTCATTTAGATAATTGTGTATAATGTATGACTGAAGATTAAAATTTACAATGTCACTGGATATAGCAAAATGAGACAAATGTTTGTATAGTAGATAGAAAAGAACTATCAAAAGCAACAGAAGGATTATTAAGGTAAAGTATCCTGGATGAGTTCATTTTAAGGACAGCCTATTCACTTAAAAACCTCTAATGATATCATTGTTTTTTAAAAACATACTGTCAGTATAATACGCTCTCATAAAAATGACCTTGGTTCATCAGGAAAGGTGAATTATATTTAATATGGCTTATTTTAAAGAATAACCACAACTAGAGAGTCAACAGTTTGGCATTTAAAGGACTGAAGAATTACCATGGCTATAAAATATGGTGTTGTGGTTAATCTGCAATTCCTGTTAATAATATATGTAAATATGTACATTTCAAAGATAAGAGTCATATATAAAAATTATAAAAATTCTGCTTTATCAAGAATAACTGGGAAATATGTGTACTGGTTAATCAAATATTCATAATCATAAAAATTTGCTGTGGACGTTATATATAGATCACCAATTCTTTTAAAATAATTGATTTTTGATAAAATTACTCTTTACCCTTAAAGTAAAAGATAATTTGATCTTTTTTTTGATGATTCACAAGCTTTTAAGGGACTGTTTATAGCATCAGAATTATTATTCAGCTTGATTGTCATATTGTAGCTGCATCGTAGAGTTGATTAATGCAGATTTCCAAAGTAATGTTAATTACCAGAGCATTATCACTGGATTCAGAAAGCCCAAATGGGCTTTGCTTCTGTGGTGTTCGCCGAGAGTCACGTAGAGAGACTTACAGGAACCAGTGTGCGTGCGTTTGTGTGTGTGGCTGCGTGTATAGACGTTTACATGTGTGCACGTGTGTACATATTACTGTTAGATTTATAATCTATATTGTTAAACACATAACACATATATACCGACTTGTGACATGTGTAGCCATTACTAGTGCTGAGGAAATTGCAAATTGAAGGAATTTGATCAAAATTTACCAAGAGGAAATTGGCTCCAAGGCATAATGATTTTGGCTGGAGGAGAGAGTGATCCTGGCACAGTATGCTCTCTGTTTCCTTGTGAGGGCTCCAAGATGATAAGAATTAGCTACATAGAGGCAGATGCTTGGTAGTTTTCTGGAAGCACAATTATAAGGTTTATGAAAAACAGGAAGATCAACATCTCATGCAGGTTTTTCTGAACGGAGAACTGATTTAATGTGCTGTTTTGTACCCCTTAGACCTTGACTGTTGAACCATGATAATTTGATTTTTAAAATAATTTTTTTTCTTATTTTAAGTGTGCTAGCTTTTGGAGAAAAATTGTGCCTTAAAAATGCTTTTAAGATAATATTTTTCAGATTGTTCAAACTTTTAATGATTGATGACTGTAATTAGTCATATTGCAATATTGTATTTTCAGAATTGCTGTCCCGTTTCTTTTTGTCTACTTCTTCTCATAACCACAGATTAACTTGGCTCCCAAGAGCCAATATCTCTATTGACACTGGAAAATTTTCAGATCCTTTAACTTGGTTTATAATGAATTGAATAGTAGTGGTCATTTGACAAATAATTTTGAGTGCCCACATTGAGTAGCCCATGATGTCTAGCACTCCTCTTGCACACAGATGAGTAAGATACTGTCCCTGCTCTTGGGTAGTTTATAGTCTTCTAGAAGAAAGGTAATATGAAAGAACTGTAGCACCCATTCTTCATGAACAGTAGTGGGTGCACTGAAAAGGAGAACTTTCTTTTCATCTTCAGTTTTCAGTGTCTGAGAAACTTTAGCCATTTGTTTTGCATTTTGCTTACATGACGCCAGTAAACACCTTATGTATCTACTGTAAGTGAAAGGACCAAGGAAGGAACTAAAAGTTAATCTTAGTAAATTCCCTAAAATCTGAATTTAGGTGTTGCAAACTCAGATACCTAGAGGAGCCAGCTAGGCAATACAAATGAATGAAAAAGGTCAGTATATAGCAGTTGTAATTGGTGGTGGTTGTGTCCTGCTGAAATGTGTATGCTTTGTCTAAAGATTTTCAAATAGAAGTTTTGTGTAGGTCAGAGAAAGTGTGTCTGCAGGCTGAAGCTGCCAATTTGCAATCCCTCTGTAATTCTTTTCCATGAAATGTTCCTTTGGTATCTCTGATTTTCTTGAAGAGATCTCTAGTCTTTCCCATTCTGTTGTTTTCCTCTATTTCTTTGCATTGATCACTGAAGAAGGCTTTCTTATCTCTTCTTGCTATTCTTTGGAACTCTGCATTCAGATGTTTATATCTTTCTTTTTCTCCTTTGCTTTTCGCTTTTCTTCTTTTCACAGCTATTTGTAAGGCCTCCCCAGACAGCCATTTTGCTTTTTTGCATTTCTTTTCCATGGGGATGGTCTTGATCCCTGTCTCCTGTACAACGTCACGAACCTCCGTCCATAGTTCATCAGGCACTCTATCTATCAGATCTAGGCCCTTAAATCTATTTCTCACTTCCACTGTATAATCATAAGGGATTTGATTTAGGTCATACCTGAATGGTCTAGTGGTTTTCCCTACTTTCTTCAATTTAAGTCTGAATTTGGCAATAAGGAGTTCATGGTCTGAGCCACAGTCAGCTCCTGGTCTTGTTTTTGCCGACTGTATAGAGCTTCTCCATCTTTGGCTGCAAAGAAAATAATCAATCTGATTTCAGTGTTGACCATCTGGTGATGTCCATGTATAGAGTCTTTTGTGTTGTTGGAAGAGGGTGTTTGTTATGACCAGTGCATTTTCTTGGCAAAACTCTATTAGTCTTTGCCCTGATTCATTCCGTATTCCAAGGGCAAATTTGCCTGTTACTCCAGGTGTTTCTTGAGTTCCTACTTTTGCATTCCAGTCCCCTATAATGAAAAGATACCAAAGGAACATTTCATGCAAAGATAGGCTCGATAAAGGACAGAAATGGTATGGACCTAACAGAAGCAGAAGATATTAAGAAGCGATGGCAAGAATACACAGAAGAACTGTACAAAAAAGATCTTCACGGCCCAGATAATCACGATGGTGTGAACACTGACCTAGAGCCAGACATCCTGGAATGTGAAGTCAAGTGGGCCTTAAAAAGCATCACTATGAACAAAGCTAGTAGAGGTGATAGAATTCCAGTGGAGCTATTCCAAATCCTGAAAGATGATGCTGTGAAAGTGCTGCACTCAATATGCCAGCAAATTTGGACAACTCAGCAGTAGCCACGGGACTGGAAAAGGTCAGTTTTCATTCCAGTCCCAAAGAAAGGCAATGCCAAAGAATGCTCAAACTACCGCACAGTTGCACTCATCTCACATGCTAGTAAAGTAATGCTCAAAATTCTCCAAGCCAGGCTTCAGCAATATGTGAACCGTGAACTTCCTGATGTTCAAGCTGGTTTTAGAAAAGGCAGAGGAACCACAGATCAAATTGCCAGCATCTGCTGGATCATGGAAAAAGCAAGAGAGTTCCAGAAAAACATCTATTTCTGCTTTATTGACTATGCCAAAGCCTTTGACTGTGTGGATCACAATAAGCTGTCGAAAATTCTGAAAGAGATGGGAATACCAGACCACCTGATCTGCCTCTTGAGAAATCTGTATGCAGGTCAGGAAGCAACAGTTAGAACAGGACATGGAACAACAGACTGGTTCCAAATAGGAAAAGGAGTACATCAAGGCTGTATATTGTCACCCTGTTTATTTAACTTCTATGCAGAGTACATCATGAGAAACACTGAACTGGAAGAAACACAAGCTGGAATCAAGATTGCTGGGAGAAATATCAATAACCTCAGATGTGCAGATGACACCACCCTTGTGGCAGAAAGTGAAGAGGAACTAAAAAGCCTCTTGATGAAGGTGAAAGAGGAGAGTGAAAAAGTTGGCTTAAAGCTCAACATTCAGAAAACAAAGATCATGGCATATGGTCCCATCACTTCATGGGAAATAGATGGGGAAACAGTGGAAACAGTGTCAGACTATTTTGGGGGGCTCCAAAATCACTGCAGATGGTGACTGCAGCCATGAATTTAAAAGACACTTACTCCTTGGAAGGAAAGTTATGACCAACCTAGATAGCATATTCAAAAGCAGAGACATTACTTTGCCAACAAAGGTTCGTCTAGTCAAGGCTATGGTTTTTCCTGTGGTCATGTATGGGTGTGAGAGTTGGACTGTGAAGAAGGCTGAGCGCCGAAGAATTGATGCTTTTGAACTGTGGTGTTGGAGAAGACTCTTGAGAGTCCCTTGGGCTGCAAAGAGATCCACCCAGTCCATTCTGAAGGAGATCAGCCCTGAGATTTCTTTGGAAGGAATGATGCTAAAGCTGAAACTCCAGTACTTTGGCCACCTCATGCCAAGAGTTGACTCATTGGAAAAGACTCTGATGCTGGGAGGGATTGGGGGCAAGAGGAGAAGGGGACGACAGAGGATGAGATGGCTGGATGGCATCACTGACTCGATGGACGTGAGTCTGAGCGAACTCTGGGTGTTGGTGATGGACAGGGAGGCCTGGCGTGCTGCGATGCATGGGGTCGCAAAGAGTCGGACATGACTGAGCGACTGATCTGATCTGATCTCATCTGTAATTCTTTAATATAAATGAAACCATCATAAAAACATTTGAGCGAAAAGAAGTGGTTTAAAATTAAACACAAATAGGGACTTTCTTGGTATTCCAGAGGTCAAGACTCCTCACTTCCTCTACAGGGGATAAGGGTTTGATCCCTAGTCAGGGAAATAAGATCCCACTTGCCACGGTGTAGCCAAAAAAAATAAAAATAAACAAATAAATACTTCCAATTTAAGAATGATTGCACCATTTAGTAAGCTATTTGGTGCTTTTATTCTGGGGCATGCTGCTGCTGCTAAGTCGCTTCAGTTGTGTCCAACTCTGTGCGACCCCAGAGACAGCAGCCCACCAGGCTCCCCCGTCCCTGGGATTCTCCAGGCAAGAACACTGGAGTGGGTTGCCATTTCCTTCTCCAATGCAAGAAAGTGAAAAGTGAAAGTGAAGTTGCTCAGTCATGTCCGACTCTTAGTGACCCCATGGACTGCAGCCCACTAGGCTCCCCATCCATGGGATTTTCCAGGCAAGAATACTGGAGTGGGGTGCCATTGCCTTCTCCGATGATGATGGTAAAGAATGCACCTGCAATGTGGGAGACCTGGGTTTGATCCCTGGATTGGCAAGATCCCCTGAAGGAGGGCATGGCAACACACTCCAGTATTCTTACCTGGAGGATCCCATGGACAGAGGAGTCTGGCGGGCTACAATCCATGGAGTTGCAAAGAGTCAGACACGACTAAGCACAGCACACAGATGGCATTAAATTAGGGATGATGTTTTCTCAGGAGGAGCCTGGAAGATAGAAATCTAGGCAGATGAGGAGGATCGAGTTTGTAGGAATTCACAAGAGTGATGTTGGTTCTCCATCGTTGAAGATTTTCTTTTCTTGATATAGACAGCCCTGGATTTCAAATGTTAGTTATTGTTAAAAATAGGTCACAGGTCTGAAGACACATTCTGTTATTCCTGGGAAATGTTCAGGGCAACTCGAATGGAAAGCTCTAGTGGATGGAGCCTTTAGCCATCATTTAAACAGTGGTTCTTATGTGAAGGATCAATGAGTTTATATGAAATTATTTGGGTCTTTGAGCACAATAAGAAAACTTGTCAGAAAGATGATCTAACTTCCTGGGTTTCTGCCTTGATATCAGGATACCTGAACATGACTCCAAAAATTACAAAACAGATTCTCTAGGGCCACGAAGTGGGTGTCCCTCCAGGCTTACTGAATCAGTGTCTAAGTGTGTTATTGTTGTTCAGTTACTAGGTCATGTCTGACTCCTTGTGACCCCATGGGCTGCAGCATGCCAGGCTCCTCTGTCCTCCACTATTTCCTACAGTTTGCTCAAATTTATGTCTGTTGAGTTGTTGATGTTACTTAACCATCTCCTCCTCTGCTGCCCAGAGTGCAGGATCTGTGAGTCTGTCTTTTTAATAGATACTTTTACAGTTATTCTGGTGATAGACAGGAGGGGAACTAGAGCTGTAGGTAGAAAAGGTTTCATATATTGCTAAGAATACCAGGTTTCTTTGCTCAATGAAGATTGTATACCGACAGACCTTTATTAAAGAATTTTTTTAAAAGTGGTGTTTATTGATAGAAAGAACCCCATTCTGTCTGATAAAGTGTGTTGATGGTAATAGATATTGGTGGCTTAGGTTATAAGGGCATTGTTAAGATTCTTGAGGTACATCGTTAGCAGGGTATGTATTTGTAATTATTTACGCTGAGACCCAGGGAAGATTGTTTGGGTGGTATAATTTGAAATAGATACTTCTCTTTAGTTGACTGTGAGGAGCACCACAGTTTTGAAAGAAGTGGTTAGAAGAATGGCCTTGGGGACTGGAGAGGGATGTTGAGTTTAAGGAACTAAAAATTGATGAAACTGAGTAATAATCAGTGTGCATTGCTGAGTTGACAAATGGCTTGGGGCCATCAATGTGGCTGCTATTGTGGGGACCTATTTTTAATCTCTCTGGAGAGAATCTGTAGAAAAGATGTAAAGGCTTATTAGTCAAAGCTGCACACTTCAGGCTTGGCATGGAACCAGCATTCATAAGACACCTAGTACAGTGCGTCCATGCTGATTGTTTCACTCAAGTGGAGGAAAGGTAAAAATACCTCCTGTTTACAGGACCACGAAGTAAAGGCCTCTCTGAGCTCGTGTTAACGAAGTGCTCCCAAGACACATGTTACTAATCAAAATGTTCTTATCTGGTTTGAAACAGTTGTTCACTTTTCTCCCTTGCAACCTTCAACAGCCTATTGAGTTTTTCAGAAATCTCACTTTATTAGTGAATCAAATACCTTACTGGTATTTGAAAAGCTCTGGGATGGGGAACATCTCCGATACCTATTTCAGATTCATTTTAACTTAACATGTATTGAATGAGCTGTAATATATAGCAGTAGAGTCTTCTATCTTTCCTTCTTTCAATTTACTTTTTCCTTAAGGGAAATTATTTTAATCATTGTTGGGTTTGTGGAAATAGATTAATCCTCTGTGTAGATTTTCCTGCAGTAATGTAAGAAGCTTTCTTTTTCTTCTGGCAGAAAACATAAGGACCCATGTCAAATGTATACTTCAGATTAAAGGGCTGTCAAATAATGATCAGAGTTTATGAATGTTTCCCTCTTTTCTTTGTCTTAGGGAGGTGAAATAGTGACATGGTGTATCAGTACTCTTTTATTTCTTCTCTCCCTCTCCTTTTCCTCCTCCTTCCTCATTTTCTTACAACAGAAAATCTGATTAAAATTAGCTTAAACAATAAAGGGAGAGTTCATTGACTTACAGAACTTAAAAGACCAGAGGTGGGCTTCAGATAAGGCATGGTCCAGTGGCTACAATAATGTCATTTAAGGACCTAGTTTCTATTCCTTTTCTTCTCTGCTCTGCCTTCCACTGTGTTGACTTTATTCTTACTCTTCATATTCACCCAGCAGATCAAGTCTCTTCCTTAGTGAATATAAAATTGTTACTCAAGTTCAGATGGAGCTTGAAGTAGAAGGTCTTACTCAAAACTCATGCCTGAGAGTGGGGAGGGGTGGTTTCCCAAGGAAATTTGGGTTTGTCTTACCAGAAGAAGGGAAATGGATGTTGGAAATCAAACAATAGATGTCTACTAAATATGGGTTTAGGCCAAGGATGTTGTATGGACCTGGGGTGAGGTGGAGTTTTTAGGGGGAAGGATAAAGACATTGAAAGCTTTACTATCTTGTGTGTTACATTTTTTGGGTATCTCTTCCTTTAGTTGATGGTCTACTTTACATTGCTTTTTCTTCCTTTCTCTTTTAGTAGTTGCATGTGGCTGGTGTAACAGGAAGAGCTTGAAGAAGAGCCTTCTTTTCAGTTGGCGTTTCCCTTAATTACTTATATGCACACTGTGTTACTAGGACTTTGGTTGCTTCAAGACCGCTGGCCAGAAAGGCCCAAGACTGGGATTTTGGCTAAGAGGACGAAGGTCTGTCAAATACTGCCAGTCTGGAATTAAGTCCAGGGAGTTCGCTATGGTGAGGAGAAGCAGTGGTGTAGTATAAATCACTGTAGCCCAGGGGCCAAGTCTAGCTAGGGAAATCATTAATAGGGCAGGGGTCAGAAACCAGGCGTCGGAGCTTGCAGGTGTTTGTCTGGTTAACAATAACAACTTGGTTGAAGCTGTTTGTTCTCTTGTTTTGTTCCATATGGCTCATTCCTATATGTCTCTTTGTGATTATCATAGTTGGAAAGAAATGAGAATCTACCCTGAGGTCTGGTCCTGACTTAAGTGGAGAAGAGATTATTGTCTTGACAGGGGAGACTGGGTAGGATTCCTGTGGTGTTGTGACTCACCTATGGCTATAAAACACTCCGTGCCAACAAAGGCTACTAAGCTTGAATCATCTTCTTCCATTATTTAAATAATTTGCTCCAAGTTTAAAATCTCTGTGCAGAAATTGGGGTTCTTCATCTTTTAAGTTTAAAAGACCCCTGAAGACATTTTTCTAATGAAAAGTGAAATCCTAACAAAGTGTTTGCTTTAACTAAATGATTGCAGTTAATTTCTTGTAAAGAAACACAGAAGCACACTTTAACTTAAAATAAGCTCACACTGTTGTTTCTTGTAGTACAGCCAGGAAAACCAGAAACAAGCTGTTTCCTTCAAAATCACATCCCTGGATGATATTCGAGCAACCTGGACAATTTAAATGCATCCCCAGGAAAAACAATTTGAGTCAAGTTGGAAATCATATTTGCTAATTTCCTTTCTGTCATGGCAGTGTTGCCTTTTATTCTCAGAGTCCCAGTAGGCTTGATTGAGAAGGTGCATGGCATCTGCGGCTCAGGTGAATAGCAACAATCACTTCAGAGCCACAGCCAATCTGGGGTCGTGAAAGGTTTTTTTTTTTTTTAAATTGGGGTTTTGGTGAACTGGATACATGTACAGCCTAAAGGAATTTAAATTTCTTTGAAACACTTTGCTGGCCGGACAGAAGGATTTCTAAATGTTTAGGGATCACTAGTCAAATTCACTTTCATGCATTGGAGAAGGAAATGGCAACCCACTCCAGTGTTCTTGCCTGGAGAATCCCAGGGATGGGGGAGCCTGGTGGGCTGCCGTCTATGGGGTCGCACAGAGTCGGACACGACTGAAGCGACTTAGCAGCAGCAGTCAAATTTTAGTCTACACTGACATTTTGTTCAAATATTGAACTTAATAATATTATTTATTTATGCTTTTTAAAATTTATTTGAGAAGCATTTTGGCCCCAATAGATTTGATTTTGTATTTTAAAGCTAGCACCTTAAAGTTGTGTGTGTAGGGACAGTATCTTAGGGAAGAAGTAAGAGTGGATTTGGTCATTATTAAATTCAGCAGTTAGTGATTTTAGTGTTTCCAGTCTTAGTTTATATTCATTTTGGAAAAGTTGCTGGTCCTGTGCTCTAAATGGTTGTACTGTTAAGAGAAGAAAGGCTCATAAAGGCTCTGCGGAGCCTCTTTGTTTTCAACTTTGTTCCACTTGGAGCAGGGTTTCCAAGATAGAAAAGAATCTGCTCTTTACTTTCTTCCTCTTGATAGACAAGAAACGCTGGGTCAACAGATGTGGTTTGAGAGTCCTTTCTTCCCCTGGTCTCTTCCACCCTAGGTTGCTCCCATCTCTTCAATCCAGCTCCAAAGAAACAGAACTTAGAAATGTGCCGGGTGATCCTAGAGACCTATTTGAAGTAGCAGTTTAGCGTGTCCTGGGGTTGCATGCTGGTCACTTTCTTTTTAGAGGGGCTGAAAAGTCATTTGTAAGCAACTTCTCATGGGCAAGAAGCGATATTACAGGGTTTTTTGGGGGTTTTTTTTTTTTTTTTGAGTTTTCTAAATGGAGCTAAAACTCTATTTTTGAGATATATTGTGCTATGCTTAGTCACTCAGTCATGTCCAACTCTGCGACCCCATGAACGATAGCCTGCCAGGCCCCTCTGTCCATGGGGATTCTCCAGGGAAGAATACTGGAGTGGGTTGCCTTGCCCTCCTTCAGGGGATCTTCCCAACCCAGGGATCAAACTCAGGTCTCCCACATTGCACGTGGATTCTTTACCATCTGAGCCACGAGGGAAGCCTGTATTTTTGAGATACTTTTGTATATTTTAGATTAAAAGCATGCTGGCCTGTGGAAGAAAGCAAACATGTATGTCAGTTCCAATGAGTCTGCTGAACATAAAACAGGGATGGTAGAGAAATTCTGGTGTGATGCACCAGTAGGTGGTGGATATTTGAAGATTCCCCAGAACTCCTCTGTTATTTGGAAGTTTTGCTTACCTAGCAGTTGTTGGTGAGGCTGCCCACTGAATGGCATTTAAAAAATTCAGATTTAGGATTTATTTTTCCTTTTCTCATTTGTGAACCTGCAAATGAGTGATCATGCGGAAGAGTGATTTTTTCAGAAACCA
The DNA here is from genome assembly GCF_027580195.1 of Bos mutus. Classification (NCBI taxonomy): domain Eukaryota; kingdom Metazoa; phylum Chordata; class Mammalia; order Artiodactyla; family Bovidae; genus Bos; species Bos mutus. The sequence continues at coordinate 35,048,774 of NC_091627.1, forward strand.
AGCTATTTGTATATTTTGCCCAACACATTACCTTTGTCCTTCTCAAAGATGTTTATCTGTCTTGTTCTATATTGACATAGGGTTAGTATCACATTACCATTAGTATCCAGAAGATTTAAGCCAGAAAATGGACTGCTGTCTTTTTTATTTTTTTTCCTGCAAGGCAATAAATCAGACCTTTTAGAAAAGCCTAGGTCACAGAAAATCCAGGCAAGGTAGTTGTTGATTGAGAGGGAGGTCAGAACCTTGGAGAGCTCTAGAGAGAGCAGGGACAGAATGCAGTGGAAGCTGCCATGGCTGGCCCCAAGCAGACTAGGTTTTTTTGAGAAGATTGTGATTCCACTTTGTTTATTGTTAAGATATGTATGATTTAAGGAGATAAACCCCTTTTACTCCCAAGCCATGAGCAAGACGACGCCGCTCTCTCTCTCTATATATATATAGATATATATATAAAATCTATAATTTCATGACTTGGGGCTACAGCCTTATAAACCAGAGAAATGCTTTTCTTCAGCACATCTGGAAGACCCTCCAGGCCATTGTATGATTTCAGATTCCTCCTGGGAGGACCTCTGGTATCATGATGAAGATGATCACAAATAGGAAGGATAAAAGAAGCATAAGATTTCAGTGAAGTGTTTACTACTTACTAGACTAGATCCACTTCCCAAAAAATAAAATTTTTTTCCAAATGACATGTTAGGTAAAACTTCAACACAACCCAAACTCAAACCAAACCAAAACAACCAACCAAACAAAAACCAAAAGCAGAATGACAGAGGTATTCTGGTTAAAGCAGGTTAAGAGGCTGGGATGCCTCTACTAGGATTACTCCTGGCTCCATCAGTAGCCACTGAACACAGGCTGCAAATTGCCACATTTGAGCAGAGTACTTCAGTTTACTTCTCAGACATAGTTCTTAAGCAAGTGTGAGAATTTAACTTAATTGTACTTCTAGGAATATTTTTTACTAGCCCGTATTAATCCCAGAAATGGCCGTATGTTGGTCGTCGTCTTAGCTATTCATTTGGATGTCACAGATTTGCATCTCTTTCTAATTAGCTTCTGTGCTTCCAAGAACCCACTGAGTTTTCAAGACTGTAATTAACAGCAACTTCAAAGAACATGGCAACATTCTCAAATCTCAGATTCAATAGGCTCTGCTTATAAGAACGAAGAGAATTATTAGACTATTTGAAAATAAAGCCATTGAGGATTATAAAACTACCCTAATTAATTTTTTGCCATACCAATATTTATTTCTGTGAGTATTCTTATAAATTATAGAGGTCTCAGTGTGGCTGCATCTGGGGGATAAGAATAGTCTTTCTGGAGAGTAGAGGGATCTGATGACATAGGTTGTGAGGAAGACTTACCTTTGTTCTTTATTCTCTTATGCTATCAGAAAAAAATGCTATTTCTCTTACCATGTGTATATTACTGTTTCAATGAAACATTAGTTTATGAAAAAGAAGAAATCAATAAAATCACATTTATTTGCTTATTAGTAAGGTTATATACTTTTCACACATTGTTTTTTAACTTTTTATCAAGATATAATTGACATACAACATTTAGTTTTAGGTGTACAACATGTTGATTTATGTATATATTACGAAATGAATACCACAATAAATTTAACTTTCATCACCATACAGTTATAGATTTCTTTTTCTTGTGATGAGAACCTTTAATATTTACTCTCTCAGCAGTTTTCAAATATATAGTACAGTATTATATGTTGTGTACAGTACTAGATAGTTGTATGTAATTTTGTAATGTTTCAGATAATTTTAAAGAAGTGTTTCTAATTTATATCTATACTTTATCCTCTTATTAAATAACAGTTTTTGTTATAAGCATTTTTTAAAAGAAATTTTTTCCCCCATATAAGATTTTTTTCCCCCTTCTTTATTAGTCAATGATGGTTCCAGGGCTCAATTACTAATTTGCTTATTTCTCTTCTTCATCTCCCCAGTGCTGTGAATCTAGTACATTGTTTCCCGACTCTTTTCATATATTTGTGTCATTGTGAGTGAATTTGCTTTAGTATGACTGAGAAGCCTTGTTTTGAATAAGTGAGATGTGATTTGGGGGTGAAGTGAGTTAGGCATTTGCAAGAGTTATAATCTGCTGTGTTCTTACGTAAGGAAGCTCACATAAGAAGCTGAGGATTGGTTGTGCTTTTTCAAGTCTGCAGGGCCATCGATTTGGGAGTATAACACGTGTGGTAGAGTGTATTGATGAGAGAGACGTGGGAAGGTTGAGGGTCATACAAACAGGAGCATCCCTCAAATCAAGCAGCCTGTACAGTGAGCCAGAGTGGGGAATCCAGAATTACTGCTAGATGGGAGACAGGTTGTGACTACAAAGAGGCAGATGCCAATTCTTTGGTTAGAAACTGATACTTTAGTGAATATCATGTCACTGAGGGTTGGCAGGTTTACATTCTACACTCTCAGTTGTCTATACTTGAGTATCATCAGAGTTGTTCAACCTCTTTAATTAACCAGCATTTAAAAAGCACTGGCATGATATCTTCCCTGAACTGCTTCATATGTGTTTGGTAAGAATGAATAAAATTTCATGATAGTAGTTCATTTTTTCACTTTTGTCTGTTTTCTCTTATTATACTTTTATCACTTTCTCCTAATGCATTTTTACTCCTTTCTATGTTGATATATTACATGTCTCATGCCTACTCTTCTTGACCATCCTCATTTAAGATTTCCTCTTTCATAAATCACCAATAATAAGTAAAATAAGAACCTTGTGCATAGAGAGAAAAACTTACTTTTCTCTTTTTCATGAAGAGGCTTCTTAACTTATGCTCCCTCACCCTTTCCTTGAAGAAGCTTTATCTCTATCTCCTTCTCAAGAGGGTGGAAAACCCCAACGTCTTGCATTGTTAGACCTGTTTATAAAATATGCTTTCATCTTAGAAAGTGACCAAAATCTTGTGTATCTTCTATGTTCTCCCTTTCTAGGCCAAGTAATTCAAAGCACAAATGACTTCATATGTAAAAGTGGTCATGCAGCAGCAGTAGAGGAATTTTTATCCCAGTGAACATATCTCTGCTTCTCTTGATGGGAATGTTTTTCAACTAAGTTGTTTTCCACTGAAGTGCACTTTGAATGGCCAGAGAGGTCAAATGCATTTCCATGCATTGGGAGATTGTATTTAATGGAAAGGGACTGCTTGGCATGTCGTTACTATGCATTTAATAATTAGATTGAATCACTTGAAATGAATTCAAATTGGTAATAGATGTTTGCCAGCTTATATGCTTTCATAATTTAAAAAAATTTTGTAGATATAGGCTGTAACTTGCCAAATAGCTAAAGAGAAATGATAGAATTAACAATTTAAAATGAGAGACTTTTCTGGTGGTCCAGTGGTTAAGCATTTGCCTTCCAGTATAGGGAACACTGGTTTAATTCCTTCCAGTGCAGGGGACACTGGTTTAATCCCTGAACTAAGATCCCACGTGCCACGGGGCAGCTAAGCCTGTGTGCTTCAACTGCAGGCCCACACGCTGCAGCTACTGAAGCCTGAGTGCCCAGAGCCCGTCCTCTGCCACAGGAGAGGCTACTGCAGCCAGGGCATGTGGCACAACCACCAGAGAGCAGCCCCTGCTCACCACAGCTGGAGAAGGATTGCTCGTGCAGCACAGAAGAGCCAGCGCACCACAACAAAGACCCCGTGCAGCCAAAAACAAGTACATAAATGAGGGGAATAAAGAGTTTAAACTGAGGCAGCTGAAGCTTTTTCTTTTTGTGTTGGAAGAAGGATTTGAATACTTGACCAAGAAAGGAAAGATTGTGTATTTTTTCTATATGTCAGTGTTTAATGATGATTTCTGAAAGAAATGCATAGCCAGCTATATAATGATCATTTTGAGTTTTATACTGTGTTGTTATATCCTGTTGATACTTTAAATGTGGTCTTTAGTACCTCAAAAGGACCTCAGGCTCTTGAGATTCAGAGGTTTGCCAGTGAGGAGTTTATACTCTTTTTGTTCAGTCACTTCATAGCAAAGGGCTCTCTTTGATTCACTGTACAATGCTGAAGCTCCTGCTTTTTCCTCTGTTCATCGAGTCTTTATTGGATATTCCTGAAGAGCTATCTTTCCTATAAGTGAAAGAGCATTTAGTGACTTTTCCATTGTCATTTATTCCCTAAGTCAACCCACTCATTGGGGAAAAATCATTATTATTCTTTTAAAGGATGTATTTCTTTACCTTCTGTTTGTTTTCTTTTGATAGAAGACTTCTCTGGTGAGGTTGGTCATGGCATTAATGAATATGATTTTTTGGTATTATATAAATGAAATGTGTTAACATTTGGAATATCTCCATAACTCAGTGAATCAGTATTTTCTAAATGACCAATGAATGATGGTGCAAAGTCATGCATGAGTAAGTTTCATTTAAAGTACAGGATAGACAAATGGAATTTAGGGTAAGAGTGTGAAATATTTATCAATATAATTTTATCCTACTGATTAACACAGGGAATTGCATTCAGTATCCTGTAATAAACCATAATGGAAGAGAAAAAAAGTAGCTTTAGATTCCACGTTACAACTAACCTTTAAGAAACCACCACTTGTTGAGTTTTGGTGTAGTATCAAAGAAGAACATCCAGAATTATTTGGAAAGGCTGTGGAACTACTCTTCTTTTTTCAAAGTACGTATTTGAATGAGGCTGTATTTTCTTCATATACTTCAGCCAAAACAACATATTGCAACATTGAATGTAAAAGCACATATGAGAATCCAGCTCTTTAATTAAATCAGACATTAAAGAGTTTTGCAAGAATATGAAACAATGCCATGCGTCTCATGATTTTTTGGGAAAATACAGTTTTTTCATTACAAATGTTTTTATGTTAACGTAGTAGGATTGTTATTTTTAAATGAATTAGTATTTGAAACTTTCTGTTTTAACTTTTACTATAGTAAATTTAATCCATATAATTCATATATGTAGAAGCTCCTTGGAGTCCCCGATACATTTAAGAAGGTTCCTGAGACCAGAGTGTATGAGAACCTGTGCTGTAGTGCTTAAGCGGGGACTTGGAGCCAAATTGCTTATGTTCAAAACTCAGCTTTATTATTTAATAGCTCTGTGACCTTGGACAAGATACCAAACTACTTTTGGCCTCAGTTTCTCATCTAAATAAAATGCTATAGTAATGTAACTTGTAGGTTGTCTTAAGGATTAATTTGAATATATGAAAAGTTCTTAGAATTTATATAGTACTCAGCAGGCTATATAATTATCACCTTTTGAGCATTTATAATGTATTGGAGTTTTCCTTTATAGATGCCAGATTTCTAAATTTCTGGAGATTCAGTGTTTTGCGGTATTAACATGGTCTGTCATCAGTAAAGTCCCAGATACCCTTAACTTCTCTACACCATTCCCCCAGCCCCAACCCCGTCAAAGTCAGTTGTTCTCAACCTTTGCTGTATTTTAGAATCACCTGGGGAGCTTAAACAAACAAACCCTCAGTGCCCAAGACACACTTCAGACTGACTCAGTTAAACCAGAATCTGGAGGTGGGAATAGGGACCAAACATAGTATTTCTCACTCCTGAAGCCTGAATATTCAGATCCTCTGCCCTGAGATTCTGTCTTTCCTTCCATGTTCTCAAATAATTTATTTATTACAGCTGATTTCTCTCTCATCTTTTGTATCACTACACTTGGAGGGGCGGTAGGTGTTCTCCCTGCTCAATGCTGCTGCCAAGGAAACCATTGTTCCCTTTTCCCTGACACCCCATCCCCAGCCTTGAAACTCAGCCCATCAGACAGTAGGACACACCCCTCCCTCCTTGTTATCTAGAGACATCCTTTGAAGATTTTGGCGCATGGCTCACAGTTATTTTCTCAGCACTGTTGATTGCTCTTTTTGTGATTGCAGGTGATTTAATATTCACATAAACGCTCCTTCCCACATGTGGGCCTCTCAGTCCCTGACTTCCTTTCCTGCAGGGATCTTGTCCTTCCTCCACCCACCTCAGCCAGACACATGCTCATCCAGTCCTTGTCAGTACCCATTACAGATCAAACATCCCGTTCTCTGACCACACCTCCTGTCTTTTAGAATTCATTTTTTTTAGAATCTCCCAGCTCACCAGGACCATTGTTCCTGTCATTTTCCCGCTAACTCTCACTTCTCTTATGAACTTACTTTGCTTTTTCCTGGCTTAGGGAGTCCATGTCCATAATTACAATCATTCTTCTGCAAGCCCTCAAAGATCTCTTGCCCCTCTTTCTTTCTGTTGTACTTATCTAGCAAAATCCCAACCTTTGTTAAATCTAAATTCCTCCCACTCTACATTGCACCCAGGCGAGGGAATTTATGCTGATTGGTCTCACTTACAAATCATACCTCAAGCTCAATGGGGCTTTTAGTGCTGTCTGGAATTCCTCCTCCATTTCCCCAGTTCATTCATTGTTTATTGTTCTAAATGACTATTGCATACTCTCTTCTCAAACTTCCTGTATCCCCTCCTTCTTCCTCACTCTCAGCTGATGGCCTTGTTTCTAGGAGAAAATGTAAACTCTTAGGAGAGAACCACCACAAGCTTCTATCACCGCATAGAGCAACCTGCCTACATTTGTAATTCTAAGCTGGCCTTTTCTCTTATACCTACAGATGGATTCTCTGTGCTGGTTTCTAAGGCATCCCTCTTGGAGATCCCATTCTGCCTACCTAATTGTTATCTTCTCTGATGGTGTTCTGTGCCCACTTCCCTTTACAGCAGCATGTTCCCCTCTCTCTATGGGGATATTCCCTCAGACTATAAACATCTGAGCAAAACTTTCTCTTCCCCTCTGGTTACCAGTTTTCATTGTCTGTATCACGTTTCTAATTTCTTTATACTCATTCTCTCTTAAAGCCTCTACAGTCAAGCTTCTGCTTCACCAAGATAGCCCTTGTGGAGCACACTGCTGACCTGTGTGTCAACAATACCCAGCCATCAGTTCCTAGGCCTCCTCTTACTCAGCAACGCCATTTGGCACAGCTGATCACTTCTCTCTCTTGAAGCTCTTCCTTCACCAGTGTTCTCAGTAGCATTTATTACCATCTGATTTTGTTGATTATTTATTTTGGCCAGTGAAACTGTAAGCTCCTTTAGCAAGGACTCGGTTTATTCCTGTCACTGCCTGTAACAGTGGCTGATACGGAATAGGCACTTGATACGTATTTGTTGAATACGTATCAACATACGTATACTGTGAGCTTAAAATATGTGACTGTGAGCTTAAAGCAGCTATATACTTGTCAGATCTTTCCCATCTCCTTTCCTGGTCAGGCTATCACAGCCATGTCCTTTCTCTTTTTCTCCGGACCTTGCATTTCCTAACTGTATTTTCTGTCATCTCTACTCCAGTCCTATCTTTTTCAGGCTGAACCACCACCATTGTGCTTACATGTCTGTGGGGCTCTAATGTTTACAGAGCGTTCATTTATATCTGGTATTATAGATGCAGATGGTCTGTGGATCTGAGTTGAATGACATTAGTATTTAATGCTGAATTTAGGTGCAGATGGAAGAAATTAAAATTATGAAAAAATAAGAAACAAGTCTTTAGGGCTAAAATTATGGTCTTCTTAGGATGTTTTGGTTTCTTGTTTTGTTACTACCCTACTTTACACTTTACTATTTCTGCCTGCCCATAGTGGAATTCTCCTTGATTGTCTGCAAGAATTTTTAGAAAGCAGGAGAAATCAACAAGTTCAAGAGGCCCTTTTGACTTCAGCTCTGAGCTTATCATTAATTAAGAGTAGTCTGTTTTTCTCTTAGATTATTTGTGGGAATATAAATTGGTTCAGCTTCTATGGAAAACAGTATGGAGGTTCCTTAAAAAAATAAAAACTATAGAGTTGCCACGTGCCCAGCAATCTCACTCCTGGGCATATATCCAGAAAAACTAATTGGAAAAGATACATGCTCACCAATGTTCATAGTAGCACTGTTTATAATAGCCAAGACATGGAAGCAGCCTAAGTATTGCTTAGGCAGCATTCATTGGCAGATGAATGCTAAAGAAGATGTGGTACATACATACAATGGAATATTACTCAGCCATAGAAAGAAGGAAATAATGCCATTTGCAGCTACTTGGAGGTTAGAGATTATCATACTACGTGAAGTAAATCAGAAAGAGAAAGACAAATACCCTATGATATCACTTCCATGTGAAATCTAAAATATGATAAAAAGGAACTTATTTACAAAATAGAAGCAGACTCACAAACTTAGAAAACAAACATGGTTACTAAAGGGAGAAGGGTGGGGGAGGGATAAATTAGGAGTTTGAGATTGGCAGATACAAACTACTCTATATAAAATAGAGATGCAACCAAGTCCTACTCTATAGCAAGGGAACTGTATTCACTATCCTATAATAAACCATAATATGAAAAAGAATATATATATACACATATATATATCTGTGTGTATAATTGTGTCACTTTGCTATACTCCAGAAACTAACAAAACACTGTAAATCACCTATACTTCAATTAAAAAAAAAAGTAGTCTATTTCTCTTAGATTTTCATCCCTCTTTCCTCTATATTGATGAGCCAGTATGATACTGGATTTGTGTGAAAACTCATTTGTTACTGGGCTTTTCTTTTTGGCTTCTACAGAACCTTGCCTCCTGGAATCCATCAAACCCTGAATGTCTCTTACTGGTGGTGAAGGAACTTGTGCAACAGTATCACCAGTTTCAGTGCAGCCGCCTTCGTGAGAGCTCCCGCCTCATGTTCGAATACCAGACGTTACTGGAAGAGCCACAGTATGGAGAGAACATGGAGATTTATGCCGGGAAAAAAAACAACTGGGTAAGGTTTTTCGAGAAAGGGAGAAAAAGGTCACTTTATCTGTAATAGAATAAAATAATCAATTCCAACATTCATTTATAATAAACCCTGGCCATTTCCTTAGATAAACATGATTGAGGATGCCCGGATACTCTCTCAGTCTCACACCCACAGCCCCTGACTTCTGAGTGTCTGCAGCTGGGAATATGAGTCTCCAAATTTTACAGACTTCCCAGCCGATATCTTTGAGAAACCACATAAATATTAAGGTCTCTTCAAAACTCTGAATTATGAGAAAGTATATTGTATCTCAGCCAGACAAGAGAGGTCAGTAACTCTGGAGCTAACTAGCTTATGTGGAGCCTTTTATAATTTCTTTTACATTGTGTGATCCTTTAAAGACACAAGTCAGAGTGTATCACTTCTCTGCCCAGAACTTTCATATCCCTCTCTTTTTCTCTCACAGTAAAAGCCACCGTCTTTCCAGGGGTGTAAAAGAGCTCAGCGTGATTCCCGTCACCACCATCCTCCATCCATCGTTCCTGCTCTCTCTTCATCTCCTGCTTTCCTGTTCCAAATAATCATCTCAGCCACACTAGCACCTCGCTGTGCTGCAGACACACCAGACATGCCCCTGCCCTTGGGTCTGTGCATAGCTTTCCTGTCATCTGGCTTGTTTCCCCTATATAATCACAAAGCTAATGCCCTTCCTCCTTAAAGATTTTACTCATATGTGACTTTCTTAGAAATGCCTGTATTAAAACCCCCAATTTTTTTAAACAACTTTTTTTGAGGTATTATTTTGATATCATATATCCACCCATTTTAAGTGTAAAGCAAGTTGAACAACCACCATCAATCCAGTTTTTGAATGGTTCCATCATCCCAGTGATATCCCTCAATGCCCATTTATAGTTAATTCTATTCCCACCCCCAGTTTTGGGCAACCACTAATCTAGTTTCTGTCTATATAGGTTTTCTTTTCTGAACATTTCATGTACTTGCATACTTGGGAAATACTGTGGGTTTGGTTTCAGACGACTGCAAATAAGCAAATACCAAAGTGAGTTACTTGAATTTTTTGGTTTCTGAATATACATATGAGTTATATTTACACTACACTGTAGCCTCTTAAATGTGCACTAGCACCATGTCTATAAAAAACTTTTGATATGTTCTGCTTAAGTCCAACGTATACACTGAGGAGGCATTACATAAGAGTGAATACCCCCAGAGATCATCGGGAGCCTACCACACTTCCTTATTATGTTTGTTGTTTGTCTCCTCCCAATGGAACGTAAAATTCCACAAAAGCAGAGATATTTGTTCACTGGAAATATCGTAAATACTTAGAACAGTGCCTGGCATATTGTTTACATTCCATAAACATTTGTTGAGTGAATGAATGAATGAGTAAACTCTAGTTTATCTAAGCACAGAGTAAGTTTAGGGTCCCTTCTCTGTGTTAAGCCTTTCAGATTTCTCTCACTCTTTCTTTTTTAGTTAAACATACCTCTCCCTTTTTGCTCTTCAGCTCTTTCTCAAAGGACATGTTTTCCAAGGTCTTAGATGTGATTAATGCCTTTGAATCAGTAGGACTAAAATTTATCCTTGTTACAAATCATCTTGTTTGTTCAGTTCAAGGTTTTTTGGTTTGTTTGTTATTTTGTAAATTTATTTTGTTTATTTTATTGTGGTAAAAGACACGTGAAATTAAATTTGCCGTCATAAGTGTAAGTGTACAGTGCAGTAGTGTTAAGTTTGTTCACATTGTTGTGCACTCACTCTCGAGAGCTTTTCCATCTTGTAAAACTGAAACTCTGGACCAGTTTAAACACTAACTCCATTTCCCTGCAGCCCTTGGCAGCTACCTTTCTACTTCCTGTCTGTATGATTTTGACTCCTTTAGACACCTCATATAAGTGGAATCGTCTAGCATTTGTCTTTTTGTGATTGGCTTATTTTGCTCAGCATAGTGTCTTTGAGGTTCATCAGTGTTGTAGCCTGTGACAGGATTTCTCTCCTTTTTGAGACTGCTTGGTATTCCAGTGTACACTTATGCCACATTTTGTGTATCCATTCATCCATCAGTCAACATTTGTGTTGCTTTCACCTCCTGGCTATTGTGAATCATGCTGACTACACCTGAGTACGTACAAAGACACTCCTTTGAATTCTTTTGAATACATCCCCCAGAGTAGGATTGCTGGATCATATTGCTAATTCTGTTTTTAATTTTTTTTTTGAGAAATCTCTGTAATGTTTTCCATAGTGGCTGCACCATTTTATATTTCTACAAGTAGTGCAGAGTTCAAGGTTTTTAAACTGTTATTTTGAAACTTTATTCATATGGATAGTAAGGAAAACTTTACTGAACTTAGTTTATCCTCTAATCCAAGCATTTCTCATATTAAACAATCACCTTAGTTGTCCTTTCAAAAGAGTTGTTAGGTTAATTTGGCATGACTTCTTGATGAATCTGTTTGTGTTGTCTTTAGTACTGATAGATTCCTTTAAAGACAGAATCACTGTCAAACTAATTGGTCTTTAGTTTTTAGGATTTTCCTTCCTACCTAATTCCCCCTTTTAATATTTATCCAGTTTTATGGTGCCATTTCTGATCTAAGAATGTTTGAAATTATGTTCATTGGCCCAGCTAATACTTGAATTGTAGTTCTTCTGAATGTCGGAGTATAGTTAGGTAGTTTGAATTTATAGTATATTTAAAACTTTCAATTTAATGTTACTGATTCTCCATTCTTTACTTATAAAATCTACTACTGCTGTGTTACCCCCAGATTATTTTCATATGCTGTTGAGTAGTTTGTAAGCATCAGGGCAACAATGAATGATTAAGGACTGAGGGGAAGTAAAGGAACTGAGAGCCCTGTAACAAGACAGTGTGGACAATTGGAAGCTAAGCTGACAGCAAATCAACCCAAGGAGGAGATCAACAGAAGTAGGAGCTGAGACAGTAGAAGTGAAAATATAGGTACATGAGTTAGTTCCTGGTCCAAAAACAGAACATAAAAGTGAGTCTTGCAGAATGAAACACATTGGAGCTTGATGTGCTGCTTCAGGAACATGGTAAAGGACAACTTGCTACTGGAATTCAAATACACCCCAAGAGTTTGGTTGACAAATGTGGGACCCTAGCAGAAAGAAAGGAGTTTGATTTTGAGGTGAGATCTTTTGAATCAGAGGCTTTATTAGTATCCTACTGCTGCTGTAACAAATTACCACGATCTTGGTAGCTTAAAACAACACAGATATATTACCTTATAGTCCTGGTGGTCAGAAGTCTGAGGTCAGGCTCCCTGGGCTAAAATGAAGTTGTTGGCCAGGCTGTGCTCCTTCTGGGGGTCTGTTTCAGGGCTGAAGAAACCAAAGAAATGGGCAGATGTGCTTCAGAGGAATTTGAGAAATGGAGAAGCAGAAAGATCCTCAGGGCTGTAGAAAGTAAAAACATTCTGGAGATTTTTAAAAGAAATTGCACTCAGGTCTTTAAGTGGATGATTTGCAGGCATTTAAATAAGAATGCAATACTCAGTTGGAAGAATAGTTAGGTAACTAAGAAACAGTTATGGCAAACTTATTTTATCCTTTTAAGGAAGGTTAGATTGTCTCATTTTCAGTAAAGCATTCAGTCATTCTCTCTTAGTATTCTACTGTGTGCTCCTTTCTTAGTTGTCTGAGTCTCTGGAAGAGCTACATCTAAGAGATTGGATGTACGTCTAGTTTGCCATCAGATGTCTTGTGAAATGTCACAGAGATGCTCCTTTGATCCTATTTTGTTCCTTCTTTTATTAGGTAATTGAAAGGCATGCTTTTCAGTTTTTCTGATAATACAGAGCTTGGAAAGATAATTATTTTGAAAGACTACAGAATCAGTATTTTAAATGATATTTATACGCTCTGGAATGCTGCACCATACCTGTAAGATATAATTCAACAGGGCTAAGCCAGTATACAAGTGATAAAGAAAGTCTACTATGCTGCTAATGGTTGGATTAAAAAAAAGCAGTCCTGGCTTTTGCTCTTGAAGGTGTTAAAATCCAGTTAAGAAGACTCAACACGTATTTGTAAAAGATGAAATAGCAACGCTAAATAGATTGCCTCAAATGGGATGGACAGCCTGTGTATGAATTCAGAAGAAGACCCAATCACTGAGAAATGAAGTAACTATGGAACCTTCACTGGTGAACCGGAATTGACCTAGGCCCTAAAGGAAGGTGGAGATAGGTAGCACTATAGGTAGAGGAGGTCAGCGGGTTATGTAGTTGCAGAGAAACTTGAGGGAAATTCCCCAGTGTCCAGTGATTAGGACTTCCACTGCAGGGGGCCCCGGTTCTCTCTCTGGTTGGGGAACTAAGATCCTGCAAGCCATGTGGTGCAGCCCCCAAAAAAGAAAGAAAAACTTACAGGCGTAGCATATGTGGGAGACAAGAATTATAAGTATTCATATGACTGGTTTACGGATCAGTAAATCACATCTCTAATGTCTTACTGTAGCAAGAAAACATTTTAATATGAAATAAATTGATATAGGAAATAAAATATGAAAACTAATATATTCTTTTAATAAAATAGAGCAAGAATCAATATGTTCTTCCTGGGCTAAATGTGAATCCATGTATTGTGGTTCTCCTGATCCTACTAGTCCACCTGATAAATATTTTCTGGAAGGAATCTAAGACTGTGCATAGTGACTGAAGACCTTTGGATTACAACATCCTGTGTTCATTTGAGAGGATGGTGGCTTTCTATTCCCCTTTCTGTTTCCACTTTTGCCATTACTGAAGTTTTCTTTCTAGAACATATGTTTACATTCTTAACCTTCCATTTCTGCTCTAAAAGTACAAGGCTCTAAAAATCCTGAGATGCCTCTTCCGTTTTACCATCAGTTGGCAAAAGGAAAAATTTAAAAACCATGTAGAAGAGAGAGTGAAGGCTCTCGTCTCCTGTTAACCTTCTGACAAGCAAGTTAATTTGAAATACACTGCTTTTCCATGTCACTGCAGACACTCTTCTTTTTTCTCCCCAGTTTCCAGTTAGAGGATTTCACAAAGTGCACATTTGAAAGTAAACACTAAAATTAAAAAAAATATATCAGCACAAACTCTTTATTATTCTTTGCCATGGTCTTTTTATGAAGCCATCTCTCTTATTGCTTTGTCCATCTCCTTTAATGAATAGAGTTTTTAATGAGTAGAGTTTTGAACACTGTTTTCTTAGTTTGTGCTGGTTTTATAATTTTTAATAAATGCCATTTTTTTAAACCAAGAGAAAACAGACGATACTTTGGGATGCAAGGTTACCTGTTCAGAATGAAGAATTCTAATGTTCCTGCATGATCAGAGTAATTTTAAGAAGATATATTAAATAGTTACAGATTCACAAGAAGTTGCAAAATAGTACAGAGAGGTCTTATACCCCTTTCACCTGGTTTCCCCCAGTGGTTATATTTTATAAAACCAAGAAATTGACATTGATACAAAGTATGTGTATGCCATTTTATCACATGAGTAATTTCCTGTAATCACCACTGTAGTCAAGATTCAGATTACCACAAAGACCTCCCTCCTGCTGTTTGAGCAGTTATTTTTAAGGTTAGAATTTTAATTTTGATGAATGTCCCAATGTAAGCTATAGATACTAAAATTATATATACTGTTTTAATACAGTATATCAACATAAAGGTACATTATAAGTTTTCTCAATGGACAAAATTTAAGGTCTCACTTTATACTGTAAATAATCAACTGCTTTCCTGTGTCAGTAGTATCTAAAGAACCAATGTCAGTTAATAGTAACAAAGCACAGTAAGCAAATTTGTGAGTTTTTCTTTGGCTTTTAATTACCAGAGCTCAAAGTTAGTTTATCATCCCTAATATTTTGATCAAAGGCATTTTTCTTTCCTGCTATGAAAAGAATGTTTTGAGATGTTCTAAAACCACATATTTTCACATATTTTACATATTAAAGAGCACCAGTGGGTGATCTGTGAGATAAAACATTTTTTTAGCAACTGATTTTTTCCTTTTGTGGGAATTTTCTTAATAATGACATATGATGGAGACTGAAACAATTACCCCCGCCCCCTTTTTTTTTTTTTTTGCTGTACCTGGCCACAAATCCCAGTAAGATTTTAAGAATGTATGGCTTATCAACTCTGGCGACATTTTAAAATACCGTGCAGAGAAGAAAGGAGCCATTTCATGATAGCTCTTCATCTGAATTAATGACATGATTTTGTCACCCCAGCTTGCTGTGATATTATGTTTGAAGGAAAGTATATGAGCAGTGTTAAAAGATAACCTGAGACATACTAAAATTTTTAAGTTTATTTGAGCAAACGTTGATGCATAGTGGTTAGGAGCATTCTACTGCTAAGAGTTATGGGCAAGGGATTTAGAGAGAGGACTTGGAAGAAAAGCAAGGCAGTTGTTTGGCTAGAGCTTGAAGTGGTTGCGTTATTTGGAAAAGACTAGTTGGCTGTTTGTGACTGGCTATTCTTAATCTTAAGGCATTTACAGAAAGTGATTCTGGCTTAGGTTTCCGTTTGCTTAAGTTGGCTACCAAGGCATTAGAGTCATCTCATCCTTATGGTCTCCTTGTTTGATTAATTTTATAACAAGGTGGTTCGAGTGTAAGCTCCTTTAGGGCAGAGGCTTCAACAATACGTGAACAGTCAGATGTTCAAGCTGGGTTTAGAAAAGGCAGAAGAACAAGAGATCAAATTGCCAACTCCATTGGATTATAGAAAAAGCAAGAGAATTCCAGAAAAACATCTTACTTCTGCTTCCTTGACAATGCTAAAGCCTTTGACTCTGTAGATCACAACAAACTGTGTCATACACTAGTCATATAACACACATGAGGCTACTGAGCACTTGAAATGTGGCTGGTCTGAACTGAGATGTATGCAAATGTGAAATACAGAGTTCAGGAAACTGGCACAGAAAGTGGTCTCATTAATAATTTTTCATGTTGATTATATGCAGAAATGATAGTATTCTAGATATACTGGATATATATTATTGAAATTAATTTCACCTTTTTTTTTTTTTTTTTTTACCTTTTTAAATATGGCTATTCAGTTCAGTTCAGTTGAGGCACTCAGTCATGTCCGACTCTTTGCGACCCCATGAATCGCAGCACGCCAGGCCTCCCGGTCCATCACCAACTCCCGGAGTTCACTGAGACTCACGTCCATTGAGTCAGTGATGCCATCCAGCCATCTCATCCTCTGTCGTCTCCTTCTCCTCCTGCCCCCAATCCCTCCCAGCATCAGAGTCTTTTCCAATGAGTCAACTCTTGGCATGAGGTGGCCAAAGTACTGGAGTTTCAGCTTTAGCATCATTCCTTCCAAAGAACACCCAGGACTGATCTCCTTTAGAATAGACTGGTTGGATCTCTTTGCAGTCCAAGGGACTCTCAAGAGTCTTCTCCAACACCACAGTTCAAAAGCATCAATTCTTCAGTGCTCAGCTTTCTTCACAGTCCAACTCTCACATCCATACATGACCACTGGAAAAACCATAGCCTTGACTAGACAAACCTTTGTTGGCAAAGTAATGTCTCTGCTTTTGAATATGCTATTTAGGTTGGTCATAACTTTCCTTCCCAGGAGTAAGCGTCTTTTAATTTCATGGCTGCAGTCACCACTTCCAGTGATTTTGGAGCCCAGAAAAATAAAGTCTGACACTGTTTCCACCGTTTCCCCATCTATTTCCCATGAAGTGATGGGACCAGATGCCATGATCTTCGTTTCTGAATGTTGAGTTTTAAGCCAACTTTTTCACTCTCCTCTTTCACCTTCATCAAGAGGCTTTTGAGTTCCTCTTCACTTTCTACCATAAGGGTGGTATCATCTACATATCTGAGGTTATTGATATTTCTCCCAGCAATCATGATTCCAGCTTGTGCTTCTTCCAGTCCAGCGTTTCTCATGATGTATTCTGCATAGAAGTTAAATAAGCAGGGTGACAATGTACAGCCTTGACGCACTCCTTTTCCTATTTGGAACCAGTCTGTTGTTCTAGGTCCAGTTCTAACTGTTGCTTCCTGTCCTGCATATAGGTTTCTCAAGAGGCAGGTCAGGTGGTCTGGTAGTCCCATCTCTTGAAGAATTTTCCACAGTTTATTGTGATCCACACAGTCAAAGGCTTTGGCATAGTCAATAAAGCAAAAATAGATGTTTTTCTGGAACTTTCTTGCTTGTTCGATGATCCAGTGGATGTTGGCAGTTTGATCTCTGGTTCCTCTGCCTTTTCTAAAACCAGCTTGAACATCTGGAAGTTCACGGTTCACGTATTGCTGAAGCCTGGCTTGGAGAATTTTGAGCATTACTTTACTAGCGTGTTAAATAATGTCAAATTGCCTAGAAGGATCAGAATAGCTGGAGGGTCTGGAAAAGGGTGACCCTTTCACTGCTGGCCATGATGATGGAGTAGATATTCTGGTGACACCATTCTGCCACATGGAGCAGGGGATACAAGGGGCTTCTCATCATCTCTGTTTAATTTATGCCACTTGGGAGTTAAAGTCTGATGGCATTTCACCTGTGGCAGGGATAAACTTGTGTTTGCGCCTTTGGAAAAATGTGTATCATGGTAGTGAAATCTATTAGAGTCACTTCTTATAACTGTCCAGGTTTGTTTGTTTTGTTTTTAACCGCATGGAACTATTGGGAGTTGAACAGTATTTAAAATAATAGAACCAATGACAGGGGCTCTAAAATTTTTATTGTTTGTGTAATGGAATTTGCTATATTGGATTTTGACCTGTATGTCACTAAGAGTACTTAGGATCTTGTCACAACCGTTTATTTGTCAGGTTTTTACTTTATTTACTAAAAGTGGTTGTGTGCATGTATGGGTGTGTATGTTTGGGCCTAAATTTCTTTATATCTCAAGATGTTTAAATATGGTAGGTTTTTCAATCTTACTAATCTTTAAAAGGACCTTTATTATTATTATTTTTGGAGGCCTGGTGTGCTGCGATTCATGGGGTTGCAAAGAGTCGGACATGACTGAGCAACTGAACTGAACTGACTGATCAGTAGAAAATTCCAATTTTCCTTTAGCAGCAGGGCCCATCAAGTAGAAAAAACCTGGTTTTACAGAAACATATGAAGCACAGAGGAAATCCTTTGCCCGCACCTCGCAGAGCAACGTGTGAGGAAGGACTGGAATTGTGTCACCTCACTTGTATTTGTGATGCCACTTGTTGGTTCTGAAGTCTTGGGTGCCTTGCCACATTCTTGGTAGTACTTAGCTGTTGGGGGCACCCCTTGCACAGTTTCCTCAGCGTGAGGAGAACGTATGAGTATCTTCAAAGAACTGACTGAGTCCAGTTTTAAAAAGCTTCTCTCTACATATAAAAGGAAGAAGATCAAGAATCTCGTATTTGAAGTGTTCTGTAAGACAGGTCCTCAGACTTTTTTTTAGGGCTTTGGGGAAATGTATGTATAACTGTACCCTACCTCTCCCAAAGAGTTGCCTGGTTTTCAATTCTTTTCAATGAATTTGTGGTAACAGTAACTTTTTCATTGTAAAAACTGTGGAAATAGTGTTGATTAGATCAGGAGACACCTGAGCCAAGCAGAGTTCTTGCCTAGGAGTTTGGAGTTAGTTGTGAGAGTAAGATTGGTCTTGTTAGGAGTAGCTGGTCTGTAACATGTATATCTAGGACCTTTTTTCCCCTCAAATTATCTAGTCAAAAGAATCAGAAAGTGGTAAATAGAGAGTAAGATGAAGCACAGAGAGAGCAGAGATAAGGGACAGAAAGTCCTGGGGGCATTAGAGTTCTTTGAACTGAGGTTGGACTGCTTTTAAAATATTAGATTCCCTGAGATACTGCATATCTTTAAAATAAAGTATCTTTTATTTGCTCAGTTTAGTTTGAATTAGAATTCTCTCACCTGAAACTAAGAGTCCTAACTTAGTTACCTCCAATGCATCTTGTAAATATCTCCCTCCAAGCATCCCTTTGTAATATTTTGTCTGTCTGTCAAGATAGACTTTAAGCTCTGTGAATACAGAGACTGTATTTTGTTGATCTTAACATCTCTATTATCCAGCCTGGAACTTGGCATGGTGGGTGCTCAATAAATGCTTGTTGAATACATGAATGAGTATATGATTATAAGCATCTCATTATATATACTTCTAGTTTTATTTTTCAAATCTCTAAAATGTTTTTGAGTGGGTAATATATTCTAGTGTTCAGAAATCAAAATGTATATAGTAAAAGGTCTCCCTCCCATCATTGTCTTGTGTCCACCCAAATCAAACCTCCTTCCTTTCTTTTTCCTACCCCAAAAAGCGCTGGTGTAGCTTTTATCTAGTGTAGTTTTTCAGGGTTTCTTTATGCACATATAAGCAAATACAAATACACACATACACATATATACATACATATATGCATGTGTGCATGCAAAGTTGCTTCAGTCATGTCTGACTTTGTGCGACCCTATGGACTAGCCTGCCAGGCTCCTCTGTCCATGGGGTTCTCCAGGAAGGAATACTGGCATGGGTTTCTTTGCCTTCCTCCTGGGGATCTTCCTGATCCAAGGATCAAACTTGCATCTCTCCTGTCTCCTGCATTGGCAGATGGGCTGTTTACCACTAGTGCCACCTGGGAAGCCCCTATATACATAGATATTCCACCTTTTTATGCAAATAGTAACATATATTACATACCCTGTTTTGCAGCTTACTTCTGACTTTATATAGCTCAGATCTTTTTTCCATATAAGCATTCCTTTAAAAAAATGATTGTATATTACTACACTGAATAATTGAACTGTAATTTATTTAATATGAATTTATTGTTGGGCATTAAAGTTGTTTTAAATCTTTCACTGTTACAAATAACACTGTGGTAAATAATCTTGTACATCTGACTTTGCCTGTGTTCCAGTATGTCTATAAGATAAATAACTAGAAATGGAATTGCTGGATTAAAGATTATATGTGTTTATAATTTTATCACCAGAATGCCCTCAGAATGTTTATACCAATTTATTAACCCAGCAGCAACATATGAGAGTGGTTGTTTCTCCACAGCATTGCCAGTTGTAAATTAAGCATATTTGCAGATTTCTGTCATGTTCCACTTTGCATAATGGTCAGGTAGCTCCTGTTAGACTAACTCATCCACAGATACAAAGCCATGTGCCTTAAGGCACTGGAGAGTGATCAAAAGCAGGCAGATATTAGATGGGAGGTTGATACTTAGAAGGGAAAGCAGAGCTTATGGGATAAAATCTAAACATCTAATATGTGTGAAAGAAAGCAGGCAAATAATTTGATTAAGTAATGCCCAGATATTTTCAAATAGAATGGAAGACATGCATTTACAGATTTAAGAATCTCAGCACACCCCAAACAAGACAAATGCAGGGAAAAAACAAGGCACGTCATAGTCAAAATACTGAAAATCAGACATAAAGAGAAAATCTTAAACCACCACAGAAAAGAACACTTTACATATAGGTGAAAGTTATTTGTGTCACCACTAACTTTTCATCAAAAACAGTGGAGATCAGAAGACAGTGCAGTGCTATCTTTAAAGTGCTGATAGATTTCTCCCAGTCTGTTTGGTGAAAAATGATACTCAATTTAGTTTTAATTTGTATTTCTTTTGATATGAATGAGGTTAAGCATATTTTCATATGCTTAAGAGTCTCTTGTATTTCTTTTCTGTTTATCCTTTCTTTTTGTTCTCTTGGGTTTTTAATCTCTTCATTAAGAGCGTTGTTGTTTGTGATGGAGTTGCAAATATACTTTCCTCAGTTTGCCAGTTGTCTTTTAACTTTGTTGATGGTGGTTTTTATCATCCAAGCAATTTTTATGATCAGGTAGTCCAGTTTGTCTATCTTTTCTTTTGTGGCTTTTGAATTATAAAGTCATTCCCTGCTGCCAGCTTGTATAAAGACAGTTGTCAGTGTTTTCTTCTATATGGTTTCAGTTTTTACACTGAAATCCTTAGTCCACTTGGAGTTTTCCCTTATATATGATGTGAAATATGGGTCTAAGTCTTATTTATTTCTAGATGACTACCCAGTTGTCCCACATTATCAGCTAGGCACTAAATCTTCTGGACTGGTTTCCTGTCCCATTAGTATGTCTGCTGATGTAACAGCAGACTATCCTGCTATAATTACTTTGTTTTTATATGATGCTTTGCTGTTTGGTATAGCTAGCCTCCTTTCATTGCTTTTCCTTTCATTGCTTTTCTTCTTCACAGTTTTCCTGGCTGGTATTTAGTCTTTTATTCAGAATAGAAGACGTTTATCAGTTCCTGGCTGGTATTGATTGTTTATTTTTCCACACGGTCTTTTGACTCAGCTTTTTAAAGTTCCCTCAAGTAATGAGCCCCAAAGCCTGGACAGGGGCTTCAGGCCAGGTCTTCCTGAATATGCTCTCAGAGCTCTCTGCCCTTTTATGGATATTATTTTTTGGGGATTTTAAATTATGGGAGTATTATTTTATTTTGAATTAATGACTGACTCACTCACTAGAATATAAGCTCCAGGAGGGCAGGAATCATGTTTCTTTTACTCACTGTATTTGTAGTGCCTCATATAAGGCCTGGCACATGTGAGGCTCTTAATCTACAGTAATGAATAGGTGAATGACTTTTGAATCTTGAGGTTGAGTTTTGACTCTCTCTTACACTCTCAATGACTTCAGGCAGGTTTCTTGACTGTTCTAAGCCTCAGTTTTCTCATTTCTAAAGTCGATGTAAATGAATTATTCCTACTGAACTGGGCTTTGGGAATAACTAAATGATATATCTTAGAAAACATTTTTGTGAAGTGTGAGATGTTCTAATTAGACTAACTTTGGCTTTCCTTCTCACCTGTGGTAGATAATTATGCATTTAACAAGGAACAGTCTCTAGATTTAGGCTGTTGGTTCTGAGTCCATTTGAAGATTCATCTACCAAGCTGTCACACAGCTGAAGTTAGTCACTCGAGTATTTCTTAGCTTTTAGCCACCTAAGCATTAAGACAGTCAATTTCAGATAACAGCTTGTTTGTTGACAGCAGACTGTCTTTAAGAAAGGAAATACAATTTCACTTTGCAGAGCAACCTTGTTTTGGAATCCATTCTGCACAAGATGTCTACCTGCCACTTCTGAAAGGAAAAGAGAACTATGACGCAGCTGCTGTTACCAGAAGAAAAGCTTAGACCTAATAAACTGCCAAAACTCAGCGTTGTTAGTTTAAGTTACTTGCCAATGTACTATAACTTGAAGGAAAGGGAGGATGTGCATTTTTATTGCTAATGCTGGGGAGATTGCCATAAAGCAGTTGGCAGAACGGCTGACATTTTAACGGTCGTAGGTCAGATCATCTTCTGCGTCTATCGAAGAGAAGATTTGACCAAGGATTGACAAAAAGGAAATCAGATGATTCTGTTGACTTGGCTACATCTAAATGTCTCCTTTTCGGCTTACAGGAAAGATTGCTATGGAAGCAGTCTTTGATGTTGCAACAGAGTGGCTGTAAATTGCTTGAATAACTCTTGGAACTTCAAATATAAAAACACAGGAAGAGTCACTGTCTGAGGTCGAACTTGAGGAGTTTTCACTTGTGTTATGCTCCTCATGTAATGTTTGGGGCTCAAATTTTACATAAGATATGTTTTCAATCACTGTTTACTCAGTTTCCCAAAAAAGGGTTCACTTACAGGTTGCAAGGAAAATCCGTGGCAACTGAAAACTGAATTCTAGAACCTTAGTCTCCAACGTTTCTGACGCTATTAGAAACAAGTGCAAAATTTTCTTTGTTCTCTCAAAGGCAAAATAAAGAATGTATAGTAGGCTTGAAAGTTAGAGATCATAAAGCACTTTTTATGGTTTCCAAAAAGTTCAAATTCTTTACACACTCTTAAGGTTTTTTTTATTATTAATTTAGTTATGTAAATCAGCCCTTTTCTGATAAATAATATTAATCCTGAGATCAACATTTCTTTTATTGTGAATTTAGCTGTATAAATCAGTCTTTTGCCACCAAACATAAATTTATATTAGTTCTAGGATCAACATTTTGAGAAGGGATAAAATAGGGATCGTCTGAGCATTTTAAAAAGAATGTTGGGCAAAAATAGCCAGTAGAATAAAAATACATTGTGCAAGCTAAAATAGGGCAAAAGAGCTAAAATGCAGCCCATGGACTAAAATAACTGGCAGTTCAAATGAGTCCAAGGGCTAAATATGTGAATATCTTCCGATTACCTTATATATAGAAGAGTTTTTAATTTTTTAAATTGCACATTTCACTTCTTTTGTTGTTGTTTTCAAAAATACTGTAAGAGCCATTGAGTTTAATAAACTAAAAGATCGGAGTTTGTTAACATTTTAACCTACAGGTTGACATTTTTAGGCTAGTAGGTAGAAATGGCTATTTATTGATTGGTAGGGAGTTTATCTAGTAGGCATTTAATGTTCACTCTTTTTATGAGTGAGTCTTGCACAGCCTACAGGGGTTTAGCAGTGGTGCACACTGGGAAAGTTTCTAGGAGACCTGAGATCAGTGTTAGTGCTTATTTGTGCCAGAGACACTGACCTTGTTGCTGTTTCTTGAACATCCAGGTGGACTCCTGCATCAAGCCTTTTTACGCTTGTTCTCTTTACCTGAGATATTTCCGCCATGTTTCATATGGTTTACTTCCTCACCTCTTTCACATCTTTGATCAGTTGTTACCTTGTCAGATGCCTCTATGAAGAAGCTAAATCACTAACATCTGAGACTTTTGAGCCAAGGAGAAACGTAATCTGACGAACATTGAACGATCTGTCTTCCTGTGGTGATGGGAATCAGTTGCACGTGAGCGATGGCTGAAGCGTTTAGGTGTGGTTGCAGTCATCTGGGCTGGAGATAACAATGGCTCAGGTCAGATGGCTGTGGAGGTGGTGGAATGTGGCTGGACTGAGGATATAAATTGACAGTAGAGTCAGCAGGATTTGCTGCCACTTGGAATGTGGACGCAAGAGAAACATAAGAGTCAAGAGTGATGCTGAAGTTTTTTGGCTTGATAGAATGAAATCGCCATTCTCTGAAACGAGGAATGAATATCAAAGGGAAAGTACAAAATCAAGATTTGGGTTTTTGTTGTCATAGCTGGATAAATGAAACTTGAAGTAGAAAAATATCTGAGATGGAGATAAAATATTTGAGAGTCATCCCGGCATAACATCAGGAACCTGGATGAAGTAACCTGGTCACCTGGGGAGTGTAAAGAAAAGAGGTCTTGGGAAGAAGTGCTGGTACACAACAGTATTAAGAGGTTAGGGAGACCAGAGCGAGGGCCAGTGAAATAAAAAGCTCAGAGAGACTGGCTCTTGGAAATCAAGTAGAGAAGTTTCCAGGAAAAGAGTGATCAGCTATGCTGGAATGCTGCTGATAGAACAGCAAGAAGATAAAGACTGAGAAAGGACATTAGAGTTGGCAATGGTGTGGTCACTGGTGACCTTCGTGAGCTGTTTTGGGAGAGGGATGTGGTGGCAGGGCTGACTTAAGAGGCTTTTGGAGAGAAAAATAAAAGAGAAAATGTAGACGTCAAATATAGACTAATCTCTAGAGAAGATAATTTTGTATAGTAGAACAGAGAAATGAGATGGGACCTGAAGAGGGTATGAAGTCAAGAAAGACCTTTCAAATGATGTTTGCACGCTGATGGGAGTGAGTGGATAAAGAGGAAAAAATAGAGTTTACAGAAGATGGAAAAGGGGGACATTGCTGGGAACCTGTATTCTTTGATGAGTCTTCCTCCCTCTATAGCCTTGTATGCATCACTCAAGGGAGACTTTTCTGTTCTTTCCAAAATCTCACTGGGCTGGATTACCCTCTTATGTGTTAGTTGCTCCGTCATGTCCAATTCTGCGACCCCATGGACTGTAGCCTGCTAGGCTCCTCCATCCATGGAATTCTACAGGCAAGAATACTGGAATGGGTTGCCATTTCCTTCTCCTGGGGATCTTCCCGACCCAGCAGGGATGGAACCCAGGTCTCCTGCATTGCTGGCAGACTCTTTACCCTCTGAGCCTATAGAAAAGTCCCATATTCCCCTCTTATAAGTTCCTGTATAATTCTGTTTCTCCCATACATACCCCTTTCAAAGTATGACCTCCTGTACTTACAATTCACGGGGTATGTTAGTCCTCTAGCAGCTTCAGTTCAGTTCAGTTCAGTCGCTCAGTCATGTCCGACTCTTTGTGACCCCATGAATCGCAGCACGCCAGGCCTCCCTGTCCATCACCAACTCCCAGAGTTCACTCAGACTCACGACGAAAACCACACTTTCTAATAATCTGGGACTATAACAGAAGATAAGAATTTTATCAGGCTCTTTCACAAACCTTCTCCTCCTGTCCATCATGACGAAGTGTTTATAGATCCTTAAGTGGCTCTCAACTGTTCTCTTAAGTGTTCGGTTGTTAGTAGCCTGTGCGACTGGGGTTCCATACTGTGTCAAAGATGATTCTGAGGTTTCTGGCTTGAGAGACCAGAAGAATCGAATTAGTATTTACTGAAAAGAGGAATAAATATCAAAGGAAGAGCACAGCTGCTGAGCCCTAAGGAGTAGCATCATTTCTCACCATTGGCATTCCTGGTGGCATGATGACTTCTGGGACCTCAGCATTGATTCTGGCCATTTGGTTCTCTGTTTTCTGCCTTTTCTGTCATGGGATTAGGCTTGTGGGGTTGAAGAAGTACTCTGTCCTTAGCCAGAGGTTGATGTTAGTGGAAAAATGTTGCATGCAGTAAAACAAACAACACACAACTATGTGGATGGTAGCTATCATTTTTATCTTTTGAGCTCAAGGTTTATATTTCTGTTTGCATTTTCAAGGTTTTAGGTCACGGTTAGGGCCAGGACCTTGAAGCCAGTCACTTGGGTGTTTGTAGAAAGGAGTGGTGACTCTTGTGAAATCTTATGTAAGAGGTGTGCATACATCCTTAAGTGTGTTCATCCACCCATCCATAAAAAATGTTTATAAATGCTTGCTACATTTAAAGATGTGTTAGGGAGTTTGAAGTGCTTGTTTTGTCAGGAGGGAAGAGGTAGAGATTCAGGGAGCTCTTTAGAGGTCATAATGTGAAAAAGGCAGAGACCACTCTTTAGAGTAGTTCTAGCTCATCCCGAGAGTTCTTTGTTCAAACAGCACATCGTAAGAAAACCCATGGTATCATAAGGAAATCCCAAGCTGCACTGCAGGCTTGCTGTCAGAGAGGCTGAAAGACCTAGACCCTCCTACCTCAGCACCCCTCTTTGTTGCCTTTGCAGAAGTTTCTTTGAACTCTGAGGTGTCTGCATAGCACAGGTGGAAAAACCCCTCCTTCTAGACCATGACAGAGTTGTTTCTCTCTTTTTTTTTTAATGTCATTCCTTAGTCTTTCCCATCATAAAAAATACAATAAATTATGATGATTTCCCATTTTAAATTGAGAGGGAAACTTTTACATGAGTTTTCTGTTTTAGAAAAAAAATAGAAGTTATTATTTAACTTGGTTAAATGTTTTAAATCACAAAACCTCTGTACATCTTTCCTATAGAGACTAGTTCATAGAACTGCTGAAAAATTTTAGTTGATGATGATGGTATTAACAGATCATCAGGAGTTTAAGAGTCTTATTTGGGGTACCTGCTGATATACTCCTTTATATACGTGGATAGAAGTTTGACCTTTGTTCTTACTTCCAGATGTAGTATAAAGGATGGTGATTTATGTCAGTAGCCCATGGGTTATAAGTGAAATGGTGTGAATGCTTTAGTAAAATCAGGTGAATCGAATGGGCAGGTCTGTGCCTATTGTTTGGATTTTAAAAAAATCACACATTCATGTATTCTTTTGATACTGTTAAAAAACAGAAAGGTAGTACTACTGCATTATAATTCTAGTGCACATTTAAAATGCAGATTAAAAATTCTAATTGTATTTTTTAGTAACTAATAATTTAATAATGCTTTTTGATCCTCCCCTGCTTTTCCAACTTTCTTTTCTTGCTTGATGTTAGGAAACCCAAATTGAAGATGCCTACAGTTCAAATAGGTTGAACTTGTGGCCTTGGCTGTAATTGTCACTTCATAATCTATTTTTTATTTTAATCTTATTATTAAACCTTTTTTATTTCTTGCAGACTGGTGAATTTTCAGCTCGTTTCCTTTTGAAGTTGCCAGTGGATTTCAGCAATATTCCCACGTACCTGCTCAAGGTAAAAATGTATGATTATCGCTCTGAGAATGCAGTTGAGCTTTTTAAGTCATTATTTAACTTTGAATATTTGCATAGTTTGCCAACATTTTGTTTAGATGATGAATTCTATTAAAAGTTTTATTGCATGAAGATCCAGTGAGTTAGTTACCTAACAGCTAAAATCGTAGCCCTAAAAAGTAATTTCAAAATGGACTTTCCTTATAAGATAAAATTAGTATAAACAAATTAAGCCTTGGGAAAAAGACTGCCTTTAGTTAATGATCTTTTGGGGATGAAAGACTCTTAAAAATTACCTTAATATTCATTTTGTCTTTAAGTAGGATTGCATATTAACTATTTTGTATTACAGGGCATTTCATTCTCTTTATTTATGTTAACACTTGATCTCAGGCATCTTCAAAGTTGGACTGCCCTAGAGAGATCTATAACTGAATTAGGTCAGTGTATATGGTACTTTAAAATACAGCGAGGGCAGGGGATGGCTTGGGAGCCGCTGCTTTGGGAAGGGGTCTGCAAAATGCTTTGTAGAGGAGAGGTGGAACCCAAATCCACACGAGGCTGTGATTGTTGTTGTTTAGTAGCTCAGTCGTATCTGACTCTCTGTGACCCCATGCACTGTAACCCACCGGAGTACTCTGTCCATGGGATTCTCCAGGCAAGAATACTGGGGTGGGTTGCCATTTCTTTCTCCAGGGGATCTTCCCAACCCACGCATCGAACTTGGGTCTCCTGCATTGGCAGGTGGATTCTTTACCACTGAGCCACCAGGGAAGTCAGGTGAAAGAAACTAAATGGACCAGTGAAATGGCAAGTTCTGAACAGGAACTCTTGAGACAGGGGCCTAAGTTTATCGTGGATGTGGTTTTGGGTATCGCCTCAGCCACGTTTAGCCTGTGGTGATAATAGCTTTGCTGTAATGTAAGAAAAATTTCTGCCTTCCAAATTTGATGTTATTCAGAGAGTTAATCATATTTACAGTCTAGAGAGAAGACAAAATCCTCGTGCAAGTATTCCTGTGTATTATTGTAGTCATAAATAACATGAGATTATTCCTGATAGTGATTGGAATTAAAGTATAGTCTGATAGAATATAAACTGTAGACCATAGGAAAAATTAGGGCTTTTTTTTTTTTTTTTAGCATTCTACCCATGGGATTTATTAGTTTTCCCCCCCCTAAGTAAAACATGGGATTTTTGTGCCTCATTAAATTTTCATTTTTTATTTCTAGTTGACTGTTTTCCCACTCTGTATCCAAGAGTTGTGAAATCCAAGTGAGAATGAAAGTTAGCAATTTATATTAGTTTCTCAATACTTCTGTTGTGGAAAATATACATATTAGACCTGTAATTACCAAGCATAATTAATTTGGTTTCAACAGTTACTGTGCTCTATTAGAATAACAAAGTCTCCTTGGAGACTCTTACGTAACAGACTCACTGACTTCCATATGTCCAGTTAAAACTCTATTTCTGCTCATTTAAAACAAAATTTAATAGTATATGAGAGGATTATTATTCACATAGTCACTTTAATCCTTAGTGTATAGTTACAGTGTCTTTGCTTTGATCTGTTGGGCCTTATCAGTTTGAATGGTTATCCTGTTTATTTGAACTTTGTGTTGCCTCTGCTCATGTTCTTGAAGGTCAAATGAAAAAAAAAAACCCACTTCTTGGATCATAATCTATGTAATTTTTTTCCCTCTTCAAAATCAAATTTCTGTATTTTCTGTTCTAAGAATTCTATCTTCAGATTGTTATGCCCTTACTTTCCTTGCCAGTCAGATAGGAAAAAGGTAGAACCTATTTGGCAAAATTGGAAAGTGGTTTTTTTTTCCTCTCCCAAAGTACAATGAAGTACTTTTTCTACTCTAAGTAAAAGACCTACCTTGCAACACTAATATCTTTCTGGATCTTTTAGTTCCTGCAAAGAGAGTAAAACAACAGGACAAAAAATATCAGTATAGGCAGGTTCATTTTTCGCCATACCCTCTCCAGCATTTATTATTTGTAGACTTTTTGACGATGGCCATTCTGATTGATGTGAGGTTATATATTATTTTAGTTTTGACTTATATTTCTCTAATAGTTAGCAGTGTTGAGCATCTTGTCATGTACCTGTTGGCCATCTGTTTGTGTTCTTTGGAGAAATGTCTATTTAGATCTTCTGCCCCTTCTATTTAGGTCTTTTTTATTTGATTTTTTTATTGAGTTGTATGAGCTATTTATATGGTTTTTTTTTTATATTGGGTTATATGAGCTGTTTGTATATTTTGGATATTAACCCCTTATTGGTTATATCATTTGAAAATATTTTCTCCCGTGTAGTCGATTGCCTTTTCATTTTGTCGATGGTTTCCTTTGCTGTACATAAGCTTTAAGTTGAATTAGGTCCTGTTGATTTATTTTTCCTTTTGTTTTCTTTGCCTTAGGAGACAGATCCAAAAAGTATTGCTGTGATTTATGTCAAAGAGTGTTCTGCTTATGTTTTCTTG
Organism: Bos mutus; assembly: GCF_027580195.1. NCBI lineage: Eukaryota > Metazoa > Chordata > Mammalia > Artiodactyla > Bovidae > Bos > Bos mutus. The sequence goes on from NC_091627.1 coordinate 35,078,348, forward strand.
TAGGAGTTTCATGATTTCAGAGCTTACATTTAGGTCTTTACTTCATTTTGAGTTTATTTTTGTATATGATGTGAGAAAATGTTCATGTTTCATTCTTTTACAAGTAGCGTCCAATTTTCCGGGAGAAGGCAATGGCACCCCACTCCAGTACTCTTGCCTGGAAAATCCCATGGATGGAGGAGCCTGCTAGGCTGCAGTCCATGGGGTCGCTAAGAGTCAGACATGACTGAGTGACTTCACTTTCACTTTCCACTTTCATGCATTGGAGAAGGAAATGGCAACCCACTCCAGTGTTCCTGCCTGGAGAATCCCATGGACGGAGAAGCCTGGTAGTCTGCAGTCCATGGGGTCTCACAGAGTCAGACACGACTGAAGCGACTTAGCAGCAGCAGTAGGAGTCCAATTTTCCAAGCACAGTTTATTAAAGAGACTGTCTTTTCTTCATTGTATATTCTTGCCTCCTTTGTCATAGATTAATTGACCATAAGTATGTGGGTTTATTTCTGGACTTTGTTCTGTTCCATTGATCTATATGTCTGTTTTTATGTCAGTACCATACTATTTTGATTACTGTAGATTTGTAGTATAGTCTGAAGTCAGGGCATGTGATCCCTCCAGCTTTGTCCCTCTTTCTCAAGATTCTTTTGGCTACTTGGGGTCTTCTGTGTTTTCATACAAATTTTAGAATTCTTTGTTCTAGTTCTGTGGGAAAATGCCATTGATATTTTGATGGGGGTTGTAGTGAATCTGTAGGTTGCCTTGTGTTGTATGATCGAGAATTAATGATATTAATTCTTCCAGTGTATGAACATTTTATATCTTTCCATCTGTTGTGTCGTCTTCAGTGTCTTTCATCAGTGACTTATAGTTTTCTGAATAAAGGTGTTTTACTTCCTTAGGTAAGTTTATACCGAGTTATCTTATTTTTATGGATGTGATTATAAATGCAATTGTTTTCTTGATTTCTTTTTCTGGTAGTTCTTTGTTAGTGTATAGATATGCAATGGATTTCTGTACATGAATTTTGTGTTCTGCATCTTTAGTGAATTCATTGATGAGCTCTAGTAGTCTTTTTCTGGAATCTTTGGGATTTTCTACGTATATTATCATGTCATCTGCAAACAGTGACAATTTTACTTCTTCCCAATTTGGATTCCTTTTATTTCTTTTTCTTAGCTGATTGCTATGACTAGGACTTCCAGTACTGTGTTGAATAAAGGTGGTAAGAGTGGGATGCTATCATTCTTTTATATAGTAGGGGGAAAGAGATAATAGCATGATCATTTAAAAAGTTTGTGTATGATAGTCACATTTTGTGACTTGTCATCGGAAGACTGAATGTTAGTAAATTTGCAGTTTTAAAATTCCTCACTCTTCTTACCTTCCCTTCGGAAGAGGGGAGGGTTTTGCATTCTGTGCAGCCAGAAAAAGGATTAGGCTGATTAATCTCCCTGGATTTTTTTTTCCTTTGGATGAATACTTGCTTTGTCCTTTATTATGCAGAATTTTTTGAAAGTCCATTTAATTTTACATATTTGCTAGGAAGGAAACTGATAACTTCCTCCAAATAGTTTCTTTTTAAAAATATAGCAAGCTTGTTAGGGTGATATGTAATATATTGATTGTAGTTGTTTCTCAGAAAGCATAAGATACCAAAGATTAAAAAACCCACTGACCCTGGTAAATGAATATAAATTCAATGAATTTTTATTTAGTGAAAATAAATTTTATCCTTATAAAATTTTTTTCTCTGAACCATTCATTAGATGATGCTTCAAAGTTTGAAACTTTTTAGTTTATGAAATTTTTTGGATCCAATAAAGTCACACTTAATAAGCAGCTTTTATAAATAGAGACTGCTTTAATTCACTCCTGTGAAATCTGGTCTTAAAACAGTTGTCTGGTGCTTGAAAGACCATAAAAAATTCCCAGGAAACCCTTATCTTATCTGAAAGGAATAGTTTCTGTCTAATCAAATAGGAGTAGGCATACCTTTATAAAAGCAGGAATGTGTACCTGGAAGAAAGTGCCATAAAAGTAGGGTGCTGTTTATTCCAGTAATAATTCTGATTTATCATTGCTAAAATTGAGCCAAATTTGCATTTGAGACTTAATCATGTGGAAAGTAGTGAGATGGTCTAGAAATAGCCTGCAGGATATTTCCCTTTATTCCCTCATTAAGTAGGAGACAAATGACTGCTTTTAGTTCATTGTCCTTGTCCCACCTCCCTTCTGTAGAGAATCCGGGCTTAGAGAAAAGCATACTCTAGATCAGGGGCTCTAGATGTCTGCACTAGAGGGCACGATAGTAAAATTTTAGGCTTGCAGGCCATGTGGTCTCCATCACCACTACTTAACTCTGTTGTCACAGCGTGAAAGCAGCTATGACAGTAGCTAAATGAATGATTATGTCTGGGTCCCAATAAAACTTTATTTACAAGAAACCAGACATTAGATTGGCTTTAGACTGTGGGCAGTTGTTTGCCAGTCCCCTTTCCTAAATTGTAGGATGGAAAGTGGGAGAAATATTGTTTCACAGTATCATCGTAGAAAGATGAGAAAAAAAAGATTTGGTTCACAGAGTTCAAGTTGTTTTTTAATACTGTGGTCTGTTTGTTTTTATTTAACTAGTACCTTGAGCTTGGTTGTAGTCTCCCTCCCTCTTTTCTTCTTCCTCTCTTCCTTTCCTTCCTTATTTTCTTCCTTCCTTTATTGCACCTTCTCTCTTATATTTAAACAGTCTGTTAGCAGCATATAATTTACTAAGTTCTCTTCCAAGTCTTAGTTCCCCTAACTGTTAAAATGTGGTCAGGCTATTGCATACCATATTGGGTTGTTGGGAATATCAGTGAGATGATGAAGATGGTAGTACTTAATACACTTCTGAGCTTGGAGTAAGTGCAGAATAGAAATGGTTTTGATTTTATTTAGTCATTAATTTATATTTCAAAGTATTGAACTTATTGTGTTCTAGGAAGAAAGTAAGCACTTCATTGAAATTAAGATAGAGTTATAGTTACTGCTTCTTTTTTCTTCTGTCCTTATTTTCCCACCATCTAGAATACAAAACCCAAATTTTCACTTGCCAAACCCAAATTTTCACTTGCCCCAAATTTTTGTATATAATTTATGGTAATCTGAACATAGTATTTTTCCCTACAGAAAATGAAGAATAGTCACAGGCAGCTTCTGTGAAATTTCTCCTTTTGGTTTTGTTTTATTTTACTGTTTTCTTTTGCTCTTATTTTTTTATGGTACGCTTTTGTTTTTTCCTCTAAATTATAATTTTATAGTGGAGCTGTGTCTCAGATCACTATTAGTTGACTAGCTTTGTTGCCTTGTCCCCATATATCTTGTTAGTTCTTCAAGTAGAGTGTATTCTATTACATACAATGCTTTAGTATCATGAATTAGTTCATACATGATTGATAAATAGTGGAAGTATATCAGTATAAGGCAAAAGTTGCCATGGTTTATAGTTAATAGGTTGACCACCAAATAACAGCTGAATGAAAGTTCACTAGTGCAGATAAATTTAGCAAGCTGTGAAGGGTTCTTGTGGCACACAATGTCCATTCACTTCATTCCTTCCACTTGGCTCAGTTTTGCTGTACATTCTGTTTTTAAGTATTTACTGCATAGCTTCTTCCCATCTTTGTGGAAAAGAAACAAACATAAGACAATAAGCCAGAGCTCTTTCTCTCTGGCATCATTACATTTTGTCCAAAACCTGCTTCTCCGCTGTAACTTCTAATGATGATGTCCCTCTACGCTTTCCTGTAACTCAGCTGTTTCAGGCTTTCCTTGTCACCCCTTTCATTAAGTTATCTTCAGCTTTTTAAAAGTCCTATACTTAGTATAATAGTTCTTTGTTTATTACAACTATAGCATGTCATTTTAGGTATATTAGTAGTTTCACTGGATATACTTTGGTTTTTGTTAATGCTATAGTTACAGAGTTGTACAGGCAACTGTAAGGTAAAGTCTAGACTTGCCATAGTTTTCTCATAAGCCTCTTATTTTTAATGTGTGATTTATCAGAATGCAGTTTTTTTAAAGGAATGCAGTTTTTCACTTTATAGCAGAAGCAGTTATATTCAAACAGCCAGAGATTCTGTTCTTTTGTAGGCTAGGCATCTTTTGTCCTTTGTGCTTATATGTCATAAGTCTTTAAATCCTTCTCTATCCTTGTACTTGTCTTCAGTAGGTATTCCAGATTGCTGGCATCTCTCTTAAACTGTGGTGCCCGGAAATATGCACAAAGCTTCAGATAGGATTGATCAGGGCAATGTTCATTAGAACTCTGATCATCACCATTAATTAGTATTTATTGAGCTTGTGAAGAAAAATTAAACCTCCTTATTTTACTAATCCTGTTTTATGTAGTTGGTTTTTTAAGGCAGAGTATAGATGAATCCCGTAATATTGATTCCTTTTTTTCCCCCCAGTTCGTTTATGGGGGAAGTATTGCCACCTGTAATTCAGAAAGGAAAGTGTGGATTGAAACCAGATAGTTCAGTGAGGGTAACAAGAATTATAAGATTCGATCATTACAGGTTGACCCTTTGTTTTTTTGGAGCTGCTTTCTCAATGGTGGCATTTCCCCTACTCACATCATAAAGTTACTGCCTGGCACTTGACAGGGGTGGTGTCAGTTTATCACTGTCATCTGTTACTGTTAATGTGTTTTCATCAATCAGCGGACGTGCAATTCAAATAAAAGAAAAATCTAGTTTGGTGTGTAGGATGATTGCATAGACAATAGTAATGCAAGTCATAATAAATTAAGTACCATAAGAGAAGTACAAAGTTCTTTAGTGGATTGGTGAGAGATTACATCTAGGTAGAAAAGACCTTTATAAAGGAGGTGATATTTGAGATGGGCCTAGACGACTTGTTTTGATAAAGTATGAGCATGGTTTTAGGTGGCAAGGAAAGAATATTTGGAGAATAGTGGAACAGTTTAGTTTGCTTAAATGACAGACCATGTGTACAGACTAGTGAGAAATAAGAAAGGAAAGGCATTTTTAAACATGCATAATGATATAGAAAGTGAAAGAAGTGAAAGTGAAGTTGCTCAGTCGTGTCCGACTCTTTGCGACACTGTGGACTGTAGCCCACCAGGCTCCTCCGTCCATGGGCTTCTCCAGGCAAGAATACTGGAGTGGGTTGCCATTTCCTTCTCCAGGGGATCTTCCCGACCCAGGGATCAAACCCAGGTCTCCCACATTGCAGGCAGACGTTTTAACCTCTGAGCCACCAGGGAAGCAAGGGAATGATATAGATAGAGTCTTAAATATTCAACCATGGAGTTTAGTGACTGTTTTAAGTAGTACTATGATTGGGATTGTATTCAGGAAGAGAAATCTGCCAAGAAACAGTATATAAAATGGGGAGAAGGAAGAGGGAAATGAGGCAGGTAGGCAGGGTTCAAGGAATGTAGAACTGAATATTAAGGCTCATGTTTCAGACTCGATGAAGTTTTCATACATGTAGGCGGTGTGCCCACCCACTCCAGTGTTCTTGCCTGGAGAATCCCAGCGACGGGGGAGCCTGGTGGGCTGCCGTCTCTGGGGTCGCACAGAGTCGGACACAACTGAAGTGACTTAGCAGCAGCAGGTGGTGTGCTTACTCACCTAACTCAATGATCAACCTGAGAAAGTGGAGGAGAGGAAACGGTATAGTCAGAACCTTCTAGTCAGTCCTATCCAAAGTGTATGTTTTAACTCATGAAGAAATAAGTACAGAATTGATAGTCTTTAGAAGCATTTAAAGCAATTTGACAGAATAATCATATGTCTGTTGACTGTAATGATAAAAATATTGGGTTTGCGTTTTGATGTTTAAATTTTTTTTCTCTTTATAATAACCCATTTTTAATGTATCTTATGAAGCCATCAATCTGTGAAGGATTAGAAAAAAACAAACAAACAGTAGTGTCTCCTTTATCGTAGATATTTTGAGAAGTACTGTTCTGGCTCATACCTTGTCTTCTAGAACCCTGGCTGCCCTTGCCTCCCTTATCCTGAGACACAGCAATCTCTTAAGTATCCTTGGGGGTTTTCAGTTTTGTTCTTTTTTGCTGAGCTGGGTGTTGTGTTCACTGTTAGACAATGTTCCAGTCTCCTTTTTTTCTTTATAAATGCACCACCAAGACTTGGAGTAGCAAAAGGAAACTTCAGCCCTTGATTAGGATGGCATCTAATACAGAACTGGTGGAGAGGGATTTTGTTTTTTTCTTTTATAAAATATTTTAAAACAAATTTTAACAGCACATTTATATTTTGATCTTAGTTTCATTACAAAATAATGTCACAGTGATATTTGCCCTCTTTCTACTATTTTTCTGAAGATCCCATTCCTTTCTTGAATCTATTTACTACAGCTTTTTTTTTTTTTTACATGATGACCGTATTGTTGAAATGGGTGACCCCCAGAAACAATGTTGGTGTCATTCTTTGTTCCAAGGGTGCTTATAAAAAGCTTTGGCTCCCTTGAAGCAGGATGGACAATAATTTAGGTTTTTCAAACTTTGTGCTAACTCTGGAAAAGTAGTCTATACTGCTTTGAGTATCTGTTCAGTTTGTGGCTACTTCATGAAAATAGTCTTTAACATAAAATCCTGGAATATTGATGGTGATGGTATTCTTAGCCTCTATTGCATAGCCTAGTACTCAGCAAAAGTATGGTCCCCGGACTCCTGGTGTCACCAAGACCATTTTAGAGGGTCCATGAAGTAAAAACTATGTTCAAAATAAAATTAAGAATTTATTTACCTCAAGATTGAGTAGTGAAGTTTTCTAGAGGCTACATGGTGTGGTAACATGTCATCATCACTCTGATGGGCAGTGACGTGTTGGCTTATGTGTTCTTGTATTTTAAAAAATTTTCAGTGTTTACCAAAACACATTCAAGAAGAAATGGCTAACTTGAATAGTCTTATGTCTGTCATAGTTAAATGGTTAAATACCTTCCTGTAAAGGAAACTATAGGCACATGATGCCTTCACTGGTAAGGTTCATCGATTATTTAAGGAAAAATAATACATGAATTCTACACATTATTTTGGAAAATTGGAAAAAAGAGATTTTGTGAGGATATCATTACCTGATCATTATCATTATCAAACAAAGATATTACAAGAAAAGAAAAATACAAATGAATGTCTTTCATGAATATAGATGCAAAATTCAAAATAAAATTTTGTATTGTATTGAAATTCAATACAGTAATATATAAAAAAAGGTAACATATATCATGACCAAGTGGAGTTTATCCCAGGGGTGCAAGATAGGCTGCATGTTTAAAAAACCAACAATATGATTCACCATATTACCAAGAAAAAAAAGAAAGACTGTATGATCATCTTACTAGGCACAGAAAGAACATTTGGCAGAACCAAACATCTGTTCCTGATTAAAAATCTCTAAATAAAAACCCAGGACTAAAAAGGGACTTCCTTACCTGGTAACTTGTATCTCTAAAAAGTCTATAGTTAATGTTATACTTAATGGTGGAAAAGACCACTGTTTTTCCTCTAAGGTTAATAGCAAGGCAAGGATGTTTACTTTCACCAATACTGTTCATTACTGGAGTTTCTAGCCAGTGCAATAAGGCAAGAAAAAGGAATAAAAGGCACACAGAGTAGAAAGGAAGAAGCAACTGTTTTTATGCACAGAGGATATGATTATTATGTAGAAAAACCTAAGGAATCTACAAAAATGTTTCTAGAACTAATACATGAATTTTGTCATTTTGCAAGATACAGGATCAATATATAAAAATCAATTATAGCACTTTGACTTTTTTTCCCCTACCAACAAATAATTTGATATAAAAGCTGAGAGAAGTTAACTGGGTTATGCAGGTTACCTTATCTGTATGTGGCAGAGCACAGGGTTTCCATTCAGGTTTGTCTCACTTGAAAACCCAGGCTCTTTCCACCATGAGAGATTGTCGTGCAAGCTAGTGGTAGAACAGGCCTATTTCTTGGCACAAAGGGGGGAACTTTATTGTTACACGTTTGTAGATCAACATAGGTCTCTCTAGCCTCTGATATAGTAGAATTATGAAAATACTTCTGTTTTTGACAGGAACTTTTTGGGGCGAATACATTCCACCTCTACCCCTCTCTAAAAAGTTACTTCAGCAAATCACTTGGCTGTGAATGGAACCTGCTTCAGTCTTGCGTATCCTGTGGTCACGTGTCCTGCTTTGTAGACTGGTAGAGTCATCTAGCCTTGTTTCATTTGAAATCTATTATAGCCTGTCCAGGAAACTTTATTAGTACCTCTAAACAATTACGTCATTAAAGAGCAAGACTTACGAGCCCTGTTAAGGCTGCGTAACATCTGTTTTCCACCCTGAATATAGTTAAGCAAGTTCCCACAGTAATTTCAGAATGATTCAGTCTTTTCTAGGTTCCATAACTGATGTTGCAAAAAAATTGGAAATCAACATGAGGCTATTCTTTTTCAGTTTTTCAGTCATTTTGAATGATTACAATACTCTACTGTTTAGTTGACAGTTGATCTCTTTTAGGAAATTTGTCATAATCCTATATGCAGAGGATTAACAGGCACAGAGCTGAGATTTTATGCTAGAACATTCAGGCAATCCGTAATCTCAGTAAAAAAAAAAATTTATACCTGAAATTCAACTTATTTACCTTCTTAGCACAGTATCAGCTGTTTCATTATTAGACAATAACACAACAGTTCAAGGCAGTTTAATTTTAGTGAATAATGTGGCATAAAGCTCCCTAAAATTAAAATCTACAAAGCAAGAGTGCTGTCTGATTTACAATGTGAGGTCTGAACCTGCTACCACCATTACATCTCATTCAGGAATTCCATCCATGCCTCTTTTATGCTATGTATTAAAATTTTAAGGAAGAAAAGACAATAGATTGACATTAAGGGGCTTCCCATTCATGATCCTGTCACACAGCTCTTGCTTCTCACCCACAGGTTTTACAGTTGGCAGCCAGGAACTCTGCTCATGAGATTCTGGCTGCTCATGAGATTCTGGCCATGACGAGATCACCCCTTGGATCTGATTCTCTTTTAATCTCCTCTCTCTTTTCTAAGCATAGATAGTCTGGTACTTTCCTTGCTTAGATATGGGATGTAAGGAAACTATGTCTGCACACATGCTCTGTTTGGAGGGGCTCTTGGGATAGCTGACAAAGTTCTATTTTTTGACCTGGGAGGTTCTTTTGAGGGTGTTTGTCTTCTAGTAATTCACTAAGCTATAGACATTTTTGTGTGTCAGTTTCTGTACTTGTAGTTGTTTTTTTAATAAGAAGGGTTAAAAAAAAAAGAAACCCAAAAATATTGAATGTAGAGGGTTTTAAGGAATTGTATTCTAACTCCATTTGTCATGCCTAGTCTTGTCTTTTGCTAAGAAACTCAGGGCTGTAAAATCTATTATACTGTAAGAAAATCTGCTTCAGAGCCATCCTCAGAAAGGGGTCCATCCATTCAACAAATATTATTGAATTGTTACTGTATTAGGCCTCCATACTTAATACTGAGGATGTGTATGGGGGAAACCTTGATAAATATGATCTGTGTCCTCACTGTGCTTTCTAATTGTATCACTGATACCACAGGTTAAAAGGCTATTTATTCTTTGGTATACTGTTTGGGAATATTGTCATAAAGATTTATATTTTTATCTGAAGTCATTATTCCTGGTAGACATTTATCCCATAGGTAGTATAGCAGTTATTTACTATTGCATAATAAATTATTCCAAAACTTAATGCCTCAAAACAGTGAACATTCACTATGTCATAGTTGCCCTGGGTTATGAATTTGGGAGTGACTTAGCTGTGAGTTTCCAGCTCAGAGTCTTTCATATGGTGGCTGTCAGGATGTTGGCAGTGATGTAGTCATTTGAAGGTTTATCTCTACCTGGAGCATCCACTTCCAAGATGGCTCACTCACAGGACTGTTGGCAGGAGAATGTAATTCCTCATTTAGACGGACTTCTCTATAGGCTGCTTGAGTTTTCTCACAATATGGCACAAGACTTCCTCCAGGGCAAGCACTCTGAGAGAGTAAGAAGGAAGCTTCAGACCCAGTGTCTAAAGTCTCACAGTGTCTCCTTCATTCACTTAGATAGAAGTGGCTGAAGTCCAGCCCACAAATAGAGGACTTTTTGGTAGTCCAGTAGCTAAGACTTGGCACCGCTAATGCAGGGGCCCTGAGGTTCAATCCCTGGTCAGGGAACTAGGTCCCACATGCCACTACTAAGAGTTTGCATGCTGCAACTAAAGATCCCCCTTGCCGCAACTTAGACCCGGCACAGCCAAATAAATAAATACATATGTTTTTTAAAAGATTTATTGGAGATGGCACATGGAAGCCAGAAGTGTAGGTTAGAGGAGACAGCAAATGTCTAGACGTGACATGATACAGTAGTAGTGGTACATAGAAAGGAAAGGATCATGTTTGTGAGCTTAAGCTCTTCATGGCAGAATTAGTATTCTCTTTATATTTCCCTGCATTCTAGGGTACTGTCCTGAACACAGTATATACTCAGGAAGAATTTGCTTAAAAAAAAAAATGTGTTTGTGTATATCTCACATGCTAGTAAAGTAATGCTCAAAATTCTCCAAGCCAGGCTTCAGCAATACGTGAACTGTGAACTTCCAGATCTTCAATCTGGTTTTAGAAAAGGCAGAGGAACCACAGATCAAATTGCCAACATCTGCTGGATCATGGAAAAAGCAAGAGGGTTCCAGAAAAACATCTATTTCTGCTTTATTGACTATGCCAAAGCCTTTGACTGTGTGGATCACAATAAGCTGTCGAAAATTCTGAAAGAGATGGGAATACCAGACCACCTGACCTGCCTCTTGAGAAACCTGTATGCAGGTCAGGAAGCAACAGTTAGAACTGGACATGGAACAACAGACTGGTTCCAAATAGGAAAAGGAGTGTGTCAAGGCTGTATATTGTCACCCTCCTTATTTAACTTATATGCAGAGTACATCATGAGAAAAGCTGGGCTGGAGGAAGCACAAGCTGGAATCAAGATTGCTGGGAGAAATATCAATAACCTCAGAGATGCAGATGACACCACCCTTATGGCAGAAAGTGAAGAGGAACTCAAAAAACTCTTGATGAAAGTGAAAGAGGAGAGTGAAAAAGTTGGCTTAAAGCTCAACATTCAGAAAACGAAGATCAAGGCATCTGGTCCCATCACTTCATGGGAAATAGATGGGGAAACAGTGGAAACAGTGGCAGACTTTATTTTTTTGGGCTCCAGAATCACTGGAAGTGGTAATTGCAGCCATGAAATTAAAAGACGCTTACTCCTTGGAAAGAAAGTTATGACCAACCTAGACAGCATATTAAAAAGCAGAGACATTATTTTGTCAACAAAGGTCCATCTAGTCAAGGCTATGGTTTTTCCAGTGGTCATGTATAGATGTGAGCGTTGGACTATAAAGAAAACTGAGTGCTGAAGAATTGATGCTTTTGAACTGTGGTGTTGGAGAAGACTCTTGAGAGTCCCTTGGACTGCAAGGATATCCAACCAGTCCACTCTAAAGGAGATCAGTCCTGGGTTTTCATTGGAAGGACTGATGTTGAAGCTGAAACTCCAATACTTTGGCCACCTCATGTGAAGAGTTGACTTATTTGAAAAGACCCTGATGCTGGGAAAGATTGAAGGCGGGAAGAGAAGGGAACAACAGAGGACGAGATGGTTAGATGGCATCACTGACTCAATGGACATGAGTTTGGGTAAACTTTGGGAGTTGGTGATGGACAGGGAGGCCTGGCATGCTGTCATTCACAGGGTCGCAGAGAGTCAGACACAACTGAGTGACTGAACTGAACCGATATAGTATCTGTAGAATGACAACATGACAGTGTAGATGATTTCTTTTATTATTTTAGCGAACTCTGCTTTTTCTGCTGATTTTTTTAAAAAAACATTATGATCCACATTATAGCAATTAAAATCTTAAATCTGAAGAAAACATGGAAAAGGATATATAATTCTAGAACTCATTCTATTTTTATTTGGTATATATATTTTACTTGGTATGATGAGACTAGTCTAATAAAGGATAGAAACAGACTCCTGATTATGTAATAGCCTACAATTATTTTTATGGCTATTGCATTCCAGTCTTCTTATGCAATATTTACAATGTACATGTGTAACAAGGGCACAATACAAGTTCTAACAATCTTAACCGTAAATCAGGATCAAGTCACGCAATGTAACATCTGTGAACTTGCTTGGCTGATGCAGACAACCTTTGTTAAGAGTACATAAAATTCTAAGTTTACAACTCTGTAGTAGATTTGGGGTTTTAAGCTCTAAAATTTAACTACCCTTCCCACCCTATAATTAATTCTGCCAAGACATTTTGATATTGGTTTAATTGTGAAGATGGGGAAAACTCATATATTACAGTTTGAAAAAAAATGAAATGTTTTAAATATTCTATGAATGTGATGAGAATTTCAGCAGATTATGGCTACAAAAGATTATGATTCAGCCTGAAAACATAACCTATGGAAAATCATCAACTGTGCAGAATGAGCTCTTCCAGATGACAGATCTTACTAGGAAAACCTGCCAATAAAAGAGAGAACGCTAGAAGAAAAAGAATCCTGTTGACTTTCAACATATGGCCTCGACACTGACATTCTTATAGCTTTTAGTGAATAGCAACCCAAAATAACTGGGTTGATAAAAACCAAAAAAAAAAAGAATGCATGAATTAAAAAAAATTCTGCTCTGATTTTTTTCTTTACTTTTAGTTCAGAGGACTTAAAAAAATTTTTTTTAAGTCGAATATTGGAGTATAGTTGATTAACAGTGTTGTGTTAGATGTACAGCAGAGTGATTCATATACATATACATGTATCTGTTCTTTTTCAAATTCTTTTCTTAGGTTATTTGAGAGTATTAAGGAGAGTTTCCTGTACCATACAGTAGGTCCTTGTTGTTTATCTGTTTAAAATATAGCAATGTGTACCTGTCAGTCTCAAACTCCTAATCTATCCCTCCCCCTTCCCCTGGTAAGCAGTGTGTACCTGTCAATCTCAAACTCCGGATCTATCCCTCCCCCTTCCCCTGGTAATATAGGAAGGTGATGAAGTGGTACATCTTCCTTATAGTTTCACCTTTCAGGATAATAGTGACTCCTAGCAAACTGAAAATAAAAGACAAATATCCATATATATTTGGGCATTAGTGAGAAAACCTGAATCATCGCGTATTACCCTCTCTATTGGTTCTCTTGGCTACATACTCCTTGCATTGGTCTTTTTCTTTCCCACTCTTCTTTCCAAGGATCCTGCTTTTTACCCTTTTTTCAGTTCAGCCTTTTGAACTACTTAAAAAGAAGTAGGCCACTAAAGATGATCAGTTTACTTCTTTGGAACTATGAAGATTATACAATGTGTCTCAAAGTTTTGTGATTGTTGACTCATGTATTTGTTTTCACTTTCATTCAATACTGAGTACCTACTGTGTGCCAACAATCACTGTAATAGAGAAATCTATAGTTTATAGGCTAAATCCTGTCTGATAATGAGTCAAAGATTTAGTTACAGCAAGTTAAGCATAGAGATCAAGTGTACCTCTAATATTTCCTTCCCTGAAATAGAATGGACTCAGATTATTTCCTCTAGAGAGCGCTTAGTTTCTTCTGAATTCCATTAAGGTTGTACCACTACCATGGGGATTGTGGTGCTAATTTAGAGCAGTATTGGCCCAACTAGAGGATTAACTGCCAGGTAACTGCAAAGCAGTGCAAAAATCAACACACAAGAGCCATAGAAGTCTCGGTGTTCCAGGTCTGTGGCTTACTAGTTGTGTGCTTTGGTACATACAGAATTGCAGCCTACTTCCAAGAGTGGCTCTGAAGAGTAAATGAGTTGATGTCTGTAACTGGTTAGTTCAGGGACTACCACAGAGCCCTCTAGGAATGTTACTTACTATCATTACTCCTATTGTGATTGGTATAAAAACTAATTCTTAAAATAAAAGGACAAATATTTACTACTATGATTTACAAACAAATCCAAGGCTAGATGTTACACTGAATATATGCAAAAGAGCTAGACCTATTTTAAGGTACAGTTTCAAATAGTTGCATTAAACCTAACTGAAATCAAAGTACTTTTTCATTCTAGTTTTCTTTATAGTTTTAAGAAAATTTTTAATTTGCACAAATCTTTCTGGTGTCTTTTTATGCCTGCTCTGGAGATGCTATGAAAGCTTACCTCTTTATTGCTGCTGCTGCTGCTGCGTCCCTTTAGTCGCGTCCGACTCTGTGTGACCCCATAGACGGCAGCCCACCAGGCTTCCCGTCCCTGAAATTCTCCAGGCAAGAACACTGGAGTGGGTTGCCATTGCCTTCTCCAATGCATGAAAGTGAAAAGTGAAAGTAAAGTTGCTCAGTCGTGTCCAACTCTAGCGACCCCATGGACTGCAGCCTACCAGGCTCCTCCGTCCATGGGATTTTCTAGGCAGAAGTACTGGAGTGGGGTGCCATTGCCTTCTCCGAACCCTTTATTAGCTAACCTAAAAGTTTATGTCCACGGTAGCCCTTATTCTAATACCCCATGCCTGTCTCTTTTTTCTGTGGAGAGAAAATACTTTGTCATCTCTTACTTCCAGTGAAGCCATACCTTGGCTTTCTTCATAAATCCCTGGGAAGTATTAATTGGTCAGTAAAAAAAGAAAACTGAAACACTAGATCACATAGGAAGCATCGTCCTATCTTATCCCCAGTTCCAGGAAAAGCTCACTTATTGCTGTGGTCTCTGAAGTACCTTTCTTGTTAATCTTAAATTGTTAACAACTTGGTTTTGCCCTGGCAAACATATTTTCTTAAAGAGATTATGCATTTCTCTCTTTAAATGGATATTAAAACCATCAGAAGAAAGCAGTGTTTCACATGTAAAGTTCATTGGGCTTTACTCTCAAGTACAAGTTATACTCCAAGTGTATGCACTTTAGTTTTTGTAAGTTAAACTTAAAAAAAAAAGATGCTAAATTACAGATAAACCCTGGGCAGGAGCTCAAGTCTGTGGAGCTCAAGCCTGTAGTCAGATAGTCTGTGTCTGAGCTACAACTACACAGCCACCGCTTACTGTGTTACCTTGGTGAGTTGCTCAAACCCACTAAGCTTCAGTTCCCTTAATTATAAGATAGTAATATCTGTCCCTGCTGCTGCTGCTGCTAAGTCACTTCAGTCGTGTCCGACTCTGTTCTATCCCATAGACGGCAGCCCACCAGGCTCCTCTGTCCATGGGATTCTCCAGGCAAGAACACTACAGTGGGTTGCCATTTCCTCCTCCAGTATCTGTCCCTAACAGGTGACATCTCTCTAATGCCACCTGTTAGCTCTCCGTCGAATTTCTGTGCCCCATCTCAGTCACAGCCTTCTTCCTCACATCAAGGATAAACACTACTCTGAGTTTTAGGAAAAACCATTGAGATTCTTTATGGTTTCATTAACCAAGTGCATAGCCCTCAACTATGTAGTGAAAAGTGAAAGTCCCTAAATGGTATATGACTCTTTGACTCCATGGACTGTAGCCTGCCAGGCTCCTCTGTCCATGGGGATTCTCCAGGCCAGAATACTGGAGTGGGTAGCCGTTCCCTTCTCCAGGGGATCTTCCCTACTCAGGGATCGAACCCAGGTCTCCCTTCTGCATTGCAGGTTGGTTCTTTACTGTCTGAACCACCAGGGAAGCCCAAGAATGCTGGAGTGGGTAGTCCATCCCATCTCCAGGGAATCTTCCTGATCTAGGAATTGAACTGGTGTCTCCTGCATTGCAGGTGGATTCTTTACCTGCTGAGCTACCAAGGAAGCCCCATCCTTCAACTATAGTTGTGTCTTATCTGTTGTTTTAAATTTGATGTGTCTTCATGTACCCCCGGAGAAGGCAATGGCACCCCACTCCAGTACTCTTGCCTGGAAAATCCCATGGGTGGAGGAGCCTGGTGGGCTGCAGCCCATGGGGTCGCTAAGAGTTGGACACGACTGAGCGACTTCACTTTCACTTTTCACTTTCATGCCTTGGAGAAGGAAATGGCAACCCACTCCAGTGTTCTTGCCTGGAGAATCCCAGGGATGGGGGAGCCTGGTGGGCTGCCGTCTATGGGGTCGCACAGAGTCGGATACGACTGAAGTGACTTAGCAGCATGTACCCCAGTGTTCATTGCAGCAACATTTACAATAGCTAGGACATGGAAGCAACCTAGATGTCCATCAACAGACGAATGGATAAAAAAGTTGTGGTACATATACAAAATGGAATATTGCTCAGCTATAAAAAAGAATGCATTTGAGGCAGTTCTAATGAGGTGGACGGAACTGGAGCCTATTATTCAGAATGAAGTCAGTCAGAAAGAGAAACACCAGTACAATATATTAATGCAATTTAGAAAGACGGTAGTGATGACCCTATATTCAAGACAGTGAAAGAGACACGGATGTAAAGAACAGACTTTTGGACCATGTGGGAGAAGGCAAGTTTGTGACGATATGAGAAAATAGCATTGAAACATGTATATTACCATATGTAAAATAGATGACTGGTGCAAGTTTGATGCATGAAGCAGGGCACTCAAAGCTGGTGCTCTTGGACAATCCAGAGGGATGTGGTGGGGAGGGAGGTGGGAGGGGGGTTCAGGATGGGGGGGACACCTGTATTCATGTCAATGTATGGCAAAACCACCACAAAATTATAAAGTAATTAGCCTCCAATGAAAATAATTAATTTAAAAATTTGATGTCTTTTAAGTCTTCTTCCTTTTATTTGGCGGGGGGGGGGCTACAGGTTCCTCCTTTATTCCTTTCCTTTCATCTTTTCCCCCCTGAAGAACACAGGTCACTTACATTTAGAGTTTCCCATAGTCTAGAGTTTGCTGATTGCAGACTCATTGTCTGTGAAGTATGTTCCTATGTGTTTCCCTCAAATTGGCAGGTAAATCAAAAGGCTTAATCAGATCTGGGTTTAATTCCTTTGGCAAAACTATAGGTGGTGGTGTGTTCTTTTCTCAAGAGGCACATAAATATTCTTTTTGTGATGGTAGCAACCATTGGCACTTAATGCTTAGATCCATTAATTCATAGGGAGTTGCAAAATGGTGATGCTTAATTTTATCATTGTCTTTCTGTGGATTAGCTGGAATAATTGAATAAGGAGATACTTTCTCTCATCTGCAATTTGGTTATCCAACGATTGAGTTCATATGGGAAAGGCTGGTCCAAAAGCACTGAATCCTAACCCCTCCCCCCATTTTTGTTTCTACAATGCAAATCTGTTTCTTTGACTTTAATTCTTAGTCTCTTCATATCAATTTACATAATGATTAAATTCCTGAAATGTAGTTAAAATTTTCTCATATATGTTGCAGTAGTTTGAAGGGGAAAACAGCTTGGGTTTAGTTTTTTTGGTAAAACTAGAGGTGTTTCATGCATTGGAGAAGGAAATGGCAACCCACTCCCGTATTCTTGCCTGGAGAATCCCAGGGACAGAGGAGCCTAGTGGGCTGCCGTCTATGGGGTTGCACAGAGTCGGACACGACTGAAGCGACTTAGCAGCAGCAGCAGCAGAGGTGTTTTTGCCTTTTCCTTGAACAGTGAAGACAATCTGTGGGAAATGTACCATGTTGAAAACTTATTTATGCAACACAGTGATTTATAATGTTCAGTTTTGCTCACTCCCAACCCTGACGCCCGTTGTAAACTTGGCGGTGCCGTCCCACTGTGTTGCGTCTGATGTCACTCTCTGTGGAGCCTGTGGCTGTGCCGGTCACCTTCCCTTTATCTTCACTGCATCTGAGGACCACCTGCCCCCCTAGTTTTACTCAGTGGTGATAACCCTTTGCTGCTGCTTATCTGGCCGTGATTTCTCTTAGAAGTGTAGCACTCCCCCACCCACTAAACCACAAATGAATTCAGAGCATAATCTTGGAATTTTCTTTCCAAGCTAGAAAGTTGCGTATGTGGTGTTTCTGTTGGAGCTGAAGCTGGTGGAGCTGATAGAGACCAGATCTTGAATGTTGTAGAGAGCAGACTGCGTTTCGTCAGTTTTACTTTTCAAAATGTTTGAAGTGGTATGTAAAGAAATAAGAATCATTTGTTACCACAGCTTTACTTTTGTGACAGGAGCCATGACAACAGAGTCCTTCTCTGACCCTGAACTCAGTTCCTGCCTAAGATTTAGGATTGCAAAAGTGTGTCCTAATAAAGAGCTAGTTACGGATTTAGGAAGATGCTTGAAGTGGGTGAAATGTCCACTTGACCTTCAGATTCCCCCTTGACTCAGTTAGGAAAAGTTGATGGTGTGCTGTGCTTTGATGTCTCCCCTTGTTACTGTCTATTAATGTGAACCTTAAGTTCAGAACACTTTTTGGTTGTTCAGCTTAGCATCTCTTAGGGCCATAGCAAGTTCTCTCTAATCTCTGGTCGAAAATCAGATGCTACTGGTATCATTTATATTTCTTTATTCAACAGATTCACAGAGTGCCTTATTTCTGAGAAAAGGGGCTAGGACCAATGCTTATGAGGCAGAAGTGAAATTTTGTGCTTTGTAGGTTTGTGTCTGTGTCTATAAATAAAACAGGATGTTGACTTCCTCAACCCTTCCTAAGAGTGTCATACTATTGGCAAATCTTCAGTAGACCCATTTTGCTCTCTCTGGACTTTCACATTTTCTCTTCTTTACTGTTCTCCATGGCTTTAGTACGGGTAGGGGAAGATTGACAGTGTGCAGTATTTATTTGAGGGAATGGTCGTCCAAGCAGATGAGGACCAGTGGATGGCACTTGTTTATCATCCATAGACACCCCATTGATTCAGATAAATTTGGATTTTCAAACTCTTGTTTGAAATGTAGACTTTCCTTGAGAATAGTGAACTTTATACTCTTAGTGTACATTTAACCTAAATAGTTATTTGAGATCATGCTTCTACCAAAAATCTTTGGGAATTGGGGAGATTGCTACAGACCAGGAAAAGGAGGCTTTTTTTTTTTTTTTTTTAAGAAGCTCCCCTAGGGCATGCCTAAGGTGGTCACAGACTTTCCCAGTTCATGGACCATTAGGACCACATCTGTGTTGAACTTTGAAGATTTTCTATACTACTTAGTTAAGAAGTCAGCTGTTGTCTTTGCCTCCTTCCAGTTTTAATACAAAGTACACCCAGTACAGTTAATACAAGTTCTGACAAGCAAGCTTTTTTCTTGATCACAATGGAAACTATTTGAATCTAGCAGAGTATTCTGGGACACACAATTGTCTGGATTGGACCACACCTCTGGTCCAAAAAAGCTGAGAGGGCTGTTTTTTTAATTTCTTCTTTAAAAAAAAACAAAAAAACATGCAGGTTAACTTGGCCTGCAGGCTCCTAACAAGTTAGTGAGGGAGCTGTACAACTGTGGGGCCCCATCTCTTTAGTAAACAGTGGCTCCCTAGTTCATAATGGCATTCCCTTCTAGGCAAGGAAAATTGGTACTTATATAAGAAAGGATGAAAGTACAGTCATCTCTCAGAATCTGTAGGGGATTTGTTTCAGGACCCCGGGAGGTTACCCTAATCCTTGGGTGCTCAAATTCTTTATATTGCTATAAAGTGACACAGTATTTAAATATAACCTGTACACATCTTTTAGTGTACTTTAAGTCATCTGTAGATTACTTATAATACCTAATACAATATAAGTGCTATGCAAATCATTGTAAATAAACACTATGAAATTAGCTTCAGGGCAAATTCAAGTTTTGCATTTTAGAGCTTTCTAGAATTGTTTTCCCCCAAATATTTTTGGTTTGTAGTTGGTTGAATCTGTAGATCTAGAACTCTTGGATACAAGGGCCAACTGTAAGGTTAAGTTTGAAAAGGCATTGCATTTTCTTATTACCATTTCAAATTAGAGCTACCTTAAAAACAAAGTACGTTAGTATGTATGTATGTGTGTGTGTATGCACCGACCAGCCCAGCTTTTTCCTCAGGTCCATCACTTGTATTTGTTTACAAGTCTTTGTGTTCTGCAGTTTTTGATAGATATGGAAAATCACTTTATTTGTTCAAATAAAGCGTTTGTATACAGCGTTTGCTGTTGTAGTTCAGTTACTGCAGTTACTGTAGGCAGCTGATCAAATAGAGTGCTTTTGGCCTGTGATTCCTATAACTCTAATAAAATCTTTATTTTCACTTCATTTGAATAAGACTGTCTACTTCCATATTGTCTCATGGCTTTTTCCTCATTTGCTGTATATATTTTATAAATTACATATTATAGATTATTACTGGAGAAGGCGATGGCACCCCACTCCAGTACTCTTGCCTGGAAAATCCCATGGACAGAGGAGCCTGGTAGGCTGCAGTCCGTGGGGTCACTAAGAGTTGGACACGACTGAGTGTCTTCACTTTCACTTTTCACTTTCATGCATTGGAGAAGAAAATGGCAACCCACTCCAGTGTTCTTGCCTGGAGAATCCCAGGGATGGGGGAGCTTGGTGGGCTGCCGTCTGTGGGGTCTCACAGAGTCAGACACGACTGAAGTGACTTAGCAGCAGCAGCAGCATAGATTATGACATTTAATTAAAATATTAAGGTCAAAAATTTCATCCCTGTTTTTTATAAAATTTTATATTTGAAATGTTTATGGAGATAACTCCTGTTTTAGTAATTTAACATACAGTTTAATTGGAGGTCATTTCAATCCTAGATGCCCACTTAACATTTTTAATAAAATATCTTATCATTTCATTTTTTATGCTATGTATCTGTACCATGAGCTTGCAAAAGATAGATTCAGTACTTTATTTATCTTTGTATCATCAGTACCTAATTTAGATGATCAGCAGTGTTTTTCAGCTCGACATATTCTTTCATTAATTGCAAATTGGTAGTGGGAGTAAATGACTGAGAAAATCTATAAGTATTCTCTCAAATACTATCATCTTTCATTTTCAGAACCTGAGCAAACCTTTCAGCCTTTAGGTTTTGGAGACAAACACTAAAATTGCCCAGAGTTTTGTCTACTTACTGACAATAGAATTAAATATAATTAATGGGAGTGGAGAGACTAGTTAATTATAAAAGTACAAAAATGTTTGTAATACAAAGTTTAACTTTCTGTATTTGAATATCTTCTTACAGCATATGTAAGTAAACTTTTTGCTCTTTAAGGACGAGATCCTTAAGAGAAGACTGCTACTCTTTGTTCCTATGTTTTATGAATTTAAAATACTTTTATAGAGTATATAAAATGCTATTAAAATTGTAGTAACTTTTGGTTTTTATGCTGTGGTATAATTATCCTTGATTACAGACTTCACAAGAGGTAGTGTATGGAAGAGCTGTTTATCTCACAAACATTTTCACATAAGATTCTAGAACTTACATTCTAAGAATAAAGGCTCTTCTTTTTGAGGTAATTTAAACCTAAATGAATATTATTTCAGAGAAAGATGAACTTTATTTTAAAAAAGGACAACTGTCTTTGGTTTTGAAGTACAAATATTTGTTAGCATGGATAGTTCTGAATACCCAGAATGCTCCCAATGTCTAATTTGATCATATCGCTTCAATTCTTTTCCTAACCTCCCTCCCCCTCTTTAATCCCACCCCAAAGAAAATGCTCAGAAAATGCAACAAAGGCACCAGACACTATTATCAGACTTCTTTTCTTTACTTCACTAGAGTTTCAGTATCTTGAGAAGGAAGGACAGTCTTAAGTGCGGTTTTCATCAGATTATTTGTTCAGTTTCTCAGTCGTGTCTGACTCTTTGCACGGACCCCATGGACTGCAGCACGCCAGGCTTCCCTGTCCTTCACCATCTTCTGGAGGTTGCTCAAACTCATGTCCATTGAGTCGGTGATGCCATCCAACCATCTCATCCTCTGTCGTCCCCTTCTCCTCCTGCCTTCAATCTTTCCCAGCATCAGGGTCTTTCTAATGAGTCAGCTCTTTGCATCAAGTGGCCAAAGTGTTAGAGCTTCAGCATCAGTCCTTCCAATGAATATTCAGGATTGATTTCCTTTGGGATTGACTGGTTTAATCTCTTTGCTGTCCAAGGGACTCTCAAGAGTCTTCTCCAACACCACAGTTCAAAAGCATCAATTCTTGGTGCTCAGTTTTCTTTGTAGTCCAACTCTCACATCCACACACGACAACTGGAAAAACCATAGCTTTGACTATACAGACCTTTGTCGGCAAAGTAATGTATCTGCTTTTTAATGTGCTGTCTGAGTTTGTCATAGCTTTTCTTCCAAGGAGCAAGTATCTTTTAATTTCATGGCTGTAGTCACCATCTGCAGTGATTTTGGAGCCAAAAAAATAAAGCCTCTCACTGTTGCCATTATTTACCCATCTATTTGCCATGAAGTGATGGGACTGGATGCGATGATCTTAGTTTTTTAAATGTTGAGTTTTAAGCCAGCTTTTTCACTCTCCTGTTTTACTTCCATAAGAGAGGCTCTTTAATTCCTCTTCACTTTCTGCCATAAAGGTGGTGTCATCTGCACATCTGAGGTTATTGATGTGTCTCCTGGCAGTCTTGATTCCAGCTTGTGCTTTATCCAGCCTGGCATTTCACATAATGTACTCTGCATGTAAGTTGAATAAGCAGGGTGACAGTGTACAACCTTGACATACTCCTTTCCCAATTTGGAGCCAGTCCATTGTTCCATGTCAAGTTCTACTTACTGCTTCTTTCCCTTCCATTGTTAAGTCAAGACAATTCATTACTAATAGAAAGCAAGGACGACTACTAGGTTTCTGGCTTGGGTAACCAGGTAGATAGTGGTGCCTTTTACATAGATGGGGAGGATAGGGAGGGAGAGGGGTACAAGTTTGGGGTGGGATGCAGAGGTGAAGGGTTGACTAAGAATTCCGGTTCTGACACGTTAATTTGGAGCTGCCTAGTAGATGTTTGGGCTTCCCAAGTGGTGCAGTGGTAAAAAATGCACCTACCGATCCTGCCAATGCGGGAGACACAAGAGATGCAGATTCCATCCCTGGGTCAGGAAGATCCCCTGCAGTAGGAAATGGCAACCCACTCCAGTATTCTTGCCTGGAAAATTCCATGGGTAGAAGAGCTTAGTGGCCTACAGTCCAGGGGGTTGCAAAGAGTTGGACATGACTGAATGACCGAGCACACTCACACAATAGATATTTAGGTCAAGATATTCAGTAGACAGGATCTGTAAGTTAAGTCTGGAGTTTGGAACAGAGGTTGAAGTGGAAATGTAAACTTGGAAGTATTGCCCAGATGTATTGGTAATTTGGATTGTTAAAATAAAATCCCTTTCCAAATCTCTTGATACTTGAAAAAATAAAACAACTTGGAAGTTTTTAGCACGGAGACATTGCTTAGACGCATTGGAATGCCTGGGGTCATCTGAAGAGAAAGTACAGAGACTGAGTAGTCCAAGCCCTGAAGATTATTTAGAGGTCTTGCAGAGGAAAAGCAATCAGTAAAGGAGACTGACAAGGGTGGTTAGTAAAATGGTAGAAAACCCAGGAGAGAGTGGCATTGCAGAAGCTGAGAGAGGAGATGGCCCAGAAGAAAGCGCGGTCAACTGTGTCTATTGCTGCTGAGCACTGACTGAGAGGAAGATAGTGTTAAAATATGATGGCTACATTGCTTGTTCTTCATTTATTCATTTGTTCACTTGTTATTCATTAAACAAATGATTTTCAACTCAGATCTTAAAGTTATTAATATTTGCAACTTGAACCAGTTTTTCATCTCTTATTTTTGTGTCAGTTGAACATACAAATTGACATATACTCTCAAATAAATTGGGGAATATTTATCTCAATTTCTCTATCAAATTATCAATATTTTCTAAGCAATAGAAATTTATAGAAGGGAAAAATGACAATAAAAACCATTACTCAAAAAGGCATCAGGCGTGCCAAAGTGGCCTCAAAAAATTTCAGGATGTTGGATAATTGAGAAAGGTGATAGGCGGATGGAGGGTGGAGGATACACAGGCACTTCTTTTGTATTTTATGTGTTTCTTTATATGCATAATTGATAAGTTGGTGTTAATTGTATCTGTCTGAACTATTTCATTAAATGGAAAAAAAAACCTTTTACACGCACGTCTAGAGAAAGTCTTCAGAATTTGATGATGGCTTCAGTGACAGTGTTTCTTCATTTTCTTTTTTGTTGTCATAAAAATAAGGCAGAAATTAGAATAAAAGGTAAATAAAAGCTCTTTGTTTCCTTTATTAGGAAATATAGCTTACTAAAGAAAAGTTTTATGATTACTTATTGAATTGCAGTACAATTTTATTTATGTAAACTTTGTTCTGTATAGTAAGTACATTATTTCACTGTTGATAAGTATGACCAGTGTATTTGTTTTTTTTTTAACAGGATAAAACCACAAAAAAGTTCAGTAATGTGTACATGGGAGAGATCCAGGAAATCTGAGTAACTCCCTTTGTATATATTTCTAAATAAAATTTTGAGCTCTAGATCCTTGGTCAAGTATCTTTCCTTCATAATTCTTTTCATGGGAAATTCAGAGTCTAATTACATTATTTGGATTTACAGTGCTTATTAAGGAATATGATTCTCTGAGAATGTAAGCACCCCCTTTAATTTGCAGTAAAGATGGATGGATTTAATTTTATTGATTGAAACAGTGTCAAAGACATTAGAAGATAAAATGCTCTACTTTTTTATTCTCAGATGGACCCTTTTGAAGAAAGCAGAATTATCCTAATGTTTTGTTCACAACGGCATAAACAGTAAAAGTTATCTTCTACTGTTTTACAAATATGTTACCCAAAGATCAGTCATGAATCTGGGCTGATAGTTAACTATGTACTAGAGGTATATTTCTATGGATTTACTGTACATTTATTTGCATAGTAAATTCTTAAATAGCTCCTAACTACAGGAGCTCATTTTTTAAGGAACCCTTCAGCAGTCCTTTTATAAAATGAGTAACTTTTTATAAGTACCAATTTTTAGGTTGGATTTTTCAAAATAGTTAACACTGAATGCCCTGTATTTTATTTGTCCTTAATTAATCATGTTTTCTGGGAATGTTAAGAAACCTGTCTGAGTTTCAGCCTTCTTATTTTTAATTCCAGAATTTGACTAGATAATCTCTGAGGTTCATCCTTAAAATTCTGTGATGCTCATTTAAAAATAACTGTGTCATACAGCATTTAAAAAATTATTAAGGGCCTGTGAATTATTAAATGAAAACAATATTGGAACATTGCGGGGAAAGTGAGTGTGATCTCAGTTATGTAGATGGACAGTTACATAGTCTGTCTATTGGGCAGACTACTTGGATGAGGCAGAAAAATCCATAAACTCCTTGCCTAAGAGGGAAAAAAATCTCCAGAACTAGTGGAAGAGATGGTACTGTTTATAGATGAGCTATCTATCAGCTGATGGTTTTTTAAACAATTGTGGTAAGATATATATGACAAAATTTTCCATCTTAATCATTTTTAAGTAGTATAGAGTTCAGTGGTTTAAATGCATTCACATGGTTGTGCGGTTATCACTGCTATCCATCTTCATAACTCTTTTCAAGTTGCAAAAATGACACTGTGCTCACTAAACAATAACTTCCCATTCTCCCCTCCCTTCAGCCCCTGGAAATCATGGTCACACTTTCTGTCTCCATGATTTTGACGACTCTAAGTATCTCATATAAATAGAATCATATAGTGTTTGTCTTTTTGTTAACTTGCTGATTTTACTTAGCATAATGTCCTCAGAGTTCATCTGTGTTGTAGCATAATGCAGAATTTCGTTCCTTTTAAAGGCTGAATAATAGTCTAATGTATATATGTGTGTGTTTGTGTGTATACACTATATTTTGCTTATCTGTTCATCTTTCAATGTATACTTTGGTTCTTTCCACATTTTAGCTATTGTGAATAATGCTGCTATGAAAATAAGTGTACAAATATCTCTTCAACACCTTGCTTTCAGTTCTTTTGGGTATATACCAGAAGTAAAATTGCTGGATCATTCAGTAATTCTATGTTTAATTTTTTGAGGAACTGTCATACTGTTTTCCGCAGCAGCTTTACCATGTTACATTCTTACCAACAGTGCACAGAATTTCAGTTTCTCCACATCCTTGCTAATACTTGTTCTCTGTGTTTTAGAGAGAGGCCATCCTAATGTGGGTGAGGTGGTGTCTTATTGTTTTGATTGGCAGTTTCCGTAATGATAAGTGATATTGGACATCTTTTGATGTGCTTATTGGTCTTTCATATATCTTCTTCGAGGAAATGTCTGTGTAAGTCCTTTGTCCATTTTTGAGTCAGGTTATTTTGTTTTTTTGATGTTGAGTTTCAGGCATTCTCTCTATATTCTAGACATTAGTCCCTTATCAAATGTATGCTTTGTGAACATTTCTTCCCTTTCTCTGAGTTGCCTTGTTATTCAGTTGATGCTTTTGATGCAGAAAATTTAAAAAATTCCTTATGGAATCAGATTTGCCTGTTGTTTTTTGTTATCTGTGCTTTTGGTATCATATCCAAGAAATCATTGCCAAAGCTAGTGTGAAGCTTTTGTCCTGTGTTTTCGTCTAAGAATTTTATTGTTTTAGTTCTTACATTTAGGTTAATTTTTTGAGTTAATTTTTGTATATGGTATTAGGTAAGGGTGAAACTTCATTCTTTTTTGTGTGGATATTCCATTTTTCCAGCACTTTCTGTGGTAATGGTTATGAATAACAGTAAACAAAACAAGTGATCCTGTTATGAGAGACCAATCCATGCCCTTGATTTTCAGGGCCCTGTAGACCACATTGTTTAGAGCATGGTTCAAATAAAAGAAAATTGCTTTTAAATCCTTGTAAAATTACCTTGACATTCTCATTTTTAGTAGCCCTCAACAAGCATATCAATTTCATTATTTCAGTGAATTCCCTGGTTGATTAGCTGGTGACTTGATTTAGTAAACATTTGTCAGGATATGTCTTCCCTGGAGATATACTAAGCTCGGAGTATGTAAGGCATCTTTTCCTCATCCAACAGTGTTAAGTTAGGAAAGTGTTGTGGTAATATTATGAGTACAATTGTCTAAGAACATTAAGAACCTTAGTCTGGATCTTTTGTAACCATAAAAGGCAATGTGTCATGCTTTCCTGTTTTGCATGGATGAGAAGGGAGTAAAAAACACCAAAAGAATTTTTATTGCATAGAAATATTTCCTTCCTAGCAAGGAGTGTGTGAAGCAATAATGAGCCTAAAAAACAATCTTATATATTAATAGTAAGGGGAGAGAAAGGCAGGGAAACACAGTACAGCCACACAGACTCGAGGGCTGATCATGAAACTGCTGATTCCAGCCAGGGTCCCTTCTCCCTCCCTGCACAGCACTTTACTTTAACGTGCATCTTCTCACAGCCCTCTTAAGATGGGTTGGATAAGTTGTAGCTTCCTCTGTTTAGAAGAGGAACTTGTCAGAGTCTGTGGTGCAGATAATTGATGAAGACAGGCTAGAACCACACTTCCCTAATTGCCAATCTGTGGCTAAGACCAGAGGAGTGTCCTTTGTGTTGAGAAATTGTTTTCCATGATGCAGATTGCTCAGTACAGAAGATGTCATTTTTAGTGTATTCAGTGGTAACTTGATCATCATAGACTGTCCCCACGGAATACCATCAGTCCACCCGAACTGAGGGTTTGAGCACAGCTTGACGTGGTCATCACACCTCAGCACATCTTAAGAGCACACATTTTCCACCAGACTGATTCACACTGGGCCCTTCTCACATTGTTAATGACATACTGCTCACACTTCTTTTATTACCATTTCCTTCATCTCGTTCCTAGAAGAACTTAGGTTGCTGAATTGAAATGACTGTGAATCTCTGTTTACACCGAATTAGAAGAGGCCAGTGGCTTCCTGAGTTTGTTTCAGACCCATTGCCTTTCGGTAGACAAATCTGCTTCGTTCTCTGGGTTGGAAATGATACAGCTACTGAAAAGGTACAGGAATTCTGTCAGGTACTCTTCTAAAGATGTGTTTATGTGCAGTTTATTTTTTTAAACAATTCTGCACTGTGTATAAGAATTAAGGTAATAATACCTTAATATATGTTCTTACATATTGTTGTTGTTTAGTTGCTAAGTTGTATCCAACTCTTGTGACCCCATGGACTGTAGCCTGCTAGGCTCCTTCTGTCCCTGGGATTTCCCAGGCAAGAATACTGGAGTGGGTTGTCAGTTCCTTCTCCAGGGGATCTTCCTGACCCAGGGGTCGAACCCATGTCTCCTGCATTGGCTGATATCTTTTTAGTAATGTATCTTTTTAGTAATGAGTTATAGTAACAAAGTGAAGATAATCTAAAATTATTTATTTTCTTCTGAGATGAGGAAATAAATCTTGACTAAACAGAGCTGCCTAACATTTTGTTGGTGTGACGGTGATGTGTCCTTGGGACATGATTGTGGAGGAGAAAATAAAAACCAAGCCATTCACTCTGATACCAGTGATTTGAAAGTGGAGAGCAGTTGTTCTTCAGCATAATGCATTTTTCTGTTTTAGGTTAGAAGTGTCGCATTCCCCGGGAAGATACTACAGTGCATTCTCAATGCAGTGCAACTGTGTGGTGTGAATTCTCTGATGTGGTTGAGAATTGGTATTGCATAGCTTTAAAAGACATGTTTTAAAGATAAAAGAATGAGGAACAGAAATGTGGGAAGAGGGAATACTTTATACCATCTTAATTCTGTTAGTGGTTAAGAACAGCAATGGCCCAGTTACCCCTGGGTTCCAGTCCCATCTTTATCACTGACTCTGACCATGGGCAAGTTATTTGACTTATTTATGCATTTGTATCCTCTTCTCTAAAATGAATGTAATATCTCTTTCATAGTCCAGTTGTAAGGATAAAGTTCGATAACTCATGTCCACTTCATTATAGTCTCTTACATGTAAGTCCTCAGAAAATTATTCTTAAGTCATTTCTTCACTCCTTTATGTAGTTTCCCTCCTATTCTTAGCTTCTCTCATAGCTCAGGTGATAAAGAATCTTCCTGCAGTACAGGGGACCCAGGTTCAATCCCCAGGTTGGGAAGATCCCCTGGAGAAGGGAATGGAAACCCCCTCCAGTATCCTTGCCTGGAAAACACCATGGACAGAGGAGCCTGGTGAGCTGCAGTCCATGGGGTTGCAAAGAGTCGGGCACGACTGAGCGAATAACACTCTCCTCCTATTCTAAGTGAAAATTGATTCTTCCCTCTTCTGTGGAGGTCTCATTTCCCCCCTTACCTTGACTTGTTGAAGAAGTATTAAAATGCAATCCTTTGTCAACCTGTACCATTCTCTTCCTCCTTACCAACTTTGGATGTGAGATGGTGATCCACCCATCATTCTTCACCCTGCTATAGTCTTTCCACCTTCATCTCTGCTTCCACTGCCCCTTTTTGCTGTGCCTTATACTCATCATTGCTTCTCTGCTTCTAAGGTTCTCTCCTCTCTTTGCAGAGTCTTGAGCTATTGCCTCTTCCATCCAGGTCTGTGCCTTGAGCCATTCACTCCCTGTTGTTGTTGTTTAGTTGCTAAGTCATGTCCAACTCTTTTTCAACCCAATGGACGGTAGCCCATCAGTCTCCTCTGTCCATGGAATTTCCCAGGCAAGAATAATGGAGTGGGTTGCCATTTCCTTGGGAATCTTCTTGACCCAGAGATCGAACCCACATTTCGTGTTTGGTAGGCAGTTTCTTTACCACTGAGCCACCTGAGAAGCCCACTCACTCCTAGACGCTAATCCCCTCCCCTTCCTGGTCCCCAAAACCTGCTTCACTACCACCTCCTGCTTCACTACCACTTCACTATCACCTAGCCATGCACTTGGTCTGCTGTGTGCTTTCCCCCTTTTTACAATCTGATGGTAGAACAGTATGGGAGAAATTTCCAGAACCATGCTGATTTGGTCCACTACCAATTTGTGATTCTAATTTCACTTTGGGCCCTTTTTGTGGCTCAAAAATTTCTTATCAATTCTTTAGCATATTTTCTGCAATGACTGAAAATATATATTCCATTTTTTCTGTGCTTCCAGTTCTAAGTAGCCATCCTTCCTCTTGGGAAATGATTTTACCTGTTACTTCATGAGATTATTGATGTTTCTTGCTACTGTGTATGTATGGTCATGATCCCTGGAAAACTCATAACAAAATGTTACCTGGCAGCATTGTATCTCTGAGGTCTGATTGAACCTTCAAGTAACCAGGTATCTAACTCTTGCCTTTGTCTTAGCTTTAGAAAGTGGCCATCTTTGACATAGACGATGTTTCCTTCCTTGTATGTGTGTATTCAGTAATTTGATGAACTGTGTTTATTGAGGGCACTGTCCCATGTTCAGTAGTAAGAGATGTTAAAAAGAGAGTAAAACACATGCAGTTTTTACACTTGTGCTAACACTTAGAGAAGGTCTAAAGACAGAAAAGTCACAGAAACTACCAAATTGACTAGAATAAGGGTCTGAAAAGGCCTCTGAAAGGGTGTTAAGAGGGAACTCAGAGCTGGGCTTGGAAAAGAGATGTGTCAACAGCCTGAGAGCAGGCCTTGACTCTGTTGAGAGATGCGTGCAGATAGGCATTTCTCTAGCAGACAACATAAATGTAAACCCTTGTAGAAGCTTGTACATAGAATGTACCCATCATTTTTTTCTGGGTGTGTTGAATTGTATTTGAAAGTAGAACTTGGAAGGGCTCTATAACCTAGGCAGTTCCTTTCCTCCCTTCTAGTTATAGGTCTTGAGGGAGCCAAGGGGTATGTGGAGGGGAGGATGTTTATTTTGGTTGTACACCTTGGGTGTCTCCATTTCAGGTGGTTTCCTGAAGAGAGAGTGTTGATGCCTTTTCATGTGCTGTTGACATTTTAGTCTGTTGCTGAGGAGAATAATCCTAGAGATTTGATCCATTGGAGGAATCCAGGAAGCCTAAGTGGTGGACTCTGACAGCTGGTCTAGACCGGTAGTTTAGGGGCCGTGGTACATGAAAACAAGGCCTAAGAATCCCTTCTTCTCATAGTCTGTTAGGAAACCATGATAAAGAAAGAAACCCGAGGTAAACTTTTAAAGTGTCCCCATTTTTGACACCTTCCCAGTCCTGTGTACTTTATTTTAAAAGATAGACTATGTATTTGGGCTTGCTGGTGTCATTTTACTTAGTGTAGTGTTAGAAGCACACCAGACTAATCTCTTTTTTATTTTTGTTTAAAAAAAGAAAAAGAAGGTTGCTCTTACAGACTGAAGAATAATAAATAGTACTAGGACCAATAAAAGGAAGGCATTTCAGTCCATTTTTACAAGAAATAACACTTTCAACCTTTCCACTTTGTGTATTTCCCAACTTGAATACTGCTCTTAAATGTCATTTATAATCAGCTGTAACATAGGGAATGTTTTAAATACCACATTTCAGTTGGAGATGAATAGAACATAACTTATATTGTGTTAACAAATACATAAATTGCTCTAAGGTGCATATTAAGCTTTAATGGGCAAAGAGATAAGTATTTTGTGTCTGTTAATGTTTAACTCAAGTAACAGTAAATCTCTAAAGTCTACCAAATCATGAAATCATTGCACAATGCATGGTGCATTGTGAATGTATTCTTCAGAAGTGATTTATGCATCTGACTTTTATGGCACTGAATTTCAAAACCTCATAAAGAAGTCTTTTAGAGAAATGTCATGCTGACCTGTGTTGAGGGAGAGGTAAGATTTGCCTGTGTGATCAGCTTCATACCAACTTCACTTTCAGAATTATAGATGTAGTTGAAAAGTTACATATTGCTGATATTCAATAAGTATTTGTTAAATGAATTAATTACTTGAGTCATGTGTTAATGATTTCTCTAAAATTTGAGCTTTTTAGCCCCAATAACTGAAAGTTTATTTCTCGTATATCATATTATCATTCTTTCCTTCCTGTTGGGCAAACCGAAGAGAATCTTAGTGTTTCTGGGACTTTGCCTCAGGATCATCACAAACTACTTGTATGTACTTTAAAAATTCATATCATGGCATCTTTAATATATGGCAGTTTTAATATTTTGGCATCTCCTACACATTGATTTATCAGGGAAAATTATGTCTTTATTTTACTTTAAATGAAGTACTGTTTTCAGAGATGATTTCCTTAAATCCATCTGCACTGAAAAAATGTAATTGATCTGACATTTTGTAAAGGTTTCATTGAATTATATTCTTGTCTTATGCTGTGCAAGGATACATACGTATACATTTTCAGCTAAGATTGGCTTTAGGATGTGTTAAGGAAAAAAGATAACAGTACATATTTTATGATCAATATATTTTAATTAGTCAGTTTTCAAATGAGCTTGTCCATCTGTAAATTGTAGATAGGATATGCCCAACTGCAGGAAAAAATGATTTAGCACTTAGACAAATAGAAGAAAGCATTTTGGATATATCTGTGTGAAGCTCATATCCACATGGATATGGCTGGTTTGTGTATGACCCAGTGTTCTAACACATTGACACAATCCCCAGTACAAGGAAAAACTTGACTTGGGCTTTAAAACACAAATACTCTTTGGGTTCATAAAACAATTTTTTTTTTCCCCATTCCTAACTAAATTAATTTAATTATTTATTAACCACTGTGAGTAAATTTGGACCCTGGAGTAAACATGCCTCCATTTTTGAGGAGCTTACATTTTCACTTTACCAGTGGAAGGGTTTATCAATGAATACTTGTTTAATGCATGTGGACACCTGTTTCAGGGTTAACAGTTGTTTTTAAGTTTAGCATGGCATGGCATGTAAGTTCCTTTTGTGATTGATTGAGGTGTTTTTTTTTTTTTTTTTTTTCTTGCCTGAAGGAAAGCAAATGTTTAAATATGCTTTCAAGGGCCTTATCTATTTTTCTAGTCTTGTGATTTTATAATTTAACTACTGTAAAACTTCTTTGAAATAGTAAAACAAGTACTTTGGTAGAGATGTATTTTTCTCCTCTTCAAATGAATAATTTCAAAAAAGTTCTAAGGACAAGCACAAAAATGTACCTATAAGTCTCAAATAAATTGCATTTTCCTTGATTCCAACATGGTTTCTTGAATTGTTTCTAATGGCTTCATATATCTTAAAAATATCTGTGTAGTCAGCCTACTCTCCAAATTGTTGTTGTTCAGGTGCTCAGTCATGTCCAGCTCCTTGCAGCCCAGTGGACTGCAGCATGTCAGGCTTCCCTGTCCTTCACTATCTCCTGGAGTTTGCTCATACTCATGTCCATTGAGTTGATGATGCCATCCAACTATCTGATCCTCTCTCGCCCCCTTCCCCTCCTCCAAATTAAGAGAAAACAAATGTTGACTTGGTTTTCCTCTGCTCTGCCACTGTACTTTAGCAACTTTTTGATTTATTTTTGTTTCAAGAATGCAAAATTAATTTTAATATCTGTTTAAGCAGATCTTCTCTGCAAATTAGCAGAGAAGCAACCCTGCTGTTCGAACAAAACAAAAAAGTCTACTCATGTAATTCATCATAATATAGTTGCCTGTTCATTTTGTCCTTCTTCAGTGTGGATAAACAGAAGGTGAATGTGTAGGCAGTTGGGACCCTTTTGGCATGGAGACTCTTATCTTTCTAGGAAATTGTCTTATATTTTTTCTTTGAAAATGTACTCCATTTCATTTTCTTTGTTCTCTTTCTCTAGAACTCCAGTTTATTGGAAATTAGACTTCTGGATTATATTTCTTTCCTTTTTTTTGGTTATGCCTCTCCTGATTCTCTTTGCTTTTCTTCATTCTACTTTCTGGGAGGTTTTTTTTTTTTTTTTTTGTCGTTATCTTTTCCATTGATATTTTAAACTTTGCTATCATATCTTTAGGATATTAATTCTGTGTTTTTTTAATTTCAGTTTTTCTCTGAGTTCTTTCTTGTTTATGTTGGAAGCTTTCCTTGAAAACCTGGTAGTTCTTTTATATTTAAGAATGAGATATTAAGAGTCTAAACAGAAGCTGTGTCTTGCAGTGGGTGGTGGTGGGGGAAGAGAGATTGACTTTGTGTTTGTGTGTGTGTAGGGAATGCTTCGGAGAAGGCATTGGCACCCCACTCCAGTACTCTTGCCTGGAAAATCTCATGGGCGGAGGAGCCTGGTAGGCTGCAGTCCATGGGGTCACGAAGAGTCGGACATGACTGAGCGACTTCACTTTCACTTTTCACTTTCATGCCTTGGAGAAGGAAATGGCAACCCACTCCAGTGTTCTTGCCTGGAGAATCCCAGAGACAGAGGAGCCTGGTAGGAGGCCGTCTATGGGGTCGCATGGAGTCGGACATGATTGAAGCGACTTAGCAGCAGCAGCAGTAGCAGGGAATGCTTATTGAGGACTCAGCTGTGGAAAAGATCAGGCAGTGAGCACTCTTTTTCACTTGGAGATACTCAATGGCCAGAATCAGTAGGTGCTTCTGGAGGAATTTTTAACTTCTCTAGAGGGTAATATTTTGTCTCCTGCCTGGAGACAGAGGAGAGGTGTGAGAACATAGAGACCCGACTGCTGACATTCTAGGAGTGAATTTCTGGTTTCAGCTCTGTAATGTGAAGAGTACGAACAGCCTAAGACCCATCCTTACCACAAGAAAAATGCTGGACAGACAGATTTTTGTGAACCTATCAAAGAGCCAAGGTCACAAAACAAATGACCACCCCCAAATCTGGAAAGAGACAGGGGCCTTCAATAGATAAGAACATAAGCATTCTCTTATCTGAAGTAGAAGTCACTGCATGGTGGTAGGACGATGGAACTAGAAATTTTGATGAATTGCTGGAAGCCAAGGCTGTTGAGAACCTGATGTTTCTGGGGCCCACAGCCATAAAAGAACTCTGTTCCTCTTTTGCAATCTTATACTTAGAAGATTCTCTCCTTTTCTTTTGGCTTGTTCTCATCTAGATGTTTAGGATCATAAATGGCTAGTATTCTACTGAAACTTGTCGTTTGGGTGCATAAAGTGGTGACAAGCATAGTTCTTTATAGCTGGACCCCAGTGATGGCCCTAAAGCTCTTTCTTAGGGTCCCCTCCCAAGCAGCAGGGCTTTAAATTGAACTGCTCTGGAGCTGCACATGTGGAAGACGATGGCCCGTGAACTCCTGCAATTATTCTTTCTCCCAGGTGAGGAAACTTCTCAGGGCAGGGTGACTATTGAATTCCCAAGAGATTCTGAGCTCTTTGATGCCAGTGGTGCTCAACCCTGGCTACATTTGAAGAGCTTTCACAACTCCTAATTGCTTAGGTCACACCCAAGACCAGTTAAATCAGAATCTCTGGGGCGGGGTCCCAGACACCTATAGTTTTTTAAACTCTCCAGATGATTTCAAAGTCACTGTTCTGAAGGACAAATTAAATCTTTTCATTTCTGAGTAGCCCTCTGTATCTTCAGAGACAACCTGGAAAAATAATCTCTGACTGACTGTATCTCAGTACACACCTGGTAGGATTCTGTAGCCACTTTATACCCTGTGGCTGATAGGCCACACTCATTGTGTATCTGTGTGTGTATATCTGCCTCGATGTGACAAATCTTCTGTTTTATTATTGTATCCTAAGTATCCAAAATCACTGCAGGTGGTGATTGCAGCCATGAAATTCAAAGATGCTTGCTCCTTGGAAGGAAACTTATGACCAACCTAGACAGCATATTCAGAGAAGGCAATGGCACCCCACTCCAGTACTCTTGCCTGGAAAATCCCATGGACGGAGGAGCCTGGTGGGCTGCAGTCCGTGGGGTTGCTAAGAGTCGGACACGACTGAGCGACTTCACTTTCACTTTTCACTTTCATGCATTGAAGAAGGAAATGGCAACCCACTCCAGTGTTCTTGCTTGGAGAATCCCAGAGACAGAGGAGCCTGGTAGGAGGCCGTCGATGGGGTTGCACAGAGTCGGACACGACTGAAGCGACTTAGCAGCAGCAGACAGCATATTCAAAAGCAGAGACATTACTTTGTCAACAAAGGTCCGTCTAGTCAAGGCTATGGTTTTTCCAGTGGTCATGTATAGATATGAGAGTTGGACTATAAAGAAAGCTGAGCACTGAAGAATTGACGCTTTTGAACTGTGGTGTTGGAGAAGACTCTGGAGAGTCCCTTGGAGTGCAAGGAGATCCAACCAGTCCATCCTAAAGGAGATCAGTCCTGATGTTCATTGGAAGGACAGATGTTGAAGCTGAAACTCCAGTACTTTGGCCACCTGATGGGAAGAGCTGACTCATTTGACAAGACCCTGATGCTGGGAAAGATTGAGGGCAGGAGAAGGGGACAACAGAGGATGAGATGGTTGGATGGCATCACTGACTCAATGGACATGGGTTTGGGTGGACTCCGGGAGTTGGTGATGGACAGGGAGGCCTGGCCTGCTGCAATTCATGGGGTCGCAAAGAGTCGGACACGACTGAGCGACTGAACTGAACTGGAGTGTCTAGAACAGTCCCTGTCCTAAAAGGTTATCAAAGATATTTGTAAAATTAATGAATTCAGCTTTTTTTCTTTAAAAGGGGGCATAGACTGTTAAATGGTCAAAACATCATTCCACAGTCTTGATTGTTAAGGGCTATACCAGCCTGGACTGTGTGGCCTTCAGTGAGGAAAGACCTTTCCTTTTCCCGTAATGTGTGTTTTGAATACCCATGGTTTGCAGAGGGCTATGACGGCTGTGATAAAACACATACCTTTGACACTGTGCCTCGGAAGAACTAAAACTCAGAGAGCCAAACCTTTAGAGAAATAACAAACTTCTCAATACAAAAGTGAAAAATCACTGTGAGCTGGATTCATTTGTCCATTTAACAAGTGGGTTTTGACCATCTCTATCTTGTACTCATTGTTCTAACTATAGGAGGCCCTGAGGTCAGTTCAACAAATTCCCTGATATTGGTCAGTAATTTAAAAATGTAACTTTAGGGCCTGATTTTCATTCTTTTCATAGTCATATTTTGGACCAGAGCCCAAATAATGGATTTCTGGCTCTTATAATAGATGATGAAATCTGTAATTGCACTTGTAGTTTATAGTAAACAATCTGATAAGAAAAAAAAGTGGATATTTTTATTATCCTTATTTTATAGATGAGGAAACACTTTTTAAAAATTATTTATTATTTATTTTTGACTGTGCTGGGTCTTTGTTTCTGTGAGGGCTTTCTTTAGTTCTGTGAGCGGAGGCTACTCTCTCCTTTCTATAAGCAGGCTTCTCACTGTGGTGACTTCTCTTGTTGTGGAGTAGTAGCTCTAGGTGTGTGGGCTTTAGGAATTGAAGTTCCTGTGATCTTGGAACAGAGTCTCAGTAGTTGTAGCGCACAGGTTTAGTTGCTCCAAGGCATAGGCTGCTACTGCTAAGCTGCTTCAGTCGTGTCCGACTCTGTGCGACCCCATAGACGGCAGCCCACCAGGTTCCCCCATCCCTGGGATTCTCCAGGCAAGAACACTGGAGTGGGTTGCCATTTCCTTCTCCAATGCATGAAAATGAAAAGCAGCCCACCAGGCTCCTCCATCTGTGGGATTTTCCAGGCAAGAGTACTGGAGAGGGGTGCCATTGCCTTCATATGGGATCTTCCCGAAATAGGGATCGAACCTGTGTCTCCTGCGTTGGTAGGCAGATTCTTTACCACTGAGCTACCAGGGAAGCCCAAGATGAGGAAACACTTTTAATGTACTTCGAGTAACTTGCCCAGGTTCATAACCAGTAGTAGGACAACGGATTTCAATCTAGGTCCTCCTGTATCTTCAAATATTCAGAGTAAGAAGCTTAGTATTTTGCTTGTTACATTATGGCAGATTGGATTAACTTTGTACTTAGTGCAATGAAGTTACTGTTAAAAATTTAGTTACAATAAATCAGTTTCAATGCCATTAATATTTGTTTTGAAATCACCCAACAGCTATCCCTTTTAAGCTCTGTGGTGTTTTTGTGTGCATGTGTGCGTATGTTTAATGAGTTAGCATAATTTTACAGGAAGATGTGACCTTTTGAAGGTGCCTTCAGATGAGTTGGCAGAGCCACTCATTACACTTAGGAATGGTTTTTCAGTCTCCAGTGTTCAAATAATCTTGGAATAATTTTTACCTGTCTTTGTTAACAGGGATTATACTTACAACTTCTTA
The DNA here is from genome assembly GCF_027580195.1 of Bos mutus. Classification (NCBI taxonomy): domain Eukaryota; kingdom Metazoa; phylum Chordata; class Mammalia; order Artiodactyla; family Bovidae; genus Bos; species Bos mutus. The sequence continues at coordinate 35,116,471 of NC_091627.1, forward strand.
ACTCCTAATACACGATTAAAAGGTAGTAATCAAGAGATGGCCAAATGACAGAGAACTTGTATCTGGCACAAAGAACTTAGGTCATTGAGAAAAGTAAATTGCCTCTTCCAGTTTCTATTCTAGCTGTTGTTTTCATGTCCTCATTGTCTTTCCTGAAGATTTCACCTATCAGAATATTTAGTTTTAGACTTGAAATAGATAGAAATGGTTCTAGCTCAGGGTGCCTCCAAGGGGGTTGTTTTTCTTTAAGATCTCTATTCTTTAAGACAGATGTATCTTCTGGTTTATCTCTGGAAGATATTCATGTGTAAATTATACATATAGCCAAGCAAAGGACCCACGGCCAAGTAGAGTCATTTTGTTTCTGGAATTGGAGGGCAAGGGTAAAAGCCCAGACTTGACATTTGCTGTGAGCGCAACCTTGAGCAAATTACTTAGCTTTCTGAACCTGTTTTCTTACCATGAAGATTAGGATTGTACAATTTGTGTTTCTGTATTCCTGGGTTTTGGGAGAATCAAGCGAGACATGTGTAAACACACATTCTTAACTACCAAGTGCTGTGTAAATGATGGACTTCATTGTTTAAAATCTACCATGGTGATCATGTTGTTTTCCTCACTCTTTAGCCTTAATAAAATATTTCCCCCCTGATACTACCTTTATATTTTAGTTTTTCAATTTCATGTAAAGATATGAAAGTAGTCAATTTGTTTTCACGTACGTTCTGCTCTCCATCAGTACTTCTTGTTTTCCAGTCCTAAAACAATTAAAATGCAGCCAAATGTCAATTAAAACCTTGCTTTGATTAAAAATGGTGTAAAAAATGCTATTTTCTTTAATTGAGTTTTTTTTTTTTTTTTTTTGTAATCAAATGGATACATGATACTTAGGTGTTACCTGCTCGGAGTTTCAGTGTTTTCTGTTGAACTTGCCTGGGAAAGTAGGGGTGCCCTTCCTGGTAGGGGTGGGGTTGGGGTAGGGCCAGGGAGACTAGAGTGTATCTTGGATGACTGTAGGAATGGGAAGTAGTAGAGTTTCATTGCTGCTTATGGTGTGAATGGAACAGTTTTGTTTCTCAGAGTCAGGGAAGCATGTGTAAAGATACAAGCAGTAAGTAAATACAAATCTCTGATGTTTAACATCATCCTGAATTGCTTCCTTGTCTCTGAAAGATAAATTATTAGGACTAGGGAATATGGAGTTAAAATGAAATATGGCTTAGTTTTCTCCTTATGCTACCCTGGGAAAATAATTTTGTCAATAAAGGTGTGTGTGTGTGTGCTTTAGTCACTCAGTCGTGTCTGACTCTTCGTGAACCCATAGACTGTAGCCCACCAGGTTCCTCTGTCCATGGGGATTCTCCAGGCCAGAGTACTGGAGTGGGTTGCCATGCCCTCCTCCAGGGAATCTTCCCAACCCAGGGATCGAACCTTGGTCTCCTGCATTGCAGGTGGATTCTTTACCATCTGAGCCACCAGGAAAGCCCAAGAGCACTGGAGTGTGTAGCCGATCCCTTCTCCAGGGGGACTTCCTTACCCAGGAATCGAACTGGGGTCTCCTGCATTGCAGGTGGGTCTTTACCAGCTAAGCTACCCTGGAGGCCCCAATAAAGGTGTACAATATGCTTATATAATAATTTCTCTAATTGTCTTACACGTAAAATTTAGCAACCATTCTCTGAATTTGCCATTTTCAATCTATGCGTTGCTAAAATCAGCTGTAAATTTCAGCCCATCAGTGTAGTAGTAGAATTGGTTATTATGAGGCCAGAATAACTCTACCAAAACCTACTAGGATACTGCAAGAATAGAAAATTATAAACTGTTATCCATCATGTGTGAGCACACAGAAAGTTTTAACGAAATATTAGCAAATAGAATTAAATATTATATTTAAAATGATAATAATACATCATGACCAAGTAGAATTTTTCCCTGGAATACAAGGTTGATTTAACTTCCAAAAAGCAATGTAATTAACTGTGTTAACAAAGAATAAAAATATGATCACTTCAGTAGAAACAGGAAACACATTTGACAAAATTCAATACCCATTCATAATGAAAGAAAAGGAAAGCTTAGTGAACTATTAAGTATTAATAGAAGGTAACATCTTCAGTCTGATTCAGGGCATCTGTAGGAAAACCGTAAGTAACATCATACTTATGATGAAATGTTGAACGTACTAAGCATCAGGAAAAACACAAGGATGTCTGCTTTTACTACTTGCATTCAACATTGTATGGGATGTGCTAATCTGTGCAATAAGGCAAGAAAAATAAATAAGAGACACAACGATTGAAAAGGAAGAAGCAAACATGTATTTGCAGACATTACAACTGTGTATGTAGAAAATCCAATAAAATCTACAAAAAGGCAATACCTTTACAAAGGGTGAATTTAGCAAGAGCATAAGATACAAGGTTAATATTAGAAATAATTTATTATGTTTAAATACACTAAGAGAAGAACTAGAAAATGTAATTAACAACAACTTCATTTAAAGCAGCATCAAAAACATAAAATAGTTAGCAATAAAATTAATTAAAAATGTAGAAGATCTCTACACTGACATCTACAGGATATTACTGAGGTAACTTATAGACCTAAAAAAATGGAAAGATAAAACATGAGGTAGACCCTGGGAATCTTGAAAATACCCCACGATGCCTTGAAACAGGGGCCTGGGGGAAAAATAGGTTAGAATGGGTTCCTAAAACTGCCATAGTACTCTGTACCTAAGCAATCAGTCTTAATCATTATATGGAGCCTCCCTCAGCCCCTCCCTCCGTCCCTCCTTCTTTTTTTCCCTTTGTTACACACACGCGCTCACACAGACGCACACTATCATACCTTAATCACTTGTACTTTTATTTCTGCCATCCTCGTGGACTGTGAGCCCTTACAGGTTCAGGATCATAGGATCTTATCTTCTTTGTCTTCGTATTCTCAATATCGGGCTTAGTCTCTCTGGCATGTGTTCCCTGAGTAAGCTGTGCAAAATACGTTTTGCTGGTGTCATCTTCAGGCCATTCTTTTTGGTTTCCATTGAAGTATAAAATGGCAACTTTTGAGGAACTTAGTTTAAGATGTGATTTGTCCCTGTTGTATTTAGTCTCACTGAATTTTAATCATTAACAGATCTTTGGGCTATTTTGATCCAGATTTGAAGAGTAATCTTTCTATCCATTGTCTGCATGTACTTTACCATCATGAAACGCTCATAAAGAGTGTTTTCTGTGTTAATCCCAACAATTTCCATGTGGTAGATAGGACATATACTATATATATATATATATATATATATATATATTTTTTTTTTCCATTCTCAGGAGGAAATTGAGCCAGAAGGTAAACAGCTTGCACTGGGTCTTGTGGCTAGTACCTAGTAATGCTGGGAGGGCTGAACCCATTTCTTTTTTTAAAATAATTTTTGACCACACTGCAGAGGCATGGGAAACCTCCCTGACCAGGGATCAAACCCATGCCCCCTGCAGTGAAAGCGTGGAGTCTTATCATCAGGGAAGTCCCTGAACTCATGTCTTTTTATTTCAAATTCATTTTTCTTTACTCCACCATATCACTCACCACCATCTTAGTTGAGCCATTTGCCCCTCTTTTGGAGAAGACAGCAAGTCAGCAACATGGTGTCAGCACTCTGCTCACTTTATTCTCTGCATAACCACACCTTGCTTTGGGGGCCAAGAGCCAGCTATTGTGTATACTTGTAATGACAGTAAATATAGAACATTAATTTCCTTGTGGTTTCTTTTCAATATTTAACTTCTCCGTAATTTAGTTTTTTTGTAGTGTAACCATTCCTTTGTTTGTTTACTTGTTCATTCTTTTATCCGTCCAGCAAATGTTTATTGACCATCTACTGTGTTTTTCAGGTGTTGAATAAAACTGGGGCTGAGCCCTCAAAATGTTCACAGTTAGTGGGGAAACAGATAAGAAATCAATTACTATAATAATTAAGAGAGAAAAGCAGACTACCTTGTGAAATATTTTAACCAGTCTGAGAATCAAACATTAATACTGCTGTTAGAGATTGACAACATGAATCTATGGCAAACTAGGGGGTGGGAGGGCTAACTTATGAAATGATAACCAAATTCTTATCTGTCCTGAGCCTGGTTGAGGAACACATTGAAATGTCCAGCAGTATTTTCTGGCCTGTTCAGGGCAGGCCCAGGTTAGATCACCAGAACAATGAGCTGTCCCTTCTCAAATTTAATTTAAGTTTTAAATCAGATTTGAGAAAGTTTTCTATAAAAAAATTAAAAGCAACTCAAATATCTATTTTTATGTAGAGAAAGAAATGACAACATTATATTTAAATTCAGTATTAACATCTGTAATGAGGATAATTTAAGGTCTGTACAGTAAATGCTTTGTTAATTCAGAGACCTACTTTTTAGTCTTGGTCATAACTATGCCTGGCCCAGGTAGGTACTCAGTAAATCTTCATTAAATATTTACTTTAATTAAAATTTATTTCATAAAATAAATTGAAATTTCAATTTATTTCAATAAATTTCCATTTATTTTTCAGTAAATTTAGAGGCATTAAAAAAATCTAAATATAAGTAGAAAGAGAAGATTGTGTTAGTCACATAATATAGTGTTTTAAGATACTCCTCTTGGTCTGACGTAAGTATTCAATTTTTAAAAAAATAATAAGCTTTAAGCTTTCTTACAAATGAAGAATCTGATGAATATTTGGTTATAAGTCAAATGTAGGTTAAGTCATATAATTACAGAATGTTAAGAGTAGAAAAGCTTTAGAAATGATCTAGTCCAATTTTAAAGTTAATGTAAATAAATAGATTCTGAGTCATTTACATGACTCAGAAATTGAAATATATAAACAGGTACACGTTGATAAAAAACTCACTGCCATCCCATTTTCCTGAGCCCCATTCACCTTCCAGTTCTCTATAGACAATCACTTTTATTACTTATTCTTATATATCATGGACAAGAGGAACCTCGTGTGCTATGGTCCATAAAGTCACAAAGACTGGTACACAACTGAAGCAACTTAGCACAGCACAGCACACACACGTTTCCTTCCAGGATGTCTTTATACCAGTATGTGCATGTGCATATATGCAGTCTTACCTATCCTTCTCATACAGGTGTCATACCACATACACTACTCTGCATTTCAGAGTTTTTTTCCTTAACAAATGTATTTTGGCAGTCTTTTTATGCTCCCGTATAGCCCCCTGTTTCTATGTTTTTCACACATGCCTAGTAGTTTATCATGTGAATGTATCATGGCTTCTTTAATCATCCGCTGGAGACACCTGATTGTTTCCAAACTTTGGCTATTATAAATAAAGCTGCAGGTGAATAACTTTGTATATGCGTTATTTCCTGTATTTGCTGGTATATTTGTAGGCCAAATTCCCAGAAGTAGGATTTCCAGGTCAAAGGATAAATGCATTTGTTATTTTGGTGGGCAATGGCGAGTTTCCTCCATAGTCATCACTCCATTAGGAGTGACAGAGTGAGGACATTTCTCCAGGAGGTCTTTCTAGACCAAGTTTTGGTCAGGTGCATGTCTTCTGAGCTCCCATAATACCTTTTGCCTCCCGTAGCAAAGCCTTTATCACATGTGCTGTAATTGTTGATTTATTTACCTGTCTTCCTGACTACATGTTCATTACTATAGTTTTGATACTTAACACAGCACAGATCCTGATGCAGAGTTGATACTCAATAAATATTTGTTGAATGGATGAATGGAAACAAGTTCAGTCTTTTGATTTATGGTCCTCCTTCCTTCCTACTTTCATTTTTTCTCCTTCCTCCCTCTTCTTGACCACATGAAATCAGGCAGGACCCATATCATACACCGAAAAATCTGGGACTAGCTGGGGAGATCAGTGGGGAGATGGGAACAGGAGGCAAAGCTTTGTACCCAACCCTGGCCTAATTGGATTTTCATAATTTATTCTACTAAGTAGTTATGGTTGTGATACCTTAAAATGGTCTTTCATTGCCTAATTAAGCTATATATATTTCCAGGGTTCATTTTTCTTGGACCACTTTTTCAATTAAATTCTGTTGATTGACTCTTTTTCTTGATATGCTATGGGTAGTAACCTTACATCACATGCATCACATCTCACCAGTCTACTCTCTCTGTCTTTAGATGTCTAATATCATATTGCATTCTATTGGTATCTTTATATTTGATATATTTAGGGGAATAGATATTTTTATCATGGAAAGTGTCTTGTCTGTGATAATATTTTACTTTTGGGGGAGCAGTTTTAAAGTTCTCTCTCTTCCGTAGTTGGAATAAATATGCTATTCTAGTTTCTTCTACGTGTATTTTCGCTCTTTAGCTTACATGTATGAATGAGCTTAAGGCTCTAAGTTACTTCTTTGCATTTGGGTTCACTTCCCAGTTGCTCAGTAGCACCTTTTCCTCTCATAGGATTGCTTTAGCCTGGTCATTATTTATGAATTCTATTCTGAGTTTTTTCTGCTTCAACTAATACCCTGTCTTTCTTTAAGAAATAATTTTCCTTTTGTAACAATTTAAATAGTTGGAAACCACTATCATAACTTCAGTGTTTTTCTTTTGGTGTTTTTCCAACTTTTCAGACAGATGTGTTTTAGTACCAATATCAAATTCTGTAAAATCAGTATTTTATTTAATCTACATAATAATTTGGGGAATGTTGTCATCTTTACTATATTTAGTTTTCCCAGCATGGAGCAAATTATATTTCTCCATTTATCCATCGTTCTTTAATTCAACTATCAGACCTTATGTCATTTTGAATAAGATGTCTCTAATTTTCTGATTTAAATTAATACCCACTTACTGAAATTTTTGTCATCGTTATGAATGGGGTCTCTTCCACTGCATTTTTTAGCTGTGGCCCTTGTTACTTAGGCCCGTAGTAGTTTCAAATGGCTTTTTATCCTGCAGTTTTGCTGAAGTCGTTACTTTAAATAATGACTTAGTTTTTTTTTTTAATTTTAAATATTTTTGTGGATTTTTTTTTTTGGTTCTGATTTTTGTTTTTTGGCCATGCCACACAGCATGTGGGATCTTAGTTCTCTGACCAGGGATCAAACCTGCACCACTTGCACTGGAAGCATGGAGTCTTAACAACTGGGCTGCCCGGGAAGTCCCAGCTAATTTTAGATTGATCTTAGTAAGTTGTATAACCATGTAATTTCACAACATGATGTTGAACTATGTCATATATAAAACATTTCTTCTTACCTTTCTATGTTTGTACTTTTTAATCCTTTTCCTAATACCTAATGGTTCATTCAGTGAAGTAACTATTAATATCTTCACTTCCCTAAGAACTAGGAAATAGGGGAATCAAATTACCCTGTGAAAGCTGTAGCCAGCACATAAACAGATGAAGATATTAACATGAGATATTCTCTTTGGGAGGTGAAATGGACCCCAGATGAGCGATATTACACCTGTTTGAATGTAATCATGTATCTGGAGAAAGAGTATATCAAATGAAAACTAAGGAAAGAAGAGGGAAAAAAGATTACTATAGAGTCAGTTTGGTAGTAACTGTTCCAGTCTTATCCAAGGTAAAGGAATGGGTGAATTTTGAATAATCTGAATTATTGCAGGATAAAAGGCTATTTGAATCTACTACAGACCTATGTGCCATGGGCCACAGCTAGAAAATGCACTGGAAGAGACCCCATTTAGAGTTGGATGCAGGAGGATGTTGCTCATAGTCTAAGCACTCCTAGTATCCCACTGGCCCCACTGACAGGATTATTCCTACGGTGAGCTTGACGCATCAGGCTTTATTAAAATGCAGTTCCTCTAGCTCACCTGGGTTGCCTGGCAGCCCACATGGGTCTTTCTCATGCAAAGAGCATGCGGTGATAAAGGGGCTTGAAATATTCCATTCCCTGTGACTAATTTATCATTACAAAGCAATGGACTGGTATTATGGGGATAGAACACACTAACCACGTGAAATTGGAATATTTTAGTACCTAATTTCCCATAGTAAACTAACAAGTTAGCATTCTGGATGTATGTCACCTACCCCTGGGCCCTGGCCCTGCAGTTGGTGTGCAAACAAAATTGAGTTTCTGAGCTCAGAAGGCTCAAAAAGAATATAAATGTGCTCCTGAGGTCTCTTGGAGAGAGCCCGACAACCTGGCTGTGGTGTTTGCATTGGCAAAAGGCTGAGAATGAGTATTTTAGTTTTCCAAGAGCACTTACTGCAGTGATGCTGTGATTCTTATCACTTGTCCTTTTCATGTGATGAATTTTAATATTTTCCTTGTGTCCAGTCATGCAAGTGTAAACTTTGCTTGTTCATAGTGGAAAATTATTTTAATGTTGTCTTATATTTTATTTATTAAGATTTTTGTTTAGTTATTAGAGCCATACTCATAAAAAACTATTGTGACTATCTTGTCTGTTTATGGGAAATAAAACCATATTTCCTTTTATTTCATAATGTATATAAATGTTGAATCACTGCATTATGAAACAAATGTAATATATGTTATACATCAAATAAAAAATTATATTTGCTTTGTGAAGTAGATTGAAAAGTATAACATTCTTATTTATTTTTGGAAAATTTAGAAACATTCTGCACCAAACTGATTGGCCAGAAGCATTTTTTAAAACGGTAGTTCCTAATAACATTTCTTTTTTTGTAATTTTTTTTTTCATTTTTCTTTTCCGTTTGCTGTTTCTGGGTACTTCTTTTTGTTCTCCAGTTATTTTGAGTTTTTATCCATTTCTGTTTAACTATTAAATTTATTAGCAGATAACTAAAATTTATATTGCCCCAATTAAAAAAATACTATTTTCTAACGTGTAGTCATGATTTAATAAAATGATTTTTCTCTGGATTAATATTATATTTTGCTTGTTATGTTTTTTCTGCTCTTGGTTTTATTTTTGCCTTTTCTGATTTTAATTTGATATTCTATTTTCTTTTCCTAAATTCTTTTAGACAGATTCTTATTTGTTTTTATTTCTTTCCTTGGTAATCTATACAGTTGACAAGCCTGATTTTCCTTAAGATGGCTACCTGACTTTTGAAAGTCCTATGAATTGAAATGCTCTCTTTATGGATATACATGTAGGGCCATACCTGCAGCCACTAGTAAATCATTTGAGAATTGCTTTCTTAGTCTTCACAGTCAAATGATTTTATTACCTTTCATTTGAATAGAGATAGGAAGCACAAACAAGAAGGCACTGGAAAGGAGACTATAACTAGAAGAGAGAAAATATTATCTGTTGATTTTTTTTTTTTTTTAATGCCACAGAGAGAAAACAGCCAGGAAGTGAGCTGTCAAATGAAAGGGCAGATGAAGGCTGCTGGTCCACGGAGGTGTAACCCTGAATTCAAAGTCAAGGGGCTGGCCCTCTGCCAAGCCAAGCAGGAAGTGGCTTTAACATCATCAGTTGTGGGGCCGTTCGTTTATCATGGTTAGAAGGGACCAAACTAGAAACTGATGCTGCACAGTCAGGCCAGAATTTGCCAACAAAGAGTTTATACACAGAGAAGGCAACTGACAGGTGTCATTTCCAGGTGCACGAGCCAGGATCAGTGTGTGCAGGAAACAGGTGGGCCAGGTGTTCCAAGGTGATCTGGGATAACAGTGACAATGATGGTGGCCACAGTGATGGCCACCCTTTATTCATGGTGTAACTGATACCGTCATTTTGTATAACTACTCCCATTTTACAGTTGAGGAAACAGAGGCTTATCCAGGTGTTAAATAACTTACTCAGCCAACTGGACATAGCAAGCAACCAGGGGGAGAGCCTGATTCTCACTAGCTTGTCTAATCTGGAAGCCTGCACTCTTTCTACCTTTATCACATGGTCAGGAATCTAACATGCACAGACACATTCACACATGATTCAAACGACTGACACAACAGGATTACAGCTGCTGAACCTAGGATGGAGTTTATATGTTTTTCCAAGTGTGGTTTTTCCATACTTGGTGTATGTCAACAAGAGCTGGCAGGTATGTGTGAGGCAAGGTCTCCTGAATTCCTGCCACTGAGATTCTAGTTCTAACGCCCTCTGCCTACTTCTCTCCCCTGTGCCATAAATGAGAAAGTGTAAGTTTTCAGAGCAGAGTGAGGGCTGAGGTAGAGCCTGTCTTCCAAGGCTGTGAATCAAAGGGCTTCGCCTTCAGTTGCCCTGCTTCCCAGTCTGTGTGTGAGGACTCTGCCGGCCTCTTGGTTTGCTCCACTTCATAAATTGCAGCCTGTGCAGGCAGCCAGCCGGGTTGGGAGAAAATATTTGTTTATATTTATTTTTATCTCACCTTCCTAGAATTTCTACTGTTTGTACATGTTTTATGATATTTGTAATGTATTAGCATAGCAGTCTATGTATATAGCTTTTCAGTAAATACATAGAAGATATGTTGATCTGAAGCCCAAACTTTAAGAAAAAATTTTATTGAAATATAGATTACAATGTTGTGTTAATTACTGCTGTACAGCAAAGTGTCAGTTTATACACACACACACACACACAGGCTTCCTTGGTAGCTCAGGTAGTAAAGAATCTATCTGCAATGCAGAAGGCCCAGGTTTGATCCCTGGGTTGGGAAGATCCCCTGGAGAATGGAATGTCTTCCTAGTCCAGTATTCTTGCCTGGAAAATTCCGTGGACAGAGGCTGGTGGGCTACAGTCGGTGGGATTGCAAAGAGTTGGACACAACTGAGCAACTAACACACATACACATATATACATACACACACATCTCTTTTTCAAAATCTTTTCCATTGTGGTTTATCACAGGATATTGAATATAGTTCCCTGGGCTATACAGGTTATCCATTCTATATATTGTTTTTAATCTATTCTCTATGTAGTAGTTTGTATTTGCTGATTGCAAACTTCCAGTCTATGCCTCCCGCCCACCACACCCCCAGCTTGGGAGCCCAAGTCTGTTCTCTCTGTGAGTCTGTTTCTTTTTTGTAGATAAGTTCCTTTGTATCATATTTTAGATCCCATATATAAGTGACATCTTTTGATATTTGTCTTTCTCTTTCTGACTTATTTCACTTAGTATGATAATCTCTGGTTGCAACCATGTTACTGCAAATGGCATTATTTCATTCCTTTTTATGGCTGAGTAATATTCCATTGTATATACATACCACATCTTTAGCCATTCGTTTGTAAATGGACATTTAGGTTGTTTCCATGTATTGGCTGTTGTGAATAGTGCTTTTATAAACCTGGGGGTGCATATATCTTTTTTTAAATTAGAGTTTTGTCTGGACATATGCCCAGGACTGAGATTGTTGAACCATATGGCAATTCTATTTTTAGTTTTCTAAGGAACCTCCATACTATTTTCCATAGTAGCTGCACCAACTTACATTCCCACCAGCATTATAGGAGGGTTCCCTTTTCTTCATGCCCTCTCCAGCATTTGTCACTTGTTGACTCTTTAATGATGGCCATTTTGACCTGTGTGAGGTGGTACCTCATTGTAGTTTTGCTTTGCATCTCTTTAGTAATTAGCATAGAGAAGGCAATGGCACCCCACTCCAGTACTGTTGCCTGGAAGATCCCATGGACGGAGGAGCCTGGTGGGCTCCAGTCCATGGGGTCGCTAAGAGTCAGGCATGACTGAGTGACTTCACTTTCACTTTTCACTTTCATGCATTAGAGAAGGAAATGGCAAGTGTTCTTGCCTGGAGTGTTCTTGCCTGGAGTTCCAGTGTTCTTGCCTGGAGAATCCCAGGGACAGAGGAGCCTAGTGGGCTGCCGTCTGTGGAGTCACACAGAGTCGGACACGACTGAAGCAACTTAGCAGCAGCAGCAGCAGTAATTAGCAGCATTGAGCATCTTTTCACATGCCTACTGGCCATCTGTATTTCTTCTTTGGAGAACTATGTCTTTAGGTCTTCTACCCATTCTTTGATTGGGTTATTTGTTTTTTTGTTGTTGAGTTGTATGAGCTGTTTGCAAATTTTAGAAATTAAGCCCTTGTTGGTTACATCATTTATGAATGTTTTCTTCCATTCTATAGGTTGTCTTTCATTTTGTTTCTGGTTTTATTTGCTGTGCAAACGCTTATAAATTTGACTAGGTCCAATTTGTTTATTTTTGGTTTTATTTCTATTGCCTTGGAAGACTGACCTAAGAAAATATTGATATGTCAGAGAATGTTTTGCTTATGTTCTCTTATAGGAATTTTATGGTGTCACATCTTAAGTGTTTAAGTCTTTAAACTATTTTGAGTTTATTTTGTATATGATGAGAAGGTGTGTTCTAACTTTATTTACCTGTGGCTGTCTAGCTTTCCCAGCACCACTTGCTGAAGAGACTGTCTTTTTCCCACTGTGTATTCTTGCCTCCTTTTTCGAAGATTAATTGACTATAGGTATGTGGGTTTATTTCTGGAAACCAAATATTTTAAATTGATATTTTTAATTTAATGCTTTTAAATGTTTGGAGGTCAGTATTCTAGGGCAGTAGACTCCAAACCTGATGAGCGGTTCAAGCTCTTGATAAGTTGAAAAAAAAATCCATTATTTTTGTATCCATATTTTTGTATCTGGGCCACGTATCCTTGGCCCAGATACGTGTACTGAATCATAATGGCCAGGGGTAGGGCCCAGTAATGTGCTTTTAAATAAGGACCAGGGTTGGAACCACTGCTCTAGGATATGGTTCCTAAAAACTATCTTATTGCTTATAGTTGCTGGGAAAAAATCTTAGTGCCAATGGTATCAAACAGACAGTTGGAAACCTATAGTGCTTTGAAGAGTATTTATGAATAGGCTTACTTGTTGTTTGTTTTCCCCTGTGGAAAGGTAAGCTCCAAGAGGTGGTCATTATCTTTCCTGTTCCCCACTTGTTCCTAGAATCGTACTTGACACATAGAAGTGTTCAGTAGTAAATATTTGTTGAGTAAATAAAGAGACCCTTTCCCTACTGTAGTTAGTATGTGTCCCCGCTTTCAAGTACCAAAGAAAGAATTGGTTTCAGCTGTGCTGCTGTCAATTTGAAGTAATCTGATAAAGTCCTTGGTTATTCCACTCTTATTGCAATGTTTTAATGTTCAAAAATTATGTAAATTCTCATATTTTATTACATTTGTAATGCCATCAAAGAAAGTAGTGGAGGTTGGAAGGTGACATAGAGAATCACTTTGATTTCATTTCTCACTTCAAATCCCTGTGTCTTTAAGGAACGGGCTAAGCTACAACTTGGTCATTCTCCAGATCCAAGAGGAAATGGATTGTAGCAGTTGTGCCTTTGTAGAGCAGATGTTTTGGTTGGAAAGACTGTCAGCCATCTGACTCATAATAAATCCTCAATTCCAGTAAATTCCCAGTTTTCAGTTACAGTAGGTAGGATGCAAGAAAACAATGTCTTCCACTTTGGGAACTTTGAGCTTGTTTCACATATTACCACTACCCCCTGTGCATTATTGTGTGTGAAAGGATGAAATACTAGGGGAGGTTAAGAGCAATTCCAGGAATAGACTCAGTTGGTGTTTGTAATGGAGACCATTGGAGGTAAACCAAAGCCACGGACTTGCCTGACATAATACTAATGATGAGAAACATGATAGCATTGAGTTTTCTTACATATTCCCCTATTAAATCATTTTTAAATTATACTGATTTGAATAATATATAAATAGGCTTATAGTTGCCTGTTGTCTTATGGGGAGGATTCCCTTTTATTTTTTTCTCCATATAACTTTGAAAGTAAATATATGATTACTTACATGTTATCTTGAATTTTAGAAATTTATTTTATGGGGAAATCTATTCATACATATAAGCTTCTCAAAATTCTGCCAAGACCTATATCCAGTGTTTTATATGATAAATCAAGATTACAGAAATGATAATAAACATTTCACATTTTGTATTATGAGCTTGGTGGAGGGAATTCATTATTGATGAAGTAAACTGGCATCTCATTGTCCTCCCTCTGCTTTTATATAGCAGTCAGTTTCTTTTTAACCATCACTAAAGTGAGCAGAATACCATGATCTTCATAGAGATAAATGAGGAGTTCAACATCTCATTGCTTCCTCAGAGAATGACAGTCCAAGCGAGAGCACCATTGCTCTAGTCAGGAGCTTGAGATTTCTGAAAGCTCCTTCTTTTTTTTTTTCTTAATATTTATTTATTTATTTTGGCTGTACTGGTCTTAGTTCCAGCTCGTGGGATCTTCATTGAGACATGGGGGCTTCTTAGTTGCTGGGCATGAAAACTTCTTTGTTGCGGCATGCATGTGGTATCTAGTTCCTTGACCAGGAATTGAACCTGAGCCCCCTGTAATGAGCGACCAGCATCTTACCCTCTGGACCATCCAGGAAGTCCCTCTGAATGCTTCTTAGGTGACCTCTTCTACCAAGTAAAACAATAAAAGTTTGGAAGGAAGCAGTTCACTTGTCCAGAACTCCTGACATTTCCTGGATTGGTCTTTGGCTTTTTTCTTACCTAGTATCACATTATTTAGAAGTAATACTATTTTCTTTATACTCCTTCTGTATTCTTTTGTTCTTTCTGTTTTTAGCTGATTAAGTGGTCATTGTATACTCAGAAACCTCATTTAACACAGTATGTTAAGTGCTCATTTTTTTGGTCTTTATATTCTAAGGCACATTTGTACATCTTCAGAATTGCTGTCTCATCTCTTCAATGACAGAAAAGGTAGAGAAAACAGTGTTCCTGAATTCACCCACTGATAAAATCTGAGACGTGGGAGAGTCATAGCAGGAGGCAAGAGGCAGACGATTCTGACTGCAACATAAAGGGGAGAAAGCAGAAGTGGTTAGTTCCGTGAGAACATGTCTTATTAATCTTGTCTCTCCTGTGGTGAATCACATGATGCCTTGCACGTAGCAGGCTACTGGATTGTAGTGGGAAAAGCAGGGGCTATGAGTGAGAGAAATCTGAATTTATTTTCTGATGCTCCACTTACTAGTAGAAGATTTTGGACATTTTGCTTAATCTCTTGGAGAAATTTTTAGATCTGCAAAATAGAGATGACAATGTCTATCTTGAGGGTTGTTGACAATGTAAGTTTAGGTATGATGTGTGGTACCCAGACAGAAATCAGCCTTATTAAACTATTTTCTGTAAGAAACTGGAACTACTTTAGGTGTCAGATCTTGACTCCAGGATCAGGTGGAGGTCAGCCATTCCTGGTAGATAATTGTAACCATACCTGGCAAAATTCCTTAATTTGGGGGAAAATGGCAGTATTTGGAGAAATTACTTAACTGTGTTGTGATTTGAGAATTATATATATTTTATTATGCAGTTAAGCATAAACATGTACCATAAGACTTTAAAACGTGTATAATGGGTTTCTAATTTAAGATTCCAACTCCTCTCCTCCTTTTTCTTCCTAAAGAACAGTGTCTTTGTATGGTCTGGTCTGGATTTTTATCATCTATTAATTCTTTCCTTTTTTATATTTGGAACAATATCAAATTCATACTAGAAATGTAAGAACAATACAAAGCATTTTTTTTAACCATTTGAGAGTAAGTTGCAATGTGATGCCCTTGATCTTCATATACTGTAACATATTTCTTAAAAATAAGTACATTTTCCTACGCAATTCCAGTATAGTTATAAAACCAGGAAATAAACATTGATGTAGTACTACCATCCAATGTAAGACCTTATTCAAATTTTGCCATTTGTCCCCCTGATTTCCTAATGGAGAGAAGGATTCCACTTAGAATCATGGATTCTATTCTTTTGTCATGGCTCTTCAATTTTTAATAGTTCCTCAATTTTTCCTTGCCATTCACAACCTTTTTGAAGATTATAGACCAGTTTTTTAAAATGTGTGAATATGGGTTGTCCGATGCTCAGCCATGATTGGATTCCATGTATGCATCTGTGGCAGGGATAGCACAGACGTGGTGCTGTGTTCTCACTGCACCTCAAGTGACACATCTGATCTGTTTACTGATTGGTATGATCACCTTGATGACTTGTTTAAATTGGTATCTGTAAGGCTCTCTACAGCAAATTTGCTTTTTTTTAAAATGTAATCAGTAAGGATTTTGTGGGGTTGTCCTTTGAAACTATACAAATATCCTGTTTTTCATCTAACTTTCTTTACAGCAGCATGGACCCATGATTTCCTGTTTGAGTTAATGGGCTATATAGTCAGGTAGCATCATTGTTTATTTTGATGCTCAGTGTTATTTCTATATCTAATCTGTGTGTATTAACCAACCATGTTCATACTGATACCTCCATTTCCAATTTAATATGTTGAATTTGTTTATACATATTTGTATCTTTCTTCTTTGAAAGCGATAAATCCCATTATCCATAATATATTTTGGATATACTTCCCATTGTCTATAATATATTATAGCTATATTACATTGGTTATATATGTAACCAATATGTAACCAATTGGTTACATATGTCCCAGTGTTTCTGCTGTCCCTCCGTCATGTGGGCACCTTCTGCGCTCCACTTGGGCTCAGACATCCTGCACCAAATTGCCTTTCTATGGGGACATCCTTCGTGTTCTGCTCTGGCCCACTGTAGAGCTCCCCCTTCCTGCATTTAGTCTCGCCCTGCAAGCTGCTAGAATGTTCTTTGTAGAGCAATCTGATCATGTCATTACTTTGTTTGTAATCCATTATTGCCTTGCCCTTAAAAAAACAAACTCTTTGGTTGTGTTGCTGCCTGAGAACTGGAGAAGGTCCTTGATTCGGGGCTGCAGCTCTTCAGCCGCCTGACAATGTCACCTCATTTAGTAGAACAGCCACTGCCCCTGCACAACAACAACTGTGAGAGAGGTGAACAGTCTCTGCCACTGCCTGCTGGCCTCAACAGTTCCTGGGTGGAGCTCCCCGTGAACAGCAGCAATGGCAACGATAATGGCAATGGGAGGAATGGGGGGCTGGAGCACGTACCTTCTCATACTCCATCCATAGCGGGGACATGGAGAAGATTCTTTTGGATGCACAGCATGAATCCAGACAGAGCAGTTCAAGAAGCAGTTCTCACTGCAACAGCCCTTCCACAAGATGGGCAGGTCATGTTTGATATGGAAATGCACACCAGCAAGGACCATAGCTCTCAGTCAGAAGAAGTTGCAGAAGGAGAGAAAGAAGTGGATGCTCTGAAGAAAAGCATAGTCTGGGTGTCTGACTGATCCAGTAGACCTGAAAACATTCTACCCAAGGAGTTCCACTTCAGGCACCCTAAACATTCCATTTCCTTAAGCAGGAGTTAAAGTGGGGCCATGAAGAAAGGGGGGATCTTCTCTGCAGAGTTTCTTAAGGTATTCATTCCATCTCTCTTCCTCTTCCATGTTTTGGCTTTGGGGCTCAGCATCTACATTGGAAAATGACTGAGCACACCTTCTGCCAGCACCTACCGAGGGAAGAGAGGAGCCCTCAAGCCAGTGTGTGACTTGTAATGTGGTGTCTTCTCACAGTAATTCATTTGAACTTGAGACCATTGTAAGCATGACCCAACCTCCACCCTCTTTTAACATATCCAAGTTCCAGTAATTCTCAAATCCAGTATTTTATTCCAACTTTGTTGAGGCATTTTACTAAGCTCATTCCCTTTTTGGCCTGTAAAACACTTTAGAATTTTCTAATAAGAGTTTACTCTTGTTTAGAAATTCGCAACGGCTTCTTTTCTGCAGATGCCACCAGCGGATTGTAATTTTGTCAAGAATGCCATTGTCTCCTCTCAGTACCACCAGACCTGGAACTGCATCCTTCATGGTATAAATCTTACTCTTGCAAGATAACTCCCACCTGTCTCTTCAAACTAGATCAGGTTGCAAATGATATGAAAGCTTTGGTGTTTTGTTTTTCAAGACAAAGACAAGCTTCACTAAACTTATGAAAAAAGAAAACAAAAACAAATAAAACAGACAAAATAAGACACAAGGAAAAAAAATATCCTGGGCACTAAAGTTATTAAAAAAAAAAAAAAACAACTCCTTGGCTGAAATGGATCGAAGTTGTTTATGGTCAGGCCCTTAAACTTGTCCCGGAACTTTCCTGTGGGCCAGTGGTCCAGTGGCTAAGACTCCACAGTCCCAATGCAGGGAGCCCAGGTTCCACCCCTGGTCAGGGAACTAGATCTCACATGCCACAACTAAAGATCCCACATGCTACAACTAAAACCCGGTGCAGCCAAATATTTATATATAGACTCATTCAGCTTCATCTGTCACCCCTCCTCACTAGTATCCATTGTTTCAGCCTTTCTGAACCCTGCCCTGGGTGTGCCATATGCCTCTGTACCCCCATATCTTTCCACGTGCTCTTCTTTCTTCCTTTCACTTCCTTATACTTTCTATTCCTTCAGAGCACTGTGATTCCTTCCAACTAAAAGCATTATCTCCTTGATGTCATTTAGTAACTAAGTTGTGTCTGACTCTTTTGCAACTGTAGTCAGCCAGGCTCCCCTGTCTGTGGGATATCCCAGGCAAGAATACTGGAGTGGGTGGCAGTTTCCTTTTCCAGAGGATCTTCCCGACACAGGGATCGAACCCCCGTCTCCTGCTTGACAGGGGGATTCTTTACCACTGAGCCACCCGGGAAGCTCAACGTTATCTCCTTAAAAAGCTGCATGTGACAGTCAGTTTTGCCCTTTCTTTAACTCCTTTCCTTTTTTCTACCAGAAGTTCACACCTGCATTATAATATACCTTTATTCTAACAGTTTTAATCAAATGGTCGGTTATTATTTTTTTATTGTTTATTTAGTTTTCCTACTTGTCTCTGAAGATTTTGAGGGCGTGTGTTCCTAGCACCTTCTGGGTGGTGCCTAACACATAGTAGGGCATTAATAACATGTTTATAGGGATGAATGAATGAATGAGTCCTGAGGTCAGCACCAAAGATATAATCAGTATAGAAGGAGAATGTGGCAGATTCATTTCGATATTTGGCAAAACTAATACAATATTGTAAAGTTTAAAAATAAAATTAAATTAAAAAAAAAAAAGAAGGAGAATGGAACTAATTGAAGGCAGAAGAAAAGAAAAGAAATCTGCAATATATTTTGCCCATGGTGCATAGGCTGTAGTAGGTCCAGTCATGGTTTATCTTGGGGAGAAGCCCAGTTTAGTTTGCTGAGGCATTGGGAAGGTGTTCTGTCTGCCCTTGTATTTTTTTTTAATAGTTTGATTATTTGTTTTTTTAACATAGTTCATGAAACCTGTTTTGGATTATTGTGCAGGTTTTCTTGTACACTTAACCAACATTTGATTCTGTAATTAACAGACCCAAGAGAGCCTGGAACTTAAAGGGTTCAACCTAATCTGCTTAATAACATTCTTTCATGCTTATTCGATATTAATATAAAGGTTTTTTTAGTAAGTTTAATCCACATTCCAATGTGAACCAGAAATGTTAAGCTGTTAATAGCTTCCCTGGAGAATTGCAACTTGCTTGGATGCTTCAGTACTTTGATCATCATTTATGCATCGTGAAATGTCACAATTTCTTTTCATAAGCACAAAACTGCAAATGTTCATCAATTGGTCTATCTTCAACCTGTTATTAGCTTAGAAATGAAGTATTCTTCACTAACCCAAGCCAGTGATAAAGTCTAACTCAATTTTTAGTTGATCTAAATCTAGTCATCAGCATTTCTATAATTAGTCAAGTTCTAAATAACAAAGCCACATACTCAATAGTTATGCTAAGTCCAACATTGAGTTTTTCATTTTGGGAACCTTTTAGTATAATATGTTCTTCATAAGAAAATTTCCACTCTTCATAACTTCCTCCTCTTTGGGGGTCTTACATTTTCTTTTTGATTCACACAGACCTCATTTAGTAAGTGGCACAGTTTTTGAAGCAGATTTGGATGTAGTAGATTGATGTAGTGAAAAGAAGCATTGAGGCAAGAATCAGCAGTCATGAGTTTTGGTTTCAGCCCTGTGACTAATCAGCTCTACACATCAGACAAATCACTTCCCTTATCTAAGTTTCTCCATCTATAAATCTACGAAGTGTGGGTGTTGGAATCAATGGCTACGAACTCTATTTTTAATATAATAGAAACCTTCTTACAAGTGAAATCTTTCTCCCGGTGCCCAGTATGCAAAACACAGTAGTAGTTGCTCTTAAGACACTTGTAGGTACACATGATCCCAAGTTTTCCTCAGAGCACGAGGTTACAACCCCTGGCCCAGATCTCTAAAGGTTTTTTTGTTTTTTTTTTAACATTCTCTGATTTTATTTACCCTTGACTCGAGTCCTTTCACCTTTGGCACGTTACCAGTATCATTGACCCAAAGGGGATAGTGTCCACAATACGAGCTCTCTTGATCTGGCCCCTTTCTCTGGCTCCTCCATAGCTTATGGATGTGGCCAGTTAGAAGAATTTTTGAGAAATATCTTATTGTACTTTTCAGCTTCTACCACAGTTCTTTCCTCCATTAAACTCTGAGTTTTTGGAATATGCCACAGAGACTTATTTTTAAATCCTAAACTTTGTCTACGATACCTTCCACAGCCCCGTGTGACATCACAGTTCCTCTGTGTTCTGTTTAATCACAGGATGAATATCTCAGTCCATTGCTTTTCAGTTCTCTCTTTATTTTTGAACCTGTTTTCTCTTCCTTAAATGTCATTTCTCTAAGTCAGTGCTTCTCAGACTTTAATGTTCTAGAGATCATCTAGTCCTTTGTTATAAGTGTCCCCAAGGTGAAGCTGATGCTGTTGGTCTGATTAGCGAGGCTCCACCCACATAGGCTTCAGCTGCTGGCTGTTCAGGAAGGTAATACCACACCTGCATTTGGGATCTGGAACTGGTTCTCTGTCTGTACGAGTTTTGAACTAGATAACCTGGAATACCAAAGTGGTAGAACTGTTTTCCTGGGAAAACACCAGGACTTGCTGTTTAGCATCTTCCAGGCTGGGAAAGTTAGAGCTCCTTTTCCTGCTTTTTACTACTTGTAAAAGTTTTGCATTTTTTCACTTAGGATGCTCATTACTCTCCTGCTTTATTTCCTTATAAAAGTCTAATGTCAGAAAAAGTCTGATGAATTCACTCTTAACACATAGAAGAACTGATGAGTTTTTCGGCCTTACCTTATAATGATTAATCATGTCTTATCTTACTGGATCTCTTATTTAAGAAGGAAGAAAAAAAAGTTTCTCATCTTCATGTTTTTACATATGAAGTTGGGAGATGGATTCTTGCCATTTTTTCCCTTATTGTTTCCATCAAAATGTCTTGTACATGGTAGGTAAATAATAAATGAGTACTGACTTAGTGATAGCACATGGTGTGTTATTTGGAAGTTGATTAGAAATGGCAAAAAGATTGCTTTTGCCTTTTTATCTTGTAGGGTTTGATCTCTCAGTCAAGTGTTAGAACTTGAATTTTCCTATTATTCTAGAGGATATCCTGAATCCAAGGATAATGGCTCATTCTGCCCAAAATTACACCTACTAATTTATATTGGAAGGTCAAATTAATAAGAAACATAGACCTCTGCTATTTCTGCAAGGGAAGTCTGCTTGTGGAACGCAGTTTTGGATCAGTAGTTTCCTGGCAAGCAAATGTAGTCATTTTTTTTCATACATATATTCATACATTTGTTCATCAAATATTTACTGGGTGCCTACTTTTGTGGTAGGCACCTATATAGTAGGCACTGGGAATACAACAGTGAATGCGACACTGCCCTTAAGGAACTCAGCCAGATACATGATAAGAGCACACATGTAAGTAACTTTAAAACACAGACAAAACAATCAGATGTTATCATATGAAGGGTGTAGCTAAACATCTGTAGGATCCCGGAGGAGAAACCATTACATCAGAGGGCAGGGCCAGGAAGTCTTGTGAGAGGACATGGCAGCTGAGTGTGACATCAGAGAGCAGATAGAATTGGGGGGTTTGGGGTTGAGGGATGCAGGGTTGGAAGAAGGCATTCAGAATTGAGTGGCAGGATGGTGTGTGGGCAGCTGCTGCAGTTAGGGTGTGTCAGTGACGTAGTGTGGAAATGAGGTTGGAAAGATACCTTGTAGAGGCTGGAATGCCAGGGGGCACTTTTGAGTCTGAGAGAAAGATGTAGTATTTACTTCTCAAAGCTCTTTTCCATTTTGAAATCATTCATCCAGCCAGTTCCAGAGGGATATGGCTCCAAGCCACTAGATTTTTTCAGAGCTCCTAGCTGCCCTTTAGTTTCTGAAGATAACATCAATATGCAAATTAGAAGATCTCATTATAATACTTTAAGGAGAGAGTGTCTAGTAGGTTCCATTTTCTGTGCTAGCACCTGTGGTTTTTGATTCTCGCCAATTAATGAGGGTGCGGTACCAGGTGGCTCAAATCACGTGGAAGTAACCAATTGCCTAGTTGCCATGGGCACCAAACAGTTTGTGCGAAGAGACTGGCTGGGTGGGTGGGTGCAACAGTGTTATGCGCTTTTAGGGTGCCTTTTCCTTCTGTCCTCACTCACAGAACCTCCCAGGAAGAATCTCTAAGCCCCATAACTCCAAGCCACCTACAAGGAGAGGAAAGGGTGGAGCTTTAACAGTAGGAAGAATAGCATGGCAATGGATATGATCTCAGACCCGGAGTCAGGGAGGAAGGAATAAGAGAAATGAAACAGCGTTTAACGAGCCCCTTCTTCATGCCTGGTTCTGTGCTCAGCTACTTTCATACACTTTTGCCAATGCCATAAGAACCTGTTGCTAAAAAAATAAAATAAAATAAAAAGAACCTGTTGCTTCCTGTGATGCCCACATTTAGCACGTCTTACTGAAAAAAATACAAAAACATGCAAACTCTTACAGTTTTTATTTATATTTCTGTAGGAGGAGGCAATGGCACCCCACTCCAGTACTTTTGCCTGGAGAATCCCATGGATGGAGGAGCCTGGTAGGCTGCAGTCCATGGGGTCACTAAGAGTCGGACACGACTGAGTGACTTCACTTTCACTTTTCACTTTCATGCATTGGAGAAGGAAATGGCAACCCACTCCAGTGTTCTTGCCTGGAGAATCCCAGGGACGGGGGAGCCTGGTGGGCTGCCGTCTATGGGGTCGCACAGAGTTGGACACGACTGAAGCAACTTAGCAGCAGCAGACAGCATATTCAAAAGCAGAGACATTACTTTGTCAACAAAGGTCCGTCTAGTCAAGGCTATGGTTTTTCCAGTGTTCATGTATAGATATGAGAGTTGGACTATAAAGAAAGCTGAGCGCCGAAGAATTGATGCTTTTGAACTGTGGTGTTGGAGAAGACTCTGGAGAGTCCCTTGGAGTGCAAGGAGATCCAACCAGTCCATCCTAAAGGAGATCAGTCCTGATGTTCATTGGAAGGACTGATGTTGAAGCTGAAACTCCAGTACTTTGGCCACCTGATGCGAAGAGCTGACTCATTTGACAAGACCCTGATGCTGGGAAAGATTGAGGGCAGGAGGAGAAGGGGACAACAGAGGATGAGATGGTTGGATGGCATCACTGACTCATGGGTTTGGGTGGACTCCCCAGGAGTTGGTGATGGACAGGGAGGCCTGGCCTGCTGCAATTCATGGGGTCGCAAAGAGTCGGACATGACTGAGTGACTGAACTGAACTGGAGTGTCTAGAACAGTCCCTGTCCTAAAAGGTTATCAAAGATATTTGTAAAATTAATGAATTCAGCTTTTTTTCTTTAAAAGGGGGCATAGACTGTTAAATAGTCAAAACATCATTCCACAGTCTTGATTGTTAAGGGCTGTACCAGCCTAGACTGTGTGGCCTTCAGTGAGGAAAGACCTTTCCTTTTCCCGTAATGTGTGTTTTGAATACCCATGGTTTGCAGAGGGCTATGACGGCTGTGATAAAACACATACCTTTGACACTGTGCCTCGGAAGAACTAAAACTCAGAGAGCCAAACCTTTAGAGAAATAACAAACTTCTCAATACAAAAGTGAAAAATCACTGTGAGCTGGATTCATTTGTCCATTTAACAAGTGGGTTTTGACCATCTCTATCTTGTACTCATTGTTCTAACTATAGGAGGCCCTGAGGTCAGTTCAACAAATTCCCTGATATTGGTCAGTAATTTAAAAACGTAACTTTAGGGCCTGATTTTCATTCTTTTCATAGTCATATTTTGGACCAGAGCCCAAATAATGGATTTCTGGCTCTTATAATAGATGATGAAATCTGTAATTGCACTTGTAGTTTATAGTAAACAATCTGATGAGAAAAAAAGTGGATATTTTTATTATCCTTATTTTATAGATGAGGAAACACTTTTTAAAATTTATTTATTTATTTATTTTTGACTGTGCTGGGTCTTCGTTTCTGTGAGGGCTTTCTTTAGTTCTGTGAGCGGAGGCTACTCTCCTTTCTATAAGCAGGCTTCTCACTGTGGTGACTTCTCTTGTTGTGGAGTAGTAGCTCTAGGTGTGTGGGCTTTAGGAATTGAAGTTCGTGTGATCTTAGAACAGTCTCAGTAGTTGTAGCGCATGGGTTTAGTTGCTCCAAGGCATAGGCTGCTACTGCTAAGCTGCTTCAGTCGTGTCCGACTCTGTGCGACCCCATAGACGGCAGCCCACCAGGCTCCCCCATCCCTGGGATTCTCCAGGCAAGAACACTGGAGTGGGTTGCCATTTTCTTCTCCAATGCATGAAAGTGAAAAGTGAAAGTGAAGTCACTCAGTCGTGTCCGACTCTTAGCGACCCCAGGGACTGCAGCCCACCAGGCTCCTCTGTCTCTGGGATTCTCCAAGCAAGAACACTGGAGTGGGTTGCCATTTCCTTCTCCAATGCATGAAAGTGAAAAGTGAAAGTGAAGTCACTCAGTCGTGTCCGACTCTTAGCGACCCCAGGGACTGCAGCCCACCAGGCTCCTCTGTCCATGGGATTTTCCAGGCAAGAGTACTGGAGTGCCATTGCCTTCTCCGGACTGAAGCGACTTAACAGCAGCTAAAACATCACCATTTTTGTGCCAGTTGTTAAGTTGTGTAATAAACTTGCAAAGCAGTGTATGTGTTCAAATAGCGAGCCGCTATGGTTTGACATCCATTAGCATTGGCACCCCTGATCCATTTTCCTTCATTGGGTGAGGTTAGGGAGGCTACAGAACAGTGAGGGCAGGCTGTTCCATCCAAGGCTTGGGGTGGGTTACTCTGCCGTTTCAGATCTTCCCGGATGAGAAGCAGTAAGTGCCGGGAAATAGCCTAGTTGCAGCCGTAGCCTGGTGCTGAGGCAGATTGCTCCAGTAAAGCTTTCTTCTGGCACGTGCAGAGGCATGCTGCACCTCTCAGTCCTAAAAGCCCTTTCCAGGTTCTGATTAGAGCCTGGCATTTAATAGTATGCATCAAGTATTTAGATAACTCAAGGATGAAAGTCTCTTTTTAGCACTTAATTCTGTAAATTTCCATTTGCCATGGTTATCATCTGTATGAGTCAGTTTAATCATTTACGAGAGAAAATGTTGATTGTACATGAAGGAAAACTACCTCCAACCAGCTGAAGCACGTAGGCAATTTATTGGCTTTCTGAAGTCAGAAAAAGGTTGAAGGCAAACAACAGGAGGAGCAGGACACAGCTGGACCAAGCACATGGGGGTGCGTGCTGCCAGGACTCTCTTTTCTCTCAGCTCTCCTTCTCTTGATTGTCATTGTTACTGTTCAGTCACTAAGTCCATGTCCGACCCATGGACTGCAGCATGCCAAGCCTCCCTGTCCCTCACTATCTCCCAGAGTTTGCCCAAGTTCATGTCCGTTGAGTTGGTGATGCCAACCAACTATCTCATCCTCTGCTGCCCTCTTCTCCTTTTGCCTTCTCTAGGGTGTGGGCTTTGTTCTCTCATGATAGCCTGGCCTCTTTTGCGGATGGGGAACATAGCTACTGACAGTTTCTTTTGCCTCTGCAAAAGAACTAGGTCACTCTTCTAGGGACTGCTCAGCTCTTCACAGGGGGTTGGAACTGGTATCTCTGCCAGGTACTGTAAGGATTGGGGTCTAGGAGTGGGGACTGGAAGAGAAAAGGGCTTCCCAGGAGAAGAGAAGGTGTCAGCCAAGTAGTATCACAGATGTCCACTATATCAGCTTTCATTTCAAATCTGTGTTTTCAATCCTTTACAAAAAGCCATATGAACTCCTATGTAAAAGCTTTATCTACCTTTTTGTTAAGTTTTGGAGACATACTGAGGATGTGGTAAATGGTGTTCATATTTGTTCCATGTGTGCTTAAAGAAAACTCACTATTGTTTTAACTTGTTTTCTTGGGCTCCTGGAGAACAGTCTGGCACAAGGTTTCTATCAGTAGGTGTGCGTAAAATCACAACTCAGATGTCTGAGGATGTGGTTTGGTACAATTTGTAAAACAGTTGCAGAAACTGATGCTTATATAAATAAGCTTAGCTTCTTATCAACTCATTAAGAATACATTTTTACAGTAATAGAGGAAATCCCACACTCCAGGTTCTTTCTCTAAAAATGTTGGTGAGGAGAGAAGGTAGTGGAAGCCAGGGAATATTCTGTGCTTCTAATGAGGACCTTGGCTGTATTGCAACTCCCCACCCGCCCTCCTATCCCCCCAGCCTCCAGCTTTCTAGAGAAAAGGCTCCATTTCACACACCATTTAGTCAGAAGGTTGGTGTTCTCAAGACTATGTCTGTTAGGTATAATAACTGTTGAGACAGTAGTTGACTAGTGAAATCTTCATTATGATTGTTTTGAAAGAACCAGGAATTCTTTTTCCCCAAAGTTATTTGTACAACATGTGTTTCAATTTAGTTTTATAAACAGAAGCTATAACCAACATATTAGGGGTGAGTACAGCTTCACAAGCAGATTCCTGCATAAATGAGGGCAGTAAAATGGTTTCTGTTTATGAAAATAATAAGCAAGATATAAATTAGAAAAACGCTAGACCTATACTATATCATGACATCTCATAGGAATGAACTCAAGATGTCACTTTTAGGAAACACGGTGGTGACAGCAGCTCCATCCTGGTGTTTGGGACTCCCCCTCTTAGAGCTGCTGTTTCAAGAATATGGCAGTTATCCTTTCCCGACCTGATGATAAGCTCTTCTTATTTCCACAGAGTGTAGTTAGTTAATCATGTGCTGTGCTGTGCTGTGCTTAGTCACTCAGTCGTGTCCGACTCTTTGTGACGCCATGGACTATAGCTGGTCAGACTCCTCTGTTCACAGGGATTCTCCAGGCAAGAATACTGGAGGGAGTTGCCATGCCCTCCTCCAGGGGATCTTCCCAACTCAGGAATCGAACCCAGGTCTCCCACATTGCAGGCAGATTCTTTACTATCTGAGCCACCAGGGAAGCCCTAGTTAATCATAGAATGTGCCTAATCGTACATACAATTGAAGGAAGGTTGATATTATGCCTTAGAACTCCACAGCCCTCATCAGTGTTCTCAGAGAAGCCATCCTTCTTCCTTCAATGAGTCTGTGTAAAGATGTCAAATGAATACATTTTGTTTGGCATGGTGATCTTTATAGCTTTTAGTCTTTGTACTCTTAGAATTTTAAATTTCTTGCTCCACAGTTTCTAAAAGTAAACATTAAAACACATAAAGCATATACTCTTTTCAATTTGCTTTGAATACGTATTGATGCAGTCAGGATAGTCTTCTTGGGATAAAAAGGGAATAGGGAATGGTGCCTTAAGTTTCTCATGATTGTTTGAAGCACACAGGATTTAGACATTAAATGGAGAAAGAGTACATGTACGGCACATCTCTGCTACCTTTTCTGCATGTGAGTTTCCACAGTTTTTACATTTTTCTCTGAGCACTGATACTCTCTTCTTTGTGCCCAACAGCATGTCAGTGGGTATAGCATTGTGGCTAGGAGTCTGGGTTCTGAGTCAACATACATGACTTCAAAATGCATTTTCACCGTTTAATCACTTTCAGCCTCAGTTTCTCCATCTGCAAATGTGTAATAACAGTACCTACCTTATAAGGTTGTCATGGTGATTATATGAGAGAATGTATATAAAACACTAAGCAAAGTGACTATTGAGTAAACCCTTAATAAATGTCACCTGTGGTTGTTAGACTTAATAGGAAGTAGATCTCTACCCTGCCCTCAAGAAATTCACAGTCTATTTGAAATATAAACTCTACACTGCTTAAATAGCATGAGGAATTCATAAGGCAACATGTAAAAACTACCAAGAGTAGACATAGATCACAGTGCAGTTGAAAGGAATCTTAATGAAGCGAGTGAATTTACAGAGTTAAATTAAAATCACACCACTTAAGAAAAGGAGAGAAAGAGCATTTTTAAATTATACTTTATTTTTTGATTGAAATATAGTTGAGATACAATATTATGTTAGCATCAGGTGTACTACGTAGTGATTTGACATCTGCATACATTAAGAAATGATAACCATGATCAGGCTAGTAACCAACTGTCCCCACACTAAGTTATTGCAATATTATTGACCATATTCCTTATTCTATATATTATATCCCTATGACTGACTTATTTTATAACTGGAGTTTTGTACCTCTTAATCCTCTTCACCTATTCTGCCCTTCTCAACAATCACAAGAGAAAGAACTCTTTTTTTTTTTTTTCTTTTTGGCTGCATGGCATGGCATGTGGGATCTTAGTTCCTCAACCAGAGATTGAACCTGTGCCCTCTGCATTGGAAGTGTGGAGTCTTAACCACTGGACCAGGGAAGTCCTGAGAAAATGTTTTTTTATAAGGGGAATGGCAACTGCAAAAGTGTTAGTCAGGGAAACACATGAGAAGTAGCCCAGTTTCTCTGGACTAAGCAAAGAGAATCATTTTATTCTCATCTTCATTTGGTGAAACCAGATCCAAAGTAACTCTCTTAAATGCTGTCTTCACATGATATATCAATATATTGAAGTGAGTGTTAGCCAAGAACTCAGTATGTGGTGAGATAAGCTGTAACTAGGCTTTCAGAATCCCGACCCCAGTGCTGCAAGCCCTGCTGCATGGAACAGAGGGGCCCAGGGTCGGGAGCCAACTAGCAGGCCAAAGGGCCCAGTATGATGCCCATTGATTCCTTACTCTTGTATCCATTTTGCTTTCTGACTGAACTGCCTTTCCTTGCACTTATATATTTCCCAGCACTTTGATGAAGAGAAAATGACCTGATTTCCAAAACGAGTAGTGTCATTATTGGACAGAGACTTCTTAGCAGTGAGACCAAGGTCTTCCCTTAGGCACATCGTTTTTCTTATTCTTCCATATTTCTTTTGCTGTTGTTCAGTCGCTCAGTCATGTCTGACTCTTTGCAACTCCATGGACTGCAGCACGCCAGGCTTCCCTGTCCTTCACCATCTCCTGGAGCTTGCTCAAACTCATGTCAATTGAGTCAGTGATGCCATCCAACCATCTCGTCCTCTGTCATCCCCTTCTCCTCCTGCCTTCAGTCTTTCCCAGCATCAGGGTCTTTTCCAGTGAGTCAGCTCTGTGCATCAGGTGACCAAAGTATTGGAGCTTCAGCCTCAGCATCAGTCCTTCCAATGAATATTCAGGATTGATTTCCTTTAGGATTGATTGGTTTGATCTCCTTGCAGTCCAAGAGACTCTCAATAGTCTTCTCCAACACTACATTTCAAAAGCATCAATTCTTCAGCTCTCAGTCTTCTTTATGGTCCAAACTGTCACATCCATACATGACTACTGGAAAAACCATAGATTTAACCATATGGACCTTTGTTGGTAATGTCTCTGCTTTTTTAATACACTGTCTAGGTTTGTCATAGCTCTTCTTCCAAGGAGCAAATGTCTTTTAATTTCATGACTACAGTCACCATCTGCAGTGATTTTGGAGCCCAGGAAAATAAAGTCTGTCACTGTTTCCATTGTTTCCCCATCTATTTGCCATGAAGTGATGGGACCAGATGCCATGATCTTAGTTTTTTGAATGTTGAGTTTTAAGCCAGCTTTTTCACTCTCCTCTTTCACCTTCAAGAGGCTTTTTAGTTGCTCTTTGCTTTCTGCCATAAGGGTAGTGTCATCAGCATATCTGAGGTTATTGTTTTTCTCCTGGCAATCTTGATTCCAGCTTGTGTTTCATCCAGCCCAGCATTTTGCATGATGTACTCTGCATATGAGTTAAATAAGCAGGGTGACAGTATTTCTTTTGCTTAATGTCTTCTTTTGACTGCAATGCATCTTAGTTGTGGCAGACGGTATCTTCCTTCCATCGTGCAGGATCTTCGTTGTTCTGCACCAACTCTCTAGTTGAGGTGCATAGACTCTCTAGTTGCGACCCTCGGACTCAGTTGCCCTGGAGCATGTGGGATCTTAGTTCCCTCACCAGGGATCGAATCTGTACCTGCTTCATTGCAAGATGGAGTCTTAACCCCTGGACCACTGGGGAAGCTCCTTGTTGTCATGTCTTAATGCTAGTAGAATCCAATTCAAATTTTAACTGGGGCTGCTTATACTGATATATAACAGTGAATCTAGAGGACATGTTATTGTAAATCTCCTGTCTCAAGTAATGAGAGGCCACTGCTGAGTCTCCATAAGCTGTCTTGACCACTCTTGAAACTTCTGTTCCCTCCTTTATCTTTATATATCTTTATCCCTTTCTCCAGCTTTAATTTTCCTCCATAGTATTTGTAACATACTATATGTTTTACTTACTTTGTTCCATGCATGTTAAATGAATGGTAGCATTGTGAGTGTCTCATTCTCTTATTTGAAAAAACTTGACTTGGAAAAACCTAAATTTATGTAATCTGATGACAAATCTATACTGTCAAAATTCTGGGGCCTCTAGAGTACAAACCTCATTTAGTATATTTTAAAATAAGGTTCTGTTTTGGAAAATTTTAATTTGCTTATATCTTTTAAAAAACTCATACCTTTTGTATAATGAGGTGCTTACTCAGACGTAGTTTTTAGTCACCCTAGGAATCATGATTAATCCTGGGTCTTATTTAATATAATTTTAAATACAACTCAAAGTAGTTCTTACTCTGTTTTTGACAGACGGGATAATAGCTTCTTTATAGTCTTTATGTCCACAAACTGGTTTTACTAGTAATGGTTATAGTTTTGTTGTAAAACTTTTAGAAGTGAGAAAGGCAGTTTTTTTTTTTTTACAGTCTTCCTATGTGACATGTGGTTTGTAATATATATATTGTCCAGCTAATATTTTCTGTCAGCAACTAGTTAATTGATGGTTTGATCCTACATATAGGATCAACATATAGGGGCTTGTTTAATGCCTGCTTTCCTCATTTGGAAAATTAGCATATCAAAAAAGTATAGCATAATGATAAATTGTACTTGTGTCTACTTTCATTTCCAAGGCTAATTATTGTCTTTTTTATACCCTTTTGATATTGCAGTGAGCCCCAATGGAGAAAAGGTGTATAAATAAACCATTATAACCTAAGCAGAGTGTTAACTTTTATTGGTCAGTATATCCTTCGCTTATGTATGGTTCAGATTTGAGTTTTCTTTGATAAAATCTGAATTAGTTGTAGATTTAAGGCACAGAAGAGATAAATATTGAGAATCTTTGTAACAGAAAGCATTTTCTGTTTAACTCCATCATTTACTTACTCTTACAGTCATTCCTGTGCTAATTCAGTTTTTTTCAACCAATTTGCTATATATTTACTATGTTCCAGACACTGGGGATACAAAAATGAACAGGAAAAACTCCCAGCCTGCAAGGAACTCACCATCTAGTGACTATTCACTGCAAGCCACAGGAAGCCCTTTCTGCTATAACCAAGTGCCATGCCAAATCCACTGATAATTCTCAGCAAAATATCACAGCCATGATTGCCTCGCCATATGCATATCAGTGCCTGACGTGCTTTTGTAAAGGTGTGAGGCAGTATTTTTGTTTCAGCTTTAGCAGATTCGGCATTGCCCCCCACCCCATTTTAGTCTGCTGCAGTTTCAAATGGCGCAGATAGGAAGCCCTGAAAATGTATACTTGTACATTTTAAAATTTCCCCTGCTACACTGTTGCCACCCCCTGTTTTCCAAATGCTGCCATTAGTGGTTACAATAATCATCTGTAATGTTAGCTTCTAAGAACCATGGGACAAGAGCTTCTTTTATAATTTCCCAGATGGGAAGGAACACATGTACAAGCCTGTTAGAGCTGCAGAAACTGGAAGCAGCACTGTGTAGATTTGTATTTTTGGAACTCTTTGGGCTTATTTAAGCTCTCAAAGTCAAACTTACGTATCCATTAGAAATCAAATACCAGCTCGGGGGAAACTCATGTGCCACACCGAGGGGAATAAATCATATTAAAGAAGTTCGTAAAAGGAACTCCTAGAAACAGCTATTTTCATACTCAGACTAATGTTTCATGTACTTTTTGCAGGATGCCAGATAATAAATGTTGATTATGTAAACAAGGGTCATCCTGGTTGTTTGGAGGACTGTCTCTGAGCATTTCTGTTCTTTGCTTAAATAGTAGTGAAATGCAAAGTTCAAAAGCAGGAAAGGGAAATAATTATAAGTTATTCATAGGCATATGAAATGAAGCTGCTAATTAAAAGGATTTTTAGTGGCCCCCATTTTTTTCAGTTTTTTTTTTTTTTTTTAATTTTAACAGAGTTCTGTGACTTGTAGTCAGAGACCTTTAACAAGGAAACTCAGTTGTTGGGCAAAGGTATCTGAAAGTCAGTTCAATGTTAATTCTTTTTTTATTGTCTCTCTGAAGGTGACTACCCTAACTCCAAAGGGAACTACTTTAGCACTTAGATTATAAAATGAATTTGTCTCTCTGAATGTGAATTTTTTCAAGCTCAGCTTCACCCTTAATTTTAGATATTTTATGAGTTTTAGAATCATATAATTACATAGTTTCTATTTGCTGAGGCTATAAGTATTTTTAAAATTTTCCATCCTTACTTTATAGAAAGGAACATACAAAGTTGGATTCTTTCTCATCTATAAAAGAGTAAAAAGTGATAGATAAACTCAGACTCCCAATCTTGGCTTTCCTTTTAAAACCACTAGTTCTGGGGACTTTGGTTTACTGGGGAGGGGAGGTAGAGGAGAGGACAGGAGCCAGGAACCAGTACTTAGTTACCAGACATCACTGGTGACAGCAACTTTTATAAAATCACTAGGTGTGGAGGAAGAAGGTTAGGAATTAACATTAAATTGTTTATTGATTTATCCATTCAGCAGACACTGAGTGGCTTCTGTGTTCCAGGCACTGCGCTACTTGTTCCTTGTACACACTTCCTCTGTCAGCCCACCTAAGGATATAGTCCAGATATACTTGCATTGCAAATCTGCGTGTAAAAATAAAAGTGTAACAGTGTTAGATGAACAACTAAGAAAACGGTTAAACAACCTCTGAGTTATTAGCCAGATTTAACCCCATAGAATTCTCAATTTTCTTCTGATGTCAGAAGAGCCCCCAGACAAAGTCCGAAGCCAAAAAGAGAAAATATTTATAATACATGGGATAGACAAGGTTTAGTAAATCTAATAAACAATAACAAAAACAACAAAAAAGCCCAAAAACCTTTAAGCAAAATGGGCAAAAGATTTGATAGGAAAGTTTATAGGAGAAATGTAAATAATCTATAAACAAGTGGGAAAAAATGGCCCAGCTTCATTCATTGAATATAAATTGAGGTACAGTTTTCCAGCTATCAGATTGCCAGTGTCAAATGAAAGAGAAACAGCCAGTATCATCTAGTTACTCAGGATGAACGGAAAGAGGCTCTTTCTCATATTGATGCAAATTCATGGGTCCAAATGTGAATTTTAGAAAAACAATCTATTAAATGTAAAATGTTTATAGCCGTTGACCCAGCAAGCTGAGTTTTAATTATCTCCTAAGAAATAGAAGTCCCACTACTAAAGGGTATTTATCCAAAGATACTTACTGCAGCAATATCAAGTGGCTAAGAACTACAGGCAACCTGAATGTCTGTTGCTAGGGAAATGGTTAAATACAAAATAAATCCATGACGTGAAATATTATGTGACTATTTAGAAAGCCAGTGGTAGAGTCCTGTGTATAATAGGACTCTTATTAGGGAAAACAGAACACACAGTTAAAGAGTTATTTATATGCAAGTGTGTGTATGTTTTTATGATCATAGAAAAAGCTGTTTAAGGCCACATACACGGTTACTGTTGGTTACCTTGAAAAGCAAGGATGGAAATGCCTTTTTAAAACAACAACAACACAAAAAAAACTTCTGTATCATTTGAATTGTTACAACAAGCCTGAATTTTGTAATGTAAAATGAAAAAACAATTGCGAAGTTAAAAAAGAGAGGAAGAAAAGAAAGGAGGAAGTGGCCAAAGAGACAAGAGAAGACCCGGAACATATAGTTTCTTAGAAGCAAGAAGGCATATTTTCAGAGGAGAGAGAATTCCATGTCAAATACTGTTTAGAGATTGAGTAAGATGGGGACCGAGAGGCATTTGTTGTCTTTAGTGACTGTCCTGGTAGGAAGTAGGGTCAGAAGGCTACTAGAGTGGGCTAAGGGGAGGTTAAGAAGAGGGGAGGGAGTGAGACAGGGAGTGTGGAGCAGTCTTTCAGCAGCAGTCTATGCAGTGGAGGAGGAGAGATGTCAGAACGCAGGGAACTAAGCAGAGACCAGCATGATTTCTTTTCTTTCTTTTAAAAATTTTTGTATTTTAAGATGGGAGAGACTTTCAGTCCTTGTCCCTGTGTATACTTGCCACAGTGGTGCATCCTGTAGACACAGTAGAAGGCAGAGCAAGGAGATCAAAGATGCTTGAGGTAAGCAGGTGAGTGTGAGGACCAGCTTCCGAAGATGCAGGAGAAGCTGGGCTGAGGCCTGTTTAGACCAAAGGAAGGACATGATGTCTGAGATTCCCAAGTATCACAGGCAGTGATTCTTAAAGTCTGGGTTGGGACCCTCCTAGGATGTCTGCTGAGAACTTGTGATCTGATTTAGAAATGTGGGTTGGCTCTTAGCAGTGCCTTAGTGTGAAAAATGTGCAATTCTATTAAGTTTCTTAAAAATTTGTATTTGATTTGGAGCCGTTTGTGTGTGTGTGTGAGTCACTCAGTCATGTCCGACTTTTTGCAACCCAGTGGACTCTAGTCCACCATTCTCCATCCATGGGATTCTCCAGGCAAGAATACTGGAGTGGGTTGCCTTTCCCTTCTTCAGGGGATCTTCCTGATTGAACCCGGTCTCCCACATTGAAGGTGGATTCTTCACTGCCTGAGCCAACAGGGAAGCCTTTGTAGCCACTTACCAACCAGAAATAAATTGTTAAGGGTTATTAAAATTTTCTATTCTCAAATTGAAATCACCATGCTATGAGAATTTATTCTAATTTGGTATTTGCTTCAGAAGTCTGCCAAATAGTCAGTGCTTGGCAGTGCTTGTAAAGTACATTCATGTAGTGGTAAGTCCCACAGTTTTAATTCAGAACAATTTAGTATATCACCAGTTTGGCTTCAGTTGATTATGACATTCGATTGTTGCTATTCTTATTTTTTAATTATAAATTACAGTAAGTTTAGCTTTATCATTATCAGTTCAACCTCTCAATGTTTCTTTGTTTTTGTCTTATAATATTCTTATAGTTCAGTTCAGTTCAGTTGCTCAGTCGTGTCCGACTCTTTGCGACCCCATGAATTGCAGCACGCCAGGCCTCCCTGTCCACCAACTCCCGGAGTCCACTCAAACTCATGTCCATCGAGTGGGTGATGCCATCCAGCCATCTCATCCTCTGTTGTCCCCTTCTCCTCCTGCCCCCAATCCCTCCCAGCATCAGAGTCTTTTCCAATGTGTCAACTCTTTGCATCAGGTGGCCTAAGTATTGGAGTTTCAGCTTTAGCATCATTTCTTCCAAAGAACACCCAGGACTGATCTCCTTTAGAATGGATTGGTTGGATCTCCTTGCAGTCCAAGGGACTCTCAAGAGTCTTCTCCAACACCACACTTCAAAAGCATCAATTCTTCAGTGCTCAGCTTTCTTCACAGTCCAACTCTCACATCCATACATTACCACTGGAAAAACCATAGCCTTGACTAGACGGACCTTTGTTGGCAGAGTAATGTCTCTGCTTTTCAATATGCTATCTAGGTTGGTCATAACTTTCCTTCCAAGGAGTAAGCATCATTTAATTTCATGGCTGCAGTCACCATCTGCAGTGATTTTGGAGCCCAGAAAAATAAAGTCTGACACTGTTTCCACTGTTTCCCCATCTATTTGCCATGAAGTGATGGGACGAGGTGCCATGATCTTCGTTATCTGAATGTTGAGCTTTAAGCCAACTTTTTCACTCTCCTCTTTCACTTTCATCAAGAGGCTTTTTAGTTCCTCTTCACTTTCTGCCATAAGGGTGGTGTCATCTGCATATCTGAGGTTATTGATATTTCTCCCGGCAATCTTGATTCCAGCTTGTGCTTCTTCCAGCCCAGCGTTTCTCATGATGTACTCTGCATATAAGTTAAATAAGCAGGGTGACAATATACAGCCTTGACGTACCCCTTTTCCTATTTGGAACCAGTCTGTTGTTCCATGTCCAGTTCTAACTGTTGCTTCCTGACCTGCATGTGGGTTTCACAAGAGGCAGGTCAGGTGGTCTGGTATTCCCATCTCTTTCAGAATTTTCCACAGTTTATTGTGATCCACACGGTCAAAGGCTTTGGCATAGTCAATAAAGCAGAAATAGATGTTTTTCTGGAACTCTCTTGCTTTTTCCATGATCCAGCAGATGTTGGCAATTTGATTTCTGGTTCCTCTGCCTTTTCTAAAACCAGATTGAACATCTGGAAGTTCACGGTTCACGTACTGCTAAAGCCTGGCTTGGAGAATTTTGAGCATTACTTTACTAGTGTGTGAGATGAGTGCAATCATGTGGTAGTTTGAGCATTCTTTGGCATTGCCTTTCTTTGGGATTGGAATGAAAACTGACCTTTTCCAGTCCTGTGGCCACTGCTGAGTTGTCCAAATTTGCTGGCATATTGAGCACAGCACTTTCACAGCATCATCTTTCAGGATTTGAAATAGCTCCACTGGAATTCCGTCATCTCCACTAGCTTTGTTCGTAGTGATGCTTTCTAAGGCCCACTTGACTTCACATTCCAGGATGTCTGGCTCTAGGTGAGTGATCACACCATCGTGATTATCTGGGTCGTGAAGATCTTTTTTGTATAGTTATTCTGTGTATTCTTGCCACCTCTTCTTACTATCTTCTGCTTCTGTTAGGCCCATACCATTTCTATCCTTTATTGAGCCCATCTTTGCATGAAATGTTCCCTTGGTATCTCTAATTTTCTTGAAGAGATCTCTAGTCTTTCCCATTCTATTGTTTTCCTCTCTTTCTTTGCATTGTATAACTAGACTTTTAAAATACATATGTCTTGTGGTTCACATATGAATCATCCATGATCATTTTGCTTAAGCAGATATGTATGTAACACCCTGCCATTTGCATGTACAGTGGTACACTTCATAGTAATATGTTTCTTGGCAATGTTTACTAAATAACTTACAGTATATTATCAAGATAGATATAATAAAATTCCTAGGGTATTTTAAGATTTTGTTGTTGTCTGGTGATATAAATCATGTTTATAATGCATCTTCTTCCTAGGAAAAGTAAATTTTAAGCCATTTGTATGTATTATATAAATTATAAGACATTATATATCTTGCTAGCTACTGTAACTTCACTACGTTTTCGTCTAATCCTTTATTAACACCAGATTCACTTTTCCCTTCTTGGAATGTGGAAACAACTGAAAGATTGGTGGGGATCTTTTTATTACTATGGTGGAGTTTGATCGGAATGTTTGAAAGCTGTCACTGTTAAAAAGTGACTAGATATGTGGCAAAGCATGTATGGAGTCTCGAAACTTGAATTCAGGTGACCCACACTTCTGGGCTTATTGCTGGCAGACAGTAAGCTGGTCACCAGAAAAATGTTACGAGAGCAAGTACTAATGCCATTGTGTTTTTCACTAACTGTTTAAGGATGTGAATGAAGACCCAGGAGAAGATGTGGCCCTCCTTTCTGTCAGTTTTGAGGACACTGAAGCCACTCAGGTGTACCCTAAGCTGTACTTGTCACCCCGAATTGAACAGTAAGTATCGGTGTCATAATTTTATGTAGCCTGATGATTCTTCTTGTTAATGAGACATGATTGCTACTTCTTTGGCCAGTCTTAAATTCTTAGAATGGTTTCTCTTTATTGACTTTTGTTTTCTTAAAATGAATTGTATTCAACGTTTAGATTCCAGATTAAATACAGACAGTATTTGCCATGGTGATCTTTGGATAAGACTTAGCTCTGCAATTTGTGATGTGAATACTGTGCCTGAGTCCAAAATTGTGACTCCTTATGAATATCCCTGAGTATGTGTGGTTGGGCTTCCCCTGATGGCTCAGTGGTAAAGAATCCGCCTGCCAAGTAGGGTTGGGAAGATCCCCCGGAGAAGGGAATGACAACCCACTCCAGTATTCTTGCCTGGAGAATCCCGTGGACAGAGGAGTCTGGTGGGCTACAGTCCATAGGGTTGCAGAGACAGATACAACTGAAGTGACTTGGCACGCATGCACTGGCTAGTGGAGAGAGGGAACCATGCAGACATTGTCGGGGCGGATCTTTCAGCCAGGGGAGAGAGCATTCCAGACAGCAGGAGGGAGGCTGCTGGGGACTGGGAATCCCAACTCTGGGGCTGGTGCCACTCGTATGAGCTCCTGAAGCACTCCCCTGCATCCCTAGCAGAGTGCACCCTAATAGTTAATGCATGCAGGTTAACCCGTCTGTCTCCCCTCCATTCAGTGACTCTAAGGATTGTGTCCTGCTTGCCAGACTAATAGCTTAGCCCTATGTCCCCTGGCAGTCCATGGGGTTGCAAAGAGTCGGACACAACTGAGCAACCGAACTGAACTGATGTCCCCTAGGGCTTCCCTGGTGGCTCAGTTGGTAAAGAATCTGTCTGCGATGCAGGAGACCCGGGTTCGATCTCTGGGTCAGAAAGCTCCCCTGGAGAAGGGAATGGCAACCCACTCCAGTATTCTTGCTTGGAGAATCCCAAGGACAGAGGAGCCTGGCATGCTATAGTCCTTGGTTTCACAAAAGAGTCAGACGTAACTTAGCGACTAAACAACAACATGTGTGGTTACCTTAAAGAGGACTGCTGAACAGCATCCTACTCAGTTTCTTGTGTGTTCATAACTCTTCTCATTGTTTGTAAAAATGTAACCAGTAACCTGACAGTATTAACTTATTCAGAAGTTAGTGAAGGGAATATTAGAGGCAGGTAGCTTAAAAAGATGACATATTTTTTGCATTGAAATAGTTCTGTATCACTTGACACAGCATTCAGACTATGTGGTACCAGTAGTTTGATATTACGTTTGTGTTTTAACTCAGTAACTTTGTTCATCAGTAATGAATCTTATAAGCACTAACCTCACAATGTGCTTATTGTTGGCTAAAATGCTTTAGTAGCTTATTCTACTTCAAAGGAAGTTGAGGTTCATTGAAAATGGATTGTAAGCAGATTTGGTTGGGAACTTCTGACAGGACAGATTTTTCATCAGCAGAGAGAGTTTTTACAGACTCTGCTTGAAATGTATTATTAAAATTCTCTGTAAGTCATCTAGTCAGGGTTGGCTGATTTCTGTCTGAGATGTGGTCACCATCCACATTCATATACCAAGCTCTTTCACCCCCCCGTCTCCTTAGTTGCTCTTAATTCATGAATCATAAACATACCATCTTACACACTGATAAAAGACATGGCTCTTTATATTCAAATATGGAAGATTATGAGCATTAATAACCCACAGGCATTCTCTCATCTATTTATATACCTCTGACAATACCTGGAACAGGATCTTACAGTAGCAGTCACTCAATGAATATTTTAATTTTTAATTGAAAATACTGAACCATAGCAGTAAGTGGCCAAAGGGTATTGGAGATAATAGTGAAGTGGTAACAGGCAAGGGTTCCGGAGTCAAGCATGTGTGATTTAAACCTGGATTCTGTCACTTACCAACGGGCAAAATAGTTAACATCTCTGAATTTGTTGCCTCATCCGTAAAATAGGGATAATCATACCTTTTTCATAGTTTTGTTTTGAGGATTATATTAAATAACTGTTCATAAAGCATTAATTGCAATGCCTGTCACTATAGCAAGTTGGAGCTAGTAATGTTATTATTATTGATAGTGTTTACAGGAGAAGAACGAGTGACTGAGTGAGTGATTGGTAGGACAGATTGGGGCAGAAAAGGAGAGGATGAGTAACCATGTGAGCAAATACTAGTTCCGGAGTAGCTACTCGGTACATACAGTATGCATTAAACCTAAGAAGGTATTTTGATGATGCGAAAAGAGAGTTGTAAAACAATCACAAGATATAGGTAATAAGAATATTATCAGTTCAGCTGCAGCCAAGAATTTGCCAGCATTTACATTATTTTTCTTTGAAGTGACTGCTCCTAGTTTGCAAGTAAACTTGCTAATAAAATATTTCTCACTCTAAAATCAAAGATATGGTGGGAAAAATTATTAGTAAAGGGTATATTTTAAAAGTGATTTCCTATTTCTAAAATCTAGCTTTCTACACCCCCAACCCCTTTTATGTTAAGAACTGGCCACAGCTTACTTTTCCAGATCAGTTTCCTGTCATTTCTCCCCATGTATCCTGTTTTCCTGTCCTTCAGCTGGACTCCTTCACTTGAAGTTTTCTACATTCACATGTACTCTCTTGCCTCTGTGCCTTTACTAAAACTGTACGTCCATGTAAAATGCCCTTCTCTAATGCTGTCTTTGTGTTGAAATATTATACATTTTCTAAGGCTTTTTTCAAATGCTGTCTACCACCCATTTTCCCTGGGAAAAATTAATCTAGCTTTCCTCTAAGTTCTTATAACACTAAATTTATATCATCACTCTTATAATCTGCACACCATAGATTTAGTTAGTGTTGTGCTTTTCTTTTTTCCATCTTTTATCTATATCGCAAGCAACTCACGGGCAAGGAGCAAGTCTTTTCATTCCTTTAATGCTTTTACAAATGCAGTGCAGGGTAAATAATATCAAATAATAGTAAGTAATTGACAGTGTTCTAGGGCAGTAAGTAATTTTCACAAGAAAATGTGAAAATGCATCATTGAGAGGTTGTACGTTTTTACTGTTTGATACAAGTTCCCTTAATAGAACTGCATGTGTAATACCAAAGAAAACGATTAAACGTTCTTATACCCTTGAGTAAAAGTTGTAAAAATGAGCTTTTAGAGAAAGTTAAAATGGAAAGTGGTCAAATTGTGGTATGATCTTCTAAGGGCTTACATAGTTGTTAAAGTTATTCATATCTTTGGCCTGACTCTTACAGAGATCAGAGCATAGAAAAGAAGTAATGTCATTTCACTAAGGTCCAAGTCATAGGATAGATTTTAGGAACTGAGAGAAGAGCGGTTGCCACTATCTTTGATATTGTGTTAAGCTCTCGTTTCTGTGTTTCATACAATCCGTCAACTTTTAACTGTTGAGGCATTGATTATAGAGTCAGACTTGGAGAGTTCTTTCAGGAGTCATGGGAAAAGCATCCTACGTGGACCCGCCCGAAGCCAATGCCAGACGCTTGCCCTAGCTCAGGCTTGCACACTTTTTGGCTTCTGCTATGGCTCTTTCGAGGAAGTCCCAAGTCCCATGCACTGTATTTGACAGGCAGAAGCCCTGGAGATCGACAGCCTGATCCACAGTAGGTAAAAATTGATAAAAGACTTTTCATGGCATAGAAAGCTGTCTTGAGCCTGGGAAATACCCTGTTTTAGTCTGGCTGATGTAATGTCTCTGCCCCAGCTAGTCCATGCAGTAGGCAAGGGCACTGTGCTCACATTAACTAGTCTCAAAAATAGGAAAAGGCTACTCTGGAGTCTTGTCATCACATATAGGAAGGGGGATAAATTTACTTTACCCTAAAGATTTCTAGGGATATGGATACCAAATGTCCCCGAATTAGAGGCTCCCACAAAAGAGAACATCTGTCAGAGACACTGGGTAGAAAACTCCCAAGTGTATTATAATTTATGAAGCCCTGCAATGCGGTCTCACTTCAGAAATCTGTCCTGGAACGGTTGTCCGGTGTTTCTAGCAGTGCCGGGACGCATGGCTGACTGAACGCCTGTATAGTGTTTAGATGCTTGTTGTTTCCTGTCTCTCGCTGTGTTATGTATATGGCTTGCAGAGTAAAAGGTTCTGAGGACTTTGTGTTCTTATCCAGCAAGGGACTTTGATAAAATGCACATGTTTCTGGGTCCATACATTTGTTTTCAAAGGAACCCAAGCCAGTCAGTTGAATTAGACACTAAGTAATGTTCATTAAAAAAAAAAAAAAAAACAATGGTGAGGTATGCAAGAAAAGCTAATGGTCAGTTATGTAAAGTAGATTTTGGTTGAATAACAGGAGAAGTGGGGTGAAAAACTGGATTCCAAACCAGTTGCCTTTTTTTCCTGGCAGGAAAGCTGGAATCGTAGGGTTACGTCATCAGAGCTGGCACGAATCCTTCCTTGCCTGCACCTCCGCCCCAGACTGTGGCAGTTCCAGCGGTGACACCAGAGGTCAAATGGCAGCAGAGGCTGCACAGTTCTCTTCCCCAGAAGGTGTGGGCCTGTCCTTGGCTGCAGCCAGTTAGTGGGAGTGGTTTGAAGAAAACCAGCTCGTCACTCCCTGTGCTGTTCCCACTCCATGCATAAAAAGAGGACTTCAGCCCCTGAGGCGGACCAGGTGGCATCTTTCACAAGTACAGAATTTGTTTTTAGAACTTTGTGTTGTTGAGTTACAGTCCCGCCTTGGAAATAAATACTCAAAGCTTACCAGCCCACAGACATTCACCATTAGTGAGGCCTGTGTGCCTGCGAATATCCATGGCATGCCTTCTTTCAAGCAACAAAAACACATTGAAAAGTGACCCAGTATAAGGTCCTTTACTAGATGCTTCAGAGAATGTCAAGAAAAATGAGATATGGCTTATGCCCTTAGTTTGCATATAATCAGTAAGGGAGATCAGAACAAATATGGCAAGTTCCAACTTGTGTGTAGAAATAGCACAATAAGACTTGGCATGAGAAGCCCTCTGTTCCTCCACTTGCTAACTGGCAGTCTTGCTCAAGATACTTTAACCTTTTTGAGCCTCATTTCATCTTCTGTAAAGGGAGATAAATCTTGAGCTTCGGCTTCATCCACTCCAAGGGGATATGGAAGTGCCTACAGTAGTGTTTGACTCAT
This sequence comes from Bos mutus, assembly GCF_027580195.1. Classification (NCBI taxonomy): domain Eukaryota; kingdom Metazoa; phylum Chordata; class Mammalia; order Artiodactyla; family Bovidae; genus Bos; species Bos mutus. The sequence continues at coordinate 35,159,675 of NC_091627.1, forward strand.
GGTTGATGTTCTGTTAGTGCTTCTCTAGTTATATAAACACCCAAGAAAAGATATTAACTACTGAAAGACTTCAGGGAAAGAGAAGGAGATCAGTTCCAATCAACTTGTTGAGGAGGGGACTTTGGAAAACTTTGGAAAGTATGGCTCTGCCAATGTGACGTGGCTTTTCTAGAGATTAGATATGGTAATACTGTAGCGATAAAAATATATTTGTTTAGTGTTTTGAAATGTTCAAGTTGCTTTACAATTTACCATCCCATCTAATCTTCATGGTAATATTCCTGGCTTGCATTTTTTTTAATTGACGTATAGTTGATTTACAATGTTGTGTTAATTTCTGCTATACAGCAAAGAGACACACTTAAACACACACACATTCTTTTTTGTATTCTATTGTGTTTTACCATAGGATATTAAATATAGTTCCCTGTGCTATACAGTAGGACCTTGTTTTTTTCATCCATTCTGTGTACAGTAGCTTTTATCTGCTAACCCCAGCTTCCCACTCCATCCCCCCAGCCTCTTCCCCTTTGGCTACCACAAGGCTGTTCTCTGTGTCCATGAATCTGTTTCTGTTTCATAGATAGTTTCATTTGTGTCGTACTTTAGATTCCACATGTCAGAGTTATCATATGGTATTTGTTTTTCTCTTTCTGGCTTCATTTAGTGTGGTAGTCTCTAGTTGCAGCCATGTTGCTGCAAATGCCATTATTTCATTCTTTTCATAGCTGAGTAGTGTTCCATTGTATACGTGTACCACGTCTTCTTTATCCATTCATCAGTAGATGGACGTTTAGGTTGCTTCCAGGTCTTGGCTACTGTGAATAGTCTAGCATGAGTTTCATAATACATCTTTTCCCCTCTAAAAGCTGGATTTCTTAGATCCTTCCTGGTATCCTTCACTGTCTTTACTTCCTTTCCAAACACTTTAAATTATGCTAAATTATGTTTGCCGTGATTCCACCCTAGGCCTCTTTCATGGCCTCACCTCTTTGTGGACGACCCCCAAATCCCCATTTCGAATCCCAGCTTTCCTTCCTGTCTACAGGTCTGCTTTTCTAGCCATTTGATAGATTTTGTGTCTGTGTGTTCAGCTGACACCTCAAATTCAAAGTGTCTGAAATGAAACTCATCATTCCTCGAGTAGATGTTTCTGCTTTGCAACCTTCTTTCTGTTCACAGCGCTCTCATGGTCTTCAGTGCCCAGTGCTGTATCTCAAGATCAATAGTCAGCCCATTGTTTTATGCTAGAAACCCTCTCTCCACAGTGTCTTTATTTTTGTCACTCTTCCTGTCATTTTAGTTCAGGTCTTCAATTGCCACATCTCCTGATAGCCTTTTAACTTTCCCTGCTATTTCAGTTTATTTAGCACAAAACTCTCCTGTCTTCTTAAAGTAAGTTCTAGTCATATCATGTCCTTTCCTTGCTCCATCCACACCACCAGTGCCTCCCTGTTACCGACTGAATTAAGCACATCTCTCTCATCATCCAGAGTATTCTCTCTTTTAATCCCATCTGATCTTTCTACCCTGATCTGGCCTCGATGTATTTCCTGTTGTTCAGCCAAACTGGTTTTTTGTGTGTGATTTCCTGTGAACACAGTTTTTATTTTTTTCATTGTTATACCTTACTACTTCTTATACTTGAACGTTAAATTTATTTCCCTCTCCTGTAGGGTCTGTCCTCTTAGGCCTTCTCCCTCACCACCTCCTTTGTGGCGTATTCGTGACCACCACCATTGTGTCCCAACATGACTGTACTCTCCCCTATTTGTGCCTCTGTTGTCATATTGTTTCCCTGAACTATAAACTCCTTATGGGTGGGCTTCTTCTTCCAACAGTTGTGGCCTGGCGAGCCACAGCCTACCTCCTGCCAAGCTGGCCCTGCCCTTAGTCCCCACGTGAGCTCAACCACAACCCCCACTGATTAGACTCCCTGTGGGGGCAGAAAGCTCTGAACTCCTTATATCCTGTGCCTGTGAATGCAAGTGGTTTCCATCATTGGTTTCCATCTTGGTGTACTTTGTGACCAGCCAGCAGGCTTTTTCCCCTTGTGGAACCTGGCTTTGTTTGGAGAGGTGGAATTTATTTTGTAGAGGGGCTTATCAGCTGAATCCTGGAAGTGGTGCATATGCTTGTGATCGCATATAATATATACAGTATGAAGTGTTAGTCACTCAGTTGTGCCCGACTTTGCGACCCCATGGACTGCAGCCCACCAGGCTCCTCTGTCCATGGGATTTTCCAGGCAAGGATACTGGAGTGGGTTGTCATTTCCTTCTCTAGGGGATCTTCCCAACCCAGGGATTGAACCCAGGTCTCCTGCACTGCAGGCAGATTCTTTACCATCTGAGCCACAAGGGAAGCCCATGTGATCGCATATGACCTGTCAACTCCTCCTCCTGTGGCCTCTCCAGCCTCCCCTTTCCCTGTCTTTTCCCCATGGTGTGCCTAGCCACAGACATAATCACTGTGAATATTTGGCTGGCCTGTAATCCACAAAGGCTGGGATAAACTGAAATTTGACCAAAGAGACTAGAGAAAAAGGGGATGAAGAGAACTGAATATTAATACTTAGGGGTGAGAGTCAGTGAGATTGTGGATATTAAATTCAGATAAACCAGATAAAATAAGTTAAAAGCAGTAAGCTAATTCAGTATTTTGTGAGTTTTATTTAAATTTGATACTGAATACAACATCTTAACAGGATGGGAAATTTTCATTTTAGATGCTAAAAAGATTTTTTAGAATAATTGAGGAGGCGTGAGATTAAACACAAATAGATTTAAAAGAAATCTTGCCCTTTAACTTTTAAAACTGCATCAGTTGTCTCAAGAAATGGACCCCAAATCTCTTGCGGTGATTTTGTGTCAGGATTTAAGTAATAGAACATCATAGTAAACATGGTTTAATTTAGCTTTACTTATGTTTACTTGAGTCACAGAGATAATCCTGTAATAAATATTGTGCTGCTGGAGATTTTTTTTTTTACCTTTGATAAATACATAGTCCTGAGTATGCTAAGACAACCAGCTGTCAGAAGATGCATATTTGGTTTTAGTGGAGCAAGCTATCTTCGCCTCTGGGGACTTGAGATGTTCGTTTTACTAGTCTGGGAGCAGGGCCAGAAGGGTTCTTCGTGACTTAGAATGGAATTCTGAAGAGTAAGTTCAGCAAGTTTTCATTAGCGAGTTTGGCCTTTTGTCTTGCCGGTGCCTCCCAAAAGATCAAGGGCTCAGCCTGCACTTTGAAACATTACAAAAAAGAACCAGAACAGAATTTAGTTCTGGAAGAAAAATCAATCAGTCCCCAAATAACTATATTTTTTGAAACATTCTGGTGCAGAACTCCCACCTCCCCAGCCACCCAAGCTAGTGATAGATTAATGTTTTTAATCTAGCTTTCTTTTCAGGCAAACAGTAGACTTTCAGAAAGAAGATGTATATAAGTCTGTGATAGCTTAAATCTCACTGGTACATGGTTCTTAAACTCGTTTGACCTTTAAGCTCTTAGATTTGTTTTGTGTCTTTGGGCAGTTCTCAGCCTTGCTTCTTTTAAATGCTTTTCTCTTCTCTATAGTGTAATGTTTAACTTACATTCTTACAACTTAGCTTGATATCTTTAAACTATAAGATATAATGTGTCCTCACTTAAGAGTGAGTGAAGCCCCTTAGTCATATCCGACTCTTTGTGACCCCGTGGGCTATAGCCCACCAGGCTCCTCCGTCCATGGGATTCTCCAGGCAAGAATACTGGAGTGGGTTGCCATTTCCTTCTCCAGGGGATCTTCCCAACCCAGGGATCGAACTCAGGTCTCCCTCATTGCAGGCAGATGCCTTAACCTCTGAGCCACCAGGGAAGCCCTGCTCACTTAAGAGCTGAGGCCAAGCACCTTTCAATTAAATAGCTCAAAGATTTTGTGCCGAGTTTTTTCTGTAATGAAAATGAGAAGTTTATGATTTTCGATTTAAATGTATATATCTCAACAGTGAAGCTCTGAGCACTGATCATTACATATAGCCAGTGTTCATTTATATTTCACAAGTAGGAAAATCTTCCTCAATGAAAGGTCTGAGGTAAACAGTGGATAGTTCTTGAAAACATTAAGCTGTTTTCAAGAGGCAGGAGCAGAGAAATTACAAAGCAGAAGAGAAAATGGTCTAGAATGTTCCAGAACTGATGGAAGACACCAAATAAAGGAAATACAAGGAATCTCAATAGCCTAAATAAAACAAAATTGACATCTATACACATCATCTGAATAGCAAAGATGTAAAGTATCTGAAATAGACACATCATGTGTAAAGGAATAGCAGACTGACACAGACCTCTTTGAAAATCTTGGAGAGCCATGGACTTTATCCAGGGAAATATACAGGTGCAAAAAGTTCAAATGCAGTTTTGAGAATACCACACCTGCCCCTAAAATCAATTCATAAGCTTTGTTTAAGAATCATTGTTCTTGGTTTCATTTCTGCATTGTTAATTACCTTCTACAGTATCTCGTGCTGGAACAATCACTGAAGCTTTGAATTTAATATCTAGAGTGTAAGTCATCATCTAACATTACCCATTTCCTCTTCCTGATAATCTGCTTTTTTTCTATGTTCTTATTTTCAGTAATGATTTAACTATCCTTCTACTGACCTTAGCCATGAAACCTAGGCATCCTATTTTTGACCTTCCTCCCGCCATTGTTTCCTGAACTTAAAAGCTAAGTTCATTCTCTTGTCTCATAAGTGATCACTCACCAGTTTTATCCAACTCGTTACTTTTCCTTGTATCTCCCAGGCATATTCCTTTTTAAAAAAGAACTATCTATTCTACTTTATGCTCAAGTTCCAGCATTTTTTCTTTCATACTGTCTTGAAGTCTGAACTCCTCCAAGACTGTTTCTTCTTATCCCATTGTTTCAGCTGCTTTACCCTTTAATCCTTTTGGTCAAGAACTGAGTGGAAGTACAATAGAAACCCGTGTGTAAAAAAGGTGGCATGAAGATATGAAAAAGTTGATCATCGGTGCTATGAGGCACTCATCCTCATTCTTTTCAAGTGTGAGGACCTGTTTTTAATGTTGAAACCTTTTACACAAGGTTGACTACAAAAAGTCAACACAAGAAAATTTTAGTATGATGGAATTGTTCTGTATCACGATGGTGGTAATAGATATACAACTCTATGCATTTATCAAAGCTCAAAGAACTGTGTGTCACAAAGAGTGAATTTTACTGTGGGTAAAAAATAAACTTAAAAAACATTTCACAGACTTGAATAGAAAATAGTACTTTTTAGCATTTCACGTTATTGCTGCTAAGTCACTTCAGTCGTGTCCGACTCTGTGCGATCCCATAGACAGCAGCCCACCAGGCTCCCCCGTCCCTGGGATTTTCCAGGCAAGAACACTGGAGTGGGTTGCCATTTCCTTCTCCAATGCATGAAAGTGAAAAGTGAAAGTGAAGTCGCTCAGTCGTATCCGACTCTTAGTGACCCTATGGACTGCAGCCTACCAGGCTCCTCCATCCATGGGATTTTCCAGACAAGAGTACTGGAGTGGGGTGCTATTCACGTTATTAGTGATGAATTCAATGCCTTTTCAGTGAACTTACATTTTATTAATCATAATAGGTTATATATTGGAAATAGGTTATATTTAGGTTGTATAACAATAGGTTATATAAATTGGAAATGGATATATATACACATACACACACACACACACACACACACACACACTTGTATGTGCTGTATATTTGTGGATAATATATGTATATAGGTATGTGTATGCATATATGTATCAGTTCAGTTTAGTTGCTCAGTCATGTCCGACTCTTTGGGACCCCATGAACTGCAGCACACCAGGCTTCCCTGACCTTCACCAAGTCCCAGAGCTTGCTCAAACTCATGTCCATTGAGTAGGTGATGCCATCCAACCATCTCATCCTCTGTTGTCCCCTTCTTCTCCCACCTTCAATCTTTCTCAGCATCAGGGTCTTTTCCAGTGAGTCAGTTCTTTGCATCAGGTGGCCAAAGTATTGGAACTTAAGCTTCCAATGAATATTCAGGGTGGATTTCCTTTCGGATTGACTGGTTGGATCTCCTTGCTGTCCAAGGGACTCTCAAGAGTCTTCTCCAACACCACAGTTCAAAAGCATCAATTCTTCAGCGCTCAGCCTTCTTTATGGTCCAGCTCTCACATCTATACATGACTACTGGAAGAACCATAGCCTTGACTAGATGGACCTTTGTCAGTAAAGTAATGTCTGTGTTTTTCAATATGCTATCTAGGTTTGTCATAGCTTTTCTTCCAAGGAGTGAGCATTTTTTAGTATGTATATGTATATATACATTTGTGTATATATACATACATATACATATTTTTTTATATGTGATACCACACACAGCATTTACATAGCATTTAATTGGAATTCAGATGCTTCAGTTCAGTTTAGTTCAGTTCAGTCGCTCAGTCGTGTCCGACTCTTTGCGACCCCATGAATCGCAGCACGCCAGGCCTCCCTGTCCATCACCAACTCCTGGAGTTCACCCAGGCTCACTTCCATCAAGTCAGTGATGCCATCCAGCCATCTCATCCTCTGTCGTCCCCTTCTCCTCCTGCCCCCAATCCCTCGCAGCATCAGAGTCTTTTCCAATGAGTCAACTCTTCGCATGAGGTGGCCAAAGTATTGGAGTTTCAGCTTTAGCATCATTCCTTCCAAAGAAATCCCAGGGCTGATCTCCTTCAGAATGGACTGGTTGGATCTCCTTGCAGTCCAAGGGACTCTCAAGAGTCTTCTCCAACACCACAGTTCAAAAGCATCAATTCTTCAGCGCTCAGCCTTCTTCACAATCTAACTGTTACATCCATACATGACCACAGGGAAAACCATAGCCTTTACTAGAGGAACCTTTGTTGGCAAAGTAATGTCTCTGCTTTTCAATATGCTATCTAGGTTGGTCATAACTTTCCTTCCGAGGAGTAAGCGTCTTTTAATTTCATGGCTGCAGTCACCATCTACAGTGATTTTGGAGCCCAGAAAAATAAAGTCTGACACTGTTTCCACTGTTTCCCCATCTATTTCCCATGAAGTGATGGGACCGGATGCCATGATCTTCGTTTTCTGAATGTTGAGCTTTAAGCTAACTTTTTCACTCTCCACTTTCACTTTCATTAAGAGGCTTTTTAGTTCCTCTTCACTTTCTGCCATAAGGGTGGTGTCATCTGCATCTCTGAGGTTATTGATATTTCTCCCGGCAATCTTGATTCCAGCTTGTGCTTCTTCCAGTCCAGCGTTTCTCATGATGTACTCTGCATATAGGTTAAATAAGCAGGGTGACAATATACAGCCTTGACGTACTCCTTTTCCTATTTGGAACCAGTCTGTTGTTCCATGTCCAGTTCTAACTGTTGCTTCCTGACCTGCATACAAATTTCTCAAGAGGCAGATCAGGTGGTCTGGTATTCCCATCTCTTTCAGAATTTTCTACAGTTTATTGTGATCCACACGGTCAAAGGCTTTGGCATAGTCAATAAAGCAGAAATAGATGTTTTTCTGGAACTCTCTTGCTTTTTCCATGATCCAGCAGATGTTGGCAATTTGATCTCTGGTTCCTCTGCTTTTCTAAAACCAGCTTGAACATCAGGAAGTTCACGGTTCACATATTGCTGAAGCCTGGCTTGGAGAATTTTGAGCATTACTTTACTAGTGTGTGAGATGAGTGCAATCATGTGGTAGTTTGAGCATTCTTTGGCATTGCCTTTCTTTGGGATTGGAATGAAAACTGACCTTTTCCAGTCCTGTGGCCACTGCTGAGTTGTCCAAATTTGCTGGCATATTGAGTACAGCACTTTCACAGCATCATCTTTCAGGATTTGAAATAGCTCAACTGGAATTCCATCACCTCCACTAGCTTTGTTCGTAGTGATGCTTTCTAAGGCCCACTTGACTTCACATTCCAGGATGTCTGGCTCTAGGTGAGTGATCACACCATCGTGATTATCTGGGTCGAGAAGATCTTTTTTGTACAGTTCTTCTGTGTATTCTTGCTTAGTGTTCAGTAAATTAGTAAACCTTTAAGTCTAAGGTCGCATAGTGTCTTGAAGCCAAAAGATTGAAAAGGCTTGCTACAAGGGGTGTATAATGAATGACCATTTTTCTAAGAATGATGATGTTCATGCTTATCAATATTTGCTTCAGTAAGAGCAAATTTTAACTTCCTTCTTGTTCTCAAAATAGCTAACATAATCACTAAGTTAGGAAGCAGTTTTTAACCTCATTGTTTTGGCTCACGGTGGAAGGACAGATTCATGAAGACCTGCCACTTGCATTCCTTTCTGCCTAACACAAGCACCTAGGTTTCTGAGTTAGGCTTACAGTGGAGAGAGAAGCTCCAGGAGCAAGGATCCAGGGGGCTGAGCCCTGACACTTTGGGGCTTTCTTCTGATGTTTGGGCCTTGATTTCCAGGAAACTCATGGGTTCACAGCACTTCTTTCCCAGGGCTTCCAGCTCTCGGATATTCCACTGGTTCTCATTTTTTCTCAATGTTTCCATCTCCACAAGGATCTGTGAATTGGTCCATTGTTGTTTAGTCACTAAATTGTGTCTGATTCTTTGTGACCCCAAGGAATGTAGCCCTCTAGGCTCCTTCTCTGTCCACAGTTCTTTGGAGTGGGGGAATCGAACCTGCATCTCTTGCATTGGCAGGCAGATTCTTATCGTTGAGCCACCAGGGAAGCCAAATTGGTCTATGACATTAATATGAATATAATAGCTTTTCCTTAGTTTTCAGAGCAGAGTGTGGATGTGCATAGGGTGATAAGTCAGTTGGGTTTTAAAAATAAAGTTCATTCTATCTCATCTTCTTCATAAAAATGTATATGATTTGTTATGTCTACAACATGATTTCAGTGGGTAATTACTTAATACCAAAAGGTAATGGCATGGTTCTTGATTACAAGTGTTTGGTAGGAGTGGGTAATGACTAAAGCTCTTAATGTGTAAAATTAATGTATAAAGTGGAACCCTTATATTGTTGTTGGAGGAAAGGTTGAACACCAATGTTGTCAGATTTTACTGTGTGACCTTTTATTAAAGAACATGTAATTTGATCCTGGTATGTCTGATTTTGAGTCTTATAATATAGGGCTAATAATTATATTGGACTTTTTCTGCACTGGTTAAAATTCAGACATGCTGTCTTTCACTAGCAGCACTAATGACTTTAATGAGTGGATAAGCCTTTAGTTTAAAACAAAACAAATGATGAGTTAATATAATATTGTAACTAGGACCGTAACAGGGAATGGACATCCTGTCTGTGAACATTATCTTTTATAGACAGCTTCAACAAAATAGAGGTCATACCTGAAAAAGACTGAAATCTGCTACCTTGCCAACTTTAAAGTAAAACCAAGCCAGTAATTTGAAGAATTTATATATCAGTGGAAAATTTATTTTACCAACAACCTTTTTTTCTCTTACATGTAAAGAGCTTTGCCCTCCTGCTTTTTAATCCCTCCCATCCCTACTCCACCCCAGTCTTTGAAAAGGATGATGTAAGATTGGGTTATTTTGTGCCAAGTTTTCATCCTGAAACACGTTTTTATAGCCCTGTTTCTCTGAGAAAAGTTTGTGACCAAATGGCAATAATGTTTCCATGTTTCCATTTCCTCCTCTGATCTTGTGCTTTTGTGCAAACTTCAGTTTTGTCAGAGTTTGACATGACCAGTATAATATGTGTGCTAAAGAAAATTACATTGAAAGCTTTTGAGGATTTATTCATTATATTCAATATGTATTGAGTATATGTGGTTCCTTGGGAAAAACATTCAATGTATGTGGTTCCTTGGGGGAAAAAAGACTGTAGAGGGTATTATCTTTAAATTTTAGATTCTTCTGTTCTTACAATTAAAAAACCCTTCAAAATATTTGTTTGTAGGTATCATTTGTTTTAGTGATTGGTTTCTGTTATTTCTATTCTATTAGTGACTCTTCATTTACTTTTTGCACATACTTTCTTAAGGACACAGACAAACTTTGGAGCCCTGTTTTTTCTTGGTCAGTAGAGAATTTAATATTAAAGGTCCAGATGGTAGAAACAACTGAAATGGTTGTCAGTAGGAAAATGACTAAAAATACTTTGGCATAGAATGAAGCAGTAAAGGACCAGGTAGATTTCTGTTTACTCACATGGAAAGTTTTCTGAGTTAAAAAAAAAAAAAAAGCAAATATCAGAAAGATGAGCAGAATTGTACATTTTTATGTTTTAAAAAAGCTAAAGATCAAAATCATAGTATATATTCTCTACAAGGGAGTGTGTGTGTATGTGGGTGTGTATATGTGTACTGGATACTAATGGTAGCTGATACTTAATGAGTACTTGGGTCACATGTTTTTAGTATGCTGTACCCATTAACTCACTCAGTCCTCACAGCAACCCTATAAAGTTGGTTACTACTGTTGCCCCCATCTTATAGATGATGAAGCTGAAATTCAGAAAGGGGTCTCTTCAGTTCACTGTCTGTCTGCCTCCTGTCCTCCCATAATCTCAGGAAGAAAGCCCATAGCTTTTTACTTGGTACCTTATTTAAAGTGTGTTTCTTCATTTGTAGCTTTGATCTTTTTCCTACTTTCCACTCCATACTCAGTACAGACAGTATTTCCTAGTCAGTCTTCAGTTTCCTTACACACTTTGTTGATCAGAGCAGTTTTGCATGTATACCTTTCTGGGCTGATTTTTATAGACTGTTTTGGAAGGGTCCCCCATCATTTTAGTTCCAAAGGCTAACATAGCTTGAAGACTAACTGGGTCCAAGGTCTGATTCAGCCCTTTTGCCCAAATTCTCAATTCTCGATAAATGTAGCTGAGCCAAGGCATACTCCTCCCCTCTGCTCTCAACAGCCACTTCACCTCTCTCCGGCCCAGCTGCCCTTCCCATCAGGAGCAAGTCTCTAGTGAAACACGAAGGCAGAGCACTGCTTAGCCATAAGACAGATGGCGGTTTATGGCCTGACTGTAACTTTCTGGTTCTGTTAACCTAGTGCAAATTACATCTCTGTGACTCAGTTTCTTTATCTATAATCCTCATAGAAATTTTGCTAAGATTGAATGAGAGAATGTATATAAATTGTTTTAAGATCAGTTCAGTTCAGTTCAGTCGCTCAGTCATGTCCGACTCTTTGCAACCCCATGAATCACAGCACGCCAGGCCTCCCTGTCCATCACCAACTCCCGGAGTTCACCAGTGCTTGGCATATTGTAAACACCAGATACCTAATAAGTGGCTGTGTTATGACTGTCATCTCAATCAATGTCATCATCTTCCTCCTCCTCTTGAAATACTTGGAGATCCCGATTTTTGAAAATTCTACTCCAGATACTTCCCATCAGGACCAGAGGTATTATCAGTCCCCTGAATTCATTTAGGATAGGCTGGTGGGGGAAATACAGGAATAGACATGAGAATATCATGGTAACTATGACAACCATGACCATCAGTGGGCAACCTCAGACTGCTGACAGGCTAGACCTCTTGAGTATTAAATCTGGATACTGCTCAGCCTCTGAGATCTTCAGGCTGAAGCAGGCTTTCAGTCAGAACGAGAAGGTCTGGAAAGTCTTCAGCGCTCTAGTGAATCCATACTGATTTTGGGTTGGGTCTTAGTCTTAAGAACTCTTACATGGATCAGATTTCCAGCATTTTTAGGAATTTTAAGAAAGGTCAGTATGGGCTTTTCAGTTCAGTCCGGATTTAGAGGTTTTCAGGATTCCCAAAGGGAGTCCTGGAAGTAAGGAAGTCTTCTTCTGTGTTGACCAGATTGTCTGGGTCCTGAGTTGAGCTGGTTACAGAATGAAGTGGGATCTGAGGATCTGCCTGTCATTTGGGCCTTTCTGGAGATCTGAAAGGAGGCTTTTGCACATAATCCCTGTTCCTCTGCACGATCACTGTTGCTTGCATACACGACAACTAGAAAGTTTCAGTTACTTGCAGAGTGAAGAGAGGGCCTATCCGGACCCTGACCTTGGACTTACGAATTCTGAACGCAAAGATTACAGTAGGCCTCAGGGCAGCTTTACCCTGTTAAGCCTGGCATGGAGCCTCTTACTCCCACCAGCTTTTTGGAGCCCTGTCTGTCCTTTCTTAGAAATTAAAGTCGCTTCCTTCTTCATTTTAACAAGTCATTTTTAACTTTTACATCATTGGCTTAACACACTCGTCAAACAGATTAAGAACTTTAAAAATATTATTTAGATTTTTTTGCCCCCGTCCTTTTTATCTTTCATTTTTTAAAGAGAAAAGACAAGTGGTAACACGTACATTAAAAAATTTTAATTTAAAAAAGAAGTACATTAAAAATTGATTATTTTTCTCATTAGGAACTTCTTTTGAGAACATGATGCATTTTCTCATGTGGATGTTATGTGGTCCTGTCCGGTGCAGGGCACGGCATTTAGCATCCTCAGCCCTGCCTGTTGCTTGTATGACCCCTCAGATATTGAGACCATTTCATGGTGCATGTGCCCATGCATTTCCATATCCCCCTAAGAGGGTGCTGTCACCCCCATTGAGAGGGAAACTAATAACCTTTTTCCTTTGAGTTCCAGATTATAAAATGAGCACTTTGTTAGACTGTTTATTTGAGAACCTTAGTCCTATTCTTAGCAGAGATTTCTAGGAATCCCAGAAGTACTGTACTCTTACTCTGTGGTTGTCAAGCCTCTTCTTTCCAGACCAGGATCTCATCTCTTGGGACGTAGCTTCCGCAGAAACAGTGTCACATAGCTCAGGCTGGCACGTTTCAGGTGTGGCCTTGCCCTTCTGTGTTACGGCACCCTTCAAATCGGGCTGCATGGAGACGTCTGCTTTGGGGCCGCAGTAAGGGTATCATGACTTTTTAAGATTACTAATTTTTCCTAGTGTGACCAGCCCCCTACTAATAAGTTACATTTCAAATTGTATGCGTATGTTGATTATTTGGACTCTGGGACATGCTTTGCCATGGAAACCATTCAGTACATAGTTAGGTTACCAAGGAAACTAGATGTTCTCAAGCCATAGTGCCTGCCGTGTAGAGCAGCACATTTAGAGGGATAGGGCCCAATCCTTTTATTCCTCTTCAGTGGCTGTCACTTGTACAGCTTGCCTTGCTGGGCAGTGGCAGGGGGCCAGCAGTGATCCAGTCACAGCAGATTGGGCAGACTCAGTTCAGCCAGTACAAGTCTATATACCATCTTTCTAAATTCCATATATATGCATTAATATACTGTATCAGTGTTTTTCTTTCTGACTTAGAAACAATGACCCTATATATGAGACAGCAAAAGAGACATAGATGTAAAGAATAGACTTTTGGACTCTGTGGGAGAAGGCGAGGTTGGGATGATTTGAGAGAATAGCATTGAAACATGTATATTATCATATGTGATATAGATCACCAGTCCAGGTTCAATGCATGAGACAGGGTGCTCAGGGCTGGTGCACTGGGATGACCCTGAGGGATGGGATGGAGAGGGAGGTGGGAGAGGGGTTCAGGATGGGGAACACATGTATACCCATGGCTGATTCATGTCAATGTACAGCAAAAACCACTACAATATTGTAAAGTAATTAGCCTCCAATTAAAATAAATAAATTAATTTTTTAAAAAGTATATACCAGGAGGTCTGCAAACAAAGCTCAGGCATGTCTTCTCTATGTAAAGTATAAATGCAGGGCAAACCACAGCTGAGCTGTCGCTTGGCCCTGGATTGTTGTCTGAAACAGTGGTGATCACCTTTCCTTTATTGCTTGTGAAACCCCCTGTGCATCCCAAAGCCAGGGCAACTGGAGCCAGAATGAACACAGAGCGAATGGGGTACTTTTTTTTCTTCCTTGTGTTATCAAATGTCCTTGCAAGAAATTACTATTTCTGAGCCTCCATGTGGGCCCTCTGTCACCCAAAGAAAGCCAGCCAACTCAAACCAAACAGGAGTCTGTCCACAAATGCTTATTAACCCACAATCTAGGTTCTTGAGTATTAACCACGTTTCTCTGTTATTTGCCACTTAGTCCAGTAAAGATAGGAACCGAGTGACCTCTAGACCCATTGTAGTCTTCTAAAGACAGGGGTGGTAAGAGTATTAGTGCTCTCCTGTTTTTATTGCCTGTTTTGAAATTAAGCTGAATTTGGCTTAAATGTTTATGGTGCCTGTTTATCGCCTGCCCTAGCATGGTGGGTTAGAGTCGCCTTGCCAAGCAGTGCTGAGCCCTTCCGTGTTACTCCTGGGCCTCTTCACTTTGTGTCCTCTAGTCAGGGAGATGGCTGCCATCCTCCTGTCTTGTCATCACCCTTTGGGCCTTCCTCATTTTATAGTCTGTTATTTCTCATCTTTGTATGCTGTCTTACTCAAAATATTTTCACTTTATATACATATTGCACTTCCGACCTTAGAAGTATATTCTCCACATTTACCTTTGCAGGCTAGATAGGACACGCATGGCCATCTCCATTTTCCAGAGTTAAAGTCACAGCTCAGATACCTTAAAGGCCTTGCCCAACTCTCCCCCTTTCCCGACAGGTCTGGAGCTGGACCTCAGGGCTTCTGAGGCCCAGGTTTCTCATGCTTTTCCCACCGTGGCAGTCTGCGTGCCTGTGCTGTTGCTGCTTCCTGCAGCCCTGGCTAGATGCTTAGTTGCTCAGCAGACCCCATGGACTGCAGACTGCCAGGCTCCTCTGTCCATGGAATTCTCCAGGCAAGAGTACTGGAGTGGGTTGTCATGCCCTCCTCCAGGGGATCTTCCCAACCCAGAGACTGAACCCAGGTCTCTCATATTGCAGGTGGATTCTTTACCGTCTGAGCCACCGGGGAAGCCCGTGAATACTGGAGTGGGTAGCCTATCCCTTGCTGTTTTCCTGCTTTGGGTTTTTACTTCAGTGCTAACCATCCCTGGTAGAGAGCTAAACTTCCTTCTCCAGCTGCTCTAGACAGAGTTCTTGGCGCTTTGGCCCTGCTGTACCTCTTCAGCAAATTGGCAGTCTCAGACTGCCATGACTCCTGCCATGACTTATTTATTGGTGAATTAGTACCTTTGCATATTTTATAAAGTGAATTAATGCCTTTAGGTATTCATCTTGATGGTTAATAATCATATTTTGTTTTTATATAGTGTCTTTTCATCAGAAGCATATATTATCTTCCATTATGTAGGGGAGATTAACTAGTTAATTACTTGTCTAAAATCTTAATAGTAAGAGCAGAAGAGGGGAAAGGGAACTCATTTCTTTGAGAAGCTCATGTGAAACAGATGTCGAACTAGGAACTTTAAATATATGATTTCATTTCATCTTCACAAAAGTTCTGTGATGTTTCTGTAAGATGGTATAGAAAAACTCAAATGAACTTTTTGGCCAACCCAGTATTTTGAAAAAACTGTAGGTCACACAAGCCAAGTAACTTATACTGCAGGGAAAAAGTAGATGAAATATTGAAATCTAGCCTTCTCTGTTCTGAAACTCACGTTCAGTCTACTCTCCTGTGTACCTTCCTCTTGGGCAAAGGGCTCAGTTTGCAGGGCTTACAGTAACAAACAGAAAGGTGCCTGGGACACTGGGTGACACAGAGGGGGAGGAGGTAAGCTGGAGGGCAGCTATTTCTTTTTCCTGATAACTCCCAGGAAAGAGCGAACTCACTCCTTTCCTTTTCCTCTGAAGATCATGAATGTATTGACAAATGCTCCGATACAAGTTTGAGCTTGTCACTTAGTTGAACCAGATGGTAAAGAGTCCACCTGGAGTGTAGGAGACCCAGGTTCAGTCCCTGGGTTGGGAACATCCCCTGGAGAAGGGAATGGCTACTGTAGGGGAAGAGCAAATGAGCCAAAATGGCTCTCTGGCACCACATCTCGCCCCCTGTTTTGTAAATAATGACTTTGCATGGTTATGCAACTGCTGAGATAATTTGTAGACCTATGTAAGCACTACCTGAAAAGCCCTTGTGGCTGTATCCGCTGGGTCAACCGCAAGAGAATACAGCATGTCTGCTGCTTATCTGCCTTGCTGCTGTGGCAGTCAAGAGAGAATAAAACATGTTTGCAGTTCTTATGGCTCCTCACATCTTCTTCCAGCTTCCCCACTTGCTCCTTGCCTACCCTGGGTTAAGTGATCAGCGATGCAATTGGCATAGTTGGCAGGATACAACGAGACAGCTACCCACTCCAGTATTCTTGCCTGGAGAATTCCGTGGACAGAGGAGCCTGGTGGGCTATAGTCCATGGGGTCACAAAGAGTTGGACATGACTGAGCAAGTAACACTTCCAAAGTAATCAAGAGCAATGAGTCAGTGTTTTAGGAGCTGTTCAAGGAGGGCCCATTCAGAAACATCACCCACGCCAAGCAGTTAGAAAGCTGCTTGGAAAGAGTGGTGCTTCTCTCCTAGAAAGGTAGTGAGACCTGGGGGAAAAAGGGCCAGCCTGGAAGGCAGGAGTACCGTGTTGTGGTTGTATGACCCTAGGTCAGTAAGTCACCTCACCTGGCTGGGTTCCAGTTCCCTTAGCTGTGAACGTGGGAACTGAACTCGATGGGCCTCCCAGCAACTGCAGTTTTATTATCATAAACATGTCTTTAGCATATTTGTAGGAAAAGAATCTTTAGAAAACAAGACTGAGAGAATGATGAAAAACCTCTTGCTACTCAATGTCCTTGCCAATGACAGTTTTTCGTTGGGAACCTAGTGTCAGTAGCTCCCGGGGTCTGACTCTTTTGCAGAAAATAGGGCACCACTGGAGCAGCGCTGCAGTCAGACTTGTGGGTGAGACGTTATTGATTAGTGAGTGACTGGGGCTAGTGTTTAAGGTCTTCAAAGATACCTGTGATTTGAGATTTTGCTCTGTAGGTTTTAAAGAAAACATATCCCAGGCTTTGAAATTTCTCTTGGACACTATTTACAGCTCTTCTCGCTGACTCCAGATGACTTGTGTTTATGCCCATGTGCTCCAGGCAGATCGGCTGCTATGGAGGTGTGTAATCACTAAGAAAGGAGGATAATGGCATACTTGTTCACTGGACAGTCAAGTGTTCCTACAGTAATTCTTAAGTAGCTAAAGCTAATAGCTAATTACTTATATAATAAGTATGAAAAAAAAACTATAATTTAGAGCAAGATAGTTAAAAATACTTTGGTCCAATTTGATCTCTTAATAAACTACAAAAAATTTAACATTTGTGATTTAAACTGCCTCTGGCTTTCTTTCCCTAAATAGAAAATTCAGTTCAAATCCTTCCTTGGAGAAAGACAGGAGAATTTCCAGAGCTTTCAGGGGACCTTCCATCTTCCTTGAATCTAGCATGGGCCTTTTTTTGGTCTTGGCGAGGAGAGGGGACGTTGCAGGAGCTGAGTAGCAAGGAGGAGCTGGGAGGCTTCCCTGCTCTACCATAAAGGTGTCTGTGGTTGGAGGTTGGGGAGGCAGGACTGGACAGAAGGAATTGCAGAGAACCAACAATTGAAAAAACCCAGGATGAATGATGCTGCCTGGCCCTTGTGGATTCATGCTGGAATACCAACAGAAATATCAGTATTTTGATTTGTAAAAATAGTGTGATACCAGAATACCAAAACTAGTAAAATTTCCCTTGGTGGAGTAAGGAAGGGAAGACTTCACAGAAGAAGTGTGATTTGAGCTGAGTTTTAAAGGACAGTCACTAACTACTAGGCCTTGAGCCCTAAAAAAACATCAGTTGATTTGGCTGGTGACGACAAGAAGAGTTTCACGTGGTGTTCGTTGCTCTGTTGTGTCTGGCTCTCTGCGACCCCATGGACCATAGCCTGCCAGGCTTCTCTGTCCATGCACTTCTCCATGCAAGAATACTGGAGTGGATTGCCATTCCCTTCTCCAGGGAATCTTCCCAACTGAGTTACATGCTATTCCTTGCAGGAGTTCAGTCTGTAATTTAGCTGGGGGGCAGAGTGGGGAATGGTGTAGATAGCTCTTCTGTTCTTTAGTTCTGTTCGTTTATAGTTCTGTTCTTCATTCAGCTGCATCTTTTCTCCCCTTCTCCTCTTTGTAATAAAAGCTTCCAGTAATCACTTGAGCAGTTCTGTGTGTTATTCTTAGTGGGTAACACTTTGATACATTAACACCTCATAACATTTCACATAGAGTTGTTTTTTTCTCCCCAGTGACTTTAGCATTTAAGAATGCAAAGACACATTAGGATTTTGGATCCTGTTTCTTGGATGCTCCTCTTTTCAGAGGCTTATTCACAAATGGCTTTTTTTCCCCTCATACTTTTTCTTTAATGGGCATTGAATTGGCCCATTGTTTGTCACACCTGTTTTCTGAGCTGCTAGTTGGTGTATTTGAAAATGCAAAGCCTGTAGCAATCACTTTTTCTATCTAAAGGCTTTTGTTCTGCTTTATTCTGTTCATCTACGTGAGTATTTCTTGAGGTTGCGTTTTTGGAACAGCTTTTCAGTTCAGCTTCTTTTTGGTCAAGATTTTAGAGATTCTAGTCTAAATCTTAGCCACTTACATTGCTGTTTAATTAAAGCTGTGTTTAAAAAAAAAAAAGTAGTTCATTCATTTCACTTGTTTTGCTGTCTCTGAGACCTCCAAGTCTTTTTTGAATGTGTTTAATCAGAATTTTGCTGTTTTATTAGATGGCTTTCTGGAACCCCAAAGAAGTGCTTTTCAAAAGTGTGACCAGAAGACTGTTCATGTGTAGTATAGATTTCCTGAACTCGTCCCAGGACTACCAAGTTAGACTTTTGAGGGCTCTGAAATCTAGGCTTTTAAAAGCTTCATAGGTTGTGCTGTGCACATAAAATTTGGAAAGTTCTGTCTTGAGCATTTATTTATATATTATATTTGGGATTTATTACCTAATTGTCTTTAGGACATGCTTGAGTGAGGTTTGGACTTTCTGCGGATTCTCTTTAATTTGACTTTTGTGAAGCATACTCCTCAGAAAGAGTAGGGTCATAGTTTCCCTGGTATTCAGGAGCATTACAGAGAAAATCAGGCTCCAGCAGTGTTATCTAAACCCAAGTCACCATAAGGCCTCTTGTTTGTGTGACTCTTTGATATGTACAAGGGCAGCACACCTGCACGTGATGCTTGGAAATCACCCTCCTGGGTCACAGAGGGCCACATGGCACATTAGACATTAGAATATAGCTAGTCTAAGCTCTGGAGCCTTGTAATAATAGTAATTACCATAATGATACTTTGTATTTCTCAAGTGTTTCTAAGCCGAAGGCCTTCAAGTGCCCTGTTAAATATGGTATGCAACACCGGGGCAAGAGAACTCAGTGTTAAGTTTCTCATTTTATAGATTCAGAACCTAAAACTGAACAAGAAAGTTAAGCTTTGACACTTTGACACTTCTTTGGGATAATGACACATTCAACTTAGAGAAATGGGACTCTTTCCAAGAAAGCGTTTGTGATTTGGGGGGAATTGGAGGAGCAGTAGTGGTAGGATATTTTGGTGTTCCAGATTCTATCCTAAGTGAAAATGTTTTTTGGTTACTTTAATTAATGCCTTTAATAACTAGAGGTGTTACCTGGAAAACACCATCATTTTATTAGAATTTCTGTGCATCTTATAAATCCCATGTTCCTTTGGGCTCCTTCATCTGCCTTTCCTTTACTGAGTCTTCTTTATTTTCAATCATTTATACAAGTCAGAATATTAAAAATAAAGTAAATAAAACCTTCTAGAAAGGACCTTAAAGATCATATGATCAGGCCCCTTTGTTTTATACGACGAGATACTTGAGACTAGAAGGGTTAAGTAAAAGACTCACCCAAAATGGCCCAGAAAGTTTGGATATGAAAGATATGAACATTTAAATTCTATAGTCTTAACAAATCTCAGTAGTGCTCTACTACAGCATTCTCAACTATAGTCACCACATTTTACATTAGACCCTCAGACTTTATTCATCTTACAGCTAAAAGTTTGTATCCACCTCCAACAACTTTCCTTCTGTTTCCAGAGTTCTTACATTTGTGTGTTTTATTATATCTCTGTTCTCAAATGAGCTGGAATATACATTAAGTGAATACAGTATAGGGTTGGGAGTCAGTCCAGGTCCTTCAGAGTCCCTGTATAGTTATCACCTTTTTTTTTCTTTTTTTTGCCATTTTTCTTTCTTTAATGTTCTTTTTAAGTTCACCTTTGGAGCCTACAGTATTTCCTTGCTATTACTACCTTTTACATTTTCTCCCATTTGCTTTTCCTGTGTTCTTCCCATCATCTCCCTTCTCTTTCTTCTGCTTTTGTGAACTAATAATACTGTTGCATTTTAAATAGTTAAATATCCCAGAAACATAAAATTAAGTTTTTAAGAAAATTCTGAATATGTTTATCATTTAGAAAAGGCAGACTTAATTAAAGAAAAAGTACTGAGAGACTTCTGGAATATTTGAGATTTTTTTTTCTTAAGCACTTTAGCAACTGTAGAAATAAATCATTCTTAATTATCTCAATCTTCAGCATTCTTTAGCTCAGCAACAAGTGTATGCATAACTAGCATTCCTCTTATGGGTGATTTCTGGTGACTTTTGCCTTACAAATAAAATGAAGAACAATTCCTAAGATAACAGATTAAGAGAAGATAGGAAATTTATTCATCAAATAATTGATTGATAGAGAGGGATCATCTCCTTATAGCTAGAGTGCAGTGTAAAAATCTCAGTGCAGGCTGAGAATGCTGGTGACTTATGCAACAGAGTTCTTCATCTTCATACCCAGATGACTGAGCTAAAGGTACACAGTAAAAGTACTTGGGAAAAATGGAAAAGGTCTTACAAAAGTGTTAAATTAGGAACTTCTTATTTGAAGCAGTTCAGCTCGGTAAATATTTATTGGGAAACTGAAGAATAAATATTAGTGTACTAAAATCCAGGTGCTGGAGATACTGAACTACAGGAAGAGAAGTAGGAACAGTGAGGGAGCATAGTATTTATTCTTCCCTCTGGGAAAGGAAAACAGGGACAGAAATACTAACCACATAATTCCCCATCTTGACCACCAGAGGGGGCTGTCAGCCATAGGCAGCTCAGTTGCTGTTCCATCACGCTTCCATTTGGAAAGCAATGGGGTGAAAGAAGTGTGAACTAATTGTTATATATCTGGATAATTCATATCATGAGATACCCCTGTGTTACGTTTACCAGAATTTTCTACATCACTTTCCTGTTTTTACCTCCTGGTACCTGAGAAGAAAATGAGAGTAATCTGGTGTGATTTGTTTGTAGAATAATGTTAGTTATTATTGACTCCTCTTTTTCTGAAGCTTATAAATTTATTTGGGGGCACAAGTATGGATAGGTTTTTTTAAGTATATGTACCCACACTTAAGAGACAGCATGAGAAAATTTATTTCCTACTTTTTTCTGCCTGTAATCTTGCTATCCTAGTCAGTTTTTAGTCTTCCTTCAAGATTCAGATTAAATGTCATCTCCTCTCCAGAGCCTTTCTTGGCACTATTCTGTATAACAGAGCTAAGTGCTCTCTTTCATACTCCTGCATGGCCTTTATGCTCAATCAGGGTTTTTAACTTCATCGAATTAAAATTTCTTCAGTTTATCTCTGTCACTAGTTGGAAGATCCTAGAGACTACATGGTATTTATATTTCTTTTCCCATTGCTGTGTACAAAACCAAATACAAAACCTGGTGAGTATCAGTCACAGAGTGAGTAAATTTTAAAATATTTGTGAATTACAGTTCTCCATGGACTATTTAAAGAATATTGTATTATATATTAGTAGTTATGGAGCCTTTCCCAGAATTATAAATAAGCTATCAGAAATCATCTTACAAAATAATTGATTTTAGAAGACGTTTAGAAAGTAGTATTTACCCTAAAAGGGAAGAGGTTATAGGGTTAGCTTTGCAGACCAGGCCCTATATGTGCTTTATCTTTTCTTCCTGTAGTTTGCTCCCAATGCAGCAGCTTTATGAAATTTTGAGACCTATTTGGAATTTTGATTTTGTGACTTGTTTGAAATGCATTTTTTTATTACTTTGATTAGAGAGAAATAAGTATTTTCTTTAAATGAGTTTAGGTAGTCTAGGGACATCTTTGAGTAGTAGGCCAAATTTGATTCAATATTATAAATTTTAAAGTGGAACTTAATGGGAAAATGTGATTCACTCCATTCAATTCAATTGATAGAAATCTTTTTCATTGCCAACTTTTCTTTAAAGTGAATTATGTGTTTCTGTTTAGAAAACAAATATATTGATGTATAATTTTTAGATTTCTATAAGGATGAAAATAGTAAGCTCTTTGACTTAAAGAAAATTGTAAGACTTTTTTTTTCCAGAAATAACATCCCAGTTACTTCCCTGTATATGGAAAATTTCCATTTCTCTTATCTTGACTGGAGAAGTTTCTCCTGGGCAGTTTAGAACTCTAAAGAAAAGTATTTCATCATCTTAAATGAACATTTATCAAGTGACTGCAATGGGAAGGTCATACTACAGTCTCTTGGAAAAACCCCACTTATCCAAAGGTGAGACTCCTGGTAACCCCCAGGAAAAGAGCCATGCTCCCTGGACTCAGAGAAAGGGAGTGAGTCTGAGTATTGAAGAGCCTATTTTATTTTTATTTTTTAATTAATTTTTATTGGAGTATAGTTGCTTTACAGTGTTGCTGAAGAACCTGTTTTAAGGACAAACTCTGATTTTGTTTTATTAATATACTGACCTGGCAAACTTGGTCAGCCTATTTTTACACCCTCAGCATATATGAAGTAACATACATGAAGGTAGGTAGGCTGGTCTACGTATACTTTTGGCAGCAGCAGCAAATACAACTTTAAGAAAGCAGGAAAAAAAAACAAAACCTAAATTACATTATATATCAACTGACTTCTCCAGTGTTGGCTCCACATCATCAATAGAGTTTAATAGTGTAAAAGTAATTCTGTTCAGCAGATTATTTAAGGACATGAGTGGGGAGATCAGACAAGCCTGGTTTCTAATCTCAGATACATTCACCCAGCCATTCAAGCTGAACTTTTCTTCTATGTCAGGAATATCATGAAAACAATTTAAAAACAAACTGGAAAGTTATCTGTCACAAATATAACAATAATTAACATCATTTCTGTATAAATGATCAGAAGAACACTTAAGATCCCATTGTAAAAAGATAAAGAATAATGTCTTTCAGTTTCCAAAAGAGGAATAAGACAACAAACAAATATCAAACCATGTTCAGTGTCTGCTGATGATCTAGAAACTCAAAACAAAATCAGCAGAATACTTGCATCAGGTTTAAGTCTGCAGGACAGTAACCTATACAAACAAACTCAAAATGAAGAAGGGAGAAAAGACACAGATCTAGAGGAAAAACAAAAATGACTTTATATTATATAGTTTCATCAGGAAAGTTTAAAAATGCTGATATACACACAGTAATCTTAATAAGGTGGCTCCCACTTCATGCCTCACTATGTGATCCTACAACTATTGGTAGCAAAGGTACTTTTGGTAAAGGACTCCCTGTCTTTATTCTGTATCTCTGTGCTACTACTGTTTTACCCCACTAAGAGGGTTTATCCCTTAGGACTAGAGTATTTACTCTTACATTTGTATTTTCCTTTTTTCAGACCTTTCTGGTCTGTCTCCTTCATTATTTAGAAGCCAATTCTTACTCTTTCAACATTACAAAAGAGGCGGTGAACTCAGCTTGAGACTTCCACCCTACTCTTGATCCTGCGTGCCTAAGGCAGCTTTCGCCTGCATTATTATTATTTATTATTGCATGATTGACACTTTGACTCTTTAGCTAGGAGTTGTGGGAGGTTTTTTCAATAGAAAAGAAGTTGAAGTTGGCAGAGTAGGAAATCTTTGTTTATTCTCATTAATGCCTTTGTCATTTCTTTCTGTTTCAAGTTATCACCTGTGGTTTAAGCTATCTGGCAACCTCAATTCTGCTTTTAGTTCATGCCTGGAAATTTTATTGGTATGGAAAACATATTTTGGAGCCTTAAGTACCATCAACAAAATTGTCTTTTCAGTTGAGTGGGTGAGAGAAGAAGCTTTTGTTTGATCTGAAGTTCCTATGTTCTGAGTGAATTGATTTATGTCAAAGTATTTCAGGATTTGTTTGTTTATTTGAAGAAATGAAAAGTATAGTAACCAGTTTTTGAGTGCCTGTCACATGCCAGGTGGGCTTCCCTGGCGGCTCAGTGGTACAGAATCCACCTGCCAAGCAGGTTCGATTGCTGGGTCAGGAAGATTCCCTGGAGGAGAAATCAGCAACCCACTCCAATATTCTTGCCTAGGAAATCTCATAGAGGAGCCTCGTGGACTACAGTCCATGGGGTTGCAAAGAGTTAGACATGACTTAGCGACTAAACAGCAGCAGCCCACACCAGGCACTTGACTAGCATTGTTTGGGTTGGGGTAGGGAGTTGTGAAATAAGGATAAAGATGTCACTGCCTCAAGAATGAAGTCTCCTGGTAGAGACAAGCACAGCAGTAACCAGCTGAAACAGTGTGGTCAGTCCTATACTGGAGGTGAGCATGCAGAACTGCAAGAACCCAGCTGGGAGAGCTGTGCACTTGGTCTTCTGGAGGCCCAAGGACTCACGGAAGGTATGGCTCCTGACGTGGACATTGCAGGAAGAATAACAATTTTCCAGGAAGGGAAGGGCAGCCAGAAGGGATGTGTGAACTAGGCCCATGTGGGAGAATGTGCCTGGCATTTTCAGACACTGTCAGGGAACCACTATGGATGTTTAATTATGTCATCCTGGCCGTAGCTTAATCACGTGCCAGAATTTAGTTAGGTAATACATGTACCCAACTAAAAGTTAATGATCCAGAAGGATTCTACATCCTCAAAAAAAAAAAAAAAAACCCACCAAATTATTCTTTTGTTCTGGGCTCTATGCACAGAGCTTACCATGTGTTCAGCTGGAGCCAATGTCTATCCAGGTCCCTCAGCCCCCTAGCCTGCTGGGTTAGTGTCTGTCTTCATATATTATGTGGCCAGCATTTCCCCGTTCACTTGGCCAGGGCACTGGGCTGTGGAAGCAACAGTTTAAAGGAGCCCACACACGTGCCCTTGCGTGCTTAAGCACCACCCACACAGTCACACAGATATGCTTTTTGTATTCCTTTCTATTATTCCTAATAGAAAATTGAGCTCCCAGAAGGTACTTTCTAAATATTTGGTGGCTTTTTTTTTTCTTTTTCTTTTTTGGCACAAGCACTACATTTAGCACATGCAAATATCACATACACATTTATCCAGAGGACTGAATTAAGTGAACTGGGAAGGGACACAATTGTTTAATAAAAAAAATAAAAGCAGTGGTAGGTGGAACTTCAAAGGACTTCATAATGAATAGTGAGTGTGGGCAAGTGAGCAAAGGGTGTGATCTGGTGGCTATTGGTGACAGTGGTGAATAGGAGAGTTTGAAAAGTATAGAAACTTGTGGTCTAAGAGTTGTCAGAATCTGGTACATGAAAGATTTCTGCTATCCATGCTTTTTTCCCCTTTAATTTAAGGCTATTTAGTCAAATTTCTGGAGACTACTACAAAGTTAAAACTATTAGTGTGGTTTTTCATGAATTTATTAATGATGGCTCATAACTGTGGTGATAGCAGTTTGCAATTGTGAAGAGCCAGCTTTCCAACAGATTCCCATTAGAGGAAAGGCTCATAACTGAGGAATTAGTTAAACCAGCCAGACATCTTCAAGGAATTATGGGTAAGCAGTTTTCTTTTCAAGTGGTTTATAAAACATCTGAAAAATGGCACTGTGGGGCAGAGGGCACATGTCCAACCATTGCCCTTCTGGGGGAAGGGACACTAGTTGGCACTTTCTTATCTTTAGTTGCCTGAACCCCAGGACTATTCTGTGACCCCTAGGGTTCTTGGGGTGACCCTAGGGCTTGGGGCTGGTGATGGAGGAAGCCGAAGACCTGCCTGCTTGAGCAGGTTTCAACAGTGCACGTGACCCCAGAGTTTGTCATAAGGATGAGGACAAGAATTGGGTTGAGAGTAGGTGGAAAGGGGAAATTATATATAGGTTAGATAAGAATATGCCAATTTTAATTTTCCCCATTTTCAAAGAGTGTCTGATTTGATCCAGCCTCCCAGTGGCTCAAAGCTCCTTCTTCCTTTTATTCTGAAACTGTTTAGAACCCAGATTCTCCTTCCACTTTTCAAGCAAGGATTAGCCAGAGCTCTGTGGCAGACCTGTCCCGGATATTATCCTGAAGCCCCTTGAGCAATGCTGAGCCCTGCATTCATAATGTAAAAGGGAACACAAGTGGGTGTGTCCCTTCTGGCACTTGTCCCCTTCCAGTTCTTTTGTGGTCAAAGAGTCCTGCACAGCAGTTGCTCAATGCCAGGGTGGCACAGCTGCAACTCATTTAACCACTCATCTGTTGAGTGAAGGACTGTTTCCTTTCTACATTTTGGGTAAACTGAGGGATGAGATGGTTAATTGTTTAATCTAAAGCCAGAGATAGACTCTGGTGGATCTTGGACCAAACATTTGGACATCCCTTTGGCTTGCTTTCAATTTCAAACATAATTCACTAGGTTATACTGTTTCCTATACCTTAATTAGCATAAGTTTAAATCTGAGCAATGGTAAACATCTCTTCAGATCAAATACTATCAAAAAATGAATACCATTGGTTTCAAATAAAGCCTTTTGAATTTATACTCAAGTGGTTAGGGGATTGGCAGTTAGTTGTTGAAGCATAACATTTAGAAATTTGAAACGTTGAACTTTTCCTGTTCGATGCTGCCTTTAGGAGGTGTTCAGGGCAAGATGAAGAAGGTGCCACCTTTGGACTCTGAGTACAGGGCTCACACCTGGGCAGTAAAGATGCAGGACGCTTGAAATGTACACCACTTTCTGCGGAGGGGCACAGTGAGAAACTAGAACCTGCGTAGTGGTTAAAGCATGGGCTCCAGAATCAGAAGGACCTGGCTTTGAATCCCACCTTTGGTGCTTACTAGCTGGTAATACTGGATTAGTTCCTTAACCTGTCTATGAGTCAGTTGTGTCCCCTGTAAACTGAGCATAAGGACAGTTGTGGGGATTGAGTTCCAACACATAAAGCACATAAAGTGTCTGGTATACACAGCCACACACACAAAGCGCTCGTGCAGGAGAGCTCTTCCTGGCGCGACCTCCTCTGTTACCAGCCTCTTTCCTACCTAAGCACTGTTATGCTCATTAACGCATTTCATTTTCCCCACCAACCAGCCAGGTAATCCTCTTCCTTCTGCAGCTAGAACAGTGTTAGCTGAACATTTGCATTTTGAAGCATCTTGACTGAATATGACACTGCATTGGTGACATTTTGATAGCTGTCACTGCATGGTTTAGTTCCAGCATCTTTCAGCACATTCAGAAGCATCAACCTTTACATGTTGGGGCGTCTCCAGCAGCAATTATAGCCACAAATGAAGAAAAGCTATACATGTTCCCATAAAATATCGAGATTTGTGTCACAGGCCTCTGGTGACAAAGACTTGTTGAACTGCTAGATGTCAGCTTTTTTTCCCCCTTCAGATAAAATTAAACTGTGGCGTAACCATCCACTCCATTAGAATAAATTGGTTTTTCAATCACAGTTCTATAGAAAATCAAATGTGGTACCATATGTATGCATAAGCATTTTTTATTGTGTGTGGACAGATAGAGGGGGCGTCCCAAAGAAAAGTTGGAGTTGTGTTTGAGGGCAGGCTTATGGCATGCCCCACCCTACCTCCGACCCCTATGAAATCCTTGCTGTTCTCTACATGCCTTCCCAGCCTCAGCTACTCTGCTTTCTCCATGACCTTCTTCTGAATGTGAAGCTCTGAGTGCTGGTACTTGTTCCAGCCAACTCAGTAGGTGGACTCTGGTAAGTTTTATAATTAGTTTTCTTAACAGCCCCAACTGGCCACTTTCAAAGTGATTCTGTTAAATGCAGCCTCTTTATGTTGTATGGCATAAGTCAGTAGCAGGCTCTACCAGGAGACTTCAGAGATACAGAGAGGTATATGCCTAGGCCGGGGGCGCCGGGATGGGGGGAAGAGTTTTTTTTCTGGACTTGAGGCAGGTCAGAGCAAAAAGATATCTGGGGGGAAAAAAAATCCCGTATGACTTAGATAATCAAGGCACCATGGTTATCATGACTTAAACTCCTTGTGTAAATAACAGAGCCAGGAACAAAGGTCAAGGAAAGAAGCATAAGGCCGTCACCCCTGCCTGGTACTTAATAAAATGCCAGATTTAGACATTAATGCCATAATGAAAGAGAATCATAAAAAGCCTGTGCTCGCAAGGCGTTAGGAAGAGAAAAGGCAAGTAAATTGAATGTCAGTACAAGTTTTGACCACAGCCAGAAAGAAGGATGGAGAATGAGGCAAAGTCTGTCTTCATCTTGACACGATGTACAGTTCAGAGTAAAACTTGTGTAAGATGGGCTGGGCTGACAGACTGGGTCAGAGGGTGCAGAAGTGGACCTACGTGGCCCAAGACACTGAGGTGAAGTGATCTACTGTCTTGAGGATAGGAATTAAAGCCACCCAACCCTCCTTGGGGGTGTTTCCCTCAGGGCACTCACTGCCCACTGAAAATTGTTAGTGTTCCCATCTAATTTCACCTCTCGGCCCACAGCTACTCACTTCTACTCTGTTAGGGAGGCAGAAACTAATAGGTGATCCTGGAGATTGGAGAATTTGCCCAAGGATCTCTCTCCTTAACAGAAACTCTCAGACTCAGTGACTGATTGCAAGGGACACATCTGGCACAAGCAAACAGGTGCTTTCAGCGTATTGTACTGAGTATCTTGATACCAGGAACCATAGGGATGGGAAACAAATGCCGATCCCCCTGCATGTGACATGTCTGGTGACTTTAATGGAAACAGTGAAAATGGAGTGTTGGGAGAAACCCGTACAAACAGAGCAAGGCAGTTCTGTACGTACACGTGATTGGTGTTTGCCCTTCCCTCCTTCTGTGTGTTTTTTGCCATGTCAAACACACTAAAGGAGAGCTGCCCCCAGCCCCAGCCCTGACTGGAGAGAGTGGAGTGTGTGCTAGCCTGGAATAGGCCTCTTTCTGGGCCACTCTCTGGGTTGTCTGCACAGAGAAAACACAAATAGAAACCTCGGGCACGTAAGGACACACACAGGCCACAGATCCTGTCAAAGGGGCTCCATCGTGTTCCGAGTGAACAGATGTTTATTCCACAACATTCTCCTTGGGTTTTGTCCAATGCATTAAAAAAAAAAAAAAAAAAAACAGTTTACACTAATTATTCCCTTTTGCTGCCTTTGCTTGTTTTGCTTTGCTCTTTTCTTTTTCCCATACGTTAAAAACTATTCGTGTGAGGAAGTTCTGCCCAGCTGCTTGCTGGAACAGACCCTTCCATAGCTTAAACCAGGAACTCTTTGTTCTTGGATCGGAGTGGAGCTCAGATTGCCTTGTCACATGTGTCTTGGCGCTTCTTCCCTGAAGTTTATAGGCTTTTTAAAATCCATTTCCTTTTTACTCCAAAGATGATCGGCTTTCATAACTTTTCTTCAAGTGAATTAATCCAGAGCCCCTCATTGTTTTGGGTTTTCTTCCATGGTTCAGTCAGTATTTTACTCAGCAATCATGTATTAAGCACATCCTAAGTTTGGGGACTATCATACCACTATACTGGGTATTAAAAGAGGAATTAAACACTTTTCGCTGTCACTAATTTGTTCATATCTTCATTTCATTATTCATTTCCTTCATTCAAGAAATATTTTTTCTGCTCTTGCTGTGCACCAGGTCTGCACTGGGTGCAGAAGAATCAGTAATGAGGAAAACCAGGCTTGGTCCTTGCCTTCAAGGAATTCCCAGTGTAGTGGTGGAAACAGACATGAAGAGAATTAATTGCAGTTCAGGGTGATACATGCTGTAATAGCAAGGTGTTCAGGATTCTTTGAGGAGTGGGAAGAATGTAATGGGCTCTGCCTCAGGCATAGAAATTTCAGAGCATACCTGATATGGGAGAGTATTGTAGACAGAGACAACAAGATATTCAGAGTCAAGGAGGTATGAAAGAGTATGTTTGGAAAATGAACATTGGTTCAGTGGGGTCAGTATCTAGGGTGCAAAACCAGGAGATACAGCAGATGAAGCTGGAAAAGTAAGATAGGCATCCAGGTTGGTAAGGTCATTTTACACGCCACATTTAGAAATCTAGAATATGTTATATAGAAAACGGGGGGAGAGAGCAGCAAAGGCTCTTAAGCAGAGAAAACATATACTCGTTGCCATGGGCTGAATTGTGTTCTTTCCAAATTCATATATTGAAGCCCTAACTACCCCCCCCCATATGTCAGAGTGTGACTATGGAAAGAGGATTTTTAAAGAGGTAATTAAGTTAAAATGAGGTCATCAGTGTGGACCCCGGTCTGTATGGCTGGTATCTTTATTAAAAGATGAAGTTAGGGCACAGATACACACAGACGGATGACCTTGTGAAGACACAGGGGAAACTGGCCATCTACAAGCCTGAGACAGAGGCCTCAGAAAAAACCCAACCCTGCCAATACCTTGAGCCTGGACTTCTAGTCTCCAGAATTATGAGAAAATAAAGTTCTGTTTTTTTTAAGCCAGTGACTAGTGAAACACTTTCAAAGAGAATATTTAAGTAACTTAACATAGGAAAATATTTTTGAGACTTCTTAAAGATTTCAGAAATATATTTATTTTTAAGTACAGTTGGCCCTCCATATCCAGTGGTTCTGCATCTGTGGAGGTGGCCAACCAGGGATTGAAATACTCCGGGAAAACATCTCCAGAAAGTTGTGAAAAGCGAAACATGAACCTGCTGTGTTCAGGCAACTATTTACACTGTGTTTAAACTGTTTACATAGAATTTAATTGTATTAGGTATTATATGTATTCTAGAGATGATTTAAAGTATGGGGAGGACTCTGCCATAGGTTTTATGCAAATATCACACCACTTTATAGCAGCCATAAGTTTTGATATCTGCTGAGGTCCTAGAACCTACTTCTGACGATTGCTAGGAACAACTATAATCTGTGTGTTTCCAGTTCCAGTTCAGTTGCTCAGTCGTGTCCTACTCTTTGCGACCCCATGAACCACAGCACGCCAGGCCTCCCTGTCCACCACCAACTCCCAGAGTCCACCCAAACCTGAGTCCACCCAAACCTAATTCCATTGTGTTGGTGATGCCATCCAAGCATCCTCTGTCATCCTCTTCTTCTCCTGCCCTTAATCTTTCCCAGCATCAGGGTCTTTTCAAATGAGTCAGCTCTCCGCATCAGGTGACCAAAGTATTGGAGTTTCAGCTTCAGCATTAGTCCCTCCAGTGAACACCCAGGACTGATTTCCTTTAGGATGGACTGGTTGGATCTCCTTGCAGTCCAAGGGACTCTCAAGAGTCTTCTCCAACACCACAGTTCTAAAACATCAATTCTTCGGCGCTCAGCTTTCTTTATAGTCCAACTCTCACATCCATACATGACTACCGGAAAAACCATAGCCTTGACTAGACAGACCTTTGTTGGCAAAGTAATGTCTCTGCTTTTTAATATACTGTCTAGCTTGGTCATAAGTTTCCTTCCAAGGAGTAAGCGTCTTTTAATTTCATGGCTGCAACCACAATCCACAGTGATTTTGGAGCCCAGAAAAATAAAGGCAGCCACTGTTTCCATTGTTTCCCCGTCTATTTGCCATGAAGTGTTGGGACCAGATGCCATGATCTTAATGACAGGTTATTTTCACTATTTGTTAAAGCGGTGTAAGTCCCTTTGGTAGACAACATTTTGTTGGTTGAGATTAGTTACTCTATATATTCCAAGGTAATTAACCTGTGGTACCTATAACAATAATGTTCACATATTGAGTGTTTTTCCTGTGCTGTCTTATTTAATCTGCATTTTTACCCCATAAGGTGGATGCCATTAATATCTTTCTTATTACTGATGATGAAACAAAGTCTTAGAGAAGTTAGTAATTTTCCCAAGACCATACCACTACTAAATGTCAGAACTAAATTATTTTATCTATCTAACTAAATGAGAGTTTTCATTTATACTTGGAAAGACTTTTTTGGACCCCGTCCAAGAGCTTTTTGTTACAGAAGAACTCAAGGAACCCAATGTAATGTATTTTCACCTGAAAGGTGTCCTTGTGGTCTAGACTTGGAAGATATTTTAAAGAAGATCCAGCACAGAGGTGAACCATTTTATTATAAAGGGTGGATTGAAAAAAATACATCTTTTATCTCTTTGGCTATTGTAAAAGTTTTATCCTTTGTGCTAAATTAAGTAATTTAACCAGAATCTGATTTTGTTGGAAGACCATTATTCATACTTTGAATACTGTTATCAGAGTATGTTTGATTCTTTTATGAGCCATGGCCTACTACTTCTAGAAGTCTGCACATGGCCTGGTTTGGTATCATGGGGGTTCGTTTCTGCTTTGTACAGGTAATAACCACTTCTAGTGGCCATGAATTTTTCTCCTTTCATTTACTCCAAATTCTACCCCCTTTTTAGGTTTTGAAAGGTGGGACCATGCAAAAGCTGAAATGGATTGGGTTTATGACCCAAGGCCCTTTTTACCGTTTTTGCCCAATTCATTGTTGAAAGTTATCAGCATGGTTATAATTCTCAGAGGACAGGAAAATTAGTTCTGAGCAAGATTGTAATATCTGAAACTTGTTTTTTAAATGGATTTGAAGGACGTGCCTAAAAGTTGAATGGTTTCAAGTCATACTGGAAATGCAGACAAGAAGTTATTAGAATCTTCACACTTTCTCCCTTTGTCTTCTATCTGGGTGGGCACAGATCTGCTAACTTCCTCCATGGTGTGAGATAGTTAGTCTCACTTGTCCCCAGATCAGTTACTTCAACTAAACTTTCAAAAAGACAGTGACACTAGGCGTAAAGCTTCAGTCTTATTATTCAGTCATTTATTGGTTTAATTCTAATACTCTGCTTTTTTCCCCTCATGGTGTGGTGGGACTTCTGAGCAAACTATAAAAGATGTAGCTTACTTCCAATATGTGGGCTTCTGATTATCTTCCTGCTCACATTGAAGACCTGATAATGGAATTTTAGTATGGATTTATTTAAACCTTTACTTCTTTTTAAACCCTAGGAAGGACTGTGGGTTGTTTTTTAAGAGTAGTTCTGAGCTCTGTATTGGAATTTTATTTCAAGCTGTGGTAACAACACTTGAAACCTGTTACCTTAACTATTCTTATAGCTGTCTTTGGTTCAGGGAGAAAAATCACGTTTATTTTATGTGTATGATAAAAGACATTTTTATTTTGCTCTAAATATGTCCAGTGTTGTTGGCATTGTTGCTTCTGGAAGATAATATGAGAATATTATCTTGAGAATATGTGTTGAAAACTTTTAAAAGGTTCATATCAATTGTTCAGGATTTCACTATGTTAATATAATTCTAACCTGGGTCTAATCTAACATGAGGGCTTTTTAGCTGACATTTTTATGTTCTTTGTGACCTCTTCAAAGAAACAATCTAAATATCCAGGAATAAGGGACTAGCCAAGTATATGGTGACGTATCAGTGTAACAGAATCCTGTTATCCATTTAAAAAATATTTAATGTCATGAAAATATATTTATAATACAGGGCATTCCAAAAGTCTTCAGTTCAGTTTTAAGCTTTAATAACCTTAGAAGTATAAATGCTTCAGATTTTCAAAAAGCATTCTTTGAAAGTTTAATTATATAAATTTCTTTTATACTGGTTTCACTTTGTGAATTTTGAGTCATTTAAATTTTTTTGATTTCAAGTAATATTTGTCAAAGAGACTAAAACAAAATTAAAATTAAAATTAAAAATTTATCTGGAACTTTACAAGTAATGCATATTTTATAATCTTAAGCACAAAAATTATAAAACAAAAGATAAATAGAAGTGATAATTTATTAAAGTAGACTTTTAAAACAATTAGTGCAGCTTGATTCCAAGTATTTAAAATATATATACTTGAATGCATTGAAAATAGAAAAGGAAGGCTATACATCAAAACTAAGAGTAACTTTCTCTGGGGTAGTAGGATAATGAATTGTTTTAATATTCCTTTTTGCTTTTCTCATTTTTCAAGTTTTCTACAGTGAGCATGCATTACTTTCTTATTCAGAAAAATGTTATTTAAATACTTTAAAGAATAGAACTAATATTGTGACTTCTCTGAAACCCAAAGGTCATAGTTAGTATATGTAAAAAGCCAGGAAATATTAACTCCATCCACCAATTGTCATTAAAGTAATTAACTTAGCTATTAATTCTGAAAATAAAGAACAACTATAAAATATAAGAAAGAGTCCTCCCTAAAATAGCTAAAAGCTGTGTTCCAAAGCTTTTTGTTTGATTGAAACTATCATATTTTAAGATATTTTTAGATGTTTGTGAACTACAACAGAATCATACAACTGAAAGTGGGAGATTCGAGGGCATTTTGGTTATCATTGTTTTGTATTTTATGATTCTAAGAGATCATACAAAGATTAATGAATAGAAGCTACAAAGGAAAAGAATTTAACTTCACAAGAAGAAATTCATTTCTCTTTCACATTTTAAGACATTTTTTAAAGAAAAATCAAGCAGTATATCCATAAAATGAAATTAAAATTTAAAAAAATTTAAGCAAAGAAAATGATATAAAAGGATATACAATGCAAAGGACATTTTCTGCATTCCCAGACCACCTAGACTTCCAGTTTCTGTCCCCCATTATAGCCAGTTATAAAACTGTTCTTCATGAGTATAAAAGTATGAAAGTATTTTTTCTGTCACTTGTATATCATACTATACAAAGTATGCTGCAACCTTTTTTTTTTTTAAACTACACAATGTATCATGGAGATTATTCTGTATTAAGCCAGGTGGGTCTATTGAGTGTTCGTAACATAGTTTATTTAACTAAATCCTTGATGATGAACATAGCAGTTTTTATTCTCATTTTTCAGCCTTTTGCTACTCTCCTTAACACTGAATATCTTTATACATACCTTGTGGAATACTGTTCTAACAATCACATATGTCAATGAGAGATGATGGTGGGATTCTCATATTCCTATAGTACTGATAGTTTTGAAGGCTTTTCCTGTATATCTTCTTCTTTGCTTCATTTGTTTGCCTTCTGAAATGATTAGCTGTCCGCTGCTGGAAGTGGGCGACCGTCAGGTGCATCCAAGGTTGCTATGGAGAGAGATCATTCATTTAATGGTTGGGAGTGCCCTCTGGTTAAGGAGTCAAGAAATAAGACAGTCCATTCATGTTTTCCTTTCTAATGGATCTTCCCAAAATAAAGGCTTTCCCCCCAACCCCCACAGTTGGTATTTTCTTATTGATAGCAACTGAAGGCAAAGGAAGGGGAATCTCATTGTCCTTTAATTGTTCTTCATGTTTTGTGCCCTATGCTCATTGTTAATTGGACTACTGTGGCTGAGAATTTCATTTATCCCTTGTTGGAGGCACCTCTTAATTCCATATTGAAAGTGAAAGTTGCTCAGTTGTGTCCAACTCTTATGTGATCCTATGGGACTATACAGTCCATGGAATTCTCCAGGCCAGAATACTGGAGTGGGTAGCCTTTCCCTTCTCCAAGGGATCCTCCCAACCCAGAATCAAACCCAGTTCTCCTGCATTGCAGACGGATTCTTTACCAGCTGAGCCACAAGGGAAGCCCAAGAATACTAGAGTGGGTAGCCTATCCCTTCTCCAGCGGATCTTCCAGACCCAGGAATCGAGTCGGGGTCTCCTGTATTGCAGGCGGATTCTTTACCAACTAGCTATCTGGCACCTTGAAGCCAGGGATATGGAATTAGCCCTAATTCCATATTAATGAATAAATCATGTCATTGACACTAGGACTGACTCTTCTAGGATAGGTATAGCACTTGAAATGTTTAGTGATTTGTAGGAGACATGTCAAAGTTTGTAGATTGGGACCTTATTTTCCTCAGATTTAAAAATTAATGTGTCTTCCTTCAACGGCTACTTGATTTCTTTGTGTGTAAATTTTAGAACAAAAGACTTTCTTAACATGTTGTATGTTCTTTAGAGTTTAGTTCAGGGATGTGATCAAAAGGGAACAATAAAGTCAGAGGTACTCAGGAAATGCAGCTGTACTAGAGGCTCCCTACCTCTGCTGTGCTTTCTTTTCTTGCGAGGGGTGCATGTGTGTGTTTACATTGTCCGGCACACCATCCTTAATAGAATTGACCAGTCCTTTTTTTCTGGCATCTGATAGCAGGATCAGGTAAGTGTGTTTGTTCAGGGCTTTGAAGAACAACATCTACGATACTATGCATGGGTTTATCTCCCTATTCCTAACTTGGACATTCATTGTGTTAATTTTTCTCATCAAAAAGCCAAGAACAGATTCGTGTGCGAGTTTGGAGGAGCTCCTCTGAATGGTTGCAGAACAGGGACGATGCAGCTGTGCGTTTCATGCCTCTGTGTTTAGCCCTAGCCTGCATTAGCCCCAGCCCACCTTCTGTGCATTTGCTTCCCTGTCCTGCTTCTCGCTGCCTTGGATAAGAAGAGCACTGAGGGGGTGGGGGCCAGGGCTCTGGGACCCTGCCTTGACATGTCTTTTTTTCACTGGGACATTCTGGAATTGTTCTTTCCATCAGCTTATGGTTCCCTGTAAAGAA
This sequence comes from Bos mutus, assembly GCF_027580195.1. Lineage (NCBI taxonomy): Eukaryota > Metazoa > Chordata > Mammalia > Artiodactyla > Bovidae > Bos > Bos mutus. Next base: position 35,196,336 of record NC_091627.1, read on the forward strand.
GACTTGTCTCAGCATGATGTGGCTGCTTTCAGAGTAGTGTGTGTGTTTGTGTGTGTGTGTGTGTGTGTGTGTGTGTAAGAGGGAGGGAGGGAGAGACAGGGAGATGAGGATGGGCAAAAGTATTCCTATATTCTCCTGTAGTGAATAGCAGAAATCAAATTTAGAATGTTGTCAACAAGCATTACAAATATGCTTTCTGAGACTTGGCAATTTAATGCAACTTTTAAGATCTAAAACCTCATGTATTAGTCAGCTCAGGCTGCCATGACAAAACACCATAGACTGGGTGCCTTAAACAACAGAGTTTTATTTCTCACAGTTCTGGAGACTGGAAGTCCAGGTTCAAGGTGCCAGTCTGCTCAGTTTCTGGTAAGGGCTCTATTTCTGGTCTGCAGACAGCTGCCTTTTCACTGCCTTCCTCACAAGGCACAAAGAGCAAGCCTCCGGTCTCTTCTTCTAAGTGTGTTGATTGCGTTGGTCCAGGGCTGTACCATGACTTCTTCTCATCTAATTACCTCCCAAAGGCTCCACCTCCAGATACCATCACACTGAGAGTTAGACCTTCAGCACATGACTTTGAGGAGAGCACAAACCTTCAGTCGTCACCTAAGGAAGCCTTGGTGGGTGGGGTGCCCTGGCACAGGTTAGCATCTGCTTTTGACAAGACCCTAATTGAGCAAAAGCTGACTGATAATACATAAATAAGTGACTCTTTACTTTCCCCACTTTGGTGCATACAGATGGCAACCCACTCCAGTTCTCTTGCTTGGAAAATCCCATGGACGGAGGAGCCTGGTAGGCTACAGTCCATGGGGTCGCAAAGAGTCGGACATGACTGAGCTACTTCACTTTACTTTACTTTCCCCACTTTGGTGCATACAATTCACAGCTTGAACTCAAGCCTCTAGGCCTCATAAGACTTCAGGCAAGGACCAGGTGGGGTGCCCATATCCCTCAAGTCCACACAGGCCCAGGAAGGCATAAGAAGGGTTTTTGTTATTGTTAGTTATCTGGGGTGTCCTAGGATTCAGAGCAGCAGGAGGATGTGCTTTAAGTCATTAAAAGCAGCTACGGTGACCCAAGCCAGCTCCAGTGGTCTGGCTCCCAGATTGTAGAGTGCAACAGGGGCGAGGCTTTGGATCACACTGAGTGTGGCTTTAATGCGTGCAGACTGATTTCATGCCAGGATCACAGCGTCCCTAATCTTTCCTTGCTGTTTTTAGATTTTTAACTCAGTCAAATCTAGTTGTTGGATTAACATGATGTCATTTCTGTTTGATTTATCAATGCATCACTTGACAATGTACTGCCAAGAAATCAATGACAGTTCTGTATTGCCAATGAAAATTTCTGGCAGCTTAAAGCATTCCGTGGTACAGGTTGATACATGACCTTTGGGTTTGCAAGCCTTGGATATAATCCAGGAGAAAACGAAAAATAAAGATGAGATTGAGAAGTTGAATTTACAAAGTTTAAAGAATTAGGAGAATGAAGAAAAAGATTAACCATAAACTCCTTTAGTATATAGGAATTTGAGTAAAAAAAAATTATTAAGGGGCAGAATACCTTGCTTGAAGTCATTAAAAGCAGCTAGGAATGCAGGGAGATCAAACCAGTCAATCCTAAAGGAAATCAACTCTGAATATTCATTGAAAAGACTGATGCTGAAGCTGAAGCTCTAATACTTTGGCCCACTGAGACTAAGAGCAGACTTATTAGAAAAGACCCTGATGCTGGGAAAGATTGAGAGCAGGAGGAGAATGGGGCAACAGAGAATGGGATGGTTGAATGACATGACCGACTCAATGAACATGAGTTTGAGCAAAATCTGGGAGACAGTGAAGAGCAGGGAAGCCTGGCACGCTGCAGTCTGTGCGGCTGCAAAGAGTCACACATGAATTGGCTACTAAACAATGACAGTCCCTTGCTTTAGAGTAGAATGGTACTTTCTAGCCAATTTATTTGTGAAATACCTTTCACTAAGAAGTTTTAATTTTCCCATTAGTCTTCATAATAGAAATCAGAAGTATAGTTTTGCATAGGACTGTGTTGTAAACCCTTGGGATGGCCTATTTGCCCATTCATTCACTCATTAAACAAATATTTATTCTACATTTACTGGCAGTGTTCTAGACACTTGGGGATACAGCAGTGAGCGGAACAGATGAAGTTCCTGTCCTCATGGAGAGCACACTGTAGCTGGCAGAGACAGACAATAAAGTAAACAAGAAATATTCAGAAAAATAAAGCTGAGAAAAGGGGCAGGGTGTGTGGATATGGGTAAGGGTGAGAGATGAAGTTGCTGTTTTGGATGGGGTGGTCAGGGAATGCCTCCCTGAGAAAGCAGCATTTGAGCAGAAGGAAGTGTAGGAGTGAGCCATGCATAGATCTGGGTGAGAAGCACTGTGGGGAGAAGAGTCAGCAAGCATGAAGGCCTGAGATGGGAGGCTGCTGAGTGATCCAGGATCAGCCAGGATTCCAGGGAGGCCAGGGCACAGCCGGGCAGTGGGGAAGATGAATGATGTGCTCTGTCATTTTATCCAGATCACTCTGACTGCTGTCATGTGAATGGATGAAGGGGATCAGGGTAGGAGCCAGGAGACCAATTAAGAGGCTCCTGCAAGAATCCATGGGAGAGACGATGGTAGCTTTGAGTGATAGCAGCACAAGTGATGGTGAGTGGCAGGTTTCTGAATATATTGAGGCAGTTGAGGATTCGCTGGTAGACTGGATGTGGACTGAGAGTGGAATTATTGGAATTAGGGGTAATTTCAGGGTTTTTGTTTGGTTGGTGGGTTTTTATTGGTTTAATTTGAGAAATTAAATAGCCATTTACTGAAATCAAAAGCACTGTGGATAAGTGCAGATAGAGGAGAGAACACCTAATCTGAGTGCTGGAGCTCTAGAATGAACCAGCCCAGGGCAAAGGTGAAAGTCTAAGTCAGAGGTCAGCAGATTTTTTCTGGAAAGGGCCATATAGTCAAGAGTTTATGCTTTGTGGACCAACAATTCAGCTGTGCCAATGTATCAAAAAAGGAACATAGACAATGTATAAAGTAAGGAACAAGGCTGTGTTCAATAAAACTTTACAAAGCTAGGCAGCGGGCTGCATTTAGCCCATGAACCATAATTTGGACCATAATTTGCACATCCCAGTGTTTGTCTCTATGCCAGGAGTTTCCTTTCTTTCTTTCATTTTTCTTAGACCCTGGGATTTTCTTTTATTCCAGGCAGACGCATTACCATCTGAGCCACCAGAGAAGCCCCTTTATTCCAGGAATCCCTTTTAATTAGATAGCCATACTGTGTAATAGAGCCAGGATCTAACATTACACTTTACTGTTAAATTGGTCTGGCCTGATTCAGTCAAGAAAAGTCCTAAATTCAAGATACTACTTTAAAGTTCTGTGCCTTATTATTTTTTAATTCGCTTATATGAGGAGAAATACACAAAAATTACTGATGATGTGATGATGGATAATCAGTAAAAGTCAGTTACAGAGAAGGAGACAAATTTGCAGCAGCAAAGATTTAGGCTGTATATAAGTAATAATATTTTGATGGTAAAATTTGTTAAATATTTTGCCCAATACAGTTCATGGGATAACTGTCTTAAAAGATGTTAGTTTTCTTAGGATTTTGCTTTTTAATGTTATTTGTACAATTTGAAGTAACCCACTGCAGATGCTGATTGCAGCCATGAAATTAAAAGACGCTTGCTCCTTGGAAGGAAACTTACGACCAACCTAGACAGCATATTAAAAAGCAGAGACATTACTTTGCCAACAAAGGTCCGTCTAGTCCAGGCTATGGTTTTTCCAGTAGTCATGTATGGATGTGAGAGTTGGACTATAAAGAAAGCTGAGTGCCCAAGAATTGATACTTTTGAACTGTGGTGTTGGAGAAGACTCTTGAGAGTCCCTTGGACTGCAAGGAGATCCAACCAGTCCATCCTAAAGGAAATCAGTCCTGGGTATTCACTGGAGGGACTGATGGTGAAGCTGAAACTCCAATACTTTGACCGCCTGATGCGGAGAGCTGAGTCATTTGAAAAGACCCTAATGCTGGGAAAGATTGAGGGCAGGAGGAGAAGGGGACAACAGAGGATGAGATGCTTGGATGGCATCACCGACTCGATGGACATGGGTTTGGGTGGACTCTGGGAGTTGGTGATGGACAGGGAGGCCTGGCGTGCTGCGGTTCGTGGGGTCACAGAGTCGGACACTACTGAGTGACTGAACAGAACTGAACTGATGTATGTTTTATATAGTCTGAGGACAAAGGCATAAATGCATGGCTTTGACTTCTCTTTTTGACCATTAATAGTAATTAATCTGTTCAGTTAGTAATGTGTGTTTAAGGTTCCTTTGTGTCTTATTATGGCATGATCATTTATTTTTAGTGCTGAATAATATTCTGTTGTCTGGATGTACCACAGTTTCATTTATCCGTTCATCTACTGAAGGACATCTTGGTTGCTTCCAAGTTTTGGCATATGAATAAATTTACTGTAAACATCCACATGTAGATTTTGGTGTAGATCTAAGTTTTCAGCAGCAGCTAGTAGCTCAGACAGTAAAGCGTCTGCCTGCAATGCAGGAGACCCAGGTTTGATCCCTGGGTCAGGGAGATGCCTTGAAGAAGGAAATGGCAACCCACTCCAATATTCTTGGCCTGGAGAATCCCATGGACAGAGGAGCCTGGTGGGCTACAGTCCATGGGGTCGCAGAGTCAGACACAACTGAGCAACTAACACACACGCAAGTTTTCAACTTTTTTGGGTAAATGTACCAACCTAGATAGCATATTGAAAAGCAGAGACATTACTTTGCCAACAAAGGTCCGTCTAGTCAAGGCTATGGTTTTTCCAGTGGTCATGTATGGATGTGAGAGTTGGACTGTGAAGAAAGCTGAGCGCTGAAGAATTGGTGCTTTTGAACTGTGGTGTTGGAGAAGACTCTTGAGAGTCCCTTGGACTGCAAGGAGATCCAACCAGTCCATCCTAAAGGAGATCAGTCCTGGGTGTTCATTGGAAGGACTGATGTTGAAGCTGAAACTCCAATACTTTGGCCACCTGATGCGAAGAGTTGACTCATTGGAAAAGACCCTGATGCTGGGAGGGCTTGCGGGCAGGAGGAGAAGGGGACAACAGAGGATAAGATGGCTGGATGGCATCACTGACTTGATGGACATGAGTTTGGTTGAACTCCGGGAGTTGGTGATGGACAGGGAGGCCTGGCGTGCTGCGGTTCATGGGGTCGCAAAGAGTTGGACATGACTGAGCGACTGAACTGAACTGAACTGAAAGGCACACAATTGCTTTTGTTTGTTTGTTTTTTTAAACAAAAACTTTTTTTTTTTTGGTGTTTAAAGAAACTGCCAAACTGCCTCTCCCAACGTGGCTGTGCCATTTTGCATTCCTGCCAGCAATGAATGAGAGTTTCCGTCGCTCCGCTTGCTTCACTAGCATTTGATGTTGTTGATGTTCTTATATTGGGGCATTCTAATAGGTGTGTAGAGGTGTCTTTTTCCCTGATGACATGTGACATGGAACATCTTCCATGGAAGATGCTTATCTTCCATCTGCTTATCTTCTTTGGTGTGGTGTCAGTTAAGGCCTTTGGCCCACTTTTTTATTTGGGTTGTTTGTGTATTTGGTTTTCCCTGGTGGCTCTGAGGTTAAAGCGTCTGCCTGCAGTGTGGGAGACCTGGGTTCAATCCCTGGGTCAGGAAGATCCCCTGGAGAAGGAAATGGCAACCCACTCCAGTATTCTTGCCTGGAGAATCCTGTGGATGGAGGAGCCTGATGGGCTACAGTTCATGGGGTCGCAAAGAGTCAGACACGACTGAGCGACTTAACTAACTTGTGTATTTGGCATATTTGATTGTTTGGTTGGTTGATTGGTTGGCTGGCTGGTTGAGGAGGCAGAATTAAAAGTGTATTTCCAAAGAATTCTCACTCATGTGTAAACAATCCTAACAACCATCTAAAGAAAGCAGAACTGTGGAGAGTCAGTGTCAGAAAGGATTTGGAGTGTTTGTGTTGTAGTTCCGGGTTCTTAGCCTTTAAACAGAGGACCCAAGTTGGGGTGGGTGTATCTGCTGTGAAATTATTGCAGAGATGACAAACTCATATGAACACTCACTGTTGTTTGTAGACTAAATAAATAATGTCCAACATCTGTATACCATTCCTTTAAAAATCAATGCAGACTCTGCTGTGATTAGTAAATTGGAATTTTATTTTCAACTGTCACTGTATTGAGAGTTTCTTTTTATCATTATTTATTGCACAGATTTTTGAAGTGTAACTGCTTTCTAATTGCACAGATTCTTGAAGTATAACTGCTGCCATTTGATTAGGCTGAGAGAGATTTTGATGTGTTAAAATGCCCCTCATGCCTGAAAAGTTTGAGAAATGCATTTCTAGTCCAAGTGCTCAACTTACTTTACAGCCTGGGACACTGAGATCCAGAAGATTTACCTGACTGCCTTGGGGAGGTGGAGATTGTCAGCAAGAAAGTAAGGACTAGATCCTGGTTCTTTGGGTTCCAAAAGTGAGTTGTTGTTTTTTTCAATAGGTCATATATGGCTCCCGTTAATCCAAAATATCCCTTTGAATCACACAATACACTTCTTACACTAATTACACTTCAGTACACAATCACACAATACAATTTACCAAAATATACTTCTCCCCTGAATGTAACTGAAGGTTGTATAATAACGAGGCATGAAGTAAGCAAGCCACAGCAACACAGTGTGGCACATGGCAGTGCCTGGGCTCACTTTAGAAGAGATGGCATTTCTGCAGCTCAGCAGCCACCTTGTCATGGAGCCAGTCACCAGTGCAGACAGCATCTAAATGAGCCTGCCAGGTGTTCGCCCCCTTATCATTCTTAGGCAGATTCCATAGACACACTGTCAAACCAGCCACACAGCTTTTCACATCTCTTTTGGAGAGAAGATGCTGCACAAAAATCAAGTGCACTGATCTGTTTGTGAAAGCTGAGAGCAGATGCCAACATCTGTTAACCAAATGGTGGTGGTGTACAAAATGCGTCTCCTGTTGATGTTTGTGTGTGTTTTTTCTTTTTCCTTTTTTTTTTTTTTAAAGAAGGGACTTATTTCCCTTGGAAAAATCTTCATATCAGAGAGCCAAAAAGTAGTTATTTGATCACAGAGATACATATATAACGCTTCCCTCTGTGCTCTTATTCATACAAAACTTAACTCCTAGTCTGTTGAAAGTTTGCGTTTGGACACAGGAGATAAGTGTGCACTTGCTTAGTTGGGTCTCCAACTCCTTTCCTGTTGTTAGCTTTCTTTTGTAAGTGAAATAAATTCCAGGCTTTCTGTGAAGCTTAACCAAAGTTTCAGGGCTATGACTTAAAAAGATTATCTGCCCTGCCTTCTATTCAATTCTCTCTCTCTTTCTCTCTAAGTAGTTTTACAATTCATGAAACAGTTACTGTGCACTGCCTTTCCATACAGGACATATTTAATATTAAATGCATCATTGGATGGCATCCACACACTACTTCATGAGGTGGTTTTAATTAAGTCACTTATTTTCTTAAGACGTCATCTTGATAATTTTCTTTCTTGGTTCATAATGAGATGGAAAATATTTCTGCCTTTACTGTCCTGAAACCTTTGTACTCTTGTCTTATGTTTATTGAGACTGAAAATAAGTAAGGCTGTTTAAATTATGGGTGTCTGTAACCCATTTATGTTGAGAAATGGATCTTGGAATAGATTAAAAAGAACATAAAGGCAGGTGTAGAAGATGCTTGTCAACTGAGAAGACCCACCCACTTTAGAGTAGTATAAATGCTTCAAAACCTCATTTCTTATCAGAACACAGTTATATTAGAACAAAACTCCAGAGATAAATTTATCTGCCTGCAGACAGAGCCATACACCTGAGCCCCAGGTGGGTGTTTGTGTTTGGGTTGTTTCTAGGTAGAATGATCTCATGTTCTGCCCTTACCGCAGGATTGTGCAACACTGATACACACCTGTGTTTTGATCTTTAAAATCTGTCGTGCTTACATGTCAAGCAATTGTAAATAACTCATGGATGATCCAGAACACACACCTGCCAGAAACAGCACTGGGCACAGTTTTGGAACTGGCTTAGACTCCTGTAATATTAAACTCAAGTTATACTGAAAACATATCAGGTCTCAAGTTCCAGTCTTCTGCCTGAGATTCTTGACTCAGTGTGTATTGGTCCACAAGTGACCCCAGTGCAGGGGTCGGGGCATGAGGCCTTTCCAGATACTCTTAAAGAGAGTGGGACAGACTACCTAGAAAGTAAGGCAAAGTACCGGAACCACCACCTTTCTTTTCTTTTCAGTATTTATCTTAAATACTTAAAGTATTTTTGACCCTTTTAAATACATCTTTATTTTTAAATGTGACAATTTAAAAATGTGTTAGTCGCTCAGTTGTGTCTGACTCATTGCGACCCCATGGACTATAGTCCACCAGGCTCCTCCATGCATGGGATTCTCCAGGCAAGCATACCGGAGTAGGGTGCCATTTCCTTCTCCAGGGGATCTTCCGGATCGAGGGATCAAACCCGGGTCTCTCACATTGCAGGCAGACTCATTTCTGTCATATCTGCAAATCCGTGGTGAATTCCTACCTTAGCCTACCACCACATTTTCATACTGTCCTTTCTGGGTGTCTTATCACTTTCTTCATCCTACTTCCACATTCCCCTGTGTGACACTGGCCCAACATCCCAGCCATTCAACTGGCTTGCCACTCAAAAAACACCGTTGATGACTTCCTTAAACTGTCCCAATTCTTTGTGGCAAATAAGTTTGAAACTGATTTATTATGTGGATTGGGGGACCCTAGAGTTCAAGGGCTTGAAAACAAGTTGGTTACAACCTTAAATTCTGCTGAGAAATAGTTAGGGCCAGAAACCGGAGTTCAGTAGTGGGCCCAAAAACACTGAAATAAATTCCTGGATATTGGAGGGTAGAGTTTGGCCTGTGTCTTGTAAACAAACAACTGCCTCTGTATTGTAAACAGACTCAATCAGATGCTAACAGCTATTTGTCAAAACTGTACATACCAGAGACTGAAATGGAAAGTGGATAGAAGCCTCCATGCAGCTAGGCTTCCCCTGACAACAGGCCCTGAGGCCCTTTTAGAACTGCCATCTAGGTATGTAGCGGGATGGTCTCTTCAAGTGCTTTCCTTCCTAGTGAGCTCCCGAAGGACAAGAAAACAAATCTACAGTTCCTTGAACCCCTTAGTGTCCAGGCTGTGGTTGAATATAAGAAACACATATTTAATATTTGGTTTTTTATCTGCTTAACTGTAAGGTAGTACTGAATACAGGCTAGAGTTTTAGACAGGTTTTGTTTGCTGAATTTATGAGTGCCTTCACTAAAAAAAAAAAAGATTTATTTCCTATTTGCCTATCAATATTCTAAGCATTGTAGATTTATAATTAAGTATAAATTATAGTTGTACTCCCAAGGGGTTTGCAATTTAATTGGGCAGATAAGGCATATACAAGAAACAATTAAAGAATACAACAACAAACATAACAATGTTGTGTGATGCAGTTAGAATAAATGTACTGTTTGCATATTATAGGCAGTGAGAGCAAAAGGGAAGAGATCAGCATGGGCCAGAGTCTTCAGATCCTGGTACATGGATTGCACAGAAAATATCGGTTGTACAGAAGGACAGAAGATTGGAGATAGGCAGAACAGAACAAAAAAAAGAAAAAATCTTTTCTTTGAAAAGGAGCTGTTTTTGTTACATACCATCTACAGTAGTATCAAAAATAAGAAGTACTCAGGGATAAATTTAACAACAAAAAAGGTTAAAAAATCTAGATGCTGAAAACTATAAAGGAGAAGTTAAAGAAGACATAAGTAAGTGAAAAATATATTATCCATGGGTCATAAGGTTCAGTATTAAGATGTCAGTTCTTACCCAAATTGATCTTTAAGATTCAAGGCAATCTCAAGCAAAAATGTCAGCAGACTTTTTTTCACAGGAATTGACATCCTGACCCTAAAATATATATTTAAATGCAAAGGACCAAGAGTAGTCATAACAATTTTTAAAAGAGCATAGTTGGAAGAAAGACTTACACTACCTGATTTCAATACTGACTATAATGTTATAATTATCAAGGCAGAGTGATCCTGATATAAAGAGATAAAAGTAGATAAATGCAACAGAGTACTGAGTCCAGAACTAGATCTACATATACATGAACAATTTGATTTTTGACAGAGGTGCCAAGGTGACTCAACAGGGAAAGGATAACCATTCAACAAATGATGCTGGAACAATTGGAGCCATAAGCAAAATGATGAACCTCAGTCCTTTCCCCATATCAAATACAGAATTAACTCAAAGTGGATTTTAGACCTACGTGAAGGAGCTAAAACTAGAATATTTAAAAGAAAACATAGGCAAAAAAAAATCTTAGTAACTTTGGGTTTGGAAGAGATTTCTTAAGGATGGTACACAAAAAGAGAAAAATATTAATAAGTTGGACTTCATCAAAATAATAATGTTAGCTCTTCAAAGGCACTATTACTAAAACAAAATGGCAAGCCAATAGGCTAGAGAGAAAATATTTTCAAGACATGTATCTGACAAAGAACTTTGTCAACATATACAAAGAACTGTTAGAATTTAAAAAGAAGAAGACAAACAGCTCAATAAAATATAGGCAAAAAAAATATTTGAGCACATACACAGCCTTTAGGGAAAGATGAATTAAAACCACAATGAAATAACACTATACATCCCCTTTAACTGCTGAAATTACAAATACCAGCCAAACCAAGTGTTGGCAAGATAGAGAGAAATTGGAACTTTCATGGGAATATAAAATAATATATCTACTTTGCAAAGCAGTTTGGCAGTTTCTTACAAAGTAAAGCATACACCTGTCAAATGACCCACTCATTCTACTCTCAGTACTTAGCAAAAGAAACAAAAGCATATGTCCACAGAAATATTTGCACATGAATTTTCATAGCAGCTTTATTTTCAGTAGCTAATAGGTGGAAACAATTCAAGTGTCCATCCAGCGGGTGGTTGGATAAATATATATTGTGGTATGTCTATACAATGGAATATTACTCAGCAGTTAAAAAATGAATGTACTGTTGAAACATCCAGCCATTCTGGGTGGGGAAAAAAACTAGATAAAGAAGAATACATACTGTATGATCACATTTATATAAAGATGTGGAGAACACAAACAAGTCAACAGTGACAAAGCTAATCAGTGGTTGCCTGGGGATAGGAGTGATGTACTTACAGGAGGGAGAGATTACAAATGCAGGAGGAAACTTTGAGAGATGATGAATGTGTTCATTATCTTGATGGTGATGATAGATTCCTGGGTGTAGTGTATACCTGTGTCAAAAGTCTCTAACGTTGTATGCTTTGAAAATGTGCAGTTTATGTCAGTTTTTCCTCAAAGCTGTAGGAAAAAAAAATATTGATTGCTTAATATGATCATTTTCATCTAACTGATGACATCAGTCAAAGAGATATTTCCGACAGGAGCAAAGAGTCCCACTGATGTTGGCAGAAGATTATACATGACGCCAGGTAGAGAAGCTAAAGCATCACAATTTGTGGGTTTCTATCTCCTGTCTCAGTTTCCTCATGTGTGAAATGAGAAGAGTCATAATATCTGTCCAGCCTGCCTCCCAGAACTGATATAAAAATCCTGTGACTATTCCTAAAAAACTGTAAAATAGCATAAAACTACAAGGGGTTATTGCTACTTCTGTTGTATCTTGCCTGGGATCTCATTGTCAGCATATTCATTGCTCAGGAAAATCCAAGGTATGTCAGTCACCCTTGCAGTTTACAAGAAGGAAGAGAAGGCTATGTCATGATCACTTCTATGTAGAAACAGATGATGTCCCTAAACTTATGACATGATTGCCATGGACACCCCACCCTGCTCCTTCGGAAGCAGTGCTCTCTCTTCCCTTTTTCCTCTTCCCTCCTCTGCTTCCTCATTTTGCTTCATTCACTTAGTCAGCAGATAATCTCTGAGCACCTGCCAGGTGTCAGGTCCTGTAGGCAACAGAAATAAAACCAGGAAGAAAACAGATGAGTCAGTGCCTTTGAGAAACTGCCCTTTAGTGTGTGTGTGGGGAGAGTGGAGGGTAAGCAGTTTGATATGTATTATGAGAGGAAAGAAAGGGGTCCTGTGGAGCACTTGAGAGGACCCCCTAACCCAGACTTGGGGTGTCAGGGGAAGGAGACATCTAAATTGAGACCTGAGGATAAGTAAGGGTCAGCCACGCAAAGAATGGGAGAGAGAGTTCCACTCAAAAGGAACAGCATGTGCAGGGGCATAGAAGAAAGCTTAGTATGACTGGAGATGAGAGTGGAAGGCAGGTGGGTGAGATGAGGATGCTTTCTGGGGTTCGTGGTAAGAGCAGGGAGCCATGGGTCAGCTTGCCCACTCTCTGGCTCCTACTTGGTGGCCCTCAAGATTAAGAAGGTTGCTAGGCAAGATTTTCTTGGATAGAACTAAGCTTATGGTGACCAAACTGACTTTGTTTACATTGTTTTCTGCCAAGAAAACAGAAACTTCTTTAAGTAAGCAGCAACTATCACTTATGCTGGTTAGTAAAACCATACTTCTCATTGTCTTCCTCACAACGTGTGATATGTTTGCAACATAGACATTTTAAATGGGAATCCTATACCAGAGAGAAAAGTGTGCTCTAGCAGGAACAACTAGAAAGATTTGAGTACAAGGAAAGCTCTGAGGTTAAATGCAAAGAGTTTATTTTTTAACAGTAGAATAGTTTCTGTTTCCCCTTTTCACAAATGTCACATTGGCACTTTTAAACACCTTGGGAGAAAGGCATGCTAACTTTTGCAAGTTGCAGCTTGCTGTTAAGAATTCATCTTCAGTTTTTGCTTATTGGTACTTGCATTGGTCTTCCCTTTATCTTTTTACTGTATCATTTTATATTTGTTTGGACAGGGTTTCTTCTCTACTTTCCAGATTCCTTAGTCTCTTCCAGATAGTAATACAGACAACCTTTATAGAATTTTCCATAGTTGTCAGGGTATTCTATTTATTTTTATATCCATGATATAAGAATTCCAAAGGGCAGAGGGCATGGACCTTATGAAGCAAACTCCTGGATTCAAACTGCAGCAACTGAGCAAAATTCATCCTTTTGGGTCAGGGGCAGTGAGGGGCAGGGTGTGGCTTAGAAGGCCAGAGCCTCTAGGTGCACTAGTGTGTCCTGATTGACCAAATAGTGTTAACTGTTTACGTGTGTGTGTGTATGTGAACAGCCTATGTGTGTAAAAGTGGCTCCCATTGGACATAAGGTCTCAGTCAGTGTATTTGACAAAGACCATTGGTCCACATACTAGCAGAAATGAGTGTGCCAGGTGAAAATAACACATTTTCCACTCAAAATAGTTAAAAATTCAAGTCTGTCTAATACAGAAGTAGCTTTGGGCAAGTCTAACACACACATAAAATATTAGCTTGAACAAGCAAAGACAGAATCCCATCCTAGAGGCACTGGGGTTGTAACTAGTGCCAACAGGTTTGAAGGTGTTGCCCTGTGAGCCGCCATACTTGAGAAGTAAGCATCAGCTTCCACCGTAGTGAGCAGTGTGCCTCTCACCATTGTGCATAATTAATCCAAAGTTAAAGACTTTTCCACAAAAACAATTTTACATTTTTTTTTTTTTAAGTTAAGCCTGGCGTTTGCGACCAGGGACTCAGCAAACAGTGCCCGCTCCACCATTCTCTTGGACTGTGTCTGTCAGCCTGTCCCTGACCCTTTTTTTAACCTTAGTTCCTTCATCTCTGAATTGGCACACTGGTTGACCAATGGAAATGTCAGCTCCAGGAGGACTTGAGCCTTTATTTTCGACTCCTCAGGAACAACATTAAGGGAGGGGAAAAACACATCCTTTTGAGTCACACTGACTCTTGGCTCAAAGCTTCATGCGTGTGTGTCCTTGACCAGTTTGTTTAGCTTCTCTGAGGTCACTGCTTTATCTCATAATACTTAACTTACTAGGTTGAAAGAAGAAGTCAAAGAAATAGTGTGTGTGAAATCAAAAATCAGAAGACTTTTATGCTTTTCAAGTGCTCAGAATATGCTTTCCTCCCTTTTACAAGCACCACAGATACTCGCAATAGAAAGTGGGCATGGCATATTAGAATGCTTAGAATGTTTCCTCTTTACAGTTGTCTACACATCCTACTCTTTAAGCTAGATGGGAGATGAAGATGGTAAAAGAGATTAACCAGATAATTGCTATTTTTGTTAGAAGGAATCAGGAAATTCTGTCTACTGCAGCCATGGTTGAGAGCTCTCGTAACCACACCTGATGGAATCAGGAATTCAGACGTGGACGTCTGAATCATTGGGGGAACTTTCTGACACAAAATACACGTCCCAGCTTCTGTTTCTCCTGGTGTGCAAGATTAAGTACCTAAACAACTCTGACCAAAAACTCTGGAAATGAAATAAAATAAAAACTTAAAGAAAGTTACATCACTTCAAAGGCCAGAAATAATGTTTAAGCAGAAATAATAGATTAGCACTCAAGTCGGCTTTCAGTCCAGGGACATCTACTTAACTATGATGCCCTTGGGCTTGGGTTCTGATAACTTGTTGGATCTGGGGCTTCCCAGGTGGCGCAGTGGTAAAAAATTCACCTGCCAATGCAGGAAACACAGGTTTGATCCCTGAGTTGGGAAAATCCCCTTGAGGGAAAAATGGCAACCTGCTTCAGTGTTCTTGCCTGGAAAATCCCATGGACAGAGGAGCCTGGCAGGCTACAGTCTGTGGGGTCGCACAGAGTCGGGCATGACTGAGCATGTGTGCACACACACACACAACTTGTTGGATTTAGGGGACAGGAGCCAAATCCAAGGTTTTGTCCAAGGTGAGGAGTCTAATAAGAGGGACCTGAGCAAAACTGGGGCCCCAAAGTACAAAACTCTCCATATAAGGCTAAATGAGAAATCTGTAGTACAGAAGGGGACAATAAGGAAACCTGTCTCCCATGACCTTGGGATTGGGTAGCAGGGAACACAAGCTCTTTCCTGAGAATTCACAACTTCAGGCAGCCTTCAGGCAAGTTTGCACCTGCATTTACACTGTCAAGAGGGTCTGAAAGCCTTTAGCGAAAGCCTTTCCTTTAACATAGTATTTGGTTGTTGGTACCCAAGCTGCCTTCCTGCTCCACATCCAAAGCACCTGCCCCTCCTTAACCTTCTTGCCTTTAGCTCCAGTGACTAAATACTGGGAGACTGGGTCTTCTTTTGACCTTCAGATATTGGAGTTTTTAGTTGGCTGCAGTATTATTATCAGTCTTACCTCAGGCCTTTAGGTAAGCAGAGACCCCTGCTGTGATATCCACAGTCTTTGGTCTTTACCTGCAGGATGCAAGTGGGAATGGGGAAAGAGAAAGGAAGAGATATTTTTTTTATGCCTTAACTGTATTAAAAATCGTTTCTGATTGTAATAAAGTCCCCAAAACAAGCAACCCTAAAGCAGGCCCTTTGTGGGCTTTAGGAAGCCAGGGGGTGTGGATTAAGAGTGTGGTCATTTTGGCAGCAGGACAGAGAGGGGAGGATTTCGACTGTAGCAAGATCTCCTAAGGCAGCCAGTGGAGGAGAAAGTGGGTGACTGGGCCTTAGGTCTCTCAGGGCCACTCCCACTAAACAGCCTGGAAAGGCAGGCTCAGGGTGCCTGCTGTTTAGGTGTGGTTATTAAAAGCTAGAATTTGGGCTTTGCTGGCTCTAGCTTGTGTACCTGTTCCCATGGTTCCTACCTAGCATATCTTTTTAGAGCCTTCCTTGTCTTTGCGATTCTTGGATTCGTTGTTTTTTTTTTTTTTTTTTTTTTTTAATGCAGTGCTAATCTCTTTGCTGGGCCAGTATTGGGGAGAGACAATTGATTTTGGAGGCATCATGCCAGTTGGTGTAATCCCAGAAGCAAAGTGGCATGCGCTACATTACATGCTGAATTGACTTCTTGGCCGACTCACAGCCTCTGCTCTTTCATTACATGCTTGTAGCAAGTTGCATGTTTTATGTGTGTATTCTTGGCCAGGCTGGCACAGGTTAGTGCCACCCAGCTCTTCCTGTTCCCAGCCTGTATTTGCTGCTCGGGCAGCTGTGGGTTTTTCTAGAAGATTGCAGTCTTTATTTCCTCAATGTAAAAGTTTAACAAATGACTTTGTCCACTCCTATACACCCAGCTCCTAGAACTGTGTTTGGCAAATAGTGAGCACTCAATAAATTCTCTGAATGAACTCTTATTTTTGTATCAACGGCAGTTAAAGTACAGAGGATAAAACGGAGACTAGGTATAAGCTAAAGAGATTAGGGACTAGTGACCTAAGGCAGGATTGGAGAAGAGCTCAGGAGCTGTGTTGTCCCATTAGTTGGCAGTAAAGCAGGTGAGGAGCGAAGAACCAGCTAGAGTGCTGGGTCACATTGGCAGATTGGGTTCTGGGAAGCTTAACAGTGTGTTTCTGGCCATAATTTAGGAGCCACGGTGAGGCATAGAAGAAAACACCCTGGACAGTAAGACAAAGCAAGTGCTCTGTAATTGACATTAAAGCAGGGCATGGGTAGAGCTGGTCTGTGAAGTAAATATTAGGAAACCCCTTTCCATTTTGTGCGTGTTAATGAAAATGAACTGTTAATCACAGTTAGCACTGCTGTCTTCTCTACTAAATGTGTGAAAGGTGCCTTTTAGGGAAATATGCGTTCTCTTCTTGTTTACCGTCTTCATGGTTGATTTAGAATCTACTTTCTGAATAACCTTCCTGTCTGCTAGACTACTGACAGTGCACAGCACTTAAAGGAAAAGGCAGGACAAAAGACTGTGGTCTTTGCACTAAATTCCTTTCTCTCATCAGTCACTGATGAGTCTTCTGTGTTCATTTTTCACGGATCATCATTCAGTGTTTGCCTCTCACTAAGTCCCAAGTGTCTCTCCACTGAATGTTTTTGTATATTATTACTGTCTACTAATGAAAGGCTAAAAAGGCTAATTTGTTAGGGAAGTGAATGAAATATAAAGTAATTTATAGATATTAACCCTCTTCTTCATTCCCTGTTAATAAAATCAGTGTATCGTTGCAGGTGGAAGAAGGGACCGCGAACTATCCATTTGTAACCACACTCTGCACACTCTCAGTTGGCCAGAAGGGTCAAGTGTATATTAGTAAGCAGCTGGGAGTTTGCTGAAGCAATTAATTGGACTTGTCATCTATAAATAATAGTTTAAATAACTTCCTCTTCTTGCTCACTTGACTGAAAGAGCCATTCAAATTCAAATCATCAATGACCTTTCCAAAAATAGACTAGAACTACAAGGTTTGGCTGTTTTATTAAAAACTCTATTCAGTACTCTGTGATGGCCTACATAGGAAAAGAATCTTAAAAGAAAAAAAAGGAGTGGATATATGCATATATGTAACTGATTCACTTTGCTGTACACTTGAAAAGAATACAACATTGTAAATCCACGATCAGTTCAGTTCAGTTCAGTCACTCAGTCGTGTCCGACGCTTTGCGACCCCATGAACTGCAGCACGCCAGGCCTCCCTATCCATCACCAACTCCTGAAGTTTACCCAAACTCATGTCCATCGAGTCAGTGATGCCATCCAGCCATCTCATCCTCTATCGTCCACTTCTCCTGCCCTCAATCTTTCCCAGCATCAGGGTCTTTTCAAATGAATCAGCTCTTCGTGTGAGGTGGCCAAAGTATTGGAGTTTCAGCTTCAACATCAATCCTTCCAAAGAACACCCAGGTCTGATCTCCTTTAGGATGGACTGCTTGGATCTCCTTCCAGTCCAAGGGACTCTCAAGAGTCTTCTCCAACAACACAGTTCAAAAGCATCGATTCTTCTGCTCTCAGCTTTCTTTATAGTCCAACTCTCACATCCATATGTGACTACTGGAAAAACCATAGTCTTGACTAGACGGACCCTTGTTGGCAAAGTAATGTCTCTGCTTTTGAACATGCTATCTAGGTTGGTCATAACTTTCCTTCCAAGGAGTAAGCGTCTTTAATTTCATGGCTGTAATCACCATCTGCAGTGATTTTGGAGCCCCAAAAAATAAAGTCAGCTACTGTTTCCACTATTTCCCCATCTATTTGCCATGAAGTGATGGGACCAGATGCCATGATCTTAGCTTTCTGAATGTGGAGCTTTAAGCCAACTTTTTCACTCTCCTCTTTCACTTTCATCAAGAGGCTTTTTAGTTGCTCTTTACTTTCTGCCATAAGGGTGGTATCATCTGCATATCTGAGGTTATTGATATTTCTCCTGGCAGTCTTGATTCCAGCTTGTGCTTCTTCCAGCCCAGCGTTTCTCATGATGTACTCTGCATAGAAGTTAAATAAGGAGGGTGACAATATACAGCCTTGACGTACTCCTTTTCCTATTTGGAACCAGTCTGTTGTTCCATGTCCAGTTCTAACTGTTGCTTCCTGACCTGTATACAGGTTTCTCAAGAGGCAGGTCAGGTGGTCTGGTATTCCCATCTCTTTCATAATTTTCCACAGTTTATAGTGATCCACACAGTCAAATCCACTATACTCTAGTTAAAAAAAAAAGACTCTAGGCTGTTTATAAGTTTACCAGGTTTTTTTGATTTTGTTTTTTGATGGGGTGGGGGGTGGTAAATTTCACTAATAACCAAAGAGTTGTAGCCTGTATAGAAAACAAACTATGGTTACCAAAGGGGAGAGACAGGGGGTTGTGGGTGGTCGGGGGAAGAGAGATAAATTAGGAATGTGGGATTAACAGATACACACCACTATATATAAAATAGATAAGACAACAAGGACTATAGCATAGGAAACCATATTTAATAGCCCATGGTAAACCATAATGGAAAAGAATATGAAAACAGACACATATATATGTAACTGAATCACTTTGCTGTACAACTGAAACTAACACAATATTTCAACTGCAGTACAGTTTTTTTTCTAAGTAGGAAAAAAATAGAAAAAAGGAATTATGTCCTGAGTTCTATTTTTTTATGTTTAAGGTTTTTGTTGTTGTTGTTATTAAGCATTTAACTATAAGGAAAGGAATCCTAGTATTATATGATGAGGATAGCAAAAATAAACAAGATACCAGATTTTAGAGATGAATCTGAATGTCATATTCCTTGGTTCTAGTATCACATAATGATTGTTTTTACCCAAAAATACCATATGGCTAATGTGGACCCAATCTCCTCGACATTTGCTGTTCTATACACACATTTTCATTTATATTTATTTTTTATATATGAGGCTTTGAGGATGCCAAGAGAGATGATATTTTTGGAGGAAGTCAGTGCCCACTCAGAGAGGCTGTGGTGTCAGCATGGGTGTTACATGGAGCTCTAAATCTCAGGGTGCGTAAGAAATAACCTTCAGCTTGTGGCTTTCGTTGTCACCAAGGGACAGATCATTGGAAAGTTTGCTTAAAAGTTCTTCTGTTGTGTATAGGTGGGTTTTTAATATGAAGGGAAGGAAGGAAAAAACAAAGAATAAGCATGACCCAACTCTTGAGATTTGGCCCTACCAGGAATTTCATCTCCATTTTGTAGCCTCATCTAACCCTCTCCAGCTTCTTGCCAGGGATTTCTTAAGTCTCGAGACGCACAAAGATCCTGGCTGGCAAGAAACTGCAGTGCATCAGCAGGAACAGGTTGCAAAATGAAGACAAAGCCTCTGGCAAGACACGAGGGAGTGGTAGAGGCCTGGCTGCAGAATGAATATGAAGGCCTGGGTGGTGAAAGATCACCGTGGTCACCGCACACATGCAAAGACGGGCTGTTCCTCCCTCAGGGGAGTCATGTGGGGTGAGCCACCGGGAGGGTTGGCCAGGCCAGCAATTGGGAACAGCAGGCCAAGGGCATCCTTTGCCAGAGCAAGTTAAAAGCTTTAGAACTGAGGGTGCTCCCGGGTCTCAGGACTGTCTCTGGGTGCAGTTCACTCCTCCATGCTGATAAGGAGTGTGCGACTGGTTGGAAAAGCACTGCAGGGTCAGAGAAGGAAAATAAATCATAGAGAAGATAGCAGAAAGGTTTGGTTAAATACTGCTTAATGGAGTACAACTTGTGACCAGGGTGCTTACTGTGTTCCCAATACTGGATTACTTTAACCCTGCTCTGTTAGTTGTCCTCAACTTTGACCTTCCTCTCCCCTTCCTTGGCTCCTACCCCACCCACGTGTCCCCTGCTTCCTGTTGCCTCCCCTCCCCATTCCTCCCTTTCTTTCTCCCTCCTTGTTTGTACACTCTTCTTTTTCCTCCGATTTAAGAAGTGACTCTTCTCTCAATAGCTTTATCAAGAACTGCTTATATTCTTAGTGTTAAGAAGTTCCTTGGAGGATAGAAAATTTAAATTAAATTAAATTAAATTAATGCTTTAATTCCAGCATCTAGTTGCTTCAGAAACAGCAAGGTGAATTTGACTTGCCAAAGCTGAGCTTAGTGTTATTGTTCTGGTTAATGTGATGGGAACAGTTTAGCTGGAGGCTTTTGTTAATTTAAGACTTGCAGCTAGGGAAAGAAGAGAGGACATGGCATTATTTAACTTGTCCATATGTCCGAAAGAATATCTTCAAATGTTCAAAAGAAAAAAATTGAACCTTTGAGTACAAATCACCAAAAACTCTCATCCTTTCTTTAGAGGTATTTTTAAAATAAGAGAAAATCCAAGCGAAAAAAAAAAAAAGAAGAGACTTAAACTTAATAAAAATCTTCAGTTAGTAGTACAAAATACAGTCTGTAAACACAATATAGGGCTTCCCAGGTGGCTCAGATGGTAAAGAATCTGCCTGCAATTCGGGAGACCTGGGTTTGATCCCTGAATCAGAAAGATCCCCTGGAGGAGGGCATGGCAACCCACTCCAGTGTTCTTGCCTGGAGAATCCCTATGGACAGGGGAGCCTGGTAGGCTGCAGTCCATGATGTCGCAAAGAGCTGGACACAACTGAGTGACTAAACACACAACACAACAGGCAAACACAATACAGATGTGTGTTTTTAGCACTTCAAACATGGGGGAAATTCTTCCCTTCTTTTACTACCGTTGATTATGGCAAAGCATCGGCAGGTATTTTGTACTTTAACCTCCTGAGAAAGAATACGTTCTTATCGCTGAATCTTTGTGGGACACTTCCTGCCTTGTGTATGGGTAGTCATGTCTCAAAATTAACCCATACCAAAATTAGAAAAGTCAAAATGAAGTGTCAGAGTGAGCTAAGGTGGCAGGTTGGACTTTGAACCTTTGTAATGAATTCACTTGGTTTACTTCTGTTTTTAAAAATTTATTTTTAATTGAAGGGTAATTACAATATTGTGTTGGTTTCTACCATATATCAACACGGATCAGCCATAGGTATATGTATGTCCCCTCCCTCTGAGCCTCCCTTCCACCTCCCACCCTCTCCCACTCCTCTAGATTATCACAGAGCGCTGGTTTGAGTTCTCTGAGTCATGCAGCAAATTCCCACCGACTGTTTTACATATGTTAGTGTTTATGTTTCTATGCTACTCTCTCCATTCATCCCACCCTCTCCTTCCTACCTGCCACCCAGTGTCCATAAACCTGTTGTCTGTGTCTGGTGTCTCCACTGCTGCCCTGCAAATAGGTTCATCAGTACCATCTTTCTAGGTTTCATGTATATGCGTTAGTATACGGTATTTGTTTTTCTGACTTCACTCTGTATAATAGGCTCTAGGTTCATCCACCTCACTAGAACGGACTCACATGTGTTCCTTTTATGACTGAGTAATATTCCATTATATAAATGTACCATAGTTTCTTTTATCTGTTCATCTGTCGATAGACATCTAGGTTGCTTCCATGTCCTGCTGCTGCTGCTGCTAAGTCACTTCAGTCATGTCCGACTCTGTGCGACCTCATGGATGGCAGCCCACCAGGCTCCCCCATCCCTGGGATTCTCCAGGCAAGAACACTGGAGTGGGTTGCCATTTCCTTCTCCAATGCATGAAAGTGAAGAGTGAAAGTGAAGTCACTCAGTCGTGTCCAACTCTTAGCGACCCCATGGACTGCAGCCTACCAGGCTCCTCTGTCCATGGGATTTTCCAGGCAAGAGTACTGGAGTGGGGTGCCATTGCCTTCTCCGGCTTCCATGTCCTAGCTGTTGTAAATAGTGCTGCAGTGAACATTGTGGTACACGTGTCTTTTTCAGTTATGTTTTTCTCAGGCTATATGCCCAGTAGTGGGATTGTCTCTGTGACTATATTTCTCCAGGGCTGCCTTTTATTTTAGGATCTTGGTTTCTTATTTTACAACATCTGTCAGTTCATTAAGAAAGGGACTTACTTGTAAAGGCTACTGTGAAACAATCTTGATCTACTCTAGCTGTTAAAAAGCAAGTAACAACATCAGTATTTTTCATTTGCTTAAAGTCTTTTATATTCAGATCCCCATCACTCCATAGCCCATTTCATTTTATTTGTCTGCATACTTTAATCAGTAATTTTAGGAAGAACTTCATGAATGGTTATCATCTAACTCTTGCCAATGCTTTTCTACTTTTTGTGTATGGTGGTGGTGGTTTAGTCGCCAAGTCGGGTCCAACTCTTGCGATCCTGTGGACTGTAGCCGGCCAGGCTCCTGTGTCCATGATTGTCCAGGTAAGAATACTGAATTGGATTGCCATTTCCTTCTCCAGAGGATCTTCCTGATCCAGGAATTGAACCCAGGTGTCCTTCATTGCAGGCAAATTCTTTACCGACTGAGCTGTGAGGGAAGCCACCTTTGTATGTGGGTATGAGTATCCATGGAAACTTGGGGTGGAAAGTTGAATTCGTCCTACTGCTAGGTTAATATAAGCACAGTACCATGACCACCAGTCTGTTCAAGGATTACTTATTTTCTCTGTTTACTTCTTACCCTCATCTCCATTTGATTCTCATTCCCATGAATAATGTTCGTGATATACCCTTAAAAATATATTGTGTTTTTTTGTGGACTTGACAGAAGTGATGTTTTTCATTCACATAGGTGATTACTAAAGTTCATGTTCTATTTCTTACATTTGCTAGGCTTTATTCTTTTAAGATCTTTCCTTTATATCTAGGTTGTTGAACTTGATTGCCATGTGGGGTTCCATATCAGGCATCCATCACATTTTCCTTTTCATCCCCATAGTGACAAACAGCTAAGTTGTCTCAGTGTGCTGTGTACGGTGAACATTCTTACAGCACGGCCAGGTTGCTCTCCCAGAAGGGCTGTGCCACGTTAGAATCTCATCAGCAGTTCCAGAGATGCTTGTGGTCCCACAACCTCACCAACACTTTGTATTATACAAATTGATAGTTTTTGCCGATCCTTATGGCATTTTGCTTTAATCTTTATTTCTATGATTATTAGTAGACTGATCATCACTTTGTTTGCTCTTACACATTTAAGTTTCCCCTTCTGTGAATTGCCTGTTCATATTTTTGCCCATTTTAACATTTTTTCTTATTGATTCACTAGAGTTCATTACATATCTTAGTTATTAATTCCCTGTTATAATCTTTGCCATTATCTTCTCTCTGTGTGTTACCTATCTGTTCATTTTTTCTGTTGTGCCCATCTTTGAATGGATATCATTGTTTATTGTATTTAAATGTTTATAGCTTTCCAGGAAAAGTATAATTTTCTATTTCCATTGAACTAGAGATTGGCAATAAATGGTATAAAAATTATGATGTTTAGGCCATGACTTTAGAGAATTCAAGAAGCAGCCTGATCTCTGGGATGAGAAGCAGTGTGCAGAATGTATTCCCTGGGAACTTACAGGGAAGACCAGGACTCCATTGCGTGCTCAGTCACTTTAGTTGTGTCTGACTCTGTGAACCCATGGACTGTAGCCCGCCAGGTTCCTCTGTCTGTGGGATTTTCCTGGCAAGAATACTGGAGTGGATTGCCATGCTCTCCTCCAGTGGATCTTCCCGACTCAGGGATCAAACATGCGTCTCCTGAATTTCGGGAAGATTTTTCACCGCCAGCTGAGCCACCAGGGAAGCCCCAAGACACCGTTAGAGACATGGAATTCAGGAATATTAGAAAGATCAGCAATGGAGAGTAACCAGAATTGCTGACGTCTTTTTTGAGTCTTCATTTTTCATCTGGATTCTTGATAATGATGATGATGAAGATGGTGCTGATCCATGAGATGATGATCGGCGTCTGAGATCCCACCACTTGCCCAGCTGCTCTTGTTGCCAAACCAGCACTTTGGCACATTTCTCAATGTAGAGGAAGGGGCATCTTTTTGTCATTTATATTTTGGGGAGGAGTATATCTTTTTAAAAATTTCTGTAAAGATTCCTTATATGCCTGCAGCAGCCCTGATTAAGTAGCAGTGCTATGATTTGACTGCAGCCCTACCTAACTACAAACCTTGGTGACTTTGCCACAATTTACTACTATTACAACAGCTGCCCCTATTACTACTACAGTTACTAGGGGAGAGAGGGAATATAGCATCTGATAGTCCTTGAGTGCTTGCCGTGTGCCAAACACAGCATTCAGTGGTGTACACATATTATTTTATTTGATCTTCACAGTCTCCCTGTGAGGTGAGTCCTGACACTAGCTATCTCACTGGCAGAATGGGGATTGAAGCCAGTCTTTCTCACTCCAAATCTGAGGGCTCACCCAGTATGGTAGTAGCTCCTCTGAACACTCAAGGATGAAGTATCTCAGAAAACAAAATCGCTGCACTACTAGAAATCAAACAACAAATTTTTTAAAGCAAAACTTGACCAGGGGATAGCATTAGTTCAGTACTCTGTCAGTAAATGTTTCACTTAATTTATACACACAACCATCTTGAATGCTGACACTTGAGGAAAAAAATATCAGGTTAAAGTGGAGGACACAGTAAAAATAAAGATTATTGTGAAAACTCTGATGGGGAATTTGGGATATTTCCAAGAGAGTTTAAGTTTGGTGGTATAGGCTGCCTGTTAATCAGGTCTAATTCTTCTACTTTTCCTTCATATGAATAAATGCCTAGTTCACTGTTAAATCCTGGTAGCTTCTCTGTGATTTAGGTCCCTGGTTTCCGCTGTTATTGTTTTCATTGCTGTTTTGTTCCTTTCCTTTACAAAAGGAACAAACACAGAGAATACGTTTTTCTTGAGCAATTCATCAAGCATTGTGAGTGAGAGGGGAGGTGTTAAAGGCTGTGTGCGTTTGTGTGTGTGTGTGTGTGTACACACCTATATGAATGGAACAGCCCATCGGCAGTAGGTTTCACTGAGCTCTGATAGAAGATCCCTGCCTGCAGGTAGTTAGCTCCAGGTACCGCTCTCCAGAGTTCATACTGCCCAGCTGCGATGAGAACAGACTCAGGGTGGGACAGAGGGAGCCTGGCCCAAGATGTTGTGTCTGTAGCCGGCCGTGTATATTTATGGAACATTTCCTAACAGGGTGTTGCTATTTGAAAATAAAAAAGCTTACTTGTTGAGTTTGGTACTGTAGGACAGTGGTTTTGAAACTTTTAACATTTTTTTTTAAAGTTAACAAATACCTCCTTTTCCAACCCCCATATTTACAACTTAGAATCAGGACCCAGCCTGGTGGAACTCTATTTACTCAGTCTTTGGTATGTCCAAAAAGGGGCCCCTGAGGCACTGCCTTCTAGACAAATTCTTCTTTTTGTACCTTTCCCACAATTTTGGTTTCCCTTTTTTTTTCTTTTCCTTTGCATACCTGCCTGAGTGTTCACCCTCTTCTATTCTTCAGACCAGTATGGGAGTTCCTAAGCAGCCCCAGGGACTTGAGAGTCCCTTGGACTGCAAGGAGATCAAACCAGTCTATCCCAAAGGAAATCAGTCCTGAATATTCATTGGAAGGACTGCTGCTGAAACTCTTAATACTTAGGCCACCTGATGTGAAGAACTGACTCACTGGAAAAGACCTTGATGCTGGGAAAGACTGAAGGCAGGAGAAGGGGTCGACAGAGGATGAGATGGTTGGATGGCATCACCAACTCAATGAGTTTGAGCAAGCTCCAGGAGTTGATGATGGACAAGGAAGCCTGGCGTGCTGCAGTCCATGGGCTCGCAAAGAGTCAGACACGACTGAGCGACCGATCTGACTGACTGAAGCAGTCCTATGCTATTAACAGTTTTATCCTCTGTTTAGATAGGATTTGACAAACCTACCAGGTGAGCAGGGGCTCTGGACGAAACAAGTTGAGTAATGCGATAGTGATCTCTAATAAAGTGTTAGGTGGGCTGATTGATGATAGGTTTTACCTGCCTTTCTCTTGGTCCCCTTTCTCTGCTGGAAGGTTAGAAGCACGGACAGGTGATTCTAGTTATAATGCTGCCTCCACCGGCTCTGTGATCTCAGGCAAGCCTTTTTACTTATCTGGGTCTCAGTTTCCTAAAATGTACAAGGAGGCTAAATTAGGTCTGAAGGTCCATGAGAAGTTATTTGCAGTAATAACTTAGGATATTCTCGGCTGGCTGAGTTGGTCATAGTTGCTGTCATGCCACATTCCCAAAGCTCAGAGATCCTTTACTGGATAAATGTGGGCCCCCAGGCTGCATGTGTCCATAGCAGGAATCAACAGCTCACTGTGTGGATTCTTCCACTTAAGGGTGGAGGTGGAGTTGGGTGAGGATTGCTTTGTTTATCTCTGAGGCAGTGTTTCCTGTCATGGCTGCATTGGGTGGAGAAGGTTCTGATTACCTATTAGCTATCTGCCTAGGATTGACATCCCACAAATTGGGGGTGGGGACTTGGCCAATAACAGAAACTTTGGACTTTAACCTGATCTTCAGATTCCCCGTAAAAGGTGTGGCCTGGAGGAAAAGAGTTACCTTGATAAGGAACAGAAAACATTTTAAGGTTTCTACACATTGACTTTGAGCATTGCCAACTGAGAATAGGGAAGGCCTGCCAGATTAGTCGGAGAAGGCAATGGCACCCCACTCCAGTACTCTTGCCTGGAAAATCCCATGGACAGAGGAGCCTGGTGGGCTGAAGTCCATGGGGTCGCTAGGAGTCGAACACCACTGAGCGACTTCACTTTCACTTTTCATTTTCATGCATTGGAGAAGGAAATGGCAACCCACTCCAGTGTTCTTGCCTGGAGAATCCCAGGGATGGGGGAGCCTGGTGGGCTGCTGTCTATGGGGTCGCACAGGTCAGACACGACTGAAGTGACTTAGCAGCAGCAGCAGCCAGATTAGTAGATGATGTGTGTGCTATAATCTTGTTGTTACTGTTGTCACGTTATTCATTCATTCATTCATTCAACATTCATTCATTCAACATACATTCACTGAACAGCCATGTGGCAGATACTTGTCTGGCCACTGAGGGCTCTTTTCAGTCCTAAGGGCCAGTACTGAGAACTGTTTTTACTTATACACATTTGCTCTGCAGTTAGGGTTTCCTGCCATTAGGAGGTAGTGATTTCTTTTTTTATACTACATAATCCAGTCCTAGGAACTGAGATATTAGACATAGTTTATGTGAAATAGGGATTCTAGTATGATTTTCCTTTTTCAGTTCAGTTGCTCAGTCGTGTCCGACTCTTTGTGACCCCATGAACCGCAGCATGCCAGGCCTCCCTGTCCATCACCAACTCCCAGAGTCCACCCAAACCCATGTCCATTGAGTTGGTGATGCCATCCAAGCATCTCATCCTCTGTTGTCCCCTTCTCCTCCTGCCCTCAATCTTTCCCAGCATCAGGGTCTTTTCCAATGAGTCAGCTCTTCACATCAGGTGGCCAAAGTATCGGAGAGTCAGCTTCAACATCAGACCTACCAATGAACACCCAGGACTGATTTCCTTTAGAATGGACTGATTGGATCTCCTTGCAGTCCAAGGGACTCAAGAGTCTTCTCCAACACCACAGTTAAAAAGCATCAATTCTTCGGTGCTCGGTTTTCTTTATAGTCCAACTCTCGCATCCATACATGACCACTGGAAAAACCATAGCCTGGACTAGATGGACCTTTGTTGACAAAATAATGTCTCTGCTTTTTAATATGCTGTCTAGGTTGGTCATAATTTTCCTTCCAAGGAGTACACATCTTTTAATTTCATGGCTGCAGTCACCATCTGCAGTGATTTTGGAGCCCAGAAAAATAGAGTCATCCACTGTTTCCCCATCTGTTTGCCATGAAGTGATGGGACCGGATGCCATGATCTTCGTTTTCTGAATGTGGAGCTTTAAGCCAACTTTTTCACTCTCCTTTTTCACTTTCATCAAGAGACTCTTTAGTTCCTCTTCACTTTCTGCCATAAGGGTGGTGTCATCTGCGTATCTGAGGTTGTTGATATTTCTCCCGGCAATCTTGATTCCAGCTTGTGCTTCTTCCAGCCCAGCGTTTCTCATGATGTACTCTGCATAGAAGTTAAATAAGCAGGGTGACAATATACAGCCTTGATGTACTCCTTTTCCTATTTGGAACCAGTCTGTTGTTCCATGTCCAGTTCTGTTGCTTCCTGACCTGCATACAGGTTTCTCAAGAGGCTGAAATAAAATTATTCCACAAAATAGGCAACTTTAAACTCACTTTGCCAACAAAGGTCTGTATAGTCAAAGCTATGATTTTTCCAGTAGTCATGTACGGATGTGACAGCTGGACCATAAAGACTGAAAAATTGATGCTTTCAAAGTGCAATGCTGGAGAAGACTCTTAAGAGTCCCTTGGACAGCAAGGAGACCAAACCAGTCAATCCTAAAGGAGATCAACCCTGAATATTTATTGCTGAAGCTGAAGTTCCAATATTTTGTGGCCACTTGACGTGAAGAGCATACTCATTGGAAAAGACCCTGATGCTGGGAAAAGTTGAAGGCAGGTGGAGAAGAGGGCAACAGAGGATGAATGATTGGACGACATCATCGACTCAATGGATATAAGTTTGAGCAAACTCCAGGAGATAGTGAGGAACAGGGAAGCCTGGCATGCTGCAGTCCATGTGGTTGCAAAGAGTTGGACACGGCTAAGCTACTGAACAACACCAGAAAACTCTAAGGCTTGATTCTATATTTTAAAGTCATTGGTATGGAGAGAAAGCAGAAATCTGAAGTATAATTATGTACTTTGTTCATATACCTTTAACTTCTGTAACTGTTAACCCTGTGGTTCCATTTCCCTGGTGTCTAGAAGAGGAACTATTTATTCTTTTCTTGCACCTCCTTTCTTAAATGTAGAAATC
This sequence comes from Bos mutus, assembly GCF_027580195.1. Taxonomy (NCBI): domain Eukaryota; kingdom Metazoa; phylum Chordata; class Mammalia; order Artiodactyla; family Bovidae; genus Bos; species Bos mutus. Next base: position 35,225,576 of record NC_091627.1, read on the forward strand.
CCTGGACTCATCGGCTCTGTGGGTTTGAATAATGCCGTTCCATCTCTGCAACATTATTAGCCTCTTGACAAAGTAAAGCCTGCAGGGGGAGCAGAGCCAGAGGAGCTCCTCTCTTCTATGATTCTCCTCCCCTGCTTCTTGCCTTTTATTAGTTTATAAGGTATTTGGTACCTCTGCCCACAATGCAGAAAACCTGGGTTCAATTCCTGGGTCAGGAAGATCCTCTGGAGGAGGAAAGGGCAACCCACTCCAGTATTCTTACCTGGAGAATTCCATGAACAGAGGAGCCTTGGTGGGCTACAGTCAGTGGGATCGCAGAGAGTCCGACAAGACTGAATGACTAATACACATGTGTCTAGGATGGAGCCAGGGCCTACAGCTCTAAAGATAAATAAGAGGTGTTTTCCACTCTTGAGCTGCTCACAGTCTGCGAGGAAGAACAACATAGAAAATAGTAAATTATGCTATACCATAGAATGTACTGTGGTTTTTTTAACTTAAATTTTTTTAATTAGAAAAACTTTATTGTTAAAATTGTTCTTTTTCATTGTTGCTTTTAACTTTTTATTGAAATACAGCTGATTTACAATGTTGTGTTAGTTTCAAGTGCACAGCAAAGTTTTTCAGTTATACATATATATGTATATGTATATCTATAATACACATATACATATATTCTTTTTTAGATTCTTTTCCATTTTGAGTTATTGCAAGATATTGAGTATGGTTCTCTATACTATACAGTAGGTCCTTGCTGGTTATCTATTTTATATATCATAGTGTATATATTTTAATCCCAAACTCCTAATTTTAGAGTACTTTTAATGCATGTAAAGAATTACCATAGCACTTGGCACTATGGTGCTATTCAAAATATTTAACAACCAATATAGCTCTGGCATTGATCAATCAGAATTCATGGAGCTCCATCCTCAGAATGGAGCCAGCTAGTGCTGTTGCTCTGACGTGTACAGGCTGAATATCTGTGATGCCTGGCACACACAAACTAGGATTGTGGTGCACTGACTGATCAAATCCAGTCTTTATCCCCTTTCCCTCGTAGAAAGTGCTGTGTTTGCAGTATACCAGAATAGGAGAGAGTGCTGCTGACGTCCTGAAAGACCAAGGAGTAGGACTTTCACCAAGGTATGATAATGGATGAGCTGGGCATTAAAGAGGGCCCTGAAGCATGCCCAGTGGCAAAGGTGGTAGCAGGAGATAGTATTTCACCTTCAAGCCTCAAGAAAAGAGAAAGATATCAAAAGCATGTGCTCCAGTGACTCTTATTTTCAAAGAAAAAAGGAAGTACTTTGTTTTTCCCTTAAGAGAGAGTTATAAAATGCAAGAGAAAGGAAGAGCGAGGGCAGTCAAGATTCAGATCAGATCAGATCAGATCAGTTGCTCAGTCATGTCCGACTCTTTGCGACCCCATGAATCGCAGCACGCCAGGCCTCCCTGTCCATCACCAACTCCCGGAGTTCACTCAGACTCATGCCATCCAGCCGTCTCATCCTCTGTCATCCCCTTCTCCTCCTGCCCCCAATCCCTCCCAGCATCAGAGTCTTTTCCAATGAGTCAACTCTTCGCATGAGGTGGCCAAAGTACTGGAGTTTCAGCTTCAGCATCATTCCTTCCAAAGAAATCCCAGGGCTGATCTCCTTCAGAATGGACTGGTTGGATCTCCTTGCAGTCCAAGGGACTCTCAAGAGTCTTCTCCAACACCACAGTTCAAAAGCATCAATTCTTGGCGCTCAGCCTTCTTCAGAGTCCAACTCTCACATCCATACATGACCACATAAAAAACCATAGCCTTGACTAGATGGACCTTTGTTGGCAAAGTAATGTCTCTGCTTTTGAATATGCTATCTATGTTGGTCATAACTTTCCTTCCAAGGAGTAAGCGTCTTTTAATTTCATGGCTGCAGTCACCATCTGCAGTGATTTTGGAGCCCAGAAAAATAAAATCTGACACTGTTTCCCCATCTATTTCCCATGAAGTGATGGGACTGGATGCCATGATCTTCGTTTTCTGAATGTTGAGCTTTAAGCCAACTTTTTCACTCTCCACTTTCACTTCATCAAGAGGCTTTTCAGTTCCTCTTCACTTCAAGATTGCCTCCTCCTAATACTTAGTGCCCGTAGATGCTCCTGGATTAGGTGTTCCTTGAAACTGAAGTAACAGTAGCGGAGCTTAGTCACTGAGTACTTTTGGCCAGCCCCTTACAAATGAATATCCAAAAGGAAAGAAAAAAGTACTTCCTCAGAGCAGATCCCTTGAAAAGATTATATTTCTTTAAAGTAAAACATTTAAAACATTTAAACAGAACACTCAACAGAGATTTTGGAACAGAGATATAAAGTGATTTCATCTCAGCATTAAGTGTTAATTTCTGATGCAAATGAAGACAGAGGTAAAGACAATTCAGATATTTTAAATCTGTTTTCAGAATGTGGTTTATATGATTTGGTTTACCAAGTTTACCATGATACTTTTCTTGGCTCAATAATAAAATTCTCATTCCCTATAAATGGGGCTAATAACTGTCTCATGTTGTTGTGAGGATTAAACGAGGATTATATATGTATATAGATATACATACATATATATAATGCTTAACAGATAATAGACATTTAGTAAGTGCTGGCTATTGTTTTTATATTGTTCTTACAGTGTTTGTATATTTAACAGTACTTTATTAAGCTCTCTTTAGTTTGTGATAGAGTTAAGTGTAGATTTTCTTACAAGAATGTACCATTTAACTTTCAAATATTCCATATATTTGAATAAAAGAATAAGCGATCTACTCTTCTGTCAGTCCAAGACCAGTTAGTGTTTGGTCCTTACCCTTCCACTCCTTTCCTTTGCACATGTCCTCTTTTTCTTCCTTTCTCCTTCCTCTTCGTTTCCCTGTTTTTTGGTCACAACCCAGCTTCCCAAGTGGCGCTAGTGATAAAGACCCTGCCTGCTAATACAGGAGATGAGGGCTCAATCCCTGGGTTGGGAATCTGGGTTGAGAAGGAAATGGCAACCCACTCCAATATTCTTGCCTGGAGAATCCCACGGACAGAGGCGCCTGGCAGGCTGTGAGCGAGCTATGGTCCGTAGGGTCGCAAAGAGTCGAATAGTACTGAAGCAACTCAGCGTGCACACACACAAACTATTTGAGGTGAGCCAGTTTCTACCCTTCCACTCTAATGGGAATTTCTTCTTCTCCTCTTCCTTCATTTTATTTTTTCAGTTTTTCATAGTTCCCATAATTGTATTTTAGGCTGTCTTTCTCTTTAATCTCTTAGTTTCCTTAGAGAACGTCTAGATGGCCCAGCAACCTCAGGACAGCCACTCCTCATGGTTTGCTCTTTTATTTCTGAGCCCAAAACGACCGTGATCATGACTAAGCTATCTCAGAGATACCTGAATCCAAAGTAATAATAATATAAAATTAGTGACATTAATGTCTAAAAGCCTTGACGGTGCCCAGAATTCCTTAATAGAATCTCTTCTAAATTTTCCATTTCTCTACTCATTTTCTTCTAATTAAACCTTCTTTCCCTCAAATGACAGTATGAAGAAGAATTAAAAGCTCCAACTTAATTTTTGTTTAATTGCCACATTTCAAAAGAATTCACTTCTATTATTTTCTCAATGCAAATTTACAGTATTTCTGCCACTTTATGAATTTTAAAAAGCTTTAGTGGATTGGCCTGAGTCTAACCTCCTTTATAACATTATTTCTAAAGGAGGATGCATTCCCCAAACTCCTCACAAACAAGCCAAGTTTAGGAACCCACTTTGTTGGTAATTTGGGCCCTCCCTGAACTAAATGTTTGAACTTGTAGAGGATTGCAGTTCTCAGGTATTGTAGAGAACCAAATCAGCCTATAAGTGTATTACTTGGTTCATCCTCCTTGGAAAAAAAACCCATCTAATTAGAATTGTCATGACAACTCTGTTTTCATGCAGTAAAATAGACTTACTGACCTGAGGTCAAGGTTCTTAGAGTCAAGGTACATGATGGTGACAGAAACCATCATTCATGATCTTAGAGTATTGGCTCCATTTCTCTCCTAGCTGCTTTTCTAATTTTTGCCCCTAATAAGCATTTATTAAGCACCTATTGTATGGAGAGTTTATATAAGTCCATGAAATATCTACCATAAGGAGAAAGAAACAATGTAAAACCATTTCACAGACGTAGAATCAAGTCCAAATACCTTACCGTCACCTTCATAATCTGCCCTCTGCCAGCACGTTTGACCTGCCCCTGTGCCCTCTGCTTTGTCCTCACTTGTTGACCTCTTGCTCTGCTTCGGGCCTGCCAGGCTTCTTACCTGCCGTTTGAGCTTTTGCACTTACTCTTGCCTCTGTGAAAGGGACTTTCCCCCCAGAGGTTTACTTGCTTGGCTCCATGTTACCATTTGGGTGTCAGTTTAAATTTATTTCCTCAGAAAGCTTTTCCTTGATCTCACTGAAGTTGCCCCCCACATAAATAGTTATGCTCTTTAACATTATGGTATTTTCTTTCTTAGTGCTTTCTGTTCTCTTCAATTACTCTATTATCAGTATTGTATTGTTTGTCTCTTATTAGAATGTAAACACTGTGAGAGAAACAGCAGTATTTGTCATGTTCCCTGCCATGTGTGTTAATATTTGTTGAATGAGTGAATGAAGAGAGATGGATGATTGAGTTTCATGGGGGTCAAGAAAGGCTCCGTGGATTGGCACTTAATTGTTTCGGTAAAGGTGATAAGTATGATTGGGCAGAAATAGTGGCCAGAAAGCATTTTATGTGTGAGGATTGATCCATACGAGTAAGTGCTGTGTGGAGGTCAAAAATCATTTGTTCGGTAAGAGCATTTTTGAGTGTCCAGATCAACTGTGGTGATGGGACCTCTTAGAGAGTGAGTGTGAAGGAAGCTGGATCAATGAAATTCAGAAATAAGAAAGTAGTTCAAATTTGACCTGAGAAACACAGGGATTCATTCCAGATTCAAGAAAATAAACAGCAGACCTACAGTAGAAAAAGCAGAAAGCCTTACGTGCTTAAGCAAATCTCTATTTGAAGAAACATGTCTAAAGTTGTACAGCCTCGGAGGAGAGGGGAGGTAGGACGAGTGAGACTAGTGACCTGGAAAGTTTACAAAGAACCTTTAGTTGCTGTTTCCTCCAGGATAAACTGAGTTTTAAAGTTCATTAAAAGCGTGATTTTTCAAACATTTGACAGTGGATACCCACAAAATGAATTTATTTTTTAGCTTGGTTTGAATGTTGATTCTCTTTCCTGTAAAAGAAATAATTAAACAAGTACAGAAGTAGTAGAACTCAATGACAGTAATAAATAACATTTAAAATTGTGGCTGAGGCACAAGATTCTTTACTTTTCACAGTAACCCTGTGAGCTTTATTATTATACTCATTTCACAAATGAGCAAAACTGAGGCTTGTGTACATGCGTGCCCAGTTGCTTCAGTCATGTTCAACTCAGCAACCTCATGGACTGTAGCCCTCCAGGCTCCAGTGTCCATGGGATTCTCCAGGCAAGAACACTGGAGTGGGTTGCCATGCTCTCCTCCAAGGGATCTTCTCGATCCAGGAATCAAACCCGCGTCCCCCACAACTCCTGCATTGCAGGTGGATTCTTTACCTACTGGGCCACCTGGGAAGCCCAAAACTGAGGCTTAGAGAAATTTTAAACAACTTGCCCTAAGGTCAGTATACTATATGGATCAGTTCAGTTCAGTCACTCAGTTGTGTCCGACTCTTTGCGACCCCATGAATTGCAGCACGCCAGGCCTCCCTGTCCATCACCAACTCCCGGAGTTCACTCAGACTCACGTCCATTGAGTCAGTGATGCCATCCAGCCGTCTCATCCTCTGTCATCCCCTTCTCCTCCTGCCCCCAATCCCTCCCAGCATCAGAGTCTTTTCCAATGAGTCAACTCTTCGCATGAGGTGGCCAAAGTACTGGAGTTTCAGCTTCAGCATCATTCCTTCCAAAGAAATCCCAAGGCTGGTCTCCTTCAGAATGGACTGGTTGGATCTCCTTGCAGTCCAAGGGACTCTCAAGAGTCTTCTCCAACACCACAGTTCAAAAGCATCAATTCTTCGGCGCTCAGCCTTCTTCAGAGTCCAACTCTCACATCCATACATGACCACAGGAAAAACCATAGCCTTGACTAGATGGACCTTTGTTGGCAAAGTAATGTCTCTGCTTTTGAAAATGCTATCTAGGTTGGTCATAATTTTCCTTCCAAGGAGTAAGCGTCTTTTAATTTCATGGCTGCAGTCACCATCTGCAGTGATTTGGAGCCCCAAAAAATAAAGTCTGACACTGTTTCCACTGTTTCCCCATCTATTTCCCATAAAGTGATGGGACCAGATGCCATGATCATCGTTTTCTGAATGTTGAGCTTTAAGCCAACTTTTTCACTCTCCACTTTCACTTTCATCAAGAGGCTTTTTAGTTCCTCTTTACTTTCTTCCATAAGGGTGGTGTCATCTGCATATTTGAGGTGATTGATATTTCTCCCAGCAATCTTGATTCCAGCTTGTGCTTCATCCAGCCCAGTGTTTCTCATGATGTACTCTGCGTAGAAGTTAAATAAACAGTGTGACAATATACAGCCTTGACACACTCCTTTTCCTATTCGGAACCAGTCTGTTGTTCCATGTCCAGTTCTAACTGTTGCTTCCTGACCTGCATACAGGTTTCTCAAGAGGCAGATCAGGTGGTCTGGTATTCCCATCTCTCTCAGAATTTTCCACAGTTTGTGGTGATCCACACAGTCAAAGGCTTTGGCATAGTCAATAAAGCAGAAATAGATGTTTTTCTGGAACTCTCTTGCTTGTTCGATGATCCAGCGGACGTTGGCAATTTTATCTCTGGTTCCTCTGACTTTTCTAAAACCACCTTGAACATCAGGAAGTTCACAGTTCACGTATTGCTGAAGCCTGGCTTGGAGAATTTTGAGCATTACTTTACTAGCATGTGAGATGAGTGCAGTTGTGTGGTAGTTTGAGCATTCTTTGGCATTCATTGCCTTTCTTTGGGATTGGAATGAAAATTGACCTTTTCCAGTCCTGTGGCCACTGCTGAGTTTTCCAAATTTGCTGACATATTGAGTGCAGCACTTTCACAGCATCATCTTTCAGGATCTGAAATAGCTCCACTGGAATTCCATCACCTCCACTAGCTTTGTTCGTAGTGATGCTTTCTAAGGCTCACTTGACTTCACATTTCGGGATATCTGGCTCTAGGTCGGATTTCAAATCCTAGAGCCTATCAATTCCAGATCAAGGACACTTAACCTCCTCATTTTTCTGGCTCATTTACACTTTAAGCTAATTTTTTAAAAAGTTTTTATTTCATATTATGTATATATCTCCATGCTTTTATTTGGAGTGCTGACTTTCCTACTAAAAATAAATTACTTCTTTTTAGCCTGCAGATACATACTGCTTGCCTACTATAGTCATGGTATTAAATAACATATTAATATTCATTGAAAAATCACCTAGCCAGTTATATATTGTATTACTTTAGAGAAAATTAAGTTCATCGAATTCATATTTTCCTCCTCAAAAATTCTCTTTGTATGTACAATAGTATATCTAGTATAAACATAAGAATTGAAAGCATAATTTATGTAGTTTGGGAATAGAGTTTTTTATGTTGATATCTAAAAAGTAAAAATAAGTTACTAGAGTGAGGAACTGCCTCATATCTTTTACCCATTTTCACCAATTGTTTATATTTTGCCCCAGTTGCCTTACTATTCTGTGTATTTCTATTTGTGTATTATGATTATCTTTTAACACAGCCATCTGAGAGTAGGTTGGAGACATGGACGCTACCCTAAATGCTTCCGAAGGCATTTCCTGAGAACATGGGCCTTCTCTTTCATAGCCACAGTGCAGTTATCAAGTCAGGAAGTGTATCACTGACACAGCACTATTATCTAATCCCCAGCCTGTATTCTAATTTTGTCAGTTGTTTCCCATAATATCCTTTTTAGCTATTTTTTACCCTGGTCCAGGATCCAGTCCAGGATCACATGTTGCCTTTAGTTGACGTGTCTCTTTATTTTCCTTTAGTCTGGAATGGTTTCTCAGTCTGTCTTTATCTTCCTTGACCTTGACAGCTTTGAAGAGTAGAGGCCAGATATTTTGTTTCTCAATTTGGGTCCCTTTGGTGCCTCCTCATGATTGGATTCAGATTATGACATTTGACTACAGACATGATAAGTGTCCTGAGTACATCATTCCGAGATGCATGTGATGTCAGTTTGTCTCGGATTGGTGATGTTAGCTTTGATCACTTGCTTAAGGCAATGTCTACAAGATTTCTTTACTGTAACGTTACAAATTTTCTCTCTATGACTAGTAAGAAATTTATAAAGACCAGTGTTAAGACTATGTAAGTGTCCTCATCAGACTAACCCATTAGGTTTAACATCCATTGATGACTGATGATTTTTCTAGCTTCGTATTTCCTTTTACATTTATTAGTTGGCCTTCTACTGAAAAGACGAGTTTTTCTTATCTATTTATTTATCCATTAATCTATCAGTATAGGACTTAGTGATTCTGGTTTTTTTTAATTCTTATTTTATTTTTTTAATATAAATTTATTTATTTTTAATTGGAGGCTAATTACTTTACAATATTGTATTGGTTTTGCCATACATCAACATGAATCTGCCACGGGTATACACGTGATCCCCATCCTGAACGCCCCCCACCTCCCTCCCCGTACCATCCCTCTGGGTCATCCCAGTGCACCAGCCCCAGGCATCCTGTATCATGCATCGAACCTGGACTGGTGATTAATTTCATATATGATATTATACATGTTTCAATGCCATTCTCCCAAATCATCCCACCCTCTGCCTCTCCCACAGAGTCCAAAAGACTGTTCTATTCATCTGTGTCTTTTTTGCTGTCTCTCATACAGGGTTATCATTACCATCTTTCTAAATTCCATATATATGTGTTAGTATACTGTATTGGTGTTTTTCTTTCTGGCTTACTTGACTCTGTATAATAGGCTCCAGTTTCATCCACCTCATTAGAACTGATTCAAATGTATTCTCTTTAATGGCTGAGTAATACTCCATTGTGTATATGTACCACAGTTTTCTTATCTATTAATCTGCTGATGGACATCTAGGTTGCTTCCATGTCCTGGCTATTATAAACAGTGCTGTGATGAACATTGGAGTACACATGTCTCAATTCTGGTTTCCTCTGTTTGTATACCCAGTAGTGGGATTGCTGGGTCATAAGGCAGTTCTATTTCCAGTTTTTTAAGGCATCTCCACACTGTTCTCCATAGTGGCTGTACTAGTTTGCATTCCCACCAACAGTGTATTCCCACCAGCAGTGTACTGTTTGCAGATGATATGATCCTCTACATAGAAAACCCTAAAGACTCTACCAGAAAATTACTAGAACTAATCAATGAATATAGTAAAGTGTCTGGATATAAAATGAACACACAGAAATCCCTTGCATTCCTATACACTAATAATGAAAAAATAGAGAAATTAAGGAACAATTCCATTCACCATTGCAACGGAAAGAATAAAATACTTAGGAATATATCTACCTAAAGAAACTAAAGACTTATATATAGAAAACTATAAAACACTGGTGAAAGAAATCAAAGAGGACACTAACAGATGGAGAAATATACCATGTTCATGGATCAGAAGAATCAATATAGTGAAAATGAGTATACTACCCAAAGCAATCTATAGATCCAATGCAATCCGTATCAAGCTACCCTGGTGGCTCAGACGGTAAAGTGTCTGTCTACAATGTGGGAGACCTGGGTTCCATCCCTGGGTCGAGAAGATCCACTAGAGGAGGAAATGGCAATCCACTCCAGTACTATTGCCTGGAGAATCCCATGGATGGAGGAGCCTGGTAGGCTACAGTCCATGGGGTCACAGAGTCAGACACGACTGAGCGACTTCACTTTCCTATCAAGCTACCAACGGTATTTTTCACAGAAATAGAACAAATAATTTCACAATTTGTATGGGAATACAAAAAACCTCGAATAGCCAAAGCAATCTTGAGAAAGAATAATGGAACTGGAGTGATTCTGTTTTATTTGGTGGAATATGCACCACTGTTATTATCTTGTTGCATAACAAAAGATAAATTCATCTCATTGTATTTGCTTTAAAAAACAGTTGTATTTGGAGTTCTGTATTAGATTTCTACAGCTACTATAACAAATTGCCCCAACTTTAGGAGCTTAAAACAACATAAATATAGTTCTGTAGGTCTCAAGTCCAGTACAGTTGTCACTGGGCTAAAATTAAGGTGTTAGCAGGCTGTATTCCTTTTTGAAGGCTCTAGTGGAGAACCTATTCTCTGGCTCCCTTGGATTGTTGGTGGAATCCAGTGCCTTGCAGTCATAGAACTGACATTCTTGTCCTTGCTGGAGGTCAGCCAAGGGCCTCTCCCAGCTTTTCAGGGCTGCCTGCATCCACTGGTTCCTGGCCTTCTTCCTCCATCTTCAAATACAGCAGATCCAGTCCCTCTCACACTTCACATCTTTTCTGTCTCTTCATCGGTTGTCACATCTCTCTTACCTACTCTTTTGTTGCCTCTTCCACTTTTAAGGACTCCTGTGATCAGATTGGGCCCACTCAGGTAATCCAGGGTAGTTGTATTGAAGTCTTAACCTTTATTGCATCGCAGGATCTCTTTTGCCATGTAAGGTAACGTGTTTGCAGGTTCTGGCAGTTAAGGCTTGAACATCTTTGTGGAGCCATTATTCTGCCCACCACAAATGCTTATTCTTGTTCAAGGCTTATGCTGGAGACTTCTATTTAAACAGACAAAACATCAGGCAGAGGCTTGCAAGCAAATAAACTGTTTAGTGAGAGACTGAACAAAGTCTGAACTTTTGTTAACTGAACTTTTAGTTAAAAGTATAGGCTTGTGGGCTACTCTGGTGGCTCAGCAGTAAAGAATCTGCCTGCAATGTAGGAGATGCAGGATCCCTGGAGGAGGGCACAGTAGCTCATTCCAGTATTCTTACTTGGGAAATCCCATGGACAGAGGAGCTTGGCGGGCTACAGTCCATAGTGTTTCAAAGAGTCAGACACGACTGAAGTGACTGAGCATGCATACATGTGCAATAGACTTGTAGTAGTAATGGTCAAAAGTCAGAGCTGAGAAGAATATGTAGTAGCAACAGAGCCTCAACCACAGTCTTGAAAGGTTGGACAGACCATGTAGGAGCCAAGCAAGCATGTGGGGCTTCTTGTCCAAGTGACCCTGTTGCAAAATAAAGCCATGATGCTCCTGGCCACAGGGACTTCAAGTGCACCCAGGCTGGTGAGCAGAATCAGTTGGACAGTTGTGGCTCAGGGTTTCTGTTTCCTGGATTTAGGACCTGCCCTCTTTACAGCATCTAGACCATCTGTTTATGAATCGTGTGCTTTCCTCAACTAGTCACTATTTCATAATTTGGTGCCAGGAAAGTTTGGGCGTTAAGATTGGATCTTCCAGGTATTATAGGACTTCTTATATAGCTTTCCTTAATGAGATACTCCCAGCTTTTTGAATCCAAATATCTACCTGTCAATCTGTACCACTGCATCAACCCAGAGTAGAATGAAGGAACCAAAAGAGATCTGAGAATGAGTTGGCCTCATCCTTGTGCATATAAGGAAACTGGACAGTGGAAGAGTTAAGTGATTGCTAAGGCCTCACTACCAGATGGTCTGTGGTAGGAGGCAGGGTGTTGGGTGGTGGTGAAATTGTGTGGCTTCAGGAATTAAATGGCCCAGCTCAATCCAGTCTCCGTGATTTACTGGATGAGTTAATTGAGTCAGTTACTTAACCTGCCAAGCCTTACTGTTTATCTGTAAAATATATCAACCTTATAGGGCTTTTGTAAGGAGTAAATAAACATAATAAATGAGAATTCTCAATACAATGCCTGGCTCACAGAAAGTGTTCAATATGTGTTAGGCATTATGACTGGTCTTCTAAATAGTGGTAGGAATCAGATCAATAATATGAAATCCCAAAGTCCTTGGGAATTTTAGGTTCCTAACCCCAGAACCAAACGATGAACTACTCTGCACACCCCTCAGGGGCTCCATCCATTGGGTCCCTGCCTTTTTCCTTTTCACCCTCACCTGTCCAAGTTCAGTACCTTCTCTTCTTTGCATTCACTTCTTTTTATATCCTGGTCCCCGTTACCCTCACAGGTAATAAATGACAATTGTAACTTTCCAATAGCACCAAAGAACCAAGTATACAGGGTGAAATGTCAGAGCTGTGCCCTATTGCAGCTCCCCCTTGGTGTGCAGGTTGTTCTGCAGCAGCATCTCCTCAGCCCCAGGGGGAAATTGGAATAGAAACCCCTCTCCACTTGGATTTCCGTCAGGTGATCTGAGACTTCTAACCTCTCACCATCTCTACCCTGCTTCTCCCGCACCCACTTCCTCCACTTATTTCTTTTTCCCTGTCTGTATGTCTGTCTCCACACAGACACACGGAGGTCCAAGGCCGTTCTCTCAGACACCCAGGCAGACCTTGTTTTCGCAGATTCTCTCCCCCTTCTGCTTCTGTTTCTCTTCCTTCCCTTCTGGCAGATATGAAATGGATCTAGCCATATTCATGCCTGAACTGGGGGCTCGTCTGACCTGGGCAGGACCACCCACTTCCTTAGGACAGTCAGTGAGCCTCAAGTCTCCACCTCAGTGAAAGGAGAGGAAGTACAGATTTACTGGGAAGTGCAAAGTAGTTCGATTTTGTGTTTTCACAGTGTTGTCCCTGCTAGTTCATTTGGGGTTTTTGGAGTTATTGCTGTTGCTTTAGTCACATGGATGGTTTGACATCTTACAGACTGGTCTGTAGCTTGCTTTTTTTCCCTTTAACAACACATCATGGCCAATGTTCTCACTCAGGACCTTCTCATGGGGGCGCAGTACTGTGTCAGAAGAGTTCACTCTAATGTATTCAACTCTGCAATTGACAGATGCTTCGGTGGTTTGAAATTTGTTGTTTATGTCTGTGATTAGGTCCTACCCATATGAACCCGTCATTTCTTCTCTAGGAGTTGGCTTCAGTTCCCCCCACCCCACTCCCTGCTTCTGAGGAGGCCCCAGTCTCTCAGAATATGCCTACTGCGTGTATTGAGTCTGAAGCACAGTTGGTGTGTTTGCTGCTCAGGCAGCGAGCATGGCTGCAGCTTAGTAGTTTGGGGATGTGATGTGAGTGAGCACAAGGGCTCCCCTGGTTCTGAAATGACCTTGACCCCATTCAGTGAGAAAATACTCAGAAGAGACAGTTGTGTGGAATTTGTCATCACTAATACTGAGAAGCAGTCTTGGTCTGACTGGGAAAGAGAGGTGCTGCTGGGAACCCAGCCCCCTTGCAAGGGGCTGGAAGCTCTGTGATGGACCACTGAGCCCTGTGTGTTCAGAACTTGCCAGGTGGCCCCGAAGCTGTGGATCCCTCCCTACCTTTCTCCTTGAAGACTATAAATATCCACATAGATTTCTATGGGATATTATTCTTGGAGAGCACTTAGGACTCCGGAGGATTAAATCACGTCCTAAGCTGAATTCTTACATTGAGCGTCCATTTGGCATCTGTGTGACTCTCAGTGACACTGATGCCACGCATGCAGTATTGACACATTCACTACTGCAGGGTCAGGATTCAATAGCTGTGGTTCAGCCACACAGCTTGTTAAGTAAGTCATTTTGACAGTCCCCTGTATGCTCTTAATATTGCTCTGTTAGTAAATTTTGAGTGTTTGATTTTAAAGATTTAAGAGAACAGTAGTAATAAAAATTCTGAAGCAACCAAGAAAGTGAGTTGCAAAGAAGTTACTAATAGGCCAACTTCAATTATATTTGACCAGTTAAATTGGCATCATCCTTATCTACCTTTTCCAGAACTGGTTTCCTTCCTGACACAACCTTTCTACTTCTGTTGCATCTTGTGCCACTGGGTTAAAGAAAGCAAACACATCTCCTTCTGGGGTTATTGTGTTCCCCTCAAACAGATTTCTCCAAGCTGCCTGGACCAGTGGGCTCTCCCAGGCTGCCTGCTGCTCCTCCTCAGGCCTGCCCGGCAGCCTTTGTCTGGGAGCGTGTAGACCTGTGTTTATTGTCATGGCTGATTTGAATCATCTATTGCAGAGAGTCGGATAAAAATATAATTTAAACTGACGGAGGTATTTTTAAAGCAAAAGATGCAGGTAAATAAACTAAGATATTCAGAAACAGGCTCCAGTTTTGCACAGATGGGTGTTAACAGAACTGAACTCCTACTTCCTTCATTAGTAAGTAAACAGTTTATTTAGTAAGATAAAATGTGTTTTTAAATGACAGGAATCTACTCAATACTGGTTGTTTTTGTTAAAGTTCTGACTACGCCGATAGCCTCCTCGGTTCCTCACCTCTTCAAGTTCCCAAGAAAGGACTTTCCCAAGAGAAAAGACTTTCTTGTCATCTTTTCCCCAGTTTCCTCTCCCTAGTATCTCCAGAAAATGGGTCCTCCGGCTTCCCGGGTGCGTTTTGGAGTTCAGGGCCTGGCGGGCTGGGAGTCCCATAGAAGGGAGTAGTGTTCCCATCCAGCATCCGTGCCATGTTATAGTAGGATGATAGCACCCTGCATTCACGTTTGTAGGCATGTCCTGGGGCTGTAGCTGGCATCGGGGCCTGGCACCTCTGCGGCAGCAGCACAGTGTGGAACAGAAGTGGGTCTGCTGAGCAACAGCTGCCAGCGGTGTCCCCTTCCCTTCACTGCCTTGCATCAGTCACACACTGTCCCATTGGGCAGCCAGGGGTGTGTGGCAGAGAAGAGGGGCTGGGAGAAGGGCAGGAAGATCAGTGGGCAGCTGGAATGACATGGATGATTTGGCTCTTAAAGGGGTAATAAGGGCCAGACTGAACATTGCCAAAATTGGAAAACTGGCAGTTTCACCTGTTAGCTAAGAAGGTCTTTATCTCCTAAGGGTAAAGGACTCTTCCTTCTGTATGTTTGACATGTGATTTTTCTGCTGGTGCGAGGGTGGCTGAGAACCTATCCTATTCATTCACATCAGAACCAGCTACAGGATTTGCTTTTTCAAATCACACATTTTTCTAAGGTTCTAATATGCTACTCTACAACAGGGATGTGTGTGTTAGTATGTGTTAGTCATTTAGTCGTGTCCAACTCTTTACGACCCTATGGACTGTAGCCCCCCAGGCTCCTCTGTCCATGGGATTGATTTCCCAGGCAAGAATACTGGAGTGGGTTGCCATTTCCTTCTCCAGGAGATCTTCCCAACCCAGGGATTGAACCAGGCTCTTCTGAGTTACAGGTAGATTCTTTACCATCTGAGCCACCAGGGAAGCCCAGAACAGGGATTGGTAGAGATTTCTCCTCTCCCCAGAAGAATCTCTGGAGGGTATCACATCACTTGGGTATAGTGGGGAATAGGTAGAGAGTCACTGCATAGTGGCTTGTCTGTGGATGGCTCATGTCGAATATGCTAGAGATAATGTTCAAGAACGGACGAACTTCCAACATTAACCAGAATCGCATGCGACTATTGGCCAGCTGTTGTTAAACATCAGTGATGACCTGTATATCTTGAGGACAGGGAATAGTGACTTCCCAATGTTTGGAGATTGTGGCACCTTACTGTTGTCTCTAAATGGCTTGGATGTTGGGCATATGTTTTTAATTTTTTTAAAAAAAAACACTTTAACTTTACACAAGCCCTTTTGTGATAAGTACAGGTATCATGAGAGCCAGACCTGAGAATTGCTGTTGCCTGTAAGCTGAATGTAGATTTTCAATGTCTGCATGCAAATTCAACCCAAACTTTACTCAGCTTGCTAAAATTTGGGGTGCTTCGTGCTCCAGCCAGTGGTACTTGGAGTGGCTGCCCCCCTTGCAATGGCAGAAGGATGCCTGAATAATGCTTGAGGCCTCTGCTGACAACCCTGAGCTCTCACAAAACTTTGAAGGTTTGGCCCACATACCATCAAGAAGCCAACATCCCAATCCTAAGTACAGGCCTAGCCTAAGGTTAACAGTAAGACCAACATTTTGTTGCTTCATTTTCCTATTAAGCTCCAGATCGCTGATTGAAGCAGAATTCCAATGTATTGACACACCACCACATTGTTAACACGACAGGGAGGATTTGATTATGGGAGATCAAGTCCAAAAACGGTAAACTGGCAAAAAAAAAAAAAGAGAGAGAGAAAAAGAAAAAAAGACTCTGGGGCCTTGCTTCTCAAGGCAGCTTTTGTGGTTGCATTCCTTTATTTGATGTGGTTCCCTTCTTCTCCTGTGCCAAACGGTGCAATATGGGAAAAATGATGAAGTTGCAAAAAGGGTGGGATGGCAGGGGGCAGGGGAGATAGGGAGTGAACCGTTTAGTAACAGGAGAAAGAAAACAGAGCTTAGGGATCAAAGACAGAAATACCTGTCTCTCCAAGCAGGAAGCAGAAAGAAACACAGGAGTCTTTTCCCTGTGCTCAGGGAAAGGCTGAGACGCTGTCAGCTGGCGCCTTTCAGGCCAACCCAGGCGGGCACAGTAGACGGGGTGGCCAGGAGCTGCCTGCAGGTGAGAAGAATCAGCTTGAGAAAGTCAAGGCTGAGCATGCTGTGCCTGCGTTACCAAGAACTGCGGGGTTAACCTGGGAGGGCCCCGGGGAAGAGGGGTGGGGACCAGAGGTTGCCTCCCATCAGCAGATTATGGGAATCAACACGTTTTAACACCAGCCACCCTCAGAGGCCAATCCTTGGACAGTATTGGAATCTAGATGAGGAAAAAGCTTCCATGCAGAATCAGAATTTTATTTATTTACAATTTTCAGGCTGGGCAGCCTTTCTGTTGTGTGGTTTGTGACTTCCCAAAGTGACATTTTCTGAGTTTTAAAATTATCTCTCTTTGCACTGTGAAAAGAGCATCTATGATTCATCTTAATATTTCTGAGGATCAGTCACCAACGAACAGCTAGTATTTCGGGTGGGAGGAAGGCTTTTGTAGGCAGCTTTTTCACCTAGCATAGAAGTAAAAGCACCAGAATATGCCTCAAGCGTCATTTGAGATCATATAAATAGTTCTCTCTTGCAGTTCTAATCCAATATCATTATGAGAACTCCCACAGTCCACGAGTTGCCTAATGTTCACCTCACCCTTGCCTGAAAAAGGCTAATGCTTGTGGTTTACCTGCTGATTGAATATAGTTTCTGAAAATGCTTGTGGTTTACCTGCTGATCGAATATAGTTTCTGAGAGGTTTGACCAAAGGATCTGCTTTTCATTTTGGCTGATCTAATCTAGGTCTTTTGGCCTGTATTTCTCCCTGGATATTTTCCTCAGCTTCAGCATCTGTAGAACTGTCAAGTGATCCTTTAATCCTAGTTCAAGAGTCAGCAAAAACTACAGCGGCCCTGGCCGTATCTGGCCTGCAGCCTGTTTTGTATGGCCTGGGAGCTCCAAATGATTTGTACATTTTTTAAATGATTAGAAAAACATGTAAAGAATAGTATTTTGTAACTTGTAAAAATTATGTGAAATTCACATTTCAGCATCCATAAATAAAATTTTATGGAAATGCCGCCACGCACACTTATTTACATATTTCGTCTGACTCTCTTCCTGCTACAGCATCAGACTTGAGTAGTTCCGACAGAAATCTTAGGGCTGCAAGGCCAGTGATATTTACTACCTGTCCCATTGCTGAGAAAGTTTGCCAATCCCTGTCCTCGACCCTTAAAACCTTTTTCACACTGACTGTTTCAGAAAAGATAGATACATTTATAGACTTCTCATGTCCATTTTAGAAATTAAACTCTCATCTTTCTTTATTCTTTCAACCTTAATGCCACAAATATTTATTGAGTGCATACAATGGATGTGGCCTTATTCTTATTTCTGGTGTCTTAGCAGTAAACAAAACAAATAATTCCCATTATGGAGAAGTTTACATTCTAGTGGAGGGTAATGGGAGAAAATGGTAAACAAATACAATATGGAAAAGTGTTTTATGGAGCTCTGTGCTGTAAACAAAGTAAAACAAAGAAGAGCGGTTACTGGAAGAGGAGGTGGATTGTTTTAAATAGGTTGTTGAGGAAGCTTTACTGAGAAGGCGGTGTTTGAGTAAGACCTGAAACAGGTGAGGAAGCCCCACACACAGCTGGGAAGAGAACTGCAAGGCAGAGGGGACAGTGGAGGAACTGAGCCAAGTGCACTGAGGTGGCATAACCCTTGCATATCCTTGGAGGCAAGACTCCAGACAAGAAGCTATTCTAGCTTGGACTGAGTCTAAGGAGCCGATCAGTTAGAGCTGGCTTGGGCTGAAATGGGAGAGCAGGAGCAGTAGGTTTTGCAGGCAGAGTTTGCTGATGAGCAGGTTAAGTTTGAGGTACATTTTATACACCCAAGTAGAGGTGATGAGTAGGCAGTTGGCTCTATGAGTCCTGAGTTCAGTGAAGGTCTAGCAAGGGTATAAATTTAGAACTTGTGGGTATAAAAGAGCTATGTTAAGCAGTGAAGCTGGCTGAAATTCAGGCTCAAACCCCAGACCCTTCCTTCTCTTCAGGACATCTCTCACTATAAAACTACACAGAACTTCTTTTTTAACCTTGAATTTTCTTTCCCATCCAGTTCACCATTGGCATGCCTCAGGATGGACATCAGAGCTTTTTTCCCCCTCTCTGGGTAGATGCCCTTTGATCAGTAGATATCCCAGACAGCCTGAAGAATGAAACAGGCTTTTCTCATTGGGGCAAAAAACTGCCTAGCGTGGTCCAGGCCCCACACCTTGCTGTCCGTAGAGTTCCTAGCCTTTGATCACGTGCCTTACCTTGTTGCATAGAATCTGTTTCCTGCTTCCTTCCAGCTGCAGTCTTGATTTGACAACTCTTTGCTTTGCCTTTTGGTTACCTGCATGTGACTGGACTTCATTTTGCCCATGTACACACTTAGCTGTAATCACCTTTTTCTAGTTGTTTCCATAAATGCCTGCTCTCCCATTCTAGACTTTGAGTCCTTAAGAGCACATCTGTGTGTTGTTCTTTTCCTCTTGTCCATACTGCCTTTCAAATAGTCAGTGACCGCATGCCTTGGGGATGGAAGGCAAATTTGCTTTTGCCACACACCTTCCCGTCCTCATCCCTGTTGTGCATCCTCAGGAGGTACAGGGCAGGGTGTGAGGACCACCTGCACCTGATCCACTGGGAACCAGGTCAGCCTAATCAGTCACCTTCTCTGTGGATGGGCCTTGGGTGTCTGAGTTATTAATAGGCTCCTTAGATCACTCTTATGCAATCATGAAAAGAGTGCAGAGGAAAGATTCCAAACCCACTTTGACTATTGCCAGCCTTAAACCCTGGACAAATTATGCATCTAAAGCCTCTGTCTTACCATCTCTACAGTGAGTTAACACTTGTTACAAAGCAAAGGAGAAAGGGAAAGATATAAGCATCTGAATGCAGAGTTCCAAAGAATAGCAAGGAGAGATAAGAAAGCCTTCCTCCGTGATCAATGCAAAGAAATAGAGGAAAACAACAAAATGGGAAAAACTAGCAATCTCTTCAAGAAAATCAGAGATACCAAGGGAACATTTCACGCAAACATGGTCTCAATAAAGGACAGAAATGGTATGGACCTAACAGAAGCA
Source organism: Bos mutus (assembly GCF_027580195.1). NCBI lineage: Eukaryota > Metazoa > Chordata > Mammalia > Artiodactyla > Bovidae > Bos > Bos mutus. Next base: position 35,245,243 of record NC_091627.1, read on the forward strand.
GAAGATATTAAGTAGAGGTGGCAAGAATACACAGAAGAACTGTACAAAAAAGATCTTCACGACCAAGATAGTCACGATGGTGTGATCACTCACCTAGAGCCAGACATCCTGGAATGTGAAGTCAAGTGGGCCTTAGAAAGCATCACTATGAACAAAGCTAGTGGAGGTGATGGAATTCCAGTGGAGCTATTTCAGATCCTGAAAGATGATGCTGTGAAAGTGCTGCACTCAATATGCCAGCAAATTTGGAAAACTCAGCAGTGGCCAGAGGACTGGAAAAGGTCAGTTTTCATTCCAATCCCAAAGAAAGGCAATGCCAAAGAATGCTCAAACTACCACACAATCGCACTCATCTCACACGCTAGTAAAGTAATGCTCAAAATTCTCCAAGCCAGGCTTCAGCAGTACATGAACTATGAACTCCCAGATGTTCAAGCTGGTTTTAGAAAAGGCAGAGGAACCAGAGATCAAATTGCCAACATCCGCTGGATCATGGAAAAAGTAAGAGAGTTCCAGAAAAACATCTATTTCTGCTTTATTGACTATGCCAAAGCCTTTGACTGGATCACAGTAAAGTGTGGGAAATTCTGAAAGAGATGGGAATACCAGACCACCTGACCTGCCTCTTGAGAAACCTGTATGCAGGTCAGGAAGCAACAGCTAGAACTGGACATGGAACAACAGACTAGTTCCAAATAGGAAAAGGAGTACATCAAGGCTATATATTGTCACCCTGCTTATTTAACTTATATGCAGAGTACATCATGAGAAACGCTGGGCTGGAAGAAGCACAAGCTGGAATCAAGATTGCCGGGAGAAATATCAATAACCTCAGATGTGCAGATGACACCGCCCTTATGCCAGAAAGTGAAGAGGAACTAAAGAGCCTCTTGATGAAAGTGAAAGAGGAGAGTGAAAAAGTTGGCTTAAAGCTCAACATTCAGAAAACGAAAATCATGGCATCTGGTCCCATCACTTTATGGGAAATAGATGGGGAAACAGTGGAAACAGTGTCAGACTTTGTTTTTGGGGCTCTAAAATCACTGCAGATGGTGATTGCAGCCATGAAATTAAAAGACGCTTACTCCTTGGAAGGAAAATTATGACCAACCTAGATAGCCGAAGAATTGATGCTTTTGAATTGTGGTGTTGGAGAAGACTCTTGAGCGTCCCTTGGACTGCAAGGAGATCCAACCAGTCCATTCTAAAGGAGATCAGTCCTGGGTGTTCTTTGGAAGGAATGATGCTAAAACTGAAACTCCAGTACTTTGGCCACCTAATGTGAAGAGTTGACTCATTGGAAAAGACTCTGATGCTGGGAGGGGTTGGGGGCAGGAGGAGAAGGGAACGACAGAAGATGAGATGGCTGGATGGCATCACTGACTTGATGGACGTGAGTTTGAGTGAACTCCGGGAGTTGGTGATGAACAGGGAGGCCTGGCGTGCTGCGATTCATGGGGTCCCAAAGTGTTGGACACGACTGAGCGACTGAACTGAACTGAGATAGCATATTAAAAAGCAGAGACATTACTTTGGCAACAAAGGTCCATCTAGTCAAGGCTGTGGTTTTTCCAGTGGTCATGTATGGATGTGAGAGTTGGACTGTGAAGAAAGCTGAGCTCTGAAGAATTGATGCTTTTGAACTGTGGTGTTGGAGAAGACTCTTGAGAGTCCCTTGGACTGCAAGGAGATCCAACCAGTCCATCCTAAAGGAGATCAGTCCTGGTTGTTCTTTGGAAGGAATGATGCTAAAGCTGAAACTCCAATACTTTGGCCACCTGATGCAAAGAATTGACTCACTTTAAAAGACTCTGATGCTGAGAGGGATTGGGGGCAGGAGGAGAAGGGGACGACAGAGGATGAGATGGCTGGATGGCATCACCAACTTGATGGACATGAGTTTGGGTAAACTCTGGGAGTTGGTGATGGATAGGGAGACCTGGCGTGCTGCAATTCACGGGGTTACAAAGAGTCGGACACGACTGAGCAACTGAACTGAACTGAACCTACCCTGTAGTGCTCAATCAGTTGAGTCCGACTCTTTCGCAATCCCATGAACTGTAGCCCACCAAGCTCCTCTCTTCATGGAATTTTCCAGGCATGAATACTGGAGCAGGTTGCCATTTGCGTAGTCCAGGGGATCTTCCTGACCCAGGGATTGAATCTGCATCTCTTATGTCTCCTACATTGGCAGGTGGGTTCTTTACCACTAACGCCACCTGGGAAGCCCCACCTGTTATGTAAGCCTGTTGTAAAAACCCAAATGAGGAGCACTTTGGAAACAAATTATAAAGTGCTGTGTACTAGTACCCTGGCTAACTGCATCTCCTGGTATCCTTTCAATCTTGGTGTGTGAAAGCCAGGCTCCAGCTCCCTACAGCTTAGCTCTTGGAGTGCAGAGACCAGTGCTATATGTAGGAAGTCATTTATGCTGTTTATAGGCCTATAGCATGTGTGCTTAGTCGCTCAGTCATGTCTAACTCTTTGCACCCCTTCGGGCTGTAGCCCACCAGGCTCCTCCGACCCTGGGACTCTCCAGGCAAGAATACTGGAGTGGGTTGCCATTTCCTCCTCCAGGGGATCTTCCCAACCCAGGGATCCAACCTGGGTCTCCTGCATTGCAGGTGGATTCTTTACCATCTGAACGACCAGGGAGGCCCATTCATAGGCCTGAACCTTCAGTGAATACCAACAAACAGGAATCAAGTGGATACATTTCTCTACCCTGGTCAGACAGATGGTGTTTTTTTCTCTTTTGTCCATGATTAAAACCTGTGTACAATGAGGAGGAGGGAGTTATAAAAATGCTTCTGGGTTTAGTCTAGGGTAACTATTACATGCATTGATTTTTTTCCCAGCTTTATTGAAGTATAATTGACAAATTAAAATGTAAGATATTTACAGTGTACAATGTAATGATTTGATATACTTGATATGTATTGATTTTTCTCAGTAAGTATGTTTCAAAAGTAATTCATAGGAACAACAACCTCTACCTGTGTAGTAGCAGAGCCGTAAAGTCATTCATTGGAGTCTCAAAGTTGTAAATAACAAATTCACTCATTCCTAATGACTGGTGTTTGAGAAATTGTGATGGAATCATACTGCAGGTAACAGGCCAGGGATCAACATACAATAAGAGGGGGAAAAGCTTTTCCTTCCCTTCGCCTGTTCATGTCTTGCGTGGCCAGGCATCATTATAAGTAGTTCATACCAGATCTTAATAGAACATCTGCTAAGTTCATTGTTGTTTTCCAGGGCTTACTTTAAATGCTTTTCCACATGCTAACAAAATCCTGATGGTGGACATCTGTTAAGATTGTCCCTTAAAGGCTTTTCTGAGATGTTAACAAACTTAAACACATTTCTGAACAAAAACTTGGTTAGTGTTCATGTCATTAGACAGACTCTGTTTGCAATTAAAATATTCTCATCTTTTGTATTTCTTGAAGTATAAAGTTTCCTTGCTTGTATTTCCCTTCCTTTCTCCTGGAAAGTGCCCATCAAGTCCTCTGGCCCTCAGAGTTTCTAACGGTTCATTTGCCTAGGATGAAAACGTCCCTAACCGCTTCAACTTCAGGTACCTACATAAGTTTAATGAGTGTTCCTGGCACTGCCTCAGGGCTCAGTCAGCCCAGGCATCTGCCTGAAGACACCCAGGCCGGAAGGAGCCTGATGGGCCTGGCACACAGGGAACCGGATGTCAGGCCTACAGATCAGGATTCAGTAGTCACAGAAGTGATCAGTGAAGACCCAAGAGTGGTAGACTGAGGGCAGAGAGACCTAGATGCCAAAATGGCCACCTCTCCAGTATTCTTGCCTAGAAAATTCCATAGACAGAGGAGAGGAGCCTGGCGGGCTACAGTCCATGGGGTCCCAAGGAGTCAGACAAAACTGAAGCAACTTAGCACGCACACACTGCCTACCACCTGTGTGACTTCAAGGAGGGTTATGTGGCTTCTCTAAGCTTTAGCCTTCTTATCTGTAAAATGGGACAACACCTTTCTTGTAGATTGATGTGAAGAAGAAATGATATCATTCATGTAAAGCACTCAGTATTAGTGCCTAATATTACACATAAAACTTCATAAATGGAACAGTTATTCACCACACAATTCTGTGGAGAATTCATTTTACCAACTAAATCCTCTATATTACCTTTTAAATTCTCTTCTTTTATACTGCGAGTCAGCAAAGAATGTGTATGTGCTTTTTCGCTCAGTCCTGTCTGACTCTTTGTGACCTCATGGACTGTAGCCTGTCAGGCTTCTCTGTAAATGGGGATTCTCCAGGCAAGAATACTGGAGTGGGTTGCCATTCCCTCCTCCAGGGGATCCTCCCAACCCAGGGATCGAACCCACATCTAGCAAAGACTACCTGATTCAAATTTGATCATTATAGTATGCCTACACCTTTTAAAATTACTCTATTTAATAACTCCATAACCTTCTAGGTAATTTAACTCAGCATTTCAACTTCTTTAGACTTTGCTCCAAATAGGAACATTTTCTGAGTGTTTAATCCTACTCACCCCATCTCAGAACATTTCCATTTTTATATGTTCCTCTAAAAATGGGAAACAACAAATGGAATAATAAGATCTGATTTTATGCCTTGAGGTGCGCTTAGTGGGACTTTGTGATCAGGCGCACAAATGGAATACAGCTAGGCCACATCCATGTTCAGTGACGTCTCATCCAGCGTGACTCCCGGATTTTCCCCTACTTGTAGCTTGTCATTCCGATCTTTTATTTTATTTTCCTGTTATACTATTTTATTCTCCTGTTATAGTCATTGAGATTTTCAGTATTTTGAATTACACTCTGATTTTGTTTAGCTGAGGGGTGGAGAGGCTCTTAAGTAAGGGCTCAAAGCTGAATCTATAAAATGAGACAGTGGCTAACAACAGCGGTAGAAAATGCTTTTCTAAGAAAAAGAAAATCCAGTTAGGAAAACAACAACAACAAAACCCAGACTCTTCGCTTAGTGTGGTTGTACTTTTGGAAACTACATATGATTTTTCTTTATCCTACCCAGGTAATAGCTTGTGACATGATATCTTAAGAAAAAGTGGGATAACAAGGTGATGAATTTCATGGATGAAGGTTTTCTGAGGATAATTTCAGCCACTTCTACTACTGTTTCAGTATATAGGTAGGGATTAGTAGAGATTAGAGCTTTAGAAATTCCACACCATCCTTCTTATGAAAAAATTTCTAAAGAAGGGCACAGGCTTTGGAACCAGAGAGACTCGGATTCAAACCCTGCAACTTACTTGCTCCATAATCTCGGACAAGATACTTAGACTCTTAGAATCTCAGTTTCCTGATCTGTAAGTTGGGCTAATTAGATCTGCCTGGCAGAATTCTTGGGCGGTTTCAAGCTAATGAAACATTTAGTAGAATGCCTGGCAAAAGTGGATACTCAGTAAATAACAGTGACTTTTGTTTTATTGTAATGGCTTTCCTGGCATGCTACCAGGAAACATACTGTCTCATTATAGAGTGCCCTAGATTCTTGAGGTCCCTGGCATTTCTCTACCTTGAAAGGAGTTAAAAGTGGTGCCCGAGTCTTATATTCAGAATGGAAAACTCAAGTCCAGAAACAGATTTAGGCATATAGTTCATGTTTATTGGATTGAATTGAAGGCTCACCTTTCTCTAGGATTTCTCCTAACTTTGGGGCCAGTGGCGGATGGTGTCCTATCATCCTTGAAGTTCTCCATTTTCAGGCTTCACCCTCACACTCCCCTGAACCCTGCTGTGGAGGAGGCAACCAGGTCAACTTCCTGTCCCTCGGAACCCGGTTCAAAGGCAAAAACGAAACATCAAGACCACTTCACACATCTCTGACCATGACTTGATGTAACCCTGGACATGAAACACTCGCACAAGAGGCATTCTAGAATAACATCTCTCTTGGAGTGTGTGGTGCTATTTTCATATTCAGTTCAGTTCACTTCAGTTGCTCAGTCATGTCCGACTCCTTGCAACCCCATGAATTGCAGCACGCCAGGCCTCCCTATCCATCACCAACTCCCGGAGTTCACCCAAACGTTTGCATGTCCATTGAGTCGGTGATGCCATCCAGCCATCTCATCCTCTGTCGTCCCCTTCTCCTCCTGCCCCCAATCCCTCCCAGCATCAGAGTCTTTTCCAATGAGTCAACTCTTCTCATGAGGTGGCCAAAGTACTGGAGTTTCAGCTTTAGCATCATTCCTTCCAAAGAACACCCAGGACTGATCTCCTTTAGAATGGACTGGTTGGATCTCCTTGCAGTCCAAGGGACTCTCAAGAGTCTTCTCCAACACCACAGTTCAAAAGCATCAATTCTTCGGAGCTCAGCTTTCTTCACAGTCCAACTGTCACATCCATACATGACTACTGGAAAAACCATAGCCTTGACTAGACGGACCTTTGTTGGCAAAGTAATGTCTCTGCTTTTTAATATGCTATCTAGGTTGGTCATTGGAGAAGGCAGTGGCACCCCACTCCAGTACTCTTGCCTGGAAAATCCCATGGATGGAGGAGCCTGGTGGGCTGCAGTCCATGGGGTTGCTGAGAGTCAGACACGACTGAGCAACTTCACTTTCACTTTTTCACTTTCATGCATTGGAGAAGGAAATGGCAACCCACTCTAGTGTTCTTGCCTGGAGAATCCCAGGGACAGGGGAGCCTGGTGGGCTGCTGTCTATAGGGTCGCACAGAGTTGGACACGACTGAAGTGACTTAGCAGCAGCAGCAGGTTGGTCATAACTTTCCTTCCAAGGAGTAAGCGTCTTTTAATTTCATGGCTGCAGTCACCATCTGTAGTGATTTTGGAGCCCAGAAAAATAAAGTCTGACATTGTTTCCACTGTTTCCCCATCTATTTCCCATGAAGTGATGGGACCAGATGCAATGATCTTAGTTTTCTGAATGTTGAGCTTTAAACCAACTTTTCACTCTCCTCTTTCACTTTCATCAAGAGGCTTTTTAGTTCCTTTTCACTTTCTGCCATCAGATCAGATCAGATCAGTCGCTCAGTCATGTCCGACTCTTTGCGACCCCACGAATCACAGCACGCCAGGCCTCCCTGTCCATCACCAACTCCCGGAGTTCACTGAGACCGACGTCCATCGAGTCAGTGATGCCATCCAGCCATCTCATCCTTCTCCTCTTGCCCCTAATCCCTCCCAGCATCAGAGTCTTTTCCAATGAGTCAACTCTTCTCATGAGGTGCCGAAAGTACTGGAGTTTCAGCTTTAGCATCATTCCTTCCAAAGAAATCCCAGGGCTGATCTCCTTCAGAATGGACTGGTTGGATCTCCTTGCAGTCCAAGGGACTCTCAAGAGTCTTCTCCAACACCACACTTCAAAAGCATCAATTCTTCGGCACTCAGCCTTCTTCAGAGTCCAACTCTCACATCCATACATGAGCACAGGAAAAACCATAGCCTTGACTAGATGAACGCTTTACGTTGGCAAAGTATGTCTCTGCTTTTGAATATGCTATCTAGGTTGGTCATAACTTTCCTTCCAAGGAGTAAGCGTCTTTTAATTTCATGGCTGCAGTCACCATCTGTAGTGATTTTGGAGCCCAGAAAAATAAAGTCTGACATTGTTTCCACTGTTTCCCCATCTATTTCCCATGAAGTGATGGGACTGGATGCCATGATCTTAGTTTTCTGAATGTAGAGCTTTAAGCCAACTTTTTCACTCTCCACTTTCACTTTCATCAAGAGGCTTTTTAGTTCCTCTTCACTTTCTGCCATAAGGGTGGTGTCATCTGCATATCTGAGGTTATTGATATTTCTCCCGGCAATCTTGATTCCAGCTTGTGCTTCTTCCAGCCCAGCGTTTCTCATAATGTACTCTGCATATAAGTTACATAAGCAAGGTGACAATATACAGCCTTGATATACTCCTTTTCCTATTTGGAACCAGTCTGTTGTTCCATGTCCAGTTCTAACTGTTGCTTCCTGACCTGCATACAGGTTTCTCAAGAGTCAGATCAGGTGGTCTGGTATTCCCATCTTTCAGAATTTTCCACAGTTTATTGTGATCCACACAGTCAAAGGCTTTGGCATAGTCAATAAAGCAGAAATAGATGCTTTTCTGGAACTCTCTTGCTTTTTTGATGATCCAGCGGATGTTGGCAATTTGATCTCTGGTTCCTCTGCCTTTTCTAAAACCAGCTTGAACATCAGGAAGTTCAGCCATAAGGGTGGTGTCATCTGCATATCTGAGGTTATTGATATTCTCCCAGCCAATCTTGATTCCAGCTTATGCTTCCTCCAGCCCAGCATTTCTCATGATGTACTCTGCATATAAGTTACATAAGCAGGGTGACAATATACAGCCTTGACGTACTCCTTTTCCTATTTGGAACCACTCTATTGTTCCATATCCAGTTCTAACTGTTGCTTCCTGACCTGCATACAGGTTTCTCAAGAGGCAGATCAGGTGGTCTGGTATTCCCATCTTTCAGAATTTTCCACAGTTTATTGTGATCCACACAGTCAAAGGCTTTGGCATAGTCAGTAAAGCAGAAGTAGATGTTTTTCTGGAACTCTCTTGCTTTTTTGATGATCCAGCAGATGTTGGCAATTTGATCTCTGGTTCCTCTGCCTTTTCTAAAACCAGCTTGAGCATCTGTAAGTTCACAGTTCACGTATTGCTGAAGCCTGGCTTGGAGAATTTTGAGCATTACTTTACTAGTGTGTGAGGTGAGTGTGATTGTGCAGTAGTTTGAGCATTCTTTATCATTGCCTTTCTTTCGGATTGGAATGAAAACTGACCTTTTCCAGTCCTCTGGCCACTGCTGAGTTTTTCAAATTTGCTGGCATATTGAGTGCAGCACTTTCACAGCATCATCTTTCAGGATCTGAAATAGCTCAACTGGAATTCCATCACCTCTACTAGCTTTGTTCATAGTGATGCTTTCTAAGGCCCACTTGACTTCATATTCCAGGATGTCTGGCTCTAGGTGAGTGATCACACCGTCGTGATTATCTTGGTCGTGAAGATCTTTTTTGTACAGTTCTTCTGTGTATTCTTGTCACCTCTTCATAGCTGTGAAAAGAAGAGAAGTGAAAAGCAAAAGAGAAAAGGAAAGATATAAGCATCTGAATGCAGTGTTCCAAAGAATAGCAAGGAGAGATAAGAAAGCCTTCCTCAGCTATCAATGCAGAGAAATAGAGGAAAACAACAGAATGGGAAAGACTAGAGGTCTCTTCAAGAAAATTAGAGATCCCAAGGGAACATTTCATTTTCATATTAGTGTAACTCTAATTGTTACTTTAACCCTTGAGAGAGGTGGGTCTTTTTGGAGTAGTAGTATCCCCACTGTACTCAGGGGAAAGTGGAGAAGGACCAAAGAGAGCAGACTTGGTAGAAGCAAGAACTGCAGTTGAAAATCAGTGACCCTTCTGGTTTTCTCTGGTGCTAAGTCAACGTTTTCTTCATTTTTATTTGGCCTATAGGTAAGGCCCCACAGGAACAGAGGGGAGTTCCTGTTTCATAATAGGTTAAAAACCCATTGTCCCAAGTCAAGCTTGCAGACAGGTTGATTGCCTGCCTTTTTCCATGCCAGAATGCCCCAAAATATTTCCTTATGCTATTGATTGTAACCAAGTCAAGTCTGCAATATTAGAGACGCTTTGAATATTTGCAGACCGAGCAAGGTCCACAGAGGCTCAGTTAGCTGTATTTGCATGGAAACAATAATATTAGTACATAGACAGTTCTTATATTTGACTTTTAGAACCCAAGGAGGACAGACTTGGAATTGTTTTTCTGGCTACCTTTGGGTCTGTTTACCTCCACAAAAGGTGGAAAGGTTTCTCCAGCTCTGGCCTTGTCCTTGTCATTTCTGTCCATGGACTCAGTTTCAGTTCTATGAATTATCAGCTAGTTTCATGTTTCATTGCATCCCATAAGGAGATAGAAGGTACTTTCTCATCAAAGCAGCCCTTTTCACCCTCTCCTCTCAAGTTCAGCCTGAGACCCTGGCACACCAATTTAGTTTTTCCATCTTTTAACCCACCTTTCTCCCTGAACTGCTCCAGAGATCAGAAGAGTCAACAGCCCCAGTGGTCCCTTTGATCTCCCCATCACCCTGTCCCTAGCCCCTACTCAGCCACAGAGTGGGTTAGCGAGGCCCGGCTTCTCTCCAGCCAGCCCTGCATTCCTGAGAAGAGCTGAGTGAAGCTGGGCATGCCTGCAGAGAGGGAGTTTTCTCTTGTACATGCTCAGCATAGTATTTTTTGATTCATGAATATTAAAGGATTTGAGATCACAAGGCCTTACCTCCTCTATCTTGCACCCTTTGAAAACATAATAGCTCTTTTATTTCATGGCACTTGACTTTGTTTATTCAGCACGATCAGGGCAGCATTCAGGCTATAGCAAGCCTGTTAAATATTTACCCATGAGGCGGATATTTATACATGAATCAGCAGCACTTATCAGCATGCAATGCTGGAAGTCAGGTTCAGAACTCTCATGGGCTGAAAAACTACTGAGTTAAATAAAGAGTGCAGCGAGTTTCCTTTAAGAAATCAACTCTGATTTAAAACTATCCTTTGTAGTATCTGAAGTGCTTCACACATTGAGGCTTCCTTCCCCTGCACAGCTAAGTCGTTCACAATTGAACATGACAGAGTGGTTGGTCCATCACATCCGAGATGCAGTGAATCTGGTTGTTTGACCATCTGGGTGTGAACAAAATCAGGAGGAATGCTTGCCCTGCTGCCATGTGGAAAGTTGCAAAGGGAGATGAGCTGTGCAGCACTGTGCTTCTGTGGTGGTCTGAGTGCTTCTGCTGCTGCTACTGCTAAGTTGCTTCAGTTGTGTCCGACTCTGTGCGACCCCATAGACGGCAGCCCACCAGGCTCCCCCGTCCCTGGAATTCTCCAGGCAAGAACACTGGAGTGGGTTGCCATTTCCTTCTCCAATGCATGAAAGTGAAAAGTGAAAGTGAAGTCTCTCAGTTGTGTCCGACTCTTTTTGACCCCATGGACTGCAGCCCACCAGGCTCCTCCATCCATGGGATTTTCCAGGCAAGAGTACTGGAGTGAGGTGCCATCGCCTTCTCCGCTGAGTGCTTCTAGAAGCCCTTTAACCTCATTGAAATCCTGACCCCGCTCACTGGTAGTCACCCCCAGTGTGTCTTTCCATCCTTGCAGCCCTTTCAAGATTATACTCCACCCCCACTTGGGTGGCATAGTGGTAAAGAACCCACCTGCCAATGCAGAAGATGTAAGAGACATGGGTTTGATCCTTAGGTCGGAAGGATCCACTGGAGGAGGGCATGGCAACCCACTCCAGTATTCTTGCCTAGGAAATCCCATAGACAGAGTAGCCTGGCAGGCTACAGTTCATGGGGTGGCAAAGAGTCAGACACAACTGAAATGACCTAGCACACACCCCCTCCCCAGGGAGGTGCATAATTCAGCAGTCACAGCAGCCTGGACACTAGCAACAGGCTTCCCTGAATTCAGATCCCAGCTGTACTATTTCCCTGTTGTGTGACTGCAGGGAAGTTTCTTCTGCTCTCTGAGCCTCAATTTCTTCACTTGTAATATCACAGTGATGATTTCCACCTCATTGAGTTGTAGAGAGGGTTCAATTAGATAATGGGAAAGCACCTAGTGACCAGAGTTAGTTCTTGATAATCACAGAAGCAGGGTGCAGAGAGATGGCCCTGGCAGTTGAGCAGCCGGCCTTTGGGTTTCTCCAAACCTCTGCTTCTTTCTATTGTTATAGGTAATTTTGTTAAATGGCTGTATCTCAGAAGCAGAGAGAGAGATTCAAGTTGATTTTTCACATACTGTTTTTACTCATTGTATTCAATGTAGTGAATGATTTAAAACTTACTCTGTAGTATTTTATACAGATCAAAGTCCAGTGCTGTCAATTCCAGGGAACTATCCAAATCATTTGGTTGGGGGGAGGGGGTGTCGGTTTATTATGCTAAAGATTGTTTCTCTAAGTAACCTATGAGAAGCCTGAATCTTAGTATTCTGTTATGCAGATATTTCACCAAAAACCACAGGCTATAGATACTGGATTTATTGTTCTTGTAATTTAAAATTTTCTTCTTAATCAGTTTTCCATCCTAATGGAACCATTAGACCCTTGGAGTGAGATGCGCACCCTCTGTGTACTTCTGCGTACGTAAGAGGAAACAGAAAGCCTTCCTCTAGTTCACAGAAAGTCACAGGAATTTTCCTAGCTTTCTTCAGAGTTGAGGCTAAATCTCGTCTAGTGTCTCTTCAGAGAGTAGCAAATGGAAATGACGTTCTTGCTAATTCTGTGCAGTTACAGGGTGTATGTGATTCATGAATGTCATACTTAGTCAAACGCTGTCTCAGAATCTTCTCAGTTGTCAGAGTAGTGCGTTTTACTTATCTTCTGAGGAGGCTAAGTCAACAGTGAATGTTTCCACTCTGTGTTGAGTTACTTGCATCACCTGAAATTTTGTTTCTTGGGATTTTTCATTCCCATAAATAAACATAATATTCATTTTTACCTAAAAAAATTAATTTCAGAAATCTGTAGTCAACAGAGTGACAGGCTGGTCCTGGAGTCCTTTAGCTAGTTACAGATATTATTCCACAAACTCTGTGAGTGTGTGTGCGCTCAGTCACTTCAGTGACCCCATGGATGTTAGCCCACCAGACTCCTCTATCCTTGGAATTTTCCAGGCAAGAATGCTGGAGTGGGTTGCCATTTCCTCCTCCAGGGTTCTTCCTGACCCAGGTATCGAACGCGCATCTCCTGCACTGCAGACAAATTCTTTGCCACTGAGCCACCAGGGAAGACCACAAACTCTAGACTGAGTCTCTCTGCTCTAAACTATTTGAGAATGATTTTCCAGACTGTTACTGTCAAATATTTTGTTTCCATTTACAATCTCATTACTGTGGGGACTTGGATAATGAATAATCACAGCATTAAGGGATTGAGGAGTCTTTTTATATCCTGTTTGTCTTAAAGAAATGGTTTACGGGGTCATAGAAATATACACATTAAAATAAAATTCAAGTAAGAAAAACAAATTAGGACCAAAGAAGAGTAGGACAAAAGATGAAATCAAGATTAAGAATGATATACAAAATGCATGCTATAAGGTTCTGAACAATTTTCTTAATAATTCTATGCCAGTTAATTTAAACTGAAAAGAGAATCTCCAGGAAAGTTCTGGAAACTGTTTCTAGATCAGCAGTGTGTCTCAGTGCTTGGATTGATGATTTTTTACTGTCCCTTCTTGTTTAGATGAATCGAATGTCAGCGTTGACTGTGATTAGTTGCTCACTTGCTACCCATATTGGCCCACAGACTCCAGACCGGTATTTCAGAAAATGCTTAACTGCTTAACACCATTTAAAAATTGAGAGCTTAAATCATCTGGATTTCTGGCTTCAGTTGAAAAATTAGGATCTGATGAGACCAGGCGTGTGTTCCTTACATATTAGAAACCAGCCGAGGCTGAGCAATGGGAGCCCTTCCCACTGTGTGCAAAATCCCCAGACCCTACCTGGTTCTCTGCACTCATTTACAAAACCTGCCTGGGTTGCCTAACCACCGGGGTGACTGCATCCCCTTCTCTCAACCACCTACTTCACATGGCTCAGTGGTAAAGAATCCACCTGTAATGCAGGAGACGTGAGTTCGATCCCTTGGTTGGGAAGATCCTCTGGAGAAGGAAATGGCAACCCACTCCAGTATTCTTGCCTGGAAAACCCCATGGACAGAGGAGCCTGGCAGGCTATGGTCCCTGGGGTTGCAAAAGAGTCGGACACGACTGAGCAACTTTCACTCACTTCACTCACAAGAATAAGAAAACTAAAGTCCAAAGAGGCTGCTCAAGGCTGCCAAGCCGTGAGCTTCACAACTAGTCCCTTTGGTTCTCTATAACACCGGCACATCAGTTCAACATTTAATGAATGACGTATCTTTGCTTGGCTCAATTATGAATTGGGCATAATTAAGAGTATAAAAGTCTGTGTTTCAGTAACAGGTACAACCCATTCGTGTTGGTAAGACATTTACCTATGCCAATCAAAATATGCTTATCTGTACTTTTGTGATAGGATCATGAGTTGTCATTAATTGTTAGTTGTTTGTTATGTGAAACGTGAACATGCTGCTGTAACAAAATGGATTAAAATATAGAAATGGAATCATAAAGTGAAGCACCTAATTTCACCCTCATTGATTCAGGCAGTTGGTGGGCAGACTTGGACAAGAGAAACCAAGTGTGTTGGGAATGTCACGTAAGTTGCTTGAGCCCTAAGAGAAGTATCCACTGTACTCTTGTCCTTTCAGTGCACTTGGCGGCTCCTCGGCTCTTCACATCCCAGCTTTTCCAGGAGGAGGCTGTCTCATTGATTATGTTCCCCAAGTGTGCCACCTGCTCACCAACAAGGTAAAAGCAAGTCCCCTGCCTCCCCAGCCTTGTAAGGCTCCTTCCTCCAATGTCATTTCCCCAGCATCGTGGTGCAGACGCCATCCTCTCCACCCGGTCTTAGTTTCAGCCTCCATCTAACATGGCCTTTCCTGCTCTGAATAGATTTCATCAGTTTCTCTCCCACTTTGTTTGCCCTCCTTCCTTTTCTAAGGATTCTGACCTCCCTGTTCCAGTCTTACCTTCATCTTCTTTAAAATTGGAGGACAATTGCTTTGCAATGTGTTGTTTTCTACCATACAAAAACTTGAATCAGCCATAAGTATATGTATGCGCCCTCCCTCAAGAGCCTCCCTCCCACCTCCCCCACTCACTCACTCCTCTGGGTTGTCATAGGCACTGGGTTAAGCTACCTGTGTTATACAGCACTTTCCCACTAGCTATCTGTTTTACATGTAGTAATGCATATCTTTCAATGCTGCTCTCTCAATTTGTCCCCCTTCTCCTCTCACTGTCTCCACAAGTCTGTTTTCTATGTCTGTGTCTCTATTCCTGCCCTGCAAAAAGGTGCATCAGTACCATTTTTCTTGATTTCATATATATGCATTAATATGCGATACTTGTTTTTCTGACTTACTGTACTGTAAGTTTACAAACAGGCTCTAGGTTCTTCTACTTTACTAGAACTGACTCAAATTGGTTCCTTTTTATGGCTGAGTAATATTCCATTGTATATGTACCACAACTTCTTTATCCATTCACCTGTTGATGGACATCTAGGTTGCTTCCATATCTTGGCTATTGTAAATAGTGCTGCAGTGAACATTGGGGTACATGTGTCTTTTTCAATTATGGTTTTCTCAGGGTATCTGCCCGTTAGTGGGAATGCTGGATCATATGGTAATTTTATTCCTAGTTTTTAAAGGAATCTCCATATTGTTCTCTGTGGTGTCAGTGTCAATTTACATTCCCACCAACAGTGCAAAAAGGGTTCTCTTTTCTCCACACCCTCTCCAGCATTTCTTATTTGTGGATTTTTTTGATGTTGGCCATTCTAACTGGTGTGAGGTGATACCTTATTGTAGTTTTGATTTACATTTCTCCAACAATGAGTGGGAGAAGGCAATGGCATCCCACTCCAGTACTCTTGCCTGGAAAATCCCATGGATGGAGGAGCCTGGTAGGCTCCAGTCCATGGGGTCGCTAAGAGTCGGGCATGACTGAGCGACTTCACTTTCACTTTTCATTTTCATGCATTGGAGAAGGAAATGGCAACCCACTCCAGTGTTCTTGCCTGGAGAATCCCAGGGACAGAGGAGCCTAGTGGGCTACCCTCTATGGGGTTGCACAGAGTCAGACACGACTGAGGCGACTTAGCAGCAGCAGCAGCAGCAACAATGAGTGATGCTGAGCATTTTTTAATGTGTTCATTGGCCATCTGTATGTCTTCTCTGGAGAACTGTCTTCTTAGGTTCTTCATCTTTTAAATATATATCTTCTTATTCTTGAATTTCTATTATGCCGTAAGTTTTTTCTTCTTCTTATGGTTTAAAAAAATTTCAACTCTTTCATTTCCCAATTATTATGTTCGTGTGTGTGTGTGCCAGTAGTTAATATCACAGTGATCCTGTCAAGCGGCTCTCATCTCTTTCTGCTTTTCTGTACAGCACATTTTAATAGTTGGTTCCTGATTCTTCCTGTCATGCCCAGGAACAGTTTGCCAGAGTCCTGCTTGTTGGGACAGGGTTTCCAGGTCAGATTGGCTTATAGCCAGATTATACGGAGAAGGCAATGGCAACCCACTCCAGTACTCTTCCCTGGAAAATCCCATGGATAGGGGAGCCTGGTGGGCTGCAGTCCATGGGGTCACAAAGAGTCGGACACTTACTGAGTGACTTCACTTTGACTTTTCACTTTCATGCATTGGAGAAGGAAATGGCAACCCACTCCAGTGGTCTTGCCTGGAGAATCCCAGGGATTCTGGAGCCTGGGACGGATTATATGGAGAAGGCAATGGCAACCCACTCCAGTACTCTTCCCTGGAAAATCCCATGGACAGAGGAGCCTGGTGGGCTGCAGTCCATGGGGTCACAAAGAGTCGGACACTTACTGAGCGACTTCACTTTGACTTTTCACTTTCATGCATTGGAGAAGGAAATGGCAACCCACTCCAGTGGTCTTGCCTGGAGAATCCCAGGGATTCTGGAGCCTGGGACGGATTATACGGAGAAGGCAATGGCAACCCACTCCAGTACTCTTCCCTGGAAAATCCCATGGACAGAGGAGCCTGGTGGGCTGCCATCTATGGGGTCGCACAGAGTCGGACATGACTGAAGCGACTTAGCAGCAGCAGCAGCATCCAGATTATAGCCAGATTATCTAAAGCTTTCCCTTAGCTGCGTTAATGAGCCTTTACACTGGCAAGTAACTGAGCTTACACTATTGGTTCTTATCAGGTATTTCTGCAAGTATAGAATATACTTGTTAATGTCCAGCCAACTTATTTAGCTAAAAACTGGAGCTATTAGTCCACAGACAATACTTTCTTTCTTCTCCCACATGGACTTAGTTTGCTTAATTCGCCAAATCCTATTTTCTTTGCTTCTGTTGACTTGTTCACAATGGCTTGGAAAATAAATCTTTTGTTTGTCTCTTTCATTCAAAAGATAGCTCATCTCTATATAGAAAATGCTTTAGAAATATAATATTTCAAAGTCTTCAGTATTATTTTTTAAATGTCAAAGGAACTAAAATCTGGCAACTCTGCAGTCTGTGGGCTTGGCACAGATTCTAGGGCGTTTAACTCTCACGGAGTGGTTGCTGTTCATTGGACCAGATTCCCCCAGCCCCTGCCCTCCCACAAAACTGATCAGAGGACAGCATTCTTACTTACAGTGTAGGTTTTACACTGCCTTCAAATCTGTGTCCCAGTATTATAGAGAAAAATGCAAATTTGGTCTTCCAGAACTGAGAAGAAAAGCCTTTTTAAAGCTCTCCAATTGAGATTAATTTCTAGTCATACATTCTCCTCAAAAAAAATTATAATACCATTTTCCCAGAAATACAAGAATCAGTCAGTTTTTCTTATCTGGTTCCCTTTCATTAATTTCACTTGTCTTTCAAAATTGATGTTCTTCTGCTTGCTACAAACGAGGACAGTATGGGCTGCTTTTAGAAACAATCTCTTCAAATGAATTTCCATAATTGCATTGGAATCTATCTTTATAGCCAGTTTTGTTGTGGGTTTCTGTTAAAATGGTTTTCTGTTTTTAAAATCAAGTATACAGAACTGTTTTCATCCCCTTTTTAAACAAAGCCACTTAAGCAAACTTATCATCTGTTTTTCTTTCCCCAAAATAACATTTCTGATCCTACGTTGAGCCTGCAAAGCAAGCACTGTTTTTATAAATTGACATAAAACCCCTATTATATAAATAGAATTGTTTTACTTTTAAAGGGTACAAATGGCTATCAGTACCAATTGTGTCAAGGTTATTTCAAGCACTTTATTTTGAGCTTTTGTTATCCATGGAGACTCAGTGTGGCTACAGCCAATATAAACTATTTGGGGGGTCTTTTTCTCCCACTGTTTCTTTCAGCCATTATAAAGACGTTTTATGAGGAATGTATTTTTGCGTTAGAAACTGATGGGTAAATGACTAACTTTCAGATGCCTAGCTTAATGAGTTCACAATTTTTTTTATAGAAACTGTCACTTGGTGTTAAGAAGGAAATATAAAAAGGCAAAATCGCCTGTTGTAACACTCCTTATTCTGAATGTTACAAACCTAAAAAGAAATAATTGAGCATTACTGTCCTTTTCAATAGGAGTTGTAGTTCAAGATAATCAATTAGGCCCATTTGATGAGAGGAAACTCTTCTTTATGGAGAATGCCAGCTGTTAAATGAGATAGAATGAGAAAATACAAACATACCATTTTTCAGGCCTCAGTTGAAGTAATTGATTCAGACAAGGATCTCCAACAAATACTAAAACCATTAAGGAACTTGATCTTCACATGCTTCGAGGAGTGTACCCCTGGATTACTCATTTTGGCAAAAGGGAACCATTCCCTTACAGTACCGTGGTCTGGCTGACGTCAGCTTAACCAGTGATCAAACTCAGTATCACCTAGGAAGTTTTCTTGCCAAAAATGTTTAACCTGGATCTAATCACACCTTTAGCTCTAACTTCCAATTCATAGGAAATACAGAAGGTAGAGAAAAAAGGAAGGAGACAATCAGAGAGTCTAGAATGCAGGATAAGACAGCCCAATCTCTAAAAAGTCAGTATTAGGCACACACACTCACATCCCAGGAGGTACTATTATTCTATAGTAAAAGACTTTCTAGATTAAATGCCTGATCCCTGTTTATATCCTTGCTTTTTTTTCAAACATATTTTGGGGACAGTTGGGAAGTTTGGAAAATTGTCAGGGTACTAAATAAATTCAGAGAATGAATTACTAAATTTTGTTGAGTGTGATAGCAGTATTGTGATTGTGTAGGAAACTGTCTTGTTTTTCAGAGATGCATGCTGAAGTGTTCAGGGGCACACTGTAATGATGTCTCTAATTTCTTCTGAAACATTTCAGCAAGATTGATTGACAGGTTGATAGATAGGTAGATGGCTAGATAAAGCAACTAGACAAAATATTCACAGTTATTGAAGATAGATGTGGGAATATGGGTGTTCATTTTACTATTCTTTCTACTTCTGTGAATCTTGGAAATTTTACATGATAAAGCATTTAATAATTCCCTACTGTACTCAGCTGTGGGTTCGTGTTCCAGGTGCAGTATGTGATTCAAGGCTATCACAAAAGAAGAGAGTATATTGCTGCCTTCCTCAGCCACTTTGGCACGTAAGTTCTTCATTAAGACCATAAATCAGTGATGCCCTCACATCCTGAGGGGAGGGCTCAATGAAGAAAATAGCAGTTAGTTCTTCCATATGATACCTTTCAGTGCTATTTTGGTTCTTCCTGGTGTGTTGCTCACACTAACGCTCCCAGAAAGACATTTTTTTCAGCTTTGTTTGGCAAATAGAGTCAAATATCTTCCCTGGAGCAGCCACATAACTAGCCCGGAACACCACAGTCAAAGTGGTTGCCATACCTGCTTCTTCGTGCACTCTTTACAGTCTACACAGTACTTTCACCTCCGTCATCACACAGTGGTCATGAGGTGAGCCAGGTGGGCATTCCTGGCACATCCTACAAAGAAAAGCCTATAAAACTTGACCAGTTCAGTCACCTGTGGAAGTCTCAGAGATAGCTGGGGCAGGAACCCTGTTCCTCAGAACTCAGGTCTCCTGATAAGACTCCCACTCCCCACAGGGCCACAGAGATTCAGGAAGGAAATCTGACTTAGACACCAGTGCCATGACTCACACTTGGGATTAGTGTGTTGGAAGAAGGCCCTGCGAGGGAGGAGGGCAGTGTGTAGCTGCAGTCCCAGGGTGGGCGTCTCCTCTGGCCACCCACCCTGTGCTCTGGCCCTTTCCGTCATGCGGCCCGTGCTGGCTGCTCTGCAGCTGTTTCCTTAATGGTGGCAGAGCCCTTATCAACCTCCCACTTAGGGCTTAGCTTGGGGGGTGGTGGGTGGTTACCTTTTCCTCACAGTCTCTTTAAAAGGTGGAGCACACTCTGCCTAAGCACTAAGCATTTTAGTGCTCTCATTACCTCCCACCTCATTCCAGAGAAGATGTGTATATTAAAATTTTAAATCAGTAACTGAAGAAATTAAGATAAAAGGAATGAGAAGATGAAATCAAGAATAAGGTTAGGATATAATTTTTACAAATGTGGCATAATTAAAAGAAAATTTCTGACTCCTCAAGACAATTTCAAGAAATTTTCTTGTTATCCATCGTGGAATTTCTCATATTGCCAAAATAGAGTAACGATATCTAAACAGCATAACTGTTAATGAGTCTCTTAACACTTAAGGTATTTTTCAGCTTTCTTTATGCGCGTTTTGAGAAAGTGTTTATGATATGAACAGTGCTTAATAAATAACTCTGTTAGTCTTCTCATTTTTGAGTAAGATTATTTTTTGTGTATGTTACTGAAAATGAAGATATTAGCACAGTGACCAGCAAAGCCGGGTGTGTGAACCTCAGGGGCATGTGCCTCCCCTCACTCCAGTGGTATTCAAGAAAAGGGTGAACAATTGCGTTTACACTTGTTAACAATTCTTTTTAAATCTCATTCTATGTATGCACATTTTTGTGTTTTATTACACATATAATATAGTAGTACTTGTCTACAACTGCAAAATCATATACAAATACTACCATATACTGTACTATATGCATGATGAGAAGGATTCTGTCAGTGCTTGTTTTTGCTTATGGGGTGCAGTATCTAAAAAGTTCAGATATCAATGTTGTAATATTGAGTAAATTACATATCCAGAAAAGAAATACAAACTGATGAATAAAGTTGTTGACTGAAGTCAGCAGACTTTAATGATGTGTCAACAGTCTTTGAGCAAATCACTCAACCTTCAGTGTCTCAGTTCCTTTACCTTCACAGTGGGGTCAACTGTTCCTTCCTACTTAAACCTGGAGGCCATCAGTATTAATGGTCTGTTTAGTCTGACTCAGCCAGGGAGAAGGCATTTCTAAGGGCAGCAAAGGTCTCCTTGTATGGATGAGAGAGAAAGTTATCCTTGTCCTCTCTGTGTGGTTAGTATTGGCACATTGTGGCCGTGTCACCTGCTGTACACTCAGCTCCAGAGGGAAATGGGGGAGAGGAGCCCATCAGAATTCAGTCTAGGCCCTTCTGTGTTCGGACACTGTTCTCCTTTGACACAGGAGGTATGCATCTCCCATCTGAACCCCACATCCACCCTGCTAATGTTGCTACTTTGTCTTGAGCCCAGTGGGGAAGATCGGGGGACACAAGAGGAAGGATGCCAAGTACTTTGGAAGACAGTCATCTATAATCCTGAACTTAGTAATATTGTCATTGCTTGTGACTGTTCAGTACCTGAATGAAAGTGAGACTGGACAGTCACTGTATAGACCTTGGGTCTTTGCTGCCCTGACTTCTTCATTTGTCCTTTTGCTCATCACTAGTGACTAACATTCGGAGAAGGCAATGGCACGCCACTCCAGTACTCTTGCCTGGAAAATCCCATGGACAGAGGAGCCTGGTAGGCTGCAGTCCATGAGGTTGCTAAGAGTCAGACACGACTGAGCGACTTCACTTTCACTTTTCACTTTCATGCATTGGAGAAGGAAATGGCAACCCACTCCAGTATTCTTGCCTGGAGAATCCCAGGGACGGGGGAGCCTGATGGGCTGCCGTCTGTGGGGTCTCACAGAGTCGGACACGACTGAAGTGACTTAGCAGCAGCAGTGACTCACATTTGCATAGTATTTTGTGGATTGTTATTGTTGTTCTCTCACTAAGTCATGTCCAACTCTTTGCAACCCCATGATCTGTAGCATGCCAGGCTTCCCTGTCCTTCACCATCTCCTGGAGTTTGCTCAAACTCATGTCTACTGAGTCAGCGATACCGTCTAACCATTTTATGGGTGGCCTTACTTGTTTTTCACAACTCCATGATGAAGTTTGCGCATATGATTATATTTGTTTTACAGATAAGGAAACTGAGGCTCCAAAGGCTAAGTGATTTGCCAGAGGTCATAATAGTAAAGCTGTAATTCAAACCTAGATGCTTTCATTCCAAATCCCACATCCTTCCTATGATAGCACTCACTTGTCTTAAATGTATCTTGGATTCAATAACCTTGCTTTATGAATATATTCTTTACTTGGTTCCATCTCTTTGATACCTTGTTTTTATGAAGGTTTTTTGTCTGTGTGTGTTTTTATTACTTAGGGGTGTCGTGGAATATGATGCAGAAGGCTTTACAAAACTCACTCTGTTGCTGATGTGGAAAGATTTTTGTTTCCTTGTACACAGTGAGTATACTTTTGCTATTAGCATGTCAACAAACATTTCTGAATGCACTAAACCACATGTAATAATGAATATAACAGCCTTTAGTGTCCTGACTTAGTTCCTTTTACTTTAGCATAAGTGCATTTACTGCATGATCTCAACCAGGTATAATTTGCTACTTGGGGGATGTATGGTAGTGTCTGGAAACGTTTTTTTTGTCATGATGGTTAGGGGACCAGGGCTGGCTTTGTTGTTCCTGCATCAGTGGGCAGAGGTCAGAGATGCTGTTAAACACCCTCCAGTGCACGGGATAGGCCCCTAAAGCAAAAAGTTATTGAGTCCACAGTGTCGGTAGTGCTGAATTTAAGAAACCCTGTCCTAGAGAGGAGTCTTCCCCAGTGGTGCTAGGAGTAAAGAACCCACCTGCTAATGCAGGAGACGTAGGAGACGCAGGTTCCATCTCTGGGTCAGGAGGATCCCCTGGAGGAGGGCATGGCCACCCACTCCAGTATTCTTGCCTGGAGAATCCCATGAACAGAGGAACCTGGTGGGCTACAGTCCATAGGGTTGCAAAGAATCGGATACCCCTGAAGCAACTTAGCATGCATGCATCCTAGAGAGATTTCTATTTTCTAAGTATCTTTCCACATTCAGGCCTCAAAATCTTCAAGATTAGTCAAAGTGTAGTGCCTTGATCATTTGGTTATCATTCTTACTTTTTAAGGCAGGGGTTCCCAACCTCTAATCCATGGACCAATCCCTCCTGTTAGATCAGTGATGGCATTAGATTAGAAATACAGCACATAATAAATGTAATGCACTTGAATCTCCCCGAACCATCTCCTCCCTGCCCCCAGTCTATGGAAAAATCGCCTTCCACGAAACTGGTCCCTGGTGCCAAAAAGGTTGGGGACCACTGGCTTAAGGTATTTCCCAATAATAACTGCCTTGTCGGGCAGTGCTTCATATGGAGCTCCTACTCTGTATAACTAGTCTTACATGGGACCATCATTTCAAATGCGTCTGAAAAGTGCAAGCATATTGTCTACATTAATTATATGCACAGAAAAGCAGAGTTGGAGAGGTGACAATTTTCATCTTGGGTGTGCCTCTAACTAATTATATGACCTTGTTCAAATTGCTGGGACAAGCCTCCCCCTGCTTTAGTCTCCTCTTATGTCACTGGGGATCGGGTTGTTAAGTCTATAGAGACATCAGCAGATGGAGCTTATCCTGCAATATAGGACCAGGTGGAAGACAGAGTCCCAGTCAAGGCCTCCTGGCACTCTCCTCTTTGCTCACCATCTTCTGTGGCCCTACCCAGCTGAGCTGTATACTAGTGCTTCCAGCTCTTACTTTTGATTCTGACCTTTTGTATCACAGCTTTGGTTTTCTGTTCTGAGTGTTAATTCCTTTCTGAGATTTCACTTCCTATTTGCCATGTCCGCTTTGCCCCACCATCTTGATCCTGTGATTCTGTGATTCTGTTTCTAGCTTGGTAATCTGACCCTAGATCCTGAGTATATGCTTGGTTTGTCTTTCATGACCCTGGACAGCTGCCTGGGAGATTAGTCTGGTGTGTTTCCTCTAGGCCGGCTCAGCAAGAGGGGTCTGTAACCTGCCACAAATGGTGGTGGCTGTGGGCAGAGGCCTCCCAGAGGAGCTGTGAGAGAAGGATTCAGAAGGAGGGACACATGGAGAGACAGTTAGAAACAGTAAATTACCAAAGTGGCATGAAATCTCAACAGTCTTCCTGAAAACTTACTTTGGTCTCCTGGCCATGATTCCACTTTCAAAAAAGATGTTGTTCAGTCACTAAGTTGTATGTATCCAACTCTTTGCAAGCCAGGCTTCCCTGTCCTTCACCATCTCCCAGAGTTTGCTCAGATTCATGTTCACTGAGTCTTTGATGCCATCCAACCATCTCATCCTCTGTTGCCTCCTTCTCCGCCTGCCCTCATTCTTTCCTAACATCAGAGTCTTTTCCAGTGAGTCAGCTCTTCTAGGTGACCAAAGTATTGGAGATTCAGCTTCAGCATCAGTCCTTTCAATGAATATTTAGGGTTGATTTCCTTTAGGATTGACTGATTTGATCTCCTTGCAGTCCAAAGGACTCTAAAGAGTCTTCCCCAGCACCAAAGTTCAAAAGTAAAAATTCTTTGGCACTCAGCCTTCTTTATGGTCCAACTCTCACATCTGTACATGACTACTGGAAAAATCATAGCTTTAACTATACGGACTTTTGTCAACAAAGTGATATCTCTGCTTTTTAATATGCTATCTAGGTTTGTCATAGCTTTTCTTCCAAGGAGCATCATCAAAAAAGATGATGTCAGGTCATACCAGATATATGGAAAAAAGAAATCCTTGGCACTGATCTTTCTCGCTGTGTTTTCCACATGGGACTCAAGAATGGCTGCTCTGGTGGTGCTGGCCGGAGAGGTGTTCAGAGACAAAAGAGCGCCCGCCTCTCAGTTCCTGTTAGCTCTCTTCTCAGTGTGCTCAGTGTTACAGCAATTCCTGTTCCTTAGGAAGCTCTACTCCCCAAAGAATATTTTCTCCATAGTACAGTGTCCAGTATTTCTTAAAGCTCCTTCTCTATCTTCCTTTGTCGGACATGCAGAATTAAGTCCCAGAGTCATATTTTCAAAGTTACAGTTTCATTTAGTTTTGATTACTTCTTCAGAAACATAGAACCCCCAGACACTCATTAGAACAGGTACAGGGACCTTGAGGTTTGTATAATTAACTCTTTCCAAAGTGTTTCCTCAGGCTCTTACTCCTTTCTTCCCCAGCCCATTTGCTCCCTGCTCTTAGCATCATGGCCACATTCTTGGCTCTTTGGCAGGTAAGATCTTATACAGACAAGGGACAGAATCAAGGGACTTTGATGCTATTTACTACTTAAATAAGTTATTTCCACCCTTTGCTTCTTATATCTAAAATGTAGGACTTGCTACCTTATCAGAGTGAAACTTGGTTGTTGTTGTTCAGTCACTAAGTCCTGTCCTGCTCTTTGTGACCCTATGGACTGCAGCACACCAAGCTTGATTAGGTAATGCATTTTATTCAGTCATACTGTTAAGCATCTGAAACTTACCTTCTTTGGGAAATAGCTGCTTGCTAGGTTTTAACCCCCAAGGGACTACTTGTTGCTTTTGTTCTTGCCATGAAGATGGGAGTTGAATATGAAGTGGCAGAGACTTAATGATAGAACATTGCAGTGAATTATTCTGAGACCCCAAGAACATGAAAAAGAAAGAAGTGCCTAGAGATGGAGCCAGTTTTCTGTGGCTGGCTCACTAATTCATGGAGATTGAAGAGCTGGCAGGACACGAAATAATGTCTCTGATCTCCCCCACCCTCTGTTCTGCCCAGGCCTGGGAAGAAGACTTTTGAGAGGATAGGTGCTGGCAGGAATTCTGAGCCTTTTGGATGCTATAGGAAAGAGGCACTGTTCTCTTGAGGCCAGTGGCTCTGACCTCAGCCTTTGCCAGAGCGCGGAAGCAAAAATGCCCTAGGGGAAAACATTGTACACATTCTTGGATCTCTCAGGAGACACTGCAACTTCCTGGCATTCTGGTGGTTCCAGGAGTGGGAGCTGTGGCCATGATTATGGCCAGGGAGTATTTTTATCCATTTATTCCTTCTTTCCTTCCTTCATCTAGATCAGTATATCACAAGATTTGGAACCACAGCAAGAGCAAGTACTTGCTCTCATTCAGAAACTGTTTTCAGAAAGGTTTCCTGGTCACCATCTAAGAATTATCTGTAGTGGTTAAATATGTAATTCTGTATTTGTCAAGCTGTTTTTACCTCTGGAGGTAGATGCGGTCTTTAAACCAGCAGCTTTTCAGAATGCTGGGCGACAAGGGAACCAGAGAGCAAGGCATAGTAATGCAGAACAAAAGTAACCACTGGGGAAAATTGACTCTTGGGCCCCTGTCAGCCACACTGGATGGAGGGCAGCTGCCTAACTTCACAGGGTTGCTGCTTGGAAGCAGAGGGTATTAGGATTGTGACAGAATGAGAAGCTGTCTTTTCCCATTACCTGCAATCCCTGTAAATGACCCTTTGAGTCATTCAGCCTGGACCATAGGCCTTCTCTCCCTGCAAAACACCTATTAGACGAAATCTGACTGTTTTAGGTGTTCCATTTCATTTCATCTCTATGCCTAACCCAATCAATTTAGCCCAATGCAACTGAGTTCTGAGTTTATGGAGAACCTGCTGTGTGCTCAGTATTGTGCTACGTCCCAGAGGATATAAGTAAATAACTCAGGCTTGACCTTAAGACAGTTGGAGTCTACACAAGGGTTGACTGCCTACAGCCTATGGGCCAAACTCCACCCTCAGTCTATTTTTATATGGCCCTCGAGCTGAGAATGGTTTTTATGTTTTTAAAGGGTTGTTGAGGAGGGATGAGAAGAATATGCAACAAAAATGATAAAGTCTCAAATATTTACCCTTTGACTCTTTACAAAGTTTGCCAACCCCTGACCTAGTTAATGAGACAAGAGATCAGATAAAGGTGAAGTATACTGATATGCATTTTTTAAAAGCAAATATTTTGTGAGCTTGCTTACTGTATACAAGGCACAAAGTGATATATAGCCCAGAGAAAACTTCATGTATTTTATATATGAGAGAATTAGAAAGACACCCTCCCTAATGGAGTCTAATAAGAGAAAGAGACAATAAAGAAGTAAACTAACAAATATATGTTACAAATGGTCATAAATACCATAATGGAGCAAAACAGAGGGCTTTGAAAGAGCTTAAAAGGGGAGCTGTTGTTAGGATGGTCAGGGAAGCCTTCTCATAGGAGGTGACAATTCAACTGAGACCTTGATGAGCAGTTATTCAGATTCAGGGAGATTTCAGGTGGGGAAATGTCAGCTTCCGCAAAGAGCTACAAAAGGCAGTAAAGAATTCTGCATGCGCCCGAGTGGCTGGAGCTCAGTGAGCAAGGAGAGAGTCATACAAGAGAGGTTAGAAAGAGAGTCAGGGCCGGGTACGAGTGCCTCACAGGCTGTATGTATCAGGATGGAGTAGCAGGTGCTTGAAAAACAATGGTTTAACCAAAATAGAAGTTTATTTCTTTCTTGTGTATAAACAAGCAGTCCAGGGCAGGAATGACAAATCCAAAGGACACGTGGGACCAAAATTCCTTCAGGCTTTATCCTCTATCATCCTTTGGTGTGGTTTTCTTGCTTAAAGTCCAAAAAAGCTGTTGGAACTCTAACCGTCACATCCATTATCCAAGTAACAGAATAGATAAATGATGGAAAGAGGGTGCAGACCTTCTCGTTTACTGAGACTTAGTTCATATGGCCTCAGCATGTGTGCTCAGGCAGACTGGGAAATGTAGTTCTTTTTCTGGGGCAACAAATGCCCAGCTAAAAATCAGAGTTCTTTTAACTTGAGTGAGAAAGAGAGAATGGCTATTGAGTAAGCAACTTCTAGTCTCTTTCAATCCAAGGAGAGGAATTTAGATATAGGTCAGATTTCTGTCAGAAAATGGATGGCACATCACACAGGTGGTGGTGGTTTAGTTGCTAAGTCGTGTTCGACTCTTGAGACCCCATGGACTGTATCCCGCCAGGCTCCTCTGTCCATGGGGATTCTCCAGGCAAGAATACTGGAGTGGGTTGCCATTTCCTTCTCCAGGGGATCTTCCCAACCCAGGAATCGAACCCAGGTCTCCTGCATTGCAGGCAGATTCTTTACTGATGGAGCTATGAGAGAAGCCCCATTACATCTCAGGGGTACCTAGGGAGAATTCAGTGGAACCAAAAGGGCTGATTAGCCACAGCAATAGGGAGTCATGACCTTCCCTAGGACCCCTGGGGTGAGAGGAGAGTGTGGGTACCAGAAGCTGGAAAGAACTATAGTTGTTGCTGTAGGAAGGGGTTTTCTGGCAGGAACTGGGGACGGCCTTTCATTGAGGAGTGTGGATACTACTAACAGATGCAGGAAGGATTATTTCTACTTTCAGTTCTGTCTGTTTTGTTCTTAGGTACATGTCCATTCATAATTGTTTCATCCTCCAACGTTTTGACCTTTTTATCATTATGAAATATTCCTCTTTGTCTCTAGTGATATGTCTGAACTTAAAGTCTATTTCATCTGATATTAATAACCTGCTCTAGCTCTATTTTGTTTATTGTTTGCTTGGTATACCTTTTCCAGCTCACTGCTTTCAAACTTTTTTTTTTTTTCCCTAAATGCCTTTAAATCTAAGTGTGTCTCATAGATAGCATATGTTTGGGTTTTGCTTTCGTATGCATTTAAAGAAACTCTGCTGTTTTATTAAGATAGTTTACTCCATTGACATTGTATGTAATTGTTGGTATGGTTGGATTGGGGGCTGCCATTTTGATATGTTTTCTCTTTGTCTCATTCTTTTTTTGTTCCTCTTTTACTGCCTCATTTGTGTCAAGCAGAATTTTTTAGTGTACTGTTTTGATTGTTGATATTTCAGCTACCATTTGGTTGTTATTTTCGTAGCAGTCTTTTCTAGATATCTCAGTATGCATCTTTAGCTGACCCAGTCTACTTCGAGATTAATGATGACTTGATTCTGGTAAAATATAACAATTTTGCCCCTCTGCCTCTCCCTTTATTGTGCTCTTATTGTCATATATGTTATAGTGATATGTGTCACTATGTAAATACAACAGTACAGCTTTTTGTATTATTGTTATAAATAATCTTATATTTTTCAAAAAAAGTTAAAAGAAGGTAATAATTTTCTTTGTATTTTGCTCGGTCCATTATTTAAGGTACATCTTAGTAGGACCTTGTTACTCCATTTCATAGTTGTAGTAGAGGCAGAGGGAAGTGGCAGGGTTTATTTTTTCTAGCAGATGATGAGTTTTTACTCTGATTTTTTTCCTTTATTTTAAATAATTAAAAGTTAACACAGTTTTCTTTTTTTTTTTTTTAACTTTACAATATTGTATTGGTTTTGCCATATATCAAAATGAATCTGCCACAGGTATACATGTGTTCCCCATCCTGAATCCTCCTCCCTCCCCATACCATCCCTCTGGGTTGTCATTATATATGTTCTTAATATACTTTTCGTATTTGTTTTTATCTGTCTCTTTCCATTCATTCATTACTTTTAAGCTTACTTTTAAACTGTTCAGAAAACAGTTATTTTACTTTATAAAGAGCTCAGTTTCTGGTAAGTTTTTTTTTTTTTTTTTTAAGCTAGAGGAGATTGACATCTGCAGACTAATTTTGCTAGTCATTTAAATAATTCTTTCCTCATAGGCCTGTAATCAAGGCCAATAAGCTAGAAATCAGGACAGCTTTTGAAATTTTAAGTAAAAATCAGAGGCTTCTGTTTATTGTTGCAAATGCCCCTTCCAAGCTCTGATTGTGTTAGGCTGTGTGATTGCTGGTCTAACCAAGGAAATTATTTACATTGATGTATCACTGTCTTTTCACCACTCAAGGCAGAGCTATTAAAGTGACAGCTACTCATCTCCTGAGCAAAGTGGTGTGAACTCATCTCTTTGTCACAGAAACAAAGTCTTGTAGAATATTTAGCAGCAGCAAACAAGATAGCTACTAGATAATTTAGTAAAACCCCAACTGTGCGGTTTCCCAAACCTACTTACTTTTTGAATACAGATCACATTTTTATATAAATAAGCAGATTTGAAGAGTAAATCAGTCAACAAAGTGATTAAAACTAGGATATGCATGAGAATTCATTTCAAACCAGATTTATGAAAAGTAATATAATTTTAGAATTAGTATACTTAGATCAGGCATATATCAAACTTCATGATTTAATTTTATCATTTTGGTAGAAATAATAACTATCAAAGCAACAAGAACTAAAATTGATTATGAACAAAAGGCGAAACCAATCAATTCTCTGTACTGTTCAAAATGATTTAAAAATACAGAAAAAGATAAAATCTGCTATCTAATGCAAAATGCCTTTTTGCTTTGATTAAGAGAACTATGGGTCTTTTAGATACTTTAAACATTTGGGTTAATTTTTATCCTGGACTTCCTTGAAAGTGGTTAGCTCTGCTGGGCAAAGTGGTTTTTGTCTTTTGATTACACACACAAACACACCCTATTCAAGGTTTACAGCTCAAATAACTCCAATCCTTTAGAAACCACTATCACTATTTTGATTCAGATTGAAACTTCTGTTTCATGTTGAGAGTTTACTTCCAGAAAGTCTTTTTTTTGTAATTTCTGACAATGATCTGAGAATTGTTTCATTAATTTTCATCGGGAATATTCTCTTCATTAGATTACCTTGTGAGACCTTTTCAGTGACTTTAAAGGACTTGTAAGGAAAGAGGTTGTGAATATCAGGTCAGTTCAGCTCAGTCACTCAGTCGTGTCCAACTCTTTGCGACCTATGGACTGCAGCACGCAAGGCTTCCCTGTCCATCACTAGCTCCTGGAGTTTACTCAGACTCATGTCCACTGAGTCAGTGATGCCATCCAACCATCTCATCCTCTGTTGTCCCCTTCTCCTCCCACCTTCAATCTTCCCCAGCATCAGGGTCTGTTCAAATGAATCAGCTCTTCGCATCAGGTGGCCAAAGTATTGGAGTTTCAGCTTCAACATCAGTCCTTCCAATGAATATTCAGGACTGATTTCCTTTAGGATTGACTGGTTGGATCTCCTTGCTGTCCAAGGAGCTCTCAAGAGTCTTCTCCAACACCACAGTTCAGAAGCATTAATTCTTCAGCGCTCAGCTTTCTTTATAGTCCAACTCTCACATCCATACATGACTCCTGGAAAAATCATAGCTTTGACTGACAGACCTTTATTGACAAAGTAGTGTCTCTGCTTTTTAATCTGGTGTCTAGGTTGGTCATAGCTTTTCTTTCAAGGAACAAGTGTCTTTTAATTCCACACGATTCCAAATACCTTCTTATATATGTTATAGTATTCTTTTCAACTGTAATTATTGGATTAGTGCAATTGCTAAAGTGAATTTATCTGATTTAAGAAAGGTCATGAAAACTCAGTGTTTTTAACTTAAAAATGTTTGTAACTGCTTTTGAATTAACAAATTATAACACAACAAGGCACCTAACTCAATGAAAGAAAGGACTCATTTTACAGAGAGTAACTTTTATAGTATCAATCTCATTTAGTCTAACCTTTCCTTAGAATTAATTTTGAGATATTATTGAAACATGGGCATTATTTTGGTGTAAAACTTTTGGTGTTGTTGAAGATAATAGTTATGGTAACAGTAGGTAGCAGATATTAACTGTATACCATGCTCCAGACACTGTTCTCAATATTTGTGCATATATATATGTGTGTGTATGTGTGTGTGTGTGTGCGTGTATATATACATATATATAAAAATATATGTAGTTATTCTTCCTCTTCATCCTTCTGAGGATAATTACTAGTAGTTCCCCATTTTACAAATGACAAATCTGTGGCACAGAAAGAATAAATATATTCACTGTGACAGAGTTGGGATTTAAATCCACGAACCGATTCCAGAGCTCATATGAAAATGAACTGCATTTCTACAATGGCTTCATGTCATTGGTTGGCAGTGTCCCCACAAATGTGATGAATGTTGCAAGCCTTTGGAGTTTTACAGAGAACTGTGAGTCCCAGGAACTAAAGTAAAGGGTCAGTGTCCATCCATGCAGTGGGAGATAGGCATGTAGTGTCTCATCTGCCAGGAACATGGGTGAACATCTCACCAATGATGTTACTGATTTGAAAGCAGTGGGGTATAAAACTGGTGTTGCTCCTCAATGGTGGTAACAGTTTGTCCAGCTGTGATCCCCTGTCCAGTGGCACAGGTATATTGGCTCAAGAAGGGTTTCACTCTGTGGCCATAGGAAGACAAAAATAAGTGGTTTAATTAAGGAATTACCAGCTCCTGCAGCCACTATGAAAAACAGTATGGAAGTTCCTTAAAAAACTAAAAATAAAATTACCATATGATCCAGTAATCCCCCTACAGGGCATATAGCCAGAAAAGATAAAAACTCTTAATTCCAAAAGATATAATACATGCATCCCAATGTTCATAACAGTACTATTTACAGTAACCAAGATATGGAAGCAACCTAGGTGTCCATCAGCAGATGAGTAGATAAAGAAGATACGGTATACATACAAAATAGAGTATTACTCAGCCATAGAAGAGAATGAAATATTGTCATTTGCAGCAACATGGATAGACATAGAGATGATCAAACTAAGTGAAGTAAGTCAGACAAAGACAGATATTATATGATATCACTTATTTGTGAAATCTAAAAAAATAATACAAATGAACATATTTAGAAACAGAAACTCATACATAGAAATCAAACTTAGGGTTATCAAAGCAGAAAGGGGGAAGGAGATAAATTAAGAGTATGGGATTAACAGAGACACACTATTATATATAAAATAGATAAGGGTTTTTACTGTATAGCATAGGGAATTCAAAAGCTTGTAATAACTTATAATGGAGAAGAGTGTCAAAAGAATGTGTGTGTGTGTGTGTGTGTGTGTGAGTGTGTATGTGTGTATCTGAATCATTTTGCTATATACCTGAAACTAATACAATATTGTAAATCAACTATAGTTTAATTTTTTAATAATGAAGATTTGGAAAAAAACAAACCAAAATGAACAAAAAAGAATTACCAGTTCCTAATTATTAAAAACTAGATTTAAGCTGTTGAGACATAGTGAACGTGGTCAGTTAGAATGGTTCATTATATAAAGACTTTGCAAACCTACAAAGTCAAATGTTATGTGAGCCAAATAGGCAACATAGATGGAGTAGCCCAGGTTCTAAGACAAGAGGGTGTGGTAGGAACTGTGGCAAGCTGCAGACTCCTTTACATTATTTAAAAAACTTTTAATATATAGAGTACAATGCAAGCATTTCTGTGGGCTTGATCTATCCTGAAAGTCTATGAAACTTTTTTAAAAAAATATTTTTTAACACTTTTTATTATAAAAAATTTCAAACAAAACACAAAAAGAAAAATATAATGAACCCCCATGTACCCATCATCCATATTGCAATTTTGTCTACCTTATTTCTTTTTTTTTAATTTTCTGAAATATTTTGCAGCATATGTGAAATATGATCTCACCTATAATTCAGCGTGTATCTCTAGCAGATAAGAAAATTTTCAAAGAAGATGTAACCAAAATAACATTACATCTAAAATTATTTAACATTATCTAATAGCCAGTCTATGTTCAAATTTTCCTATTTGTCTCAGACATGTTTCTTTTTTGTTTTTTGTTCTTTTTTTACAGTTCGTTTTGTTCAAAGCAGGATCCAAATAAGTCAAGACCCATAAATCTTGAAAAATCTTTCTTTAGAAATGTGGGCCCAAGTAATGGGTATCACTACCCATTTTCCTTGCCCTAAATTTAGTTTAAAAAGCTAAGGAGTGAAATCGTTGAAGACATCACTTCACCCATGGGCCCATAGAAGACAGCTTCTCACATTAGTGTACTACCTTCCAGTTTCAAAAGTGCTTTTTATCATCTTGTTTACAATATGAGCTATCTATCTCTATGCCAGTTTTGGATAGAATTCCTAGCACTTGAATGAATGGTCAGAGGCCATCTTGCCTAGGGATTTTTAATTTTTTTTATGCCAAAGACTCCTTTGGTGAACCCTATAGATTCATCCTTCAGTGTTTTAAAATGCATTAAGTGTATAGTATACTACAAGGAAACCAATTAAAGTGCTGTTACTACATCTTTAAAAAATAATAACAGAGATATAATTCTTTTTAAATACCTTAAATAACCATATCCACGGCAAATCTAATAATCACTGCAATTTTGAAGTAGTGACGAACATAGACTATTTTGAAAATATGAGCAACAACCACAATGTGATATAAAAATACCTGTGATCTTTCTTGATACCAAAGTCAGGGTACTGCTAACAGTGCTACAGATGGTTGCCTGCATTCATAATTAGAAGAAATGCTAAATTTCAGTTAAAAGTAGTGAATATAAAGATATACATTTTTCCCATGAAAGTTCCAAGATGCCCTGAATTTTATCCAAGGACCTTTGTGGAAGGCAAGGAAGAGAAGGGGGTTGCATGGACCTCAGATTAAGAATCTCTGAAAACCTGTGTTACAGGAGTAGGATGTGGCTCAGTGGCTGACCTGGGGCCATGCATGATGTTAGGGGAAGAATAGGACTAGAAACCAGGTTTCCTAAATCCAATTGTTTTTCCTGTGTTTGAATGGCTCAGTTCCAAGATACTAAGATAGGTGAGCACTTTTATAACAGTATGTGTTCAGTATTGTACTGCTGATATCTTAACACTAGCCTGAAGAACTAAATAATGTTCAGCATAAGGAAAATGCCAGAAAATAATGCTCAGATTTGAGGTTTAATGGCTTTTTCATTTACATATTGTATACTTCCTAACTGTACAAGTGCAACTTTCATAAGTCAGTGAGGCAGATTTTACCATGAGGATAGCAAGAAGTTACTGAAGGGACTTCCCTGGTGGTCCAATCTGCCTTCCAGTGCATTTGACCCCTGGTTGGGGAGTTAAGACCCCACAGGCCATGTCCCAACTGAGCCTGTGTGCCAGAACTGGAGAGAATCTGAGCACCGCAACAAAAGATCCTGTGTGACATGACTAAGACCCCAAACCAAAAATAAATAAATAAATATATTTTTTAAAGTCATGTAGCCTTAAAAAAAAAAAAAAGTCACTGAAGAATGCCTAATAGAGAAGGGACAAATATTTGCTTTTCATAAAAACAGATTATTCTCATATATAGATGATTTGAAACGTGAACCAGGAAATCGGAAAGATAGATTAGGCAAAAGATGATTAGACCAGAACTAGAGCGGTCATAATAGAGATGAAGGGAAAGAAGATATTTCCAGAAATATTTTGGAAGTAAAACTGGCAAAACTGAGTAATTGCTCCCAGTGAAGGAATGAAAAGTAGGATGATTCCCAGCTTTCTTCCATAAGCATCTGTTAGCCGATGATGCCAACCACTTGGAGCAGGGGTTATGTGAGGAGGAGCAGATTTGAAAATGCTGAGCCCAGTTTGGGATATGTTGAGTTTTATGAGCCACTGGATATCCAGGTGAAGAATCAATGAATGAACATTTACATAAAATGAACGTGTGGTGGAGATTCTCACGGGCTTCACCTGGAGTCCATCCCAAGCTAGAAACCTCTGGTCATCCCCAGTCTGGACGATTCAGAACTATTTGGCCTGACTGAACCCTTAACAAAAGGATTCAGTCATACGTCACACTGACAGAGTTTTGGTTTGAAACTTGAAACCTTGTTGGTAACTTTTCCTCCTATAGAGGTGGTCCAGATTCTTAACATGGTCTGGTGTGGAATGTACTGTAAGAGGCTTTAGGGAGTGATTTCTGAACTGAGAATGACCTTTGGGTAAATTTAAACCCTTGTGTTCAGATAGGTGAAGTGAATGTCAAGACACAATTGAAACGACAAATACCGTGTGATTCTACTTGTATGAGGTACCTACAGTAGTCAGTGTCACAGACCGAAAGCGGAATAGAGGTTACCAGGGAAGAGGCAGACGGGGAGTGGGGCGTTGTTGTTTAACAGGGAGAGGTTCAGTTTGGGAAAAGTCCTGGAGATGGATGGTGGTGCTGTTTGCCCAGCACTGTCAGTGTACTTAAAGCCACAGAACCGTACATTCAAAAATGGCTGAAATGGTAAGTTTTATGTTCTACCACAATTTGAAAAATGAAGAAATAAAAAAACCAATTCATTAGTAGGCAGGCATCTTATTGACCACATTTCTTCAGTCTTAGTTAACCTGGTATTTTTTTCTCTTCAATTCATTCTCAGAGGATACTGAGATGATAAGAAGTGCCTTCTGGTGATAGGTGATGATGATAGTGATCATGATGATGCCATTGTCTTATTAATACATAAATAAAATCACTTATTGAATGCTCATTATGTGCAAAGTGCTGTGCTAAGTAGTACTTAACGTTCCTAATTCCATGTACTTCTCTCAACAGCCTTATAAGATGGCTACTTATCCCCATTCTACAGTAGAGAAAACTGAAGCACCTAGAAATAAAGTAACTTGCCGGGGTCACCTAGCTAGTAGTTGAGGGAACAGCATTTGAACTAAGACCTTTCCAGAACTCTTGTTCTCCACATTCACTAAAGCTTCCCAGCCCATGTCCTGGGACACACTCATGGGGTGGGGACAAGCTCCAGGTAGCCTGCTGATCATTTCAGTCCTTGGAAATAAGGACTGGGCTCAGGACTGGCTCCTATAGTTAGTGATCTCTGTCTGCCTTACATAATTTTCCTGTTGTGCCATAAAATAGCTTTACATATTTTTCCTGTTCTGCCATAAAATCATAGCACTTTCCGAGTTCAGTTCAGTCACTCAGTCATGTCTGATTCTTTGTGACCCCATGAGCTGCAGCACAACAGGCCTCCCTGTCCAACACCAACTCCTGGAGCCTACCCAAACTCATGTCCATTGAGTCGGTGATGCCATCCAACCATCTCATCCTCTCTTGTCCCCTTCTCCTCCTGCCCTCAATCTTTCCCAACATCAGGGTCTTTTCAAATGAGTCAGCGCTTCATATCAGGTGGCCAAAGTATTGGAGTTTTCAGCTTCAACATCAGTCCTTCCAATGAATGCCCAAGACTGATCTCCTTTAGGATGGACTGGTTGGATCTCCTTGCAGTCCAAGGGACTCTGAAGGGTCTTCTCCAACACCACAGTTTAGAAGCATCAATTCTTCGGTGCTCAGCTTTGTTTATAGTCCAACTCTCATATCCATACATGACTACAGGAAAAACCATTGCCTTGACTAGATGGACCTTTGTTGACAAAGTAATGTCTCTGCTTTTTAATATGCTCTCTAGGTTGGTCATAACTTTCCTTCCAAGGAGTAAGTGTCTTTTAATTTCATGGCTGCAATCACCATCTGCAGCAATTTTGGAGCCCCCAAAAAATCAAGTCAGCCACTGTTTCCACTGTTTCCCCATCTATTTGCCATGAAGTAATGGCACCTGATGCCATGATCTTAGTTTTCTGAATGTTGAGTTTTAAGCCAACTTTTTCACTCTCCTCTTTCACCTTCATCAAGAGGCTCTTTAGTTCCTCTTCACTTTCTGGCATAAGGGTGGTGTCATCTGCATATCTGAGGTTATTGATATTTCTCCTGGCAATCTTGATTCCAGCTTGTGCTTTGTCCAGCCCAGCAGTTTCTCATGATGTACTCTGCATAGAAGTTAAATAAGCAGGGTGACAATATACAGCCTTGACGTACTCCGTTTCCTATTTGGAACCAGTTTGTTGTTCCATTTCCAGTTCTAACTGTTGCTTCCTGACCTGCATACAGGTTTCTCAAGAGGCAGGTCAGGTGGTCTGGTATTCCCATCTCTTTCAGAATTTTCCACAGTTTATTGTGATCCACACAATCAAAGGCTTTGGCATAGTTAATAAAGGAGAAATAGATGTTTTTCTGGAGCCCTCTAGCTTTTTTGATGATCCAGCGGATCATCAAATTTGATTTGGCAACTTGATTTCTGGTTCCTCTGCCTTTTCTAAAACCAGCTTGAACATTTGAAAGTTCACATTCTGTGAGAATGTGGTCCACTGGAGAAGGGAATGGCAAACCACTTCAGTACTCCTGCCTTGAGAACCCCATGAACAGTATGAAAAGGCAAAAAGATAGGACACTGAAAGATTAACTCCCCAGGTCGGTAGTTGCCCAATATGCTACTGGAGATCAGTGAAGAAATAACTCCAGAAAGAATGAAGGGATTGGAGCCAAAGCAAAAATAGCACCCAGTTGTGGATGTGACTGGTGATAGAAGAAGCAAGGTCCAATGCCGTAAAGAGCAATATCGCATAGGAAGCTGGAATGTGAGGTCCATGAATCAAGGCAAATTGGAAGTGGTCAAACAGAAGATGGCAAGAGTGAACGTTGACATTCTAGGAATCAGCAAACTGAAATGGACTACAACGGGTGAATTTAACTCAGATGACCATTGTATCTACTACTGTGGGCAAGAATCCCTTAAAAGAAATGGAGTAACCATCATAGTCAACAAAAGAGTCCAAAATGCAGTACTTGGATGCAATCTCAAAAACAACAGAATGATCTCTGTTTGTTTCCAAGGCAAACCATTCAATATCACAGTAATCCAAGTCTATGCCGTGACCAGTAACACTGAAGAAGCTGAAGTTGAATGGTTCTATGAAGACCTACAAGACCTTTTAGAACTAACACCCAAGAAAGATGTTCTTTTCATTATAGGGGACTGGAATGCAAAAGTAGGAAGTCAAGAAACACCTGGAGTAACAGGCAAATTTGGCCTTGGAGTACAGAATGAAGCAGGGCAAAGGCTAATAGAGTTTTGCCAAGAGAATGCACTGGTCATAGAAAACACCCTCTTCCAACAACACAAGAGAAGACTTTACACATGGGCATCACCAGATGGCCAACACCGAAATCAGATTGATTGTATTCTTTGCAGCCAAATATGGAGAAGCTCTATACAGTCAGCAAAAATAAGACCAGGAGCTGACTGGCTCAGATCATGAACTCCTTATTGCCAAATTCAAACTTTCTGAGTACATGCTATCATTTGAAAGCGGTTGGGGAGCACAGTATATAAATTATATAACAGTATGTATGCAACATAATACTATACTGCCTCTTCTATAACAATCAAAAGACTCTGTGTGTGTGATCAAGAGAGTGCCTACCCTAGTGTACATGAGGGTTTGAATTCTGAGTCTTAGTTCTTTTGTGTAAATGAGTTATTTATCCCTGCGTTACTTCTGATGCTCCCAACTATGAATCTGTCTCTTTGTACTGTGAGTCTTTTGAACTCTCCCAAGTGTTGAAAAGGTGGATTAAGAGTTCCCTGTCTCTAGGGAGACCATAGTACCCACCAGTGATCAGCACTTTGCATACAGGGGAGCTTAGTGAAGATAATTACAAAAATGAATCTCTCCATGCGGCCATGGAATTAGCAACTACATTCACATTTAAAATGCCACGCACCCAGCAATCGCTGACCTAAACCCGTGTCTGAACTCAGTTTGTTTCCCAATAAAGATACAAGTTTAGTTCTGTGCATGTTTCTAGTTCGTCTGTTAGGCTGGGTCTTACTTCGCTTTATAGACCCTAACATTTGTGGAAATGGAGTTCGCCTTTTTATGTCCTCCCAGGTGGCAGCTGCGTGTAACTCCATGAACATTTAAGCATATTCTTCGTGACAGGCACCATACTGAATGCTAAAGATAGAGGGCTGAAGGGGACATGTTCATTTTCCAAAGGAACTCGCAGTCTGCTATACTCAAATTCCCTGAGGCTTTTCCTAATAAACACTCTTCTTTTTTTAAAATCTCTTCTGCTATGCTAATATTTCTTATTTTTCCATTTGGCTGTAGCATGGAAACCTCATATGTTTTGTAAACTGTCTCCTATGTCAGACAAATTAAAAGAATTTGCAAAGTTTATGCTTCGGTTCATGTTTGGTTGAGACTTCAGAAATGAACTGTGGTCTCAGCAAAGCATCTCCCAATGGCATAGCCTCTGTTTTATGTTGAAAGAATGGAGAGGGCCAAACCTTCTGTTCAAACTGTTCCACCACAGTCAGTCAATGAGAAGGTAGAAGCCATTTCGATTGGGACAGTGCTGGAACACTGTATTTACAAGAAAATGAAAACATGCGCACTTGGCCTTCAACCAAGAGGACAGAATACTTCAAAAGGCCCATTCTTCTGGAAGGTGAACAGCCCAAGATTGCAGGCTTAGTGGACTCCACAGAGAGTAAACAGAAAGAGACTATACACTCTAAGGTTCAAAGACGGTTCACTCCACATCATTGACTGTTTCCATTATTGCCGAGATGGTGAAAGCTGCAGAAAACCAACACAGTCAGAAAGAACTGCTTCTTGATTTCAGCTTTTCAAATTTAATTCTTGTAACAACTAGAAAGTCCTTTGAGACAACCCAGGTTTTACTTTGGTACCCTGAGAGCATTTGTGTTTTAAACTGCTTAAAACCCAGAGGAAGTCCTGACTGGTGGTTATAGAGCAGATATGGGAGGAAAGAGCTCAGCTGCTATTTCTAATCTCCTTTTGTCTGGTTGACTGAGTTAGGTCAGCCTCAGTTTCCCCATATAAAGTGATCATTTAATTAATTGGTGTTCTGAAACATTGTAATAAGCTAAGGAGCAGAAAATTGAAAAGC
Source organism: Bos mutus (assembly GCF_027580195.1). Classification (NCBI taxonomy): domain Eukaryota; kingdom Metazoa; phylum Chordata; class Mammalia; order Artiodactyla; family Bovidae; genus Bos; species Bos mutus. The sequence goes on from NC_091627.1 coordinate 35,285,787, forward strand.
AAGAGTAGCAGTTCCAGTGGTCCCCTGCTCCATGATTCCTGGGTATTTCCAATTTGGAGAGACAGGAAGGAGGTAAGACCTCGTCCAGAATTCTCTGGCATGTGCAGACTTATACTAAGACACACACACTGGTATACACAAATACACACCCCAGTGATAACACTCAGCAGACTTCATCCTTCTGGAACTAAGGCTTTGAGAAAAACAAAAGTAACTGTCACACCCACACACACAAAATAGGAATCCTCCCTAAGAATGTCCCTTAAATGTTGTATTTTATTGTTTGAATAGGCAATATATATTCACCTAGTTTTAAAAAAAGGCACACTATGAAAAATCTCACCCCCCTCAATCCACCCTGTTCGTCATCTTGTCGCTTTTATTAGTTTTTAGATTCAGGCTTACATAGTTTCTTTATGCGAATAAAGTAAAAATGAGTATATACTGTTGATTTTTTTTTCTTTATTACATGAGAAGCAGTGTATTTCACACTCGGTCTGCACCTGGAACAAGGAGGACCTTTATCTTGTTACCACAAAGGCGTAGTCCCTAACAGCCCCTCAGTCTTGGTCACTGAGTTCACACAAAGGCTCAGCGCCCACCGCTTTCCAGCGCTTATAAATGTAGGTGGGATTTGTACAATGCTTTGTCATTGCAAAGTTGTTACTAGAAATGAGTCTTCAATATCCTGTGTAAAACTTTTCAGTGTTTCAAAGTACTTTCCTATTTATCATCTTGTGTAATTTGAATCTGCCAAAACCCTATGAAGTTTTAGGGCAGGTATCCTTGTTTTTAAGGTGAAGAAACCAAGGGCATAGGGTGTTCCCTGGGGCACACCCCTGGGTCTAAGGGCCATCCTCTGTACCTGACACCACTTTATTTTGCTGTTTTCTGAAAAAAAGGGAGAAACTGCCTTCCGTCTTTTGTTTAATACTTCTCCATATTTACGATACTGTCTTTCACAGTTTTGTAAACCTTTTTCTTTTCAGATAATTCTGTAATACCTGTGAGGGTAGCACGTAACACAGAGGGATGCTGGGTTCCCTTCATCCAGTCTCCTCCTTGAACACGTGTGGTGCGTTATCAGCAACCAGGATATTGACATTGACACAACCAAGACGCAGAAAGTCTCCATCACCCCATGGATTCCCTGGTGCCATTTTATAGGCATACCTCCCTTATTCCCTCCTCAACCCTAGCCCTGACCTGACCCCTTCTGACACATATACACACACTCTAATCTATTTTAATGGAGGTTGTATTAGTCAGGAAAGCCTTACAGATATAACAAGCAACCAGCCCCCATCTCTGTGGCTAACAGTAAAGGTTTATTTTTTGTGATATCACTTCACTGATGGTCATTGGGCAGTTTGGGAAGGGCCCTACTTCTTGCAGGCATCCCAGGACCTGGGTGTTTCTGTTCAGTAGCTCCACCATCCCTTGTGGCCTCAGCATTCTCCACTGCATCTTCTGCCTCAGGCCAGCGTGTCCAGGGTTGTAGGGCCAGGTCTAGAAGGGGCATTTATCCCTCCCGTCCACAGTCCATAGGTCAGAATTAAGTCATGTAGCTTCACCTCATTGCAGAAACGCCGAGAAATTTTGTTTGGCTTTGCCCAGGAGGAAGTGTTTGAGGCACACGTGTACAAGAGTAGTCACGGTGGCATTGTTAGCTGTGGTATCAGCTAATGAGAGAGTGAGTGTTCACTCATAGGGGAATGGATAAATAATGTTAAACTCATCCCACAGAATATTACGCAGTTGTGGAAATGACAAAACCGTATCTGTACATGATGAAGATGAAATCTTAGAAACTCAATGTTGACTCAAAGAAGCCAGTTATAGGAGACACCCTAGGTGATACAATTTATATATAAAAAGCTCAAAAGTAAGCAGAACCAGACACTATATTATTTAGGGATAGGGATATAGGCAGTAAAATCATGTTTTAAAAAACCAAGAAGGGACCTCCCTAGAGGTCCAGAGGCTAAGATTCTGTGCTTCCAGTGCAGGGGTCCCAGGTTCAGTCCCCGATCAAGGACCAGATCCCACATGCCATGCCACAGCTAAGACCTGGCACAGTCAAATAAGAAAGAAAATATTTCTTAGAAAGGAATGACAGCGGACAGTGGCTATCTCTGGGCAGAGAGGCAGGGGGTGAGTGGAGAGGGAGCACACAAAGGGCTTCCAGCTGTAGGTAATGTCTTTGTTCGGAAAGGGAATGTGGATTCATGCACGTTCTGTTTTTTCAACATGTTGTATGTGTATTACAAGTATTCTTTGATATGTATCAGATATTACATAGTAAGTTTAAAAATGAACTGAAACACTATCATTAGTAGCAATACAAATAAAGCTTTATTAGTTATAAGAATGTGACAAGGAACAGACGCATCACTTGAAAAGGTGACATAGTAATTGGTGTTCCTCATGCAATGAAAGCGACCCACTTGGGGGCTGGGTCCACTTGAGATCACAGACGTTGCTGGCCCTGTGGTTGGGGTCAGAGGTCAGCTCCCGTGCCCTGGTTCTCCTTTCTGGTTCTCCTGTGTGGATCAGTCGTCATCACACTCTCAGCGTGTCACGTCACTTGATGTGTACTGTGGCAATTATTCCTTGCCATGAAACGCAAGCTCTGTGTATCTAAATTTCCTAAAAACTGTCCCTTTAAAAGTATCTCCTGCCTACAAAGATGCAACTGAATCCTGCATCTCAGCAAACAAAAGCTGAGGCTTGTAACAAGCAGGAGTCATCACTAGAAAGTTACCACCACAGGTAAAGGCCCAACTTCCAGGGCAACCAAATGACTTAATAAACACATCAAATCTCCTTTATCGTTAAGTGAAAGACCCAAAGAAGCAGCATGGTAACAGTCGCCAGCCAGGATCCATCCCTTATCGAGCTGCTGGCAAACTGTCTTGTAAATAATCAATCCAGCTCTCTGGGTTCCTGTTTTCTCCACCCCTCTCCCTTCCCCCTTCTCCTCCTTCCAAGTTTCACCCTCTGCTGTCTCCACCCTCTGTAGGCTCCACCCTCTGTAGAGGACTCTGCTCTCTGCACCCAGAATGAGTCAGCATATGGATACATACCCACGTTTTCAGGAAAATGGACTGAGGTTATCAAAAAATGCAATCCCTCTAACCATAGATAAAAATCAAGGCATTTACAGCAGCCTGGAGAGTGAGTCCAGCAGCCGCCCGCACACTGGAACGGACAGTACATCTCCTTTGGGAAATACCTCCCTGGGGAGTGACTTTTGGTCTCCTGGGTAAAATGTTCACTTGTCAGACAGCAAGCCCTTTGTAAAAGGGAAACAGACTCCGTCAAAACTGGGTGGCGATGAGATAAAGGCAGGCCACTCCTGTTTGAATGTTTGTCCTGTTGGTGGGGATTTTGTTTAACAAGGTGCCTACCTTATCTGTCTTCTTTAAGATTTATAGCTTCAGAGCCCATAAAAGGGAGGCCACAGATATGACCGTGGGCTGTAGAAAGATTAAAAACAAACCTAGGCTATTCGATAAAAATAATCTTGAGATATTTTGGATTTTCTTCTTTTTTTCCCACTGAAGATCACATCAGAGGCTCTAACAGTACTTGACTAATAGTACTTAGCAGCACTTGACTAATATACATATTATGAAAGTGCCGGAAGGAGTACTGCCTTGGCACTGTTTATAGCACATGTGCTATTTTCCTCTACTCTGCCCTGGAAAATGGGGTTAAGCCCACTACTCAAAACTTCATCTTGGACCATGCAGTGTATCAGGTACACAAATAAGATATGATCCTTCCCTCAAAGGAACTTAGAATTAAAAATTCACCAACATATCCTACTGTTACAGAAAATGATGTTAAAATTGTCTCTTAAGAAAGGACCAGATCTAGGAACAAGCCCTTTTAGTGCTAATGTCTGACACCTGTGTTACCCATTTGCGGACTTTATGCTTTCAAGAGCATTTCAGCCACTGCTGCTGTTGGTCATGGATTTGATTGAACCTACACTGGAAACCACCTTCATCTTCGCATTCCTGAACCACGAATCCTGTTCTCCCGGATGGAGTTCTTTCTCCAGTCTCCTGATAGCTACCCTGCTGTTCCTATGGAAGAGAAAGTATCTGGGCCGGATAGTTGCCATGGACCACTCGTTAGGAGACAGCCACTGTGCAAGGTAGTTTACGTGCATTGTGTCCTAATCCTTACAGCAGTCCTGCCAGATGAAACTCATGATTGCCATTCCCCGAATGGAAAGGTAGAAAGCAGAGAGGTTTACTAATGTACCTAAGATCCCATGGGTGGTAAATGCAGGATGATTAGATCAGGTTCCAGATGTTTAAACTCAAACTCTGAGCCCTTTCAGCTCTGCCTTGCCTTATCTTACTCACTCAGTGATGTAATGCTATTATTTCTTGATTATTGCAATATGCTCTTGCCCTGTTTCCATGGGATGCAGGCATCAGGTATGCAGTGGGTACATGAACACCAAGTTGACATATACAGAGTATGTGCCAGAGCCTTGAAGACAAAAAATGATGCAGAGCGTCTTATTTGGGTCTCCCGATGTAGAAGATAGCCATCCACAGACATACAGCTAAAGCTCAATGGAATGCTTTACTCATCTAACAGTGTTGAAGATAAAAGGAGGCAGCTGTGTCACATGTATGCAATTCTTCAGGAGAATACAGACCCAGTGTTCAAGTTTTCACTTCTCATCCAAACAGAAGAGGTTTTTGTAAATGCCATGGTGGTTGGCTGTGTTTGATTTGGTTGGGCCTCAAGCTGGACCAGAGCCACCAGGGCCACTTCCTGCTGCACCAGGGACGTTGTTCCTTCAAGGTCTCACCCACCTGGGGAGTGAACCAACATAACCTCCCCTCCTCACCACTTGGGCCCTCATGGGCACGACTGTGCCTCCAGCTGCAGTGATGTGACTCAGCTTCAGTCTTCAAATAGTTGCTGGTGTTCTCGTTCAAAGAAAGAAATTAAGAGTGACCTGTCAACATATTGTGAAGGAAGCAAGGCTCTTCAAGTTCCATGCCACCCTTCCCCCACCCTTTATTGAGGTATATTTGACAAGTGAAAATTGAGGTATATTCGACAAGTGAAAATTGTATATATTTAAGGTACACAACTAGATGTTCTGATATATGTATATACCGTGAAATGATTGTCACCTTCAAGTTAATTCACATATCTAGAACCTCAGATAGTCACCTTTTTTTTTTTCCTTTTCTTATTTTTGTGTGTGGTGATAACATTTAAGATCTACTCTTTTAGCAGATTTCAGGTGTACAATACAGCATTGTTAACTATAGTCACTATGCTATCCATTAGATTTTCATGTAAACCAGGTTTCGTTGGTCCTTTTGTCTGCCGATGGGCATGTAGGTTGTTTCCATATTTTGGCTGTTGTGACTACTATGACTGTAGGAATACAGATGTCTCTTCAAGATACTGGTTTCATTTCCTTGGATATATACCTTGGAAGCGAGATCACTGGATTATATGGTAGTTCTATTTTTATTTTTTGAGGAATCTCTATATTATTTTTCATAATTTTGGAATCAGTTTACATTCCCATCAGTAGTTCCCTTTTCTCCACATCCTTGCTAACATTTGTTATCTTTTGTCTTTTTGCTAAGAGCCATTTCTTTCTGTGAGGTGATAGCTCATTGTGGTTCTGATGATTATAATCTTGAGCACCAGTTGGCCACTTGTATGTCTACTCTTGAGAAATGTCATTTCAGGTCCTTTGCCCGATTTTTATTGGGTTATTTGCTTTTTTGCTATTGAGTATGAGTTTTGTAAATATTTTGGATATTAACCACTTATCAGATAAATGGTATACAAATACTTTCTTCCATTCCATAGGTGCCATTTCACTCTGTTGATTGTTTCCTTTGCTGTGCAGTAACATTTTACTTTGATACAATCCCTTTTGTTACCTGTGCTTTTGGTATTATATCCAAAAAATTTTTACCCAGACAAATGTCAAGAAGCTTTTTCCTCTATGTTTTCTTCTAGTGGTTTTATAGCTTTGGATCTTACATTCAAGTATTGAATCCGTTTTGAGTGGGTTTTTATATGGTGTGACCTAAGTGTCCAGTTTCGTTCCTCTGCAGTGGCTGCCCAGTTTTCTGAGCACCATTCATTGAAGAGACTATTCTTTCTCCATTGTGTGTTCTTAGTAACCTTGTCAAAGATCACTTGACTGTAATTGAATAGATTTATTTCTGGGCTCTCTATTCTGCTTCTTTGGTCCATATGTCTTTTTAATGCCAGTACCATACTATTTTGATTAGTGTAGTTGTGTGATATATTTTGTAATCAAGAAGTATGATGCCTCCAGGTCTGTTCTTCTGGCTCAAGATTGCTTTGGCTATTTGGGGTCTTTTGTGGTTTCATATGAATTTTAGGATTTTTAAAATGGTAAAAATTACCATTGGGATTTCAATAGAAATTGCATTGAATCTGTAGATTGCTTTGGGAGTATGGTAAATATCCATGTATTTTACAGTAAGTATTCCATTAACAAAGAGAGAGTGAAGGAATCTCATAATATGGGGTAAGATTTTAGATACATACAGAAGCATGTATCACCTCCATATTCATCCTTTATTGAGTCATTAGCTAAAAGGGAAAAGGCCAACCAAGGAGGTTAACTGTACAGTGTAATGTTAGAAGACTCTGCCTATCCATTTGAAATTGGTATTTATAATGGATTTTCTAGTTTCATAGATATGTGCTTAAGCTTGGTAATTGCCCTCAGCTTATGAAATTTATGCTAATTAGTAACATTTATTAATTTCAAATTATTCATGTAATTATATTCTAAGCACATGGTAGATTTTAGAGATGGTTTCTACTCTCAGTGGTATTAACTTTTGGTTGGCATGTTTGTAGAAAGTATAGATACAGTGGGTACAATTACCCTTTAAGCAGAAAGGAGAAGGGAGAATTATGTTAGCTAGTAGAGAATTGGGAGAATTCTTTTGGGAAAGCATCCAAGAGGTCTTAAGTTTCTCCTATGAAGTTAGGGTATGGTAAATAGAAGATAAGAGATTCTTTCTAGTGTTTAGACCAGTTTAACTATTCACAAAAGCATCAGTGGAGGTCTATGACCCAACTGTGTTCAGAGGTGTAATTCAGAAAGCCTAATAGAAATCAAAACTCGTGGTAAAGCTGTATCATATGGATATGTTTCATATGGATAAATGAAACATTAAATTTTTTGCTTTGGTTTGGAATTCTGTCAGTTTGGCCTAGTAAATGTGGCAGTTTCATGGGAAAATCATTGTTAAGGCAAAATCTCTTAAAACCTATAGCTTCAGGGAAGGAAACAGAGTGTAGGATGAACCCCATATAGTAAAAGGGGCAACCAGTTCCTTGGACAAAGGCAGAACAGTCCAGTGAAGACATGGTTTGATACCAGTTTGTATTTGCTCCAGAGGATGGGGTTGGGGTGGGGGGGTAGGGTGAAGCAGGAAGCTGAGAATTGGACAAAATTTTATTCAGTTTGGTTTAGATTCAGTAGTCACACAAAGTAAGAGCTTCCCAGATGGCGCTAGTGGTAAAGAACATGCCTGCCAATGCAAGAGACGTGGGTTGGGGAGATCCCCTGGAGGAGGGCATAGCAACCCACTCCACTAGTCCTGCCTGGAGAATCCCATGGATAAAGGAGCCTGGCGGGCTACGTCCCCATAGGGTCGCAAAGAGTCAGAAACCACTGAAGTGACTTAGCACATGCACGTGCACACACATACACACGCACAAAGTAAACCAATAGTCCCCAGGCCTCTCCTGTGTCAGGAAACAAGATGGTGCCCAACTGTGCCTGCCAGCAAGTGGTTCCATGTCTAACAGGGGACTCTGTGAAACCAAGAAGGCCCACAGCAGGGTAGGAATTTCCAGAGTTCTGTGGAACTGGAGAAAGTTCTGAGGAAGCTGGGGAAGGCTTCACAAAGACCCCGTGTGGACTAGGAACTGACAGGGCTGACGTAGCAGAGGGAGGCGTGAGCGATAGGAGATGGGGAGGCTGGGGCCCAGCGGCACCATGCTCACTCAGGAGCCGGGAGAGTGCAAGCCCCCGACACACAAGGTGGTCTTCACAGCCACTGCTGTCAGCCAGTCTTCTGGAATCCACAGGACCCTTTACTCTGACTGGTGAAGGCACAAGATAGGAGCTAAGACAGACACATGGAGCTGATAGACGGCATCCCAGGCTAGGAGACAGTTTTTACCAGATTCCCTGGATTAAACAGCTTCTGCCCCACCCAGCATTTAATGGCAGGACCAGACTCCCATGAACTGAGGCTCCAGACCTTGGAATGGAGGGTCATTTCTCCTCTTTTCTTACCCACTTTATCCACTTGGGCTGCACAGGGTTCCAGACCCAACCCTACGTCAGGACCCCTCAAAGTCTTGAAAAAGTCTGACACTTGAACACCTACCTCCCTGCCTCTGTCCTCTCCTCAACCCACCTCCCACCCCTTATTACTGAATCAGAATCCAGAATTGGTGAGGGGGAGATGCTGAACTTACATATTTTTTTAAAAACTTCATGGGTAAGCCTGAGGCATAGCTGGTCTTGAGAACCACACACATCGTAGAAGGAACCCTCACCTCACAGTCAGGAAACCTGGGTTGAGTTTCCAGCCTCACCTATACACTGGCCCTGAGACTGTTTCCTCATCTATAAAATGGTATTGTTGCTTATCCTGCCTACTTCACAGGGGTTTTGTGTGGATTAAATCACATGATAGCCAACTGGAAGCCCTCCTCTGCTCTAGAAATGCAGGTGCGCCTTGGCCCTGTTTGCCCCACCCCTGCCTCCACCCCAGTTTACAGCCAGTCACCTCACCCCTGGATTGTTTCTGGGCTAGCTGGTTGGTTTGTAGTGCCTGCGCCCTGCCTCCGAGTTAATCCTCTTGAAACACCACTTCTGTTGTGTTTCTCTTCTGCTCAGCGTCGCCTCTCTCAGGACACAGGCTCCCCATGCCCGCTGTGCTTTCTCTCTCTTTCCCACCTTTAGCCTCTGCTGTCAGTCCTTGACCTCCATATATTTCTTGCATAGTTTCGTTTCTGAAAACCTGTCCCCAGTTTTTCTAATCTGATCACCTCCATCTCAATTTGAATAACATAATTATGAGACTTTAACATATATTGAACGGTTCCTTTATTGTTATGTGTATTTGCTTCATTATTCTGGTTGGTTTGCTTGCCAAGGTCCCAGACTACTAGGGCTGATTGATCTTTTAAATGATGTTATTATTATGTGCAGTGCCCCCCACGGTGATAGGCCCCGGGCCGAGCTGGGAAGTGCAGTGGTCAGAGCACGCTGACCAGTCTGTAAAGCCCTTTCCTTTATAGGTCTCTTTTCATCTCACCACCCTGAGAGGTAAATAGTTATGCTCCCCATTTTACAAGTGAGGAAAGAGAGGCTTGGGAAGGCTAAGTAACATCAAAATTGCAGGAAAAACAGGGAGGCGAGGGGACTCTGTGTCCTGAGGAGAACCAGAGCGGCTGGAGCCCACGGTAGGGTGCAGATGTGAGCGACGGCTCCTGCAGGTAGTGCTCAGGCCACAGCAGGTGCCCAGGGCTGAGACTGAATTAGTGCAGAGACCTCGCAGAAGGGACCAGACCTGACAGGCTGCAGTAGGTGCCCCTGTAGGGAGCAGCTGCACCCCTGGGGTGAAGGTCAGGCCAGGGTGACCCCAGCTGGCCTCCTGGGGACAGGTCAGGTGATCGGGAGATGGGAAGGGTTTAATGTAACTCGGCCTCTACCCGGGTAGGAGCCAGGCAGTGGACTTTGTAGGCCACTTCCTGGGGAATTTTCAGATGGACCAGTGGTTTCATCTTCCTGTTCTAAAGCACCCCGGTACCCTGTGTGATTATCCAGTTGTGGCCAAGTGGTCTGATATCTTAAAGGAGAAGCTAAAACAGCAGTGGAAACTTCCTAGGTTTCGAGGCATCAGTAATTCCATTCCTGAGTAAACACTGATGAGAAAGAAAAACCCTTCCAGTCTTCTCTGGCTTCAGCCAGAGTGTAACTTAACAGTGCTTTGATATTTCCAGATTGCTCCCTGACTTATGAAGGTATAAGCTCCTTGCAGGTAACATGTTCCCGCCCCAGGTTGAATTCCTTGCACTTATTGCTTAAGTGGGACAGGCCCAGGTGGGGCAGCTGAGAGCTGGCAATGCCAGGCCACAAATGCAGGCAAGCAACCGAGAGGCCAGCAGGCAGGCCTGAGGGCTGGACAGCTATCCAGCAAGTGGGTGGAGTACTGAAGCTTAGTTGTGTGGCTGAAGAACCCAGGGCGTGGCAAAGAAATCGACTATGGAACAGTAAAGATGAATGCTTAATACCCATGCATTTATTAGCATGGCTGGGTCTTTTGTCAAATATGTCATACATTCACAGTTTAGGATTTTAGAATAAACAAGATTACTGATATTTCTTTCAAAAGCTGATAAGCACTCCTTACTAAAAGTTCAGAGTCTTTGATTAATCTTCAACTTAAAATATTAAAAATCTAGTTTTCATAAGCTATTAGAAATATTTTTCAAAGGAGTCCTTCCCCAATCCTGCACCCCAAAGACCTGCCCACGTCAAAGGTTAGGAGTAAACCATATTTTCTGTAAACCATCTGATGAAATTCTCCTCCCTTCCCCAAGTCTACCAAATTTTGATCTTTAAAAAAAAACAAAAACAAATGGGGCTAATGTGACAGTAAGATTTATACCTTCACAAGTAAATATTACAGTTTGGCTGGGTAGCTTGTGGAAGCTTGTCAGGTCACAGTGACTCACTTGCATAGATGAAGTTATTTTTAGAGATGTAATTTGTACTGTTTAGAAAAGAATAAAGAGATGGTAAAAGGCTAGATCACTCATTATAGTTTACAGAGCTCATGAACCCAGCATCCATGCGAAAGATGACTAAGCAACGGGTCGGTTGGTACTTTCTCTCAGAATTTTACAGGCATGAGTCACCCACTGGAGATTGCAGACACAGCACCGAGGTACCTGTGACTCAGCTCCCATTAGGACGAGCACTTGAATTCAATTCTGATACACTTTGGTAGTTAAGGACTGAGGAAATTACATAGCAAAGCAAAATATGCCTTTCTAGCACGCAGCCATCAGATGTTTTTAGCAAGGATTGATTTATCTTCAGCTCTGGCCTTTGAAAGACTCTCTGGTTTGTGTTGGGTGATCTGCCTGTTCTATCTGCTGCTCTCCATAGCAGTGCCACCTGACCCTAGGGCACCACTATCCTCACCCTTTCTGCACTGAGCTGTCCAGCATTCAAGCCCACTTCCTGTGTGTGTGTGTGTGTGTGTGTGTGTGTGTGTGAAAAGATCTTCAGCCTAACATGGAAATTCTAGTTTTCTTAAACTGGGAGAAATACCTTTCAAAGACTTGCTTCCCCCACACTGTGCCCAGGTCAGGGAGTAGAAGAAATAAATGGTATTTTCTTAGGGTATTTTTTTATGTTTTTTAAAAAGCCATATACACAAACCTACATATCCACGTGTGTGGTCACAGATCAATAAGAACCATCTGTGTACGTAAGCAGACTTTTTGAAGTGAATGCGTTATTCTCTCTTCAGGGCTGCTGCTTTGTTCTCAGGCACAGGGCTCTGCTGGCCCCAAGGTGCAGCCGCACACTAGGATTGCCCCCTGGTCATCAGCACACGTGCCTTATGCAGCCCCTTTGGGCTGTTAAGCCCTCAGAACTTGACCCCTCCGTTCAAACACACAGAAAATGGTCCTTTGCAGCTTGTAGACATATCAATAGACTATTCAAACCAACAAAGAATATTATGCTTGCTGCTGCTAAGTCTCTTCAGTCGTGTCCAACTCTGTGCGACTCCAGAGACGGCAGCCCATCAGGCTCCCCCGTCCCTGGGATTCTCCAGGCAAGAACACTGGAGTGGGTTGCCATTTCCTTCTCCAATGCATGAAAGTGAAGAGTGAACGTGAAGACACTCAGTCGTGTCCGACTCTTATTATGCTTATTACTTTTATAAAAGAAACACGAACATGGTTACAAAAGCACATACTCCAGAAAGAAATGCAGTGAAAAGTGAAAGTACTCTGCCTCACACCACTCATGGACAGTCACTGTTAACCACTTCTGTCACCTGGCAGTTACTTCTGAAACCATTGTATTCCTCAGCTGCTATGCCTGTAGCACTATTACTAAGAGCGTCAGGCCATGCAGCGGCTATGAAGTGGGCCCTGTTGTCAGAGAGAAAAGCCTTGTGTCCATTCAAGTCAACTCAGCGGACATTTGGGGATCTCCTATGGACTGAGCCCTCCATCAGGAGGGGTGGTCACAGAAATGGGTAAGAGTTTACAGATGTGCAAATACATGAATACAACCACTGTACAAAAATGCTATAAAACAGATGTAAAATACAGGTGTATAAAACCCCTTCTGTGGGATTTTACAGAAGGATCCAAGAGCTGGGTCTTTAAGTGCTTAATAGAAACATCCTGTGGAGAGAACCAGGCGAGGATGCCCAGGGAGAGTAGCGTACTCGTGGACTGATGTGGAACATTCAAAAGACTGGGAATAATTCATAAACTTGAGTGTTTAGAGTGTATGAGTTAAGGGAGTGTTGGGAGATGAGGCAGGAAAGAAATGTGCCTGATGAGGAAGAGCCTTCCACTTGAGGAATTCAAAGAATGTCCTGTTCCTGATGGAGAGTCTAGGAAGGATTTTAAACAGAGCGGTGCTGTGATCTCACTTATGCCACAGGTCTGATGGCAGGGTGGAGTATGAGTTCTAGTGGGAAGAAGCCTGGGGTAGGAACTGCTGCTCCAGCAGGCCTTCGTGAACACTCAGATTTTGGAAACGAGGGGGAGTGGCAGATGGCTGTGTGATGCCTGGGGGGAAAGCTGAGTAGAGAGCGAAGGGTCCCAGAATTGAGGGGAAAGACTGAGCTTGAACTTGTTGAGTTTGAGGTGTTTAGGTGGTAAGCAGGTGAAGTCAATAAGTAATCAGCAATGTAAGGCTGAAGTTTGGGAAGAGCCCTCCTAGTTGATACAGACCTGTGATCCACGTAGCATGGGACGGGGGAATGGCCAAAGGACGAGCCTGTAACAGGAGAGGACTGAAAACAGCTGTGGGGAAGGCAGCAGCTGGTGGCAGTCAGAAGACTCAGGTGGAGACAGAGAAGCAGTGGCGAGGTAAAATGAGAACCAGGAGAGAGCGGCCCTAGGAAAGCAGGAGGTGCAGATGAGGTGGGAGTGAAAAACATTCGCTTTGGTAATTAACATGGACAGTGTCCCAGCTGAAAAGCAGTTGAAAGAAACGTCCATGTGTTAGAGTTGGCAGAAGCCAGGTGTGAATGGGTTACAAAATTAATTGATAATGAAGAAGGTGGACCAGTCTTCTTTATGGGGGTTTAGAGAATGAAAAGAAGAGCAGGTGGGAAGTAGCTAGTAGGGGTGGTGGTCACGAGGGGTCCGTATGCGAAGAGGAGGTTCTTCAGCATGATGAGAAGGAACCAGTGGAGAAGAGATTGTAATTTAGAGGGAAAAGAGAGAGAGAGATCTTTGAAAGAGCAAAATCCTAGAGGTGGTTTAAGAGTATGGAACCTGGAACATGGGTCAAGGAAGGAGATCTGGACAAGAAGGAACTGCACCACCCCTGAGGCAATAGGAAAGGATACAGATATTGGAGTTAATTCATCCCTCTATCACCACCACCCAGCAGTCCTGGAGTATAGTCATCACTCAGAAATGTCTCTGAATCAATGAATTTTTAAGTCATAGTATTTTAGAAGTTATTATTTTGTGGCTCAGCATGAACAGATGATGAGAAAGTTGGGGGTGTGGCCACAGGGAAATGGGTTGCCCTTGTTAGATGCTGATGTTACACTGGATGGTTACAGAAACCCAAGTGGAGAGGAGAACTTGAGGCCATTGTAGACGTTTCTCAAGAAGTTAGTGTGTAACCAGGAGACTGAGTAGATAACACACAGTGAGAATCAACAGAAATGATCTAGCCAAATGATAGAAGCTTCAAATAGGGTTGCTTTTCTTAGGGTCAAGGTTGATTGTGTAGGCAAGTCTGGGAAAACAAGTGGCTTCTACTCAAGGGAGTGGCCAAGGGGGAAAGCTAGGTTTCGCTTGGGACAAAAAGGTGGCAGGAACATTCTGGGAAGAAAGTGAGAAGGCTTATCTTAGAGTCAGAGCAGAGGTAACGGTCTGATACAGTGGCTATTTGTCCTGTGAGGATCCAGAGTGACAGGACATCAGGAAGAGTTGGGAGGATGGATTTTTTTTTTTCCCCAACAAAAGATGAGCGTCACTGTGAGAGACGAATTAGCTAGGAGGCAGAAGCTGAGAAAGACTGTATGCAGGGGCCTCTACACGGGCAGTGGGTTGCAAGGCAGTCCCAGCAGCTGGGAATGTTGTGGTGGAGAACTTGACACTGTCTGAAAGTCTGCAGACCCTCAGAGGGCCACAGTTAGTTGGTGGTTGGATGGTCCAGGATGCCACCTCCATGAGCCCACGTGTTCCAGGAGAGCTCCTCTGGAGGCCTGGACTGTCCCCGCTCCAAAAACGCCTCAGGCATATCTCATGGCCTCTCTGACCCGAGGCTCAAAGTACGGTCTGCAGCTGATTACCTGACCATGAAGATGCATGGAGACATTGCGAGTAAACAGAAACTTTTATAGCTGTTTGAAATTGCTACGGCATCTGGGCATGATTCTTTTTCTAGTTGTTCAGTTTTATTTTATCAATCTATGACAGGTTGGAATTTAAAACGAAACACAGTAGGATGTCCCTGGTGGTCCAATGGCTGGGAATCCACCTGCCAATGCAGGCCATTATGCACACGGTCCATCTGTTATACCAAATCATAACTGATTCTTAAATACTTAAAATCCTATAGGTCTTTCTATGCTGTGCTAGAAGGTGCCCCAACTCTCACCAGTCAAGAATCCCATGGTTGGGAATGCTCATGACCACTATCTTTGAGTTTCAGACAAGCAACTGTCTTCTCATTTGTACAAGTCTTAAAACTTTCGAGTTCTTTAAACCAAATACATGCACGTATATACCTGCATGTATTTAGATATGCATGTGTGTGTTGTTGTTGTTTTAGTTACTCAGTCATGCCCGACTCTTTGCAACCCCGTGGACTGAAGCCCACCAGGTTCCTCAATTCCTGGGATTTCCCAAGCAAGAATACTAGAGTGGGTTGCCATTTCCTTCTCCAGGGGATCTTCCTGACCCAGGGATCTCCTACATTACAGGTGGATTCTTTGCCACTGAGCCACCAGGGAAACCCATATGTGTGTGTATACACACATAAAAGATGACATCTCTTGGTAAAGAATTCCTCTGGACCTGGGATTCCCACACCTCTCCTATAGATCCATATTGGGGCCTACTCAGGGCACCCCTTTGCAGACTCTAGTTTAATCTAAGGGTAAGTGATGACTTAGCAAGTTGCACATTGAAAGAATCAAACCTGTTTTTCCATGCAGCCAATTAATAATACACCTAAATAATATTAACCTTTTGGCTTATGGAAACAAAGAGAATTCCATCACCAAGAGCATTGATAAGGGGTAAGAGAAAGGGTGGGGCAGGATAGAATAGCTATTGTGAGAGCAGCAGGCAGGCTGAACAGAAGGGGTTAGCTGTTGAGCCCAGATCAGGTTCTGTTAAGGTGTACCCTGGTTTAAAGTACTTTATTTTAAAGCCCTTTGGATCTTCCCTCTCTTTTTTATTCTTAATCTGATTCTTTACATCTGTCCTTCAATACTCTTGTGTATATGAACTTCAACTTCTATATTCAAACCTTAGTCTTAACTGAAGCCTGATGGACTGTACCACACATACCCTCTTAAGAAGGGCAGGCTGTGTAGGCCTTTCCTGACCTGCTCCACCAACATTTAAGAGTTATGTTTTTATCCAGGAGACCGTGGTTAGTCCCTATCAGCTGAAACAAGGGGGGAGAATTAAGGTAATCAAGCTGGCACCAGTGTGTAGGACAGACAGAGAAGCAATTCCTGGAGGCAGAGAAAGCTTATTGAATTACTTCAGGTGTGAATTGATTAGTACTTGGAGCTGACCTAAAACGATTGGCATAGGAGGCCTAACGTGGTTGTTCTTAGGTTTAAACGAAAGTATATTCAGTTGCATAAAGTGGGCTGCTATTTTTAAAAATACCCATTCCCACTTCTGTTTATCATGATGGAAGTAGATGGGCCTCCCACCCCATCGAGTAGGACAGTGCCTTGTGGACAGTCCTCTCCAGGGTGTGCTGCCAACAGTGAGCCTTTCAGAGATGCAAACGGCAGGATGAAGAGTCAACGGTGACTCAAAGGTCCTGAGCTTGGCTGAATATTAGACCCAGCCTTTGTGGGTGAGCAAGCTTATGGCTTTTATTTCAGACGTGTGGTATGATTCTTCCCCTGTCGATAGTAGGACATCCTGATGATGTCAGAACCATGGGTTTAAAATTGAAGACCTGAATCCAAGGTCCAGCTCTGTCACATAACTGTAATTTTAAATGAGCTTCTTTCTGTTCCTGAGTTTCAGTGTTCTTACCTGTAAATGGGATAATATGCCACCTTGAACATCACAGATGAGATATGAAAACTTTAAAGCCAAAAAACATATATTATGACATTCACCAGGCCTCTGGTCTGGAATTATCAGATTGCACAGGTGAGCAGTCAGAAGGATACGTAGATTTTGAAGACATCAGAGTGTACTGAGATGGAGCTTTCTGGGACTTTCTAAAGGAGGAAAGCTCAGGGCCAGCCCTTCAGGGTTAACTATCCCTTACCTCGGCTTTGTGGGGAGTTGTTACACGGATGGAGAAAGGAAACAGTAAATGTTTTAAAAGGAAAGGAAGTACAGGTCGATGTGGTGTCATGGAAACTATGGGAGAAGAACAGACGTGAGCACCAGGGTCTAAGGCCATTAAAATCCCATAGATATGACCGTAAAATATCTTCCCAATCCAAAAGAAAGAAAACAAGGAAATTGAAACATCAAAAATAAAAATCCTTAAAAGCCTGAGCTCATTGAACCCAGAGGAATAACTCATGAGGTCTGGAAGGCAGGCACATTCTGTTCTTCCTCCTGGTCTGTGAGGACCGTGAGAGTCAGTCGCACTTTCTGATTCACGGCCAGAGAACGTGCTTGCCCATAGCAACCCCTGACTGAGATGGCAGACAAGCCAAAGTGTCCCTGAGCAGGAACTCCTTCCAGAATGTCAGAAACAAGCAGTAAATCTAATTTGCAGCACTTGTGATAGAAAGAACACGGACTCCAGACCCAGACTGGCCAGGGCTCACCCTGGCACCGTCTCTTCTTCCTGGCTGCAAAAAGGTTCTTGGGCTTGCCACAAGGCATAGGCTTCCTCCATAGTGAAAAGGGACAAGAGAACCATGTGGCAGGAAGCACCCAGCACATTGTAGGTATTCAGCAAATGTTTGTTTCCTTCCCTTTTCTTAGCATTAAAAAAAAGTACTTATTAGAATGGAACACAAAAATAAAACCCACCATGCCTAACTTTTGTGTAGTGAGAGATTTTTCAGACTTGGGTTAAGGGAGAACCCAGAGTCATACTGTGGACTTCCTTGGTGGCTCAGTGGTGAAGAATCCACCTGCCAATGCAGGAGACATGGGTTCAGTCCCTGGATAGGGAAGATCCCCTGGAGAAGGAAATGGCAACCCACTCTAGTATTCTTGCCTGGGACATCCCATGGACAGAGGAGCCTGGCGGACTACAGTCCATGGGGTCGCAAAAGAGTCAGACAGGACTTAGTGACTAAACAACAGCAACAACAAAGTCATACTGTAAAAGCAGCTTTGGTAGCTGTGGTTTACTTTGCTCCTGTAGGGAGATTTGCTGAGCCACAAGAGGCTTACAGGATGGGGGGTCCGGACCCTGGGGTTCTCTGTCAGCTGCCCAGGCAGCTCACCACTCTACACCACAGGCTTTTCAGTTAAATGGATAGATGACTTCCAAGCCCTCTTTGTGAACTGTGGTTTAATGAGTTTGTCCTCTGTCGTGACAAGACATGGCAATCTTTAAGCACCTCAGCTCTTCCCTGAAAGCACATCTGTCAAAAACACAGCTGAAAGAAAGGGAATAGACTAGAGAGGTATTGCAGCGTTTATGTATTTCACTCACAGGGACCTCAGGCCTGACTCCTACACCTGCTGTTAAGCTTGGTGCATTAGTTCCCTGATTCCTAGCAGCCTAACTGCTCAGAGAAGGTCTGTGGTCTCTAGACAGCCTAACCTATAGCCTGAGCTGGGCGGTGGGGGTGGAGGGAACTAAGAAACTATAGACAGCAGAATGCTAGACACTTAGACACACACGCCTCATTTGGCCTGGGTTGTCATGACTGTATGGCCCACTCTGAGAGCTAATATTCATAATTGTGATTTAAGTCATTTAAAGGGGGATATGGAAGAGTAAATGTGAAGGCTACTTTGGAAAGATTTCAATCAAAAGCAATAGGGGAAAAAAGTTTTGGAGCTCGCAAGGAAGAGCTCTCAGTTACTGGGCGAAAGTCTGCTTCTCTTAGGAGAACCTTTGCTTGAAAAAGATTTTATTCCTTTACGTTTGGATGTACAAGTCAAGCAGCTAATTTAAGTCAAAGGCTTGCCTCAACATGCTCACCTTGTATTTATACGTGTGTTCTCTATAATTCAAGTTAGGAGAATATGATAGTTTAAAAACATCATTTTAGACAGCTGTCATACTTTCATCTGAAGTGAAATTTCTAAATGGAGTTGCTATTAAGGAAGAACATGAATTAGTTTCTCTTTTCCCACTGTATCCCCCTCCCATTCTCACAGAAGAAATAATAACTAAGGAGATGGCCAAAGAAACAACTAAACAAAAACTAGGATAGTTCAGGGACCACGTAGCAATCTTTAAATATACAAAGATTCATTATGTTTCTGATCTTTTTTTTATCTAAGCACAATGGAAAACTGTCTGACTGAGTTTTCAGCAGACTTCCTCTCTGTTTAAATGTTTTATGGTCTTTGGTCAGCTCTTGCTGCAAAACCCCATTTGACCTTACACTCTCCAGAGCTGTGTTTTTTTTTAATTTGAAGGAAGACGAATATAGAATTAAAAATGGGGAGTTCCCAAGGACTCTGAATTTGCCCCACATAAAATGATGGGCAGAACTAAGTTGGAAGCTTAATTGAAAGAACCTGGCTACCTTAATCTATGGGTTGTATTTTCTCAGCTGGAAGTCAGGTTGGAGAAAGAAATTAGGTAGACTCAGGTTTGTTTTAATTGCTTCTAAGAAAAAAGTGATAATAATAGGTATCATTATAAATATCTGCTAGGTGCCAAGTATTCTACATGTACTCATTATGTCTTATAAACCACCCAACAGCCTTGCATGGTAGGTACTATCCCATTTTAAAGATGAGAAAACCTAGACTCAGAGAGTTTAGCAAATTGCGCAAGGTCACCCAGGTCATAACCGGTTGAGTAGGAATCAAGCCTGGATCTGTCAAATTCCTAAGATCATATTCTCTCCACTATACCTGCCCGTTCTTACATTCCCTTAGGCTCCACCCTTTATGTATCGAGCACTTTCTACGTGCCAGATGCTGTACCACATGCGCTATTTTCAACCTGGAGGTTAGAGTCTTTCCAGTTTTACAATGAGGAAGAAGCTCGGAGAGGTCAGTGAATCTACCAGTGCGATATGATCACTAGGTGGAACCTAGGTCGCCACCTCCAGGGCACGTGTTTTTCACGTGACCCTTCAGCCTCAATGAGATAAGCTCTTTTCCTGTTCATCTCACCAGAGGAAACTGAACCTTAAGCAACCGAAGAATGGAGTGACTTATCTCTGAACATTTCCACAACCATCTAATCTAGTGGGTCAGACATTTTCCTGTAATTTTGATACCCCAGCACAGTATAAATCTGGAGTGGAGAATGCTTGGGAAGTGTAATACACAAAAAATAAGTTCATGCAGCTTTCTGCATAGGAGAGTGACAGGGTGGCCAGGGTTCTAACGCTGTCTTGTAAGGAAACATACAGTCACTCTTGAGGGTTCTGGTTTCCAAGCACTGCCACATATTTGACCTAAACTATTTCCCATCCCAGTCTTAAACCCAGTCCCAAATCTCAGGCTCTGCTGTAGAATTGTCCTCATAGAAAGTTAGAGCTGTTTGAGAGAAAACGGAAGACTCCTATAAGCTGATGAAGCCCATCACCAAGCTAACCCCTCATAGCCTCCCTCTGACCATAAGGGACACACTAGTAAGTCTTAAGAGATGTTTTGTAAAGTGGAATCGGTTCACAAACTTAGAAGTGAGTGACTGCACTCCTCTAATAATAAATAATAAATTATTTGTGATTTGTGCATGTGTACCTTCTAAAACATTCTCCTTTCTAGAAGACTTCTACCATTTGAGGGTATTTAAATTACAGGAAAATTTCTGACCAGAGTGGGTGAAATGTTCAAGGATCTCGCTGCTCATGGAAGAAAGTCCACACCGCTTTGCTTTGTGCTCATGACTCTCCACAGTTTGGAGTATTTATCCAAAGCACCCCCGCACCAGCATTGTATCCTCTGGTCAGTGCTCCCTCTGCCCTGATCACCCTCATCCCCTCACCCTCCTCTCCTCTGACTGCTCGATGCTGTTCCCTCTGCCTGGAATCCCCTCACCTTTCTCTGTCCCTTCCCTGTCATAAGCCTCTCACTGCAACTGCCTGTCCAAATCCTAGTGGTCTTTCAAGGTCCTGGTTATCCAGCAAACCTTCTAGAAGCCCTTGGATTATCTTTCCACCCCCACCCAGGCAGTTACTACCTCTATTATAACCCACCGTCATTTTCCTGCCTGAGAACAGTGATGGTCAGCAGGAAGGACCAGGCTTTACTCAACTTGGCCCCCTAGAGCTAGCTCATAGTAGATTCTCCAGGAATGCTTCTCAAATTGGATACTTGTTGCTATTTTCTCTAGCGTATAAAGCTCATAACCAGACCCTTTCAAAAATAAAAATAACTAGTTTCAGAATTCTTTTTCTTCTTAAAGCCTAGTTAGTCATCCTTCACTTTGGAGTAGTTGCGTTATTTGCAAATTTGTGCCTGGCAGGATGTTCTAATTTTTTAAGACTGGAATTTAAACTGACCATTGTCAGTCCTCCTCCTTTTCAGAATTTGTCCTATTCCTTCTAATCATCTGCCTTTGGTAAATCATCCATGATATTTTGAAATTAGAAGCTTATGACTCTTTAAAGACTTTGCCCAGCTTTTAAATGCCAAGGATTTTGCATTTGAATATATTTTAACTTATTTAAGGATTATTCTAATCAAATTCTTCCTTAATTTAGCCAGATTTCTGTTTTAATCCTCCCAGGCCAGGAGTTTATTTATTGTGACTACATTCTTTTAAAGATAGAAGTTTAAATGGTATTAAATTATGTTGGACTATAAAGGAAGCTGAGCGCCGAAGAATTGATGCTTTTGAACTGTGGAGTTGGAGAAGATTCTTGAGAGTCCCTTGGACTGCAAGGAGATCCAACCAGTCCATCCTAAAGGAGATCAATCCTGGGTATTCATTGGAAGGACTGATGTTGAAGCTGGAACTCCAATACTTTGGCCACATGATGTGAAAAGCTGACTCATTGGAAAAGACCCTGATGCTGGGAAAGATTGAGGGCAGGAGGAGAAGGGGACGACAGAGGATGAGATGGTTGGATGGCATCACTGACTCAGTGGACATGAGTTTGGGTAGGCTCTGGGAGTTGGTGTTGGACAGGGAGGCCTGGCATGCTGCAGCTCATGAAGTCACAAAGAGTTGGACATGACTGAGCGACTGAACCGAACTGAACTGAAATGCTATTTATGATTTTTCTCTGCATCTCTTAAAAACATGCTTCCTTCTTTATGTCTCTTGTCGTTGACCTCTCCTCAC
The DNA here is from genome assembly GCF_027580195.1 of Bos mutus. Classification (NCBI taxonomy): domain Eukaryota; kingdom Metazoa; phylum Chordata; class Mammalia; order Artiodactyla; family Bovidae; genus Bos; species Bos mutus. The sequence continues at coordinate 35,307,724 of NC_091627.1, forward strand.
TTTTATGGTCTCTGCCAGGCAGAGTTCCTAGACATACATCAACTACCTGCCTTGTGTCTAGCCCAGTGTTCACATGTGGAGAATATAGAATTACGACAGGAACACTGAATTGTTAGCAATTCAGCCAAGACTATATCATGGGCACGTGTCACTTAGTGACAGAGTGGGCAAGAGATGCTTCCTGGAAGAAGGCCGCAGAAGCAAGAGCAGCTTGTAGGGACTGAACCAGAAGCCAGGCCTGGGGAAATGCCAGGATCCAAATGGAACGCATCCTCAGGGGACACAGAAACCAGAGGACATCACAGGAAGTGCACAGTGTCGCACCTACCATTCATTTCCAGGAAGCGTGGGTCCTCATGTGTAGCCTGGGACCTGCAACATGGGATGTGCTCACTCAGTGTGTGTTAGATGAGGGAATAGACAAACCTGGAAAAGCAGGCAGAGAAACACCAGGCTAAGGAAGATTTCCCATGCGGAGGACCCCTCAGTCCTGGCCTCGGCCATTGGCTGCTTTTCTCCTGGGGAGGACAGCCCTGATGAGGCCTTGTTTGGAGTACAAGTTGAAAGCATGCAGAGTTCTAGGACAGAGGCATTTCCAACAAACTGAGTCATGATGAGACGAAACCCAGATAAACCTAGGGAAGGAAGGAGGTTCCTCCAGGAAGGGAGAGCAGCTTGGCCGTGAGCTTCCAAGGGCAGCCTTGGCTTCCTTCGTCTTTGTGTCCCCTGTTCCTCTCCACATGTGCAAAGGTGAGGGCAGTGGTGAGAAAGAAAGTGGGATCAGTGAAATAGGACAGGTTATAGCTTCTCTGAATTGAATGTATACAATACGAAAAGAGTCAAATAAAAATGGAAACTGATGACTTCCCTGGTGATCCAGAGGTTAAGACTCCGTGCTGCCATTGCAGGGGTACCCAGTTTGATCCCTGGGCAGGGAACTAGATCCCGCATGCCCCAACTAAGAGTTCACATGCTGCAACTAAGACCTGGCACAACGAAATAAATAATTTTTTTTTTTTAAAAGAAAATGTTTACATCTGCACAACATCAAAGCTTTATTGACTTCTTCCCTGTTTACGGAGTATCCCCCAGACTCTGGTTCTGATTCAGCCCTTAACCTTCTGGATCCAACTCAAAATCCATCTCTTCTGCAAAGCGTCCACCTCAAGCAGTGTCCCGTCCCTCTGCACTTCTGCTGTCACCCCACGTGAGCTGTGGGAACTTCTCCCCTTCCCCTGTGCCTGCCGGTGCTCAGGGCCCAGATACCTTCATTCTTCCCAGGACTCCGCCTTCCACTCAGCAAATCTGGGAGCAAAGGAGCAACTCAGTGGACCAGCTGACTGTGCCAGCCTGACAGTGTTCTCATGAGAGAATGTGCCTCTTCTGCAGTGCCTCTGTAAGCTGTATTCCAGGTTTTCTGCACCATTTTCTTCTATGTTATTTTATTTTTCTTTACAACTTTGGTGTCTTATTTTTCCCTGAAGACCATTCAATTTTCTAAACTCTCTCAGTTTTATAAATGCTCCCATTTAAAAAAATATTTCTTTGAATATATGTACAAGGATCATAGAAAACATACCCATGTACTTTAAAGACTAATAAAACACCACCGACTGCAGAAATGGAACACAGCGCCAGTATCTTAGAAGCCCTAAGCGTGTCCCCCTCAGGAGTAACCACTCCCCTGAATTTTATGTTTACATGATACTTCTGTCACGTAACATATACCCATGAACAACATATCATTATTTTTTCCTGTTTTTGAAATTTATACAAATGGAATCATATTGATTGTTTTGTGATGCTCTGAATATCAATGTCTGTCTGCTTTGCTTGAGTATATGCTGCTGCTGCTAAGTTGCTTCAGTCGTGTCCAACTCTACGACCCCATAGACGGCAGCCCACCAGGCTCCCCTGTCCCTAGGATTCTCCAGGCAAGAACACTGGAGTGGGTTGCCATTTCCTTCTCCAATGCATGAAAGTGAAAAGTGAAAGTGAAGTCGCTCAGTCGTGTCTGACCCTCAGCGACCCCATGGACTGCAGCCTGCCAGGCTCCTCCATCCATGGGATTTTCCAGGCAGGAGTACTGGAGTGGGGTGCCATTGCCTTCTTCGACTTGAGTATATAAAAAGTACCAAAACAAACACCATGTACCCACCTTAGCCAAATCTTAATGTTTTGCTGGTAATTGCTTCTGCTTTTGTTTTCACTTTGTTTTTAAAGAAAGAGCACATTACTAATTTGGTTACGTCCCCCTGAGAACCCCTCCATAATGCATTCCTATCCCTCTCTCCTTTCCCATTACCCCCAGAGGGAACTTCTTTCCTTAATCTGGTGTTTATCATTCCCGTGCACGTTTTTATACTTCTACTACATAGGCATTCATAAGCAGTGTATAATACTGTATGCATGTTTTTGGACTTTGTAAGTTTATACTGAACACTGTTCATCTATAACTTGCTTTTTCCACTGAACATTATGTTCTTGAGGTTTTTCTGTGTTGGTACATGTAGCCCTAGCTCATTCATTTGAACTGCTGTAAGGTATTCCATTGAGGAATGTACCACAGTCTCCTGTTGATGGACACTTTAAGATGTTTCCAGTTTTTGTTATCACAAACAGTGCTACAGCAAACCTTCTCCTACCTTCTTATGCACTTGTGGCAGTGTTTTAGGAGTGGGAATGCCAAGTTATGAAGTCTATACATCTTCACTTTTACTGTACAGGAGGTTATAGAAATTTATATTCTCATTGTCAATGATGAGAAATTACAGTGTTCCACATCTTTGACAATACTTGGGGATTGCTGGTGCTTTTAATTTTTGCCAGTCTAATACGTATGAAATGGAATCTCCTTGAGGTTTATAATTTTGCATTTCCCTTAAATACTCCTTTAGTTCAACAAGCATCTATTGAGTATCTCTCCTGTGTTATGTCATGCCCTGTGCCAAGTGCTAAGAATATAAAATAACTAATTCATGACCCCTACCCCTAGGAGCACTCAACTTTTGTAGTAATTCCCAGCTGGGGAGGCATATCAGAGACACTTCAGGTGCACTTTCAGGAACCAGAGGTCTGAGATGGGGCCCAAAGGTTAATTCCTTGGTGATGCAGATGCTGACTTTTAGTTGAGACCCTCTGAGCTCATGGCAGAAGAAGCTTAGCTGATATGGTTCAGCCTGGGTTCATTTATGTGGCCAGGTGGGAGAACCTGGCTCTTCCTGGGCCCACACTATGGCATCCCTTTCACAGTGAGATTCTTCCTGGAGTTTTGTGTGAATGGCTCATTGGGGGTCAGAAATATTAATTTGTCTCTAGAAAGTACCTCAAAAGCAAATGCTAAACAAAATGTAAGCAGGAACCAGATTTCCTATAACTTCACCTACCTGGGAAGTTAGCTGTAAACCTGGAAGGAAACGAACAACAGCAGGCGGAAGAGGAGGAGGAGATAGTATCTGAACTCCAAACAGTGCCCGAACCAGAGCTCACACGGCATCACTTCACATCATACGGCCCCTGCTCCACACCAGGTGCTGGCCTACGGATAGAGAATCAACCACACTGACTCTTCAGGAGCTGAGATGCAGGCTGGATAAAGCAGACCAAAGGCAAAGAGAAGAGGCAAGAGAGAGAGACCATACTGAGGCCGGGCTGGCCATGGTGAGAAGTGGCCAAGGAAAAGGAGCAGAAATAAATAAAGGGACAGAAATAAATAAAGTTTGTGATCAGGGGGCGAACGGCACACACATGCCAGTTGCACTGGGGACCTCAGCACCACCTCAAAGGCATGTCAGCTCCTTAACTGAACAGTTCTGGGGGTCTGGCTCGTGGTAGGAGGCATTTGTGAAAGAGCAAGTGAAGTCTTCTCTCTTTTTAAACTTTTTATTTTGTATGGGAGTATAGTTGATCAACAATGTTGTGTTAGTCTCAGGTGGACAGCAAAGTAATTCAGTTATATCAGTACATATACATACATCTGTTCTTTCTCAAGTTCTTTTCCTGTGTTGGTTGTTACATAATATTCAGCAGAGTCCCTGTCTATACAGTAGGTTTTTGTTGGTTATCCATTTTAAATATACCAGTGTATACAGGTCAATCTCCAATTCCCTAACTATCCCTTCCCCCCCACCTTGTAATCATAAATTCATTTTCTAAGTTTGTGAATCTGTTTCTGTTTTGTAAATAAATTCATTTGTATCATTTCTTTTTAGAAGGTGAAGTCTTATTAACACTTGAGACTCTCGTGTATATGATCTTTTCATGTGTTGTTTGTCATCAAGAAAAGGCTAAATTCTTTTCAGTATGTTATTTTTACTGAGATGTAAAGGTCTGTACAAAGTTTAGAAAGAGATCCATCAAAATAGTTAAACACTGTGAAAATTTATGCTATAGGTAGAAATTTCACATATATAGAAGTGTATAAAACTAGACTGAAAGAAAAATACAAAGTAAGGAAAAAGGACGAGTCGGAGGAAAGAATGAATGTTTATTTACTACCTGTTCTGTTTTTGTTCAGTTCTTTCAACAATGCTATAAGAATTATTACCCTCATTTTTCAGGTGAGAAAAATCAAGATTCAAAGAGATGAAATATTTTGCCTATGGTCTCACCACTAATAAATGAATAGAGCTCAGAATTGAAACCCATTTTTATCAGACTCCAAAGGCTGTGTATACTTTTTCCATCATATCGTGCTGTCACCTCCCATACTAGGATTTTTAGCATTTACAGCAAAATCCGGGAAACTTCAGCTTTTAGTTTGTTAATATTACTACACCCCCAAAGGTCATCTGTTTACATGATCAAATCACACAAAAAAGTGAAAAATTGAAACCAGTGTATTAAAATGTGGTTAATATTTGGTCTCCTTAGTCACTTAAATGTAAGGCAGTGATGATAAAAAGAGACTCCATTTGATTTTTAATGCCTTGAGTAGGGACACTTCTGAATTAGAAAACTTGTCTTTTCTGTTTCTTATAGGTGAGTATTTTGGATATGTGGTAGTTAACTTTCTAGTGGTTGGGATCCATGTGTCTCAGAGGTACGATCAGGGGTGGTCAGTCAATAAGTGGCAACTTCCCTAATTGGTTGTGTGCCCACAAGCCTGGGAATGAGACGTGTACAAACTGCTCTTAAGAAGAATGGACCTCAGATGGAATCATTGTCGGAAGGGGAGTTTACAGCCAGTCAACATGGGGTTAAAACTAGCTCCTATTGAGGCTTCGAGGAACTGGAGGGGCCTGAGAGAACTGGAAATCGGAACGTAACCATTGCCACCACAAAGTGAATCCATGAAGCATCTTCCCTACTAGCCCAAGCACACAAGAATACAGAGTTGGGAAGGTTTGGAGGAATGAAATAATGGCTCACTTGTGAATAATGATGAAAATATTTGATGATGCGACTCCCAGGGAAGCAATTATGGTTAACCCCTCATTTGTCTGGCATTTTCAAGGATTGAACTGTCCCACATAACTGAATTTTCCAGACAGCTAAAACTTTCCTATTTATGCGCCTTGAATGTTTTTAACCATGCTTGATGGAAATATTTCTGAAATAGATTATACGATTATCCTGCCTTCTTGAACAGAAGCTGCAAGGAATAACATTTCCTTTAGTTTCCTTGCATTGCAGGTCCAAGAAGACCTGATTTAAAAAGTTGAAATAGTTAGGTCTTGTAATGTCTGACATAACAAGGAATCCAGAGCTGGGCAGTACCAGAGAGAGATGAATTCGACAGCTCAGTGACGTCAGGCTGACTTTCCGCTCATGGTCACGAGATGAGTGCCAGCTCCAAGCCTCAAGATCTCACATGATAAGATCTAGGCAAAAATGAAATGGGGGCTTCTCCATATGTGTCTTAAATTAGGAAAAGATTTCTCAGAGACCCCTGGCCGACTTCCACTCAGGTCCCATTGGCAGAACTGAATCACATTTCTTTGCCTTGGTTTTATAGAAGGTTGAGAAAGTAAATGCTCTCCGACTATGGGAGGAGGTGTCTGAACATATAAAAGAAGATGGAGAATGGCTGTTGGTTAGGCAACCAAGAGTGTTGGCCCCGTTACCAAGATTGGGAGTGAACATCACTATGTATGGTAATAGCTTGAGGGAACGATCAAGCTCTTTGTTCCTGCACTGAATCGCGCCCCCACCCCCCAACTGGGATGCTTTGTGATTTCCTAAGTCTGCTTTTATTTATTATTCTCTCTCAGTGCTTTGTGCCAGACTGCTAGTTATCACTATTTGCTGTTAATGTCCCTTGTTCTAATCTTGCCATAATTAGATTTTTTTCCTTTTTCCTGGAAAAACCATATGATCAAACTTGTTAGAACAAAGCCTGAAATGTTGAGTATCTGGCAGCTGTCCTGTGGATCCGATACACAATGTGGCATTTTTCTTTTGGCTGTCCAGTGTCTTTTTTCCATTGTTGAGGTCTGAGGCTGGGAAGTGAAGTTTCTCGAGAGTCTTGTGAACTTAGATAAAACTAATGAAGTCTTCTGGTGCAAGGATGAGCACATAGGAGCAGTTAAGCATATTTACTAGAGAAGATAAAACCATCAGAACTTCAGCATGGTTTGGAGAGAGGCGGCAAAAGTTTCTCAGTGCATCCGGCGCCTCTCAAAGCTGCACGGCGGGCAGTTCTCTGGGACTGTGACCAGTAGAACCTGTCACTGCTGTGACTGTCCAGCGTAAGGCAAGCTGGTGCAGAACTTAATTATTCCTGCCTTCTGCCAGGGCGTCAGAGCCCTGTGAGCAACTCCTGTGAAGTGCCTAGGTTGAGCAGAATTAGCAGTGTTTGAGTGTGACTCGTTTCAACAAGTTCTTGAAGAAAATAATGCTTAGGAAATGGCTATTGAAAATTATACTGAACAAGGAGGGGACCATTTCTTCTGTGGCTCAAGAGCTGGGCAAAATTCAGTCTCTGAATCCAGAGAGAAGGAAATAGGAAGCACTTGTGAAAACAACGCTGACAATGAGTAACTGAATCCAATGAAATGATTCTACTCTGGGAATCAAACCTGAGCTAGTAGAGGAGTTGGATTCTAAGGAAGCAGATGTTCAGATGCTCAGATTTAACATGGCTGAGACAACGAGCCCAAACTGCCTAGAAGCTTAGGAGTTTCTTAAAGCGAGTTAGCTGTTTGAAGGCTCAGCAGTCATTATTTTAATGTTCAGAAAAATCATGACGTAGCCTGAAGGCAAAATGTAGTGTCAGAAGCATTTGGGGATAAGGAAAACAAAAAAATTTTTTTTTAATTCTAACTAATTTGTACCATTCAAATCATTCTTATAAGAAAAATGCAAAGTATTTCTCATAGGTATTTTAGTTATTAACTCCTTCTTAGAACATTTTTAAAGAAGTCATCCTTCTACTGACTGCTGACTGATCCAGGCAGGATATGCCCTCGTTAAACTGAGCAAGATATTTATATTTTTTAAATTTTATTTTCTCATGTGTGAATTAATATGTGGATTACCAAGTTTTATCTTTGAAGGACTCTGACCAGTCCTACCCCTTCTAATGATGTAGCTACTGTGTTCAAATTTTAGTATTGACTCCAGCTACACTTTTTAAGAAAAATCTCCATGGCAAAATAATTATGTAATCAAATACTTTTGGGGAAATCTTGGTACATATCAGCTAACAGGTTTTTTAAAATCAGAATAACTCACTCATTTAGGTAAATAAAATTTTATTTATATTTTGAATTGTTCCTGGTCTTAATTGGGCATTAAGGGGGTCAGAGTGGATGTTTCAGGACTAGGTGGGAAGATCATGTTTTAGCCTATCAAAATACCAGCATCTAATTTTCTACAAAACAAAATAACAGGAACAAAAAATAGAATGCATTTCAAAGCCCCAGAAATCTGGTAGCTTAAGAGTCATGAAGCTTCTGATATTATGTATATTGCTTGGATACTAAATGATGACTGTACTTACTTTGAATTGGTAAATTATTGCCATTGAATTTTATTATTGAAAATTACTGCTGTTTTAAAGGGAACCTTGCATGTTAAATACTTCGCACCAATGCTATAGCTGTTGCTTTGGAGATTAATCTGAATCTCATTTTATGTATGAAACATATAAAATATAAACATGGTTGAAGTAAAATTAAAGTACATGTGAATAGGCATTTTTTTCTAAAATTAATCAGAGGAAATGAAATGAGTAATCAGAAGAGAGATAAACAGTTTTGGAAAATGATAGTTATTCCAAATGACTGAAGATATTTTATATCAAACTCTGTAAGATGAAGGGATTCAAAAGGGTTTTCTGAATCCAAGTACTTGTCATGTGAATTAGTCTGTTTTTCGTGTTTTGTATTATTCCTATATGTTACCAAATTTTTGCTTTGGCACAAACAGACATGTATTGAAACTGCATTGAGGCACTTGGAAAATGTGACTAAAGGATGGGCATTCAAAATCTTGCCACTTTTCTTTGGTTGGGGGGTGATTCATCTGTAGAAACCCCCTACAGCACTGAGTCAGAGTCAGATATGCTCAGAGGTCTAAGAGGCCTTACCAACTGGACAGTTTTTTGTTTTTTAAGTTTGCTGCAAGCCTAACTTCCTTCAAAAAAATCATTTTGGGTACTTGGTAGGCCTATTCCAAGTCAAAGGTCACCCTAACTGACTTGGTGATACATGTATAGCTATCTAGTATGTCTTTTTCTTTCCTATATTTGCCTCATGGAGCCAAAAGGATGAACCCTGTACATCCTTCACAGCAGAGACTTTAGCTTACTAAGTTGTAATTTTAACATAGTGAGCAGTAAACCCAAGAGCAAAAGGCAATGTGAGCCAGTGGAAGGAGCTTAGGATTTAAATTACAGAACTAGATTTGAGTCCTGCCTCTGTATAGCTATGGTATGAACAAGTTAATAAACCTTTTGGAAACTCAAGTATGTCATTTATTAAATGCAGCTGGTGAAAATAATGTCTGCCTCAAGGAATTATAGGTATCAAATTAGATAAAGTATATAAAAGTACTCTGTAAAGCTAGAAAAGTCTATACACATTTTTCTTATTATTTTTTTAAACGGATGTGCCTATTCTGTGTCCTCAGAGTGAGTAACATTTACAGAAATACATGTTATATGCCTTGAGGAATTTGACATCAAAACAGTCTGTGTTTTTAGTGATAGTTTGCCTGAACTGAAAATAGGAAGTCATTTTATTTTTAAAAATGGAGTTAAAGGATCCCCAAATGAACATAAAGCACATAATATTTGTAAATAGCAAATATTAAAATCAGTATATACTGTAACAGTAGACATATGTAGTCCCTGTGGCATTCCATTAAGCAGCTCGTACTGATTGAGGAGATATATATGGTAACATATACGGAAAAACGTAAAACTGCTCAGTATCAAAGTTCACCGCTAGATTGAAAATAAAGTGATATACTTTGTTCTTTCCCGTGGCCCAGTTCACTTGCCCTCTTGATCCCCTTTCCAAATCCAATCTTTAAGAACAGTCTTCTTCAGATTCTGGATGAGAAAGACACTGCCCAGCCTTTGATGAGCTTATGATATAATAGGTACTTAAAAGAGATACACAATTAACTTCTCTGTGAATACTGGACAGGTAATTAGTGCCACAGCAGTTCAGGGGCCTGGGGTTGCCCAGTCTCTGTGACCATTTCCTAGTACTCTTTCGCACCTGTCTACACATCATGCCTCATATTGGTTTAATTTTTATTTATGGGTGATTTACCTCTCTACAGAAGAACTGTACAAAAAATATCTTCACAACCCAGATAATCACGATGGTGTGATCACTGACCTAGAGCCAGACATCCTAGAATGTGAAATCAAGTGGGCCTTAGAAAGCGTCACTACAAACAAAGCTAGTGGAGGTGATGGAATTCCAGTGGAGCTATTTCAAATCCTGAAAGATGATGCTGTGAAAGTGCTGCACTCAATATGCCAGCAAATTTGGGAAACTCAGCAGTGGCCACAGGACTGGAAAAGGTCAGTTTTCATTCCAGTCCCAAAGAAAGGCAATGCCAAAGAATGCTCAAACTACCACACAATTGCACTCATCTCACACGTTAGTAAAGTAATGCTCAAAATTTTCCAAGCCAGGCTTCAGCAATACGTGAACTGTGAACTTCCTAATGTTCAAGCTGGTTTTAGAAAAGGCAGAGGAACCAGAGATCAAATTGCCAATATCCGCTGGATCATGGAAAAAGCAAGAGAGTTCCAGAAAAACATCTACTTCTGCTTTATTGACTATGCCAAAGCCTTTGACAGTGTGGATCACAATAAACTGTGGAAAATTCTGAAAGAGATGGGAATACCAGACCACCTGACCTGCCTCTTGAGAAATCTGTATGCAGGTCAGGAAGCAACAGTTAGAACTGGACATGGAACAACAGACTGGTTCCAAATAGGAAAAGGAGTACGTCAAGGCTGTATATTGTCACCCTGCTTATGTAACTTATATGCAGAGTACATCATGAGAAAAGCTGGGCTGGAAGAAACATAAGCTGGAATCAAGATTGCTGGGAGAAATATCAATAACCTCAGATATGCAGATGACACCACCCTTATGGTAGAAAGTGAAGAGGAACTAAAAAGCCTCTTGATGAAAGTGAAAGAGTTGAGTGAAAAAGTTGGCTTAAAGCTCAACACTCAGAAAACCAAGATCATGGCATCTGGTCCCATCACTTCATGGGAAATAGATGGGGAAACAGTGGAAGCAGTGTCAGACTTTGTTTTTCTGGGCTCCAAAATCACTGCAGATAGTAACTGCAGCCATGAAATTAAAAGATGCTCACTCCTTGGAAGGAAAGCTATGACCATCCTAGATAGCATTTTCAAAAGCAGAGACATTACTTTGCCAACAAAGGTCCATCTAGTCAAGGCTATGGTTTTTCCTGTGGTCATGTATGGATGTGAGAGTTGGACTGTGAAGAAGGCTGAGCGCCGAAGAATTGATGCTTTTGAACTGTGGTGTTGGAGAAGACTCTTGAGAGTCCCTTGGACTACAAGGAGATCCAACCAGTCCATTCTGAAGGAGATCAGCCCTGGGATTTCTTTGGAGGGAATGGTGCTAAAGCTGAAACTCCAGTACTTTGGCCACCTCATGCGAAGAGCTGACTCATTGGAAAAGACTCTGATGCTGGGAGGGATTGGGGACAGGAGGAGAAGGGGACAACAGAGGGTGAGATGGCTGGATGGCATCACTGACTCTGTGGACATGAGTCTGAGTGAACTCCGGGAGTTGGTGATGGACAGGGAGGCCAGGCGTGCTGCAGTTCATGGGGTCGCAAAGAGTCGGACAAGACTGAGCAAGTGAACTGAACTGAACTGCCTCTCTACCTAGATCATAAACTCCTTAAAGGCAGGGAAGACACCTTGTCTTAGATTGGCCAAAAAGTTTGGAAAACCCAAATGAACTTTTTGGCCAACCCATTGTTTCCTGGGCTCTCTCTCCACACCTGTTACCTAAGCGTCAGCCAGTGTTCATGGTTTAAGGAGAGTCTTGTACCCACCATTCATATTTAGCCAAAAATGTGTATTAAGATGCATTTAAGCCCTAACTTCCTTTTCCTTTCTTCTGTCTTTACAGTTGACCTGCCCCTGTTTTTTCCTCGAGATCAGCCAACTCTCACATTCCAATCTGTCTATCACTTTACCAACAGTGGACAGCTTTATTCCCAGGCCCAGAAGAACTACCCATACAGCCCCCGATGGGATGGAAATGAAATGGCCAAAAGAGCAAAGTAAGTGAATCATTGTTTTTGTTGTTGTTTTACTTGGCTGTGTTAGGTCTTAGTTGCGTACGAGGGATCTTCATTGCATCTTGCAGGATCTTCCCTTGCAGTGTATGGACTCTCTAGTTGTGGCACGCAGGCTCGGTAGTTATAAAGATGCTTGGACTTAGTTGCTCCACAGCATGTGGGATCTTAGTTCCCCAACCAGGGATTGAACCTTCTTCCCCTGCATTGCAATGTGGATTCTTAACCCCTGGGCCACCAGGGAAGTCCCCTGAATCAATTGTTGTTTCTTGCAAATAGGTAACATATTGTTTATCTAGTCCAGGGGTTGGCAAGCTACTGCCCTGTGCCTGTTTTTATGAATTAAGTTTTATTGAAACATAGCCATACCCATTTTTAAACTTATCTTCTGTGGCTGCTTTCATGCAACAACGGCAGGATGAACAGTTGGAACAGACCACATATGGCCTGGAAAGCCAAAAGTAATTGCTTTCTGGCCCTTTATAGAAAAAGTTAGCCAACTCCTCATCTAGCCTCATCAGGTAGATTGCCTTTAAAAAAAAAAATGGGTTACAGGATATCTCTGAAATCTACCTTTCTATTTAGATTAGATTCTATGTACTAGATGGGAATTGGAGTTATGGATAAACGGTGTCTATGATGAAAATATTGACAGCTGCTTTCACATTTTTTAAAATGGGAAATTTCAGCAGACAGTAAACAAATAGAATTTTGGTCTTGTTAGTCAACATGTGGATCCAGTACCTAGTTCTTCATATGGAACTGTAATGCCTTTGAAGGAACAGAATGAGTTATATTCCTCATTGCATCTCTGCAGCCATTGCCCAGAGTAGGGCCTGCATCATCTTTGAATAAATGGCTATACAGATAACTTAGAACTATTGATATCCTTAGGGAAATAAGTTGGGAATTTGAGGTTGAAGTTTAGCTGGAGTTTGGAATTTAGAGATATAACTATTGCACTTGAACCTCTCTATAGAAAGTGTTCCCCAGTCATATGGAATAGGTAAATATAAATGCAGAATGTTTTTTATAGGTAAGACTTTAGTATCTGGAGCACCAGTCTTCATGAACCATGGCCTTCCTAGACTGAAGCAACAGTGAGTGGGTCAGTGTCATAGTTTCCAAAAATAAATTACAATGTGGCAGGTGATTATTACTTTATCATACAGCTGTATGCTCACACCTGTGATTCCAGCTAAAGGATGTTCAAATCCAAAGAATTACAGAGATGAAGAATATCGATGCAGCGTCCTCTTCATTGCTCATCCAGTATTCACTGAGCATCTCCCATGTTCCAGGCAGTGTGCCCAAGGCTGGGGTACGGTGATAAACAAATCAGAAATTTTCCATGTCACCATGGAATTTATAGCCCAGCAGGAGAGATCAAAGCCTTTATGATATCAAACCAACTTGTGATGGTTTTTTAAAGTGTATACTAGTAAAACGTGGCCTTCCAGACCTAGAATGCTCTTGATTGGTAAGGCTTCTTGCTCTTTTCTTCCCCACTGTGGGTTCTCTTTCGGTCCGCAGGTGCCCCCTGGCATCTCCTATACTTTCTGTAGTACAAGGCTTTCACTCACAGCAGAAGTGGGACTGTTTTAAATAATGACAGGACAATTTTCTCTAGAAACCCAGATTGCCTCAGATTCATATGTGGAATCCAGAGCTGCTGTTGTCTGAACCTTCAGTGTGCCCTCCCTCCCTGTGTTTTTCCTTTTTGTCCACGATGCCCAAGTGTGAAATTCTATTTAAGAAAAAAAACAAACACATGCAAAGGTAACTAATGACAATGAGTAAGACTTACTTATCTTGAAATAAACTTGAAAGGGGGATTATGAAATAAGTTTTATGTTTGATGAATTGCAGTTTAATTTTCTGGGCTTTCCCTGGGTCTACATAGGATCTGTCCTTAAAAGATGGGCTGTTATTTGTGGTATGTGCTGTGGAGTCTAAACTAGACGTGTTTTTGTGGTTTCCATGGCAAAGTTATCTCCGTATGTGTGTGTGTATGCACATGTGCGTGTGTATGCCCATAGACACACATGCTTTTTCAGTAAACATTTTAGCATGTATGAATTTAGTCTTTAAGGACTTGCAGACCAAAGCCTATGATTTCAGTGTAGGCATATCGTAAGTGAAGCCTGTTTATCTTAATAGATTGGTTCAGAATTGCAAGAGACCTTTGCTTTACGTTACCACCAGCCTAAAGAAAACATCTGAGGTAGTGTTTAAAAAAAATCTGCCTTCTACTGTAGTGAAGATGGATCCATTTTAAGTGTAATAAAAGAGAAAGCCAGCAGCTCATGCTAGAAAGAAGTAGTTTAAAAACTCCCTTCTTAAACTGACCCGAGTAACTTCCCTGAGCTGTGTCAGAAGTCCAGGTAGTGGATAAGCACAACCAGAGAACTGTCCTGCAGTACAGACTAGAGACTGGGGGAGAAGGTGAAGAGACAGGACAGAAAGAGACAGAAGCCAACTGCAGCCTTCCTTACACTCCCTGCTGCTTTGTCCTGTGAAGATACTGTCTGTACACAGTGCGCACAGGCTGTAATTCACTAGGAGAGCTCTGCCCAGGACATAAACACTCTCATGGTTTATGAACAGCACTACAGCCCTTGGAGTGGAGTCAGCTGTTTATTCCCTCCCATAGAGCAAAATTCTAAACACGTGAACTCAGAAAGGCCACTTTCTGGCACTGACCAGGGCTTCTCCTGTGACTTGTACTTCTTGCTCATGGCTGTCCAGCAAATTCTGTCCTCACAAGTGAATCCCCTCTGCTGGGTGAGCACAGGCCCTGGGGTCATGTGCACCCCAGTTCCCATCACAGATTCTAATCTGTAAGCTCTGTCACCGTGGGCAGGGCTATTAATCTTCCCAAACTTCCTCCTGTAAAACAAGACTATACTCCTCCCTATGATAGGCTTGAGGTGAAGGGTCAGTCAGGGGTTGGACATGGGAAAGACCCTTGGTTGGATTTAGCGTCTGCTTTGACTTACAGTGCCTTTGCCTGCTGCTTTCATCCTGCTCTCTTTCTGCTCCTGCAAATCTCCCCTTCCTTCCACACTCTTCCTTATGGTTTTCCATCCGCGTTAAATTACAGGCAGTTCTTTCACCTCTCTCCAGTTTGGGTTGACTATTGGTCATAGACTGCTTTGAAATCCCTTATGTATTGTTCTTTGCTTTTTCACATCTTTGTATACATCTCATTTCCTTCATCTACCTGTGACTCCTTTGAAGGCAAGGGTTTTGCATATTTCTTTTAAAGATATCTTTATCATTTAAACGTATTTATTGTAGCATAATTTAGGTACACTTATAGTTTAGCAGTGGCCACAGGACTGGGAAAGGTCAGTTTTCATTCCAGTCCCAAAGAAAGGCAATGCCAAAGAGTACTCAAACTACCGCACAATTGCACTCATCTCACACACTAGTAAAGGAATGCTCAAAATTCTCCAAGCCAGGCTTCAGCAATATGTGAACCGTGAACTTCCTGATGTTCAAGCTGGTTTTAGAAGAGGCAGAGGAACCAGAGATCAAATTGCCAACATCCACTGGATCATGGAAAAAGCAAGAGAGTTCCAGAAAAACATCTACTTCTGCTTTATTGACTATGCCAAAGCCTTTGACTGTGTGGATCACAATAAACTGTGGAAAATTCTGAAAGAGATGGGAATACCAGACCACCTGATCTGCCTCTTGAGTAATCTGTATGCAGGTCAGGAAGCAACAGTTTGAACTGGACATGGAACAACAGACTGGTTCCAAATAGGAAAAGGAGTACATCAAGGCTGTATATTGTCACCCTGCTTATTTAACTTCTATGCAGAGTACATCATGAGAAATGCTGGGCTGGAAGAAACACAAGCTGGAATCAAGATTGCTGGGAGAAATATCAATAACCTCAGATATGCAGATGACACCACCCTTATGGTAGAAAGTGAAGAGGAACTAAAAAGCCTCTTGATGAAAGTGAAAGTGGAGAGTGAAAAAGTTGGCTTAAAGCTCAACATTCAGAAAACGAAGATCAGGACATCTGGTCCCATCACTTCATGGCAAATAGATGGGGAAACAGTGGAAACAGTGTCAGACTTTATTTTTCTGGGCTGCAAAATCACTGCAGATGGTGACTGCAGCCATGAAATTAAAAGACGCTTACTCCTTGGAAGGAAAGTTATGACCAACCTAGATAGCATATTCAAAAGCAGAGACATTACTTTGCCAATAAAGGTCCATCTAGTTAAGGCTATGGTTTTTCCCGTCGTCATGTATGGATGTGAGAGTTGGACTGTGAAGAAGGCTGAGTGCCAAAGAATTGATGCTTTTGAACTGTGGTGTTGGAGAAGACTCTTGAGAGTCCCTTGGACTACAAGGAGATCCAGCCAATCCTTTCTGAAGGAGATCAGCCCTGGGATTTCTTTGGAAGGAATGATGCTAAAGCTGAAACTCCAGTACTTTGGCCACCTCATGCGAAGTGTTGACTCATTGGAAAAGACTCTGATGCTGGGAGGGATTGGGGACAGGAGGAGAAGGGGACGACAGAGGATGAGATGGTTGGATGGCATCACTGACTCGATGGACGTGAGTCTGAGTGAACTCCGGGAGTTGGTGATGGACAGGGAGGCCTGGCGTGCTGTGATTCATGGGGTCGCAAAGAGTCGGACACGACTGAGCGACTGATCTGATCTGATCTGATAGTTTACATACAGTGAAGTAGACAGATTCAAGTGTAACTTTTGATGGAGTTTTGACAGTACCTTCTACCCCTTTCCAGTTAGTCTCCTCACTCCCAAAACAATGCTTTTTTCTATCACCATGTCTTAGTTTTTCCTTTTCTAGAAGCTTCTTTTAAATGGAATAATACAGATTATACTCTTTCACATCTTTTGTGTTCAACATAATTAATTTTAGACTTATCTGTTACGGCATTGCTTCTTTTTACTGCTGAGTAATATTTTATTATCTGAATATACTATAATGTACTAATCCATTCATCTGCATATGTGTGTTTAGGTTGTTTCCAGTTTGGGGATTTTTATGAATACAGCTGCTATGAACTTTCTTACATAAGTTTTTAATAGACATGCTTTCAATTCTGTGGGTAGATGATTGGGAGTGGGAATATGTGTATAATGAACTTTATAAGAAACTGACCACCTTTTTCATAATCGTGCCAGTTTGTACTCCCATTATTAATATGTCAGGTCCCAATTGTTGCATATCCTCTCCAACACTTGGTATTGTCAGTCTTTTTAATTTTAGCTATTCTAGAGGGAGTGAAGGGATATCACATTGAGCTTTTAATTTTGATATTCTAATTATTACTGATAAGCATATTTTCATGTGCTTATTGTTATAAGTGTTTGTTCAAATTTTGTGTATTTTTAATCAGGTTGTTGGTCTGTTTATTATTAAGTTTTAAGAGTTCTTTATATGTTCTTTGTCAGAAATATGTATTAGAAATATTTTCTCCCAATCTGTGGCTTGCTTTTTCATTTCTTAACAGTGTCTTTTGATGAGCAGAAAATTTTTAATGAAATCTGTTTTATCAGTGTTTTATTTTTATGTTAATATTTTTATATCCTCATAATTATTTGCCTTCCACAAATGCCTGAAGAGATTCTCCTCTTTCTCTAAAGCTTTGGTTTTGATTTGACATTTAGGTCTATAATCCATCTCAAATTCATTTTGGGGTATGGTATGAGGTAGAAGCTGAAGTTAATTTTTTTGTTTATATATCTCCAGGTATTTAAGCAACATTTGTTGAAAAAACTTCTTATTTTCCCCATGGAATTACCTTCATGCCTTTATCAAAATAAATAGACCATATATGAGTGGGTCTGTTTCTGGATATTCTGTTCTATCTAGTTTTCTGTTTATATACCAATAGTTCTTAAAGTCAGGAAATATAAATTCTCCAACTTTATTCTTTTTAAATATTGTTTTGTCTGTTTTAAGTCCTTTGTATTCCTGTATAAATTTTAGAATCAGTTTGCCAATTCCAACCCCAACCTTCAAAAAAGACCTGCTGAGATTTTTGATTGAGATGGCATTGAGTCTGTAGCTCAATGAAGAACTGACGGACATTTTAACAATACTGAGTTTTCCAATCAACAACATGATTTTTGTTTAGATTTTCTATATTTTATCTCAGATATGTCTTAAGATTTCATGTAGAACTCTAGTGTTTTGCTTTTATTGTGAATGATAGTTTTTCAGATTTCATTTTCCAGTTGTTGCAAGTATATAGGAATACAAATGACTTTTCTAGATTGACTGCTAAATTTATAATCCTACCAAGTTCTAGTAGCTTTTTTGTAGATTTCTTAGGATTTTTTACATAAACAGTCATATCATCTGTTAACAGCTTTACTTCTTTCTTTCCAGTGTTTATAATCTTTATGTTTTTTTTTGTTTCTTTTTTTTTTTTTTTTTTTAACCTGTACTGACTGGGACTTCCAGTTCATTGTTGTACACAAGCACTATGAGCAGACATTTGGCTTTATATATCCCCTTAAGGTTAATGTTAGCATTAGGTTTTACTTAGATGTCTTTAGCAGATTAAAGAAATTCCCCTATATTCCTGCTTTGCTAAGAGATTTTTATCATGGCTGAGTATTAAATTCTGTAGAATGCTTTTGTATCTATTGACATGATTCTGTGTTTTTTCTTTTTTCTGTTAAAATGGAGAATTACATTCATTAGTTTTTGACTGTTAGACCAACCTTGCATTCCAGCAATAAATAAACCCTTCTGAGTCATGATATTTTATCCTTTTTTGTATTATTTGATTCTATTTGCTAAAATTGTATTGAGAATTTTATATCTATGTTCATGAGTCATAGTGGTCAGAAGTTACTTTTCTTGTATTGTCCTTATTAGACTTTTATAGTAGCACTAAACTGGCTTCATAAAATGAATTGACAAGTTTTCCTTCCTCCTCTGTTTTCTGAAAGAGTTTGTGTAGGTTTTGCATTATTTTTTTTCCTCAATGTTTGGTAGAGTCTTATTTGTGGAAAAAAATTAAACATCTGTACTACACACAGAGATATTCAGATTTTTACAATTTCTCCTTCCATTAGTTTTAGCAAGTTGTGGGTTATTTTTTAAAGAAATTTATCCATCATATTTAAGTTGTTGAATTGATTGGCATTAAATTGTTTATGGTATTGTCTTACTTTCCTTTTAATATCTGTAGGATATAGTGGTATAACTTCTTTTATTCCTTATAGTGAAAATTTGTATCTTTATCCTCTTATCCCCTTTTCTTTAAAAAAAAAAATCTAGTTAGGGGTTTATCAGTTTTTCTAATCTTTTCAAAGAAGCAGCCTTTTACTTTGTTGATTTGTTTCACGTGGTTTGTTTTCCATTTTGTTCATTTATGCTTTTATCTTTATTATTTCCTTTGACTTATTTTCAGTTTAATTTCTTCTTTTTCAGTTTTCATTTCTCAAAATGGAAGTTTAGATCATTGATTTTAATCCTTTCTGCTTTTTTAATAGAAGCCTTTAAAGCTATAAATAAGGTTTGTTTTAGCTGTCTCTCTCAAATTTTGATACATTGTTTTTCTTTATCATTTTGTTAGAAAATTTTTTAAATTTCTTTTGTGATTTCTTTTTGAACCATGAGTTATTTATAATTGTGCTGCTTGAATTTCAAGTGTTTGGGGACTTTTCTAGTTGTTTTATTGTTACTGATATCTAATTTCTATTTTGGTCAATTATAATCTGTATGGCTTTAATCCTTTGAAATCTGTTGAGATTTGTTTTATGACTCAACATGTAGTCTATCTTGATAAATAGTCCATGTGAACTTGAAAAAAATGTTTGTCCTGCAATTTTGAGAATAGTGTTTTGGATACATATTAGTTACTTGTTAGTAGTATTCAGTCTTCTATATCCTATTTTTTGTGTGTTTATTATTATATCAGTCCTGAAAGGAGGTGTTAAAATTCCACCTATGATTTTGGATACGTTTATTTCTCCTTTTAGTTCTGTCATTTTTTTGCTTTTTGGATTTTGAAGGTTTGTTATTTACGTACATACATATTTGGAATTGTTACATCTTCTTGATAAATTGACCCTTTGACTCATGCTATTTCTGATAATACTCCTTCACTTGAATTCTGCTAGGTCTAACATGAATCTAGTTTCACCAGCATTCTTGTACTTATTTTTTGCGTGGTATATCTTTTTTCATCCTTGTTCTTTCATCCTGTGTGTGCCTTTATATGTCAAGAAAACCTTTTATAGGTTGTTTTTTTAAATCTAGTTTGATAATCTCTGCCTTTTAATTGGAGTATTTCATTCATTTACATTTCATATTATTAATGAGCTGGTTGCATATGTCTGCCTTCTTACTATTTGTTGTTTAATTTCCCCTGTTCTTTGTTCCTTTGTTGTTCCCTTCTAAATCTTTCACTTGATTTATTTGAGTATTTTTTAGTATACCATTCTCTCTTCTCTTGGTCTTTAAGTTATCATATTTTAGTTTTCAACACACTAAAACACATTCTTAATTCGTCTCAGTCTATGATGAATTAATACTATAACATTTCAAGTATAATGTAGAAACCTAAAACAGTATAATTCTCTTTATACTTTCTGCTATCCTCTGATATATCTTCATATATCATGAATCCCACAATATATTGTTATTACTTTGGCTTTAAATAGTCAGTTGACTTTTAAAGAATTTTAGAAAAGAAAGAAAGGTTATGCTCCACTTTATTTGGTGATTTCCAAATAAAGGTAATGGAAAATATATTTCCCCTCCAAAAAAGAAAAAAAAAAAAACACTTATTTTTAAATGTCTTCTTTGGAACAAGCCATCAGAGAGCCATGTCCAGCCTATATGCAGAAGACATTGAGACTCTCAGTCACCAAGAAAAGATACACCTGCATGACATCCAGACACCTCTGCCTTTCCTGTGGACTTTGCCATTTATCATGCACCCTCACATACTTTCTTGAAATCATCACTGTAGTCCTATGAGAAGATTAGTAAAGAAATTCTCACCACCCTTCATACATATGAAAAATCCTGAGGCTCAGAGAGACTCAGGGACTTTCTTAAGGGCACAAAGGTAACTTATAGTGGAGTCAGGACTCAACATAGGGCCTCTGACTTTCTGTACATCCACACCTAGGCAGATGGATTAAGTTTTCCATTCTCTTTACCACTTCTGAGCCTCCTTTCTCAGAAGCCTGGTATTTGAGTAACATAAATATAGAGAAGAAATACATGTGGCCTTTAAGAGCACTGACCCTAAAGTCAAGAGAGAGTTGGATTTAAACCTGTCTCTGCTGCTTACTAGCTGTGTGACTTTAGGCAGATTCATAATCTGAGTCTGTCTCCTTATCAATAAAATAGGGAAGCTAGTTTAGAATATCAAGTCAGTTCAGTTCAGTTGCTAAGTCGTGTCTGACTATTTGCGACCCCATGGACTGCAGCACGCCAGGCTTCCCTGTCCATCACCAACTCCCAGAGTTTACTCAAACTCATGTCCATTGAGTCGGTCATGCGATCCAACCATCTCATCCTCTGTTGTCCCCTTCTCCTCCTGCCTTCAATCTTTCCCAGCATCAGGGTCTTTTCTAATGAGTCAGTTCTTTGCATCAGGTGCCCAAAGTATTGGAGCCTCAGTTTCAGCATCAGTCCTTCCGATGAATATTCAGGACTGATTTCCTTTAGGGTGGACTGGTTGGATCTCCTTGCAGTCCAAGGAACTCTCAAGAACCACAGTTCTCCAACACCACAGTTCAAAAGCATCAATTCTTCAGCATTCAGCTTTCTTTAGAGTCCAACTCTCACATCCATACATGACTACTGGGAAAACCATAGCTTTGACTAGATGGACCTTGTTGGCAAAGTAATGTCTCTGCTTTTTAATATGCTGTCTAGGTTGGTCATAACTTTTCTTCCAAGGAGCAAGCGTCTTTTAATTTCATGGCTGCAGTTACCATCTGCAGTGATTTTGGAGCCCCCAAAAAATCTGTCACTGTTTCTATAGTTTCCCCATCTATTTGCCATGAAGTGATGAGACCAGATGCCATGATCTTAGTTTTCTGAATGTTGAGTTTAAAGCCAACTTTTTCACTCTCCCCTTTCACTTTCATCTAGAGGCTCTTTAGTTCTTCTTCACTTTCTGCCATAAGTGTGGTGTCATCTGCATATCTGGGGTTATTGATATTTCAAGTAGGATATGTGATTTTCTATTGTTGATGAACAACAGAAATTTAACATCTTATAACAGCACAAATTGTTATCTCATACTTTCTGTAGATCAGGAGTCCAGCACAGCCTTCCTCATTTCTCTGTTCAGGGTCCCAAAAGATTAAAGTCAAGCTGTTGGCTCAGGCTGTTACCGTATCTGAGGCTCAGGGCCTCTTCCAAACTCATTCAGATTGTTGGCAGAATTCATATCCTTGTGGTTGTAGGACTGAGGTCCCTGTTTTCTTGCTGACTGTCAGCTAGAGGCTTTTCCCTGTCGTGTGGGCCCCTCCATTGTCAAGCTTTTAGTGGTACATGAAATCCTCATATTTCCAATTTCTGACTGTGTCACTGACATCTAGACTCAGATTTAAAGGGCTTATTTGATTAGTCCAGGTTTACCAATTAATACTTCTTCCTTCAAGTCATCAATCCATTCCATGTAACATAAACCACTTGTGTGTGTGTTTGCTCTGTTGCTCAGTCATGTCTGACTCTTTGCAACCCCATGGACTGTTGCCAGCCAGACTCCTCTGTCCATGAAATTTTCTAGGCAAGAATACTGGAGCAGGTTGCCACTTTCCTGTTCCAGGGGATCTTCCTGGGATCAAACCCACATCTCTTGCATCTCCTGCATTAGTAATCCACTGACAGGAATGAAATACATCATTTTCACAGTCCTGAGGCTTATACAGGGAGTATACACCAGGGAGTGAGGACATAGGAGCTATCTTAGAATTCTGCCACTACACAGGTAATACATACAGGTGAATTGTCTAGCAAAGGATATGGCACGTTGCGACCATTCAGTAGATGTTAGCTATCAAAGTCATCATCCCTGAAGGAAAAACAGATTTTTCATTAGAAGGTAGCAGAGTCAGCATTGCTATCTACACATGTGACCCTGTAAAACAGTCCCTCACCTCAGTGACTTCACCAGAGATTCTTCAGTTCTAAGCTGCCCCATTCATGGTTGCTACCCTCTGTGATTGTGTCTTCTTGGTGTCAGTATCAGTTCAGTTCAGTCGCTCAGTTGTGTCCGACTCTTTGCGACCCCATGAATTGCAGCACGCCAGGCCTCCCTGTCCATCACCAGCTCCCGGAGTTCACTCAGACTCAGGTCCATCGAGTCAGTGATGCCATCCAGCCATCTCATCCTCTGTCATCCCCTTCTCCTCCTGCCCCCAATCCCTCCCAGCATCAGAGTCTTTTCCAGTGAGTCAACTCTTCGCATGAGCTGGCCAAAGTACTGGAGCTTCAGCTTCAGCATCATTCCCTCCAAAGAAATCCCAGGGCTGATCTCCTTCAGAATGGACTGGTTGGATCTCTTTGCAGTCCAAGGGACTCTCAAGAGTCTTCTCCAACACCACAGTTCAAAAGCATCAATTCTTTGGCACTCAGCCTTCTTCACAGTCCAACTCTCACATCCATACATGACCACTGGAAAAACCATAGCCTTGACTAGATGGACCTTTGTTGGCAAAGTGATGTCTCTGCTTTTGAAAATGCTATCTAGGATGGTCATAACTTTCCTTCCAAGGAGTAAGTGTCTTTTAATTTCATGGCTGCAGTCACCATCTGCAGTGATTTTGGAGCCCCAAAAAATAAAGTCTGACACTTTCCACTGTTTCCCCATCTATTTCCCATGAAGTGACAGGACCGGATGCCATGATCATCGTTTTCTGAATGTTGAGCTTTAAGCCAACTTTTTCACTCTCCACTTTCACTTTCATCAAGAGGCTTTTTAGTTCCTCTTCACTTTCTGCCATAAGGGTGGTGTCATCTGCATATCTGAGGTTATTGATATTTCTCCCAGCAATCTTGATTCCAGCTTGTGTTTCTTCCAGCCCAGTGTTTCTCATGATGTACTCTGCATATAAGTTAAATAAGCAAGGTGATAATATACAGCCTTGACATACTCCTTTTCCTATTTGGAACCAGTCTGTTGTTCCATGTCCAGTTCTAACTGTTGCTTCCTGACCTGCATACAGGTTTCTCAAGAGGCAGGTCAGGTGGTCTGGTATTCCCATCTCTTTCAGAATTTTCCACAGTTTATTGTGATCCACACAGTCAAAGGTTTTGGCATAGTCAATAAAGCAGAAGTAGATGTTTTTCTGGAACTCTCTTGCTTTTTCCATGATCCAGCAGATGTTGGCAATTTGATCTCTGGTTCCTCTGCCTTTTCTAAAACCAGCTTGAACATCAGGAAGTTCACGGTTCACATATTGCTGAAGCCTGGCTTGGAGAATTTTGAGCATTACTTTACTAGCGTGTGAGATGAGTGCATTTGTGTGGTAGTTTGAGCATTCTTTGGCATTGCCTTTCTTTGGGACTGGAATGAAAACTGACCTTTTCCAGTCCTGTGGCCACTGCTGAGTTGTCCAAATTTGCTGGCATATTGAGTGCAGCACTTTCACAGCATCATCTTTCAGGATTTGAAATAGCTCAACTGGAATTCTGTCACCTCCACTAGCTTTGTTCATAGTGATGCTTTCTAAGGCCCACTTGACTTCACATTCCAGGATGTCTGGCTAGATGATTGATCATACCATCGTGATTGTCTTGGTCGTGAAGATCTTTTTTGTACAGTTCTTCTGTGTATTCTGCCAGTATAGCTGGTTTGAAAAGTGGAAAAACTCCAGCCTTCAATTGTTTAATCTACACAAAACCAACAATCACTGAAAAAAAGTTGAACCCATTAGTTACCTACCTTTGTATCTTTTACATAGCTTTAGCTCTATCTAGAGGAATGAACTAGGTAACTTTTATAATCCTTCCTAGCTTGATAAATCTATGAATAGATGGCATGAGTTTTCCCTGAGTTTCATTGTATAAAGCCTTAAGTTGATTCTAGAGATCTGAGTAGGTTCTTAGAATAGAATTTAACCCCCAAACCACCTACTGCAATGGCTTGTCACACATTAAATCCATTATATAAATGGAATATTTTGAAAAATAGCTTCTCAGTCAACACATGGGAGTAATTCATTGTGAGCCATCTAAAACGTCTTGTTTCCCCCTTGCCTCCAGGTCAGAAAGAGATGTTAGTTTCTTATTTAGAAACTTATCCAAAGCTGTCTATATTTCGCCATATATGGCTTTTCACCATGCATACTCTATTATTTGTCATTCCGTTGTCCTTGCAGAATAACTTTCTCTTTCAAGAATTTTTTAAATTTTACATTCTGGACTACTACAGTTATTTTTCATCATTAATTCCTTAGTATTCCCAAAGACACTGTTTTCTTCAGACTTCTCATTAGTGGCCAAATGCTTCAATCCAATCTTACACATTAGTCTTCTAAGTCAAACAGATAAAAACAGATCTCCTGTCCTCAAGAGAAAGGGGTTAGATGTCCCGTCACCTGATACATCCCCCATCCCATCCCTTACTGTGGCCTCTGGGCCCCTCTGGGATGCCATGGAGCACAGCGTGGAAGTCCCAATCCTAAGAGGGTACTTCACAGTATGCTTTCAGGACCCCTGAGGCCTGAGAATTCCTTGGAGACCAGGGTAGGGCTGGTGACGGGGAGGGGATGATCATGAAGTATAAGTGGTTATAATGTGAGCCTATTTATGTGTTTGTTTCTCCAGAAATTACTCACTCGCGTCTTCTGGTAAGGTTTAATTGTGGCATCAGGCCTCTCTCTCAGTCCCTGTGCTTGGCCAGCTGACCACAGGGAGTCCTGGCTGAACCAGCTTTGGGGCCCAGGTAGTCATCGCTCAGTGTTAGGGAAAACCCTGATGGGGACTTCACAGCACTCTTCTGGGACCACTGCCCCTCCCCTCTCCCCTTTATGGTTATATTTTTGGAACTCCCATCTGGCATCCAAGGGTAGGGGTTGACCAGGAAGGTAAGAATTGCGGCCACTATGATTTCTTACCCCCACAGCCCTTTTGGGAGCGGGGGGGAGGTGGGGGTGTAACTGCAGAACTGACCCACTCTGGGCACAAAGCTCCCTGGGCAGAAGGGAGAACCCTGAGCTGAGCAAAAGCAACCAAGCTTAGGCTCCCAGGAAGCTTAGCTTCAGGGGCCCATCAGGGCTCAGACCTCAGTGGCAGAGCCTGCAAGCCCAACTGCTGCTATGATTCATGTGTTTTTTGTTTTCTTTTTTTTTTTCCTTTGAGTTTCCTAGGAATAGTTCCCTTTAAAAACTCCCAACTTCATCTCAGCTGAACTCCCCCAGAGAGAAGGGGGAATTTTTCAAGCCCAGGCTAGCCTAGCTTGGGGGATGAGAGCACCCATTGAGGACAAGCGAAGAACCAGTGATGGTGCCTGCAGAGGAACTGGTCGAGGACCCCAAACCTTCCTCTCCTCCAACGTGCCCTGGGTTCCTGCATGCACATGCTTACCATCCCCCAGGTTTAGAGATAGAGAGCATATGCATGCGTGCTCAGTCATGTCCAAATCTTTGCAACCCCATGGACTATAGCCCATCAGACTCCTCTGTTCATGGGATTTCCCAGGGAAGAATACTGGAGTGGATTGCCATTTCTTCCTCCAGGGGATCTTCCCGACCCAGGAATCGAACCTGGGTCTCCTGCAGAAGCTGTGTGAAATTATTGCATCCTTGAACTTGCACAGAGATTCATTTTGAAAAGTATCTTCAAGGGATTCAGTTTGGTTTTCCTCTGAGAAGAGAGAGCAACAGAGATGGGAGGAATCCAAATGTGCCTGGCATCCAGGCCTCCTCTCCAAATTGCGTAGGTCAGAGAGAACATGTTATTTATTAGAACCTGACATCTGTTGCTGTGAAATGATAAGCTCCATTAAAAAGCCTGGCCATCAATTACTGCTAATACAGCCCTCATCCTGGAGTAGGCTGCTCACCATTCTTCCAGCCTGCACAGACCAGGCTGTACCAGGCACGGAGCGTTCGCAGCCCCGAGCAGCCTCCCCACTCCTTCCATATGACCCCACAGGCCATCTCTTCCAGGTCCTCCATCTGTGTTCCTGGCTTCCTTTGATTCCACTCTTTGGCCACTGTTTTGCGGACTGAACCCCCTGTCCAGGCTGCTTTCTCATTGGAAAACAGGGTGAGGCTTTACCCTCTGGTCTCAGTCATGCAAGCCTGAGTCACACCAGAAGCTGCAGGTGGAAGGGTAACGGAGTGATCAGCAGGTCTAATTGGAGGAATTCACCTAGTTGTCCTGCTGTGAAAGCTACTGATCAGCTCAGGCTTGGATTCTGATTATCCCTCCCAGATGGGAAAATGTTCATGATAACCAAGTACAGCTACTTCCTTGTTTGTGAGTTACACTCCTACATTTTCTTGGAAAAATAGACAGATGTCTTACAGAGTCAGAAAGGAAAGAGTCGGGGGAGTTGGTTTGGGATTTTTATAGTGTACCAAAGTAGAAACTTTGGAATTAAATACTTCCGTAATACTTATGGAATTAAAGTTGCCTTTGAATGGATGGAAGGAAAACCGTAAGTAATGAAAATGCAAAGAATAGTGGCCTGGGAGTTAGGAGACCTGGGTCGCATCTGGACACCATTATTAATTTCCTCTGTGAACTTGGAAAGGACACTTCACATTTCTGGGCCTCAGGACCCTCATCTGAAAGTATTGGGCAAGTAGCTGATGATCACCAAGCTCTAACTTATTTCTGGAATTGTAAATGAAAATTATGTTTAAGGTAATTTTACATATTTTTTTATTCTTGTTGAGAAAATTCCATCTCTGTTGCCAGAGGTCAGGCACAAATTGAAAACACTGCTAAATGGAATTAAGTACACTACGTACGTGATGCTTTTTTGTACAACCCGTATCTAATATTTATAGAACACTTCAGCTGTGGAACGTGCACACAGATGCCCTGAACACACACACCCAGTAAAATAATTCTCGATGTAATACTTTTTCAGATGTCAAGTTAAAACAGCTTCTTGGGAATTAGGCTTGACTGTTCAGATGTGCGTGTTGGTTTCTGACAGGTGCTGTTGGGGCTGCTCAGGGCTGTCACGTGTGATGTGGAGTCCAGCCAAGGCGAGAGGGCCAAGCCTCACGGTTCTATCGCTTCTCATTAAGGCATGAATTTTAGAAAAGGGGGGAAGCATCAAAGAACAGCCATCCAGTCTGTGCACATCATTAGTGACAAGCAGAGGCCTTGTTTCTGCAGAAATGAGACTCTGTCTTGTGTTTTGTCAGTTTCCTCAGCACAGGGGCCACCTGTGAAGATGAACTAGATTCATGACTTGTTAAAATCACAGCTTTATAGACGTGAGCAAAAACGGGGCACAGATACTGGGGTGCTTACCACTGTGTCAGTGACCTTCCAAATCCACAGCCAGGAACAGAGCTGGGTTAGGTGGCCAAGCAGGACTGCATCTAGGAAGGTAAGTTTGCCAGCAGTGGCCAGTCTCAGGCTGGGAAACAAGGAAGGCCCTCAGGGATCATCCAGTACAGCAAGGTTGAGTGTGGTCAGCATTTGCCATTGTGGCGCAGATTAAATGGAGTGATTGGTGTATTTAAAACCCTCAGCACAGTGATTGGCATAGACTTGACACTTCATTTTCATTTCCTGGAAGAATTTGTTCAGAGCCATACAGTACAGAGATTAGAACCCTGTGTCCCTGATCGCTGGTCCAGGGCCAGCCCAAGCCATCTCTGACCTCCCCCCTTTTCTGTGCCTGTTTCTTGCTCCCTTGCTCACAGGAGCAGCACAGTCGAGTCCAGGGCTGAAGGGTAGCATGCCTGCATTCACGTGCCCATCACCTTCCCATGGGGTGACCTGGCACGGAAACCTTCTTCCTAGCGGCTCACCTTGGAGGCTGAGGGCGTCTGTGGCCGTGGAGGCAGCCCAAGATATTCTTGAGCAGAAATAGCTCTTCTGAGAGTGTGGAGACCTGGCACTGAGCACCTTTAAGGGAGGGTAAACATTCCTGTGGCTTGACTTATTACTATAATCAATGGGCCAACGAAGAAAAGGGGTGTCACAGCAGAGCAGGCCAAAGGAAGGACACTGCTTCACAGCTGCCTGCAAACCAGCAGGAAGGCTGCACATCGAGAAAAGGACGAAAAATTCCAGTGACTCCTATCTTCCCAGACAGACAGAACCTCTGGCACTTAGTCATGCCTAATGGAAAATGGAAGCCGAGAAAGCAGAAGTGAGCCTGGAGTGATCTCAGGTAGTCCTTAATCCAGAGTCAGTTCTGAGGAAAAAAAATGGTTTGCTTCCTTTTGTGCCCTGGATGATCAGGGCTGAGTTGCCAGGTAGAGATGCCATGGCTTGGAGAAAACGGGCTTTAGGGCAACTGTGATTGTAAGAATCAAATGCAGCAATGGCTTCTGCAGTGAAGTTATTGCTAGTATTGCTAGTAAGTCATTCAGCAAACAGTTAAGAGCTATATACACTACAGTTGACCCTCAAACAATGCAAGGTCAACTTACAGTCGACTCTCTGTATCCAGAGTTTCTCTGCATCCACGGATTCAACCAACCACAGACTGTGGAATTTACAGTTGAAAAATATCCATGGTTAAGTGAACCCTCACAGTTTAACCTGTATACTTCAAGGGTCAACTGGATATACAGAGTGCAAGGCCTTGGGGACAGCACACACACACACACACACACACACACACACACGTCACTGCCCTCCAGGTGCTGAAACTCATCTACCTGTCGTGTAGAATCCCAACTACAAAGCTTGCTGATTGATTTTTGGAATGGTCTATCACGGGGTGAGATTCCATTCCAGAGATGGGGCATCCATGGCATTAATTCCTCAGTATATTGAGTACAAGTCAGAATGCAAAGCAGGAAGCTCTGTAGCTCCTCTAAAACTCAAATTTAGAAAACCAAAATTTTCTGTTATTGATCATTTTGGGGATGAGATAACCCTTAAATTGTCATTATTTGAGTTGCCAAAAAAGTGAAATTAATGGGAACATGTATGTAAAGGCAAGATTATATTGTTTCTTTGTCAGAATAGGTGATAATGGATTGATCATTCAGTCGGTCCTGATCATCTTATAGATGATGATTATAACAAATATACATCAAGTACAGCGGCACAGCTGTTAACAGCTTATGTATTGATATTTTAACACTGTGGCTCTCATAACAACCCTGTGAGACAGGTACTGCCGTTATACCCATTTTACATATGGTAAAGCTGACGCCCCGCAAAGTGAAATGGCTTGTCCACTAGGTCATAGTGTGACATAGTGTAGGATCTGAGGATATAGTTTGGGTTTCCCAACTTTTAGACTGATATTCTGCTCTTATAACGCCCGGCCACTCTTCCACAAACTGATTGCCTGAGGTATCCCCAAATTGCCAGACAGCTGAGCTCAGCTGTCTGTTTGGAACTGCAGAGCTTCCGGGTGCTCGCTCAGGTTTGGTGAGCCATAGCATGGATCTGTAGTGGCAGACGTTTAGGTTAGGTTCTGTCCAGATCACCAGCACTCTTCCCATTTGTTTATTCATTGAGCAGATGTTTTATTGAATTCAAAGTAGGTGTCAGGCACCATGTTAAGTGATGCATGGGATGCAGTCTGCCTTCACTGGACCAGCTTTCTGAGATGAAGTTTCTTCATAAATGACTTATCAGGCAGCAGCCTGTGCAATGTGCAGGCGAAACACCGTCGGCACAGTTGGGAGTCCAGAGGAAGGAGATGGTGTCTGTCTCCTGAGATTGAAGTGGCTGGCACTGGAGGTCAGAGGTTGGACAGGAGCTGATGTGCAGAGATGGAGAGAGGACGCTCCTGCCAGATGATGCTCAGAGGCCGGGAAGTACAGGGGTTCCAGGTAGGCCAGTCTGCTTTGAGGAGGGCTGCAGTAGCTGAGGCAGGAGAAAAAGAAAGAAAAGAGGCAGATAGCAGAGTTCTGCAAGGTGGAGAGAATGTGTGCTCTGGGCTCACCCAACCAGGATTCACATCCTGGTTCTGCCACTTTCTGCGGCATTTTGTCACCTCTGTGGATGTTGGTTTTCTCATCTGTGCAGGAGGGTGACAGTCCTCTCTCACAGGGGGCCGTGGATGTTTTTTGGTGTTTGTTTCGGGTCTTCATTGCTGTGTGGGCTTTCTCTAGTTGTGGTGAACGGGGGCTACTCTTCATTGTGGCGCATGGGCTTCTGATTGCAGTGGCATCTCTTGTTGCAGAGCACAGGCGCTAGGCACGTAGGCTTCAGGACTTGCAGCACGCGGGCTTAGTTGCTCTGTGGCATGTGGACTCTTGCCAGAGCAGGGATTAAATCTGTGTCCCCTGCACTGGCATGTGGATTCTCAATCACTGGACCACCAGGGAAGTCGCTGTGGATGTAAAATGGGAAAATGATTGTAAAATGTCTGGGTTATTGTTGTGTGCAATTAATGGTAACTTGTTATTAACTGCTGTGCTAAGACACTTGATTCTCTTTTCTGTAGGCAATAAGATTTTCCTTAAATCAGCAAATTACATACTGATATGGTGACCTACCTTGGCATAGGATCACAATAGATCCTCCTTGCCTTGGAAATAATAAGGAAAGCAGTGAAAACGGAGATCTGTGGTCACACATGTCCATTCCTATAAAGGAATCCTTGTCCTGGGCCCTTTTGCCTTTCCTTTGCCACCTCAATGCCCAAAGACCCAGTCCTACTCTCCAAGTTAGGGGCTCCAGTTACAGCAATTGAAAATACAAGTTGCCCAGGTAAATTTGAATTCTATAGAAACAACAAATACCTTAGTATAAGTATATCCCTTGCAATATTTAGGATATACTTATATTAAAATGTTATTTGAAGTTTAGTTGAAATTTAAATTGATGTGGGCATCCTATGTGAAGGGACAGCTCAAGAATCAATTGAACAGTCTGTCCACTGACTTGGGGAGGAGGACTCACCCATTTTCTAGTCCTCTCCCTCTGGTAATAAAGGCTCAGCAAGACTTTGGCTGTGCCTTCAAATCATTTCCTGGGTAGAGACAGTAAATGCTGACAGGTCCTGCTGTGTGTCTTTGGGGTGGGAGCAGAGGTGGGGGGCGGGGTGTAGGATGTCTTATACCAGCCTTCACATCTCCTCAGCCCTCTTTCTTCTGAACATTCTCAGAGACAGTTGGCAGAATAAAGACAGCCTTTGTGGTCTAGTAACTTGTCTCGTGAAATAAGGGCAAGCCCTCTTCACAGAGGTTCTTCTAGGAACATTGCTAAAAGTGGGGACTGTAGCTGCTCCTGTGATGTGACTAACTTGAAACAGCCAGAGCAGGCGTGATGGTAACCGACTGGATGCTCCTTACTCTGGGAAGTCTAGGGACTGCAGAACTGGAGCTTGGAGGATGATCCAGCTGCCTTACAGCAGGTGAAGTAAAGAAGACCCAGTGAAGGGAAGTGCTTTGCTCAGGGTCACACAGCTATCCAGAATTGGAGTCTGAACTTCAGTCTGGGTCTGCTGCCTTGCATTCTTCTGTAATAATTCAGGGGGTCTGAGAACTCCCCACACACTTGTTTGGCGGACTTGGCAATGTTTTCTCTGGATGACTTGATAACTCTCATCTCCAGATGTCAACTCAGTCGTGTGTCCTTCAGCACTGCCATGCTCAGCTTCATGCTTGCCACCCTTAAGAGCAAGATGGTAGAGAGCTCATGGCACTTTCTAGACCAGCTTGATCTTGGCCCGCCCCAACAGTGCCTCCTTGCTGATCCCTTTGCCCCACCCTGATCAAGTAGTTCTGTGGTTGAGATGGAAAAATCCACCTCAAAGCAGAGAGCTTTTAACCTCAGTTTCAGAGGAGTAATTTGTCCACATAACAGGAGGTGAAAATTAAAATAAAGCAGGGCGTAGGTTGGAGCAGTACAGCACTCCTGAGCTTAAGAGTGCCTTTGACCTGTCCCCCCGAGACTGGAATGATGATCTGGCTGCCAGAGAGTTCTTAGAGGACGCCCTCTGTTCAGTGGTGTCACTGGCGAGGTGGTATTAGCCCTAAGACCAGCTTTATCTGCACACTCTGAAAGCGGACCTGACGGTGCAGGCAGAGCCAGCCCACGTGGAAGCCCGGAGCGGTGATCATGGGATCTTCCACTCTTTTCATTTTCTTGTTCTTGCCACAGCCTGTCATGAGACCAAGAAAACTTGTTTTGAAAATGCTTGACAGCCAAAACAACCTGTTCTCGGCCCTGGACGAGAGGGTTTGTCCTCTCTGACCATTTCTGTACTGTTTGATGTTTGACTGGCTGCTGACTGGAAAAAATGAAGTTGCTGTTTTCTTCTCATATTGTTCACAGACTAGGGCCGGTAGCTTGCCAGGTCCTTGTTTCCCGTTTTTTTCCCCAGCCCTTCACCAGAGAGATTTAAGACGGTGCCTGAGTTTAAGTGATGAATGAACATTAGCAACATAAACTTATGAGGATTTAACCGATGGTTACATCTCTGCAAGCAGAGCTTGAAATGTGGGTTGTCTTTCCCAGTCCCATTAGATTTCAGCCTGTGATTTTCCACTTGTGTTTTGGTCCTCTTTCCTGAAGTTGAGCGTGTGAGTCAGAATCTCCAGTTATCCCGGTGGCAACTTTGGGCTTCCACACCGATGGCAGTGAGACAGCAGCATCTCTTCTCCCGGGGGGTCTTGGTTTTAGATGGTCTCAGGTGGGTCCTGTGAGTGGGAAGGAACCACTTCACTTCTATTCTGCAAATAGAGGGATTGGACTGGATAAAGTACTGGCAAACAGTTTGTTGTTGTCTAGTCACCAAGTCATATCCGTCTTCTTTTGCGACCCCATGAACTATAGCCCACCAGACTCCTCTGTCAATGGGATTTCCCAGGCAAAAATACTGGACTGGATTGCCATTTCCTTGTCCATGGGATCTTCTCAACCCAGGGATCGAACCCGAGTCTCCTGTATTGACAGGCGGATTCTTTACCACTGAGCCACCTAGGAAGCCCTTGACAAACAATAGCCAGAGGGTGAATTTTGCCAACTGCTTGTTTTCATAAATAAAGTTTTATTGGAACATAGCCCCACCCATTTATCTTCATTTTGCTCATGGCAGCTATCACTCCAAGGGCAGAGTTGAATTGTAGACAGGGTATATGGTCAGCAAAGCTGAAAATACTTGCTATCTGGCCCTTTACAGAAAAACTTGCTGATCCCTGGATTAGTTGACCTTTAGGGTTTTCTAATCCAACTTTTTATGACTTTTGAACTCATAGCAGTTTTTTTTTTTCTTTTATAACAAGAACTCCTGAAGTAACTAATAAGGGGCTAACTAGAAGGGACTTCTCTCTTCCCTGCAGTAGTTACAATGCAAAAGGTTGGGACTTATTTTGCTTTGTTTTTAGTTTATTTTGCTGTATGTCTGTATTTGTTTATTGGTCTGGCATCTTTGATGTCCATCAATTTTGGTAAAAAGACACCAAAGCTGGGGTAGATCTGATTGCATTCAGTGGCGTGGTTCAAGGTAGGACACCCGTTTGTACCCACATGGAAGAAAATGAAGATTTGTTTGCTTGATAACTATGGCAGGAAAGGGAGCCAGTGCTGCCTTGAGAACCTGTGTGGCTGCCCAGACCCACCCCACCCGCTGTTTGTGTTTGCCTGTCTGAGTCTGAGCCGTGAGATGGGGGCAGGAATAGCTCAAAGTGGTGAGGTAGGTTGGTGGCCGTGGCTAGAAAAACAGGAAGAAGCCTTGAAAAATGCAGAGACTAGGGAAGAACTAATCTTTTTAATCTTCTTCCCTCGGTGCCAGTCCAAACAAGAGGCCAACACAAAATTTGCATCCCAGTGACATGCATTCCATACCCACATTGCCAGTGCATAATAGGGGATCCCAGGCACAGAGCTGCATGGTCCTCCTATCAGGCCACCCTAGCCTAGAAAGAACTTTTGTACGAACTAGAAAAAAATGCCCCTTTGGGTTGGTGCAGGCTTGGCTAACAGCTTTGAGTAAGAAAACCTTGCCCCTTTCTCTTGGCATCTAGCCCTGGGTAAACTAGCAAGTGGGCAGGGGCTGAATTTCAGCCTCCACTTGGTCCCTTGGCCAGACTTCTTTTGCAGGACAGACACTGCACCGCCTAATGTAGCAGCCACTCCTGCTACCTGGCGTCTCTGACGTCTAGGCGGGGTGGGGCAGGGGTTCCTCTCACGGGGGCTTGCTGGCCAAAAACAGGTCAACTCTGCTTGACTTTGGTTTTTGAGACCACAGCAGCCTGGGCTGGACCTCTGCATGTCCATTAATACCCACTCGCTCAGCAGTGCTATGGAGCAGGGTGGCCGAAAGCATCGGGACAGGGAGCACAGAGATGTGGTCCCCCCACAGCTGCACCAGGGGCCCTGATCTGGTACTTTGGAGAGCCACGGCCTGGCTCTTCTTTGCCAACTTCTGACCTAAAACTGGCTCAGCTCAAGGAATGCACACAATTTTCCAGAGTTACATCTCAGAGGTAATACGCTGGCAGCACAAAGAAATGTGCTAAGAGGGCCAGAACAGACGAGCTCACAGCAGTAAGAACTGACCTCATCCCCTGGGCTCTGGGTTACATGTAGCCCAGGGTGCACAGTGACGACATTGTGCCAGGCCACCCTCCTCTGCAGGGTGTGTTGTTGGCGTGGTTTGAGAAGGCTGTTATGCACTCCCTGTGGGTGAGACAACTTTGCGGTCAGATCTGGTTTCCACCTCTCAGCTCACGTTGAAAATTGTATTGAGCCGGCCATGTGGGCAAATTTTGAAAGATCCCTAACCTACCCTTTTCATTTTGCGTCTATCAGCAGTTCCCAGCAGATAGTTCAAGGCTAGAGGATTGGGAAGAAAGCCTGGGAGCCCAGAGTAGCCAAAGACCCAATATCTACTTCTGGTCCCCTTTCTTGGTTCTTAAAAGGCTCCTGGGAATAAGAAGGAATGTAGTTTGTCGCTGTTCTGAGCCCCTTGCCAGTGTGGAATGCTGTGCTAAGGAACAGAGTCCTGTGGACCAGAGCGCTTCTCTCTGTACAGGAAAGATGCAGTGGAGGGGAGAACGGGTGGAGTGTGGGCATCAGTGCTGCTGCACCCCGTGGGGAGACGGTGGGAGCCCATGAAGTTGACCCAAGAGAATAGCCCTGTACCCTAGTTGCGGACCAGAGCCTCAGGGCTGAAAAGAAAGAAGTCTCCCAGTTAGGAAATGTTCCCAATTTAAAATTTTTACTTTTCCAAGTCATCAGATATGTGATGATCCCCAGCACTTTTAGCTGCAGATGTTATGACCAGATATGGGGTGGGGAGCAGCACTCAGCAGGGCCCTTCTAGTGGAACATGGGTGCCCTAGAGCCATGCTCATCCCACTCCAAGCCTGTGACCACAGAGGGCCCTTGGAGCTGACAGTGTGCTGCTGCAGGGCCCTGGCTCATGTCTGAACCTCACTCTGCCTTTGCCACGCACCTGACCCTGGGTAGGTTATCTGCTCTCTCCTAGCCTGCCTCTTCATGTGTACAGTAGGAGCAGAGCAAAACTATCTATTTCATACACAGGACTGTTTCTTGGATTAAAATGGGGTTATTTTTAAAAACACAATATAAACTGTAAAATACTAAGGATCGAGTTAGTTCATTTACTTATCCAGTAACTATTAAATGCCTACTGCTGCTGCTAAGTTGCTTCAGTCGTGTCTGACTCTGTGCGACCCCACAGACAGCAGCCCACCAGGCTCCCCTGTCCCTGGGATTCTCCAGGCAAGAACAGTGGAGTGGGTTGCCATTTCCTTCTCCAATGCATGAAAAGGAAAAGTGAAAGTGAAGTCCCTCAGTTGTGTCCGACTCCTAGCGACCCCATAGACTGCAGCCTACCAGGCTCCTCCGTCCATGGGATTTTCCAGGCAAGAATACTGGAGTGGGGTGCCATTGCCTTCGAAATGCCTACTAGGAGCAGGCATTTTCAGGCAGTGCCCCAGGTATTCCAGGCCCTCCCGTAAATAGGAGCTATTCAACACATGTGTGTTAAAATCGAGTGAAATGGGAGTTCCTCAGCTAGGTGATGGGAGGGGAGAGTGGGAGGAAAGGAAACTACTCGGGTGTGAATTCTGACTGTGTACCTGACACTGTTGCTTAACAGTTTCTCTCTGGCTTCATCAGAGAGAAACACGCAGAGACTCAGAGAGGTTAAGTATGACTTCCCCGAGACACACAGCCACCGAGTGACTGACCCACGTTAGAATTCAGTTCCCAGTGATCCCAGATGTTCCCTTGCCACAGAATGACACGAGCAGATCCCCTCTCTAGCCCACTTTTCTCCTCCCAAGCTTCCCTCAGATCAATGAGCTAGGCCAAATCCAAGCCAAAACCGACCACCCCCACCCCATTCTAGGCCAGTATAAGTGGGGACCATGTGAAATCAGGGCAAAATGAGGCTCTATCACCACAAGCCAAATCTCTGTTCACAAGGGTGCAGGTTTTAGGAAAACAACAGCCTTCGATGCATGCTCGGAATTCCTTCCATGGCAAGCCACTGTGAGAAAAATCTCACCCAAACAATGCACTCTTGGCCGCCAAGGGAGGGTGGCTGTCTTTTCAGGCTTAAAGCTACCAGTAAGGACCCAGAAGTCACCCCAGGGAGCTGTTGGTTTCCCCAGAAGATCTAGCTGTTTGAAATCAACTTAGCAAAGGATTCCATTTACCCCTCTGCCCAGCCTCCCAGTGCTGAGGCCTCCCTTGCCTCTTAAGTCCTGGGAGAGCAGGAGGGTCATGGAGCTCGTTGTCTTCATGTGGGTTTTCAGTTGAGCAGTCAATGATTCCTTTTCTCAAATGTAACACCGAGTATTTATTCTGAAAAAGGATTTTAAAGAAAAAAGAACTAAAGAGATCATTGTCTGGCTTGGTCTCCAAAAACCAATCCAGGTATTGTCTAGATTTAAGATGATCGATTTAGGAAAGACTATTCATTCATTGTCATTCAGTCATTCAACAGAAGTTTAGGGTATTTCTGGGTCAGTGAGGTGCAGCCCCCAGAAATGAACACAGGAAGCCTCCCGTGTTTACACCACAGCGGGAAACAACTAAGGAACTGTGTTTAAAGATGGACAGACCCAGGGCTCCAGCTGGAGGAGGGCATGACAACCCGCTCCAGTATTCCTGCCTGGAGAATCCCAAGGACAGAGGAACCTGGCAGGCTACAGTTCATAGCGTCGCACAGAGTCGGACACGACTTAGCAACTTAGCACACACAACTCCAGAGCCAGCAACATCCAGGGAATTCCTGCCCAGGAAGTCAGCCTGGCCCTGGAACTCAGAGCACATGGGGGAGGCCTTGACTGAGCTCCACCACTGAGTTCACAAGGCCTCCCTGAACCTTGGTAACACTGAGCCACCAAGCTCCACCCAAGGGTGACTATAGAAGTAGACAACATGTGTACAAGGGACAGCAGCCAGCAACCCCAGACAGTTTAGTTGGAATTGTTTTGTTCCAGAAGGCAAAAGTAGACTCTGTGGGTGGGGGTTCCCAGGGGACAAATTCCAGTTCAGGAGAAGGAAGACCATCATAACTGTTCAGTGCTGCAGGCTCTGCAGAGGGCCTGATGCTTATGCCAGGCCTTGAGGGTGGTTAAGTTTTCAGTAGATATGGAGGCCCTCAAAAAGTGTTGCGTGGTTCAGGAAAGTACCCTTCGCCTGCAAAGCAAAGGGACTCCTACTTAGCTGGCTCCCAGAATTGCCAAGGGGAATTAATTATTGTTTGTGAAACACTTTAAGATTCTCCGATGAAAGACCTTATATAAATGCAAATTATTATTATTGTCATTAAAAGTGCTAGACAGACGTCTGGCCTGCTGGATAATACACTGGCATAGCTCTGAGCAGCAAAGAAAGTCAGTTCCAGGCAGCAAGTTTGCTCTAGTTGCTCCAGAGGAATAGCAGGAAGAAACAGTGGGCGGAGGAGGGCTTAGCCCCTGACTGTGAAGTGAAACCACCCAACTCCCACCCAGGCTGAGCAGGCAGCAGTCTGTCTGGGAGTTCAGGGCCCGTGTGTCTCCTGAGGGTCCCTTGCCCCTGCAGGAAACAGCCCTTGTGGAGTACAAGAGCTCGCCATGAGTGAGTGAATGTCTGGTTGTCTGCTAGTCTGACAGATGAATGCTGGCCTCCATTCTTGGAGTCCTAAGTCAGATCTGGAGACAAAAGAGAGATAGAAAGAAACCTCTTGTCATGCCTTTGATGGTGCTTATTAAGGCTCTTGAGGGAACCCCTTTAGCAAAGCCCAGGGAGAGGTCATTTATTAAATTACTGCTTCCACTAAAGAAACTGTCTCTGGCTAAAGTGCTTGGATTGATACCAAAGCAATAATAATAATAATGGATAATAGTACAGTCGGCCCTTCATATCTGTGGGTTCCACATCCAGAAAATATTTAAAAATATTTGGAGGAAAAAACTCCAAAAACTTCAAAAAGCAAAGTTTGGATTTGCCAACCACCAGCAACTATGTACATAGCATTTATATTAGTATTTACATTGTATTAGGTATATAAGTAACCTACAGGTGATTTAAAGTATATGGGAATATGTCCATAAATTATAAGCAAATTCAGTCAGATTTCCACATTTGTACATTCCATACCCACAGATTCAACCAGTGGAGGATAAGAAACCAGAGTTGGTTGAATCCAAGGCTGCGGAATCCAAAGATATGGAGGGCCAACTAGTGCACCACTTTCTATAAGGGACTCGAGCATCCTTGGATTTTAGTATCCAAGAGGGTCCTGCAACCAGCCTCCTGTGGCAGGTTCCACGGGATAACTGTATATTAGACCTGGAAGTAAACGCAGAGGCTATCCCCTCACTTTCCAGATGAGGCATCTGGGACCCAGAGAAGTGAAGTGGCTCATCCTCGGTCACATAGCAAGAGCCAGGATCACAACTCATACTTAATTATGTCAGGGTAGTAATCCCTCGCACTCTATAGCATTTTACAGTCACATCACTTCTGAACAGCTCTGGAGAGTTTTCAGAAGCCCACAGACGTTACTGTTAAAGGAACCTTCTGGTACCTTTGCTCTTCTGGGGCTCATAATTTGGAGAACATTTCTGGTGCCTCCTGTGCCCTTATGGGGATTGCAGGTGCCTTTTCTTCTCCGGACACTCGGACTAGGCCTCGTTCTTCCATAGGATGTGTTGATACTTCCAGGAACAAGATGGGCAAGGGAGCGGGAGGTCTAGTTCCTCCCTTCCATCCCTTGTTATCACGGTCATAATTCTACTGAAAAGTCACCCAACGCAGGTTACTAGATGAGAGCTAAGGATACCAGTCAGCACCTCCGGACACACAGACTTACAGGATGGAGGAAACAGACGCAGGTGTAATGGGAGTTAGCAGTAAGCAGCCCTCGGCAGTCATTACTGGGCCATTGGCAATTCCAGTATTATGGACTTTTAATGAAGGAGAATAAAAGATCCTAAAATGATGTTTGGGAGGGGAGGATCACCAAATCAAAGAAATTTAGAAATCGTCTCTTCCACGCCTTCATTGTGTGGATGAGGAAACAGAGGCGTGAGTCAGCGTCACACAGCAGACGCGGGCGTGGAGGCCTCAGCTCTGTGCTTAGCCACCAGCACTCTTTCCACTGGAAATCCTGGCGGTGTGCAAAGTATGTGCACTCTGGAGTCGAGCAGCATTGCCACCTGTTAGCAGTGTGATCTTAGAAAACTACTTGGCTTCTCTAAGTCATAGGTTTCTCATGGGCAGAAATGGAGATACAGGCATCCCCCTCTTCTGGAAAGTTCACTTTATGCCACTTCGCTTTTACAAAAGGCCTACATTAGTGCCTGTTTTCAGTGACCCAAAGACATCCAAAGAGGATTTTCACTTTTATTTTTTTTTAAAGCAAAAAACAAAAATAGCTTTCATTGTTTGTTTTGTGGCAAGCCCTTGTAGAGGCAGCATACACCCCTAGCAGCCGGAGTGGTACCGCCAACCTCGTTCCCCAGGAACCACGCTCACATCTCAGCATCAAGCCACCATAGCTCACTTTCTGGAATTGCTGCGTTTCTATCTGTGAGCCCAGGTGTCTGGAAATATCATTTTAGCTGCTGGACCAGGGGATTAGCCTGAAAAGAAGAGGGACCATAGCCCTCCTTGCTGTCCCTCCCTCAGATCTTCAAGGGGTATCTGTGAGCACCCAACTAGGAGGGCAAACACCCAGAGTATTGGCGTGACCAGGAGGTGCCTTCAAAAGCCAGTAGACAGGGGCCCAGGCAGCTATGGAAGACAGAGCTTCGTCCTCTAAATGCTGCGAGTCTAGTGGGAGAAACCAAATTTACAACCAGGCAAACAACACTTAAAAGCCCCAGAGAGACTCTCTGGAAAGGAAGAGAATCGTTCATGCTCCAAGGAGTTGATATCCTAAGTGTTCCTTTGGGGTCCAGTTCTCCCCTGTGCCAGCTGATGCCTGGTGATGCTGAGTGGAAGCCTGAAAACACCGTCCCCCGCACGCTGCCATGGTCAGCTCCACCAGGACCCTGGGCACTTCCTCTCTGTGGGCAGTTCTTTGGTTTTTCCCCTCTTGCTGACTAAGGGGGAGAGGGTTGTCTGTGATCTTGACGGTGACTCACTACCATCAGACAGGCAGCTGGCTTCCCCTCAGCGGTCCAGCACAGGTGAGCTGCATGAGTAGCCCTCCTCCCGACAGGGCCTGCGGACGATCCCAGCACTCTGCACAGGCATCTGCCTGGCCATCGGCAGAGCCAGTGCTGGGCTCCTGCCCATACAGCCCCAGGCAGAGTGAGCAGACAACTTGAGACGCCCGTTGCCATGGCACCTACCACTTGAGATACGTCAGATGTAGGCGCAAATAGGGCAACAAAGTGGACACAGAGAGTAGCTCTGCTCTGGGGTCCCAGGCCTCAGGGAGCACCACAGTCCTTAGCCCCCTCCACCCACTATCTGGCCTAAGCTTAGCACAGCCAGGTGCACTAGGTCATCACAGCTTGCCCGCCCCCGCCTCCCGGGTAGACGGGGGCCAGCCTTTCTCTGTGGCCACGCTGTCGGCTCCTCTTCCCAGTGTCTCATCAGGTTCACAGTGGAAAGAGCATCAGCCGGAGAGTAAGGAGATAGGGAGGATGGGCTCAGATTCTACCTACCAGCTCTGGAGCTTCAGGACAGCCCCTGGGGACAGCCATTCATTCGTTCATTCCTGCCTGTGAGGCCTATGGACGGTGAGCACCATGGGGCACTAGGGATGAACCATCACCAAATTCTGCCCTCAAGGGGCTTCCAGAGAAGAGCTAGGCCTTGTGAGAGGGGACCATTAACTTCTCCAGCCCTTAGTTTTCCCTTCCCCATAATGATTGGAGTATACAGCCACTGAGGTTTCTGTTATAAAATTGTATTGTTCTAAAGTACATCTTTAAATACACCACGTGTTTATTACATCGTTTGCGAAATGTTTGTTGAGCTGCAGTGTGTCGGCACTAGACTTGAAGCTGGGCTGCAGAGAGGGATGAATATGTGCAAGAGGGCTTGCAGTTAAGGAGCTTCTGGTCGGACGTGGCGGGGTGAATAGACAGATGCAGGCAGAGCTAGAGCCCCGGGGAGGAAGGCAGCCCTGGGGCTGGGGGAGCCCATGAGGACTACCCTGCTCCCCCCACCCCCATCCTGCCAGCTGGCCATCTCATGGCCTCCTCCTCAGACCCTGCACCAGGGGATGCTGAGGGGGCAGAGGCACCTACAGCTCCCCCCCACCCCACCCCACTCCTGGGCAAGGACTGGCCCTGCAGTTGCAGAAGCTGGCTGCATGCTGCTTTAGCCCCAGAGGAACTGGCCAGGCTCCAGAAGGCCTCCTCAGAGAGTCTCAGAAGGAGGGAGAACCACTAGGTAATTTTGATCATTTCAGTACCCATTGACAAATACCCTATGATTTAGAAGGAGGCAGATTTCATCCCAATACTTTGATGTCTAGAAATGGATTCCAGTTGGTTGTTTGTCCTCTTAAAACAGCATTTTATTTAATTCAACACATACTGAGACTACAGCCAGCTTTCTCATGGGCGAGGAGCCCGAGCTGTATAAGACAGAGTCTAGACACCAATCTAAACATCTCAAACTCAAGGCAGACCATGGCTGGGCCTGAGGTTAGAGGCCAGTGTGCCATGGAACCCGGCAGAGGGGAGATTGATTCCAGCTGAGAGCGAGGGCCTCTGCCTGAAGCTGTGAGCGTGTTCTCAGTGTGATATCAAGCTTTTTGCAGCTCTTGGGTTAGTTTCCTTGCTTTGTGAGCTTAGATTCCTTAAAAACAAACCAGGCCTGCTTGAGGATTGGCACCTCTAAGGAGACTGTGTACATGAACCAGTTATAACCACTTGTTTGTTCCTAAAGCCCATACCAGCAATCCAGGCTGGCCTGGCAGGGCACAGCTACAGATTAAGCTCCCATCATGCCAGGCATTTGCTCACCAAGGCGCCCAGAGTCGGTGGGCCATCTTTACAGGGGCTTTTGGAGGGCTTGGGGTGATGGGCATCGAGGC
This sequence comes from Bos mutus, assembly GCF_027580195.1. NCBI lineage: Eukaryota > Metazoa > Chordata > Mammalia > Artiodactyla > Bovidae > Bos > Bos mutus. The sequence continues at coordinate 35,351,081 of NC_091627.1, forward strand.
AGAACCAGGTCTCTTTGTAGAGATCCTATTATGAGGATGACCCTTTGTCACCGGAGAGTAACCCCCGATGAGTCAGTCTTTACCACGGCCGTTCAGGACCATGAGGACAAGGCGAGACCACAAGGATGATTAGCGGGACTTGTCTTACACTATTTACAGGACCGCTTTGATTTTCAGACCACAGTCAGCTTGCATATGACTGATTAAAAACATGTGCCAGTTGAAGTCACAGCTGCAGAAGAAAACTCGAAAAAAGAAAGGAGCCTTAGATGTTTAGGAACTCGCCTCTATTTGCAAAAATGAATTCTGACTTGATTTGTGTGTCTTTGATTTCCTGACAGTGAGGTTCGTGTCCCCGAACCACTTCTCCCACCCTGCCCCACCCACCCCCACACTGGCCTGACTTGAGCAAACATTGTAAGGCTCATCTTATGATTGCCCAAAGAAAAGCATTTGGGAATTCCAGAAAGAGACCTCAGAGTCCTATTTCGGAAGAGAGCAGCTGTTTAGGCTTCTGCAGAAATAAAGGTCCCAAGTAAATGAGGCTAAAGGCAGCAAGATCCCAGGGGCTACTCCGTCAGGTCGTGCTCCCGTGGGAAGACGAGCTCTGGTGGGACTGGTATCAGAGGCTCTCTTGACTGAACTCGCTCAGCGTCTGTTTTCTCACCTGCAAAATGGGACCATGACTCCTGCCGCACGCGGCAGTACTGTGAGCAATGTTCAATCTGCTTTGTGGGTTTCCTTCCTCTTTCCCCGGAGTCTCCAACCTCTTGGGACTTTTTATTCTCTGTTTTTTGTTTTCATTTTCTTAAAGTGGTACTGATTCAAATGTTTAGATGTTAATTTCACAGATTTTTGTCCTTTTGAAAAGGTCCATTGAATAAATTGAGGCTTATAATTCCAGCAGGGAAAACCCCTTTTGGTGAGAAAGGCTCCTAATTGCCTTCATCTCAAGGTCTCTGAGGATTCCTCTCACAGCTCTCTGTCCCCACTCTTAGTGTCCCCAGAGCCCCTGCCCAGGAGCACCTAGATGATGGGTTTTCCAGGCATTGTTACCCCCTGATGACTTAGCTTGAGCTCCCTGACTCTGGAGCTCTGCTCAGTGGGAGGGCAGACATGGCCGAGAGAAACGAGCGTCCCTCCTTCTCACCACTGCCTGTGGTTCCCAGAACATGTGTTCGGAGCTCTGCCATGTTCGCAAAAAAGCATCCCAGATAATGATGAGCTCTGCCTCCCTGCACCACAAGTCCTTACAATGCCTTGAGGCTTGGGCTTGGCTGGTGCCTTGATTTAACCAGTGAAGGTCAAGACACAAAGAGGTTAAGTGGCTTGCTCAAAGTCACGTGGATTTCTCAGAACCATCACTGGGTGGCACCTAGAGATGACCAAGTATCCATCTGCCTTTTGGAGGTGAGGAGCCAGGCCTGGACTAGAGCCCATGACTTCTGCCTCGTGGCTCAGGGATCTTTCTGTTCACCCCGCTGCCTCTCCTTTTCAGTACTTGTCCTGGACAGAGAAAGGTCTGTTCGAGGACTGGGCCAACTGTGATACCCCCACTTCTGGTAGCCAGAGCCACGTGATTATCTTAAACATCTGTCAGGCCCACAGCCCACCTTCCCCCAACCACACTCTTGACCAGAACTGTGCACAAGAGCACACCCAGAACTCAGGCAAAAGCCAGCCAGGGGTGCAGGTGCCTCCTGTTGCAGAGCCCATCCTTAGATACCATGAATCCACCTCCAGCCTCTCTGGGCTGCATTTCAAGAGGTTCACAGTGTCCTGACAACTTTGGCTGGTGTCAAGTCCTGAGACCGACTATCTCTGTGCCTCCAACTGCGAGCGCATATGATAAGTGAAAAGTGATCCAAGAAGGCCCAGAGGAAAGGATGATCTGGGACTTTTCCATCCACACAGGGTTTTTCTCTTTTGCAGCCACACATGCCCTAGCTGTTCCCAGGGACTCAGTCTTTCCCCCTCAAACCCAACTGGGTCCCCATGGTAATAGTTGACATCTATTGATCAAGTAGTATGCCAGGCATCAGGCCAAGTGCTTACTTGGAGCATCTCATTTAATCCCCATGAGGATTACTCTTTAAGGTAGGCATTATGGCTCCCCTTTTATAGTCGAAGAAATTAAAGCTGAAGAGGTGAGTCACTTGCACAGGTGGGACAGCCAGTAAGGAGCAGGGCCAAGCCTTGAGCCCAGGTGTGGCTGGCTCCAGAACACACAGTGCCTGTCTTGCACAGCCTCCAGCCTGTGAGGCCTTGGAGATCATCGAGCACAGCTCCCTGCCTTGAAGATGAGGGATCTGGTACCCAGAAGGGAAGAAACTTACTCGTGGACCCCAGACCCAGAAAAGCAGACCCACTGAGCTCCCCAGCACCCTGATTCCTGACCTCAGGGAATTCCCTCCTGGCAGTGCCTGTGAGCTGAGGCCAGGAGCCAATCCTGCTTCCAATTCATGGAAAACCTACCAGACCTCGGCCTGGAGTCAGTTCTTTAAGTTTTATTCTGTTGACCTGAGACTCTGTGATGGACTAAGTTGTGATTTTATAAACCCAGAGTGAAGGAACTGAGGTCAGTGGAAAGGGTCAGAACCTGATGTCATCCTCAGGCATATTTAGCTCTAATCTGGTCTAAAAATAATTTCCCTTCCAGTGTGAGTAGAATGGGAGCTTGACTGACTCAAGGCCTCTATCCTGCAGGTCCTTTTGACCAGTGAAGGGGGATGTGAGAAGACCTTCCCTTCACCACCCCTGTAACACACTTACACTTTTGAAGCTTACCACACACTTTGTCTTTGGGTCAAAGAGTTTTTTTAAAGGTGACAGACTAGTGCCATTGGCAAGTGATACATTCTGAGCAGCTCTCCACTTTCTCTGATAAAAAAAAACTGAAATAAATGAAAACAATGCTTCAAAAATATATATATAAATGGCTGGGAGCCAGTTGTCATTTTCCCCTTCCTCCCCCTTTCCCCGAGCTGACTTCGTGCGGCTCCGTGTTGAGAGGCGCTCACTGACAACAGCGGGTAGCATCATGCCTTTAAATAGCCCTGCTCCGTACTGCTTCCCCTTGGCGTCACACAGTTTGCCCTGGCAGGGAAAGCCCAGGACAGAACAGGAAAATTCAGAATTTTCTGAAGGAGGAAAGAGCTTGCTGTAAAGCTTTCTCCCTCTTGCCAAGACCTTTCTATCGAAGGAGCTTGCACTGGTGTGGCCCCTTCTCCCAGAGCTTTCCAAGGAAAAACTGAGCTGAGGAGATTCGCTTCATCAGATTTGCCCCATGTGACACCAGGCATGAGGAGAGAGCACGGGAGAGAGGTGCCCATCCTGGAGCCCAGGGCCCCATTTCAGCAGCAGTCAGTCCCACTCCCTCATCGGGCACCTATTGTGGGGCCGACGGCCTCTCTCTATAGTGTCCTCACCTGTGACCTAAAACAGGGGCTCCACCCCACCCAGTGCTCTAACTCCAGGTGTCCTTTGGGCAGGAAGGCAAATGCAGTGGAGGTTGGCAGCAGCCCATTGGTGCCGGACCCCCTGAAGCAAACACAAATTCTGCTGGGGAGATAGCAGCATGTGAAACACAGGGAAGGAATGAACAGCCCTCACGACTAGTGGCGGCAGCCAGTCAACAAGCTTCCTTCCCACACGTGGTCCTGTGAGAGCATCACATCAGGGTGGGTTTGTCTCCCCTTCTCACCCTGGGGAAACAGAACTTGGGGCGTCTCTTGCCTGGTCCACCTGGCTCTAGGTCTGGGGCAGCTCCTGCCTCATTGCAGTCCTCCTCCCCATAAGGATGATTGTGGGCAAGGGTTCCAAGGTTCTGCGGCTCAGAAAAGGTGGCGGATTGGCTGGAACCAGGATGGTGGAGGGTGTTGATCCTTCTCACCAACAGTCGGCGTAGGCTGAAGTTTGAGAATGGACAACACTTTTGCAGTTTTCTTCCTCAGAATCTAAATGTCTCATCTGCCTGCTTTCTGGGCTTGCTCTGTTTCACCCCGAAAAGCCTGCAAGGGACCTGCTTTAACTGCTCTCACAAACCGGTGGTCATCAGTAGTTACCTTAATTACAGCCATGAAGTCCTCACCCGGCGCTCCGTACAGGCCAGGCCTGTGGGGTCACCGAGAAGGAGACTTGCTCCCTCCTTTCCGGAGCCGGCAGTGCCACCTAGTCCACAATCCGTGTGCACACATGAGACATGCCCAGAAGAAGCACAGAGAATGTCTGCACTCAGGGAGAGAACCTTCTGGTGACCAGGGAAGGCTTGATGGAGGCAAGGGCATTTGGCCTGAGCATGACTAAAGGCCTGGGGTGGTAATGGCATGTGTGAGGAAGAGCAGGTGGCCAGACGGGAGGAAGTGGGAGTGGAGGTTGGCGTCTGGACCGTGCGTGGGCCTCAGGGGGCTTATGACACCCCCGATTGCTCTCTTCTCACGGGTGGACATTCCCTCGTCGCCTCTCACAGCTTCAGCACGTCTGCCATCTGCCTTTAAGTGAACACCCTGACTCCTTAATGTGCTTCTGATCTCCTGTGACATCACAATGACTCATCTGTAGGTTTTCTGGAAGAGGATCTTCAGCTTTCTTAGCTTCTCAGTGGTGAGGGCAGGGCATGATCCCAAAATGTGACTGAGGAAAAGTGCAGATGACAATCACGGCACTCCAGGCTGCGGGTTTGGGCAGATGAAGGGTCTTGGTTGGGATAGGGACACAGACCCACGCTCAAAGAGAATTCATTTACCTGCAACAGGAAGGTGAAGCCTTGCATCCCAGGAAGAAATAGCAGTGTTGTAAAAGGTAACAAGGCAGGGAGCCCAGGGTGTGGGGACACCAGGGAAGAAGAGGAAGAAGCTGCAGGATGAATTCGCTGCAGAGGTTTAGGGAGAAGTGGAAAGTGAGGGTTCTGTTACAGAAGTACCAGGGCCCGACGCACTTTCAAATGCGTAATAGCGATGAACACATCCATGTGGCACGCACTGGCTTGGATGAATGATAGACGTTCAGGAAATGATGTCCTGGTTGGAAATGTGAGACTGGCAGTTTGGGAGAGAAAGACTGGAGACCCAGGTCCCAGGGGCGGGGAGAGGTGTTCTCTGCTGAGGGTGTTTCAAGCCTGAGAGGAAGCGAGGGGAGTAGAGAGCAGGACTGGAAGAGGTCAAGGAGACATGTCACCTGGAGGTGAGGAGGAGCAGGGAGAGGAGGGAGGGAGCAGGTCTGGATGTTTAGTCCAGGCAGTAGCTTCCAGACGCAGGAGCCGCTGCAGAGAGGCTGCAGAGGCTAGGACTGAAAAGTCTAAGCAAATCCCTGAAATGTGAAAGAGGGCTTCCCGTGACCTGGCGTTGCGGGGCGGGGATCAGGCAGGTGTCATCATTGATGCTCTGTGTGGCTACCTCGTGGCAACCCTGGGGCTGCTGGGTTTGTGGGGCTCCTCGCCCAACATCGAACCACCTGTTTGAGCTTCTTGACTCCTGAGCGGTTCTCTGCTCTTTTCTCACGGGTGGCCATCACCTCGTCGCCTCTCACAGCTTCAGCATGTCTGCCTTCTGCCTTTAAGTGAGCGCCCTGACTCCTAATGTGCTTCTGATCTCCTGGGAGCCTGGAGCACCAAGTTTCCTAGGACTGTATCCTAAATATTAATAACATAGACTTGGGTGAGGTACCTGAGGCCTTTATGGTACCGATGGTGACAGGTCATCTAGCTCGTGTCCCAGGTCTGGGGGAGCCACTGCTGGATAAGTCAGCTGTTCTGATCTCACCGGCATCAGGGGCAAGAGAGGGGGGACCGGGAGCACACAGAGTGCCCACCCCAACCTCCCCGTCTTGTTGCCCTCCGCCTCCCACCGTGCCCTTTCTCCTCTGGAACAGTGTTGAGTTCCCAGCTCACGTGCAGCAGTCCCGTGCTCCCAGGCCTCTGCCCTGCTGTATCTTTTCCTGGAACACGTGTAACATGCCTGCTTCACCTCCTCCTCCATTGATTGCCCCAGGCTGGTGCCTCATGGCACCTCCGTAAGCGCCCTCACCACAGGAGTCGGTATTTCTTCTGTGTCTGCTGCTCCTCAAAACTGAGCTCACCTGCATGGGGTGCCATGTCTGGAGCATCTCCCAACCCCTGGCACTTCAGACAGTGCCAGGCACAGCCTCCTGCTGTTGAATGGAAAGTCTGCTTCTACAGGTTCGAATCTGGGTGCCAGAAGGACCAAATGGTCCGCCCCAGATCCTGTCACTAGTCTGAGAAGGCTCTCCTGACACCCAGCCTGATTTTCTTTTCAACAGATCAAACCACAAGCATGTTTGCAAATAAATGGAGACCATGGTTCACTTAGAAATTCCTCGTATTAGGCCTTGCTTATCTATACGCAGGAGACCTGGGTTTGATCCCTGGGTCGGGAAGATCCCCTGGAGAAGGAAATGGCAACCCACTCTGGTATTCTTGCCTGGTAAATCCCATGGATAGAGGAGCCTGGTGAGATACAATCCACAGGGTCACAAAGAGTCAGACACAACTGAGTGACCAGCACTCTTTTCTTTTCTTTGTCTGTATGAAGTTGATCCAACTGAGTGAAAAGTACAACCCTGTTGATATTTCAGATCACGAAAATGACTGGTTGCTTGGCTTGGTCACTCTCTGGCTTGTAGCTTGGACCCAACCTGGGAAAGGGCAGACAGAACCTGAGTACTGATGTCTAATGGGAATTGGCAGCCAGGAAGTTCTGAATACAAGCCTTTTAAGCATCCAGGAGAGAGAGCACGGCAGTGAACTGCATGGACCTCTCTTGGAAAAATCCAGAAGGCTTTGCATCAGCAGAGAAGGAAAATCCAACCCAAGATGCATGAACAATAAATAACAACTGTTCTGAGTTAGGTTGAAAGCTCTGAGTTGCACTTTTTTTTTTTTTCAAGTTGTTTGTGCTAACCACAATTTTTTTTTCTCCCCTTTTCCCACCAGGGCTTATTTCAAAACCTTTGTCCCTCAGTTCCAGGAGGCAGCGTTTGCCAATGGAAAGCTCTAGGAAACACCAGTCTTGAGAGGTGGCCAGCCAGACTGCTCTGTCCACATGCGTGTCAGCACATAGGGCTGCTTCCTGGAAGCCATTGGAATGTCTTCATGGCAGCGTTTCGCTCACACAGCAGCTTTGCTCCACGACTGGAACCCAGACTTGAGCTGGCTGGCGGGAACCTGGGTCCCAGAGCCCCCGCCTCTGGTGGCTCCCTCTTTGTTTCCTGCAGTATATTTCTTAGTTGAAAGAAATAAAGTCACAAATCATGATGCCGTATTTTTCCAGGGAAAGTAAGACATCCTGAATGCACACACCCTGATTCCAAAGCCTTTGTCTCTGAGACCTCTTTTTAAGTTTTCAGATTAAACACACCTTTGCTTTTCTCTTTCTCCCGAAATGAGTGCCTGTGTGTTTCACACCCCCATGTGTCCCATTTTGGACAGTCCTCCAAAAGCGCTGCTGCCTGAATGAGCCTGACCAGCTGGCAAGGTTTCAGCCACTTCCCAGCCGGGCCCAGGACTGGCGCTCAGGAACAACCAGGTTCTAGCACCAGCCTCGCCTCCAGGCCCCTGTGCGTGCTCCAGGTACGAAGCCCGTCCTGACCCAGGAGGCGGTTATTAAAGTCATTAAAGCTTGTTGAATGCCTCAAGAAATTTATCTCTCTTCTCCTGTCCCTCCTCCCGATGCCATTGGGAGAGTTGTTTGGGCTTATGAAGCACTCTGTGAATTATACCTGGAAGACACAGGTAGGGTCCCGTGGGCGAACCCTGGGCTCAGGCCTGCCAGCTCTGCTGCCACCCAGGAACAAGACTGGGCAAGGCACCCTGAGCAAGCTCCATCTTACCTAAATTTGTGGATTATCAGAGCCGGGTGGGGTTTCAGAAGTCATCTGTTTCCACCCCCCGAATCCCTCTCCCCTGCTACTCCCTTTAAGGTCAGAAGTGAAAACCAAGGCCCACAAGCTAAAGAAATACTGCCAGTAAATTAGGGCAAACCTGGGAGCTGAGAGCCATCACATGACTTCCCTGAGCTTACACCCAGGCTGGCCACGGCCAGCTTGTCCACTCGACAAGGTCTAGTTTAGTTTAGTGGGGTTCCACCCTGAGGGCTTTCAGCCCCGGAAGTGGGACCCTGGCATGGAGGCGAGAGAAACAAGCTGACCTGCGTGGCCTGGGCTCCTTTCTTCAACTCACCTGCCTCCCACCCTCTGTAGGGCCTGCACAGGTGGAACCCGACCCCTCACTGTTCCCTCAGCTCCTCTTGTGGCTCCTGGAGCCCACGTAAACCTGAAAGGGAGCCAGCTCAGGGCCGCTGTGGGGGCTGGTGAGAGACACCCCTCCTTCCTGTGTTCTCTAGCACTCGAGAATGTTCTCAGGAGGCAGGGGAACCACTAGAAGAGACCTCTCAGCTTGGCTTCTAGCTGAAGGGCTGCCCTCCTCTGGGATCTTTCACCACGTGAGTACTTCACCTTGAAGCCTTGGGAATTCCTGTGACAGAGAACAGTCCGGTGTCCCATGTCTGCACCCCAGCTCTGCTGTCAGCCAGCTGTGTGACCCTGAGTAAGTCCCTTCCCTGTGTAGTCAGAACCACCCCGGGAGCTTTTTAAAGAACCACTGCGCAGGGCCCCACTGCCAGCCTGCTGAATCACATCTTGTTAGCTGAGGCTTGGGTGTCTGGATTTTGATAAAACTCCCAGGTGATGCTGTTGAGCAGGTGGTCATGACCACACTGGAGTCTCCTGATTGTGGCCAGCTGCCTGCCTCCTCTACGTCAGGCCAGCTGTGGGCCAAGCTCCACTCTCCTACTCCTGACACGGTCACTTAGGACGGAGGGCATGGATTGGGCTCGCTGCACACGGAACCAAGAGTAGACTGAGTCAGACTTTGTTTCAGAACCAGTAGGGGCTTCCAGCTCCAGTTCTAGCAGGGGCTGGTTGGCAGGTATGAGATGGGTGCGATCACATGGCCTGGACCCTTGGCATTTCAAATAGTCAGTAGTGGCAGCAGCCAGTACTGGGCAGTGCAGCCCAGGAGTGGCCTTCCTGCTCTTGCCAACATCTAGGGGTCCAGACGGCTCAGGCTGGCCAGATCGTCCATGGTAGCCCACACATCTGTGAAGCACGCCCGACCAATCAGAAGTGCTATCTGTGCTTTATCTCAGCACATCTCTCTACAGCAGACCTGTGAAATAAGCAAGTGAGGAGGAAACAAGATCAGAGAGGTTAATTGAGTTACCCATGATCACCAGCTAGTCGGTGCCAGTCGGGACTCAGCCCATGCTCCAGATCCAGTGCCACTTCTCACTTTTGTCCGTAACTCTAGGAAATAAGGGCTTCCCTGGTGGCTCAGCGGTAAAGGATCTGCCTGCAGTGCAAGAGATGCAAGAGACTCAGGTTCAATCCCTGGGTTGGGAAGATCCCCTGGAGTAGGAAATGGCAACCCATTCCAGCATTCTTGCCTGGAGAATCCCATGGACAGAGGAACTTGGTGGGCCACAGTCCATGGGGTCACCAAGAGTCAGACACGACTGTGCAACTAAACACACATGCACACGAGTAAACAAACAGGTTTTTTCCCCAGTGAAGGGTGATGAGCTATGTGTAGCTTTGTGAGCACGGAGATGATAGGATTTTTTAGAAGACTTTCAGCCCCAGTAGCACAGAGGGAAGGTTTGGGCTGCTTTTCTTAGGGGCAAGCAAACAACAGAAGGTGACAGTAGCCACTTCAAATGCCAGGGACTCAGAACCAGTATTTGTGAGATTTTTATCTCCACCCCCAACAGCAACGGAAGCAAGTGGCACTTGTAAATGGGCGACAGTCGCCTGTGTGTTTTTTAAACACTTCTTGCTAGTTCGGCCCATCGCTGCATTGTATCTGCACACAGAGTGCAGCCCAGGACTAATTAGTAAATGGCTATAAAATCCTTTGAAGATGAAAAGTACCATATATGAGAGCACATTATTATTACCTCATAAATCCTGTCTCCAGCTTACTCAGCCCTTGTAATTTCAGTTGCATCTTTAAGCTCAGCACAGACAAGGAAAAGGTGTTATGAGTGTTTGCTGCTAATAGCTGGATCAGGGCATCTCCTCGGGTGCCAAGGAGGAGGCAGAAGAGACTGGAGAAGCAAGTGTTCATCCTTCTCCCAGCCATTTGGCTTCCTGAGGACCCACCACCAACAGAGAGATGGTGCTTCGTTAGAGAGAGATGGGCCCATTTACTCCTCAGGATGAACTGGGAAGTGGGTGAGCTTGAGGAGGAGAGAGACTTATATTTGAATCCTGGCTCTGCCCACTGAGTCACTAGCAAATATATAACAAGCTGTTCTTCAGCAGTTTAAAAAAGAAGACGAGGGTAGATGAGGGTTGGGGGGAGGAGGAGCCTCCTTTTTATCATTTGCTGCTTTTCATGATGTGAACGCTCCCACCATGACCGATTCCAAGCTCCCAGCATGAGGTCCCTAGACGCAGCCTTGGGGAGAGCACGGAGAGCCGCATGGTGGAAGCCTCTTGGAGTGAGCAGACTCTGGTGTGGATCTTAAATCTTGCTGAGTTTTGTTATCCTCATCTGTAAAATGGGAATAAATACCATCTGCCTCCCGGAGTGGTGAGAATTAAATAAGAAAAGTACATGAAGCACCAAGTAAGGAGCTCGGCACACAGAAACGTTTGCTAAACCATGGCTATTACAGAGCAGAAAAAGGATTTTTTGATGTTGACTTTGGCCTTTTCCTAATAAGTCAGAATGTCCCTGCTTGGACTTCCCTGGCAGTCCAGTGGTTAAGACTCCATGTTTCCACTGCAGGAGGCATGGGGTTGATCCCTGGTCGGGGAACTAAGATCCTGAATGCTGTACAGTGTGGAGACCCAAAAAAGAGTTTTGCCAATGAATGTGGCCTTGGGAAGAGTGACCCTGTCTTTATAACTAGGAAGAGAAGATGATGTCATCCTGATTTTAATACATGAGGGATTAGATGTATCCATGAATGTTCCCTCCTCCCCTCCCCCCACACCAGTCTTGGTTTAACTCTCAGCAGGTCCCCAGGCACTCGAAGTGACCTGCTTTTTTGCCCCCACCTCCTGTGGGCAGGAGAATCAGAACAGCACAAGCCACTCTTGCTTCTGACTCAGTTTCGGTTCCTGACAGCTACAGGTCCTTGTTTTGGAGTCACAGCCTAGCCAGAGAAACGACCACACTCAGTTGGCCTCTTCCTTGGGCCTATAAATAGAAAGAGCCCAGAATCTGCCCCAGTTCATGGGGACTGGCCTGTCCCACAGTTCTTAACGTGAATGTTAAAACAGCATCTAATGGTAAGGTGACATCGAATTCTCTCAATGGCATCTTCTTAATTCACTGGTGCTTTTAAAAATGAAAACAAGAGAAGAAACATCCCCTTTATGTATCTTTGGTGTTTATGTGCAGTGGCAGGAGAATAAAAGCCAAGAGAGTAGACCAGCTATGTAACAGTCACAGTGTACTGAGTGGAGGTCACACTGATCACTGATCAGTGATCACTGATCACTTAGGGAGCTATGAATGATAATTCCATACTAGCTGCTTTCCCTTCTTTTTTACAAATATTTATTTACTTGGCTGCTCTGGGTCTTAAGTTGTGACACATGGGATACTCAATCTTAGTTCCAGCATCCAGGATCTTTAGTTGCGGCATGTGGGATCTAGTTCCCTAGTCAGGGGTGGAACCCAGGCTGCTTGTACTGGGAGCCCAGAGTCAGCCACTGGACCACCAGGGAGGTCCCACTAGCTGCTTTGCTAATCCTCGCAACAGCTAAGCGAGGTAGGTGTCACGATCCCCATCTTATAGAGAAACTAAGCCTCAAAGAAGTTAAATAACTTACCTACAGACAGGAAACCGGTACATTTCCTTATTCATCCATCGTTTCTAACTTTCCCTCCCTGACCCTCATTCTCTCCCTTTCCATCCCCTTCCTGATTTCACAAAGGAAGTGAACTCAGATCTCTGTTTCTACTTCCTTTTTCCAGCTTCCCCAAATGAGAGATTTATTGAGCATCTATTGTGTGCATGGCTCTATATAAGACATTCATATACCTGTTTTCGCTATTTTCCCAAGGAGGAAGAGGGACTTGGATGGATGGGACTGGTCAGGGTCAGATGCCCAAGGCTGCTGGTTCCAAGGCCAGGCTTCACACACTGGTTCTGTGTGTCTGTCCCCCAGGTAAGATGCTCTGCAGCAGTCTTTGTAAACATGGATAGGTCTATCTATGTGGCTACCTAAATATATATATAAATTCCAGTTGATTTTCAGATGGTTGAACCAGGGTCAGCCTACAGTTTAAAAAAAAAAAGTCCAACTTCAAAGCTTGTGCCACATTCTCAGGTTAAAGTCCAACACACGCTTGGTTGAAATAATGGCCTAATATCTGGGAAAAACAAGATGAAAATAGTTGTTGTAATCATTAAGGAAAATTACCAAGGTATTACCAAAGACAGCAGAATCCATGACTGACTCCAGGTTAAATATGAAATAACTCCAAGGGTTATTTCCTAACATAACTCATGTTTTTTTCTTCAGGGTTCCTACATTGACTCCTTCATTCTTCTCTGATTCCCTGAGAAGAACCACACTTTACAAGCCTGCAAGGTCATGGTTGGGGTCACGATGAATTATGACTAATGGTGGCAATAAAAGTAGCCCCACAGGCCCCAGGAGTGACCAGATGGCCTTCCCTGCCCTGGGTCAGCTGCCTTGGTACTATCTTGGGATGAGCCAGATGGTGTGGGACACACTTGTTCCTCCAAAGCAGAGCCCACCACCCCCTTCTTTAAAGCCCCCAGGGGGCAGAGTCCATCTACAGAGGTCTCCTCATTCCAGGGTCTCTTGGAATATACCCTTGGAGCCGGTTTAGAAGCCACTCAAGAAAATTCATTCCTCTCGATTCCATGACCACATTTCTGCCACAAAATGGAACTCCCCAGCTCCCGGAGACCTGTGGCTGTTTGAGTAGGTACCAATAGAGTAGAAGCTAGGAGGGTACCAGGTACCTCTAGAAATAAGGTGGTGGATGGCTCTCAATAGTGACACTGTGAGTGGTATTCCAGGCCCTTGTTCCGGGTCCTTCGCATCCATTGCCTTCTTTGTCCTCTGACCCTTCAAAGCATTAGGAGAGGCCACTGCTGCAGAGAGGGAGTCAAAGGGAGGGGTCAGGGCTCTGCTGGCAATTCCTGAGAAGGTCAAAGATCATTTGAGGAAGGCAGCGTCCCCCACCTCCCCAGGGGAAATTTTGAATGACATGGTTCATGCGGGTGCATGAGTTCAAGTAGGTTCTTGGAGGGGTTTTCCCTTGGAGTTATTTTATATCCCAGCTGGAGCCTGGTGTCATGCCATGCCTGGGAACACGAGGACTGGGGCAGGGGTCACTGACAGGCCAGACCGCCCTGAGGGGAGACGCAGTTCACCTGGAAGTGTGTGCACACCCCCACATGCACACAGCCGGTGACTTAGCTGACCTGACCCTGCTTATCCTGTCCCAGCGGTCACTCCCAGGACTCAGCACAGGCCCGGGCCGGGGTAGACGCCTCACCCCAACTCCATGCCGTGGTGCTCGGCCTGTGCTGGCCAGTGGGTTGTGCAACCCAGCCATCTCCCCACTTGCCACCTGCGCCAACAGCCCAGGCTGCCCCCGGGCCACCCCGTTGCCTCACCTGCTGTCACCCTAGCCTCCGGAGCTGGTGGCGCCTCCCCCACCTCGCCCACTCCAGCTGCTGGCCGGTCAGCAGCCGGCAGCCACCGGGCAGTGACCCCTTCCAGAACTCTCCCCAGGCTGGAGCCTCGTGTGGGTGAAGCCAAGCCCTGGGCTAATTGGCTTGTTGTTGGAGTTGAGGCCGTGGGCTCTGGAGCCAGCTGGCCTGAGTCAAATGCCTTCTCCACCACTTTCTGGAGGCGTGGACTTGAGTAAGCTGCTTGACCTCAGTTTCCTACCCTGCGAAATGGGGCAACTGCCTGTGTCCTGGGCCTGGCAGCGGACTCGGTGAATCCAGCCATGAGGGCCAGCGTTGGCAGAGTCAATGCCCAGACAAGGCTGTCTGGTGTTAGCGCGTTTTTCGGTCTGACGCAGGCTGTTCCTCGCCTTCTTCTTAACTGCTTCCTTTCCTTTAACATCCCTGCCCTTGAGCATCACCTGACCAAAAAAAAAAAAAATCCTTTTCTGCTCCTGCCATCCAGTCTCATAGATGCGGCTCCCTCCTAGAACATCTGGGAGCCCTTGCTACCAGCCTCCTGCAGTCCCACTGGCCCACAGCCACCTCCTTCCCTCCCGGGGTCCCCAGCAAGCCTGTGCTGAATGAACCTGGGCTCCTCAACTTGTCACTTCTGTCAAGCTCCTAAGACCTCCTTTTTTCAGAAAGTTTTGCTTATTCCACTGCATTTCTTAAGGAATCATTTGAAACCAATGACTTAGATACTTGCTTACATTCCAGTGAGCACCAGAGACTGGAAGTTACCTCACTGAATGGGCACGTTTCCAGTCAAAACTAGAACACTTTACTAGCTGGGATTCCTGCTTGCTGGTAAACAGGCAGTAGGTATTAGCCTTCCTTAAAATCTTGACTGTTGATGGTGGACCTCTTTCCTGCCTTTCGGACCCCCGGTTGAAAAGCCTGGTCTGCCTGGGCCAAGCCCAGGGGTTAAATGGAGAAACAGAAGGAACTCCTAGTGTAACCATCACAGCTCCCTCTCTAGTACCCCCTCCTCCTCTCTCTCACATGTGAGCCACCCGGCTCTTGACAGGCTGCCCAGAGAGTGAAAAGCAGGTTTCCAGGGCCGGAGACGGTAACGTCATCCAGAAACCTTGAGGAGAGTCACACACCCATGGAAGGGTGGCCAGCCCTACCGAGGCTGTAGGAAGAGATGCCAGGGCCATCCTGGAACTGAAAGATGGACTGAGTTCAAGGAGGACACAGGTGATCCCAGGCTGTCAGTTTAGGATAAACAGATGTGAAGTAGAACAGAAATCAGTGCCCAGCCAGGTAGCCCTCCATCCCTTCCACACTTGTTTATTGAGTACTTTCTGTGGGCCCAGATGTGGGAGTTGCTTCCCCAGAAAGTAGGAATTGAATTCCGTCTGTCAGCACCCCACCCCTGATCCTGGCACTGAGGCTGTACTAATGATAAAACCAGCCCTGCCCCAGAAGAGCCAGGAGGATAAGGCAGGTACCAAAGGTCCGTCTAGTCAAGGCTATGGTTCTTCCGGTAGTCATGTGTGGATGTGAGAGCTGGACCATAAAGAAGGCTGAGCACCGAAGAACTGATGCTTTTGAACTGGTTTTGGAGAAGACTCTTGAGAGTCCCTTGGACTGCAAAGAGTTCAAACCAGTCAATCCTAAAGGAAATCGATCCTGAATATACATTGGAAGGACTGATGCTGAAGCTGAAGCTCCAAAACTTTGGCCACCTGATGCGAGGAGCTGATTCATTGGAAAAGACCTTGATGCTGGGGAAGACTGAAGGCAAGAGGAGAAGGGGATGACAGAGGACGAGATGATTGGATGGCATCACCGACTTGATGGACATGAGTTTGAGCAAACTCTGGGAGATGGTGAAGGACAGGTGAGCCTGACATGCTGCAGTCCATGGGGTCACAAAGAGTTGGATATGACTGAGCGACTGAACAGCAACAACTCCCCTCACCCCCCACTGCTGACAGGGAAGACAGTGATGAGCTGTGTGGTGAAAGCAGATTCACACTGCTTAGGTCCAGGCCATGCACATCAGGGAGGGCTTCCTGGAAGAGGGGCCAGCTATGCACACATTCAGCCTCTTGGCCCCACTAATACTTTATCCCTTTACCTCCCCGTGATGTTCCAGCTTCCTGGCAGGCTCTGCTACGGGGCTGAGGAGCACATGATGCCTAGTTTGGATGCATATTCAGTTATTGCTTGAACATGTACTTGTTGCTCAGGCACTGTTCCAGAACAGCAGGGCATAGAGCATAACAGTCCCTGCTCTCGTGGAGGTTCCACTGCGGGGAGAGCACGAACAGGATACGGAGGAAGTGGCCCACATGGTAGACGATAAGAGAGGAGGAAAATCAAGCAAGGATGGGGAGGAGTGTGCTTTTCACCAGGGTGGTCAGGGAAGGCCTCACTGAGGAGGTGACATTTGAGCCAAGACCTAAAGGAGGAAAGCGAAAGGGGCAGGGCATGGTCCTCCACCTTCCCTTCCCAGAACCTGCCCCATCCCCAGGGCCTGGTGTGGACTTGCCTCGGGTCCCCTGGGAACCTACCCAGAAATTCAGGAACCCAGAACATCCAGGGGTGGCAGGCAAAGAGCAGTGAAGCCCTGAAATCTCCCTGGGACACAGGAGGTCTGGGCAGTGAGGAGAGACCCGGAGCCTAGCCCTTCCCCTGTTTCCCACGCCCTCAGCCCCTCTCTCTGCCTCTACTCCTGCCACTTGGTGGGAAAGGCAGGTGGCTGGGGGCCCTAGCAGGCAATGGGCAGCTTTTACTGTGGCTCTTGTCAGTGGGTCACCAATGTCTAGGCTTCTGAGGGCCATCAAGATCATCGGGGCTAATGCTAACTCAGGTGGGCAACCCGAGGCCCAGAGAGGAGCAGGGACCCAGCATGAGGCTAAAGCCCAATCTGACTCCAGCAATTTTTCACCTTCCTCTTGAACTCAGCTGAAGTGCAGTGGCTCAGTTGTGTCCGACTCTTTGTGACCCCATGGACTGTAGCCTACATTTCCTTCTCCAGGAGATCTTCCCGACCAAGGGATCGAACCCGGGTCTCCCGCGATGTGGGCAGATGCTTTACCATCTGAGCCACCAGGGAAGCTCAGCTGAGGCAGAGGCCAAGCAGGCTCTTCCCCAGTATCATGGGGCCATGGTGATGAGGAGGGAAGGAAGATGCCCTGAAGGAAGGCAGGAGGGTCGTGATCTGCAGGGGGCCTTCCCCTGTCAGGGCCACCTTGAACGGGAAGGCTGGGGAGGTGAAAGTGCAGCACAACCCCCTGAACCTCCCACCCCCGCCCCCGCCACCTCCAGCTACTCTGCAAACCCGGGGGCAGACCCCGGGGGCAGTGGCCCGGGAGGAGCACCTTTTTTCAATTTTCCCTCAGGCCCTGCAGAGAGCCCCCACAGCCCTGATGCAGGTCACCTGGCCTATTTTGGAAAGGCTCCCTGGCCAGCCTGGGCTGTAGCTACAGCTTGCTATTGGAGAGCCCGTGGGCCTGGGGGGGCCGGAGGGGACAGTGGTAGCTGGAATGCTGGCCCGGCCCTGGGCTGGTCGCCTCTTTCCTCCTGTCCCGCCTGGGAGCCACGGCGCTGCGTCTGTTTGGGGTACTGTTTTCTCACATGGTGTCCATTCCCGTCCAGGCTGGACGTATCTGCTTTGGGCTCCTGTCTCTTCTTGTGTCAGCCCCTGGCCCACCCAGAGCCCCACCAGAGCCACCCTTACCCCACAGGCGGGGCTGCCACACCTGTCCACTGTGGTGGGCCAGGGCCCGGTCCTCAGGGTCCCTGGCCTGACTCTGATCCCCTAGGGACCACCCATGCCGACCGGAGCCCAGAGGCTGACAGGGCCGCACACACAGGGCCGGAGCTGACCTCCCTCTGCCTTGTGGTCTGCATGATGTCAGCAAGACCGTCCCCTTGAGTCCGGGTGCTGGTGTCCACCCCCTTCCTCACAGGATGCCCTGAGCGGTGGAGCTTGTCCCCCCCCACCCCCCCAACCCCTTCCCACCCCCCGTCTCCATTAAGAGGTTCAGAGCCGTCCGACGGTGACCCAAGTCTGGGGAAGGAAGCTTCGTGTTTGGCGTCTCCTTTCTTCCAGGGGCTCAAAGCATTTTTATAAGCATTAATCTCCTTTATCCACACTGGCTGTTGTCTTGTTTGCTCTTTGTGTTTTATTGTTAGCTGACGTGTTTAAACCTTGGGCAGCCAGCGAGAGGGAATTCCCCAAGCCCAAGGTGGTGCAAGCACAGGACGCCTCCTGGCCAGCACGGCGGGGACCCTGGGGCCAGGTCCCACCCCGGCTGCTGGGCAACGCCTTCTGCCATACCTGCCTTTGGCTGGGTGTCTGCCTTCAGGATCTGTCTGGGCAGTGGGGAAGGTGTCCCTGTGAGGCCACTGCTGGACGAGCTGTAAGGTGGGGATCCCAGTGGCCAAGACGTGTGGGAAAGAGAGCGCTGGAAGGGGAGGGGAGGAAGCCTAGGCTCCACCAGGCGCTTGCTGCTGTGTGACCTTGGGCCAGTCACTTCACTGCTGAACCTGGTTTTTTGAGATATACAGCAGGGGTAATGAGACTCTGTGAGTATTGAGTTGGAGTCCGTAACAGTGATCTGTAAATGCTACAGCTCTGGGCGAACGTCCAGGGCAGGGCACCCCTTCTTCAGGACAGGTGTTTGTTGAGATGATCCCGTGGGGATGTCAGTCCAGATCCCACTTGGATTCTAAGATGAAAGGAGCTTTTACCCTTCTCCCCACACCACCCTGAGCCTGTGTCCCGGGGCCCAAGTGACCAGAGCAGAGAGCAGTGAGGAGAGGGAGGGAGATGTGTCAGAAATCAGCCTCAGATGCCCCCAGATAGATGGCCTGACCTGAGGGGGCTCCTTCCACTGCTCTGCGCCACAGGCAGCTTCTGTCACTCACAGCTCTTAGACATAGGTGAGCCCATGGCGTGAGGGTATCTGTCAGTGTCTGCCGGGGCAGGGCCACTCTGTTGGGCTGTGTGGTTTGCTGGTGTGGTGCTGGCCTGCCCAGAGGAAAAGATGCTTTCCCGGCTCACAGTCCGCTGTCTGTTGGCCATGTCTCACTCCCATGGGTGCTGAGCCGGCACAGGGGGATTGCTGTTGTTTAGTCGCTAAGTCATGTCCGACTCTTTGTGAACCCCTGAAACTGTAACCTGCCATGCTCCCCTGTCCATGGGATTTCCCAAGCAAGAATACTGGAGTGGGTTGCCATGTCCTCCAGGGGATCTTCCCAAGCCAGGGATCCAACCCGTGTCTCTTGTATCAGCAGGCGGATTCTTTACCACCGAGCCACCTGGGAAGCCCTGCACGGAGGGATGCTTTACTCACATTCACACAAAGGTGCCCAGTGCCTGGTGGAGGCCCTGCCTGACTGGGCACTCTCCAGGGCAGGCCATGGTGGGTGGTCCAGTGGGGCAGAAGGAAGTGCCCTGCCACCCTTCATGTGTGGCTCCACGCGTTGCCCGCCCTGTCCATGGCCCAGAGCCACCGGGGAGCCACCACAGAGCAGTGGAAAGCATTCCAGCATTTCCTCCTGAATCGACCAGCATAATAACAATACACTTCCCCCAGTCCTTCATCTGCCATTCCAAACTCCCCAAAGCACTGAAAACCCAAGGTTGTTTTTTTTTTTTTTATAACTTAGTTGGCATAAAAATCTGGCCTGATCAAACATGAGACTACCTATAATTTTTCCCACTTAGGGTAAATAGTCATGGGCGTTGATGAAGAAATAGCAATGTGTTTCATCATGGGGTGCTGCCCAGACCTCACTGCATCAGATGAGGTTATTTATATTACCTTCCTAAAAATGCAATAATGTATAAACTCTGAAACACAAGTGACCAAAGGTTCTAGGTAAGAAATTCCAGATCCATAATAACCAGCACTTGGTGTGGGCCTTTGAATAAGCTCCAGAGGGTGGTGAAGGCAGGGAAGCCTGGCGTGTTGCAGTCCATGGGGTGGCAAAGAGTCGAACACGACTGAGCGACTGAACAACAAAGGGTAGGCCTTGCCATTGCCCAGACATTGTGCAGAGAACTTCACTCATATAATCCTAACAACTCAACTTATTTCCATTTTACAGATGAATAAATTGAAGCCTGAGGAGCTCTGTAACATTCATATAGTTAACTGAGGGTGGTGCCAGGATTTGAATCCTGCTATTAACCCTCCACCGTAAAGATGAGGAGATTGTGGTCCAGAAGGAAGAGGGATGGGCTTGAGGTCATCCAGGGAGTCCTGGGTGGAGCTGGAGCCACCGACCCCCACCCCCACCACCAGCTGTGCCTGCTCCTCCTGATGGGGGGCTGGCTGGTTGGGGGAGGTGAGTCCCCCAGCAGTTGCTCAGGGGCTCACAAACCCAGCTCAGGCTGGGTTTGCCCAGCCCATCCGGGAGAGTTTAAAATAGAAGACGTTCCCGTGGAAAGTTGGAAGATTCCACTGGATTGAAACCAGATGATGCTGTGCAAACAGACCCCATCAGCAGGCGCAGAGTCTGGGCCTGCGCTGAGCCCCATGCCTATTCCCAGCCCAGGGCAGGGAGAGAAACTGCCCTGGGGCTTCAGAGAGGTCAACAACACAGGACATTGGACAGGACGAGCTCTGGCTGATGGGCAGGGGCAGGAGACCCTCTTGCCAGCAGAGAAGTGCCCCCAACACTTCACCTGCTCCATCTGTTTTCCAGTTTCTGAAGATGGATAGAGACTCTAACAAAGCTCATTTCCCCATTGCCACATGCTTCCAGTCATTTCTTTACTCCACCAACTTGTTCTCCTGCAAATTCAATCCTTTATTTGCATGCCCTCAGTCATGCCGCAAACATACGGGACTTCCCTGGTGTGATGGCTGCATGTGAAGCAGAGCACAGTGCTGCCCTTTAGAAAGCCCCAGACACACCAAATAGTCATCTTAACAGGGCTGGGGGCTTGAGGCTGCGGGCACAGGAGCAACGCCAGGCTGCTCAGGGAGGGCTTCTCAGAGCAGGTGATGAACAGGAGCCCTGAGGCAGGGAGAAGTCACGTCTTCCCGGAGCCAGGCTGTTCTAGGAAGACTCGTCTCCTGGCAGTGGCCACATGAAAGCAGCCTGAGCAGTTTCCACAACAGTCTCTAGGTCATACTCCTTCTAGGAGCAGCAGACTGATTTCTCGGACATAGAAATTCGAGCTGGAGATTGTCATTCAGCACACAGATCATATCACGGGTCACCTCAGCTCAGTGATCTCTCCCTGAAGAACAGAGCTAGGAGCTAGACTACAGAGGTGACAAGGGCAGGCCCTGACCCAAAGGAGACTGATGTGGAAACTGCTCAGGTCACTTCCACGTGGCCCCTGCCAGGAGACAAGACGTACTTATGGGTAATAACATGATGTCTAGGATTATTTCCAAATATTTTTAAAAATTGGGCTGGGAAGTAGAGATTAGAAAATGTTGATGGGTATTGAAGCTGAATGGTGGGCTGATGGTGGGAGTAGGGGTGTGAGTCACAATACTTTTCCCTTCTTTTGAGTGTGTTTGGACTTTTTCATGATTTTAGTTACAAGTAGAGAGAAAGTTTGTGAGTTTTTAGAGCACTGACCCCATAGAGCAACTGAAGCCAGGCAGACAAGACCTCAGTCATCCCACCTTGGAAGCAGATGGGATGGGGGAGCCTCTGGAGTTAGAGGGTGACTACATAGGCCCAGAGGGGCTTCAGGCTCAGATGATGGCACCCCAAGTTGCCAAGAGACATCACCTCTACTCTCTCTAATCCCTCATCCAACCAGGCACTGGCCCTTCTTGAAAGTGAAAAAGTGTCACCGCTCAGTCGTGTCCAACTCTTTTGCAAACCTATGGACTATAGCCCTCCGGGCCCCTCTGTCCATGGAATTCTCCAGGCAAGAATACTGGAGTGAGTTGCTATTTTCTTCTCCAGGGTATCTTTCTGGCCCAGGGATTGAACCCAGGTCTCCTGCATTGCAGGCAGACTCTTTACCATCTGAGCCACCAGGGAAGTCCTTCTTACTCTACTTTCAAAACTGAAGCAGAGAGCAGTGCCTAGGAATGAGGTTCCCCTGAGCATCGTGCTCTTTGAGAGCAGAGGTCTAGCCGATAGCTTCCAGAGAAATCGAGGGGCTGGTCATTGGTGTCAGACCCTCACCATCCTGGCCACCTGCAGAGGTCATTGTGGCCACTGCAGCCACTACACACAAGGTGGCCTGAGAGCCTGTGGTGGCCACATCTCTGTCCCTGTGTCACCCAAGCTTGGCCTTTAAGTGGGCCTCACTGGCTCACTCTGGGGACGGCTACCATGATCTGGGGACCTTGCTCCTCCCGGGTTCCAGAGCCAGGGCTGCAGCAGGGCAGCTGAATGGCAGGTTGGTATGGAAGAATGCTGCCCACCCCTCAGAGAGGCTCTCATTAATTACCATGGCAGCAAGGAGAGCGAGGAGCCTTCTAAGGACTGAAGGAGGCAAACCTGCTTCCCCTGGGGGCCTGGCTGCCAGGCCAAGTCTGGATAATTGGAAAAGCCTTCCTGCTGAGTCCGTCAATCTTTACCCAGATGCCTAATGAAGAAAACGGCTTTTCCGTGCTTCTCGGGCCCCCACACACAGCCTGGGCGGGCCCCACAAGGCCATGCAGGCCCCACAACTTGACTTTCCCAGGCCCCTCCCACCCAGAGCAGGGCCCAGGAGGCAGCTTCTCAGTCACGAAGCAGCCTGTGAGGCCAGCTCTGAGCCTGGGCCTCCTGCCAGGAGTGTGAGCCAGGGGGAGCTGGGCTCAGACACCGGCCCAGTGCCTTCGTTCAGGGCTTGCTGCCCTTGGCCCTGCCCCATCCCTACCTCCCAGTCACCCTTGGGCCTGGCAGACCAGCCCAAGGTCCTGCCTGCTCTGGGGCCTCAGAGAACAGCTCCTGTCGATGGAGGAACAGACTGACGAGAGGAGTGGGTGTCCGAGGGCAGAGTGGAGAGGAGCTGCCCAGGACTGTGGCTGTGGAATTACCACCCCCTCCCACCCTCGGGTGCAGAAGAGACCTCCCCACCCCAACCAGGAGCTGCCGGCAGGGTGGGCAGGCAGGCAGTTATGGCTGCCTAAGAGTGATTCGTAATGACCAGCAATGATCTGGGGGACAGACTCCAAGGGGCCTGGAGGCCCTGCAGCCAACCCAGCCTGCAGTGTGGACGCGCCTGCTCCAGCTGAGCTCTGGGAGCCCAGGCCAAGGACAGAGGCGCCCCGCCTGGTTTCCTCCCAGGCTCTCCCAGAGACCACCCACGTGGGCGCTATCTGCTCCCATCATTGTCCAGATCTCCAGCTCAGCCCACAGACCCAGCAGTCTCTGAGTGGCTCAGGCTTTCCGCTTGCTCGGGGACAGCTTAGTCCCAACAGCTGACCCAGGAAGGCATCTGGGCCACAGGGAGTAAGGCGGGAGGTTGACACAGCTGAGGAGGGTGGCCCACCCCTGGAGAAGCTCCCGCCTGGACTGGCCATTGACCCCGAGGACACAAGCTTCTGCAAAGGGCTTAGGCTGCACCAGGGTGGGGTCTGTCCCCTAGCATCTACTTTGCCGGCTCAGTCCTTCATCTCTCTCCCCAAAGTCACCCCCTTCCCACGCCCAGGTTCTGTCTTAAGGGGACGATTTGTACCATGAACCTTGACTCAGGCTGCACCCCTCTTGAGAGTGCCCTTTGCCTCCTCTGTTCCCTTCTCAGGCCCCTGGCTCCCTTTCATCCCTCCCTCGGCACACTCAGTCCAGCTTTCTGGAATGGGGTTTCTGCTTCAGGGCAAAGTTATTGGAGCTTTGTGGTCAGGACCACAGTCCTTTAGTCTTGACTGTCCCAGATTTGAATCTCAGCTCTGCCATTTCCTAGCTGGGTGACCTGGAGCAAGAGACTGAAGCTCATTTTCCTCATCTACAAAATGGAAACAGTAGCCACTTTGCAGTTTTTTAAAAAATGCTGATGTACTTATTTATTTTTGGCTATACCGGTCTTCATTGCTATGTGGCCTTTTCTGCAGTTGCACGGAGCTGGGGCTACTCTCTAGCTGCAAGGCGTGGGCTTCTTATTGTGGTGGCTTCTCTTGTTGCGGAGCCCAGGCTCTAAGGTGAGTGGGCTTCAGTAGCTGTAGCACAAGAGTTCAGTAGTTGCAGTTCCTGGAGCACAGGCTCAGGAATTGGTGGCTCACAGGCTTAGTTATTCCCGCGGCATGTGGGATCTTCCTGGATCAGGGATCGAACCTGTGTCTCCTGTGTTGGCAGGCGGATTCTTGACCACTGAGCTACCAGGGAAGCCCCTGCAGGTTGTTTTTAAACGGGTTCAACAAGAGAAGCGTGTGACATGCCGAGTGCGGGGCTAGGCCCCAGTCACACAGTGGTCATCACGCTGTGGCGGTGCTGGCCCACACCCTGTCATCATGTCTGCAAAGAGTGCAGGTTCCCCGAGGACGGGAACCAGGTCTCTGTGTCCTCTCCCTTCCCTTCGTTCCCTGCAGCACCCTATGGAGTGAGCAGGACAGGCACAGGGTGGAGGCCCAGTAAGGATTTGGGTCAAGTAGAAGGAAATGGCCCCCTGGGAAGGCAGAAGGGCCATCATGCTCCCCAGCAGTGGACAGGCCTGAACTGAGCTGACTCTGGGTCACTCTAGCCATCCCTGGCCCCGTCCAAGCTCTTTCTGAGGAGGCCCTACTTAGCCAGGACCCCTCCCACCGTGGGTACAGGTGCCCCTGGAAAGGAACTGGTCTCGTCCTGGGAGTCCTGGAGACCTCTGCTTCTCTGGAAGGTACCATCGGGGCTCATTTCTATGCAGCAGACATTCTTGAACACTGACTGTGTGCCCATGGCTCACTGGGGCCTTGGGCAAGCCTCAAACCTCTCTGAGCTTTAGGTCTGTCATCTGTCACTGAGCGCTCTATAAACTACCTACTTCAAAGGGTGGTTAGAACATCACTTGAGATAATAGAGCACAGAGCCTGGGAGAAGGGGGATGTTCAGCAGACATAAGCCGCCCCTTCCCTGTCCCCCAGCCCTGGCATCCTCCAGACTTTGTGGGGCTGGCAGAGGGCAGGGAGGGGTTTGTGGCCTGGTATGAGGAAGGGGAAGGGTCCTCTGTGGGTCGTGGCGGGGGGGCCTGGTTCTGTCACCTGGGACCCTGGAGGTCCCAGCCCATCCTGACCAGCCTCAGGGTCCCCAGCCCCTGCCCTGAGCCTGATTCCCACGTGTAGAGAGCTCTGTCCAAGCCTGTACCAGCCCAGGTTCTCGGTGCTAGAAAACCCGCTTTGGCCATCCCAGGTCAGCCTGGGGACACATGGCCTGGGGATGCCTTCAGCTGCCCTCTCTGAACCTTCAAAGGACCGTGCAGGCCCCATTTCCCAGGACCAGCGAGATTTTGAGCGGTAAAGTCTCTTCTGGTTTATCTGGAGGAAGGAAGATGACGTCATGAGGTAAACCGCACAGTCTCAAACCACGAGGCTGGGTGCCCCAGTGATGTTTGCTTTTTAGCAAAAGTTACTCATGTGCACAGAGGGACAGAGCTCGGGCCATTCTGGTCAGAGGAGAGCCGGGAAAACAGAGGGAGATTTCCAAACATGGAACCACAAGAAAGGAGAGGGCTCCCAGACAGGACGAACGTCAGAGGCCAGGCAGCGTGGCTTCCTGGGGTGCTGCGGGCAGGGGC
Source organism: Bos mutus (assembly GCF_027580195.1). Classification (NCBI taxonomy): domain Eukaryota; kingdom Metazoa; phylum Chordata; class Mammalia; order Artiodactyla; family Bovidae; genus Bos; species Bos mutus. Next base: position 35,376,452 of record NC_091627.1, read on the forward strand.
CGTGGGGCGGGGCATCTCCTTGGCACCTGAGGCACCAAGGATCATGTTTACTGTGGTGGGTATAAAGAGTAATAATGATAATAATATTGACAGTAAGGCCCATTTGTGTGGGTCCCTGACCCTGTTACCTCCTCAACAGCACCCCCTGACTACCCCGTGAGGTCGGCGTGATTCCCACGCAGAGATGAGGGAGAGCGGGCTGGTGGGCCTCTGCTGTGTGCCTCCAACCTTAAAACAAGCCTGTTTCCCTTCCAAGGCCGGGGTGGAGGCTCCCAGGTCCAAGCCCCAACCCCCTCCTAGTTACTAGGTTACCCTCGGAGGCTCAGCTTCTTCATTTGTTCCGTGTCCTGCTCATAAGCTAAGAGGTTTCCTCACATGAACCCCACTCTTCAGTCTCATTCCATTCCTTTCTCTATCCTTTGAGCAGCTTTCTCTGGAGAAATTGGCTCTGAAGGGTAGGCCTGGGCACTGTCCTGATGGGCTGGTGAGCAGGGATGGAGGGGGGTACCCTCTGTGTATGAGAAAACATGGACAACTTGTATGAGGATAGAAAGCTGTCTGGGGAGGCCAGAAGGGGCTTCCACACCCCTCTCCAGGGCTGCATGAGTTGGGGAGCCAGTGCCTAAAGGGAATGTGTGGGGTCTGGGTGGGTCTGGGTGCTAGTGTAGGGGTAAGTGTGATGCCCTCAGGGGTAGGTGAGATCCTTGATCCTATGGTGTGCACTGACCTGCCCCAGGTCCAGTCGCTCTACCTCGGGGAGGGGCCATTGCTCCAGCTTTGACCCACTCTGAGAGCTGCAGGGGCCGCTGTGTGGGGCGGGAGATGGGAGGGCTCTGTGCAGACAGTTAGCCAAGGTGTCTTCACTGGACTCACAGCTGTTTGGGTTGAGGCCCACCCTTTTCAGATCTCTTTCTTATAATGTAAATACACAATGAGAGAGAGAGCACTCCATCAGCCTCGAAGGTCAGACTGAGTAACGATGTGGCGACATCCGACAGAAGCTCGCTTTTTATAGAGGAGGACACTGAGAGCAGAGAGGGGACAGGATTTCTCCACAAGCACATGCTTAGCTATCAAGAGCCCGGGAGCCAGAACACAGTCCCACCCCCTGCCCCTACTCGCTAAGGGACTTTCCCTCCCTGGCACAGATGTTACCACCCCGTATAAAATACCCATCAGATTCTTTCCAAGGCACCCCCAGCTTTGCGCAGAGAACAAGCTTGGGATTGAGGAGCCCTGGCATGCAGATGTGGGACTGGGGGAGGGTCCTGGGGGCCCAGGGCCCAGGGGAGGCTGCCAGAAACAGATTTAGCCTCCCTTGCCCTTTTCCCAGGGCCAACTCAGCACCTTAAGTGTGAGGATTAGTCATAAGCAACTGCTTGACCTCAAAAGTCATTGTTCACCGGGTTGGTGTCACAGTGATGCTTCTGTGACTCACGGCCCAAGGTGACACGAGGGCCAGAGGGACGGGCAGAGATCCCACTGGCCCAGCCAGATGCTCTGGGGTCTCTCCTGCCCGCAGCCATCTCGCTTGGCAGCTGGGGCTTTAAGGAAAAAGAACCACCGGCAGCGGAAGGTGGGCAGAAGTGGAAGTGGAAGAAGAGACAGGCAACTGGGGTCCAGCCCTCCATCTGCCAGGGCTTAGGGGTGGGCCTGTGGAGTTCTCTTCCCTTCCCCAGGATCAGTCTGCTTGTCTGTGCAATGAGAGGGCGGATTAGATGGTCTCTGGGTTTCTTCCCAGCTCTGAGAACCCAGCAGTTCTCCAGGAGGAGAGAGTAGTTTGGTCTTGATGCCTGGGCCCCGAGGCTATCAGAGCTTGGCGTCCTCGCGCCCTGCTCCCATGCCATCCGGGTTCTACTGGGGCCAGGCCGCCGACGCTCGGAGCTCACCCCTGCGCTGGCTCCTCTGTGGGAGAGCCTCGGTGTGTCTCAGCTGAAAGGCCTCCCAGAGTCCTGAATCCCACTGTTTCCTAGATGGGCAGAGTGAGGCCAAGAGAGGGTAAGGAGCTTATCCAAGGTCACCAGTGAGCCAGGAACCAGCTTCCCATAGCACTAGCCGCCTTGTGTTTGCACCTGAAGGAACCCTCTCATGGGAGAGCTGGAAGCAGCCAGATTCCTCAGCAGTGCTCCCTGCAGCACCGCCTCCACCAGCTTTGCCAGCATGGGCTCTGACCCTCCAGCACCATCACCCCCGCCCCCATTCCGCTCCCCTTCCTCCACCTCTGTGTTTGTGGCTCTTCTCACTCATTCTCAGAGGCAGGATAGTGCCTGTAGGAAGGAAGATGCAGATCCAGGCAACCTTGAACTGGGGTCAGCTTTCGTTCTCACTGTGCTTTAGTCCCTTGACTGTGAAATGGGAATGCTAGAAATGTCTTCTCAGAGGGTTGTTGGGAAGCTTACAGAAGTTGATACCATAAGGTGCTTAGAACAGGGCCTGGCATGTACGTAGGGACTGCTACCATCCATTCATTCATTCACTCAGTCTGTCCTGACTGTTTCCAAATAGGTTAGAGATGACTCACAATGGAAAATACAGGCATAAGAGGCCTTTAAAGTCTGATTTCAAGGAATACAAGGCTGAGGTAGAAGAGGAGAGAGTTCTCCCAGAACCGCGGGCTGAGTGGCTTTGGCCTCAGAACACAGCTTCCAGGCTGGCTTGTCCTAAAGGTGATGCTGTTGGTGCCATGCTCTCTTTTCCTGATAAAAGGAAGCGCACAAGCTTTTCAGGAGATTTTTCTGGTTCAGCATTTTAAATGGCAATGTCTTGGGCAGAGATTCTCCCCGGCCTTCCCGTTCCACTTTTTGAATCTACCCCTGAGAAACTCGGGGCTCCTCCTCATGCCATTCCACTCCCCACCTTTGGAAGCTGGGGAACTGGGGGCCCAGGACCACTGCCCTAAAGTGAAGCCATTGGCCGTCTCAGGAGCAGAGCTAGCAGCTCTGAGAGAAGCCAAGTCAGTGAGACGTGAAGGGCCTTCCCTCTGAGGCAGAGCGGCCCCTCCCACAGGCTGCTTTCCCAGCAGCCGGAGCAGCCAGTGCCCCAGGGAAGGGGGCCTGGGAACGGTCACCGAGAAATCCCGGAGCTGCCCACACACTTCCCCTTCTCTCAAATGCCAGGAGGCAAGGGGAAGGTGAGCGGGGCACTCCATACTGAGTCACTGGAAAGACTGGGGGACCCAGTGGGCAAGGGTCTCAAGGCATCTCCTCCAGGACCCCTGATGGGGAGTGCAGTCCTGGGTGTGGCCCAAAACCACCTGCACAGAGCTAGGTAGCACCAGGGGATGGAACCCCCCTCTCCCCTGCCTCCACATGTACACACACATGTTATGGGGACAATGGGAACTGCCCTCCAGTCCTGTGCAAAAGTCCTTTGCAAAAGACTTGTGGGGCCCCCAGCTGTCACCCACCTGTTGGCTGGAGGAGTACCCTCTTCCTAAGCCAGCCCCAGGGGTGTTTCTCCAGTGTCTCATGGGCTTCCATCCTAAGCTGTGAGCCTCTCTGCAGTGGGAGGAATCCCCCTGCTTGCTGTCTTCCCAGAGAGCCCGCTGAAGCCCAGCACAAAATGTACCAGCTCCTGGGGGCCCAAGTGCAGCCGACCCCCATCCCAGTTCCCCTGAGCCAGCTGGAGGGAGCGGGGAAGCCAGCCCAGCAGCTGGCCTGGCAGCTCTCCCTCCTGAGGTGGTTGGGGAAATGCCTTTGGTACCAGGATGTAACCATCAGGATGTAATGATTTCCCCACATCAAGGTCTGTCCATGCATCGGTCACAAGAACAGTTTGTCCAGAGGGGTTTTTGAAGGCCAACACTAGACATGAGTGTGAGGGAAATCCCATCTGGTCCTTGGTCCCCTCCTATAGTTTATAGCTGGTATCAAGAGGCAGAGCTCAAGAGCTTCCCTGGTGGCTCAGTCGGTAAAGAATCCACCTACAATGCTGAGACCTGGCTGGGTTCAATCCCTGGGTTGGGAAGATCCCCTGGAGAAGGGAATGGCAGCCACCATCCCCCACCCACTTCCCTAGAAGGACCCAACCAAAGGCCTCGGCTCTCTTCCGGCTCTAGGCCTCTCCTTCTCCTGGCTGGGCCTCCGCTCCCTCCCCTCAAGGCGCAGCCCAAGCCCCACCTCCTCCAGGAGGCTTTGTCTGATGAAAACACCCTATGAAATCTTGGCATTCACCTGTTGGGAAACAGCCCAGTTTTGGAGTCAGAAAGGTCTGGGTTAGCGTCTCAGCTCCCTTCTCATTCACTGATTCCAAGTTTCCATCTCCCACTCAGTAAGCGGGAACAAGCCCACCCTGGGAGTCCAGAGGCCGAGAAGCATCTGTTATTCTGGCCTTCCCAGGGTCCATTCCTTTTTCTTTTGGTGATATCATGGACTTGCACTTGGATGTGTGGTCCAGGTAGGGCTGACCTTACTTCCTGGTTCCCATGTGAACACATGGGAATCAGGATAGTCCATTGCCCTGGCCACAGAGATAGGTTCCCAGGGATGGACATGTGACTCACACCAGGCCCGTGGGAATCCTACTTGAAAATTTACTGGAGTTACTGAGACTTCATTTCCATCAAAGTTCTAGGCTTACAGAAGGAAAACTGGAGCCTTTAGCCATTGTTATGGGTTGAAGTGAGTCCCTCAAAAATATATGCTCAAGTCCTAGCCACCTCTAAAGGTGATCCTGTTTGGACAGAGGTTCTTTGCAGATGTAAAGTTAAGATAAAGCCATACTGGATGAGGTTAGACCTTAATCCAACGACTGGTATCTTAATTATTGTTGTTATTTAGTTGCTAAGTCGTGTCCGACTCTTTTGCAACCCCATAGACTGTAGCCTGGCAGGTTCCTCTGTCCATGGGATTCTCCAGGCAAGAATACTGGAGTGGGTTACCATTTCTTTCTCCAGGGGATCTTCCCAACCCCGGGATCTAACCTGTCTCCTGCATTGGCAAGTGGATTCTTTACCACTGAGCTCCCAGGGAACCCAGTATCTTTATAAGAAGAGGGAAATTTAGGAGTGGAGACACACAAGGAGAAGACCCCATGACAAGAGACAGCCATGTGAGTGATGCAGCTACAAGCCAAGGAGCACCAAGCGGTGCCAGTAGCCACCCGCGGCTGGAAGAGAGGCCTGGGGCTGGTTTTCCTCTCAGCACCTCCAGTGCGGACAGGCCTTGCCAACAATCTGGCTTCAGACTTCTGGCCTCCACAACTGTGGGAGAATGTACTTGTGTGTGTTAAGCCACCCAAGTTTGTGGTGATTTGTTACAGCAGCCATAGGAAACTAATACAGGCCCAGAGGAGAGACTGAGCCTGAGCTGAAGCCAACACTGGAAACAGGGCCACGAACCGCACTCTTGGCGCCAGCACCACACTCGCATCCAACGGGGGCTGAAGCAAGACGTTTACCGGACTTTTCAGTCGTGTGAGCCAATACATTCCCTGTTTTACGTAAAGCTGCTTCAGCTGAGTTTGTGTGTCTTTCAACGAGAGAGGCCTAGCTAATACAGCGATGGTGGATGTAAAATGCAGCAGTACATTTTTCATCCACCATCCTGGCCCATAGGAAGCTCTGTGGTTACTGTTACTGCTGCTGTTGTTTCTATTCCCAACTAGGTGGAGCACTCTTTAGAGCAAGGGTCATATCTCTCCTTGGCGTCACTGGCCGGGTTCCCCGGAAGCAGGCTCTGACACAGTCAGCATAAACCCCAAGGGGGCAAGGGGGCAAGCAAGCAGGACTTGGCAGAGGGAAGCCGAGCAGGGCTGCCCAGTGCCAGCCTCAGCCAACCCTGTGGGAGTTGTGGAACCAGAGCTGCTCTCCAGAGTCATTCCGAAGGGGTCCTTTATACTCTAGAATGCATCGGCATGAATCTGTGCAGCCCTAGGAAACATCAGATCTTGGGAGAGGTGGATCCCTGGAGCTGAGGCCATGCCTAAAGGGCCAGATGGCTGGCCAGCCCCCTTGGGAACCTGGGCAACAAGTCCTCACCTTAGGGGACCCAGCTGGGCCATCATGATGCCCGCCACACTTGGGGTATAACTCAGAGCCTGGCACCCAATAACTAATCGTTGTTGAAAACATTCCTTCATTCACTCAAACCCAAGGTTGACAGGGCAGAATCAGGTGTCCTGGTGGTCTGACACAGAGTCCTTGGCAGAGGGGTCCTGGTGGCGGTTGGGTCTGATGGAAGCCCCATGAGGAAGCTGGCGAGAATGTGGTCAGGGTGATGTGACCATGACTGGTGGTAGGACCTTGCCTGGCACAAAGTAGGTCAAGTGAGTACTGAGGGATCAGGGTGCTGAGGCAACGTTTCCCGTGCTTAGAGCTTTAGGCTCCTGGGGCTGTAACTTGCTGCTTCCTTTTCTATGTTGATTTCTGTATGTTAGGGTGGAGTCTAGGCCAGCTAAGTCTTCAGAGTTTTCTTTCTTGTGTCTCTCCTGCCTCCACAGGCAGCTCTTCTTATAGCTGGGTATTCCCCAATCTCAGCCCCCAAGGGTGGCCTCTTGCATGGGCTCCACGGGCCCAGGGCCTTGGGATCCATGCTGGTGGGGTCGGGCCCTCCTGAGAAGCCAGGTGCTCCTTATCAGATGAGAAACCAAGAGTCAGAGAGAGGAAGCTTGTTGTTCAAAGTAACAGTCCGTGGTTGAGTCAGGAAGCAGGACCCACTTCTCCCTGCTCGGCCTTCCCCGTGCACAGCGCAAACCGCAGCTCTAGCCACAGCCCTCCATCTAAGGAGCGTCCGGCCCCTCTGCCTGCAGCTCCTCCTTGCAGAGGGCTGCCTCCTTGGCCTGGCGATGGGGGGCAGGGGCTGCCAGCTGCACGTGCCACGGGGGTTAGCCCGGGGCCTGGGCTGAGGATCAAGAGGGTGTCAGGCCTCCCAGGACTTCTCCAGGAAGCAGGGAGCAACCAAAAGGCCCTCCGAGGCCACCTTGTCCTGCCCTGCCCGCTTCTCCTATCACAAGTGAATGGAAAGTCTTGAGGTAAATGATCTTCCTGAGGCCACACAGTAAGGGGTTGAGCTCAGTGGTCGTCCTGTTTTCTCGATAGTTACTCACCTCCCCAAGTTTACATAGAGCCCTTAACTCTGTGCTGTGGGCCAAGTCGCTTCAGTTGTGTCCGACTCTTTGTGACTTTATGGACTGTAGCCCTCCATGTTCCTCTGTCCATGGGATTCTCCAGGCAGGAATACTGGAGTGGGTTGCCATGCCCTCCTCCAGGCAATCTTCCCGACCCAGGGACTGAACCCATGTCTCTTCTGTCTACAGCATTGGCAGGCAAGTTCTTTACCACTAGCGCCAGCTCATCTTATTTCCAAGTGGTCTTAACAGAGAACAATGCAATAATACGCCAACTAGAACAAACACCCCTGAAGGGTGGGTCACCAGCAGGGAAGTATGTTGCTGATGGGAAGGGCAAACCCCTTCACCTGTGGGCCCTCCTTGGCTTAGGTGACCTAGGCTGCTGTCTAAGAAAGGTAGCTACACTAGATAAAGGGCATTTTGCTCTGTGAGCACCTGGCTGACTTGGATGTGCAAAGAATGGTCTAGAAGGAGTCAGGCAGGAGGGGATGGGGACGTTGGGCTGCCCGACAGAGGAAGAAAACCTGAGAGGGCACATCAGGAGGGGAAGGTGGGGGGAGGGAACGGGGAGCAGAGCCCGGGAGAAGCTGACTCTGGGACTCTGGGGCCCTGCAGGGAGAGGCAGATGGGAAGTCTTGTGCCTGAAGAGCATTTGAAGAGCTGGAGGGTGCAGTGTGCATTTAGGAGTTCTTTGCTTCTCTGTCCTCCCAGGCCACTGTGCAGTGAAGACCTCTGGCTCTGGGTGTGGGAGAGCTGGCTTTTGACAGAGAGGAAGGGACAGATTGCCTGGGCTGTCACAGGGTGCCACACACAGAGAAACTCAGAGGCTGAGGGGTCCTGAACCTAGGTGCCCCCAATCTCACCCCACTGGGTGATCTGCAGACATCCTGAGGAGGGCCCTGGACTCCTTAGAGCCTGGTGTGGGGTCTCTCGCTGATTCTTGGAGACCTCTGGGGCTGGGGAGACCCCAGCTGACTGTTACAACTGCATTTTCTGATTTGTTCTTCTTCACCCCTCTCTGTGGGTGGTAACGTTCTACCCATTTTCCAGCAGAGACACCTGGGGCCCAGAAAGGTTCAGTAGCCCCCACCTGACCACACTCCTGGTCAATGGCTGAGCTCACCCCACCTCTCCAAACACTCATCCTCTGCACATGGAGGGGACTGAAGCTCAGGCCCCGGGCTCCATAGATGGCATCCAAATCCTGCTCTGACCTGACCAGCTTTGGTGCTGTAGGTAAATCAGACTCTCTGAGTTTCGGTTTCCTCATCTGTCAAGTGTGGCTCTGATTCAGGCACGCGGCAGATGCTGAATGAGTATTAACATCACCATCACTATTACTCAGCAGCCAGAGCCCGGGATGGAAGCCCTCCCCTGGGGAGAAGCTCATCCTGCTGAGGGGGTCCCATCCTCCCTGCCTCCTTTCTTCTCCATCCCCGCTCTGCAAGTAGGACAAGCCTCCAAGTTCATCCTGGCATTTCTGGCATGTCCTGTCCCTTGAGGAGTGAGGGTCCTACCCAGGGGAGAGGTGTCCCTAGCCATGACCCTGGGAAGGGCCTGTGACCACACAGAGTCCAGGAGGGGCCTTTGGGACGAGGAGCGTGGTTGGAAATGGGTGGGGTGGAGGCATGTGGTGGCGGCCGTTCTCTTGGTTCCCAGCTTAAATGGAGAACTGCAGAGACCACCCACTGAACCACAAGCCAAGGGCCTGTACCTTCCCTGCCTCTCCGTGCTCCCCTGCCACGGAGTCCCCTGTGTCTGAATTCCGTTCCTAGATCCTAGGCCTGACAAATTAGCACCTGTCTGGACTGGAAAACCTGCTCTCGATACCCCCCACCTCTAACTCCACCGCAGGAATCCAGGCCCTCTCTCTTCCCCTTTCTGCCCGGGGATCTGCTCAGCTTCTGAGCAGCCATCAAACGTGCAGTGCTAGGTGGTCCTGGGCTCAGAGCAGGGCAAGATTCAGTGGCCTGTGGTCATAGCACTGGTGCCCTGTTCCAACTTCAGGAGGCATCATTACCCATTTTCCAGATGAGACCCAAGATTGCCCAGGTCCACGGAACTTGCCATCGAGCTGCTGGGATTTGAGTCTAGGGACTGGCTGATGCTGACAGCTGCTGGGAGGATCTGGAAATGAGAAAGGGAAATGGAGGATGGAGTAGGGGTGGGGAATGATACCCAGTTCTGCCTGTAAGTAGAACATATCAATCACATTTTGTGGGCACTATCTGCAAAAGCCATTTAGCATCTACTTGAAGATGTTTAATTACTTAGTGCAAACAATAATAAGAACAGTGGTTCTGTTGGGCTTTCTTTGTGCTAGGCAAGTCTATTAACTCATTGAACTGAATCGATCTTCACACTGAGATTAGGAAAGTCACCCCTCCCTTGGCAACAGTTCTGACCTCTGCCTGCTCTGATGCCTGGCCTCACAGAGCAGGCCATAAGCTTCCCTCTCTCACCTCTGCACTTGAGCCCAGGAGAGGGCAGGACAGTACTCAGCCACCATGGTGTGTGTTGAGCCATTTCACCCTTTTTAGAAAGAAAAAGAAGTCACCTTCCCCTTGGGGGTCTTCTCAGCAAACCAGGCCACCAGCCCCTCCGTGCTGTTGCAATCTCACCAGCTTCCAGGTCATGACCCCACTGGCCTGGGCACTGACTCTGCCAGTTACTTGGCCTCCACTTGGGGAGATTTCGACAGCCAAGTGGGCAGGCTATCCAGATCCTTGCCTCACAGTTTCTTGACCTTTCCAAACCCCATGACTTACAGCTTTTCTTCAGCAAGTCACCCCGTGGCCAAAATGCGGGACTTGACCCCACCGGAAAGGGTTCCATTCTTTAAATTCCACTTTAGAACTCTCTGCAGCTTGCTGTGCATCTGTCTCTCCTGTGCCTTCCAGGGACATTCCCCAACCCCTGCCACCCCGCTTTTCTCTCACTTGCCCTCTGTCCTTTCCTCCCTACCTGCATCCTGGTTCCACCCCACCAGGACATCTAACCAAGACAAGAAAGAAAGGGAATACCAAGCTCTTCTCACTTATGAATATTGGATTCATAAGTCCTAAATATTAACACACTGAATCAAGTATTATATTCTAAAAAGCACATCCTGACCATATAGACTTTATTCTAACCACAGAGAAAGAGATGTGGTTTTAATACTGCTAAATTTGATACTATAACTCATATTAATATATCAAAAGAGGAAAAACAACTTGGCCATTTAGATGAATGCCAAAAAATCTACTTAATAAAATTCAATACCCATACCTCCTTAAAAAAAATCCTAATAAAATTCAAATAGAAGGATACTTCTTTAATGTAGTTTTAAAATATCTATGTCAAACCAATAGACAGTCACGCGTGATGCTAAAGCATCAGGGATATTGCTTATTAAATCAGGCATAAGGAGAGGGTGCCAGGATGTGCCCCTGTTCTTTGACATTATTCTGGAATAGACAATCAATGCTATTGGTTAGAGGCAATTGCCTAGAGGCAGTGATACCCTGGTAGCAAGAAGCCATCAAGAACCCACTTCTTGGTTTTAAAATATCATTCTCCACTCGAAGGAATCAGAGCTAATAGCCAATCCCAGGGCTAGAACAGGAAAAATACAAGATGAGTTTAAAATACCTTTTTGTGCCAGAAACTAAAGAAACAGTCCAAAAATAATGGGGACATGTCAAAATGACATTGGAATCTCCTTGAAGGCTTAATTTTAAACAATCTGAGCATCAAAATAAACAGTGATGGTAACAGATTACAACCTTTGGATTAAAATAAGAATCTGTGAGTCTCTAATGATATAAATGAATAAATGGTGGAGAAAAAAAACTTCCTTACAGTAGAATGCCAACTAATATGTGTAGAATGAGTGATGGAAATAGATCTTCTCCATTTGGCAACCAACAGCCTTGTGGAGTCGTCATCATCAGAGGTGGGTGGAGATTTGAAGAGAAACGGGATATTAGGGTAGTCTTGGAGTACCTCCCCACCACATAGGTGTCAAAGACCAAGATGATGAGTTTACGGTGGAGAAACCCAGCAGGCACCAGCCTGACCTGTGATCAAGATTAGCATCACTGTTGGTGGGTCAGGTCAGTGACGTATGCCCAGATGTGGAGCCCTGAGATGAGCACATTATCATTTCCGTGGGATTCTTACCAAGAATGCATGTCCTGAGAGTGGACATGAGGAAACCAGGACAGACCCACCCTGGGGGACATACTATAGACTGAATGACCAGTACTCTTTAAGACTATCAAGGTCATCATAGACAGAAAGATCAGCTTACTCCAGATTGAAGGAAATTAATGAGGCATGGTAACTAAATGCCAGTCGGACGTGGACCCTGGGCCAGAAAGGCAAATGAGGCATTGCTGGATCAGTTGGAGAAATCCATCCAAGTCCATGGATTAAGGGGTGGCATTAAACTAATTTTGATTTCCTAATTTGGAGGGGTGAATGATGGTAACAAGGAGTAGGAAATGACAACCCACTCCAGTATTCTTGCCTGGAAAATTCCATGGACAGAGGAGCCTGGCAGGCTACAGTTCATGGGGTCGCAAAGAGTCAGACACGACTGAGAAACTGAGCACACACAAGCAGAGGGTGTTTGGGGGAAGTACAAACTGGAGTATTTGGGGCTCATGGGACATCCTGTCTACGAGTTTTTATCAAATGGTTCAGGGGAAAAAAGGCAGATCTATATGTACGTCAGAAAAGAGAGAAAGAAACAAATAGAGATTGCACAATTGTGGTCACCCTTTATCAGAGAATCTGGGGGAAGGGGATATAGAAGTTCTTTGCATTGTTCTTGATAAGTTTCTATAGGTTTGAAATGATTTCAAAGTAGTAATAAATGATCAGTGAATAAACCTCACACCGGTCATGGGGCAGACAGCTCTCACATGGCTCTGCTGACAGGTGCTGCCGCAAGCGTGTGGTACCTGATACTCAGGCACTTTTGTGTCCATTTAACTGCCCCTTTCATTCCTGACACAGAATCTCCAAACTTTTGCCAGTGACTCAAGCCCATATCTGTCTCTTTCTCCCTCCCATTTTGTCAGATGACTTATTTTTCAGAGAAACTATAGGACGTCATGAAGGGTGTCTATTAATTCCCCTAAACTTATCTCGGTATCTATCCTTCCCATTTATTCTCAACACACTGCAACATGGTTCATCTAACCTTGAGATGGGCTTCCCTGATAGCTCAGTTGGTAAAGAATCTGCCTGCAATGCAAAAGATCCTGGTTTGATTCCTGGGTGGGGAAGATCCGCGGAGAAGGGATAGGCTGGCCACTCCAGTGTTCTTGGGCTTCCTTTGTGGCTCAGCTGGTAAAGAATCTGCCTGCAAGGTGGGATACCTGGGTTCGATCCCTGGGTTGGGAAGATCCCCCTGGAGAAGGGAATGGCTGGCCACCCCAGTATTCTGGCCTGGAGAATTCCATGGACTACAGTCCATGGGGTCACAAAGAGTTGAACATGACTGAGCGACTTTTTAATTTTATTTTATTATAACCTTGAGACAGAGTGTAAAAGCCCCCTCAGATCTGTGATTCATCAACCACATGGAAACCCCTCCCAGAGGCCTCCACCCTCAGGCTCTGATCTGGATGGGTCGCCCTCCATGCCTGCAACACAGCTGTCACCTGAGATGTCTCTTCACCACTCATTCCATTCCTGGGCTCATAGCTCTTCCCCTTTTCACTTTGTTAGGGAAGCAACTCAAATAACAGCTTCCAGTGAAAGAATTCACAAGAGGTAACCTTTTTTGAGATTTTCCATGTCTGAAGATTGTGCATAGCTAATTTTTGTATACATTTTTCTACCCTCACAGTTTAACCAAGTATTCATTAAAGACTGTTTTTCTTCACAATTTTTAAAATACAGCTTCTTTGTCTTTTTTGCTTTCAAAATTGCTCTTAAGAAGTCTGATTTCATTCTGATTCCTAATCCTCTTCATGTGACCTGCTTTCTTCCCATCCTGGAAGTTTTTAGATTCTTTTATTTCTCTCCATTCTGAAACTTGACAGTGATGGTCCTTGGCGAGGGTCTTTTCTCAGCTATCGTGTTAGGTGTTTGGTAGGTCCTTTCATATTGGTCACCTATTTCATTTCTTTGATTATCTCCCCTCAAATTTCTCCATTTTCTTTTTCTGAGATTATTTACAAGCAGATGTTGGAACTCTTGGATCCATTCTCTAATTCTCCATCTTGTACTTTTCCCCTTTTCTAATATTTTGCCTTTTTACTCAATTTTCTGGGAAAGTTTCTTGACTTTATCTTCTGACTTTTTCCATTAGATTTTTTAAAAAGGTTTTTTATCACATTAATTTCCAAGCTCTTCATTAATTTTCCAGTGTCACCTTTTAAACTGTCACCTTGCTCTTATTTCATGGATGCTTCTCCCATTTCTTTGAATACTATAGGTTATTTTAAAGAGGCTTCTTCTGCTCCCTGACTAGTTGGTTGGAGGCAGAGGAGGCTCGGAATGCTGTGCTTGAGGCTCCCAGCCAGAGCCTCTGCCCTGAGGCCTCTCACTTTGACAGTCACCTGGACCCCTTCTAATTCCTTGCCTTCACAAAACCCACCCATCTTATGCCCATTTCCTTAGGCTTTAGCAGCCTTCTGCCACATCTCAAGAAGACACCCAGGGAAAGAGTCTTACAACCCTGGGAGTAGGTACGTGCCTCAGCCCTCCTTCTCTCCATCTATGTCAGAGCTCTACTGGAATTGAAGGTTTCATAGGAATTTCTGGTGACAGAAGAATCAGTGAAGAAACCACTTTGAGTGAGAAGGACCTCCCGGTTCCCTCCCTATGGTACCAGTAAGCTCCCTCTCTCTCCTTGGGGAAATGGTCTCAGGGGATGGTAGTGTGAAGGAACTGGCTTGAACCAGCTTAAGAGAACCAGCTGTTAGGGTTTTGAGAGATGAGTGAGCTGATTGATGTTATAGCACTAGCTTGAAGTCAGCGATGGTATTTACACCACTGAAATTGGCAAACGCTACATGTCAATCTTTTTTGCCTTTTTTTTTTTTTGGCTTTGCTTTTTGAAAGGTTGTTATTAAACATTTAGAACACATCTCTGAATATCAGTATTGCTCACTCAGTGCTCTGGTTCCTAGGGAATGGAGCTGAGGAGCAAGACAAGGACTAGGAGTTGTGCAGCCCCAATGGGGCTTCATGCTCTGAGGCTGGATTTGCTGTAGAATACCTCTTTAGCATGCCACCTTAAAGCACTGATTTTACTCCATGTACTTGGAATCATGGCTTGTTCTGCAAACTAGTGCAACCTGTCTTCAAACTACCAGCTTTGGGATACTTAAAAAAAAAAAAAATTACCATATCCATATAGCAGGGCACCAGGGAGCCAGTCAAAAGCACCAGGGGCTCCTGATTGTCTCCAGGAAGCAAATGGACTTCCCTCAGAAAAGGCAGATGGGGGTGGGGCTCTCTAGTCCAGTGAGTCCTCGATAGACTGACAGCCCAGAACCACCCACTTCGTCAGTCATAGAGCCTCATGCTTCTTCCCCTTGTTGAATGCCCTTGGAGAGATAGCTTGGAAGACTGGACTCACGTTGGTTCACTGGAACTTGATGTGATCCCACTCTCCAGGTGACAAGAGGAATTTGGGGAGCTTCTGAACCCAGCATCCAAAGCAGTGAGCTGCCCTGCGTCTCGTCTCCACTCCCCCGGTCCCACTGTGCCCTCTGCTTTCATGGTCCTCCTTCCAGTCCCCTCAGTGCCAGCTTCTGCCACCCAGCCAGACTGGAGATGGGCTGCCCTGAGGGAAGGCTTAGAGGAACAGGTGAGGGAGTACCTCACCCGCCCCTCGTGGGCCCTGGCTGGCTGGTCCAAAGGAAGATGCTCAAGTGGACCCTGGGGGCTGAGGATATGAGCCAGGGTGGCAACAGATTCTAGGAACCCTGGGCCAGCTCTTCCCTTTTCTACCCTGCTCTGACTTCACTTCGCTCTGTGCCTTGGTTTTCCCAAATGTGAAATGGGACTAATCACCCTCAAAATATCCCTGCAAGGTACTAATTACCATTTGTAAGAGACTTTGAGATCTTTGGATGGACTATAACAGTACTAATAATGGATAATAATACTCTGCTCTTCTCTGGGGCCTTTCATCCATGGGTCTCAAAGCCTTTTACAAACCTTAATTAATTCTCCCTACATCCCAGTGCAGGAGGCTGATGGTCATTAGCCCGATTTTTACTGGTGGGGAAACTGAGAGAAGCCAGGAGGTTGGCTAGAGGCCACACAATAAGTCTGCAGCCCTGTGAGGGCTAGAACTCACAGCCCCTGGCCCCTGGGAGAGGATCGCATGATGTAGGCTCCAGCCCAACCTGCAGTAAGGCTGAGGGAGCAGCAACAGAGCCTCCTACCTGCCAGAGCCCTGGAGTGGCTGCCAAGGGGAGTCTGGGCCACTGAACTCTCAGAGGACGCGGGCAATAGGAGGAGGCCCTTAGGCATGGGTTTTACTAGCTGGTCTAGAGATCTGGCGAGAGAAGTAGCACTGATAGGGTGCCCCATGTGTGCCAAGCCCCCATTTAAGGCACTTGTGTCATTCGATTACATCCCACCTGTGATAGGCATAGTGTTCCCATATCGTTCCCGTATCACAGGTGAGAAAACTGGCTTGTTGAAGAATCCACCAGTTATGCTCAGCTATGTTGGACCGAACGACGTGCTTGTGCCTTCATCGTCACTCATACGGGCCACAAGTCATCCGGGTAGCAGGAAGCATAAGTAGGCATCATTTTAGAGATGGGGAAACTGAGGTACCCAGAAGAAAAGTGACTTGTTCAAAGGTGTGACCTTGGACAAGTCCTGTTCTTCCACAACCTCTCCCTACCCACCAAGTCCTCAGAGTTCCCCAGCCCTGACTCCCTCCCAATCCCAGCTGGCCGGCAAGGCTATGTGAGATCATGGCAGGAAAGGCTTTGAAGTGCTCTGAGGCAGCACCTAGGTCCTCCCAGGGGCAGATGAAAAGCCTCCTCCCCTGGGTTCTTTGTCATCCCACAGGAAAGCTCTCAGAAGATGGAAATGGCACAGTCACTGGGCTGACCAGGGATCACCTGGGGACAGTGCCCATGGGCTTCCCGCCAGACTTCTAGAGTGCACCCCCATGTCCTGCCTGGGGGATCCTCTGGGGAGGACCAGGCTTCCTGGGACAGAGGGCTGAGGGTGTCTCCCCACTCCAGAACAGGCTAGGGAGAGTCTGAGGCCAGGGCATGTGACCGGACAGCTCCTGCCCCTCTTTGGGGCCCTGGTCTGAAGTCCCTTCTGGCTCTGATGATACCTGACACCCTAACTTGGATCCATGCTCCCCAGAATCCTGTTTGTTAATGATTGCCCCACAGGAACCCAGAGAATTCGTTAGAGAGCAGATTCCTCCGACGTGACAGTGATGGGAGCTTTAGGTCTGAGCAGGGTGTCTGGGGAAAGATTGAAGGCAGGAGGAGAAGGGGACGACAGAGGATGAGATGGTTGGATGGCATCACCAACTCGATGGACATGAGTTTGAGCAAGCTTCGGCGGTTGGTGATGGACAGGGAAGCCTGGCATGCTACAGTCCATGGGGTCACAAATAGTCGAACAGGACTGAGCGACTGAACTGAGGGTGTCTAGAGACCTGGCTCTGACCCCCACAGACAAGCTGTGTGGTCTGGACAAGGGTTTTCCTGATCCTTGCCTCAGCTTCCCTGTTGGTAAAAACAGCAGTGGGGGATGCCTGAGTGGCCTTTGAAACTGGAGGAAAGAAAGAGAGATGAGTCTCTGTCTGGGGTGGGGAGTGGGGGGCGGGGCACGCAGGGGACACAGTGCTCACTGAGTAAAATGCGTTGGAGGCGGGGGAGGGGTGGGAGGACCGTGGAGTGATATTTGGCAGCTGGAAGGGGGTGGAATGAAGCTCCAGCAGTGCTGTTGCCCACTGCCTGCTTAATCTCGATAGAAATTCTACCTAATATTTATTTATGCAGCCTTTCATCCGACTTAATAGAATGCTTTCTCCCCGGTTGTCTCTTTCAACTGCCCTCCCCATCTGTGGGAGAGGTCTATGAGCACTCCCAACCTACAGATGAGGAAACTGAGGCTCAGAAAGATGAAGTCATCTCAAGGATACCTAGGTAGTAAGGAGCAGACCCAGGCTTCTTGCCCAGGTCTGTCCCCGAGACATGCTTCTCTAGCAAGTTCCATACCACAGGGTCCCTTCTGGAACCAGTGCAAGGCAGCCTTGACCTGGGTTGAGGACCTTGACGGCAGAGTCCCCTCATGGGGCCCTTTTCCTCCTCCCAAGGCTCCTTGGGGGTGGCGGTTGGGTGGGTGGTGGGGGCTGGCCCTGAGGGAGGAATCTCAGATGGTGAGTCCAGGGTGCGGCCAGCAGTGGGCGGGAGGCACTGGAGGCTGCTGCTAGCTGGGCCGGGTGGGGCAGGGCGGGCACGGGAACAGTGTGACCTGGACGGTGTGACCTGTGATAATTGAGAGCTGCACGCAGTGGCTGCAATGGAGGCAGGGAGGCCCCCCTGTGCTTGAGGGTGGCCTCGCCATCAAGGCTGGGGCCTCCGTGCCTCCCACCTTGCTTGTCCCCCTCAGCCACAGCTTGGCCGCTTCTAGGAGATGGTGCCGTCTCTCCCACCAGCAGGCTCTCCCCCGGGAGCCTGCTCAGACCTGCCTTCCTCACAAAGCTCGGTAGCAACTCCTGGGGCAGAAAATGTCTCTTCTGAAAGCAAGACAAGAGTTTAATTAAGCCCTAAACGCACACAGTTGAGCCTGAAATTAGGGTGGTGATGGGAGGGGGAGAAGGCAATCGAGGACGGTGGGTAGCGGGGTGGGCTTCAACGCACTTCTGGCCCAGCTGAGCCAAACAAGCCTACAAGCAAACATTTACAGAGCCTGTGGGCGTGGCTACAAAGCCTCTCTGACCTGGAGAGGGGAGAATGCCACGTTTCCTGTCCTGTTTGGGGTAAGTCTGTGGAGGACTTGGAAAGTGGGAGAAGGAGCAGGGAAGTGAAGCGAGGCCAACCTCTGAGAGCAGATTCTGAGGCTCTAGGGACACACGAGGGTGCCAGGGGCAGGGGTGGGGGGACGCTGGGGGGTCCTGTGAGACTGCAGCTGGGCCAGTGGGAACCCTCCCCACGCCCAAGGCCAGCTGGGCTCTGGGTGAGCCCAGCCAACCGCACGCGCAGGTGTGCCGGGGCTGGGGCTCCTGCCCAGCACCCCGCTTGGCTCACCCAGGTGTGCAAAGCTCATTCTGCTCCCTAAGAAGGCAGGCAGCAGCCAGCCAGGTGCCTGATCGGCTGGGCTCCCAGCTGGAGGACAAAGTCACTGACACTGGCTTTGCCATGGCTGCAGGCCTTGGGGGCAGTCAGGAGCTTTGAAGGGGGCAGAGGCTTCACCCTCCTCTCTCTCCTGTCCCCAGCTCTCCCCAGGTTGTTGCTCAGACAGTCAAACCACAGCCTCCTCCTCTACCTGGCAATTAATCCTGCTGTGCCCTGCAACCTGGGTTGGGTCTTACTCTGCCAGGGACTGAAGCAAGAAGAGACGGGCTGCCGGGCGTGTTATCGCTTGTCTCTGGGGCAGAGAGGCGGTTGCAACAGAGCCCCTGCGTGCGTGTGGACGTGCCTGCGTGGAGCAGTGAGGGAACAGGCTGTCCTCGGGGGGCGCCCTGTCCCCCTTCCCTGTGTGTGTGGCAGGGAACCCAAGGGCAGACCCCACTTGATGGACACAGAAGCTGCTCTCACAGAAGCCAACCCCCCACCCCACTGGACAGGTCATCTAATCAGTTAGTGGAGATGCTGTAGGTTCTTTGATTTAAGGGACTCTCTGCTGAAGACACCAAAGTGGGGGTCTTTGCCGGGGCCGTAGGGAGCACCAGCCAGGGTGCAGCCACTAAGCGGCCCCCATTGGCTTTTCCTAACTCGGGCCTTATGCCCTGTTGGCTTCCCCGTCCCAGGGCAGATGGGGAAATCCTGGCACAGGCTTTCTGTCACTGAATCACAGGTGTCCTGGAGGTATGATGACCGCTGGGCAGAGGGTCAGAAGAGGCCCCAAGGTTCATTCAAGGAAGCCTCCCTCCACCCATCTGTGCTTATCTCCCCTTGACAGCATCTCTTTATCCTGTGGCTTATCCTTATCCTGTGGCTGCTGTGACAAATTACCACAGACAAGCTGGCCTAAAATGACAGAAATGTACTCTCCCACAGTTCTGGACGCCTGACGTCTAAACTCTGGGTGTGGACAGGGCCTCTTTCAGCCCCTGGTGGCTGCGGAGTTTTGTAGCCTTAGAGCATCTGTCTCCATGGTCTTCACATGGGCACCTCCACTAGGTGTGCCATCTCCTTTGGCTTCATTCTTATCCAGACATTTGTCACTGGATTTAGGGTTCATCCAGATAATCTAGGATGAGCTCCTCTGTTGAAATCCTTAATTTCATGACACTTGCATAAACCCTTTTTTCCAAATAACACATTCCTAGGTTATGGGGATTGGAACATGGACTTATCTTCTGGGAGCCATCTGTTACCCCACCCGGTGGTCAGTTAGCATGAGTTGGACCCCTCCAATGATGGGAAGCTTGCTACCTCATGGGTTGGCTCAGTTCATGTCTGCTGCTGCTAAGTTGCTTCAGTCGTGTCTGACTCTGTGCGACCCCATAGATGGAAGCCCACCAGGCTCCCCTGTCCCTGGGATTCTCCAGGCAAAAGTACTGAAGTGGGTTGCCATTTCCTTCTCCAATGCATGAAAGTGAAAAGTGAAAGGGAATTTGCTCAGTTGTGTCCGACTCTTAGCGACCCCATGGACTGCAGCCTACCAGACTCCACCGTCCACGGGATTTTCCAGGCAAGAGTACTGGAGTGGGTTGCCATTTCCTTCTCCCAGTTCATGTCTAGACAGGTCTAATTATTTTAAAGTTCTTCCTTGGGTGGAGCTGAAATTCCACTCAACAAGAACCTCTACCTGGCCCTGGTTCTGTCCTTCAGAGCATATATAATGTGCCTAAATAAATAAACTCTATTCCCACTGCCCCATGCCCTTGATTACAATGCAAAAACAAAACTCAAAAAAAATGACCTAGCTTAATCCTGGAATCAGAGACAGTACACAGACCCTGGGGTCAAGAGACCTTGACTCACTGAAGGTTCTCTCCCTAGAATCTTGTGCCTCAGTTTCCTCACCTAATGCCAAAGGGCTGGTGGAATCACTCTTCCCAAGGGATGCTTTTGGAAAATGCATCCTGGATATTCATAATTTGTACTGGCCTACAAAAGCCTCTGAGAAGCCCTGACTAGAGAAGCCCACTGAATTCAGTCATTTCCAAATTTATTTGAAAATGGAGGCATTTTATTGACTACCATCTTTTTTTTATCACCCTGCAGAACTTCTGTGTTGCTTTGGAAGAAGAACCGGTCTCTGTGATGCCTGGGCATCCTTTCAGCTTTCACAGTCTGTTAAGGTCAAACCAAAGAGTTGAGTTCAAGTTCCCATCCCTAGAGTTGTTGACAGGCATTTTGCTAGAGGTGACACACCATCCATTACAAGCTGAGAGTCAAGGATCTGGAAAATGAGAAGCCCCTCCCCTAAGCCACAGACAGCCTGGGTGAGGCTGTGGGTGGGGGTCTCCTCCCAGGGGCCCTGGGCCTGCGGGGGGTGCCCTGTGGGAGGAAGCTAGGAAGGGACGAGCATTTCTGCTGTTCTGCCCCCAGAGGACCTCCTCTTCACATCCCCGGGGCCAGACTTTTCTGCCTCAGACTCCACCTACTCAATCCTCCTTCATTAGATAGAGCTACCTCAGAGCCTGGGGGCTTTCCAGGTGGTGCTAGTGGTAAAAAACTTGCCTGCCAATGCAGGAGACCTAAGAGATGTGGGTTCAATCTCTGGGTCAGAAAGATCCCCTGGAGGAGGGCATGGCAACCCACTCCAGTATTCTTGCCTGGAGAATCCCATGAACGAGGAATATGGCAGGCTACGGTCCACAATGTTGCCGAGTCGGACACAACTGAAGCGACTTAGCACGCACCTCTGAACCTGGCTCTTCCCAAGCTTTCTGCTGAGGGTGCCAGTGAAATCCCTCTTACATTCGCTGGGGGGAAGGGGGTGGGCAGGGATACCCCAGAGAAGTTGGATCTTCTGAAATGAGAGCAAGAAGAAACCTAGACCTCCCAAGGGAAAGGCAGGGCTGGTGGCAGAAGAGAAGGGCCTGCAGGTGTGTCCCAAGGAGAAAGGGGAGCTGAGGGTGGGATGGAGGGGGTGTGGGGCTCCTACCCTGGGAGCAAGAGAAGGATGGAAACATCGAAATGACAGCTAAACTGAAGATGATGATCGACTGAGAAGGCTACCAGGGTTATTTCTCTGGCCCCAGGTGAGATTACTTCCAGGCTATTATCTTCCCCAAGCAGGGGCAACCCAGCTCAGATCCACCTTGTATTGTAGGGAGTCCCTGTGGCCTGACAGTTTCATCTGCAGATACAGGTTCACCATGCTCTCAGACACAGCTCCGGGTTACTTGCTGCTAAGTCACTTCAGTCGTGTCCGACTCTGTGGGACCCCATAGACGGTAGCCCACCAGGCTCCGCCGTCCCTGGGATTCTCCAGGCAAGAATACTGGAGTGGGTTGCCATTTCCTTCTCCAATGCATCAAAGTAAAAAGTGAAAGTGAAGTCACTCAGTCCTTAGCAACCCCATGGACTGCAGCCTACCAGGCTTCTCCATCCATGGGATTTGCTAGGCAAGAGTACTAGAGTGGGGTGCCATTGCCTTCTCCGGGTTACTTACTGAGCACCAATATATCAGGGACTATGCTAGCTGCTTTTACGTGTATACTATTTCATCCTTGCAACCCCTAATATTTTACAGATGAGTACACCAAGACAGAGGTTCAGTATCTTGCCGAAAGTTGAGAGGAGAAGCTAGGAATAAGACCAGCTCTGGCTCCCGATCCACCCCACAGCTTTCGATGGTATTCAGTGGTACACCCTTGGACCCCGATGGTGTGGGCAGTTCTCCCACACGTCTGGCCCGAGTCTCTCCTACTCTCGTCTGAATTGGATCAGATGGAAGGACCATGTCAGTAGGTCGGTTCTGCTCCCAACCCAGCCTCAAGAGACATCACCTATCCCTTGGTACAGGTGGTAGCCTTCCAGTTACTGGGGTGGGGAATGTTTGCCTTCTGTTAATGAAAAGAAATAGATGTGATAATAAATAAATGCCCAACCCAGTGCAGCAATCGATGTCCCTAACAATGAGGCTCTGTGTTTGCTCTCAGCTGTGGGTTATGTTCATTGGCCACAGTCACTGCTCAGGAGCCCCTGGGCACATCATCCTGGGTGGGTCCACAGGGGAGGGAGAAAACCTTCCTGCCTTCAGCTACCAGAATTCATCCCACAATGTGAGGTTCCTACAGACCTGCTTCCAGGCACCCCAGGCCAGAGTGAGGGGAAACGGGCCAGGTTCACAGAGAAAACAGAGCCCTACCCTTTTCATCAGGAAATGAGTCTGGCCCCAGCTCTGCCTCTGCTGCCCTGGGTGACCTGAGACCAGCCTAGTTCCTTCTCTGAGCCTCAGTTTCCTCATCTGTCAAATGGGGTAGGGGTAGAGTAGTAATACATGATATCTCATGTTCCTTCCAGCTCTGACGTTACAGGACCCTGTAGCCATGGCTTCTCCCAGAGCTGCTTTATGAATTAAGTATATAGGCCCCTAGCTGGTGCCCTTTGGGGCTCCAAGAACCCAAACTCTTCTGTTAGGAGGCCAGACGTCCATTCCTGCCTCAGCTTCCCTCAATCCTTTTCTTTCCCATTTTATCTAGCTGTCATGGGTCTGGAACTCCCCAGTTTGCAAGGCATTTTTCTGAAAAATTATCCCATTTGAGCTTCACCCCAACCTCGTGAGTTAGGCAGAGAAAGGGATGCGGGGCTTTCAGCACAACCAGGTGTCAGGCCTCTTCCTTGATGCTGCAAGGAATCTTCCCCATAGCTACAGAAATCCTTTTGGGAATAAGCAGAATATAAGTAAATAAACGGTGGGTGGATAATTAGATGAATGCATATGTGCGTGATCCTCACCACACCCTGAGGTCTTGGTGTTATGATGGTCATCCACATTACAAGGGAGGAAAGTGAGGCTTGGAGGGATTCAGTAACTGCCCTGGGTCCCTTGGCTCTCAGGCAGTAGAGCGAGGATTGGAAGCCAGACCTCTCTGATCTAAGCCCACAGCCCTTTCTGAGCACCTACCTGTGCACAAATTAGCCTTTTCCACCTCACTTTGCAAATGAGTGTATTTGGTGTCTAGAGATGATGTGACTTTGTCAAGGGTTTGCAGCTCTGAGTAGCAGAACCAGGATGCATGCCTTGTCTTTTGCCTACAAACCTAGGGCTGTTTCTGGAAACATCTCAGTTGCCTCCAAAGAAAAACCAGTGGTGTCCCTTCCTCCCTCCCTTTCTGCCTCCCTTCCTTCCGGGAACATCTCTTATCTCTCAAGTGCTTCCTTGTCCGAGGCAGGGAATCACGTGATGTGCTCACTGTGCAGATAACAGGGCCACCACCCCCTGGGCTCCGTGTGTCTTCAGGGGTGTGGGTCCCCATGGCAGCCCATGTGCTCCGTGGCCCACATCAGCTGATCCACAGGGGTGCCGGGTGGGGTGTGCTGACACCCGGGGGCTCTCAATAGGGGTAGCGCCTGCACCCTCTCTATGTGTCATTCTTGGGGTGCCCGTGAAACTGTGCATGGCTGCCCTCCCCAGGTGAGCATACGCTGGACGGCTGGAGTGCTGGGGACTGTGGGGGGTGGGCGAAGAGCACTGGGCACGGACGCTGCTCTCCCAGGCCCTTGCCCTCTGTGGTCCCCCCACCTCTCTCCTCTCGGTCTCCACTCCGGGCTCTTCTCACTCCCCCCCACCCTCTACCGTGGTGACTTGCTTAATGCTAGATTTTTGTCTTCCGGCTGCAGCCCATGATGTGTGTCTCTGAGTAATGCAAACACAAACAGAACACTTCTCCCTGAGGGGAGCATTCAAACTTGTTTGGAAAACTCAGGCTTAAGGCCACAGCTCACGTAGTGTCTTCTAAGAAATTATCAGTGGAGGAGTGGTGTGTGCTTCAGGCCGCTCTCCCTCTCACGTGTATATCACAGTTCTGGTCTCTGTCCCACGTATATGCACATGTGTGTGCACACATGTATGTAGGGGTGGCATTTTGGGGTAAATTCACTGATGTATGAAACATACATCCAGAGGAGGGGACATATGTATACTGTGGCTGATCCGTGTTCATGTGTAACAGAGGACAACACAATATTGTAGAGCAATTGTCCTCCAATAATTGTATTTTGTTCTATACTGCTCCATATTGTACAATTATAATCTTTGATAATTATTAGTTACTCAAAGTTATGTTTTATGAGTATTGTTCAATTGTCATCACTAATAGAATGATGGCATCACCAATGCGGTGAACGTGAGTCTGAGTGAACTCCGGGAGTTGGTGATGGACAGGGAGCGACTGAACTGAATAGAATGATACTCAGAAAACAAAAACATCCAGTCAAGTACACAAATTGTGTGCAATTCACTAAGTTTTTACAAAGTAAACACACAACACACATGTAAGCCTAACCTAGCCAAGAAACAGGACTCAGCCCTCACACCCCTACAGTTTGCCTGACCTGCAATGACTTCTAGATTTGTTTTGTCTTTAAAAATTATATACTAGAACAACACAATCAGTATCACTTTCTATCTGGTATCTTTTGTTCAACATTATATTTGCTAATTTTGTGTATGTGTCTAGTATACATATACACACATATACATACACTTGTGTTTATCCACACATACACATGTATGTGTATGGGAAAAAATACATCTTTTCTGCCTCTTTTCTTGCTTAAATATTCTAAATCAAGATGCAAACATTATGTCCTTTAATACCTGTGTTCTTCAGCATGCATCTAGAAAATATGGCTACTATCTTATATGAATGAATACCATTATCCCATCTAACAACAACGAAAAGTTTCTGGGGATCACCTCTGATCCCATTCATACTAAAATTTCCCAAACTGTGTGTTTACAAAAGAAAGTCACAGATACAGATATATCTCTGACCCCATCACTGTGCCTGCTTCCTTTCCTCCCTCTTCAAGTTGCAAAATATTAGCACTGCCTTTGAAATGAAATCCAAATCCCTCCAGTATCAGCCAGATTTCCAAGTCTGGCTCAGTATTCACAGAATGGTGAGGGTCAGCCAATTCAGACTCCCTTCTGCTTTCTGAATCCCCTTATAACACGCACCAGAGTCTGGCCTCTTTTTGAACATCTTCCCCAAACTTCCCATGATATTGACTGGCAGGGCTGCCTTCCTTAG
This sequence comes from Bos mutus, assembly GCF_027580195.1. NCBI lineage: Eukaryota > Metazoa > Chordata > Mammalia > Artiodactyla > Bovidae > Bos > Bos mutus. The sequence continues at coordinate 35,401,893 of NC_091627.1, forward strand.
GCTAAGGTTAACTCTGCCTCTCCCAATACCAGCATCTACCCTTCACCCTAGCCTCATCCTTTAGAGCCATACCAAATAGACCTAGTTTTTTTTTTTTCCCCCCACAGGGACTGCCTTCATATATTTGGAAATAGCTCAAAACCATTCTGTCCTCACCACCCCCCAATACTATAAATTTTAGAACATTCCCCTGGTCTCAGTCAACCCCATCACTTGATTCTTGCCCCTGCATATGCATACTTCCCTGAACCTGGGCTCTTCCTAAAGCTGTCCACTCTGCAGCCTCCCCCACCTTCACGTGTAAGCATCTCATCTGACTCCTGAGGCCAGTGTCAGTGCCACTGCCTTCACAAAGCCTCTTCTCAGGTGTTCCACCTGATATGTTCTCACCCTCTGCATCAGCCAGAGAATCCTGGTGGCTGCCTTGTGGTGTTTACTGCGCTCTAACTTGTTTTAAAATTGTTTGAGAATCTTTCTCATGCCTCACCAGATTCCAGATACTTTGAAGACAGCCACTTCCTTACCTGACATTGCTTATTTCTGAAATGTCTAGAAAACAGTAAGTGCTAATAGTCGATGCTCTTTAGGTGCTCCCTGGTGGACTCTTTCACTTGAAACTGACAGATTTGCTGTTGTTCAGTTGCTAAGTCATATCCGACTCTTTGCGACCCTGTGGACTGCAGCACCCCAGGATTCCCTGTCCTTCACTATCTCAAACTCATGTTCATTGGGTTGGTGATGCCATTTAACCATTTCATCCTGTCATCCCCTTCTCCTCCTGTCTTCAGTCTTTCCCAGCATCAGGGTCTTTTCTCATGAGTCAGTTCTTCACATCAGGTAGCCAAAGTATTGGAGCTTCAGCTTCAGCATCAGTCCTTCCAATGAATATTCAGGACTGATTTCCTTTATGATTGACTGGTATGATCTCCTAACTGTCTAGTCAGTCAGTTCAGTCACTCAGTCGTGTCCGACTCTTTGCGATCCCATGAATCGCAGCACACCAGGCCTCCATGTCCATTACCAACTCCCGGAGTTTACTCAAACTCATGTCCATCGACTCAGTGATGCCATCCAGCCATCCCATCCTCTGTTGTCCCCTTCTCCTCCTGCCCCCAATTCCTCCCAGCATCAGAGTCTTTTCCAATGAGTCAATTTTTTGCATGAGGTGGCCAAAGTATTGGAGTTTCAGCTTTAGCATCATTCCTTCCAATGAACACCCAGGACTGATCTCCTTTAGAATGGACTGGTTGGATCTCCTTGCAGTCGAAGGGACTCTCAAGAGTCTTCTCCAACACCACAGTTTAAAAGCATCAATTCTTTGATGCTCAGCTTTCTTCACAGTCCAACTTTCACAACCATACATGACCATGGGAAAACCATAGCCTTGACTAGACGAAACTTTGTTGGCAAAGTAATGTCTCTGCTTTTGAATATGCTATCTAGGTTGGTCATAACTTTCCTTCCAAGGAGTAAGTGTCTTTTAATTTCATGGCTGCAGTCACCATCTGCAGTGATTTTGGAGCCCCCAAAAATAAAGTCTGACACTGTTTCCACTGTTTCTTCATCTATTTCCCATGAAGTGATGAGACCATATGCCATGATCTTCGTTTTCTGAATGTTGAGCTTTAAGCCAACTTTTTCACTCAACTCTTTCACTTTCATCAAGAGGCTTTTTAGTTCCTCTTCACTTTCTGCCATAAAAGTGGTATTATCTGCATATCTGAGGTTATTGATATTTCTCCCGCCAATCTTGATTCCAGCTTGTGTTTCTTCCAGTCCAGCGTTTCTCATGATGTACTCTGCATAGAAGTTAAATAAGCAGGGTGACAATATACAGCCTTGATGTACTCCTTTTCCTATTTGGAACCAGTCTGTTGTTCCATGTCCAGTTCTAACTGTTGCTTCCTGACCCGCATACAGATTTCTCAAGAGGCAGGTTAGGTGGTCTGGTATTCCCATCTCTTTCAGAATTTTCCACAGTTTATTGTGATCCACACAGTCAGAGGATTTGGCATGGTCAGTAAAACAGAAATAGATGTTTTTTCTGGAACTCTCTTGCTTTTTCCATGATCCAGCGGATGTTGGCAATTTGATCTCTGGTTCCTCTGCCTTTTCTAAAACCAGCTTGAACATCTGGAATTTCACAGTTCACATATTGCTAAAGCTTGGCTTGGAGAATTTTGAGCATTACTTTACTGTGAGGTGAGTACAATTGTGCGGTAAGGGACTCTCAAAAGTCTTTTCCAGAAGCACAGAAACTGACAGATACTCAACTCAAATTGGCTCCAATGGAAAAGGGAATCTCTTTTAAAAATGGAAAGTCTAGGAGCAACCATTCTAGCCTTGCCAGTGTTGAGAAGGTGCAACAAAGTCATCAGAAGCCTGTTCTCTGTTGAAAAGAGAGGACATCTTTCCCAAAGGTTTCAGCCAAAGCCTCAGGTCTGCCTCTTAGAAGCCAGTTTTGTGTCATGAACACAGCCCTCAACTGTCGGTGCCTGTGGCCAGGGAAACGGGCGTTCTGATTGGTTAGGACTGCATCATGTGTCCTTGTGTCCATCCCTGGGGCCCAAGGGTCAGGATCAGTGGGAAAGTGCAGGCTCTCCCAGAGGAAAATCAGGGTGCTCCTACCGGAAAGGGAAGTGGGCGCTAGGCTGCCACCCGACAGAGACTCATCAGCACTGGAAGGAGACCTGTGACAAGCAATGAGGTCTCCTGCTCTTGGTTGTTCTATGAGCTCCTTTTGCATCCCCTGTGGGCCCCGTGTGTGGAGAAGGAAAGCAAAGGCCAGGCACATGGGAGTCTGAAGACCTGGGTACACTGTGCTCTGCCTGCAAGGTAGGTATGACCCTGAGCCCATGGCTCACCTTTCCTGAACCTCAGTTTCTCTGTTTGGAAAATAGGCCAATAACACAGGTCGTAGCTACTGCATACCCAAGTATGCAGAGATGGTTTGTCATGATTCCATGCCAAGCTAGGGGGAGATTCATTAACCCCTCCCATACCAAGAGTCTGGGGCCTAAATCAGTTCAGTTCACTCAGTCATGTCCAACTCTTTGCAACCCCATGGACTGCAGCACACCAGGCCTCCCTGTCCATCACCAACTCTCGGAGCTTACTCAAACTCATGTCCGTAGAGTGGGTAATCCATCCAACCATCTCATCCTCTATCGTTCCCTTCTCCTCCTGCCTTCAATCCCTCCCAGCATCAGGGTCTTTTCCAATGAGTCAACTCTTCGCATGAGGTGGCCAAAGTATTGGAGTTTCAGCTTCAGCATCATTCCTTCCAATGAACACCCAGGACTGATCTCCTTTAGAATGGATGCACTGGTTGGATCTCCTTGCAGTCCAAGGGACTCTCAAGAGTCTCTCCAACACCACAGTTCAAAAGCATCAATTCTGTGGCACTCAGCTTTCTTTATAGTCCAACTCTCACATCCATACATGTCTATTGGAAAAACCATAGCTATGACTAGACGGGCCTGAATACTCGTGTTCAAATCCCAGCTCTGTTTCTCTTTTGCTCTTGAATCTTGAGAGAGTTTACCTCTCTTGACTTCAGTTTTCCTCATCTGTTGAATGGGGATAATTGTAACTAACTCATAGAGTTGTTACGAATATTAACTCAGTTAATATATATGACAATTAAAACACTGTCTGGTATGGGGAAGCCCTATAAAAGGTTTGTATAGGTGTCACTATTCTTGTTGCTTCCTGCCCAAACTGTTGTGCATGTTACTATTTTTCTCAGCTAGATTGTGAGCTGCCTGGGGGTAGGGTCCATCCAGGCTCCAGACTTCTACTCCCCCTTCCTCAGGAAGTGCTCAGCAAATCCTGGGGTCAGGCTGATGGACAGCTGCAAGAGCCGGGCAGGTCTTGGACTCTGACCACATTAGAAGTGGAGGGAGCCTGCCTGGAGCCTCTGGCCTGGGGTGGAACAGGAAGGGGAAAGCTCATGCTGGAGTCTGAAGAGCCCCTGAGTTTCTGTAGTCCTCAGGAGAGACAGGATAGATGTTTCTGTGTGAGACTTGAAGATGCCTGGCAGGAGACTCGTCCTGGATGGAGGAGGGGTGGGGAAAGTGTCTCCCTCTTTAGGGCTTCTCTGTATCCCTTGCCCTATGACAGGGCTTGCGTTCAGTCTAGCCTCTTGGTGGCAGATGAGGAAGCAGAGGCCTGGAGATGTCAAGGGACTCGGTCCAGGTCACACAGCCAGCCACAGCAGGGCCAGCCTTGGACCTCTGTTTCTCAACTCAAAGCCCAATCTGAGCTCCTCTCCTTGTGCAGATCTTGGATCCAGAAGAGGAAGCGAAGGAAACTGTCCTGTTCTTCCTCTCCAGACCCAACAAACATTCCTACCAGGGGTCACTTCTGTTCTGACTCATAAAGATATTTCTGAATAATAGCACTGGTCACCTTATCTCTGGAATGTATCCTGCTTACACACACACACACACACACACACACACACACACACACACACACAACTGGGGAAGTACCTTCTTCCTGCCTGAGTCTTCTAAGGCAGTCACTACTCAGAGTCTCTCAGAGGCCACGAGCAGAGCTGGGACCAGAAAGGCCTCATTTGCATATGCTTTCTGAGAAGTTTCTTGCACAAACTTCAGTATAATACTAAATGTGGTCTAAATCAATCAAAAGGATTTGCTATTGTTTGTTTGTGTTCTTTAAATTGGAGGTAACATACAGTAGAGGGCCCTAAGCTGAGGGCAGAGCTTGATGAGTTTGTCACATGCATGCAGATATAACCACCACCCAGATGCAGAATATTCTGTTTTAATATTAATATTAGGATGGCCTCTAGAGCAATAGTTTTTGGACTCCCTTGCTTTCACATCTCCTCCTTGGTGTGCATCCCATACATGAAATGGAACTCATTGTGGGTAAGGGCACGGGTCACGTCTCAGAATACTTCAGCTGGGTGGGCCCCTCTTGGAATGTAAAGGAGGTTGTGTAAGGCCACAGGGAGGAGTCAAACATTGCTTATTCACCCAGCTCTTTCTTCCAGATGCTGATCTCTTTTGATCCATGGTTCCCAGCCTTTCTTTCTGCCCCCACACCTGAGGGATACAACACATTCCCTTGGGATTAGTGGCTGAGTGTATCCCTGAGGTTTAAAGGGAGGGGAGGTGCAGCTTGAAAAGCTGTGTGGGTTATTCTGATGTTTACCCTGACTTGGGGTGAGATGTGAGAGTCACTGATGGACCGTATTTCCCCCATCCTGAAATGCCACCCGTAAGAAGATACATCTGGGTTTAACAGCATCTGTGCCGGTTCTTCCTCATTCGCTGAATGTGTCTTCCCCACCCCACCAGATCCACCATCACCCTTCCTTGCCCTCTCTGTACCCTGGGAGGCTGACAGGGGTGGGAGAGATGGGCTTGGGATCTTGTCGCCATCCTCTTCAGGGCTCTCTCTGGCAGGGGCTGCTTCTCTTTATCCTGCCGGATGGCCTTCTTCCACGGTCCAAGGGTGCACAAGGCTCTTAATAACTCTATTTTCTTCCCTTTTCAACCCTGGGGGTGGTCAGCAGTTTCCACCACCTGTTACTAGGCCTGGGGTGCAACAAGGTCCCTTGTCACTCTCTTCGCCCTGCTCACACCTCTTTATGGAAACATTCTATTAAAGCCTCTTCCTTTGAACCATCTGGGCTGAAGTCTGTTTCCTGATGGACTCCTGACTGATCCAGAGATCTTGGGACAAACAGAAATGCTTCCAGGTTAGTCACTGATTATAACTTGCACCTGACTTTCAGAAATGTTCAAAATGTATTGTTTACAGTAGAGAAATGATGGCAGATTCACTCAGGCTTGGTGGATGAGGACCGTTTATCATTAAGCCATGGACTTTGCGTCTGACCTGGCAAGGCTGGGAGCACAGGGAACAGGCTGTAATGAATGTAAAGCTGGGTGAGAAGGGTTTGTGTTCAGACTCTGGTTGGGAAATCTTGAGCAGGATGCCTTGCCACTCTGTTCCTCAGCCTCCTCTTTGCCAATCCAGAGTCACCCTGATTGTTGTCACATCCCTGGCAGGGATGTTGTATGAGAAACGAGACCATGTATGTGAAAGGGCTTCATGAACTGTCCAGCACTGAGACAGGAGGGCCAATGCAGTCCAGCCAGGCAGTCATTTTGGTCAGGAGTCAAACATCAGAAGGGGAGGGACAGAGGAGGAAACACCTAACTTTAGTGCAGGGAGGTCCCAAGACCCAGAGAGGCAATGAGAAGGCAGCCCAAGTACCTTTTTCTCCCCATCTCATTTTATGATCTCGTCTTCTGGCACTTGACATGACCTTTCCTTAACCTGAGTGATAGTGGTGGGCGCTGAATTAAGGAGCACCTCTAAGTGTTGGACAGAGTCAAGCACAAGATGAATTCCATGCTTTCTGGGGACCAGTAAGAGAGAAACCTGACCCGTAGGAGGCAGGTCATGCATGTCCTGGGTAAGAGGAGGAGTCTGGTGTCATAGAGGATCAGCTGCACTTCCAGCTAGGTCACTAACCCTCTAACTAATTCTCCTGGGCAAGTTACTTCATCTCATTTTCTTGATCTGCAACCAGGGAATAATACCCACCTCAAACTTTTGTTGGGAGGATTGCATAAGACAATCCCTTAAAGTATTCCGCCTGGTAAGTGTTCAATAAAGATTGGCCCCTATTCTTCTTAGTATCTTATTCCAGGGAGTCAGAGAATCCTTTGTTACTGGGTGATCCTGGAATGATTCCCCACAGAGGGGGCCATGAACTGGGCTTGGAGGCTAAATTCTCGGCTTGGCATTCAGTTAGTCCGAGGCACCAGTTGCACCAGTCGGTCGGTCCCGCAGCATCAGGGCGCTTCTCTGTGCCTGGCGTTCAGGGACTGAGAGGTGAAGGCCGGCTGCAGATCGCGGGCCTCCCCGCGGACAGAGGGAGCCAGCACAAGTTCTGGAGCCGGGAAGGCCGGGATCAAAGCCCTTCGAGGCAGGCCGGGGCGCACCAAAGGAAGGCTAGCGACTTGCATCAGCACAGATTCCGTGATGCTCTGCAGACGTCTCGGGGCTGCTGGGCTTTACGGGAACCCACAAGAAAGGAAAGGGCTGGGGAGCAGGCAGGGCGGGGGCGGGCGAAGGCGCGAGGGTGCGCTCGCCCGCCTGCGCGCTCCCGGCGGCGCCTGCCCGGGCCTGGACGCGCCTGGGACGGCGGAGGCCACGGAGGAAGCATAGGCTCCCTTTCCCCCTCCTTCTTTCCCCCTGAATTACTGGAAGGACTGTGTGGGAGAGACCCAGAAGCACTGGATTTTCAAGCGCTGGGTGGGGGAGGGCCGGGTAGCCGCTGCAGCTCAAAGAAAAAAGAAAAGTGCGCCTGTTCGCGCCGCTTGGACACGCGGCTGCTCCCAGGAGGGAGCTGGACGCCCGGACCGCGCCTAACTTTGTAGCCCCACCTAGGAGTTCGCCAGGCCGGCCGAGGACCGTACGGTGCGGGAGGCGATGGCGGGGCGAGTCAGAAAGTGTCACGATTTCTTCTCCTGCGCTCTCCCCACACCGTCCCCACCCCCAGTTTTCTGGGTTTTGCCGCTGCCGCTGGGGAAAGGGCTGAACGGTTTTGCGTCAAAGGACTGCATTTACTCAGTCCTGCTGGGAGAGGAGCGTAAACACACCCAGGCAGGCAGGACGCAGGATTAAAAAAAAAGAGAGAGAGCGAGAGATGGCAAAAACGGCAAGACCCGCGCTGGGTGCGCGCATCCATCTGCCTCGCACTTCTCGCCCCGACCCGTGGAGTTGCGGACGCTGCGCGGCAGGCGGCGAGGGAGGTGCGAGGAGCCCAGCCAGCCTCGCCTCTCCACGCGCGTCCTTGGGGATGGAGCCGAGGACAGAATGTGTTTTATAGTTGTAAACAATGACCCCGAGTATTGTTTAGGATTACCGTATCTTGGGGCCATTGGGGCGGCCAGATGCCGCCAGCCGTCCCGGAAACGCCAGCGCTTTATATAGAGCCCCGGGAAAGCTTTGAGTTCCCGGCTGGGTTCTATTTTTCTTTCCTAGCAACACCCCCACTTTACAGATAAGGAGACTGAGGGCCGAAACTGTGGTGTGTTACAGTGCACAACGCTTCACAGCCTTCACGCATCTTCCTGCTGGTACATTAAGAGCTGGGTATGAGACTAAGGCAAAGCCTGGAGCAGAATTCGATTTCCTTGACTCCTAGTACAGTGCTCTTCCGGATCATCATCTCTGCAGAAGGACTGAAGTTCCAGAACTGACAAGGGCCTTAGAAGGTCATGTCTCAATCCCTTCGTTTTACAGACAGAAATTGAAGCCCAGAGAGGTTAAGGGACTCGCCCAAAGTCTCACAGCTCGTAAGCAGCACAGCCTGGCGTTCACACTCCAGGGCCTGTGCTCTTTACCCCGCACCTCGCCCCGCCCCGCCCCGCGAGGCAGGAGAAGCTAGGAATCCGGACTGCCTACTGCCTGAACTTCGCTCCAAAACAGCTGAAGACAACGTTGGGGCACGCCCTCTCTCGGGCCTGCCTCTTCCCTGTTTGTTTTTTTTTTTTTTCAAATTCCTAACAGTCGAGGTTGCTTATAATGCCCGATTACTCCTATTAGATGCGTCCTAATTGCCCAGCATAGAGGGCGGCCGGAATGTCTTGACTGGTTAATTTCGTCTTCAAGGCTACTCCTAACAAATTAATTGCAGGGCCGAAAAGAAAGGGGAGGGGGGCGGGAAGCAGTGGGGAGCCAGCCGCGGAAGGGAAAATAGGCAGGCCGGCCCCGCCCGGCTGCGCTGCGCCCCGCCAAGCTCCGGCCGCAGGGAGGCGCGGATGCCCAGGGCGCCCAGGGCGCCCGCTGCTCCGGGTGGCGCCGCGAAGGGCGCCGACGACCGTGCGCGGCCGCGCCCTCCCTGCGAGCGGCTCTGCGCGCCCGGCTCTCGGCCTCGCGGTGGCGCCGCACTGAACCGCCCGTCTCGCTCTTCAGGACTGTGATTATTTTCTGAAACACGGCGCCGAGGCCCCCGCGGCGGCTCTCAGGGGCCCCGCCCCGCGCCCCTTCCCCGGGCGGTGGAGAAGGTGGGGAGGCCGTGGCGCGCTCGGGAGCCGGCGAGGGAATCCCTCTCCCTCCACGTCACCCGAAAGCTAGGGAACCCGCACTCGCGTCCTCTAACGCAAATGACCATCTTTGGCAACGTGCGCCAGTGGAACAGACCAAGGGCGCGTGGCCCGGGGGGGGGGGGGTGGGGATGGGCCAGGCTGCCTCGGCTCCCCCAAACCGCGCCAGCGGTCCGCTCCCACCCCCGCCACCGCCTTCCTTCCTCGCGCGGGGTGTGTGGCTGGCGTCAGCGCGGCCAGGAGCCGGGGCAGATAGGGGAGCGCTGCGCCCGCCTCCTCCCGCGCGTCTTCCTCCTCCTCCCCCTCCTCCTCGGCCTTCTCCCCCCTCCTCCCCCGCGCGCTCCTCCCTGCAAGGTGGAGTCGGGTTGACGTGAGGTACAGGGGCTGGAGAATAAAGAGTGTGGAGTTGAAATCGTGCCATTGTAGTGACTCATCTCGGGCAGAGCGCTGGGGCTCCGAGCAAACCAGCGAGCAAGCGAGCGGCGCTCGGCGGGGACCGAGAGAGGGAGAGAGAGAGGCGCGGACGGGCGAGGCGGGCCCGTCCGGGAGCGGGCGCCGGGAAAGGGGTGCAGGTCCGGGCGCCGAAGCCGCGGCACCGCGTCCCTCTCCACGCCGGCTCAGCTGGATCCTCCCGGGCCGTGGGCCGGGCGCAGGCTGCCTTCTTCTCCTAGTCAAGTGTCCGAGCCGCTCCAAACTCCGGCGGCGAGTCGGCCACAGGAAGTTTATTCTCAGCTCCTTTTCTAAAAGGAGGAAATAGAAGTTTCTCCAAGCGGGCAGCCTTTCTTTCTGCCTTTTTTTCCCCCTCTTTCTTTTCTGCCCTGACATCGGGGGTCCCCAGGCCTGGCAGGCTTGACCCGCCGGGTTGACTCCCATTCTTTTTTGATTACCGATTTTTGATTGAGCCGGCGGTCTCAGCTGGGCTCCGATTGCGCGCGGGGGCGGGAGGGCGCGCGCAGGGGAGGGACCGAGGGACGCGCGGACTTTTTAGAGGGAGGGACTGGGTGGACAACTGGTCCCGCGGCGCTCGCAGAGCAGGAAAGAAGTGGTGTAGCGCTCGGCGCTCAGGGGGCCCTGTTCCCGGGGTGCCTCCGCCGAGGGGGACAAGCCCGAGGCGCGGCCAGCAGAGAGCCAGCGCACAGCAGCCGGTGCGCGGCCGCGGCGAGGGCGGGGGAAGAAAAACACCCTGTTTTCTCTCGGGCCCCCACCGCGGATCATGTACCAGGATTATCCCGGGAACTTTGACACCTCGTCCCGGGGCAGCAGCGGCTCTCCTGCGCACGCCGAGTCCTACTCCAGCGGCGGCGGCGGCCAGCAGGTAGGTGCGGGCCCCGGGTGCACCTGGCGGCGCGGGTGGACCCCCGCCTTCCTCTCGCCGCCACTGCCTCTTTTGCTTTCTTTGCCCTTTCTCGGTTTGGTGAGAAAATACCTACGGGCCACCATTGTAAGTTCTGAATTCTCATCTCCTGCCCACACCTCCTTTCACCCCTCTACCCTCGCCAACACTTTTTTTTTTTTAACTGGAGCGGCGAGTGGGCTGAAAGAACCTACAAACCCTGTCCTTCACACTACATCGTATCCAGACAAGCTCCTGGAATTGCAGGTCCCGTTCCCAGAAGCCTGTGCCTCCCTCCTCTCACAGGAATTCATCTCCATTCCCCTCTATCTCCGTGGTGGACCCCCCCCTTCCCAAATTTTTCACGCACGGGCCCCTTCCGATATCTAGAGAACTTATTCCTGAGAAAAAGCCCTCTCCTTCTTTCCCCACCCCGACCCCGCACCTTCTCCCGCCGTTGGTCTTAGTTAATTTCGGAAAGAGGTTGGGAACTCGGAAACTGGTTGGGCTCCTTCAAGTGATCCAGAGTGAGGGCGAGAATTGTCACTCAGGGAGTCAGGTGCGAAGGTCAGGAAGAAGGAGGTCAGCCTTGATTGGCTCCGGCTGCGTGCGTCTATGTACCCTGCGCCCATCCACCTCCTGTTAGGGTCAGTCTAGGAGCCTGAACTGCCACCCAAAGGGGCGCCTTGGGGCCTGGGGAGTACCTGGGGCCAGGACGGCTGCACAGAGACGGGAAGCTGGAGAGACCTCTTCTAGGCTCCTGAATGGTTCTGGAAGCCGAGAAATAACTTGTTTCTAAAGCAGGCGGACTGGTTTGCACTGGAGAGGTTGTGCCTGCCATCTCTGTCTATAAATACCAGAATAAATACCAGAAAGTTGTTGCTAGGTTGGTGGTGCTGATGGGGTGCCTACCCTCTGCAACAGCCACCTCCCACCCCACCCCACCCCCACCCACCCACCCACCCAGAGGCTTGTGAGGGAGCTGACTTAAACAAGGCTGCTAGACCCTGAAGCCCGTCTTGGTCAGGATCTGCCGAGTTTCTAGCCCAGTTGGCTGCAGCAAGAGTTGCTCTGGTTAGGCGGTGGCCTTGGCCTCTATAAGCCAGCCAACCAGGAGGGGCTGCGGTGGGCTATTCCAGGGCGGAGGGACCCTGATGGAGAACAAAATGGAAACGTGGCTCTCTTAGTAACTGAGGATATCTTATTCCAAAGTGGTTCCCCATACCTGGTGGATCCTCAAAACGCTTTTCTGTGCCTCGCCTCTACCTGCCCTGGTATCCCCATAAGCACCCACTGTAGAGAGCCTTGTCAGTGCATTGAGGGCACAGTCAGTACATGCACCCTTAATAATGAACACTAAGGTGATGAGTTTCAAATCTTGTCCCAAAGTGATTTTGTTTGCTTTCCAGCCCCATTGGTGGTTTCTATTGAATCCAACCATCATTAGGCAATGGGTTGGAGTCATTTGACATCTATTCACTCATTCTCCAGTTCAACAGCCCCTCTGTTTTTGTCCCTCTCTGCCTCTCCAAATCAGGAAGGAATCTTTTGATTTCTCATTTGCTCCTTTGGCTGCTGTTTCTGCGGCAGTCATCACTGAAATGTTACAACCTTGCAGCCGGGCTTTACTCAGACTCTGGGGCCTAGATGGAAAATCAGACCGGACATCAGTGCCCCGATTGAATAATCTGTGTCACTAGGGCTTTGAGCCCAGGATGTGAGTGGAGGCAATTCCCTGTTTTGGAAGAAAATCAGACAGGAAACCAGAGCTAGGAAGAAGGAAGAGAACTCAGTCCAGCAGAGTGTAATGGGGCCTCATTACCGAAGCAAAAAGCAGCTGTTGGCTAATTCCTAGCGTGCTGTAACACATGAGGATTTTGCAATTAGTAATAACTGGTGCACGGGGTTCTTGCGTATGTGCCTGTCCATTCGGCCCAGCAGCTCAAGCAAGGAGCCTTTCAAACCAGAGGGATTGGTAAGGTAATGCCGCTTTGGGCAAGTTTCTCAGCCTGTCCACTCCTGAGGAGGGGAGGGGGTAGCGGGAGGACGGGAGAGGGTTTTTCCATCATCCCTGTGACTGGGAGCAGAGCTGTTCTGTGGTCCTAAGAGCTGACGTGAGAAGCTTTTGTTATTTCACATGTCTGTGACCCCACCCGGGCTCAAGGTAACTTTATTGCATACCAGATAAAACCTGTAATCACTTTATTTCTCTTAGCTTCCTTTATGGAGAGACTTTCCTGGCAGTTGGTGATGGGCCTTCCTCCTTTTGTGGCAGCTCAGTGTAAGAGCTCTGGTTTTACCTTGGGCAAGTGAATATTATTTTTTTCTCCTCTCTTTGTTTGTGGGGTCTAATATTCCTTAGAAATTTGTTGCTGTTTACTCAGCCTAGGACTTTCTTCTCACTTCATGAAGCTTGGTCTTAACACATGGCTGTGAGTTTCAGTGACTTGAGGGGGGGCGGCAGATAACTCTTTGTTAAAACCTCTGTTCTTGTATGTGGCAGGAACTTGAAGTATGAAAAATATTTCCTGTTCCAGTTATAGTTTTAATCTCAGACGTTGGTCATTGGTGATTTGATTTGCCCCTAATAGTTGCACACACACCCCCACCCCTGGCTTTTTCTTTTTATTGTTGTTTTCTCTCTTTCCTAACTTTCCTAGGAAAACACCTCCCAGATATATGCCCTGGCTGACTGCTCGACTCACGGTTTCAGGCCCTGAGCATTACGCAATCTAGCCAGTTACACAAACATAGGTCATTTCATAACTTGTTTTCATCAGCTTGGCCCCCTTTTAATGAAAAAAACAAAACAAAAACAAGACCCAGAACTTTTCCAAGGCTGCCATTTGTCTGTTTCTCAGATAACTTGTGAAAATAAATCAAAGGGGACAGTTCCTTTTTGGAACCAAGGAATAACAGAATAACTCTCTTTGGCAACCATTCTTTTCCAAGAGACAGACAGACACACATACACGCACGCACGCGCGCACACACACACACACACACACACACACAAAATTCCCCAGAGTGAACTTTTGCCAACTGTACCAGGCTGGGACATTCCTCACATCAAAGAACTTTTACCAGAAATGACTGTGATTCCCAAGTCAGCCCCAATCGTGCCTCTTTAGTGCCCCCTACGGGACATTCTTAGAAGAACTATCTGGGGAATGTATTTTTCCAGCCCCAGAGAGTGTTAACTTGGTGAGTTTTCGAAATTCTTAGGACTTTTTTTTTTTCTTTTTAATTCAGGACAAATAAATGCCACATATTTAACAGTGGTTAACTAGGAGTTGCTTGACCTCGAAATGCAGTTTCTTTTCTAATTTTATTTTGTTCTAAATAAAGCATGGTTGAAAAAGGAGTGCTTTTTTCTTTCTCTATTTTTATATCTGTTCATTGGCAGCACAATGTCTTCAAATTCCGAAGGCTTGTTTTCTTGATATTGTTTGTAGCAGGACACTGGAAATTGTTCGAGGAGACGGTCTTCAGAATTGGTGGGAAGGTGGGAGGTGTATATTAAGGGTCTGGTACCCTTTTTTTTTGTTTTTGCCTTGATCTCACAGATGTTGTAGATTAGGATCAAACAAAATGTTATCCCAGGAATTTGTCTGTTCCGCTGATTCTTGCTGGTGGAAGTCAGTGTCACTGGTTCATCAAAGTGAATGGGGTGAAGCAGCAGTCACGTATTGTCTGAGTGGCAGTTGAATTTTCCTATTCAAACCCCTGAGTGCACTTCCATTGCTTTATTTCTACCTGGCTCATTATTCGAGGTGAGTGTAGACTTAGGAGCCTCTGTTTTTTTTCTTTCCTGTCTTAATACAAACACACCAGAACTTTTGCATCCAAATCAGCTGTTGTCCCCTTCATAACCGTTCCTTGAGGAGACTAAATTCTTATTTGGATGCTGTGGCTATTAGTCAGACTCAGAAAGATTTTACAACACCCCTCTTTGGAATTGGCTTCAGCAAATTCTTTTGAAAACCCTCCCTCCTAACATATTTTTGTCTTTTGAGGGTGAATTTAATATTTGGAAGTTATCAAAAGATCTGGCATAGAAGGAACCAAGGGTGATGTGTGAGGTCTGGGTGATCTGGCAGGGTCCGAAGCAAGATGTGACCCCAAATCCTGCTGGTCTCCATCTCAAGAGTCTTCCTGGGAGAGCAGTCACCAAGACAAGGCACACTGAAGCAGGCACCTCTGCCACCTAGACCTTTCGATTCGCCCCAACCCCCATCCCGTTACAGAGGAATAAATGCACTGATTTTGAGAATTCAGGAGGCTAGGTTTCTCGTCTATCCATTGAAAGAAAGAAAAAGAATTAGTGTTTTGTGACTCCGTCTCTTCCATGCTGTGTGTGGCATCTTTTGTGGCCACGGCATTTCCAAATGACGGCAGCTGCCCTGGTGGAGGCAAATAAATCTGTTTCCAACCCCAGCTGGTAACTCTGTCCCTCTTGGACTCGCTGGGCCAGAGAGGGAAGGTGTAAGAGTCATCTTACCCAATGCCCCATCACGGGACAATGACTTGGCCATGCTCACCTGCTGTGGTTGTAGAGAGGATGAGATGGCATGCCATTCCCGTGGAGTGCAGAGCTGTCTTAGCTTGGTGGGGGTACAGAGTGGGGTCTACAGAAGGGTAGAGGGAATTCCCTCTTGCTTTGGAGTGGAATTTCTGTCCAAAAGGGCCCTGGAAGGCAAGACATCAGGGAACCTGGTGGACAACTCAGTATTGGTCACCTTCTTTTCCTTGCTTTTGTCTTTTCTTTGCTGTTCTTTACCCTAGCAGTTAGGTGAAGGAGGATAATGTGATTTGTTCAAGTGAACCTGACAGGAATCACTTGGAAAATGGGGGGGGGTGGCGCGGGATTATGAGTTATTGATGACTATTTCCATGATGACATTAGTGCTGAGCCTCAGGAATGAAAGGTCAAAGGTCAAGGTGATGTCCCATATAGAATCTGTGAAAATTGGTTGAATTCCACAGAGAAGGCTTTGGAGAACACCCCACGTTTAGTAAAAGTACAGAGCATTTGAGTCAAACTGGACCTCAGCAGGTTTATTCTGGGGCATTTGAGGCAGCATTCGCCCTGCCCTCTCCTCTTCCCCCAAGCGAGTCTCCTGGGATGTTGGAATTTTCCTTTTCCTGTGCTGGGAAACTAAAAAAAGGGGGTTCTTAAGAGAGAGAACCCAGTCTCTTCTCAGACATGCATAATCATTTCTACCTGTCGAGGCAGGTCCCAGGTATTCAGGGTTTTGATGGCTTGAGTGCTTGGTGGCCCAGTCAAGAGTCAACCTCGTGGAGAAATGCCTGGCTGAGGGGATGGACCCTGAACACCAACTCTGATTCCATCTTAAATGCCACTTCTGGGCCCCTCACGCCAGGAGTTTCTGGGATAGGCCCTGCCACATCCATGTCTGCAGGAAAGCAAACCCTGCTTCCTAGACCTTTCTGAACCTGAGGCCCTACAGAGTTCAGAAAAGTCATTTCCTCAAGTTAGCAATTTCTGGACTGAAGGGACCTCTCTGATCTGATGAAGCTGGGTAGCACTAAAGGCCCCTTGTTCCGAGCTTTCTCATAGGCAGCAGGACACACATACATACTGAGTGGCCCCAAGGCTCCCTTAAATTCAGGATAAGGAGGTTCTGCTGCCCGAAGACCCCCATCAAGGCTTGCAACCTCAACATTCGGCTTCAGGTTCTGGAGATTCACGCTGGCTAGTGAGAGTCCATTGCTTGATTCCCTGCGTTAGAAGAATGGTTCTGCTTTTTTGCTTTCTCATTTCCTCTCTTTATTCTTTTCCCCTCAACCTGAGCTTACTGAGATGAGAATAATCCTCTAGGACAGAGGTCGCCAAACTATGGCCCAAGTCTTTTTGTAAATAGGGCTTAAGAGAGTCCAGGCACGCCTGTTTGTTTACATCTCGTCTGTGGCTGTACTCACGCTACAGTGCCTGAGTTGAGTAGTTGCCACAGAGACCTTATGGCCTGCAGAGTCTAAAATATTTACTATCTGGCCTTTTACAGCAAAAGTTTGCCAAACTGCCAAAGGAGGTTGGGGGGAGGGGGGCAATTTGTCCTTTTATAGGCATTCTTGCCCACCCAGAAGTCAACAGGATGACACAGTTAAATAAAGCATTTGGAGGCTCTGCCAGACTGGAATACCACATAGCCATCCAGCACCTTCCATGCTGTCCTTAGAGGAGGAGTTTTCAAGGGAGTGGAGAGCTCCAGGGGGGTCAAGTGAGGGTCCTGGGTTACCTCCTCTAGCCCCCCACCCCCAGCACACCAACATCCCTGTTGGTGCTGCAACAGGGATCAAACCACCGTGTACCTGCAGCTGAGAAGCCCCATCTTGGTTTCTGTTCGGTGTTAACCCATTGGTAGAGAACTGTGATTTCTCCCCAACATGACATGTGACTGGTTCTTGGGTCCTCTTGGGAGAGAAAAACGCCAGGCTAACTTCTGGGACCACAAACTCTGAGGCTCACCTCTTCTCTCCAACTCCAGTGTCACTTTCTGAAAAATACCTTCAGAGTTGACACAAAACACAAATCTGCCAGATCTCACTTAAACTTTTGTGTGTGTCTCAGAGAGGCTCCTGCTGGAGACAAAAGCCTCCTTTAGCAGTCCCCTCTGGGGCTGGGACATTGTTTTCCTTGCAGCTCAGAAGCAGTGTGTTACCCAGATGGCTTTACCTCCCTCTGAAACGAGTTGTGCATGCATTTAGAGGCAGTCATTACCTACTGCCTTGTTTTTATTGCGTCTTGTTTTGTCTAGACCAAGCTACTGCTGCAAGGAATCTGGCTGATGGCCGGGTATGGCCTTCTGTAGACCTGCCATCACAGACAGAGTGGACCGGAGGGCCTCCTGAGAGGGGCTGAGAGTCTGCCACTTAGTCCTAAGCAGAATTAGTCTTTCCAGCTTTGCTTCAGGCTTTTGGCTCCCCTCCCTTAGCCTGAAATGGGAGCTCTTTTTTTGTTGGAATGAGAAGTCAACTTCTTGGGTGCTCTCCTGAGAGGAAAGCTGACAGCCCCCTGCCCCTCGAAGGAAGGACGTTAAACTGTCCTACTAGATGCCGTGGGTGTCTTTCAAACCCAGAACCTGACTCGGGGAGAGAAACAAGAAAAATGTTGGGTGCTTCCCAGGAATGAGAAGCTGGCAGTTCTCCCAGGAGCCACCCCTTCCCCCAGACACTTCCAATGACAATGCGTGTGGTGATGGTGATGGTGGCCGTGATGGTTGTCATTGTTGTGATGATGATGATGATAGCACCTTCCATTTATTTGGAGCATCATTTCTCAACCCTGACTGCACATTAGAACCTCCTTAGTTTTTTTTTTTTAAACAGCTTATCAGAACACCACCCGAAAGCAGTGATTTTAGAACTCTAATGGTAAGGTTGGCTCCTGCATTGGTGTTTTTGAAAAGCTCCTCAGAATATTCTAATGTTGCAGCCAGGGTTGAGCACCACTGATGTGCTTTCATAGCCTGTGATTACAAGTAGCTCCTTATTTAATCCTTGTGATAGTGCAAAGAGTTTGGTGTTACTGCTCCCCTCTCCAGACAGGGAAACTGAGTCCCCAGTGATTCACCAAGGCCTCACATCCAGGCCTCCTGACTCAGATGACCTCCCAGCCTCCCTCCCAACGCAGCATCCTAAGAGAGACATAGCTGCCTGGGCTTTGGTGCTTCTGCACCCACTCAGCTGCTCATGTGTTCCCAATGCCCTCTTCCTTAAGGCCAGCTCTGGTTGTCTGTTTTTCCTCCTTGAAGATCATTTCCCACTTGTATCCTTCCATGTTCACTGCACCCAGCCCTCCTTCACACACACCACACATACTTAGGTACATCTGGTACTTTTCATTCAGCTCCTGATAAAAAGCCCAGTTGTCTTTGCCCTGCGAGATGACTCAGAATCCATTCTTGCACTGGGCAGCTCTCCTCATTGCCTCCCAGAATCCATTGCACTGGCAACTTCACAGAATCCCAGAAGCCATTTTATCCAGGTTAGTCTGGGAGGTGAGGCAGCCCCATCCCACCTCCTAGATTGGGGTCAGGCAGGGGAGTGAGCAAGGAAGGGTCCCCAGCTCCCTGAGCTGCAATGAAGGACTCTTAAGCTTCACTTTTATTTACACAGAGGAATACAGATGTCATCACCAGGGGCAAAGACCATGGTAGAGGCAGCTGCCATTGCTGCTGATACTTCTAATCTTGGTTGGGCCGCAAGAGCAGGGATGCTATAGCATCCATGCTAATGTCAATGGGCTTTCATCTGGGGTCAAACAGACCTGTGCGGCCTCCTGGGTAAGGGACTGTCTGTAGGGATCCTGGGTGGGAATGACCCTGATGCTCTGTCCAGGTGCATTGGGGGTGGATATCAGCACTTGGGGCTGGACTTCAAGATAGGAAAAACAATTCTGCAAAGTGTTGCATTGTGTGGGAGAGACCTGGCCTCTCTGTCAGACCGAACTGGGTTTGAATCCTGACCCCACTGCTTATTAGAACGTGGCTTTGGATAAGTTACTTAATCTCTCTAAGCCTAAATTTCTGCCTCTAAAATGGAGATAATGGTAGTTCTTACCTCAGAGGGAGAATTAATGGGATAATCTAGGTTAAACACTACTGTGGTGCCTGTCATTTAGTAAGTGCTCAGTAAGTGTTAGTTATTATTGTTGTCATCTTTGCATCCCCCAAGTTAGGGAAGAAAGGATGTGTAGAACCTTTTGTGGGAACAGGAATCATCTGAGGCTGAGGGTTCCAGAAGGGGGGCTCTCCCCTGAAAATCTGGAAGTTGGGGGGTCTTCCCCTTCTCCCTCCTTCTCACTTTCTAGTAGCTGCTCTGAAGGAAGGTCAGGCCCAGCTGCTGAGGAGCATGGCCCAGTTTAGCTTTGGTACTCTGTCATCATGTTATATTTTAAATAGACTGCTTCCTGCAGCATGTTCCACAGGGCTCTGCAACGTGGTCTGGGCATAAATTAAGTGACAGGGAGAAAACCCAGAGCTAGCAGCGCTAAAGTTTCCCACAGACAGGCCTGTGAGCTCGAATAGATAGATACATGAATGGGTAGAGAGAGATGCAGGGTCTCTCAAGATGGGGGTGAAGGTCAAGGAGGGCAAGGACAGCAAGGGGAAGTCTGGCAGCAAAGGCTACCGCTTTCAGTCTCGTGGGTCAGAGGACATCTTTTCGTGGTCTCACCCTGATGGGATCACAGCCCCATGATGAAACTTTTTGGAAAGTAACAGAAGCAGACACGATAAACTTCCTGGTGATCTTTGTTGCTGTAGAGCAGTTGGTCTGCAAATCTCCTCAAAGGATACTAAGCTGGTACCTGGGGAATAAGAGCAAGTGACCCAGAGGCTTAGGTGGCCCAGATGGGAGGCCTGCTCTCCTGCAGATAGGGGCATAGCTGGCCTGGAGGGTTTCAGAGAGGGCCTGCTGGGATGTGAGCTGCTGAGGACCACATCTGTCCTGGCAGCCATTGGGGATATGACCACATCTTTCCTGAGCCGGTGGGGGATGGAGTTTCCAGGACCTCAGTCAGGGAACAGATCTGACGGGGAAGAGTTAAGATCCCCTTGATTCTTGGATGTGCAGGAAGCCCGCCCAGTTATCCTGACCTCGGCACTCCAGGCACTGACCCTACTTTCTGCTGGTTTTGGCCTTCTATCTCGGCTTGGCCTGTTTTGCAGTATTTGTTGGCTCAGTCCTATCTTCCTCTTCATTTCAGAAATTCCGGGTAGATATGCCTGGCTCAGGCAGCGCCTTCATCCCTACCATCAACGCCATCACGACCAGCCAGGATCTGCAGTGGATGGTGCAGCCCACGGTGATCACTTCCATGTCCAGCCCATACCCCCGCTCGCACCCCTACAGCCCCCTGCCAGGCCTGGCCTCTGTCCCCGGGCACATGGCCCTCCCGAGACCCGGTGTGATCAAGACCATTGGCACCACGGTGGGCCGCAGGAGGAGAGATGAGCAGGTACAGTTCTGTTCGGGAGCCACATTAGTGGCTTTATAGTGCAGAGTGTTTTCCTGCAGACTGGCGAGGAGCAGGGTGTGTGTTCTGGGAGCACTGGGGAGATGAAGGAACTCAGGACCCTCCTCCTTGGAGGCAGAGCATGTGACCTGAGAGTCAGGTATCTTGCCCATGTCCCTTAGAATCTCTGAGTCTCAGTTTCCTCAGCTGCAAAATGGGGATGGTGTCTTGCTAGCCAGGACTTGCTGCCACTGGAATGAGATCATGGTGGGAAAGCACATGGTGAATGATGAGGCGTCAGCACACGGGCAGGACTGTTGGGACCTGCCTACAGCAGTATCCTCTGATCCTTGGCAGAGGGACCATGGGACAAGCAGCCGATGAACCCTGGCTGGGAGCCCTTTGTGGGCTTATCCCTTAAGTGTCTCCTAGTATCTAGTATGGGCAAGAACCCAGCTGTCCTAAAGGGGCCCACTTCCAGGCCAGTACTGCCTACCGGTGTGTCCATCACCCCTCCATGTCCCAGGCCTCCAACTCGAGGCTGGAGCCCATTTCAAGTGCCTGGGATGCACATTCCGGAAACACATCTGGGACTCTGGGGTCTTTGGAATCTGCTCAGCTCCTTAAGCTCTAGGGACACATTGGGGAGCGGGGGTCAGACAACAGCAGCCTTTTTTCCCCTCAAGGGGCTTAGCTTTGAGCAGGAGCCAACCTGGCTGGAAGGGATGCCAGAAAGGGGCGGGGCCTCTGCTCTCTAGATAGAATCTACCCGAGCCTCCAAAGGTCTATCGTCTGTATTAGCAGAGAGTGGGGCAGTGATGGCCCCCCGCTTCCCAAAAGAGAAATCATGCATAATTCTAGGAAGGAGGGAATGAGCCTTGTAAGAGCCCCACCTGTCCCCCTTCACAGATGACACAGCCAAACAGCTACCTGGGGCTACTTGGCCAGTGAGTGGGGAAGTGTGGTCTAGAACCAGGCCTCTGGGATTCCACCCCTCTGCAGTGCTCTTTCTACAATGCCATGCCACCGTGAGTCCAAGGAAGGGAAATACTTTAGTAGCAGAATCCCTTTTTCAACTGAAATATTAGCCTGGAGAATTACTTCGATTACAGCTTTGGAACCCCTTCCCATTTCAGTCACTGTCCACCTGCACTCTGGGATCCCCAGGCCCACAGTGTTCCAATACAAGGACCTTCCAAACGTGGTGCCAGTGGCTAACTGTGGGTCCAGTGCCACTAGTCCCTTTGTGTGTGCCAAGTCACTTCAGTTGTGTCTGATTCTTTGTGACCCTATGGACTGTAGCCCGCTAGGCTCCTCTGCCCGTGGAATTCTCTAGGCAAGAATACTGGAGTGGGTTGCCATGCACTCCTCCAGATCTTTCCCACCCAGTGATTGAACCCGTGTCTCTTATGTTTCCTGAATTGGCAGGTGGGTTCTTTTCTGCTAGTGCCACCTGGGAAGCCTGCCACGAGTTCCCAGGATACTTAGAATTACAAGGATCACTGCTTTGAGGAACCAGAAGCTTTTACACGAGTCCCGTTCCTCTGAGGACAAAGCTGGGCCTTGTATCCGCTACTTGTTGGCTTGTTCTCTTAATGGCCGGACCTTGTGCAGGGGCAGCATGGGGAGATGTGTGTAATAGACACTAACGGTTCCCAGGTCCTGTTGGGCTTCTGCTCCTGGGGCAAGTGGCCAATACCCTCCTCCTCCCTGCTGCTTCCATGCTTGTAGTTATAAATATGCAGTAGCAGTGATCCCAGTGTCTTCTATAACTGTGCTTCCTTCAGGGAACTCAGGGTACCAAGCTTTATCTCCTGGTATGTAAAGGACCCCTTATCCTTTACAAGCTAGGCTTGTGAGGGACTCCCAGGTTAGCAGGACAGCCAAGCAAGATGTGCTAAATACTCTTCATTCTTTTGTCCAACTCTTTGTGACCCCACGGACTGTAGCCTGCCAGGCTCCTGTGTCCATGGAATTCTCTAGGCAAGAACACTGGGGTGGGTAAGCCATTCCATTCTTCAAGGGATCTTCCTGACCCAGGGATCCAGCCAGGGTCTCCTTTGCAGGTAGATTCTTTACCATCTGAGCTACCAGGGAAGTCCTTTTTCTGGACCCAGGTCACACCAAATTTGCAAGATTAGAGAGGAAGAGACTTTGGAGACTGGCTTTTCTAAATCTCCCTCTGCACCCATTTTACAGATGAGGAAACTGATGCCTAGAAAGAAGGGCCTTGCCTAGGCTCATGCAGTGAGTGGCAGCAGAGCCAGGATTGGAATCCATCCCCTTTGACCTTCAACCCTGTGATTTTTCCCATCACACCACCCAGGCGTGCCCTTGGAGAGTTTCCTTCTGTTTTTGAGATAGAAGGAGAGAGCCAGGAACATTTTATCCCATGTCAATTAGGAGTTCAGACCATCATGCAACAGCTTAGAGGAAGCCTAGGCAGCAGCATCCTAGAACTTGGCTCCTCAGGTTGCTAGCTCTAGGGTCTTTTCTCTGAGGCTCACTTCTGCCTTCCCAGCCTCCCCCAGGGGGCAGAGGCTGTTATGGCGCTGGCCTGGTGTCTCATTGCCCTCCTCTGGGGCCTGCCCCGGAGGCTCCCTCTGAGGCCACCAGTGGCGGGGAAGGGAGGGTGTGTGTGGCTTGTGGGTGGGTACGTGGTGGTGTGACACACTCATGCTGTAACCATATTGTCACCGCCCCTGAACATTTCCTATGCCAAGAGCTCCCACAAGTTGCCCTGTACCTCACCAGACACTTCTTAGAAGAGAGAAACTTCTAAGGCACTGGGGAGAACAGAATCTGTCCAGGGGGAATGGAGGCAGAAGTGGATCAGGACCAGCTCTCTGTCTTGTCTGCCCCTCATCAGTGAGGGAGCGGGGTGCTAGCTGGGCCTCAAGGGGAGCCCTGGTAGCCTTTTGATGCTGAGCCCTGAACCTGGGGCTGCAACAGGGCCATCAGGCTCTCTCGGTCCCTCTCGGGCTCAGGCTGAGATGGATTTTGGAGCGGCAGGTATTCAGGGCCTTGGCCAAGTGTCCTTTTGTGACCTCAGCCTGTGATCCTCTGTGATCCCACAGAGAATAGGGTGCCCCCGTCTGTGTTCTCTGGGTGTCTGGTTGATTTGCTGCTCAGTGAGTGCAGCAAGGGTATCAGAGAGGAGACCTCTGGACTGCGTTGTCTTCTTTCCAGCACTTTCTGGTTTAGAGAAGACTCACACTGCGTCTCATCTGATCCCTGCAGAAGCTTTGTGGGAGGCGGGGCAGGTCCTATTAACCCCACTTTCCAAATGAGGATCTGAGGCTCGGAGGGTCAGTAATCTGTCTGGGTCCATCCAGAAGTGCCACATCTGCGTTTGGCTCTGAGCCACCCGACACCTCTCAGGAGAGAGACCATGGAGCCATCAGCTTTCCCGGGGAGGTGGGGCAGGGGCTTGAGGAGGGAAGTGGAGCCAGGATCCAGTGTGGGCTCGAAGACCAGGCCTTTGTAAGAGGGTTGAAGACTAACAGGAATGTAATGTTACCAGCTGGATGGGCTCAGGTCAGTGTGCCCCACGTGGAGGCCGCTGCAAGGACAGATGGTGCTAGGGAGGGACACAGTGATGCTATGCCCTGCTTTGCAGGCAGCGTCCTGGGGACTCTGGCCTGGGCCCAGCCCGGGGAGTGGCTCCCTTACTTGCAGGCTGGCTGGAGGTCCAGGCAGCATCCCTCAGGGGGGCAGCTTCTCTCTCAGCCCTCCAAAAATGGCTTTGGCCTTTTCCCCACATGTCCCTTGAGGGGAGGACTTGGGCCTTACTGCCCCCAGAATCTTCTAAGCCCCCAGTACATCACTTGGCACTTAGATGGTGTGCTGTCAGGGTCTGATCACTGAAGGAGGGGGTCTTTCCTTTTGAATTCCTTCCTGCCTTGGCCCACAGCCATCTACTCACATCAACTCTGGAATGGCTCTATGTAAACAGAGTATCAGCCCTGGTGGTGGAGCAGAGTTCTTGCCCTCTGGCCTGAGCTGCAGGCCCCTAACCAGCTTCCTGGTGAGGAGCTAGGTCATAAGCTCTACAGGCGGATTTTTGTTCATTCGGTTCGCTGACAAATCTCTAACCCCTCAAACCATGCCTGGCATGTTGAAGGGCTGGTTGGTTGCATGAGTAGATGTGGTGGGCAGCAGAGTTTTAATCTGCTCCAGGGCTCCTCCTCCTCTTTGCTCGTTCTGCCCAATCCAGCACTGTGCCAGGCACACTGGTGAGTCCTCTGGGTTGAACTGCGAGCAGCCAGCACTCGAGGGCTGGCAGAGGGACTTGGGAGTGGGGTGGTCCTCCCTCCCGCCATCTGGCAAGAGAACATGCACCCCCCCCTCCGGGTGGTTCTTACTCTGGGCCCAGCTACATAATCAAGTGGGGATAATAAGGCTTGCAGAGCAGGCAGAGTGTTGGGGAGGAGTAATTAGGCCGAGTTGGGAGGAAGCTGCTTAAGTGGGTGGGGCCAGGCCTGGCACAAGGGGACTCTCTGGGGAACGGTCCCAGCTCATTCTCTCGGGTCTTGGCACTGAATCAGGGCTGACATGTCACATGCTGCCATCATGCCTGGGCTGGTGAGTCTCTGACCCATGGCTACCCTGCTCTCCCTTCAAACACGTGACATCACCTTCTGGGGGCTGGGGTTTAGTTCTGAGTGCTCCCCCTACCCCCAGGCACCCAAACTGGGGTGAGGTACATGTTCTGGGGCCCCTGAGCCACGTTCCTCTTGCCTTCCTCCTTCCCTGCCCGGTCCCAGAAGGGGTCTTCCCCTACTTACAATGCGGTTAAAAGCGGAAAAGCTTTGTGAGCCACGCACCCGAGCCTAACCGTGATCCTTGGCCCTGGCCTCTAGCTGTCCCCTGAAGAGGAGGAGAAGCGTCGAATTCGGAGGGAGAGGAACAAGCTGGCTGCGGCCAAGTGCCGGAACCGCCGCCGGGAGCTGACGGAGAAGCTGCAGGCGGTGAGGAGCCCTGCGTGGGGTGGGCGCACTCCTGGGTGGGCTGAAGCTGGGACCCCAGGGCTCCCGGCCCTCTCCCCTCCCTCCCTCACCCCTAGTAACTGACAGAGTTAGTATGGGCAGAAGCATTCCTTCTTCTGAGCACATGGGTCAGCCCTGCCCTGATTTGAAGGAGGTGGGTGGGGAGAAGGGAGCTGGCCTTTATCACCCAGCATGGACCCAGAAAGAACTGGATAAGCTTCTTGGGCCTGGCACCCTGTTCACCTCAGCATCTGAAGGATTCTGTGCTGAGATCTGCTGGGGCTCCTGGGCGAGGGATGGCAGAGGGTGTTGCCGTTGCCGGCCAGCAGCCAGGCAGGCCCAAGCCTGCCCCCTCCAGGGTTCCTCTTCCCAGGTTCCAGCCACCCCCATGCCTGCCTGCCTGCCGCCGGCAGGAGTGGGCCCAGCCTGGCTTCAGCCATCTGGTTCTCTGGGCTTCTCCACCTCTGCAGGGTCTTGGCGCTCCCTGGGTCTCATGGGTATGGATCATAGGCAGCTGAGTTGTACTATCTTGGGGTTTTCTCATATCCTCTGTGGGCGGGAGGGTTCCCCGCCTCTGCTCTGATCCTGAAGCTGTCACCTCATTGGTACCTCATTCTGCCCTGTGAGTCATTCTCCCCTGCTAGCTAATTGCCCCCACCTGGGGGCCCTCAGCCCCGCCCTTCCCTCCCCAAACCTTGACCTGACCGACATCACGTAACTCCCTCCAGAGCCCAGCCCTCCAGGAGGGGCCGTGTGCCGTGTGGAGGAAACCCAGAGCCAGGACTGACTCTTCCTGGGTGGAATGTTTTCCAAGTGAGGAGATGAGGTGAACTGTGTCAGTGGTCATTGCACTGAGCAGCCAGGTTGGAGCTCTGGAAATCGAAATGGACTTGCAAATCCTATTACTTTATTTAATCCTCCCAGCTACCATTCCCCTGCTTCCACTTCTCTTTGTCCATCCCAGAGCCCTTGTTCATGGGCCTTAAATGTGCACCGGGTGAATTCTATGATGCCCTTGGTAGTGGCCTGTGGAGGTGTTAGAGGCAGGAGGAGGAGTGGGAGCTCTCCGATGCCAGGTGGGGCAGATCCATTAGTGATCAGCACTCCCCGGGAGACACCCCGGAGAGCCCTCCCCACCACTAACCTTTCAGGGAGCCATATCCCCCTGGGTCTACCCCCAGGTGCTTCTGCCACCAGCCCCAGAATAGCCTGTGCCCCAAGGCCCGTCGGTTTTCCTCCCCTCTCTCCCCTTGAAGCCTCACACCCTACACCCCCGCCTCCCCACGACCTAGCCACCCAGCCTCTGAGCCACATCCTGCACAGGAAGCCTCTCAGAAGCTCATGACGTTCATCAGACCCTTGAGACAGATGGAAAGTTTTTTTCACTCCGGAATATGCTGTACTCTGCTTAGCAAAGCTCTGGCCCATGTCATCTCGTTCTCAAACAGGAATCTGTGTTCGGGAAAAGTGGGGAGGAGGCTGGTGACACATACCTCTCCGTAAATTCCATGACGACCCCCCCACCTCCCGCCACCACGTGCATCTGTTGCTTCTCTAGCTTTGTGTGAAAGGAGGGGCTGAGGTCCTTGCAGAGGGTCCCTGCCGGCCTCATTTGCCCACTCAGGCTGGCAGGGGTCTCATCTGTTGAAGCATGGGGGCTGAACTGAATGTTCTCTCGGGGTTCTGTGAGTCCTGAAGAGCAAAAAAAGAGAAGAGGGGCAGTGAAGATCCAGTGGGATGGATTGAGTGCTTCCTACAAGCCAGCTACTCCTAGGCTTGTGTGTGCAGACAAATATCCAGTCACGCAGCTCAGAGTTCAGTGTCAATATGTCCCTGGCGAGCTGGAGGGGCTTGAAGAGGCATGGGGGGTGGGGGGAGGGATGCAGCTGCCTGTTCTGCTCCCTTCCCCCGCCAGGTCTCACTATTACTCACCCCCTCGGAGTACCAGGGGCAGTCCTGACAGAAAAGCGTAGTAGCACGTGGACTCTGCAATCAGATATATTGGAGTCAGATCCAGGCTACCCTATCTGCTTACTCTGGCATCGGGCAAATGGTTAAACCTCTTGGAAACTCAGTTTTATTATTAGTGCTCAGTCATGGCCACTACAAGGGTTAATTCACCCTTCCTCCAAGCTGACTCACCTCTACTCTCAACCTGGAGTTCTGGAAACAAGGAATCCTGAACATGCAGGTGGCCCAGAAGCAGTCGGGTGTGAGCTCACTAGCTTCATGGTCAGCCCTCTGAGGACTGTGTTTGGTTTTCCCTCTCTCACCCAGATCTGACACCCCCTGGCCCATCTCCTACCATCCTTCACATCCTTCCCCTCTTCCCCTGCAGGAGACTGAGGAGCTGGAGGAGGAGAAGTCGGGCCTGCAGAAGGAGATCGCCGAACTGCAGAAAGAGAAAGAGAAGCTGGAGTTCATGCTGGTGGCCCATGGGCCCGTGTGCAAGATCAGCCCCGAGGAACGCCGGTCCCCGCCGGCCTCTGGGCTGCAGGCCCTGCGCGGCGGGGCCAGTGGAGGGGTCGGTGCCGTGGTGGTGAAACAGGAGCCCCTGGAAGAGGACAGCCCCTCGTCCTCATCGGCGGGGCTGGACAAGGCCCAGCGCTCCGTGATCAAGCCCATCAGCATTGCTGGGGGCTTCTATGGCGAGGAGCCCCTGCACACCCCCATCGTGGTGACCTCCACTCCTGCCATCACTCCGGGCACCTCGAACCTCGTCTTCACCTACCCCAGTGTGCTGGAGCAGGAGTCGCCGGCATCGCCTTCTGAGTCCTGCTCCAAGGCTCACCGCAGAAGCAGTAGCAGTGGGGACCAGTCATCAGACTCCTTGAACTCCCCTACTCTGCTGGCTCTGTAACCCAGCTCCCAGGGGCAGGGGTGGGGGTCCTCGTCACTGCCTCCTGCCCAGGGACCAGCACCTTCCAGCGCTCCGGGGCCGTGAGGAAAAGAGGGGGACCCTGCCAGAGAGCTTCCTGGCTCTGGGGAGACCCAGGTGGGATTTGGTGGTGAGTCGCCAGAGGACTTGGATGAGCTCTTGGAAGGCACAGGACCTCCTCCTCCCTCGTCCATCTCGCGAAGCAAATCCGTTTCTTGAAAAACATTGGAGAACTTGG
The DNA here is from genome assembly GCF_027580195.1 of Bos mutus. NCBI lineage: Eukaryota > Metazoa > Chordata > Mammalia > Artiodactyla > Bovidae > Bos > Bos mutus. Next base: position 35,430,404 of record NC_091627.1, read on the forward strand.
TTTGGTGGACTCGGGCATCTCCCTGGCTTCTGAAGAGCCTGAAGCTGGTTTGGGCCATTCTTGTCCCTCAGTTCCGATGTGTCTCTGGAGTGATGGTGTCCTTCCCGCCCCACCAAGCATGCTCAATGCCTTTTTGTTTTCACCTTCCCTCTATTTGCCCCTTCCTTCCCCCAGTGTCAATTTCACTTCCTCTTAGTTTTTTATCGAATTTGCCATGACATTTCATCTGGGTGGTCTGAATAGTAAAGCTCTTCATTTCTGAAGAGGGGGCAGCAGGGTGACTCTTTGGCTGGGGCTGACTTGTCCAGAAGGGGACAGTCCATGTGCAATACAGAACCTTCCCTCCTCTGACACTTCTGGTCCACCACCATCTCCGGAACCGCCAGCAGGGCTCCTTGAACTCTCCAGGAGAGGCCACCATCGCCAGGAGGTTTGGAGGACCCTTCCTCCCCATCCTTGGAGACGGCTTTTGGAGGAGCAGCTTGGCCAGAAGACAGGGTGTGAGTGAGACAGCGGGGGCACGGATTGGGTTTGCCAAATGCCTAATTACCAGGCCAGGAATGGCCAGGAATAGTGCCAGCGGGCCACACGGGTGTCCCAGCCAGCCTCTCTTCACCCCGTGTCTTGAATAGGACGTCTCTTGTAATTACCGCCTCGTCGTTCAGCCCTGGACCCTTCTCTCCTTCCTTCCTCGGAGCCACACGTCACTCCGAGTCCCTGCCCGCTCCACCCTCCCCCACCCTGCCTCTCAGGGTGACGCCGCCCGTGGAGGTTTAATGAGCGTGGGCCTGGCCCCTCCCCAAGCCTCAAAATCGCCTCTGCTGTGGATGGAAAGGAAGGGGGAGGAAGGAGGGAGGCAGTCAGAGTGGGGTTTGCCTCGCAGCAGCCCCAGCGCCTGCTTCTCACCTCTCACCAAGGTGCTGGGCCATGCTACCCTCTGTGGTCATCTGCTACCTGATGGATCTCGCGCTTGTTCTCTTACACTCCCCTGCCCCCTCACCCCAGTGTGCTTCCCAGGTCCACCAGCCAGCTGTGAACAGCTGGCCCAGACCTGTTGTTGTGGCTTGCAGCTTATGTGCCATTCCCCAGGGGCTGCTGAAATCAGAGATGAATCCCACTGCAAGAGAGCTGCCCTTTCCTGTGGGGTGGAGGATGGGGAAAGGGGGTCCTCCAGCCGCCCCCCCACCTCCTCCCGGGAGCACAGCTCCGCAGAGCTCAGCGGAGTCCCCGCCTGCCACCCCTCGGAGACTTTTTTTCTCCCCAAGGCTGGCCTTCCAGCATTGGCCTCTGCTGGCCTAGTACTCTGAGGGAGGCCCCGCTATTGTGATTCAGCTCTAGAGATCATTGTATGATAATTTAAAACTATATAGATATTATTTAAATCAACCCAGTGGGGGTTAAATCTCAAAGTTGGACTTGGGAGAGGGAGAAAAAGTGATGACATGATTGCTCACCTGTTCCCTTCACAGACCCAGGCCTGGCACGCCGGCTGGTATTTAATGTTCATTACTCACTTGCCATGCCCTAGACACACTGAATGGAACAACCCAATGCCTAAAATACGCAGCCCACTATGACCGGGAGTGATGTGTGGAGGGGTAGGACTTGCAAAGAGAGGAGACTAAAAGAAACAGGATTTTCCCCCCAGATGCTTTAAATATGTTATTTCCCACATTCCTTGGCTGTGACGCTGCCCCCCAGTTCCCCAGAAGTTCTGGGAGGGGCGCTTCTAATAAGATGGGGCCTTTGGGTTTCTGGCTTCAGATTAATCAAGGACACAGAGGTCAGCTAGGAGTAGCAGGAGACAAGCAAAAAGAACTGGGGTGAACTCAGCTCTGAAAGACTTAATCATCTCAAGTGGTATTTGTGGCCAACTGGGAGCTATTTCTTTTTGAATATATGTATTATATATTTCTTAAATGAAGCTGCTCTCTGGTGTTTTGTTTCTAAAGTCCCTTTGTGCCCCACTTTGCACAGCTCTGATCCCAAGGCAGGCCCTGGCATGTGACGTGGGGCCAAGCTGGACATTCCTGAAATGGAGTCTGGCTTTAGTTCAGATTTCAAACTGCATTGGCTTTGGGACCAGCAGAAAGCAAGAACCCAGCCGCCTTGCAGGACTTCGAGGCCTCTGAGCTGTGTTTCTATTCAGGACCCTCTAACTTTGTTCTTGGAGGTAGTTTGGCTTCCTCAAAGCCAGAGGTTATTTGGAGAATTCACTCTTGACTCACAGGCATATCCTCAGTCACTGCCTTCTGGCTGGTTCTCTAAAGTTGCTGCCAGACACCAGGCCTGCTGCTTCCTCCTCCTTCCTTTCTCCTCCTCCTTGGGAGCAGCGGCAGGGGGAGCCTTTGGACTTGGGCAGGGAACCCCATGCCCCCTGTGTCCCCAGCCGTGAGGCAGCTGGTGTGGACTCCAGTTGGGCTGCAGGCAGCTCTGGGACCACATAGGGCAGGCACTCCTTGACAGGCTGGTGTGAAACACACAGTCCCCTTGGCCACCTGGCTAGCCTCTTGGGAACAGCCCTCTTCCTGTCGAGTGGGTGGGGACAGCTGCTGACACAGGACAGAGAGAAGATCCCAGGTGAAGCTTAGGCAATTACCAGAGCCAACTCAAAGCGGAGAATTCACTGGGGAAGTTTTCAGAAAGAAATCATTTTTCTGCCTGTGAGACTGGCCAGGTGTCTTCACTGTGGCCCATCCCACAGGCAACTCAAAGCCAGGAACCATCAGAGGCTACTGGTTCCCTTTCTCAGGCTTTGGGGAAGGGAGTCTCCTCTCTGTTCCCACTAGGCTCCATCTTAAGATTGAGCTCAACTTACAGGCGTTGGGACTTTTCTCCCTTTTCCTTGATGGACCAACAGTGCTTCTTGCAATCTCACCTTGTAACTTTTAGGTTGATTTCCTCCCTTGATCAGACATCCATGTGGCCTCTTTAAGAAGGAAAAGAATAGCACCTACTATGTGCCAGGCACTGTGTTAGGCACTTTTATATATATATACTCTCTCTAGGGTGAGACTAAGTGATGAGGACTTCCCTTATTAAAAGCCCACCACAAAAACACTTGGAGGTGAGAAGGTCTTTCTCCAAAGATCCAAGGCAAGATTGCCTTCAGTCTGAGGTTTGTTCTCAAAGACCCACCCCCTACAATATCCTCCACCTCTAAATGTGTTTCCCCTGTGATGTGCTCCTTTGCACTCTTCAGATGGTTAACCTGAGTCCTTATAGAATTTGTGGACCAATAGGATATGTGGCGTGTGTAACTTTCTTTTAAAACCTTAAGTAAAGTGGTCTTGCTACTTTCTGCTTGTTGAGTCTTCTTGGCATTCAGTCTTAAAAGCCAGCATCTCACTATTTATTGACGGGTCGTGTGTATGTGTGCGTGCGTGCGTGCGTGTGTACATTTCTAGGTGTGCCCATGTCCTCCTGCACCTTTTAAAAAGGAAACCCAGTCACCCCACTACCTATGTGACATCTTCTCATGCTTCTAGTATATTGGTCATATATCAACAAAGGGTTTTAATTTTCTAAGGCTGACATGTTCAGGAGGAGCTGGGTCAAATTTTGAGCAGGGCATGGGAAGGGAAGGGGGAGAAGTAATTGACATTTATTTTATTATTTATTTTAAATGTTTACATCTTTGTGTTGTACCAAGCCTGAATAGAAACAGATAGCATTAAAATGCTCAGTTCTTCTCTCCCTCTCTTTCTTCTTTATAATTTTTTTTTTAATTTAGGCTAATGATGCTTTGTTTCTAAAATGATTTGTGACTTGTGCTGTATAAACTGTATAAAAAAAGGTTCTGTTTTTAAAGATGGTGTGTCATTCCCCTGGGAACAGTGGTCACCAAGAACTCTACGTTAGAACACAAGGAAAGATCCTGCTCTGTTCATCAAAAATTATTTTCTGTGTATGATTAAAAGTTTATTCCATTTATTTTAGTTTGTGGTTACTTGATGTCGAGGAAGAAAAATGTTCACGTTTGTATAAAGAATAGGTATCAGGGTGTCTTTTCTGAAGTGACAGATGTATATATAGTATTTTGGTATATCGTGGCAAATCAAAAGCTTCGTGCATCTGTATTTGAGGTATGTTGATGATGTGGAATAAAGACTGCTCTAAGATCCTGGAGGTAAAAAAAAACATTGTACAAGATTCCTACAGCTTGATGGGGGAATTTAATTATCTTTCTGAGCACCTTGTCTTTTTTTTTTTTTTTTTAAATATTGGTGAAATGGTCCCATTGGGAAGGCTTCTAAATAGGCCTCTCCAGGCAGGACTATGAGCTCAAAAATCTTTGTATAGTTTTGAAATTTGAGGAGTAGCTCAGCTCTGAAGCATCTCTGGTGGTGTTTTGTTGTTGTTTTGTTATTTTACTGTAATACAAGCCTACAGTATTTGCACTAAAGAAAGCTTGTTAGAAAAAGCTTGCTGCTATGGAAGAAAGAACATATTACAACTTTTTTTCCTTTTTTTTTTTTTTTTTTGTTAGCTTTTTCACTTTCAATTGAGTAGCTTTTTGTAGAATAAAATGAATTAAGATTGAAGAGCCTCTGATGGTTGGTTTATTCTGTCTTTTCTTCCTATCTTTTCTGTCGCTTCTCTTTTTTTCCTTCTAGGCTTTTCTACCTTTGGCTCCGTGGGCAGAGTTGGTCTTTCTGTTGGGAATGGGGAAGCAGGGAACAGCTCCCTGGGAATCTCTTTCAGCAAAATTAGAAGGTGAGCTGCTGGGGGTGGGCTGCCTAGACCTTCCCCACCTCCTTTCTCATGCTTCTTTCTCTTTACCCTCTCCAACCCCTCCCAGTCCCATTTCCCACTTCTTAGGGCCTGATTCTCAGCTAGCTGCCACGTACTGCCAAATGCTAGCCACTAACAGTTCACAGGGCTGTCCCTTCCTGGGGGCACTTTGGATTTTGTTTCAATAAAATTGACTCTGGGGACTTGAGAATCTTCAAAAAGCCAATTTAAGGTATTGCTCAGAGGGTCCAGGTGGTTGCATGAGGTCATACGCAGGCCTCTGGAAACAACCAAGGCATGTACATAAGTGGGACAATCACATCCCGACGTCCTTTTTGAATAGACACAGGTTGGTGGGTGTGGAACACTGAGAAGTGTCAGCTGGACCCTGCCCAGGAAGCCGGGGGTAAATGAGAGTGTCTGTCCTGGGTGCTCTAGGGAGGCACACGTGTGAGTAGTTAGCAGTCAGGATGGTCGGCAGCAGCTGAATGTTAGGCACTGAGTTACCACTCCTAACCTGCGGAAGAGGAGCCCAGAGTGAAGGCCTCGTTCCTTGGAGGACCCAAGAGCTCTGGACTGTGAGAGTTACGGGCACTCCGAATCCTAGCCCTGCCTCTCTACTTGTAATCTCTCTGAACCAGAGTTTCCTCTCTGTAAAGGGGGAGGGTATTGATAGTGCTGTGGGAACCCCCATGTTTTATCTCCTTTCCCTTTTGAGAAGGCCTGGGGTGTGAGGAACCGGACATTCAAAACTCTTGGCACTGGGTCTCCCAGCAACAACTTCTGCCTGAGGAAACAACACAGGCCATGGTACCTGGGGTGTCTCAGTGGTACCTGCATTTTTCTGAGCAGTTGATGCGGCTGTTTTCGGTGTAAGTGTCCAGGAGGCAGATGCTGGGAATGTTCACATCAGCTTCAGTCGGCTTTCTGGGTTATGCTGCCCTGAGAGAAGCATGTGTCTCTGCTTGCCTCTCATGCCTAGGCGCTTCCGTCACATTTTTCATCTTCCAGTAACACTTCGAAATCTCCTTCGTTTGTTTGAATTCCCACCTCTTCACCCACATGGCAATTAGAGAGGTTGGTGATTGCCAGGTGCTTATTAAGTGGAGTCATAAGTAGTCCTGCTTCTCTGGGCAGCTGTAAATGCCTTAAAAGCATGCAGAAAGCTTCTTAGTTTTGGTTTTTTTTTTTTTTTTTTAATTGAGAAAAACAATAAGGGGCCACTTCACTGGGTTCTAACAGGGTCTGTTGGGGAATTCTGCAATTCCGGCTGAGTCTAGGCTGTCTTGGTCCAAACTGGTTCAGTGATCTGGCTTGATGGTAAATGCTGTCGATTACATTTCTAACAGAGTTGGAGTTCTTTGGACTGAATGGGGTTCTCTCCCAGGAAAGGCATCTTGGTGAGGAACTCCCAGGACCTAGAGTTTCCCAAGTGGATGCTTGTCACTGGGCTTTCTTTGCTCACTGGACCACTGCTGGCTAAGGGAACAGGAATTTCCCCCGGAGTTGCCATTTTCCAAGGTGGTAGCTATGTTTGTTTCTTAGGCTAGTGAATGAAACGGTATATGTGAAGGCACAAGGAAAGGTATCAAGTGCTAAAAAAGGAAAAAAAAAAAGGAGGAGACTTGGTTATAAACTTGACTGATGCAACTTGATTATAGCATAGCCCCTGGGTTTTGAGCTCCGAGCTGTGTTTGAAATGAAAAGGTGTGATTTCCCCTTGGGTCCTGTGTGTTTAAAGGATGGATGGGTACTTGTTCGTGGGCAGCCCAACCCCGCTGGCCCAGGGCCCACCGGGCCTGAAAGTCGAGAAGGAGTGCTGATGGCCTTCCCTCCCCACCAGCCTCGCACCTGCCCTTGTTCACGAGTCTGTTCCTCCCCTGACAGAACAAAAGGACTGTTTCCTGAGACACTGTGAGCTGTTAGGACAAGTCCACCCGCCCTTCTTCACAACTGGTCTTCTCCTTTTCTGGACCTGCCTGGAGTGGAGAGAAACTGACCCCCGATTCTGCCCTCTGGGATGGGATCATCCTCCTTCCTCCCCACGGGTCCCAGTGGACAGTCAGATGGCCCAGGAGAGCATCTGGGGCGCCATCCGCAGGCTGTGAGCTGTTGTCTCTGCGAAGTTCCCCCTGGTTTAAAGGAAAAAATAAAGCCTGCTCCAGGCTCCACCTCTGGAACTATCAAATCCTTAATCAAACTAAGCACCTTCAGAAGTCCTTGTTAAGGACTCAGCCAGTGAAGTAACAAACCAAAATACACACACTCAGCTGGTTGGTAATAGTGCTCAGCTGAGTGTCTCTGAGGACACTTGGAGGTCATGCTTACACATGGGGGGACTCCAGTCTTGATCCAAAGGTGCAGTACAAGGTGCTATGGGACCTTGACTCTGGGGCTGCCCTGGAATATAGCACTGCCGTGCCCTTCGGGACATTTAGAAATGATTCAGTGTTTATGCAATTTTTTTTAAATTGAGGTAAAATTCACAAAACTATAAAAGCAACCATTTTATGAACTTCTCTGGCAGTCCAGTGGTTGAAACTTCCAGTGCAGTTTGGATCCCTGGTCAGCGTGCTAAGATCCCATATGCCTCCTGGCCAAAAAAAACAAAACATAAAACAGAAGCAGTATTTTTAAAAAATTCAGTAAAGGCTTAAGAAATACTGGTCCACATCAAGAAATCTTTAAAAAGTAACCATTTAAAAGTGAACAATTCAGTGGCATTTAGTACCTTCACAATGTTGCGCAACGACCATTTCTGTCTAGGTCTAAAACATTTTCATCACTGTGAGAGGAAGCCCCGACCCATTACACAGTTGCTCCCTTCCCCCTGCCTCCAGTCCCTGGCAACCACCCATCTGCCTACTGTCTCTATGGATTTATATTGAGGTAGAACTTTTGAGAATCCCAATGACTCTATTTTCTGAACTAAAAAACAATCGTGAGACCTTAGCATGGAAAATAATAGCTATGAATAGTGATGTAGTTTCCTTCTTATTTTAGCGCTTTGTAGATTTTATATGCTTTCACTTACCTGGTCTTATTCAGAAGCCCAAGAGACAAATGTTGCTGAACATGTTGGAAATTATCAGCTCCAGGAGAAATTCCTTTTCCCTTACGCAGTGGTGTGTCTGGTACGCTGGCAAATACAGTCACCACCTTGATCTGCTGCATGAGGCATGCATTTGTTTCTCAAGGAAAGATGGAAAAAATCTGAAAAGACAGATTTTGTTCATGGATAAAAACAGGCACTCTTTTTGTGTTGTAAGCATAGGAAAACCACATTTAAATTAACTTAAAAAATTAATGTAGATGGAGACTGTCACCATCATATTCTTACAGGTATGATGGAGAAAATATTCATTCAAAATTATTTTTGTGTCCCTAACAAGTCCATGACACCATGCAGACACCACTGGGGATAAAGTTGTAAAAGACTGTTTATACAGAAGTTATATAAGGTGTTTCTTTGCCTCACAGTCGTGTTTTCATTTGAAATAACAATTACTACCTAGAGGTTTCCCTCAAGGTGGTTGCAATGTGATGGGAGGAAAGGGACAGGAAAGAGATATTCACAGTAGAATATGGTAAGTGGCTCAGCTTGTGGCTGGTGGGGGTTTCAGAGAAGATTCTGTAGTGGAAGGGTCCCTGGGCTGGGAGGGGAATGGAGTCTGTACAGAACAGAGTGGAGGGTGGGCATGCTGGGCAGGGAATAGTCTGAGCAAAGACCTGTGCGGAAGGAAAGCATGGGGCAGCCTTGGGAACCAGGAAGGAGTACCCAGCATCTGGAGCGTGGGCAGGTTTAGGGGATGCTGGAAATTTAACCTGAGATCTTAAGAGCCTCAGTGACAGTCTTGAGTCTTGCTGTCAGTTGGTCACTCAGCCCAACGTAGTGCCTCTTTGTGCCAGGCTGTCCCCTGTGCTTTGGAGATAGAGGTGATAAGCACTCACATGCATACATACACGCACACAGAGGTGATCAGTACTCACATGCACACACACCCACACGCACACACCAGCCATTGTCTAATGGGGCGGTCTGATCACATAATTACAAGGTCAGTGAGCACCTCAAAGACATATAAGCTGTTGTGGCTGTGGATTATCACCGGGACTTTCCCTAATCAGGGGGGCTTTTCCAGAACTAGCCCCACTTAAGGTGAGATCCCAAAAGTCAGCAGAAATGAGACCTTTGTTTTGAGGTATTGGGAGCTGTAAATGAAGGGCCAGTGGATGCGGCTACAGTCACTCTAGGAAGATTAAGGTAGATGTGCAGGATAGATGGGGGTGGGGCAGAAGGAGGCCAGGGGCTGGGAGCCCTTGAGAAGGCTCTGCCCACAGCCCAGGAGAGAGCCAGCCTGTCTCCCATCTGCCCTCCTTCATCTGCTTTAACAGAGAAGGGGTTCTCCTGCTCCCCAAAACTCATTCCTCCCAACTTCTTCTCAGGGATCCTCTTCAAGTAGCTTCTTCCTCTTCTTATTCCATCATTGACCTCTACCTCTCTAAGGGTCCTTTACTTTAAATGAGGTCAAGTTTTGCCCATTTAAAGAATAAGAACCCTCCATGACTCCACCCCTAGGTCAGCTTCAGAGGAGTTATCTCTCCGTGCTGGGCCCACTTCCTCACCTCCCACTCTTCCTTCAACCCACTCAAGTCTGCTTCCACCTCCACTGTCCTGAGGCTACTTCCTTGTGACCAAATCCTGCAGACTTGTCTCAGCCTGCATCTTCCTAGGCTGTAGCACCACTGACGGCTCTGCTCACTGCTCCTTCCTTGCAGGGCCATTTTCTTTGACTTCCTTCTTCCTGTCCTCGTCTCTTCCTCACCACCACCAACTCCTGTCTTACCTCCTAAGTGTGTTTCAGATCTGAGTGTTCTATCCAGCTCTACTGTTACCATCCTTGTACAAGCCTCTGTCATCCCTCACCCAGACAACTCCGGTCACCTCCAATTGCCTCCTGCAGTCAGAACATCAGCATTGTGTCTGTAGGTTTTGGGTCCCAACCACTAAACTGATGATGTAAGTCTCCCACCCGACCCCTGTCTTAGAGGTATATCAATTAGGATTACATTCAGCTGCCAGTGACAGAAAACCCAAATAAGCAGAACTGTGAACACACAGAGCTTCTTTCTCTCCCTTAAAAGTCTGGAGCCAGAAGCTTGAGGGCTGGTCTGGTGGTTTCAGGAAGTTGTCAGGGGCCAGGATCCTCTTTCCTGTCTGTTCCCAAGGTATGGCCCTAATTTCCATGATCTACATTCTAGCAAACTCTAGCCATCATATTTGTTTTCCAAGAAACAATATGGCAGAAAGGGAAGGGAGCTTCCCCTTCCATCTTTTATTTCAACTCCCATTTTACACAGACTTTCCTGAAAGTCCTTTAGACATTTCTGCTTATGTTTTGTTAGCTAGAATGTATACACATGGTCAGAGCTAGCTGCAAGGGAGTCTGAGAAATGTAATCTTAAATACAGCCTTAGTGATATACAACCTTAAGGCATAAAATTGAGGGTTGTGTTATTGAGGCAAAAAGGGAAGAATGGGCACTGGAATAACCAAAGAGCAGTTTCTACCATAGTCACCCTAAAATTCACATGCCCCCTTCTTGTACATCAAATTCTTTCCTTTCCTCCCCAGGGGAGATGACCCTAAAACCTCATGCAAATCAAGGATCATCAGGCTATGTGCAACCCTCTTCATGGGCTCCACATGGTCTGAGCACATAGACATGAAAACCCTCCACCCTATGCTGACTATGGCAGGTGGAATAGGAGCAGGATAACTGCAATGAGGACTCCCATTCAGAGAAAAGAAGCATGGGAACACATCCGGCACTGGTTCATGACAACAATCAGATGCTGATGGGCTGGAGGAAGGAGCCCCCCTACCCCGGCAGTGGAGCTTTGTCCATCGTCCATGTCTCTGGGCTTTTCCTTCTGGGAGGCTCTTATCCCCCATGGCTACCCCTGAAACAGGCATTGGTGAGAGGGGCCCCTGGGAGCTTCAGAGTGTTCACCTCTACTTCCTGCTGCTGCAGATTGTAGATCCCAGCGATTGTATTAGGAAGTAATGGTCATAGTCAATACTTTTAATTGTTTGTTCAGTGCTTTCAAAAAAAAAAAAAAAACTTAGCAGGCTTTCAATCTATCTGCTTCTGATCAGTTTCTTATATAAAATCCACAACTACAGACCTGCAGCCATCATTCTAACACTGCAGGGGAACCAGGGGGGACTTGAGAAAGTTAAATTCAAACTTGCCCTGTGCCTAACCACACTGCAGTTTACTTTGTGAAGTGAAGTGAAGACCTTTAGAGTGATATGTAAGGGCATCTCCTCCCAGAGCGCCCCTCTCCCTTTGCAGTCTGGGACTTCAACTGGAAGATAGACAATGAAGATACACACCTGACTTGCTCCCACACTTGCGTTCTTTCTCACCTCCTCCCCGCCATCCTCCAGACCTGAGATCAGGGCTCTCCTGTCTGTTCTCCTCTTTAGATAAAGCTCTAAGGTCAGTTCTGTCAGGCTGGCTTCTTGATATATTACAGAGAAAGTTAAAGACATCCAGAATATCCTTTTTCTTAATAAAGACTGTCTTTCAAGACCATTGTCTGGCTGAAGAATCTGATTTTGAATGTCTGCAGCTCAATACTCCTTATCCCCTTCTCTGAATATTTTTTTCTTTGGTCACTCTAACACCACTTTCAAGGCAAGCAGACCAATGCACTGACCAGGAAGGTCACATACACAGAAATGCAAAAGAGAAATGCAAGTGATCCTATTTTTCAAAATAGGATCCTGCTTACATCATTCAAGACTTCCTGTTTTGCTGAGGGTAAGTCCAAAATGTGTAAGAGTGTTCTGTGGTTTGATTCCTGCTACCTCCCCAGCTTCATCTGGTCAAACTTCCAGCCTCACATTTTCACAAGAACCACACTGGACTTTTCTCAGTTCCTTCAGCATGTTTTGCTGAGGACCTTCATAATAGCTTTAGTGTTGTCTGGAAAGCTCTTTGCCTCTCTCACTGACCATCTCCTGTTCATTCATTCCTCAGGTTTCAATTTAAAGGAACTGCCATGGCATCCCTTAGAGTACCTTGCACATTTCAGACTATTTAATTATTTTAAATAACATATGATGTATCTCTGCTTCCCATTGGAAATCAGCTGTAGAGGGGGGCAAGAATGACCTCTCTTCTGTCTGCCTGGCACATCCTTAGGTCATTATAATCTCTAATCTACATTAGAACAATGAGTTTCTAAAATGCAAAGCTGCTTGTATTCCTTCTCTTTTCACTCAGGTTAAAATCAGTCTCCTTTATGCAGCTTCCAAGGCAAAGTGTGATGTGGCCCTATCTTTTCTCACTTGTCTCCCTCTCCCCTTCTGTGTTCATCTAGATTGAAACATTGTTTAGGGTATTGTAGGGGCTGAACCTTTGCCTGCAAGTCTTCAGGTAAGTTATGCCAAACTCCTGGTATAAATGACTCTCATCCTTTGGCTCCTAGCTGAGAGAGCTGTATTGATGGATGGATGGACGTGCCATTCATCCTGTTCTAGGTGCCAGAAATGGTGCTAAGTGCAAAGGAAACAGAATGAACAAGGCAGACAGCATCCTCAGTCTATCTGCCCTGGGTAGCCTCACACTGAGGCTGAGTTACCTGTCTTTCCTCTGGGCTCCTCTGGCTCTCTGAAAAACCTCTAGCAGTGCCTCATCACACTGCTGCAATGATTGCTACCTGTCTCCCCTGCCAGCCCTGAAGCTGTTTGTTGAATGACTCTGCTGCTGCTACTGCTGCTGCTAAGTCACTTCAGTCGTGTCCGACTCTGTGTGACCCCATAGGCGGCAGCCCACCAGGCTCCCCCGTCCCCGGGATTCTCCAGGCAAGAACACTGGAGTGGGTTGCCATTTCCTTCTCCAATGCACGAAGAGTCGGACTTGGTCATGTCCAACCCTCAGCGACCCCCTGGACTGCAGCCTACCAGGCTCCTCCGCCCATGGGATTTTCCAGACTCTAGGAAGCATCAAAGTCCTCTCGTGTGGGTAGTTACAAGAAATAGGAAATGGCATAGAACAGATGAGCTGGGCCACAGACTCTGTGGGCAGGGGGTGCAGGGCAACATGGGCCGGGGGCAAGGATAGACACAAAGGAAGCAGAAACGGCCCTTGCTGTTCCTCCTTTCTTAGGGAGTTACAGAAAGCGGGGCCCCAGAAAGGTGTTTGGAGCCAGACACAAAAGGTCACATACCGTATGATTGTGTTTCTTCCGTTACTGGAATAGGTACACCCACAGAGGCTGAACGTGGGCTGGTGGCGGCCAGGGGCTGGGGAGAGAGAGGATGGGGATGATGGGTGCAGGGTTTTCTTCTGGGGGCAGGAAAACGTTTTAGAACCAGGGAGAGGCGGTGGTCGCATGACACTGTGAAATGTGATAAATGCCGCTGAACTGTACGCTTTAAAAATGGTTGATTTTATTACATGAATTTCACCCAAAGAAGGGAGGAAGGAAGGAAGGACTTGGAAGCTGGAGGAAAGGAGAGAGCATTTCTTTCCCCTGCCAGTCCCTGATGAAGTCACAGAGACTGCTGGGACTCTGGGGCTTGGTCGGCTTTGACAGGAGAAAGAGTCTCCCAGGGCGTCTGGTTCTTCTCTAGGTACAGGTAAGCCTGGAACACCAGGACACTGGCCCCTATGCACCCAGGCATTGGCAAGAGTACCACAGTCTTCTCAGATGCAGGAACTAGAACAACAGGCTTTCCTCGATGCAGAAGAAAATGCTCGGCACATGTATGCACCAAGAACTAGGTCTCGAAAGCCAATGGTGAATAAGTGTTTGTGAGGGTGCGTGCTCAGCGTGTCCAGCTGAGGGGCAGTGTGGTCAAAGGGCAACCACCCAAAGGGGCACTGCCTTCGAGTCCTTCCTCTTTCAACAAATGGCTATGTGATCGTAAGCAAGTCACTTTTCATTTCTGAATAAAAATAAAAGCCACAGCCATTGCTGCTGCTGCTGCTAAGTCGCTTCAGTCATGTCCGACTCTGTGTGACCCCGTAAACGGCAGCCCACCAGGCTCCCCCATCCCTGGGATTCTCCAGGCAAGAACACTGGAGTGGGTTGCCACTTCTTTCTCCAACGCATGAAAGTGAAAGTGAAGTCGCTCAGTCATGTCCAACTCTTCGCAACCCAGTGGACTGCAGCCCACCAGGCTCCTCCGTCCATGGGATTTTCCAGGCAAGAGTACTGGAGTGAGTGCCATTAAGAATGAAAAATGGTACGGTCACTTTGGAAGACAGTTTGGCAGTTTCTTATAAAACTAGGCACACTCTTAAAGTTTTTTCTTACTTTATTGAAATATAGTTGATTTACAAGGTTGTGTTAGTTTCTGGTGTACAGCAAAGTGCCTCAGTTTTGTATGTATACATAATGGTTTGCATTTGCTAATCCCAAACCCGCACTCCATCCGTCCCCCTTCCTCCAGCCCCTTTGGCAACCACAGTCTGTCCTCTGTGTCTGTGAGTCTGTTTCTGTTTCATAGATCAGTTCATTTCTGTCATATTTTGGATTCCACGTATAAGTGATAGCACGTGGCGTTTGTCTTTCTGACTTCACTTGGTATGATGATCTCCAGATCCATACGTGCTGCTGCAAACAGCTTCACTTCATTCCCTTTATGGCTGAGTAGGAATCCATTACACACACACCCCCATCTTCTTTATCCATTCATATGTCAATGGACATTTTGGTTGTTTCCAACACATACATATCTATCAACAGTTACCTTAAGTGTCAATGAACTAAATACTCCAATTAAAAGACAGAATGGCAGGTTGGATAAAAAACAAGGGCCTACATTAAACATACTCTTTATGAACCCGCAGTGGTGCTTCTAGGTATTTTCCCAAGTGAGTTGAAAAGTTCTGTCCATGCAAAAACCTGCGCATGGATGTTTACAGCAGCTTTATTCATAATTGGCAAAACTTGGAAGCAACCAAGATGCCCTTCAGGAGGTGGATGAAGACAGAAACGCTGGTTTCCATCCAGAAAATGGAATATTATTCAGTGATAGAAATAAATGAGTGATTAAGCCACAAAAAGACATGTGCAGGGTATTGTGTGGACATAGAAGGTGTGCTTTTATTCGATGAACTTGCTATGTAAAGGGTATGTGTAATAAGCTCTTGGAAAGAAGAGTTACTTTAAACCAAGGGCAGCGGCCTTTCTCAGACCTGTGGGAACAGGAGCAGGTGTGTGTGTTGTGGAGGTGCCAGAGCTCTCACTTCCTCTATGTTCTCAGGAGTCCTGGTGGTGACTTGGGTCATCCCCACCCACACTCTGCATACCAAGCCCAGGGTCCAGCCCTCAAACAGCAGTGAGATGGAGCATAAAGGAACCGTGGTGGCCCTTCTGGATTTTTCACACTCAGGATAGAGCCAAGAGCTGACCCTGAGGGATCTAGCATTGGGGTTAGCAGGCATTCAAGTCTTTAAAGTCCTATTGGGTGGCTCATTAGCTGTGTGAACTTGGATGAGTTACTTAACCTTCCTGAACTTCCATTTTCTTATTTGCAAGATGAGGCTAACCCTCCAGAGGATTATTGGAAGGATTATGTGAGATAACATACTTAAGGTGACTCAAACACAGTAAGCCCTGCATAATGATTTACACCATTGTTATACAGCCCTCCTTCCTTCTTACAACACAATGGAGGTGAACCCAGAGAGTGGAAGCAGCTGGTTCAAGGCTATACAGCTGGCTCATGGCTGTCTGGGGCTTCCTCTGAAATCATTTCCCTGGCTGCCTTGGTCGGGCCTATTCTGAGAATCCCTAACAGATAGGATGAATTGATAGCCTGCATTTCACATCATAATGAAATTACAAAACTATAGGCTGCTACTTTTTTCCAGCTCTGCCACTAGTTTGCAAACTGGGATGGTTTGTTTGAGCTCCTCTGTGCTGAGTTCCACCCACTTCACGGAGTTGGCCTCCCTGTGGGAGACAGCAGGGCTCCAAGGATCACACACCTCTCCCTCTGCAAGAGCTATGTTAGCATTCCAGAGCCCCTGGCCTGCTCATCCTGCAGCCAGACCCAGTGCCAGACACCCCACCCCTACCTCTCCTGAGTGGACCCAGACTCATCAGCATTTCCCTGACTTTGTGACACCTTATCCTCTCCTCAAAAGTGCTGCCTGACATACAGATCTTTTGTACAATTAAAATGAATCGAAAGTACGTTATTCTCTTTGGAACATTTCACAACAGCCCTGGACATAATGAAAGACATGTCGGTATTGTGAAATAGAACCAGGAGTTCCAGCTCCGTAAAGCTGTCTCTGACACCCCAAAGCCAGGCATTTGGTGACCGGCAGTGTCTGCCCTGGGCACATCTCCCCTTTGAAATCTCTGCTACTTTGGACCCCTCCCATCCCCTCCTCCCACCATGTCGGAGCTCCTGCCCCCATAACTTCTGTCTCAGAAGCCATCACTCCTTCCCCTTCTCTGTGCTGCAGACCTTGCTGCCCACACCACCCCAAGGGCTGGAAGAGCAGGTGTGAGCAGGTTAGGGCCATGGCCAAGAAATGCAGGTGGCCTTTAGCAGCTGGAAAAGACAAGGAGATGGATTCTTTTCTGGAGCCTCCAGAAGGAATACAGGTTTGTAGAAACCTTGATTTTCATCCAGTGGGATATCTGATCTACAGAGTAAGATAATAAATATGTGTTATAACATATTATAACATGTTATTGGCCAGAGATGTATTAATATGTCTTTTGTGCAGTTCAGTTCAGTCACTCAGTCATGTCTGACTCTGCGACCCCATGAACCACAGCACATCAGGCCTCCCTGTCCATCATCAACTCCCAGAGTTTACCCAAACTCATGTCCATTGAGTTGGTGATGCCATCTAACCATCTCATCTTCTGTCGTCCCCTTCTCCTCCTGCCCTCAATCTTTCCCAGCATCAGGGTCTTTTCAAATGAGTCAGCTCTTCGCATCAGGTGGCCAAAGTATTGGGGTTTCAGCTTCAACATCAGTCCTTCCAATGAACACTCAGGACTGATCTCCTATAGGATGGACTGGTTGGATCTCCTTGCAGTCCAAGGAACTCTCAAGAGTCTTCTTCAACACCACAGTTCAAAAGCATCAATTCTTTGGCACTCAGCTTTCTTTACAGTCCAACTCTCATTTCCATACATGACTACTGGAAAAAGTATAGCCTTGACTAGATGGACCCTTGTTGGCAAAGTAATGTCTCTGCTTTTTAATATGTTGTCTAAGTTGGTCATAGCTTTTCTTCCAAGGAACAAGTATCTTTTAATTTCATGGCTGCAGTTACCATCTGCAGTGATTTTGGAGCCCCCAAAAATAAAGTCTGACACTGTTTCCACTGTTTCCCCATCTATTTCCCATGAAGTGATGGGACCAGATGCCATAATCTTAGTTTTCTGAATGTTGAGTTTTAAGCCAACTTTTTCACTCTCCTCTTTCACTTTCATCAAGAGGCTTTTTAGTTCTTCTTCATTTTCTGCCATAAGGGTGGTGTCATCTGCATATCTGAGGTTATTGATATTTCTCCCAGCAATCTTGATTCCAGCTTGTGCTTCCTCCAGTCCAGCGTTTCTCATGATGTACTCTGCATAGAAGTTAAATAAGCAGGGTAACAATATACAGCCTTGACATACTCCTTTTCCTATTTGGAACCAGTCTGTTGTTCCATGTCCAGTTCTAACTGTTGCTTCTTGACCTGCATACAGGTTTCTTATGAGGCAGATCAGGTGGTCTGGTATTCCCATCTCTTTCAGAATTTTCCACAGTTTATTGTGATCCACACAGTCAAAGGATTTGGCACAGTCAATAAAGCAGAAATAGATGTTTTTCTGGAACTCTCTCACTTTTTCGATGATCCACCAAATGTTGGCAATTTGATCTCTGGTTCCTCTGCCTTTTCTAAAACCAGCTTGAACATCTGGAATTTCACGGTTCACATATTGTTGAAGCCTGGCTTGGAGAATTTTGAACATTCCTTTACTAGTGTGTGAGATGAGTGCAATTGTGCGGTAGTTTGAGTATTCTTTGGCATTGCTTTTCTTTGGGATTGAAGACTTTCTTTGGGAATGAAAACTGACCTTTTCCAGTCCTGTGGCCACTGCTGAGTTTTCCAAATTTGCTGGCATATCGAGTGCAGCACTTTCACAGCATCATCTTTTAGGATTTGAAATAGCTCAACTGGAATTCCATCACCTCCCCTAGCTTTGTTCGTAGTGATGCTTCCTAAGGCCCAAGACTTCCCTGGTGGCCCGGATGGTAAAGCGTCTACCTACAATGCGGGAGACCCAGGTTCAATCCCTGGGTTGGGAAGATCCCCTGGAGAAGGAAATGGCAACCCATTCCAGTACTCTTGCCTGGAAAATCCCATGGTCAGAGGAGCGTGGTAGGCTACAGTCCATGGGGTGGCAAAGAGTTGGACATGACTGAGTGACTTCACTTTCACTTTTCCTAAGGCACACTTGACTTCACATTCCAGGATGTCTGGCTCTAGGTGAGTGATCACACCATCATGATTATCTGGGTCGTGAAGATCTTTTTTGTACAGTTTTTCTGTGTATTTTTGCCACCTCTTATGTATTTTGTTACCTGAACGTTATTGACCGGAGTGTTTCAACACTCACTACATAACAATTTGTTGGCCACAGGCATTTCTTTCTGCAAAAATACCCCAGTCGATAATGTGTTAAGCCAGAATGTTTGAGATTATTTGTTACAGCAGCCAGTGAACCAGTGAAGTTGCTCAGTCATGTCCGACTCGTTTCGATCCCATGGATTGTAGCCTACCAGGCTCATCCATCCATGGCATTTTCCAGGCAAGAGTACTGGAGTACTTTTTCCTTCTCCAGGGGATCTTCCTGACCCAGGGATTGGACCCAGGTCTCCCGCACTGCAGGCAGACACTTTACTGTCTGAGCCACCAGGGAAGCCCAGTTACAGCAGCAGTAGGAAACTAACATGGTGGGTGTACAGCTGAGATAAGCAACAATACTCATGGCAGTAATTAGTGTTTATTGAGTGTATATAATATGCCAGATGTTATTCTTCTGCTTTGGATCGTGTATTAGTGGGCTAGGGCTGCCATAACAAAATGTCACAGACATTTGTTTTCCTAGGGTTCTGGAGGATAGATGTCCAAGATCAGTGTGCCCACAGGGTTTATTTCTCCTGCGGCCTCTTTCCTTGGCCACCCTTTTGCTCTCTCTTCACGTGGTCTTTTCTCTGTGTGCCCATTTCTTTGTCTTTTCTTCTTCCCACAAGGACACCAGTCACATTGCATTAGGGCCCCACCCTAATGGCCTCATCCTAATGTCATCACCCCTTATAGGGCCTGTCTCCAAATAAATTCTGAGGTACTGGGGAGTTAGGGCTTCAATGTGTGAATTTGGTGGGGGACACAATTCTACTCATAATATGTGGATTATCTCATTCAATTGCCAAGTAACCCATGCGTTAGAACCCTTATTGTCATAATTTTACAGATAAGGAAACAGGCTCAGAGTGGTTAAGTTGCTTCTCCAAATTTACATAGCAAGTAAATAGCAAGGCCAGGTCTGAGAATAATCAGTTCATATCCTTTGCTCTTTGTTTCTATGAGAGAAATGTCTGCCGTTTGGGGTTTGCAGGTGCACGGGGGCTGAGGAAACATTGATTGATGAAGGAATGAGTGGGAGTCGCTCCCACGACTCCTAGAAGAACCCTGGCCAGGCTGGGCTGAGCCTGAACGCAGCTTGTGCCCCAGTTCCCCAGGTTGGCAGGGAGTGCTTCCAGGGGAAAACCAAAAACCAAGCAGGAGGTGGGTAGCCAGGAGGGGTGATGAGGGGCGGAAGGTGCTATCTGCTATTCCCCGATAAGCACACTCCTCAGAGGTTTTCTGGGTGAGGGGGTGGTCTGGTTTCTCTTAACCCTCAAAGAACTGTGGCAGTTTTGTAGCTTGAGGTATCCCATGGGCAGCGCTGGGATGCTAGTGTCAAGTCCCTCTACCTCTAACTCCAGATTTCAGGTATTCAGATGTCCCAAGAGAGCTCCTCTTCAATATGGACAATCGTGGCCAGCTGCAAAGGAGGGATGGACAGTGACATGGCCAGCTGTCCCTTGGACACAGGTGGCTGGCCAACACCCAAGGCTGAGGCTGGACTTGCCTTGACCTGGCCTGACAGCTCATTTTGGTCACTGTGGCAAAGGAGACAGCTGCCCATGAGGGCCAGGCAGGTCTTTGGCTGGTCGCCCAAATCAATGGGAATGGCCCAGTTACCTCTTGGGACTGCAGAGAACAGTGGCCTTGGAGTACTCAGCTCTCAGAGCATGGAGCTCCAGCAGACCCTTCCCTAGTCAGACTCTCAGCTTGCTGTGGTCCAGAGCCTGCCATGCAGCCCACCACCCCTGCTCTTGGCATCTTCTCTCCATTCTATCCTAGTCTGTAACAGCATAAGGTAGAGACACTCTGCAACAACTTTATCATGATCCAATATGGCACTCATAGAGGGTCACTCAGTCATGTTTGACTCTTTGTGACCCCACAGACTGTGGCCTGCCAGGCTTCTCTGTCCATGAAATTCTCTAGGCCAGAATGCTGGAGTGGGTAGCCATTTCTTTCTCCAGGGGATCTTCCCAACCCAGGGATTGAACCCAGGTTTCCCTCATTGTAGGCAGATTCTTTACTGTCTGAGCCACCATGGAAGCCCCATAGAGGGGAAATTGAGGCCCAAAGGGTCAAATAGAAGCTAATATGGCTCCTATTTCATCCTAGGCTCCTGGTGTGGGAAAAATGTAAATATTGTGTAGCCTTATTCTTCCCACTCACCATGACAAGAGTTGAATTTCCTGTATAACATTCCCAGGGTAGAATGATTACCCAGCCTTTACTTGAACTCCTTCAGCGATGGGGAGCTTACCTTTTTGTAAAGCAGCCGATCACAACCCCTGACCAGGCTGGAGAGTTCATCTTCATACTGATCCTTCTCTACATTGTGTCCCATCTGCGTGCTGCTGCTTCCACCCATTGTCCCCACCAAAGATAGCCATTCCCTGTTCCTCACAGCTCTTCAAAGAACATCATGGGGTTGAGCAGGAGGAAAGAGATTCAGCCTTGTCTAGCCTCAGGCAAGGTCTGCCCTGAGATCTCAGGCACACTAGAGAATGACTTCACTTTTCTGACCTTCTCGATGAACCGGCGCTGCTGTGAAGGGCAGAAGCGTGGTGGGCCTCTGGGCCCTTTGGGCCACAGATACACAGCCGTGCTGGCTGGGAAGGCCTCAGCCCACTGTCTGAGTCCTGGTGGGGCTTTTCTGGGTCCCTAGGGCCTGGAGGGAGGGACACGACATCCCAGAGACAACGATGACCTTGGAATTTGACCATCTGGGTCCCTGTCCTAGATTTACTGCTTCCTAGTTGGTATCCTTTAAGCTCGTTGCTTAAACTCTGAGCTTTAGTTTCCTCCTCTGTAAAATGAGGAAATATTGTTTTGTTATGAAGATCAAGTGACATCACATGTGAGAAAAAGGTTTATCAACCAAAACAGGCTCTGCCAATGAGTAACCAGTTCTAGCCATTAGCAAAGGGGCTTGTGGGGCTTGGAGATTTCTCTGGTCTGGGCCTTCCTGGGAGGGTGAATGTCTGAAGCAGAATTGGTTTAGACAGGACTTCAAACTCCTCCTCAAGCCCTGTGGCTGGTCCTTTGGCACCCTCATGGCCTCCCTCTGGCAAGGCATGATGACGGAGCTCCATGCCTGTGTCTTCAGGAGCAGACTCTGGCCCAAGTGCCTCAGCCCTGCTTTAGAGACCTGGAGAAAGCAGGTAAGCCTCACGAAGTCAGGGTATGGAGTGGGGGCGAGGTGGGAGGTATGAGGCAGGGCCCCCTCACCCCCAGCTTTCAGGTGATTCTCCTCTCCTCTCAGGAGACCCCAGGGCTGCCTGCCCAGAGCCACACATGCATGGCCTCTGCCCATCATGGCCTGTCATCCCTCCCTGCCCAGCCTTTAATATGCTCAGTCTCTTCAGTTGTGTCCAACTGAATGGACTGTACCCTGCCAGGCTCCTCTGTCCATAGGATTCTCCAGGCAAGAATGTTGGAATGGATTGCCACTCCCTTCTCAGTCTTTAATATAGACACAGGTTTATTCTCATTCCCCAATAGAAGGGTTTACTGAGGGAAGCAATTGAGGAGTGGGTGTGAGGCCCAGCCTGACAATAGTTGAAGAGCATGAAGTGAGGGGATCTCATCTAATCCCACTCCTCATTGGACAGATGGGGCCCTGGGAGAGGAGGGCTGCTCCAGCCCAGTACGAGGGGGCTAGTTTGCTGTGCTGGGGACTCGTGCGTCCCAAGCCTGGGTTCTTTCCTGGCAGCTTCCTTGGCTTTCTGCAGACTCTGAGCCTCCAGGCTGGCTTCTGCCAGCCCTGAGCCCCGTGACGGGGCAGAGATGGCAGTTGCCCTCACCCTGCTGATGTCACAGGAGCAGGAGGCCAGGATCCTTCACAAATAGCAGCATGTCACCACCCGCCTAACCCCAATCCGGTTTATCCTGAGTTAGCAGAGGCACCTGTGGGATGGACTCCCCAGGTGGAGCCGGCTGGGCGGCTCCAGCCTTCCTCAGGTCACATGCCACAAACGTGGGGGTGGGGGAGCTAGGTCTGGATCATCTCGGGGCTGTGAGATGATGTGGGTCTGGTGGGTGGGGGCAGGCAACTTGTCTCAGTGGGGCACACCCCTGCCCCACAATGGCAGTGGCCATCCAGGAGGCTGAGGGCAGCATGGGCAGGGCCAGTCCCCTGGCTGGTCCCAGATACAGGGTAGATGCTGGGCTGTGCCCGTGGCCTCCCCTCTCTGCCTGCTCATCCACTCAGCTTGGGCTCCCATGCTATAAAGCAGGAACAAGTCCCATCCCTTACCTGCCTGGGGGGACATTGAGCCGGAGTGAGATAATGTCTGCACAGCTCAGCCCTCCACCAAGGAAGGCAGCCTCTAAACACGAATCTATTTTTACTGCCTAGAGCTCTGCCTGACTCCTTCTGGGGGCCTCTGCTGCTGCCTGGCCTCCTGGAGACAGACACGGGAGCTGGGCCTGTGTGTAGGCCCTTCAGGCCTGTCCTAGGCATGGTAGTGGCAGAGGCAGCTCCAAGCAAGCACCCAGCCCCTAGCTTTCTGGGCCCCCTGGCCCTGGGGCTGGATTAACTCCTCACAGGCCATTGTTCAGGGTTCAAGGAGCCGCCCGCTCCTGGCATTCTGGTTCCACCAGGAGTCTGGGCGGACAGGCGTGGCCGGGGCCTAATGAGCAGGGTGTGCCCCGAGGAGTTGTTAGGAATAGGGTGACAGCTGTGGGCAGGTCCCCGCCCTCGGCTTGTGGGCGGGCCGGCTTGCACAATAGTCACCTGGGCTGGGGGTACCGCACGGCATCCTGGCCAAGTATTTATTTTTAAAAAACAAATACTCAGCTTTGGTGGTGGGGCAGAGAACGTTTCTAAATATTTAAAGGACATCTTGCCAACACTTTTTAAACCCCCAAATCTATTGTATTAGGAAAGCTGATGCGAGTTTATAAAATTGTTCCCAACTACAAACTCCAGGAGATACTGAAGGACAGAGAAGCCTGGTGTGCTGCAGTCCATGGGGTCACAAAGTGTCAGACACGACTTAGTGACTAAACAACAACAAAATGAGTAGAACACCAGACCTATATCTGGGTTCTTATCTCCCTCAGCTTACCCCTTCCCCACCAGTTTTAAAAGGAAAGGGTTTCTGCAATCACTAGGCAATTGTGGGCAGGTGGCCTCACCCCATGGCCATCCTCCACACCTGCGTCAGGATGGGTCTCCTGGTCTCAGTCCTCTGCAGGCATACAGCCTGCTGTCGTTTCCTGGGGTGAAAATCGCTGGTAGGAGGGTGGCTTCCTGGCCTTCCTGGTTTTCATGGTAGAATTGTCACCTAGATCTCCAGCAGCTCATGGAGTCTGGAATGAAATCAGTCCTCCAAGTAATAACCAAGTGGAAGTGGACTCAAAATGCTGAGTGTTTGTGTGTCTTCGGGGGACTGTTTCTCTGTTTTCCAAAGCAGGTCTCCTGCCCGGCAGCAAAGGTTAGTCTGTCTGTTGCATACGTGGGAGAGGGCCTGTTGAGACAGTGCTGAAGTATGTGTGTGTGTGTGGAGTGGAGTCTTGCATCCCGGGTCCTGCTGTCGGCTGGGAGGCTTCTAGCTTAGAAATGGGACTGTGGAATCCAAGGGCTCAGTGGGAAATGCTGTGGGGAAGACGAGAGCAGGCGGGCCTGAGAACACTGTGGTGGTAGCAATGTGTTTTGGAAGCTTTCCGCGGCTGCTGCTGGGTCTAGCAACAGGGCAGACCTTGGAGACACCAGAATTTCTGTGGAGTGGGGCTCAAAATAGAGGCCGTTCCTCTAGAATCTCTTTCTAGGATCATAAGCACTAGGGCCCCAGTGAGGACATCTGCTACAATCCACCAGTCGGCCACTTCTGTTCTCAAGCAGCTTAGTCATTCACCGCGGCAGACTCTGAGAAGACCACGAGATGAACGAGCCTGGGGTGATCTCCAGTCAGCCCAGCTTCTGGTCTCACTCTAGCCTGGATCTCTCTGCTGAGCCCCAGACCCTGTGGACCACCCACCCGACACTACTCATCCAGTCTTCACAGGGCTGCCGTGAGAACACCACGGTCTCTGCTAGGAATACCCAGGGGATTAAAAAATGCAAACCTCATCTCTTCCCACCTCCCCACCCCCCATGTCCCTGTGTTCCAAACAGTGGCTCCTTCAGCCTTGTGGGATGAGCTAAACTCATTCTTCCATTCACCTCTGCAACACACTATAACTTGTATCCTTCCCTCCATTTTTTCCAATTGATTTCAGAAAAATTTAAATTCCACCTCCCCTCTTCTGAGGAGCATTCTTCAGCCAAACCTTTAAACTCTATCTCAGTAGAGGGAGTTTCCACCACCAGCAAGGGAAGAGGGTCACTGGAAAGAACTGGAAGTTGTTAAAGCAGATGATAGCCACTGGGGTGCAAGGAGGTCAGAGTAGAGCATCTAGAAGTATCTTCAGTCTTACAAATAAGATGGTTCTATGTTGTGATGAAGGGATTGAGGTAAGGGGGTGCAGGGGTGATGACTAATTTAGTAGGAGACCTTAAACAAATCCACTCCCCATTCTGAGCTTTCATTTCCCCATTGACAAAATGGGAATGATGAGTTCCATCTCTCAGGGTATATGATATACCCCTTATGAGTTTTTAACACAGACCTGACCAACAGGAGACGCTTGCTAAATGCCAGCTCTCCTTCCCCCTTTCACAAGGCACCAGTCTGCTTCAAAGGCCAGGGGAGTCTGGAAAGTGCCCCCAGAGCATTGACATCCCCCAGGGCACTCTTGGGAGATTGAGGAGGCCAAGGGACCAACCAGCAGGGATGACAGGGACTCTGAAAAATGGGAATCAAGACATTGCCAGTACCATGGCTGTCATGCTGGTCTCTTAATTAGCCTGGGTTAATGAACAGCATGATTCATGATTTGCTACTTCTCAAGGATGCCCTTTCTGTTTGCCTTCCTCCCACCTGGGCCCAACAGCTATTGCCACCCCAGTTCCGCCGTCTACATCACCCGTCAGCCATGTCAGGGAGGTGGGGTCTGTTCTCCTTGGTCCCCTGCGCCTCCGGCTCTGCCCCTGTCTGGTTCTTGGACTGGCTGAGCCAGAGGGGAGTCCCAGCCAGTGCTGAGGAACTTTGTGTAGGAGGCCTTGAGCTAGTCCCTTCAACACAGGTGACAGATGACAGACTTGGCAGAAGCCATACAGGGTGTTATGGGTGGAGTTCAGGCTAGCGGACTGAGGCCTCCTGGTGCAGGGACTCAACTCCTTCTCCTCCACCTACTTCCTTCCTTCAGCCCCGCATGCACAACTGAGGCAGGGCCTTGCCCTTCTTGTACATGCAGACCTCTAGGGGACTGGCAGTGTCCAGTTCTCAGAAAATGCGTTCATGAGAGAGGTCTCCTGCACTTTCCAGCTCCATCTGTCTCTGTCCTCTGGGGAGCCGAGATGGGCTGAGACCTGGGAACTTTAAAGAGTCTGCCATGTTGCTCAGCTTAGAGCAGGGCAGCCTGCTCTAAGACAGAGAGGACTCACATCCTTCTCGGTGCCCACTCACTTGTCCATGGCCATCTGCAGCACCTTCCGTGCCCCTGAGTTACCTTGCCTTCTATTTCAAGGACTACATAAATATTATGAAATTAACTTGCTTATGTTTGACTCTTCATGAGAGTTGGACTGTGATAAGCTGAGTGCTGAAGAATTGATGCTTTTGAACTGTGGTGTTGGAGAAGACTCCTGAGAGTCCCTTGGACTGCAAGGAGATCCAACCAGTCCATTCTAAAGGAGATCAGCCCTGGGTGTTCTTTGGAAGGAATGATGCTAAAGCTGAAACTCCAGTACTTTGGTCACCTCATGCGAAGAGTTGACTCATTGGAAAAGACTCTGATGCTGGGAGGGATTGGGGGCAAGAGGAAAAGGGGACGACAGAGGATGAGATGGCTGGATGGCATCACTGACTCAATGGATGTGAGTTTGAGTGAACTCTGGGAGCTGGTGATGGACAGGGAAGCCTGGCGTGCTGCGATTCATGGGGTCACAAAGAGTCGGACACGACTGAGCGAATGAACTGAACTGAACTGAGTAATATTTTTTAGGCTATATGTGGTAGAATATTTTGTTTTTTAAAATGTGGTATCGTGCTGTGCTGTGGTGAGTTGCTTCAGTCGTGTCCGACTCTTTGTGACCCCATGGACCATAGCCCACAAAACTCCTCTGTCCAGGGAGTTTTCCAGGCAAGAGTAGTGGAGTGGGTTGCTATGCTCTCCTCCAGGGATCTTCCTGACCCAGGGATTGAACCCAAGTCTCCTGTGTCTCCTGCACTGAAGACAGTTTCTTTACCACTGATCTACCAGGGAAGCCCTAAATTGTGGTGCAATACATATTATATCAAATATACCATTGTAACAATTTCTTGGTGTACATTTCAGTAATGATAAGTATTTTCACATTGTTTGCAACCAATCTCCAGAGGTTTTCTGTTTTGTTTTGTTTTTGCAAAACTAAAACTCTAGACCTATTAAATTGAAGAAAGTAGGGAAAACCACTAGACTCTTCAGGTATGACCTGAATCAAATCCCTTATGATTATACAGTGGAAGTGAGAAATAGATTCAAGGGATTAGATCTGACAGAGTGCCTGAAGAACTATGGATGGAGGTTCATGACATTGTATAGGAGGCAGTGGACAAGACCATCCCCAAGAAAAAGAAATGCAAAAAGGCAAAATGGTTGTCTGAGGAGACCTTACAAATAGCTAAGAAAAGAAAAGATGCAAAAGGCAAAGGAGAAAAGGAAAGATATACCCATTTGAATGCAGAGATCCAAAGAATAGCAAGGAGAGATAAGAAAGCCCTCCTCGGTGATCAATGCAAAGAAATAGAGGAAAACAATAGAATGGGAAAGACTAGAGATCTCTTCAAGAAAATTAGAGATACTAGTGGAACATTTCATGCAAAATGGGAACAATAAAGGACAGAAACGGTATGGACCTAACAGAAGCAGAAGATATTAAGAAGAGGTGGCAAGAATACACACATGTACTGTACAGAAAAGATCTTCATGACCCAGATAACCACGATGGTGTGATCACTCACCTAGAGCCAGACATCCTGGAATGCGAAATCAAGTGGGCCTTAGGAAGTATTACTATGAACAAAGCTAGCGGAGGTGATGGAATTCCAGCTGGGCTATTTCAAATCCTAAAAGATGATGCTGTGAAAGTGCAGCACTCAATATGCCAGCAAATTTGTAAAACGCAGCAGTCCACAGGACTGGAAAAGTTCAGTTTTCATTCCAATCCCAAAGAAAGGCAATGCCAAAGAATACTCAAACTACCGCACAATTGCACTCATCTCACACGCTAGTAAAGTAATGCTCAAAATTCTCTAAGCCAGGCTTCAACAGTACATGAACCGTGAACTTTCAGATGTTCAAGCTGGATTTAGAAAAGTCAGAGGAACCAGAGATTAAATTGCCAACATCCGTTGGATCACAGAAAAAGCAAGAGTTCCAGAAAAACAACTACTTCTGCTTTGTTGACTACAGCAAAGCCTTTGACTGTGTGGATCACAATAAACAGTGGAAAATTCTGAAAGAGATGAGAATACCAGACCACCTGACCTGCCTCCTGAGAAATCTGTATGCAGGTCAGGAAGCAACAGTTAGAATTGGACATAGAACAACAGACTGGCTCCAAATTACGAAAGGAGTATGTCAAGGCTGCATATTGTTACCCTGCTTATTTAACTGATATGCAGAGTACATCATGAGAAATGCAGGCTGGATGAAGCACAAGCTGGAATCAAGATTGCCGGGAGAAATATCAATAACCTCAGGTATACAGATGACACCACCCTTATGGCAGAAAGCAAAGAAGAACTAAAGAGCCTCTTAATGAAAGTGAAAGAGGAGAGTGAAAAAGTTGGCTTAAAACTCAACATTCAGAAAACCGAAATCATGACATCTGGTCCCATCACTTCATGGCAAATAGATGGGGAAACTATGGAAATAACTCACTTTATTTTTGGAGCTCCAAAATCACTGCAGGTGGTGACTACAGCCATGAAATTAAAAGCCACTTGTTCTTTGGAAGACAAGTTATGACCAACCTAGACAGCATATTAAAAAGCAGAGACATTACTTTGCCAACAAAGGTCCGTCTAGTCAAGGCTATGGTTTTTCCAGTAGTCATGTATGGATGTGAGAGTTGGACTCTGAAGAAAGCTGAGTGCCGAAGAACTGATGCTTTTGAACTGTGGTGTTGGAGAAGACTCTTGAGAGTCCCTTGGACTGCAAGTAGATCCAACCAATCCATCCTAAAGGAAATCAGTCCTGAATATTCATTGGAAGGACTGATGCTGAAGCTGAAACTCCAATATTTTGGCCACCTGACGTGAAGAACTGACTCATTGGAAAAGACCCTGATGCTGGGAAACATTGAAGGTGGGAGGAGAAGGGGACAACAGAGAATGAGATGGTTGGATAGTATCACCGACGCGATGGACATGAGTTTGAGTAAGCTCCGGGAGTTGGTGATGGACAGGGAAGCCTGGTGCATAGCAGTCCATGAGGTCACAAAGAGTCGGATGTGACTGAGCGACTGAAATGATTAAACCCATTTCCCCCATTTCTCCTCTCTCAAGCCTCTGACAATTGTCTTGTTCTTTCACTGAGATATACTACATATGGTGAGATAAATAGATCTTAGTGTAAAACCCATAAATTTTGACATATGTATGTACGTGTAAACATGTCTCCAAACAAGATGTAGCATCTTTCTATCACCTCACAAACTGGAGTTATTTTCCTTTCCTTTTTCTTTTTTTAAAAAATTTAGTTTATTAAAGCTAAAGCTAACAAAAAAGCCAGTTCATCTATTTCTCCCCGCTGTCCCACTTTCCTGTCTGGCAACCACCAATTGGTTCTCTTTATCTGTTGGCATGGTTTTTAAATTAAAAAAAAAATTTTTTTTAGAGTCTTCATATAATCCTTCTTTTAAGAAACAGTTTTATTAACTATAATCATATCACCATGTTGTACATTAGGTCTCCAGCATGTTTCTGTCAGTCCCCATTTGATAACTATCATCATAGATCAGTTTTCCCTTGTTCTAGAACTTCATGTAAATGACATTATACTGTATGTATTTTCTTGTGCTGACATTTCTTTCAGCATCATATTGTTGAGATTCATCTATGTAGCATCTATCAGTATAGGCACACCCCAGAGACACTGTAGGTTCCATTCCACTGCAATAAATCAAATATTTTTGTACTTAATTCTTTGTCTGATCTGACCTTTTAGACTCCTTTGTCTTGTTAATTTGATGACTTTTTAAAAACTTTTAATTTTATATTGGATATAGCCAATTAACAGTGTTGTAACAGCCCCAGGTGCTAAAGCAAATATTGTAATAAAGCAAGTCACAAACAATTTTTGGTTTCTCGGTGTTTATAAAAGTTACATTTATGCTATATTGTAGTCTATTAGGTGTGCAATAGCATTATGTCTTAAAAAACAATGTACATATCTTAATTGCAGAATACTTCATTGCTAAAAAATGCTACCCATCATCTGACAATACAAGGTTGCCACAAACCTTCAGTTTGTTAAAAAAAAAAAAAAAAAAAAGACAGTATCTTCAAAGCTCAGTAAAGTAAGGCACAGTAAAGTGAAGTGCAGCAAAACCACACATGGCTATAGCTTGCTCATGTCTATTGCTGAGTAGTATTTCAGTGCACAGAGATACCACAGCTAGCTTATTGACCCACATATGGATGGACGTTTGGGCTATTTCCAGTTCTTGTGGTTGTGAGTAAAACTGCTGTGAACACTTTTGGACAAGTGTTTGGTGACTATATGTTTTTATTTCTCTTGGGCATATGCTTGGGAATGGAATTGGTGAATTACAGGGCAGATGTATATTTAACTTTATAGGAAACTGTCAAACAGTTTTCCAAAATAGACCCTTTTACAGCCCCACTAACAATGTCTGAGTCCCAGTTGCTCCATGTCCTTGCCAACATTTAGTATTGTTGGTCTTTTTAGGTGTAGCTGTTCAGTAGGTGTAAAATGTGATTGTATGGTGGTTTAATTTGCGTCTCCTGATTAACTCAATGATGTTGAGCAATCTTTAATTGTTTATTGGCCAATCTTCTTTTGTGACATGTCTGGTCAAGTTTTCTGCTCTCTTTTATCTAATATTTCTTTATTTGGGGGGAAGTTCCTTTTTATTGGGGCTTCCCAGGTAGCACTATTGGTAAAGAACCTGCCTGCCAACACAGAAGATGTAGGAGATGTGGGTTCAACCCCCGGACTGGGAAGATGCCCTGGAGAAGGACATGGCAACCCACTCCAATATTCTTGCCTGGAGAGAGGACTCTGGCTGGCTACGGTCCATGGGATCACAGAGTGGGACACGACTGAAACGATATTGATCTGTTGGTATTCTGTATATATTCTGGACACCAAAACTTTGTCAGATATATGTTTGGTGAATATTTCTTTGTTAGACTGGCCTGCCGATTTTTGTGACAATGTCTTTTGATTTTTAAAGAAAATTTTGATGAGGTCTAATATATAAATCTTCCATTAAAAAAATGGTTTGTGCTTTTCATGATCTGTTTAATAAAACTGTCTTCTGCAAGGTCACGAACATTTTCTGCTCTGTTTTCTTTTGGAAGTTTTATAGTTTTAGGTTGCCTGTTTAGGTCTATAATCCATCTTAGCATAGTTTTGGAGTATGATGTAACAGTCAATATTCATTGTTAAATATGTGAATATCCAGTTATTCTACCGCCATGTGAAATTAAAGACTTTTCTTCCCCATTGAATTACCTTGATTTGCTGATAATCAGTTGACTGTATGTGTGTGGATGTAGTTCTGGATTCTGTTCCTTTGATCCCATTGTCTATTCTTATGCCAAGACCCACCATTTGATTACTAGAGCTTTAAACCAGCTCTAGAAATCAAGTCCTAAAGCAGGTAGCAAGAATCCTCCATGGGGCAGCACAGTTTTGAAATATGAACCCATTTCCTCAAGTATGTATCCTCTGCCCTTTTCACCACAATTCTGTGCTGATTGCCAAAGGGAAATAAGCACAATCTCAAGAGCAGTCAAAAAAGGGAGACTTCCTGGCTTTGGTTTTGAAAGCCCAAGTCCTCCAAGGACTAGAGACAAAACATTTGGGGAACAAAGGGTGATAAAAAGTGGCTC
The DNA here is from genome assembly GCF_027580195.1 of Bos mutus. NCBI lineage: Eukaryota > Metazoa > Chordata > Mammalia > Artiodactyla > Bovidae > Bos > Bos mutus. Next base: position 35,461,974 of record NC_091627.1, read on the forward strand.
ATCCATCCACTTCTAGTTAACAATTCTTCTAAGATGAGAGAACCCACCCTAGGCTTGGTGGAAGGAACCAGAACAACCATGCATCCCTACCTTGGGGTTAGAATCTCAGGGAGGCAGGGGAACCCTTGCAGAACACCTCCTGTCTCTGATGGCCCAGGGAAGCAGAATGAATCCTGGACCCTCACTGTGGCCCTGGGGAAGAGCTGTGCCCTGAACAGCCTATGTATCAGAACAATGGCCATCCCAGAAGGGGGATGAAAAGTTACCCTAGTGCGTGTGGTTTCCTGTCTGTCCTGACGCTAAGAAAGGGGAGAAGGAATCATGAATTGACTGTAATTAATGTCCTGCCACTCTAGTAGCAAGGGGTCTGAGCTGAGTCATAGGGAAGGAAAGCAAGTAATATCCTGAAGCACATGAGTTTATTATTTAAAGTTTATCCTGCTTTAAATGGAACTTCTAACAATCCATATTTAAATAACTGAGGCTAATGATAATAAAGAGTGAAGGTGGAGGAGAGGAGCCCTCCTTTCTGCTGGGAGAGGGACTGGCGAAGAGGAATCAGGGGGTGCAATGGCCAGTCCATTCGCCTGCCTCACCAATGTTTTAGCTCCTGCATCTAGGATCTCAAGATGCTGTGAAACAACTCATCCTGTATTCTTCTGAGATCTAGTGCCTCCTCTGTTCTGAAATGCCTTATTAAAATCCCTCCCCTTGATGCATCAATCTTGTCTTGAGCAATTCAAAAGACATCAGAGTGGGTCCCATGTGACACCTCAAGATCCTCATGGGGCAACGCTTGAAGGTGAGTCCCATTTCCTACACGGAAGGACCATCTGGGGAGCCGAGGCTCAGAGTGAGGACACCGTCTTACCCTGGTTGCAGAGAACACCCACGTGGGTCTGCCTCCGCTTCACAGCCCTGCGTTGTCGTCCATGCCATCCATGCCGTCCATGTCCTGACCGCGCCCATGCTAGGAATGGGGAAACTGATGCTTCAGCATTATTTATTAAGTGCAGGAAATCTAGTTTGCATGTTGTTTTGCTTATAGTAGTATGTTCTGCTTGTACTTTAACTCCAAGAATGTAAAGCAAACATTTCAGAACATGTTGAATTAATACCTCCCCTTTGCTGAGATCCCATTTCCACCAAATGTCCAGAAATGGGACATGTGGATAATGGAAAACAGACCCAAAATATTTGCTTGACTGGCACCATGGATTAGGGCGTACAGGAGAGTGTAAACACACACACCCACTCCACGTACGCACCCTGCAGATTGAGCCCTGGATTAAGGTCCTTTCAAAGCAGCCAAGGCTAGGCTGCCAAGTTCAGGGTTGCCTGGGGCCTGGCTGTGCTGGGGTGAGGCTGGGGTGCTTGGGTCAAAGAAACACAGTGTCTTGGAACCCAGTGAGAGCCGCTGCACCCGCTGCCCAGAAAGGGGTGGGGGCTGTCAACCCATGTTGAGAAGGCTACTGTCACCCAAAGGTTGGCAGAAAGCCTGGGGGAAGGGGGAAAGGACTTCTAGCTTGTCCTGACTGGCTTTTCCTAGCTCCCATCTAGGGTCTTGTGGCCCCTTCTGCCAGCAGGACTCCTGGCACATGTTTAAGTGGCCCAGCTTGAGGGAGCATTGAACTCATTCACCCTCCCAGCAGTTGGGCCATGACGCGCATGGGCCTCTTACTCATCCCGAAGTCATCAGTCATGTTTCCAGGAGTATGAGTAATTCAGGGAGGGAGGGGGAGGGGGAGAGGACTGGCGATTGTGGGGGTGGGATGATGTTGAAGAGGCAACGTGGCCCCAAATGAGCCCTCATCCCTCTTATTCCAAAGCTGGAAATGTTACTTGTTTTGAGAAGTAATGCATCCTTAATCTGCTGCAAAGTGTGGCGTGTGTGTGTGCGTGTGTGTGTAATGCTGACAGTTTAAGGAAATTGGAACCCAAAGCAATAAGGACTTCTCCCTTCATTCCAAGGCAGCTGAGAAAGTGTGGTAGCCCAGAGAAGGGTTGCCAGTAGGATACCTCTGGGACTTATTGATAAAATATGAACTCACATTGTTCTAACACATTATCCCATGTGTCTCTCTGAGGGGAACGTAAGCTCAGAGAAGTCTCGTGAATTGCCCACCATTGGAGACTATCAGAGCTGGGAATAGAACCTGGGTCCCCACACTAGTCCAGTACCCACCTCTCTGGACTGTGAGATCTGGTCTATGCAAGCCCCTGGACTTGTTTTCTCTGCCTGACCAGCTTCCATAGCTGGGTCAGCCTGGACCCGATGGTTGTCCTCACCCTTTCCTACATCACATTCTCACAGAGGTCCTGGCAGTGGGTACTGCTGATGAAGTTCAAGTCCAGATTGTTTTCCCCTCTTCCTGCTTTGGGGCCTGGCTGCCCCAGAAGAGGGTGGAATCTCTCCTAAGCCAGTAACAGGTGGAAAAGTCGGGAGACCACCTGTGGGATGGAGAGCTGGTGAGCTGGTCAGCCTGGACTGTAAGAGGTGCCCAAGGAAGGGTCCTTCTGGCCCAAACCTGAGGAGTCAAGTACAGCAGTCAGGCATTTGGGCTATTGATCAGCTGAGGAAACTGACGTCTTAACCCTGTATCTGAGTTTCTTACGTTTCCTGGCACACTCCTCTCCAGGGAGCGAGAATGGATGGGATACATAGAATACATCTTTAATACTCTGGAAGAGGAAATCCTGCAGGAGATACACCTGGAAAAGGAACTCCCACTAGGTAAGCGGGCTTCCCAAGTGGACTAGTGGTAAAGAACCTGCGTGCAAATGTAGGAGACGTAAGGAACCAGGGTTCAATCCCTAGAGGAGGGCATGGAAACCCACTCCAGTATTCTTGCCTAGAGAATCCCATGGACAGAGGAGCCTGGCAAGCTACAGTCCATGGGGTTACAAAGAGTCAGGCATGACTGAAGCGACTCAGCACACATGTACTTGGTGAGTACTTACCGTGTTCCCAGACACTGTGTTATGTTTCACATGTATTATCTTTTTGGATCTTCACAAAAACTCCCTGTGAGACAGGCTGTATGATTCTCATTATACTGTGAAGAAGCAGAGGCATCAGAGCCTATGTAACTTGAGCTACATCAGCCAACTAGTAAGTGAGGGAGGCAAAATTTGAATTCCGATCTGACAGTTCAGTGCCTATTCCATAGAGTCATCCTGCCTTAGAAAGTCTACAACAGCACAGGAAATACATCCTAAACCACCTCGTCTCAGGGGCTAACCTCAGATGGCAATCAAAGAGAAAGCTGTTGTCACAGGAGAACGCCTCGTTGAGACCAGAGCCTCTTATCAGCTGAATTGCGTTCCCCTTTAATTCATAACTCCAGGAGATAGTGAAGGACAAAGAAGCCTGGCGTGCTGCAGTCCATGGTGTCACAAAGAGTCAGACACGACTTAGCAACTGAACAACAACAAGATTCATAAATATTGAACTCCTAATATGATTGAATTTGGAGACAGGATCTTTAAATAGGTAATTAAGTTAAAATGAGGTCATATGGGTGGGTTAGGGTGGCTTTCATCAATGTGACCGGTGTCCCTATAAAAAGAGGAGGTCGGGGCACAGACACACACAGAGGGAAAACCATGTGAAGTCATAGGGAGAAGGCAGCTATCTGCAAGCCAAGGAAAGAGGCTTCAAAAGAAACCAGCCTGCAGACTCATTGGTCTTAGACTTCCTGCCTCGAGAATCATGGGAAAATAAATTTCTGTTTAAGCTGCTCCATCTACGACACTTGGTTATGGCAGCCCCAGTAAATTAATTCAGAACCTCCTTTAAAATTCACCTCTGTGTTCTCTGCACATGGTAGGCACAGCATCCACGTTGGCTGATGGGCTGCTGCTGCTGCTAAGTCGCTTCAGTCGTGTCCGACTCTGTGCGACCCCAGAGACGGCAGCCCACCAGGCTCCCCCATCCCTGGGATTCTCCAGGCAAGAACACTGGAGTGGGTTGCCATTTCCTTCTCCAATGCATAAAAGTGAAAAGTGAAAGTGAAGTCGCTCAGTTGTGTCCGACTCCTAGCGACTCCATGGACTGCAGTCCACCAGGCTCCTCTGTCCATGGGATTTGCCAGGCAAGAGTACTGGAGTGGGTTACCATTGCCTTTTCCAGGCTGACGGGCAGGAAGAAGGAAATGCAGCTCCAATAGGCAGAGAGAATTCAAATTTTGACTTTTGCAACCAGCCTTTATCCTTCTGTTGAAACTTCCTGTTTCTGAAGAACAGAGATTTTTACAGATCCCAGAGGGCATCCAGTAAACCCAGCAGTGATTACCAAATAATTCTGGTTTTGATGAGCTCAGTGGGTATGAATCAGAAGCAGACAGAGAAGTGTTTCCCTTGAAATACACTCAAGGTTAAATGTTAGAGGGAGAAACAAAAATATGTTTGGGAATTTGTTGCCAGCCAGGAAATATGGTCAGTGTCGGCACCCTAGGCCAGGTGGAAAAGGTCTTTCCTTCCTTCTGTGCAGAACAGAAGCCACCATGGGCCTGGGCGAGCCTGATGCTGATGTCATTGCTCATGCCAGGGCCTGTCCTGGTGGTTCTCACACAGGTCTCCTTTTTGAAAAAGGAATTTCCGGGTTAAGAGTCCCTCCTGCAAGCCCCGTCATCTTATTAGGCCGTGGCCTAGAGCAGTGGTCCCCAACCTTTTTGGCACGAGGGACCAATTTCGTGAAAGACAATTTTTCCATGGACTGGGAAGTAGGGATGGTCTTGGGATGATTCAAGCCCGTTGCATTTATTGTGCACTTGATTACGGGCTTCCCTGGTGGCTCAGTTGGTAAAGAATCCGCCTGCAGGGTAGGAGACCGCCTATGACACAGGAGATGATGGTTCAATCCCCTGGGTCAGGAAGATCCCCTGGAGAAAGAAATGGCTAGCCACTCCGGTGTTCTTGTCTGGGGAATCCCATGGACAGAGGAACCTGGTGGGCTATGGTCCATGGGGCCGCAAGGGTTCGACTCGACTGAGCAACTAAATCACCACCTACTTATTTCTATTATTGTTACATTGGCTCCACCTCAGATCAACAGACATTAGATTCTGGAGGTTGGGGACCCCTGACCAGAGGATAACCTGGCTTCAGTTCCCCCAGGAGAGAGTCCTGGTAACTTCCCTGGAGGTGTAGAGGTTTGGGACAGGGTGGCAGTATGGGGTCCTCACAGCTAGGAGCCCCCCAGACCCTGACTTGGGGAGCCAGGGCTCTGGGTCCTGTGATGGGATCAGAAGGGGCATGGGTGAGAAGGTTGAGGTGGGGAAGGCCACACATCATGGTGAAGCCTGGCTGTTGTTAAGAGCAGCCTGTGAAGCTTCTGTACCTGGGGAGGAGCTGTGAAAAATCATGGAAAGTGAGTTCAAGCAGAGGTCCTAGGAAGGCCTCGTGGTAGTCGGGTTTGGAGTGGGGCTCGTGTGAAAGCTTCTGGTTTCTCAAAGCAGTGGTCCTTGTAATTCTAAGTGTCCTGGGGACTAGTGGCAGGCTTCCCAGGAGGAGCTAGTGGTAAAGAACCTGCCTGCCAATGCAGGAGACATAAGAGACGTGGGTTGTATCCCTGGGTTGGGAAGATCCCCTGGAGAGGGAAATGGCAACCCACTCTGGTATTCTTGCCTAGAAAATCCCATGGGCAGAGAAGCCTAGTGGGCTGCAGTCCATAGAGTTGCAAAGAGTCGGACATGACTTAAACTGACTTAGCACGCAAGAGCTCAGAAGGCCTGGCTTCTGATTTTGGCTCTGCCACTTATTGGCTGTGGGATGTGGGCAAGCTTCAATGCCTGAGGCACCCCAGACCTTACATTCATCCACAGGGGAAATCGGATCTACCTCCAAGGGCCAGTGGAGGGTGGCAGCGGGGGATGTGTGATGAAACCTCCAACACAGGCCTGACCCCGTGAGAGCACCGTACTGAGGCCAGTCTCTTCTGAGCAAGCCGGTCACCCATCTATCAGAGTCACTTGCCCACATTAGACATGGGGTCTCCTCTCCCAAGACGGGGCCTGATCCATGCTCTCCTGGGTTTACACCTTCCAAGGACCTTGATGCCTGGAAAGAGCATCTCAGCTCCTTCAGGATCAGCTGTGCTTAGGTCTTCAAGCTCATTTCTCACCACCATCCTCTTCACCCTTCTCAGGAACTACCTACAGCTCCCCAAACCTCCCCTACCCTGCAACCTCCGTGCCTGCCAGCACGGTGTTCCTTCCTCTGCCTGTAACTCCCTTCCCCCTCCCTCTGTCTGGCGACAGACACTACTCCTCCCACACCACGTCTCCTCCCCACTCTCCCCTTCCCTTCTGGGGGGCAGTCTTTCCTGCCACTCCCTCAGTGCCACCCCTGCCCTCTGGCCCCATCTCCCTCTGCCCCCTGCACACCTACGCTCTGCAGGAACTGTCTTTACTTCGAGGCTGCCAGCTCCCAGTGTCTTAGTTCTTGCTCCCTCCCCGCTGCCTAGTCCAGTGTCTAAAACAGGATAACAGCTCCATCGATGTGTATTGAAAGACTTAATGACTTACTAAATGAATGACTTCTCCTGGGTATGGGGACCAGACTCATGAATGAGTCACCGGGCTTTGCTCCCACCCACTGACCTGGGTTTAACACTCCCCATGATAACATCACTAGTTACCCTTAATTCTCAGAATCACCCATGCCTTCTTTCTTCTCCTTTTGGTCCTGTCATCCCCCTCCTCTTCCTTCCTCCTCTGGGAGCAGCACATCTAAATAAGGCGATGCTGTTCCTGGGGCCGGCCGTGTACAATTACGATTTGCACCCAGTTATCCTCTGGGATAACTGTGAGATAGTCATGAGTTCGATCCCTGGGTGAGAAGGTGGGACAGACGACACAGAAACCCTGCAGCAAATGTGGGGCCTGGTGATCAAGTTAACTGAGTAGGAATCTGGGAGGACGTGGGTGGGGAAAGGAAGAGTGTCTGATGAGACCTGAACCAAGAACAGTGGGCACGGGGTGAGGGAATCTGGCAGGTTTGGGCCCCTTAAAGCCTCCATTTCCCAAGAAATTCCTGGTTCTGATTTGTGTGGCTGGAGGGGGACCACTCTTACCCATACTCTCATGTGTGGCTGCCTCCAATTCCTTCTGGAGGCAGTCGTCCTCCCCTGACCCAACTCAGATGATCAGGCACGAGCCCAGAGGTTCTTGCCCCTGACATAAGCCCCAGCCAAACCCAGGGGCACCCTGCCCCTTTCCTCTCATTTCCCCAAGGCTTCCCCCAACTTCATTAAATTTCATGGAGGTGTTTCAGGCATGTTATGAGGGTTGGCCTTGCAGGGGGTACCTCTAGGTCACTGCCATTTTCCAGTTGTCTACTTTGTCATGAGAATGAAAAAATAAATTAGCACCCTGCTTCTGGAACATTGATGTTTACAGGATCACATAGGAGCAGACAGGCTATCTGCGATTCTTAAAAAAGAATGCCCCACCATCTGAATGGAAGGCAGCTCCTGAGGCTGGTGAAAAATATTATAATGAATAAAAGGAATGCTACTTCATGTCTCTGGTTGAAAATGTATGGCGTGAAAGTTGGTTTGTAAATAAGTAAAAGTAAATTAACCCAAGGAGAGAGAAATCAAAGGAGGCTTCTCGGTAGGGTCTTAATGGGCAGAGGGGCACCAGCTGGCCACGCTTCTCCAATCATCTCATCTGTTTCCTCACTAGCTGGTGAGCCCTATATAAGGCTTTATAAGCCCAGTGGCTTTATATAGCATCCCTCTCTGTCAATCCTTAGGGCCTAGCACAGGTTCCAGCACACTAAGTAGGGTGATCATGTAGTCTATCACCCAAAGCAGGACACCTCAAGAGTGAAAGGAGGCCACTAATCATCATGTCAGGACAACAGTTGTAATCTGGGACTAATGCATGAATGAACAAATGAATGAATGAACAAATGATGCTTTAAAAGGTTGAGGCTGTTGGCACTGAGGCAGCCATGGCTTCCTACATCCCCTGATGTCACTGTCAAATAGAAAATTCATCCGCATGTACCATAGGTACCATCACATGTTTTATGGTCCATCTTTGTTCTTCTTTTGCAGACAAGGACTCCGGCTGCAGAGAGAGAAGCTGGGCTGGGACTGAGGGGCCCTGCTGGTGCTTCCCAGGGTCTCCTCCACCGAGAGCACTGTGTCCTCAGGTGCCAGGCACTGAACTAGGTGCTCTGTGTTCTTACTGCATTTAATCCTCCCACCACCTTTGCGAAATAGCTGCTCTTATAACCTTTGGGAGGTGAGTCAACTGAGGCTTAGAAAAGTTAATTAATGCGCCCAATGTCACACATCAACCAATATCAGAGCTATAACCCAGGCCCAAGTCTGTTGGAAGTCAAAGCATGTGGTTTTAACAGTCCCCAACCTTGCTTTTGTGTGGCCTTCTCTCTACCGCTTGGGGCCCCAGTAATATCGGGTTCATCAAGGAGAGGGGTCATGGGGGTTGGGGGCTGGGGAGAAGAACAGGAACAGAGAGTTTGCCTCCCAGGTGGCCGATCCTGTGTCCAGTTGTGGGTTGGATGGGGCAGTGGCCAGGTCAGGATGGTGAGCAGCAGGCTCTTGGCAGGTTATATGCCTTCCAGGCTCTCCACGGGAGAGGATGCCCAGACCCAAGTGTTGTGTCTGAGTCTGTATGATGGGGAGGGTGGGTTAAGGAAGAGAAAGCAGGCCCCTCCTACCTCCTGCCAGCCTCCTCCCCACCTTCACCCCTGCAGGGTTGTGGGGTTTCCTTTGACCTGGCCGGGCCATTTTTCCAGAATGGCCATCTGAAGCCAGCCCCAGCCCACTGGGAGAGGCCCAGTGGTCTGAGGCCTCCAGCTGGGGTGGACCATGCCACACCCTGGGGAGAGAGGCTAGCAGGGACTTGGCCAGGCTGAAGTGGAGGAGGGGAGGCAGAGTGGGTAGGGCTCAGCATTCTGCTGGGTGGATGGGGGCAGTGAGGGGGAGGGTCAGGCTGGGTGCAAGCCAGGAAAGGGTGCGACTAGGGCTCTGCTGGGCACTCGCCCCCACCTGCACATCTCTGCCTGAGATTCTCTTCAGACAGGTCTTGGCCCCGGCTGCCAGTCCGGCCCATCCTGGAGACTTTGCCGGCCCAGTACAGCTAACTGGCGCCCTCTAGTGTCCACCTCTCTGGGCCCAGTTGCCCCCTCTTGGAAAACCACACATCACACACAGCTCCCCTGAGCCTGTCCCTCAACAATCCCCCCAAACCTATCATGTGTCTTCCAAACCAAGACACCTCTAAGAGTGAGAGGGGGGCTCTGAGGATAACGAGGCTGGGACGACAGACGTAAAATGGGACTGTCCCTAAGACAGGGCATTTGATCCCCCCAACCCAGGTCAGAAACAACCCCCCCCCCGCCCCGCCCCACAACCATTGTGGCTGCCAGAACCATCTCTGGGAGGCATCCCATCAAGGAAATGAGAATCTCATCAGCACGAGGCCTGGGAGAGCAGGTGATCAAGGACCGTGCGGTCAATACACAAGTAGTAGCTGCATGGGTGGTGGTCATCACCTATTGGTCTAGCTTGCCCAGTTCCAGCTGGGCGGCAGCAAGGGAAGCTGCATCTGAAGCTCCTGTGAAGAGGGAAGGAGGATCTGATTCTGGAGTCCAGTGCACAGCAGGAGGGTGGCAGGTCATGGAGCCGGTAGACTGACCGAAACATCGGCCTATGAGTAACTGAGACATCCCTGCTCCTGTCATTTTGGGTGTTGCTGGGGCATCTGGAGAGAAAACTGCCCCTCTACCAAGAGAAGGACATTTTGACATGGCATCTCTTCTGGCTAGTTTTCAGGTGGGTCCTCCGTCTCCCCGCCCACCCGTTTTGGGGTGGCGTTCACCATGACCACATCTCTGCAGGGCAGGCTTCATGCCCTCAGTGACGAACACAGGCTAGTGCGTGGGCCGCCACCTGTCCCCACCCCTGTCGTCCCCCTCCATTTTCTCGTCACTGCCTCGTGGCCTCTGGAACAAGGCTTCGGGGTGATATGATAACTGCTGACTCCCTGGGGCTCCCTGATGTGGGCTGATGTGAGGTGGCTGGCATCCGTGACCCCTGCACCCAGTGGGGCCTGGCATCAGGGCTGCATCCTACCCTGGGGAGCCAGCCGAGAAGCCCAGGGGCCAGAGCCTGGGCAGAAGGACCAAAACAGGCTTGGGAGAGCAGAGGAGAGGAGGTGCCTCAAGTCTGGGGAGGTGGGATGGGAGCAAAGGGTTTCCACAGGTGGATCTGGGGCAGGGCGGGGGGCGGCGCAATGCTGACTTGGGCTCAGCTTGGGGACCCCCGGGGAGGCCCTGGGGTGGCACTCTGTGTGTGTACGATTTGAAGAGACTCATGAGTGGCGTTGGCGAAGTCAGGCAGCTTTGGAGGCAGGACAGGTGTCGTTCTGGAGAATTCTTTGGCATAGGGATGACAGGGCAGGTCTGGTGCCTTGTGTGGGAAAGGGAAGAAAGCTTTCAGTTGGGTTTTTTTGTTCCTCAAACCAGTCTGCCCACATCCTTGGCATCTGTGCCCCAGGAAGGATCTGTTCGCAGCCCTGCATGTCTGGGCCTGAGGGGCAGAGTGCCTACGTGAGGCCTGCGGTCTCTCCAGCCTCTCCCCAGGGGTCGCGGCCACTGCTGGAGTGGAGGGAGCGACGGGCTCTGCCTGTGCCCCTCCTGCTCCTCACTCCCTCCTCCCCGCACCCCATCCCCCAGCCAGTGGGCTCTGCTCTCTGTGCCGCCTTTTCTCTCCTGGGGTGCTGGCTCTAACATAAGGCTTCCTTCTCCCGCCACATGCAGGGCTCTGCACGACCAGCAACACACAGACACTGGGGCTGGAACAAAAACCCAGGGTGTGAGATTGGACTCTGCCATTTACCAGCTATGTGGCCTGGGGCAAGACAAACTCTTTGAACCTCAGTCATCTCATCTGTAAACGGGGGATAATAGCACTTGATGGTCCTTATCTCATGGGGCTGTCATGAGGCTCAAATGCATGATGCATGAACACTGTGCAAAGGGCTCCGCCCATGGGAGGGATTATTATTACTGTTTTCATACCATTCGGGAGACCCAAACAGAACACTCATCCAAGACTGGAAACGCGTGCTGAGAGCTGTGCCTTGACTCATTCCTCACTGTCTAGTGAGCTTACGGTGTGCCAGGCCCTGTTCTAGGCACATGGGCTGCACAAACAGACGTGAGCGCTCACCATCCTAGAGCTCACATTGTGAAGGAGGAGCTCCCCCACACGCCCCTCTACTCGGCTCACACTCTGACCCATCTCCTGCATCTGCAGACCTAGCCTGAGAAGTCAGGAAACATCGATCGGGCTTCTAGGAACTCCCTTCCTAAAGACCTCGCAGTCACCCAGTGGCCTGGCATAAGCCCTTGAGTGGAAAAACAAGGTCATTCTGATACTTGCTGGAACATTCAGAGCATTGTAGCAAGAAGAGTGCACAATCATTAAGTCTAATCACCCATTTTACAGATGAGGAAATCGGAGTCCAGAAAAGTTTAACTGCCTTGCCCTGGGTTATGCAGCTGGATACCCGATTACTCATTCAGTCAACAAACATTTTTTGAGCTCCTACTCTGTACCACCCACCAGGCACCAGGGACAAGGCTCTGCCTTAGTTTTGGCCTGTGTAAGCAAATAAGCTAATTTCAGGTGGTAAGGAGGGCTGGGCAGAAAACCAGGCCTCCAGATAGGGAGGTGGGGTGACTAGGGGTTGGGGAGGTCAGGGGAGGCCTTGTGAGGGGTGACATTTAAGCTGAGGAATCAAGTAGAGGGCTTGAAGGAATCCCCTCTCCACACTTCCAAGGCAAAGGAGCACCTCTCCATCCCTGCCCCTGGGAAAAAGAAATGGCATAGGAAAAGAAGATGGGGTTGTGAGCCCTCCTGCTGGTGAACACGTGTCTCTGAGCCTACAGCTGAGTCACTGTGTGTGAGGAGCGAGGTGGTAGCCCTCTCTGGTACCCAGATCTCAGGGTGTCTGGAGCTGCTGTTTTGTTTTTTTTTTAATAGACTTTATATTTTTTTAGAGTTTGAGGTTCACAGCAAAATGGAGCAGAAAGTACAGAGAATTCCCATACGCCCATGGTCCCCACCCCGCACGCGCACAGCCTTCCCGCCATCCATATCCCCCACCAGTGTGGCCCGTCTGTCACAATCCATGAACCTGCCCTGACATGTCATGATCACCCAGAGTCCACGGTTTCCCTTTTAGGGTTCACTCTGGATGTTGTACACTCAACGGGTTTTGACACTTGTAACCATCATAATAGCAGCATGCAGAGTAGCTGCACTGTCCTAAAAATACCTTGGGCTCTACCGATTCGTCCTGCCCTCCTTCCTAACCCCTGGCAACCACTGAGCTGTTTACTATCTCTGTCGTTTTGCTTTATCCAGAAAGTCATAGGGTTGGAATTGTACTGTATGTAGCCTTTCAAGCTTGGCTTCTTTAGTCATCTGTATTTAAATTCCTCTGTGTCTTTTCCTGACTTGATGGCTCATTTCTTCTTCTTTTTTTAGAAATTTATCTTGATTTTCGGTTGTACTGGGTCTCTGTTGCTGTGCGGGCTTTCTCTAGTTGCGGTACCCAGACTTCTCACTGTGGTGGCTCCTCTTGTTGCAGAGCGCGGTCTCAGTAGTTGTGGTACGTGGGTTTAGTTGCTCTGTGGCAGGTGGAATCTTCCCAGACCAGGGATCGATCCCTGGCATTGGCAGGCAGATTCTTAACCACTGGCCCATCAGGGAAGTCCTCATTTCTTCTTAATGCCGACTAAAGTTCCGTGTGGATATAGGGGCTGCCTTTCTTCGGGTTCTGGTTTTTATCTAGCTTTTCCTACAGTGGTTTCAGCTTGCAGACCTTTCCTTCCCTGGTGGTGGGGTTGCAGCAGGCATGTTGCTGCCTGGTGCTTGTGGCAGGTCCAGCTGGAAAGGATGGGGTCTCTCTCTGGGCCCCAAGGCTGCACCACCCCTGGTTCCCAACAGGTGGCCACACCACCCTGCTCTGGCCAGCTTCTAGTTGGCAATGACTGAGAGGGACAAGGGCATCGTGGGAGACTGGGTGAGGGAACAAAGTAGAAGTGGTGCATGTCCCCATCGGCCACCTCTCTCCCCCTCTCCCCAGGCAACTCAGGTGGCCAAGCTACATTTCTTGGTTTGGGGCAGCAGAAGGACCTGGAGCATTTTGCCATCCCTGTTCTTCAACAAAAGACACAATACTGTCTTCTAGAAGACTGGAAACTACCACTGTTCTCATAATGGGATCTGATTCAAAGGTGGTAATTCCCTGTGCAAATAACCCCATTGCATGGGGAGAGCATCCCTGGGGTAAAGAACAAGGATGCTGGCACAGTCTGCTCTTGGAGCTGACAGTCTAAAGGGGGAAATATTTCAGGAGAAACAGGCTACTCCTTTTGTCAGCAAGACTGAACCACAACAACTGGGAATGAACACAGACAATGTGGTATTTAATACATACAGTTCAGTTCAGTCGCTCTGTTGTGTCCGACTCTTTGCGACCCAATGGACCACAGCACGCCAGGCCTCCCTGTCCATCACCAACTCCCAGAGTTTACCCAAACTCATGTCCATTGAGTCGGTGATGCCATCCAACCATCTCATCCTCTGTCATCCCCTTCTCCTCCTGCCCTCAATCTTTCCCAGCATCAGGGTCTTTTCAAATGAGTCAGCTCTTTGCATTAGGTGGCCAAAGTACTGGAGTTTCAGCTTCAACATCAGTCCCTCCAATGAACACTCAGGACTGATCTCCTTTAGGATGGACTGGTTGGATCTCCTTGCAGTCCAAAGGACTCTCAAGAGTCTTCTCCAACACCATACTTCAAAAGCATCAATTCTTTGCACTCAGCTTTCTTTGGAGTCCAACTCTCACATCCATACATGACTACTGGAAAAACCATAGCCTTGACTAGATGGACATTTGTTGGCAAAGTAATGTCTCTGTTTTTTAGTATGCTGTCTAGGTTGATCATGACTTTCCTTCCATGGAGTATGCGTCTTTTAATTTCATGGCTGCAGTTACCATCTGCAGTAATTTTGAAGCCCCCAAAAATAAAGTCTGCCACTGTTTCCACTGTTTCTTCATTTATTTGCTATGAAGTGATGGAACCAGATGCTGTAATCTTAGTTTTCTGAATATTGAGTTTTAAGCCAACTTTTTCACTCTCCTCTTTCACTTTCATCATGAGGCTCTTTAGTTCTTTTTCACTTTCTGCCATAAGAGTGGTGTCATCTGCGTATCTGAGGTTATTGATATTTCTCCCGGCAATCTTGGTTCCAGCTTGTGCTTCTTCCAGTCCAGCGTTTCTCATGATGTACTCTGCATAGATGTTAAATAAGCAGGGTAAGAACATACAGCCTTGACATACTCCTTTTCCTATTTGGAACCAGTCTGTTGTTCCGTTTCCAGTTTTAACTGTTGCTTCCTGACCCGCATACAGGTTTCTCAAGAGGCAGGTCAGGTGGTCTGGTATTCCCATCGCTTTCAGAATTTTCCACAGTTTATTGTGATCCACACAGTCAAAGGATTTGGCATAGTCAATAAAGCAGAAATAGATGTTTTTCTGGAAGTCTCTTGCTTTTTCAATGATCCAGAAAATTGGATTTGGCAATTGGATCTCTAGTTCCCCTGCCTTTTCTAAAACCGGCTTGAACATCTGGAAGTTCATGGTCCACGTATTGCTGAAGCCTGGCTTGCAGAATTTTGAGCATTACTTTACTAGCGTGTGAGATGAGTGCAATTGTGCGGTAGTTTGAGCATTCTTTGGCATTGCCTTTCTTTGGGATTGGAATAAAACTGACCTTTTCCAGTCCTGTGGCCACTGCTGAGTTTTCCAAATTTGCTGGCATATCGAGTGCAGCACTTTCACAGCATCATCTTTTAGGATTTGAAACAGCTCAACTGGAATTCCATCACCTCCACTAGCTTTGTTCATAGTGATGCTTCCTAAGGCCCACTTGACTTCACATTCCAGGACATCTGGCTCTAGGTGAGTGATCACACCATCGTGATTATCTGAGTCACAAAGATCTTTTTTGTACAGTTCTTCTGTGTATTCTTGCCACCTCTTCTTAATATCTTCTACTTCTGTTAGGACCATTTCTGTCCTTTATTGTGCCCATCTTTGCATGAAATGTTCCCTTGGTGTCTCTAATCATCTTGAAGAAATCTCTAAGTCTTTCCCATCCTATTATTTTCCTCTATTTCTTTGCATTGATCACTGAGGAAGGCTCTCTTATCTCTCCTTGCTATTCTTTGGAACTCTGCATTCAGATGCTTATATCTTTCCTTCTCTCCTTTGCTCTTTGTTTCTCTTCTTTTCACAGCTATTTGTAAGGCTCCTCAGACAGCCATTTTGCTCTTTTTCATTTCTTTCTTGGGGATGGTCTTGATCCCTGTCTCCTGTACAATGTCACGAACCTCCGTCCATAGTTCATCAGGCACTCTGTCTATAAGACCTAGTCCCTTAAATCTACTTGTCACTTCCACTGTATAATCATAAGGGATTTGATTTAGGTCATACCTGTATGGTCTAGTGGTTTTCCCCACTTTCTTCAATTTAAGTCTGAATTTTGCAATAAGGAGTTCATGCTCTGAGCCACAGTCACAATACATCAGTGAAATATTATTCAGGCTTTTAAAAGAAGGAAATTCTGATAAATGTTATGATACAAATGAAACTTAAAAACATTTTGCAAAGTGGAATAAGCCAGACACCAAAGGACAAATATTGTTTCATTCCAAATAGGAAAAAGAGTACGTCAAGGCTGTATATTGTCACCCTGCTTACTTAACTTCTATGCAGAGTACATCATGAGAAACACTGGGCTGGATGAAGCACAAGCTGGAATCAAGATTGCCGGGAGAAATATCAATAACCTCAGATACGCAGATGACACCACTCTTATGGCAGAAAGTGAAAAAGAACTAAAGAGCCTCATGATGAAAGTGAAAGAGGAGAGTGAAAAAGTTGGCTTAAAATTCAACATTCAGAAAACTAAGATTATGGCATCCAGTTCCATCACTTCATGGCAAATAGATGGGGAAACAGTGGCAGACTTTATTTTTGGGGACTTCAAAATCACTGCAGATGGTAACTGCAGCCGTGAAATTATAAGATGCTTACTCCTTGGAAAGAAAGTTGTGATCAACGTAGACAGCATATTAAAAAGCAAAGACATTACTTTGCCAACAAATGTCCATCTAATCAAGGCTATGGTTTTTCCAGTAGTCATGTATGGATGTGAAAGTTGGACTCTGAAGACAGCTGAGTGCCAAAGAATTGATGCTTTTGAAGTGTGGTGTTGGAGAAGATCCTTGAGAGTCCCTTGGACTACAGAGATCCAACCAGTCCATCCTAAAGGAGATCAGTCCTGAGTGTTCATTGGAAGGACTGATATTGAAGCTGAACCTCCAATACTTTGGCCACCTGATGCAAAGAGCTGACTCATTTGAAAAGACCCTGATGCTGGGAAAGATTGAGGGCAGGAGGAGAAGGGGATGACAGAGGATGAGGTGGTTGGATGGCATCATCGACTCAATGGACATGAGTTTGGGTAAACTCTGGGAGTTGGTGATGGACAGGGAGGCCTGGCAGGCTGCAGTCCATGGGGTTGGAAAGAATTGGACACGACTGAGTGACTGAACTGAACAGAACCACTTATATGGCATACCTGGAATAGTTAAATCCATAGAGACGAAAAGTAGGATGATAATTACCACGGGCTGGGGATGGGGACAGAGCTTCAGTCTGGGATGATGAAAAGTTCTGGAAGTGGATGGTGGTGATGGCTGCACTATCTTGTGAGTGGACTTATTGCCACTCACAAGAGTACACTTAAAATGTACATTTTTAACTGTACACTTAAAAATTATTAAAGTGGTGCATTTTATGTCAGATATATTCTACTACCATAAAAAAGCTTTGTAAAAAAAGATTGAACCAAGATCATGAGATCATAAAGTGCACAGATTCCATCATGTTCTACCCTGGTTCACATTCCCTCCCCCTGCCACCGCCCCCCCATGACAATCCAACATGCAGCCCTACTGCTGCTCTCAGCCAGCACTTCAGGAATGGAGCTATGAGAGCCTCAGATGAACTCTGAACTTCAACTGAATGGACTCGAGTTGAACCTAATGGTTGAGTCCCTGCTGCCTCAGGTGTAAAATAGGAAAAGAATACTTGCCCTTTCCTACATTACAGAACTGTCACAGAATCAGTGAGGTTACGTATGTGAAAGCATTGTAAACCCTGAAGTCCTCTGAACAGATAAGGAATCATTAGCAGTATCGTCCTTATTGCTTGCCTAGGTCGTTGGCTCCATCTGGGGACATCTCTGACTGTCGGAAAGGTCAGGCAGAATTGAGAAGTAGCAAAGGTTGCTCTTGCTGTCCCCTCCTCTTACATATTTCTTAGGATGTCCCTCTCCGTTTAGCAACTTCATCTTCCCTCCCGACCTCTTGATACCGTGAGCGATGCTAACCTCCTGCCTGTATCTTGTCTCTTGGGAACTGTGCAAGGAAAACCCACTTCTCTGGTGTGTTTCCTTTGCTCTCACACTTCTGTCACACTCACAGCGCTCCTGACACCAGATGTGTGGGGCTTGGCCCCACCCCCCGACATCAAGTAAATTTGTGACACCAGCTGGTTGTCCTACATGGAATTTCATCCAGTTCTGACACCGTCTACCTGGAGATAACGTCGGATGCCACAGGTTAGGGCTTAGTCCCACAAGGCTGCCCCCTTCTACCTCACTTTCTTTTATCCTTCCTCCCTCCCTCCCCCTTCTCTCTTTCTTTCTTCCTTTCTCTCTCTCTCTCTCTGTCTCTCACCATGTGGCATGCAGGATCTAGTTCTCCAACCAGGGTTCAAACCCATGCCCTCTGCTATGGGAGCATGGAGTCTTACCCACTGGACCTCCAGGGAAGTTCCTTCTACCCCACTATACATTTTTTAAATTTTTAAGTTTTTTAGACTTAAAAAAGATACACTTATGACTGTGCTGGGTCTTCACTGCTGCACGCGGGCTTTCTCTAGTTGAGGCAAACGGGGGCTTCTCATTGCAGTGGTTTCTTTTGTTGTGGGCACAGGCTCTAGGGCGCTCAGGCTTCAGTAGTTGCAGCTCTGGGGCTCTAGTGCGTAGGCTCAGGAATTGCGGCTCATGGGCTTAGTTGCCTTACGGCATGTGGGATCCTCCCGGACCAAGGATCAAACCTGTGTCCCCTGCATTTACCATCCCCTGCATTGGAAAGTGGGTTCTTTAGCACTGAGCCACCAGGGAAGTCTCTCCCACTTCACTTTAGATGCCAATTTGCAAATCCTGGTTGCCACCTATGCTGCTGACTGATTGACTATAAATCGGAGGAGGTTCAACTAATCTGCTGCAGTGGCTCACAGACCTCAGGAACAGTTTCTTTACTATTTACTGGTTTATTATGCATGTGTGCTCAGTCATGTCTGACTCTTTGTGACCCCATACACCGTACCTGCCAGGCTCCTCTGTCCATGGAATTCTCCAGGCAAGAATACTGGAGTGGGTTGCCATTTCCTTCTCAAGGGATCTTCCTGACCCAGGGATCAAACCTGAGTCTCTGGTGTCTCCTGGGTTGGCAGGTGGATTCTTTACCACTAGCACAGCTGGGTGATCATCAACTCCATTTCCCCTCTTCTCTCTCTGGAGAATGTGAGGTGGGGCTGAAAATGCCAAGTTTCTAATCATGGCTTGGTCTTTCCAGAGACCAGCCCCCACCCAAGAACCTACCAGGAGCCACCTTATTACAGCAAAAGCATTGCTATCCACCCAGGAAATTCCAAAGGATTTAGGCATTCTGTGTCAGAAACCGGGGTCAAAGACCAAATATTGGAACAAAAGATGGTCCTAGTGCTCTTATCATGCGGGGAATTATAAGGGTTTTAAGACTCTGTGCCAGGAACTGGGAAACACATAAATACTTTTTCTCTTACCTCACAGGATTCAGAATACCACCTCCTCCAGAAAGTCTCTCCAGATACTTCTGGTCTCTCCCTCATCTGAGCCAGATAGGGGTTGGGGAGCTGTGTGAGGCAATGAAGGTATCAGTGAAATTAATAATTTCATTGTTGAATGAATTGCCGCCTTCACTTACTATACATGTGACCTTGGCAAACTACCTTTCTGAGCCTCAACATCTCTCTGTAAGTTAGTGACAATACATGATTTAACAGGCTAGTAATGAAGATTAAATGATATAACCAATAGGGATAGAATATGAAGAATGCTCAGTTAATAATAGTTTCCTTCCTTTAAACTCTCTAACTCGTTATCTGAGCTTTCAGTCTTGTGTTGTAGGTATTTGCATCATTCATTCATTCAAAAAATGTTTAAATAATTATGAAGCCAAAACGTGTTATGAAGAAAAGTAAAAACAAAAGAGGCTGTTTAGGAAAGACTTTACTGATAAAGCATCATTTAGGCAGAAAATAGAGGGAGTGGATCCTGAAAATACCAGAGAAGGAGGTTGGGGCAAGAGCAAAGTCCCTGAGACAGCAACATGCTGGTGTGTTTGAAGACTGAAGGCAGGAAGAGAAGGGGATGACAGAGGATGAGACGGTTGGATGGTATCACCTACTCGATGGACATGAGTTTGAGTAAGCTCCTGGAGTTGGTGATGGACAGGGAGGCCTGGTGTGCTGCAGTCCATGGGCTCACAAAGAGTCGGACATGACTGAGCAACTGAACTGAAGGAAGCCAAGGTGGCCAGATCAGAGTGAGCAAGAGACAGAGGGAGGAGGAGCAGAGAAGGAGCAGGGACCACATCACGTGAGGTTTTTGTAGACGGTGGCAAAGACTCTTTTTGTTTACTGGTGAGATGAGAAGTCGGCAGACAGTGATGAGCAGAGAGTGAAAGAACTGACATAGGCTTTAAAAGGATCACTTTGGGGGAACTTCCCTGTTATTCCAATGGTTGAGACTTCTCCTTCCAGTGCAGGGGGTACAGATTCAATCCCTGGTCGGGGAGCTAAGGTTGCACGTGCTTCATGGCCAAAAACCAAAACATAAAACAATACTGTAACAAGTTCAATCAAGACTTTGAAAATGGCCCACATAAAAAAAATCTTAAAAAATTCTTTGACTGCTATGTCCTGTGCCATTGACTGCATGGTAGCAAGGGTAGAAATAGGGAGATTGATTAGCAGGTTAGTGCAGTAACCCAGACAAGATATGCTAGTGGCTTGGACCAGAAAGGCAAATGGGGGTAGAAAGAATGGTCAAATTCTGAATATATATTGATTTGAAAGGAGAGCCAAGACTACTTTCTGGGGAGTAAGAGAAAGGCTTCACACTAGTATTTTTGGCCGAGGAACTGTGAAGATGGAGTTTTCATCATCAAAATAAGGAACCTACAGGGAAAAGTGGATTTGGGTGGGGCAAAGTGGAAATTACAAATTTGATTTTGTATTCATCCAGTTATTACTATTTGCCATGGTCTTAATTTGTTTCTAATAATCCACATTTCCTTATATTACTTTCCTTCAGCCTGAGAACTTCACTTAGCATTTTCTGTAGTGAAGATCTGCCAATGGTGATATTTTAGTTTATCTTTAACTGCTACTGCTAGGTCACTTCAGTCGTGTCCAACTCTGTGCGACCCCATAGATGGCAGCCCACCAGGCTCCCCCGTCCCTGGGATTCTCCAGGTAAGAACACTGGAGTGGGTTGCCATTTCCTTCTCCAATGCATGAAAGTGAAAAGTGAAAGTGAAGTCGCTCAGTCGTGTCTGACTCCTCGAGATCCCATGGACTGCAGCCTGCCAGGCTCCTCCGTCCATGGGATTTTCCTGGCAAGAGTACTGGAGTGGGGTGCCATTGCCTTCTCCCATCTTTAACTAGAGATATCTATTTTAACTTCAGTTTTAAAGAATATTTTTGCTGGGGTAGAATTCTGGGCCAAAAATTTTTACTTTCAGCACTTTAGAGATGTTTCTCCATTGTTTCCACTTCCCATCACCATTTTAAGTTTTATTAAGGTCAGTTCAATTAAGTTCAGTCACTCAGTCATGTCCGACTCTTTATGACCCCATGGACTACAGCACGCCAGGCCTCCCTGTGCATCACCAACTCCCGGAGTTTACCCAAACTCATGTCCATTGAGTCGATGATGCCATCCAACCATCTCATCCTCTGTCATCCCCTTCTCCTCCTGCCCTCAATCTTTCCCAGTATCAGGGTCTTTTCAAATGAGTCAGCTCTTTGCATCAGGTGGCCAAAGTATTGGAGGTTCAGCTTCAATATCAGTCCTTCCAATGAACACTCAGGACTGATCTCCTTTAGGATGGACTGGTTGGATCTCCTTGCAGTCCAAGGGACTCTCAAGAGTCTTCTCCAACACCACACTTCAAAAGCATCAATTCTTTGGTGCTCAGCTGTCTTCAGAGTCCAACTTTCACATCCATACATGACTCCTGGAAAAACCATAGCCTTGACTAGATGGGCATTTGTTGGCAAAGTAATGTCTCTGCTTTTTAGTATGCTATCTAGGTTGGTCATAGCTTTTCTTCCAAGAAACAAGAATCTTTTTATCTCATGGCTGCAGTCACCATCTGCAGTGATTTTGGAGCCCCCCAAAATAAAGTCTGCCACTGTTTCCACTGTTTCCCCATCTATTTACTATGAAGTGATGGGACCAGATGCCATGATCTTAGTTTTCTGAATGTTGAGTTTTAAGCCAACTTTTTCACTCTCCTCTTTCACTTTCATCATGAAGCTCTTTAGTTCTTCTTCACTTTCTGCCATAAGAGTGGTATCATCTGTGTGTCTGAGGTTATTGATATTTCTCCCAGGAATCTTGATTCCAGCTTGTGCTTCATCCAGCCCAGCATTCCTCATGATGTACTCTGCTGCTGCTGCTGCTGCTGCTGCTGCTGCTGCTAAGTCACTTCAGTCATGTCCAACTCTGTGCAACTCCATAGATGGCAGCCTACCAGGCTCCCGCATGCCTGGGATTCTCCAGGCAAGAACACTGGAGTGGGTTACCATTTCCTTCTCCAATGCATGAAAGTGAAAAGTGAAAAGTGAAAGTGAAGTTGCTCAGTTGTGTCCGACTCTTCATGACCCCATGGACTGCAGCCCACCAGGCTCCTCCATCCATGGGATTTTCCAGGCATATAAGTTAAATAAGCAGGGTGATAATATACAGCCTTGACGTGCTCCTTTCTCAATTTGGAACCAGTGTGTTGTTCCATTTCCAGTTCTAACTGTTGCTTCCTGACGTGCATACAGATTTCTCAGGAGGCAGGACAGGTAGTCTGGTATTCCCATCTCTTAAAGAATTTTCCATAGTTTGTTGTGATCCACACAGTCAAAGGCTTTGGCATAGTCAATAAAGCAAAAGTAGTTGTTTTTCTGGAGCTCCCTTGCTTTTTTGATGATCCAATGGATATTGGCAATTTGATCTCTATTTCCTCTGCCTTTTCTAAATCCAGCTTGAATATCTGGAAGTTCACGGTTCACATACTGTTGAAGCCTGGCTTAGAGAATTTTGAGCATTGCTTTGCTAGCGTGTGAGATGAGTGCAATTGTGCGATAGTTTGAACATTCTTTGGCATTAAGGTAGAGCTGATAAAATTATAAGATATCTAAAGTACATAACACAGTGATTTGATATGATATTTGTTAAGGTATAACTGATAAAATGATAGGATATCTAAAGTACATAACAGTGATTTGATATACGACCCATGGTGAAAGGTTGCCCCCATCTAGGTTGATTAGAACATCCATCACCTGATATATTTATCTTTTTTGGGGCTGGGTGAGAACATTTAAATTTTCCTCTCTTAGAAAATTTCAATTATACAATATAATGTTGTAACCTTTAGTCATCATGTTATACTGTAGAGCATCAGGGCTTATTTATTTTATACCTGAAAGTTTGTATACTTTTACCAACTTCTGCCTGTTTCTCTGACATATAGCCCCTGGCAACCACTCTTCTGATCTGTTTCTATGGGTTTGACCCCTGCCCTCTTTATTTAAGATTCCACATATAAGTGTAAGTGATACCATGAAGTGTTTGTCTTTGTCTGACTTATTTCACTTAGCACATTGCCCTCCAGGTTCATCCATACTGGTGCATATGACAGGATTTCCTTCTTTTTTAAGGCTTAACAGTATACTGTTGTACATATATACCACATTTTCTTTATCAATTCATATTTTGAAAGGCACTTAAATTGTTTCCATACCTTGGCTATTGTAAATAATGCTGCAATGAACATGTGGGTACAGATATCTCTTTGAGATAATGGTTTTACTTCCTTTGGATATATATCAAGATGTGGGATTGCTGGATCATATGGTAGTTCTATTTTTATTTTCTTGAGTAGCCTCCATACTACAGTGACTGTACCAGTATACATTCCCACCAACATTGTACAAGGGTTCCCTTTTCTTCACATCCTTACCACATTCTTCTCTCTCTCTCTCTCTTTTTTTTTTCTCATAATTTCTCTGATGATTAGTGATGCTGAGCACCTTTGCATGTACCTGTTGACAATCTGCCTATCTTCTTTGGAAAAATGTCTATTCATGTTATTTGTTCATTTTAAAATTGGGTTACATGGTCTTTTTCTATTGAGTTGTACAAATTTTTTTGTATGTTTTGGATATTAACCCCTTTTTGAATATTGGTGTCCATTATTTCTGGTGAGAAGTCAGGGTCATTTGAGTTGTTTTTCCTCTATACGGGGTTCCCTTGTGGCTCAGCTGGTAAAGAATCCGCCTGCAATGTGGGAGACCTGGGTTCAGTCCCTGAGTTGGGAAGATCCCCTGGAGAAGGGAATGGCTATCCACTCCAGTATTCTGGCCTGGAGAATTCCATGGACTGTGTAGTCCATGAGGTCTCACAGAGTGAGACACGACTTTCACTTTTCCCTCTATATGTAAAACATCTTTTTCCTCTGGTTACTTTCAAATTTTTCTCTTTATCTTTGATTTTTGGCAATTTAATTACAGTGTGCCTTGGGGAAATTTTCTTTGTATTTGTCTTGCTTGGGGTATACTGGGCTTCTTGAATTTGTAATTGTATATCTTTCACTTTGAGGGAATTTTGGCTATTTCTTAATTCTTTTTTTTCTGTCCAGCAGTCTCTCCCCTTTTTTTCCTGTGATTCTGGTTACATATGTTAAACATTTTGATAGTGTTTCTTACGCTCTGAGGTGCTGCTCATTTTTTTTCAACTTTTTTTCCTTCCTTGTCTTCAGATTGGATGCTTTATACTGATCTAACATCAAGGTCATTGACTCTTTCCTCTGTTTTCTCCATTCTGTTGTTAAGCCTAGCCAGTGAAGCTTTTATCTCAAACATTACCTTTCTCAGTTCTAGAGTTCCCATAGCTTTTTAAAAATAGAGTTTATTTTCCCCCAAGGTTTTCTATCTCTTCATTTGTTACAAACACACAACCACTTACCTCATGAAGTATAGTTATAACAGCTTATTTTAAAATTATAATCTACTGATTCTAATGTGTGGGTCATCTCAGTTTTCATTGATTGTCTTTTGAGTATAGGTCACATTTTCCACATTCCTCATGCATTGAGTACTTTGGGGATATTCTGGACTTGTGATTAAGTCATACGACTCTGGTTTCTGTTGTACAACTCCCCCCAAAACGCTGGACTGTTTGTTTGCTTTAGCAGGCAATCAACTTGATTGTATTATCAGACTATAAACTGTCTTTTAGGCCACAGTTCAAATCTCAGTCCTTTTATTCTTATCTGGGCCTCTTAAGCCTGCCTCATGTATTACATTTCAGGAACTGTCCAAAGATCTGGACAGAGCTTATACATAAAAATGTATGGCTTTTCATCTCTGGGTCTCTTTTCTTGAATTCCTCCCATCATTTTCTACAGGCTGTGGCTGCATTGAATTCTCTCCTTCGAATCGTCAGGCGAGAAGGACCACAGGTTTTCTATTATTTTAGCTGCCCTGTGTGACTCTACTGTGGCCTGCTTCAGGCTAAAAGCCATTTAAAAAAAAAAAAAAGGAAACATGCCCTATGCATTCTCTTTTTCCAAATGTTGATTCCTCTCCAGAAACTGCTTGCTTTTGTTCACTCTCCAGGGTAATTGGTAGTGTCTAAGAGTTCATAGTTGCTCTCTGCAGGAGTCTGTCTCCTATGAGCTTAACTGAACTATCCTGGAAACAGAACTGTTAACATTTTTGGTTTGGACACATTAAGTTGCAGAAGTCCATTAGACATCCATTCACTATCCAGTCAGAAATGCACCTGGAGCTTCTGGAGAGAAATTATTCAACATTTGAATGGATGGTGTATAAAGTTATGGGTGTAGGAAAATCAACCAAGATGTGAATATACCTATAGAAGAGGGAACCAAACCCAGTTGTGCTGGGATCCAGCCCCGGTGGATCCAGGGAATTTGAAGGGGGAGCTCCACCCGTGGCACAGTTGTATTCCAGGGCTTAATGATCAGTATAATGAGGAAGAATTAGCAAAGAAAGTCAAGAAAGAGTGGACAACAAAGGAAGAGAAAAACCAAGAGAGTGTTATCATGAAGTCCAAGTGAAGGAAAAATTTCTGGAAAAAAAAGGCAAGGCAGTCACCTGTATCCAATACCACCGATAGATTAAAATGAATAGTAAACACTGACTTCTGGGGGACTTCCCTGGCGGTCCAGTGGTTAAGACTCCACATTCCCAATGCAAGGGACATGGGTTGGATCCCTGGTCGGGGAACTAAGATCTCGCATGCTGCATGGTATGGCCAAACAAATAAATAAAAACTGACTTCTGGATTTAGCAACAGGAAGGTCATTGGTAAACCTAAAATAATTGTGTTGTTCAAGTGGGGTCAGTTCAGTTCAGTTCAGTCACTCAGTCTTGTCTGACTCTTTGCTACCCCATGGACTGCAGCACGCCAAGCCTCCCTGTCCATCATCAACTCCCAGAGTTTACTCAGACTCATGCCTGTTGAGTCGAAGATGCCACCCAACCATCTCATCCTCTGTCTTCCCCTTCTCCCACCTTCAAATTTTCCCAGCATCAGGGTCTTTTCAAATGAGTCAGCTCTTCGCATCAGGTGGCCAAAATATTGAAGTTTCAGCTTCCACATGATTTCCTTTAGGATGGACTGGATGGATCTCCTTGCAGTCCAAGGGACTCTCAAGGGTCTTTTTCCAACACCACAGTTCAAAAACTGTGGAGTCAGAATTCACTGAAAGTGGAGTCAGAACTCACTGAAATAAAGTGAGGAATTGAAGTCCAGGAGAATGGAGAAATCTATCAGGGAATTTTACCATCAAAGAAGAAAGAAAGATGTGATTGAAACTGGAAGGGGTTGTGTGACATCAAGAAATTTTGCTTTGCTTTTTGACATAAGGAAAAATTAGACCATGTTAGTTTGCTAAAGTAGAAAGTAATTGAGAGGAAATAACTGGTGTGTTGAGAGAGAGAGGACAGGCTTCTGTGCACATGTGGGGAGTTGGTCTTAGATAAAATCATGAGCAGCTCTTTCAGAGCAGCTGGAGGCAAGAAAGGAAGCTGTTAGATGTCGGATGTGATGGGGGTGGGAAGGTCTATTATGAGAGGACCCAGAAGAGGGACAAGTAGAAAGAGGCAGCACACCAAAAAGAAATCCCCTTCACTTCTTAAACCAGTTTGTATCAGATTTTGTGTTGCTTAGGGTCAAAATTATCCTAAATGATAAATATAGTTCTTATGAATCTTTCAAAAATGAATTTTCATAGACCAGAGCATTACCGTTTATAAGAAATGACCACAAGGGACTTCACTGCTGGTCTAGTGGCTGAGAATCCGCACTGCCACTGCAGGGGGCCTGAGTTTGATTTCTGGTCAGTAAACTGGATCCCACGTGCTGCAACTAAGAATTCACATGCTGCAACTGAAGATCCTGCATGCTATAACTAAGACCTGGTACAGTCAAATAAATATCTATATATCTATAAAGAAATGGCTATAAAGTAATAAACTTTCTTATTAATGGACAGGTCAGAAGTTCTGAGTCCAAATGGGTATTTACTATGCTTTCATTTACTTCTGGGAACCAATTCCAAAGAATGTCACACCTCAAAATATCTTTGGACTCTATTCTATTTTGAATTCCTTTAAAAATCTGTTACACATTTTGAGTACTCTCAAAGATGACAGATTTGGTCTTTTGTTGGTAGATTTGGTGTTGGAAATATACATAAGCTATTTGGGGTTGAGTCTGGCAAAAACCTTTTTATTTTTAAGGTTTTTAAAAAATTTTGGCCATGCTGCACAGCATGTAGGATCTTAGTCCCCTGACCAGGGGTTGAATCTGCACACTCTGTACTGGAGACCTTCCCAGGTGGCACTAGTGGTAAAAAAAAAAAAAACCAACAACAACAAACCTGCCTGCTGATGAAGGAGACATAACAGATGTGGGTTTGATCCCGGGAAGATCCTCTGGAGGAGGGCATGACAACCCACTCCAGTATTCTTGCCTGGAGAATTGCCATGGACAGAGGAGCCTGGTGGACCACAGTCCATAGGGTTGAAAAGAGTTAGACACGACTGAAGTGACTTAGCACACACACACTTAACTCTGCATTGGAAGCACAGAGTCTTAACCACTGGACCTCCAGAGAAGTTCCTGGCAAATATCTTTTTAGATCAAAACTTGTTCCATGGGAAGTCCAGTGCAACCTGGAGCCTGAGTATGGGAAAGAAAAGTCACTATCCAGAGCTTGTCCTTTTGGAGTAAAAAAGTCATCTCAAATCCTTCTTAGTTAGCCTGACCATTCAACCCTGTGGATTATTTTCTGCAGGCATCATACTGCTGATGGCAAGGAAAACAGCCAATGTGGACTTCATTTCTGATGTGCAGAAAGTTAAATTTTCTGCTTTGAGACAGGATTATCCTCAGATGTGTGTGAGGCAAGAGAGCCAAAGAAGGATCTCCTCTTCCCATTTATCTTTCACAGGGAGTCTGCGCCTTTCTTACTTCGCTTCCTCTCTCTCTTCCTCACCCCCTTTCTCGTTCTCATGCCCCTCCTCCCCTTTGTTATGGAACTGTAATTGACGTATAGCAATATAAGTTCCAGGCGCACAACGTTGTGGTTGATATTAATTATCACCACAGTAGGTCCAGTTACCATATGTCAGCATACAAAGATACAATATTATTGACTATATTCCCTGAGTTGTTCATTTCATCTCTATGACTCATTTATTTTATAACTGGAAGTTTGTACCTTCTAATCACCTCACCTGTTTCACCCATTCCCACCTATTCCTCTCTGCTTTAGCAACCATCTGTTTGTTTTCTGTATCTATGAAATTGTTTTGTCTATTCATTTGTTTGGTTTTTAGATTCTACGTACAAGTGAACTCATACAGTGTATATCTTTCTATGTCTGATTTATTTGACTTAACATAATACCGTCCAGGTCCATCCACGTTGTTGCAAATGACAAAATTTTATTTTTTGTGGCTGAATAGTATCCCATTGTATATATACACCACATCTTCATTATCCACTCATCTATCAACTGACCCTTAGGTTGCTTTCATATCTTGGTTATTGTAAATAATACTAGTATGAACATTGCGTACACATAACTTTTCAAACTAGGGTCTTTATTTTCTTTGGAAAAATACCCACAAGTGGAATTGCTGGATCTTATGGCAATGGCACCCCACTCCAGTACTCTTGCCTGGAAAATCCCATGGATGGAGGAGCCTGGTAGGCTGCAGTCCATGGGGTCGCTAAGAGTCGGACATGACTGAGCGACTTCACTTTCACTTTTCACTTGCATGCATTGGAGAAGGAAATGGCAACCCACTCCAGTGTTCTTGCCTGGAGAATCTCAGGGATGGGGGAGCCTGGTGGGCTGTCATCTCTGGGGTCGCACAGAGTCGGACACGACTGAAGTGACTTAGCATAGCATAGCATAGCATGGTAGTTCTATTTTTAATTTTTTGAGGAACCTCCATACAGTTTTCCATAGTGGCTGTACCAATTTACATTCCTACCAGCAGTGCACAAGGATTCCCTTTTCTCTGCATCTTTGCCAATACTTGTTATTTTTGTTTGTTTGTTTGTTTTTGATAATAACCGTTCTAACAGATGTGAGATGATATCTCGTGGTTTTGATTTGCATTTGCCTAGTGAGCATCTTTGCATGTATCTGTTGGTCATCTGTATGTCTTCTTTGAAGAAATATCTACATATTCAGATCCTCCGCCCATCTTTTAATCTGTTTTGTTTTTTGAGTTGTATGAGTTTTTGTATATTTTGGATATTAACCCCTTATCAGATATATAATTTGCAAATATTTTCTCTCACTCGATAGACTGCCTTTTTGTTTTGTTAGTGATTTCCTTTGCTGTGCAAAAGCTTTTAGTTTGATACGGTCCTATTTGTTTATTTTTGCTTTTGTTTCCCTTGCCTGCTGTGACTGATGTCAAAGGATGTACTTCATATGTTTTTTCCCAGGAGTTTCATAGTCTGAGGTCTTACATTTACATTTTTAATCCATTTTGAGTTTATTTTTATATATGGTGTGAGAAAGTAGTCCAGTAGGATTCTTCTGCATGTAGCTGTCTAGTTTTCCCAACATCATTTATTGAAGAGTCTTATCTTTTCTCCATCATATATTCTTGCATCCTTTGTCTTAGATTAACTGATCATGTAAGGGTGGGTTTATTTCTGGGCTCTCTGTTTTGTTCCATAGATCTATGTGTCTGTTTTTGTACCAGTACTATACTGTTCTGATTACTATAACTTCATAGTATACTTTGAAATCAGGGAGAATGATACCTCCAGCTTTTTCTTCTTTCTCAAGACTGTTATGGCTATTTGAGGTCTTTTGTGTTTCCATACAGATTTTAGAATTATTTGTTCTAATTTTGTAAAAAATGCCATTAGACTTTGATAAGGATTCCATTGAATCTATATATTACCTTGGATGGTATGGTCATTTTCCCAATATTAATTCTTCCAATCTGTGAGCACAGTATGTCTTTTTATTTGTGTCATCTTCAATTTCTTTCATCAATGTCTTAGAATTTTTTTGAATACAACTCTTTTACCTCCTTGGTTAGATTTATTCCTAGGTGTTTTATTCTCTTTGATGGAATTTTAAAATGTGATTGCTTTCTTAATTTCTCTTTTGATACCTCATTTTTAGAGTATAGAAATACAACACATTTATGTATATTAATTTTGTATCCTGCAACTTTACTGAATTTATTTAAGCTAATAATTTTTGGTGGTGTCTTTAGGATATCCTGAATATTCATTGGAAGGACTGATGCTGAAGCTGAAACTCCAATACTTTGGTCACCTGGTGCAAAGAACTCACTCATTGGAAAAGACCCTGATGCTGGGAAAGACTGAAGGCAGGAGGAGAAGGGGACAACAGAGGATGAGATGGTTGGATGGCATCACCGACTCAATAGGTATGAGTTTGAGTAAACTCTGGGAGTTGGTGGTGGACAGGGAGGCCTGGAGTGCTGCGATTCATGGGGTCGCAAAGAGTTGGACATGACTGAGTGACTGAACTGAACTTAGGATATCATGTCATTTGCAAACAGTGACAGTTTTATTTCCTCTTTTTCAATTTTGATTATTTTATATCTTTTTCTGTTTGATTACTGTGGCTAGGACTTCTAATACTATGTTGAATAAAAGTAGTGAGAGTGGACATCCTTGTTTTGTTCTTGATCTTAGAGGATATGCTTTCAGCTCTTCACTACTGAGTATGATGTTAGTGGTGGGGTTCTTATGCTGTGCTGTGCTCAGTCATATCTGACTCTTCATGACCCCATGTACTGTAGTCCACCAGGCTTCTCTGTCTGTGAAATTTTCCAGGCAAAAGTTACCTGATCCTACTCCAAGAGATCTTCCCAACCCAGGGATCAAACCCGCATCTCTTGTGTCTCCTTCATTAGCAGGTGGATTCTTTGTTTTTCTAATTCCTTTATGTGTAAGGTGAGATGGTTTATTTGAGATATTATTTGCTGTTGTAGGTCTGAATCACTATAAGCATCTCTCTTAGAATTGCTTTTCCTACTTATCATAGATTTTGGATCATTGTGCTTCCATTTCCTCTTGTCTCCAGATTTTTAAAAATTTTCTTTTTTATATTTTCAGTGATCCATTGGTTGTTTAGTAGCATGTTGTTTAACCTCCACATGTTTGTGTTTTTGTTTTTTTTTTGTAGTTTCTTTCTTATAGTTGATTTCTAATCTCACTTCATTGTGGTCAGAAAAGATGCTTGATTGATTTCAGTCTTCTTAAATTTATTGAGACTTGTTTTGTGGCCTAATAGGTGATCTTTCCTGGAGAACATTCAATGTGCACTTGAAAACAATATGTATTCTGCTGCTTTTGAATGAATATTTTATGTCAAAAGTCCTGTATGTATTTAATCTGTCTGATCTGTGTCATTTAAGATCAGAGTTTTCTTTGATTATCTGTCTGAATGATTTGTCTGTTGATGTCAGTGGGATGTTAAAGTCCCCTAGTGTTACTGTCTTACTGTTAGTTACTTCCTTTATGTTTATTGATATTTGTTTTATGTGTTTAGATACTCCAGGGTTGGGTGTGTATATATTTATAACTGCTATGTTTTTTTGTTGGATTGATCACTCGATCATTATGTAATATTCTTCTTTGTCTTATTAGTCTTTGTCTTAAGTTCCATCTTGTATGATCGTATTGATAGTGCAGCTTTCTTTTTGCTTCCATTTGCATGGAATATCTTTTTTCATCCTCTTACTTTCAGCTTGTGTGTACCTTTAGATCTGAAGTGAGTCTCTTATAGGCAGCGTATATATAAGTCTTTTTTTCTTTTTTAATTCCATCAGCCACTCTATGTGTTTTGATTGAAACATTTAGTTTATTTACATTTAAAGTAATTATTGATAGTTAGGTCCTTATTACCATTTTGTTAATTGCTTTCTGTTGTTTTTATAGTTCTTTGTTGTTCTTTTCTTCTTTTGCTCTCTTCTCTTGAGATTTGATGACTATCTTTAGTGTTATTTTTAATTTCCTTCTCTTTTTTGCATGTACATATTATAGATTTTTGGTTTGTGGTTGCCATGAGATTTATAATAGCTCTAACTGTGTATAAAAGCCATATAACATATATACATGATTATTTTAAGTTGATCTCTTAAATTTGTACACATTCTAATAAACCTGCATTTTTATTCTCCTTGTCACATTTAATGTTTCTGAAATCATATTTTACATATTTCTGTTTTGTGTATCCCTTAACTACTTATTGTGGATACACATGATTTTTACTACCTCTGTCTTCTAACATTCCTACTAGCTTTATAAGTGGTTGATCTGCTACTTTTACTATGTATTTACATTTGCCAATGGTATTTCAGTTTATATTCTTCAGTTCTGATTGATTCTTCTTTATATTTTCTAATTCTTTGTTAAACTTCACACTATGTTCATCCATTCTCCTGAATTCATGGAGCATCTTTATGATCATTAACTTGAACTCTTTATCAGATAGATTACTTATCTCCACTTTGCTTAGTTCTTCTTCTGGGATTTTATCTTGTTCCTTCATTGGGAACATATCCCTGTTACCTCATGTTGATTTTCTGTTTTTATTTGTATGTATTAGATAAGTTGGTTGCATTTCACAATCTTGAATAAGTGGCCTTATGTAGGAAACATCCTCTGGGATCCAGCAGCATACTTCCTTTTGGTCACCAGAGTTACATGCTCTAGGGGTGCCTATGAGCTGCATGGATCCTCCTGTTGTAGCATGTTGACTACCATGGCACACTGGTAGCTGGGGCTAGCCACCATCCCTGTTGGCTGTCAGGCCCTACTTTGTATAGAGGCTACTGGCTGCTACCTGGAGGGTAGCCTCAGGACTGGTGCCAAATGACTGGTGAGTGGTAAGACCCTGATGCTAATAGGCTAAAGAGTGGATTCCAAAATGGCACGTGCCAGCACCAGTGTATTTGGGATAGAATGAGCTCCCCAAAATGCTGCCACCAGCATCTTTGTCTTCAGCAGGAGTCCCATTTGCCTCCTGCCTCTCTGGGGAGGCCCTCTAAAATCAGCAAGTGGATTTAACCCCAAGCTCCTTTCAAATTACTGCCTCTGTGCTTGATCTCAGAGCAGCTGAGATTTTGTGCATCCTTTAAGAGTAGAGTCTGTTTCTTACAGTCCTCTGACTCTCCTGTGTGCAAGACGCCTGACCTTCAACACCAGGTGTTCTGTGGGTACATCTTCCCATTGCAGGACCCCTAGGGTCGAGGAGCCCCATGTATGGCTCAGGCCCCTCATTCTTTGGGAGTAATCTCTGCAACCATGATTATCTCTCATTTGTGGGTCACCTACACAGGAGTAAGCGTCTTGACTACACTATATCTCTCCCTTCATACCTGTCTTTTGTAGTTTCTTCTTTACACCTTTAGTTGTGAAAAATCCTTCCTGCTAGTCTCGGTCATCCTCATCACCCTGTAAACAGTTGTAATTCTGGTGTACCAGTCAGAGGAGGAGCTCAGGGTCTTCCTATTCTGCAGTCTTAACCATAAACCCAAATCTGCATCTTTAGCTAAAACAAAGTCGCCAGCAGGCATTTGGACTGTTAATTTTCTCGAAAACTTTGAATTCCCCAATGAAAACTACTCATTGGTCTTCCCTGGTAGCTCAGACAGTAAAGAATTCACCTGCCATACAGGAGACCCAGGTTTGATCCCTGGGTCAGGAAGATCCCCGGAGGAGGAAATGGCAACTCATTCTAATATTATTGCCTTGGAAATCCCATGGACAGAGGAACCTGGTGGGCTGCAGTCCATAGGGTCGCAAAGAGTCAGACACGACTGAGCGACTAAGCACACACAAAGGAAACTACTCAGGAAGTGTGGAATACAAACTAGAATAGGGGTCAGAAGCTACTGGCTCAGTTTTGGCTCTTGCATTTATTAGCCCCTGCAACCTTGGATAATAAACTCACGGGGGCCCCAATTTCTCCATCTGTAAATAGCAGTGATTCATATTCAACCCAAGAAGGTTAAAAGAGGAAGGGTTTATGAAAGCACCTAGCAACATGCAATAAAGGAGTCATCTTGCTCAAGTTCAGATCCTGGCTCTATTGTACTAGCTATGTGACTTCAGGCAAGTTACTTAGCTACTCCGCCTCAATTTCTGGGTAAACAGACATAATAATAATACCCACCTCATAGATTTTATATCAATCAGAGTTTAGTGCAGAAAACAGCAGAGAAACAGTTTCTGCCTTCCTTCTGTATTCCAAAATTCCTTCTAATTGGTGGAACCTATTTCATATCCAGAGCCTCAGCTGCAAGCTCCTTTCCAGCCTCTGTAGTAGGAAGGACACAGAAGGAGGATGCTGTGGGGGCTGAGGAAGTCAATGCACACATACCTCCCGAGTTCCCATGAGGATGAAGTGAAATGATGTGTATGAGGGTTTGGTAAGGGTTCAGTAAACACTAGCCACGGTTACTTTCAGCACACAGATAATGCTTGAAATATATTTCTTTATTCATTTGTAATAGATCAGAATATAATCTACTCTGTCTACACAAAGAGCAACCCTCTACTTCCATGTATTATGGACCCAGGTTTTCCCACAGCAAACTGAAGGTCTGAGTTTCCCTATTTCAATCAATATTATTCAGGCTTTAGACACTGGTGTCTACTGTGGACCGTTGCTGCCCTTCTTTGAGAAAACTACTGAATGATTTGAGATAATGTGTGTAGAATGTAAAATGTTCTCAATATCTTTGGAGAGATACTTAAGAAACTATGACAGTAGTTTCAATGGTGTATGCAGAGCTGGGGGTGGGGACTGGTTGCGTGGGGAAAAGAAGGGGGAGATTTGCATTTCACTTTCAGTGAGAAGAGTTGACATTGTCTGGTTCCTTTGAATTTTGTGATATGTTTATATATTACCTATTTCAAAAATTATAGAAAAGGTAAATCTTTGAAGCATTTTCTGATTTATTATTGGCATTCCACTTCAGAACAAAGCCATCCTAGGATCAAGCTACTTGAGTCATAGCATCCTGGTTTTTAATGCCCATTTAGGGCACTCATCACAAATCAGCTGCCTGCAGTACAGGAGACCAGGGTTCAATCCATGGGTATGGAAGATCCCCTGGAGAAGGAAAAGGCAACCCACTCCAGTGTTCTTGCCTGGAGAATTCCATGGACAGCTAGGCTACAGTCCATGGGATCACAAAGAGTTGGGCACAACTAAGAGACTAACACATGCACTCATCAAAAATCAGGGTGGGTAGAAATGGATTATTTACAGAAGTTCCAGTGTGAAAGGCAAAAAGCAGTGTATAATTCTGCCCCAACTCCAGTTCTTTTTTTTATGATTTATAAAAAACCCATTTTACTTCCAATAAACGCTCTTATTTTCCAGAGGTTTTAACTTCTAATACATTTAAGGATAGTCTTATTATGGATAAAGATAGTGAAAATTTATCAATGTAAAATGACATCCTTTAGAATTTTCATGCCTTTAGAATTTACCAGGACTACTCATGCTCTTGCCAGTGTATTTTTATTGACATCATATTTATTCTCTCTTGATCATCTTTTTCTGAATCTATGAAGGCATCTAGAATATACCACTGTGGCATAAAGATTATTTTGAGCTGAAGATGTCTAAGAAACAACAGAGGTTAAAAAAAAAAACTTCATCTGAACCGCCTCCCATCCCCACTCTCTGCCTAAAAGCAGACACTTCAAAAAGAATTCAAATGCCTCAAATCCTTTTTAAGGAAGATTTTCAGATGAGAAATTGCATTAAACAGGCATTGTCACAAGATTATCATAACTCCCATCTATTTTCCTAAAGGTCCATTTTGTCTTCCCTAAAAGTCATTTGTATGACTGTTAAGTATCCTTTCCCCCCTCCTCTTCCCCTATTAAGATGGTATATAAACTAAATTCTAGCCATTTCTTTTTTTTTTTAATTTCAAGTTTATATTTTTTTATTTTATTTTTTAACTTTACAATATTGTATTGGTTTTGCCATATATCAACATGAATCCGCCACAGGTATACACGTGTTTCCCATCCTGCACCCTCCTCCCTCCTCCCTCCCTGTACCATCCCTCTGGGTCGTCCCAGTGCACCAACTCCAGTTCTTGTGAAACAGTGTCTAAACAATCTGCTCCAGCCCTTAGGTAAGCCCGAAAGGGTACTTGTGTTCTCCAATTCGATGGCCAGATACCTTCCAGCAGGTCACTGAGGACTAGCTGCTTCTAGTAGGCAGCTCCTGCAAGGAGAATAGCTCAGCATAAACCACACCATTGTGCTTCTGTTTTTTTCCCCCCTCTTTGGTCAGTTTCTTCAGTCTGCAGATAATAGTAAAGGAACATATTTAACAGATTACATAATTCAGGAAATGGGGAAGGGATACGGATTATGCAGCTAGTTCCTTGCCATAACTCGGGCACTTAGGTAATCTTGGGTGAAAGGTATCAAGGAGCTGAGGTGGAAGGGTCAAAGGAACAGACCTGGTCATGGGGCAGACTCCAGAGGCTCAGTGGCTGTAGAAAGAAGTTTCTGGCTTAATCCCAGGGTGAATTAAGGCCTGTGATCAATGAAATTACCAAGACAGTAGCTGTCATCATGGAGAGGTATTTCTCCAAGTGGCAGGATACTCAAGGAAACAATTTCATCTGAGAAGACAGACACCATCTTCCTGACGAAAGTCTGGGATCTGCCAGTGCATTCTGCCACTGCCTCCTTGATTTGTGTACAGCTGCTAGCATAACTGACGCCATCTTTGACCCTTACAGTTTCTCCTGTCCTTTGGCTGACCCTACCCAGGACTGTGCTGTGCATGAATCACTCTTCTGTCATCAAGGGCTTTGTAGTTAATAGATATTGCTTAATAATGATTAGGACTGAGTAGCCACTGTGCTCTGTTAGTCCCCAAACAATGATAAAGACCTTTGGTGACATATTCCTGGAGCTCATGTGACTTGTTACCCATCATAGGAATGTGTGTCCGATTTCCAAGCTCCTACCCCAACACCTTTCAGTCTTTTTGCAGTCCTTGCATCTCCATTGGACTGCAAGGGGATCCAACCAGTCCATCCTAAAGGAAATCAGTCTGTATATTTATTGGAAGGCTGATG
Source organism: Bos mutus (assembly GCF_027580195.1). NCBI lineage: Eukaryota > Metazoa > Chordata > Mammalia > Artiodactyla > Bovidae > Bos > Bos mutus. The sequence goes on from NC_091627.1 coordinate 35,499,147, forward strand.
CTGAAGCTGAAGCTCCAATACTTTGGCCACCTGATGTGAAGAACTGACTCATTGGAAAAGACCCTGATGCTGGGAAAGATTGAGGATGAGAGGAGAAGGTGGTAACAGGGGATAAGATAGTTGGATGGTGTCACTGACGTGATGGACATGAGTTTGAGTAGGCTCTGGGAGTTGGTGATAGACAGGGAAGCCTGGTGTGCTGCAGTCCATGGGGTCGCAAAAAGTCAGACACAACTGAGCAACTGAACTGAACTGAACCCCTACACCCCAGGTCAACTATAAAGTTGTCCCAGTGGTGCTTTGGCAGCACAGAGTGTAGCTGCAAGTGATTCTAGATCATTGCCTGCCTGATCAGATCCCACCCTGTGAGTAGGTTACCCTGCAACAAACTGATCCATGGATTATATGGAGCTGCTGCTGCTGCTGCTGCTGCTAAGTTACTTCAGCCATGTCCGACTCTGTGCGACCCCATAGATGGCAGCCCACCTCAATTTTCAGTCTCCAGATGCTGTATCAGTTTGGTGGGCACTTTTGTTCTCTCTGTCCTCCAACAACTGGGAACAGAGCCCATCAAAGTTTGGTCCAGGAGGTTGGCTTTTATTCACCAATTTCACATCATAAATCAGCACATGCACACATATTATATGTGGACTTACCCATTATTGAAACTAAACTTTAAAGAAATAGTTTGTAGTAAGTTGCGATGCACTCTTTGTTTTTTTTTTGCTGGTCACAACCAATCAAATTGATTTCATAACCCACCAATGGGTTCCAACCAGTAGTTTGGAAAATACCACCCTAACCACATAAGCTAATCAGTTCTGGGTCTCTCTGTTCTCAAGGGTGGGGAGCCACACAAGATCCCAAGAGTCTCTTACACAACATATTATCTCAGTATATCTATCCATCCCCCACTATTTGCATATACAAACTTCAGAGTGCACTTATGTAAATGCACACTTTGTTCTCCTTGACCTAACCTCAAATAGCCTCACTCTCCTGACAGTGGAGCCACAGTGCTGAGTTCACCTCTTTATTCCTTGCTTCTGTCCTTTGAACCCAGCACTCCGCCTTTTCCACTCAATCCCCATGGGAGGTCCCGGAAGGTAAAATATTTGAGTCACAGAATGTCAAGGATGAAAGAGACCTTAAGAATCATGTAATACAACCACCTCTTTGATGCGTCTTGGTAGTCTCCGGTCTCTGATTGCATTCCTCTAAGGACAGCAAGCTCAGTACTGCCAGGGACAGCCCCTTCCCTCCTCGGACAATATTAGTTAAACCAAAATCTGTCTACCTATGCTTCCATTTATTACTTTTTGTGTCAAAATTAGACTTCTTGGAACAGTGCCTGGCACAGAATGATAAATATTTGTTACTAGTATGAAAAACCTAGACAGTATGCTAAAAAGGAAAGACATCACTTTGCCGACAAATGTCCGTATAGTCAAGGCTATGGTCTTTCCAGTAGTCATGAACGGTTGTGAGAGCTGGACCATAAAGAAGGCAGAGCACCGAAGAATTGATGCTTTCGAACTGTGGTGCTGGAGAAGACTCTTGAGAGTCCCTTGGACTGCAAGGAGATCAAGCCAGTCCTTCTCAAAGGAAATCAACACTGAACACTCTTTGGAAGGACTGACGCTGAAGCTGATGCTCCAATACTTTGGTCACCTGATGCAAACAGCCGACTCATTGGGAAAGACCCTGATGCTGGGAAAAATTGAGGGCAGAAGGAGAAGAGGGTGACAGAAATTGAGATGGCTAGATGGCATCAATGATACAATGGACATGAACTTGGGCAAACTCTGGGAGATGGTGAGGGACAGAGAAACCTGGTGTGTGGCAGTCCACGGGGTTGTGAAGAGTCAGACCTCACTAGACAAATGAACAACAGTGCAACTAGCAGTGGTTGTGTTAGTGCTATAAATAGTAATAACTAATCTCTAACCCTTTTCTCACACAGCTGCTCTTCACGTGTTCAAAGGAAGGCATTGTGTTGCCCGAGTCTTGTCTTTTCTCTGCTAAACACCCACAATTCCATCCGTCCTTTCTGTAGTGTGCTTTCCTGTGCTTTCCCATCCAGTTCACTGTCCTCCCGATGCAGCTGGGTCTCTGACAGGTTGATGAAGTGAAGTGAAGTCGCTCAGTCGAGTCCGACTCTTTGCGACCCCATGGATTGTAGCCCACCAGGCTCCTCCGTCCCTGGGATTCTCCAGGCAAGAACACTGGAGTGGGTTGCCATTTCCTTCTCCAGGGGATCTTCCCAACCCAGGGATCGAACCCAGGTCTCCTGCATTGCAAGCAGACGCTTTAACCTCTGAGCCAGGTTGATACTTCCTCTGAAAACACCAGCCTTCAGAATTAGCCCCAGGCTTCCCCAGTGGCTAAGAATCTGCCTGCCAATGCAGGAGACACGCAGGAGATGTGGAGGAGTCTGATGGGCTACAGTCCATGGACGGAGGAGTCTGGTGGGCTACAGTCCATGGGGTCGCAGAGTTGGACACGACTGCACACGCAGGCACTCCCCGTGTGGGGCACCAGGGCAGAGAACAGAGACTTGCACCTCCTGTGACCTGAGACCTTGGTGGCTAATTATGCTGCCCAGGATTAATTAATAGCCCACATCAGAGCAGAGAGAGCCCTGCACCCACAAATAATGGAAGAATGGGAGAGATGGCATCCCTCCCTCCAGAGCACATTCCCCTGGGGGAAATGACCAGCTGCTGTCCTGGAAGGAATGAGGCCTGCAGGCATGTAGTGGGCCCGCCCAGGAAGAATTAAACATCCCATGGCTGCCCCAGGGAGTCTCAGTGTGGTCCAGCGGTGGGGCTGTGATGATCTTGGGAGGAAGCACTTACCCTGCTCCAGCCAGTTATCACCATGCAGGAATGTAGGCCCTTGTGTTTCAGGATCATCCACCTTTTCTAAAAAGCCAGAAATATGAAGCTTTAAAATAGAATCATCCCACTTGAAAAAGTCAGCTAGTTCCAATTTTTCCCCCCCAAATATGGTGTGAGGCAAAAATGTCCAGGCTAGACCAAATGGTGTGACCTCAGCTCTCCTATTAGACTTCTGTTCTCTATCTGCAGAGCAGAGGGCTTTGGAGGGTGAGGCTGGGACTCAGTGGAGCCTGATGACTTCCAGGCTGGAGCCACCCTCCTCTTGCTTCAGTCTCTCCAGACAGTTTTCGAGCCACGTGGCAGCCAGCGCGAAACTTGGAAAAACAGCTCTGTTATCTGAGCAGCCCGAGGGAGCTTGCCTGAGTCTCACACGAGTGTTTTCTGGGCAGGTGGAGAGGGCAATTAAGCCTGCCATATGGGGTGGAGGAAGGTTTTAAATGGAATCCACCCTCTCCTCCTGCAAGAGGCGGAAACACTGCCACCTAGTCAACATCACCTGCTCCGTGGGGCTGGGAATCAGGCTTTCCTCGGCCCCTGGCTTCCTGAGTGACCTCATCTCTCCTTCCTCGTGACTTCGAAGTAATGAACATAAAAATGCTTTTGTGTGTTTTCAGGTATAAAGCATGCAAGACAGGGCCAAAATGTAATCGGTTTTCCTAAAATTTTTTATTTATTATGGGATCCACAGAACTATAGATTTTTAGGGCAAAAGGGAGCCTTTCAACTGGTGAGCTGGCCAGATGGGATAAACTGAGGCAGAGCATCATTTGCCTAAAGTCTTGCTGTTGGCTCACTAGTTCCTTTATTTCATGTCATCCTCCCTGTGATTTGAAAAAATGAACCCGTTTCCCCTCACCCGATCCCACCACTCACAGCTGGTCTGGTTAACTCACCTTTGCCATAGTATCATATCTTGTGCAGAGTATAAAATTTGGATAAAATATAAATAAATTTTAAGATATAATTTTATTTTAAAAAGTAAAATAATTAATAAAGCCTTTATTTATACGTAACACATGAAATAATGAGAGTCCCCAAAAGTTTTAAAAATTCTTCACCGATTGCATGATTTGAAACCTGGCAGGCCAAGTGAATGATAAACTGTTAATCCTACTACCATATGGAGCTACGGCTTCAGTGAGTAAACAAAAACTACTACCGGACACTGGCAGAATTGGTTTTAATTTGCATGAGCTTCAAAATGTGCAGGTTTCCAAAAGTCATGTTTCACGTACAATGAAGTGCCTGGTACTCCATTGAACAGGTTTTATTGTTTTCCCGATTGATGAAGCCTGCTCTGATCTGAGAGCTCTTGGTGATGAGGGAGACATTGTTGGCTCCCTTCCCAACAGCTATTCCTGCTTTTTATCTTGTGAGTAGAATCCCACTTTTGCTTAGATATTGATCAACAATATGTTCAAAGAAGGTGGTACGAACCCTAAGAGATGAGTCATGCTTGCTCTAGGCCAGACATGGTAATACCATCTCCCTTGCCAATGACTGATCCAGTTCTGCCCCTGAGGAGGAGTCAGCTGGAGACCTCTGGGAATGATTTCCTCTGACAAAAACCAGACATACACCAGAACAGCCACGTTTCTGTCCTGCCTTTGGACATTGTTATATAAACATGAGATGCTTGGAGATGTGGCAGCTATTTTGCAACCATGAGGGAAAGCAAAAGAGACTTGCAGAGAACTATATGCCAGGCTGAAACATGTGTTTTATGGTAAAAATAAAGGGACAGGTAAGAAAAGGGAATAGACACAGAAATGTGAGGCATATAGGGCTGAGGCCCTATATGCCTCCCAGCAAGTCAGGACCAAAGCTGAGGTGACACTGGGCTCCCCCTCTTAGCCCTGGAAAGAAAGGAGCTCTTTTTCCTGCACCAGGGATATGAAAGAAACATACGTAACTGGAGTGGGAGTGAAGGGTTCTCAGAAGGTGTGGGGGACCCAGAGTGTCCTGTGCACCCTGAGGGGAGTGTGTGGAACACTCCTGCATGTGTCACACGCAAGGGGGCTCCAGAGAGAACATGAGAGGGTCCTTGTGCCCCATACTTATGTATGGAGTTGTGTGACAGTGTGGAAAATCTTCTCCCCTGGAAATGAAGCTATTCATCAATTCACTCAGTCATTTTATTAATTTACTGACTTTGGGTCATACTCTGTATTGCTTCTTTGTGGGATGCAAAAAAGGAGAACATAGCTTTGCTGCCTTTTTGACATTTGCTATCCTGCACAGAGAGACAGATTATGCTTGCAAATTCAGAACCAAAAATAGGAAAAATCAAATAGCAGGTGAAGAGCCCAGGCAACCAGGGCTTGAAGGTTGCCCTGGGGAATGGTCTCTGGGACCTGGGTAGTCAGGAAGGGCTTTGTGGTGGTAAGGACAAGAAGAGGAAGGAATCTGATGATGCAGGTTTGGGACCTGGAAGACAGGGAGAATGGAGATTCACAGAGTTTGGGGTGTCAAAAGGAGGCTTCATCTTATTTCTTGGCATCAGTGGGAGAAGTTTAAATTCTAGATTTTAATCTACATTCTAATTTGTGGTTTCATTCATGTCAATACATTTTCACTGAGCAACTACTGTGTGCCAGCATGTGCTGGCAACTGGGGCCAAAGACAGGCAGATCCCTCCAGGAGCTCTTTGTCTATGATAAGACAGTCAAAGACAGGGGTGAAGCGCTGTTCCAGGAGAGACACAGGATGCCACCAGGCCTGGCCAGAGAAGGGACACCAAGGGGGGCAGAGGGGATGGCAAGGTAGTTTTTCAGGGGCACAGATGGAAATTTGTCTTGGGGCTCCAGGGAATCTGCTAGGCTGGGGGTTGGGCTGCCAGTCTGCTGATGAACCCATCCCCCACTTTACGGTTCAGTCCCTAAGGCCAAGAGCTCACCCTGTCTCTTTGTGCGGGTGGTACCCCTAGTCCATCTGATTGTTTTGGTCTCTTAACCCAGTTGTTGTTCAGTTGTTAAGTCGTGTCCGACTTTGCAGCCCCAGAAACTGTAGCAAACCAGGCTTCCCTATCCTTCACTATCTCCCTGAGTTTGCTCAAATTTATGTCCATTGAGTCAGTGATACCATCCAACCATCTCATCCTCTGTTGTCCCCTTCTCTTGCCCTCAGTCTTTCCCAGCATCAGGGTCTTTTTCAATGAGTCAGTTCTTTGAATCAGGGGTCAAAATATTGGAGCTTTGACTTCAGCACCAGTCCTTCCAATGAATACTCAGGTTTGATTTCCTTTAGGATTGACTTGTTTGATCTTGCTGTCCAAGGGACTCTCAAGAGTTTTCTTGAACACCACAGTTTGAAAGCATCAATTCTTTGGTACTCAGCCTCCTTTATGGTTCAACTGTCACATCCATATATGACTACTGGGAAAACCATAGCTTTGACTATATGGACCTTTGTCAGCAAAGTGATATCTCTGCTTTTAGGAAGGAGGTTGAACAAGGAAAGACTCTGCTTTGCCACACTGGGCAGATTCTCTTTGCCTTGAGTTATATGGATGTCTGTAAGTTGACACCTGTTGTGCTGGGGTGAGGAAGTGCAGTGCAGACCCGTCCTGCACACATAGATCTCCGTAGGCAGAGCTTGAAGACTGCTGGGAGGAGATGGGCAGCTGTGAGCTGCCTCGAGGACCTGCTTCCAGCTCATGGAGCGGGGACCATCAACACTAACATTTCTACTGAAAGTGACTGCGTCTGAAGTCACCTGGTGGGAGACAGCACCAGGGGCCTTGGGAAGGAAACCCCTCGAGTGTGGTGCTCCATTGGCTCAGTGTAAAGACACGAGGCCATGTGGAGTGCCCAAGCTGGTGAGGCAGGAGCCCAGAGTGGGGGGACACAGCTTCTCCTTTGGCCCTTGTTAGGGGTCTTTTCTGCTCAACGAGGCCTATTCCTGCCCAAGGTCACTGTGTTCGAGGGACAGGAGAAACGGGGAGGTGGTAAAAGTAGTCCAGTGCCTTGGGATGCGGTGTAAGACCAGATGGGGAGGTAATTTGGGGATGAAAAGGCAGCCGCTGGCCTCTGTTGGTTTGGGGGCATCTCCAACCACAGGAAGTATTTGTCCTTCCCAGATTGGGTCCTTACTGGTCCATCCTCATTTCCACTCAACAAATACCTTCTGTGTAGGACCCGCAGGGGCACAGAAGCAGTTTCTGTTTTAGGGAAGTCTGTCACCTATAATAGGGGGCCAATTTGGGTGAGACCCCAAATGTGCCAGAGCTTCAAAGCAAGGTGAAGTCACAGCTGGTAGGAGGGAAATGGAAACAAGCTTTCCTGAGCCTCTGCCAGGAACCAAGTGCTGCCCTGAGCACCTCGCACACCTGGCCTCCTTTCATCCTTGCTTCACTGAGGGATGGATCAGCGCTTGCTTTTATAGATTGGAAAACAGGCTCAGGAGACATGAAGTAACTTGCCCAGGGGCAAAGAGCTTCAAAGTGGCCAAGCAGAGATTAAGGTCAGAGGTCTCTGGCTCTAAAGTGCATAGTCATGTACATTTGCTTGGTTGCCAGATGAGACAGATGGGGTTTGAGATGAATCCAGGGGGGAAGGAATTTGTTAGATGGAAAGAGGAGGAAGGTAGTTCAGGCTGAAGTTACAGCCTGAAAAGAGGTGTGGAGGCAGCCTGGTACCAGTGATGTGTGGTTTGCTCAAAGGGAGTCTTTCAGGGCAAGAGAGGAAGGGAAGGTTTCGACTCATCATGGAGGGTATTGAGGGCCCCGGCCAGGGGCCAGAGGAATCCCTAGTGGAGGGAAGAGCCTCAGTGATGGAGAGAAGTAATGACAGAGAAGGCTGAGGGCTTTTTGTCCCTCCTTGTTCCTCCTGTTCCTCCAACACAGTGACCTTGGGCAGGAATATGCCTGGCTGAGCAGAGAAGACCCTTAACAAGGAAGGGTTGTTAAGAACCTTGGTTGAGGAGGAAGGAGGGCAGCTGGGCATGTGGGCTGAGGGGAGGGGACAATGGAAGAGGTTGCTTCCGTTGTGTGGGCAGTGGAGCTTCTCGGAGAAGAGAGCCCAGAGCACTGCTGTCTTGGGCTGGAGGTGCAGTGGGGAGACACCAGGAAGGAGCCTAGCAGCACCCACCACCCTGGGGAGGAGAACAAGAGGCCCGGAACGAGGCAGGTGAGCAGAGGGAGGAAAGGCTTGTGAATGGTCAAGGTGAGAAAGGACCCCCCCTGTTGGCTGGAGTGGGGGCATGAGGAAGGGCCAGGGTCTGGTGACAGCCACAGTCAGTTCTCCAATATTCTGCCACAGCTCTGGCTGTGACATGCCATGAGTCTGTGAGTTCATGTATCTTGGTCAGGGCTGAAGTCACTCTTTGGGGGGCAGGTCCTATGGGGTGATACCTGTGTTCACAGGTCCCATGAGGCATTTGACCCATGGTGCTGGCTCTGCCCTGGGCAAGGTCTGTGCCCTGGACCCAGACGGAAGCAGCCATGCACACATGTCCCCATCTCTGGGGATCCCCGCCCTGCCAGACCTGTCAGCCAACCTTTTATCAGTCTGCTCATGGCTCTCCTCTATGCCTTTGCCCAAGTTCTTCCGATGTGTGCTCATTGGGTCAAGGTTTGCCTACTCCAAGCAGCTTGCCCACAGGGACCCAGCCCTTATTTTCTGCTCAGTGGTTTGGTGTCCACCTACATGCTCTTTCCTTGAATTTACACAGTCTCTAGGCTTTATTTTTGTGTATGTTCATTGTGCTCCCCAAAGAGATGATAAGATCATTGAGGGTAGGGATCACATCTTAGATCTTTTCTGTCTCCCTCATAATACCTAAACTTGACTCATGGAAGGCCCAGCACTCACGGAATGCCAGATGAATGGGAATTCCCTTCCACTCACATGTAGGTCCTGCACCTCTAGGAATGTAACCCTAAAACATACCCAGAGGATGCAGTAAGATGCAGGTGGGGAGTAGGGCCAGGCAGGAGCTGAGGCATGCCTCCATCATGATGTTTCTCTGGAGTGATGCTCAGCTGGGAGGGACCTTGTTGATGATCCAAACTTCTTCCTCCACTGACTGGTAAACAGAAGTCTCAGGTGGAGGCATAGTTCCCCCAGGGGCACAGAGCTGAGCTGAGACTCAAGGCACACCATGAAGACCAGCAACAACTCCTTCTGCTAGAACCCAATTTCCCAGGTCTCAGATCCTTGGCTTCTCAGCACCATCCCCAGGCTTCTCTCTGACACAAACCTTTTACTTCTCTGGCCAGTTTTTCTCTGGCTAATCTTTAAATAACTGGCAGTCTAATGATTAGGATTGGGATGCAGTCCTTGGAGTTTTCTCTTTTCTCCCTTCATCCTCTGTCCGTAGGCAGACTCATCCCACATCCAGAATGGCCATCTGACTCCCACATGACTCTGGTTCAGAATTCTCTGCAGAGTTTTCAATCCATTCATCTGCTGCCCTTCTGGCATCTCCTGAGTATCCAAAGTGACACTTCTGAAGACTTCTGAAGTCATCCTCAGCATTCTTCCAAACCTTCCTCCCTGCCCCATAGTCCCTATTCAACGTGTGAACCACTGTCTGGGCCAGTGCACAGGCCAGAAATGGAGACAGTTTTCCTCCCTCTTGTGCATAATCTGTAGGTATGACTTCCTGAGCATCTCTACAGCCCCACTACTGTCAGCCTGCTTCAGACCTCCTCCACCTCCCGCCCAAAGGCTGACAGCCTCCTGACTGGGCTCCCTATGGTCCCTAGTCCACTCAGCCATCAGTCCACTTTTAAAAACATTAGGTAGATTCTGTCACTTACCCATTTCAATCCTTCATTGGCTCCTGATCTCTCTTGGGATAAAGGCCCAGGTGTGACTGAGGCCTGTGAGGTTTGAATAGCCCCTCCAATCTCCCCTGCCTCCGTCTCCCTTCTCTCCGCATTGCAGTCACCCAGGCTTTTCCCAGGATCCTGCTAATCATAGAGTCTTGAAATGAGCCCAGGAAAGATCCCCTGGCCACACGTTTCCATATTCTTATCTTACATGCATTTGTAAAATGAATTCATGTTTCCCTCTCTAGCTGCCTAGAATCTAAGCTCCCTGTGGCCTCCCAGGGCACACAGAAGTAGCTCAGGAAGCACGTGTTGGCTCTTAGGTCTCTCAGGGATGATGTGCCTGGGTTCCGGTCACTGAGCTGTGGGCAGATGTGTGCCGTCTTGTGCCAGGTAAGGTGTGAGCACCTGGGCTGGCACTGGGGGCAGTGGGCTGGGGGACAGGGGATGTAGAGAGGGCTTGGAGTACAAGATCCAGGGAGGTGATGGTCACAGGGAAAAAGGCATTCTGATTAAGGGACTTGGCTTTGAATTTGGGGAAGAATTGCTTTGTTTCCTGGCAATATGTGATGGGAGGAAGGAGAATCCTCTTGATCACAAGGTGGGCAGTTTTTGTTTTCTCTTTAAATCATTAGCACACACTGGAGACTCATGAGGTGATTTAGGGTCCAGAATTAATGGAACTCAGCAATAAATGATACATTGGGGCTGAGGAGATAAAGTTTTTAAGAATATTTCTTGGGTCTGTCTACAACCACTGTTGCCATTTGCTGTAGGAATGCAAATGAATGTGGGAAAATCATATGTTCAGTTCTCAGTTTCTTGAGTTTGAGGTCCCATAAAACATCACAGTGGAGATGCTGAGTCAATGAATCTTCATGGGATTTGAAGGTTGGAAGAGAGGACTGGCTGGGAATTGAAATGTGGGAGTTACCAATGCATAGATTTTAAATGAAGCCATGAGTTGGGGAGGAGGTGTACGTGAGATCACCTTAGGAGACAAGGAAAGAGACAGAGGGGGTCCAGGCCAGCATCCTGAGAAGCCGGCAAAGGAAGCTGAAAAAGAACAGCTGGAGAGAAGAAACCAGGAAACTGAAGCATCGGGGTTGTTTTCTGAGAAGAGGGGTAGCAGTCAGGGAAGGAACAAACTGGAATGAACAAAAGCAAGGCAGTGCTGTGTCTAGGGTTTTGAGGACAGGCCTTTGGGGCAGAAGAATCAGTATTAAAAACCGGGCCTCATCATCTGTATTCTGTGTGATCTTGGGCAGATTTCTAAACCTTTCTGTGGTTTATCAGAGTCTGTTTTCAGATATGTTACAGTATGAAAATGGACAAGGCTTAGAACAGAGAAAATCAGGAATTTGAAAATTCCTTTTTCTCAGGCTTTCTGTTTGGGTTATAACCAATTATAAACCCTCCAGTTATAAACAAGGTCCTTCTAGAATCAGAGAAATAAGAACAGGCTGGCCTGCCTCTGTCAACAGTGCCCTGAGGAGAGGCACACAGGTGCTCCCTGGAAAACAGAGTTTGCGGTGACAAAGTTCCTTGGAGCTAAGCCTGATCTAGGCCTGTCTGTCCTGGGGGCTGGAACTCACCACCGATCTGCCCAGCAGGGCCCCTGCATCAGCGCCCTGGGACGGGAGGGACCCCACCCACTCCCAGGCCACTCACACAGCCCTCAACCCAGGTGATGCTCATCAAAGGCAAACAGGGAGCCAGCCAAGCGGACACACTCGTGTATCATCATTATTACCAAAGCTATTAACACTGAGCACGGTGTGTGTGTGGGTGGCTGACGGCCCAGCCCCACAACAAGCTGGTGTTGCCAGACTGCAGCCATCCCCTGTCCCACAGCCAAAGGCCCAGAGGCCCCCTCCTGGATCAGCAGCGTGGATCAAAGACGCTGACAGCCGGTAAGCTGCCCTGATTCGGTGGTAGACAGGCTCTCTTCCCGCTCTGGCTCCGTGGTCTGGGAGACACCCTCCTGGCTGGAGGTCTGCTCTGAACACAGGCCAGGGAGGCATGTGGGGTCAGGCCATGATGGCTGGGGCTGCGGGAGCCAGGAGCCTCGCAGCATGGCCTTACGCATGTGAGATTCCCAGGAAAGACCAGGAGACTTTGGTTATACCCTTTAGATTTGAAGGATAGATCATAACTCTCCAAGGATGCAAAAAGGATCAAATAAGAGAAAGCTTAGCCACATAGCACAAGTCTGTGTGTCCCCCCAGCCCCACCCCACAGTGGGCAGACTATTCTCACCACCACTTCTCTCCCCCAGGGCATTCCCTGACCTGTGCCCTGGGGACCTTGGGTCTAGAAGCTTCAGAGAAGAGCTTCTCCTGTGTTCTAGTGCCTACTGGCTATGTTGGCCAGCCTGTCTCCACAGAAAGCCCCTTCCCAGAAAGCCCAGAGGTGTGGGCCTGGGTTTTAGTTGGTATCTGCTAGTGCGAGGTCTGTGCCAAGTCTCTCTGCCTTGAACTTGGCCATTCCTGGGCTGTGGTAGACAGGGCAAGTGCCCTGGGTTCTACCCTGAGTAGCTGAGCAACTGGGCAAATTCCTAATCCTCTTTGGGTTTTCATTTCTTATTGGTAAAACTGGCCTAAAATTTCCATTGCTGCAAGTGTTCTGGGGTGACTCAGCCCTGCAAGATGAGTGGGAAAGAGCCCTGGACTTGAAACAGGGCCTACAAGCCCTAGCTCACAGTCACAGCCTGGCCCTCTACTTTCTTTGCCTCACTCTTCTCCACTGTACGGTGGGGGTGGAGGGGACTGACGAGATGGCTGCTAAGGTTTAGGTGCCCTCTGACCAGTTCTGACCTAATCCCTGCTGCTTTGCTGCCTCCGGGTGGGATCCTCCCTGGCAGGGGAAAGTACGTCACCAGCAGAGATGGAGCAGGGCATCCTTCTTTGGTCCGCTGGTCCTCCTGAGATGGAGCCATGGAGGACAGCATCTCCCCTAAAGGTTAGTGGGTGCCCCAGGTCTGGGCTGTGAGGCAGTCAGTCTGGGTGGTCTGCTCAGACTCAGTGCCCAGGAGGGAATGGTCACGTTGCCAGACTCTCCTGCCAAACTGGGTGCATGCGCCAGAGGCTGCCCTCCACCAACTCACCATCAAGAAGCTTCCTGGATTTCAGTGGGCTCATCTCTCAGTCATGCCAAGGAGAAACTAACAGACATGGAGGTAGAAGCCTTGGGTCAGAACCTCCTGTTTACAACTTACTGGTTGGGTGACTTTAGTCGTGGCTTTTAACCCCCATGGATATAACTGGTATTAAACGAGATAACATTCATTTATGAGCTGGATTAGGAAGACTCCTGGCACCTAGTAGGTGCTTAGCAAATGCTGCTCAAGTCTTCACCTGGGTGTAGGTGCATATGGTGTACAGATGGGGAAAGGCATTGACAATCCCTGACGCCCAGCCCTGCTTGGTGTGGCAAAGGTGGAGGGGAAGGCGGGGAAGAGGTCTGGGAGCAGTCCTGGCTGATCATTTCAGGCTGCAGATTGCCCCATTGGCTCCCTCAGTGTTGTGCAAGTACTACCATCTTCCATGTGCTGGGAGGCGTAGAGGCTGGGAAGCACTGGGGGGTCTGGGGGGCTCAGCGTCTGGAGATGGTGGATGAGAGAGAGGAGAGAGGAACAACAAGTGTGTGACTTGAGGATGTCAGAGTTCATGCTGGGGATGCCTCATGCTCCCCATCTGTAAATACTAGTCAGAAGATGCCTTTCTCTGTGCAAAGGGCTGTGTGGAAGGGGGTACTCTGTATGCTTGAAGGAGGCAGCTCATCTCACCGTTTCCCCAGTTGCCATGCTCCTCTTCTTTGTATTGCGTGTAAGAATGGAATTCATGCCATCAATTTCACAGATCAGGAACCAGGAAGAAGAAAGGCCTGCTGGTGAACTGTAACCCACACAGCCTGGAACTCAAGGACTGGGCATCTCCAGACACCAGGATCTGGCCCTGTCCCATCTACTCCCTGACCTCAGGGGGAAATCCCAGAGCTTTTATCTAATATGTTCATGTGGGTTTCCTCTCTGGAGAGGCTGCCAGGTCAGTCTGACTTTGCCAGCATCCATAGCTTGTTCTGGCATCAAGCCGCATCCCCTGGACCTTTGGTTCATCCAGAACAGCAGAGATGAAGCCTCTTCATCCCTCAGTGCTGGGCACTAGGCAGGCCTGGCTCCACTAGACTCCATCACTGAACTTGATGCCCAAGTTCCTGTTTAATTTAGAATGTCCGAGGGTAAAGCCAAGGCCAAGGTATTTTTCTTTCTTTCTTTTTTTGGCTGCTCAGCATGCGGGATCTTAGTTCCCTGTCTGGGGTTGGAACCCACTCTCCCTGCATTGGAAGCATGGGATCTTAACCACTGGCCAACCAGGGAAGTCCCCTACAGGTATTTTTCTTAGAAAGCTCTCCAGGTGATTCCCTTGTGCAGCCAGGCTTGAGAACCACAAGGTGGGAGAATAATGGTATGACCTGGGGGAAGGCCATGGGCTGAGTGCCTCAATATTGCTTCTCCATTATTTTTCCCATCCTGCTACACGGTATTGGAACATCATGCCTCTCTTCTCAGTGTTCTATTCTAAAACAGAACGTATGTTCCCTTCATCTTTTCTATTCTGCAGTATTGAGCTGATCTTTTTATAGCAGTCTTGGTTTCTTTCCTTTTTATTATTTCGTTCATTCATGTATTTGTCCAACATTGAATGAATACCTGCTACAACAGGCAATGTGCCAGCGGCTGGGGACATAGCAAAGGACAAAGAGGTCAGGTCTCATGAAGTGAAGTGTGCATTCTACTGGGATTTATCCTCTTGTTCTTTCTCTTTTTGTATTAATAAGGCTGTGATACTTGAAAATCATATTTTTTTTCCTAGACCTCCATTGCTGGGCCCTTTTTCATTTTGTCTCTTACTGATTCACTTCTTAACTGAACTCTTATCTTTAGTATATTGACTGTAAGAAAATCCTCTGCCCCAAGCAAACTAAATCTGCTCAGTCACTCACACTGGACAGTGTTTTACCGGTGTGTGTGTACACATAGGCTTGTGTTTTGTATCCACAGGAACACGCGTCTGGGTAACATTTAGGTCTGGAGATGCCTAATCCAAGCCTCCTTTTACTTCTGTGACCAGGAAGGGCTAGGAGAACATAGGTTTGGTTAGACCAGTTGTCGCTTTGCCCTTGGAGAATATCCAACCAATGAATGAAGATTTGTTGAGGGCCTTGTACATGCAAGACATCGAGCTAGGTGCTCTGTGGGGAGGGGTTCCAGGAATGCTAAGATGGCAGGAAGAGAAAGCCCCAACCTCTCCCTCAGGAAACCCACCAGGATCATGGGACCATTTCCATGCAGGACTGAGTGACACAAGGCTGTCATGGTGAAGGCCAGTAGGTGCTTCAGAAAAGCCAGAACTTGAGGCAGACACTTCCCAGGGCCTGACATCATCTGTGCAGATTATTCTGAAATGGACACTCCTGGTTCCACCCCTCCCACAGTTCTGACGTGTACCCTTCCTCTTCCAGCTATGGACCTTTTTTAGAACAGGCCCCAATGGGTACTTATCCTAAATAACAGGCACACACTTCCACCTCATTGCCAGAGTGTACCTAGGAGCCAAAGACTAGATTTTCCTTTGTTGAAAGAATAATTTTATTTACTCCTTGCTCACAACCATCTAAAAGCTTGGTTTGTACTTTCTTCCCAAGGCCCAGATCTAATCACAAGTATGGCAGGCTTCCCAGGCAGCGCTAGTGGTAAAGAACCCACCTGCCAATGTAGGAGAGGTAACAGACTTGGGTTCCATCCCAGGGTCAGGAAGATCCTCTGGAGAAGACAATGGCAACCCAGTACAGGATTCTTGCCTGAAGAATCCCACGGTCAGAGGAGTCCATGGGGTCCTAGAGTTGCACGTGACTGAGCGACTGACTCTTTCACTTTCCACTATGGCTTCTAGCTCCTGGCACATGGGAATTTGGGGTAGCTGTATCCTTCCCCAGAGGGAAAAACAAATCAGCTTTCTTTTTTGTGAAGTTTAGGGATTTCTTTGTGGATGCAATCAATTACTCTCTGAGGTAGTGGTTTTCTTTCTTTTTTACTGTGATCCATGTTTAGAAATGCATATTGTAATATTGTATCACCAGGTTTACTTGAAATTAAAGTTTCTTAGAACATTACTTATCCTTACTATATACAATACACTCCATTACATTATATTCTTCTCAGTTTTTTTAATAGGATTATCATCCACCAAATAAAATTCATGGGGTAATAATAGATTATAACCCTCCAGTTTGAAAAATACTCTTCTAAGGCCAGTGCCCCTTTAATCCACCCAGGCCCTGTGGCCGAGGCTTGGTCTAGCGCCCCCTTGTGGATTCTTGGACAACAGCAAAGTGAAAGTGAAAGTTGCTCAGTCCTATCAGACTCTTTTCGGCCCCATGGACTCTCAGTCCACGGAATTCTCCAAGCCAGAATACTGGAGTGGGTATCCTTTCTCTTCTCCAAGGGATCTTCCCAACCTAGGGATCGAACCCAGGTCTCCCGCATTACAGGTGGATTCTTTACCAACTGAGCCACAAGGGAAGCCCTTAGCTTTTTCAGCACCAAGAACTAACAGCAAGCACATAGCTTTTTCAGTCACCAAAATGCCTTCTGACCAAGGCATGGGCTGCCATCCCTGAAAGATTTGAATTCCTAGGGCTGTGCCTTTCCCTAAAGGAACATCTGCTGAATGTTGCTAAAATCTGAAATGGAGCACCTTTTCCAATCTCTAGGACATGTCCTCATAGGATATTTTAGTAGCGAAAATCAGAGAATAAGTTTATAAGTTTGGCAAGTCCTTTTCCCCTTGTTTTCACAGCTGCTAACAGGTCACAGTCCATGCTAAGAGTCGGACACGACTGAGCAACTTCACTTTCACTTTTCACTTTCATGCATTGGAGAAGGAAATGGCAACCCACTCCAGTGTTCTTGCCTGGAGAATCCCAGGGACGGGGGACCCTGGTGGGCTGCCGTCTATGGGGTCGCACAGAGTCGGACATGACTGAAGCGACTTAGCAGCAGCAACAGATCACAAAAGGTCATTGGTGCTAATTAGACTACGACGTGTGAAGAACACACCACAGAGGGGGACAGGGCGCCCAAGAAATGTTATTTCCCCAACACCACACAGCTGATGAGAACTCCCTGATGCACTGACAGGACTCAGAGATTTTTTTTTAATCTAAGAGGTAATTCAGTATACAAAAATGCTTCACAAAGGTTCAAGATGGTTTTAAATCACTTCTCAGTTTTTCTACATGGAAAAGGGGTGAGAGATTGGTACACATATCACTCTAGTTGGGTCATAATGGTCATGCAGAGAAGCAGTAAGAGATGGAAGGGGGTGCATGGACTCTGGGCTATTTCTGTCCATTTCTCATCATGCTTGCCACCCCACCTGCAACTGACCTAAGCATGAGTGAGGACCTGAACACTCATGCAGTCCAAGCAGGTTCAGGGATGCTCCTCAAAGCTGATGGTGGCCTGGAGCTGACTCCTGGACTCCTAACATTGTCATAGAATGGGAGCTTTGTGTCTCTCATTGAGCTTATGGGCAGATTGGTGAAGACAACAAGTGTCACGGACTTCCCTGGGCAGTCCAGTGGTTAAGACTCCATGCTTCCACTGCAGAGAACATGGGTTTGATCCCTGGTCAGGGAACCAAGATGCCCCATGCTGGGCAATGAGGCCAAAAACTAAAAATAAGTTAATAAAACAGAGAACAAGGGTCAGATGCTCAGAAGTATCTATGCTCAAATGACCCCTGCAGACTCATCTTGGGTTTACTACTTCTTCCTTCTCTGCCTTGTGTGCCACCCTCTGCCAGGCTCCAGGTCCAGTGGACGGCCAGCTGGTCAAGTTGAATCAGTGCCTCCACACCCCTGGTGTGACCTGACACCTTCGTGTCTCCCAGAGGCTGAGCCTTTGGCATGGCTAAACCTGTGGTCACCCACAAGCCACATTATTCTGAGCAGGTGAGGAAGGAAGACATGTTAATGTCTGGAAGTCAGAAACAAAGGGGCCACCCACTCTGTCTTCACTTTATACTTAAGACAACCCAACTATGATTTTATGCAATTGAGGAAAATGTCAGCAGATCAAGACTTGAGGCTGGATGATAGAAACCAGCTCAGTCTCCTGGTTAGATCTCAGGAGCCAGGCTTCTCAGCCTTGGTGCTGTTAGGGTGGCCATAATGCAAGGATGATTTAAATACATCTGTTTTATTAACTATGGGCCACCATTCCTTGATACTTGCAGGAAAAAATTTCAGCTTCACCCTCAAGACTATTTTGTCACCCATGCTTTAAATTCCAGCTCCATCTGCTCAGCTGCCTAGACCCAGCCCAGTATTCTGGCTTCGTTTGCCCAAAGGAAGCTTCTGGTTCTATCCAATGAGCTCCATGGCTCATCTCTTGGCTTACATCTGTCAGTTCAACATGCAGCCAGTAAGTGTGTGGCATGCACTTCAGCCCCACACTCCCGACCACCATGGCTCTGGGAGTGGGGGGTCTGAGAAAACCTCTCTGCACCAAGCAAACCAGGGAGCCCGTCGGCGCTCCTGAGACACTGTGGGAACGCATTGCACACTCAAAGACCTCACATTTGGAGGTGGCCGTTTGCTTTACAAATGTTACAAGGTACTTTCAATCCTCTCACGGCTTTCATTTCCATAACTCACAGCAGAAAAACTGGGGCTAACCTAAAGGATGACCCCAAGCTCTGACCCAGGATTCTAGCTCAGCACCTTCCATTTCTAGTGCCCGGACACTAGCAATTTCTGTGCCCTCCATCCTGGAAGGCCACTCGAAGGGGGCTATGTGGTCCTGGTCTTCTGGTGCCTTTGCCTAGAATGTGCCACCCATCTTTGACCCATCTACTTTGAGATGTCTTCTGCCTAAATGTTAATATTTATCATTTACAGCTGGCCACGGCCCCTCTCAAAGGTGAAGACAATAAAATTTATGACTGGCGCTCTATCAGACAACAGAGGAGCATAAAAGCCACAGGAAGAGTGAGAGCCCATTAGTCTGCAGACATCTGGAAGGTTCCGGCATGGGGCTGCTGCCCTGCACTTTCCTCCTGGGGCTGCTACTGCTTCTGGGGCGAGGTAAGTCCACTTTTTGCTCATCGGGCAACCAATGGCTTGGCCCTGCAGGTGTCCCACGTCGCTTCGCTCAGAGCTTGGGAGAGGAGCAGGCAGATTGCAAAGCAGAGATTTGAGTGCCTACAGCTGTGGGGAAGAGGCGGGTCTTGGAACAGGAGAGAAGGTGCAGGCGGGCTGCAGCCCCGTTGGGGGGAAACAAGCAGTGGGGGTAGGGCCCTGGCTGCTCCTTCTCTGTGCTGTGTGGTCTTGGGCAAGTTCTACCTCCTCAGACCTTGATTCTTAACATGGAGATATTAATACCTCTGCTACCACTAATGGTAAGCCCATTTGTATGATCGCATGGGCTTTGCTTGTTTTTTTGGCTGAAAGGGGAGAGGGAGGCAGATTTGATGGCCCCATGCTTTTTAGGGATACTGGCCCTGATTGAAATGAGAGGTCGCCCAGCCAGGGCTCTGGACTCCTCAGAGCTAATGGTTAGAAGACTGGGCCTCTGCCCCTCTTCTCCTGGCCCCTGGCTCTTCCTTTCTCCCTTTGTCTAGAAAGGCAGAATCTCTTAAATCTGAAGTAGACCTTAAAGATGACTTTTTTACCCTCTCCAAATGAGAGGCCTGGGCCCAGAGTGGGAAAGCCCTGGAGCCCCCTGACGGAGAGGAGGAGATGGGGACAGAGGCCAGGGCCCACTGGCGTCCAAGCCCTGCCTCTGCTAATTACCTAGGACATGTCGCCGCTTTCTCAGAGTCTTTGGGGTGGGAGGTAGGTGTGGTGGTGGAAGATGGTACCTGCTCAGCTCCCTGTATGGGAAGACTGCATTTTCCTGACTACTCCTGAGGCCTAGGAATCTTTATTGACCATTTGAATTCCTCTTTTTTGAAGTGCCTATTCTTGTGTGTTTCCCATCTTTTTCCCAAATGTTTGTCCTTTTTCCTACTTTGTTTTAGTTTTTAATATGCACTGTGCATTTGCTGTTCATTTGGTATAACCAAAAATATCTTCTGGGCACTTGTTTTTCCAGTCTCTTTATAGAGACTTTAAGAGAGCAAAATTCTAAATTTAGAGGGAAGTAAATTCACCAGGAAACCCCAGAGAAAGACCACCCAAGTGAAAACAATTGGAGGCATTTATTCTGAGGTTTGGAGAAGGCAATGGCACCCTACTCCAGTACTCTTGCCTGGAAAATCCCATGGAACGGAAGAGCCTGGTGGGCTGCAGTCCATGGGGTTGCTAAGAGTCAGACACGACTGAGCGACTTCACTTTCACTTTTCACTTTCATGCACTGGAGAAGGAAATGGCAACCCACTCCAGTGTTCTTGCCTGGAGAATCCCAGGGACAGGGGAGCCTGGTGGGCTGCCGTCTCTGGGGTCACACAGAGTCGGACACGACTGAAGCAACTTAGCATTCTGAGGTTTCTTCCCAGGTGGCACAGCGGTTAAGAATCTGCCTGCCAATGCAGGAGACGCCAAGAGACGCGGGTTCCATCCCTGGGTTGGGATGATTCCCTGGAGAACGAAATGGCAGCCCACTCCAGTATTCTTACCTGTAAAATCCCCTGGACAGAGAAGCCTGGCAGGATAAAGTCCGTGGGGTCACAAAGAGGCAGGCACGACTGAGCACATCAGTGAGTTACTCTAAAGTTGCTATGGCCAGGAGGCAGCTGCTATCATTTGCATTGGGCAGAGATGCCTTCAAGGCAGGCAGAGGAGTGGGAAAGCTTGATGACCAAAAAGAAGGTTTCAGGGGTGCTCTGATTGGCGGCAGTTGCCAGAGGGAAAGTAGCTGCAGGTGGCCAACTGGAAGGCAGGCCCGAGGAAACATACTCGGCTTCTCTGGTTCGTCCTGTGTTGGAAGCAGAGACAAAAGTAGGGGTAATGTAGACATGCACCAGGTCCTGACTGTCCTAGGCTGATTGCTGCGGGAGTGGTGGTGGGGCTTCCGTGCCTGTCTACTGCAGATGTGTAGGTCAAAGTTGTATTGTCAACTATGGTCTGGCTGTTGTCTGTTTGTATATTACCTGTCCATTTCTAAAGTTTTTTAATCTTTTCTGGTTTGTGCTTTTTGTGTTGTCTTTAAGAACTTCTCTCTGGTCTCTAGGTCAAGAAGATATTATCCTATATATCCTTCTAAAAATTTTATAAATTTGCTTTTTTCCATGGATCTTTTTAAAGACATCCAGGATTGATTTTTGTGACTAATGTAAGAGGAGAACCATCCCCTCTTTTTTTTTTAAATTGCACAGATGTGTCCAACTGACTCTTTTTAACCCCATGGGCTGTACAGTTCATGGAATTCTCCAGGCCAGAATACTGGAGTGGGTAGCCATTCCCTTCTCCAGGGGATCTTCCTGACCCAGGAATTGAACTGGAGTCTCCTACATTGCAGGCGGATTCTTTACCAGCTGAGCTACCAGGGAAGCCCTAGTGGCTTTTTTTTCCCTCTCACACAATGTCTGATTGTCTCAGCACCATTGAACAGTTGGTTGCTTCCTCACCTCTGTTCACATATAAAGGATTCACAAGTGCCTGCATCTGTTTGAAATCTGTTTTGCTTTATTGGCTGCTTTGTCTATTTTTGTGCCAGGAGCACATTATCTTAATTCTATAGGTTTATAGTAAGCTTTATTATTGGGAAAAACAAGTCTATTTTATCTTCTTCTTTAAAAGTGACTTGGCTTTGAACTTTCATACAAATTTTACTATTTGTCAATTTCTACCCCCAAAAAAACCTGTCAGACTTTTGATAGAAATTGCTTTTAATTCTACAAATCAAGTTTAGGGGAAAATAAATATCTTTACAATAATGAGTCTTCTTTAATGTCACTCAATGCTTCATAGTTTTCTCTGAGGTCTTGCATATGTCTTATTCATTTTTTTTCTTAGTTATGTGATTCTTTTGGTGTAGGATAAATGGAATGTTGAATTATCATTTTGAAAATGTTATTGATATATAGAAATAAATTTTTATTTTGTACCCAATTAAACTCTTGGGCTTCCCTAGTAGTTCAGACAGTAAAGAGTCTGCCTATAGTGCAGTTTGATCCCTGGGTTGGGAAGATCCCCTGGAGAAGGAAATGGCAATCCATTCCAGTATCCTTGCCTGGAAAATTCCATGGACGAGAAGCCTGGCAGGCTATAATCCATGAAGTCGCAAAGAATTGGACACAACTGAGCGACTTCACATGTACAAACTTAAAAATTTTAATAAGTTATCTATATTCTTTTGAATTTTCTGTAGATGCAATCCTGCTAATGAGGACAGTTTGGTTGCTCTTTTTTCAACCTGTATACCTTTTCTTTCTTTAGCCTTACTGTGCTGGCTGGTGCCTCCAACTACTATTTTTTCATAGCATTGATGGTTGGAGGCACTCTTGTCTTATTTCCAAGTTCAAAAGGAAAGTGTTTTTAATGTTTCATCAGTACGTGTGGTGTTTGCTACAGGCTTTTCTGTAGGTACTCTTTATGAGATGAAGAAAGTTCTATTTTATTCCTAATTCGCTAAGAGGTTTAAAAAAAAAATCGTGAGTGGGTGTTGAATTTTAGCTAATGCTTTTTTTGCACTTATTGAGATGATTGCATGATTTACTCTAATATGGTGAATAAGTTAATTGGCTTTGTATTATTTTGTTCATTTTTTTTCAGTCATTGCTTGTTAGATTTACCAAAGACCACACACTGCATTTATTTTCCTGCCTCTTTAATCCCTTTTAATCTACAATAGTTCTTTAGCCTTTTTTCCCTGCTTTCTTTTTACTTTATATTTTGTGTTCTTAAAAAATTGAGGCTTGCTGTTTTGTGTACTGAAGTTTGAATTTTTCCAAATTGTTTCTTTATTGCTACAGTCAGACTAAACTCTTCAGGTAGAAATACAACATAGATTGTGTTGTGTCCTTGATATGTAACATTTAGGGATACATGTGATATTAGCAAATATTTTCATTAATGTTAAATTCGATAATTTGGTTAAGATGGTGTCTGCCAGATTTCTCCCTTGTAAAGGTACCTCCCCATGTGATTTATAATTTTTAGGGAGATACCAAGTGACTGTTCTTATAACTAATGGTTTTAGCATCCACTGATAAATTTTGCCTGAATTATTACCATGGTGAGTGTAGGATGGTGATTTTTAAATGTCTATCATTTCTTCTTCTACTGTTAGTTGGCATTCCTCTTTAAAAAAATTCTCTCCTAAAAATACCCCATCCTTTTAGATTTATCTTTCATAAAAGATAAAATGGACTTATGGATTCTTTTTTTAATCAGTATGTTATAACCCAGCCTTGTGCTTACTCATTTTGATGCTCAAGTTATTGGCCTGTGAGAGCCTCTCCAAGCTGACTTCTGTTTCCTCATCAATTTTTAAGCACTTCTAATTTTATGGAACAAGTTATTCAGACTAATCTATTTTCCCTATTTCAGCCATGCAGTTAGCAATGCCTTTAAGATGTTAATTGATAGGGGATTTTATTTAGATCCAGGTGCTAGTGGTATTCATTGCTGCTGGAGTGTCATTATGTCTAAGCTCTCTCAGCGCAGAGCTCAGAAACATAGTTTTCTCTTTAAAAAGATGTGTTTATACAGATATCTCTACTTTTACTTAGGTTAGGGTTTTATCTCCTTGTTCTATTCCAGACTTGTATTTTCCTTATCCCGCAGTGCAAACCAGCTTTACAAAAACTCGATACATTTGTTCATTTGTTGAATCCTACAGTACATATATATCCTACAATATTTGAATTAGTACAATAGTACACCACAAACAAAATCTTTGTTTTTTTGTCCTTAGACTGTTCTGTTCCACTCAGGGTATGTAATCAAAATATTTTGATCAAAATCACTTGTAGTAACTCTTTTCTTCTCTCTGTGTGCTTATCTATTTGACATATAATATTGTTTCTGTTTGGGTTTCTCCCATTCTTGTTGATTTTACTTTTTTTTTTTCAAGATTTTTTTTTTTTTTTGATGAGGACTATTTTTAAAATCTTGATTGAATTTTTTACAATATTGCTTCTGTTTAATGTCTTGTTTTGCTTTTTTTGGCCATGAGGTGCATGGGATCTTAGCCTCCCGATCAGGGATTGAACCCATACCCACTGCATTGGAAGGCAAAATCTTAACCACTGAACCACCAGGGAAGCCCCTCACTTTATTTTTTGAATATATAAAACATTAACATGGTTCAAGAGTCAAAGCTATGTGAAAAGATATACTCAGAATTTCCATTCCTATCCCTAGCCTTTCCATCCCATTTCTACCTGTCCCTGTAGGTAACAGATTTAATTATTGTCATATCCTTTCTATGTTTTGCTTTGCAAACATATATTATTTTTCTTCTTGCACAAAGATAAACTATTATAAATTTCTTTTTCATCCTGTTTTTTTTTTTCATTTAACAATGTATCCTGAAATTACATTATATCTGTTCAGATATCTTTTTAACTTTTTTCCCAACTATAGTATATTTCATTGTATACCACATGTATTCAGTCAGTCTCCCAACATGAGCATTAGGTTGCTTCCAATATTCTGCTATTTTAGGTAATGCTGTCATGAACAATCATGTACATGTGTCTCTTTTATGTTTTTGGAGGTATAGCTTAGGGTAAATTCCTAAAACTGGGATTTCTGGGTCAAAGGATAAGTACACAAATGGTTAGATATTACCAAAATTTCCCCCAGCCATAGGGATTGTACCATTTTACATTCCCATTGGCTATATATATATATATATATATATATGAAAATGCCTACTTCTCCATAGCTTGACAATAGAATATATTGTCAGGCCTTAGAATTCTTGAAATGTCATAGATGAGAAGTAGTATTTTAGTTAAATTCTCTAATTGCAAAGGAAGATGTCTTTTAAAAAAAATCATATATTTTCAGGTGCCAAAAAGCAATGAAAGGGTAAGTTCCAAAAGTATCAACACTTTTCAAGTCTCATGCTTGCGTCATGTTTGATAATGTCCCATTGACCAAAGCAATTCATATGGCCAACCCTGGGGTTTAAGGAGTAGAGAACTTAACCTCTCCTCTCGCTGGGAGGAACAGCAGCGTTATATTGCCAAGTGACATACATTCAGGGATAGGAAGAATTTGTGATTATTTTGCAATCTACTTTACCTACTTCCTTGCTCTTGTTTTCTAGGATTTTCATAGCTATTTTTGCATGTTTATTTTTCTATATGAATCTTAGAATCAATTTCACCTAGCTTTAGAAAAAAAGAAAGGTATTGCTGTTTTATTGAAATTGCCTTAAATTTGTAAATGGAGGAAAATAGGCTTATTTAGAAGCCTATTTTATCTTATATTATTATAAATGTCTTCCATTATATTTGCTAACTGAGCCAGGCCATATATTGGGGTATATGAAGGTTTTTAATTTTTATGTTAATTTTATACTTTATATCTTGCTAAATCATTTTATTGTTTGAATTAGTTTTAACACTGATTCTCTAGAGTTTTCAAGGTTATTCTCACATGATCAATAGTTTTCCTTTCTCTGACTTTACTTTTCTGATTGCATTGTCTGCTGCTCCAATACAGTGCTAAACAACAAGGGAGATAGTGGGAATTCTCATTTTGCTCCTGACTTTAGTAGAAAACAAAATTTCCTTGTTCAGTTAGATGATGGGCTTTGGGAATTATACATACATACACATAAATTATGTTTTGTGTGTTCACATTTAGGAAGTATCCACAAATTTCTGTTTTCTTGAGTGTGTTTATATTTATCAGAAATGAATGTTAAAGCTGTTAAAGGTCTTTTCAGCTTCTATGGAAACATCTTTTTCCTTTCAGATTTTTGAAAATTGGTTTCATTTTTCAAATGTAATTTACATTTAGTTCTCTATCAAATTTGCAATGTCACTTTTAAAAATGTTGTGTTCCTATAAATGTCCTCAAATTTGTCTTTTATTTAAAAGAACACAGCAGTTCTATAATTTTTATCTATAATTTCAGTCTTCAAAGTTTTTGATCTATTTTCTGCTTTGTTTTTTTCTGCTAATACTTGTTCCTGGATATGTTGTTTGTTTATGTGCTTGGTTGCTTTTTAGTGTGTGATGCTTTAACTCCTTGAAAAACTAAGGTTCGTTGAGGCCCAGGATGAAGATGCCTGTCTTCAGAGACTATGAACATTACCTGTCAGGCACCCGGGGCACTACCAGTATACCCTTCAAAATAAATTCTTGGTGTGAGGTTCAGTAGAACAGCCAAGCCCCATGCTAAGCACTGCACATATATAACAACTTCCCTTTAAGCTGGGTGTACTATTATCCTCATTTTATAAATGAGAAAACTGAGACTCAGAATTTAAATAACTTGCCCAAGTTCATCCAGCTAATAAGCACCAAAGCCAGAATTCAGTTCTGAGTCCACAGAAAAGGCCTTTCACCATCTTCCTGCATCACGATAGAGCCCAACGGAGGAAAGAACCAAACCAGAGGTTTTGTTCAAGCTTTAAAATGGACTCAACAAAACCCATATGAAAACAGATTCCTGTTCTGAAAGTTTCAATTTAGAAAAGTTTTGATTTAGAAAATGGAAACATCCCTATCTCAAAACTGCAATTTGCTAAAGCAAGTTGGCAAGGAAGCCCTATGCCTAATAAAATACAATTTTCTCTAGAATTTCACTTTCCTGGCAGGGGTCAGAAGTTCTCCAGGAGACTGTCATACTAATAAATGAAGGCTCTTGGCTTGGTAGCACACCCAGGCCAGGCCTGTCGCTGCAAAGCCAAAGATGGGAACTGGGTGAAGTCATTCTGTGAGGAAAGGAATGCCTCTTTTATTATTAGAACAAGTAAAGTTAGTCAATATTTGTTTTACAAGGGCCTGCAGTCCTTCCTGGCGGTTACCAGTACAGTCTTCTAGAAATAGTCTCTTTCCAATTAACAGAAAGCAACCTTGGAGGAGTTCTGGTTGGACCAGATCCTTTCAGTTATTGATGGGAAAGGGGCAGGGGGACTTTCTCAAGTCGCCTGTCTCGTTGGTGCAGAGCCATCCCTGGAGCTTTGGTGTCAGACTCTCTCCTCTACAGCAGATGCCTGAATACCTAGTCCCACCCCCGCTTCAACTCACACACTTGCCTCCAAATTCCTGCCCTGAGTAGTAGGCACAGGTATGGGATTTTCTCTGGGGGCTCAGGAGTCCTACTTTTCTGGAATGTCATCTGCACCGTGTAGATATTGAAGACTTTATCATCACTCATCATTTTCATCTAGTCGCATTTTTGCTACTGTCAGTTAACTGTCTGAGCACCCTTCCAAGAACCCAAGTAGGGCTGAGCCTGGTTGGGAAATAAAAAACCAAATGTAAGGAAGCCTCTGGGGAGAGAGAACTGATCTGCATAAAATCACTGGAGAAGAATTAAGCACCAAAATAGGTGCAAGTAGATGTAATAAAAGCAACAGGATTCAGAGAACTGAGAGATGAATGTGGGCTGGAGAAGTTTCATGTGGGAGTTGAAACTCAGTTAAGTGCTGAGGATGAGTGGGATTAACGTAAAGACAGAGGAACAGGGAGGGCATCCAAGTGGGGGAAACAGCATACCCAAAGGCAAAGTCAGGGCTCAACGTGATGGGTTTGAGGAGCAGGGAGCAGGCCTGCCGGACTGCAGTGCAGGGTTGGTGTCGGGAGGCGACAAGTTAGGTAAAGTGCGATTTTGAAATCCTTCAGTTCAGTTCAGTCGTCTCAGTCGTGTCCAACTCTTTGCGACCCCATGGACTGTAGCACACCAGGACTCCCTGTTCATCACCAACCCCCGGAGTTTACTCAAACTCATGTCCATCGAGTCAGTGATGCCATCCAGCCATCTCATCCTCTGTCGTCTCCTTCTCCTCCTGCCCCCAATCCTTCCCAGCATTAGGGTCTTTTCGAATGAAATTTCAAATTTGAAATCCTTAGATGAGAACAATAGCGTATCAGAGTGTCTTAAGACTTAGAGACTTCTAAAATGATTTAATCCAAATCTGTTATTTTACATTTTAAAAAACTAAACCCTATATGTAAAATAGATAAATAACAAGGTCCTACGGTATAGCATTAAGTAAAAATGTTAGTTGCTCATTAGTGTCTGACTCTTTGCAACCCCATGGACTGTAGCCTGTGAGGCTCCTCTGTCCATGGAATTCTCTAGGCAAGAATACTGGAGTCGGTTGTCATTTCCTCCTCCAGGGGATCTTCCCAACCTGGGGATCGAACCCAGGTTTCCTGAATTGCAGGCAGATTCTTTATCATCTGAGCTGCCAGGGAAGCTTGGGAAACTATATTAAAATCATGTAATAAACCATGTTGTGAAAGAATAGGAAAAAGTGTGTATGTGTGTATAACTGAATCACTTAGCTGTACACCAGAAGCTAACATAACATTGTAAATCGACTATAGTTCAATTAAAATTTAAAAGCTCAAAAAACTAAGCCTTAGAGAGT
Source organism: Bos mutus (assembly GCF_027580195.1). Classification (NCBI taxonomy): domain Eukaryota; kingdom Metazoa; phylum Chordata; class Mammalia; order Artiodactyla; family Bovidae; genus Bos; species Bos mutus. Next base: position 35,527,388 of record NC_091627.1, read on the forward strand.
GACTTTAAGTGACTGGCTCAAGGTCATGTAACAAGCCTAGGGTTCGGATTTGCTGTATTGGGACGAGGGAACTATTCAGTGTTTTTCAGCAGGGGAGTGGCCTAATGGAAGTGGTCCTCTGGGCAGGATGAGCCTGCTGGCTTCAGACATAGAAGGTCACAAGCTGAAAGAGGCGACAGGCTGGTGAGTCAGTGGGCCTGGCTCCTAGAAGAGGCCCCGCATGGTGTGTGCTGGGCTCTGGCAAGCCCTGCTTTCCTCCTGGCTTAGGCAGCCATTTCCTCTTACACCCCTGCGTCTCAGGGAGAAGCAGTGGTCCTCAGGCAATGGTCCCTTCTTCACACAAGCAGGTGGTTTTCCAGGAACTCCAAGCCCTTCATAGATCCATGAGCTTGAGAATAAAGCAGCTTTCCAAATGGGAAAATTCCCTTGGGATTCCATGATTAGCATCCAAGCAATTCACAAATGCTTTGATGATTTCTCCCAAAAGACCTAAGGGTGATGTGAGAAAGGCAAGAATTTTTCTTCCCATTTACCTGGTAGGAAACAGAGAACTGGAGTGAAGGCCGGAGAGTCAATGGGGACAGGTCCGAGGGGTCCTGAGTTTCCATCTGGGTCTTCAAGTCTAGACACTTTGATTCTAGGAATAGCCTCTTTGTGATGCCTCAGAGCAGTTTTCAGGCATGAGTTAAATCACCAAGGTAAACGTGAATTCTCTAGTTATATGAGGAAATCCCAAAACATTGAGACCGGAAGGATCTGAAAAATGGTCTATGCTTGGTCATCTCTCTGATATTGAAATTTGAATAATCACAGCTACAGTTACTGAATCTCTACCATGTGTCAGATGCTGCACTTTGTGTTTCCATGGGTTTAATCCTGATAGCAACTCAATGAGGCAACTGTTATCAACCTTATCTTAAAAGTGAGGAGATGGATGTCTGGAGAGATCGACCAGACCAAGGGTGTCCAAGCTCCTAACACCTGTCTGATGTGTGTGCCACACGCTCACCTTGGTCCTCAGCCTCTGCCTGGACCAGGTGCCCTGAGTGGCCCTTTTTATTCAGGTAGCCCAGGCTATTCTGCCAGGGGACAATCTGTCTCCACCGGCCCTGTCCTGGTTTGGGGGTCATGTGGAGCAACACCATCCCCCTTGGTTTTCCAGTCCTTTCAGATACTGAAGGAAGTTCTCATATATCGCCCCTACGCTTCCCATTTCTGGTCTTCCAGAGCGTGTTTTTAAATGATACCTGACTATTCTTCAATGTGTCCTACCTGTTCTTTGATCTTCTTTTCTTCTTTCTTGTCTTCTTCAGATTAAATATTTCTATTGTTTCAGTTGCCCCATGCTATCCTGCTCAGTGTTAGCTTGCTGACTATACAGTTTTGTTATTTTGGCATTTGATTATAGCATGCATCCCTGTCCTATTAAAGTCCAATTTAAATAAATGAATGGGCTTCCCTGGTGGTTCATACGGTAAAAAATCTCCCTGCAATGTGGGAGAAGGTAATGGCTAACCCCTCCAGTATTCTTGCCTGGAGAATTCCATGAACAGAGGAGCCTGGTGGGCTATATCAGTACTTGGGGTTGTAAAGAGTTCGACACGACTAAACGACTAACATTTAACCATTTCCCAGATAAAGGGAAAAGCTCACACAAGTGTAGCTCCATTTGCTCCGTTCAAATCTGCTCATGTTACATATATTTTAAACTCTACACTGTATTCTTTTTTTTAAAATTATTTATTTATTTGACTGTACCAGGTCTTAGTTGAAGCATGTGAGATCCAGTTCCCTGACCAGGGATCAAACCTGGGCCCCCTGCACTGAGAGCACAGTCTTAGCCACTGGACCACCAGGGAAGTCCCCTTTTTAATTTTTTTTTATATCAAGTTTGGTAAACTTTTTGTCTGTAAAGGGTCAGATGGTAAATGTTTGGTTTTGTGGATCATGTCTGGTCTCTACCACAAGTTCTTATTTGTTTTATAACCCTTTAAAATGTAAATATCATTCTTGTCTAGTGAACCATATAAAAATAAGCTGTGGGCAGATTTGATCTACGGGTCATAATTTGTTGACTTCTGTTTTATACAGGCAATTTTATCTTGGATTTACCTCCACATTTACTCTCTGTGTACTTTGTTTCTTTTTATATTACCCTGCTTCCACGTGGGTTCATCTTCCTTTTAGCATTTTAAATACATCATTCCACTGCCTTCTGGCCTCCACCATTTCCCATAAGTCAGCTGTTTACCATAATGTTGGTCTCCTATACATTAAAAGTTGTTTTTCTTCTGTTGAGTTTTGTTTACCTTGGCTTTAATCTACATCTAGACACATCAGTTATTACAGTTGATGTGTCCAGGGAAAATTGTGTTTTTCTTACCTGAAGTGGTTTTTTTGTTTGTTTGCTTTTGTTTTTTCCCTGCTTCTTTGATCTGTGGCTCAATGTTCTTCATCAAATGTGAGAAATTTTTAGCCATTATCTCTAAATCTCTTAATTTTCAGCCTCCCTCTCTCTGCCTCTTCTGGGACTCATTATCTGGTTATTTTGTATGCTTGACAATACCCCCACACTTCAGATGCTCTATTCATTTTTCTTCAATCTCTTTTCCTCTGTATTTTTCAGAAAGGTACTTTCTATTGATCTATCTTTAAGTTTAAAGATTCTTTTCTTCTGCCATCTCAAGTCTGTTAATGAGACCATCTAGTAAATTTTTCAGTTATTTTAATTATCATTTCTGGACTTTTTTTATATAGCTTCTATTTGTTGAGTCTCTAATCTTTTTTTTTTAAAAATAATTTTTTCTTTAATTCTTTGAACATATATATAATAGCTACTTTGAAACTCTTGCCTGCAAAACTCAACATCTGGGCCCACTCAGAGCCAGTTTTCATTGGTTTCTGAACTAGTTTTTCATTGGCTAGTTTTCATGGAAAACTAGACATGTCTGATAAAATTTAGCATTCTGCTTTATTTTTCTGAGGATTGTTGGTTCATTTTTCAGTTTCTTGCCTCAACTTAAACTGCTTCCTTCACAGAAGGCAGACACTGATGTCTTTGCTCAGTTCTTTCTTTTCTTTTTTTAACCTGGCATTCCATGAATCACCCTAGGTTTTCATGATTAATGATTTTGAAAAAGATAGTGGTGGCCAAAGACCTTGAGTTTCTAAGGCTCTGTTTATTGGTCTATGTGTAGGGTGGGGAAAGAACACAAATTTGCAGCCAATTCTTAAGTTTGTTTTCACTTAAATTTTATGTGAATTGTACAAGTTGTTTGTATATTTTGGAAATTAAGCCCTTGCCAGTCACACCATTTGCAAATATTTTGTCCCATTCTGTAGGTTGCCTTTTTTGGTTTTTTGTTTTATAGTTTCCTTTGCTGTGCAGCTTGGACAGCAAAGAGATCCAACCAGTCCATCCTAAAGGAAATCAGTCCTGAATATTCGTTGGAAGGACTGATGCTGAAGCTGAAACTCCAATACTTTGGCCATCTGATTCTAAGAACTGACTCATTGGAAAAGACCCTGATGCTGGGAAAGATTGAAGGTGGGAGGAGAGGGGGACGACAGAGGATGAGATGGTTGGATGGCATCACTGACTCAATGGACATGAGTTTGAGTAAGCTCCATGAGTTGGTGATGGACAGGGAGTCCTGGTGTGCTGCAGTCTATGGGGTCACAAAGAGTTGGACACGATTGAGTGACTGAACTGAACTTGCTGTGCAAAAGCTTGTAAATTTGATTCAGGTCCCATTTCGTTCATTTTTATCTATACTGCCTTGGGAAACTGACCTAAGAAAACATTGATACGATTCATGTCAGAGAATGTTTTTCCTATGCTCTCTTCTGGGATTTTTGTGGTGTCATGTCTTATGACATCTTTATGTCGTGTCTTTACATCTTTAAGCCATTTTGAGTTTATTTTTGTGTATGGTGAGAAGGGTGTTCTCTGACTTCATCAATTTACATACAGTAGTCTGACTTTTCCAACACCACTTGCCGAAGAGACATTTTTCCATCATATATTCTTGCCTCCTTTGTCAAGGATTAATTGACTATATGTGTCTCGGCATATTTTTAGGCTCTCTATTCTGTTCCATTGATTTATATGTCTGTTTTTGTGCTGATACCACATTATTTTGAGTATTGTAGCTTTATAGTATTGTCTGAAGGAGGGTTATGCCTCCTGCTTTATACTTTTACTTCAGGATTATTGTGGCAATTCTGGATCTTTTACAGTTCCATGTCAATTTTAGGATTATTTGTGAAAAATGTCATGGGTAATTTGATAGGGATCACATTAAGTCTGTAGATTGTTTTGGGTAGTATTGTCATTTTAACAATATTATTTCTCCCAATCCAAGGGCATGGGACAGCTTTCTATTTACTTGAATAATTTTCAGTTTCCTTTATTAATGTTTTATAGTTCTCAGCATATAAGTCTTTCACCTCCTTGGTCAGTGTTAGTCGTGTCCAACTCTTTGTGACCCCACGGACTGTAGCCTGCCAGGCTCCTCCACCCATGGAACTCTCTGGGCAAGAATACTGGAGTGGGTTGCCATTTCCTTCTTCACCTCCTTGGTCAAGTTTATCCCTAAGTATTTTTTAATGCAATACAAAAGTTTTTTTTATTATTTAACATTGTCTCTCCGATATTTCATTGTTAGTGCAAAGAAGTGCAGCTGATTTTCATATGTTAATCTTGTATCCTGCTGCCTTGAGAATTTATCAGTCTAGTAGTTTTTGTGTGGAGTCTTTAGGGTTTTCTACATATAAAATCATGTCACCTGCATATAATGACAATTTTACCTCTTCCCTTACAATTTGAATACGTTTTATTTCTTTTTCTTGTCTGATCTTTATGGCTAGGACTTCAACCACTATGTTGAATAGAAGACGTGGGAGTGGGCATCCTTGTCTTGTTCCAGATTTTAGCAGGAAGGCTTTCAGCTTTTCACTGTTGAATATTATATTGACTGTGGGTTTGTCGTAAATAGCTTTTATTATGTTGAGATATGTTTCCTTTATACCCACTTGTGGTAAGAGTTTTTATCATGAATGGATATTGAATTTTGTCAATGCTTCTTCTGCATCTATTGAGATGATCATGAGGTTTTTGTCTTTTATGTGGTATATCCCATTGATTGATTTGCCTATATTAAAACATCCTAGTGAACTTGGGATGAATCCCATTTGGTTGTGGTGTGTGATCTTTTTAATGTGTTGTTGAAGTAGGGAAAACCACTAGACCATTCAAGTATTACCTAAAAAAGATTATCCAGTGGAAGTGAGAAATAGATTTAAGGGACTAGATCTGATAGATAGAGTGCCTGATGAACTATGGATGGAAGTTCGTGACATTGTACAGGAGACAGGGATCAAGAGCATCCCCAAGAAAAAGAAATGCAAAAAAGCAAAATGGCTGTCTGAAGAGGCCTTACAAATAGCTGTGAAAAGAAGAGAAGCAAAAAGCAAAGGAGAAAAGGAAAGATATAAGCATCTGAATGCAGAGTTCCAAAGAATAGCAAGGAGAGATAAGAAAGCCTTCTTCAGTGATCAATGCAAAGAAACAGAGGAAAACAACAGAATGGGAAAGACTAGAGATCTCTTCAAGAAAATTAGAGATACAAAAGGAACATTTCATGCAAAGATGGGCTCAATAAAGGACAGAAATGGTATGGACCTAACAGAAGCAGAAGATATTAAGAATAGGTGGCAAGAATACACAGAAGAACTGTACAAAAAGATCTTCATGACCGAGATAATCACGATGGTGCGATCACTCACCTAGAGCCAGACATCCTGGAATGTGAAGTCAAGTGGGCCTTAGAAAGCATCACTACAAACAAAGCTAGTGGAGGTGATGGAATTCCAGTTGAGCTATTTCAAATCCTGAAAGATGATGCTGTGAAAGTGCTGCACTCAATATGCCAACAAATATGGAAAACACAGCAGTGGCCACAGAACTGGAACAGGTCAGTTTTCATTCCAATCCCAAAGAAAGGCAATGCCAAAGAATGCTCAAACTGCTGCACAGTTGCACTCATCTCACATGCTAGTAAAGTAATGCTCAAAATTCTCCAAGCCAGGCTTCAACAATACGTGAACCATGAACTTCCAGATGTTCAAGCTGGTTTTAGAAAAGGCAAAGGAACCAGACATCAAATTGCCAACATCCGCTGGATCATCGAAAAAGCAAGAAGGTTCCAGAAAAACGTCTATTTTTGCTTTATTGACTATGCCAAAGCCTTTGACTGTGTGGATCACAATAAACTGTAGAAAATTCTGAAAGAGATGGGAATACCAGACGACCTGACCTGCCTCTTGAGAAACCTGTATGCAGGTCAGGAAGCAACAGCTAGAACTGGACATGGAACAACAGACTGGTTCCAAATAGGAAAAAGGAGTACGTCAAGGCTATATATTGTCACCCTGCTTATTTAACTTATATGCAGAGTACATCATGAGAAACACTGGTCTGGAAGAAGCAGCTGGAATCAAGATTGCCGGGAGATATATCAATAACCTCAGAGATGCAGATGACACCACCCTTATGGCCGAAAGTGAAGAGGAACTAAAAAGCCTGTTGATGAAAGTGAAAGTGGAGAGTGAAAAAGTTGGCTTAAAGCTCAACATTCAGGAAACAAAGATCATGGCATCTGGTCCCATCACTTCATGGCAAATAGATGGGGAAACAGTGGAAACAGTGTCAGACTTTATTTTGGGGGCTCCAAAATCACTGCAGATGGTGATTGCAGCCATGAAATTAAAAGACGCTTACTCCTTGGAAGGAAAGTTATGACCAACCTAGACAGCATATTCAAAAGCAAAGACATTACTTTGCCAACAAAGGTCTGTCTAGTCAAGGCTATGGTTTTTCCTGTGGTCATGTATGGATGTGAGAGTTGGACTGTGAAGAAGGCTGAGCGCCGAAGAATTGATGCTTTTGAACTGTGGTGTTGGAGAAGACTCTTGAGAGTCCCTTGGACTGCAAAGAGATCCAACCAATCCATTCTGAAGGAGATCAGCCCTGAGATTTCTTTGGAAGGAATGATGCTAAAGCTGAAACTCCAATACTTTGGCCACCTCATGCGAAGAATTGACTCATTTGAAAAGACCCTGATGCTGGGAGGGATTGGGGGCAGGAGGAGAAGAAGACGACAGAGGATGAGGTGGCTGGATGGCATCACTGACTCGATGGACATGAGTTTGGGTAAACTCTGGGAGTTGGTGATGGACAGGGAGGCCTGGCGTGCTACAATTCATGGGGTCGCGAAGAGTCAGACACGACTGAGTGGCTGAACTGAACTGAATTCAATTTGCTAATATTTTGTTTAGAATTTTTGCATCTATATTCAACAAAGATACTGGCCTGTAGATTTCTTTCTTGGTGGTGTCTTTGTCTGGTTTTGGTACCAGGGTAATGGTGGTTTCATAGAATGTCTTTGAGAATACTCCCTCCTCTTCAATTTTTTGGAAGAGTTTGAGAAAGATTGGTATCAGTTCTTCATTGTATGTTTGGTAGAATTTTCTGTGAAGCCGTCTGGTCCTAGACTTTTGTTTGCAGGGAGCTTTTTTAGTTATAGATTTTATTTCACCTCTAGTGATCTTTCAACTTACCTATTTCTTTAATTTTTTTTTCAAATTATCTATTGATTCAATTTTGGTGGGCAGTGTGTTTCTAGAAACTTGTCCATTTCTTCTAGGTTGTCAAATTTGATGGCATATGATTATAACGTTTCCTTATGTTTTTGATATCTCTGCAGTATTGGTTATTATGTCCCCTTTTTCATATCTTATTTTGTTTATCTGGGTTCTCTTTTCTTCTTGGTGAGTCTGGACAGATGTTTGTCAATCTTGTTTACCCTTTCAAAGGATCAGCTCAGTTTTATTGATTTTTTTTTTTTTCTATTTTTTAAATCTCTATTTTATTTATTTCTTCTCTGGTCTTTATTATATCCTTCCTTTTGCTGACTTTAGGTTTTGTCTGTTATTCTTTTTCGAATTCTTTTAAGTGGTAGGTTAGGTTGTTTGAGATTTTTCTTGTTTTTGAGGAAGGTCTCTATAGCTATGAACTTCTCTCTAAGAACTGTTTTTGCTCTATCCCGTAGATTTTGTATGGTTATGTCTCTGGATTGATAATGAAACAATAGCTTTCAGCAAATTGAATGTATCTCAATACACACTTTGTATATTGTCCTTCATCTTTTCCTTTTTAGAACAGTTCCTCATGCCCTACACTCTGCTTCTTCTCTCCGTAAAACTTTACTTCATTGGTGAAGTGAAGTAGACACTGGGCTAGATCTTTTGCTTATATTACTCAATTTTTAAAAATCTTAAAAATATATGAACTGTAGAGTACAAGTATATCCTTGGTCACAAAAATCTTTTTTTCTTTTTTAAATTAGAACTTCTATTTACAGCAAAGACCAAAAACATTCTTTGAAGAGCAGTTTACTCCCTACCCCCTCAGGCATGAAGCCTGAAAGACCAGGAGACGTGCTGAGTGGGGCATTTCTCAAGGATCAGGGAAGAGTTGCTCCAGGACCTGTATTCCTCTACTTGTGAAGATGCTGGCAAAGCCCAGGGAGGAGCTGAGGCAGCAGCAACCAGCCTGGTAATCTAGAGGTAGATCCAGGCTCCCACCTGGGATGCCTGGAGCTCAGAGCTATTGCTGATCACTAGAGATGTCATCTTCCCATTTCACTTTGACCTCTTTTTAGTAGTGTCTAAGTCAGACACTGGTTCTCAAACAATAGCCCATGGGCCGAATTCAGCCTTTACCTCTTTTTGTATGATCTGTGAGCTAAGAATGATATTTACATTTTTAGATTGATTTTTTTTTTCCATGTGAACTTCTGGTTATCCCAGCATTTGTTGAAAAGCTGTCTTTCCTCCCTTGTGTTGTCTTTGCACTCTTATCAGAGAGCAGTTGACTCCCTGTGGGTCTATGTCTGGGAACTCTCTCTTGTTCCATGGATCTCTTTGTCTGTTCTGCCAATATCACCCTATAGCTTTACGGTAACTTTCGAAGATGGGCAGCGTCAGTCCTCTGACTTTATTCTTCTCCTTCAATATTCTGTTGGCTATTCTGGGTATTTTGCCTCTCCATATAAACTTTAAAATCAGTTTGTTGATATCCAGAAAGGTTTTTACATTTTTTTTAATGGTTAAGAAAAATAAAAAGATATTTCATGGTACATGAAAATTATATGAAATTCAAATTTGTCTCTATAAAGTTAATTTGTTTACATATTATCTATTGTAGCTTTCATAGTACAAACAGAGCTGAGTATTTGTGACAGAGACGGTATAGTCAGGAAAATCTAAAAGACTGACTATCTGGCCCGTTACCAGAAGTTGATTGAGTCCTGGTCTAGATCCTAGGCTGTTACTTACACTTAGTTTGGTTCTGAGCATGGCCCATGGGGCCAGACTCCCCATTTTCAAATCTTTCCATCACCATTTGTTCACTGTGTCACCTTTAAAATGTCACTTACCCTTTCTGGGCCTGTTTCTTAACTGTAAGGTAGGGAGGATAGCATTTATCTCAGAGTCATTGTGAAGATTAAATGAATTATTTCATGTAAGTGCTTAGAATAGGGCTGGGTACCTAGAAACTGCGTATAAATATTGACTTCCATGCTTGTTTTTATCCTGGCTTAAAAAGAATATTACCAAAATGGTCTCAAATCTCTCCCCTGCTAATTCATCTACCCCACTACTTCCCAGAATGATGATCATCTTAAAACACACCCTAATGCTCATCTCTTCAAAGACCTGTCACAGCTTCCTGTTGCCTACGGAGTAGCCTGGTGTTCACAGCTCCACAGCCTGGCTGCCATCTGTCTGTGCAGCCTCATCTACCTTGCCCTCTGGTTATAATCCCTGTGCTCCAGCCCTTTCAAGCACTCTGTGTTTGTCCACATCTCAGCACCTTCCCATCCTGTGTTTCTTTCTGCTCAGAAATATTTCTTCTGGGCATTTCCAAAGGGTCACTGAGATCTGGGGGCAGGACACAACCCACATTTCTGTTATGACTTCCTACGTGGAAATCAATGCCAGATTGCACTGTAGGCATGAAATGGAAATACACTCTTGTCCCTCATGAAACTCCAGATAAATTCTTTTCAGGTTCAGGAAGCAAAACTGCAGAAGAAGGCTGGAGTGGAAAAGAAATCAAGTCCCCTCTCCCCAAGTCAGGCTTCCCTTTGGCCTTGTCTGATGCTGTCTGGGGGTTCTCGCATGGCATGCCCATTCAAGGAATGTGCACCCTGGACAGAGAGCTGGGTGGAGAGAAGCCAGAGGGAGCAAGGGAGCCAGACCTCTGATTACATATCAGTATCATAAATGTTTCTTGACGCTGTTGAAGTAAGCATCAAGATTATGTATCAGTGTGAAAAAGAAAGTTCAAGTTACAGCATTAAAGGAGCTTGTAGGATACAAGATTGCATCCCCACTGATTACAACTGAATGAAAAGTGAGACTGATCAGGAGCCTGATGGTGGACATGAGTGTGAGCACATGAAACCACTCTTGGCTATAGGGGTGCTGTCACCGTGGGTGATGGTTTTCGTTCCTTTATTTAGAGTGCTGTTACTGTGCTATACCCTTATTTGTGTATTTAGAAAGCTAAAGGTTTGATGGGGAAACTCATTGGCTTATAAAGTGAATCTCTCATTGTACATAAAATTTTTTAAAAACCAAGTTTTAAAAGACTGGCACTGAAGTAAGCTGGGACGAGAACAGTGTCTTAGCAGTCTCTCCACCTGCCTTTTCTTCCTCTTCATTTCATGTTCAGTAAGATGTCTGAAGACAGCCCTTGTCCAGCTATTATGTACAGTCATGGCTATTGGGAATGCCACTATTAGCTCTTGTCTTAAGCTCACATCACCCTTCAGACTGTTCCAGAATGTCCTCCGCTTTCCCTGATTCATCCCGGATCCCCAAACAACAGCGGTTATTTGTCCAACATCACTCTCCCCTAGAGTTCTGCCCTTCACTAAGGAACCCACAAAGCAATCTGCAGTAATGTGTCTGTGCAAGATATAGGGTTATTGCTAACCCCTCCCAGATGACACTTTTGCTTCTCAACCTAGGGATTCTGCCTTAAGAGGCTGCATTAATGGATGTACAGGGTCCCAAACAATGGAGGTGATAGTTGGAGGAATGGAACCTGGACTTTCCTAACACAAGGCACATTAATGAGCAGGGCAAATAGGTAGGGTGGAGAGGAAAAGCATGAAAGCTGTGAATCTAGAGCAGGGAGTTAATTCCAGATAAATAACCAGGACAGTTCTTGCTTTCTTTTAGGAACGACCCAGGCCCATACTTCCCCTGGAGAGAACACATTGGAAGAGCAGCTGTGGCCAGAGGTAAGGGCTTTGTCTTCATGGGAGAGGTAGTGACTTCCCTTCTGAAGGGTGAGTCCTAGTCTTGATACAAGTTGACAGGCCCTTCCCTGAGGCCTTGGGGGTATAGACTAAGTGAGCTGCTTCCCCTGGGACAGGCAGGTTACCTGGCAGAGTGGAGGCAGCATAACTGTAGCTCCTGGAATTTGGGGCTCAAAATCTCTTCAGACTGAGCAGGTAGTTCCCAGAAGTGCCCAGAAAGACTTATAAACAGCCTGGTTATCTCTGTGAACCTTGAAGCAGATGCTGTGAGTTATCCGAAGTCATTTGGGTGAGGTTTTCCCAGAACATCTACAAGATAAGAGTTGAGAGTAAATGCTTTATCTCTTACTGAAATCAGTAATTCATGAGAAATTAACTTGTGTCTCCTGGTCACAGATGTGCAACCAATTTACTGCACATTTTCCCCCATTGGAATATTTCCCCTTTTACTCTCGGTTCTGGGGAGAATACATATGACCTCCTTTCCCAAAGTCCTCCACCTGATTCCCAGAAGTGGAGGCTGCTTTGGATGTACATGGGCATCTGAGGCAGCCAAGTGGTCTTGAGGACCAGCCCTCCCCCCACTACACACACTTGCTTTCAGCAGCCCCTCTGGGCTTAGGACACATTCTGTTCCAGTAGGGACACAAGAGTCTCCCAATTTCCACTTTATCCAATTCCCAGCTTTAAATAACTTAATGCCCCATATACCCGCTTTTGTATAAGCAATCAAATTTAAAGAAGGAAAGTAGATAATTCAAAAAATATAACACTATAGAAGAGATTTAAAAAATTTTTAGTCTAGATATATTGGGTCTCTTCATGGTTTCCTTTTTATTGTGATAAAATATGCATAATATAAAATCGATCATTTTTGAGTGTACAGTTCAGTGACATTGAGTACATTCACATTGCTGTGTACCTGTCAGCACTTTCTATCTCCAGAACTTTCTCATTATCACCAGTTGGTTTTTATTCTTTATCCTGCCTCCCTCCCTCTCTACCCTACTGTTCTGAGGCATCCTTACTTGCCACCTCTAAAATCGTTCTCAACAGGCATATGTCTCCTTTTACTAAGTGAACTGGATATAGGGTTAAAAGAGCATGACTATGGACAATTGTTGCTTCTGGATTTTGAGCCTCATAGAATAAGCACATGGTCATCTCTACATCAAGTTTTCAGGACCTGTAACATTCCCTTACAAGGCAGTTGATATTTCTGACATTTGGTTTCAGGGGCAGAGCCTGAAGAGTTTTTCATTCTTTTGCAACCCAGAGAATGTGCCTTCTCCAGGATCCAGCGTGCCTTCTAACTCAGGTACGTGACCCTGAGCCATAAGCCAGGAAGGCCAGCGTCTTCTCTCTGGTGTGGCCGGCAGAGGCTTGAGCCCCACTCTACTTGCACCTTTGGCTGTTCACATCTTCCCTCTTCTCCCTGTTCTCAGTCCCTCCTCTTTTGATATCCTCAGTCATTTCTGTGGAGGGACACAGCCCAACACACCACTCAAGAGATAAATCCAACATGGCCCCATGGTGGCTTTACCTGGGTGAAGGAGACCCCTGGGAGCTCACCTCCAGGTGGGTGGACCACGTCACAGGAGCTGTGGGTTGGATCTTGACTATGCACGTACCTTCCCAATCCTGTAATGTAGCCACAGTGGCTGCTCTAGACATATTTTTTCCTATAATGGGTTAGGTTCATCTAATACCTGGATGCTATGAATGTTGCTGTTGAGCTGGTCCTCTTCTCCAGCTTTATCGTCTTACATGGCTGCATTGTGGACTGTGTTTAATGGCTTTGTTTGCATTGTACTGGCTTACCAGGATTTCCAGTTAAGCATGCTATTCTTACTATTCTGTCACGTAACAAGTGTGGTTAGAAAAAGAAATCGACGTACTTCTTAGGAAGTGGCTTCTTTAGGAGGCTTACCCTTAATGCCCCCATAACATGACCAAGGAATATATCAGTGGTTTCTAAGGAAACTTAATTTTAAGGATGCTAGTGACCCAAGTAGGTGGTGGAGGCTTCCTGCAGCTTGTGTCTGATATTTATGAGGGCTGTTCACAGCCCTGTTCTCTGGCAAGCCTCCAAGCCGACATGATCCCTTTTGAACCCAAATGGTTTTCATTTTTCTGTGTTGCTGTCTTATTAATGGTGGCCGAGAAATGCAGAGTCAAGGGATAGAGGGAAGTGAGGGGCAGAAAGAGCGCCAGGTGAGAAGGAAAGGAGGTCCGTGAATAACCTTCCATGGGACACCTACTTGGAGATCCTGAGACCAGTCAGCAGTGTGGCCTCCACTGAGGACTGAGCCTCTTTGGAGCAGGTTTAGGGCTTCCAGTGACTTCTTGGTCTTCAGATTCCCCCTCCCATGGCCAACCTTGGGGCATTCTTGGGGTGAGGGCCTTGGGTCTGCTCCCATTTAGCATCCTGGGCCCACACTGTGCAAAATGTAGATCTGATCTTCTTACATGGGTTCTTGTCTTTGCAGTTCACTCTCTGAGACCTTCTGATATTAAATTTGTGGCAGCCATTGGCAACGTGAGTATAGCAAGGAGATGGAGGTGGGAGGTGGGGTTTGGGACTGAGGATTCTTTGAATGAGCTCCTAGTAACCAGGAAGAATGTTTCACCTGGGGAGAGAGAACATTCTCTGAACTGGAAAAATCCTAAAATCTAGGGTTCTGAATTGATGTTGTTGTTTTAAATTGAGTGACTGACTCTCTTTACATTAGGATGAAGAAACTTTTGAACTTTCTCATGAGTAAATCAAACCTATTGATAAATAAACCAAAAATCACACAGAAATTTAAAAGCAATCTCTTAAACTATCTACTTATGAGATAGAAAAGAAAAATGTCCTTACCTGCTTGGCAAATTTTTAAAAATATACCCATCTTTGCTAATAACTTTGAAGTGGTATTGTTTTATGTGGTCAGGAACTGAGAAAGGGAGCAATAAGGGAAGGATGGAGAGAGGAGAGAGGGATAAGCAGAAAGAGCGGAGGCTTCAGTCCTGGCTTCCCGCAGCCCCACTGCTCTGGTCTTAGCACTGCTGCCCCTCAAGTCCCAGCAGTCCCAGCTGCATGGACCACTAGTCAGGTGTTCTCAGCTCTGCCCTGTACCCCTCACACCTGAACCAGTACACCCTCGCCTCTCCCCTTCCATGTCTTCCTCCCATCTCTGCCCACCTTGTTTCCTTCCCCCTGTCCTCTGTGTCACCGCTGCCCTCTGCACCCCTGCAGCCTCAGCCCCTGCCCCTGGCCCAGGCTGCCTCCTTGCTATATCCTACTTCCCTGCACACAGCACTGGCCATAGGTGAAGACTTCACATTAGAAAAACTGACCAGGGCCCAGTGAAATCTTCAGCCAGGGCTCCCACCCTTGTTCTTTGCTACTTGTGATGGTGGGGTTAAGCCTGCAAGTGTGACGGTGTGTGTACGTGCGTGCACATGGATGAGGGTGAAGGCGGAGGTGTCCCAGCGGGAGGGATGTAAAGGAGAGGTGGGAATAATGAGAAGAGAGATTTTCTGCCCCGAGGAGCACATTGCCGCTGCCGAGCTTGTGTGTCCCCAGAGCCGAGAGCGTGACACTGGCTGGAGGACTCGCGCATTCTCCTTCCTGAGGCAGGGAAATTCCCTGCAGGGAACTCTCCACTCCAAGCCAGGTTTCTAAAGTTAAACCAATCAGCGGTTTCCACTCTTTGGTCCTGGCTCTGAGAGTTCTTTGACTCATGAATTATTCAGCCTCGCAGTTCCTGCTGTCACTCAGCTCACCCTCTCTCCTCCTGGGACCCCAGGGTGCTGGGAGATGCTTTCAGTCCATGATGGTCTCCCAGCCCCCGATCATTATCCTCAACCTTCAGGATAAGCCCCAAGAGCACAGTTCGTAGGAGGCTGCCTGCCTCTGTCTGCCCTGAGAGTCAGCTCTCATGAACTCAGCCTGGTTTATGAAAGACATCAGGATAGGGAAAGACAATGGAAGATAGTGAAATGAGAAAGAAGGAAGGTGGAAAGCCGGTGCTTTTGCTCCAAGGCCTAGCACTTCCTTGTGACCGATGCTAGCACCTGTTTGTTTAATTGCTCTGGACTTCCTTTTCCTCACAGAGTGTTAAAGATCAGAGTCATCAAAATTGTTTTCAAACTAACACTTGTGACAGACATTCATTATAGGGAAAAAATGAAAGCACATGGAGATAGTATTAAAACATGGAAGATCTCGTTCATATCTCCTATTCTCTTGTCTTAACAGCCATATACAAACACACACACTTCAATATATAGGGTGTGTGTGTGAGAGAGAAAGTGTGTATGACCTAAATAGGGTTACACTGCAGTATGCTACGGAGAAGGCAATGGCACCCCACTCCAGTACTCTTGCCTGGAAAATCCCATGGATGGAGGAGCCTGGTAGGCTGCAGTCCATGGGGTCGCGAAGAGTCGGACACGACCGAGCAACTACACTTTCACTTTTCACTTTCATGTATTGGAGAAGGAAATGGCAACCCACTCCAGTGTTCTTGCCTGGAGAATCCCAGGGACGGGGGAGCCTGGTGGGCTGCCGTCTATGGGGTGACACAGAGTCGGACATGACTGAAGTGACTTAGCAGCAGCAGCAGCAGCAGTATGCTATCTGTGACCTTTTATCCCTCTTAACTAAGAGTCACAGACATTTGCCATGCCGGGGAGGTTATAATCCACTCTATCAAATTCCTTGAAGCCAGGGCTTGTGTCTCAGTTATGTGTCTCTAGGGCCACAGAACATGCAGCCAGTGAAGAGCATGGGGGGAAAATGGCCAGCAGTTGTCAAAATGGTGGCAGAGGAGTTTGCTGGGTTTGTTCCAGCCTTCCCCTCTGTGACCTCTCCCTGAGCTCTCCCATACTCTCTCTACCTTGTTCCTCTCGTTCTCTCCCTTCCTTCCCCTCACCACCCCCATCCAGCTTTTCTGAGGAAAACCTCTACTGTCAGTCATGTCCACTTTGGCCAGGCACAGGCTGACCCCTTTGCCTCAGCCCCAGAGCCAGGCCTCCCTCAGGATTTCACCTGACTTGTATTTGCATGTGGTTTTCTGTTTAATGTGTTACTTTCCCTCAGAAAACTTTTTCACGCTCCCTCTCACTGAAAAGAAGAGAGGACTCCATCCCAGTCAGAGGAGAGTCAGCCTGCCCTCCCCAGAGGGAGCCAGAGATGTGGCCCATTTTTACAGACTGACTGGCTGTCTTTGAAGCCGGGTCCTTAAGGACAGGCAGGCCCTTTAAAGGGAAGCAGCAGCAGGCTGGGTGTAAGGTAGTGAGGGTACATCGTCACCTGTGATCACCACACCTGGAGTTTTGAGAGAGAGAATTTGTGTCAGAACCTGTGAAAATACTACTATTGACAACAGCTAATATGTGCTGAACATTTTCAGTGTTCTGGGCACAATTCCAAGCATCTCTGTGCTTAGTCTCTCAGTCATGTCCAACTCTGTGTGAACTCATGGACTGTGCCTGCTAGGATCCTCTGTCCATGGGATATTCCAGGCAAGAATACTGGAATGGGTTGCCATTTCCTCCTTCAGGGGATCTTCCCAACCCAAGGATCAAACCTGCATCTCTTATGTCCTCTGCATTGGCAGGCAGGTTCTTTACCACTAACACCATCTGGGAAGCCCCAGGCATCCCTGGGACCTCACAAAAGACAAGATTCTCATGGTCTCACCTCAGCCCTATGACCAGGGAAAGTCTCCAACTGAGTCCTGTGTGGTTCAGCTTTTACCAAGAGGACAATCAAACACTTACATTGTTCATTCAAAAAATAGTATCAAGTGAGTATTTACTGAGTACTTATGACACATCAGATGCTGTTCTAGGTCTGAAGAATATAATCAAGAACAAAACAGAGGCAAATTCCTGCCCTCCTGGAGTTTTCATTCTAGGCAAGGGAGACAGACCAGACACATTTTAGATTGTGTATTAGATTATCTAATTATTTTAGAGTATGGAAAGTCACAATGAAACAACTTATTGTGTTTCTATGAAGGACGTTAACATTCTACAGAGACACATTTAAGTCTAAGCTCCCCCACCCAGTTTTCTAATCTAAAGAAAACGTTTACACCTGTTATTCCCTGAGTTTGGACCAGCAAGCTTTGGAGAAAATTTAACATCCTTTCTTCTCTCCCTGAAAAACGAATGCAGGCAGGTCTGGCCATTTTCTGGATCCAGGGATTCCCTTTTGTTGGTGGGAGGGGGTGTACGGCAGGCAGCTGGGGTCTCCCCAGGACAGGCTCTGCCACCTTCCCTGGCTGGGCTGCTTATACCCCATATCTTTTCCAGCCTCCAGACTCAGGGACGGACGACCTGGAGGAACAAGAATGGTAATTGTTCGGGAACCCCAGAGCAACAGAGCTGAGCTGAGCCTCCAGGTTGATCAGCTCTTGTTGTCTCCCTGCTTCATTGGTGGGGAGACCTGAGGGCCAGGGAGGAGACGCCGGCTCCAGGCTTCCTTAGGGGCAGGCAGAAGAGTGGAGACCAGAACACAAACTCCTGCCTCTTCATCCAGCGTTCTGTGCGGGAATCCCCCTGGCTCCCTGGGGTGAATAAGGGAGGGACAGCGGGAAGGGCTGAGTAAGGGGTTCTTGCTCTTCCTCCAGCCTCTGTGCTCTGCTCTGGGGGATGCAAGCAGAGTTGGACCAGGGTCAGGCTCGTTCTATGTGGCGGTCTGTGTCCCCTTCAAACTTGGGACAAGACTAGAGGGGCGGGGAGGAGGGTCCAGAGCTGCTCACCCCATTTTGGCAGCTCCATTGGCCTCTGAGGTGTGCCTCTGTCTCCAGGAAGGATAAATCCAGACTCAGAGCAATGCTGAGCCGAAGCCTGTTGTGAAAGAGACCACGGCAGTTGAGGGCAAGCATTGCTAGGCGACAAACTCAGGCTGACATTTGTATGTTTGTTCTACTTGCAGGACTGAAAAGCAGGAGCCGCAAGCGTGCATGGGAGTGGTGACTGGTGAGTTCGGTGTTTTCATGGCCGGAATCCAGATTGTCCCTGTCCCTCCCAACACAGCAGCCCTTTGGTCAAAGAAGAGGATGTGCCCTACTGGCCACATTGTGGCAGGGCCTGAGGAAAGGGGAGGCATTCTGAGAGGACAGAGAGGGAGCCAGAGTGTGATGAGTCACGTCCCTTGAAGGCGTGAGAGATGTGTCCGAGGGTCCCTGAGTGAGAAGACTCTAAGAGACACGGGGTTAAGGTTAAGGGATGTAGGAGAGGGGTCGGGGTGCCTGGGCCCAAATCCCGAGGCGGCTTCTCCCTCAGGACCCCAAGGCAGGACTTACGGCACTTTGTCTGGAAACTGTCCACCATTCACTGCCCCCACCACCACACCCAGGAGAAGACCCAGCTCCAATTATCAGTTCATTTCATTTTGTAGTAACTCCCCTTACTTACAAAATAGATATATCAATTGGCTTCAGCAAAGTGAAATGAGAAGAATGAAAACTAACCATAATCCCTCCATCTAGAGATAATCATTGGGGTTCCCTGGTGGCTCAGATGGTAAAGAATCTGCCTGCAATACAGGAGATCTGGGTTTGATCCCTGGGTCAGGAAGATCCCCTGGAGGAGGAAATGGCAACCTACTCCAATATTCTTACCTGGAGAATTCCATGGACAGAGGAGCCTGGCATCTACAGTCCATGGAGTCGCAAGGAGTCAGATAATCAGTAACCCAGATCTTCCACATCGTAGACAGATGCTTTACTGTCTGAGCCACCAGGGAAGTCCATTAACATTTTGGCCTTTTATATATGAATGTTCTTAGGAATATGTTATATGTAGCATGTTTCTTTTTTTTTTTTTTTTTTTTACTTAATATCAGAGGTTCCTTGCAACTCGATTAAGTCATCCTGAAACCCCTGAGTGCCTTAATGCCAGCTGAATTAGCCTGGCGGATAGTCATCTGTGGCTGGTGTTCAGAAGCCAAGAGCAAGAATACCACTTTTCACTCCATAATTAGAGTGAAAAGACTCGGGTGGCAATGCAAATGCTCTCCTGAGCTGACACTCAAGCAGAGCATAATAACAAGTGAGGTAACTGGTGCCCTGTCAGTTCAGCCCATAAATGTCACCAAGGACCTGGGAATTATGAGGCTCCCTGCAGAGTGAGGGATAAATAAGACACTGGTCCTGCCATCTGCCCTTGCCATCCATCAGGGGAGGCAGAGGCCTGGTGTCCAGCCCTCCAGGATCTGATTGACAGGTGAGGGGACATTGGTGGCCAAAGCAGTGGAGGGGTCCTCTTGCAAAGGGTCAAGGGTTCAGAAGGAGTGGGCCCCTGTGACTTGGTGACTGTCTCAGCTCAGGCTAGGTTTGGCCCTATTTACCCTTAACTGGTAGGAAAATAGAAACGAAGTGGTGTATTTGGGGGAGTCTAGGAAGATGGGATGTAGTTTAGATCCTGAAACCGTAAGCACAGCTATGGCTTTACCTGATTTCTCAGTCTGTCTCCATTTTGGGGGTCCCTGCCCCACCTGGTAACAAATCCTGCTAGCCCCCCATTAAGTACAGCATGGCCAGGAGCCCCACTGGCCAGAGGAGCAGCAGAAGGCAGGGCGGTGAGGGCAGGTGCACCTGCGTGCCCTTAGTGACAGGACTCACCTGGAGCTGGCAGTGAAGCCAGTCTAACTAAGAGGGATGGGCCAGGGAGGAGGCCATATTGGGTAGTCAAGCCCACAGAGGAGCAACTGGTCTTCCAGAAGAAAGTGCTACAGGGGCATGGAGGCCCGAGCTCAGCCCATCTGTCCTTCAACCCCAGAACCTTAGAGCCCTTCCAGTCTAGCTGTGTCCTCTCACACACCACAGCCATTGTGCCATTGTGCAGAGGGGAAAACTGAGTCTCAGGGAGGTAAACAGACCTTCCCAAAGTTACATGGTCAGTATGTGGCAGAGTCCCTAGGAACCCAGGTGGCCCAGCCCCACAGCCTGCGTCCTTTGTTCTGACTCCAGAGAGGGATAACTAGGACAGAGCAGGTGCCAGCAGCCCTAGAATAAAATAACGGGCAGATTGGTGTGAAAAGACCCAAGGCCATGTTTGATCACAAAGAAGCAGTGTTTTACAAACACCCTTAATTTGGTCTTCCCTGGTGGCTCAGCTGGTAAAGAATCCACCTGCAATGCGGGAGACCTGGGTTCCATCCCTGGGTTGGGAAGATACCCTGGAGAAGGGAATGGCTACCCACTCCAGTATTCTGGCCTGGAGAATTCCATGGACTGTGTAGTCTATGGGGTCACAGAGAGTCAGACAGTTTCACTCACTCACTAACCTGGAGAGCCGTTCACTTTCAAATATGTCACAGCAGGCTGTTTTGTCATTCATCCTCAAAGACCCTCCTGATGTGCGGAAGAGAAAGTGCCCCATCCCCCATCCACTCACACATGCACACTCTCACACAGACACACCCACACTGACCCTGTCACCTTCAGCTCTGGGTTCCCACCACGCGTTGGGGGTGGGCTCTGTCCGCAGGCCGGTCAGGGCACCATAAAGGAGGCTCATGAGTTTGGGTTGAGGATGAAGAAGTTGTGGCCCCAGGTGACTGAGAGGGCTGCCCAAGCAGACAAAGCCCAGTGGACAACTCCCGCTCTCCTGCCCCTTCTCTCTCTGCTACCTGCACAGTGTCAGCTTCCTTCAAAAGCAGCCCCTCTAAATCTGTCTTTTGGATTCTGCTCCAAAAAGCCCCAGGCACTTGTGGATGGGGGCGGTAGAAAGAGGGGCCAGGGAGGGGGACACCACTTCGCTGCCGTGACACTCTCCCGTCTGCCCTCTCCTCTCTCTGGAGCAGACACAGCCTAACTGCTCCTGACAGCACTATTTTTAGCGGTCCTCTGGCTGTCAGCTCTGGGACGCATCTTCTGTGTGCTCCCTGGAGCTTTCCCGCTCTGCTGTCACTCTCAGGAGGAGGGAGGGCAGGGAGGCAGCCTGCCGAGTCCCCGATCCCAGCACACTTTCCCTAACAAGTACACAGTGCAGGACAGTGAAGAACTGTGGGATCTGAGTGCTCAGGCTCAGATCCCAGCCACCTCGGGTAGCTGGTGTAGCCTCCCCCAGCCTCGGTTTCCCTTCACACACACACACCTCAGGGCTTAGCACTTGGCTGGCCTGGCACCCGATGGATGCTCCTTTTTCTCAACTCTGTTCACTTCTAAGGGCCTGCTACAAGGTGGACCTCACAGCCCAAGGCAGGTCATGCTTTGGGGCAGGGGCAGTGACCTTGGCACCTCACCAGAGTGGGTCAGTCTTTACAGGTGACCACCGGCTGCCGGGAACACAGCCTCAAACCAGCTCTCTCTTTAGTCCTTTCAGATGTCATCAGATACTTCAGCCCATCTGTTCTGAAGCCCATATGCACTCTTGGGACGGAAGTGGTACACCATGATGCTGCTGAGTAAGTTCTTTTTCTGGCTCTCTGCAGGGCTGGGCAACCTGTCGTCCTTGGCATCTAGATGGGAGGATTTGATGGCAAGTGGGGTTGGGGGGAGGGTGGTGGTGCTGGAAGAGTCAAAGAGTCTTTAAAAGAGAGATCTGTGTTAAGTCAAAGCCGAAATGTGTCTCCTGTGCTAACTTTAGTCTGTTGATGGGCCTAATAAAAAAATCAGGTCAGTGTCTGCTTTCCAGGACTCAGGAGGGGTGCAATGCAGCCTCCTGCTCAGAGCCTTGTGCGTAGGCTGGGGCAGGCGGCAAGCTTTCAGCCCCTGACAAAGTTGTGTTTAACTGACTTTTCTCTTGGCTCCCTTCCCTCTGTGCAGAGATTTGTGGATTCAGGCCAAAGACCTGGTGAGGAACATGAAAGAGAACCAGGTAAGAATCCATCTGACTCTGCTGGGGGCTGTTCTATCTGCTGGGAGGCCATCAGACCAAAGACACCAGGCAACCAAGGCCCTGCAGCCATCATGCCCTGAGCTTGGCAACCAGTGTGGCCTGGGCCCTCCAAGAACACCCCTGCCCCTGGTATCCTCTGGAGGCCAGTAGAACACAGGACCTCTTCTCATATCCCCAGTTTGGTCCCGTCGAAGTCGGCAGATGAACTAAATAACTTCTTGCTCAGTGAGGTGGTTGAAATCTAGGGTTCTAGAGGGACACCTGTTGGAGGATGAATCCTGAATTTCCACCTATTAGCTGTGTGATGCTGGGTAAGGCACTTAACCTCTCTAAGCCTCAGTTTTCCCATTTATGAAATGAGAATAATACGAGGGCCTGCAGCGCAGGGCTTGGGGTGGATTCAGTGAGGTGCTGGGTGCGCCTAGCACAGAGGCAGTGCCCAGTGCCAGCCCACAGCTGTCATTGTCTTTAAAGAGACTGTTCCTGTCATTATTAATCATCACACGCATTCTAGTTCTTGGGTGGAGGCTTCTGTCACATGCATCCTGGGGCCCTAGTCCCCACACTCCTAGCAGTGTAGACACCCTTTACTCAGAAGCTCATATATGAGTTTGTAATAAGCTGCCTCTAATCTTTTGTGCTCTCCTTATGGACAAGTATCAAATCCAGGCAAGATCTGCTACCAAGCTAGCTTTTAATGAGGGACTTAGCCTGAACCACTGGAACCAAGGGAAGCCACTGTCTCAGCCAGCCATGCGTTCATTAAAGAGTCAGGGTGTTCAAGCCAGGTCATCCCAATATATACAAGGAGAGGGGCAAATATAGCAGCAATGCTATAAAGAGTGGCTTCTTCCAAACTACAGACTTCTCAAATTTCTGGAATGATCATAACATTCTGGAGAATGGCTAGAGGTCTTGAATCAAATCCTGTCATTTTACAGATGAGGAAACTGAAGCCCCAGAAAGTCTTATGACCTGTTTGAGTTCACAGCCAGTTAGTTAGAGCTAAAATCAAAAGTGCCTGATTCACATCTAATGCTCCTCCAGAGCACCATGCTGCCTCTTACAAAACAGAAGTTTGTTTTTTTGTTCCACAAGTAACACATGTTCATTAGAGAAGATCAGAAAACACAGATAAACAAAAGAATACTGAAACCATCCCAAAGCATCCTTAAACATGATGTCTAGAGATAATTACTGTTGACGGTGTACATTCCCTTCCATAATTTTTCCAAGCACATACGTTTTTATACATTTTATAAAATAGCCGTTACTTGATGTATATACTTTTTACAGTCGCTTTTCTTGATATCATATTTCTGCTGATGGCAATATGCTTTCCAGCACTGTTTGAACAGTCGCATGGTATTTCATGTCATGAGCATTCCATAGTTTACACAGCAATCCTCTGTTTTAGACATTTATATTGTTTCCAACTTTTGACTCTTATGACAAGGCTTCATCATTGTAGCTAAGTCTTTCACACATCCATTTCCTTAAGACTCATTTTTGGAAATGGATTGTTGGATCTAATGGTAAGCCTCTTAAAAAAGTTTTGATGAATTTTTCCATATTGCCTTCTAGAGCAGGGATTGAACCCGGGTCTCCCGCATTGCAGGCAGATTCTTTACCGTCTGAGCCACGGATCTTGGGGATTCTGATCTAGCGGATTCTAAAGTTCTACAGCTTTAAATGCCTACTCTATATGTCTCCTTTTGAAAAAACCCATACATATGGTTTTGGGAGGGGTTGTATGAAATCAAAAGACATGCAAAGAAAGAAGCTCTTTTGGCACCAGGATTCCCTGCCATCTCTTTTTCATGCTATCGTCCTTTATTTCTTTTTTATAGCAACTTGACTTTCAAAATGATTGGAAGCTCATCAACGTGTTCTTCAGTAATGCTAGCCAGTGTCACCTGTGTTCCTCCACCCAACAGGTAAACCGCAGGCGGGAGGCAGAGGGATTGCAGATGCTGGGGTGGGTGCCGAGTGAATGAACTAAACCTGACTGACCTGCACCTGGCAGGCTGGGCCTGATGGCACATATTTCCAAGTTAGGGCAGGCAGGTAGACAGACGGACAGATATCTAAGGGTCAAGGAACCATATTGAAGGACATGCATATATGCATGCTTAGTCACTCAGTTGTGTCCGACTCTTTGCAACCCCATGGACTGTGGCCACCAAGCTCCTCTGTCCGTGGGGATTCTCCAGGTAAGAATACTGGAGTGGTTGCCATGTACTCCTCCAGGGAATCTTTCCAATCCAGGGATCAAAACCACAACTCCTGCATTGCAAGAGGATTCTTTACCACTGAGCTATGGGGGAATTTTTAACTTACCATCCTATCAGGAAAAGGAAACCATAATATAGATAAACTGAGTTGATCATTCTACAACTGAGGAAAATTCACTTTCTGATACAAGAGCATTTTGCCTCTTGTAGCTCCAGTTTTATTTAAATGCTGACATCAGGAGTTAAAGCGGGATCTGTACTTTGGGCATTGCCTCTTAACTAGTTTACTGTGACCTCCAGTTTTAAAGGAAAGTTGTCGAGTTGTTCATATAGGTTGACTATATTGTCAAGGCTCTTTGGCATTCCCAGGAATGGGACATGAAATATGTGACTTTTAAAATATTTTATGTAGGTGACTGACTGTGACTTACATCTTTATTGAAGAGTGTCTAGGTTAGGATCAGTTGAAGGTGAAAGGGTTAGCTATGGTGACATTAACGGCACACAGATGATTCTTCAGGAGCCTGCTTGCCTCCAGGATGGCCCCACCACTCACGACAGTTCAAGTGCCTACCCGCTGTCCTTTCAGCCACCTTCCAGGGCCTCCACCAGGCCCTGGCACAAGCAAGGGTGAAGTTTCTTGGGTGCTGTCCTCTTATTTTCTGTGCCCCTCTCCCAAACACATACTCGTGCCTTCTTCCAAATGCTCCACGAATCCCAGCCTACCATCAAAACTCCACTTCCTTTAGTGATGTTGGGCATGCAGATCTTGAATCTTGTTCTACTTCGCTTCTGTCTTCTCCCAAGGCAAGTGAAATTTACATTATCTGTTTATTCTTGGCACCCTCCACTTAGGCCATCACGCAAACCAGCATGTACTCATGAATTTACACATTCATGCATTGAATGCTCAAACAAGCAATTAGGCATTGCTGTATTCCTCTGTATATCCACTCATGCATCCATTCATCCATCCATCAGTTATCTATTCATGCATAACTTCACTCTTTCTTCTTACATGCAGGCACATATTATGGTATTTATGATGAGTTGTTCATGCTAGCATTTGACTTTTTAAATATTTGAATGTATTCATTAACACTTACACTCATTCATGATTTCTTCCATACATTTTATCTCGGGTTCAAGCATTGCTGCATGGATTCTTGCATTATTTCATGTATTTATTCCTTCAATACATTACATTGATTCTTAAATATGTACACAATATATTCCTGTGTCCATTTATGTATTATTTACTTTTTAAATTTCTAACTACACAAGTAGTGCACAGATGCTTTCTCCTTTTAAAAATGAAGCATTACAGTTAAAGCTAAAATATTCTTTAGCCAGCACCTCTGATCCTCTCACTTTTTTCTCCCAAGTATTTTGCACATCTGTAATCCCTAGTATTCCTTTATGCGTGTGTATATGAGAGAGGTTTAATATAAATAGTGTTATATTGTATCTACTATTGAATAATTTTTTTCACTAAATATTTTTGAGACCTAGTCATTATGATACTTATAGATTAAATTTATTCCTTTAATTGCTAAACAATATCCCTAGTGTATGTTTACCAGATTTTATTTTGCTATTTCTATATTGGTGACCATTTAGGTGTTTCTAGTTTTTCACTATTGTAAACAATCTTGTTCATTTACTTGAACATAATGTTTTTCTAAATACAGTGATTATATTTCATTGTATTCAATTATAGTGTAATTGTATTTTGAATTGTAGATTGAAGTATATTAATAGGTCAAAAATCAGTTTAAAAGATTATAACCAAAAATTATAAAAAATAGAATAGAATCAACTATAAAATACTAGAGTTTATTGCATGTAGAGTTTATTGGCTTGTGATTATTTTTGTTTCATTTATATATAGATATGTATGTACTGGGTTGTGATGTGAAATATACCTCACACCATGGGTCATGATCAAGGCAGTTTTAAGAGAAGTGCCTTGAGTAGATTCTTAAACAGAGAATTGCTGGTCATCAGATACATACGCTTGAAATCTTTAAGGACTACCTAATTGCCCTCCAAAGGAGCCAAACCCATTTATAGTCTAATATCTTGGGACCAATGCCAGCATGTAAGGGGGTTTTCCATACCAATAAGCAGTTCTCAGATACCAGCGGGATGTCCTACAATTCAACTCAATTCTGACACGATCTACCTAGAGATAGCATCAGATCCCACAGGCTAAGGGCCCAGTCCTCCAAGACTGCCCCCCACCCCACATTTCAGATGCCAGTCTCAAGTCCAAGTTGGCAAGCCCCTCCTTGAGTTCAGTTAGTTTTCTTGAGTGGCTCTCAGAATCCAGGGAAACATTTTACTTATTGGGTTATTGGTTTATTATAAAAGGACATAACTCAGGATCAGCCAGATGGAAGAGATACACTGGGCAAAGGTATGGGGAAAGAGCCAGGACCCTCCATGCCCTCTCCAGCTGGGCCATTCTCCCAGCACATCCAGGTGGTCACCAACCGGGAAGCTCTCTGAACTTATCCTTTTGGGCTTTTATGGAGGCTTCATTATATAATATGATGATTGACTAAGTCATTGACCAATGGCAGTTGATTCAACTTTCAGCCCCACGTAGGGGGTTGGGTGGGGGAGGAAACTTAAGTTCCAACTCTCTAGCCACAGGGTCGATTCTCCTGGCAACCAGCTCCTGTCCTTAGGTGTAGTCCAAAAGTCACCTCATTAGCATAGCAAAACACACTTTTATGCTCTCATCACTTAGGAAATTCCAATGGTTTAATAAACTCTGTGCCATAAAAAGGGACAAAGACCAAATATATACTCTGTATTATAAATCACAATATCACGTATTCTCACCAATGTCTGAGCGCACCCATTCTCTACAACCTTCCCAACACTGTTACCAACCTAATGACTCTTTTTTGTCAATGTGTGAAATTCCCTCAAGATCTAGTCGTGTTGATACATATGGATTAAGTTTGTTCACACTTAGAACCTCACACTTTTAATTGGCTGTAAACGTACGACAAAAGTAATCGTGCCTCACCTCTGGTTTCTAAATGGCTACACACCCGTGACTTAATCTCTGTAAAGTGAGCTCACTGCAGCAATGTTTACTAGCATTCACTTAAATTCCCACTTCGTTGCATTTTTTCTTCTATCTTGATTTGTGTTTTGCACCAAGACCACCAAGGCTTTTGAGCCTAGAATAAATCCCACCTCCACTGCCATTGCCCCCCAAAGGACCTCGTGGCTCATAGGCCTGGCTCTCAGCCTCCTTCGCCTGGGTTGGCTGCTTCCTCCCTTCATTCCTCCAGTCTTGCTTCTGCAGCACAGACCCACCCCTCACATCCTAGTCTTCCTGGTGGTGCCTCTGGCCACAGCTGACCCAGAACCACCATCTGAGAAGCTCTTACCCAGCAGTTTGCATCCCCAGTGGCCTCTCCATGAGGGGTTGTTCTGCAGTCTCAGGAGTTGCAGGAGGTACTCTGAGACTGTGGGCTCTGGCTTCCACCTGACGTCAAAGCAGTTCTACCTTTACTGGCAACATACATACATCAGGTTCCCTGAAATAGTTCATATGAAATAAAGGTATTTTACTGTTAAGGAGAAATTGTAAACATATGTTCAGATCCTACTTAGGGCCTGGAATTTTCCTCCTATAAGAGGCCTTGGGGCTCCTTTCATGGGGAATAGACAAGGGCCTGGGTCCACATTTGCTTTTTAGGGGGCTCTTAAGACCAGAGTTGTAGGAGGAAGATGATGAGGAGTCACTCATTAGATGGTGACAGTGCTGCCTCAGGCCTGCTGTGGTGCGTCCAGCTATTCAGAGGTAGGTGCTTCAGAGGCAGCTGGTGACCTGGCTCAGAGCAGTGACACAGGGATGATTTTAGGGTCTGGACTCTTACTTACTGCTCTCCAGTTAAAGTCTAAATGTAGGGAGTAAGAAAAAAATCAGAATAAGAGAGAGGAGAAGGGAAAAAGATGAAGACTTACACTGCAAGAATTTGCTCCTGAATCCAGTTTGTTTGCCCCATGCACAGCAGCCCTGGGACACCAAGGTTTGCAGAGAGATAGGATTTATTCACCAGGCAGCCAAGCGAGGAGGTGGGAGAACAATTCTCACATCTACCTCGGGACATTTATGGGATAGAGACAGGGTGATCTGAGGCATGGGGAGTGTGGGAGAAAGGTGACCGGAGAGAAGAAAAAGGTGAGGGAATTGTAGTTCTGCACAGGTGCAACCAAGCTGTTAATACCTGCTTATTCATGGGACGCGTGTTCAGAAAAAGGCTGTGTCGGCCTGTTCTCAAGGTGGAGTTCAGGGTCTTCTGATATCAAAAGGTCACCAATGGAACACTCAACACATGCCCATTTGGAGGTCTCAACCATTATTCAGTTGGAGCTCGAGCCAGTGAACAGCTGACTCCAAATTCCTGAAAAACAACTTGGGCAAACATCTCATTGTTTAAGCTACATCATGCTTGGAAGACATACAAGTTATTGTAAAAACAATTAAAGCGAGCTTGATCAGTGAAAGCAGATTAAAGTTCATTATTTATTAAGCAAGTTACAGTTTAACGTATCTAATGGATAACAACCCTTGGTTTCAAAAATACACTCACTTATTCTTTGGAAATGGATGTCAACATTTTGGAGGGCACACACTGGCAGTATGACTCAGGAAATCTAAAAGTGTTTGTGCCTTTTGGCTAAATAATCTTACTTCTCGGAATGAATCCCAGGGAAATAATTTGTTAGAAAAAGTTGTCTGGTTGCAGGCACATATTTGATAATAGAGCGTTCTTCTGATTCTAGGGGCA
Source organism: Bos mutus (assembly GCF_027580195.1). NCBI lineage: Eukaryota > Metazoa > Chordata > Mammalia > Artiodactyla > Bovidae > Bos > Bos mutus. Next base: position 35,556,677 of record NC_091627.1, read on the forward strand.
AAAGATATCAGTGGAAATATGCAAGTTCATTTGAAGAAACAGGGCTTCCCAAGTGGCGCTAGTGGTAAAGAACCCTCCTGCCAATGCAGGAGACATAAGAGATGTGGGGTTCGATCCCTGGGTCAGGAAGATCCCCTGGAGATCTTCATGGCAATCCACTCCAGTATTCTTGCTGGAGAATCCCATAGACAGAGGAGCCTAATGGGCTACAGTCCCTAGGATTGCAAGGAGTTGGACACAACTGAAATGACTTAGCACACATGCATTTGAAGAAATAAACTTTTTCCTGATTTCAACTTATGGAGAAGTTTATCATATGTGATATCATAGGCAAGGGACATTTTATAGGAGTATCCTGTCTTCCACTAAAGAACAGGGACAGTTGGTGCCCCAGGGGCAACCGTTCAGCACTTGGAAAGCCTAGGTGGGCCCCAGCTCACTCTGCAGCAGTGAATAGGCACCTTGACCAAGAATTTTCTAAAGCAGAGTTTGCAGTCCAAGGAGAACCATGCAGGGACTCCCCAAGGGAAGAGGGATGCCCTGAGTATGGTCCAGAGGGGAAGTGAGGCCGTTTCTCGACAGACTTCCCATGCCTCTTTAGAAGGGAAAGTGTGATGCTGAATGTCATGCTCAGGGAGAGAAAAAAAATGAGACAGAAGGCTTTATTGCTGGCTATGGCAGCAGCTGACTATGGCTCAGATCATGAACTCCTTATTGCCAAATTCAGACTTAAATTGAAGAAAGTAGGGAAAACCACTAGACCATTCAGGTATGACCTAAATCATATCCCTTATGATTATACAGTGGAAATGAGAAATAGATTTAAGGGCCTAGATCTGATAGAGTGCCTGATGAACTATGGAATGAGGTTCGTGACATTGTACAGGAGACAGGAATCAAGACAATCCTCATGGAAAAGAAATGCGAAAAAGCAAAATGGCTGTCTGGGGAGGCCTTACAAATAGCTGTGAAAAGAAGAGAAGCGAAAAGCAAAGGAGAAAAGGAAAGATATAAGCATCTGAATGCAGAGTTCCAAAGAACAGCAAGAAGAGATAAGAAAGCCTTCTTCAGCGATAAATGCAAAGAAACAGAGGAAAACAACAGAATGGGAAAGACTAGAGATCTCTTCAAGAAAATTAGAGATACCAAGGGAACATTTCATGCAAAGATGCACTCGATAAAGGACAGAAATGGTATGGACCTAACAGAAGCAGAAGATATTGAGAAGAGATGGCAAGAATACACAGAAGAACTGTACAAAAAAGATCGTCACGACCCAGATAATCACGATGCTGTGATCACTGACCTAGAGCCAGACATCCTGGAATGTGAAGTCAAGTGGGCCTTAGAAAGCATCACTACGAACAAAGCTAGTGGAGGTGATGGAATTCCAGTTGAGCTATTTCAAATCCTGGAAGATGATGCTGTGAAAGTGCTGCACTCAATATGCCAGCAAATTTGGAAAACTCAGCAGTGGCCACAGGACTGAAAAAGGTCAGTTTTCATTCCAATCCCAAAGAAAGGCAATGCCGAAGAATGCTCAAACTACCGCACAATTGCACTCATCTCACATGCTAGTAAAGTAATGCTCAAACTTCTCCAAGCCAGGCTTCAGCAATGTGTGAACCGTGAACTTCCTGATGTTCAAGCTGGTTTTAGAAAAGGCAGAGGAACCAGAGATCAAATTGCCAACATCCGCTGGATCATGGAAAAAGCAAGAGAGTTCCAGAAAAACATCTACTTCTGCTTTATTGACTATGCCAAAGCCTTTGACTGTGTGGATCACAATAAACTGTGGAAAATTCTGAAAGAGATGGGAATACCAGACCACCTGATCTGCCTCTTGAGAAACCTGTATGCAGGTCAGGAAGCAACACCTAGAACTGGACATGGAACAACAGACTGGTTCCAAATAGGAAAAGGAGTACGTCAAGGCTGTATATTGTCACCCTGTTTATTTAACTTATATACAGAGTACATCATGAGAAACGCTGGACTGGAAGAAACACAAGCTGGAATCAAGATTGCTGGGAAAAATATCAATAACCTCAGATATGCAGATGACACTACCCTTATGGCAGAAAGTGAAGAGGAACTAAAAAGCTTCTTGATGAAAGTGAAAGTGGAGAGTGAAAAAGTTGGCTTAAAGCTCAACATTCAGAAAACGAAGATCATGGCATCCAGTCCCATCACTTCATGGGAAATAGATGGGGAAACAGTGGAAACAGTGTCAGACTTTATTTTTCTGGGCTCCAAAATCACTGCAGATGGTGACTGCAGCCATGAAATTAAAAGACGCTTACTCCTTGGAAGGAAAGTTATGACCAACCTAGATAGCATATTCAAAAGCAAAGACATTACTTTGCCAACAAAGGTTCGTCTAGTCAAGGCTATGGTTTTTCCTGTGGTCATGTATGGATGTGAGAGTTGGACTGTGAAGAAGGCTGAGCGCCAAAGAATTGATGCTTTTGAACTGTGGTGTTGGAGAAGACTCTTGAGAGTCCCTTGGACTGCAAGGAGATCCAACCAGTCCATTCTGAAGGAGATCAGCCCTGGGATTTCTTTGGAAGGAATGATGCTAAAGCTGAAACTCCAGTACTTTGGCCACCTCATGTGAAGAGTTGACTCATTGGAAAAGACTCTGATGCTGGGAGGGATTGTGGGCAGGAGGAGAAGGGGACGACAGAGGATGAAATGGCTAGATGGCATCACTGACTCAATGGACGTGAGTCTGGGTGAACTCCAGGAGTTGGTGATGGCCAGGGAGGCCTGGCGTGCTGCGATTCATGGGGTCGCAAAGAGTTAGACACGACTGAGCAACTGAACTGAACTGAACTGAACTGATGGCAGCAGCATGGGTGGGACTGGCTAGCAGGGGATCTCCTTGCACTGAAGCAAAGGCACAGGATGGGGGAGACTGCCCTCCACGCAGTCCCAGCCTGAGTGATTGACAGCTGTCTCCAGAGTCAGTGCCTGCAAGGCATGCTTTGTCTTCCTCTGAGCCACTTTGCCTCAGGGGACGTCAGGTTTGCAGGCAGCTGAGAAGATTGTCTTGTTGAAAAGTTTACTTTTGTTTTGTTTTTACACCAAAAACATAAACCATGGCTGTTTTTTTTTTGAAGTGCTCTTATTTGCTTATTTTCATTACACAAGAGGAATTGGGTGGGCAGGAGGTGTCTTTAAATAGTCAGTGGCAGGAGTCCTTTTCTTGGGGTGGATGTGGTAGGGGGAGGTCTGCTAAGAGTGCCATGGAGAAGTTTGGAGGACCTTCCGTGTCCTTAAATCCAAGCATAATTATGTCCCTGCTCTGGACCTGATTTTCTTCAGGTCAAAGTGATTCCATCAGCCTTTGGGAGTAAGTCTGGTCTCCTGTCCCAAATGTCAGCTTTCTAATTGCCTTGATTTGGGCTTGCTCTTCCCTGACATGACACTTTTCCTGGTGGTGAGTGATGTGTCTGGGAAGTCAGAGAATGGACCAAAAAAAAAAAAAAAAAACAACCTAGGAAGCTCTGGGAACTCTACACCTGTCTGTGGGAGACTGGGATCTAGACAGGGCCTTTGTCACTATCAGGCCCATCGAGGTGGGTGGAGGTGGTTGGGGAAAGCAAGAGACAGGCCGGTATGAGCCTGGGCATCTCGTCCCACCCACATTTAGCACATTTCTCCTTCCATAGCAAAGTCACGTGATGAGCAGCATGGACCAGCTGACCAGGGCGCTGGACTACTTGCACCAGGAGGTGAGGCTCCCCCAGCTCTGTGGGCCCAGGCACCCAGAACTCCGTCACAGGTGCCTGTAGCAGCCAAGAGAAGCTGCCCTTCTGCGGGTTGGTGGGGTTCAGGTTTTCTTTAAATGGCCTCCAATGGGAGGGGAAACAGACTCCCAAGAAGAAGTCCAAGACCCCAGAGAAAGGGAAGGCATTGGAAGAGCCAGGCTTCTTGCCCTTTTGATGATAAACGGATCAGATATAGAACTGTTTACTCTTGCAAAGGATATTCCTGAGGGACCTCTGGAGAGGAGGAAGGATATAGGCCAGTTCTCCCCTGGGTTCTTGGTGACCTGCTATTTCCTGAGGACTGGCTCTGACTGCGTCTAGGGGGATGATGGCCTGGAGGGACCTTGAGAACCCTCAGAGCTCCACTAAGTGACCAGTGAGAGCACTGCATATCTTGGAAACCCCAGGGGAGCTCTGGGAGAAGAAGAGAGGCTACAGTCCTATTATCACCAGGTCTTGCTGCCCTGTCCATACTGTGGTGCGGAGGCGCCCTGCCCACCATGGGGGATGATGGCACAGCGGCAGGGCTAAAAGCTTTGAACCAAACCCAACCAACCATCTCCCAAAGGGCCTACCTATTTAACAAAGAGAGGCCTAACGTGCTCAACTGGACCCCAAACTAAGCTCAAACCAAGGGTTCCAGAAAGGCCATGGAGCCATGACCCTGACTCTGCAAATGTTCATCTTTTCCCTTGTATCTCCCTAGGTCCCCAAAGCATTTGTGAACCTAGTCGATCTCTCTGAGGCTCTGAGGGGCTCACACTGGCATCAGAAGACTCTGCTTAGGTAAAAAGGGAAGTGGAAGGGGACCAGCATTTGCGGCTTGGTGCCATGTGCCAGGCACTGTGTGAGGCACTTCACGTGCATTAACTAATCCAAGGGATGGAGTTGGAGAGAGGCTAGGGGACGTGTGTGTGATCACACAGCCGGTGGGGGCAGAGTTGGGCTGCAGGAGGGGCCTGAGTTAAGGAATGAAATAGTCACTCTAGTTGACGTGGCGCCAGGTGCCCTCCTCCCACCAGAATGACTTGAGAGTTTACAAAACAGCTTGGGCAAAACATCCAGAAGCCAAGACATGTTACTTCAGGACATTGGGAGAGACAATTTAGCCTAAGTGGATTTTATTTTCATACAACTTGATCCCCATATATTTCTGAGATGTTTCAGAGAATTTAAACTTTCTGAACCTAAATTTTGAGATTTCTGGCCTTGTACCCAGAAAAGATATCCTTCGTGATGTCCTTGGTGATGGATAGTACTACAGTCCATGGAGTTGCAAAGAGTCGGACATGACTGAGCAACTGAACTGAACCCAGAAAAGAAGTTCACGTGGATAAAGTCAGGACAGGGATGGCTGGAGGTGGTGGTGATGGAAAGGAGAGGAAAGGGGCATTTGAAGAGGAAGAAGGGAGAGGGTTTTAGAGTAGGGGAAGGAAGGAGAGGAGGTGGGCCTCTAGGGGAGGGAGGGAGGCATCAGGAGATGTCTCCATAATGTACTCTTTTTCTCCCCAGTGTGTCCCTCCCATCCTCCCTTTCTTCTTTCCTTACTTCCTTCTTTTTCCTGGACCCTCTGAGACCCCCACCTCATCCCTTCCCTGCTCCCTAAGCAGCTCCCAGTCCCCGCATCCCCATCTTTCCCCAAGGGGCTGCCTGGATGGTCCCAGCACTGCATCCACACTCACTTCTGGCTTGTTTTAACCTGCAGCCCCACGGCCCAGCCCTGCAGGTGCTCAGGGGAGACCTCGCGGCTGAGCAATGTTGTGACCCAGTGGACTTACCAGGTGAGCCCACTCTGAGACACTGGCTGCTGGCTCACAGGGGAGGGTGGTCATAAAAACAGAGGTGTAGGAACAATGAGGGTGCCAGCTTGCTGAGGTGGGACCCCACCTGCTGAAGTCAGGACTGAGAGTCAGGAACCGAAGGCAGCAACTCCTCTTGGGTCACTTCCGGGTGGTGACATGATTTTCCTGGATGTAAAGTGCGGACTACAGTACTGGTTTCTGGGGGGAGAGTAGATGGAAGTGCGAGGGTGGTGGTGGTACCTACAGTTAAAGACGCTGAAGAACTTTGGAGATCACTCCGAGATTGTTTGGTCATCATTACCGCTTATACTGTGGCTGCTGAGCTAGTTTGCCCAGATTAGGCTTGTGCCCCAGACTATAGTCAGGGACAATAGCCCCTGAAGATGTGTATCTAGCTTACAGCAGAGACCCCATGACAGTGTGGGTGGCTCAGCAGAAGCCTTCATCCCCACCAGCAAACAGCACAAAGCACAGCTCCCACTGATACACGTTACCACGATGATTTTTAATCTAAGAAGAAAATTATATCTGTGAAGCTGTGTGGCACTTAACTCACTCAGGAAGGGACAGTTTCTGACGGGGGTCATAGCATATCCCTCTACAGAACTCAGCCCTTGAAGAGAGCATGGGGGCCCTAGCTATGTGCTGGCAGCTGTACACTTCTTGAGCTCTCAGAGAATATATTTCAGGTCTAACTCTGCTATAACCTGATTCTAGCACTTCAGAGAAGAATGAAAACCCAATTTAGTCAATCATAGGGCCCCAAAATATGAGATGAGAGGAGCTTCCAAACAGCATACAAATCAGACCAGCATGGGTGGGTCATTGTGACCGGGGCAGGGGTGAGGGACTTGCTGGGAGCTCCTTGCTGGGACGATGGGAGGTTGGGGCAGGCTGAGCCTTGACGGTACTCCTTTCTTCAGGAAACTTGGGAACGTCTCCTGGCCTCCAGCAAGTACAACGAGCAGGAGTCCTTCGCAGTCGTCTTCCAGCCTTTCTTCTACGAGAGAGCCCTGCCGCCAACCTCAGTGAGTGAGGCCCGGCCCACACCCTCTCCTGCCCCCGCCCTCTCCTCCACAGGAGACCCAGCCCAGGACGTGCAGTCTCAGGGGAAATGCTGCGGTTTTCTCTTATACTCTGGGGCCCATTTCCCCGTGGGGCTGGCTGACCCTGTGAGGTGGGTTCCGAGAGTCAGAGCAGCCTGGAGATAAAGAGCATGGACTTCACACAGACAGCTTCCAGCTCTGGAATGGGCTTCCTCTGTGACCGTGGGCAAGTTGTCTGAACTTTCTTTGCTTTGGTTCCTCACTTGGGATGTTAGGGCCATTGTTAGTAGTCCCTCCTTTAGGGTGGTTGTCAGGGGTGAGTAAATAGGTGTGAGGAACTTCGAACAGCGCCTGGTGTGGAAGCCTTCCGTATCTCTCAGCCACGGTGACTATTCAAGGTGGAATTTCCAGGCACCACGCCACACTCCTCTCTCTGCAGGCTCCTCCACACCCATCCTTACAAGGGAGGATGATTCTAGTTGCTTCCTCACCCAGGTCACTGGACCCATGCCTCTCACCCCAGGAGGCCCGCGACCACAAGCGCTGTGGTGGGTCCAGGCGCGCTCAGCTCCACAAGGTCTCTGATGCCTCTGGGGCTTTAGCACCATGCATCTGGGGCCGTTCTCCCGCCAGGCTCTAGGTTTCTGTTTCCTGGAGTCACTGTGTCCCTCCGGGACTTCTGTCATGTTTAAATAGTGGTTTAGAAAGAGGAGGAGGAGGAATATTAGTTCCCATCCCCCTCCTACTCAGACCACACCTGAATCACTTCTGTGCCACCTGCTCCTTCTGCTCGTTAGTTCAGTGTGTACAACCCCACGATGACAAGTAGCAGCCAGGCGTGTAACCCGCCTCTCCAGGCCCTCACCTCCCAGCCCTGACCCCAGACAGCAGTCCTCTAAGTTCCCAACATTCTTAATGGGGAAGCATGAAGGATCGAGGTGCATCAGGGGCCCCCCATCTCTGCCGGGAGAGCTTCAAGAGTGTGTGGCAGGGCTATCCCATCCCTCGGGGCACACAGGGCTCTTCCTCTGGTTCTCTTTCAGGGGGAGCAGCCATTCCAGGATCCCACCGCTCTCGGCTTGACTCTCTGGAACAGCATGGTGAGTGGCTGGGGGTCCCGGAGCTGCACTGATAACCTGGGGTTTGTTCTGTGGAAGGAGGGGCAGGACTCTGCCGCTGCGCCCGGCCTGCCCACTCGCTGCTGGAGGGGCTGCAGGAACCACGAGGACTCCAGGATGATGGTGATTCTGGGCCACCAGGGGTCCCTCCCACACCTAGTGATGGCCCAGCTGGGACCCCTGGGAGCTTCCCCTCCTCTTCCCAGAAGCTGGGCTGTAGCCCTGACAGTGAGCAGGGCTCCCTGGAAAGCCTCAGTTCCGCTCTTCCTGGAGGCAGGGACACCTCCCTGGAGTCTGTCTGGGAGACTTCACTGGGAGTCAGGCACTAGGGATCAGGCTCACGTAGCCAGTGGGTCTGGGTTTCCCTCACTTCACACTTAAGGACTGTCATGTGGTGCCCAGGGCCCAGGGTGGTGCCTGGGGTGAGCGCAGACTCGAGAGTGATGAAGACCTGGGCTCAAAGCTCTCACGGGCGTGCAAACCTAGGGTCTCAGATCCCTTTCTGCAAAACCGCTGAGCCGACACATGGTGAGCGTGTGGCTCCCTCCCTACAGTGACCCTTCCTCCTCTGACTGGGACAGGCTTTCTCCAGACTCTGAAGTTTCCCCCAGGGCTGTCTGGGATTCGTCGATGGATGGAATGTTCTGTCAAGACTCTGAGCCTCTCCAGGACACCAGACAGAGACCTGATTTTGCCATTTACTTCTTTCCCCATCCAAGCTGTCTTATTTTTAGAATTCCCAAGACAGAAACGTGGTTTTCTTCTTCCTTGAATTAGAAAAATTTTTCTCTCCATCTCCACGACTGGGGTGCTGTGCTGAGTCCATGAGCAGCTGCAGTTGGATGTGTGGTAGCCGATGAGACAGGGAGGGGCAGGGCCGGCCCAGGCAGCCCGGGTCCACGGAGTCACACCAGCCTTCAGAGGAAGCATTTGATTTCTTTGGATGAGGACCCTTTTTAGTGGGCCTGACCCCTGGGCGAGATATTCCCCGGAAAACCACTTTGCTGCTGATCTCCTGTGAAGGGCCAAGGAAAGTGACTGGTCCTGCACAGGCTGCCCTCCCCTGTCCTCTCTCTGGGGGAGGAGAGCTGATGCTTTAAGCTCAGCCAAACCTCTCTCCTCCCCAGGAGCCCAGAGGGGAACAGAAGGTCTCGCATTCAAGACCAGGGACTGGGACCTAGTTGGTGTCCCGGGGCTTTGAGGTGGAGATGGCTTTCCTAGGTGGGCAGTTACCTGCCCAGCCCAAACAGTAACCATTTCCCAGCGAGAGGCCTCACGCTTCCTGGAGCTGTCACTAGGAGAGAAGTGTATCCCCAGGAAGGTCTGTGCCCTTCTTCCTCTGGGGTGAAATGACAGGCTATCACACCATCTCACTCCCAGAGCAAGCACAGCTGCCAGAACACACCGACAGTGCCTGCAGGCCTGGGGTTATTTATGAGAAATCAGGGCAGTAACAGGTTTCAGGAAAGGGCACCGGCTAACAAGCCAGAAAACCTAGGTTCGGGTCCAGCTGTGCTTTTGGTTGTTTCTTGAGGTGCATCACGTGGTCTTTCTGGGCCCCATTTTCTCTCCTGGCCAGCCTCAGAAGGCCTTGGAAAATACAGGAGCATTCTCCCTTGGGTTCTCCCCTGTGTCCTCTCAGGGACATGGGGAGACCACGAGCCTCCCTTCCTCTACCTCTGTGCCTCTCTGCTGTGTTGGACCCCACCGAGACCACAGAGTTGTCAAAGCCAGTTTTGTCCATCATGGCCAGATTTGCAGACCCACAGAGGCCCGAGAGAGGGCCACCCTCTTGCTTGGGGAGCAGAGAGGAGCCAGCAGAATTGCTATGACCACAGAGGCCCGGATTCTATCGCTTCTCTCCTTGGCCTCGCCCCAGGACACAACAGTGGGGCTGGCTGAGCCAACCACGCGTTGTCTGCTCCCCTGGCTGAGCTCAGGATGGGTGTGAGCTCTGAGAGTTGGTAAAGGAAAACCCCACACACCTAGCACCATCCCAGCTGAATGAACCACTCAGATGGAAGTTAAGCTCCTGACACAAAGCAGAGGAGGATTTGTGTTTGGGATGTAATTCATTCCCAGGCCCTTCCTGCCTCCCCGGTAAATTCTGATAATTCTTATACAACAGTAGTGTTGACGAGACCCACCTGTGGGGGCTCAGTTGCCAGATCCAGTGGCCACGGACCCCCACCTTATGCCAAGCCCTGTGCTAGTGTTAGAATCTCAGGGCAGAGCAAGAAGGCTGGGGAATGGCTCCCAGTGGAGTGGGAGTCTCAAGAGCATGTCTGAGGTCATCCCCCTGCACCTCCCACACTCCAGTTCATCGTGGGGGCAGGGAAGCCAACGCACAGGAGACGCAAGCGATGAAAGTACTGAAGGGCGACCAAGAGCAGAGACCAGCATCAGTGTCCCTGGAGTGCGTGCATGTGTGTGCAGTGTGGGGTGGTGGGTGGAGGGACACACGAGTGTCCTTTTGATGGAGCAAGTCATTTTCCATCCTGAGGATGGAGGGCCAGAGCAGGTGTAAAAGGAATTAATGGCAGCAGGAAGGATGTAGGTGATGGATAAAGAGACATTTCAGTTCAGTTCAGTTCAGTTCAGTCACTCAGTCGTGTCCGACTCTTTGTGACCCCATGAATCACAGCACACCAGGCCTCCCTGTCCATCACCAACTCCCGGAGTTCACTCAGACTCACATCCATTGAGTCAGTGATGCCATCCAGCCATCTCATCCTCTGTCGTCCCCTTCTCCTCCTGCCCCCAATCCCTCCCAGCATCAGGGTCTTTTCCAATGAGTCAACTCTTCGCATGAGGTGGCCAAAGTACTGGAGTTTCAGCTTTAGTATCATTCCTTCCAAAGAGACATTTAGGACAAGATTATTCATGCAGATGGGTTTATTGAGAAAACCTATGAATCTTCCTTTGGAGTCCTTAAAAAAATTAGGCTCTGTGATATCCATTTGACTAAAATAATCATGATGTGGTTTTCTCAGTGTTTCTCTCCAGATTCTATCATTGATTAAATTCTTGAAAGATTGGAGAAATCAGGCCAGTTTGACTTCAGGCCACCAAGCCAGGCCCACTGAACACTTCCTTTCGGAGCAGTCCTGAACCTTATGGTTGGGACTCCCACACTTAGAAGTGTCCACCATTAGAATAAAACTGAAAGGAGCTGAGGAGCCCTGTTCTTCCTCCAGCCCCTGAGTGAAAGGTTGCCACTCCTTTGCCAAAAGGTTAATTACACCCTTTTATCTGACCTGGTCCGTTTGGGTGACAAGCCAATCCCAAGAAGGGTAAAGTTCTTTCCTGTTCACTGGGCACAGATGCTAGGATAAGATACTGCTGAGGAGTCTAAAAGGCCTCTTGCAAGATGGCAGAGCCCATGACTGAGCCAGACAGGGGAGTCCGTCCCACAGTCTACTGTCTCTCGTGTCCCTTATCGGGGTCCCTGGGGAGGGAGTAGCAGGCTGGGGTGCCCTAGGAGCCCAGCCCCTTGGGGCAGCAGTGATGGCAGCAAACACGAGGTTTCCAAGTAGTAGAAGTGCGGGCAAGAGAAAATCTACGATCTCTCAAAGCCACTGCATTTTTCTCTTAAGTGTTTACAAAGGTATATATGTGTGTGTGTGTGCATTCTAAGTTGCTTCAGTCATCTCTGACTCTTTGCGACCCTTTGAACTGTAGCCTGCCAGGTTCTCTGTCCATGGGATTCTCCAGGAAAGAATACTGGAGTGGGTTACCGTACCCTCTTCCAGAAAATCTTCCCGACCCAGGGATCAAACCCATGTCTTTTACATCTACCTTCATTAGCAGTCAAGATCTTTACCACTCGTGCCACCTGGGAAGTCCCTTACAAAAGTACCGTGAACATTTTAAAATAACAGAAGGAGCTTAAAATTCCTCCTCCATTGAATTCTCCAACTGCCTTCATTTTCTCATCTTCCCTCCAGTGAATTTCCCCGAGTGGATCCTCCGCTGCTCTCCCTGTGGATACACCACACACTTTTCGCTACGTCGCTTTTTGCTATGTCAGATAGGCTTCAGTCATCATTTAAGTAGCTGTCTCTATCAGTGCTGATACCACTATCACTGTTCCTGAAATGCAGACACTTTCTCTAGTTGTTAGCGTGGGGCCGTGCTGTGCCCCATGCCCCTGCACCTCTGTGTCCCAGGTAGGAACACGGGGCTTGCCAGGTGACCAAGGGTTTCATTCATTCCCTGCTGTTTTACACCGTGTATTTGCCTTTCCTTCCCATTCCTATTCTCCTCTCAGAGAGAAATGTAATCAGGGAGCCAGGCAGCAGCAGGGCAGCAAGGACGGGGTACAGGAAGTCAAGCAGAACAAATAACCAGCTGCTGGAAGGTCAGGAAGCCTGCATGAGAGTGATTCGACTTGATCTGGACACCCAGGTCCTCATGTCAGTTCAGTCTCTCTGGTGTTCAGTTTCCCTGTCATAACAGTGGGCTGGGAATCGGTGGTTCCTCTCCTGCAATGGAACTCAAGTTGTTGTTCAGTCGTTCAGTCATGTCCGACTCTGCGACCCCATGGACTGCAACATGCCAGGCTTCCCTGTCCTTCACTGTCTCCCTGAGTTTGCTCAGACTCATGTCCATTGAGTTGATGATGCCATCCAATCATCTCATCCTCCGTCACCCCCTTCTCCTCTTTCCCTCACTCTTTCCCAGCATCAGGGTCTTTTCTGATAAGTCGGCTCCTCACACCAGGTGGCCAAAGTATTGGAGCTTCAGCATCAGTGCTTCCTATGAGTCTTCAGGGTTGATTTCCTTTAGGATTTACTGGTTTGATCTCCTTGCTGCTGAAGGGACTCTCAAGAGTCTTCTCTAGCATCACAGTTTGAAATCATCGATTCTTTGGTGCTCTGCCTTCTTTATGGCTCAACTCTCACATCCATAACTGACTATTGGAAAAACCATAGCTTTGACTAGATGGTGTTCAGTTCTCTCTGGTGTTCAGTCTCCCTGAAATAGGAGCAGTGGGCTGGGCATTGGTGTTTCCTCTCCCGCAGTGGAATTCAGCTTGAGCGGACATCAGAATCCCTGGAGGACTTGATAAAACACAGGGAGCTGGGCCCCACCCCAGGGCTGGGGGCTGGGAAGTGGCATTTCTAATGTGTTCCCAGCTGATGCTGCCCGCCCAGGGTCACACTCTGAGAAACACAGGGCGAATGAGCTTCTCTCAGTGGTACCCTAGGATGCTGCCACCTGTGTAAGACTTTGCTGTTCTAAATATTACCTTCTATTCCAGATGCAACCAGCAGGACAGAAAGATGAACCGTTCAGTGCAAAAGAGAGAAGGCCTCTGACATGTCCCTCCCAGGTAGGCAAGGACTGGAGGGGGCGGAGGTGGGGGGGCGGATCTCCTACTGAGTTGGGAAGAATGGCGGGGTCATAAAGAAGTGGGCTTTGCTGTGAAAGTGGGTCTCACCTGGATGAGACATTAGCCCCATTAGAGTCATGGATCTGTTCTTCTGGGCCTGGGCATACCTAAGGTTTATACCTGTGGGCCAGGAGAACTGTTTTAATAGAACTCAGGCCCCTTGCATACCTATGCAGGGCATAGGAACAAAGCCACAGCTCACCTGGCCCCAGATGCCAAGATGGGTGTCTTAAATATGTGCTCAGTGTATAGTAGGTGTAGAATTAATGTTGATTAATAAATTAATTTTTAAAATGACAACGTAAATGAGTAGAATTCCTCTTATCACGTAATGCTGGTCAAATTTTTGGCTTTCTTGATGAATTGGTAAGTTTTTTGTTACTGGACTGTAAGAACTATGCAATTCATCACATTTTTCTCTTGGCCTTGGCTCTCAGGAAACTTTAAGTTCTCTTTTCATGGAAATATACCTACTGCGTCTGGTGGCATGAACCTCAGATAGAGAGCAAGAGATGCTGACTGTAGCAAATGGGAAATTTCAAAGTGTTAATGAACTCCTGCAGGGAACTAGTGGGCAGTACAGAGAAGAAAAGCCAGAGGATGGTTTTCTCATCATTTAAAGGATGGTATGAATGCTTCAAACTGGCCAAAGGCATTGCTGGATGATAAGACCTGATGGTTCAAGGATATGGATTCTTGGATCATGGTTACAATACATTATCTTTCTCTGCAGGAGAATCCCTATCTGTTCACCTACAGGAACAGCAACTATCTGCCCAGGATGCTAAAGCCCCAGGTGAAGACTGAGGTACGGAGAGGTGTTCTATGATTGACAAACATGCAAATGAACCAGGGGCAGCCGCCTGATGAGTCTTTAGAAGCTTCCGAGGGGTTCTTTATGTCCTGGACCCCCGGGGGCAGGCTGGAGAGGGTGAAGGAACACGTGTGTGGGTGTCCCCTAGGTGCTTGAAGCAGGGCTGCCCTCCAACTCCATCTTTAAAATGATCTTGGCAACCAGCGTCCCGTGGCTTCACTGGGTATGCTGGGGGCTCAGTGCTGCCAGCTTCCTGTCTATTTTGATGTGAGGCAAGAATCTTTGTATATGATTGTGCTCAGTCATGTCCGAATCTTTGTGACCCTATGGACCATAGGCCACCAGTCTCCTCTGTCCATGGGATTTCCTAGGCAAGAATACAGAAGTGGGTTGCCATTTCCTCCTCCAGGGGATCTTCCCAGTCCAGGGATCGAACCCATGTCTCTTATGTCTCACGCATTGGCAGGCAGGTCCTTTACCACTAGCGCCACCTGGGAAGCCCTAAAAATCTTCACTCTCCTCAAATCTCTGACAAGTCCTTTTAGACTCATCCGAGCCCTTAATCTGAAGAGAAAGTCAAGAAAAGACAGGGAAATGGGGTGAGATCTGAAAGCAGTCAACATGGAAGTCCGCAGCCGTCAGCCACCCCTTAGGGGCCGCCTCACACTCACTCACGTCTTCCTTATGACTTATCTCATGAGTCTTTTTCTAATACTTCCTGTTGAGATTAGATAGGGCACTCCACAGTCCTCTGTGGACACAAGAAACACTTGAAGGCTGTCATCCTCCTTCTCAGAGGACCGGGGACCAATGTGGGTTGAGATGAATTCAGTCCTAGCTCCGCCCCTGTCTCCCTATGGATAAAAGAGGGTGCAGTTTGCTCTGAGTGGTGAAGGCAAAGCTGATGGCCAGGGCCTGCATCGCAAAGCCCCAGAGATAACAGTGTGCAAGACTTGATTTATCAACTCATCCCACACTTTCTCACTAACATCGCAGCAACAAGGATACATCTAAGAGTCAGTATGGCTCAGTGAGTTGAGCGAGTGGGCTCTGGCTTCAAATCCAGACTCTTCCTATTACTGGCTCTGTGTCAGCAGGCAAAGTACTCAACCGCTCTGTGCCTTGGTTTTTCAAATCTGGTAAATGATGAGAGTCATCATCCTACTTCATAGAAGTGTTAAATGGTAATAAGTTATAAAGTATAATGCACATTTAACAGTATCTACCGGGCCATGAGTTTTATATAAGAGGGAGCAATACAGCCCTTCAGGATACACTTACTGAATACCAGCCATGTACCACTAGCATGCAGGCTCCGTGAGGGCAGGGGCTCAGGGCGGGTATCTCGTCACTGTCAGCTGAATGAGTGGGTGGATGAAGACCAGGTATAGGAGATAAAGATACAAATAGTCTAGCGGGGTCAGCCAGCAGTGGCAGCACAATGTACCAAGCGCTGTGAGGTTTCCATGGGTATTCTGAGAACACAGCTGGACAGCACATGACAGGAGGGAGCTGAGAAGGCTTCCCCAGGGCTCCCACGACCTCAGCCTTGGGGGTGATAAGGCACAGCCAGGTAGGTGGGTGGGAGAAGGGAAACAGGGAGAGGGAAGAGGAAAGAAAGGGCAGAGGTGGGCATGGGGCAGAGACACGGAGGGGACAGAGAGCTAGGTGGGCGGTTTGGAACGTCGAGGGCCTCCTAGGCCATGCCAAGGAGGATGGACTATACTGCTGTTAGTACAGAGTAGAAACATGCTTATTTAACCAACAAGCATTTACTGAGCTTCTACTGTGCAGTGTTATAGGCTCTGGAAACACAAGAATCAAACAGACAAAAATTCCTGATTTCACTGAGAATTTGGGCAAGGGAGTGATTTTTATGTTGAGAGAAAAAGAGTCCTCTGAATGGATTCAGAAGGCTAAGGAGGAAGCCTACAGGCCAGCAGCAACGATGCTGAAGAATACAGCCATATTTTAGAAAGAAGTGATGAAGCCTGAAATTAGGCTGTGGGACTAGAGAAGAGGGGCAGGCCTGGGAGCAGCTGGAAGGGGTTTTGTGGACACTCGGTGTGAGTGTTGAAGGAGAGGGACAACTCCTAAAAGATGCCCGGGTTTCTGTATTAAGTGGTATCTCCCCAGTAGAGGCACACTTTTCACCCAGTTTCTTACATGGAAGAACCATTTCTTATTATTTCTCCTTGTGTCTCCTTTCAGGTGAGAGATGGAGTGGAAATCAGGTGCTCTGACAAGGATCCCTCTGACACGGTTCCCACCTCAGGTACACTGCTCAAGTCCAGTCATTTGTAAACTCATGTGAGGTCTAAACCCATCACAGTAAGAGTAGCCTTAGGATGTCAATCCCCACAACCTGAGATACACCTGAGAGGTTTTCAAGGCCATCCAGTTCTGTGTGTGTACTTGTAAGTTCATGCCTGTATTTGATTATTCTTTAACAAAAATGTGATAACATTATCAGAAAGCATTTATCAAGCATTAGCTGTGTACTAGGCCATGCTCTGCGAAGGGCCCGGTGTCGGGTGAGTGAGCTGATGTCATTGTTCCCGCTGGGAAGCCTCGATGAGGCAGATTTGTTCTGTGAAAAGCAGAACTACCTTCCTCGATGAGGCAGATTTGTTCTGTGAAAAGCAGAACTACCTTAAGCAGGAAGCAAAAAGTCCCCACTCTGAGTAGAGCCGTGTCGGGGTGTACTCAAACACCGCACAGCACAGGGAACCACAGAGTCTCACACACGTGCCGTTTTCACTACTTCTTGGTATTTTCAAAATGACTATTGCTGGGTCATGAAAGTGAGACTCACGGAACATTCTAGGCAGAGACCTTCCCAAAGAGGGGCTGCCGAAGGGCTGAACCTTTTCCTCCACATGAGTCAGCCTGGGGGTGATAGCTGTGTGCACAGGACCCTGGAAGGTCCCGGGTCGGAGGATGTGGTAGCCCACATGACTTAGAACCTCAGCCTAGGAGCATCTCTGCAACCGTGCAGTGGGTTCTCGTGCGTCCCGGGGAGTGACTCGTGTGTTCATTGATTTGTTCCCTTGTTTACTCATCTATTAGATGATTGTTGAATGCCTCCTACGTGCCTTCCAGAATAGAAAGCAAAGTTTGGAGATGTCACGGTATGCAAATCTTTGTGGGCAGGTTGTCTCCTTTTGCTGAGTGTTAGTAGAAAGTAAGTGTCAGCTTGCCCTTCAGGCCTGTCTTAGCTCTACACACTCTAATCAAGCCAAGTGACTGGCAAGTAAGTTAAAAATCTTCTCATGGAACACTTCAGTGTGTAACTGGCTCTTGACTAAGTTGCAGAAGAATGGAATAGGTGATAAAAGTCTTAAACACACACAGCATCTTTATGCTTTTTCCCCATATTAGTGACAGCCTCTTCCTGTTGGTTAGTTTGCTAGCAGAATTTTAGTAACAAATTATTAGAAACAAATTATTAGCTTCATATGCAGGCTCCCCAATAGCAAAAGCTCAAAGATGTATGTGTATATGTATATTACATATGTGTGTAATATATATACGCATATGTAAGATGTATGTAATATACATGTAATGTGTATGTAATATACATACGTATGTATGTATACACATGTGTCTGTACATATATGTGTGTGTATCATATGTATGTTTGTATAAGGAGAGGGAGGGTGGTGTTTGTTTTAATAGCCATACTCTCTACAGTGAAATGATATCTGTCCTCTTTTAACCTTATCATTCTAAAAGGATGGTCTGTAAAGATTTTGCAATCTGTCCAGATTATGTTCCTATCACAACAGTGATAAGCAAGCAATCCATTAGAGCATATCTGAACATCTGAAAGCCAAATGAAACATGAACCTCTCCTTTATCCCCTGACCCTGGAGATGGTCCTGTTTATTGGCACTTGAAGATGTAAGCACAAGAAATCTCGAGACCATGAGATATGAGATGCTCTGTGTTTGGATAAGCAGATGGACAGATACAGGCATCCTTGATCTAACCAAGTAGGCCTGGGAACAAAACGTGGCACTGGCCTACTGGGTGGTGGTACTCAAGGGCTAATACTGGGTTGGCCCCTCTGAGTACCCACCTAAAATGCGTCATTTCGAAAAAGGGCCACAGCTAACTGGACAAAAATGAAAAACACATTTCATTACTGCACTTGATATCTGATTGAACATTTTAATCACACGTGTGGCTATTGGGACAGGAGAAAGACTTACACCGGGTCACGCTATTATCACCCTCGATAATTGTCACATTTCTGATGAGGTCATTCACCCTTCTGGAGACCATGTTTACAATTTCTAATTGAGATGAAGGCATCTGATATGTACTTCTAAGAGCAGATCATCTATCTTTAAATCGCCAGTGACTCAGCACATGGTGGGAGCCTGATAAACGCTTGTTGAACTTATCTTTATTGCAGAGAATTTCTGCTTCAGCAAATCAAAAATTCCCAGGGTTGAAAAAGATCCTAAAAACCCATTGCACCAAACTGCCTTCCATTAAGACAATTTTCCCCTGAAACTATCTTACCAAATAACTGTTTTACCTTCAGAGTTATTTTCAAAAACCTTCTTTGTAGTCCCCTTTTCTAATGTCTCTCTCAAGCCAATCCACCAGTACACCCAGCTAATGAACAAATGATAATTTCAAAATAAGATACTGCCTTCATCAACAGGCCACAGCCCCTGGCCGCCCAGGTGCCTCACATCACTCCATCTGGAGCCCGTAGGTGATGAACCTCTTCTGCTGATCTGTGGGGTTTGGGATGAGATATGTAGAGCTGATGTAAGTAATTTTTATTGCCCGTTGCTATTTGGTAGCATGAATAAGTGAATGCATGCATGCACACTTCTAGTTTTCTCCTTCTGGTCAGTGGGCTGTGGCTTGTGTTCATGCTCAGTCATTTCTGACTCTTCATGCCCCTATGGTTTTCAGTGTGTACATAAAATTTATTGAATGCTACCTCCTGTGGGCTTTATAACTTCATAAGAACTTACATCATTTTGTATTACTTCATGGCCCTGTCCATAAGATCATTGGGATAAGTTAAAAAAAAAAAAATACAATGGGCCTTGAGGATGACTTAAGGTTTTCCCAGTGAGAAAAGGGGTAGCATTTTGTAAACAAAAGAGTGGCAATAAGGAGCCAGAGAGGGCACAGGCTGTCTATTGAAGTTGGCTATCTTGAAGTCAAGCTGCTAATTCCATGCAAAGGGGGAAAATTCATAGCATTTGAAAGTAGAACAAAGTTAATTCTATGCCACTGTCACCAATAGTATAAATTAGAACAAGTCATTTCTAAGTCCCTGACGTCATTTATTGAAAACGAGCAATTCCAGCGCTGATATTGAAAAGGCCAAGGCTGCAGCCCTGTGACTACCAGGGGCTTCGCTTCACTGTGAGTCAGTGGTGAGCTGTCCTGTGTGCATCCTGAAGCTGTTTCTAGAGTCACCACATGTTCATGAGTCTTGGGACCTAACTAGCCTGTGACTAGGAAGTCATGATGCCCCACAGGGAATAACAGCCTGCCTGTCTCCTGGCGGTGCAGAGGTTAAAGCATCTGTCTGCAATGTGGGAGACCTGGGTTCGATCACTGGGTTGGGAAGATCCCCTGGAGAAGGAAATGGCAACCCATGCCAGTATTCTTGCCTGGAAAATCCCATGGACAGAGGAGCCTGGTGAGCTACAGTCCACAGGGTAGCAAAGAGTCGGACACGACTGAGTGACTTCACTTTGTTCCCTTGGCGGGACCCACCTACTGAACAAATTCAAACTCTCCCCAAGACACTTGGATGAATGTATTTCCCTTCCCTGCAGTTTCCATCATTTAGAGCTTCAAGAGCTATAAAGTCTCTGATACAGAGCCTCTTAGCCTTTAATTCAGCTGGACACATTTCTTGAGCTCCTATGTGCCAGTCACATATTTTTTCATATAAACTCATGCCAAAGCACTTCAAAGACAGAAACATAGATTAACCTGGGCCAGCAGTTTACCACCACTGCAAAAGTCCTGATATAAGTCCCTAAAATCTGAGAGCAAAGGGTTGGGCAGCTCTAGCTGACAATTGAGAGAAAGTTGGTTTTTCAGATTATAGCCCCAGGTAGTTTAAGAACTCCCAAGCGTCAAAGCTTCTCCCTGCCGTTCCTTTTGTGTTCAGTGGGCACTTTCCCCATTCTGTTCTCTAGTCAACCATTTTCTGGTAATTCGTGATCTTTCATCATAGTTTAGATGGCCTTCTGATAAGAGGCCCCTTCTGTAAAAATTTTGATGAGTTAACAATATGTTTATCAACTTCTTTCGAGGTGATGGACTATCTGTACCAGATAATGTTTAGGCTAATCAGCCCACACAAATTTAATCTTATCTCTGAAGAATTCTCTCCCCAAGGAGAGCAATTGCTAAAGTGCTTTGCTGTGGTTCCAGGCTGTGTCTTTATCATATATGATGATATTAACAAAATTCAAATCGAGGTTTCCAGAATAACAAACCAATGAAATGTGTGTGCAGGGTTCTATTTTAATAAGATCCCAGATGAGTCAAACTTCTTCCATCTCTATTTGGTTCTTTTGGTTTATTATCTCTTATAGGTCATTTCTTACAGAATGACCAACAGGAAGCCACTCCTTCCAATATACATATCAAGCTATATACATGTATGTACACACACAGATGTGGACATACATGAGCACACATGTATGTGTGTTTCCTTTCTGCCTGCTACAAATTTAGGAGGCAGAAATGGACAGCTTCAGCCACCCCTTTAGAATACTGTAATGTGCTTTCAAAGCAAATCTCTCATCTCCTCCACATTTTACCAGCCCCAAAGATTTCCCCTAACCTTTGCACACTAGTTAGTGTTCCCAGAATTCACTGTATTACACATTATGGCAACAAGAATACGGTGATTGGCCATCATCATCAGAAGCTAAAATAAACCCTCTAGAGTTGAGGAGAGGAGGTCTTATTTTTCATTTTGTTGCCTTTTTTACCCAGAGCCTGATTTCTTTGAGAAGAGGTCATTTCAGAGTTCTCAGGCTCAGCCCCGTGGATGTGTGCTAATGTCTGCAGCTGGCTTTGTGATTTGATATTGTTCTTCTAACCACAGAGCCTTGGGCCCACCCGAGACCTACAAAATCAGCAACTCTGAGGGTGGGGACCAGCCATCTGTGTTTTAACAAGCTCTCCAGATGATTCTGATGCATGCTCAAATTTGAAGACCACTAATCTCTATATTTTGCGTACACACATTCACAGCTATGCATGGTTCAGTTTGCATGCTGTCATAGGAAAGAAGCAGGGACTTTTACTTTTCCAATGAGAGCAAATTCTCAGTGGGAGCAACAGTTCCCATAGGCGGACAGCATAGAAGTCGGGTAGACAAGATGTCTCCATGGAGGGAGCAAGACCTGGAGACCCCTTTGAATGTTGTTTCCGCTGAATGTGAGCACAGCTTCCCATGCAGATGTGATCATACAACATGCTGATGAGTGGAGTAGACTCTAGGTTGTCAGGTGGTGTTGAAAGCATCTTCTGCGTTTCACCGCCCTCATCATAGAGTGACTTGGTAAAGAAGGGCTGTTGAGAGAACCTTCTAGAAGATAGATTTTAGTTTATTTATCTTAAGCAGTGGCTCACTGAAATGAAAGGTTTCTTTCCCTGTTGGAGTAGTGGGCTACTCCCTGGTTATAAATGCTACATTAGACTTCTTCCAAGGCTGAAAGGTAATTGACCAGTTAGTGCAGCATCACACAGCTAGAGACCATGGAAGGCACATCTGAGGAAAGACGGAGCTGTGTCAAAGTCGGGGTGACTATGGGAGGAGGCACTCCAGGGAAGTGGGAGATATAAGGGGGAGTAGGAGGTGAGCTTGTGATTTGACGAAGGAATAGACCAAAGGTGGTATACCCACACAATAGGATATTAGCCATAAAAAAGAACGAGGTGCTCGCAGCTGCTACAACATGGGGAGCCTTGAAAACATCATGCAGAGTGGAGGAAGCCAGACACACAGGTCGCATTTTGTATGATTCTATTTATATGAAATATCCAGAATAGGTAAATCCATAGGCAGAAAGCAGACAGTGGCTGTCACAGGCTGGAGGGAGGGAAGAGTGACTGGCTTAGTAGGTACAGGTCTCCCTTGGGGGTGATGACAATGTTTTGGAACTAGATAGAGGTCATGGTTGCACAACTCTGGAAATGTACTAAAGGCCATGGAATTGTTGACTTTAAAGTGGTTAATTTTATGTCATGTGATTTCGCCTCTGTTTTTTAAAATAGTCAATAGTATAAAGGCATTTCCCTTTTCATTTCAGAAAAACTGAGCTGAATTTTTTCTAATAAAAATAAAATAAAATAAAATATTTTATCCCAAATATCAACAGATCCTAGCATAGATGAAGTATAGGTTTCACCTCCACTGCAACCCCTTCCTTACTCCCAGATCAGGTCATCAAGGACTGTTTACACCCTGAGGATAACTGTCCACCTGTGGCATCAGGTTCACCCAATACCAACAGCTGCCCCTCTGAAAGTGGGGCCACCTTCCAGCTCCCCAACCCTGTGCCCAGGCACCCCAAGGAGGAGACTGGCAGTCAGGCTCCGCAGCTGCTACTGCTGGGCTTTAAGACAAGGATGGGCGTTTAGCATCTTTGTCCAAACGGAATTTCCCTACTTTGTGTTAGTCTTCCTAGAACATTCTTCCCTGATTCAGAGGAGACAGGAAGCCCATCTTCTGTTCATCTTTGCATTCAGTTCACAGGCTGAAGCTGGCTGACATCAAGGTCATCGGAGCCCTGGGCGACTCACTCACGGTGAGTTATGGATGGTGGAAGGAAGGGCAGGAGAAGAGGAGATCTTGGTTAATAGGAGAATCTCACTTTGAGCCCTTAGAGCTGCCATCATCCATGCAACCTCAGTCCCTCTCCACCCCCTGCTGCTGCTGCTGTTGCTGCTGCTGCTAAGTCGCTTCAGTCATGTCCGACTCTGTGCGACCCCATAGACGGCAGCCCACCAGGCTCCCCTGTCCCTGGGATTCTCCAGGCAAGAACACTGGAGTGGGTTGCCATTTCCTTCTCCAATGCATGAAAGTGAAAAGTGAAAGTGAAGTCGCTCAGTCGTGTCCGACCCTCAGCGACCCCATGGACTGCAGCCTACCAGGCTCCTCCGTCCATGGGATTTTCCAGCAAGAGTACTGGAGTGGGGTGCCATTGCCTTCTCCATCCACCTCCCTATCCACCCTGGAATCCAGCATTCCCTACTGGCGTTGAGTTTTCCACTGCCATTCTAACCTCATCTTTCTTCTCCTAACGTTGGATTGAAAGAGAGAGCAGGAAGTGGGGTCCAGAGGGGCCCCCTGAGATAGAAGTGACCCGGCCCAGACCACACAGCCTGTCGGTGGTGGGGTGGAACAGTTTGAGGTCTCCTGCTCACGGTGTAGGGCCCCTTCAAAGACCAGATGCTTTGTTCTGTCTGTAGGAAAGCTAAGGGATCATGCCAAGGGCCACGCGATAATGCAACAGGAACTAGTACTAATGGAGGGGATGAAAAACCAGGGTCAGTGGAAGAGACAGAAATACTAAAGATGATCCAGCCTGTGTCTGCAACTGCCCCGTGGTGACTTCCCAGTCCCCACAAAGAGTGATCCAGAAAAAGCAGAATCAAGTCCTTAGAGAGCCGGGGTGGGAAGTGAGGGTCCCTGCTTCTGGCCCACAGCAGCTCATTACAGAGGAGTCCAGCTTCTGTTCTCTGGGTCAGTAAGGTCAAGGGGGTCCAGCTGAATTTCCCCCCAACTACCAGCTGAGACCTTTCATGCCTGTGGCCTGTTCCCATTGATATGATCTCACTCAGTTTCCTCAACAAAATCCTGTGACGTATCTCTCTCCTCAAACTTAAACCAACAAAGAAGGTGAAGGTGGATGAGGCAAAGTGAGTACCACAGCCACAGAGCCTGTAAGTGCTGGATAAGGACAGAACTCTCAGGACTCTGAGGCCAGAATCCTGTCTCTGTCCCGTAGCCCTCTTCTCCATGACCCCTCAGGACTCTTTACCCCAAAGGCAGGGACACCTCTCCTGGAGGCCATCCTTCCCCCGCTTCCTTGAAACAGCTCGTCTCAGAAATAACAGGCTTCGGGCAAGGGACATGAACCTGCAGTGCGTCACGTGGTGGTTTTAAAAGACTCTGCTCTTTCTTTAGCTGAGGAGTAGGTATATGGCATTTCGTTTTAATTTTTCACATTGTACATATGCAAGATCTATTCATATCAAAGGATTACAATATACTTCCTTTTATGATATAGTTCACAGCTTTTAGAAACATGGGGCCCTGAAATGAGTCCTTTGGAAAACCACACTGCAGTCTAATTTCCAGAGCACTTTTGCCAGCCTGGTGTCTGGGCAGGGTTTCCCAGGGTGGGTTCCAGGATTCCCAGCGGGAGCTTGCACTCATTTCTAACAAGGCAGGATTCACATCAAGACGTGCTGTCAAGACCCTGGGTTCTAAAGGGCTTGGCATTCTGGCCTGGCCAGGACAAGAACACAGACCCTCTGGTGAGCAGGCAGGAAAATCACCCCCGTGTTGTTCTCTTTTCAGGCAGGTAACGGGGCCGGGTCCAAGCCTGGAAACGTCCTGGACGTCTTGACTCAGTATCGAGGTCTGTCCTGGAGGTGAGTACAGCTGTGGCAAGGCCCAGAGACGCCTTGTCGTCACAGGACAGGGGAGGATCCCCCTGAGCATGTAGAAAACAAGTTCTCTAGCAGAGAGATGAGTCACCTGGTGCTTTTCCATGAGAAATTTCTAGGTTTAATTTAAGGAAGGTATTTATCAGCTTTCCCAAACCACTATTTTCTTCCAAACAAGTCTGGACCTGAACAGGAGGAGTTTAGGGGAGAACCTACTCAAACATTTGGGTTGGAAAAGATTGAGCTTCCATTTCTCCCTCTACGCAGTAGTCTCAGAAGGACACAGCAGCCTTCAGAACCACAGTTGTGTCTGAGTCCCAGCTGCCTGCTCTGTGTGATCTTGGGCAAGTTATTCAGCCTCTCTGAACTGGTCTCATCTTTGATTCAGAGACAGTAATTCTGGCTTAGCATTGTCATGAGGCTTGCATGCTAAGTCGCCTCAGTCATGTATGACTTTGTGCGACCCCATGGACTGTAGCCCACCAGGCTCCTCTGTCCATGGATTCTCCAGACAAGAATACTGGAGTGAATTGCCAGGCCCTTCTCCAGGGGATCTCCCAACCCAGGGACCAAAACCACATCTCTTAAGTCTCCTGCATTGGCAGGCGGGTTCTTTACCACAAGTGCCCAGGTCACTAGGCTTAGAGAGGATTTAAATGCCTAGCACAGTGCCTGACAGAAGGAAGGTGTAAATGGTAGCTGGGATCACTACTGAAGGGCCTTCATTTAACAGACGAGGAAGCATGGCTCAGAGAGGACAAGTAACCTGTCCAAGATCACACAGTCAGATGATGAAGGAGCAAAAAGTAGGGTAGATGGCTCCTGACCCCTAATCCAGCACCTCTCCTAATCACGTATATATATCTCGTGCATGCTGGTTCTGCTCCATCTGTAATCAAATCCAGGCACCGCAGACTGTGGTGAGTAGCACTCCAGCTTCACCTTTGAAAGTCTGGCTCATGCCAACCTGAGAGGGCAGGTTTGGTGTTTCCTCAGCCTGCAATCCATCATCTCTGGCACCAGCTTGGACCTGAGTGCTGAGTCCCTGGCCTCCTCCCTGATGATGCTCTGCAGAGTTAAACCCCAAACCGTTTTGAGAACCTTTGAAATGTTCCCAGATGTACTTGGCAGAGAAGGAGGAGATATGGAAAAGCAGGGAATCCAATCAACTCTGGAATGCTGTGTATTTTCATGCCTAGAAACCCATCCAATTTTGATTTCCTTGGAATTTTAGAAGTGGTTTGGAAGATGGAGAAGGCTCTCTAGAAGACACCCTTTAAAGACGGGTTTTCCCCAAGCCAAACAGGAAGAAAACCATGAGGGCAAACTTTTTTTTTTTCTTTAATGAAGGGGCCCACTTAATTCCCTTGCTTGGGGTTAAAGATCAAACTTAAAAAACACATAAGTCAGCCCCGCCGGCTTTGTGGGGCAAGTAGAGAAAAGTTGCTGTGTTCTGGATTTTTTCAGTTTTTCTACAGAACTAGAGGAAAGGGAAAGCCCCAAGCCCCCAGAGTGTTTCTCAGAAGGAGGAAGGTGTGTCTTGGTGGTGTCTGGGGTGTTTCAGCGTCGCTGGCAGTTTTAACCTTCATTTTCTTTTTTGTCCCCACGACGACGACGTAGTGTGGGCGGCGACCAGAACCTCAGCAGCGTCATCACCCTGCCCAGTGAGTACGCGCTCCCCCGGGGTTCAGGGCGGCCCGCCACAGCCCTGCGCGTTTCGGCAGCTCCTCCTGGCGGTGACCGCGGGCTTAGCAGGGAACCGGGCTGCAGAAGACAGCCGTGTTCGGCAGGGGGCGCTGCTTCCCCAAGAGGGTTTCCTCGCTCTGCTTCTTGAGAGTAATTAAAGCCTTGCGTATTTTGTCTTTAAAAAAAAAGAGAGAAATTGTATTTGTCTGAGGAAGAAAGAGAGTAAGAGAGAAAGAATGCTCCATCCAGCTCTTAGTGCAAGTTATTATTAAGAAGTGATTGAAGAAGGAAGGAAAGGAAACCCCTCTCTGCTTTGCCTGTCATTCTGACCAGAGCACCTTTTTGGGAGGCGTTGACTTAGGCTTGGACTGCGTTAGGCACCACTGCATACAAAGACGTTGAATTCCTGTGTGTCCGGTTTAGGAAAAGCTGCTATGGCAGCAGCAGAGATGAAATTACCTTGTTTAGGCCATGCAACACAGCCATATTTGGGGCGCAACATTTTCCTTAAATTGCTTCATCAACAACCTGTTTGGAATGATTTGTTTAAGCCTGACTGCATTCTTTCAATGGTCTTATCTTATTCATCTTTTCATTCTCCTTAGTGCATACACAGTACTTGTTCTTAAAGCACACATAAAATACGTGTTATTTTCCCTTAAAATCTTCTGGCTAACAGTTTTCCCCGAGAGGAATTTAATTGATCCCATTCTCGTTTGCTTTTCTTGTAATTATCCCTTGGTAATGTATCTTTAGAAGTTAAGAAATTGTTTCAGCTCTAAGTCACCCAGACTTTGATGATAAAGACGGCTTGATTGCTACATAGGCAGAACTGGTTGGACTTCATGTGCTATCTGTTCTTGCTATTTGCAAATCCTGTTGAGTGTAAGTAGGTACAGTTCTGTGGCACAAGTACCCCTTGTCTTCTTTATTTTTAGGTCCACATGAAAGAGCTATGAATAAACTCCACTATCGCTAGGAGATGGTTGGTGTTGCGTTTGTGAATGTAATTGACTGGGCTGTGAGCTGGGCTAGCGTACACAACGCTTTGCTGGGCTCTCTGATTGCCATGCAGTTGTGGTCAATAACATGACTGGAAACTATCTGATTCAAGGTCGTCCACTAAAATGATTTGTGGAAAAATGAGTGTCCAGAGTAGACAAACCTTTAGAGACAGAAAGGAGATTAGAGTTTGCCATGGGGCTGGAAAGCTGAGTGCTGAAGAATTGATGCTTTTGAACCGTAGTGTTGGAAAAGATTCTTGAGAGTCCCTTGGACTGCAAGGAGATCAAACCAGTCAATCCTAAAGGAAATCAGTCCTGAATATTCATGGGAAGGACTGATGCTGAAGCTGAATCTCCAATACTTTGGCCACCTGATGCCAAGAACAGACTCATTAGAAAAGACCCTGATGCTGGGAAAGACTGAAGGCAGGAGGAAAAGGGGATGACAGAGGATGAGATGGTTGGATGGCATCACTGACTCAATGGAAATGAGTTTGAGCGAGCTCCGGGAGTTGGTGAAGGACAGGGAAGCCTGGCGTGCTGCAAAGAGTCGGACATGACTGACTGACTGAAATGAACTGATAGGGCTGGCAGAAATGGGGAATGACTGCTAGTGAATGCCAAGTTTCTTTTTGGGGTGATGAAAATGTTCTAAACTTTATAGGGGTATGGTTGCACAACTGTATGAGTGTACTAAAAGCTATTGAGTTGTACTTTGGTGAATTTTATGTTATGCGAATTCTATCTCAGCAAAGTGATTATATATTTGGGAAAAAAGCAAAGTGCCCTAGACCTGAGCCAGACTGGCACTTATTCAGCACCAGTTTATTAAGCCCCTGTGTGTGCTGTCCACATGGCTCAGCATCGCCCTTCTGGACGTTTTCTTTGGGGGCCGAGTGAACTGTAAGGGTGAGATTTGTAGGGGGGGTGGGCTCTGCTTTGTCACCAACACCCCTTGGCACTTATCTAAGGAATTCGAAGATGGCTTTGGGGTACTGACATCTCTTCCTTGTATTTATAGACATGCTCCGGGAATTCAACCCTTCCCTGAAGGGCTTCTCTGTTGGCAAGGGAAGCGAAAGCAGTTCTGGGGCCTACCTAAACCAGGCCGTGCCGGGAGCCCAAGCTGAGTGAGAATCTTGGGGGTGAACCCCAAGGGTCCCCTGGGGACCTGGTTGGGCTCTTGGCCTAGACCAGGGTGTATGGCTGAAGGCTGGGGAGTTTTGTCCGGGGGAAGGATCTGAAGGTCAAAGATGGCTGAGTGGGCTCTCTTGGGGGGTGTCTCTTGCTCTGGGGCACAAAAACCCACTAACCCACCCCTAACCACAGCCACAGGAACTAGTCACAATTGGTTCGGATGCCAGGTACATGCTTTGAGCAAATTACTTTACCTCATCCATATTTCTTCTAGAATGATCACAAACCTTACTTTACCATGTAGTTCCTAGGGATTCCTATGTTTTGGTTCCTAGATCTCCTGATACCATTCTCTCAACTCTCATCACCACCCTGAGCTTGAGCCCCCATCCCCACCCCCACCCTGAGCTTGAGCCCCCATCCCCACCTGCGTAACTATTATTTATTCAGGACCGGAAAGGTGACAGATTATCCAGAGCACAGATCATACAAAACCTAACAGGCTTTATCATGAATTCTGTGACTTCCTTTTCCTTTTGGTGGGGGAGGAGTGAAGACTACCACTTTATGGCTTAAAATTTGAGGCTTACATTAATATTACCTTAATCTTGCTTTTTTCCAAGTATATGTCAACTGGTAATAGAAGAGAGGCAGTTCTCAGAATGATTAGATCAGGAGGCCATCTAAGAATGAAGCCTGAGTTGAAAGTGTGGAAGTAACCAAAGAAGAGAGTGATTCATATGGCCCTGGATTTCTCCCCTGCTTTCCCCCAGACCCCAGGGCTCTTCCATGCGAGAAATATATGTATCCAAGCATGTCCTGTGTTGTAGGGGAGAGTTAGGGATTATTATCCCAGATTATTGTTATTATAGATGAAGACACTGTAGCACCAAGAGATGAAATGGCCTGAACAAATGTATTCTCTCAACCACACGGTCTCTCATCTTTGTGCCTCACAGGCTTTATCTCAAGTTCCGATAACAACCTGTCCCGCTAGACAACAGTGTGCAGTTTAGAAAGTACCTTTGTTATCTCTCATATATCCGGTGTAGTAACTGTGAGATTGAGCAGAGGGTCAGATGCCCATGTTTCCTTGGTGATGCTGCTGAGGCTCAGAGAGGCCAAGTAATCATCCCAACACTCTAGTCCATAGAAAGAGCAGCAGCCCTGCTAGCGTCAGAGCAATCGATGAGGAAACTGAGGCTCGAAGAGCAAAGGGTCCATCCAGGTAATCTGATACCTAGCCTGCTCTGCTGGTCACGTGACTTTTTTCTTATGTCTGCCCTCAGGGATTTACCTGTTCAGGCCAGGAGGCTGGTGGACCTGATGAAGAATGATGTGGTAAATCTGGGGAAAGTGGCATCTGGGCCTACTTGAGGTAGGATACCCAGAGCAGGGAGAGGCGGGAGGAATTATGGAGACGGAGAGTTTTGGCTCTGGGGGAGGATGGGGACACACGGGAATCCAGAGAGGCCACCTTAAAAAAAAAAAAAATGATTTAGCACCTGTGACCTCAGTACCCCCAAACCAAAGGAAAGGAATTATAATGTCCCCACTAGACCTCCAGTGTGTCCAGACCCATCCCTGCAGCGTTCAGTACTTTGTATTTTCCTAGACTTGGCTCTGGGGCAAGACATTTACTTGTTTGTTTCCTATTCATTTCAGAATATAAATTTTCAGGAAGACTGGAAGATAATAACCCTGTTTATAGGTGGCAATGACCTCTGTGATGTCTGTGATGACCCGGTAGGTCTCCAGGCCCTAACCCAAGATTCCCCCAGGAAGAATTTCCACCCTGGGTCACTGGAACAGTGCAGCTGGGTTGGGACTTGGCTAGTGGTCAGGCATGGATCCAGCCTGGGCAATGTGCTGGGGACCAAGCAGACACTGAAACACTGCTCTGTCCATAGGAGCTCACACCTCCAGGGCAGGGGGACACAGACAGCTCACCATCAGGTGTGATAGAACTGTACCCAGAAGAGAAGTCTGGGGTTAGGACTGCCATGGGATTTGGCATGGGGGTAGGGGTGGCATCAGAGTTTTACAGAGAGCAGGAGAGTCAGGGTTGTGAACACGAGAAGCTTTGTCAGGCAGAAAGGGGACCAGCAGAGCAAAGTGGTGGGTCTGGCTGTGGCTTGAGAGCACCTGCCCCCAGGGTGACCCTGGCCCCCGAGACTCCGCAAGGCTTGCTTTCCTGGCATCAAAGTCACCAGAGTCTGGGATTTCCAAGCTGTGTTGCAGAGGGCCCACAGTGGGGCCTGAGGGCCGCTGGCTGCGGGGTGGAGCAGATGAGGAGGTGGGGCCATTGGTTCCTCCCTCACTTCCCCTGAAGCTTTGATCATTTGGTAGAGCAGGGCTCTTGGCTAAATTTCATTCAGAGAAAGGGTTCCACTGCTTTTCTTTAAAAAAGTTTGATAAGCACAAGATGAGGGGAAATCAGCCTTAAAATGTTTTACCCTTGGGGAAGGGGAGGCAGGAGCCTCTTCCCCTCTCCTTATCTCCTCAAGTAATATGGTTGAGCTGTGGGTTCCCAGGCACGGGCGACTCCAGAAGTGATCAGCCACTAGGATGTTCAAGCTGCAGGAGATCTTAGAGGCCCCCTGCTCCAGCATCCCAGTTCAGAGGTGTGATGTGCTTTAGCTAAGGCCCTACCTCTAGTTGACACGAAGTGGGTCCAGAGCTTTCCATAGCAGAAGAAAGGGTGTTTCCCTGAGGGTCACAGCCTTAACAACCTTGAGGACTGTGAGGTTAGGGTGGAGGTTGGGGTCCCAAAAGACAGCCTGTGCTTCAATGTTGCCCATTCAGACTGAAAGGCAGGGAGGAGGGAACCCAGGAGAGGACTCAGTCCTGGTTACAGAGAGACTTGGTGGTGACTGGGCTTAGAGACGTCGCCTCTCCCCGCAGGTCCGCTTCTCTCCGCAGAACTTCGTGGACAACATTGGGCAGGCTCTGGACATCCTCCACGCTGAGGTACGAAGGGTGGCCCACGTGTCCTCTGAGCCGCTCAGCCCCGGGCCTCCTCCTTGGGCGTCTGGCTTCCTGCTGAGACCCTCCTACGTGGCTCCCTTCCCCTGGAGACCAGCGCCGGCCATGCTGTCACTCCTGGGCCCAGCAGCCTGAGCACACGTGTGTTAACAGCGAGCAGCAGAAAGGCGGAGCCAGGGATGATGGATGTGGGTGGGCCCAGGTGAAAGGCCACAGACCTGACACCCAGCAGGAGGCACGGGCCCCAGACCTGGGGGAGAGGCTGGCGCTGCCCAGCCCTGATCCTCTTGGGGACGATCTTGCCTTTGCTCAGGTGCCTCGGGCCTTTGTGAACCTTGTCAAGGTGCTGGAGATCATCAACCTGAGGAAGCTGTACCAGGATAAGAACGTCAGCTGCCCGAGGCTGATCCTCCGGTGAGTTGGATGTTCTCCACCTGTTCCCAAAGGGCCTATGGGACCCTTAGCAGAGAGTGACTCTGGCTGGTGAGAAAAGCCAACGGCAGGAGTGTGAGGAGTGCTGAGACCCCCTGGTCAAACCTGACAAGGCCTCTTGGAGGAGATCCCCAGGGCATTGTGCCTGCCCCCCCCAACCCAGTCCAGGCTCCTATACCCTCAGAGGACATGTATTTGCCACCCAATGTACTTCTTTTGCCACGACAGCTCAGGACACTGTTCAGTCCTCCAGGGAAGAGTAAAGCATGAGGGACGGGCGAGCCTCTGTGGGCTCACTAGGGCCACATCTTTCTCAGTGTCCAGAACCTCCCTGCTCCCTCCCAGAGGCCCAGCTCCCGGACAGATGAGCCTCTGTTCAGCATGGGTGCTCCAGGCTGCACATTCACAAAGGCAGGGCTGTGGTCACCTTCCTAGGAGAGAGGGTGGTCAGGTCAGAATCAGCATGGTAGAGGACAAAGAACCCTCGCCCTGAGAGGCCGCCTTCATCCCCAGCCTCCAAAGCCGAAGATGGCTCCCCTGCTAATGTTACATGTGACCCTAGGGAGTAAGACGTCCTTCTGCCCCAAGCGTGAGCCGTTCCTGCCTGCAAGGTCTCCTCTGGGCTGTTAGCCCAGATCACGGTGGCTGTGCCCCCCACCCCCCTTCTTCCCTCCCCAAGCTCTATACAGGCCTCCACCGTAGGCCTAAGCACATCACATGGTAATGACCCCGAGGTGCCTCTGCCCGCTCAGCCCTGAACTCTGTCTGAGTCACTGCCAGCGCAGAGTCAGGGCTCCGTGGCTGTTTGCTAAATGACTGAATGAATAATTCACAAGGTCCGGATCTGCTCTTGGAAATGAAGGGGTATCTTGGCTGTTCCCTGAGGATGCATGCCAAAGCGCCCCCAGGGGGCCTAGACTGCATGGGTCCCCTGGGGAAGGCCCGGGGATGCTGTGAACAGTGGGAGGACGGCTGCCGGGTGACACATGCCTATTAGCGCAGCTGGTGTCAGGCGGGCTATTTTTGGCTGCTGACTCATCCCTGGCTCCCACTTTCTCCAGTCACTGGGCCACATGGGGCGGGGGAGGGGACAGGGAGAGTTCAGCATTTTCATTCCATTTCAGAGCACCTCACCTAAAAGTCTCTGGCTGCCCATCACTACAAGGTTTCCAGACGATTAAAGCTGAAGGTTCAGAGTTGTTATTTGTCTGACCTGGAATGGCCAAGTTGCTGACAGCGGGATTAGGAAGGCTCAGGGTCACTGCATTCTGCCACCTGTGCGCTGTCCTGTCTCAGTGGCTGTGCTTTCCTTGGCGGTGCTGAGTCTGCACTGAGCCATCCTCACTATTATTGCCTCCTGCCTATGGACCACAAGCCCGAATTTGTGAGATGGTTAGTCAGGGCAGAAGCAGCTTGAACAGGGGTTGAGAGCTCAGGTTTAAACCAGAGAGACTTGAGTTCAAGTCCTGGCTCCCACACTTAGCATCCACATGAACTTGAGAAACTGCTAATCCATGCGGAACCTTAGTTTGCTCATCTATAAAATGGGGGCAATGAAAAGACAGCTTCTAGAATAGCTAAGAGGATTCAGCAAGTTAATACTCATAAAACTCTCAGCACAGTGAACTTTCAGTATGTGTTATTATTGTTGTTACTATTATTTAGAAGGAGGCATGCCTTATCTCTACTACACTATTCTCAGACATTCATCGGGTAACTTGGCTCCATAAAGATGTCACTCCTTACAGACGTCAGAAGATATAACTATTTCATTTTCATGAGCAAATCCAGATCTGGGAAATTTTCTTAGGTTTCAGCTGATGCAGTTGACAGGTTAGCCAGCCAGAGCCGCCCACCCCCCGCCCTCCTCCTCCTCCAGATGCACAGGCATCTGGTACCTCTGAGTTAAATATATTCTGAATCTCAAGCCAGTGTTCCTGTGTCGTGCTCTCAGACGGTGGTTCTGGTGGGTGAGCACCTCTGTGGTTTGGTCTGCAGGAATCTGTGTCCCTGTGTCTTGAAGTATGATGATAATGCAACAGAACTTGCCTCCCTCGTCGAAGTGAATAAGAAGTATCAGGTAAGCTGGGAACTGCTGTGTGGTTCATGGTTCTGGTTAGAAAAGGAACAGACACTTAGATTATTTCAACTTCAACTGCATGTGACATTACCACTGACCAGTTTGCAGATATAAAGACTGCCCCCTCCCTCCAAGGCAGCAGATTCCATTTATTTGAATCAAGTTACAGAGCCAAGTCACTCAACACACATGACCAAATCTCAGTTCCTGGCCTTACACCAAAATAAATATTTCCAATTGTCTATGGAGAATGGGTATGAGTTCTGACTCCTGGGGCAGGAACCCTTGCCACCCAAGAGAATCTGGAGGATTCAGTGCAACAACACGTACTCCATCTGCCCTCCCTTCCTGGGGGGAGCAGGTGTTATTAGGTGTTACTGGGGTGCACAGGGAGAAAGAAAGCTGATGCTCTCCCAGCATCCTGCGGGCTGTCCCTTTGAGGCTTTTCTCCATCAAATCTTCGAGCAGAACAATGGACTCTCTTGAGTTTTGTCCCAAATAATCACCCAGTCACTTGAGAACAATGGTCACCTTCCAGCTCTTCCAGGCTGGGTGGGAGGCAGAGAGCTTCCAGGGTGGATCAATCCTTCAAGCCCATGGACTCCTTGGAGCAGAACCCCTCCTGGCAACCTCTTTCAGAGCAGTCTTGTCCACGAGTGGTGTCTGGGCTCAGGGCAGTGACCTGTGTATCATTCTTCGAGGCCATTGCCAGGCCCCTTGGGTGACTAGGGGCCCGTTCCTTTGTCTCTGCTGAGGAAGTCATGGCCCTCACGAGGTGAGGGAAGGCAGCCAGGCTTATGGCTCTGAAAGCAGTCCTTTTGCAGGCAGGGTTTGAGTGCAGAGCATAAGCGCTTATGCAATTCTGGTTGGTTTATTGTTTATTATTATATCAGATGTATTATTTTCTATAACTTGATTTATTGTTGGCTGTGCAGGGTCTTTGTTGCTGCACAGGATTTCCTCTAGTTGCGGAGGGTGGGGGCTACTCTCTAGTTGAGATGCTCTGGCTTCTTCTTGCCGTGGCTTCTTTTGTTATGGAGCTTGGGCTCTAGGCACTCGGGCTTCAGTAGATGCGGCATATGGGCTCAATTGCGTGGTTCCCAGGCTCTAGAGCACCCGCTCAATAATTGTGGCCTATGGGCTTAGTTATCCCTCATCATGTGGGATCTTCCTGGAATGAAACCTGTGCCTCCTGCATGAGCAGGTGGATTCTTTACCACTGAGTCACCAGGGAAGCCCCAGATGTATTTTTTAAGCAGACTATATGGAAGAGCTAAGGTCAGAGGCCAAGGCACCAGAAATTGAAGAGTCATGGAATTCTGGGGCCATGCCATAAGAATAAAATCAGGCCAAACAACTGGTTTGATGGAGTCACCATAGACGCCACTATTGCTGCTGTTTCTAGAAACTAGATGCACCCTCAGCAAAATGGATTCTGTGCTGTTCCTCCATCTTTCAATCTCTAGTTTCCAAACCGAAGCCTGAGGCAGGAGCCCCCACACATCTACTGGGGGACCCATGGGCGTGTGTGAGGGACGTTGGGAGAAACAGCATCTGGGCTTCTCACCTACATTGCAAGGTGGGCTCTTCTTCACATGGTAGAGTAGGTTCAGAGAACCAAAGGGGAACTGTTCCCTAAAATGGCCTTCGCAACCTCTCTAGATTAGCCAACTATTCCCAGGTCTGCTCTTGGTGACCACTGAGACCCTGCTGTAGCATCCCAGACGAGCTCACAGCTCAGCCCCATGAGGCCATCATGTCCTCTCTCTCAATCCTCTGACTTTCTACTTCCTGTTCCCCTCTCCTTGAAGATGAGCATTGCTGTTAATTATTACCACCATGTGCCAGGCCTTCTCCACACTACTTACACCATTTCTGAAAAGTTGCGGTGGTGGGGGCGGGGGTCTCCACTGTGAGCCATTGTGGCTGATTCACAGAGGCCCTAGCAGCATTTAAAAGAATTTAAGGGATGGTCCAGGCCTCAGTGAACATCCTCCACTTACAGGTGAGGAAATAGAGGTCCAGAGAGGGAAAGCAGCTTGCTGAAAGTCACACAGCTAGTTAGTGGTATCGTACCTTCTGCCTGCCTCAAGGCTCTGTCTGTAACAGAAAGAGTCTCCCCCAGGAGGTCAGAACTGATGTATTCCCAGCCTGGGGGCTCTCTGGCAGACCGTGGAAAACAGAAGGTGTCCTGGTGTCTTCTGAAGTAACTGCACTAATGTTCTGGGTGTGGAAGCCTGACTTCCCCCTCCAGACCGGGTCCTGGCTCCAAATGATGGAAACCGAGCAAGCACTGAAATGGCAGAGTGTGGCAGAAGTGGGAGCCAGAGCTAGGGTAACTGGTCCTTCTGGAACTGAGTCTAGGTGTAAGCTATGAGAGTAACAGCTCTGCTACCTCCTAGATAGATCTGAGCACTTCAAGGGTGCATGGAAAGGAACACTCGTGCTCACAGACACTGCTTGCATGAATGATACAGATGGGCATTAAATGTGGTTGTTAATTCACCTTTGATTTCCTGAACCAGTGTATAACATAAATAAATGTAAGGATAATCACCCAAAGTCATTAAATCAAATTTGTACTCACTCGATCTCCACCCTAATCTTTAATCAGAATCTTTAAAAGAGGCTCAAACTGATGAACTTGGGTTTTTCGTTTTTCCCAGCCTGGGTCAAATAGATGGAATGGCAGCAGAGGTTGGGGGCAGGGCCTGAGATAAAGGCTGATCTGAAACATAACTAGCTGGCTCCTGATCAGTAGGGATTTTACTGCAGATTGATTTCATGCAAAGGTCAGATTGTGTTGAATTCTCTGGTGGAGAAAGATTCCACACAAAGACCAGACAGGTGCAGAGAGCCCCCTGACTACTGACTCCCTTCCTCCTGCAGGAGGGGACTCACCAACTGGTTGAGAGTGGGCGTTACGACACCAGGGAAGATTTTACAGTGGTCGTGCAGCCGTTCCTCGAAAAAGTGGACATGCCCATGACCCCGGTAAAGCCTCATGGATAAGTGGGAGCTACAGGTAGTGCCCAGCTCTTTCTGAACATCACTGGTGTTATCTGACATTCCTATGATACGGCCACTCTATTCTATCCTATGACCAGGAGGGGTTGCCTGACAACTCTTACTTTGCTCCTGACTGTTTCCACTTCAGTAGCAAGGCTCATGCCCATGCAGCCAGTGCCCTGTGGAACAACATGGTAAGATGACCAAGACAGGGAAAATTATGATTCCTCTGATAATAAAAGATTCCGGAAAGTGTTCAGAGGACTTCAGAGACCCATCACTCAGGCTGTGAGATTCCCCACACAGCACTGATGATAAACCCAAACCCCTCTGTCCCACCCTCCCTTCCCCAGCCCTGCCTCCCGACTTTTCCAGTCTTACCACCTGTTTATCACTCCCCATCTTCCTGCTTCTTGGTTTAGTTGCAACCTGTCGGCCAGAAGACAAGACAGCATAATTTTGAAGACAAGATCAATATCACATGTCCAGACCAGGTAGAGTGAAGAGCATAGCCTTGCCAGGGGTCTACCTGAAGACTCTTTGCAGCCTTTTGAACCTTTCATTTAGGTTTCTCCGTTCCTTTCATCCCAGTTTCACATCCACACCCCCAGCTCTCTTCCCCTACCCATCCAATCCATACTGCAGTTAACCATCCACAATGCCCCATCTGATTGGACTGTGAGGGGTGACAGCCAGTGCCCAGGAGGCCCTAGATTTCACCTCTGTCTCTCCCTGTCCCCATAAGCCCTGGCACAAGTCTGCACCCAGGCCTCTTTCCAGCTGGGAGGAGGAGAGTGGTAGTACCATCCAGCCCTTATGTTGAAGCTGAGGCTGGGAGGACATTAAGGGCAAGATGGAACCTCTCCATGTAGTCCCCATGGCAGGATGAAAGAGTGAGGGCCTGAGACCTGGAATAATATCTTCTAGGATGGAGACGAGGGTGAGAGTGGGGAGGTCCACTGGAAGCCAGAGATAAGAAAGCAGACATTCAGCAGGAACACAAAGTAGATCTCCCTGTTCACTTGCAAATTGTCAGAAAGCTTCTCAGACCTTTGCAGCTGCTCCCTCACGCCTATCAGTTCCTTCCTCTGGATTCCCAGAGGGGTCCCAGGTCTGGGACAGAAACCTGCTGGGTAGGGGGCTTCAGAGGGTGGAACCTCAAAGCACTTGGCTTTTCTTGTCTGGGTGTGAGGCACCTAGGCTACTGCAGGACAGGAGTGGGAGAGGTGGGAAAGGGGGCTAGGAGTTCGGGACCTGGGCTTGTATTAGTAGACAGTGGGACTCTGTTAGAAAGGGGCAAGGTGGAGAAAGAGAGGTGACCTAGCCACCCCGGCCAGCTGGGTAAGAGGCAAAGTGCAGAGGTACTTGTTCCTGGGAGCCCTGCAGGGTTTATTGCGGTCATTTAAGGGGGTTGCAAAGAAGGCTGGGTGCATCCTGGGAGGGGACCCAGCAGTCACCCTGGAGGGCAGGGACTTGGGAACCTGGAAGGTATTTCTGCACGTGGGAGCAGAGCAGGAGGCAAGTTGACTTGCTCTGGTGGTTCGCCCCCTCTTCTCACAGGCCCAGCCGTTTCTGAGCACCTACAAGAACCTCGTGCAGGTATGTACTTGTTGCTTCCTTTCAGCTCAGCCGCCAGTGCAGTGGGCAGCCCCTAGCAGGCACCAGTCCTGCAAGGCAATGGGAATGTGGGTGAGCATTCCTGATGGACAGTCGGAGGGTATTCACACTCTTCTATAAAGTCCATTTACCTACACCTTCAGACAGTGGGGTGGGCAAAGTATGCACTATTGATAACAGTTCAGACAGGGGGGCCAGCCAGTCAACTCTCAGCCTCTTTAGACATAAGTGAAGAGAACCATTCCCTTATAAATCTGCTGCAGAAGTGGGGGGGGAGGGGATGGGGAGGATATGTTTGCAGTGGGCTGGGATCATCTTGTTGATGTTGATTTTGGCATTGGATGGTAGGGGTGGTGTGGGAGGATCAGAGCTACGTTCACAGGTGGAGCCTGGCCTGACGCTCAGAATCACCTGGGGCACCTTCTTCAAATGTCCCGCTAGGCCCTCCCCAGGGTGGGGCCCAGGAATCTGCATTCATTAAAGCTCTTGAGTGAGTCCGATGCCCAGCCAGCTTCTCTGGCCCTGGCAACCCTAGGATCTATTCTGCATCCCTAGGATCACGGGAGCCAGCTGCTGTGCAGTGACAGAGCCCCTTCTGCCTCACCACCCACCTCAGGTGAGCCCCTGGTGGCACACCAGGACCCTGGGCCCCTCTATAAGAACTCAGTTAATGGCCAGTGCTTGCTTCCTGTCTGGGTGGCCACCTAGGAGAAGTCCCCCTCTTCTATAGCAGAGTCTGACCCAGCAGGACCCAGAGCAGCCAGGGTCCCCCCTGTTCCTCCCACTAATGGGAGCACATGTTGGGGGAGCACAGGAAAACCGCCCTCAGTGGCCCAGCCTGGGGTGTGACCTCACCAAGGCCCAGAACCGGGGTGTACGGTGCCCACCAGGGAGTCACCACAGAGAGTCAGCTCTGTGGGTCACCCTGTGGCCCCAGGCTCTGCAGGCACTGCTGCCGCCTGGCAAGTTCTCAGGAGTCTTCAAAAGAGAACTGGGGGCAGGAAAAGACCCAACATGATTATTCCTCAGACTCTTGGAAATCCAGAACCCAGCTCTAAAGGGGCCATGCATCAGACTGTGACCGCCTCTCCATGGGCCAGTGCCCATCTGGTCATGCACTCCGGTCACAACTAGTATCCCATGTGACTGCTGGCACCAAAGTGCTGGGATCCCATGGTGCCCAAGCATCCTGCCCTCCCCTTCTTCCTCCCACCCTCTCAACACCTCTCCCTTCCCATAGGTCCAAGTTGATTGGTTGTGTCTCTGATGGGGAAGCTGTTTCCCCTGCCCTCTGCCTCCACGGCACCACAGATGCTCAGTCTTGCACAGCCCAAACTCGCACGTGGGTCATGCGCCTGGTCTGAAAGCAAGTAGCACTGGAC
Organism: Bos mutus; assembly: GCF_027580195.1. NCBI lineage: Eukaryota > Metazoa > Chordata > Mammalia > Artiodactyla > Bovidae > Bos > Bos mutus. Next base: position 35,596,637 of record NC_091627.1, read on the forward strand.
TCTGACGGTAGCTTCCTCCCCACAGACTCAAGTGTTTGTCTGTCTATCTCTCCAGTGCACACCCTGAGACCTGCAGACATCCAAGTTGTGGCCGCTCTGGGGGATTCTCTGACCGTAAGGACTCTTGGGCCCCATCCTTGCAGGGTGAGGGTGACTGTGTCAGCTCCAGGTCCCCGTTCTTCTACCTCCAAGGCCTGCACTCCTGGCCTCTGCGCTCTCCCGCCCCTCTGTCCTGACTCCATCAGGCTGAGAGCAGGACGAGGGTTTGAATTTGCAGTCGTGTTCTCAGTCAGGTGTGTAAGTGGGAATTCTTCAGGAGTGAGCTGAACTGTCTCAGGCAGCAGAGGTTATGAACACTTGACATCACATTTTGAACTACTCCAAAAAATAATGTCATTTTGACTCAAAAAATCTTCTAAACCTCCTGTGAGGGCGCTTTTCCCTTGGATTATACTTTACAAGAAGCTCCAACCCTCACATCTGTTTCCTCTTTGCATCCGCCGCAAAGCAGGAAAGACTCTGTAGCTGTGGTAAAAGTTACGCTCTTAAGTTCCAAGAAATAGGGCCATGGTATCATTCCAGAGCACCACTTTCTGGCAGCACTTCTGAAGCCATGAGATTGCCTTACAGAATGTCTCCAAGGGAAAGAGAACTGTGAAATGCATGAGAAATCTGTCCACTGCAGATCCGTAGGTTCTTTCTTCATGCACATCAAGAACTTAGGAGCAGAATGCTGCTAATGGTATTGAATCTCACGTTCGTAAAGCACTTTAAAGGCTTCAAAACTGATTTTGCAATTATGATCCAATTTGGTCATAAAAACTATCCTGTGAGATAAGCGGGGCATGGGCTCAGGTCTGTAAGGAGGCAGCTAAGATCTGGGGAAGGAAAAACAGCCAGCCCAGGAATTCTGATCCCCTGGGGTGATCCTCTGCTCATGCCACAGCGCACACACAGGGAACACCTTGGGAAGCCCTGCACATCCGCAGCCTCCCTTTTCTCTGACTTTCTGATTTTCCCGTGGATTTTGATATTTGGATATGTTTTCAAAGGCCGGCAATGGAATTGGCTCCAAACCGAATGACCTTTCTGATGTCACCACTCAGTACCGGGGGCTTTCGTATAGGTAATGTTAACCTGTGACCCCCTCCCACCCCAATGCTTACCGCTTCCCCCCACCCCCAGAGATCGAGTCGGGATGTGTCTCCTGTAACATGTGTAAATACCGAAGAGCAAGGACCAGGTCTGGAGGGGGCTTTCAGAAGGAAAACCTATCTTATTTCTGGAAAAATGGAACAATTTGATGAGTGGAGAGGGTATTTTTCTTTGATAACTCTTTTCTTTTAATTGTGCAGAAGAAGCAAACTGAGGTTCTTATCAGACTTCTGGGTCAACAAATTCGACATGAAATGCACCAGGAAAGCGCCAGATCTCTGAGTCTTCACCTGCCTGTTTGCATGTATATGTGCCCATGTGGTTGTTCCTATGTTTCTTGTTTACTGTCTGTCTGTGTTTATTCGTGTTGTTTATTCACATTGTGTAGCCACACCTCTGCCTTTATGTATATGCATACATCTGTACAGAAAGTTCTGAAATGAGGTACCCACTTCAGATGGAATCAGCCGAGTCAAAAACCCCAACCAATAGGCATTCCAGGGCCCCTTCCTTGTGCCTGCATAATGGGGTAGTGAGGGAGGGTGGTATGGGAAGCGCAGGCTAAGCGTTATGCTCAGTTGGCAAGTGCCTGATGCTACAGGAATATAAAAGGGGATACTCAACCCTGCCAGGTGGGAGAGGAGGGCTTCCCAGAGAAGGTGGTACTCCGTTAGACCTTGCCATGTTAGCAGTTTGGTAGGCGAGAAGAGTATTCCAGACAGGAAGTAGGAAAGCTTAAGGCATGTCAGGAAAGTGGCTGCACATGAGTATTCTTGTTTCTTTCTTTCCTAATAAAGTTCATGTTTCTGAGCCCTTCGAAGTCATTGGTGACGAGCTCAGGACTCTGCCACTAGAGGGCAGAGCGCTGATGAAAAGTGGGGTAGCCCAGGGCCGGCCCTCCCTTTCCTGCAGAGAGAATCAGATGAAATGTTTCTTTCAAGGAAGCGAGAGGGAGCAGTGTGCGCTCATGCAGGCTGTGGCAGCCCTCTGCCGGCCCTGAGGACCGTCCTGAGAGGAGGTTTTTCCTGGGTGAGGGGCATCCTCACTCAGCCAGGAGCCACCCACAGAGAGGACGCAGGTGTGGGTAGTGTGGGGACATCACCTAGCGAGAGCTGAGCTACAGGCCTCCCAGTGCGTGAGGTCCCATACACCTTCAGCCCCCTTCTGGCGGGGGGTCTCTGAGGAACAAAGTCAAGGTTGCCTCCTTTTTTGTTTTTTTTTTTTTTTAGTCTCATTGATTTTATTGTAAAATATTTCAACCCTTCAGAAAAAAATACAAAACAACATGATAAACACCTGTATATACATCACCCAACTTTCACATAATAGGTATAACTGATATTCCCTAGTTCTTTTTCTAATCTCAATTCCCTCATTTGTTTTTTTTTTTTAATTTTATTTTATTTTTAAACTTTACATAATTGTATTAGTTTTGCCAAATATCAAAATGAATCCATCACAGGTATACATGTGTTCCCCATCCTGAACCCTCCTCCCTCCTCCCTCCTCCCTCCCCATACCATCCCTCTGGGTCATCCCAGTGCACTAGCCCCAAGCATCCAGTATCGTGCATCGAACCTGGACTGGCATCTCGTTTCATACATGATATTTTACATGTTTCAATGCCATTCTCCCAAATCTTCCCACCCTCACCCTCTCCCACAGAGTCCATAAGACTGTTCTATACATCAGTGTCTCTTTTGCTGTCTCGTACACAGGGTTATTGTTATTATCTTTCTAAATTCCATATATATGTGTTAGTATACTGTATTGGTGTTTTTCCTTCTGGCTTACTTCACTCTGTATAATAGGCTCCAGTTTCATCCACCTCATTAGAACTGATTCAAATGAATTCTTTTTAATGGCTGAGTAATACTCCATTGTGTATAGGTACCACAGCTTTCTTATCCATTCATCTGCTGATGGACATCTAGGTTGCTTCCATGTCCTGGCTATTATAAACAGTGCTGCGATGAACACTGGGGTACACGTGTCTCTTTCCCTTCTGGTTTCCTCAGTGTGTATGCCCAGCAGTGGGATTGCTGGATCATAAGGCAGTTCTATTTCCAGTTTTTTAAGGAATCTCCACACTGTTCTCCATAGTGGCTGTACTAGTTTGCATTCCCACCAACAGTGTAAGAGGGTTCCCTTTTCTCCACATCCTCTCCAGCATTTATTATTTGTAGACTTTTGGATCGCAGCCATTCTGACTGGTGTGAAATGGTACCTCATCAAGGTTGCGTCTTACCCACTGGGTCCCAAGTGTTACTGGGGCTGCAGGAGAAAGACAAACCAGAGGGGGAGGAGCAGGAGAGTGGAGGGTATTATAGTCGAAAAAACACGAGGTAGGGGCAGCTTTACTTGGTCTGAGCTAAAGGAGGAGGCAGTGTTGTTGCATCCTCGTGTGGGAAAACAGATAATAAGATAAACAAGCCAGCCAGCAGTTGACAGGTGAGCTACCCCTGATGTGGTCAGGGGAGCGAGGTGACCTACCTAACTTCACAGTTACTGCGCAGATTCCCAGGATTCAGATACAGACAGGCCATCTTCCGCTGAACGTTTCTCTCTACAGCAGTGAAAAAATCCAGCCATCGATGTTTCTTCCTATGAGTGAGGTCTAGTAAGGCCTGATGTTTTAATCTTCTGGTTCTGTTTTCAAGGCCTCATATATTCAATGGCTCCTGTCCCTTTAAACCCTTTATTCTAAGTGTTTCAGAGACCTGCCCCCAAACCCACATGTGTTAAAAGTAGAGTTTCTTGGTCAGAGTCTAAGAGATACTTTGACTCTTCATAAAACATGTAATGTTTCCCAAAGTGTGTTCCATAGAACACTAGCCCTGATCTTTGTGTTTTGGGGGAAATTTTTCCTACTATATCCTTCCTCTGGGAAATTCACATGCATATAAGCACATTAAAGGCTCTGAGAAGCCCGACAATGAAGAAATCTATTTAAATTGTGTCTGTTTAATCCAATATTTCCCTTAATCCCAGAACACTTTGTTTGTTCAGAGTACCTGGTAGCATCTCCTGGGAAATGTCCATGTAGTAGACCAAGCTGAGAAAAAGCAATTTTCTGAAGCCATTAAAGCTTCTGGATAGGAAATAGGAAATTAATGATTCCAGGTAAACTAAGAATGCGATTTGAGCCTCTTCTCCAAGGAAACAAAGTGGAGGGAGTGGACCTCATGGAGTCAGACTAGAGAGAAGAGTTCTTGGTAGGTGGGTAGCTATGAGCAGGCCTTTCAGGAAGAGGTTGGGCTGTGAACATTTCCAAGGCCCCTTGGCCTGTAAGAATCACACAGCAGTGAAAGGCCCCAGCTCTGGCTAGCTTACTAGTGTGCCAAATCTGGAGGTCTTTAGAGAATTGCCTTTCCTTCAGTTGAAATGTTGGCTTGATTGCTCATTCAAAGGACCCAAATAAAATTTATTTATCACAAAAAGCATTTCCTTTTCTTATTAATTAGGAGTTCAGCCTCACATTATTGAAACTCCTTTGATAAATGTTATCAAGCATCAGTTTTGCATTTCTCTGCATACTGTGAGTGACGCTGGAACAAAGCCCATCCTTTGAGCTCATGGTGTAATATGAACTCCATTCATCTGAAGGGTCTTGTCTAAACTAGCTGTTTCATGTGGGTCTGTTTTCTTTCATGTTTCCCATAGTTCTGATCAAAACGAGGGTTTTCATATTTTTGTTTCTCCTTATTTATTTGTATAATTCTCTCTTTTCTCCTGGAAATGGGTTCTGAGAGATTTCTGTAGCCTATTGTCTTAATCAGCTACCACACTTTGTAGAACAAAGATAGTTTTACATAAGAAATTGCAATAGAATGTACTTGATGTGTATGCATTTATATATGTTTCTGTGTTTATAATTTTTTAGCTTTTATATGTTTCTAGAAGGAGGAAGGGAGGCAGGGTTAGAAGACAGTGATGGGAGGAGGTATAAATCTTTGTCATTTCCTGCCAAGTGAAAAATGTTGTGATGAAGTGCTTTTGGTCCAAAGAAGGAAGGCTCAGGAAGCAGCTAAAGTAGTAGCTTCATGCAGAGTTGGGAAAGGATCAGAAGCTTTAAAAGCAGTGCCCAACCAAAGGCCAAGTTCAGTTCACACTGGATGGGAGTGGGGGGAGAGATACCTGAGTGAGAATAGAAGGGTAGAGTTTACCTGGCTGCTTTTTCTCTCCACCTTTTGAGGATCTTGACCCTTTGATTTAAGCCCTTAACCCCACCCTAGTATAAAATAGTCAATTTCACTCCAAGCCTTCTCTTGAATGAAGAACAGCCATAACTTTGATTCATGGCCCGTCCTTCGAAAGTCTACACTGGTGGGCTGAATGCTAACACTGTATTCTCTGAAACCTCTTAGCCTGGAATAATATACTGGGATGGAGGAGGGAGTCACAGAAGAAAAATAACAGTAAATATAGTACATCTGAACAGTGGACTTCATTAAAACAGAAATACTTCTCCCCTTGCCTCCCACATGTGTTCAGTTTAAATGCATGAAAGAAACTGAAACTTTGAGTGTGTCTTGAAGTTAGATTTGAGGGCCATAAAACTAGATTATATGAAATTAGATCAGGTGTTGAAAGGCAGTGAGAGGCCATCCCCTGAACTTTCCAGTGGAATTTACCTGTCCACTGGGCAGAGAAGAGCCTATCCATTTTCTAAAGGTTTCCAGTTCAAGCTGGTTTTTAGTTACCTTTATGGTTTTAAGTTTCCATAGAAAGTTGATTAACCCCTGTGTGCCTCAGCTTCCTACTCTGTAAAATGGAGATAATTCATCTACATCCCAAGCTTGTTTGGAGATATGAGATAACTAATGTAGAGCATGGCTGCGTGCATAGTATAGAATCAGCTAAGTATGCGCCCTCCTGATTTGCAGAAGAAAAAAAAAAAGCCCTCAGATTTCACCTTCAAATCCTGGATTTGGAGGAGCCAGCCTCTTGGGGAATTCACTTTTTTTTCAGAATCCCTCAAACACAAAGAGGTGGCTCTGGGACATGACAGATGCTGATGGTGTGGGTGTCTTTAAAAGATGGGGGCACTTTTCTAGAAAGCCTGTACATTGATTCAGTCTCTCTCACTGACTTGCTCACTTTCTACAGTTCAGGAGGGGACAGCTCCCTGGAGAATGTGACCACCTTACCAAGTAAGTAACAACCAGTGTCTTGAGTCTGTCCACTGGGTCCCTCTGATGCCCAGGCTTCCTGAAAGTGCCTCTCAGCTAAGAAAGAGAGAAATGACATCTTCCTTATGGACTGCCATTGAAATGAGAGGAGAGACCTGTGGACAGGCCATTGAAGGGGCTGGAAAAAACTAGGTTAAAACCCTGGCCCTTCTATATGCTGGCCAGGTGACCTGGGCCAAGTTACCAAACACCCTGAGCCTCAGATCTCTTCACCCAGCCCAAAGGATATGAAGATAGATGAGCCAGAGAGTATGGCTGCACTGCAAAATATAAAGAAAGAAAAGAAAAGCTGAGAGGCTCTTGCTGCCCTGGCTCAGCCTGTCATCAAGTCATCTGAGGCCTCAACTTCTTTCTGGGGCATACTCCACTTCCCATCCTAAAAGCTCTCTGTGTCCCGTGTACCCTCTTCTCTTCCAGATATCCTTCGGAAGTTTAATGGGAATCTCACAGGCTATGCGGTGGGCACAGGAGATGCCAATGAGACAAATGCATTCCTCAATCAAGCTGTTCCTGGAGCTAAGGCTGAGTAGGCATTTTTGGGGTGAGGGAGCTGCTGGGTAGGGAGTGGGAGGCACATCATTCCCTTCAAGGCTGTAATTCTGACCTGTGTATACACAGGGGGCCTTTATTTACAGCAATGATTGGAGAGTCTCTTGGCCATTCTCTTCGCTGGCTGCCTCTGGGACTGCAGGGAGGCTGGATGGCTGGATCTTGGACAGAGACCATGATCCTAGAGCCTGAACTTGGTCTTGCTTTCCTGGGAAGCATGTTCTAATCTTCCAGCTACCTGACCCACCATATCCAATTTTTAAAACTTACCATGGCATAATGGTATTCTTTCCAGTGCCTCATAAGTGGCAGTTCCCCTCATGGATCAGGGAGTGTCAACCAAATGGATAGGCAATACAGAGTCTCCATGTTAGAGGCTGCTTAGAGGAGCTGCTTAGAGGAGTGGCAAGTCATGTCCTGTCCTTAGGCCCATTGTGGGGCTGCAGGAAATGCAGTTGAGAAGCTAGAGGCATCTGGCGCCAACCACTCAGCCCCCCAGGCTGACCTCCAAGGAGACCCCTCCTCCCACACCCCATTCCTAGAGGCTTCAGCCACCTAGGTCTCCTCACTCCTGGCCCAGCCTGGGAAGACCCTTCTTGGTGATAGAAACAGCCAAAATGGTGGTACACATGGACCCACCGCCAGGTGCCCGGAGACCTCTGGTCTGTGGCTCCATCTCACACTAAAACAGGGGCCAAAACTAGTGAGGAGCTGAGGGTGCCTGAGAGCTAGTCTTTCCGTGAATTACAAACCCAGGTATGTGTAGGGTGTAAGTTTACTACCCCACCTCTTTCTATGCGTGTGCACTCAGTCACTTCAGTCATGTCCTCTGACTCTTTGCAACCCTATGGACTGTAGCCTGCCAGGCTCCCTGTCCATGGGGTTCTTCAGGCAAGAATACTGGAGTGGGTTGCTATGACCTCTTTCTAAGAGAAGCATTTAACTAAGTTGTGCCATTACCAAAAATGACACAACTAACACATACCTAAGAAAAATCACAGCCACTGGTGGGGGGAGGAGGGGAAGAAGCAGCTGTGTCAATATGAGACTTTTAACTATTGTGCTTGAGCATCAAATGCTCAGCTTCCTGGCAGCCAAGGTAAAAGAGGAAGCATGGAACAACTTTCCTAGATCTAATTTCAGAGTCTATACCAGTCCTTTAAAGGAGATGAACAGTTTCCTGCATGGAATCATTAAAGACACTTTGCACGTGGAGTCCTAGAAAGGAAACCATGCGTAACAAATATAATTGGCAGTACCCTTGACTGTAGAGGCCTGGGACAAACACACAGCTATAGTTTTGTGAAGGGTTATTTGTTGTAATAACTTCTCCAGAAGAGGCAAGTAGCTTCTTGTCCCTGAGCCTCAGGGTCTCTGCCAGTTCATGTTGACGGTGGGGGGTCAGGGGTGGGGTGAATGCCATGGAAGCCTCCAATTCAGGCCTTTTAGGATGAAAGATTTAGGGGCTCTTCCTCAATGGGACTGATTTCCTCTCCTCCTCAGGGAACTTGTAAGCCAAGTCCAGACTCTGATACAGAAGATGAAATCCGACCATGTAAGTCAGATTTATGATTATCTTTAAATACTAGCTTGCTAGCCCAGTAAAATCCCCAAATGGAATTGTTGGCCATGAAAACAGTGAGCCCTTGGTCCCTAGAGGCATTCAAGTGGCAGAGGGCAGCCTCTGTCGAAGGCTGCCTGGAGGAGATTACGTCAACCAGAGAGAGGTTTGTCGCTGATCACAGTGACCCTGAAAGTCCTTCCTGATGCTAAGAATCTGTGGTCTATAAATAAATCTTTGAAGTGCTGTCAGCTCTGAGGTTCTGATCCTGTTATTTCAAAAGGGCAAGGAAGTTTTAGAGGTTTGAATGGATTTCCTAGAGCTGTGTTGTTTTTTGGTTTGTTGGAAATCATCAAGCGTTTTCCTGCCTCTGTACAGAGAGTAAATTTCCATGAGGACTGGAAGGTCATCACGGTGCTGATTGGAGGCAGTGATTTATGTGACTACTGCACGGACTCGGTAATGGGGGCGGGTCAGGCCTACTCATTGCTCTTGACTTTGACCTGTGGGCCCTAGAGATCCTCTTTGAGAACAGTCCCTAGAATTAACCTCAGGATTGTCCAAGGATACCTGTGTGTGTGTGTGCATGCACACACAATTCACACACATGCACATGTACACACACACACTTCTTTCCCTGGCCCCTCAAATTTCTGGCCCCACCTCCCTGTCCCATATAGTGTGAGTCAGCAAGTGGCACATATACAGGGCTTCTGGTCCCCTCTCTTACAATTCCTGAAAGAAAGAGAAGAAACAGTAAACCCCAAGCAGTTAGAAGTGGGACTTGACACGTCCTACTCCTGAAGTAAAGCTTCAGCTGAAGGTTGCAGTCTTCTGTCTGTCCCAGCGAGTACCCAGCTGTTCATCTCAGATTCTGACATCATGAGCTGGTCACAGTTGGAGGCCAAGGGAGAACGAATCCTTGGGGCTGGAGCTGGGGGCCTGGGGGAGAACCCAGTTTTGCCTGCTGCCCTGTCTCCCTAACCAGCTTCTCTTCTCTCTCCTGTCTCTTCCAGAATCTTTATTCTGCAGACAACTTTTTTGACCATCTCCGCAATGCCTTGGACATCCTACATAGAGAGGTGGGTGCGGGCTCCCACAAACTTGACACTGCTCAAGCATGGTGGGGAGAAGAGAGTAAAACACCCCCTTCCCAAGGAGCTAGACAAGGACATGGGCTCCTGCCCTTTCTATAGTTTGGGGGTACCCCCAAGGAAGCCTCATGCTATTTGGGACCAGTTCCAAGGGTCTCAGGCTTGAAGGGCAAAGCAGTGTGTGCACTAAGCATCCCCTCACCAGTACTGGGAACGTTCTCTGGTGGTGGCAGCTGGGTGGTTCACAGGCTGGGCACTGCACCCTGAGTGGCAGGAGTGTCTACAGCAGGCCCCTTTCTGGTCCTGCACTCAACATGTTCTCTCCCTATCCCCTGGCATGGACAAGACTTTCTGGCTGCCTGGGAGGGGCGCTCAGAGAGCCAGATGCTTCTCTGGGTTTGCCACAACCCTGAGCCTGCTCAGCAGAGTTAGTCCAGGCCAGGCTAGAGGGAGCCCATTAAGGGCTTATGTCCTGGCAAACGGGGCTACCTCACCAAATTGAAAGCTAACTGATAGCTGAACAGAGCTAAGTCGTATTTGACTCTTTTGCAACCCGTGGACTATAGCCCGCCAGGCTCCTCTGTCCATGGGATTTCCCAGGCAAGAATGCTAGAGAGGGTTGCTATTTCCTTCTCCAGGGGATCTTCCCAACCCAGGAATCAAACCCAGGTCTCCTACATTGAAGGCAGATTCATTATGAGCTGAACCCTCAGCATTTAGACCCAAGACTGCCATGTTGGCCCACTCTAGGAGGCCCATTCACACTGCTGCCCATGTGGGTGGCACATACTGCAGGGCTCTAGGTGCTCACCTTGTGCTGACACCTCCCAGAACCCCACTCAGGGACCCCGGAGCCTGGTCCCACTTCTCAGGGTCCTAAGGCAGCTGGTGAAAGAAGCTTCCCAGGCCCTCTCTCATCCAGAGCCTCGCACATAGGTACCCCGGGCGCTGGTCAACCTTGTGGACTTCATGAGTCCCAGTATCATGAGGCAGGTGTTCCTGGGGAACCCCGACAAGTGTCCTGTGCATCAGGCCAGGTAGGCGGGTGCTTGCTGATCTGGTTCACATGGTGGGAACTCCTCCGGGTCTCTGGGACTTGATCTGTCCGTGTGCATCTATAAAGGGGTCTGTGCCAGGACCACCTCCTTCTGGGAGTTCGAAGTCAGGGCTCCCACTTCCCTGACCTCAGGGTACCACTGAACCTCTATGATAGGGGAAGTTGCTGGGCAGAGGTCAGGGCTGGGCCACACGCTAGTGTTTGAGAGACAGTGCAGCCCAGCCTGTGAGAAGGAGTGACATACAGATGTGTCCACACACGGTGAAACCATAACAAAAGCAGAGCTCACTTACCTTCGCGGGGAAGAAGTGACCTGGGGAGCGACACGCAGAGCTTCCAGTTGGGAGTGTTTTGTTTCTTAAGTGGAGTGAGAAGGACACAGGTGTGTGTTTTTTGTTCCTCCTGTATTACACATCCATTTATTCACCTAACAAATGCTTTTTAAAGTCTTACTCTGCACCAGGTTCTGTTTTGAGTAGAGAGATCTTTTTTAACATCCGGTAGATTTTATGAGTGTGAAATACTTCATCATAAAACAAAAAGGAACACAGCAGGACACTAGTGTGAATTCCAGAGGTGTCTGGGGACCTGAGCAACAGAGGCTCGCCAAAGCATGCGTTTGTACTTATTTTTAAACACTAAACATGGGCTTCTCATTGCCTCAATGCATTTGTTCAGTGTAATTTGTTGAAGGCCCAGGGCCCGTGGTCCAACACTTAGTACTTTGTTAACGTGAGAGGGTGCCCATCCATATATCCTCCCCTTGTGCCTCCCTGGGTCAGGCTTGAAACCTGCCCCTGAGCATGTGTAGCAGAGCCTCCTGCGAGCCACTCCCCCACCTCCACCCTGACCGCAGCTTTGGCTCTGGGTCCTTCTGTCTCCCCTCTTTTTGCAGCATTTTGTGCAATTGTGTTCTGACCCCGCGGGAGAGCTCCCAAGAGCTGGCCAAGTTGGAGTCCATCACCCGAGCCTACCAGGTAAGACCAAGAAGGTCTCTCCTCCGCCTCAATCAGCACACCAGCCCAGAGTCCCCCTGGGGAGGCTCATGGGAACGGAAGAGCTATTCAGAGTTTGAGAGGCAACATCACCATCCAGGCAACTTCCTGGCTTAGGTAGCTCAGGCACCCAAGGCAGATTCACAAAGGAACCTAGGTGACAAAGTCCTCATGGCTGAGCTGTCTTGCTGGCTCAGCCCCAACCCTTGGCCTGACAAGGGGAATAGCCCTGGTTGTCCCATGGGACTGCCTTTCCCTCCCCTGTCCCCCAGATGCCCAGCTGCCCCCGCAACCCCCCACCACTCCAACAGGCAGGCCACGAGCCAATGAGGGTGTTGCAGGTCCCAAGCCTAGCGGCCCTCTGGAGACCTCTCCTAGATTGCTGTTCCTTTTGGGACTTCCTGCTGGCCCTTCAGAACTTGCAGTCCACTTATAACCAGGACCAAAAGGAGGCACAACCCATTTCCAGTTCTCTGGGAAGAGATTTGTCATCAAGTATGTTTGTGTTCTCAAGAGAAGAACTGAGTTAGCACACCTGTTGAGGGAGATGGGCACAAAGTCACTGCCCATCACCCCCAGCCTTGTGCTAACGGGTACCTGGAGCTCCCAGGCCTGTGCTGAAGATGCCCACGGGTGTGTCCCCAGAGCAGCATGCGTGAGCTGGTGGAGTCCGGTCGGTACGAGACGCGGGAGGACTTCTCTGTGGTTCTGCAGCCCTTCTTCTACAACATCCGGCTCCCTGTCCTGGCGGTAGGCTCCCTGCCCTCCCTGACAGGGCTCCCACAAGGAGGAGGAAATTTAAAGTGGAAACGCCAAGTGCTTCCACAGACTGGGAACAAATGGGGCGGACCCAGGCAGCTCTCTAGCTGCTGCTCTGGTGGCTGCAGCCTCCTTGAACATCAGAACTGTATTCAAGAGGCAGCCCAATGTTTGATGTTCTCATGACTGCTCTTTGCAGCCTCCATTTTACTAAGTACCTACTACATGCCAGGCACTGTGCATACCATAGGTAAAATCTTCACAATTACCTTCTGAGGTGAGCTTTATCATCCCCGTGTAAGAGAGGCTCAGAGACATGAAGAATCCTTCCTAAAAGCATGCAAGAAATAAGGGACAGAGGTGAATTTTGAACACGTCCGACTCCAGACTGTTCACTTTCGGCCCCATCCCCAGCACTGTGGCTGTTGTTTCTCTCCCTGGCTCTGCTCTCCACCTGACTCTTCCATTCTGAGCAGAAGGGCTCTGTGAATGGGCCAGGGTGGACACTTGGGTCTGTCCACCTGGGCCTCCATCCCAAGGGCCTGGCCTACCAGAAGAAGCTTTAAGCACCGAGACTTTGCCCAGGCCTGAAGCCCTATTCTCCCCATCAAGCTCACTGGGACCAACTGGTCAAGAGTTGGGAAATAGCTGTTCCCAGCTGGCTGGCTAAGACTTCCTCAGGGACTAGGATCTTATTCCCTCATCCATGGCATGGGTTGCATAAATGCGCCTAAAAATATATATAGCACTTTTTAAATTAAATAATGGGAATTGTGAGATCCAGAAAGCAGGTTGGGGGCTTGGGGTCACTCAAAGTTGTTGATCTGTGGGACTACTCTGAGCCCTCTCTCGAGGTGAGCAGGCCCTTAGGAAGCCGCAGGCTGGGAGCGCCCCCCAGGGATGTGGGTTGTTGAGAAGTCCACTCCAGAGGGCAGGCCTGCCAGTGAGCCCCACTCTCCACCCTCGGCACCAACAGGATCTTAAGGATGTCTATTTCTCTCCTTCAGGATGGGCGCCCAGATGTGTCTTTCTTCGCCCCAGACTGCCTCAACCCAAGTCAGAAATTCCACTCCCAGCTCTCCAGGGCCCTTTGGGTCAACATGGTAAGATGAGTGGGGTTTCCTGATTCTCTGGGGTTCTAGTCTAGAGCAAAGCACCAGCCCCTCCAGAATGGAGCTTGTTCTTGGCCTCCCTTTGCAAGCCAAGTGTGGAGGAGAGCGACTGGCGCCTCTGTAGAAATCGATGTAGAATGAAAAATACAGAGTCCTTAAGATTCCTGGATCAACCACATCCTCTCTGACAGGCTTTGAACTGATGCAGGACTCTTTACATGAATACAAGGCAGAACCCTCATGTTTATTCAGTATTTTCTATGTGCCAACAACTCTGCTAGGCAGTTTAAGCCATGTTTATCTCATTTAAGCTTCTCAACAGCCCTGCAAGACTTATAAGTTTACAAGGAAGCTGAATCCTACAGAAGCTGAGAGACTTGCCCAGTATCCCACAGCTGGTGACGGCAGAGCCAGGAGGAGAAGCCAACCTCCCTGAAATCAAGTTCTGAGCGTTCCCCCACTGCAGGATGCCCTGCCAGGGAATGTTCACTTCAGCGGAGACAAATTAATACACTCACAGCTCTCTTTTTCTCCCCCATCAGCTTGAACCACTGGGAAGGAAAACAGATACCCTGGATCTGACAGCATACATACCCCTCTCCTGCCCTGCTCAGGTAATGCTGCTCTCCAGAAACCCAGAGCTCAGGCCCTGCCCATCTCCCTTTACACCGCCCCCAACCCCTGACCCCCGACACCAGCACTTCTCTGTCACCCATCTTGCCCCTTGCCTGGGAGCAGATGGATTCAGAGGATGGAGGGGAGTAGAGGAGAATGGAGAGGGGAGAAGAGGGTGCAGAAGCACCTCTGTCTTTGGGAGAAGCAGGTGGGAGAGGAGGCCTGAGCCCAGCAAAGGGAGAGGAGCAGGGTAACAATGTGGATTCTTCAGGAGGGGAATTAAGAAGCCAGAGGTAGCCAGACCGAGCATTTCAGCAGAGACACGTGGGGCCAGTGGGAAGGTCCACCTGCAGGTTGGTGGCCTAGTATGAAGCCAGCTGAGCTCAGAAGTTGCAGTTAGTCTCGTGGAATCTGGATCGGGAGTATCTGGCAGGAAATTGGTCAAAGAGGAAAGCCCTAGAGCCACCTGGGGAAGGGACAGGCAGGACCGGCTTTGAGATAGTTGGAGTGAGGCTGGCCTGGGCTCATTTTAAGGAGGAAGATGTAAGTGGTTGTTAGACCTGATTTCAGGCCTAGGAATGGGGCAGGTACACATGCCCTTTGCCTTCAGCTCCCTCTTCAAGCCTCTGTCTTAAGGCTTTTTAACCAAATAAGGTTGAGGCCAGAGAGCCCTCAACAGCAATGAAAGAAAGACAGCCTGACCCAGTCTGGGAGGCCGGGTTTCCCACCTGGGTCTGACTACGTCACCTTCTCCCAGCCTCCCGACTGAACAGAGAGAGGACCTACATCTCCCCCTTGTGTCTGCCAGGGGTCTAGAGGCAGTGGGCACCCTTGCCTGTCTGCTGCCTTCCCCACACCAGTCTCGGACCCAGGCTCAGCCTTGGGTACCATTAGCCTCACCAGGCGGGAGGGTTGAAGGGATGCAGAAGTAGAGGCGGTGATAGTAGAGGGCTCAGATGCTGGGTCCAGGGCTCAGGGCAAAGATGACCGTGAAATGATGTAACAATCAGTGTAGCGTAGATGCCTCTGGTCCAGATGGTCAGATGCAGGCTGAAGGGGTGGGGCAGAGGCCTAAGGGCCCTTCTGTATCACGTGTAAACGCTTAAATTGCTAGATCCTGAGCTTGTCCAGAGCATTCTAGGGGTAGGGCCAGGCAACCTGGGTAGTAGAGGCATTTGGGGACTCAGAGTGGTGGCTATAAACCATATGGGGGGGTGATGTTTCAATATTTTAACAACCATATGGCCGTACTGAACATCAGCCATGGGAAACCCTCTCCAATCTGCCAATTCTCCTTCTATTTAATAGTGAAAGTAATAACAACCTAGTCCAGGGAGCCATCCTTTGCTCTCTTTCTTTCTCACAAATATCTACTATATACCAGGTTGAAGCCTAGGCTCTGGGTCGGGTAGAGCTCTGTCACCACTGGCCTCAAGGCCGCAGACGAGGCAAGGAGCCCCAAAAGGCTACTGCCTCAGCCAGAATCTCAGGCCACTCCTGAGGTGGGCTCCGCTCCTCCTCCTGGACCAGCCTGACTGAGCTGTCGGTGAGCAGAGGAGAGCAAATCCAGCCTCCTGGAACCGTAGAAGCCCCGCCTGGGAGAAGCGGTTGCCAGGCAACCCCGGAGCCCATTCCAAAAGATCCATCTGTTGGCCGGCCCAACTTCAAGGCACCAGGCACTGTGGAATCCTGCACTCCTCAGGTCCCATCTGCTCCCTGCAGTGTGCCATGGAGCTATATAAAAGTCCACCAGCATCTCAGTGTGAGCTGACAGGGGCCAGGCAGCACATATTTTAATCCTAGCTGAGTCTAAACATAGAGGCAACAGGCAGGACCCAGCGGGGAGGAGGGGCTGAGACAGATGCAAGCACCGGGGAGCTTCTTTCTCAACTTCCTGCCTGCTCCTCCCCCAGCTCCAGTCTAGGGCAAGTGCATTCTGCCCAGCCAGGTCCGGCGCTTAACTGCGCTCTGTGGATTTCTGTTAGACTTTCAGGTTGGACATGTGATTTTACGGGCAACTTTAGCTTACTTGCTCTGTGAACCGTGACTGTGGTCCCCTTGCTGCCCCTCATCACCTCTCTGCCCACTCCTTCCCTAACCCAGGGCAGCTGCCTGTGGCCCCTCCTCAGGCTTTGAAGAAATGGGCTCAAAGACGGGCAGAGTCCTTTTTCAGCTCTTATTTTTCTTGCCCTTGAAAAGCATTTGTCAGAGTTAACCACCTCCTCCATGAATTTATTCCTCCCTGCATTCGTGGATGGAAAACCACCTTGACTGCTCTGCTTTTCTACTTTCTGCCCTGTCCCATCTCCTTTAATGACCCCCTCTTCCCTTCTTCCAGCCTCAAAAATGTGGACATTCTCCAACTCAGCCCTCTTTTCTCTTTCTCTACACAATCCTCACTCTGAGATTTGTCCATTTCCAGGGTTTCCTGTTAAATTTCCTTGCCTAGGATCTCCCAACCTACATCTTCATTTCTTATTTTTTTCTCCAAACTTGAGCTATATTTCTAACCCTTCAGAGGTCTTTCTCCCTTGGTTATAAAGTTTACCCAGAAGACAGATTAAATATTTGGTCAGGGTACCAACAAAATAGAAAGACATAGTGAGACAAACAGAAATAATTTCAAGTGATATTTCATCATTCAGTCTTTCCTCATGAGAAAAACTGAACTTTGTTGGATTCTCTTATACTTTATTGTTTAGTGATATTTCTATTTTAGCATTACATATGCAGGGCTATTCTCTTTTGAATGCTTTGGACTTCCAGATCTCCCAAATCTGCCCTGAACCCATCATCTCAAACTCAACATTCATTTAGAAAATAATTTTTGAGTAAGAATGTCAAAATAGGACCAAAATCAATGTCTTCCCAAACTCCCTAATCCTGAAGACTTCCTCTGTCTGTCCATATTGTCGTGGTGGTCACAGTTCTGCAGGTGTGAAACGTCAGGCCCCTCACCTGATAGAATCCTTCCTAGGCCTTCCTCTTCCCACTTCCACCAGCCCAGTTCAGGCCCTTGTCACTGTGGGTGTTAAAATTCTTACCTACTTCTTTCCGTCATAAAGCAACAGAGAATTTTATAACTTTAGAATCTCAGTGGGGAGGGCTTTGGAGCCCTGCTGATGCGATCTCTCGTATACTTGAGTTATTCTACCACATCCTCCCAGGCTTCCCATGTGGCACTAGTGGTAAAGAACCCACCTGCCAATGCAGGAGACATAAGAGATGTGGATTCAATCCCTGGGTTGGGCAGATCCCCTGGAGGAGGGCATGGCAACCCACTCCAGTATTCTTGCCAGGAGAATCCCATGGACAGAGGAGCCTGGAGGGCTACAGTCCATAGGGTCACACAGTTGGACACAACTGAAGTGACTTAGCATGCATGTACCACATCCTCCCAAAGCAAGCAGAGGCTTATGGGCCCTGCTTAAACCTCCACTCTCTCAAGGCAGTGCATTACTAACAGCCAAGTGGCTATCCATTAACAGGTTGTGGAATCAGCCTAGTAGGTCATGTTTGGGATGGGATGATGGGATGGGATAGAAATGTCAGTGGGTACTCCTATGTCCTCCTCCTCTTTACCACTACCACCCTTCCCTGGATCTTCTCAATTTCCTCAACCATTTATGGCAGACAAGTATCCCAAACCCTGCCTCATATAGTAGGTATGAGTCCTTGGAATGTGACCCCACTTAAGTTGGTGCCTGGCCCTGACTATACACATCTGGTTTGGTCCGAGCAGCACAGAACAGAAGAACACCAGCTTTCCTTCACTGTGGAAGTTTACACCTGTAAACACTGCCAGGATGCACATGCCCTTTTCCAGTAGCCACTGACTCATGTCGCTGACTCACATCAGTGGCTGACCAGGCTCTGCCCCCAGGCAGGCTGCACCATCTTTTCCCAGCTGAACCAAGGAGAACAGTTCCTTGTGCTGGCATTCAGCGGGCTTCGCTTTCTGCTTACTGGCATTACCAGCCTAGCCTAGGAGAGCCAGCAGACTAAGTGGACTCCCTTTCCCTCTGCTGAGCTCCAGGCCTTTCACCCAGTCTGACTCACGCATGCACAATGCAGCTGACGATCAATAAAACAGGCCCCAGGCACTCGGCCACTTGCCTGGCCCTGTCCTGGACCTGTTCTCATTGTTCCTTCTCCAGCCTCACTTCCCTCCACATTCCAGTGTCTCCCTGACCTCTGACCTCTTAGTTCAGTCTCTCCCCTCTGGCCCTTCCCTCTACCCTTGGGTCCTGTGATGAAATAAACTCCCCGGCTTGACTTTCAGCACATGCAGAAGGGCAGGTGGAGTCTGCCCTCCGGTTCCTCTTATGCTAGCTAATCTGAGAAAAGCTCCGGCTCCCAGGCCCTGTGCCCAATCAGGGTCTTGGGAAGTGGGGGGAGAATAATGAGGAGTGACCTACCTCCCACCGAGTCTCATCTTTAAGGACCACACGTCCCCAGATCCTGCAGTCCTTCCTCGGCAATTACTGCACTTGCTAGACACACTGTTCTTTGATGCTTCGCTACCCAATACTTGTCATGTTTTCTGCCTCACTGAATTGTATGCCTCTGGATCCTCCCTTCATCCAGCACCTAGAACAGAGCTCTGAACACATGGGGTTTTACAAAGGTGAGTCAGCTGTTTATAGGATGCTACGTGCCCTCAGCTGCTAGGGAATCTCAGGGGACAGGGGACACTGAGTAGCCTTGGCCGGAGACAAGTCTGGTTAACCGTGGTGACATGCCTCTGTAAGGTCTCTCTCACCTTGCACTGTCACAGATGGTCCAGGGCACACTTCCTGCCCTTGACCCTGAGTGCTCCTCTGGCCCGTGTTTCAGGGGCCTGGACTCAGACCAAAGGAGAGGCGTGGCATGCCCCAGGGGGCAAGGTCTGTGCTGAGGTAGATTTCTTCCTCCAAGCTAACCGCTAAGACCACCTCCTCATCCCTCTGTCTGGCCAGCAGGTCTTTTGCAGGCCTGACCCCGGTGTGAGCCGTGGAATGAGGGCATTGCTGGTCAGGAGGCCTGATGGATCAGGCCCAGCTCTGCCCTCAGTGCACTTGGGGCAGGCCCCTGCTCCCCTCTGCACCTCAGTTGCCCCTCACCTGTAAAGCGGGATCACTCAGGGTTGAAAACTCAGATGCAGTGCCAGGCTAGAACATGACTGTGTGGGTGGGATGGACAAGAGACAGTGGCAGGGCAGAACTGAAGGGTACACGCTTCTTGTGGCAGCATTCAGGGTTGTCGTCTTCTCTCCTTCTCCTTTTTAAACACCTTTCAGGCCAAAATAAAGCAGATGGGCAATAGGCTTTCAACCCCTGGAACAGATATCCAATGACATCTCCTCCAACATTCTGGTTCTTCCTACTTACGCCCATATTATTCCCAGATTTTCAGACTGTGGCCCTTCTACTCCACTGAACACGACTTGTGAAGGTGTTGACAGCCCTGGGCTGTCTGGGCTGATCTCTGTCTTACAAACTTTTTCTTGCTTCACTATCATTTCCACATTTTTCATTACCTGCTTTCCCCTGCTACCCCTCTGTCTACTTCATTCTTCCTTCTTTGACTAACTTATCACCCACAATGGAATACACTTGGATTCTTGACTGGGCATGTATGAAACCAGTGGTGAAATAGATAGGTGGGCAGGGAATGAAGAGGCTGTTTCATGAGAAAAAAATGCAACCAGCGTTTGTGAAGCCAACCGGAAATGGGTAAGGGACATAACTCAAAGGAGGCAAAATCGTAGCAACAGATGTTAAAAATACACTGATGATCATAACATATTTTGGAGAAGAAAAGATCCCTATAATATCAATCTTTTGCCAGAGCAATGACAAAGGAGAGAAGGTCATTCTGATGATTAGGGAGATGTTCCATTGTCAGGGTGAAAAGAAAAGCACAGAACCCTGAAAAGAACGTGGATGGAACCCTTTTTAGTCCTTTTATTGTGCACCCCTTGTCAAAGCTGTTATGTAAAACCCTCTAGGGAATGAATGAAATTCTGTCTGTATGATTCTTTCTATTCAAATGCAGAAGAATCATGTTAAATGAACCTAGAGGACAGGACTGTTGGTATTAATATTTCCTAAGCAGTCTTCCAGGCTGTCAGGTAACTTCTCCCTGTGGTTTCTTTTCCTCTCTTAGATTGAGCCCTTCTTGCGAACCCCCCGGAACAGTAACTACACATACCCGACCACGCCCGCCATTGAGGTAATAACTCCTGACACATATCTGCCTGTCTCAGAGACAAACCGTTTCCACCCCCCGCCCCCAGCGACTCGGGGAGTGGTGCGGATTTCAGAGAAGTAGCTTAAGCAGAAACGTACCCTTCTTACCTACTGGATATTGGAATGTGAAACAAAGGCTCCTGAACCACAGAGTCCCAGGATTGTCCTAACTTGTTCTCAAGTGTTTTCCTGACGTCAGCAACTGATAGAGGAAGTGTCTGTGGATCAGTCTTCTTTGACCTTTGCACAGACATCATTTCTGATCAGGCAGCTCAGCCTTTCAAGAAGGGATGAAGGGGAGGCAGCGAGTATAATGCACATCGATTTCCTGTAAGGTGGGAGCTGAGTAGGAAGAGCCTCAGTTCCAGGGGCTGGGCCCCCAGGAAGCTGATGTATATGCAGGTGGGTCTCCAGGGCTTGTCTGGTTCAGGTCAATCATTCTAGTTCTGAGGATTTAAGGCCCATGGCTTTAGGGACAGTTGCTGCAAAGATGGCCTGGAAGATCCTGAACCACACCAGGCCTTGTGGGACAGGCTTGGTCCAGGCCACATCTGTCGGCCACCTGGACAGGGAATCAATCGCCAGTGTCAGCTGAGCACCTGTGGTTTGCCCAGTCTTGTGCTGGGGGCCAGCAGGGATTCAGAGGAGTGTCAGACATTGTTCTGTCCTCGGGAGTTAAGAGATTCCAGACTGGGCACCTCCTGTGTGTCGGGCACTGTTTCAGGAAGATAGAGCCGTAGAACAGACAGATGGAGCCCATCCCTTTTACGGACTCTACAGCCTACTGAAGGAGGCACCCGATAGACAGCGAAGCATAGTCATGTCAGAGAGTAAGGACAGTCTTGAGAAAGTGCGATGGGACAAGGAAAGCACATTCTGGTGAGCTGTGACCAAGACCAGCGATTGCAGAGGCTCAGAACTGGGGCTGAGTTGGGTGTATTTGAGGGGAGAAAGAAGTCAGCATGGCTATGGGCGTGCGAATGAAGTGGAGAGTTGGGGTCATGAGATAAGCGGGGTCGTCAAGGGCATAATCGTACAGAATCTGAACCCCTGAGAAAGAAGGTTGAACTTTGGTGGAGAGCTGTGGGAAGCTCTTGGAGGTTCTAGGAGAAAGCGGTATCATCTGGTTCACCTTTTTAAAAGAGCTCCCTGACTAGTGTGGAAAATGGATGGGGGAGTAGCAGAAGTGATTGAGGAAAGACCTTTTATAAGCCAGCTGAAGCACTGAGACTAACTTACATGAAAATATTGAAGAACTGTCGGATGCTCAGCTCTGAGATACAGGCCGCATCAGCTTCATGGCTGGGGTAATGCCATGGTTCAGCGTCGCCGAATTCTCTCAGGCTCACATTAGCCCAACAGAGGCTTATTTCAGGCCAATCGTGGACCAAAATCCATTAGAACTGAAATGTCAGCTGCATCTTGTCAGTTAGGCTTTTATTTATTTATCTAACATGTGTGTATTTATTGGATGCCTAAATGGTGCAGGTGCTGTGCTAAGTGCCAGATATACACTGATGAACAAAGTGGTTCTGGCCCATTGTCTTTGATCTTAGTCTCACATGCCTTTGCTTCTGTTGCTGGAAGAGTGAAAAACTCAGGCATAGAAAGTGATTTTTTTAAAACACTTTGCTATTTAAATTAGCCACAGACGGGCCACATCAACATTACTTGAGAACTTGTTAGAAATACAGAGTCCTGGGTGGCACCCCAGTCCTGCTGACTCAGGACCTGCATTTCCCAAGACCTGCAGGTGATCTGGGTGCTCTGGCATAGGGTGCAGCCTCTGCACCCTAAGCAGTTCTTCCCTTGGGACAGACGAACATGCTCCAGTTCCGACCTGCGTCTGTTCACCTGCAGGGGATGGGCTTGTCTCTGGCTCATCATTTCTCTGAGATGTTTCTAAAGCACTCACGGCTGTAGAATTATTTTAAATTGCATCTTCTCTGGATATTTGTCATCTACACACAAACATGTTCTTGATTTCAATAGAACCTCCACACAGAATGAGGACTCCATCAAAATGACTAATTGAGCAGTTCCTTGGAATACTCATTTACATCAGATTAAGCAAATAATACGTAAAGGAAGTTGCCCTGTTGCTCCCTTGTGAAAGGAGTGTTTTAACAAGGTGTGTCCATATCAGCCTCTGATCAGATGAAAGAGACAAAGTTCCAAAGGTTTGGCAACCACACACCTAGACAATCAGCCAACCAGAAAACACCTATGTGTGTGGAGCCCTACTATGCACTCAGCACCGGGCTTGTGCCTCAAGCCCCTCTGGGGATGTGCAGGTGTCTGGGACACTAGGAAAGGATGTCTGTTTCTCTCCCAGATGCTATGCCCTCTGCTTCCTACCTCATCCCCTCCTCCAGCCCTTGGAAAGTGTGCTCTGTATTCCAGAGTCAAGAAACTGTGACTAAAAGTATACAGGTTATGGGTTTCCTTGGTGGCTTAGTGGTAAAGAATCTGCCTGCCAATACAGAAGATATGGGTTTGATCCCTGGGTAGGGAAGAACCCCGGGAGAAAGAAATGGCAACTCACTCCAGTATTTTTGCCTTGGAGATCCTATGGACAGAAGAGCCTGGTGGGCTACAGTCCATGGGATTGCAAAAGAATTGGACATGACTCAGCGACTAAAAAAAACAAAAAATCCAAGTTATAGACTTTAGTTTATACACATGCAAGGAACTGGTTGGCTATTAAATACACAAAAAAGACATACACACATTCGGAAATGATATACAGAAACTAGAAACTTTGCATTTGTAAAAATTTCACATTGCTTTCCTAAAAATATTGTAATTATTGTTTTGGTCCTAGCATGGTAATTAGTGTCCATTAGTTTCACGTTAAGCAACACCACCTAAACCCATGTGGAGCCCTGTGGTTGCCCTATGGCAAGGAGACCTAAGACAGTAGTTTGCAGTCTCTATGCAATGATCACCTGGAGAGCAACTAAAAGGCATCGAATCCAGGTGCCGCCCCAGACAAAGTCAGAATTTCTGGGGACGAGACCCAAGCACTGTTTTGTGCATGGGGAGGTGGCAGACACCCTTTTCCTCTTCGATTCCCCTCTCACTCCATCCACAAGCCACAGCTCTTTGCCTCACATGATCCTCTACAGTGACATAGTTTTAGCTAAGGAATTCTTGGTGGACACTGGACGAAGGTTGAGGAGGCATTTCTGTTTATGTTGGTGTCTATAGAGAATCTTAGGATAGATTCTAGATTAGTGAAAGTGAATGTGTTAGTTGCTCAGTAGCGTTCGACTCTTTGTGACCCCATGGACTGTAGCTCACCAGGCTCCTCTGTTCGTAGGATTCTTCAGGCAAGAATACTGGAGGGGGTTGTCATTTGCTTCTCCAGGGGATCTTCCCTGGATTTAACATGAAAGAATCAATGACCTATATCCTGGATGCCAGTGTCCCTCAGCTGCCTATGCCGGTTTTCATCAAGGCACCACGTTCAGGGAACAACTGTGTGCGGGGGAAGAATTCTGTAGCTAACCCTTCTTGGGCTAACCTTCCTGCACCATGAGTGTCTGCTGTTGTGTGTTTGCTTTTGTTGATTTAGAACTGGGGGAGTGACTTCTTGTGTATGGAGCAGAATCCTTCCAACAGTGTCCCCACGTCAGGTGAGTATAAACGTCATCACCCCCTTCAGTCAAGGGCTAAGTGTCAGGTTGCTGGGAGAACCTACAAGCACATCTTAGAGCCTTGGGCAGGCCTTGCTGATTTCTGTGCACTATAGACCTTGATCCTGGGCAGCCCATGACAAGCTGGCCTGCAGCACTGCTGGGCTCCCAGGTACTCCTCAAACCACACTTCTCATCTCAACTTATTCCTAATGGCAACTCCTCAGGCCTCCCTGCCTAGTGAGGTAGGTAGAGTCAGGGATGGGGGTCCTCTCTGCCTGTGCTCATGATCCCCACAGCTGGAACTTTCTTGGACCCCTCAAGAATGAATTGGGCTCCTCTCCGGATGGCTAAGAGCCATCAAGCCCATTACCTTCAGTGCCTTGGTGGCTCTGGATGCATGGAAGAGACAAATTTTCTAAAGCCTTAGGCTGGAAATAAGTGTAATGGGGATGGATGGGATGAAAATGGAATCTCAGGCTTCTAGTCAGGTTAACTGTTTAAAAGGAAGACCTCCACCAACCATCCATCTCTTTGCCTGTCTCCTTAGTCCATGAGCTCCAACCAGCAGATATCAAAGTGGTGGCTGCCCTGGGTGACTCGCTGACGGTGAGTACGGAGTTGAGCCAGGAATCAACTCTTCTTCCACACTGGCTCTGCGTTCAGCATCTAGCTGACACTGTCGAGAACCTACCTGTGTCCGGCACTGAAGCACAGCCAGGCAGCCACGAGACATTAGCAGGCAATCTAGAAGCCCTGCCCTCCACCCTTCCACACCCCTGCTCAAACACCACCTCCTCCCATGAGGCTTCCCTCCAGCCCCAGATTGAAGCCATCCCATCCCTTCTTCCCCACTGTTCCCAGGCATTCCATCTGTATGTGCTAAGGTACTTATCTAAGTCTGCCTGGCATCACTAGGGAACTCATCTCCCTCACTCTCTCCTCGGGTGGTGGGTCTACCCACAAACCACCCAGCTCCCCTCCACCCCATTCAAAAGTGTGTTCTTGGGGGCAGAAGGGACCCAATTCCTGCACATAGTATAGTTTCACTAAAGGAATTATATTGGCCAACCCAAGATTTCGCTATTGCTATGTGTGAGACAGTCTGCTAGCTTTTCAGAGGGAAAAGAAGTATGAGATGTGGTCTTAACCCTCTTAAAACTTGTCCAGCTGGGGAAATAAAAAACTTACACTGAAGGAGATACCTATCCAGATAGGTGACAAATAGGACTCTTGAAATCAGGTATTCATGTCTATAGAAAAACAACTTCCCTGTATGTGTGTGAGTGCGTCTTAATTTTCATACAAACATGGGGAAAGCTGTGGAAGGATACACATCAGGCTCTTAACCATTCATCGGCTCTGGTGGTGTGTATATGTGGGTAAGGGGTGAGGAGGGATGTGGAACCTGCCGCAGGAGGCAAGGTTATTAAAGTAGGGGTAAATTATTAACTAAAAAATCCTTGTATTATTTCCCTGGTTCACTTACTTTAGTAAGTTTCAAAGAGGAATTTCTCTTTTTTAATAATAGGGCCTTTAGGTAAAGCTTGATGGAGGAGGTAGAAGCTGACCAAGGTCTTAGGGAATGAACTGGAGACGTAAGGGCTAGAAAGGAGGAAGTTTAGTATTCTGGAAAGGGATGGAGTGGCTGTTAATAGGCTGCCCCAAAGCTCTCATGCTTCAGATCAACTTGTTTAGACCTGAAGGTGTGTGTGGACAGGAAAGGGGGGTGAACAAGAAAGGAAAGAGGGAACCAGGTCGTGGTGAGCTCAGAATGTTGGTGAAGGGTCAGAGTCAGGGGAAGCGTAAAGAAGCAGGTGTGCTTGGAGGAGCAGGTGGGAAACTGAGTGAGAAGGGAAGAGACGCTGGGGGCTGGGGCCAAATGGATCCAGAGCTGTCCATGGCGAGGAGATGAGAGTCTCACCAGGGAGTATGGCAGAGGGAACACAAAGGGTTGGAAGCCAGAGAAGTTGGGGAGGAAGAATCTTACTTCTTCCATGACTTGGTTACTGGTGGTGTGTGGAAGGTTGGGGAGTCAGGACAACTCAGAGATTAAGCAGCCTGGAGAAAAACTGGTACCATTTTCAGAAAAGGTAAATCCAGGTCCCAGCTGCTACACCAGGGCCAGAGGGGCTCTCCCCAGTGCCCCCAGCCTGCCCCGGACCCAGCCCAGCTCTACAGCCTTCTCTTTGCCTTTTTCAGACAGCAGTAGGAGCCCGACCCAGCAACTCCAGTGACCTCCCCACATCCTGGAGAGGACTCTCCTGGAGGTGAGGGTGTTCTCTCATCTCTGCTGATGATGCTCCCCATACAGGCATGGGTGGTATGTTTCTCCATCACTCGTCAGAGATGAGGCCAGGTACCCATGGCCCAACGCTGGGATGCAAGGGGATGCCCTGATGCTCATGCTAGTCCTAAGGGGGATGGGAATCCTGCCCTGGGGCAGCCTCTCTGGTTCTGACTCAGAAACATGATGACCGATGATTTTAACAAATGTGCTTTCTCTTCCCCAGCATTGGAGGGGATGGCGACTTAGGGACCCACACCACACTTCCCAGTAAGTAGCAACACAGAGAAGCACCATCACTGTGGCCATAACAACCCCTCGCGGTGGCCAGGGCCCTCCCCTGAGCAAGGGAAGAGAAGGTTATCTATAAGGAGGGGGAGTCAGCCCACCCTGAAAAGACCAGGAGCATCCGGTCCACACCTGTGCCCCAACATTGTATATCCATCTCCCTCTCACCTGTGCACTCTTCCATCTCCCCCTTCAAAGACATTCTGAAGAAGTTCAACCCCAACATCCTCGGCTTCTCCACCGGCACCCGAGAGGAGACAGCAGGGCTGAATGTAGCCACAGAAGGGGCCAGGGCTCGGTGAGTAGACGGGGGTACTGGAGGCAGAGGAGGGCAAGGCTGAGAGATCGGGGAGGAGAGAAGGGTGGTGTCTGAGCAGCACTAGTGGCTGTGGACAGAATCCTTCTGCTACCCAGCCCCGAGCTGCTCCACACCTGGATTAACTCCTGAAATCCTCACCCACTTTGAGATGGGCATTAGCATGAGGACCCAGAGGCTTAAACCGCTTCCTGAACAGCCCGGGGTCATCAGAGCAAATGCCCAGAGAAACCTGGATGAACCAGGCTGAATCAGAGCCTTCGCTCTGCCTGCGGCACTGTTAACACCTCTCAGGGCAGTGGGAGGAAGCACTTGAGGGTGTCTGGACGACAGGCAGGTGGCCGGGGCCCAGGATGCATCCTGCTGACCTCAGCTGACCTCCCTACCCAGGGGAGGCCAGAGTCGAATGCGTGGGGGACTCTCGGCACCCCTGGAACACAGAGCAGAGGAACACCCCACAGAGGGCCACCCTTCCTTTCTCTCCTCTAGTCCTGGACTCTGAAAAGGCTGTATTTGACACTAGGGAGTTAGGTGGTAGAGCCCCTAAAACACCGAGGCAGTTGTTTGTTTTCACTTGGATTTCTGAGGTTGACAACAATCCAGATAATTAAAGTTGAAATGCCTGACGGAGTTCATTGATTTTCTGCACAGAGTGTGCTGGGTCTTTGCTTTGTAGAAGGGTTGCTGCAGTCACATCACCAGGGAGACAGAACCGGCTTGACTCACTCTGTTTACAGGCAGCATTCCTTTCAGACACGGTAAGGAGGGCCCCACGCTCGCTAGGTTTGAGTCTCTGAGCCACAGGAAGCAATGTCAGTTCCTCAGCGTCATAAGCAGGAAGAACTTATTTTTCTGTGAAAAATTGGGCTGCCCGGGGCTGTAATATCAACATCTAGTTTCTGGTTTGCCATTATTATTATTATGATCATTATGATTTTAGGAATATCATTATAGGGCTCAGGCTTCATTAACCAGGAATTGGTTCTTTAGTCTGTTGACATTTGCGCCCCCTTCCCCTTTCTTGCTTCACTTCTCTTAAACTGCCTTTTCTATTTCACTGCTACTTGGTGCCTCCATGAGAACAAAGAGTGGCGGGGGAAGTGGCCGACACGTGCAGCTTCTTGTTAGGATCTCAGAGGTCCCGTGTTAGGGGAAAGGACAGCAAGCCATTAGTCAGCTTAAGTAAGCAAGAATGGAGCACCGTTCTGTGAGCCTTCCTTATCTGCACTGTGTCATGCGGCATGGTGTGGAAAAGGATGAGTTCACCTAAAGAGAGAGATGAATGCCACAGCAGAGCAACCAGGATAATGAGACCTCCAGTTAGATTATCTATGTCCAGCCATTGCTGGCTCTGTGACCTTGGGCAAGTCACTTGGTATCTCTGAACCTGAGTTTCCTCATCTATAAATGGAGGTAATAATAGTACCTACTTCTCTTGGCTGTCACAAAGATTCAATGAGACCGATAACCCACCTAGTTTATAATATGTATGCAAAAAAAATGGTTATCATTAGGGTATTTTGTTTCAAAGTTTTATTTAAGATCAAACTTTCTATCAATCAATAAGCAAGAATTCACTGAGCACCTGGGAAGGACTGAGCCCCATGGTGGTTACTAAAAGATACAGAAAAATCAAAAAGTGAACTGTCTGTCCACAAAGAGCTTGCTGTCTAGTTAAGGAGCCTAAACCAATAGGAAATAATTTGGCGGGGTAGGGGGGCGGTGGGGGGAGGGGGGAGTGTTGTTTATGGCAATGTTGCAGACTGAAATGATTTTGTACTTTGGAATGATTTGAAATGATTTTGTACTCAGAAAACAGAAAAGTGTAAAATGTGAACTGGGCAGTCTAGTTACAGACAGGTACAGACCCAGAAGGGACCCCAGAAAACATCCAGTCCTGCCTCTTTGTATAAAGATGAAAAAATTCAAGGTTAGCAGGGTTCTGTAACTTGGGTGAGCTCCACAGCAAATTGGTGGCAGAGCTGGAAGGGGATCCCTGGTCCCATAGCTCCCAAAGCATAGCTCTGCACACCAAGACTGAAAAAGGAAATGGAGGAGATGTGGGTAAACAAACCCAGAGAGAAGGCTCCTCGGGGAGGTAGGTAGGGCTTGCTCTGAGCCTGAAGCGTGGGAAGAACTTGGCTAGGGAGAGGGGAAAAGAGGGCATTCCTGACGTCCGCTAGTGTTCTGGAGGGCTTATCACCCACAGATACCCCTGTTCATATCTCGAACCTGTAAAAAGATTACAGAGACTTCTGTGGTCACCTCTAACCAAGCCAGGCTTTCTTTATGACTTTCTGACATATCCATGATAGCAATAGCATATGAGATATGGTCCTGAGTGAATAAATGAGAAACATGGCAGAAATGGTACCATGTATGCTTGGCCACATGCCCAGCATGTGGACATGCAAAGATTTAAAATACCCATTCTGCACCAGTTCCTTCTTTTATGACTTCTTCCATAGAAGCATCCATTTGCTGTATCCCTTCTGTTATACATATCTGTTTTAAATAACTGCTTTATTGAGGTGTAATTGACGTTAAGTACACTGAACCAGTTCCCTGGTGGCTCAGACAGTAGAGTCTGCCTGCAATGCAGGAGGCGTGGGTTCAATCCCGGGTCGGGAAGATCCCCTGGAGAAAGAAATGGCAACCCACTCCAGTATTCTTGCCTGGAAAATCCCATGGATTGAGGAGCCTAATGGGCTACAGTCCATAGGGTCACAGAGAGTAGGGCACAATTGAGTGACTTTCACACTGCACATATTAAAAGGGTGCAATCTGATCAGTTTGTTATATGCATGTACCTATGAAACCATTACCTCAATCAATAATGAATGTATCCATCACCTCCAAAAGTTTCCCTGTGCTGCTTTGTAATCAGTCCCTCCCTCCTGCCCCTTACGGTCTCTACCCCACTCACTCCCTGGGACCCAGGTAACCACTGACCTGCTTTCTTGTCACTATAGATTCGGTTTAATTTTCTAAACTTTTATAGAAACAGAGCCATGGATGATGTACTCTTTTCCCTTTTTAAAAAAATATGTGTTTACTTATTTGGCTGCACCAGGTCTTGGTTGTGACTCGTGGGATCTTTGATCTTTATTGCAGCAGGCAGGATCATTAGTTGCAGCGTACAAACTCTTAGTTCTGGCATGCAGGATCTAGTTTCCTGACCAGGGATCGAACCCGGGTCCCCTGCATTGGGAGCACAGAATCTTAGCCGCTGGACCACCAGGGAAGTCGGTGTACTCTCTTCTTGTCTAACATCTTTCACCCAGCAAAATTATTTTGACATACATCCCTGTTGTTATGTGTATCACTAGTTCGTTCTCCTTGATTGCTGAGTAGGGTTCCGTTGGCACGCCTCTCTCTAACCCAGAAGCATTCGTGGCACACATCTAGGGGGTGAAGTGAGTTCTAGCCTAGCCCTGTCGGTATTTGTCTCCCTCATCCTGTTTTGTTACCAGCGGGGAAAGTGAGGAGATGGGGAATGGTTTGGAAATCCAAAGGAATGATAGAGAAGAAAAACAGAAGGATTAAAAGAAGAGAAACTGGGACTTAGAGGTAAAGGTTGAAGGAGTCATGAAGCTTGGAAAAGAGGAAGCTGAGGGATCATTTGGGGTGATGGCTTTTTTCAAATATACAAAAGGTTATTTTTAAGACAGGCAGCCAAATAAGAACTGAACAGGCTCAGCCTGCAATGAAAAGAGCTGGATGAAATATAAGGGAACGGCCCTGACGGGAAGGTTGAACAGATCCCCACTGCCTGCCCGCCAACCCACCCCTCCCCACCACCACCACTATCCCTGCGGCCGAAGTGGCCTCAGAGGACCAGGCCTGTAGAAGGGGGTGGTGAGATGCATGTCAGCCCCCTGGCAGGGTCAGGATCCACTGGGGCTCCAACACCCACAGCAAATCTTTGATTGTTCATAGGTTGAAATTTCTTGAGAATTGAAAGCCTTTCAATACCTTCTGAAGGAATAGGTCTTTATATAAATTTTTTTTTCCTGAAACATCTCCTCGCCAGGCCCAAATCCTGCAGCTTGAGCCCTCGCTCGTGAACCAGCTCTAATGTTCCCCTCTTTTCCCCTGCCCAGGGACATGCCAGCCCAGGCCCGGGACCTCGTGGAGCGAATGAAAACCAGCCCTGTGAGTACAGGCCCCTGGCCACCCTCTGTCTTTAACTAGGGTGGGTGCGAGTGGCCCTAAATGAGCCCCCTTTGCACCTCTGCACTTCAATCTCTTGGCTCGTCTTTACGAGGGACCAGATGAGTAGGTCTTGCCACCAAGACGCCGTCTCTGCTGCACCCCTTCCCCAGGCACCCTCCTCTCCAGGCCGGCTGCAGGAGGAGAGATGAGCAGAGGGCTGGTGGAGGTGGCAGGCCTCGGCCTTTGGCAGCTTTCCATTGCACCCAAGAGCTGGCTTCCCAAACCCTATTATGTAAACTTTGGCTTCTAAAAATAGTCTTCCATTCCAGTCCTTCCTCCTTCCCTCTTCCCCGGCCCCTCTAAACCTCCTCACCAGCACTTTTTTCAATGCTCTGGGTTTATGCCTTGGAATTCACTGCCTGGCAGCACTCCTACTATGGGGCTGCTGAGTGGAAAGCAGGCTCCCTAGAACCTCTCCAAGCCCCCTCCTCACCTCTCTGTCCAACTGGTCCCCTTCCCTAGACCCAGGCAGCTCTGGGCTCTTGCTTCTAGATGTGTCTTTTGCTCTGGGCTCCTTTGAAGGCCTTTGGATCACATTTTATTGTTGTTTGGTTGCTAAGTCGTGTCCGACTCTTTGCAACCCCATGGACCGCAGCATGACGAGGCTTCCCTGTCCTTCACTGTCTCCCTGAGTTTGCTCAAACTCATGTCCATTGAGTCAGTGATGCCATCCAACCATCTCCTCCTCTGTTGCCTGCTTTTCCTCATGCTCTCAATCTTTCCCAGCATCAAGGTCTTTTCCAATGAGTCGGCTCTTTAGTAGTATGTTAATACAAGCCACCTCCTCCTGGACTTCAGCTTTCTTAAGATCTCAAAGGGAAAAAAGTTCTCTGTACTGAGCACACGCACACGCACACACACACACATACACGCACACACACACGCGCACACGCGCGCACACACACGCACACATACACACACACACACCCCTTGCCCAGCACCAAAGTGAGGGCGAGGGAACTCCACTTGACTTCTTCTCTCCACTGTGATGCAGAGGATGAAAGGCACTGGGGGGAAGGGGTGTCTAGCACATGCATGTGCCCCCCGCCCCCCACCAAGGCCTAAGTGGGCTCTTCTGTCCCCTCAGGAAATCAACCTACAGAAAGACTGGAAGCTGATCACGCTCTTCATTGGGAGTAACGACTTGTGCCATTACTGTGACAATGAGGTAGGCCCCTGACTGGCCCCCTGGGAGATGGATCTGATGGCCAAGGCCACTGTCTGTACCCAGGCTGGGATGTCCCCCATGGGAGGCACCCAGGCCAGCCCTCCCAGGCACCTGAGTCTGCCCAGACAGCCCGGCTCACACACGCCAGCCATCCCCACTACTGAGTGGCTGCTGCATTGGTTCCTTGATTCCAGATGTGTCTGGACGTCCCCACTCTCAGGCACTACTGAGGTGGTCTCTCTTGCACCCTTAAATACTGTTCTCTGGTAGCCAGTGGATAACCAGGGAGCCCCCTCACCTGTCTGGAGTCTCTGCCCATTTTTTCGGTGTTTCTTCAGGGTGGGGAGGTTGCAGGGGGAGGCTGAAACAATGTCATAAATATGGTTGATACAGCTGAACCAATCCTGATCCATGGCTCACTGCCCTTCAGGGACAAAAATGTGTTCATCACCTTCAGCCAGCCTGTGAACCCAACCCACTCCCAACCTTGTTTCTATGGGGAAATACATCCAGACGTACAAACTTTGGGAGGTAATAACTTTTGGAATTCATCTTGTTCTAAGTTGAGGATGTGCTATATTTTATTTGGCCAGGAAAAAAAAAAAAAAGCAGCTGCCATAACTCAGAGGTTGTGCTAGAATGTTTGACAGTCACAGGCAGCAGGGAGAAGGCATTTATCATTCCTTGTGGCTGAGAGAGACAGTCCCCAAATTCTAGATGAGAACCAGCCTCCCCCACACAGGGACCTCTCTTCCTCACTGCCCAGACTAGAGGCAGAAGTGATCCAACCCCGTGGGATTTTAAATGTCATTGTGCCCTGCACTCTGTGGGGTCCAGGGAGCCAGAAGTGACCCCAGAAGACCTGTCTTCATGCAAAGTCAGGTTTACTTTCCTAAGAGCAGCGTTTTGTGCAAATGTCTTGGGGCCACCACCAGGATTCAGGCCATGTTTTTGGAAGGGGCTAAATCAGCCTCCAGTTGGGAGAGGGGCCAGGAGAGGAGGCCCGCAAGCTGAGTTATAAGGGTAAACATGATGGGGAGGCAGTGGCAGGGGGGCCAGCACTGTTAGGATCTGGGTTAGAGATACCATGGAGGTGGGGTGTGGGAGCCATTAATGGTACCTAGTAGGCATCAAGGGATGACTTTTCTTTTTCTTTTTTTCGGCCTTGCTGGGTCCTTGTCATGGTATGTAGGCTCTTCATTGCAAGCTTCTCTGGTTGCAGCATGCCGGCTCTATAGTTGCCGGGCACGGGTTTCTTTCTAGTTGCAGCATGTGGGCTTAGTTCCCCAACCAGAAATCAAATCCACATTCCCTGCATTGGCATCCACTGACTACCAGAGAAGTCCCCAAGGAGTGACTTCTTACCAGAGACTGTATCCATCAGCAACAAGGGTTGGGCTTCCCATCTGGTACAGGACCTTCCTGTGCTGGGCATCAGGCCAACTTCTCCCCCTCCTCCCAGGAGCTGAGCAGAGCCCCTTCCTTCTTCACAGGAGGCCCGCTCTGCTGAGGAGTATGTTAAGTACATCCGGCAGGCCCTGGACATCCTCTACGAGCAGGTAGGGAGGCACAGCGGCATGTTCTCGGGTCCTATTTCCTGCCAGCAACCAGGCTGTCTGCTGGCTCACCAGGGGTCGCTCCCTGAGCGCAGCTAGAAGACTTGTGTTCAGTGAGATACACACTGCAGAGTCCCCCAGGAGCAGGTACCCGGATGGATGGGATAGGAGGGAGGCAGCTGCCAAGCTTCTCTGTGAGGTGGAGTCTAACTGGATCTGACTGCCTTGGTTGGGTGCCAAAGAGCCTGCTTCTGGAGCCAGCTGGCCTGACTTGTAGCCAGGCACTGTGGCTTCCTAGCCATGTGACTTTGGGCAAGTTGTGTCTCAGTTTCCTAATCTATAAAGTAGGGCCAATAAAGACCATTCCACAAGATAATATAAGGCACGTTCCCTCTCTCGGCCTCAGTTTATTGGTAAAATTGGGGAGGGGGGAGTAGACTGTAGACAATCCCCCAAGCTCTTTCCAGCAGTAAGCTCTGCTCCCCAAGTGCTTGCGGACTACTG
Source organism: Bos mutus (assembly GCF_027580195.1). Lineage (NCBI taxonomy): Eukaryota > Metazoa > Chordata > Mammalia > Artiodactyla > Bovidae > Bos > Bos mutus. The sequence goes on from NC_091627.1 coordinate 35,630,928, forward strand.
AAGCCCACCCCCTCTGCTCTCCACAGCTTCCACGGGCTTTCATCAACGTGGTAGAGGTCATGGAGCTGGCTGACCTGCACCAGGGTCAAGATGGAAAATGTGTCATGCCACTGCCAGCCCAGTAAGTAGACGGACATGGTCCTGAGGCAAGGGCATCTAGGGAAATAGGGCTCAGATACCAGCGGGTGAGACCGAGACTGGCAGAGCTGGACAATCCTGTCCAAGGGGCAAACATCAACAATTAGCCAGGGGCTTGGAAAACCATTCTAAAGTGTTGCTACCTTATTGAATGCCTACTGTATGCAAGTTGCTTCAGTTCTCTGGACCTCACTTTGCCTTTCTGGAAATGATCTGTGAGGGCTCCAGAATTTCTGTGGTGCCAAACCCCAACTTCAGCGAGTTGTTCCCTGTTTGAGAGGTGGCACGAGGCAACAAGCTTTCGAGACAGCTCTACTGGGCCTCACGTCCTGGCGCTGCCGTTTAGAAGCTGTGGAACCTTGTACAAACCACACCACCTCTCTGGGCCTGTTACTCACATGTAAAAATCTCCCAGGGAAGTAGAGGTGACATCTAGGGGAAACACATGTAAAGTGCATGGTCCCCCTTGGGCAGGCGCTCAGGAAATAGTAGCTATAATGTGCTTCTTAGGACTGGCCTTGAAAGCCAGGCTTAGAGCTAAGTGATGTCCTGTAAGAATCTCTGTTGGCCTGGAATTTGTTAAAGCTCATCCCTGACCCTGCAGGAAGTTGCCCTCTTTAAGGCCAGAAGGTTGCCCAGAGTTCCTGTGACGGTTTTTATGGGGGAGGAGATTCTACAGGGTGGCTAAGAAGCCTTATCTGGAGTCAAATGGATTTGCTGGGAAGGTGACCAGCTGGTTCCAATCTTGCCTGGAACCTGGTCCCTGCCTGGAGCAGCCAGTGCCGCCCAAGAGCGTCTTCCTGCAGGAGAGTCCTCAGCAGCTGAAGGTAGGGAAGGGAGGCCTCAGGAACATGAGGAAGAAAGGCTGGGCCACTTGGGAGTCTTCCCAAAACCCCAGCCCCTCTGGAGAAACTCCAGGAGCCACAGGCTAGGGAAGGAAATAGGTGGCCAAGGAAATGGACAGCCTGTCCGCAGGAGCCCCAGGCACTGTTGCCAGCCCTTCTGCCTTCTCTCCTAATAAGCACCTGCTGGATCGCATGTCTCTGAGTCATGCTTCTCTGACCCGGGCCCAAGAGGCAGCAAGTCTGTGTTGTGGGGGCACCTGTGTGTATGGAAGGGGGTTGGAGTAGCCTCTGAGGGGCCCTGAGCCTCAGGACTCCTCACCACACAGGAGCAACTGCACCTGCCTACAAGGCTCCCAGGAGAACTTGCCGGAGATGCAAGAATTGAAGACGGTGAACTGGAACTTCCAGGTGACCCTGTGCCCCTTTTCCCTCCCCACCCTCCTCTTTACTTCCGAAGCAAGGATTGGGAAATCGGGTGTTTGGCAGGGTTCTGCTTCGAGCAAGGCCACTTCCTAAAGGCAGATCACAGCCCCTGAAATGTGTGTCCAGGTAAACCAACATCAGGGGAGGGCAGTGAGAACTCAGAAGGGAAGCTGGAAGAAACCCCTCCTCTCAACTCTCAGAGGAGGCATCACCCCTTCACCCCCCCCACCCCAACCCCACCCAGAGGGGAGAGGGGCTGTGTTTACTGCTCTTGGGCTCCCTCCCTCCTTACTTTCTCACGTCTGTCTCTGCTCTTGCTGTCCCCTCCCTGGACCTGCCCGCCTGGGCCTTTCTGCAGCACATCCCTGTCACGCTCAGAACTTTGTCTTCTTACCTTTCTGAGAAGCTTCCCTTGACTAAGCTCCCTGCTGGCAACTTCAGTCAGCACTTCACTGACCCTAAAGCCATACATGATTTTGACTTTTACATCTCACAGATGGATAACTAGCTCCTTGAGGGTGAGCACAGGTAGTCTATCTTTTACAGTCCACCTTTGGGCACTAAGCAATGCCAAGACTGTGGATACTCATGCTGAGGTCTAAGGCATTTTGAGGAGCTGGTGTTGAAAAGTTCCCCATTTGGACTGGAGTCCCACGCTCTAATCCACTTCTTCATGCAGTGAGAGCAGGTTGGTGTCTGTGCCTGGTGCAGTCTAGGTGGATGCTTGGGCAGTAGAGCAGCTCCTCTGGGTCTCCTGGCCCTGACATGACCCACCGGAGGCCTCAGGGACAGTCCATCTGTCCAGCCTCGCTGTGGGACTGAGCAGCCTCCCTCCCCATCCCTAGAGTGCCCTGTCAACACTCTCCTACCAGTACCTGCAGCGTGAGGACTTCGCCGTGGTCGTACAGCCTTTCTTCCAAAACACTCTTGTCCCCCTGAACAAGGTGAGCAGCTGGGAGGCACATGTATAGTGGCCGTTATCTTGGGGAATGTATTTCCTTTTCCACATGGGCTTTTTTGGACGATCTTTCTCCAGGAGTGCTCCCAAGGAGCTGCTGTTTCTGCTTTTGCTCCTTCCCCCCTTTTGAGTATTACTTGAACTTAGATGTAGTTGGAAAGAAAATGTGAAAATTAACAGTGACCGAGCTCCCCAGGTATGGCCCTGATATTTGCCAGGTTGGAATAAAATGAAAGCTTCCCCAAAACATTCTTTTCAACTATTAGGGCAGGGATGCTGAAGGAAAAGGGATGGATTGTAGGTGGCTATGAATCCGGGAGACCTGGGTTCAGTCCCTGGGTTAGAAAGAACCCCTGAAGGAGGAAATGGCAGCCCACTCCAGTATTCTTGCCTGGGAAATCCCATGCGCAGAGGGCCCTAGTGGGCTACAACCCATGGGGTCCCAGACGAGTCAGACACAACTTAGCCACAACAAACAATTTGGTTGCTACAAATTTTTTAAAAAATAAAAATTCCAAAACTAGGTAGTTTCTCCATCAATATCTGATCCAATTGGCAGCAGAAATGAAAGGATGGAAGGTAGAATGCCCAGGGTGCCACTGCCTGGGGCAGAGGGGTTGGGCAGGTAGCAGTGCTCTCATCTCAGGAAGATAATCCCCTTCCTTTGGTCACAGAGAGGGGGCGCTGACCTCACCTTCTTCTCCGAGGACTGTTTCCACTTCTCAGAACGTGGGCACGCAGAGATGGCCATCGCTCTCTGGAATAACATGGTCAGTACCTAAGGGTTGAGTGGGCTCGGGTCAAGGGTACCCCCGAGGACGCTCTTTCCCACAAAGAAAAACTTATTGGTTGATATGTCTCCTTTCTCCCCAGAGTTCAATATGGCAGCTCACGTATTTGTCCTGACAGATTCTATTCTTTCTGTAATTTCCCAGCGCTGTTGGGGTATAACTTTGTCATCAGATAGACTAGATGAAAATACCAGCATCGACCCTTTACTGTGTGATCTTGGGCCGTTGAGCCCACTCTGGCCATTTGTGGGCTTACCAGGTAGTGTGGGTGGTAAAGAATCCGCATGCCAACACGAGACACGGGTTCGATCCCTGGGTCAGGAAGATCCCCTGAAGTAGGAAATGGCAACCCAGTCTAGTATTCTTGCTCAGAAAATTCCATGGACAGAGGAGCTTGGCAGGCTACAGTCCATGAGGTCACAAAGCGTCGGACATGACTGAGCAACTATGTACACACTGGCCATCCATATCAGTATCTACAAAAACAGCAGCAGTGACACAGGTCTTAGAGATAATGTGTGTGCCGCACCCAGCACAATAATCCCCACACTCCCTACTACTATTTGTTTAAACACTAAAAAGAGCCACTCAACCAGTTTTCCCAGGCTGCCACCTAGTCCTTTCTGGTGGGGAGAAAAGGAGACCTTACGAAATGAAGGTACAGCCCAGGGGCCACAGCCCTGTGCCTTGCTCTACCCTTTACAGCTGGCCACTCATGACTGGACAGTCAGCTATGTTTGCACAGAGCTTGACAAGTAACCCTGAGCGCTGTATCCTCTTGTGCAGAGCAAATGAAATGCCTTTCCAGTCCACTGGCTTCTTTTGATCTAGGCTCAGCGGTAACCCAATCCCCACCCCAACCTGCATGTTCTCTCCTTTCTCCCATGGTGACTAAACCATCCACACGCCTGCTCCTTTCACTGCAGCTTCAGGCCCACTGTGACTCTGCCAGGCACCGCTGTGCAAGTATTCCCACACCTGTCAGCTCCACCAGCGTGGCCAGTATCTTCCTCGGCTGACTCACAATATTGACTTTCTCCTTAGCTACACCACCTCCTCCTCTCAGAACAGCATGTAAGGAGGTTTTCTCCTTGGCCTACTTAATTGCAGGCTCAACCTCCCTCTGCTTGTGTTTTCCTGGTGTTTTCCTCCTGTTGACATCACAGTCTGCCCACTCCTGGAACTTCCGTCATCTCTGTCCGTCCAGGACCGGGAATTGCAATTACAACACTTTGAGTTTGCTCCCAACCCTACTTCCGCAGTGGTTTTTTAAAATCAAAGTTAAAACAATATAATCCCTGGGAGCAGTTATGTTTCTCTTGATGATTTTTTGCTTTGCAGTCCAGTTGTCTTTCAGTGACTGAGTCATTCAAATTCATGCTTTTAACCACCCCCCGCCCCCGCCCCCACCCCAGTAAAGGCTGGATATCTCTGCATGGTTTCCTTTCTCCCCCTGCAACCCTGGGGGAATCCATGGATTCCAAGGAGGGGCGGGAATGCTAAGCCCTTAGCCTTGCCCTCCCAGTGTCCCCGTCAGGGTATGGTTTTCCTACCTGGGGTATTTGGAGACTTCTCAGTGCCAGGACCCTCTGAGTCTCCTGGGACCGATGGCCATAGTGATGACTTGAGCATTACAGGACCCACCTGTTTCATTCTGCATGATTTAATGTAGTTCTGGCCTTTCTCTTCCAAAGCAGCTCAGTAGGTCTTCCCATTAAATGCTTCTGTTTCATAAAAGCAAGTGGAAGGGATTTAGATCTGAAAATGAAAGGTAAATGCTGCATGGAGCCATATTATTGCTACTACAAGACTGTTCATAGCTCCCCAGCCATACCCCAAATTTGAAAAACAGCAGCAAACACAAAGCAAAACAAACCTAAAACTATATGTTATCCTGTGCTATATGATTTGTGGGAATAATTACATAGTCCAGTGTTTTCCTCCAAAAGTATCTCAGATATAAACCTATAGCATCATGCCAACTTCTCAGGTCATCTTCTTCCTGGAATTTCACCCCTAAAGTGACATAAAATAAGTGACAAACCAATAGGGCTGGAGAGGATCTTAGAGGTAGGTCATCGAGCCAGAATGTCCTGTAACTAAAATACAGAGACATGGAACAATTTGCGAGGGGTCAAACAGCAAGTGGCAGAACAAGGATTAGAACTCAGGTCTAATCACCAGGCATCCTGGCTACAGCACCAGCCTGATAAGCACATGTGTAACCGGTGAATTCATGTCTCATAATTAGAGGCCTATGACATAGTGTCTGCAGGCCTTGGCTGATACCCCGGGTGCCCCACTGTGGCAAAAGACACTCTTGAAACTGTTCCATCTCATGCCCCTCCTCTAGGAACAGTTTTTGCCTCCTTTTTCAGAGACTTTTGCAAAGCCAGAAACTCCAACAGCACTAGGGCATGTTTTTCTCTTCCATTTTCTTTTGTCTTCTTACGAACAGTCTCAGTCGCCTCTTTTCTGATAACTATTCCTCCACTGCTGCCTGCTCCCTCTTCTGTGGAAATCTTACTCTCTTCTAACACTGACATCTCCCTGGGCATCTCCCCTACCACTAAACAGAAAACAATGCTAGCCTCCTAATTGACGTCCCTATCTCCAAGGCTTACAGCCATTAAAACAGCTCTGGCTGTGTATTACAGTTATTTGGGGGCTCTTAAAAATAATGAATACCTACAACCACTTTGTATGTCTACTAAAGCTGAACACACGTATTCCCTATAACCCAACAATTCTACTCCTACGTATATCCCCAACAGAAAGGTATACACACATTTCTTGTCCAAAAGATGGACAAGAATTTTCATAGCACCACTATTCATGACCACCAAACAGGAAACCCCCCAAATGTCTACCAGGATGGGTAAACAAACAGCACATTCATGCAATAAAATAACCTCACAGCAATGAGACTAAAACTTTAACAACATACAACTATACATATAAACTTCAAAAACAAGCAAATATATACATGGTCTTATTGGGACATGGAGAGAGCTGGAGGGAGCTTTTGAGTGTTGATCATATTCTGTTTCCTACCTGGATGCTGACTATGCGGGTATGTTCATTTTGTTATAATTTATCAGTGATTCATTTTTTATATTTGTTTCTATATGTATGTTAGCTTCAATTAGAAAGAAAACAGTGCCTGGGCCTGATCCCTAGGAATTCTGACTTTGTCTGGGGTAGCACCTAGATTCAATACTTTTTAGATGCTCCCGAGGTGATCATTGCATAGGGTTTGTGAATTACTGCTTTAGATCTCCTCTCCACAGGGCAACCATATGCTCTCCATAAATGAAATATGACCAAATCACACCCCTGCTCTCAAATGTCCAAGGCTGGCCCCTCCCTGGGGAAGAAAAGCCAGGCTCCTTAGCCCGGCATGCCAGGCCTTCCGGGTCTTGGCCCCAGTTAACCTCTCCAGCAGCCACTCCTACCAAGTGATCTGCACTTGGCAATCCAGCAAAGAGTGAAGTTTCCTGCACCACCCATGCTGGCTCCTGCCTCTGTGTGTTTGCCTTTGCTCATCCCCTTCTCTCTGGCTGCCCTTTCTACCTCCTTCCCCTGACTAGCTCTGACCCACCTCAACACTGGCACTGGCACTCAGGTGCCAGCTTCAACAAGAAGCCTTCTCCAAGTCCCCAGAGCAGGCTAGAGCCCCCACCATCACCCTGGCCCCCTGGTACACACACTGTCTCAGTCCTGTCTTTTGCTACAGTGTCTGTATCTACAGTGTTGTATCCACAGTGTCTGTATCCACACTGTTGTATCCACAGTGTCTGTCCTTAGGAAAGGTGGGTTCTAGCAAATACAACTCCCCTTCCTGTGGGCTCCAGGTCTCTGTGACTCCAGTTCATCCATCCACCCACTAGGCCACTATTTCCTGAGCACCACGATGCCATAGGGGCTGCCCCAGGTGCTGGGGAAAAGAGATGCCCTGCTCTTGGAGAGCTTCCAGTCTAGTGGGGAAAAGAGATTTAAAAAAATAATCAACAAGGTAGTTTGTGACCACATTCAGGGCTTTTAAAAAATTAAAGCAGAGTGCTGGGACAGAGAGAAATGATGGGGAGAGGGAGGCCTCACTGGAGAGTGACATGTGAACTGAGAACTGAATGTCAAGAGGCTGCCAGGCAAACTGAAGTCTCAGGCCGGGGTGTTCCAGGCAGAGGAAACTGGACCTGTGTGGGCCAGGAGTCAGGAATGAGCTTGAAGTGTGTGAGGCGTGTAAAGGCCAGTGTGGCTGGAGGGAAGGGAGCAAGGTCAGAGAGGTGGACAAGAGCAAGGGCTGGGTCCTTGGATGGCTTTCGACAGGGGAGCCATGTGACCTGGTTTGCCCTCTGGCTACTGCATAGAGACAGCTAGGAGGGAAGCAAGAGAGGAACTCGACCATTAGCAAGCTGCTGAAAGTCCAGGTGGAAGGTGAAGGTGGCAGAGACCAGGGGATGGCAGTGGAGAGGGGAAGTCGCTGGATCTGGGATGTGGTTTGTACTGGCTGGTGGATGAGGTAGAAGAGGAATAAGGGATGACTCTTCAGTTTGGGGTCAAGGAATCTGGGTGGACAGTTGAGGTGCATAGAGAGAAATACAGTTGGTAGGGGAAAATCAAAAGTTCTTATTTTAGATATGGTCAGTGTGAGCTGCCTTCCAGAAGTCCACCTGAAGGAATCAGGTAAGGTGTTAAATGTATGATTCTGGAGTCCAGGGAGTCAGCAATGGAGATTTGGCGGGGTGGGTGCGGAGAGAATGTGGGGATGATTAGCCTAGAAGTGCCATTCAAGGCCACAGGATTGACTGAGAGCAACTAGAGAAAGATTAGGTGAAAAAAAGCATAGGGCCAACCACCAAACCCTGGCGCTTTCTTCCAACTTTTGGTCTAGCAACAGATGAGAAGGACAGGAGGAGGAGGGGGCAGGGAAATAACAGTGCTGTGTCTTGGGATCCAAGACAATTGTTTTGAAAAGGAAGCATCAACTTTGACAAATTCTGCTGAAAAGTCAAGCAAGACAAAAAAGAAAGTGAGTGCTGAATCCAGATCACTGGTGACCTTGACCAGAGCTTGAGTCAAGTGATAGAGACAGAGAGAATGGGAGAGTAGGAAGTGCAGTTCAGTTCAGTCGCTCAGTCATGTCTGACTCTTTGCGACCCCATGGACTGCAGCACACTAGGCTTCCCTGTCTATCACCAACTCCTGGAGCTTACTCAAACTCATATCCATTGAGTCCGTGATGTTATCCAACCATCTCATCCTCTGTCATCCCCTTCTCCCACCTTCAATCATTCCCAGCATCAGGGTCTTTTCCAATGAGTCAGTTCTTCACATCAGATGGCCAAAGTATTGGAGTTTAAGCTTCAGCATCAGTCCTTCCAATGAATATTCAGGATTGATTTCCTTTAGGATGGACTGGTTGGATCTCCTTGCAGTCCAGGGGACTCTCAAGAGTCTGCTCCAAAACCACAGTTCAAAAGCATCAATTCTTCGGTGCTCAGCTTTCTTTATAGTCCAACTCTCACATCCATACAAGACTACTAGAAAAACCAAAGCTTTGACTAGATGTTCCTTTGTTGGAAAGTGCAACAGGGGCTAAAAACAACTCTTCTAGAACTATGGGGAATAAGAGTGAAGGCAGTCCAAAAAAAAAAAAAAAGTGAAGGCAGCTGGTGGAGAGGTGGGAGGGACTTCAACCTGGGAGATAGAGGATAGAGTAGATTGTGTACCAAGCTGAAGGAATCAGTAGAAACAGATACAATCATCAAAACCATATGATTATTACCTTCCTCTACACCAGTTAGTTCCTGGGTTCCTGGAATATCACTGGGAGTCAGCCAACCTGATCTGTGGCATCTGTTCTGTCTCTAGGTGGTTCTGTTACAATAGAAATAATGCTGTTACCTATGTAAGCCACCTCCCGCTCACACGTGTTTCATCTTCTCATTTGATGCTCACAACACCAGATGTGGAGTTGTCCAGTCACAGTTTAATGCCCCACCCCTAACCCTGGGGTAGTTCTGGAGCCCGCCTAGCCCCACACAGCAGTATTAGCAGAGCCAGGACCCCAGCCCATGAGCCCACTGTGCTCTGTCCATTCACAGCAGCATCTCTCCCAGGATCAGAGCACCTCGTTCTCCTCTAATTGTTACTAACAAACAGGTACAAAAAGGCTTTAAGACACCAAAAAGCAAGGTCCTGGGCCAGGTGTGGTCATTAGCTGGCACAGTGGACTTTCACTTCCCTCCTGGGCAGTACCTGGGTGTCAGGAGCTGATGAGGTCAGGGACAGGCAGGGAGCAGATCACGGGATGGGTGGAGGCCAGACGTTCAGGATGGAGTCTGGACAGGTGAGTGCCAGGGATCCATCTCCTTGGTGCAGGCCACGTGTCACAGGGCAGGGTACTGGCTAAAGAAGCTGGGGAGGAGGTTACAGCAGCCTCCAGCTCATTCTCAGAGGTCCCAGGATCAAATGCATTAAGCTAAACATGAGCCATAATTGCTCCCCAGGAGGTTTCAAGTAAACCTTTTCATCTATACAAAAAACACAAAAGTAGCTCAAGCAAGAAAGCTCCAATTTCTTAAGGATCAACAAGTCAAGCATAGTAATGATGTCATGGTAACCAGTGCATTTTCAAAGTGTTCTTGAAATTGATTATCCCCAGACACTTCGAGAAGTTGGGAAATATGCTCATCACCATTTTGTAAAGTTGAAAATGCAAAGTATCTGCATTCACAGCCACTCCCAGGGATACAGGAGATGGAGGTCCTGAGCCCTGTGCCCCCAAACCCTGACTCATCATTTGCTGAGGCCTCTGAATGAATCAGACTCCCCTAGGTCTCAGTGTCCTTCACAGTAAATCCCAGATATAGTCTCAGGGTCCCTCTGCTCTGATGGACTCTGATTTGCCAATCTCTGAGTCATAAGTCAGGTCCAGCTCTGGCCTCAGGGTGGCAAGTGTCGGCCGTGGGTCTTGCGCCTTTGCTGGTTTCAGAAAAAGGGACGAACCTGGTGTGAGATACTCTTCCCTCCAACAGCGGTTGGGGCTCAGCCTTGGAGGAAATCAAGGTTTCCTTTTCTCTCTTCAGCTAGAACCCTTGGGCCATAAGACCACCTCCAACAACTTCACCTACAGCCGAACCAAGCTCAAGTGCCCCTCTGCTGTGAGTAAGGTCCCTCCTCTCTGGTATGCAACAGGAGTCTGACCTGGGGGAGGGGGGCCCTGGCCACCCAGAGGCACCAAAGTCCCCTGGGAGGCTCTACCATTGGACACGGTCATTCATGGCCACCCTTCTCAAATCTCACCTCCCCTGGCTGCCCCTGACATTCCTCAGGTCCTCCTGAGAAATGAGGAGGGAGCCGGGAGTGAGGCAAGGGAGAAAGCACAGGCTCACCGAAGCAGGAAGAGGCCCAGGGGAGGCAGATGAACAAACACTGGCCAGACCCTCATTACCCACCACAATCCCAGAGGGTCTGAGGCATCCTCTGCCTTAAACGTGTACCAAGGAGCCCTCCCACGCCAGGCATGCTCCTGATACTGGGGGCTGCAAGGCAGAGAAATAAGACATCATGTCTGTGCTGGGTACCTGCATCTCTTTCTGGCTTTCTAGCACTCCCAGTGTCCAGGCCCAGACACCCTCCCCCAGACCACTGACAAAGCCCCCCACCTTGCCTCCCTGGCTCTTGTCTGCCTTCTCTGCCCATTCTGTAATCATTGCCAGACACAGAGTGGCATACTTGGAAGGAATTCCAATCTTGTCAAGACTGCTTGAAACCTTTCCCTGGTCCCCATGTCCCACTGAAGAAAGTCTAGACCGGAGGCCCACCTCCCTGTATCACCTTAGATACACGACTCCGCTCCTGGAAAATGGAGCCACTTCCCAAACAAGACCCACAATGGCCCCTGTCTGTGCTTCCACTTCGGCCATCTGCTCCCCTTGGAGGGTCATCCCCCATTTCCGCTGTGGAAAATGTTCATATCCTACAAGGCCCAGGTGTTGCCCCTTCTCTGCTGTTGTTCACCCTATCTCCTCTACACTCCCACCCCAGATGCATCCCAGTGTTGGTGTCTTTTCTCTGCATACCTCTCACAAGCCCTGACCCAGGCCCCGTGGTGATGTGATTATTTCTAAACACCTCTCATCTCCCAACTGGACCACGAACGACATCACATCTCAACCCTCAGGCACTCTCCGAGCTCCCAGCACATGCCAGCATGCCATCAGCCTTCACTGGGGGAACAGAATGGATCCAGGGAGGCAGGCCCTTTGCATTTGGGGTGCTTAGTCCACTGCAGAACCAGCTGTCCGTGCACCCCAACCTTCCCATTCACAGGCACCCCTGGGAAGGGAGGAGGGGAGTAGCTGTCCAGTGGCAGCCTAGAGGAAACAGAGGTGGGGACTCTGCCAGCACCCCAGGTCTCCCTTCCATGGGTCACCTATCAGTTCCTGATCATTCAAAACTGAGTTGACAAGAAAGGAGGTGCTGGTGAGAAACCAAAAACCAAACCAAAAGTGTATCCACTTTGGATACCCCTCCTCATCCAAGGGGCTTGGGCTGAGTGTGGATGAAGAAGCTTTACAAATAAGAGATGGGCTGTGGAAACAAGGCCATTGCTCCATCACTGGGATAGAGACCACAGAAGCCTCAGATGGATGATTTTCCAGCCCCTGACCCAGAACTCTCTCCTCCTCCACAGGAGAACCCCTATCTCCGCACCCTGAGGAACAGTCAGCTGCTCCAAGACCAGGCTGACACAGAACCCTCAGTGCTCTCCTGGGCCATGCCAGTGGCGGCAGGAGGTGGCCTGGTGGTTGGTGTCGGTGCGGTGATGACCTGGAGAGCCCTAAGAGGCCACCAGAAGGAAAACTCTCCCCTAAGTCTGAACACCATGAGCTTCTAGGCCTGCCAGCCTTGTACGGGCTCTCATCCTGAACTTCCCAGCCCTCCACATCGGCCCCCGTTTGCCCACTACAGAGGCCGCTCCAAAGCTGGGGCACAGGAGGCCAAATGGATAGTCGTGGCTTCCTGGGGCCTGGGACCTACCCTCCTGGAATTGGTGCATTTAAATAAAGGCCAAAGCTGTTCTATTCTTGAGTTTGCCTGCTTGAAGCACTCACCTTTCACCTCTTGCATGCTGCAGGTGTGGGAACTAGAAACTTTCATCTCAACCAGAACTGCCCAAGGGATGGCCAGCCAAGCCCAGACTGTCACCCTACAAGCCTGTCTTCCATCACCAAAACCCTATTTCAAATGTGGGGGAAATGCCAGTCACCATTGCCGGCCACCACTGGGTACAATCCAACACATATCTATTATGCACATTTCTGTGCTCAGGGCAAGGTAGAACACTGCAGTGCCTCCAAGGTTGCGCATGTCCTGGCCCAGAGATGCACTCTTTTCAGAAGATAAGATGCTCTGTGACTGTGTGACTCAGTCCTGGGGCAGCTGTGGGTTAATGTGTCTGCTCTTGAGAATAGGAGTTCCTTGGGAAAGGTTTCCCAGAAGACAGCAACTTTGAAATGTCATTTTACAAAAGGATTGGGATACGAACACTTCATATATCCTCAAACTTTCTTGAGGTGCTACATTTAGGAAAGAATCCCTCTTTCTACAGTACCAAGTTTATGAGAGAGCTAGACAGAGTCTGTTAACACAGCCTCCCTTCATTCAGCCCCTACCAGGGACAAGCCCCTCAGCTGAATTCTTACACAGATAAGCTCTTTTATTCGGCACAAAAACCTAGGGAGGGGATAATAAAAAACTCTGAAGACAGAGCTAGTGATTTCACAACATTGTCAATCCACTGAATGCCACTGAATTGCTCATTTTAAAATGGCTAATGATATGTCATGGGAACTTCACGTCCATAAAAAACAAGCAAAAGTCCATTAAATCAGGATCAACATATCTTTCTGATCCCAAAGCCTGAGATTTCAAAGAATATGATATATCATCTGAATGTGTGGCTTTCATCAAACCCCATTACCAACCTGAGTTCCAGTTTCTCAGACATTTCATCTATACAATGGAAAAATGGAAATAAGAGTATTTATTTTGCCTATCTCCCAGTCTTGCTTAAAAAAACAGAAGCTGTATAAAAGTTTTCTGTTCCTCTAAAACACTGCACACATGAAGGTGGGTCATTTGCTCTTCTATGAAGAGTTGAGCTTGGGTCTAGATTACTGGGGACTTAGGTTCAGAGATGGGTTTGGGGACTTGGGAGTAATGTGTGGATGAAGACTACTTGCCTTTCACTCACAGAGGTTCATCATCTTATTTCTCTTTGGCAAAAATGAATAGTCTCTCCAGAGGACCTCCCAGTCCCAGTTTTCTAGTTTCAATTTCTGCTTCTGAACAAGAGGAAATGGCATACCTGCCCCCACTTCTTCCTGTGGACAAAAAACAATGACTAAATAATCACACACCCTAAAGAACGACCACATCCCAGCTTGTGTTCTTGGCTTAACACAGCATAACCACCAAGACAACCCATGAGGTTGAATAATTCAATTTGTTTTTGATTTCCTAAGTTTCCATTTCAGTAGTTCCTACTTCAAAGAACCATGAAACTCACAAGTCTACCCTCACTTGGATTGGGATTGAAATTTATACTACCTGAGTAATCCAGGAGCCCCCAGTCTGAAAAATTTATGAAAGATGTGGTCCCACATGGGGAACCAAGGAACACTTTGGAGAAATAAAAGGAAACCCCCTCTGGAGGGACTCAACTACAAACCCACCCACATTCCCACCAAATCTATGCTAAAAAGCCGAAATTTAAAAATACATGAGAGCACTTACTTGAACCTGGTGGTAGTATATATACACTGGAACATTCCCTTTTCCCCCAGGAAAATGTTCAGTCTAGTTAGGAAGACAACCATGGCCACACCAGGAGCAAAGTCACCAAATCCTAAGAAAGCAACACTCCATGATACTTTCCATGGAGGCTTTTTCATTCAAAAAAGGTTGAAAGAAAAGCGTTAGTCCCTCAGTCATGTCTGACTCTTTACAACCTCGTGGACTGAAGCCTGCCAGGCTCCTCGGTCCATGGAATTTCCCAGGCAAGAACACTGGAGTGGGTTGCCATTTCCTTCTCCAGGGGATCTTCCCAACCCAGGAATTGAACCCAGCATCAGAAAAGATTAATGTGGATTACACGTGGTCAAAAGCCTTCATAAAGAACATGGAAATTTGAGTTCTGAAGGATGAAGAGATGCTTTGGTTAGAGGCTGAAAAGAATGGGGTCATGGAGACTGGAAAACTCCATTTAAGTAGAGAGATGAATGAGTATGGTGTGTATATAGGACAACAAGAAAGATGTTTTCCAGAAAATGAGGATGTTTGAGCCAGCATGAGATTAGAGGGGACACTATGGCAAGGACAAGGAATTAATATGATTATATTGTTATAATAGTTATAGTATCAGGCAGTATTTGATTTGGGACTGAATGCTACTGGGAAAAGATTGGTACAAGAAAAATAATGCCAATAAAAGTTGACATACAATGTTTACACTACAACAGACAAATGGTGCACAATTAAGCTTCCATATGCCTTTGATCATCCCCCCGCTTCCCCCTCCCCTTTTTTTTTAAACAGAAGAGAAACTCAAGACTCAGAAAGTGTTAATTGACCCAGAGTTATGGTTTCATTCCATAATGGAACATTCATCAAAATAAATACTGGTTTCCAGAGTAGAAGAATAACCCCAAAATACAAAATAGATGATTCTAGCTGAAAATTGGCCTGAACTGCAAATAAATGTGATATAAGATCAAATGTGATCTAGAAAAACAGGGATACATATTAGCATCACAAGGCTATGATGGCACCGTAAGTTTTTGTGCTTCCAATGGGTCTGAAGAATTCAGCCATCTCTAGCTAGTAAGCTTTTAAAATTTTACTATAGGACTCATCTGGTGGTACAGTGGATAAGAAGCTGCCTGTCAATGTAGGGGACGGGTTCAATCCCTGGTCTGGGAATATTCCACACGCCGCAGGACAACTACACCACAGCTACTGAAGCCCACATGCTTAAAGCCCATGCTCTACAAAAGAAGCCACTGCAATGCGGAGCTCGCGCATCACAAGAGCAGCCCCCACTCACCTCAACTGGAGACAGCCTGCACGTGGCAACACACGCAGACACAGAGCAGCCAAAAAAAGGAAAGAAAAATTAACTACAATGGGGTTGTAGCAGCTAGCAAGTCTTTTAATTAGGGGAAAAAAATGAAGAGACAATCCCAGTGAGAATTAGTAGACCCAATATATGACAGGAAACATATGATAGGATTAGAGCCCCATTTTATGTAACAGTACTGAAGACAGACTACAGACAAGTAGATTTCAGAAGATTAAAGACAAAAGGCACTTAAAACATGAGACAAGAAAAAGGTAGTATTTTTTAATAAGGGCAGATTTATTAAAAAACTAAGAACCAAATGGAAATTCTAAAAATAAAATATATTGTTATTAAAATAATCTTCATTAGATTTGTTCAAATAACAGATTAGAAATTCAATAAACCAACGTCTGGTGTATTTACTGCGTATCAAGTACTGTTTTTAATAGTCTATATTACTCATTAATTCTCACAACAGCCCAATGAGAAAGGTACTACAGTTATCCCAATCTTATAGACAGAGAAACTGAAGCAGATTCACTGTTTTTTCAGTCTTTTTGTTAGAATTAAATTAGATGAAAGCAATAGTTTAAAAAGTAGATATTCAATAATGTACTCCCTTCTCATATCCATATCAAAGCCAATAGATTATTCAATGGGGATTTGGTGAAACAACCATAATAAGGAAGATATATTTGGTACCTTACAGTTTACAAAGTGTTTTTATATGCTTTCATTTGATCCTCACCACAAACTTGGAAGCAAATTGCTGTATTGTTAAGAAAAAAATATCCCAAACTTAGAAGGCAGGCAAGAGTGACCACATGTCCTTTAATGTCACTGCTGAACAAGCTCGCTCAAGAAATATTGTTATCTAAAATACACTTGTGTTTGACCTTTCTATTTGATTAGAGCCCAGATACTCTGAAATTATGTTAATGTTAACATATTTCTGACTGATAAAAAAGATAAAATCAAGGTTATGATTTTATCACCCTGTAGAACATTAACCAGTTTTCTATTAGAAACATATTTCAGCATTTCTTTGGCCAACTAACAATGTAAATCTCCTTCCTCAAATTCTCATTTAAACCAAACTTGACCATCATAATGATTCCCTCGTTAATAACTGAGTTAAAGTCTAGACGGTGGGATGGCATCACTGACTCGGCGGACATGAGGTTGAGCAAGCTCCGGGAGTTGGTGATGGACAGGGAAGCCTGGTGTGCTGCAGTCCATGCAGTCCTTGGGGTCACAAAGAGTCAGACATGACTGACTGAACTGAACCGAAAGTCTAGACATATGTTCATCCTATATTGAGAATTTTTTTTAACTTTTTGAAAATACTTTTTAAAATTCATAAGGGGAAAACTTTTTTAATTATGAGAAAATATATAAAACAATAGGATATATTATGAAAACCTAGTAGGGTTAAACAAGTGGAAAGCAATGATCCATTAATTCCATCCGTAGGTGATGGTTCTCAAATGATCATTTGCAAATGTGTCTCTTTGGGGAGATGTGCACAAGAATATTTGTGGCAGTGTTGTTCATAAAAACAATAAAGCCAGAAATGAGATGAATATCCATCAATAATGGACTGGGAAAATAACCTATGGTATATTAATCTAAGTATTTATGCATCAGTGGAAATAACTACAGTTACATTCATCAGCTTGGGTGACTCACATATAACTGAGCAAAAAGAAAGTATGGCAAAGAACACGTGAAATACGGCTCCATTTAAACATGGGATTAGGTAGTGACAGTGAAGTCGCTCAGTCGTGTCCGACTCTTTGCGACCCCATGGACTGTAACCTACCAGGCTCCTCCGTCCATGGGATTTTCCAGGCAAGAATACTGGAGTGGGCTGCCATTTCCTTCTCCAGGGGAACTTCCGGACCCAGGGATGGAACCCGAGTCTCCTGCATTGTAGGCAGATGCTTTACCATCTGAGCCACAAGGGACCTCTGTTAGGTAGTAGTAGTCGTCAAGGAAATCAGTGTAACAACTATCAGAAAAATCAGTAATGTTACTTTTGAGAGAAGGAGGGGCTGGCAATTGAGGAAGGATCTACAGAAGGCTTCTAAGATACTGGAATGGCAATTTCTAAACGTGGGTGGTAGTTTCACAAGATCTTGCTTGATTACTGTTCTTATAATTGAATGTATATACACTTCAGACTTTTTCTGTATGTGTACTTCATATTTTTTAAGTTAAAAGAAGGAAGGAGGAAGATGTTTTTATAAAAGAACCAAGCTAAATTAAACTGCTTATTTGTTCAATGACCAGTTGGAGGGGGTTTTTTCCTGAGTGCCACCTACAGAAGTTGCGAGTGCTCATTCCAAAGTCACCTGGGTGAAATAAATACAAGTCAAAGTTGACCTGGGCAAAGAAAAAGAGATCCCACATCCAGCTGGCAGGGAATCTGCCTCCCTGCAGCAGATCAGTTTGAGGCTGGCTCCTGAGCAAGCATGGGCTTCCCCGGTGGCGCAGAGGTAAAGAATCTGTTTGCCAATGCAGAGAAGCAAGAGACGCAGGTTCGATCCCTGGGTCAGGAAGATCACCTGGAGTAGGAAACGGCAACCCACTCCAGTACTCTTGCCTGGGAAATCCCATGGACAGAGGAGCCTGGTGGGCTACAGTCCATGGGGTTGCAAGAGTCAGACCACGACTGAGCGACAAAGCACACCTGAGCCGCATGGCATTGCTGGATGGCAGCCAGGACTCACCAGGCTTCAGCAACAGGAGGCCACTCAAATGTGTACCCGCTGTGCTCTATGCGAAATCCATAAGACGTGTCACTAGAAGCTTGTGCCTCTGTTTGGCAGCTGGCACTGTGACACACCAAGGGCCAAGGGAACGTGTGCCTTCCTGGAGGCCCAGGGCCCACCCCTACTGGGCCATGGCTGTCCCATCTAGCAACAAGCCTGCTGCCATCAGAACACTGTCACCCCGTGCTGGGTGAGCAGGAAGTGAGGACAGTGAGAGGAGCAGGAGAAAGCAGAGGCTTCTCCTGAATACATTCACCTGGGTGGTGTTTCAGTCGCTTGAATTCCATTCTTCATGATCAAATAAAGTCTCGAGCACCTGCGGGCTCTGGGTGGAGGGGAGCTGGGGAGCAGACAGGAGTACAAAATGATTCCCATCCTGAATTATTAGGACTGACCTTCTTTCTTCAACTGCAATAAAGCATGGATAACGTCTACCTTAAAAGGCTATTAGCAGATTAAATGAAGCAAATGTATGAAAAGGGGCTGGCAGAGGAGGAGTTTGATCAATGGCAGCTGTCATTTTTCTCATCTCCTGTGTACAAACTGGGCTGATAGCGTGTCCACGAGCTCTGCTCTCCCTACCCTCAGCCACTCTGCATTGTCCACTTGGGTTCTCAACCTAAGAATAAAATGATTGGTCTCCCAGAAAAAACTCAGCCTCCCCTGGAAGGGGAAGAGTGGAAGAGGCCTCTCCTCTGGATAGAACAACCAAGGCAGCAGCCAGGGTCTCCCACTCAGAGGTGAACAGGGTGGCTGCAAGTGCCTCTGACGGTTCCTTTCTGAGCATCAGTTAATTTAATTTGAATTGTCTGTCTTTGCTGATATCCGAAAAGGATATGAAAGAGGTTGACAGGACAGCCTCCTTCCAAGCGTTATCATCTCAGTTCCTCTGACTTGGGGAATATCTCAGGGTCTAGGATGCAAAGGAGGGCACGCTCACACCTCCTGGTCCCCACATCACCTGGGAGGCAGCTGTTTCCTCTGCCCACTCCATCAGGGGACTCTGTCGTGGAAGAAAGTCTGCTTTTAGTCCATTTCTATACCTGCCTAGGTTTAGAAGTGAAAAAGCTAGCCCTGCCTTAGACCACTTAGTGCTCTGATTTCTCAAAAGCCAGACAGGAACTCCCTGAACCCCTGTTCCCCATTTGTGGGCAGAGGAACAGAGGCGGCCAAAGGGCATCAACCCCCTAGAGAGGAAGTGCCGGGCCCTGGAGTAGAATTGAGGATGCCCTGTCCACAAGGAGGCCTGCAGGGCAGGTTGGTTTTTTCCACTTGCTGGAAAAATCACTCAGAGCATATCTCCTGTGCCCAGGAAATCAATGATAACGTCATTATACATGGAGGCTCCATTTCAACCTTTCTCTTGCAGCTCTGTCTCTGTAACTCGTTTTACACAGGAAGGCACATGATCGGGATCTCTTTGGGTCTGAAATACCCTGAGCAGACAAGGAAATAGTTCTCAGAATTGGTCCCCAGAATAGTTCACCTTCTAGAAGGTGGCACAGGGGCCTGTGACAGCAAGCCCTGTGCTGGCGCATATCACAAGGCCGTTGTGAAAATTCAAGAGGGTCTGAGTGTTAAGCCCAGAACACTCCTGGCATGGAGTAAGCACTACATGAATTTAGCTACTAGTAAGTGTTTTTCATAGGATGCACCTCAGGCTTCATATTTGATTGTTTTTGTCCCTCTGCCAAATGCTTATTTATGTATTCAGTCCTTTCCCCCCTGAGTTGATATTTATGTTGTTCCCATGATAGAAACACTTTTACTGATAGTTTTCATTCAGCCAGCCAGCCAGCCTATGGAACTGAAGCTCATAATCGTGTGTCCTGTGTGGGCCATCAGTAAACCTCAGCAAGGAAGATAGGTCACCTCCAAGGTATTTACAGTCTGCTGAAGGCATTGCCACACTCTTTCAATTATGTACCTGCAAAAAATATTAGCACATGAACCACAATGGAGAGATGTTTATTTGTAAGTTGTATTAGCCCACTAAGCTCCTCTGTCCACAGCAAGAATGCTGGAGTGGGTTACCATGCCCTCCAATAGGGGATCTTCCCGACCCTGGGATCGAACCCAAATTTCTTCTGTCTCCTACATATATATCAGGAGACAGATATATATATTAATATATCAGTTACAAAACACATAAAAATAGACATTTGTAAAGAACAAGGTAGTTAAGATTTGGGAGGAAGAGAGCATTTTGATTGAATATATGTCACTACTTTCAAAATCTTAGGGAAATTCCCTAGTAGTCCAGGGGTTAGGACTCCATACTTTCACTGCCTATGGCATGGGCTCAATCCCTGGTCAGGGAACTAAGATTCCACAAGCTGCACGATGCAGCCAAAAAATAAAATAAAATCTTGATTGAGAGCTTTGTGATTTGACTATGCAAAGGTCTGGTTTTAGGTTAATTTTCTTTCTAAACTTGTCTTCAAAGGTAGTCATGGCTCAAAAATAAGCAGAGACAGAAGGAAGAACTGCCCACAGTAGGACTGCTAGTCCCGCTCTTGGTTTCCTGTGTGCACGTCGCCTCTTCCCAGGCAGAACAGGACACCCTGTTGCTTTCATTTGCTTCCCAGAGCTTGGTGCACAGAAGATGTTAAACATTTCTTGCCTCAGTCCCCACTAATACTGGTTATGCTCTGGGCAGGGCTGGGGGTACAATGGTCACCACCTTCCAGGGCCCAGGACTGTGTGCAGGACTGCACTGTGACTTCCATGATCCTTAGACACTTTGTTTTCATGGGTACCTTCTTCCATAAAAAAAAATTATATATTTTACAAGTGTTTTGGCATAAAGACAAATATATCCAGGCAGGATTTTTCAAAAGCAAAAACGTGGTCATGGCTGAAAAAAGATTCCTCACCAAGATGGATAGTTCCAAACAGAAGATGTACCTGGTTGGTTGTGCTAAGTCATGATTCTCATTCAATCGTGTAAAGATTTTTGTTAAATGTCACTCATGAAATACTCTTTTTCCTAAAGTTAATCTTTTTATTTTTTAGCAAACTAATTGAAAAGTGTCCCATTTTTCATAAATGGGCTTATACTCCACAGTTGGAGTCATTTTCAAGTTTTGAAGTTTGAAGTTTGCTTCCTAGATTTCTTTAATGTACACAGATATAAGAATTTACGGAGGAAGTACATGATTGCCAGAAGCACAATCGCATGATAGTAGCAATGCTTCCAAACATCTACTTTCAAAGTCAACTCCCAACACCGCCTTTGTTGTCATTTTATTGACTTTTAAAAGTTTAGTTTATTGAATTATAGTTGATTTGGTGGTTTTAGTCACTAAGTGTCCTACTCTTGTGACCCCAAGGACTATAGCCCACCAGGTCCTCTGTCCAGGGGATTCTCCAGGCAAAAATTCTGGAGTGGGTAGCCGTTCCCTTCTCCAGGGGATCTTCCCAACCCAGGAATCAAACCCAGGTCTCCTGCATTGCAGGCAGATGCTTTACTGACTGAGCGATGAGGGAAGCCCAATGTGTTAATTTCTGTGTATAGCAAAGTGATTCTTTTTCATATTCCTTTCCATTATGGCTTATCACAGGCTGTTGAATGCAGTTCCCTGTGCTACACAGCAGGACCTTGTTGTTTATTCATTATCTATACAATAGTTTGCATCTGTTAATCCCGAACTCCCAATCCTCTCCTTCCCAAACCCTCCCTGTGCCTTTTTTGTTGTTATTATTTTGCTTTTGGCTGCTCTGGGTCTTCGTTGCTGTGTGTGGGCTTTCTCTAGTTACGACAAGTGAGGGCTACTCTCTAGTTGCACAGTGCTTTTCTCTGAGGCAGCTTCTCTTGTGGCAGACACAGGCTCTAGGGCATGTGGGCTTCAGTAGTTGTGGCCCACGGCCTTAGTACTTGCAGCTTACGGGCTCTAGGGCTCAGGCTCAGTAGTTGTGACACACAGGCTTCGTTGCCCAAAGTATGTGGGATCTTAGTTCCCAGATCAGGGATGGAACCTGTGTCCCCTGCATTGGCAGGTAGATTCTTAACCACTAGGTCACCAGGGAAGTCTCCCTAATTTTGTTTTAAAGAGTACCTTTGCATATCACACTCTACAACTTACTTTCTGGAAGCAATTACTTCCTCTCCATTTCCATGAAGTGAGGTTGTTTTTTTTTTTTTAATATATGCTAGGTGACATATTATCAACAGCCAGTTGTCATCATAGAAAAGGTCAGCAAGTTTGAAACAGTCGTCTATTGACTTTAAAAATGCATAATTCATGTTTAGTCTTGGTGGCTTTTATAAGCACATTGCCAAAATATTTACATGGTGACTCCCCATCTCCTTACAAAATGTTATAAGGATTCTATGACACTTAAAAATCTGGCTCTAGAAACAATAACCACATTGATAATATCCTATCTCTTCCTGTACGCTTTTGGCTTTGCTGCGACAGTTTGCCAGCAAATGATACAGTGAAAGCATTTCATTGATGGTGCTGTATTTGTACTCTTAACCAGGAGTCTTTTATTCTAGTTAATGCAGTTACTCTATTAGTGAAGACATTTCCACAATTTTTCCAAAGTATTGGTTTTATTAAAAAGTAATTTTCTGTTGAGTATATATCTTCACTGGTACATTTTTATTTTTTTTAATGGTACACATAGAAAGAGAAAGAGCAACTGTGTGTATATTTCATAACTGAAGTGATTCAACAAATACCATAGGCTAAGACATATTGGGTTTTTAATCTATATTTTATCCAGGTGCCCAATGCTTCATAACTTGTTCAAACACTTGGCAATATTTTTTGTGCATCTTTCAACAGTGAGCTCAGACAAGCATGTACCTATTCTTTTTGCATTGTGTGGTTTCTCTTGTTTTATTTTAGTCATTATGGCATGCGGCTGTTTGCTAGTAAGAAAACTAAAAAAAGAAAAAAAAAAAACCCTCTAAACATTTACTGGTAAGTTTAGTGAATTTTATAAGGTGTTGAATTCAGAACCCTATGATTTCAAACATCACTTTTAAAAAGTGTAGTGGTTTGCTGACATGTTATCAAATGCTTAGTTTTTAAATGTCTTGTGAATCCATATGACTTCATTTCATTAGCTTAAATCTGAATGCACCATAATGCACTTAGGGAGGGGGTTATTATTACTAGGAAGAGGTGCTTATAAATTCATAGTCTATATAGACTTCTTGACTTCTTGATAATTTCAATGTCAATATTTCGGGGCATGTGGTTGTCATTTTTTGTATTGTTTTTGGAGGGTTTTTTTATCTCCTCGTCAGGTCTGCTTAGATCATTGTTTTTCTTTCACAATGTGGCTTTGAAAAGCCCTTACTCTCAGGGCTGTCAGCTCCGCCATTTTTCTTGTGGCTTTAATTGGTCTGACAGCTTGTTGTCAGACAGCTTTCAGCTCTGGTTCTATTACTTTCTAACTCCATGACCTGGGAGGACAGTCATCACACCACACTGGAAGTAGACGATCGAGCAAAGGACCACTTTCAATCCCTCTGTGTTGGGTTCACATTGCCACCCCTGGGAAACCACTCATACTTGTGACACTTGCATGAGAACGCCAGGGTCAACCCACAGATAAGACACTAGGAAGGTCAGCTTCTTTCACTGATATCAGAATCACCTGGAAAAATTTAAAAAATGCAGACTACTGGGCTCCATCCCAGATCTTCAGAATCAGAGTTTCCAGGATGTATACAGAGAGCAATTTGTATTTCAACAAACTCTCCAACTAAATTTGTTTTGCATTACTCTATCACCCCACTGCTTTACCTCCACCCTGAATTGTTCGGGTGCATATTAAAAATTGAGAACAAAAACTAATAGAAAAAAATTTAAGGAAAAAAATTGAGAATACATTATTTACTTTAGAAAATAACTGTGTGGTTGGTTTCTAAGATAGAATGTATCAGCAAGTGATTATGATTATGTTTCTATCTTAGCATTCCTGATATTTACCTAAATTATGCTTAGATTCAAACTTGAAATTACAGTGCTCATTATTTTTTCAATGTTAAGCCTATATTGTTATTAAAAAGTCTAACTCTTCCCCTCTCTCAAACTTGTATCCCTCTTCTTTTCCTGGCTCCCAAGTTTTACATAAATCATGTGGTCCAAGCCAGGTGCTTTACCTTTAACACTGTATCCTTACAACAACTTCATGAGGAAGGTATGATTCTCATTTTTAAAATGAGACTGGAAGCTGGACCTTGATAAGAACCAATAACTCATCCACAGTTAAGAGGTTAGCAAGTAGGTTTCCCTGGCGGCTCAGTGGTAAAGAATCCACCTGCCAGTGCAGGAGACACGGGTCCAATTCCTGGTCTGAGAAGATCCCACATGCCTCGGAATGACTAAGCCCATGTACCACAACTACTGAGGCTGTGCTCTAGAGCCCAGAACCAAAAACAACTGCGCCCGTGTGCCACAACTAATGAAGCCCTTCTGCCCTAGAGCCTGTGCTCTGCAACAAGAGAAGCCACCGCAATGAGAAGCTCGTGCACCAAAACTAGAGAAACGTCTCCCTGCTTGCTGCAACAGGAGAAAGCCCGCACAGCAATGAACACCCGGCACAACAAAAATAAATATTTTTTTAAAAAAGAGGTTAGCAAGTAACAGAACTAGAATTTGAAATCTGTCTAGCTACAAAACCTGTGTTGTTGAAATTTTAAACACTAACAAGTGTTGGTGAGGCTGTGGAAGAATTGGAATCCCCATACACTGCTGATGGGCATGCAAAATCATACGATCACCTTGGAAAACAGTTTGGAAGTTTCTCCTAAGGTTAAAATGTACCCTTACCATATGACTCAGTAACATATTCCTGTGTTTGCCCCAAAGAAAAGAAATATACATCTATACAAAAAGTTGAACAAAAATGTTGACAGCAGTTTTGTTCATAAAAGTCCAGCACTGGAAGCTCAAACTAATGACAGGAAAATGGAATGAACAAATTGCAGTATACCCATACAACTGAATACTACTCAGCAGTGAAAACTACCAAGCCTCACAACATGGGTGGATCTCAAAAAGAAGCCAGATATGTAGGAAGCACTCTGTGGGACTTCCCTGGTGGCTCAGATGGTAAAGAATCTGCCTGCAGTGCAAGAGACTGGAGTTCAGTCCCTGGGTCAGGAAGATCCCCTGGAGAAGGAAATGGCAACCCACTCCAGTATTCTTGCCTGGAGAATCCCCTGGACTGCGGACCCTGGTGGGCTACAGCCCACGGGGTCACAAAGAGTTGGACACAAATGAGCAACTAACACTTGCATATACTCTGTGTGAAATTCTGTTTATACGAAATTCTAGAAAAGGTAAAATAGATCTATAATGATAGAAAGCAGATACGTGGACTCCCTGGGCTGGGGCAGTGAGTGCAAGAGGGCATGAGGGAGGTAATTTTGGGTAATGGGACTGCTTTATATCTTGATTGTGGTGGAGATACATTTGTCAAAACTTATTAGATACACTGAAAATGGGTGCATTGTATCATTTACGTCACACTTCAATAGATTTTTTAAAAAAAACAACAACTTATGCTCTTTCCACTGAAGCACATTGCCTCTTTCTCTGACTCTACCGTAAATCACACACTCTGCGCACCAGCCAAGTGAATGATGTAATGTGCTGTGGCATCTATGATGGAGGCCTGGGAGGCTGCACAGCTGCCCCTGGTGACTGAATGAGATTTTGGTGCATATCATGTCCAAGTTCATTCCTTTGCTGCTGCTACTGCTGCTAAGTCGCTTCAGTCGTGTCCTACTCTGTGCGACCCCATAGACGGCAGCCCACCAGGCTCCCCCATCCCTGGGATTCTCCAGGCAAGAACACTGGAGTGGGGTGCCATTTCCTTCTCCAATACATAAAAGTGAAAGTGAAGTTGCTCAGTCGTGTCTGACTCTTAGCGACCCCACGGACTGCAGCCCACCAGGCTCCTCCGTCCATGGGATTTTCCAGGCAAGAGGACTGGAGTGGGGTGCCATTGCCTTCTCCATTGCCTACCCTGGCCCCCTTCTAAGTGCCTCCCACACTGAGGAGGGGCTCTGGAAGAAGAAGGAGTGCATCTCCTCCAATCCCTGGAACTCAACATTTTTCAGTCACCCAGATGCAACTTCATGCCGCACCTTCTCCTTGACACTTTTTCCAACTTCTAACTGCCAGCACTACTACTCCCTGTCTAAGCTCTGAGTTCACTTATTACCTTGCCTGCATATGAACAGCTTAATTATACTGCGTATAAACCCAAAGCAATCTTGAGAAAGAAAAACAGAGCTGGAGAAATCAGGTTTCCTGACTTCAGACAATACTGCAAAGCTACAGTAATCAAAATAGTATGATACTGACACAAAAACAGAAATATAGATCAATGGAACAGAATAGAAAGCCCAGAAATAGACCCATGCACCTATGATAAGTTTGTCTATGGCAAAGGAGGCAAGAATATACATTGGAGAAAAGACAGACTCTTCAATAAGTAGTGCTGGGAAAACTGGACAGCTACACACAAAAGAATGAAATTAGAATATTCTCTAACACCAAACACAAAAATAAACTCAAATGGATCAAAGACCTAAAGAGAAGAAAAGATCTGATAAAATTCTTAAAGGAAAACATGGGCAGAACACTCTTTGACAGAAATTGTAGCAATACCTTTTTTAATCTACCTCCTAGAGTAATGAAACTAAAAGCAAAAATAAATGGCACATAATTAAACTTAAAAGCTTTTGCAAAACAAAGGAAATCATAAATACAATGAAAAGACAACTCACAAAATAGGAGAAAATATTTGCAAGTGAAGCAACTGAAAAGGGGTTAATCTCCAAAATATACAAATATCTTGTGCAGCTCTTTATCATAAAAACAAACAATCCAATAAAAAAAGGCAGAAGATCTAAACAGACATTTCTCCAAAGAAGACATATAGATGGCCAGAAAGCACATGAAAAGATGCTCAAGATCACTAATTATCAGAGATAATGCAAATCAAAACTACAATGAAGTATTACCTCACACTGGTCGGAATGGCCATCATCAAAAGTCTACAAGCAATAAATACTGGAGAGAGTATGTAGAAAAGGGAATTCTCCTACACTGCTGGGGGGAACGTAAATGGGTGCAACAACTATGGAGAACTATATAAACGTTCCTTAAAAAACTAAAAATAGAACTACCGTATGATCCAGGAACCCATTCCTGAGCATATATCTGGAGAAAACTGTAATCCAAAAAGATATATGTGGGACTTCTTTGTGGTTCAGTGGTGAAGAATCCCCTGCCAGTGCAGGAGACGCAGGTTTAATTCCTGATCCGGGAAGATCGCACATGCTGCAGAGCAGCTAAGCACACGCGCCACCACTACTGAAGCCAGCGCACCCGGGAGCCCATGCTCTGCAACCGGGGAGCCACTGCATGAGAGCCCAGGCACCACAACTGGAGAGCAACCCCACCGTCTGCAACTAGAGGAAAGCCTGCGCAGCAACAAAGGCCCGGCACAGCCAAAAACAGACAAATCATTTTTTAAAAGGTACATGTTCCCCCAGTGTTCGTTGCAGCACTATTTACAATAGCCAAGCTATAGAAGCAACCTAAATGTCCGTTGACAGAGGAACAGATAAAGGCAGATACATATATAAAAAGGAATATCACCCAGCCACAGAATGAAATAATGCCAATTGCAGCAACATGGATGGAACTACAGATTATCATACTAAGTGAAACAAGTCAGAGGAAGACAAATACCATACGATATCATTCATGTGTGGAACCTAATTTTAAAAAATGATACAAATGAAGTTATTTACAAAACAGAAGCAGATTCACAGATATCAAAAACAAACCTATGGTTACCAAAGGGGAAACATGGTATAGGAGATAAATTAGGAGTGTGGGATTAACATACACACACTACTATATGTAAAACAGATAACCAACAAGGACCTACTGTGTAGCATAGGGAACTCTACTCAATATTCTAAATAACCTATGTGGGCAAACAATCTGAAACAGAATGAATTTATGAATATGTATAACTCAAATACTTTGCTGTACATCTGAAACTAACACAATATTATAAATCAACTATACTCCAATAGAATTTTTTTAATAAATATTTAAAAACTACAAGATGTCACTTTACATTTGTCCAGTTCAGTTCAGTTGCTCAGTCATGTCCGACTCTTTGCGACCCCATGGACTGTAGCACGCCCGGCCTCCCTGTCCATCACCAATTTCTGGAGTTTACTCAAACTCATGTCGATTGAGTCGGTGATGCCATCCAACCATCTCATCCTCTGTTGTCCCCCTCTCCTCCCACTTTGAATCTTTCCCAGCATCAGCGTCTTTTCCAATGAGTCAGTACTTCGCATCAGGTGGCCAAAGTACTGGAGCTTCAGCTTTAGCATTAGTCCTTCTGAGGAATGTTCACGACTGATTTCCTTTAGGATGGACTGGTTGGATCTCCTTGCTGTCGAAGGGACTCTCAAGAGTCTTCTCCAACACTGCAGTTCAAAAGCATAGATTCTTCGACATTCAGCTTTCTTTATAGTCCAACTCTCACATCCATACATGACTACTGGAAAAACCATAGCTTTGACTAGATGGACCTTTTTTGGCAGAGTACTGTCTCTGCTTTTTAATAAGCTGTCTAGGTTGGTCATAACTTTTTACATGTTAGGATGGATATTATCAAAAAGACAACAGATAATAAGTGCTGGCTAGAAAATGGAGAAAAGGGAACCCTTGTACATGGTTGGTGGAAATATAAACTGGTACAACCACTGTGGAAAACATTTTGGAGGTTCTTTAATAAATTAGAAATAGAACTACCATATTATCCAACATTCCCAAGGTGAATACATATCCAAAGGAAATGAAACCACAATCTCAAAGAGATATCTGTACTCCTGTATTTACTGAAACATTACTCATAGTAGCCACAGTATGGAAACAGCTTAAGTGCTGATTGATGGGTGAATGGATCAAGAAAATATGATATTTATATATATGTATATATATGTATATATACACACATAGCGAATATTATTCAGCCTTAAAAGAATATCCTGTCATTTGCAACAACACAGATGAAATTGGGGAGATATTATGCTAAGGATCAGTAAAATAAGTCAGACAAAGGCAAATACTGCATGGCATCACTTATATAGAGACTCTTGGAAAAAAAAGTTTTTTTAAATAACGTCAAACTATAGCAACAGAGAGTTGAAAAGTGATTGCCAAAATCAGGAGAAGTTGGCAAAAGGTTATAACACTTTCAGCTATAAAATGGAAAAGGGCTGATGAGCTAATATGTAGGATAGTGACTACAGGTCATAAGACTGTATTGCATACTTGAAATTTGCTAAGCAAGTAGAACTTAAATATTCTCACACACACACACAAAGTGGTAACTATGTGAGGTGACAGTGTTAACACCACGGGGGAATCCTTTCAAAATGCACATGTATATCAAATAAAATACTTAAAATATATCTCTTAAAATACTTTGCAGTTTTTGTCGATTATACCTCAATAAATCTGCAAAAAATTTAAAGACTGTAACCATAAACCAACCAACTGCTCCCACAGATAGCTTCTCATTTAATTTCCCACAGACCAAATGGTGTATATGTGTTTTGCGCCTACAACGTCTCCATAAAATGTCTCACCAGGTAGCTTCATATAAGATTTCCTTGTTTCTTTCCCGAAACAATCATCTGAATTTTATTGACATAAACTAAATATAGGTCATTTTTGCCCTTTGTCAGCTGAGGTTATATTTCTAAGCCCTTCTATCCGGCAACCACTTGAAACAGCCTAGTGAATCAGAGGCCAGCCCAGTTTCAACCCTGGCAATAAATGAGTTTACTTGTATAACTCACATGTAATGGACAGAAATGGATGGAAGTGCTCCTAGTGTTTTTACTATGACCCCAGTTGAGGTCTGCAATGCACTGATGTCTTGAATATACTGTGGCTTTACCATGGCGTACAGTGCCCCAAGCCTGGCTAGATTGAACAGGAGCAAATGCAAGTTGGTACTGAAAAGAGACAAAGGAGGGGATGGCTAGAGAACGTGGATCCACAACAAGGCAAGGACAACATGAGTGGGTAAGTCAGAGACAAGCAAGGCATCCAAAGCTAAAGAGGG
This sequence comes from Bos mutus, assembly GCF_027580195.1. Lineage (NCBI taxonomy): Eukaryota > Metazoa > Chordata > Mammalia > Artiodactyla > Bovidae > Bos > Bos mutus. Next base: position 35,661,122 of record NC_091627.1, read on the forward strand.
GGAGGACTGAACAGAAAGGAAGGGAAGGAAGGGAGAACTGCATAGACACTTTGGGATCAGGGCTTAAACAAAATGAGCCTGGGTGGTAGATACATGGATGGAGGAATCCTGAAGGGCCAGTCTTATTTTGTTCCCCAGAGAGACTGTGTTCTTGGAAGACCTGTCAAAAACCTGTCCCTTCTTAACAAAATGATGGCATATCAACAGGGGCTAGAATTACCAGGTAACATAAAAGACACTCGGTTAAATTTGAATTTCAGATAAGCAATAAATAGTGTTTTAGTATAAGGGTGTCCTAAACAATATTTGGGACATACTAACACTGAAAAAAATTCATTATCTGAAATTCAAATTTAACTGGGCATCCTGCCATCTTAAATCTGTCAACCTTAGGAGGGGTAGATAATTAATTTCTCACCAAAGAAAATGTTTGTTTGAGAATCACACCTTGACAGAAAGCTCCCACCCCAACAGTGAGATACGAGTGTAGACACTGAAAACAGAGAGAGCATTTGAAACAGAGGACCATTAAGAAACTGAAGAGAGAACAGTAGAGGCAGGAAAAGAAAAGAAAAGAAATGAGATTTAAGATGTAGAACAGGGGCAGAAAAGTGCAAGTGATGTGCAGAGGGAAGCAATAAACCCAGGCTTCAATTCTGAGCAAAGTAAGCTGACACTCTTCCAAACAGAGGAGGGAGCCAGCAAAGAGTGAGGTCAAGTAGGGCAGGCTAACATCAAGAAGGATAGCCTGCTGGCACTGTGTCCTGGACAAGCCATTTTACCTTGCTGAGCCTCATTTTCTCAGTTGTAAAATGAAGATTAAAAAACAGGGTTTTAAACCCTAACTCAGGCACTTGTGCGTTTTAAGTTGTTTCAGTCATGTCTGACTTTGTGACCCTATGGACTGAAGCCCGCCAAGCTCCTCTGTCCAAGGGATTCTCCAGGCAACAATACTGCAATGGATAGGCATACCCTCCTCCAGGGGATCTTCCTACCCAGGCATTGAACCCGCATCTCTTTATGTCTCCTATGTTGGTAGTTGGGTTCTTTACCACTAGTGCCCCCTGGGAAGCCCCCAAGCATTTGTACCACATAGATTTACTTTACCTTTTCCAGAAATGTCATGTAAATGTAATCATAGAGAATACATTCTTTGATATCTGGCTTATGTTTTTCCTCAGGTCATCCATGCTGTTATTATTTTTTATTTCTAAGTAGTATTTTTCTGTGTGGATATACCACTATTTATCCCATTCACCTGTTATTGGATATTTTGGTAGTTTCTGGTTTGGTAGATTACTGTGAACAAAACTACAAGTCTTTGTGTATGTTTCATTTCTATCGGGTAAATATCTATCATGCTAGATGACTGCTGGGTCACATGATAAGGGTGGGTTTAACTTTAGAAGAAACTGTCAAACTTCTTTTCAAAGTGGTAGCACTATTTTTCATGCCCATCAGTAGCATATAAGGGTTCCATTTTTTCCACATCCTCACCAACGGTAGTTATTATTCATCATTTTAATTTCAAGAACACAGTTTTAAAGTCAGACAAACTTTAGATTCTAGTTCTGCCACTTGCTACCCCTATAACCTTGAATAAATCATTGGTCTCATTGGGTCTCATTTTTAAAATGAGAATAATATTTTATTCTAATTTCATAATATTTATATTATGAAATATTAGAATATTAGATAATATAATATTAGAATTATATTATAATAATATATAATATAATATTAGAATAATATTTATTCTAATTTCATACAATGAAATTTTATGTGGCAAGTGAAAATGAAAACTATGTGTTCAGACGTTTAGCACCTCTAATTACATTCACACTGCATTTACTCAGTATCAATTCTGAAGACTGGTTTGTCTGAGGTTCTAATTTCAGAGCTCTATCAAGATGTTTTTGTATAAAAATTACCTGAAATAAAGTGCAGCCTTATGCCATGAGCTCACCACAGTGGTCAGACAGAGGTATTGGGTTTGCCTCCACAACTGCCCCCAGGTAGAAAGGGGAGGAGACTATCCTCAAAATCAGGTGTAAAGACACCATTCTAGATCTTTCTCTCCAGCACTGGATAATAGGAAAATAATGGGACTTGGAGTCATTAGCCAATTTCTTAAACCTTCTGAGGCACAGACTCAGAAGGGCTTAAAATGGAGCTTATGATTCTTTACAACATCGTATTATTGTTGAAGATCAATATTCGACAAATTGTAAGTGCTATGCAAATGATAGTTTTACTTCCACTAGAGAGAGAAAAAAAAATCATATCCAGATAGGCACCTTCTTTAATCAAATGGCAATACAAATCCTCATCAACTCTTCTAGCCACACTGGAGATGGTGGATTTCTGTGCCAACGGGCAATTGAGGAAGATAACTGCAGAGGGGCCAGTAACCTGGTATTTCCTATTGGCACCAGAGAGAGGGAAACTGGCCACCGGAGGCCAGACCAGAGAGGGGCAAAGGAGATATTGACCCTTGGCAATCTCAACTCAGTAGGGCTGGTGAGCTCCAGGAATCGCCATGTAAACAAGCTACCCAGTTGACTCTGATACACAGGTCTGGAAACTGCAGATAACAGTTCTCAAAAGGTGGTCCTCTGAAAAATAGCATCAGTACCACATGGGAACATACAAGAAATGCAAACTCTCAGGTTCTATCCCATCAAAAATTCTCGGAGTGGGGGGTGGGGGCAGCAATCTGTGTTTTCAAAAGCCTTCCAGATAATTCTGATGAACATCCAAGTCTGAGAACCACTGTAGAAGATCAGTGACTATTGAAGTAAAGTGAAAGTTGCTCAGTCGTGCCTGACTCTTTGTGACCCCATGGACTACACAGTCCATGGAATTCTCCAGGCCAGAATACTGGAGAGGTAGCCGTTCCCTTCTCCAGGGGATCTTCCCAACCCAGGGATTGAACCCAGGTCTCCCACATTGCAGGCGGATTCTTTACCAGCTGAGCCATCAGGGAAGCCCAAGAATACTGGAGTGGGTAGCCTATCCCTTCTCCAGGGGATCTTCCCGACCCAGGAATCAAACTGGAGTCTCCTGTACTGCAGGCAGATTCTTTGCCTACTGTTACCAGGGAAGCTCACTGGGACTTTCCAATACAGAGGGGCTGAGGCCAGAGCAGGAGGAGCAGCAGGGGAATAGATCCCATGAAGAAAAGTCAGGAAGCATTGCTGGTTTCAGCCCAAATGGCTATGGTTACACATAGAACTCGGCCTGATCCAAAGAAACAAGGACTGACTGCACCCTACTCCACTCTGTCCCTCTGGGTCCTGCTCACTTGGGTAAAGAAGGTGGGCAGCTTCTGTCCTGGTAAGTAGAGAAAGGCTAGAGTCCCTAGGCTTTGCAGATCTTTTCTTCTGAATTTCAGTATAGTTTGGCACATTGATTGAGACAGGCTGCCAACGCCAGTGCATGAGACCCCAAACACTAGCTTTAAACGTGTTAGACTGTGATAACCAAGCTTTAAAAAGGCACTGGGAAAAAAAAAAAAGGACTGGAAGGAAACATGCTGAATTCGAGATGAAAGGGTAGGCTAATCTTAAAATCACAATTCTGTTTTGTTCAGGTTTCTAACCCTAACCACCCTTCCTACAGCACACTCAGGAGGAGGCAGAAGGCCGGAGCCCCAATATGGAAGCAGAAAGCATTGCAGGGGTGTGCCACTGGCCCAGCTGAGCATGGGTTGGACTGAGTTCCCCAGTGTTCCAGGAGATGTTAACACATGTGCCAAGGGAAAAACAAAAAAGACTATTAAAAAAAAAAAAGTTTGGAAAACTCTGCTTTCTATAGCTCTCACCTAAAAATTCACATTGCATATTTGCATATTAAAGGTTCTGAGGACTCCTGTAACACAGGAACCTGTGTAGCTTCCTTTGATCCAGTATTTCCCATCTTTACTGAGCACAGACCCTGCTGTCTTGACACACTCAGAAGCATCCTAGGGAACGGTGTTCTGCAGACCGTCAGCTTGGGAAACAGCTCTACCAAAAACTGGCAGACATTCTTCCACTCCATCTCCTGCTTCTCTCACCGCAGTCCACTGGCCAGCTTGCCTTCCACAGTGGATTCAGACCAACCTAAGCACTTACACCCAGCTCTGTCTTGGACAGGAAGTCTAAAAACAGCCTCTGCCTAATGCAACCCTAGATAGTGTCTGTCTTGGTATTCTTGGTCTCTTGCGTAGACACTTTCTTTTTTCCAGACTGTTTGTTGCCAGACATGAATCACTGACAATTCTTCTTCAGAATTCTGGGCCTGGGTTCTGAAAACCTAGACTCTCGGCTTGACCTGCCTCCTGCCCCAGCTCTTTCAGATCAGAGCCTGGCTTGCTGGGTGGTGCACCCTGCCTGCTGCTCTCCACATCAGCTATCTCCTGGCATGACCTTGGACCTGCTCAGTTCTGTACCTGTGCCCTTCCCTCCAGAAGCATTCCTGCCCCTCCTCTGGGTGTTTCAGGTCCTGTTATTCAGATGCCAACTCAGCTCCCAGAGCACTTTGGGTAATTCTCAGGTGTTTTTCTAAAGAGTTGTATTTGGGGGTAATAAAATAAGGAATGACAGTTACTGGTAGTAAATCTGCCAGGACTTGGGTGGACTGCCCCCCCCAAAGATACTCTGTTGGCTGGCGACACTGTGTATCCACAGCAAGTGACCCAAAAAGCACCAGAACTGGGGACAGACAATTTGAATTTTAGACCTAGAGCTGAGACCTTGAGCAAGTCTATTAACCTCTTTGAGCCTCAGTTGTCCCATCTATAAGATGAAAATAATAACACCTGTCCTGTCTACTTTAAAAGAAGGCGTCAGGAGGAATAAGATGAATAAAAGTCTCATGGGCTAATTGGAAGTGACCATTGCCATAACAATGGAAGGTGTTATTACCAGTGTTTTACAATTTAGCATCTTTCTGCCCACATCATAGGCTCAGGATGGGAGCAAGGCGAAGGGGGCTATTGCCTTTTTTTTCCCCTCAAAGGTTGGCTTTATAAGCAGTTGTGAAGTGATAGTGACTTGCTGACCATTTCCCCATGTCCACCTCATTGAATTCAAAGCTTCAGTGAAGTGACCGTTCAGCCTGCTGCTTTGACACAGAAGCATGGCCATAAACAAATGGGATTGGTCACTGGACTCGGGGAGATTTGAGTTCCTGCTCTGGCTGGATAAGCACCATGCCCCAGAGGAGAATAAATGTGCCCCTCTCCATGGAGCAGGCCCTCCCTGCGAGGATAAAACCACAGGCTCACTGATGAGACTCCAGGAGAAGAGGCACCTGTGACCCCTTAGAGGAGACAATGAAACAGGGAGTGATGACACTTGGTCTGGAATCAGGGGACATGGATTTGCATTCCAACCCTGCCACTTGGAGAAGGAAATGACAACCCACTCCAGTAATCTTGGCCTGGAAAATCCCATGGACAGAAGAGCCTGGTGGGCTACAGTCCATGGGGTCGCAGAGAGTCAGACAAGACTGAACGACTAAGCACCTGACACTTACCAGCTCTGAGACCTCAGACATAGAGTATAGTTTCTTTCACCCTTATCCTTTTTTTTTAATACAGGTAATAGTGCCTACCACATAGGTTGAATGACAACACCATGAAACTACCAGAGCTCTACATGAGTACAAGCTAGAGGCAGAGGAGGAGGAGATGATGGAGTTGGTGTTGGAGAGGCAGAAGCAGAAGTGGCAGTGGTAGAAGTGAAGTGTTGGTGGGAACAGAAGTGATGGCTGTTGTGCACAGCTGGATTGGATTCCAGAGGAGAACTGGGTATGTGCAAAATCTCCAGAAGTAGTGGCTCAGATGGTAAAGCATCTGCCACCTGTGGGAGACCCAGGTTCAATCCCCGAGTCTGGAAGATCCCCTGGTGAAGGAAATGGCAACCCACTCCACTACTCTTGCCTGGAAAATTCCATGTACAGAGGAGCCTGGTAGGCTACAGTCCTTGGGGTCACAAAGAGTCAGACACAACTGAGCGACTTCACTTTCACAATGTCCAGTCTAGAAAGAGAGCCTCAAAGATCCTAGAACTCAGCCAAGACCCCTAATATGACCATGGGATCCTAGTGACTACATCCCTGGAATCCAGGAAGGCTTTGGTCACAAGGGGTGCTTGATGAGGCTGAGGACACAAACCTCTCCACTGTAGGGATGTTCCTGGGGGCCAGCAGTGTGAAGAGGGGAAATGCTTGCCTTCTCTTTCTGCCTGGTCCTGGCGCTAGACCACAGGGCTCAGGAAGTGGCAGACAAGGCTGGGAACTACATTCTTTTCGAATTCCAACCTACCGTCTTCTGCTTTCTGGTGAAGAAGACTTCAGCCTTTCTAACCACCTCTCAGTGAAGCCCAGGTGGGGATGTTAGATCAAATCAGTAGGTGACTGGCCAGCTTTTAGGAAGGATGAATACCTCTGCTCCAAGTGTGGCCCAAGGACCAAGAGGATCAGCGTCATTTAGGAGTGTTAGAAGTGCAGAGTCTCAGGCACCACCTGGACCTACTGAATCAACATTTAAACTAGATTCTGGACTGAGTGATTTTTTTAGGGGGTGTCAGCTGGAGGCTAGGGGCGGGGTGATGCATGGAGAATCTACTTCTTTGCATTTTGCAGCTTATAGAGGCTACCTGTATTCCTTGGCTCCAGACTCCTTGCTGCATCTTCAAAGACAGCAATACAAGACTCAAAAAAAATTTCAGAAGTGCTCATTTAGTGAGCTATGTCTGGACTTAAGTCCTTCCTCAGTCTCTGGTGTCCTTTTTCACAGTATTCAATTAAATATTCATTCCTGTTAATGCAAGAGATACCCCGTATGCATCTACCTGGTACCAAGCGTTTACCAGACTCTGGAGATAGGGTGGGAAACAGCACCAGCATAGTACTGAAGAGGTCGTAGTGACGTCTTCTAAAGGAATGGAAACCAAGGCCATGGTCAAAGCCAGTCCTCCAGGGCAGAGGCTTCCCTGGCTTCATTCTGGGAGACATCCAGAGCTCTGGACACTCACTGGAACGTATTCCCATGTGGACAATTCACCTTGCTGTGGACAGCAGAGCACAGGGCGTGTTTACGAGTGCAGGTGCTGGCCTCAGTACCTGGCATACAGTAGGGGCATACTATACACACACAGAACCGAATTGCTCAATTCCAGCTGATCGCCTCTCCTCCCCCAGCCTTCTCTCTCCTCCCCTTTGCTTTGTCCCCTCCTCTTCTCTTCTTTCTCCTCCTCCATAATTGTCCCCCTAAAGGTTTCCTTTCATGTGATTTTCCTCCCTACATCTTCCAAAAATCTCCATATTGCACTTTACCAATCTGTGTAGCAAAAACAGCTGGGGACCCAATGGCTCTCCAGAGTTTGTTTTAAGCCAGGATGACACACACACACGTCACGAACCCCTGACGCACAGCACTTAGGAACATTTATATTTTGTAATGTGACTCTTCCTTTTGAAGGCTCTTCAGCTCAAATGCATGGTTGGGGCAAGCCAATCACCCGCCCACAGGCGCCAGGATGCTGGGGTGCCTCAGCCACCCACTCCAGGAAGATTAGATGCAGCTGTAAGGCTCAGATATGCCAGGAGGCCTCGCCTCTCAATGACATTTTAAAGGGCCAAGGAACCACTCTGTTTTGACTAATAGCAGCAAATACAGCTCAAACTCAAGGGGAAACAGGAGGCACAGGTGGAACACAGAATAAGCAGGGCTGTTTGAAGAGAAATTCATTCCTGCAGAGAATGAAGTATCGGGTTGTTCCAAAGTGGTGGCACAGAGCAGATGGACTGTCCAAGTGCCCGAGGCCACACTCCACCCTGGCTCTCTCACCAACATGCAACCAGAGCTAGATAGACTCTGTGTCCACAATCCACATTGTGGGTGAGGCCCAGACCCCAGCCTTCCCTGTAATTGTGATGGATATTGTGTGACTCCATGCCCAGAGGACCGAACATGATCTCTAGGATAGAATATCCAGCATAGATTCCATCTTAGGAAAGAAAGAATGTTGCCTCTGGCTTTCCAAGGGAAGGAAATAGACTCTGTCTCCCCAACCTCCTGTTTACAGCAAAACTGATGCAGACGAGTTAAACTGTGTTTATGCAAGGTACTCACTCGGATTTGCAAAACACAAGGGGTTCAAGTCCCCTGTATGGGATGCAGGCTGGGACGGGGGAGCAGGGTACTTCACCCTCGTGACCTCCTTCACCCTCACGACTGCACCATTTGTGAGGTAGGCATGAGAAACCCATTTTAGAGATGAAAAAACTGAACCTCAGCAGGATGAAGAGAAATTTCCTTGAAATTCCCAGATTAAAACCAGAGTTCAGAGCTGTTTGGCCCGATTCCAAAGTGCTTTCCTCTGCAACCCTCTTGGTTCCCCCCAGAAGCCTCCCCCAGGGAGGACAGTGTGGGGAGGTGGGGGGCGCATGAGTGAAGGCAGACTTGTCATTAAAGCTCGGAAAATCCATGACCTCCTTGGAAACTATCTAACTGATAATACCCCACGTCGTTTCCCAGCAATGGAATCTGGGCTCAGGCATTGACAGCCCCGCCTCCCCCTGCCCCCACACCTTTCCTGATCTGAAGCCAATCCCGGCAGGCATCCAGCCCTCTCAGCCCCCAGCCAGGACACTGACATCACCTTTCCAGGCGCACATCTGTTGCAACAGACACCCACATGTCCACTTACCTTCTCTTCTCTAACCATCCAGTCACCACTGAGTTCTTGGGTAGCTCTGCTTTTAGGCCTGGAGCACCCGCCTCCTCAGCTGGTCCCTGCTATGAGACCTTGCCCCGCCTCACCCAGCTCCAAACCTGATGGGTTTTTAGGTGGCTACCCCCCAACTCTTGCTTCCTTCTCCCCATGACCAAGAGACTCCCCTTTCTGTGTCCCACACTTGGGCTCTAGCAAGCCCCATTGTATGTCAAAACTAGTTACTGATGTGGACACAGTAAGGTTTTGGCCACCTCTCTCAGAATCCAGCTCCACAAATGAGTGCCAACTTCCTCTCCACCCCTACCGCTAAGATCTCCGAATTCCTTCCAGCCCTGCCCACCTGAGCCACGACCTTCACAGGTGCAAACAGTAATGGTGATGTGCCTGCGAGGACTGGTGCATTATTTAGCATCAATGGGCAAAACATGGAGGCTGGAACGCTCACTGCCTGCCAGCAAACATGGAGTTGTGGGATTTAATTACAGCTCTGGGACAATTGATTTTTACCAACAACTTTTCATAAGATGATTTATTGATTTTAACATGACACATCTAACTCGGGCATGCCAGTCCCTGACCGCATGTAATATTGATATCCCATTCATCTTCCCGTCCCTGGAATGACAGAGCACCGGCAGGTAGAGATGTGAAACAGAAACCCGAAAGCCCAGAGACAGTGCTCGTGGTGCAACAGCCAACTGCACCCCTTCCAAGGGAAGTGATGCCCCACACTTCACCAGGGCAAGGAGCTGGAGGAGGATGGGTGACGAGAAGTGTGGGAAGTGCCAGGCACACTGTGAAATGTGGAGAATGCAAATTGCTCACTGACAGTGTTTGCTCATGCAAGGCAGCTATGAAGGTTACTGCCAAGTAATAGGGCAGAAATCAATAACTCACTAACAACCAGGCAGCCTAGAATCTTTGGCCGGTACCCAAGAGCACAAGTGAAAGTGGCCGAAGCCAGCATTGCTCTGGCCTGGCCCGCACATTAGGGCCTGGCGTCCCTAACCGGGCCTGCCTGTCCCAGTGGCTGCCCATCCTCCTTCGCAACGGAGTCCCGCCGGTTCCCTTACCTGTTATCTCTGGCTGCCAAGGTTCCTTCAGGATGGACCTCCTCTTCCCAGGAAGCAGCATGTACTCAACAGACACCTTAGTGGCTCTTCAAAGCCAACACCCCAAACAGGCCAGGACACACCTCACTAGCCTGCCCACCACTCTCACTGTAGCCCAGAGAGCCTGTCACCTCTTGCATCCAACCCTTATCACCTCTCACCTGAGCGCCTACGAGAGCAGTGTTTCTCGGAATCATCTAAAATTCAGATTGCTGCTAATTCAGTTAGCCTGAGGGAGTCCGAGAATTTGCCTTTCTAACAACTCCCAGGTGATCCTGATGCTGCTGGTCCCAGGACCACCTTTGGAGAGCCAACCACCGAGTTAGAGGAAGCCTGAGTGTCCTCTGAACCAGTCGAAGGCCCAGCAAAGGCTTCGTCCATGCGAGTATGTGCTCAGTCACTTCAGTTGTTTCTGACTCTTGCAAACCCGTGGACAGTAGCCCACCAGGCTCCTCTGTCCATGGGATTCTCCAAGCAAGAATACTGGATCGGGTTGACATTCCCTCCTCCAGGGGATCTTCCTGACCCAGGGATCGAACCCACGTCTCCTCCATTCGCAGGTGGATTCTTTACCACTGTGCCACCAGGGAAGCCCCAACTAGGGGCTTCACTATCTTGCAAAACTTGTCCTGAGCCCATGATGGAACTAGACAGAAAAACACGTCAACAGCCCTACTTTCCTGTTGAGTATAAGACTTCCTTCTCCCTGAGCGAGGCCTGGCTCTAATGTTGTCCTTGGGTTCCTGTTTGGGGGCAGTCAACAATTAAATGAGACCTTTATGGCACTTTAATAGCACAGTGTGTGGGATGGGCCCCGAGATAAACTTTTACTGAAGTCCAGGCAGCTGCAGATTACAGGTCCAGGCCTCCCATGAATTTACAAGGCTGGCAATGGACAGAGGCCAGACAGGCCTGGTGGGGTGGCCCTGCCTTCAAAAGGCAGGCTTTGAGGTTCCTCTTTGGGCTCGCCTGGAGGTGCTGCTGCCTTCTGAAGCTGGTCTCCAGGATTTCATTTATTTACAAAGCAAAGGAATGTGGAGCTGGTGCAGAGAGGTAGATGATTCAGCAGTCTTTCTGGCCTCCCCCTTCTAGGGAAGAGACGGCTGGGCTAGGGGTGAAGGAATGCAGGCTCAGACCTGCTGAGTCCTAACTGAAGCACTAACTGATGTGTGACCTCAAGCAGCATCTCTACATCACTGAACAACTTATTTCTTCTGTCCAGGGGAAAAAATGTCTTGTCTAACTCATAAGGTCATGGCAAATGCATAATGATGTTGTAGGACATTATTTATTTTCATTATTATTGTTATTTTTCTTAGGATCTAATTCATAAGGTCATGGCAAATGCATAATGCTGCTGTAGGACATTATTTATTTTCATTAGTATTGTTGTTATTTTTTCTTAAGAGAGGATTATTTATCCCAAAGCAGTTTCTTCCCTGTTTTGGGACACTTTCCCGGCCCCTCCCTCTTATATATTTTTGCCGGTGGTATCTGTTTATTCGTCAAGCACTTGTTGAGCCCCTCCTCCTTAGCAAGCACTGCACCAAATACCAGAGCCCAAAAATGAAGCAGACAAGATTCTCAGCCTTAAAGAGCTCTCAGCCTAGCGGGAGTGATAGCAAGTGTCAAATAATCCATTCCAGTGAGACATGCTGATACCAGGGAATGCAGAGGGCACTCCGAAACAGAGGTGAGGCCCAATATTCCTACCTAATATTTAGGCTTCCTTCTTCCTTGGTAACAACACTTCCAGTTTTTAGTACGCTATGCAGTCACCCAAATAAAGATTATAATTTTCATTCTCCCAGCAACTAGATTTGATAATGTAACTAAGTTCCAGCCAATGAGATATAATTACAAATGGTATGAGGATACTTCTAGGAAACAGACAATTAGCATGTGCCCTTTTCCCATACCCCTTCCTTCATCCTGTTGCCTAGAATGCAGATATGATGGTTGGAACTCCAGCTGCAACTTAAAACCATGAGGACAGAGATGTCTTTGAGATGATAGAGCACTGAACTAGAAGGGGTCTGGTTCCCTAACAGTTTTGTGTACCAGTCCTGGGCTGCCTATCTCCAAAATTCATTCACATGAGACAGAGTAAATAAACTATCTCATTTTAAAGCCACTATCATTTGGGGCTTTCTGATACATGCAGCTGAGCTTAATCCCAACTAATTCAAAGCTGGGTTGAATTAGTGGCCTGAGAACTTTTGACTTCATTCTATAGGCAATAATAAGCTACAGATAGTTTATAAGCTGTGGAGCAACTTGAGGTGGAAAGATAAAGGGAGAGATAAAGGGAGAAGATAAAGAAATGACCCAAGATATAAAGAGACTATGGAAATTTATTTCTGTTGATAGAAATGAGGAATTCTAATTTGAATGGACAGTAGGCGAGCATGGTTTTAGACTTGTGGTCTTTGAGGTGACTAATGATTCCATGTTAAAGAGTCCAAAAGGCAGCTGGGGTTGTAGATGCAAATCTTCAAAGAGAACTAAGGACTGAGCTTTAAGAATTCCTTGTATAAAAGAGCTGACATACTGCACCACAGATGAACTTTAAAAACATTGTGCTAAGTGAGATAAGCCTGTCACAAAAGGACAAATACCATATGATTCCACTTGTATAAAGCACCAAAAGTAATCAAATTCATAGAGACACAAAGTAGCATGGTGGTTGCCAGGGGTTGGGAAGGTGAGCAGAGAAGGCAATGGCACCCCACTCCAGTACTCTTGCCTGGAAAATCCCATGGACGGAGGGGCCTGGTGGGCTGCAGTCATGGGGTCGCTAGGAGTCGGACATGACTGAGCGACTTCACTTTCACTTTTCACTTTCATGCATTGGAGAAGGAAATGGCAACCCGCTCCAGCGTTCTTGCCTGGAAAATCCCATGGACGGAGGGGCCTGGTGGGCTGCCGTCTATGGGGTCGCACAGAGTCGGACACGACTGAATCGACTTAGCAGCAGTAGCAGAAGCAGGGAAGGTGAGAATTGGGAGTCCATATTTAAAGGGGACAGAGTTTCAGTTTTACAAGGTGGAAAGACTTCTGAAGACAGATGGTGGTGATGGCTGTACAATATGAATATACGTAACACTGCTGAACTGAGCTACCCTGGTGGCTCAGTAGTAAAGAATCTGACTGCTAATGCAGGAGACTTGGGTTCAATCCCTGGATCAGGAAGATCCCCTGGAGAAGGAAATGGCAAACCGCTTCAGTATTCTTGCCTGAAAAATTCCATGGACAGAGGAGCCTGGTGGGCTACAGTCCATGGGGTTGTGAAGAGTCAGACACGACTGAGCAACTGAGCACATATGTAATATCACTGAACTGCTCACCTAAAATGGTCAGGATTGTAAATATAAAGATATATATAAATAAATAAAGGAAATATCTATTGACTTTTAAAAGTAATAGTCCAACCCCAAGAGTAGATGAAGTTTCCTAGAAAAGTGAGATAAAAGTGCTCACCGTTGAGGAACAGAAGAAGGAAGCTGATCTAAAGAGAGATAGTTGGTCTGAGAGATGGAAGGAGATGGAGGAAAGGCTTTGCATCACAAAAGTCAAAGAGGTAGAGAATTTGTGACATGATTCAGAAATTTTGGAAAGTGGCAATGCCAGGGGAAGAGAGAGAGAGGCTGTTCAGAAAAGTCTAACCAAATTGTTTGGTAACAAAAGAGTCTGAGTAAGCATTGCAGGCAAGACTGAAACTGCTGGTGGTGCCAATCTAAACTGGATATTTCAAAGCTGATCAAAGAAAATGTCATGTACAGCAAGACTGGGCTTGCATGAAGGGCAACCCAGGCACCCATTCCATTGTAATTATTTCCAAAGTCAAAGGGCTGCCTGCATGAAGTACAATGGAGAATCCATCCTATCAAAAGTCAGTTTCTGAGCCATGTTAGAGAAACCTGGGCTTCCTAGGTGGCTCACTGGGTAAAGAGTCCACCTGCAATGCAGGAGACGCAGGAGATGTGGGTTCGATCCTTGGGTCAGGAAGATCCCCTGGAGGAGGGCATGGCAACCCACTCCAGTATTATTGCCTGGAGAATCCCATGGACAGAAGCACCTGGAGGTCTACTACAATCCGTGTGGTCACAAAAAGTCGGACACAACTGAAGCGACTGAACATGCACGCACACGTGCTGAGAAGCCCAGAAAAGCAGGGTAAAATGCGCCAGCAGCATGCTGGGGGAAATGCCTAGGAAGAGGGAGAAAAATGGTCTCAGAGAGAAGAGGATTCTAGAAAAGTGTCTTTACTGTCCCTCCAATTTGAGTCAGTCAGGAGAGGTGACCTTTAACACTTGATCTATCTGTGATCGCTGTAAGAATTAACTGAGACCAATGGGAGAAAAACTGAAAAACCCTTAAGGGCTGGTAACAGAATTCCGCTTAGGGCAGAAACTGTCCTCCCACAAGATAGTACCTTTGCTTTCAGGCGGCAGGTGTGACCAGAGGCACAGGCTAGCAGGAGACAAACTTAAGAGGGAGAAAGTTAAACAGGGCTGCATCGGTGAGGGGATGGGAGTACAGAGTGGGGACCCGCAGGAATACGGAGTCACCAAAGGACTTCTGAAAATAGAGGCTCCTCATAATCTATTGTGTGCAACTCAGTAATGAAAACACACTCCTTCTGTCTCCTCAAACTTTATTCAAGTAGGAAAGTTTCGGTAAAAAGTAAGGAACAAAGGATGAATTCCCTGTTGGTACAAACACCAGGGTAGCAATAAAGGGAAAGGCCTACGGCCAGAGCAGAGAACAAGAACTCTTTGCAGACAGGAAGCTGGAACCAGAGGTCACCTTGAGAATGAGAGCAGGAGGCCTCCAGGCAACGTCTGGGGTAGATTACTGTGAAGGTCTGCCTTTGTGAACAGCTGTGCTGGAACTTGGGGCTATTGGAATAGCCAATCAATTTTGTAGTAATATACCACTTGTATCCTTATTCCGGCTCCATCCTGTCTCCTTCAGTTCAACATTGTTGTTCACTCACTCGTGTGGGACTCTTGGCGACCCCGTGGATTGCAGCACTCCAGGCTTCCCCGTCCTTGGCTACCAATTCAGCATAACAAGTTGCAAAGAGGAGGGGGTGGTTTACAATGTCACATGAAACCGAGAGAGCAAAGAAAAAGAGAACTAAGGAAAGGTCATCAGTTTTGATGACACTGGAAAGGAAATTTTCAGCAGAAGGTACCTGCCATGGTATGGATTGTGGACTGCACCAAGGCAGCCCATCTGCAAGGCACCCTCC
Source organism: Bos mutus (assembly GCF_027580195.1). Taxonomy (NCBI): domain Eukaryota; kingdom Metazoa; phylum Chordata; class Mammalia; order Artiodactyla; family Bovidae; genus Bos; species Bos mutus. The sequence goes on from NC_091627.1 coordinate 35,676,217, forward strand.
CCTCCTAGTCCTCACAGAGTAGATATTCATGACAATTCTCCACCCAAAGGGAGAAAAGTATCTCAAGGAATGGGTCCCACTCCCCGCTGTTTAGTTGACCGTGCCACAAGCAAGGCTTGCAGGATCTTTGCTCCCCAGCCAGGAATCAAACCGGGGCCCATGGCAGTGAAAGCACCAAGTCCTAACCACTGGACAGCCAGGGAATTTCAGGGTCCCTTTTCTTAAATGGCACAGGTGCCTAATGGGCCAGCAGAAGCCTTGGTGGGGACAGAAGGTAGATGGCACAAAGGTTATAAATGATCACTAGTGAAGAAAGGAAAGCCGTGTATTCAGAACTCCTACGTGGGGATATATATTATTTATCTATAACTGCATAATCAACTACTCCAAAATTCAGCAGCTTAAAACAACAGATATTTATCATCTCACAGTTATGTGAGTCAGGAAGCCAGGAAAGGCTCAGCTGAGTGGTTCTGGCTCAGGGTCTCCCGTAAACCTGCAGTGAAGCTGTTGGCTGGAGCTGAAGGATCCACTTAAGAGCTTTCTCGTGGGGACGTTGGCAAGCTTCTGCTCTTCCAGTTGTTGGCCTGAGAGTCTCAGTTCCTCATCGCACCACGTGGCCATTTCCATAGCGTTGCCCACAACATGGCTGTTTGCTTTCTCCAGTGTGAGTGATGCGAGAGAGAAGGATGGACAGAAGGGATGAGGAGAGGAGGGGAGGAGAGGGGAGACGAAGATGGGAGGAAAGTGTGGCTACATTTCTAATACAGAAACCACAGTCTTTTCATAACCTAATCTCAGAAGTGACATCCCATCCTTTTGCTCTATTCTGTTCTTAAAACAGGTCAGTAAGTCCAGCCCTCATTCAAAGAGAGGAGAGTAACCTAGAGTGTGAATACTGGGAGATGGAGACCACTGGAGACATCTTAGGGGAGGCCTGTCGGGATATCAAGGCTCAACCACTATTTCAGAGAGAAAGCAAAATCTCTCTCTCATCCTGGGGGTGAGATCATTAAGAGACAAACGGAAAAGTTCTAAGCTCACTCTCAGTGGAAACCAGCTTGTGCTGCAAGTTAGTGACATGGACCCTGAGTTGAGCCTGATGGCAGAAATCTTTGCCACTGGGCTGTCCCTTGGAAGGGACCTGGTCACTAGCTTTACAGGGATTTAAGCTTTGGTGCCCAAGCAAAGTTTTCTCTGCATCTACCTCACATGAATGTGAAGAAAGTTCGTGAATGCCAACAAAGGTTTCTAATCAGGAGAAACAGCCCATGCAAACATCTACAGAGGCATTCAAGAAAAATAAAGCACCTCACAGGCCAGCTTTGATTCTGTTTTCTGTGTGGGCAGACCTGTTATGCAGAAGCATAGAGGGAAGAAAAGGCTCATTAGATCTGCCAGTAACAGGCAACAATTGTTTCCCTCACCTCCACTATCAGGGGCCCTGTCCAGGCCACCTAGAAGGCTGGGCTTGAGGCTGCCAACTATGCTGGAGAATAAAAGTCCTATATGGAGAGCAGCCTCTTGTCTCATCCTGACTCACACCTTTGTGGGACTCTCTATGCTTTCTTTTAAACTTCTGGACACAGAGAAGCACAGGGATGAAAGAAAAGTCTTAACTTGGAACATACCATTAGATGACAGCCAGCTCTCCTGGATTCCTTTTTAGAAGTACCTGGAATTTCTGAACCACTCTGGAGTTGATTCAATTCACAATTATTTATTGAAGACCTGTTAAACGTGATGGGTCAGCTCCAGGCCATTGGCTGTCTCGGATGAAGTGGGTCAGGCACTAGAAGGTGGGTCAAGCTGGTGGGCATGGTGGCAAGAATTTGTCATGTCAGCAGTTACAGTTCAGGGGTCAGTTCATTGAGGAAGGAGATGTGTGTGGTAACCAGGAACCCAAACATCAAAGTCAAGGGCAGAGACTGACAGGAGATCAAAGGCCAGACACACATAAGACAGAATCTGGGTAAGAGAGCCAAGGCTAATGCTCAGCACTTCCAGGTGAACAGAGAAAACATGTATAGCCCTGGTCAGAGAGCAGAGAACAGGAGCCAGCATCCTTTCCTGGAAACAGGCTCCCTTCTGCCATGTTCAGCATCCTATCCATATCTGGCACAGTGATCCATTTAGGTGTTCAAGCCAGGCAGGAGAATACGGAGGTGTGGTCATCTGTGTGTGTGTGCTTAGTTGCCCAGTCATGTCTGGCTCTTTTCAACCCCAGATACTGTAGTTCACCAGGCTCCTCTGTCCATGGAATTCTCCAGGCAAGAATAGTGAAGTGTGTTGCCATTTCCTTCTCCAGGGAATCTTCCTGAGCCGGAGCTCGAACCCAGGTCTCCTGCATTGCAGACAGATTCTTTACCTTCTGAGCCACTAGGGAAGCCCAGTCATCTCTGTAGATACCTATAAGTCAAGGTTTGGGGTCTAAGATGGGCATCAGGAAACAAGCAGGGAAAATTGTCCAGACCCAGCAGCTAGGAAAGGCAGCTCAGGATCCAAAATAGGTGGGTGGGGCCACCTAAGAGCCCAATCAAAGTATGAATGCTGATTCCAGGAAATTCTCAGGATTAATTATAGAATTAATTATTTTAAACAGGATTCTGCTGGACCGAGGACTGAAGCTACGTCTGTCTTACTTATTGGGTATCACCAGGCTGGCACAGAGCCTGGCATGAAATACATGCTCAGTAAGTATGTGTGGAGGGAGCAACTGATCCCAGAGAAAAGAGGGATTTGCAAGGGTTGGAGCACAAGCCCAGGACCCAGAGAGTCCTCACAGTCAGTGCAGAGGTAGAAAGGTTTTACTTCCAGGTTATAGGCAATGAGGTGAAGCCAAAGGAGCCCAGATTTCAGATTAAGAGCAAGGAATAAGGTGCCAATCTTCTATTTAATGTCCCTGTCACCCTCCTGGCTGTCCAGAATAGAGCAGAGGGTTTAAATGACAACAGCCATTCACCTTTCCCAGAGCCCAGTCTCCAGATAATGGACCTCCATAGGCAGAAACCAGGCTAACTCAACATGAGACTGTGAAATATTCCCTATACCCAAAACTAGGTTGGTGGCCTTGAGCAAGTCATTTAGCCTGTATCATAGCTTTAAACTCTTTCCTTATCTGTACTGAGCAGAAGCTTTTAAATTTGATGTAGTCCTGCTTGTCTATTTTTGCTTTTGTTGCCTTTGCTTTTGGTGTCAAACTTTAAAAATCATTGCCAAGGATAATGCCAAGGAGCTTGATTTCTCTGAATTTTCTTCCTAGAGTTTTACAGTTTCAGTTCTTGTGTTCAAGTCTTTCATTCATTTTGAGTTGATTTTTGTATATGGTGGAAGATAATGGTCCAATTTCATTCTTTTGCATATGGTAGTCCATGTTTCCCCATTTATTTCAGAGACTATCCTTTTTGCATTGTGTATTCTTGGCCCCTTTGTTGAAAATTAATTGATCATATATACATGGTTATCCTTCTAGGCTGTCTATACTGGTCTATGTACCTATTTTTATTCTAGTACCACATTGCAGATGGTGACTGCAGCCATGAAATTAAAAGACGCTTACTCCTTGGAAGAAAAGTGATGACCAACCTAGATACCATATTGAAAAGCAGAGACATTACTTTGCCAACAAAGGTCCATCTAGTCAAGGCTATGGTTTTACCAGTGGTCATGTATGGATGTGAGAGCTGGACTGTGAAGAAAGCTGAGCGCCGAAGAATTGATGCTTTTGAACTGTGGTGTTGGAGAAGACTCTTGAGAGTCCCTTGGACTGCAAGGAGATCCAACCAGTCCATTCTGAAGGGGATCAGCCCTAGGATTTCTTTGGAAGGATTTCTTTCAGCTAAAGCTGAAACCCCAGTACTTTGGCCACCTCATGCGAAGAGTTGACTCATTGGAAAAGACCCTGATGCTGGGAGGGATTGGGGGCAGGAGGAGAAGGGGATGACAGAGGATGAGATGGCTGGATGGCATCACTGACTCGATGGACGTGAGTGTGAGTGAACTCTGGGAGTTGGTGATGGACAGGGAGGCCTGGCGTGCTGCGATTCATGGGGTCGCAAAGAGTTGGACACGACTGAGCGACTGAACTGAACTGAACTGAACCACACTGTTTTGATTACTATAGTTTTGTAATATAGCTTGAAATCAGGAAGTGTGATGCCTCCAACTTTGCTCCCCTTTTCTCAAGACTGCTTTGACTATTTGGGGGTTTTGTGTTTGCATAGATTTTAAAATTATTTTTTTCTACTTATAGGAAAAGTGCATTGGAATTTCTTTTTATTGTTTATTTTTACTTGGAGGATAATTGCTGTACAATGTTGTGCTGGTTTCTGCTGTACAGCAAGGTGAATGCCATAAGTATACATATATATCCTCCCTCTTGAGCCTCCCTCCCATCCCTCCCCCCAGTGGAATTTCTATAGAGGCTGCATTGAATCTGTAGATTGCTTTGGATAGTATGGATATTTTACCACTACTGATCCTTTCAGTCCATGAGCACAGAATATCTACAGGAAGCCATCACAAAATAAAAAGGCAACCTATGGAATAGGAGAAAATATTCACAGCCACATATCTGATAAGGGATTAATATCCAAAATATATAAGTAACTCATATAACTCAGCAAAAAAAAATAATAATAATAACAAATAAAAATGATCTGATTAGACATTTTTTCCCCAAAGAAGACATATAAATGGCCAACAGGTACATGAAAACACACTCAACATCACTAGTCATCAGGAAAATGCAAATCAGAAAAAAAAAAAAAAACCACAATCATGCCACACCTGTTAGGATGGCTGTTATCAAAAAGACAATAATACTGGCTAGGATGTAGAGAAAACACCTGAACACTGTTAGTGGAAATGTAAACTGGTACAGCCACAACAGAAAATAGTATGGCTGTTCCTCAAGAAATTAAAAATAGAACTACCATATGATCCAGCAATCCCACTTCTGGGTATATATACAAAGGAAATGAAACTATTATCTCTAAGAGATATCTGTATTTTCATGTTCATGGCAGTAATATTCACAATAATCAAGGAATTTAAACAACATAATGTCCATTGATGTATGAATGCATCAAGAAAATGTGATATAAAAATACAATGGAATATTATTCAGCCTTAAAAGAGAAGGAAATTCTATCACTTACAACAATGTTGGATAAAACTGGAGGAAATTATGCTATGTGAAATAAGCCAGACGGAGAAAGACAAATACTGCATGGTATCACTTACATGTAGAATCTTAAAAATAAAAAACATTTTTAAAAAAGATCAAAGTCATAGAAACAGGGAGTAGAAAAATGGTTGTCAGGGGCTGGGGGGAGGGGGGTAGAAATAGGGAGAAGTTGGTAAAATTGTATAAACTTTTAGTTACAAGATGAGTACAGTCTGAGGCTGTACTCTATGAAACATGGTGATGGTAGCTGATAACACTGTATGGTAGTTGATAACACTGTATTTGTGTAATTCAAACTTGCTAAGACAAGGGTGTGTTAACTAGACAGGGCAGAGCGGAGGAAGCCTTTCACAATGTACACGTGTTTCAAATCATCACATTGTAACATTACATATCTTACCATTTTGTAACTTATACCTCAATAAATCTGAAAAATGAAAGAAAATTTTTTCCTCATCTGTAAAATTAAGGTATTCAACTAGAAGAAGACTCTGGTTTATTTTCTGATATTCTGTGATTCAATTTTTCTGGTTTTGAAGAGGACACGGGCCAGGATTGACCCACCATGAAAATTCAGGGTGGCTCATCAGCTACTAATGAGAACTGGAGTGGGTCTAGAGGAGACACCCGTACACACCCTCTGTGTTCCGTTTCCATGGAGTTTGGTTCTGGAACGCCGTGTCTGTGAAGAAGGTGAAGCATATTTCCTGTAGGCAGTTGCTTATGCTCCCTAAGCCCTCTGGGAAAGAGGCTGCATGACAAAGCTGAAAGCCTGTAGCCTTAAATATGAGAAGACCTGGATCCTGGTCCTGAACCGGGCGTGCAAGTCAGCAATTCATTCACACTCTTTGGGTCTCCATTTGCTCGTCTCTAATGGACAGAATGCCCACTCTGACAGCCTCACGAGACTGTGGAGAAAGTCCTCACCAAAACATTAAGTGCTAAAACAGGTGTATTGTTAGGAGAATCCTGTCAAATGGCTGGTGGGAAAGAATGAAGAATGTGTGAGGCAAAGAGTCCACAGTTTGGAGGCACAGAGGACTCCTTAAAGATTTGTACATTCTGGAAATTAAGATGAAGGCTGGACTTTGTGAGTCTGTCTGGTGAAAGGCAACGTGGCATAGCTGTCGAACCTGTAAAACTGGTGGATCTTGATTCCAACGTTGCCATTTATGAGCTGGGTGGCTGCAATAGTCACCTTTTTTGAGTCTCAGTTTTCTCATCTATAAAATGGGTATAATCTTTGGCCCTGCCTATTTCCCAAAGTCATCCCTTGATCAAATAAAATCGTTGTTTCTAAAAGTGTAGTTCACTAGAAAGGCCATCACATGCTGGGCGTTGGTACTCCCGGGAGAGTCAGGCAGTTAGCAGGAACTCTTAGTAATTAACCTGGCTGAGCACCCAGCAAGGCGGATCCAGGCTACGGCATCGGCTCCAGCATGAGAGTAGATGGACGAGACAGACACTACACAAGACAGTTTGTGGGCAAGTATGAGACTCAATCTGCGTCCAAAACTTTCCCCTCCTCCCTAGCCTAGAGCCTTTCCCATCAGATTCACTCCCACGAAGCATATTCAGTTGAGAGAGAGCTCAGAGCCCAAGGGTGTCCAGGCAAAGGGCAAGTAGGGACTAGAATCCAACCTCAATTCCACCTGGCAGGGCCTGAGCCTGCCCAGAGGGAGGGACGTTTTTCTCTAATTCTCATGGACAGCCTGCCATATGCACCAGCTCATCCCTCCGCTGGAGGTTAGGAAACAAGTGATCAGGGTTTAAATGAACAAACATTCCCCTGAAATGTGAGTCACTCTTCCACTGCCTCCCTTTAGTAAACAGAACTCTGGAGAAATAAAATGCCAACTGGTGAATTCTGTGTGTGTGTGTGTGTGTAAACCTTAGTCCTGGAGGGTATGGTAGGAGAGGGTTGTATAATGAGACCCACCCAGGAAACCTAGTGTTGGCCCTGAGAGCTGGTAGACGTGGGCCACCGTGGGAGGAGTGAGCAGGGCAACATGGCACCCTAGGATATGGGGGGTAGCTTGACCATCAGAAACTTGGCTGACCTCAGACTCTTGCTGAAGATCAGTGCTTCCAGGTTGGGCCGTGGGGGAATAACCACAGTGCGTGATATTACATGAGGGGTCCCAGGACTCCACCCTCTGACCTCTCAGGCGAGCCCTTAGCCTTCGGCCAAAGTGCGTGCTAGAGCGTCTTCACCCCCTCTCCTCATTTTGGCAACATGGTAGACCTTGAGCACAGCTAGGTAGCCTCAATCCAACAGGAAGAAACAGTCAAGACCACTCCAAGGTCACTGCATCCACAAGGATTCTGGTGACTCCCTGCCCCTCCTTTCTCTCCAGATGAGACACCTTATTGTCTGGGGCGTGCCAGTCCTCCAGGGAGTTCTGGGAACTGGACTCTGGGCAAGACAATAAAGAGAGACGGTGGATTGTGCCATTGTGGGAAGGGAAGAACGTTTTCCTTCAGGGAGAGCAGCATAAAAGCACAGGGTGTAGCTCCCTATGAACCTTGGCAGTGCAGCCTCGCAGCCAAGGGCACACTCACCTCATAGGCATGTCCAGCAGCTTTCTAGGCAAGCAGAAGGGCCACAGCAAAGGGTTTTTGCTTTGGTCTTCATTCCAACCCCTCCCCATGGAGTCCATCTTTCCTCACTTTGGAGTCGAGAAACTTATCCATGGAGAAAAGGAAAAGAAAAAGGACTATCCAGGGCAAATTGCACACCTGCCCCCAAAGCTCCAGTTTTGAGGAATGGGAAGTAAAGGCTACTTATTATCAAAGACCCTGCTGGTATGGGAGAAGGCCTAGACATAAACACTTCAAGACATTTATTTATTAATTTATTTTTGGCTATGCTGGCTCTGCATTGCTTTCTCTAGTTGCGTCAAGCCTGGGGCTACTCCCATTGCAGTGGCTTTTCTTGTCGTGGGGCACAGCTTCTAGGCGCACAGGCTTCAGTAGTTGCGGCCCGCGGGCTCAGTAGTTGTGGCTCTCGGGCCCTAGACCATGCAGGCTTCAGTAGTTGTGGCTCCCGGGCACCAGAGCACCGGCTCAGTAGTTGTGACACATGGGTTTTGTGCTTTGCGGCATGTAGACTCTTCCTGGACCTGGGATCAAACCTGTGTCCCCTGAAATGGCAGGTGGATTCTTATCTACTATACCACCAGGGAAGATTCCTTCAATATTGATGCAAAATTGATCCGAAGGCCAAAGAATCACCTCTTTTCACAAATGGATATTATATTAATACAATAATGCAGTTGATTCTTCTAGCCCTTATTTACATCCCATTCACATTTCTCATACTGTTGTCTGTGCTTTTTGATATGTTTGAACATCCACAGAGCGTTAGGAGAAGCACTCAGCTATGTTCCCCCAGTTATCTCAGAGAGCAATGAATTTTCTTTTTTATCAGGCTTCCCCTTGGGGCTCTCATAATAGATCACTATGAAGAAGCCCACCCCTAAAATTTGTGGGGCCCAGCACAAGAATACAAATAGAGCCCCGTTTATGTAGATCTCCATTTATGTAGGTCCAATATTTAAAGGTTACAGATCAACCTAACAAATAAATAAATGTTATACCATCCTAACCAGGGCTTCCCAGATAGCGCTAGTGGTAAAGAACCTGCCTGCCAATTCAGATAGACGTAAGAGACTCAGGTTTAATCCCTGGGTTGGGAAGATCCCCTGGAGGAGGGCACAGAAACACACTCTAGTTTTCTGCCTGGAGAATCCCATGGACAGAGGAGCCTCGAAGGCTGCAGTTCACAGGGTCGCATAGAGTCTGACACTACTAAAGCCACTTAGCATACACGCACACCATCCTATCCTAATGAATACATGTCCACATTGACTCAGAAAGCCAGTTTCACATTTAGAACTCTTTTCCTCCTCAGAATTCAGCTACCAATGTAGAATTTACCCCCAAATGCTCAGACCTGGGCTCACGGACCTTTCTTCCCATCCCCCATCACCTGCCCATATCCTAGCCCGTATACACAAGCTCCCTCTACACACCCCACTATCAGCCTCCCATATGCCACCTTTTGTATAGACTGGCCATATTGGCTGTGACCTCTGCCTTTGGTAGGAAAAAACCTGGGAAAGAGACATGAAGAGGGCTGGAAACAGGCTCGGGATCATTTAGGCAGCAAATTCTAGGTACCATAGAGAATCTTTAGGTAGCCAGAGAAGGTTATAGAAGAGGTAAATGGGCTCAAGACAGTCACATTTCCTTGGTCCTACAGACTCCTTACCCATCTATGGGTACTCATCTATGGGTACTCCTTACCCATAGAGAGAGGCATAGCTGAAAGAGGGTCATAGTGGGGGTCCTGTAAAGTCCAGGGTCCAGGGTAAGAGAGGGTATCTAAGGGCATTATTATTATGTAAAATCTGAATCCAGGAACTCAGTGCTCACCCAGATCACTCCCCATGACTTTGGGCAATCCCCTTCAACTCTCTGGACCCAATTTCTTCATTTATGGTTTGAACCAAGAATTTTTCAGTGCCTTTGCAGACGTCAAATCCTGTGCATCCTCTCCAGAGTAAATTCCAGTAACACATGTGGAATACCTATCATGGGCCAGGTGAGTGCTTTTGTGTACATGGTCTTATTTAATCCATTATTCCCTCACTGCACACCCACTTCACAACCAGACAAATTTATGGAGCTGTGCCCAGGTCAACCCACTCCAGTACTCTTGCCTGGAAAATCCTATGAACAGAGGAGTCTGGTAGGCTGCAGTCCATGAGGTCGCTAAGAGTCGCACATGACTGAGCGATTTCACTTTCCCTTTTCCCTTTCATGCATTGGAGAAGGAAATGGCAACCCGCTCCAGCATTCTTGCCTGGAGGATCCCAGGGCTGCCATCTATGGGGTCGCACAGAGTGGGACACGACTGAAGTGACTTAGCAGCAGCAGCAGCAGAAGCAGTCCAGGTCAAACATCCCAACGACTTTCAGAGATGGAACTAAAAATGATGCAATTCTAAGAGCATCCAGGAGGGAACCTAAGATTCAAACAAACCCACAGTACACCTACAGCAGCAACCATGAGGGGCTAGCAGAGAGGATACTATGAAACAGACCTGGGGGGAATGGGTGCCTCCTGCCTAGTCTACAGGTGGACAGCGAGCTGTTTAGGACTGTAGTGCAGACACAATTTCATACTCACAAAAGCAATTGAAAGTTCCTGGGTCATTCTATTTGTCTTTTTTTTTTTTTTTACTTTTTAATGGTGCCACAAGGCATAATGGGATCTTATTTCCCTGACCAGGGATCACACCCATACCCCCTACACTGGAAGCACATTCTTAACCACTGGACCACTGGGGAAGTTCCTCTATTTGCTCTTAAAGGGAGGTGTCTGGGGCAGGCAAAGAGAACAGCAGTGGAAGGAGGGAAGCTAAAATCAGAAGAGACATTAAAGTCAGTTCCAGGATTCTTGTGCTAAGACTTGAGGCAGGTCTGCAGATGTTTGGCAACAAGGTTTCCCATCGTTCTTCTCTTTCCCTAAGATTCTCTAGCTTGTGAAACACCTCTGCCTGAATACCCCAGTTCTTGTGGTCAAGTTGACTCATGTACTTATTCTCCTTGGTTAGCTGGCCCTCCTCAGGTCACGACTATTTGACCTTGAGCGAGTATCTTCATTCTCCAGGCCTCAGTGTTCTCAACTGTAAAATGAGCCTTCAGAGGACTAAGAGATAGCACCTGTTACGTGCCTGGCATAGAGGATAAGCAGTCAGCAATTGTCAGATACTAGTATTATTATCCTTTCAAATGGGAGAGCAAGAAAAAGACAGAAGCCAGTTTTGAGCCGGTCAGCCCTGCTGTCTTCCCTGAAGGACAGTGGGCCCCTTATTCCCCGAGGACATCGCTCTCTGGCCTGTCACATCAGGTGCAGGACAGCTGGTAGTCACACAGCAGAGTCGGTCAGCCAAGCACACCGCACACCCGGGCCTTATCAATTATTGATGGAGTGTATAATGTCTTCTGAACACAATACACCTCTTCTTGAACGTGAGCCCGACCTTCTCTGACCCCAGAGGAGGGTGACAGCTTTCCATACCTCTTAAGCAGCTGTACATCTAGGGAAACTTGCCCTCGTCAGGTGCAAATATCTCAGAGTGTGTTATCTTTTCCATGGCAGGAGGGAAGCTCCCACTGCCTACTTTTAGGTTTTTCCTACTAGGGCAGCTCCCCAAGAAAGGAAGGGATGGAGATGAAAACTAATGTTGGAAGCATGTCTTCTGTGCCAAGCACCGTACAGAGGGCAGTGCATACATGGTCCAATTTAACCCAACAGGCCCCCTCTAACATGGTTTGTAGTTGAAGGCAGTGTGATGCAAGAAGACTCACTGGGTAGCTCAAGCAAGATCATGACATTTATCCAGGGTGGAGCTGACATGTAGACTTCTGTCTAAGAGTGTGCTTCTGCTGAGAGTACTCAGGAAGTGAGGCCAGAGTCAGGAAGCCCCCAGGATCCAGGTGGATCTATTCCTGGGACCACTGCTCCAGCTCAAGCATGCCTGGCTGTGCAACCTTCCTCGAAGGCTGATCACAGAGTAAAGCCAAGTCAAGTAAGTTCTCTCTGTGCTTCCAGTGCAGGGCACTCGGGTTTGATCTCTGGGCAGGGAACTAAGAGCCCACATGCTGTGAAGCGTGCCCGAAACAAAACAATAAGACAAAACAACAACATCAAGAACTCCAAGTTCTACCAACTAGTGTTTACCAGGAGGGAGAAGGAAGCGGGTAGGCACACCGTAGGAGTAGAAGAGTAAGAGGTACAAACTATTAGGCATAAAATAAACTACAGGGACTTCCCTAGTGAGCCAGTGGTTAAGAATCCGGGCTTCCACTGCAGGGAGCAAGAGTTTGTTCCTTGGTTGGGGAGGTGAGATCCTGCATCCCATGCAGTGTGGCCAAAAATAAATAAAATAAACTACAAGGATATATTATACAACAGGGGAATATAGCCAATATCTTATGATAACTATAACTTTTAAAAATTGTGAATCACTATATTATACACGTATAACTTATATAATATTGTGCAGCAATAAACATTTACTTCTGCTTTATTGACTGTGCCAAAGCCTTTGACTGTGTGGATCACAATAAACTGTGGAAAGTTCTTCAAGAGATGGAAATACCAGACCACCTGACCTGCCTCCTGAGAAATCTATGCAGGTCAGGAAGCAACAGTTGGAACTGGACATGGAACAACAGAATGGTTCCAAATAGGAAAAGGAGTATGTCAAGGCTGTATATTGTCACCCTGCTTATTTAACTTATATGCAGAGCACATCATGAGACACGCTGGGCTGGATGAAGCACAAGCTGGAATCAAGATTGCCAGGAGAAATATCAATAACCTCAGATATGCAGATGACACCCTGGTGGCTCAGACAGTAAAGCGTCTGTATACAATGCAGGAGACCCAGGGTTGGGAAGATGGATCCCTGGGTTGGGAAGATCACCTGGAGAAGGAAATGGAAATCCACTCCAGTACTATTGCCTGGAAAATCCCATGGACAGAGGAGCCTTGTAGGCTACAGTCCATAGCGTCACAAAGAGTCGGACATGACTGAGCAACTTCACTTTCATGCAGATGACACCACCTTTATGGCAGAAAGTGAAGAGGAACTAAAAAGCCTCTTGATGAAAGTGAAAGAGGAGAGTGAAAAAGTTGGCTTAAAACTCAACATTAAAAAAACTAAGATCATGGCATCTGGTCCCATCACTTCATGGCAAATAGGTGGGGAAACAGTGGAAACAGTGACAGACTATTTTGGGGGGTTCCAAAATCATTGCAGATGGTGACTACAGCCATGAAATTAAAAGACACTTGCTCCTTGGTAGAAAAGTTTAGACCAACCTAGATAGCATATTCAAAAGCAGAGACATTACTTTGCCAAAAAAGGTCCATCTAGTCAAAGCTATGGTTTTTCCAGTAGTCATGTATGGATGTGAGAGTTGGACTATAAAGAAAGCTGAGTGCTGAAGAATTGATGCTTTTGAACTGTGGTGTTGGAGAAGACTCTTGAGAGTCCCTTGGACTGTAAGGAGATTCAACCAGTCCATCCTAAAGGAAATCAGTCCTAAATATTAATTGGAAGGACTGATGTTGAAGCTGAAACTCCAATACTTTGGCTACCTGATGCGAAGAACTGACTCATTGGAAAGGACCCTGATTCTGGGAAAGATTGAAGGTGGGAGGAGAAGGAGACAACAGAGGATGAGATGGTTGGATGGCATCACCAATTCAATGGACATGAGTTTGAGTGAACTCCGGGAGTTGGTGATGGACAGGGAATCCTGGGGTGCTGCAGTCCACAGGGCTGCAAAGAGTCAGACACGACTGAGCGACTGAACTGCAGCAACTATATTTCAATTAAAAGAAAAAAAAAACTAAGTTCTATGGTTCCCTGTCAAGCAATCCCTGACCATCTCATGTCTCCTGACCTTCTGAACTGAACCTTGTTTTCAGATTCTTTGTAAATAAAATTCCATCTATTCTTTTAAAATCCTCATTGATAGTAGATATCTACTGAGGTGTCCCCTGTGATGGGGCCCTGCATAGGTTGGGGCAGGATGGGACAAAGGTGTGGCATATCCATTTCTCAGCACAACTTCAATCAGTATTTGCCTCAAGTTATTTATAATCGACTTACAAGTCATAGGGATTGTGCTGATAATCAATGGTATTTATAAAATGCATGAGAATTTAGAAATTGATTCCATATTAGGGCACCACTAAAGGAAGATTACACGTCTCCTGGGATCTTCATGACATCCTGTTGAAGTCATGGGGATTTTTATGAAAAAACCGAGTCAAAAGTGTTCAATGACTGTCCCAGAGGTAGTGCTGCGCCAGGACTGGAACCTTGGTCTTTTTTTTTTCTTCCTTTCCTTTTTTTTCTTTGCTGTGCCGTGTGACATGTGGGATTTTGGTTCCCTAACTAGGGATGGAACCCAGGTCCCCTGCAGTGGAAGCGTGGAGTCTTAATCACTGGACCACCAGGGAAGTCCCCCAAGTCTGTCTTATAAATGATATTTAATATAAACCATCATTGTAGAGGGCTCTCCTGGTGCCTCAGATGGTGAAGAATCTGCCTGCAATGCAGGAGAACTAGGTTCGATCCCTGGGTTGGAAAGATCCCCTGAAGGAGGAACCCACTCTAGTATTCTTGCCTGGAGAATCTCCATGGACAGAGGAGCCTGGTGGGCAGCAGTTGATGGGGTCGCAAAGAGTCCGACACTACTGAGCGAATAAGCACAGCATAGCACATATTGTAGGGGCCATCGATTTTAGAAATTAAACAGATAGTTGTTTTAAAAAAGACTGGGGCAAAACAGAGAAGTAAAGTGGAATGGCTTGACTCTGATCACACAGCTAGCCAGGATTTGAACCTACGCAACCTAGCTGCAGGGTCTGGTACTTGACCATCGTATCTTCCTCTGTAACAATTTAATTTCTACACCAAGTTCCCTTCCACTGGGGAAGCAGAAACTACGTTCTGTCATTTTGTGATTTTTCTTCCCTTTTCTCTGAAGTGTGCGCAAGTTCTAGTGGCGGGGGTAGGGTGGGGGCAGGGTGGGGTTGGGGTTTGCCAAGTGCCAAAGGGGCATCTCATGCTGAGGTGGTCTGGGGTTGGCTGACCCTTCAGGGCCTCAGTCATCATGCCCCGTGTGGGTAGCCCTCACTGTCCACTGTCCCCAACTCCAGAGGGGTGCCATGCTCAGGGCAGGGAACTCACTCCCCTGTTCTCTGCCACGCTGGCCCTAGGAAGTTCTGTGAGGCAGGCCAAGGCGTAGTAGACCAAAGCTCACCACGTGGCCATCCCCTCTGTGGTCTGGTGACCTCCCCAGGGCTCCCCTGCAGGGCGCTGACAGTCTCTCATCCTCCCCTTCTCTTGCCCCCCAGTTTCCTTATCTTGTGTTTCCCCCAACCTTTCTGTCTACACCTGTAGCCCCATCTGGCCTCCTAAAGGTAAATTTATGGGCCCCAAAGATGAGGGGAAAAAAAATCCTTCCCTGGTAGCTCAGCTGGTAAAGAATCCGCTTGCAATGCAGGAGACCGCGGTTCAATTCCTGAGTCAGGATGATCTGCTGAAGAAGGGATAGGCTATGCACTCGTATTCTTGGGCTTCCCTGGTGGCTCAGCTGGTAAAGAGTCCGCCTGCAATACAAGAGACCTGGATTCGAGCCCTGGGTTGGGAAGGTCCCCTGGAGAAGGGAATGTCTACCCACTCCAGTATTCTGGCCTGGAGAATTTCAAGGACCATATAGTCCATGGGGTCATAAAGAGTCGGATGTGACTGAGCAACTTTCACTTTCACTTTCAAAGATGGGAAGGGGCTTCCTAGGTGGCGCTAGTGGTAAAGAACCCACCTGCCAAAGCAGGAAACATAAGACATGGGTTTGATCCCTGGATGAGGATGATCCCTTGGAGGAGGGCATGACAAACCACTCCAGTATTCTTGCCTAGAGAATTCCTATGGACAGAGGAGCCTGGTGGGCTAAAGTCCATGGGGTTGCAAAGAGTTGAGCATGGCTGAGCAACCAAGCACAGTGCACAGCACAGGTAATTATCTACATACATACACATATATATGGAGGAAGATCCAAGAGTAGATATAGTAAGGCTTCACAGTCTAACATGTATTTGAGCGTGATCTTACAGCAGGTAAACACTGATCAATCAAGAAGAGAGAAAAGGCAAGTATTCATATTTCCACCCAGTCAACCCAGGGATAATAACACCACCCTTTGCAGCGCCAGAGGAATTGAGGGGAGAAGGTGGTGAGTTGTTTCCTTCACACTCGAATTACAGTAAAGGCGAGACAATTAACTTCATTCATTCTTGAGCGCCTGCTATGTGCCTGGTACTAGTACCTAATACCAGCACCTGGTACTGGGGATTCACCCAAGGGCAAAACTAACACACAAAACGGTCCAGTGCCAGTAAGAGGCCACAAAGTCTAGCATTCCAGGTGGATGCCACGGCCATGCATCCTGAAGAGACATCAGCTCCCAGGCTGAGGGGTGGACACGAGGTCAGAGACAGAGGGGTCTTGGCAGAGAACCTGATCACAGTGAGCGCCCAGTAAATGCAGCTACTGATGGTCATTATGAGTCTTCCCCAGGCAGGAGCCATTGCTGTTTGGACTCCTGTGGGCATCTCCACTGTGTCCATGGGGCCAGGCCAAGGAAGCCACATGCTCTACATCAGGCTTGGTGGCCCCGGGGACTGATGTCTCCAGTGTTGGCAATGCAGCCCCAGATGCTGGCTCTGGCACAAGCACTCCAGGCCCCTGAGCCTAGAGAGAAACCTGCTTCCCAGCACGACTCCCACATTCCTTCTGGGTGGAATGCCTTTATATGGCCAAGTCCCGTGGGCAGGGATTTAATTAACCCTTTACATCCCTTTGCAAAACTCTGCATGGGAGAACAATTCTTCCTCTATCCACTGAAAACGCTGATGCCAAGGGAATGTTTATATTTGGTGATTCTCCAGTCTCCTCTTTATGAGATCTTGCAGTGCCAGGTAATCAGGGCGGGGATCTCTCTGAGCACCTCAGGGGCAGGACTGAGTCATTCCTGGGGGAGTGGGAAGAATTTGTTTAGTTGGTTTTGAGTTGGGCAAGAATGTTGCATGCCTACTGTGTGCAAAGCATGGTGTGAGATATACAAAGTTAGAAAAGATGTAACTCTTGATACAAGAGAGTAAATATATAGTGGTGAAAAAAAGGAACAAGTAATCTGGGTTTCCCTGGTGGCTCAGACGGTAGAGAATCTGCCTGCAATGCAGAAGACACAGGAGACTCGAGTTCAGTCAGAAAGATTCCCTGAAGGAGGAAATGGCAACCCACTCTAGTATTCTTGCCTGGACAATCCTATGGACAGAGGAGCCTGGAGGGCTACAGTCCCTGGGTCACAAAGAGTTGGACACGACTGAGGGACTAACACTACTTGCTACTACTAATCTGGAAGAAGCATGACCCTCCTAGACTATCCAGAGCTCAAAACCCCGAGTTTTAACACAGGGGTCTGACAGGAAAGGGAAAAGCCAGGGCAGCTATTTGATCCTCCCTCCCCGCACCCAAAGGGACTGGATAAGGTCAGTCTGTGAGAGAGGATCTCCACTTATCTGTGACGCACCCGCTGAACTGGCCTATGTAACCTGGCCACCTTATCAGAAGCCCTGTCTCGCAAGGCTAGTGAGGGTCAGCACAGCAAGGAGGGTGGTGAGGTGGCTCCAGGTCCCCAAGAGGAAAATGAAAAAACTCAGGCTTCCACTAGACTGCAGAAGAGCCTTCTAGAAGGTCCTCTGGACACTAGGCACTCCCTACATCAACCTATGGCAGGTGTGATTTCCATTCTGAACTCTCTGAAGCCAGTAACCCATGTCCATATTGTCTGTCCCCTGCTCTAAACCTCCGGGAGGTTACGTTCTTACTGCCAAGCTCCTGTGTCAGCAACTCAGCCCAGCATCCCAAACCCCACCCCCGGCATCGACAGCAGGGACCCTTCCAGCCTCTCCCCAGTACTCAGGCTGCTCAGGCCACCTAGAACAGCCTCCCCTGCCTCCACCTGTTGAAATCCTGCCCCCTCCCTCAGGGTGACCTCAAATGCCCTTTCCCTCACAGAGGCTTCTCTGTTCCCCCAACCCCCACTTCCTGCCTGCCCTAACCCCACTCCTGAAACGCCCCTGCATGTCATACCTGCCTGGTGTCACGTGTCTCAGTCCAGCCAGGACGGGCCTCTCTTACTTCATTAACTTGGCAGCTCCTATCCCCTCCTTCTCCCTTCCCCAGAGCCCTTGCGGCAAAGGAGCTCTCTGTGCTCCTAGCCTCTCCATGATGTCTGCTGCCCCTGCTCCCCTGCATGAGCCATGCCTGCCCCGCCCTTACAAGGCGATGGTCAGGGCCACTGGAAGCCCGCTGGGGAGATCCTTTGTTGTTCGGCTTTGGCATTCATTCACATACAACCAAATTGCTATGAGGTCCTAATGGGCCCTTCCCACTCCTCCTTTCCTTGAAAATCTTGGTGTAGCATTTGGAATTTTTTTGCTTTAATTTTTGTTGGAATAGAATTGATTTACAAAGTTGTATTAGTTTCTGCTGTACAACAAAGTGAATCAGTTATACATATATATATATCTCCACTCTTTTTTAGATTCTTTTGCCATATAGGTCATTACAGAGTATTCGGTGGAGATCCTTGTGTTATCTATTAGTTACCTATTTTCTGTATAGTAGTATGTATATGTCAACCCCAATCTCCCAATTTATTACTTCTTTCTGCTCTGGTAACCATAAGTTTGTTTTTCTACATCTGTGACGCTATTTTTGTTTTGTAAATAAGTTCATTCATATCATTTTTTTAGATACCATATATAAGCAATATCATATGATACTTGTCTTTCTCTATCAGACTTACTTCACTTAGTATGATAATTTCTAGTTGCATCCATGTAGCTGCAGATGACATTACTTCATTCTTTTTATGGCTGAGTAATATTCCATTGTATATACGCACCAAAAGAGAACTGACTAGAAAGCCTTTCTGTGCATTCTTTCAAAACTGACTTTTCACTCAGAATTTTCCACAGGAAAGAAGCCTACCCCAGAATCAAGGAAGCTTCATCTCTCCCAGCTTTCATGTGAGGCGCCACCTCTGGTTCTCATCCTGCCTCTCTGATTATTCTGACTTCTCTTCCTGCAGCTCCTCAGTCCCTGTGGTCTCCAGCCCTCTTCCCTCCTTGATGGTGTCTCCCTCAGAGGATGGGCCCAGTGCTACAGCTCCTATGATCTCTTCGAAGTTGTTGACCTGAAAACTCCAGACCTCAAGTTCCTATGTCCCATAGCCCTCTGAGCATTGGTGCTTGTACATGCACTTAAAATCTTTGCAAATTTAAATCCCCAAGTGCAAACTCTACCCTCCTCCTGGACTTCTGCCAACACTACCTCCAAATGCAGGTAGGGCCTTCAAAACCCCACTCTGGCCCCAAAATGCTCAGTCACTCACAGAGATGGGAACTCTCAGAATTTACCCCTAATCTTCCCTTTCCCTCACCCACGTCTCTTTCCCCCTCCCACCCCCACCTTGCTGTGGTCACCCTTCCTTTTTTCAGGCCAATCCTCTAGCACCAGGCACCGATGGACCTTCCCTGGTTATCAGTCTTCTTGCTATGTCCCAGCCTCAGGCTTGGGTTCCCTCCTTCACCAAGACGGAGTAACAGACCCTCCTTCAGCCTGGTCCTGAGTCCACACACTGTTCCCTGTTCATAGAAGCCCCCACCAGCCTCGGGGACTTTCAGACAAATGCCATCACTTGTTCAAGTTGCAAAGTCCAGGATCGGGTGTAACGCCTCTTGTCCCTCAGTGCCTACAGGCACTCACTCTTCTGCTGTAGTGATTTGGGACTCACCCTCTTTAGCTCCTTCATCCTTGTTTGTCATCCCGCTCAAACATACTAACCACACTCCCTCTCCTAACAGGCTCCTGTGAGGTGTTGCCCCACTCCCATTCTAGAGTTCAGCACTTGGCTGTGAGTCTGCCTCCCACTACATGGTGAGGCTGGAGATGGGGCTCATCAATCCTGAACCCCTAATGTTGAGCAAAGGTCTCTTTATATCATATTCTGCTTAGTCACTCAGAGGAGTCACCAGGCTCCTCTCTGTCCATGGGAATTCTCCAGTCAAGAATACTGGAGTGGGTTGCCATGCCCTCCTCCAGGGGATCTTCTCAACCCAGAGATTTAACCCAGGTCTCCTGCACTGCAGGAAGATTCTTTACTATCTGAGCCACCAGGGAATAGGCGCTCCATAAACGAAGAATTGAATGAGTGCCTATTTGCCTTCCACGTGCAAAATCTGATGTGAAGTCCTAGGTGGACCCTGAACTTGCCCCCTGGGAATGGTTGGATATGGACATACAGAGGGATAACAGCAGCAGGACAGCAAGGGAGAGGTCCAGACTGAGTGCTGCTGGACTCCTGAGAAAGGAGAAGTGACCAGAGGCTGGAGCTTCAAAGGCATCTAGTAAAACAGGCAGACTTAGATAACTAGAAGAATGTGAGGTTAATGCAGGGAAGAGAATGGGGAACAGGAGAGAGGATTCGAGAGCCAAAATGGCACTTCGCTTATGTGAGCCACCAGGGAAGCCCACTTGGCTTATAAGAGACAGTAAGGAGACTTGTTTGGGGAGGACAGGTTGGAAAAGTGGGCTGGAGTTCAACTGCAGGGGCAGAAAAATACCATGCTAATAGCAATAACTTCAGTTTAGTTCAGTCGCTCAGTTGTGTCCGACTCTTTGCGACCCCATGAATCGCAGCACACCAGGCCTCCATGTCCATCACCAACTCCCGGAGTTCACTCAGACTCCTGTCCATCGAGTCAGTGATGCCATCCAGCCATCTCATCCTCTATCGTCCCCTTCTCCTCCTGCCCACAATCCCTCCCAACATCAGAGTCTTTTCCAATGAGTCAACTCTTCGCATGAGCTGGCCAAAGTACTGGAGTTTCAGCTTTAGCATCATTCCTTCCAAAGAAATCCCAGGGCTGATCTCCTTCAGAATGGACTGGTTAGATCTCCTTGTAGTCCAAGGGACTCTCAAGAGTCTTCTCCAACACCACAGTTCAAAAGCATCAATTCTTCGGTGATCAGCCTTCTTCACAGTCCAACTCTCACATCCATACATGACCACAGGAAAAACCATAGCCTTGACTAGATGGACCTTTGTTGGCAAAGTAATGTCTCTGCTTTTGAATATGCTATCTAGGCTGGTCATAACTTTTCTTCCAAGGAGTAAGCGTCTTTTAATTTCATGGCTGCTGTCACCATCTGCAGTGATTTTGGAGCCCCAAAAAATAAAGTCTGACACTGTTTCCACTGTTTCCCCATCTATTTCCCATGAAGTGATAGGACCGGATGCCCTGATTTTGTTTTCTGAATGTTGAGCTTTAAGCCAACTTTTTCACTCTCCACTTTCACTTTCATCAAGAGGCTTTTTAGTTCCTCTTCACTTTCTGCCATAAGGGTGGTGTCATCTGCATATCTGAGGTTATTGATATTTCTCCCGGCAATCTTGATTCCAGCTTGTGTTTCTTCCAGTCCAGCGTTTCTCATGATGTACTCTGCATATAAGTTAAATAAGCAGGGTGACAATATACAGCCTTGATGTACTCCTTTTCCTATTTGGAACCAGTCTGTTGTTCCATGTCCAGTTCTAACTGTTGCTTCCCAACCTGCATACAAATTCCTCAAGAGGCAGATGAGGTGGTCTGGTATTCCCATCTCTTTCAGAATTTTCCACAGTTTATTGTGATCCACACAGTCAAAGGCTTTGGCATAGTCAGTAAAGCAGAAATAGATGTTTTTCTGGAACTCTCTTGCTTTTTCCATGATCCAGTGGATGTTGGCAATTTGATGTCTGGTTCCTCTGCCTTTTCTAAAACCAGCTTGAACATCAGGAAGTTCACGGTTCACGTATTGCTGAAGCCTGGCTTGGAGAATTTTGAGCATTACTTTACTAGCGTGTGAGATGAATGCAATTGTGCGGTAGTTTAAGCATTCTTTGGCATTGCCTTTCTTTGGGATTGGAATGAAAACTGGCCTTTTCCAGTCCTGTGGTCACTGCTGAGTTTTCCAAATTTGCTGGCATATTGAGTGCAGCACTTTCACAGCATCATCTTTCAGGATCCATCACCTCCACTAGCTTTGCTCTTAGTGATGCTTCCTAAGGCCCACTTGGCTTCACATTCCAGGATGTCTGGCTCTAGGTCAGTGATCACACCATCATGATTATCTGGGTCGTGAAGGTCTTTTTTGTACAGTTCTTCTGTGTATTCTTGCCACCTCTTCTTAATATCTTCTGCTTCTGTTAGGTCCATACCATTTCTGTCCTTTATCGAGCCCATCTTTGCATGAAATGTTCCCTTGGTATCTCTGATTTTCTTGAAGAGATCTCTAGTCTTTCCCATTCTGTTGTTTTCCTCTATTTCTTTGCATTGATTGCTGAAGAAGGCTTTCTTATCTCTTCTTGCTATTCTTTGGAACTCTGCATTCAGATGCTTATATCTTTCCTTTTCTCCTTTGCTTTTCGCTTCTCTTCTTTTCACAGCTATTTGTAAGGCCTCCCCAGACAGCCATTTTGCTTTTTTGCATTTCTTTTCCATGGGGAAGGTCTTGATCCCTGTCTCCTGTACAATGTCAATAACTTACTTAGCTAACTCTTTTTGAGCACCCACTGGATAGCAGACACTAATCTATGTTTGTTCATGAAATATCTTGCTTACTCTTTACAAACTTCTGAAGTAATTACTACGACTATGGCCATTTTACAGATGAGGAAACGAAGGCACAGTATGATTACATAATTTGTCCATCATAGGATGGTGATATTACAGTGTCAAGTGGTAGAGAAGGTTTGATGCCGTGTCTCACCCTCCTATCCATTATCCTCAGCAGCCTAAGGCTTGGTCTTTATCCTGAAGGAAGCAAGAAGATATTTTAAATGGGGGGGTGGGGGTGGGGTGGGCAGGGAGAGGAGAGGGAGAAGAGTGTCACACATCCACTGGGGCTTGGGAAGTAATCATTCCACGAGCACCCTTTAGAGTTGATCTGAAAAGGAAATCCTGAAGTCTGAGGGATTAATTCAGAGGAAGGGGACAAAACAGTGCTCTAGAAAGAGATCCTCAAATTTCATGAGAAAACATTCATTTGAAGTCCATATCAGT
The DNA here is from genome assembly GCF_027580195.1 of Bos mutus. NCBI lineage: Eukaryota > Metazoa > Chordata > Mammalia > Artiodactyla > Bovidae > Bos > Bos mutus. The sequence continues at coordinate 35,699,168 of NC_091627.1, forward strand.
ACTTAAAAGGCAGCTTGGTCCTTTCTTAGGGACTCAGTTTTCCCATTTGTAAATTGTTAGGGAGAGTTCGAGTCCCTTCCAGCTCTGAGGTTCTGTGGTTTTATAAATATGAGGATTTTGTAATGTGAAGAGATGGCCACCTGAATTAATCCTTGGCATAGAATAGGGGCTTTCCAATTGGCTCAGTGGTAAAGAATCCACCTGTAACGCAAGAGACATGAGTTCAATCCTTGGGTTGGCAAGATTCCCTAGAGAAGGAAATGGCAATCCACTCCAGTATTCTTGCCTGGGAAATCCCATGGACAGAGGCGCCTGGCAGGCTATAGTCCATGGGGTCGCAAAAGAGTCAGACACGACTTAGCAACTAAACAACAACGTAAAAGCAGCCAGTCCCCAGCTCCAGCCCCACACCCTCTATGGAGCCTTTCTGATATAGCCTCTAATTCATGTGCCCTTCTTGTCAGCACCCCACATTGGTGACTTAACGTGAACGGCCTCAAACCATTAGGGAACTTGGAGGGTTATGTCCTCAACCGAACCCATGGCCCCAGAGGTCAGCATAGTCTCATCTTAAACTTCCCTAGGCTCTTCCCTTAGCACCTAATTCTGTGCATATACACTACAGATATTCACTAAAGACATCCTGAATTTTGAATAACCTCCATATGTGCAAGCCTAAGGTTATCTTGCCTGTTACTTACATCATGCACCAGGTAACCAGGACATATTCCTGTGATGGAGTTCTGACCGTGCTACAATCATAGGCCCCTTCTCTGCACTCAAGACCCAGCAATGCTACTTCTTGGCTGAGTGATTCTTGCTCTTTTTAGTGTCCCTTATCTATAAAATCAGACTAGGAATACCTACTTCATAACATAGTTGTGAGGATTAAATAAGACTGTATGTGTTAATGCATGTTGAAACAACGAAACGCTATCTAAATGTAAAATAATGTAAATCATACAAGGCACTGAATCAGGTTTAAGCTCTGATTCCAAAGTGGCCTAGCCATTTAATTTGGACTAGCCGTTTTGTTTCTAGTCTCTTCCGTCCTCATATACACTCTCTCCTTTGAAGCCCCCATCGTCCTCTTGACCTGCCTTTTCCCACCCCTCCCCACTCCCAGGCTCTAGGGCTCAATTTCCTTCTCAGCCTTCAAGGACTGGCTTAAAATCCTAATGACCACTCAGGTCAGGATTCTTTTTGCTAGGTCAGTTTAGATGATTTACATTCTCCTGCAGATGGCTTCATCCTGATTATACATCCACCTTCCTCTCTAGACCAAGGGTCAGCAGACTTTTTCTGTAAAAGTCTTGATGATTATTACCTTGGACTTTGTGGGTTGTGTGGTTGCAATGACCTGATTCCATGACTGTAGCCAGAAAGTCATCACAGATAATATGTAACTGAATGGACTTGGAAGTAAGTAAGCTTTATTTACAAAACAGGCACAAGGCCAGAATTGACCCAAGGGCCATAGTTTGCTCACCCTGCTCTAGACTGCCAGCTTCCTAAAGTACTGACAAGCTTTTCCTCTTCTCTCTGCCTCAATGTTTAGCCTCAATGCCAAGCACAGAATTTAGCCCCAGGAGGTCTCAAATAATTTTTAAATGAATAAATAGCAGTAATAATAATAGCATCCTTTTACTGAAGACTTATCAGATGCAAAATACTTGGAACTTTGTAAGAAAAGTATGGGAGTTGCCCTGGTGACTCAAATGGTATAGAATCTGCCTTTAGTGCAGGAGACCTGGGTTTGATCCCTGGGTTGGGAAGATCCCCTGTAGAAGGGAATGGCAACCCACCCCAATATTCCTGCCTGGAGAATTCCAGGAGGAGCTTGGTGGGCTACAGCCCATGGGGTCACCAAGAGTTGGACACAACTGAGCGACTACAAAAAAAAAAAAGGTATATATTATTTCACTTTACAGATGAGGAAAATGAGAGATGAAGGACTTTGCCTGCAGAGCTGGCAAGCAACAGAGAATCACACCCAGGTGTGTGCAAATCAAACCCACCGGTGCCATGCCAAATGTTAACTGCATTGCATCTGAGTGGTGCGGTTGAACTAGGTGTCATCTTGTTTTCCTGGCAAAGTTAGCCAAAGAATCTTCAAGTCCCAGCCTGGCTTCCCAGGCAGCCTCAGGCCGCTGCACTGTGGGGTGAACACCATCTGACTTGTTCTTTTGTCTCCTTCTCACTCACCCAGGGCCAGTCCCTCCATCTGCTCTGGCATGCACAACTCAGCCACAGGCACAGTGGGACCTCTCTGAGCATGAACACACCCTGCCTTGGGGGGTGGGGGGAAGCTGGGCTGGTTGGTGCACCAAGAGCCTGGCCCCTCCCCCTGCCCATTCTCTCTCAGGAGCCCAGAGAAGAAGAACCATCGTGGCGTCCTCCCAGCTGCTAAAGTGGGATCACCATCCCAGACTCTCCAAGAGACAGAGGGGATTTATAGGAGGGAGAGAGAACAGGAGATGGGGGTTAAGGGCCAGATCTGAGTTCAGCTACCTAACTTTATGTTCCCCAGGCCTGTCTCAAATCAGCTTAGAATCCCAGGCCTTAAAAGGACAAAGATAGATAGGGAAGAAGCCGATCGTTTTTAAGTAAATGATCTCCACGGTGTTCCAGGATTGAGAACAACGAGAAGAGTCCAGGTTGAAAGCAAGAGGTAGAAGCTGATACTCAGAAGCACACAACAGAATTTAATCTCTACACTTCCAGGAGCCGCTATAGCATTGGCTCAAGCATGAGATTTTGGGAAAGTCCCTGAAGCAGTGGTCAGGTAGATTGGAGGAAACCAGCCAGGAAGCTGCCGTACCGGGGGAGCTGTTCAGCAGCCCTGAAGCAGGGGATGCAGTGGGAATGGGGAAGTCCTGCCTTGTTCTTTGCTAGCGCTACCCATGCTCCCCACCTTCTCCTTCTCCTTCCTCTCATCTTTCATTCATTCGACAAGTATCACTTGAGCCCTACTATGTGCAGACACACGATAAACATGGATACACCTGTTCCATTCTCTCTCTTCCCCATCTTTTCCCTTTCTTTTCCTCCCTTCTTCATGCCTCACAATCTCTCTTTCCTTGCTTGCCTGACATCCTCTTTCATGCTACTTTTCCAGTTGGAATTCAGGAGTGAGAGCCTAGGGGCACCAGGGACAGGGGGCTGGCAGTCAGGGGGCTGCATGGATTTCCTGGAGGGAGACTGTGCACAGGGGGCCCTCGGAGCTCAAAGTGAGCATCATTGTGGTCTGGAGACCAAAAAATGGACCCAACCTCCCACCCATCCGGACTAAACATATACACCATGCACCTTACCCCATCATAAACCAGAAAAAGACAGGAGTACACTACCTCCGCCAAGGTGCACATCAGTGACCTCACTCCCTGCAGTGGGGTCACAAAACTCAACTAGTCAGGGTCCAACCAAAAAACAGAAAGCACTAAATACTTACCACAATAGGGATCTATTTAAGCACGAAATTAGTTACAGGAGTGACAGAGGAGCTGGTAAGTCTATCAGGGGATGATGAGGCAACCCTGAGCAGTTGGAAGCAACTATCATCCCCAAGGACTAGCGGGACGAGGAAAGAGAGAGGTAGCATTACCTGAGCCCAGGGACCTGCCAGAAACCAGAATAGTAGCAGGCCATCTGGCAGGTACCCAAGACCCCAAAAGAGTCACTGCCAACAACGGCCCAGCTTCCCACCAACAACCTGGTCAGAAACTACTGACACGAACCCTCTGGCGTCAGCCTCCCTGTGATTCAGAGCAAGCAAGAGATCTGGACGTTAACGGGCTCGACTGGTTTGCCTTTGCATGTTCCCCTGCCGTGTACCTGTGCCAGGCCTCCGGAGGCCCACTTGGCTTTGCCTTTGATCCATAAGTTTGGGTCCCAAAGGTCTCTGATGTCTGGAGGCCAGACATCATCTGGGCTCCATTTCCCCACACCCTTGGGTCTTGCCTTCTGGATGTTCGAACTCACTTGTTTCCATCACATCTTCCTTCCTTTCTCCTTCCCTCCCTGCCTTCCTCCTATTCTGCCTCCATCTCTCTTCCTTCTTTCCAGTATCCCTCACTCACACATTTGGTGACATGTGGCTCACCACCTATGTGTCAGGCACTGTGCTGGGCACTGGCCACATGTTGGGGGATGAGAACTACTCCCTGCCCTCCAGGAGTTCACAGTCAAGGGGCAATTCCATCCATAACCCTCTGAAGCAAAGACAGGGGTGGTCAGTTCTGCCTGGGAACTGGTCAGGGAAGGTTCACAGAGATGCTAATGTTTAAGCTGATTCTCGAAGAACATTTCACAAGTAAGTAAGAAGAAGCAAGGCTTTCCAAGCAGAGGAAACAGCAGATTCAAGGATCTGGAAGCAAGAAAAAATTAAAATCCAGTCCAGAGGATGTGATGGCGTGACAAAGGGTGGGTAACATTTACTAGGCAGGGCTCATTGCTGAGTGGCCTTGTAGGCATACTTCTCTTGGGAGCTATCAAAGGATTTTAAACAAGAGAGGAAGCCTATGAGAACTGAACTCTAGAAAGACTAATCTGGCTACAACATGGAGGAGGGACTGGGGTCAGACCTGAAGCTAGAAGACTGGGGAGAAAGCTGGTGTCCATGCAGGAGTCCAAGCAAGCCAGGCACGGTAAAACCAGCATCTCCCGGAGAAATCCACAAGGACCTCGTCATAGTCAAGGTCTGATTGTTTGAAAAGAAGGAAAAGAAAAGAGAAAGAAAGAAAAAGAAAACCTGCTTGGAGAAAGTCAAGCTTTTCTCCAGTAAATCAGTTGTCAGGGGTGCAGGTTGCTAAGCTACAGCCCACTCTAAAAGGAGCTTTGGGGGAGGGGGGTGTCATCAGTCAGGTTGCTCCCTCCTCCAGGCCCAGAGGAGGGGAAGGGGTCGCTCCACCTCCAGGAAGGACCCACAGGGTGCAAATGGCAGCAGCACAGCAGGCAGACGAGGCTGCAGGGCCTTGGGGCGTCTGACGTTCAAGCTGGGTGCGCATCTCATCAGCTACTCAGCATGGCTGCGGCGTGCAGGGCTCGGGGCCAGTGAGCACAGCGCTATTTCGTTATGTAGGGTCACAAGCTTCCGTCTGTCTTCTAACCTGTTTTTAGGCCATGGAGGTATGGGTGTTTCTGCATCTCTCCTCTTGCAGGTTTGCCCTGTGCAATCAAAGAGGCTTTCAAAAAAGAAAAAGTCAGTTTAATCATCCAATGATTTAACTACTATCACCTGTAGCTTCTTAAAATTCAGAGGATGGGGGCGGAGAGAGTGGAGGCTCAGTTTACTTTCCAATGTCTTAAATCGATGTATTTTCCCCTGGAATTCAAACGTGAAGCAACAAGGCCTGGGGTCTTGTAGGGGCTCCTCATGGGGTCTGGTCATACTGTGTGTGGCCTGCACATTCCTGAGACTTTGTTTCCCCATCCAGGCCCAGCACACATCAGCTTTGTGTTTATCAGGGGTGTTTTATTATTATTTATGTACTTATTTTTGGCTGTGCTGGGTCTTTGTTGCTATGCAGGCTACTCTCTAGTGGCGATGTGCGGGCTTCTCATTTCGGTGGCTTCTCCTGTTGCAGTGAACAGACTCTAGGGCGCATAGGCTTCAGTAGTTGCGGCACATGGGCTCTGCAGTTGGAGTTCCCAGGCTCAAGAGCACAGCCTCAGTGGTTTTGGCACACAGGCTTAGTTGCTCTTCAGCATGCGGGGTCTTCCTAGATCGGGGATCGAACCCACGTCTCCTGCATTGGTAGGCAGATTCTCTACCACTGAGCCACCAGGGAAGCCCCCCATCTTTGTGTTTATAATAGTCACTCGGAGACAAAGTACTCTTAAAGGTCAATCACATCCTACCTCCCTCCTTCTCTGATTTCCAGATGTCCCCACATCAAATAATAAAACCACCTTGCCAGGGGTGTTGTAAGGACAGTGAGGCCATCAAGGTAAAGAGGACAACACAGAGCATTTACTTTTGATGACAAGACTGTCATCAAAAATCAAAAAGCATGAAATGATTCTGCTGCTTCTTCCCATTGCCTGTGGATCACTCACTGCTGTTTCCTGGCTTCCTGTCCACCCTGGGAAGTCATTTTTCCTCAATTTTTGAGATACCTTTGCTCACTCTTTGCTATTTTCTTTCCCTTTAGTTTCTACCTACTTCTAAGTTTCTAGTCCCTGTTTGCAGTTAGTGCCAGCACCTAGGCTTTTAGCTGGAGAACTGAAATACTGTTTCATTCCAAGGACCCATTCCAAGCCAAATATGGGATTGGGTAAAGCTGGTCTTTGACTTCTCTGACTTTGTATGCACCCTCTCTTTCCAGCCCCTGGTACCAAGTGTCCCTAGGTTCCCTAGGTTTTCTCTTCCTCTAACCAAAACTGATCTCTGGAAAGAATCTGAAATTCCTTCCCATTCATGTAAAAGCGATAGACAATCATTAATACTCTAAAGAATATATATATATATATACACACACACATATATATGTGTGCATATATATATATGTATACATATATATATATATAAAAAAGCAATGGCAACCCACTCCAGTACTCCTGCCTAGAAAATCCCATGAACAGAGAAGCCGGGCAGGCTACAGTCCATGGGGTCGAAAAGAGTCAGACACAACTGAGCAACTCACACACACACACATATATATTTGGCTGTGCTGGGTCCTTGTTGCTGTGTGGGCTTCCTCTAGTTTCAAGCAGCAGGGGCTACTCTTTGTTGCAGTGCATGGGCTTCTCACTGGCTGGCTTCTCTTGTTTCAGAGCACGGGCTCTAGGCATGTGGGCTCAGTAGTCGTGGCACCCAGGTTTTAGTTGCTCCAAGGCATGTGGAATCCTGCCAGACCAGGGATCAAACCCATGTCCCTGCATTGGCAGGTGGCAGGTGGATTCTTATGCACTGTGCCACCAGGGAAGTCTGCAAGAGCATTTATATATTTTTATTTTATTATTATTTTTTTTTGCCACTCTGCAAGGCATGTGGGATCTTAGTTCCCCAGTTAGGGATCGAACCGAGGCCCCCAGGATTAGAAGCACAGAATTTTAACAACTGGAAACCACCAGGAAGTTCCCAGCATTTATATTTTAATGACAATGAGAACCTTCTGCCAAACACTGAAATCTCCCTGCAGAATTTCAGTTTGGTGCGTCTCCAAAGTGTAGGGCCTTCCCTATACCATGCAGGTGGTTGGGACTCACCTATGCATCATTCAGGCCCTTGCAGTGTTTCTGGAATGTTTCCTTGCTTTGGGATCAGTATGTCACACCTATGACAGCTCTTATCTTTGTATCTTAAAGAGCTCTGGGAATGTTAATTAATGCAAGATCTTCTGAAAAAGCAGACTTGCAGGCGGCAACCTCCAGCTACAACTGCAGTTCCTTTTATACTTTTATCCTTTTATACTTACACTTTTAGACTTAAGTCTCCATTAAGAACAAAATTCAAGGTTTCTAAAGCTCATGTCAGCCCTTGTGCTAGCAAAGAGGTAACATGCCTCGAGTGTTTTGGACATATTTTAGTTCCATTCCTAGCCGATTTCTAAAAACGTATTTCATTATTATTATTCCATTTGTATCAGGTACCGACCTCAGTATGCAGGTTCAAGTTCTAGCTCTGAACCCCAACTTCATGACCTTAGGCAAGTCCTTTGAGCTTTCTGTCTCAATTTCCTCATCTATAAAGTGAGATAATATTATAGTGCCTAATTCTGGGGATTGTTGTGAGCCTTAAATGAGATAATATCTGCAAAGTACCCACCCAGTTCCTAGTTCTTAGAGGCACTCAGTAGAAGTCGGTTCCTTTCTCTCTTCTTCCCCCACATCCCCACTCATTTGCTCCACAACGCTGTAGAGAAGTAAACAGAGAGATCCACTCAGGTTCATCCACACCATGTGGATGTACATTTGGTGATTAAAAACCTCAGACACACATCCTCTTTGTTTAAAGGCTTTTCAAGGAGGAATTTGTTAGAAGTTTGAGATTAAAATATACACCCTATTATATATTGGAGAAGGAAATGGCAACCCACTGCAATATTCTTGCCTGGAAAATTCCATGGACAGAGGAACCTGGTGGGCTACAGTCCATGGGATTGCAAAGAGTCGGCCATTATATATAAAATAGATAACCAACAAGGACCCATGGTATACCACAGGGAACTATACTCATATCTTGTAATAAATAACCTATAATTGAAAAGACTCTAAAAAGGAATAAATATATGTGTGTGTATGTATGTATATATAAAACTGAATCACTTTGCTACACACTTGAAACTAAAACATTGAATATCAACTATATTTCAATTTTTTTTTTAAATGAGGTGTTTTGTTCTTTTTTTCATTTTCTGGTTGTGCTAAGTCTTCATTGCAGCATGCAGCTCCCTTGTTGTGGAGCACAGGCTCCAGAGCATGAGGGCTCAATAGTTGTGACAAGCGAGCTTAGTTGCCCCTTGGCATGAGGGATCTTAGTTGCCCCAGCCAGGGCTCAAACCCCTGTCCCCTGCATTGGAAGGCAGATTCTTAACCACTGGCAACCAGGGAAGTCCCCCCCAAAAAAATTTTTTAAGACTTTTCAAACACTCCTTTTTTACTTTTTCTCTCCTTTCCTAGAAAAGAGAAGAAAGAGTAGAAAGTGAACTGAAGAGAAAATTGTGGAAAGCTGTGCATGCTGATCATTAAGACACACCAAAATAAACAGATTGCTTTGAACAAAGAGATTATTTACAGTCTGCAAAGTAGAATTACCAACCTGGCCCACGCTCCAATGTATCAGAAAGAAGCCAGCCAACTGTTTCCTCCTTTGGAAGCACCATGACAATTAAACTGTCAGCTGGTATGACTGGTATTCATCTGAAGGTTGCAATAACAAAATCTTGTCCAATTCGCTACGGCCTTCTTTAACCTGCTCTGGGTGCCTCCACTGTCCTAGATCCAGGTAGGTGGGGCAGGTGGATAACTGCAAATCACCAACATCTTTCTGATTTGGGATCAGAGCCAGGAGATCAAGGGCAGTGGTTAGATCTAAGAACAAATGTGAAGTTATGCTCAGGAGACAAAGCTGGAAGTTAAGAGACCAGGTCAGAAAATAGAATCACAAATTGTGGATGGATCCACCATGGGTGCTGAATAAATGGAACAGTCAGCATCAGATGACCCAAAAGTGCCAGGCACACAGCAGAAGCCAAATGCCAACCCTGAAACATGAAAGGAGTAGAGAACAGAGACCAGGAAATAGCCAAAGGTGCAAACAAGTAGGAGAACAGGTTAAGGTCAGAACTCTGTGATCCCACTGCTAAATCCAAGAGTGAGTGACAGCAAGAACAGAGGCTAAGACGCAGGCTGAGGGCTGGTGCATTTCCACCAGAGCAGGACTGGAACACTCTGAGGAGAGGGACCCTCCCCTACCTTGGACACTGCCCTGTGCTCAGAGCCTGGAGCAGAGTTCAGCAAACCCACAATAAGAACTACATAAATCCTGGCCATTGACCAAATCAGCAGAAGCCAATGAGTGAGCAAGATGAGAAAGACTGGGAGGTCGACCAGATGGAAGGCACAGCACCTGAAATGGGCCTTTCTCTACCTGCCTTAGAGCACTGGTAGACAGCATCTTCAATGGGACACACCTCAGACCTTCCACTTCGGCTTCCTTAGTTCCCTGTGATTACCATAAAGAATTCTGACCAAGTTGGTGGCTTAAAACAGCAGAAAGCTATTATCACATGGTTCTGGAGGCCAAAAGTCCAAAACTGGTATCAACTGGCCAAAATCAAAGAGTCGGCGGGACCACACTCCTTCCAGAAACTCTAGGGGAAAATCTGTTCCTGGTTCTTCCAGCATCTGGGGGCTGTCGACATTACTTGTTTTATGGCTGCATTGCTCTAAGCTTTGCCTTTGGTTTTACATGACTTTCTGTGTCTGTATGTCTGTGTCTGTGTGTGTCTGTGTGTGTATAAAATTTCTCTCTGCTTCTCTCTTATAGGGGCACTTACAATACCATTAGGTTCCACTTGGATAATCCAGGATAATCTTGTCAACTCAAGATCCTTCATTAAATCACATCTGCCAAGACCACCCCCACCCTTTTTCTCTTACAAGGTAACACTTGCAGGTTCTAGGGATTAGGATCCAAAGCTTTGAGGGGCTTCTATTTTGCCCACACAGGGCCTAGGGCATCAGTGATTTGGACAAGATTCCAGGTTGCCCCTCCCTGGAGTGACTTCCCTGGGTGGCTCAGATGGTAAAGAATCTGCCTGCAATGCAGGAGACCTGGGTTTGATCCCTGGGTTGGGAAGATCCCCTACAGAAGGGAATAGCAACCTACTCCAGTATTCTTGCCTGGAGAATCCCGTGGATAGAGGAACCTGGCAGACTACAGTCCATCCCTGGAGTAGGTGGCAGGGCCAGCAGCAGAGCTGTCACCAGGGCAGAGACAAGACAAAGCAGGGCAGAGCAGGGACGTGGGGGAGGCTGGTGCAGACCACATGGCAACAGGCAGGGTGACCTCAGTGAGGCCGTGGGCCAGAGTAGAGCTCAGCACCAGCGTCTGGGCAGGAGTGTGTTAATGGAAAACGTATTGAACACCTGGCCTGGGGAAGGAAGAGACCAAGGCCTAGCTGATTGCACTGCTTAGGTTCAGCGTATTGGTGGATGGTACTGGGAGCCTCAGGCCTGAGAGCCTGTGTCCAACCTCCCTAAACTGGGCCCAGCTCGTGAGTTCAATGAACAGGACCCAGTCCCTGGTGAGTTCACATCCTACTGGTGGAGGCAGGCACAGCTCCATCTTCACAGGGCTGTCTTCCTCTGTGTCTCTTATAGGGATGCTTGGCCTTGAATTGAGGCCCACCAAGATAATCCTGATGATCTCATCTCTAAATCCTTAACTTGATTACATTTGCAGGGATGCTTTTTCCAAATAAAGTCACACTCACAGTTTCTAGGATGTGGACATGTCTTTTAAGAGCTTCCCTGGTGGCTCAGACAGTAAAGAATCCGCCTGCAATGTGGGAGACCTGGGTTCGATCGCTGGGTCAGGGAGATCCTTTGGAGAAGGGAATGGCTACCGACTCCAGTATTCTTGCCTGGGAAATTCCATGGACAGAGGAGCCTGGTGGGGTATAGTCCATGGAGTCAGTCACAAAGAGTTGGACACAACTGAGCGACTAAGCACATAACTACATTCAACTCCACTTTCCCTGTCAAAATTTACCTGTCCTGTGGTTCATTCCTTAAGTCCCAATGTGATGTTAAATATTTTGAGCAAAAATTGTTAATAATTTAACGCATTACCTCTCTATTTCATCAGAGAAATCCTAGAAACTTAATGTCTGTCAAGAGACAAAGGCTCTCTAGGAACTTCAGGCTCTCTGACAAAGACAGGTCTGGGGAGTGGCTCTTTTATCAGCAGCCTTCTTATCAAATCACTGTTTACTGTGGATTTGCCCCAGTATCCCAATCACTGAAAATCTTGGGAGAGTTTGGAAATGCTGATTCCACCATTTCCTCTGCTAGCTTGTTAAATAAGGTTTACTTCTTTTTATTCCTAACCCTTCCCTTTCAAACCAGTAATTCTGCACGGTGCTAAGTAATTTACAAGTATCTTCTTTCCTGCTCAGAACATCTCTATGAGATCGAAACTATCAGTATTGCACATGTAGAAGAAGACTCTGCAACTTCGAGGATAAAAGGCAGAGCCGGGACCTGAACCTAGGCTCTCTCTTGCCCCAGATCCATAATGTTAACAATTCTCAACAGGAAGCTCCTACAGACCTTAGAATGGTGTTGCTCTGGAAAATGGACTGTCAGAAGCATGATGGGAGTGGTCACGGGAGCCATGGTGGAGGGTGCTGGCTCTGTTTCCAGGAAGTCAGGATGAAGGAGAGTGATGGTAGACCCTTGGGGTCTGGAATGTGCATTTATTAGGACCACCATGACTGAGAGATCCCTTATTTTTAGTGGCATGGAACCTCAAATGGGCCAAGTTGAGAGGCACAAATGTGTGTGTGAAAGGATCAAACTGAATCCTTCTGCATGTTTACTTATGAGTATAGGGGGAGGGAAGAATGAGGAAGAAAATAGATTTGAGAAAACAAGTCTAATTTCTAGTGAGATGGGATGCCTTTAATACCTGTAAAGGTAATAGGTAGCTTTGTTGTGCCACCCCGAGCAGGAAGAAACTTTACCCCAGTGATGGTCTATCAGACTAAGCTGCCTTACCTCTCAGGAAGGAGGAAAATAGCATTTATTTGAGCATGTAGATTTTTAGACCATTTTCCCAACATTATTTTACTTAATCCTAAAAATCATCCTCTGAGGAAGATGTTAACACCCTCAAGTTACATACGGGGCCCTCAGGCTCAGAGGGCCTTCATGGTTTGCCTAAGGTCACAGAGGACAAGGTCGCTTGCGGACAAGGCAAAGTGAAAGGTGGGCAAACAGCTGGGCAAGGCAAAGCCGTGACTCGTGCTCACATGTTCTAACTCCAGATTCGGAGTTCAGTCTTGCATTGTCACTCTAAGGTAAACCCTGGCGATGCTCAGCCGCTTGTTCAGATGTGAAGAAGAAGCCGCATGCCTCACAGGAAGGTGGAATTAGGAAACCTGCAAAGACACAGCTAGTGTCCCTAACCTCACATGTCTCCTTATCACTCACCCAGACTTTGCCCACCTTTGCCTAGAAAACTCCTTGAACTTGAAGACTCACTTCAAATTGTCCCTTGGAAAGTTTCTAGATCCACCACCCTCTGGCTCCAGGTAGAACAACTATTCTTAGACCCATATAGATATGAGCTGTATGAATAGAGCACTTTGAATATGTCTGCCTCTGCCAGTAAGATGTAAACTCGCCAGGGACTGGGTCCTATTCATTGTGGCCCACCTGGGCCCAGTCTAGGGAGATGGGGCGCAGGCTCTCAGGTCTGAGGCTCCCAGAAGTTGTTGTTGTGGTTAAGATTCCGTATTACCAATGCAGGGGGCCCAGGTTCCATCCCTGGTCAGGAAACTAGATCCCTCATGCTGCAACTAAGCCTATATGTGGCAACTAAGATCCAGCCCAGACGAATAAACAAATAAACAGAAATTTTAAAAAATAACAAGAGCTTATTATGGGCCAGGCATTGTGTTCAGCACTTTCCATACATCAATTTATTTTCGTCATCAAAGCAACTGCAGGAGGTAGGAGCCACTAGTAACCCCTTCCACAGACAAGAAAGCTACCACCAGTGGTAGAGCCAACCCCAAGCCCTGGGTTTTCGGGGGGTCCTGGACCAGTGTTACTTCCTCTGATCCATTTTGCCTCCTGCTCACACTAGCACACAGGCTATAATTTGACTTGGATGCAGTTCAGACTTCTGAAAGGTTTCTCTGTTGTCCCAAGTCTGGAGGACTTCCATCAAGTGTATGTGTGGAGCTTGCTTATTAGTTTCCAGAGAGTTCAAAACACCCACCGTGCTGAGAAGTATTCCACTGCCCAGACATTCACAAACACCCTGCCCACATTTTCAAAAGTCTCTCTACCTAGTCCAATCCACCCTCCTCCCCCTTCTCATTAGAAAAATTGAGAAAATTATAGGGTGTAATTAATATACCCCAAAACCTGCAAAATATAAATTGTTGCAGCATTGATCATTACAACAATGATCATACAAAAAATAGGAAAGAAAATATTAAAGATTTCAGCATATTTTTTATCCCAAGTCATTAAAAAAAAAAAAAATCTTAATGAAGGCAGGTAGAGAAAAGAAAGCCAGGAAGAAATACAATGAGATAGAAAGCAAGATTCTTCATATTCATAAATCCTGAATATCTGAATTGATTTATTTAGAATCAGTGGTAATTTGCACGCCCTCCTATGAAATGCTGAACAACTTAATTGAACCAGCAAGCCACACAAGATGGCCAACAGACAACAAACTGCTTTTGGAAGTGAATTAGGACTTCCTGCATTATTTTGGTTCTTTATGGGATTTTTGGGTAAAGAGAAGAGATGATTGGAAGGGTGAAAAAACTTGCCCATTATTGTCCACAGAAGTAGGATAATGAAAAGAGAACAGGACCAAAGCAGAAAACCTAGTTTCAGTCTTAGCTTTGACACTCATTTTCTATGTGAGCGTAGACAAAGCACTTGCCTTCCCTGGGCTTCAGTTTCTCACGTCTGCAGTTGATTTCTATGGTGCTTTCAAATTCCATAATGATATTTTAAAGTTATAGAATCACAACCATGTTTTTTTGTTTTGCTCTGCTTTTGCTTTTCTCCTCACAGTTGCATAATCAAGTCAAAGACTGAGATGTGCTTGCTGCTGAACACACACATTTATCCAGAGGGCAAAGCCACACAGACATTTGATTAAAAATTTTCTGACAAAAGCTGTGTCTCGCATCCAAATCCCAAGTTCAATAAAACTGCCTTGAGATGCCGGCCGGGGCAGCCTCTGCTAGGAGGAAGTCCATGGAGGCCTCTGAATTTCTTTCATTGCAACACTCCCAGAAAGTCAGCCCTGTCATTAGCCTGCAAAGTAAACACCATCCTCTGCAAAAGCCCGGTCAGAGTCACCTAGAGTCAACCTCGCTCTTTTAAAAAGAGAGCTTTCACCATTCATCACTCTACCAGGCCCTGCTTTAAAACATGAAAACAAGCATGGGGCTCCCCTAGGAAATCACCCTGGCCTTTCATCCAAAATCACGGAGGCTGTGGGTAGAACTCAGAATTACGTTTCACTGGCTGGTCCGGATCACAGTTTGTCTGGGCAGAAAAATCAACGGAGGGGAGAGAGAGGCAGGGTCCTGATGCTGGGGGTAAGAAAAGAGCCTCTCTGCTGTGATGCCATAGAGCTGTGCGTGGTATTAACACAGTCAGAACATTTTATCCAGAGTCTAGCATTTAGACTTATTAATAAGCATTTCTTTGAGGAATTTTTACCATATCATTTTGTTCTTGTTAATTCAGATTCTGCTTCATTACATTAAAGCTGCATCTTGTGTTATGTCTTGAATCCCCACTGAGCTAGAAAATTCTTCAAAGGCAAAGGAAGTTCCAATTCTTTGGTTTCCAAGCCCAGCAAAGAGCCCAGTGGTGAACTGAGCCGAGATAGGCAGACTGCCTGGGCCAGAATGCCAACTGCAGCTCTTCAATCTGCCCCCCAAGCCCTTCTCCCGCCAGTTTATCCCCATCCATTTCCGTGACTCACAACGCACTACTTCCTCACCCAGGTCTGAGAAGACTAAGGAGGGCATTGCAGAAAGCGCTATGAGGTTCCTACACAGCCCAGACTAGCCTATACTCCATCTTGGACTTTCTGAATAACGATTAATAATAATGATAGCTAACATTTATTGAGTACTTAATATGTGCAGGCATTGCCAGGTGATTTCTTTTTGCCACACAACTCATGACAACCATATGAAATAGCTACTTTTATCATCATCATTTTACAAATGAAAAAACTGAGGCCCAAGATACACACCTAAGAAACGGTAGACCTGGGATGCAGATCAGGCCTGTTTGACTTGAATCCTGTGTTTTATCATCTCAGATATATTGCTTCCGAAACTGGTTTGTATATGACTTAAGAGAAGAGATTCTTTTTTTTTTCCCTGAACCGTCACAGAACCTAGAGGAATTCTGAGCAGTAAATAGTAGACTCATGGTACATTCCTGGTAGCTGACTGATGGGAGACCCTTGCCCAGGGTAGTGAAATGCCAGAGACAAGAGTGACAGGAGGATAGACAGGGATCCTGCAGAGAGTCTGGAGAACTGCTTAAAGCCAGGCCAATTTAGGGTATGGTAATGTAGGCACAGAGACCCCTTGTAGGCAATACTCAGAAATTTCCAGAAAGCTCTGAGAAGGAAGATGGCTTTCTCTCCTCTGAGGAAGACTCTCCAAGGAATAATGAGGCATCCAGATCTACAGCTAGGGCATGGGGTGGCTACTGAACCAAACCTAATTCACAGTCCCCATCCATTGGTGGTCAGTAAGGAGCCAGTATTGATCTTTGCAAGCAACTGCTGATGGGCTATCCCAGCTGATATCCAGTTTAGAAAAAGTTAAGCGCTCGACAGTTTCTATGCTTTGGGTGGTGTGCAGAGTTTTTTTTCCTTTCCCTACACTAAAAATATAAACTTTAGTAGGGGACTTCCCTGGCAGTCCACAGGTTAGGACTCTGCACTTCCATGGCAAGGGGGCCAGGTTCAGACTCTGTTTAGGGAACTAAGATACCACAAGATGTATGTAGTAAAAAAAAAAAAAAATATATATATATATATATATGTCAAGGAAACATATCGTTTAAAGAGTTTAGGATCTCAGATAGGTTCTAAAGGCCTTATTTCACCCATCGTTAATAGTACTGAGTTCAATGGTACATATCGGTTACAAAGAATCATGTTGGTATAAGAAAATACAATCTCAGTTCTTTATCAGCCTTTCAGGATCCCCTAGCCCTTGGAGTAAGGATTCAGGACAGGAGCTCTTCATTGGTTATGACTGATTTCTAGTCAAGAGAGGCCAAATATGATTATGACACACTGAATGAATGACAGTTTTACAGTTGATCGAACAGAGACAGATCATAAGAGGCTTGCCTCCTTATGTGGTCACACAGCACATGGTAATATAGGGATGCCAAATTCACAAGGACTTGCCCCTTAGGTACCATCCTCAGATTGGAAGCATTTACCTTACATAGACTCCACCTTTCTCTAGCCAGCATTGCACACCATGTTGACTCATCATTTTGAAAACTAGCTAATTGGCTGCTAAACTGCTTTAGTACCCAGTGCGAATTTTTAAGAAATAAAGTTCTTTACCATATCTCCTCTTAGCTATTTTTATTTTCTGATGAGTAATTACAAATATCCTCTAGAATCCTCTCATTTGCCTACCTAGAAGAAACTCAAAGTAACAAAACAGAAACCTGCTGGTTCAATCATATATAAGTAGCCCAGGAAACATGTTTATGAAAAAGGAAGAATCACAACGTTTAACATTAGAAAAAGTGGGAGAGAAAAAGCAGTACACATAGGAAGCACAGAATGAGATGATAGAAATAAATCCAAACATGTCAGTAACCACTAAATGTGAATGGACTAAACTGACCTATACTAGAGAAAGTATTAGATTGAAAAATATTATAAATCCAAATATATTTTAGAAGAGACTTATTAAACTGTAAGGATCCAAAAGGACAGAAAAAAGCATGAAAGAATATAGAGCTGTCAAATACTCACCAAAAAAAGAAAAAAAAGGTAATGTGGTTATTATACCAGACAAATGAGTTTAAAACAAAAAAGTATTATTAGGGATAAAGTGAGTCACTACATTGTGATGTTAATTCATCAGGTAGGTGTAACAACTCTAAATGCATATGTACTTAAAGTTGACCTAGGAGGAATCATTGGAAATGTTCTTAAAGGATAAGTAGGAGTTCACCAGAGAGACAAGGGGAGAGGGCAGGGAGAAGAACATGCCAGAGAGAGGAAAGGTAAGGCACCAAAATCCAGAGAGGTAAGAAAATGTAGCATCGTATGGAGGTCTAACGCACTGGATAATTACACTGATGATATCTTTGTTTCTTTTACACTTTTATGTACCAGGAAGAACTAGACCAAGTTCCTCTTCAGCATAAAACCAAAGCCACTAGAAAAAGAATATTTACTTACACAGGGGCGAGAGGACTGAAAGAGTTATGGTTTCATTTTCTCTGGCAAGTCCTGCACTGCAGATTTGCAAAATCCCAGAGTAATTCGCTCTGGTGATGTCATTTTCACCCCGGATGATGACACATCTTAAACCATCGTGTGGCTGATACCCCCTGGCTGTCATGGAAAGGTCCAAACAAAACCAGCAGCATTGCTCAGCCTCAGAGTGCCAGCAGGCCTCCTTGGTTCCTCGCTTTCAAAATTACAACCTGACTTGCTACATGTAAAAAAGAGGGTAAGAAAGGAGAAAGAAAAACAAGTGTGGAAACAATTTCATATTAATGTCATGACCTAATGCATCCATCTGATCTCAGTTGCCAAAGGAAGCAGAAGATCCAGTCTGACAAAAAAGATCCAGGATAGTTGCACAACGGGGTTCTGAGCTAGGATCATCTTTTATTTATTGTCAGTTTCTTTATATATTGTCAGTCAATCGCAAGGAAAACACCTCAAAGAGCAGCCCAAAACTTTCACTAAGTAAGGCACACTTGACAAGGAATTGCTTTTTAAAATTTCAGATGATTTAGATAATTTGTGGCCTTTGAATTCAGACCCCATTTTTTGCTGATACTTTAAAGGAAGAAATTATCTAATATGTGGTAGGAATTGGTGCTTATCTGGCTCAGTAAAGAATCTGACTGCAATGCGGGAGACATGGGCTAAGTCCCTGGGTCGGGAAGATCCCCTTGAGAAGAGAATGGCTACGCATTCCAGTATCAGTTCAGTTCAGTCTCTCAGTCGTGTCCGACTCTTTGCGACCCCATGAACCGCAGCACGCCAGGCCTCCCTGTCCATCACCAACTCACGGAGTTCACTCAAACTCATGTCCATCGAGTTGGTGATGCCACCCAGCCATCTCATCCTCATCCCCTTCTCCTGCCCTCAATCCCTCCCAGCATCAGAGTCTTTTCCAATGAGTCATCTCTTCACATGAGGTGGCCAATGTACTGGAGTTTCAGCTTTAGCATCAGTCCTTCCAATGAACACCCAGGACTGACCTTTAGAATGGACTGGTTGAATCTCCTTGCAGTCCAAGGGACTCTCAAGATTTTCTCCAACACCACAGTTCAAAAGCATCAATTCTTCAGCATTCAGCTTTCTTCACAGTCCAACTCTCACATCCATACATAACCACTGGAAAAACCATAGCCTTGACTAGACGGACCTTTGTTGGCAAAGTAATGTCTCTGCTTTTTAATATGTTATCTGCTGCTGCTAAGTCACTTCAGTCGTGTCCGACTCTGTGTGACCCCATAGATGGCAGCCCACCAGGCTCCCCCATCCCTGTGATCCTCCAGGCAAGAACACCGAAGTGGGTTGCCATTTCCTTCTCCAGCGCATGAAAGTGAAAAGCGAAAGTGAAGTTGCTCAGTCGTGTCCGACTCCTAGCAACCCCATGAACTGCAGCCTTCCAGGCTCCTCCGTCCATGGGATTTTTTTTTTTTTTTAAGGACAAAGAAAACAATTTGAATAAACAGAAATACACACATAAGATTTTTAAGGAAAACATTTAAAACAAAAATATTGTCAAAGGATTTTCAAAATAAGAATTTGGTATTACAGAAAGAGATAGTTAAATGAAGTTAGCCATTTCTTAAAATGGCATCTATCTATCATCACTATTTATTTTTCTTAAGCTCTATTTATTCCTTGTATATAGGTTTTTTAATATAAATATATTTATTTTAATTGGAAGTTAATTACTCTACAATATTGTATTGGTTTTGCCATACATGAATGAACTCCGGGAGTTGGTGATGGACAGGGAAGCCTGGCGTGCTGCGATTCATGGGGTCGCAAAGAGTCAGATACGACTGAGTGACCGAACTGAACTGAACATGAATCCGCCACAGGTATACACGTGTTCCCCATCCCGAACCCCCCTCCCTCCTCCCTCCCTGTACCATCCCTCTGGGTCGTCCCAGTGCACCAGCCCCAAGCATACACACCAAGGAAACCAGAATTGAAAGAGACACATGTACCCCAATGTTCATCATAGCACTGTTTATAATAGCCAGGACATGGAAGCAACCTAGATGTCCATCAGCAGATGAATGGATAAGAAAGCTGTGGTACATATACACAATGGAGTATTACTCAGCCATTAAAAAGAATATATTTGAATCAGTTCTAATGAGGTGGATGAAACTGGAGCTGATTATACAGAGTGAAGTAAGCCAGAAAGAAAAGCACCAATACAGTATACTAACACACATATATGGAATTTAGAAAGATGGTAACAACAACCCTGTATGTGAGACAGCAAAAGAGACACAGATGTATAGACAGTCTTTTGGACATCCATGGGATTTTCCAGGCAGGAGTACTGGAGTGGGGTGCCATGCCTTCTCTGAATATGCTATCTAGGTTGGTCATAACTTTCCTTCCAAGGAGTAAGCATCTTTTAATTTCATGGCTGCAGTCACCATCTGTAGTGATTTTAGAGCCCCAAAAAATAGTCTGACACTGTTTCCACTGTTTCCCCATCTATTTCCCATGAAGTGATGGGACCAGATACCATGATCTTCGTTTTCTGAATGTTGAGCTTTAAGCCAACTTTTTCACTCTCCACTTTCACTTTCATCAAGAGGCTTTTTAGTTCCTCTTCACTTTCTGCCATAAGGGCGGTGTCATCTGCATATCTGAGGTTATTGGTATTTCTCCCAGCAATCTTGATTCCAGCTTGTGCGTCTTCCAGCCCAGCATTTCTCATGATGTACTCTGCATATAAGTTAAATAAGCAGGGTGACAATATACAGCCTTGATGTACTTCTTTTCCTATTTGGAATCAGTCTGTTGTTCCATGTCCAGTTCTAACTGTTGCTTCCTGATCTGCATATAGGTTTCTCAAGAGGCAGGTCATGTGGTCTGGTATTCCCATCTCTTTCAGAATTTTCCACAGTTTATTGTGATCCACACAGTCAAAGGCTTTGGCATAGTCAATAAAGCAGAAATAGATGCTTTTTTGGAACTCTCTTCCTTTTTCCATGATCCAGCGGATGTTGGCAATTTGATCTCTGCTTCCTCTGCCTTTTCTAAAACCAGCTTGAACATCTGGAAGTTCATGATTCATGTATTGCTGAAGCCTGGCTTGGAGAATTATGAGCATTACTTTACTAGCATGAGAAGCAAAAAGCAAAGGAGAAAAGGAAAGATATAAGCATCTGAATGCAGAGTTCCAAAGAATAGCAAGAAGAGATAAGAAAGCCTTCTTCAGCGATCAATGCAAAGAAATAGAGGAAAACAACAGAACGGGAAAGACTAGAGATCTCTTCAAGAAAATTAGAGATACCAAGGGAACATTTCATGCAAAGATGGGCTCGATAAAGGACAGAAATGGTACCCATTCCAGTTTGGCTACCCTTTAATGGCTACCCTGTTGCCTGGAGAATTCCACGGACAGAGAAGCCAGGCGGGCCACAGTCCATGGTTTCACAAAAGAATCAGACATGACTGAGTGATTAACACTTCCAAATATACATATATACCCATTTTTAACTTTGGTGATGAAAACTGGAAAATCAGAGGAGGAGGCAAGAGGGATGTGAGAAAGGATTATTTCTTTTCCTGATTTCTTCTAAAATGTCCTTTTCTGCAAGGTAAATCTTGTTTTTCCTTTAATCATAGCAGAAAGCATTCTCCATATCAGAGAAAGTGAAGGGCAGGCCTTGAACTCTGTGCTCTATTTTCTCTCCAGCTATCCAGGTTTGTCCTCTGCCCTTCAAGGAGCTCTGTCCCTCTCTTCTCTTATTGATTCCTCCTTTCTTTGTTCATTCCTCAGTTTCTTTCTTGCCCAACACATAATGGGAGAACTTTTGCAACCTAGTACTTTATGTAGAGGCTGCTTTATTTCATTAATTTAGCAAGTGTTTATCAAGCACCTGCTGTCTGCCAGCACTGTTCTGGGTGCTGGAAATACCACAATGAACAAAGCGGAAAAAAATCCTTTCTGTTACCAAGTTCCCTTAGGGGGCCGCCAGGGAAGGTAGCGCAGAGGAAGTGCTCTCTCAGCTGACATCTGAATCATGAAAAGGAGTGAACTCAGGGGAGCACACTTGGAAGAGGTTTCCAGCCAGAGGGACCAGACCCAGAAAAAACCGCTTTGAGAGGAGCATCAGTTCCATGCATTCCAGGAAAATGAAGGAATTCCATGAGCTATTCCTGGGATTCAGTCACCCACCCATGAAGGGCACTTGTAGCTGCTAGGTCACTGGACTAGAGCCATGTCAAGAGAGAAAGACACACCCTCTGCTCAAAGTGAGAAGTTCAGATTCTAAAGGGTGGCTTCTAATTTCATTCCGAGCTATGGAGTTGGAGGTCAGGGTGGGGGATCCTGTGCTTCCAGAAAAGCAGTGTGATAGCTGTTGGCGATGGCAGAGTAGAAAGACTAGAGCCTGAGGAGCAGAGAGGGGAGGCCAGTGCAGCAGTCCGGTCTCCCAAGGTGGTGGCAAAGAACAAGAGAAAGATGAGGACTCTCTAAGAAAGGGAGAAGGGGGGCACAGTGTCTTCCAGAGAAAATGTATCAGTTTGAATGAGGAAGAATGGGGGTTAGAAATATGAAGCAAGGGAAATTAGCTTAGGACATTCTGCTCACAGAGTTCCAGAGTCGGATTAAAAGCAGTCTCA
Organism: Bos mutus; assembly: GCF_027580195.1. NCBI lineage: Eukaryota > Metazoa > Chordata > Mammalia > Artiodactyla > Bovidae > Bos > Bos mutus. Next base: position 35,721,498 of record NC_091627.1, read on the forward strand.
AGAGAGAGACCTAAACACCTGGGGGACCAACGGCCTGGAGCCAACACACAGATAGGTGTACTTACCTGTATACTTATCTGAGTCACACATATAGTCACACACTCGTGCAGCCATCACAGGTGCCTTTTCCTCGTGTGCCAGGTTGAGGGAAAGGAGCACAAATATTGGATTGGCCAAAAATTTTGTTCAGGTTTTTGTATAACTTCTTATGGAAAAACTCAAATGAGCTTTTTAGCCATCTCAATACCTTTTTTTATACAGAAGGCAGGAGGACCAGTTCATTCTTTCAGACTGCATCCTCAGTGCCTTTTAACCTGTGTTCCCCTTCAGTAAAACATGGAAGTCACAAGTGTGGGTGTGTGCTCAGTCGGTAAGTCATGTCCGATTCTTTGGGACCCCATGAACCGTAGCCACCAGACTTCTCTGTCCGTGGGATTTTCCAGGGAAGAACACAGGAGTCGGTTGCCATGTCCTCCCCCAGGGGATCTTCCAGACCCCAGGATGGAATGTACGTGTCTTATATCTCCTGCGTTGGCAGGAGTGTTCTTTATCTGCCGAGACACAGTGGAAGCCCAAATGTCACACATTACCTCTCAAAGCTATTTGAAACTTCAAAGGAGAAATAGTAACCAAAAACAAACCAAGGTAATTTCAGAATGTTTCTTCAAGCTACGTATATCCCCTCTGCCCAGATTTTGGTCTGCCCCTTTCTGATTTAGAGGCTTTCCATCAGGATCTCTGCTGAGTTGTTGAGACTGAAAGAGTGGCCACACCTGCACACCAGCCTCGGGCTGCGTTCATTAACACAAAAGAGAAAAGGAAAAGGCAACAACTTAGTGGACTGCCAAAGCTTGTCTTTAAAAATACGTAGATGGGTTGAGTCAGGGAAGGAGAAGGACCCTGGGGTAAAGAGAGAGCTTACCTGGCTTCAGAGAGCAAAGCTAGGACCAGGAACTAAAATTTTCAGGAAAAAAGTTTCCTGGAAAAAAAAAAAAAAAAAGATCTCACTAAAGATGCTAAAGATCAGAACTTTCTGACAGTAGATGAACTGCAGGTGGGCTGGGTTGCAAGCAGGAGCCTGCCCTGGGTCAAGGTCCCTTCCAACACTTTTGTTCTATTATTTGGTTTCTATCTTCACACCATGAGTGCAGCACTGAGTGAGGGTGTTCACAAAGATTTTTGTTTTCTTTCTGTTCAGGAAGTCGATTAAAAAGAAATATCAGCTTCATTAGCCATTAGGGAAATACAAAGCAAAATCCCAATGAGACACCACTTACCACTCACTACGATGGTTATAACAAAAAAGATAGACCCTAATGAATGTTGATGAGGATTGTGTAGAAACCAGAACCTTCATGTATTACTGGTGGTGATCTCAGAGAAATAGCAGTGGGCGGTCCTGAACAGAGATCTTGGTTCCCTGCCCAGGACTTGAACCTGCGTAGCCTGTATGGAAAACCAAGAATCCTAGTCGCTAGACTACCAGGGGCTAGAAGCTAGAAGCAAAGTGGCCCTGGTCCTTGCCCCTGTTTGAAAGCAAGAATGTTTCAAGGAGGGAAAAACTGTTAAAACAGGTGTTGTTGTTCAGTTGCTAAGTCATGTCCGACTCTCTGCAACCCCTTCGACTGCATCACACCAGGCCTTCCTGTTCCTCACTATCTCCAGGAGTTTGCCCCAAGTTCATGTCCATTGAATCAGTGATGCCATCCAACAATCTCATCCTCTGTTGCCCTATTCTCCTTCTGTCCTCAATCTTTCCCAGCATCAGGGTCTTTTCCAATGAGTAAAAGCAGGTACAAAGTTTCTTATTAGAGATAGAGCACAAGAAATGGGAGCATATACAGAGAAAACAGTTTATTTAAGACAGAAGCAAGGCAGAAAAACACACCCCGAGAGAAAGGGCATGGGCGTCCTCTCTAATGAGGAGGAACACAGTAAAGAGGCAGTTAAATTATTTATATAAGACAGTTCTTCTGGGTATTTGTTTACCTTTCGCCAATTATCTCACTTCTCTTTTCACACCTGAGTGGTCCTGGAATCCTTCCCAACATGCATGTGCTACTTTTTGCTAAGATGGCTCCCACTGCAGAGGCCTGTGGCAGTATGTCCACACTTACTATGGGGTGGTACTCCCTACCTTTTTGACCCCCAAGGAGCCTTCCTGCACATGTACAGACTGGGAAGTGTTCTTTGACCTCGGGTGTGGTCATCTCATCTCTTTACTTCAGCTGAGCTCAGCTCCTGCCATTAACTTTGTCCTTGGAGTGTCTGGGGAAAACGAAACTTCAGTTTTACTCCACTTGACAAACATCAGCTGTCCGACCGAGAGGCCCATCTGTCTCCTACCTCAGTGGGAATGTAAGATGGTATAGCCTCTTTGGAAAACAGTCTGGCAATTCCTCAAAATGTTGAACATAGAGTTGTCATATGACTCAGCAATTTCATTCCTAGGTATATACTTAAGAGAAACGAAAACATAAGTCCACACAAAAACTTGTACATGAGTTTTCATAGCAGTATTATTCATAATAACTGAAAACAACTCAAATATACATTGGAAACAATTGAAATGCCCATCAACTGATGAATGGCTAAATAAAGTGTGGTATATACATATAATGGGATGTTATCCAGCAGCAAAAGGGAATGAAGTCTTGATACATGTTACAATGTCGGTGAACCTTGAAAACACTGTAAGTGAAAGAAGCCAGTCATGAAAGACCACATATTATAGGATGCCAGCTATGTGAAATGTCCAGAATAGGCTCATCCATAGAGACAGAAGACATAAGTTGATTAGTGGTTGTCTAGGTCTGGGGACGAGAAGGAAGGGTGAAGAATAGAGAGAGAGGAGTTGGGCAGGAAATAGGAAGTGACTGCTAATGGCTACACAGTTTCCTTTTGGAATAATGAAAATACTCTAAAGCTGATTGTGATGATGGTTGAGCAACTATGCAAATAAACAAACAAAAAAACCCTCACAGCTAACACAACATTGTAAATTAACTATTGTTGTTGTTGTTGTTTAGTCACTAAGTCATGACTAACTCTTTGTGACCACATGGACTGTAGCTCACCAGGCTTCCCTGTCCTTCACCATCTCCCAGAATTTGCTCAAACTCATGTCCATTGAGTCAGTCATGCCATCCAACCATCTCTTCCTCTGTCATCCTTAAACTGCCTTCAATCTTTCCCAGCATCAGGGTCTTTTCCAGTGAATTGGCTATTTGCATCAGGTGCCAAAGTATAGGAGCTTCAGCGTCAGTCCTTCCAATGAATACTCAGGGTTGATTTCCTTTAGGATTGACTGGTACGATCTCTTTGCTGTCCAAGGGATTCTCAAGAGCCTTCTCCAGTGCCACAGTTCAAAAGCATCAGTTCGTGCTCAGCCTTCTTTATGGTCCAACTCTCACATCCGTACATGACTATTGGAAAAACCATAGCTTTGACTATATAGATCTTTGTCAGCAAAGTAATGTCTCTGCATTTTAATACTCTGTCCAGGTTGATCATAGCTTTTCTTCCAAGGAGCAAGCTTTATACTTTAATTTAAAAAATCACCTGACATTAAAGAAAGAAATTGATAAATTTTTAAAAATTGACAAGTACACAATGATAAAAATGTATAGTATGTGGATTATATTAATATCTCAATAAGACTGCTAAAAAAAAAAAAACAAAACAGAATGCTGTCACCAAGTTCAAAATGCAAATTGATTGATGTATCCCAGACCAGTTTAGATTTCACTGTCAATACATAGGGGGCAGTGGGAGAGATAGAAAGAGAGGATCAAGAGAGAAGGAAAGAAAGAAGGGGAAGAGGGTATAAAAGAAAAAGAAAAAAGAACTATTCTCACAGCACAATGGGAAGTAGATTTTTAGCATAAATATTATTTGTAATTTGCTAATTAAAGCAGGATCTTTATCATGTAAATATGTACTTCTGAATTCTGACACCAGAGGTGTTTTTAAGATGACTCATTCTGAGTTTTCCCCTGAGACCCAAACAACAGAGCACTCTGAGCTGCACCTAGTGTTTAGCACGTGTGCGCACACACACACATACATACAAACTTAATGAAAGACTGTCCCCAAGGAAAAGAAATGCAAAAAAGCAAAATGGCTGTCTGAGGAGGTCTTACAAATAGCTGTGAAAAGAAGGGAAGCGAAAAGTAAAGGAGAAAAGGAAAGATATACCCATTTGAATGCACAGTTACAAAGAATAGCAAGGAAAGATAAGAAAGCCTTCCTCAGATCAGAGCAAAGAAATACAGGGAAACAGCAGAATGGGAAAGACTAGAAATCTCTTCAAGAAAATTAGAGATACCAAGGGAACATTTCATGCAAAGATGGGCTCAGTAAAGAACAAAAATGATAGGGACCTAACAGAAGCAGAAGATATTAAGAGGAAGTGGTAAGAATACACAGAAAAACTGTACAAAATAGATCTTCACCAGATAATCACAATGGTGTGATCACTCACCTAGAGCCAGACATCCTGGAATGTGAAGTCAAGTGGGCCTTAGGAAGCATCACTACAAACAAAGCTAGTGGAGGTGATGGAATTCCAGTTGAGCTATTTCAAATCCTGAAAGATGATGCTGTGAAAGTGCTGCACTCAATATGCCAGCAAATTTGGAAAACTCAGCAGTGGCCACAGGACTGGAAAAGGTCAGTTTTCATTCCAATCCCAAAGAAAGGCAATGCCAAAGAATGCTCAAACGACCGCACAATTGTACTCATCTCACACGCTAGTAAAATAATGCTCATAATTCTCCAAGCCAGGCTTCAACAATATGTGAACTGTGAACTTCCAGATGTTCAAGCTGGTTTTAGAAAAGGCAGAGGAACCAGAGATCAAATTGCCAACATCCACTGGATCATCGAAAAAGCGAGACAGTTCCAGAAAAAAAATCTATTTCTGCTTTATTGATTATGCCAAAGCCTTTGACTGTGTGGATCACAATAAACTGTAGAAAATTCTGAAATAGATGGAAATACCAGACCACCTGACCTGCCTCTTGAGAAACCTGTATGCAGGTCAGGAAGCAACAGTTAGAACTGGACATGGAACAACAGACTGGTTCCAAATAGGAAAAGGAGTTCGTCAAGGCTGTATATTGTCACCCTGCTTATTTAACTTATATGCAGAGTACATCATGAGAAACACTGGATTGGAAGAAGCACAAGCTGGAATCAAGATTGCTGGGAGAAATATCAATAACCTCAGATATGCAGATGACACCACCCTTATGGCAGAAAGTGAAGAAGAAATAAAGAGCCTCTTGATGAAAGTGAAAGTGGAGAGTGAAAAAGTTGGCTTAAAGCTCAACATTCAGAAAATTAAGATCATGGCATCCAGTCCCATCACCTCATGGCAAATAGATGGGGAAACAGTGGAAACAGTGTCAGACTTTATTTTTCTGGGCTCCAAAATCACTACAGATGGTGATTTCAGCCATGAAATTAAAAGACACTTACTCCTTGGAAGGAAAGTTATGACCGACCTAGACAGCATATTAAACAGCAGAGACATTACTTTGACAATAAAGGTCTGTCTAGTCAAGGCTATGGTTTTTCCAGTGGTCATGTATGGATGTGAGAGTTGGACTATAAAGAAAGCTGAGTGCCGAAGAATTGATGCTTTTGAACTGTGGTGTTGGAGAAGACTCTTGAGAGTCCCTTGGACTGCAAGGAGATCCAACCAGTCCATTCTAAAGGAGATCAGTCCTGGGTGTTCACTGGAAGGACTGATGTTGAAGCTGAAACTCCAATACTTTGGCCACCTCATTTGAAAACCTGACTCATTTGAAAAGAACCTGATACTGGGAAAGATTGACGGAAGGAGAAGGGGACGACAGAGGATGAGATGGTTGGATGGCATCACCAACTCGATGGACATGGGTTTGGGTGGACTCCGGGAGTTGGTGATGGACAGGGAGGCCTGGCGTGCTGCGGTTCATGGGGTCGTAAAGAGTCAGACACGACTGAGCAACTGAACTGAACTGAATTAAAGCAAGATCTCTATCATATAAATATGTACTTCTGAATTCTGACACCAGAGGTGTTTTTAAGATGATTTATTCTGAGTTTTCCCCTGATACCCAAACAACAGAGCACTCTGAGCTGCACCCAGTGTTTAGCACACACGCACGTGCACACACCCACACACACACTAATGAGGAAAGGCCTCTGTCCCCGACTCCCCAAGATCCATCACTTCATGCTGGCTCAGCGCAACCCACGATGCTAAACATTTCTCCTTGAGATAACACTATCCTGAACTCATGGACCGGTTCTGTACCTCTTTTCCTCTCTGTCTTCTGAATAAAAAGTTTGTGTGTTGTTGCGCTGCCCATATTAGAAATAAAAACTACTTTGGGAAGATTTGAGTGTCAGAAGCTCTAAGAAAAGACGAATTAAGTTGTCAAACCCTTCTTTTCAGAATATGAATGCAATAGATTCTTGTATAATGAAGTATCATTATCCAGGGGTGCTGAGAATCCCTTTTCTTTCTCCTCTTTGTGTTCCGTCTCATAGTCCTGGAGGTACTTGAGAATTATATGACACTTGTAACAATTGTACAGGTGACTTAAAATATTTCACAGAAGCAAACCATTCATATTACTTTAAAAATGTAAATATGTAGAAGTAGCTGCATTAAACATAATACTGATTCTTTATATTGATAACTAGATGGGTATGGACGGAGGAGCCTGGAAGGCTGCAGTCCATGGGGTCGATAGAGTCGGACATGACTGAGCGACTTCACTTTCACTTTTCACTTTCATGCATTGGAGAAGGAAATGGCAACCCACTCCAGTGTTCTTGCCTGGAGAATCCCAGGGATAGGGGAGCCTGGTGGGCTGCCATCTCTGGGGTCGCACAGAGTCGGACACAACTGAAGCGACTTAGCAGCAGCAGCAGCAGATGGATATTAAACACAAAGATTGCAATCATTTAAATTTATAAATATATTTATTAAGATTTAATAAAATATTCAGTTAAATTTAAAAGTCCAACTATATTTAAATAATTTTATTTAAAATGGTGTATTCATGTATTATTTTCACATTTTGACTTTAATTTTAACAGATAATACAAATAGTTTAAAGCAGTCACTTTTTGAAAATATTCTAAGTAATTATAATTTAAAATGTACATTCATTTTAAATTACATTTTGATAACATGTACTCAAATTTTGAACATTTTGAATGAGATTGCACTTTATTTTTAATTTGTTATTACTGTCAGTTGAACACAAATTACATGAAAATCTTTAAGAACATAATCGGGAATTCCCTGGTGGTCTAATGGTTAGGATTCTGAGTTTTCACTGCCCTAGGCCTGGGTTTAATCCCTGGTAAGGGAACTAAGATCTCGCAAGCCATGCAACATGACCTAAATAAATAAACAAACAAATAAAATATGGCTCTATTTTTTATTTTTAAAACAAGAACATAGTAATTTTGCTGAAATCAAGAAAATGTTGCAAAATAAATGAATGATTTATGGATTACTTATGTCTTTTGTCACTCTTACAAAATGTCACTAGCTCATCCAAATTCCTTTATTAAACTGTTCCATCATAGCTCAGTTGGTAAAGAATCTGCCTGCAATGCAGGAGACCACGGTTCGATTCCTGGGTCCAAAAGATCCCCTGGAGAAGGGATAGGCTACCCACTCCAGTATTCTTGGGTTCCCCTTGTCACTCAGCTGGTAAAGAATCTGCCTGCAGTGTGGGAGACCTGGGTTCGATCCCTGGGTTGGGAAGATCCCCTAGAGAAGGGAAAGGCTACCCACTCCAGTATTCTGGCCTGGAGAATTCCATGGACTGCATAGAGTCAGACACGACTGAGCAACTTTCACTTTCACTTTACATGCCCAAGCAGACAAACAACATACATTTTTTAAACACCCACATTTGAAAATTCTTCTAGGTACAATCCCCTGTAATGTATAGCCAGCAAAGCAACCATGACATCCCCTCATTTTCTTGGCTAAATTTAGAAGCATATATTTTCAGAACATGAAATTAAATTACACAGGTCATAGGACAAATGAATAGTATGCCATGTGTGGTTAATTACACTTAGTTCTAAAGAACAAAGTCATCCTAGCCTCTATATAAATGTGTGTGTATAGTTATTTCATTTTGAAATGTCAAAGGGTTACTTGGTTTCAAGAGGAAAATGGATAAGCACAAAGATATTTATGTAATACTGGAAAAAAATATCCCTTAAGAGAATGTAATGTTTAATTCTTTATTGCTTTCTTTTGTCCTGTGGCTGGCTTATAAATATGCAATGCACAATTCTTTGTGCCACTGAAATTAAGGGTTCACAATATTTTTAGTCTTTTCAGAGAAAAGAACCAAATAATTAAGATACAGAAAAGATATGATTGTTTCCCAACAGTTACTAAATCTGATGAACCATTATAGTCATAAGATACACAGAATTACATTTAATCTTTTTCCATGAGATAACCTGTACTTTTAACTTCAAACCAGATGCTGTTTTCATCTACCCTTAATACTTCAGACTTCAAAAGGAAAACATTTCTGAAATACTTGAATCAAAGCCACTTGTCTGCCTAGTTTTTATTTCTACTGTAATTAAAGCAAGGAACTTAATTGTGAGTGAACTCATTCTAATACTTCAATAAGACAAAAATAAGCAAGCCATATTGTTAATAGCAATGATCGAAGTGATACCTCTGGGCAGTCTAGCAAATGCTTACCTGTGACTTGGAGTGTTCACCGGTTTTGAGGGAAATTTTGCTCTGCCATGTTCTGGGAGATCAGAGACAGTTTTCCTCTCAATATTTTTTCCCTCTGTTGCCCTAGGACTTATGTTCTAGCTTATTCCGGTTGGTTTAACAAGCATCACTGGACCCTTATTGTCAGACACTGTGCTGAATGTTAGGAATTCAAAGATAAAGACTACAGTCTTTGGGGTCAAAAAGCCCAATCTAGAGGATTCAGATAATGGGAATACTGTGTGATATGTATTCTCTGCTAGAGGCGTGAGTATGGTCTAGCCCAACCTACAGATTTTGAGTCCAGAGGAGGGAATCATTTACTTCATCTGGATAACTCCTCTAGGGTCCATTCAAACTATAAAATGTATATGATTCTAGTTGGTTTATATGTATATGATTCTAGGTTTCTTATTATTTCAGCTGAGGCATTTAACAGACCTTCTCCAGTGCTGACATCAAAATTGGTCTTACAGCCTCTTCCAAGCTTCTCTTAATGTTTTCCTTATGTTATTAACCTGCCTAAAACCCCACAGTTACTTTTTATCCAAAGAGGGCTGTTTTGAGAGTGCAGTACCCCTTCAGCCTGATTTGGTGGAGTAAATCTTTGTCATCTTACTCAAGTTACTTTCCACAGACTCAAACTTTAAAGACTTTACTTGTCTTTGATCCTTTTTAAATGAATACAAGTCTGAGACTTAACTCCTGTCTTCTATTTCGGAAAAGAGAGGCCTCAAATTGGTTCTATCCTGTGATTTGTTGGGCAGCTTCTTGCCAGTGTCTGAGGCTGGTCACAGTCTCAGTTTCTTGGTTTGCATCATGCAAGTGCATAGGGTTTGCTGATTCAGGAATCATTCTGTTCTTTGTAGCCCTTCTGCTGGCCACTTCTAAACAAGTAGAACCATCTTCCAGCTTGAGTTGTAAAACTCACATTTTGTTTTGCTTTCTTGAGGAGTTTTCAAGAAGACCCAAGGTAAAATGAGATGAATTGTAAATCAGTGAATTTCAAATGGGAGTAAGGAGGGATAAGAGCTTTTTCAAACCACACAGCACCCCTCTGCCCATCCCTGTCCACTGCTGCATCTGAGAAGAATGACTGCTGGAGAAAGTGATAATAGCAGATTAGAACCTGGAGGCCAAGTTTCCTTTACATTTCTGTCACCAGCTCCCCAGATGTTCTGTGATCCTAGTTTGCCTTCTGGTCAATAGACTAATCTGTTCATCTCTATATTTTGAATTCAAATAAATAAAAAATTTAAGTGAAATCTCAAAGAATGAAATATATATTGAAAAAGCTATCATAGAAAAAATATATGTACTTCGACTGTCTACTGTACTTAATCCCCAAAACAAATGGCAGAGTTGATTGAATTGGGTTCATTCAGTAAGCCTCATTTCCCTCTCAAAGAAGCAGACATTCAGTTGTAGCTGGAGGATGCAGTTTCAGAATGATGCCATTCATTTCCTGGGATGCATTTTGAGGTGTGTTATCCAAACTCCTAGGGCATATATCCCTTTACTCAAGGGATAGTAGAATGCTGACAGGGCCCAGCAGAGCCAGGCAGTTACAGACCCACAGTGGGTGAGGGTGTAGCTTGGAGACCCTCATGAAAAGTCTCAGAGAGCCTTTGAATTTGGTACTCTCTACCAGTTACCTGAGTTCATCTCATTCCTGGCCAAAGGCATTTTTCTCCTTAGCTTTCTCTAAAAGTCTCACCTTGCCCTGCCTCCCTCTCCACTTTAGTTCTAAAAATCCTTGTTCTCCCTAGTGTTCTAAGAGGCAATAGCTCTTGTCTGGCCCCTGAAATCCTTGTTCCTCTCTCGGACCTGCCTATCTTTATGGCTTTGTTGCTGTTCAGTCACTAAATCATGTCCGACTCTTTGAGACCCCATGTACTGCAGCACACCAGGCTTCCCTATCCTTCACTATCTCCTGGAGTTGTTCAAACTCTGTCTATTGAGTTTGTGATGCTACCCAAGCATTTTAGCCTCTGACACCCTCTTCTCCTGTCCTCAATCTTTCCCAGCATCAGGATCCAATGAGTCGGCTCTTCACATCAAGTGTCTGACTATCTTTATGGCTAGCAAAATCTTATTTATTATCAGGCCATTCACAGAAAAGAAATGTGTCAACCCATGGTCTAAAGCAGCCATGGCTCCTCTGCAGGGATCCAGCAACACCATCACTCCTGGCCTCTCATCTTTCCCTTGTTCAACATCCCCTCAGGAAGTCATATGAGCTGTATTACTGTTGAACTTGGGAGAAGGAACAGAGCTTAGGTCAGCCCTTATTTCCACAGAGCCAGCCTGTCACAGCAGGATAAATTCTGGTCTATTCTCTGCTATGTAGTACAGGGCCAACAATCACTCTGCTCTAGAACTTTGTCTCAGGATAGACTCCAACTAACCCAAGCTCATAGAGACTGCTATATAGCCAGAATTCAAGCTTATTCTATTTTAGTGATAAATGTAATCAGCTAGCCAATGGCCCCTCACATCAGCAGATTGGGGCATTTGCTCCCTGTAGTCAGGGAGCAAAGTGATTTAAATTCTGTATTTACAGCATCACAACTGAACAGGGAGAAGTAGGGCAATGATCTATCAAAGGATACATTTGCCACAGAGACAAAAGAGCTCATATTCTTGGGCCAAGGCCCATTCTCTCCCAAAGAGCATTTGGGAAGCTGCTACCAACTTTGGTTTCCTAGGCTTTGGTTTTCTATGCTATAGGCTGACCGCACCTCTGCCCACCACCTCTGTTCATCCAGGTTTTCTCCAAACCATCAATTAATTTTACACTTGTTAAATTAACAGTTACTTTCTGGTGCTTGCTAACCTGAGATTACCCCCTAGGTCTCCTTGGCTGAATTTATAGGTGTTTCCAAAGTTTTCAGTTACATACTGATTATCTATCTTCTTACTTCAATTGACTTACCACGATCTGTGTGTGTGTGTGTCTTACTCATTTAACTCCCAGAGGCAACCTCATTTCCTACTTCCAGGTTTCCTTGGAAGCCATTACTCCATTTACTGCCAACAAAGGCATTTTTGAGCTCTCTGGAAAGAAAGCTTTCAGTGTAATTGTTTTATTATACTTTAAAACTTAACTACCTGAATTCAAGCACTTAAGCAGTTTTTGCTGATTTCATATTGTAATAACTTATTATAATATGAGCTAATGATGACAAATACCTTGTAAAGCCTCTCAGTATAACTCATCTGGTTTTTAACCACTGTTAGTCTTATGCCATAAACTCAGCACATCTCTAAGATCTCTGATTTGTTTCCAAAGAAGATGGATAAAAATATTTGACTCTTGAGCAAAGAAAAGCTAGCTGGATGCCTTCTACAATCAGAATCAGTCTCAGATCAGAAGCATCTACCCCCACTGTCTCCCTTTTTTTCCTCACTAAAAGGCACTGTAGCTTTAACAGTGAAAACATGATAGATTATTCTTGACCTAATGGGTCTTGCATTCTAGTTGAGGGAGACAGACTATAAAAAAGAAAAAATAATAAATATGAAAAATAGCAGCACCTGGTAATTGCTACAGAAAACAAAACTGAATAATGTAATAGATGGAGGTCATCAGTTTAAGCTGAAACCTCAACAAAAAGTAGGAGCCAATTATAGGAAAATAAGGGTAAAGAACATTGCCAGAGAGGAGACCTGAGATAGGCCTGAAAGGAGAAACAGACTTGGTGAGCGAGGGAAGAGAAAGAAGGCTGGAGGGTGGCTGGTGAGGAGGAGAGTGGGAATCAGAATAAGACTTCCATCTAGAGCACAGAATGGGGAATGTGTCAAGGGCAAATACCGTGATAATTTCCTCAGTTAGAGGGACTGTGGAAACTGTAACTGCCTTACCCTGCCTTATGTTTTCACTCTATCTTAAAAATATGTAATAAACAAAATGTGGGTGTATAACATGGGTTTATTCAGTCTCCATAGCATTATCTCTGGCCAAATTCATCTGTAAGTCTTCATAAGATTTATCAGATGATACCCATGTTCCAAACAAATGAAATGATGTTTGAGAAGAGCAAAAGGGCAAGGATGTTAAAAATTCATCACCATGGCCCTCAAGATCTCAGCAGTCACAGGTGGTTAAAAACCAAGTGCAGAAAAGTAAGGCCCAAGTGAATGACTTGTTATGAATTGTTTCACTAAATTTGATGAAATTATTCCTTTGTGGAGGGATGGAGGTATCAGGATTCTGGGTCCCAGAATGTGTCTTCCAGCTCAGTGGGACCAAGGAAAGGATAAGTCAGGCCTCAAAATGTATGTTGGCCCTGAAGTTTGCAGGTTTGTAAACTCATTGTTCTCAGTTCATTTGTGAGAGAGCTGGCTCTGGGGAACTGATTCACATTAATCAGAGTTATAATAGACTAATTAATAAAGTATAATGCCATTTATTCATTACCTATGAGAGTTATAACTACCAACTGAAATTCATATATTTGGTCAGCACACACTCTTCCTGGTAGAAAAATCTATTTAAGAAATCAAATTAAAGTCAGATGGCTAAAAGTTAAATATGGAAGCTGAACAAATCGAGTTGGATATTTGGAAAGGCAATATTCATTAAGGAGTGTTTTCTCTTTACAAGGACATACAGTCCTAGCTGGGCAAATGATCTACTGTTCAGCTGGACAGGGAAGGCCAGTGTTGGAGAAACACTGGCAAATTTCTAATCCCAGTCTCTCTTTTTTTCTAGAACTGGGCCACTGATTCCCAGAGGGTGGTCTGAAGGCCACCTACAGAAAGTACTCCTTGGGTAGTTATTAAAAATGCATATTTCAGGCCCTGTCCCATACTTCTGAATCAGAATCTATAGTCTTGGGCTGGGAATACTGATTTCAATTATTTTTCTGTGGAACTGTAAGCACATCAAAGTTTTGAAAACCACTGCTAACTGCTAGGCTATACAGCCTTAGGTAAGTTAGTTACTTAACTTCTCCAAGACTTAGTTTATTTGTCTGTAAAACAGGGATAATAATAGGTCCTATCTTCCAGAGCTATTGCAGGGATCAAATGAGTCAAGACATGTAAAGCCCTTAGAACAGTGTCTGGCACCTAGTAAGCCCTTGGTACCCGCTTCCTGTCATCATTATTACCACGATTATTGTCATCACCTTCATTGTCATTATTTGGCTTGCCACATTCTTGTTTGCTTACCAGATTTTACTTTTTTTTAATTAAGCAAAGCCAAGTTTATTGGTTATTATTGGAAGGAAGACCATACCCTTGACAGAGTCTTAGAAACATCTCCCAGATTGTTTTTCAGTGATGACAGTTCAGGATTTCTGCTTCTTAAATGATGGAAAAGATGGTATCCTAAGCCACTTCTAAATCACGAATCAGTTCAGTTCAGTCCAGTCGCTCAGTTGTGTCCAACTCTTTGCAACCCCATGAATTGCAGCACGCCAGGCCTCCCTGTCCATCACCAACTCCTGGAGTTCACTCAGACTCATGTCCATCGAGTCAGTGATGCCATCCAGCCATCTCATCCTCTGTCGTCCCTTTCTCCTCCTGCCCCTAATCCCTCCCAGCATCAGAGTCTTTTCCAATGAGTCAACTCTTCGCATGAGGTGGCCACAGTATTGGAGTTTCAGCTTTAGCATCAGTCCTTCCAAAGAACACCCAGGACTGATCTCCTTTAGAATGGACTGGTTGGATCTCCTTGCAGTCCAAGGGACTCTCAAGAGTCTTCTCCAACACCACAGTGCAAAAGCATCAATTCTTCAAGCGCTCAGCTTTCTTCACAGTCCAACTCTCACATCCATATAGGACTACTGGAAAAGCCATAACCTTGACTAGATGAACCTTTGTTGGCAAAGTAACGTCTCTGCTTTTGAATATGCTATCTGGGTTGGTCATAACCCTCCTTCCAAGGAGTAAGTGTCTTTTAATTTCATGGCTGCAATCACCATCTGCAGTGATTTTGGAGCCCCCAAAAATAAAGTCTGACACTGTTTCCACTGTTTCCCTATCTATTTCCCATGAAGTGATGGGACCAGATGCATCAGGGTGGATTTATTTTCCAGAAAGTTTCTAATGGCATCCACAGTATTTGAATTCAAGTTTATTTTGATCTCAGAATTTGGTACATCCTTGCCCCTGCTTTGAAAGTTAGGTTGCATCTTACTTGGGGCTAAAAGTTATCTGTCCACTGGCAACAGCAACATATCAAGTTATATAAAGTCATTTCTTTAAATGTTGTCACTTACCATGAATTACCCTCATCTTTACACCTTCCTTTACAAAATGAACACAATGTAGAAACAGAGTTCTCTCATCTAGAAATTGTTGAGTGAAATCTCTTACAGTATGGAGGTCTTAAAAATCTAAAAACAGAATCTAAGAATAGAACTATCATATGACTGAGCAATTCTACTCCTGGGCATATATCTGGAAAAGATGAAAACTCGAATCTAAAAGGATACATGTACCCTAATGTTCATAGCAACATTATTTACAATAGCCCAAACAAAGAAACAACCCAAATGCCCATCAACAGATGATTGGTTTAAGAAGATGTGGGATGTGTATGTGTGTGTACACACACACACACACACACACACACACAATGGAATATTACTCAGACATAAAAAATAATGAACCATTGCCATTTGCAGCAACATGGTTGGACCTAGAGAATATCATTTTAATTGAAGTAAGACAGAGAAAGACAAATATTTATATGATATCACTTTTACGTGGAATCTAAAAAATAATACAAATAAATCTATATAAAATAGAAACAGACTCACAGACATAGAAGTCTGTTTACCTTATGGTTACCAAAGGGGAAGGAGTCGGGTAAATAAACTCAGAGTATGGAATTAAGAAGACTGCCATACATAAAATAGGTAAGCAACAAGGGTTTACTGCGTAACACAGGGAACAATATTCAATTTCTTGTAATAACCTATTATGGTTATTACAAGTGGCTTCCCTGGTGGCTCAGTGGTAAAGAATCTGCATGCCAATTCAGGTAGACACAGGAGACACAGGTTCAATCCCTGGGTCAGGAAGATATTCTGGAGGATGAAATAGCAACCCACTCCAGTATTCTTGCCTGGGAAATCCCATGGACAGGGGAGCCTGGTAGGCTACAGTCTATGGGGTCACAAAAGAGTTGGACTTGACTCACTGACTAGACGACAACAACAGCAAAACTATAATGGAAAAATAATTTGAAAGAAAAAACAATGTACATATACAAAACTGACTCACTTTTCTGTATACCTGAAACCAGCACGGTCCTGTAAATCAACTATACTTCACTTTAAAAAGATAAAATAAAGTTGTTGAAAAATGAATACATTTTTGCTAAAACAAAAGCTGAGTCTAACCTGGTAAAGAAAAAGGGAAGGTATACTCTGGGTTTAGCCAGGGCTTAACTCCTCTGACTTCCTTTATGTCCAATCTGCTTCCCAGGGCTGGGTCTCTGCCATTGTAATCAGTAAAGATTCTCGTCCTTCCCTCTCACTTTTACGCACCAGTAAACTGTGAGCCTACACTACCCATTGATCTGCAGTGGAGGGAACAGCCTGAGTTACTGATGACAAGCATGGGCTCAAACAGCTTGCTGAGAGCGAGCCATGCCTACCAGACTCGCAGTGCTCCACTTGGCTCTCCCCCATGTCACTCACGTGCTGGTTTCTGCTAAACATAGCCCAGTTCCCAGGTCACCAGCTGGCAAGGCTCTGAACTATTTTTAGTTGGGTCCAGGGCTCAGGGCACTAAATTGGGATAGGTAGCTGAGATACTGCTCTGGCTTTTAAAAATAATAACTTCTATTTTTCTCTTGTTACAATTTATCATGACTTCATTTTAGACTTTTTGGAAAATATTCCTGAGGAAAAGGTGAGAACATTGAAAACACGTAGCAAAAAGAGAAAAATTAAAATTTCCCTGATTTTAGGGCAATACTCTTCATTGAGGTGCTATATCTATACATAGTAAAGCATACTAATCTTAAATGTACATTTTCGTTCATTATGTAAGTGTGTACTTCTCTAACCCAAACCCAGATCAACATTACAGATATTCCAGCACCCCAGAAAGTTCTCGCTTGTTCCTCTGCAGTCAATATCCCTATGCTTCACACATCTATAATTCCTATCTTTTATTGCTTTTGATTTATCTATTTTTGATTTTCATATAAATGGAATCATATAGTATATACTTTTTTTTTTTGGCCACACAGCACAGCTTATGCAATCTTAGTTCCCTGATCAGGGATCGAACCTGCACCCTCTGCATTGCAAGCACAGAGTCTTAACTACTGGACCACCAGGGAAGTCCCCATCATCATGGTTTTCTTTTATATCTCTCTATATATAGGAGAAGGGAATGGCAACCCACTCCAGTATTCTTGCCTGGAGAATTCATGGACAGAGGAGGCTGGCAGGGTATGGTCCATGGGTTGCAAAGATTTGGACACAACCGAACGACTAACACACACACACACACATAATTTTTACCTATTTATTTATTTTTGGCTATATTAAGTCTTCGCTGCTGCATGGACTTTTCTCTAGTTGCGGTGAGCTGGGATCAGGGGGGCGGCGATCACAGCCTACTCTAGTTGCAACGCGTGGACTTCTCATTGCGGTGGCTTCTCTTGTCGTGGAGCATGGGCTCTAAGGTGCACAGTCTTCAGCAGCTTCGGCATGTGGGCTCAGCAGTTGTAGCTACCTGGCTCTAGAGCCCAAGCTCAATACTTGTGGCACAGGGGCTTAGTTGCTTTGCAGCATGTGATGTCTTCCCAGACCAAGGATCAAACCCGTGTCTCCTGCATTGGCTGGCAGATTCTTTACCACTGAGCCATCAGGGAAGCCCTCATCATGGTTTTCATTTGCATTTCCCTAGTGATTAATGCAGAGAAGGCAATGGCACCCCACTCCAGTACTCCTGCCTGGAAAATCCCGTGGACGGAGGAGCCTGGTAGGCTGCAGTCCATGGGGTTGCTAGGAGTCGGACACGACTGAGCGACTTCACTTTCACTTTTCACTTTCCTGCATTGGAGAAGGAAATGGCAACCCACTCCAGTGTTCTTGCCTGGAGAATCCCAGGGATAGCGGAGCCTGGTGGGCTGCGGTCTATGGGGTCGCACAGAGTTGGACACGACTGAAGCGACTTAGCAGTAGCAGCAGCAGTGATTAATGATGCTGAGTACTTTTTCAGACACTTATTGGACATTTGAACAATCTCATCTGAAAAATGCTGGTTCAAATCTTTGGCCCATTTTAAAAATTGAGTTGTTCGCCTTTTTTCTTATTGGTTTATAGAATTCAAGCTATTTGTTGGATAGTTGGATATCTATCTATCTGTGTCTCTATCGATCTATTTCCTCTTGGTCTGTGACTTGCCCTTTCACAAAACTTATTAATTTTAAGGAAGTCAAATTTATCAGTCTTTTCTTTTATGATTGCTGCTGCTGTTGCTGCTAAGTCACTTCAGTCATGTCCGACTCTTAGCGACCCCATGTACTGCAGCCTATCAGGCTCCTCCGTCCATGGGATTTTCCAGGCAAGAGTACTGGAGTGGGGTGCGATTGCCTTCTCCACGTTTTATGATTACCTTTTCCATATCTTGTTTAAGAAATATTTGGGGAGGGGGGTTCAGGATGGGGAACATGTGTATACCTGTGGCGGATAGGTTTAAACCGATACAACAGTATATTCATATTCTTTTGACCTATGGAGATAATTACCAAATAAAATAGCTAAATATTAAATGTGTTTGCTCTTGAGGTGTAGGTCTTAAATTGTCAAGAAATAATTTTTAAAAGAATAGGCATTTCAGGGATAGGTCTTTTAACCAGTTTTATCTAATAACACATTTATTTCAAATAAATACTAATTTTAAAAGCAAAAAAAAAAAAAAAGAAATATTTGACTGCCCTGCAGCCATGAAAATTTTCTCCCACGTTTTCTTCAGAAGCTTTATTGTTTTACCATTTAAATCTATGGTTCAGCTGAAGTTAATTTTTTGTGTATGGTATGAAGTAGAGGTCAAAGCTCTTTTTTTTTTTTTTTTTTTTAAATAAAACTATCCAATTCCTACAGAATTGTTTACTGAAAAGACCATTTTCCCCCACCGCATATGTGTAAGTCTTTTTCCGGACTCTACTCTCTTTGTCTATTCTTGCACCAATGCCACATTACAGTAATTCCTGTAATTTTATATCAAATATTTTAATTTGGTAGTTTGTGTTTTATTTGTTCAGCTGTGTCTGACTCTTTGTGAGCCCCCTCCCTGGACTGTAACCCATCAGGCTCCTCTGTCCATGGGATTCTCCAGGCAAGAATACTCAAGAGGTGTGCCATTCCCTTCTCCAGGGCATCTTCTCAACCCAGGTCTCATGCATTGCAGGCAGATTCTTTACCATCTGAGCCACCAGTGAAGCTCTTGGTAGTATAATCCCCAGCTTTGTTCTTTCTCTTCAAGGTTGTCTTATCTGTTTTAGATTCTTTGCATTTCTATATACATTTTAGAGACAGCTTGCCAATTTTAACCACCTCCTGAATGCCTTGAATCTATAGATTAATTTGGAGAAGACTGATATCTTATTCTCATTTTCTCAATTCATGAACATAATGCTGCTGCTGCTGCTAAGTCGCTTCAGTCGTGTCTGACTCTGTGCGACCCCACAGACGGCAGCCCACCAGGCTCCCCCGTCCCTGGGATTCTCCAGGCAAGATCACTGGAGTGGGTTGCCATTTCCTTCTCCAATGCATGAAAGTGAAAAGTGAAATTGAAGTCGCTCAGTCGTGTCTGACTCTTAGCAACCCCATGGACTGCAGCCTACCAGGCTCCTCCGTCCATAGGATTCTCCAGGCAAGAGTACTGGAGTGAGGTGCCATTGCCTTGTCCGATGAACATAATACATAGATCCATTTATTTAGGTCTTCTTTAATTCTATCCTACTTTTATTTTAACTTAGAAAAAAATTATGCATAGGGTTTTCCCTCTGTGTGTGTGTGTGTCTGTTTTGTTCTCTTTTGATTTCCTTCTTATAGCTCTCAGACACCCATCAAAACATACACACACACAAAGTATAGTACATGGTCACTGGAAGGTGACTTCCATGTTTCTTCTCATGCTCTGAGTAGTTTAAACATTATATTTGAGTATCTCATGACTCAAGCAAAACCCATTCCACACAGGAATAGCTGGAATATTTTTTTAAACTAAAAAAATTTTATTCATTCAAGCTACAGGAGAAAATTTGGTCTTCAGTTCAGTTCAGTCGCTCAGTCATGTCTGACTCTTTATGATCCCATGAATCACAGCACACCAGGCCTCCCTGTCCATCACCAACTCCCGGAGTTCACTCAGACTCACGTCCATCAAGTCAGTGATGCCATCCAGCCATCTCATCCTCTGTCGTCCCCTTCTCCTCCCACCCCCAATCCCTCCCAGCATCAAAGTCTTTTCCAATGAGTCAACTCTTCACATGAGGTGGCCAAAGTACTGGAGTTTCAGCTTTAGCATCATTCCTTCCAAAGAAATCTCAGGGCTGATCTCCTTCAGAATGGACTGGTTGGATCTCCTTGCAGTCCAAGGGACTCTCAAGAGTCTTCTCCAACACCACAGTTCAAAAGCATCAATTCTTTGGTGCTCAGCTTTCTTCACACTCCAATTCTCACATCCATACATGGCCACAGGAAAAACCATAGCCTTGACTAGATGGACCTTTGTTGACAAAGTAATGTCTCTGGTCTTGAATATGCTATCTAGGTTGGTCATAACTTTCCTTCCAAGGAGTAAGCATCTTTTAATTTCATGGCTGCAATCACCATCTGCAGTGATTTTGGAGCCCCCAAAAATAAAGTCTGACACTGTTTCCCCATCTATTTCCCATGAAGTGACAGGACCGGATGCCATGATCTTCGTTTTCTGAATGTTGAGCTTTAAGTCAACTTTTTCACTCTCCACTTTCACTTTCATCAAGAGGCTTTTTAGTTCCTCTTCACTTTCTGCCATAAGGGTGGTGTCATCTGCATATCTGATGTTATTGATATTTCTCCCGGCAATCTTGATTCCAGCTTGTGCTTCTTCCAGCCCAGCATTTCTCATGATGTACTCTGCATAGAAGTTAAATAAGCAGGGTGACAATATACAGCCTTGACGTACTCCTTTTCCTATTTGGAACCAGTCTTTTGTTCCAAATAGGAAATGTTGTTCCAAATAGAAAATAGTACTGTTTATAAGTATATTTAGTGACTTATAAATGTAGTAAGTCACTATATGGAAAAATGGAGAGGCTTGTTAAAAAAGCAAATTAAAATGGCACTAGTGTATCACCATCTACCTATTATACTAGCAAAAATAAATGGAAGTTATAAAAGCCCAGTAACAGCTATACTATGGAAAAGTAAGGTATTTATTGGGTACATAATATTTTGCTACTCAAAAATGTCATTGTTTAATGAGTTTCCTAGAGTTGGGCATTTAAATTGTCACAGGACAAAATTTAATGAAGAGCAACCTGTGAATATGTATAAAAGAGCTGTAAAATTGTTTATTATTTTTACTGATGATGGAAATTAAAATTTAAAGTTTTTTAAAATATTAATAATAGTATTTTATTAATAAAAGCTTGGGCACAGTCCAAATCTTTCAATGAGGAAAAAAATAAATAAAAGAGGAAACAAAGTCTTAAAAAAAATAATTTACTTATATCTCTGTTCAACAAATGTTTAAGTAACTATTTGGAGGAGATAGAAGATTTAAGAAAATCTTTAAGACTAAATCCCTAGACTCATCCTTTAAGGAGCTCAAACTCAGGGAGACAGATGTAATAATTTTTAGATATATTAACTCTCAATATTCACGACAATCCTGTGAAGTGGATATTATTATTGTCCTGAAGCACAATGATGAAGTAACATGCTCAAGGTCATGGCATTCTAGTTTAGGGAAGTATCATCCTTTATTTAATTAATTTCTAATCATTAGGCCCAGCTGTTAAGTAACAGGGCTGGGATGAGGATGGAGGTTGGGTGGCTCCAGAAACTGAGCTCTGAACTCCTGCATCAAATACCTTGGTATTTTTATACAGAAATAATGGGAGGTAAGTATCAGTAGGTACAAAGTGCCTTGGAAGCACGAGGAATAAAACTGTGGACTCTGCAAGGGTGGAGGATGGAGAGTGGGGCCAAAGATGGGGGCAAGTCAGGGAGGAAAGTCTATGGAGAGGTCAGCAGAGGCAACATGGACAGTGCAAGACCAGCTCAGGTGTTTAGATTTTTATCCTGGAGATGTTGTGGCCTGAAGGATGTGAGAGCATAGGTTGGAGGATGGGGAGACCGGCTGGGAGGTTTCTGTAACTATCCCAGGGAAAGGAAAGGCACATCTGAACAGAGGCAAAGGAAGGAAAAGAACCAACTGTCCAGAGTTGTGGACTCCACCAAAACACAGAAGTGTATTAATGGAATATATAGGCTGGCGGGTAAGGAAAGGGGCCAAAGAGCGCAAAATGACATATGTGGTACTGATCCCTTCTGAAAATGTGTAGGGACATGGCCTGAACTCCAAGGGTGCAAACAGAGGGAGAGAATGAGCCCAGACTGAGGGCTCAGCATTGTTCTGAACTAGGTTCTCTCTGAGTGTATACCTCATTCTGTGCTCCCAGCTCTACCAGGAAGGTGTCAGCATTACTATTTCACCGTCAAGGGGACTGAGAGCCCCAGGGTTTAGGTGGGCTGCCTGAGTGGTATGACTTGTCCACGGTGGAGACTGTGAAACCCCCAAATGCCTGCTCTTGCTACCATGGAACCCTCCTCATTCCAGGAGAAAACTTCATGATCCCTGAAGTTTGGATCAGGACAATTGAGGGAGAAATTCAAACTAGGAAAACAAGTGTGTGAAAGACTAGCTTGTAATCATCTTTGATTCATCCCTCTCCTTCATCCCCCTGTACTATCCTGCACCACCAACTTCTGTTAATCTCATCACCAAGGCAACTCTAGATGTTTCCTCCTCTCCACTCCCAGTCCCTGCTCAGCCCAATCCTGCCCAGGCCCATCTACTTGAAAGGCATTGTATACTACTCTCTCTCTGATCAAACATTTGGAGAAGGAACTCTTCAAGACTTTCAAATGACACTGCTTCCTAAATGGTCTTCCTGTTTCCGCTCTTATTTTCCCCACATTCTGAGCTCTGTTGTGTCTCTGTTCTCAGCCCTCCAGGACCTCCCATCACACTCAATATAATCCAGGGTCCCTGACAAGGCTCACTCTCTTGGGACCCTCTCTGCTTCTGACTCCTCCTCTCAACCTGTCAAGGCTGTTCTTTCTTCATCTGTGCCACGCACGTTGCCACCTCAGGGCCTTTACATGGTACTTCTCTTTGTTATAAATAATCAACTCTCACCAACCCACCCTGAATATTTACATGGACCCGCTCTCATTTTATTCAGATTGCTGCTCATTTATCACATTCTCAGAGATCCTCCCTGACCACCATCTCTAAAAAAACATTTTTCTTTATCCCCAGGCTCTTACTCTGCTTTATGTTTCTTTATGGCCCCTGAAAACTGAGAGTGAAGTTGCTCAGTCGTGTCTGACTCTTTTTGACTCCATGGACTGTAGCCTGCCAAACTCCTCCATCCATGGGATTTTTCAGGCAAGAATACTGGAGTGGGTTGCCATTTCCTTCTCCAGGGGATCTTCTTGACCCAGGGATTGAACCCCAGTCTCCCACACTGCAGGCCGACTCTTTACTATCTGAGCCACCAGGGAATCCTTTTATAGCCCCTAGTACTACACATGTATGCACATGTGTACTCCACATCCCAATCACTGTGCTTTGCCCAGGGGGTCCCTGGGCCAAGGCACCTTCAGTGTTAAACCCAGACAGTCCCAGGCAAATCAGGATGGATTGATCACCCTACACTTGCCCTACCAGAATATAAGCTTGACGAGGAAAAACTTTATTTTGTTCTCTGCTGGATTCCCAGCACATCATGCCTGGCACTGAGCAGGTTCTCAATAGTCGTTGAAGGAGAATATATGAACAGTTTCCTGTTTCAAATAGCTCTAGGTTTAAACTTTCCTGCCCAGCATTCTGGTTCCTCCTAGACTGCTCACCTTAATCACTCCACCCTATTTCCTATCACTCCCTGTGGACACTCTCTGCCCCAGGCACTCCAGTCTCTTTATACTTCTGCAAACTCCACCAGAAATGATCCCTTCCCCTGAAGAACCCTCCCTTGGCTCTCCTATCTGAACCAGCCTCTTTGATATGCTTTGTTTTATTTTTTGCAATCTATGCCAGTGAAAAATGGAGGATGGATGTCTGGGCCCCTATCAGAACTTCCTAGGGGATTGTTCCAAAATCTACTCCTCTCCTCCCAGTGCTGAGAATTATTAACAGATAGGACTTCCTAAGGAGAGGAATTTGAATTTGAAGTTTATTAGAATTTTAGTCTGTCCCTATGGTTGCAAAGAGTCGGACACGACTGAGCGACTGAACTGAACTGAACTGAATAAGGATATTGAATACTCTGGGAAGTCTTTGTTTTGTTGTACTCTTTTTCATCAATAAGAAATCATTGGTTTGCTGTTGTGTGGTGGTATTTCCAAGTGTTATGAATTACTCTAAGGCATTTGACTTCGGTCTTTTGCTTTTGGTTTGAGTATGGGGTAAATGGGCTTCCCTGGTGACTCAGGTAGTAAAGAATCTGCCTACAAGGCAGGAGACCCAGGTTTGATCCCTGAGTTGGGAAGATCCCTGGAGGAGGGAATGGCTACCCACACCAGTATTCTTGCCTGAGAATCTCCACGGACAGAGGAGCCTGGAGGGCTACAGTCCATTAGGCAGCAAAGAGTTAGACATGACTGAGTGACTAACACTTTCACTTTCAAGGGGAAGAGGGGAAATCAAACACTGGTATTTTCAAAAAGCTCCTGATATGATTGACAACAAACCTACAGCACCTTGTGTGAAAGGCACTGTTGTAAACCCCACAGCACTTCACAACTCAGCTCCAGCCCCTCGGCTGCACTTGTGTTATGGTCTTACCTGCCCTCTCCCATTCTAAAAGGCTCAGAATCTGAACCACATTCCCAAGACTGATCCTGGGGGCCTGGCGTAACATGTGGACAAATCAGGGTTGCATATGTGGGACTGTTGGTCTTGCTTGGGAGCCCTCTCAGGAGGATGAGTCGGTCATTTCCTGCCCTTCCCCAGCCACTGATGTGAATGGACCTCTCTTCCCTCTCTGGAATTCTCTGCACTACTGAAAAACCACTCACCTTCTGCCTACCCGCATTTCTGCTGTGAGTGAACTATCCCTGCCATCAAAGCAGATTACAGCCACTGCCAGGGCCCACCCCCTCCTCACCTTCTCTTCTCACAACCCTGTCCCAGAACCGGCCTACCGAACCAGCCCTGACCTCTAAGTTGTACTGCGTGGTTGTTCCAGCCAGGTCTTAGACGTCAGACCGAGATGGTGACTCAAGGTAAGCCAAAGTATTTGAGCTTTCATTCCCACGTCTATACAGGGAAACATACTGACCTCACAGGATTTTTAGGGGGATTAAGTGTGATAATGTCAGTGAAAATTCCTAGCACAGGGTAGGAACCCACCCCCACCACCCCTCCCCGGAAGCCTTTTTTTCTGACAAAGGAGCAATGCCTGTCACCTGGACATGGGGACAGTGGTTCTCCCAGCCAGTCTGGGTTCTGTCCTAACAGAAACATCACTACTAGAAGTACCCCAATGTCACTAGAGTTTGGGATTACTCCAGCTTGCTCTCTGGATGGCTTGTTCAAACCTGCACTGGAGTGTGAGAGGCTTCTTTTGAGCAACTAGAGAGTCGTTCTTTGAGCTGGTGGCACTGTTACACCACACATGGGCAAAACAGAAAAGTGCTTGCTGATGGTTGAGCAGGCTGTCCTGGAAGACCGGGGATGAAAAAGAGGATGAAAAAGAGGATGAAAAAGAGGATGAGGATGGGGGTGGGGTGCAGGCTTCTAGGGATTCCAGTGCAGGAAAGAGGGAGGTGAAAAGAGCCAGTTCTTGCACAGCATGGTAGCTTTCAAGTAAAAGTCAGGGGGAAGGGGAGGGTGTGGGGAAGGAGGCTGGGGCTGGAAGGAGTGTAAATGAAGAATTCTAAGTCTCCATTCAAGTCCTAGTTTTGCTAAATGCAGCGCAGCCTTTTTAGATCTCAACTTCCTCAACCACAAAGTGAGTGAGATCGAAACAATTGTATCTTTTTAAAAAAGTTCCCAGCACATACATGTTCATGCCCTTATTTTTTATCTTCTACCCTTACATTCTCTATCCTTTGGTTTGGAGCCAACTTCTCTCTAGTAACAAATCTCCAGAAGCCATGAACTATCTTCAGCATCCCCCCACCGCTTTATGAGATCAGAGGTACCAGAGCGTCCCTCACTCTCCATCTGCCACTCCAGCCTTTGTTTCACATTTGGGGCTCAGGTCTGCCTGTAAATTAGAACTAGAATTGCTTCATGCCTATTGCTTCGGATAGTGGAAAACACTGATAGATGTTTTCTGCCATGCCAAGTTAGAATACTCAATGGCTTTTCCCATAAACTTTGTTATACGTAATTGGTGGTTGGAGTCCATATTACCATGGATACTCTTCTACAGTTACATGAAGGATTAAATTGATTTTGCAGACGGATCTGGGATTTAACCATCACTTGTATCACAGTCTCTGTGGGAAAATATATTCTGTGTTCCAAACAATTGACCTTTTGGAGTTGATCCAGTTCCTAAGTTGGGGACAGCCTGTACCATATTATGTTACATTTTGGATTTCAGTCTTGTGTCCTAGAATCAAAGATTTGTTAGAGCTGGAAGAAGCTTTGGATATCTAATGGAACTAATTTTGTAGGTAATGAAGCCAAGATTCAGAAAGACAGAGAGATTTGTTTAAGGTTACTCAGCTACTTTGGCCTCCCACCTTCAAGCCAATGCCTTTCCCACTAGCCAAATCATTTTGTGGTCAGTTTCCCAAACAGCCATTAAACCACTTGAAAGTTGAGAAGATCATGCCTTCTTCAGTGCAGTATCAAATATACCAAATATTTCATAAATACTGAATGAATTCATTATTCACTTTGTTTTAGATGTCTATTTGCTGTAAGATGTCCTCAAATAACAACATGAGGGCATTTGAATTAAGAATGTATTAATAGTAGACTAGATTTGGTTTAAATCAAAATAACTCAAAAATAACTTTTAAAAAAATCCCAAAACAAACAACCCTCAAAAATATTCTATTTAACTAGTGTTTCCTATATAAAAGGGTCTATTTAGTGTTGGATATCACTCCAATAACTATTTTTCACAGCTTACAGGCACATCTCGTTTTAGTTTTAGGAGATACATGCCATTAATTTTAATGTGGCCTTAAGGGAGGGCCACTACTTTATAACTACATTAAAAAAACTTAATAACTCTTTGTTTTATTTATGAAAGCCAACTGAAACAGAGACTAACATCATTTGGATACAATAAATGAGGTGAGCTACTGTCATTAGAAACAAAACATTTAAACTGTTTTACTTGTAACAATCTTTCCATTTGGTATGCTTTTCCTTACCAGCACACACAATGAGTTATTTCTTGAATATCCTTGAATGAGGAGAATGGGAGAGCCTGAAAGAGAAACTATGTTATATATGTAGATATCCTGGCTTTATTGTAACAAACTATGGCATGACCTAAATAGACAGCTGATCCTGTAATCTAATTGCAAGAAGAAGAAAAAAGAGCCACAGATCAACTCTTCAAATATTAAATAGCTATCCTCTGTGATTGTTGCCCAACCGACTTTAATTGTCTTAGAGTTAACTGTTCTATGCAGCCAGTTAACTCCATCAATTCATAGGCATTTACTTGGTGATCACAAAGGATATACCAGAGAGTTACTTTAAGAGACAGCACTCAACAGAGAGAGAGAGAGAGTTAGAAGTCAGGAAGGGGAAGGTTTGAGACCAAGGGTGGGGGAAGAGGCATTTGGTTATACCTGGCTTTATAATTTGGGGGGCTAAAATGACTGAGGACATGCCTTATGACTTAAATGATCACTTTGGTGCTTGATTATTCTCTCATATGGGTATTGAAATGAAACCAAAAGTAAATCCTAAGCAAAATTCTTGGTCCTGCCTGGGTGTACACTGAAGCTTGGCTCTGTATGGATAGAGGTAGCCTCCTACTGATATGTGTGTCCTGACCTGGTTTCTCAATATCCTTGAAGTAAGCTGACTACAAAAACCTGTGATATTTGACTACAGAATGGCTGCCCTCAAGGTATGTCTAGTAAAATTTAAAACTTACTGCCATTTAAGACTTATTCAAGACTTGATTGAGAGGAATCGTATTCATGGAAGGACAGTTTGATGAATGTTGATTCATTCATTTATAAGCTATCTTGGATTAGTCAAGGCAACAAAAGTCTATATGTCATTATCACAACCTTCAAACTTTGCTACCTAAACCTACTCAGCTTCACACCATATTGGCTATTGACCAGTAACAAGAGGCATATAAAATGTCCCTATGAAAGTCTGTGCTGTGTTTACTAAAAGGAATCATGAGGCTACTGCTCAGTGTGTTCTAAAGTGCCTTCTTTGAGGACAATCCACAGGGACATCTCTCTGGTTTCAGTACAGTGATAGCTGGGTTTCTCTGAGCACTGGTCTACCCCAGGAAATTCTTGTCAGTAAGTACAAATAAGATCATGATTTTATTGAGACCCTAAATCATGATTCCCCAAGTCCTATACAATCAGGAAGTCCAATTTCACTCCACAGACATTTCTGGAATTACCCAAGGATATTAACATGCATGTTGTCACTCCTAAGCCCAGTGGCATGGTGGTAAAAATGTTGAACAACTAGTTTTCTAGTGGAAAGAAGCTCTGGATTTATAGCATGTACTGATTTCCTTGGTGTAAATATTCCTCCCACCTTGGCCAATATAATGTCACTGAAAGTAGAGTTGGAAAGTGATGCATAATAGCATTTCATTATATAGTATTTCCACCTTATGGATACATGTTAACAACTTTTAGGCTATACATAATAGTAAGATGTAGCAACATAAATAGAATGTGATGAATCTTGAGTAATTATTACCTTTGTCTGTGTTATATTTATTGTAAGTCTATATAATTTACTTTTTAAATAATGATTGTTTGACAACTGGCTTGCAAAATTCCCTGAAATTTTAACAACTGGGTCTGACACGCCACTATCTAAAGCCCTACTGGGTTGACAGTCTAGCTAATGGTTTGCCCTTTAGTCTATTATTAATAGATTAACAATCCTGGTCTCACCAGGAGGAGGACCTTAGCCTCATCCTTTTTCTAAGTCTGGCCACATGTCCAGAAAGAAAGATAGGCAGTTTTCTGCATGCAATCAGGACTACTACCTGCTAGTCCCCTGCTCTAAAATCTGCTGGTCTCCAGGTTCAGGTGCTCTTCAGAGACCACCAAATATTGTTAGTGCTCCAACTGATGTCTCCTATACCACTGGCAGCTTTCTTGTGTCTCTGTTTCTAAGC
Organism: Bos mutus; assembly: GCF_027580195.1. NCBI lineage: Eukaryota > Metazoa > Chordata > Mammalia > Artiodactyla > Bovidae > Bos > Bos mutus. The sequence goes on from NC_091627.1 coordinate 35,750,813, forward strand.
TGCTGACTTCCCTAACTGGTGATCCCATTCTGCCCACAGGTCACTGCTCATACTCAGGCCAAGAAATTCGTCAGTGTCAGTATGTGCTAAATGAGGCTTCTGTCTCTTTGGGACTACCTACCCTTGATCCTCACAGTGGCTCCAACTGCCTCTATTGCTGCTGCTGCCGGCAGCACTCTCTTGTCTGGTCTCCAGATCTCCACCTCTTGCCTCTTCCTCTGTCCTCAATGTCTTGCCTACATTTTAAGGTCTAAATTAACTTTGAAAACTGAGATTTACATAAATGTGGCATGAAAAATCACTTAACAAAGTAGGATGAAATGGAAGTGAAGCATGACCAGTTTTATAAAATAGGCATTCATCTATCTCTTCCCTGCTTTAAGAAAGTTCACTTTATGCAACTTTGACTTTATGAAAGACCTACATGAGTATCTTTTCCTGCTAACTGAAAGAAATCTAAAGAGGACTTTCATTTTTACAAAAATGTGAGAAGCAAAAATAGTGTTTACCCTTAGTTCTCCAGTGGGCTGTGATGGAGGCAGTGCTCACACCAGGCACCACCAAGCTCTTTCCCTAGGAACTATACTCAGCATCTCAGAATCAGGCTGCCACAACTTTGAATTGTGTCTGTGAGCATCTGTGCTTTATCTGATTTATTTTGTGTGTCTGTTAGCAAGATATGTCCTAGGGTAATTGCATAGGAATGCTCTACTTTCAGATAGCAGGGGAAACCCACTATATATGTATATATAGTAAATATATTTATAAAATAATTATATATTATATAAATAAGTATATATATATATTCAGAAGGGCTTCCTAGGTGGTGCTAGTAGTAAAGAAAACAAAAAACAAAACCTATCTGCCAATGCAAGAGACATAAGAGATGAAGGTTCGATCCCTGGGTTGGGAAGACCCCTTGGAGGAGAGCATGGCAACCCGCTCCAGTATTCTTGCCTGGAGAATCCCTATGAACAGAGGAGCCTGGTGGGCTACAGTCCATAGGGTTGCAAAGAGTCGGACATGATTGAAGCAACTGAGCACTCATGTGCATTCAGAAAGAAAACAGAAAATGGTTATCTATGGCTGGTGAAATTATAGGTGATTTTATATGCTTTCTTTCTTTTCCAAATTTCCTTTGACCTAAACTAACATGAGGCATAATGTAGTCTTTACTTACCTTATATGACATAGATATTCATATGATTTTCTTTAAAAAAAAATTTCAGTTTACAGTGAGCTGTCCCAAAAGCTGCAGAAGTGTTTAGTAATATATATAGTATACACACTAGTCAAACTTCAAAATCTGAAGAAATCTGATTTTAATTCTCATGTAATATTTTTGGAGGCAGATCCCACAGGAAAGTTGGTTGGGCCACTAGTAATATAGCTCTTTCATTTCCATAATAGTCCCTTCTTACCCAGGATTCTAAGACACTAGAAAATCTGGTGATGGTAGGGGTGAAGGGCCATCTTCTACCTATAGGCAGTACTCAGAACCACTCTCCAAGCCCTTCTGACTTCCAGAACTCTGCTGAGACTGGACTCTCTCTGCCCTACTCCACTTGTAGTATTTTCTCTAAGGTGCTCACTTTCTCTCTGTATAATTCCGTTTACTTTGGGTGTTCCTTATCTGTTACATGTATCTGCATATATTGGACCTTAATTGAGGACAGTGTTCAAAGTTCTCTTTCATGGGGGTTCATTCAAAAAACTTAGATCATGACATCCTGTCCCATCACTTCATGGCAAATAGATGGGGAAACAATGGAAATAGTGACAGACTATATTTTCTTGGGCACCAAAATCACTGCAGACAGTGACTGCAGCCATGAAATTAAAAGACATTTGTTCCTTGGAAGAAAAGCTATGACCAACCTAGATAGCACATTAAAAAGCAGAGACATTACTTTGCCAACAAAGGTCCGTACAGTCAAAGCTATGGATTTTCCAGGAGTCATGTATGGATGTGAGAGTTGGACCATAAAGAAGGCTGAGTGTCAAAGAATTGATGCTTTTGAACTGTGGTGTTGGGGAAGACTCTTGAGAGACCCTTGGACTGCAAGGAGATCCAACCAGTCAATCCTAAAGGAAATCAGGCCTGAATATTCACTGGAAGGACTGATGCTGAAGCTGAAGCTCCAATACTTTGGCCATCTGATGGAAAGAGTCAACTCACTGGAAAAGACCCTGATACTGGGAAAGATTGAAGGCAGGAGGAGAAGGGGATGACAGAGGATGAGATGGTTGGAGGGCATCACTGATTCAAGGGACATGAGTTTGAGCAACCTCTGGGAGATGGTGAAGGACAGGGAAACCTGGTGTCCATGGGGTCACAAAGAGTCAGACATGACTGGTCAACTTAACAACAATGGGTCCCATGAAAAGTGGAGGATAAAAAGACACTTATTTAAGTATTCTAAAGGATTGTTACTCTTACAGGCTTGTGGAGAGATCTGGGAAAGAGGCATCCAAGTCCATAAGCAGGTCTACTCAAGTTCCAGATCCAGTTCAGCCAGAACACTTACTCCTCTTGCTGCTGACTGATTGCAATTTTCCCTGGTCACTAGAAAGCTTAGAACCATACTTGTGACCTATTCCTAGCAAACCAAAAGGACCTTATGCCATGCATTTTGCATACAATACTGCTGGTTTTACCATTATCTCTCCCTCAGCTTTCTTTTCTGCGACTATTCTCTGTACTTATTTTAATTGATCACATTGCACTTATTTATATAAGCTACTTTAAATCCCTTCTTCTGGAATAAAACAGGTATAAATTAATGTTCATTAATAAAAGAGTTTGATGAGGATCTATTCCTTCACCCCTAAAGGCCCCAGGATGAACTGGCAGCAATAAGAGTCAATGAAAACTACTTTCGACAGGATCACTCTAATAGATTGTCACCTGGTCTGTGTTCACCACCAATGTACATGCTAAATCTTGAAATGGAGAGAGAGCTAGATAAAATGGGATTCAGTTCAGTTCAGTTCAGTCGCTCAGTTGTGTCCGACTTTTTGTGATCCCATGAATTGCAGCACGCCAGGCCTCCCTGTCCATCACCAACTCCCGGAGTTCACTCAAACGCATGTGCATCGAGTCAGCGATGCCATCCAGCCATCTCATCCTCTGTCATCCCCTTCTCTTCCTGCCCCCAATCCCTCCCAGCATCAGAGTCTTTTCCAATGAGTCAACTCTTTGCATGAGGTGTCTAAAGTATTGGAGTTTCAGCCTTAGCATCAGTCCTTCCAAAGAACACCCAAGACTGATCTCCTTTAGGATGGACTGGTTGGATCTCCTTGCTGGCCAAGGGACTCTCAAGAGTTTTCTCCAACACCACAGTGCAAAAGCATCAATTCTTCAGCGCTCAGCTTTCTTCACAGTCCAACTCTCACATCCATACATGACCACAGGAAAAACCATAGCCTTGACTAGACGGACCTTTGTTGGCAAAGTAATGTCTCTGCTTTTGAATATGCTGTCTAGGTTGGTCATAACTTTCCTTCCAAGGAGTAAGCGTCTTTTAATTTCATGGCTGCAGTCACCATCTGCAGTGATTTTGGAGCCCCCAAAAATAAAGTCTGACACTGTTTCCACTGTTTCCCCATCTATTTGCCATGAAGTGATGGGACCGGATGCCATGATCTTCGTTTTCTGAATGTTGAGCTTTAAGCCAACTTTTTCACTCTCCACTTTCACTTTCATCAAGAGGCTTTTTAGTTCCTCTTCACTTTCTGCCATAAGGGTGGTGTCATCTGCATATCTGAGGTTATTGATATTTCTCCTGGCAATCTTGATTCCAGCTTGTGTTTCTTCCAGTCCAGTGTTTCTCATGATGTACTCTGCATAGAAGTTAAATAAGCAGGGTGACAATATACAGCCTTGACGTACTCCTTTTCCTATTTGGAACCAGTCTGTTGTTCCATGTCCAGTTCTAACTGTTGCTTCCTGACCTGCATACAAATTTCTCAAGAGGCAGATCAGGTGGTCTTGTATTCCCATCTCTTTCAGAATTTTCCACAGTTTATTGTGATCCACACAGTCAAAGGCTTTGGCATAGTCAATAAAGCAGAAATAGATGTTTTTCTGGAACTCTCTTGTTTTTTCCATGATCCAGCGGATGTTGGCAATTTGATGTCTGGTTCCTCTGCCTTTTCTAAAACCATCTTGAACATCTGGAAGTTGATGATTAGGAAATCCTATCTCTATAAGTCATCTGAACCATCATAAAATTCTTGTTTGGACAATGCTTCACTCCCCTGCCGCCCCCCCGCCCGCCCCCCCACCGCAAAAAAAAAAAACACCTATGATTTCTGTTCTCAACGTTTATGATACAGCACACACATTTTTAAGCATCTCAGATCACAGGGGGAGTATATCACAACTGTTGACAGTGCAGACACTGGTGCTAGATGCCTGAGTTTGAATCCCAGATCTGCCACTGAAATGGGGCTAGGTAGTTAATCATTCTGAGTTTCAATAAATCCCATCTACAAAGTAAAGACAATAATAGTACCTACCTCATAGGGCTGGTGTAAGGATTAAATAACACATGTTGTATAACATTTAAAACCGTGCCCAGAGCACATACAGGGATCTCAAAAATGTTAGTTATTATTAGTGATATGAGAGTGGGGGGAGCACTGCCCTGAGCTTGAAACAGCATCTTAAGTTTCTGGACAAACACCTGAGGAATGATTAAAGACTTTGCCACTGACCACTTCTGAGAACAGGCCAAAAACTCTGGCTTATCTAAATCTTTTGTGTGGCTACTCTTCCCCCTGCTTTTCTAGAGGCAGAATTATGTGATGGAAAGAAGAGGCGGGCAACCAACCTTTCTGAGCCTCAGTGTTTCTTTGTCCCTCTCTTATACATTACCAGATGTGGCAGGAGCTGAAAGCACAAAGATAAACTGCGTTTACCGTGTAACTTCTCAGTCGACTTCCCTGCTGGCTCAGATGATAAAGCATCTGTCTGCAATGTGGGAGACTTGGGTTCAATCCCTGGGTCGGGAAGATGCCCTGGAGAAGGAAATGGCAACCCACTCCAGTACTCTTGCCTGGAAAATTCCATGGACAGAAGAGCCTTGTAGGCTACAGTCCATGGGGTCGCAGAGTCGGACACGACTGAGCTACTTCACTCACTCTCAGTCGAGTGTAGGAGATAAATGCAAAATCACACGGTAGATGATTAAGCAATATAGTGAAGGTATTTTTGTTGTTAAATGCACTGTGGAAAACAGTATCCACAGAATTTAAGACGTAAGGTATGTGAAAGAGATCTAAAGAAAGCAGACCGCGGGAACCATGTGAAATATTTTTATTGCTGACCCTCCCAAGGCCCACTTCATTTCATCCACGGACACTTGGCAACGGACCTTGTGGAACCGTTGGATTATAAAACCCTTTATTTGCAAAGTCAAACTTTTCCAGTAGAATAATCCCTTCTCGTTTTCCAAACGGACAAATCCAGCTTCAAACATGGGTAACAGCAGTCCACGTTTCCCGCTTACTGAGGAATTGCTTGTCAAATCAGGGACTGAAACGAAAAAAAGAAAAGCGAGGCGGGAACAGCCACAACCGCGTATGCGTAGCGCCGGAGCCTGGCCAGCTGGGAGGCGGGAAGGTCAGCACTGCCTACGCGCGCTCTGCGTAATGGGAGCTTCCCCAGCGCAGCAAACCCTGGGAGCCTCTGGGGCGCTTGCGCAGCCGCTGAGATTCAGCGCAGTGGAACTGGCGAGGAAGGGCGACGCACCTGCGCGAAGGGGGCAGTGCGGCGCGGCGGCGGTGGTGGCGGGAGAACCGAGTCCACTGCGATTGCGCGAGGGCAGGGGGTGGGTGAGGCGGGGACGCGCGGGGAGTACGCCATGCGCCTGCGCGGGGGGCTGCGTGGCGCGGTGGCGGGGCAGGGCGGTGTGGAGTGAGTGGCGCTGCGGGTGGGGCCGTCGGCGGCGCTGGTGAGCTTTGCGGAGTTGGGCGGTGCCGAGGAGGAGGAGGAGGAGGAGGCGGTGGCGGCGGCGGCGGCTGGGGTCTGACGCGGCCCGGTTCGTGGGGGGCTCCGCTTGTTTATTTATTTATTTATCGTGGGTGCCTCCGAGTGTGTGCGAGCTCCACTGCTAGGTGGGGAGGGGGTGGGGGGAGGGCCCGGGGGAAGGGGGAGTTGGAGTTGGGGTCGAAACGCCGCGTGACTTGTAGGTGAGGGCACGCCGAGCGGTCGCCGCAGACTCCGCCGCCGAGAAGCCCTTGTTCCCGCTGCCGGGAAGGAGCGTCTGGTGCCGACAAGATGGCGGACGGAGAGCTGAACGTGGACAGTCTTATTACCCGACTGCTGGAGGGTGAGTCGGGGCCCGGCGGGCCGCGGGGAGGGGACGCTTTCCCTTATCCCTCCTGGTCCCTCAGGCGCTGGAGCCCGAGGGAACACCCCCAATCCCCCCACCCCCCCGACGCCCGCTTCCCTGCTTTTCCCGCCCCGAGGCGGCCGCCGAGGATGGGGGCGAAGAAGCTGGTGGGCCAGGGGAGCGGCCTCCGGGAGAGAGGCCGGGCGAGAGGTGCTGTCCCCGCGGGCGGGCAGTGCCCCGCGGACCTTCGGGGACCCGCACGGCGGCGCGCGGCCGGGGCGTGGGGTGACCCTTCCCAGAAGGAGGGGGTCGGGATGCGTGCTCCGATGCATTGTATGCCCGCGAATTGTATGTTTCTCCTCTGTTCTCTTTGTGCCTTGCCCTTGGCTGCCTCCCGATTCTTGTTCTGGGAGTGAAAAGAAACAAAATTTTTTTTTAAATCTTTGTGGGAAAACTGATCGGTTCAGCAAATTTTACATGATCCTACAGGGCGAACTATTCAGGGAGAAGATAACACTAGCGAGAGTACCTCCCATGTCTAATTTAGCTTTAAAAAATAGTAAAACAGGTCTGACCGAGGCGAAGAAGCACGCCAGAAATATGTAGACACACGTTTGCTGTGGGGATTAGTTTCCGGATTTGAGAATTTTAACAGGTTTGAGCAGGGTTTAATTTCTGCACAAACTTAGAAAAGGTCGATTGTAAAGCCTCTGTTGTGTTTAAAGGGTCTTTACAAGTCTTCGCAGCTTTTGAAGTTTCTGGGCCCTTCTGTTTTTATTGGATAGGTTTATGTTAGGGTTGGGGATTGAGGGATAAGGAAGAGATGGAGAGGCTAGGATATTACTCAAAGTCCATCGCGGTCTTCTGCCCGCGAATGCCTTTATCCCAACATTTGCGTCATCACTAACTGCTTTGTGAGTGTGTAGAAAACAAATTAACCCATTAAAAAAAAAAGATTTAGAGTCCTCTCTGTCGGAAACCGTGGCAGGATTACATAGACGTTGTTACTTGCTTTCGAATTTCCTGAAGATAATTGTTTTTCACAGTGAAACAGTATGTACTTACTGTGATGGAAAAGCATCATACAAGATTGTATGGTTGGGGGGCGGAAGGGAGGGCGCTAGTTCCTTTTTTTGGCCGAAGTGTCGGTATCTCATCAGTTTCTGTGTATACCGGTTGTGTAACAAACTACAGTAAATTTGCTGCAGATGTGAGACTGAATGTCTTTTAAGACTGAATAAGAAGCAAAGTTTTACCAGGAACTCTTACTTACTTTTTCCTTTACTATCAAGTTATTCCTGGGAGGCCCCCTGGTGCCTGCAGTCAGTGTTCACTGTTTAAGACTTGGTGGATTTTAACAGATGTGAACATCTTGCTGGGTGTGAGACATTTGCTTTAGGGGGGAATTTTTTTTTTTTTTAATTTGTTGTTTGTTCTGAGAGGGAAATGTAGCTGTTTAAAATTTTTATTATCTTGTTAACTTTGGGAGAAGTTTATGCTCACCATGAACTTGGCTTGTAAATTTAAATATTTAAAAATCTGATGCTTGTATCCAACTTGTTCATTTTTATTTTCCATATACTTATTTATATACTTCATAGGCATAAGACAGAATAAACTTATGTATTTTTAAATGCTTGATGTGGGACGTCTTAAATCAGATGATTTTATGATTAGGATTGTTCGAGGTTACTAGGAAAAAGATACGGTGGGGAGAATAGGCTAAGTGATTGTTTCTGTGAATTTGAATTACATCAGTGTTCGGTTCTGGTTTTTGATGATCATTTTCCAGACATTTTCCCCTTTTAAATTAGCAAGAATTTATTGACCTGCTTTGTGCCAGTCACCAGGAGTGCAAAGACAAGACACTGTCTCTTCATTCAGGGAATTCCCAATTTAAACAAGTGATTTTCAAGCTTTTGCAGCCTGCTCTCTGTCAGTAAAGGGTACCATTACTTGCTCCTTAATCCTGGGAAGTGTATTTAGTTTTGACAGTGCCTCCCTGGGATTCTTAAATTCTCCAGGCTCCTTTCTCCTTTGCAAAATCTAGACCTGTCCAAAGACATCCAAAACAGACTTGGATTTTCTAGTAAGTAGTTATTTTTAGTCTTGAAATAATTTTTTTTTTAGTTTCCAAATAAAAATTAATTGATTTTCAGTGACATTACATTTTAATTAAATTTAACTCAAATTCAAGTGAGGTTGCTTAGCAGAATAGCTGTAGTTAAATTTTTGGTTTGTCTTTAGTATTAAATGAAGGTACAGAACTTGATCAGCAATACTTGATCTCATTTTAAAGTGTTGATTGTAGTTCCATAACATAGTCTCGATTTTTTTTTCTTTTTATTACATCAAATTACCAGTCAGCTATAACACTTTTAGTATAAATTTTTATGAGTTGCTTTGTGTTTTCTTAGGTGGGCAAATCATGTGAATTGCCAAAGCACCATTTACATTTAATTTTTTTTGTTGTTATTATTTAATGCAAAACAGTATACTGATTTATTGTTTGGACAGTGCATATTCCTCCAATATATTTTCTTGATTCAGTTTTACTTACTACAAAGCCAGAGATTCCTAACACTCAGCTGTAGTGACCCTGATACTACATTGTTGTGGGTTTATCATCGTGCTTTTGACTGGTTGTTTAAATTGAAGCTAGTTTCTGTGAGTATCCTGAGAAATCCACTAAAAGCTTTTTTACTTTGATGAGCAGTTCCAAAAGGACTTAGGATGGCAGTGGGAGTATAGAGAAATCACCTGGGGAGCTTTATTCAGACTGTCAATGTTGAGTTTACTTTGGAGGAGTTGAAATAGGATGAGTAGAATCTGCTTGTTTGGGAATCTGCTTCTGGGTGGTTAAGATTGTGCTAGCTTTGTTCCCAAATACAGACATGATCCAAGTGTTTAAAAACTGGGCTGTATCAGCTGATGATAACTAACATGTGCCCATTATATATTTGATTATGTATGTGTATCATGTACATTTAAAACTGAGTGTCTGGGATATGCTTTTCTGATGATAAAAATAAGCATTCTTATTCTTACAGGAAAGAATTTCTTATATGAAACAGTGAAGAATTAAAACCAGAGTCCTCCCCATAATTCCATGATCCAGAGATAACTTGTTGAAATTTCGATGCATTTTTCTTTCAGATACTTTACATCTTTAGAATATTGTGTATGTAGCTTTATGAGTTAATTTTTAAACGTTTTCTTACAGTTTTTTTTTTTTTTTTTGCTACAAAGCTAAACTTAATATTACAAGATAAATTGTAGACTGTTAGTATCATGTTAGTAGACTGTTAGCAAAAACTTAACAGAATATGATTGTGTTTGTATTTTTGGCCTGGTATTAATGAAAATCTTGGGATGTGTGTATTTTTGTTTATAAATCCGTTTTTCACTTAATCACAACCTATCAGATGTCTAAATTTGTGAAACTGCTGTGATTATTTTTAGTTAAGCTGGAAGACTAAGCAAATAGGAAGTTTATGTCTTTTGTGTCCTTTTGAACGTCAAGAAAAGGAATGGATTTGAAAAATGAAGATTAATGAAACCATATTAAAGCCCCACCCCCCACCCCTTTTTTTAAGCTTTATTGTTGTTTTTTTGGCTGCACCACACAGCTTGTGGAATATAAGTTCCCCAGCCAGGAATTGAATCCTGGTCCCCTGCAGTGAAAGCACTATGCCTCCAGTTACTGGATCGCCAGGGAATTCCCAAGTCTCTCCTTTCTCCTTTTTAAATAATAGTTTTATTGAGATACAGTTCGCATACCATGCAATTTCACCTTTTGAATTGTATAATTGAGTGGTTTGTAGTATATTCACAGAGTTGTGCAACCCATCAGTCACCACCATCAACATTAGAAAGTTCTCCCCATCATTCTCAAACACACCCCTGTTCCCATTAGCTGACAAGTCCCTTTTCCCTTCACTCCTCTCCAGCACTAGGTTATCCCTAATCTACTTCCTGTGGATTTTGCCTGTTCTGGACATTTCATGTGAATGAAATAATGCATTATGTGATCTCTTGTGATTGGCTTGTTTTTAATGTTTTGCAAGTTCATCTATATTGAAGCATGTGTCAGTATTTCGTTCCTTTTATGGCTAAACAATATTTCATTGTATGACTGTACTACATTTTTATTTGTCCGTTTGTCACTTGATGGACATTTGAGTTGTTTCCTGCTTTGGGCTGTTGTGAAAAATACTGCTATGGATGTTTATGTACAAGTGTTTGTGTGGGCATATGTTTTCATTTCCCTTGGGTAATATAACTGGGAGTGGAATTCCTTTGTCAATGGGTAACTCTGTTTAACCTTTGGAGGAACTGCCAAACTGTTTAAAGCTTCTTTTCTGATTCAGTTGTTTAATTATGACCCAGCAGTCTAAAGGTTAGGCAGTTTTGAAGGAAGTGCTAGTTGATCTTGGCAACCTCAGCTTCTGCAGGGCAAGTGTTATGTGTAAACCCAAGGCCAGGTCTCTTGGAAAAAGCAGGTTGAGGAATAGGGGAGATAGGCTGAAGGTTGCTTTCTCTCCTCTTGCCTCTTTTTAGATGAAAAGCTGGAGAAGGCATATAGATGGTTCATTGTTCAGAGATTGAGTATTTAAATGGTTTTCCTGTTAGTTCCAGGTGAGGGACATTTTGACAGTTTGAAGAAGTAGTCCGGAGTGTTGTTATTGTATTTGAATACAGGGCTTTTCTGATAAATGTTCAAATCCAAGATTAGGATTTATTGGGATTTAGAAATCTATTTACATTTGAGTCTAGAGACAGGATTATATTAAGATTTAGGATTAGTGAGGAAGATATTAAATTTTATCAAGTAATTTTTTTCCCTCTGATGTCTTATTATCCACATTTATTGTTTTGATAGAATATCTGTTCTAATATCCTATGTTCTCAAGCAACTCTAACAGGTAAAATAATGCAGCTGTTAAGAATGTCAAAATATTTAGAAATAATTAAAATCTCAGTTTCTGAAACAAAGGTTATCCTAGAAGTCTTCGGCTCTAGGGATGCAAGAAGAAATGGTTTGCAAATGTCAGTAGGCTTACTGTGGTGTGGTGGTGGAGGATATGGATTCACAGTTGAATCTTCTAGGATTTAATTTTGAGTCTATACAAATTTATACCCTTGGACAGCAATCACTGCTCTAGTGGCTAGAAGTAGTCATTTCAAGACTTACTGTTTCTGGGAAAATAGAGGATCAGTGAAGACAGGAAGCAGAGAGATGGAGGTTACAACTCTCCTTTCTTTTTGTAAACTCTCCACCTTCCCCCAAGATTGCATATGGTTACCTTTGAAGTCTTGGTTATTAGTAGGTGAAATGCAATTTTTTTTACACCTCATCCTCTGTAATACACTGCACCTCAGATTTTTCTCTGTTAGATAACATGAAAATGCTTTAATGGAAATTAAGTCCTTATTCCACAATTAGTGAGGTAGGAGGCTAAAAATGCAGAAATTCATTCTGAAGTTAAGTATATGTAAATAACCAGTAGGCACTAGCTTGATAGAGGAATTCAGTTCCTGGTCTAGGTGGGTATTTGCCATACATAGGGAAAATAGATAAAGGACAGGGGCAGTTGTCCTTTAATCTGCCTATCCACCTGTGTATAGCAGAGTGATTTATGAGGACATACATAACCTTCCTAATAATCACTGACCTCAGGGCCCTCCCTTCCCAGATTTTCCTGCTTCTGTGCAAAGACTAGGTTTATTTCATCATGAAAGAGTTTAAGCCTTGGGCTGTTCCTTAGACCATGCCTGAGTTTCCATCTTAGTCAATTACCAAACTATTGATAGAAACATTTTCTTGATTTGAGTGCTTGCCTTTTCGGAGAAGGCAACGGCACCCCACTCCAGTACTCTTGCCTGGAAAATCCCATGGACGGAGGAGCCTGGTGGGCTGCAGTCCATGGGGTCTCGAAGAGTCGGACACGACTGAGCGACTTCACTTTCACTTTTCACTTTCCTGCATTGGAGAAGGAAATGGCAACCCACTCCAGTGTTCTTGCCTGGAGAATCCCAGGGACGGGAAGCCTGGTGGGCTGCCGTCTATGGGGTCGCACAGAGTCGGACACGACTGAAGCGACGCAGCAGCAGCAGCTAACACCATTTTAACTTTTCCCTTAATCCTGCCACCTATTTTCAACATTTAAAGAAATCAAGTTACTTTTCCCCATAAAAGAAATTTAAAGTGAAAGTGAAGTGGCTCAGTCGTGTCGACTCTTTGCGGCCCCATGGACTATAAGCTTCCGTCCATGGCTCCTCCGTCCATGGGATTTTCAAGGCAAAAGTACTGGAGTGGGTTGCCATTTCCTTCTCCAGGGGATCTTACCAACCCATGGATTGAACCCATGTCTCTCACATTGTAGGCAAACAAATGCTTTTACCATCTGAGCTACCAGGGAAGTCCAAAGAAATTTAAGGACTTCTATTAATATAGCTTTCTCTAATGTTGTACTTAGCAGTTACGGCTCTTTTATTTTAAATGGAAAGCTGAGAAGAAAACTTTATAGATACTTTTAGGTTTTTCTGTGATATTTGAATATTTATCAAATAATTGAGCCAGAGTAGTGAAAGAAAATGACTAGGCTTCTGAGTGGAAGTGAAAGATCTAAGTTACATAATGACAGAGAGGAGGGTATTTTATGAACATCAGACCTTAGCTGCAATTGTTATGTGAATCCTAAATAAAATCAGGTGTACATTTGTTTACTCAAGGTGTATCTAAGTATTGGTACATGCTGATACTTGTTAAAGATACAGGTTCTACGTGTGTTACAATTTCAGCTTATTCCCAGTTTCTTCTGTATTTCTAGGATGATAATAGGTACCTGCTTCATAATGTATCTATTTGTAACAATTAAACCGGTAAAACACTTTGAACATAATAAAAGCTCCGAAAATGTTAGTGTTCTTGTTTAGTGTAAACCTGAGCCAAGATAAGGTAAGAGAGGGCTTCTTAATGCTGGTGAGCCCTGGACCCTCTCCACAGTAATTTTTGAGAAGGTTTATTTCTAGTGAGGATCTAACAGACGTGCGTTGTTTGTTGCATACAGCCACGTATGGAACTGTGTGTGTGTGTAAAACATTTCTTTCCTATTACTGTTATTTGGCATTTATAATCTGGTTTGACATATTAATGTTGGTGCTGAGGGGGAGAGAGATTTTTAGGCAGAATAAAGTGGTGAAAGGTGATTTAAGGAGATTTGGTGTATGCTTTCTTTTGATTAGGGACTAGAGAGCAGTGGATTTCAAACTTTGAATCTTGAGACTACTTTATATTCATAAAAAGAACTGAGGACAAGAGTTTTCGTGTGAGTTGTTTATCAGTACTGTTAGAAATTAAAACTACGAATTTAAAAATTTGATAACCTGTTCATTTTATGTAAGTAGAGTTTGCTTTCTACAACAAAAATATTAGGGATCAGCACATTTCTTTAATGTCTAGCTTTGTAGAAGACAGAAGAATTCTCATACCTTCAGTTTGTTTTGGTAACATTGTTTTGGTTGAAGTATCTGAAGAAAATCTGTACTTTTACAGATAAATCAGAAAAGAAAGGAGTATTTTAAAAGCATTTATAGATTATGGTGGATATTCTTTAATAGTATAATAGAAATTGACAAGTGGTAATTTCTTAAAGGTTAGTTGTAATGTGGAATCTGAAATGTTCTCTTACATCAAAATCCATTGATCTATCTTGCATTTTAAATGGATCTTACAAATGATTTTGTAACATGCCTTGGTTCTTTTAAAATCACTGGTTAAGGTGATTTATGCAGATGTTAAAAGTTGACACATTTTATACAACATTAAAGAATCACATCTGTTAATTTAGAACAAGGTATCAGATGAGTCCTTAAATATGAAAAAGCTGTCAAATTCATGGTGCTGGATACAGAGTTTCCAAAATTTTAATTTTCACTAGCAACAAATGCTGTCAATTGTTTCATTTGAAATGACAGGCTCACTTTGTTCATTTTGAAGCATATCTGTTATATATCTTGAGTGAGTAACTATAGTTTGTTAGTTGTGCTTTCCAGCAAAAGAGATGTTCTGTGAAAGAAAAATTAGCTGGATCACTTTGGTACTTCAACAGTCACTCTAGAGCTTTTCTTGAAGACAGCCATTGTACTTGAATATGCAACAGGAAAGCTTCATGGATACTTTCCATTTCCTCATGCAGAATATTAGAAAGATGTATACTCAGTGGTGGAGATTTAATAAAATTCATCATTTTTACTGCTTAAGGGCATTTTAATTTGAAACTGGATCTTTCTGTTTCACTGTAAGTGCATGGCACTTCAGTGCCACTGACTTGGTTTCTGCTCAGGTGCCTGCATTTTAATCATCGTTTTCACCATGCATATGTCAATGCAGTAAAAAAGAGGATCACACTCTGAGAACCCACAGGCCTACAGCACTCCCTTCTAATCCTGAAATGTCTAGCCTGCCCCTGTATCTGTTAAGTTTTCTTCTTTACTCTTTTTTCATTATCTGTTTGTTTACTAGTGTACCTGAAATGATACAAGCGGTTCACAGACTCCTCTGAGAAATCGTGAAAGCCCTGGGCCTTCCCCGAAAAATATGCATGTTTATATACACAGTACTACAGACAGGGGGATTACAGAGCTCCTGAAGGCCATCTGTAGACTCAGATCATATTAATAATTACTATCAGGCAAACAAGATAAAATTATGGCAGCTGCCTAGTTCTTTCATTTAAAACCAAAATTCCACATTCTAGCCAATTGTAAAAATTTTATGTTTTTAAGTTAACTTTGCTGTTTAGTATGTAACCTTGATTGAATCATTTTAGTATTGTAGAAATTAAAATATTAAAGGTTAATGAAGATTACTAAGATTTCATGGGGCAAAAATAGTAATGGAATTATTCTCTTGACATTCTTTCTGTTTCAGAGAAGACAGTTATTAGTAAAAAACTTGCTGGAAAAAAATAGCATATTGTTATTGAAAGTAAAATTTAGCATACACACAACACAGACATACATATCATGCACCATTTGTAATTTAAGAGACAAACCTGCATTGAAAAGACTTTTAAAAGAATTTGAAATATAGTGATTGAGTATAATTTTTTGCAGTCATGAGAAGGGACTTCTTTTAGGGGAGAAGACAACATTTTGTTTAATTGAGGTTCAGAGTTGGTGTTCTGTATCATCAAAGTCAATGGAAGTGTTTGTCTATTGTTGATCTATAATGAGATTTTGTGTATTTTATCTTGGAAGCTGTCTTAACACAGATAGGTACTGCCAAAACTAATATCAATCTACAAGCATATGGTTTTAGTTAAGTGATTTTAGTCATCACTTGGAAGATATTTATAGGATTTTATTAGTCCTCTCTTGATATCTGCCTTTTAGCATGTCATTACATTACAGATTAATCAATTCCAGTAATAGGTTAGGTGGAAGCTTCTCACCTGCACAAATAAATGAATTTTGATATATTTTGCATTAGCACTAAGATCTGATGAATGCTGTTAGAACTGTGGTTTGAGCTTAGAAAATAGTATTCAGTGCAAAACTTATGAGGGAGTAAAAATCTCACTTGTTTTAACTTTTGACAACCCTGAAACTGTATAAAGCAACCTGACATTTGCTTGTGACCCAGGCAACGTTAGTTGTTAAAGTGACTTAATATAGTATATGTTTCACATACAAGGTTTTTTGTTTTGGGGTTTTTTTTGCATTTTAATTTTAGGTTTTAACTGAGAAATATTATTAGGTTTGTAGTAAAATCTAATTTATAAAACCTACTCTCTGTTTGATAGTAGTGATTGGGGGTTACTCTTCTCATTCAGAAAAATTTCAGTATCAGCCCTAAGCCTTAAAAAAAAAATCAGTAAAACTTCATCACTACTGAACTGCTCTGTGCTAGGGCAAGTCAGGATATTCAGCTTTTGTTTCTCACAAACATTTGTGGACCCGACCATGGTTAGGTTTATGAGAACTAATGAAGTATACCATTGGTATCGCTGGTTCAACGGTGTGATTAGAATCTTTTTCCACTCAGTAACTGCACCCTAAACTTTAAATACCTTCAATTTTTACAGGCTTTTTAAAATTATCCAACTAAGTCTTTTTCTGCTCCATGCATAGTTTTACCTGCATCATTGTTGTGGGTTTGTTTGTTTGGCTTCTTTGGAAAAAAATTTTTTTTTTAGGCCGCACAGTGTGGACTGTGGCATCTTAGTTCCCCCACCAGGGTTTGAACCATGTTGCTCCCCACTCCCTGCCATGGAAGCGTGGAGTATTAACCACTGAACCTCCAGGGAAGTCCCTCTTTGAAAATATTCTTGCCTGTGGTTGTTCCACTCATACTGTTCATGGAGGCTAACTTTTCTGTCATTTCAAATTCAGTATTGGCTCCTCAAATGAGCAACAAATAAGTATTGGCAGTATCTGTGAATGCATTCATCAAGAGCCAATGAAACCACTCAAAATTGTTCGTTTTTTTTAACTCATTATTGATGTTGCTTCCAACGTTGTCAACTCTTCAAGAGCTGTTTTTACAGAAAGACTTCAATAAATACATATAGTTTGGGGACATATTTCTTTGGCTTTTCCAAGCAAACATGATTTAATTAAGTCACCATTAGTAAATGGCTTTCCTCACTTGCTAATACATGAATCAGTTGGAAACTTACTTTCATTGCAGCCTCATTTCTATTTTTGTGCAGAAATTCTGCTGTGATGAGATTCTGTTAAAATTTTTTTTTAAAGTTTTGTTACTTCCTGTGAGTTGGGAATGTTGTGACAAGTGCTCAGTTTCCTAATGTTAACACATATTTTATTCTTTTAGCTGGAAAGTCATAAATATAATGCCTGATAGTCTAATCCAGTAACAAAATAATCTACACTCCATTGTGCCTTAGACATTCACATTCCACTTTTCTTCCTTTAACATGATGAGTATGCACTAGTAATAAAATTAAAATAAAATGGCACTCAATACATTGTTGAGTTATAGCTGTATCTCTGCAATTTCTAGAACCTTGGGAAACAATGCAAAGCCATGAGGGTACCCCATGTACTCGCTGCTACAACTACTCAACTCTGCCATTGTAGCGTGAAAGTACCTGTAGGTATTGATAATAACTAAATGAATGAGAGTGGTTCTGTTCCAGTAAAATTTCATTTTTGAATGCTAACATTTGAATTTCATGTAACTTTTATGTGTCACAAAGTATTATTTTTTCCCACCTCCCCACCAACTGTTATTAAAAATATATAAAGGACCAAATTTCACCTTGGACCTTAGTGTTTTCCCCCCTTTCTGTTGTAAACATGATTTTGCAGAAAGCTTGCTTTATCAGGAGTCAGGTACCTTGGTGCTCACACCCATGTTGCATGACTGATTCATTCACATAATGTATGGAGTTATAGCCCTTAATGTCTAGTCCTTGGCAAGGTATTTCTCAAAATTCTTTATAAAATCATATGAATTTCTAGTGTATACCCAATAATCATATTTTGTGTACTTACTATTTTCACTTGAGCAGAGGGTTTTGATCTTGAAGTACCAGTGAGTTCACCAGTCACTCCTAGAGGCATAGGGGAATAGACTCCAAATAAAAAGTGGCAGTCTTACTGGAGTAAAGAGGAGAGGTGGAAGTCTGGGGCAACTAAAGCAGTTGAAACTTAAGTCCTAAAGAGGAGAGAATCACATAGACTCTAACCTCAGAACCTGTAGTCGACTCCCGCTAAAGTCGAGGACTTCCCTGGTGGCTCAGACAGTAAAGCGTCTGCCTACAATGCGGGAGACCCAGGTTCAATCCCTGGGTCAGGAAGATCTCCTGGAGAAGGAAATGGCAAC
Source organism: Bos mutus (assembly GCF_027580195.1). Classification (NCBI taxonomy): domain Eukaryota; kingdom Metazoa; phylum Chordata; class Mammalia; order Artiodactyla; family Bovidae; genus Bos; species Bos mutus. Next base: position 35,769,005 of record NC_091627.1, read on the forward strand.
CCACTCCAGTATTCTTGCTTGGAAAATCCCGTGGGCAGAGGAGCCTGGTAGGCTACAGTCCATGGGGTCACAAAGAGTCGGACACAACTGAGCGACTCCACGTTCATGTTCTCCCTAAAGTCATTGACTTCTAAGATGCACACATGCAAGAGAAGATTCTAAGAAGTGCAGAAGAATCTGAGCAGAGATTACAGCGTTGTCCAGTACCTGCATGGCAAAACTTGACGTTAAGACTTGATAAAGTAAGAGAGACTATATTGTACCCTGAGTTTTCTGTTGAGACCTCCATCATGGCCAAGATTGAGGGCAAAATGAAATAGACCCGCCCTCAAGAAAATGTGGGTGCATTATTGCCACACTTGCTGCTGCTAAAGGAAACAACCCTCTGTGGAGAAGATGTCATAAAAAACTACTACAATTATTCATCCATAATCAAATATTTCTGTGAAATACTACAGGAATGCTAACATGATCAATTGACCAAAAAAAAGAAGAAAAAAAGGTATAAATCCACCTTGTATAATTCATATATTAGAGATGTCACACAGACTTTAAGATAACTGATTTAATATGCTCAAGGTAAAGAGGAAAGGAAAAATTTCATCAGAGACCTGGAAACTTTATAACCAAAAAAATATGTTAACTAAAGTTAAGAATTTCGTAGTTGTGTTTACATACTTGCAAATTAAAAACAGCAGAATAGAGGAGTAGTAAACTAGGGGAAAATAGTTGAGTGGAAATTCTGCAGTGCTGAGAGAAAAAAAAAAGGGGGAATACAGAAAGAAGGCAGCAGAAGACCATAGAAAAGTTTAACATGTCACCTTACACCTGTCAGAATGGCTGTTATCAAAAAGAGAACAAATAACAAGTGTCAGCAAGGGTATGGATGAAAGGAAATGCTGGTGCACTGTTGGGGGTGGGGGGTAAATTGATGCAGCCACTACAGAAAACAGAATGGAGGTTCCTCAAAATATTAAAAATAGAACTACTGTAGGATCCAGCAATTCCACTTCTGGGTATATATCTAAAGAAAACAAAAATACTAATTTGGAAAGACAGATGCACCTTTATGTTGCAGCATTATTTACAATAGCCAAAATGTGGATAAGTGTCCATTATCCAGTGAATGGATAAAGAAGATATGGTGTGTGTGTTTGTATTGTGTACTATTAGCCATAAAAAAGAATGAAATCTTATCATTAGTGACAACAGGAATGGACCTAGACAGTATTTTGCTAAGTGAAATAAGTCAGACAAACAAAGACAAATACTATATGATTTCACTTGCATGTGGAAGCTAAAAAAACAAAACAGGTGAACAAACGAAACAGAAACAGTCGTAGATAGAACAAACAGATGGTGCCAGGGAGTGGGGGCTAAGAGAAATAGATGAGGAGGGTTAAGAGGTACAAATCTCTCAGTTGAAAAATAAATGAGTCAGGAGTGTGAAATGTACAGTCTGCGGAATGCAGTCAGTACCTTTGTATGGTGACAGATGGAAACTAAACTTATGGTGATCATTTTGAAATGTATAGAAATATCGAATCACTCACTGTTGCACCAGCAACTAACAGTGTTGCAGGTCAAGTACACTTCAAAAACAAACAAACTTGTGGGAAACAAAGATCAGATTTGTGGTTACCAGAGGTGTGGTTACCAGAGGAGGGGAATTGATTGAAAGTAGTCAGAAGGTACAAACTTCCAGTTATGAGATACATACTGGGTATGTTATATACAACATGATAGTTATAATCAACACTGCTGTATGTTATATATGAAAACTGTTTAGACAGTGGATCCCAGGGAGTTGCCTGGCAGTCCAGGGCTTAGGACTCTGCACTTTCACTGCAGAGGCCCCGGTTCAGTCCCTAATGGGGGACCTAAGATCCCACAAGCTACATGCACAGCCATAAAAGAGAAAGAGTGGAACCTGGGAGTTCTTATCACAAGAGAAAAAAGCTTTTTTTGTTTTATTTTGTTTCTATGTGAGATGATGGCTATTCACTAAACTTAATTGTGGTAATCATTTTGTGTTATTCTCCTTAAACGTATTCAGAGTGTATGCCAATTATATCTCAATAGAACTGGGAAAAAATTTTTTTAAGGGGGAGAAAAAGAATTTTGACCTTTATTCTATACCATACACAAAATTAAGGTAGATTATTGAATGAGTTAGGCTAAACAATAAAGTATCTAAAAGGTTTAAAAGTAAACATAAGGAAATACTTAGGAGAAGGCAAACATTTCTTGAACATGATGTAAGACACCAAAAAAAAAAAAATTCAAGATGGATTTAAATACATTAAAGTATATCAGTTTTATCAAAGGCAGCAGTAAGAGAATGAAATTTTCTTGGGCCCCAGAATCACTGCAGATAGTGACTGCAGCCATGAAATTAAAAGACACTTTGGAAGAAAAGCTATGACCAACCTGGACAGCATATTAAAAAGCAGAGACATTGCCAACGAAGGTCCGCCTAGTTAAAGCTGTGTTTTTTTTCAGTAGTCAGGTATGGATGTGAGAGTTGGACCATAAAGAAAGCTGAGCGCCAAAGAATTGATGCTTTTAAACTGTGATGTTGAAGAAGACTCTTGAGAGTCCCTTGGACAGCAAGAAGATCCAACCAGTCCATCCTAAAGGAAATCAGTCCTGAATATTCATTGGAAGGACTGATGCTGAAGCTCAATACTTTGGCCAATACTTTGGCCACCTGATGCGAAGAACTGACTCATTGGAAAAGACCCTGATGCTGGGAAAGATTGAAGGCAGGAAAAGAAGGGGACAACAGAGGATGAGATGGTTGGATGGCATTACTGACTTGACGGACATGAGTTTGAGCAAGCTCCAGGAGTTGGTGGTGGACAGGGAAGCCTGGCGTGCTGCAGTCCATGGGGTCACCAAGAGTCTGACAGGACTAAGCAACTGAACTGAAACTGGGAGAAGATACTTACAATGTATCTGACAAAGAATTCATCTGGAATATGTAAAGAATTCCTACAGATCAGTTAAGTCCAGTTTTAAAGAATGAACAAAAGACTTAAAATGAACTTCACACACAAAAAAGGATGTCCCAGTGGCCTATTAAGCATATGAAAAGGGTAATGCAAACCAAAATCTCACTGAATATCACTACACCCAACAAATTGACTAAAACTGTTGACAAAGAGGTAGAGCAGCATTGCTGGTGCTATTGTAAATTGGTTTAACCACTCTAGGAAACTGGTGGTATCTGCTTCTTAATAAAGCTAAGTCTTCCTGTGACCCAGTAGTCCTCCTGTTATATGTATACCAAGAGAAATGTACATGAATATTCAAAGCATTCATAATAGCCTCAAACAGGAAATGACCCAAATAGAGTATATAAATATATTTTGGTGTATTCGTATGAGAAAATACTTCAAATGGCTGCTAAATACAGCATGCATGAATCTCACGTGACAGTGAACAAGAGTGTATACTATTTATAAATTTATACTATAAATTTCTATTTAAAATTCAAAAACATTAGACTAATCTATGCTGAAAGAAATAAGAATAGTAACCTTGGGCATTATTATTGAATGGTTAGGGCTTAAGGGAGCCTTGGGCTGCTGGAAGTATTCTGTGTCTTGATCTGGGTGGTGGTTACCTAGGTGTATACATAAACTGTACTTTATATAATAGCTCAATTGATTTTTAAACATTAATAGTACAGTAGATATTTGCTGTAACAGAATTTTCACCTGGCTTGCATTTATTACCTACTGAAAATTTTTTGGGGGGAAATTTTTGACTAAAAAAATTTTTATGTGGTGGACTAGAAAGAGTATTGATTTTTTTTTTTTTTTTTTTTGGTTTTTTGAATATTGAGTTTTAAGCCAGCTTTTTCTTTTTTTTTTTTTTTTGTAGTTTTCTTTTTTTTTTTCTAATTTTATTTTATTTTTTTTAACTTTACATAATTGTATTAGTTTTGCAAATATCAAAATGAATCCGCCACAGGTATACATGTGTTCCCCATCCCGAACCCTCCTCCCTCCTCCCTCCCCATACCATCCCTCTGGGCCGTCCCAGTGCACCAGCCCCAAGCATCCAGCATCGTGCATCGAACCTGGACTGGCAACTCGTTTCCTACATGATATTTTACATGTTTCATTGCCATTCTCCCAAATCTTCCCACCCTATCCCTCTCCCACAGAGGCCATAAGACTGTTCTATACATCAGTGTCTCTTTTGCTGTCTCGTACACCGGGTTATTGTTAACCATCTTTCTAAATTCCATATATATGCGTTAGTATACTAAGAGTATTGATTTTTGAGTTTGAAGACCTTGTTCTGAATTCCTTTCTGCTGCTTTTTACTCCTGTAGTAATCTTGTGCAGATTATTTTAATCTCTTTCTGTTATTGTAGAATGTAGGTAGTAACTTCCCTTTTTAATTCTCGGGATACCAAAAGGATTAAATGAGATGATCAATGTGAAGTTGCTTTGCACTAAATTAATTATGCAGATATGTAGTATGTTCATAATTTAAAGACACTTGGGTCTAGATGCATAAACCCACATTCTGTAATTCCTCATGAATATTGTGATAGTGATCTAGTTCCCCCGTGTAACAGATTGCCTAGATTTATTCCCTTTTATCAGATAACTGAGAATTTTGAAGTGTTCTTGGAAGCCTTGGAGTCTGCACTGGTGGGAGCATGACTTTTACATTGAAAGACAGTGGGATTGCCCTGAGCAGTTTACCCTGTTCTCCCAATCATTTTGCTGATGTATCCTAAAATTTGGTCACGTGTCAGAAGCTTAACCCTTGGAAGAACCTTTAACTTCATCAACTTTTAGAAGTGATTGATTATGAAAGTCGCTGTTTTATTTGCCTGTGGAGGGTAGGGCAGCTATTACCAATTACAATTTTAAGAAAGTACTGATTGCAAGGTATCTCCTAACTTTTAGAGATATTAATTGGGAAAAAGCATGCAGTGAAATACAAGAAGTTTTGGTAAATTTTAGTTTCTGTGGATTAGCATGACTTAAAAGTTGAAGCATTTTTAGCCCTGTAAAAATGTTAGTTGAAGTGTACCTAACTGTAACTTAAATTACTTGCATGGGAGGCCAGAATTAAAGATGGAGCTTACAGAGGAAATAAAGCAAATATGAGATAAAATATTCACCACTGGAATTTAGACACTTTAACACATCAAAGTGACCCACAGTAGTCTTAATTTGCTTAATAATCATTGCCATCAAATTAAAACTAAATTTTGATAACCAAGAAGTGTTTTATTACTACAGAGTCACAGCAGAAATTGTGGAAACTTCTTTGAGAGCCCAAAGTATTTTGTTTGTATTGTCCATTGCTGTTATCTCTAAATAATTACCTTTAGGTGTGTGTTTGTCATCTGAAAGCCCCCAGAAACCTTTAATCCTTCAAGGAGAATACTTTTTACCTCCTAAAACTAAAATAGATAGGTATTTGATGCACTGATTGTAAAACCTTTTTTGTAATCATCATTTCCCACATTTACATTTTTGTACCAAGATTAATAATTGTTCCTATTGCAGGGCATTGAATCTAAGCTAGTATTTAAATACTTAGAGGAAGATAAAAAGTTGTGTGTTTCTTCATCTTTAAAAAATTCACGTGTTTACAGAAAGTAGGTAATTGAGAACTAGTACTTAAAAGGCTAAGTTCCCATAGTAAAAGCAGTTCTGATCATGGTTTGGATTTCAGAAATGGTCTTACTGTCATATTTGCTTAAAATACATTTCAACATTGTTTCTTTGTTATATTAGTATATTAATGGATTATATATATGAATAGGCTTTTGCAGGGTTAGAGGCTTTTTTTTTTTTTTTTAAGCCTCTTTCAACCTGACAAAGGAATCCGCAATTTTTAGCAAGAAATGTATGGATTAAAATGTAAATGGGAAGTCATGGGTGTATATAAAAATGTAGTCTCTGTTTTCTTTAATAAATGCTGTCAAAGTAAGATTGGCAGCTCACAGTGTATTTAAAGAGAAAGAGCCAGTAGGGAAGGTAATAATGAGAGGAAATGATTAGAAGTTCAGTTCAGTAGGGCAAGGGCTTCCCTTGTGGCTCAGCTGGTAAAGAATCCACCTGCAATGTGGGAGATCTGGGTTTGATCCCTGGGTTGGGAAGTTCCCTTGGAGAAGGGAAAGGCTACCCACTCCAGAATTCTGGCCTGGAGAATTCCATGGATGACTGAGTGACTTTCACTTCATTTTCAATAGGGCAAATAAGGGAATTCTCCATGGACCGTTCCTCCCCACTCCATCCCAGAAGTTATTGGGAACCGTATTAATTAATGAGTTTTAGTCACTTGAACTGCAAGGCCTCAAATTGACCACTGGAAAACAAAGAAGACCACATTTCCATGGTAGCAGCCTTATGGCAACCCACTCCAGTACTTCTGTTTGGAAAATCCCATGGACGGAGGAGCCTGGTGGGCTGCAGTCCATGGGGTCGAGAAGAGTCGGACATGACTAAGTGACTTCACTTTCACTTTTCACTTTCATGCACTGGAGAAGGAAATGGCAACCCACTCCAGTGTTCTTGCCTGGAGAATCCCAGGGACGGTGGAGCCTGGTGGGCTGCCGTCTATGGGGTCGCACAGAGTTGGACACGACTGAAGCGACTTAGCAGCAGCAGCAGCCTTAAGGAGCATTGGAAACCACCAACAGTGAAGATAGAGATAAGCCAAAGATCATAGAATAACCTATTGTTAGCCATGGAACACAACAGGGTATCTGATAGTTTGCTGCCTGTGTGAATCTTCTGATACTCAGAATATAGGCATGACTCCTTTTTTTAGAATTAATATTTTATGGATAAATTTTAGAAAACTGACCATTTTATTTACTGTTTACCAGTACGAGGATGTCGTCCAGGAAAGATTGTACAGATGACTGAAGCAGAAGTTCGGGGCTTATGTATCAAGTCTCGGGAGATCTTTCTCAGCCAGCCTATTCTTTTGGAATTGGAAGCACCACTGAAAATCTGTGGTATGTAAATGGGTAAAGTTGGCAACAATCTCTTTTGAATTCACTACACTGAAGATGAGTTAGAGAAAACATCTAAAAAGTTTTGTGAAAAAAAGGTTTGCTAGGTTTTATTACATACAATTGTAGAATTTGAGACTTTGAGAAAATGACAAGTTAGAGATGAGAAGAAAATGTTTGCTATATATACAGCAGATTAAAAGATTGCTGGTCACACTGTTACAAAGAGTTCTTAGAAATAAGAAAAAGACAATACAATTTTAAAAAAATTGAGTGGGAGCAGATTGTAGAAGAGATTCAAATGACTAGTAAACATAAGATTCTCAGACTCACTTGTAATCAGTGAGATGCAACTTAAAAACAAATCTGGGACTCTGATGAAATCGGGGGAAAAAATGTCAAAAATTGTTATCTATTGTTATCAAGGATATGGATTCGAGTACACAGGTATAGAATTTTGGGGGTCGATATGGCCGTATCCATGGTCTTCTAACTTAATTTTGATTGTTTTATTTTGAAGATTATAAAACTATACAATTTGTATTTGATCTTTCAAATCTTACAGTGGCTTTTGGCCAGAGGCAAAAACTTAAACCTGAAGTTAACATTGTTGCAGTCGGAAAAACTGTTGGCACAGAAAAGCATTTTTCTATAGTTTATATACAGTAGGATGTGGTATGTATAATGTACTGACTTTTGGTTTGATAATGCAGTTTTTCTTTTAGTCGGAGAAGGCAATGGCACCCCACTCCAGTACTCTTGCCTGGAAAATCCATGGACAGAGGAGCCTGGTAGGCTGTAGTCCATGGGGTCGCTAAGAGTCGGGAACAACTGAGCGACTTCACTTTCACTTTTCACTTTCCTGCATTGGAGAAGGAAATGGCAACACACTCCAGTGTTCTTGCCTGGAGAATCCCAGGGACGGGGAAGCCTGGTGGGCTGTTGTCTCTGGGGTCGCACAGAGACGGACACGACTGAAGCGATGGCAGCAGCAGCAGTGTTTATCACATAGCTTTAATGAACTTAACCATCAGCTTTTGAAGAGATAGTTGAAATTGTGTGGAAATAATCAATCCCTTCTATGAATTAAATGAAGCAAATTAAAAATCATCTTAAAATTTAAGTGACTCAATAGTCTCAACAAGATAGTCTTTACATGCTTTCATACAGAAATAATTTGAAAGTAATAGAAGTTATTTATACTAAATATTTAGTTTTTGCTGTTTGCTCACTACTAGGCATAAAAAAAGTGAACCTAAGTTAAATTACCAGATAATGAATGTAACTGTATTAGTATATAACAAATTGCCCCCAAACTTTGTTATTTAACAACATTAATTTATCATGTCACAGTGTCTGTGGGGTAAAAATTCAGGCAGAGCTTAGTTGGATCCTCTGGTTTTGAGTCTCTCACAAGACTACAGTCAAGATGCCATTTGAGCCTGTAATCATCTCAAAGCTCAATTGTGAAAGGATTCAGTTCCTTATGGGCCAGTGGACTGAAGACCTCAGTTCCTAAGGAGCTGTTGGCCCATGGCCTCCTTTAGTTCTTTATTAGGTTTGCTTCTCCATAAGGCAGCTTAATCATCGAGCATGAGAGATGGCAAGAGAAAGTGCAAGCAAGATGGGAAGCTACAATCTTTTGTAACCCAGTCTCCGAAGTGACAGCCCATCTCACTTTTGCTGTATCTTTTTCGTTAGAAGTAAGTCACTAGTTACAGCCCACATTCAGGAGAGAGGATTACATAAGGGTATAAACAGTGAGAATCATTTCATAGAAGCTGCTTTACCACAGTAACCATAAACTTTCTCAAACTGGCTTTTTCTATTTTTAGGAGATATTCATGGACAGTATACAGATTTACTGCGATTATTTGAATATGGGGGTTTCCCCCCAGAAGCCAACTATCTTTTCTTAGGAGATTATGTGGACAGAGGAAAGCAGTCTTTGGAAACAATCTGCTTGCTATTGGCTTATAAAATCAAATACCCAGAAAACTTCTTTCTCTTAAGAGGAAACCATGAGTGTGCTAGCATCAATCGCATTTATGGATTCTATGATGAATGTAAGTAAAAATAAAAGCATTTCTTTTTAATTGGAAATTCTCTAATAGTTTTCCATTTCAGAAGAATTCTTTCAAGAGTTTAAAAAATATGATCAAGCAGAAGCCCAAGAAGAGAGCCTTTCATGGAAGAGGAACCTGAAACTGGGAAACATGTTATTAGTTAAATAGGTTGCTTAGGACCTCTTCGGTCATGTTGTTTCAGGTTGGCTGCAGCTTACTCAGCTGAAAGGCCCTCTTATAATTAGTTTATGTAGTAAAAATATCCAAGTGGAGCAGAGGTCACTATAGATAGTAAGTAGCCTGTTTCTAGTCTCCATTAAGGTTTTAGTTTTCTTGTGATATGATAAAAACTCTTATTGAGCCTGTGTCACAAAAAAAATTGAGAAGTTCTATGAAATTATTTAAAATTTGAAGTTTATTAGAATTTTAATCTGTACCAATAAGGATGTTGCGTACTCTGGTCCTTATTTTGTTGTACTCTTTTTCATCAGTAGAAGTCACTGGTTTGCTGTTGTGTGGTGGTATTTCCGAGGGTTACAGATGACCCCGTTACATATCACTTTGGTCTTTTTGCTTTTTGTTAGGTTATGGAAGTGAATGGGCTTCCCTAGGTTGGGAAGATCCCCTGGAGAAGGGAATGGCATCCCGCTCAAGTATTCTTGCCTGGAGAGTTCCATGGATAGAGGAGCCTAGTGGGCTACAGTCCATGGGGTCGCAAAGAGTTGACGAGACTGAGCAACTAACTTAACAAGAGAGTGGATGAACATATGTTTGATTAATTAAAAGTTAGAACCAGTTAACAATGATTTTCAAATGGAATTTTATTTTTCAGTGCTGAATTCTCCATTAGAATCTATTTTTGCTTTTCTCCATGCTTAATTACAGTAGAGCTATTAGAACCCCTCTCTCTTTGTTTCATGTAATCATTTATTTGACAAACTTTTGAGGATGTATTATATGCCAGGCACTATTCTAAATACTAGGAATGCAGCAGTGCTCAAGAGAGATAGATGATCTCTATTCTTACGGAGTTTAGATTCTAGTTGGAATGATTTTATATTGCATTTTTATTTCTAAGGTGTAGTGTATGGTTTCAGTTGTTTAAATCAGACCAGTAGACAGGAAGTGGATTGTAGTACACCAAGCTATAACCACTTTTCTGAAGCTATATCAGAAATAGAGGTGTATTATTAAAGGATAAAATAAGGACTTGAATACTCTTAAGGATAGAGAAGAAATCAAATGAAATGTATGTGAGCGCAGCTTGTAAACACTTTCAGTTATGCTTGTTCATTGAGAGAAAGGTTATGGCATAAAAAGCGGAGGAAATGAGTGCTTTGTGTCTATTATTCCTCCCCTTGGTTAGTTGCAACTTACTACCAAATTCAGAAAACTCAGTAACTCCAAAAAGGTAAACATGCATTTAAGACTGTCTTCATTGTAGTTCTTGATGTTAGATTACAGGAAAATTATAGCCTTTGTGTCTCTATTTATCCTTGCTGTGGTGCCAAGTAGAAATTTACTCAAAAGTTAAGCACCTGGAAATTCTCCTTTCTTGGCAACAAGTTTATACCATGTTACCAATGCATTAGAGTTGTACCAATGCATACCTCTCCAGAGGCACTCTTTTCACTTCTGCTTACTTATTTGGCTAGGTATTCAACATGTTGAACGGAAAAAATTAATAATCTGTTAGCTTGTTTAGAGTTGCTATATTATAGTGATCTTAAAAGGCAAAAATGTTTTATTTGTTTCATAAAACACCTGGCAAAATCTTTTTAGTCTTTGTAATTTTACTGAAGGTGCTGAATGTTTATTGTATGTATTACCAAGTGACATTCATTATAGAAAAAAACAAGTGCTAGGTGAAACATAAAGAAAATTGGAATCATGTATAAGTCTGTGGCTATTAGAATAACTAATGAGAACAGTTTTAGATTTGTTCTGTTTGTTTGTCCTTTTTTTAGGCAAACGAAGATTTAATATTAAGTTGTGGAAGACCTTCACTGATTGTTTCAACTGTCTGCCTATAGCTGCCATTGTGGATGAGAAGATCTTCTGTTGTCATGGAGGTAGACTAGTAAATCTGCTTTATGGGCTTTTCTTTTTTTTCTTCCCTTATTTAGAAAGGGCCTATGTTTATTGAGGTGCTGTGGGAAAACAAAGCAGTGCTTGTTTGAAAACTCAAGTGATTAAAACTGTTTTAAACATAGCCAACAATACCTTTTAATAACTAGAAATTTGTGGTGGTTTATACATAATGAAAATGTAGATTTAGTACTTGTCTTTAAAGAGTTTCATATATGAGGAGGATGACCAGAGTTTTGCTTGAAAAAAATGTCTTTCCTTTGCCTCAGTTTTGACAGAAAACTATCAGTGAAAATGCAAGGATCATGACTATTTTCTTGTCTCTATTAAATGCCTTTCATCAGAATTCACATATAATTGAGTTTAATATTCTCACATGCCAAGAGTTCTAGGCTTTATGTACTATGTCTGCTTTAGTCCTAAAAGTAATAATAGAATGATAAATATATGACAGTTTATTTGAAAAACTAATATGTGTCTAGCAGTTGGCTGGATACCATGAAAAAATATAGGTAGTGTATGATCTGGCTATCTTGAAGCATTTTAAAACCTGTTGATAAAACATTTTCAAAACAGATAATTCAGTAATGAAAGGAATTTGTCAGAGTACTTGTTGACAGTAATTATAATGAAAAATCAGGAAAGGAGAGAATTGTTGGGCAAACATTTACGGAAGCTTGGGTTTTGGAGATGAAAAGGACGTGAGAGTCTTTCTAGTTGAAGGACTATGTGAGGGCTGGCCCAACTAAGATGTCAAATACATTTTGGAGAACAATGGGATCAGATTTTGGAGATGTGAGTACTGGGCAAAGGAGTTTGTTGAATGGTTTAATAACCATTTTGTACAGGGAGATAATTTAATGAAAATAGTTTTTCATCAGTGTGCAGGAAGAATTAAGGTAGAAAAATGCTAAAAGATAGATGCATGTGTCTTAGCCTGAGGTAATAAGATGTTTATTCTTAGAACATAATTTACTATGTTAGTTGAAACATTGTATAGGAAACACTAGACATTTAGGAAATGTTTAGGATTAAGTGGTAAGAAGTGGCCAGACTTCTTAGTAGGAAGGACTAGAATTGAGGTGCCTTCCTATGAAGAGCAAGGAGTGGTTGGAAAGAAAGAAAAGTAGTAGGATTTTTTCTTTGAAAAATCTTTTGAAATGAAAAGGACTTTTATTTCTCTGATAGGGAAGAATAGGGAAGACCTAATCATAATGTTCTTTTATATCAAGGTGGGATTCTATTTAATAACCCAATGAACATTGAAAGGAATGCTTGAAAGTATCTTTAATTTCACATAGGGAATCTACTTTGATTAAATGCTTTTTATTTGGAGTGAAAATTTTTTAGATGTCAGTACTGTGAGTCCTGTTTTCATTCATAGGACTGTCACCAGACCTGCAATCTATGGAGCAGATACGGAGAATTATGAGACCCACTGATGTCCCTGATACAGGTTAAGTATATAGAGAAGTTTAATCTTTGGTGTGTGTGTGGTCATACCATGCAGCATGCAAAATCTTAGTTCACCAACCAGGGATCAAACCTGTGCTCCCTACATTGGGAGCACCTGGGAAGTCCCTTAATCAATTTTTAATGTAAAATGTTGACATATATGAACTTTATTATATTTAATTAAGGTAGGACTGTATTGTGTAATAAATAGAGCTTTGTTTTAGTAGTCAATAAGCTAACTACAGATTACTTGGAATAATACAAAATATTTCACTCTCCACTAATTCCCCATAGTACAGAAGTTTTAGATTTTATTATAACTGTAATATGGTTCTATCAAACTTATTTTTTGCCTAAAATCTTGCCAGTTTTTGCTCAGTGTACTAAAGCATACTGAGAGCATAATGATATCACTCAGAATGCTACTCATACTAAACATCAACCATATAAACAGTTGTATAGATGCTCTTTTATCAGTAAGCCACTGACATATTGCAGTACATTGTCTCCTAACAGAGTACCACTGTTTTTGTGTGGATTATTTTTTTAAAATGCATTTTGCCAGATTTTGACTGTAATTTAGAATATATTTGACTAAACCTAATAGAAGCTAGTACTTAAGTAATAATAGAGTATTTATTTAAAATAAGGTACAATACAAATTTTAGGTGATTACATCTTGAGAGTTCCTGTTGATGGTATAGTTCAGGCATAAATCAGTTTCAAAGATGGCATGTTAAGTTTCTCTTTCCATCATATTTTAATGGGAATTTTTGAGATGCCATGAAATGGCCATTTTGAGCTTTCATATTGTGCGTCATATTTAGAAATTTATTTTCTAGAAACAATAGCCTAATGATTATAATACTTATTCATTAGGGCATGGATTATAAACATTAAACCTTGACTGTTGGATTCTTGTCTTGATTCCATTAAGGTTGAAGAACGCCACATTGTTGTTGCTACGATTATTTTATTTTGTATGCATCCAGGCGGTTGCATTTTCCAGATAGTCCCGAAAGCCAACTACATTTTAGTTATTTTGTCATATAAAAACCATAGAATAGTATCTTAACCTCCTCACTGCTGCTTTTGTGGAAACAGACTGGAAACTATGAGCATTATAGAGCTCTGTGTGTGTGTGTGTGTGTGTGTATTTAAAGAATCAGCTTCTGATTCTTTAGCAACCAGAAAGAGCTTGTAAATTGAGACCATCATAGTGGATTTGTTATACTGGTGGATTTCTTATGACAGGAGCTTAGGAAATGATGATAGAAATTAAGTGTACATTGCCACCATTTCTACAATATGTTTTAGGTACTTCGCCTACCAAGATAAGCTATGCTACTGCTAAGTCACTTCAGTCGTGTCCAACTCTGTGTGATCCCATAGACGCCAGCCCACCAGGCTCCCCCGTCCCTGGGATTCTCCAGGCAAGAACACTGGAGTGGGTTGCCATTTCCTTCTCCAATGCAGGAAAGTGAAAAGTGAAAGTGAAGTCGCTCAGTCGTGTCCGACTTTTAGCGTCCCCATGGACTACAGCCTACCAGGCTTCTCTGTCCATGGGATTTTCCAGGCAAGAGTACTGGAGTGGGGTGCCATTGTCTTCTCCGAGATAAGCTATATTGTGACTCAAAATGAAGCGCTCCTTTTGTTATAAGCTATATTAGTATATGGGTTATCAAAAAAAAATCTTTGACCCCAGCTCATTCTAAAACAGTCTTCCCTTAGCATTTATTCATTGTACTTGAAGCTTAACCATTTCGTACTTCGGAGAAAGGGCAATGGCACCCCACTCCAGTACTCTTGCCTGGAAAATCCCATGAATGGAGGAACCTGGTAGGCTGTAGTCCATGGGGTCGCTAAGAGTCGGACACGACTGAGCGACTTCACTTTCACTTTTCACTTTCATGCATTGGAGAAGGAAATGGCAACCCACTCCAGTGTTCTTTGCCTGGAGAATCCCAGGGACAGGGGAGCCTGATGGGCTTCCATCTATGGGGTCGCACAGAGTTGGACACGACTGAAGCGACTTAGCAGTAGCAGTAGCAGGTTAATTCTTACCCTTTAAGGAGAGCTGCTATTCTCTCTTCTTTTGTTTTGACAATACCTTTCCAATACTTATTGCTCATTCCTTCTCTGCCTGCGTATTAGATATTTGATTTCTCAGAGTAGATTTATTGGTCTTGTTAATTTACATTCCCAAGATGGTCTCAGTGGATGATGGAGATGTTGTTGTCGCTAAGTCACATCCGACTCTTTTTTTTCGACGTAATGAACTGCAGCATGCCAGGCTTCCCTGTTCTTCACTATCTCCTGGAGTTTCACTTCAATTGCTCAGTTGTGTCTGACTCTGTGACTCCATGGACTGCAGCACGCCAGGTCTCCCTGTCCATCACCAGCTCCTGGATTTTACTCAGACTCATGTCCATTGACTCAGTGATGCCATCCAACCATTTCATCTTCTGTCATGCCCTTTTCCTCCCACCTTCCAGTTTTTCCCAGCATCAGGGTCTTTTGAAATGAGTCAGTTCTTTCCATCAGGTGGCCAAAGTATTGGAGTTTCAGCTTCAGCATCAATCCTTCCAATGAATATTCAGGACTGATCTCCTTTAGGATGGACTGGTTGGATCTCCTTGCAGTCCAAGTCCATCTCACAAGTCTTCTCCAACACAATAATTCAGAAGCATCAATTCTTTGACACTCAGCTTTCTTATAGTCCAACTCTGACATCCATACATGACTATTGGTAAAACCATAGCTTTGACTAGACAGACCTTTGTTGGCAAAGTAATGTCTGTGCTTTTTAATATGCTGTCTAGATTGGTCATAGCTTTTCTTCCAAGGAGCAAGCATCTTTTAATTGCATGGCTGCAGTCACCATCTGCAGTGATTTTGGAGCCCTAAAAAAATATAGTCTATCACTGTTTCCATTGTTTCCGCATCTATTTGCCATGAAGTGATGGGACCAGATGCCATGATCTTAGTTTTCTGAATGTTGAGCTTTAAGCCAACTTTTTCACTCTCCTCTTTCACTTTCATCAAGAGGCTCTTTAGTTCTTCACTTTCTGCCATAAAGGTGGTATCATCTGCATACCTGAGGTTATTGATATTTCTCCCGGCAATCTTGATTCCAGCTTGTGTTCATCCTCATCCAGCCCAGCGTTTCTCATGCAGTTAAATGATCAGGGTGACAATATACACCCTTGACGTACTCCTATCCCTATCTGGAACCAGTCCTGTTCCATGTTGAGTTCTAACTGTTGCTTCCTGACCTGCATACAGATTTCTCAAGAGGCAGGTCAGGTGGTCTGGTATTACCCTGTCTTTAAGAATTTTCCAGAGTTTGTTGTGATCCACACAGTCAAAGACTTAGGCATAGTCAATAAAGCAGAAGTAAATATTTTTCTGGAACTCTCTTGCTTTTTCAGTGATCCAATGGATGTTGGCAATTTGATCTCTTGTTTCTCTGCCTTTTCTAAATTCAGCTTGAACATCGGCAAGTTCAAGATTCATGTACTATTGAAGCCTGGCTTGGAGAATTTTGAGCATTGCTGTGCTAGTGTGATAGATGAGTGCAATTGTGCGGTAGTTTGGGCATTCTTTGGCATTGACTTTTTTTGGGATTGGAATGAAAACTGACCTTTTCCAGTCCTGTGGCCACTGCTGAGTTTTCCAAATTTGCTGGCATATTGAGTGCAGCATTTTGACAGCATCATCTTTTAGGATTTGAAAGTGCTCAACCTAAATTCCATCACCTCCACTAGCTTTGTTCATAGTGATGCTTCCTAAGGCCCACTTGACTTCACATTCCAGGAGTTTGCTCATACTCAGTGTCCATTGAGTCAGTGATGCCATCCAACCGTCTCATTCTCTGTCACCAATATTTAAATATTTTCAGCTCTATTTTTTTTTTTAAGCCTGAAAACTATAAAGTTAAGGATTTGATGTGATTTTGTTTCTCCATACTTTATTTAAATCTTCCAGGCTTTTGTAGAAAATATTTTCTTCCCTCAAATTGATCTATAGATCAGAAATAGTTACAATGAAATCTCAGTTGGATTCACAGAATTAGACAAACTGATTGAGAGGTTTATATATAGACGAACAAAGGATTAAAAGTAACCAAGACAGTCCTGAAGAAAATTAATGAGTGGGGATAGATCTACTAAATGGAAAGATTTATTTAAAAGCTCTGGTGTGTTGATGTCTCAGTGATAAAATAGATTAATGGAATAGATTATAGCACCAGAAGCAGGATTGGTAGCTCTGTAAGGAAAGGATGAAATTATTCAGGAAATGCTGCTGAATCAGTTGGTATCCATACAGAGAAACTATAGACAAAGATGAAGAGCCTTTTCCAATATCATGTTTAGAGCATTCTGTGCATATACTTCTTACCTGTTTAAAGGGCTGGGGAGTACTACCTTAAGCCAGGCAACATTGTATATGTGTGGTTACTTTAACAAAAAATGGCTGAGTTTTATAGGCCGGGATACTAGGGGGCAATGATTGGCAGTATTTATTAAAAGGTAGGAGGACAGGAGAAGAAATGTGATTTAGATATACTTTATTTTATAAATTCTGTCTTTTCATTGCTGTGTTTTTATCCTTTAAAGGTTTGCTCTGTGATTTGCTGTGGTCTGACCCAGATAAGGATGTGCAAGGGTGGGGAGAAAATGATCGTGGTGTTTCCTTCACTTTTGGAGCTGATGTAGTCAGTAAATTTCTGAATCGTCATGATTTAGACTTGATTTGTCGAGCTCATCAGGTATGAAATACAAAACTTTTGGATGTTTTGGTATTTATTAACTTCATCCAGGTCTATGCCATTTTTTTTTTTTTTGAGAAAATCGAGATCTAAGGAAACTAATTATTACAAGGAAAACAGAAGAGGTAAATCATCAAATGCATTGTATGGATTTTGATAAGAACAAACCACACTCTAAAAAGACACTTTTAAGATCATTGGGAAGATTTGATTATAGACTGTGTGTTAGATACCAAGGAGTCATTGTTAATTGTTTTAGCTGCGATGAATTGTATTGTTATGTAAGAACGATGTCCATATTTTTCAGAAATGCATGCTCAAGTATGTAGTGGTAAGATGTTTTGTTTTAAAATACATCAGAAAAAGGAGCGGGGAGATAGATGAAATAAATGTAGAAAAGTCTTGGTAATTATTGAATCAGGGTGGTAAGTAAATATCCAGTCCTCATGCTCTCTAGAACATAACTGATTCAAAATACACTGAAAAGCATTTTTTAAAAATCCTTTTTAGCTGCTCTTACGTATTTTAAATTTGTAAATATTTAAAGATTCCTTGTTTATTAAGGTAAAATTTATTGTTATTTATATGCTGTATATACTTACATAGTTTTTTTCTGCAGCTTTGTGCCCCATAAACCTTGACTGCTTCTACCTCTTTATGCGATCCTATGTGATAACACAGATGACAGGCTTCTCATTTTCTGTACATGTTGTATATCACATGCCCTTTTTTTCTGTTAAAATTTTCTGGTTCAGTTGAATGAAGTCATATCCCCAAATTCTTTGCTTTTGGCAAAGTTATCTTTTAATCAGTGAGCATTGTGTTTATATAAGATTTCTTGTTGTGTTGTTCGGTCGCTGAGTTGTGTCCAACTCTTTGATCCAGTGGACTCCAGCACACCAGGCTCCTCTGTCCTCCACTGTCTCCCAGAGTTTGCTCAGATTTATGTCCATTGAGTTGGTGATGCTGTCTAACCATCTCATTCTTTGCTTCTCTCTTCTTTTGCCTTCGATCTTCCCAGCATAAGTCTTTTCCAATGAGTCAACTCCTTGCATCAGTGCCCAAAGTATTGGATGCTGGCTGAAGCTCCAATAAAGGAGCTTCCAAGGAATATTCAGGGTTGATTCCTTTAGGATTGACTGGTTTAATCTTCCGGGACTCTCGAGAGTCTTCTGTAGTACCACAATTCCAAAGCATCAGTTCTGCAGTGCTCAGCCTTCTCTGGAGAAGGAACTGGCAACCCACTCCAGTATTCTTGCCTGGAGAATCCCAGGGACGGAGGAGCCTGGTGGGCTGCTATCTATGGGGTCCCACAGAGTCGGACACCACTGAAGCGACTTAGCAGCAGCAGCAGCCACCTTCTCTGCTTTCTGATATTCTGTCTAGGTTTGTCATCACTTTCCTTCCAAGGAGCAAGTGTGTTTTAACTTCATGGCTGCAGTAATTTTGGAGAAAATAAAATCTGTCGCTACTTCCACTTTTTCCCCTCCTATGTCCCATGCCGTGATGGATGCCATGGTCATTTTCTAGACACCTCCAAATCCTGTTCTGCTTATTTTCAAGCCTGTTATCTCTAAAATTAAGAGTCTTATGATGGGAAATAACACAAAGTTTCCTTTAAAAAAAAAAAACAACCCTGTTCTTTTGGTAAATATGTGAATAAATAAACATATGAACAAGCAAACTAAGAACTCGTAAAAGGATGTACTGAATGCCAGGCAGTATGCTGAACTGAAGTCGATAATGTGGCCAAGGTTTTAACAGAAAAGTTTATTACCTAAATTTCACCATGAAGTAATAACAGCAGGAACATGTGCCTGATATCTAGGTAGGAATTATATAAAAATGTGGATGGTTGTGGAAGTGCTTTCTCCAAGTATTGTAGGATAATTTTGCTTAATCATAGAATACATAAAAGACTTCAAAATGTATTTTTACCTGTTCTGTAAATAAATAGAAAATGTTTACATGTCATTGCCTACCTCTCAGAGTTGTAGATCTGAGAAACATAAATTGTTTAATTCACTGAGGAATTGACAACAGATTCTAGAAATCATTTTAAATCATTAAGGAAAAGAGTTACACACATAAAAATCTATCGGCAGCTAATTTGTAGTAGCACCATCTGTAAATTAAGCTCAGCTTAGTAAAGTTTTCAATGTTTGTAATACTAATAGGAAATTACAAAGTAGAAGAAGAAAAATATTCATAACATAATCTGTCTTTCATTGTCTGATTATTGTTCATTGAATTAAGGATTTTATATTTGGATCATAATGCCATTGTCTAAGAAGTATTTGGTGTCTCAACTCCCTTTAGACACTGTTCTAGGAGAATGGTAGTAGAACACTTGAAAATGGTATTTTTGAACTTCCGTAATCATAAGTTTATTTCATTTAAGCTAAATTCTTGCCTTTATAGAAAGGGAAAGCCAATTTTAATATTTTCTCAGGTAAGTTTAAGAATAAAAACCAGGCTTCCCAAACAAAATAGGGGTTTGTATTTTTTCAGGTCTTTGTCACATTTATCTTAATTAGTCCTGATGGTTGAAAATTTTAAAAGATACATAAATGTTTTTTCTTTTGACTTTTTCTCTGCCAGGTTGTGGAAGATGGATATGAATTCTTTGCTAAGCGACAACTGGTAACCCTGTTTTCAGCCCCAAATTACTGTGGCGAGTTTGATAATGCTGGTGGAATGATGAGTGTGGATGAAACTTTGATGTGTTCATTTCAGGTATGCTATATGTATACTTTTGTTTATTCTCGTTTGTTCTCTTTTTAAATATAAATTTTTAACAACTGGAAAATTGTTTTAATTGAAGTATAGTTGATTTACAATATTGAATTAGTTTCTGGTGTACAGCAAAGTGTTACATACCTATTCTTTTTAATATTCTTTTCCATTGTGATTTGTTGCAGTATATTGAATATAGTTCCTTGTGCTGTATAGTAAGACCTTGTTATTTATTTAATTTATATATAGTGGTTTGTATCCCAAACTCCTAATTTATCCCTTTCCTACTCTTTTTTCCCCTTTGGTAGCTATAAGTTAACATCTAGAAATCTAATTTAAAACTATTGTCAGAAGAATTTTCTTTCAGATTTATTTTCTTTCCTTGAGGAAGTATAGGAAATCAGTTTAATTCAGAAGTAATTATCACTCTTGGACTCCCTGTAGATTTCTATTTTCATTCACAAATACTCTAGTCTTTGAGGTATATATCTTGTAATTAGAGTTTTAGGAATCCTAATTCATGTCATTCATTCTTGATGGCATGTGTTTACATTGGAAATTCCTGTATGAATCCTTAGGTAGTGGCTTCGCTACTAAAAGAATGTGAATTCAGATTGTGTTTTCTTTTGCAAGATGCATGGATGGGACAGGCGTTGAGTAGAGTTTATGAATTCTGATGAAAATAATGTAGAATATTTACCTAGAAAAACCTTCCAAATAATCTTAAAGTATCCATTTGTGAATATAGAAACATTTACATTTAAAAGAGAGACCAGCTTTAGCATACTACTTAATCATTCTTGTTCATGGACTAAAATAACTTTTTGTCCTTGACACAATGTATTTCTCTTAAAAAATGTAAGAGAGGTTTCCATTACTATCAGCTAATAACAATTGAATGCTAAATGTTTGATTTCTCATTCAGAATTTAAATGTAGTAACCATAACCAGGCCATATCCTTCAACAAATAGTTTGTTTTTTTGTTTGTGGGTTTTTTTTTTTTTTTTTTTTGCTATAACCAAAGTGTTGCTGGGGATGTGGAGAAGTTGGAACCTTACATATTGATAGTGGGAATCGAAAATGGTTTGTCAGTTCTTGAAAAAGTTAAACATAAAAAGTTTCTATATGACCCAGTATTTCCACTCCTAGGTATATACCTGAAAGAATTGAAAACAGTACTCAAGTACATGTATATATACATATTAATAGGAACATTATTTATAATAACCAAAGGTAGAAACAACCCAAATGTTCATCAGCTAAAGCATGAATAAACAAAATGTGGAGTATCCATAAAATGGCATATTGTTTGGCAATTAAAAGTAATAAAGTACTCATACGTGCTACATCAAAATCATTATCTCAATGAAAGAAGCCAGTCACAATAGCACAAATTGTCTGGTTTCATTTATTTAAAATAGCCAGAAAAGACAGTTCAATAGAGGAAAGTAAAGTAGTGATTGCTTATAGAGTTGAAGGGGGTTAGGGCAGTCAATAATGGAAATAGTGAGTGAGTGAGTGCTTTTGGGAACAAGGTTTCTTCCTGGAGTGACAAACATCTTCTAATGTTAGATTATACCAGTGGTTTCATAGTTGTAAATATGTTAAAAATTGTTGCCTTTTCTACATTTTAAATGGTGAACTTTATGATACGTAATATATATATAGCTTTTTAAAGTGAAAGGTCTGTATACACATAATAAATGAAGACTGAAGAATTTGTGACTAATTACCCTCTAAAGAAATAGGAGAATTATGATGAGAACCTGGGTCTTTTGACTCTTAGTGTTTTTTCCTCATCACAGATATATACTAGTTTGAAAATTTTTATACTTAGATCTAAGGATTGAATAGTTGATGGGTTTTGTGTACTTGAGCTTTTGTCACTAAATTGTCAATGGAATGACCAATAATAGTAATATTCAGATATTCAGACATTTGTACTTTTTACTTATTTTTGATACTTTTTAAATGTGAGAAATGATTGTAGAACTTTGCTATTTTTTTCCTACAATTTTACAATTGATGTCATTTATTGAGAAGCCTACTATGTAATAGTAATCTCTTTAAACTTATTGTACTTGAAAAAGGTAACGTTGTTATTAAATTATTTACTTTAAGATTTTGAAACCATCTGAAAAGAAAGCTAAGTACCAATATGGTGGACTGAATTCAGGACGTCCTGTCACTCCACCTCGAACAGCTAATCCACCGAAGAAAAGGTGAAGAAAGGAACTCTGTAAAGAAACCATCAGATTTGTTAAGGACATACTTCATAATCTTTAAGTGTGCACTGTAAAACCATCCAGCCATTTGACACCCTTTATGATGTCACACCTTTAACTTAAGGAGACGGGTAAAGGATCTTAAATTTTTTTCTAATAGAAAGATGTGCTACACTGTATTGTAATAAGTATACTCTGTTATAATATTCAACAAAGTTAAATCCAAATTCAGAATTACCCATTAAAGTTACATCTTCACGTATCACAGTTTTTAAAGCTGAAAAGCATCCCAGTTAAACTAGATGTGATAGTTAAACCAGATGAAAGCATGATGATCCATCTGTGTAATGTGGTTTTAGTGTTGCTTGGTTGTTTAATTATTTTGGACTTGTTTTGTTTTTGTTTGTTTGTTTTTGCTGAAATAATGGCAAATTCTTTAAATTTTTTCCCCAAACATTTTAAAAAGTGCAATGTGGGAAGATTTTTGAAGACATTCATCAACTATTAATTTTCCATTGCTTATTTACTTATGTACCTGTTTGATCTTACTAAGAAAATTTATGCCTCATTACAGTAAAAAGGAATTTAGAGATATTTTTTAAAATATGCAAACTGTCCAATCGAGTGATTTAATCAGTTTGGGCAACTGTTACAGCTGATAGTGAATATTTTGCTTCATACAGAAATTGCCACTGATTTGAGTTTGTGCACTCTAATTTTAACTTATTGATGCTCTATTGTGCAGTAGCATTTCATTTAACTTTAAGATAAGGCTCATTTAGTATACCCAACTAGTTGGTAATGTGATTATGTGGTACCTTGGCTTTAGGTTTTAATTCGCACGAAACACCTTTTTGGCATGCTTAACTTTCTGGTAACACCCTCACCTGCGTTGGTTTTGTTTTTTGGGGTTTTTTTTGTTCTTGTTTTTTGTTTTTAGATCCACAGAACATGAGAATCCTTTTTTGACAAGCCTTGGAAAGCTGACACTATTTTTTCTCCCTCTGTACGAAGGATGTATTTATATGAATGCTGGTCAGTGGGACATTTGTCAACCATGGATATTGGGTGCTTGACTGTCTAATATTGCCATGTGAATGTTGTATACGATTGTAAGGCTTATGTCACTAAAGATTTTTATTCTGATTTTTCATGATCGAAATTCATATGATATTGTATAGACATGCTTTGTAGTGAACTATAGTAGCAATAATTTCTGTACATGATCAAGGGTTTATTGCAGCCTTTCTTTTCCTGTTCTCTTTTTTTTAAGGGTAGTATTAACAAATGACAGGAGTAGAAGAGTCAACATAAAGAATTTAGGAGAACTTACAGGACACCGATTTGTAATTCTTTGGGTGCAACACTTTTGGATGTGATTCTAAAAGCTATTATTGAGCATTGTCAAATTTGTAAGCTTCATAGGGATGGACATCGTATTTATAAATGCCCTCCTATAAGTGCTACCATAGATGTGAAATTCTTGACCTTAATATCGTCTTTGAAAATGTAAATTGAGAATTCTATTAACTTAAATCTTAAGAATTGGCGTATTGTATTACTGCAGGAGATTTGATTTTCAGTGCAGTGCAAAGTTCAATCAAATGCATATGTCTTTTTTTTTTCTAATTCCATTTTGTTTTAAAGCACATTTTAAATGTAGTTTTCTCATTAGTAAAAGTTGTCTAATTGATATGAAGCCTGACTGGTTATTTTAGTCCTTGTTTTTCCTTTACAGTAAAACATGTAAACATTTTATTCAAATAGATTTTTAATATCTTTCATGATGAATTGGTTCTTTTTAAAAATTGTTCATATACTGCTTATGATATATTAGGTCAAACAGGCTTTTACCTAATGTGATTTTAATATCTTTCCAACTGAAGAGTAAGTTGAACAATTTTTAATAGAATTTTAGCTGTACTCTTAGTAGTCACAGTGTGAAGGGGGTCTAGAAAATAAGCCTTTGGGAGGAAACAGAGCAGTCTTTTATTAATCTTAGTCAAACACATTAATTTGAATCCTCTATACTGAGTTTTTATAATAATTTTAGTCAGGTTAATACTGAATAGTCATTAATTAAGCAAATTAATATTGGTCATTGAATTTGAAGAATGGAAATTTATCACATTTTAAAATTATTCAGTCTTCAAACCACTTTTAACAGCTTCTTTTCGTATACTGTGTTCATTACAAATATTATTTGCTTGGTAACACTGTTACTTGAAATAAATAAAACTTTGTTTTTTAGGAGAAGAGTATCTAAAATTCTAGTGTCACTAATTTCTATTGTTCTTCCCTGTCACTAATTTATGTCATTTTTCCTCTCTGAATTTTAATAATTTTCTATGTTCAAATTTATCTTTATTCTAAATGTCATGACATTCATAGTCACTGAACACACTAGGTAACTGTGATAATGTGATTGATCACATGGATTATGTTGGTCAGTTTCTATTCTTGAATGGAAAGAATCAACTACAAATATTTGAAGCTTTAGCATTCACTATTTTAATTTTGCCTAGGGACCAGTTTTAATCATGATCAACAAGACTGGTTTATTCAAAATGTTGGGTCAAAATACCTGCAAGCAGAATTTAAAGTTTAAAAAAAGTGACTAATTGGAAGTATAAGAGGTTATAGGCCTTTTAAAGAAATTCATCTGAGGGAAAATCGGGAGCATCATGAGATGTCTCTTAAGATGTCTCTTAAGAATATGTAAATGTATATTATTAATATATTGAGCCCAAGAACTTAAATATATCTCCATTTATAAGTTCAGATACATTCCTTTTTCTCTTTGGCAACTGTAACTTTTGAACCAAAAAAAAACCCCAATTTTTTTTTTCACATTCTAAAAATGTGTTTAGATAAGAAGGAAAATAGGCAAGCTTACTCTACTCTTGTTACCGTGACTTAATCCACCTCTTCTGTTCCTTGTAAATCCATCTATGAATAAAAACTGTGCCTGAAAAGATACTTAACAGCCTCACTGTACCAGTTGCCTGACCTGGAAATACTGTGTCCCTCTTTGCTAATAGAGTTTAGTGTTTTATAACTTCCTTAAACAGCTAAAAAGTGGTTAAAAGGACTGTAAAGTGACAGCATACCTTGCAAAGTGAACAGTAGTTAAGATGTAAGTTGATTCCATGTAAGTACATACTTTAAAGCTTTATTATCTTTATTCTCTTTATAATGTTTCAACAAAAGTGAAATTTAGATGCAATGTAGAAATTTTGATCTCTTGTTCAAGTTTTACCTATACATTTGAATGCCAGAATTTCTAAATAAATCCATTGATCAGAAAATTTTTTTAAGTCAAAACTTACTTTCTTCAGCTACCACCTCTTCTTACATTGGTTGACTTATTAAATCATAACATTCTTTAATTTCTCATTGTTACTTTCTTTACAGGTGGTCAGTGTTGTATTAAACCTTATTTTTACATTGTTGTTTAGTTGCTTAGTCATGTTCAGCTCTCTGTGACCCTAAGGACACTAGTGCTCCAGGCTCTTCTGTCCATGGGATTTTCCAGGCAAGAATACTGGAGTGGGATGCAATTTCCTTCTCCAGGGCATCTCTGCCCGCACCCCCCCACCCCCACCCCCCCCCCCACACACACACCGGGGTTGAACCCAGGTCTCCTTCATTGCAGTCGGATTCTTTACTGTCTGAGCCACCAGGGAAACATTTATTTTTTATTCTACTTTATTCTTAAGTAGCCATAAATCTTTGCTTTTTTTCTCTTAGGGATCTTTGCCAACTAATGTTACAAAATCTTACTTGTAACACATTATTTGGGGTATCAGTAGTGTGGAAGGTTATAAGTGTGTTGTGCGGTCTGTGTTGTACATATGTAAAACAGTGAGAATAAACTGCCTGAAGCTCATAGACTCAGCATTTCTTTGATACTATGTGCAAAAAGGTGGGAACCTAGATCTATCCCTAGAGGCTTTCTTTTAAGCCTGGCCTGAGCTCACCAAGTAAGATATACATTAATTTTTGCAGCTTTCTAAATCTGAGTAATTCAGTGGATGTACAGGCCAAAAAATCTTCCTGAGAGAGCAGTAAGACTACAACTAAACATCTGAAATTATGTTATTATACTAATTATTACTAGTTATTAAAAGTGTCTTTTAGTATACTAATTTATAGTCTTATATAAACACGGAGTTTTGACAAAGTCACAAAGACGTAATATAGAGCAACAATAAAGTAGTCCAGAGAAGTCCTTAATACATGTAACAAGTTTAATTGGAATAACTTGTTGTATGTAACAATAATAAATAATAATCTTAAATATTTCTTCGGAGGGGGAAGGGCAGAGGAAACAAAACTGGGGTGGTGTTGATATAAGGTAACCTTATATCAGGCTACCCTCCAATATGTAATTCTCAAACTGATACCGGCACCGTTTGAAAATGCTTTCACTCACCAACAGGTTATTAACAAACTGACACCTATCCTACCATTCTTGTGCAAACATGAGCTCTGTCTCTATAGCTTTCAATATAATAAGGATTCCTGAAAAGGCAGGTGTGAGGGGTGGAGTCACCTTAATCATATTCTGGTAGAACTCAGGAAACTACTCAATACCTCAGAAAAACTTAATGTGAGGCCTAGGGCCCCATTCTTAGCACGTGTATCTGTTACGCAGTATATGCCTTAAGTTTTAGAAACAAATCCCCATCTTCCAGGATAATTGCCCTCAGGTTTTGTAGCCCATCTTAGTTGGGGCTTGGTCATGCCACTGAAAATCAAATTATCTGCTGTACAGATCCATTAGTATGTTGGGCACTCCTACAAAAAGTTCTTTTTGGTCCTTAGAAGCCTTTGGGTCTAGATCAGTCTCATTGTATGTGACTAGAATGTAAACGCATACGGACCAGAGATTTTTGTCTCTTGTTCGCTGATGTGTTTACAGCTCCTTGTGTAGTGCCTGGCACATAGTACGGATGCAGATGTTGGTTTAATGAATGACAATTGAGTTTCAAAAATTACTCTTACTGGTTCTGTTTTGACACTGATCTTTTGGAGAAATTAGTCAAAAATAGTTCCAGTTTTTATCCTCATCTAAATGCCTTTTCTGTCTTACAAGAATGCTGGAATAGTCTCAGGAGAAAATTGATTTGGGTCTGTATGGCAAAAATAGTTTGTTGTCAGAACTATAATCCTTATTTGGTAAAACGTTGGTAAATAATGAGAAGTCAGTGTTCAGTTGGTTGAAGGAACATTTCTCAGCTAGTTGCTGACAGGCACATTGGGGAGATTGTCTCTTGTTCAGTATCAAACTTTCCAATATCCTTATGGTTACTTTCTTGGCTCCCCTTTGCTGCATTTTATTTAGGTTTTATTTTATTGACCTTAAAATCATCTTTGTTGTGAGCCACTTCAAACATTTTTAGGAAAGTGATGTAGTTTTGTGTGACACTTTGTCTTTCAAAAGTCAACCTAGTAAATGAACACTTAAAACTGAACACTTAAAACCAGGAATCAAAACTTGAAAGTGGACAGTCTGTTGCCTCAATTTAACAAATAAGGATTATGTCATAAGTAGAAGTTAGAATGAGGAGAAATAAAAATAGATATTTTCATTACTGAACAGAAAAGTGAAGTACAGTGGATAAAACTGGAGAGAGGTTTTATCTTTTTGATTACTGCTCAATGCTAATACTTCTGAAGAGTTTTTAACCTCTACCATATAAAAGAGCAATTAGCCATACTTGGTCATAGAACAAAATTCCAGGAAGTGAATTTTGCCCAGCTTGTATCAGTGGCTGGCCCTTAAGATTAATCTTTGTCACACAAAGTCTGAAAACTTGATGTTGGTAAGATGTTGACAAGTGGAAACTCTTACATAAAATTAGTACATACAGCTCATTGGCAAATGAATTTAGTTAGCATTGATAATCTTGCTTAGTTGAAAATGTGCATACACCAAAAGCCCAACTGTTTCACTTTAAAGCATTTATAGGAAAACTCCATGTGTCCCCCATGGGGCATACATACATAAACAGAAGTAGTATTCAAAATATTTGACGTTAATACATGTGCACTGATCAGTCAACCAACTAATCAGAGCCTGTGCAAGCTATAAATAACTTAAGTGGCCTTACAGAGACAGCACAACAGATAACCAGGTCTGTGTATGGGAATACTCAGAGCAGTCATAGCAAAAAATAACCCAAATGACTTGACAGAGGCATTGATTCATTATGGTGTATTTATAGAACAATCCTATACAGAATGAAAATGATTCACTGTCATGCATTAGCATGTCTAAGTCTTAAAAGTATGGAGAATAAAGAGAATGTTTTCAAACAAGATTTATGTTTGGGAATATGGTAAATCTAAAAAAAATGGAATGGGGGAGTTCCCTGGCAGTCCAGTGGTTAGGCTTTCAGAGCCCCTGGGAGGAGGAGGCGTATGGAGTGGGAAAAACAGAAGTCACCTTTTCTAGGAAGTAAGGGAAGGGAGGAGGAGTATACAGAATCTCAACAGTATTATGTTCTGTTCCTTGAGTCTTAGGTTTCATGCTTTTTTGGTGGGTAGTGGTTTCTTGACTGTTTATTTTATGCTTAGCTTGCATATATATTACTAATATTGTTGTACATATCAAATATTTCATTTTTAAAATTTATATGCAATCCCATTTATGTAAAAGATGCCTGGAGTTTGATTTAAAATGGGAGACATCCACCTCTACCTTTCACTTAAACACTGTGGAGCTGCTGTAAAACCTTAACTGGCCTGATGTCAATTTTGTTGTGTCTCAGGGAAAAGGCCCAAGGAAAGGGAGTGAGATGAGTGAATGGCTGGTTAGTGGAGCAATCAAAACATTTATAGATGGGCTTTTATGGCCTCCCTTTGTGGCACCTCAAAATAATTAGTAACATCAAAGATCACTGATCATGGGTCACCATAACAATAATAATAATAATGAAAATGTTTGAAATATTGCAAGAACTACCAAAATGTGACAGAGACATAATGTGAGAAAATGCTGCTGTTAAAGCCACGCTAACAGACTTGCACAGGTCTGTTAGGGTTGTCACAAACCTTCAATCTGTAAAAAAGAAAATATAGTATCTGCAAAGCAGCATGCCTGTAGTAGACATTCAGTATTCAGTAAACATTCTGTACCCAAGGCTGGAAACTAGTAATCACAGAAAACCGTGATATCTTGGGGAAAAGGGAACCACCGGAGAAAGCGGGATGAGGCTTCAAGCAGTGTTTTTTCAAGAGACTCAGTATTTAAGGTTTTCACAGTTTGTTTCTTGGTTCATTCAAGAAAATGTCCAACATGCTTAAAAAGAAAAATGAATTCCCAGATTGTATCCTCTTACATGTAGGTGGTTTTTGCCATCCTCTAAAAGGGTGAGAGCCCAAGAAAGAAGGGAACTAAATCGTTCTTCAGAGTTGCTGACTGAGGAAGTACTCAGTTTTGCTAGGAAGTACCATAAATAGGGGGCTTCCCAGGCTGCTCAGTGGTAAAGAATCTGCCTGCAGGAGATTCGGTTTCGATCCCTGGGTTCAGAAGATCCCCTGGAGTAGCAAATGGCAACCCACTCCAGTATTCTTGCATGGAGAATACCATGGATAGAAGAGCCTGGTGGGCTGCAGTCCATGGGGTCACAAAAACTTGGACAGGACTGAGCTTGCATACACCACAAATAGGCAAGGCCAAATTTCTTTTTAAGTGTACGTGAAATTAGAAGCAGTGGCTGACTTTTATTTTTGGGGGCTCCAAAATCACTGCAGATGGTGGCTGCAGCCATGAAATTAAAAGATGCTTACTCCTTGAAAGGAAAGTTATGACCAACCTAGACAGCATATTTAAAAGCAGAGATCAGTCCTGGGTGTTCATTGGAAGGACTGATGCTGAAGCTGAAACTCCAGTACTTTGGCCACCTGATTCAAAGAGTCGACTCACTGGAAGAGACCCTGATGCTGGGAGAGATTGAAGAAGAAGAGCGTGACAGAGGATGAGATGGATGGCATCCCCGACTCAATGGACATGAACTTGGGCAAATTCTGGGAGACAGGGACAGGGAAGCCTGGCGTGCTGCAGTCCATGGGGTTGCAATGAGTCAAGACACGACTTCTCGACTGAATAACAACAACAATGGTGGTAGCTGAAAAAAGGTTCCTGTAGAAGTTAGAACAATAGATTTAACAGGATAGAAGAACATTACCCCTTCTCACAGTGAGCCACAGTATTCACACATTTTTCAGTTTAAGTTGCCTTTTCCTCTGTTTCTGTAATTATTTAACGTAGCAGCAATTTATAATTACTGCTGCAAAGTTCCTCTCTGATTCTTCGTCCTCCCACTACTGATGTCTCCATTTTTCGCGTACCTGCCAGTGTATAGGTTTGGTGTGGGGCAGAATTCCCGGCCCAGTGGTGCCTCTCTGTCTCGCTGGAGGGGAGATAAATGGCTCTAATCCAAGCCTGACTTTGAAATGTTCTCAGGGGAAAGGGGTTGTATTAGAAGGCACGAAGAGGCCTGGTAGGGTCCCGCCTTTTTACCAGGCCCTTTTCGGGAGGGGAAGCAAGTTCAGTTCAGTCTCAGTCGTGTCTGACTCTGCGACCCCATGAATTGCAGCACGCCAGCCCTCCCTGTCCATCACCAACTCCAGGAGTTCACTCAAACTCACGTTCATCGAGTCGGTGATGCCATCCAGCCATCTCATTCTCTGTCGTCCCCTTCTCCACCCCCACCCCCTGCCCCCAATCCCTCCCAGTATCAGAGTCTTTTCCAATGAGTCAACTCTTCGCATGAGGTGGCCACAGTATTGGAGTTTCAGCTTTAGCATCAGTCCTTCCAGTGAACACCCAGGACTGGTCTCCTTTAGGATGGACTGGTTGGATCTCCTTGCTGGCCAAGGGACTCTGAAGAGTCTTCTCCAACACCACAATTCAAAAGCATCAATTCTTCAGCGCTCAGCTTTCTTCACAGTCCAACTCACATCCGTACATGACCACTGGAAAAACCATAGCCTTGACTAGACGGACCTTTGTTGGCAAAGCAATGTCTCTGCTTTCAATATGCTATTTAGGTTGGTCATAACTTTCCTTCCAAGGAGTAAGCATCTTAATTTCATGGCTGCAATCACCATCTGCAGTGATTTTGGAGCCCCCCCCAAAATAAAGTCTGACACTGTTTCCACTGTTTCCCCATCTATTTGCCATGAAGTGATGGGACCAGATGCCATGATCTTCGTTTTCTGAATGTTGAGCTTTAAGCCAACTTTTTCACTCTCCACTTCCACTTATCATCAAGAGGCTTTTTAGTTCCTCTTTACTTTCTGCCATAAGGGTGGTGTCATCTGCATATCTGAGGTTATTGATATTTCTCCCGGCAATCTTGATTCCAGCTTGTGTTTCTTCCAGCCCAGCGTTTCTCATGATATACTCTGCATATAAGTTAAATAAGCAGGGTGACAATATACAGCCTTCACGTACTCCTTTTCCTATTTGGAACCAGTCTGTTGTTCCATGTCCAGTTTTAACTGTTGCTTCCTGACCTGCATACAGGTTTCTCAAAAGGCAGGTCAGGTGGTCTGGTATTCCCATCTCTTTCAGAATTTTCCACAGTTTATTGTGATCCACACAGTCAAAGGCTTTGGCATAGTCAATAAAGCAGATGTTTTTCTGGAACTCTCTTGCTTTTTCCATGATCCAGCGGATGTTGGCAATTTGATCTCTGGTTCCTCTGCCTTTTCTAAAACCAGCTTGAACATCTGGAAGTTCACGGTCAAGCAAGGAAAAGTAACGGTAAAAGGTCGGCAGGCGTCGCGCGCAGCCTCGGGCTAGCCCCGCCTCAAGGGGCGGGCTCCGGGCGCTGATTGGCCTGCCTCGGCCTCGCTCGGGTTGGCGGGAGGTCTCGGGGCCCGCGGTGCGGCGGTGGAGCGAACTGCGAGTAACCGTCTGGAGCGTTCGGCGTCTGTGAAAGGCTGGCCGTCGGTCCGGCCCTCGCTCACCAGCCTCAGGTTTCTGCAGGTACCCTCCGCTCGCTCTCCGGCTTCGGGCCTCACCGGCGACTGTACAGTTTTGGTTGTGTCTGGTCCCTCCGTCCCCTCTTGCCTCCAACCGCGCCAGCCTAAATGTGTGAGGCTATGGCGGCGGCGGCGTCTCGACCCCTTCCTCAAACTTCAGCCCTTGAGTTTCCTCAGGTGCCGGTGGGGAGGCGGAGGCGTAGCGCTAGGACTGCGCAGAGCCGGGAGGAGCGGGATGGAGGACGACGGTGCAGTAGAGAGAGGAGGCAGGGCGCTCCCCTCGGCCGTGTTTGTTGGGGTTTGCCGCACTTTGCTCACCAGCTCAGCTGGTTGTGCTCACTAGTCGGCGGGGGAGAGGACAAAGGAGACGCGTCCCCAAGGGCTCAACGTGCCCTCTCAGCGCGCGCTCCCCCCTTCGGAAAGGAAGGCCTTTAGGAAAGAGCTCGCGCCTCCCCGCAGCCCGCCCTGCTTTATACAGCTGAGCGCGGGATAGCAGTGTTTTTAATTCATTCTGCCTCTTGTGTCCCATTAAACGCATCTTTTTTTTCCAGGAGCATCTGCACCAGAATCCTGAGACCTGAGTTGCTGTATCTCAGGGCTATGCCCTTAGCCCATTTATCAAAATTTACAAATGTCCTTTCCTAACATTTCCAGTAAGACTGTAGGCCAGCTAGCTTCAGTTAAAAAAAAAAAAAAAAAAACACTTTAGAAGTAATTGAGAGCCTGTCTCTTTACAAACTTTATTCTTTATCGTAAGCACATTAAAATGTACCTATGGTGCCTGTTACCAATAAAATTTTAACATTTAAATTACGTTTATTAGTTGAGGTGAAATTTGGTTATCTGTCATATTGGGACTCTTTCCTTAAAAGACCTCTTCCTGTAAAAACGATACAGTAATAGTGCTGCCATAGGTTGAGTTTTTGCCAAACATTGAGCACTGTGCATTATGTATTATAACAATACCTGATAATAGGTAACTTTAAATGAATACTTACTATGTACCAGCTTCTAAAAAAAAATAAGTGCTTTTATTATCTCAGTATCACAAGTGAGAAAAGGGAGACTCCCAGAAGTGAAATAACCTAAGATCATATCACTGGTGAGAATCAGGTTTTAATCCAGGTCTTTTGTCCAGTATTTTAACATTTATTCTCAGCCAGTTCTGTCCCTTTGACTTCAGTCATACTTTAAAATCCTGTCTTATATATAGTATGGAGATTCCTTTAAAAATTAGGAATAAACCACCATATGACCCAGCAATCCCTTTCCTAGACATATACCCTGAGGAAACCAAAATTGAAAAAGACACATGTACCCCAGTGTTCATTTACAATAGTTAGAACATGGAAGCAACCTAAATGTCCATTGACAGATGAATGGATAAAGAAGTTGTGGTACATATACATAAGGGAATATTACTCAGCCATAAAAAGGACTACATTTGAGTCAGTTCTAATGAGGTGGATGAACCTAGACCTTATTATAAAGAATGAAGTAAGTCAGAAAGAGAAAGATAAATATCGTATACTAATGCACATATGGAATCTAGAAAGTGGTACCAAAGAATTTATTTGCAGGGCAGCCATGGAGAAGCAGACATAGAGAACAGACTTACGGACACAGGGAGAGGAGAGGAGAGGAGAGGGTGAGATGTATAGAGACAGTAACATGAAAACTTACATTATCATATGTAAAATAGCCAAAGGGAATTTGCTGTATGTCTCAGGAAACTCAAACAGGGCCTCTGTATCAACCTAGAGGGGTGAGAGGGATGGGATGGGGAGGGAGATGGGAGAGAGGTTCAAGAGGGAGGGGATATATGTATACCTATGGCTGATTCATATTGAGGTTTGACAGAAAACAAAAATCTGTAATTATCCTTCAATTAATAAATTTTTTAAAAGAATTATTAAAAAATTAGCCTCTGTCTTAAAAAAAATTCTCATTTGACTATTGCCATTCTCTTAGTATGTCTAAATGAAGAGCAAAAATTGAAGTTACCTAAGGTTGGAATTTGAACAAAAATTTATCGTTAATAGCTTCTCTCCTTAAGCTCCTTCTCCATAACTCTTTTGCCAGTGTTTGCTTATTAATCTCAATGAATCTCTACTGGGGAATTTCCTTCTGTTTCTCTTTTCTCAATTTTTATATGAAGCAGAATAATGTAAAGTGTGGTCATTATTTTTTTTTATAGAAAATTTGCATTCTGTCATCATATATCCCAGGTTGTTTTAATAAAGCAACACCATCTTACGTTGCTTAACATTAAGTAAAAGTGATATTCTGGGAGAAGTGCTACAGTTATTCTGTTTTCTGGCACATCTGTCCCTCACTCCCTAAGCCTAGCCCTCACACCCCAATGTGAGAAGCATGACTAGTTTTTTCCATCTAGATTGTAAGGCTGCTCTTTCTTTGGGGGGAAAAAAAAAGATACAGATGAGGATCTAGGAAGAAAGAGGAGTGGAGAGGAGGGAAGCAAAGTAGAGGAGAAGGAATTATATATAAAAGTAATTGAATATAACTTACTCTGCCTGGTTCTTCATAATCTGCCCTGTGCTGTCTAATATGGGTAGCTACTAGGCGTATGTGCTTATTAAACAGTTGAAATGTGGCAGGTGCAACTGAAGAATTTTTACTTTACAATTAAATATTGAAGGAATATAAAATATTTTTCCCTTACCTCCTAGATCATTGTTTTGGCAAGACTACATTTCACTAACTGTTGCAAATTTTAGCATTCAAAATTGAGATATAAGTATAATACAAACCAGATTTCAAAGACTTAGTATAAAAGAAGAATGTAAAATGTATTCTTAGTTTTTATATTGATTACATGCCAAAATTATATTTTGGATATATTCAGTTACATAAAGTATATTTGTAAAATTAAATGACTTGCTTATTTGTGCTTTTTAAATGTGGCTTTAGAAATACAAAGTTATGTATGTGGCTTACTTTATATTGGACAATTCTGATCTAGACTCAATATATCCAATTTTATTTTCCATTCCTTCCTTCAGCAGGGAAGTTTCTGAGGGTCAGGAAGGAGAATCTGTACCTAACTCACTGAACATCGAGGGAGGCACGACTGTCTGGGTCACTGTTAGTTATGGATTCAGAGATTCTCATTAGGGTCTTAAAGTAGTTTGCTGCTTTTGCTATTCATAACTGCATTTCCTAGTACCCTATAAATACTTTGATCATAAAAGTAATACTAGTAATTATGTGAACTAATTACCATCAAATGTAGTAGTGATTATGCATATCATTAAATTCTGATGGATTAACTTTCAATTTTTATTAGACTAAAGCAGTTTACATTCATATACACTGGTAATCAGCCTCTCAAATAGCATAGTCATACACTCACAACTTTAGAAATTAAAGTGATCAATTTATGAGAATCCCTCAATGCATGCATTTGTTTGCTAGAATTGTTTTTAACATTTCAAAAATATCAATAAACACTTGTTGAATCAGTGAGTCTTATAACATATCCAGGAATTAACCAGTTAGAAAATGTTTGTGTGTATGTGAATTGCTTTTTAACATAATAATGATATTGATAATAAATTAGTTCTCAAAGCAGTTTGCCTTATTCTATAAAAAATTTGAGATGACAGTAAATATATAAAATTATGTCAGTACAAGCAGAATAAAAATTATCAGGAAAAAAGAATACCACAAATAGATTATAAACCCAGTACAGTTTCTATAATTAACTTTAAAATTTGGTTTTTAGTTCCCTAGTAGTCAAAGCAAAATAGTATGCAGTATTTTATTATTTGGGAATAGAGGCATACCAGACCCAAAGGAAACATAGCTTTTCTTGAAGTGAACAAGAGTGTGATAAATAACTATGTGTTTTATTTTTACAGGAATCGTGGGAAACCAAAATGAGACATAATCAGCTGTGTTGTGAGACACCACCTACTGTCACTGTACATGTAAAATCGGGGTCAAATAGATTGCATCAGCCTAAAAAACCCATTACCCTGAAGCGTCCTATTTTTAAAGATAGTTGGCCAGCATCTGAAAAAAATGCACATAATAGCAACAAGTCTAAACGCCCCAAAGGACCCTGTCTAGTTATACAGCGTCAGGAAATGACTGCTTTCTTTAAATTATTTGGTAGGTTTAAAATATTGTAATAGAGGTAATTATAAAGTACTTAAAAATGAGAGAATGTAAGTTCTGTTTTATCATTTTCATGATAATCAAAAAGGATGCTGTTATTTTCTGTGTCAGATTTTCCATCTCCAACCAAATTTGTTTTTGCCTTAGTCTGTTGTTTTTTTTTTTCCCCCCACTGCTAGATTTTTGTTTGTTTTTGTTACTTTTAGAGTAGAAATTCTGACTCATCTAGCTTCTAGTCTACTTAATTCAAGTGTCAAATATAAATTCTGGGCAATTCAAGGTCATAGCATGAGTTTTGTTTGACCTAAAGTAAATACACAGAAAGTCTCAGGTGAGCTAACTGACTCGTGTCACTGAGCCGGAGGGGTTTCCCAGGACTCAGTGCTAAAACTGAGCAAACTGGCAAGGTTAGTCAACCTAGAGAAGTTTCAGTATAATCTCTGGGGAATATTATTAAAAATTAACTATGTTTTATCATAATGTTCATATAATAAAATTGAATTTTGTTCAGATCTTGAAACAGTGCTGCTTTGCTGATAATCTTAAAAATAACCAAAAAGAAACTTTGTAGTATTTCTCCTGGCCCAAGAAAGAGGACCTTTTTTTTTTTTTTTTTTTTGAGGTAAGGTAGTAAGGTAGACCGAATAAAAGGTTGGATAGATAGATTCTGGTACTTATCTGTGGGACTGAATCAAGTAGCTATCACAGACTGGTAGATTGAGGTAACAACCTTCCTTGCTTATAGAGGAAAAGAGATGCATAAAAGAAGAGAGAGTTAGGGACAAGAGTATTTGCCCTTCTGAGAGGACAGAAGTCTTTAAAAAATGGGGGATGGGGGTTCCCTCTCTATTAAGAGTAGAGCAAAATGATTACCCAGAAACTTTTTTGTTATTCATAACTGAATGTGGGAAATAAGGGAAAATACATGGCTCTACCATTTTAGGTAATTTAAGAAATAGAAATGGAATTAACAAGGCAGAGATTAATTATTCTCAGAAAGTCGATACATATTGGAACTTTCCATTTATTTGACTACACTGATAATATTCCTAGGATGTAATAAAAAGTTATACTTAGTTATTTAACTAAAAATGAAGGGAGAAATGGAAAAAAGTGGATTTTTTTCCAAATTATTTTCTGACAGCTACACATATATTTTGGTATTATGTATTTGAGTCTTTATTTGAAGTGAGTGTTTTTTACCTATTTTTTGGATGTTATTCTTTTTAACAGTACTTTTTTCTGTTGATCTTTTTGTCATAACACTGTCTTTCCAAAATTAAATGTTATAAATAACTAATGAATTTTAAATCTTCCTTACATAGATATTTTCATGTGTATTTGGATAATAGATAATTGGACAGAGATGAGATAAATATGGGATAGAAAAAGAACCCAAAACTAAAAATACCCTATACCTAAAAGGAGAAAGTGGTTTAAAAAAAAAAAAAAAAAGATATTTAGAAAACAGAGTATTCATTGAGTCATTATTTCTTAATGACTGAGTTATTTTTTATCAGATTCCATTTCCACCTGTTAAAGATTTGTTTTGGAAATTAACAAAGAGCCCATCTAGAGCTACCCAAAACATTCCTAAAAGAGCTACTGGAATATTTAGTAAATCAAACACTTTTGGCATTCCCCCTCTAGTCTGGGCTATATATTAAAGCAAATCAGGTAGGAAGAAGCCAAAAAATAAAGTGGTAGTTTTCTGTACAGTGCTTGCAGTGGTAAACACACTAAAGAACCAAAAACTATACTTTGTACAATACCAGTCCAGCCATTTTGTGTGATTTATAAGCATTGTTTATAATCTCATGTAAAAATTAATTCTTCAAAAGGAAACCTGTTTTCAAAAGACAAGTCATAGCCTTCTTTTGTTGTAGATGACGATTTAATTCAGGATTTCTTGTGGATGGACTGCTGCTGTAAAATTGCAGACAAGGTAAATTTGATAACAGTATAATCATTAACTAGCATTTTTATGTTAATGGACTGTCAGGACTTTAATGAACCTTATAATGATTTTCTATCTTATTAATTAAGGTTAAGAAAAGAACTAACTTAACGTTGCTCCTTCAAAATGGAATCCTTATACGTTAGTATACAACATACATTTATTCCATCTATACTCAAGGAATTGTAAAGTATTATTGATTTAGGTTCATATGATCTTAAACCCATATTTGTTTGATTTAAAACAAGAATCAATATAGATGTAATATGTTTTTTGTTTGGTTGGTTGGGTGTTTTTGGTTTGGTTTTGCTTTTGATTCTTTTTTAATTGAAGTTCAGTTGATGTACAGTACAGGTGTACAATATGATTCACAATTTTTTAAAGTTATACTCCATTTATAGTTATAAAATATTTGCTGTATTAGGCTTAATATGTTTTGATCAGAATTGTTACCTTCTATAAGGTAATAACATCTGATAAAAGTGGTTGATTATACATTTTAATATTTTGTAGATAATTTAAATGAAACAAATCCCAATAATCTTGTAGAGTAAAATTAGTTTATCTTATTCTTTGTATAGGAATCAGTGTTTCATAAAAGAACATCATGATGCTGATTTATACAGTAGGGATTGTGATGTCTCTGTACTCTTTAGGTTTAGCCAAACAGTTAGAATTTCAGCTTTATAAATGTCATCTTAGACCAGTTAGTCATATCAGAAAATGTGACATGACTTCATATCACATTTAAGATAATGTGCCAACCAACAGAAAAGGGAATTAACAGACTACCTCATGATTAAATACCCATTAACTTAATATTGATGTAAACTCTCTTATTTTAAGCTTAAGATAACAAAAATAAAATTGGAGGTTTTCTTTTAAAGTTAGAAATTTTAATTTTATAAAATTTCAAACATGCGGTAGTACATTTAAAATTATAATAGAGACAATAGAACAAAGACCGTCTGTGTACCTAAGCTAAAACAGTGATTAACTCATTGCCATTCTTGTTTCTTCTCATTTCTCTCCCCAAAACTGGATTATTTTGAAGCAAACCCCAGACAGCCTAACATTTTATCCATAAATATTTAAAGATGTACTTCTAAAAAGTGAGATCTTTCTAAACATTATCAGTGTCACTAATACCTTTAAAAATTAACAGTAATGCCTTAATATCAAATTCCAGTTCATGTGGACTTCTAAAGTTTAAATTTTAGTTTTAAGTGCCTTATCGGTAATTAAAGTTGTTGGACAGCAGGGGGCAGTGCCTCTAAAGTAACTAACCAGGAATAGTGTATCTTAACAAACTAGTATCGAGTCCTCTACTGAAAGTTACCTTGAAGAACTTGGAATCACCTTTGTGGTCAAACCTGCGAAGGTAGGATGAATTAGCTATTTTATGAAAGGGAGTCTAATATATTTGTATTGTAACTTGTTTTTAACTTGAACAGGCAGAACCTGGCATGGGTCCTAATAACAGGCTAGACATGTCTTCCTAGTAATACATTTAAAACACTTTTCCCAGTGAAAATAGAGCCATGTGATTCTAATTTTTGGTTAGAAGTTATTTTTTAAATTATTTTGAGTATGGATGTCTACAACTAACTCAAAGAGTTGAGGCAGGGAAAATTGTATATACACACACAGCAAGCCAGTGTGGCAACAGAGTAACAGTTGATGAATCTTGGTAAAGGATGTATGGTTATTCACTTGATTATTATTTCAGCTTCTTTATATGTTTGAATAATAGAAAAAAAATGCGTTTGGGGTTCAAAAGATATTGGCAAGAATAAAATTTAGGAGTTGATTCCAATTATGACTTAGTCATAAGTTATCCAGAACTATTTCTCACTGTTCATATGGATTAAAGGAAGCCAAAAAATAAGCACTCAAATAGGTATTTCTATAATAAGGATAAATAATGCTTTATTGTTTTAGCATAGAAAGACAGCTAGTTTAAAGCAGTTTTACTTATGAAAGCAAAACATTAATTTTAACTTTTAACTTTTTTCTCTATAGTATCTTTTGGCTATGACCTTTGTTTATTTCAAGAGAGCTAAATTTACTGTAAATGAGCATACCAGGATAAATTTCTTTATTGCTCTGTAAGTATGCTTTCTACTAAGTGGTAGTTTTTATGGTAGTTATTTATAAGTCGTGTCTGATTCTTTGTGACCCCATGGTCTATACAGTCCATGGAATTCTCCAGACCAGAATACTGGAGTGAGTAGCCTTTCCCTTCTCCAAGGTATATTCCCAACCCGGGGGTGGAACCCAGGTCTCCTGCATTGTGGGCTGTTTCCTTATCAGCTGAGCCACCAAGGAAGCCCAAGAATACTGGAGTGGGTAACCTTTCCCTTCTCCGGAGGATCTTCCTGACCCAGGAATTGAACCAGGGTCTCCTGCATTGCAGGCAGATTCTTTACCAACTGAGTTATCAGGGAAGCGCAATATATACAATACCTTATTTAAAATAGAGGCTGTTTAAACCCTGGTATATATCTTTGAATAGGCCTTCCTGTTTAAAAGCTGTATGTTTTTTTTTACTTTAATAGGATTTTCTTATGTTCTTTTCATTGATCTTATGCCTATGATTTATTTTTTAATATTCCACTTGAGTTTGTATTGTACTTTTCACATTGTCATACTTTATATAGTGTTCCATATAAATTATCCCCAAAATTTCTTCTTTTGGACTTAGAGACTTGTCAAAAGCCAGAATATCCTCTTTGAAATTTAATATTTAGTAAAAATCATTATAACTATTGCCCTTTTAAGTTGAACAGTTTGTGGAAAATACTCTAGACAATCTCAGTATCAAAAGCCCAGTACCTGGATACAATGCTACAGTTTGAAATATATGAATATAATTTTAAGTACCTAACTAAGGAGCTACATATAAACATATTGAAGTTAAATATCACAGCAACTATTAGCAATGAAGAATTTAAAGTCTGCTTAATTCAGAATGCAATTCAAGAAATAGGACTAGAAGAAATTGATCTTTGCATGTTTTCAGGAGATACATTTCCCCATGCATAGGAAAAAGTGAACTCAGTATAAAATTTGATGATGATTGCTAAATTGGAGGAACATAATAGTATTTGCTAATTTAAGTATCATGTGTGAGACACCAGAAAAATGTTTTCTATAAACTCATTTAATTTTCCTATGAGATATATTTTTAAATTATCTCCATTTTACAGATAGGAAAAATAAAACTTAGGAAGATTAAGTGCTTTCCAAGATCACAAAAGTTAGTAAGCAGTGGAACTGGGACACAGATTTAGGTATGATTTGCCAATGGCCACATCCAGCCATTTGACACTAAGCTGTATTGCTGTTAATGTGTCTTTTAGTATTATATCTGTATATTGATGCAATATCTATTTTGTAGTTTTTTTCTCACCTGAAAATTGAAAACAAGCCAAAATAAACTTTATTTAAATGTTACCACATGCCCAAAATTGGATTTGACCAGCTTTGTAAAATTATTACCAGCAGAGCACTTTGTTAGCTTACACTGTGTAGTAGCATGTCAGGTTTTATTGCATGTTGTATTATAAGCTTCATATTAAAAGTAACATGAATCATAATTTCCATTTTTATATCTAATTGTACTTTTGATATAACCCCACTTAATGTGAAGTAAAGTGATAGTCGCTCAGTTGTGTCCGACTCTTTGCAGTCCCATGGACTGTAGCCTACCAGGCTTCTCTATCCATGGAATTTTCCAGGCAAGAATACTGGAGTGGGTTGCCATTCCCTTCTCCAGGGGATCTTCCTGACC
The DNA here is from genome assembly GCF_027580195.1 of Bos mutus. Lineage (NCBI taxonomy): Eukaryota > Metazoa > Chordata > Mammalia > Artiodactyla > Bovidae > Bos > Bos mutus. The sequence goes on from NC_091627.1 coordinate 35,811,233, forward strand.
CAGGGATCAAACCTGTGTCTCCTGCATTACAGGCAGATTCTTTACAATCTGAGCCACAGGGGAAGCCCACCCAACTCAATAGTTCTCATTAAATATTTTCTCAGCCACGGTTCTATTTCAAGTTATTTTCTATGTATTCTTTTAACACACTGAACTTCTACTATTATTTTTCTATATTCTTTTTTAGTTATGTATTTTTTTCATGTTGCCTTTTCTACTTGACTATAAACTCCTTAAAGGCAAGGAATGTGTACCTTACTTTTTTTGCATACCTCAATGGCTAATGTAGAATTTCTTAAGTCTTTATTTGAATAAATATAATTAACCTTATGCAAAATAAATGGACTCTGCTCCAAGAAAAATCTATTTCAAATTAGAAGACAACTTACATGTGTAAGATACAGACATTTCATTGCGTGGAGCCTGAAAAATTGTTAATGTAGAATGAAATCATAATGTGGTCCTATTGAAAAGTGAAAGTGAAGTTGCTCAGTCATGTCCAGCTCTTTGTGACCCTGTGGACTGTAGCCTACCAGGGTCCTCTGTAACATAGTGCATTATCAGTTCAGTTTAGTTGCTCAGAAGTGTCCAACTCTTTGCAACCCCATGGACTTCAGCACGCCAGGCTTCCCTGTCCATCACCAACTCCCGGAGCTTGCTCAAAATCATGTCCGTGATGCCATCCAACCATTTCATCCTCTGTCAACCCCTTCTCCTACCCTCAATCTTTCTTAGCATCAGGGTGTTTTCCAGTGAGTCAATTCTTCGCATCAGGTGACCAAAGTATTGGAGTTCCAGCTTCAACATCAGTCCTTCCAGTGCATATTCAGGACTGATTTCCTTTAGGATTGACTAGTTGGATCTCCTTGCTGTCCAAGGGACTCTCAAGAGTCTTCTCCAACACCACAGTTGAAAAGCATCAATTCTTTGGTGCTCAGCTTTTGTTATAGTCCAACTCTCACATCCATATGTGACTACTGGAAAAACCATAGCTTTGACTAGATGGACCTTTGTCTGTAAAGAAATGTCTCTGCTTTTTAATATGCTACTAGGTTTGGCATAGCTTTTCTTCCAAGGAGCAAGCATCTTTTAATCTCATGGATGCAGTCACCATCTGCAGTGATTTTGGAGCCCCCCCAAAATAAAGTCTGTCACTGTTTCCACTGTTTCCCCATCTATTTGCCATGAAGTGATGGGAATGGATGCCATGATTTTAGTTTTTTGAATGTTGAGTTTTAAGCCAGCTTTTTCACTCTCCTCTTTCACTTTCATCAGTTCTTTATGAAACTTTAGTTCTTTGCTTTCTGCTATAAGGGTGGTGTCATCTGCATATGTGAGGTCATTGATATTTCTCCCAGCTTGTTTTCATCCAGCTTGGCATTTCACAGGATGTACACTGCATATAAGTTAAATAAGCAGGGTGAACAATATAGAGCCTGACATACTCCTTTCCCAGTTTGGAACCGGTCCGTTGTCCCATGTTCAGTTCTAACTGTTGATTCTTGACCTGCATACAGATTTCTGAGGAGGCAGGTAAGGTGGTCTGGTGTTCCCATCTCTTTAAGAATTTTCCACAGTTTGTTGTGATCCACAGTCAAAGGCTTTGGTATAGATGTTTTTCTGGAACTCTCTTGCTTTTTCTATGATCCAATGGATGTTGGCAATTTGATCTCTGGTTCCTCTCCCTTTTCTAAATCCAGCTTTAACATCTGCAAGTTCAAGATTCACATACTGTTGAAGCCTGGCTTGGAGAATTTTGAGCATTGCTGTGCTAGCATGTGAGATGAGTGCAATTGTGTGGTAGTTTGAACATTCTTTGGCATTGCCTTTTTTGGGGATTGGAATGAAAACTGACCTTTTCCAGTCCTGTGGCCACTGCTGAGTTTTCCAAATTTGCTGGCATACTGAGTGTGTCACTTAATATGTGCATTATAGATTTTTCATAATCAGCAAGCATGAAAGGGGCCAACCTCTTCCAACTCTATCTACAGTTTACTAACAATTATTAGGGATACTAAAGTGAGAAATTACTTGATGTAATTTCACAAAGGACACAATTTGATTCAAATAACTGAGTGAGTTTAACAATGAAGTGCTTTATGATATTAATAATACACATATAATGTAAAATAATACTAAAATATATAATTATTTTAAGGGAGAATAAAAATATATAAGTACTCATATTAATGTAACTAAATATGAATGAGTACTTTTCAGGTGGCGCCAGTGGTAAAGAACCTGCCTGCCAGTGCAGGAGATGCAAGAGACGTGGGTTCGATCCCTGGGTCAAGAAGATCCCCTCGAGGAGGGCATGGCAACCCACTCCAGTATTCTTACCTGGAAAATCCCATGAACAGAGGGGCCTGGTGGGCTACAGTCCATGGAGTCACAAAGAGTTGGACACAACTGAGACACACATACACATACACAAATATGAATATGTGCATGGTTAAAAAGACTACATAGGAGTGTATACAATTAAAAGTAGGTCTTCTCGTATCTCAAGATCTTGATCTCCCTCCTCAAGGATAATTAACGGTTTCATATGTATCTGTCTAGAAATAATTTTCTATATATGAACCAGTGTGTATGTTACTGGTATTCATACTGTGTATGAATAGAAATGTACTCACACTTCTGTGTGTGCTTTTAAAATTTTTTAACGTGAAATATCTACAGAAGAGTGACTGGAGTGTATATGTATGTGTGTGTGAAAGAATAAAAGCAAAACAAACATTCATGTACCCCTGACTTAAGAACAGAACATTACCAGAATCTTAGAAGCTCACAGCACAGTTTCCCAGTTAGAGCCTCTTCCTTCCACAAGTAATCATTTTTTTGCTTTCCTTTGTTCTATGTATATACCTCTAAATAATATATTATTTGGTTATTCCTATTTTGGGGCTGTACAATAAAAATTATATGTACGGTCTTCTGTAAATTCCTTCTTTTGCTTTATGATATTATTCTGAGACTAATTTCTGTTGATATGTGTAGCTGTAGTTCACTTTCACTACAGAAAAAAATACTCTTGTTTCTTATATATTTGCATTTTTTCCCACCATCTTGTTTTGTACTTTGTAAATACTCCATTTTTTTTCCCTGTTTCTTCTTTCCCCCCTACTTTTATCTTTTTTTTAATTGAGATTAAAAAATTTTTACCTTTGACACCTTTTTTCCTCTACTTCTTTGGAAATCTCACATTCTACACCTATTCTTTCAGCAATTACCCTAGTTATTTTTAATTACAAGACCCAACTTATGTTCTCTTATCTTACAATTCCATTAGTTCTACATGATGCTCTCTAAAAAGTCAGACATTATTATTGTTGTTTTATAAATTCAACATTTGTTTAGATTTGCCCACATATTTATATATCTTTCATTACTGTTACTTCTTGCATCTCAAACCTTCCACTTGGGATCATTTGCCTGCCTTTCTGTTTGCCTTTAAGACCCCCTTTTATTGGGTGTTTGTTAATTACAGTATCTTCACACTTCACAGCCTGTTTCTGTTCATTTTGCCTTGTTTCCTTATATGTTTTATAAATCTTTTTATTACAAGTTGCCTTTTTTTCCCTTAGAAAATCATCTATGGAGCTTGCACTGTTACCAGTGAGAAATCTGCTTCATCCTTATCTCTATTCCTGTGTAATGTAATGTGTCTTATTTTTTTCTCTGACTGCTTTTAAGATTTTCTCTATATCACTGAAGTGAAGTGAAGTCACTCAGTTGTGTCCAACTCTTTGCGATCCCATGGACTGTAGTCTACCGGGCTTCTCTGTCCATGGGATTTTCTAGGCAAGAGTACTGGAGTGAGTTGCCGTTTCCTTCTCCACGGGATCTTCCTGACCCAGGGATCGAACCCAGGTCTCCTGCATTGCAGGCAGACGCTTTACCCTCTGAGCCACCAGGGAAGCCCCTCTATATCACTGGCCCTAAGCAATTAATTATGATATGCTTTGGTGTAATTTTCTATATGTTTTGTGCTTTAGAGTTTATTCACCTTCTTTGTGGGTTTATAGTTTTCATCAAATTTCAAAATTTTTCATTAATTATTTCTTCAGGTGTTTTTTTTGTCCACCCACCACCCTTTAGGGATTCCAATTTCACCTTTATTAAGCTACTTGAAGTTGTCTCACAGCTTACTGATGCTCTGTTCATTATTTTTGTTTCGTTTTCTCAGTGTGTTTCATTTTGGATAGTTTATATTGCTATGTCTTCAGTGCACAAATCTTTTCTTCTGTGACATTTAATCTGCTGTTACCCTCACTCAGTGTAATTTTCTTTGTACACAAAGTTTTCATCTCTAGAAGTATACTTTCAATGTGTCTACTTGTCTTTTTGAACATCTGGAATAATTATAACTGTTTTAGTGTCTTTGTCTATTACTTCTACCATATATCAGTTTTGATTGGCTAATGATTCTTCTTATCTGTCCTGTTTTCCTACTTCTGTGCATGCCTAATCCCCTCAGGTATTTGAGTGTAAAGAAAGACCATAAGAAAAGGTTAGAGGGAACACAGTGCCTAACATTCACCCGTGGCTCAAATAGTGCCTGTTCACACCAGCCAGACTGAAAAAACTTCCAGTTCACACTGAATAATTCAGTACTGAGTAGAGTACTTGGAAACATCTTGCCCTAATGGGGAGTAATTAGCCCCAAACTGAACATTGCTCCAGATCTATCTAACAAATCATGAAATCAAGACTTGAAAGGATCAGACTGTTTCAATAACTGCATACTAGAACAAAGCTCAAAATTTATAGGAATATAAAAATATCCAGAACTCAACAATGTAAAATTCATTGTATCTCTAATTTTTATATACATTTCTTTAATCATTCATAAGGCTTGAACATCTGTTATTGTGTTTATAAACAAGCTGGGTTTTTTGTATGTGCGTAAACTCTCTTCCTGTCCTTTACCCATTTCTTTTTTGAGTTGTTGGTCTTCTTTTTTAGGTATCTCGCTAATACAGTTGAAGAAGATGAAGAAGAATCCAAATATGAAATTTTTCCATGGGCTTTAGGGAAAAACTGGAGAAAATTATTCCCTGACTTCTTAAAGTTAAGGGACCAACTCTGGGATAGAATTGACTATAGGGCTATTGTAAGCAGGCGATGCTGTGAGGAGGTAAGATTTTTAAATGCTTTATATATATAATCTCTGTCTTCTCTTTATGTAATTTTCCCTGTCTTGTTTTTTAATGTGCTTCTAATGCTTCATTTTTTTTGTAAATGAAGGGTAAACTGTTAACCTTGATGATTACCATGAGTACAACTTGTATATTAAAATGTTGATATTTTAAATTTATAGCACAATAATTAAAAAGTGTCATTTCTTTTTTTCTGAACAGACTACTTCCATAGAAAGTATTTTTTATTTTAGTGTATTTCTCTTCTCTAAAGGATCACCAATATATTAGGAAGAAATAGTGTGCACATTCCAAAGTACCTCAGGGTAATAACATTGGAGCTGAATAATAATTTCCACTAAATTATCAAAATTTCACATTCACAAGGTTGAAATATAAACAGTGTGGTATTAAAATTTAAATAAATTTAAATAAGCTTAAAAACTATACCTCTGTTCATATAGCATACATAAAGTAAGTTTCCTTGATGACAGATTCTATTAATGTAAAGCAGAAGGACACTAAATTAAAAGATCAGTTATTTTATCTGATGTTCTGGTTTTCAGTAAAGAAAGTTAATGTTTCAAACTAAAAATATTGGAGTAGAAAATTAATGGAAGGCAGTAACTAGTTCATGTAATTAATTAAGTTCATTAATATAAGCCAGAACTAGTTCAGAAAAGTTTGGGCAGATAATGCCGTAATTAAATGAAGTCATACCTAGTCATATCTAGGCCAGAGAAGCCAATTAATGGGTTAGTATCTAACCTGAGAGAAGACTTTAGAAGTGTGTCACAGAACTCTGTCCAGAACTAATCTTGTTAATTATATTTATTAATGAGATGAAGTTATAGAAGTTATACATGGTTTTGGATTAAATTAGAATTGTTGAATATTGGGAGAAATGCAAAGATTCCGACATAACTTAGAAGACTGTATAGCACATGATTATATTCAGTAGAAAAACATGAAAGGATGAGTGTACATGACTACCTCTCTTCCATTAGTGGATCCTCATTAGTGAATTTAAAGGGCTCATTTCAATTACAGGGCATTGAAAAATTCCTGTCTTGTTATTTTTTGTCACTGCTTCCCCAGGTCAGGAGTGGGTAATTTGTGTACCTGTTGCCATCCTTGGTATAATGGTGCCCTTATTTGAGCACTTCGGTTTTATCAAAGTAAATGCTTCAAGCTCCATGGAACACTCAGCCAAGTGCATGGAGGAGGCACTGGAGGCAAGAGGTCAGGATAGGCAATGCTTACTCATGGTAGACTGCCCACCACTCCTAAAATAAAATGACTCACATTTTAACTGCAACAGTTTTATTCTGTTGGATCTGGAATTACCTTGGTTGCTGGCACCAGACTGTTAGAGAATGATGTGGCTTATAAAAGACTACAATGTTTTAGACACCTGAAAAGTCAGTTGTTGTAATGACTTTTTCACTAATTTTTCACTGACTTTTTCACTCATTTCATTGACACTGAAAATGTCAGTGGGATTTACAGAAAAGTTCAGTCTCTCAAGGCTTCAGCACTGAGAACTAACAGAGTCCTCCCCTAATTCCAGATTGGCATATCTAACTTCCTACTTCATATTTCATTATCTAGTAGATACCTCAGACTTAACATGCTGAAAAGTTTTTGATTCTCCCACACAGACCTCCACACTTGCTCCTCCTACAATCTTCCACGTCAATAAACAGTAACTTCATCATTCTAGTTGTTGGCCAAAAACTGTCACCCTAGGGTTTTTTTTTTTTTTTTTCAGATCTATATCTTAAAGAAATATCCAGCATCCCACCATTTCTCACCTTCTCCACCACTAAACCCTACTTTGTCATCTCTTGCCTCAACTATTTCCATGACATTCCAAATAGACTCCCTCACAGTCTTTCTCTCCTATAGTTTATTCTTCACAGCAGCCAGAGTAAATCTTTTAGGAAATCAAATCATGTCTCCTCTACTCAAAAACCTTCAGAGGTTTCTCATCTCACAGAGTAAAAGTCAACCTCCTTATCTTGCTCCACATGGTCTGCCAGCTCTCCTCCCTTATTTCATTGACTTTATCTCCCAGATTTGTTCACTTCACTTCAACGACACTGGCCTTCTAGCTATTCCTCAGATTTATCAAGGACCGTCCCACCTTGGAGTCTTTGCACTTGCCATTCCTATTATCTGGAATGCTTTCTCCCAGGTATTAGTTAGTATGCTTCACTTCCTCACTTCATGCAGAACTCTAAGTGTCACCTCAGAGAAATCATTCCTTACCCCTATATTGCATAGTATCTCCCTCAATGGAATAAAAATTGAAGAGTCCAGAAATTTATGTTCAATTGACTTTTGGCAAGGGTACCAAGAAAACTCAGTGGGGCAAGAATAATCTTTTTCAACAAATTGTGCTGAAGCAACTGGATGTCCACATGCAAAAGAAAGCACCTGGACCCCTGCTTCATATTATATATAAAAACTAACTCAAATGGATCAAAGACCTATATTTAAGAGCTAAAAACTATAAAATTCTTAAAACATAGGTGTTAAATCTTCATGACCTTGGATTAGGTTTCTTAGATGTAATAACCAGAAGCACAAGCAAGAATAGAAAATACAGATTAAAAAATTATCATCATCAAAATTTAAAAATTTCGTTCTTCAAAGGGCACCATTAAGAAAGTGAAGAGACAGCCCAGAAACTGGAAGAAAATCTTTGCAAATCATCTGTCTTATAAGGTAGTTGTATCTAAAATATATAAACAGCTCTTAAAACTCAGAAATAAAGAGACAGACCAATTTTCTAAAGGGCAAAGGATCTAAATACACATTTCTTCAAAAAAGATATTCAGATGGGCAAAAAAGCACATGAATAGATGTTCAACAGCCATCAGAAAAATGTAAAATCAAAATCAAGGAGATATTTCTTTACATGCACTGCTGCTAAGTCACTTCAGTCGTGTCTGACGCTGTGCGACCCCAAAGACGGCAGCCCACCAGGCTCCCCTGTCCCTGGGATTCTCCAGGCAAGAACACTAGAGTGGGTTGCCATTTCCTTCTCCAATGCAAGAAAGTGAAAAGTGAAAGTGAAGTCACTGAGTCTTGTCCGACTCTTAGCGACCCCATGGACTGCGGCCCACCAGGCTCCTCCATCCATGGGATTTTCCAGGCAAGAGTACTGGAGTGGGGTGCCATTGCCTTCTGTGTTACATGCACTAGGAAGGCTATAATTAAAAAAAAAAAAAAAGACTGATAATAACAAATATTGACAAGGATGTGGAAAAATTGGAACTTTCACTTCTGGTGGGAATGTAAAATCATTTAGTTGCTTCGGAAAACAGTCTGGCAGTTCCTCAAAAAGCTAAACAGAGACCATATGACCCAGCAATTCCACTCTTAGTTTTATACTCTAAAAAAATGAAAATTATATTCACACAAAAACTTGTACATGGGGCTTTCCTGGTGGTCCAGTGGTTAAGAATCTACCTTACAATGTAAGGGATCCCAGTTTGATCCCTGGTCCAGGAAGATCCCACATGCCATGGAGCAACTAAGCTCGTGTGCCACAACTACTGAGCTTGCACTCTGCAGCCCAGGAGCAGCAACTACTGAAGCCCATGTGCCCTTAGAACCTGTACACTGCAACAAGAGAATCCACCACAACGAGAAGCCCATGCTCCACAACTAGAGAGTAGCTCCTGCTCACGGCAACTAGAGAAAGTATAGCAATGAAGACTCAGCACAGCCAAAAATAGATATTTTTTGAAAACTTCTACATGAATGTTTATAGCAAGCGGCTTTATTCATAATAGTCAATAGTTGTAAAAACAATTGAAATGTCCAGCAGTTAATGGATGATAGACAAAGTATCAATACAATGATATATTACTTGGCAATTAAAATGAATAAAGTATTGATACATGCTACAAAGTGGATGAATGCTGAAAACCTTATGCAAGTGAAAGAAGCCAGTCCTCAGAGAGCCACGTAGTTCATTTACATCAACTGTGAAGAATACATAAATACAAAATCAGAGAAAGTGGTTGCCTGAGGCTGAAGGGAGGGGGGAATGGAGTGTGACTGCCTTCTCTATGAAGTGATGAAAATGTACTAAAATTGATTGTGGTAATCATTGTACTACCCTGAAGATATCAAAAGCCATTGAATTTTGTACTTTAAACCAGTGAATTGTATGATATCTGAGTTACATCTCAATAAAGCTGGTAAAATAGCAAGTAGTACGTCCCTCTATTACTCCCTACTCCTTTTCCTGGTTTTCCTCACAACACTTAGCCATTGTATAACACTCTATTTTACTTACTTATCTTGCTGATGTCTATTCCTCCTACTAGAATATAAATTCCAATAAGGTCTTTTTTTTTTTTTTGGCTGCATTGTGCAGGTTGCAGGATCTTAGTTCCCTCAACCAGGGATTGAACCTGAGCCCTCGGCAGTGAAAGTGTTGTGTCCTACTCACTGGACTGCCAGGGAAGTCCCCAAGAGGGTCTTTATTCTGTACAGCATCTAGAACAGTGCCTGACTTGTAGTAGGTACTCAGTAAATACAACTGACTGACATAATCAAACTTAAAGCTTCCATTTCTTTTTCATACTTTCTTATCCATGAAAACCAACAAGGACTTCTACTGTATAACAAGGAAACTACATTCAGTATCTTGTAATAATCAACAATGGAAGATAATCTGAGAATGTATACAACTGCATCACTTTGCTGTACACCTGAAACATTGTGAATCAACTGCACTTCAATAAAAAAACATTAAAAATAAACAAGACTTTGGAACAATTCTTTACTGAGTAGCCTTAGCACTGACCCTTATCCAGATATCCAGATATATAATTTTTTTGGGGGGTGGGGGTGGGGATACATGCTAAGAAATTTAGTTAAGTGTTCTATGCATTTGTTATTAAGAGCCCAGTACTGGCACACTGCCAACCCATTTTTTAGTCACATATCTGAAAATAAATGCAAGTTACAATACTAGCTACAAACTGGCTTACAATAATTATACTATACATTTGCATTGTGCTTTACAAATTTATATTTTCATATAAATTAGCTTCTTATCCTCACAAAAGTACTTTTGAGGATTGTAGCATTCTCATTTTATAACTGATGAAACTGAGGACCACGGAGGTTGAAATTTACTCAAGATGATACACAGTTAAATGGCAGAACCAGAGCTTGACTTCACATCTGATGGTTTCCCAATGTTCTGTGTTCTCTGACATCTGTCATTTCATTAAGTGATGTTTCAAGTTTGGTAGTAGATAAAAGATCCACAATGAAAGTAATGTTAATACTTTCTGAGCACTGGTCTCAGTACTGCACATGTATTAACTCTCACAATTCTTACAGCTAACTAGGTAATCCAGATAAGGAAACAGGCACAGAGAGACTAACTAAATGACTTCTCCAAGTTCACACAATTAGAAAAGCAGCACACCAGTATTCAAACCTAGGCAGTCTAACTCGAGAGTCATTGCTTTTAACACCTTATATTATACTGCCACTTGAGATCATAGAGAAATAGAATGTATAGAGAGCAAAACAGCCAACTATTAAATTTTAAAAACGCCAAAGCCCACTTCCACCCCCCACCAAGAAATCACTAAAAATAACAGAAGAGTGAGATAAAGTAAAAAAAACTAGGATAATGTTTCTGATAGGTCAAGTGCTACCAATGCTTCAGAGAAGTCACTTTCATAGAATTGTAGAATTTGATAACTCTTAAGTGATCTATTTCCTTATATATAAAAGGCCTGTGGCTGAGAAAGTTAATGAAATTTACCTAAGGTCATAGGAACTAAGTAGAATTAAGACCAAAATCTTGCTTTTTTGACTGCGGTACAGTTTTCTTTTTAACTCACTGTTGTTATCACTGTAACATTCTAGTGTGTGTGCAAAATATATGTAGACCTCATATATATTTAAAAGAGTGCACTTGCATGCACTTCTCTGGGTTAGCATGTGGAGAGACTATGATGCCTAATTTATTGCAGAAAGAACAATATCAAATCTTCTATATTGTGCCCTTTGCTTCAGAGTTCCCTTTACTTCATAGTTTCCTCTGCTTTCTTCATTAGACTTTGCTGTAGGGTTCCTACAAAAGTTATATTGTTGAAGGCTAGTAATGTCAGTGGCCTCTTAATTTCTTATTTTCATCTATCATTAAGAAATATTGTGTACTGTTGTGGAGAAGTGAACTGGCTACCCACTCCAGTATTCTGGCCTGGAGAATTCCATGGACTGTATAGTCCATAGGGTCACAAAGAGTCAGACACAACTGAGCAACTTTCACTTTCACAGTTGTGGAGAGGGCATTTGAGAGAGAGATGTACAAGAAGCTGTTCCTGTCCGGAAGGGGTTACATGCATAAAAAGATATATCTGAGTACTAACATTTATATGCTGAGTCCTAATATAGGATTAACAATAAAACAAAATTTGAAACCTGGAGTTTCTAGAAAGGTGGGATTTATGCCAGGCATTAAAGGAAAAGCAGTGCTAGGACAAATAAAGGGAAAGGCCATTCCAGGTATGGGAAATAGAGAAATACTAAGGAAAAATTATAGATAAATTTGGAAGGAATAAGGAAATAAGGAATAAGGAAAACTGACATTTTACTTCCTCACCTTGTGTATTTCTTAAACAAATTTTACATTGTCATAGAAATATATATGTTTACAGTTAACATCTTTATTTACTTCTGCCTTTTAAAAGATATATAACTTTAATTACATGTCTTTGGTTGAAAACTTTTTTCAAGGATTTAACAAGTAGATTATAAAATAAATCCAATCCTAAAGTACACTTTAAAAATTAGCATAGCTACATGGAACTCTGCTCAAGTTATATGGCACTGTGGATGGAAGGGGAGTTTGGGGGAGAATGGATACACATATATGGATGGCTGAGTCCCTTTGCTATTCACCTAAAACTATCACATTGTTAACTGGCTATACCCTAATACAAAATAAAAAGTTTAAAAGAAACGATCATAAAGTTAGCATAGCTAGTATTCTTTATTCATTGCCTTGAATGAGACAATAACCGCAAAAACCCTATTTTCTGAGGGATTCAGCTTTAACCGGGACTGGGGGTGGGAGGTGCAGTTAAGGTTTTCATTCTTAACAACAAAAGCTTCTTTCCAAAACAATTTTATATGATCTCCCAAACTGAGGTTCTCCAAGCTGCTCTGTCTTCCCTTAGCCCCTCCTGTGATCCCCAGCATTGTCTGTGAAACCAAGGGCTCCTCAAACCAGTCTGAAAAATCACTTGACTAGGCAATTAATAAAGCACTGTCTATCTTTTTGAATTATAGTTTTGTCCAGAAACTTAAATGTTTTTTAAAAGCACTGTCTAGCTCTCAAATTCTACAATTCTAATTTACCTTGGGTCATTGATAACTGCAACTAAACATTTTTTTTTTGTTTAGAAGTAACATTCTAACATTCTGTTTTGAAGTTTTAGACACCATGAGGTCAGCAGGTAGGTACATTTCCCTAGCTTGTCTTCTTAAATGACTATCATTTGCTTTCATTGGCCAGATGTTTACTGTGTGATAAGGATTTTATACATATTTACCCTTCAGGACAATCCTATGAGGCAGATAGTATCCCCGGTTTTAGATATGAAGAAATTGAGGCTCCTAAAGGTTAAGTAACTAGCATCATACAACTAGCAAGTGGCAGAGCTAGGATAAGAAACTAAGTCTATCCCAACTCTAAAGGCAGTATCTTATCTAACACACTTTAGAGAACAATGTCTGACATGTAGTGCAGAATCTTCAGTACTTTCTAAATAATTCCTCATCTATTACTTGCAACAACCTGCTAAAATAGACAGTATTATTCTCCCCATACTACAGACAAGAAAACAGGAACAGAGAGGTTAAGCAACTTATCTGTGTTCTCATTTACCATATCTCTTGCTGTTATTGCACACATGCTGATAAACATACGTACGTGGAAACCTCAATTAAAAATATTCTCAACCCAGTACATTCCAAAGTTAAGAATGATGTATTATTTGGGGGGCATTATCTTTCCCAAACCTAGAATATCTGAGCAAAACCTGGAAAGTTGCTTCAGTTCTATTTCCTGTTAGAAATAATTCAAATATTCTACCAATTATCTTAAGGATCCAAGCAATGCATCACTTTATAGGTAATACTGCCCTATCTGGAGATGCTTTTTTTTAAACATTTTTTTAGATCTAGTTTTAGAGATAGCTGTTCTTAAGTTATAATTTTTGTTCTTTAACTAAATTTTAAAATCTTATTAAAAATTCTAAAAGAAAGCTTTCCACTATAGGTTATGGCCATTGCTCCAACCCATTATATATGGCAACGAGAACGCTCTGTGCATCACAGTGGAGCTGTTAGAAACTACAACAGAGATGAAGTTCAACTGCCCCGGGGACCTAGTGCCACACCGGTAGATTGTTCACTATGTGGTAAAAAAGGAAGATATGTTAGATTGGGATTGTCTTCATCATCATCTTCATCCAGTGATACACTAGAGGTGGTGGAGAAACATTCTCAGGAATCACACAACTCATTCTCAGTGGACAAAATAGTTGATACTTCTCAAGCTTATAGCTATTCTCAAGGTATGATTTAGCAATATGGCAGATCTATGTGCCTTAGTAATGAATTGAAGTTATCTATTGACCTGTAGTCCTTGTAGGCAGCGGTACGTAATAATTTTATACTATAACAATATGAGTTAAATTAGTATTGAAAAATTTCCCCTTTTCAGTTGCTACTTTTTGTTTTGGTATCTGTTTTGTGGTGGTTTACCTAAACTAAGATTTTTAACGTGACTTTTGTTAAAACCTAATTCACCATGGATCCCAAGTATTTTAAGAGCCTGAACCATTTTCTTTGAAGTGTTTATTTTATTCAAAGCAAGTTTTAAGAAGAAAATAAATTTACTTCTAATTTTACCATCCAGCTTTATCAGTGAGTAACTGGTTTCTTTTACACACTTTTAAAAACTAAAATAAAAGTAACATGTAACATTGTATTAGTTTTAGGTGGGTGACATAATGATTTAATAGATGTTGCAAAATGATTAACACAATTGTAGTTAACATCCATCACCACACATAGTTTGTTTTTGTTTTTTTCTTGTGATTTTTAATTTTAGGATTTTCTTCGCAACTCTCAAATATGGGATTTTGTCAACTATAGTCACTGTGATGTACATTATATCCCCAGAACTTACTTATCTTATTAATCAGTCAGTTCAATCACTCAGTCGTGTCCGACTCTTTGCGACCGCATGGACTGCAGCACGCCAGGCCTTCCTGTCAATCACCAACTCCCAGAGCTTACTCAAACTCATATCCATTGAGTCTGTGATGCCACCCAACCATCTGAACCTATGTCGTCCCCTTCTCCTCCTGCCCTCAATCTTTCCCAGCATCAAGGTCTTTTCGAATGAGTCAGTTCTTTGCATCAAGTGGCCAAAATACGGGAGTTTCAGCTTCAACATCAGTCCTTCCAATGAATATTCAGGACTGATCTCCTTTAGGATGGACTGGTTGGATCTCCTTGCAATCCAAGTGACTCTCAAAGAGTCTTGTCCAACACCACAGTTCAAAAGCATCAATTCTGCGTTCAGCTTTCTTCATAGCCCAACTCTCGCACCCATAAATGACTACTAGAAAAAACACTGACTAGACGGACCTTTGTTGGAAAAGTAATGTCTCTGCTTTTTAATATGCTGTCTAGGTTGGTCATAGCTTTCCTTCCAAGGAGCGTCTTTTAATTTCATGGCTGCAGTCACCATCTGCAGTGATTTTGGAGCCCCAAAAAATAAAGTCAGCCACTGTTTCCACATCTATTTGCCATAAGGTGATGGGACCGGATGCCATGATCTTTGTTTTCTGAATGTTGAGCTTTAAGCCAACTTTTTCACTCTCCTCTTTCACTTTCATCAAGAGGCTCTTTGGTTCTTTGCTTTCTGCCATAAGGGTGGTATCATCTGCATACCTGAGGTTATTGCTGTTTCTCCCGGCAATCTTGATTCCAGCTTGTGCTTCATCCAGCGCAGCATTTCTCATAATGTACTCTGCATATAAGTTAAATAAGCAGGGTGACAATATACAGCCTTGACGTACTCCTTTCCCAATTTGGAACCAGTCTGTTGTTCCATGTCCAGTTCTAACTGTTGCTTCCTGACCTGCATACAGGTTTCTCAAGAGGCAGGTCAGGTGGTCTGGTATTCTCATCTCTTTCAGAATTTTCCAGTTTATTGTGATCCACACAGTCAAAGGATTTGGCATAGTCAACAAAGCAGAAATAGATGTTTTTCTGGAACTCTCTTGCCTTTTTGATGATCCAGCGGATGATGGCAATTTGGTCTCTGGTTCCTCTGCCTTTCCTAAAATCAGCTTGAACAACTGGAAGTTCACGGTTCACACGGTTCAACCCAGGCTGAAGCCTGGGTTGGAGAATTTTGAGCATTACTTTACTAGCATGTGAGATGAGTGCAATTGTGTGGTAGTTTGAGCATTCTTTGGCATTGCCTTTCTTTGGGATTGGAATGAAAACTGACCTTTTCCAGTCCTATGGCCACGGCTGAGTTTTCCAAATTTGCTGGCATATTGAGTGCAGCACTTTCACAGCATCATCTTTTAGGATTTGAAATAGCTCAACTGGAATTCCATCACCTCCACTAGCTTTGCTAGTAGTGATGCTTCCTAAGGACCACTTGACTTCACATCCCAAGATGTCTGGGTCTAGGCGGAGTGATCACACCATCATGGTTATCTGGGTCATGAAGATCTTTTTTGTATAGGTCTTCTGTGTATTCTTGCCACCTCTTCTTGATATCTTCTGCTTCTTTTAGGTCCAAACCATTTCTGTCCTTTATTGAGCCCATCTTTGCATGAAATCTTCCTTTGTATCTCTAATTTCCTTCAAGAGATCTCTAGTCTTTCCCATTCTGTTGTTTTCCTCTATTTCTTTGCATTGGTCACTGAGGAAAGCTTTCTTATCTCTCCTTGCTATTCTTTGGAACTCTGCATTCAAATGGGTATATCTTTCCTTTTCTCCTTTGCTTTTCATTTCTCTTCATTTCATACCTATTTGTAAGTCCTCCTCAGACCGCCATTTTGCTTTTTTTGCATTTCTTTTTCTTGGGGATGGTCTTGATCCCTGTCTCCTGTACAGTGTCACGAACCTTTGTCCATAGTTCATCAGGCACTCTGTCTATCAGATCTAGTCCCTTAAATCTATTTCTCACTTCCACTGTATAATCGTAAGGGATTTGATTTAGGTCATACCTGAATGGTCCAGTTCATAGAGTGCCAACAAATATGTATATAGTCAATGCTATGGTCTTCCCAGTGGTCACATATGGTTGTGAGAGCTGGACCATAAAGAAGGCAGAATACCAAAAAATTGATGCTTTCGAACTGTGGTGCTAGAGAAGATTCCTGAAAGTCCCTTGGTTAGCAAGGAGACCAAACCAGTCGATCTTAAGGGAAGTAAACCGTGAATACTTGTTCAAAGGACTGATGCTGAAGCTGAATCTCCAGTTATTTTGGTTATCTGATGTGAATGGCTGATGTGAATGTCACTGGAAAAGTCCCTGATGCTGGGAAAGACTGAGGGCAGAAGGAGAAGAGGGTGTCAAAGGATGAGATGTGGATGGTATGTGGATGGCATCACCAATGCAATGGACATGAACTTGGGCAAGCTTCAGGAGATGGTGAGGGACAGGGAGGCCTGGTATTACAAAACAATATTAATACAGTATGATACTTGTATAAAAACAGACACATAGATCAATGGAATAGAATGGAGAGCACAGAAATAAACCCACACATATGGTTAATTTATGACAAAGGAGTCAAAAACACATTGGGAAAAGACAGTCTCATCAATAAATGGAGTTGGAAAAACTAGATAGCCACATGTAAAAGAGTTTAAAACTGGACCAGTATCTTATACCATGCACAAAAATAAATGGATTTAAGACTTGAAACCACAAAACCCTAGAAGAAACAGAGGGTAAGGCCCTTGAAATTGGTTTTGGCAATTGCTTTTTGGATTTTATACCAAAAGCAAAGGCAACAAAAGCAAAAATAAAGAGTGGAATTCCATCAGACTAAAAAGCTCTCTATGGTATAGGAAATGATCAACAAATGAAAAGGCAACCTACAGAATTGGAGAAAACATTTGCAAATCTTATATCTGATAAAGGGTTAATATCCAAAACACATAAAGAACTCATAAAACTCAATAGAAAAAAAATCCAATCAAAAGATGGGAAGAGGAAATGAACAGACATTTTTCAAAGACATACAAATGGCCAACAGGTACATGAAAAGGTGTTCAACATCACTAATTAGCAGGGAAATGCTAATTAAATCCACAATGAGCTAACCTCTCACACCCGTTAGAATGGTGGTTAACAAGAAACAAATTTTCATAGGGATGTGGAGAAAAAGGAACCCTTGTGCACTGTTGGATACGGTCACTACAAAAAATAGTATACAAGTTTCTCAAAAAATTAAAAATAGAACTACCATATGATCCAGCAATTCCACCTCTGGGTATTATCTGAAGGAAACAAAACCAGTATCTTGAAAAGATACCTGCATCTCCATGTTCATTGCAGCATTATTTGCAATAATAATTGCAATATATAATTGCAATAATTGCAACATAATAATAATTCCATTCCAAGGAATGAAATGGAAACAACCTAATTGTCCATCAATGGATGAATGGATAAAGAAAATAAAATGAGAATATTTTACACACACACATCTTTAAAAGAAGGATATCTACTATTTGTGACAACATGGATGGACCTTGAGGGCATTGTGCTAAGTAAAATAATAAATGAGATAGTGAAAGGCAAATACCATGTGATATATGTGGAATCAAAAAAGCCTAACTCATAGATACCCCATCAGGTGGTGGTTGCCAGAGGTGGTGAGGAAAGGGGCAAGGGGTGAAAATAGTGTAAAGTATAAACTTCCAGTAATAAGATAAATGACAGTGTCTTCCTGGCCCCTAGCTGACTGGGCCCCTTTTCCTGTAGTGCTCTTGAATCTGATATGGTGGGACAACTCACCCCTACCATGGGAATGAGCTCATGATAGAGTTTTGCCAAGAGAATGCAGTGGTCATAGCAAATACTCTCTTCCAATAACACAAAAGACCCTACACATGGATATCACCAGATGGTCAACACCAAAATCAGATTGATTATATCCTTTGCAGACAAAGGTGGAGAAACTCTATACAGTCAGTAAAAATAAGACTGGGAGCTGACTGTGCCTCAGATCATGAATTCCTTATTACCAAATTCAAACTTAAATTGAAGAAAGTAGGAAAAACCACTAGACCATTCAGGTATGACCTAAATAAAATCCCTTATGATTATACAGTGGAAGTGAGAAATAGATTTAAGGGACTAGATCTGATAGACTGCCTGATAAACTATGGATGAAGGTTCGTGACATTGTACAGGAGACAGGGATCAAGATCATCCCCAAGAAAAAGAAATGCAAAAAAAGCAAAATGGCTATCTGAGCCTTTACAAATAGCTGTGAAAAGAAGAGAAGCAAAGAGCAAAGGAGAAAAGGAAAGATATACCCATTTGAATGCAGAGTTCCAAAGAATAGCAAGGAGAGATAAGAAAGCTTTCTTCAGTGACCAATGCAAAGAAATAGAGGAAAACAACAGAATGGGAAAGACTAGAGATCTCTTGAAGGAAATTAGAGATACAAAGGAAGATTTCATGCAAAGATGGGCTCAATAAAGGACAGAAATGGTTTGGACCTAAAAGAAGCAGAAGATATCAAGAAGAGGTGGCAAGAATACACAGAAGACCTATACAAAAAAGATCTTCATGACCCAGATAACCATGATGGTGTGATCACTCGCCTAGACCCAGACATCTTGGGATGTGAAGTCAAGTGGTCCTTAGGAAGCATCACTACTAGCAAAGCTAGTGGAGGTGATGGAATTCCAGTTGAGCTATTTCAAATCCTAAAAGATGATGCTGTGAAAGTGCTGCACTCAATATGCCAGCAAATTTGGAAAACTCAGCCGTGGCCATAGGACTGGAAAAGGTCAGTTTTCATTCCAATCCCAAAGAAAGGCAATGCCAAAGAATGCTCAAACTACCACACAATTGCACTCATCTCACATGCTAGTAAAGTAATGCTCAAAATTCTCCAACCCAGGCTTCAGCCTGGGTTGAACCGTGTGAACCGTGAACTTCCAGTTGTTCAAGCTGATTTTAGGAAAGGCAGAGGAACCAGAGACCAAATTGCCATCATCCGCTGGATCATCAAAAAGGCAAGAGAGTTCCAGAAAAACATCTATTTCTGCTTTGTTGACTATGCCAAATCCTTTGACTGTGTGGATCACAATAAACTGGAAAATTCTGAAAGAGATGAGAATACCAGACCACCTGACCTGCCTCTTGAGAAACCTGTATGCAGGTCAGGAAGCAACAGTTAGAACTGGACATGGAACAACAGACTGGTTCCAAATAGGAAAAGGAATACGTCAAGGCTGTACACTGTCACCCGGCTTATTTAATTTCTATGCAGAGTACATCATGAGAAATGCTGTGCTGGATGAAGCACAAGCTGGAATAAAGATTGCCGGGAGAAATAGCAATCACCTTAGATATGCAGATGACACCACCCTTATGGCAGAAAGCGAAGAAGAACTAAAGAGATTCTTGATGAAAGTGAAAGAGGAGAGTGAAAAAGTTGGCTTAAAGCTCAACATTCAGAAAACAAAGATCATGGCATCTGGTCCCATCACTTCATGGCAAATAGATGGGGAAACAGTGGCTGACTTTATTTTTGGGGGCTCCAAAATCACTGCAGATGGTGACTGCAGCCATGAAATTAAAAGACACTTGCTCCTTGGAAGGAAAGTTAAAACCAACCTAGACAGCATATTGAAAAGCAGAAACATTACTTTGTCAACAAAGGTCCATCTAGTCAAGGCTTTTGACTGGTTTTTCCAGTAGTCATGTATGGATGTGAGAGTTGAAATATAAAGAAAGCTGAGTGCAGAAGAATTGATGCTTTGAACTGTGGTGTTGGAGAAGACTCTTGCGAGTCCCTTAGACAGTCCATCCTAAAGGAGGTCAGTCCTGGGTTTTCATTGGAAGGACTGATGTTGAAGCCGAAACTCCAATACTTTGGCCACCTGATGCAAAGAGCTGACTCATTTGAAAAGACCCTGATGCTGAGAAAGATTGAGGGCAGGAGGAGAAGGGGATGACAGAGGATGAGATGGTTGGATGGCATCACAGACTGAATGGACATGAGTTTGGGTAAGCTCCGTGAGTTGGTGATGGACAGGGAGGCCTGGCGTGCTGCGGTTCATGGGGTTGCAAAGAGTCGCACACGACTGAGCAACTGAACTGAACTATGAACTGGAAATACATGGAGTCAACCACATTCTAATTTCCATTTAAATTATATTTATAAAGGTTGTTTTTCTCTGACATTTCCCAATTTGAAACAGAACAATATTCTAGCAGCAGTGATCCTTTTTACTCATAGTACTTTTGTCCCAGATTTTCACCCATCTGAAGATAGGACTGGCAATTTCTTATGGCTCATTATTTCAGAATTTCACCTATTTATTTTTACCACATCCTTATAGCAGTAGCTACTCAAGTTTTACTAAAAGAGAAACTAATCTTTTAAGACTCTTGAAGGTAGGGGGTCATGCCTGTCATTGTTCCCTTCCCTGCTCAGACGGTAAAGAATCTGCCTGCAATTTGCGAGACCTGGGTTTGATCCCTGGTTTGGGAAGATCTCCTGGAGAAGGGCATGGCAGCCCACTCTAGTATTCCTTCCTGGACAGAGGAGCCTGGTGGGCTACAGTCCATGGGGTCACAAAGTCGGACACAACTGAGCAACTAAAACTTTCATTTTCACTGGCCATAGTAATCACTAAATATTTTGACTGATTGTTTAGTTCTTTTCCCTTGTAACATCTTCAAGCATAATTTTTATTCATTCACTCATATTGGAGGGTAAATAGTATCTACCATAGGCTAAATTATAAAATAAGAGTTGCCTCTAAGTATCCCTCTCCTCTCTCCCAGCTCTTTTTGCTTACACTCTTTTATCCTCATAACAGGTAAGATTTACTAGATGTTTAAAATGTTCCATGCAATATGCTGATCGTTTTACATTCATAACCTCACTTAATACTCACAGCCAAGCCTAAGGTAAATACTAGTATTTCCACTTTGTAGATAAGGAAGCAGAAGCTTAGAGAGGTTAAATACTTTCCCCAAGGTGATAAGAGTGACACTTGAACCCAGGTCTGAATCTACTACAGCCTGAATTCCAATGATGCTATACTGACCTCTTTGATGAAATCCTGCCTTCTGTGGTAAAACTAAGTTACCACAGAAGTCCTAGCTGACTGCCAAGGACTAAGGAGATGGTGAAAGCATCCAGAACAAAGTCCCTGATGGAAGGCTGTATGAACTAGAAGAGAATTCCAACCACAATTTGAACAAATATTTAAAGAAAGAGGAACAGAAGCACTTATATTTTATTCAAACTAGCCCCTCAGATATCAAGAGTAGTCACAATCTATGTTTTAGGCGTTGATATTTCAACAGGAAATCAGAGTGCACCAAGGGAGGAAGAAGCTCTGCCAGTCAGCTTGCTTCAAGGAAAGGAAAAAAAAAAAACCAAACAGGTCTTTGAGGATTTTAGTTGAAAAGGGGGGCACTTGATTTAGGGCAATTGTAAATGGAATTGTGCTTTCATCTGTTTATAGATGAACACCCTGACACCTGGCTTAGGATATATAAGTCCTATATAGGAAGAAACAATTACTTTCTTATTTCTGTTTTGTTCTCAGTATTAACTCAAGGCTAATGTAAAACCTATTGTTTCAGGATGACAGAGGGTACAATACAAAGAAAAATTACTTTCTTTCTGGCTTAGTTCACTCTGTATAATAGGCTCCAGAGCCTATTAAAAAGAAATGTATTCTTTTTAATGGCTGAGTAATACTCCATTGTGTATATGTACCACAGCTTTCTTATCCATTCATCTGCTGATGGGCATCTAGGTTGCTTCCATGTCCTGGCTATTATAAACAGTGCTGCGATGAACATTGGGGTACATGTATCTCTTTCAATTCTGGTTTCCTCGGTGTGTATGCCCAGCAGTGGGATTGCTGGATCATAAGGCAGTTCTATTTCCAGTTTTTTAAGGAATCTCTACACTGTTCTCCACAGTGGCTGTACTAGTTTGCATTCCCACCAACAGTGTAAGAGGGTTCCCTTTTCTCCACACCCTCTCCAGCATTTATTGCTTGTAGACTTTTGACTGGCATGCAGCCATTCTGACTGGCATGCAGCCATTCTGACTGGCATGAAATGGTACCACATTGTGGTTTTGATTTGCATTTCTCTGATAATGAGTGATGTTGAGCATCTTTTCATGTGTTTGTTAGCCATCTGTATGTCTTCTTTGGAGAAATGTCTATTTAGTTCTTTGGCCCATTTTTTGATTGGGTCATTTATTTTTCTGGAATTGAGCTGCAGGAGTTGCTTGTATATTTTTGAGATTAGTTGTTTGTCAGTTGCTTCATTTGCTATTATTTTCTCCCATTCCGAAGGCTGTCTTTTCACCTTGCCTATAGTTTCCTTTGTTATGCAGAAGCTTTTAATTTTAATTAGGTCCCATTTGTTTATTTTTGCTTTTATTTCCAATATTCTGGGAGGTGGGTCATAGAGGATCCCACTAATGCCTATATATGGAATTTAGAAAGATGGTAATACACAGAAGAACTGTACAAAAAAGATCTTCACGACCAAGATAATCATGATGATGTGATCACTGATCTAGAGCCAGACATCCTGGAATGTGAAGTCAAGTGGGCCTTAGGAAGCATCACTACAAACAAAGCTAGTGGAGGTGATGGAATTCCAGTTGAGCTATTTCAAATCCTGGAAGATGATGCTGTGAAAGTGCTGCACTCAATATGCCAGCAAATTTGGAAAACTCAGCAGTGACCACAGGACTGGAAAAGGTCAGTTTTCATTCCAGTCCCAAAGAAAGGCAATGCCAAAGAATGCTCAAACTACTGCACAATTGCACTCATCTCACACGCTAGTAAAGTAATGCTCAAAATTCTCCAAGCCAGGCTTCAGCAATACATGAACCATGAACTTCCTGATGTTCAAGCTGGTTTTAGAAAAGGCAGAGGAACCAGAGATCAAATTGCCAACATCCGCTGGATCATGGAAAAAGCAAGAGAGTTCCAGAAAAACATCTATTTCTGCTTTATTGACTATGCCAAAGCCTTTGACTGTGTGGATCACAATAAACTGTGGAAAATTCTGAAAGAGATGGGAATACCAGACCACCTGACCTGCCTCTTGAGAAACCTGTATGCAGGTCAGGAAGCAACAGTTAGAACTGGACATGGAACAACAGACTGGTTCCAAATAGGAAAAGGAGTACGTCAAGGCTGTACACTGTCACCCTGCTCATTTAACTTATATGCAGAGTACATCATGAGAAACACTGGACTGGAAGAAGCACAAGCTGGAATCAAGATTGCTGGGAGAAATATCATTAACCTCAGATATGCAGATGACACCACCCTTATGGCAGAAAGTGAAGAGGAACTAAAAAGCCTCTTGGTGAAAGTGAAGAGTGAAAAAGTTGGCTTAAAGCTCAACATTCAGAAAACAAAGATCATGGCATCCTGTCCCATCACTTCATGGGAAATAGATGGAGAAACAGTGGAAACAGTGTCAGACTTTATTTTTTGGGGTTCCAAAATCACTGCAGATGGTGACTGCAGCCATGAAATTAAAAGACACTTACTCCTTGGAAGGAATGTTATGACCAACCTAGCTAGCGTATTCAAAAGAGACGTTACTTTGCCAATAAAGGTCTGTCTAGTCAAGGCTATGGTTTTTCCTGTGGTCGTGTATGGATGTGAGAGTTGGACTGTGAAGAAGGCTGAGCACCGAAGAATTGTTGCTTTTGAACTGCGGTGTTGGGGAAGACTCTTGAGAGTCCCTTGGATTGCAAGGAGATCCAACCAGTCCATTCTGAAGGAGATCAGCCCTGGGATTTCTTTGGAAGGAATGATGCTAAAGCTGAAACTCCAGTACTTTGGCCACCTCATACGAAGAGTTGACTCATTGGAAAAGACTTTGATGCTGGGAGGGATTGTGGGCAGGAGGAGAAGGGGACAAGAGAGGATGAGATGGCTGGATGGCATCACCAACTCGATGGACATGAGTCTGAGTGAACTCCGGGAGTTGGTGATGGACAAGGAGGCCTGGTGTGCTGCGATTCATGGGGTCGCAAAGAGTCAGACAAGACTGAGCGACTGAACTGAACTGAACTGAACGATAACCCTGTATACGAGACAGCAAAAGAGACACACATGTATAGAACAGTCTTTTGGACTCTGTGGGAGAGGGAGAGGGTGGGATGATTTGGGAGAATGGCATTGAAACATGTATAATATCATATAAGAAACTAATCGCCAGTCTAGGTTCAATGCAGGATACAGGATGCTTGGGGCTGGTACACTGGGATGACCCAGAGGGATGGTACAGGGAGGGAGGTGGGAGGGGGGTTCAGGATGGGGAACACGTGTACACCCATGGCGGATTCATGTTGATGTATGGCAAAACCAATACAATATTGTAAAGTAATTAGCCTCCAATTAAAATAAATAAATTTAAATTAAAATAAAAAAACAAAGAAAAATTATTGTTTATACATACATTTGACCAATAAACATTTATATTCATTTTCCCTCAGGTTTAACAAGAGAGTGAGCTAATTGGGGCTGGGGAGGTTTAAGGATAACATGATATTATCAAGACAGTGGTCATTCTCTTACTGCCTTAGCAGTTGTTGATGCCAGTAGTGGCCTCTATTCAGCGAAATTCTCTTCCTCCAGTTCACATAAGGTTATTGGAATCACCTAAGGTTTGTGGTTGCAGACAATTCATTCTCCAGGAGAGATACAAAGAACTGATGCTCTGCTCTGGGCTTTTATGCTAAAACTAGCAATAGATGGTATCCTTGCTTCCATCCTTCTTTCAAATACAAGCAACTTCTTGCTTTTCAGGTTAAAATCATGTTTTTCTACCTTAACATTTTTTTTCTCAAAACAACGTGTTCAAGAAACAAGTTTATGTAAACATTTATAACATTTATTAAGAATAAAATAGTTGATTTTGATAAGGTTGTGGGAGATAGATGAAGCTTTCTGTACAAATTTACATGCATCACAATCACCAATCATGTACTAAGCTACCTTATAAAGGTTTAAACAAATAATTTTTCCTCAAAAATAAATCCTTCTCATTTAACACTTGACTCCACCAAGAAATCCTGAAGTGGCACTATGATATTCATTTTACTGCTGAATAAACAAACTCAGAAAAGTCACAGTTGCATAGTAAAACAGCAACAACAAAAACACCAAGATGGAACCCAGTTTTATCTGAAGAGATAGTACATGTTTATACCAACTAAATTACCTATTTTAAGCCTATGGCACCTAGGCTAATCTATCTGAAACATGGGTACATATTATTATGTATTATCTGAGGACTCCCTAGAGTTTAGAGTGAAGTCAAGGGAAAGAAAGCAATACACCAGACCTTACTCCTGGGTCATGTAGACAGGCATGAGACATTCCAACTGCTATATAATCTAAAAGCAAATAATTTTCTCTCAAAAATAAATCATTGTCTGAATTTGCTTATTTACTTTTGTCATTACCACTGTTCTAGTCATCCCATTTTAAAATCCTTAGTGAAGGCATAATCAGGGCTTATAAATTACCAATGCTAATTATATAATCAACATTTACAAGCACAAAAGATTTCAAAATTAACTCTGCAGGGTAAGAGACATAGTGAAGGCTGTTCCAAGGAAGTAATTTATGAGCTGGGTGTTGACTGAATCCTGTTCAGCCCAGAGAAATAAGGGAAAGGGCTTCGGAACAGTGGATGAAAGTTTGAGTATATATAGCTTCTCTCCCTTTACATCCAGTGAACCACCAGCTTATCTGGTTCTTCCTTTACAATAATTTTTTAGATTCTCTCCTCTTCCACCATTCCTAGTTGTATATTACTTCTAATGACCTCATAGTTGTACACTATGTATTAGAATGAAATTTCCCATTTAATGGTTTTTCCTTCCTTTAAATACTTAGACACTGCTAACAGACTTTTAAAAAATACCTGCTTTTGCATAAACACGGAAACTGAAACTTAACTTTCCTACTGATTCTGAAGTAAGTTCAAAATCAAAGTTTTCCACAGTCCATGAGCTATATACTTACATTTCCCCCTAGAACAACCAAGTCAACATTGATGAAATAATACCTGCTCCAGTGTAGGCTTCAAAGCCATCAGCAAACTTTTACTGACCATTTACTGGGTAGAAAAGTCAGGACTTCTGGAAGTTACTAGGAAGACAGTTGTGAGTCAGTCACAGATCTTTAGGAGTATTTTATGGTAAAATGAGGGGCAGACATGAACCGAGAAAGCTAACTTTAGAAGAGGGCATCTGTCCTACAAACTGAATTATAAAGATGCTTAGTATTCAATGAAGAGATGGATAAAGGGCTTAAACTGGACTTTGATTAAATATACAAATAAATGTTTATTTTCTTCTGTAGTTTTGTTTTCAACTCTTATTAGAATCGACACTGTTAGGTCTTGTGCAGTTCAACGTCTACTAAGCAGTGTACCAAACCAATTATTCTACATGAAACAGGAGAAAGCACAACTTTTCTCTCTTCTTTAAGTCATCCCCTTCTCCAAAAAGTACAATTAGGGCCTGCGTTCAAAACAATAAATGAAGGACAGAATTTCACTAGCAGTTAAATAGAAGGGCAGAAGAATGGGGAGTATTCCATGATGGAATTTAAAAATGTATATTAGAACTTCTATACACCTGGAAATGTTATAAAAACTTTAAAGCCATTATTATTATATGAGTGTTCAGATACCACACAGAAATAGTATGAGAAGACTTCTCTGCTTGTGATTTAATCAGTTCTCTAAATGCAACCAAAGTGATTTTTTTTCAAAACACAGATCTAAGCATGTTACCCCTTACTTCACTAAATCCTTCAGTAGCACCTCATTTTTCTTGGGTTAGACCAACTCCATAACAGGTTTACAAGATCCTGCATGGCTTGACCCCTACCTTCTTTTCAGTCTCTTTCAGTCAACTGCAATATCACTGACCCTTTTTGTGCTCATTTCCCTTGCTGTAATTAACTCTGTAATTACCCTTCAGGTCTTGGCTCAGTTGTCACTTGCACAGGTAATTACTTTACCTGAGCAAAATCTCTATTGTATCCTGTACTTTGCTGAAGCATTTATAACAGTTCTGGTTTTATATTTGTGTGATTTTCTTTAATGTCCATCTCTATGATAAGGTGTAAAATCAAGGCAGAGATTTTAGACTAGATTTTTCCACATAATGAAAAGTATGTAAAATGTTTTTTAGGATATGTATATTAAGTAGTTCTAGCCTAAGAGATAAGTAGCATTTATCCTTACAGGCACTACTACTTCAAAACCTATAAAAATCTATATTTAAACAATAACCATAAGCTTATGTTTATCTGTAAAATATGGATAACCTCAAGGATGAGCAACACATATTAAATAGAAAGACATTATAAAGTCCTTAAGACATGTAAGGCACATGGTAAATGCTAAATGACTGGTGCCTATGAATAATAAAATCTAGTCCTAATTAGTTCATATTTATAAAGTGTATCTCTCCAAACTTTTTTTTAGCTGCATAATGCAGCTTATAAGATTTTAGTACCCTGACCAGGGATTAAACCTGGGCCATGGCAGTGAAAGTGCCAAGCTCTAACAACTGGACCACCAGGGAACTCCCCAAACATTTGACTTATATAACAACAGAATAATTCTGATGTTCTTTCAAACTGTTAAAATAATTCTGTGAAGGGCAAAAGAGATTCAAGAATTGTGACATCTTTTGTTACAATTTTAAAGATAGTGATATCATTATCAGTTTTTTTCTTTATTATTTACTATAGCCTAGACTTGTTATTTTTTAAGATACAAGCCATTAAGGTATATATTTAAAATACACAGATACATAAAATTTACCTCAAAATGCATATTTTATTTTGGTAGCCAATGACCATCAATCAAAGAAAGAAAAGAAAACTAATTTCATGAAGAAAGACAAATCTATGGAGTGGTTTACAGGAAGTGAAGAATGAAATGGCTCAACTAAACCAACTTGGAATCATTTACTACAAAATGCCAAACTGCAAGACAAGTGTCAAAATGGGACATTTAAGCAGTTTTGAAATGTTACATGTTTCTCCAGCTTTTATTACTTTTCAAAGTTACATGTAAAAGTTATACAAATCATAGTGATAGTTAAAAATACCAATCTATGAAAGTAGTGATTTTCAATAAAAAGTTCTATTTTGATACTTTTCAAGTCTTCAAATCAGTTGTTATCTGAGGTACTCAGTTAAGTTGTGGTTTGCACTTCCTCAACTTGACAAGAAAAGCTAAATTAAGGGGAAAAAAAGGTAAGATGATTGCAATAATGAGAAGAAAACACCATATAATATAGCCTGAAAAAAATTACTCACCTGTATGACCAATTTGCCAGTGTATAGGTCTAGCAATATAGGGAAATGATCCATAAGGAAAATCAGAATGTGATTCTTCTGTTATAGAACAAAATACGTATTATAAGCTACATAAAATATTTGACAATTGGTTTACAAAAGTGTTAAACAACAAATTACTGTCCCTTTCTTGTAAGTTTTTTCTCTCAGTTTTTTGTTTTAGTATAGTGTTTGTTTTGGAGCTATTCTGACAGTTATCTTACAGAAACAACTTGTCGAGGATTACATGATAAACTTTATATATGGTTTTATTACCAAATGAATAAGCTCATATCATAAATCTATAGATGACTGAAAACTTGTTTATAGTCTAAATAATGTGTACATACAATAAGGAACTAAATTTAGTTCTTGGAAAAATTCCAGCAGCATACTAGAAGTTGCTTTTTGGAATATTAGCTATTTGCATACCAAGTCCTATTGAATTCTTTCCCTTCAGTGATAATCACTGATCTAAATTTAAAACATTCTTTAGTGTATTTCATAAGCCAACCCCCTTGTCACAAATATGAATATTTTAAGAAGTTCAATTCTTCAAAGGTATCAGAGTTTTACATAAAAGGCAGGAAAAGTCATGATTCTTTCTCTTAGAGATTTTAACTTAATAGAATAAATACATTTCAATTTCCATAGGATAAAATAATAAATTCCTGAGAAATACTTTTATAATGTATTGCTCATACACTCAGGAATATATTCTCCATTTATTATTGCAGACACATGCATAAAATAGAATTGAAGCTCACCATGGTCATCATATTGAAACATCTCACCTTCAATTCTAATTTTTTCTTGAGAGTGTGCTTGTAAGTCTGTGTTGATTTTAGGTTCTACTTTTTGAGCTAAAATTCCATTTTTCTGTCTTGTAAGGCAAACCAACCAATCTCTGACAATAACTTCACTTATCTTTTCACATGAGAGGGCAAGTTCACAGATGCGAATTCCATCTAAAAGTTCAATAACCTGTGTGATGCTTTCAAAAAAGTGAAAAAGTACTTTAAACTTCTACTACAGCAATAACTTTAAGTTCACTATACCTCTTATCCCAATTTAAATGCTATACTTAAATCAAGACAGGAGGAAAACAGTAACAATGCAAGTTAGGGCACAGAAGAGAATACTAAATAAAAAAATATAGATTACACTTTTAAAAACTTTTCTTCTAAATTGTCAGAAGAAATAGCCATCTTATATCACTGTTTATGTAAAGGATGATTTAACCAGAAATATAACTAAATTTGGGACATATGCTCTTTCATAACAGTTTTATGAGATAAAATATATATCTAACTCAGTTACAAAATGAACATTTTAGCCTAATATTTAAAACAAAAGTGTGTTTAAAATAACATTTAACTGTGGCTGATTTATGTTGATATATGGCAGAAACCAACACAATATTGTAAAGCAATTATCCTCCAATTAAAAATAAATTTAAAAAAATAACATTACAAAAAAGAACAGTCACATTACTCACTTTGCTAGATATACAGCACATATACCACCCTGTTTAAGATTTGGGAATAAAACAGGCAAAGCAACTTGAGGATTCAACATATCCAAAGCTACCTATAGTGGGTAAAGAGAATCAGACTGAGTTTTGTTTAAATAAAGCATGTATTTTCTTTTCTTATTGTGGTGAAATGATACACTTTGGGAAAGCAGTTAAAATAGCCAGTTAAAGTATTTCACTTTTTAGAATACAGTACTGATGATGATCATTTTACTTCTCTCAAAAAGGCACATTTATTATTATACATTTTATCATAATTCTTGACTACATAAAAACTGTAATGCCAAGTCTTGTACTTGACAATATTGATAATACAGGAATCTTTAGCTACTTTTATACATACACATAAACACACGCAGAGTTGCCCCTTGAACAACATGGATTTGAACTGCGCAGGTCCACTTACACAAGGATTTTTTCAATAGTAAACACTACAGAACTACACGATCTGCAGTTGGTTAAATCTGAAGATGTAGAACCCTTGGAATGGAACTATGGAGAGGTTCAGTCCTGACTGTAAGTTATACTCAGATTTCTGACTGCAAGCAGGATTGTTGCCTCTAAACTTTGTGTTGTTCAAAGGTCCACTGTATATATAAAATTTCAATGCTTTATTTTAGCCTTTTGCAATAGAAATTCACACTATCTCAAATGTGTATTTTTATGTTCAAAAGAAAACTTCTGAATATTAGAGATTCTAAAATATAAGAATCATGTCCCTTATTTCTTTACTCTTCATTCAATTGCAGAATACAAGGCTATATACTCAAAAGATGTCAAATGAATACAATGAGTAAGTGAAATTTTCAAAAAAATTTCATTGAAAACGAAAATAAATAGCCAAAATAGAAAACAACTGACTTACTGATAACTCCAGAAATCTAATCTAGTTGGCACATCCTTAAATTTACTAAATTAGAAAGTATTCTGTTCACATTTTTTTTTAATAATGGGTCATCATTCATTAATAATTTATTAACCAAATATTTATTGGGCAACTTCCATATGCCAAGTATCTCGCTAAGTGGTAAAAATAAAATGGGAGCTTATGTTCTATTTTGTTTCATAGGAACTTATATTCTAATTAAGGGATAGGCATTAAACAAAAATTCAATAAATATGTAATTCAGAGAGTAATGAGTGACATGAACTACAAGATTATAAAGGAGAAATGAAGGATAGAGTGACAGGGCAAGGAAAGGAAGTGCTATTTTATACATAAGCTGGTCATGGAGAGACCTGAAGAAAGTGATTAAGCTCACCCTGTGGAAATTTAGGGGGGAGTGTACTCCAGATGGAGAGAAGAGCAAATACAACTGCTCTGAGGCTGAAGCGTATTTAATGAGTCTGAGAAGGCCACTTAGAAAGGAATGATGCTAAAGCTGAAACTGCAGTACTTTGGCCAGCTCATGCGAAGAGTTGACTCATTGGAAAAGACTCTGATGCTAGGAGGGATTGGGGGCAGGAGGAGAAGGGGACGACAGAGGATGAGATGGCTGGATGGCATCATCGACTTGATGGACGTGAGTTTGAGTGAACTCCGGGAGTTGGTGATGGACAGGGAGGCCTGGCGTGCTGCGATTCATGGGGTCGCAAAGAGTCGGACACGACTGAGCAACTGAACTGAACTGAACTGAGAAGGCCACTATCGCTGCAGTGGGGACAAAAGTGGGAAAGTGGCAAGAGAAGAGTTCTCAGATGATGGGGATGTGGTGGAAATGGGGGAGGGAAAAATTATGCAGAATTTTACAGACTTTTAGCTTTATTCATGAAGAGAGAAGCCACTGGAGAGTTTTAGACATGGTCTGACTTTTTAAACTTTTTTGAGTGTGGTAAACATACCATAAAACTTGTCATTTCAACTGTATAATTCAGTGGCCTTATGTATATTCTGACTTGGGCAAGGAAAGCCTTGCAATAGCAAATAGCATTGAATGTGATAAGACAGAGCCAATTAGAATTAGGATTGGCTGTGAGATATGAGAGAAGTAAGGATAAATTCAATGTTTTTAGCTTAAGCTACTGAAAGAATGGAGTAAATTTTCCTCATTTACTATTGAGGAAAATGACTAAGACAATGGGAAGAACAAGCTTGGGGAGAAATATTTGAAAATTCAGATTTAGACATGAGTTTAAGATGCCTATTAGATATCCAAGTAAAGATCTCAATGACTAATCAAGGGGCCAACACTGTAGACATAAATGGATTTCTTTGATTGTAGTCTTATTATATTATTGACAAGGACCAAAAGTCAGACTACCAAGCAGCCTGCCAATCCAAAGCTCTTATTTATACTCGGCCAACAATATTACCATTCATTAGCCACTCAAATCAGAAATTTAGAGTCATTATTTTCTTTACCTTGAATTCTCTTTTGAGAATCTGTAGGGTTATGATGCTTCTGTTTGGATTAAAATTACCCAGTCCTACAAATCTCTCTCTCAGTATTTCTCAAATTCATCCTACTGCTAATGCATAGAAACCAAACTTATGGTTACCAAATGAGAAACAGGTGGGAGCGATGAAGTAGGAGTTTGGGATTGCCAGACACAAACAGATTAGACTACTGTATAACACAGGGAACTATATTCAATGTCTGTTGTTGTTCAGTAGCCCAGTTGTGTCCAACTCTGCAACTCCATGGACTGCAGCACACCAGGCTTCCCTGTCTCTCACCATCTCCCAAAGTTTGCCCAAGTTTATTCACTGAATCAGTGATGCCAACCCCCATCTCACCCTCTCTCACACTCTTCCTCTGCCTTCAATCTTTCCCAGCATCAGGGTCTTTTCCAGTGAGACAGCTTGTTTTGCATCAGGTGGCCAAAGGATTGGAGCTTCAGCTTCAGCATCAGTCCTTCCAATGAGTATTCAGGGTTGATTTCCTTTAAGATTGACTGGTTTGATCTCCTTGCTGTCCAAGAGATTCTCAATTGTCTTCTCCAGCACCACAGTTCAAAGACATCAATTCTTCGTCACTCAGTCTTCTTTATTGTCCAGCTCTCACATCCATACATGGCTACTGGAAAGACCATAGCCTCGATTATATGGACTTTTGTTGGCAAAGTGATCTCTTTGCTTTTTAATACACCATCTAGGTTTGTCATAGTTTTCTGGCCAAGAAGCAGTCATCTAATTTCATGGCTGCAGTCACCATCCACAGTGATTTTAGTGCCCAAGAAGAGGAAATCTATCACTGTTTCAAACTTTTCCCCTTCTATTTGCCATGGAGTGGTGGCACTGGATGCCATGATCTTAGTTTTTTTAATATTGAGTTTTAAGCTGCCTTTTTCACTCTCCTCTTTCACCCTCATCAAAAGAATGAAGTTCCTCTTCATTTTCTGCCATTAAAGTGGTATCATCTGCATATCTGAGGTTGTTGATATCTCTCCGGAAATACTGATTCCAGGTTGTAACTCATTCAGCCTGGCATTTCACATGATGGACTCTGTATATAAGTTAAACAGGGTGACAATAAACAGCCTTGTCATGCTCCTTTCTCAATTTTGAACAAGTCAGTTTTTCCATATAAGATTCTTACTGTTGCTTCTTGACCCGCAGACAGGTAAGATGGTCTGGTATTCCCATCTCTCTAACAGTTTTCCAGTTTGTTGTGATCCACACAGTCAAAGGCTTTAGCATAGTCAATGAAACAGCAGTAGGTGTTTTTCTGGAATTCCCTTGCTTTTTCTATGATCCAGCAAATTTTGGCAATTTGATCTCTGGTTCCTCTGCCTTTTCTAAACCCAGCTGTGCCTCTGGAAGTTCTTGCTTCACATAACTTTGCAAGTTACAGTCCATGGGGTCGCAAAGAGTCGGATACAACTGAAGTGGCTGAGCATGGCACTCATGCCACAGGCACATTTATTAACAACTCTGGCACCTAATTCACTATATATCTCTGCCCTAAATCCCACCATGATATTAAAGGAAAATATTCCCCCCACTCTTAGAAATGGAAATGGGACAAATAACGAAGATCCTTTTCCATACAAAAGAAGTGTGGTCTTTGTTTTTTTTGTACTCAGTATTAGGTAATATCATAGGACCCACTTTAGAAAACTTACCGCATCAAATGTTAAAGATTGTATGTCTTCGGTTGCTCCTAAAATATCCTTATGAATAAAATCTACATTGTCTGGCCACTCTTCTACATGACTTATTTTCCATGAATCACGCCAGTGTCTATAATTCTTCATAGCCAGTTTGTGGTGGTCCTTTCGAATTTCAAAACTTATGACTTGTCCTTGTGATCCAACTTAATTTAAAAAAAAATTATGACAGTACATAGTATAAGTCAGTTTATTAAAAATGTCAAAAATTTATTTTTCAAAGATATTACATGGATGTGAAAAAATAATTCAAATGGTTCAAGGTTACAAAAGTCTCTATCCTATCCCAAATCCCCAGTCTCCCCTCTTCAGAGGCAACCATATCACCACAGTTATTTACCCTTCCCAAGATAGTCGGTGCCTCTACAAGTGTGCAAGTATCTCTTTTTCTGTTTTTAACACAGGTTCCCATCATACATACTGTCCTTTCCCATCATACATACTTACCTTTCTTCTTATTTACCAATGGCATTTCAGTGATTAACAATCTATTGAATTTTTTAAAAGAGCTATTATGTTCCCTTGTATGGCTATGTTTTTTAACCAGTCACCTGCCAAAGAACATTTAGCTTGTTTCTCGTCTTAGCTATTACAAACAATATCGCAGTGACAATTATTTTGCCTAGGTCTTTGTAAACATAAGCCATTTATATATATAGGATAAAGTCCTAAAAATGGAATTGCTAACTCAAAGGATATGTGAATTTTTTTTACTTTGAAAATTATTACCAAATTGTTCTCCAAAAAGATGATACCAATTTACATTTGACTAATAATGTATTGAGTGCCTATTTCTCCATACTTCCTCCAACAGTTATCAAACTTTGTATCAACCTAAAAATTGCATACAATTTATCACTGTAGTTTTAACTTGCATGTCTTTTGTTAGGATGAAGTTAGGCCTTTTGGATACTTAAAAATACTTGGGGCTTCCCTTGTGGCTCGGCTGATAAAGAATCCGCCTGCAATGTGGGAGCCCTGGGTTCAATCCCCGTGTTGGGAAGATCCCATGGAGAAGGGAAAGGCTACTCACTCCAGTATTCTGGCCTGGAGAATTCCATGGACTGTATAGTCCCGCTGCTAAGTCACTTCAGTCGTGTCCGACTCTGTGTGACCCCATGGATGGCAGCCCACCAGGCTCCCCCATCCCTGGGATTCTCCAGGCAAGAACAATGGAGTGGGTTGCCATTTTCTTCTCCAATGCATGAAAGTGAAAAGTGAAAGTGAAGTCACTCAGTCGTGTCCGACCCTTAGCATGGACTGCAGCCTACCAGGATCCTCCGTCCATGGGATTTTCCAGGCAAGGGTACTGGAGTGGGGTGCCATTGCCTTCTCCCTGTGTAGTCCATAGGGTCACAAACAGTCAAACAAGACTGAGCCACTTTCACTTCACTTTCAAAGATACTTGTATTTTTGTGTGTGTCTGAGAAACTTTCAAACTATCATAGTAACACTGCAGTTTCACAGAAAACTACTACATTTTAAATACAGCAATTAATTTTCTATCCCTCTCTATATGAGGTGATTTGATTTGGAGGCTGTCCCAGGTCAATCAGTCTATAGTTAAAATGAGTTTAAATTCCAGCACGTGTCTTTAAAAATGTAAGTCCAGCTGTAATTCATCATGTTCTCAAGGGATACAAATTAATGTTAATAGCAGCATAAGCTAACCGTTTAGAAAATTATGGAGCAAAAATATCCATCCTGAAGGTAAATAGCAATGGTTTCTTGATCACTCATAGGTTGGGATTATTCATGCTAAGTGACACTCCTCCAACACTATAGGTATTAGAAATATGGATACTCCTATCTCACAAACTTTTATAAATTCACTTTGTCAAATGCATTTAGGAATCAGTCACAGACTGTGAAGAAATGGCTGCCTTTAACTATGCACAGAAAAGAGTACAACAAAAGATGTGAGGAGCCCAAAATGAATTTCCTCACCCAGTATAAGCTGGATTATGTTTGTATGTGATGACATTAGGTAAAAAAACAAAAGGTTTAAGTTTAATTCAGTATATGTCTATCTGTAATCTTTATAAAATCTACCCTACACCTACATACACCTACATACATACATATAAAATCTACATACACCTACAACTGCTCTAACAATGTTTATTAGCTAAAAAAGAATGCACTAATAAAAACGTGAATGATCTTTTTAAAAAAAATTTATCCAAAGAGAGTGCTGTCTATTATTAGGTGAGAAAGGGAACAATGCAGAGGCAGTCAAACAAGCCAAAGCAACCTTGACAATCAGAGGAATTCAGTGGCCAGAAGGAGCAGTAATCAGCTACAACAACAGTAACCAGAATTCAAGTGGAGGTAACATGAACAGATATGTTTACTATATACCTCTTGATTTTTGACCTTCAAGCAGTACTTTAACCAACTGACAATTTTTAGAGACTTTCTCTAAGAAAGGAAAATTCTTCATGATCTAGTTTTAGTAATAGTTTAATTAATTTATTCATGAACAATGATAATTCTTTGCCTCTAGTAGTATATGACTCTTCCCCAGCAGCTGACAGCCCTTTTCCCCCTTCTATAGTTTCTGATACTGAGTATTCATTTGGCACTATTATCAACAAAAACATGTACACGTTTGTGTACATGTGTACATGTACACAAGAACGTTCAGAGGAGCACTGGAGCACTGTTTACAACATTCAACTCAACTGCCCATCAACAGCAGAATGGATAAACTGTGCTTTACTTATAAAATGGCAACTAAAATGAAATAACCACTGCTACATGCAGTGACTGAACCTCACAAACAGAATGTTGAATGAAAGTAACCTGATTCAAAAGAATACAGTACTAAAGGATTCCTTTTATGTAAGATTCAAAACAGGCAAAACTCATCAATGGTGATTAAAGTCAGAGTAGTGGTTACCTTCTACCTTTGGATAGGATAAGGACTGAGAGGGATTTGAGAAGGTTTCAATAGTACAATAATATTCCCTATCTTGATCTGAGTAATAACTACATGAGTGTGAGTGAGTGAGTGAAGTCACTCAGTCATGTCCGACTCTTTGCGACCCCGTGGACTATAGCCC
This sequence comes from Bos mutus, assembly GCF_027580195.1. Taxonomy (NCBI): domain Eukaryota; kingdom Metazoa; phylum Chordata; class Mammalia; order Artiodactyla; family Bovidae; genus Bos; species Bos mutus. The sequence continues at coordinate 35,848,783 of NC_091627.1, forward strand.
ACCAGACTCCTCTGTCCATGGGATTCTCCAGGCAAGAATACTGGAGTGGGTTGCCACTTCCTTCTCCAGACATGAGTGTGGTCACTACATAAAAATTCACTGAGGTATACACTAATGATCTGTGCACTTTTCTGCAGCTGTGTTATGTTCTAATAAAAATTTCAGTTAAAAAAACAAAAAGCATGGAAGGGGCAAATAGAAAGCAGAGAGAGGGTTAGACAGAAAATGACTTGAATAAATGTACAAAATAGAAAAATCATTGCTTACATTTGATTTCAAGGAGAATGCTCTCTATCACAAAGTTACGTGAACATTTTCTGAAACATCTGTATCTATTTAACTTTCTGTTATTATGAACAGATTGAATGTTTTCTTTGTCATCTAAATTCAATTCATTTACCCTAGTCTCTTACCTGCTTTGGATAAAAATAAGCTCATTCCACCAGAGCCCGAGCCAGCTTCCAAAACAGTATCACCTGGGTGGATATTCATCATCGACAGTATCATATTTATATCCTATGATTGAAATACAGCAAGGGTGATTGTGTGGCCAATAAATACATACTAAGCACCTACTCCTTCAAATACCATGTTGGGCTTGGAGAAAAGTGGAGGGGGAAAGAAAGGATTAAACTTTGGCCCTTTCTACCAAAAGTTTATAGTTTACTTGACAAAATGAGAGACTGAGGAATCAACTAGCAAATACAGAAGGACTTAAGTATAATATTGAAATTACAGACAATAAGTAACATTGAGAGCTCTGAGAAAGAGAAATCAGCAGACTACCCTAGCTTAAAGACATAGAAAATGTAAGGAAACAGTCACAAGGTAGGGACAGCTTTCAACAAAAAAGAGGTAGAATAAAACACAGTTTGCTTATCTGAATCCAGGCTAAAGCATTTAAACTTAACATGGTAAGTAACTAGGATGTGTCACTGAGGTAATATAAATGGCATTTTATAAAGATTAATCTGTCAGGGCAATATAGGATGTACTAGAACTGAGAAAAATTAGAGGCAGAAAGACAAGTTAGGAAGTTATTACATAATCTGCATTAAATGATGAATTCTCATTTAGAATTAGGATACCAGGAACAGACAGGACATATTTGCCAAACTTTATAACTAAAGAATTGTTTTGTTAACAGGAATATCATGGATGATAGTAGTAATAGCTGTTTATTGCAACTTCACCAGGTGCCAGGCTTCTGTTAACTACGCAAACTGCTTTCAAATATTATCTTGTTTAATCAGAATAATAATGAGAAAATGGTCACCATTGCCATTATAAGGATGAGAAATCAGAAAGGTTAAGTAATTTGCCCAAAGTCACACAGCCAGGAATTAAGTGGGCAAGTAACACTGATGCTGAACTCCCAAACAGTTATAACAGTTGACTGTTATACTATTTGTTATAAATGCTATAGAGAGAAAAATGTAAATGTTAGCATTTATTTCATCATTCCCCCCAAGAGCAAACCTTTCGAAGTTGCTAATAAGTAACATATCAATTAAGTTTTTACTATCTTTTTCTTCTCTGGGAAAAGCTGCAGTGAAAATTCTAAAAAAAATAGGATCCTCTGTTGAATCACAAAAAAACTGTGTATTAAATATGGGTTTGGCTGCATAAGAAACTATTAATATTTAACAGGTACAGTGGTCCAATTGAAAGCCAAAATGTATTTTCTGAAATGATGGACTAAGACTTGAAGCAAATGATACATAGACACATAATACTTAAGGTGTACTCCTGAAAAAGTTTCAGTCACAAATTCAAAGTCTTTCAGACACACATATCCTTTCCCATTTGTCAGGCACATGGGAGCAGAGGTGGGAGGGGGCACAAATAATTTCACACAGGAGTAGGAGGCAGCTCCAGCAATCATTTCAATGAAATGCCCACGAGAAGCAGTTCTGTTTCCTTGGCTCTTTCATATAAGACATAGAAACACTTCATTATATATCACAATGTAATAATAATAGAAATAAATGCACAATAAACATAATGTGCTTAAACCAACCTGAAAACACTGCCCCCCACCCCGCCCCCAGTCTGTGGAAAAATTGCCTTCCATGAATCCGGTCCCTGGTGCCAAAAAGGTTGGGGACCATTGCTCTAGGACATATGGTCTATGTTGAGAGCAAGGACTATAGTTCACCACTATACGTCCCTAAAATAGTGCCCTGAATGTATAAAGTTGGTGGTTACTTGCTGAAGAAATAATGAATGATTCTTCATCTAGGACTGGAGGAAGAGTTGCTATAATTACAAATGAATATTCTACTCAAGGACAGTGACTATGATGAATGATTAAAATAATCCACTAGCAATAGATATAAGACTGTAACAAGGAATTGGTAGGTAATTTCCTTTAAAGAATATCCCTTTTATGTTTAGTGTCTAATTTTAGCTGTTTTAATACAAACATTTTTCCCTAATGATAAAAGCATTTTTTGTTGATAAAATATATTTTGGTCACCTGATGTGAAGAGTGGAATCATTGGGAAAAAATCCTAATCCTGGGAAAGATTGAGGGCAGGAGGAGAAGGGGGAAACAGAGAATGAGATGGTTGGATAGCATCACGGAATCAATGGACATGAGTTTGAGCAAACTAAGGGAGACAGTGAAGGGCAGGGAAGCCTGGCATGCTGCAGTCCGTGGAGTTGCAAGGAGTCGGCCACAGCTTAATGACTGAACAACAACCTCTAATAACTTACCTCATTAAGTATGATGCTTAAAATATCACCAGAGATATCACCCCAAGAGTTCAACATTCTCTTGAAGGCTGAACCTGCAAACTTAAGTATTATGGGGAATAAATGTACATTCTTATTAAATGCCTAGTGAGTCCACATCACTCCATAATAGTAAGTCATTTTACAGATCAGAGAATCAAGGCTCCCAAGTTAAAATTAAAATCTGGCTGTTTCTTCCTAGAATTAGAAATCAAAAATATGCAAAAGTTATAGCCATTGGTTTAAAAAAAAAGTGAGAATAGAAACTTGAAATATTCTGAGAGGTGCTTTAAGTACATTAATCAGGTCTGTAGTACTGCATCCGTTTTGCTCTTAGTAACTCCCATGGCATTACCTTAGGATACGTTATGGCAGGCCCTCTTTGCATCAGTAACACATAATCCTCCAATGCCGGCCTCCTCAGCATGAAGTGCTTACCAGAGGAACTCCTCAAAATCTGGCCGGGGAACTTCCCCACGATCTCGCTGAACGGGACTGTCCCCCAATTACTATTTAAGTGTCCGGCGTTGCTCAACCTAAATAATTTTTTAAATTGTGTTTCTCTCTTCCCAGTCTCAGCTAAAATCAGCTCCCCAACCCGAAAAGGCACCACTCTGGAAGCGGACCAGGAAGAGGAGACGTGAAGGATTTCGTCCTTGGTGGCAGGCTGGACCAAGGCGGGCACTGAGGGACTCCTGGATCCCGGGTGTGCAGGATCCGACTGGCCCTGTTCTCCACTTGAGACCTCGCTCTCTTGAGGGGGTGACTCCTCTCGCGGAGTCGGGAGTCCGAGGCTTTCCAGAGACGACAGACATCTGGTCCCAAGTCCCCGGACGCGGGAAGGGACAGATGGAGGCGAGTCTGCGCCTGGGGCTTTCCTCTGTGCCGCCTCGCTCTCTCTTTCTTCATTTCCCGTGTCTCTAGGTGAGGCCTTAAAACACAGTAACCGGCCTCTCTCGAAGGACTCTCGCCCAAGGCGGCGCAGGAAGAGACAGGTCCTGAATCCTGGAAACCTCTGGAGGAGCCGCAGCGGTAGTAGGACCAGACCCACACACCTCGTTGACAGCATGACGATCCGCGCAGGCGCAGTCGCAGGCGAGTGACGGAAGGCCCGGCGAGGCTCCGCCTCTCGCTGCGCGTAGCAGTGACGCAGCCTCCCGCGGCTGGACAACTATTGAGCGGGAAGAGCTCGGCTACCGCGCCTGTCTCCAAAGGGCGCGAGGTGGCCGCCCGTCCTCGCTGACTAACTGTCCTATGAGTGTGTCCCTTTCCTGCGCGGGGGCGCGTTTTCCTCTTTGGAATGTGTTCAGACTAAACAATTGACCGCTGACACATCTCCACCAGCCTCGTCCGGGGACAAGAGGATTAACAGAGACACAGGCTGTCAAAGCGCTGTCTAAGCTGAAGTCTTGTATCAGAGTTAGCTCGCTAGTCATCAGGAACAGGAACGTCGCTCAGTAAAACTGGCCATGAGATGTGTTTTTACAGATTGCATTTGTACCTACCACCTGCTGACTGTCTTTCCTTTCCCCGCTGACCACCTCCTTCTTCCCCTGGTCTTAGAGAGTCCCTTTTGACCGGGCTCTGACCACTTGAATGTCCTCCCCAGGCCCTGGGAACAGCCACCCTAGATTACAATGATTGTGTCCACCGTGTGCTCATTTAACAATTGTTTTCAATAACTATAATACTAAAAGTATTTTACCCTCCTCAAAACTAAGCAAAATTTTAGTGTCTTAAAATGGGAAAATGAAAGTGAAATTCACTCAGTCAGGTCTGACTCTTTGTGACCCCCATGGACTTCTGCATGGAATTCTGCAGGCCAGAATACTGGGGTAGGTAGCCTATCCCTTCTCCAGGGGATCTTCCCCACCCAGGAATGGAACTGGGGTCTTCTGCGTTGCAGGCGGAGTCTTTACCAACTGAGCTATCAGGGAAAGACCTTTGCTAAAACAGGAGTGGCAGAGTAGAGGGGTGTTACAGGCTACATTTCATTCCCCACACCGCCCCCCCCCACCCCCAGCCCGCTAAATTCATGCACTGATGTCCTAACCTTAAGTACTTAAGAATGGGACTGTATTTGGAGACAGGGTCTTTAAAGAGGTAATTAACTTAAAATGCCATTCGAGTGAGCCCTAATCCAGTATGACTGCTGTCCTCCTAAGAAGAGATGAGGATCCAGATGGAACATCATGTGAAGACATAGGCCGAAAATGGCCATCTACAACCAAGCAGAGAAGACTCAGAGGAAACCAGACCTGCCAACACCTTGATGTTGGACTTCTAGCTTCCAGAACTGTGAGAAAATTAATTCAATTGTTTAAGAAAAAAGAAAAAGAGAGATTGACTGTGCTTTCTAATTCTCTCTTGCTGAATCTCTTTAAAAAATTATTTCCAGGTTTTGGCACCCCCCCACTCCATTTTTAAATAAAAATGAATTTAACCCTAAAAACTAAACAAAATTAATAACGGGGGGAAAGTTATCTATGGAGTCTCATAGACATTTGAGACTATGAGACAAACAAAACAAAATCTCATTTGACATTAAATATCACTAACTTGTTTGCTTAATATTAATTCAGTCGGTAAAAGTTCATTGAGGGTTCGGCATTACAAGGTACATCAGATATTTATTTCATATAAATTTATAACAATCCTGTGTCAGAAATAAGTATTCCAGTTTTACACATAAGAAAACTGACCAAGGGAGATTAAATGATTTGGGCAATAGCCCATAGCTGACAAGTGGCATGACAGGGTTCCCTATCTAGGTCAGTCTGGTTCAGCAGTCCATGCTCTTTGTACTGTAACACCCCTTCTCAAAGACCAGTCAACAGTACAACTGAATTCAGAGCTAGCATGGGAATACGTTCAGAGAGCTACTAATTCAATTTAAATTTGAGAAAATAAGTCTTGTTATTACTTTCAAAGACATAAATCATTTTTAATCTGTGCTTTCTAAAACATCAACCATTGTAAACTCCATCATCAAGACTTCTCTCTTTTAATCCTAAACATGAAAAGACAAAACAGCCCTGCTCTTCCGTTCCCAACTGCATGTGTCACTTTTGGTTTCGATTTAAGAAAAGTTCTTTTTATTATCACTGCTAAATATGGGTCTGAGTTGGAACCTTCTGAATCTTAAGCCTTACAATTGTTTTAAAATTTATCATTCCTACTTTATTATCTCTTAAATGTTATTTAAGATATTTGGATGTTATTTCAGAAGGAGTAAGAATTAGAAGGTACATTGACAAAATATGGGAACTACATTTAAATACATAATTTCTGAAATTGTGAACAGTAAATAGCATTCCTTTCTTTCTGTTGTTTGAATAACAAATACAGTGATATAAATATTTTGTCCTACATACATCTAAAAGTACCAATATTGAGTATGGCTGCTCAGCCTCCAGCCGTTTCATCCCAATTCTAGTCAGTAAGAAGGGAGAAGCGGGAAGAAGGTCATGCCCTCTTTCTTTAAAAACACTTTGCTAAAAACACATATACATTTCATTCACCAGAACTTAATTGCATGGCCAGATCTAGCAGCAAGGAAAGCTGAGAAATTTAGTCTTTATTACAACTGAATATCAGCCTAACCAAAAATCTGAAATTACATTAATCCTGAAGAAGAGGGAAATGGATTTGAAGGCAATTAGTCAGAGAAGGCAATGGCACCCCACTCCAGTACTCTTGCCTGGAAAATCCCATGGATGGAGGAGCCTGGTAGGCTGCAGTCCATGGGGTCGCTAAGAGTCGGGCACGACTGAGCAACTTCACTTTCACTTTTCACTTTCATGCATTGGAGAGGGAAATGGCAACCCACTCCAGTGTTCTTGCCTGGAGAATCCCAGGGACGGGGCACCCTGGTAGGCTGCCGTCTCTGGGGTCACACAGAGTCAGACACAACTGAAGCAACTTAGCAACAGCATTTTCTCTCCCAGGTTCATGCTAGTGAAAAAGCTGGCTTAAAACTCAACATTCAGAAAACGAAGATTATGGAATCAAGGCCCATAAAGGAAATCAACCCTGAATATTCTTTGAAATAACTGATGCTGAAGCTAAAGCTCCAACTCTTTGCCACCTGATGGGAAGAACCAACTCATTGGAAAAGATCCTGATGCTGGGAAAGATTGAGGGCAGGGGAGAAAGGGACAACAGAGGATGAGATGGTTGGATGGCATCACCAACTCAATGGACATGAGTTTGAACAAGCTCTGGGAGATAGTGAACTCGAGGGACGCCTGGTGTGCTGCAGTCCATGGGGTTTGCAAAGAGTCAGACAACGACTTTGTGACTGAACAGCAACAGTGAAACAGTGAATGAATTAGGGACCAACTGTTTGATAACTGGTTAGCACTGACTTCCCATGTGAGGTTTGTGATCAATTTAAAGTAGATTAAGGGTCATAATGGAGAAGGCAATGGCACCCCACTCCAGTACTCTTGCCTGGAAAATCCCATGGACGGAGGAGCCTGGTGGGCTGCAGTCCATGGGGTTGCTAAGAGTCGGACATGACTGAGCGACTTCGCTTTCACTTTTCACTTTCATGCCTTGGAGAAGGAAATGGCAACCCACTCCAGTGTTCTTGCTTGGAGAATCCCAGGGACGGGGGAGCCTGGTGGGCTGCCGTCTATGGGGTCGCACAGAGTCGGACACGACTGAAGCGACTTAGCAGCAGCAAGAGGCATAATAAGGTGGTTGTGGCTTTCCTCTAGTCATCTTCAGTTGTTTGTGGGTGGAGAGTTAGATTTTACCAATTTTACCAGGCTTGTGTTGTTGTTTTGGCCCCACCTTGCAGCTTTGGGATCTTCTTAATAGTTCCCTGACCATGGAGGCAATGCCGAATAATGTTCAAACTACTGAACAGTTGCACTCATCTCAGTCAATCAGTCAATTCAGTTGCTCAGTTGTGTCCGATTCTTTGTGACCCCGTGGACTGCAGCACGCCAGGCCTCCCTGTCCATCACTATCTCCTGAGTTTACTCAAACTCATGTGCATTGAGTCGGTGATGCCATCCAACATTCTCATCCTCTGTCATCGTCCCCTTCTTCTCCCACCTTGAATCTTTCCCAGCATCAGGGTCTTTTCCAACGAGTCAGTTCTTCGCATCCGGTGGCCAAAGTATTGGAGATTCAGCTTTAGCATCAGTCCTTCCAATGAATATTCAGGACTGATTTCCTTTAGGATGGACTGGTTGGATTTCCTTGCTGTCCAAAGGACTCTCAAAAGTCTTCTCCAACACCACAGTTCAAAAGCATCAATTCTTCAGTGCTCAGCTTTCTTTATAGTCCAACTCTCACATCCATGCATGACTACTGGATAAACCATAGCTTTGACTGGACAGACCTTTGTTGGAAAAGTAATGTCTCTGCTTTTTAATATGCTGCCTAGATTGGTCATAACATTTCTTCCAAGGAGCAAGCGTCTTTTAATTACGTGCAGTCACCATCTGCAATGATTTTGGAGCCCAAGAAAAGAAAGTCTGTCACTGTTTCCATTATTTCCCCATCTATTTGCCATGAAGTGATGGGACCATTTGCCAAGATCTTAGTTTTCTGAATGTTGAGTTTTAAGTCAACTTTTTCACTCTCCTCTTTCACTTTCATCATAAGGGTGGTGTCATCTGCATATCTGAGGTTATTGATATTTCTCCCAGCAATCTTGATTCCAGCTTGTGCTGCAGCCAGTGTTAGTTCTATAAGGTTGTATGTCTTCACAGAACCATTCAACTTCAGCTTCTTCAGCATTACTGGTCAGGGTATAGACTTGGATTACTGTAATATTGAATGGTTTGCCTTGGAAACAAATAGAGATCATTCTGTCGTTTTTGAGATTGCATCCAAGTACTGCATTTTGAAATCTTTTGTTGACTCTGATGGCTACTCCATTTCTTCTAAGGGATTCTTGCCCACAGTAGTAGATATAATGGTCATCTGAGTTAAATTCACCCATTCCGGTCCATTTTAGTTCGCTTATTCCTAAAATGTCGGTGTTCACTCTTGACATCTCCTGTTTGACCACTTCCAATTTACCCTGATTCATGGACCTAACATTCCAGGTTTCTATGCAAGATTGCTCTTTACAACATTGGACTTCACTTCCATCACCAGTCACATCCACAGCTAGGTGTTGTTTTTGCTTTGGCTCCGTCTCTTCATTCTTTCTGGAGTTATTTCTCCACTGATCTTCAGTAGCATATTGGGGACCTACCAACCTGGAAAGTTCATCTTTCAGTGTCCTATCTTTTTGCCTTTTCATACTGTTCATGGGGTTCTTAGGGCAAGAATACTGAAGTGGTTTGCCATTCCCTTCTCCAGTGGACCCATTTTGTCAGAACTCTCCACCATGACCCGTCCATCTTGGGTGGTCCTACAAGGCATGGCTCACAGTTTCATTGAGTTAGAAGGCTGAGCGCTGAAGAATTGATGCTTTTGAACTGTGGTGTTGGAGAAGACTCTTGAATGTCCCTTGGGCTGCAAGGAGATCCAACCAGTCCATTCTAAAGGAGATCAGCCCTGGGATTTCTTTGGAAGGAATGAGGCTAAAGCTGAAATTCCAGTACTTTGGCCACCTCATGTGAAGAGTTGACTCATTGGAAAGGACTCTGATGCTGGGAGGGATTGGGGGCAGGAGGAGAAGGGGACGACAGAGGATGAGATGGCTGGATGGCATCACTGACTCGATGGACGTGGGTCTGGGTGAACTCCAGGAGTTAGTGATGGACAGGGAGGCTTGGCGTGCTGCGATTCATGGGGTCGCAAAGAGTTGGACACGACTGAGCGACTGAACTGAACTGAACTGTGGTCCATATTATGAGATTGATTAGTTTTCTGTGATTGTGGTTTTCAGCCTGTCTGCCCTCTGATGGAGAAGGATAAGAGGCTTATGGAAGCTTCCTGATGGGAGAGACTGACTGAGGGGGAAACTGGTTCTTGTTCTGATGGGCGGGGCCATGCTGAGTAAATCTTTAATCCAATTTTTTGTTGATGGACAGGGTTGTATTTCCTCCCTGTTATTAGACCTGAGGCCAAACTATGGTGGAGGTAATGAAGAAGATAATGGCGACCTCCTTCAGAAGATCCCATGCGTGCACTGCTATACTCAGTGCCCCCAACCCTGCAGCAGGCCACCGCTGACCCACACCTCCGCCAGAGACTCCTGGACACCCACGGGCAAGTCTGAGTCAGTCTCTTGTGGGGTCATTGCTCCTTTCTCCTGGGTCCTGGTGCACACAAGTTTCTGTTTGTGCCCTCCAAGAGTGTTTCCCCAATCCTGTGTAAGTTCTGATGGCTCTATGGTGGGGTTAAAGGCAACCTCCTCCAAGAGGGCTTATGCCATACCCAGGTCTACTGCACTCAGAGCCCCTGCCCCTCAGCAGTCCACTGCTGACCGGTACCTCCTCAGGAGACACTTAAACACAGTTCTGTCTCAATCTCTGTGGGGTCTCTGGGTCCTGGTGTGTACAAGGTATGTTTGAGCCCTCAGAGCACGTCTGGCAGGTATGGGGTTTGATTCTAAATGTGATCTCACCCCTACTACTGTCTTGTACTCATCTCACAAGGTAGCAATGTAATGTTCAAAATTCTCCAAGCCAGGCTTCAACAGTATGTGAACTGAGAACTTCCAGATGTTTGAGCTGAATTTAGTAAAGGCAGAGGAACAAGAGATCAAATTGCCAAATCCGTTGGATCATAGAAAAAGCAAGAGAGTTCCAGAAAAACATCTTACTTCTGCTTCATTGACTATGCTAAAGCCTTTGACTCTGTGGATCACAACAAATTGTGGAAAATTCTTAAAGAGATGGGAATACCAGACCACCTTATTTGTCTCTTGAGAAATCTCTATGCAGGTCAAGAAGCAACAGTTAGAACCAAACATGGAACAACGGACTGGTTCCAAATTGGGAAAGGAATACATCAAGGCTGTATGTTGTCACCTTGCTTATTTAACTTATATGCAGAGTACATCATGCGAAATGCTGAACTGGCTGCAGCACAAGCTGAAATCAAGATTCCAGGGAGAAATATCAGTAACTTCAGATATGCACATAACATCACCCTTATGGCAGAAAAGGAAGATGAACTAAAGAGCCTCTTGATGAAAGTGAAAGAGGAGAGTGAAAAAGTTGACTTAAAACTCAACATTCAGAAAACTAAGATCATGACGTATGGTTCCATCACTTCATGGCAAATAGATGGGGAAACAATGGAAATAGTGACAGACTTTCTTTTCTTGGGCTCTAAAATCACTGCAGATGGTGACTGCAGCCATGAGATTAAAATATGTTTGCTCCTTTGAAGAAAAGCTATGCCAAAACTAGACAGCATATTAAAAAGTAGAGAGATTTCTTTACAGACAAAGGTCCATCTAGTCAAAGCTATGGTTTTTCCAGTAGTCATGTATGGATGTGAGAGTTAGACTATAAAGAAAGCTGAGTGCTGAAGAATTGATGCTTCTGAACTGTGGGGATGGAGAAGACTCTTGAGAGTCCTTTGGACAGTAAGGAGATCCAACTAGTCCATCCTAAAGGAAATCAGTCCTGAATATTCACTGGAAGGACTGATGCTGAAGCTGAATCTCCAATACTTTGGCCACTTGATGCGAAGCACTGACTTGTTGGAAAAGACTCTAATGCTGGGAAAAACTGAAGGTGGGAGGAGAAGGGGCCAACAGAGGATGAGATGGTTGGATGGCATGACCGACTTGATGGACGTGAGTTTGAGCAAGCTCCGGGAGTTGATGGTGGACAGGGATGCCTAGTGTGCTGCATTCCTTTGGGTCGCAAACAGTTGGACATGACTGAGGGACTGAACTGAACTGAACTGACCATGGAACTAGGGCCCCAACAGTAGAATTGTGGAATCCTAACCACTGGCCTGCCAGGGAACTCCCAGGCTTGTGATTTTACCAAGACTTTGATGAGGGAAAGAGGCAAGGGAGTCGAGGGTTGTAATGAGAGAATTTAGGATAAATTAAGAGGAAAGTGCAGCCATCAGGGAGGAGGTATGAGGGCTGGTGAAAAGACTATGCTATGCTATGCTATGCTACGTCACTTCAGTCGTGTCCGACTCTGTGTGACCCCGTAGACGGCAGCCCACCAGGCTCCCCTGTCCCTGGGATTCTCTAGGCAAGAACACTGGAGTGGGTTGCCATTTCCTTCTCCAATGCATGAAAGTGAAAAGTGAAAGTGAAGTCACTCAGTCGTGTCCGACTCTTAGCGACCCCATGGACTGCAGCCTACCAGGCTCCTCCATCCATGGGATTTTCCAGGCAAGAGTACTGGAGTGGGGTGCCATTGCCTCAGGATGAATGAATTGATGGTCTGGTCGGGTAGAAGGACCGGCTGAATGCTGGGAGTCAGAGGGAGTGAGCTGAAAAGATCGGAGTTGGTGGTATAGACTGGTGTGTGGAAACTGAGATTATGAAAGAGGTGCATTTATTGCATGGCAAGGTCTGGGACATGATAGTGGGAGTGAGTGGCTGGTGTGGCATAGAGATCATTGAAAGGGAGGAGGTCAAGGAATTGATATGCTTGGGTATCAGAGGGTCATCTATATAAACCCTACATACTCATTGGGTCTGGTTGTCTTTGCTCAAGCTTTTCCTCCATTGCCCAGCTCTACACGTCAATTTCTTATCAGAAAGATGTAGATGTTGATAGTTTCTACATCCTAAGGCTGTTGTGAGGACTAAATGAATTAATACACACTGAGCACCTAGAAGACTGCCTGATGTATAATTCGTGTGAAACAAGCTTTTATTTTCATTTATGACTAACAAATCTGTAACTCTAGCTCAGACCTGTCTTTATGAAGACTAGCACAAGCTCTTTTATAACAAAAATCCTAGAAATAGCTGTCTATACTTTTCTGCCCTTTCTCACCTCCCATTTCCCGCTCTATTTTCCGCAATGAGTTATTCCCCTACCTCTGTACTAAAAATGCTTTTGAAAAGCCAACAATGATCTTGATCTTGCCATTGATTCTCAGTCTTCATCTTACAGAATTTGACATGGTTTTGATTATGTCTTGCTTCTGAAATCCTTATAAAATTTTTGGTTTTCAGGGCATCTCATTCTCCAGGGCTTTAATCACTGTTAACCCTTCTTAATCTCCTTCGCTGGGTTCTCTTTCTGTTCCTGACAGGTTAGCACATTTTGGAGCTAAGCTTTTTTCTCTATTTATACTTACATTCTAGATGATCTGACCAGTCCTACAGTTTCAAATAGCATCTGAATACTAATGCATGCACAATTTATATCTGTGATTTCCTCATATATCTGACTCCCCACTGAGTAACTCTATTTGGATGTCTAATGGCCATCTCAGCCTTAACTGTCCAAAACAGAAGTCTTGATTTCCACTCCATCCAGACCCATTTCCCCAGTTCAGCTAATGGTTATTTATTCACCATTCACTTATCCTCTCAGGCCTTAGAGTCATCCTTCACTCTTCCTCATCCTTCATAATCAATCCATTTAGCAAGTCTTGTTGGCTCAACTTCAGGCTATATCTGAATCTGGACCATTTCTCACCACCACAATCCACCATCCTCCTTCTTTCTTGTCTCTTTGCTTTCATTCTTGCCGCTCTACTGTCTCCATGAAACATGCAGGAGGCCTTTTAAAATGTAGATCAGTTTATGTCATTCCAGATAATATAAAATGCAGATTTTACCATGACTCTTTCTACTTATAAAAGATTCAGAGTCTCCTATAGCCCTTGAGGGCAGTGGGTTTCTTTTGTTGTGTGTGTGTTTTTCCTGCTGATCAATAAATTCTGTGTGGCTGAATAGTACCTGACATTTCTTGAATCAGAAATTTGGTGAAATGTTATGGAGACATTAAAAACTGAACATTTGGTGCGGTAACATGGGATAAATCTTGACCAAAGAAGACTGAAAAGACTCCCCCTTTACTTTAATACTATTATGACTGAATAGATTATTAATGTGAGCAGGATTACAGATTTTAAGTGGATAAGGAAAAATGGGAAGTGTTGTCACAATCACGGAATTATAGCTGAACGCTTGTTTCAAACATCTCGTTCAATCATGTTATTTAAATTAAAACAAAAAACACCTTTTCCTTTTTTTTTTTAAGGCCAGAGTCCTGTCATTCTCCTCCACTCACTCGTCTCCAGAACAAATTAGCACTGAGCCCACCGGGCCACCGTCCATGGGTAGGCGGTCCAACGCTCGCTCGCATCTCGAAGAGATACTCCCTCTGCTCCCTGAACTCCCTCCGCCCCACTTCCTCCCTCCAGGCCCCGCCTCTCCCCGATGCGCCTGCGCAGGGCCGAACACGTGGCTGCCGCGGAGCAAGAGCAGCAATGGCGGCGGGTGGCGGTGGTGTTGCCGACCCCCTGTCCCCCGCGGGGGTCCCCTGCGCTTTCTCCCCGCAGAGCCAGGCCTATTTCGCTTTAGCGTCTGCCGATGGTCACCTGCGAGTGTGGGAGACAGCCAACAACCGGCTACACCAGGAGTACGTGCCTTCCGCGCACCTCAGCGGTACCTGCACCTGCCTGGCCTGGGCGCCAGCGAGGCTGCAGGCCAAGGTAAAGTGAGCAGAACGGCGCGGGGCGGGCACTCTCCCAGGCTCGGCATTATTGCCCCCCGGCCCGGCGGCGCGCGGTCTGGCATCGCGCGTGGCCCTCGGAGGCCCGGAGCGAGGAGGCACCGAGCGCAGTGGCGGCGCAGGGTGGGCCCACGCCGCCACCCCCGTGCGCGGCCTGTCCAGAGGGCAGAGAGAACGGGTGCGGCCAGATCCGACGGGCAGTGGACTTGAGCCCTACCGGTGGGCTCCGTGCTGTCTGGGCCTCTCGTCGCCGGGGCCGCCATATTCGCCGAGGCCCCAGGCCCCCCAGGGGCGGCTTCCTGCCGCCCGGCCGGTTCTCTTGGCTTGCGCTCTTCAGAACTGTGGGTTTTGACAGAGCCCCGCTTTGGGGCAGTACTATTCTCCGACCCTTACCGAGCTCATCGACTTTGCTTTGGGCAGTTAAAATGAACAAGTCTGTTTCCTTGCTTCCGGACACCCCCATCCACCGCCCGCCCCCCCGCTTGGGTGCCGGCTCACCACGTGTTCTCTCCCACGTCTAGGATGTGAGACTCTTGAAAGTCCTAACTTTCCCAGCCTGGGTTCCATTCTTAGCCATTTGAACCTTCTTGCTTTTAAAATTTTAACATCTGCACGCCTCGCCCTTGATACATCCCCTTTTCCCCAAGTCTGAAGTCTGCATTAAGACATGGAGGTAAAGTGAAATTGTAGCTTAACGAACATGAGTCCAAGGGAAGTTTCTCTTAGACGGGGCTACTGCTGAGTTAGGGAAAGCTTTTCACTCTTAGGGACCCATCTCAGGTAAGATGCCATTCACTTTTGAGTCACTCGACTACGTCTGCACTAACTCAGACGCACGTGGGTACTGCACCTATAAGGTAGCCAGCCCGGATCAGTGCAGTATGATTTGAAAATGTCAGTATTGAGCTGTGTGGGGTTTAGCTAACACTCTGTTTCAACCTTAAAAAGTGTTTAAACACAAATGCACTAAAAAGGGGAAAAAAAAACAACAACTGTTTGGTACAGATCTTAACTCCCTCTGACTATTCCAGGAAACTTTCCTCTAACTTTTTAGGTTGAAAGTCGGGATATAACTAATTTGTTACACTTTGCATGAGTATGCTTAGATATTTTTCAGATATTAAGCTAGGTTTTTATACTTTCTAGATGAAGTAACTCCGATTGACTATTAAAGAAGCCGTATCAGTGCATAAAACTAGGACTTAAAAAAATCACAGTTGTCATCAAGATTACAGTACTTTGCATATTTCTCCTTTTCAGATTTCTGTGTTTGTGTTTTTTTTTTTGAATGTATATTTTTAATTTTATTTAATTTTTAAACTTTACGTAATTGTATTAGTTTTGCCAAATATCAAAATGAATCCGCCACAGGTATACATGTGTTCCCCATCCTGAACCCTCCTCCCTCCCCATACCATCCCTCTGGGTGGTCCCAGTGCACTAGCCCCAAGCATCCAGTATCATGCATCGAACCTGGACTGGCAACTCGTTTCTTATATGATATTTTACATGTTTCAATGTCATTCTCCCAAATCTTCCCACCCTCTCCCTCTCCCACAGAGTCCATAAGACTGTTCTATACATCAGTGTCTCTTTTGCTGTCTCGTACACCGGGTTATTTGTTTGTGTTTTTTAACAGTCTTGTAAATGATAATAGTTCCTATGGTGATAGGAAATGTGGAGCAATGGTTAGATGCAAGGACCCAAACTAAACTCCTGGCCTCGAATCCAGGCTTGGTGTCTTTGTATTTGTGCCTCTAGTTCCTCATTTGTAAAATAGGAGTAATAGTGCTCACCTCAAGAGTGGTTGTGAAGGTTAGTATTACTTAATGATGCCTAAAACGTCTAGAGTAGTTCCTGGTGTGTAAGTACCGCAAGTATTAATTGTTACTGTCTCTTATTTGCATGGTTACTCCTGCACGGTAGATTAAAAACTAACTTTTTGCTTTGTTCAGGAAGAAGAACCAGGTTTTGGAAAATCAAGCAACTTGAAAAACACCAAAAATAGAACCAGGACTAGAATACCAGTGTTTAGAGCTCAGCTCTTCATTATGAGCAACAAATCGTTACTATTAGGCTGGCAGACATTTGTCACCCACTTGATTTTCTCTTGCCTTGCAATCATATGTCTGAAGAATAAAACTTTTACCTAGCCTTAAACTTACTGTTAAAATCAGTTTGGGATTGTTTATAGCACAATGATACGGTAGAAAAATGGGTTTGGTTTCATACCCATGAACCAAACTTGTTTTGTCACATTGAGCAAGTCACTTTACTTTTGGAGGCCTCCTTGAAAAAGAGTCAGGCTGCATTAAAAAAAGTTCTTACAGGCTTCAGTATCCATTTACTCATATGCTCTCACTTTAGCCAGCTGACTCTATGAAATGCCCTAAAGTCACATTTTTAAAAACTTGAGAGTCAGAACTAAGAACGTTTAACTGACTTCACCAAAGCCTTAATAACCAGTGAAGTAGTTGTGGCCATTAGAGTCGAGGGCATTGACTGCTCATCCAGTGCTCTTACTTGAACCTTAGATCTTGAGTCATAGAATTGCGAACTGGGAGCAATGTAGAGACATCCAGTGTTCATCATCTTGGGATTGTATTCTCTTGGAGCATCAATTTCACTTGAAAATTAGGGAGAGAAGCAATTTTCCTGTATTACACTTGCATGTGTACTTTGTAAAATCGTAAAGTCAGGTGATTTTTAAAGATAGTGGTTGCTGCAAATCTTCATTTTCTACCTTTGCTCCCAGGTCCCTGGGTTATGATCCTTGCCACTTGAGTTCTAACATGTTTTCGTAAACTTTTATTGTAGATTTATATTATTTTATAGGAGTATTCTCTGGCTTAGTAATTGGCAGTTGGCCACCCAAGGACAAAGTTTGGTGACATTACACTTATTAGTGGAGAAAAACGATTTGGTGCTGGGTTTCTTGGGTGACAGGAGTTAAAGCAGTGGTTCATAAATTTTTAGAAAAATTAGACTGCTGCTGCTTGTTTTTGGTCACAAAATGATGATAATTCTTGGCATCTTTGTCACAGTGGTCTTTAGGACTTTTTTGTATGTATTATGTAGCTAAGCATTTTATTTCAGTGATGGAGCCTGGAGGAAGAGGACTGCAAATGATGATGAGGAACATGCAAGGAGACAGGTTGATGGACTGGGTGAACGCTGTTTTTAGAGTCTCAGGTTTATGTGTTTAAGGCTGAGATGTTAGGTGATATGCCAGAGGCACACATTAAGTGGCTGAGCCACCTGCTATTTCATTGCTCCTTTAAGATCCAAACTTTTCAGTTTTTCCTTCCCTAACTGCTGATAAGTCCTGAAGAAACGGACTGGCTACCACAGTAAATGCATTTATGTTGCTTTGCTGTCACTGCAGTTAAAATGACCCTGCATAGCTTAGTGCTTATTGAATGAAGCACATGGCATTTCAGGCTTTGGACAGGGCAGGCACAGTAGCATTAAACATGTTTCTGGGAAAGACCTGAGCAACCCCAGTCCTAACCCTTAGAGAAGAAGCACAGTTTACTTATGTTATGATATAATGCTCTGTCCTAAGGTCTCTCCAGTGTTTAGACTTAAAAAGAGTAAGGTTTGCGTATTAGATCTTACTGGCAGAAATAAATTAAGATTTATTTTTGATGTACATACTGTATGTAATTACATGTAAAATGCACACATTTTATTCGTTGTTACCCATGAAATTTGAGCATTTGCCAGAGTAAGGGACAGCTAAAATAGGCCAAGAAATGGTGGCATAGGAGACCAATTGCAGAATGAAACTTGAAACTTTGCCATGATTTTCAGTGACTAGAGGTCAGTATTTCTCAAAAATAGGTTTCGAACTATTAGTGGATTGTGAAATAGATTTAGTGGATTGTGATAGCATTACAGAAATGGCATAGACAATGTAGAGTGTATTTTGCATAGTAAAGTTTAAGTTTTTTGGTGAAACTTGTTTCAGCTGTATACACACATGTTTTTATGAGTGTGTATGTATGTAAACTCTTCTTACTCTGGGATCTCAGCCTAAAAAGTCAGTGCTTAATTGATCAAAATCAGACTTCTCATCACCTGGTTGTGCTTTTTCTCTCTGTCTTCACATCTGTACCATGCCTTGCTTTTATGAATCATGCACATGCAGATTCTCACTCAGCCTTCCGATTGCCTTCTAGATCAAACACGGCTTTCTTGAGACTGTTGTTTGCATTTATTGCTTACCTCAGCCAGCCTTTCACATTGGCAAAGACTCTGTAGTCTAAGTAATAGACCCTATCCTTTTGGTCTTCATTCCTGGTACCTTCTGGAGCTCAGATTTTCTTCTCTCTCTTTTTTTTCCCCCACGCTTCGTGTGGCTTGTTGGATGTTAATTCCCTGACCAGGGATTGAACTGGAGCCCAGCAGTGAAAGTGCCAGAGTCCTCACCATGGAACCACCAGGAAATTCCCTGAAACTCAGATTTACTGATTACAGATAGATGAACTAAATTTTTAGCCTACCTTTTCCATTACTTTATATATTTACACATGTCATTAACATGCACATGACATGAAACAAAGCAGTATGACTAAGACATTAAAGAAGAAATAAAGACAATTCAGATATACTGTGTCTGTAATGCAAAGCAGAGTATGACTTGAGTCTTAACAGAAAGAGGAGATTTTTGTGGAGAGAACATATTTGAGGTCGACCCTGAAGCATGGATCAAGTTTTTTTTTTTTTAACCAAATTGAAATTTGAGATGGGTAGAAAAAGTTCTCTCCAAAAGGAGGGACAAGCCAATGGGAAAGTGTATTCGTGACTCTGGTGGCTCAGATGGTAAAGAATCTGCCTGCAGTGCAGCAGATCCGGGTTAGATCCCTGGGTTGAGAAGATCCCCTGGAGAAGGGAATGGCAACCCACTCAAGTATTCTTGCCCAGAGAACTCCATGGACAGAGGAGCCTGACAGACTACAGTCATGGGCTTGCAAAGAGTCGGACACGACTGAGCAACTAACACACATTCTTGACTAGGGAGTGTAATGTAAGGATGGAATTGGAAATGAGACTAGAAAAGGTGGGCTGGAGGGAAATTGTGGATGCTTTTGAATGCCAAACAGTTGTTTTTTTGATTTACTCTTCTCTGAGGAGTCATTGAAATTTTTGATCACAGAAATAATAGGTTCTAATAGAAAATGCCAACAGAAGTCTGTCATAATCTATAATCATTAGTCCCACTACACTCTTGATTTCAGAAGTATATAGTAATGGGGTTAAAATATTCATTTCAGTTCAGTCGCTTAGTCGTGTCCGACTCTTTGCGACCCCATGAATCACAGCATGCCTGGCCTCCCTGTCCATCACCAACTCCCGGAGTTCACTCAGACTCACGTCTGTCGAGTCGGTAATGCCATCCAGCCATCTCATCCTCTGTCATCCCCTTCTCCTGCCCCCAATCCCTCCCAGCATCAGAGTCTTTTCCAATGAGTGTGGCCAAAGTATTGGAGTTTCAGCCTCAGCATCAGTCCTTCGAATGAACACCCAGGACTGGTCTCCTTTAAGATGGACTTGTTGGATCTCCTTGCAGTCCAAGGGACTCACAGGAGTCTTCTCCAGCACCACAGTTCAAACGCATCAATTTTTCAGCACTCAGCTTTCTTCATAGTCCAACTCTCACATCCATACATGACCACTGGAAAAACCATAGCCTTGACTAGACAGACCTTTGTTGGCAAAGTAATGTCTCTGTTTTTAAATATGCTGTCTAGGTTGGTCATAACTTCCAAGGAGTAAGCATCTTTTAATTTCATGGCTGCAATCACCATCTGCAGTGATTTTGGAACCCCCAAGAATACTGACACTGTTTCCACTGTTTTCCAATCTATTTCCCATGAAGTGATGGGACCAGATACTATGATCTTTGTTTTCTGAATGTTGAGCTTTAAGCCAACTTTTTCACTCTCCTCTTTCACTTTCATCAAGAGGCTTTTTAGTTCCTCCTCACTTTCTGCCATAAAGGTGGTGTCATCTGCATATCTGAGGTTAATGATATTTCTCCTGGCGTTTCTCATAATGTACTCTGCATAGAAGTTAAATAAGCAGGGTGACAATACACAGCCTTGACGTACTCCTTTTCCTATTTGGAACCAGTCTGTTGTTCCATGTCCAGTTCTAACTGTTGCTTCCTGACCTGCATACAGATTTCTCAAGAGGCAGGTCAGGTGGTCTGGTATTCCCATCTCTTTCAGAATTTTCTACAGTTTATTGTGATCCACACAGTCAAAGGCTTTGGCATAATCAATAATAAAGCAAAAATAGATGTTTTTCTGGAACTCTTTTGCTTTTTTGATGATCCAGCGGATGTTGGCAATTTGATCTCTGGTTCCTCTGCATTTTCTAAGTCCAGCTTGAACATCTGGAAGTTCATGGTTCACGTATTGCTGAAGCCTGGCTTGGAGAATTTTGAGCATTACTTTACTAGCGTGTGAGATGAGTGTAATTGTGCGGTAGTTTGAGCATTCTTTGGCATTGCCTTTCTTTGTGATTGAAGTGAAAACTGACCTTTTCCAGTCCTGTGGCCACTGCTGAGTTATCCAAATTTGCTGGCATATTGAGTGCAGCACTTTGACAGCATCATCTTTTAGGATTTGAAATAACTCAACTGGAATTCCATCACCTCCACTAGCTTTGTTCCCAGTGATGCTTCCTAAGGCCCACTTGACTTCACATTCCAGGATGTCTGGCTCTAGGTGAGTGATCACACCATCGTTAAAATATTAGGTTTCACTAAAACACACATTGGTTATATAAACTTATCTGGTTGCATGTGTTACTTGTTTGGACATACGCATCCTATTGAATGAGAAGTTAGTTTTTAAAAAGATCACCCAACTTGGAGAAAACTTATGTGAGTTGTTAGTTGTTTGAGGTTAACTAATTGGATTATTATTTAGGTTTAGACCAATGATCCTCAAAATTGGACATAATTTCTGTAATATTCCTACCACTAGCCTCTGCTTGCTTCTCCCCAAAATGGAGATTTTGCTGATAGGTAAATGAGGGTTTTGAATATGTTAATGTTTAATTTCTAAAATTTCTTTGTGCTTTAAAAAAAATAATTTATCTGTTTTTGGCTGTGCTGGGCCTTTGTTACTGCCCAGGCTTTTCTCTGGTTGTGGTGCGTGGGCTTCTCATTGGGGTGACTTCTCTTGTTGTGGAGCACAGGCTCTAGGGCATGCCGACTTCAGTAGCTGGGGCTCTGGGGCTCTGGAGCACAGGCTCAGTACTTGCGGCCCACAGGCTTTAGTTGCGCTGTGGCATGTGAGATCTTCCTGGGCCAGGGATTGAACCTGTGTCTGTCTCCTGCATTGGTAGCCGGATTCTTTACCACTGAGCCACCAGGGAAGCCCTCTTTGTGCTTTTTAATGCAGATGCATATCTACAGAAAAACATACACATATTTGGATCAGCCCATGTTCCACACGTTAGAAACCTCAGTGTAGGTAATTTTAGTTTGATTTGAGGAAAACCAAGAATAGAAGAAACACTTTCTAGAATCTTTCAGAGAAGAGTTTTCTGATGAGGTAGTATTAGGTTGGTACACTTTCCCCTGCTTCCCTTGCCTGAAATTGGTGTCTGTGTTCATAACCTTACGCAGAAGCCACATTTGCCCTCTGGGATCATTCAGAGGTGCCTTTAGAAATTGATGTAACTGAAGGTGGAGCTTGGGACAGTTCTTGATTGAGTTTAGTGTTCAGTCAAATTAAATGTTACTGATGAGACCATCAGACTTAGACTTTGACTCTTAATTTTAACTTCTCTTTTGGGTTTATTAATGTAATACATTTCTCAAGACTTGTAAAATGTGCATTATTTTTTCCATATTTAAAGATATCTTATTTTTTGTTAAATCTTTCAATTTTTTGTTGACTTAGTATGTCCAGTGAATCAAATTCTTCAAATGTAACATCTCTGTAGGATAACTAAGAGGAGAAAAAGAGGAAAATGCCTTATAAATCTCCTCCTTGATAGTCTGTGCACTGCTAACATCAGTTTTCTTGGTGGTTTTTTGGGTTGGGCAGATTTTATGTATCGTGAACTGCTTTTTATGTGCTGTAGAGCAAAGATCTTGCAGTATTGAAAAAAAAAGTTATCTTTTTTATGGTTTTGGTCTGTTTTACATGAAAAGAATGGATTTCTCAGAATTTATGTTAAAACATAGGCTAACAAGCTTTAATTTTAAAAAATTATAAATATATGGAAGAAAAGTTACAAAATTATAAATTATTATTTGGCATTATAAACTCTAAAATAGTACTCTGAAGTTGTACGCACTGGTTGTCTTCTTGATGGACAGATAGAAGCTGTTTTTTTTTTTTTTTTTAGTTTCATTTTTTGAAGTAAGTCAAAGAAGGCTTGGACTCTTTGACACTAATCACAAACACAGCATGGAACTTTCAGATTGACCCTTAATCAGTCACTGGAGCAACTTCTCTGATGTGTGCTTTGCGCTTCTCTGAGAGTTCAACTATTTTTTGACTCAAATTGAAGTAATTGTATGTTTATAAATGTAAAAATATTTGAATCCCATTTCCTGAAATGAAGCCACAAGGCAAGGAAAGATTTTGTGGGTAAAGGGGAAAGTATTGGCTGCTTGTATATGGATCTGTAATCTTTTTGCTTCGGAGTGGAGACTTCGCTTGGACTTGTTGGGAATGGTTGGTTTCTGAGAAGTCGAAAACAGGCTGCTTGGAGCCCTTAGAACCCTACCAAGAGCATTCTAAGTTCTCCTATTTCAGAGGTAGGAGACAGGGACAGGTATTAGAAGTTCTTCCTGTGGAGTGATTATACTCTAAGTAGTGAAAAAGAAATCATCTGAGAGCAAATCCCATCTCCACTTTAAAAAAACATTTTTTAGAAGCAGGCACATTTCATTTGTGGGCTCGAGGGCATTTGCATTTATGCATTAATGATGGTTCAGTGTTTGAAATAATAAAATAAAAAATTGTCTTTTTTTCCCCCCCAGGAAGGTCCACAGAGGAAAAAAAGGAAATCAGAAGCTATAGTAACAAGTAACCAGGCTGACTTGTTGGCTCTTGGTACAGCAGTTGGTAGTATTTTATTATACAGTACAGTAAAAGGAGAATTACACAGTAAATTGATAGTAAGTACCTATCTGTATGTGTGTTTTATGTAAAAGAGTGATGTTGGGAAACTGATTATGAAAAACAAAGCAGTTCAGGATATGCTATAGGATCTGTAGTATAAGGGCATTTTCTGCCCCTTCCATATTTAAAATTTTGAACAGTAATATTTGATAATAGCTGTGCTAGGTAACCTTGTCACTATTATAGGTCAGAATATGAAGAATGTGAAGAACTGTTGCGTAGGCTTAAAATAAGAAAGGATAAGAAGAATTCTGGGTATCGCAGACAGTAGCTGAAGGAAGGAGCACACCATGTCCAGGGCTCGGGAACAAGGGAAGCTGTGAGATTGTTGCTGAAACTCAGACCTTTGAGAAGCAGATGTTGCTCTCTGTGCAGATGATGTCTGTCGAGGGAGATTGGCCCTATGGACTTGAGGTCCAGACTTCTGGGAGGAGGGAGTGGGCCCTAGCTGGCTGCTGGTATCTTTGAAAGGAGCTGATGAGACAGGTTCTCCAAGTGTTGAAAAAACTGCATCTTAAGTTCAGCTGCTGCTGAAAGGATTGCTCCTGCTGGGTTGAAGAAACGCTGGGGTGATGCAAACTGGGAGACAGGAAGGTAATAAGTCCCTTGGTCTGGAGCCCACTAATGATCCCACTAGCAAAGCAGAAATGGGGTTTGCAGAGCCCCAGCCCCAGCATCCAGAGCAGAGAGATGTGGGCTTGGTGCTGCCAGACAGTAACTTAATTGGCATGATTTGTTTCAGACCGTTACCTATTACAGTATGTTTTTGATGTTTACTTAATTTCTATCTGTATATAGGAATGCTTTCTGTATTTATAAGTAAAAGACTGTTTTCTCTTTTAAGTAACATCTATCCATAGTAATTTGGAATACCTGAAGTTAGAAAGGGAAAAAAATAATACCTAAATTTTAAAAATTAATTTATTTTAATTGGAGGCTAATTATTTACAGTATTATAGTGGTTTTTCCATACATTGACGTGAATCAGCCATGGGTGTTCATGTGTCACCCATCCTGAACCCCACGTACCTAAATTTATCAATGAGAGATCCTCTGTTGATAGTTTTAGTCAGTCTATTTTGTATCCTGATACTTCCCATTATATTACAGCTTGAGTAATTTTTATATTTGTTCAGACCTAGTTGCCTAAAGTCCTATAAATTGGATAGTCCCTTGGTGGTGTTACTGACCATTGAGGTAGTTTCTGATTTTTTTGTTATAAAACTTTTTTTCTTACATGGGTTCCCACAATTACTAATCTATAACTAATGAGTCCAAGGTGTGTGTTAGGTGTTTTTATACATAGTATAAATTTTTTCTGAAAGTTTTCCTAATTTGTCCTTGTCTCAGTGGTGGCAGGGTACCTGTGTTTCAGCAATGTTTTTGTCATCATTGATTATTCTATTAAAACAACAATGAGACCAACCAAAAACCCAAACTTATTTAATAGGTGAAAATTTTTTATTTGATTGTTAAATCTGCATTTAAAAATATATCACTTGTTTTTATATTAAATACTGTAAAAATAATATACAAATGAAATAAAAACTTTCAGAAGTATATGTAAAGGGACACTCCCTTCATTCCTCCTTCCTCTGCAAGTTGAGTGTAGGCCTCATGTTTGCTTTTACCCCACTATACCCTGGATCCCATCTTTTGATTTGGTCAGTCTTCTGTGATCAGCAGGGACCTACCATTGGGTACATGGTGGTACTGTTTCAGTCAGTTACAGACGTGATACTGATGGAGGCTTGAACTCCTTTTTAGGTCATTTTGATACCTCGAAGGATTATATATAAACCTTTGACAAGGAATGAGTTTATTAGAAGTAATTGGTATTGAGTCAATGTTTGTTGAATGAGTAAATGAATGAATGAGTGGACAGTTGCTAGATGCTCTCCAAAAAGGTATGCTGGCCCTCTAGCGACATGCGATAGTGCCGTTTTCACTGTAGCCTCACCAGGATGGATATTACAGTGCTGAAAAATAGGTAGATGAACACACTGAAAATGTTGCTTTGTTTTGCTTTGTATCTCTTGGATTACTTACTGAAAATTTTTTAAAAAATTTCTTAGTTCTTTCAGTGGAATTTATCCGTTCATATCCTTTGTTCAGTTTTTTGTGTGCGGTTATGAAGTAGGGCTTTGAGTAGATAGCTGTTAGGAAGGAAGGGAAGTAATTGAATTTAACATTTAAAATTATTTTTCTTTTTTGGTGGGAGCAGTCTGTATGATAGTAGTAGTGAGTTTACCTTTATGCTTAGCTTAGATATGTATACAGTCATGATTCATTGTATGTATATTTAATTAATGTGAATTTAGGTGGAAAGAGTGAAAAAACAGTAATTGCTCAGAGAGTAGGTTTTATCCTAAGATTTAACACCTTACTCTGCTGAATGAGCTTGTTCTGGAATGTGTTAGATGGGAGACTTGAACTTGTCTTTCCGCAGTTAATGTGTCCATTTCTATGCGGTGCCTCTGAGTAAGCCAGCATTTTGCTATGCTAAGTATATTTAAACTTACATCTGTATGGTATGAGCTGTGACACATGGAAACATTCAATGTTTCCCTGAAGAAACAATGATTTTTAAAATTGAGAGAGTGTTTGGTACTTTTTTTGTAAAGGGATTTTCAAGGATAGTTTTAACTAGAAGTGAATTTTACCTTAAGTGCTGACTTTAAACCCTTTAAGATTTGACTTTGCTAGTTCACTCAGGTGTCCCAGA
This sequence comes from Bos mutus, assembly GCF_027580195.1. Classification (NCBI taxonomy): domain Eukaryota; kingdom Metazoa; phylum Chordata; class Mammalia; order Artiodactyla; family Bovidae; genus Bos; species Bos mutus. The sequence continues at coordinate 35,874,978 of NC_091627.1, forward strand.
CTATTGCCACTATGCATGAAGTATTTTATCATGCTTAGTGCTGGCATTCCTATCAAAAGCAGCAGGCATTTAGGACTTTGACTTATGATGTATGTTTTTCCAGCAGAGGGGAAGAGAAAGTTAATATTTGATAAAGTTATAGCAGATTTATCTCATTTTTAATGTTGGAAATGGATACTCATTTTAATTAGGTTAATGGGTAGGCCTTTTTATTAGGTTAAGGCCTAACATTTTAGTTAAGTGTTCAGTAATGAATCTAGGGTGCATATTATACATTATACCGGATGAGCTTTTTTTTTTTTTTAAACTTTTTTTAAAAAATCTGCAGAATGGTGGACATGACAACAGAGTCAATTGCATACAGTGGCATCAAGACAATGGCTGTTTGTATAGTTGTTCAGATGATAAACATATTGTGGAATGGAACACACAGACATGCAAAGTAAAGTGGTGAGTAACATTGATACTTTTGGGATAGCTCGATGCCTATTTGGGAATGCATTAATGTTTTGACAAATCATGGCTGTATTCTTGATATAAGTAAAGTTGGATATTGGATACAATGGGGAATGTAGACATTGGTAAGGTTATAGACTGTTTTCAAGGAATTTTTAATCAAATTGGACATAGAGGATTTTAATACATAAAAGTCTATGTATTAGATACATAAAAATACATAATACATAAAAGAGGATTTTAATACATAAATAACGGTACAGGAGTAAAATAACTGCATAAGAGATGCCATAAGGTAGCATGTAATTCGGAGAAGGCAATGGCACCCCACTCCAGTACTCTTGCCTGGAAAATCCCATGGACGGAGGAGCCTGGTGGGCTGCAGTCCATGGAGTCGCTAGAGTCGGACATGACTGAAGCGACTTAGTAGCAGCAGCATGTAATTACTGGTCAGATGAGTAGGGTGGTGTTGGGAAGGCCTGGTGGAAGAGAAGAATTTCAGCTGGTCTTCTTAAGAGAGGTAAGACGGATAGAAGAGGGCAGGAGAATCTTTTTGAGGGTGGGGAAAGGAATGTGGCATGGGGATATGGCAGGAGCAAAGGCTAGGAGAAAGAAAAGTGAAAGATTTACTTGGAATGGAGCAGTAGAATTTAAGAGGAGGGCCATGCTGGGGAATAATGGCTGGTAGAGGATATGAGCCAAAGTATCTGTATAAGAGTCTGGCCGTAAGTTTTTGATAAAAATCTCAGACAATCTTCTAGTTCAAGCACCTAATCCTGTGAGTGACTGTATAGTAGATGCTTAGTGAATGTGGACTGTTGAATGTAGTTGAACTTAGGCAGATGAGGATCCTAAGGGGGATAATGATACTCATAGTCTTACAACTAATAAGTGGCAGGGGAGTTCTAATCTTGCTCTCTTGAATTCTGGCACAGTGTTTTCCTGCTGTACTAAAACTACTTTTTTTTAGAGTTTTAGATGTTTGATAAGCAGGAGACACTGAAGATCAATGTCATGGGAGCAGAGTAACCCAAATAATGTTTTAGGAAGACAATTTGCTAGGACTGTGTAAAATGTATGGGAAGGAGCTAGTTCAGAAACAGACAAGCTAGTTCAGAGGCAGAGAAGCTAGACCCAGCAGAAGGGGTGGTGAGAGAGGCTTAGAATTTTACAGAAGGTTTGGGGCTGGTGGTGCAGTGAGTCATCTGCCTAGAGGTTTAGCGCATTCCAATAACCACACTCATGGTTGTAAAGAGACACCTGTGGAGATTCTTGTCCACTAGGTCAGGGTGGGGCCCATGCAGCTGTACTTTTAAATGCTGTCTAGATGAGAGTTCACCAAGCCAGTCCTTCCAGGAATGACTGATAATGTTCAAGGCACTGTTCAACATGTTATACACAGTATTGTTTTTGTAACACTGCAAGGTGGTCTCTGTCCCAGTTTTGACTTAAGAGAGAGGTTGAATCAGAGTCTAAACTTTCACCCAGCTACGCTCTCTCATACAATATTGTGTTTACAGTTTCATTCTTGGCATTCTTATGCTATAGTTAATTGATTTTATTTTCCATTTTAGGAAGATGAGGATTTAGCTCTTAGTCCCTACCTTTTTCCATCTGCATTTCCCCAGTGTTGTAATGTCACACTTTGATTAAACAATATTCATTGTTCACGTTATACCTACCTAAATACTGTTTTAGATGAAACTTGGACTGTACTGTTTGTATTATCTTTGGGCACAAAATTTTGGGGTGTATTATTGCTTCATTTGCTTAGTTTTGTGTATACTTGTCATTAGTTCAGTCTCATTCCTGCAATAGTTTAAATTTCACATATTTTCAGACACATCAGTTGATGAATCAGTAATTTAATTTTTGTAGGCTTTTCTCCAGTTTTATTTATTTCTTGGAGAACTTCTCTGCTCTATTCTAGTGATTATCCTGAGATTTCCTTTCATTATCTTGAAAATTATCTTGTCAGATGGAACAATCTGTTTCCTAGACCCCATTCTTCTCTTCGTTGGTTTATTTCTTCTTTTTGGTGACTTCCTGGAAGACAAGCAGAATCTCAATACATTTACCATGCATGTCTTCCAGTGTCTTTATTCTGTCCTCATAGTTGATTAATAATTTGAAGATACAGACTTCGAGTTGGAAATAATTTCCCCCAGGATTTTGAAGCATTGGTTCATTTTTTTGGCTTTCATTGTTAATTATTCTTATGCACTGAAATATTCTGTGTTTTGTTTATTTTTTTCTTCAGTCAGTGCATTGTGTTGGCCCTTGAGGGACCATTTAGCCTGGGAATTCATGTTTTTCATTCTTCTTGTACTACAGATCTGATAATTTAATTCCCGCTTTCTCCTTTCTCTTATACTGCATACTGTTATTTAGATATTGTGTCTCCTGGACCAATCCTTTAAGTTTCTTACTGTATTCTCATTTTAACTCTTTTGTCTTTTCCTTCAGTTACCTGGGAAATTGCTTCAATTTCACCTTCTAAGTCTTGTATTGAATTTTTAAGTTCCTCAAACTAAATTATTAACTTCTGGGAGCTATTTTATGTTCTTTGAATATTTCTTTTTCGTTCTGTCATGTTTCTTTCATGCCTATAATATTTTCTAATTCTCTAAAGTAGTGCAGGATTTAAGTTTTTTTTACTTATCATCTCCCTCTTGAGGATGTGTTTTGATTTTTGTTTGATTTTGGTTTCTTTCATGTTAAAGACATTCTTCAAGTGACTGGAGATCCTTGACTGCCTGTTGTTTTTTGAAAATGAAACATTAAAAAGCTGATTGGAAAGCCTGTGTGGGTGTGTGGCTCAGTTGCTGGGCTCATTTGTAAAGTGGTTGGGAGGCCTTCAGAGTTAATATTGTAGGTCACTCCTCTGGAACCAGTCATATTTCCTATTGCTTTTCCATCTTTAAAGTGCACATTATGCTACTTGTGTCTACAGGTCTGATTTAGTGGATCTAGGTTGGAGCTTCAGAATTCACACAAGTTCCCAGGTACTGCTGATGGAGGGAGGTTAACACGTTAGGTTGCAAAGCTCTTAATGGGGAGGGGGGTGGGCTTTGGTGGTGGTAGCTCTATGCTGGCGTTTTCAGTGCTCAGTGGTGAAGTAGATTCAGAAAGCTTGTCAGGATGGTGATCATGTTCTTTTTTTCTTTAAAGTCTCTCAATTCAATGACCAGATAGTAAATAAGGAATATAGGTGAGTGCTAAAGCTGTGGGATTTGGTGAAAAATTGTCAAGAATGTTTGGTACCAACGAGAGTAAAGGAAAAGTTCTTGCTCATTATTGCAGCATTTCCTTGATTATTGGTGAGGTTGAGTTTTTCACTTTTACTGACAAGTTGCCTTGCACAGACTTCTCATTGTGGTGGCTTCTCTTGTTGAGGAGCACGGGTTCTAGGGCTGTTGGACTTATTGCTTCAAGGCCTGTATCTTCCCAGACCAGAGATTGAACCCATGTCCCTGCATTGGGAGGTGTGTTCTTAACCACTGGACCACCAAGGAAGCCCTTGTTTGTCTGTTTTTATTTTGAGTTTTTTTTTAATCAAGGAGTTTTTTCTTTATTTGTCTTTCTAAAAATGTTTATTTGGCTACCCTGGTCTTATTTGCAGTATGTGGGATCTAGTTCCCTGGTCAGGGATTGAACCCAGGCCCCCCACATTGGGAGCATGAAATCTTAGCTACTGGACTACCAGGGAAGTCCCTAGGAGTTCTTTCTTGAGTATAAAGAGATATTTATGTATTCTGAGTATTAATTCTTTTTTTAAATTTTAAATTTATTTTTTAATTGAAGGATAATTGCTTTATAGAATTGTGTTGGTTTCTGCCAAGTATCAACATGAATCAGCTCTAGGTATACATATGTCCCTTCCCTCTTGAACCTCCATCCCAGTCCCACCCCTCTAGGTTGTTACAGAGCCCTGGTTGCCTATTTATTTTTTGTATCTTTTCCCCCCAGGCTTTTGCTTTTAATTTTTATGACTTATTTTGTGGTAAGAAGTTTTATTTAATTAAATTTGTTTGTTTTTTCTTTGTGATTCCTTATTTGTAATTGCTTTGGAAGGCCTTTTCTAACCCCAGAATTATAAAAACATTCTCATAAACATTTTTTTATTTTTCATCAGTTTCGATTTAATTTCTAAAGTTCATTGTATGTGTATTTTAAGAATCTAATTTTGGTTTTCTTGTTTTTTGAAAACCACTTATCGTTCAATGAATTTCCCAGCATGTCAGTTCAAGCTACCAGTACACAAGCTGCACCTATAGCCTTAATCTTCGCCTTAGCTCTTCTGCTGAAGAGTTTGGCCTTCACAAAGACAGGCTGCCTTGGGAGCTTTCCCTTCCCCAGAACTCTGTAGTAACCCAGTCACACCACATCAGTGATAGGAGCAGCTCCAGTCTTGGTCTTGGCAGCATGTACCCATGTCTGTGTACTAACCAGGGTCCATAATTTATCATGGCTGATAGTTGGGCAGAAACCCTGGTTCCTCTTTAAGTGGTACTGCCTCATACCAGCTTTCCCAGAGTACCCTGGGTGATGTTTTTGAAGTTGATTCTGTGGTGGTACTTGCATTGCCTTGGCCTTCTGGTGTTTCCGGAGGCGACTGTGGCCGTGGCTCACGTGCTCCTAAGTTTCGGGTCTCCCTTAGTTCGGATGGCATGTTGGCAGCCTAGACAAAAGAGTAGTTTTGTTTTTCTAAATGAGTTATTTGACAGTTCCAATATGACTAGCAGAGCAATATGTTTTCCACTTTAGAATTAACCTTTTTTGGTAGGAAAATTGCTGCTGTTATTTCTTATTATATAAGTGAATAGCCAGGCTAAGCTCCTTGTTGCTTATAAAAGTTTGTTAACGTGTGTGACAGTCTGCAGACACTCTTGCTGCTAATCGTATTTGTGATATTAGAAAGGGATCATCTATACCTAATTTAGTTTACTCTATCAGATGGGGGCATATCTGTGTGCATTTGGAATAGAAATAGCCTTTTTGTACCATAGGTTGAGAGATCATTTGTGCTACCAAGTACATTCTCAACCTTTCAGAGAATGCAGGAACTTTGGAGGGGACAGTGGCTTTGCAGGGGTCCAGCCAGCATGCCCAGTTTCCTGGGTATTAATAAAATCCACCTCATGGATCACAGGATACACAGCTACCCATTGTACACTCTCATAGCTCTTACCCATTTCCTGGTACCTCTCCAGATTCTCTGTCCTGTTGGGGAGGCAGGACCTTGGAGATCTGTCCAGGGTTGGTTACTTGACTCAAGATTCGGAGGATTGTCATTTGGCCTAGAATCTTAAGTGGCATTTTTAAGGCCTGATTTGTTTTTTGTTTTTGCTCTGAGTAAAGTTTCCTCCCCATTTACTGAGATGTTTTTATTTCTCTTCAATACAGCAAATGGAAAGGTGATAATAGCAGTGTCAGTTCCCTGTGTATCAGCCCAGATGGAAAGATGTTGCTTTCAGCTGGTCGAACAATCAAACTATGGGTTTTGGAGACCAAAGAAGTCTACAGAGTGAGTGGATCAAATTAGTCATAAGCATAACAGTGGACTGGAGCAAGTATGGAGAAAGGCAGAAATCTGAACAAGAGAATATTGTTTTATAAGATTTGTTACTTTGAAACATATGAAATAGTAGATTTTTAATAGACAAAATTTAGCCTCCAAATCTGTTAAAATAAATTAGATACGTCTGTTTCACATGCATTGCAAAAATAAATATAAATGGAAGAAATGAGTAGAATTTGAATTAAATCTCTGTTGATAATTATAAGTGTGTAATAATGATAGTAATTTTTAATTTCTAGCTTGCATCCAGTATTTGGTACACTTTTAGTATTTAACTAAGGAAGCTTAGAATTAACACAATACTTAACTGTGGAGATACAGACTTACGATTCAGTGTACTTGGGTTACTGAACTTTTGGTGCTGTGATGATGCCTTAAAATTGTGGTTTCGACTCACTGAGAGTAACATGAAGACCTACAATTCCTTGGCTGTGTCTGAGCACCCAAGCACCCCTTTAAAATGGGTAGAATGAAGTGAGTCTTTAGGGTAAAGATGGAGGGAAAAAAGATTATGGGATAGGGTCATGGGAGTTGGAAGGGACATCTTTAATGTTCAGATATTTTCAGATGGAATTTTTTAAAGTGAGACGAATATAGCACAAATAATTAGTCTGGAGCTCTGATTTCATATATGTATTATCTATATTGTGTTTGGTACATGTGAACTCTTAATTTTTGTTACTGCTTTATATCCATCTTCTCCTAAATGAGATTTAACTTTCTCTAGCACTTCACAGGACATGCGACACCAGTTTCATCACTAACGTTCACTACTATCAGACCTCCTAATGAGAGCCAACCCTTTGATGGAATTACAGGTCTTTATTTCTTATCTGGAGCAGTCCATGACCGGTTACTTAATGTCTGGTATGTAATCTTTTGGATTTGGGAGGTAACATTACCTTGAAAGGATTGGTCACATTTACATGGTTAATATAAGTGATGAATATGAGATTGGCTTTATTGTATCTAATGTTAGATTTACATTGACTTACAATGAGAAGTTAAGCCTGCCTAAAAATCAGATCTTTATGAGAAAAATTTAAGACTGTTGCATTATAGAACTTCCTCTGTGCTTGTTTAAAGGTACACTAGGCTGAATATTTTTGTGACTGGGCAGTTTAAAAACCTTGAAAATTTTTTTTTTTTAGGAAAATCTCTGATTTTGTTGAAAGAAATGACTACTGGATTAGTTCAGTAATGTCTGTTTGCTGACGGTTTAATACACACATACATAGGTGATGAACTTATGTTAAATAACAGTTTATCGAACTCAGACACTTTCTCCATAAGAATATCTTAGCCCTTTTACTCTTAGGGATACTAGGCTTCACTTCAGCATTATTCTTGGGGGCCATTTTAAACAGAAGTCACCAACCAAAAGCACAGGAGCAAAAAGTGTGGCACTAAGCAGGCTGTGAAAAGAATCCTTAGTGTGAAAGCTGCAGTACAAAGGCAGAGCATCGCCTTGTTTAACCTCATGGGTGTTGGGCTGCTCATAGTCTTCACTGCTCTGTGTATACCTGTTAAAGACCATGAAATCACCGCAAATACTGATTTTGGGGTCTGCAAATAAATTTTAACAAGTAGGCATATTCTCAAATAAGGAATCAACAAACAATGAGGTCATTTATCTGTTTATTTCTGGACTCTGTTTTCTCAATACTACTATGATGTTAATTCTCCTTGCATTAATCTATAAATTCTGAGTGAACCCAGTCAAAATACCAGCTATGTGATTTTAAAATTCAAGTGGAACTGCAGAGCACTTAGAGTGGCCAAAATGACTTTGAAAGAGAAGTTGGAGGACTCACTTCAAGACTTGCAAAGCTGTAGTGATCAAGAAAGTGGCATTGCCATCAAGATAGACAAATGGTCTGTGGAAAAGAAGGTTGTTCGTTGTTTAAGTCTGCCACAAACACGTTAGTGCTTTCTCTTTTCCCATGCAACCATGGTACATGGTAGTGACACAAATATTTTGCTTATTTTTGCCTTTAATTACCTTATTTAGCTTTCAAAAGATGAACTGCTCTTTGGCCCCCTTTTTCCCCCCTCCCAGTGTCTTGCTGTCTAAACCTTGGTTTTATTATCTAGGCAGGTCCGGTCAGAAAACAAAGAGAAGAATGCAGTGATGTCTTTTACAGTTACAGATGAGCCTGTCTATATTGACTTGACTTTGTCAGAAAACAAAGAGGAGGTAAGCGGCTTATTTTTTTTTTTTTGTGAATTTGTTTTTGGACTTCACAAATACTCTTTTTAAATCGGGATTTTGACAATGTGATGGTTCAGGAAAGAGAGAGAATGAAGTAAAACAAAAGTCTTAGACTGCTGGAAGTGAACATTGGGTTCTGTGTTAAGTGCTCATGAAGGGAAAGGCCAGGGCGTGGTGGTGCTTTCAGTGATCCAGACACGCATGCTGCCGGTTCCCTGTTGTCAGCCAATGCACTTGGCAGGAACTTAGTGCCTCTGAACCTCCAGGCTGCATGGTCATTGACTACGGTCTTCATAGTCTAAACTTCTGTTTATAAGCTTGACAACTTGTATTTGAATTGTTCTTTTGATGGCAGTGATAATTTTTAAATTCAAAAGTTGTCCATCCTTACTGTTGTGATTTATCTCTGGTTACTATTTGAAGGGTGGAGAGGGTAGTTGGATTTTCATAAGTAGTTATTAGAGTAGACTGAAGTATATTTTCTATTAGAGTAATGTTACATTTTTGTTTTAGCCTGTCAAGTTAGCTGTTGTTTGCAGAGATGGTCAAGTTCATCTTTTTGAACACATACTAAATGGGTAAGTAAGAAATTTCTCAAGTCAGAAATTTATTTTCTTTCTGTGACTTGCTACTGTTTGTTTATACTCCCACCTCAGCCTTCTTTGCTTTGTTACTTTTCAGTAATGTCATTCTGAAAGCTTTAATTCTTTGTCTGTATGAATACATACATTCCCATGAAAACTTGAGTTTTGGAGTTGTGGCCTGTTTCTTCATATTTCTGGTTAAAGAGGGTGGCTTTTTATGCTGTGTATTTAGTAAATTTTGTTCTAACATAAATTTTAAAAGAAATTGGCTTAGTAGGAAAACTTTGTTGTGAGCTTTGGTGAAGCTTTAATTTCTAACTTTGATAGTGTTGCCCTTGTCACACAGTGGTGGGTCAGTGAATGCTTGTGTTCTGGTGGACAGAGAGGAATGTTGCTGATGTTGTGTATAGTAGTCGTAGAACAGGAATCAGTAAATTATGGCCTGCAGGCTGCATCCAGTAGAGACCATATGTGGCCCCCACCAAAGCAAAAACATTTACTATCGGGCTCTTTATAGAAAGTTTGCCAGCTCTTACCATACGCTGTGAACATGGTCTGAGACTCAGTCAGTGTGCATAATGATGTGAAACTTTAAAATGGTTTCAACTTTTTATTGTCAGTTGGCAGCTTCCCTTGTAGCTCAGTCAGTAAGGAATCTGCCTGCAATGCAGGAGACCCGGGTTCAATTCCTGGGTCAGGAAGATCCCCTGGCGAAGGAAATGGCAGCCTACTCTAGTACTCGTGCCTAGAGAGTCCCATGGACAGAGAAGTCTGGCAGGCTACACTCCACGGTGTTGCAAGTCAGACACGGCTTAGTGACTACACCACCACCACCACTGCCCTTCCTTTTACAATAGGAAGTATGAGAGCAGTATACATTTATTTTAAAACATTCAGGACACATGGATGGTTATAAAACCCAAGTCTCTGGAGCTCCATTGAGTTCCACTCCTTAGAGGCAGCTGTTAACCTTTTGGTGTGTAGCCCTCGAGGCCTTTGTTCCCATAGTCATATGTGTACGTGGAACGTATAACTGAGGGCCCAGAAGAGGGCCACAGTAAGGACTGGGCATTTCTTCTTGGGCAGTAGCCTACCATTAAAGGGTTTTAAACTGATAATTGATGGGGTTTGACCTAAATTTTAAGACATTGCAAAGAGAATAGGCCATAGAAGGGTAATGGCCAAAGCAGAGGCCAAAAATCCTGGCTGGAGATGGTTGTGGAGTTGGGAAACTAGGAAGAGAGAGTTGGAAAGCTAGTGGGATGCTTAGACTTGGAATTATTTATGGAGGATGTGTACTTACCGGTGATAAGATGTCTGTGGTGTGAGTGTGTGTGGCTGAGATACAGGGATGGATAAGGTTGTTGGAGGCAAAAGGCTTAGGACTGAGGCGGGGGGGCGGTGTCAGAAGGATCATCCGTCTGCACGCCATGTGTGGAAGTCACCGGTGGAAGTCACCAGGAAGGGAATTCTTCAGCAGAATTGTTGGACAGAATGACAGTGAGCCACTCACATCTTAAAGAAGGGCTGAGTGATCCAGAGGCCACAGGATTAGCATTAGCTGGTGACGACAATTTCAGTGGTTTTAGAGATGGTGGAAGAAGAGACTGCTTGTAGTGAACGTTAGTGAAGAACAAGGTGCACACTTAAGTCATGGCGAAGGGTCCTGGCACAAGGTGAGGGGAGCTCTGAAGTTGAGGATTTAATTTCATTTATATTTTACTGACTGTTTTGCCCTGGAAGTGTGTTGCAGAGGTCATGATGAGTGTTCGGAGATTGGAAGCGTTTAGAGATGGGCCTGAGGGGAGTAGGGGTGTGGACAGAGCCATTTGGGTCTGAAAGCTCATGGTGGTGAGAGAGCACTTGGAAGCTTGGGGCCTTTTGTGGGGATAGAGCAGGTGTACCTCATGGCAGATTTTGGTGGTGAGGTCTTGAATGTTGGCAGGGTGGGGACAGATGACAGAAACAGTGGCGCTCTGGGGACCCTCTCACTCCTGGTGCTGACATGGAGGCCAGTGGAGGATCCCATTTCTTTACTTGACACCAGCTTCAAAGAATTAGTGTGAAATGCTATCTCACATTTTCTTTTTTTATATTTAATTAATTTATTTTTGGGCTGCACTGGGTCCTCATGGCTTTGTGCGGGCTTTCTCTAGTTGTGGTAAATGGGGGCTACTCTTCTCGTGGTGTGTGGGCTTCTCATCGTGGGGGCTAGTCTTGTGGTGGTGTGTGGGCTTCTCATTGTGGTGGCTGCTCGTTGCAGAGCATGGGCTCTGTAGCGTCCCGGCTTCAATAGTTTTGGCTCCCAGGCTCTAGAGCACAGGCTCAGTAGTTGTGGTTCATGGGCTTAGTTGCTCCTTGGCATGTGGGATCTTCCCAGATCAGGGATTGGATCCATGTCCCCTGTATTGGCAGGCAGGTTCTCACCCACTGCGTCACCAGGGAAGTCCTCTTTTCACATTTTCTTATCTATTTGTTTTTCCATTTCTAGGTACTGCAAAAAGCCTTTGACTTCGAACTGTACAATTCAGATAGCAACACCTGGGAAAGGCAAGAAATCAACACCAAAACCTATCCCTATTTTAGCAGCTGGTTTCTGCTCAGACAAAATGTCATTGTTGCTCGTATATGGCAATTGGTTTCAGCCCACCATTGAGCGAGTGGTACGTACATGCTCCTGAAGTAAAGTAGTGTAACATCAGTACATCTCTGTAGATGATGATTGTGAAAGGGTACACTGTGCTTATTGGAATACTTAAGATGTCATATATTTCCCTTTAACTGAGGGACCTTTCAGTGGGTGGTTTATTTTAACTTGTGAGAGCTTTGGTTCTACAGTTGATCCTTAAACAACACAGATTTGAACTGTGTGGGTCCACTTTTACATGGCTTTTTTCAATAGTAAGTACTGTACTACTACACCATCCAAGGTGGTTGAATCCACAGTTGCCAGAACTATGGATACATTATAAGTTATAAGTGATGAATTTTCGATTGCATGGAAGGTTGGCGCACCTAGGCTCTGCATTGTTCAAGGGTCACCGATGTAATTTTACTTAACTCAGTATATCCAAAATAATATTTTAATCCCGAGTTAATATAAAACATTATTTGAGATGTTTTACTCTCCTTCCTTTACTTGGTATTATGTCTTTGAAGTCTGGCATGTATTATTCACTTGTAAGCACATACCACTTTGGGCTAGTCACATTTCAAGTGCTCAGTAGCCACAGGTATGGGTGAATGTTGCCCAGTTACCCAAAAGATAAATAAGATTTCATGGTAATACCACACATTGAATATTCCAAGTAGAAATGTGTTGGTGGGGCAATGATTTAAAATTTTTGATTACAAAAGTTTCTTGAGGACTTCTGGTATGTAATTATGAGCATATCCAGTAGATGAGGCTGTGAGAAGGCGGTGGCTTCTCTTGTTGCAGAGCGTGGGCAACATGGGTGAGAGAATATTTCTTGCTCAGGCAATCTGTTGTTGATTCGATTTAAAACTATTTACTTACTTTTAAAAAACATAATACATGGATATGATATAAAAAAGGGGAGAGAAGTGTTAAGCTGTGAACATAAGTCTCTCACCATATGTGACTCCTTTAATAATCCCACTCTCCAGATGCAGCCTGTTACCTGTTTGCTTTATGTCTTTCAGATATTGATTGATAATGTGGATATAGGAAATTACCTATAACTTTAAAGCCTTGTAGATACATAGGGGTTTTGCTGCATAAACTTAACTGTTTATTACTGTATCAGGACATAGAAATTCACCTTTGAGCCACTGCTTGTCTTTGACTAGCCTGTGGAAGGATAGCAGTAGGAAATTTTAGAGTAGGACAAGTCTTTTTTAGCAGATTACTCTTTACAAGGGCAATGAGCTGATAATATTTTCTTTAAAACTTGTTAGATTTAAAATCTCAATCTTTTGAAGGTGCACATATGAAAACTTAGAGCAGTTCATAACTAAGGAAAGTAGACATTATGTTTGCTATCTTCAGAGTTTATCCGTTTTCCTCAAATGCCCCCAGTCTGAATGATGATCAGTCTGAGTGACCAGGAGTTTTTTCTGGAAACCTTCTATACCTTTTTGTATTTTTATAAATATGCACAAGTAGGCATTTCTTTTTCACTTTATTCTTACTCCCAATTACTCTGTTTAACAGTTTTTTTCCCCCCTCTTCCACCTTCTGTCCCCCTTGAAAATCCCGTCCCCAGGCTTTGAATCCCAAAGAACCTCATATGTGTTTAATAAGAGATATTTCAAACTGCTGGGCCCCAAAAGTAGAAACAGCTATAACAAAGGTGAGTGCATTGTATATTAGAAGTTAAGAAAAAAGATATTTGAATTGAATCATTATGTAATACTATTTTAGACTTTAAATATTATCTTTATTTGTGATCTTGTCTTAACTTTGTGGGATTAGGTGTTAGATATCAATATTGTAAAACTTTATTCATTTCTGTGTTCTTAATTTGTTGAATGAATCAGTGGATAGGTGACTAGAAGTTGAAAACCTTGGATTTAATTCTTCCTCCTCTATCCCCCCATGCAGTATCACTGAATAAATATCAGATTTGTTGATAAATTATTTTTATCAGTTTCTGTACTTAAAAAGCACCATAACTTTGTTGAGAGGATTGTTGTATTTCAGGGTGAAATAAAACTTGAATCCGTGATGGGGCTGGAATTAAATACCATATATAAGAGCGTTATTGTGATGCTCTATTTTGAATATAATGTGGCATCTACATGTAGACTTGTGTTTGGCAGTCTAATGACCAAGATATGCTATGATGACATCCATACGGTTTCGCTTCTGGCTGAGTTTCAGAGATGACACCTTTCTCTTGGCTGTCTGAGCATTTCTGGCAAAGATCAATTATTGAAGGTAGTAGTAAAAGGGACAGCTTCACTATTAACATTTTTAAGTCAATGTGTCATTAGGTAATAGGTAGATTTTTGTTTTTCTTGATTCTTTCTCTTACCTGGTGTTGAAAGCTTTAAAACCATGAATGTTCAGATTGTACTTAAATGCCCATATTCAGTTAAAATGTACCTTTAATTCATATCCTATTGAGTTAGTTGTATTAAACTTTTCAGTAGAAAAACCTTTTAAAATCTGTTAGTTTTCTCACTGGGGATAAATGTTACAAGGACTAAAGACATAATTTCCTTTGTCACATGCTTCCTATTCCTGTGTAACAGGTGAGGACACCAGTGATGAATTCTGAAGCAAAAGTTCTGGTGCCCGGGATACCTGGTCATCATGCAGCTGTCAAGCCTCCTCCTCCACAGACCAAGGAAGTAGAGAGCAAGAGGAAATTGGGGGAAAAGGAGGTAATACAATCCTTCTGACCATGTTTTAGTTTGAAATTTAAGATGACTTGGGAGAATCTAATGAATGTATTGGAAGGAGCCAAAGCTGAAGACTTCAGAAAATGGAGAGGACAAAACTCTGTTAACTAAAGAGGGTGCTCTTCTGGCCATGTGTTAATTTTTAGCTGTATAAGGTAATTGTGGTTTAAACCAGGACTTGCTGTGATGATTTTCATTGGGTTTCGCATGTTGCTGAGTTCCAATGATGCCTTTTCTCTTGGCTGTCTGAGCATTCCTGGCTGGTTTAGGGCCAGTTAGTCTTTAAAAGTGATCATCGTTATAATCTTTTAAAGCACTTATAAGTTTCATTCTTTTGCAACTTTTAAAACCCTCTTATGGTTTACTCTTCTTGTCAATGAAAAGTCCTCTTTTTTGTCTTCCATTCACTTGTCACTCTTATCTAAATAATCTAAAATTTTAACTGTTTTATCGTTAGAGAAAGAATGTTATGTTTCTTTACCTGATTTTAAATGTCTAGCTTTATTCATAAAAATTATTACTCAATAACGTGGTATCTGTATGTAAAAATAATGGCCAACTCTCTCTAGCTTGGCCTGGATACAACCCTTTAATTTCATCCTACCTTTTAAAAATTGTTTTTCGTAAAACATATCCCAGACAGGAGGCTTTACCAAAGCATATTTGTTTGTTTTGGTAATAATAGATCATTTGTATTTTGATTCATTTACCAAGGGGCTGGCAGAACATAGTTGTTAGATTTGCTTTCAGAGGGATTGGTTAAGTACAAGTCAGTTTCTGTAGCAAATAAAAAGGAAAATAGGAAGACATCTTATAAATTTGGGGGAGAATCTGTGCTCTTTCGATAATATTTGTTAGCAAGAGATTTGAGGTTGATGGCAAGAGAAGGTTATACTACGGGGAAGCTTTTATAGAAAACTATAGAAGGGGGAAATTATAGGTTTTTTCTTAGGCTCTAGTAATCAGATGTCAGACCCTTCTCTTTTTTGAATCTTACAGAGGGATTTTTATGAATTAAATTCTCAAATTGTGATTTTTCAGGTTTTTTCTCCCCCCCCTAAAATCTGTGAACGTGGACTGTAGATGTTACACTCGTGTGCCGCATTGGCTTTATGGTGATGAGATTCTATTGGAATGAGAAAGAGCATGTTTGTGTTTTTCAGTGTTGAGGTGTAAATCAGTTAGAGCTTTTTGTCTCCTGAGACATAAACACAGTAATTTGACCAAACTGGTTTAGGTCTTGTCTGGTGCAACATTAACTGGTCATTTATATTCTGTAGGTTAGCATTGAAGAACGCCTGGGAGCCCTGGATATAGCTTCAAAAAAAAAAGAAAAGGACAACCTTCCACAGACAAATAGTTTTCCAGTTCTCCTCACACAGGGCTTAGAAAGTAATGATTTTGAAATTCTAAATGTAAGTATTATAGCAGTTTTTAAAGGAATAAGATGGTTAATTTTTCTTAGAAGGCAATTGACAGCACATTTACAGAGTGAATAGTCATGTACTGTCTTGAATTTACTGTTTTGTGAGTTTAGTCAAATGTCTGTCTCTTGGTGGCACTATACAGACAGTCACCAACCTACAAAGGGATTGAATTGAGTTATTTTGAACCTGGAATGCATTTTCTCATAGAAATATTGTTGTGACTTGTTACTGGGTTCTTAGGCTTTAGTTCACAAAAGCCTTTATAAACGTTGTGTAGCTGAATTATAATACTCAGCATTCTAGATCACAATTTATATTTTTTTCTGTAGGAAAATGCGTTCCTGAGTTTTTACTCTGGATTCCAGAAACTTATTTCCCCCTGGCCGTGAGAGGGGGCGGTGAGGTGGAACCTTGGCAATGGATAGGAGGTTTGAGGGAAAAATTCAAGAGGGTTGGGGGTATATAAAAGGGAGGCATTTGCTATTTTTGTGTTTGTAAGTTGGTGACTGCTTGTATGTTGCTTAATTCGGTCCTCTTAAATTCCAGAATTTGAAAGTGGTCTGTAGAGAAAATTTAAGTGTAAAAAAAAAATGGACTTAAGCACTACCTGATTAGATTAAAGCAGGTTTCCATTTGCTCAGCGCATTTGTTATTAGTGACTCTTGGTGCCACTTAGTATAGATGTGACTTGAATAGGCAACCCATGAATAGTGTTTCTCTGCTTTATATTTTGATCTAAATGGGAATGTCCTATGTTTAAGGTGATTTTGTAAAATGAGGGGGGAAACCAGACATATGTGAAAACCTGAAATCACTTTCAAAACAGTTTGTGAGCGTATGTATCTTGGGAGATCGATTTTAGTCTAACATGGTGAAGAAACCTCGGTGAGGATTTGGTGAAAAATAAGCTACAGAAAACAGTGTTTTAAAAAAATATAACTTATTTGCCATCATAGCTTACTTAATTGTGCTTTGAAAAATTCCTTAGTAGTACAAGTGAATCAGTTATCATTTTTTTTTTTTTAAAGAAACATCTCGTAATAGTACAATGGGCCACAGTGAACCCATCACTCAGTTTCAAAAATTATCAACACTAACCAACCTGTTCTTGTTTTATCTGTTTGCCATGCCCCTCCCCAGATTATAGTGAATCAAATTTCAGACCTATTATTTATTTCAACCACAAATATACCCCTGTTCAACTCTGACAATAGCAATTCCTTTTAAAAACATAACCACAATCTGTTATCACCTAAAAAAAGGAAATGATGATTCCTTAAAATTATCAAATATCCAGTTAATATTTACCTCTGGCTGATTATCTTGTAAACTTTTATTTTTTCTCTTTCTTTAAAACTATATTCCAACAAAATCCACACTTAGGGAAATATTGGTCCCTTGGATTTAATAAAAAATTAAAGCTGCTTTCTTGAAATGGCACTGTTAAGATAATGAAAAGGCAAGCCATAGGTTGGCAAAAAAAAGCGACTTATGTATCAGACAAAAAACTTACATCCAGAATTTATAGAACTCTTTTAACTTATTTGTGAGACTCAAATAAAAACCAATTGGTAAAGGTGTGAACAGATATTTCACAGATACTCCAATGGCCAGTGAGTGCATATAAAGGTATTAAACATCATTAATCATCATAAATGCAAATTAAAGCCACAATGAGATGACAGCTACCTGTCCGTTACGATTTATTAAAAGTTAAACAGCAGTACTGTCCGTTGGGGAGTATGCAGAGTAACTGAAACTCTCATGTCTTGCTGGTGGGAGGTAAAATAGTACACCTGCTTTGGAAAACAGTTTGGCAGTTTCTTAAGGACACATCTACCACAAGAATGTGCCATTCTGTCCTTAGGTATTTACCACAAGAACCAGTGTCATACAAAGACTTGTACAGGAATACCTGCCCCAAGCTGGAAAGAACTCTCCACATGTGAAGGGATAAACAAACTATTATCTAGCAGTGTAAGGAATGGGTATTGCTTCATCAACAACATGGATGAATCTCAAACTTACGCTATGAGAAAGAAGCCAGGCAAAAAAGTACATATAGCTTGCTCTCAGTTATATAAAAATTCTAGAAAATGCAAACCAAATATATACTTCAGTAGTTGCCTGAGGGAGGTGGGTTGAAGGGAAAGCTAGAAGGTAAAGAGTCCAAGGAGTAAATGTCCTGATAACTTGCCGACTATACTTGTCTGATAGCCATAAGAAATAGTGCATTCTTCATTTAATCCCAACCTTTATTTGCTAAAATTCAGTTGGTTCTTCATTGTGTGGTTTTTAAGATCATTTTTACTGACAGTATTTCCTGTAGTGTCCTTAGTTTCTGAGTATGCTTATTTATATTTTTTTTCCCCCCTCACAGAAAGTACTTCAAACTAGGAATTTAAACTTAATAAAGAGAACTGTATTAAGGATGCCCCTGCATGCTGTTATTCCGTTGTTGCAAGAGGTAACTGAGTACACTTTTCATTCTAAGGTCCTAATGCTGTGACTCGAAGATGAAAATCCAGACATGGATTTGCAGTATGTAAGCGAGCAGGGTGCTTAAGAGTGGGTGATAGATGACCACTAGATCTCCTCAGCCAAAAGTTTCCTAACCTAGATTTTTTTCTATATATTTTAAAAATTGAGATATAATTTACATACCTTTAAAGTGTACAGTGTTGTATAGTATATTATAGACTGTACAACTGCCGCACCAAAAGAAAGCCTGTACCCATTAGTCACGTCCCATTTGTCCTTACTCCCCAGTGTCTGGCAACCGCTAATCTATTTTCTGTCTTTGTGTCTGTTTTGGACATTTCATTCATAAATCCTAGCCTAGATTTTTATCAGATAATTACTGTTATTTTAGGAGTGTATTCCTAGATGATGTTAAATTGGTCAAAACATTTAGGAGTTAGGAAACAAGAATAATGATTTCCTAATATGGCTGTTCTTTTCCTTTGGTTCTCTGGATGTGTTTTCGTGTGAATTGATGGGAGATTGGCTGGCTCTGAAGTACTGTGACTAATACTGTTTTTCTTTTCCTCAGCTTACAAAGAGATTACAAGGACATCCTAATAGGTAAGACGTTTGGGCAACCTAAATTGCTTTGATATTATAAATATTTTAAATGTGATTGTTTAATAACAGCAATGTCTTACAGCATGTTACTACATAGTAGGTAGCCCGAAATTTTAATAAAACTCTTTTAAGTGTGAAATATTGATCTCTGCACTTACTTTAAATTGAATGATTCTTATTTCCAAGATTGTATTAGAGTTTTTTTCCTTTCTTTTAGAAAACAACGCAGGCCATTTAGTGGATTAATTTTTAATGATTTAGGCCTAATCATGATGTGTAAAACTGGCCATTTGTAGAACTTGTTCAGTCTCTGGTAGTTGCTAAAAGACACTATAAGGAAACAATTTTATATAACTAAATCTTACGAGTCATCTTTTGTTAATTTGATGATTAAACATTTAGATAGGATGTTGATGGGCTTCCTCAGGTGGTGCCAGTGGTAAAGAACCCGCCTGCCAGTGCAGGTAGATGTAGGAGATACAGGTTCAATCCCTGGGTCAGGAAGATCCCCTGGAGGAGGGCATGGCAACCCACTCCAGTATTCTTGCCTGGAGAATCTCATGGACAGAGGAGCATGGCGGGCTACAGTCCATAGGGTCGCAAAGAGTCAGACACGACTGAAACAGCTTAGCACACACGCAGGGGATGTTGATTTCTCAAATATATTAAGCTTGTACTATGGAATCAAGATTGCCGGGAGAAATATCAATAACCTCAGATATGCAGATGACACCATCCTTATGGCAGAAAGTGAAGAGGAACTAAAAAGCCTCTTGATGATAAGTGAAAGTGAAGAGTGAAAAAGTTGGCTTAAAGCTCAACATTCAGAAAACGAAGATCATGGCATCTGGTCCCACCACTTCATGGGAAATAGGTGGGGAAACAGTGGAAACAGTGTCAGACTTTATTTTTCTGGGCTCCAAAATCACTACAGATGGTGAGTGCAGCCATGAAATTAAAAGATGCTTACTCCTTGGAAGGAAAGTTATGACCAACCTAGATAGCATATTCAAAAACAGAGACATTACTTTGCCAACAAAGGTCCGTCTAGTCAAGGCTATGGTTTTTCCTGTGCTCATGTATGGATGTGAGACTTGGACTGTCAAGAAGGCTGAGCACTGAAGAATTGATGCTTTTGAACTGCGGTGTTGGAGAAGACTCTTGAGAGTCCCTTGGACTGCAAGGAGATCCAACCAGTCCATTCTGAAGGAGATCAGCCCTGGGATTTCTTTGGAAGGAATGATGCTAAAGCTGAAACTCCAGTACTTTGGCCAGCTCATGCGAAGAGTTGACTCATTGGAAAAGACTCTGATGCTGGGAGGGATTGGGGGCAGGAGGAGAAGGGGACGACAGAGGATGAGATGGCTGGATGGCATCACTGACTCGATGGACGTGAGTCTGCGTGAACTCCGGAAGGTGGTGATGGACAGGGAGGCCTGGCGTGCTGCGATTCATGGGGTCGCAAAGAGTCGGACACAACTGAGCGACTGATCTGATCTGATGGCATCATCAGTGTCTATAATATATTTTTTCTTTTCTAAGTTGTTTTTCCTGATAGACTCCATTAGACTTTGGAGCTCACAGAGGATAGTTGAAGAGTTCATTAATTAGGGCCTGACTTACATTTGTGGCCCATGTTTGTCTTCATGCTGGTTTGGAAATCTTTTGCTGTTTGTACCTTATGATGAATAGATGGGCTCAGATACATGAGCATAAAATGCAGTGTCAACTGAGCCCAGTTTAGTGCCTTGGTATCAGCTAATTATGAAGTAAAACATTAGTTTTATATCTGGAATTGAATTATTTTTAGAGGAAGGGGTTTTTGTCCTGTTACCTAGTCCATCTTACTCCCCTCTCCCTTCCCCAAGAGATTCCTATATTACACAGACCTCAAATAGACCCAGTGAAAGGATGAAAGGACTGTCATATTCAATAGTGGTTGACAATGGCACCCCACTCCAGTACTCTTGCCTGGAAAATCCCATGGACGGAGGAGCCTAGTAGGCTGCAGTCCATGGGGTCGCTAAGAAACGGACACGACTGAGCGACTTCACTTTCATGCATTGGAGAAGGAAATGGCAACCCACTCCAGTGTTCTTGCCTGGAGAATCCCAGGGACGGGGGAGCCTGGTGGGCTGTCATCTCTGGGGTCGCACAGAGTCGGACATGACTGAAGCGACTTAGCAGAGTCATTTTCTAGATCTTTATAACTCTGTTGTATTTACTTTTGGATTTGTGAATGTTAGTTGATTTGTTGTTTGTTTGTTGTTTTTCAGTGCTATTTTAATGGTTCAGTGGCTAAAATGTGTGTTAACGGTCCATGCATCCTACTTATCCACAGTAAGTCTGTTCGTTTGGAGTTGAATAGTTTGGATTTGCTAAGGATTATAAAGTGATGGCTTAACAAAAACCATCTGCCCTTTGACTGTCAGCCGCTTCTTTTAAAGGTTTTGTTTTTTCCCAGGTGCAGTATCATACTGTCATTGTTGTTAACTTTTGTAAACCGGTCTTTTGTTGACCCAGGTTTTAGAAGTAGTATATATTCTGTAGAGAAGCTTGAAAAATGCAGAAAGGAGAAAAGTTACATAGGAGCCTTCAGATGTTTTTTTATATACACAACCTGTTTAGCAAAATTATCTTTACATTGTATGTATCTCTCCACCTCCTGCTAAAAAGCTTAGTAACTTTTAAAAGTTCATATCCCCCGTGTTAACATTTCTGTTGTACATTGCCTCAGGAGGCTAAATGGGTAGTTTGTGATAAAAATTATATAAATATTTAATACCTGACGTTTCGCTGGGGCTACTGTCAGCTCCTTATTACCTGTACAGATGTAAGGGAGGGAGTGTAAAATCTTAAAGCAGCACCAGAAAAAAAAAATAGTTCTATATCTCATAATAGAAGTTGTGTTATTACCACATCATTAATTCAGAAATGAATAAACTAGAAATAAAATCATGCAGTTGGCATTTTCCTCCTTTTATTTGATTATCTAGCATCTTTCAGTAGGTTTTCTTGAAAGATTTTAATGGAGAGTTGAAAATTCTTAATTGCTGTTTAAACTATAGCTCTTCCTTTCTTAACACAGTTTCACTCAATTCTTGCCTGATCACTGTCCCTTGTTCTCAGGCTCCTTTTCCTTCAGGAGTTTGAGATAGGAAAGGCTACTGGATAACCTGTTTTGAGTTTGGCAGTTCATTCTCTGTATGTCTGTGGTTATCTCTGTCAGTGAGTAAAAATGGGGGAAGAGACAGGAAACAGAATGCATATTGGTTTTCCTAGCTTACAGAAGCCTTGGGAGATTGGGGGGTGGTGGTTGAGTGGCATGGTGATGGGAATGGAGAGATCACCACAAGCATAGTACAGCATTTACTTTGTGACCTTGTTGAATTGCTTAGAGGTGAAAAGAGCCTTAGGAGGACTTGAAGTGAATCCCTTCTGGATTCAACCCTTCAGTTATAACTACGGAATGGTAGTTGTGTAACGTAGGTCAGGGCAGAATAGACTGTGGAAGTACAGTATGGGGTAGGCTCTGCAGCCCAAAACAGTCCTTTTTCCTCAGAGAACAGTGCTTTTCTTCCACCTTGCCTTAATTTCTTCCTTATCAGGTATCTTTAAGCACTTTCTCTTAAGTCAAAGATTGCTAGGCATGGGGGCTTTAGTAATGTACACACACTCATTTTCACTGTTTAAAAATTTAACATTTGAATGAAATACTCTTATTTACTTTAGTGTCAGATAGGAGGGCAAGTAAAGGCTAGTTAAAGGGCAAAGAGTAGGGTCCCTATTTCTACAGCTCTGGAGGGACGAATAAAATAATTTCCTGCTTTAATTTCTGAAGCATAAGTCAGAGGAAGTATGTTTAACAGGAAGTATGTTTGAAATACTCTAAGGTCAGCTTTGTAGTCTGTCACTCTGTCCAGTGGGTCTCTGGAAGCTCTGAAAAGCTTCCTCTAGCTACTGGGACCTAATGGTAGAGGTTGATCCTGTGATATCATCAGAGAGGAAGTTTCAGAGTGAAGTCCTTTTTAAGAAAAATGTGGTTGAGGGTACTTTTTATTTAGTGTCTCCTTTATATTGATGTTCTCAAAAATAATATGATCAGCACAAAGAGGCCCCAGCCTGCAGTTTGTCTTGCCTTGCAGTTTCTCCTGACCTTGTATCATTCTTTTTTAAAAATGTATTATTTGTTTTTGCCGTTAGTACAGTAAAGGCATCTGAAAGTTTGAGATTTTGCTAGGCTATGTGACAGGCTGCCACTGCCGCTAGAAGTGCAAGCATTTGCTTGGGGCTGAATCTGCAGGCATATGTGAGCATGATTTATATATTTGTTATCTATGTTTTGTTATGATAGTGTCAAAGTATCTTTTTTATTGTCGTCTTTCTGTAGTTGCCTGACTTGGTACCCCAGCTGGGGACCCTGTACCAGTTAATGGAAAGCAGAGTAAAAACTTTTCAGAAGCTCTCCCACCTTCACGGAAAGCTTATCCTTCTAATCACACAAGTGAGTAGATCAGATTGTTTTGTGCCAAACATTTGAATGTGAGAGTAATGGAGAGAGGAATAAGGATTGTTTGCCTGGCTGTTGAAAGTGCCCCATTTCAGTTAAAACAAAGACTGGTAGATGAAGACCTAATTTTTAACTAGGCAGTGCTATGTATTTGATAGTAAGTAAGCTTTGTTGTACTTGAGTCAACTTTAGCTCGTCACCATCAATGTTTGAACTTAATATAGTTAGAGTGGTTGTGGTGCTGTGAGCAAGAGTTGCAGGGTATTGCTGCAGCTTTTGGTCACAGAAGGAAATCTTAACCTGAGAAGCATTTTCAGAGTAATTACACAGAGTAATTCTTTCTTGGATTTGATGCACTTGCCTTTTGCCTGATATTTGAACTGCATCATGTTAAGGTCATCCATTTCATGGATGAGGGTGAGGGTGAGTTTACTGTTGGGGAGGTTGTGTGATACTTGAGATAAATTTACATTCCACTTCACAATAGCACTTGATTGTCTTTCAGGTTACAGCGTCAGAGAAAACAAAGGAAACGACTTGTCCTGCTCAGAAGGCAAAGTTGGTGTATGAAGAAGGTAAGGACTTAGGGTATATGCTTAACAATTCATTTTCACATTGGCTCAACTCTGCGACTTGTGAGTAAGATCGTGCTTTGGCACACCTTCCCTGATAAAACGGACAAGCCCTTGGCGAAACCGGCAGAAATGTGATCAAATGAAAGAGAGGGCACAAATAGAGTAACAAAAAAGAGCATCAGGTATGGAAGAGATTTAAATAGAACACCATGAACAGCCATGCACATACAGAAAACCTGGATGGTATAGGTAATTTCTTGGGAAGCTTCAGTGACCAAATTGACTTAGAGAAACCTTGAAGTAATAGTTTTGAATTTACTTAATCAAAATCTTTCCTCACAAGGTACCAGACACAGGTTTTATAAATGACTTTTATTAGTCTTTTAAGGAACAAGTCATTTTTGTCATATATGAACAGTTCAGGCATTTTATGAATCAGAACCAGAAAAATGTAGTCAAAATAGCATTTTAGGCCATCCTCAAATATCCTAAGTAGCAGATTAATTATAGAAGTAAAATCATGTTTCATTGTCAAGTAGAATGTATTTAAAGATTATAACATGATTTAGCGTCAAGAAACCTTATCACTGTAGTTATTACCACATTAACAGATTACCATGAGCACTATATATTAAGCAGCCTAGGATTTTAAGTAAGGGAGTTTCCTTAATAAATCTACATCAGACATAAGGTTTAGAAGCATTCCCATAAAGTCATTAACAAGACAATAGTGTACCTTTTATTACTTCTGGATATCCTGCCTTATACTTTATGAAAGAAATGAATTCTAGAACATTGGACCTTGCAGTTGTTTTTCTTCTCCACATAGAAAATACAGCAGAATCTGCAGTTGCATTGTTATTAAGATACGCAAATAGGCAAGCTTACTGGATACCAAGATCTAGCAAAAAAGGAATTGGTAGCATTATTATGTCCCAGTAATTGTATGTCCATAATGTCCCATTCAGAAAATGTATTAGGAAAAAAGATCCCTTTCACAGCAGCATCCAAAACTATCTAGAAATACCTCTAAAAAATGAAGCAAAACCTTTATAGAGAAAGCTATAAAACATAACTGAAGAACATAAAAATGTACCTGAATTAATTACACTTCTTGTGATCCCACCTTTCCTCCCCCCTTTTGTTGAGATATAATTGGCATAACATTGTGCTTCTTTTAGAAGTAGAACATAATCCTTCTTAGATGGAGGACAGCTAAATACATTTCTAAAAGTAAATTCAGGAGTCTGATTCCATTTATTAGCTTTCAGTGCTATGCTCTTTGCTTTGATCACAAAATTAAAACTAGGTTTCCCTCTTCTTACAGAATCTTCTGAAGAGGAATCTGATGATGAAATAGCAGATAAGGATTCTGATGTGAGTAATTTGTTTCCTGGTACATAAACATGCCTTATATCCTTGTACTCTGTAAGACTGAGGCCTTCAATCATGCTTTCTTTGCTTACTATTTCCACCAGGATAATTGGGATGAAGATGAGGATGAGAAAGCAAGTGAAAAAGATGAGGATGTTGATGAAGAGAATGAAGAGGAAGAAGGGGATGATGAAGACAAAGATGAAGAAAATGGTGAGGACAGAGATGTGGCAAGTGAAAAGGAATTAAATGGAGATTCTGATTTAGATCCTGAGAATGAAAGTGAAGAAGAATGAACAGAAAAGAACAGGCCAAATGAACTGTGTAAACTGGCTCACCTTACCCACTGCTGCCGAGTTCTCCTGGGGAGGGTTGTCTCTGACAGATGCCAAGGACCGCTGCACATTTCCAAATTCCTAATGGTGGTTCCTATGCCACTTTGCTGTCCTGAACACCCCAGACCTAACTGTGTAAATAAGAGAGTTTCATTCAAATGTTAATAAACTTTACACAGTAAATAGACACATTTTCTGCAATGTACTGACATGAGTGTCCAATATATGGTATATTTTTATAATATAATATCTTCGTATGATTGGTTATGCCAAGGATTGACATAAATGAAAAGACATTTCCCATGTAAGGGTTCAAGAACTGGACTTTAATGAAGGAGTCAGCTCCTGTCTCAGGTTGGTATCTTTCATCACGTCCTGATACGAAGCAGCACTAGTGAAACAGTTTGGTACATTTTCATAAAACATGAAGGGATAAACTAAAAACGAGTAAAAATGATTGTGATTAAAAATAAATAAATAAAATCACCAGTTTTCCTGGCTTCTCAACTGTGGTAATCTGATTTGAATCAGATTGAATATTTGGAGTGCTTCCCCAAAACAACCACTTATTTTTCAAGCTGTCATGTGAAATATTTTTTTAAAATACACAGAAATCATGATGATTAAAAAGTAAAGAATTAGCCATATTAAGGATTTTTCTTGACTGCAGGTTGCCTGTAAAGAATCATCAGTGTATGGATTTAGAAGTGCTCATTACCCGCAACTTTTTAAAAGATTCAGTTACAGCTGCTTTTGAAGAGGTTTTCATTTTTATTTAAACTACTAATGGATCAAAGAACAATTGTTTATTTTTTTCTCTTTGGTTTTAGATATTAATGATAACCTTGTTGGAATTTTTTTCCAAAGAAAATATTTTTATAATTCCGTAATTTAATGTGTTCCTTTTCATCATCCACTCTTGGCAGTGTTAGGCTATGTTTACCTTAAAATAAATCTGACTCAAGATTTTTTATGTATGTATAAAGAAGTATTTTGTGTGCTACAAAAGCCTTTTCAAATTATCAGTAATTTTTTTTTTTTAAAGAATGAGCCAGTATTTGCTCAGTGCTCTGTAGGGAACATGCAGATGGAAGCTCAGCTCTTAAGAAAGGGCTGGGGAGATGGGTTTATTTTTCCCACCTGTGAATATGTAAAACATAAAACCATTATCTCTGAGGGACTTCTCACTTCGGTGGCAGATTTCCGTGCTCAACTAGTAGAGTTGGAGCCATACAAGCATCTTGGGAAAGTTAGAGTCAGCTACTGGTGTAATGTATAGTTATATTTGTCTATAAATGGAGCTGTTTATGGCAATTTAATACCATTCTCTTTGTAAAGTGAATAAATATTCATCTTTACCCAGTGCTTGTCTTGTGGTGTATGTAGGGGGACACAGCCACAGGTTTGGGCTTGTGGTGTGAAGGTTTTTTAAAAAAGGATCTTGTTCCACGAGCATTAATAGGCACATGCTTTCAAGGCTTTTTGGATAATCTAGAATTTGTATCAAAGTGAAGAAACCAAGAACTTTCAGAAGCCAGTGGTGGTTCCTTGATCCAGTCCCACCTGGCTGGGCCATGCTCCTGCAGACAGAGGCTGCTGTGATGGTCAAGGGTGCATGTGGTCATGCGTCAGGCCCTGCTCAGTGGTCTGAGTCAGATTTCCTCTCTGCCCGACTACCTAGAGAACTGTGGTGGATGCTCACTATTTCTTGTTTTAGACAAATCCAGAGTTAAGTCCCAAACTTACTAAGACTGTTTCCTAGTTTGAGAGTATTCCGCTCCTAATCCAGTCAAGAGTTTTGAGGATGTGGTGGTGTCTTTTTTTTTTTTTTCCGAGATTAATATTTCTTGGCTTTTTTATTTTGAAAAATTATCCCTCTGCCCTTGATCAAATCAAGGATCACATACTGTATTTGGTTGTCATTGCTTTGTTAGTCCAGAATATCCTCCCTTGTGTGTTTCATGATTTTGATATTTAAGTAAGTCCACATAATTTAAGCTGTGTTATAGAATGTCCTACATGCCCTTATAGAAGGTCCTTATGATTAGATTCTTGTTTAAATGTTTTTGGTGAGAAAACTAAATAGGTGACAATATTTGAGATTAATTTGTAAAAATTAATTCTGGGTATGGATGAGTGTATTTGATGAAAGTAGATGTGAGGCTCTAGGTTTGGGACTTTTGAAGCCCTTATGAGGGTTGGAAATGGGATCTATGTAGTGAGATCATTTTGGGTACATTGATATATATGTATATATTTTATATGTATTTACACACATGAAGAAGTGAAGTCGCTCAGTCGTGTCCGACTCTGCAACCCCATTGACAGTAGTAGCCTACCAGGCTCCTCCGTCCATGGGATTTTCCAGGCAAGAGTACTGGAGTGGGCTGCCATTTCCTTCTCCAGGGGATCTTCCCAACCCAGAGATTGAACCTGGGTGTCTTGCATTGTAGACAGAAGCTTTACTGTCGGAGCCACCAGGGAAGCCTGGCTGTTACAATTCTTGTGGAAGTGAATTCTCAGCATGTACATTTAATCACAACATACTGATCGCCTACTCTGTCAGGGATTATTTAGTTGCTTGTTTATTGTCATTCAGTTACATGATACAGAGCTGACATTCTATCAGAAAAGTACAGGGACTTTCCTGGTGGTCCAGTGGTTAAGAATCCACCTGCCGGTGCAGCGAACACAGGTTCAGTCACTGCTCCTGGAAGATTCCACGTGTCAAGGGGCAACTAGACCCATGGGCCACAACTGCTGCAGCCTACATGCTCTAGAACCCTGTGCTCTGCCGCAAGAGAAGCCGCTACAATGAGAAGCCCATGCACTGCAACTAGAGAGTAGCCCTTGCTTGCTGCAACTAGAGAAAGCCCACGAGCAGCAACAAAGCGCAGCCAAAAATAAAATATTTTAAAAAGCAGTAGACAACATACGATGTGTAAGGTATACAGAGGAAGTAATTCTATTCAGTATATTAGAAGATACTGTGACTGGGGAAGAGTGAAAGTGAAGTCACTCAGTCGTGTCTGACTCTGTGACCCCATGGATTGTGGAACCCCATGGAGCCACAAGACTCCTCATTCCATGAAATTTTCCAGGTAAGGACCTAGGGGTTGAACCTGGATCTCCCGCATTGCAGGAAGACGCTTTACCGTCTGAGACACCAGGGAAAGGAGTAAGGACATGAGTTGGTATGGGGGAATACAGTTGCATAATTAAAACACATGATCAGTGTAGGGCTTATTGCGAAGATGAGATTTGAACATAGACTAGGAGGAGGTGAGGAAGTTAGCTAAGTGGGTGTCAGTGGAAGAGTGTTCAAGGCAGAGGAAATGGCAGGAGCAGAGGCCAGCATGTGTCCTGATGTGTTGAAACCATGAGAGGAGACCAGTGTGACTGGAAAAGAATGAGAAAGGGAGAATGTAAGTGAGAGGTGATGGGGACTAAGGCTAGGGTTGGTGATGATTGGTTGTTTCAGGATTAGTTTAGAACTAATAGGATTTTGGTGAGGTGTGAGGAAAAGAGAGGAGTCAGGTATGACTTGTTATGAGGAGACCAGGATGAAGCTGTGGGTGGAGTTGATTTGGGAAGGAAGATCAGTAGCTGGATTTGGGACATGTTAAGTTACAGATACCTGTTGGGAATGTAAATCCATTCCCAGCTGATTTGGCAGTGGGAAGGGGCGTGGGGTGGGGAGGAGGGGATGAGTTTGGGTGGAGAGACAGATTCATAAGTGTCAGTAAAGCCACAGGACCACGTGAGCTTCTCCAGGGAGTGAATGCACAGGAAGGGACCCGAGCATCATAGTTAGGAGAAACCCCAAGGGACACAAAGAGTGAAGGTGAGGTGGGCGAAATCGAGATTGGCTTGCTCTTCCATTGTCTTTGAATTCATGACATCCCCAGCTATAGTTTCTTTCAGCAGTAATTGATATTCCTGGTGGGTCCTGCCAGGGTTTTCGGATGTCCTTCCTATGGCTGCTTGTTGACCCTTTCTTTGAAAGCAACTCAGGCGTAAAATATATTTTCCTCTTAATCTAGTACAGAGTTGTTCAGTGGCCCCTCAGCACCGGCCCTGGTGTCCAGGTTGTACACTGGATCACAAGATAGGCAGAAGGAAAGACCACAGCACTGTAAACGGACTAGCAGGCATCATTCAAAAGGGAACAGTGTGGAGGAAAGCGTAGGCTGGGTGGCGCCCTCTCTTCTGTACGGGGCGGCTGACTTGGTGTGAGAAAGTGAAATTGTACTTGTCAGCAGTACAGTGAATATTCATGTGTATGTGTGGGTCATTTTTAAATATGAAAATAGTTCTGAGAAGACCAGGGTGATTATAAATCGCACTTTATGGGGTGAGGAGTGTCAAATGAAAAATCCCCAAATTGAAAGTCATCACTTGGAAAATTGCCTGGCATATTCTTTCTAGGTAATAATGGCTCAAAGGGCGAGGAGATACTATACTTCTTGGAGGCTGAAGTTTAAAAGGGATTTCCTAATGGAAATAAATGTGAAGGAAAACATCTTGTTACAGTCTTGCCTTTGGCCTTGTATATTTTGTTCTAGTTTGAAAGAGGGGAAGGGTCGTGGTTGCCTGGCAGTGCAGTCTCTGAGGTCAGGGACAACTGGGCAGCCGCCTCAGCGGGCCCTGTGTGGATGTGATGGTCCGAAACCGGGCCACAGCCTCACAGGTTCAGAAACTTCATTTTGTCCTCCATGGAGCTGTTGTAATTTCATACAGTCAGAACATTGGCCAGGCTTCCAAGAGAAATTGATATTTAAATGGTGTATTTATTAATAGAAATACACTACATCTCTCAAGTGGAGCAGTGCTCATATTGGGTGGTGACCTGCACAGAAGAGTCACGCAGTAAAAACCAGTTTCGTAATGGGAAGACTGTCTTTGCGCCAGAGCGTGGAATTGGAATGGAAAAATGAACTGGATGGTCTTAATAGCTGAGGGTAGTGGCCCGTGTGTCGTCTGTACTGAAAGGGTCAGAATTCTTCCCTGCGTGTTGCTCTGGTCCTTCCTGTAATAAACAGGACTGTCACTGTGGGTGGAAGGTTGGTGTTGGGGTCTCCTCAGGCACCTACTGAGGGCTGCCTGTTAGGGTGCATTCTAGTGGTTCAGGGACCATGAGTACCACAAAACCTGGTTACAACTAAGAAACAAGCTCACTATTGTTAGTCAGTTCAGTCACTCAGTTGTGTCCGACTCTGTCACTTTGTGGACTGCGGCACGCCAGGCTTCCCCGTCCATCACCAACTCCCAGAGCTTGCTCAAACTCATGTTCATTGAGTCGGTGATGCCATCCAACCATCTCATCCTCTGTCGTCCCCTTCTCCTGCCTTCAGTCTTGCCCAGCATCAGTCTTTTCCACTGAGTCAGTTCTCCCAACCTGTCAGAGTCTGTGCTCCCCCTCACTTTTTTTCTTTTGTTATGGTAAAATATACATACCATTTTAACCATTTTTAAGTGTATAGTTCTGTATCATTAAGTACATTTACATGCTAGTTCAACTGGCAAAATCTCTTAATTGGTGATTTTTGTGGAAGGATCAAATCCCAGAAATGAAAGAGCAAACTAATACAATCCATCAGTCTGTTGTGGAGACACTGGATTTGAGACCAGAAACTCCGATGATGAGTCTACACTGCAGCATGGTGACGATAAACCTCTCTTTTTTTTTGGCCTGTGACAGGCGAGTAAGGGCAATGTGGTTTGTTGCAAGGATGCTGTGAGCACATACACTGGAGCACAGCGCCTGGCAGAGGGCTGAGTTTTGGAACAATTAATTGTTGGGCATTTTCCTTTATGGAAGAGGAGGAGGGGCACATGTTCCAAGGGAAATCCCTTTCTATCTCTGGCATTTAAAAAAAAATTCAGACAAAGTAAGAACAATTCCTCTTTTCCACAGGTAAGAAAGTGAACTTAAACCTTTTTAATGTATTTTTAAAACACATAAATGCATTTCATACATTAAAATTTTTAAAATACATTGTAAAATACAAATGGAGGTCCAGTGGTTAAGACTCCATGCTTGCCAGTGCAGGGGGCACAGGTGTGATCCCTGATCGGGAAACTAAAATCCTGTGTGGCATACAGTGGCTTAAATAAGTAAAATGCTAGGAATATTTATTTTAAAAAAAAAAAAATAGTTAAAAGATATAGATACAATATAACATTACAAATGGTTCTCTCTCTTAACGTTTTATTTTCCTTCTTTATGCTTTTTGATATGTTCCAAAGTTTACTCAATGAATGTCATTATTTGTAAAACAACAGATTTTAAAAATACATTAAATGTATGTTAATACATTAAAAAAGTTTAATGTATTTTAATAATGCATTTGTATTTAAAAATGTGTTAAACATTTTTAATGTATTAAATTTAATGTATTTTTACATTACATTAATGCAGGAGACTTAAGAAACGTATTTTTACATTATATCCAATGCAGGAGTTGTAAGAGATATGGGCTCCATCTCTGGGTCGGAAGATCCCCTGGAGGAGGAAATGGCAACCCACTCTAGTATTCTTGCCTGGAGAATCCCATGGACAGAGCCTGGCAGGCTATAGTCCAAAGGGCCTCACAGAGTTAGACAGGACTGAAGTGACTTAACACAGCACTTTCTCGTTAGAAGGATGTCAATGCAGAAAATAACCACTAGGTGTCAGCCTGGCTTTGTGCAAATTTCTTATCGCAGTCCAGGCATCTTGAGGAAAAGCTTCCCTTCTTGTGTAAACTCCCATGACGCTCGTGGGGCTTGTGTTTTCTGAACCCCACCTCTGGTCTTGGCCCAGAAAGGCTCTGAGGTGCTTCCAGCTCTCTTTTCTGGTGTCCTGGTCCCAAAACAGAACCTTGAATGTCTATAGCCCAGCAGCATGTATCATGAGAGGGACCAAAAGTGAATTCAATTCAGAGGAGATGGAATGTCTCGGCTGTGGGCCAGTACCCCCAGATACAGTGATTTGGCAGCTCCCATGGAGCAGGCAACCGGTCTACCTCCATCCTGGACTACCAAACACCAGTCTGACAATGGGCTCAGCTGACAGGGAAGCAGCAGCAGCTCTTAGTCTCTGAATCCCAGAACATGAGTATAGAAAGTTAGTTGCTCAGTTATGTCCAACTCTTTGTGACCCCATGGATTCCTCTGTCCATAGGATTCTCAAGCCAAGAGTACTGGAATGGGTTGCCATTTCCTTCTCCAATGCATGAAAGTGAAAAGTGAAAGTGAAGTCACTCAGTCGTGTCTGACCCTCAGGGACCCCATGGACTGCAGCCCTTCAGGCTCCTCCATCCATGGGATTTTCCAGGCAAAAGTACTGGAGTGGGGTGCCATTGCCTTCTTCGGTTCCAGAGCATAGGAAGTTTGAATTGATATTTCCTGCATTTCCTTCAAAAATGAAGTAATAAGAATAAGGCAAAATCAGAGAAAAATCACAATACTGTTCATCAACTACATTAATTTCCCCAGTAGACTTTGTCCATGAAAACCAGGACTTTACATTGTCAATGTCAGTGTGGAGGCAAAGTTTTTTTCCCTTAACTTCTTTTCCCACATTATGAAAATTTCAATACACAGAAGTTAAAAGAATAGTATCATTATCTCTATGCACACTGCTTAGATTGAACTGTTGTTAATATTTCACTTCATCTACATTTGTGTGTGTGTTTATTTTGGCTGATCTTTTAGAAAGTGAATTGGAGATGTCATGACACTTTACTCCTAAATACTCTAGTGTAAATTTTCTAAAAATTATGACCTCTAACATTATCACAATACCATATTACACCAAAAGAATCAAACAGTGATTTTTAATATCTTATATCTTTAATATCTTAATACTTAAATATTTTAATATTTAAGCTCATATTCAGTTTTTCCCAATCATTGCCCAAATATCTTTTATAGTCGGCTTTTCTCAAGCCAGGATAGTCAAAAGCACTCATTGGATTTGGTTGTTAAGTCTTTTCTTTTTTGACCTTGCTGCTTAGCTTGTGGGAATCTTAGTCCCCTGACCAAGGATCGAACCTATACTCTCAACAGTGGAACTGCAGAGTCCTAACACTAGACCTTCAGGGAATCCTCTATTAAATCTTCTTTGGTTACTTGAGACTCTAAGACTGAGTCCTCCTCTTTCCCCCTTTAGTTTTTTCTGACGTGACACATTGAAGAGACCAGGTTTATTGTCTTGTATTAATAGAATGAGACATGTGCTGGATTTGTTTCACTGTTGTGGGTTTAATTCATTTCCCTTTCCCTGTATTTTCTATAATCTGGATATTATATCTCAGTATTACCCAACAGAACTTTCTGTGATGATGAAAATGTCCTTTGCAATGTCCAATATGGTAGTCACTAGCCACATGTAGTCACTGAGCACTTAAAATTTGCCGGTGTGGCTGAGTAACTGGATTTTACATTTTATTTAATTTGTATGCATTAATTTATATTTAAATAGCCACACGTAGCTGGTAGCTGTGGTATGGAACAGCATGGATCTTAAGGCTTGATTAGATTTAGCTTTAGTAGTTTTGAAGACACCAAAGATGATGCTGTGCATTTTACATTGCACCTCATCAGGAGGCAAGATAGTAACACACTGTCCCGCTATGAGTAGAGTAGTTTTTTGAAAAAACTTTATCAAGGTCTAATTTACAGTCAATGAAAGCATTCTAAGTGTATAGGTAAATAGGTTTCAGCAAATGTTTACTCCTGTATAACCATGACTTGATCCAGATATAGGAAACCTCTATCACCCCAAATGGTTCCTTTGTGCCTATTTCCAGTTGACCCAAATGTGCCCCCTCCTAACAAGTCTGGGGCAACCATTGATATGCCTTCTGACACTATGGAATAGCTAGCTATCTTTCAAAGAGCTTCATATAAATAAAATCAATAAATGTACTCTTTTTCTTTTCTTTTTTTAAAACTTTTACTTTGTATTGGAGTATAGCCGATTCATAATGTTGTGATAGTTTCAGAGCAAGGTGACCCAGCCACTGCTGTTGTTCAGTCATGTCTGACTCTTTTCAACCCCATGGACTGCAGTACGTCAGGCTTCCCTGTCCATCACCAACTCCCGAAGCTTACTCAAACTCATGTCCATCGGGTTGGTGATGCCATCCAACCATCTCATCCTGTCATCCCCTTCTCCTCCTGCCTTCAATCTTTTCCAGCATCAGGGTCTTTTCCAGTGAGTTGGCTTTCACATCAGGTGGCCAAGATATTGGAGCCATGGACTCTTATGGACTCAGACATACACATGTATGTATCCATTCTCCCCCAAACTCCCCTCCCATACAGGCTGCCACATAACACTGAGCAGATATAGCAG
Organism: Bos mutus; assembly: GCF_027580195.1. Classification (NCBI taxonomy): domain Eukaryota; kingdom Metazoa; phylum Chordata; class Mammalia; order Artiodactyla; family Bovidae; genus Bos; species Bos mutus. Next base: position 35,909,826 of record NC_091627.1, read on the forward strand.
CAATATTGTGTTGGTTTCTGCTGTACACTAACATCCTAAAGGAGATCAGTCCTGGGTGTTCATTGAAAGGACTGATGTTGAAGTTGAAGCTCCAATACTTTGGCCTCCTGATGCAAAGAGCTGACTCATTGGAAAAGACCCTGATGCTGGGAAAGATTGAAGGAAGGAGGAGAAGGGGAGGACAGAGGATGAGATGGTTGGATGGCATCACCGACTCAACGGACATGAGTTTGGGTAAACTCCGGGAGAAGGTAATGGACAGGGAGGCCTGGCATGCTGTGGTTCATGGGGTCGCAAAGAGTCGGACACGACTGAGTGACTGAACTGAACTGAACATGAATCAGTCATGGGTACACATATGTCCCCTCCCTCTTGAACTTCCCACCCCATCCCATCCCTCTAGGTTGTTGCAGAGCCCCCCAGGACGAGCTCCCTGCGTCATACAACAAATTCCCATTGGTCATCTATTTTACATACAGTAACATATATGTTTCCACGCTGCTCTCTCACTTCGTCCCACTCTGTCCTCCCCCTACCGTATCCACAGTCTGTTCTCTTTGTCTTTGTCTCCTTTGCTGAGCTTCCAAGGAAATATACTCAACTGAATGTTTTGAGATTCATTGATGTTGTAGCATGTATCTATGGTTTGTTCTTTTCATTGCCAAGTGGTATTTCACTATGGATATGCTACAATTTGTTTATCCCTTCTGTTGATGGAGACTTTGTTGTTTCCTATTTAGCACTGAGAGCTAAACTTTCCCTCTCAGTGCTCCTTTAGCTGTATCCGACAAATTTTGATAGGCTGTGTTTTCATTTTCAATCAACACAAAACATTCTCTGATTTCTCTTTTCTCTTAAGAGCTCTCCTTTTTAAAACCTATAGTTGATTTACAATATTATATGTTTCATGTGTGTGACATAGTGATTCAATATTTCTATAGACTATACTCCATTTGAAGTTATTATAAAATATTGGCTCAATTTGTGAGTTCTCCTTTGACTCAGGGATTACTTAAAGTGTGATCTTTAACTTCTAAATACTTGGGGACTTTCCAAAGGTCTTTTTGTTAATTTCTAAGTTAATTCTGTTGTGGTAAGAGAAATTCCTCTCTGTAAATTATTTTTAAATTCTTCTTAAGACTTGTTTTAGGGCCCAGTTATATGATCTATCTTGGTGAATGTTTCTTATTCACTTGAAAAGAATGTGTATCTGCTTTTGTTGGGTGGAGTGTTCTACGTTTGCGTTTGTTGTTTGGTTGCTGAGTCGTGTTCTACTCTTTTGTGACCCCACGGACTGTAGCCCACCAGACTCTTCTGTCCATGGATTTCCCAGACAAGAATATCGGAGTGGATTGCCATTTTCTTCTCCAGGGGATCTTCCCGACCTTGAGATTGAATGTGTATCTTCTGCATTGCATGTGGATTCTTTACCACTGAGCCACCAGGGAAGCCTGGATTGTTCTGTAAATATCAATTCAGTCAAATTGTTTGAGGGGCTTCCCTGGTGACCCAGTGGCTAAGACTTTACGCTCCCAATATAGGGTGTCTGGGTTTGATCCCTGGCCAGGGAACTAGACCCCACATGCCTCAGTGAAGATCCAGCATGCCATAACTAAGACCCAGTTCAGCCAAATAAATAAATATTTAAATAAGTATATACCCCTTAAAAATTGTTTGATAGTGTTGTTCAGGTTTTCTACTTTCTGTGTCTACTTTCTTATTATCCAAAGAAGTCTATTGCAGTATTAACTATAAACGTGGATTTGTCTGTTTTTCTTCATTCTTCCATTTTTCTCTGTATGTATATTAAGCTTTGTTATTTCTTACATACACATTTAAGACTGCTGTATCTTCTTGATGAATTGACCTCTTTGTCATCATGAAATGTCCTTCATACCTGGTAATAGCTCTTATCCTAATGTCTACTTCATCTAATATTAATGTAACAACTTCCGTTTTTTTATGCTTACTGTTTGCACAAAAATCTTTTTCCATCCTTTTACTTTTAACTTCTGTTTTAAATTTTAAAGTGTATCTCTTGTAAGCAGCATGGGCTTCCCTAGTAGCTCAGTTGGTAAAGAATCTGCCTGCAATGCAGGAGACCCCTGTTTGATTCCTGGGTCGGGAAGATCCACTCTGGGATAGGCTACCCACTCCAATATTCTTGGGCTTCCCTGGTGGCTCAGCTGGTAAAGAATCTGCCTGTAATGCGGAAGGCCTGGGTTCGATCCCTGGGTTGGGAAGATCCCCTGGAGAAGGGAAAGGCCACCCACTCTAGTATTCTGGTCTGGAGAACTCTGTGGACTGTATAGTTCATGGGGTCGCAAAGAGTCAAACACAACTGAGCAACTTTCATTTTCATTTTGTCAGCAGCATGTACTTACATCTGGCTTTTACCCAGTCTGACTCTCTTTTCCTTTTTTTGAATGTTTAGACTGTTTACATTTAATGTAGTCATCAGTATGATTGGGATTAAGTGTACCACTTTGCTAATTGTTTTCTATTTGTCTCCTCTGTTCTTTGTTCCTTCTTTTCTCCTCTTTTTGTGACTTTTGGGTGAATATTTTAAAAATTCCACTTTATCTTCACTACTCGCTAATTTGCTCTACTTCTCTGTTTTATTTTTTTAGTGATGGCTCTGGGGTTTGAGATATTCATCACATGGTCCTACTGAATTCCCTAGTGAATGCCCTGAGTTATCATCAACAAGGACTCTCTCCTTCCTGGTTAGTTAAAACTTAAGCGCTGTGTAATTTCTGGGAGCAGTTCAGCTCAGTGTTTCTTGGTAGCTCTTTAACCTGGAGTTTCATTCTACATGTGAGCATCTTGTATTCAGTAAAGACTCAAGGGCACTCCTGGGAAGGTGTTTTTTTTTTTTTTTAAGCTGTTTTTCTCCCTACTTCTCTCCATCAGAACTCAGTCCTTCAACTTCCAAACTTCCAGGTATCTCAGCTTCTCTGAACCCCCATCTCTGTCTCCTCGACACACTGGCTTGGTGTTCTCTGTCCCTGCTGTGTGGTCTGGAGGGTGCCTCCAGGAAGAAAGTAAGGACTCCTACCAGCCTAACTTCATCTGTTTCCTTTCTTTAGGACTCACTGTGCTACCTGTTGTCCATTGTCTGAACAAGTGTTTCATATGTTTTGTTTTGTCTGGTTTTCTAATTGTTTATTGTGGGAGAGTAAATCTGGCCTATGTTATTCTCTTACGTCATAAAGAGAAGTCTCATTTAACTTTTGATTATTGATCTTTATTATGTGGCTACATAATCTTCATTATAATAATTTAAAAATGCATATAAATAATCTATGTTCATAGCAGAAAATCCTTGAAATGCCCATTGAACTAAAAATCATCCATAATCTCCTCTATCCTGAAGTAAGCATAAATAATGTTTTAGCATATATCTTTCCAGACTTTTCTATGTGCATATGTATCTATAAGTATGAAACTAAGACTATACTATCCACTGTGACGATGGTTTATAACGGCTGCCTGGTCCCCAGGAACACAGGAGAAATGGCAACTATTTTTTTCCATATTATGACAACTCATGAGTTTTATAGGAGAGCCTCCTACATTTCAGACACATTTGTAAGACTCTGGATTTGAGAAATTTCACATGTAAAAGAAAACTGTGTGTACATGTATATGTATATAAAATTCTGCAAGTCTGCAAATGTAAAATTTTGAAAGAGAAGGAATTTTATATAACCTCCCCCCTCAAATAAAAATATTACAGATTTAGCATCATATTTTTAGGCCTCAAAAGGGTTTGTCATCAAATGCACTGTTTGAGTGGGCAAAGACCGAATTTTTTTTATGGATTGTCAGATTTCAAGAATTTTGTTCAAGTCTGGACTGTTTATTAATTTGGACCTTTTAAAGTTAAAAAGAAATAAACCAAATAAGCCAGCCTGCTAAAAAAGAAGAAGGTACAAATTAAAGTTCTGTAGCTCTTTTCAGAAAACGCCCTCTACTAGCCAGATCAGAAGTGGCCACCGGTCAGCAGGGAGTGAGCATAGCAAAAGCTTTGAGGTTAGAGTCGTGAGAACCCAGACTCTAGCTGCAAACTTTGGCAATTTCCTCATCCACAAAATGAAGATAAGTGTGACTCAGAGGCTGACTGTGAAGACGAAATGAAATAAAATTTGTAATGTGTCCAGTGACCAAAACCACACAGGTGTTCAGTAAAAAACCTCAGAGGTATTGCAAAACCAGCTCCAGATCATAGAGCCAGCAGAGTGTCAAGTACAAAGTCACCTTCTCCAGCCCTCAGTGTATTTATTCCCTTTATCTTCATATATTTTTCCAGCTAAAGTCTCTCTTTTTAAAGACACTTTAGTTGTTATGTTTTTCCAGAACACTGGAAACTCTATCCATGACCCCTTGGTTTCCACAGTCAGATGTGCTCAGCTGTCATGGATATTTTCTCCGTGTCTCTCTGTCTTTCCCTTCCCTCCCCTCCCCGAGTTGGTCGCTTTTCCTCTGTGCATCTCTTTGGTGGAGGGGAGGCCATCTTGATTCTTCATACCTTTGTCCTTCTCCTCCAACCACATACCCTAAGAAAAGTGTGTGTGCTGGGTGTGCTTCTGGGGGATACACTCTTCTGTGTCACCCACTTAGTCCTTAAAGAGCCATTGCTGGACATCCCTGGGGGTCCAATGGTTAGGGATCCACCTACATGTGGGATCCGGGAAGATCCCACGCACCGGGAGCAACCGAGCTCGTACAACGCAACTACTGAGCCCGCACACCTAGAATAGGTGCTGGGCAGCAAGAGTCACAGTCACAAAGAGAAGCGCGTGCACCGCAACTAGAGAAAGCCTGAGCGTAGCACTGAAGACCCAGTGCAGCCAAAGATTAATACATAAATTTTAAAGAGCCATTGCTTCCATGACTGTGGTCCAGTCAGCATTCCAGAGGCACTCTTTCCCCCTCCCCCTCCCCCCTCAATTCCCCTCAGGTTCACCCTGCCTCCATCAGCCCCAAGAGCTCCAGGAATATCAACATGAGAGGAATGCAGGATATTTGCTCCTTGATCTCACTGGAGGAACGTGCCATCACTATCGGAGGCAAGAATGACAAATGTCCATCTATATTTTATGACAAACCGTCAGGACATTCTCTGCACAGATGGTTTTAGAAGGGTTCTAGCTGGGCTTCGGGACTTCTCAAAGTCTGCAGGCTGCCTCTGGGGGTTGAGATTGGCCATGTGACCTTCAGTTCTGGTTTAGTGCCATTCATAGGTGAAAGTATTGGGTCTGTCACTGCCTGTCAGGGGGTACCTCAGATGACTTGGAGGCGGGGTGTCTTGGCCCATGATGACCACCTTCCCAGGTGGGAGGTCAGAGGCTTTAACCTTTCTGTGGCCAGTGTGGCAGGACATGCCCACACCTGTAAGACAGAGATTAAAAGATTGGAATACCAAGGAGATCTGGGTTATTAGTGCTAATGGGTTCTTCTTGTACTCATGGCATCTCGATGTACAAAAACAAGCAATAAAACATAAAAACCAAAGATTTTGGAACCAGATCGACCTCTGTTGGAATCCAGACTCTTGGGCTTCCCAACTGTGAGGTCCTTGACAGTGGCTCTCCCCTTAGGTTCCTTGTCTTTCTTGTAGAACTAGAGATTAGCCACTGTAAGTAAAAAAATGAAACTGCTCTGTACATAGTAGGTGATCACTGAATGTTAATATCCTTTCTTTTTCTCTTTCCTAAACTTGGATTATCTTTGACATTGTTCTTATAGCAATCCTTGGACATAAACAGTGACTTCCCTGGTGCCTCAGAGGGTAAAGGATCTGCCTACAATGTGGGAGACCTGGGTTCAATCTCTGGGTTGGGAAGATCTCCTGGAGAAGGAAATGGCAACCCACTCCAGTATTCTTGCCTGGAAATCAAATGGATGGGGGAGCCTAGTAGGCTACAGTCCATGGGGTGGCAAAGAGTCGGACATGACTGAGTGACTTCACTTTCACTTTGGTCATAAACAGGGAGAATATTTGTATTCTCATTTTAGAAATGAGAAAATGGGATTTGCATAAGATAACAGGAACAGGACTGGGTCTGGACCCCAGAAATTGATGCTACAGTAGAACTGCTATGGAAGAAGACAAGCTGAGCTTTCATCCTGGCCCTACCCCTGTTTGCTGGGTGACCTCCCTGAGCCTGTTTCCTCATCCATAAAGTGAGGATAATAAGAGAGTCTACCTCCAAATGTTATTGTGAGGATAAAGGAGCTAATATTTATAAACTGCTTAGACTGGCCAATAATAAACAGTGCATGCTAAGTTGCTTCGGTCCAATCTGACCCTTTGCCACCCCATGGACTGTAGCCCACTAGGCTCCTCTGTCCATGGGGATTCTCCAGGCAAGAATACTGGAGTGGGTTACCATTCGCTTCTCCAGGTGATCTTCCTGACCTAGGGACTGAACCCACGTTTCTTATGTCTTCTGAATTGGCAGGCGAGTTCTTTACCACTAGTGCCACCTGGGAAGCACATAATAAACTGCAGCTCTGATGATTAAATGAGACTTACAAAGCCCTCTCTCAGGGCTTATTTTTGGATATTTTCTTGGGGCATTCTGGGAGAGTGTCCTTTTGAGTTCTGTGTGTCCTGAATCTTAATGAGGGATGCTGTTGTGCTGTGCTTAGTTGCTCAGTTGTGTCTGACTCTCTGTGACCCCCTGGACTGTACCCCAGCAGGCTCCTCTGTTCATGGAATTCTCCAGGTTAAGAATACTGGAGTGATTTGCCATGCCCTCCTCCAGGGGATCTTCCCAACCCAGGGATTGAACCCAGGTCTCCCACATTGCAGGCAGATTCTTTACCATCTGAGCCACCAGGGAAGTCCAAGAATACTGGAGTGGATGGCCTATCGCTTCTCCAGGGGATCTTCCCGACCCAGGAATTGAACTGGGGTCTCCTGCATTGCAGGCAGATTCTTTACCAGCTGAGCTACCAGGAAAGCCCTAATGAAGGGTAAAGGGAGTTAATCAGTATCCATCTACGTCCAGTTACTTCCCCCTGACAGGAGGGTATACTGTGTGGGCCTGTGAGTGCATGTGTGTTATGCTGGAAACCAGGGTGGGCTCCCTGGAGCAGGCGTCACTCAGGCAGCAGACCTGAGCTCGCCATCAGTCACCATCTCCCATGTGTATGTATCTTTTTGTGACGGTGGCTCAGGGAGAGTCCACTCTTAATATTCAACTGGCAATGACAGGCACCAAAATTTGATTTATATCCATGGTAACGGTCACCCAGGGGAACAGTGAGAAAAAGAGTCTTTTTTCCCATCCTCGTCAAACAGAGCCAGTGCCCAGAGACCATCGGGCTCTCCTTCTGGCTCTCCTTCTTGCTGGCCCCAGCTTGCCTCTGCAGAGAAGATGTGTATGTCTCTTCCTCATCTCTCCCTCCCAGGGAGCCCCGGCTTATGGTTCGAGGCTGCAGATCAGCAGACCTGAAGGCAACAGAACAAGGACCCAGCCTTCCTGCCTCTGAAAACTTCCCTGAAGCCTGGCTCCTCAGGTGCTGCGTGGGAGGCTTGGGGAATCCGTCATACTCCAGATAAGGCTGAATTGCTCAAAAAGCTTGCATTTGTGGCAGCTGATAGTTTTGCCAGCAAAGACTGGTGGTGGTGGAGGGCGCAGGGGAGATGCTTGACGGAACTTTCTGGCGATGGGAAGGCCTCCTCCCTCTCTCTCCTCACTCCTGAGGCTGCTGGCATGTCTTCTCTGAGGTATTTTTGCATGGGAAGGGGTTTTCATCCTCATCTGCTTCTGAAAACTTCTCTGTAGAGAAGTAAGGACGTTCTGGTACTAGATGGAGGGGGAGAGCCACACCCTGACCGATCTGGACAACTTTGTTGAGATCTGATGTGTCTTGATGGGCCCAAGGGGTAGAATATGGTTTGATTTATAAATCTGTTAGTCAGTTGGGCTTAAGTTGTGGGCTGGTTGCTTTGGAAGCTTTGAGACAGATCAGAGCATTGTTTTGTAACTTACGCTCCTTAAGACTGTGGTCCTGAGAAGTAGTTCATGAACAAACGGGTCTATGGTTGTATACATTTGGAAATTGGTTCATACTCTACTCTGTTTTGTTTTTTGACCTCGCTGCTCGGCTTGAGGCAGCTTAGTTCCCCGACCTGGAATCGAACGTTGACTGCCATAGCAGTGAAAGTGCTGACTCTACCACTGGATCCTCAGGAATTTCCCAAGGCGGTTCAGTTGCTAAGTGGTGTCTGACTCTTTTGTCTCCATGGACTGTGGCTCACCAGCCTCCTCTACCCATGGGATTTTCCAGGCAAGAGTACTGGAGTGGTTTGCCATTTCCTTCTCCAAGGGATCTTTCTGACCCAGGTATCAAACCTGGGTCTCCTGCAATGCAGGTGGGTTCTTCACTGTCTGAGCCACCAGGGAAGCCCATAACGGGAATCCATATAGGGCTTTCTCATACTCTATCCCTTTATTGGAACATTACAACTCATAGAACATGTGAAAATGCCCTGAGATGTGGTATATTTAAAGAAACTATTGCAGCATTATCTAAGTTCATGTTTCCTAGACATTCTTTACCAGAATTTTTTTTTTTTTTGCACTCACATTTGTTCCATAAAACAAACTGGGGAATGGCTGGAATGGAGATTCCCACTGGTCCTAATGCAGGTCTTGCCAATAGCATGATTTCAGAATACAGCTGGAAGGAAACAAGACCTAGCTGAGATGAAGAGGACTGTGTGGCCCATTTCCCCCACATTCCAGAATCACGGAGCCGTAAGTCTTCTTAGTGAGGTTGTTGTTGGAGGTTGGAAAGAATGAAAAATGCCCATTGAACTGAGAAGGTATCCTGAGGAAAAACGAGGCAGGCAGCTCTGTATAATCAATGAATTAGTTTATTACAGGGTAATTTACTGACAGGGTAGATTTGGGCAGACAACTATCTGGAAGCTGCACAATTTGATAGTTAACCTAAGGTAGGGGGTAGGTGCCTGGAAACTGGACATACATTTCTAATCAAGATTTATGACAGGTAACTAGTCTCGTAGGTGCTGGGAAAATATCAGCAAAGTTCCTCATCATTGTTTAGGGACTAACAGAGCGTAGAGTCCACCTGGTTCTAATGATTATTAAACATTATCTATTAATTACAAAACTTCTGCCAACAGTGAAGTAATTTACTGCTCAGTGCAGTCTTGGGAAGGGTCAGTGGAAGGACAGGAGGAACTGAATGGACCCAAGACGGTGTCAGTTCAGTTACACTCACAGCTAATGGATTGGGGAATGGGAGGCTGGCTGGGAGAGCCTGGAAGAGGGCTGTCTGCGTTCTCCTCACACAGGCCTAAGGTTAGAGACTTCACTGCCTCCTGCGGGATCCATTTGTGAGCTTGTTAGGAAGCTCACCTTCCTGTCCATAAGTAGTGTCCCAGCCCCTGGAGTCATGGAGCTGAGCCCAATCCACTGTGGATTGTTATCCCTTCAGTCTGGAGAAGGGAATGTCTACCCACTCCAGTGTTCTTGCCTGGAGAATTCCATGGACAGAGGAGGCTGGTGGACTACAGTCCATGGGGTCACACAGAGTCGGACACGACTGAGCAACTAACACACACATGCATCCCATCAGTGGCTCAGTGGAGCCCTCACATTCCTCTCTGAGGTCTTTTTTCCTATGTCTTCTGTGTTGCTTATGTAATGTGGTCTAGAGCTCCTCACGGTCATGTTTTCATTCCTCTAGATAGGCTGCTGCTGCTGCTAAGTCACTTTAGTCGTGTCCGACTCTATGCGACCCCATTAGATGGCAGCCCACCAGGCTCTGCTGTCCCTGGGATTCTCCAGGCAAGAACACAGGAGTGGGTCTAGATAGGCTGTGCTTGGCTAATATCCTTGCACAGTGTGGTGAGGAGGAGTAGATCTGAACACAGACTGAGCATTTTCTTCAGAGCAGCACCTGCCCCCAGTCTTTGGCCCAGAAAGGTCAAGTCTGGTCTTACCTACTTGCCTCTCTTGTCCGGTGGCAACTCTTATGTGTTGGGGAAAGGTCCTTTGATTAGCCTGTCCATGCCACACAGGTCCACAATAGGAATATGATATGTGTTCATGTGGGTTAATAGGTCTTGCCCCAGTGAGAAGGGTTGGCTGAGGTTTTCTATTTAGTCATTACATTCTCCTCAGCATGAGTGTCTTTGGATAGGAAGTCTCAGTAAGCCAGTTGCCTTATCAGTTAGGATTCTGTCCATGTCAAATGATAGAAAACTCTCCTCAAAATGCCTTAAACAATTAAGACCTTTACAAGCACACTAGCCAGCATTTAGCTGTAGCCTGTGTGTGCTAAGTCACTTCAATACTGTCCAACTTTTTTGCGACCTTATGGACTGTAGTCCGCCAGGCTCCTCTGTCCATGGGATTCTCCAAGCAAGAATACTGGAGTGGGTTGCCATGCCCTCCTCCAGGGGATCTTCCCAACCCAGGGATCGAACCTGCATCTCTTAAATCTCCTGCATTGGCAAGTGTGTTCTTTACCACTAGCGCCACATGGGAAGCCCCAGCAGCAGCCTAAAATGCCTCAAATATGCTCTTTCATTTTGTTTCTTGTCAAGAGTTTTAATTTCTTATATTTACCTATAATCTCACTCTCTCTCTCTTTTTTTTTTTTTTGGATATGGCAATGACGGGGCTTCCCAGGTGGCACTAGTGGTAAAGAACCCACCTGCCAATGCAGGAGATGTAAGAAATGTAGATTCCATGCTTGGGGTGGGGAAGATCCCCTGGAGGAGGGCATGACAACCCACTCCATGACTGTGGTATGTTTTGAAGCAGATTTTTTTGGGTTTATTTTGTTTGGAATTGGATCAACTTCTTGAATCTCTAGATTAATGTCTTTCACTAAATTTGAGAAGTTTTCAGCCATTATTTCTTTGAGTATTCTTTCAGCCCCACACTTTTTCTTCTTCAGCCAACAGTACAAATGTTACATCTTTGGTGTAATCCCCCAGGTCCCTGAAACTCTGTTCATTTCCTTTCAGTTTATTTTTTCTCTGTTGTTTATATTGGATAATTTCTGTTACTCTATCTTTAATTTTACTGATTATTTCCTCTGCCAGTCATATTTACATTGTGTTGTTTATTTCAGTTGTATTTTTCAGCTCTAAATTTCTAGATGGCTCTTCTTTATATCTTATATTTCTTGGCTGAGACTTTCTATTTTTTTAATGTGTTTTAAGCATGTTCATAATTGCTCATCAAAGCAATTGATGCTGCTAAAAATCCTTGTTAGACAATCCCAATATCCATATCATCTTGTTCCTTCATTGATTGTCTTTTCTCATTTAAGTTGAGATTTTCCTTGTAGGTATGATGAGTAATTTTCAGTTTTATCCTGGACATTGGGTGTTGAGTGTTATGTTGGGAGACTCTAGATCATATTTGCCCTTTCTTTGCAAGCAGTTACCCTGTTTAGGTGAAGCCCACAGACCCAAGTAGGGATTGATGTTCAGTTTCCCACTGGATCCCACTCACACCATCCCAGTAAAAGCAGGTTACCGCCTCACACTGCCAAGCCTTGTCTCATTGCCAGTGAATGGAGATGGAAGTTCCATTTTCTACTGGACCCTGCTTGGTGGAGGCTTAAAAAGAAAGAAGCAGTTTAATTCATTTTGCAAATTGAGCCTAGGCATTCTCCTCCATGGGGTCCCCAGGGGGGCCTTGTCCCAAGTGGTCCATGTGACCTAACCTTTCTGAGTGGCTAGGACAGTGTTAGTTTTTAATAAGGCAGTGCCAACCAAGGGGTAGAATCCCCTCCCCCCATCTGCCACCCAAAATGTGGTGCCCAGAGTGGTCTGTAGCCTGGAGATAACAGTCCCCATGCCTGCTCCTGGGAAAAGCTGTTAACACTGCAGGGAAAGGGAACTCCATCCCCCTAACCATCCCCTCCCCTCCACACTGTCACTCCCACCGTGTATTTTGAGTGTCTGCTGTGCACTCTGGCTGGTGCTGTTTCTAGGGAATCTTAAGACCTGAACTGTGCTGTCAAGGAGCTCACAGCCTACTGTGTGTGGGAGTGTGTGTTTGTGTGTGTGTGTATGTATCTGAGTGCACGCCCAGGTAAAGGGAAAGTGAAAAGTGAAAGTGTTAGTCACTCAGTTGTGTCCAACTCTTGCGACCCTATGGACTGTAGCCCACCAGGCTCCTCTGTCCATGGGATTCTCCAGGCAAGAACACTGAGTGGGTTGCCATGCTCTTCTCCAGGGGAGTCTTCTCAACCCGGGATCGAACCTGGGTCTCCCGCGTGGCAGGTACAGGTGGACAATTACAGCTCGGTGTGCTGTGTGGAGCCACAACATGATTAAAGAAGCAGAGGAGGCCCTGGAGAGTCAGGGAGGGATCCCCAAAGAAGGGTGACCAGGGGTGGTCTGTGTATGTAGAGGTGTGGGAAGGGCCTTCCAGGTGGAGGGAACAGCATGAGCAGAAGCCAAGAGTAAGGAAGATAGTGGGCACTTGCACCCTCAGTGAAGTCCCTGCTGAGAGCCCAGCTGTGTATAGAGAAGCCTCTTTGTATATGTAAACCAGGGAATCTGATACTTTACAATGGAACATATAGTCTGGGCACTGCTGGACAGAGGCAGTCTAATTTATTTTACAAATCAACAAGGACCAGGAGGACCTCAGTGACATTGTTATTGAGGGAATAGGGTCAACGTGTAATCATCTTCCATTGAGAAAATTCATCAGCATGGGAAATTACAGAGTGTAAGTTTCTGCGATCTTGAGCTGCTTTCTGGGTAGACAAGGGCTGTCCTCTGTGGATGTGGTGGGGACGACTTCTCTGGTATTTTCAAGAGCCCTTCTCCTGGCTTGTGATCCTGCATGGTCGGTTAGTCCATTTAATTCATTCATGTCAAGTGTTTATTCAGTGCTTTCTGGGTAGTCTGGGCCTTGTGCCCTGAGCTGAGTGTTTGTAAATAATCACTCATAACCTTTGTTTTCAGGGAGCTTGCAGAAGGTGGAGGGACACAGACATGGATTCATCAAGCTCAGCAAAGAGTGCGATGATAGGAACATGGGGACTGGTTGGAGACAGAAGCATCCTCGAGTTGGGTGATCGGAGCAAAGTGTCAAGAGGGTTTATGCAGGTGCAGGCAGGATATGGAAAAACTGCAGGGTGGTACAGCAGCTTGCTGGTCACACTGGGAACCTCCATCACTCATGGACATGAAAGGAATAGTTGTAAGTCCTCCAAGACAAAGAGGCTACCTGGCAGGAGCCAGGACTTTCATGTGAACAGCAGGACTGTGTGGAGGAAGTGGGGGAAGCCAAACCTTGGCCCCTCTTCTCTCGCCTCCATTAGCTAAACCCGAGGGAACCAGAAGGCAAGAGGGCCTGTTGATATAGCCCAGAGAGGTGGGCCTCCATCTGCTGATGGGCACAGAGCAGAGTTGGGGGGAGGGAGCACAGAGCAGAGTTGGGGGGAGGGGAGCACAGAGCAGGGTGGTGCGGGGGGAGGGAGCACAGGGCAGAGTTGGGGGGAGGGAGCACAGAACAGGGTTGGGGGGAAGGAGCACAGAGCAGGGTTGGGGGGAAGGGGCACAGAGCAGGGTTGGGGGAGGGAGCACAGAGCAGGGTGGGGGGAAGGAGCACAGAGCAGGGTTGGGGGGAAGGGGCACAAAGCAGGGTTGGGGGAGGGAGGACAAAGCAGGGTGGAGGGGAGGGAGCACAGAGCAGAGTTGCGGGGAGGGAGCACAGAGAAGGGTTGGGGGGAGGGAGCACAGCATAAAGTGAGGGGAGGGAAGCAGAGATGTGCTGCTCTCAGACTTTTGCAGGGAGCACAGGGGAGGCTTCCCTTTGGAGAGGATGTTTGCGCTCCATGTTAGTCTCCTGGGCATGCCGTAACAAAGCACCACACACTGGGTGTTTCGGAACAGCAGTAATGTCCTGTCCCCAGCGCTGGAAGCTAGAAGTCCAAAATCAGCTGTTGGCAGGGCCCGTTGCCACTGAAGGTGCTGGGAAGGAAGTTCCAGGCTGCTCTCCCGGTTCGTTCGTGGTAGTTGCTTGGTTGTGGCAGCATCACTCTAGTCTTCACATGGTAGTCTCCCTGTGTGTGTGTCCAAAGTCCCGCTTTTTATAAGGACACAAGTCATGTTGATTCGGGGGTCCACCCCTTAATTTAGTTAATTACATCTCAAATACAGTTTCATTCTAAGTTCTTGGAGGCCAGTACTAAAACATACGAAATTTTAGGAGATTCAGATCAACTCATCACAACCTGTGTCTTGAAAGATGGGTAGGAATTCACCAGGCAGACAAGTACATGTGTATGTGTGTATGTGTGTATGTGTGTGTCCTGAAAGTTGGGTAGGGATTCAATAAGCAGACAAAAGATGGGTAGGGATTCACCAGGCAGACAAGTACATGTGTGTGTGTGTTTGTGTGTGTGTGTGTGTGTGTCTTGAAAGATGGATAAGGATTCACCAGGCAGACAAACACACACACGTGTGTGTGTGTGTGTGTGTGTGGTGGGGCTGGGGGTAGAGCTATGACTTAAGAGGCCTAAGAGCCACGCATCTGGGGCCTGTGAGCACTCGCACTTGAAGGTGGCTTTGGAGGCCCTGTGATCTGGTCTCTCCTCCCTCCACACCTTCCCTGCAAGCTCCCACCCGCTTGGATTCCTCCAGACCCTCTGCCCTGGCTAGCAAGTCTCTCTAGAGCATCTGCCTGCATCTGTGGGGATTGATGCTTAAATAACTTGGGGGCTTCTTTAAGAAAGAAGATAAAATTAGATACGAAAGTCAGTGAGGAGCAGAAAGGAGAGAGCCGGGACCAGGTTGGAGGGGCTTGTTGGCCGTGGTGTTGAGTGTGGCCTTTACCCCAAGGACACTGGGAGCCATGAGAGGTGTCCAGCTGGGGGAGCAACCATCGGACCTGTATTTCAGAACCTCTGACTCTTACTGTGATGTGAGGATGAGTTTGGGAGGAAATACAGCCACCCCCTCCCCCCAACCCCTGGTGGAGTGAAGGGGCACAGAGGCTGGCCTCCTCTTGTCTCCTAGATGTGGGACATGGGCGAGGGCTTACCATGCTGGGTCTCAGCTTCCCCATCTGTTTCCCATCTTCATGCCAGTTTCTTCGTGCCTTCCAACCTTTCTTCGTGGATCCAGTGCAAAGCGGAGTTAAGTCTCTCCCCACTTCTTGCAGCCATTGGTCCTGGTTTTGAGGATGTGCTTCCTTCCTGGGGCCTCTGCTGGAAGGAGATCAGAAGTTCTGTTCTATTGACCAGCTTGCCTCCTGAGGGGCCATGGTGAAGGTCTCCCCCTGAGGCCCAGCAGGCCTGTGGGCTTAGAGCCAGTGTCTGCCACAGGGGATCTTGTTCCTGGTACTCACTGCCTGGTCCTCCTTGGCCCTCCTGGAGCTTGGTTACTGCCAGCTGCTCTTCCCAGGGCCTCAGGAGAGTCCCCCACTGGCCCAACCTCAGTGATGTCTGTGAGAAGAGGAGAGAAGCCCTGGAAAGGGCCAGGAAGGCTGGGAGTGGGTGCAAGTGACAAGTCTTGTGTATGTCGATTCAATTGCCAGGCCTCCTGGATGTGTGAACAGCCTCCAGCCAACCCTCTCTGCTCTGTATTTCACATGCCTGCTGATTCTTCTGTAAAGAATGCGGGCGAGGGATCTGCCTGGGAAGATTCTTAGCATCTTTGGGTGAGTGGCTCTTTGCACGGCTGCGTAAAGTCAGTGAGGCCTCTTGGATGGTGAAGGTAAGAGGGAGTAGCATGAGGGGCAGGAGCAATTGTCCTTCCAGGTGGGAGATGCCAGCCCGGGATTTCTGTTCACTGGCCTGGACTCAGTGAGGATGTATACATGGGCTTCTAGGATTCATGTTTCCAAAAGTTGGAGCAGTAGAATCTGATTTGGGAGAAGGCCATAAGTGCTTCCTGCTATGCAAATATTTTAGTGATGGAGGGCCACGATGGGCTAGACAGACAGGGTGTTACACGCACCTGTTTAATTCTTACAGCAACCCTAACAAGTCATACTGTTAATATACCCACTTTCTAGATGAGGAAACTGAGAGTGAGAAAGGTTAAGTACTGGCCAGAGGTCATACAGCTGGAAGATGCAGAATCAGGATGCAAACTCAACTCTGCCTGCTGCCAAGGCCTGGATGTTTATACCACCTGCCCTGCAGCCTCTAAAAGTGTCTTGACAGTTGAAGCAGAATTGGGCCCAGAGGCCAACTGAGGCCAAACTAGGGGTTATTTGCCTTGGAGTCCCCACCCCAGGCCTGCCGTGCTGGCCCTTGTTTGGGTTACCACGAGCTTTCTCAGGCAGCCCCACAGGACAGGCTGGCCACTTGGGAGTGCCCAGACCCGGGCAAGCCCTGGAGGAAACAATGCTGTGGGGAAATGTCTCCTGGCTCCCTCTACCCCACACAGGGAGCAGCGGTTGCTATGCAGCCTTGTTTGTTCAAGGCCAGCCAGACGACGGGCAGGAGCGTGCCAGCAGCAGGGCCAGTGGCTGCCCCCAGCACCTGCCCAGACGAGGGGCCCGCAGCCCAGAGCTGCAAGGCTGGGCCAGGGCCAGGGCAGGCCAGGTGTGAGGCTGCCCTGTCTTCACCTCCCTGGACCCACGGCAGCATCATCTGCAGAGAGACCGTGGGACCTGGATTCCTCTGGTGGCAGGGGTCTGGCCTCTGGATGAAGAGGTGACAGGTGATGTGTCCACCAAGCTGTGGGTGCGGGGATGGGAAGGGAGGGTGAGTCAGGGTGCTTTAAGTCCTTGGTGGGTTGTCAAGGAGCTGATCTGGAGCAAGGACAAGGGTGCGGTAAGAGGAGGGATACCCAGCCGTGATGGAGTCTGAGTCACTGCCGGAGTGCCTTCGCCTCTCTGGGCCTTGCTGCATCAACTTTGCATGGGGAGGTTGGGTCCCTGCTCTCTGAGTGGAGACCCAGGAAGGAGGAGCTGTCCCGGGCTGTCCCCTCTCCGGCCAAAGCCTCTGCCAGAGCTGGGGGTCAACACTGCATGGTTCAGGCGCCCATTCAGCTGAGGCTTCCAGGGAGAGGGACGTGGGTGGATGTGCATGCTATAAAGAATGTTAAGGGTACAGGGAACTCATGTGAAATGGAAGTCTTGGAAGGGTTCTGGATTTGAATTCTGGCTTTACTTCTTACCTTCTGTGTGGACTTAAGCTCCTTCCTCTCTGAGCCTCAGTTTCCTCACCTGTGAAGTAGGGGTTAAATAATACCTCCCTTGGCACTGCTTGTGAGGCATGGAGACCATAAGCCCCTGTGCTAGACAGAGGCCACTTCTCTTCATGCTGTTAGTATTGGAGAGATGACCCTGTTCCTTACCAGAACAGACTTCAGCTTCCTGAAACTGAGGTTTTGCCAGCCAGCCCTCCTGGACAAGGGCCCATGCTGGCCCAGGGGCCTCAGGAGGCTGATATGTCCTCGGGAGCACTGGGAAGGCTGGGGAGGACCATGCTTGGTGGGTGGGTCACTGAGGTTGGTCTCTGAGCATGGGGTGCTGGCTCCAGGCGGGTGGGCAGGGCAAGTCATCTGGCTGGCCCTGAGCCCACCAAGCCTGCACTGCTCTCCACCACATCCTGGGAGGATGGAGCCTGCAGCTCCCCAACCCCAGGCTTGCTGGATCCCAGGACTGGCTCTGTTTCAGCCCCTGGAGGCTTGCTCTGACAGATTTGAAGGAAGAGCATGTAGTGGGAGCGAGGGACACCGAGACGTCAGGCTGGGCTCTGGAGAGACTTGCCTCTGAAGGCCTCCCAGTGCCCCTAGGGCCACCGCAGAGGCCCCGGACACTGCTCAACAAGTGTGGATACTTAGAAGTTGATTACTGTATGCTGATAGAGGAATGTATAGAACTCACAGTTTTGAAGAGTGAATGTCTGTGTAGCCACCACCACCAGGTCAGGAAACGGACATCCAGGCAGGACCCTAGAACCGTCCCCCATGGAGGTCTTCCTTGTCACAGCCGCCTCCCTCCCCACAGGGTCAGTCATATCCCCATTTTCCCTTGTTTTGCCATAAGGTTTTCCCATCTATGTATGTTTTTCTAAATGCTCAATTTAACCTTGTCTTCGATTGAACTTCCTATACGCAGAATTGCTCTCTCTGTGTCTTCTGTGTTTGACTTCTTTCACTAAACATTACTCTGTGCAGTTGTCCTTGGTGTTGAGTAGAGATCCGGTTTGTTCATTTCCATTGTCATGGAATATTCCACGGCGTAAATACACCACGACTTATGTCTCTGTTTTCCTGTGGGGCGTTGAGATGATTTCCAGATTTTGTGTGTATCATCAGAACTGCTGTGAACATTCTCCTCCTTCTTCCTTAGTTCACGCATGCGAGGTTTGCTCTAGGGTAGACGCCTAGGATGAAATTGCTGGGCATAGGGTTTGCATGCCTTTCCCTAGCGGTTGACCCATTTATGCCTCACCCACCACACATGCTCTGCGTCTCTTCAACACTTAGTACCATCTACAATTTTAATTTTTGGCAACCTTTGCAGATGGGTAGTAGCATCTCATTCTGACGTTAATTTGCATTTCTGTGATGATGAGGAAATGAACACCTGCCCTCGCCTTTCTTCCTCCTCACTTTCCTTCCTTTTTGGTGCTACCATCCACCCGGATCTCTCTCTTAGCTCCCGCCTCCTCCACACTCTGCTCAGGTTCCTGACTTCCCTTTTTCTCTCTGTCCTCCTGCCCCTCTCCCCACTATCTTCTCATCCTGCTTCTTGGAAAACCAATCTCTCATGTGCATTATTTCTCCATCACTGATCTTTGAGCTGCTGACCTGGGCTCCAGAGGAGCTGTCTAGAGGTCTGAGATATTCACTTTGTCTCTGCTTCTAAGTCTCTGCTTCTTGGTCCAACTCACATCCCTTCTTGGGCCTTGGATTTCCCTTCACTTAAACAAAGACAGAAAAAACAACGACCTTCTGAAGAAGCCGTTTCGATTTCCCAGGATAACCTGGCCTAGACGCTGGAGAAGCACGTGGAAGACTCTAGCTCTTGGTCAAGAAGAGTTGAGCTTCTCCTGGGGGCACTGGGAGAAGGACAGAGTGGTGCTCTGGTGTCAGCTGAGGTTCTTACAGGGAGATGGTTGTCAAGGGCGCTTTCCTGGAATGTGACAGACACTTAGATGCTGGGCATGGTCAGAACCAACTTTGCTGAGACTACGATGGGAAAAGATGTATTATTTCTTCCCAGTCTCTTCTGAGCCTCTGGTACCTGTAAGTGTTCGCAGACTACAATTTAAAGCTGGGAGCTCCAGCTACTGGGCAGGGATCTCTGAACAGCCAAACCATATACAGAAAGCGTTCTGGGGACAGTAGACCAGAATTTAAGACTCCAGAACTATGATCAAGCTCTCGGATGACTCGTTCCTGAAAGTGGGACTCTTAGGGTGGGCTGCAGGCTTCCAGGTCTAGCTGCATAATTTCAGGAAGAATTTGATTCAAGTAGCACTGAGTCCCACTAAGGAATTCAGACCCTGGGGAGGCACTGTCATGGCTCTGACCAGGCTTTGCACTGCTGAGTGACCGTTTTGAGAGGGCTCAGTAGAAGACTGGAAAAGGCACCTTTCTTCCCAGCCCTGCTCAGGGCCTTGCCAGCTAGGGGCTAGAATGATGCCTGCAGGTAGGCAGTGGTAGGCAGTGGCTCTTGACATTCCTGGATATGTCATACAGCCTTTCATGAGCCCCTCTTTTAAGAGCCAGGAGAGTAGCTGACCTCTAAGATTTCCTCGCAGCTTGAAATTTAGTGGCAGGAGAAGCAAGTAAAGACACATCCTATTCCCACAGCGAAACTTCATTGAATTAACTAGGACAGGTTTTGATCTCTAATTTACATTTCCATTAACATTATATACAAGAGTGGGGAAAGGCTCAGAATATTCTGGATTTTATAAATTTATGGATATGTTACATACCTATTGTTCCCAGGACTGCCACTTGTTCCTCTGGTACTTTTGTATGAGTTAGAAAAAGATGCCTCTTTAAGACATTTGGAGCTTCCCTGGTGGCTCAGATGGTAAAGAATCTGCCTGCAATGCAGGAGAAGTGGGTTCAAGCCCTGGGTCAGGAAGATCCCCTGGAGAAGGGAATGGTGACCCACTCCAGTATTCTTGCCTGGAGAATTCCAAGGACAGAGGAGTCCAGTGGGCTATAATCCACGAGGTTACAAAGAATCAGACATGACTGAGTGACTAACATTCACTTTTCACTTTCACATAAGATGTTTTACTTTTATTCATCAGAGAAAGGCTATAATAAATGTGCAGATCTGTAGCGTCTGCAGTGTGAATGGTGTCTCCCCTTAACTATGATGCTCTTGTGCAGTGTCCAACCTGAACAATCAGACAGGGCAGCCCTGCCTCTCTCCTACCTTCATTATTTTTCAAATACAGCCTAAGTAAAACTTTCTCTCATATGTAGGCTTTCTCATATCTTTGAGACCAATGATTCTTATATCAGAATTCCTGGGGAAGGTGTAGGGAGCTCTTTCATATGTCACAGACCTAGACATACAGGCAGCTGTCCTCTTCCTCTCTTTCACTCATCCCCCCAAAACACACACTGAGCTTTACAAGTTGAAGACCACAATCCTCAGCTGTGTTGGGGCATAAAAATGGTTGAGAAGTACTGCTTTGGGCTCCTGACCATGAGATTCACCCTGTCCCAGGAGGTCACTGAGATGTAGGCGTGTCCTACCCCAGCCTACCCACTGCCTCCTGCTCACCCCACGGAACTCATGCAACAGACGGACATTCTGTTGCTTTAAGTGGTGCTTCCGCTTTGCCACCCAGCCTGAGCCAGGCCTCTTTAATTTTTATTTATCTTATAATTTATCTTTGTCTGTGTTGGGTCTTCATTGCTGGGCACGGGCTTTCTCTAGTTGCAGACAGCAACTCTTCACTGCAGTGTGCAGGCTTCTCGTTTCGGTGTCTTGCCTATCGCGGAGCATAGGTTCTGGCGTATGGGCTCAGTAGTTGTGGAGCACAGGCTTAGATGCTCAGCAGCTTGTGGGATCTTCCTGGACCACAGCTTGTGAAATCTTCCTGGACCAGGGATTGAACCCATATGCCCTGCATTGGCAGGCAGAGTCCTAATCACTGGACCATCAGGGAAGCCCAGCCAGGGCTCTTAGCTTCTAGCCTCAAAGACTTTCAAAAAGGGCATTTCCCGCTCCTTGAATGTCTGATTGCCTGCAGTAAAATTGTTATTAAACAAACAATAATGTTAATAGCCACTGTTTATTGAGTAGTCGCTAGGGCCCAGACACAGTGTTACGTGCTTGTCCTATTTTATTGAATACTGTCAATAACCGTGTGAGAGTGTTATTTCCATTACAGTTATGTGCGTGCTCAGCAAAGTTTAGTCACATGAAGTCACACAGCTAAATGGAATTTAATTCAAGTCTGTTGACTCCTAAGCATCCTCTCTGGAGTACTGTGTACCACCACCTCCAAGAGCAGAGGACTTCAGCCCTGCTGCTTCCGCTTAGTTGCTCTGTGGCCTTGATAGTTACTAACATTTTTTTTTAATGAATTTTTTTTTTCTATTCCAAATTGTGTGTGTGCATGCTTAGTCACCAAGTCATGTCTGACTCTTTGTGACCCCATGGACAGAGAAGCCTGGCAGGCTACAGTAACCAAGTGAAGGAAACTAAGATTTCTTACTTCCGTGTTGATATGTGCCAAGAACTGGGCTGCATGGTGCTAAATATTATGCCACTTCACTTTCTAAATCCAATAACAAGGCAGATATTATTGTCCTCGTTGTATAGAAGTGACTATGGAGAAGAAAATGGCAACCCAGCCCAGTATTCTTGCCTGGAGAATCCCATGGATTGCCATTTCCTTCTCCATAGTCACTCAACTAAGTCTCAATCTTCTTATCTATACAATGAGGACAGTGCTTGGCACATATCAACATGGAAGTAAGAAATCTTAGTTTCCTTCACTTAGTTACTTCTCAGTAAAGATGTGCTTTAATTTTGATTTCTTCATTCATTCATGATACAAGCAGTTATTAAGAGTTATTACTGGGATGTCCCTGGTGGCCCAATGGCCAAGGCTCCAAACTCCCAATGCAGGGGGTCCAGGTTTGAGCCCTGGTTGGGGAACTAGATCCCACATGCCGCAGCTAAGAGTTCACATACCACACCTAAAGAACCCGTGCATTGCAACTAAGACTGAGAACAGCCAAATAAATACATTCAAAAAAGAGTTATTACTATGTGCCAGGTACTGGGTTGGACATTTGTCTGCATTTCTGAAAATCCCCATGGGCCTACACCTGATACTGTCTGGAGGACAGAAGGGATATAGGAGTCTTGATCTCACCTGATCCCATGACAGCAGGAGAGCCAGTGGGTGCAGCTCCAGAGCTGGCGGAGGGGCGCAGAGAAGGAGCAGTTAAGGTGGGGGTGCCGTCTCATCTGGGCATTGCCTTCCTGCTGGCCCATGTGCCAGCCATAGCTTGAGGCAGTGGTGGGGAGCGGGGTGCCCTGAGATGCCTCTCACAGAAGGTCTGGTGAGTGTGGGTATCCATCTCCTGGTTCTGGGTGTCAGGAGGCTCTAGGGATTCCCAGCTCCAGGAGTGGCCGAGTCCTTATCTGGAAGTTGAGAGTCACTGAGGAAATCAGCTCTGCCTCAGGCTAACAGAGATGGAGGCATCCGGCTGGGGCAAGGGTGGGAAAAGGAACAAAAATTTTTTTTTTTCCTGGGGTCAAAATACGTCATATTCCAGGGCTTCACTGCTCTCGTGCTCTGCGGTCTAACCTCCTATTTCATGGATGATATCAAAGCCTTCTTGCCCGTTCCCTCTGGACTCCCCTCTGCTGCCTCCCTTCACATCCAGGGACCTGACCATGCCTAAGCCAACCCCCCTCCGCCCCTCCACCTCACCTCCCATCCAGGTAGCTCTGGGATCCTGCTCCATCAGTTCCCCTGCCTCCCTTCACATCTACAGCCTTTCCCTTCTTCTGGCTCTTTTTCCTTCTCCTATGCACATGCTCCAGTAGTTCCTATCCTTAAAAGAGATACAGAGAACAAGCACCAACTTCACCCACCTTCGCTCCTCCCCAGCTGCCACCCACGCTCTCTCTTCTTTCCAGCAGCTCTGAAGAGTAATCCCTACCCATTGTCTCCCTGACATTCCACACACTTCTCAACAGCAGCTGCCTGTGATCTCCAGGTCCCCCAGGCACAGAAGCTGCTATAAGTAACCTGGTTGATGTCCTCAGGGCCACATCAATGGGCTTTTCTCACTCCTTACCCCTCCCGACTTTTTTGCTGTGTGGACACTTCTGCTTATTCTCTGCTCTCTGGGTTTTCCTGGTACCCACTCTCTACCTCCCTGAGTGTCCTCGCTCTGGCTCTCCTTTCTCATTGTCAGGGCTTCCTGGTTCCAGGACCTTTCCAGAGTCTTAGATGGTAATACTATAGAAATGAATATTGCTTCCACAAGACTCTTTTTTTTTCTTCTAATCCACCCCCCCCCCTTTTTTTTTGCCATGCCATGTAACTGGCAGGATCTTAGTTCCCCAACCAGGGATTGAACCCAGGCCACCTGCAGTGAAAGCACCAAGTCCTAACCACTGGACAGACAGGGAATTCCTGCACAAGACTCTCAGGCAAGCAAAGCTTTTCATTGAAAGAGATAGTTTATGCTCAAGGTAGAAGGTGGGGAAAAGGGGCCAGCTCAAGGGGTGAGTTGCTTTTATAAAAAAAAAAAAAAAGAGAGGGCTGGTCTCATGAGCACTGGTAATTTCCAGAAATAGTCAAACATCTTTGATCAGCAGTGGGTGGCTATCAGGAATAGGGAGTGTTTCTGTGGGGGAAAGGTTGGCATGAGAATTTTCTGCAAGAAAGCACAGGGACAGATAAGGTTGAAATTGACAGTTGAGCTTCTTGTCTTGTGGCCACTAGATATGCCAGGCATTTGTTCTTTAGCTTGTAGGGCTTGTTTTGCCCAAGGCTGTTCCCGGGTCCTGATTCCAAGATGGTTGTACTCTTGCCTGTCTTGTTCCTACTGACAACATCTGCTCTCATGGCTTCAATCGCTGTCTGATTCTCAGGGGTTTCCTGGCCTGTGTCTCCAGCCCAGATCACCCTTTCTTGAGTCTCAAACCAACTTTCTGGATGCCTTTACCTGGGGGCCCTGGAGAAGTCACAAACCAACCTGTCCAAACCAGGACTAAGGGTCTCTCCCAGGTTGGCACCTGCTACTGTGTTCACCATCTCAGCAGCAGAGGCACCCTGTGCTCTGGCTCTCTCTTCAGATCCCTAGACTCGGCTAGACTCTCCCAGCCCTCCTATCCTCATCAGTCTCTCTGTCTTGCTGATGTGGCTCCTGCTTCTTTCTCAGATCTGACCCTGTTCTCCCATTTGAACCACCTCTGCCCAAAATCACACTCTTCTCTTCTCTCTCCAGAGTTATTTCCACAACCTCCTGCCCTGTCCACTTACATCTGTCTGCCAGCTGCCATGAGGTTCATACATTACAGTATGTATGTAGAATACATACAGTACAGTATGATGCCACGGAGTATTGATTGCTTACTAGGGGCCAGGCTCAGTACTGAGTAATTTTGTGTTTTATTGAATGTATTATTGAAGTAGGGTAGGCAATATCTCTATTTTTGCAGTTAAGGAAACTTTGGCTCAGAGAAGTTTGGCAACAGGTCTGTGGTCACACATCTCACAGGTGTTGGAATTTAATCTCATTCACCTTTGGATTTTAGTTCCTCACATACAGCTCAATGAGTGAGCAGATCTCAGACTTTCAGTGATAGGCCGAACTCAGGAGGTCAGAGTCCAGGGGGTCACCTGAGAACAAACAGAGTTTTCCCTGGAAGGCTATGGGGTAGGCTACCTCCTGTGGGGGGAGGGAACAGGGTATGTATGGGAGTGGAGGTGTGGGTGGGTGATTATTTTCAGGGGACACCTGGGGTACAGGCAGGGATCAGATCTACACTCTGACATTAGAGGCAAATCTTGGTTAAGTCACGTATCTTTTCTGTACCTAGTCCAGAGGCTGAGCTAGTGTCTCTGCTTGGGTCCTAAAATTTTGTCAAAAACTTCCTTCCCTTGGAAAGTTCGTCCTGGGTCCCCATTGAGGGGTCTGCATGAAAAAAAAGGTTAGATGATGTCATTTCTCAGCTAGAAATCCTTAGAGCTCCCTTTGCCTGCAGAACAAGCCCAGACTTGACAGAGCTGTGCAGGTACCGGCCCTCGACTACCTGCCTAGACTTGGGCCCTCCCATCAAACTATTTGGTCCTCCGTGCCTTTGCTCAGAGTTTCCTGAGCCTGGATTGCCTTTCCTACTTCCCTGCCTATCTAGGTCCTACTTCCTTCCCAGCCCATTGAGGATGCAGCTTTTCCACAGAGGGTCTCTGGGTGCCTAGTCAGATAGCACTGAGGCTCTCCCCATGTGCCCATCCCTACCCAGGACCAGGAAGGACTGGATTCTCCAGGTGTTGCAACAAGCATTCCCTGGGCAGTATAGAATCACCATGAAACTAGCTGGCGACTCATCTGGTTTGAGCCTCTTACACTGTAGACATGTCTGACTCTTCCTCGTGAGGGGTGCCTGTGTCACCTGGGTCTGTCTTGGAGGAATGGAGGGCTGGCCCTGGTAACTTTAAAGATAGCGTGGGTTTGCACGTTTGTGCGTGTGTGTTTATATGCAGGGTGGGGGAGGGAGAGGAAGAGCTAATACTAGACATTAGTGATTACCTACCAGCAATGGTACTAAATTATGTTTGTACACAACTTCACTGAATCTTAACAAAATCCTTTGTTAGAACACTTTTTCAGGTAAAGAAATCAAAGCTCAGAGGAATTAAATAATCTGCCCAGGTTCATTCAAGAGGGCCAGGGCAGGGTCCCAGCCTCCCTGTGTCAACCGCAAAGCAGAGTTCCAGGAGTCCCGAGTGGGTGTTCAGGGCAGCCTGGGGTGGGGGGTGGGGTGGGAGGATTACTTACCCCCAAGGCCCCTCTCCAGTGGGTATTTCAGCAGGGATATATTTTGGGTTCAAACTCTAGGTTTGGTGACTCAGTCATCTTTCCCTTCTCTTCTCTCTCCTCTCCTGGACATGGCACCATCATTCCCATCAAACATATCTGAGTGGGTGAGCTCTCTGACTTACTGGAACCCACGTCCCAGGACTGGGGACCAACCCCATCCCAGTCCCCCTGTGCTGACCCTTCCTCCCTCCTCAGAGCCTTGCCCTCCTGCCTGAGGACTGTTCATTTGAGGACCAGGATCTGCCCAGCTCCCTCCGGAGCAAGGTGGACCCTGTGGGCTGTGCGAGGCACAGGGCCGTGGGGACTTTGTCCTTGGGGCTGAAGGCATTCTTTCCTGGGACAATACCTGTTTGTTCCCTTTCTACTTAAAACCTGAGTCCCCTTCCGTCACCTTTCTTCATTCCTGCGATGCTGGTCACCATGGAACCTCTTTAGCCATAGTTTTAGTGGAAGGAATGGACAACAGTCAGTTACTTTGGGTCACTCCGTTTCCTGAGTGGGGACTCTGAGGCTGAGGGTGGAGGAGCCAGCCACCTTGGGTGATCCAGAGCATCAGGGGGTGAGGAGGGGACCCCGGTCCCCAGAACCCCCTCACTGTAGCCCTTTAGGTCAGGGACTGGTTTTCCCTTCAGGGGACAGTCACTCCTTGAAGCCCAGGACAGTGATGGGTCAAACGGGGGTTCAGTGGATTGTGCCTCAGAGGTCAGCACTAAGTACTGTCCATGCCAAACCCCAAAGCTTTGTCTTCATTTCGAGTGGAATATCTGATTGTGGTTTTATAGTTTGGGCATAGATCTTTAAGTTTCCACCAGGCCTTGGGGAGGCGCCACCCGCTGTCCTGACAGAAGACGTGGTTGTCCGTACACAAGTGTGGGCACCTCCCATTGGCAGGTGCTGAGGAGGCCAGTATGTAGACCCTGAGGGCCTGAGGGGTCAAAGGTGTGAACATAGGAGGCGGGGGCCTGAAAGGGACTCTGTCTCATTGGCAGACGCTGAGGAGGCCAGTATGTAGACCCTGAGGGCCTGAGGGGTCAAACGTGTGAATGTAGGAGAGGGGAGACCTGAAAGGGACTCTGTCTGCTGGGTTGCCTGGGCAAGCCATGGAGTGTACTCAGCCTTCCCTTCCATACTGTTGGTGTCCCTCAGGGCGTGGAGGGACATGGGCCATTCTGGTCTGCCGGGGAGGTAGTAGTGAGAGGGATGGAGGCAGTCTTGCTCAGAAGGTGCCGTTGAACCTTATGTGTCTGGGCCCTCAGGCAGCTCTAAATCTTCTTTTTAGCTTCATAGACATGATTACTATGGGGAGACTGAGACAGCATATCCACTTTGATAGCCTAAGGTCAGAGTCAGGGCTAGGGTCTTCTTATACAGGGAGTCTGAACTACAGCCTGTGTGAACATCAGAGTCACTCAGGAGTTAAGGGAAGAAAAATAACCAGACAAAGCCCTGTGGCCATTCTCTGGAAGAGTCTGCTTCTGTGGAGATCTGGGTATCACCTCGGAATCTGTCATTCTAATCAGTTTCCAGGAGATTTTGATCTGCAGCTGAGACTGAGAACAAGGGCTATAGCCAAACACCACGTTTCCACATGTGATTCACACAGAAAGCCTACACCCTGGTTAGATACAGGTAGCAGGAGTCTGTGGTGTCCAAAGCCTGGACTCCAGCTTGTTTACTTTGATTCAGTCTGTCCCTCGAGGAACGTTCTTTCTGGGTTTTGCTGGAAGCAGCCATCTTGACAAATTCTTGAGTCTCTCTTGCTCAGAGAGGTGAGAGGTGGGGTATTGGGACCCATGGAATAAATCTCCCTCCACTTCACTCTGGAGAAGGGCCATGTCTCTCAGCTATTCCAGGCTGCTTGTTACTACTGTGACAGGCAGTTGTCTTCTCTGATTGTGAGGAAAATTCTCCTCAGAGAACCAAGTGGCTGGAGGCTGTAATCAGCAGGACCTCAGAGGCTGAGCTGGAACCTCTCTTTGGCCAGGGGTTGCTAGGAGCTGCTCTTCCTGCTGGGGTCTGGGTGGGGACATGGTGGGCTGGCTTCCAGACAGAAGGCAGGAGTTTTCAGTTCCTGGGTTAGGATTTGTTGCTCAGCAAAAAGAGTCTGGCATTGCCTCCTGCCCTGTCCCCAGATGGTATCTCAAGGGACCTACTCTGGGGCAGAAACTGGGGGATATGGAAGGTGTGGCCTTTGTCCTGATTTTATCATTGATCATTTCTGGTCACCTCCCTACCTGTCAGGGTGGAAATGGGTCACTATGATATCAGCAGAGAATTTATAAAACTGAGTGAACTTGCAGAGTCTGCGGTGAGACCTTTATTACATGAGAAAAGAATGAAGTCAGGTCAAGGGCAGGAATGGACGACTGACCCCGGAGGGTTAAGGGAGGCTGGAAAGAGGCTTGGAGGGGTCAAGCGGTCAGCTTAGGACAATGAAATGGCTGGGTGTGTCTGAGGTTGGCTTGGTCAACAAATTGAGAATGAGGGCCAGGAACTTTGTGCAGAAGACTGGTGTGCCTGAGAGAAAACAAGGGAGTTAGTCTCTGCAGAGTCCCCTGCTGCATCCTTGAGTGATAAGAGGGGTTGCAAAGCTTGACTCAGCATGAGCTTCCAGGGCAGCTACCAGAGTAATGAGCAAAGTAGAAACTGGTGGGGAAAGGAAGTGTCAGACTCCCCCTTGATAAGCTCCATCTTTCCCAAGACCCTGAGGTGACCGTGTCAACGCCAAAGCCACCAGCAAAATTGGGTTCATGCATTTCACTGACACTGTTCATAATGGACTGTCTACAGTCATGCAGACTGCCTACATGGACTGTTTACATAATGGACTGTCTATAGTCATGCAGTCTGGAGAGTCCCTTGGACTGCAAGTAGATCAAACCAGTCCATCCTAAAGGAAATCAGTCCTGAATATTCATTGGAAGGACTGATGCTAAGGCTGAAACTCCAATGCTTTGGCTACCTGATAAGAACTGACCCATTGGAAAAGACCCTGATGCTGGGAAAGATTGAAGGCAGGAGGAGAAGGGGATGACAGAGGATGAGATGGTTGGATGACATCATTGACTTGATAGACCTGAGTTTGAGCAAGCTCTGGGAGTTGGTGATGGACAGGGAAACTTGGTGTGCTGCAGTTCATGGGGTTGCAAAGAGTCAGACATGACTGAGCGACTGAACTGAACTGAACAGTTATGCAACCTGGGGACTTGGAAACTTTAAAGTGTCCAAGAGAGTCCGAATGTTAAAAGTGCCCTCAGTCCATGCCAAGTGCCAAGTCGCTTCGATCGCACTCGACTCTTTGCAACGCTATGGACCATAGCTCACCAGGCTCCTCTGTCCATGGGATTCTCCAAGCAAGAATACTGGACCGGGTTGCCATGCCCTCCTCCAGGGGATCTTCCTGACCCAGGGATCAAACCCATGTCTCTTTACATCTGTTGCACTAGCAGGTGAGTTCTTTACCGCTAGCACCACCTGGGAAACCAGTGGCAGATTTCTTTACTATAAGAATGCTTTAAGGGCTTCTCTGGTGGCTCAGCGGAGAAGGCAATGGCACCCCACTCCAGTACTCTTGCCTGGAAAATCCCATGGACGGAGGAGTCTGTCCATGGGGTCGCGAAGAGTCGGACACAACTGAGCGACTTCACTTTCACTTTTCACTTTCACGCATTGGAGAAGGAAATGGCAACCCACTCCAGTGTTCTTGCCTGGAGAATCCCAGGGATGGGGAAGCCTGGTGGGCTGCCGTCTATGGGGTCACACAGAGTCAGACACGACTGAAGCGACTTAGCAGCAGTAGCAGCAGTTGGTGGCTCAGTGGTAAAGAAACAACCTGTCAATGCAGGAGACACAGTTTCAATCCCTGATCTGGGAAGATCCCACATGTCTAGGAGCAACTAAGTCCCTGTGCCACAATTATTGAGCCTGTGCTCTAGCGTCTGCAACTATAAAGTCCAAGTGACACAACTACTGAAGCCCGAATGCCTAGAGCCTGTGCTGAGGCAAAAGAAGCCAAGGAATGAGAAGTCCGTGCACCACGGCTAGATAATAGTCTCTGCTTGCCGCAACTAGAGAAAACCCCGCACAACAACAAAGACCCGGCATAGTCAAACATAAATAAAAATTTTAAAGCTCTTAAAAAAATAAAAAAGAAGAAAGAATGCTTTAGCTCCTGGGGGGCTTCCCACAAAGTGGTTTAAAAAGAGTTTGTGATTTGTACTGATCCTCTCTGCCTCTCTCCATTGTATGTCCCTGGATGTTATAGGTTGGGGTCCTCTGGATGCTTGAGGATTGTGCTCACGGCCCAGAAACTAGCTGCTGCCTCTGGACAACCCCCCAGGTGCCTCCTCCACCCAGGGCATGGGCATCCGTGACGATGTATCCCCAGGTAAGGGGCCCCAAGGAAGGTTGTGGGGGTGGGGATCTTCCTTGGATACTCCCACGGGCTCTGCTTGGGAGATGTGGTTGGGCCGCCAAGGCTTTCCATCCGGGCCAGACTCCGTGGGCTCTCCCTGCTCAGCCTCCTGTGGGGGGCTCCCTATCTGGCTCCAGATTCCAGGGTTTGCTTCCACTCTCTGAGCTGATGGGCTGACTGAGGGTAGTGTTCTGTAGTGGGAATACGAAGACGGGCCAAGGATGCAGGAGTGGGTCCATGGGAGAGCTGGGTGGCCCCGTTTTCCTCAGCTGACAGGGCAGGAGACAGTGTGGCCAACTGTTTCAGTGTTCCAGGCCTGGTGCTGCCGCTGGGAGCCAGCTGTGTGAGCCTGTTTCCCCTGGAGGGTGAGGGAGTCAGAGGTCCTGCCTGGAGCGAACGGGTGCTTGTGAGGTGGAGCTGCTTCTCCTGGGAGGGGCCTCTGCAGGGGCCTGGAGACTCCTTGCTAGGAGTGTGGAGAACCGGGGACGCCTGAGCAGTTCAGGGAACAGGCCACTGTGCTCAGGGCCGAGGACCGGGAACTCATGAAAGAGGCTGAGAAGGTGCAGTGTGGGGAGGGTTTGGAGCAAAGCTGGGAGAAGTCATGCGGAGCGGGCTGGAAAGGTGGGCTTTGGTGAGGAGCACGGTGCCCTGGCCGGCTGGGGTCGGGGTGGCAAGCCCCCACCTGAGGGCAAGGCTCTGATTTAGGGGATGGGCCACAGAGTGCCCGGGACCATCTGTCCCCTATCCCGGCCTTAGTGGACTCTAAGACACTGCTCTCCCTGCCTTTCTGTCCCCAGCCAAAGTTCCGGCTCCTGTGGCCGTGTACGGTGGCAGCGTTCCCCAGAGCAGTGCTGGGCCCCTTGCACTCCCAGGTGGAAGCAGTGACTCCAGCCTGGAGACTTTTGGAGAAGGTGAGATGGAGGGATGGGCTTGGTGACTCCATCACATCAAATGGCCTTTGAATGTCCCAGCAGCCTCTCTGGGGCCTTGGAACAGAGATGGGCCATTCCACCTAGCAGCCACACAGACAGGGTCAGTGACCACAGAGCAGAGCTTGGACCTCATCCTGGAGGGAGGAGATGGGTGTGTTTAGATGCCCAACTGTGTCCTCAAGCCATAGCAGGTGTTAATTTTACCCTGGTCCCTGCTGGACATGTCCTTTGGTTTTAGGTGGGTCCTTGGGCTTCCCTGGTGGCTCAGATGGTAAAGTGTCTGCCTGCAATGTGGGAGACCTGTGTTCGATTTCTGGGTCGAGAAGATCCCCTGGATAAGGAAATGGCAACCCACTCTAGTACTCTTGGCTGGAAAATTCCATGGACAGAGGAGCCTTGTAGGCTATAGTCCATGGGGTCGCAAAGAGTCGGGCATGACTGAACGACTTCACTTCACCTCACTTTTCAATTCTCTGCCTCAAAGGATGGAGGTGTACGGAGGGCTCCTGCAGGAACAGGGAATAAGTGGGGTTCTCCTAGGAATTGCAGGAAGGCCCCATGAGCCCCAGGAAGGCAGCGCTGAGGTCCTGGGGCCTGGGTGGTGTTAGCACTCAGGGAAGTGGGGGGAGTGGGCTCCTCTAGCATAGGAGTTCTTGTCTCAGCCTCCCTCCAGCTAGCACCCAGCACCCTCCTGGAGAAGCCATCACAGCTCTTGAGTGGACGTGGGGACCCTGGCAGCCTCAAACTGGATGCTCCCCTGAAGGGCTGGCAGGCCAGGAACGGCCACCCCAGGAACCTTGCGGCCTTGTCTCTGGCTCCCCACCCGCTGGTGCCGCTCCCTTCACTGAAGTCAGAGGCCAACAGTGTGGCCCGGGACACCACCCAGATCAAGGACAAGCTCAAGAAAAGGAGACTCTCAGAGGGCTTGGCAGCATCTTCCCGTGGTGAGCCCTGGGCCCTGCCCAGACCCCAGCCCTAAGGTCAGGGACCCCAGGCCACTTGGACTGTGAGAGTCAGCAGGTGTGCAACTGGCAGCTGGGGTCAGAGGTGGTCGGGGGGCACCCTCTCTACAGCCCCTGCCTCCTCCGTGGAATGCCATCTCCCACTTAGGCCTCTGCAGCGCTTCCCAACCGGACTCCCCATTCCCACCCTCGCCTCCTTCTAGTCTTCACTGCAGAGCAATTCTTTTCGAACACAGATCTGACCACCTTCTTCCTCCCACTCCTGCCAACTATGCTAAAGCCACCCAGTGGCTTTCAAGTGGATACAAGGACTAGAACCCGCTGCTTTCTCTCCTAATTCAGTACTGATTTTGTTCCCCTTTCTACCCAACCTGCCTCTGAATTTTAATTATTTAATCAATTTATTCTGAATTTTAAATAGGTGACTTTGACTGACACTTACTACCAAATTTTACAGGAGTGGGAAAGGACACTCAGCACAGTCTAGGGGTGGGCTTGGGGCTGGGGGAACATCTGCCCCCTCCTCTTACCATGCCAGCCTCCCCAGGACACAAGGCCCTGTTGCCAAGCAACTGAATTAACTCCACCCCCCACACTCTGGGGACTCACTTACTCCCCATCCCTACCACATACAGCCTCTCTGGATCCCGGTGGAGGCCCCAAAGGAGTTCCCCTGAAGACTGCCATCCCGGGCCACCTCTCAGAGGCTGCTGAGGGTGTCCAGGCCGATGCCTCCCATTCAGAGCATCCCCACCACCCCAGAAGCCAGCATAGCCAAGGAGAAGGGCCTGGACCCGCCCATAAGCCGTCAGGGTCCCCAGGAGCTGAGACCTGGTGCCCAGGAGGTAAGGCAGTTGGACTGCTCTGAGTATTGCCTTCCTGTCCTTCTGTTTTTCTTTCGATCCTTTACCAATCCCTGTTCCTGGGCCCTGAGCATCTCTGAAAGTATCTTCTCTGGTAGTTGCCCCAGAGGTACCGAGCTGGCTCCTTCTAAGCAGATGCTGTGTGATTATCCATCTTACATGTGATGGTTCTCAAGCCTTCTCTGATCTAAATGTTCCAGAATTTCCTATGGTTCTGACCCTCCTCACTTTTGGCAAGGGACTGTGGCAGAGGGGAAAGAATACTGGGTTAAGACTCAGGAGATTTAGGTTCTGGTTTCCACTCTGCCCCTCACTGGCTGTGTGACCATGGGCAAGTCACTTCCCTCTCTGGGCCTCAGTTTGCACTAAGAAAAGGGAATTGGACCTGATGTTTTTGAGGATCCCTTTCAGCTCTGATGTTCTAGGATTTTCTGAAATGAGAACAGAAAAACAACTAATAATAATGACTAAAGGGGTTGGAGGAGGAATGAGAGGACCCCTTTTTGTTTAAATGGTAAGGAAACAATGAGCTCAGAGGTCCCAGGTTGTGCTATTAAAAAGAGAAGCAGGATACTTACCAGCGCTGTGGATAGAAGGGACCACTCTGCACGAGGCACCTGGGAGCTGAGCATCCAGAGTGGACTGTTTCGTGGACCAGACCCTCCCCTACCTCTGCTCCCAGGTACAGATTTCCCAACAGTACCTGCACTGCAATGATGAGAAGATGCACAAGTCCCTGGGAGGCATTGTGATCCCACCCATCCCAAAGGCCAATGTACCCACTGGGACCTCCCGCACACCTGGCTCCCTTCCCAGCCTCTTGCCTCTGGGCCAGGACATCCTCACGGGCCTGAGGCCCCCCACCACACGGTAAGCAGCCCTAAATCAAAACTACCTGTGGTCCTCTCTCCTCTACCCTCCAAGATCTGCTTGGACTCCCTATGACTGAGTCTCCACCCCAGGGCAGAGCTCTGGAAGCCAGATGTGTGGAGGGCAGGGTCCTCCACCATGAGCCTCTGACCTGGGGCAGTCACAGAGCTGGCCCTTGACTCCAGCAGGAGGGGTGCATAGGCTTAATTAACAATGTCTTGACCTCTGTTTTCTACCAATGTCCTGATACGTGTGGTTGCTGCCCTGATGAATAGAATATGAATATTTTTAAAGCGCTATTGGATTCATGATAGCTCTTTGTGATGGGTGCATTTTCTTAATGAATGGACGTTAAAAATGCAAGCATTATTGTGTCTATATATGGGGGTAGTCTACAAAAGTTTTGGACTAAAAAGGGAATCAAAAAACTGGGAATCAGTGAATAGGGAGAGTGAATAGAGAATCAGTGAATAGAGAGAGAGGGAGAGATAGAGACAGGGGGAAGTAGAGAGAGCGCTCTCTTTGGGGTCTGCTGTGCCCATTTCTCTCAAGGGTCCTCTGTCTCCCACATCGCCTCCCCTTCTGTCCCAATACATGTCCACATCTTACTGTACCCTGGTGAAGTGTGGGAGCCCATCTGTGGACCTGCTCCTGGATTTAAGCTCTCTGCTCGATTTTTCCACCGACCTCTTCCTCTACCGGCCTCCACCTCCTCACTGTCGACACCGCCTCCTCGTTTCCTGCTCAGACATCCACCTCTTCCTCCCCTCTGAGAGTTCGTGGTGGCTTTCGTGATTCTCTGGCCCCCGATAAGTGACCTTTCCACCCATCCCACTGCTCTTGAGCTGTTGATGTCCTTGAATTCTTTGCCTTCCTCACCTTCCTGACTTCCAGGCAGTTTCCTGTGTGCCCCCTCTTTCCTTATTTCTTAAGTGTATTCCAGAACTCTTCGCCTCCATCTCCTTGTTCTCCCCTGGGAGGCTTATCTGTGCAGGTGGCTTCCAAGGTCAAGTGGGATGGGAGACTTCCACATCCCCTGGGCTTCCCTCCTCCTGTTGAGCATTCCCAGGCCCTCAAGGCTGATGCAGATCCAGCGTTGGAGGCAAGGAGGGAAGGAGGGTATATCACCACCACAGCATCACGGATGGAGCTCTTCGTGTTTCCCCTAACTGTCTCTCCCCCACGACCCCCTAATTTCCACTGGGGTGCAGGAGTGCTCTTTGATCTTCCAATTTCAGCATCATTTTCAACTCTTGCCCCCTGTTCCTAACAGATTGCCACATCCCATGCGGCTTTCTTAAGCAACGAGAGACAGTACGGAGGCTACCACCCCTGCTTGCCCTGCCTTTGCTCTTGGTTTGTACTTGCTGGGTCCCCTTTGACCTCCCCCTGGAGCTCCTACCCCATCTCCTGTGGCCCTGAGCTCTTCATCCTGATCTTTTGTTTTCATCCACCCCTCCTCCCCAAATACACCCCTTCCATGCACCTCACTTCTATTGACTTCCTGGTGCCAGCAGCTTAAACAGGAGTCTCCTTGGCCAGACATTCAGGGTGTCCCAGTCCACCACTTCACACTTCCTCCTGTGCTGCTCTCTGGGAGCCTGAGTGGCAACCCTCTCCACCCCCATACCCCTGTGTCCAGCCCTGGACGGCACCTCCCTGCAGCCCCAACATGAGCCTCTTACCCTTGGCCTGCTGGTCAGTTCCTACATTTTTCAAGCCCCAGCTCCACGTCCACCCTCTCTGTCAGGTCTTCCCTGGCCTCCTCGGGATGTGGGGAAGGGCTCTGTTCACACGGCACCCAGCCTGTGTGCGGTCCAGCCACCTCCCACCTACTTATTTGCTCACCTTTTATTTCAACCTCATTTCTATTCTTGAACTTGCAGCACTATAAGGCAGGGGCTATATCTGGACACTTCTGTGGCTCCCAAGGTGTCAAGCTCCCATGTGAACTGCCATGGATTAGTCACACGTGGATTAGGCAGATAACATCTGAAGTATCTGCCTATTTGCTGTCAGGTTGTGACATGGATTTCTCTCCATTGACTCCGTGAGGCTAGCTAATGGCTGGGAGGGAGACTCCATTACCATTTCATCCATCCTTCATCTGTCTGTCTGTCCATGTGTCCGTGCATCCATTGAGTCACTGTTAAGAACCACTCTGTGCCAGACACTGTGTCAGGCGCTATGAAAGCAAAGCCAAACAAGACATTCCCTGTGTTCTGGGAGCTCATAAGGGAAATTTACCAGCAGACCATTGACTAAAAGTCCCAGTGAGGTAAACACTAAGGTAGAAGGCTGCCTCTCATTCTGAGGAGCGCTGTGGAAAATTATTTCAATCAGGCCAGGAAGACTTCTCAGAGGAGGTGAGGCCAGTTGAGTTTTGAAGGCTGAGGCAGAGTCTGTGAGATGGAGAGAGGGAGAGTTGGGGAGGATGACTGACTGAGGCATCTAGGGCATGGCTAGTTTTCCAGCAGCACTGTATCTGTGTGTGACGGGGGGTGAGGTACGCAGGGCTGAAGGGCCCGTGTGCTAAACTGAGGAGCGTGAGCTTTACCCTGAAGCAGTGAGGTGCCACTGGGGGCTTTTTGGTGTGGAAGTGATGTCAGATCTGATTTAGGAAGGCCACTTTGGCCACGGCAGTGTGGCATGGGCTGTGCACACAGTCGGGGTTGCCTCAGGGATCCAGGGAGAAGCTGTGGGCACCTGAATGGGCAGAGGCTGTGGGGCCCTGGTCTGCAGTGGTCAGTGTGCAGAGGGGCTTGGAAAGTGAAGAAGTGGGGGAGGGGATTGGTGACTGGATGTGGGATGAAACAGGTAGGGAGCTGAGGCCCATGCCAGAGTTACTGGATAAACAGCCAGACAGATGGTGGTGGCTTCAGCAGGACAGGGAATTAGGAGGAGAGGCAGGCTTTGGAGCCTTGGGGTGGCAGCTTGAGAGTGGGTTCAACTTGTGCTGCTGGGGACACTGGTAGATGCTCAGATGTCTGGCCAGGTGCGTGGAGAAGACTGTCGATGCAGGTAGAGCTTTGCTGTCCCCATCATTTGCGTGTGGCCTGGTGGGACCGCCTCAGGTCACGGTGGGGGTTCAGAAGAGGGAGAGGGGGCTAGAACGCTGTGTGGAGAAAAGTGAAGGCTCTCTGGGTGTGGGTGACCTTGGCCTCTGTCCTTTCTGCTAATGGGTCTCTAGAGAAGGAAAGGCGGAGAAGGCAATGGCACCCCACTCCAGTACTCTTGCCTGGAAAATCCCATGGACAGAGGAGCCTGGTGGGCTGCAGTCCATGGGGTCATGAAGAGTCGGACACAACTGAGCGACTTCACTTTCATGCATTGGAGAAGGCAGTGGAAACCCACTCCAGTGTTCTTGCCTGGAGAATCCCAGGGATGGAGGAGACTGGTGAGCTGCCGTCTATGGGGTCACACAGAGTTGGACACGACTGACATGACTTAGCAGCAGCAGAGAAGGGAAGGAGAGGTTTGCCAAGGTCCACAGCTTGAAGGAGGCTGAGCCACGTGCTCTGAGGCCACGTCCTCTGCTCAGAGGGGAAGGGAAAACAGCCTCCAGCTCGAGGTCAAAGGGGCGAGGCTGTGGGCCAGGAGCCGGAGATGGCTGGGTCTGAGGGAGGAAGCAGTGCCATGATTACTGGTGCCCTGTACCCACTCTGTGCCTAGCCAGAACCACCAAAGGGACTTCCCAGCTCACCTCTGCCCAAGCCCTGTTAGCACAGCTGGGCAGTGGTGGGTTCCAATGGCAAAGACCTAGCACCCTAGCTGGGCGCCCTGGGGTGTTTGCCTGTGTCTCCAAGCCACACAGGCCCTCCCTGGGGGTCCTGATCTAGGAGGCTGTGCCTGTCCCACGGAGCAACTCAGAGTCTTGGTTGGCCCAGGCTCTGGCCCTTCCTGTAGACCTCCGGTCCCCTGACCTCCACGGTCTCCTCAGTCAGATCAGATTAGTCCCTCAGTCGTGTCCGACTCTTTGCGACCCCATGAATCACAGCACGCCAGGCCTCCCTGTCCATCACCAACACCCGGAGTTCACTGAGACTCACGTCCATCGAGTCAGTGATGCCATCCAGCCATCTCATTCTCTGTTGTCCCCTTCTCCTCTTGCCCCCAACTCCTCCCAGCATCAGAATCTTTTCCAATGAGTCAACTCTTTGCATGAGGTGGCCAAAGTACTGGAGTTTCAGCTTTAGCATCATTCCTTCCAAAGAAATCCCAGGGCTGATCTCCTTCAGAATGGACTGGTTGGATCTCCTTGCTGTCCAAGGGACTCTCAAGAGTCTTCTCCAACACTGCAGTTCAAAAGCATCAATTCTTCGGCGCTCAGCCTTCTTGACAGTCCAAGTCTCACATCCATACATGACCACAGGAAAAACCATAGCCTTGACTAGACAAACCTTTGTTGGCAAAGTAATGTCTCTGCTTTTGAATATGCTATCCAGGTTGGTCATAACTTTCCTTTCCAAGGAGTAAGCGTCTTTTAATTTCGTGGCTGCAGTCACCATCTGCAGTGATTTTGGAGCCCAAAAAATAAAGTCTGACACTGTTTCCACTGTTTCCCCATCTATTTCCCATGAAGTGATGGGACCGGATGCCATGATCTTCGTTTTCTGAATGTTGAGCTTTAAGCCAACTTTTTCACTCTCCACTTTAGGGACCCTATATCTGGGCAGGCACTCAGGTGGGCTCTCCTACAGCCTGTCCTCCGGCCATCCCAGCCTAGGTCACCCTGCTGAGTGAACACTCTGAGGCCAGAGCACAGGATGTCGTGTCCCAGTTCTCGTGGCTTGTCACCCTGTCACCCCCCCAGAGCCTTCTGCTGTCTATGCATTTCCCAGTGAGAAGAGAAAAGTCCATGTTAGATAATGTATATCTGGTCTTCCTGGGAATGTAAGGCCCATCCATGCATCACCACCTGTCTTAGTGATGCTGTATTCCCAGTGTCTACACAGTGCTTTGCACATAGTACATCTTCAATAGGGTATGGTAACCCACTCCGGTGTTATTGCCTGGATAATCCCATAGACAGAGGAGCCTGGCAGGCTACAGTCCATGGGGCTGCAAAGAGCTGGGCCTGGCTGAAGCAGCAACATGCATGCACAAATGAGTAAACAGTACTGTTTACTTTAAAAACTGCAATTAAAACCAGTGCCAGGAATGCCTCATCTTCCCTTCCTGTGCTCAGTTTGAACTGAACGTCTCCTACAAAGCAGTGGTGATTTCCCATCAGCAGCAAAGGGGGTCACTCCCTCTAGACCCTGGAGGAGAGAAGGAGTGGGTCTCCCGAGTTGGGAGAGGATTGAAGTCAGTCTG
Organism: Bos mutus; assembly: GCF_027580195.1. Classification (NCBI taxonomy): domain Eukaryota; kingdom Metazoa; phylum Chordata; class Mammalia; order Artiodactyla; family Bovidae; genus Bos; species Bos mutus. Next base: position 35,949,215 of record NC_091627.1, read on the forward strand.
TCCTGAGGTGGGAGGAGATTCACCCCCATCTCCTGCGCACACAGCAGGGGCAGGGCTTCCTGTTGGACTGAGTGGTTTACTCATGGAGGCTGGCTTCCTGGGGAAATCAATGGTCTATGCAGCAAGAAAACAGGGTTCTGAGTTTTGTCTGGACCAAGCCTGCCGGTCAGCCTGCTCTCAAGTCCAGAAGGAGCTGCATCTCCTGCTGCCTTGAACACCTGGCCAAGAGCCTCTTTACAGAGGCACCCACGGCCCCCTCTGTCTCATCCCCCTCTCAGCTGTCACCCCATCCTGGAGCTAGCCTGGGAGCTAGCTCTTGCTTGCTAGCTAGCGCAGCAGGAGCTCTTGCTTGCCATCTCTCATGGTGCTTTTTTCTCCCCCATTCTTTTAAGATTGGTCTGGGAGCATGGGCCTCGGGAGAAGACCCCCAGATCTCTGGGTATGTACTCGTCTTGCACCCTTCCATTTGTTATTTGACTCTCTGGTTCCTGGGTTGGATCATGGGATTGGAATTAGGGCTAGAGGAGATCTGGGTGCTCTTAGACTCATTGCCTTCATTTCATGGAAGGGGAAGCAGAAGTCGCCCTGGTCCCAGGGAGGGTGGCCCCTGCTCTGTGGTACCCTCCACCAGCATAGGTTGCTTCATGATCACCCAGCTGAGAGAGACGGTGCTGTCCCATCTGATGGAGGAAGGGTGCACTGAAGTTCACCAAGATGGACCTTCTTAGTGCACAGAAAGCACGCAGGTCCTTGCGGCTCCAAAGGTGGGGTTTGTCCCATCCTATGGCTGCCCCTGGGCTTCCCAGGTGGTGCTAGTGGTGTGGTAAAGAACCCGCCTGCCAATGCAGGAGATGCATGGATCTAAGCGAATAGAGGATTCCTCTCCAGACAGAGTGAGAAATTAAACTGCATCCCGTGAATCCCTTGGTCAGCTGATCCCAGGAGGTTTCAGCCTCAGGGGAAGAGAGCCAGCTGGGCTGGCAGTGAGGCAGGTGGTTGAGGCTCAGAGAGGCTCTCCAGCCTATGACCTAATTCGTGGGGAGGATGGAAGGTCGAGTGAGGGGACATGGGCAGAGTACCCTGGGCCACAGGCCTAGGGGGGTTGGCGGCAGCTGCTGTGCTGACTGGCAGGAGCGGGTGGACTGTTGCCCAGCTTCCGGGCAGGTCACCCTGTAATCAGCTCAGCAGCAGGTTAGTTGGTCAGGGGGAGGCTGCTGCCCATGAGGCCCCAGGGTTAGGATGCCCAGCTGGGCCTGAGAGGCAGGCCTGGCATGGAAACCTCTGCTGTGGCCAGTCTTCCCTCTCTGGCCAGGCTGTGGCAGGGTGAGCTGGGGCAGTCCAGTGTGACACACACGGGCACCCAGCGTCCCTTGAGAGCTTCCTGAGAGCGCTGGAAGGGGTTTTGGGCCAGGGGACGCCAGCCTAGAGCTACTCCCCTGTCTGCCCCACCAGGTTGTCACTTGAGAACCAGGTCCTTGTGGGGCAGGGGCCAGGCTGCTTGGACAAAGCTTTCCAGGGAGTCTCTTGGAGGCATAGGTGAAAGGGGGCTACAAACTGGCAGAGTCCTCAAGAAGCTCTCTGACCTTCCAGCTGTCGGCAGAGGACAACACTGCCCAATGTGGGCACCACGTCTAGCATGTAGTCGGGGCTCGCATGGTAGTGTCTGAAGCTAAGGGCTTTCCTGCAGTCCCTGCTCTGGTGAGCTGGCATCTGGGCGCCTATGCCCTCGGCCCTGCCTTACTTCCCGGCAGACAGAGGCTTCGCCCCTCCTCCCCCTTGGTTCTGGAGTCTTCTCCCAGGAGGGATCTTTGGTAGAAGGCAGGGGCTGGACAGAGATCTGGGGGTCCCCAGGAGCCCTGCCAGATCCCCAGACTCTACACCCTTTCCAGCCTCAGGCAGCCCCAGGTGGTGGCCCCTCTTCCCAGAGGAGCCCTGATTTGCAAGTTCTCTCAAGGCCAGTGAACTCCAAACTTTGTGAGCAGGAGAACCTGATTAACGCTGCCTTCATTAAAGGAAAACTAATGGACCTACCCCCACACTGTCCCTAAAACAAGAAACATGCTCTTAAAGTCTGGTAATTGGGAAAACATGGAATGACAAAGATATGCTATGGATTTGATGTCATTTGGAAATGAATTTGAATTTTATTAATCATAAGAGCATCTGAAGGTCACTGGGTCTCAACTTTCCCATCTGTAAAATGAGAGCGTTGGGCTGGCTTTAGTCCTCTGGCTCTTTCCTGTGGTATTACAGTCTCAGACAGGAGCATGGTAGTGTATAATGATCAATGGGCTCATTTTGTTTTTCCTCTTTCTGAAGCACATACCTCCCAGTTAAGACAGACTTACATTCTCAGGAAATATCTTAAACCTCTTAGATAACAGGTCTGCCCCTATTTCCTGCCCACGCTCCTCTCCACCCCACCCCACCCCACCCCACCCCAGTCTTAGAATAAAGTGTGCAGTAACTGTTGATAGATGGATGCAGGATGGATGCATGAAAGGGGAAGGGTGTTGGTCCTCAGGCAGCCTGTTTTATTCCTCCCAGTGCTGCTCTGTAGAGTGAATTTAACCTGTGCTTTCCCTTTTAAGGCAGCATAGGGGGGAAGCACTGAGGGTGGAGGGCTTAGACAGTTGCATGTTATACCAACCCCAGGGCTGTAGAGCCTTAATCCCAGTGGCTGCTGCTCTCGGGTGCTGGGTGTCCTCAGTTTTACTCTTGTTCTCCACTCTTCAGAGCCAAAACCTTTGATCCCGCCTGTCAGAGACAGGTCTGCTGCCCTGAGAAGCCTGCCCTGCCTTTATCTCAATCTGCTCCGATGCTGACATCCTTCTCCTTCAGCCATGCCAAAGAAGCTCACCCCTTGTTAAAAGAAGAGGACCAGAAGGAGAGTGAAACCAAGGTACCTGGAAAGCGAGGGGAGAGGAAGCTGGGGTCAGAGCACACCACTGGCTGAAGGCACACATGCTTCTGAAATACGCAACTGTGGGCCTGGCTTGAGGAGAGCAAGGAGGAACCCGAGGCAGCTGCTCCAGTCCTTAAGGCTAGAACCTGTAGATGGGTTGGGGTGAAGGCTATGGCAGAAAAGAGAGGAAAGAAAGGAGGAAAAGGACAGAGGTGAGGGGGCCTAGGTGAAGGGGAGAGTACAGCAGGGACCCGAGGGGTGGGGCTGAGGGAGGAGGCGAGGACAGGAGGAGGTCACACATGGTTCAGAAGGAAGCAGGATGTGGGGGAGATGGCAGAAGGGCTTAGGTGAACCAAACCAAGTAATCTGAACCAGCACCCAAGATAGCAACCTGGAGGCAGCTGACTCAGAGGCAGATCAGCCAAATGCTGTGTTTCACAGGCTGACAAATACCTTGTACTTCTAAGGTGACCTTGATCCAGATGATTCATACAGATCCTAGTCTGGATGAATTTAGTGAAACTTGGGGAGTCATTGGGCTTCCTACATGACCCAGTGGTAAAAGAATCCATCTGCCAAGGCAGGAGCTGCAGGAGACCCTGGTTTGATCCCTGGGTCTGGAAGATCCCTTGAAGAAGGCAATGGCAACCCATTTCAGTATTCTTGCCTGGAGAGTCCCATGGACAGAGGAGCATGGTGGGCTACACTCCATAGGATCACAAAGAGTCAGACAGGACAGAGCATGCATGCGTTCAGTTCAGTTCAGTTTCTCAGTCGTGTCCGACTCTTTTCAACCCCATGAACTGCAGCACGCCAGGCCTCCCTGTCCATTACCAACTCCTGGAGTTTACCCAAACTCATGTCCATTGACTCGGATAAGGTAATGGCACCCCACTCTGGTACTCTTGCCTGGAAAATCCCATGGGCAGAGGAGCCTGGTAGGCTGCAGTCCATGGGGTCGCTAAGAGTCGGACATGACTGAGCGACTTCACTTTCACTTTTTCACTTTCATACATCGAAGAAGGAAATGGCAACCAACTCCAGTGTTCTTGCCTGGAGAATCCCAGGGATGGGGGACCCTGGTGGGCTGCTTTCCATGGGGTCACACAGAGTCGGACACGACTGAAGTGACTTAACGACGACGATGTCCATTGACTTCCCTGGTGGCTCAGACAGTAAAGCGTCTGCCTACAATACAGGAGACCCGGGTTCGATCGCTGGGTGGGGAAGATCCTCTGGAGAAGGAAATGGCAACACACTCCAGTATTCATTCTTGCCTGGAAAATTCCATGGGAGGAGCCTGGTAGGCTATAGTTCTATGGAGTCACAGTCAGACACGACTGAGCGACTTCACTTCACTTCACATGTCCATTGAGTTGGTGATGCCATCCAATCATCTCATCCTCTGTTGTCCCCTTCTCCAACTGCCCTCAATCTTTCCCAGCATCAGGGTCTGTCCAATGAGTCAGCTCTTCACATCAGGTGGCCAAAATATTGGAGTTTCAGTTTCAACATCAGTCCTTTCAATGAACACCCAGGACTGATCTCCTTTAGGATGGACTCGTTGGATCTCCTTGCTGTCCAAGGGACTCTCAAGAGTCTTCTCCAACACCACAGCTCAAAGGCGTTAATTCTTCGGCACTCAGCTTTCTTTATATCCAACTCTTATATCCATACATGACTACTGGAAAAACCATAGCCTTGACTAGACGGGCCTTTGTTGACAAAGTAATGTCTCTGCTTTTTAATATGCTGTCTAGGTTGGTCATAACTTTCCTTCCAAGGAGTAAGCGTCTTTTAATTCCATGGCTGCAATCACCATCTGCAGTGATTTTGGAGCCCCCCAAAATAAAGTCAGCCACTGTTTCCCCATCTATTTGCCATGAAGTGATGGGGCTGGATGCCATGATCTTAGTTTTCTGACTGTTGAGCTTGAAGCCAACTTTTTCACTCTCCTCTTTCACTTTCATTAAGAGGCTCTTTAGTTCTTCTTCACTTCCTGCCATAAGGGTGGTGTCATCTGCATATCTGAGGTTATCGATATTTCTCCCGGCAATCTTGATTCCAGCTTGTGCTTCTTCCAGCCCAGTGTTTCTCATGATGTACTCTGCATATAAGTTAAATAAGCAGGGTGACAATATACAGCCTTGATGTACTCCTTTTCCTATTTGGAACCAGTCTGTTGTTCCATGTTCAGTTCTAACTGTTGCTTCCTGATCTGCATACAGGTTTCTCAAGAGGCAGGTCAGGTGGTCTGGTATTTCCATCTCTTTCAAAATTTTCCACAGTTTATTGTGATCCACACAGTCAAAGGCTTTGGCATAGTCAATAAAGCAGAAATAGATGTTTCTCTGGAACTCTCTTGCTTTTTCAATGATCCAACGGATGTTGGCAATTTGATCTCTGGTTTCTCTGCCTTTTCTAAATCCAGCTGGAACATCTGGAAGTTCAAGATTCACGTACTGTTGAAGCCTGGCTTGGAGAATTTTGAGCATTGCTGTCCTAGCATGTGAGATGAGTGCAATTGTGCGATAGTTTGAGCATTCTTTGGCATTGCCTTTCTTTGGGATTGGAATGAAAACTGACCTTTTCCAGTCCTGTGGCCACTGCTGAGTTTTCCAAATTTGCTGACATATTGAGTGCAGCACTTTCTCAGCATCATCTTTCAGGATTTGAAATAGCTCAACTGGAATTCCATCACCTCCACTAGCTTTGTTCGTAGTGATGTTTCCTAAGGCCCATTTGACTTCACATTCCAGGATGTCTGGCTCTAGGTGAGTGATCACACCATCGTGATTATCTGGATGCATGCGTACATACATGCAGAGTCACTGTTATGATCTTCCTTTAAAACAGACATATAAAAGTGCAATAAACGTATCTTGAAAGCCTGCTATGTGCATGTGCTGTGGGATCCAGTGATGCTGATAAGGTCCAGCTACCACATCCTCCCTCTCCAGCGGTGGTGACAGACCATGAGGCAAAGGAGGAATAATTCAGGGCCATGAAATGATCTCATCCTCTACCCACCTTAGCCACTCACTCCCATGGTCATACCGTAGACCTTGGCACTGCAAATAACATCTTCCCTGCCATCATCTCAACCTCAAGCAGCCCGTTCGCTCACTTCCTTCTCCTGGTGTTCGAGCTCAATCCATCTGACATCCCAACTCTAGCACTTGTCTTTCTCCTGCATCAGCAATAATTTCCTTGAAACTGGATCATTCCCACCAGTATCTTAGTTCTCTCTCATCTTAAGAAAACCAAACCGAAGCAAAAATTCTGCCTTGTCTCTTTACCAGTCCTCTCCTGAGTGTGGGCCAGTAGGTTTAGTCCCCACAGCCCCACTGAAATCACCCCCATTGAGGCACTGGTGGATCCACCTTCCCGTGAGCATCAGTCACAGTGCTCTTTCAACTTGACCCATTGCCAGCTTTTGTGGCTCATCCTTCTTGAATTCCCCACCAAGGAATGGAAATGAGGGCTGCTTCTTTCTTGCTTCTCTGACTACATCAGTTACATCCTTCCTGGTCCTTCTTTGCTGGCTCCTCCTTGTCTTCCCGACCTCTATGTGATGGCACTCAGAACTCACACCTCTAGCATCTTGTCTATTTACACTGACTGCTGTAACCTGATACCCGACCTATGGCATTAGGTACCACCTCTATGCAGCTGCTGCTACTAAGTCGCTTCAGTCGTATCTGACTCTGTGCGACCCCATAGACGGCAGCCCACCAGGCTCCCCCGTCTATATAACTTTTTATTTTGACACAATTAAAGATTCACAAGAAGTTGCAAAAATAGAACCAGAATTTCCACATGGCAGGACTTAGACTAAGATAGCCGGAAAAATGATAGAAAAAAGTTGGAAATATAACTAGAGACCTAAATGCAGATGTTGAGTATCAGTGCTATATAAATGCAGTCATATAATTTAACAGCTTCTGGAGTTCAGGGGAAGGTCTGGGCTGGAGAGGGAGATTTGGGAGCCCTCTAGGTCTCTAGTTATATTTCTAACTTACCTTATCCAAGATTTTAACTGTTGAATTCTCATCTACCCGACCCCAAAACTTCCTTTTCCTAGTGTCCTCTCTGTGAATGGCAGTAAAAGGCAACTCCAGACTTCCAGCTGCTCTGACCCCAAATCGCAGCCCCATCCCACCTCCTGTCTCTCTCTTATCCCACACCTCATATATCGGCCAAAGCCGTGGGCTCTACTTTTGAACTTGTCCAGAATCTGGTCATTCTTTCATTTTTCCGGCTATCTTAGTCCAAGTCCTGCCTGGAAATTCTTGGTTCTATTTTTGCAACTTCTTGTGAATCTTTAATTTTATCGAAATAAAAAGTTATAAAGAACAATACTTAGAGAATCCCCGCACCCAGCCAAAAAAAAAAAAAAAAAAAAAAGAAAAGAAAAAGGAAAAAAAAAAAAAAGAGGGAATCAGATCATGTCATTCTTCTGTTCAGAACCTCCAGTGACTTGCTGTGTCCTCCAGAGGAGAAGCCCAAGTCCCCACCAGAGACCACCGGGCCAGTGTGCTGTGGCTCCTGCCCTACACCCACCACTCCCGACCTGTGTCCTGCCTCGCCTCTGACTCTGGGCACACCAACCAGTGTCCTCCTTGGGGCTCACAGCCACACCCAGCAGCCCCCAGACTCGGTCTGCTCCTCACTTTGTTTCTGTCTCTGCTTCAATGTCACCACCTTGAGATTGCCCTACCTGAAACAAACCCCATCACCCTGTGTCCCTTACTTTCCTTCCCGTGCATGGTTGCCTGACATCAGAGGCTGGTCTGTTTGCTGCCATCTCACCACTCCACATAGTTCTTTGGGAGCAAGGCCTCTGAGTTTTTGATCATTTTCAGAACAGCTATTGGCACCCAGGAGCCACTCATGTTCCTGATGACTGAATGAATGAAGAAGGTATAGAAAGCACAATTGGGTCCCCAAGGTGATGGAATTTGCTTTGACCTTGTGCCAGATTCAGGTCACCATTGCCAGGTCTGCCCAGGAGAAGATGAAGCTGAAGCAGATGAAGGAGATGGAGTTATTCCGCAGGGCAAAGGAGCCGGAGAGGGACAGAGAGCTCACTTCCCAGAGCCTGGGCTCCCGGAGGACCTTGATGAAGGAAGGTACTGGGTGTTTGGGGAAGGCACCTTCAGGCTGGGGACACTTCTTACCAACACCTGGGCCAAAAAGAGAACATTTCCACACTTCCCATCTACACAGTCTACATCCTGAGACTGGACAGGGAGTCACTTTGCTCTCTCGTAGTTCACCGATGGGCCCATTTCCAAAGGGGGGCTCTGGGGCCAGGCAGGACTGGCTCTGTCCAAGGACTTTCTCTGCCTCCGCAGGCCTCCTTCCTCTCCGGGGCAGTGGGACCCTGTCTGTGCCCACTGGGCTGAGCAGCCCCCGCAGGAACAACCTTGGCGTCATCCTGAGGAAGCGGGCCAGCCGGGCCTCATTGCCCAGCATCCCCATCAGCAAGAAGGAACCCAGCTTTGCCCGCCATGCTTCAGGTGGGGCCCAGACCACCTCGTGGGGGGCACATATCTGTCTCTTGGTATGCTGTCTTGGATGCTTAGGGGCCTGGCAAGGGTGCCCTCTGCTGCTCTGCTTCTGCCTGTTGCCCTTGTTAGAGCAGGGGGCAGCCTGGGGTTGCCAGAGACAGGAACAGTAGTGTGTCTATGGGCCAGCCCTGTTGTAAAGGGAATTGTGGATGGCTGGACAGGTGTGCCCAACCTGTGTGACATGTCCTAGAGGACCCACCAGAGCACCAGGATCACAGATGCTAATAACAGCCTCTGTGGAAATATCTGGAAACACCCGGAAGAGGAGAAAAGGCTTCTGGGAAAATCTTGGGCTTGTTGCCTCATAAAATGTCAGGGCTGGACAGGGCTGGTTACAGACTGGGATGAAAGGACCTGAAGGTTCTATGGGACACTCAGGAAGGTGCCAAGGGACAAGGGGAGGCCCTGTCCCCATTCTACCAAAGGAGGGTCTATTTTGCCTCCCCTTTTGGCATATTAGGTTTCTATGTGGGATTTCATTTGAAAAGATTTTGCTACAAAAGAACATTTGAAAACAACCAACTTGGTTCAGAGTTTCTTTAAGTATAGGATATTGTAACACATTGGTGGGAGAATAGAGCATCATTTGGGTGCTAGAAATAATACCGGCTCACCTTTCTATTTCATTCTCTTTCTATTCTTTTGATACCATCAAATAGAAAGTCTTAATCTGGTGCTAATTTTTAACCCCTTACTAAGACTTTTGAGTTTCCTTTCTAAACAAAGAGATCTTCCTGGCTAGAAACATCAGAATCTGACTGCCACTTTGTAGCGAGAGTTTATAATATTCTTTTACTCTGACTGTAAATATTTATCACACACTATGACAAATAATCATTTACAAATTATGGTAGTGATATAAATTTCCATTAAATAAACTTATTTAGGGGTTGCCATTTCCTTCTCCAGCAGCAGCAGCAGGCTTTGAAAAGGAAGTTGAAGGAAAAATACCCAGTAAATAAGGGTACAAGTATTTAAGAGATATAGCAAAAAAAACCCCAAAACCCATGGAAGTGGTAACTGAATGGTTGGTACTTGGGAAACATTGATCTTTCTAATCTAAGTTACTTCTTTAATAGACAACAGACTGAGACCCAGAGACTCAAAGTCACCCAAGGTCACCCAAGATCACGCAAGGTGATGGTGGCCCATAGGGATTTAGACTTTGTCTGATGACTCTTGATCCATTGGCAAAGTTGAGAAGAGAATCCAAGAATGAATGAGGTCTTTGTGTCTTGGCTTTAAGGAGAGTATTACCCCTCAGCTCATTCTTGCCTTGGACTTCCTGGGTACCACATTGTGAAAGCCACGTAAAGATGAACCTCTGCAGAGAACTAGGTGGGAAGTGAGAAATCTGGATTCTGGTCCTAGCTCTGTTAATGAAGGAGCTAAGGGACTGTCGGGAGGACCCTGGCTTCACCAGAGGATGGAGAATTGGGGAGAAGGAGGAGGAGAAGTTGTACCACAGGCTCCTGGGTGGAGACAAGATTAGAGCCAGGGAGTCATTCCTTCATAGAATTGCTGTCCTCACCTCTAGCCACAGACAAGGGCAGGATTGGGGACGAATTACCAGCTGGGTGGGCTTGGTCACATGACATTAAGCAGCCTATCACAGGCCAGTGTGTTTATCATAATCAGGATAGCATGGGTAGGGATAAAAACGGTCAACGAGAGGTTGGAGTTAGGTGGTCTCCATGGTTCCCCAGGGAGTGCAGCCCAGGCCCTGGCTTCTAGCCCTTACAAGTCCATTCAGCCTGCAGACCCTCCACCCCGTCTTCCCTTTCTCAATAAGGTGGCTTCAGTGCCGTGCTGTGGAGGCCTCAGGTCTTCTGGGTGAACCCCTCTGCTCCTCTCCTTTTCTTACAGCTCAGTCCTTACCTGCGGTGCTCACTTTGGGGTCTCCTGAGTGGGAAGAAGAGGAGGAAGAGACGGATCTTCGAGCTTTCAGGGAGTTGAGGCCTTTCTCGAACCCTGAGCTGGGGCTGGTGGATGCCCTGCAGTGCCTGAAGAGCAGTGACTGGTGAGGAAACAGCCCGTGTACCCTGTGATGGGGTGGGGTGGGGCTGCATAGGAGCTCCTGCCCCGTGCCTCTCCCCCACTGCAGACCCTGGTCCCGCGGAGATGGGGGGAGGGGACTGCATGTGAGTCCCACGGCCAGTGTCTGTCCAGGGCTGCCAACAGTCCTGTGCTCGGCTCTGTGGTGCCCCAGAGCCGGGCCTAGGAAGTACAATCTGACTCTGTAACGCTTCCATGGGGACCTGAGGAAGGTTAGAGTCCTTCCTTTCTCTAAGTCAAGTTCATCCCGCTCTGGTGTTCCTCCCCCACACAGTCTTGTGTGCTGTGTGCTAAGTCGATTCAGTAGTGTCTGACTCTGTGCGACTCTATGGACTGTAGCCCACCAAGCTCCTCTGTTCACGGGATTTTCCAGGCAAGAATACTGGAGTGGGCTGTCATGCCCTTCTCCAAGGGACCTTCCCAACCCAGGGATCGAACCCGGATCTCTTATGTCTCCTGCATTGGCAGGCGGGTTCTTTACCACTAGCACCACCAGTCTTGGTCATGAGCAAAGTGATGACTTGAGGTCCCATTTGTGGGAAGGCCTCCTTTAGTCCTCATGTTAAGAGCCTTCTCTTGCAGGCACAGGCTCTGTGGGTGGCCTAGGCTTGGGTTGTGGGGGTGGGCCTCTATCCTGGGTTGGGGTGGGTCATGGACCCCGTAAAATGGCCTGTATTGGGCTGTTGGCCTTTCAGCCTGGCTGTGACACCAGGACATTGCCGCTGATGCCATCAGATCCCTCCCTGCTGCGGCGAGGGTGGTGGCCGTGTGGGCGCCCTGTGTAGAGTGCCCTCCCCCAGTCACCTGTGACAGGGCCTGGACTTGCTTCTCAGGCAGATGAAGGAGAGGGGCCTGGTGAGCATCCAGCGCCTGGCAGCCTGTCACTCGGAGGTCCTGACCGGGAGGCTACATGATGTGTCCTTGGCCGTGACCGGGGAGGTAAGGGCTCCCGTGCCCCGTGTGCTCTGCTGGACCCCCAGCCAGTCCCCCTTCCCTGGTGCTACTGCCAGTGCCGGTCACACAGCAGCTGCAGAGGGGTCCGTGGCTCCCAGGGCATCCCTGCTTATTTCTCTGCTCTCAGCCACAGAGGTGGGAGCTAGACACCCATTTCTTAGACTGGAAAATTGAGGCCCGGAGTTTCCTTATTTCTAATCTCTGGGTATTGAGATCTGTCACAGCCCTGCGTTGTCCTCTGTACTTAGAATACCTGAGGAGGGATGGAGTGTTCTGGGCTAGATCTCCAACTTGTGAGCAGTTGTAACATTTCCCAAATCCTTTCTCCTGTGAGGCTAGGGCTGGCTTGCCCTAAGGGCGGGCCCAGATGGGCAATAAGATGTATCTTATCACAAGCAGAGGCAATGCCCCCTGTCCTTGGGAGTAGACTGTCCCCGTTGGGGGGCCTTGTGAAGATCAAATTAAACATTAATTGTAGAAGTGCTTTCAAGACTAAGTGTTGTACAAATTCCAGATGATAATGATAATAGGAGGATTGATAATTATGATGATAACAAAAGTAATGATGTTTTTTAAAAATGAGACTACTTTGCCCAGAGCTACTGCAGGGTTTCCATTTCCAGTCTGGCGAGGCCTAGGCCTGCGTGAGGGTGTGGGCCACAGGAGGGCTGGTGCAGGGTTCCTCCTTCCTATGTGTTGGAGCCCTTGGCAGGGCCCAGCAGTCCTGCAGATCCCCGCCCATCTCTCTCCAAGGTCACCAACCTCCGCTCCAAGGTGTCCCGCCTGGCCATCAGCACGCTGGGAGACCTCTTCCGGGCCTTGAAGAAAAACATGGACCAGGAGGCCGAGGAGATCACCCGCTGCCTGCTCCAGAAGATGGCAAACACCAGCGGGTTCATCCAAAGGGCAGCCAACCGGTCCCTGGGGGCCATGGTGGAGCACGTGACCCCTGCCCGCTCCCTGGTGGCCCTCACCTCCGTGGGCATCTAGTACGTGGGGACCTGAGCGGGGGGCAGCCTGGGGAGGTGAGGCAAAGGGGAGAGGCGCTGGGTAGGGGCAGAGCAGGGAGATGGTGCAGGTGCCTCAAGCATTTCCCTTGGGGAGAAAGACCCCTCCTCCCCGGTGGACCTCTCTCCAGCCTCTCCTGGGCCAGGCTGGGGATAATGAGGGCAGCTTGTAGCTGTCCCAGGCACCAGCTGGGAAGGGACGGGTGCTACTCTGTGCTCAACACTGGGGAGCTTGAAGTAGCCGTGGTACTGTCCCCAGAGATGGGACGGCAGAGGCAGCCTTTGGCCTGAGTCTCACTCTACCCAGGGGAGGGATACTTCTTTCTGATGAAATCTGGGCCGTGAGCAGAGCAAGGCACAAAATCTGCTCTAGCTGGCCCCACTTGGCCTTCTGGCGAGGAGGAGGGGACAGGCTGCTGTCAGAGCCCTTCTGCAGCCAGATCTGCTCTTTTCAAAAACCAACACCAACAGCAAAACCAGAAGCATTCCCCCAAGCCCTTTCTCCCACAGGGTGACACAACTCTCAGCCCCAACAAGATAGTCACTGACCGTTATCCCGGGTGGCCTATTGGGTAGAACCCAGGGTGAGCTGTCATAGCTAGAAGGCCTTTGCCCACAGACTCCTGAACCACATTACCTAAGTTCTCAGCCTGGATTGTTACTAAACTTCCCCCAAGCTTCTATTTCCTCATCTGTAAAAGGAGACCAGGGATAATAATAAAATTGTTAGGAAGAGTACAGGAATTGATTCATGAAAGAGGGGTAGGGGAAGCGCCTGTCTCACCTGACATTGATTGAGTGCTGATTGTGGTTGTTTCTAACTAGGGAGAAAGCAATTGTATTTTTTTTCTGGATTCCTCCCCATGCCTCTGCTTCCTTGCCTGCAAGATGATGACGAAATTAGCTTGTGGAGTTGAGGAGACCCTGGTTCAAAGGTGTCTAGTGCAGAGCCTGTCAGGGAGGGTGTGCTCATGGTAAACCGAGCCAATTGGTTCTTGTCAGGAAGAACCATGGGAGCCTGGAACAAGGCTGTGCATTGGAACTCCCTAGGATATTGCTTGGAGAAGGCAATGGCACCCCACTCCAGTACTCTTGCCTGGAAAATCCCATGGGCAGAGGAGCCTGGTAGGCTGCAGTCCATGGGATCACGAAGAGTCGGACACGACTGAGCGACTTCACTTTCATGCATTGGAGAAGGAAATGGCAACCCACTCCAGTATTCTTGCCTGGAAAATCCCATGGGTGGAGGAGCCTGGTAGGCTGCCGTCTACAGGGTCGCACAGAGTCAGACACGACTGAAGCGACTTAGCAGCAGGATATTGCTAAAGTGCAGATTCTGACTTGTATGCTAATGCGCTGGTCCCTGGGCCACATGGAGTAGGGAAGTCTCCCTTTGTGTTCTACTGGAATGGTCCCCAGTGGGGAGGAAGGGGCCAGTGTCACCTAATGCAATGGACTGTGGACACATTGAATGCACAAGAGGTGACATCCCAATGGGTTCCTCCTGTAAGATTTCAGGTTCCCCTAGAAATCACCCATCGATCTCCTATCCCACCTCCTGTTTCAATTCAGCTCAGTGAACACACAGTAAATGCCCACGAAGTGCTGAAGGGTCACCATGCCAGAGGGGAACAGGGGATTCAGTTGAGAGGAAGACTTAGTGTCTGATCCTTGGGAACCATGGGGTACCCCTGTATTTACCAGGGGACAAAGGACAGTGCCCTTCTCCCCCAGAAAGTACTAGTTTTGTCTGGGGGCTCAGAAGGCAGAAGTAGGGTATCCTAGGTAGAGAAAAGGTGAGAAGTGAATTTAGGCAAGGGCAGCACATGAGCTCAGGAGGGCACAGGGGTGGTGGGCACACGGTGGGCCTGGGGACGTCACGTGGCTTCAGTTCCATTGTCAGGAAGGGACCGCTCTTCCTTGAAGATTCCCCTGAGCCCTGGAGGGACAAAATTGGGAGCCCCCTGTCGCATGAAACATGGAGGCACAACTGTAGGTCCATGTGTGCCAGTCTGGGGATGCCCCCGACCGCCACCCAAAACCCCATTCCTTGGCTGAGCCCTTGCCCATGACTGTGTTTCCTTTCAGCCACCGAAACCCCTTAGTCCGGAAGTGCACTGCCGAGCACCTGTCGGTCGTCCTGGAGCAGATAGGCGCCGAGAAGCTCCTCTCAGGCACCAGAGACAGCACAGACATGCTGGTGCACAACCTGGTGAGACTGGCCCAGGACTCCAACCAGGACACCAGGTAATGCAGGGCCCCGGGGACGGCTGACCCGGCCAGCCCAGGGCAGACAAGGCCGTCAGCCACCCCGAGGGTCTTGCTCATGCAGCTCAGCTTCCCCAGGGCCACGGGGAGGGACAGTGATGGACAAAGTTGTGTCCTTTCCTTACAGCTGTCATCCCACCTCTCCACACCACCACAGCCAGAGCCAGGCCCGCTCAGGGAATGGCCACTACCCTCTACCTCCAATCTCTCACCTTTAACTCCCTCTCTAGCCATTGCAACCCTACCATCTGCCTCCCATCCCTCACCTTTCACTCCCCCTCTAGCCACTGCAGTCTTGCTCTAGTTTCTGTCCCGGTAAATGCCCACGAAGTAGGCTCCATTCCCTATAAAGCTATCCATTCATTCATTTTTTTCAAGAGATATGCGATGTGCATTCTGTTCATTACTATGAGCACAGGTGTGAACAGGAAAAATTAGACCCCCGTTGTCTTGGATCTTACCTCCTAGTTGCATAATAAACAAGTAAATAATTATGACAATTTTAGACACAAATAAGGGGCAAAACAAAAATGTAATGGAGAACTAGGTAGGGACTACTTTAGGTTGAGAGTCAAGAGATATCTCACTAAAGACCGACATTTGAGTTGAGAACTGATTGGCTAGTAGGGCCCAGCTCTTTGAGGATTTGGGGTGCAAGAGTCCCAGCAAAGGCAGGTGGTACATCCCCTGGGATGGGCTAAGCTGGGTGTTGAATGATGAGAAGGCGAGGCTTCGTGGAGCACAGTGAACGAGGGGAATGGTGGGCAGTGGTGGGGAGGAAGCAAGGCCAGGCCGGGGAGGGCCTCATGGGTCAGGGGTTGGGGTTTTGGTAGAAGTCTTTAAAAGCTGGAGTTGGGGTCATCTATCATACTTCTCAGTTCGTGACGTGTTATGTCTGAAGCCCCCACCACTCCTGGTTCAGCTCCAGAGGACAAGTCCAGACTGTGTTCTGTGTTGTGTGCCAGGTGGTGCGTTCACATGGGCTGTCCCAGGGTGTAGCCGGGAAGGCGGCATTGCACGCATGCACCCTCCCCATGCACTCCCACAGGACTGCGCCTCAGGACTGCAACCCCATGCACTGCAGCCCTCCAGGCTCCTCTGTCCATGGAATTCTCCAGGCAAGAATACTGGAGTGAGTTGCCCTTCCCTTCTCCAGGGAATCTTCCTAACCCAGGGTTTGAACCCAGGTCTCCTACATGGCAGACAGATTCTTTATTGTCTGAGCTACCAGGGAGGCCCCTCCTCCCCTGCCCCTGAGGTGCCTACATCCTCACAAGCTTGCAATTTCTGGATTTCACATTTTTACCCGTCTAGTGGATAGAAGTGCTAGCTCACTACTGCTTCTTTCCTTCCTCCCTGATTGCTAATGCATTTGGGTGCTTTTTGATATCTTTGCTAGTCTTTTACTTTTTTTGAAAAAAGTCTCTCTGACCACTGGAGGATTGATAGTTGGGGAGAGGAGCCAGGATGCAGGTGGGATGCTGGGTGGATGGCTACCCCAGAATCTGGGCAAGTCATGTTGGAGGCTGCAGAAGAGGGAGAGGGTGGATTGGGGTGTATTTTGAAGGCAGAGCTGATCGCAGGTTGGTGGTGAGGATTTCAAAAAGGAGTCAGAGATGACACTTAGGTTTTCAGATGAACTGTGGGGTGACTGAAAGGGCCATCTACTGAAGGGAGGAATATTGTCAGGGAAGTATTGAATAGAAGGTTTGATTGGTTTGTTCTTCATCATGGGTGGGGGAAGGGACGTTGAGATCTAATACCTCTCCAGATCTAAACCCCTTGCCGACCTCTCTCTCACACTGGATGGCATTGACTGCACTTCATTTTCTTTCTTTGAACCCTATGCTTCTGGTTTCCATGGTGCCACACTCCCTGGTTCTCCTCCTTCCTCTGTGTCTTTCTCCCCCATCTCCCCCCTCACCCAGATGCCCATGGCTTCAGGAGTGTCTTCAGTCCTCACCCCTGCCTTGCAGCTTTCTTTGAGCGACACCATTACTTCCTGTGGCTCCAGTCACAGTGAAACTCTGATGCTCCCCTGTGTCTGCCTCCAGGCAGCTCCTTCTCTGAGCATCCGTCCATCTCTCTGATGCCTCCCCAGGACCCATCACTGGGATGTCCCACTGTCATCCTAAATGAATTCACTGCCTTCTCCTGAAGGCTGCTTCTCTTGCTGTGTTCCCTCTCTTATTAAAAGTCACTATTATTTACTGAGTCATCTGAGATTAAAAATGGGGAAGTTATACTTCATTTTTCCCTCCACATTTTAATATCTTAGAATCCTAGCCATCTCACAGTTGTTGTTGGCCAGGCAGCAATTAAGACTTTGGTTTTACTATCTACACAATTGCAAACTTGATGCTCGTTGCTCATCATATAAACCTTTGAATTACTGTCTGTGTTGTAGGAACTACATTATGAGACTTTGTTTGCTGGTTAGCCTTTTATATTTATTTAAGAAGTCCCTGTGGAGAATTGTTGAGTTGAATCGTTGTTTAAAATGTCTAGAAATATTACACTGTTTTTGGCATTGAAATGAAGAGTTATTGTATATGAGAAAAGGCATGGAAACAGAGTGTTGGGGCATAAATTCGATATTAATGCAAACATTCATCATTGAAGGAACGACCCAGATTCCACAGTTTCTTACAAAGCAACCATTAGGTACTTTACCTGACCTAAGGAAGGAAGGCAGTCCCCACAAGAAGTGTTATTTCTGTTTCTGAGATAGCATGTAGAAGGATGGATGGCTTTCACATGTGGGGCCGTGTCACTGAAGGCAGTGGAAATTGCCTGTGTCTTCTTTTTCTGTTTTTCTTTTGGAAATAAATTAATTGTGCATTTTTACAATTAATGAAGTTTTAGATTGAGTGAATATGATAATTCTGGATGCTTCAGGCTCCACCTCCAATCAGCTGCCAAACCGTTCAATTTCATCTTCTTTAGCATCTCTTGAATCTGATCATCCTTACTTAACCCCACCCTCCTGCCTATGTCAGGCCTTAGCATCTCTTGCCTGGATTATTATAGTGGCCTCCTAATAGGTCTCCTGGACCCCAGCCTGGTCCTGGAAGATCCATTCTCCACACTGCTGCCTGAAACATTAAAAAAAAATTGTTTATGTATTTATTTTTGGTTGTGCTGAGTCTTCGTTACTTTGTGTGGACTTTCTCTAGTTGTAAGGAGAGAGGCTTCCTCTTCATTGTGACATGCAGGCTTCTCACTGCAGTGGCTTCTCTTGTTGCGGAGCACGGGCTCTAGGCACACGGGCTTCAGTAGTTGCAGCAGACACACAAGCTTAGCAGTTGCAGCTCTCAGGCCCTACAGCGCCGGCTCAGGAGTTGTGGTGCACTGGCTCAGTTGCCCTCGGCCTGTGGGATCTTCCTGGACCAGAGATCGAACCCGTGTCCCTGGCATTGGCAGGTGGTTTCCTTTCCTGGTTTCCTTTCCACCGAACCACCAGGGAAGTCCTGAAACATTTTGATTTTAGTGCAAATCTGGTCATTCCTCAGCTTCAAGCCCAGTTCCTTCACATCTCCCTAAACTGGGTCTTACCTTCCTTCTTCTCTATCCTGTTCTCTTCCTGGGTCTGGTCTCTGCATGCTATTCTCCAACTGCACTCTTGCAGGTCCAGTAGACTGTCTTATGGGGTCCCCCCCTACCACCACTATTCATCAGGTAGAGCTGACCCCTCCTTCCTAGATTGCCCCACCACACCCTTTCTCAGACTTCTAAATGTCTCATGCTAGAAAAAAAGTTATTACTCTTTGGTGTAGCCATCCAACAGAATATTACTTAGCCATTAAAAAGGATGACATGGGGAGATGACTAATGATAAAGTAAAAAAAGCTGGGTAAAAGTTGTATATACATTCTGATATCAACTAAAAATATATATGTAATATATAATAAAATAATATAAAAATTTAATAGTGGTTTTCTCCTGGTAGTGGGATTATGGTCAGTGTTTATTCTGAGTTGGGATTACTGTCACAATAGAAAAAGTATTAAAAATTCTCTTACTATAATTATAAAAATTATGCAGAACTGTAAAGCAAATTTGTATTGCATTCCTGTGGCTGTTGTTTCATCCTGATCTTTCTCCAATGGCAGGTTTTACGGCCGGAAGATGGTGAATATCTTGATGTCAAACACAAAGTTTGATGCATTTCTGAAGCAGTCCCTTCCATCGCATGACTTGCAGAAGGTCATGACAGCTATTAAACAGCGGGTGAGTTGGCAGGCGGTGAGGTGTGAGCTGGTCTGGGGTGGGCATCAGGGCTGAGCCTGGCAGCCTGCAACCCTCACTCGGGTCAAGGGGAGGGGTCATGTGCTCTAGAGGCTTTCATTTTATCCATGACGCCTGATGGGTAGAATTTCCTTCCCGGTGCTCAAACCTGGTTCTGCTTCACGATGCCTGTGTCCCTTGTGCCTGCCTAGGTTTTCTTGCCTTCATCTTCTAAGTGGGGATCTTGACCCCTGAAAGGCTCCCCAGGGCCCTCCCAAGCTCTCCTGGGTGGAAGGGGTTATTCCTCTTGTTTCGGTCTAGACTGGAGCATCTGGCAGTTCCCCAGAGGGCCGCCCCTTTCAGCTCATGTTGTGTGTGTATGTATTTCTCAAGGGAATAGAAGATGGTGATGAGCTTCCATCCGCCAAAGACCGCAAGCTGTCAAGAAGTCTGGTGGTGTATGAGAATGGGCTTCCTGGCCAGGACGGGTACAGTAGCTCTTGTCTCCCTGGGGCTCGCATCCAAGACTGCTGACCATGACATTCTGCTTGGCCTGGGGCCTGCAGTGGCCCTGGGTGGGGAGAGGGGTATGCATTTGGGCTGCAACTGAGCCCTACTTGGTCGGCAGGACTCATGGGTGAGTTTATGGGGAGAGTTCCCCCACCCACATCTCAGGGAGGGCAAATTGTGGGCTAGGGAGCATCTGCTGGTAGAGATGGGTTCCTGAAGTCTCAGCCATGTAGCTGCTGTTTAAGGGGGATGTGGTCAGGCTCCATGTGAACTCAGGGTTTCTCCATCCACTTAGAGCACCTTTTGCCATCAGAGGGGCCATCCTGGGACTAATTTAGAGGCAGAGGTAGAGTCAAGGCAGGTGAGAAGGAATAGGCCCAGGGGTGAGAGAGTGGGCATCAGGAGGAGGTAGACACCCAACAGGAATCTGAAAGTCACTCCTGCACTTAAAACTAAACTCCTTCTGTGGGAGAACATCTGGACTCTTTAGCTGGACCCCTGGGGGAAGCCCCCTCCACGTCTTCTAGATTAACTCCCTGCTCTCAGCCAGACCGCAGCTCCCCGGCCCTCCGAGTTCTCTCTTTCCTGTGCCTCTGCCTATGCTGTGTCATCTGCACCTGGAACGTGCCTATTTATTCTATAAGACGTGACCCCACCGTGACCTTCCCCCAGAAGCTCTCTCTGCCCCTCTGCCCCATGTCCCCTAGGTGGACAGGTTGCCCCGGCCTTCAGTCCTTCACCTCCCATTGGTCCATGAGCTCCTTGGGCAAAGACCACACCTCTCATCTCATCGCCCACAGTGTCCAGCAGAGCTCTTGGCACACAGTTAGGCAAGGAGCCTGGGGATTAGAGATGACTGTCAGAATGGATGATGTTGGCCTCTGCTGGGTGGGACTCAGGTGTAGGGCAGAACTCAGAGACCCAGGTGAGCACTGGGGCTGGGGGATAGGAGTTCTGTGTGAAGCAGCTCTCTTGTTGGCTGGAACAGACCAGGGGAATATGATGGGCCTGTGATGTTAAGACAAATGTTAGGACAACAGGGCTTCTTAACATTTCCCTCTTCCCAGAGGATATGAGCAGAGCCTAGACAACCAGGGGTCAGGATGCAGGCTCCTGGCAAGACCTTCCCCAACAAAGTGTGTCTGTTGTCATTCCATGGATTTCAACCCTCACTCCAATCTCCCTCACCCCATTCCTAACTTACCTTCTGAAAAGAGGAAGGAAAAAAAAAAAGCAAGAAGAAAGAGCTCTGCCCACTGATAAGAGGACAGAACCCTAGGCACCCAATTGGCACCCTCCTGAGGAAAAGGCACTTCGAGAGTTTCTGAGGCCTGTGACCCCAAGCAGTGGGTGGAGGGGAGGCTCGAGTGGACTAAGCTGCAGGTCAAACTCTGGTTTCAGCCCCATCTGTCTTTGGGGGCTGTGCACGGCACACGATGTATATTCATTCCCTGGGGCTGCCCAGGTCAGATGCTTGTTCCACGCAGGCTCTGCTCTAATGGCCCACGGCTGGTGGGGCTGCGCTCCTCCATGCGGGGTGGCTTGGAGATGGTGGAACAGCTACGGGAGCTGACGCGGCTGCTGGAGGCCAAGGAGTACCAGTCTCGGATGGAAGGTGTGGGGCAGCTCGTTGAGCACTGCAGGGCCAAGCCAGAGCTCATCACTGCCAACCTGGTCCAGGTGAGTGTCACCCCACACCTGTCCTGTCTCTCCCCCCAGTGTCTGCAACTTCAATCTGGAAAACTCGGGAGAGGGTTGGACATTGTGCCAGACCCTCCAGGGTAAAGGGAGCCTGACAAACACTTGCTTTTCAGTTTCCATGGTGACATAAGATTATCTGGAAGTGGCCAAGAGGACAAGGGCATTGCTTCCTGTTGGGCACCTTGGGACCACTCAGAGACGTGCTGGCTATTTTTCATCCTCCCAGCAGATTTATAGGGAGGAGGGTGGAGATGGAGGTTGCCATGGCTAAGGGCTGCCCCAACCCTGCTATGCACATGAGGTTTGGGGGTAGAACATGTGGTTGATCAGGCAACTGGGCCAGGATGGCTGGATGGGTGGGTTCAGAGAAAGCACAGGTTTCACAGTCTGGAAATGAGGGTAGATGCCTGCTTCTTCCCGGAGTGAGGCTGCTGACACTCAAGGCACATAGTAGAGTAGTTAAGACATAAGCTTGAAGTTTCTTACTAGCTGTGTGATCTGGGCAAATCATTTAACCTCTCTCAGCCTCAGGTTTTGTTTTGTATTTTAATGGTAAACTGAGGATGAGAACCTGTGCTTCATGGGTCATTAAGATTACTCTATGAGCGAGTGCAGAGTACCTAACAAGATACTCTATGCCATTTGCTCCCAACGAGTACTCAGTATACAGTCCTTCCCCTCTTGTTGCCTCCCCCTTTGAGAGGTGAGCTCTTCATCACTGGGAATGCTCTGACATAGGCTGGATGGTCCCCAGCAGGGAGGAGGAATCCCTGCCGAGGGCAGCTGGTTGGGCTGTAGGACTCCTGCCCAGCCTGGGTTCCCATGGGCTCTTGGTTTCTGTTCCCTCAATAGGTCTTTGATGCTTTCACCCCGAGGCTTCAGGATTCCAACAAGAAGGTGAATCAGTGGGCGCTGGAGTCCCTCGCCAAGATGATCCCCCTCCTGAGAGAAAGCTTACAGCCCATGCTGCTCTCCATCATTATTGCTGTAGCAGACAACCTCAACTCCAAGAACGCAGGAATTTACGCGGCTGCGGCGACGGCGCTGGATGCAATGGTTGAGAGTCTAGGTGAGCCTACTCTGAGCCCCTGCTGGGCTCTGGTAGGTGGCTGGCTCCCTCCCTGGCCCCTCTGTTAAGCTTAGGATGGACATTTCCACCTTCCCTCCTTTGGAATCAGCAGAGCAGTGAAAAGGCATTGATTGGCTCTCAGGTCAAACACTGAACTGGCCGAAAAGTTCATTTGGGATTTCCTGTAACCCCATAAGTTTCATTTGGGGTCTTATGGAAAACCCCAAATTACCTTTATGGCCAACCCAATATTTCCTGAGGCTGCATAGGGCATGGGTGGGCAGCCCAGGGTCTCCCAGGTTCTTTATTTGTAGGCTTTTCCATGTCATGTCCATCTGGTAGAAGTGGAGACAACCTAGTCTTGCCTCCTCGTGGTACACATGATGGAAATAACTCGCCCTGGGTCATATAGTGCCAAGCAAGTGAGCCACTGGGGCACTGATGGAAAAACAGATCAGGATCACTGAGAAGGAGTTAGAAGAGCTGTCAAGTTTTTTTTAGTTGTAGAGATAGTAGTAGGGGATGTGGTCTGTATGGGAACCAGGCAGGATGCTGGTGAGACAGGAGGGCAAGCCTGTTGGAAAGGACAAAGGTGACCACCTTGACTGTCTGATATAGGAGTCAGGTTGGGATCCCTTTGACTTTTTGAGCATGGAATGAATGAGAATTGCCTTTGCAGTGATTTGGGGTGAGGAGTGGAGAGTGACAGTGGAGTGAGGGATGGGGGAAGAATGAAAAGAACAAAAAGGCAGAAGCCAAGGGAGAGACATGAGGAAAGACGGCAGCTCCTCTGTCCCTTATGAGCTTTGCAGGATCACATCTTGGTTCTGGAACATTAAGTGGGAATTTTGGTGCATCTATTTATTTTTTTTTTCAGACATTATATTGTTAATTTTTTTTTTTTTTTGGAATAAAGCAGATTAACCAGGCTTCACAGGTGGTGCTAGTGGTAAATAACCTGCCTGCCAGTGCAGGAAACATGAGATGTGGGTCTGATCCCTGGGTTGGGAAGATCCTCTGAAGGAGGGCATGGCAACCCACTCCAGTATTCTTGCCTGGAGAATCCATGGACAGAGGAGCCTGGCGAGCTACAGAGTTGGATGTGACTGAAATGACTTAGCAAGCACGCATGCATAGCTGATTAGCAAGGTTGTGGTAGTTTCAGGTGAGCAGTGAAGGGATTCAGCCATACATACACGTGTATCCCTTCTCCCTCAAGCCTCCTTCCCATCCACACTGGCACATAACATTGAGTAGAGTTCCCTGCGGTTATCCATTTTGTTGTTGGATATCCATTTTGAATACAGCAGTGTGTATATGACCTTCTGTTATCCATTCCTTTGCTAGATGATTAGATGGTCATATCTGGTGTATCTAGTACACAGACTGAAGTGCAAGTTCAAAACCTCAGGTATGTGAGAACGTAGTAAATGATAGACTCATGTCCAGACCAGTAGTCTTTCACAAACTAGTCTTGCCTTGATGTAAGGAAATGTTTGATCTGAGAACCACTATTGGCTCTGTTGCCATATGTTCCGATGAGCACAGAGCCATGTCCTGCCTCTGGAATGCACAGAGCATCCATCCCCATGGTGCGGCTGGAAACGCCGCCTGACACACCCACCCCTCCTCCCCATCCCGCACCCTGGCCTGAGCCCAGCTCCCTGGGGCTGGGACACCAGCTGTGTCCTTGGCTGGAGCCTCCAGGAGAAGTTTCAGTTACAAATTAAAGGCCTGGTCAGGCCCTTCTCCGCCTCTTGAGATCATAAATATTGTCAATTTCCTCTCTTCATCTCAGAGGGAATTTATGATTTGCTGAGTTTGTTGCTGTAGAACAAACAAAATAAATCCAGCTCTAAATTACAGCTTGTTCTCTGCACTGCTCTGGGTAAGTGAGATTGCTGTTGCCAATAACCAAGGCTCTTGGTAAATCACTGTGGGCCCTAGATTTATTGGGAAAACCAGCACCAAGCAAAATAGGCTTTAGCTATTTGAAGAGGCTGAGCACCCTTGTCTGGGGAGAGGAGCTTTTAACTCTTCCCAGTCCAGGGATTTTAGTTTCCCCTTTTCTGCAATTGAGCTGGCCTCCCTGAGCACACCGGAGCACCTGAACTTTGAGCTACACAATCTGATGTCTCACACAGTCACAAGGCTCATGTCTCCTCTACCTGGGGCCCTGCTGTACCTACCTGGGCTGGACACCCAGAAAAGGGAGCCTAGGGATGGCCTGCTTTCATGATCTGACCCACCTTGAGGCAGGTTACAGCATCTAGGAAGATGTCTAAGGTTCTCCTTTCCTCCTGGAACAGGGTCCCCTTGGGGATGGCTGATAGTGCTCCCTCTGTCCATCAGCCGGACGATTTGGTGCAAGGAGAATGGAGGCAGGGGAAGCGGCCCCGTCCTCCTGTCTAATCTTTAGGTGGGTGCTAAGCTGGAATGGAATGGAGTTGGCTTCAAAGGGATGGATGGAGCCCACTGACGCCTGGCACAAGGCTCCTGTGGCTCCCAAAGTGTCAAGCCCAGGGTCTTGGCTCCTGGTCATTTGAGCCATGCCCTTCCAGCCTAACCAGTAATGCTTGGTTTTGGAAGTGTTCTTAACTGTGAAGTCATGAGCCTACTTCTCAATCCATGAAGGTCAGAACTGGTAGGATTCAGTTGCTAAGCTTTGCCAAAGAATAGTCCTCTTCTGCCTGGAATGGTCTAGGCCTGCCCTGCAGAGGAAATAATGGATACAAGAAACAAAACTTCCCAGTGTCCCGGGGGACTGGGTGGTGGATGTAGAGACTGCGGCAGGTGTGACAGGAGAGGAGGGGCATACACCCTCTTTCCCGAATCACCCAGGCTGAGCCCGGCAGCTCTAGTTGACCCTTAGCCCTCACAGACCCCTCCTGTAGTGGCATGGGGTCCTTTGAGCAGAAGGAGCTTTCTCCCAAGCTGGCCTCTTCATGCCCCATGAGGGACTCTGGGCTCCAGGCTGGAGAGAAGCTATGAAATGCTATGAGATAATTGTGTGGAAAGTCACAGCACATTACTGTTTGTTTCCCACTCAATGGGGCTCAAGGGGGTCAAAAACACAAACGGGGCAGGCTGTCTTCTGGCATAAAGTCCAGTTGACACAGCCAAACTGGGAGATTGGTCTTTTTAGGTGACCTCTTGTTTATAGGTGACCTCTTGTTTCTAGAATCGGGTGATATAGTCTGGGCTGCTGCTGCTGCTGCTGCTAAGTCGCTTCAGTCGTGTCCGACTCTGTGCGACCCCATAGACGGCAGCCCCCAGGCTCCCCCGTCCCTGGCATTCTCCAGGCAAGAACAATCAGATACCATATCTCTCCCAGTCCCTCGCTTTTCCCCGGGGTGAGTGGGCCACTGGTGTGCTGGCTGACACAGCAGGTGGGATTTCTGCCCATGTGAAAAAGGAGACATGTCGGGAGCCTTGTTCCCTGTCCTCTGCCCTTGGTCACTGCCTGCCTGAGGGCGTCTCCGGGCCTGAGCCTGGGGTGTCATCTCTTCTACTCAGCACCAAGACCTTCTGATTTCAGGAGAGTTATTTCGGGGATCAAGGAGGTTCCTGAGCAAAGACTGGCTGGCTCTTTCTTTGGGCTCTGTTACTGGGACAGTTACAGAAGAAACTTCATTAATTAAAACGTTAGGCTGCTGACAGCTCACCTGGTCAGACTGAGCGCCAAAGAAACTATTTAGTGCAGTTCTGGCTATTGCTGCAGGGAGCAGATAAGCTCAGAAATGGGCAGCATCAGATCTACTTTTGCTCTTTTGCTCTGACTTTAAATTCATTACTTTATACAAATCATCTGACCAACATTGTATTGTTAATGAAACATAAAATTCATCCAAGGTGTCCCTCTGATATATCCACTGCTTAAAAATGTCTCTCTTATCTTCAGTTTTTTTGTCTGCATGTATACAAATTTCATAATATTAATAATAATGTAAATACAATTTTGACTTTGCTCCTTTCACTTGCTGCTGCTAAGTCACTTCAGTCGTGTCCGACTCTGTGTGATCCCACAGATGGCAGCCCACCAGGCTCCCCCGTCCCTGGGATTCTCCAGGCAAGAACACTGGAGTGGGTTGCCATTTCCTTCTCCAATGCATGAAAGTGAAAAGTGAAAGTGAAGTCGCTCAGTCGTGTCCGACCCTCAGCGACCCCATGGACTGCAGCCTACCAGGCTCCTCCGTCCATGGGATTTTCTAGGCAGGAGTACTGGAGTGGGGTGCCATTGCCTTCTCCTCCTTTCACTTAACACCACTCAATTTCCCATGCTGTTAAGTAGTCTTTCTAGTTAGCTTTATTAAAAATATAAAGTTTACTTTCCACCTCTGTAAAAGTCATACTTATTAATTACTGAGCAAAAGAAAAATGGAAGCATTTGGAAGGAAAATAACTTACAGTCTGGACTCCTTAAAGAAACCATTGCTGACAGTCAGCATTTTTCATGTTAGGTATTTTTTTCTGTGTATATTTGTGTACAGTGTCATGATAATATTACACATTGAAATTTGCATCCTGTTATCTTCCTGACCCAGGGATCGAACCTGGGTCTCCTGCATTCCAGGCAGACGCTTTAACCTCTGAGCCACCAGGGAAGCCCCTTTTAAAAAGCAGAGCATGAGTATTTACACATAATTATGCACTTGAGTCACTTTCAACAGCTCCATCACATGCTATGTCATAGCTTGTATTTTTCTGTTTTGGTGGCTTATTCCCAGTTTCCCTGCAATGAACAGACCTAGATTTGGTGGCCACAGAGAATTCAGGTGTGTGATATAACTTACAGGTGGTGGTGGTGATTTAGTCACTAAATTGTGTCTGACTCTGCAAGTCCATGGACTGTAGCCCCCCAAGCTCCTCTGTCCATGGAATTCTCCAGGCAAGAAAGCTGGAGAGGGTTGTCATTTCCTTCTCAGGGGATCTTCTCAACCCAGGGACTGAACCCGCATCTCCTGTTTGGCAGGCAGATTCTTTACCACTGAGTCACCTGGGAGTCATAACTTACTGAGTCTTGTGCTTATTGTTGGGAGCCCAGTTTGACTCCAGTGTCTTTGCTACCACTGTTTATGATACCATGTTTGTTTTTTTTTCATGCTTTCTTAAAAGCTCTTCTCTGGCTTCCCAGTAGCCTGGGAATGACATGGCCTGGTAGCCTTGGAATCACGTTGAATGAGACAGGTGTGAGGCCTGCTAGACCTCAGCCCACTGTAGAGAGGGGAGGCTCATTGTAGGCTCAGGGAGGCCGAGATGACTGGCTTGCCAGCCCATGGCTAACTTCTCTATACTGAAGGCTTTGCTTTCCCTTTTGTGTGGACAGCACCAAGGCCAGTGTGGCTTCTTATGGTATGTAAAAGGAGCCTATGAAAACTCTGTGTTAGTCTAATTGAGCATGGATTTTTAAGTTTTTGAAAGTTAGATTCCAGCCTCTTAATTGAAGAGGATTCAATTAAGGTTGCTGAGGTTCATGAAGGTTGCTGGGCTTTCAGAGTATTTTAGGGTAATCATAGTAATAGTAGCAACAATAACTTATATTTGCATAGTAACTGTCTTCTCAAGGCAGTATCCTAAGCAGCTCTATGTGGAAAGTACTAATATTATCCCCATTTTATAGATGGGTAAACTGAGGTTTAGAGAGGGTGACTTGTCCAACATCTCACAGTGAAACATGGAAGGGCCAGGGTTCAGACCCAGGCGATCTGGACCCAGTGTACCCCCTTAGCCACTGTCCTTTACTGACTCCCAGTAAACCTAGGAGTGACACAAACGGTGAGCTGTCACTATGGAAGTAGTCAGAGGCAGAAAGGCAACTACTTGGGGTGTTATCTGGGGTGCATAGACCAGTTTAGGCCAACTTAGTGTGTCTGCTTTAGCATTGCCTTGCTGTCCATAAGCATTTATTGGGCATCTGTTGTGTGTCAGGCACCATGGGAGCATGGGCTGGCACAGATGTCCCCTGGCTGTGCATTTTCAAGTATTCCCCAAGATCTCCACTTCTCTTGGGCTCTGGCAGGTCATATCAGTGGCCAGGGGTGGGGAGGTCTAGCGGCACCCAGAGAATGTTCTGAACTGAGTGTTGATGGGGGAGAGCAAGGGGAAGAAGTCCTTGTTCACAGAGGTGAGCTCATGGCTATCATTAGCCATGGGTGGGGTGACAACCAGAAGCACCTGGAAACAATAATGCAGGTGATGTTGATATAAAAATCTATTCTTACACATTTATAGCTTTACCAGGACACCCTGAGACCACTTCTTGCTAACTGAAATATTCTAGAACCTGGTATCTCTTTTATCTTTCCGAACAAATTATTTTACTCTGGAACTTTTGCAAGTTGCAGAGATGCACAGGATGTACATGTATACATTTTCCCCTCTGTGTTTCTTACAGGTCTCAGCAGGGAAGCAAGGGAAGCATAAGTTAGCTCTTAGCTAGAATGGCTGCCTGAAGGGAAAAACAAAGCTTTGATTGCCCATCTCTGGGGATGCTGAGGCTCGGTGCTGAGGCATGGAAGGAACTCAGAGAAGGTGGAACACGCCTGGAAAAACTTCCTTAGGCAGGTTGCTCATCTCTGTCTCCTGCAGAGAAATCTGGCCTTGAGATGGTCAGCTCCTGAAACAGGACACCCTTGCTGGGTGCACCTCACCTCCCAGAGCCACATCCCTGAAAAATGCATTTTGGTCCTTGCTCACCTCCCATGGAATTCTGCTGTGCCTGCAGTGATTGCAGATACTGAGAGCTATGTGTGCTGGGCACCTCCTCAGATCTTGAAGGGGCAATCCAGGAGTAAAAGGAGTCCATTCCTGCCTTGTGTATTGTCTGGGTTAGCACCCCTTTCTCAGGTAAAGGGCCACTGGCTTCATCTTGCAGATCTTTGGTGAAGGATACAGGACTTCAAGTGTAGTAGTTTGGGAAACCAGGAGGTGTCAGCTAGAATGGGGAAGAGGGAGCAGCTTCTGAAATCAGTAGCTGTGGGATCTGGCTGGAGTTTACTTTAGAAGTACAATCAAAGAAGATCAGTGAGTCTCTTTATCCCCAGAACATCCCCCAGCCCATTTTCTGGGGCTTTATCATTAGTGGTCCATCTCTAATAAACACTCCTTTAAAAGGGAGAAGAGCTCCGGCCCCAGGCTTCACCCATGGGTAAGACTGGGCTGCTGAGTATAGGGGTGCAGGAAGGTTATAAACTACCGAGAGATCACTTGTGCCCCTCACCATCCCCAACCTGCACATTCCCTCCTCTGATCCTACCAGAACCAGCCAGGGCTTCTGCTCCAGATAGGGTGACCGACCATCATGGTTTCCCAGGGATGCAGGGCTTTCAGTGCTAAAATGGGGAAGGTCCTGGGCAGATGGAGACATGTTGGTCACCGTAGCTCCAGAACCCTCAGGCTCCTGCTTACATGAGCATGGAGCCTCCCCCTCTCTGTAAGAGTTCATGATTGAGTGTCCGTCTCTTTGTCAAAGGAGTCTCTTGAAGGAAAAGAGGAGCAGGAGGAGGACCAGGTTTCATTTAGTTCTTAGCTCCATGCCTGTTACGTAGTGGATATCAGTAAATGTTCAGTGTGGAAATAATTGACCAGCCAGCTGTGGGTATGTTCTATTGGTTAGAGCCCAAGTTCAGGCTTTGAGGAGATACATGTTTTCTGAATTCTGATCCTAGTTATGATTATGGCTCAGTGCCTCAGTTTCCACTAAAACTATATCTCTATATCCACATCTGTATCCATTCATCCATCTTTCTCTCTATATCATTCATCTATCTGTTTTCTCTTAATATCATCTATATCTATCATATGCTTTGTCTATCATCTACCTATTATCTATATCTATCATCTATAATACTGATCTACCTCTCAATTATTTAGCTATGTTGCTTTCTCTCTCATTTACCAATCATGCATCTATCATCAGTCATCTATATCTATCTACTTATTTTTCTCTAAAGCTCACAGCAGTTTTGAAGAAATATAGACAATATGAACCAGATCTTCTGGGAGTAAATGGGGCCAATGTGGGTGCCAGTCTAGCTGTCATAGGCCACTCACTGTTCCTCAAACACTCCATGTACATTCACTATTTTTCCAGGCACCATTGTAACCTGAAAAAATTAATCCAGCTTCCCAAAGGGGCTCTTCCCTATGAAGGTGCGGCGGGTACCTTGCCCTGAACAACTGGTGCCTCTGCTCAGGCCACGGCATCATGACTGCTGACACTCTCCTTCTCTTCCAGACAACCTTGGCCTTCTACAAGTGTTTGCTGGGCGGGTGCGCTTCCTGAGTGGCCGTGCTATGCTTGATGTCACGGAACGTCTGGCCAGTGAGTCCCAGCCTTCCAGCCCATCTCTCTTCTTCTCTCCTGGCATGTAGTTGAGCCACCCACTTAGACAAAAAAAACCATCAAATAATCCTATAGACCATTTAAAAAATGTGATAAGCTGCTTGTTTAAAAAAATGTATTATTTATTTATTTAGCTATGTTAGGTCTTAGCTGCGGCATGAAGGATCTTCGATCTTCCTGTGACCGGCAGGATTTTTTCTTTTTTAGTTGCTGCATGCGGGATCTATAGTTGTGGCATGTAGGATCTAGTTCCCTGACCAGAGATTGAACCTGGGCCCCCTGCCTTGGGAGTATGGAGTCTTAGTTCCTGGACCACGAGGGGACTTTCAATAATCTGCTCTTAAAAAATAATTCCAGAGGTGCTCAGTATGTGTTGCCTGCCTGAGGGCATCATTCCCGCTCCTCTGCCCACCCTCATCTCTTGCTCCTGGTCTTACCTCTGCACCCTGGTTCAATCCTCCCAGGGCCCCTGGAGTGGCCCCTTACTTCCGGTCCAGGTGCCAGGCCTGCTCTGAACAGATGGCCTGAGTGAGATTGGGCTGGGGGCTACGATGCAGCTTCAGGGCCAGGTTGGGGTGCCCTGAAGTGAGAATGGGGTCATGTAGCACCTTGGGTATCAGACGATGAACCCTTTCCTGTTACTCAAAATCAGCATTCTCTGATTGTATAGGTACTTTATGGGCCCCAGAGGTGAGTGGATATCCATTTACTGTAAATATTATCCATCTATTTCCAATTGAGCTCAAAAACAAGAGTTTCTACGTAGTTCTTCTATTAACTCTGTGTCAGCCAGGAACAGGGAAGAAAACTTCAATTGTCACAAGGCATGGACTAATAATAGCACAGCTTAACACGGGAGTAAATCTTCTGTTAATTACTTTAGCTGCCTTTTAAGCTCGACTTTAATGGCATTTTCCTCATGATGCTGGGACTGTCAGCTGGGGGGACACCCAGCTCCCCTCAGGCAGGTGAATGTGGACTGAGAGTGGAACTGAGCTTTCTGGGGCCAGGGTGTAGATGTCTCACTGCCAGAGGGGAGAGTCCAGGGGAGAGGCGTCTTGGGGGGAGGAGTGGCTGAGGTGTGACAGATTAGGGGGAGGTGAGCCCTTTACCCTTTGGTGGGGTCAGGGAGCCTGGGCTCAGCTGCCTGGGATAGTTTTCACCTCCATGTTCACAGGAGAGATTCAGTGGAGATTTAGGAAACCTTTGAGTTATTTGTTGTTGTTCAGTAGCTCAGTTGGGTCTGACTCTTTGCGACCCCATGGACTGCAGCATGCCAGGCTTCCCTGTCCTTCGCCATTTCCTGGAGTTTGCTCGTGTTCATTGAGTCAGTGATGCCATCCAACCATCTTGTCCTCTGTCACTCCCTTCTCCTTCTGCCTTCAATCTTTCCCAGCATAAGGGTCTTCTCCAAAGAGTCAGTTCTTCATATCAGGGGGCCAAAGTATTGGAGCTTCAGCTTTAGCAGTAGTCCTTCCAATGAATATTCAGGGTTGATTGCCTTTAGGCTTGACTGGTTTGACCTTCTTGCTGTCCAAGGGACTCTCAAGAGCCTTCTCCAGCATGACACTTCAAAAGCATCAGTTCTTCAGCACTCAGCCTTCTTTATGGTCCGACTCTCACATCCATATGTGACTACTGGAAAAACCATAGCTTTGACTATATGGACCTCTATTGGCAAAGCAATGTCTCTGTTGTTTAATATGCTGTCTAGTATGGAGGGTTAATCGGATGATTCGTTTTCTTTCCCTTCCCTCTGGCTGCCCCTGACTCCTCCCCCTTGCTCCCCCCGACCCAGTCCCTTACCCCTTTCCCTCCCCTTGCCCCTCCCCTCCCTTGTTCCTCCTCCACCACTTGCATTCCTCCCACCTCCCCTTGCTCTGCGCATCTCCCTTTGCTCCTCCTACCCTCCCACCACCCTTGGGCCTGACCAGGTGGCTTCATGGTTAACTGTGCCCTTCCTTCTCAGCCTGTTTCCAGCACAGGTAACATAACTCTCACTTCTTGGTTCCCATGTTATGACGTCAATGTGGCTGAGTTGGCTCCTTTGGTGCAGTCCTGCCTTCCCAGGAATGAGGACCTCTTTGACTTTGGAATTTTCCAGAGTCAGTTTTCGTTCAATCCCTAAGAAAGGCAATGCCAAAGAATGCTCAAACTACCACACAATTGCACTCATCTCACACGCTAGCAAAGTAATGCTCAAAATTCTCCAAGCCAGGCTTCAACAATATGTGAACCATGAACTTCCAGATGTTCAAGCTGGTTTTAGAAAAGGTAGAGCTCAAATTGCCAACATCCGCTGGATCATGGAAAAAGGAAGAGAGTTCCAGAAAAACATCTATTTCTGTTTTATCGACTATGCCAAAGCCTTTGACTGTGTGGATCACAATAAACTGTGGAAGATTCTTCAAGAGATGGAAATACCAGACCACTTGACCTGCTTCTTGAGAAACCTGTATACAGGTCAGGAAGCAACAGTTAGAACTGGACATGGAACAACAGACTGGTTCCAAATAGAAAAGGAGTAGGTTAAGGCTGTATATTGTCACAGTGCTTATTTAACTTCTATGCAGAGTACATCATGAGAAACGCTGGACTGGAAGAAACACAAGCTGGAATCAAGATTGCTGGGAGAAATATCAATAACCTCAGATATGCAGATGACACCACCCTTATGG
Source organism: Bos mutus (assembly GCF_027580195.1). Lineage (NCBI taxonomy): Eukaryota > Metazoa > Chordata > Mammalia > Artiodactyla > Bovidae > Bos > Bos mutus. Next base: position 35,982,506 of record NC_091627.1, read on the forward strand.
CAGAAAGCGAAGAACTAAAGAGCCTCTTGATGAAAGTGAAAGAGGAGAGTGAAAAAGTTGGCTTAAAGCCCAACATTCAGAAAACTAAGATCATGGCATCCGGTCCCATCACTTCATGGCAAACAGTTGGATAAACAGTGGAAACAGTGTTAGACTTTATTTTTTTGGGCTCCAAAATCACTGCAGATGGTGATTGCAGCCATGAAATAAAAAGATGCTTCCTCCTTGGAAGAAAAGTTATGACCAACCTAGATAGCATATTAAAAAACAGACATTACTTTGCCAACAAAGGTCCGTATAGTCAAGGCTATGTTTTTTTCAGTAGTCATGTATGGATGTGAGAGTTGGACTATAAAGAAAGCTGAGTGCCAAAGAATTGATGCTTTTGAACTGTGGTGTTGGAGAAGACTCTTGAGAGTCCCTTGGACTGCAAGGAGATCCAACCAGTCAATCCTAAAGGAAATCAGTCCTGAATGTTCATTGGAAGGACTGATGTTGAAGCTGAAACTCCAATACTTTGGCCACTTGATGTGAAGAGCGGACTCATTGGAAAAGACCCTGATGCTGGGAAAGATTGAAGGCAGGAGGAGGAGATTGAGGAGGAGAAGGGGATGACAGAGGATGAGATGGTTGGATGGCATCACCGACTCAATGGGCATGAGTTTGAGTAAACTCCGGGAGTTGGTGATGGACAGGGAGGCCTGGTGTGCTTGCAGTCCATGGGGTCGCAAAGAATTGGACACGACTGAGCGACTGAACTGAACTGTGTTACTGGGCATGCCCCAAGAGGCCCGCAGTGTGGGGTACAGGAACCCTGAGGGTATGGCCAGAAAGTCAAGATACACATTCCATGGAAGATGGCACAGGGAAGGCCTCAGGCTGAGCTGAGGGGGGCCAGGCCATTCTCGCTGGTTCACCACTGTCCCAGGCTGGCTCTGAAATCACAGGGGCACATGCTGCAAAGTATCCTGGGGGATTGGATGAAGTTGAGTTGATGAAGGAAGGACAAATTGGGGGTCTCTCTAAAAAATAAAACTCCAGACCAGCCCCTGAAATGTGGTACTCCTAGAAATCTGGGGCAGCGAGCAGTGGGAAGAGGGTGGGCTTGGGAGTCAAGGCAGGCTTGGCTTCTGCCTTCTGCCCTTGTTAGCTGTGGGGTCTTGGGCCATCTCCTTGACCCCTGAGTGTTGGTTTCCTTCTCTGTGAAACAGACGACTGTCCTGCCTCTCAGGTGAGAGTGAAATGGAGTCACGATAGAAACCTCTGAGCCCCGGGCTCAGGCTCAGGCAGTGCTAGTTTCCAGGGTGTGTCTCAGCTCAGGAAAGCTTCCAGTTTCTTTGCCCATAAATAAATCAAGTGCTTCTCTCAGCAGTCTTTGCCTTCACCAACACTTATCCTTTGGCAGAATGACACGCAGAGTGTGCTGATTGTCAAGCAAGCATTGTTAGCACGAACGCACTTTAGTTGATGCGACCAAAGCTGAGGGCTCTAGCAACCTGTCTGAAGCGGCGTGGGGTACCCCTTGACATGGCCTTGACATTGGGGGCAGCCCTGGCACTTTCTGTGTGATGGAGGGCTTGCTGGCAGGTTTTAGCCTGTCTCTGAGTTTTCCAGGGTTTAGAGAAGGCAGGGGGCCTGGGGTAACCAGATTTGGAGGGTTCATCATTGGAATGAACGACTCTGAATGAGGATCCATGCAGAGCTTGATGGTTTACAAAGCACGTTTGTGCCTCCTGAGTTACTACTGGGCTTGTCATGAGATTTGGCATTGAGACACCAGGGAGGCCATGATGGTCTTATCTCCTGCTGGCAGTTTTATTTTCCAGAATGCTTCATTTGAGAGAATCCTGATCTTTCTTCCTAGAACAAGTTTTCTCTGTGTGAGTTCTCCTAGGTGGTAATGCAGATTAAAGCACTTCTAGGGCTAGCTTCTCCGTCATGTGCATACCCGCACAGGCACTTCACCTGCATCTATTATCTAACAATCTCAAGACTTTGGTTCAGAATTCTTTTCCTCACTTTACAGGTTAGGGGATAGGCTCAGACAGGTTGGGTGGCTTTCTCAAGCTCACACGGCTAGTAAATAACAGAGAGGATTGCAGTCCAGATGTGCCTGCGTCTTCCCTTTGCCCTGGGCTTCAGGGACCAATTACTCTGTCACAGGCTCTGAGCACTTTTGCCTTTGCATACCCCCTCCTCCATAAACCAACAAACCCAAAGTTTAAAATTATATTTTATGATTGGTTGATATGAACTCAAATATAGAGCAGGTTAGACAACTTCATACTTTTTTTTCCTTCTGATTTTAAAAGAATTTAAAATATTTCCATGGGTCCTAAAGCAAGTTGTGAGCCCTAGGTCATGTGTCTAATGACCCAGGCAGTCGGCCCCCTGGGTTGCCTGCCTTTTGGAGGACAGAGTTGGTGTCCCCTTCCAAGAGAAGGCGGTGAGAGAGGGAGAGAGTGCCTGATTCAAGTAACTGTCCCTCTTTTCTGTATGACAGTGATGGTGGCCTCGGTTTACCCCCGAAAGCCTCAGGCTGTGGAGCGCCACGTCCTTCCAGTCCTCTGGTACTTCCTGAACAGCATGATGGGGAACGGCGTCCTGCCCGGGCACAGCGGGAATGTCCGCAGGGCCGTCTGCCGGCTGTGCAGGAGCCTTCAGGAGCAGATGGGCTCCCGGCTGCAGGACTTGGCTGCCGGCCAGCCAAAGCAAGTCCTCAAAATGCTCCAGGAGCTCTTAGACACAGAATCCCTGTGAGGAAGCCCCGAGGTCATCGACAGGGGGAAGGCATCCAACAGCCGGACAACTGGCAGCTCAGGCCCCTTTCTTCTGGGTTAAAGGTGGATCTGGGATGGGCGACTGTTATTTTTATCTTATTTTATTTTTTATGATGGAATAATCTCCTGGTCTATTTTCCCTTAGAGTTCCAGATGTATATAATATATTTTGAAGTAGAAATAAAAGAATTGCTTATTTTTCTAAGGTTTTATTATCTTGTATTTTTTTCTTACCTCAGAGAATTTTTCAATAGTTAGGTTTGTGCCAAAGAAAACAGAACGCGATATGGAAACACCCTAAGTGCCCAATTTTGGGTGAATGGATAAAGATGATGCAGCACACGCGCTGCCCACACGTGTAACATATGTGTGCACCTGCACACACACACACACACACACACACACACACTGTAATACTAAACCATAAAAAAGATGAAATCCTGCAACAACATGGGTGAAACTTGGAGGTATTACGATAAGTGAAATAAATCAAGTGGAGAAAGACAAATACCTTAAGATTTCACTCATCTGTGGAATATGAAAGAACAAAAGCAAAACAAACAAACGAACAAACTAAACAGAAGCAAATAGTTACAGAAAACGGAGTACTAGTTACCATAGAAGAAGGGTTGTAGCGGGGATGGGCAAAAAGGGGTAAGAGGATTAATCGTAAGGTGATGAAAACCTTTGGTGGTAAATTCATTGTAATGTATAGAGAAGTCAAAATATAGTATTGTACACATAAAGGATGTGTACCTGATGCTGGGAAAGATTGAAGGCAGGAGGAGAAGGGGACAACAGAAGATGAGATGGTTGGATGGCATCACCGACTCGATGGACATGATTTTGAGCAAGCTCTGGGAGTTGGTGATGGATGGGGAAGCCTGGCGTGCTTGCTGTCCATGGGGTCGCAAAGAGTTGAACATGACTGAGTGACTGAACTGACTGACACACAAAGAATCCAAGAAAGAAAACAAAACATGGCAATAGTAAAACCAGTTGCTGATGCTACCGAGACAAAGAACTAGGGAGAAAAAGTGTGGCACAGACCCCTCATGTGGCAGACCATGTTGCAGCATAGCTCCTGTCTGTGAAAAGCTGGAGAAGCCCTGCTGCACCCAGAGACCCTGAGCTGGTCACTCAAATCCAGCGTCATAAGCCTGATGTGGGGTGAACGCAAGCATCTCTGGGAGCATCCTGCTCCTGCTTTATAATATCTTCAGTGCGGCATCTGCTGGTCCTGTGGGAACCTTTTATTTTATTTTATTTTATTTGTGGGAACCTTTTAAAGGATCTAAAGGCAAGGAGAGTTTGATACTGACATTGGCATTACTAAAAGCCTTCTCTGGAAGGTGACTTTCTGGCTAGTTTCTGAAGAGGACTAGCTTATGTTTCACACTTGAAACTTTTTTTAAACTCTATTCACTTATTTATTTTTGGCTGTGCTTGGGCTTTGTTGCTGCACAGGGTTTTCTCTAGTTGCGGCGAGCAGGGGTGCCCTCCAGTTGTGCTGCAGGGGCTTCTCATTGCAGTGGCTTCTCCCGTTGTGGAGTACGGACCCTAGGGCACGCGGGCTTCAGTAGTTGTGGCACGCGGGTGCAGTAGTTGTGGCTCTTGGGCTCTAGAGCACAGGCTCAGTAGGTGGCACACGGGTTTAGTTGTCATTCAATATGTGGGATCTTCCTGGATCAGGGATCAAATCCATGTCTCCTGCATTGGCAGGTAGATTCTTTACCACTGAGCCACCAGAGGAGCCCTCACCCTTGAAACTTAAAGGACTGGATGAAGAATAAAGCTCCAGATGTGCAGATGTCTTGTGGGAGCTCTGAAACCACACAGGTTAATCTGGCTGGGTCAGATCATGGAGTTGGAGAGGTGTGTTGGGTGTGGGCTGGCCCAGAACACAAAGGTGGAGCCACTGATGGAGCGATGAGAGAATGGGAGACGGGGTCCTGGCAGTGAGAGGGGAACAATGCCTCAGGCTGGGGTTCTGGACACAGTGAGCGTGGCTCTGTCTTGCCTAGGGCCAGTGACAGGTTGACGACAGTATGACCAGGAAGAATTAGAGCTCAGATCATAACCTCTAACACATGGTACAGTGAAGGCTGAAGGGGCAACATCCCAGTGCCAACCAAGGAGCCATAGCACCTCTGGGGCAGATCTGAAGGCAAGTCCCCGAGGCCCAGCTTCAGACCAGCAAGTTTTCTGGCAGGCCCACCAGTGGACCCCTCTCCACTGTCACCCACCCCCAGGTTCAGCATCAGGTCCACTTCAGTGTTCTGAGCCCCTCCTGAGAGTATAGCCCAGAGCAGGCTGGGAAGCTTTGAACCAACTCAATTATTTCCAAACCCCTGGATGCCCCCATCTGGGGAAGCCTCTTTTTCATTATGTGGTGTTGCCACTGCATAACTAGGCTCTCCCCTCCCCTTGGCATAAATGCCCTGGGGTGAGGCTAGCCATGGTGCAGTCATCCTGGGACTTGGGCTTTTAATAGGCGGCTTAAGTGTGTGGGTAATTCCAGTCCCAGCCTGAGCGGCTTCTCACCTCCTTGTGACCTTTGCTGGGGCTTCCCCCTGCACCACCTCGCCCTTTGTTGATTCTGACTGCTGCTGCTGCTGCTGCTAAGTCGCTTCAGTCGTGTCCGACTCTGTGCGACCTCACAGATGGCAGCCCACCAGGCTCCCCCATCCCTGGGATTCTCCAGGCAAGAACACTGGAGTGGGTTGCCATTTCCTTCTCCAATACATGAAAGTGAAAAGTGAAAGTGAAGTCACTCAGTCATGTCCGACTCTTAGCGACCCCATGGACTGCAGCCTACCAGGCTCCTCTGTCCATGGGATTTTCCAGGCAACAGTACTGGAGTGGGGTGCCATTGCCTTTTCCAGTTGATTCTGATTGCCTGAGGTTAAAGACCTGCTAGCTGGTGAACCCATGAAAGATACCCAAGAGGCTGATTTTACACAATTTAATTAATTGAGTCTGCTTGGACTCTAAGTAGGCTTTTTCGGTTTGGTTGGGAGACTGACTTTTTCTGCTGGTCCAGATCCTAGAGCCTTAGGGACTTCCTTGGCATCCAGTGGTTAAGACTTCACCTTCCCATGCACGGGGTGAGGATTCAATCCCTGGTTGAGGAGCTAAAATTTTTTTTAAGAAAAAAAAAGTTCCTAGAGCCTGTCAGAACATTTCAGATTTTTTTTATAACTATAAACATGCGTGCTAGGTTGCTTCAGTTGTGTCCGACTCTTTGTGACCCCATGAACTGTAGCCCTAGCCTGCCAGGCTCCTCTGCTCATGGGATTTCCCAGGCAAGAATACTGGAGTAGGTTGCCCTGCCCTCCTCAAGAAGACCTTCCTGACCCAGGGATGGAACCCGAGCCTATTAAGTCTCCAGCATTGGCAGGTGGGTTCCTTACCACTAGCGCCACCTGGGAAGCCCGATAGAACTGTAGGAGCTGAGGGATTTTGAAGGCAGAAGTTAAACTCAGAAACATTGCCCTGTCTTCCTGCACTTGTTCTGCCTTCTGTCTTCAAACCGGAAGCTTTCCATCTCCTATACTTTGTACCCATCCTCATAGTTGGGTGTTTAACTGAAAACATCTGAAAAGCAAAGAATAAATCTTTATGTGTGGTTTTTTTTTTTTCCTTCACTATCTTAGGATTTAATCTAGTCTCTGGGCAGCTGGGCTCTGCGGGTGACACTCCTGGCACAAATCAGTGGGGAGGGGCTAGATGCTTCTGGGTGCCTCAGGAAATTATGTGGAACCTAGGAAAATGGTAGAGATGATCCTATTTGCAAGAATAAAGAGACGGATGTAGGGAATGGATGTGTGGACACAGGGTGGGGCAGTGGGGTGGAAATAAGCCAGGAGATTGTGATTGGTGTACTGCCATGTGTAAAGCACCCAGCTAGTGGGAACCTGTTGGACAGCACAGGGAGCCCAGCTCTGTGATGACCTGGTGAGATGGGATGGAGCAGGGTGGGAGGGAGATCCAAGAGGGAGGGGCCTATGTACATATACAGCTGACTCACTTCATTGCACAGCGGAGGCTGGCGAAACGTGGTAGAGCAACTATAATCCAATTAAAAAAAAAAAGTTCCTGAATCATTACTTTTAAAGCAAAGGGAAGACAGTTTATTTGTAACCTGGGCCTGTCAGGAGTGCCTGGAAGAATGAGGCTTATTGGGAATGAAGACTGTCCTGAAAACACGGCGGGTTTGAGCAGAGCCCACTCCATTCTTTGCTTGGTTGTGTGCAGCCAGGAGCTCTGCTTACAAGATGCCCTTGGGGTGGGAACACAGCCTTGAGCAATGGAAGAGCTTTTCTCTCTCTGTCTGTCTTACTTTCTCTTTCTCCAGTGTCAGAATCAAGGAACAAAGGCTTGTCTTCCTTGCTTGGGAGTTTTTGACATTTTCTTACAGGCTCCACTTCTCTTATTCTCTCTTCCCTGCTTCATTTCTCGTCTCCTGAGTGAAGAAATGTTTCTCCATTCTGATTACACTTCAGAATCATCCAGTGAGATCTGAAAAAATGCTGAGGTTTGGGCCCGCCCCTGGGGGTTTTGATTCAATCCATATGGGGTAGGGCCAAGGCAGCTGCTTTTTCTGTTTTTATTTATTTATTTATTTATTTTTTGAACTTTTATTTTTAAAAATTTTTATTTTTTTAAAATTTTATTTTATTTTTAAACTTTACAATATTGTATTGGTTTTGCCAAATATTGAAATGAATCTGCCCCAGGTATACATGTTTGCAGGATACAGAAGTGAGAGGGGTGGGTGGGAGGGTGGTGGGGGTGGTGATGGTCTGAGGCATGGGGAGTGTGGGGAAGGGTGATTGGAGACTGGAGATACAAGACTGTTGCTCTGTGCCGGTTCAGCTAAGCTACATGCTTCTTCATGGGCTGCTGCTGCTGCTGCTAAGTCGCTTCAGTCGTGTCCAACTCTGTGCCACCCCTGAGACGGCAGCCCACCAGGCTCTCCTGCCCCTGGGATTCTCCAGGCAAGAACACTGGAGTGGGTTGCCATTTCCTTCTCCAATGCATGAAAGTGAAAAATGAAAGTGAAGTCGCTCAGTCGTGTCCGACTCTTGAGCGACCCCATGGACTGCAGCCTACCAGGCTCTTCCGTCTATGGGATTTTCCAGGCAGGAATACTGGAGTGGGACACATGTTCAAAAGACGATGGCCTTAGCATGTTCTGAGAGTGTAGTTTTTGGCCCTGTGACATCAAGAGGTCATGACATTTACACATGCCCATTTGGAGGATGGGTGGTCCCAACCAGTCTTAACTGGCTTGAGCTGGGCAACAGCTGACTCCAAGTTCCTGAAAAACAGCTTGGGCAAACAATAATACATAATGCTTGGAAGACACACAAGTTTTTGTAAAAACAATTGAAGTGAGCTTAGTCCGTAAAGCCAGGTTACAGTTATTATTTATTAAGCAAGTTATAATTTAATGGGTCTAACTGATGACTAGTCTTGGTTTCACAACGTATTGTTTGATACATTTATATATTGCAAAATGATTACCACCATAGCATTAACTAAAACCTCCATCCGGTCACATAATCACTACTGTTTTTGTGTGTTGAGAACATTTAATATTTACTCTCTTGGTAACAGTCATCTATATAACACAGAATAATTAGCAATAATAGCCATGTTGTATGTTAGATTCCCAGAATTTATTAGCCTTGTAACTAGAAATTTATACAATTTGATTAATATCTCCCCATAGCACAGCCCCCTGCCCCTGCCCCCTACCTCCTCAGCCCCTGGTAACCACCATTCTACTGTCTGTTTTTTGAATTCACCTTTTTTGGTTCCACATGTAAGTGAAATCATGGAGTATTTATCTTTCTCTATCTGACATTTCACTTTGCATAATGCCCTGAAGTTTCATTCAAGTTGTTGCAGATGGCAGGGTTTCCTTCTTTCTCATGACTAAATGGTATTCCGGGGTGTGTGTGTGTGTGTGTGTGTGTGTGTGTATCTCACAGTTTCTTTTCCCATTTCTTTTCTGTCTTCTCTTTTCTCAAGTGATTCTAATGGGTGACCAAATTCTGAAATCACAGTAAAATCAGAGGAGTAGAAAGCAGCAATGGCTTTGGCCCTGTGGGCGTCTGGCCTGTCAGCTATCCCCACCTGGCAGCCCTGGGGTGTCCTGGCTGGGGATCGAGACTGATGGAGGCCAGGTACTGGAGTCAGGCTAGACTCAAGTTCAGGCACTGTTGCTTCCGGTGCGTGGCCTTGGAGCCACTTGTCAACCTCTCTGATCTTCCCTTATCAATCTTGTGCGTGTGGGATAGGATGTGTGGAAATCAATGAAGACCAACCAAATGAGAAGTACAAAGACTCTTTATTCAGAGCTTGCTATAGCCAGGCAGTGTTTTGGCAAGATCTTGTGCTTTGGCAGAGGTTCAAGGGCAGGCAGAAGATTGGGAAAAGGGGAAGGTTTCAGGTATGCCATCATTATTGGAGGCTGTTGGCCTGGGGAAGGTGTAGACACCATGTGGACCATGGCCTGCTGGCAACAGCAGTATCTCTAATGCTTGTTAAAGGGGGGACCCTTGGGTCATACTCCAGGCCAACTGAATCAGAAACCTCGGTTATCCTTACACACTCTGAAGCACCTGAGCCACAGCTTCAGTGCTCTGAGTGGTTGTTAGGGTCCCAGACTAGTCCACACTTGGGAATGAGCATCCCTAAGTCAGTATTTCTCAAATGCAGTTGATGAAACCTTTGTTTGGGAAGAGGCATGGAGACTGGAGAAGGGAGGAAGACAGGAAGCAAGGTGCTTGTTAAAAATCAGATTTTTATTCTCAGCTATAGACCTGTCCCTGGATTGAGGGACCTGGGAGTCTGATCTGCCCAGGATCAGACAGGTTGCAGAAGCAGCGTCCTGACTGCCTGTTCTCAGCAGGGCTTCAGGAGTCCCCGCACAGGCTGGCAGGGCAGCATCACTGTGTGTACAGATCGCTCATCAGGTGGGCATTTCTGAGTCAGGGACCATTCAGGGGGCCCAGTTTGGTCTGTATCGTCACTGGGGCTTACTCAGAGGGCATTATGGTTTCTCTGTATCCTACCACCTGGTGTTCCAGTGAAAAAAGTTATAACATTTGAAGGTTTTGTTTTGCTTTAATCACAGCTGTATAATTACCTCTCTGTGGGTTGACGGCTATTATTAGCGTCACCTTGGGTTCTCCTTGAGAATTTTTACATCCAGAAAGTGATTCAGCACCTCTGTGGGCTGTTGTCAGAAGCTGTTAACTGAACCAAAGCTTTAACATATCACCAGGTTTTGTAAACATAGCCAATCCTTTCCCCTTCCAAAGGAGAAAAAAAAAAAAAAAAGCCAGATAAATAATTTTCATGAAGGCAATTTGTTTCTCAGGGGCTGTATTTCCTTTTTGTCTCATCCAGCAGTTTTTTACTGCTCTGGGACACTGACAATAAAGTAGAAGAGGTGTCTCCAGAGTAAGGCTTTGTCTGCTCCTGCCAGAAGGCTTCACCTGGAAGCCCACTCTGGGGGTCATGGCAATGAGCAACAAATATTTTTTGAAAATGCTTTTTTTCCCTTAATGCCAGGGAGAGTTTTATGTGGTTGAGGTGCGTAGAGGGGATTATTATTTTTTAAAATTTTCTTGGAAATTTTGAGTTTCCATCTAAGTTAGTTTAATAGGAATGGCTAGCGCTATAGCTAGACTTGGCTGGATATGAAACATAATTTCCTTTCTGTAAAAGTTGGAGAAAACAGAATTTCTTCCAGAGAAGTTTGTGGTTTTCCTAGACTGTTCCCCAGAATAATCTGAACATTGTTGCAATGTTGCAATTCTCTCTGGCCAGAGAATAGGGGACTTTCTTTGCCACAGGCTGACAATGTGTCTTTGGAGGAAAACATCTGACATCTCTCAGCCTCTCTTTTACTCCATTTGTAAAAGGCAGTGAAAAAATACTGACTTTGTTCATCTCCTAGGATTTTTTCCCCCAAAGATCTAATGAAACAATGTAGATAATTGTATTTTGAAAAAGTAGAGTGTTACAAAAAAATAATTATGATTAACTCTAGTCTTATCCCAGTAAAACCTGCTATTCTGAAGACATGCCAGTCATTCCTACCAGCTGACTGACAGATCACTTACAACTCAATGTGGGAATAAATGGAAGATTCAGAAGCTTAATTTGCTTTTCCCCTGTTTGGTATGTTTGACATATGTAGTTGCGATTGCCAGCAAAATGTTTTAAAGTCTTTTCACTTTGAAAGACACGGAATTCTTCAAAGAAGGAAGTCAATTCTAGTGGAGTTTGACAGCTGTTTTTATCTCTCTCTAAGGATCAAAGCACAGATCTAGGAGGGGGAAATGGTCCTGAGTTCTTTTCTTAATCAGAATCTTAGCATGCGGAGACAGCAGAACTGAACACCAAAAACAAAGATGACAGAGGGATTATGACTTCAGTCCCCCCAGATGGCTCCAAAGATGGTTTAGAAAAGGCAGGTTTGCTCATGTCTTACAGATGGCAGGATTAGTTGGTTAGCATTGTTATTACTGCCTGGTAGATGAAGAAATGAGCCTGTAAAGCCAGGTCACAGGGCGAGTCAACGGAGGTGTCAGGTCTCCAGCCCAACCAGGAGGGGCGGGAGAGTTTGGCTCCCAGGGCAAGGATCACATTCACCACATCCTCCCTTCTTTCTCCTTCTGCTTCCGTTCTGTTCTGCGTCCGTCGCTTCAGGCCCGTCTGGTTTGTCTAGGGGCATTACCTCAGTCCTTAGAATTGTTGCTTTCCGGTCAGACCGTTGCCTTGGGTGCCAGACTTCAAGGATGTCTGAAATTACAGCATTTGGAACCCAGACTACCAGGGTGGTCAACTTCTTCAGTCACCTGATGCAAGGCCCTCAGACTATGGTAAAGTTACCTTCTGAAGTCCATGAGTGTAATCAAGCCAGCAGCATCCAGGGTCCTCCATAAAACTGAATTAGAGTCCCGAGTGAATTAACTGTTTGCTCCTTTGCGTGTGCAATGCATCTTTAATTACATTTCATAAAACTGTCTGAATGGATTGATGGAACTTTATTTAAACTTCTGGTAGTACAAGGAGGAACCCATAGTGCAGTATAACATGTTCTGTTAATATAGGCTTGAAACACATTTACTTTATGGCAGTTCAACAGACTTTGATGTAGGGCTACTTAAAAATATATTACCTTTGATAAGTTTGCTTTGGCAGATAAGAGTGGGTGTTGGCAGCCTATATACAGTCAATCAGATGATTAATTGACAAGCATGTTGACAGTTAATAATTCGTGGCACCAGCTCCCCTGATACATACAAAAATACTGGGTTATTTTAGGAAAGAAGAGTATATTTCTCAAAATCCCTTTCATTCACCTTGTAGGGTTTATGAGGCAAGTCTTGTCAAACGTAAGCTCTTCACAATGAAAGTAAAGTCTCTTTGGTCTGTGTCTGCCCTGAATTTCCTATCAACGTGGGTTATTTTAGGTTCTGGACTGGGTATATGATGCGAGGAAGGAATATAGATCATGCTTATAGTAAAGAACCACACAGACCCAAGCTATGGAAGGAAGTTATATTTCATTCTGAAGATTGTTTTTATATTTGCAAAAAGCTATCACTATTCCACTTAAATATTATATTTACCTTTTTTACTCCATGAATCCTTTTGGCAGAACTAGGAAACTGTGGTTCTCCCTTGGGGCAGCACTCTTTGCTATATTACTAACGAGTTGGATAAAGAGGGGGCTGAACACCTCCCTCTCCACAGCTCTGGGGTCCCCATGGGCATGGAGGATGGCCGTCCCATCCTCCAAGAAGAAAAGGAGTTGGCCCCAAGAAGAATCTGGGTATGATATGCACCCCTTAAATGAATCTATGTGGACTTGCTTTGCCTTTATACTCAATATTCCTTCTTGGTTTCTAACTATGAAGAAAAAGAACAGACTCATAAGTCTTTAACAGGTTGGGTCCATTGGCTTAATTAATTAAAAAAGACAAAACAAAACAAAAAATCTCTGCTCTCCCTTCCCCTAGAGCACAGGAAGTGGGTTGGCCCCAACACGGATGCAGGTCTTAGGCACAGGGGGAAGGCGGGTAAGAGTGACCCATCTGAGAAGCTCTAGAGCTGGGCTTGCCCCACACGGCCACCAACAGTGAGTTTTTTCCAAGGCAGAGCCAAAGACACAGGTTTGAGGAAAGGCCTGGCCACAAGAAAGGTGAAACAATGGATTTTCACACAAGTGGTTCAATGGGGTGGATTTAATTTATTTTTACAGAGTTTAATTCAGAATGTAATTTGGGCTGAATGCAGTAGTTGGGATGAGTGAGTGGAAGGTAAGTGAAAGTCGCTCAGTTGTATCTGACTCTTGGCGACTGCATGGACTATACAGTCCATGGAATTCTCCAGCCAGAATACTGGAGTGGGTAGCTGTTCCCTTCTCTAGGGGATCCTCCCTAACCATGGGTTGAACCAGGGTCTCCCACATTGTAGGAGGATTCTTTACCAGGATTCTGAGCCACAAGGGAAACTCGTAGTTGGGATAGTTGGGTTGGGATAGCCAAACACATCTTTGGCTCATCTGCCCCTGGGCCAGCTTGGCACTGCTTCATCTTAGACCTTTACTGACCCCTAGCTCTTTGGCCTCAGCAACCCCTCCCCTTTGCCACTCTCCTGGAAGATGACAGGATTCTTGAAGCCTTTGGGTCCTTGGGCATCTTGATGGCTATACTAGCTCATTGCCCCTGCTGCCTGGGCCTAGAGGTTTCTGGGTCTCTCATTATATGACATATGAGAATATATGGTGGTAGCCTGGCCCTGTCCTGGCACAGCAGGTGCTCAGTGGAGGTAGGGGGAGGAAAACTCATCAGCTGCTTCACTTCTGATGGCAGGAATCCTGGGTGCCCTGGATCCCTCTACTGCTGCCTGCAGGACAGACAGGAGGAGTGGGTGTTGGCTGCTATTTTACCAGCCTAGCTTTCATGGGGGTGGGGCTCTCCTCTTACAGAACCACCTGCCAGGCACCCTCATGAAGGCAGCAGTGGTTCATTCCAGACCTTTTCAGGGCATTCTATCAGATACTGAGCCTCCTCCATTACACAATATGCTCCCTGGCTCCTAGCTGCCCACTTTTTCCTCATATCACTGCAGCTGGGTACATTCAGCCCACCTCCCACCCCTCCACACTCAAACCAGCCAAAAATCTCTAAGATAAGGCCTTTTGGGGGAGGGTGGCAGGGCCTGGGCTGGAAATCAGCCTCACTTTCCATTCTTTCAGATCTTGCTTCCCATTCTCATCCTATCACTAGACTTGTCATTGCTGGGTTTATGTCCCCACGTAGTATCCAGTTTCATCAGCTGGGTCCCTGTCTCATCTCCTGGCAGCTGGGGTTCTACGTTGTTTCTTTAGACCTCCGGGAAGCCAGCCTCGAAACCTCGGACAGGGCAGGACCCCTTCTGACCAGTTCTTACCACTAGGCTGGATGGCTCCACACTGCTTGCCTCCTGAAAGCTTGCCTATGATAGGGGCCCAACCCTCGGCAGCATGCTGCCAGCCTAACCATGCAGGGAGATGTCCTGAACAAGTTTTATCCCTACCTCAAACAAGTTCCCTGAAGCTGGCTGCTCTCACACACTTACCCAGGGCCTGCCTGCTTGGGTGGCTTTAAACTTCCAGGGTTTCCTGCAGCCTAGGCAGTTCCCAGGATCCACCCTCCTGCCTGGGGTGTGACTCCACCCCACAGTGGCCTGAGTTCTGCTCTGAGGATTAGAGCAGATACACGGCAAACACGATCTCACGGTGGGCGTTCACAGGCATTTCCCAACAGAGGGGCAAGTTGTGGCCCCTCGTGGTAGTCTCATCAACACTTTCTTGGATGCCTTGGAAGAGATGATCCCTGTCACCTCTGTCTGAGTATCTGAACAGGTAAAGGAGGGATTCCCTTATTTAGAGCTTCAGCCTGTCCATGGGGGAGGTAGCTGAATTCTCAGGACCCAGTTTAACACGTTCTTGAGTCATGATCCACTGCAACAACACAGAGCTTGAAGACTTTAATATTTTCCAAACTTAAAAAATCAGCTTTGCAGCAAAGGTGGAGGATTGACCCTTTGCTGTACCCTGTGGGTGAGAATTCTTGTCTTTTGACAACCCACTGCACTGGCACTGAATCACCCAATTACTGCAATTTTTTTTCTAAATAGAAAGCATGCCACAGCCTCCAGTGGAAAAATTCCAAAAGCTGCCGCAAATATCTAGCTCAATTGGCAGAAGCAGGGTTTTGGCATGAACGATGGCTCTTCACTTTAATTTCAACTCCAGCAGAAGGTCTGCAGATGACTGGGAATAAAGTTGGCTGAGAAACCCCTGCGGGAGATTGGTTGTGTGTGTGTGTGTGTGTGCATTTGCACCCCTTACCCACATGTCCTTCTGTGCTTCAGTCCTCATGGGGCACAGAGAAAAGGCTGCCTTGTTTGGGAGGCTTGGTTGTACCCACTCAGTCTGAGAAGCATGTGGGTGTGTAGGACAGAGCATCTGAGACACGCTTAGCTGGAAAGGCAACAAGACTGCACCAATGGGCTGGATGCTTTGCTTTCAGGGCTTTGGAGTTGAGCTTGGGAAGCAGAAGAAGGAGGGTAGGTGGAGCTGTGTGTCTTAATCTCACCTCAGGCTTCTTATGTCTGGAGCAATCAGCTTCTCAGCAGAGCTCATAATGGATATTTGGATGCCGTGCCACTTTTTAACCTTAAAAAAGCTTTCTGTTTGTACAAGTAAGTGCATGCTTTAGGCAAAGGGAATGATGTGATAGTCAAGGGCAATGGAATGTTTAAAAAAAAGTAATGAAAGATAATAGATTCTAGTGCCAGGCACACCTGTGCAATTTTTCCTGCTCTTCCTAGCTGGGTGAGTTCAGACAAGACACTTGGAGGGTGAGTAGGCGTGGGGGTACTTTGGTTTTCTTGCTGCAAAACTAGGAGAATGCTGTCTGCTCCCTTCATTGTTTAGAGAATTAGATGGTTTCATGGACACCTGGCTCATCAAGCATGCTGGAAATACATTTTCCTGCGAAATTAAGGCCAACACTTGAAGAATTAAAGAGTATAATTGTGGAGTCCATGTTGATAGTTGATCTTTGACCCTCGAGGCAAACCAGGACCCAGGGCTGCACAGTAGTTGTTCAGAATTTGCAGACCCCTCGGGCAGTGCCCCTTCCAGGCCTTTCCTGCATCTCAGCAGGAGTCTGGTTGGCCTACCCTCTCTGGGGCTAACGCTTGGCTGTCACCCTTGCTTTCTGGGGTGACTGACATCAGTGTCACTCAGTTGGCAGCCCGTCAGGTCACTTCCTTCTGCTGGGACTTATCCTGGGCATGGCCCACACTGGCCTGTCGCTGCAGCCCGTGGCCCAGCACACAGAGCTCTGGGGATGGCACACCCCTGCCGTTGCCCTTCAGTTCTAGGCCACAGGGGCTTTTCCATGGCTCTGTGTCCTTGGGGCTCTCCTCGCTGCCGCTGCAGAGAGAAAGCATAGGTGCCAGTCAAACCCTCCTCGTTGCTTCTGGCCCCGCCCTCTCCATTCTGTCTCTCTCTAACCCTCCTGTCTGTGTCACCCACAGACCTGGTGGGCCCTTGTGCCAGGCCTCTGCCTTTCTGTATCAGCTTTGCCTGCTGGTGCTGTCCTTGTGGGTGTCTCCTCTGGTGGGGCACCATGGGAGCCACGCTCCTGGCGTTTCGGAGGACGGGCTGAGTCTTGTTTTTTCCTGGCACAATCAGATCCTGCAGCTCTGGACAAAACAGATCCCTCAAGAACTCGGGCTTTTATTTTGTTTTGTTTTAAAGTGTTAGTTGCTCAGTCGTGTCTGACTCTGCGACCCACAGACTATAACCTGCCAGGCTCCTCTGCCCATGGGATTCTCCAGTTTAGAATACTGGAGTGGGTTTCCATGCCCTCCTCCGGGGGATCTTCCTGACCCAGGAATCAAACCCAGATCTCCCACATCACAGGCACATTCTCTACCATCTGAACCACCACTTCTTATTCCATAAAGGGCTAGGCTTAGCTAGTTGAATTAAAAATAAAAGCAACACCAACGATAACAGCAAAAACCAAAATAAAACAAATGCAAAAACAACCCAGCTTTGCTCTGCTGCCACCCTTTTCCTGAACAGGATAAAATGAAAACTGCTTGGCCCAGACCTGGCCTTTGAATAAGACAGAGCTTCCCAGCTGCTGAGTGCCACAGTGAAGGGGCTCTGAACAAAGAGTGCCACCCAGTGTGCTCTGGCAGCACAGAATGGAGGGTGGTCCCAAGCATGGAGCAAGCCTAGGCCAGATGGGGAGCCAGCTCAGAGAGCCACCCTGGCCACGGGCAGCCAGGCTAGTCCTGTAACAACTGCATGGAAGGTGGAGTCGTCGGTTTAGGTTCCCGCCCTGGCCCTTCCACTTACTAACTGTGTGACCTGGAGAGTGTTGATTAATCGCCTTGATTCTCAGTTTCCTTTTTCGTCAAAACGAGGTAATAATGATACTCATCTCACAGGACACTCAGAGGTTTCAGTATTGGATGAAGCATGGAAAACTCTCCACACACCACCCAGCACACCACAGGCACTCAATAAGTAGTCAGCTGTCACTGGTGCTCTTTCGTAGCATGACCAGAAATTCACGCCCGCAAGGGACCTGAAGGACCACTCTGTCATATGGCACCTGAGGCTCCGAGCCTCTCCATCCACTACCCCAGGGCCAGGACGAGACCCAGCTCTCCATGTGCACAGACCAGAAGCCCTTCTCTCTGCCCACAGCAGGACCTTCCTGACTGTATTAGGAGTGTGCTCGGCTCTGCATCCTTAGACTTACGTGGGATATCCAACCAGCAGAGGACAAGTTTGAGTTTGGACCCTGACCAGATCAGGGTGGCAGGAATGGGCGTGAGTGGGGTGGGCACTGGCATTGGCTGACATACATAATTTTCAGGCAGTGAGGAACCCACTCTGATCCTTAGAGCCAGTCTTATCTATGGCAGCCTCTGGCCCCATCATGAGTTCCTGCAGGACCCAGTGGTGTGCGGGTAACAGCTCCCACCTTACTGTTTGTCTTCCCTGTGCCCCTTTGGAGGGGGGGAGGCATGACCCTTTGCTGCCCGTGGATGGGAGCGGCTACCAGGAACAGGAGGGGCAGGCCCAGGGGACAGGCTGTGGTGCCCAGCATCCGTGGATGCTGACACTGAGGTCTGACACAGGATTTGGTTCTAGCATTGTGTCTTCTCCATCCCCAGCCAGGTCCTACATCTTCATGAGGTTCAGGCCAGGAGGTCAATATTTTCAGTTGCTGTATGGCTGTGGCTCCACCTGTTCCCAGACCTGATAGGGAAGCAGGCTGCCCAGGTCTCTGGATCCAGCAAACATGGCTGCTGAGAGCCCCTGCCTGGCTAGTCCTATCCTGGCAGAGAGTAAAACACTGTGTTTGCATTTAGGGTAGCAAGTCTGGACACACTGAGACCTGGAGAGAGACAGCTGCCTCCACCAGAGGATTCAATACTTAAATAACAGTTGAGGCTTAGTAACTGAGCTTCCTGGGAAGCCTCCAAGGACTGTGCCCAATCCCCGGGCCCCGAGATGGGGAAGATATCAACACCATCATGTTTTCTAAAAAAGGGGCTCATGCCTAGCACAGAATGACAGATGGGAGATCAATACCAGATGCAGGCCAGTGCGTCCTGCAAGCCTGCCATGGCTGCAAGATACTATGGGTGGGGCTGCTCCTGCAAGTCCCCACTTGGGGAAACAGCCTGTTCTGAGCAGTTCCTGGCTTTCTGGCACTGACTTGTTGCATGATCTTGGGGAAATCAGGCTCAGTTCCCTGGCATTGTTTCCCATACACAGGAGGGCAGAAAAAATGCTTGTCTGCTACAGAGCTGCAAACGCCCTGCTCTTAGAGCTGGTTGGCTTTTGCTCCCAGATGCCAACTTTACAAAGGTTGGGTGGGGAGTGTGGAGGGTGTCTGGGGAAGGAGTGTTTTCCCACTGCTTCCATCACATGCTCACAGTCGCACAGGTTGGAAGAGCTTGGAGGTGTGGTCTGACCAGGAGACAGCAATGGGTGTGAGCCACTCTGTGACCTTCCACGTGACCTTGGGAAGGCTCCTGTTTATGCATCTTCCTCTTCCTCCCTCTTTCAAGCTACAATCACTCCCGCACCCCACCCCATCTCTCCGCATATTGAAATTCAGGACCTAAAACAACATTTTAGGCTGCCCTATTCTGAGGAGAAGCCTGAGAGAATGGCAGTATTTTCTCCTTGAACAATTTTATGTTACTTTATTATTGCTCCTGCTGTTTTAAAATGTTAGTGTTTTTAATTAATGCCATTTTATTGTGCCTGTTCTCTCAAGCTCTTCTCCTGAAGGGCACAATTTTAGAAATCTAATCACTGAGTAAGTAGCAAGTGTGAGGAATAATGCATTAACATTTATAGAGGTTCTCAGATGAAAGGTACTGTGTTGTAGGAAGCTCATTTTAGATTTAAGAAAAGAGCAACGTCAGATTAAGATTCGTGCAAAAATAATCAATATTTCATTTCTTTCAAGTGGCTGGGAAAGTTTATATAACTATAATCACGCACAACTTTCCCGAGATAATATCTTTATTTAAAATTGACTGCCGAGTACTTTGTGAAAAATTACCATATATGCCTCGACAGACTGTGAAGTCTGTAACACGTATCACTCTGGCAGAAATTAACTTCTGATTTACACAACTGTGGGCACTGAAAAGATAGCAAGGACTGGTGCAGGCTGAGCTTTGTCTGATCTGATATCAAGACACATTGATAAAAGTCCCTCTTTAACTGACCTCAGATGTACACGTTTCTCCCCATGCCACAATTCAAGAAAAGATACATGTCCCTGTATATCCTGTAAAATAACCACATCACCATATGAGTCCTTTCAACGGCCAGGCAGTGGCTATACTTTGAGTCATGTCCTCTCACAGCCGCCTGCCCAGGCCTGTCTGTGTGGCTGGGCCAAGGACATGCCCAGCAGCCGCCCTTCATGAGAAATGCTAACTCGGAACTCAGCCAGCCCAGGGCAGGCAGGGGGGCCCTTCTGCCTGCGTTCTCGAGCTCAGTGCTCATGGAAAGTCTTGTTCTTCCTCTACGCACTCTGAAAGGGGAGACAGAGAAGGAGGCAGGATTGGGCGTCCTCAGGAGTAAGAGGAAGCCAAACTTTTATACTCAATACCTCCAGGATCAGCCGTTCTTAAAGTGTGTCCCCTGGCTGCCTCCCAGAACTTTTCAAGGAAGGTGTTGTGTCTAAGTTGTCAAAACTGTGTCCATAACAATATTAAGATGTTATGTGCCTTTTCCACTCATTCTTTCATGAATGCAGAGTGGAGTTTTCCAGACTACAGGATGTGTGACATCACAACAGATTGCCTGCAGATGAAGGTCTGAGAACCCAGCTCTCTTTCTGTGAAGCCCACACACTAAAGAGGTTTACAAAACTAAAGACAGTGTCACTCTGCTCACTCAATTTTTTTTGTTGCGAAAAAAATAGTTACTTTTCGTTATATTATTTATGTTAACGTAGAATGGGGCATTTTAAAAATTAATAAACACTCTAGACATCTCTCAATTGTAATGCAGTAAAAAGCGATAGATGCAATGCACAAAGGCCCCTTGAGGGTCTCGGTTTTAAAGAGTTTAAAGAAAGTCCTGGGACCCAAAGCACCTCCCGCTAAGAAGCTGGTCTACTGGTGTAAACCAGAAAGGACAGGAATCAAGCTGCTGGCTCCGGACAGGTAACAGGACTCAACTTTGGGGGCCAAGTCGCTTCATCTCAATCTCCCCACATGTGAAATGAGGGGCATATGTGGCTGGACCAACGTGGTTGTTTTAAACTTTATTTGTATTACAGCAGAGCCTCTTGCAATGAAATCTTTCATGGGGACCTGAAACGTGTAACAGAGGAAAAATTGTTGCTTCAGGTTGGGGCACTGGGAGACCAGATATCTTGATACCCCCTTTCCATCTTGTTCTTCTCTTGGAGCACAGTTTGAAAACTACTGACCCAGATGATCCTAAGGGCCCCTCAGCTCTGTTCCCCAAACCACAGGACTCTCCTTACCTGCTCTGGCCATGCTGGGATTCACAAGCACTGCTGGTGGCGCCCGGGACAGGCAGGTGAAGGCGGACGCCCGGCCGGGGGTCAGAGGCTGTCCTTCGGATGAAAGGTTGAGGGTTCAGGGCACACAGAGTTGTCCCTCGCTGTGAATCCGTCCTCATTCGTGGCCCTGAGCTGCCCCTCCAGCCTCCTGTGGGGGTCTCAAGAGGCCCCCCAGCTTCAGGGGGCAGTGATGATGGGGTGAGTGGATGTACTGTTGAGAATGGTAGTTTAGCTTCAAACAGAGAGGAGGTGGCTGGGCAGAAAATGGAACGTGTGTTTCCGGATGCTGTGGCTGCCCGACTGTCTTCAGAATCTTGTGTTTCCTTGGGCCCCTGACTGGGAGATGCTGGGGGAGAGGGGGAGGGGCCAGAGGCCAGGGAACCGGCTTCTGTGCGCTGGGGAGGGGGACTGGAGATCTTGTGCTGAGCGAGTGGGCTTGCTGAGGGAGGGCTGGGCAGCTTGTGCTGGAGGGGAGGGGAAGCTCGCTTCTTCACTGTTGGGGGGCTTAGCCCCCTGGGACTCACTGGAGGGCTGAGGGGTGGGCTAGGGGACCCATGTACACAGGGTGCACTTGGCTGGGCAGATCTGTGAGTGGAGGGCAGGCCCGAGTGCCTCTTGTCCACTCTGGGCGTCCAGTGTGCCCTTGTGGGAGAGGCCTTCCTGACTAGCACAGGGCTTCGGCCTTGGGTCTGCCTTGGGGCCTCAGGAGAATGTGGTCCCCGCATTGGCCTGGTCAGGCTGGGTTCTGAGATCCTGTTCTGCCCAGACGTGTGGCTGGAATGGAGCCAGTGGATGACCTTCCGGGGAGGCTTGGAGAGGCCTGAGGCCCGGTCTGCCCGTACCTGACTCTGCGCCCTGCTGCTCTGCACCTCTGGGTTTCCGCTAGCTGCTGGTGGGTGGTTGAAGTCCAAGGCGAGCTTTCCGGTATTGCAGCTGCCCTTGCTGTTCCCTGGTTCTGTGCTGCGGGCCCTGGTGAGGGTGGCGGTGCTCTTGCTGGGCAGCAAGTCAGTGGGGCTCATGGAGACCCTTAGTCTTGGGGAAGCCCACGTTCTCCGGGCAGAGCCAGTCCCTCCCAGCCCTGGCACGTGGGTCCCTTCAAGGGGGCTCTCTGCCGGCTTGTTGCTCTCTGGGGGTTCCAGAGAAGTGAATGATTGGTCCATCAGAATTTCCAGAGGCGGTGGAGGGAGATCCTCTGGGTTCTCCTCTGTTTCCCAGTTGAGGTCCTCACTCTTGGTTGCTTCAGCTGTGAGCAGAGGGGGAAAGGTAGGAGCTAAGGGCCTCCAGCCTGGGCCCATCCTGAGAGATTCTCCACCCACTGCTGGAGAAATCCGAGGCTTTGGATACAATGGGGCCAGCCCTCTGTAAATGGGGAATCTGGGAGACATGCTGGGGACCCCCCACTTCTTGGGGCAGGGGCTTGGCCCCAAGTCCTGGGAATCCCCCAGTGTCCTTAGACTCTCGGTGGGACTGAAGGTTTCAATGAGTTTCTTGACTGATGTTCTGGTGGGACAGCTCCTGATGGTCTGGTCCCTGACTGCTGGAGCCTCATGGGCCCTCTCGCCTGGTGGGATGATGCTTGGGAGCCCCTCAGCTTTTCCCTGCCCAGGCTGTTCTCCCTCAGGGCGGGAGCAGCACTTCTGCAGGATGCTCTTGTCCTGACTTGGCAAAATGCTGAAGTTCTTGGTGAAGGATGACTTTAGCTTGCTGATGGCACTGCTTGGAACCACCCAGCAGCGGTTGTCAGGCCTCAGCGTTGCAGCTCTGGGCTGCGTGACTGGCTCTTGGCTCTGCCCCTGCCATCGGGCACCCAGGCTGTAAAACACCTCCAGCCTCTGGCTGAGGTCCCTCTGGACCCTCCGCAGCTCCTGGAGGGTGGTATCTTCTGTGTGGCTCTTCAGACACCCCTCGGACTGGGACCTCCTCTGCCTCGAGGGGCCCTCCTGCTGCCGCTGGCCGTGCTGGGTCTTGGGGGCACCGTGGTCCTCTCCTCTTCCTCCATCCAGTCCTGGTGCTCAGAGGGCACAGGAACAAACTTGATCTTTTCACTGATCGCTTCCTTCATCTTCAGAACCATCTCCCGGGCCTGGGGGCTCCTGAGTCTCCGGGGGTGTGGCTGAAATGGGCTTTCAGCACTGGCAGGTGAAGACCGTGGCCTTGGATGGGAAGCGTTTTTCCGCCAGGTGCATGGGCTCGTGCAGCTCCCTTCGTCCTCCTCCTCCTCTGAGCTGCTGTCCTCACCTTCACTGAAGGATGGAGCGTCCATGCACCTGGAGCCTTTAGAAAGGTGTGCTTCACCGGAAGTCCCCATCCCAGGGGGACCACACGGAGCACTTTGGCCTAGCCCCCAAGGCCTGGAGGCAGTATTTTCTGGGCCTGCAACAGAGGACCAGGGGCTCCCTGATCCACCCTGCACTGCTGGATGAACCTTAGCTGTGAGAGGCCTTGAGAGTGGGCAGTCCTGGGGTCCGTCTAAACCCATCCGGAATGGACTTTGCTGCCAGGTGTGTCCTGACAGCCTGGCCTCCACTGTGGGTGAAATCGCTGGCCTCCACTCTGCAGCCTCCGGCACTAAGTCCCAGCTGGCTTGCTTGCCCAGCTTGTCTGCTAGCTGCACGGACTCATTGTCTGCACCGATGCCACTGTCCTCAGAGCACAGGGGTAGATCCCATGCTTCAGGGTCGCTGTGGCTGCTCGCCAAGCTCTCCAGGTGCCCCAGAGCCCTGAGGAGGTGTTCATCCGCGCCCCTCTTTGTGCTCAGCTTGTTCCCCAGGTGGGCTGCAGCAGCGTTGAGGTAGCTGCCGGAGCCCTCCAGGAGGCTGCTGGTGAGCAAGGCCACTGTGCTGCTGAGCTCCTGCAGCTTGCTGACTGTGTACTGCAGAAGCTGCTGCAGGAGATCTGGCTGCTCCTGGGGCTCTCCTTTCTTCAACGGCCAAGCCAGATCCTTCCGAACCTCCTGGAGGAGCTTGTCTCCATCCTTGGAGATCTCCCCAAGAGCTGGTTGACCTCATCAAAACACAGCATCAGGAAGCTGACCATGGGCTGCAGCAGCTCCTGGGTCTGGGTGGCCCGATGGGTGATGCTCAGAACTGCTTCATATTTGGAGAGGCAGGCATGCAGATAGGTGTAAGTGCGCTGGTGGGCCTTCACCAGGGGGTCGGGGAAGTCCACCTTGTCTTCAGACTCGTGGGCAGGAAGGATGGTTTGGCGGTAATGGCCCTGTTTGCTTGACCTGTGACACTTTGGTCTCTTTGCCCATTTGGAAGTCTCCTGGGTAATACTTTCTTCACTCTCTTCCCCGGAAAAGGCTGCCCCTTGTGACCCATGGGAGCTCTGTCTCTTGAATGGAATGTCCGTAGCCATGCAGCTTTGTGATTTGTTCAGCTGGGATGGGGAGGTTTTGGTTTCTGGGATCAGTCTCTCCATATCTTTTGCTTTGCCTGCAGTGGGATCCCTGGTGAGCTGACAGAGACTGTCAGCCACGGTCTGGGTCCACCTGGGACTAGGCTGTTCCTCTTCTGCCCGTTGTCCCTGTGATGAGCCCCCTCCAGGGTCATAGCAGGTGGAACTTTGAACCAGCAAAGGGAGGGAGCCTCTTTCACTGGCCCTCTGATGTGCTGGCAGAATTGCTTTGGGCTTTTTAAAAAACTGGATGCCACTCTTGGCAACACTGTTAACAAGATCACTGTGGGAAGGTGTGCATCCCATGATGTCAGCCTGTCGTCATCTCCCACCTGCAACCCTCACAGTTTTCAGAGAATCATATTCAAAATAGAAACAGAAGGCAGTCTTACTAGTCCATCCAGGCAATCTGCAGGTCAGAACCCTTTGAAGTCCGATGCAATGTCCTAAACTTGCAACCAGCTCTCTTCACTTCCTTGGCCCCATCTTGCAGAGGTAGTAATGCTGCTCTCCTGGTGATGTTCTAAGGTTTGAGCCCTCTGCTGCTAGTAAGCAACAGGGCAATTCTAAAGGACTTCAGTCTCGTGGATTATGGGCCTCTGAGTGTTGCTCGTGTCCTAACAGATGTGCATGGCAAGTGGAACTTTAAGCCTATTAGGTTAATCATGCCCCAGCCAGTCAGCACTCACAGTGTGTTCTAATATAGAACTTCTCAGCATTTACTATCTTGAGAAGCGGATTATTTTTGCACGTGCTTATGCTTTGAATTCTGCTCAGATGCCTGCCATATGAAACCTAGAGAAACGAGCCATAATTGCAAAAGGCTCTGGAAGAGACACATTTGTGGAGAGGAAGTAAAGGGCTCACTGATGACAGATCCTTAAAGAGAAGTGACCTTCACAGTTTAATAAGGGCACAGCAGGCTCCAACCTGTTACTACCCAGAGGACCCCAAAACACACAATAGATGGGAACTGAAGTGATGCATTGCTGTTTGTGTGGCTTATAAAATAGACCACGACTTTATAGTGCTGGTGAACATCTCTAAATAAGACGGGGAATAAAGAAGGTCAGGTGGCTTTCCTTTACACTAGAAAAGGAAGGTAGATTGCTTGGAGGCCTGGAGGGGAAAGCAGAAAAACTCACCACCGGCTCAAGGCCAGTTACTGTGGACTATAGCTGCTCAGGGAGGCAATGCTCTCACAGGAAAACAGTTTTTATTAAACCTTTCTCATAGGAAAAGAGAACAAACAAACTGTGGAAAATTCTTAAAGAGATGGGAATACCAGACCACCTGATCTGCCTCCTGAGAAATCTCTATGCAGGTCAAGAAGCAACAGTTAGAACTGTACATGGAACAACAGACTAGTTCCAAATTGGGGAAGGAGTACACCAAGGCTGTATATTGTCACCATGCTTATTTAATTTATATGCAGAGAACATCATGAGAAATGCTGGGCTGGAGGAAGCACAAGCTGGAATCAAGATTGCCAGGAGAAATATCAATAACCTTAGATATACAGATGATACCACCCTTATGGCAGAAAGTGAAGAAGAACTAAAGAGTCTCTTGATGTGAAAGAGGAGAGTAAAAAAGTTGGCTTAAAACTCAACATTCAGAAACTAAGGTCATGGCATCCAGTCCCATCACTTCATGGCAAATAGATGGAGAAACAATGCAAACAGTGAGAGACTTCATTTTCTTGGGCTCTAAAATCATGGCAGATGAAATTAGAAGACGCTTGCTCCTTGGAAGGAAAGCTATGACCAACCTAGACAGCATATTAAAAAGCAGAGACATTACTTTGCCAACAAAGGTCCATCTAGTCAAAGCTATGGTTTTTTCAGTAGTCATGTATGGATGTGAGAGTTGGACTATAAAGAAAGCTGAGTGCCAAAGAATTGGTGATTTTGAACTGTGGTGCTGGAGAAGACTCTTGAGAGTCCCTTGGACTGCAAGGAGATCCAACCAGTCAATCCTAAAGGAAATCAGTCCTGAATATTCATTGGAAGAACTCATGCTAAAGCTGAAACCCCAATACTTTGGCCACCAGATGTGAAGAAATGACTCACTGGAAAAGAATCTGATGCTGGGAAAGATTGAAGGTGGGGGTGGGGGGAGTGGAGACGGGGATGACAGAGGATGAGATGGTTGGATGACATCCCTGACTTGATGGACATGAGTTTGAGTAAGCTCCGGGAATTGGTGATAGACAAGGAAGCCTGGCGTGCTGCAGTCCATGGGGTTGCAAAGAGTCAGACACAACTGAGAGACTGAACTGAGCTGAACTGATAGGAAAAGAAGCTAAAGTGGGGCAGTGGAGAGCAGTTATGAATAGAACTTAAGGGAAAAATGTGTTTTCCTTTCAACCCCAGCTTCTCAATCTGAACCTGGTGCTCTTGCCCATAGCTAAGGTAGCAGCTGCCCATTTAAAAACTTCTTTAAAACTGTCTTTGCTGCCCATAGGGTTTCACTTGTGGCTCAGCTGGTAAAGAATCCACCTGCAATGCAGGAGACCTGGGTTTGATCCCTGGGTTGGGAAGATCCCCTAGAGAAGGAAAAGCCTACCCATTCCAGTATTCTGGCCTGGAAAATTCCATGGACTGTATAGTCCATGGGGTCACAAAGAGCTGGAAAGAGTTGAGCGACTTTCACTTCACTTGCCGTCCATAAAGTGTAGAGCAGACATTTGGAGTAGGAAGACTTGGGTTTAAATATTGACTCTTCTCCTTTAAGATGGGGGAATTTCCACAAGTTATTTAACTTCCCTGGGGCAAAACTCATCTCTGAAATGGAGATAGTGGCACCTACCACCTGGAGCTGTTGTGGGGATTAAGTTAATTAATGCGAGGTAAGTGAAGTGACTTAGCAGCAGCAGCAGCAAGTGCTTGGCACAGTGCCTTGCAAGTGATAGGTACTCAAAAGAAAAGAAAAGAATTCCTTATTCCTCTCCCCCGGCATCTCAGCCACTTATAATAATAAAAGTCATGAGAAAATTCACTAGTTTGCCCAGGACCAAGCCCCAGTCCTTTCGGGAGTTGTCTGGAAATAACTGCCTACTGAGGCTTGGAGGCCCAGATCAGGTTTCTGCCGCTCTGCGTCTGTGCAACCCCTTTGCTCAGGACTGCTGAGCAGCAACACTGCTGCCCCAGGACTTCTCTGAGACCTCCTTGTGCCATTTTTCTGTTTTTAAGCACACAATTGAAAGTAAGTGAAGTCTCTCAGTCGTGTCTGACTCTTTGCGACCCCATGGACAGTAGCCTATGAGGCTCCGCCATCCACGGGATTTTTCAGGCAAGAATACTGGAGTGGGCTGCCATTTCCTTCTCCAGGGGATCTTCCCCACCCAGGGATCAAATCCGGGTCTCCTGCATTGCAGACAGACGCTTTACCGTCTGAGCCACCAGGGAAGCACAATAATTCCCACCAACTGTAGGAGAGAGACAGGCTTCAGATTTGGGGATATTCAGCTGATTGACAATGTTTAATTTTCCTAATAGAAAAAAAAGATTGCATGGAGCACCTCCTAAAGTTACTGAGAATGGAGTTACATTCTGCCTTTATTGCTTTCATTTTCTCTTACTGAGTGCTGTACAACCAACAAAAATAACTGTAGGTTTTAGGACTTAGGGATCCCTTTTCTGCCGGGAGCAAGCTCAAGACTGGCTACCAGGCTGTGTGCAGAACCTGGTGTCTATCACAGCCCTATGCCCCAGAGTGCATAATTAATAAAGTTCTCCGATCTGTTTATTTGAAGCAAAGCTCGTGGGAAACACAAAGCTGACTCACTGCCTGGGGGCGAACTGTGTTAGGCATCAAAACGTTGTTTCATTTGTCAGAGCCTCGGCTGGCCCAGTAAACAAGCATGCCAAGTGGGAAGAGTTCTCTCGCTTGCATTTAACACAGTGCCACGCTCATCTGAAGGGTTCTTTATGTAAGTTCTTCTCCTCTTGGGCTTTTGCTTGAATCATCTTTGTGAAAACTTTTGATCTAAGTGGCTAAAATTATTTCCAAACCAATGATCAAAATAAAAGTATTTTCCTGGAGGATCAGCTGTCAAACAGCTTTGTGCCTTATAGACAGGTTTTCTTGACTATTCCAAATAATTTAGGAAGCACTTTCTTCACTGCCTCTCATTTTTCATTAAGACTCACTTTTGTTTTTCTTCCTTTTCAAACTTGTGTTGCTTCAAATTAAAAAAAGGGAGAAGAATTGCTTTGAGTGGGAATGTAAAATGACCCAATTTCTTTGGAAAGCAGTTAAGCATACACCCATCTCCTGACCCATCATTTCTATTCCTAAGGATTTACTCAAGAGTGTTGAATGCCAAGGTCCACAAAAGAGACTGGTACAAGAATATTCCTACTAGCTTTATTCATAATAGCCTCAAATTGGAAACTATCCAACTGTCTGTTAATAGGGAAATACATAAATTTGGCGTTGGAATACTTGCCAACAATAAAAGGAACAAACTATTGAATATGTAACAACATAAGCTTAAAAATTGGTATGCTGAGTGAAAAGAAACCAGACGGGTCCCACCAGAGGGAAGGCTACAGGGTTAGGGTTAGAAACAACCCTAACCTAAGCAAAGTAGTGAGAAGCAACTCTGGATTTGTTCTGCAGCCCAAAGAAGTTCTCCAGGTTGCCCTTCCAAATTGTCTCTGTCTCTTATAAGGCCCTTTGGATTGACGGCTTGGCTGGTGGTCGCTGGTTTAAAGTCTGTCTCCGGGTAGAGACTTTCAAATGACCCTTAGTGTGAATCCTAGACCCACAGGAAGTCCCAAGCTCTGCCACCTCTGCACTCAGCCCAGATGGCTGGTTCTCTGGCCCTCAGCTGGCTCACCTCCCAGGGCTCTTGCCAGCCAGAGTGGTGGCTGGGGCCAGGAAACCGAATATGGTAAACGGCTTCATGCGCGTGTGTGTGAAGTTGCTTCATGTTGTGTCTAAGTCTTTGCAACTCTTTGAACTGGCTCTTCTGTCCATGGGATATTCCAGGTAAGGATACTGGAGTGGGCTGCCATTCCCTCCTCCAGGGAATCTTCCCCACCCAGGGATCGAACTCATATCTCCTGCATTGCAGGTGGATTTTTTACTGCTGAGCCACCAGGGAGCACAAATGGCTTCATATTAACTATCAATTAAAGTCTCTAACTGGTAAAGTAAACTTCTGTTTCCAGTGATATTTTAAAGTAAGACATGTTGATTTCAGCAAAAAGCTTGTATTTTACATACCTTTTAATTTTAATTTTTATTTCCTTCTCTTTTTTTGTGCTTATATTTTACATAGGGGCTAATCATTAGGCCATTGTATTATCTGCATTAACTTAAACATATTATAGACATTTTCCATGTTATAGTGTTTTCCCATGGATGGAGGAGCCTGGTGGGCCGCAGTCCGTGGGGTGGCTAAGAGTCGGACACGACTGAGCGACTTCACTTTCACTTTTCACTTTCACTTTCACTTTTCACTTTCATGCATTGGAGAAGGAAATGGCAACGCACTCCAGTGTTCTTGCCTGGAGAATCCCAGGGATGGGGAAGCCTGGTGGGCTGCCGTCTATGGGGTCGCACAGAGTCGGACACGACTGAAGCGACTTAGCAGCAGCAGCAGCAGTGTTTTACCACACTTGAGGGAAAGACAGAGATGTGTATAGTGAAGGCAACAACCTCTTACTTTAACAAAAAGGTAAATAGCCAAGAGTCTATATGTATAAAAGAAAGCACAGGTCATGAATTTGCTAATTTTCCTTTCCTGAGGCAGATGTTTCTCAGTGTGAAATCCTTCATAGAAATGCATATAGATGTAACCCCACATACCTACCCCATGGCATAAGTGGATAAAAAAAAAAACAAGTGACCAAATATATAGGATTTGTGTGAAAAGCTAGTGTCTGAGGCAGAGACAAACATCTTAATGAAGCGGTGAAGCTGGACTTCAACCTCAGGTCTGGCCGACTCTCAGGCTCTGGGTATTCCCACTGTTTCAGGCTGTCTGCTGTGAAAGCTCAAAATCAGCAGGTGGAAGTGTGTTGATGATTTTCAAAGTGCCCTCAGGAGCCATTGAGTGGTCTGAGGGACACTTCAGCTTTAACTGACCACTTCCACTTTTCTCTGCTTAACATATGGGTTTTCCTGTAAAATACCTTGTGAAGGGATTTAGTAAAGATGTGTTGGGACTTAGCCACCTGTGCCCAGCTCTGGGCTGTCACAATCCTTGAGTCATTTCACAGATGATTTCCAAGGTCTGTTCTGACTCTAACACCAAGGTCCCTTCTGACTCTAACAACCTTGTTGTTAAGACTGTGGTTCTGTAATAGTTTGGCCTTAACAGAAAACAAAGTATTTTCCTTCAGAGCAATGATGTAGAAGTCTGATTGCCATCCCTTCCTTACGAGTGGTCATTAGGATATTCCCAATCTTAAACCCTGTAATATAAAAGCCCCCTCAATTGGTCCAGACTTTTTGATCTGATTTCAGCTCAGATAGTACAAACATCAATCAGATTATACAATACTTTCATGCTCTTCCAACTTCTTAATGCAGTAGTTAGTTATCATAGTATTTTTTAAATCAGAAGATTTTACTATTTAATGTGAAGACAATTCATGCACACAAATTAAACTAAGAGGTGAACAATCTTAGTGACTTTGAGATGATGATGATGATATTTATTGTCATGAATGTTTCAGGCTCTGTTGCAAACACTTCACATGTCTTCATTAATTATACTACATGTAGCTCATGCTTCGGGAGGAGCAGGTTGAGAAACTGAACATACGCAAAATAGAGTTTAGCATTATCATTAGACAAGACCCCACACCAGGAAGAGAGGAAAGATTAAATTAAGCCTAATATCTCTGGGAGTTGGTGCCTGAGATGGTTGTAAAGGATACTCTGTACTGAAAAGTCCTTGATTCACTGGGTGAATGGATCCCTTCCTTTCTTCACTTCTGAGCTTTCTTCCACTTCTCAAGCCCAAGAAAAATCCCTAGCTTATTGCCTTTGACTTCCAGATCTCAGTCTCTCCTCCTATAATACAGGGATGGTGCAGGGGAAGGGCTCCTGGCTTTGAAGTCAGAATACAGCACATGGAGGAGGAATTAATCAAGATTCTTCCTAACTGTCAGATCACTGCTCACATGTTATTAGAAGGACCCTTAGAAAAATTGTGTTAACAAGCAGATCAGCTGTGGGACCACGTTAATTCCCAGTAGGGAAATAGCAGAATCTAATTTCTTGACTTGAAGACACTAGTTGTTTACTTGTATATTTACTTTAAAACATATGTACCCTGGGCCTTGGAAAGATCTTGGTTGCTAGTTGTACAAACTTCTCAAAATAGACTCTTTACTCTTGTTATTTTTGGTTTTGTGTATTTGGCACATTTGGGGAAAGACATTGGGTGATGACGTGAATTCATGGTGGAATGTGGGTGAGGAGCCAGTCTCACAATTTCTCAGGATTCAAAAAGCAAGTAGAGAGAGTTTTTGTAACATCGTAGCCTACTCTGTGCATTTATCCTTATATTTAAATACTGTAATATTTTCTGAGCAATTGCCCTTGGACTGAAGAGCAGACAGCAGATTCAGTTCTCTCTCTCTTTAACATTTTACATCCATAAGAATGGCTTGTCTGTGCTGACTGGGGGATGAAACGCCAGCCACTGCATATAACCTAACCTGGGAAATTTCATTCCTGTTCATTCACAACTTTTTGAATGCATTGCTTTTATAAATTTAGAATTATTAAGACAAAAACAGCCTCCCTCCAAACAGCCAAGTATTTACAGTAATGTTTAAGGGAGGTTAATTATCTAAGGATAATTGGAGAACAAATAACGCAGGTGATAATTAAAATACTTGATATTTAAAAACTGAATCAGCTGAAACTTTGGATCTTGGACTTCTAGTCTCCAGAACTGTGGGAAAATAAATTTGTTACTAAGGCCACCCCATCTATCGTATATTGATATGGCAGCCTGATGAGACTAGAGAGATATTATTTTTTAAGAATGGTATATTTTTATTTATTATAGAAACTTGTATATGAATATTCATAGCAGCACTATTCACTATAACACTATAGATAAAGGTGGAGACAATAGAAATGTCCATCGACTGACGAAGGAATAAGCAAAATGTGGTATAGTCACCCAATGGAATATTATTCAGTCATAGAAAGAGTGAAGTGTTGATAACATTGTAACATGTTAAACCTTGAAAACATGCTATGTGAAAGAAGCTAGATACAAAAGGTCATATCTGATTCCATTTACGTGAAATATCCAGAATAGGCAAATCCATAGAAAGAGAAAGCAGATTAATGGTTGTCAGGGGCTGGGGTGAGGGGAGAATGGGAGTGACTACTTAAGGGGTAAAAGGTTTCCTTTTGTGGTGATGAGAAGATTCTGGAACTAGAACTTAGTGATGGTTGCATTAACATTGTGAAGGTACTGAATGCCTGAAGAGGTCAAAATGACAAATGTTGTTTTATGTGCATTTTACCACAACAAAAGAGCAGTATATGCAAATGTAAGCATTTAGAAAATACAGATAAGCTCAAAGGGAAATAAAAATGATTATCTATCTATCTATCTATCCTTTTCAATAAAGGCAGATTCTGCTGTACTTACCATTTGGCACCTAGCTTATCTCTTACTGTATCATGAATTTATACTCATATAATCAGGTATTCTTTACAGCACTTTTAATGGCTACACAATATTCCATTGAGCAGAGAAATGATAGCTTCTTTTGCCGGACTCTTACCATTGATAGGTTATTTCTATCGAAGTATTCTTGAAATGTCCTTGTAGATAAATCCATGCTCACATTTGTGATTATTTTCTCAGACTAAATTCTGAAATGTGGAATTGCTTAGCCAAAGAACATAAATTTTAAAAAATTGACTTTAGTTTTTAGAACAGTTTTAAGTTTACTTGGAAACTGAGCAGAGAGTTCCTGTATATGCCCCTCCCCCAGCACTCAGTTTTCCCTATTGTTAGTCTCTTACATTAGTGTGATACAGTTGTTATTAATTAAGGAACCAACATTGACACATGATTATAACTAAAATCCACACTTTATTCAGATTTCCTTAGTTCTTACCTGATGTCCTTTTTCAGGACCGCATTCAGAGCACCATATCACATTTAGTTATCACAGCTTCTTAGGCTCCTCTTGACTCTAACAGTTTCTCAGACTTGCCTTGTGTTTAGCGATCTTGCCAGTTAAGTCCTGGTCACCTTGTAGGCTGTCCCTCAGTTGAGTTCTGTCTAATGTTTTTCTCATGGTTAGACAGGGGCTGGGGGGTTTTGAAAGGAAAATCATAGAGGTAATGTGCCTTTTTTATTGCATCGTATCAAGGATATGTACTGGCAACATGACTTATGGCTGTTGATGTTGACCTTGATGCTGACGACCATGATGTTGGTGTTGACCTGACCGATGCAGAGCGCATCAGGTTGCTCAGTTGTAGTTATTCCCTCAAATTCTCTCTACTCTTTGGAAATATTCTGAGCAGTCCCTTAGGGAGAAGGGAGTTACACTCCCCGTGGATATAAATATTTTTAAGGTTTTTGGTATAAATTGTGAAGTTATTCTTCAGAAACATTTTACCAGTTAACATTCTCGGCAGCAGTGTGACTATGTGTCTACTTTACTGTAAATTTTCCAACACTGGATATTATCCTTTAA
Organism: Bos mutus; assembly: GCF_027580195.1. Lineage (NCBI taxonomy): Eukaryota > Metazoa > Chordata > Mammalia > Artiodactyla > Bovidae > Bos > Bos mutus. The sequence continues at coordinate 36,016,550 of NC_091627.1, forward strand.
AAAAATATCTCCTGAATTTAAAGAGGAAAAATGGCATCTCATTTTCATTTGCATTTATGAGTTTATTAAAAAGTTGGTATATTTTAAAAATTATATATTTTGTTGGCCATATTAACATTTTGACTGATCATATAAGTTGTCACACTGCCAGTAAGTTTTTAAAAAGTTTTCTCTTTTCCTTTTAATTTTGTTTATGGTATTTTGGAGGGACACAGACGTTTTCATTTCACATGATCAATTCTATCAGTCTTTCTTTATAATTTCTATCTCTGTTGTCATGTTTAGAAATGCCAACTTTATACTTTGTAAAATACCTGGACAAATTTATATTCAGGGAGTTATTATTATAGTGTTCTTTTTCTTTTATTATTGCTCATTTTTTTACTTGTTTATTTTTTGTTGCTTATTATTATTGTTTCCGTGTTGCTGGCTGCACTAGGTCTGCGTTGCTGGGTGTGGCTTCCTCCAGCTGCGGCTGCATTGAGGAGCGTCTGCTTCCCACCGCGGCGGCTTCTCTTGTTGTGGGGTGAGCTTCAGTAGCTGTAGTGCGTGGGCTCCAGTAGTTATGGCGTGTGGGCTTCAGTTGCTCCATGACATGTGAAATCTTTCAAGATCAGGGATCAAACTCAGGCCCCCTGCATTGGCAGGCAGATTCTTTTCTTTTTAGGAAGCATTTTTTTTTTTTTTAAGTTGAGTTCCCATGAAATGGGAGGATGTGGCTTGACTAGATCGAGCTTTATTTCTGAAACAGCTAACAGTGGACACATTTCAAGATGGATAACTGTAACTTATGGCCTCTCATGGAGATTTCTGGGACTGGCTTTAATATTTTGAGGAATTCTCGAAATGGAAGTGAACTGGCTGACGTATGATACTAAGTTATTTGGGAGCTACACAAATAACTGGCAAACAAATGGGATGACTTGGAATATGTGTATGTGAGCACTTAGTGAAAGACGAGCTTTGAAGTTCATGAGGATAAAAAGTGTGACTGTTAAGCGAGGATACTAATTTGATCACCATGCTTCAGTAATCTACATATTTAAATAAGCAGTCAGATGTGAGGAGAAGGGGACTTGGGGTGCTGGGATGCTGGGGTAACCATAAACAGGCATTTCAACAAACAGCTGTTTCCCCAAAATATGTTAAAAACAATCTCATTTAGAAATTTCTTCTTGGACAGTTTCAATCATAAAATAAAAGTAATCTAATACTGTTAGTTGTATCTTACAAGATAAAATAGTGAATGGAAACAAACCAGACTATACTGTGGCAGAGTGGAATGTGGCATGTCAACGGATGTGCTCTTCTCTTCCCTTACACTCATCAGATTTCCGCCATGCATCTCACGGCGTCATCTGGAGGGTGCTGAGAGAAGAGGTGCTTGCATCCCCTCCCTGAACCACAGACTGAGGTTGGAGAGAGAGCAAGCCAGAAAGCCTTGGACAGAAGTGCTTAAAATCAGGTCACCTCATTGTGCCAGAGTAGGAATGGTGTGTGGTGTGAGACATGTGAGGTGCAAGAGGATGGAGACTTGCTCATTCCCATCTCCCGCAAGTCAGAGTGGCAAAGGAGGACACCCACAATATCCCAAAGGCTTCCATGTGGAGCAAACTGAGCTGAGAAAGAGACAGCCCAGGGGGTTGGCCCAGGATGAGGTATGAAAACCAGGTGAGGATAGAGCTGTCCTCTTGATGTGCATGCGTGTGAAGTCACTTCAGTTGTGTCTGACTCCGTGCGACCCTATGGACTGTAGCTTGCCAGGCTCCTCTGTCCATGGGATTCTCCAGGCAAGAATACTGGAGTAGGTTGCCATGCCCTGCTCCAGGGGATCTTCCCGACCCAGGGACTGAACCTGCCTCTCTTATGTCTCCTGCATTGGCAGGCAGGTTCTTTACCACTAGCACCACCTGGGAAGCCTTTTAATTGAGAGGATTAAATGGGAGTCCCCTGGTGTCCCACAAACTATCCAAAGGAGCTCGAGTCATCTGCTGCAGCCAGAGCCAGACAGCACAGACTAAGAGTAAGAAGCAGGTGCCAAGGGAGCTGAGATCAGGGAAGAGAAGGGGGCAGCAAGGATAAGAGAGGACATTTTCAGCTTAATTTTGACTGAATTATAAACTTGAATTGACTACGGAATGACTGAATTCAAACGAATTTATCTGAGAGTAACTAGATTAAATGTTCTCTGCTTTGAGGCAGAATGGAGACTCAAGGCAGAGATTACACTCAATTATAGGAGAATAGAGAAAATTACGTTTTTGCACACTCCAGTCAGTGACGGTGAAATTTGTACTGGCTCCAATCATTCCAGGCAGCCAGGTGTCAGTAAAGTCTCAAGAATAGATCACAGAATCATTATGGGCTGCACTTCCAAGATATTACCGCATCTGCGGCCACAGTGCAGAAGGTCCACACAATGTCTCGTCATCAGAAATCATGATGAAATCCTTTCAAATTTCTGTTCAAAATGTTCCCTTTATATTAGAAAGCAGAGCTAATGCTTGTTGGTGGAACAAGTACATTTGTTGAAGTTCTGAAGAGATTCAGTCCAGATTATAACCCTATGATTCTAAAAGCAGAAAGTATGCAATTGCAGGTTGCTGTGAATATCTTCTTGAGTATATCTTGTAGAACCATTGCCAAGACTCAGTGCTGAGGGCAGATTGGGGGGTTTGGGGGTGGGTGGGACAGGGCCTTAGGGTTCCTGCTTCTGAGGGATATTGGCAGGAACTTGGAGAGAGGGAGAAGAATGAGTCAGGGTATCGATTCTCCCATCTCGCTTTGGGAGAGTCTCCTCTGCTTCCTAGCCCTCTTCCTTGCTATGAAGTGAAGGGCCGGGCCATTCCCCCTCCTCTGCCATTGCTGCTGGACCTTCAGTGGTAGGTTAAGGGCCCTGGCTGATGGCCTCTGGCCCTTTAAATCTGGTATCCGTAGCACCACAGGCAATGTCATTATTGTGTATGTGCTGCCTGTAGGGAAGCAGGCTGGCAGTACTCAAAGGAAGACTCCACCCCAGGGAGGCAAATCGAAGCCTGCCACCACCACCCAGGCTTTCTCCAATTGGAATCTGCATATGGGCCCAGGGGAGCCCATTATGAAAACACCTATTTCCATACACTCCCAACCAGCACTCTAAACAATTTGTGCTCTTGTTGAGGAAGCCCCATGAGAAATTGAAAATTTTTTTTCTGGGTGATGTTGAGAAGACCGTGACATGATTTGGGTAAGTTTCATCATGAAATGAATCTTGTGCCCACCTGGGCCTCTCTTGAAATCTCATTTCTGGTAAGGCACAGGTGAGTGTCCTGGACAAAGCACACTGTTATTTAATTTTCTAATTTAAATTAATTTATTTATTTTTGGCCACACCTCGTGGCTTTGTTGTTCAGTTGCTAGGTCATCTCCAACTCTTTGCGACCTCATGGATGGTAGCCCAACTCTTTGCAACCTCATGGATGGTAGCATGACAGATTCCTCTGTCCTAATTCCCAGAGCAGGGGTTGAGCCCGTGCCCCCTGCAATGGAAGCGTGGAGTCCTAATCACTGGGCAACCCCGCATACTATTATTTTAGACAAATTAACAGGGGTTTCAGTGATTGGACATATACTATGAGGCAATTTAGACATGTTTTACAGAAATGCACCCTCTTTTATAATTGCATCAAAAAGTCAAAATGTCAGTTCAGTGCTAAAAACCTGAAAGGAGTAGTAAAAAAGCTTCAAAATCTACCCTTTATTCCCTTTTTATAACTGACAAGCCAATATTAATGTATTATTTTTAATTAAAGTCCATAGTTTACATTAGAGTTAATTCTTTGTGTTGTACAGTCTATGAGTTTTGACAAATGCATAATGTTGTGTCTTCACCATTATAATATCATAAAAAATAATTTCACTGCTCTTAAAAATCCCCATGCCTCATCTATTTGTCCTTTCCTCCCTCCTTCCCCAGCCTCTGGCAACCAATGATATTTTTACTGTCTCCAGTTTTGCCTTTTACAGTATGTCATATAGTTGAAATCATATATGTCACTTTTTCAGACTAGCTTTTTTCAGTTAACAATATATATTTAAGATTCCCCCAAGTCTTTGTGTGGCTTGATAGCTCACTACATTTTATTGCTGAATAATATTCCATTGTACCACAATTTGTTTATCCATTCACTTATTGAAGGATGTCTCAGTTGTTTCCAATTTTTTATAAATAAAGCTGCTATAAACATTTATGTGCATGTTCTGTATGGATGTATGTTTTCAAATCACTTGAGTGTGTACCTTGGAGTGAGATGGCTGTATCATTTGGTAACACTATACTTAGCTTCGTAAGAAGCTACCAAACTGTGTTTCAAAGTGGTTGTACCATTTTTCAGTCCCACCAGAAATGAATGAGATTTCCAGATATTCCAAAGTCTTGCCAGAATTTGTGGGTTTTAGGGGTTCTTTTAGGATCATTGGGATTTGATTTTCACATATACCTCAGGGCAGGTATTTTGAACCCTTTGCTTTCCTGAGTCAGAATTACAGGCTCATTCCACAGAATGTTTCTAAAGAGAAACACTGTCTGGGGAAAAGCTACCAAAAGGGTCTGCAGCTTTTTCATTTGGTACAAGAGTAGAATTTCATGTACACACATCAGGAAGAAAGTAACTTGCTTGAGAGGTCAAAAATAGTGACACAAGGCCCCCTGGGAAGTTGCCCTGAGTTCCCTAGCCCCACTGTCTGGCTGCATTGAACTCAGTCTCTTTGAAGGTCTCTGTCATTTCTGGCAGGCAGAGACCTCTGTGGGGGTCTCTGAAGACTGGGGAAAGCCAGGAGGGAAAAGCATGAAACCCATAGCTTTAATCTCTTCTTACTACTAAGAGAAGAGCAGATAGGACATTAAATACAGTTGTTTTTTTTTTTCTTCTTTGGTCTGAGTTAACTTACCTCAGTTCAGTTCAGTTGCTCAGTCGTGTCTGAATCGCAGCACGCCAGGTCTCCCTGTCCATCACCAACTCCCGGAGTTCACCCAGACTCACATCCATCGAGTCGGTGATGCCATCCAGCCATCTCATTCTCTGTCGTCCCCTTCTCCTCCTGCCCCCAATCCATCCCAGCATCGGAGTCTTTTCCAATGAGTCAACTCTTCGCATGAGGTGGCCAAAGTACTGGAGTTTCAGCTTTAAGCATCATTCCTTCCAATGAAATCCCAGGGCTGATCTCCTTCAGAATGGACTGGTTGGATCTCCTTGCAGTCCAAGGGACTCTCAAGAGTCTTCTCCAACACCACAGTTCAAAAGCATCAATTCTTTGGCGCTCAGCTTTCTTCACAGTCCAACTATCACTTCCATACATGACCTCAAGAGGCCGCTTATTCAGGTCACCAATAATGACCCTGCAGGGATTAAAAAATTTTTTTTCACAGTGAAAGTACACATTCACATTCAGAATTTTAGTCAATAATTTCTCCACAGATGTTGTCTTCCTTCATAATGTCTCTCTGCATCCAACTCTTCCCACTCCTCTATTCCTGTTACCACCAGGTGAGTTCAGACTACCTACCAGACTATAAAGGTGGCCACATACTTCATCTCCTTGGCTGCATAGTCCCTCTCATAGTGACTCAGGTTCAAAATATTGAATCCATTCTTTTCCTTCATAAAGTCTTATTCATTCTTTCTCTGAAGCATCTCTTCATCTTGATTCTCACCTTATCCCCAGACTCCAGCACCTTACCTCTAACTCTCCCATATATTCTGCATCAAATCTAGGCTCTTTAACTTGGATCCAAGGTGTTTTCTCCAAAAACTTACAAGACCCATGCATTGCTCCTGTCTTCAGTCCACTGCTACTCATGTGTATCCCTCTATCTGGCATTTCCCCTTCCTTCTTCCTCTAAAGAACATTTGAATTCTACTTCCTCTATCTAGGGTTGCCATTTCAAGCAAATAAAATATCCAGATATCCAGTTAAATTTGAATTTCAGATAAATAACAAACAATTTTTTAAAAGTATAGTACATATTTACACTGAAAAAATTCCTTGTTAATCTGAATTTCAAATTGAATTGGGCAACCTATTTTTATCTGCTCACTCTACCACTATGGAAACTTCTTGTTACCTGATCCAATTATCTTTTTTGTGGGGCTGTTCTGTGTGACCTATGGGATCCTAGTTCCCTGACCAGGGATTGAACCCAGGCCCTTGGCAGTGAAAGCATGACAATCTCAACCACTGAATCGCCAGGAAATTCCCCAATCCAGTTATCTCAGATCTCATTTTTTTTTTTTTAGTTCTACAAACAACTAATTCAGCCTTTCATTACAAGCTATCTTGTATTATTGATTGTATATACAGAATTAATACTTGTTGGTCAATTATTAAATACTAGACATTGTGCTTAGTTCTTTTTATACAATAGCTTATTGAATTCTTAGAAGAAATATGTGATATAGTAGGTACTACTCTGATATCCATTTTACAAATGAGGAAGCTGAGTCTTTGAGAGGTTATTTTGTTTGTTCAAGATCCCAAAACTAATTAAACTTCAACTTTCATTTGTCTGTGGAGTGACCAACTTGTTCTGGTATCCCTGGTACTGTTCTGGCTTTAAAACAGAAAGTGCCATATCCCGGGAGCCCTCTTGGTTCCAGGGAAACCCTATATCTAACTTCAAAGCCTAGAATCCTATCCTCCTTCCCCCCGCCCTTTTTTGTGAATTTTAATTTTTTGCCTAAGTTAGGCTATAATGTCCCTAATTCGGGGTAGTATCTAATGGCATTTATGATACTTAGAATTATTTAGCACGTGCTTGTCAAAGGAGAACCAGGAGCTCCCCTCACTTGTCATATCTCTTTTCTTGGGCCTCTTTGGATGGCAGGAGCTGAAGACTGGAGCAGTGTGCTTGGAGATGCTCAGTCTCAGATGCCACTGAGATTTGTGCATGGCCAGTAGCCTTTGCAACAGAGGCACGCAGGTCCATCCTTGCTTGCAAAGATGCTAGTCTTTTGTTACTATCAATAGCAGCAGTGCCTCTAAACTGGTGAAAATGCAGCTCCTTATTAGCTGTGTGGTGCCTCACATGACAAGCTGAACTTGGAGAGACTTCCTTATTTGGATTCTGAGTTAGGACATGGGTGAGGCTGGAGAAACAGAAACCAAGGCGCCAAGAGGAGTGAAATGCCATATGGTGGGAGCAAGCACATCAGCACCTTGCCGGATGGACAGCATCCAGGGAAGCCGAGTGGCTGGTGGTTTATTTTTTTTGCTGAGATAGTGCTTTTGTGCAATAGGCACATATCCAAAAGATTAATATATTATTACATTATTATGTAATAACCAAGTGGTTAAAATGATGATATGCAGGTCTTCTTGTTATACTGCAAAGTGGTTATGAGGTATGATGGAAAAGGCAGAAATAGTAGGTTTCCATCCCCTAGGGGCATCTGTAAAACTTGTCTCAACCTCATTTTGAATGCAGATCATTATTGAGCATGTGTTAAATATAAAAACTAAGCTGTGTGTAAAGAAATAATTTATAAAAATCATTTGCTATTTAAAAAAAGTTTGAAATTGAACTGATAAAGGCTAAGACTCTCAAGGTAGCTATTTTTAGGTGCTAAATTTCACTTCAAAATGCTTGAGTTTTAAAATGAACTTTTGTTTCAGGCTTTGTATTAAGAGAGTATACCAGATATGGGGCATAAAGCTTAGGTGCAGTTTCCATTTTGAAGAGCGCTGACAGATTCTTTCATCTTTCCCTCATCAGAAACTCAGGTGTCTTTTCCTCATCCTAACAGGATAGGCTCTCAGTCTGTTAGTGTGACATTCAAAAACAACCACCTTGCCTTTCTAGCTCATCTCCAACCAGTAGGCACCATAGACTCTTCTCCACCTAGACTCTTTACTGTCTTCCAAACAAACGAGAATTTAGTTTTTCTGCCTCCAAGTCTTTCTCTTGTGAAGTATCATTAGATATTTACTCTCTTGCACTAGACTCTCTGGGTTCAAATGCTGGTTCTGCTACTAACTACACGATCTTGGGAAAGTTATCTAACTACTCTATGCCCTGATTTCTCCAACTAGAAAGTGAAACTAAAATATTTCTCCTTCAGGGATACAATAATTCATGTCAGTGCCTAGAACAATGCACAGCATATACTAAGCACTCGGTAAATGCTAGTTCCTCATTTATATTGCTGGATCTCATTGTTCTCTCAACTTACTTCAAAATATATCTCTTCCTTGTAAAGTAAGTCAGGCAGAGAAAGACAAATATCATATGATACCACTTATATGTGGAATCTAAAAAAAAAGGCTACAGGACTTTAATGGTGGTCCAGCGGTTAAGATTCTACACTTCCACTATAAGGGGCATGGGTTTAATCCCTGGTTGGGGAAGTTCATGCCATGAAGTGTGGTCAAAAAGGAAAAAGAAATTTTAAAAGGGTACAAATGAACTTATCTACAAAATACCGAAATAGAGTCACTGATGTAGAAAACAGACTTATGGTTACCAGGAGGTAAGGTGGGAGGAGGGATAAATCAGGAGATTGGGATTGACATATAACACTGCTATATATAACATAGATAACTAATAAGGACCTACTGCACAGCCCAGGGAATTCTACTCAATACTCCATAATGATCTATATGGTAAAAGGATCTTAAAAAGAGTGGATATGTGTATACACATAACTGATTCACTTTGCTGAACACCTGAAACTAATACAACATTGTAAATTAACTGTACTCCAACAAAAATTTTAAAAATATATGTACAGCTTCAAGGATAAATATATATATATATATAACTTCAAAATAAATAAATATAGATTAAAAATATATATATATAGCTTCAAAATAAATAAATACCCTCCTTGAAGCTTTTCCAGATCATCTCATCCTGCAGTGTGCTCTTCCTCTTGGGAAATCCCTAGTTACTGACACTGTTTCTTTGGCAGGTGGTTGATGTTCTTTTCACCTGCTCATGTCTTATAGCCACACACACACACTCCAGCCACACACTGTGGTGTTCAACCAGCTATTTGTTGAGAGTTGGACTGTGAAGAAGGCTGAGCGCCGAAGAATTGATGCTTTTGAACTGTGGTGTTGGAGAAGACTCTTGAGAGTCCCTTGGACTGCAAGGAGATCCAACCAGTCCATTCTGAAGGAGATCAGCCCTGGGATTTCATTGGAAGGAATGATGCTAAAGCTGAAACTCCAGTACTTTGGCCACCTCATGTGAAGAGTTGACTCATTGGAAAAGACTCTGATGCTGAGAGGGATTGGGGGCAGGAGGAGAAGGGGACGACAGAGGATGAGATGGCTGGATGGCATCACTGACTCAATGGTCGTGAGTCTCAGTGAACTCCAGGAGTTGGTGATGGACAGGGAGGCCTGGCGTGCTGCGATTCATGGCGTCACAAAGAGTCGGACACAACTGAGTGACTGATCTGATCTGATCTTGTGCCCAAGGCATCACAGGGAGGCAAGCCCTCTTTATGTCATTTGACAAAGGAGAAAATTAAGGCTCAGAGAAGTTAAGTGATTTGCTGGGGTTTCAGAGGTAAGGGTTGATGATTCTGGGCTTCCAACCCAGGTTGCTCACTCTCCCTCCTTTACTAGGAAACAAGTGAATCTTACACCACAGCTGCCCTTAAGGTAGGAGGCACTCAGTGTACTTTTCTGGTGGTTTAATGAATCAATATGCAGTTTGGTTGCCTTTATAACTGTCATTCAGTAGTGCATTATGGTTGTGATTATCTTGATAATGATAAAGATTCTGCATGAAAAATTTTGACGGGCTTTGAAAAGATAGACTATAACTTATTCCTCTTGGGTTGAACCCTGTGTGAATCTGAAAAAGCAGTTCACATTCATTTTTACTTGAACTGTTCCCTGCTGTTGTAAATACAGTTAGATATGGAATGTTAGAACCGATTTTATTATCAGTGCTGTTTCTGTCACAAAGGAGACTTCCCCATGACTCAGTACCAGCTAATTGGCCTGTCAGTGGCTTTCTTTGTTAGGTGAGTCATTCGATCCATTGTTGACAAGGTGCAAGCTGCTTTCTACCCACACTCAGGAAGCTCCAGTGGGTCTGACATTCTCAACCCCTAATCAAGATGTTGTTAAAGCAGCTGATGATTTACAGTGAACAAGGGTGAAACTGTATTGGTTTTGTAAATGGCCGCTGGAAAGACAACTTCATGTAGCTTTGCTGATGTATGAATGCCTCCCCGCTCAGAGTATGTGCATGCATGTGATACAAAGGCAACTTCTGAGATTTCTAAATTCCTTGCATACAATGATCTATCTTTACTGAGAAATCTTAAAGAGCCAGGCCCATTCAATCAACAAATATTTTATTAAATTTTTACTATGTGCCAGATACTGTTGTAGGTACTGAAGCTACAGCAGTAACAGAAATAGACGAAAACTTCTGCCCTCCTCAAGCTTCTTCTTTTAAAACTTTTTATTGGGAAAAAAATTGCAAACTTACATAGAAGGAGAAAGAATAATTTTCCTATTATTTGGCTGTAATAATTATCAATGCGTTTTCATTCTCTTCTCATCTATCCCTACCACCATACACTTTTTTATTTTAAAATGAAGCATTTTAAAGCAAATCCCAGATATTAAATATTTTATCTTAAATGTACTTTAGTATGAATCTCTATCAGATAAGAATTTTTTAAATAAAGACAAAATCATGTTAATATTATACCTAACAAAATTAGCAAAATTACTTGATATCATTTAATATCTAATTTGAACTAAATTTCCCTTGTCTCCAGAGTTTTTTTGTATTTCTTTGTTTGAATCCAGATCCAGACAGGGTGTGATATTTTAGGTTGTAGAGATGGCTCTTATGTCTCTTTTAATTTATACCAATTCCTCTTAGCTATTTTTTGGAAGTGGTTCTTCAACCTGGAGAAGTTCCCACAGTTTGGATTTGGCTGAATGAATCCTTTCAAAGTTTGTGATTTTCCTTTATGCCTCACATTTTCTATAGAATGATAGATATATCTATAAACTTGATTAGAGTCAGTTTCAATGTGTATGTTTGGTGGGGGGGTGGGGTGCGTATTGGAACTAACTTCCTAGTTGAAACTGGCCTGATGCTGTTTTTGTGTGCTAGAGATGTTTCTGGAGGTGTCTTGGTGTGCTAGAGATGTTTCTAGAGGTGTCTTGGTGGCCAAAAATTTGAGTGTGTGTGTTAGTTGCTCAGTCGTGTCCAACTCTCTGCAACCCCATGGACTGCAGCCTGCCAGGCTCCTCTGTCCATGGAATTCTCCAGGCAAGAATACTGGAGTGGGTTGCTATTCCCTTCTCCAGGGTATCATCCTAACCTAGGGATTGAACTCACATTTCCTGCATTGTAGGCAGATTCTTTACCATCTGAGCTACCAGGAAATTCCAAAAATTTGGGTGACCAGTATGAATAACTTAGCTCTTGTACAACTGTAGCAGTTTTGATCCTGATGCTATGACAAATTCCTTTTGTTCCCTTCTTTTTTTATGCTTGACTCTAAAGAAAATTTAAAAGTGGTTGTGTCACGTGATGTTTGTGAGTGGCACCAACTGGAGGGCCCCAGAAGCGGTGTCCCACACGGGAACAAGGTGGTTTTGAAGAATTCATTTGATATTGTCTTCTTGGAAAGCAGGCTAACAAAAGAGAGAAAACACTTATAGAATAGCCTGAATCTAAACGAGATCAGTTGAACTAGAATATCTGAGGGTCTTTAGTGTTTATGTATTTTGTGAAAGATATCCAGGTGATTTGAAAGTGCAACCAGGAATGAGACCCATAGATTAATAAGGCTTATGAGATCTTCAGCAGGCAGTCCCCAGTTGAAGTCCTGAGAAAGAAAAAGAGGTAGATCAGGGAAAGGCAAGCCCAAACGAAGCATCAGTAGGAAGTTCCTGGGATCTCTGGTGGCTATCGATTTGTAAGGATTTCAGTGGTGTTGATGAATTTCTTCATTAATAAATTATGTTATGAACTTTTTTTTAAAGAATGACAAGGGGGACTTTACTTTGTAGAATCCAAAAATATGAAGGAAGGAAGGATGATTTTATGAGCCTACAGCAGAGGAGAGTTGCTATTTACTGACATGGGAAGGTTATAGGGAAGGGTTCTATTTTGAACATGTTATATTTGAGATGCCTATTAATGAACAGATGTCTATTAATCTAAAGCATATTCTAGATTAGAAGCCGAGTAGGCAGTTGAATACATGTCTGAAATTCAGGGCTGGAGGCAGACGTTTTGGAATCATGAAAATAGAGACGGTATTTAGAGCCATGGACTGGATAAGATTACCTAGTAAATGAGAAATTGGCTTCATGGAAACCACATGAAAAAGATTCCTACAGGACCCTTGTAAGGGTTTCTCTGAGGTGTATCTACAAAGGTGGCTGCTGAGTCATAAAGAATGCTGATAATTTTTCACTAAATATTACCAGATTGTTCTACAGAATGTATTTAGCAGTTTAAATTCCCATCAACAGTGCTTGAAGCTTCCCATTTCCCCATATCTTTGCGAGCGCTGGAGAGTATCTTTTTGAATTTTGCCAGGCTGATGGGTAAAGCAGTGACATGTTGGAGTTGACCCATGAGAACTGATGGAGCACACTTCTTCCCAATTACTTTTCAGTGGCTTCACACTGGAAGCTTGGAAGCTTGAAATCATCACGGGTGAGAGTATTTGTACCTTGGAAATTAGCAAACACTACAAATTAGGACTCTCCTTCAACTCCTATATATACCAGCAAACCAGTGGCTATCAGCAATATCACACCATCTGTCTTTCCATTCTCTCATTACTAGTGAGTTTGAGCGTCTCTTCTATGAATGTTTGCCATTCTAGCTTCTCCTTCTGTGACTTCGCCTATTCCTACCCCCTTTTTATTATTATGTTGGGTTCTTTGATGTCTTTTTATTGATTTGCAAAAGTTACTTACATATTTTAGATATGAATCCCTTGCTGCTTTTGAATATCTGTTTTCTTCCAATTTGTCAGCTGTTAACTTTTTCCATGGCATTCTTCACTGAAGAAAAACCACGGGGATACAGCCAAATCTCCTAGTCTTTAGTTTGAAGGTTTGTGCTTTTGCAATCTTGTTTTATGAAGTAAATCCCTACCCCACATACATAAAGATTTTCTTCCACATCTCTCCTACTTTCTACCTACTTTTCAAATGTAGATCTTTAATTAATCTGGAGTTCACTCTGAATATGGTAGACATGGGGCATTCAACTCTATTTTTTCCTTCTTAAATTAAGCTCATTTTCCCCAAACCACCTTCTAAATAATTTGCAACTTTTCTTGTTAATTTGCAGTCCCATATTTACATATATTGAGGTGCCAGGGTCTGCTTCTGAGTGTTCTATTTTGTGTGGCTATTCAGTTTGTTCCTGTACAAGTAGCATGCTATTTTCATCCCTATGTAGTAATGACATACTATCTGCCAGGGTAGGATTTCTCTCAAATTTCAAAATTGATTTGATTTATTTAACATTTGATTTTTCTTTATTGAAGTTTTCTTTATTGAACTTTATTGAGGTTTCTTAAAATTTGAGTTCCTGTTGGAATATTGGTTGGTATAACATTGAATTTAAAGATTAAATGGACATTTTTTACACTGTAAAGTCATCCTATCCCTAGTATGTCTTCATTTATTCAATCTTCTTTTATGTCCTTAAATAGAACTTAAAAATTTTCTCCATAAAGATCTTGTAAGTTGCTAGGTTAATTCTCAATATTATGCTTTAGTTTTATTGATATTGTGAATGGTCTCTTATGGTCTAGTATATTTCCTGGGTGCTTACTGCTGAAGTAGAAACGTCTGATTTTTAGAAACTGATCTTGTATTTGGCAACCTTGTTTGTTACCCTGGCCTATAACTTCTAATAGTTGATTCTGTTGATTTTATATGCTGTTCTGATATTCTATGTTTAACTACCTCTTTGTTAAATGTGTGTGTGTGTGTGTGTTTAATTGCTCAGTCGTGTCTGACTCTTTTGCAGTCCCATGGATAGCAGCCCACTAGGCTCCTCTGTCCATTGAATTCTCCAGGCAAGAATACTGGAGTGGGTCATTCCCTTCTTCAGGGGATCTTCCTGACCCAGGGATCAAACCTATGTCTCTTACGTCTCCTGCATTGGCAGGTGGGTTCTTTACCACTAGTGCCACATGAGAACTACCTCTGCTAGTTGGGCTCCAATCTGGCATGCCAGTTCTAATAGCTAGATGTCTCTTGTTCACTTGCATTCTGGAAATGAGCCCCTGTCTTCCTCCACTGTGAATCATATCCAACCCTGAGCCCATGTACAGGAAGTAACATTGTGTTCTTTTGATTTTTTTCCCCCCACTCTTTTCTCATGGACTGCAGTCCTGTTAGGCACTGAACAGACCTTCCAGATGCTAATGTTCTGTTTGTCTACCCGAATTTCTCAAAGATCCCTGCTACTCATGCAGCATTCCTGTGTCCTGAATGCCCCCAAAGGACACCTGTGTAGATAATACAACACAGTGAATCATCACAGGCCTTCATGTTACACAGACTTGGATTTGAATCCTATTTCTGTCCGAGGATACAGTGAGTGAGTTCCACAGCCTCCTGGAGTCTGAGTCTTCATTGGTAAAGTGAAAACAACTAAGATCCAAAAGATAGGAATCAAACTGTGCTCATAATGAGCATAATGAGTCAGTAATGCCCCTGTCTCCACATTGATGCTGACTACTGATTCTAGTCAACTTTTGGGACTTGCAGATTATTGCTATATTGTCCAAGAACCTTGTTGTGCCTTCAGATATAATTGAATCTCAGCAGCTGCGGCTGGACCATTTCCCCGTGTGCTTTCCCACCCCTTTGGTGGTTCACATTCCAAATTCTGGCTCCATATCAGTGCCCAGTCCAACTCTTGGTTTGAGAACTGTATAGCCCATGGGGTGTTCCAAGAAGCATGACTCCAATGAGTGCTTGCATCCTTGATCATGGGCTAGGGAGTAACTTCAGTTTTTTGAGTAAAGGCAACCAGGTGAGTGGGAGATTCTTTCTCTAATGGCTTCGTATCCTTGGAATTTGCCAATGAACTAGACAATGTTTGGGTAAGGCAGAAAAAGCCAGTTGCCTGGCTGGTTCTAACACAGACTTTAATTATAGTGAGGAACAACCCAGCCAGCCACACCCTGTCACCCACAAAGTGTGTTCTCAGAGGGATAATTTAAATCAGCAATAAAAGTGAACTGTATAGGTGGAAAGTATAGCAACTTTTGTTACATAGAGAACTTTATGAGTTTCTGTGGCTCATTGACAATTGGGCTTATTTCAGTTCAGTTCAGTTCAGTCACTCAGTCGTGTCTGACTCTTTGAGATCCCATGGACTGCAGCACACCAGGCCTCCCTGTCCATCACCAACTCCCAGAGTTTACTCAAACTCATGTTCATTGAGTCGGTGATGCCATCCAACCATCTTATCCTCTGTCTTCCCCTTCTCCTCCTGCCTTCAATCTTTCCCAGCATCAGGGTCTTTTCAAATGAGCCAGTTCTTTGCCTCAGGTGGTCAAAGTATTGGAGTTTCAGCTTCAACATCAGTCCTTCGAATGAATATTCAATACTGATCTCCTTTAGGATGGACTGGTTGGATCTCCTTGCAGTCCAAGGGACTCTCAAGAGTCTTCCAACACCACAGTTCAAAAGCATCCATTCTTCGGCGCTCAGCTTTCTTCATAGTCCAACTCTCACATCCATACATGACCACTGAAAAAACCATAGCCTTGACTAGACGGACCTTTGTTGGCAAAGTAATGTCTCTGCTTTTTAATATGCTGTTTAGGTTGATCATAGCTTTTCTTCCAAGGAGTCTTTTAATTTCATGGCTGTAGTCACCATCTGCAGTGATTTTGGAGGCCCCCCCCCTCCAATAAAGTCTTATTTACTTACAGTTCCTTAAAGTCAGCCAAAGGCAGATTGCCTTCCTTCTTTCAACCAGTTAAACAGGTGGGTGGGGTCAGACAAGAACTGGGTGTGGTGAGAGCAGGGAGAAGGGGCAGGAAACCTCAAAGGGAGGAGGAAGCATCTGTGTTACTTCGTTCTCCTGAGAGTTTATGAGGTGCTGGACCTGCGGGGACAAAGAGACTGGCAGCTGACCAGGGACTGTGGGATGGTCATGGTGTTTACATATTGCATAAGCACTATGGATTTTAGTTGACAGTATGCTCAACCTGATTCGACAATGTGATGTGACTGTTGCAAATGAGTACTTTCATATTTTGAGCTATGCTAATAGAAGCACAAGACCAAGAAAGAGGTGGCAGGCAGTCTCTCCTGTCTGCACTCAACAGGACATCCCATTCATTCCTGGGTGTCACAATTAAGAGAGTTCTAGACAAGCTGGGATGCACCATAAAGAGGCCCTTAAAATGCTGGTGAGTGGATATTAACAGAGTCATATATGGAGCAGCTTAGGAGCACTGAGCATGCTTGTCCTGGATTCCTTGGAGTTGCGCATGATCTGAAGTCTAAAGGGGAGAAATGGAACCCATTAAGGAGGAGATGCAGGATACAGCATTTTAGCTCTCAAGGTAGGAAGAACTTTTCAACAAGGCTAATCAAAGATAAAATACCCACTTTCAAAGGAGGGGCACTCGTGCTTACTGGAGGTGCTCAACTATGCCTACTTGGTGGGAGGATATTGTAAGGGGGACTTAAGCATCTTTTCTAATGTCTGGAGCCAATTATTCTAACAGGAAAAGATGTTCTAGAGCCGGGGTAGCTCTTGCCAGGACTGTGTTTGGTCAACGTGGAAATACAGTGTAGCAGTTGGTGTATGAGATCAAAAAGGCCTCAGAGGGAGTTGTTACGGTGTAACTCTACTGGCTTAGGGTTACAGGCTTCAGTCACGGGAAAACATGGACTTATTCAGTCCCTTCATTAAGGGACTGTCAAATAACACCTATTCTTTGAATCAGGATGCCAGCATTCATCACCACTTTCTGGTTCTTAGGGGGCATGAAGAAGGGGGCCAGGAGAGAAGGGGGTGAGAAGGGAGCAACGTAGCAGGGGAAATAAACTTCTGGGACAAATACTGGTACATCCTCTTCTGCATCTACACTGCCATGCCTCTGCTGCTGCTGCTAAGTCGCTTCAGTCGTGTCCGACTCTGTGCGACCCCATAGACGGCAGCCCGACAGGCTCTCTCGTCCCTGGAATTCTCCAGGCAGGAACACTGGATTGGGTTGCCATTTCCTTCTCCAATGCATGAAAGTGAAAAGTAAAAGTGGGTTGCCATTGCCTTCTCCCTACACTGCCATACTTGGGTGTAATTATTCCACTTGGGTATAGCCTTGACTAGGCTTTTTACAGCAAGACCTGCAAGCAGGTAATTGACTAATGGCCCTATTTTGGGCCATGCACGGAGCGATACGGGGGAGCCCCCAAAGGGTAAGACGTGATGCCTGCTCCTAAGCAGAGTGTTGGAGCGCTGCTAGTCCAGGGATGCGAGACAGAGAAGCAGGTCAGATTGTTTTAGCTAAAGGCTTTGACGGAGGAGCTTCTGTACAGCAGGCCACGGGCTGCTTCCCCAAGCATGGCCTAGGGCCAGGTGGGGTTCCGCAGAGATCCTGCCTTGTGTTGCGGTGGAAATATCCCAGTGGCGTCTCACCCCCTCAAGGTTAACGCACGAAGCCCACCAGACTTTCCTGTCCTCGAAACCCAGCCAGGGTCTGCGGAGAGGCTGCAGGGGAGCAGGCATGAGGCGGCGAGCACGGGCGCGCGCTTCCTTACAGTCCCCGCTCCCCGGCGCGTGCGCGGGGCCGGGACCGGGGCCTGCGCGCCGCCCGGGCGCCTGCACTGCGCGCGCGCACCGACCCCGCGTGGGGCCCGACTCCGGCGCGCGCGACGCGGAGGTGGCAGGCGGGAGGGGCCGGACGAGGGCTGGGAGAGGCGCGGCGGGAGGCCCCGCGGTCGGCTACCGGAGACAGGCACCCGGGTGGAGAAGCGCGCCTCTTGGCCTTCTCTCCGCGCCCCTGCGTTCCCGTCGGCCGCCCGGAGAGGACCGGAGGAGGCAGGTGGGGCGGGAGCGCGCGGGGGCCCCGGACCGGGCGGGCGGGGGCGCGGGGGCCTGAGGTCCGGTTGGCGGTTCGGGGAGGGCGGCGCGGAGGCGCTGGGAGCCCCCCTCCCGGGTCGCCTGCAGTGGGCGCCAGTGTCGCCGGCTCCTGGAGGCCTCCCTGGGGCGGGGGCGGGGTTGGGGCGGCCCACGGGCCGGGACGTGGGTGTCTGGTTTCCGTTTCTCTCCGCCTGTTTAACTTCAGGATGAGATACCGCCAGGTGTGTGGGACGGGCAGGACCCTGCTGCGCCGCCCCAACCTTGACCGCCCCGGCGCCCTTGGGAGAGCCTCTCGCGCGCAGTGATGCGCAGCGTGCTGTGCCCAGCCCTTCGTGGTTTTCCTGTGAGGGCCCTCTTCGCATCTCTCCTGCCACCCCTTTGCTTATTAAACTGTTTGAAGAACCTTTTGCCGGAGAGAATTCAAAGATAAATGACTAAGATAAATGACTCTGCCTCCAGTCGTTCGCTACCCCCAGATTCCTTAATTCTAAATCATGGGAAGTTGGGGGAAAACACTTGCTCAGAGACTGCTCAACAGAGACGCGGGTTAGACCTCATCCTTGTGAGCTGGATTGATGGGTTTATAACGTCAGCTTTCTTTTGAATTAGATGTCAGGTTGTTCATTAATCTAGAGACTATGTAGGCAATTTGGATTTTAACTCAGACAATGTTTTGATATGTATCAGAGGAGGATATTCTCATGGGATAATAACTTGCTGTATGTTCCCTGCTTGAGTGGGGTTCACATTGTAGCAATACCAGAGTGTATATCTATGCCTTTTAAAAATTTCAGTGAGGAAACACCCTCCTTTTTTGAAACATCAGCCAAATACTTTACTCGTACTTCACTTTCACATTGACACTTGTCATTTATGTATCTTCTGCACAACTTAAAGTCGTCTAAATGGCGGAAGATCACGCAGTGGAGGACATGGAGCAACTGTGTAGAGAAAGCAGAGAATCGGAATTGGCAGAAGTCTGCATTTTTATGATGCAAAGCCATCCTGGTTCCACCCTGTTTTGCTACCATAATTATGCATTTTAAAATACTGTCGTTTGTTATGGACAACCTGGGCGGAAAGAGTGAATCTTGAAATGGAATGAATATGTTTATTTCTGTCTTACAGAAGATTTGGCATATGGTATATTATTTGTGGGATTTATTTCAGACGTTTCATATTTACCAGAAACAATCCCACCAGTAAGGCTTTTAAAAAATAATATTTATATGATGTCTTTTATGGCTTGTAACAACTCCAGTTTTGAAACATACTAGTGATCTTCATGTAATAGAATCAACTGAACTCTTTAGCCCTGTGTAAATCTGTGAACATCTGGTTACTTTTAGACTTGCTATTCCCTTGTTAATGATGTATAATTAAGTACCACCGTGGGCTTGCTTAGTTTGTTAGCCTCTGTTCTTTTTGTCATTTCAGGCATTTTCTCATCTGGAATTTGAGTCCACAGAATTTACTATTCTGAGGGAAGTGTTCTTCTGCAGTGTTCAATACGGTGGCCACTAGCCACATGTGACTTTTGAGCCCTTGTATGGGGCTCGAGCAATGGAGGAACTAAATTTTTAATTTGTATAGACACATGTGGCTAATAGCTACCTGGTTGGGCACTGCAGTTTTAAATTATTCCCTTAGGAAGCCCTCACTGGCCCCCTTGAATCCAGCACTTATTTCAATTATATAGTAATTTCAAATTTCTTGTAGGAATTCTGTTCTTAACTGTAATCTACATGATGACAATCTGTTTTCTTTACCTTTGCTATGCCAGGCTAAGACTTAGTAAGAAACACTTGATAAATATTTGTTGAATGACTAAATGAACTTGTTGAGGGCAGGTATCTTTCATGTTCTCTGTAAGGCCTGTTGTTGTTCAGTCGCTCAGTGGTGTCTGACTGCAATCCCATGGACTGCAGCACACCATACTTGCTCAATGATTAAATAGATTTCATGTAGATAACAAATAAATAAATGGGTTATTAGAAATATACTTAAAATGCTTATTTTGGTAAGATTATGTGTTTTTGTATCTCGTGAAAATAAACACTCATAACAGAATACTATATGAAAGTGAATGAAAGGGCCTCATGTTTCCAACTCATGTGAATGCAGCTTGGATTTCCTGATAGCTGAGTAACAACTTAAGGATATGAGTTTGAGTAATATGCCCTTGAACTGTATTCCAAATAAATCTGAGGGCATCTCTTGGTCTCAGTGAGGTTCCTTAGTGAGGTCCTGATAGCCGTGAACCACTCTGAAGAAGTTAATGGGCAACTCCACTCACCACCATTCAGTGTTAGGGCATTGACCAGGAATCTCTGAAAAACAATCACCAAATATTGGAACCATGTTACAAGTTGCTTTTACTCAGAGCTGATTTGGGGTGATGGAATTCCTATATAAATCATAGTTTAGGGAATTTGATTCTTGTTATTGCATCTGTTACATACACAGTTAATTAGGGCCACCTTTTTTTTTTTTTTTTTATCTTAGGTTATTCTGCATAACCCATTATCACCAATTAGCCATAGTAGGATTTGAAATGAAAATATGTACTCAATCCAGCTCATCACAACTCTAGATTTGACCAAGATTCCCAGATCTTTAGATCCAGAAATCACTTTTAGGAAAGGATTCTAAAACTATACAGAAGTTTGTAGAGATGTATAGTTTTCTTGAATGGGACAAAAGGTAGAAGGTTGGGCTTTTCATGACAGAAAGGAAATGGGACCAGGGAAAAAAAATGAAATGAAGACACAAAATACCTGTTAAGAATGTTCACTACATTGTTCAGGTAATATTGTAGCTTTTTTGGGTTTGAAATACCTAACATGTAAAATAAAGTTGATTACATCTTGTTGAATGAATCATCTTTCCACCTTGAGTCTGGGTTTGAATATTTATTCAATGTGTATATTTAATAAATAGTTATTAAATGTGTTTTTGAATGGGAAACTCCACTTTTTGAAAGGGAAGTTTTGAAAAATGGCTCCCTTTTAACCAACTGAGGAAGAAAACCACTTAATCATTTTATTGAAGAATTAAGAGTGTAAAAAACATGGCTGAGTCCCAAAGTGTGACTATAGTCAAAGATTAATCTTCCTAAAACAGCTTGAATTAGGACAGTCCCCTTTTAAAAAGTCAGTGGTTTCTCGCTGCTCATGGAATTAAATGGTTGGTATTTGATCAGGTACATAAAGCATTACTGAGGAGAGTCCTAAAAAACCATGACAGCCTTACCTCTTACTAGATGTGCCCAGTTCCAACCTGCTGTTCTTTTGATGGGCTCCACTTTTAAATTTCTGCCTACTCATCTTTCAAGACACTTCTCAAATGATGCTTTTTTTCACTGCACCATTTCTCATTTTCAGGAGCTCATACTGCAAACGTTCCTTGTCCTGAGGTTATGGAATATATTTCACTCAGTTTTATCAACTATAGTTATTAGTACTATTTTATTCACCCTAGGAGAAGGAAATGGCACCCCACTCCAGTGTTCTTGCCTGGAAAGTCCCATGGGCGGAGGAGCCTGGTGGGCTGCAGTCCATGGGGTCGCTGAGAGTGGGACGCGACTGAGCGTCTTCACTTTCACTTTTTACTTTCATGCATTGGAGAAGGAAATGGCAACCCACTCCAGTGTTCTTGCCTGGAGAATCCCAGGGATGGGGGAGCCTGGTGGGCTGCCATCTGGGGTCGCACAGAGTCGGACACAACTGAAGTGACTTAGCAGCAGCAGCAGTAGATTGTAAGCTACCTAACAAGCATGGGCCATATGTTACTCATTTTTGTATTCTCTGAAACATCTAGAATAGTGTAGTGCCTTGTACAGATTAATATTATTAAACTTTATTTCTGTTCCTTGGCTTCAAAGGACACTTCATACCTGGTATACACTGTTTTCCCCAAATTTACTGCTAATTTGTAGAGGCCAGCAAGCAGAAATCCTGACTGACTTCGAATACAGGGAAGCTGCAGTATTGAAGGAGAGCTGTCCTTGTGGTAGGCGCTACTTTTTTTAGTATTTGAGGAAGTTCACCATGCCGTATGGCAACAATTTTTCCCATTTATGTGGCCAGGTTAATGTCAAAATGATTCAAAGTATTGAGTGGTGAGACATTTTAGCATCCAAGAAACCTTGAGAGCCTTTAACATAGTAATACTGGATTAAGTTATTTAATATATAATATCCATGACCATGTAAACCTGTCCCTTATGAGAAAAAAGAAATTGCCTTACTCTTTACCAGTTTCTGCTAGTATTTAGAAAACATATGAATCTAATTGGAAAGAAACCACTTATCTCAGAAAGGTGACTGCTTGGAATAGGGTGGTGGTGGTAGGGAAGCGTGATAGGTTAAGGTGATAAACTGCTGGTTACCCAAGTAGAATAGAGCACACATTGAGTAGTACCTAGCCTAGCATTATCTGCTACACTATCAGTTAACCATCTTTACTTATTCTATTCTTTCTACTGAAATAATCTATACTCATTTTTATTTAGCTTTGTAATATAGTTTTCTGCTTATATTTTAAATAGATACAGAGATTCATAATATTTCAGACTTCAAAGATTTGATGCAGAAGAAACTGGAAGGCTTTTAGCCTCATAGTTGAGGTTTACTAACATTTTCTTTTCATTCTGTGTCATCTCTGATATGTGGGTCAGGGTGCAGCGACTGTCTAATTTGGAGCAAATTTATTCTGAGTGCTCATGTTTCCTGGGAAAAAGAGGTAACATAAGTGATGTGGTTTAAAGGCATGACCTTCCATCTTCTGCTGGATGGACTAAGTAGATCCTCTACCTTGTTAAGAAGTGAAACAATGTCAGTAAGCTAGATTTAGATTTGTACGAGTGATGTGGTCAGTTTTCAATTAAGTTTTCTGGGATGTCAGAAAATAATAATGCTCTAAACTAGGTTATTTTCATGTGATGAGCAGATGGCACGAACCATTGGATGACATGATAGAAGCTGTGTCAGATCCTATGAGAAGTTTGAGATGCATCTACCAGGGATACTATCTCCTCGCTTGTTACTGCAAGTAAAGAGGACATCACCCATTTAGATTAGTTCAGCATTTAAAAAATGTGTTTACCTATTATTGGGAAATACACAGTCATTTTTTATTCCTGAGCTTTGTCCAAAAAGATTACGTATGCTGTTGACCCTAAGAGACAGTGTGAAGCAATGTATATTCGTTTAACAGTGGTTTGCCAAAAGGAATTTTTTCCCCTTACTCTCTAAAGAGATGTTTGAAGGTTGACAATAGGTTAGATATTTTAAAAAATAAGCTATTTGTGATTGAAGGCAGTTATTCTAAGTTGCATACAAATATAATAGATATGCTTTTTTCCTCTCTCTCATTAAAGGTGGCTTTCTAGAAGATGACCATAGAGGACCTTCCAGATTTTCCATTAGAAGGAAGTTCTTTGATTGGAAAATACCCATTTTTATTTCAAGGTTCTGATACACCAGTTATCTTTTCCATTTCTGCAGCACCAATGCCTTCAGACTGTGGTATGTTAAGTAGCTGTGTTTATTTTCCATGAACTGGTAACTTGACTTCTGTTTTATACCTTTTTGTATTCCTAATTTTTCCTAAAACCATTTATTGTGGTTTTCATAAAATTGCTAAAGTTTTACTTTTTCAAAAATAACAGTTGCTTATTGCTTTTCCTGCCTTTCAAGCTGAACACTTAATGTCTGCTCTCAGCATTTTTACTATGTAAAAATGTTCATTTTAAGCACCACAGTGGATTCAGAGGATTTTATTTTTAAAATGCAGTGGTGCTTAGACACCTAGCATCCTTCTGCTATTGATATATATTTTTTGGTTAAATATATTGACTTGTTTAAAAAGCCATGTATGAAAAAAAAAAAAGATGTAAAAACACTGTAAGGTAGCCTTCTTTAAGGGCCCTGTTATCTCTGAAATACTGGGATTCTAATTAACAAGCCAAGTAATCACTGCTGAAATGATCCAAATTTGGATGACCATGTAACAAAAAGTAATGTGTTTTAATACACAAACAAGCCTAATTTGGATTCTGTTCAAGTGTCTCCCATTGTAATGATCAATGTGTTCACAAATATAGTAAAATAAAACCAGATAAGCCGTGTACTTATGCAGAGAGGGTGAGACCTTTCCTGGGAATGTGGCTTGAGATTGATTCATATTTAAATTGGTTCATTAAATATTCTTTGTAAAATATAAATTTAGTAGTATTCTGGTTTTTAATCTATTTAGACTTGTTTTCCTGGGACTGTATTTTATCAGATAGGTGATAAAGGAATAAAAGAAAACTGGAAGGTAAACTTGATGGATGTGTTACATTTCTAATTTAGATAGATTTTTTCAAGTAAAATATTGGGTCACCATTTCAAATTGTCTTTGAAGGTAGAGATAATGCAGTTTTTAAATATTAGTGAAAATATAATGATTGGATTGTGAATTTGTCTTTTTAGCTATATCCATTCTAATAACTATTCATCTCCAAGTATGCTATTTTTATATGTTCAGATTCTGTAGCAGCTTGCCTTGTAGTCATCAAAGGTGTTACATAAAACCCATGCCTAGATCTTGGGAGTTATTTGCAGTTTTTACAAAAACTGACTGGATTGATTTTCAGATATAAAAAAATCAGTTATGCAGGAAAAACCTTGAAAAGCACTTTGCACCTTGCTTATGGCACTTATCTTGTTCTATCTTGAGTCATAATTGTCTTCTTTCCTTTCCCAGACCACAGCTCTTTGGATGGAGTAGAAATCACATTTTGCTTTTGATTATCTCATTGGGCTAAGGTAGTCATTTGTTGATATTAGTTGCTCAGTCAGTGTTTGTTGAATAAATACATTGAAAGATGAGAATGGGCATTGATCCCTTTGTATAACCAAAATTAAACATTGTATGAATTCTTAATAGGTCCTTAGAATCTGAATGGACCTACAGTTCAGCTTTCCCTACTCATTTCCTAGTATAGAAATTCTGTTTCAGGATCTCTGATAGGTAACCATTCAGCCACTTGGACATCTTCAGTAGTAGGAAACTAATAGTTTATTTCATAGCTAAAGTTTTAGTTGTGGTAAAAATTGTTTTTGTATATGGACTCAAAGTATGCCTCCTTAAAATTTTGGCCAAATGGTTTGATATGTTTTTGGAACAAACACTTTTTTGATATGATAACCTTCAAACGTTTGAAGATAATTTTGATTTTTTAAATTAGTCTGTACTTCTTTAGGCTACACATTTCTGATTCCTCTACCAGTCCCTCATCATCAGGATCTCTAGACCCTTTTCACTCCAGCTGTTCTCTGTTTAGTATGCTGTAGTCAGTGTCCTCTTAAACCATGGCATCCAGAATTGCGTTTGTTGAGGAAGTACTTGTTGAGGGCCTGTTATGCGCTAGGTTGTTGTCCCAGGTGCTGGGGATAGCACAGTGACCGGGAGCGACATTCTAGGAAGGAAAACAGACAATAAAAGAACACAGGAATAAACAAAATGTGGATTTTATAGGTTATAATGAATTCTGTGGCGAAAAGAAATGGACAGAGGATAATGGAGCAGAGTGGTTGTTAGATGGGCTGGTCATCTGAAGAATCAGAAGCATCTGGTTGAGAGAAGAACCTGGAGAGACGTGTTCCAGGCAAAAGAATAGGAAATCAAAGACATGGAGTTGGGGAAAAAACTTTGGTGTATCCAGAGAAATAGTGCTTCTCAGCCACAATAGCCGCTGTGGCTGAGAAGCAAAGTGGTTGAAGGGCAGAATGGCAGGAGATGAAACTGGGGAGGAAGGCAGGGGCCAGACCAGGCAGGATCATTTAGGCTTCAGAAAGGAGTTTGTATTTTTCTCTAAATGTAATGGGAATGTAATTTTGTCTGTCTCCTCCTACAAAGGAATCTTGGTGAAATTTTGATTGATTAGAATTGAAATTATTTTAAATAATAATTAAACTTTAAAGTTTAAATAATTTAACTTATGTATGCTGCTAAAATCTGTACATTTTAGCTCAATAGTGAATTTTCTTGGGGAGGCAACATCATAGAGGAAAGACGATAGATTTTGGAGGCAGACCTGGTTTTCTGCCCCAGATTTGTCACTTGCTAGCTGTCTGACTTTGAACAAGTATTAGTTAGTCTGAGCTTATCTATAAAATGAGACTAATACCTATCAGGTAAGGTGTTTGGTAAAGTGTAACCACTCAGCAAATACTGCTTTTCTAATGAGTCTCTTCTTTAGATGCTTCTGATTTTTTAGAGTCCCTAGCTTCTTTTTCAAGATTAAAGAATCTGATTTTCTTCTGTTCTCTTTTATTTTCTGGCCATAAGATAATCCGTTCTCTGAATCTTAAGGAAGTTTTAAGGAATTTTAAAATCATGTTTAATTTTGTCTAGTATTCCACATCTTTACTAATACATATTCCAGATAACCCAACCTCTTGGCCTCAATGCTTCCTTTCTGCACTATCACATATTACTTCCTTATTGTGTGTACATAGCAGTTCCCCACTGGCTTCTCAGTGGGTAAAAAGTAATGCCTATTTACTATGGAAAATTAGGAAACTACAGAGAAGTAACAAGAATATTTAAAATTACACATCATTCTAGTACCACTGTTAATATTCTGCCATGTTTCTTTCTACTATGTACGTTTTAATCATGGATGTGAATCTACTATTCATGACATATTTATAATGTTTTGAGAGGTGAAAATACCTGTAAACTTTGGCAGACTTTCTGTGCTTTAGAGGAAGTTCTTGGACAGTTTAGGGTTTGAGATCAGTGCACTCAGATTTTTGTTTCATTTGTGATAAGATGTGGTGTGATGTGTGAAAATCTCATTCTCACAGCACTTCAGAAGTGTTTCGTAATTTTTGGTGATCCTGACTTGCTATTGAGACTTGCTTAAGGTAAAATATTTCTAGCACCTAAAAGTATTTGTGTCATTTGAGTCCTGGTCTTGTTGTTTATTATTTTTAACATATGCTTTTGGAAATTTTAATAAATATAATTTATGCCTTTTTTTTATGCTTTAAACAGAGTTTTCTTTCTTTGATCCTAATGATACATCATGCCAGGAAATTCTCTTTGATCCCAAAACTTCTGTATCAGAATTATTTGCCATTTTAAGACAGTGGGTTCCTCAGGTCCAGCAAAACATTGACGTTATTGGAAATGAGGTGAGGAGTTTTTATATCATAAATCCTATGTTATTAGGATTGTTAATTGTAAAATATTTTTCCCCCATTGGAATGAATAGGTGGTGATAAAGGGGAAGCCTTTTAAAGATGCTGATGCTTGTTCTTTGTATCTCTGGATTTTTCACCAAAAGTGAATTAGTGCTGTATAGTCTTTCCATCGGGACTTCCCATGTGGCTCAGTGGGTAAAGAATCCACCTGCAATGCAGGAGACGTGGGTTCAATCCTTGTTTCTGGAAGATCCCCTGGAGGAGGGCATGGCAACCCACTCCAGTATTCTTGCCTGGAGAATCCCATGGATAGAGGAGACTGGCAGGCTACAGTCCATAGGGTCGCAAAAGAGTGGGACACGACTGAAGTGACTGAGCACGCACACAGCACAGTCTTTCCATCATTCCCCTGTGCTCCTCACTTCCTTACATCTGGAGTTCTGACATTTGACTCTTGATGGGAGCAGGCATTTTTCATATTTTCATACAAATTAATTTATAAATTAAAAAAATACTTTCATGAGGGAATTTGATTACCATCATGTTTATCTATACTTTTGGGTGGCTTGGTAAAGATCTAGACTTAAATATAATTTAAAAACTCTGAATTTTTTGCAAGAGGAGTAAAAGAATAATGCTGGGTTCCTTGACCAGCTTACTGTCATGTGTTAAGGAAGAGGGGCTTATACTTTTTCAAATACTGTTACTCCCATTAGAAAGGAAATTTGCTTGTCCTTTGAGAGGTTAAGGAACCTATTTTGAGTGACAAATTACTTGGGAATACTCTTCAAGAGTTTCCTTTGATCTGGTGACAAGTTCAATTTTCACTATTGTTAAAATTCACCCGTAAGAGAAGTCAGTTCTGTCTACTCATTTTGTGCGTTTATGCTCAGTTGCTAAGTTGTGTCTGACTCTTTGCGACTGCATGGACTATAGCCCACCAGGCTCCTCTGCCCATGGGATTCTCCAGACAAGAATACTGGAATGGGTTGCCATTTCCTCCTCCAGGATTCATTGAGAACTAATTCAGTAAGACTGACTATCCTGGTTCCTCAGTATTGGTTTGAAATCAGTAGACTCTTATATTGTAATCATATCTTCCTTGGTTTCCTCAGATTCTTAAGAGAGGTTGCAATGTGAATGACAGAGATGGATTGACAGATATGACTCTTTTGCATTACACATGCAAATCTGGAGCTCACGGTATTGGTGAGTATGTGGCGAGTCTGTTAATGGCTTGAGACATCTATGTTTGTGCTTGTATGTTTATGTCAACCAGAGTCCCTGCAAGGGCACCTAGGTGATGATGATAATATTCCTTGAATAGGCGAGGATTCAGTTAGGTCCTGCACACACCTTGTTCCTGTTCCTCCCTTTTCTTGAGGGAGTCTTTATAGTCTCCTGGTACCTCCCAGCTTTTCTGGAACAGGCTTCATGCCTGCCTGCTTGCTAGGTGAAAGTAATTAGTAACACCTAGAACCTTCCTGAGGGTTTATAGCAAGGTTTAACAGTCCATGCTTTTTTCCAGGCATCCCGCTCCCTACAGACCTTGGTCTTTATGTCTGTCTAAGGTCTGTTCCTACATACATATGTGCAGTTTCCAAAATTGGTATTCTCCTGTGCTATACCTAGTGGCTCAGAGGTTAAAGCGTCGGCCTGGAATTCGGGAGACCCAGGTTCGATCCCTGGGTTGGGAATATCCCGTGGAGAAGGAAATGGCAACCCACTCCAGTACTCTTGCCTGGAGAATCCCATGGAGGGAGGAGCCTGGTAGGCTACAGTCCATGGGGTCACAAAGAGTCGGACATGACTGAGCAACTTCACTTTCACTTTCTTTGTGCTATACCATTGCCTTTTAATGATAAATTGTGAATACCTATACCTGTTTCAATAGTCTGAGACAGTGCTTCTTAAACTATTGATGATGAAGGACTCTTCTGCTTTTTCTTTCTGCAGTCCATCATGGACTGATACTTTTGTAAAATAAAATAAAAATGACCTTGTAATAGAAAAATGAAATTAAAGACATATAAAATACAAGCCCAAGTATTTTTCAAAAGCATAAAATTGCATTTCAGTTAATATATTCAGAGGAAATGATTACACAGGGAAAAAGAGAAACGTTATCGGAAGTGCAAATTACAGTTTGGGACTGGCAGTGGTCCACAGAGCGCACTCTGAGCAGCAGGGGTCTGGCACACTGGTTTTAATGCTCTATAGTATTCCATTATATGGATGTCTCATAATTTATTTAACCAGTGTCTTATTATTGTACTTTTAGGTTGTTTCACAATTTTATTCATAATAAAAAGTGCTGTGATGAACATCTTTACAGCTATGTGTTTATCAATATCCTTGAGTATGATTATTTTGTTAGAAAGAATAAATTTCTTGTAAAAGTGACAGGTTTTGAGTTGTAAGTGTATATTCAGTGTGCTGTTTGCCTTGGCTTTTTAGATGAGGTAGTAGATGGCATGCATTGGAACTTAACATTTGTATTGAAGGAAAGTAATTTAGAAAACCTTTTCTAGGTGATGTTGATACAGCGGTAAAATTTGCAACTCAGCTTATTGATCTGGGAGCAGATGTTAGTTTGCGGAGTCGATGGACAAACATGAATGCCTTGCATTATGCTGCTTATTTTGATGTTCCTGAGCTTATAAGAGTGATTTTGAAGACATCTAAACCAAAAGGCAAGTACTACAAGATCACCACTGGATGTTATTAATTGAACACATTATTTGATGGCAGAAAAATTATAACTCAAAGATATTTTTACTTGTGATCCATCTTGTTCCATATGACTTCCAATCCCATTTTATTTTTCAGAAATAGTTTGAATTTTGTAAATTGAAGTTTAGTTACTATCTTTTCACAAAAGATTTAGTACAGAGACATACAAAATAAAGTGTTATCTCATTTTTTTATATCTCTGCACATTCCCCAGTAGAACATGGATTTTATAAAGTGTAGTTGAATCTATGTATAGTTCTTTTGTCTTATTTGGGTAGCTAGAAATTTAGAGCAATAAAACCTTCAGAGCTGAGCGCTGAAATCATGAAGAATATTTATTTTAGGTGGTATTCAGTTCTGAAATTCTGTGATTCCATTAAAGGATAGATTTTCATTTTTTTTCTTCTTGTCTTGATGGTGCTTGATGTCCCAGAAATGAACATCAGAATGTCTAAATCGCAGTCGTGGTTCTTTTCAGTGGGCAGTTTTCTTTAGAGAAAAAATGACAACAAGTGCAGTAGTATTACTTTATGTTGAAGATCGTATGCGGTGTTTCCTCCATTTGTAGAAGACTTGTTTTAGAGATTCAGTAAATTTCCCAAACTCTGCTTCATATAGTTGTCCAGCTCTTCTTTCCCTTTTTGTGTTTTCACGTTTTGAATAATGTTAGGAAGAAAGCCTCTCTTGATGGTACAGTGTCTTTCATAACTCAGGACAGTGTTCTGAGTGTGTCTTGGTTTGTTTACAGTGTGGGTAGGGCATGTAAGGTGGTGAAGCGGTTGTTTGATTCAGGTAGGATTAGCAGAACCATAATATTAAACCCATGTTATAAAAAACAGTCGAAATGGGATATCCGAATCTGGAGTATATCTAGTGTCTGTGTATAGCATCCTGATGATTTGTTGCAAGTTCTTAAAATGTTCTTAGAATTGCAAGATTCTCATTCTTCCTGTGAAATCCAAATTCATCATAAAGTATTGTGAATGAATACAGCATGTAGCATATGTTTAATTACACTTTAATTTATTCCGGGTTTGAGAAGTCTCCATTGTTTTACCTTCTTTTTTCTATGAAGAGGCAGATAGTAAATATTTTAGGCTTTGTGGACCACATGGTCCCTGTTGAAACTACTTGATTCTACAGAGAGGTGTGAAAGCAGCCACAGAGAATATATAAATGAATGCAAGTGGCTGTGTTCCAATAAAACTTTATTTATGAAAACACAATGAGTTGGATTTGGCCATGAGCCGTGGTTTGCTAGTCACTGATCTAAACCCTGCTACATTATCATTGTTGTGGCAAATATCCAAGAGGTTTAGTGAAAGAGTGTGTTAAGACAGTTACTTTTACAAATACGAATTATTGCCATTAATTGCTTTTAAGTATACTTTAGTTTGTGATGGTTAGAAAACCCATGATAACATGAGTCCATTTGATAGTGAAATTTTATTATACTAAGGAAAAAATTAGTTAACCAGATTGTAATATGCAGATTTTATTCCATTGTGAGAATGGTCCTTCTAGTGGGTTGGTCTAAGTCTTGTCAATAGCTTATACCCCTATTCCCCCAAATAAATCCAACCCAACCTGCCTCTTTTCACATTTTAATAGATTAACTAAAAATTTTGTTAATATACTTGTGATGTTCAATTACAGATGT
This sequence comes from Bos mutus, assembly GCF_027580195.1. Taxonomy (NCBI): domain Eukaryota; kingdom Metazoa; phylum Chordata; class Mammalia; order Artiodactyla; family Bovidae; genus Bos; species Bos mutus. The sequence goes on from NC_091627.1 coordinate 36,048,239, forward strand.
GGATGCCACTTGCAGTGACTTTAATTTTGGAACAGCTCTGCATATCGCTGCATATAACTTGTGTGCAGGCACTGTGAAATGCTTATTGGAGCATGGAGCAAATCCTGCATTTAGGGTAAGAGGTTAAATTAAAAGTGAAAAATATTAAAACATCCCACATTATCTCCCAGGAAAGAGTTGAATCTGGATGCTGTTGTGGAACTCTTATATGAGTAAATAATTTATATTTTTTTGTGCTGCATATAAACAGTACTAATGATAAACTTTTATCTCAAATAAGTTTAAGGCATAGCAGTGAATTTCAGTCCTTTTATATCGATAAGCTCTACTAGCCTTACTTTCATTCAGCTAAATAAAATGTTCTTTAGAGTTTATCATCTTTGAGTTTAAAAGTATCTTTCATTTAGACTTTTGCTTTATTTATAAAGCCTTTAGCTAGTAAATAAAAATGCATATATTAAAGTTTATATATTTCTGCATTAAACCATATTTTAAATTCTTTTGGAAAGAAGTTTTATTTCAGACAGTCTAAAAAAGGCCTATTTAAGAATGGAGTAAACCTTTAAAATTGACTTAAAGGAAAAATTTATTTTTTCACGATCAAGTTACATACTTACAAAGTTAACACACAAGACCGAACTTCATAAACTTCAAGTCGTATTTTATTGTCTTCACCAAAGTGGCTCTGCGTGTTCTTTTCTGTTGCATTACTAGCAGTGACTTGCTCTGGCAGGGATTCTTCACTGGGTCTGTGCATTCTCTTGAAGTGGCAGCAGTGGGCAGTGCTAGCAAAAGCCTCCTCCCCTTCTCTTTTCCTTGCTTTCCTGTTTTGCCTTCCCTCCCCAGTTCTTTGCCACTTTTCTTTCTGTTTAACCCCATCAACCCCTCTGTTCCTCCTTCCCTCCCTCCATCCTTCGTACCCTATTGTTTATTAGGCACTGGGAGAATACATGCGTCTGGGACAATACATATGGCACTGGGACAATAAATGTGTCTCTGTCCTCAAATAGAATATCATCTAGAGGAGGGGACAAACAAGAGAGCAGGCAGATTTACTCTAGGGTGTCAAGTTGAGTGTGTTAGGATGGGAGACGGGTGGGGTGTGGCACAGAGTGTCATGGGGTTCCATGGGAGGGGAGTCTGTCCAAGCCTTAGGAAGCCTGCTTCCTGGCATAGGTAAACTCGAATACTTAAACAGAGTTGAGAATTAACCAGGTACAGGAGGGAGTTGAGAAAGGCCCGTTAGGCAGAAAGAGCAGCCTGCACAAAGGCCAGGAGTTGATCGGAGTGTGAAGGTGATAGGTGCTTGCTTTTGCTAGTGCAACTCTTGGCAAGACCCCATTAATGGAGCGAGTATTTTGAATCTAGTAAGATGCAGTGAGGTATGTCACGGAGGTAAATTACCAATTCAAGCCCAAAGTAATTCATAGATTTTACCCACTTTTGGTAGTTAATACTTAAAGATATCTACATGTGGGTCAGCAGTAGCCCTTGGATCAGACCCTAACTTAGCCCCTACTTTAGAAAAAAGTGAAATTCTATCATCATGAACAAGTCTTCTTATGTTAACATGACATCATTATTATTTTATTAGTATTTAGTATTTTTTAAAGACTGAAGTTTTAGTTGCTAAATTTTATGTAGGAATTAATAGAAGTGTGTGACTTACTCTAGAAAGGTGAGGACTTAAAAATCTGAAGTAAAATATTCATTGTAAAAGTAGCCTATCACTTAACAGAACAGGCTTGTTGATTTTAAAAAAGTTTTTTTCCTTCTTTCTTTTTCTCAAGAGTACATATTAGCACTATAGATAATTTTCTTTATATTTTGTACTTTAAAATTGGGGATCAAAATAGTTCATCACCATCCCCCAAATTTGATAACATGTCTTCCTACCGTATTTTTACTTAGAACCAAACTGACTTGAATTTTAAAATAAAAATGTACCACAGCTTTCTTATCCATTCGTCTGCTGATGGACATCTAGGTTGCTTCCATGTCCTGGCTATGGATAAGAAAGCTGTGGTACATATACACAATGGAGTATTACTCAGCCATTAAAAAGAATACATTTGAATCAGTTCTAATGAGGTGGATGAAACTGGAACCTAATATACAGAGTGAAGTAAGCCAGAAAGAAAAACACCAATACAGTATACTAATGCATATATATGGAATTTAGAAAGATGGTAACAATAACCCTGTATACGAGACAGCAAAAGAGACACTGATGTATAGAACAGTCTTTTGGACTCTGTGGGAGAGGGAGAGGGTGGGATGATTTGGGAGAATGGCATTGAAATAGGTATAATATCATATATGAAACGAGTCGCCAGTCCAGGTTCGATGCACGATACTGGATGCTTAGGGCTGGTGCACTGGGACGACCCAGAGGGATGGTATGGGGAGGGAGGAGGGAGGAGGGTTCAGGATGGGGAACACATGTATACCTGTGGCAGATTCATTTTGATATATGGCAAAACCAATATAATATTGTAAAGTTAAATAAAATTAAAAAAATTAAAAAAAATTAAAAAAATGTGAAGCCCTTGCAAACTAAGTGTTCTAAAAGCCTCATTCTTTTATCCACATGGGTCATTTGAAGATAATTATCAGAGGGGAAGAAAAGGGAAAAAGGTTTCTGAGCCAAAGAATCTTGGTTCATCTCATTAAGAGAAGATTACAGTCTGAAATCTTTCTGATAAAATCTGAGTTTTTGGTTAGGGAGCCTAGAAGAAAGAGGGTTTGTTCGAGGGAAGGACGGCATGGAGCAGGAGAAGAGCTGAGAGTCCAGCGGTTGCTGCAGTGAGTGTGGGCTGACTGAATGCCGTCTCTGCAGTAATCATGGAGATGAATGACGCAGAGCGATCACTCAGTCATCTCTCCTTGCCTAAGTCTCCTAATTGGCAAACTGGAAATGGTAGTAATATTTTACTTGTTTAGTTGGTCCCTCCTGCTGCAATAAAAACAAATTTGTAACAGGCAAGGATTTTTACCTCCGTGATTCACAAGCTTTTTCTTGATGTGATAACCAAGTGAGAATCTATGGGATAGAGTTTTGCTTCTATAAACACCGTGCAAATGTTAGTGGGCCCTGTGACTGACGGTTTTTTTTTTTTTTGCTGCAGGATAAATCCCAGCCCCAATTTTAGAAGTGTTGAAACTATGGATTCTGTTCTTGAAATCTGAGTCGCACCATGAGTGGGCAGGGTGGGTCAAGGTCATGGAGTCTAGGGGGAGGCTCAGGAGACCGGTAGGAGTGTCGGGTCCAGGGTTGGGAAGCCAGGCAGTCCTGTGACTTGTATCTCCAGAGGTGCCTTCTCCAGGCACGCCACCCACTAACAGCCTGAGCTCCTGCTCTTCCCTCAGCCTGGACTGCCATCCCCACCAGCTAAGCTGCCCCATGTTCACTTCCCTAGGCCTCTGCACCAGTGCCGCTCAGCACCAAGGCCTTCTCTGCCCCCGTATCCATGTTCCTCTTCTCTGCCTGTTCTTCTCTCTGCCACTTTTCACCCTTTGATACACCATACATTTTATTTATGTGATTATAGTCTGCCCCTCACTAGGCTGTGTGCTTTTTGAGAGTGGAGCTATTGATTTCTTCACTGTGTGTGTCTTTAGCACTTAGAATGGGCAGGTAGTAGGTGTTTAGTGAATAATTTTGAATAAATAAATGATCAATTTAACTTAAGTTTTTTCCCAGAATACTTTTAGGTGGCCATGTAGAGCTCTGAGCTGATATGAATTGAAAAGTTTCTCTTTATCTGTAGAATGACAAAGGGCAGATCCCCGCTGACGTTGTTCCAGACCCGGTTGAGATGCCCTTGGAAATGGCTGATGCTGCGGCCACTGCTAAGGAAATCAAGCAGATGCTGCTGGACGCAGCGCCTCTGTCATATGATCTCTCAAAGCCCTTGCTTCCAAATTACGATCGTGTTACTAGCAAGGCGATGCTGACGTCACTTGGCCTGAAGCTAGGGGATCGTGTTGTTATTGCAGGACAGAAGGTATGATAGTAGCTGCCGTCTCTAAAGCCATGTCCAAGGTCACTACGTGGCTTATGTGCCAAGGGTGCGGTGTGGCTTGGGGTGTTTTTTTGCTTTGTTTTTAAGTTCAATGTGTAGGTAGAAAGATACTTAATGGAAAACATGAGATTTAGATGCACGGTTACTATAAAGTATAACTTAAGAATATAAACTATTAGTCAAACTGAATAATGAAGGCATCTGTATTTAAATGGGAGAAAATTGGAGGGGCTGAGTGAATTTACAGGCTTCCAGTCTGCAGGTTTCCCCTTGCAGCTCCCTCTTCCCCGGTAGTTACAAGTTACTACTGTATGAAAATGCAGCAAACGGGACTCTCACTGTTCCTGCCTTAGTTGTTGAGTGCATATAGATTAAGGATTCTTATACCTTCTTGGTCCATCAACTCTTTTATCATTATTTGTGTCTGTTTTTATCCCTGGTAATATTTTCCTTCTTCTGAAGTCTGCTTTGAGTGAGTGCTTTTTGAAGACTTCTGTGATAAAGTTACAAGAGTAGAAAATTTGGGATTACAAGTAATACTCAAAAGTTACCCTGATTTATATTTCTTTAGGTTGGAACATTGAGATTTTGTGGAACAACTGAATTTGCAAGCGGACAGTGGGCTGGCATTGAGTTGGATGAACCAGAGGGAAAAAACAATGGAAGTGTTGGGAAAGTCCAGTACTTTAAATGTGCCCCCAAATATGGTACGGTAGATACTGCCTAATTTGATGAGAATTAATTTAAAGTAATACAGTTTTACTCTTTGATTAAAAAAAATTTTTTTTATGGTTGAATTTGATCCATAATGCTGAGGCACAGCGTTTAATGACCCATTTCAACTATTTCATAGACTTTTTCTTTTCTTTTTTTAGTTTATTTTTTAATTGAAGGATAATGCTATACAGAATTTTGTTGTTTTCTGTCAAACCTCAACATGAATTAACCATAGGTATACATATAACCCCTCCCTTTTGAGCCTCCCTCCCGTCTCCCACCCCATCCCACCCCTTTAGACTGGTACAGAGCCCCTGTTCGAGTTTCCTGAGCCATACAGCAAATTCCTGTTGGCTATCTATTTTACATATAGTAATGTAAGTTTCCATGTTACTCTTTTCATATATCTCACCCCTTTTCATTATTTTTAAATAAAGCATTCTCTCTGGTTATAAATGAATGAAGAGTCTGCCCTTTTCTTACTGAGCAGTCTTGTGACTGATAGAGTATGTCTTACTAGGAGTGCACCCAGCTCTGTGGACCTTCCTGAATCCCGCTGGTGGTGGTATCAGGACTGAAGAAGGGCTTTTATTCTTTATTACCAAAGAACTACAGTACTCTAGAGGCTGAAGAACTTGAAAAATTAGAAAAGCAAGTGAGGCCAACTTTATTACTGTGCTTCTGAGCTGGAATGATTGTTTCTGAGAAATGTTTGCTTAATTTTATTTTCTCTGCTTCTTTCTCTCTCTCTCACACACACACTCTGACACATAGATTTCTAATTGCTTTTGTCACTTACTATGTTGAGAATATTTTCCCAGAACATTAATTTCCCTGTTTGCACAGTATTTCATCTTGCAGCTTGATAGGGAGGCAGAACAGGGTAGTGTTTGAAGAGTACAGGCTTTGGAGCCTGATGGCTGGGGTGTGAATCAGCTGTTCTCTCTACTGGCTATGGGACCTTCTTTCTCTTCTTGTGTCACCTCAGTTTTCTTCTGTAAATTGAGGATAACAAACCTACAGAGTTCATGTGAGAGTTAAATGTATTGATAAATATAGAAAGCACCTAGAAAAGTGCTTGGTTCCCTGTAAGCACCCGAAAAATGTTAACTACCTGCTACCTGTTGTAAATGTATCAAATGGGGGGTTGTGTTGTTACTGCAGGACAGAAGGTATGATAGTAGCTGCCGTCTCTAACGCCATGTCCAAGGTCACGACATGGCCTCTGTGCCAAGGGTGCAGTGTGGCTTGGAGTGTTTTTGTTTTGGAGCCTGGCCATTTGGGAAACTCACCAGTTTCCTTTCATCATACACTTAAGCTGGAGCCTCATTTTTGGCTCTATTAAAATTTTTCTTTATAAAAAATGTCCATGATGTTAGATTTAAAAAACATAAAAAAAGGAGGAAAAAATGTAAAATCGCCTGTATATGTATTCTGTTTATTTTTTCCCACAAAATTTGGATTATAAGTAGATAGTCTGCATTTTTAACTGACATCCTATTAGAATTTCTGTAAATCTTTAAATATTTTTTGAAAGTATGATTTTTTATATGATTCCATTTCCTTTAATTTTTCTAATTTGATAGGTGAAAATTGTTTGAATTCATATTTCTCTTGATTGTGGTGAAGTGGAATGTCTAAAATGTTCTGTTATAGCACATGTATTTTTTGTATTGTCTTGGTAATTCCCAAGAAATAATTACTCATATTGTTTGCCCATTAAAAAATTGGGATATTAGTGTTATTTAAACTGACAATAGTTTTTAAAATATAAATGCATGTTTAGGATGTTAAGCCTTTGTATTTACTACAGATACTTGGCCTAGTTTGTCATTTTCCTTTGAACTCCATCTGCAGTGTTTTTGGACATGTAATTTTATGCAGTTAAAAAAGACTTTTCCTTTATAATTTCTTAAAATTGCTTTTATGCTAAGGTTGGTCATTCTTCCGAATCCAAGAATTCATTATAGGTTATATATTTTATTCTTTTGAATGTGTTTATTCTTAAATACTGTGTTAGGCAATTAATTTGGAGTTTATTTGGTTAGTTGTATGAGGTTAAGAATTTAATTTTCCTCTATTAGCTAATTTTGGCAACTGTCCAGCAGACTAAGGGCAAGACCAAAACCATTAGCAGCAGAGAGAGCCGATGTAGATCAAAGCCCTGGGAGAGGCTTAGACTGTAGCAGAGTGTGTGTGGCCTCCCTAACCCCATCATCCCAAGGAGAGGCATGCATGATTAGGACAGAGGTGGATCCCCAAGGACCCTTCCTCCATTCCCCTTTCCATATTTCAATGGCAAGTTGGGGGGCAAGGGTCATATGTTGGATTATACAGAAATGGGCATAGTCCTTCCTGCTGAGCCAGCTCAGCAGTCTGAGCCCAGTCTTTGCTAAACTACTTGAGGTGTGGGGAGCAGGAGAGGTGGAGCACCCCCTGATGAAGCAGAAGCCAAAGGTTTCTCAGCAACAGGTTTTTTTTCCCCTTCTCCCTAAATCTATCCTTTTCCCTTTGACTTGTTGTGCTTCCTTTAATATGAATTAAGTTCTAAATGCTGCAGTCTGTTTCAGGATTGTTTTGTTCCATTGATCTGTTAATTCTAGCACATATTAGATTTTTTAATTATAGAAATTTTATCTTCTTTGGAGAAATGTCTATTTAGTTCTTTGGCCCTACGGGGAGGGAGGAGGGAGGGGAGTTCAGGATGGGGAATACGTGTATACCTGTGGTGGATTCATGTTGATGTATGGCAAAACCAATACAATATTGTAAAGTAATTAACCTCCAATTAAAATAAATAAATTTATATTTTAAAAAATGAAAAAAAATGAAAAAAAAAAATTTTATAACAATTTTTTAAAAGATTTTTTTTTAGAGCAGTTTTAGGTTCATAGCAAAATTGAGAGGACGGTATAGAGATTTCCTGTAAACCTCCTGCCCCATACATGCACGGCTTCCCCTTTCATCAACATCCCTTCACCAGAGGGTACATTCCTTGCAATTGTTGAATCTATATGAACACATCATAATCACTCAAAGACCATAGTTTGCCTTAATATGCACTCTTCATGCTGTGTATTCTGTGAGTCTGGACAAATATATAATGGCATGTGTCCACCAATGCCATATTATAGAGTATTTTCACTTCCCTCAAGATCCTGTGTGCTCCACCTATTCAGCCACCCTCCCCCCACTGCCCCCAGGCCCCTGACAATCAATGATTGTTTTACTGTCTTCACAGTTTTGTCTTTTCTAGAAGGTCATAGAGCTGGAATCATACAGTATGTAGCCTTTTAATATTGGCTTCTTTCACTTAGTAATTTGCATTTTTATCTCTTCATTGCTTGATAGTTCATGTCTTTTTAGCACTGAATAATACTCCCATGGTCTGAAGGTATCACAGACTTCCATTATTTCTCCATTCACCTACTAAAGATATCTTGGTTGCTTCTAAGTTTAGGCAATTATGAAAATTTTATAATTATTTTTACTATTTGATAAAACTGTTTTTATTCCTTTTAATAATTACCAAAGTAAACACAAATGCCTAGTTTAATTAGTCAAATTGTGTTGTAAAACAATAATGAAACCCTCCCCTGGCTTGTACTTCCTCACTCCAAGTCCCATTCTTTAGAGGCAAGAATGTTTTTTACTTCTTTAGCTGTTATCTTCTGATGTTCATTTAATATTTTGACTAATATATTTATAGAAATCTTTCCAATTTTAGACATCTATTGACTTCATACTATGAAGAGAAAGATTTGATATTCTCACTATTCTGAGTCAGTTTTGTTTTGTTTTTTTTTTTTTTGGTTGACTTCTTTGTTTTGGTGGATCACATCCTTCAGTAGCTTTTTCATAGAGGATTCATGGGAAGTAAATTTTTTGAGAGTTTCCATTCCAGAAATGTTTATTTCTACCCTTACACTTCATATGATAATTTAGTGGGATCAGGAATAGGTTGAAATTCACATTCTTTCAGTATTTGGAAGGTGATACACTATTGTCTAATGCAATTTGGCAAATGTTTTCTGTTAAGGGCCAGGTAGTAAATAATTTTGGAGAAGGAAATGGCAACCCACTCCAGTATTCTTGCCTGGAAAATCCCATGGATGGAGAAGCCTGGTAGGCTACAGTCTATGGGCTCACAAAGAGTTATGGGCCATATTTTAGGTGTTAAGCTGGCTTAAAACTCAACATTCAAAAAACTAAGATCATGGCATCCAGTCCCATCACTTCATGGCAAATAGATGGGGAAACAGTGACAGACTTTATTTTCTTGGGCTCCAAAATCACTGCAGATGGTGACTGCAGCCATGAAATTAAAAGATGCTTGCTCCTTGAAAGAAAAGCTGTGATCAACCTAGTTCAGTTCAGTTCAGTTCAGTTGCTCAGTTGTGTCCGACTCTTTGCAACCCCATGAATCGCAGCACTCCAGGCCTCCCTGTCCATCACCAACTCCCGGAGTTTATCCAAACTCATGTCCATTGAGTTGGTGATGTCATTCAGCCATTTCATCCTCTGTCGTCCCCTTCTCCTCCTGCCCCCAATCCTTCCCAGCATCAGGGTCTTTTCCAATGAGTCAACTCTTTGCATGAGGTGGCCAAAATATTGGAGTTTCATCTTCAGCATCAGTCCTTCCAATGAACACCCAGAACTGATCTCCTTTAGGATGGACTGGTTGGACACTCCTTGCAGTCCAAGGGACTCTTAAGAGTCTTCTCCAACACCACAGCTCATCAACCTAGACAGCATATTAAAAAGCAGAGACATTAATTACTTTGCCAACAAAGGTCAGTATAGTCAAAGCTATGATTTTTCCAGTTCTCATGTATGTGAGAGTTGGACTATAAGGAAAACTGAGCACCGCAGATTTGGTGCTTTTGAACTGTGGTGTTGGAGAAGACTCTTGAGAGTCCCTTGGACTGCAAGGAGATCCAACCAGTGCATCCTAAAGGAGATCAGTTCTGGGTGTTCATTAGAAGGACTGATGTTGAAGCTGAAGCTCCAATACTTTGGCCACCAGATGTGAAGAACTGACTCCTTTGAAAAGACCCTGATGCTGGGAAAGATTGAAGGCAGGAGAAGGGGACGAGAGAGGATGAGATGGTTGGAAGGTATCTCCGATTGGATAGACATGAGTTTGAGCAAGCTCCGGGACTTGGTGATGGACAGGGAGGCCTGGTATGCTGCAGTCCATGGGGATCACATAGAGTTTGACACGAGTGAACTGAACTGATGGGCCATACAGTCTCTTGTTGCAACTCTTCAGCTCTCCTATTGTAGTGAATAAGCAGGCATAGACAATATGTAAACAAATGGGTGTGGCTGTGTTCCAACAGAACATTACAGAAGTAGGCGGCAGGGAGGACCTGGCTCTCGGGCAGTACTTTGCCAGCTCTTATCTTGAGATTCCATGTTGCTGTTTACAAGTTTCAGAGTCTTCTGCTTTTTCCTTTTCCCTATTTTTGGAAACTTCTTTGGAAGCTTTAGTGTTTTTTCTCTTTTTTTTTAATTTTATTTTTTCTTTAGTGTTTATGTTTTTATTTCTTATTAAAATTGTAGTGGAGTTTTAGGAGAAATTGTGGGTAAACAAAATGGGTTATGTTTATCTAGAAATTCATTACTCTTCTGTTTAAAAATAATTCTTCCTTAGATGTTTATTTTTAGTTAAGCCTTATAATTATATGTGAGGATCTGAGGAGAATCCTATCACTATTTTGATTAGCATGAGATTCTAAACAGGAAGGTTAGCATGTATATGGCGCACACTTTGGACTTTGATTGTATCCAGTCATTGCTTTAAATTTAGTTTTGCTTCTCTCAAATGATTTAGTTAATTAAAAAAAGCAAGGAGGATGAGAACTATATAGTTCATTCATTGAACAATGTTATTGTGACTTTAGTGACACAAACAAATTTGAAAAATAATTCATAGTCTGCACTGATAAATATGTTTTGGTTTTTGATTTTTTTTCAGTCCTTCCTATATCCACACATATAACTTCTCACAGATAATCATAATGCAGTCAAACTTACAGTTCAATTTTTGTTTTCTTGAATTTGCTTTTCATATTTTTATATATATCTACGTAATCTTTATTGTTCTAGTTGTTAATGGTGATGTAATAGTTCACAAATATAGTTGATTCATTCCTTCTATTGCCAAATAATTGTTTTCTCTTGTAATAGTGCAGTGTTGGCATATTCAGGTACACAGTCTTTTCCTCCAATTTGGATTATTTTCTTATAATTTCCAAAATTGTGATTGGGTCATAGTAGAAAACTAGAAATTGCTTTTATTCTTGAAATCTATCTTCTCCTTATAATATACATGTGTAACCTTGTTCACCGGAGAAGGCAATGGCACCCCACTCCAGTACTCTTGCCTGGAAAATCCCATGGACGGAGGAGCCTGGTGGGCTGCAGTCCATGGGGTCGCAAAGAGTCTGACACTACTGAGCAACTTCACCTTCACTTTTCACTTTCATCCATTGGAGAAGGAAATGGCAACCCACTCCAGTGTTCTTGTCTGGAAAATCCCAGGGACGGGGGAGCCTGATGAGCTGCCATCTATGGGGTCGCACAGAGTCGGACACGACTGAAGCGACTTAGCAGCAGCAGCAGCAACCTTGTTCACACCTCTTAAATATGAGTATTTCCTTATAGTTAGTATCATAAAGTAAATTAGGGCAGAATTCTTGTCTTCCAGTAAGATTTTACAAATGTACATCTCACAGTATAAAATAATTTATTTCTTCAATCCCATGACTTGAGAATGTATGTGTATTTGGCAAGGAAAATAATTTAGAGAAAAGAATAGAAGGTCAAATAAAAATCTGATAGTCGGGAGATAGAAGAGAAAAAACATTGTGGAGAAGTCAAAAGATCTGGGAAGATCAGAAGGAAGTACTGTAGAATCCAAGGGAGGAAAGAATGTCAAGATTAGCAGAAAAGCAGTATAGTTTTCACTTGTTAGCTATAAATAGAGCACTCACTTTTTGTTGTCCTTAAAAACCTATTTTAAAACAAGTTGTTTTAATGTATTACATTTTGGTCATAATGTATCTTTGTTAGTTTAGGTGTAAACACTGAATGGAAATGTATCGTACACATATTATGACTTTATTTTTTCTTCTTAAATGTCTTAGCCAAATAATCTTGGTATTTACAGTTCATATTCACTGTTTCTAATGTCTGCCTGTTTATATATACTGGAATTTTATGCCCAGATAAACTTCTTTTTTAATGGAATTTTATACTCTCAGCTGCAGCAGAGAGGCTGCCCCCTCCCCCATCCCCACATGCCTCTCATCCCCAACACACACTGTATTGTTTCTGATTTTCAGGTGTTGAGGGATAAGCCTTTGGGGAAGATTATATTTTGTATTCAAAAGTATTTTATATCCCTACTATGTGTCAGGCACTATAATTAGGTACATTGGGGGAATGCAGAGATGAGTAATCTTGAATTTTGTCTTTAAAGTCTGGAAAGGAGATAAAACATGGACATAAAAAGTTATAATATGGGAAAAAATATGTCCTAAGGAGCTATAGAGAAAGTGATAAGGAAGAGTAGTTTTTATACTGTATAGCAGGGGTCCCCAGCCTCCGGGATCTAATGCCTGCTGATGTGAGGTGGAGGTGATGTAATAAAAACAGAAATAAAGTGCACACTAAATGTAATGCACTTGAATCATCCTGAACCATCCCTCTCACCCCAGTCCATGGGAAAATTGTCTTCCACACAACTGATCCCTAGTTCCAAAGAGGTGGGGGACCACTGCCTATATAGTACATCATTATTTGCTGGTACTTAGAAGCAATTATAATGTATAAAAGTATACTTATTACTTCTACTCATTCCTCTTTTTCCTTAGTTTCACTTAGTGCCTGACTATGTTACGCGCTTCTTAAATTACTGTGTATGTTGTTAGTCTTGACAACTAGATTGTAACCTCTCTGAGGGCAAGTACTGATTCTTACTCTTTTCTCTCTCTCTCTCACTACAAGGACACCTAGTAGACACTCAAAAAGAACTTAAAGATGTTTTGCTACTGAATGGTTGTACTTGTCCCTTTATTTGAAATGCTTTCAATTGTTTAATATTAAAATTCTGCCTTCTCTCTTAGGTATTTTTGCACCTCTTTCAAAGATAAGTAAAGCAAAAGATCGAAGGAAGAACATAGCACACACTCCTTCTACAAAAGCTGGACCTCTCATCAGGTCCCAGAAAATTGATGTAGCTCATGTAACATCAAAAGTAAATACTGGTAGGTCAAACCAGAATGTTAGCTATCTTGTTTTAATTTTAATCCATGTAATACCTTATATTGCTTCAGACTTTTTGTTTAGCTACCTGTGAAACCTGAACTTATTGCCTGCAATGTATTTGGTTTATGATTTTAATTCCTAACAAGAGTATTTCAGATATGTACCTTCCCTTTCCCCCCAGCTATCTCCATACTTTTATCTAACCTCAAAGCTAGACTTTATACTTCTGATAAATATTTATGCAACACAACCAGCTTTATGTTTCTCACCTATTCAAGAATTTTAGTGACTTTTTTAAGATTTTTTTTTTTTGATGTGGACCATTTAAAAAAGTCTTTATTGAATTTGTTACAATATTGCTACTGTTTTTATGTTTTGGATTTTTTGGCTAGGAGGTATGAGTGATCTTAGCTCCTTGACCAGGGAAGGCAAAGTCCTAACCACTGGACAACCAGGAAGTCCCGACTGAGTTTTTTTTTTTTTAATCAGAGAAAGTCATGACTTTTGAAACTGGCTGTCAGAGACCTTTTGCTGATGGAGGGTCTTACTGTTTTGCAGTTGAGCTGTGGTTGATCATGTCTCACTGTCTTTTGTATATATTGTTCTGGCTCTTCCCTTCATACTTGTCCCAAGCTGTTTCTCTGCAATGTTTGACTTCTCCCGGAGGTCCGTGTCTTTGTGTACCTCCTTACTCACATCCTGTTTCTCTGTGAGGACCCCCTGATGACCCAGGTCTCTTTGATCTCTTCATTGTTATCCACAATGCCTAGTTGCTATTTGTTAGCTTGGGTTTTGTCCTCTGATTGCCTTATCCATGCAGGTCTTTTATTCTGTTGGCAAAATCTTAAACTTTAAATGGACTGTGAGAGTATTTTGTACTTTCATATTCACTGTGGCTTCCCTGGTGGCTCAGATGGTATAGTGTCTGCCTGCAATGTGGGAGACCCAGATTCAATCCCTGGGTTGGGAAGATCCCCTGGAGAAGGAAATGGCACCCCACTCTAGTACTCTTGCCTGGAAAACCCCATGGACAGAGGAGCCTGGTAGTCTACACTTCACGGGTTAGCAAAATATCGGACACAACTGAGCGACTTCACTTTCACTTTTCATTCATTGTGGCACATAACACAAAATAGGCACTTAATACAATGAAACTAAGCCATGCCATGAGGTGCCACCTAAGATGGGAGGGTCATGGTGGAGAGGTCTGACAGAATGTGGTCCACTGGAGAAGGGAATGACAAACCACTTCAGTATTCTTGCCTTGAGAACCCCATGAACAGTATGAAAAGGCAAAATGGTAGGATACTGAAAGGGGAACTCCCTGGGTTGGTAGGTGCCCAATATGCTACTGGAGATCAGTGGAGAAATAACTCCAGAAAGAATGAAGGGATGGAGCCAAAGCAAAAACAGTACCCAGTTGTGGATGTGACTGGTGATAGATGAGATGGTTGGATGGCATCACTGACTCGATGGACATGAGTTTGAGTGAACTCCAGGAGTTGGTGATGGACAGGGAGGCCTGGCGTGCTGTGATTCATGGGGTCGCAAAGAGTTAGACACGACTGAGTGACTGAACTGAACTGAATTGAACCCATCAATAGCTGAAGCAGGAGGGCTCTCTACCATGAATAAAGGAGTGTGTCCAGGAATTGGGTTGCCCTTTCTACTCTGTTCCACTGACTTATTTGAATATCCCTGTGTCAGTACTGCACTTCATGATTACTATAGGTTTTTTTTAAAAAAAATCTTGATTTCCATTAGAGGAAAGCCTCCTCTCTATTTTCTTGAGTGGTGTCCTACCTGTTTGGCCTTTTTTATGTTTTTATTATTTTTTTAAATTAATTAATTTTTTAACTTTACAATATTGTATTGGTTTTGCCATTCATTGACATGAATCTGCCGTGGGTGTACATGTGTTCCCCATCCTGAACCCCCCTCCCATCTCCCTCCCCATCCCATCCCTCTGGGTCATTCCAGTGCACCAGCCCCGAGCACCCTGTATCATGCATTGAACCTGGACTGGCAATGCGTTTCACATGTGATAATTTACATGTTTCAATGCCATTCTCCATATCATCCCACCCTCTCCCTCTCCCAGAGTCCAAAAGACTGTTCTATACATCTGTGTCTCTTTTTCTGTCTCACATACAGGGTTATCGTCACCATCTTTCTAAATTCCATATATATGCATTAGTATACTGTATTGGTGTTTTTCTTTCTGGCTTACTTCACTCTGTATAATAGGCTCCAGTTTCATCCACCTCATTAGAACTGATTCAAATGTATTCTTTTTAATGGCTGAGTAATATTCCATTGTGTATATGTACCATAGCTTTCTTATCCTTTCGTCTGCTGATGGACATCTAGGTTGCTTCCATGTCCTGGCTATTATAAACAGTGCTGCAATGAACATTGGGGTACACGTGTCTCTTTCAATTCTGGTTTCCTTGGTGTGTATGCCCAGCAGTGGGATTGCTGGGTCATATGGCAGTTCTATTTCCAGTTTTTAAAGGAATCTCCACACTGTTCTCCATAGTGGCTGTACTAGTTTGCATTCCCACCAACAGTGTAAGAAGGTTCCCTTTTCTCCACACCCTCTCCAGCATTTATTGCTTGTAGACTTTTGGATAGCAGCCATTCTGACTGGCGTGAAATGATACCTCATTGTGGTTTTGATTTGCATTTCTCTGATAATGAGTGATGTTGAGCATCTTTTCATATGTTTGTTAGCCATCTGTATGTCTTCTTTGGAGAAATGTCTGTTTAGTTCTTTGACCCACTTTTAGATTGGGTCGTTTATTTTTCTGGAATTGAGCTGCAGGAGTTGCTTGTATATTTTTTGAGATGAGTTGTTTGTCAGTTGCTTCATTTGCTATTATTTTCTCCCATTCTGAAGGCTGTCTTTTCACCTTGCTTATAGTTTCCTTTGTTGTGTAGGAGCTCTTAATTTTAATTAGGTCTCATTTGTTTATTTTTGCTTTTATTTCCAATATTCTGGGAGGTGGGTCATAGAGGATCCTGCTGTGATTTATGTCAGAGAGTGTTTCACCTATGTTTTCCTCTAGGAGTTTTATAGTTTCTGGTCTTACGTTTAGATCTTTAATCCATTTTGAGTTTATTTTTGTGTATGGTGTTAGAAAGTGATCTAGTTTCATTCTTTTACAAGTGGTTGACCAGTTTTCCCAGCACCACTTGTTAAAGAGATTGTCTTTTCTCCATTGTATGTTCTTGCCTTCTTTGTCAAAGATAAGGTGTCCATAGGTGTGTGGATTTATCTCTGGGCTTTCTATTTTGTTCCATTGATCTATATTTCTGTCTTTGTGCAAATACCATACTGTCTTGATGACTGTGGCTTTGTAGTAGAGCTTGAAGTCAGGCAGGTTGATTCTTCCAGTTCCATTCTTCTTTCTCAAGATTGCTTTGGCTATTTGAGGTTTTTTGTATTTCCATACAAATTGTGAAATTATTTGTTCTAGTTCTCTGAAAAATACCGTTGGTAGCTTGAGAAGGATTGCATTGAACCTATAGATTGCTTTGGCTAGTATACTCATCTTCACTATATTGATTCTTCTGATCCATGAACATGGTATATTTCTCCATCTATTAGTGTCCTCTTTGATTTCTTTCACCAGTGTTTTATAGTTTTCTTTATATAGGTCTTTTGTTTCTTTAGGTAGATATATGCCTAAGTATTTTATTCTTTTCATTGCAGTGGTGAATGGAATTGTTTCCTTAATTTCTCTTTCTGTTTTCTCATTGTTAGTGTATAGGAATGCAAGGGATTTCTGTGTGTTGATTTTATATACTGCAACTTTACTATATTCATTGATTAGCTCTAGTAATTTTCTGGTGGAGTCTTTAGGGTTTTCTATGTAGAGGATCATGTCATCTGCAAACAGTGAGAGTTTTACTTCTTATTTTCCAGTCTGGATTCCTTTTATTTCTTTTTCTGCTCTGATTGCTGTGGCCAAAACTTCCAAAACTATGTTGAATAGTAGTGGTGAGAGTGGGCATCCTTGTCTTGTTTCTGACTTTAGGGGAAATGCTTTCAGTGTTTCACCATTGAGGATAATGTTTGCTGTAGGTTTGTCATATATAGCTTTTATTATGTTGAGGTATGTTCCTTCTATTCCTGCTTTCTGGAGGGTTTTTATCATAAATGGATGTTGGATTTTGTCAAAGGCTTTCTCTGCATCTATTGAGATAATCATATGGTTTTTATTTTTCAATTTGTTAATGTGTATTACATTGATTGATTTGAGGATATTGAAGAATCCTTGCATCCCTGGGATAAAGCCCACTTGGTCATGATGTATGATCTTTTTAATATGTTGTTCGATTCTGTTTGCTATAATTTTGTTAAGGATTTTTGCATCTATGTTCATCAGTGATATTGGCCTGTAGTTTTTTTTTTTTTTTTCGTGGTATCTTTGTCAGGTTTTGGTCTTAGGGTGATGGTGGCCTCATAGAATGACTTTGAAAGTTTACCTTCCTCTGAAATTTTCTGGAAGAGTTTGAGTAGGATAGGTGTTAGCTCTTCTCTAAATTTTTGGTAGAATTCAGCTGTGAAGCTGTCTGGTCCTGGGCTTTTGCTTGTTGGAAGATTTCTGATTACTGGCCTTTTTATAAATCGAACTTCCATGTAAACTTTAGAATAAGCTATTCAGTTCAGTTCAGTTGCTCAGTTGTGTCTGACTCTTTGTGACCCCATAGATTGCAGCATACCAGGCCTCCCTGTCCATTACCAACTCCCAGAGTTTACTCAAACTCATGTCCATTGAGTTGGTGTTGCCATCCAGCCATCTCATCCTCTGTCGTCCCCTTCTCCACCCGCCTTCAATCTTTCCCAGCAACAGGATCTTTTCAGATGAGTCAGTTCTTTTCATCAGGTGGCCAAAGTGTTGGAGTTTCAGCTTCAACATTAGTCCTTCCAATGAACACTCAGGACTGATCTCCTTTAGGATGGACTGGTTGGATCTCCTTGCAGTCCAAGGGACTCTCAAAAGTCTCCTCTGACACCACAGTTCAAAAGCATCAATTCTTCGGCACTCAGCTTTCTTTATAGTCCAACTCTCACATCCATACATTACTACTGAAAAAACCATAGCCTTGACTAGACGGACCTTTGTTGGAAAAGTAATGTCTCTATTTTTTAATATGCTGTCTAGGTTTATCATAACTTTCCTTCCAAGAAGTAAGCGTCTTTTAATTTCATGGCTGTAGTCACCATCTGCAGTGATTTTGGAGCCCCCAAAATAAAGTCAGCCACTGTTTCCCTTGTTTCTCCATCTATTTGCCATGAAGTGATGGGACCGGATGCCATGATCTTAGTTTTCTGAATGTTGAGCTTTAAGCCAACTTTTTCACTCTCCTCTTTCACTTTCATCAAGAGGCTCTTTAGTTCTTCGCTTTCTGCCGTAAGGGTGGTGTCATCTGCATATCTGAGGTTATTGATATTTCTCCTGGCAATTTTAATTCCAGCTTGTGCTTCATCCAGCTCAGCGTTTCTCATGATGTACTCTGCATATAAATTAAATAAGCAGGGTGACAATATACAGCCTTGACGTACTCCTTTTTCTATTTGGAACCAGTCTGTTGTTTCACATCCAGTTCTAACTGTTGCTTCCTGACCTGTATACAGGTTTCTCAAGAGGCAGGTCAGGTTGTCTGGTATTCCCATCTCTTTCAGAATTTTCCACGGTTTGTTGTGATCCACACAGTCAAAGGTTTTGGCATAGTTAATAAAGCAGAAATAGATGTTTTTCTGCAACTCTCTTGCTTAATAGAATAAGCTGTTATGTTTCTTTAAAGAAAAATCTGTTGGGAGAGGGGTGGGGCACTGGGAAAAAGGGGATTAAGAGGCACAAAATTGTAGTTAAAAAATAAGTCACGGGGATGTAGTGCATAGCATAAGGACAATGATGCTGTTACAATTCTGTAGTGACAGATGGTAACTAGACTTCTTGTGGCAACTGATTCATAATGTCATATATACAAGTGTTGTACACCTGAAGCTAATATATTATTTATGTAGCTATACTTCAGTTAAAAAAATAAAAAGGAGAAATAAATAAATAAGATGATAAATGTATCCCCAGGGTAAGAGAATATTAGTTTGCAACTATAAACTGGAATTATATCTCAAAAGTGCTTGTCCAAAAATCAAGAGTTATTTTGCTCCTCAACAGAAAATTACCTTCTGGACAAATGAATTAACAAATTATGTTAATGATATTTTTAGTGTCAAAAAATAAAAAATTATCTGTTGAAATTTTAATTGGTATTGCATTTAAGCCTAAAATCAATTTGAGAAATGACTTTGATATTCAGTCTTTTAATTATAAGCTTGGGATATCACTTTATTTAATTGGATCATTAAAAAATGTCTCAGTAAAATTTTATGATTTTCTGTATATTTTGCACTTGTTTTGTTCTATTCTTAGGTACTTTGTACTTTTTGATTCTCTGTAAATGGTATCCTTTTAATGTGAAGCCCAGAAGTACACAGCAGGTATGGAAGGAAAGCTCAAAGAGGAGCCCTCTATTTCTGGTCTGAGGAGCAGGAAAAGGAATCTCCTACTAGACAAAGTGGAGGAAATCCCTGTTATCCTTTTCAATTGCTTTTAAAAAAATCTCTTTGGTTCTTTCACACCCTAGTCCCTAAGCAATCCTGCATCTTGTAATAGCAGCAGGGGATGGCCAGGCACCTAAAACCCCCAAGGGAGGGAATCCTTTTTTTTGGCCAGAGAAACTGTGGTCCTGAGAATGTGGATGGAGTCCCCATTAGTTTTTCTTCTTTTTTCTCACTGCTTGGCCCTCAAGAGATTGTATGACAGAGCAGAGCAATGAAAGCCTAGTCATTCTATCCAGAATATCAGGAGGAGGGTGCTTCTGGAGACCATGTGAGGAGGGAGCTCAAGAAAGTGCTCTCAGAATGGGGGAGCTTATTGCAAGCTGTGTGTACATGCATCTGACCACAGGCTTTGGTCTGCACAGACCTCCACTCAGATCTCAGGCTGCCTACTGGGTGGCACAACACACAAGCCAGATCAAAGAGGCTTTGGGAACCAAACTGACATTGGTACCACAGTCACAGAATGTGGATAGGAACTGCCAGCCTGAACCTAACTGCCTGTTGACTGTCCAGTGCCTGCGAAAACAGAGCAGAACAAAACAATCCACATTCTCCATAGAATTTTAAACAAGACCCAGAGTCCTATAAAATAATGTTTATAATGTACAGGATACAACGAAAAGTTGTTCTAAATATGAAAAACCGGGAAAATCTCGACAGCTCTGAAGGAAAAAGGCAATCAAAGGTAACAACCCTGAGATGAACAATTATCAGGTTTTCAAAGAATATATCGTAACCTTCTAAGAATTAAGGGTGAACCCTCTTGAGACAAATGGAAGATTTCAGCAGAGACATGAAGATAAAAGGAAGAACCAAATAATGCATGTGCACACACACACGAGCACACCCAGGAGCACAAGTAGCACTGAGGCAATCTGAGCTGGTGGATTGCAGCAATGTCAGTATCCTGGTAGTGATTTTGTGCTATAGTTTTGTAAATGTCACCGTTGGGGGAAACTGGACAAAGTGTGTGAGACATCGCCCAATATTGTTTTTCACAACTGCATGTGAATCTCCAGTTATCTCTAACAATTCAAGTAAAAGGAAAGGCTCAAATGGCTATGTTAGGACTGACAAATGTAACTGAAAATAAGAAATTTACTCTGTGGGTTGCCTTCACAAAGTCTCTCTTCCCAACCCGTCCATCCAGGGTCTGAGGTTAGTTCTGGCCCTCACTCCCGGCCTCTGCTTTCTGTCTCTCCTCCTTTTGGTTCCTCCTAGACTTTGCTGTCTGGTTGACATTATCTACCTGTGAGTGGTCACTCCAGCCCTCCTTTCCACAGTCCATCAGAGGCTTGTTTCTTACTGAAGAGCGCCAGCCCTGTCACCCTCTAAGATTGTAATGTGACCCATCCATCCGGTTTACTTCTCCTGCGTCCCCCCAAAGTCCACTCCATTCCACCCAATCCACTTACTCTTCTCTGACCCTGTCTTTCTTTATTTTCTCTTTGTTTGTCCATAATGCCTACCCTAGTTCTTTCTGACCATACCTCCAGTATTCTCTGCAAGAAATCCGACCTGTCTCTCAAGACACGTATAGGAATGTGATGTTCTTGATGAGGTGTTAATTTATCTTTACAGCAATGATTATTGTCTCCTCCCTCAATGCTAGGGCTTGTATCAAACATGTCCTTGTATTTCAATTATTCATGTCTTTCTGCCATGCCAAATTGAAAAGGTCTTTCTTTAGGACTGAGACTATGGCTTGCTTTGTTTGTGATGCTCAGAGTGCCAAGCTCAGTTCTCCACCCAAAATTCTTCATGAGCAAGTAGAATTGGAATGGATTCTACATGGAATTCAAAACTGGATGTCATTCATTAGGTTTCTTATTTAAATGGTTTCGTTCTGTAGAATTAAAACAGAAGTCTTAATAAAGTAGATTATTATTCACGAGCTTGTTCTTTTTTAAACTGCACTTTTTTTTTTTTTTTTTGGTGGAGTTGAGTGTAGATGAGAGTCAGGTAGTCATTTTCAGAATACCAGTGACAGAGAGTACAGGGTTTCTTAATATCTGACTTCCACTTAAATGAAAAGCTTCTATAATGATTTGCAAAAAAATGTTTTTTACCACAAATCCACTATCTGAATAGGCAGTCTGCCCCAGGGAATTTGCCTGCACACACCAGTGAAGTCCTGAGTTGTGCGCAGATCTTAATAAGTGTGCAGCTGCCGTAGGCATGTTAAGTTTGTTTTACCCGCGAGTACTAAGGAGTGTACTAAGTATCAGATGGTTAGATAGCTGTGTTTTAAATGCTTTATATTATATAGAATTCCTAAGTGGATTTTAAAATAAGTTTAAAAGATAGTTTAGGGATACTTGGGGAAATTGATTGGGGTTTTCAGATGGGCTAGGAATACATTCTTTCCTTTCCCCTTAATAAAATACTGGCCCCTGATGTCTGTGAATTTATTATCCAGTGTGTTCTCAGAAGTAGAGAAGATTTCAGTTAAGATCGTCTGTACTTTAAAAGTGAATCCGTATTTATGTTTAACATTAAAATTCTTTCTTGCTGAATGTGTTTTGTTTCTGTGTTCTAGGATTAATGACATCAAAAAAAGATAGTGCTTCAGAATCAACACTCTCATTGCCTCCTGGTGAAGAGTTGAAAACTGGAGCAGAGAAAGATGGTAATATAATTTACAACTTCTATTCTTAAAATTTAATGTACTGATGGAACTTTAAAACAATATAGTGATATAACTTATATGAGGCTAAATTTTAAAGTTTGTAAGGGAAGACTCAGTACAGTAAAAATTTATACTTGAAAATCCCCTAAACATCTCATAGTAAAGCGCACACACACACACACATATATATTTTTTGTATAAATTCCTGTGTTGTGATTCTTACGTACATGTAGTGAATTACAGGACTAGATGCAGAGAATAAAGTGAAATTCCATAGTGTAGATGGCTTGATAGAATTATTTAAAGTTACCTTTACAATTTATACTTGAAAATTGCTGAGAGTAGATGTTAAGCATTGTCACCACTCACACACACAAAAAATGAACTATGTGAGGTGATGGATGTGAATGTGTTATCTTGATCTTGTTAATCATTCCACTGTATCTTTTAATCATAGTATTGTACACTTTATATACAATTATATTTATCAATTATTACTCAATAAACTTGAAATAGATAAAAAATTAAGTTGTCTTTAGCTGTCAAATCACTGGGTGAATAGAGCATGAATAGAAAATTCAAAAATATTCCTGCTTGCCTTTAGGTTAACTCAGAACATTTTAAATTAAGCTTTTGTTACCGTAAAAATAGATTAGTCATGTTTTTTTATATAAATAAGTTGTGATTCTACTAACTCATCTCAGTGAGAGGCGAGAGACAGTGGTGGTTAGAATAGGTAATTGGTCTAAATTGATTACATGACAACACTTTTCTATACAAGATTGTCATACTATGGTGTGGATCCTTTGGATCCTTAAAATTGCTTGGGCTCTAAAATCTTGTGTGTATGAACTACAATGTATTTTGATGAAATCAGGCATTTAACTCAACACTAAGATAATCCACAATGGAAGAAGCTGAATGGAGGATTTACCTGGACAAGCATCTAATTAATTCACTGCTTGTTTTCCACCCTTTGATGTATTCCTTTCCTTTACTGTTGTTTTAGTTCCCCTGATTGGATCCATCAGCAGCTCCTCCTCTATATCTTCTTTGGAGCACAAACAGAGCCTCTCCAAGAAACTGAATGCACGTGGCAATAACAAGAAGACAATGAGCAAAAGCCCTTCTCTCTCGTCTAGAGCCAGTGCTGGTATCTATGGCTTTTTCAACCAGGCTTTCTTGGTGTTTTTTATCTTGGTTTGTTTGTAAGTAGATTTGCTCTTTTTAAACGTGTAGAAGGAACCCTTTACTTCAGTCAGATTGAGCTACTTTCCCCTTTCCTGTCTTTCTCCCAGCCCTCACCCCTCTCCTCTCTGTCAGCACACCCTGGATCTCTCTGCCTTTCTCCTCACGCTCCTGCCATTTTCCCTTGTCTGGATTTACTTCTTCTGGTCCTTCTGTATCTAAGGACTCCAGCGTCTGTAAGGTTCCTCTTAGAACTTTATGACAGATCCTCAGATACTTGGAAACTGTACAATCTCTTCTCTTTCTTTATGTATCTCTTTTCTAATCTAAACCTAATATTAATAATTAACATGTCAATATGCATTATTTATTATTTCATATCTATTAAAGGCATTTTGCATATCTTATTTCACTTAATTCTCAAAATGAATGAACTATCATGACCACCTTCACTTTATGAATGAGGAAACTGAGGCTTAGGGAGGTCAGGTATTGGTGCATGATGGCAGTTTCTAAGTGCACACCTGGGCTACACCCACAGGTGTGTCTGATGCTTCTCTGCTATTGTTAAACTCCACCTCTGTCTCAAGTACCTTCAGCTCCTCCTTGTGCTTTAGGGTCCTTAGGACCCTCCCGGCTGGCTGGTAGAGAGCTGAAGCTCTGCCTCTTAGTACAAGTCCAGCCTGAGGCTGCTCATGCAATTTTGGTGACCACACTGTATCATTGGCTCAAATAGAGCCGAAAGCTAAGTTTCTTCATTTTATGGCTCGACGTAGGACTTTACATTTATTTTCATTTAATTTAATGGTAGAATTTTTATCCCTCTGAGTTTTGTTTTTTACATCTTGCATGTAGCTTTTCACACACTTTAGAGTTATCTTCTTATTTAAAAAAGCATGCTTTCTCTATTTTTAGTCAAGTCATTGTCTAAAACTGTGTAGGAGAGGTTGACAATGATAACCTGTTTAGCTCGCTGTGAAGCCTGCATGATCATCCCATTCAATCCACATTTCTTCAGTTATGTTTAAGCATATAGAAAACACTTTTTCTTGTTGGAATCAACACATGAATACTGAATTTACTGCAGTTCACTTATTTGCCTACGGGCTTCCCTGGTAGCTCAAATGGTAAAAAGAATCCGCCTGCTATGCGGGAGACCTGGGTTTGATATCTGGGTTGGGAAGATCCCCTGGAGAAGGGAAAGGCTATCCACGCCATATTCTGGCCAGGAGAATTCCATGTACTGTATGGAATTGGGGTTGCAAAGAGTCGAACACGACTGAGAGACTTTCACTTTCTTTCACTTTATATGCCTACTACATAGAAAAGAAATCAGGTCATTTTAACATAACTTGTTTTTAATAAGTCTCATAGTAATTACTAGATCCTTTTTCTAATACTTTTAATACTTGTGCTGAATCAGTATTTTATTGTGAAAAATGTTCAGGACAGGATTTTCTTAAAGATATTTTATTGTATGGGGGAAAAAACAAAAAAAATCCATGATAGTAACATTGATGTAATAAATGTAACAGTTCTCCGAAAGTGGAAAACCGGGAAATTTTGCTTGAATATCTATTTTCTGAATATATTCCCCTTCCCCTGAAACCAGTTTCTCTTTAATGCTGTGAGGAACAGAGGTGAGACAATGCAGTGATGTAGCAATCCTGTTTGTCCTCATTTTAATTACATTTTAAGGCCTTCTTCATTTGGAATTTAGGCTTTGAACAGTGACTTGATTTTAAAATTTATGTATGGGTATGGAATTGTCTTTTTTACATTTTATATAAAGTAGTTCTAGTGTGCCTTCTTATTAACATTTTTTTCTTTTTATAAATTTGAGGGGTTTGTAAGTTTAAATAATAGAGATGAAAAGAGTTATCAGAGTAAGAAAGAGGTCCTTTTAAAACGGGAGGGAGAGAGAATGGGTCACATGTGAGAGAAAGTCCATATTCCAAACCCCAAAATATTTCCTTAAATTTTTTTTTAGATTGAGTGATTTGCATTTGGGGAGGTGTGAATGGCAGAGAGTGGACATTATTGGAAGTTAAGGACAAAATATTAAAGAGAAAGAGGAGCGGAAAGGAGGGGTTGGGGGATGGGGAGGTCGGGGAGGAAGTCTGTGAACTCAGCCCCGCTGTGTCCCACGTTGAGCTCATTGTCTTCATCCATTGTCTGCAGACAAATCCAGTGTCTGGGTTTTAAGTCAGGTGTGCCACCTACTCCCTGTGAACACCATGTCTTCATTGATTCCCGAGTTTGTATCTTGTCTATGATTATAATTCTCATGATAAGCACTTTGTAAACTGTGAAGTGCTTGGGAAATGTTAGTTATTTTGAGAGCCTAGGACTTCTTAGTATACAGTTGATCTAGACCTTCCTTCTCCCCGGGTTTGTGGGAAACTGGAAGGCTGTCATCTGAGAAGGGCTAGGGAACCCTCTGTGAGGGTACTGGATACAGGGCAAGTCAGGCTGTGAACATGTTTTTAGTTTCTCCCTGTTCACAGCCTGACTTGCCTTGTATCCAGTACCCTCACAGAGGGTTCCCTAGCCCTTCTCAGATGACAGCTTTCCAGTCTGTTTTTTGGACTGATGGGAGAAGCCTCAGACGTCCACCTGTCCTCTGTTACAACTGAGCAGCTTTCTAGGTAGTGTTGCTCTAGAACGTCTGATGTTCAGTAGTGTGCACTTGAGGGTTTAGGTTTGAATCAAGGTCTGAGGGGAGGTGGTGTGTGCTTTTGTTTCTAATAAGGAAATCAGTTTGTGGTTAATTGGAACCTTATAGCAGTTCCACTTTTAAATTACATTTGTGTATGTATTGTTTACACCAAGTCCCACTGAACTATTATGATTCTCTATTCTATTTACTAGAATAGAGATTGGTGGACTGCAGCCCATGGGCCAAATCCAACCTACCACCTGCTTTTGTAAATAAAGTTTTACTGGAACAACATTGTGTTTTTTGTCTCTGTCTGCTTTTGAGCTACAACAGCAAAGTTGAACAGTTGTGACAGAGTAGCATGGCTTGCAAAGCCTGAAGTATTTACTACATAGCCCTTTACAGAAAGGGTGTGCTGACCTCTGTTCTTGTAGAGAGTGCCCCCAGGAAGTCAGGATAAAGTTGATGCCTCACCAGGTGTCATGTGTAAGTTTCCAGAGCAATGATCATCTCAGGAAACCCTTCAAATTTCATTTGAGTAGCTTTCCTTCACATCTGAGAAACACAACTATAGATACTGTGTGTAAGGAAGAAAGCAGCATATATTGAAACCTCCAACTAACTAGACTGGTTAGAATACATGGTAATTTTTTGGCTTATGTGGTATTTGAGTTTCCCTTTGTTTTTTCTCTCTCTTCATGTCCCACCCCCTTCCCCAACCAATCCCCACACAGGTTTGAATTCCTCAGCAGCATCTGTAGCAAATAGTGGGCGCTGCGAAGGAGACCTCCGAATTGGAGACAGGGTGTTGGTGGCAGGCCAGAGAATTGGTGCCATTAAGTTCTTTGGGACAACAAACTTCGCTCCAGGTAACTCACCTGTACAGTCTTTGCTCAACTTGAATTCTTTAGAATACCAAAGGTTTAAGAATTTACATGTAAATAAAACGTAGAGTTCTGGATTAATAGTTCTTATGGATGGTCGCTCTGGCACAGAGCAAAATGCAAAATGTTGATTCAGATGCAGACTGTTTTCACGCAGGTCGATTATTTCTTATGAATTTTTCTTGCCAATTGTGTTTTAAATTGTCTAAAGTTAAAATCAGTTGTTACTCTCCAGTTTCACTCTCACTGATTGCCAAGTGTGCTAAATAACAGAGAAAACATTTTAGGATTAGATTTGTGCTAAGCACAATCTTTGAAATGAGTGGATAATGAGTTCGTTGCATATAGCTTTTAACAGAATGGCTTAGAGAGAAAAGCAAACAAAGAGATTCAAAGGGAGATGAAAAAGGTTTTGCACACCCTGGGACCTTAAAGATGCATGTTTGTGTATTTATATATTCATTCCAATCTAAACTTAATACTGCATTTCCTAAAGTGAAGATAATCTTTCTTTTGCATTTTTGGTGATTGTAATTTCAAATAGAAGCCAGTTGAATAAAACATTTGTATTTTTAAATAGCAATATGCTGTGTTGACACATGGTGGCATTGCAGGATTTTTTAGGAAAAGGTTACTGAGAACATTGATTTTTTTAAAAACGTGTATAGCCTTCTGTCAGGAACTCTGAAAGATCTGAGATTTTACCCTATTTGCAAGATGAATGACCACAGTTCCATTGATGCTGGCAGAAGATGGTAGACTCCTGGGTCAGAGACAGAGAACCTCAGTGCTCTCATCAATAGTGGTGGCTAGAGTGGCAACATTTTCTTCTGTTGATTTCCTGGGCCCCAGTTCCCAGAGAGTAAGATAGGGAGGAGGGCCAGGCGACCCCAGTACACCCAGGAGTTTGTGCTGCAGGAGAGGAGCCCCAGGCTTAAGCAATCTGAACCTTTATAGAGACAGTAAGTATACCTGTCCTCTTGTCAGGGGAGGCCGTCTCCATCTCCCAAGGCTGTCTTCTCTACAAACATCTGTAGACACATGGTCAGCACCTCTCTCCATAAGACATGGACAGAGAATGGTCTCCTAGCACATTCTCGTTTCATTAGTACAATTTATAATTGCAGTCCAGTTACTAATTGATTGGGGATGGGCTGTATGTTTTATAATTCATGTCCCTCGAAATAGTAGTAGTAACTGAGGTAGTAACTTAGGTAGTAACTGAGATTAGTTAGAATGTTCTTAATATGGTTCTCAAATAAAAATTTAGAAATCCCAAAGGTAGTTTATATTTCCACAGTCACCATGTCTTCTCAGTTTCCTTTCTCTGGTTTTGTTAAACAAGGCTTGAATGGTTTGATTCATTTGGACACGATTGTTCTTAGGTTGACTTTTAAGTTTTGAACTCCTAGTAAAGAGCATTTAGGGCTTCCCAGGTGGGACAGTGGTAAATAATCCATCTGCCAATGCAGGAGATGCAAAAGACAGGGGTTAGATCCCTGGGTCAGGAAGATCCCCTGGAGTAGGAAATGGTAGCCCACTCCATTATTCTGGCTCTTCCAGTGGAAGAGCCTGGTGGGCTACAGTTTTCCATGGGTTGCAAAAGGTGGACACGACTGAGTGACTGAGCACACACAGAACACTTAGAAATTTGAAAAGAGCCTGGTGGGCTACAGTTTTCCATGGGTTGCAAAAGGTGGACACGACTGAGTGACTGAGCACACACAGAACACTTAGAAATTTGAAAAGTAATGATCAGATATTGGACTTGAGTTTGAGCAAACTCTGGGAGATACTGGAGGACAGAGAAGCCTGGTGTGCTGCAGTCCATGAGGTGGCAAAGAATTGGACACGACTTAGCGACTGTACAACAAATAAACAGTATGAAAACTGGAGATTTTTTGTTAAAGTCCTTCTGCCCTGTCAGAAAGTAGTAGGATATATTTCTTGTGGCCTCAAAATGTAGATCAGTCAGTTCTATAGAACTTTCTACCTCTGAAAGAAAGGTGCTGGTTGCGTGGGGCGATGTCCATCCTCACCACTGCTAGGCAGTGTGTGAGTCACGCTTGTTAACACTTGCTGTGATGCCTTCCTGCTGTGTGCTGTATACTTGCAAGAGGTATACACTACATACTTCTAGTGGTATGTAGTGATTGGTATATTAAAACGGGAAAATGAACAAATTATATAGGAAAGCATCAAAGGCAGGAGGATATAAAACTTGGAAAATTGTAACTGTGGCACTCAGAAATAACAACGGCAACCAGAATAACCTGGTTTAATGACATTCAGAAATGCAGTGCCCGGCATTAGTATGGCCAAGCAGTAGGTCTGTATACGTCTCATTGGACCTGTGCAGAGTAGGTTGTTTCAGTATAGAAGACTATCACATGCCTTATACTATTCTTTCCAGTTCAAACTCCAATATCGGGAATCGACTCAAGTGTCATCATTTTGAATATAAGAGGAAAAAAAAGTTAAGAACTTCTGGATTGTCATTTTAGAGGTTATATAATTGACTCTCTGCATTATTAATCTGAAGGAAACAATATTCCGTATTTTGTCATTTGTAGGAAATTTCTCAATATCCATACCTTTATTTGATACTGCTTCTGAGAGACCAAATAAAATCATTATTGTATTCTCCTTTTAAATAAGAAATGAATGGACTGTCGGGTACGTTTAACTAATCTGGAGGTACCTTCATCCAGAGGCAGTACTCTAGGAGTCTATGTCCATTTATTTAATATTTGCCACACTAAAAGCAACCTCACTGTTTTAATTGTATGCTCTCTGGAAAAGGAAATCCCATTACTCTCCTCAGAGTGCCCTTTTAAATACTTGAAAGCCTTTTAGAAAATTCTTCCTATTAGCTAACCTAAATCTTTTAGGTTAAAAATGATTTTTTTTGTCCCATCTTGGGTGGGGAAAAAAATGAAAGAAAAAGAGTCACCATGAAGTCTAGCCATTTTCCATATCATTTTTGTCCCTCTTTAATTATTTAAGAACTGTTTGTGGTATTCTCATGTTGGGAGAGTGAAATGAAAAGACCATGTTCTTTTATGACTTATGCGTCTCAATATCACGCTCCATTGTTCCCATCTCAGACTGTATTACCAAGTTAAGGACAGTTTCTTATTGTAGCTTTTAGATATATTTTGGTCAAACACTACTTGCATAATAGCTAATCCTTGCCAAATTTGTGTTTGTGCGTTTTGTCTTCCTTAATGTACAACTCTGCAATTATGCTTGTGAAATGTTTTTCTGGTTCATTTCTGAAACTTTCAAATTTTGTTTTATAATTTTATTGTTTGAAGGCTTAATGATCACAATGATCTTCCATCACTTTGGTCATATGTGAGAATGTTAAGCCATCTAGACTGTGGGTTTGTGTAATAACATAACAGTTTTGGATAAAGTACAGATGCTTTTAAAATCCAGTATTCTTGTTCTAGGATATTGGTACGGGATAGAGCTTGAGAAACCCCATGGCAAGAATGATGGTTCAGTTGGAGGTGTGCAGTATTTTAGTTGTTCCCCAAGATATGGAATATTTGCTCCCCCATCCAGGGTTCAAAGGTGAGAAAAAATGAAATTTACATTATTAACAAGAACTTTTTGTAATGCGCAGTGAGTTAGAGTCATTAATTCTGTATGAAAGATATGCACTAACTACAGACTATGTCTTCTTTCAACGGGTTAACCAACCACCTTCTTCAGAGGGTAGGCTCATGGTAGCTAAATTTGCTTTGCTGAGGATTTGCAGTTTTAAAAACCTCCTTTATTCCTCATTTGCAAACCCTATGAGTATGTGTAGGCTATTAGGAGTGGTGTTTGCTGCTCAGAACAGTGAGAGCAGCAAGCTTAATCTGTCATGCAAACAAAAGTGAAAATGCTCTCTGATTGCTTCAGTCACATCCTAACTACATTAAATTTCCTGCCAGCAGGCACCCCATTCATTCTCCTACAAACCTAATGGAAGCAAAATGGCTTTTTCCTGATTTCTTTAGTTTTCAAAAATAGATAGGCAGTACATCTTTGGGGGGAAGTGAAGCTTCAAGTATTTATATATTATATACCTCCTCGGTGTTTCTTCTGAAGATAGTACACTTTTGCTCCAGCTCACTCTGGCTTTTAAAAAATAAGTTGAGCAGAAACAAGTCCTTATGAAATTCCAGGTACACTGTGTGAAATGACTTAATGTGCTGAAAGAAGTTGGCTGGATATCTTTAAATAGGCAGTAACACGTATGGTACAATCACATTCATGAGACTAGACCTGCCATCTCAACCTGCAAGTCCTGTCTCATCCCCTTCCAACTGGACTGTGTGACTGCCTCCTGGCAAATTTAACAGTTTTCATATCCATTTTCTTTCTCATTTTTTAAAATTGAATAGTTACATATAATTTTTGTATTCCTTTCCTTCTTCTATGATGTACTTGATATAACCCTTTTCTTGATATTTATGATTTTATAACATTTAACTTGTAATGCTTTGCAGTTATAAGTTAACTGCAAAGAACTTGACTAAGTACCCTCAGTTAAATGTTTTGTTTGATTCTAATACATATTTAGTCAGGTAAACTAGAAAAGAATAACTGCCGATGGTCCCTGACTTACAGTGGTTCAGCTTACAATTTTTAGACTTTATGATGGTGCAAAAGTGGTAAGAATTCAGTAGAAACTGTACTTCAGATTTTGAATTTTCATCTTTCCCTGGGCTAGCTGTACATAGTATGATACAGTCTCATGAGGCTGGGCAGGGCAGCAGCTGCAGCTCCCAGTCAGCCCTGTGATCATGAAGGTGAACAACCCAGGCACCTACGACCCTTCTGTACCCACACAACCGTTCTGTTTCTCACTTTAAGTACAGTATTCAATAACTTAAATGAGACATTCAATGCTTGATTGTAAAGTAGGCTTGGTGTTAGATGGTTTTGCCAGGGTGTAGACTCATGACA
Source organism: Bos mutus (assembly GCF_027580195.1). Lineage (NCBI taxonomy): Eukaryota > Metazoa > Chordata > Mammalia > Artiodactyla > Bovidae > Bos > Bos mutus. The sequence continues at coordinate 36,080,214 of NC_091627.1, forward strand.
GTGTTCTGAGCATGTTTAAGGTTGACTAGGCTAGGTGATGGTGTCCAGCAGGTTAGATGTATCAAATGCATTTCAACTCAAGATGGGTTCGTCGGGACATAACCCCATAGTAAGCTGAGGAGGATCTCTACAAACATTTACTGAGCATTTAATGAGTGGTGGGCTCTGTACCATGTACTTCATCAATTTCCCCCAGACCTATGAGATATAAGGTATTACGATTATTCCTATTTTGCAGGTAAAGAAAAGTTTCACGAGATACAGTAACTGCTAAAGTCATGTAGCTGGTGTAGGGGATGAAAAACTTGTCCCATACCATCTTATGTTCACTAACTGGAGGGGACGGAGTCTGTGAATTAAACTGACAACAGATAAACAGAAGAAAAGGCATAGCATTTATTAAATGTTAACTTTACATGCATGGGGGAATCACAGAAAGTGATGAAAGCCCGAAGAAATGGTGACATTGGAGAATTTATAGACCATCTTAATGGGGGAAGGGAAGGGGGGCGGAAAGGCCGCTTATGGGAGAGCAGATGATGTTAGGGAAGATCAGTGGGCCTTTAGGAAAGTGGATGGGGATGTGATAGTCTGTGACAGTGTCTGTCTGGGTGTGGTGTTAACTCCCCATCTCCTCTCCTGTGATGCAAGTCAATCTTCCATGCTTGATGAAATTCTGGGGAGGGGATTTATGACAATTGAGTTCTTCTTTGGGAAGATCTGTTTTAGGCAGATAACGGGAATTCAGAGAAAGCCTCTTTTTGTAATTGTTTATTCTCGAATGTCTTTAGCTCAAAATAATCCCTTGTGCTAGAGCAGCCTGTTTGGGGTAAGGTATTTTGATCTCCCACACTAGTTAATGGTGGAGCTGGACTCAGCCCAGGTTTGTTTCTTTGCTTTTTCCTAAGCCCTTGCTTTTAGACAGTTTGCAGGGGGGCTTTTGGTAGTTATTTTATAAATAAAGAAAAAGAGGCAGTAGCTGATGGCACTTAGATGTGCTGGCACTATTTTAAGTGCTTTATATGTATCGTTTAGTCTTCTGTAGCAATCCTGTGTGTCAGGTACCATAACTATCCCTATTTCACAAGCGGGAAAATAAGGCACAGAGAGATTAAGTGAGGTGCGCAATTGTGCCCAGGGCCCAAGTGAAGATTTGAGCCCAAAGAGTTTAGTGTAAGAATCTGTGCTCTTAACCATTATCCTGTTATGGTTAAAAGAGGCTCAATGACTTTCTTCAGGACCTATATCTTATAAGTGATTGATTTGGGAATAAAATCCATACTGAGTCACCAGTCAGTCTTCTGGGTTCTTATATTACTTTGAACAAATCTTCATTAACATATTGCTACAGTCTCTTAAAAGTTTGCTTTGTCTCCTAGTCATGAGGACTGGGCTTCTCTGTTTCCTATTTGACTACCCGAGGAATATAGTTTGGCATATTGTGCACGCAGTAAATATTGACCAGCTTTCATTCAGTGTCTTTTATGCTGTAACAGCTTTCTTCCCTGTTATATTGTGAAGCCACTTTCTCCAAGTTTTAACTTCTTTTTCTTGCTTTGTTTATAGAACACACATTTTTTGCTTTCTTTCTTTTTTTTGGCATCTATTTGGTCTTCTTTAAGGTGATTCATTTAAAAGCAGCCCCCTCGTCTTAGACGAAGCACGGCTCTCTCTAAATGAACTGCTGTCTCCAACCAGCTGTCTTCCTGTCATCTTCTGATTGTCTCATTCATCATCATCAAATACTATTAAGTGTCTTTTAGCACTTTGTGCTGTGCTCGGCATTCTATAAGCGAATAAAACAGACATGATGCCTGATTTTGAGGAGTTTCTAATTTAAACCAGCTTGGGAGCTCTTTAACAATCACACTGATCTTCATGAAGGGACTCCTGAGAACAGTTGTTAATCACATAGTGACCAATCACAACCCTCACCTTGCATCACTCTCCTCCCCAGATTGTTGTTGGCCTTTTTTTCCTTAAAAAAAAAAAAAACATTTCCATTAAAAAAATGTGCCCCTGTCCCAGAATCTTTGCACATATTACTTGCTTTGCTTGTATGGCTTTCTACTATCACCCAACTATCGTCTAGCTAATTCCTTTTCTTCTATCAACATATATAAAAGCCAGTATTTCTTTAGAGAAATTCTGAGACTCAGTGACTAGATCTAATCTCTCTCTCTCTTTTTTTTTTTTGCTCAAGTGGTTTTTATCAGCATAGTATTAATTTTCTTATTCTTAGTTCATACCATTAGGTACTTCTTACTAATGAACTGATCACTTTTAGAATTAAGTTTTCAACTCTCCATCACAACTAAATTCAAGTATCTGTCTGCTTCATCAAGTCATATTCTTTGCATTCATTAGTCTTTCATTGATTGCTCTGTGTTATGTATCATGTAAAGATGATGCACGTGGATTGCAAGATGAAGTTACAATTAATGCAAGAGTTGCAGGATTTCTTTATGGTAACAAAGTGTGCTGCAACAAGTGATGGATAGAATGAAGACTTTTCTGGTTTAGGCCAGTAAACAGTTGAAAGAAAATGAGACTGTTATAGGATTGGCTTTTTAAAAATAAAGAATGATTTGAATATAAAAAAAATAGACCTGTAAAGAATATGTCCTTTATGATTGTGCTTAGAGTCAAGTATAACATAAAAGATGTTGGTTTTATAAGAAGAATCACATATATACACAGACTCAGCTGATGTATTTTTTCAATATAAAAATGTAATGTTTTTATAATTATAACCTAACATTTGTTATATTTAACGTAAAATAAATTTTCACTGTTTTTAGTTCCATCTTTGAAAATAAAGCTCCAAAGTTGGGCCCCTATTTGAAATGAATTCACTTGAAGCTGACTTTCTCTGTACTTGCTATCCTTATATAACAAGGACCTCTTCCGTCTGATTAGTGCCTGTCTCTGGTGCTAAATTGAAATTCACTTCTGGCTTATTAATAAATACTCAGTAAATGCTTGTCCAGCGAGTAAAACAAGAAATGACCATTGAATACATGTATATGTATGACTGAGTCCCTTCACTGTCCACCTGAGACTATCATAGCATTGTCAGTTGACTGTACCCCAATATAAATCAAAAAGTTAAAAAAAAATATAGCCATTGTTGTGAAACTCTCAGTTAAGTGCCAGTCTTAAATATGAAGACCAGCTGCTTCTACTTAGATTTGCATTCCTTCTTTTATTCACAGGGTAACAGATTCCCTGGATACTCTTTCAGAAATTTCTTCAAATAAACAGAATCATTCTTATCCTGGTAAGATTATGATTTTGTGTTCCTAGTAACTGTTTCTTTTCTTTTCCTTTATTGAACTTTTTTTTAAATTGTAAAGTGTATGTGTATATAGAAGAATGTATGAAATATATTTGTATAGCTATGTAATCATAAAGTGATATCTATTACCCACCCCATGGTCAAAGATGATTACCTGTATGTCCTGAGTATTGCCCAGTCTCATCTGCCTCCCTTTTTCATATACCCTGTCTCCAGGCTATGTATCTTGCATTGAATGTTGATTATTCCCTTGATTGTTTTTAATGTCTATCCATCATATATAGATGGCAGTGAATAATGTATGTTTAGTTTTGATTGTTGTTTACTATGTTGTGTAGAGGTGATGGTGGTTTAATTGCTAAGTCATGTCCAACTCTTTGTGACCCCATGGACTATAGCCTGCCAGCCTCCTCTGTTCATGGGATTCTCCAGGCAAGAATCCTGGAGTATGTTGCCATTCCCTTCTCCAGGGGATCTTTCTGACCCAGGGATCGAACCCAGGTCTCCCACATTGCAGGCAGATTCTTTACCATCTGAGCCGTCTGGGAAGTCATGCTATGTGATGTTCCATTAAAATATATTGTGCTTGTTTGCTAAGTCACTTTAGTCGTGTCTGACTCATTGTGACCCTATGGACTGTAGCCTGCCAGACTCCTCTGTCCATGGGGCAAGAATACTGGAGTGGGTTGCCATGCCTTCCTCCAGGGGATTGTCCCAACCCAGGGATTGAACCCACGTCTCTTATGTCTCCTGCATCGGCAGGCAGGTTCTTTACCTACCACTAGCACCATCTGAGAAGCCCTAAAATACATTATCCATTCTATATTTGAGTTATATCCTGTTTTTGACTATTCAGAAGCTATGCCATTGTACACATTTACAAAAGTTCCTCTAGGATTGCCAGGCATGGGATATCCCTATCTTCAGCCTTCCTAGTGTGTCAGACTGTCCACATGGGAATGGATGAGAGTCTCTGTCACTCCTCACCTCAGCAACAGTAGTCCCGTTTGATTTAGAAGTCTTTGCCCATCTGGAGAAGGCAATGTCGACCAGTGTTCTTGCCTGGAGAATCCCAGGGACGGGGAAGCCTGGTGGGCCGCCGTCTATGAGATCGCACAGAGTCGGACACGACTGAAGCGACGCAGCAGCAGCAACAGCAGCAGCCCATCTGAAGGATGCAAACGGCATCTCCTTGTGGTTTCAATTTTCGGTTTTCAGATTACAAATGAAGTTGAGCCCGCTTCCATGTTGATGGACCACATACATTGCCTTGTTTATGACATACCTGTTCAGGTCTTCTGCTCATTATTTTTTTTGGGGGGGGAGGGGTTGGTTTGTTTTTATCTTATTAATTTGTAGGTTTCTTTATATATTTTGGGCACTAATATTTTGTCAGTTTTGTTTGTTGCAAGTATCTTTCTCCTTTTTTTGCCTTGTCTTTTGTCCCCTTTCCTTCCCTTTTTTGATGTCTTTTGATGGGCAGAAGCTTTTAATTTTTAAGTAGTCAAAATAGCAAACTTATGTTTTTCCTTATTTTGTGACTTGGCTTTTCATTGTCTTAACAGTGTCTGTCATAGAGCAGAAGTTTTTAATTCTAATGAAGTCCAAGTTATCAGTTTTTTCTTTCATGACTAGTGCTTTTGGTTTTGTATTGAAAATGTCTTCACCAAACCCAAGGTTACCCTAATTTTCTCCTATCTTCTAGAAGTTTTATAGTTTTGTGTCTTACATTTATATCTGTGATTCATTGAGTTAATTTTTGTGAAAGGTGTAAGTCTATGTCTAGATTCTTTTTTTTTTTGGATGCAAATGTTGGTTGGTCCAGCATATTTGTTGACGAGACTATCTTTTCTCTGTTGAATTGCCTTTGCTCTTTTGTCAAAGAGCAGTTGACTGTTTGTGTGAGTCTATTTCTGGGCCCTTTATTCTGTTCTGTTGATCTGTTTGTCTTTTTCTTTGCTAATACCACATTGTCTTGATTACTGTAGCTTTATAGAAATTCTTCAGTTGTAGTAATAGACTCTGATCATCTTCCTCAATTTAGTGTTGGTTATTCTGGGCTTTTTGCCTTTCTATGTAAACATTGCAAATGGTTTGTTGATGGCTACAAAATAATTTGCTGGTATTTTCATTGGGATTGCATTGAATGTATAGATGAAATTGCAAAGAACTGATGGCTTAACAGTATTGAATTTTCCTACCCATTGATATATTTAGATCTTTGCTTTCTTTCATCAGTTTTATAGTTTTCCTAATGTAGATTTTTATATGCATTTTATTATATTTATACCAACATGGTTCTTCCATTTTGGTGTTAATGTCAGTGGTATTGCTTTATAGTAATTCTCTTTATCTTGTATCAGCCTCTTGTGGTTAAGTATTTGTCTAAAAACTTTTTTTCTAGCCATTGCCTTAATCTTTCTATGTCTTCATGTTTTTGGAATATCTTCTAAATAGAATATAACTGGATTTTACTTAAAAAAAAAAAGACAATCTTTGTCTCTTAATCTGAGAGTTTTATCTATTTGCATTCATTGTATAACTAATATATTTGGATATGTTATTTATTTTTTTCTAATATTTCAACTTTTTTGTCCTTAAATGTTTTCCTCTCTTGACTTCATTCTGTTTATATTCCTACCCTCTATTTTTCTCGTTTTGTTTTCTACTTGTATAAAAGTTATGCTCTATAAATATGCTTCATAGTAATTACTGTAGGTACTTTGACATACATGCTTAACAAAGCCTAAAGTAGATTATTATGTTTACTCTTTTCCAAATAATAGAAAATCCTTATAAATTGAGTTATTCTGTTTCTACTTTATTTTCCTCACAAATTTCACATTATTATAATAGTTTTTATATAATTGATATTTATTTAATTTGCTTATACATATTTACCAATATCTTCAATCATAAATCCTCTGAATTTCCTCTTGAAATCGTTTTGTTTTTAACTCATTTGTATTCTTAAAAATTTCTTTAAGAAAAGGTCTATTGGTAGCAAATGCTCTCAGTTTTTAACTGTCTTTCCTAATGATAGTTTTACCAGGTAAAAGTAAAAATTGATGGAATTTTTAGTTTGAAAGCTGTTTTCTCCCTGCACATTGACATTATCATTCTTCTGTTTTCTGTCTTCTGTCAGTGTTTTGAGGAGTCAGTTATGAGTCTGTCTAATCTGTACCATTGTAGGTGGTTTCACTTCAGTCAGTCACTCAGTCATGTCTGACTCTTTGTGACCCCACGGACTGCAGCATGCCAGGCCTCCCTGTCCATCACCAACTCCCGGAGCTTACTCAAACTCATGTCCATCGAGTCGGTGATGCCATCCAACCATCTCATCCTCTGTTGTCCTCTTCTCCTCCCGCCTTCAATCTTTCCCAGCATCAGGGTCTTTTCCACTGAGTCAGGTCTTCGCATCAGGTGGCTACAGTATTGGAGCTTCAGCTTCAGCTTCAGCATCAGTCCTTCCAATGAATATTCAGGATTGATCTCCTTTAGGATGGACTGGTTGGATCTCCTTGCAGTCCAAGGGACTCTCAAGAGTCTTTTCCAGCACCACAGTTCAGAAGCATTAATTCTTCGGCACTCAGTTTTCTTTATAGTCCAACTCTCACATCCATCCATACATGACTACTGGAAAAACCATAGCTTTGACTCTACTGACCTTTGTTGGCAAAGTAATGTCTCTTCTTTTCAATATGCTGTCAAAGTTGATCATTGCTTTTCTTCCAAGGAGCAGAATCTTTTAATTCATGGCTGCAGTCACCATCTGCAGTGACTTTGGAGCCCAAGAAAATAAAGTCTGTCTCTGTTTCTGTTGTTTCCCCATCTATTTGCCATGAAGTGATGGTAGATGTTTTATCTTCGCTTTTTGACTGCTTTTTAAGATCCTTTCTGTTTGCTTTATTTTGTACAGTTTTACTCTGATTGTGTCTAGGTGGAGACTTCCCTTTGTTTATTCTGTTTGGCATCTTGGGTCCTCCTGGATCTGGGAGTTAGTATCTTTGATTTACTCTGTAAAATTGTTCATATTCTGAAAATATTTCTTTCTTCATGCTCTTTATTATGTCCTTCTGAAACTCTGATGAGTAGGATAGTCCAGTTTTTCACTTTTCCATGCCTAGTTTATATTTCTCAGAACTTTCTCTCTCTTGACTGTATTCTGGATATTTTCAGAGTTACCTTTCTGTTTCTTTCTTCTGCTGTGCTTATACTACTGCCTAATTCAGCCACAAAGGTTTTTAATTATAAATTTTTCATTTGTTTTCTTTTTGTAAGTCTGTATGGTTGTTACTTATTGTCACTTATTATTTTCCTTTTTTTCCAAGATTTTTTCTTTTATGTTATTAAGCATTTTAAATATTATTACCTTTTATGTTTAATATTTCAATATCTGAAATCTTTGTGAGTCTGATTCTGCCATCTATTTCTGTTGAGCCTAACTTGTGGCACTTTCTTTCCTTGTGAGTTTTGTAATTTATTGTGAAATACTTATTTTACCTACTTAGAATTTAATATATGGAAATTCTCTGAAGCCTGGGTTGATGCCTCTCAAGAAGATTATACAGGCATATCTTGTTTTATTGTGCTTTGCTTTTTTTGTGCTTTTCAGATATTATTTATATATGTGTATATATATATATTTTACAAATAGAAGGTTTGTGGTAACCTGCCTTGAGCAACTCTCTCAGCATCATTTTTCAAACAGCATTGTGCTTACTTTATGTCTCTGGGTTGCATTTTAACCCAGAGACAGGGGTTAAATTTGAAGTTTTAAACTTTTTTAACATTAATTTTTTTTAAGTTTCATTTTTGGCTGTGCTGGTCTTTGCTGCTACACAGGCATATCTCTAGTTGTGGCAGACGGGGGCTTCCCATTGTGGTGGCTTCTCCTGCTGTAGAGCTCAGGCTCTAGGCTGCGTGGGCTTCAGAGGTTGCAGCACATAGGCTCCCAGGTTCTAGAGCACAGGCTCAATAGTTGTGGTACATGGGCTTAGTTGCTACGTAACATGTGGCAGCTTCCCAGACCAGGTATTAAACCCATGTTTCCTGCATTGGCAGGCTGATTCTTTACTACAGAGCCACCAGGGAAGCCCCAGACTTTTTTGTTATTATGATATTTTTTGTGGTGGATCTGCGATCAGTAATCTTTGACATTGTTTTGAGGCATGGTGAACCTCGTTCATATAAAACGGCAAACCTGATCAATAAATCAACAAAGGTCCGTCTAGTCAAAGCTATGGTTTTCCCAGTAGTCATGTATGGATGTGAGAGTTGTACTATAAAGAAAGCTGAGTGCCAAAGAATTGATGCTTTTGAACTGTGGTGTTGGAGAAGACTCTTGAGAGTCCCTTGGACTGCAAGGAGATCCAACCAGTCAATCCTAAAGGAGATCAGTCCTGAATATTCATTGAAAGGACAGATGCTGAAGCTGGAACGCCAATACTTTGGCCACCTGATGTGAAGAACTGACTCATTTGAAAAGACCCTGATGCTGGGAAAGATTGAAGGTGGGAGGAGAAGGGGACGACAGAGGATGAGATGGTTGGATGGCATCACCGACTCAATGCTCATGAGTTTGAGTAAACTCTGAGAGTTGGTGATGGACAGGGAAGTCTGGCGTGCTGCAGTCCATGGGGTCACAAAAAGTCGGATACAACTGAAACGACTGAACTGAACTGAATCGATACATGTTGTTGTTCTGACTTGCTCCACAACTGGCTGTTACTCCATCTCGTTCCCCCTTCTTGGGCCTCCCCATCCCCTGAAAACCAACAGTATTGAAAGTAGGACAATTAAGAACCCTACAACGGCCTCTGAGTGTTCAAGGGAAAGGAAAAGTCTCATGTCTCCCACTTTAAATCAAAGGTTGGAAATGATTACAGTTAGTGGGGAAGGCACGTCAAAAGCAGAGATAGGTCAGAAGCTGGCCTTTTGTACCAACGGTTAGCCGTGTTGTGACTGCAGAGGAAAAGTTCTTGATGGAAACTAGAAGTGCTACTTCAGAGAGCACACAGATGGTAAGAAACAACCTTATTGCTGATGCAGAGAAAGGTTTAATGGTCTGGAGAGATCAAAGCAGCCACAACATTCCCCGAAGCCGAAACCTAATCCAGAGCAAGGCCCTAACTCTCTTCAATTCTGTGAAGGCCGCAAGAGGTGAGGAAGCTGCAGAAGAAAAGATTTGAAGTCAGAAGAGGTTTGTTTATAAGGTCTAAGGAAAGAAGCCATTTCCATAAGATCAAAGCACAAAGTGAAGCAGCCAGCGCTGATGTAGACGCTGAAGCAAGTTACCCAGAAGATCTGGCTAGCTCATTAATGAAAGTGGCTCCACTAAACAGTGGGTTTTCAATGTAGACATGGGTACATATGTGTGCTCAGTCGTGTCCAACTCTTTGCAACCCCATGGACTGTAGCCCACCAGGCTGCTCTGTCCATGGGATTTTTCCAGGGAAGAATACTGGAGTGGATTGCCATTTCCTCCTCCAGGGGACCTTTCCGACCCAGGGATCAAACCCATGTCTCCTACATTGGCAGGAGGATTCTTTACACTGAGCCACCTGGGAATCCCTCAATGTAGATGATACAGTCTTGTATTGGAGAAGATGTCATCTAGGACTTTCACAGCTAGAGAGGAGAAGTCAATGTGAGGCTTCAAAGAAGGGGTAGCCTTTAAAAAGAAAGATTGATTTGGCTGCATCAGGTCTTAATTGTGACATGTGGGCTCTTTAGTTGTGGTATGAAAACTCTTAGTTGTGGCATGTGGGATCTAGTTCCTGGACCAGGATCAAATGAGGGCTCCCTGCATTGGAAGCTCAAAGTCTTAGCCACTGGGCCATCAGGGAAGTCTAGGCTGACTTTCCTGTTAGTGGCTAATGCAGTGGGTAACTGTTGAAGTCAGTGCTCATTTACCATTCTGAAAATCCTAGGGCCCTTAAGAATTACATTAAATCTACTCTGTCTGTGCTCTATAAATGGCACGATAAAGCCTGGAGGACAGCACATCTATTTATAACGTGGCTTACTGAATATTTTAAGCTCACTTTTGAGGCCTATTGCTCAGAAAAAAAGATTCCTTTCAAAATATTACTGCTCACTGACAAAGCACTTGGTCACCCAAGAGCTCTGATGGACATGTACAATAAAATTAATGTTGTTTTCATCCTATGAGTCAAGGAGTCATTTTGAGACTTCCAACTCTTAGTATTTAATAAATTCTTTTCATAAAGCTATGGCTACTAGAGATAGTGATTCTTCTCTTAGATCTGGGCAAAGTTCATTGAAAACCTTCTGGAAAGGATTTACCACTTTAGGTGCCATTAAAAATATTCATGATTCATGGGAGGAGGTTCAAATATCAACATTAATGGAAATTTGGCAGAAGTTGATTGCAGCCCTCATGAATGACTTTGAAGGGTTCACAACTTCAGTGGAGGAAGTAACTGGACATGGGGTAGAAATAGCAAGAGAGCTAGAAATGGAGCCTGAAGATGTGACTGAATTGCTGCAGTCTCATAATAAAACTTGAACAGATGAGGTATTGCTTCTTATGGATGAACAGAGAAAGTGGCTTGTTGAGGGGGAATCTACTTCTGGTGAAGATGCTGTGAAGACTGTTGAAATGACGATAAAGGATTTCAAACAGTACATAAACTCAGTTGGTACAGCAGCAGCAGGGTTTGAGTGGATTGACTCCAATTTTGAAAGAAGTTCTCCTGTGGGTAAAATGCTATAAACAGGCAGGCTGCACAGAGGAATCGTTTGTGAAAGAGTCAATCGATGTGGCAAGCTTCATTGTTGCCTTATTTTAAGGAATTGCTGCAGCCACCCCAATTTTTAGCACCCTTCACCCTGATCAGTCAACAGGCATCAACATCGAGGCAAGACCTTCCACCAGCAAAAAGACTGTGACTCACTGAAGGCTCAGATGGTGGATAGCAGTATTTAGCAATAAAGTAATTTTAAATTAAGGTACATGCATTTTTTTTTAAAGACATAATGCTATCACATACTACAGTGTAGTGTAAACTTTTATATATGCTGGGAAACCAAAAAGTCTGTGACTCACTTTGTTGAGATATTTGCTTTATTATGGTGGTCTGGAACCGACCCTGCAGTATCTCTGAGGTACGCCTGTATTTACTTCTGCCAGTTGCCTACAAGGCACTGCCAACTTTAGTCTACATTCTCTGCAGTGTTGTTGCCTTTATATTACTCAGATAAAATGAACTCACCTTCTGCATGGTAGGGTTGACACAGGCTGCTTTCCTTTGTGTTCATCTGTGGTGCTTCATTTTGTTTCTCATTTAACTTTACACTGAGGGTGAGCTGCTCAAGACCCTCACTTTTGTCAGAACCCCATCTTGGCAGGCCCCAGGTTCTCCAGAAGGCAGTCTAGTCCTGGGGTACAGGGTGATGGATTGTTTGGGGGGAACCTCTCAAGGTTTCTCTTTTTGGTTTTTGGCCTTTTTGGAATTGTGCCACTTGTATGAGCTCAACAGTGTTTTTCTTTCTTTCTTTTTTTTAAAAGATTATTGTTGTTTAAAATTATACTTGCTTCATTCAAGAGATTGATTCAGCACATCTGGTGTGCCGTAACTGCCAGAATTGGAAATCCCATTCTTTTTTAAACACATCTTTTAAAAAATTTACCTTTTGTGAAGTCTTTTTTTTTTTTTTTTTAAAGAACTCTGTCATTTGGAGATGCCAAAACCCAGAAGCTCTGAAATTGATTGTTCACAATATATTTAGTAGTAGTGTTTTTAAAACCATTTTAATCCTATTTTTAAAATGTGATTTATCAAGGTTATAATATTTGAGAGTAAAAAGATTCAACTCTATCAATGTATAATCTGATTTTGTTTGGTATTCAGGAAAGTTTATAATAAAAACTTCCAAAAGTAACGTCATGATCTTGCCTTATTCATGTAGTGCATGGTTTGATGAGAAAGGTAAAATAGCAGTTATCAAGAAATCTACACTCATGTTACACTCTACATGCACTTATTTTCTTTTCTGTCTGTTTTCAGAGAACCATTTAGTAAAATAGAAGTCTATAGAAGAAATGATAAAAGATAGCTTTTAACAAGAACTGCGAATTTGTGATTTATTTTTCCTCTTCTGACCTTGACTTTCATATTTAGGTTTTAGGAGAAGTTTCAGTACAACTTCTGCTTCTTCCCAAAAAGAGATTAACAGAAGAAATGCTTTTGCCAAGTGAGTATTAAGAAGATTTAGAAAAACATCTTTGAAGATGAATATGACAGGATTCTGTGAAGGAAGAAAAGTAGAGTTTTGTATCTTTTACATTGCATGGTAGAATTTTAACACCTAGGAGAAAAGGTGTGATGAGTGTGTCAGTGAGAAGAATTCTTTGTCCCTCCTTTGCAAGCTCAATTAAAAATGTCACCAATGACTAAAGGTAGTATCCTGAATATATTTTCAAAGAGGCTTAGTACTATTAATAAAAGTTGGAGGAATTTAAATTTTGTGTTATCTTTGAATAGGGTGGATTGATTTTACACTCTGTTTACTTAATTAGATAATTGACTTACTATTTTGGGGAGTCCATAATAGAAATGTCAGGCCTATTTGCATAAGATAATCTTACTATTATTTTAAAAAATATTCCTGCTTCCTCTTGTAGAATATACTGCTGAAAAGGCTTTTATTGTTGTTTCTTTGTAGATAGAATCTCCTTTTTCTTCTTTCTCATTTGTATTTATTTCCCCCAGACCCACTTTATTTCGTGGGTAGAATAGATAACAGATAACTATTAAGTTATCTGAAACTTTCAGAAACTTAAAAAAGTTTTTTTTTGAGGAATATGAGGCTCTTTTAGACTGATTGGGTTAAGGAGTTTTTTATTTTTTTCAATTTTAAATTCTTCCAGTTACTCTATGAACTGTGCTCTGGGGGGCAGGGGGGAGCGTCTAGCTGAGTTAGGGACATGCACTAGTCATGGGGTCCTCAAAGCCACCTGGAATTACAGCCCATGCATCAGAACTTAACAAACAGATGAGCATCAGTCAGGTGGTTTGTGTAATCAGATGGTCTGAAGTTACTGGGAAGCCTCACAGAGATCTGAGATTTGACGTGAGAACCCTGACGGGGACTGAGGTGCTACCAGGTACTATTTCACAGAGTTGGGTGGGTTTGGTTTGGTTTCTACCCCTTCCTCAAAACCTTTACCAATTGTGAGCTTTTGAAATTGGTCTCCTCACGTGACTAGCTGAAAGAGTTTAAGGGCAATAACTTTATGCTCCAGTTTGTTGAAGATATTCAAGAGTTCTTAGGCAGAATGGAAGAAATTACTAAGAAGAGACAACCAGGATATAAAGGATTTCGAAGGGGGAGAGGTATCAAAATCAGTGTCAAGATGTTGGTGAGTGAAAGAGCATGATACAGAGAAACCAGGGAAGGAGAGAGAAATCTGAACCATGGGGATGATACAGCAGGTATGGATACATACAAGATGATGAGTTGACATGAGAAGAAAATATCAACACTTCTGTTGGTTTTCCTTGAAAATAAAAATAAAGGAAGCTTTACTCATCCTTCTACAGATTGACACTAGTACCTGTTTTTTTAAAAAAAGCATACTCTTATTGAGGAAATATAATCAATTTAAAACGTAAATTTTGCCATATTATTATCTTTCAGCATTTTCTCAATTATTAATACTCATTGAGTTTATGAGCAAGAGCCTGGCCTTTGTCCTTGGATAGCTTGGATCTGAACACCAGCACTCCTCTTTGCCACCTCTCTGACCTTATGCAAATAGCTTAACTTTTAATTCCTCACTGGTTTGGGTGAGGTCGGATGAGATAATGTATGTGTTTGGCACATAGTAAGTGCTCAGGAAGTGGTAGATACTGTCACGTGAAATTCAGAGTAATTTCATCAAGTTGCCAAAAGACATCACTTTGGGGAGGATACACACACACACATGTATTATGTATTTCTTTGTTAACTTTATCATTATATTTGTACATTCAACGTGGTAAATAATCTTTTTTTCCCTTTGCATTTTAAAACTCAGATTTATCAGATAGGACAGGTTTTTTACTTCAGTTTTCCTACCCAGAAAATTAGAGTGCTCTTCCTTTCTCCAGCATTAATAGGTAGAAGTATGTAGGAAGGAGACACGGTGTGTGATAATGTATTTAAAAATACAGAGAGTGAAATAAAATGGAAAACAAGCAGGACCCAGATTCTGCTCACATCAGGCTGCATGCAGTTTTGGTAACAGGTTCTTTGTTATCTCTACTGTGTGGCCATGATAAGGGTTTCTCTTGGTGGAGAGATGGTGTGGATGGTGGGTGGATGGCTTCATGGTGGTGGTTTCTGGATGACTGTTTTGGGAGGTCTCAGGTTATAGAGCAACAAGATCCTGGTCATATTTCTATTTGGGGCAGGTTTCAGGATTAGCTACTTCCCAGGGACTGGAAGAAGCTCTGGGCAGTGCTGGCAGAAGGGCTTGTCTGGGCTGCATGTGGGTGCCTGGTGGTTGTGTCATCAGGTCATGTGGGTGGCAGGTGCTTGGAGGCAGTACCTTGTAAGTAATGTTTTGTTGTCGAGGAAAGGAGAGGAATCCTGTTCTAGGCAACTAAGATCCTTCCTGATGTTAGTGACAAGGGGGAGTGGCGAACCCTTAAATGTAACTGGAGTTCCTTCATAGAAGGTGTGTGTGTGTGTGTGTGTGTGTGTAGTTTCCAAAGCTGTGGATTCACAGTTTTTAAAAATGGTTTTCATGTAAAGAAATATTTGAAAGGTGAACAAAAGGTAATTTTAATTTACCACGGCCAAATACCGGGTTTCATTCTTTTTGCTTCATTAAATAGGTATAAAATGTGTGTGCACATACATAAATCGCTAGTGAAATCTTAAATCTAGATGAAGGTAGCATTAAAATAGCCCGAAGAGAAAAACTTTAAGCAACAGTATATCCTAATGTTGCTGCGTAGAATAGGAGAGATCCAGTTGTGAATGCCCAGTGTGCTGTTTGGTGAGTGACTTGTGGACCTGGCCTGGAGGGGAGCATGGCACACGGCGTCGCGCAGCTTCATGCTGAAGCATCTCCCTCGGTCCCCTGTGCGCAGGTCAAAGCCCACCCTGCACCGCAGCTGGAGCAGCAGCTCGACGGCCGGCGGCCTGGAGGGTAGCGTGAAGCTGCACGAGGGCTCCCAGGTCCTCCTCACCAGCTCCAATGAGATGGCCACCGTGAGGTACGTGGGCCCCACCGACTTCGCCTCAGGGATCTGGCTGGGCCTGGAGCTTCGAAGCCCCAAGGGAAAGAATGACGGGGCAGTGGGAGACAAACGCTACTTCACCTGCAAGCCCAACCACGGGGTCCTCGTGAGGCCCAGCAGAGTGACCTACCGGGGAATAAACGGGTCCAAGCTGGTGGATGAGAATTGTTGAGTTAGGCTTCTACATTGTTAAAATAAATGAGCTTACACAGACACACACACACACACACACACACACACACACAAAAGTCCATGACTAGTGGTTTACTTCACTTAGCCGTTATTTAAAATTTGAAAATACAACTATCTTCATATAGACCATTATAACAATTCAGAGAGACCCCTTTAAAAAGCTTGAAATATGAACTGTAGGAATCATGGGTCTCTTAAAACAATATAAAACTAAGATTTTTTTTAAAAGCTTTTAAAGCTTTAGACCCAAGAAAATTCTTAAACTTGGGGAAAATGTGCCATGAGGTGACTGGCTGCTTTTGCGTCTCATTTTTGCACAGAAGAGTGGATTTTCCATATACCATCATTGTGCAGGTTTTCACTAGCTTTGGTTAATGTTAAGATGTTCACATGACCTTGTCTGGAGTTTTTCTTTCTTTCTGTACCATTGAGGACAAGGCGAGAGTAGCAGCTGCATGATGTGCGTTTTTCTTGTCTTTGGGTTTCGTTATTTGCCCTTCTGGGAATGTCCCACCTACAGACACTTTAGAGCTGTGGGGGTAGATGGGCCCCTGGGGCTCTGGAGCTCAACCTCTGCTGCTGCGGGGTTCTGAAGCTGCTCTTCCTCACCTGGGTCATGAGCTAGCTGGTCACCAGACCGTCCAGCTAGAATGCAGGTCTCCCACCTGTGGCCTGGGCCCTTGCTGCTGCCCAGTGCGTCATCTCAGACCGTTCTTCTGTGTTGGTGACTGCCTCATCTGGAGGAGCTCCAAAATCCCATGATTAGGGTCATGAATTCAAGTCACAATTGGAACTATTTGCACATATTTAACTTCCTTATTAGACATATCTATAAAACACACACACGTGAAGCACTTTGAAAATAAAACATGATGCACTTTCCTCTGTGGAGAATTTGCCACCATTTCCTCTGGGGATGAAAAATATTAAAAAAAGTATATTTAAGACAGAGCAAATTAAGATATGTTAAGAAGAATGTAGTAGCTATTCATTTAAATGGTTATGGACTTTGGTGTTTTATTATTCATAAGATTGGTGTTGCCTTTGCTGTTGCTGCTGGTTTCATGTTTTCAATTGTTGCAGAATTCAGCCTGTTATAAAGCTGCAGAGCTGTAACATGTCTTTATTTTCCTTTTGAGTACATGTTAACAAACTAAGCTTCATGATAGAGTGATATAATAATGCAAAACATTTGTGTTGTGGATATGTATTGAAGTTTGTCCTATATGTACAAAGATTTATCTTTTATCATAGATATTCAGACTCTAAACTACCACAGAAATATCAGAGCAGTTTGCTTTATAAGATAAAAAGCATCCTTCAAAATGGAGCTTGCTTTGTGCTTTAGAAAGAATACATTGAACTATTTTGCAATATACTGTTTAAAATCTAAATTCTGTTGCTTTGCTGCCTTTTTTAAAAAAGTATGAAATTACAAATATTGCTAGAGCTATTTTCCTGAAATACATTTGCAAAGTAAGGCTGCTTTATAATCAAGGAATATTTTTGATTGAAGAAAG
The DNA here is from genome assembly GCF_027580195.1 of Bos mutus. Taxonomy (NCBI): domain Eukaryota; kingdom Metazoa; phylum Chordata; class Mammalia; order Artiodactyla; family Bovidae; genus Bos; species Bos mutus. Next base: position 36,097,478 of record NC_091627.1, read on the forward strand.
TGACTGTACTATGATTCAAAAGTAAACTTATTTTATTATATAGTTTATTTCTTAAAAACTCTATTTATATCTTACCATGAAATCCATGACTACACTGAACTTGGGTGTCCATAATTCTTCCTCTTAAATGGAAAACCCTATAAGTTAGTAACAGTAATGTCAACACTGAATTTATTTTGAGGTTAGAGAACCAGTTGTTCTCATATTTAGATTAGGATTATTAAATCCATGTAATGTGTATGTTTACATATACTATACATAAAAATTAGGTGTTTTCATTTGTGTTTTGCTTCTGTCATTCAAAGTTCCCATCTTGAACATTAATAAAAAGGGAAGCTGGTTTGGAGTGGCATGTTGTCATTGACCCTGCCTGCAGTACCTTTTCTCAGATACTCAGATTACATATGCTTTGTGTTTAATTTTTTTTCTTCTTACAGTAATGACTTGGATTTGTCCTATACCTATTGAGAGTCTTAAAAAATGCCATGCTTCTACTCAGCAAATAAAGTTATGTTTTCAGCTACTTTCTTATTACTTTGTTTTGATGCACAGAGAGTCATTTAAGAAAATAATATATTTCTGTGGTGTTCTAAAATTGCTTAATTACCTTTTATACCAGTGGGATTTCATTTATTTAGAGTAGGATAGAAAACGTTGAGTTTACAGATTTAAAATTATATATAAATACATGTCTACTGAAAGGCTTTTGCTTCTATATTTTAAGGTAATTTGGTGGCAGTATGTTTAAGTGCTTTAAATGTGTTCAGATAGAGACATTTGCAGAGTCTGAGCTGAGACACTAACCATGGTGAGTCCCTCGTACTGTCCTCTCCTGAGCTTCTTATCCCTCTCATGTGTTATTATTCTACTTAGCATTTACCACCCTTGGTTATGTTCAACTTTGTGCTCATTGAGGAGTGGGTTCTAATTGTTTTGTTCATCGCTTCATCCCTAACACTTGGAATAATACTTGGTACCTAGTACATGCTGAGGAAATGCTGCTGAATGAGCTGAGGCAGTGGAGGCCATCAATGGTTTACAGTAGAGGTTGCCAGCTTCAGCCAGGTGGGCTTGAGAAGCCAGGCCACGGACAGGTACATTTTGCTGGGTAAGGGAGGACAAGGGACAAGAAAGGTTTGAATCATGGTAGCCCACCTTTACCCCAAATAGTGACATGCTGGGTGTCAAGGGTAGAAAAGGGAACAGGAAGGACAGTGTGGTCACCTAATTGCCCATCTGTTTTCCCTGGGGCCGACTCTGAATTTCCGTTGTGCCGGTGCTAATTCAGAGGACACAGTAACATGTGTGCTCCAACACAGAGAGGGTGGACTGGATCTCAGCCACGTGTGTACAGCACTGGTTTCTGGAGTCAAGCATTTTTATTTCAGAGTTTTATTTTGGACCTACCTATTTAGACTATGTGATATTATTTAAACCACATTGACCAATGGCTAGAGACCTAATGTGTTCGGAATCATCTTAACTAGGATCTGGATCTAGTAATTAACTGTTCACTGGATATTTGTTATCTAAATGACTGACCCAGAGACATATAATACATTTCATTGCATGACAAGCAAGTAGGAGAATTTTTTATTTTTCTTCATGCCCTTTGCTTTACTACACTCATTTATTATACAAACACAGTAGTTAATACAAAGCTCACATTATCACATATGATTTTAGTAACTGTTTAGTAATATCCCTTGGTACATAGGCCCTTATTTACAAACAATGTCATATAAGCTGCTTGAATACACAACAGACATTCTTAATGGAGACTGTGTGGGGTTTGAACAAGTTACGTAAGTTGTGTTAAGATTTTATTACAAGCAGAATATGAGGCCTTTGCATAGGCAAAAATAATTTTTTTATAGCAAAATTTTTGCCAGTGCTCCTTTTAAGGAAGGAGAAAGAAATTTATGTGGAGGAGAGTGGATGGGCACATTACTGACAACAATGTATTTTCATTATGCGTGGTAGAAATGAAACTCTTTTCTGCTCATAGCCTTTTCCCTTGAGGAGAAAGGCACGGGTTGGGGGGTAGGATCCTTGTTTCTTCTCATTCTTTAAAATATAACAGAATTTTCATGATAAAGCAGCAGTAGGTCTTGTCATTTTTTAGTTCAAATTGAAAAGTGTGGTCCTGGTGCTGAGGAGAGGCTGGCTGTAAGTTCTGAGCTGTTAGTGAAGACACTCTAGGTGTTTAAATTGAGGCTGTTTAGCTAAAACATAACCTGTCTCCAGCGATCACTGCCATCATTTGACCAGCGATCGTGAATATGATTTAATTGCAGCTCTAAAATCCTTCATGCACCCCAGGTGTCAAGCTTGCTCCTGTAGATCCTCAGGTCTTCACGCGCACACCTTGTATGCCTCTGTTCTCAGAGGAGCCGGTCTCAGGACTGGATGTTTTGTCAGAGTTGTTTGAATTGGATAAATTAAATTAAATAGGGAGTCTCAGGAAGCTACTTGCGCTGAACTGAATTTGAAGCATTCCTAAAGTTTAGGAAGTTTAAATATCTACATGCTGTGTTTTCTTTGACCTGTGTTGATCTCATAGAAGCTAAGTTCTTTCAGCTCCAGCCTGAGAGAGGCATTACTTGAAGAACCCTTACCTTCATGAAGACCAAATCAGTGATTTTTCATGTAACAAATCAAATAAGACTGACATGGAAATGAATCATGTTAAAATTATGTGCACAGTTTCAAATCATCCTTTTTATTCTATGTCTAATATGACTTCTGAGATTCAGCTTAAGTCTTAGTCAAGTGTTGATGATATTGGCCGTCCTTGACAGTTCTCGTTATGAAGGATAGGTGTTGCTATGCAGTATCTTTGGGAGAATATCCTAATTTGGATTTTTGAATGAATTTTAATAGTCGTAAAAATTCCATATTGATGGCAGGGGAAAGTGGATTTTGCATTATACACAACAGAGAAGAGGATGAAAGTGAAAATTTTCAGTTTCCTTTATTGAACCTGCCAGTAAAGATAGATTTCCATTAAGAATTCCAATAGATTATATGTACCTGTTAAAAATGTGATTTTTCTCAAGCGATCTTTTCTCTTTCTTGAAGGGACTAGAGCTTAGGGAATTAAGAAATAGCATGAGGTTTCTTGAGGCCTCACTTCACACTCCTGGTGTGAGACAGAGGAAAATCCAGTCCATGTCCTTCTTGAGTTTGTTTTCTTTTATGAAACATCACCTGCTGCTTACTGGTTACATTCATGAAGAAAAATAATTTGTCTTTAATCTTACTTCTCTGAGAACTGTGAAATATCACATAAATATTCTTGTGGAATAAAGAAAAAATATTTAAAAATATTTTTCTCAACTGTTAGATACACTAAAATATAGAAAATTGTCTGCAGTCGTCACAGTCTTCTCTTTGGTGGGACACTTGAATTGGCTATCTTTTGGGGATTCCCTATTTCTCAATCCACTATAAAGCTATATAATCCAGCACAGGTTTCTAAAAATTGCCCTCCAGTGGCAGTGGGTGTCTCTACAAAGCTGAGAAGAGGGATTCTAACCAATCCGATGGTGGTTGGGAGAGAGGACTCCAGTTACTATGAATTCCTCATCATAAATGGTTCCACGATGTTTGTTGAGGGAGGCCTGACTCCATGGACATGCCTGGTCTCCAGCATGCGGCTCATCATGGGCTTTGTTACGCTGGGAATGGTCACGGACAGAAAGTACATGAGATCTGTCATTGGACATTAGGCATGGTGAAGGAGAACCTTCGAGTGATAAGTCACATGATTTTACCTTGCTAATAAGGCTGCCACTGTCACAAACGTAACAAAAGAGAAATAAGTCGTGTCATGGTAAGTGTGAAGGTCATTAAGATATGATTTTCATAGTCCTGTGTCAGCTTTGCTTCTTTCAGGAAACCATCTTGAATTAACCTCATTTTGCTATGTTAATGATTTTATGATTTATTAAAGAGATCTTTGAATAGAACAATAAACAGAGAACTGATGCTAAACTTCTTTCTGGTCTCCTTTTGAATGAAGATTAAATATAATTTGCATCACTGGGATTGTGCACTGAATTAATTGGCTTTGGCTTTGAATGAATTAAGAGTCTCTCTCTCTGTCTCTCTCTCACACATATACCCACACACACACCCCTCTACCAACTGTGGGCCAGATGTAGGGATTTATCTTACACAGGAGTGAAGTCTTACAGAATCAGACTTCAGAGCTGGAAGGGGGCCTTTGAGACCAAACTGCTCATGTTTTTAAATGAGAAAGTGAGAATTTAACTTGCTGGAGTCATGTAAGTAGGTAATTGCTGTCTAATACCTATACTCAACTCCTGCACTTGGTCTGCATGCTACTTCTCAAATAATTGGTGAGTGCTAAACCATGCAAAATATTACAACCGTGTGAGGTTTTTATCAGTCTGATAATCATCTGTACTGGCAAATAACCTCTCACAATGTAAGTGCTCTAGGGAGCACTAATATACTAAGGCTTAGTGGATTCATTTAGTAAGACTGCCTTTCAACTAACACTGGCTGAAAAACCTGCCTGCCCAATGAGGCTTTTAGTGATGGCAGGATAACTTATTTTGAGTAATTGCTTTCAGGGAGGCAGTAGGCCTTAGTAGAGGAATGGAGTGGGGTAACTGCTGGAGCACAGGTCAAACAGAGGGATCTGAGGAATGGACAGAGCACAGTATTGCAGATAAATGCGGTATCTGGGGTTCTCTTGAGGCAAGCCTGGTGGTGCCATCTTTACGTGGAAAGGTAACACGCTCATTTACATTTACTGAACACTGAAGCCGTGTTCCTCCCGCCCCCAACACTATGTCATATTATTTCCTTACACTGAGCTTTTCAAATGTTTTAAAAGTCATTAACTTAGAGCTAAAAATAGCTTTGTGTTTGAGTGGTGCATTAAAAATTAAATACACCTACTCAGGATACCAAATCAAAACAGAATCTTAATAGAAGCCTTAGTATTTGTTCTCAATAATTATCTTTTGTTTTAGGGCATCTTGTGGAAGATTATAGGAATTTCTGGTTTTTGTTTTATATGTTCACACAGCAGCACAAGGAACCATCTGCTGCAGTGAAATTAGCAAAGTCAAGTTGTGTGTTCTTTGGGGACCCATTTAAAAAGTCATTAGCTAAAGACAGATTGACAACGCACTTCATACATTTTATGAATCTTGCCATGGGAAGTCTGTTATTCAGAGTAGTCTAAATTCATACGCATCATGTTTTAGGTCTACAAAGCTCATGTGAATTTTAATTCTACTATTACTAGAGAAAAATCTGTTAAAAATAGCCTGATCACTTAGAATTTTTAGTGGTACATGTGTGCTCAGTCATGTCTGCTTCTTTTCGGCCCCATGGACTGTTAGCCCTGCTGGGCTCCTCTTTCCATGAGATTCTCCAGGCAAGAATACAGGAGTGGGTTACCATTTCCTCCTCCAGGGGATATTCCCCACCGAGGAATTGAACTTGTGTCTTCTTCAGCTCCAGCATTATAAGCAGATCCTTTACCACTGAGCCACTGGGGAGTTTTGGTGGTGTGCCCTGTGAATCTGGAGGTAAAAGCCCCAAGTGTTACGGAATAAAGTTAATCTGTGGTTATGTAATATTTTACAGCTGTAGGTTTATAAAAAACTATATGGAGAGGCCAGACACTTCAAAAAGAATTCATTAAGTTGATTAAATGTCTTCCTCTGTTGCTCATTTTTTAACACTTAAGTGTAGCAGAGAGTCTTCACACTCTTCTTTTGAGCTGAAAGGACTTGGTTCTGGTCGAGTTCTTGCTACTGTCATTAAACAACTGATGCCCACGTGGCACAGAAGGGGCGCTGGGAGGACCAGATGGGACTAGTGGGAGGGCAGGCATATAGAGACACATGCCAACTTTTGAAATTCTCCCCACAATCAACCCAATTCATTAAGGAATTCAAGAGGTATGAGAGGGAATGCTTGTGCTTTCACAGTTTGTAATCTCCCTGAGGGCCAGGGAGAAAGGGACATTATTGTCCTCAATTTGTATATGGAGACACTGAGGTACAGACACATCTAAGAACCCATAGATAGCCAGGACGCACATCCTAACTGGACCTGAAGAATCTGGTCTTTCAACTACCAAGTAGATCTTACACTTCCTAAAAAAATAAAAGTTTGTTCCTGATATATTGATCTGCTAAAATATTGAAGTACCAGTCATTGATAAATATTGATAAACCAGTCATTCCTCACAAATTGTCAATTTCCCAATGGAATGATTGTGAACTTATGATGAGCTTCTTTATAGATGTGGGACATGAATAATTATACTAGCTTATGGCTTAATTAATGTAACTTCTACAGACTTTAATTGTGCCTGTCCATGTTCTAGGTGGAATTTTCCATCATAATTAATAAATACGTGAGTCCATAGCATCAGTATGAATTGCTGGAGCCATATGGCTGGAGTGCTGATACCTGGGCGATTAGCAAGTTAAATGAAACATCTTGAGGTCATCATATCTCGGTGTGGAGTTGTTTATTATCCATGTATACAGGCTTTTAAGATTGGACTACCATTTACATGAAAACTGATACCAATAAAGATGATTAGAGAGAATCAACAAATCAATCTCCGTGGTAGTAAGGCACAACCTGAAAATGTAGTGGATGTGTAGTTTTTAAGAAGAGAAAGGAATAAGATTTTTCCCTTGTTAATGAAAGAGTTGGCTATTTAACCACGTAGCATGCTCCCTGTTTAATTGGTTACTGGTGTCACAAGTATAAAGTAAAATTGTTCTCGTTATGACAGTTGCTCTGTCATCCTTTTAGGAGGGTATTTTTCAAAGTGTGATTCTTGGACACCTTCAGGTGGTTTATGAGTTAATGGTTATATAATTAGACTATTTACTTTGTGCCGGGCATGAGCTAAAACTTTATTGATACAAGTATTTAGTGATGAGTTCATTGATGTTTCATCTTCATGTGTGTCCGATGAAGATACTTTTGGCAGTCAAGAAGATAAAGAAAAGTGATGTCCAAGGTATCTGAGCTTCTAAAGATGTGAAGAACTACTGACTAGGCAAGGCTCTGCCATAGGGGAATCAACACTCACTGGTCTGGTGTTGGCTTAGAACAGAATGGCCTCATGTCCAGGTGAGACTGTTGATGCCAGTGGAGTTGAGAAGGCAGGGGAAGGTGGATAGACACAGTCCTTTTGCTTGGGAATGTTTAGTGCTTAACAAGTGATAAAAAATGCTTTCGTCCAAAAGTGAGGTTCTGGCACAGCTACCACCAGAAATGAAACTGGGAAAGAGAATGGAGGGGAGCAGAAAGAAAGAGATGAAAACTTTCTGATAAAGCATCATTGCATACTTCTGTGTGTAAGATTTAACAGATTCCTAACTTGTCTGCAATGGAGATAAATTTCACGTGTGAAAACCAAGTTCAGAACTCTTTGTAACATGTCACTACCAACCTCAGCACTCCATGTGTTCCTTAATTCCTTCACTTGTCACCCAGAGAAAAAAACTGTTTTTCTCTGTATTTGACAGGTATACAAATTATGCCTTGTGTTTCAGTCAATTTCTGTTCCCATATGTGCTAGAATCACACACTATTAAGGAGCCGGAACTGGGGAAAAGCCTGGAAGGAAGGATACTGAATCAGTACCTCTCCTTAGGACCACTGGAGGGCCTGCTGCTCCCGTGATTCATCTCCAGGAGTAGAAACTTCAGCTTGGTACCCTTCATGATTGAAATTGTTAGAAAGTGTGACACTAATGCTCATGAATGGATACATTTTTATGCCTCGATGTATCACTGTTGCTTACATTTAAAAAAATTTTTTTAAATTATATCGGAGTTTATTTTAGTGCTAAGTTTTAAAATAAGGAATTAAAATTTTAAATATCAAATTTCCGACGCAGTAGGAAACCTCACACTCCACTGTTCACCGTTAGTAGTAGGGTTTTCTTAAGGCTTGAGGTATATTACCAGGATGTTGGACTCTCTGGATCTTACCATCCTCAAAGCACTTTGAGTACTTGTGTTTCATTCAGGTGAGTGTATACACATTTTCTCTCTACTACTCTAACTATTCACCACATTTGTATGATATGATCGTCGATGACTCAGCACAAGTGAAAGCACCCAGCATCCACAGTGACCTTCCAGTGAGTTCTCCATGATTCTTTTCCAAGTAAACAATGTCCCCGCGCTGACACTAAAGAGAACTTTATTTCGGTTCCCTCTGCTCTCAAGTGGTCCAGGCCCACATTGACCAGGTAAGGGAACACCTATGACTCCGACTAGCAAACACGGGAGCGGCTAGCTCTGCGAGCGTGGAGCAGAGCACACGGGACAGGGAAAGAAGCAGGAGCAGGTGGGCACCAGCCATCCGTCAGAACCCTACGCAGCCCCGTCCCGGCCTCGCGTTGATCACTCGTCTTTATATGTTCTCCTTTTGCAAGACTGGGATGAATCCGTGTTCCAAACCTTTAGAAGCAATTTGAAAACACAGCTTTTGATGTGGCACTTCAAAACAAGTTGGCACAGAATGAAGAGTGACATTTGGTCAGTGGTTTGCGGAGGAGCCGTAGCCTGTCCCTCCACAGGCCGGGCTGGGGCTCAGGGCGCAGGCTGGCTCTTGGGCGCGGGGTCCTCGTAGCGGCCCGGGCCGGGGGCGGCCTCCGGGGGGAAGCCCTGCTGCTGGTAGCCGTAGTTGACGGTGCCGCACGGGAAGTGGCGCAGCCTGAACAGAGGCACGTCCCGCAGGCTGGCGGTCAGCGCCGACGGCTCGAGGAGCAGCGAGGCGCCCGGGTGGCGGGCGGCGGGCGCGGGGGCCGGGACAGCACGGGCGCCCTCGCCGCCCGGGGGCCCCGGCTCGCGCTGCTCCTTCTTGGCCGGTGGAGTGTTCTTTTTGGTGTGTTTCTCTGTAAACCAGGAGCCGTAGGTGGGGTTCCAGAGGCTGGTGGGCTTGTTCCTGGAGCCCTGGACTTGGGGCAGCTCCGAGGGCGGGTTGGACTGCGAGAAGGCCATGTTGACGTGTCCCCCCTCCACGGCCGGCGGCCGGGCGCCGCCTCGGACACAGGCCTCCGCGACCGCGGGCTTCTTGCCGGCCTTGCCGGGCGGAGGCGAGGGCAGAGCGGCGGGGGCGGCCGGCTCGCGGCCCTCCTCTCGCTTGGCCTGGGCTGCCGAGACCAGGAGAGGAGGGATTCCCTCGGGGTCCTGGGGCCTCATGGGCACCTTCTCCTCCTCTTCCACGAGGGGCCCGTATTCTACCGGCAAAGCGGTGTTGATCACATCTGGGTCCTACAGGCGGGAGAGATGGACGGATGGAGACTTTGAACCACAGGCCAAACGTGTGGATGGGAAGATAACCTTAGCGATGATGTCATCCAAACTTACTTAACAGATGAGGAAACCATTCAGAGTTTACTGGGAATATATTAATTTGTAAGCACGGGAGAATAAGAAACACGTGCGAAAACGTCCTCATCTTTGTAGAGCTTGGAGGAGAGGCGCTATTATAGAAGAGCGTGCTGGGACAGGGTGCCCAGAAGCGGCCCCACTACCTGGGGAAGGGGAGTGGGCTCAGGAAAGAAAGGCTTTGCAGAGACCAGCTTTAGGCAAAACTTACAGACGAATGGATTTAAAAAATTATAAATTAGTTTTTTAAAATGGTTACAGTCTGTTTCCAGTGAAGTGTGCTCAGTCGTGTGCTGCTCTTTGCAATCCCATGGACTGTAGCTTACCAGGCCCCGTCCATGGAATTTTCCAGGCAAGAGTACTGGAGTGGGTTGCCATTTCCTTCTCCAGGCGAACTTCCCGACCAGGGGATCGAACCCACGTCTCCCACATGGCAGGCAGACGCTTTATCCTCTGAGCCACCAGGGAAGCCCAGTTCCCAGTGAAATACGTAAAAAAAAAAAAAAAAAAAAAAAAATCTATATGTTTGACTTCAAAATGTGTCTGTTGAGAGTGAGAGGAGGGGAGGGGAAGGGAGGAGGGACACACCATGCTGGCTGACAAGGTTAACCTCTGGTTCTCCTAGCATTTCCATCACCTTTGGATGGAGGCTGCACTGGATCATAACGTTTCTGGGTTATATCATCACTTCATTACACATGCTGATATCACAATGCAGTGGTTTTTCAACAAGTTTGGATCTGATGAAACCCAGGAAATACTGACGTGCTATGAGGAAAACCACTTACAAAATCAACTCTGTGCTAGATCATTTTTACAGCGACAGACTGATATAGAAAAGCAGAAGGCAGCTGCTAGAGATTTGAGGAAGATTTGTGGAAGAAAGCTTAAAGTTGGGGAAACTTAATCCTGTACTATTTTGTGCAAATTGGGAAAACCATCACTTCAGGTTAATAGAAAAGCACATAGGTCCAGTATTCATCAGTAAAAAGTTTAAGCATAAAAAATAACTACCTTCTAATTCTCTCTGCTTTAGTCTTTAGTTCCTTCTCTATTAATTATTAATTTCTAGAATGAGTCATTCAAAATATGCTTGTACAGAGCTCCCAGCTTTTAAGAGGGATCTTATGTGCTTTGGAGAAGAAAATTACTCCAAAGTATATGTACTTAAGTGGATGCATCCCATTAATATTACAACATAATAACCTAAAAGCCACTGAACATCAAGTTCTCTAAAACAAACAAAAAAAACCCAAATAACTTGAAGTCTATATAGATAAATGCTTTCTGAGCTCAAAGGACCCAAAAGAATGGAATCATGAGGACAGGAGGTGACTCCAGTGTGAAAATGTATATGTCTATTGTTACAACTAAGAGGAGAGGGAATTTAGAGAGGTAGCGGTTTGTTGTCTGACTTCTAAAAGGTTCTCCAGAATCTGATATTCTGGCAGAATGAGAGGCAAAAAAGAGGGAAAGAAATTCACGCAGCCTGGAGGTGAGAAGTGTCGGTGTGAAGGTCCCTGAGACGTTGAAGTAGAGGAGCACACCCCTCCACCGAGGATGGTGCAGACACAGACGGAGGAGATTGGGGGCCAGGGCTCTCACTTGATGGCCTCCACTCTTGAGGAGGTAGAAGGCATAGTTATCTGCTGAAAATCTCCCCATTTCTATCAACATCAAAACAGGAAAAAGGCAGTCCTTACTGACGGAATTGGGAGTGGAATCTGGACAGGGACCAGCAGGACTTCGGGAAGCTGCGTGGCTTGGACAGACCCTCTCCCAGCTCAACTCCTCTTAAGCGACAGCAACTAGTATTTGTTTACAAAACAGGCAGACTGAGATACCACTCATTGTACTTATAGATAATTAACATTCATCTTCAAGAGCATAGCTTATTTCTCCTGGCTGGTGTAACTGTTATTTCACATTTTGGCATTTGCCATCTTCAAGACTTTTCCATATAAATACTAGCTGAAGGAGGTGGGGGGGATGTGTATACCTGAGTGCAGTATTCAATCCTCTCCAAAATTATGGCAAAGTTGGGCCTGTCTTCAGGCTGATGTTGCCAGCACTGGGTCATTATCCGGTATCTAAAAGAACAAGGACATAAATTAAAATCAAGAAAAATGGGATGAAAAATAAGTCCCGCCCTCCCCCCAGCGCTTTTCTAATAGGACTGGAACAGCACTGTCTTCTAGGGTGGGGACTCATCTTGTCCCCGTGTTTGCACGTGCCGCCCTCTGCTGATGGGCAGGGTGTGAAGGTATCACACAGGGCTCATTTGTTGCATTCCTGAATTACCGTCACCTCTGGGGCAGAATATTCTAACTGTATTTCCCATCTGTCTTGTCTGTGGGAAGGAGGTGAGACAGATCGGTTCAGTTCAGTTCAGTTGCTCAGTCGTGTCTGACTCTTTGCGACCCCGTGGATTGCATGAGGTCCGTGGTGAGACACACAGGACAGCAGAAAACCCAGGGGATAGAGATGCTCTAGGGAGACTCAAGACCTGTGGAGTAAGGCAGCAGGGACGGAGCCCACGACACAGACCCAGGAGATGCCTGAGGCCAGTGAGCCTGGTGAGTCCACAGCCTCCATCCAGACAATGTGTACCTTTTGGGGTGTGGCATTATTGCTGTCAAGGGGCAGGTAAGGATAAACCATCTCATTGAAACTACAGACACACTCCTATCTTGGGGCATATTAAATGAGGTCAGCCATCTGTTCCTTCATCTTAAAAATTAAAATGCATATGTGGCTGCAGATATTTTTTGAAAAGGAAAATTGTGCTTAGTAAATTGTAGAAAATCCTCAGAGTCATACACAGGCCCTGGGCAGTTCTTAGGTGGGTCCATCCGTCCTCCACTGGTGACGAACTCCAGGACTTCCTGGTTGCTTTTGCTAGGGTATGGCATGTATCCAAGAGAGAAGATTTCCCATAGCAGCACTCCGAAGGACCTGCACACAGGACGGGAGGTGTGGGTGTGGGCGTGCACACACACATACACAGAGACTCAGACATACACACAAATACATTCACAGATGCTCATACACAGACACACACATACACATGTAAATACCCCGACACACTTACAGAGACATATGTATATGTACACACAGAGACATAAACATATACACAGTCTCAGACACACACAGACATGCACACATGGAAAATTTTAATTGCTTAATTTCATTTTTCCACAATAAAAGTTTTTAATATGGAGAAATAGAAAAGAATGAGAACGTAGCCCTACGTGAAGATCCATAAAAGGATAACTAGCATGTTATGTTTCTTCGTTCAAGATTCTGGGCTTAGAATTTTTTTACATAATTGCTGTGATTTTCTTTTTTTGGGGCAAATTCCATTATAACATAAACATTTTGCATGCTAATACAAACCCTTTTATAAATAGAATTTGACATAGCTATAAAAAATTCCACTGAGTAGTTGTGCCATAATTTGCTCTATCATTTCCATATTGTTTTCAATTTTTGAAGTATTTTAAAAACATTGTGATGAACATTTTTATACATTTTTAAAAGGACAGTTTCCTTAGAATAAATTTCCGGAATTTAGGATTAGGATAATCTAGTAAAATCTAGGATAATTCTAATGGAATGACTAGATCAAAATAATATGAACGCAGAAAAATTATTTCTGTATATTGTCCATGTGACTTTCTAGTGCATTGCTGATCATCAACCAGCACTGTGCATCAGACACTCTTACCAACACTGAGAGTTCTTACTAAAAATGAGAACTTTTGCTGATTTTTAAGGTAAAAAAATGGTAGATTATTTTAAATTATGATTATTGATTGGATAATTAACATGGTTGAATGTGTGTGTTAATTCACTCTGTTTTTTTCCTGTGAATGTTTCATGTTTAACCACATATAACCACCCTAAACCACATATTATATTTTGATTTATAAACATACTTTATCAAAGATGTTAATCTTTTATTCAAAGTTCAAACACTTCTATTAGTTGCTTTCTTATTTTCCTTGTTAGCATACCAAAGATTTTCATTTTTAGGTAGTTGAATCTATTTTAAAAAATTCTGTGATTTCTTCCATCTGTTTCAGAGATGGTACAATCCTCTCTTTACCAATGATTAGATGAATGTTTGCTATTTTCTTCCAGTTGTATTAATATTTCTTTTTTCTTTCTTCTCACATCCAGTTGGAGATGAGTTTGGTGTAAAGTGTGAGGTAAGGATCTCATTTTATTTGCTCTTCTAAAACCACTCTTTAACACTACATATTCCTATAATAATTTTCTCGTCAACTATTGACTTGTGAGTAAGATAGGTCTGTTCCAGGATATCTATTCACTTCATCTATTTGTCTGCTTCTTGCATTGATACCATTTTCTTTTACTTTATTTTTTGGCTGTGCCGAGTCTTCACTGCTGCACGCAAGCTCTTCTCTAGTTGCGGTGCACGAGCTTCTCACTGCACTGGCTTCTCTTGTAGAGCCGGGCCCTAGAGTGTGGGCTTCAGTAGCTGTGGCACACAGGCTTAGTTGCCCCTGGGCATGTGTAAACTTCTTGGACCAGGGATCAAACCTGTGTTCTCTCATTGGCAGGCAGATTCTTAACCATTGTGCCACTAGGGAAGTCTCTCTTACTTTTTGTGTATTTATGTTTTAATATCCGGTAGGACATTTTTCCTTCTCTCTTTTTAAAGAAATGTATCTGATTTCTCACAATCAAATCAAATGTATTTTGATTTCTCAAAATAAAAAATACAAAAAATGTATTTGATTTGTTTTAAATGAACTTTAAAATGATTTCTATTGTGTTTCAAAATCATCTCCTTTGATATTTTGCCTAAAACTTTAAAACATTTAATTTCATAATTAGTTTTTTTAGCCAAAAAAGGCTATCTTTGTTTTAGTATTTGGTTGCAGTTTTATAATGTTAATATTACCTCAAAAATTTACGGAACTATAGCTCCTCTGGAACTATAACTCTTGAGTCACTTGGACTGCAAAGAGATCAAACCAGTCAATCCTAAAGGAAATCAACCCTGAATATTCATTGGAAGGACTGATGCTGAAGCTGAAGCTCCAGTACTTTGGCCACCTGATGTGAAGACCTGACTCATTAGAAAAGACTCTGATACTGGGAAAGATTGAAGTCAAGAGGCGAAGGGGATAACAGAGGATGAGATGGTTGGATGGCATCACCGACTCAATGGACATGAGTTTGAGTAAGCTCCGGGAGATGGTGAAAGACAGGGAAGCTTGGCGTGCTGCAGTCCATGGGGTCGCAAAGAGTCAGACAGAACTGAGCGACCAAACACCAAAGCTTCTCTGGGCTTCCCAGGTGGCACCTGTGGTAAAGAACCTGCCTGCCAATGCAGGATACTTAAGAGATGTGGGTTTGATTCCTGGGTTGGGAAGATCCCCTGGAGGAGGGGTGGCAACCCACTCTAGTATTCTTGCCTGGAGAATCCCATGGACAGAAGAGCCTGGCAGGCTACGGTCCATAGGGTCCCAAAGAGTCAGACATGTAGCAAGTGATTTACACAAAGTACTTTTATTGACATCATTTAAGTGAACTTTCAAAGATTCTTTTGGGGAGAATTGGGCAAAGGTAGCTTCTATATTTTTCAGGTGAGAAGGCTGAAGCAGAGATTATTATACAGTTAATTCAAGACAGACTGGAATATGTTATTAGATTTCTTGATTCTACTGACTACAAATTGCCTGGTGCATATATTATTCTTTTCTGTTTGGTGGTCTTTCTGCCTCCCCCCAGGGCAGAACAAAATAAGCAAAATCATGGATGAAACTAAATAGCAGGGCTTAAAGAATCCCAGCAATATGTTTTCTGCCTATCTGGATAAATAGCTAAGGAGACAAATTGCAGTATTCTTTGACAGAATCACTGTATGGATTGCAAATAGATGTTTATTTTCTTAGAGTTCAAGGGAGTGAGAAGTCATGTTGGTTACAGAACACTGGTAATTTCAGGTAAGTAATGTTGTGAGATTTAACAGATAACCATACAGGATACTCATTAACATTTGAATTCCAGATAAACAAGAAATACATTTTTAGTATCAGTATATCCCAGTTGGATTTCCCAGGTGGCGCTAGTGGTAAAGAACCCTCTGGCCAGTGCAGGAGACATGAGAGATGAGGGTTCGATCCCTGGGTTGAGACGATCCCCTGGAAGAGGGCATGGCAACCCATTCCAGTATCCTTGCCTGGAGAATCCCATGGACAGAGAAGCCTGTGGAGCTTCAGTTCATAGGGTCGCAGAGAGCTGGATGGGACTGAAGCGATTTAGCACACATTCATATCCCAAATACTGCATGAGACATACTTATACCATACAATTTTCATGTGAAATTTCATTTTAACTGGCCATTTTGTATTTTATCTAGTAATCCTACAGATCAGGTAAATCTATATTTTGTATGCCAATTTTTTTTTAAATCACCTATAAGTTAAGCCTGTCTTAAACAGGAGCCACAAGGCCCAAAGCTTTGCACCAAAGCATTCAAAAATCAAATAAGACAAATATTTTTTAAAAAATCCCACATTGTTTCTTCTGATATAAAACTTGCTCCTCTGCTTCATGAGGCCTGGGGTGGGATTGAGAATTTGAGTTTATGACAAGGTCCCAGGTGATGCTGATGCTGTTGCTGTTGATCGGAGGAGCACACTTTGAGACCCACTGGGTTTGGGTAAGTCAAATCTCAGTGGCTTCAAACAACAAAATCTCTTATGCACATTATCAAAAAATGGATCAGAGGAGGGACTCTGGTCACCATGGCTCCTCTGTCTTCTGACCTTATCTCAATGCAAGGCTTTCAGAATCTGGAGGATTCTTGTCCATTTTCTTGGTTTCCCACATTGCTGTTGAGAAATTCAATTGTTTGGATTCCCTGTCTTTCCTCTCTGATAATTGTTTACTATGACTTTATTTGTATCTTTGGAAACTTTTACCACCTTGATCACCATTTGTCTGAAATTTCACAATGATATATTCATGGGGTTGCTCTTTTTATTCACAGCGCTTAGCACTTTCTGGATGCTTTCATTCTGAAAACGTACGTCCTTCTGGGAAATCTTGAATTATTTCTTTGATGTTTTTATTCCCTTCATTTCTGCTCTTCATTCTTTCTGGGACACCTATTTGTCAGCTAATTGGGTCTAATGGTCTAATTCTTTTAATTGTCTTTCTTTTCCTATCTATCCGATCTATTTATAGTCATTTTATTTTCTAGAGGATTGATTCAACTCTGTCTTCCAACTTTTCTTTTACTTTCACACATCTATTATCATCTTTTTTTAAAAAAACACTTTATTTTCTTAAGAACAGTTTTAGGTTGTAAAGAAATTATGAAGATAACACAGAAAGTTCCCACAGGCCTCACACGCAGTTCCATTTTTAGCTTCTTACATTAATGTGATACATTTGTTACAATTAATGAGCCAATACTGAGGAATTATTATTAACTAAAGCCCATAGTTTATTCAGGTTTCCTTAGCTTTTGCTGAATTTCCTTTTTCTGTTCTAGGACTCCGTTAGAATATCACTTTATATTTAGCTGTCATGTTTCCTTAGGCTATTCTTGACTTTGGCAACTTCTCAGACTTTCCTTGTTTTTAATGACCTTGACAGTTTCAAAGAGTTCTGGTCAGGAATTCTGTAGAATGTCATATTAGGATTTGACTGTTTTTCTTATGATTAGACTGGAGTTAATGGGTTTGGGGAGAAAGACCTCAGAGGTTAACTACCATTTCTTCATATGTCAAGGTACGTGCTATCAACATGATCTACCGCTGTTGATGTTGACCTTGACTGCCTAGCAGAGGTAGTGTTTGCCAAGTTTCTTTCTTCCCCCTGCTTTTCTCTCTCTGTGCCTTTTGAAAAAAATGCTGCTGTGTGCTGCCCACATGGGCTCCAGGGAACTAGGCTCCATCTCCTTGAAGGCTCTCTTATCACATTTTTCTATCCAGGAGTTTTTTCCCTAAGAACATTTAAAATAATTAGTTAATTGATTTTTGGCTGCATTGGGTTTTAGTTTTAGCATGCAGGATCTCTCCTTGCGGTGTGCGGACTCAGTCTTTGCGGCAAGCGGGCTCAGTTGCCTCTTGGCATGTGGGAGTTTGGTTCCCCAACCAGGGATCAAACCCGTATCCTCTGCATTGAAGGCAGATTCTTAACCACTGGACTGCCAGGGAAATCCGAAAAAACATTGTTTTAAATAATCTTTTGTCCTTAAGATTATGGTTACAATAACTTAACTTTCCGAGGATATTGTTTTTAAAAGTTTTCCTAAACTTTCTACATTCTTATTCCTCCAAGTTCCTTTGTATATGTTTGCTTCCTTCAGATCAGAATCTTTCCTCAAATGTTTGTAGATTCTTGGCTCTCTGTTCATATATTAAGATTGGAACCCGACAAGATGGGAAGCTCTGTGTAGATGAGGCTTGCTAACTGGAGAGCAACTGACTTGCTTGTTTCACGAGGGGCCTTCGTTTCCTGGCTGCTGTAACAGTGTACCACAGACTTGATGACTTAAGACAACAGAAGTTTATTCTTTCACAGTTACAAAGGCTGGATGTCTGAAGTCAGTATTGAGAGCTGAAAGTGAAGTATATGCGAGACCACACTGTTCCTTGCCTCTTCCAGCTTCTGGAGGCTGCTGGAACATCTTGACCTGTGGCCACATCTCTTCAACCTCTGCCTCTGTCCTCTGGGTGTGAGGCAAATCTCCCTCTGCCTCCTGTGAGGACACTGGTGATGCAGACTCCTTCTCCTGATGAGGGTTTCTGGGATGAGATCCTGATACCACTGGAGGGCCATTTTTCAGCCCACTAACACTCACTACCGCACAATTGCACTCATCTCACATGCTAGTAAAGTAATGCTCAAAATTCTCCAAGCCATGCTGCAGCAATACGTGAACCGTGAACTTCCAGATGTTCAAGCTGGTTTTAGAAAAGGCAGAGGAACCAGAGATCAAACTGCCAACATCCACTGGATCATGGAAAAAGCAAGAGAGTTCCAGAAAAACATCTATTTCTCTTTATTGACTATGCCAAAGCCTTGACTGTGTGGATCACAACAAACTGGAAAATTCTGAAAGAGATAGGAATACCAGACCACCTGACCTGCCTCTTGAGAAACCTATATTCAGGTCAGGAAGCAACAGTTAGAACTGGACATGGAATAACAGACTGGTTCCAAATAGGAAAAGGAGTACGTCAAGGCTGTATATTGTCACCCTGGTTATTTAACTTATATGCAGAGTACATCATGAGAAATGCTGGACTGGAAGAAACACAAGCTGGAATCAAGATTGCTGGGAGAAATATCAATAACCTCAGATATGCAGATGACACCACCCTTATGGCAGAAAGTGAAGAGGAACTAAAAAGCCTCTTGATAAAAGTGAAAGAGGAGAGTGAAAAAGTTAGCTTAAAGCTCAACATTCAGAAAACTAAGATCATGGCATCTGGTCCCATCACTTCATGGCAAATAGATGGGGAAACAGTGGAAACAGTGTCAGGCTTTATTTTTGGGGGCTCCAAAATCACTGCAGATGGTGATTGCAGCCATGAAATTAAAAGATGCTTACTCTTTGGAAGGAAAGTTATGACCAACCTAGACAACATATTGAAAAGCAGAAACATTACTTTGCCAACAAAGGTCCGTCTAGTCAAGGCTATGGTTTTTCCAGTGGTCATGTATGGATGTGAGTGTTGGACTGTGAAGAAAGCTGAGCACTGAAGAATTGATGCTTTTGAACTGTGGTGTTGGAGAAGACTCTTGAGAGTCCCTTGGACTGCAAGGAGATCCAACCAGTCCATCCTAAAGGAGATCAGCCCTGGGTGTTCTTTGGAAGGAATGATGCTGAAGCTGAAACTCCAGTACTTTGGCCACCTCATGCAAAGAGTTGACTCATTGGAAAAGACTCTGATGCTGGGAGGGATTGAGGACAGGAGGAGAAGGGGACGACAGAGGATGAGATGGCTGGATGGCATCACCGACTCGATGGACATGAGTTTGAGTGAACTTCAGGAGTTGGTGACGGAGAGGTGTGCCTGGCATGCTGCAATTCATGGGGTTGCAAAGAGTCATACACGACTGAGTGACTGAACTGAACTGAGCACTTGCTATGTCTAAAGTTTTTCTCTTCATGGGTCGGTTCCTTCACTGAGAATCTTCTGATCTCCTCCTGCCTAGCTGCCATGTGCTTGGCACTGAGGGGAGAGAGGATGCATGCACCTTTAAGTAGGCAGACTTCTTAAACTCTACTATTTCTGCTTATAGTACAGAATCCATGTTTGCTGATGTCTGATATCCCCAAGGTCAAAAAGAATTCAATTCTTCAGAGAGGGAACCCCTAGCCTTGTGTGGTGGTAGAGGAGGGGCAGAGGTGAGGGAATGATCTAGTTACTTTTTAAACAGATATGTAACTCATTTTCCTCTCTGCAGCACCTCTACTTAGAGGTGCTGGCACCTTCCACTCCTGGGCCTTTCTGGGGCTCCTGACCAGGCTGAGTGAAGCAGGCTACTTCAAGATGGATGTAGGTGTCAACTTTCTAGTCTCCTAAGTAAGGGACCAGGCTTCCCTGGTGGTTCAGATGGTAAAGAATCCATCTGCAATGCAGAAGACCTGGGTTCGATCCCTGGGTTGGGAAGATCTCCTGGAGAAGAGAAGGGTTACCCACTCCAGCATTCTGGCCTGGAAAATTCTATGGACAGAGGAGCCTGGCAGTCTACAGTCCATGGGGTCACAAAGAGTCAGACACGACTGAGCCACTAAGCACACACACACAAGTAAGGGACCATTTGTCTGTAAACTTTCCAGTTTCCAAAGTTATGTCATTGTTGTCTTTGTCCTTGTGGATTTTTATGCAAAGAAGATTCCTCTGTGTATGAGTGTATTTTGGGAGGGAACACAGGTTGACTGCCATTTAAAATTATGTGTTGCTCTTGTAGGAATTATGTAAAACAGTATGGAGAGTGCTCAAAAAATTAAAAATAGAACTACCTTAAGATCTAGCAATTCCACTTCTGGGTATACTACATCCAAAGGAAATAAAATCAGTATTTTGAAAAGGCATCTGCACTCCCAAGATCATTGCAGCATTATTCACAATAGCCAAGATATGGAAACAACCTAAATACTGATGGATGGATGAATGGATAAAGAACATGTGGCATGTATTTTACACACACACACACACACACACACACACATACACACACACACACAGAGGAATATTATTCAGCCTTAAACAAGAAGGAAATTTGCCATTTGCAACAACAGGGATAAACCTGGAGGACAGTATGCTGAGTGAAATAAATCAGGCACAGAAAGACAAATGTCACATGACCTCACTTATAAGTGGAATGCAGAAACAGAGAATGGAATGATGATTGCCAGGGAAGAAGAGTCTAGTCAAGGAGCACAAGGTCTCAGTTTTGCAGGATGAATGATTTCTGGAGATCTAATGTGCAGATATTGTTTTCCAAACTGATTTTTAGCTGTAGATCACCATCACTGATATTTTTGTGCTGATAATAATTTCTTTTTCTCTGTTATTCTGTCAACTGGAGAATTTCATTGATCATTTTTCTAATCTTAACTCAATGTTTTCCTGGGATAAATCCAACTTTGTTATTATGCTAAAAAAATTATGTGTGGCCCTGTGTGTGTTTCACCAGCCTGCAGTATCAGAACAGCCTGGGAATTTGTGAGAAATGGAACTTCTCAGTGACCTCAGACTTCTTGAATCCTGAGCTCTCAGGGTGGGGTCCAGCATTCAGTTGTGTCTTACCAAGACTTCCTGGTGATTCTGATGCTCTGTTGATGTGGGCCCTGCTATAGAGGTATGCTGTCTTCTCTCTTATCCTTCCACAAGAGAGTGTGGGCTCGTTTGACTCATGAGCTCTACTTGAAGGCTCATGGTGAGACCTGGATGAGGGCAGCAGAAAGACTCACCACGTGTCTGTTTTAGAAGTAAATATTCCTTCCATGAAGGCCTCTGGGGGCATCCACTTGACTGGCAGCATTGCACAGCCTCCCTTTCGGTAGTAGCTCGCTCTGCAGGGAGAAGAGAAAAGCAGACTTGGTTCTGGAGATGGCTCCGAGCCAGGTACCTTGAGAGAGTGGCAAAAAACAAGGTCTGTGAACTGAAATTAAGGAGGGGCTCTTGTGGTTTGGGGGAACAGCAGGGGGCACAGATCATCTAGTTAACAACCTTAGTGTCACTTAATAGGAGACGAAACAGCCTGCTGGAGGTGTGAAAGAAAAGATCTATGCAATGACTCAAATACCCACTAGGAGATGGTTAGATTTCCCTGATGGATTTTGTTCACTGTAACTCACAATGAATAACATTACTCCAACCTTATGAGTATAGTTCCTGATGATCCACGGTAATGCGAGATGCACAATGGGAGGACTAAGAGCGGGGCTGGTGTCCTACTAGTCTGGGTCCTCCTCGGCACTTACACAGCATCTAATTCAACACAGGCACGTGACTCCAAGTCCTCTAGGTGGCTGGCAGGAAGCTGCTTCCTTTAGCACAGCCCCCAGGGAAAACACAGGCCTGGGGTGGAGCTGGCGTCCGAGGGATGAGGTAACTAGTTTTTGTCAGTGACATCATCAATGCAACTCACTCATAAAAAAACTAATGAATCAATTCCTCCCTCTGAAGCCAGCTCCACCCCAGCCCTGTGTCCTTGTGCCTGGTATGTTATGGGAGGTGGCTTCCTACCAGCTGCCTGGATTAATTACTTCAAAAAATAACTGACTGAAATATGAATTGAGTGGTTAGCTGACTCATTGGAAAGGACCCTGATACTAGGAAAGTTTGAGGGCAGGAGGAGGAGGGGTCGACAGAGAATGAGATGGTTGGATGGCATCACTGACTCAATGGACATGAGTCTGAGCAAACTCCGGGAGATAGTGAAGGACAGGGAAGCCTGGTGTGCTGCAGTCCGTGGGGTTGCAAAGAGTCAGACACATCTGAGTGACTGAACAACAACGTGTGAGGTATTCTGCCACATGCTGAGGACAGAAAGAAGTCATAGTCTCTCTCTTCCAAGGATGTGGTTTAGTGGAAGAAACAGACATAATTAACTGCAGTAAGAACACACATATGATGACAAAAGTATGTATTCAAGAGGAAACTCAGTGACCAAAGAAGAATGGGTTTGTTCTACCTGGGGTGGGGGTGGTGGGTGGAAAAGTACAGGAAGAGTTTCTTGGGGGTGCTGATGAAGCTGAATGGCAAAGAAACGCTCACAGGAGACATTCGTGACACATGCTGTCGCACGGGGCCTGTGGGAGGCAGGGGGCTGTAGGGAAGCTAGGGTACTGAAGTCTAGAGTTGGGACCTGTCAGTGCTGAGGACGGAGGGGAAGGGCCAGACCACGTGACTCGTTTAGTCTCACTGCAGAATTCGAGTCTTAGAGGACAGGCAGTCCTGGGTGCTCCGAGACAGGAGGTGAAGGAACGCTGAGGCTCCGGGTGGTGGAAGAGGGTGAAGCGGAGCTTTCCCAGGTATGCGGTGGATATCAGTGGTAGTAACAGTAGGTGAAAACATTGCCAACTCCTGAGTTTCTGTGTGCTGCTGCCCTGCGGTAACAGGATGCCATCAGGAGATTGCTACCAGTTCCTTGGGAGGCTGACAGGGGTCTCCCTTATTGTCCGAAGACTGAAAGGTCTGCCTGACCACCTCTCCTCACTCTACTGCTGGATTAGGGGAGGTGTGATTAGTGACTGTGTCAGACAGTGGCTCACTCAGCTCATGGAGTGAGTCACTGTTGTTAATAATTAGACAAAGATGAAACCAGGGGTTGGGAAGAGAAGTGTGGGATAGTATACAGTAGAGGTTTGCTTTTTCCAGTTAAATTTTTTATTTTATTGGTTTCTTTTAATTAATTACTTAATTGGCTGCACGGGGCCTTAGTGGTGGCACACAGGATTGTTGAATTTCGTTGTGGCATGTGGGATCTAGTTCCCTGACCAGGGACGAAACGCAGGCCCCTTGCATTGGGAGCGCAAGTCTTCACCAGTGGATCACCAAGAAAGTTCCCTGTTTGTTTTTTTTTTTTTTTTTTTGATGTAGCCTCGAGAATGTGACAGGGAAAAAGAAATGAAGCTGAGCTAAGTACTGACGGGCTTTGAACTATCCTTCCATGTCTCCTGGCGTGGGAAATGCAGAGCAATGCGCTGGGCCCAGTCTCTTGTCAGTTCTAAGGTGCTCTTGCCTAGGGTAATGGAAGCTAAGTCTGTTTGGAATTCCTGAGTATTGAGGAAAGGGGTTAATTAAGCTAAAGTTTACCTAGAAGCTTTTTCCAAGTGAAGTATCCAGGTTATTCTGTCTCAGAACATGTTAGGACTAAAGAGTTGGAACCAGAAAGACAATCTAATTAACAGGTTAGTGTCAATTATTGCAGGCAGAGAGATCCTAGAATTAGTCCTTCAGGCATGAACAATAATTCAGGCTGCCCCTGTGCTGAAAAGGAACTTAATGCCATTTTCGGCGGCAGGTTGACAAGGCACCAGAGTGCTCTGGGGGATGCAGTTGAGAAGTGGGCTCTGATGGGTGAGGGCACTCTTCACTCACCTGTAGATGTCACGGGCCATTCCGAAGTCTCCGATCTTGGCCACTCTTCCAGGGCCTGGGCGGGTCAAGAGGCAGTTCCTGGCAGCAATGTCCCTGGGATGAAAAAAAAAGGTAAATGCATTTCGTAATTTTATTCCTAAAAAGATAAAGGTATAAGAATCACAAGAATTTTCACCTCCAATCTAAAGTTCAAATAGTTCCCTTTTCTTCTCTGCATTTCCTTTACATTAGATCTCAGTATGAAAGAAATAGCTAAGCAATTCTAGGTCTCAGAACCAACAGGGAAATGGAAAAGGATTAGGGGAGATGATTGAAAATGTTTAATGGGATAATAATAATGAAAATAACTATAATAGGAACTAGAAAATTGATTGTCCTTTTACTAGGTACTTGAGCACTGTTCTAACTGCTTCATATCTAATTCTCACCGTAGCCCTGTAAGACACAAGGTGCTAGTATTATCCTTATTTTATCAAAAAACTTGGAAGATAATAGAGGACATAGAAATGTATTTGGCCTTTGGCTATTGTTCTGTACAGATTGCTGGTTGGTTTCTGCCGGTTGTTTGACGGAATGTTCTGGAACAGCATGGTTCCCATGAGATTCAAGTAGGTCAAGGCTTTCCCAAATAGTTCTAGTTTTATATTTTAATATGCCATCATGGTTTTTACATCCGTGATTTTATCTAAAGCCTTTGTTAAGCTGTATGCATCATGGCTATGAGGCCAAAGAATCACTTCTTTCCTGTTATAAAGTTATCTTGTCTTAGTCATTATGTTCCAGTCGTTAGGGCCTATTCTTCCATAGCATGAGTGTAAGGCTGGATCAGAAGCTTTCCAAGACTCATCAGCTTCTACTCACTGACTGCTAACCCATTCTTGAGCTGCACGTGGGGGTTAAGGATGCAGCCAGACGAAGTCTGGAATGTTGTTGTTGTTTAGTCACTAAGTCGTGTCTGACTCTCTGCGGCCCCATAGACTGCAGCATACCAGGCTTCCCTGTCCCTTCACTATCTCCTGGAGTTTGCTCAAACTCATGGAATGGGTTTCTAATAATATTAAAGTCCTGGACAGAAAAAAATGGTGCTTCTTGGGGGGAATGGGTGGTGTTTCAACTGGTTTCATGATCATTGGCTGAGAAAGAAGGATCATGGAAAATAAACAGCTGGATAGTATTTTTTAAAAAAAGATCTGGATGCAGGATGATGGCTTAGGATAGCAGAACAATTGGTCAGGGTGGGAGATGGGTGTTATTAATGCCATTGCCCTAATCCAGAAGGTTTAAGTTGAATTTTGAGGCACAATGGTGCATAAAATGCCCTAAGAAAACCATAAAAGCATAACATATATGACATCAAAAAGAAGAAAATATAGTAGGATATATAGCCATGGCTTCTCAAGAGAAATATAGTGAAGTCGACCAACAACAATATTTATGGCTCTGGAAAGGTCTTTCTGTTGATGTGCATGGAATGGTTGCTTAAAAAATTGATCTTGAATTTGATGGCAAGAAAGTAAATGTAATATCATAGAACACACCAAGAATTGGTAGAATGACACATATTTCTTGAAATGGCAATAAACCATGTCCAAAGGAAACAGATCTAATAGAAAAATGGGAGTGTGTGGATCTGCGAGGGAGTCCGCTCTGAATTCACGAGGTGTGTGTGCATGGGAGTCTGTGAATCTTAAGGCAGATGGTGAAGGAGAGAGAATTAAAGTAAACCTATTGGGGGAGGGTGCCATCAACCTCGAGCCAGTTAGAAGATATAAAAAGATGCGTTCCTAAAACCAATTACCCCAGAGACAGCTTTGACTGAGATGGACAATTTCTGCTAATCGTCACCTTTTGCTTATAAAGCAGATCATCGAACACACTGTTGATTCAATCTTTGACAATTTCATTTCTTGAAAAAGATAAAAGAAGCAACAAAATATTACTCTGGGATCTTATTGTGACCTTCAGCAACTATTTACAGATATGGAAGCAATAGGAATCTCGAGTGAATTTTTGCTCCTTGTTATCTTATTTTCAGTAATAACAGGGCACTGGATATAGTCAAAATGTATCATCCCTTAGGAAAGCAGATTTCAAAACGTCAGAGGAAAAGTAGACACAATCCCTCAGTCAGAGAATCTGGACACTTGGTGATTAACGTGAGGGTGGAGATGAAAAGGCAGAGATGACCTCGGGGAGAAGTGAAGGGAGAGATCTGACGTCACTAAGGTGATAGGTCACATTGCTCTCAGATGGGCTCAGACTTGGCGCAGGTAGACATGAGCTGGAGAGACTTTATTCTTTCCAGGTACACCAATCTGAGAAACCACAGTGGAAAAGAATGTGAAAAAGAATGCATACTTTGCCGTACAGCAGTAACACAACACTGTAATTCTGCTATACTTCAAAGAAAAAAAAAAAAAGATGGAAAGATGGCTCTAGCCAAGGACTTATTCTAAAAAGGGCACAACCCTGTCACGTCTGAGCAACAATAAAGCCCCGAGCTGAGATTTATGGAAAGTTCTGGACACAATAAAAAGGGCAAGAACAACAGTGGCAGTGCTGTGAAGCAGAGAGTGTGGCTTTGGGTGAGAACAGAAGAACTGGGGCTCGGCTTCTCTCTTGCTTCTGTTATTTCTATCAAGCACGAGGATCTGCAAGCTGGAAAGACTGAGACTCAGGAAGATCTGCGGGCCAAAACGATGAAGCGACAAAGGATGAGCCAGTGTGAGCGTCCGGCCTTGTTTTCAGAGTGATTTCAGTAAACTAGGCCAGTGTATTTCTTGATCTTTAACATCCCCTTTATTAGGGAAGAAAACATAGCTTGTTATCTACCTCCGTGCTCTTCTGTTTCTAAACTCTTACAGCGCTTCTTTTTCATTCTCTACGTTATTTTTACATACTCTAATGATTAGCAACATGTCTTATACTCCTTGATGGGTTCATGAATGTTTATTAGTTCACCGGGTTATTATTTACTAAATGAGAAACAAATCATTAAGAAAAGCTTTGCAAAGAGTCTAACAATCTATTTGACTTTTCAAGTTTCAGAATCAAGCTGTCTGTTGAGAAAGCCATGGATAGCCACGTGGAAAGAAATATGTGTCATCTCTCATGTCTATAGCGTTACACATGGACTTGATGTACCAGTGCAAACACCATTTAAACCCAAGGGTCATATAGAGTAGAGGAAATGAAGTACAGAGGTAAAGAAAATAATTCTCATTCTTCATTTCTGAGTATTTTAGAAAAAAATAATTTATCCAATAAACATTTATTGTGTGCCACTATATGCTGGGGATATGAAGATGAATAAAATAGGGTTGTTGCCTTTGATTTATCCATAGCCAGAGATCCGAAAATACAAACTCCTTAAACTTCCCTTAAGGAGCCCAATTTTTTAGATGATATGGCATGCTTGGTCACTCAGATGTGCCTGACTATTTGTGATCCATGGACTGTAGCCCTCCAGGCTCCTCTGTCCGTGGGGATTCTCCAGGCAAGAATACTGGAGTGCGTTGCCATTTTCTTCTCCAGGAGATCTTCCCTACCCAGGAATTGAACCCTGGATGCTTTGACAGGCAGATTCTTTACCATTGAGCCACCTAGGAAGCTCAGTGTTCTAGATATGGAAACATTAACATGACCTAGGGCTTGACACAGGCGGGGGTCCCTGCAGGAGGTCAGACAGAGCTCATCCGGGTCTCCAGCGCTGATATAGACGTTTTATGATCCCACTTTGCTTCCCTGGTGGCTCAGTTGGTAAAGAATCCACCTGTAACATGGGAGACCTGGGTTTGATTCCTCGGTCGGGAAGATCCCCTGAAGGAGGATATGACAACCCACACTAGTATTGTTGCCTGGAGAATCCCCATGGACAGAGGAGCCTGGCGGGCTATAGTGCATGGGGTTGCAGAGTCAGACACGACTGAGTGACTAAGCACAGCACTACACATGATCCCACTTTACATATGGGCCAAACAAAGCCCTAGGGACACGTAGGGGAGCATCTGGAAGGTGAGGGCAGAGCAAGGTCACTTAGACTCACCGGTGGATGAAGTGATTCTCCTCTAGATACTGACAGCCGCAGGCAATGTCCCGAGCCACGTGCAGGAGATCCAGCATGACCAGGGAGGAGGGCTGGTTCTGTAGGAGACAGTAGTGACCGGCTGGTGAGGAGCTCTCAGGGGAGAGAAGGTCTGAAACGCTAGGCTCCCGTGTTCACCAGGAGGTCAAAGGCAGGCTGGTCACCCTGGGGTCTTGGCCCTGGCTGCACATTCGCGATCACCGGTAGATTTATACAAATGCACATGCCTGGGCCTTAGCCCAGAACAATGACTCCACCTCTGTGCGGGCGCAGCGTTTACAAAGTCACAGCTGCCAGGTGAGCGGGGCTGGAACCCACATCACAGACGTCCTGCCCCTTCGTGTTTTTTTCTGCCCATTCTTCCGCCACTATCTTCATAAACATTTGAATACCCTAAACGTACAAACAGGCCTGTGAGGAAATCAAGGCAGGGTAGTGTTGCTTTAAAATGCTCTATTTCAGGTTCGATGCACGATACTGGATGCTTGGGGCTAGTGCACTGGGACGACCCAGAGGGATGGTATGGGGAGGGAGGAGGGAGGAGGGTTCAGGATGGGGAACACATGTATACCTGTGGTGGATTCATTTTGATATTTGGCAAAACTAATACAATTATGTAAAGTTTAAAAATTAAATTAAAAAAAATAAAGTAAAATGCTCTATTTAAATGCTTAAAAATATTTTAAAAAATTAACTTTCTTCAAGAAGACCTAGATCTGAAGTGGACTGAAAAAGCAAACCTTCCAGAAAATACTGGGCAGCTGAAGAGCCATCTCTGGCTTTCCTGCATGAAGTCCCTTTTGTGCAAAAGTGGCTGCCCGCCCCTCCTTGACCCCTCCCGGGATGCAGCTTGGCTCTCCTTCCCCCCGTCTGGTGGGGTGGCCAGAAGTCTTTCCTGAGGGCGGTGCCCTTCTTGGTGTCTTCTCAGTTCCTAACCCCCCAAGTCCGCAGGCAGCTTCACGTGCACTGTGCTGCTCTGGGCTTGTTCCACCACGTCCTCAAGGAAACTTTGAGGCTCCCGAGGCAGGGCCTTTGGCGTCCACTTCCATGGTCTCCAGCGTGATGCTTAGCTTGCTGCCGAGGTTCAGTGAACAAGGGGGTTTGTTGGTTGATCACAGCTGAACTAGGGTTTTCCAGAGGCCGCCACAGATCAGGGCCTCCCTGGGACTCTTTGGAGCAATAGCGTGGGTCTGGGGGAGGTGGCGAGGAGTTCGTCTGGGGCCTGCTTCAGTTCCAGGGGAGACGACTCAGGGAGGGGAACATTTGCTGCCCGTGGACCATCAGGTAGTCCCTTACCTGGAAGAGGGCAAGTCCCAGGACCTTTGATGCAACATCCTGTGTGGTCAGTAGGCAAGCAAGGTTACCTCCATATTGACAATGAGAGGGCTGAGGGCTCAGAGAGGCTCAGTGACTCACTCCAGGTCACACAGCTAGTAGGGTGGAGCTGAAACTGCCCTGAGCTGGGCTTTAAGGGTTTGGATTGGGGGAGGCGGGATTCTAGGAGTTAAAATTGAGTTTCTTAGGATAGCATGTCTGAGAAGGGCTGGAGTTCCCGTGGACTCAGTGCATGGTACCCACATGAGCACAAATACAGTGCACAGGGTACATTTCAGTGCTCGGTTGAGCTGAGCTGGGTTTCATCCTACTGGGTCCCTTACCGGCTGTGTGCCCTAGAGCTGACGGCGCTCCCTCTGTCCAAGCCACCGTGTCCTCGTGTGTGAAAGTGATGTGACACTCTCAGCCTCCCTGGTTGTTCTGAGGACTCATAGCAAGAGGAACAGAGTGAGCGCTTCACAGAGGGCTCTGCATTCATGGAGGGGTTACTCCATGGAGGGCGCTGTGGGGACTTGAGAAGTGGCTCGTGTGTTTGGCTTCTCCCAGGACCTTGTTAGGGTCAGAAGTACTGGGCACTGGGAGAGAGAGTCCCCATTTCCTGGGGACAAGAAAAGTAATATATATTTTTGAGAGAAATATTCATCCATCTTGCTATAGCATTAGGACTATCTTTTCTCTTTCCAGGAAAACTCTTTCTGTTCCTGCCAAAGAGGACCATTCCTAGCGCTCATGGAGTCTCTTTGTGTCTTAGCCCCCATCACTCAGGACGCAAGGACCATTGATGTCTCAAATGCTCCATAAGTCTGCTGCACTGCAGGGGCTAAATCTTCTCAGGCATTAACCCAGGGGCTGCATTTATTGGGGCTCCCTGTCTATGGCTGTTCAGAGCAAATTAACTGCGCCGATAATCAGTCTTCACAGAAGCAGATTGTAACCCAAGGGGTGTGTCTGCATGTCTCTGTGTGTGTGTGTGTGTGTGTGTGTGGTGTTGGGGGTCTGCAGATGCTGTGACCAAACCGATATTGAAAACGAGCAGTGCAGAGAATAGCCAGTGTGCCATCTGTATCCAGCCTGGGCAGAGAAGGAGTTGGAACCAGGGCTCTTTTTCCTTGATTTGCTACTGAATATGGCCCTTCCTTTGGCAACTTCAGGCAATTTTTATTCTGTCCAATACTCAGAGAGGATTTTGTCCAGTACCTCCCAAAGCAGGCTGTAGGATGGAATTCAATCAAATAGGTATGGGAATTCCTGGCTTCTTCATCAGAGGAATTATCAGAGTCTTTGCTACATACTAGTGTGTATTGAGAATCAATCAGAGGGGAGTCTGTGTGGCTCTGAAACTGGCTTGACCATGGAGTTCTTTTGAGCATGCCTGTGAGTGTGTACCACTCAGGGTTCTGACATTCCCATCAGGACACTGTTTTGACCAATATCTTACTTTTACAGGGGCAAAAACAGGCCCACTGAAGTGAAATGATCTCTTTGCTCACAGTTCTTGAGGTGCTATTTCCAAAGGATAATGTATATACCGATAAAAGACAGAATAATATTAATAATAATAATAATAATACTTCCTTAAGTAGCTCCTGCATTTAGAGATGAAGGATCACAGGACATGGGCGGGGGTGGGGTGGGCAGGGGAGAACTGTTTCACCAAGTGAAAAACAGAATAAGGATACATTTTTAAATTGATGGCTATGAGAGTAAGAGGGAAAGATGAAAGGAAGCAGCAAAGAATGAAGACAGGGGACACAAGATATTAAAAGTGGCAAAAACCCATTTTGAAAAGTGATGAGAATGGTGCTGGCCTCAGATTCCTGGCTGCAGACATGATCAACAAAAATGCGCTCAACGAATTGTGGAGGCAACATTAGTATTTAGCAAAATGGAAACCAAAGATGAAAACCTAAGCATTAGTTGCAATCAGAAGTTCTCATCTCCGTGCTGTGCTCTCTGGCGTCCGAGGAGCCGCCATGCATATGGAGCATCTTTTCCTGAGCCACTACCTACCAGACTACCATTCCCCAAGCAGGTGTAGAGGCTATAGTGGGCAATGACCGCCCCCTTTAATACAGAGATTACTGACTCCTTGATGGCCTTTGTCATTATGGATTGAATCAACTGATACTAAAAGATAGCTACTAGCCTATATCTGGCATATATTAAATCCTCAATAAAATTTTGTTCAATAAAGAGGGGGGTCTGCAAAATTATATTGACATTAAAAGGGTCCTTCCTTCTTGAGGTGGTGGGGTCCTGGGACCGAACAATGTTTCCTTCTGTACCCATGAATTTCATTTCCATGACAGACATAGTTGGCCCTGGCACCCATTCTGTCCTATGAGTCTGTGTATCTATCATTACTTCATATCCATGCATTATCTGAAGCCAGAGCCTCTTAGACCATCTCTGAGATTCTTCCATCCTGATGTCTATGGAGCTGCTGAACCCCAGGGATGGCAGGAAGTGAGCACAGAATGTGAGTCTGATTCTGAGCACCCAGCTGGGAGCCTGCACACAGCAGATTAAGCCTGGAGAGATGCAGGGGCTTCAAACAAATGAACCAGGTGGACCTCAGGCCTTTGAATTCAGTGAGTTCCAGCTTGGAGGCACAGCTTTGCCCACCCCCTCCTCAGGGTGTGTATGTCTCCAGCCCCTATGTCCATGAGCCAGTCCCTCCCTCCTTCTTCAGGATTTACTGATATTAGCTACCTCGGTCCACTATAAATCCTGCTCCTTTCTCACAGTCAACCTGGTCCTCACTCACTAAGTTGGAGTTTGTGGTTCTGAGAATCCATGCGGGACACCCAGCAACCTCCCACCCACCCTGCTCCCACCCCGGCTGGAAATTGCTGCCACAAACACATTTGCATGGGGTCACTCTGGAGGGCTGTCATCTGACATTTCAAATCACCCATCATGGGCAGTAAGTACCTCAGGAAGGACCAGCTCATCTGAGGTAAGTGAGTGTGTAAAGGAGTAAGGAGGATACCTGGGCTGCCACCAAGACCTGGGAGCATGGTTGGCCAGGAGAGTCACACAAATATCAGGGTCAAGGGTTAAAAGGAAGATTTGGTGGGGGGATCCTGACCCTTAGAAGCACCTCTCTCCCAAGTAGAGTTGACCTTCCCCTGGCTGTGGGCATCCCTGGGGTGGTACCTGCAGCCAGAGGTTGGAAGCTGGCAGCAGGCTCCCACTGCAGGCCTCCTTGAGGCGGCACTTGGGCTGGGAGGTGGTGGGAGATGTCAGTGATCTGTCTTCCTCGCTAGTGCTTTGTTCTTTGAGACAACATCCAAATCATCATCAAGAGAGATACCTTTGCCTGTGAGAGAGGTTCTTGGTCTTGCCAAGTGATGGGTTCTCAGATTCCCTTTACAAGGAAGTCACAATACTCTCCTGTCCTCAAGCCTCAGGAGTGTCCAATGGGAAACCCAGAGCTGGACCTTCTCCCAGAGAGTGACGTCACATGTCATCTGCCGGAAGCACTGCTGAGATGCTCAGGGCATGAGGCTGAAGGCTCTGCTCTGGTGGGTAGGGGTGGGGAAGCTGAGACTGGTGCCCAGACCCTGGCAGAGATGCCTGCGTAGCTGGCGACCTTTGCTCTCAACCACCTGCCCTCACCTTGGCCCTCAGGGCTTCCCCACGGGGACCACAGGGATCAATAACATAGCAGGCTGGAGTGAGCAAGGAATGAGGAGCCATAAGGCCTGAGTTCTAGTCCCAGCTCTTCCACTTCCTGTGTAACCTCGGCAAGTCACATAACCTCTCTGAGCCCCTGTTTTCCCATCTCCAAAATGAAGTGGGATCTGTACTGTCTACTTCATAGGGTGGTTTTGAGAAACATGAAAACTCTGGGGAGGAGGAGGACGGTGCTGCAGACGAGGGTTATCATGAGGTAGGGTTAGTCGTTCTCCCCTTCCTCCTGCCAGGGGTGCTGAGTTGCACACGCTCATCCTCTCAAGAAGTTAGATTGGATTCCTCTTAGATGGTCAGCCAGAGGCTTGCAGGAATGGTGTGGAGGCTCTTAAGAGCCCGAGTGAAGGTGGGAATTGGAGCAGGTGCGACCTTCTGAGGTTTCCACCACCATATTGGGTCCATGTGAGGAGGGTGTTCAGTCCTGGTCTTGCTGTGGCTGCGTGGCTGTCGGCCTTTCTCTGCTTTCCTGGGGGTGGGGAGGGTACAAGTCTTCCCTGTGGTCCTCACAGTTCAGCAGCAACTTCAAGATGGCAGGTCCTAACTCATTGGGGAGGGTACAAGTCTTCCCTGTGGTCCTCACAGTTCAGCAGCAACTTCAAGATGGCAGTTCCTAACTTAGAGGGTCTGCTCTGCTCCCGTTCCCTGGGCCCAGGACCTCTTGAAGACCCTGGCAGTGATGGGAATGGACAGCCGGCCCCTGGGCTCGCCCAGTGTGCTGTGTTTTATAACTAGCTCTGACCAAGATGTTCTAGCCTGACCCTCAGAGTTCACATCGCAGATCCTCAGGTTAGAGGGGGTTGGCTGCCCTAAACCAGGTTGTCTAATAATCAATTGGGGGGAAGTGTGCATGGGCCCACCTAGGTTTCTTCACCCCCACGAACTCTAGCCCTTTGACCATAACATGTATGCAGCACCTTCCTAAATACCTCAGCCCTTCATTTTGATTGTAAAACTACAAGGTCAGGAAGTCCCCATCTGAGATGAGGACACTGGGGTTCACAAGGGGTGGAGCAGAGTGACCTGCCCCAAGTCAGATGGTTGAGTGAGTGACACAGCTGGCGTGAAAGTCCCCCTCTGTGCTTGTCCCTAGTTTGGTTTTCCACAATCAGCGGGTCATAAAAATAGATACTGGCTAGAGGAGACATTGCTCAAGGCTTGGGCAAGCTCCCTCGGACCAGGCTCAGCCGTTGGATACCTTCTGTCCCTTCTCTCCTGCCCATCCCCCAGATCAGAGCCCAGGGGCTGGCCCTGGCTGCCCACCCTGGCTCCTTCCACCCCCTGCTCTGTATCCTCGGAACCCCCATTGGGAAAGGTGTTTCTCACTCACCGGACGAGGACGCGTCTCCCGGAGGAAGGACTTGAGGTCTCCTCCCGCCATGAGCTCAAGCAGGATAAATCGGGGCAGGGCTTGCAGACTCACACCAATACAGCGCACGATGTTCTGGTGGTTGAATTTGCTGCAGAGCGGAGGGGAGTAACCGAATTTAACTGAGCTGAGTCTGCAAAAATCTTAACTGGGTGAAGCTGGGTACAGAGTTATGTTTTCAGAGCCACATTATGTAAAAGCTTTCTGTAAATACGGGGAGCAGGGGTCCCAGGCTGGGCCTAAGCAGAGGAGAATCCGGTTGCTGAGCAGCTGGAAGAACCAGAGGGCAGGCCTGGTGGGGGTTCAACACGCATGGAGTGTTCTTGCTTGGAGTTGGGGGCTGGGGAGCGGGAGAGAGGGCTGTGCATAGGCACTGAGCAAGAAGGCTGGGATGGAGGTGGGCAGGGAGACAAGGGTGTCCAGGAGGCTGGCACCAGGACTGCTGGCCAGGATTCACAGGATTCTCGGAGGAAGGCCTCAAGTGGAAGCTGGAGGGCCTGCTTTCCCGAGGGCCTGCCTGAGACCTGCCTGCTGACTGTGTGCAGAAGAGAACAAGGAAGAGGGCCGCTGGATCCCACCATGGACTCTTTGCGGGGGCTCTGAGATTCGGGTTTTCTTGTTAACAT
The DNA here is from genome assembly GCF_027580195.1 of Bos mutus. Lineage (NCBI taxonomy): Eukaryota > Metazoa > Chordata > Mammalia > Artiodactyla > Bovidae > Bos > Bos mutus. The sequence continues at coordinate 36,132,607 of NC_091627.1, forward strand.
GATCCTATGAGGACACATGAGGCAGTGAGGCCAGGGAGCTCCACGTGGGCACGTTTGGGCAGAGCTGATGGAATGGGTGACCGTGCACCCAAATACAGTGCTGCTTACTTAACTGCAGAAGAGGGAGACTGAGTGACTCGGGTCTCCTTCCATCTACTCTTCTACTTTCCAGGTTTTATTCAATGATCACTATTACATGGGCAACCAGGAAATACGTCATTTAAGCAGGAGCTGAAGCTACCACGTGTCCTCCTATGGACACAGCACATCACACATGCTGCTCTGGCCTCATTCCCTTGGCCGCTTCCGCCAAGGCCTCCCTAGCCTGTCAGGATGTTTGAGGCTCCCTGGTGCACCAGGAGGCCATGAACCTGGCCAGCTCTCAAGGTCGAACCTCTGCTGTCTGAGCCTTGGACACTGTCACTCCCAGTGGTGGGCCTCAGATCCACCAGCTGAAGGGTCGGGCCAGCTGCGTGGACCAGGGTGGGCACCTTCCATCACATGGGGGCCCATTTCCTTTACTTGAGAGTTGGGAGCTGGGATGGGTGAAGGACCTGGTGGAAGAGTTACCTGGAGGAAGATTGTATTTTCCACTGTTAACAACCAGCATGCTCTGTTTCTTAAGAAAAGGGGAAAAGAACCAGTGGGTGACACAGGGGTGCTGGTAGAAGGCCAAGTGACATTGACTGGGGCTACAAGATTCTTTTCCCGAGAAAACCAGATGGGGGCTGGTCCACTCTGGTAAGATGTGCTAAGGACTTCGGGGGGCGGGGAGGTCTCCAGTTAGAGAGGAGGGATGCCCTGCAGGACAACCCTGTTTCCCTTGGAGATGTGCCTGTTAGAAGTGTCTTGTGTCCCTCACAGGCTTGGGCCATTACCTGATGATCAGGGCTTCCATGAGGAAATCCAGTTCGTCCTGTTCAGAGCACACCTCCGGCAGCGTCTGGGCACAGAAGGGAGGGTGGGAAGGAGGAGAAGGCTGTGAGCCACAGAGGTCAGAGGCTGTCGGCAAAGGGCCGTGCTTACAGAGACCCCAGCCAAGGTCAGGCCAATGAGGAAGCCCCCTCTTACCTTTACAGCCACTTGCAGGGGGCTGGGGTCATTGGGCATTCCAGACACCTGACCTTCATACACCTCCCCAAATGCGCCGTGGCCCAGACCCCTGTGCAGAGGAGAAGGTGTGATGAGGCAGGGGCACACTTAGAGGCCACTCACAGGAGGCAGGGAGTCACGCACACCCTCGGGAGTAAAGTCCTCAATGTGGCTTTGCTCCGCAATCCCCAGCCTCTATTGCTCTATGGGCAAGAAAGGATCCAAGCCAGGCTTCATGACGTTGGCTGATATTCCTTCCGTGAACACTTACTGAGTCTCTAATATTTGCCCGGGTCCTAGAGGTGACCAAGACATGGATCTGGTGGGAGAGGACAGATGGCTGGCAGACACCTCCTGGGGAGTGCTCAGTGAATGACAGACATGTGCAAAGGGTTCTCTGGGAGCTGGGAGGGGGAAGGGAGCAATGCTTGGGGAGGGGCATTTGGGTGGTTTTGAGGAGCACCCCATTTCTCCCATCTAGTCCTCCTGTCATTGTTCCAACCCCATAAGTTAGATAACTAAATAATTAGACCCCCAAATGGCCCTGGACATTAAACCTTCTCCCCCCCTGGAGGGCTGGGGGTGCTCTGAGGGGTGGCTCTGCTGGCCTCTTGTTGTCGGAGGAATCTGTGGTCCAGGGATGACATCCGGCCACCTAGAGCTCTCCCTTCTCTGCCTCCCCCACCTTCCACTGCCCTAGCAGACAGCACTCACCGGATGAGGGTGATGTTTTTCCGTGGCACCTCCTTCAGGTCACTGATGGAGGAGGTCTTGCCAGCAAAACAGTAGTTGGGATTGTAGTCGGTCATGATGGTGGAGGTGCGGAGCTTGCTCAGCTTGTACTCCGGGCTCTGCAGCTCCATCTGCATGGCTTGCAGCTCCTGGTGCTTCCGGCGGTACACTGCAGACAGATGGCGGTCCATACAAGGTGGCCTGGGCCAGGCCACCTCCTCCAGGTAGCCTTCCTGAATCTCTAGCTCCTCCGCTGGGGTCTAAATCTTTTTCCATCACTCTTAGTCATACTAACAAAATGATTATAGATGTGAAATTATACTTTTCATTGAAGGATTAAAGCAAATTAAAGCTTAAAATCATATGAATGAAAAGATTTATTGTATCATGCAGGGGCAGAGGCACATTAGCTTGGGTCCTCTGAGAAGCAGACCCAGGACAGAATTAGAAGTGCAAGGATTTCATTTGGGGAAATGTCTATGAGAGATGATCCAGGGGGAATCCAGGAAGGCTGGGAAGCTACTAGACTGTTTTGACTCCATGTGGAGGACAGGGTGAGGGAAGGTTGAGCAAAGACCCTAGATGGCCATTCAGTCTAAAAAGGTTCCAGCAAGGCTGTTGGGAAGTTCTGGAGTCAAAGTGGGCCATCAGAGGAGTCCCACCCCTCCAGGAGAGGGCTTGCCTTGGTAGCTCTGCTCTGCCCAGGTGCTACATGAGGCAAATGTGGCAATAGACTTGAGAGTACAGCTGGGGCTCTTGGTCACCTGTGTTTCCTACAGATGAAGAACCACCAAGCCACATAGCTGGATACAACTGCAGAGTGGAAGGTCTCTAAAGTGGCTCTAAGCTGGTGCCCGAGGACCTGAGTTCTAATTCTGCCTTTGATACTTACAAGCTGTGACACTGACAAGTGACATGTGACCTCTTTGGATCTCAGTCTCTTTCTCTGTAAGCAGGGACAGTAACGCCTGCCCTGTCTCCTAAACCTCCACTCCCCATCCCCTGGGATTGTGATAATGAAATGAATTCACCAAAACAGAATAGTTTCAGAGGGAATTCCCTGGCTGTCCAGTGGTTGGGACTCAGCGGTCTCACTGCTGGGCCTGAGTTCAATCTCCAGTCAGGGAACTTAGATCCCACATGCCGAGTAATGCAGTCAAAAGAAATGGTTTTGGAAAGTTCTAAAGAGCTCCCCAATACAAGTGACCACTATCACTGTTATTACTATATGTGAGAACATTCTGTATATAAGGCAAACTGCATGGGAGGTGATTCACAGGGTGGATTCTGCTTTTAAAGCTCATCCCCACCTCTTACGGGCCAGGGCAAGTAAGTCAACTTCTGTGCACTCAGTTCCTCCTCTATGAAACATGCCAACTGTGATCACAGGGTTCTTTGAGGGTTTATGAACTAAAATGTGTAACTCACTCAGCGTGTGGTGAGTGTGCAGCAACGTAGCTCTTGTCATCCTGCTCTTTGCAGGATGGTGTCATGGGAATCACAAAGGTCCACTGAGAACAGGGAATCCCTGTCCACCCCCAGACTCCCCCGGCCCCATGGGGCTGGCCTCAAAGTGCTGCCTGGAGCCTTTCCTTTCCTTTCCTTCTGCCTCCCCTCAACTTTCTGCCCACCTACCCCAGGCATTTCCAGCAGAAAGAGCCTGGCTGGGTGCTCTGTGATGTGCAGATCAGTGCCCCTTGGCTCACAGGCCTAATGGGAAACACTGAGAAACCAGCTCTGCATTCTCTGTGGAGAAGGGAAGTGTGGACTGGAGGTATGAACCAGACTAGAAGAGTCCGCTGAAGCCCATGTCTGATGAGAGCTAAACTGAGGTCTGGAGGAGGCTGGGGAGTGGGGGCGGTGGTAAGCTTTAGCCATGGTGTTCTCTTCTGAAGACCCCTCCTTGAGCAGCCAGCAGGCTCTACACAGGGCTGAGGTTCAGAATCAGGGCTCCTAGGAGCCAGGAATGTGCTGGAGGCAGGAGAGGGGCTTCTGCTTTGGCTTGGGCTGTCTTCATTACCACCTCCCAGAATGACCCTTCAGCCTGAGATGGCACAGCCTGAGATGCCACTCTATTCTGCCAGATCTTCCTTCCCTGCCCTGCTCTGGAAGTGCTGGGGCTCTGGGACACTCACCGATCATGATGCCAGAGAAAGCCAGGACGAGGGCGGCTACAAGGGCAGAGGTCACGACGGACAGAATCAGCGAGAGTGGCAGGTGGGGCTCCGGGGTGGGCGACACTGGAAGACAGTCCCCACAGGGCATGGATGACCACATTGATTCTCCTCTGAGCTGCCCCCACATCAGAAAGACCCTTCCCAGCCCTGGACCTACGGACTGCCAGCCTTCTCGGAGGATGAGGGCGTGAAGCAGTTTCATCCTGGTTTTACAACTTTTAACAGCTTTTGTGGAGAGGCACTATGTAACAGGGATAAATACCACAATCTTGACACTGATCTGAAACATCAATTGCGCATGACAGAATGAGGATGGAAAGTGAGCCAATAGGGGCTGTAGAAGTGATTCAGGTGCCTTGTGTGTGCGTGTGAAGTCGCTTTAGTCGTGTCTGACTCTGTGTGACCCTATGGACTGTAGCCCACCAGGCTCCTCCGTCCACAGAATTCTCCAGGCAAGAATTCTGGAGAGGGTTGCCATGCACTCCTCCAGGGAATCTTCCTGACCCAGAGATCGAACCCACATCTCTTATGTCTCCTGCAATGGCAGGTGGGTTCTTTACAACTAGCACCACCTGGGAAGCCCTTCAGGTACCTTAGTGAGTGAGTGAAGTCGCTCAGTCGTGCTGACTCTTTGCAATCCCATGGACTATAGCCTACTAGGCTCCTCCATCCATGGGATTCTCCAGGCAAGAATATTGGATTGGGTTGCCATTTCCTTCTCCAGGGGATCTTCCCGATCCAGGAATCGAACCTGGGTCTCCCACATTGCAGGCAGACGCTTTACCCTCTGAGCCACCAGGGCAGCCCTCAGGTGCCTTAGGTGACTACAAACTCAGTATGACCCAAAGATAGAGTGTGCCTGTCAGACTCTGGAGGCCGAATTGATGCTTTATCCACGAGAGCACTGGGCCAGAGCGTGGGAGGGAGAGCTGGGTGCATGATGGTACTGACCACACCAGGCACTGAGCCTGGTCCCGGACACGGCATTTCAAAAGGGATGTGGACAACTGCAACAACAGGATGGGAAAGAGACATAGACTCGTGTCCCATAGACTGGATGGAAATAAACGGGCTATTTAATCTGGAGGAGACTTGAGGAGGAATAAGGCAGCATGCTCTTCAGACGCCGTGTTCAAAGGGCCACTACAAGCAGGGAGCCGAGGGGTGGAAGTCGGGAGGAGAATGGGTCTGGCTCTGTAACTCCCCAATGGGAGACCCTGTGTCTTAGGAGTACTGAGGTCCTTGGTGCTGGGGTGTCTGGTGGAGATGAGCTGGCCCCTTGGTGGGGATGTGGGGGTCGCATCCTGGGCTAGTGGTGGGACCAGGTGACTTATGACTCCTTCCCAAGCCATGACCCACCTTTCGCACACAGGTCCCTTTGCCTGTCATCTGAGCACCCATGCTGGGGGCAGACACAGTGTCAGGAAGTTTACAAAGCTGCATCTGAGGTGTCCCAGAACCATGGAAACTAGCTGTGGCTCAAGCTCTGTGCCCGCCCACCGCCCAGCCCCTTACCAATGCAGGAGACGCCATCCTCAGCCAGCACGGTCCCGTGGTCGCAGAAGCAGATGATCTTGTGGCTCTCGGGGTCCATGTGGCACTCGTCTACCTCGCAGTGGCTGCAGTTTAGGTAATGCTTAATGTTCACTTCCCCGTGGCCCTCCATCACTGGCGACAAGGAGGAAGGGTCAGCCTCAGGCGGAGGCCACCCTGCACCCCACCCCGGGCTCTGCGCTTCATCTCCAGCTGCCGGTCCCTGTTCCTACATCCCACTGCCACTGGAAGCACCGCCTGTGCAGGCAAGCCCCTGATGCATCTGGTGAGCAAAACTCAGAGGACCTGTAGGCAGGCGGGAGGGTCCACATGAAGGACCCTTAGATTGGCTGCCACAGGCACAGGGCCCATTACTGTTGCATTTACCTAGGGCTGACCTGCCTGGAGTCAGTCTTCTTTTGTCAACGTATCAGATCACGCATCCTGATTTCCAGAAAACTTGGCGAGGCGACCACTAGGAAGACTTGCCTGCAAGGGACCCACGATCACACCTGTGTGTCCTGGACTCATTGAGTAGCCCTGGGGTTTCAGCTGAGAGGGAGGGAGCACTGGCCCAGGGAAGCGGGCTCTGCTACTTGGCAGAGGGTGTACCTTTTAAAGCCGGGGTGTACAGGATGCCCAGTGGGTTGATGAAGGAAACCCCGTCCTCCCCGTCCATCTCGGGGTCATTGTTTGAGGCTGCATTGCCACCTGTGGCAAACCAGAGAAGAGTTTAACGCAGAGAGGTGGGTGCCTAAGTCTGGATACACGTGCACATCAGCGGGGTGAGCAGCAGGGTCAGGGAGGGGCCTTGAGGGCGGGACGGTGGGAGGGAAGGGAGCTCATGGCACACAGGATGCAGTTGGGGCTCGGTTCTGTAGCTTCTGGGTGCGTGGGCCACTGTCTCCTCCAGGGCCACAGTCTCCTCTGCTGCTCTGCTGGGCTCTCCCAGGAAGCAGTCCATGTGATCAAGAGTCAGAAAAGTTCTAGTCTCCCCAGGCTGGGTTGGCCCCTTTGCCCCTCTTCCAGGACTGCCTGGGGGGTGGTGCTCCTGTCCCATCCAGTGAGGGTTGGGGCAGGGGGATGGGCCCCTGTGCCTTTAGGCTCCTGTCCCTCCTTTCAGCGGGGCTTGGGTTATCTTTGGGCTCCCCGCCTTGGGCTCCTCCCACCCACCCAGGGCTTGGAAAAGAAGAGCATCTGGTTAACACAAACATCTTACACACAGCCTTAAAGCGAAACACAGACAGTACATCACAGCGCGTGCATGCATCGTTTCCTAATCTGGGGGGCGCTGGAGCCATCATCTCCCAGCCTCTCAGCTTCAGAAGGCTCTTCTGCTCTGCTCCAAAGCCCAGAGGAGAGCCAGGGCCAGGGGCCAGCTGCGTGCTGAAGGGCTGGGCTGGGATTGCCCATGGCTGCTCTCAGGAGTAGCCCCCATCAGTATGGGGAATGGTGCCCCTTCTGGAAGCTGGTGGGCTGGGGTAGGGAAGGGAAAGTAGGGAGTCCCTGAGGCCAGAAGCTGCAAAACAGGCCCTCGGGGAGCTTGCTTGGCAAGGACTGTGGCCAGGCCATCCAAAGGGAGGAGTCTGGCCTCCAGGGTTCTCATGCGTCCTTGGGGGTGGCTCAGAGAGGAGCCTGGGAAGCCAAGGCCCCTTTATCATCAGCTTTGGGGAGATCAAGAGTCAATGGGATCTTGATGCTGTCCTGCCAAAACCTTGAGGCAGGATGCTGGCTCGGGAGCCAACACCCTACCTCTGGCTCGTTTGGCAGGCTGGGAGGAAGGCGTGCATGGTCACATCACAGTCCACACGTGGGGCGGGCCAGGGGCGGGCAGGCGAGGGCTGGGGAGAGGACAGGGGAGGGAGGTGCCTAGGACTAAGAGGGGAGGGAGTGACACCTTGAACACGAATCATCTTTACCTATATATCCTCCGCCTCCTCCACCGGAGGAGCACCCCCCTCCACCCCCTCCGAAACCCCCTCTTGTCTCCCACCCCCACTTCTTCATGGCCTGGGGGCAGGAATGTCCTCCGGTGGCACCTTCCAGTAAAGATTTTCCAGACCAGAGCAAGGAAGTGTTATCACTCCAGCCACCTCCACCACCTGTAGGCAGAGACAGAGAAACACCTAAGTAAGGATTCCGGCTGGTTCGGGCGGCTCCTGGGTCTGGAAAAGAATGCAGGACTTCTGTCTTCCAGGGGTGCTTGTCCCTATGCAGCGCCCAGGGGGTTTGTCTTCAGTGGGGCCTGGGGCTTCAGAGTCCACGGCTAGAAAACCAGGCATCTGCCCTTTGCTGGAGGGAGACCTGCTCTGGCCACAGCTGTGCATGTCCAGATGGAAGCGGGCCGTGTACCCCTGCTTCCTGTCAGGCCTCTGGCTCAAAACCCCAAACTGTGCTCATTAAGGGACGGCGGTGGTGGGGGGGACAGGCGGCAAGATGACTAAATCTGTTCCTCTGCCTTCCCTCTGGGCCTGCCAACTCCTGAAGCTCCTGGCCTTCATGTGGTTAACTACTTCTCATCCCAACAAGAACAAGGACCAACTGTCAACACCCCACCAAGGTCACAGCAGTGAAATTCCTAGCAGCAATCCTGGATTAGGCACCAGATAACCCAAAGGGCTATAATTGTTTACTAGGCAAGAGCTTCCCTAGGCTGAGCCTTGGTTTCCTCACCTGTAACTTGGAGATAACGAGACTCGCCTTATGGGGTGGACGTTAGGATCAAAGGAGAAGGGGAGTGTGTGAGATGTTTTATAAGCCACCAAGTGGAGGGATCATTGGACATCTGTGAGACACACACTCATGCAGAAGGCCTCACACCCCAAAGCCCAGGCAGGGTCTTGCCAGCGGCGTCTAAGTTGCTCTAAGGTCAAGATCAAAGAGGGCTGGAGTCAGAGGCGGTGATGCTCTGGCTACAGGGGCAGCAGCTGGAGCTGTGCTTCCCTACGCCTGGGCCTGCTCTGAACTCTTGCAAAGGGTCTGTACAGAGCTAGCTTGATTGCAACTTTATCTTAAGGCCACAGGCAGACCGTAATACATCTCTCCAGAGACCCTTGAAACTCCAGGATCCCCACTTTGTCTCCCCCTATTGTTTCATATGACATTTCATGAGGCAGTTTACTCCCAGAGACTCCAAAACCCTTTCTGCTCCAGCAGAAGGTCGAGGCGGGAACCTAGAGAAATAACAGTGCCTGCGTCTGCTGGGACCGTAAGGGTTAATCTGCCTGGACACGGCTCAGTTCTTCGGGAGAACTCCTGGCCAAGGTTCTTCTGGACCCAGAGGGGGCAGCAGAGGAACGTGTAGGTGGGGGGAAGCTGCAGACAGGGCTGACTCTGGTGCGAGCAAGAGGGAGACAGGTTTCAGGAAATGAGGTCAAGGTCACGAATAAGCTTGGGTATAGAACAGGGATAACCAGAGCCCTGGGCAAGTCATGGGGACCATCTGCCAGTTCTGGAAGCAGCAGGACTTCAAGAATCTGGCCTCCCTCTGCCAGCCGGAGAGTGGGTGTGGGCCTGTCGAGGCTCTTGTCTATGTCACGTGGTGGAGGGAAGGCCCCCTCAGCTTCACTAGCGGGAATCGGGCTCTGCTGGCTACGTGGGGCCATGAACTTAATAAATTAGGATGAGATGAGCCTGAAACCAAGTCTGCCCCCCAGCACCCTACCCTTGCATCCTGCACATCCCAGCCTTCAAGCAAATGTGTGGAAAAGAAAACAATGGGCGTGAAAGTAAAAACACATCAACAACAGCGTTTTAAAAAATGGATTAAGTATGAAACTGTTTGGTCATCCTGAGGGAAAAAAAACCCCTACAACTTTCAATGAGCTTCTTGACACTTCTGTAAAATGAAAATAATATGTCTGGAAAACCCTACAGGACTGTTTTGAAAAGAACATGCATGATAGATGTGGAAATGTTTCGTAATTTATTAAATGCTGACTGACATAAGGGGCGCTGTAAATATCACTGGGGTAATTCCTCGCTGTGGACACAATGACTGTTTCTCCTTCCTCTTTCTCTAGCCATCTCTCAGTTGAAGAGAAAGTTTGAGTATTTATTTTAATTAAGCTCAAATCTCTAAATGCCTTCAAAAATCCTCCCTCGGTCTGAGTGTGGAGAAAAGAACACTCAAAGATGAATGGTTGACTTCAGAGGAATTAGGGAATTCACATCTCCTTCAGAGCCTGTCCCCATCTCTGTGTGACTGGCTCTCACTAAGGAGGCAGACAGCCCTACCATGGACAGAGATTTTCTTTCCATGTGAGGAGTGTGTGAGCTGGCAGCCCAAGGCCTGGAAGTACAAACAAACCACAGGGACCTGGGAGGCTGACCCCACTCAGATCTCTTCCATCTGCTCATATCTAGTTGCATTTGATAAATCCCAGGGAGGGTTGGGTTGGCAGTCAGAACGCTGCCTCCTGTCTCATTTTGTCAATGACCTTCTGCAAGTCCAAACCCCACACCAGCAAGACGGCCTCTGGATTCCCAAGGTATGACCTGTCTTTCCTCTTTTGATCCCAGTACCAATATCCAGAGCTCCCAGCATCTCAAGGGCCCACAGCTAAAGTGCCCACAGGTGTGTGATGGTGCCCAGCCAAGGTGACGCTCACACAGTCCTCGGGGACCATTCTGGGAGAGGCTGGGCTTGCAGAGATTTACCTGCAGCTCCAGAATTGCCGTTCAGCCCTAGGACTGAGGAGTTATTCTCCAGTCTCTCTGGGTGGAACGTGTCTGTCTTGGCCCCATAGGCCCTGCCACCACCGCCGGCTGCAATGATCAGAGGCACCGGCACGCCATCCTTCATCTGCCGGGGAGAGACATTCAGAGATTGAGAAGCTGAGCAGGGCTCCCACATTGGAGACCCCTGAGCCATTTAAATGCTTAAACATGTCTGAGTGTCTGCTGGGTAGTGGGTGACATCTCGGTGGTCCGAGGGCTCCCATCTCATGTTACAAGAGCCCATGAGCTCTTCTGTCCCCTTCAACCCCCAGCTCCTGTATCAGTCCAAGTTCGTAAATGAAGCAAAAGCATCAGGAGATATAAATGTCTATGAACACTGGGAGGCGAGGATCATTCTTTGGGGCTGTTTATACCGCCCCTTTCCTGAAGCGCTTCTCGAGCCTCAGGGATCTGGGAGCTGGTGCTCAGGGCAGGTCTCTTTTCTCTCCTTCCTCTGCATGCAGGGCTCTCTGCTTTGACCACACAACTTCAAGATTAAGCCCTCAGCACCGCTGGCCCTGCAGGAGGACCCAACAGGAAATCTTTGTCTATCTTTGATGATATCAGAAAAGTCCAACTGAGGACACAAGAGGGCACAGTGGGACCCTCTGGGGCTCTGAAGCAGGATGATGAAGGCCTGCCTAGTGAAATCGGGCTGGGACATCAGCATGAGAAGGGCCTGCCCTTTCCTGGACAGACAGGGAAGCTTATATCCCTATGGGTCTCCGCTTCCTCAACTTTAAATGGAGCTAAGAGCACCCAAGGTGTGTGGTTCCTTGGTTTGTCCTGAGGATTCAAAGCCAGGATGCAGAGAAGGCACCTGCCCTGGGAAATGGCGCACAGACCTCACCTTAAACACGTAGGTGGCTCCTCCCCCTCCTCCGCCCCCTCCTGCCCACTCGTGCACGCTTTTGTTCACGCGGATTTCTTCTTCTATCACGTTGTTTTCTCCAATGCAGACTTTCTGGATTAATCGGTTTGTCTGGAGAAACAAAAATACCTCAGGTTTGTGCCCAGGGTCCTCCGCCTCCCAGCAGACAGACCTTCTATACTAAAACATAGGGTCTGACCATCTCTCAGATAGCTTATGGTCGAGTTGAGGAGACAAAAAATACACATGGATAACTGTCACTCTGGGAAATATTGGAGAAGGACTACAGGGACCTCTTAGACAGAAAATGCACGGGAAGTTGAGGAGGGAGAGTGAAGCTTTGTTGCTGGACTGCTGAGCATGGAGGACTGCCTGGGGGAGGTGGCATTCAGTTGGGCCTTGCAGGATGTAGAGCTTTTTAAACACTGAGAATGGGAGAAAGTTATGACATTGCAGGGGAGGAGATCAGCAGGAACTCAGAGGGAAGGCGCTAAGTGGGGGTATTTGGGGGAAACGTGTAAGGAGTTTCTTCAGCTCAGAAAAATCCATCTTAGGACAGAGAGGTGGTCCAGGACGACTTGTTAGGACCCTGTGAATTCTGAAGAGGGGATGACAAAGGCCCCATGAGGTAAGACAGGGCTGGAGGGAGTCCAAATGGGAGTGGGTAGAGGAGGCTAAACCAAACAGTCAGATCATGGCCAGAAGCCTCAAATACAGAGAAGGAGCTGGACTTCATTCTCTAAGCAGTGAGAAGCCATTGAGGTTTTTTGAGAAGTTGCAGTTTGAAGCATCATGTAAAGAGAAAAAAAAAAAAAAAAACAGTGGGTAGCCAAACTTGGATTTTATTCCACCTGATGCAGACCTAGGCATCTGGGAGTCTCTGGGGACATGCTGGAAATGCCTGTGACCCAGAATCCTGGAATCCCTGAACAAAGAGGGTGGGGTTTCAAGAAGAGCTACTATGCTTGTAGGTCACATCAGCTGAGATGAACTCACCACACATTGGTCTGACCTCAGAGGAAAACGAATTTTCTTTCACTTAATAGAAAAAAGGCCAATAAAACATCAAATTTTCATCAAATGTGGCTGGGTAACCAGCCAGTGGACATGGCAATTCATCTCGAGCCACTCCTTACGCTAAAGCACTCAGGGGTGCCAGGAATGAGTACTAGAGAAATTTCCAGATAAACAGCTGAGATGCAATTTGTTTTATGGCATTTTGGATTTAATGATGGAAATAATTTGATATTTTCTAGAGTGGATTTAGTGTGCTTGGAAGGCTGTGAATTGCTATTCTAGACAGCTGACATTTCTCCTATGTACACGCAGTGCTGGTCAGGGCTGGGGTGGGGGCAGAGTGGCATGGAGTCTGCTGGAAGGAAACCCTGCTAACTGCCACCAGGGGGAGGCCCTGAGATGCTGGGGGCATTCCCTGTGGGCAGAGCCAGGGACAGGGGATGGAAATGTGTGCTGCCAGCTGGGCTGAGCAGAGCAGAGTTCAGGGTCCAGTCTAGCTTCCTGACTGGAGATTTGCTGGCCCATCTGCTGGATCTGCCTCCTCCATAAATTGGGGAGCTGCCCAGGGTGCTAAAGAAGGTCTGTCCCTCCGCCCTGCTCCTTTTCCTCCTGTCCTTTGTCCGGCAGCAGTGGGGGCCCCCACCCCTTGGGGAGGCCCTCTTCTTCTGAGCAGAACTTGCAGATGGCTGGAGATCGCCGGAGGAAGCAACTGGGCCGAAGGACGGCCTTTTGGTTTCCTAGAACCCAGACTCATGGCCATGCCTCACTGCCCTGGGTGAGGTGACCCCTTGATTTGAGTCTCAGTCTGCAGCTTGCTGTGCCCACAGCAGCATTTGGAAGAGATCACTTTTCCATGATTTGCTTTCTTTTTCTGACCTCTGCGAGGTCCTGAATACATTTGAAAGACTTAGGAGCTGGGTGAGTGTGGGCTGACCCCTCACAATATTTGCCTCGGGAGTGATGGGAGTGGTGGGAACTGACTTTTAGACCGATGGTTTTGCTGTCCTGGAGATGTTTGGAAATGTCTGGGGGTATTTTTGATTGTAATTTCTGATGGATGATACTGGCCAGGGATGCTGCTCAACAGGGTGTAGAGGCCAGGGATGCTGCTAAACAACCTACTGTGCACAGGATCGGGACTGAGGAATGTGTGTGTGGGATGGGAGGCGGGGTTCCAGCAGCTGGAGCCCATTCCAGGCTCTGGTTGGCCAGGCACACAGGAAGAGCCACTCCATGCAGCACCAGTAGAATTGCCAAAACCTGAAGTTTAATTCTTAGGGTCCACTTCATTCTCTAGAAGATCCTCTCTACACACCATTTTTCAGCCTTGGGAGGACCAGAGATTGAGGTGGTGCTTGTACAAGGTTTTCTCCCTTACTCAAATGGGCCCCTGGGGGGAGCGGAGGTCTGGAGCTACTGGGAAGACTAATTCCTTTCCCCAAGCCCATGCTATGCCCAACCCGATCAGAAGAGGAGGCTATCCTCTGTCCCTGGCTTCTCTGAAACTTGCCCGGCATATCCTCAAAGTCTAAGAGCAAGTAGATTGATTAATGGGGCTTCCCTCGTGGCTCAGACAGTGAAGGATCTGCCTGTAATGCAGGAGACCTGGGTTCGATCCCTGGATCAGGAAGGTCCCCTGGAGAAGGGAATGGCAAACCTCTTCAGTATTCTTGCCTGGAGAATTCCATGACAGACCATGGGGTCGCAAAGAGTCAGATGCGACTGAGTGACTAACACTTTCAGATTGATTAATAAAATGATAAAATGCAGCAATCCAGAGGAACAAGTAGATTACAACTGAATTAAAAAAGAAGGATGAAGTCTTGTGAAAAGACATAACTGATTACGATCCAATCAAATAAAAGTCCCTTACAGAAGTGAATGCAATCTTTTTGCTTAGATGAAAGAATTACATTAGCACTCAATAAATTCCTGTGAAAATTACAGCAGCTTGTAATTTAATGACTTAATATATTATATCAGGTTGGAAAGTCTTGATTATAGCTGCTAAATAAAAGGGTCCACGCGTTTCTCAGGCACGAGGCTGCACCTGTGAAGCTTACTCCTGCTGCTTCGTGTGGGGTTGGGGGTGGGACCCTGTACTTTACCCCTGGCTCCCAGCCTGACACCTGATTCTTAGGAACCCTGAGGTTATTCTGTGGAATTGAACTCATCACCTTTGTTACCACTTCTGTCTTCCAAATCTGCTCTTGAATAAATTTCTGGAGAAGGAGCCCTGTGTCCTGGTCCCAGAAGCTGGATCCCTGCCCCGGCCTCGCCCGGTGCAGAAGTTCACCATCAGATGAGGGTGTGGCCTGCCCAGTGTGGAGACGCCCTGTGGAGCGCTGAGTTCCCATGTGGAATAGCCAGCACTGCTGCGTCTTGCCGCCCCCAGCACAGGCCAGAGGCATGGCTGCAGCTTTGTTAGTTCTCACTGTCTCCCCCTGGCTTTCTTAAGTGCTGCCCTTGGAGCGCTCAGTGTGGACACCCCAGTGGGATCAGGAACCAGAAGGAAGGGCTGTTTCGGGCTGGAGAGGATGACACCCTAGCTAGTCTAGGGTGGTGTGCTATAAGAGGAAAAGGGAGAAAGGGGGTAAAAACTGAAACCCCAGCACATTCGGGGCATCAGAAACAGGAGGCAGAGTCTCTGTGAGCATTATGAGTGACTCTGGACAAGTCCTTTCACCTCCGTGGTCTCCACTTTCTCATCTGTGAAATGGGGTTGGGGGAAGTGGATTACATGATATTCCAGCTCTGATTCTATGCTTAAGAAAACTTAAAAAAATTAATCACACAAATAATATGTGAATGCATTCTTTTTCTAACAATATCAGACATTATGGACAAAGTATCCTCAACTCTAGTCCCCGCTCCAGAAGCAACCACCATTGTCTGTGTCCTTCAGAACTTTTTCTGTGGTTTTATATACATATATTGGCTATGAGTCTGTGATTTCGAGCTGAATAAGACATGTTTGGTCTGGCATTTTCCTGTTTATAATGATACGGCTAAAAAAAACTATGCCCTTGCAAGAAAGCTTAGAAAGGGGGCTTTGACTCACACTTGTGCTGAGAGAAACAACCGTTTGCCCGTTTCAGCAGAACTCAGGACTTCAGTTTTAAGGACTGCTCATGAAACCCATGCCTCAGCCTCCATCCTCATACGGATTTGCAGCGCCCAAAGCCACACCACCCACTTTCTTAGGCACTGGAAAGGGAGGAGCATTTGCAGGCAGAACAAGGGGTGAGTCCTGCCGTTTTTGAACAAGAGCTCCCTGATGGGGTGTGTCTGGCGTTGGTGTCCCTGAGGGACCTGCCTGGGTCCTGGGGAAGGTGGAGGAGAAACTCCCACTCTGGGTACTTACGCTGGGGCAGGCGTCTTCCCCTTGCTGCCCGACCAGGATGTACAACGTGTCGTCCTTCTCCAGGTTGAAGATGCCCAGCACAGACACGCCGTGGGACCGCATCATGGTGTTCTTCCCACCTTTCCCGCCAGCTGCCCCATAGCCGGAGATGCTGCAACAGGACAGAGCGCATGGGCTCCTGCCATGGGGTGTGAGGACTGACTCCCTTCTTGCCCACCCCACAGCTCCCAGCAGGCCAAGCACACTGCCCTCGCGCTGGAGGGCTGGCCCCTGCATCAGCCCACGAGGTCAGCAAGGAGGGTCCTCTGTCTACTGTCAGGAGAGGGCTGTCAAGTTCAGAGAGGGACAGGAAATCGCCTCATTCACAGAGCTAGGAGGATAAAGAACTAGTAAGGGGTACAAGAGAAGGAGAGGGAGGAGGAAGAGGGAGACAGAGAAGACAAGACAGGGAGAGTCTGCATTAAGGTGGGGTGTTGCAGTGACGGTGTCCCAGATACCTGGGGTTTCCTATTATGGATTTCTCTCCCTGTCGAAGATCAAAGGACTCATGTGGTCCACCTTAGACAAGCAGCTTTCCTGTTCTTCATCTATAAAGTGTTCCTGAACGTTCCTGCTCCTCATCGATAAAATGGGGATGAGAAAAACCTACCTTCTAGCCCGTGTGTGTGGTGAAGGGTAAAGCAATGAGGTCACGTCTCAGAATTGTGGCTGGCACATAAGAAGCACTCACGGAGTATTTGTTATTATTCTTACTGATGGGAGTAGGAGTAATTGACTTGGTACAAAGTTTTAAAGTCTCCCCACAGGCTCTAGACACAAGGAGTCCCACATGGAATGACTGAGGAGAGTGGTGTTTACGAGCACAGACTGTTTATTCCCATCTCGCCAGTAACTCCTTCTGGAGCCATGTGTGTGCAGAAAACAAACAACCAATCGTGATGAAAATAAAACCAGAGTGTGGGGATGCAGGGGTATTCCTGCTGCCTCTGAGGCTGTTGAGATGAAGTCAAGCAAGGATGGGGGACAAAGAACGCAAATGGTGAACTGTATGAGAAGAGCAGCGTGCCATGGAGACAGTTCCTGTGCCCACTACACGTACCTCCCCAGAGACTGGCTGCCAGGGAGAGGGGTCTGGGGGCTTTCGAGTCCCTGCATATTCAGACCCAAGGTCTTTTATGAAAAGCTTTGAGGGAGAGCTGCAAGGTGATTTTGTTCACATGCACACGTGGTGGCTTCTCCACCTTTAGTTCTAGGAATGTCTTGTGTTCCCAGCATGGGAGGGGGCTCCTGGGGGCTGTCCTAAGGCAGAACTCAGGCCTGTTCTGCAGAGACAAGGCTGCTGGGCCAGCTGATGGCTGACGTGGCAGTTTAGAAGCCAAGATCTCCGTAGAGAGTGAAGGAGAGTTGAGCCCATCATTCTGTCTCCAGGGCCAGCTCCCCTGCGAGCTCATTGCACATTGGTGTAGGGTGTGTGCCTAAAAGGAGATGGGAGACGGGCTCCAGGCCCTCTAGGGGCTTACAAAGAAACTGGGGAGATAGAGTTATGACCAGAGAAATCTCCCTGTGGGAGTGCTGAGACAGGGGAGGCAAAGTGGAAGCACTGAAGGGCTCTGGGCCTCCACGCCCAGAG
The DNA here is from genome assembly GCF_027580195.1 of Bos mutus. Classification (NCBI taxonomy): domain Eukaryota; kingdom Metazoa; phylum Chordata; class Mammalia; order Artiodactyla; family Bovidae; genus Bos; species Bos mutus. Next base: position 36,149,742 of record NC_091627.1, read on the forward strand.
TGGACCATGTGTGTCCCCTCAGGGTCCCAGATTCTTCCCTTGTCAAGGAAGAACCATTTATTCCTCTCCAAACGTACAGGGGCATGGGGAGGTCAACGTCAGGAGGAGATAATGTTGTGAAGCTCTGAGAAAGCGGCAGCTCTCTGTGCAAATCGGGGCTGTCAGGTGCCCGGGGCCCGGGAGGGGCGGATGACCGTGACAGGCATGGCGGCAGCAGGGCTGGGGTCCTGGCTGCTTTTGGGGGGGTGCGGGGTGTGCGTTTGAGGTCTGCTTTGTGATGGAGATGAAGGATGGGTAGGACTCTCAGACAAGCAGAAAGAGGTGGAGGGTAGCAGTCAGGCTTGTGTGAGCAGAAATGAAAAGGGAGAAAAGTCAGGGGGCTGGGGTAGGGAAGAGGGGGCTGGGAGGTCTGCAGAGGGAAGTAGGGCCGATTCCTGACCGTGTGCTAGGCGTGAATGCATATGGCATCCTCCTCAACCCCCGATCCAACAGCCAAAAGCCATACACAGGAGCTGTTAGCGATCTCATTTGACAGATGAGGAAACCAAGGAACAGAGGGATTCATTGGACCATGCAAACCCTGGTCTAAAGCTCCACACTTCCCCTCATGGAGGCCATCTGCCCTCCAGCATGCTGCTGAGGGTTATATGGTCTGAGAAGTGACTGGCCTATCCTGACTCACTCAAATTGTCTGCCAAACCCTCGGTCCCAACCCATTAGAAACAGAGAGGTGATGAGGACGGTTAAAAAGGCTGAGGAAAAAGGAAGGCTCATTGGTGAAAGGAAAGCAGCAGAATCATTTAGCTCAGAGAAGGCAGACTCGGGCCGGGGGCTGGGTGTGGTGGGCGTTGCAGAGACCCGGTCGAGTGTGGAGATAGTGACGTGGACGTGTACTGGCCACATCTGTCCAGGGCCCCGGGGCCTTGGCACATTGCCTCAGAAAGTCATTTTGAAGGTGAGGTTTGCTTGGAAGACTGCTGCCCAAGAGGGAGTCCTTGCTCTGCCCACTCCTGCTATGGTTGAGAGGTGAGCTGTACACTTCTCTTCCCTCTGCCTCATCTGCATAGTCATTTGCATCAATCTGCATGTATTATGAATCATTCTGAACTTTCTCACATGTTTAAATTTAGCCAAAGCATTATATTTTAGATGTTGTTTGTTCCTGACACTTCCCACCCCTCAAGCCTTCTTTCCTATTTCTCCTACCCCCAACCAAGTCTGAACTCCAGCCCCATCTGGGTCTTGACCTAGTTCTTGGCAGAGAAGTAGATGGAAAAAGCCCTGAGTTCTGAGTCATATCTGGGCACTCTGTTGGCTGTGTGACTTGGGACAACTTGGTTCAACTATCGGAGCCTCAGCTTCCCCTGGCCAAGGAAAAAATGAGGAGAAGGACCCCTGCCCTCATGAGGGTAAGTAGTGGATTTGAAAAGACGGCAAACTGCTGCCAAGTGCAAGGTAGGGGGGGACTCTGGGCTGGGGACATGGGGGATCTTGGCACCCAGGTGTCAGCAGCTGGACTTGGCTTTCCTGTGTGATGGCCTCAGCCCCACGTTTCCACCTGGACTAACATCTAGACACAGGGAAGAGGCAGCTACCTTCTGGGACCACTTGTAGGGGTGATAGTGCCCCTCTGGTCAGTCTGGTGAGGCCCGGAATTCCACCACTGAGCTTCACTCCCTTGGAAGCTTCTAGCTACTACAAGGCCCATCTCTTCCAGGTGGCTGAACCACAGTGAAAAAAGCACAGGCTGGTGCAGACAATTGTTGCTGTTGTTCAGTCGCCCAGTCGTGTCCCTCTCTGTGACTCCATGGACTGCTGCACGCCAGCCTCTCCTGTCCTTCACCATCTCCTGGAGCTTTGCTCAAACTCATGTCCATTGAGTCGGTGATGCCATCCAACCATCTCATCCTCTGTCGACCCCTTCTCCTGCCTTCAATTTTCCCCAGGATCAGGGTCTTATAATGAGTCAGCTCTTCTCATCAGGTGGCCAAAGTATTGGAGCTTCAGCTTCAGCATCAGTCCTTCCAGTGAATATTCAGGACTGATTTCCTTTAGGATTGACTGGTTTGATCTCCTTGCAGTCCAAGGGACTCTCAAGAGTCTTCTCCATACCACAGTTCAAAAGCATCAATTCTTCAATGTTCAGCCTTCTTGAGGGAGAAGGAACTAGCAACCCACTCCAGTATTCTTGCCTAGAGAATCCTGTGGACAGAGGAGCCTGGTGGGCTGCTGTCCATAGGGTTGCACAGAGTCAGACACAACTGAAGTGACTTAGCAGCAGCAGCAGCAGCAGCCTTCTTGATGGTTCAACTCTCACAACCATATGTGACCCCTGGGAAGACCATAGCCTCAACTATAAGGACCTTTGTTGGCAGAGTAATGTCTCTGCTTTTCAACATGCTGTCTAGGTTTGTCATAGATTTCCTGCCAAGAAACAACTGTCTTCTGATTTCATGGCTGCAGTCACCATCCACAGTGATTTTAGAGCCCAAGAAGAGGAAATATGTCATTACTTCTACCTTCTCCCCTTCTATTTGCCATGAAGTAATGGGACCAGATGCCATGATCTTACTTTTTAAAATATGTAGTCTTAAGTCAACTCTTTCACTCTCCTCCTTCACCCTCATCAAGAGTTTCTTTAGTTCCTCTTTGCTTTCTGCCATTAGAAGGGTATCATCTGCATATCTGAAGTTGTTGATGTTTCTCCCACCTATCTTGATTCCAGCTTGTAATTCATCCAGCCTGGCATTTCTCATGATGTGCTCAGCGCATAGGTTAAACAAACAGGGTGACAGCAGACAGCCCTGTCATACTCCTTTCTCAATCTTGAACCAATCAGTTGTTCCATACAGGGCTCTAACTGCTGCCTCTTGACCTGCATACAAGTTTCTCAGGAGACAGGTAAGATGGTCTGGTATTCCCATTTCTTTAAGAACTTTCCACAGTTTGTTATGATTCACACAGTCAAAAGCTTTAGCATAGTTGATGAAATAGGGGTAGATTTTTTTTTTGGAATTCCCTAGCTTTCTCTATCATCCAGTGAATGTTGGCAATTTGATCTCTGGTTCCTCTTCCTTTTCAAAACCCAGCTTGGAGATCTGAAAGTTCTCAGTTTGCATAATGCGGAAGCCTTAGCATGCAAGATTTTAAGCATGACGTTATTAGCATGGGAGATGAAGGCAATTGTCTGATGGTTAGAACATTCTTTAGTACTGCCCTTCTAGGGAATTGGGATGAAGATTGACCTTTTCCAGTCCGGTGGCCACTCCTGGGTCTTCCAGATTTGCTGACATATTGAATGTAACACCTTGATGGCATCATCCTTTAGGGTTTTGAATAGCTCTACTGGAATCCCATTGCATCCACTAGCTTTATTAACAGCAGTGCTTCCTAAAGTCCACTTGACTTCACTCTCCAGAATGTCTGGCTCTGGGTGACTGACCACAGCATCATACTAATCCAGATCATTAAGATCTTTTTTGGACGGTTATTCCATGTTATTTTGTACAGTTATTCTTTCCATCTCTTCTTGATCTCTTCGGCATCTACTAGATCTCTACCATTTCTGTCCTTTATTGTGCCCATCTTTGGACGAAACGTTCCCTTGGTATTTCCAATTTTCCTGAAGAAATCTCTAGTCTCTCCCCTTCTGCTGTTTTCTTCTAGTTTTATGCACTGTTCATTGAAGAAGGACTTCTTGTCTCCCCTTGCTGTTCTTTGGAACTCTGGATCTAGATCCAGCTCTGTCCCTCATGGCCAGGAGCTGGGTGGGACATCCCCCACCCGAGTGCTGAGTGAGACATCGCCTACCCAAGGAGCTGGGTGAGACATCCCCCACTCAGGATCTGAGTGAGACGTCCCCTATTCAGGTGCCAGCCTTGCACTTGGGTCACCCTGAGAGCCAGAGCCTCCTGGACTTTTGTGTTCAAGGCCCCTTGCTTCCCTCTTCTGGTTCTGGCCCTGTTACCCACCAGCTTTGTGACCTTGAGCAGGTTATGTACCCTCTCGGAGCTCCAGTTTCCTCATCTATAAGAGGTGGATAATAATACTTACCTTGAAAGGTTGTTGTGAGAGTTCCATGAGATAATGCCCCTTATAAGGGGCTGGGGCTTCCCTGGTAGCTCAGCGGTAAAGAATCTGCCTGCAATACAGGAGCCACAGCAGACGTTGGTTCAATCCCTGGGGTTGGGAAGATGCCCTGGAAGAGGGCATGGCAACCCACTCCAGTATTCTTGCCTGGAGAATCCCATGGACAGAGGAGCCTGGCAAGCTACCATCCATAGGGGCGCAAAGAGTTGGACACGACTGAAGCAACTTAGCATGCACGCATGCTAAGGGGCCTAGTTCAGCCCCTGGAGGGTAACTAGTGAGTAACAGATGGTAACTGTTCTAATGTACCCCTGGTGAGCCTGTCCACTCCTCTCTTGGAGTGACTTCCGGGAGGCAGAAGGGGGTGACTGGATGAGGCCCTGGGTTCTAGAGAGCAGAGCAGTAGGTGGAGTAGAGTGTGGCCAAGGGGCCAGGGTCAAGGGTGTTCAGTTTCACCCTGGACCTACCTCCACAGGGAGTACAGGCCAGCCCTGGCGCTTCTGAAGACCCCCTAATCATATGAATCACGGTACACAATCTCCTGCCAGGATAATAACCTCAGCTTGACTCTCTGAAGCTCTCTTCCCATCCCTTGTAAACAGCTTATTTTGATGGTTGACAAATGCCAACAAATTAATATACCTGCCACTCAAGTGGGGAAAACGACTCGCCGTGATTCCAATTTACTGGAAATTACAGGATACTGTTCTCAACGAGCTGATGCTGTAATTTTTTTGTTTTTCTTCATCTAAATCCATGTCCCCTGGTCAGAATGAATGTTTATTGGGTTTGCGTTTTGTATTATTGACTGTGAGCTATTGTTACCTGATGTAATTGAGTTGTGAATCTTTTTTAAATAAAGAATTAGCAGCAAATCAAAGTGGCTGTCTGCCGGAGCCTGAAAGGAGAGCGCAGCTGGTGTGCGGCACGGGGCTGCCAGGGACGATGGAGGGGAGGGAGCGAGGGGACCCCACTTGGAGAAGCAGGGACACCTCATTTCTCTCCTACACCTGATCTGGGCTCTGCCTTTAATACCTAGCTGGACTTCGGGCAAGTCCCTCTGTCTTCTGAGGCTTGGTTTCCTCCTCTGGGAAATCAGAACAGTAAGGTCCACCTGTGTATCCATCCAGCCTCTGGGGTGCTGTGAGAGCGCGGAGATGCTGGGTGTGTTCGGAGACGCTGGATGTGCGCAGGGCTTTGGCAGCACGAGGTCTCTGTTCATTTGTATAGTCAGATGACCCAGATGGGTCCTGCAAGCCATCAGGTGACACCCAGGTCAGCAGTAGAGGCTGTCCCTGTTCCATTCCAGTTTTGCACCGATGAGCAAGACCCATTGTCCACTCGTGTTCCTTACCGCCTTCCTGACCCAGGAGTACGAGAGCTAGAAGAGACCTCAGTGACCTCTCCCTCTCACCCCTCCTTTGCAGATGAGGCCCTAAAGCAGAGGGAAGGCACACTTCCAAGGTCACACACTGTATCGGAGGTAGAACCCAAGCTTCATTCTGCCAGTGGCTCATGGATCTTCGCTCCATGCACCCCCAGGCCCACATTCTGACTTGCCCTGCTCTATGCTCCCTAGGGCGATGGCCATCTGCACAATTACCCTGGCAAGGAGTTATGCCTACAACTCTCCTCTACGCTTGTCTAGAACTGTCCTGGCATTGTGAACTGTTATTGAACTTTTCTGCTCTGCAGTCTTTGTAAAGACCAGAGGCTCAGTCCTCTCTACAAGGTCTGTGGCTCCAGACAGACAAGTGGACACCACCCCCACCCTTTCCCTGGCTCAGAGCCGAGCACGCAGTAGGTGCTTCATGGCTGCGGGTGGATCTGAATAATGGTGTGATCCAGCTGCACTCGCTGGTCTCTGGAGCCAGGTGAGGAAATGAGTGTCAGGGACAGAGGCCATCAGGAACAGCTGCGGCCAAGTCTGTGGGCGGGCTTGGCTGGCTGCAGCTGCAATCTGGGACCTCCTGCACGCTATGTCTGAGAAACAAGCGAACCGTGTGAGAGCTGCTGTCAGGAGCTGTGGGCCTTGCTTGACAAATGAGACAAATGATTTTATGGACAATCTGTGTGTGCATGCATATACGTGTGTGTGTGTGTGTGTGTGTGTGTGTGTGTGTGTGTGTGTGTGTGTGTGTGTGTGTGTGTGTAAGCTGGGGGAGGAGGAGGGCTGGGAAGGATGTGGAACCCTGGAGAAGTAGTAAGGAAGGAAGACAGGCAGGTGGGCTGGGGGAAGGGAGAGAAAGATGAAGACGGGAAAAAGTCAGGAAGAGCCAGAGGCTGGCTAGCCAACACCTCTGGTGTGTGGCTGCCCCAGCACGGGTGTGTCATACATGGAATCCTACTAAATACCTCAGAGCTGGGCACGTGCCTCCATTTCACAGTGAGGCTGAGACTCTTGCCCCAGCACAACCCACAGTCCATGCTCACGCTCTGACCCACCTCGGTCACCCACCCCCACAGGCACTCAGAACCAAACTGGAAAAGTGAAGTTGCTTAGTCGTGTCCGACTATTTGCGACCCCATGGACTGTAGCCTACCAGGCTCCTCAGTCCATGGGATTTTCCAGGCAAGAATACTGGAGTGGGTTGCCATTTCCTTCTCCAGGGGATCTTCCAGACCCAGGTATCGAACCCAGGTCTCCCGCATTGCAGGCAGATGCTTTACTGTCTGAGCTACCAGGGAAGGTGCCCCCCTCCCTGTTATCCTTGCCTGTCCTTCCCAGTCAGGCTCCTTGGGACAGGAGGTGTCACTCACTGTCCTGGCTTCCTCAGCCCCTGATTCACTGTCCTCCTGGTATTGTCTGCTGCCCTATCCCCCATCCACTCAGTCCTCCAGTCACGCTGACTCTGCCTCCCAAACGTATCAACCCCTCTCGCCATGTTTCCCCTGCCCTGGTCTAGCTCCACTTGACTCTTGCCTAGATGACCTCAACAGCCTTCCCTCTGCTCTCCTGCCTCCCTGCTTGTTTCTCTCCTCATCACACCATCACCAGAAGGAGCAAGATGCGTTTGGGAGGTGAGGCTCCAGTCTCAGGGCCAGGTCTTACCTCAGCTCCTGCAGGCCCCGGCTCCCCCAGGAGCTCTTTCCACCAGGAAAGCCCTCCCCTCTTATTCATAGACAACTCTGCCACCTTCAAGACTGAAACTCAGGCTTCTGTCTCCTCGTGGAAGCTACCCGTGAACTCAGGCCCTTCCCCTGGCCTCTGATGCAGGGCGGTGTGAAAACCTCCGGTGTGGCATTTGTACATCACACCGAAATGCTTTGTTCCTACATCCACCATTGGCTGGGGCTCCTTTGGAGGCAGAGACTGCATCTTGTACCCTCCATATACTTAGGTGTCAGGCACAGTGTCCTAATAGGTGCTTAGTATGGTTCTCTGAGATTTGCAAAGCAGGAGGAGAGCAGGTGTGGACCCCTCTCCTGTTTTGACAGAGAAAGTAGAAAATCTAGGGGAAAGGGAAGCTCAAGACAGTACAGCTTGTGTGTGTGTGTGCGCATGCACGCACATGCGTGCATCTGTGTGTGTGTGTGGGCTTTCAGTACGATATAAAATAGGTAACTAATAAGAACCTGGGCTTCCCTGGTGGCTTAGATGGTAAGAATCCGCCTGCAGTGCAGGAGACTTGGGTTTGATCCCTGGGTTGGGGAGATTGCCTGGAGGAGGAAATGGCTACCCACTCCAGAATTCTTGCCTGGGGAATTCCATGGATAGAGGATCCTGGTGGGCTGCAGTCCACAGGGTTGTAAATGGTTGGATGCGACTGAGCGACTAACACACATACACAAGAACCTACTATACAGCACAGGGAGCTCTACCCAATACTCTGTAATGACCTACATGGGAAAAGGATCTAAAAAAGAGCAGATAAATGTATAAGTGATTCACTGTGCTATACAGTAGAAACTAACCAACATTGTACATAACTATACTCCAATACAAATTAATTACAAACAAAGAGTGGGGGTGCTTTCACCTGTACACATCCCTGAGGAAGCCTCAGACAATGATGCCCCACCTTGGCAGACAGTAGGTGCTTGGGAAGTAGTAGTTTCTTTTCCTTAACCTCTCCGATCAGTAGGTAGTGCCAGGTCTCAGGCTGCAGTCAGACAGCACTAGCTGAGTGCCACACTCTTCCAGGAATAGATGGACTCCCTAAGGAATGCTCCCAACCTTTCTGTTCTCAAGAACCTTTGATCACATCTGTCTTCTGTGTGTCCTGTTTGTGTCACCAGATGAACTGTACTTACTAAATAAGGATTAGTACTAGTTACTATGGAGAAAATATCTTCCAGAAAAAAGGCGCCTGACCCCTCAACCTGGATATTCTGACTTTGGGGCCTCCCAGGGGGCTCAGTGGGTAGAGAATCTACCTGCCAATGCAGGAGACACAAGTTCAGTCCCTGGGTTGTGAAGATCCCCTGGAGGAGGAAATGGCAAACCACTCCAGTATTCTTGCCTGGAAAATTCCACGGACAGAGGAGCCTGGTGGACTATATAGTCCATGGGTTGCAAAGAGTCAGACACGACTGAAGCGACTAAGCATGCATGCACGCATAGCACTTTGACATGCTGTAATGATTTATAGCACATCATTAAATGGTCTGCTTCTTTGATGCGACATTATGTGACCAACAGACATTATTGTCCAAGTTTCAAGCCTCATCTAAGGTCAAGGATTAGATGAGGGTCAAGAATTAGATGAGGGTCAAGAATATCTGTAACAGCCTTTGTTGGGTTAAAAAACAAGGAATCAACAGCAACAACAAAACCCAAACCAAACATTTTGGGGTTTGATTCTTTCGTATTGATATGGTGCTTCTCAGGCCAGTTCAAAAAAGTCCCCTTTAGCAATGTGGGCATTTCAGTGTCTTGCTTCAACAGAAAAACAGCTCCTGTGTGAGCTTCTGGTGAGTGTGCAGTAGGCAGAGCTAGCTAGTCTCAACATTCCAAAGAGAGAAATGGAAACAGTTCTCCCATTTGGGCTGGGCTTATAGCAACACCGGAGAAGGCAATGGCAATCCACTCCAGTACTCTTGCCTGGAAAATCCCATGGATGGAGGAGCCTGGGGGGCTGCAGTCCATAGGGTCGCTTAGGGTTGGACACAACTGAGCAACTTCCCTTTCACTTTTCACTTTCATGCATTGGAGAAGGAAATGGCAACCCACTTCAATGTTCTTGCCTGGAGAATCCCAGGGGCGGGGGAGCCTGGTGGGCTGCCGTCTCTGGGGTCGCACAGAGTCGGACACAACTGAAGTGACTTAGCGGTATAGCAACACAGGGTGGTGATATTGTGGCAATTCACGTAGATCAGAAACCTGGCTAGACTTAGACATGGCTGTGATTACTAAAAAATGGGGAAATGAATTAATTATTATTTAATAAGTGTAGTTTGGCAGGCATAATCTTTCAAAAAACCAGAAAAAAGTCCTTGGAAGCACAGAACTTGGAAACTACTATTGTTCTGGAAATGCTGTCTGGCCACTGCCTGACACCATGGTTACTCCAGCAGATTTCTTGCAGATGTTGGGCTGGGCAGCACCTATCGCGTGCAGGACACGTGTGACATACTTGTACATGATCTTTGCAACCAGCTGGACAGGTGTCAGCAACTCCCAACCCTCACCTTTAACAGATGGGAAAACAGAGTCTCAAGGGATTCAGTGACCTGCCCAAGTTTGGAAGTGGGTCTGATTCACCCTGTCTCAGGGGAAACACAGCCGTAGAGGACCTCTGTAAGTCTCAGGGGACTTTGAGCCAGTCTAACTTGGGAGTCGCCCTGGGCAAGGACGGGCCAGCAGGTCTTGCTGGAGGTAACTGTTGAGGTCTCTGTCTACCTTGCCAGTCCTCTGCCGCCTTCCTCATGTTGCTTTTCATATGTGGGCATTTACATCAAGTGCTGGGCTGGCCAGTCTCCCTTCAGGCAGTGGGGCCTCCCCTCCCAGGCTCTCATTTCTGGAGGCTTCCGGGAGGTGGGTGCTGCGTGGGTCCTATGGATCCCCCTGCCCCCATTTCCTGTTTCTTGTGTCTCAGACTCCAGATGTGAGTTTTAATGTAGGGAACACAAAGACTTTGAGCCTGAGGGTCCTTGGTTCAAATTCCATCTTTGTCACTGAGGGCCTTTTTAGGGGGGCCTTAGGGGGGCTTCTCAGGTGGCACCAGTTGTAAAGAACCCACTTGCCAATGCAGGAGACGTAAGAGATGAGGGTGAGATCTCTGGGTCAGGAAGATCCCCTGGAGAAGGAAATGACAATCCACTCCAGTATTCTTGCCAGGAGAATCTCATGGACAGAGGAGCTGGTGGGCTACAGTTCGACTCTTACAAACAGTCAGACACGACTGAAGTGACTTAGCACATATGCATGCACACACATACATGCGGCCTTAGATCTGTTGCTTAACTTCCTGACTCCAGTTTCTTCATATGGAAACAAGGGAATACAGATAAGAACAATAATAATGACATCTACCTCATTGTTACAAGGAAGAGAAATACCTAGTGGGTCCTCAACAGACATGCATCCTCTTCTCTCTAGGACAGTGGTGACCTCTGGAAAATCGCCCAGGCAGGAAGGGAGGCCCGGCCTGCTCAGTGTGGTAGGAGCAGGGGTAGCCGGATGTCTTTGGCCATTTACTGGGGATTTGTGGGACCTGGAGCTGCTAATCTCATTGCAGCCAAACCTTGTTATTGCATTCCTGCCCAGAATGTCATTTAAAAAGCACTTAGGGTTTCCCCAGAATGCATTTACACAAGGTCCCAGGGGGTGGGACTGCACAGAAAACAGGGCAACCTGAGAAGCTCCTTTCCTTCCCTGGGGGCTGAGGCTGTATGGGGGTGGGGTTGGGGCTGCAGGAAGGGAAGCAGCTCATTTCCCACTCCCCTCTGGGGAGGGGAGGGGGCATTTGCATGAACAATGGCACAATTATGCTTCCTGTTTACTCAGCCCAGCCATGTTCTGTGCAAGGAGCCTCCACTGGCTGGGCCTCAGAAGTCTGGGCCTGGAGGCAATTTCTGGACCCCGTGGCTGTGGGGAGGCTCCTGACTCTGAGCTTCAGTTTCCTCCTTTGTAAAAGGAGGATTGCGGCATTGACCTTGCCCCGATCATCGAGCTGTGAGAAGATGACAGTCTGGGGTGTGACGAACCCAGTGGTTTTCGGGGGTGGCATCAACATCACATGAGAACTTGCTAGAAATTCATATTCTCGATGAACGAATGTGTGGATGGATTCCAAGAGTACAATGAATACCACTTAGGTCTCCCTCCTCAACCTGCATCCAGTAAACGTCAATGTGTTGTCATATTTGCTTCATTAATGTAAAAATGTTTAGCATGAAAAAAAAAATGAAATGCATATTCTTGGGCCCCACTCCAGACTTATACAATCATACTCTTCGCGAGGCTTCCCTAGTGGCTCAGATGGTAAAGAATCTGCCTGCTAATGTAGGAGACCTACATGAGGTCAATCCCTGGGTCAAGAAGATCCCCTGGAGAAGGAAATGGCAACCCACTCCAATGTTCTTGCTTGGGAAATCCCATGGACAGAGGAGTCAAACAATCAGATACAATTAAGTGACTAACACCTTCACTTTTACTTTGCGAGTAGGCCCAGCAATCTGGGCCTTGTACATGGCTGGGCTGCGCAAATAGGAAGCGTAACTATGCCATTGTTCATGCAAATAACTGGCCTTCCTGTCATTCCGATGCCTGTTCAGGGTTAGAAGCCTTGCCATTAGCTTGGCTTAGCTGTCTGCCCGCTGGAGTTGGGCCTCCCTCAGCCTGGCCTTGCTCTAGTGGAATGCTCTAAGGTGGGGGTTGGGCCTGGGATGATAATTCAAGAATAGTCACTTTACTAGCAAACAATGAAGGCCCAGGAAAGGAGGCTCAAGGATAAGAAACATCTTTCATGTGTATCATACTTTTGTTTCCCAAACATTTTGACATTCATTGCCTCATTTGAACAGCATGAAGTAATAGTCAAAGAACAGCCCATTCAATTTATAATTATTAATAAAACTAGAGAACGCTCTGAAGCTAGCTCATGCATGCATATTTTCTCCACAAATGGTCTGTGGTGTGGGCGCCTGGCAGAGGACATAGCTACCTTTCCTGCCATATTCCATTATCCCCAATCTCCCCATCTCCAGCCCTCACTTCTAATGTGGGCCAGAATCTCTGGCCTTGGCCTGCCTGGGCACCCCAGTGGGTCAGGCATGCACCCACAGGCAGGACCCCAGTCCTCTTCAGGAGGGCGGGTCTGCCCTTGACCCTCCCCTCCTCCATACCCACCTGTAGGTGTCGGTGGCTGGCACCTTCCAAGTCTGGATGCCCTTCAGGGGGCCCTCGCTGCCCACCACCACGCTCAGGTTGGAGTTCCGGTAGGCATTGTTGCACTGGGCCTGCGTGGGGCCGTGGGGCCCACTGGCCCCGCATGTGGTGAACAGCCAGTGAACTGCACACAAGAGGAAAGGCAATCACTCACTTGGCCTGGCCCTCCCTTCTCCAGGGGTCTCCCTTGCTGCCCCTGAGCTGTTGGCTCCATGGTGCCAAGCCCCTGTTCCAAGATGGCACCAAGGCTGGGGCAAGGAACACTAATCAGTCATTTGAACTGGAAGCTTCTGTGAGGATCTGCTGTGTGCCAGGCCCTGGACCGGAGGTAGAGACACGTACATGGAGCAGACTAGGACCCTGGCCTTCACAGACTTACAGGTGACTAAAAGGAGACCCAAAGGGATGCAACAACACAGGCCAGGAAGGGAAAGAGTCACAGAAGGGTCCAGCTAACTCTGCACCATGAGAGTTCTGAGGAGGGAGAGAAGACTCCTCTCAGGTGAGACAGGCATGAGCGGGGGCTGGTCCTCTCCTGGTTCTCACCAGGTCCAGGACAGCGCTAGGCAAACAAGAGGTGCTCAATGTGTGCTACCGTGACTGGCTCTAACCTGACTTTCGCATACAGGATCCTCTCAGCCTGAAGAAGGTCGAAAGAGTAAACTGGGCACAGAGTCAGCTCCATGCCATCCTTCCCCTCATTGGTTGTGCTTGGAAACACAGTGGAAACAGCTCTGTGCTCTCTATTTAATGTAAAAATAGGAAATGGATCACTTGTGCCTCCAATGCATGTCCTCCTTTTCCAAGCCCCTCACCACTGTCTGGAGGTTTGTCCTCACCCAGAGCACCCAATGCTTTTCCATGGCCTTTCGGGGGTGTCTCAGGAACACTCAGCATACCTCCACCCCTCCACAGCCGCTGGGCCATTTCCTTACATTTTATCTTTGAGTCAGGCTGGACCTTGGAGAATTGTCAGATTTCATCCTGGCGGGAATTCTAGCATGTTTAGATCTATAAAAACTTTCCCCCCAAATGTGCTCTTGATAAAGTTACTTTTACTTAAAATACACAAATCTCATTATAAGATTGGAGAAATTATTTCCCTTTAAAGAGACGAAGTCGAATCCTACCTACAGAAAATTATGAAAAAATTAATTTGGGTGTATATAGCTTTGTTCGCTCGGAGAAGGTGATGGCACCCCACTCCAGTACTCTTGCCTGGAAAATCCCATGGACAGAGGAGCCTGGTAGGCTGCAGTCCATGGGGTCGTAAAGAGTCGGACACGACTGAGCGACTTCACTTTCACTTTTCACTTTCATGCATTGGAGAAGGAAATGGCAACCTACTCCAGTGTTCTTGCCTGGAGAATCCCAGGGACGGGGGTGCCTAGTGGGCTGCTGACTGTGGGGTCGCACAGAGTCGGACATGACTGAAGTGACTTAGCAGCAGCAGCAGCAGCAGCTTTGTTCTCTAAAACATAAAATTCTTTTTGATGACTTTCAACTAACTTGATGCAAAAATGAAAGGTTAATTTGGGTTGCTAATTATCAGCAATCACATTGAGATTACACGGGGGCAGTTTTGATAATCTAAAAACCAGGCTAGTTGCCGTGGGCTTTTGTCATGCTGCCCCAGCCCGGGGTCAGGAGAGCAAAGTTCTAGTTGAGGTTCTAATGCACACACAGCTACTCAATACTGAGCCCTCAGGACTTTTCTTGGCTTCATTTTCTCCAAAGAAAGATGTTGATTTCTATTTGGTTTCTGAAGGTCGTTTCAAGGGCAAGAAGGTAATGAATCCATTCATCTTTGGTGTGAATGCTTGAGTGTTAATTTTCTCATCTGTTTGCATTGTAAGGGGGTAATCTGTTAATTCAAAGGACTGACTCTTTACTGGAAGTTTTCAGCAGAGCTGTCATGGCCAGTTGACTTTTCACCCTCTCCAGTGCTCAAATTACACGTGTGGGCTGTGCCAGGGGGAGATGTGGTAAGGTCACGGACTCTGAAATCAGCAAGAACATTTGGGCTTGGGAGCAGCCTCATCACTTGTTGATTATGGGACCTTGATCATCTTTTTTGTCTGTGAAAGGGGCTAGATTGGTATGAGAATTAAAGGGAAATGAGGGATATGAAAGGTTATTATAAAATCTAAAACTCTAAAAATGTAATAAGTTATGTTGCTGACTCCTGCCTACAACCCAACTCTGGTGCTGTTCCTGACAATGGGAAATGTGGACAGGCTTTCTGTGAATATGGATCCCCCTGCCAACAGCACCTAGGAATTTAAACTCAGTGAACTGGGGATGAGGGTAGGAGCAGGAAGAAAAAGAAAAGCTCAGAAAAGAAGTTTAAAAGTCCATTCCACCCCATGGTCTCTAGCTCCTCTAAGTCTATTCTGCAGGTCAGTCTGTGCCTATAGCATGCAGCCTGGGTTTGGGGGCAGCCTTGTCAATCTGGGGCAGAAGCATGGTGGTTCATTTAGTTATTCGGTCCTGGAAACCAAAGAATTCAGACATAAATATGTTTTTTCCCCCTGGAGAGTGTGCTGAGGAAGACAGCTAAAAGAAGGCATGGACTTGGCACCCTACCTGAGCATCTGTCTTCAGCAGGACCTCTTCTAAAGCCAGCCTCGCTTAACACTGTTCTGAAGGTTCTGAGATGTTCTCAGAGAGTCTGGGTTTCTACTTCCTGGCCAAGTTGGGCATCTGATGAGGTAGGAAGAGGGGCATGGGCTTTGAATCCAGATGGGCCAACTTTTCTCACTGGATTTTACCCCTGAGGAGGTGTGAAAACTGGGGTAAACCCTGTAGCCTATCTGAGCCTCAGTTTCTTAAGCTGAACAAGTGGAGATACAATACCCAGTACTTAGACGTGCTGTGAGTATTAAATGATGACCATTAGAAGAACATTATGCATTAGAGATGCATAAAGAATATAGTTTATAAAGTGTGTAACTTCCTGTTCAATTTTTGACTGTAGGAAAGCAGAGACACCCAGTCTCAAGATTTACATTCCTCAGTCCATAAAGAAGGGACTCTAAGGCTGTTTCTCAATAAAAGGAACAGTATTTTCCCAACTCATTGGACAGATATTATTAGTCTCAGGTGGTCTATATACGCAAAATTCTGTTTTCATTTGCAGCGACTGCAGATGCAAAGGTCCAGAGTGGGAATTCTTTCTGAAGTGGATTCCGCAGAATGAGGATTCGCCATCCCAGGTCAGACCCATGATTCATCCAGCTGAGGTCTGTTGCGATCGCAGCCTTTGAGGCATGGAGGTCCTCTTTGCTCCCTTCGATGGCTCTGATTCTCATAAATCTGCCCAAGGTTGTTTGGAATTAATTTCTGTGTCCCTCGAGCAGCACTTCTTAGGGGTATGGAGTTTCTGAGTTTATTGCTCATTGAACAAGAGCTGTCCTGCTTCTGCTGTGTATGGGCTTGCCTTGCTGAAGCTTCATCTTGTTGGTTCTCTTTGCTCATCTGCCTGGAATCTCATAGACACCATAGAATGCCACAGCAAGATGGGACAACCCTGGAGATCTCTGAATTTAGTGGTTCCCAACCCACCTAAGGACCTTTAAAAATACCAGTTCCAGGGCCCTGAAGATTCAGATTTGTATGGAGGAAGGACAATATTTGCATTTTGTGAAAACTTTTCCAGAAAAGCCAGACTGCTGTGTGCAGAGTGGATAAATAGTCAAGCTAGGAGTGAAACATGGATCTTCAGAGTTTAAGTTCAAGACTTAAAAAAGTGCTACAACTACCATAAAATCCTCATGGAAACTTTCTGTGAGTCTGGTTTTATTTTCCTTATAAATCCATGAGCCCAGGGCTCAGTTAAACCCAAACAAGTTTGCTCAGGCCCAGAGAGCAGGTAGGCCACCATGAGGGGAGAGGTGAGTCGCTCAGGGTATGTGGTAGGTAGACCCTCAGTTCTAGAAGGTACCACAGTGGCTTAGCCTAGCAGAGTGTGGGTTTTGGAGTCATAGGCACAAACCAGGGAAAGCAGGTGATCAGTGTCAGGACTCTGGTCCCCTGAGAGGTCATGGGGAGCCAGGGGTTGTCAAAAGACTCCAGTAACTGGAGTGTTTGCAAGATCAACCAGCAGACATATGAGAGGGACTGGGTAAAAAGCAATGAGGTAAAATCTTGGTTTTTAAAGAGAAGATCAAGGTCATAGTGAGACTGGCAGTGAGGTGGGCTTGATGTGAGCTGCCAATCTAAGAGTCCAAGGGTCCTCGCATTTCCCCAGCTGAGAGTCTACATTAATCCCTGAGGCTCCATGGAGCTGTAGGGGGATTAGATGGCCCCCAAGGAACAGCCTGGATTGGAAGCACGGGAGGGAAGAAGCCAGGGAGGAAAGAAGCCCGGTTCTTTCCTCTTCTCTTACTTAAAAAAAAACAACAAAAACCAAACTATTATATTAAAACTCATTTATGAGAGACAGAAGAGAAAAAAGAACTGCTTTATCTTGTTCTCACTTATACCACACACTGGAAACCTAGTTTAATACTCACTCACATCTAAATTGTGTAAAGAACCCACAAACATCAAAATACTGAATGGTTATAGACAGCTGAGTAAAGAAAAATCCATTAAGCACTGGGTTTCATTTTAACTATATTGTAGCATCCTCCAAGAAGAAACAAATCAATTAGTAATATACAGCACAATGTTAAAAAAATAGGCTAGATAGTGATTGTGCTGGTTTTATTACTGTTCCTAAGCCATCTCATCTGCTCAATTGAATGCAAAGAAATAAAGCGTGATACAAAGGAAAATAAGTTCTCAGCTATCACTATTAATCACAATAATAAGGATCTGCCTCACGTCGAAGGCCTATATGGTTGTGCCATGGAAGTGAGCTCAATGGCTCCCGTGGATCTTTTATACTATTTTGATTCTGATCCATGGAATTGAATTTTATCCATATTTGTTGACTGAGCTGAACTTTATGGGAGCTGTGGCATACTGAACCATGATGCCACTGTAGATCCCATTAAACTAAAGAATGACCCCAAATCCAAGCAAATACAGTCATTCACCATCTATAAATGTATCTGATGCTATTCTTTATTATAAATTGGAGAAAGTAACCCTTTTTGTGAGTACATGATGAAAATTAACCAGCTGTTTGCCTTATCAGGGAAAAATGAAAACAATACATACTGTTGCTATTGTGAGGTTAAAACATTTTAACTCTTTAAACAATGGAGCAGCAACCTCTTCCAGATGCCAGATCAATTTCTGATTATTTCTGTCTTTTTTTGATGTTAGCAGTTGTTGAAGCATAATGCCTAGATATGTTTATTTACTGAGAGTTGCAAAATTATGATATTCAGATTATATCCTTTTTCCATATTTATTAGTTGGGATATATTTTTAAAGAGGTGCTTCTTCTCACCTACTATTTGGTTGCCCAGTGATACAGTTCGTATAGGGAAGGCAGATAAATGCTCCATTCTTTCTCCTTGTTTGGAGCATTCAATGTAATGAATTGGTCATCTACCATGCTCTGAAGTTGACTAGTTGTTTGTATATCACTATGACTACATGAATTTAAACATATTTTGAGTTTTAATTAATAATTATTATTTCTTAATAGCTCAAACTGTCACATTTTTGGTGAGTGGTAGCGTCCTGAGTTCTTTTTTTTTGTTGTTGTTATTTAGTAGTTAAGCTGTGTCCTTTGGCCCCTTGCTATCTGGTGTGATGAAATGTTCCTTAGCCAGACCTGGGCTCAGCCATTTTTCAAAAACTTTGGTTTCTTTTATTGAAAAAAGGTATTTTAAGTATACAATCTGGGTGCTATAGAGACTTATTGCTAGTGGGTATGTGATTGTTTCTAGGCTTTTTAGTGGACAGAGCTAGGAAATACACAGGCTATATACACATGTGTGTGTGATTGTTTCTAGGCTTTTTTAGTGGACAGAGCTAGGAAATACATAGGCTGTAAACACACGTGTGTGTGTGTGTGTATGTATACACATTTATATGACAAAGTATCCATGAGTTTACATCGACAGTTCCAAATCAAATTCAGGACTAGAGGGTTTTTAATTTAATCTCTTCTATAGTACATCTGTATTTATTTTTCCACACTGCAAATCTTGCTTCTCAAGAACAAAGGTGATAATGGAATTAGAATATTCTCTAGTTACGCATACACTTTATGGTGCTTTGTCCTCACTCCTTTGTATTTGAGAGTTGGAAGGGACTACTTTACCAAAAATTTTTTGCTGTAAATATCCATGGGTTTTCAGTTTTGATGTATGTTTGCTCAATTTTTGCATAGAGATTCAGAGAGGTTAAAAAAAATATGCTGTTACCACCAAAGGTGCTGTGCGTCGTTCCAGGATCCTTAAATTGTTTTTAAAGTTAGGAATCACTTGATATCTCTCTGGTCAGGCTCCTCACTTTTATTCCTACTCTTGGAACTGCAGGGTTTTTTTTTTTAGATTTCATCTCGGGGACATCCCCAGTGACTGTGGTCTATAACTTACTGTTGCATCATATTCTGCCTTTTTTTTTGATACAGCCTACTGAGTATAATTTAACTTCTTCATGATACTGCCATTTGGACTTGAGTTGATGGGGCTATTTGACCCTTTACTAAATGACTGTAGACATAAATATTTTCTATTAACTCACTTTCTTCTCTCTTTATTGTCAGGTTTACTTTCTTAGGGCTTCAGGATGTTCCATGATTAGTCTTATTTGGTATCTAGTGTTGGGTGAGGGTGTGCGAAAGCACAGAGAATCTCTGTGCATTAGACTGAGGGGCAGCTAGATGCACAAAATCTTTATTTCAGGGTTTTGGAATGTATTCACATTTGATACTTGTATTTGGTGGATGGTGGAGCATACTAGAAGAATCTTCTAACCTCAGGTAAAAGGATGTTGTTGTGATTTTTCACCAACAGAACTGGGAATCTTTGGCCCTCTATTTCAATGTATTGAATTACAGTACACTGATGGGTCACTTCCACTCTCCAGTTTGTTTAATGTCTTTAAAACATGTTAGATCAGTAGATAGGGAATGGGGAAGAACTGTTACTTTTATCTCATAAGATGGTCAACCAGGCAGAAAAGTTTAACAACTGGCTTGTGATTATAGAGAAAAGTGAGGAGGGGACCATCACATTTATTCTTTTTACAACGTTGTTTCATTTGATCAATTTTCCATGTTGTTCTAGCTTGTTTCTCACATTGAACTATTTTGCATCTATACACACACACATATACACACACACGCCTTGTTTGTTCATGCATTGCTTCTTGGTCATTTCTCTCTTATTCTGTTTTGATGATGAGACGTTAGGAGTGGGTAACAGTGGTAACAATAACAGCCACTCTGACTTTCGTACTAGACATGCTCACAGAATGATCTGTTTTCACTTTTACATCCTTGTCTCCTAGGGGCCTCACACTCCCTCTGGATGGGCAGGATGCCTGCAGAAGCTGAGGTCACCCGGGGAGCAAAGACCAGAGGCCCACATCCCTGTCTGCTGGGAGCAGACATCCCTTCATGAAGAAGAACCTTGGAATGAGCCAGCTCCCCATCAACAGGGAAGCAAGTCTGGGCTGTTGAGATAAAAGCTGCTTTCAGGACTGAATTACCCTAAACAGCTCTGACACCCAGCCATCTGAGGCAGTTTTTAATGGCTCCTGTGATGGCTTCTTGTGTTCTCAGCCACCCTCTGTTCCCTGAGGGAAAGTGAGTAACACATGAGAGAAGAAATGTCACAGGAAAAATACTATCCTGAAAGCAGAACTGTAAAAATTAAGTTAAGGGAGGTCTCGGGGCTAATTTGGTTATTTCCCGAGTTGGCGTCAGGCCAGAGCTGTGTTAATAAAGTATTGGATATTGAGATGGGTGCTGTGGACTCACTCATATGGGGGTTACACACAACGGGTTTGGTTTTGAGGCTTAAGTGGGCTTAAGTGAGTCTCTAAGGAAATGCTCAAATCCTGCTGTTTAGCAGTAAGGACATATCCCTGGCTCCATGGTTGATGGAGCTGATTGGCTGATAGACCGAGTGAACTAGTTAGTAGGATCCAAGTCAGAAATCTGGGTGAAGGAAAAGAAGTGCTTCTCTTTTTCAGGGAGCTCTTCTGACTTTCAGTTGTGTTGCTGGATAAGCCCAAGCAGTGCCTTATTTTCCTTACTTATGAACTTTAATTCCAGAATTGGATTATTCTGTCAGTCACTTAATAATAAATAAAAATTAAATGAATAAAATATGTTATTACATTATTACAAAGTCACTGTCAATATTCACTATAAAAACCAAATCAGGCCTTTTAGACCCAACCACCTGGATTGGTTTAGGAAGCTGTTCTGGAGAAAGTTCTGGAGTCCCCATTATTTCTGGGACTCTGACACTCTTTCAATTTGTATTAAGGAGTGGGTCTTCTGGAGGCGTTCTTCTATGTCCTCACTCAAGTTACATGTTTCTCCCAAGTAGAGTATGAGGATTTCATCTACAAATTGATGATCAACTGGGTTGGAGGAACCGATTGAACAAAAGGATCCCACATGCAAAATGCTGTCCCCTTTTCCCTTAACACAGTTGGTTTTAAGAGGTCAAAAATTAGAATGTGTTTGAAAGTTTTGCAAAAAAAAAAAAATAAGGAAAAATATGCCTAGAACACATATTTATGTATAAATAAAAAACTGCACAGCTCACAGGTGGAGGAGGATTATAAATGAACTGAAAATGTATAGAAGGCAATCTATGAGGGAGAAGTGAACTGGCCCAATCTTTTCTGTAATGTAGTTTGATAATGTTAATAATATCACACACTTTATATTAGTATATTCTTTTATACCTTTCAGAGAAAATGATCTCATTTGCTCACCACAATAGCCAGCTCTGAGAAAGAACTGTGGCAGGTAATTATTATCCCTACTTTAGGGATAAAGAAAACACTGGGGCTGAGACTATATGACTCTTCTGAAGTCCCCCAAGCTGGAACCACGGTCTCTAGGATTCTTTCTGATTCATTTTCCATCTGGCTATGGACTGGCACTCAGTAGGTACTTTGTGATATTTGAGTGTCTATGGAATGTTGAACAGAGAGGCTTAAGATTGCTGCCAAGATTTTGCCCCATCAGAGTCCACAATGAACTCTCAGAGCTTCCTGGTGACTGATTGCTCTCCTACATACAAAAGCCACTGCAGGTAGGCTGTTAGGGGGCCCGAATGATCTCTACATCCTGGTGGCCACAGCCTTGCATAATCCCCTCTCTTTCAGTACAGGCAAGACTTTTGAGTTGCTTCTAACCAAAAGAATATGGCAAAGGTGATGGGATATTATTTCCATGACTATGTGACATAAGACTGTAACTTCCATCTTGCTGGCAGACTCCCTATCTCTCTCTCTGTCTCTCTTTCTCTCTCTCATCAACAGCTTCTCCAGGAACTACTAACAACCACATGAACTTGGGAGTAATTCTTTCCCTAGTTGAGCTTTCAGATGAGACCCAGCCCTGGTGAACACCTTACGGAACTTTATGAGAAACTATGAAGCAGACGACCCAGCTAAGCTGTACCTGGTTTCTTGACCCACAGAAACTGATATAATAAATACGTGTTGTTTTAAGCCACTGTGTCTATGGTAATTTGATACAGAGCAATAGATAACTGTCTGCATAACCCAAATTCCTCCCCAGAAGCCAGTGCTTTCTCTGGCCTCCTCTTTTCTGTGAGCACCCAGCTTGGAGGACCCTGGCTGGTCTGAGTTCTTCTCTGTGCTCTCTCTCTCTTCCCTGAATCAGTGAAGCTTAAGCTGATCCCACTTCTTGGCAATGGAGGGGCAGGCAAAGAGGAGTTGACTTTTGGGACCTAGCATTAGCATTTCAGGCATTCCTGTCATAGTTTCTCTGTTCAGTTCTGTGCCCAAACAAATTTAAAAAAAAGTCTTTCTGTCCAGGATCACTGAAGCTTTGCTGCAAAAAGCAAAGAGCTGAATAGGCTCTGAGGGGACGTGCGGTTGTTTTGCAGGCAGAACCAGCAAGTCTGAAGGAAGGATGGTAATTAAAAGTGGACTTCCAAGTAACAAGTGCTTAATGCACCTGCACTGATGGAGGGGCCTTTGCGTCCTGCTGGCCTTGGAGCTAAACGGTACTAAGGCGTGCTGAGATTGGAGTTCCCGGATCATTTATTGTCTCCCATTTATGTAACCTTTCACTGAAACAAACGGGAAAAAACAACATGTTTTCTCAAGCCAGCCAAGAAGAGACAGAAAGGCAATGGGTCCTCTCTGTTGCTGACAGGGCCGTGGCATGGCGTGAAGGCATTTTGTCTGCAGCTTCGCTATAATGCCAACCAGCACATCACGTCAGACTGGAGGTTCCTGAGGCCTTGTTGAGTCTGTCAGAGCTGGATGCTGCTGCACTATTTTTCCAGTGGGGCCCGGGGTCGGAAGGTTATTGGGAAGTTATGAATCCACTACTGATTCGTTGCTTTCTCAGCATACACTGGATTTCTCTTCAAAAATGATGCTCAGTTCAGCATAATTGGCAATGCTCCAATCTTGGATAGAGACCTTTGCACCACAGGGCAGGATAAAGTCAGAGCTGGGGCTTGGGGGACCAGTCTGATTACTAGCTGTGCTCAGGAAGGGATGCTGGAAAGGGACCTGGAGACTCCCTGTGTTGGGGTAACAGTGGCTTCCTGTCAGGCTTATGTGGGCCCAGCTCTGGGTGGTGTATTTTCCATGAGGGGCACTTTGGATTGTCCCCAGCTGCAGGCCCCGAGGCACCCAGCACAGGGCTTGATACAGAGCAGGCACCAGTACAGACTTGTTAAATGAAACTCAGCTTCGTGTGACTTTTATTCCCCCCTGGGACTGAGATTCAGGGCTCTGTGAACACATTAACTAGAAAGCAATGATGTCTTCTGTGTTGAACACTCAGTTGCATCTCCGAGTGGAAATGCAAGAGAAGTGGAAAGAGAAGATGGATGTAGCCAATCTGGATGCAGCAGGAGCATCTCCCTAACCGTGGTCAGCAGCTGTGTGGTATTTGGGATTGTTCCTAATGGGCATGGAAACTGACAACTTTGGGGTGAGCTGACTTAGTGGGAACCCTGGCTCTGCAGTTGACTGGTAGGGCAGGCAGCATAACCCTTCTGATTATGTCTCCTGAGTTTTAGAATGGGAAAATCATGATGGTTCATGCAGTACATTTTGGGTCAAGCGCCTCTCTAAGCCCTTGACACCGATTCACTCATGTAAACCTTTCATCAGACCTGTGTGATGGAAACCCGAAGAACATAAGCTCCATTTTTTAATGTGAGGAAACAAAGGCACAGGAAGGAGAAGTGAATGGCTTTAAGTAAGTGGCAGAGTTGGGACCCGAATAGTGAAATCTATCCTGGGGGACTGGGTGAGGGGAGAGGCCGTAAGGATCATATAAGTGACCCCAAGCGTACTTAGTAGCTGGAGACACAGGTAAGCAGAGGAAAGGGGGCGTCTGCAAACCCATGAGACTCCGCTGCCCAGGGAGGGAGGTCAGCCTCTCTTCCAGGCTTTGGTGCCTCCCTCTACCTTCACCAGGTCCCTGCGGAAGTGCTGCCTCTCCTTCGGCCACCAAGCAGCCCCTGGGCCTTGGTGTTGGCCACCGCCTGGGGATGCTGACTACTCTGGGAGGGACTTGAGTAGCAGGGATCATGAGTTCCGAGTCACGAGTCAGTTCTACGCCACCTGCCTCCCCAGAGCATGGCCATGCTGGCTCCCGGGGAAGGGAGTCTGTGCCCAAATGAAGCATGACAGCCCAATAGGAAGGGCGCCAAAGCTGCTGCAGTGACTAGGACCCATGGGTCTTGTTAGGGCTCGTGATTCCTGCGTCATCACAGCACGCTGGCTATAAATAGGTGATAATCTAAAATTAGTGAATGAGAGAACTTGCAGCACATGGTTTAACAGCAGGCCAGCTGAGCAGGGAGACGGCCAGTGACCGAAGGGGTTCCAAGGATTATATCTACAGAATCTGCCCAACTCTTACACAGGTGCTCCCCCCAACTGAACCAGTGCCAACAGAAGTGCCTTTCATGTGCACCCGTGAAGGCTGGGGTGCACGGGAAGACGCCAGTTAGCTGCAATGATCGGCTCTCTTACACGTGCGGGAGTGCATTGTACCTGCTGCACCGTTTTGCATGTTAGTGAAGATGCCTCTGTGTTCTGTTTAAACAAAAACTAACATTTTCAGTTCAGGGTGTTTCAGAGAAGAGAGATTCCTCCAGAAGACCCACTCGACAGTGGGATTCCTTTTAAGGTTTCTTTAAGGAAACTTTGCCCTTCCGAATGTTATCTGGCTTAGGAAACTTTATTTTTCACATGATTTTAAAGAAACATTCTTTAGCCTTTTACACAGCTGATATAACTTAGGGCAAGTTACTTCCTCTTTGTGGACGTCATGCTCCTCAACTGTCAGTATTATCATACAAGCAAATGAGACAATGCATATGAAAGAGTCCTGCATACTTCCAGCACCCGGCGGTGCTCAGGGATCGTGGTTATTATTGCTGTGTGAAGAGGAGACACAGGAGGCAAGGCCTTTGCTGCCTGAGAACTAAACCCTCGGAGCGGGCTGTGTGGCTCTGAGCCCGCCTCCTTCGCATCTCCAGGTCCACGCCCATCTGTAACGAGGATGTCAGGCTGTGGTCTGGGGCTCCTAAACTCTGTTTTAAACCAGGATTTGCTTGTGAGTTTGTTAAAAAGGCAGAGTTTGCCCTCTAATCCTCAGACATGATTTTACAGGTCTGCTGGGCCCAGGAATCTGCATTTTAACCAAGAGCACTCGTGGGTCCCCCTCACCCTGCCAGGTGAAAGAAACAGATGACGTGAGAACACACGTGGATGAGCCCTGGGCTGGATCTAGGTCCCTGACAGCCGACCTGCTTGCTTCTTTGTTCCTGCACTCCCAGATGGTCACTGGTTATCTTCCATTAACGATGCAATGAGACCAGGAGTCTAATCCGGGGTCCCCCTGGAGTGAGTGGGCTTCTACCCTTCCTTGTTGCCTCCCTCCCAGTTCTCTGGGGGCCTCCTGCCTTCAAAACTGGCACACAGTAAAGAGCCGCAGTTAACACAGGGGTCCCAGCTTCGTCTCTGCCTCCAGCCTGGCACGAGGTTGTCGGCAGTGCCCACAGGTGATAAGACAACAGGATTTTCTGGAACCGGATTAGATACATGTTCTTTACTGGGCTTGCAGGGCTGGGGTGTGGAAGGCTCTGATGGAAACAAAGACTTCCAGTGAGTGAGAAGACAGTTCTGAGTGAGGGAGGCGGGCCCTGTGAAGCCTGCCTTCCAATAATGCTGTCATCCCCAGAAGGGCTTGCTTGGAGCATAATGGCTCTAGCTACAAATTCTATTAACTCTAATAGTTGTTCTGTGGTGAATGGATAATGCGTTTAGCAGAAATAGACCCAATCAATTTATGTGAAACACATAAAACTTTCTCATTGGAATTGGCATCTGTTGTTGAGTCATAGGAGCGTGTGTGTGGACAGTCTGTCCTTCTCACTTCTGGGCACATTAGCAGTGCCATGGGTTAGTGAGCTCTGGCTCACTTATACTCTGTCCCTTCAGCCCGCAGAACCACGGAGCTGGGGATGACGAGGGGCCTGGAGACAGTCTACTTTAAACTTGTCTTTTAAATGCAGCAGCTTTTTAGCCTTTGTTTGTGTTTGTGTTGGCCCCGCAAACACCAGCTGTTACTTGGGGCTTTGCTGACAGGCATCAGCCATCAGATGAGGGGACAGAAGGCCAGGGAGAGGTGAGCCCTGCCCCAGGAGCACAGTGGAGGCCAGCAAGTGTAGGCCAGCTGGGGGTTCTGACTCCTGGTCCAGTGCTCTTTCCCACTCCTTTTAAATTGCCGTCCCTCCCCCCACCACCTTTGGCAAGAGATGTATACTCAGAAAACAGTAAACCAACTGTCATCAGCCAACTCAGAGGCAAGACTTTGGCTTGAAGCCAGGATTCTGCAAGTTATGGATACTTGTGGGTTGGGCTGGTTCTCATATAAACTGAGATGATTCCATCCTGCCCTCCTACATAACATGTAAGCTCACAGGAGAAGGAGAGAGAGGTTAGAAAGCTGAGGCAGGGTCCTGAGGCCCAGGGCAGGGGGTGGGTGGGGATCCTGCCTGTCCTTACCTGGGCTTTTAGAAAGAGAGAGAAGGTGACAGAGCCTGCCTGTGCCTCTTCACCCCTAATGTTCATTACTGCCGGGTGGGGAGCAGGCAGAGAGAGAGAGAGGAAGAGAAGAGCTCTGCACCCATGATCGCATTATCCCAACCATTTGGATAGTGTAATTTTATGTGCAAAGCTGACAAATGTAATTTCCTAGCCTTAATACTTGCCCCATTTTCTCTCCCAGTTTCTTCATCTGATTAGCTGAAGTGACTCAGAAGCTTCTGAGAAGGTTCCATGAAGCACCTGGACAGGCTCTTTCCTGCCTGGATGCTCCAGTGGCTCAGCTCTGCCCCCTGGGCTGGGGGAGAGGAAACCCCCAGACTCCGAGGGTTAGGCCCTCATCAGAGGGAAGGGATGGCTTGGGGGATGTGAGGAGTGTTTAGAAATTTGGGAGCTTGTGAGTGATGGTTTTTGGAAGACCCGACTGGCCTTTGCGTTTCCAGGAGCTGCTCTAATGCCTGCCAGAAGGAGAGTTGAAATGCCACCAGCCACCTCTGTTCCAGTCGAGCAGAAACTGACAGCGCTGAACTTTGGGGAGAAATCTTATTATCCAGCCTCCTCCGTCCTTTACAGGGATGGCTGGGAGGTGCTTTGTTTACTGATCATACAGGGCCTCTTGTCTGGGATGCTCTCCCACCTCTTTTCCATGTAGAGTGTTGATCTCTGAGAGGGAATTGGATACCCAAAGTAGTTCAGTTGGTTGAAGGATGCAGATTTCAGGGCCACATCCTGGCTCATTTTCCCACCAGCTGTATGGAATGCTTATGTTCCTCCCCATCACCTCCCTTATCCCTGCAGTGCTAACAACAGCAGCGGGCCCTGGGCTGGAGCGAGGGCTAGAGGAGTCAGTGCATGAGAGCCCCCCAGCCCAGGGGAAAGCATACTCACTGATTGTTCTTTCCTTTTCTTTCCTCCTGGCCTCAGCCCCCATTTTCTCTCCAGAGTCCCTCCCTGGGTAGAAACTCTGAGTTAGGTTAAGCTGGTCATCTACAAATTGGCACTTGCCATCTACCTCTACAAGGATCACATCACTAGCTGCTGCAACTGCTGACCTTTAACAGTCCCTGAAAGGAGTTCAGGGTGGAGATCAAGAATGAGTCACTCTGTGCTCTGGAAAAAGTGGCAGGACAGGCCATCAGATAGTTAGGTATTTTCAGGAGAAGATTTTATGAGCCCAATTCTTGCATTTCATCACATCTGAAAAAAGCACTAAAATCTTTCATGGTGACATCTACTCCTTGTGGCTACCAGTAACCTTCACGAGCCTAGCAGTGGCCTTCTACAAAAATGTGTGCCCAATTGCATGTACCCCCTTTCACCAAAATCACATATACACTGACCTTTCCCTCTGCCTCTTTAGAGCAGTTCCTCAGAGCTATCTGAAATGCTGTCTCCCGGGCTACAGTCCTCAAGTTGCTCTAAATAAAACATTGTGCATTTTTTTCAATTGACAAGCTTCACGGTGCAGACTGTGACTTGTGGGTTCACTGGCTGCCCTCTCTCCAGGGGCCGGAAGTTCCAGAACCGGTTCCCCTCTTCGTTGTTGGAGCTGCACAGCCCCAGGGGCATAGGAGGTGCCAGGTAAACATTGCCAGGTGATTATCACTGAGTGGCTGTGGTCCTGACCTTGGCCTCTCAAGGACCGTCTGTACTTCCCCCTCCAGGTCCCTCCCTCATCACCACTTCTCTCGCTGTGGGCACCTTGAGCTCCACAAATCTTCCCAGCGTTTGTCCTCTTGTGCTCTCCTATTCTAGATGGTGAGCTCTCTGAGCTCCTAACCTGGGTCTGGACTGCCCACAGAGGAAGTGTGCAAGAACTGTGTTGGGGGGGCAGGTTAGATGAAAGCCAAGATGGTAGGCCTGTGCATGAACCCAGGGGGTGGCCTGTTTTCCCTGACCATGAAGGTGGGTCCTGGCTAAGTGCCGCTCCAAAGGGCTCAGTGGACCTTGTCGTGCAGAAGGTGGGGAAAGGAGGCCCTGCTCCCTCTCCCCTCATTAATCCTCCAGATGAAGACAGACACCCTCACCCTGGCAGGCCCATCAGATGGGAAGGTGCCTCCTGCTACAGGAACACAGCTGGGAAGGGGTGTCAGGAGCCCGCCTCAGCTCCTCGCTCACCTGAGCTGCTCCCTGATGTGGCAGTGGGCTCCTGGAAAGCACAGGCTCTGTTCGGTTCTCTAAAACCTGCCTGAGGAGGCTACTAAGGCTGCTTGGGAACGTGTTTGCCTCAGTGTCCTCTTCCTTTTGAGTTGGGGTCACCCTGGAAGGGGTCTAGAGACAGAACACCGACCCACAGCCACTTGTTGACACTCCTGCCCTGAGGCTGGGGTCAGGCAGCCGAGAAAGGTTGTGTTCCAGCCCTGGCATCTCCACCCTCTCAGGCATCCACTTTCTCCTAATTTTATTTGGAGGTGGTGGTGGGGCACTGCCACTTTCGAGCCACTGTGAGATTTCATTAGTCTGAGTGGCCACTGGACAGACCCTTATTGATCAGCCTTTTAGGGGCAGTGGGAGTTACATGGCAATAAACCTGGGAGTCAGGCAAGGCGGATGTCTGCCTCCTAAATGCTGGCTGCGAGGAAGACGCTGCTGACATTGGAAGATCGTACTCAAGCATCAATCACCTACAGTCAATCAATAAGTGTTTTTGGAGCCCCTGCTATGTAATCAGGGGCTGGTGGTGACGAGAAGTAGGGCTTGCAGTCATGTTTGCTGGGCATGTCCTGTATTTATCGCAGGGAGGCAGTGGTTAGCCAAGGGCTATGGAGGTGAGTTGCTGGGATGGGGGGTGGGGAGGGTGTTGAACGATTAATAGAAAGCTGCCCCCATCATGTTAGATGTTCTTGCAAACCACAGGGCAGAGGGGGAAGTAGAGATCATGGTTTAGGAGACCAGGTTCCCTGTTGCATGAAACAAAAGACAAGATTTTTTGAGGTTCTAGCTCAGGTGAAGGGAGGAAAGGGGGAAGGTGATGGGAAAAGCATCAAACTCTTTCCTCTGGTTTGGCAGCTGGATTAGGTCTGGTGGGAACTGGAAGGGATGAGAGTTAATCCTGCGACAGCATTTTAGGGGAAGGAAAGGAAAGGGTTTCTTTCTTCAAAGACAAAGCAAAGCTAATAATATTTGTTTAATAAGTTGAGGGTCAATGCATTTAGTGAAAAGACATAGCCTTTACTTTCTTTTTCTATACTTTGTACTCAACAAAGATTTCACATTAAAAGTAGAAATAAAAGACTATCATTTATCTCTTGCTATCTTAATACAGAATTACCTTTTACAGGAAAAAGAGTATGGGTGGACTGTGGCTGTACTCCTGCCTCTCCGAGTTACTCATGCTGGATGGAGCCTCATACCTCCATGCACCGCTGGGTGACCCCCTCCACCTGCTAGTGTCGGGCTGGGTGGCCTTCATCAACTTCTCTGGGGCTGATCTAATAATCTCACAGATCTAATAATCTCTGACCAACCTCATACTGGGTTTAGAGACTCATTCCAAGAGACTTTCTCCTGGTACAGAACAGCTGAGAAGTCACGTCCATGGTTTAGGGCCAGGTGCTCAAGACGCCTGTGTTTGAGGCAGCAAGGGCCCATGAGAGGTCTTCCAGCCCACGGGAGGCTGAATCGAACAGCTTCAAAGGGGAGCCAAGCTTTGGGGAAACTCATCGAACCTGAAGCTTTGGGGTTTCACCACTGACGAGCTAGTCTGCCTTTGTGCAACAGATATCCTTGACCTTGGGCCCAACCCTCTTTATGAGGAGAAATCAATGGAAAGTTTGCTTTGTTCAGTAAGTGTGGAGTGGTTTCAAAGGACTGAGTTGAGAAAAGGATACCAGCTTGCTTCTCCCTTTTGTGTTGGGGCCTGGGTATTTCCCTGGCATGGAGGACAGTTGCTGCTTTGCACAACTTCTAGAAACTTTATTTTCCCAGAGAAACAGCTTCCTCTTGGAGCCCACTAACCAGGGTGTAGGTGATGTTCTTCCTAAAGGTTGACAGTGTTATTCTTTAAACACAGCTCCCCACCCCAATCACAGCATATATTTTTTTTTCTACTTTTTGCAACAAAAAATTACTTCACTCAGACATGTGAGTTGAACTCTTACCTGTAGGGTCAAAGATGGGGGTTTCTTTCGATGGGTTCACCCAGGGTTTCAGCTCATTGTTCAGGTTTCTCTCAAACAGATTTCTTGACTTGGGTGCTGTGTTCTGTGGTATCTTGTCCTCCCCACTGACTGTAGAGTAGAGAAGAGCCCATGGGCTGAGTTAAGGGAGGTTTGGTTTAAGGGACATGGAGGAGTATGCCCCAGGGAAGGTGGGAGAGACCAGGGCTTGGGTTGAGGAGGGACAGTGTGGCTGGGATAGTCTGGGCTGGGGGACAAGTGCCAGGGACAGGGAGCACTCACTGGTGAGGTAGCAGTCCAGGCTGACGGAGATATTGTCAAAGGCCACCGTGGCTCTGGATCCTTGTCCCCACCACGCAACAATCTGTAGCCAGAACCTGTACGTGTGTCAAGAAAATGTGTGAGGGACGACGGGGGTGTGTCGCATCTTAGGATTCAACATCCTGCCCAATTTGATTGTGAAGACCCAGCTCACCTAATCCCAGGGAGGTGGTGAGGGGGAGCTGTAAGCATCTCCCTACTTTTTCAGCAAAGAACACTTCCCTCTCTGAAGGACTGCTCCACAGGTTAATGAAATGTGGGGCTTGGGGACTGAGACCAGGATCCCCGATAGTCTGAGGAGACTCTTTGTGCTTTCTGTGTGGACAGGGTAGACAGGAAGTACTGGGCTCCATATCTTCTGGTACTCATGGGCAGAGCTGAAGCCATTATTAAGCTACTGAGACGCTTCTGTGCCCACTGAGAAGGGCGGCCTCTGTCCCCCATGTGTCCTGTGCTTGGTTACCTCAGGTAGCCTGATCTGCCCCTGCCTCCCCTGGATTCCTCATTATCCAGCAACTGAAGGGTTAACTCCTCACACAGAGCGAGGTCTCTAGAAACCTGGGTCTTGTTCAGTATCAGAGATGACTGGGGTTGGTCTGTGCAGTGCTTGACTGATTACTAAATATTAAGTGATTTGACTATATCTTTGGGGGTGTTTGTAAGTAGTATAGAGTGGACTGTAAGTGTTAACAGTAAACCCATGAGATACTGCTTCTTTCCATTTCTTTCACAGCCTTTGAGGGTCAGATCCTGGGACTGTGGCCAGGGGAGGCTTTAGAGTCTGATAAATGGAAAATATCTTTCATTCATTTGTTTCCTGGGAAGTCATGCTTCTGGAAGACTTCAGTCAGCCAGGCCTGAATTGCTGTAAAGTGAATTTCCTCAGAACTTAAAAAACTCTCCCACCTTTCAGAAAGTCAGTCCTAGAGGACCTGCAGAAACATGCATGGCCTCTGGTGTGGATGTTAAAATATCAAGAGAGACAATTAGTGCCCATCAATTGGTGACTGGATGAACCACGTACAATGGAATACTATCCCTGATAAAAAGGATTGGGTGTAGTTCTAGGCGGGGCTTCCTCAGTGGCTCAGTCATAGAGAATCTGCCTGCAATGCAGGAGACACAAAAGACAGGGGTTCAATCCCTGAGTCAGGAAGATCCCCTGGAAGAGGGCATGGCAACTCACTCTGGTATTCTTGCCTGGAGAAATCCATGGACAGAAGAGCCTGGGGGGCTACAGTGCATGGAATCTCAGAGTCGGACACAATTGGAGTGACTGAGCACATGCACATAGTTATAGGCTACAAAACAGATGGATCTCAAAAACTTTATACTAGGTTTAAGAAGCCAGACAGTAAAGACCTCATGACCCTATTCATATACATTTTTCCATTTATATGAAACATTTAAAATAGGCAAGTCTATACTCAATATGCCAGCAAATTTGGAAAACTCAGCAGTGGCCACAGGACTGGAAAAGGTCAGTTTTCATTCCAATCCCAAAGAAAGGCAATGCCAAAGAATGCTCAAACCACTGCACAATTGCACTCATCTCACACGCTAGTAAAGTAATGCTCAAAATTCTCCAAGCCAGGCTTCAGCAATATGTGAACCGTGAACTTCCTGATGTTCAAGCTGGTTTTAGAAAAGGCAGAGGAACCAGAGATCAAATTGCCAACATCCGCTGAAGGAGATCAGCCCTGGGATTTCTTTGGAAGGAATGATGCTAAAGCTGAAACTCCAGTACTTTGGCCAGCTCATGCGAAGAGTTGACTCATTGGAAAAGACTCTGATGCTGGGAGGGATTGGGGGCAGGAGGAGAAGGGGACGGCAGAGGATGAGATGGCTGGATGGCATCATTGACTCGATGGACGTGAGTCTCAGTGAACTCCGGGAGTTGGTGATGGACAGGGAGGCCTGGCGTGCTGCAATTCATGGGGTCAAAGAGTCGGACACGACTGAGTGACTGATCTGATCTGATCTGATAGAGATTTAAAGCAGAGTAGTCAGTGAGTGAGTGAACGGCCACGGGGTAGAACCCCCCGCCCTTGTGCCCATGAGCAGATGAACTCTTCTCCACGTGCAGAAGGGTTAGACGCTAGGGTCAGAGAAGAACTACTGTCTCTGGTGGAGAAAGACTTGAAATCAAAGGCAAACTTTTATCTAAATATGTACTGTGTACGTATTTGTACACAGTAATTCCATCTATGCCTTCACCTGTCAGGTGAAATCTGCTCACTCACAGTCCTTCTTATTTGAAAGTTACACTTAGAAGATCTCAATCTGGTCAGTTCTAAAGAGGAAATAACCGAGTCCGTTGCACTCATGGCCAACCCTGCAGTGCCCGCAGGCCACACTGCCCATGATGGGGTCACAAGCCCCATTAGGAGAGATGTGTGAAGAGGGTTGGTGGTTGGCTGAGTGTGGAAAGACGCATGCCCAGTGGAGGACTCCCAAGCCTGTTCTGGGACACCTGGGCTGAGTGACTGTGCATGAGGTATGGGCAGCGCATGAACCCACCTGCCTTGTCTGGTCAGCTGTTGGCACCTGGCACTTGCCCTTGAGAGGCATCTTTCATTATGACCTTGAAAAGCACCCACTGAAAGGATTTTCATTTCACATAGACCACTCATGTCTATCCACTGGGTCCTACTTTAGATCTCTAAGAAATCAGACAGGAATGCTGCCTTCAAGTTCTCTCCCAGTGAAAAGACCATGGGTGTAGAATCAGTTAGAAGTAGGTGACTACCATACAAGAGGTGCAGGTAAGATGCTCTGAGAGCTCAGAGGAAGGAGGCATTCCACCAGGCTGGGGGGATGCAAGCACATCACAGAGGAGGTAGTCTTCAGGTTGATTCTGAAGGAAACAAAGGACTCAAACACGTGGACATGGGGATGGAGAGCAGTGAGGGCAGGGGTTCTCCAGGAGAGGAGCTGGACTGGGAGGTGGGTCAGAGTGGGAGAGGGCCCCCCGAGCTCCAGTGTGAGGGCTGTGGAAGGAGGAGAAGATGGTTAGGGTTAGTCCAGGTTCGATGCACGATACTGGATGCTTGGGGCTGGTGCACTGGGACGACCCAGAGGGATGGTATGGGGAGACAGGAAGGAGGAGGGTTCAGGATGGGGAACACATGTATACCTGTGGCGGATTCATTTCAATATTTGGCAAAACTAATACAATATTGTAAAGTTTAAAAATAAGAAAAAATAAAAAAAAGAAAGAAAAGATGGTGAGAGGCCCGTAGGTCTCACGCACCTGCATCAGGTTTCTCCAAGAGTCTTGGCGAGGTCGGAGCTATGGTTTCCCTGGATCTCCCCAGAGGACATGGTATATAGATGGACTCTGGACTGGAGCCTGTGTAACCCCCAGACACAGCCAGACCCAGGATTCTCAAGGGACAAGCACGTGCTCTAATAGTGCAGTCTTACAGTTCCGGAGGTGAAGGAGACACAGCTCTGAGGGAGCAGGAAAACAGGTACGTAGGTCTACTTGGAAAGGACGACCAGAAAGAATCCTGCTCCCAGGTGGAAGAGCAGGGAGGCCAAGCTGCCTGATGCTCCCGCACGTCAGTGGGGAAGGGGTCCTCCATCCACCTTTCCAATTCTCCACTCTGGTTGTCATCTCCTAGTCTGACCTCCAGAGGCAAAGGGGCCAGGTCAGGCACTGGTTTCACTGTTGAGCTGCATCATGGGAGTACCTGCCGGGAGGGCCTGGGGTACCCCAGCAAGTGACATCCGGTACCTGTGGAGCATGGGGGCGAGGGCCAGAATCCCTGTTATCCCTAACTGAGCCCTTGCCCTAAATGCACGTCTCCTCTTGTCCCTCTGCTCTCCCTGCCCCTCTCCTGCCTTCTTTCTTATGACTAAGCGATTGGGAGCTGCAAAGTTCTCAACCAGCCCCTGGGCCTCTTAGCATGGATGGCAGGATGCAAGCTGGTGCTCGAACAGTTTCTAAATGGAAGAGTTTCTAAAGTGCTCCGCAAGGCAACGGCAGTGGCAGCTGCTGTTTAAAAGAGTTTGATTGACACTGGGAATTGCACATATTTTGAGTCAGGAACACTCATAACAATCAGGGAAGACTCAATCAGATGCCGAATCAGATGTAAACATGTGATGCTGCCTCTGTCCACCCAGGAGGCCATGCTGCCAGTTCTTCCCCAATGCTCCAGACTCCAGAAACTGCAGGGAAGGGACAGGTGGGACAAAGGTGGGCCACGCTGGGAAGCAGAGGAGGGCAGGGGTGAAGCGAGACAGTCTGGGAAAGGGGTCTGGGGATGCTGGTGATGGGGCAGGATGGGAAAGAAGACCCAGTCTGGGAGCTTCTTGCTGGTGGGGGCACTGGCCAAGAGATCATGTGGCCATCAGGGCCACCCAGATTCAGGCTTCTCTACTTTGGATGGCATCGGATTGTGTATCTTTCCCAAAGAAGACTCTTGAGAGTCCCTCAGATAGCAAGGAGATCAAACCAGTCAATCCTAAAGGAAATCAACTCTGAATATTCATTGGAAGGACTGCTGCTGAAGCTCCAATACTTTGGTCACCTGATGCGAAGAGCCGACTGACCCTGATGCTGGGAAAAATTGAAGGCAGGAGGAGAAGGGGATGACAGAGGATGAGATAGTTGGATGGCATCACTGACTCAATGGACACTAGTTTGAGCAAACTCCAGGAGATAGTGAAGGACAGGGAAGCCTGGAGTGCTGCAGTCCAGGGGGTCACAAAGAGTTGGACACTACTTAGCGACTGAACACCAACAAGTGAAGAAGAGTTTGCTCCTGGCTCTGCTCGCTCTTCTTGCTGGAGATGGTGGGAGTCCTCAAGGCTCTCAGAGTCTTTCTGGTTTAACTACTCTTCACTGTTGAGCTCCCCCAAAGTACAGACCCTAAATCACTTTGCACAGCCAGCCAAGGTCTTGGGTCTTGGGTTTTGCACATACCAGGCAGCCTGCTCTGGGTCTGAGGTGAACAAGGTCCATGCCACATTACTGCCCAGATGGCAGGGGCCGGGTGGTTCTAACACGTGCACAGGTCACTCTGCTGCCCCCAAGCCTTTGCTCTGTGTGGGGAAAGGAAGCAGAGCCTCATGGCTGGCCGAGCCTTGCTCTCCCTCTCCACAGGCACCCTGGTCAGGGAGAAGGAAGAGCCAGCTCCCTGGTGCTTGTCCAGC
The DNA here is from genome assembly GCF_027580195.1 of Bos mutus. Lineage (NCBI taxonomy): Eukaryota > Metazoa > Chordata > Mammalia > Artiodactyla > Bovidae > Bos > Bos mutus. Next base: position 36,185,964 of record NC_091627.1, read on the forward strand.
TCCTTTACGGAGCTGTGCCATTTCAGAACATGGCAGTTGAGACCCTCTGTCCAGCCCTCCACATTGGGGATCTCATTCCTTGCCCCTCTGTGGTTCACACCTGCTCAGCTCTTTCTCTTTCTCCAAAGAAGACACTTTTGACGGCCTGGGTGATGCTGCCTTTTTCCATTTTTTTCCAGCCAGTGGCATTTGGAGCTTGTTGCTAAAACACGCTTGGCTAGAGATCTTGGTTGGAACCTGGCTTTGCATAAAGAACACATCCCCTGACTCCATCTTACTTAGCTTTACAGAGAGGCCTGTTGAAAACTGACCTGGGGGTTGGGGGCTTCTGGGAGGTGGCCGTTGGGGCAGAGGGCCAGGTTTAGAGGGGCGGCCTTGGTACTGGTTACCTCCCAAACGCATGGGGCCGATCTCTGCCTGGGTGATGCTCAGGCAACTCACACACAGCTCAGAAAACACACAATCCTGCTCAGGCATCAGACTGTTAATGGACAGTGGATATAATGCCGTATTTGCCACCCTGCCAGCCTGAGGGATGGAGAAACCTAATTAAGTTCCCTTAATGATTCTAAGTAGCTGACAAAAAGGTGTATGTCTGAATGTGGACTGAGGGAATAGGGAGGCTTTGCAGGGAGACTAGAAAGAATGGCTGGGCTGGGTAACAGGCGTTTAATGGATGGCACAGCGTCTTGGATTCCTCGGTAGAGCACTTAGTGTGCTTGGAAGGCAGAGCGCTCCACCTCCCTCTCTGCAGCTGGGGCTCATCTGGGCTCTGTCTGCTTAGGATAGAAAGGGGAGATGCTGCTGAGGAAAAATGCTTTCTCTGGTTTCTCACTGTGCACTTGATTTGCTCGGCAAAAGTCTTCTAAAATGGACTGTCACAGAGCTTGGGCCACTGTATGCATTTCTATTAGAATAATGTATGTGATGACAAAGCCCTCTGCACCCATCCTATTATCTGTGTAATTGACTTCAGTTACCGCTGAAAAGGAGGGGCTGATGGCCAGCCTCAGGGGCCTGGAACCAGTCCTGGCTGGGATCAGTGTGGCTAGGGCTGGGCTCTTGTGCCCTGATGCTAGGGATCTTTGGCTCTGGCACAGGAGAGTAGGGGTGGGCTGGACATTCAAGGCCAGAGTTATTACTGGGAGATCCCTCTGCCTCCCGAGGTCCCACTCACAGAGTAATTTACCATCTCCCAACTTGGTCTCCTCTCCGGGCAAAATGAAACCAAGAACAAGGTTGACAGGGGAGGTTGGGGGGAAGTCAGTACAGAGCAATTCCAGGACTAATAAGGGCCACAGAGCTCTTTCACAGTGAATCTGGCTTCTGCAAGGGAGCCCTTTGGGGTGGAATAGGGGAGAAAATGAATTTTCAGTTCAGCCGTGCACGCGTGGAGAATCACTCAGACTCAACGTTGTTGGGCCCAGCCTTCCAGGTGCTGGCTGTCTCTGCTCATTTTGGAGGCTGCCACTTACGGATCTGGTTCCCACACTTGCTCTGGCATGCCACCCATCAGAAAGGAACAAGGATATTCTGCCAGATCACATGGCGGGGAGCAGCCCTGTGCTAGCAGGTTCCCAGTTTACTCTTCCACTCTCTCATTCTGGGTCCTGTGTATTGAGTTCTCTCTGGGCCCCAGGCTTTCAGGAGGAAAGCTGAAAGGGAGATCTTGCTTCCTGGAGCCCTGGCCCATCAGGGGAGGTATCTGTGCACAAAAATACCTGCCCCAGGAGCTTGAGGGTGTCATGGGTCCCAAGGAAGGAGAATTAATGCATTTTCCCAGGGGGAGAGGGAGGGAGGGAGAGAGAGAGTGTGTACACTTGAGAGAGAGCCAGCTTCTTAGGCTGGATGTCCCCTTCTGAGTTACTGAGGCTAGATTATCTCTGGGATGCGAGCATAAGAATAGAGTTTATGAAGGAAGGGCAGGGACCTCTGGGAGCATGGTCTGACTTGCCAGGTCACACAGGAAGACAGTAGCTGAGGGAAGATGGGAATTCAGGCCTCTTGCTTTCCAGATAGAACCATCGAAATTCATTAATCTCATGTATCCTCTTACGTCCTCCATACTGGGTTTCCAGGTGGCGCAGTGGTCAAGAATCTGCCTCCCAGTGCAGGAGATGCGGGTTCAATCCCTGGGTTGGGAAGATCCCTGAAGTAGGAAATGGCAATCCACTCCAGTATTCTTGCCTAGAAAATCCCATATACAGAGAAGCCTGGCAGACTACAGTCCATGGGGTGGCAAAGAGTCAGATGTGACTGAGTAACTGAGTATGCACATAGGTCCTTCATACTACTGGTGAACATACATACAACAACATGCATACATCATACATACAACCAGCCCCTTGGAGCCACTGGGGGCTTGGAGGGCCATCCAGAGCTGGAAAGCACCCATACCCTCTCATTTCAGAAACACTGGGATACCTGTTTCACCTTTCTCAGGACACACAGGCATTTCCAGCACAGACCTCATCCTCCACTCCTGCTTCTGTGTGGCCTGTGGCTTGAGGCCTTAGATGCTGCTGCTAGAGATGGTGGCAGTCCCCCATCCCCCGCCTTCCCCCCCGCCATGGAGAGGAGATCCAGGGGAAGGGTGGTTGCTGACTCCCTTCACCTGATACAAATATCTTCATGAGAGTGAATAAGTGGCCTTGGCTCTCTGTTTGGGGAGGTAGTTTCAAAAGGTAGAGTGACACAAAGAACGGATTGTATACTTGGCGGGACCCCAGGGAAGTCACTGAAACTTGTCAGGTGCTATCTTGTTTTTTTTTTTAAATGTATGTAATGTGAGTATTTCCATCAGTTCAGCCGCTCAGTCGTGTCTGACTCTTTGCAACCTCATGGACTGCAGCACGCCAGGCCTCTCTGTCCATCACCAACTCCTGAAGTTTACCCAGAGTCATGTCCATTTAGTCGGTGATGCCATCCAACCATCTCATCCTCTGTCGGCCCCTTCTCCTCTCACCTTCAATCTTTCCCAGCATCAGGGTCTTTTCCAATGAGTCAGTTCTTCACATCAGGTGGCCAAAGTATTGGAGCTTCAGCTTCAGCATGAATCCTTTCAATGAACATTCAGGACTGATTTCCTTTAGGATGGACTGCCGGGAGCCGGTGAGGCATTCCACTCGTGACAAAGGTCATGAGGAAGGAGGCTCGGCATACGCAAAGGCGGGATCAAGCCTCAGGAGTCTGTCCGGATATTCTCGAGCATCTACCCCCCAAAAAACCAGAGTCTGCCTACTTTATTGCTTTGTGCTCTCACCTCTGACTTTACTGGGGGCTGTCCCTTACCACCATCTCTCTTTCTCTGTCAAAGAGTTAACTTACAGCTCCAATTAATAAAGTTCCTGGGCAATTAGGAGTGTTTAAATCCAAACCCCTTAGATGGCTCTCTAACTCGCCTGACAAGTTTACTGAGACTCCTACAGCTATGCATACGATTGTTTACAGTCTCCCAGCCTCGAGAGGCACGGGAAGCTTAAGATATTCAAATAGTTTAGAGCCTCTCAGAGAGTTAGAAACTGTCAGAATAAACTAGTAAAGGATTTCATTGATGAGCCAATGATTGTTGCCAAGTTTTCACATCCCCTGAATTGTATCCTTGAATATGTGTTAATTAATAGTTGGTATGTAGAAAAAATAAGTAGTGGCCTTGGTGTTAGTAACTTTAGACCCTTAAGGTAATAAATTCTTTTCTTTGTTGTAAACCCATTACACATCTGCCCTATAGGAATGCAATTTTATCTTCGGAAGATGGTGCCAAACCTTAAAATAATTACTTTTAGAGAAAATAAGTCTTTGTTGATAAGTCCTTGTCAAGAGTCATAAAATGTTAGTAGGCCTTCTGGCCAGAAGATGATGTAAATCACCTAAACCATTTGTATACGATAAATTTGCAGGAAAGAAACCCTGGTTTTTGATAAGGATCAAAAACTGCTGACTTTGCATACCCTATTATCCTCTATGTGTAACTTAGGGTATATAAGCCCCAGTTGAAAATAAAGCTACAGGCCTTGCTCACCAACGCTTGGTCTCCCCATGTCATTCTTCTCCTTAACTTCCGGCTGAAGTCTCCATCTGGAGCACAGATATCCTCTGCGACCACTTATTTGCCTGGGCTTCTAAGACCCACTCGAGAAGGTGTCTAAGGTGGGGCACCTTCCGCTATTCGAGAGGGCACCTGCGGCCTCCGTGGTCAGAGCTAACCTGGTGTCACGGGTTATATTGATTTTCCGCGTAAACCAAGATACTCAGCCTCTTTTCTCCACTGAATTTTCCTACTGAGCTATCCTCATTCTATTACTCTTTATATCTCTAATTACCATTTGAATAGGTCGCCGACGCCGTCTCCCCTTCGAATACCCTGGATCAGCCGGGGCTGGACCTCGGCAATGGACTAGTTGGATCTCCTTGCAGTCCAAGGGACTTTCAAGTGTCTTCTTCAATACCGCAGTTCAAAAGCATCAATTCTTTGGTGCTCAGCTTTCTTTACGGTTCAACTCTCATATCCGTACATGATTACTGGAAAAACCAGAGCTTTGACTATATGGATCTTTGTCGGTAAAGCAATGTCTCTGCATTTTAATATGCTGTCTAGGTTTGTCATAGCTTCCCTTCCAAGGAGCAAGCGTCTTTTAACTTCATGGCTAGTCACCATCTGTAGTGATTTTGGAGCCCCCCAAAATAAAGTCTGTCACTGTTTCCAATGTTTCCCCATCTATTTGCCATGAAGTGATGGGACTGGATGCCATGATCTTAGTTTTTTGAATGTTGAATTTTAAGCCATTTTTTTTTTTCTCTCCTCTTAACTTTCATCAAGAGGCTCTTTAGTTCCTTTTCACTTTCTTCCATAAGGGCGGTGTCATCTGCATATCTGAGGTTATTGATATTTCTCCCTGCAATCTTGATTCCAGCCTGTGCTTCATCCAATCCAGCATTTCACATGATGTATTCTACATGTAAGTTAAATAAGCAAGTTAAATATACAGCCTTGACATACTCTTTCCCAATTTGGAACCAATCCAATGTTCCATGTCTGGTTCTAACTGTTGCTTCTTGACTTGCATACAGATTTCTCAGGAGGCAGGTAAGGTAGTCTGGTATTCTCTTCTCTTTCAGAATTTTCCACAGCTTGCTGTGATCCACACAGTCAAAGGCTTTGGCATAGTCAATGAAGCAGAAGTAGATGTTTCTTTTTCTGAAATTCTCTTGCTTTTTCTTTGATCCAATGGATGTTGGCAATTTATCTCTGGTTCCTCTGCCTTTTCTAAATCCAGCTTGAACATCTGGAAGTTCTCAGTTCACGTACTGTTGAAGCCTAGCTTGGAGAATAGTATTTTCATAGTGGATGCCTTTCTTTAGTATGGGAGAGTCTAGTTCATTGTTCCTTGTTTATATTATTTTCTATTAAAAATCTGTACCTCCTCCAGAAGTATTACAAATTATGTATCTCCTCCTCTGCCTTCAAACAAAGATTATTTGAGCACCTCCTGTGAGTCAGGCACTGTGTCTGGAGCTGGGAGTATAGTGGTGCATAAGACATGGATCTTGACCTCAGGGACTACGGACAGATTTTTAATTCATATTATTCACTGGCCATGAGATTTCTAAAGTCCTTACTGGTTCTGCCCCCCACAGAACTAGTGCCTTCACAACCTGAGAAAACATCAAATCTGGGGAGTGAGAGGAATCAAGAAAGACTTTGAAGAACTGAGTGCCTAGAAAAGAATGGTAGAGCTGGGACAGGAGAATCATTCAGGACTAGGGTGAGGGTAGAAGTCTAGCTGCTTTGCTTCAGGTATCTCAGCAGTCCAGGTATCTCCTCAATTCCAGACTTTGTGCCTGGGGAGAGAAGGGACTGAGAATACACGGCTGTGTTTTCAGAGGCAGTAAGTTATGAAAAACATATGCCTCTGTTGACTTGTAAACCAAGCTGTGGATATTACCAGGAAAATCTTGAGCAGATCGGAACATCCTGTTATTCTAAAGTGGTTCACTTACTGCTGTTTTGAGTGATGACTTCTTAAACCAGGCTCACAGGCTGGATCTATCTTACTGCTCTGCGCTCTTGGTTGTGGAAACTTAGCAATCAAAAGCAACAACTTTTTTCAAATGTCACAGTAAATCAGTGTTAGAAATAGGATTTAGAGCTTGGAATTGCTAATCTACTCCTTGCTCCAATGATCTGGGATGTTTTCTGAGAAAGAAACAAGGCTAGATCCTCCCACTGTTGCAAGGAACGTTTGATTTGTATGTATCAATGCCTGGCTGCACACTGCATTGCTAGGATCTCAGCCACACTCTCCCACTCTTCTGCCTGACCCAAGCCTGTGCTGGCCGATGGTGCCATTTGGTAGGCTGTGGCAGAAGGGCTCTCTCCTCCTCCAGCTCCTCCTCTAAGCTGCACTCTGAGGCTCACAGCAGTTCATATCTGGTCCCTCGAAAGAGCCTCCAACAGTCCCCACACTCTGGTTTCCCATCCTCGATTTTATCTCTGTGTCCAACGGCTCCCTATACCCCACAGCCTGGAGTCCAAAATACTTGACCTCTTATCCACTCTCTCTAAGGAGATTGCTCAGAATTCTCTGACATAGAATCCTCTTGAGTATTCTTGAACCTGCATAAAACATTCCTGACTCTAAGCCTCTGCTTATCCTGATGGTCATCTCCAGAATACCCTTGTCCCTTTCCCATTTCCCTAAGACCTAAATTGTCCTTAAGGTCCAGCATATATATAATAAGCCCATTTTCTCCATAATGACTCCCTGACACATAGAAGTCACTGAGCTACCTGAAGACCAGCCACACTCTGCTGGACCCAGCACAATGCTCTGTGTGCTGCTGTTGGCCTCTCAGTGTGTATGCTCCACATCCCCACAGCATGCAGCTCCTGTGACCCAGCAAGAGGCTGCATCATACACCCCTTTCCATTCTCTGTGCTCAATGGAGGCTTAGTACATAACTGCTGACAAGGTGACAGCCAGTGACACTTCTCCAGTCACTTGATTCCCTCTCTTGTCCATAAGACAGCTGGATCTGACATTTTATGCCCGTGACTTTCCAAATGTGGTTGACCCTCTCAATTTCTTAGGAAACTTAAAAAAAAATATTCTTGGGTCCAGTATGTGATTGCTGAATCAGAATCTCTGTGCATGGGGTCCAAGACTGCATTAAAGCCAGTTTTCTAGGTAAGTATAGTGTTCAGCCAATTTTGGAAACCACTGTCCTAAAATGTCCTGCTAAAGTCTTTTCAAAATATGTTTCCTATTTATTTGCTTAATTAATTAATTAATTTTTAGAAAGACTATTTTACTGAGAGAAATTCTCCCTAAAAGTGAGAAAGTGAGGTTTTGCTACATCGTAAAATTTGGGGAATACAACATTCATACCTTAGAATAGAGGAGAAGGGCATGGCAACCCACTCCAGTATTCTTGCCTGGAGGATCCCATGGACAGAGAAGCTGGGCAGGCTACAGTCCACAGGATTGCAATGAGTTGGGCATGACTGAAACGACTTAGCATGTATGCACATGTGCACCTTAGAATAGATCCTGGAATTGATTTCAGCCTTGAATTATGAAGGTTCTTGGAGAAGACTAATCAATGCTCAGAGTAGCTAGATAAGGAATCAGTATTCTCAAATGACAGTCTGATTGATGCCAAAGATGGAGGCTCTATTCCTTGGTTTAACCCATAACACAACACACACACATATTTTTTCATCAAACCTGTTTCACTTTTTTCTATATATCCAAGCATCTGCTGTATGCAGTTAGTGATGGCTAGGTAACTGAGTTGTAGCCAATGGAAAGTGAGCTGATGTGATGACTCATAAAAATCTTCCTATGCAAGGATCCTCCAGTGCTCTTTCCTCATTGGCTGTCTGAAGGCAAAGGAGTCAAAACTGGAGAAAATGATGGATCCACAGAGAGAAAGAGGCTGGACCTTTGAATGACCAGATGGAAGGCTACTCGCCAACTGGCACATTCATTTTTGCTATGTTTCTTTTTGTACAGCCCAAGGATTGGAGGTTTAATGTTATTCTGGGTAGTGTTACCCCAACTACCATATCATGTATCACAAGCCTAGTTACCCAAGTGTGTTCAATGCACCCAACACGGTTGGGTCAATGACTAACCGCCCCTGGGGGTGGGGTGCAGGATAAAGTTAGCCCTAGGTTGGCTGCAGGCCTCCCTGCAGCTGCAGGCTTCTCCCTGCACATCTGCACTACGGCAGGATGAAGGACAAGCTGGGGGAGGCAGAATGGGCTTTAAGGAGTGGGGTCTAGTGCTCTAAGATGCTAGTTCCTCCTCCCTCTGGGAAGTTAAGGATAGCAAGGGCAAGTGACTTGTGAAAAGCTTGAGCTTGATGGGCTTGTATGTGCATGCTCAGTCACTCAGTTGTGTCCAACTCTTTGTGACCGCATAGACTATAGCCCGCCAGGCTCATCTGTCCATGGAATTCTCCAGGCAAGAATACCGGAGTGGGTTACCATTCCCTTCTCTGGGATCTTCCCAACCCAGGGATCAAACCCACATCTCCTGCATTGCAGGCAGACTCGTTACTGTCTGAGCCACCAGGGAAGCATCAAAGGCATACCAGAGTGGTGATTTAAAAAGGCACATGATGACCAGCACAATTTTTCCAGTAGTCATGTATGGATGTGAGAGTTGGACTATAAAGAAAGCTGAGCGCTGAAGAATTGATGCTTTTGAACTGTGGTGTTGGAGAAGACTCTTGAGAGTCTCTTCGACTGCAAGGAGATCCAACCAGTCCATCCTAAAGGAAATCAGTCCTGTGTGTTCACTGGAAGGACTAATGTTGAAGCTGAAACTCCAATACTTTGGCCACCTGATGTGAAGAGCTGACTCATTTGAAAAGACCCTAATGCTGGGAAAGATTGAGGGCAGGAGGAAAAGGGGACGACAGGGGATGAGATGGTTGGATGGCATCACTGACTGAAAGGACATGAGTTTGGGTAAACTCCGGGAGTTGGTGATGGACAGGGAGGCCTGGCGTGCCGTGGTTCATGGGGTCGAAAAGAATTGGACATGACTGAGCAACTGAACTGAACTCAACTGACCGGAACAATGGCCTGGAAGGAAGTGGGTAGAATCTTCTTTGCTGGTGATGCTGGCTGGCTGGAGGTGTGAAAGAAGGAAGGCAGGGAGGGTAGTGCTGGGCAGGGAGAGGTCTTTAGCAGGAGCTGGTGGTAGGGAATTAAGATGATGGATTTCAAGGAGTGGATGAGGTAAAGGAAACTAACTCAAAATGAGTAAGAGGTGTAGCCTAAAAAAAAAACCCAAACCAAAATATTTTGTTAATTATAATGGCTACCATTTACCAAGTTTTCAACTACATGTCAAACACATTTCTTCACATATGTACATAGGAAGAAGACTAGCCTCAGGATCAAGGGAAAATTATTTCTCCTCTTTAGACCTCAGTTCCTCTTATTAAAAAGAGGATTAATTATAGAATCTATCCCAAGCAACTGTTTTAAGGTTGAAATGAGATAATGCATGTTAAGCACTTGTTACAGTGATGGCCAGGCAGTGAGTACTCAACAAATGTTAGTTCTAATCATTGTCTACAATTTCCATGGCTCTATGAGGAAGTTGTGATTCAACTTAAAAAAATATGAATCAAATACAACTTTTTCAGGAATGTGCCTAGGCCTGCAAACTAAAGTTTGTTGGAGCTCTCTGGATTTCCACTCACTGTGTACTTCTCTATTCAGGTGAGAATAAGCAATGAAAATGTCCCTCTCATGCTGGTCTCATCACGGAAGACGCTACACAAAGAGAGAGTATTGTGTATGTAAAATGGGGATTCTGTAGATGAGAAACAAGAACATATTAGGAGAAAAACCTTGCCTCTGTGGAGTTTCTGGGCTAAGTACATGAAGCCACAACTCTCAGCCCAACTGATCCCGTTTAAAAGATGTGTTTGTGAAGCACACCACTTGTCATTAGGACAAAGGATGCAGAGGGAACAGACATCTAAATATCTCCAGAGGGAACATTTTCTTCTTGTTAGACTGTGTATTTAGTGAGCAGTTAAAAGCCTTTATAATGATAATGCTAGAGAATGAAGCCTACATATGTGTGATAAGTTATGTACGTTCTACTTGGCTGTACGATGCAGTGATTTGTGGGGCACAGTTTGATCCATGGTGTTTCCAAATCCACCTCATAATGAGTTGAACTTAGCACCTGCTTCTGTGCTGTAAGCACATCAAAGCTTAGCATGGTGTGGGAGCACTGTGCTTAACTTACTAGGATATATCATTATAAAGAGGAAAACTAGGGAATCCCTGCAAGAGGCTGGAAATTAGAATAAGGGGAGAGAACTTGTCCTTTTTTTTTCTTTTTTTCTATTTTTAGAAAAGGTAGAATTAATTCTAGTGATAAGAGTGGCAGTTGGATGGCAGGGCGAGGAGGGAAGCTGATGAGGTGGGGAGAGAATACAGAAAGCATTTATATGAGGTAGAGGTAAAGTAACAAGATAACTTTTAAGCCTACATCAAGCCAGTATTTGAATTAGTGCTGTCCTTCAAAATTACCTTGAGAGCACACATCTGTATTCCAGGGATGTTACCACTGCTCAAAACATCTTGGGCACTTACTGCTCTTGGAGATTTCTCTTGTTACTATTTATAGTAGGTTGTAAAGTTAATACCATTTCATAACGATGACAGACTATGGCATTATTTCTATCACTTTCCCTGTTTGTAAATGGACAGGAGAAATATCCTTCCATGGATCAATGCCTCCCTGTCAGCGGCCTTTATATACCTATGGCATATTCTCTGAGTCTTTACGGAAAGACTACTGTGTGGTGGGAACAATCTGAATATAGCTCTCAAGTGCCCAGTTCTGGATCTCCCTACTTACAAGGACCAGGGCACACAATTAAGATCAAAGTTTTTTTTACAAAGTGATCCTGACAGGAGAGTGCCCAGAGACAAAGGAAGCACAGGTACCAGGCAAATCTCTAAAGAAAATACCTTGTCACAAGAGTAACAAATGCTGTTTGGGTTCATCTGATGGGACACAGGCATTGCTTTGATATACAGAACTCTGTGTAGTAGTATTTCTTATAATGTGATTTTATCTGCTCTGTTAGACGCAGGTTGAACAGAGGAGGAATGTTAGATGGATTCCAACAAGTGAAATTCTCACTTAATTCAGCCGGAATTTGAGAATACAGCAATTTCTCTCGATACTTCATTCTGTCAACATGCATCTCTTGGGCATACTATGTGTTAGGTATGGTACTAGATAATCAGGAAGCAGCGCAGTATAAGTCAGACCTGATTCCTGCCTCGTTGGTGTGTATATTCAGAAAATAAAAAACAGATATCACTGAGTGAAAAGGTATCATAGGAGTGTTTCAAGAACCATGAGACTATATTGTAGCTATACTGTATAGTTTAGGGATTTTGGGAGGCTTTTTTGAAAAGCTAAGGAAAAGTAGCAGTGAGGAAGATGGAAGGTGGAAGAATGTTGCATGTGGAGGGAACGGCAGGTGCAAAAGTCTGCCAATAAGAACCTACCACGGTGCAATTGAGTTGAAAGAAGCTTAATGAGGTTAGCAGGTAGAATAACAGAAGAATAGTATAAAAAGAGGCTGGTGAGATTATGGTTGGGTAGATCACATGTGGGGCTAAATAAAGAGATTTTTAAAGGAAATTGAAAGGCACTCAAAAAACCATAGAAGCCATGGAAGCATGTTAAAAATGGGAAATGATTAGATTTACATTTCAAAAAGTTTATTCCAGCTTCCTTGTGCAGACTGGATTGGGTGGGGATAAGACATGCAGGCAAGGAGACAAGACTGGATGTCACTCCCAGGTCTAGGCAGGCACTAGTTTCATGTAATACCCGGGGGCTATGAGGAATGTCCAGAGCCTGGGAGCTCTTTAGGGCTAATCTTTAAGCACTAATAAAGTTGCTTTTAAAACTTGGTAATGTGTGGAGGTTGGGCAACCTCGGAGCAGATGGTGGTTTGGGACAGCACAGGGAATGAAGTCTCGCCCTCTAAAGGGCCATGACTGGGGAGCTGTCCAGGAGGCAGGTGCTGAATAACGGAAACAAGGACTTGCTTAATGATACTTCATGGGATGTGGGCAGATGGTAAGGTGCTAACACCTACCTCAGGGTCAGGAGGAAGGGAGTTAACATTTGGTTTTTTGTTTTTTGTTTTTATCCATTTTCTTTTTCTCTTTCCCTCATTTATTTCCTTCCTCTACCTTCACTATCCTCCCATTTTCATTTTCTGGAGATCCAGGCAGCTAGAGCACACTGTCTGAAAGTAAGAAGGATAATGTGCTTTCCCTTATAAGAAGCCTACAGAGCATCGATGACCACAAATTCATAAGAACCCTAACCCCCACCCTAGGGTTTCATTACTGGTTACTATTGCTAAATTGGCCATCTTAGCCTCTTCTGACGCATTAGATGGGGAGATATTATTATTACTACTAAATCATTGTTATTATGAGTAGTTATTACTAAGCATTTACCATGCAGCAGGCAGTTCACCAAGTACTTTACTTCTCCAAGCCTAAGAGGTAGACTTTATTATCTTTGTATAATTGAATATGGCTTGACTTAGAAGATTGGAGTTTGTGGTTTGTTCCCTTCATTCAATAAATTATCTGAGGCCATAAACTAAGGGATGATGATGGAGGGTGTGGGAAATAAAACTTATTGATACGTACTAGACATAGATGCTTTCGACAGTCATTTTTAGTCTTATAATAATCCTGTAAAGTTGCACTGGTGTTATGCTCATGTTGCAGTTGTGGGTGCAGTTGCAGGCCTGGAGAGGTTCAATTGGCTGAGGTCACACAGCTAGTAAGTGGCTGAGCCAGTTTTTAAACTTAGGACTCTCTGACTCTAAAGCCTGTGCTCTGCCATCCACAGTTCTTCAGTTTTATGGGGCAGCCACACATACAGTGAGGTGGATTTTAGCATGTGAAAACTGCTCTGCCTCCTCCTGCAGTTCCATTGCCTCAGGGTCTGGATGCCTTCCTCTATCACCTCTAGTTCCAGGGAGGGGGAGGCCAGCATCCCACATCAGAGCATGTCAGTGGCGTGCAGGCTCCTGGTGCGCAGGGCCACTCGCATAATTGCACATTTATTAGGTCATGAGGCATCATCCAACCAGGCTGGCCTTTGTCTCAATCCCCACTGGACAGTTTGGTCTCACTATTAATATTGGAAATGTCAGGCTGGTAAACAGCTTTTAACAGGAAGGAGGGAGGCTGAGAACAAAGTCTCCTTCAAACAAAAATTGAGCCGATGGAAGTGAACAGAGTCAACATCTTACTGCCCTTAAATCCCCTGGAGTGGCTATGAAAGAGAGAGGACTAGCTGGATTGAGGAGGAAAAAAACCTTTTGATTCATCTGAATTAATTTAGCATCTCCCAGAAGGGAGGACTCTGGCATAACCTGCCTGTTCTCCATCCCCTGCACACAGCCCCCACAATCCCAAAGGACAAAAGACTAGTCTAGGGTGAGGGCGCCCACACTGCCCCTTCCTCCACTTTAATTAAATCCATTTGTCCTGGGGGCAGCACTGAGCCCTGGGATGTCCGAGAGCTTTGATCTTTAACCCATTTACATCTGAAGGAGTGGGGAGCTGGTGCTCAGAGGCCAATGGCGTCTTCCTGTGACAGCTCAGCTTGAGTTATGAGCTCTTAGAAATCAGCAGACTGAAGTCTGGGTGAAGAATTTGAGACTCAGCTTTATATTTACAAACTGTGTGCCAACTGGCATCACCCTCCCCTTTACCTGAAGCCCTTTGCCCTCATTTTTCGAAGGATCCACTAGGACGGCAAATTGGGGAGTCGAACGCAGAAGCTGCTCTGGATCGTGTGGTTTGACATTTAGCCTGTTAAAGATGGCTTAAAGATCCCTTCCAGATCCATTTATATACATGACTCCCTCCTTGCTCCCTTACTTTTTGGTCTGGAACAGATCAGCTCCAATCATTGAGGGTTCAGTGTGACACAGCGGAGCACCATGTGAGCAGCTGGGGTGGTCAGGCGCTGCTTGCTCCAGACTGACTGCAGGTGGCAGACTGGTGCCATCCTGGGCAGACAAGTGGCAGCCGAGCAGTTACTGCTCCATTTCAGAGCCACAAGGCATTAAGGATCTTGTAATCCAACCCTCTCAGTTTAAGATGAGGAGACTGAGGCCCAGAGGAGTTCAAGGTTACAAAGGTCATTAATCTTAGAATCTAACTAGGAATCTGGGCCTCTGGTAGAAGCACTCCCTTCTTTACTGAATAATTCTTATTCACCTGCCTCACGGACTAGACTTCTAGGAGCACCAGAATGGGGTTGGCTGGAGCACCTGTCCTCACTCCAGTGCTGACCTGCTGGTGCTTCATCTCTTTGGTTCTCAGTGAAGGAGAACCTTGTCAAAGGGCAGGAATTGGGATACATGAGGTATGTCCTACCTATGTCACAGGTTTTCTTGTCGCTAATAAGGAATAACTAAAACGTCAAATGGGAAAGTAAGGCAATATCCATTAATTAAGAGAAAATGCCATATACATATAAAGCCTGATTATTATCATATGAGTTGTTCGGTTTTACTTTTTCCTACAGATACCAGAGGGAGCCAATCAGGCTAGGCCAGAGGTGTGAGAGATGAGTGCTCATTAGCATGGAAATCCCTCAGAGTATCAGTGCATCCTGTAGGTCTCCAGAAAGTGTGTGTATGAACATTTGTATGTGCGCATGTGTGTGTGAGATCTGGATAGAAGGAGTGGCAGGAGGGCAGACAGGCCCCCTCTTGCATTCTGGCTGACAGAGGAAGCGGGACAGATGGGATGGGTAAAGGCCCACCTGTCGGCCACCTCGAGGAGAGGCAGCACCGTCCACTGCCACAGGCTCAAGCCTTCCAGGGTGGCAACACGCCAGATCATTCGGCTTTGTTCCTTCCCGGTTTTGTTCTCCACCAGCATCAAGGAGACATTTCCCTGCAGGACTCCACGGATGAGCCACGACATTCGGAGCTGCAAGGAAGAGAAGAGTCAGAAGGACAAGGTGTTACTGTTGATAGGAAACTGTAGGTCGCATTTCTGGAATTCTCAAGAATTTTGCTGGAGACTCAGCCCAGGTCTTCCTGTGAGGAGAGCCGGCCAACCATAGCCTGACTTGGTTCATTGTCTCCCGTTTTCACCAAGGTTCGAGGAGCTGGGAGGGGAAACCGATGGGCAGTTTTGGAACTTTGTTCAGGTTGATGGCATCATCCTAAATTTCACAGGCTTCTGCCTTCTAAGATCAGTGGGGTATTAAATGAACTTTCTAAAGAGGATTCAAAGAGTCTTGTCTGTGGTCCCAATTCACTTTGTGACCTTAAGCAAGTGATTTGGTGATTTAATTTCTTTTAGTGATTTAGGTATCAGTGATTTTTATTCCTTTTAAAGACTAATAATCTTATTTGAATGGTACCACGTCATTTGTTAGCTAACTGGAGACCCTATGACTTGATACCTGTGGCCATTGGTGGGCAAGGGTGAGACAAGAACCTACCTATCAACATTTTAAAATATGATTTCTTTCAGAATGAGGGTGTACACTTTGCCTAAAGCAAGATACAATTATATGTTTTCATTGTATCTTTATTAAAGGTTTCTATGGCATTGTACCCTAAGACATACGAAAGGGAATAACTAATTTATCTCAGAAAGCTTCAGTACAGTCATGCCCAGAGGCAGTATATACTATAAACAAGATCTCTGGTCTTTGTGCTTAAAATAATAGAGGTTGTATGTTTGATAGAAAGTCTATAGCAACATTTAAAACTTAGGACAACTACAGCATATCACTGCCCCAAATATTCCTGTTCAGATCCTTGTAATAGAAATGGCTATTATAGAAAGGAAGACAATATATGTCCTATGGCAACCTGGAGTTTTCATCAGCTATGGTGCCTCCTTTTCTCTGATTCTCATTGTCTGGAGACATGCTTCTTTGTAAATCACTACTCCTTTTCTCTCAGTCTCTAAGTTCACAGTTGCCTCACAGTTTGATTAAGGAGGTTACATACCATGAAGCACTTGAAGCAGAAGACCCCTCACTCTGTTGCATACCAACGCTTCACTAACAAGCCACCCCTGGCATTGCAGTGCCCATGTGCTCTTCTATTTCTGAGAGCTGAGCCTGGTGAGCCTGGTCTATATAACCATAACCTCTTCACTTCTATCTTTCCCATCTCCCTGCATCCTGTGTACCAAATACTTGTCTCCACTGCACATCCCTAGCGTAATTTCCCAAATCTGTTACATTTTTTTCATTGGCTCCACTTGGTTTTCTTGAGCAGTCTGGATGCCATGGTTGGAAATTTTAAACCTACTCTTGCTAATGAAGCTCCCTCTGCCCTCAGCTCATCATCCTGCAGTGCCCAGCTTGGGATGACGCTTGCCACATACTTTTTGCTTTTTTTGCTCCCTGGCCACAGAATAGTGCTGATTTGGACCGTTGGAGCCTCAGTGTCCTGGATGACTGGTGATACTTATTCATCCGCTGGTGATTTCCATAGCTGATTTCTTAACACATGTGGTACAATGGGTGTTTCAAACTCTTCCTCAAACATTGATTTTGTCACCCTCTGGTCCCCAACACCCAATTTATTCTTTTGATTCCTACCTTACTGATGAAGATTTACTATATCAAGTGCATTCTCCTTCAACCTCTTTTTTTCCCCATAGAGTAAGTATCTATCCAACTTCTCCCTTTCCTGTTTTAGAGGAAGATGTACCCTCCACTTTCTTCTATGTTAACCCTTTCTCTTTTCATCCTGCAACCTCTGTCCTTCCTTTCTTCAGCACCTTCGAAGTCTCTCTACTTTCTGGCTCCTCTGTCTACAAACAAGATCAGGTTTCACTTCTCCTGGAAAAATATCCTTTATTTGATCCTGCTGGCTGCTCTGGCTTACAATATATTTCTATATGTCAATTCACATGTTAACATCTTGGAAAACTGGTATGTAACCACTGCTTCAATTTCCTTGTTGCCCATTCTCATAAATCTTTTCAACCTGTCTTTTATCCTCACTAGTCTAAAGTAACATTCACCATGTCCTTTACAACTTACTCATTGTACTCTAGATTCCATAGCCTCCAAACGTGCCTCTCTATCTGTTCTTTCTCCCTTCTAAATTCTTTTGTATCTCTCTGTCACATTTTCCTGTTTATCACTGCCATCTGTGACTCTTCAATGGTTTCTCACTCTCTATCAATTAATAGCAAGCCATTCACATTCCTCTATAATCTAGGCAAATCAACTTTCCAGTCATTCAATAGATGTTTATTGAGGACTTTTGCTGAGCCACATGTATCATCCTAGGATGGTCTAAGAGCTCTGGAGTCTGAGAGATCTGGATGCAAAACTTGTTCCTGCCACTTTGGAAAATGTGAAGCTCAGTTCTCTATTCTCTAATATGGGAATTATTTTAAACTTACAAGGTTATAAAGACAATTGAATGAGGTAATAAATAGTGGAACAAAAGGTTAAAAAGGAATTCTGGCTGAAGCATGGAGGCAATAGATACTGCATTTCAATGGAAAGTCTGACAGCACAGTGCGGTACAGGGCTTTCAAGAGAGGTGGATGAAAACAGGGTACACAGTTCTTTATCCCTTGTCCATATATTGGATGTAAAAAAAGTTGGTGGCTGACTACTAGGAGAGAGTTTTGGGAAAGTGCTTTTGGTGTATCACGAGTTCCACCTCACTTTGAGGAAGGCTGTTTCTTCACCCCAACTGATGAGAGTGTGGTTTCAGTGATCCCACATCAAGTACTCGACATTCACCCCCTGCAGTTTGGGAGCACAGTGGATTAGTGTCTATCTCTCATCTGGAAAAACCTGAAGTATGAACAAGAGGATGGTTAGCTTCTCTGATGGCAGAACAGAGGCAGAGTGACAATTTTGGCAAAAGAAAAAAAAAGCCTGAGGGCTTGCACATAGGCTACACCAGAGTGAGCTGTGTACAAAGGAGCCCATGTCAGTCATTTCAGATCTTACCTGAGAGGGCTGTTTGGAGGGGAAAATATAACTCAGCAGAAAGCAGCTGCAGGTATACTGAGATGCTCAAGGGCAGGGGAAGGATTAAGTGACCACCTGGATGGGAGAGACACATATGCCCTAGCCAAGGTAACAGATGCCCAGCCATAGTGGAGGGACTGGGGAAAAAGCAGATCTCCAAAGAAACCACAAATATGTCCCCTGTAAGAAATAGTAAATCCTTAAATACTTGTCATGTCTGGAGAATACCAGTGAAGATCACCACAACGGGCTGGGCCCAGTAAGAGATTCCCTGTCCCCTTGTCTCTTCTCCTTCCCCACACTTAAGATCTTGAAGGGTCAGTTAGCAAGAAGAGGAGGAGAGTTGGGTGATGAAGAGAGAGATCAATGACCACCCTCTCCCTGATTTCAGGCTTTTCATCTGCAATAAGGCCAAGCATGGTGGGTGGAGGGGAAAGGACGAAGCCCTGACATCAAAGTGAGAGGGAAGTTTTGATTTCTACATAGGCCTGTGTTTGGGGTTTTGAAGTGACTTTAGGTCTGCATTACCTTAGAGTGACCAGGTAAGTAGTGGGATCTGCTGAAATTTTTACCCAGGAGTCCACACGTGGGGGCTCAATGAAGCGGGTTCCTAGATCCCTCCCACTAGCCTACATGCCAGATTCGCACTTGCCATTCATTTTTCTGCTTCTGATCCTTCCATTCTTCTACCTGCTTTTTCCTTCTTGCCACTTATAAAAAATAAACCTTTTTGTTCATGGAGCCATTTCTTATCTATCTCAGAAATGACCTCCCACTCATCTGAAATCTTGTAACTGAGGCTGGTGGGGGCATCACAGGGTATAGCTCTGCCACCGCGTCTTCCCTCCCTACCCTCAGCCCTCTTGGGCCACTAGTTCCTTCAAAGCAGGGACTGCTTTATTGACCTTGGATTCACAGTAGTTGTCAAGTGTACGCACATGACAGGCACGGATCGATGTCAAAAGGAACAAAAATGTACACATACACAGGAAAACCCTCCTCTTTACCAGGTCCTCCTCTCAGGGATGCTAACCAGCTCTGCATCCTGTGATGCTCCTTAGCATTTTCCTGCATTCCAGGGGTCAGGTTCCAGGAAAGCGGGGAGGGTCTACCCACTTCACAGCCAATGACTATAGTCAAAACTGCATACCTCTTGGCTGTTCTTAGGAAACTACATTTGAAATAGATTCTGCTAGTGGTATGAGCATGTTGGTGAGGTCTAGTCCTGTCTCATAGACATTGGGTGCCACTGGCCAGTGACTGCTGAGCTTTCTCCATCTTTCTGCACTATTCACTATATTTTATGACAGTAAGCCTGGGCAAGAAAGAACTGGGCTGGCTGCCAAGAGATGGTGCTAAGGATGGCATCCTTAGCTTCTGAGGTGGTGACCCAGGATCCCTCTTGAAAAAGATGACCATTCACTCATTCAGCAAATAATTATTGCGTTGTCTACTCTGAACTGATTATGCATATCTTCCCTGCCTTCAAGGAGTTTATTATCTAGTGAGGAAGTCTGAATTTAAATGAATAATGGCAACTGTGCTGAATATGGCAAGGGGGAAAATAATCAGAGCCACTTGACAGTGTAGACATAAGACAGTCAAGGCACCTGACACAAGATAGTCAGGACTTGGGTTAAGATGGCCACTTGATCCAACTGTTCAGTGCTATGGATAAAGAGAGGAATTAAACTTTCATTACAGTATTACCATCTATTTAGAAAACATATATCTATAGCCAAACTCAAGCCCAGGGATGCACTGTCTGAGTTTCAGTGAAGTCTAGTTCTAGAAACGGATGCAAAAGGTTTAGAGTAAGATTGCCTACTGGTAGCCAGTGAGCAGCTAGCAAAGCTTGTTTTTTGGCCATTTATGTTTTCATCCATTGACTATTTGGTAAGATGATGTATCCAGGCAGATGCTGTTCTTTTTCAAGATACAGGCAGTGCAGAACATATAGTCTTTCACTTAACCATCTTCACCTGTACTTTCCCCAGTGGTTCCAGATTCTGCCTCTAAGAGTCAGTCAGGGCTTTGCCACTCAGGGAGTGATCTTCAGACTGATATCATCCACGTTACCTGGGAACTTGTTAGAGATACAGAATCTTTGGCCTGACTCCAACCCTACTGCATTAAAATCTGCAGAGAAGCCTGGTACTAGAGAGTAGCCTCTAGGGTCTTGTCCTTGTGCTCCTACGACTCACCCCATTTCCTTTCTAGAAAGTACCAGAAGAATCTTTGTATCAACATTCATTCTCCAGTGGCTTGTCAGACTATCTTTGTTTCCTTGCTTGTTGACAATGGGATTACTTGGAGTTTGTGCTCCAAGGCCAACAAAAATTAACTGTATGACTTTAAGCCAACCACTTGCCCTTTCTGAATCTCTGTTTTCTTAGAGACAAACTTATGATAATAATCATATCTTCCCTGTTGGCCTTAAAAGGTGGTTATAAAGATTGAAGGAAATAAAGAACATGAAAGTAGAGCTCACACTATGGTGAATGAAATGGTTAAACAGGGGTTTTTCAACCTTTCTGGCAGATTAGAATCACCTGGAAGTTTCTTGCTCCCTCACACCTTGTACTCCACCCCCAGAGGCTCTGACTTAATTAGCCTTTGATAGCTCCTGGGCATTGGCCACTCTTCAGATCTCTCCAGGCGATTCTAAAGTGCAGCCTAGGCTGAGACCACTGGGGAGAGCAAGCTACTTTGTGCAGGAAGCAGCCTGGCCTTCTTGGTGGGGTGTCCATTTTCATCTTGGACTTTGAGTAAGAAGCAATTCGTAAATAGCTAAAAAATGACTTATGATGTGCCCACCATCACTAAGGTAAAGAGCGTTTTTCCTGCAGTGGGGGAGGATGTATTCCTCAGCAGAGGGTCCTCACATGGCTGCTACATTACCCCTGGACAAAGACTCAGAATGACCTTGAGAGTGAGAGATTTGTGGGCTTAGAGTGAATAGGGATGATCTGAGGATGCAAACAGGACCACAACTTTCATCTTGGACGTACAGCGTAAGGTCCTCTCCAATTTCCTAGAAGGACTGGATGACTGATGTCAGTTCTTACAGAATATCTCTTATTAATTACTTGTATCTAAGGACATGACTTGGGAGAAGGCAATGACACCCCACTCCAGTACTCTTGCCTGGAAAATCCCATGGACGGAGGAGCCTGGTAGGATGCAGTCCATGAGGTCGCTAAGAGTCGGACACGACTGAGCGACTTCACTTTCACTTTTCACTTTCATGCATTGGAGAAGGAAATGGCAACTCACTCCAGTGTTCTTGCCTGGAGAATCCCAGGGACGGGGGAGCCTGGTGGGCTGCCGTCTCTGGGGTCGCACAGAGTCGGACACGACTGAAGCGACTTAGCAGTAGCAGCAGCAGCAAGGACATGACTTAGTAACTGAGCATGCAACTATACAGAGGAACTATATGCGATTCCCAGAACAGACTGAAGGCTCAAGACCTTTTCAAACTCTTCCATTTTCCTTATATAGTCCTAGGTTCAAAAACCCTCTTGATATCACTTTATACAGATACTCAAATCAGGTAGACTCGTTTGATCTTGCAGTCAAGTTCAGGTACCCAGAGCAGGCAAAAAGCAGTCTTGGAATTTGATCTTAGTAAGACCAACTTCTCTCTAGGTTGCCTATAGGATAAAATACTTCATCAACTGACTTTTTATTAAATATTAGAGAGCTGTACTATGGACTTGTATATATTCTGTCTCATTTTACACTCATAATGTCCCTTCCTACAGAAATTATCACACCCATTTTTTGGATGTGGAATCTAAGACCATGCACATAATGCCTGGTCACTAAGTTCATATACTGCAGACCTGGATTCCATACTATGTGCTATGCTCTTTCCACCATGTCTATAGCACTATACAAGCGTAACATATTAGGTGATACTTAAATCTTTTGGGTGTGTTATCGTGAAGGTTTTCTAGATGCTTGTTGCTCACAGCGTGGCCTATGAATCATCAGTGCTGGTGTGTCCTGGGAGGTTGTTAGAAATGCAGGTTCTCAGGCCCTACCCTAGACCTGCTGAATCAGAATTTATATTTTAACAAGGTATTATCATAGAAATATTGGGGAGAATAATGGAGATAGTGGACTTTAAGCCATGTACAACCTTTTTTTCTGCCTCTGCCAGAAAATTAATAGTTACAAATGTGTGTGTGTCTGTGGGTATCTCAAATGTATTCACACAAATATGAGAAATGCTATACAAATCCTACATAATATTTATGGGATGTAAAACTTGTTGGAACCTGTAACAATAAAGTTTTTATCCTTTCGAGGCCCATTCTAATAGATATAGGCTATAAGTGATAGCTTTTGACTAATAAATTCTTTTACATGCTGACAGCAAATGAGACAAGTGAAGAGAGACAATGCCAGGAGCACGCCACCAGCAATTACATCTTCTGGCTCCAGCCAGCCCTTTCCAGGCCTTCCCCCTGCTCTTGGTGGGCCTGATAGACTTTCCAATTATGCACCACCAGTGTTTGTAGTTTTATTAATTAAAGTTCTGTATGTAAAGCAGGACCAGCCTTGTGGCTAGGCTTAATGCTATTTTTTCTCTCATGGCCCTTTCCTCCTCCACAGGTAATTACTGCAATTTGATGTCTAGAATATGCCCCGTGTTTGCTATGAATATCTCATGGGCAACTTCACAAGATTATCTTGAATCCGTAAAAAAATTCAGCATGGGATGGAATGTAGGCTGAAGTTAGACAAAAGAGACCCAATGGTATCCATAATGTCCATTAACGTGCAGCACTCTCAAACATAGGGAATGGTATGAGGGGGAGGTGCTATGTTTCTTTGAATTTCTAAAGGGCGGTATATATTCCAGCAGTAGATACAAGACCAAGGACAGATGCTCTAGTGTGTATTTCATTTCAACAGAAGAAGAAAACACTTTTTAACAGACTGTGATGCTCAGAGATGAGCTTGTTTCTAGCGGGTGGGATGGGTACTCCCCCAGTATTCCCCACACTGGGGGTCGTCCAGTAGTGACTGGATGGCCAGGATTGGGGATGTTGTCAAGGACATCCAAGGTTTGAATGGAGGTTAAAGCTTCTTTCTAATCTAAGGTGCCAGGGCTGTAATTCTGGGTGTGAACCTGTAATTTTAAGAGTTTTAATGTGGTCTTATTAGTTTTAACTGAGACTATTGACACTGCAAAACCCAACATTTTGTACACCATCTTCTAATTCACCTGGAAAAAATAAATACCAACTCTCTAGCTATAAATAACCTAATGGAAAATCAACCGAACTCAGCACGAGGCAGGCCAGATGTGGATTTCTGATAACAAGCAAATAAAATATGCTGGGAAATACTTGCAATTACAGAGGCTTAAGGAATGCTGGATTCCTGGCCATGTAAGAGACTTAAAAGATTGAGATTGTTTCTGAAAACAGCACCCCACGTCTTTCCTTCTTTCTCAGGCATCACAGTGAAGCCAGAGAACACCCTGCCAGGGTCATCCACATGCCCCCTTAGTAAAAACACAGCAAGCAGTGAAGATTATATACAAAAATAATAACTGTGGGATTCCTAGCTGGTGAAGTTACAAAGTTATGGCTATATTATTCCTTCTTTGGCCTTTTCTTTTCTAATATTTTTATAATGAACATCTATTACTTTTGATAACTAGAACAGACTCAGTGTAAAGCATATTTTTTGAAGAATAATATTGATCTAGGAAAGAATAATATTAAGCAAAGAAAGAAGATACAAAATACTTATATGGTATGATTTATATAAATCCTTTGTCTATCCCTCTGCTCAAATCTACATTTATCTGTCTGGACAGAAATGTACAAATACGGTGACAGGGGTTATCTTTGGAGGGTAAGGTTGTGGGCAATTTCAATTTTCTTCTTTATATTTTCCTAATATCCTACAGTGAATGTAGAGCACTTATGTAATCAGAAGAAACAATAAATACTATACTAAAAAAGGCATCAAGGGAGGATTCTGATATCACTGGAAAGTGGGAAAAGAGTGCCATCTTTCCAGCACTTTGAGGAGGATCTAGTTCTCTTGCTTGAACTGTGGGCTTTGCAAGGAAGACTAAGGGCAAGTGGGAGCTTCTGGGGAATGAGATTGGGTCATGCTGTGGCTCTGGAATCAGAAAGAACATTTCTGTCTTTACTTATGACATAATATTGAATCACAAGTTGGAATTAAGATTGCCGGGAGAAATATTAACAACCTCAGATATGTAAATGATACCACTCTAATGGCAGAAAGTGAAGAGAAACTAAAGAGCCTCTTGATGAAGGTGAAAGAGGAGAATGAAGAAGCTGGCTTGAAACTCAACATTCAAAAAAGTAAGATCATGGCATCTGGTCCAATCATTTCATGCAAATAGAAGGGGAAAAAGTGGAAGCAAAATCATTGCAGATGGTCACTGCAGCCATGAAATTTAAAGACGTTTGCTCCTTGGAAGGAAAACTACGACCAACCTAGACAGTGTATTAAAAAGCAGAGACATCACTTTGCCGACAAAGGTCTGTACAGTCAAAGCTGTGTTTTTTCCAGTAGTTAGGTATGGATGTGAGTGTTGGATCATAAAGAAGGCTGGATGCTGAAGAATTGATGCTTTTGAGCTGTGGTGCTGGAAAAGACTCCTGAGAGTCCCTTGGACAGCAAGGAGATCCAACCAGTCAATCTTAAAGGAAATAAACCCTGAATATTTATTGGAAGGACTGATGCTGAAGCTGTGAAGCTCCAATACTTAGGCCACCTGATGCAAAGAGCTGACTCATTTGAAAAGACCCTGATGCTGGGAAAGATTGAAGGCAAAAGGGGATAAGGGAGGCAGAGGATGAGATGGTTAGATAGCATCACTGACTTAATGGACATGAATTTGAGCAAACTCTGGGAGATAGTAAAGGACAGGGAAGCCTGGTGTGCTGCAGTCTATGGGGTGACAAAGAGTTGGACACAGCTTAAGGACTCAACAACAACAACAAATCTCAGGGCCTCAGTCTTTATCTGTGAAATGGGGCTAATCATACTCTCCTTATAGAGTTGCTGGGAGACTTTAGTAAGATTATGTAAGCCCAGTACCCAACTTACCAAATACATTTATCAATGTTAGTTCCTTCCTCCTGTATTGGAAAAAGCAGGCAGGGAATAAGTTTAGAAATAAACAGCTCACACAAACAGAATAGGACAGGATGAAGGATGCTGTAT
Organism: Bos mutus; assembly: GCF_027580195.1. Classification (NCBI taxonomy): domain Eukaryota; kingdom Metazoa; phylum Chordata; class Mammalia; order Artiodactyla; family Bovidae; genus Bos; species Bos mutus. The sequence continues at coordinate 36,211,253 of NC_091627.1, forward strand.
TAAGATTTTCAGTCCAGTGTTTTATCTTCCGGGCCCCCTAGAGGATTATCTTTCCAATTTGTGTGAAGAAAACAATGTTTTCTTTTGAGTTACACTGTAATGAGGTGATCTTGGGCAGACAGCCTCCTCTGTGCCTCAGTTTCCCTGTGGGTGATAGAGATGATGCTGAGAAATAGCTTTAGAAATCCTTATACTGGGGAACAGGATCAACTCAGTGAAATGAAATTCCTACAATCTTCATAAACAGCCATCAGAAAGAATCAGTTCTAATGAGGTGGATGAAACTGGAGCCTATTATATAGAGTGAAGTAAGCCAGAAAGAAAAACACCAATACAGTATACTAACGCATATATATGGAATTTAGAAAGATGGTAACGATAACCCTGTATGTGAGACAGCAAAAGAGACACAGATGTATTTAACAGTCTTTTGGACTCTGTGGGAGAGGGTGAGGGCAGGATGATATGGGAGAATGGTATTGAAACATGTATGTTATCACATGTGAAACAAATCGCCAGTCCAGGTTCGATGCATGATACAGGGTGCTCAGGGCTAGTGCACTGGGATGACCCAGAGGGATGGGATGGGGAGGGAGGTGGGAGGGGGATTCAGGATGGGAAACACGTGTACACCCATGGTGGATTCATGTCAATGTATGGCCAAACCAATACAATATTGTAAAGTAAAAAAATAAATGAATAAATAAAACTGTGATTAAAAAAAGAAAAAAAGAAGGAGAATGGACTTCAGGCATCTCCAGGTGTCTGCAGGACCCATAGCCACTCAGGGAGTATATTTATTCCATGGGAGAGTGTGCTTTCAACAGGTTGGCCCCTGTGCATCCTGGCCACATGAATGATCGCCACTAGTGGGAGCCACGAGGGTGTTTGATTAACAGATAGACTTGGAATGGGACCTAAACCTAAATCTCTGCCAAGTGCCCGGGAGGTTTTTTATTCACACCCGTGAGCCTTGACAGTAATTCTTCTATGCCTCAGTTTCATCATGTAATGGCTGAGGTATTAATTTTGAATGACTCAAAGGTATTAAATTAATTATGTCCGACTGTAATTACAATGACTGTTGATTACTTTAGCCCATTAGCATGTGTTCTGGCAGCATCAACCACATCGCAGGAAGTGGTGACAGAATGCTAGGTTCCAGCGGCTTCCCAGCTCTAGGTACTAAGGTAAGAATGATTCTGGCCCCAGATCTCAGTAGGGCCATATTTGTTGGGTCCTTGAGACTTAATGAGGAGTCACCTTGTTTGCGCTCATCCTGGACCATGGCCATGCTCACGATTGAGAGGCTGCACAATTAATTAATTAATTAGGATGAAGCAGGTTCGTTGGGCACATCCCCCCAGTGCTAATGATCGGCATTGTGCAAAATAATGCTCCCAAGCTGCCTGCATTGCTAATTGACTCAGAGGAGAAATAAGAATATAGCCTGTCTGAATTTATGTCAGCAGTGACTTCTTCACACCTATGCAGAGTAAGAAGAGGGATCATAATAATTGCTGCCATTCATAAAAGATTGAAAAGAATACAAAGAGTTTTTGCATTTTAATCTAAGTCTCGAAGCAAGTAACACAGGCATTTTTATTCCCAATTAGGGACACTGACTGACTTGAGGTCCTATGGCTCATTACATGGCAGTATTGGGACTCACACTCAGGTGACCTGAGTCAAGTCCAATGACGTTAAGAGTGTTTGCAGGATTGGCCTAGGAGTTGGACAGACCTGTTTTGAATCCTGGTTCTGCCTCTTAATAGCAAAGATGACTAGCAAGTTACTTAAGCTTTTGAAGTCCCAGGTTCTGCATCAGTAAATGGGGCAACAATTCCTTACAAGTCTCTTTTGGTAATGAGATAAGGCAAGTGACCTTCTTAGCACAGTGCCAGCCACAAGGGAGGGGATCACTATTTTAAAAAAATACAGTAGTCCTCTTATCAGCCATTTCACTTTCTGTAGTTTCAGTTTCCTGAGGTCAAGTTCAGTCCAAAACTATTATGTGGAAAATTCCAGAAAAAAACAATTCTTAAGTTTTAAATTCTATACCATTCTGAGTAGCAGATCAAAACCATGAAAACTCATGTTTTCATGAGGACAGAGGCTGACCCCCTCTGTCTCGCCTGAGACATGAATCATCTTTTTGGCCACTGTATCCATGCTGTACACACTACCCACCTGCTAGCATAGGAAAAAATATAGGATATACAGGGTTTGGTACTATCCGTGGTTCCAGGCATCTGCTAGTGGTCTTAGAACGTATCCCCTCCTTTGATGGGGGGTGGGTACTGCACACCTTTAGTTACTTTATGGTTATTAAGGGTCCCTCCCTTAGCCCCAGTCTAAGGGAAGGTTTCTTTCTCCTAGGAGTACAAAGATTTAGGGTGTCTGAGGGCTCTAGTTAAGAATTTTGGCTTGCGTTTTGTAACATAGCCAAGTGATTCATAAGTAACTTGGAGACCAGGACCTGTCATATTGGAAGTAAGTGTTCTTAATTTTCTGCTGAATAAACACTCTTAAAAGATCCCAGATTCCTGTGGTCTGTCTCCTGCATGGCTGGCTGGTTACATGGTGGGTTTGAGAGGAATACTTGCTGGCTCACCGCCTGAGTGAGGACCTCCAGCCAGCCATCTGTGTGTCCGTCCAGCCCAGCCAAGTACCATGCTACCTTTCTGGCCCTGTCCTGGCAGCTGCCACGCTTCTTGTCCTGAGAGTGAGGACCCTCGCTTAACTCTCCAGATTGAGGGTCATTGGATAGGGCAGGTCTAGCCTTTGATCTTGGAGTCATCACAAAAGTCAGATACTAATAGTAACAGCAGCAGTTACCTGCAATGCAGGAGCTGCTGGAGACATGGGTTCGATTCCTGGGTTGGGGAGATCCCCTGGAGGAGGAAATGGCAACCCACTCCAGTATTCTCACCTGGAGAATCCCACAGACAGAGGAACCTGGTGGGCTTTAGTCCATGGGGTTGCAAAGAGTCAGACATAGCTTAGCACACATGTATACACACAGCAGTGGAGAAACAGAAACCACACTTATTAAACATCTACGATGTGGCCAGATACAGGCTGGGCGCTTTTCTAACTTGTCTACTTGTTTATCCCAACAGCTCTGCAGAGGACCCTGAGGCTGAGAAAAGTGAGGTGACTTGCCCAAGGTCACCCTGCTAGAAAGTGGCAGGATTCTACCAAGGACTGCAGGACCTCAAGGAGCTGCTCCAACCACCATACCACGCTGCCTTCATGATGCTCCTTTTGCCCTGGCCCCAGATGACCAGCTGGGTTCCTCTAGACACAGGAGATGTCGTGCTTGTTGGGCCGTAGGGCAGGAGGCAGGCAGCTGCCTGGGGCCACCATGCTGCTCTGACTTACTTCAGATGTCAGCGTTACCCCATGGGAGCCAGAGGGAAACTGCTTCCTGCCGGGCCCACCACGATGATCTGGCCAGGGATGGACCACCCAGCTGGGTATTGCAGAGCTACCATGGAGTCTGTCTCTGCTTCTTCAAGGCTCCCCAAAGCAAGAAGAGGAGGGGTACAGAGAACAGAGGGTGTGAAAACAAGCCCTGGTGAGTCTAGCTGCATTTGCTGTTGATTTAGGCAAACACTGAAGCCTGGAACTACCCAAAGATGAGAGGGATTTGCTGCTGAGTCGGTGAGCATTCTGTCACTGCAGTGGATGTCACAGTGTTAGATGAGATGGGAGTTGGATATCCAGTCCAACTCAGGTTAGTGGAGGGATCTAGGGAGGGTACTGCCCCAGTCTGCCCCTGAGCTTGGCACTGGGCCCTCACTGTTTACAAAGAGGGTCTCTACGGTCACCAAAGGTGTCTGTGCAGCATCACTTGGCCACACAGGGGCAAAGGCTGTCCTAGGTGGACTCAGCAGGAAACTGCTTGTTCCTCTACCAGTCAACACTCCGCAGAGACCGAGGGGGAGGACAGTGAATAGGAAGAGGGCAAGGGACACTTTGCTTCCCCCAGGCGGGCACATGTTCAATGCAGAAGATGGGATGGATTCGGGACACAACAGCTTTATTCAGGATCAAGCTCACGAGGCCTCTTGAAATAGCCTCTCCTTCCTGATTTGCTAAAATAAGTGAGAGCACGTGAGGCTGGGAACAGCGCACACACAAGGCACGAATAACACCGGGCTTCGGCGGGTAAGCGGCAATGTCCCCTTGTTGCCTAGGAATTAGACCCAGTGACCAGTCCCAGCTTGAGGAGAGATGAAGCAGGTAACTAGTCTGTTACAAAATGGTTGGTATGACTTTCCTTCCTGTCTCTGGAGATGAGGACCCCGTGGTGAGGAGGATGGGGTCTCTGGGTGAGGTGGGAGCCACGCCAGTCCTCAGGGATGCTTCCAAGGCCCATGTCAGCTCCCCGGAAGCTGAGAAGGTACCATCTGCCCCTGGCAGGGGCAGGGTAATGTGACAGAAAGAGCACAGGGCTCAAGTCATAAGACCTGAGTTTGATCCTGATTTTGTATGTTCTGGCTGTGCACATTGGGGACATTACTTTCCTGTCTTGTGGAGATGGGCTGTTCTCTTCCCTGGGCCGCCCTGCACGCACCCTGACCCAAATCACCGGCGGGGCAACCCCTGACACATAGGATCTTCTCCAGGAAGTGAGCTACATAGAATATTCTCAGCATCTTTAGCCCCTGCTTGTGAGGGTTTGGTGGGGTTGACACAGGAAGAGCCCCTCAGCTTTTGCATTTTCCCTTGCCCCAAGTCATCCTGTAGTAATTATGATTACTCTTATTTTTCTTTTCTTGACCATTCCAAGGGGGATTTTGCCATTGAATTAATAAACTGTTAAAACCCAGGGGTCTCAAATTTCCTTTCCTCTTCCTATCTGGAAGTCCTATTTGTTTACCCAAGGGGAGGGAGTGAGGCAAGCCTGACTAAGCCCCATCAATAGAGCCATGACACCTACTGAGATGCGGGTTTATACTGAGATGCTGGAGAACGTCTCACCAGCCAAATCCCCAGGAAAGGATGGGCTCTGTGTCCAGGAATAAGCGCCAGCAGTCTGGAAAGCCTTACAATATCAACCAGAGAGCAATTTGCTGAAAAACTCCCTGGCTTCCTGCCACAAGAGGCTCCTTCCTAGTGGGGCTTTGCACAGAATTTAATGGACAGCAGAGGGCAATTCCAGAGGCCAAACTCCTCTCCCACCTTCCTCTGGCCATATTCATTGGTTTTAATGACTGAATGGAGGTCTCCTCCCTGTGGACTAGATAGCCCATGTTGACATGGAGGAGTCCCGCTGGTCACCTTCTGCCTTGGTCTCAGCAGCTCCCAGTCACTAATCAAAGCTTTATCATTACAGGGCAGATGCCAGAGACAGAAAGGCCAGGTGTGTTCCAGCCCTAGGGTGTGTGTGTCTGAGTGTTTGCACATGCGTGTATGGAGAGGACAGAGGTGGCTGCAGCTTCAGCAAGGTCAGAAAACCAGTAGCCGGGAACTGGCCTGCCCTAGGGTATCAGCATAAATTAAGTGGGTCACCTCCCACTTCCTGGGTCCCTTTCATTTCTGCAGCTCATAGAAGGAAAACTACTACATTGTGGAGGGGGAAAGAGACTGAGGGAAGCCCACTTCCTCCCCTCTCCCCCCCAGGCCTTGTTCCATCCTGAGAACATGGTTTAAAATATTCTAGTCACAGCTCAGACTATTCAAATAAAATAGAATTTCAAACCACACGGGGCTTGTTGAGACATTCAGTCTGCTAGGATGTGTGAAAGGCAGGGGGAGGGGCGGAGACGGCCCCTGCCACTCTCCCGTCCTTTTTATTACCAGCAGCTGCAATGCTAGACACATCCCAGTGTGTGTCCCCACCCGGGGGACGCAAGCAGTTCTGACAGCAAGCAAGCGCATGAAAGCCACTGCAAGGCTCCCCTCCCCAGTGGCAACTTTAATTATTTGAACTGGAGCTCAGCAAAATCAAAATAAAATCTGAATGTGTTTTAAGTGGCTCCTCAGTTTCTTGCAGAGAATAGTTTGTGGGTAGGAGAGTGGGGCAGGGCTGGGCAGAGGTCTTTAAATATTCATGCCCCACATGCCACAGTGCAGAGCCATTGAAGTGGCAGCATCTGCACCAAGGCCAGGCAGTGGAGAGAGGCCCTGGTGACAGTGGCTGCAGGGATCTGGAGGGAGGAGGCCAGAGCTGGCATGCTTCTGAAATGCCCTGGAAGCTGGTTGGCACAAAGGCACACCCTGGGTATGTCTCCATCATCGGTAGGCCACTGACCTAGATCCATGTGGCTCTCAGAGTGGCTCCCACTTCTGTCTCCACCACCTCTGTTCCCCACCCCATCAGTCAATTCTAATCCCTCCTCGGACTCATCTTTCCAAAAAGGCAAGTTATATCATAATCTTTGGCACCCCAGGTAATGGAGGATAGCTCTCAGCTTGGGTTCAGAATAAATTTCGGTCACAACAGGCAAGGACACCTATGGATAGTCACTCTTAAGCTTCAGTGTGCATCCAAATCACCAATGGTGGGGCTTGAAAATGCAGATTCCTGGGCCCTTGTCAGTGATGTCATTCAGGAAGTCTGGGGTGGGGCCCAAGAATCTGCATTTGTCATATTTTCCAAGTGACTGCAACTGGAGAAACACAGACCTACTAGTAGCTTGTAGCCAGATTTTCAAGGAAATGCATTGAAGGCAAAACCAGTTTCCCTTTGGGATCCACTGATGACTGTAGTTTCTCAAGAGTATTTTGAGTTATTCGGCAATTACTTCAACTCTCTGGAGGCGTGGACCAGGACTGTTAGGGTTTAGAGAAGATGCTCAGGGGTGGGTGTCAGCTGGGAGCTCAGTGCTTCCAGCCTGTCCCCAAGGGCCTGACTCTCACCAGAGACTTCCACCCATGGCTCTATCTAGTGTCCACCTTCCTGAACCAGGGCTCCATAGCCAATGGAGGCCCCTTTAGGGTTGGAGGGAGGTTAACCTCACACAGTCCCACACAGCAATGCAACATCTGTTTCTCTGTCACCGACATTCAGCCAACCTGGGAGAAGGAAATCAACTTCCTGCCTTCTGTATTTAGGATTCGAGAGAAACAGATGGCAGGGCTTACAAACCTGGAAATGCATATTTCTATTTTGGCCATTTATTTTTCTGATGAAAACATTTCTCCAACACTGGGAATTCAAAGACCCAGCAGCCTGAGATGAATGATCTGAAACCCTGAATGTGAAATAACTGTAAGCTGAAAACGGAGTGGTCTCCCTGCCTTCCCTTCACTCCTCATGCTGAGCCAAGCTCTGGAAAAGGGCAGGAAATAGCAGAAACCGCCCAGAGCAAATGTGACTGGGGGAGTAATAAAATAGGCCAGTAAAACAAAACACCTGTTTAAGCTATTGATCAACCCAAAGGTTATTAGAGAAATGATGACGTATTAGAAAAATATCATTTTTACCTTGACATTTCTTTTTTTTTGATCAGGCTCACATGAAAGCTAGTGAAAAATAAATTTGAAGTCGAAGTGACTTTAAGGATTCCCCTTGCCTGTCAGACAGGCCAATCACCTCTCCTCATTTAGACTTCCTCTTAAGAAACTTCCCTTTCTAGGTGATGCTCTGAGACACCCGAGAAGTATCAATGATGACTGAGTAATTCCACCATTTGCAGCGGAGAGCATGGTTTCTCAAATACAATTTAACATAATGAATCTACTTATTTGTGCCCTGACTTCTTCCAGAAAGGATTTAAGGTGGCTCACAGAGATACATAAAACATACACTAGGAGAAGGTGAGGTTGATGGGGTAGATGTCAAGTAACAATATAAAAGCGAATCAGGAGCGAGGCTGCTGCAAACTTACTGGGTAAAGAAAGACTTAATTCTACCATTCTTCTGATTAAAAAACCATCACTGATACATCTTTTCCATTCTCCTTTGCTTTATGTCTGTGAGTTTTTATTTCACAAAAAGACTAGAGGGCTTGGATTTGCCTGTACAGGAAACGGCAACCCACTCCAGTATTCTTGCTGAGGAAATACCATGCACAGACTGTGGTATTACATGGGTAACTCTGGCGGGTTACAGTCCATGGGGTCACAAGAGTCGGGATTCAGGGACTAAATCACCTCTTTCCTGCACCTCTCGTGGTCAAAGCCCCGCTTGCCGGGCACTGCTTCCAGCCTGCTCAGGGGATGTGAATGTGGTCAGTTTCACAATATCCACAGCTTGAAAGGCAACAAATTGCTCCGAGAGCACAAAGCTATTCCTGAAAGAAGCCAGGAAGGAGTTTCTCCTGTGAGTTTCCAGAAAGAGAGGACTGGCCAAATTTAAATTCAGTCCTGACTTCCTACATGTGCGCAGTACTGTCGCAATGCTGGGCCAGTGTGGAGAAGCGCAATCTGGTTGTTGGCTAAAGTTCTCTTCCTCATCCCCCATTCTTCTTCGCATATTTATACAGGGTTTCAGACATTGTTGGTTAATCTTTGTGCTACTTACTTTGTACTAGACCGCATGACAAGCCCTTTACAAATATTAAGCTATTTAAGCTTCACCTCCCTGGGGTAGGCACTCTGAGTCTCTACTTCCAGGTGGGAAAACTGAGGCACTGAGAGATTATTAATGGATAAAACAAATTAGGCCACCAGTCAGCGGTGGAACCTGGATTGGACCCAAGTAGTTGATTCCAGAGTCCATAAGCTTAATCACTGGGCCCTCTGGGGGTCTAAGCTCATCTCCTGGTCCCTAGAGAATATGACCTTGGGCTAAGAATCCTGGCACCAGGCCCTCAGTTCCCACACTGAAGGGGTAACAGCTACGCTAACTGTCTGGGCCAGTGGCTCTGGAGGCACTTCACTGACTGCCATTGATGCCTTAGTGATACTTATGTAAGTCAAAGTGTTGATGCTTTGAAACTTTGAAATGTATTGTAAGAGACTGACATCTTAGACTGACATCTAAGGATTCTATAAAAAGTTGCTGTTACCATTGCCTCTTATGTCTTGGAAATATTTTGGAGGTTTGCTGCCATCAAAGTTCTATTGCAAATAGTTCAGTGCAGCTGAGTGTGGTGTTTAAGGTGAAATTCACTGCCATGCCATGTTGCTAACTACTGTCTGCCTAGAAGATGGTGCAAACGGTCTTCTGGTCCTCCCACAGGAGAAGAAGAAGCCTGACCATCAGTCTATTTTGCTCATCTGTGTGTGTTCACCTGGAAGTGCCCTGAAGTGGGAGGAGCAGGCAGAGAACTAGAAGAACACCAAGACTTGCCTCACACGGAGAGTTCTTCATGGGCGCAGGAAATGTAGCGCTGGTCACTGTGGCATTTTCAGAGGTGGGGGCATCAGTGATGCTGAGCAATAGGGCGTGGCCTGGGCAGAGAGGAGAAGAGTCAAAACTGCACCATCCTTGTGCACTGAAGGGCCTTGGGGTGCAAGGTTAACGGGCCCCGCACTATTCTTCTCTAGCCTCGGGACTGAAGATGCTGTTACTTCTGCTTCCAGTGGGTAAGACAGCCTGCTTATCACTGACTATGAGACTAGGCTTGTGCAGAGGTCTTCGTTCTAAACAGCCTGTGACACTCCAGCACCGTACATCTGGGTTACTGCATTCCCTGATCTCCCATGGCCACCAGCTTTCGCTCATAGCCCGGGAGCAGCCTGAAGCACGCTGGACTTCCCCAGGTCCACCCTGCCCCCCATTTCCAGTCATGCCCGTGCTTTGCCCTCCAGTGGTCTCAGAACCTTCACTATCTACTCCCCTCTCCGGAGCTCAGGTCAGCCTGTGCCCCATCTCCTGACCAGGAAGACTCATTTATTCTTTTCTAAGCACTGACCTGCCAGAAAACCTGGCAGAACATGAGCCTCAGTCCAATGTGGTGGTGGGAAGGAGCATCTGCAAATGTCCAGGAGTGCTTGCCGATGTTTGGTGCTGTGGAGGTGGGGGACAGAGTGAGCCCAGGGCGCTCACTTTCAGGGGGCTCACAGAGCCCCAGATCGGACTCTAGTCATTCATTTCTGTGTTTCTCTATCTCATAGCAAAATGTTTATAAAGTTACTAACAAGTAACAAATTCAGATGGGTCCAGAGGAAAGTAACTAGACCAGGCCAGAAATCTTGGAAAACACCCTCCCATCCTTGAGGAAAAATCAAATGGCCAGGGTTATGTGACCAGGGAGGGAAAAGACCTGTGGTAGAAAGGTCATAATGGTTGTCTTCAAATATCTGAAGGGCTGCCTCTGTGGGAGAGGGCACAGTTCAGTTCTGTGGGGCTCCAGGAGATGGCAATCATGGTCACTGAGAAGAATTTACAGAGGGGTGGGGCTCATCTCCAGGTAAGGGAATGGATGTGTGACTCTGAGCTGTTAAGCAACAAAAAGGGCTGCTTTTGGAGGCAGGGAGAGACCTGTCACAAGAGGTATTCAACAGGGCTGGACACATTTGCTCTGGGTGCTGTCGGGGACCATCAGAGCAGAGACGAAGATCACGTCTCACGTCGGGCTTTGAGCTGTTTGTCTTCTCTGCTCCTGAAGACCAGGCACTGGGCATGAGGCAGTGCAGTGAGAAGGCTGGAGGAGAAGTGAGAGCTTTTGGCCTCCACATCTGGGGAGGGCCCTGCAGACTCCCCCATGGTCCAGTAACTCAGCCTCCCTCCCAGCCGGGCCCAAAGCCAGCTCACTAGATGCAGCCGGCTCTGGGGACCAAGGACAGAACTGCAGGGGTGCTGAGATCCTCAGTGGTAGATTTGGACCTTGTCCTCTCTCATACTTTTTACTATTAATTCTTAAAGGAAGCTGTAGGACGCACAAGCTTTGCTTGGAAAGAGAGGAATTTTGGTACAAGGGACTTCAGCTGGAGCAGGTAAACACAGGGGAGGGGGGAGAGACCCCCTCCATCCTACAGAAAGGTGGGGCCCCCAGGCCTGCTAGGCCTATCCACGGTGCACAGGCCAAGGAGAGGCCCATGACTGGATGGTGTGGCCTCTCTAGGGGCCCAGCTCTGGGAGCTACACTGGCCGCACAGACCACCTCTGACCCATGTCCAGGCCAGCACTTCCAGGGGTGGAGTCAGCCCAGTGTGGGTGGCATCTCTTGGGTGTGTGGAGACCCCATGCCCCCCTGGCAGTCAAGCAGGGCCTGTGAGAAGATGAGCTACAATGTGAGAAGGGTGGGAGTTGCCAGTTTCAGCCGGATATAGTGGTAGGGTTTGGCTGAAGAATTCGGGCCCCAGGGAATGATCTAGATAAGCAAAGTTCCTAGGCACAATCCTGGGGCAAATGGCAGGAGGACCTCCCTGAGTCCCAGTCTCCCACGTCATAAAGTCTCCCACCTCTCTGCAGGATGGAGGGGGTCTCTCTCCTCTCCCCTCTGCTCCCCTGTGTTTACTTGCTCCAGCTGGAGTCCCTTGTACAAAATTCCTCTCTTTCCAAGCAAAGATTGTGCAATAAGGAAAAAGAACAGTTTTCCTTATTTCTCAGTGAGTTCTGTGCCTAATACACAGCAGGTTTCAATAAACTTGTCAAATTATTATTATTGTTATTGTTGTTCTTATTTTTTAGCTAATCTTTTATCAAAATTCTCATTTTAAGGATCAAAGGATCAAAAGGTAACATCAGCCTTGGCTTGATTTAATCACTCTAATGCCCAAGGAGGTCTGAAGAAATTGTGTGGGCGTACCCCAGGGCAGAGGCAGGGAGGTCCAGTGGCTCAGGGTGGCGCCCCATTTCTGTTGTGTGGCCAGGTAGGGACCAGGGAAGGGAAGAGAGGGTGGTACCTTGGTGGTCTTGGAACCGGGCATCCTTTAGGGTCCGGACTTGCCATTGGGGTGTGTGGGGTGATGGTGAGCTTTGGGTCCAGCCGCAGAAGCCGTCCTCGAAGTCACAGTAAAAACCAGCAGGGAGTTTACCTGCAGGGAGAGCACAGGGGCATGGTCATTGCCGGGACTGCTAAACCCAAATCATCAAGTAAAATTACCCAGGCACGACCATTCTCTTTAATAACAGTTCCCTAACCAGACCCACAATGTCTAATGCTGCTCATAGTGAAGAGAAGCCTAATCTCTAACTTGTACGTGTGCTGGTTTCCTGTTTTCTGATCTTCTGAAAATAATAACTTCACAGCATGGGGTATTGTTAACCCAGCTTTATATAAAGCAGAGAAAGCAGAGGCTCAGCGATGTTAAGCAACTTGACCAAGGTCACAGAGTAACCCAGCTGGGATTTGAACCCAGCTCTTCTGCCTTATTTGGAGAAGGCAATGGCAACCCACTCCAGTACTCTTGCCTGGAAAATCCCATGGACAGAGGAGCCTGGTAGGCTGCAGTCCATGGGGTCGAGAAGAGTCGGACACGACTGAGTGACCTCACTTTCACTCATTGGAGAAGGAAATGGCACCTCACTCCAGTGTTCTTGCCTGGAAAATCCCAAGGACAGCGGAGCCTGGTGGGCTGCTGTCTATGGGGTCACACAGAGTCGGACATGACTGAAGTGACTTAGCAGCAGCAGCAGCTTCTGCTTTATTTATTTATTTTTGGCTGTGTTGGGTCCTTGCTGCTGCGCACAGGCTTTCTCTAATTGTGGAGAGCAGGGGTTACTCCTCGTTGTAGTGGTTGGGTTTCTTATTGTGGTGGCTTCTTCTGTTGCCGAGTGCAGGCTAGAGGGCATACGGGCTTCAGTAATTGCAGCACACAGGCTCACTTGCCCCACAGCATGTGGGATCTTCCTGGACCAGGAATCAAACCTGTGTCCCTGGCAGTGGCAGGTGGATTCTTAACCCCCAGATCACCAGGGAAGTCCCTCTTCTGCTTTTAAATTCTGTGCTCTTCACACAGAGCCACCATGAACAGGACCCTAGAAAAGCCAGTGTGTATATATATATATATATATATATATATATATATCACTGAAGTACATTTCCAGTGATCGGCACAATTGATAAGACTGTGGTGGTGGCAGTGGTAGTGTTGGTTGGGAGGTGGTTGCTTTGGGTCCCTCAAATCACCTCTGTCGGCAGAGACACACACTGCTCAAAACTATCTGTTTGTTTCCCTTTGTTTCCCAATCCCCTTGCAGTTAAGTGAAGGCCCATGGCTGGTTCTGGCCAATGACATGTGAGTGGAAGTGATGTGCATCTCCTCTGGAGTGAGGCTGTGAAAAGCCCTGGTGTAGATTTCAGTCTCTCTCTTCTCCTGCTGAAGTGACCGAGGAGAATTCTCGTTCCTGGGAGCGCTGCTGCAGGAAGATGGCGCTTCTGCCAGCAGGAGAGATCCTGTGGGGTAGAGGCCCCTCCCCCCAACCCTCAGTGGACAGGAAGAACTGTAAATGTTATGTTAAGCCACTGGAATCTGGGGATGGTTTATTACTGCAGCATAACCTAGCCTATCCTGACTAAGCAACCCCAGCCCCTGGGGCCTCTTTATATCATCTGTTGGCTCAGCATAAATGGTCCTGTTAGCACTTCTCTCCTTATCAGCCCAACCTCAGGTCCCATTAAATAGGCCACCGTCAGTTCTAGAGACCATATATTTCCCCACGGCCCACAGAGAAGGACAGGAACAGAGGGGTAGAGAGAGCTCCCTTGCTTCAGCTCACTCATAGAATGGCTGGAAGCCTCTGATGGTGCCAACAGCCCCGGCCAGGCCTGTCTCCACGCGGGAGCTCTTGAGCAGGGACCAGCACCTCCAGTGTCCTTTCTTTGTCTCAGCCTTCTTGGCAGCAGCAGGCTAACAACGAGGGCCCTAACACTTCCTGGCTGTGACAGCACCTTAGTGAATTATTACTCATTTCCCCCTGATTCTCTGTGCATTTCACACAGAGGCAGAATTATAAATTAAAACAGGCTGTCACTGACTCTGAGCATCTCTTCCCATTTATACCCCCCTGAAGAAACCATCCCCACCCCCAGCCCCACATGTTCCTCTGATTAAAAATCCAAAAGCAAAGGAGATCTTTCTATTTTATTTTTTATGCCCCCCTCAAGGAATTTCACATTCACTTCTTTAGCAAAAACTAACTGGTAGCTGGAAGCGACCTTCCAGAAAACGTCCTTCACACATGTGCTTAAACCAAGACCACAATGGAAAATTCCAGCAGGCAACGACAAGCTTCAGGTAGAAGGAAGGCACAGGGCTGAGCTGGGTCCTGCACAGTGTATCGCCCCCTTCTCACTCTTCCAGGAAGTGGAGGCAGAGAACTTAGCCTGACTTATCGGTGTTGGTGCCTCATCAGTACCGGACACCTGCGCTCTGGTCCTAACTTCTCTGCTTTCTGCAGGTGACTTCAGATAAGTCACTTCCTTCCTCAGATCCCTCATCTGTAAAGTGGGATAAGGTAGTGCGTATTTCACAGGGCTGTTTTGAGGACAATGTAAGAGAGAGAGTATGGAAACATTCTGTAACCACAGCAGTAGTGGCATTATGAATCATCATTCATATCTAGGCAGGGAAAGTCAACATCTGAAACTGCCAACACTGCCCTAGGGGCCAGAGATGAGTCCCTCAGCTCCTCTCTGGAAACGCCTGGGCCTTCCACTGAGACAGGAATGAGGAAAGCCATTGGCATTCTCCACCTTCTGGAAGCCCATTCTTATCCTAACTTGACATAGGATCCAGGGTGAGCTGAGGTCAGAAACCCCTTTCTTTTTGGATGATTGAATAAAGGGAGACGAGATAGGCCAAAATAGGTCAAAGGGCAACTTATGTGACAACGAAAACCTTGAAGGGTGGGCAGGGGTGCTGAGAGGATTTCTACCGCTGTAAGAACATCAGAGCATGTGCTCAGCAAGGAGCCAGTCCTGAGGAAGATGGTGGGGTGGTTGCCAGCATCAAGCCCTTGGCGGATCAGGCCGGGGCGGGGAAATTGCTGCTAAGACCATTGTTGAGCAGTGTTAGCACCCCGTGTTGGATCTAAGGTGTTATGTTACCTCATCCATCTCAAGCACCTACTCAGTGCCTGGCGTGTTGCAGAGCCTCAATACTTATTTGTTGAATGAAATGGGAGTTGGTCAATCTCAGGGTCGGGAAGGAGGAAATGACAACCCACTCCAGTATTCTTGCCCAGAGAATCCCATGGACAGAGGAGCCTGGCAGGCTATAGTCCATGAGGTTGCAAAGACTGAGGACACGATTGAGTGCTGACACTTTCACTTTCTTCAGTCCCCTAACTCTCTGCCACTTAGAATGTGGTCCAGGAGCCAGCCACACCTGCATCACCAGTGAAACTGTTAGCTGTGCAGAGTCTCAGGTCTCCCCTCCCTTCCCCCACCTACTGAATCAGAATTTGTACTTTTAATGCTCTTCACATGACTCCCAGACACCTTAATGTCTGAAAGGCACTGCTGTAAGCCACCTTCTTCTTGGGCTGCAGCCAGGTACTTCGCTGGCTGGATGGCCAAATCAGCTATGTGTGGGTCAGTCGGTCCCACAATATTCGGCAGTTATGACACCTGATTCCACTCTAAGAGAGACAAATTGGTCGGGTCACAGAGATGTGACCTCAGCAGCAGCTGCAGGAGCTGCCAAGTATAAACTCCAGGCCAAACGACACTACTTCTTTTCCTTCCTGGGTGACAACTCTGTTAACATTTTTGATAAATATGTGTTATACATTCCTTTGAAAATATAGAGTCATGGGAAAAATGCTAGGAGAAATACATCAAAATATTATGGTTATCTCTGAATGTCTGAGAGGGAGGATTATGGGAGTTATTTCCTCCCGTGTACTTTTTGATTTTCCAAATATTTTACAACCAACATGTTTTATTTTACAATAAAGAAATAAACCTAAAAAAAAAAAAAAACCAAACAAACTGTTTTCGCCCGACGGGAAGAGTATCCCAATAAACAGAGGAGATTATTGAGTACGTGGAGGGGGAGTGAGCTGCCTGCAACACTGAGCGAATCCACGACCCACCCAAGGAATGAAGGGGGGCAGCCTGAGGGACACTGCATGCCTTCAAGGCCATTGCTCAGGACACAGAGGGAACCTTGAAGACACCCTTCAATGGGTCACAGCATTCGGGGATGTAGACATGAACTGGCTATGTTTAATTAGAAAAAGGTGTATGGTATATGCGGAGAAGGCAATGGCAACCCACTCCAGTACTCCACTCCAGTACTCTTGCCTGGAAAATCCCATGGGCAGAGGAGCCTGGTAGGCTGCTGTCCATGGCGTCGCTAAGAGTCGGACACGACTAAGCGACTTCACTTTCACTTTTCACTTTCATGCATTGGAGAAGGCAATGGCAACCCACTCCAGCGTTCTTGCCTGGAGAATCCCAGGGATGGGGGAGCCTGGTGGGCTGCCATCTATGTGGTCACACAGAGTCGGACACTGAAGCGACTTAGCAGCAGCAGCAGCAGTATGGTGTATGGTGGTGGGCTTGGAGGATGGGATGTGAATGGACACATTCCTGATTGGATGGAGAAGTGCCACCTCCATTTCAGGTCCCCAACTCGTCTCAGTCAGAAATGCCCCTCAAGCTTGAGCCTGATAATCTGAATGAAGCTTAGTTTGAGTGTGGGGAAAGTGTAGGGAGTTGAGGCTGGGAGTTGCCAGGATACAACCTACTTTTTCCCTCTGAATTTCAACCATGGTTGAACACCCTGGCTTAAGTTTAGTGACCCTCATGGGGACATCCCCAACAATCTTAAATGACTACTGCTCAGAGAATGTGTTCCAACAGGTTCCAGACCACCTGGGAAGGACCAGATGAGGTCAAGAGCATTATCTTTAATGCATCATGGACAACAGCACCTCAGCAAGCATCATGTTCCAACTCATATTACTGATGAGGAAACTGAGGCCTAGAGGGTAGAGACGAGTGATCTGAGTGACCCCTAGAAGAGCTCTGGACCTTCCCTGCCTTTTCCTGGCCTCTTCTTCCTGCGTGGATATGTGATGAGAGTTGTGTTGGAAATTGCCGGAAACTCATGAAACTAGTGAGTCCGGCTTGCAGTGACTGAGAGCATGGGCTTTGAAGTCAGTCTGGATCTGAATCAGTGCTCAGCCACTGGCTAGCAGTCTGACGGACTCCAGGTTCCTCATCTGTAACACGGGCACAATAGCATTATTGCACTAGGACTGCTGTGAGGGTGAAATAAGTTAATGTGTGAAGAGTGTTCAGAGCAGCTCCTAGCATATAGAAAATTCTCAATGTTAGTTGTTACTATGCCTATTGTTATTTTCATGGGGTTGGTTTCCAGAATCAACATTAGCCAGTGTGATGGGGAAAACAGCTTAAATGCTGAGAGAATAGGGGTGCCCATAAAAGAAAAAGGATATTTACCAAGAGTACAACCAAGATCAGAGTGGCAAAAATATCAGAATAACCCTCCTTCTAATTGGACTTTCCTTCTATCAACCGACTTCTGTAGCGAAGAGCTCGGTGGGGTGTTCTCCAGGATGGAGCGGTCATTCTGACAGCTGGTCAGAGCAACTTTTAAAGTCTGGCTGAAAAGGTTTCTGGGCTCCAGGTGCCCACCCTCCTTACTGGAACCGGGCTGCCCTCAAGCTTGGGGTTGGCCCTGAAAACCCATTAATGGCAAGCCCCAAAATGGTGGGAAAGTGCCCTCAACCCACAGTAATGAGCTGGATCCCGCAGGTTCAAAGCTCTAATCATAGCTCGGTTCCCGACATGCTGCGTGACCCTAAACAAATCAATTACCTTCTCTGTGCTTTCATTTTCCCAATTGTAAATCAGGGCATGGACTGCCTGACCTGTGTCCCAGCTGGGAAGTGGGTATCACAAACTTTAAAAAGGCCAAGACAAAGTCACACAGTTCAGAGGCACTGCTGGAAATACTATAGAGACAAATAAGTAGACAGAGACACACATACAGGCTGGGTCCGGGGCAGCACAGGTGGGCCTGGCTTCTTGTTGGTCCCTGTGTGTAGTGAGAGCTTGGAGAAAAAGCCAGGAGCAGACCAGTGTGGAACAAGCCAAGGGCTTACCTGCAGCTCATTACCGAGTTTTATCTAAACCACTGAAAGTTTTGTATAAAAAGGAAGATTTTAAAGTGGAAAAATGGATTTCTTTATTGTTTCACTTGAAAGGGAATATATAAAACCTTTTTTCTGTTAAGGGAAAAAATCTGTCCTCCAAATGACCTTGGGGACACTGTGAACTTCTTAGAGCTGTTTGGCAGGCAGGCCCCAGCGTCCTGGAGCCACTGTGTCTGAAGGGGCGCTGACTTGGCTGCCCAGGGCCCCACAGCACCCAGGCTGCTGTGTCCTTTCCCAACCATGATCCCCTTGTTTCACGCCCTGCCTGTGTGTTGGATTTTCAGCTCTCTGAAGACAGAGGCTGTGTTATTCGTCTGTGCTCCAGGATCAAGTGCACTTTTTAGTTCACTTTACCTGTGTTCTGTAAGTGCTTGTGGTTTTCCTGGAAGAAATGTCTCGAGTGTTCACTTCTCCCCAGGCAGCTGCTGAGAACACCGTCTTCAAGTGGAGTGAGCACTGGGCTGGGAGTCAACTCTGCCCCTAACTCCCAGTGAGACCTCAGCAAGCTGTGTCCTCTGGGGAGCCCAGGCTCCCCAACTCATGTACTCATTTTAATCAACAAGGAGTCAGTGAGCACGTATGCTACACCAGGAATCATTTGAGATCTTGGTACGGGGAAGAGTACCAGACCCACTCTGTCCACATCAGGGGAGAGAGGCATGGAAACCACATCCAAGAGATGTAATGGATGCACCCCCACTAGGATGGCTAACATAAAAAAGGCAGACAACAATAAGTGTTGATGAGGATACAGGGAAGCTGGAAACCCTTATACATTGTTTGTGGGAATGTAAGATGGTATGGCCATTTTGGAAAACAGCTTGGAAGTTCCTCAAAATGTTAAATATAGAGTTATTATATGACCCAGCAAATCTATTCCTACGTAGGAAATCTCATTTCTAAGAGAAATGAAAACATCTGTCTACACAAAAACTTGTATATGAATATTCACAACAGCCCAAAAGTGGAAACAACCCAAACGCTCATCCACTGATGAATGGATAAACAAAATATGGTACAGCAATACAATAAAACAGTTTCTGGAGATAAGAAGGAATCGAGTACTGACATGTTCTAAAACATGGATGGGCCTCAAAAACATTATGTTAAGTGAAAGAAGCTAATCACAAAAGACCACATATTATCCAATTCCGTTTGTATGAAATGCACATCTACAGAAACAGTAAGTAGATTAGTGGTTACTTAGGGCTAGCGGAAGCTGAGGAGGGAAGAGGGGGAGGAAGCTGAAGGGGGAGGGATTGGAAGGAATTGAGAGATTGCCAGGGGTTTCTTTTTGGAGTGATAAAAATGTGCTAAAATTAGATTGTGGTAATGGCTGCATAGTTGTGACTACACTTAAATTGTACACTTTAAACGAGTGAATTGTATGGTATGTAAATTATATCTCTCAAAAGATGTTAAAAAGTAATGAATATTATGGTGCATGGATGCGGGGCGGGGGTGGGGTTGCACGGAGGAAGAAGAATAAACTGTACTGTTTGGCCATGGTCAGAAGACGCTTCTCAGAGGGACTGACTTTTGAAGTGAGTTTTGAAAGGGCAGATGTGACTTAAGATGGGAAAGTGCCGGGAGCCGGCATATTGCATACTGAGTGCCTGTTGCGTATTGAGTGCAGCACTTTCCACAGCATCATCTTTCAGGATCTGGAATAGCTCAACTGGAATTCTATCACTGCCGGGAGCCAGCGTGAGGAGCTCCACCCATGACAAAGGTCATGAGGAAGGAGGCTCGGCATATGCAAAGGCAGGATCAAGCCTCAGGAGTCCCCCTGGAAATTCTCGAGCATCTACCCCCAAAACCAGAGTCTGCCTACTTTCTGCTTTGTGCTTTCACCTACACCTCTGACTTTACAGGGGGCTGTCCCCCACTACCTCTCTCTGAAAAAAGAGTTAGCTTACAACTCCAGTTAATAATTCCTGGGTGTGACAGTGTTTCAACCTACAAACTCCTTTGGAAATCCTCTAGCCTGCCTGAATAGGTTTTTCTGGCCACATGTGATTGCTCAGAGCCTCCCAACTATGAGAGGCATGAGATGTTCTAAACTGTCTAAATACAGATTCCTTTGAGCAGTTAAAAGATTGATTAGAAATTGTATTGGTGAAAGGTTTTTCACTTGTTGGGCCAATGTTTGCTGCTAAGTCTCCATATCCCTTACCTGCTGTGTCCCTGGCAGTGTATTGATTGATATAATTGGTGTAAATAGTAGCTTTAATATTTGTAACCTGGGACCCTTGAGTTAATTTCTTTTTCTTGTTATAGCCCACCATACCTTTGCTCTGTAGGAATGCAACTTCATCTAATGCTTTTGGAGGGTGGCGCTTGACTTATAACCTTTAGAGAAAAATAAGTTTTCTGAAGAAAGGGTCATAAAATGTTAACAGGCCTCCGGGCCAGAAGATGATGCAAATCACCTAAACTTTTGCATATGATAAGTTTGCAGGAAGAAAGCCTGGCTTGCTGCATGACTCTACCCCTTCCCCCATTATCCTCTATGCATAACTTAAGGTATAAAATCTACTTTGGAAAATAAAGTGCGGGCCTTGTTCACCGAAACTTGGTCTCCCCATGTCGTTCCTTCTCTTACCTTCTGGCTGAATTATTCAGCCTCTTTTCTCCACTGAATTTCCTCATTGAGCTATCCTTATTCTATTACTCTTTATATCCTTAATTAAAGTTTAATTAAGCAGTTGTTTCCTGATCCTCGCCGACGCCGTCTCTCCTTCGAATACCCTGGATCAGCTGGGGCTGGACCCTGGCAGGAAAGGGCATTCTGGGAAGGGAAGGGACACAAACAAAGCCTGGAAGGTGTGAGAGCGTTCAGAGGAGGTTTGATATGGCTGGACCTGGGGTACCTGGAAGGCTGTGAGGATAAGGGAGGCATGTGGGTGATGAAAGAAAGGCTTAGAAAGTGCAGGAGGTCTGGGCCTTGAAGGTTTCGCACATCATGTTCGAGTTGGGCTGTAGTCTGCACATTTTCTCTATACATGAGGATGCTGAGAGCATAACATAAGATCTGGCTTGGTTCTTAACTATACGCTTTTTCTAGACCATGGGTCTTAGCTCCATCTTTTGAAGACTTGTGTAAATTCTGAAAGTTGCCACTGAGAGGACATAAGTGTCATGGGACATAAGGGAGGTTGCTCAAGCTTGCCTAACTCGGGTGGTGGGGGGAAGGAGGGGATGTGAGCACAGGGTGGGGTGGGTGGGGCAGCCCCATCTACTCACGGCACAGCTGGCCCTCGTCTTCTCCCTGGGCACAGTCCCGGTGGAAGTCACAGGCCTGCCCCAGCTGAAGGACTGTCCCGTTCCAGCAAGTGAAGGAACTCTGCAAGGCCATCTTGGAGCCCGGAGATGATCCTGGAGCACACACAGAGACACAACCCTGGTCAGCTCAGCTGTCCCGCAGGAAGGCTGTCGAGAGGCATCCCTCCGTACCATTCACATCTCATGGCCTGGGACAACCCCGGCTTCAGTCTGGCCCAAACCAGGGTTAACACCAGGAGGCAGAGAGGAAGTCAGAGCCCTGACCCCACAGACCCCTGGCTGTGATGTCAGTGGTAGAGTGGCCTGAGCTTTGAGCCATGCTCCCCCAACACTGTGGCTTTCGTGTGCCAGGTGGACAGCATACAGGGCCACGAAGCTGCCCTCTCCCTCTCACGGCAGGGGCTTGCTGGAGGTGGCCCTGGGCCCTCTTCCACAGGCTAGTCCCAGAAGGGCTCAGTTTGTCAGCTGATGGCAGATGACCTCTTGTCACTGTCAGATTGGCCCCCAGCCTAGCTGCACATTCTCAGTAGCTCTTGGGCATGGGCAACACACAGGCCCTGCTTCCTTTGGGAATCAGATCCAAACTCTACCTGTTCTTAAATGTCCTCTGTGATCTGGGTCCAAATTTCCTTTCCTGTCTCACCTCTCTCGGTCTCTCCCCACGACCCCTGGGCTCCAGATCCTTCTGGCCTTGGTTGGATGCAACCTGGTGCTAGAATATCCATTCCCAGAACATCTTCTCCACCAAGTTGCTTGAGCCTCTGTGTGTTCCCAGCCCTAGCCAGTGTCCAGTTCACAAAAACTATGAACATCCGGTGACCTATCAGTGGCTGGCTGAATAATGCCTCCCCATCAACATCCATATCCCAATCCCCCAAAGCTGGAAATATGTTATTTTATGTAACTTGTTGTGATCTTTAGATGGCAGGTTGTCCTGATTATCCAGGTGGGCTCAATGTAATCACAGGGTTCTTATAAGATGGTGATAAGATAGTCAAAGTGAGAAGTAGACCTGATGATGGCAGCAAGCTTTTGGAGTCATGGGAGGAAGAGGTTGAAGGTATTTAGGATAACAAGAAAAATTCTCCTGTACTTTTGCTTGGTGATTTCTAGTTTCCAAAGTATTTTTTTCTTATGCCTTATACATGCTCATGAAATACACTTAGGACCTTATTGCCCTTATTCTCAGTCCTACCAAAGAAAACATGAGCAAAATAAAATGCTTGTAAAGTCTTCCCCAGCCTATGAAACAAATGTAAGCCGTGTCCTGTTTTATTCACACCTTCTGATTAGGCCTTGTTTCTCATCATGTGTTTTCATGAACACGCGCATGTTTCATACACCAATTACTTGTCATTCCCCAAATAGCTTTTACTTTTACAGTTTCTTTTACTTTCCTTCATTTGAAAAATATATGCCTATTGTCTAAAGTTCAAAACCAGGGTAAAAATCAACAAAACAATGCTCAGAATCCCACTACCCAGAGGCCATAATTTTTAACATCTTGGTAGATTTCTCTTTTGTTTTTGGCCTGTGCTTTAAAAGTGTGTAGAGTTGTGTCATATGTGTAAATTGCTTAAATCAATTGAGGTTATATTGCAAGCTTTTTCTAGGGTTTAAAAATTCCCCATGAGAATACTTTTTAATGGCCACAATACTACGTGATATGTACCATAATTTATTTCAACATTATTCAATGATCAGATTGTTAGACTGTTTATAATAACACTTTGAAGAATATCTTTGAGCATGAATTTTTACCCACCTTTCAGATTATTTTCATAGGATAGATTCCCAGAAGTGGAATTACTGAATCAAAGGGTATAAACATTTTAAAGGCCCTTGATACATATTGCCAAATTGCTTTCTAGAAGTTAATCCAATTTATACTCTCACCAGCTGTGTTCATACATGCATGCCCCTCTTACTACATCCTGGCCAGCTCTGAACATTATCGTGATTTTTAACTAAAAGTATTTCCCTGCTGTTTTATTTGTATTTCTTTGCTAGTGAGGGTGTATATTTTTTTCCCACATGTTACTAGCTTTATCTTACTCTGATTTTTAGGGAATTGCCCACTTCCTTTTGCCAATTTACCTTTTAGGTTCTCCATGTTTTCCTACTGAATTGTATGAGATTATTAACAAGGATGTGAAATTATTTATCACATGCTTGGCATTTCCCCGCCCCCCCCCCCCAGTATTTTATATGTATTTTCATTCTGTTTATAATGCATCTTGATATCCAGGAGTTTTAAAATTTGTATGTAATCCAAACCTACATATTTTCCTTGGTGTTTTCTTCTTCTTTGTGCCTTAGAGTGTTTGTTCCATGTGGGTTGGTAAGTAAGGTGTGGGTTGGCTTTTGTAGTCTTTGAGTTGCTCTCTCACTGCAAGGTTGCCCTCTCATTAGTGATAAAGAACCCGCCTGCTAATGCAGGAGACATAAAAGATCCCTGGGTCAGGAAGAGCCCCTGGACGAAGGCACAACAACCCACTCCAGTATTCTTGCCTGGAGAACCCTATGGACAGAGGAGCCTGGCAGGCTTCAGTCCATAGGGTTGCACAGAGTTGGACATGACTGAAGTGACTTAGCACGCAACTAGCTGTTTGGATGCCTGTCTTCTTCACCAAACTGTAAGTGACTTGAAGGGAGGGATCAAGTCTTACTTCCATGAATCTACAACAGTGGCTTGTGTAGAGATCTCCTCACCCCAATATTTGGGACTTGAACTGTGGTATGTATTAACTATGGATGTGATCATCATGCCTGCTTTATATTAACAGTTGATAATACAAAGGTTCAGAGTGGTCACATGGCCTGCTGAGAGATTGGTGGAAACCCACATTTTCACATCTTGATCTCTATCTTTTGCACCCTGTCTATGGGGTCCCCCCACCAGGTGATGGGTGGTATGGAGGATGTGCTCAGGACTGGTGATAATGGGTACAAAAGGGCAGGGAGTCAGTACCCTGTCCTTTACTCACAAACCCGGATGGAGGAGGGGCCCAGTCATGGGAGGGGTGCTGCTTTCATTCTCTGGATGCCCTGGTGTTTTCTCTGGGTGCCCTGGTGTTTATCCCCAGGACCTCTCTGCTGCACAGCCACAGTCCAGAGAAGCTGTCTCCTCCAGCCCTGCTTCTACCAACTCTTCCTCATTTCCTTTCCCCAGTTGGATACTTACAGGCTCCCTGGCATAGCCTCCTCCATACCACAGGGAACTTTATGCTTGTGAGAGATTCAATTAGATGGATGCCTGGTACTCTGATCTCTACTGCCAGCCCAAACTCAAAACTAATGAGGCGCAACAAAAAACAACCGCTCTGTCTTCTCAAGTTCTTTTTTTATGGGGCCCATAAATTTCAAGGAGGAAAGTACCCTTGGTGAATGGTTTTAATCAAGGGCCCGAGTTTCTGAAACAGCATCCTTTCTGTGGTTGTGAAATGATAATTCTGGCTTGTGGAATAGGGTAAACTGAGGCCCTGGATGGTCGCAGCCTGCCCCAGTGCAGCAAGGAAGGGACAGAGCCTGGAAAAGAAGATCCAACACCCTCTTCTTGAGGTCTTCCAGCCACAGGTTCTGGTGATTCATGGAAACCACTGAAACACCAAATGCCCTAATCACAGAAAGATTAGGGAGAGCTAAGATCAAGTCACTTCAGGGAGACTGATGCTGGGGTTTTTTGGTTAGTAGGGGTCTTCTCTATGGAAATCTATTTATTACCTTTGAGGAGGCATTTCTTTCCAGAATAATAGTATAAGTCACTGGGCTTCCCAGGTGGCACTAGTGGTGAAACTACCTGCCAATGCAGGAGACACAAGAGGTGTGGGTTTGATCCCTGGGTCAGGAAGATGCCCTTGGAGGAGGGCATGGCAAACCACTCCACTATTCTTGCCTGGAGAATCCCATGGACAGAGGAGCCTGGCAGGCTACAGTCCATGGGGTCTCAAAGAGTCAGACATGACTGAAGCAACTTAGCACACATACATACATGGGTGTAGTAAGCCACCATCATTCCTTACCTTTGTACAGCACTGTAATAGCTTAGAATGTGCTTTCCCAATCCTTCTCTGTTTGAACCTCATGAAAAACTGGCAGAACAGTTATTCGTATTTCCATTTGATTAATCAGAAGAATGAGGATTCAAGAGATTAAATAACGGAGAAAGAAATGCTATCTAAACAGCAAGGCAGTACAAAATCCAGCCAGTTATTTGCTAGGTGCTTTGCCTGAGGTCTCACAGGGAGTAAACCACAGGGAAGGCCCAGAACGTGGTCAGATGACCTCAGATGGGGTTCTTCTCCCATCACTTGGGTTAGATCACCTTCTGAACCAGCACCCTGACTGCCCAGGGAATCACTTGGGAAGTTAGAAATACTGTTGATATTCGGGCCCCACATGGCCCAATGAAACCAGTATTTCTGGAGGACAGACTCTTGGTACCAGGGTATGAAAAGCTCCTGGGGGACTTCTCTAGTGGCCCAGTGGTTGAGAATCTGCCGCCAATGCAGGGAATACAGGTTCAATCCCTGGTCCAGGAAGATCCCACAAGGCACGGAGCAACTAAGCCCGTGCACCAAAACTACTGAGCCTGCGTTCTAGAGCCCGTGCCCCGCAACAAGAGAAACCACCACAGAGGGAAGACTGCGCTACAATGACGAGTAGCCCCTGCTGCCTGTGTGCAGCAATGGAGACCCTGCACAGCCAAGAATAAAATAAATAGATGAGTAAATAAGTACAAGCTTCTGGAATGATTCTCATGAGTGTAGGGTTGAGGGCCACTTCCCTGAAGGGCTGGAGGATTTGGCCCTGAGCGCCTATGTGTCATAGGTGGGTCTTTTACCTCCATGGTTCTCCAATGCCCCCTGGTACAGTGAGGGAGTGGTCTCAGACCTAACCTCCAAGACCCCTTCCATCTTCAACATCCTGATTCTGGGGTTCTGAGCAGTGGTTCTTGGTAACTATCTGTTTAAAGGGTTGCTCGGATATAGTTCGTGCTGCCTTTATTAATGCTGACCACTTAATGGCTTCCTTGGAGCCTGCTGCCAAGTCACTCACCCAGCGAGCTTCCCCTGTTGTCTCCTGCCATCTCGGTCATCTGTCATTTCCATCTTGGAATATCTCTCCTGAAATAGCATGCCACACTTGCCTGCCTGTTTATCTTCTCTCTGGGTGAGGGAGAAACCAGTTCAGACTTGCACCCGAGATGCGTGGGGCCCCGGTCGGGTTACGTGAACCGCTGTTTGACGCTGAGTAATTCATTGGGTTTGCTCACTGGGAATGGTTCCTTCTCCCTAATTGCTCATTCAAAACAGAAACCCACACCTACGCCCCTCCTTCAATCGTGTCTCAGAGACTTCATGCTACAAAATCTACACAACTCTCGTAACTCAAATTTCTTTTTTAAATGAATGTCAAATTTTAGGGCACTTAATTAATTTTTAATTATGGTGATTTATGTGACATTAAAAAAGGCACAGTTGTATCAGCTTTTGGGCTGTCTCCCACCTGCTTGCTCTTGCCTAACTGATGACACTCGTTAAAGGGGGAAAATTTGAGTGCTGCATCAGTGGAGGGGGAGTGCAGATCTTGCTCTTGAATGAAAGAGAAGCAGAAACTATGGTGGGAGGAGGCCAGCTTCTAGAGTGTGGGGAGGTCAGGAGTGGGGCTGGAATCTGAGCCAGGCTCCCAGTGGAAACTTACTGTTTCCCAGGACAAGGAGAATCAGGTGTTCAAGGGTAAACAAGCCCAGAGACATGAAAATGGATGGTGACATGATGAGGATGTAGTCAAACAATGCACACAGGCTAACAGCCGCCACCACCACGCTGATGTTAATGGAGGTGTTGGAAGGCCTGGGAACTGTGTAAATTAAGCCTGGCAGAGACCAGTCCTGTTGAGGGCTTTGGCCTCATAAATTGTAGTGCGGACAACCTCATTAAAGAACTGGCATCTTCGGTTCCTACTCAAAATGTAAATTGGTGTGGAGAGGGCCTGGCTTCAGAGGCCAAGAGGGTGGGATGAGGAAATGCTGTGCTAGGAGTCAGGAGAGCTGGTTTGAGGACTTGTCTTGCCACTAGTAAGACTCATGGGAGCATGAGCCAGTCACTCTTCTGGGCCTCAGTTTCCTTGTTTGTAGACTGTCCACAGCCAGTCACTCACATTTACCATGGGCTAGTTGTGTTCGCAGACTCTCTGCATCAAAGTCACACTGAACTTGGTAATCATGCTACTTCTGGGCCTCGCTGCAGACCTACAGGGTCTGAAGATCTCAGAGTGGGGCTCTGGATCCAGCATGTTCCACAAGCCCCATGGGGGACAACTAGGTACACCACAATCTGAGACCTCTAGTGCTCACAAGGTTAACTGATCTTCAGTTCCTTCGCTCCTTGGAAGAATCTCAAGCCTTCCAGCACCACCCCTCTCTCACGGTGACAATTCCTTCCTTGATGCAGGGCTCTCATTTCTGTTATGACTCCAGCAGATCCGAGGCACCACTATGTTCAGTCTGTGCTGACGAGACCCCTAAGGGGCAGAGACTAGGTTCCAAGTGCAAGGAGGTTCCACTCTCCTCTTCTACTAGCTGGTGGTGTGAACTCGGACATATCCTCACAAGCTTCTCTCTTCTATAAATCAGGGAGGCTGTCTAATATACAGGATTTTTGTGAGGATCAAATGACGTTGGGTTTCTTAGGAGCTAAAGAGCATCCCAAAGAGTTTGGGAGAATTGGCCATGGAGGTTGGGTAGAAAGTTGTCAATGAAGGGGTTGACCAGGCCAAATTTTGGAGGCAGACAGTACCTCTGGAGATCCCTTATGCCTGATGTGTTAGTTGCTCAGTCATGTCGGACTCTTTGCAACCCCATGGACTGTAGCCTTCCAGGCTCTTCCATCCATGGGATTTTCCAGGCAAGAATACTGGAGTGGGTTGCTATTTCCTTCTCCAGGGGATCTTCCTGACCCAGGAATTGAAGCCAGGTCTCCTGCACTGCAGGCAGACTCTTTACCATCTAAGCCACCAGGGAAGCCCTCATGTCCCAAGAGAAGATGAAACCCTTTCAGCAAAACAAAAGTTCAAACAAACCCAATAGTAATTTGTGACATAAATAATAGCTATGAAGAGTAATTGCAAGGAAGAATTTCTAAGATTATCTGTCTCTAGTGTCACCTCCACCACCAGAGTTAGTTTTCTGAGCCCAGCTCCCTTTAGGTCCTAATCCTAAACCTTCACTGGTTTCCATGGCCTTCAGTTCAAACTGAGCCTTTGCACACCCAGCTCAGCCCACTTTCCCAGCCTCACCGTGTGGTTTGCATCTTTAGCTGAAGACCATGACTTGCAGTTTCTTGAACATGCAGCCATGGCTACAGCCTTTGTGTAACCCAATTTGGTGGGCTAGATTCACCTTCTCCATCTGAGCAATTCCTTCTAATTCAGATGTCACTTTCCCCGATTGCTTGTTCTTCTCCCTTGAAGAAAGATGTATGCCTCCCTCTGCGGTTCTCTGGTAATCACTATACACCTTTAATGGTGAACTCATTGTCCCCATTGGTGATTATGTTTGCATTGCTAACTTCTCCCACTAAATTCTAAATTCTTTGAGGCAGGGGGTCTATCTTATTTTATCTCCTGGAGAGTGCCTGGCACATAGTAAGTGCTAATAAATGTATGCAGAAGAAGTGCAAAATAGATCACTAAGTTTAAGTAGAAAAATGGGATGAGGTAGAATTTCCTGGCATTCTGGAAATTACTAGTTCCTTTAGGTTGCACTGTAGCAATTCCATACACACATCTTCCCCTCTCAGCCGAAATCCCATGCAAGCTTTGGATTAGTGAACAATGTTCAGAGATTCTACTAAGAGCCTAGGGTTAGGGTAGTGAACAGAAGGTGACATGGGTGACCTGGTTTGACGGGTAGGCCATGGAACCTTCTCTGGGGAGGAGATGCTCGAGCTGATACTGAAGGAGAAGAGAAGTCAGTCAGCCGTGTGGAGAGCTGCAGAGGAGCAGGAACTGCATTGCCGGGAGTGGGAAATGATACCAATGATCTAGAAGCAGAGCAAAGGCCAGTGTGGCGCAAAAGGATCACAAGGGCCAGGAGGGTCATGAAGAGTGGATGGGAAGGGAGGCAGAGGCCCAGTCAGGCAAGATCTTGCAGGCTGTGGGAAGGGGTGTGAATTTTGCTTAAGGAGTATAGACAAGAGACTGAAAATAACTTGATTTCTAAAAAGGTTGTTCTGAGCAATTTAGGGGCTTCCCTAGTGGACCACAGCCTTGTCTGACTCAGTGAAACTATGAGCCATGCCGTGTAGGGCCACCCAAGATGGATGGGTCATGGTGGAGAGTTCTGACAAAATGTGGTCCACTGGAGAAGGAAATGGCAAACCACTTCAGTATTCCTGTCTTGAGAACCCCATGAACAGTATGAAAAGGCAAAAGACAGGACACTGAAAGATGAATTCCCCAGGTCGGGAGGTGCCCAATATGCTACTGGAGATCAGTGGAGAAATAACTCCAGAAAGAATGAAGAGATGGAGCCAAAGCAAAAACAACACCCAGCTGTGGATGTGACTGGTGATGGAAGCAAGGTCTGATGCTGTAAAGAGGAATATTGCATAGGAACCTGGAATGTTAGGTCCATGAATCAAGGCAAATTGGAAGTAATCAAATAGGAGATGGCAAGAGTCAACATCGACATTTTAGGAATCAGTGAACTAAAATGGACTGGAATGGGTGAATTTAACTCAGATGACCATTGTATCTACTACTGTGGGCAAGAATCCCTTAGAAGAAATGAGTAGCCATCATAGTCAACAAGAGTCTGAAATGCAGTACTTGGATGCAGTTTCAAAAATGACAGAATGATCTCTGTTCGTTTCCAAGGCAAACATTCAATATCACAGTAATTCAAGTTTATGCCCCGACCAGTAATGCTGAAGAAACTGAAGCTGAACAGTTCTATGAAGAGCTACAAGACCTTCTAGAATTAACACCCCAAAAAGATGTCCTTTTCATCATAGGAGACTGGAATGCAAAAGTAGGAAGTCAAGAAACACCTGGAGTAACAGGCAAATTTGGCCTTGGAGTACAGAACGAAGCAGGGCAAAGGCTAATAGCATTCTGCCAAGAGAACGCACTGGTCATAGCAAACACCCTCTTCCAACAGCATAAGAGAAGACTCTACACATGGACATCACCAGATAGTCAACATCGAAATCAGACTGATTATATTCTTTGAAGCCAAAGACGGAGAAGCTCTTTATAGTCAGCAAAAACAAGACCGGGAGCTGACTGTGGCTCAGATCATGAACTCTTCACTGCCAAATTCAGACTTAAATTGAAGAAAGTAGGGAAAACCACTAGACCATTCAGGTATGACCTAAATCAAACCCCTAATGATTATACAGCAGAAGTGAGAAATAGATTTAAGGGACTAGATTTGATAGAGTGCCTGATGAACTATTGACAGAGGTTCGTGACATTGTACAGGAGACAGGGATCAAGACCATCCCCAAGAAAAAGAAATGCAAAAAAGCAAAATGGCTGTCTGAGGAGGCCTTACAAATAGCTGTGAAAAGAAGAGAAGCAAAAAGCAAAGGAGAAAAGGAAAGACATACCCATGTGAATGCAGAATTCCAAAGGATAGCAAGGAGAGATAAGAAAGCCTTCTTCAGTAATCAGTGCAAAGAAATAGAGGAAAGTAATAGAATGGGGAAGACTAGAGATCTCTTCAAGAAAATCAGAGATACTGAGGGAATATTTCATGCAAAGATGGGCTCAATAATGGACAGAAATAGTTTGGACCTAACAGAAGCAGAAGATATTAAGAAAAGGTGGCAAGAATACACAGAACTATACAAAAAAGATCTTCACGACCCAGATAATCATGATGGTGTGATCACTCACCTAGAGCCAGACATCCTGGAATGTGAAGTCAAGTGGGCCTTACAAAGCATCACTATGAACAAAGCTAGTGGAGGTGATGGAATTCCAGTTAAGCTGTTTCAAATCCTAAAATACGATGCTGTGAAAGTGCTGCACTCAATATGTCAGCAAATTTGGAAAACTCAGCAGTGGCCACAGGACTGGAAAAGGTCAGTTTTCATCCCAATCCCAAAGAAAGTCAATGCCAAAGAATGCTCAAACTACCGCACAATTGCATTCATCTTACACGCTAGTAAAGTAATGCTCAAAATTCTCCATGCCAGGCTTCAGCAATACGTGAACTGTGAACTTCCAGATGTTCGAGCTGGTTTTAGAAAAGGCAGAGGAACCAGAGATCAAATTGCCAACATCTGCTGGATCATTGAAAAAGCAAGAAATTTCAGAAAAACATTTTTTTCTGTTTTATTGACTATGTCAAAGCTTTTGACTGTGTGGATCACAATAAACTGTAGAAAATTCTTCAAGAGATGGGAATACCAGACCACCTGACCTGTCTCTTGAGAAATCAGTATGCAGGTCAGGAAGCAACAGTTAGAACTGGACATTGAACAATAGACTGGTTCTAAACAGCAAAAGGAGTATGTCAAGGCTGTATATTGTCACCGTGCTTATTTAACTTATATACAGAGTACATCATGAGAAATGCTGGGCTGGATGAAGCACAAGCTGGAATCAAGATTTCTGGGAGAAATATCAATAACCTCAGATAAGCAGATGACACCACCCTTAGCAGAAAGTGAAGAAGAACTAAAGAGCTTCTTGATGAAATTGAAAGAGGAGAGTGAAAAAGTTGGCTTAAAGCTCAACATTCAGAAAACTAAGATCATGGCATCCGGTCCCAAGACTTCATGGCAAATAGATGGAGAAACAGTGGAAACAGTGGCAGACTTTATTTTTTGGGAGCTCCAAAATCACTGCAGATGGTGACTGCAGCCAGGAAATTAAAAGACGCTTACTCCTTGGAAGAAAAGTTATGACCAACCTAGGTAGCATATTGAAAAGCAGAGACATTACTTTGCCAACAGAGGTCCATCTAGTCAAGGGTATGGTTTTTTCAGTAGTCATGTATGGATGTGAGAGTTGGACTATAAAGAAAGCTGAGCACCGAAGAATTGATGCTTTTGAACTGTGGTGTTGGAGAAGGCTCTTGATTGTCCTTTGGATTGCAAGGACATGCACCTAATCCATCCTAATGGAGATCAGTCCTGAGTGTTCGTTCATTGGAAGGACTGATGCTGAAGCTGAAACTCTAGTACTTTGGCCACCTGATGTGAAGAGCTGACTCATTGGAAAAGACCTTGATTCTGGGAAAGACTGAAGGCGAGAGGAGAAGGGGACGACAGAGGATGAGATGGTTGGATGGTATCACCAACTCAATGGACAACAGTTTGAGTAAACTCTGGGAGTTGATGATGGACAGTGAGGCCTGGCATGCTGCAGTCCATGGGATCACAAAAAGTCGGACATGACTGAGTGACCGAACTGAACTGAACTAGTGGTTCAATTGGTAAAGAATCTGCCTGCAATGGAGGAGATCCAGGTTCAACCTCCAGGTCGGGAAGATCAATTTAGGGAGAATGGATTACAGAGGGCAATAGAAGTGGGAAAATGAGTTCATAGATCATTGTAGCCGCCTAAGTAAGAGATGAAGGCACCTTGCTGGAGCCTGGTGATGGTGGAGATGGAGAGAAGTGAGTGATGGATTTTGTGTCTGAGGTGACACTGACAGAACAGGCTGGTGGCGAGGATGGTGCTCAGGTGAAACCATGGCTGCCAGTTGACATGACAGAACCACTGACAGTTTGTTTCAAAATCCAAGTTCCTCAAAGCCAGTCTTCGTATAAACTTATGAAGAACCACAAGGATGCCTATGGGCCATCAGTGGGATGCAGTATGTCTCATTTTTGCAGTTGAGCTCTCCAAAGAAATTAAAAATTTTCTTATCTCTTTGTGGCCTCAATATCCCTTGATTTTGTTGCACAGTCCTCTTCCCAAGGTTTCTCTATGTCACATTTATCTTCATTGCTTTGCTGAAAAGACACAGCAGTAATTTTATTTTTAATGTTATAAATGACCTCTGTGTGCATTTACCATTAATCTCCCTGAAGAGTGATGACATTTAACCAATCTGCACCATAGCTCACTATAAACTATGTCATTTTCTCCTCTTGCTTGTTCAGTAAACAATGAACAATCCCGGTTGCACCTTGGAGAATTAATACTAATCATTAACAAATCACAGCTACAACTGAGCACCCTGGAGGGACTATGCAGAGTATGCAGTGGAGAAGGCTGCATGGAATGAAGAGTGAAGGCGAGCCGGGATCATTGAGACTGGAGGAACAGAGACAGGAGTGCTGATTATGGGGAGTGGCCCTATGAGGCACCTCCACGGAAGGAAGTCGGGTAGACTTGGCTTCCTGAAGACAGATGGGAGGTCATCTTGCCTCTATTCCATCTATGGAAGCCATGGTATGAAGGATGACTGCTTGAAGAGACAAGGTAGTCTTGAGTGCTGATGCAGAAATCAATCACAGTGAGATTAACAACCACCCTCACTGTTTACTGGGTGCTTAGCTTTTTCTAGGGACTATATTACAGGCTTTATATGCGGTGATTTATTTAGACCTTATAGCAACTCTATGATAGTTATTAGCTCCATTTCACTGAGAAGGAAACTGGGACCCACAGTCACGGAGACATATGTTAAGTCTACCTGACTCTGAATGAAGCCCACGCTCTTAATCAAGATGCTAGACCCACCAGGTGGAAAAGACCTTGTTAGAAGCCCAGGGATAAACAAGGGGGAGGCTGGTGAACTGCAAATCAGTGGAGTGCCAGACAGAAAATGAGCAGCAGTCTGGAGAGAGAGAGAGAGAGACCCTGGTCTTGGGAATGTGGAAGGATGGAGAGTGAGACTGCTTGGAGCTCTGGACTGGATTCTAGCCCCTCAAATGTTGGTAAAATATTTTTAGGGGTGTGATGCACCAGGTAGGGGCTAAGGCAGGGTCCAGACAAAGGGGAACAAGATTGGACTTGAATATCAGAATTCATAGTTTATCCCCTGGGCTGGGCAAAAATCCCATCTCTATCAGAGCCTGTTGGGATCAAAGGAGATAGTTACAGAAAAGTACTTGGTAAACCACTGTGCTAGCAAATGATTCAAGTTTTATATTTATTATTACCTGACATTCATATAGGCTCTCACCAAAGTCTCAAGAGGCTCACTCCTCTTCTCTCTTGTCTTTATGAAATGTTACCTTCTCAGTGAGAAGCTAACCTGGTGATCTTGTGTAAACTTTCTCCCCTGACACCACCCTAGACATTTCCTGTCTCCCTTCCTTGCTGTATTGCTTCTCCTACGACGGGCAATGTGCACTTTCCCTATTAGTTTTGTTGATAGTCTTTCTCCTCCACTAGCATTACAGGGATGGAGAGCTTAGTTTGTGTTTTCACTGCTGAATTCCCAGTTCCTTGAACAGTGCTCGGCATAGAGTGGGCTCTCAATATGTCTGTTAAAAGAATAGGTACATATGCTCTGTAAAATTTTTTAAATTTATTTTAATTGGTGGCTAATTACAATATTGTGCTGGTTTTTTGTCATACATTGACATGAATCAATTAGGGTGGGGAGGGAGGTGGGAGAGGCGTTCAGGATGGGGGGACACATGTACACATATGCTCTTTAATAAGTAATTTTGGGCAATGGTTTCAGAAGCAGGATTTATGTTTTATTCATGATTTAAAACTGGTAGTTCTGAGAAAAGGCATTTCACTGAGGAGAACTTCATGTAGTCCCAACTCCCATGGCTACATGTGTACATAGCTGGGATTTGTCCATATAAAAACCAAATCATGTAAGAGGCTTACTGTGGTGAATGAGGCCGTCTCTGTCTAAAGACCTTGCTCAGTGCTGCCAACCCAATTCAGGATGATGGCTGCATACTCATGTGTACAATGAAGCACTAACTGGGGAAGCGGGGGTGTTGATGAAGCTGCAACAGGCACGGGCTGCTGGGACCTTGCCACACATGGAGGGAGGAAAGAAGTGCTGGCCCATTCACAGTAAGCAGTGAGAGGCTGAGAGCCTGTCAGAAAGTATTTCTATTCCAGGCTCAAAGCTAAGAGGGAGGCTGGGACCAGGCCCCAAGTTATGAATGTTCAGTGGATGGGCTCCTTCTAGTTGGAGTCAAGATGAAGTAAAGCTTTCTGGGAGGAAATGTGAAGAGCTTCTGGGTTACTCAGTTTGATAGGCAAAGAAATCTGGAAAGCGGGGAGTCTTCTATGAAAAGATCAATGTCACTTGCTTTGGCTAGGAGTCAAGAATCTCTACATTTTTTTGTTTTTAATTCTTTTCTAAGACTCTTACATTGGGGTCTGACCTTCTTAGAACCACAAAATTGAGAGGAATCTAGTGAAATAGGAAAGGTGGATGACGGGGAAGAAGGTTACAAAAAATAATATGAAGACATGATATTCAATGGGTACCTACTATGCACCAGCCATTGTGTGTGTGTGTGTGTGTGTGTGTGTATTATCATTCACTTGATTTTTTGAATGGACATAACTGAAATATATAAGAAGATAAGTGATTTAGAATGGTTACTATAAAAAATGGAAGATAGCAAGTGTTGATAGGCTGTAGAGAAGAAATTGGAAAGCTGTGCACGGTTGGTAGGAATGTAAAATGTGTAGTTGATATGGAAAACAGTATGGTTGTTCCTCAAAAGATTAAACATATAATTACCATGTGATTCAGATATTCACATCTGGGTATATATCCAAAATAACTGAAAGCAAGGTTTGGAAGATGTACTCATATATACACGTTTGCTGCTGCTGCTGCTAAGTCGCTTCAGTCGTGTCCGACTCTGTGCGACCCCACAGACGGCAGCCCACCAGGCTCCCCCGTCCCTGGGATTCTCCAGGCAAGAACACCGGAGTGGGTTGCCATTTCCTTCTCCAATGCATGAAAGTGAAAAGTGAAAGTGAAGTCACTCATTCGTGTTCGACTCTTAGCGACACCATGGACTGCAGCCTACCAGGCTCCTCCGTCCATGGGATTTTCCAGGCATGGCAGTGTTATTCACAATAGCCAGAAGATGAAAGCAGCCCAAATGTTTATCAACAGATGAATGGATTAATCAAATGTGGTATGTACAAGCAATAGAATATTATTCAACCTGAAAAAGGAAGGCAATTCCAACCCATGCTACAACATGGATGAAGCCTAAGGACATTACACTAAGTGAAACAAGTCAGTCACAAAAAGACAAATACTGTATGATTCCAGTTATATGAGGTACCTAGAGTAGCCAGATCCATAGAAATTCAAATTCCACAAATAGAATACTGGTTTCCAGGGGATGGTGAGAGGGGGAGAATGGGGAATTATTGCTTCATGGGTACAGAGTTTCAATTTTGCAATATGAAAAAGGATGAAAAGGTTCTGATAATTGGTTGCACAACCTGAATATTTTTAACACTACTGAACTGTACACTTACAAAGGGTTTCATGTTATATGTTATTTTACCACAATTAAAAAAAAGCAGAAGATGATTATGCTGGCCTTCCCACGTATGATTATCAGCCTATTGATTATGCCAGCCTTGAAAATAAGCCCTAATTAATGGCAGGATGGCAGGGCAAGAAGACATCAGTATGGCCTCATGAGAAAAACCCATTGCAGTGGCTCTCTGAGGAGTTTAGGTTTTTCTTCTTTCCTCTTTTTAAAATCCCCTTCCGTTTGGCTTCCAGTGGAATATGCTGGTGTGTGAGGCAGTGGATACAGCAAGAATACACTGGCCTGGCAGGCAGGAGGTCTCAGGTCTGCCTGTTGCTGCCATGCTCTAGCCGAGTGATGCTGGACAAGGTCTGTGCCCTCGTGGTCTCAGAGTTTACTAATCTGTGAAGTGATGGGGCTGAACCAGGTGAGCTGTAGGGGGTTCCCTCCCCACTACCGTGGATCAAGGTCTTAGCCAACAACAGGGAATAGCAGAGAAGAGTTCGATATGTAAGAGGAGGGTGCAAGTTCGGGGGAGCAGGGGCCCTGGAAATAGTGACATATGTGAATGACAACTTGGAAAGCCTGTGGGGAGACTCCCAGGTCAGCTGGAGTCCTCTCAACCTGCACTCTTGCTATTAAATGTGAGGCCTGTCATATGGAGGGCTGCTGCAGGCCCAGCAGGTTCCCAGGCACAGGGGGCTCCATTTCCACTTTTATGAGTATTTCCTGAACACTCAGGAGGTTTCTGCCAGGTACTATAAGTTTGAGAGGGAAGTTGCTACCTAACAGAGTTTACAATTTTGTTTCAAGAAAATAGGTGAGAAAAGAAATGAGATTTGAAGGAAGAGATCTGTGAGGACACCTATAGGACTGTTCATGCCCACAGGTCTCAGGCAGACCTGCCAAGTCGCAGGGGCACAGACACAAGTGTCCTCTCTCAGCTCAGGGAGGGTCCAGAGAAACAGCTCTGCTAGGGAACTCCTCAGAGTACAAGGACAACCCATTTTAGATGGACCCGATGGAAAGCCCATTTAAATTGTGTGACTGTCCTCAATCTCCACTGGTTTCTGTAATTTGCCAAGCATGTGGTCTGGAGACAGATGGACCAAATTTGTAGTTTTGGAGACAGATGGACCAAATTTGTAGTTTTGGAGACAGATGGACCAAATTTGAATTCTGACTTCACCATGTGGTCTTGTACAAAGTACTCTATTGTCTTGAGCTTCGGCATTCATCTTGCAGGGTTATTTCAAGGTTTAGAAATACTATAAGTAAACGCCAGTGCCTGGTACATAGTAGGTGTTCAATAAATAGTAGATGATGCAAAAAACAGTCTACCCTCTTAAGGCCATCCTGTATGTTGGGACAAGTGAAAGTGAAAGTGTTAGTTGCCCAGTCATGTCCAATTCTTTGTGACCCCATGGACTGTAGCCCACCAGGTTCCTCTGTCTGTGGGATTCTCCAGGCAAGAATACTGGAGTGGGTTGCCATTTCCTTCTCCAGGGGATTTTCCTGACCCAGTGATCGAACTCAGGTCTCCCACATTGCAGGCAGATTCTATACTGTCTGAAGCCAGTAAGCACCAGGGAAGCCCCATGTTGGGGCAAATATGTGGACAAATAGTTACCATCATGATTGTCATCATCTGATAAGAGATAAAATATGTATACTGTGACAGTTTTAAAACTAGTCTGTAAATTCTTTAAGAATCCTCTTGAGAGGGTTCTTGGGAGGTGGGGATGTCGGTTTTCTCTTCTTGAACCCGGGCAGGTTTGTGACTGCTTGGACTAACTGCGTATGGTAGAAGCCACCACGTGATTTTTGAGGCTAGATTACTTGCTCATGGATACATCTGGCCTTGGAGCTTCCGCATAAGAAGATGGACTCCTCCAAGACTACCAGGCTGGAGAGGTCACGTGTAGGCACTCAGAGGACAGTCCCAGCAGAGCCCAGCCTCCCTGCCATCTTGGCCAACATAGCAGGCATGCAGCAAAGCTGTCCTGGATCCTGCACATCAGTCCATCTGCCAGCTGAATGCCATTGCGGACCTCTATCAATGCTGTCCCATGCCATGCTAAGTTGCATCCGACTCTTTGTGACCTTATGGACTGTAGCCTGCCAGTTTCCTCTGTCCATGGGATTCTCCAGGCAGGAATACTGGAGTGGGTTTCCGTGCCCTCTTCCAGGGGATGTTTCTTATCCAAGGATCGAGCCCACATTTCCTGTGGCTCCTGAATTGTAGGCAGATTCTTAACCTCTGAGCCACCGGGGAAGCTCCTATCAATGCTATCCGGTACCAAAAATATTACCTAGCTGAGCCCTGCATGAATTCTTGTCCCACAAAACTGTGAGGTATAATAGTTGTTGTGTTAAGCGGCCGTACTCCGGAGTATTTGCTACCAGGAATAACTGAACATATGAATGACAGACACACGGAGGAGAGGAGTCTGATTATGGGGTAAAGGGAGGCTTTAGAAAGATGTGACACTTGAATTGTCCTCAGAGAATGGCTGGGGGTTCATCAAATAAGGAGAAAGGACAAGGGAACCCCAGGAAGAGGACAGCATGCTCAGGGAACAGCAGGTTGTTCTGGGTGACCCCAAGTATGAGCTGGGGGTTTGGGACAAGCTGGAAAAACAAGCCAGAAGCAATTCATGAAAAATCAGAGTTCAGACCTTATATGCATTATCTTGTTCAGACCATACGGCAACTATATGAAGTGTTTGTTATCTACATTTTACTGAAAGCAAACTGCAATCCAAACATTAGTATAGTGCATCTGAAGGTCATAGAGGATTGGCAGAGCCAGAATTTTAACAGGTCTGACTGACTCTGAAGCCCAGACCCTTAATCAATATGGTAGACCCACTAGGGTGGAAAAGGCCATTTTATTTATTTATTTATTTATTTTAAGGTTTTAATTATTTATTTTATTTTAGTTTTAAACTTTACAATATTGTATTAGTTTTGCCAAATATCAAAATGAATCCGCCACAGGTATACATATGTTCCCCATCCTGAACCCTCCTCCCTCCTCCCTCCCCATACCCTCCCTCTGGGTCGTCCCAGTGCACCAGCCCTAAGCGTCCAGTATCGTGCATCGAACCTGGACTGGCGACTCGTTTCATACATGATATTATACATGTTTCAATGCCATTCTCCCAAATCTTCCCACCCTCTCCCTCTCCCACAGAGTCCATAAGACTGTTCTATACATCAGTGTCTCTTTTGCTGTCTCATACACAGGGTTATTGTTACCATCTTTCTAAATTCCATATATATGCATTAGTATACCGTATTGGTGTTTTTCCTTCTGGCTTACTTCACTCTGTATAATAGGCTCCAGTTTCATCCACCTCATTAGAACTGATTCAAATGTATTCTTTTTAATGGCTGAGTAATACTCCATTGTGTATATGTACCACAGCTTTCTTATCCATTCATCTGCTGATGGACATCTAGGTTGCTTCCATGTCCTGCCTATTATAAACAGTGCTGTGATGAACATTGGGGTACACGTGTCTCTTTCCCTTCTGGTTTCCTCAGTGTGTATGCCCAGCAGTAGGATTGCTGGATCATAAGGCAGTTTTATTTCCAGTTTTTTAAGGAATCTCCACACTGTTCTTCATAGTGGCTGTACTAGTTTGCATTCCCACCAACAGTGTAAGAGGGTTCCCTTTTCTCCACACCCTCTCCAACATTTATTGCTTGTAGACTTTTGGATCGCAGCCATTCTGACCGGCATGAAATGGTACCTCATAGTGGTTTTGATTTGCATTTCTCTGATAATGAGTGATGTTGAGCATCTTTTCATATGTTTGTTAGC
Source organism: Bos mutus (assembly GCF_027580195.1). Lineage (NCBI taxonomy): Eukaryota > Metazoa > Chordata > Mammalia > Artiodactyla > Bovidae > Bos > Bos mutus. The sequence goes on from NC_091627.1 coordinate 36,251,787, forward strand.
CATCTGTATGTCTTCTTTGGAGAAATGTCTATTTAGTTCTTTGGCCCATTTTTTGATTGGGTCATTTATTTTTCTGGAGTTGAGGTGCAGGAGTTGCTTGTATATTTTTGAGATGAGTTGTTTGTCAGTTGCTTCATTTGCTATTATTTTCTCCCATTCTGAAGGCTGCCTGGAAAAGGCCATTTTAGAAGTCTCAGGAATAAACATGAGGGAGTGCAAGACCAGAGATGACAAGGAATATCTAAAACACTTTCAGAAGGTACAGGATCAGATTAGAGAAGGAGATAGGTCTAGGACTATGTCCTACAGGGTGTGGAGGAAGGCGTGGGGTGGGGTCAGGGGGGTGCAGAGATGGTGGTGACCAGAGGGCCATCACAGGAGTCTGGGAGACCCAGGGAAAGACAGGGCTGTGGGGTGGAGAGGAGGGGCTGGTGAGAACTCTTTCAGAGGTAGAGTTGTCAGGATAGGATTGTGGAAAGATGAAGGAAGAGGAACAAGATGCCACTGAGGCTTAAGCATCCGGGCACCTCAGTTCAGTTCAGTCCAGTCGCTCAGTCGTGTCTGACTCTTTGCGACCCCATGGACTGCAGCATGCCAGGCCTCCCTGTCCATCACTGTCTCCCAGAGTTTGCTCAAACTCAGGTCCATTGAGTCAGTGGTGCCATCCAATTATCTAATTCTCTGTTGCCCACTTCTCCTCTTGCTCTCAATCATTCCCAGTATCAGGGTCTTTTCCACTGAGCCAATTCTTTGCATCAGGTGGCCAAAGTATTGGAGTTTCAGCTTCAACATCAGTCCTTCCAATGAATATTCAGGACTGATTTCCTTTAGGATGCACTGGTTGGATCTCCTTGTTGTCCAAGGGACTCTCAAGAGTCTTCTTCAACACCACAGTTCAAAAGCATCGATTCTTCAGCGCTCAGCTTTCTTTATAGTCCAACTCTCACATCCATACATGACTACTGGAAAAACCAAAGCTTTGACTAGATGGACCTTTGTTGGCAAAGTGGACCTTTATCTGCAAAGGCTGATGAGAGGAACAGGTTTTGCTGGCTGGGACAGCACCGAGGGACAGTGAGCTGGATGACCTGCACCCCTTCTTCTTGCAGGGCCTCCAAGGCCTCCCGGGGTGGTTGCTGTGGCATTGGGGCCCTGGGCAGGGTTACCTCAGGGAGCTTGGGGAATGCAAGAGGACAGCAAATGTGGCTCAGCAGAGGATGTGCAGGAGGTGAGTGAGCATTCTGGGAAGGCAGGGCTCTAAAGGGGCCAGCACAGGGGTCCTGTGGGTGGACACACACCTTGGCTCTCTCTCCTCTGGGGAGAGAGCCTTGGTGACCCAGCTGGCACTGGTTCCTGCTAACTCGGCTTCCCCATCACAAGCTCCTCCCAGCTGCCACCCTGCCCCAGCTCCCTGTCACGACAGGTGGTCCAGATGGCTGCACAGGCCCTCCCTACCCCACAGCCACCACAGTGGTTTATGTGTTGTGGATTCTTAGTGAAGCTAAGACTGGCCAGAAGATGTAGGGGTGCCTTGCCCCTCTCCTCCTCTGCTCCAAGGGTCTATTTCTTCTTCTTCACCACCTGCACACGTGCCAGCAGTTCGTGTAGCCCACCAGCCCTAGTGTGACTCAGTCATGGTATCTGGGGAGAGGTGGGCAGTCACATCATGGCTTTGGCCCTGCTCCCACTGGTGAGAGATGTGGTGGAGAAGACACAAGGGTTTCTCCTTGTGGGTCCCAACCTTCTCAGCTGCTGCCACTCTCTCCTGCCTTCAAGCACAATGAGCGGAGGGAGAGAAGGCTCTGGAGGTAGCAGACCACATTCAAGCCCAACTCAGCCACTTACTCTCTGAGTGACCTTGAGTGGGCCAACTTCTCTGAGCCTCAGCTTCTTCCTGTTCTTTAAAATTAGAAAAAAATCTCCATTTTTTCTTTTCTTTTCTTTTTTTTCCAGGGTAATTGATTAAGCAGCATTTAGCAGAGCAGTCAGAGAGAGGCTGGCCCTCCCATCTGGGACTCCATCTTCCCAATGAGGTGAATGGGTAAGGAGCTCTGTTCTGAGCTCGGACTGGTGGTCACTGGTCTGCCTTGTCAGCCGAGCACTTTTGGGTAGACAAGAGCCCCTCTTCCCTTGCTGGGCACACACCTGCCTCTTGATGGACGATTTGAGGCCCTGGCTTCAGAGGGGGCTGCTCTGTGCTGGCTTCCTCTCGTGGCTCTCAGTTGAAATGCTTGGCACCACCAAGGGGAGAGGGCAGGTGCCAGGTGGGAGGAGGATGCTGGCTCAGATCACAGGTCTGCAAACTCTGTGGTCTGATCCTGGAATGTGGAGCAGCATCTTTGCCTATTGCAGGCTCCAGGCTGAGGACCAACACCATCAGTGTTGATGACTGGGACTCATCCAAGTTGTTAATAGGACCAGTTCTGCTGGCTCGAGATGTCTTATGTCTAAAGTAGATTCAAGCAAAGAGAAGACTCTTCAGGATCATGCCTGAGTACTGACATCTTTAGGCTGAGCAGACTACTTCCTGCAACGGTCATGTCAAACTTCTGAGGCCTCCTGCCAACTGAAGGTAGAAGCGGGGAGGGGGGTGGGAGTAGTAGGTGTGGTGGGGTGGGACTTATTCAGGACGTTTAACTTCTACCAAGACTCTGGTGCTGGAGACCTCTGTGTGAATCACTTTGAGTCTGATGTATGGCAAAATCAATACAATATTGTAAAGTAATTAGCCTCCAATTAAAATAAATAAATTTATATTAAAAAAAGGAAATGAAGGTAAATACCACTAGCCAGAACTTCTTATAAAGTGGCACTTTACTGAAAGCAAAGTTACTGTCTTCAGTGAGAATAAAGAAGCTCAAGTCCTTGAAGATAACAGAAGAAAAGTTCTACTGCTTCTGTGTTGTTCAAAAAAGGATTTAAAGTGAGCAATTACTTGCAATAAAAGCACATAAATCAATAAATCAGGGTGATCTAAGGTAATATTTTAGTACAAATGTGCCATAAGATTTCTACATGATAACTAAAATTTGGCTGAAGTATGTTTCTGTGTTCTCTAGTGGCCAAAGCAAAAAGGGAAACAGGATCAATTATAAGAGTTCTTAGGAGAATGCTTTTTCTGACACTGAGCTCTAACAGAAGTAGTTTCCTAGTCCTCTTAAGTGCTACAGTTAACATCTTCACCTGCATCTGTAAAGCCAATACAACAGCATGTTCATTTAGCCATTTTTATAGTGCTATCTCTGAAGCACCTAAGTCAACTGAGGGTTAGACTAGAAAGTTGGGCTGCATCGAATTAGCAAAGATTTTAAAATAATATTTGTAACTAGCCAGGATGTAGTGAGTTAGGAACATTTATGTACCACTGGTGAGAATATGAACTGATAGAACTTTTCTAGAAATGTTTGGAAATTGGTTATAGGAATCTCAACAATTTTGTTCAGACTCTAAAACCCCATAGTTCCCCTTCTAGGAAACATCCTTGAGGAAATTGAGAGTTATACAGATATTTAGACCCAAAGACATTCACAGTGGATTATAATATCATAAAAGGAAAAACAGAGAAGCAAGAAATCCAATGATAGGGAGTGGTAATAAAAGTTGGAACACCTGTACCACACACAGAGATGTTTCTAAACACTTTTACTAATATGAGAACATTTTCATGATAAATTAACTGAACAAAAAGACAAACTCCATCTGTATCTAAGAATGTTGAAACCGCATGGCAAAACCCATTTATACACGCAAAGAGAAAAACTAGAAGGAATACATCAAATTGCTAGTCAAAGGTGCCTCTGAGCTGGAGGATTTTGAATGGTTTGAGTTTTCTTTTTCCTACCTTTCTGAATTTATGTGCTCTATAATACGCATGTATCTTCTGTAATCAGAAAAAAGGAAGTGAAGTTACCTTAAAAGAAGCATGAGAGAATCAATCCTCCCCTCTTCTGGACCAAGGCTTTCATTCTAAGGAGACTGTTCATCCTGCATTTTTATTCGAACACTTTCATCGCCATTCTCTTATTAGTTTCTCACAATCACCCCAGGAGGCAGGCAGGGTAGGGATTCCATGCGTTTTTAGAGAGGAAAACATGATACTTAGCAAGGTACTATTTGAGTGGAGTGTCTGCTTTATTTTCAGGAATCCACATCTCATCCACACCTCTGACCTTCACCCAAAAATCTGCTGGTACAGTGAGCCCTGCAGTAGGTAGGGATGGGGAGATGGACTTTACCCACAGCTGGATCACCAAGCTGTTGGCACGCCTCGGCCATGCAGTAGCATGCACGTCTCAGGGCTACTGCATGCCCAAGATGTCCATGGTGCTCCGGCAAGCTTCTAAATCACCATTTAGACCCACACTTCTGTCAGAGGCACAAATTGCTACTTTGCACTGCAGTGAATCTCACATCTGATTTCCTTTGACAGCTAAATTAACAAATCAACTGAACTCCGATACATTTTATGTCCTGTCTTCTGCCAGATTGAATGTGTTCCAGGCACAACACAGTGCAGAGGAGTTTGGATTTACTGGCTCAGGGGTAAACAGTAAACTATTCACCGCGTCCATTTCACTCACTGAACTAGGAAGCAATTCCTATGTCCATCTGTCAGCCTCTGAACTGGGAGGAGATGAATGAGTCAGAGGCAGCTGACCTGGCGAGGCAGTCCCTAAGAGCTGGTCATTCACTCTGCAACATGCTTTCCTTGCAATCAGTGGGATAATTTCACTTCTAATTTCTGCCCTGATGGTCAGACTTGTCTACACCTGCTCCCCTGACTTCCCTTGGCTGTCTTGAAGAGCAGTGACTCAGAATAATAAAGACCTTCATCTGCACAGCATTCTTCATTTTTTGAAGCTCAATAACATAAATTATTTCACTTGATCTTGTCTATAACCTTATGAGACGTTACTGTCCACCTCCATTTTAGAGATGAGGAAGCTAGTTCAAGGTCAGATAGGTTATAAGGGGTAGAGAAGGACTAGAATCATGATCTCCTGATTGCCAATCCAGTATACCTTCTAGAACATCCTAGAACCTTCTAGAATCTTCTAAGAGTACAATCGCTTACTCTATTGGAACAGAAGGGCCCTGACCATTCCTCTGAAGCTCTGATACCCTCCCTCTGCTGGAACCTGGTTTTCCAGATGGGCTTCTATGTTGGTACAGGACACAGTGACCAGGCAGTATGACATAGTAAGCCAGCCAGCTACTACTCCCTCTTCATATGTAAAATTTTTTTAAATAGCTTTAAAATACACATAAAATCACCATTTTAAGTGTACAGTTCAGCGGCATTATATACATTCACATTGTTGTCTTACCATCACCACCATCTATCCATCTCCAGAACTCTTTTTGTCTTGCAAAACTGAAATTCTGTATCCATTAAAAACTAACTCCCCATTGCCCTCTCCTTAAAGCCTCTGAAAACTACTCCTCTACTTTCTATCTCTATGAATTTGACTAGTTTAAGTACTTCATTTAAATGGAATCTCATTTAAGTGGAATCATGTAAGTGTCCTCACGGATGGACCCTACTTATTTCACATAGTATAATGTCCTCAGGGGCCATCCGTGTGTCAGAATTTCATTCTTCTTTAAGGTATTTAGCCTCATTATTCAAATAATTCACTTTATGCACATACCACAATTTGTTTATCTACTGATGGACATGGGTTGCTTCTATATTTTTGGCTACTATGAATGATGCTACTATGAATAGTGGTATACAAATACCTATTCAAATCTTGACTCTTCTTTTTTTTGAATAGAATAAGCACGTAGCCTACATTTGCTGAATCATCCTCATAATAATTTGCAGGATCTAAGACATCTCCCCTTCTTTTTTTTCTGTCAACTTTATTGAGGAATATTTTATGGATAATAAGCAACATTCATTTTGAAGTGTACAAATTGGTAAAGTATGATGACAGTGATATACACCTGTGATGCCATTGCCATAATTAAAATACAGACTCTCCGCATCACCCCTGAGCAATTCCTCACGCTCCTTCTCAGTTCATCCTTTCCCTCTGGCCCTGGGCCCTGGTTCTGTTCAGCATTCTGTCACTCTAGATTCGGTTGCATTTTAGATAAGTGGAATCAAGTAGTACAGAGTCTTTCTCCTTCTTCATTCTTGATAATGCCACTCACTGAGCTCAGAGCCCAGACGCTGGCTGTGGGGGACTGCAACGGGGGAGCTTTTGTTTGGGTTTAGTGTTTCCACATGTGGAAAGACTCATGACAAGCTTACAAGAAGCCGCTGCAATTAGCGAATGGCCAATACCAATTTCAACGATTGGTGTGGCCAGATCATTCCTTTTTTTTTTTTAACTCTGCAAAAGTCATTATGCAAGTAATTTGGAATGTGTTTTACTCATACTTTGGGACTCCACAATCCTATATCCTTACCTCAAAATATTGAGTCCCCAGAGGGTCTGGGGAGAAGAGAAAGTGACCCTATGGCATAAGGTGCTTTATATATGATAGCTTACTTGATTCTCACAGCAACCCTGCAATGTATGTTTTGCTCTCTCCCTAATCCAGATGAGAAACAATTTTCAAGGATCTAATAACTTGCCAAGGACCACTCAGTAGTTTAGCTTTAGAGTCACCTTTTGGGCTCTAAAACCTGGGCTCCTCCCCTTGCCTCCTGCCTCCTCATGGGTGGACAAGTCTCTGATGATGCAGACAGGGGATGCCAATGGATTCTCTGCCACAGACAATGCCAAGATCTTTGTTAATAATTTCTGCCACAGGCCAGTCTCAAGCTTTCCCTGACCTGCATCGTGAGTCAGATCCACATCCTTGCAGGCACTGACTTCAGCAAACCCCAGCCCTCCAAGGGTTGCTGCCTGGCAGTTTAGCACTGAACATTGTGTTCCTTCAGCCCAGGCTCTGCTGATAACACTCTGGTGAACCCAGGGCAGATTTCCTCCCATCAAAACAGCTACAAGAGCCCCCTCCACATGCCATGTGGGACTGCAGAGATAAATGAGACACAGCATGGTCTTTGGCCCTGAGGTTCCCAAGTCAGATAAGACACTTTTTCTGGGGGATGGCAGGTTCAACAAAAAGTGTACCTACTTGCTTCTGATCTCATCCTGGTTATTAATTAACCTGGAGCTACCTGTCAGAGCAGATATCCATGCTTAGCAATGAGAGGTGGGAGCAGTTCCATTAGCACTTGGAAGAAATACCAAACAGGACCAGTAAAGAGAATCATTTGGTTTGGATGGCAAGGGGTGGGGTGGGAGGGAGTGACGGGCCTGATGCTCTGAGCTGCTGAGGTCTGCCTGCAGCCAAGGTCTTGGTGCATTTCTTAGAGGGAAGAGAGGTGATTTAGGTCCAGATTCTGGGCCCCTAAGCAAAATAATTTGAGAAAATTATTAAATTTTATAATATTAAAATACATTTTATAATATTAGAATATTATAAAATAATTAATTATAAAAGAACTGGATTATGGTACCATCCACTCCTAAGATGCAGGGGCTACTTGGGACCAAGGGGGAAGGAAGGGGCAGTAATGGGGTTGTGGGGGGAGACTTTAATTCCAATCACTTTTCAGCCTCCAGCCCTGGCTGCCATGGAGCTAACCCTCCACGTCTACAGAATGCCTTCCGTGGTCACAGATGAGCTCTGCACCTGAAACTGCGAATTACTCCAAGCAAGTGGTTTTCAAATTTTAGCATCAAAATCACTCTTCTTAAAATCCCCCAAATCTTTCATTCAGTATGTCTAGGGGAGAGCCCAATAACTTGTATTTCTAATTGTACAAATTATGATGGTTCAGTTCCTCTAACCACATCTTGAGAACCTCTGCGGTAAGGGTTTGAGTACAAGGAACAGCTACGGGGCTTCTTTGCTGTGTCACCTTGGGGGCCTTCCCAGTAACTTGATATCGGCTGACAAACTGGTCCCTAAGGACTGGGGAAATTTGGGAGTGAGGAAGTCTACTCTCTTCTCTCAGAGACAACACCATCTGTGCCAGGTTGGGCATGGGTGGAAAGCATGAGCTACAGGATCCCGCCCCATCCCAGTGAGCCAGTCTCCTCATTTCTCCCAGGCTGACTTGGCATATCCACCCAGCCAGATGGTCCCCCAGGGTGGCCCATATGGGTCTGCTTAGGAGAATGAATGAAAAGTGTTTGTAAAGAGCTGGCAGCTTTCCAGAGAGGGCATCTCAGCCCAATCACTGTCATAACTAATGCTTTTCACTCATATGGTGCACTGTGGATTCTCATGGGCCTCCGCTCCCTGGGGCTTTACAACAACTTGGACAATCAGGTTGGTAGGAAATGAGGTGAGAAGGTGGCCATGTATCAGTGGTATCATTCTATGGTTGAAGAGCTGAAGCTGAGAGGTACCAATTCACAAAGCCAGTTGGTAACAGGACCAGAGATCTTCACACCCTGGTCCTTCATCTAACAGCAAGCCCTATTGGTTCATATGGTCAACGTCATGGTTTCTGAAGCACTTTGACCTGTATTATGAAATTTAATCTTTGTAATAATTCTGTAAAGTCATTATAAAACCACTATGAGGTTTGGTTCTTGTTCAGATCCCATGGAAGGAATGAGGCAGTGGGTCCTGAACTGGCCTCTGAATTTGGGCTGCCTGAGTTTGATTCTTGGCTCCACCATGTACTGGCTGTCTAATCTCACCCAGATTCAGTTTCTCATGTAATGGGGATAATAAGAGAAACTTTTGCATCGGGTCGTGGAGAAGGGCAAGTGAACCAGTGTCCATAAAGTTCTCAGCAGTGTCTGACCTAGGGTAAACCTGATGAACAGAGGTTGTATTACCATCACTCCGTCCCTGATGAAATGGGTTGCAGGGCCGTTATCTCCATAGGCTTAGAGAAGACAGTGGAATCTTGCCTTCTGTGGGGCCTGATGGGCCCTAATTACTGGAAACCAGTGGTTTCCATGGCCCACAACACAGTCTTCTCCTTCACTCTTGACCCCACTCTGACTCATGTTTTGACAACAGACCTCAGCCTGAGTTCTGGCCTCTGTTTGTGGCCTCATCCAGGGAAAATAATTTCAAACTGCTTCCTTATGATTGCTGCCTTGTAGGATAAGATTCATGGGGCCACTGGCTTAACAGTCCATTATGAATCACAGTGGGGAAATCAGAGTGCATTATGTGGGGCAATTGACATGGTGTTTACCACGGTAAAGGGCAGTGACCAAAGAGAGAGTTTCATTTATACACAAAACAATTCCACATCCACAAAGCAGGGTTCTAGCACACTGGGGCTGTTTATAACCCTCCAATGCAATAATTGGTGGCAATCTGTTCCCTGGCTGGTGATCTCTCCTTTCATTACTTCTGGTTCCTGAGGAACACCTTGCAGGTAGCATCAAGGATGCATAGAGGTTGGCCAGGTGTCAGCTCATGGAGAGGGATCAGATGATCACAGGGGGAAGGATGGAGGCATGGATTACACATTCAATGCCTGAAGATGTGGTGAAGCCTGTGGGGGTGGGGGTGAGGCTTTAGCCAGACAAGGAGAATCAGTGCCTGCAGGGTCCATGTCACCATGGCTACTGGAGACAGCTGGTCACAAGAAGTTGGCTAGGCAGTCAGGCCCACTGAGACAGGAAGACCCCACATTAGGGGTGGAGGTAGGCAGGCCCCTGGGCCCTGGAGAATGACTGAGCATCAGTAAGAACATGTCCGTTGGGCAAGGCTGACAGACTGTTGATCTCAGGGCAAAGACTTGGGCAACTGGCTTACTCTTTCCAAGCTTGCATTTCGTATCTGTAAAAGAAATAATTCCTGTCCTAAATATCCTACAGGGTTGCTGGGATCAGAATTGTCCCGTAACACAACTCCAGGGCATTGGAGGTGAAGTCTGTGTGAGCACCTGGTTGAGGTGATGAGACAGAAGTCATAAAAGAAAGTTCTTTGTGAACTTGAAATATCTGTGTAAATACAAGTGACTTCGTTCTTTTATTTAGAGTGCTGGATGAGAGTGGACAAGGGCCAGTGGGCATTTGCTGTGGCCAGAAAGAAGTCAGTAGTCCATTGGTGATCTCTGGTTCTGGTAAGGGGGTGGGGCAGGAAGGTGGACTGTGGGAAGATCACTGCGCTGAGATGTGTGTCTGGAGTCAGCTCATCCCACAGTGCTGGTTGCCACCAGCTGTGGCCTTGCTGGGTTTCAGTTGGCTACGCGGGGCCTTCATTGTTGTCTTGTGCTTCTGAGTGAGCACTGCCTGAGCACCTGCTCCAGAGCAAACTCAGCCCAGAGAGGTACCAAGAAACCAGCAGAAACCATGCATGAGGCATCTGCTCAGGGCCAGCCACAGCGCCAGTCTCTCTGCCTACACTGGATATCATGTCATCCTACTGACATGTATGAGTAGGTATTACCTTTGTTGAGTAGATGAAGAAACCCAAGCCCAGAGAAGTTACGTGACTTGTCCAAAGCCACAGAGCCAGATGTGAACTATGACTTGCCCACACCTGAGTCTAAACAACTTCTGCTATATCAGTATCTCCCAGATGTTTTCTGCACAAAATATTGGTTCTGGGAGCTACTTCTTGTGTTTCATGAAAAGGTAATTTTGTGGCAAAAAATACAAGAAGGTTACATATTCTATGTTCAAATTGGAGATTTACATTGCATTGTGGCTCAGATCGTAAAGAATCTGCCTGCAATGCAGGAGACCCAGGTTCAATCCCTGGGTTGGGAAGATCCCCTGGAGAAGGAATGACAACCCTTCCAGCATTCTTGCCTGGAGAGTCCCATGGACAGAGGACACTGGCGGGCTACAGTCCATGGGGTTGCAAAGGGTCAGACACAACTGAGCAACTAACACACACGTAGCAAATGAAAGGCTCTGAGCAGTCCTATACTAGAGGCACTGAGTTATATCTTGGCTTTTCTTGGAGTTAATATATAGAATTATTACAAATAGAAACATATTCTTTTGGGATATTATATATTCTTGTGGGGGTGAAGACCTATGAAAAAAGACCTGTATCAAAGGGGGCAGAGATTTATTACTGTTATCAGTCATGGGATGTAGATAAGGGGGCAGAGATGCTTTCAAAGGCCATGCAGGGGGCAGCGATACTCAGGGGATCCCGGGGAGCCAGTCTCCAGCTGAGGTGGACCACAAGGTCCTGAAGGAAGTGCTACAGGAGGCCACCTCAGTCTTGCTCTCCTACGTCACCCCCTGAAGTCACATGCCTGTCCAGGGGTGGTCTTGAATATGCTCAAGGGAAGGTACAGAAAACAGCATATTGGGTAGGAAAACTGAGAAGTGGACGGGTCGTGTAAGATCATGATGCTGACTACTTAATCAGCAATTAGCAAGTCAGGTCCTTCAGCTCCATCTGTAGAAGGGTGACTCCAAGGCACCGAGACTGTGGTGGGCAAGAGGAAGGGGAAGAGAGGTCAGAAGTGGTATCTTGGGGGCAGCGAGGAAAAGGGGGTAGGAAGCGGGCAGAACACAACAGTGCCTGGAGGAAGGGGTCTCTAGGAAGGGAGAAGGGTGAGAGGGGGTCAAGAGAGTGGGGGTGGATGGGCAGGGAGCACTCATTCACTGTCAGTGTTGGCACAGGGCTCACCGGCTGCTGCCTCTTGTTGCAGGACATCTGACTATGGGCACCCCTGTCTCAGAGATCACGATGCTGAACTGGAGAGAGAGTACACCTGACTGATCGCTCATCTTGCTCATGAGGAATCTGAGGCCCATAGAGGGAAGGGGCCAGTCCTGAGTCCCCTGGCACTAGGAGCTGCCTTGGCCCCCGGGCCAGCAACTTCCAGACTCTGCCTCAGCAACCTCCTTTTCCTCAGTGCACACCCCCACCAGGCCCAGCTAGGCCATGGTGGCTGAGAAGAGCTGCTGGGCTGGCCAAGGGCTGCTCCAAGGGAAGGTAATGAGCTGGGTCCCTTGTTCTTCCCTATCAATCAACTGTCAAGTTTTTAACCTTTTTTGGGTATTTACATATGCAATGACTCTAATTTCCAGGAAAGAGAGAGAGAGGGAAAACCATGATTGAAGAGCAAACTCATCTCTGGAATTTTCCAACAGAGCTTCCATTGTGCTGCCAAGTCTGGGTCTGGAACCATGCTCGCGAGTCCCCATCTCGAGAGGGCAGAGGGCAGGGCAGTTACAAGGCGCTGTCTGCACTAAAACTGCCTGTCTGCACACTGGGGAGAGGTGTTTCGTCCATTACACATTTGTGTTCAGCTATAAATGACCTGAAGGCAGAGTGCTATGGTTTCAATATTTTCTGGTGGAGGAGGTTATGGTGAAGTGAGGGGCTCATGGGAAAGTATTGAAAGCTTCCGATTAGGTTGCAATTGCCGACAATGAACCGTTTTCAACCCACAGACATCACTATTTCATATGGGTCAACCTAATGTAGACAGATGCTGCGGAGTTCTTCATAAACACTTCACAAGGAAAACATCTCCACTGCTTTTTGCCTGATTACGAGAGGGAGACTCAAAGGGAGGGAGAGGAACGGATGAATGCTGAAACTTTGAACGAAGGACAGCCATTTGGTGCCTATTTAGAGAAGAGCCTTGATTCTGAAGGGCTTCCCCTGGTAGCTCAGACGGTAAAGAATCTGTCTGCAATGCAGGAGACCTGGGTTTGATTCCTGGGTCAGGAAGATTCCCTGGAGAAGGAATGGCAACCCACTCCAGTATTCTTGCCCAGAGAATTCCATGGACAGAAGAGCCTGGCACAGTCCATGGGTCACACAGATTTGGACACGACTGAGCAACTAGCACTTGACTCTGAGATGGAGGCACTTTTTTCACTTTCAGCTCACACGTCCCACACCTTCCTCCCACTGACACTTGCACCTTTTGTGTGACCTTCAGGTGGTCTCATGTGCCAGCCACAAGATCTTTCAGAATTTTATTTCTGAGTGTACAGGGGCCACACAAAGACTAGAAACATGTCCAAGGCAGGAAGGGAGTTGCAGAGAGGCTGCTTTCTGCACCGGCTCTAAAGGAGTCTGTCTGCCTGACCTGGCCGGTTCTCTCTGTTCTGTGGGACCCCTTCCTGACCAGAACTGAAGGGTACCCCTCCACAGGCTAGCCTTCCACCTGTGATTTCGGTGGCCTTGTTTGAAAAGCTCACCTTTGATACCATCTAAGTGGCGTCTGGGCCACTCAGATGCCTTTCTTTAGAACTTGAGACTGAGGCAGTGGTGGCTGCCTACGAGGGCTCAGCTGAAGGTCCTGGGGTGGATTGGGGGCAGAGGGCTCAGCTGAAGGTCCTGGGGTGGGTTGGGGGTTGAGGGCTCAGCTGAAGGTCTTGGAGTGGGTTGGGACTAAGGTAGCCATTCTGAGCCACGTTCCAGCAAAGGTTAAGAAGCAGCTCTTTAGCAGAGCAAGGAGACAACAGCATCCCATCAGAGGTGCAGGGGACATCAGGCCAACTCTTCACCTTGCTCTTTATCCTTTCTCCTCCTCATCCCAATTTTAGACATAGAAGAACTTAAACTCAGAGGCTTTAATTATCCCTGCCTCACAGGGGCAAAGATGAGGTGCTCACACATCTGCTGTGAGGAGTAAGATGAAGAGTCACTATCTTGGTGCCTGGAGGGTTCTGGTTCCAGTCCCAGACCGTGAATACCCTTACAAAGCTCCCACTTTTCTTGGTGGTGACATGAGTGTGGGTCCAATACCCGCTCTAGCAGCTGTCTGGTTTTGGAGACCTTTATCCAATCCATGAGTGTTTTGCCTCTATTGTAATGAGTAAGGCTTAATCCTTTCTATCTATATACAGTTTTCACAGATATCATTTCACTGGATCCTACAACACTCTTGTGAAGAAGGCATGGTGGGTATCATGAGTCTCACATTCTCAGAAGGTTACCTTCTCCTAAGCTAAGTCCTCAGTTTGTAAGTTCAGGATTCCCAGCCCATCCTGGCCTGTGCTCCCTCTACACACAGACACATGCACACACACACTCACACACTGTGTCTGTTCTGGCCTGTGCTCCCCTCTACACACACACACACACACCTCTACACACACACACACACACACACACACACACACACTGCATCCTTGGCAGTCTCTGCAATGATCACAATTATGCCATGCTCTCACCCCTCCACTGAGGCTCATTGCCCAATGGGCCCTGGCAGTAATTGAATGGCTGCACTCAAAGGGAAAGCCTTTAAGCCACAGGAAGCAGTTCTGCTGATTCAATCTCATCTAATTAAGAGACACTGAACTGTCAGACATATTGCCTCTTGGATTAGGCATAAAATTAAGACCTCGAATTCTCCAAACTTTTTTTCTTCTTGCTTCATACTCTACCCATTCCGTGACGTTTGCCCAACATTAGGGGAAGCTTAGCTCCAAAGTCTGGGTTACCCTGAGGCAGAATATACAAAGCCAGGGCTAGGAGGGAACAAGATTCTCTGGGTTCCTCACTAGGCTCCTCAGAGTCCTAGGGCAAGTGGTACACTGGAGCCAATTAGTTGCCCGCATCTCTTCTCAAGTCCACATACAGTGACTTCAGGATGGTATTTTTAAAATCAGCTATGACTGAGATGGTTTATACTGCAGAAACTGGCAAATACTAACATGAGAACCCTTTCTCCCATCCCTCCAGAGAGGCAGTTGTTAAACATGCGCTGGCCCACCACTGCCCAGGGCCCCCAGGGGGACCACGGGAGTCTGAGTGGTGAGTATGGGTAGAGACTCAAGGGGCAGAACCAGAGACCTCTCAGTCCCCATGCCACCCGGGCAGCCCTCCTTTTGTCTGTTCCATGGACTGGATTGATAGCCTCTGACCTTTACTGGGCACTCACACTTGCCAGGCTCTGGGCTGAGGCTCTACAAGCATTGACCCTCTTTATCTCCTATGACCCTAAGAGTAGGTAGCATTATTAACTGCCTTTTTGCAGATGAAACAAATGAGGCCCAGAGAGGTCAAGTAACTCACTGCAGACAGCTAGTAAAGAGGGCATCAAGATTTGAATTCAGGCAGGTAGACTCTTAATCCTCCCTCTTAACCTCTATGCTATTGTTTCTCCACATTAGATTTAATTTGGGGAAAAAACTCCCAGGTTAAAAAAATGCTAGAAAATTAACATTTTCACTAAAGTATTCACTGAGGGGCCTGAGTACTCCCTTCTACCCTCCTGTACTTCGCTGCCTCTGGTTCTATATTTAGAAGAAGCTACTTGCTCAGAGCTGGCTCAATCAATAAATGATAAGTATACTTCAGAAACCCCACACTTGCTCCACTCCTCCTGTCTGATTTTGGGATGGGAGACTGAGCAGGCCCACTGGGGTGGTGGAGTCACTCAATCATACTGAGAATGACATCTAAATAAATAAAGAAAATCAAGCACACCATCTGGGCTCTGCACACAGCATGGGCTCCCATGCAGCTGCTGGGTGCTGTTTATTCTGGGCTGTCTTGGACAGGGAAGGAGGGACCTGAGTTCAGCTGAGGGTAAAGAATCTTCCAGGTTCCTGGATAGGAACTGAAACTTACTAATGCCTGAAACTTACTTACACCATTTGTAACTCCCAGCCCCTCAACTGCTCCAAGTCTACCTGTCCTCAAAAACTCCCCATTCCACCGTCAGGACTTTCACACATCCCGCCTCTGGTCAGTTTCTTAAGCAAGTCCCAGGCTATTTCCCCACAGAACTGAATGAAAAGATTTAGTCAGGCCAGGGGCTGTCACTTTGTTCTTGCATATTAGCTCTAACTAAAGTCTCAGCATCTCCTGTTCTCTGTATTAAAATTGGGATAGTGAGCTACCATGTGGGTTTATGGTGAGGAGTATGAGATAACCCATCTAAAGTGCTTAGCGCAGGGTTTGGAACCTGGCCAGGACTGAATGTGGGTCATCACTGATTAATGGTGACAGTGTGGATATTCGTGCTTTGTCTCCTCCTCACCGTCATTCTCACTGTCCTCTCTCCTGGGTCACCCTCCATGTCTCCCTGTCTGAGTTTTATCCCCGGCAAAGCCCAGTTCATACAGTTCTTCTCCAGTGGCTCTTCCAGGGAGAAGTGGTTTCTCTTTCCCTTCACACAGTATGTCACAGCACGGCTTCTAGCATCCAGGAAGATCAGATGTATTATTTCTGAAGTCTCAGCAGTCTTGACAAACTCTCATGACAGATGCCTTTGCAGTTTAGGGTCATACCATGGCCAGATTCAGATATCATTCTGTCCTGCTGGTCACAAATGAGTTCGGTGGCAACCTCCCTGGTTTCTCTGTTCCCTGGAATATTCAAGGTACCTTGTGTGATGTGCCAGGCTCTGGTTGGGATTCAACCTGACATGTCCCTTTATGTTGACAATTACCCTTTGCAGAATCTGCAGGCTGACTTAGCAGGGTTTCCTTGATGGGAGGGCAGAAAGAGCTCTCTATTTGCACACAGTGGTCAAGGGTGCATCCCCTTGATTTCTCAGATATTTAATGATATGTCATGGGCTTGGTCATACCCTGGGTCTTTAAAATACAATAACTAATAGTTATCAAATCTCCCTATGTACTAATCATTGTGCTAAACTCAGAATATGAGATATCTTATTTACTCCACTGAGGATCTCTATGGGGTGAGTACCATTATTATCAGTATTTTACAGATGGATAAGTTGAGACAAAGAGAATAAAAGGAACTGACCAAGTTCACAATGCCAGTAGATAGCAAGATGGAGACTTGAGCCCAGAATATCAGACTCCAGAACCAAAGTTCTTAACCAGTATGATACTAAGGTTGTCAGAGTATCACTGAAGTTGTGTGTGTATGTGTCATGAACAACTTCTGCAAGTGTAGGAAAAATCAAACGATAGCCTTTGTTCTTTGAATTAAGCAATGATGTATTCAGAACGTATTTTATTTTATTTATTTGGAAATCTAATTCTCTGAATGATGACTGATAGACTAATTCAATTCCTGATTTTTAATAAATGTTCTAGTCTAAGGTGAAAAGTAGAGATGAAGATCTCTTACTCAGATAAATATGTGAGCCTCATGAGGACCCTTAGGGGTTTAGCCGACCATGCAGGGCTCTTCGTCTTGTTTGTCTCCAAATAAGAACTGAAGTCTCCCAGCATTGAGCCCCCAGGAAGCAGTGTGGCTGACAGTAAATTCTTCTAAGGGCTCCGGAGGAACCATTTCAATCTCAAGTTTGCTCAAGCGACGAGAAAGTCGATTGTTCACCAGTCCCACTTGAATGTGCATTTACTCTGCCTGCGGGTGCCGGATGCCGGCCTCTCTGTACATCTCATCTGCATCTCCATAAAATAAATGGTGTGGGTGTGTGGTCTCAGAAAGAGGCAGGTACCGCCGCCCCCTCTCCTGTTGGGAGCCCCCTGGTCCTTGCTCTGTGTCCACAGCTTCCCGCATGGTGGCATTTCACTTGGTTATAACTGGTTGTCTTCTATCCTTCTTGACAATGGCACAAGCTCTGTGAGGATCCACGATTCCCTACTACACACATTCCCGGATGATTAATACATATTTGGGGGATTAATAAATAAATGGTGTCAGTACAGGACTTTTTCAACTAAGGGATGAACAATTAGAAATATTCTAAGTTTATCTAGAAGGATGATCCGGATTTAAAGAAAGCTTTTCAATTTGCCCAATAGTATCGCCACTCATACCAGCTGGAACTGGTGTCTTCCCTGGATCATCAACTCAGGGTTTGTACTGCACACAGATCCCATGCCTTGACAAGGACATTATTTAGGCTGGCCCAGTGCTCTTCTGCATCTGCATCCTAACCTCTGTCCCCTTCAAGCCCCACTGAGACTGTGTGATGTAGCTTTCCGATTGCACCCCTTCCCCACCCAGGCAGCAGGGTTCCTGGCAGGACTGGTGTCCCAGCCTTCTCATCGAGGAGCTTAGTCAGTTAGCCAAGAAATCCTATTCCCTCTTCCGTGGTGCTTTCCTGCAGTTGGGCCAAGTCATGGTGTTTCATTAGGATAATAAAAAGCGAGAAAGTCAAACTCTCAGAATGTGAAAGTCTCTCACATAATAAAAGCTGACTGGCAATTTATGGCTGTTCCACCTGAGGGTGACTTTGGGATCAATATGCTCTCTAGTTGGACTTTCAGACACTCAATTCATATAGGCTCTCTGTATCATTAGTTGGTTGCACCAGCCAGCTCACCTCCCGGAAGGTGGCCAGTGCCACCCAGCTCATCCTCAGACTGCAAATCTCATGAACAAGCCGTCTGGTTGAGTGGTCTCACCACCTTCTGCCCTCCTCTCTCCATTTCAGAGACAATTCTACCTAATACAGAATTTCTGCAGCTTGGCCCTTTGGTGATGCCTATATATTTGCAGAATTTGTCCAAATGTTTCCTCCTTGCTGTGGGGAAGATGTGCATTTCAACTCCCTTTTCATGTCCAGGGAAGTAGGTGTCCACAGCTGAAAGGCTGATTTATAAGCCACGAGTTGTGACTTTTACAGCTTAGCTCAAGGGTCCCTGGCCTCCTGCCGTCCACAACCCTTCCCAGGCAGAGTCCACACAGCCATGAGAGAGCCTTCTGGGTCAGTCTCCATTTTAGCCTGAGTGGGCTCCGTTTCCCTTCTTTCTGGATAATGGGCTGCTGGGGAGTCTGTGCGCTATCCTGAGCCGGCCAGTCAACCCTCCCCTTTCACAGGTCTAGGCTCTGGGCAGCCTACTGGCCTCTGCAGAGTAGGAAGTACAAAGGGCACACATTACCCAGAGCTTTTACACCAGGCTCACCCTACACACAGTGGGTACTTTTCTCTAAAACCATGTATTAAACCTGTTTTGTTAGTGACTTCATGTTAAGGTTCTATTCATTGGGCATCTTCCCTGTGTATAGCTCTGGTAGGTGTCAGGTGCTGCAGAAATATAGAGGTGATTCATGGATTCTTATCCTCAAAGAGTAGCAATCTTAGGGCAGATATGACAGGAGCACAAATAATAAGGAACTGTGGTAAACCATAAGTACCATAATGGTGGTAAAAATAAAAGCCCACAGGCATTTAGAAGAGGAGATGTTATTTCCAGGTTGATGAGATGAATTAATTATGCTTAATTTATGTGCTTTATGGTTGAGATCCTTGTGCATGAGGTTTATTTAAAGAGGGGTGGTAGGAAGCCTACTCGTTCTTGGTTCTTCCCAGAATAAAGTGTTTTCTCTGAATCCCTGCTCTCCACACAGCCTGTCACTGGTGGCTGGAACCAGAGAAGCTGCCAGGGGCTCGATGAGAAGCAAGGAGAAATGGAGAAGAACAGCCACATCTGAGGGGGGCTCCCGGAGGCCAAGCTGTCAGAAGTGGAGTACAAAGTCGCCCACATCCTCCTTGTTGGAGGGACTCTCTCAGGAGCCCTCAGGAAACTGATGAGCCTCCTCCAATCCATACCCTTGATTGGCAAAACAGATCCCACGCTGTTAGTGCTGGTGACAGCTTTCAGACGGGGCATAAACTAATTGTTAAAGACCCCTCAGCATTATTCACGAGGGTGGGAGAATTGGTTTTGGTATCCGGGAAAAACAGCCGTTTGGGTAATTACATTCTGTTTCCCCGAGTCTCCTCTAACGCATTAGCGGGAGACAATATTCCACATTCTAAGTCCAGAAC
Organism: Bos mutus; assembly: GCF_027580195.1. Classification (NCBI taxonomy): domain Eukaryota; kingdom Metazoa; phylum Chordata; class Mammalia; order Artiodactyla; family Bovidae; genus Bos; species Bos mutus. The sequence goes on from NC_091627.1 coordinate 36,271,375, forward strand.
CATCCCACAGAGCTGCTATTAAACAGCTGTCACCTTCCTTCCCATACTGGGCGCATTTCTCTGCAGGAAGAACGACTCCCTGTATGTGTGCGTGTCAGCAGCCTCAATCCTGGCCTGCAGGGATGTACCGCCGGCAGCGTGGGCAATGCGTCGTAGTGGGAAGAACACTGCACTCCTTGTCTAGAGACCAGTTGCTGGTTTTGGCTTACTCGTGACTTGCTGTGTGACCTTGGGTCAGTCACTTAGTTTCTCTGCTGCCTGGCTTGCTGTGAAGTAAGGAGGTGATGCCTGTGAGATCTACAGTTTGGGCTCACTGGGTGGGCCGTTCTTTAGCAGATTGGCCACATGGTCCTTGGATACTGTGGTCTATCCACTGTCAGCAACCCAGAGAGTGAAGGCTGTGGAGGCATAAGCCCCAGTTCTTATTTGTTCCTCACTGATCTAAGGCCTAAGAAGACTGGAAACAAGTTACACTAGGCTCTTCCTTTCCCTCAATTCATGGTCCATATCAGACCCCTGACCTCACTAAAGTAATGGGAAATTAGGGATAGAAGGATGGAGAAAGGACACAAAGGCTTGGGGGGTAAGACAGGAGGTGGGAAGTAGTGGGATATGGAGGAGAAACAGAGAAAGGGAGAATATGGATGGAAAGGGGTGCAGGAATGGAGGGAGGGTGAGAATTAGAAGAGTGTGGGAGAAAGAGGGACAGGCATGGAGAAGGAGGTACTGGAAGGAGGCCAAATACAGGAAAAAGGCAGAGGCTATGGGCTTCCTTGGTGACGCAGACAGTAAGGAATCTGCCTGCGTGTGGCAGACCCAGGTTCGATCCCTGGGTCAGGAAGATCCCCTGGAGAAGGAAATGGCAACCCACTCCAGTATGCTTGCCTGGAGAATCCCACCGACAGCCAGGCACAGTCCATGGGGTCGCAAAGAGTCAGACATGACTAAGTGACTAACACACACACACGGAGGTAAGTGCTGAACGTTTAAGAAATTCACTCCCTCCTTCCCGTCTTGTTTCCCTTCCTTCTTTGCTTCTGACAAACACTTATGAGGACCCCACAACCTGACACACAGTATTCTACATCAATAGTCTAGGTGCTAAAGGTGCAAACACGAGCACGACGTGGTCCTTGCGTGCAAGGAGCGCACAGTATATTGGGAGCAAGCAGCGTTTACCGTGTGGCTAGGTGTGGAAAGACTACCATAGAAGGGTGTGTACATGGCAAAAGGAGTGGGCGATTCTGTGGGCAGAGGGAGGGCCAGGGAGGCTTCAGGGAGATGGGTGGGTCTCAAGATGGGAGGAATTTCTGGGCTCTTCTACATGCAGCTTCCCCTCTATAGCCTTGCTGAATTATCTTCACACAAGCCCTGAGTTAGTCACTCTAGTTCTCATATTTCCATGACGCTGTGAAACAATTTTATCTGCATTCACTGCACTGTATTGTAATCACTTCCTTTCATGTCTGTCTTACTCACTGGGCTGAGCTCTTTAAAGCTTAGAAACTTGGCTTAATTGCTTTTATATTTATATTGCCCAGGACCTAGCATGGAGCCAGCAAACAGCAGATGTCAAAAGAAACCACCTCCTACACCCCAAACCCCCTAAAACAGTAACAAAACCACATTGACTGGAAGTATTAGGCATATATAATTTCTCTTCCAATGGTTCCCATTTACATGGGTTACCACATCCACTAACTTTCTAGCTAGTATTTCTGTCACATTGCTGACATTTTATGTGGAAAAAGGTTAAGGTGTTTCTCTGAATGCTTTCATTAACATCCACGCATTTTCCCCATCTTTCCCCCACCTCTCACTTCCCTTTCTTTTGCACGTGCCTCTTTCCCTTTCTAGGGATCCTGAGTGGAAGTGGGTGAGCCTGTTTCCCTTTCATCCTGGCTGTCTAGAGCCTTTCCCTATGAGTGTGAGGTTTCAGGGATCTCTTCTCAGGCACAGCTTGGGCTGTGTACTAACATAATGAATCGATGGCTCTGGGAATGTCTGTTTCCTGGGAACACAGACCCTACTTTGGCTTCCTCATTCCTGGGGACTTTATCCATTGCTGCTGGGCTATTTTTTGGAAAACAGCATATCCAGGGAACTGAAGGCATGACCTTTTCCATGGAGTGGTGCCTGTCTGAGCTCATACCACTCAGCCTAAAGAGGCTGGTCTCTTGACTCAGAAATCAAGTGTAGGTGGAAGTCACATGTCCTCCTCAGAAAAGCTTCACTTCCACTGGGACATGTCTGCTAGGTCTATGAGCTCCCCGAACCACTGTTACCCTGGATCTGAGACACAGGTTTGTTGCCTGTCTAGACTGTAGTTCATGTGGCCTATGTAGAGGTTACTCAGGGTATTTTGCTGAAGGAATTGTGTCTTTTAATCTTTGTACTCAATGATGGACACATTTTAAAAAGAGAAATAAATAACTTCAATTCATCATCCCTACTCTGAAAGCAGGATATTTGGAAAGCTGTACAGTTTGAGTCAACAATTCAGACTCAGTCATCTCTTCAGAAAGGTTATTATGAAATGTATGGAAGAGACCAGATTGCAACCTGTGAAAAGCATTGGGAGAATATAATACCTTAGCTGGAAACTGGGGTACTGCTGCTGTGAACTGACACCCCCACCCCTACAAGACTTCCTTCTTCCTCCCATCTTGGGAGTGAGATTATAAAACTCTCTAATGATCTCACTGAAATAAATCTAAGCCCTTAAAAATGTCATCCAACCTCACAGTCCCTCATTATTATGGGCCATAAACATATATTCAAAATGGGAAAAATCTAAATATGACTGGGTTAATGTTCTACATTCAATTGAAGACTTTCATGATGAGAGATTAATTAAAGGGAGGCTTCTATCCAGACTCCTATATCTAAGAGCTACCCCACCTCCATGGCCAACATTTGGCATTCTCAGACCTAGAACAGAAGTGCTCAGCTTGGGTAATGATCACATTGTCTCGTGGCTCTGGGAAAGGGGAATGAAGTGGTATGAAGAGCTATGGTGATTTCTCTGAGACAAAGGACAGGTGTTGACCTGGGGAAGGTTCCAGACAATGAGGTTAGCTTGCTGTGGGCCTCATGTCACTGCTTAGGAAAGCTGGAAGCCCCTAGCACACCTGCAGTAAGAAATTCTGCCAGTTCTTTCTGAAGGACACATTGTCCTTTAAAAAATAGCCAATGATCATTCCTCAGAAGTGCCCAGGTTTTCACTGTCAAGGAAACTGAAGCCTGCTGAGGGATCCTTGCCAAGCTCTTCCTTAGCAAAATGAATGAAGGAGAGATGGAGCTCAAAGCAGTGGTCAGAAGGCCTCCCAGAGGCTGGGTGAAGCTGCCCTGGTAGAGATCAAAGGTGGAACAGGGAGCCAGTGTGGGTAATAGAGTGACCCTAACATGTCGCTTGTTCTCATTAATTAATTCGTCTAGTTATTGTTCATCCATCAAACACATTTTTATTGAGGATTTATTATGCTTCATGTATCAGGCCATTGTGTGAACTGGTAGGATCCATTTTAGTGAGTAGGGGCAAGAAGGAGGAAGAAACATATAGAACTCTAAAAACAAAGAAGGAAGAGAATTTTTTGAAAATTTCCTGTGCTATTTTCTTATACAGGTTGTCTCATTGAGTCTAAGCCCATCCCTGCAGAGTTGGCATTAAAATGATTCTCATTTTATGAAGAGAAGCAGGCAATGCTTAGAGGGGCTGAGTTCGGTGAGTGCTGTGTGTGGCTCCAAAAATCTTCTTCACCATGGGGCATGGTCCTCAGAGAGTGTGCTATCTAGATGGGCAGGGACACATTCTCAGGGAAGAATCAAGAGTTTGTATACACTCTACCTCAAACAGACTAGTTATAAAAGTGAAATCACTTTCTATGAGAAGCTGTGAGCAGTAGATGCCTAAGGCTAGTTAGTGCCAAATGAGCAGTTTAAACGATGATACTGTGGGAAGTTCTCAGCCGCTGGGGGATGATGAGATGAGATGATATGAGACTTCTGATGGTTGCTGATGAATACCTTGGGCTGGGACCCACGGAATGACTATCCCTGGCTTGTTCAGAGGACAGGTTGTTGATCTGGTGGGCTGGAGTGGGATTTAGTCAGAGGTCAGTCAGATGGGAGCAGTCTGAGCATGCAGCTTGGGGCAGAGAAGAGAGAATTCAAGGTCTCTGAGCTTGATTTGACATGTTATAGGAATCTTGAGAAGGAAACAGATGAAGAAGTGCTTTCAAAAAATGAATCTGGCCATCACAGAACCCAGACTGGGTTTGCTTTAGGTTGAGATCTCTTGTCAGGGGAGATTCTGGGCTGGACCACAGAGATGCTCACACTGTACTGTGGGGCTCTGACCCTGACTCAGGGTGACAGTCCACATCCAGAAGGGATGGATGTTGGCTGCACCATCGTAGAACTTTGAAATATTTAGAGGTCTTTGTCTCCCATCAAAATAGTTGTGGAACTCTTTCCAGGGAAATCATTGAAAAGGGGGAACTGAAAGCTCTCTCTGGAGATTATTTAGCTGGAGGCACAGCTGGACAACTGGAGTCAGGATCTGTGATAATATGATATTATCATGATTGGGCTTCCCAAGTGGCACTAGTGGTAAAGAACCTGCCTGCCAATGGAGGAGACGTAAGAGACATGGGTTCAATCACTGGGCCGGGAAGATCCCCTGAAAAGAGCATGGCAACTCACTCCAGTATTCTTGCCTGGAGAATCTCATGGGCAGAGGAGCCTGGCAGAATAGTCCATAGCGTTGCAAGGAGCTGGACATGACAGCGACTTAGCATGCATTCATTATCATGATTAGGAAAATTATGATTCAAATTATGATGGTATTTTTGAACACCCTCTGAGGTTTCTTTCTCTTGAGCTTTGCAGACACTTTCCCTCACTTCCATTTAGAGAGTTGCTATTGCTTTCTCCAGGCATTGCCTTTGATGGGGGAGGCCACATACACTTGAAAATACAGATTTTCAACAGTAAGATCAGGACTTTTTCAAGAGCAAATTAGACCTTGGAGTCAAAAAATTGAGTCTTGAATACCTGGAACCAAGAATTGACAAGACTCCCAAAACATAGGCCTTACACCCCATAAATAAAAATCACAGAGTGAGATAGAACCTACAATGGTGTGGAATAGACCCCATAGACAATAAGAAAAGGAGAACAAATGATGTGGCTCTGCTAGGGCAACAAGGGTTATGCATTTCCTACCTGGGGAAAGGCTTGGCCTGGTGAGGGCATGGGACAGAGACCAGGAAGTTTGAGGATATTTGCAAACAGGAAGACCTGTGTGCCCTGGGTTAGCACCGGGCTGCTTCAGTAGGGTCAGGAGAGAGGGATGGGGCAGCTGGGAGGCTGAGGGCAGAAAGGGCCTGTGAACCCAGAGCAGCACAGGAGGGTGTCAGGAGCCTTAGTATCTCCTTTGAGGAGTCCAGAGGTGGCTAAGTGGGTGTGGACAGAGCTGGAGAGGCTTGTGGATGGAGCTGGAGTGATCCACATGGACCTGCAAGCCAGGACTCACTCCCTCAGTCACACTCAGGAGCCTGGCTCAATGACCAAAGACCAACAGGGAGTGAATGAGTGTCTTAGGGAAGGCCAGAGTACATGGTTCTTTCATTACCAACTGGCACAGGGCCTTCGCATTGTTACTGGCTCCCCAGAGGAATGGGAAGGGCAGAGGGGAGGAGTCTGAACTAGCCAAAAGGGACAGAGAAAATTCCAGTTCCGAGTTGACTCTTAGAGTTGACTTTCGATTAAGCTATTTGCCATCCACAGAGATGGGAGCCAAGTGAAGTTTAATTTGTAAGTTTTGCATATAGACTGTAAAATTTACATCCTCTATGTGATATTTAAAATCCTTTCCAATGGGCTGCTTCTCATAACCTGGTTTGGATTTTCTTCCCTGCCATAACTCTCCTCTTAGGCATGCCCTTTTCCTGGGCTGAGCATGGGCTGGTCTCTCTGAAGATACAGGCTGAGACAGAAGGTTCCAGTATGCTTATCACCCATTAATACTTTATCAGGATGCTGTGCATTCCATTTGTTTCAATTAAAACCTCTTATTGAACATCTGGTCTGTGCCAGGCTCTTGTGCTGGATGGTGAGGATCTGGCATGAGGCTCTGTGGGCAGTGGGAAACAGAAATATATAGATGCTAAAGCCAATTTCTAATCTTTCCAATGCTGAGAAGTAGTAGGAAGAGACTGAAGGAAAACAAAAATGGGATAGGACGTCAAAAGCCATGACTTGGCCACTTGGTAATTTTAGAGCCCTAACTTCTTTGGGTCCCAGTATGCTACCCTGTAAAACTGGGGATAGTGGGGGGGATTAATTTAGTTCCTTTCCGGATGCTAAATGATATCAAACTTGTGATTTTCAAAAGTGAAGAACTGTAGAGTTCACTGAAGCCGCAGAACGCAAGAGAGTTGATAGAATACAGCCACCACAAGCACCTCTGCTCTTTGATTCCTCTGTAACATCCTCAGAGCCACCTCAAAGTCCTATTTTGAGTAGATAGCATGGAGGTGAGTACATCATGGGTCAGCAACCTGTCTAGTCCTGGTGGTGTTCAGGACTCCAGAAGGGGTTTCTAGATGGTGTATACTGGAGGGTCCACTCTTGCAATAATGATAACAATAACAATAATAGTATTAATGATTTTTATTATTATGTTGGCATGGAAAATCCGGAATTTAAGCTCATGCTATGGGTGTGTTTGTCTGCCTATACTTACAAAGTAGAAGGTCCACCTAAATGACTAAGGGGACATCTGAAATCATCTGCAATGTTGATACATTTGCCTTGTTTACACTTTCCAGCTGCTGATCTCAATTTTCCACTCGGCTTTGCATTCACAGACAATTTCCACACTGCTCCCTCTAGACTAATTTGTTCATTCACTCATTTAACACTCTGTGAAAACTCAAAGAGCCCCTATTGTGTTGCAGGCTTTGAACCAAGTGCCAGGGATACAGAGATGAGGTGGAAGGCTTGCAACTTAGCAGGAGGGGAAAATGGACAGAGCTCATAGCACATGAATGGAGTTGTCTGCATTGGAACCAAAGGCTGGGGTGGGGTATGGAAGGAGGAGTTATACACCTGACAAAAGAGCCCACAATAGTGACTGTGACTGTGTGGCTCCTTTTCTATTTTTTGTCTCTGAAAAGCAACAACCAACAATTAGAGACTGGGGGACCTCATATGTCATCGGAGCCTCTGATGACGTTGTACCAGATAATACAGAAACATGGAAGAACAAAGAAAGATTTTTTAAAATCTAGAAAAGCCTAAAGAGTTTGGGTTCTTTAATAAGGTCTCCAGCCTTGGTTCTGGGAGGCTGGGTTTCTATTGTGGAGTCCAGTTTCGAGATGGTGGGAAGATGGGAAGCCCAACTGACGCATCTGCACATATCCCAGGTAAGGAGATCCCACCTTCCTTATCAGTGAAGATCAGAATCTTCAACTTTGGTCCAGAAAGAGAACTTCACAGTGGGGGGAGTGGCTAGATCTCAAGACTTGGCTCCCTCCCTTCCTCTTTTCTTCCCTCCTTTCCTCCCTCTTCTTTGAAGATTAGCCATTTCCCTGGAGATTCCTATAAATCACTACTACCATCTTCAATCTGGTCTCAGGAGTGACATTTAAACCCTTTAAGACCCGAGACAGTGCCCATACAAAACTCTTGGACTACAACCAAGGTAAGCTGGAATGTTCAATGTGACTCTACTGAAGACTGGGAAAGACAAGGGATAAAACTTCAGGTGTGCCCCATGAGCTTAGACTCTGTGTTTTGCTGACCCAAGAAGAGAGCTCTCCTAAACCCAGTGACGTTTCCTTCTTGGCTTCTAGTGTCTTCTCATGCAGTGAGTGCAACCTCAGCTCCAGTACCCAAGAGCTCACTCCCATTTCATTTCTTGATGCTCAGAAAAAAATACCAGATCCTTTTATCTACCTAGATCCTTGCCTTTGCCATGTGATCAACACCAGGAAAGACTTCCATCTTAGGTAAGACCTCACTCAACTAAAGATGATGATCTTGTCCCATAGGCACTCTCTAGGAGTCCCACATCCGAATGTCCCTCAAAACCTCTCCCTGTTCCTGAGCATGTTCATGCCTTCCCCCCCCTCTTTCTCTCTCTGTGTGTGTGTGTGTGTGTGTGTGTGTGTGTGTAAGAGAGAGAGCATATGCATTTCGGGTGGGTGAGGTCCTGAATGAGAGGGTGACAGGTTCATGAAGGGAAGGGAGGAAACATGGGGAAAGGGAAAAAGGAGGAGAGGAGAAAATCTCTGCTTAGAATAAGAAGGAAAAGACAGGAAGACTCTACATATGCACGCCCCAGATCCATCCCAGATCCATCCAACCTGCCTGTCTCAGCTTCTGTTCATGGGTGCAGAGCCAGAGGTCTGTGCCTGGAATGAAAGCGGAGCAGGCTCACTGATAACTGAAGTGGCCACAGTGATTCCATGGCCCGATTTTCTTCTTCTCACAAGGAAAGGAAGAGAGTTGAGATGATACTGGGTTAACAGACAAACAAAAAGATGAAGACATCCACAGCCTAGGGGAGACGGAAGGAAGAAAGGCTGAGAGTGGGGAGATGTAGGGACAGGCTGTCCACAGGATGCCCAAACAAACAACTGAGAAGGGAAATGATCTGTCTGCCTTTACTTATTTCTTATCACAGAGTAAACAAAAGGTAGGACTCTGAATGGAGTAGAAGCTTTGGCATTGCACATGCCACAGGTAAGGGATGAGAGAAAGGAATGGGAAAAGGGCCACATCAGGAGAAGGATGGCAGAGAATGGCCCGACAACAGGGCTCTAACATTACTGTACATATGTGCCGTGTGCATAACATGAGAGCACATGACAGCCAGTGAGCAAAAGTCTGTGCTTGCATACTAACAGTAAAGAAAAATATCATTCCTGAGATGGTAAGATAAGCAGAAAAACATCTCTCCTTGTAATTACCATTACAAGGAATATTTTCCATTCTTATCCATATAATGTAATTCTGGGCATTCCTCACTCTAGCTTTATATACTCGTGGGTCCAAGTTCATAGGACAGAGACTTCAGGCTACTCACAGGCTCTCCTTGACCTCTTGGGCCTGCGGCACAGGGAGCTTGCTTCATTCCCAGCCCTCACAGAGACCCAAGTGACCTTCTCCCTTCTGCTGCGCTCAGCTGTGACAGCTCATTTGCCTGCCCTGCTCTGTGCTCCTGAGCCATAAACCTACAGACAGGCTGCCTCCTAACCCCAGACTCGGGCTACCTGTCCCTGGAGCAGTGGGGAGCTCTTCAGAGTCAATGTCCTCACTATATTTACATTTCACAAACGATTGAAAAGATCAGCTTATAAAAGCAAAAAGAAAGGCGAGGCATTTAACCTCTCTGGGCCTTTTAAGACAACAGACTTATTATGTTCATATGAATTTCCTGGAAGAAGCCTCTAATTAAAGCTTATTGCCTCTCAGCTGCCATTGGCTGGCAATGTGGCTCGTCCTTCCTGTTCGTTAGAATAGAAGGGCATCCCAGTGTGGTTGTAGCCTCACAGAGCCCGTGCCCACCTTCCGGCCCACTCCCCTAGTGAGCTCCGGAATATCCCAGTGCCGCCATGATGACCCCATTGCCCCCTGAGTGGGAGCTGGGGTCCAGATAGGATATTACACCCGTGTTCTTAAAGGAAATGGTAAGACCCTGCTGTACCAGCTGCATGAATGATTAATGAAGGGTAATAGTTAATGTTCGTTAAGTGTTTTCTAGATACAAAATTTTGGCTAAGAGCTAAATGAAGAAGCAAAAGCCAAAAGACTGCATTCACCCACATGCTGCTGAGAGAATCCCAGAATGATGGAGCTGAGAGAACGAGGGATCCCAGAGACCGTCTGTCCTGTGGTTTGCAAACTCTACACTGCAGGGCTTTCCAGGAAGCTGCAGAGCAACTAGTCTCTCAGTGTTTCTTCCCCAAACAGATCACAACAAGAAAGGCAAACTAAAGTTCCACAAAAACCATGATCACAGCATGACTTGAGGATGTAGAATGCCAAAAATGGCAAAATAACCATGAGGGAAGAGAGAAAAAGCCTCACATCCCAGCCACTTAGGCTCCAGCGTTCTGAGTCTATGCCCCCCAGCAAGCAGAGCAAATGGCTCCTTCAGCCCATACTACCCCGGAAGTTGCTGAGCCCCTGAAGTGAGGAGCCCTGTGCAGGGGTGCCAGAAGAGAGGAAGTAAAATGTCTCCCAGGTCTTCAGATAAGGTTTACAAACCCCTCCCTGTATCCTCCTTCAAACCAAACCAAACCAAACCAAACCAAACCAACTCTGAGATTAATTCTGTCCTTGAGGAAGTTTAAAAGCTCTAGGTCAATGCACAGGGGACTTTGCAGTCTAATATTTGGTTAGTTTGTCCCTGACCTGGTACCTAAATTTTAGGAACTGAGCCTTTCTGGTAGCTTAGGTAGCTCAGGGCCCTGCTGCTGGTTTCTGGTGTCAGTGGAGTTCTGCCTGCCACCCTGCCCTTCCTCCGTGGCTTGCACTGAGAGGATACCTCCCCTTTGGTACCTGCTTGACCCCAGGCCTGTCTGTACTTCCTCTGACCCATGTCCCTCTGTCCCCCTGAAATGGTGCTTCACCAACATGTCCTCTGCTGTTCTCCCAGTGGCAGAGAAGGATGAAGTCACTTCCAGAATCTGGGGGATCGCTATGAATAGAAAAGGTATTTTATTAATTGTGCACAGTTTGCACTGGAGCCCAACATATAGCCTGCTAATTTCAATAGAAAATGTCCCCCAACTCCAATCTGGAAAGACATATCATGTTGATTCTGTGGAATCAACCCCCACAACATCACTACACAAGCATCCAAGTTCGAGAAGCATTGGCCCCACTTCACCTCAAGCCACTTATTGGATCCTGGCCCCTCCCAATTTGCCTATAGCCAAATGACTTTAGCCATTTCCTGTGTGGATGACACTCTGGAGGCAGTGCAGTGAGCCTGATCTCAGACCTATTGGGCAGAGTTAACCTGTCCCTCCTCTAGCGGATGTCCTTAGACTTCACTGAGCCCCTGAGTTGTACAATTCACTATGGCTGATTTTCCTTGATGACTCATACCAACTGTTTGTGTAATAGCACAGTTAGTTAAGAGTTGCTGAGGCCATTGGCACACCACCATGACACACTCTTTGGACTTAGAGAAGAGTAGAACTAATCCTGCTTGGTTTCCCACTAGGTTCTAGGTACTGTTTTACACAGGCACACAGATGAACACGTTCAAACCCCACAGGGACCCTGGGGCAGGTACCATCCACGGTCTGTGTTTCACACATGAATGATCTAGGACTGCAGGATATAATGGACACGTGGCACCCAAACAACTCAAGACCCAAATGCATGTTTTCCTCATCCAAGTCCTATCCTCCTTCCACTATTCAGTATTGGGTGTCCATTCTTTCTGTTGCATCTTTTTGTTCATTTCACCTGTTATGGCCTCTATCAAAGAATGAAAGAAACAGGAGGCGAGGTTGGAATATATGAATTTTGCTGTCAGCTCTTTCAGGAAGATGAAATGGGGGTGGGAGAGGTAGTGGATTGAAACCAATGTTCAAACTGACACTCCTCTTATTATCTCCGGAATTAATTTATCTGGGTCCACCCTGTTTGCCTCACAGCTCCAGGGCCAGGTTTTACGGAATGGCTACAGAGGAACCTTAGAGATGCAAAAAGGGAACACAGTTTCACCAAGCCCCTCATTCATCACCATCTGGAGCAGTAGTCTCATTAATAACTGGGGCTTAATCCTCCAAATTCAAAGAGACTCCCATTACCCAAAACAATAATTTTTTTAATTACCCAAGCAGAATGGCAATCGCATATTGAATACTAAGAATGACTTAAACTAATAAATACTTTTGGAAGTTCCTTGAACATTTTAATGAATTAAAAATTATGAAATATTTATAAGCAGTAACAACACCATTTAGTACCATTAATAAAATAAATACATTAGTCAGAGAATGGAATTCATTGCTATTTTACTACTAGACATTGATGTCAATGACTGAATATTGCTCCAAATTACTTGTAAAATAGACCAATTATTTTAGTGTGATTAATCTTTTCAATTATTTCTTTTATGTAGTTGTAATTTGAAAGTAATTTTCTTTTGGGAGTACAATGACCTCAGCACACTGGTTCCTTATTTATTTATATTTTAAAACCTTTTGTGTCTGCCCCCATTTCCAGGTGATTTTTCAATGGTCGAATGTTTAAAACAGTCACCCAAGCAATCATTCTTGTTCCTAGGCACTTTGTGGGGGCATTTCTAATTGGCTTTATTAGTGATTATGAGTAAGCCATTCCAGAATATAAAAGTCTCTGCCAACAGCAGCTATGCATCAGAAGGGAAAGGAGGGGCAGACAAAGTTCTTTCCTGGTTCCACCAGCTGGGGCCTGGCTGTTTTAGATTGCACACTTAGTTGGCTTGAGGAGGCAATGTGATAGTCGGGTCAATGTACTTTTAGGGTCTTCCCTGGACTTCAGCCATCCCATGGGATTAAATGGTCCTTTTCCTTTGGGGAAACTGGATTCTGTGCACTTGAGTCACAAAAGAAAAAAAAAACTGACTTTATTAAAGATAAAAGCATACAGAAGTAACTGCCTTGGAAATTAAAATGTAGATCTGGGTTATCAGGATCTCTGTTGGAAATGGGGTTTTAGAGGTATATGCTGAAATGTCTATGGATAAGATAATATAATGTCTGGGATTTAGGAAAAACAATCTGGGAAAGGAAGAGTGCAGTGGTGGGTTATAGCCAGCTCACACTCACTGGTAAGAGCTGATTGTTACATTTTCAGAAATCTTGCGAGCTAGCTGGTAAACATTTACTACTGAAAATTAAATTTTATAAACTGACAATTAAATAAAATAAATGATTAAAAAGATAGTATATTAAATGAAAACAAACAGCAACAACATAAATGAAAGGTGGGTAGGACCCTGCCAACATATAACACACCATGGGCTAGTCCTACAGAATTATTCAGTCCTGGTTCCTGAATGGGGACATTCAGCTCAGACGGGGGACATGGGAGAGAGAGGGAGATGGTATTCATTGTGCCAAGGACTGTGCTAGGGGTTCTACATACAATATCAGTTTTAATTTCCCAAAACCCATAATTATATATTACAGATGTTCAAGCTGGTTTTAGGAAAGGCAGACAAACCAGAGATCAAATTGCCAACATCTGCTGGATCATGGAAAAAGCAAGAGAGTTCCAGAAAAACGTCTATTTCTGCTTTATTGACTATGCCAAAGACTTTGACTGTGTGGATCACAATAAACTGTAGAAAATTCTGAAAGAGATGGGAATACCAGATCACCTGACCTGCCTCTTGAGAAACCTGTGTGTAGGTCAGGAAGCAACAGTTAGAACTGGACATGGAACAACAGACTGGTTCCAAATAGGAAAAGGAGTATGTCAAGGCTGTATATTGTCACCCTGTTTATTTAACTTCTATGCAGAGTACATCATGAGAAATGCTGGGCTGGAAGAAGCACAGGTTGGCATCAAGATTGCCGGGAGAAATATGAATAACCTCAGGTATGCAGATGACACCACCCTTATGGCAGAAAGTGAGGAGGAACTCAAAAGCCTCTTGTTGCAAGTGAAAGAGGAGAGTGAAAAAGTTGGCTTAAAGCTCAACATTCAGAAAACGAAGATCATGGCATCTGGTCCCATCACCTCATGGGAAATAGATGGGGAAACAATGTCAGACTTTATTTTTGGGGGGCTCCAAAATCACTGCAGATGGTGATTGCAGCCACGAAATTAAAAGACGCTTACTCCTTGGAAGGAAAGTTATGACCAACCTAGATAGCATATTCAAAAGCAGAGACGTTACTTTGCCAACAAAGGTCCATCTAGTCAAGGCTATGGTTTTTCCAGTGGTCATGTATGGATGTGAGAGTTGGACTGTGAAGAAAGCTGAGCGCCAAAGAATTGATGCTTTTGAACTGTGGTGTTGGAGAATGCTGGGAGCCAGCGTGAGGAAATCTGCCCATGGCAAAGGTCATGAGAAAGGAGGCTCGGCATCCGCAAAGGCGGGATCGAGCCTCAGGAGTACCCCTGGAAATTCTGGAGCATCGACCCCCAAAACCATAGTCTGCCTACTTTACTGCTTTGTGCTCTCACCTACACCTCTGACTTTATGGGGAGCTGTCCCCCACCACCTCTCTCTGAAAAAGAGTTAACTTACAGCTCTGGGCGTGACAAGAGTGTTTCAACTTACAAACTCCTTTGGAAGTCCTCTAGCCTGCCTGAACAGGTTCTTTCGGCCACATGTGATTCACAGCCTCCCAACCATGAGAGGCATGAGATGTTCTAAACTGTCTAAATAAAGATTCCTTTGAGCAGTTAAAAGATTGATTAGAAATTGTATTGGTGAGGGGTTTTTCACTTGTTGGGCCAATGTTTGCTGCTAAGTTTCCATATCCCTTACCTACTGTGTCCCTGGGAGTGTATTGATTAATATAATTGGTGTATAGGAATGTAAGTAGTAGTTTTAATGTTTGTAACCTTGGACCCTTGAGTTAATTCTTTTCTTGTTATAGCCCACCACACCTTTGCCCTGTAGGAATGCAACTTTATCTAATGCTTTTGGAGGGTGGCACTTGACTTTAGAATAATCACCTTTAGAGAAAAATAAGTTTTCTGAAGAAAGGGTCATAAAATGTTAACAGGCCTCCTGGCCAGAAGATGATGTAAATCACCTAAACTTTTGCATATGATAAGTTTGCAGGAAGAAAGCCTGGCCTCGATTAGGATCAAGGACTGCTGTCCTTGCATGACTCTACCCCTTCCCCCATTATCCTCTATGCACAACTTAAGGTATAAAAACTACTTTGGAAAATAAAGTGCAGGCCTTGTTCACCAAAGCTTGGTCTCCCCATGTCGTTCTTTCTCTCACCTTCTGGCTGAATTCCCATCTGGAGCATGGAGGCTCGTTAAGCCTACTAATTTTGCCTGGGCTTCTAAGATCTGACCAGGGAGGCCTTAGTGTCTCCTCTCCTTCAGGAGAGCGGGAGGACACCCATGGCCTACGTAGGGACTCAAATTCCTTATCTTCGAATTTTATTGGCTTTCCACGTAAACCAAGTTATTCAGCCTCTTTTCTCCACTGAATTTTCTCACTGAGCTATCTTTATTTAACCACTCTATATATCTTTAATTCTATCGTATCCTCATAGCCGAAGCCGTCTCCCCTTCAAATCCTCTGACTCCACCGGGGCTGGACCCTGGCAGGAGAAGACTCTTGAGAGCCCCTTGGACTGCAAGGAGATCCAACCAGTCCATTCTAAAGGAGATCAGCCCTGGGTGTTCTTTGGAAGGACTGATGCTAAAGCTGAAACTCCAGAACTTTGGCCACCTCATGCGAAGAGCTGACTCATTGGAAAAGACTCTGATGCTGGGAGGGATTGGGGGCAAGAAGAAAAGGGGATGACAGAGGATGAGATGGCTGGATGGCATCACCGACTCGATGGACATGAGTTTGAGTGAACTCCTGGAGTTGATGATGGACAGGGAGGCCTGGTGTGCTGCGATTCATGGGGTCGCAAAGAGTCGGACATGACTGAGCAACTGAACTGAACTGAGTCCCACTTACTTATGAGGAAAACAAAACTCACAGATTGGAAAAAAAAAAAAAAAGAAACCTCCTCTGAGATCAAAAGGGTGGTAAATGATGGAGCTGGAATTCCACACTCATTCTGATTCCAAAGCCTGTAATCTCTCTCCTACATTGTAACAAAAAAACGTTTATTCACTACTTACTATGGGAAAAACACTGTTAGTTGGTAATTGGGATGTAGAGTTTTTTTTTTTTTAAAGACAGTCTTTAAAAAAATAGAACCTAGCATCTATTGAGCAAGACACATAAATAACTCTGGAAAGAAGTAGGCTGTTTTAAAACAGAAATATATAGAAACACAATTCTGGGCTGAGACTTCTGGGAGAAGATATATTTGAGCAGAAATCTGAAAGATGTGGCGGACTGGGAGAAGCAGATATTGGGAATGGAGGGGGCATAGCTAAAAAAAAAGCTTAAAGGTGGGAAGGCACTCAGGGAAATGTGAGTAGATCTCAGTGGCTAAATGAAATTTTAGTCATTCTAATGCCTATCTTTTAAGGAGCACAGTCCACAGGTAAAAAACAGGCAAGAAGTTTTAGAGATCGGGAGTCAAGAAGGGGAATGTTTGGTAAACGAGGTTCACCCTCCACCAGGTAGTCACAGTGAGAACTAAGTGAGGACACCAGACTGTGGCTCAGGGTCCTCTCTGGTTTTCACTTCCGAGCAATAGATCCACTACCGCATGATTGATTCAGTCCCTTGAAGAGACCAACCCAGGTGTTGGCCACCTGGATGCTGGCATCAGGTTGGCGATGCTGCAGCTCCCATCACCCACTTGGCACGTTGTTGTCATTAACATGAAGTGTTTGTTTCAATTTATTTCTGTGAATGGTCGTTTCACCATGAGAAACTGAGTGGCAGAGAGGGAGTAGCTTCCTTTTCAAAGACTTGAGGCCAGAGAAGTCAGGGAGCTCAGAGCAACATCCACAAACACACCTCCACAGCCATCTTCTCCTTTGACGCTCACGATTAACGTCAATTTGGGGTCAGCCGTTGACATATTGTTATTCCTATTTTAAATTTAAAAAAGTGTGCCAATTCTGGGGGAGACCTGATGTCTCTTTTGATCCACAGTGTTGCATTGTTTGCTGTTGTTTAGTAGCTCTGTCATGTCTCACTCTTTGTGACCCTATGGACTGTACCCTATGGACAGGCTCCTCTGTCCGTGGAATGCTCCAAACAAGCATACTGGAGTGGGTTGCCATTCCTCCTTCAGGGGATCTTCCTGACTCAGGGTTTGAAAGTGAAAGTGTTAGTTGCTCAGCTGTGTCCTACTCTTTGTGACCCCATGGACTGTAGCCCGCCAGGGTCCTCTGTCCATGGAATTCTCCAGGAAAGAATACTGGAGTGGGTTGCCATTCCCTTCTCCAAGGGATCTTCTCAATCCAGGGATCGAACCTGGGTCTCCTGCATTGTAGGCAGATTCTTTACTGTCTGAGCCAGACAGTAAAGAAGACAGAGAAGCCCAGGGGTCAAAAATGTTTCTCATGCTTGGCAGGTGGATTCTTTACCACTAGCGCCACCTGGGAAGCCTAAAGAGGTGGAAGTGAAAGAAATGAAAGTGTTAGTTGCTCAATCGTGTCTGACTCTTTGCAACCCCATGGACTGTAGCCTGCCAGGCTCCTTGGTTCATGGAATTCTCCAGGAAAGAATAGTGGGGTGGGTTGCATTCCCTTTTCCAAGGGACCTTCCCAACCATGGTATTGAACCAGTTCTCCTGCATTGCAGGCAGGTTCTTTACTGTCTGAGCCACCAAGGAAGAGGTAGAAACATGACTTAAATTCCCTGATTGCCGGTTCAGCATTCATTCTGTGTTCTTTCTGAGAAAGGTGCATTGTAACTAGTTTGGAGGAAGACATCTCTACAAATGGAGCACCTATTCAATACCTTGGGCAAACTAAATATAAGTCAGGGATGCCCTTGGGGAGCAGTGTTTGTCCTAAGTAGAATAGAGATCTTAAAGCCATAACATCAAAACTCAATCTTAAGACAGAAACAAGTTTATATCAAGGTCACTATGCATTTAGTTTAGTACCGCTCAGTAAATACCTGTCGTATGAATGGGTGAATGCACAGACGGTTGGATGAATGAGTCTGCTACACAGACAGGTTTTTGCTGGCAGTCCGAAGACAGCATTCCACAGTAATTTCACAAGCACAAACTAAGGAAGGTGCTGGGGTGCTGCTTGCTTTTGGAACAGAAAATGCCCAGTTTGGGCCAGGCTGCCAGGAGCCCATGAGGTTATCCTTCATTTTACCCAGCTGGATTTTGTATCTTACTCTAAAGGTTAATTGGTTCCACATGGCTGGCCAAATATTGGAATCTATTTGTGTAGCTTCTCTCATTTCATCTTGTCCCCTCTTGGTCTAAGGAGGATACCCTCCAGTGCCCATCACTGTCTTTGATAAAGTAAGAAGAAAGAGAAGGGAGAGAGGGCCAGGTGATGCCATGCGTGTTTTATTGGAAACAATCATACCGGCTCCATACTTAGCATCTCAAAGCCAGGACCCACAGTGACAAAAGTCTGTCTGGGGAAATGGCCCATATTCAAAGTACAATAGCCTTGGGCTTAGTCTTAATCATTTAAAGAAGGTCTGGTTAATGTAATTCCGTTTTGCTATTACATTTTAAATAAGTACAGTATAATAGGATCGAAAAGCTGGGGTTAATAGGAGAGTTAAAAATCAGACTGCCCAGCAACTCTCAAGCTGTATTTCATGAAAACCCATTTGGAAGGTTTGTCAAAGACTGTGGAACTGGTGGGCTCCTCACCGTCACTTCCTCTAGGGCAGCTGTACTTGTGTAATTTCATATCCTGGGTTTTTATATAAGACTTTGTTTGAACTAAGAGTTAAGCCTCTAAAAAATGTTTGAAGACTGTGGATCTAGTTTACATGTCCTCATTTTAGGCACAAAGAGGCTAAGATAGCTGTCATCTCCCACTCTTTCGGGACATGTGTTTTAAGGTGTCTGCAGTGGTCTGACTGCATTGTATTCCTCGGATTCCTCCCCCTTCCTGAAGTATAGAAGTCAGTGAAATCACCCTCAGCACCATGGATAGTGTGAGTGAGGCTTCTGACACCCTCTCTGAATGGATTAGAAGTAATGTGTGTGACAATGTCTTGATAGAGTAAGGGACCATGAGTGCTTCTTGGGAAAAGGTCTGTTAGTGAGCTGAATGTGGCTCTCATCTGGGAAATCTCAGTTCTGATTCTTGTAGGTTCATGAAAGAACTATGGCCACCTGCAGTAAAATGTGTTTAGGCTTACATCCTTGATTTTCATGGATGGGGGACCCACTATTGATAAGGGTGTGGTGGTCCTCTTAAACTGCCTTTGACCCGTCTGGGCAGGGAAAGGGAAATTCTGAGTTGGTTTCTTAGAAAAACTGAGAACTTGATGACAATGAGATGGAGGTAGGAAGCACATTGGACTAATCAGTAATTTAGTGTGTTAAAGTTCAAGGTAAATTTTTGAGTGTTTGTGCATTCAGTTTCCACACGGTGAGGGAGGCAGATTAGATGCTTTCTGGGGTCCTTACCAGCAGTGACCTTCCACAGGCAGCACCAGTGTGTGGTAGCTAACAGCACGGATGCTGGAGCCAGATGGCCTCCATTCCAATATCAGCTGTGAGACTCTGGGTACGTGACTGCTGTGCCTAGTGATGATAATAATAATGCATACCTCACAGTGTTGCTGGAAGGATTAATGAGTTAATATATGAATGTGCATAGGACAGGACCAGGCACATAGAAGGTGCTAGGTGGGTGTTTGCAATATGTAATTTTATGAACACACTGACTGTTTTCAAGTCCTTTTCAAGATGCTAGTCCTGCTCTTCTGACGTATTTTTCAGCAGGTTCCTCTGAACCTGAGGAGTCCCAATGAGTGTACTGCATAATCCTATGCTTTAATTGTCTGCTGAAGAAAAGTCATTATGAAAGGGTTAAGGGTTCCCTAGGAGCCTGGGCATGTAAGGGTTGATATCCCTGCCCTCAGTACTGAATACACACACCACTCTTTCAAGATGAGGGAAAAATCTCTTCCAAGTAATTTCCACTCACTGCTACTTTCTTTTGGGAGTAATAGGGTAATAGCCCAAAGCTATAAAAGCAGGAACAGCATTTGTCAATTGATTGATTAGCTGATCAGTCAACAAATATTTACATTGTGTTTCTTATATGTTTAGCATGGTGTTAACTGCACTCTGGAGAAATAAAAGCAATATAAGACAAGGTTCTGAACCTCGTTAGGGCCCCAAAATGACTAACTGAGAAATAATTATAAAATAGCTACTAAATTTAGATGCAGAGAACAAAGTCTTCCAAGAATAATTTCTTTAGCTGTGAGTGATGTTCTGGAGGGTTTGGGCCCCAAGCTGGATCTTAAATGATGAATCAGTGTTCAAAACATAAGGCCTGGGATCAAGTAGGCATTATTGGCATAGTGTAGAGAACACCAGTCTGTTAGAGGAGAGGTATGGGGAAACAGAGGGCATAATGTTGGGCAGGTACAGAAGGGCCGGATTGTAAATGACTGTGGAAATCAGGCAGAGGCACTGTGGCTTCCCAGGCAGGATTGAGAAGTGGTGAAAGCACCAAGGTCAGAGTCAAGGTGGTCCTGATGTTAATCCCAGCTCTACCATCAACCAGCTGGGTGATCTGCAGCCATCACTTTTCTGATGTGAAGTGGTCTTCACTTCTGAGTGAAGTGGTCCAGCCCAACCTTCATATTCCTGATGTGGTAGACAATAAGAAGTTACTGGAACCTCATGAAAATGCCACAAGCAAAGGGAATTTGGAGGAGATTTTTCTGGCAATGTGTGAAGGATGGATAATGGTATCAGGGAGACTAGCTGGAAGTCTATTTAGTCTATTTAGTCTAATAGCTAGAAGTCTATTTAGTCTAATAGCTAGAAGTCTATTTAGCTATTGCTAAAGTCCCAGAATACATATATGAAGGCCTGAATAAAGCACGTGGCTGAGGAAATGAAGTCAGAAGGATAAACTCAAGAAGCAGTAACAGTAGCATCTAGACAGCAACAGATAGAATGTGAGGCAGCCACAAGCCTAGAGCCCAAGGCTTGATCATCCGGATGTAGGGATAAGAGGAAGAGTCAAAGATAATTCTAAGGTAAATAAAACTCCAGCCTCTACACATTCCATTAAGGCAGCAGGATGTCATGGATAGAAATACTGGCTTGGTGATCAGACTGATCTGGGATTGAGTGTGGCTCTACCTTTCCCTAACTATACAATGATGGTAACTTTAGAAACATCTGTGAGGTTCAGTTTCCCCATATGTAAAATGAGGATAATAGTACCTGGTTTTTAGTGTTATTGTAAAGCTCACAGGAGATAACTAACACGTGTAAAGGGATCAGCACTGTATCTGTGCACATGCTAAATGCTCCATAGATGTGAGCTTTCATTGCTTACTAACTGATCAGCTAATAACTGTTACATTCTATGATAACAGGTGTTAGGATTCAGAGGGAGTCACGACCTCTGCCTTCATGGCACCCACAGATAGATATCTTCTCTTTTGCGAGCAGAATTGTCCCAATGACCCCATCTCCAGTTTAGTTAAAATGGCATTTTTTTTCTTGTGGGACAAGGAAGGGTTGTAGAAGTCTATATAAAGCAGACCAGATACCCTACAAGCTGAAAAGCTGAAAGTGAAAGTCATGTCCAATTCTTTGTGATTCCATGGACTATAGCCCACCAGGCTCCTCTGTCCATGGGATTCTCCAGACAAGAATACTGGAGTGGGTATCCATTCCCTTCTCCAGGAGGTCTTCCCAACCCAGGGATCGAACCCAGGTAGAAAGTAGACTAGATATCCCACAAACCTATCAGCCTGATCAGCCCCTTCAAATGCACTACTTCTCTTAGCTCCGCCCCTTCAAATGCACTACTTCTCTTAGCTCCTCCCCTTCATGACCTAACTGAAGTAATGATCTCAGAAAACACAGATGTTTGTCTACATCAAACAGGCCTTGGGTATGCCTGCAAAACAACTCCTTCTCTTTAAATATATGAGGGTAGCTTTAGGATACTTCTTATGTTTTCAACTTGTCCACACCACCCAATGTGCACCTGAATTTGTTCCATTATAGGAGAAAGAGTTAGAAGTTCTCAGGAAACACTGGGATCACTCTGTTCTCTGCCTCACAGGTCCACAGTGGTCCTCTCATACCTCTTGGTGGCCACAGGATTCCAAACCTGAGAAGGAGCACAGAGGACACCTGCTTCCCCATGAAAACCATCTGTTCTTGGACTTGGAGCCTCTGAAGGAAGGTAGCTGGGCCATGAGAACCTTCCTGGGTCTCTTGGCAGGTCCACTTTCCTTAAGGAATCAGAGACAGATTTCTTTTCTTCCTCCTTAAGAGAGTGTCCTGCCAGAAGAAACACTTTCTGGACCATTAGAGAAAGTTAGAGAGGTCAACTCTCTTGGTTTTGTAAGGGTAGAGAAGCAGAAAAGAAACATATCTTGTAAACTATGCAATGGATTGCTGCAAATGCAAGATAAACTACAGAGGGAGAATACTGTAGGTGAAAGGAAGTCGTAGGCGTAAGGAAGGAAAAATGTGCACAACTGGTTGAGATCTTTCCCAGGTGCAAAGAATTTTTGCAAGAGTATTTGTGCTGAGCCTAATACTTGGAGTTTTATAGCCTCTTATTCCCTTCTGATGCTGCTGAAATGAGATTAGGCCAATTCTGGGAACTCATACCTTCTTCCTGACACATTCCTGATAACTGGCTCCATTTCAACACATAACCTCTTTTGGACGGTACGTGGACCCTTGACATCGGTGAGGACTGATGATGTCCAGAGACGTTCACAAATCCCTAAGTTAGTGAGTGTGGAAACATTTGTACAAGCTCCTGGCTTTCTCCCAAACCATATGTTTCTTGTACAGCGTCTCACATCACAGGCTAGGCACCTTTTCAATTTGAACTGAAGTTCAATCTATCATGTTATGATAGATTTTTCTTTTTCTGACACATAAACCAGTTTTGATTAAAAAAGAAAGAAAGAAAACCACTTTGTGAAAGTTCTTGCAAGGCTAGCAGTGAATGAAGAGCAACAGCAAGGTAAGGAACTGGGTGGTCAGTAGGGTCCCTACCTAAAGGAGTCCCTTTTGTATTCAGCTTCAAAATCAAAACTGGGCCTCAACATGCAATCAATGGCTATGTGTTATGAGCCTTCATGGCTGCTGATGAACATTCTAAATGGAGAGGTTAGGCCTGGGAGTGCCACAGACTCCCTTTCTGTCTATACTTCATTCCTGGGCCTCCAGACCACAGATTCCATAGCACAGGTTAGTGAACCTCGAGGAAGAGGCAGGCATGGCAGGAGAATAGTGGCTATGAAAACAACTTGTTTCCTAAAGATTTGTACAATTCAAGTCCATCTTATATACCCTTTACATGTGGAAAAATAATAAAGGATATTTATAATGATGACCCTAGGTCTTCTGAAGAATCAAGGAAAGATCAACCTCATATCTATATCAATGATCAGTCTTCTCCTGCATACCAATCACACTTGGAGCAATGTCTAATGAAAAATATATATAAAATATCATCTTGAAAATAGGAATAGAAGATCAAAAACTCTGTAGAGGGAAGGGAAAATAAGTTTATCAAATAACGACACAGATATAATTTACTGTGATTGAGTATTGCATTTAGCTCAGAGTTTCCTGGCAACAAAGACAAAAAGAAAAAAAATTGACAAATTACTCTTCAGGAGAGAGATGTCTTCTCTTGTTAATAAATCTTGAAATAAATTCACAATGTGGAGTTATGCAAAAGGAATTCAATGACACATGCCTTAATGATTTTTACAAAATAAGCAAGAATTTTCACATATAACCATTTCCCACATTGTCCCTTAATAACAGCTTAAATCAAATCATTAAAAATACTTAATTGTAAATTTTACCTCAGGGGGGAAAAAAGTAAAGTACTAATCATTATCAAGTTAGTAGGATGGAGATACATGTGAAAAAAAAAAAAAAAGGCAGAATGTTGATAATTGTTGAAACTGGGTTGAGGGTATATGGGAGCCCATTGCACTATTCTATTCATTTGTAAACATTTGAAAATTTCCACAAAACAAAACAAAACCATAGCTGAAAGCATCTGGACTCCAGGGAAATTAAGCTAATGTGTTATCCAACAAAGACTATATTCTATTTGATATAGCTTTAAGTTAAGTAGATATAATATTATAACTCAATCTTTGAAAATTGATCAGCTGGGCTGTGAACCACTTGGCAATATTCAGAATCAGACCCAAAGCACTGGAGACACTTCTGTATAAATGTGCACATTTTCAGCTAATTATGGTGGCAGATTACTGACCTACTTAAGACAACAAGCTACCAAGGAGTGGATGGGGAAAGCCAGATTCAGATACCTTCACTGCAGTTCTTCAGGGCAAAGAAGTCCACCGCAGATAAGCTTCGGTTTCCATTTGAGATATATTCCAGGGCCACTCGGAACGGGTTCTCTGGGCGCCCAATTCTTCCCTGCAGCACAGTCCAACTGGTTGCATTGGAAAGCAGAGGGGGAAAAACACAGAAAAACAGTGATGAGAAGCAGACCTAACCTATAGAGAGGTCCCATGCCTGCCCTGACTTTAGGGCCCATGTTCTCCATTCTGTACGAACCCTAAGTGGGTGGAACCCTAAGTGGTTCTGAGGATGGTCACTGACAGCAACACACACACATATTTATTTCCTTCTTGTCCAACTAACTCAGAGACCCAATTCTTAAACCTACTGCGGCCACTGGTGTGTCTTTTGTCTTACTTTTTAGGCAACGCCAGACCTTTGGACTATTTCATACAGGAAAAAATATGTACACCTGAGAAAATCTGCCAGCAGAGTGAAGGAATAGTCTTCAAAGCATTTATCAGTGTACTAATAATTATCTCTGGAAAGAATGCTTGGTTTTGGGAATTTTATCTCATCCTCAAATCTCAGAATCCTCGGGTTTGCTATATAGTTACTTAAGGGAAGCTAGCAAGTGCTATTTATTGACTGCAGGAAAATTAAAGTGCATTGAAGCATGTATTTTGGGGTAAAAGCTACCTAAGATTGACGTGGACTCTGCAAAAAGGTGCAAACAGAAGTAGACAGAAGCAGGTCAAATGTGAGCTCTGCATCTGTCTATAATCAAGGACACTGACACAGCCAGAGAATAGAGAATAAGCTAAATGAACATTTTTACACCTCACTCAGGCTATTAACCTCTTGGAATAGCCTCCTGTCACTGATTGCAGCATCAAATTTACTTTCCAACATTGATTCAGGTTTTTTAAAATACATAATTATTTTGATAACTTTGTGTGGAGAATGGAAATTACCTGGACTATTTCACATTTTCTTTCCTTTTAAAGAAAAACAATTTTATTGAGGTATAATGCACAATAAATTGCACATCCAAAGTGTACAATTTGATGAATTTTGACATGTGGATTCACCTTAACTCATCACAATGTTTCATACTGTCTTACCACTAGGTTGGGCTTAGGTATGGTAGTACGCATGCTAAGGAACTTAGGGAAAGACTAGCTTTTTGTTTAAAAAAATTTTAAAGCACCCTCCTAAATTTCAAGTATAAAGGTATTAAAAACTCAGAAAAGTTGGTAAAGGAAAGTAAAAGTCACCTGGAAACTCATCTAGAGACTACCTTGGTAAACACCTCTGTAAGCAGCATTGTAGCTACAGCTTTACACATATAAGGTCATACACACACGTGCTCCCTCAATGGTTTGTCATAAGACAATCAATATAAATTACATGATCAGGTCAAAGGCTGCATTTTAACGATTTGTGCATTGCTCCTGGTTTTTCCTCTTTATGATCAGGCTGAGGCTAGCCCTGTGAGTTTATCTTAGGACGAATTCTTAGAACCTGGGTCAAAGCATATATGTATTTAAAACTCTGAGGATATTGTCAGTCCTCTAACACTGAATTAGAGGGTTCATTTCTCCATTTGTTTGTTGACATGGGATCCCATCAAATCTTTTCCATTCATTAACTTTTGGTGAGGAAGGCATCACTCAAAGCAATCTATGGTCTTCAGGGGGGTGTTCCTGGATGGGGATTGTGTGTCTCTGGTTCTTGCCATGTTGCTGGGCATGCAATGAGGTTTGCTGGATGAAGAAGGCAGTGCTGTTCCCTTTCCATGCTCTTTTGTAGTTAATTCTGAGCAATGGAGCCAGTGCCTCTGCCATTTGATAAAAGCGTATTAAGTTTCCCCACAATAGATGCTGTAGAAGAGACTATTGCTGTTGTGAAGTTTGTTCTCTGTTTCTGTACCCAACAGGATTTCTATCCAAAATAAAACCAGTGCAATTGAGTAAGGAAAAGGGGCCTTTCCGTTTAAATGTGGAACTGTCAAAGAAAAAAAAAATCGAAAAGAAAATGTAAATGAGGGGTTCTTAAGGAAAAAGAGACAAAGAGAGCAGAATTTTTCTTGTTCTTCTGAAAAATAAAGGACTCTATTTTTGAGGGAAGATGGTGGTGAAAAGGCATGACTATTCATATTCTTCCACAATCACAGCTCTCTGCTCTGAGGAATGATGGATTTTAATTCCAGGTACACAGTGGCCCTTGATGATGATTTCCATTTCTGTATTGGCAGTAGCCCTCTGGATAAATGTGTCAAGAGTTTTAGGAATTAGTTTCTGAGTTACTGATGCAATAACTTTTGTCTGAAATTCTCTGGCCTCCCATAGTTTACTGCTGCAACTTTAATAACTTTCAGAGCAGTTGCCAAACATGATTTTATAACCAAGGAAGTTGGGACTGAAAAAGGGCAAGCTTATACCTAGGGTCAGATTTGTTTAAGAGACAGCAAAAACCCTATGGGGGGTGGGGTGGGAAATACCACACACTCTCTTTTCTCTCTCCCTCCATTTTCTTGGCTGACATCCCAATGGTCATGAAACTTGCTTCTTAGGGTCCTATTTTCCTCTTTAGCTGGTGGCAACTCTACTTGTGCTTGCAAGGCGGGAAGTGATGTCTAACCTAGAGCCTCCTAGAGACAAACGTGCAGCTATATGCACATGCTGGGGATTTGCAGTCATCTCAGCACTGGTGCTTCGATCAATCAACATGACACTGTGGGGAGTCCATCTGGACTTCAGGAAGCCAGAAGCATGGTCTGGATGGCCTGTCATCATCCATTATCTTCCAGTTGTCTCTCCGGAGCTCTTTACTTCCAGTTCTGGCTCTGCCCACGGTTTGCCTGATGACTTTGAACAAGGCACTTTACTCCAAATGCCTGACATTTTAAATGTTTTCTAATCAGTTGTATTCTCAACCACAGAAAGTATCTCCAACTTGGTGTAAATTTGCTGAGAAAACAACTGACTACACATTTTTTGCTGAGTGGCTGCATCATAATGAATCAGAGTCCACTGAAGAAGGCAGGAGGGTTGGTTTGTGAATAGCAAGGTCCATTTCTGACCTGGAGGTTGGAAGCTGTATATTCAAAGGCCATCAGGTTGGGAACTGAGTCCCAGATTATGGTCCTAGACTTTCATGGGGTATGGTAAGTCCCAGAACCCATTTGGGTTTTAGTTTCTTCATTAGCAAAATGTTAAGAGTTCTCCAAGGTCTCATACTGATCTGATACCAATACTTCTCTAGCAGATCACCCAAGTCCTAGTGACAAAACACTTTACCAAAACCCTGAAAGCTTCAGTGGGCCAATAATATTCTACAGAAGGTGGAAGAAAGATTTGTCAAGTAACTCAGACTTATTTCTCCAAAGAGACTCAGTTCCACCCCCTCAGAGAAATGAAGAGACTGGTTCAAGGTCACCCATTTGGTTATCTGAAGACCAAAGATTAAAATCAAATATATTATTGCTCCACAGCTGCAAGAACAGGAGACAATGTGACCCATGAATCAGTCTGCATATTCAGTCACATTTCGTATTGCTAGAATCATGGAGATAAAGAAAGATGTGTTGACTTAGCACTGCTGCAGGGAATCACCAGTCTGGGTTTTGAGGACAGACAGGCCAGTCAGAAAGTGAAATACCTTGTCAGAAAATGCACACATAAAAGCAAAAAAAGTCATAAGAAGATATGACATGGAAACAGAAACTCTAAGGTTCCTACTGCCCCATACCAGGACAGTCTCTCCAAGTTTAAAGGAGACTGGCACTTCTGATGTGAGCCAAGCTGCTGATGATATTGTTGGCAGCATGTCTCAAAAGGATGAAGGCAGAAAGTTATTTTAAGTCCAGAACGAAGGGGCACTTTCTGACAGCACTGGAGGGCCATGGGTGGCACCTGACAAGATGGAGGAATGTGTATTACTTCCTGCTGTGTGATATTCCAATAGGCATGTTGATGTAGGGCTGGCTCACAAAAGTGAGCCATCAAACCTACATGCTGGTCAATGGAACCCCTTTCTGAGATGGTTTTAGCTGCTTCAAAATCAGGAGGCCTACATTCACTTCTCAGCTCCATGATCTACTAAGCAACCATAGGCAAATTATATACTTACTCTCACCTCCTATTTCCTTATTTTTAAGGTGGGAGTCATAATGCCTAGCTTTCTAGATTGTTGTGAGGATTTATGAGAAAGATGTACACAAGAAACGTCCTTATCAGGGGCTCCATAAATGGGAGCTATTCTTATAGAAGACCAGAACTTTTTTTCATAGAATGGCACTGGGCCATGAAACTATTTGCATCTCAATTCATTTATAAGATTCAAGTGGGAGAGTAAAGTAGACAAAAGAAGGTAAGAAAGGCATTAGCAATTTATGAATAGCAGCCCCTTTTGTTGAAATGAGGAAAAATTTTTAGTTAAAAGAAATTATGTTGGAACAAAAAGAAACTATGTTGAAACAAAAAGAAACTATGTTGAAAAACTCCTACAACCAAATACGTTATAATTGGACTATGATAGCAGATCAATATTCTGCCCAGAACTCTCTAAAGGCCCCATCTCACTTTGGAGTAAAATCCTCTATTTAGCTTCGCATCTTTCTGTAGCATGTGAAAAGATGCCTTATGTCTAGATGTTGGTTAGGATTTGTTGAATTGAATTTCATTTCTCGGGCATTTATTGGTGCATTATTGTAGACTAGATAACATATTAAATGCTCTGAGGATCCTTAGAGTTAGAATGTAGTTTTGTACTTAAGGAGCTTACAGACTGGCGAGGAAGAGTAAAAGTAGGAACTGAACTTCACAGTGAACAGCAGTATGTTGCTGCTGCGTCACTTCAGTCGTGTCCGACTTTGTGCGACCCCATAGACAGCAGCCCACTAGGCTCTTCTGTCCCTGGGAGTCTCCAGGCAGGAACACTGGAGTGGGGTGCCATTGCCTTCTCCGAGAACAGCAGTATAGAGGAGCTGAATGAGCAGCACAGGCACTATGTGCTGCTGAATCATAGAGAGCAAAGTGATGTCTTAAATCTGGTGATCAGGGGAGGTGTAACTTGAGGATGGGTTGTGAAGAAGGGGCAGGAATTGGGAAGAGGGTGATGTAGAAAGGGAGGCTGGCATGAGCACATGAGCAGAGCCCATACAGACTGTGTATACAGAAAACAGGTGGTTCTGTCTGGTGGGAGTCAATGTTTTTCACTAATTTCTATAGGAAGGAGGTCCTCTGTGTCTTGCCACTCCCCAACCTCAACCTCCTTATGGTCAGGGTGATGGATCATTCATCATTGCGTCTTCTGGGCCTGATACATTTTAGACACTTAAGTATTTGTTGAATAAGAGAATAAATGTACCAACAGATCTCTGTTAAATGAGACAAGATTCTGACATTCTTTATATTGCAGTTTGTACTGTTCGCTGAACCCAGAGTAGGCAAGACATGAGCTAAGAGGCTGGAAGGAAACTCAAGGAGCCACAGGAACTGCAGAAACATTTATTTTCTCCTGACTGGCATGGCAGCCATAACACAGCCTCTCTCCTGGCTGACACAGCAGCCATAGCAGCAGCCATAACATAGCCATAGCATGACCTCATATAACATATAGATGATATTGCTCCAGTGTAGCCCTGATGCAGCAGCAGCCAGGGCTTTCATGGTGAAACATACACAGGTGTACTGCATAGAGTAGCCTGTGACCAAGCGGCTATCTTGTGACACACATGCACAGTGCTGTAAGTGGTCTCACCTGTTACATAATCATTATTTACAAAACATGGGGCAAGAGTGAGAGGCTGTGGGGCAAGAAAGCCTGACCATGCCATCTTGGCTAATTTGCTCTTTCCCTGTAGTAGTGAAGAGTTAATCTCAAAGTTCAAGTCAATTCATTATTGTTGGCTCTCATCCATTCAAGTGGTAATGATACCTTCCCTTAGGAAGAACCTAAAGACTGGGAAATTTGAGGGGGTTGAAGGAAGTTTGGGATTTTTTCACTGTATAGTTCTTGGCTCCCCCTTTGCCCACACATAGGCCCCACTTTAAAGGGGAAGGGCCATGGAAAACCATCAAACTAGCTTTTGTGCAAGGACCTAGAACCCAAAGAAGGAAACCCAAAGAGTTATAGTATGTCCTGAGACATGGAGGGGACCTGAGTGCTCAACTAGGAGAGGTCCCATCTCATGCATGAACACCCTCTAGAACCCAGTTCAGCCTTGAACCTTGTTAATGAATATTAACAAGGGCAACAATTCTAATGATATTAATAACTGCACTAATAATGTGATCAGCAACAACAGTTAACATTTATTGAGGGCCTACTCTGTGCTCTGCTTCTAGTTGAGTTTCAAACCTAGTGTCATGTGACTCCATAGTCTTTACGAACACCTTCCTAAATTGTCCTTTTAAGCTTCTTGAGGTTAGAAACCATGTCTTCCTGGGCCTTTATTTCAATTTCTGGCTCCGATGAATACAGCTAGGGATTCGAAGCTAAAAGATATGGTCATCCCACATCCTGTAATGGCTACAAGTGCCAAGCCATTCATGTAGTGACTACCCCCTTGCCAGGATAGCTAAGCTCACAAATTAATTGAGGATGATGGAAACCACACAAATTAGACAACCAGCCACGTCCTTTTCACATGGAGCTTAGTCACATGATTACTATTATTACTGAGCATAAGACTGTCAAGGCTCAGGCCACACAGCTGACATTCCTTCACATATCCCTTTGCTAAGACTCTCTTTTGACAAGTGTCGGGATGTGGGTGTGAAGGTGTGAAGGTTCATTAGAAATAAGGGATTGAGCCTGTGGCAGCTCATCTAGATCGATTAAAAAAAAAAAGTCAATTGCACTTCTCTCCCTAATCTTATCCTAAAGGAAAGAAGCACACATAACTTTCAAGGTTTTTTAAAAATAGACTTTGTAGTAATTCTACAGCAAATATAAACCATTCAGCACTATTTTTTATTGTTTCCATTAAATCAGCCTGCGTTTAAAGCATTTTTATGGGAGATAGCAGGGAAGAAAATGCCAGATCAATGTAAATTTTACTGTAAAGTCCTTTGTTGCTAGTTAATTTTCTGTAATAATAATTACAGTTGGTATGTGGTGTGGGGTCTTTTACCCAAGTAGCCCTGGCTTTGTTATTCCTTGCCCTTCAAGATTTCCCAGAAGTTAGATGTTCGTGCCCGGGAGAGAATTGGAGCTGGATGGAAACTAGGTTTCCAGTTGATTCAGGATGTGGTTCCCACCAGCCCGTGGTGGAAAGAGATGCCCTGAGGCTGAAGGTGGCTTCTGGCTCTTCTGGAGGGAACTGTGGGAGCAGTGAGGTGCTGAGACATGGATGGGCTCACTGGGGCCACAGTGGACTCGGTAGAGACCTTAGCACTGATGGTCGGAAAGCAGTTTTGGTTTCTATCAGAGATGCTGTGTGGGTGACAGGGATCTGGAAGGTGGCCCAGCTTTCCCTAGGTGGGGGCTAAGAAAATGTTCCCAAGCTGCCTTTCCCCTAATTCTTCTGTCATGCTCTTGAGCAAAGAAAAAAGTTGAATGGCTTTTGGCTCTTCTTCCTGGCCTCTCTTTAGCTTCTAATTTTATCTCCTTCCCTCTCTCCCTCCCTCCTTTCCTTCCTTAATTCCTTTCTCATTTACTCCCTCCCTTCCTTTTTTCTTTCCTTCCTTCAGGAGAAGTATACTGATTAAGAGCACAAACCTTGGAGGCAGACTTCCCATTTTATAATCTCAATCCTACCTCTTACTGACTGTGACTTCTGGCCAGCTACCTACCTAATCTCTCTGTGACCAAGTTCCATCATTAAGAAGTAGGGATAGTAAAAGGCCCTATAAGAGGTATGTTGAAGACCATGTGGATTAACAGATGCACAGGATTTAGCTGACACTCAAGAAGCATCAGCTAATACTGTTACTATTAGGTTAGTGTTTCTTCTCTCTCTTATACCCGCTATGGCAGAAGACCTTACGAGGAAGGACTTTACAAGAGGGTGGAACAGGAAATTGACTGAGTCTGATGGGATTTCAGGGATTAGGGGGGAGCCTCCCACCCCAGAACACCCAAACTTTGGGGATTCTTTCCAGTCTCCCATGCAGCGCTGAAGAGACAAATGCAAAAATGCAAATACCCCAAGGAACACTGTGCCAGGCACTTGATATACATCTCATTTATTTGTATGTGTGTGTGTGTGTTCATTTACATTCTGCTTCATTCCAGAAAGGATTTAAGGCAGCTATTTTACTTTATTTCATTTAATTTTCACAATAAATGCATGAGACAGATATGACCATCTCCATTTTATAAGGGAGAAAATTGAGGCTCAGAGAGCTTATAAACTTGCCCATGTAGTAAATGGTAAAAGGTGATATGAACCCAAGACGATTTATCTTCAAAACTGTTGCACTTCCTACTACATCACACATGGGTGTAAATTTATGTTAAACGTAAATAACTTGTTTATTAAAAGAATTTTTTAGTGGGTCAGAGGTGGCTAGTATTTGAAGAACAGCAGTGCTCAGAAAAGGCTGTATCCAAGAAATATTTGGCTTTTTCCAGTGCTGTCCCAGGCTATCTTATTCCTTTTCCCCTCAAGCTCTACATAGTCACAACCATGTGGGAATACATGGGACTGTGGCAGCAAACATCCACCCGGTTCCCTGGCAGAGAGCTTTTCTTCATTCTGTACACCAGGCCATGCACAAAGAGGAGCCTGAGAATGAACCTCTGCAGACATAGCCCCTAGATCACTGGATGTGAGGTGGAGACCATTAGACTTATGATAGCCACATTTGTAAGAAAAAATGTTAGTAGAAAGAATGTTCTTAAATGACCTCCCTGTGACCAATCTGCTTGCTGGATTAGCATAATCTCTACATTTTCTTTTCAAAGGTACACCCTGTGCTCTGAGTGCTCAAGGTCACTGAATGTTCAAGGTTACTCTCTCATGCTCCTAGACCTTCCACTCCTATCACTTGAGTTAGTTTGGCTTATTCCCAACTCTGTTTATGCCAATTGTACTCACTAAGTGGATGCAACATGAGCAAGAACAGTCGGAATTACTTTTTGAAGACACCCCACTCCAGTACTCTTGCTTGAAAAATCCCATGGATGGAGGAGCCTGGTAGGCTGCAGTCCATGGGGTCACTAAGAGTCGGACACAACTGAGCGACTTCACTTTCACTTTTCACTTTCATGCATTGGAGAAGGTAATGGCAACCCACTCCAGTGTTCTTGCCTGGAGAATCCCAGGGACGGGGGAGCCTGGTGGGCTGCCGTCTATGGGGTCACACAGAATCGGACATGACTGAAGTGACTTAGCATAGCATAGCATAGCAGAGGTAAGTTATTAAAAATAACTCTTGTTTAATCTTCCCTGGTGGCTTAGACGGTAAAGCGTCTGCCTACAATGTGGGAGACCTGGGTTCAATCCCTGGGTCAGGAAGATCTCCTGGAGAAGGAAATGGCAACCCACTCCAGTATTCTTGCCTGGAAAATCCCGTGGACAGAGGAACCTGGTTTGGCTACAGTCCATGGGGTAGCAAAGAGTCAGACATGACTGAGTGACTTCACTCACTCACTCAGGGCAACAGAAAAAATTAAGAAAAAGACCTTAAAAAATCCTGAAAACTTTCAGAGTGGTTCACAAGGACTTGACAATTATTTCCATTTAAAAAAAACTGAAACTGAAAATCATGGATGTGCTGTCAGGAATGCGATTTATACAGAAAGACACTGTAGAATATCCGAGAAACAGGCCAACACTGGAAGCAAAAGCCTGGGCCCTACAGCAAGAGCCTGGTGGATTAGCATGTTTAGAAACTTCTGGTGAAAATGTATAAGGATGTAAGTTGATTCTCAAGCAACTATTGGTCTCAAGCTTACTGTCTAAGAACATTTCTTTTAGCTCTAGTATGTATTGAAAAATGGGCTTCCCAGGTGGCACTAGTGGTAAAGAACTCACCTGCCAAGGCAGGAGACTTAAGGGATGCAAGTTTGATTCCTCGGTTGGGAAAATCCCTTGGAGAAGGGTATAAGAGAATCCCACGACAGAGGAACCACGGACAGAGGAGACTGACAGTCCACGGGGGTCGCACAGAGTCAGACATGACTGAAGTGACTTAGCACGCAAGCACATATTTAAAAATCCATAGAGGATTCACTAGAGCTTTTCTTCTTTTAAAGGAGGGAACACTGAATATTTAGGCAAAAAATCAAACGAGAGAAAACTTCAAATCAGAAGTAGTGAGCTGTAGGATCCTGATACTCCCCTTTCCATTTCTCTGAATACTGGATTAGGTCTTAGGTAAGTCACTACCTCCTTCAGCATCTAATGAACTTCCCTGATCAGGGGACTGTGTGCAGGACCTGCTGGATGCTGAGCAGGGGAAGTGAAAAGACAGAGTTTGGTTGGTGTCAAATTTCCAGAAATAACTTAAAATTACAGAAGAAGTACAAGAGGGGATCCCAGTGGGGTTCCCCATTCTACAGATTTACCAGTCTCTTTGGCAGGCTGGGTAGTGGATTTTCTCTGAGTAGAGGCCTAGGTGATCATTCTGTCTTTGGAACTTTTTCTGTAAGGAGATTTGGGCACATCACCCACCAGCAGCCAGTGGGATTCTTGAATCTGTTTTCCTAACTTCCTCTCTGTTCAATAACTTCTTAGCACCATCTGTTCTTTGTAAACACAGTCCTTTCTCTCAAGCCAACTCAATGCAGTTCTTTGTTTTTGTTTTTTTTTTAACACATCCTCCCCAGAGCCAGATGAAGAACTATAAAGACAACACAGAAACCTTAAATGTGGCCATTTTCTGGAGGATTCCTCCTCCAGCCCAGTCTGCCCCAGCTTGAGCCCTGAGTCCTGAGTGGGATTGGGGGTGGGCTTTCATCCTGTGTCCCAGTTTGAGGCCCAGGGTTTCCCAGGCCTGGAAGCTGTCCTCCTCCCCTGGGCTCAAATGACAGCCAGTCTCCCATCCCGGTCCCTAGAGAGCCAGCTTAAATGCCATTTAATGTGTTATCGTATTGATTGGTTCAATATGAACTCAAGCCTCTGTGCCAAGCAAAATGCTGACGCCCAAGCCCAGAGGCTCCATTTCAGTCATAAATCTCTGGCCAAGCCAGGCCTCTGTGCTGAAACCTTATACGGTAGTGTAGACCTGGCCATAAAACTGTGGCCCTGTAAGCAAATTCTGAAGCTGGGACAGTGGTCAGCTGGAAAAGGATGGAGGGGCCTGGCCAGGTGAAGTCAGGACAGCCCACAGATTTGTCCCTATTAAAGATGAGGCCTCATTTCACACTCTGCTCCTGCGCTGCCCTCTTCAAAGTGGCCATCCAGGGGCATGGAGGCAGTTGCCAGAGGCATTGATCGATCTTGTCCTGGGCCCCTTGGCACAGAGAGGCTAAGTGGCCCTGCTGCAGTCCCTGTACTGTACCGCGCCCAGTATAGTAGATGATGATGCTATTGTAGGGTTGGAAGATGTAAATATGGCATGAATCTTGGAAATCCCCATGTCTAATCCTCTCACAGGGCAGAGAAGGACTGTGGCCTAAACTATTCACCTCTACTCTGCAGACAGAGGAGGGTTCTATTCTATACCTTGTGTCCGAAACAATTTCTTTAAACTCAAACATGACCATGCTCTCCACCAGCCTCAAGACCCACCTCTGGTTCCCCGAAAATGCCAGGGTTCTTTCCTGTCCTTGTGCATGTGATCAGGGGGTTCCCTGTACCCAGAATTCCTTCTATATGTTTTCTCTATTAGGCTGTTTTTTATTGACTAAGGAATCCAACTCCCAGGTTGCACCAGGTGACTGGTATAGGGGGGCAAGGATAAGGATATGCCTGACTCTGCCTGGGGCATTTTAAGAAAAGTTTCTTGGCGGAAGTGACATCTGTTATTTTTGGATGATCTATTCTTGTCCTAGAAGAAATGGTCAGAAAGGGGGGTGTTTTGTGTTGAATTGCATACCTCCAAAAAGCTGTGTTGAAGTCCCAGCCCTCAGTGCCTCAGAGTGTGACCTTACTTGGAAGTAGAGTCTTTAGAAAGGCAATCAAGTTAAACTGAGATCATGAGGGTGGGCCCTAACCCGACATGACAATGTTGTTATTACTAAGGGAAATTTGGACACCAAGACCGACACAAGCAGACTGCCACGTGAAGACGAAGATAGAGGTTTGGGATGATGTGTTTACAAGCCAAGGGATTCTAAAGACGGCCAGCAAATCACCAGGAATTAGGAAAGAGGTGTGGGGCAGATTCTCCTTCATAGCCCTCAGAAGGTGCCAACCCTGGTAATGACTCCCTGAGCTTAGACTCCCAGAACTGTAAGACAATAAAGGTTTGTTGTTTAAGCCTTCTAGTTTATTATAGTTTGTACTTTCTTGTGGCAGCCCTAGCAAACTAATATAGGTGGATAGTTCAAAATGATCTCCACCAGAATGTAAGTTGGTGCAGCCACTATGGAAAATGATATGGAGGTTCCTCAGATAACTAAAGATAGAATTACCATATGATCCAGGAATCCCACTCTTGTGTATATATCCAGACAAAACTCTAATCCAAAGAGATACATGGATCTCTACATTCACGGCAGCACTATTCACTATAGCCAGGACACGAAAGCAATCTAAATGTCCATCAACAGAGGAGTGGATAAATAAAAGGTGGTGTGTGTGTGTGTGTATATATATACACACACCTACACACATATATATGTATACACACACACACACACACATATATATGAATACTACTCAGTCATAAAAAAAGAATGAAGCAATGCCATTTGTAGCAACATGGATGCAACTAGAGATTATCATACTAAGTGAAGCAAGCCAGAAAGAGAAAGGCAAATACCATACGACATCACTTAGCTGTGAAATCTAAAATATGGCACAGATGAACCTATCTACGGAACAGAAACAGACTCACAGACGTAGAGGACAGACTTGTGGTTGCCAAGGGGGAGGCGGAGGGATGGCGTGAGAGGCTGGGTTAGCAGATGTAAGCTATTGCATATGGAAAGCATAAATAACAAAGTCCTACTGTATAGAACGGGGAACTATATGCAGTCTCTTATGATAAGTCATTATGGAAAAGAAAAAAAAATATCATCCCCACTAAGTGGTGAAACAAACTTTAAAATATTTTTACCAACTGTGGATGATGGATGGCGTCATCTTTCCATGTGACAAACCCTGCCATGGACAGGAGCCCATAGACTGAGAAAAACAACTAATTTCTCTCAAAGGAGTCCAGTTTTCCTTGGGGCCAGAAAGAACACCAGACATTTTCCTACACATTTACCTCTGCCTCCCAGATGAACAATATCACCTTCACCTTCGGGGAGGCTCTACTTCACAATGATACTAGGAAGTGCTTGCTAATAACCCAGGAATCATGGGCCTATTAGATTCGCCTGGGTAATGCTCATACTTTTAAGCCATGCTTGAGGAAACTAATGGAATTTGAACTTAAGGATTCTACTGTGTCAGCCATGTGGGAGCTTTCCAGAACGTAGCAGACAGAATCGCTTGAGAGGCTGAGATTGTGCCAACGGTATGTTCACCTGGGAGCCAATTTCTGGGCTGAAATTTCCACCACCAATTTTCACATGACATTAAAGGGTCAGCTTGGAAGAATGACCTGGAACTCTGAAGGGATGATGAGCCTGCACTAGAAGTGGAGTACATGGGAAGCAGAGCCAGAAAGATCTGGGCTCAGGCTGGGGTGGGCAGGAATCCCCAGGCATGGGGCCAGGCTTTCCTCCCCTCTCTCAGTTCATCTTAGACTTTGAATATTTGCAATAAGAATGCCCTGAACACTCAGAATCTTTTGACACTGGCCCTGGCCCTATATACTGGAAGCTGCCATTTTCTGGAAAGGGCGGGTTCCCCTTTTCCCCTTCAATGATCTGTTTAATCAATAAGGGCTTGGGGAACAGTCACCTCTAAGACAGGAATAGCCAATCTTCCTTACCTTCCTCTCAAGAGATGTATATAAAGTATCTTAGAAAAGGCTGCCTGGATACCCAGTGTATTATAAACGTCACCATAGTCACTAGTAAGCCTGCAGTGCAGTTTTGTTAAAACCAAAGCAAGCAGAGACCTCCAAAGAGTCAATAAAAACTAGCTTCTGGGGATGAGGCTATA
The DNA here is from genome assembly GCF_027580195.1 of Bos mutus. Classification (NCBI taxonomy): domain Eukaryota; kingdom Metazoa; phylum Chordata; class Mammalia; order Artiodactyla; family Bovidae; genus Bos; species Bos mutus. The sequence goes on from NC_091627.1 coordinate 36,309,655, forward strand.
AGACCCATCTATTTGCTAAGCCTTGTACCGACAGATCACTGAAGCTGGAGCCTATTCAAGTGTTTAGCATGCTTCTCGTGGAGCTCAGAGGGAGAGCTGAGCCCTTTTCTCCTCCCAGTTTAAGGCATCCTCAAAGGACAGAGGACTGCAGGAGCAGACAGCGACAAAGGCTGGGAAGACAAGGTTCAGCACAGGATCTCCTGGCTCGTGTGAATGTCGTGGATGATTCCAAAGGTCTGCCAACACCTTTCAGGAGGTTCAGAGACATCATTTGAAACAGCCTTGAGCCTTTGGTTCAAGGGGCTGCTGGCCTCTGCACTGAGCAGGTGGCGGCCACTCATCTCTGGATCTTCATGCTCACAGAGCAGGGGCTGGATGGCAGGTTCTGCTCTTGGCGGGTCCTGGATGTGGAAGGAATTGGTGGTCTGCGAGCCTCTCTGGCTTTGGACCCCTGCCAGTGGTGTCATCCGGCAATGATGGTAATAATTGTTACATTGCTATTAGATTATTATAATTCTTATAATGCATACCACTCCCTGGACCTGAAGGAACCCTTCACAGCTATCTCATTTAATCCCTTAGGGGTTGTGAGAGGTAGGAGTTGGTGGCCCATTGTACAGATGAGGAAACTGAGATTCCAGCAGATGAATTATCTTCGTCTGATTTAGTAAGCAATGTTTAACCAGTTGAGAGTCAAACTCAGGTCTGTCAAACTTCAAGTCCATGGCTGTCTCTCTATGCCTTGGCTTCCCACAGAAGCAGGGTGCAGACAGGGCTGCTGTAGGAAATAGGGGAGGCTGGCCTCAGACACTGAGAGATCCCACAACGTCAGAGCTGAGATGGTTGAGATGGTTTCTTGAGGGTCCCTTGTGTGCAGTGCACAGAAATCACTGTGTGTATCAGGAGATTTAAAGGTGAGATGTTCTCAGGGTGAAGATGGACCCCCCAGTCCAGAATCCTCAGGTTCACAGGGTGAGTGCCTCTAGGGACAGCCATGGGACTGCTGCCTCAGCACACTGGCTCCCACCTGAAGGGCTCCATGTTTCCACACAGCCTCTCATCTGATTCTTACAGCACCCTACCCTACCCTGCCTGGCCTAACCTGGGGAACATGCACACAGGTGCTCTTATCCTCTGTCCCACAGCCAGGTAGACTAGAATAAAGGGTTACAGGGCTTGCTTGGAGGAAATACCAGAGCTTGGTCTCATGATTCGCAGGCTGGTGCTCTCTTCTCCATCCCCTGAAGATGGGCCTCAGCATGTGGGGACTGTCTGCCATGATGTCTGCCTGGCATTGGTATGTGTGGAGCCTCATTGATTAAGATCTCCTGTTTCTAGAGCCATCCCTTGGCAGGGGCATGAGAGGCATGGGTGTGGGGAGGTGGGGGGAGGTGGGAAAAATCTGAGTTGGGAGCCTCCTCTATCCCTGACACTTTCACTTGGGAGAAAATGAACATCAGTTCTTTTAGGACAGGAATAATACACAACTCTTCCCATTTTGCAGGTGAGAAAATTGAGGCATGAAAAGCAGAAGGAAATGGAACCTAGCCTTTTAGACAGAAAAAGATCACAAACGCTAGAATCCTAGGGCCAGTATCTGACACCTAATCCTTGTGGCCTCTTACTGAACTGAGTGAAGGTAATTGGAACCCTTTGGTCCTCACCTATGACTTGGCTCTATGTATGCCTGTGGTTTGTGGGAAGCTGCCTGGGGTGGACCAGGGGCTAAGGTCCCATATTGAATTAAATCATATGTCACTGTATCCTTCAGTGTCAAGTACATCATCTAGTTTAAAAAGATCTTATTACCTCTTTCCTCTTTTATAAAAGTCTTTTGAGCATTTACAGATACTCCTCTCAATCTAATACCAAATATTAGTAAAATTTAATATCTTATTTTTAAATGAGTCATATATGTCAGTTGCTATGTTAATAGTACCCTCAATGAATCATTTTGCCTATGAGGTGACTGCACTCTATTTGGAGATGCACCTCACCCCATTGCCTTGTTAGGTCACACTCAAGTGATGAAGGCTCTTGGTGCCTTGGTCCAGTCCACTAATTGCCTTCTCACACGTTGTGCCTTCCAGTGTAGGCAATCCCCATGTAGCCTATGAAGGGCTGCTGACGGAGGGCCTGGGGTACCTCTTCACCAAGGTCTGGGAGTCTCATTCCCTCTTGGCTGCCTCTATGCAAGGTCAGGTCCTGGAGCATCAGTGTTCGAGGCCCTGAGTCCCGGGCTTTCTCTTTGCTTCCTAAGACTCTGGTGAATTCCCCTTTCCCTAGTCTGAACCTCGTCCCCCACCCAGCCCGCTGTCAAACAGAAGCAGATGTATTCGGCCCACAGTTAAACCTCCTCTCAGCCGTTGGTGACTGGACACCGAGCTGGGCATTTCTCCCATACAAATATTGCTGTTGCCAGACATAGAGCATTAGTGACAGCTCAGAGGTGGCCCCTTTAGCTGCCCCCGCCCCAGGCATTCTGTCTTGGCCCCTTCACTGTGCCCTGGTCCAGCTGGGTGTTTGGGAAGAGGGCAAGAGCCTGCTGTCACTGCAGCCCTTCTCTCCTCTCTGTGACATGGCTGCCCTTCACAGGCAGTTTCTCCTCCTGTACCCTCATTTTGTCCTTGGTGGTGGGGGTTCCTTTCCAATCCTGCACACCCCCTCAGATAGCATCTACTTGTACTTTTCCCCAAACATCATCGGGTTCCCTAGGGCTCAGTTGAAGGATTGCTCCCTTCTCTGACCCTCCTTCCAAGCATATTCCCTTAAGCGATTTCCTATGGAAAATTTTCCAATATCATTTGCCTGTTTCCAGAATTGTACAGCCTTTACAACAACCATCGTGGAACATGTACATCCTAATGCATTCATTTCTTGCCTCCTATTCTTGGTTCATTGGTGGCTCAGATGGTAAAGAATCCACCTGCAATCCGGGAAACCCAGGTTCTATCCCTGGATCGGGAAGATCCCCTGGAGAAGGGAATGGCAACCCACTCAAGTATTCTTGCCTGGAGAATTTCATGGACAGAGGAGACTGGTGGGCTACAGTCCATAGGGTCACAAAGAGTCGGACACGACTGAGCGACTAACACACACATGTTGGAGAATGGTGGGGGAGGGGTATTTGGGGGCACAGCCACTAAATTCACGACTACCTGTGAGGAGAGATTCCTAGAACCCTCCCAGGTTGCTGGTGGAACTGCTTGTTAGACATGGTATCTTCAAACTGGACCCAGGGCTAAAGCCTCACATGCAGGATTCCAAAAGGAGGTGACACAGGAGGGTATTCAGATTGGCCCAATCCTGGGGGCCACTGTGTGGATATAATTGAAGTCTTTTAACAGAGGTGTCTAAGAGAGCGATTAAAAGGGAATTGCAATTATCGAGCCCAGAGGTAACATTTCAGAATTGGCCCATAAATCCTGATTTGACATAAAATTTAAAACTCCCCAATGGTCTCCAATGCCATATTAAAAGGGCTTTAATACTAAGAAGTAGAAATAATGAATGGTGCTCAGGTGTTGTTTCCGGGAATAGGGGCAGCTCTGAGGGCCAGGCTGGCAGAGAACCACGGGTTTGCATTTGGTTGTGTTTTATACCCCTCACTTCACAAGGGAGCAGTGCGGGAAGGAGGGCAGGCTTGGTGGAGGGGCGTTGAGTGACAACCCGGCAGAGCCCTTCCCCGGTGCACTGCAGCTTCAGCTCTGCTGAGAGCCAGGGCCCTTGTCTGTTATGCAGCTGCTCTGCGCCAGCCGGGGGAGCAGCTGCCGCATGAGGGCTGGGGCCGGGAGCTGACCTGGACAAGCAGCATGGCTCCGAGGAAGAGCACTAGCTTGAGTCCAGGGATCCTGGCTTGAGATCTAGCTTTTGCACTGGCTGGATGGTCGGCCAAGTCACCCCACCTTTCTGCTCAAGGTTCCTTTATTTCACTGACTTCCTCAAAGAATAGCTGGAAGGCCTACATGGTGGAAAGAATAGGAGAGAGCTTTGAAAATATATGTTGTAATTGATTTATATTGTTTTGATATTTGCTACTCGCCTCTATGTGATTGTTCCCTGGACACTAGGATGCACTGGTTTGGCTGACGCAGACAATGCTGGTCAACCCTCCCTGGGCTTTGCTTCTGCACTCACTGCGGCCCCTTAGAGTGTTGTCTTCTCAGGCAGCTGCAGGAGACCGTAGTTCTATGTCAACTTTAATCAATCGGAACCTCTCTTCACTCCCACCCCTCTCTAATCCCCTTCCAGAAAACTGTTTCCAAGCCAGATTTTCCATATTTTATAGGTTGTGACTCAAAGCATTAGACTGTTTTGAATCTGAGTGCAGGACCATCATATTTCCTGCAGCAACTGATTTGATCTCCAGAATTTAGAATCTGTAGTACTAGTCCTCCAACCACGCTTCGTGTCATCAGTAGACCAGCCCCCACCCCTACTGCCACCCCATCCATGAAATGAGGTAAAGATCATGTAGCTTCTAGAATGTCACAGGTCTGAACAAATGTTGATTCCCTCTCTGTCACCATTTCAGTCATGCATTAAAACCATGGAAGAGTCAGAGTTCAAGGCAAAACCCTTTTTCAGTTTTCTTAGAGACACCTTTCAGATGGACAGGGCTCACTCACTATGCCTCTTTGGATATAAGTGTTCAATTTGTTACAGACTCATCTACCAGAATATTCAGGGAAACGCTGTCAAGTGGGGTACTTAAATCAAGATACTCTGTCACATCCCCTTATCCTCCTAATCTCACACCCCTTCTGAAGAAGGTGTTTTCTAGGACTTGCTTTACATGAGGCTGTGTTGACTCTTAGAATCACCACCTTCTTTTCTAAAAGTTCCAAACCACTTCAGCAATTCATTTAGAATTTAACTGATATTAATATTTTCAAATTCAAAAAATTTTCTGATTGACTCCCTAGAATCCTAAAAATATAGACCCTTGCATTTAAACCTAAGAATAAAATTATCTATGAAAGGAAACCTAGTCAGATTAGCCTAGTTTCATCTTAGATAGAGAGCATGTAACTATTTACTCCAATGGGACACTTTATAGTTTATGCTACACTGTACTTAGTCGCTCAGTCTTGTCTGACTGACTCTTTGCGACCCATGTAGCCCAGAGGAGGACAGGCTTCTCTGTCCTTGGGGATTCTCCAGGCAAGAATACTGGAGTGGGTTGCCATGCCCTCCTACAGGCTATCTTCCCAACACAGGGATTGAACTCAGGTCTCCCTCATTGCTGGCGGATTCTTTACCATCTGAACCACCAGGGAAGCCCAGTTTTTACTGAGTAGATAAAAAAATCTGACTTTGAAAAACAACTAACATGGCCACCTAATATGTGGAGATCCTGTTACATATGTAAATCTGTATCAAGTGTTTCAGCAGTAGGGCAAAGGGAGAATAACACAGGAATCCTACCCTCAAGGAAATTTTCAGTTGAAGGCTAAAGAAGTAGCGTGGAACAAGAAATAGATAAGCCCAAGGCACGTACAATCAATTTCACCGAATTCAGTAAACACTTATTGAGCATATTACGTACCGGGCATGTGGTAGGTACTAGATAGAGATGAGACATAGCTTCTGCCCTAAAGGGATTTATATTCCAGAATTCACACATCGAGACTGCTTAAGAATATTCAAAGTCAGGGAGAGCCTCGCTCAGCATGGGACAAGATTAAGAGGTTTGAAGGAAATAGAGGCAGGGAAAGGCACTGCACGTAGGCATCATGACAAGGAAAGGCAGCACGGAGGTCCTTCAGTTTCCATCACCTGACTGCTCCAGCTCAAAGTGCAAATCCCTGAGACCGAGACAACGGTAAAGCGTCGAGAGAAAAGCGTAATTCAAGTTGAACAAGAATAGATAATGTTACAGGTCAGGGAATCCGTTTCAAAATAAGACTTTCTTTTTGACAGCGTCCCTTTAATGATGGGTCTCTGGGGATCTTTCCTTGCTCAGCATCTGCCACCCTACACAATAATTAGCCAGCGATGCATTTTCTTTGTTGTTCATTAAAGATTAATGAGAGGCAGAGCTTCAGGCCTGGTTAGATGGAGAAACCCTGAAGGGTTCATTTGAACCTTTCATATCTGTTCATTTTGGAGGTTCTGGTGAACAGGTTTTTAATACAACAATGCCTTCTGTCTTCTAACCTACAATATGACTTTTGTGGAAACTCAGACGTTTCTGGCAGGCTGTCTCCCACCATCAGCTTAAAAGCACATGCATGAAAGAAGGCAGAACAGATGTTTGGAGCTCTGCAGTGGGTTGAGCATTTTTCATGCCGGGGTGATGGGTGTTTTCAGCATGGTGTGTCTCCTCACTCTGAGCTTGGTTCCTAAGGTACGGTCAGGTAGAAATGCCAGGTAGCAAGGTGCCACTGTGCAAACACAGCAAGCTCTGGCCAATTTGGAGGCAAGTCCTCCTTCAGCTAGTTCTCCTCCTCCAGACGGCCACATGGGGAGAGACTGAGAGGTGAAAAAGGAAAGTTTATTTAACAAAAGGGATAAAAGAATACCAATAGAAGTTTAAATACTTCTAGTTAAAAGTAGACAGCTGAAAATAATGGAGACAAGAATGATAAAAAGGAGTGCAGAATAATTAATACCTTTCTGAAATTTATAAGGCTCTGGCCCTTTAAGATTAGCACACATGAATAGATTCAGGCTGATTTAAATCTTGCTACTCAGAATGATGCCTGGTTTGGTCCACTTTCTGCTCTTTCGTGGCTTTCATTTCTGAATTTGGCACCGTTTAGCATCTTGTTCAATGCCCTGTACCCAGAGGAGCTCAGAATCCATTAATAGATGATGTTGATGATGCCAATAATCAGAGCTGAGAGCTGTGATTGTATTATAAGCAAAGCATTTGAATAATTGCAGAGCCAACAAGGCACAGAGTGACATTTCTCCATCCCTATCACTGATGAGCATGACCTTGGGACAAGTTATCCCTTACTCTCCCCAGGGATGCAATTCAGGGAAAACCATGGCACCTTCTACAGAAAAGGTCAAGGGAACAAACACATCATTCCACCAAATTGGCCTGTGTCTTCCCAGGTTTCTCTGGGAACCCCGACCTCCTGCAGCCCCTCTCCCACACCTCTTCACTCTCCATTCCTCTGTCCAGAACCCCTTGGCACTGAGACTCCTTAGGATTTGAGGTGGAATGAGAATCTAAGGCTTTGAGCTGAACTGTTCCCAGCCCATTCTCAAGACTGCCTTCAGTAAGTATGAGGTCTCTGCTTGGCTCAGGGGCCTCAGCCTGACAGATGACTAACAACTGTGAAGCCAAGTCCACCCAGCACTGATGGATTCTCTATTCATTTTCAGAGTCTGCATGGAGCTGAGAGGACTGCCCAATTTACAGACCTTCTGTATTATGAAATTAAAACAGAATTTTCAGAAAAAGAATCGGCCTGAATATTGATGGGGAGGCAGAACTTCCTGCTCCCCCATTCAAGGCACACTTTGATCTTGTCTGTGTGTCTGCTGTCCCCATCAGCAGCACATCTAATACTGTGCATGGACTCCACGTCCACCTATGCTTTGTGTTCAATCCTGGGCGGGAAGAACTGCCCCTCAAGTCTCCAGCCAACACTTCTAACTGCCTGGAATTCATAACTTCCTGATTTGAGGCAGTTCTTTATCCTCTTAGCAGACCATATTTTTCACCCAGGCTCAACCATTAATGTCTTTCCCTGATGGCTCAGATGGTAAAGAATCTGCCTTCAGTGCAGAAGACCCACATTTGATCCCTGGGTCAGGAAGATCCCCTGGAGAAGGAAATGGCAGCCCACTCCAGTATTCTTGTCTGGGAAAGCCCATGGACAGAGAAGCCTGGAGGGCTACAGTCCATGGGGTTGCAAAAGAGTTGACCATGACTTAGCAACTAAACAACAACAAATCTAATCTTTATATGTACTAATGACCCTGAGTAAGGTCATTTCATTGCTCCCAGACTAGTTCTTCACGCTTAAAAAAGAAAAAAATAGGATGAGTAGATGAGATAATTTTTAGTTCCAGGAATTTCAGGCTGAGAAGACAAGCATTTGGGAGACAGGCAGACCTTTCTGAGATTGCTGCCCCAGCTGACTGCTTCAAGGTCATGCTTGAAAACATGCTCCAATTTTGAGCATGAGAATACTCATTTAGAAAACTGAATCAAGAAAAAAGCAGGACTTGCTGATATCTTCTCTGGAATGGAATTTCCCTGGGAGAAGGAAATATACAAACATTCATATCAAGAGGCTGATTTATTTCTGTGGCTTCTACATCTCAACCCATATTCTCTAAAGGAAAAGAAAGCCAAGGACTCATTCAGTCATCGTCTGAATTCTAGAGACAACAGAGATGCCATCTCGTGAGTGAACAGTGATGTAAGTGAAGAAGAGGCACAGACAGGTGGACCTGATAATATGCACCTCCAGGAGGAAAGTCCATTTATTCTTGTGTCATCTAAAATGCCACTCGTCCTTTCTCCCGCCTGTTCTCAATACATACTTCACTATCAGCCTCAAGTAAGGTAAGAGGATAGGTCACCTTTCAGTTTGCTTATCTGGCCAGAATAAGGGTGTTCTCTCAGATTGTCTTTGACTCTTCCTTTCTCTGCTCTCTGCAGAGAGCTTGCCCATTCTCAAGGGATCGGTGCTGCTTTCAGTGGGGATGACTTTTAGATCTTCAGCTCCAGCTCTGATTTGATGGCTCGTGTGGGCCACCAGCACTGCACTCCTGCTGCTTTGAACCATTTCTCCCTGGCTGTCCTCCACTACATGGCATTCCTTTCAATCAGCCAGTCCTTCCATTCATTATTCTACAGGTCTCCAGAGGACAGGAAACAAGCCCAGGGCTTCCTCGATCTCCTTTAATCAGAGAAGATACCTTTGGACCTCCAGCCTTGTAATTACCACTATTGGCAGGGCCAATGGCTCTCCATCAAGCCTCATTCTCTTCTTTGGGAGTTTCACTTTTCTTTGCTAAGGTTCTTCTCTGGGTCCTTCATTCCTAGGGGAATCCCCACCTGCCTGCTCTGCTGGTGATCTCTTGGCTTGCTGAGCTCTAGAGTCTCATGCCCACTTCTCAACCCCATTGCCCATTTCTGGATTCTCTGGTTGCTCATTCTCTGTGTGCCCTGTTGGCTGCTCATCTATTCTCAGCTTGAACACTGACTCCAGTCAAGTTCTTTCAGTCCCATCCTCTTGCCTGAGCCTTTATGCCAGGCACATATATCATTAAATGTATATTCAGTCTTCATAATTGTAGTTCAGAAACCTTCAGAAAATCACAGTATGGGAAGAACTCCTTACTGTTGTCACAAGGAAACCCAGGGGTGGAATCAGATGATCTCTATGATCTCTTCCAGCCCTGAAATGCCATGATTTAACAGCACTGAGAGGTAAACTCATTCACGAGAGATGGAAACTGAGACCCAGAGAGATAAAGTCACTTGACTGAGCTGAGATTAGAATTCAGGTCTTTTGAGTCTGAACTCTTGCCAAAACTCTCAAGCTCTGCCTTTGTTGTCTCTCTTTCTCTCTGCAAGTCAGTTCAGTTCAGTTGAGTTGCTCAGTTGTGTCCGATTCTTTGCAACACTGTGGACTGCAGCAGGCTAGGCTTCCCTGACGATCACCAACTCCCAGAGCTTGCTCAAACTCGTGTCCATTGAGTCGATGATGCCATCCAACCATCTCATCCTCTGCTGTCCCCGTCTCTTCCTGCCTTCAGTCTTGCCCAGCATCAGGGTCCTTTCCAATGAGTCAGTTCTTCACATCGGGTGGCTAAAGTATTAGAGCTTCAGCTTCAGCACCAGTCCTTTCAATGAATATTCAGGACTGATTTCCCTTAGGATGGACTGGTTGGATCTCCTGGCAGTCCAAGGGACTCTAAAGAGTCTTCTCCAACACCACAGTTCAAAAGCATCAATTCTTTGGCGCTCAGCTCTCTTTATGGTCCCAGTGTCACATCCATACATGACTACTGGAAAAACCAAAGCTTTTTTTTTTTTTTTTTTAGCATAAAGACTAGACAAACCTTTGTTGGCAAAGTAATGTCTCTGCTTTTTAAAATACTGTCTAGATTTGTCATAGCTTTTCTTCCAAGGAACAAATGTCTTTTCCTTGTTCCTTTTTCATGGCTATAGTCACCATCTGCAGTGATTTTGAAGCCCAAGAAAATAAAGTTTGTCACTATTTTCATTGTTTCCCCAGCTATTTGCCATGAAGAGATGGGACCGGATGCCATGATTTTCATTTTTTGAATGCTGAGTTTTAAGCCAGCTTTTCACTCTCATCTTTCACTTTCATAAAGAGGTTCTTTAGTTCTTCTTCACTTTCTACTGTAAGGGTGGTGTCATCTGCTCATCTGAGGTTATTGATATTTCTCCCAGCAATCTTGATTCTAGCTTATGCTTCATCCTGCCTGGCATTTCACATGATGTACTCTGCATATAAGCTAACTAAGCTGGTTGACAATTACAGCCTTGACATACTCCTTTCTCAATTTGGAACCAGTCCGTTGCTCCATGTCTGGTTCTAACTATTGCTTCTTGACCTGCATACAGATTTCTCAGGACACAGTTAAGGTGGTCTGGTATTCCCACCTCTTTCGGAATTTTCCACAGTTTGTTGTGATCCACATGGTCAAAGGCTTTGGTGTAGTCAATAAAGCAGATGTTTTTCTGGAACTCTCTTGCTTTTTCTATGATCCAATGGATGTTGGCAGTTTGATCTCTGGTTCCTCTGCCTTTTCTAAATCCAGCTTAAACACCTGGAAGTTCACAGTTCAGGTACTGTTGAAGCCTGGCTTGGAGAATTTTGAGCATTTGTTTGCTAGTGTGTGAAATGAGTACAATTGTGCGGTAGTTTGAGCATTCTTTGGCATTGCCTTTCTTTGGGATTGGAATGAAAATTGACTTTTTCCAGTCCTGTGAACACTGCTAAGCTTTCCAAATTTGCTGGCATATTGAGTGCAGCACTTTCACAGCATCATCTTTTAGGATTTGAAGCAGCTTAACTGGAATTCCATCACCTCCACTAGCTTTGTTCATAGTGATGCTTCCTAAGGCCCATCTGACTTCACATTCCAGGATGTCTGGCTCAAGGTGAGTGATCACACCATTGTCATTATTTGGGTCATTAAGATCTTTTTTGTATAGGTCTTCTGTGTATTGTTGCCACCTCTTCTTAATACCTTCTGCTTCTGTTAGGTCCAAAGCATTTCTGTCCTTTATTGTGCCCGTCTTTGCATGAAATGTTCCCTCCAGTTCAGTTGCTCAGTCATGTCTGACTCTTTGTGACCCCATGGACTGCAGTGGAACCAGAGATCAAATGTTCCCTTGTTATCTCTAATTTTCTCCAAGAGATCTCTAGTCTTTTCCATTCTCTTGTTTTCCTCTATTTCTTTGCACTGATCACTGAGGAAGGCTTTCTCATCTCTCCTTGCTATTCTTTGGAACTCTGCATTCAGATGGGTATATCTTTCCTTTTCTCCTTTGTCTTTAGCTTCTTCCTGCAAGTGGCCCTAGTACAATCCCCTCAGCCATCTGTTAGATTGTTGTTTACTTGGAAATAAGAAGGAAAATAAAAGACCCTTGCTCCCAGGTCACCCCTTGCATTAGCAGCTTCAAGATGGCAGTGGGAATGTGCAATCCACTTACGAGAACAAAGTGTTTTTAAGGACTAAGCACATTGATTGTCTGTGTGCAAGTGGCACCACTAATTACAAATAAGTCCTGTCTATTTATTAAAGCAACCCCCTTTTGGACATTTCCCGCATGCAAACGATCCTTCCCCACAATTAGGGTAAATTAGTAAGGTTTTACTGAACTAATGAGACAGTGTTTGTGCGGCTTGTCTTTCTGTTTTCCAGGCTGTTTTGAGACAAGAGTCTATAATTGGGATTCTCAAACTGCCACATGCAAGGCAGGCTGCATGAGAAGGGAGGTTATCAAATCCCTCGGTCACATCAAGGAATGCCACGAGAGGTGTGTCTGCAGGCCCAGGGACATGCCCACATCTGCATGTCCACACAGAACATGTGCACACTCACACGTGCACACATATGTACCTCACACACATGTACATAACACATAAAACAAAATCACATGTTTCTATTCACAGTTAAGCTTCCTCTTCCCTCACTAACAAGTGACTATCCAGAATGCTGTGGTGCTGACATGCTGGGTCTGAGATCTTGAGGGATTCATGATTCATGAGGGATAATACAGTACAAATACAGCAAAATAATAGCAGGAACCTTTTACTGCAAACTTGACTTTTGTTAGTGACTATCTTCCAAAGGAAGTGTTATTATCGCCATTCAATTGACATAGACACTGATGCCCAGTGACCCAAAGTGCATGGTTAGTACGCTGAGCTGGCTTTCCAGCCGTTATCTTTCCACTCTGCCCCTAAAGCACATTCTTTATCCCTAGCCTAGTTCCTTGTGCTAAAGCTCTCTTTGGTCAGCTAACCTGGCTTTTGAGCTTTTCTCAAAAGCTCTTTTTATCCTTTTAGCATAAGATGGAGTCTAAACTCATGTAATTGACCTCTCCCAGGCCTCACCCTGATCCCTTGGATCCTTCAGATCACCACCCTCTCCATCTCTACAAGAGACCACAGGCCCATTGAGTTTGGACTGAGCAGAATCCCCAGTCAGAATCACTGTGTTGGGATCCAAAGGCTGCAGGTCAGGAGAAGCAGGGTGGGAGGAGTACAGAACCTGCTCTTCACAATCTCTGCCAGGTGCCCGAATGCCCATAGGCCAATCCAGTAAGAAGCTGGGGGCGTTGGGGAATGGGATTAGGGAATGGAACTCCAATTCACAGGACAGCCATCCTTTAGCTACTTCTTCAAGTACTTGATCTGTGATGTGACATAAGACTAAGTCCTCTTTTAGCTTTTAGAATTATGGCACCCAAGGTCCAGGTTTCAGAGGTTTGGTTTTGACTTTTCCAGAGGTAGTTTTCTAAGAGATTTGTGTGTGTTAACAGAAGATGGTTCAATAAAAATTATTAAGGGAAAAAAGAGATTTTCAGAGGCTATCAAATGCTAGGGATAGTGTTGGGAAGCACAAAGAACTCACTTTAGTGGAGCTAAGAGGAAGAATATCAAGATTTCAGATCCAGGCTCAGGCTCCAGACACTGCTCTTTTTGGTCCTTCTGTCTCAATTCCCAGGAATTCCTCTGACTGCAGCAGTCAGAGGAATGGGTTCAAATTCTGATTTCACTCACCAATGCCTACCTGACCTGTGCCAATTACTTTACCTATCTAAAAGTCAGTTTATCTAATGTAAAATCGCATTAGACTATAAACTTCATGCTGCACCTCCAATATCTGACTGAACACCTGTCTTGTAGTTTGCATAATAAATTTGCATAGTGAAAGTGTTGCTCAGTCATATCTGACTCTTTGCAACCCCATGGACTATAACTTGTACGCTCCTTCATCCATGGGATTCTCTAGGCAAGAATGCTGGAGAGGGTTGCCATTCCCTTCTCCAGGGGATCTTCCTGACTCAGGGATCGAACCCGGGCCTCCCACAGTGCAGGCAGATTCTTTACATTGGAGCCATCAGGGAAGGCCTTGCATAGTAGTATGCATCAACAAATATTTGTCCTTAAGGCAAGAATTACTCGTCTTATAGATGTTTGGTGCATTTAAAACATTCAGTGAGGTCAGTCAGTGTCAGCATTCTTCCTTTGCTTTGTGAATCAACTTTTGAAACATTTTTTCTTCTTTTCCTCAAAATTCCTGCATATGTTCAAGAGGCAAACTTACACTTACAAGTCCTATACATGCTACGAAGAACAAATATTCACAGACTCATAGAATTTCATCCACAAGCACAAGAGTTGAAAAGAGAGGCACTCTGTTCTAATCCCTTAGTTCACCAGATAAAGAGACTGATAGGGAGGAAAGACCTGATTTGCCAAAGACCACATAGCTGGTGACAGAGTATTTTCATTCCAAGGAAAGCCTCTTTATTTTCTGATTAAACAGTCACTAGCCTATATCCTGTGATCACCAACTAGACAATTTCCAACCCAAACATCAAGCCCAGATAGGACACCAGGAAGAAATTCTTTTCCAGTGCTGTCCCATCCCTTGTGCTTTATATGCATAAGCAATGGAACTGCTGTGTTCTATTCTTTCAGCTGCTAAGTATGAGGGTCCAATTTATTGGAATCTAGCCAAATACTATGCTTAATATTGAGAGTGACTTACCCTAGTAGCTGGGCTTTTTAATCTGTATGCTTAAGGACATGTTTATTTTATGTATTTATTTTCCACAAATACAGCTGCAATTCTATTTGTGAAAATCAACAGAAGAGACTTAAAAGCTTCACAATTGGGGGCACGTGCTTCCTGGTTTTCTTCTCTTACCTTATAGTCACAAGCCATAATCATAATAAGTACAGGTTGAAGGGTGAAAAAGTGTGAAGGTTGGTTAAAAATGAGGAGTGAACTTGCTTGGCTGGAGTGGAAAGAGTAAAGTATTAGTAAGATAAAAAGCAAAACACTTTACCTACACTGCATAGGAGTTTGGGTTTTGTTTGAGAGGCAGTGGGGGAGCTTCTGAAGGTTCAGCATCACAAAGATATTTTGGGATAAAGGAACAGGGAAGAGTGGAGACAGATCCATTTTGGGAAACTAATGCAAGGGGAGCACTGGGGAGAGAAGGCTTGAATTAAGGTGGTGATAGTTTGCTTAGAAGGATGGGGCTGCCCTGGAAAAGTATCCAAGGCATCACATCATTTAAGAACAATGTTTAAGTTCAGACCTTCCCCAGCTTCTGTAATACAGGGACCAAAGATAGTCAGTAGACAGAAGTGAAGATATATTAATAAAACACATTTTTAATGGTATTTTAAGGGTTTAGATATTGCTTACAATTGATCAGAAAAATAGTTGAGTGCCCAGAGGCAAGACTTTCCCCCTGATGGAGCTGCTCCCAGGTTCATTACCGTAGTTATTCAGTGGTTATTCTCATTTGAGGAACACATTCCTACCAAGGACTGATTTTTTTCCTTCAAGCCACCCACTCCAAGCCTGTGAAACCAGAGCTTCCTATCATAGCTGGTTCAAAGGAGGGAAAAATCCTTTCCTGCTTAACATTCTGCAAAAGGCACAGGCAAATCTCTGAAGTCAATCATCATGAATGAAGCCATTTAAGAGTGAGGCCCACGACTTCCCTGTGCGGATGAATAACCAGGCAGAGTGAGTCGCCATCAGAGGAGACTGCAGGC
This sequence comes from Bos mutus, assembly GCF_027580195.1. Classification (NCBI taxonomy): domain Eukaryota; kingdom Metazoa; phylum Chordata; class Mammalia; order Artiodactyla; family Bovidae; genus Bos; species Bos mutus. Next base: position 36,324,906 of record NC_091627.1, read on the forward strand.
GGCTCTCTTTCTGCTATGTCACCCTTTATGACCTGCCTTACTGTCTCAGCGCCCTTCACGGGAATGTCTTGCTTTGCGAAAAGAAACAGATAATAACCACAGAGAGGAGAAATGCTAGCCCTGCAGCCTGTTATTTTTTAAAAAAGTCTGCAGAAATGGAATGCTGGCCAGACCTTAACTTTATACTGACACACTTGCCCCCTTAGCTTTGCAATAACATGCCCAGAACAGCAGCAGAAGCAATCTGGAGGCTGTGTGCCCTCCTCCATCATGGAACTTGCCAGGGAAAACCATAGCCAAGGGGGCTGCTGATGGCTCAGGACCCCTCTTGCCTCCACACTGTTAGTCCATGTTCAGCCCAGGATGGCTCTGGCAGGACAGCGCTGTTGGTTCCTTCCCTCTTGGTATCCAGAGGGGAAACTGGCTTCACGCCATTCCCCAAGTCAATGGGTATCATCTGCTGGTCCTGCAAGCTGCAGCCCTCAATCTAGAGGTCAACCGAGCAATGAGAGGAAAAGCTCTCCAGATTGAGTGCAAGCAGGGGGCCATGTTTTGTGAGTCTGCCTTTGGCTCCAAATGACTGTGCTTGAACGTGCTGATTAACTTGTGCTAAGTGTTGACTTGATGAGTGATGGGGTAGAAAAGTCAGTCTTGCGTGCTCATTTTAGCTCTGCCACTGAGTTCCCACCACAATGTATATTCCTTCATTCAACATTTGTTGAGCACCTGTCGTATGTGTGGAAGTGGCTGGTAGCTGAGAATATTAAGATACCCTAAGGTGCAATCTGGGAGAGGAGGCATTGGGAAGGCTAACTGATGTCTCTGGGCTTGTTTCCTTTAAAAGCAAAGATGTTGGACATTATTTCTAAGGTCCCTTTCTCCTCTAAGAGTCTATGGTGGGAGACTGGGCTCTCTGACCCTACCAGAGATGAGCAACGGGTTAGAGATGTGGGTCCTGATTCCAAGTTTACAGTTTCATGCTCAGCTTGGCTGCTGCCTATGTCTCAGAAAGCCAGAATATCTGAGTCAAGCAGGAGAATCCTAAGTGCTGGACCTTGGTCAGGTATCTTGAGCAACCTCTGCCCAGATCACAGTTACAGTGTGGGTAAAGAAGAGCCCTTATATTTGAACTTCCCTGCAAAGCTCCATTCTGTAGATCATAAACTCTACGGAATACCCCCATTGTCCAGTCTGCAGGAAGAGCCTCTGTTTGCTAGAAATTCTAGAAAAGCAACTCATTTTATAGTCAACTTTTTTTTTTTCTTAACATCTAAGAATAATTAGGATCAACTGTTACATGAACTCTCCATTCTGGAATTTTCCTAGACAACTTCATTCTACACTGAGGCTCCTTGGGCTTTGTCTATAAGGAGAGGACAAGGAATGAGAGTCTGAGACTGAAACTGGGTGGTCTCTTAAGAGCCTGGAGGTAAGGCAGGTGTGACTCAGTCCCTCTAGAGCAGGATCAGAGGCAACAGGCTGACTTTAACGACAGTCATGTCTTTTTCAGAAGAAGCTAATGGTACCCAGCAAAACTGGGTGAGCTCAGATCACTAAAAAGACACAGTTTCCCTTTACTCAGGGACAGACTTAGGAATGACTGCAGGCCCCAAACTGGTGGGATCTACTCACTCAGAAAAACCTCAGCCCTTTTCCTATGGGAGGCTTCTCTGGTCCCAGGCCTCTTACAGCCTGGAGCAGCACTTCAGCCTGAGCAGAGCTGAGTGTCTGTCAAGGTGCCAGTCAAATGTGATGTTCCCCTCTCCATCTTCCAGCTGCCCTGACCAAAGAAATGTTTGATGAAGGTAACAGATTGATCAAGACATTTTTAGTTAGTTTTTTCTTCTTTCTGAGACTTGTTGGATATCCTTTATACCATGCTTATCAAATGAAAATAAGAAATGCCAGTGACATCTCCTGCCAGTTGCTGTTTCTCCATGAGAGTCCCCATCTAAGGATGGAAGCATTCAGCATGGCCTGTGGTCATGGCTCCTCAAGGGTCCAGAGTCTCATTCCTCCTATAGATATTGGAAGTCTTTCACCATAAAAGCTTTTTCAGAAACTGCTTCAGAAGTGGTGCCTGGGTCTGTGACAACCCCAAGCCTCAATCAAAACAGTATTTGGTGCTTTATTATTTTTCTTCCCTCATCAAATTTCTGTTTAGTCCAAGAGATCTTATCTATAAGTGTCGCTAACAATGCCAGGGGAGATGGGCATGGGTAAGGACTGCTCTGCACATTTTTAGAAAGAGAAATGGAAAGCACATTAGTGTGAAAAGAAGAGTTTTTGTTTGTTGGTGCTGTGTTTTTTGTTTTGTTTTGTAGTTTTGTTTCTGTTTTGTTTTCGTCTTAGCACAGGGAAAGAAATCTGGCAGTCAGTCATAGACCATCTTTCTGTTCCCCAGCATTCATGAAACTATGTTCTTTCATGTGTTATTTCACTTAATTCTAGAAGGAGGAGGAGAAGGAGGAAATGGAGGAGAAAGCAGAGCAAGAGAGGGAGGAGTGGAAGGAGGAGGGGGAAGGGAGAAGGAAACTAAAACTGGTTAAGAAGTGTGACTTACCTATGAACCCTTCAGCTAGAGATGAAACTAGGATTTGTATCAGGAGTGAAACCCTGAAGTCCTTGCTCTGACACCTTGCATTGGGCTAAGCAACAACCTTTTGTGACTAACTACGTGGAATCAATTAGCATCAGTTGGGAAGATGGTCAGAGTGAATGCCTGGATTATGCTGTATGTCAATCTGTCTTCCTCAGGCTCCCTCAGGTTGAATATGTAAGCTAGTCAGCATCCTGCTATTGGTAACAGAATATGCTTTTAGAAGTACTTCAATTCTCTCTGCTTCTTCTTCATGATCAAGCTGGTGTTTACAGGCAAATACTCTAAGCAATAAAACTGCCATAAACTGCAGCAGACCAAGCTAATAGAAAATGTACATTGAAGATGAAAAAGTCACAGGCAAGAATAATGATACTCCATTTCTCCAACTCAGTAGAGAACAATTAAGAAGGGGTGAGTGGTTCCTCTGGACACTGGGGAGGCTCAGTAGGAGCTTTTGGCTGAATTTATCTCGCATAGGGATTTACACATTCTCACATGTTATACTAAGAATGACAGAGAATGAAGGGAGCAAAAAGAAAGAGGAAACATTCTCTCTGTAAAATATTAAAACATTGCAGATGAGCCTAGTGGCCTCTTTGACCAGCAGACTCCCTTCTTCGCCCTCCCATTCTCATTCCTATAGGTCATTGCTATATTAAGCTCAGATATATCTCTTTAGGTCTTTTTTCATGTGTCTTACAAACATACACACAAATATGTATCTACAGAAATTCCACAAGAAGAATAAATTCATATGTTACTTGGGTAATGAAATTTTAATTCGAAAAAAGAAAGAGGAGAAGAGAAATAAAAAATGGAACTTAGGAAAAATAAAGCTTACTTTAGGAATGAAGATACTGATTCAACTTTTAAGGTATTCAATAGATCATTGCATTTGTCAGAAATAGACTCAGGTACAATCATACTGTGAATAACATATCTGATCTGAGTTTCTGAATAATACAGCACTAAAGATCACCCATCTAAAAGGTTTCAAGCTGACTAAAATACAAAAATCAAATAACACAAAAAATAATACTACTATGCTCTCACAGAAATAAACTCAAAGGAAGACCTTTTGCAAATTCCAGACAGCTTAGTACTATACTTCCTAAACATTACTATATAATACCCAGTGATTTAATAAATTTAGGATTAAAGCTGTTTTTACATATTATGATTGCCATTAAGCAAAGGAACTAATCAGCAAAGTCAGAAAGGTTGCTGTGAAGATGATCTAATCAGCCTGAAACCAAAATGTGAAGGGAGTGAGGATAGCTATGTGCTGATAGATACTCCTGGGCTTGTTAGGCCTAAGCATTCACTTATTTATCCAGTCATTTGTAATTTTTTTATTCATTCAGCCAGCACTTGTATTCCAAGCACTGTGCAGACACTAGAGCACAATGGCAGCATGGGAAAGTGGAAGACAGACTTTAGAGAGAGAGACAGGGTTTGGGTTCTTGGCTCTGACACTTACTAATGGCGAGATTTCAGGCAAGTCATTTACACTCTTTAGCTTCAGTTTCTTCACCTGTGGAGGGATGATAATAACCAACTCACTGTTAAGGGGATTAGAAATAATATTCACAGAGCACCAAGCATAGTTCCTGACACAGAGTAAACGCAGGCAGCATTATTATTTGGATACAGCCCCTATTCCTCTCTCATCTGGTATGAGAGAAAGATAAGAATTACAGAGGGGTTTCCACTTTTGGAATGGTGATATGAGGGGTTCTGAAGACCTGTTCCTCAGTGAAAGAAGCATATCTTGTGAAAATTGTTTTTAAAAACCTACTCATGTAAAGCCTCTGAAAATTATCTTAAGGGCATTCAGCGCATGAAAAAAAAAAAAAAACCTTTTTTTCAAGAAAATAGACTACAACTGGGTAAGAACAGTGAGAATCTGTGACATTTGACCCCTCCATCCCTCTCCCTGCTCAGCATGATGGATATTCTACTCCAGGCATGTTCAGCCAGAACACAGGGCTTGCTCTGCCCCCAGCTCCTGATCCTGGGTTCTGGAACCTCTCAAGAGGGGCAGTGCTGGTACAGTATGTCAGCATTCCAGATGAAGTGCGGTTGGGCTGCAATGCAAGGTGAGGACAAGGAGCTATGCTGCAAAGGGATGGCTTTCTTCTGTAACTAGGGGGCAGGTAAGAGTAAGAGTTCTTGGAAACATAATCACTTCCACAAAAGACAAATTTGGAGATGCCAGAGACTAGGGAATTATTGTAAAGAATAAGCCAGAAAGGACAACACTAAGTTAGCTGAAAGTGAAGGAAAATGGATTTAGGTGATGTGGTCAAACGATATCTCATGTAAAGCACAAAGGGACCTAGGAGTTTGGAAAATTAAATGAAATGATAAATATGAGATGATAACATGCATCCCCCAAGAGTCATTACTGTGTATTTAAGGCTATGTATACAAGACAGAAAACAACGTGAAAAGCAGAACATTTGGGCTAATGGATTAACCAGGAGATGGGAGTCAAATCTCTTGACTCCTGTAAGCAGCTGACTCTGAATTTTAGCAGAAACCAAATCACAGATAAAACTACCGAAGTGATTTGTTCATACACAATGATCTATTCTAGGCTCATGAGAAGTGACAAACCAGTCTGGCCCAACCTTTCTTCTTGCTCAGGATTCTGTGCCAGCTCTCCACTGGTCCCTTGACTCAGCTGACTGACAGGTGTGTGTACCACACCAACTGCAAGTGAGAACAGCAATAGGGACTTTGGTGGTATCCAGGGGTGGGTCTATGCCTCTGGTGATGGCTGCTGGCAGATTTGGGGCTCCCTGAGGCTGCTGCAGTCATTCTTGCTGAAGACTGACTGACTGCTGAAGTGACCTGCGATTTATAAATGAGCACCCCTGAAGTTTCCACCAAGCAAATAGGGATTGAGGGCCTACTAGGGACTGGATGTTTTGGGGAAGCAGATATAAGTTAGACGTGTGTTCTGTCTTTAGGAGCTCCCAGGTCGATATGTGAGTGAGGGTACTGCTCCACTTTGTCTCATTCTGTTCTCATTCCCATTCACTGAGTGGAGGAGGTGGCGTTTTAGGTGGCCCTTGAAGGATGGAACTTGAGGGTGGACCTTCTAGCATAAAAAGGACTCTAGGTAGACCACCTCAATCCCTATAGCCTAGGTTACAGGTAGATAGGCCTCTCTCTGACATACTCATTTCCTGGGCTTGTCGGGGGACAAATAACTTTAGATTGTAATGATAACTTGGTCATTTATTTGATGATTAAACATGGCCAGTCTCCATTTTCTTTCTACTCATGCCATGGCATTAATTATGGTAACAATGACTATGTTATTATGATTCCACTTTTTCCCCTTGAGAATTTGGTTCTGAGCAATGGATCATCCAATGGTAAATTATATTTAGTCTTTTTTTTTTTTTTAACTGATATGATCCATTGAATAGCAACTGATTTGTAAGTGAGTCATCCAGACATGCCCTTGGGCCTCTGTGTCATTTCTCAGTGAAGTGGAGGTGAGTAAGCACTAGACAGTGAGTTCAGAAACCTCAGCTCCAACCCCAGCTCTCCCACCTACTAGCCATGGGCCATTGATTGTTTCCCCACTCTGGGTTTCCTTGTCTCTATCAGGAGGGAGTCTGTAGTCAGTAAGATCCTACCAGCTGTATCATATATGATTTCATATGATCAATAAAAATGTCCTCGTTGTCAGACTTGTAGAGAAAATCTGTCTCCCAAGTGACTGCTACTGCTGCTGCTAAGTCACTTCAGTCATGTCCGACTCTGTGTGACCCCATAGACGGCAGCCCACCAGGCTCCCCCGTCCCTGGGATTCTCCAGGCAAGAACAATGAAGTGGGTTGCCATTTCCTTCTCCAATGCATGAAAGTGAAAAGTGAAAGTGACGTTGCTCAGTCATGTCTGACTCTTAGCGACCCCATGGACTGCAGCCACCAGGCTCCTCGGTCCATGGGATTTTCCAGGCAAGAGTACTGGAGTGGGGTGTCATCGCCTTCTCCGCCCAAGTGACTAGGCAATGTTAAACAACTATAAAGTCTGTTCTGACAATACCAGATGCACAGTAGATACTTCAGGATGCCCCCTATAAGTACTCTTTGATTGACAAAGTGATGATTTCTCAGACTCACTGGTCTACAGCAGTTCTTCTTAAAGTTTAATGTTCATGTAAGTCACAGGAGGATTTTGTTTAAATATAGATTCTGATTCAGTAGATGTAGGGTAGGGCTGAAGATTCTGTATCTCTAACAAGGTCCCAGGCAATGCTGATATGGAACACACTTTGAGTGATATGCCACTTTGAGTGGCAAGATTTTAGAGGGTTTTGATGAGAGGACGTGAGACCAGTATTAGAAGGCTTGATACTTAAGAATACCAAATTTCAGCTAACTTGTTTTCTCTCCAAGTGCTTTCCCCAAGGCCTTGCTCAAAGCAGGTTCTTAGCAAGTGCTTGCTCACTGACTGCTGGATTTTACTCTTTCGTTAAAGTTTAAAAGAAAATATATCTCTTTGCTCTTCATTATCTAGGGCGATTAAACCCAAATGGCTTCTCCTACTTGGTATTAAGGCTTTCCTGCTGGCTCAGTGGTAATGAATCTGCTTGCCAATGCAGGAGATGCAGGTTCGATCCCTGGATCGGGAAGATCCCCTGGAGAAGGAAATGGCAACCCACTCTAGTATTCTTGCTTGGGAAATCCCATGGACAGAGGAGCCTGGTGGGCTACAGTCTATGGGGTCACAAAAGATTCCAAGATGACTCATCTACTCAACAACACAAAAACAACCTGGTATATTCACACCACATCCTGCTAGCAATTTCTATTAAGACTTTCTGGATCTCTTAGGCCAAGTTTAAAGGAATATTTACAAGATGTTTTAAAATTCAGAGCTTCTTTGACTACAACCAGTTGGAACCATTCAATGAGCATTTGTAAAGGAAAAGTGTGAAGAAGTAGAAGGCACACAGATACACAGTTTTGCCAGCAATTTTATAAAGAACGTTTTCCATATCATATTACCACTTGTGCCTGTACAAGAATTCCTAATGTGTTATTCTTGGTTATATTTCCAAAGAGAGTGCATGCAATTTTTAATTGAATATGTTCAAAAACTCCTATATCAATCATATACAATAGCTCTCTATATGATACACTCCAAGTAGGTATATTGTCCTTTAAAAAAGAGGATGGTAGGCATAATAGACTAATGAAAATATGACTGGGGCTACAGTGTGATGTGGTGGATGCTTATTCCTTTTCTGAAAGTTGACAAAGCAGGATCAGTACCAAGGTTTACTCTCATCCCAACTTTGTCTCCAAGGAATATCAAATTCATATTGGTTGCTCTCTGATGAATGATTTGCATGGCTAAAATGGAAACATGTTCATCAGTTTAAGGCCTGGATTGCCATAATGTGTTTTTTTCTGAAGACAATGTGCATTACTCGGAAGCAACACCAGTTGCATCATAAATATTTCAACTGTCAATGTTTGGGACTTGTTTCTTTGACCTGGTTCTGAATCAGTCAATGAGTAATAACAAGAGTTTGGTCCTTAGAGTTTGAAGAGTGCTGACAATCCACATGATTAAAATTCATAAGATAGGCATTTATCAAAATAACACTTCACCCACAAAGAAAAGGCATGGATCAGTCCCCAACACATGTAATATCCATTTACAATGGAGACTTGCCTTCCAATTCTAACGGACATTGCTGGGCTCATGGTTGAGAGATGAGGCAATTGTATTTTTCCCATTAGGTCAATAGGAAATCCATTTGCAAGGGAACAGTCAATTTTGGATCACAGATCATTAGAACTCAAAGGAATAATAGAAATCTTTCGGCCTGAACCTGCCATTTAGTAAATAAGAAAACTAAGGCTAGAAAACTGATCTGATTTGCCAAGGTTGCAGAACTATTTCAAGCACCCAATATAGTTCAAGAAAGCACCTGCCTTGTTTTAAGCAATGCCTTGGACACTCCCAATTTAGTGTGCCATTTTTATTTCTACCAATAGATGGCTGTGGCTTTGACCCAAAACACAATGGAAATGAACTAAATAGTTAAAGGAAACAACTAAGTGTTTCTACCACTTGCCATTCATTCATTACATAAAAAATACACTGAACCTACTGTGTGCCTGGCACTCAAATGACGAAATCCTGGATAGTCATCAAGCTCTCTCATCTGGAATGCCAAGTTCATTTCTCAACATAAAGACTTGTAAGAGACTTCAGCACCACCAAAACCACCCTGCTTAATCTACTTCAAGAGTAATCCCTTTACGCATCTGTCAGAGGTGGCCCTGCCAGGTGCTAGAAACAAGAACATAACTGAGAGCAATATAACATCTCAAAGTTTCTGAACCTCCCAGTACAATGTCAGGTGCTTTCATATCCATGATCTTATCTGGTTCTAGCATTACACAGTGAAGTATTGCTGTCTCCCATATATACATACATATATATATATGTATGTATATATATATAAAAGTAAGAATTCAGAAGTTTGTACAAATTTTATGAATCCAATCCAGGGTCACAGAGGTAATAAAATCTGGAACTAAGATTTGAATACAGGTAAAGTTGCAGCTATGAAATTAAAAGACACTTGCTCCTTGAAAGGAAAGCTATGATAAACCTAGATAGTGAATTAAAAAGCCAGAAACATCACTTTGCCAAAAAAGGTCCATAAAGCTAAAGTTATGGTTTTTTCAGTAGTCATGTGTGGATGTGCAAATTGGTCCATAAAGAAGGTTGAGCACTGAAGAATTGATGCTTTTGAACTGTGATGCTATAGAAGAGTCTTAAGAGTCCCTTGGACTGCAAGGAGATCAAATCAGTCAATCCTAACGGAAATCAACTATGAATATTCATTGGAAGGACTATTGCTGAAGCTGAAGCTTCAATACTTTGGCCACCTGATGCAAAGAGACAATTCATTGGAAAAGACCCTGATGCTCAGAAAGATTGAAGGCAAAAGGAGAAGGGGGTGGCAGAGACTGAGATGACTAGATAGCATCACTGACTCAATGGACATGAATTTGAGCAAACCCTAGGATATAGTGGAGGACAGAAGAGCCTGGCATGCTGTAGTCCATGGAGTTGCAAAGAGTTGGACATGACTTAGCTACTGAACAACAACCACAAAGTTGCCTCCAAAGGCAATACAGTTTTCACCCTTTTGCCAATTTTATTGAGGAACTGTGTCAAGAGCAGTTGCCTGACAGATTTTGCCAACATTAGGCCTTAAAGTAGTGCTGCAGACTGAATGTTTGTATCTACCCTCCACCTTAACTTAATATTTTGAAGACTGAATTCTCAATGTGATAGTATTTGGAGGCAGGGCCTTTGGGAGGTGATTATGTCATGAGGGTGGAGCCGTCATATTGGAATTGGTGGTGTTATAAGAGTGATTCCCTGGTGGCTCAGACAGTAAAGAATCTTCCTGCAATGCAGGAGACCCAGGTTCAATCCCTGGGTCAGGAAGATCCCCTGGAGAAGGGAATGGCAACCCACTCCAGTATTCTTGCTTGGAAAATCCCATGGACAGAGGAGCCTGAAGGGCTACTCTCCATGGGGTTGCAAAGAGTCAGACATGACTGAGCAACTAACACAAGGGAATGAAGAGACTAGAGCTCACTCTTTTCACCATGTGAAGATACAGCAAGAAAGTGGCTGTCTTCAAACCAGGACGTAGGTTCTCACCAGATGCCGAATCTCCTGGTGCTTTGATCTCGGACTTCTCAATCTCCAGAACTTCGAGAAAAATGTCTGTTGTTTAGGTTCCCTAGTCTGTGGTACTCTTATCATAGTAGCCAGCATGTACTACCACAGGTAGCACAAGCAGATCCTACCTAAAAGGTAGGCTCCATTTAGTCATTAAGACTCTTTCCTCTTCCTTGTTCACCATTTAATTTTCCACCTCTGGTTTGGATATTTCTATTTTTCTGTATAAGACATGGCCTTAATAATGCTAAGATTTGGCCTTGAGTATAATTCTGCTTACAAGAAAAGATAGCTAGAGGCCAAGAAGGCCTAGCAAGTACAGCCAGAGAACTTCTTTAGTAATGCAAGAGAAATGTAAAACCCATTTGTTACAAAACCATCAGTAAGACTTGAACTTCTTAGAAGTCAGATAGCCATTTAAAAATTTTTACTGATAAATGTCAACCAATTTTGCCACATTTTCCTGAGACAAGGCTGACAGAAATGAGGCAGGAACCCTTTGCTCCCTTCTAACTTCCATCACACATGCCTGTTCCCAAGGGGACGGGTTTCAGAATGTCATCATTGTTCAGCTGATATCTCTGCATCAAATGATCACCTCCAAACTCTTCTCCTACATCATTTTCATTAGCCCCTTTAAATTAATCTGATTCAACTGATGCTATTAACTGAGACATAGCAGGTATCAAGAGTTCATCTTCTACTGGGTATCATGAGGTCTTTGAGAAAAGCCCCTTTCAACAGAGGCCAATTTGTTGCTATCATACTGATTTTCACTCATCAGCTGGTAACTCTCTATTAGCCCATCAAGTTCAGCTTTTAATGGCCAAACTGTATCTGTGACCGCAATTCAATTTCCACTCTGCACTTGTGGTTCCTTGATACTTTGAAATTCTTTAAACCTGCTTGATTAGCCACCTGAGGTAAATGGCTTAGTCATTTTAAGTTTTATGAAACATCTGTGCACTTTGATCATAGACCAGAGGAGAAAATGGCTCTGGAATCTTCCTCGAAGCATTAGGAAGCACAGACCCCAAGAGCTAGGTGGCACAGATTTCAGGGGGAGTGGGAGAGGTAGTCAGGACCAGAGCCATAGGACTTGATGACACTGGAGCCCCATAGGGGAATCGAGTTGCACTGGTGTATCCTAGGCTGACCTTTGGATGCTGCCTCCAATGGTGGCCAATTATGAAACGGAATTAACTCAGTTTGAGTTCTGTTCCTGGAGAGTCCTGGGGTGCATGAGCATACACACTACAGCCTCACAACTTCTTTTCCTCTTAGTGCCTCTTTCCCTCTTCCTTATTCTTCTCCCTCCCTTCTTCCTTCTTGTTCTTACCTACTCTAAGTGCATCTATTTTTGAAACCCCATGGGGCCCACGGTCCTACAGAAAAACTGTTGGTTTGAACATGTGCGATGTGAGAAAGAAGAGCAGCCCCTGACATGCAGGAGCTGGCCTGGCACTCCACAGCTTGGTCATGTTATTCTATCAGACACGAACACAGAATGCTGAGCTCAGGCGAGGTTACTCTGAGATCATGATAAAAATGAGACAAAGCATGGCCACTTCTAAGCACAGATAAAAAATATGTAACTATGCTGCATACAAAACACCAAACGTGTCTCTCTCAACCAAGATGAGTTGCTAGTGCTTCTTAACCAATTACAATTACAGCTTGATCCTCATTCTAGTCTTTTCTCCCTGAGAAGATTTATTGAGACACACAGGCATATAATTGCCCCCACTTTTGGACAACATCCAATTTAGAGCAACCGCCTTCTTCCCTAAACCTCTTGCAAATCATCCAACCAAAGCCCAAATCCTATAGTAGGTTCCTTCAGCACTCTCTTAGTGAGACCCACAATGTTTTCCATGGTTTCTGTTCTGTACTGCAGCCAGTAACAAACCCAGTTTGTTTAGTTACAGGTGTGTTACTGATGGCCTTTGCTTGAAGGACATTGACAAATGATAAAAATAACTCACACTTAAGTAACAATTTACATTTTAAAAGTTTTCACAAGCATTATTTTGTTCAATCTTCATGACTATGAGGAAGATGGGAAGGTATTATTATACTCATTTTCCGGATTAAGAAATTGAGGCCCTGTGTAGTTAAATGGGTTAAGTAAGTTCAAACGTCTATTAAGTATTGGAATCAGGGATTGAGACAAATCTGTTTGTTCCATACTCTGTGCTTTTTCCCTGTTCCTGATCCTAGAAGAAATAAATCCCTCAACTATTTGTAATTTAGTGCTTCATCAACTGAAGACTGTAGCTGAGAAGGGAATGAGGTTGGTGGTGGGCAGAACATTCTGGGATAAACCTGAAATATCTTTCAGAATCATTGATTTTAATATAAGATTTTTGAGGAAACAAGTTAAACTTTTTTTTTTTAAAGAATGAGGTTTAAACATTTTAGAATTAAAACAAAACTCAAGAAAAAGTTAAAAATAAAAAGAGAGCAAAAAATTTTTGTTATTTGCTGCAAGTGACTTAAGACTGCTATCCCAGGCCTTGTGCCCACCCTCCAGGGGTCTGGATTTAGGGATACTAAAGTAGAGCTGAGAATTTCGTCAAAGGTCCTACAATCCATCTTTGGATGAAAAGGCATGGAGCAAACGCCTCGGACTTACGTTCAAGCACTCTTGTAGTGCTGAGGGCAAACTTGTCCTCGGGGCCATGAGGCTCAATGGAGTAGGGCTAAGTGTCTCCTGGGGCCCCTGTTGACCCTTGGGGAGGCGAGCTGTGGACTTTCCCTGGGGGTCAGTTCTCTAAGGTTCTAGGGGGCATCCAGCTTTCTGCAGCCGTGATCTCCAAACCTGACCTCCCTGGGGGACTCAAGCTAGAATCCAGCCCCTCTCTAGACCAGCTATTACTGCTGAGAGGCATGGAGGGGGGTGGGTGGGAGAAGACCCTAAGGGAACTGGCCTTGGCTCCAGGCCATGTCAAAGCCCAATGTTTATTCTTAGACATAGTCATAACAGGTACACAAATCTGCAGGGAATCTGAAATCTGACCGTGTTCCCAGGCAAGCTGCTTTTAACATATTTACTCATACATACAAAGTTTGGAAGGCTATCATCTCCTCTCACATCTGGAATTCATAGACCCCAGGGGCTCTAGTACTGAAACAACATGCAGTTACTTAAAATAGAACAAATGAAAATCATTAAGGACTACCTGAGCTGACAAATTGTATTATAATGTTATTTTTAAATATATAACATAAAAGTGGGTATAAATTCCTTATGCTTATAGCTTTTACATGACGACTAAAGCCAAACAAAATAATTCAATAATTATTTGCAACATGTGAGATGTGTATACTCAGTCACTCAGTTGTGTCTGGTGCCCAACTCTTTGCAACCCCATGGACTATGGTCCCCCAGGCTCCTCTGCCCGTGGAATTTCTTCAGGCAAAAATATTGGAGTGAGTTACCAGTTCATCCTACAGAGGATCCTCCCAACCCAGGGGTCAAACCCGGGTTGCCTGCATTGCAGGCAGATTCTTTACCATCTGAGCCACAAGGGAAGTCCCGCCTTGGTGTATACCTACCACCTAAACATCAACCCTGGCTTCAGACTCACAGGAGAGCTGGTTACATGCTTCCATGAAGTCCTTTGGAAGGGGCTGTATGATTTCTCAAGACCTCGATTTGGGTATTATGATTATACCGAGATTAAGGAGGAGCAATGTCTTTTCAAACACTGGGATGAACAGGAATATCCATTATTCCTCTGAAGGCCAGCAAGTCCCCTCTGATGTGTCCATCTGGCCCATTGTGAGAAGAGTAAAAAGTTATGGTCATAGGAAAGAAAACAACTTTCAGTTATGCTGTCTTGTAGAGGCACAAATCATTTCCAAACAAGCTAAATTAGCACTAATTTAGAAGCAGATGTCCAACTCCTTGTCTGCGTCTCATTGGTTTCATCATTCAAATCTTTGCAGGAAGCAGGCTCATAGGTACATCAAAATGTACCTAAGATTACTAACGATGAACCCAAATCATGCCTTCCCCTCCATTCTCCTCTGGCAGGCATCTTACCCTTCCTTTATACTCCTCCTGATAATGCCACTTGACCAGTAAAAAGAGCATCTGTCGAGAAAAATGCACTGAAACAAAAAACCTTACAGTACAGGGAGCTTTGGGGTGTTAATTACACAAATTGCCCATCAACTCCATTGTTACTCTCTTTCCTTTGATAAATTAAAAAAACGTTGAGACTTCTAAGCATGAATGCAGTTGAGCCAAAAGTTTTCCTATAAATATGGATGGAAATCTTGGCTCCTTCATAATAGCCACAGTCAAGAGCTCTGGACAGTTGGCTCAGAGGCAGTGAGGGGTGTTGGGAAGTATGGGGCTGGGGGTCAGGAGACTGGGTTTTATACCAGAATTTCTATAACCTGAGGGATCTTGACTACTTCAGCCTGTTTGAGATTCAGATTCTTCTTTGGTAAAAATGGGGCTGTATTACTCATTTTCCAGGCCTAGTCGCTGTAATTATAAATAAAATAAAGACTCCCAAGCATGTGGAAATGTGTGTGTATCGTGTGCATGTATTCAGACACATATGCACACATACCTAAAAGCCCTGTGTACTATAGTGAAATGGATACTGGGGGCATCAGAACCCCTGGGTGTTAGTCCTGGCTTCTTTGCTGTGTGAACCTGGACAAGTTTCTTAGGCTTCTGGGCTTCAGTTTCCTCATCTGTAAAAAAGACAACTTTGGACAAATGATTTCCAGTGTACTTCCTGGGCCAAAGGCCTCTAATTCTAACTCAGACATGAAAGGGGCAAAGTCACAGCTCTACCACTGGCCAAGGCTGTCACCTGATAGTTGCGATGTGACAAGGATGCAGGGGGCAAAGAGAACTTCCTGGGTGGCGTCCTGCTCCAAAGATGACTGTGGGTGGAGAATGAGGGCCCAGGCCTAGAGTGACACGCCGGCTACAGGGTGTCCTTGCCCTTTCCTGTGACTTCCTTCTTTCCCTTTTCTCTTCACTCTCTCCCTTCTCATTCCTGTTTCCTCACCCTTAGACCTCAACCCTGCCAGGGGGCTGGCCAAGGATTTCAGAAGTGGTTGGGAAAGGGCACTGCTAACTCTTCAAGCTGAATCAACCACTGGTTCACAAGCCTTTCACAAGCTATGGGGGTGGACTGAGAGTAATAATAATAAAAAAAACAGAACCCTTTCACTAGTGATGAAATTAACGGAAGGCAATTCAGGAAGGACATGGAGGAGGTTGTTAAGTCCTATGAACACAGGAAGTCCTTATGCCTGGGCACTCTGAGAGGCTTGAGCTCACTGATAACCAGGCTAATATTAACTCCTAGCTCAGGTAGAATGTTTCTTCTAAAGGTTCTGCATCTATCTAGCAATAATTTCATTCTCTTTGCCATTGCTCCTTACAAAGCTGTTTTTATTAGCACCAATTTGCATATGGGGAAACTGAGTCATGGAAAGGAGAAAGTCGCATAATGACTGGCATTGGTTCTCCTATGTTCTCAGAAGTTTATATCAAAATACAACAAAGAACAATGTAACTGCTAATGAAATATTTATTTAGGCTGTTCGAATAGTCCCTGAATGAAGAGGGGAGAAGACAGAGGTGTGCCATGGGACAGGGAGTCAGGGACTCCTGGTTCTGCACTCTCTACTCTCTCTGTCCTTCTCTTGCTTGTCTTGAGGGAGCTGGGGGGCTCTGGACAGGAACATGAGGGAAACTGAGGAACATGGAAAAACACTGCCAGACACAAGACACAGGGTAAGCAAGTAGCCAAGTCTGGACAAGCCAGCGGTCATTTGGATATAAATGACCTTCTCAGTAAGGTCAGTTCTCAATGGGCATCTTGACCCCCAGTTTGGATGCTCTTTTGTAAATGAAAAGATGAAGACTGAATAGGTGAAGACTGGATGCCCAGAGGGCAAAGAGTCAGGCTGTAGCATCCGGGGCTGCATTATGACTTCCAAGCCTGGGTACTTTTGCTGTCATGGGACCATTCCTCCACAAAACGAATTAAAAATTCTATTTTACTACTGCATTGATGTACAGATATATTGATATTATATATTAAAACACTTTATTCAAACTAAAGCCTCGTTTTCCTTCCTTCTGATTTTAAAAGAAAGTAATGACGAAGCTGAAACTCCAATACTTTGGCCACCTCATGAGAAGAGTTGACTCATTGGAAAAGACCCTAATGCTGGGAAGGATTGGGGGCAGGAGGAGAAGGGGACAACAGAGGATGAGATGGCTGGATGGCATCACCGACTCGATGGCCATGGGTTTGGGTAAACTCCGGGAGTTGGTGATGGACAGGGAGGCCTGGCGTGCTGCGATTCATGGGGTGCAAAAAGAGTCAGACATGACTGAGTGACTGAACTGACTGAAGTGAACTGAAGGACTTCTCTAGTGGCACAATGGATAGGAATCCACCTACCAATGCAGAGAACAGGTTCAATCCCTGGTCCAGGAAAATTCCATATGCCTGGGAGCAATTAAGCTTGTGTGCCACAACTGCTGAGCTTGTTCTCTAGAGCCTGTGTGCTGCAACTAGTGAAGCCCGTGAATCTGGAGCCTGTGCTCTCCAACAAGAGAAGCCATCGCAATGAGAAGCCCATGCACTGCAACAAAGAGTGGCTCCTGCTCACTGAAACTAGAGAAAGCCCTCAGTTCAGTTCAGTCGCTCAGTCATGTCCGACTCTTTGTGACCTCATGAACCACAGCAGGCCAGGCCTCCCTGTCCATCACCAACTCCCAGAGTTCACCCAAATTCATGTCCATTGAATTGGTGACACCATCCAGCCATCTCATCCTCTGTCGTCCCCTTCTCCTCCTGCCTTCAATCTTTCCCAACATCAGGGTCTTTTCCAGTGAGTCAGCTCTTTGCATCAGGTGGCCAAAGTATTGGAGTTTCAGCTTCAACATCAGTCCTTCCAATGAACACCCAGGACTGATTTCCTTTAGGATGGACTAGTTGGATCTCCTTGCAGTCCAAGGGACTCTCGAGAGTCTTCTATAACACCACAGTTCAAAAGCATCAATTCTTCTGTGCTCAGCTTTCTTTATACTCCAACTCTCACATCTATACATGACCACTGGAAAAACCATAGCCTTGACTAGACGGACCTTTGCTGACAAAGTAATGTCTCTGCTTTTTAATATGCTGTCTAGGTTGGTCATAACTTTCCTTCCAAGGAGTAAGCGTCTTTTAATTTCATGGGTGCAATCACCATCTGCAGTGATTTTGGAGCCCAGAAAATAAAGTCAGACACTGTTTCCACTCTTTCCCCTGTTTCCCCATCTATTGGCCATGAAGTGATGGGACCATATGCCACACTCTTAGAAAGCCCTCACAAAGCAAGAAAAACCCAGCACAGCCAAAAGAAAAAAGAAATTAGAATGTTTTCATGAGGCCCTACGAGTAATGTGGGCCATAGGCACTGCATCAGCTGTGCTTCAGGGATTAATCAGCTGGCATGAGAGCATTCCTTGCCTCCTACAATGACCAGCTACAGTAGCTGACCCCTATGGTCTGCCCAAGCCCATCTGGGCCAGGCTCACTCAAATTCATAGAATCAGCCTCAAAGCATCAGTTTGAGCTTCTAGGAGGTGCAGATGCCTCATTGCTTTTACAGGTGAAGATACTGAAGCTCAAAGATGTCATGGTCGAGTTATCAAAGATGGAGGGGCCAGGTTTTGAACTTAACTCTCTCTCTCCCCAAAGCCCTTGATTTGACTCCTACTTCCCACAGTGTATATCTGAGCTGCTACTGAACACCACTCCCCAGACTAGACATTGTCCTGTCTGGGACCTACACCAGAAACATCTATATATCTACAGAGATGGATGTTTCTAAATAACTATCTACACCTTAGCAAATATGGAAATTAGTAATTAAGCAAGAGTAGATAGGTGATAGCAGAAAAGTCTGAAAATAAAGTCTACATAATGCAATGGAAAAGATCCCACAGAGATACTCAGAGGGAAAAAGACATCATCCCCAGAGGATTAATGTTCCAGTAAACTGTAAGCTGCTTATATTTTCACCCCATTTCCATAACTTTCAAATAACTGTCTCAAACAATAAAAGGCCAGACAGCACAGGCTAGGCGGCACTGTCTCCAAGACATCCGGGGCTCTCTTGTACAGTTTCCCAGTGGCAGTGTGGAGGCTAGAGAGGACACACTGGATTATCAGTGAATTGGCACATTTTGCCTCTTGTCAAGGGAACTCTGGATCAATCCTCAAAGCATCAAGCCTCTGAGGACCAAGAGGCCTAGATGTGGAATAAATCTCGGCATGACCTCTTACAACTGTGATACGAGCAAGTCGCTTCACTTCTGTAATCCCCTTGCTAATGAGAAGTTCATAACAACCCCAGCCCTACCAAACACACAGGTTTTTGTGAGGCTTAAAGGAAATAAAGGATACAAATTGGTTTTGTGAGCTACAGAGCACTGTCCAGATGCTTGAAACTTGACCCTGCCCTAGAGTCCCCTTTCTCAGACTTCTTCGTCGCTGTTGCCCCCTGCGGTGGTCAGAGCTTCCTAAAAGCTGGCCCCGTCACCACCAAGATCCCCAAGCTGGGCTGCCGTACAATGGCAGTAGATTACACTAATTTGTTTTATTTATTTGACATACTTGGAATTAAGGGTTTTTGAAAGCACTATGCAAATATATGTAAATGACTATATTTCATGCAAATAATGAGCAAACAGTGTCCGTGTGTTTGCTTAGAAAAATCTGATGGCCAAAGGCTGTTTGTTTATATCCTCGAAAGAATCAGGAAGAATATTTTACACAACAGTCACTCTTCCAGGTGTTTAAAAACTATGGATGTTAAGGAACCTAGTGCTCAGTATGTGGCTTACCAGCTGGTTATGATCCTTTTTCAGTATTCATCAGGATATCTGACATCAGTTAAGCAGTCTCTCATTCATTAATCATTTAACAATGATGGTGCCAGGGATTTGATGATTAGCAGAGTAAGGTACGCATCCTTCCTCAAGGACTCTCTGGCCATGTGGATGCCAAAGTTGGCTGTTAAAACACAGCTGGGGCATCGGTTTCCTGACACATATTCATGGTTAGTACCTGACTGCATTCTGAATAAAGTCCAAGTAGCTGATCGCAGGGCACTCAAGACTCTTCGCAACCTAGACCAAATTGACTTTCTACCAGAATCTCTCCCCTGACCCTTCTTCACATAACCTCTGCTTTCATATGTTTAGTATGTAATATTTAGTATTCTTCCAAGTATATTTACCCTTCCCCTACTCTGTGTCTCTGATAATGCTTATTTTCTAAATACCAAAGTGCATTATTAGTATGTATCATTGCTTCTGTTCTGGTAACAGACAAACAGGAGTGTTTTGCTAACTTATGCTTCCAAAGCCAAAGAGAGAGCAGGTGAGTCTTCAGTGATCAACTAAATAATCCAACGCCCTTGTTCTACCAATGGGTAAACCAAGGCCAAGAAAATGGAAGGGGCTTAATCAAGGTGATAGAGCTGGAACAAGTACCCAAGTGTGCTCATCCAACTCCAGGACTCCATAACAACTGCATCATGGTCATGGCTCATAGACATAAGCACAAAAAATAATCAAGTTGACCTGCTTTCTAGGGGTCACCTTAACAAATCAGGCTATGTTAACCGAACACTTCCCAGGGTGGAAACTAGTGAGGAGACACAAGTTCTGGGACAAGGTCATCCCCTCCAGGTCATTACAATCCAGATGCTCCCTGGATGTGCAGCCAGCCTTTGTATTAACAATAATGGTAATGAGAGTAGGGCACTAAGCAACCTTCTTCTGCTCCTCCATAGTCTAGACAAAGGCTTTCAACCCTGGCTGCACACTAACACCACCTGGAGAGATCTGAAACCTATCAGTGCTCACCCTCCACTTTGACCAGTTAAACGGAATCTCAGCAGTAAGGCCAAGGCATCAATACTTTTCATATACCTGGGTGAGCCATGCTGCAGAGAGGCGAAATGAGGCAGCTGCCTCCCTGTGCCCAGAGACGGGCTCTAGGCCCACTGATTCTGCCACCCACTTGGTTCATTCCCCATGGTGATGGCCCAGCTGCACTGACGTGTCATCCAGCCTCCTGCTCCCACCCATCCTGGGCTAACAGAGCAAGCAGGGCACAGACCTCTCTTAACCCCGACCGTCTGGGGCAAAACCATATTTACTGGTCATTTGCTGTTGGTTTTTTAGAGCAGTCTGTTATGATTTCTTGCAGAAACCACTCTAGCAGGTGCACTAGCACGGGGCAGGCGGCATTCAGATTAAGCCGCCACTACGTCTTGGCAGGATGAGGATGGAGAGGGCACGCAGAACAGGTCTGCTGACATGCGGTGCTTTTGTTAGCTCGGGAAATTATTTTGAGCAGCACAGGGAGCAGTGGCTTCAGGAGGGGGAGAAATCCTATGTGTTTATTATAATGCAGTCCAAGATGATTGCCCTGAATGAACGAAATAGAATAGAATTGGTCCTGGTTTGCTGAGCACACATAAAAGAAGAGAAAATGGAGGCAGGCCCTGTCCTTCTCTCCACAGTCTGTTTCTATTAGGAAATGACATGATTCAGTGGCACCTCTGGTGAAAAAGAGGGGGCTGGGGAGAAGGGCAGGATTTCCCCTTGAACACAGATGGCACTTTACATCTCAGATCAAATCAGACAGGGTCAACAGTTCATCTCACTGGTCCTCCAGCTAAGTTCCTTCCTTTGCTTCCTAATCAGAACCCCCCACACACCTCTGGTCTTTGGGGTGCAGGGCCCTATCACTTTCAACTTCTCCCTATCTCTCAGCTGCTTGAATTTGGGTGGATTTTTCCACACAAGTGTATTGCCTAAGGGAGGGGTGGGGAGAGAGTGATGTTGCCTTTGATGCAATTTCAACACTTGGTGAAGTGAAAGGGTGAACGAAAAGGGATGAAGAGCCAGAAACCATTTTTTTAAAATGACAATGGAGAGTAACATTTTTAGTTTCTGGCATTATTGTTTTCTTTATAAATTTAAAGCCAGATGCAGCAATTTATGGTTTATTATTCTATCCCGTGGCGCTTGCTAAAAATTTCAGTTATACCATACTGACTTTCTTTCCCTTTGTGTTTCGCTGCTAGCGGACACAGTTTGAATCAAATCTCTAACAAAGACAGAAGGCTCAGAGCCTGCTTGTTTGCTGAAACTGCTGGAAACCTTTTTGATTTTTCAAGAAGCCACGGAGGATGCAGGGGCTTCCGCAGTCCACAGACTTAATATACAAAGTAATTTAGGAGAAAGGCTGGCTTGGTTTTGCTGGTAATGTGAGTTCATTTGCAATTCTCTTCCCTTCTCAGCCGGATTGAAAATGAGTATTGAAATTCAGAAGAGGGTATGTGTGTGCCTCTTGAGTGTGTTAAGCCAGAGGGTGTGTGCTCTCTGTCTACACCCTGGGGAAGAGATGACTGGCCATGCATCATTTTTTAACAGCTGTATTTGCACAGGTGGGAAATAACAGTGTCATCTTGGAACAGCAGACACAATGATATATGTTTTGGGGGGCATCTATAGAGCACAGTGAATCATGCAACATGTGATTCAACCCTACCATAAGTCAATCCATGTTGCCCACCAAAAGCTCCTTAGGTAAGTGGAGAGGCTGCCTTCAGATTACTTTGGAAGATGAAAAATATTCCCATATATATTCAGCCAATAAAGCAGCCATGCAGGTAAATAAAAACAAATTCAGAAATCAGAGTCTCAAGGTTGGAAGAAACTTGAAAGATGTCTAGATCAGCCACCTGTCCAGACACCCATGCCTGTGTCCTCTGAGCATCTCTGTGTATTCTCCTCCGGTTTCTGCTTTGAATCCCTTTCATGACGGGGATCTCATTGCCTCCTCCACGGAGATTAACCCGTCTCAACTTCCCAGTGTCCAGATGGTTAAAAAACAAAACGAAACAAACCCCTCTACTTTATGTTGTTAAAATCACAGCATCTCCTGCTTGATCCTAGCTCTTGATCCTAGTTGCACAAAGGGCAAAAATAATCCCTTTTGGCATGACAATCTTCCAACAGTGACAGCCATGTTATTTATTTGTTCATTCATTAGCTAAACCATCTATTATGGGCCAGAAAGCAGGGTCCAAGGCTACGAAGTGAAGACCATAGAACCTGCCATCACAATACAGTTGGGCACTTCTATAAGGTACCACTGGGCACCTTAAGGTACTACTGTAAGGTACCACTGGGTACCTTACCAAATGAATTGAATTTTCTGTGGTTAAGTGAAAGTCTAAACAATTTCCTGGGGGCCTAGGGGAAAGCACAGCTATTTGCCTAGTGGGAGGTTGGTGGGTGGAAGCACAGAAGGCCTCCCAAGGTGGTGGTTTTGGTCTTGGACTCCCAGGGCTATGTTTCCTACCTTCTCTTCAAGCTGCTTGCTAATTTCTCATGAGAGGATTTGCACATCAGGGTCTGCCCAGCCATTGTGTTGGAGTCTCCATTAATGTAGACTCTGACAGTCTCAAGTGTTAGGTACTTTTCTGCTCACAGTCCAGACACAAGTTGCTTCACTTGTCTTGCAACCTGGAGGCACTGCATCTGGAGCAAGGAAGCCCTTGGAGAGGACGATGCTCCTGAGGATCTGGCTGTAGGACCCAAGGGCTCTTGAATGTTACTGGTCTCCCCTGTCACTTCCCTGCAGAAACTGTCTGTGCAGATGAGGCTCCTGTGTCAAAACCCCCATCTGTGTCACAGAGGCATGGGTTGCCGAGGGGAATCTTAAAGCATCTTCTGCAAGCAGTTTGTCTGCTTGTGACACATTTGGAAGAAAGGGGCAGAGTTAACTGTGAAAGTGCCTTACTTGTGTGGATTTGGAGGAAAGGTCTGTAATCATCACCCTCGGGACTCCCCAGGGACCTGTGAACTGGGAACGCTCCTCTTGAAGGTGGGTTAATGGAAGAACTGACTGTTAGGGCAGATGGTGCCTGGGTGCAAGGCACTGGAGAGATTGGAAAAGTACTAGAGGAAGTGAGTGACAACAAGCAAAACCCTGAGGGCAAAGGGGGAGATGCTGTCACCCTCCCGCTCTCCCCTTGACAACAGGGCTCCTAGAACCCCACGGAAAAAACATCATCACCAAACAGCTATTTTCTCTGGGGCCATGTGGTGAAGGGTAAAACCAGGACGAGGATGCTGGGTTCAGAGACCTATGTTCAAAATCACTCAGTTAATTGCTGTGTGCCCATAAAGATGTCACTTAAACTCACTGAGATTGGGTAACGTCATCTGTAAAACAGCTTTGGTAGAGACTCTAGTTTGGCAGGGTTATTAGAAGCATTGTGGTACCAGCTGGGCTAGAGCTCTGAGGGTCCTACAAGTGTTAGCTGTGGTGATCCCAGCCAAGCCCTGCGAGGTTCATGGAAGTAACTCGAACAAAGTCCTAGTCCTCACAGAGTTTTTAGTGGTACAGGGCAGACAGGGCAATGCAAAAGTAATGTCACTATAAGGGAAGCATGGGAGAAGGGTGGATGATCAAGTTCTGGGAAATCAACACTTGGGATAAAAAGAGAAAATTGAAGGGATACTTCTTTAAACCTAATTAAAGTGGGTAAAATAAAAAGAAATTGTAAGGGGAAAAATATGTTACAGTTCTCTTAAATCTACTAGTTCATGGAGGTGGGAGAAAAAGGTATAATGAAACCTTTATTATTTCTTTTTAATATCTGTAGGGCCATAGCCTATAAATAATGAGAAGGGGAATCTGTTAACTGGAAGACAGAAAACTTCTAAGGAAATAGGACTGGCAATGTTTCTTGTGTGACTTCCCTCAGATTACTGCTTCTTTTGTTAAGATCCAGGTCTCCAGACCCCATCCCATACCTAAAACATCAGAACCTGAAATGTGGCCTGGCACTGTGCTGTAACAAGCTGCTCAGGTGACTTTTATGAAGTGTAATATTTAAACATATTGAACCTCTGATTTGGGTGAATAAACACACACAAAGAACACCTGTTTATCAAATACCCAAATCAGATCCTGTGGGCTTTATAAGTTAATATTAATTTCATGGTTTCAGTATTTTTACTATGGTTATGTAAGATATCTGCTTGCTACAATGAGTATTTTAAATACTCCTTATGGCAAAATAAAATAGTGTATTTTCAATTCTCAAAGTTTATTTCAGAATGTTGTATTTCAAGCAGTCTGACTTTATCTGCTTGAGAATGATTTTAGGTTTTAGAAAAATTATATATACACTGGGATAGGAACAATCTCACGTTTGCTCTACTGCAAATGGATTTCCAACATTCTCCCTGCAGTCTGTCTCTCCCCACCACAGTCCACCTCACATACCACAGACTGACCAGTCTTTCCGAAGCACAGTTTTGGTACGGTTACTCCTTTGGTGGAAAAACAAAAAAACAAAAAACCATGAATGGCTCCCCACTGCCTATGGGATAAAACTCCTTAGCCTGGCTTCCAGGTCTTTCACACTATATGGCCCACCTACCAGCTAATCTTTCTCTCACATTTTTCTACACATACACCCAAATGCTAGCCAATCTGGACTGCTCACCATCCTCATCTGCCACTTTATGTCTCCAAAACTTTAGCTCACACCAAACTTCCTCATCTCAACTCATCAGAATCTTACCATCCTTCTAGATCTCTAGACATCTAAGTGCTGGTCATCCAGTTGAAAGCGTTTCATCCAAACTCTACAGCACTTTTTTCTGTGCTACGCCCCTGGTCTTAATATACGATACCTGGTATTGGAGAAGGAAATGGCAACCCACTCCAGTGTTCTTGCCTGGAGAATCCCAGGGACGGGGGAGCCTGGTGGGCTGCCGTCTCTGGGGTCGCACAGAGTCGGACACAACTGAAGCGACTTAGCAGCAGCAGCAGGTATTGTACTTATTGCTTATTTGTCTACTAGACTTAAAGTTATGGAGAGCAGTCCCATAACTGGAGAAGAAAATGGCACCCCACTCCAGTACTATTGCTTGGAAAATCCCATGAATGGAGGAGCCTGGTAGGCTGCAGTCCATGGGGTCGCAAAGAGTTGGACACGACTGAGCGACTTCACTCACTCACTCAATCAGTCCCATAACACACTCCACTCTGTATTGCCCATAGAAACAAACATGGTAAAATGACCTCCAGAAGGCATATGTAAGAGTGCTGCCCAATAGAACTTTCTGCCATGAGGTAAATTTTATATACCTGCATCATCCAACAGGGTAGTCATTGGCCACAATAGTGGCTCTTGACCACTTAAAATGTGGCTACGGTGACCAAGGAACTACATTTTCAATTTTATTTTATTTCAACTGATCAAAACTTATATTTAAGTAGCAGATGTGGCTAATGAATAGACTATGGGACAGCACAGACAGAGAACATATTTAATGAAGGAGGATGCACTGTACTTAGAAAACTTTTAAACTTGCTACTCTACCCTCAGGGTTCACCTGATCTGGTCCTCCCTACCTCTGCATCCTTAGCTCAGCTCCCACCAGTTCCCCCCTTACTCCATCTAGCCATGCCTGGCTAGTTTCCTTTTCTTAAGTAGGCCTTGCTCGCTCTGGTTTCCAGGCTCTTGCTTTTGCCCTGTGCTCTGCTTGGAGTGCCTTCCTCTCTGATCTTATTCAGCTGGGTTGTCATTCAGGTCTCAACTCAAATGTCACTTCCTTAGAGAGAATGTCCCTGATATGCCATCTGAAATAGACCTCTCTTTCTATTACCCCACCTCCTTAGATTTTCTTTACAACCCTTTCACTATCTAGAATTTATTTTATTACTTCTTTACTGTCTAACTCTTCTGAATAAAAGATGAGCATCTTGAGTAAGGAAGCACTCAAATACCAGTGTGTAATAAAATCAGTGAGTGAAAACATGATGAGAAGGAAGATATTTGCACAGTTTCAAACTGTCTCCCAACAAGATACTAATTAACTCTAAGGGAGAAAAGGCTATTTTTACTACAGAGAAGAAACATATTAGACACCACCTTTACCAAGTGCTAACCTGACAAGTGTAATCCAGGGTTAACAGCAGCAGTAACAAAACATTTGACATCACGTACCTCCTTGGTGTGACGACTGAGGATACATCACTTCTGTGGTATTGTCTCAATAATGAAGAATCTCAGTTTAAGTGTGAGACATGAGACAATCTCAAATTGAGTGACACTGCACAGAATATCTGACCAGTTCTATTCAAAAGCATCAAGGTCATGACTGAAGGATTGTGAGACTGGAGAAAAATAAGAAATGATGTTTAAACATGATACAAGAACCTATATTGTTTCCTGGATCAGAAAAAAGAGTAGAAAAAGTTGAAAAAAAAATACAATAATATTGGTGGGATTGCTAATAGAAATGTATCAATGTTAATTTCCTGGTTTCAATATTTACACTACCTTTATATAAGATGTTGGTGGAACGGGAAGTTAGGTGAAGGATATATAGGAACACTGTACTATTTTTACAGCTTTTATGTTGTCTAGAATTATCTCAAAATAAAACTTTAAAAAAAATACAAGCTTTTGAGAGGAGGGACTTACCTGTCTTGTTTTAGAACAGTCCCTTTTACATAGCAGGTATTAGCTAATCATTTGTGAATAGAAGGAAGGTGAGAAGGAAGAAAGAAGGATGAAACTGAGGAAAGGAAGAAATGGTGAAGGGAAAGAGGGAGGCGAGGAAGGGAGAAGAGCTGGAGGAAGTGTGGGAAGAAGGGAGTGCGTGGCTTTGGGAAGACTTCAGGTGTTTCTCGAAGAAGATGTGAACATAACAGCTCTGTTAAGGCCCTCAAGGGAGAGGCTCACCCACAGCATCTGTCATATATGTGTCCTCGGTACACAGAGGCTTGGGGATATCCCCCAAGCAGGGGCTGTGGCTGTTTATCTTTGTGTTCCTGGGACCTAGCGCCTATGCCACATTCTAGGTGTTCATACAAATTTACTAAATTTGATTTAATTAAAGTAGTTAATGACTTGGATTAGATGCAATGGTTGGATTAACACATGTGATGCTTTCCCAAGAGAATTCTCCAGCTTTTGGTGGGCAGGTTAATAACTTTGGCTACTGAATGGAACTGGCACAGTCTGAGGCTTGGGTCCTGAGGGCTTGGGTAAATGAGTCTCTATAGATTATTGAAAATTGGAGCAAAATTAACTCAGTGAAAGAGCCTATCCTGGGGTAGCCTACAGAACTGAATTTATTTTCAAATGCAGGATGTATAAAATCATGTGCTGTGCTGTTTTCCAAATTTAAGGACATAAGAAGGGCTCAAAATCTGAGGTGTCTTTCCAATAGAAGGGATGAAATTTTACTGAAGACCATTATTTTAATTCTCTGTATAAATGACTACTGATGTGCCTAGCATCTAGTTATATACTTCCTTAGTTAACAATAAAAACCCTTTGAAATTAAGTTAATATCTCTGCTTCACAGATAAGGAAAATCAAGTTGAGAGAGTGAGATGTGAAAGTGAAAGTTGCTCAGTCATGTCCGACTCTTTGTGACCCCACATACTATACAATCCATGGAATTCTTTAGGCCAGAATACTGGAGTGGGTAGCCTTTCCCTTCTTCAGGGGATCTTCCCAACCCAGGGATCGAACCGGGGTCTCCTTCATTGCAGGCAGATTCTTTACCAGCTGAGCTTTCAGCGAAGCTTGATCAGTCCTAATTTACACAGCACTGAAGTCTTGAAGTCATAAACTTAGGCCCAGCTCCCTCTCATCCAAAGCTCTTGAAACGGGTCCTAGACATCATCTGCTCTGACTCCACACTGCTCTGCCCCATATTCCATGCTGCTAATGATAGGCATTAGTAGGTGAGACAGACTAGACTTTAAGAGAAAGGGGTCTCCCCTGTCACCGTCTTTCACAAGATGTCGAGGCAGGAGGCCAGTGGAACACAGTCCAGAAGCCCAGAGAAACTGCCAGCAAACTGGAGGCCTTTCTAGCCTCTCATATTGTTAGCAGTGGGATCTCAGACAAAGGCATTTGCTCTGTCCAAGCTTTGGCTGTGCCTTCTGTCAGATGACAAAGATATGGAAGCCTCTCCTACCCCAGGAAAGCTGCAAGGCGGGAGCCTTGTGTCTGGTCTGCAATTGGAGACTCCCATCATCCTGTACGCCAGGGACAGACACAGAAGTTGTTCAAGTGGCTGAAATGCTGTGCCACGCTAATTACACCAATCTCAGAATATGCTATCTTTTTCTTTCCCTACTGCTTCTGTTTCATAGTCTTTGTCTCTCTCACTCTGAATTTTCAAATAAGAACTGTGCGTTAGCTCCACAATCAGAACGATTGAATTGGCTGCAGAAAGGAACATGCATGATGTCCTCAGCAGGAACCTTGTTTGGAACAAGGTCAAAAGCCACTTGACTGACCAAGAGAAGTAAGAGAAATGAAAATTCAAAAGCCTCTATTTATAACTATGGAAACTGAAATTCCGAGTTGTGCTCTTGACCTGGCAATTACACCAGGAAACAGTCTGCCCATCCTTGGATGGCTATTGGAAATAAAAACAGACTCAACCAAGCTCTTCTTTTAAGTGGGACTCTGTTCTCTATGGTTCTCCAAAGGGCCCTCAGTTCCTAGCATGGTGCTTGTGCAAGGAATACAGCAAAAAGTTTGATGCCTAAGAGCTCTAGACTAGAACTGAGCCCCTTTTGCTTACTAACAGTTTGATGTTGAATAAGACACCCCAGATTTTTGACCTTCAGCTTCCTCACCCATACAATGGTAATGTCACTTCATGTCCATTAGGATGGCTATGATCACACAACAATAACAACCAGAAAATAACACGTGTTGGTGAGAATATGGAGAAATTGGAATCCTCATGTCTTGATAGGAATATAAAATAATGTAGCCACTGTGGAAATGGTTTGGCAGTTCCTCAAAAAGTGAAATATGGAATTACCATATTACCTGGTAATTCTACTCCTAAATAAAAACCCAAGAGAACTGAAAGCAGGGACACAGATCTTGTACACCATTGTTCACAGAAACCTTTTCACAATAATCTACAAGTGGAAACAACCCAAGTGCCTTTAAACAGATGAATGGGTAAACAAAATGTGGTATGTACATAGAGTGAAATATTTTCAACCTTAAAAAGGAAGGAAATTCTGACATACACTACAACATACATGAACACTGAAGATATTATACTAAGTGAAATAAGTCAGACACAAAAGAACAAATGCTGTCCCCCATTCATATGGGGTACCTAGAATAGTCAAATTTAGAGACAGAAAGTAGCATGGTAGTTGCCAGGGGCTGGGAAGAGAAGGGGATGGGGAGTTTGTGTTTAATGGGTACAGTGTTTCAGTTTGGGAAGATGAAAAAAGTTCTGGAGATGAATGGTAGTGATGGTTGTGCAACAATGTGAATGCCACTGAACTTCACACTTAAAATGGTTAATTTTTTATAGTTTACCATAGGAAAAAAATGGGAATATTACCACTAACTTGCTGGGTTATTTTAAAGATTTAAATAGATATCATATGCAAAATATCTAGAACAATGCCTGTCACATTTAGTTGTTCCACATACAGGGATTTCCTTCTCCACAAGCATATTTAATTTACAGGGAGCCTCTCTTTGCATTCTTAGAAGATTATAACTGAAAAGTGGCCACACAATGGAGATGGCATACAATAACATTTCTGCACAAAGATGATCACACTCAAAGAAGGAAGACATTAATTATAGGTCAGTCTGGAGACTGCTTCCTTCCATTTTATGCCTTAAGAATAATTTATTCCTTAAAGCAAACTGAATGCAGAAAGATGCACCAGAGGGACCATTGCAAATCTCTTTTGAGTTTAAAACAGGAAGGGAGAAATGTCTTTCTAGGTCTCAAAAGTGAAGGAAAGCATTTTTACCTACCTAGTTCAGCAGGCCAACAAACAGCACCAGCTTGATTCGGATGTGGGAACCAGACTCTCATCCACCCTGCGGTATGGTGTTTCTGAGTGGGGAGTCACCACACCTGCCCATTTATGCTCAGGTGACCTTCAGAAACAGGATGAAGAAGTACAGTGAAGGCCAGTCCCTGCTGGAGGCAGGAGTGGCGAGGGGTTCTGCGCCTGGCCCAACCTGGACCTCTAAAGGACGATGCCAAAGAGTACTTTCCCAAGGCTCCTTCCAAATCCAACTTTGGTTGCGTCTGCGGCCTCCATGTTGGAGAACAGGTTGCAGCCTGTGGGTTTCATGGAGAACTCTTCCAACAGGCCAGGCCAGGCTGGGACTGCCCCTTTTTCTCTCAGGTGGTGCCTTTGAACACTATGAATCAGGGCGCTTAGGCTCAAATCACTTCCTCAAACCTATCGCCCTATAGAGGATAGTAAAAGTAAAACTAACAGTGGTTTACCAAGGGCTCACTATGTACTGGTGACTATCCTAGGTGCTTTATATTCATTATTCAGTTCAATCCCCAAACGAGCCCTGTGTTGTCGGTATTATCATTCTCATCCTATTAGTGCAGAAATGGGAGTTGAGAGAGGTTAGGTGACTCGTTCAAGGTAAAGATCCTCCTTATTTCCATCCTCTTTTCCTGCTCCTTCCTAACTTTTCAGCACCTTGAAGGTACCATTATCATGTTATTAATAGGAAGTTTAGGAAGTTCTCATATGCCATGCTTACAAATATGCTTTGTGCAAGCTCTAGAGGTGTGCTAAGCTTGTAGGAAAAAGGCTCAGAGAATAACATATGAACATTTGGAACCTGCTTTTTTAAACCAATAACCATGGTCACCATGTGACCCCCACAGTATTTTTACCATGTGTGTATAAATGTACGTGTATTATATATATGTATATATAGAGATACACATTTAAATATATATGTATATATGTGTATACACGTCTGCATATATATGTGTGCATGTGTGTATATACACACACATATAAACAAATATTTTTCAGATCCAGTTATGCAACTTGGGACATACAGCCTAAAACAATCACCTATAAACTTGATTAATTTGTTTTAAAATAAATGGAAAGGATCTGCTCAATCATACCCAGATATTTTTAGCTTCAGACATGCTATGATGTGATGTTATGTTACGTTATTTAAACCTTTTACGCATTTCTGTCAAAGATTTTGTAATAATTTATCACCTGTCCTTCCCAACACTCTGAGCTAAGGAGATGGCACTAATCATTACGGCTTGAATTTGTTTTAGGCTATCTTTCTTTTTCGGGACTCAAAAGATACTACATAAGTCTTGCAATACCTTCAAAACAATCCTGAGGCTCAAGATTTCTTATTGACTTATGGAAGGCATTGGAAACTTCCTACTGTTCCCTGTGGATTGAATTAGGAGACTTCAATGGTGTCTACTGCTAGCAGGCTTGGGCAATAGTGACTTCATTTCACAGACGGTGACTAAGCAACTGAACCATGGCTGAGGTTTTCATTAAGATCTAGGTTTCCTGGTGCTGGAGAAAATTGCCAATAATAATAAAAGTTGCCAACATTATTGAGTGCTTACACTGTGTTTGGGGTTTAAGAGATGGTGTGGTTGCTATTCAGCAGTCTACTCCTCTGTTTGGTGTTCCCCTTTCTTGGGCTTCAAAACACCCACATCATGTGCATATCTACTCAAGAAAACCTGGTTCTGCCTCACTGTTGTACTGGTCACGTGGGCCCATGAGCCTCCATTTTAAGGGGCATAAGGATTATTTGAGAAATGTATTAAAATACAGGTTTCTGGGACCCATCTAAAGTTTATAGTAGTCTGAAGTTATATTTTTACTTAATCTTTCTGATGCCTTCTAATATAGGCATCAGGGGAATATACTTTGATAATCATTGATTCAGGACTTGCAAAGACATTCTTATTTTTTACCAAAATTTCCCCCTTCATTCAGTTCTCAAACATTCACCAAGAAGTTAACATAATGGAGAATCTCATTTGGATGGTGCTTTTACAGTTGGAAAATAATTTCCACATACACCCTCGTTTGAAGCTCACAGTAGCCATCTAAACTCCATCATATAGGTATGGGAGCACATGTGGCAGACACCAGTGAGCTCTCTTCTTCTCCTCTGCCAGTTTGATTAATTTGGACTTGATTAATTTATTTTAAAATCAACCGGGAAAGGATTTGCTCAATCATACCCAGATACTTAGCTTCAGACATGGTATGTTGCTATGTTGCATGGACCTTTTCAGTATTTCTGTCAAGGATTTTGTAGTAATTTATCCTCTGCATTCATCGGTTGGGCTGGAGATCCCATGAAACCTGGAAACATGGGTCCTCTATCCTACCCGGGGAAAACTTTTTGACAGGTCCAAACAAATTACTTTAGGAAACTGATTGGCAAAGAATGGGCATGTTGGGGCTACTGAGCTATAAAAAGAACTGTATTGGGGAGAATCTCCCTTTTTGAACTAAAAAACAGCCTCCTGAGGTGAATGCCTGCCCCTTCTTCTTTTCTGAAACTCATAAATGAATAGCTATCTCGTGACTATAATGCAACAAGCACAAGGATAAAAGCCAAAATGCTAAATATGATGGAGCAGAAAGAGAAAAAGACCTCCGACAACATCACTTAAATTGTGGCGGGCGGGGGTGGGGAACCACAGCAACTATATACATCTGAACTTGTTTTTAATTACAAAAAAGAAAAATCTCTGGGGTTTTTTTTGGGGGGTGGGGCAATCTAAATTAGATTTTCTCTGTCACCTTTAGCCAAAATCATCCCTAACTGATCCAGAGATGTTATAATTATTAAAATCCTATTTTATATAGAATAGCCAAAGAGAAGGTTAAGTTACTTGTTTAAAATCTCTGAACAAATAAATAATGAGTCCTTGACTTGAAACTCAGATGGACGAACTCCAAATCCTAAACTGTCTACCCTGGAGCCTCTCTGTACAATGAAGGGGCTCCAGTGACTCCCACGCAAGAGAAGTGGAAGGAAGCCAGTAATTGGGGGTCTGAGCTCCCTATCCCACGTCAACTAGAATAATTCTTACTGACCCATTTTATAAATTAGACTTTCACATAAAACATAATTTAAAGAAAGTGTTCTGTTGATTAAATATATAGTTTAAAATAAAATAGCATTATGCCATGCAGTTTTCCTCTGATACATAAGGCATTATAAAGAGTACAATACTTGATTTTTGATTTTAGCACACTGTTACCTAGTTGAGGAGATAAGACATACATGCATACCATGTTGAGGAGCAATGCAAGAGTTAAACTAAAGCTGTTTAAAGCAAAGGCTACTTTTGCTACAATATGTCTCTGAAAACAGTGTTATAAAGCAAATAATTATAAAATGATTCTTATTTTTCCCATAGGAATTATGTCATAAAAAGGGTTGTGCTCCTAACCAAAGACGTAGAATCCAATTAATTATAAATATAGCCAATAACAAGGCTCAAGAGCAAAATGTAACATCATTTGAAATAATAAAATGATGTTCCAACTCCTATAAAATGGGAATAAATATATTGAACACATTATAGCACATTTGGGCTTACTGTATAATCAAAGTAGTCATATAATATGAACATAAAAATCTACACCATAAATATGACCTAAAACTAACATGCGATCAACAATAAACCAAAAACATGCAATGAGTGATAATTGTATTTGCTTCTTTGAGACTTTAGATGGAGTTTTACAGGATAATTTAAGTGCTCACTTCTCTTATAAGGGTGAAATATCCAAGGAAATTAGTACTTATGTGCTCCCTTATTTTGGATTGACTCCTGCAGCAAGCAGATGTATTCCAAAGATTCACTTGAAATACCATGAAAAATAATGATTGTTGTTTGGAGATCCACAATGGCAGGTTGTGGGATTTTCAATGCTGAAAAAATGTTTTAAATGTAAAATTCTGCTATTGCTTTGGTTTATTCAAAGCTCCTCACAAGACTTCCACTTCTGCCTATGTGTATTAACTGCTACAGGGATTGGCCTCCTGTCATAAACAAATAGAAAACCAGAAATCCATACAAAGTGATGGGTTTCAGGTATTGAACAGCAGACATCACAAGACCGTGGTACAGGAGAGAAGGAAAAGAAATGAGATGAGCCTTATAATTTCCCCAGGTTATTTCCTGGAAGCCGCTTCTAGGTTGCAATTCAGAGCAAGCAAACCTAAACAGAGCGAGCTGACTTGAGACCAAAATGGGAGTTTGGGGGTGCCAAAGAAGCTATGGTTTTCAGGCAACACACCAAAGAGGAAGCTCGAGAGAAATAGAGAGAAAGGAAGCGAGAGAACACGAACAGAGGAAATCCCTTTGGTTGAATTTGAATTCATGCATGCATGTAAGAAAACCATTGCAGGACAAGAAAAGAACCAAGAATAAAGAGGCTAAACAATTTCTGGAGGCAAGACTGTGAATACAGTCTGTGTTCCAACCAGCCAGAGTGGACAGATCTAGTAATACCATTCAGTAAAGTACTGTGTACTTCAGTAAGGTACACAGAAAAATCGCACTTTAGTAGTAACAGAGTTAAATTAACCTCAGAATGGGAAAGACTGATAGCAGGAGGAGAATGGGGTGACAAAGGATGAGATGGCTGGATGGCACCATTGACTTGATGGACATGAGTTTGAGCAAACTCAGGGAGACAGTGAAGGACAAGGAAGCCTAGCATGCTGCAGTTTATGGGGTTGCAAAGAGTCAGACACGACTTAGCAACTGAACAACAAGCCTCAGAATAAAGGCTGCTCTGAATCTGACAGAGCAAAACTTAAAAGAAATCCCTGAAAGGATCAAATTGATCTGCAAGTTACTTAACTGCATGCCAGAATGAAATCCAGCACTCTTTAAGGGAATATAACAAATATTCACATCAACTATGTATAATAATATTCAAATATATGCTGATGTTCTAATAGTAAAAATTTATTTTAAAATATTACTAAATTGATGACTTGCTGTCATTATATTTTAATCAGTTAATGTTTATGACTAAAACAATTACTTCTACAATATGGGAGTCACTAAAAGGGTTCCTCAATTTTGAAATGGCCAAGAACCATGGAACCACTGTGTTGGATGAAAGAACTTAGCCTAAAGAGTTTGAGATCCTTTCTGAAAGGTAACAAGCAATCACTGATGGTTTATAAATCAGGTGACACCTGACAGCAATGCTCTCACATCAAATTTTAGATTAGATGATGTGAGATAGAAAAAAGTCAAATAGTTTGTTCTGAAGCTCAGGGACTAAAACTAAATTGAATAATCATAAATCAATCACCCAGTGGTTAACTTGGCTGGCATACAGTTTTCTGGATCACTGAGTGACCAGACCACATATTGTACATCTGATAATTTGAGTTATGTGATTAGATAAGCCATTTGTTGATAGGTTATTACAGTATCTTTAGTAGACATCTGTAATTTTGTGTGATGTATGCTCAGTGCTCTTTCTTTTTAGGAATTACCACATATTCACTTGATTTGATTCTGGTGGAGCTGCTAATAATCCAGCCCCTCCCTTTCTAAGCTGGTAATACCCATTCCCCTCACATACAATAATTGATTCAGTTTGGGTTCATGGCCCAAGAAGGATCAATAATCTTTCTTTCTTGGGGATATGGATGCAATGTGAAGGAAAGGATGACTTCTTCTCTAAGATTCTGAGCACTGAGAACCATGTGTGACCAGAGCTTCTAGGGAGTCTTAGAGATAAGGGAAAGAAATAAGAGGCAAGTAGAGTTGAGGAATGGAAACAGAGTTCTGCTAAC
This sequence comes from Bos mutus, assembly GCF_027580195.1. Classification (NCBI taxonomy): domain Eukaryota; kingdom Metazoa; phylum Chordata; class Mammalia; order Artiodactyla; family Bovidae; genus Bos; species Bos mutus. The sequence continues at coordinate 36,360,993 of NC_091627.1, forward strand.
AATATTTAATCTATTGTTTAATTAATCAGCAAACATACATTATTATGTGTTTACTATGTACTTATTACGTGTTTAGCACTGCTCCTGGCCTTGAGTGGGTAACAGTGAACAAGACCTCTAAACACATTCTAGGGAATTCTTGAGCTACTTGACAGGGTGGAATCTGAAGCTTCAGTTCAGTTCAGTCGCTCAGTCGTGTCCGAGTCTTTGTGACCCCATGGACTGCAGCACACCAGGCCTCTCTGTCCATCACCAACTCCTGGAGTTTACTTAAACTCATGGCCATTGAGTCGGTGATGCCATCCAACCATCTCATTCTCTGTCGTCCTCTTCTTCTCCCACCTTCAATCTTTCCCAGCATCAGGGTCTTTTTAAATGAGTTAGTTCTTTGCAGCAGGTGGCCAAAGGATTGGAGTTTCAGCTTCAGCTGAAGCCTAGTTTTAGTATTTTAGACTTTCCAGTTACATGACCCAATTAATCTTTATTTTTCACTTAAATTAGTTTACCTTCAATTTCTGTTGCTTTAAAGAGTTCAAACACACTCTTAATTCTGATTTTTAAAATGGAGAGGATCATTTAAAAAGAAGATCCTGACTGAAGACAAGAACTTGGAATCCTCTCACTCAGTCTGGAGTAAAACTAATCAGCTAGACAAGCGCTTCTTCAATAGTGGTTCAGAGATCCCTGGGGGTTCCTGAGTGTCTTTCAGGGGATCCATAGGGTAAAACTATTTTCATAATCATGTTTAGATGTTATTTGCCTTTTTCACTCTCATTCTTTCATGACTATGTAGTCAAGTTTTCCAGAAACTACATGACTTCTATTAAACCAGACTTTAAAAAGATTTGCAAAATAATGTAAAACAATGCCACCCTTCTCAATATATTTGTTTTGGTTTTGGTAAAAATGGTTACTTTTCCTTAAACTATGTTATGTTTACTTGTAATGGATTTATTATTATTTGCAAATGAATTAGTAGATAAAATTTTTTAAATTTCTGAGTTTAATAATAATGCGATAAAGTCAACCTACTTAACCCACACAAACATTAATTTTTATGTTACTCTATGATATAATTTTATATCATTCTCAAGTGATCCTGGGACAAAATGTTTGAGACCTGCTAATTTGGGCCAGTGCTGAACAGTTGGTGGGTTAATATATTTTGTGGTGAAACTGAGGAGCCATGGTGATACAGACAAGAAGAATGCCAACTCACTGGAGGAATAAGTGCAATTTTAGTTCCTGAGCATACATTTCTCCCTTTTATCCTTATAGATGAAAAGTACTGGTTCACAGTGGTTTGGCACAAAACAAACTGCAATAATTGCTTCACTATTCATGGCACAGACAGATGTGTCTTGGAAGTAACCAGCCCTAGCAAAGACTGAGGAGATAAAGATGGTGCTAAGAAGCTTTCCAAAAGAAGCTATTCTCATTGACACTCTGAATGAAGGAGGAAGTATCCTGTCAACAAGCTAATGAAAGGTTAAAATGTTCAATCTATCCACATCTGTGGAGTTATCCAAATTGGTGATCACTGGCCATTATCTTGTGCTAAAGTGACTTCTCAATATCCAGAACCTTTGATTTGACAGGGACTGAGAAGAGCCTGAACTGAGAAGAGCCAGTGATGACAACAAGAATATCAAGTAAGGAAGTAGCAGGTGGTCTTTACCAGCTGAGCCACAATGGAAGCCCTTTGGATATTACAGCTTTTATTAGCCTAAGTATTTTTTTTTTAACTTTACAATATTGTATTGGTTTTGCCATATATCAACATGAATCCGCCATAGGTATATACGTGCTCCCCATCCTGAACCCTCCTCCCTCCCCATACTATCCCTCTGGGTCGTCCCAGTGCACCAGCTCCAAGCATCCAGTATCGTGCATCGAACCTGGACTGGTGACTCGTTTCATATATGATATTATACATGTTTCAATGCCATTCTCCCAAATCATCCCACCCTCTGCCTCTCCCACAGAGTCCAAAGGACTGTTCTATACATCAGTGTCTCTTTTGCTGTCTCGTATAGAGGGTTATTGTTACCATCTTTCTAAATTCCTTATATATATATTTAGTATACTGTATTGGTGTTTTTCTTTCTGGCTTACTTCACTCTGTATAATAGGCTCCAGTTTCATTCACCTCATTACAACTGATTCAAATGTTTTCTTTTTAATGGCTGAGTAATATTCCATTGTGTATATGTACCACAGCTTTCTTATCCATTCCTCTGCTGATGGACATCTAGGTTGCTTCCATATCCTGGCTATTATAAACAGTGCTGTGATGAACATTGGGGTACATGTGTCTCTTTCAATTCTGGTTTCCTCAGTGTGTATGCCCAGCAGTGGGATTGATGGGTTGTATGGCAGTTCTATTTCCAGTTTTTTAAGGAATCTCCACACTGTTCTCCATAGTGGCTGTACTAGTTTGCATTCCCACCAACAGTGTAAGAAGGTTCCCTTTTCTCCACACCCTCTCCAGCATTTATTGCTTGTAGACTTTTGGATAGCAGCCATTCTGACTGGCGTGAAATGGTACTTCATAGTGGTTTTGATTTGCATTTCTCTGATAATGAGTGATGTTGAGCATCTTTTCATGTGTTTGTTAGCCATCTGTATGTCTTCTTTGGAGAAATGTCTATTGAGTTCTTTGGTCCATTTTTTGATTGGGTCATTTATTTTTCTGGAATTGAGCTGCAGGAGTTGCTTGTATATTTTTGAGATTAGTTGTTTGTCAGTTGCTTCATTTGCTATTATTTTCTTCCATCCTGAAGGCTGTCTTTTCACCTTGCTTATAGTTTCCTTTGTTGTGCAGAAGCTTTTAAGTTTAATTAGGTCCCATTTGTTTATTTTTACTTTTATTTCCAATATTTTGGGAGGTGGGTCATAGAGGATCCTGCTGTGATGTATGTTGGAGAGTGTTTTGCCTATGTTCTCCTCTAGGAGTTTTGTAGTTTCTGGTTTTCTGTTTAGATCTTTAATCCATTTTGAGTTTATTTTTGTGTATGGTGTTAGAAAGTGTTCTAGTTTCATTCTTTTACAAGTGGTTGACCAGTTTTCCTAGCACCACTTGTTAAAGGCATTGTCTTTTCTCCATTGTATACTCTTGCCTCCTTTGTCAAAGATAAGGTGTCCATAGGTGTGTGGATTTATCTCTGGGCTTTCTATTTTGTTCCATTGATCTATATTTCTGTCTTTGTGCCATACCATACTGTCTTGATGACTGTGGCTTTGTAGTAGAGCCTGAAGTCAGGCAGGTTGATTCCTCCAGTTCCATTCTTCTTTCTCAAGATTGCTTTGGCTATTCGAGGTTTTTTGTATTTCCATATAAATTGTGAAATTATTTGTTCTAGCTCTGTGAAGAATACCGTTGGTAACTTGATAGGGATTGCATTGAATCTATAAATTGCTTTGGGTATTATACTCATTTTCGCTATATTGATTCTTCCAATCCATGAACATGGTATATTTCTCCATCTATTAGTGTCCTCTTTGATTTCTTTCACCAGTGTTTTATAGTTTTCTATATATAGGTCTTTAGTTTCTTTCAGTTCAGTTCAGTTGCTCAGTCGTGTCCGACTCTTTGCGACCCCATGAATCACAGCATGCCAGGCCTCCCTGTCCATCACCAACTCCCAGAGTTCACCCAGACTCACGTCCATTGAGTCAGTGGTGCCATCCAGCCATCTCATCCTCTGTCGTCCCCTTCTTCTCCTGCCTTCAATCTTTCCCAGCATCAGAGTCTTTTCCAATGAGTCAACTCTTCACATGAGGTGGCCAAAGTACTGGAGTTTCAGCTTTAGCATCATTCCTCCCAAAATCCCAGGGCTGATCTCCTTCAGAATGGACTGGTTGGATCTCCTTGCAGTCCAAGGGACTCTCAAGAGTCTTCTCCAACACCACAGTTCAAAAGCATCAATTCTTCGGTGCTCAGCCTTCTTCACAGTCCAACTCTCACACCCATACATGACCACAGGAAAAACCATAGCCTTTGACTAGACGAACCTTTGTTGGCAAAGTAATGTCTCTGCTTTTGAATATGCTATCTAGGTTGGTCATAACTTTCCTTCCAAGGAGTAAGCGTCTTTTAATTTCATGGCTGCAGTCACCATCTGCAGTGATTTTGGAGCCCTCCCCAAAATAAAGTCTGACACTGTTTCCACTGTTTCCCCATCTATTTCCCATGAAGTGATAGGACCGGATGCTATGATCTTCATTTTCTGAATGTTGAGCTTTAAGCCAACTTTTTCACCCTCCACTTTCACTTTCATCAAGAGGCTTTTTAGTTCCTCTTCACTTTCTGCCATAAGGGTGGTGTCATCTGCATATCTGAGGTTATTGATATTTCTCCCGGCAATCTTGATTCCAGCTTGTGCTTCTTCCAGTCCAGCGTTTCTCATGATGTACGCTATATTCCTAAGTATTTTATTCTTTTCGTTGCAATGGTGAATGGAATTGTTTCTTTAATTTCTCTTTCTATTTTCTCATTATTAGTGTATAGGAATGCAAGGGATTTCTGTGTGTTGATTTTATATCCTGCAACTTTACTATATTCATTAATTAGTTCTAGTAATTTGCTGGTGGAGTCTTTAGGGTTTTCTATGTAGAGGATTATGTCATCTGCAAACAGTGAGAGTTTTACTTCTTCTTTTCCAATTTGGATTCCTTTTATTTCTTTTTCTGCTCTGATTGCTGTGGCCAAAACTATGTTGAATAGTAATGGTGAAAGTGGGCACCCTTATCATGTTCCTGACTTTAGGGGAAATGCTTTCAATTTTTCACCATTGAGGATAATGTTTGCTGTGGGTTTGTTATACATAGTTTTTATTATGTTGAGGTACGTTCCTTCTATTCCTGCTTTCTGGAGAGTTTTTATCATAAATGGATGTTGAATTTTGTCAAAGGCTTTCTCTGCATCTATTCAGATAATCATATGGTTTTTATTTTTCAATTTGTTAATGTGGTATATTACATTGATTGACTTGTGGATATTGAAGAATCTTACATCCCTGGGATAAAGCCCACTTGGTCATGGTGTATGATCTTTTTAATGTGTTTTTGGATTCTGATTGCTAGAATTTTGTTAAGGATTTTTGCATCTATTTTCATCAGTGATATTGGCCTATAGTTGTTTTTTTTTTTTTGGCATCTTTGTCAGGTTTTGGTATTAGGGTGATGGTGGCCTCATAGAATGAGTTTGGAAGTTTACCTTCCTCTGCAATTTTCTGGAAGAGTTTGAGCAGGATAGGTGTTAGCTCTTCTCTAAATTTTTGGTAGAATTCAGCTGTGAAGCCGTCTGGACCTGGGCTTTTGTTTGCTGGAAGATTTCTGATTACAGTTTCAATTTCCGTGCTTGTGATGGGTCTGTTAAGATTTTCTATTTCTTCCTGGTCCAGTTTTGGAAAGTTGTACTTTTCTAAGAATTTGCCCATTTCTTCCACATTGTCCATTTTATTGGCATATAATTGCTGATAGTAGTTTCTTATGATCCTTTGCATTTCTGTGTTGTCTGTTGTGATCTGTCCATTTTCATTTCTAATTTTATTGATTTGATTTTTCTCCCTTTGTTTCTTGATGAGTCTGGCTAATGGTTTGTCAATTTTATTTACCTTCTCAAAGGACCAGCTTTTGGCTTTGTTGATTTTTGCTATGGTCTCTTTTGTTTCTTTTGCATTTAGCCTAAGTATTTTAATAAGATCTCTCTCACTTTAAGTTTTGACTTGTATTTCAAGGCAGTTCTCTTCACATAGTTAAAATCACTATCTATTCAGCCCCAACATTGTTTCATAGGCATGCTCCAGCTCAACAATCAAATCCATCCCTGTTCTTTCCCAATTTTGATCTTCCTTGCAGCTCTCTTAATGGCATCATCCTCTTTGTTACTGAGGTTCTCAACTTAGGGTGTTTGACTTCTCCTCCTATCTTGCTAATCCTAATCACCCTCTTTGTTCCAGCCACCCTTATTTCTGTTTTTCAATAAGTTGCTGGTTTCTACCAATTCTACCAAGCCTTTATGGAGACCCCACAGCCCTGAATCATCTACTCCTGATTAGATCAATATGAATCTGCCTGTCAAAGAAAATAAAACTTCTCTGAAGAACAGTATCATCCAGAACTTCTGGCATTTCATAAAATATTACCACAAATGACAGGAAACAGAGCCAAAAGACCCAAAGCCCAGATAAAAAACAAACAGAAAAACAGACCTTGAAGCCTGGTACTGGAGTAATCAAATACATACTTAAAAATGATTTTCTGAAGAATATAGTTAAGAAAATCAATGAAATATAAAGTATTTCATCAGTGAACATGAATCTATGTAATAAGAATCAAGTGGAAATTCTAGAAGTGAAAAATATAATGTCTGAAATCAGTAATTCAATAGATGGGCTTAACAGTTCATTGGACACAGCAGAAGAGAGAATTAGTAAACTAGAAGAGAGTTCAGTAGAAAATAACTATATTGAATCACAGGGAGGAAAAAAAAGGATGAAAAATGCGAGAGTCAAAGAGACATATGGGACACAATGAAAGGTGCAAGATATATGAATTTGATGTCCCAGAAAGAGAGGAGAAAGAGGAAAAGACAGAGGCAATACCTGAAGGAAAAGATTTTCTTTTAAAAATGGACAAACACATGTTTCTTTATAAGCCCCAAACAGAATAAATGTAAAACAAATTTATTCATATCATAATAAAGCTATTTAAAATCAAAGACAAAAAGACAATCTTCAAAATAGCATGACGGGTAAAATTATTACCTCTAAGGAAGCATCAATAAAGCTGAAAATTGACTTTTCAACAGAAGCAATGAAGGCCAGAAGAGAACTGAGTGATACACATTAAGCACAGAAAGGAAATAACTGCCAGCCAAGAATTATTTACCCAGTGATTGCTGTCTTCAAAGATAAAGGTAAAATAAAGACATTTTCAGTCAAAATAGCTTAACAGTTATTTCCAAGCAGATCTTCACTAAGAGAAATATTAAGAAGAGCTCTTGAGGCAATACAAAAATGGTCCCAGATAGAAGCTGAATAATGTAAGGAGCTCAAGAGCATTGGAAAGACAAAAATATATATATATTGTCATTTTGACACAGTAATAGTGTCTTGAGAGATTTTAAATATGTGTAGCAATAAAATATATAACAAAAAAGGACAAAAGATAGTGCTGGAGTAAATGGAATTTAAATAATCTAAGGTCTTTGCCTTGTTTGGGAATGGTAAGCATACTAATTTAAGATATACCCTAGTGATCTCCAGGGTAACAATTAACAGCACAGTAAAATGATAATTGGGCTTCCCAGGTAACTCAATGGTAAAGAATCTGCCTGCCAATGCAGGAGAAATGGGTTCTATTCCTGGTCCAGGAAGATCCCCTGGAGAAGGAAATGGCAACTCACTCCAGTATTGTTGCCTAGAAAAACTCCATGGACAGAGAGCTATAGTCCAAGAGCCTGAATAGTCCAAAGAGTCTAAGTCTAAGCTGCATAGTCCTAAGAGTCTATAGTCCAAAGAGTCTAACATGACTTAGCCACTGAACAACAACAACAATATGATACATAATTAAGTACCTTCCCACAAAGGTCATTCTAGGCCAAGATGGCTTTACCAGTGAATTCTTGCAGATATTTAAATATGTGGTAAAACCAATTTCATATGAAGTCAGCAGCAATAAAAATATTAAGGGAGACTTCCAATTTTGTTTTATAAGGTTAGCATAAGTTTGAAAACAGAAGCTTTGAAGGCTTACATGAAGTAAAAAGTATAGACCATTCTCTCTCATGAACATAGATGTAAAATTCTAAATAAAATATTAGCAAAACAATATGAGTTACATATAAAGTATATAATCCATCACAACAAATTGAGCTTATTCTAAGATATAAGATTAGTTTAATTCTCAAAATTCAATCAGTGTAATTCACTACTTTTTTAATAGAAAAAACAATAAACATTCTATAAATGACTTGATAGAATCAGAAAAAGAATTTGATACAGTTCATCACCCAATCATGATTAAAACCCTTAGCACATTAGATTTAAAAGTCTGGCAGACTGTATTTTAATGGCCACAGCCATATTGCATCTCTCCATGCTGTTCCAGAACTTGCAGGACTCTATGACTATCTTGTTAAATACAATACAGTAGAAATGTTGCTGTGTGACTTTTGAGGCTAGACTATAAAAGGCAGTACAGTTTCCACTCTGACCTCTTGCAGGACACTTGCTATCGGAAACTCTTCACCGTGCTATAAGAAAGTTCAAATTAGCCTGTATGGAGAGACTGCATGGAGAAAACCCAAGTAAAGAGGCCCCCAGCCAAGAGCTAGCATCGAACATCAGATGTGAGGGAACACTCTTCCTAATGATTCCACCCACTCAGCTTCAAGTCTTCCAACTCCAGCACATTGTGAAGCAGAGATAAGCCTTCCTTACTGCTCTCTGTCTAAATTCTTGATTCTCAGAATCTATAAGCATAATAAATGGTCATTTTTTTGCCAATAAGTTTTGTGATGCAACCATAGGAACTAGAACAGAAGGAATCTTCCTCAATCTGATGTAAGACATTTGTGAAAACTCTACAGCTAATGTGATATCTAATGATGAGATACTAAAATCTTTCCTCTGACCTAAGGAATGAAACAATGATACTCATTATCACCACTTCAAATATATATTTTATTGGCTCCTTTAGCCAATATAATAAAGCAAGGAAAAGAAAAGAAATAACTAGAAAAGAAAGATAAAACTGTCAACTTTGACAGATAACAGGATAGAAAATCCAAAATGATCTATCAGCTTTTAGAATCAATATGTAAATTTAGCATGGTCTTTGGATCTGTGGACTTCCCTGGTGGCTCAGACGGTAAAGCGTCTGTCTACCATGTGGGAGACCCAGGTTCGAGCCCTGGGTTGGGAAGATCCCCTGGAGAAGGAAATTACAATCCACTCCAGTACTATTGCCTGGAAAAATCCCATGGACAGAGGAGCCTGGTAGGCTACAGTCTATGGGGCCGCAAAGAGTTGGACACAACTTCACTTTCACTTTCACTTCACTTTGGATCTGTATCCAAAGACCATCAATACACAATAAAAATTATATTGTAAAAAACTAGTCATAAAAGAAAAATAAAAATTTTAAACAACTTTTACAAAAGTATTTAAAGATCACAAAGGAATAAATCTAAAGAAATATTGGCAAGAACACAAGGAAAACTACAAAATATTACTGAGAGAAATTAAGGAAGACCTACATAAATGGAAGGCTTTATCATGCAAATGGATTAGAAGACTCAATATTGTAAGCATATCAATTCTCCTCAAGTTAATCTATAGATTCAATGCAATCTCGATCAAAATCTCAGCAGGTTTTGTTTGTGTGTGTGTGTTTGTGTGTTTAAGATGATTCTAAAATGTATATGTAAATATAAAAGGCTAAGCATGGCAAGAACTATGGATGGAGGTTCATGACCTTGTACAGGAGGCAGTGATCAAGACCATCCCAAAGAAAAAGAAAGGCAAAAAGGCAAAACGGTCATCTGAGGAGGCCTTCCAAATAGCTGCGAGAAGAAAACAAGTGAAAGGCAAAGGAGAAAAGGAAAGATATAAGCATCTGAATGCAGACTTCCAAAGAATAGCAAGGAGAGATAAGAAAGCCTTCCTCAGTGATCAATGCAAAGAAATAGAGGAAAACAATAGAATGGGAAAGACTAGAGATGGCTTCAAGAAAATTAGAGATACCAAGGGAACATTTCATGCAAACATGGGTACAATAAAGGACAGAAATGGTATGGACCTAAAAGAAGATACTAAGAAGAGGTGGCAAGAATACACAGAAGAACTATACAAAAAAGATCTCCATGACCCAGATAATGGGTCATAATGATGGTGTGATCACTCACCTAGAGCCAGACATCCTGGAATGTGAAGTCAAGTGGGCATTAGGAAGCATCACTACGAACAAAGCTACTGGAGGTGATGGAATTCCAGTTGAGCTATTTCAAATCCTAAAAGATGATGCTGTGAAAATGCTGCACTCAATATGCCAGCAAATTTGGAAAACTTAGCAGTGGCCACAGGACTAGAAAAGGTCAGTTTTCATTCCAATCCCAAAGAAAGGCAATGCCAAAGAATGCTCAAACTACTGCACAGTTGCACTCATTTCACACACTAGCAAAGTGATGCTAAAATTCTTCAAGCCAGGCTTCAGTAGTACATGAACTGTGAACTTCCAGCTGTTCAAGCTGGATTTAGAAAAGGCAGAGGAACCAGAGATCAGATTGCCAAAATCTGTTGGATCATCAAAAAGTGAGAGAGTTCCAGAAAAACATCTTATGCTTTATTGACTATGTCAAAGCCTTTCACTGTGTGGAACACAACAAACTGGAAAATTCTTCAGGAGATGGGAATACCAGACCACCTGACCTGCCTCCTGAGAAATCTGTATGCAGGTCAAGAAGCAACAGTTAGAGCTGGACATGTAACAACAGACTGGTTCCAAATTGGGAAAGGAGTACATCAAGGCTGTATATTGTCACCCTGCATATTTAACTTATATGCAGAGTATATCATGAGAAATGCTGGACTGGATAAAGCACAAGCTGGAATCAAGATTGCTGGGAGAAATATCAATAACCTCAGATAGGCAGATGACACCACCCTTATGGCAGAAAGTGAAGAAGAACTAAAGATCCTCTTGATGAAAGTGAGCAAGGAGAGTTAAAAAGTTAGCTTAAAGCTCAACATTCAGAAAACTAAGATCATGGCATCTGGTCCCATCACTTCATGGCAAATAGATGGGGAAACAATGGAAACAGAGATAGACTGTATTTTTGGGGGCTCCAAAATCAACTGCAGATGGTGACTGCACCCATGAAATTAAAAGATGTTTGCTTCTTGGAAGAAAAGTTATGACCAACCTAGATAGCATATTAAAAAGCAGAGACATTACTTTGCCAGCAAAGGTCCGTCTAGTCAAAGCTATGGTTTTTCCAGTAGTCATGTATGAATGTGAGAGTTGGACTATAAAGAAAGCTGAGCACTGAAGAATTGATGCTTTTGAACTGTGGTGTTGGAGAAGACTCTTGAGAGTCCCTTGGACTGCAAGGAGATACAACCAGTCCATCCTAAAGGAGATCAGTGTTGAATATTCATTGGAAAGACTGAAGTTGAAGCTGAAACTCCAATATTTTGGCCACCTGATGGGAAGAGCTGACTCATTTGAAAAGATCTTGATGCTGGGAACGATTGAAGGCAGGAGGAGAAGGGAACAACAGAGGATGAGATGGTTGGATAGCACCACCGACTCACTGGACATGAGTTTGAGTAAACTCCAGGAGTTGGTGATGGACAGGGAGGCCTGGTGTGCTGCAGTTCATGGAGTTGCAAAGAGTTGGACACAACTGAGCGACTGAACTGAACAGAAGCATGGCAAAGACAATCTTGAAGAAGAACAAAGTTGGAGCACTTAGAATACCATATATAAAGACAGATTTTATAAAGCTACATGAATGAAAATGAAATGGTACTGACACAAAGATGGACACATAGCTACCAACTGAAGAGAATAGAGTTCAGGAACAAACCTATAATCACCTGATTTATAACAAAGATGCCATTGACATGCAATGACAAGAAGATAATCTTTTCAACAAATAGTGCTGGATTAACGGACTATGAAAAAGCAAGTTTGCATCTCTACTTCATGCCATACATAAAAATCCACTTAAATAAATTATAATCCTAAAATATGAAAGGCAAAACAATACAGCTTCTAGAAGATAACACAGGAGAATATTAAACATGACATTGGCATAGGTAAAGAAGTCTTCAACAGGACCTAAAAAGCACTAATCATAATTCCAAATTGGTAAGTGGGAGTTCACAAAAACTTAAGACTTCTTCTCATTAGAAGACATTGTTAACTAATTGGAAAGGCAAGTCACGAACTGGGAGAAAATATGAGAAATATCCATAAGGCATACATCTTAAAAAGGACTTCTGTTCAAAATATAGAAGGAACTCCTAATATAAATAAGAAAACAAAATCTTCAGTATAAGAACATCAAAAAGAGCAAAAGATTTGCAGAGGTTCAATAAGCATATGAAAAGCATCAAAGAATTGCAAATTTAAACAACAATGAAATACTACTTCACCCAGCGGAATGGCTAAGGACAAAGAGAACAGAGCAAAATAAACAAAAACCAGACCCTACCAAGTTGAGAATATGGAGCAGCTGGAAGTCTCATATATTGCTGGAGGGAGTGTAAATTGGTATCACAACTTTGGCAAAATGCTTAGCAATATCTTCTAAGGCTAAATGAACACACGCTTTTGACCCTCCTAGTAAATATCCAAAATGAAATGCATACATATGTGCAATAAAAGCCCTGTACATGTACAATCTAATTCACTGGATAAACTGGTACACATTGATAAAATGGAATATTATTACACAATGAAAATTGAATTAGTACATACAACTAAATGGAAATAACTCACAGACAAAAAACAGTTACTACTATTCATATGCTCATTCATATAAAATTATATATATTTTAAAAGCAGGAAAACCTAATCTATAGGGAAAGAAGCCTAAATAATCTGTAATGACTAGAAGAGGCATAGGGAGGCTTCTCACGTGCTGGGAAATGTGTGGTAATTATTCATTAAAAAATATAATTACATTTTGTAATAATTCATGCATTCATATATGGTTTTTAGTGTATGTATATCATATTTCATTTAAAACATTCAAAGAATAAAAAGAAGAAAAAACATAAGTGGTAGCTGGGAATGCTGATGGCAACAATGATGACTTTCTGTTCTTCAGAAGAACTGCGTTTCTTTTCCCAAACGCCCAAGAAGTGGGCACCACACAAGCCTCACGTACAGAATTTCAGTTACCACTGTGTAACCAACTCTGCGACAGCAATACCTGAATATTTTGCCTCTGGGGGAAAAAAAAATTTGTGAACTCAGAAATATGCTCTCTTTCACAAGATGGCATTGCAGCATAGAAACTTACTCCTGAATTCATTTCTTATTCTGTTGGATTTGGGGAAGTTTAGTTTAGGCTGGTCTTCTAGAGGAATAAAAGTCAGTCAGGGCGGGAGGAGAAAGATGGGTGTGGGGAGGAGTGATTCATAGATCAAGTTGAAAGGCAAAGACAGAGGAGCACAAAAGCCTGAACTAATTATCTACTCAAAGTGCTCTGCCAGTCAGGCCCGTCTGCCACTCCTGCCACTTGTCAGCGTCCAGGCTTTGGTGTCACTTTGAAGGGAGACCTTAGGGGACCCTTGAAGTTCCTGCAGAAGAAGCTGCCTCGGCTCCTCTGTCTAATCTGATATCCTCTCCCATCTCCCCCTCTCAGCATCAACCCTCCCTCCAGCGGTTCAGCTCGCCTTCTGGAGCAGCAGTGAGCGAGGCGAGTGGAGAGCAGTGAGCCAGGCAGCTGGCAGGTGAGCCGCCGGTCCTGGAGGAATCCCTTCCTTGCTGGACAAGAGGCACATTTCAGAGGACAACGGGGCCATGGGGAATCCAAAGGCAGCAATGAAAGAGGAGAGCTTTCCTTTCTGCATGTCTCCTCGTGCTCCACGTGATCTCAGCTCACACCTTTCCCATTTGACTGATGAGGAAATAGGCTCAGAGAGGTGAAAGGCCCTGCCCAAGGCCACATACTTTGTAGGTGGTAGAATCTGCTTTTCCTTCCAGCATATCCCAGATGCCCTCCCTACTCTGCAGGGCTTCCCTCCTCCAAGCCCTCACACTGGTGAACATTCGGGGCATCTCAGGTTAGCTGCACGAGATGACATGAGGCAGATGTCGCCATCCTCACTCCCTCCCATTAGCGAGTGGCCGAATCCCAGCCGGCTCTGTGGAGATACTGGCAACCCCTGAAGCCAGTCTCCACTTGGCCCTGGCCTCTCAGTTAAAGGTTTGAGAATTCTGGCTGAAAATTTAAGCTGTGCCGAGGGCACAGCTAGCTCCCACTGAGTAAACAGCACTGAGCCCCGATAAAGGCTCATTCATCTCCAGGAGCTTCATGCTTGAAAGACTCTGAGTGCCTGAAGAGAAGCTGTGCAAACTGCCATCACAATAAACAGAGAAAGGATGTCTATAAAATCCCAGACAGGTGGCAATGCGACTGGTGACATCAAGTTCCACAACTGCAATGAAAGGGGAGTCTCAGTTGTGCCACGTAGGGTAACTTCAGACAGAAGGGTGGGCACAGCGGACCAGAGAGCCCAGGGAGCTGCAAGCCCACCAGCACTTGCTCTGGGAAACGGTCAAGAGACTCCCCGGGAATGATCTATTAATTTATGATGCTGACACCAATGGGAATTGTTATTCACTTTCTTGATTAACCTGAGGTTCAGATTCATGTCTTTAGTTGCCAACTCAGTTGCTGCCCTCTTCTCTCCATCCATCCATCCATCCATCCATCTGACATATAATGAGCACACAATAGGTTCTAAGCTTTGAAAACAAAACAAAAAAGACCTGATTTCTGGCCTTGATGATATTGCAGAAGTGACAGACATAAAATAACAACAATCTTTAAAAAATACCAGCAGTTTTTTCCTCCATTTATAAAAAAAATAATTGTAGGAAAGATACATTGTAGAAAAAATGGAAAATATCTGGAAGTATCCAGGAGGAAATAAAAACCAGACTTAATCCCACTATAGAGAAGTAACTAATGCACTTATTTAGGGATATAGCTCATGGGCCTTCCCAGGGGGCACTAGTGGTAAAGAACCCGCCTGCCAGTGCAGGAGTTTGATCCCTGGGTCAGGAAAATCCCCCGGAGGAGGGCATGGCAACCCACTCCAGTATTCTTGCCTGGAGAATCGCATGGACAGAGGAGCCTGGAGGGCTACAGTCCATAGTGTTGCAAAGCGTCAGACATGACTGAAGCGACTTAGCACACATGAATGCACATATAGCTCATGACCAAGGCCGTGGTGGAAGAGGCAGAAAGTGGGGAGGAGCACAGAAGAGAGAGGGAGTTGGAGGCCCAGGCAGTCAGGAGGGCTTTTCAGGTAGAGGAAGGGGTGCTTACCTGAGGGGGAGTACAGCAAGGGGCGGGAAAACATGGTGTGGGCTGGGATTCAGGGTATGTGTAGGCACTCAGGGGAAAGAGGTGAGAGGAGAGAAGAGACAGGTCAAGGAAAGTGAAAGCAAAGTGAAGTGGCTCAGGCGTGTCCAACTCTTTGCAACTCCATGGACTGTAGCCTACCACGCTTCTCCGTCCATGGGATTTTCCAGGCAAGACTACTGGAGTGGGTTGCCATTTCCTTCTCCAGGGGATCTTCCTGATGCAGGGATCAAACCGGGGTCTCCCGCATTGTAGGCAGATGCTTTACCATCTGAGCCAGCAGGGAAGTCCCTAGAGACAGGTCAGACAGGCTGCAAAAGAGCCCCTCTTCCAGAAAGAACTTGGATCTCATCCTCAGCCTTTTTCACTGTAGTTTTGCATGTAGAAATTAGTTGAGATGCATTGCTAGTAATTCCTTAATAATGATTCCTCAATACTGACTGACATGCCTTTTTATAGTTGTTTTTCATTAGAGCAGTCACTGTGCACCACACTCTGACTCACTTGCATTCTCATCAGTTTCAAGAGTAGATGGGAAAGGGATAGAGCAGAGCCAGGATGGTGCCCCCACGCATTCCCCTGGAAATGAGCATCAGCATCATAGTTCTGCCCCCTTGATAACTGTCTCCTTTCTCTCCCCTTCCTGCCCTGAGTAAGTTCTGTGAGGGTGGAATCCATATCAGTCTTATCATTTGCTATATCCCCAGCCCCTAGCACATTTCGTTCATTCATTTATTGCTTTAATAAGTATTTATTGAATGTCTACTCTGCACTGGACAACCAACTCACTTCACTCTGTTGAACACGCCCAGATTCGTGGAATTTAAAGTTTAATTGGGGCGGGAGGGGCAGCTTTTAAGTGAATAAACACACCAATAAATGTTTCATTACAAATGGTGACAAGTTCTATGGAGGAACAGCACAGGGGTTCTGCATGGGAGGAATAATTAGACTGGGAGCAAGGAAGAAATCAGTGAGGAAATTACACTTCACTTGGTTCCTAAAGGGGCTGGAATATACGAGGCACCAAATAATTATATACTGAAGAGAAGTCAAAATCTGCATATGCCAATAGACGTGCGTCCTTCATGAAGTCTGTCTCTATCCAAACCTGGCTGCTGTGGCCGACAGCTGAATGGCTTGCAGAGTGCCAGTGGCACAGTCAGATGTGTGTTTTCAAAAGATGACTGCTACTTCTGTTGGACCTTAGCTTCTTTTTTTTTTTAATTACTGGTAACAGGCGTAGATGATCCCTAAGAATTCTACTTCTCCCATTCCAGAATCCTTGACTGATCAGCCAACAACTATCTGGCCCTTAGGCAAACTTGGCAGGGGAGTGAGGTTATCTTAGTCTCCTGTCATCCCTCTCCCACCTAATCTTCTTCTCAATCGCTTTTCTTAATTGTCCTTGAGCAACTTCAATGGGCTTATTAATATTCTCTTCTTATCAAAACTGCCTTCATAAAGTGAAATCAAAGAATGATATAAATGCCTAATAAGGCTTAGTGCATTATTACCTCCCCAATTCGCAATGATAAATTCTGAAGTCAAATAATGGAATGTTAATAATGGAATTCCAGCCACACAGAGGGACCCCAGATGGCTGTTCTGGGCCCTGCACTATACCTTCAGGGACTTGACTGGATCATGGGGAGGTGGGATTCCCATTTACCATTTGATCGGTGGAGGATATGGTATAGAGTGGGACATCAGGCTAGAAAGGCTGTGGATCTACAGGAAGAGGTGTGCCATCAGACAGAGCTGAGCTGAGCAGTGCTGGCTAGGTTAGGTTTGGGTTAACTGAAGAGGAATAGGGAAATGACGCCTGGCATAGAAGGTCTGAATAGCTTACAGAGATCAGAATGAACCAGGGGGCCTGGAAATTATATGCCCATACCAACATGCTTGGGCTTCCCTGATGGCTCAGTGGGAAAGAATCAGCCTGCCAATGCAGGAGATACAGGTTCAATTCCTGAGTCTAGAAGACCCCCTGGAGGAGGAAATGACAACTCATTCCAGTATTCTTGCCTGGGAAATCCCACGGACAGAGGAGCCTCATGGGCTATGGTCCATTGGGTGGCAAAAGGGTTGAACACAACTGAGAGACTAAACAAAAATCAACATGCTTAGTACCACCTTATCCCACAGGCCAGAGGTGCACCGCACAACACAGAAGGCTGCTCTCTTACTTACCAGCTGTGTGGTCTGGGACACAATATTCACCTTTCTGAGATTCTGTGTTATAAAGTAAACTACAATACTTGCCTCTCTAGTTGTGGTGAGGCTTTAAGAGGGAAACTATGAAATTGCCTAGGAGAGTGCCTAGTACACAACGTGTATTCAATGATGATTGATATATTCCTTCCCAGCTAAGGGCTTCCCTGGTGGCTCAGCTGCACCTGCAGCTTCAATGTGGGATAAAGAATCCGCCTGCAATGTGGGAGACCTGGGTTCGATCCTGGGTTGGGAAGATCCCCTGGAGAAGCAACTGGCTACCCACTCCAGTATTTTGGTCTGGAGAATTCCATGGACTATATATTCTGTGGGGTTGCAGAGTTGGACACAACTGAGCGACTTTCACTTCACTTCATTTCTCTTCCCAGCGAAGAAAGTCAGTAAGTTCCTACCCTCAGGTTCAGGCTGCTTCATCAGAGACATTATATGATTCTTAATAACAGAATGGTTTCCAGATTCTGAAGGTCATAGACAAAAGAGGGTAACATCTGGGGTAACATCTTGAAATTTCTAGCTCTTTTGCTCTGGGAGACAGCGGTTCAGAGGGTGATAGATGCTACCAGCAGGGATGGCAAACATTGGGAGTGTGGAGAGATGCAAAGGAAAGCGGGGTCCCAGTACAGTGAGGGGCACTGAGAAAGGCGGGGACTTAGGGCAGAGTGCTCACCCAGCCAGCACGAAGTCAGTGGTCAGGAAATGTGAGCTTCTTCTGAGTGTGACTTAGAATCTGACAGCACGGGTCCTCACTTGGAGGTGCCATGTGAGAGCATAGAGGCAAGGCGAGTCAAGATCTTTTGCTAGCAGATAACACATTGATTTAAACAAAAAAGAAAAAAGGCTATTTTCCCAAGTCTGAGCTCAATATTGATAAGCTGTGCAAAGCACTGCCCCACGTGGTGTATGCTTTTCCATCCATCAGAAATGAAGAGACTGCCTCGCTTTCAGCTTCCGAGAGTTCCCCCCAGGCTCCCTGCTTTTGGCTCCCCATCAAATAAATAGAAATATGAATATTAACAAAATCACAAATATGAATATAAACATACATGTGAACATAAATATGTTCATACATATAAAACACGATCATATGAATAAATGTGGTCTACCTTTCCCTTCTGTAACTTCCTTTTAGGGTCAATCAACAAACCATCCTGTTCTGTGGACATGACTGACTATCATGACCTTATCTTGTATAAAGGGCACTGTAGCCTCAAACAGCCCTCACATCCATTGTCTGCCTCAAGTCACACAAGCTCCTTCCAAGAAAGGTGGGAGGGTGCGGTCTGCTGCGTATGCACCTGGAAACAGCCGGGGCAGGTGGAGGACTTATTTCCCTGATGGTCGCCGCTTTCTTTCCACTACTCCTTACTGTGTGCTTTTATAGGAGAGCTTTGAAGTAAAGGACTTCTGTGCTCTCCAGGCTTCTACAGACCGACGAGGAACAAGCTTTGCATATGCAAATCAACCCACACAACCTGGTTACTTAGGGGAAAGTTTTCCACCCTGAGCTTTCTAGGCTCCAGGCCTGCCTGAGAGTGCTGTAGGATTTGAGGTCACAAGGATAGGTTTCTGGGAGCACCGCTTGGTCACCAAGACCTAGGAGGGAGCTAATAAGAAGGCTAGGGGATGCTTGAACACATGGATCTGAAACTCACTTTTTATCCATGTGGTGATTTTGGAATTAATTAAATATCCCATTTAACCAAAGCTTCAGGGTGTTTTTGCTCTAGATAGCTTCTTTTCTCTTAACTAAATTGAGGCCCATAAATGAGAAATACAGTACATGAAATCTCTGGATGTCATACCATAAATCTCAGGCGTGCGGCTTTGCAAATCTCCTTTAGGATAAATTGTAGTGATAAAGTATTTGCATTTTTTCCATGTATCACTGGGTGAAGGGAGCTGAGCCTTTCCCAGTCATGGACACTTAGATTGCAGACCACAGGGTAAAACAGGGTGCCATGAGGCAGCTTGACCCCTGGGACTGTGAGCCCCAGGGGTTGCTGGTTCTCTGTCCTTCTGACATCACCAAGAGACATGAGTAATTCTGTTCTGGAAGTGGCCTTGGGAGAAGTTAGGAAAATGTAGGAGAGAGCATTCATTCAAGTCAGGGGTGGAAAGCACAAGTTTAGACCAGGAAAAGGAGCATACGATTCTTGGAATCTGGTACAGAATTTCTATATCAGACCTAAAATATACTAGATAAAGCATTAGAATTTGTTAAGTTTTTCTTTTTTCATTCCTTTAACCTGTGACTCACTGTTGTATTCATTCAATTAAATGCTAAAAACAGCTTAAAAAGAATGAACAAACTCCCTATATATCAACACAGAAAAATCCCCCAATGTGGAGTGAAGAAATACAAGTTCTGAAAGATATATAGTGTCATCAGAACAGAATATGCATTGACTTTGGACACACTCATATGTAGAAAAAGTACCAAGTCACACATGGAATAACACCCAGCAACTTCAGGAGAGTGATGGAGGAGGTAAAAGAGAGTGGAGTGATGCTTTAGTTTATCTTTATCAATTAAAAAGGAGGAGGAAAGTATATAGGGCAAAATGTTAATATCCATTCTAAGCAGTGGGTACACGGGCGTTTGTTATATTATTTTCTGTATTTCTGTAATATTTCATAATTAAAAGCAAAGTATTATTTTAAAAAAGAATAACAGGCATATTGTTTCCATTTGGAGAGATGCTGAAATGGTATCCTGTTGCTTTAATTTGAATTCCCTGAGGTTGAGCATAGTTTCATGGATTTACTGACCATTCTACTTCTATTTTGTGAACTGCCTATTCATATTCTTATTTTTCTTTTATTTGTCTATTGTGCTTTTTATTCTTGACCTAGAAAACCTTGTCTAACAACTCCTTAAATAGATATAGCTTATATTGTAAGTATTTTTCAGAGTTGGTTGAGTTGTCTGGGACTGTTTATCTCTGAACTCAGTGGTTCCAAGTTGTCTGTTTATATTTCTTGTCTCTGCTTTTTTGTTGTCCCCCTGCCCCAGGGACATGTTGACCTTGCTGTTGTCTGTCAATCGACTCACTTATTTCACACACCAGCCTGGAGGAGAGGTCAGTGAGACAGAGGGAAGGGAGCAGAACTGGGGGTTGCTAGGTCAGCTAGAGCACCACAGGCAGGTCAACACATAGGTGATGCTAAAGTGGGCACTGAGGAAGGTCCAGGAAAAGCCAGTTATCATTTGGGAAGCTGGACAAGGTATCCTAAGCCAGTGCTTCTCCATGTGCATATGAATCTTCTAGAGATCTTGTTAGAATGCAGATTGCAATTTGGCAGGTCTGGGTGAGGCCTGAGATTCTGCATTTCTAATGAACTCCCAGGTGATGCTTTGCTGCTGGTGAGAAGGATCACACATTGATCGAAATCTTAAACCAGGAAAAAGACTGAATGTGGTCCTTTGAGTTACTGCATGCAGCAACTGAGTGTATTCTTCTACTGGGAATCGTGCCTGAGGATGGGCATCAGATTAAGGGAAGGAAAATATTAGAGATTATTCTAGAACAGCTGGTGAGGAAATAGCTGCATATGGAGGTTCAGTTTCGCATCCAAGCCCACATAACTTGTTAGGGGTAGAGCAGGACTAGAATTTGGATTTCTGACCTGTAGTTCATCGCTTTAACTATTTTACCATTTCATCATTTTCATCTTAGTAAGAAAACAAACTCAACAGTAAGAACTCATTAACTTGCCAATATATTGGGCTTTAAGCAACTCTCCTGTGGACAAACCCAGATTAAAAATAAAAGAGCAATGGGGAAGGGAAAAATTGTTTTGCAATCTTTATCATAGGACTCCTATAAACTACAAGCTCCTATAATAAACTTTGCTTATAATTTGATTTTACTAGAATCAATTTATGTATACTATTTTGTTAACATACATAAATAAAGGCCCATCTTAACTGATTCTGTGTCTGCCAGACCCTAGGTCCCTGTCTTTCTTTAGTTTTCTACAGTCTCTGATTTTGGCAAGGCTACTTCTTTAGGCTTCAATTTCTTCAATGATGTTGGACTCATACTCTCTAAGTCTTTTCATTTTTAATAATTTTGAGTCTAAAGTTTTCTTTTCTGTATATCTTAAATACAGTTTTTTGGGACTCCTCTCTGCAGCTGTCATTTTTCTCTTTACATGGTTCACAGCTTTCCTGCCCAGGAAAGTGATAAGTAAAAGGAAGGACTATTGATACAGTGGTTACTTTATATTCAGGAAAGAGGGTCAAGGTACTATTTAAGACCCAGCAACAGAATGACTTATGCATTGATTTTCAAAGGCTCTTAAACCTCAATTCTCACACACATGCAAAAAAAAGTAATTGCCCCACAGACTATTTGCTTTAGAAGAAAGAATATGGTCAGTTCAGTGGGCCTGTTAGAAACCCTAATTAAGCCAACTGTGCCTTTCCCTTGTATCTATGACCATAGATCTCAAATGGACAAACTATAAACCTTTAGCGTAGCCCCTGGGTGAATTCTAACCAGTCATTACCTTTTTCCCCTGAGACAGTTCTGGTATAAGACCAAGATTAGAAATGAAAACTCCATTAGTGCTGGAGCCATAAGGCTCTCTCTGGGCTTGGGAAGGTATTGCTTTCCAAGGTGTAGGATATAGCTGTTCAGTATGAGGTATACCACTGGACAGCATGCCATGAGTAGGAGTAAGTTACCCCATAGCTAAGGTTTTTAATTTGCAAGATTTTCTAGTTTCTAAACTCTAATAGTCTATAGTTCTAAGTATTTTGTATCTGAAGGTGGAGTTGAAGTCCAGGCATACATCCTACTTGTTTAAGGTCAAGGAGAAGTGAGGGTGAATACTGTCAATGTGTACATCTGAGGAAGGGTTATCAAATCAGGGTGGATTAGTAAGGAAAAATAGAGATTAAGGCTAGAAGAAAAGAATGGAAGCTGGGAACATTTGGGAAAAGTTCACCTAACATTTTGAAACTGTGTTGAGCTCATGGTGTGACATGAGGTCATGCACTAAGGCATAGGGTACACCCATGGATCTTGTAGGTGCTTTGGACATAAATGTTACTGGTGCAGTGGAATGACTGCAGTGTTGTTCACTTCAGCTGATGAGAGAGCAGGAGAGTGCTGTGCAAGAGGAAAAAAGCAAAACAAAACAAAAACAGAAAAACTTGGGAGAAGAAAGTTCTTCACTCTTTCATGATGTCACTTACTCAAATCCAAGGCAAGAACTTCCCCAAGAGTGTTTCCTTTTATGCCTGGAGGGGGCAGTGGATGGGAAGGGAGGTAGCTGAAGAATGCCACTGGCAGCCTGTCTTGCTTTATAACTATCCTACCCAGTTATTGGGCTTCCCAGGTGGAACAGTGGTGAAGAATCTGCATGTCAATGCAGGAGATGCAGGAGACATGGGTTCCATCCCTGGGTTGGGAAGATACCCTGGAGTAGGAAATGCCAACAAGTCTGGTGGGCTACAGTCCATGGGGTTGCCAAGAGTCAGACACAACTGAGCACTCACGCACCCAGTAATTGTGCTAAGAGGGAATGAGCAACAGGCACCTGAAAACCTGAAGGGCATAAACTTGGAAGAGATTAAGCAAAATTTTTGTTCCTGGAAAGAGAACTGGAATGGGAATTGCAAAAGTAGAATCTAGTGGCCAGCAATCTGTGCGATGTGTTCTGCCTCTCCTGAGTCAGTTTCCTCAGCTACAAAATGAGCTGCATTCAATTAAACCATGTTTGCATGCTAGGATCACTTAGAAGCTTTCTCAGAGTACCATTGTCTAGGCATTACCACCCCAAGCCAACTGAATCAGAATCTCTGGGGCTGGAGCTGGGGCATAAACGTTAGGTTCTCTTTGAAGCTCCCCATCGAACTCTATGTATGTCCAGATTTGAGAACTACTCTTTCTACTCAAAGGGTATTCATGCACCAGTAGCATCAATATCACCTGGGAACTTTTTAGAATTACAGAATCTCAGGCCCCAGTCCAGGAACCTACCCACTGGGCACCTGAAGTTTAATAAGATTCTCATATGATTTACATGTACATCCAAGCTTGAGAAGCCCCAAGACAAGTGATGCCTGGTGTGCTGTAGTCCATGGGATCGCAAGGAGTCGGACATGACTGAGCAACTGAACTGAACTGAGCTGAAGACAGATCTCTAAGTAATATTTTACTTTAAATTGTGAAATATTTTTGACACATGGAAACCCTTAAAGAATAATTTAAGTAACACCCATGCACCCAACTCGGCTTCATCAAATCATTAGCTTTTCACCATTTTGATTTAGGTTTTGTCTAATGTAATAATACATATTTTATTACAAAGCCCCTCTATTTATCCTCCTGAATCCCATTTTTTCCCTCTCTTCATAGATGTAGTCATTATCTTGAATTTGGTACTTTTTAATTTCACGAATGTTTTTATATTATTATTACATAGGTGGGTAATTACATAGGTAGATAAAATGATTTTGTCTATTTAATAGGTTTTCTGCTATTGATCCATCTCTGCATTCTGGGGACAAATCATAATGGGTTATGGTATGTATACTTTAGAAATATACTGATGGATTTGGTTGCTTGTATTTTATTTAGGCCTTATTAAGGGGGCTTCCCTGGTAGCTCAGCTGGTAAAGAATCCACCTACAGTGTAGGAGACACTGGGTTCGATCTCTGGGTTGGGAAGATCCCCTGGAGAAGGGAAAGGCTACCCACTCCAGTTTTCTGGCCTGGAGATTTCCGTGGACCAGTCCATGGGATTGCTAAGAGTTGGACACGACTAGGCAACTTTCACTATGGTATTAAATGAGATTCCTCTGAAGTGTTCCTTTAGTGTTAGTTTTGTTATCAAGAGTATGCTGGTTGTATTAAATGAGTGGTAGTATTACTTTTTTTCTATTCTTTGAAATATTTTGTAAACCATTAGGTTTATTTATCTGTTTCTGGGGAGTTAGAAAGGTTTTCCTAAAATCATCTGGATCTTGCATCTTTGGGGGTGTTCAAGGAACTGATTATTGATTCACTTTTTTAATAGTGAAATAATATTTGATGAAATAATATTCATTTGTTTATATCAGTTTATTTGGAGTTTCTATTTCTTTTTGAGTCAATGTTGGCAATTTATCTGTTTCCAGAAAACTGTGTTTCATCTGAGTTTTCAAATTTATTAACATAAAATTGTTTATTGAATTCATTTATTTAAAAAAAGTTCTACTTTATCTGTAGCTATTGTCTGATTTTTCTTTTTCTCTTTTGCTTGATTTGTTCATTTTGTTTTTCAAAGAACCCGCTTTGTTAACCACTATTATCTTTTTTCTTACATTTTCTGTTTTATTAGGTTTTATATTTGTGTCTTGTTGAGTTGAATATTATAAATTTTTTTGGAAAATGTACATAATGTTATAAATTTGACCTCAAAATTCACTGTAGTTGCATTTTACCAATTTTCCTTAGTACTGTCTTTCATTCCTATATATTTAGTCATTTCCAATGTGGTTGTCTCTTTAATCTATGGGTCATTTTTGACATGTTTATGTTTTCAAACATATTTGGTATTGCTTTTAACTATCTTTTATTATAATATTTACTTTTAATTTAACTGCACTGTGATCAGAGTACATGATTTCTATGGCATCAGTCCTGGGTGAGAAGTCTGATACTCTGATTGTAGCTAATCCCTTTAAAAATATTCTACTTGGACAATGTATACAAATATTGAATCATTATGTTATATTCCTGAAATAAATATAATGTTACATGTCACTTATGCTTCATTAAGGATATTCTACTAATTTTTAAAGGTTTTTCTCTTTATTGTCCTTGATAATTTGAACATATAGGTGTATATATATTCCTTAATTGTGCTACATACTTGGAGTGGACTTTTTATCTAAATAATTCTGCCTTTCTTCATGTCTGTAAAATTCTTATAATATTTTTCCAAGTAT
This sequence comes from Bos mutus, assembly GCF_027580195.1. Taxonomy (NCBI): domain Eukaryota; kingdom Metazoa; phylum Chordata; class Mammalia; order Artiodactyla; family Bovidae; genus Bos; species Bos mutus. Next base: position 36,386,282 of record NC_091627.1, read on the forward strand.
TGATTCTCCTCTATTTCCTCTACTCTCTCCTGACACCTGTTTGACTATGTAAGACCCTCTCTGTCTTCCATATCTTTAACTGCTTTTCAAAGACTTGAGAAAATCTCTTTGTCTCTCTCTGCTGTATTCTGGGTGAATTTTTGAATGTAATCATAAATTCCACTAATTTTCCATTGGAAGAAGACCACTCCAGAGTTTATCTTATCTACAAAGCTGTTAAATTTTACTTAAAATTTTATTTTTATTCTATTTTTAATGACTTTTTATTTCTAATATTTAAAATTCATTCCTTCTCATATCTCCCTGTTTTCATTTCATGTCAGCCTGTTTTTTCATAACTTTTGGTTCCTAATGTTTTAAACAGAAGTTCCCTTTATGTATCTATTTGAGTATATACTAAATGTACTCATATTAAAACCAGTTCAGACTGGTACATAAATTTCTTTTCATCTGAAGAGCATTCATATCCTGATCATTGATTTTAGGCTGTCTTCTTGGCATGATTTCACATTTTGGAACTTTGACTTGAAGCTAAGCTCATCTGGAGTGGTTTGTTTGTTTACAAGTCTTCCTCCTCCCAGCCAGGCTCACCCCTCCTTGTGTAGCTGTTTGCATTGCACTTGCAACTCTCTAAAGGCCAGAATCAGATCCAACCACTGACAATTTGGTTCAATTTCACGTCAGAAGACATTGTCCATAGGACTACAGCTTGCTGAAAACACTAGTCTAGGCTCCCTGTATGCCTGGGGAAGCTTATCCCATTGTCAACCCCGGCTGTAAGCACTGACTGCTGAACTCACATCCTGGTGGTCGCCCTGAGAACTGCTTACCAGTAGTGACCAAATTCCTAGCTGAATGGACTGCTTCTCCACCCAGAACCCTGGACACCTGCAGCAGCTTGATCTAGTCACTCTGTTTTCTACTTCTGATCTGGATTTGAGAGGTGGTATCTGTCTGTCCTTTGGAGCTCAGCTAAGCTGTTCTGTGCTTTTCATTATAAAATATTTAGTGGAGGATAGTGCAAAACACATGATCTTGCTCAAAGTCTAGACTTGAGGAGAATGGCCCAGGCTTTGTCAGGAGGTTAATGGGAGTCCTGTCTTCTTGGAGGGTTGGAGTCAGTGCATATTATGTTGTCTCCTACCCTTTAGAATACAAGTACCAGAAGGACAAGGTCTGTGGTCTTCTATCATGCCATATATTACCAGGACCCCAGGAGACTGTTTAGCATGAAATAAGTGCCTGACAAATGTTTTAGAAAAAACTATAGATAAATAAGCTTCTCTGGACATTTTTCTGAACCTTTCTGATAATGTTCTTAGACTTAAATTCAAACATCTACCCCCTGGACCATATCTTCAGTGTTGCACATAAAGTCAGCACATTTTTAAGATCAATGATGTCTTGAAGTCAGCCATTAACTGCAAAAGTCAGAGCTGCTTAAGAGAGATATGAGCATGCCCCATTTTATCACGAAGGAGCAACATGGAAAAATATCCCTTGATAAATATCCTACCAGTAAATTAAAAACAATAAGCAAATACCTTCAAATTGCTTCACAGTGTGCTTTGTTCGTCTTTCTCTTTGAATATTATTTATGAGGGATAATTTACTGATATTGTTACCCCAAATTATATACCAAAGAAAATTAAAAGCACTACACAGGAGGAAATAATGAATAGTAGCATTTAATTAAAACCAAAGTGAGTACAATCAATGCCTGTCTAATACAATAATGAGCTTAATTTAATTTTCACTTAATGGAAAAAAAATGAAGCTTAAATCAACTGCCTATGGAATTAAATGACAGCCATTTCAAAAATGCAAGTTTTTCTAAAGTAGAGTTTTAAGAGAAAAATAATGACCCAAAACAACACCAACAAACAGGTCCATATCCATTTTCCAGAAGAGTTAGAGGGGGTCACTGTTAGCAGCACTATGCTTTTCCAGCTCCTAGAAGGTAGAATTAATTAAAAAGCAATACTCTTAACTTCCTGAACTCCAGAGTCATCAAAAAAGTAGACAAAAATTGGATTTCTCAGGATTGTCAGTTTGGGATCATGGTCCAAAAGGACTGAACTATTAATAAACAGAGTAGATGTGGGGGAGATTGACTGGATGCTTCTCTCAGCTCTCTGCTGTATGTAGAACAGCAGCCAAGCATGAGGAGGGGGAGCTGTGTGGGAGGGAACTGCTGAGCCCCCAAACATGGTCTGTGGCTCTGACCAAATCGAAAGCTAAGGGAACAGGATTCTGGTTAAAAAAATAAGGTGAGGAGTGTTCTTCTAAGTCCCAGCCTGGATTTTGAGGAAAGGTGGTTGCCTCTGATTAGAATGATGCTGTTTATGAACTCTAAGGTCAGCTGAAGAAAGGACTCGACATTAGATGGTTTAATCCATGAACATGTGAAATGGAGACAGCATGGTACAGCGTCCAGAGCACCAGATTTAACAGCTCTGTGACCCTGGGCAGCTCACTTAACCTGTTGGAAGCTGTTTCCCAATCTGTAAAACGGGGATAATGGTAGATGATTCAGGAGATGGGAGACACTTCCTCAAAGCGTTCTCTGTCCCAATCACCTTACTAGGTATTAAACATTATTTCATTGGATTTTCTGCTCGTTTACTGATCTGTCATTTTATGAGACAGAGACAGAATCGTAGACAGAGCCGGACCCAGCACTCACATCTCGTGTGTCTGACCCCTCCCCGCAGGCTGTGTGTTATCCTGGGCTTGTTCCTGAATCTCAGCCCACATTCAAAGGCAAGAGGGACTCATGTGGCTGGAGTTATTTTGATCTTCTCTGCTCAGCATCTTTTCTTGGATTGTTATTTTTGTTTCTTTTGGACTCTTCCATAATAGTTATGCACACATGCGTGCATACATAGACACACCAACAGCCTTCGACACTGCCTGTCCTACTTAGAGTTCATAGCAGTGGGGATCACCTCACAAGCAGGTCGAGGTAATCCCAGGACAGTTCTCTGCACAAAGCAAGTGCTATTAATATACACCTATGTAAATGATTAAACTTCTTGCATTCTCTTAGCTTTATAGGCTGCTTTTCGGGCAACTGATAAGCTCCTGTTATTTGCTCCTTGATAATTTGTCACTGTGCTCTACCAGGTGCCTACTTTCTATTATATAAGTCTGCTGTTATATTCAGCAGAATGCTGGGGTCACTTCCTAAACTGATATTCAAACACTGTTGACTCCACCAGCTCTCCTAATTAATCACAGCAGCATTGGAGCAGTTCAGGGGGTGTCAAGCAGTTTCCCCAGCATGACTGATTGCATTGGAGCTGTAGGGTTGGTTTAGGTCAGATAATATTGGTAAGGGTTCATATAGCCTTCATGGTCTTATTTCAAAAATTACACTGGGGTTAGTTGAAAAAGCAAAGGACGGGGGAAAAAATGACATCTAATTTTCTTTTCCTCATAATTTACTCATGATCTCCACCTCTCATTTAGTAAACTGGTCTATGGGGATAACATAAGATTTTTCAGATCCAGTAGAGCCCCATAATCATGGTGTATCTTCAAAGGGAGATGAGGGCACTGGAAGTGCGAATATCAGGTAGACTTAGCAAGGAAGTTAGAAGTTAGTTGAGCAACTTTTAGTCACAGCCTGGTCCTCCTCCATCTGGGAAAGCACATGACTTTGGTTTCGTGGAGCAAAAGAGAGGGATATCACTTTATTAGCCCCAACACAACAGCAGTGATCACTGGGATCACTGGGGTGGTGAATGGACTATAGAAGCTCTGAGAAGAAAGCAAAGGACTAAAAGCTTACCAAAGGACAGTTCATAACCACTCATCTTTAGGACTGGAAAGAAAAAACAAACTCCTCTTAAAAAAGAATTAGAGATGAATTATTAATTAGAGCAGAACAATGCAAATGAATATGCAAAGGAGATGAAAAGACACCATAATTATTTATTTATATGTTTACATTTCATATTATTCTGTGCATTTCTTAAACCAAGGTCTGTATTGGAGTTTTTCTTATTTATACCCCAAGGCTTGGCATGATACCTAGTACTTAATAGATGCTCAATAAATGATTAATTGAGCTAAATATTCCACAGGCATAAGCACCTCCAAAGGTGTTATATTAATCTCTGGGGCTTGATATTGCCTCAAATCACAAAGCATGGCTAATGTGTTATCTGGGGCATGATAGGTTATGTCACAATGAACTCCAGAAGGATAGGTTAACTGAAGAGGCAGAACCTGGGCCAGGAAGCTTATTCCAAAATGAGGAGCTGTTTCAGGTGCTGAAGGAAAGGTATAGCTGGTTATGCAGGTATTCTGAAGAGGACACAGACCCACAGAAGACAGAAACATGTTAAAAAGAAGACAATAGAAGGCAATGCTTAAAAAATGCAGGAAGACTGGAATTCCAGGAGGTAACAGGGACTCAGTAATTGCATTATCCAGACTAGGACTACAAACTCTAGCACGAGGGCAGGCATGGCACTTGTCTAATAGGGGCTAGGGCATGAGTTAAGAATTTACGTACCATGGAATAAAGGAGAAGCCATGTATCATCCCTACGGACAAGGGCTGGCGAGGCTGTGTGTATGAGTTGATGCTGAATCCCAGAACATTCAGTGCTTCTTAAATTGCCCCTGCCTAAACCAGAATTGGAGCGAGAGGCAAAAGAAGGGCTCAGCTTACAATGAGTAGGGTCACAAGACCTTGGCCAGGGGCAGAGAGGAGGCTAAAGCTCAGCATGGCCTGACTAGCAGAGTCAAAGGGTGTGTTCCTGTATCGCTCTGAATCATTGGCTAGCACTCCAGTGCCCTGAAATTGTTCATGTGCCAGGTCAAGTGGGGAAGAAACATGTCATTCTTAGTGTGTGCTAGGCCAGGGCTCTCACAATGTGGTCCCTGTGCAACATCAGCCTTGCCTTACCCCAGGCGTCTTGAGTCAGAAATCTGGGGATAGTAGACAACAGTTTCTGTTTTAACAAAGCCTCTAAGAGATTTTGACACAGATCAATGTTCAAAATCACTGTAGTAGACACTATCTAAGTCAATGTTCTTCCCTTTTCACAAAGACCCCTTTGACAGTCTGATGAAACTATGGACCCCTTCTTAGAGTAATGTTTCCAAATTCCAAACACATAAAATAAAATACATAGCATTACAAAGGAAACCAATTAAACTGAAATATAGTTATCAATATCTAAAAAGTTATGATATAGTAATCTGTACGCTTCTTTATTAACACATTTAATAACAGTATCTCATGGCAGATCTAATAACATCTGTCAATTTGAAGTAGTGATGAGCTTCAGTAGTATTTCATGATGTCTGCCACAGTTGTAATGAGACTTGTATTTGTGACAAAGTCACATATACTACTACAGTAGTAGCAGATTTATCTCCTATATTCACAATTGTAGAAACACTAAATTTCTGTCACAAGTTCTAAAAATAAAGACGTAATTTTTCCCTTCCAAGTTCATAGGCATTTCAGTTATATCCACAGTTCTCTAAGGATCCATGGACCCAGGATTGCAACTTCTGCTTATTAAGCACTTAATAAATATAATTTTATTCTCTGAACAATATTATCCTTAATATTCCCATTTTGTGTGTGAGGAGATTGAGGCTCAGAGAATTGAAGAAATATATCCAGTGTCTTCCACAGCAAGCAAGACACAGAGTGCAGGGTCAGAGTCCCTGTGAAATGCAGCTTTCCGTGTTTCTTCCCAATTCCCAGAAGAGGGCCAGGTTCCCAATATGTGCTCAATAAGTATTCCCTGAATGAATGAATGAACTGCACCAGACTGGCTGAAAGCCAAGCCTACCTACCTCAAAAGTCCATTCTTTCTACTCCCCAACCACACTATGCTACTATTAAGATGGGACATGTTCTTCATATTTATCCAGAAGTCAGGAAAAGGTAAGTTCAGTTCCCTAATCTGCTAGACTCGACTGCTGAGCTCTGATTCTAAAATTCATGTTGAATACACAGATTATGAGCAACATTATACCATCAAAATTGGAAAACAATTCAACAAATTGAGGAGAGGAGCATCTCAGCAAGGAACATGAGTCCCTCTGCTTTCTCTTGGAAGCCGCTGAGCTTGTTTATGAAGCCGGGTGTTTCTTTCACTCAACATGTGTCCTTCTTTAACTGGCAAATTAGTTGGAGCCAGCAGGAAAGAAGGAAGATGGAAGGGGACACAGAGGACCCAGAATCTGGGAGAAAAACAAAACGAGGGTACAGAAACAGAGAAGGCCGCCTTCTCACCTGAACAAACCAAATTTTTGTCAGGCGCTTTTCATAGAAGTCTAGTGCTCTTAACTAACCACACTTAATTTGATTACCTTAAAGGTGAACTGGATGCTGAAAAATTCATTAACATAACAGCAATTAAATCCTTAAGAACAAACATATAGGCTGTAAATGAAGTATCAATCAAAAGATTAATCAAAAGCTAATCATGGAAAATATCACTCTTGGCCTGACTGGAAGAATATGCCACGGTTACCATTCCAAATTATAGTATTATAAGATCTGTTTTAATACTCAGTCATACTAATTGGCAACATTATAGTGAATGTGTTTTATAATCCTTTACTTCTGAATCAGAAATTAAATTATCTTTAGGTTCTATCTTCTTTCCCCAACCCATCAGCAACACTGTTATCCTTGTCACAAGAGTGCATTGAGTGCTTTTTCCATAGAAGACATGGGGCTCTCCACTGGGGAGGCATGGAAAAATAAAAAAGATTCTGCCCTTGAGGAAAGAAGAAACAATAGTCCTTGGTGGTTCAGATCAGAGCTGCTTAAAAAGAGTGGGAGAGGCATTAGGAGAGGCACAAAGAATTAGGGCCTTAATATGAGACTTGGCATTTGCCTGGCCTGCACCCTATTCAGCTCTGGCTTCTCCAGGGCCTGGCTCAGTGTCTGGCACAAAGTAGGCACTTAGTAGAAACTCTTGTCTTTACTTTGGTCCAGTGGTTCTGCTAACAAGAATAAAACTGAGAGTACAGATGGGGGAACTTCCTTCTGTTCATAAAGATCTTTAAAGGTGATTTCTGAGGCTGGATGTAACATCAAGGGTGTGGTCACCTAAGCCATGGAGGTAACTTAAGGCTGTCTTGGTTACACAGATGCTATTGAAGATTAGATGTAGGTAAGTGTTCTGAACTAAAAAACTAACTTTATAGTGGGAATACCAGCATAGAAACCTGGCCAACTTTTAATCCAACCAGATGGTTTGGGAGCATTTAGAAAAGAACACAGGGATCACCAAAGAGCTACCAAGGGTAAACTCAGAATTAGGCATGCAAACCAACCTCATTTTCTCACTGTTAGGCTTGGCACAGGTTGGGGAGTAATGCAGTAGAGAACATGCATCTCATTTCAGCTTTTGATGAAATCTCTCTTGCTGTGCTTTCAAGTAATAAGATAGATGTGGATTAGTTGATAACAGCATTAAGTGGATTTACACTTACTTGAGTTTCAACAGCAAAGGAGTATGGATTAACATCTTTCTGTCCTCTGCCCTGTCCTGTTGGAGGTTTTTATCCAACACTGGGATGAAGACTGGAAGGATAGCTGATTGGATTTTCAATGACTTTACTGGGTAACTCACTCCTACAACTCTGGATTTCCAGTTTTCTAAGGGAATCCTCTAGTCCAGGCCCTAACCTCCCCTCACTCTAAGACTCTGTCCCCCAACCCAGTCAAAGACCAAAGAAAGGTATATTATATCAGAGAATGTTTTCTCCAGTCATCCCATAGCAGAATGAGCTGCCTTTTAGGAGGTCCCTACATCGGTGACAGGTCAATCCAGGTGACCTCTGAAGCTTTCCTGTCTTCCCTTTTGTCTCTCATTATCTGAGGGGACAGTGTGTAATGAAAAGAGTATTTGCTTTTAAAACAGAACTGACTTCTCTTTATATTCTTTTGGTAAATCTCAGTTTCCTCATCTGTACAATGGAAATAATTTCTATTTCCTAAGGTTGTGGAAAGAGTAAGTCACGTGGACTACCTGAAGCACAGAGCACAGAGTAGCTAATGCTTATCCTGGATAAACATTAGCTCCCTCCATATCCCAGCACCCAGGTCTAGGACAGGCATGTGGTAAAGAGGTTGAACAAGGCTCCCTGAGAAGTGCCCTGCAGAGCCCTTGGGGTTTGTTTAGTGACAGAGCCCACAGAATCCCTCCTTGTGGGGCCATTGCCAGGGTAAAATGTCCCTAAACACTGAAGTAGCAGGTTCTTCCTACCCTGGAAGGTCTTTGATTCTGGCAGAGCAGGGGGAGACAATGGAGAGAGTCCAGTGAGATACATTAAGTCTCTCTCTGACTTGGCAGGCAGGCTGCTCAGCATCTAGGGAAACTGTCCCAGTGTTCTCAAATGAAGATAAGAAGCAGAATCCCCAACTTGATGGGTCTGGGAAGGGCCAGTTGAGATAAAGAATGTGAGATTGTCTGGATCAGAGCCTGGAGCCCAGGAAGTGCTGAATAAATGGCAGGGCTTTTGGTAACATTAGTATCAAGAACAACTTAAGCCTTTAGGTTTTCAGACCTGGTACTAGTCCACTTCAGGCTTCCCTTGGGGCTCAGCTGGTAAAAGAATCCACCTGCAATGCAGAAGACCTCAGTTCGATCCCTAGGTTGGGAAGATCTCCTGGAGAAGGGAAAGGCTACCCACTCCAGTATTCTGGCCTGGAGAATTCCATGGACTGTATAGTCCACAGGGTTGCAAAGAGTCGGACACGACTGAGCAACTTTCACTGGCTTGGCTAATGGTGAGGGGGAGTGCAGCTAAGACAACTTGGGCAGAAGCTATGGGAAAATAGTGATGAGAGGTGGATTTTGGCAAAGATTTTGGCAAAAAAGAGGGTGTTTAGAAGGCCCATAAAGCTTGGAGCTCTGATATCTTTTAAGATATTAAGGATTTTTAACCAGAAACCTTTCCCACACTCACGAGAGCTGCCACACTAGAGTGAGACATTGAGTCCTAAAGAGGGCTGGTGGGGAGAGGGGGCTGGGCATGGCTCCAACACAGGCTCTGCCCCATCCAGGTGGGTATCTGACAGCCAGACCCTTCTACAGCTCAAGGAACCTACCCTGCAACAGGAAGGGGGCAGGTTGGACTAGCTGTTCCCTCAAGTCCTTCCAGGACCTAAAATCCTGGAATTCCAGGTCTGCCCAGTCTTGTGACATAGATAGCAATAAACCTTTAAGGTACCTCAATAATTCTGTCTCAAGGCTTGGATCTCAGAAGTGACTCCTGTGTAGTAAATTCCATGCTACTGTGAGATGCTCAAAGCCTTTCGAGGCTGTTAGTGCCTGTGCACGCGGTATGTGTGTGCATGTGTGTGTATGTGTAGAGGGTCATAGTTCTTTGTGGTTAGACTTCAGTTAGAGCTATTTCCTTTCTTTCGTGTATTTATTCATTCTGTAAATGTATTCTGCTCTCCTTTTGTGGCAGACTCCATGCTTTTTGCCATGTTCTCCTAAGTTTCCAGCACATTCTCTACTCAAAAAAAAAAAACACAAAAAAACAAAAACAACACATTCTTCTAACGTGTTTTCATTAGGCATGTTTAAGAGGACAGGGTGTTTGATGTACATTAAGTGCGTTCACATTGAATGGACTTCAGGTGAGTGCTGGGCATCTCCTGCCCACCCCTACGTCCCCTCTCTGCCCTTCTCTTCCCTGGTTTCTGCTACATGGGGCTGAGCTGCATGGAATACATCCCCAGCCCCCTTGAATTCTGTCTTCTGGTTAGGTTCTGCCAATGCAGAGCATTGCAGGAGATTAGAGGGAGGGAGAAGGAGAGTAGCATTGGGGAATTTATTTCTCTATTTCCTTCACTGTTGCACACCTGTCTATCCCTCAGCAGTGGTCACTGCCCTTCTCAAGGCAGCCTTCTCTCCACAACTCTGTCCCTCTGGATTCTCATAGTGCTAGAAGTGCCCTCTTCTCCTTCAGGACTGGGGTAGCAGTGGCCAGTGGTTACTGGCCCCTGGGCTACTGCTTTATCCCTGGTAGTTTCCTTACTTTGCCTACACCTTTATAAAGAACCTTCTCTCTTCAACTCACTTCAAATTATCTAATTTGAATATATCATCTCATTTCCACCTTGAATGATAAAAATCATCTACTCCCATCTCATTTTCACAGGGGAGGAAACTCAGGAGGTGACTTGCTAAGTGTCACTCAATTACAGAAAGCCAGGACTCACATGGAAGAAGTCCATGATGAATATACAGAAAGTTGACCCAGATTATCCTACTTCCTTGTGTTTAGTCTTTTTTTTTTTTCCTCAGTCCCTGGAAAATGCTGTCAGGAGGATTCACAGTGTAATTAATTATGCTGGCACATCCAATGAATGGAGCTATGATTTAGCAAGTCTACTCGAGATGCTGATGAATCAAATAATGAAATGCACATTTCAGCCTTAGCTAAGAGAATCCAAACCTAGTTTAAGAAAGGAGCACAACTTTACATGCCTTTTTTTTTTAAAATGGAAGCTTTTTATAACTTCTGCTCTAAGATCCACCTACCTCCTCCCACTTCCTGACAACTGATGACAATTCTTTGCCAAGAAATCTACTGTAGTTCCACATGTAGAGATCAAATGAAATAAACTATTCAAAGTATTTTTAAAAGTATAACATACCTCACAAAATGTGAAACATTATAGGTACTCAACCTATAAATGTCTGATTTAAGGAGAGCATATGCATACAAACAGCCCTTTTGCACATTCACCTATTACATCAGATCCAAGCTCTTTAGGCAAAAATTTAAGGCCCTTTAAAAACTTACTGCCTTTCCTCTACAATTGCCTCACTTTTTCATTACGGCAGTATGGGGCAGGGGAACTAATACAGATCATCTCAATTCAAATCTTGGTTCAGGGTCATCATGTATAGCTGTGCAGACAGGGTCCTGAACAAGGATGCCACATCTAAGACATTCACATCACAGATGCTGTAGATCTTTATGTGTTTTATGACAATTTTCCAGGAGATGATAGTAGAGTGGCTTGCCCTGTTAAAGTTGTTATATTATGGCAATTTTACAACATAAAGTAAAATGTCTTGAAAAAAGGATGCCTTTTCCTAATATGCTTCACAAAAAGCAACTATATGACTTTATGAAATTTCTTTACCTTAATCCTTGTTTCCTAATCTAATCAGCGGGCATTTCTTAGAATAGAGATGGCAAATATTTGCCATGGGTACCACATCACTGTCAGCCAATGGCAGACCTCAGCAGCCCATCAGGACTCCTTTTCTCACCAAGCCTGGATGCCACCCACTTCATGTCCCAGGCAACTGCTACCAACCAACTGGGGGTTGGCGTGTTGGCTGATGCCATTTGCCATCACTACATGAGGGAATAGTTGTGAGGATTTCAAGATGATGAATCTACAGTGCCTGGGATATGATGATGACTGTTGCTGTAGGAGAATATAAAACTTCCACCAGAGCTCTAGGAATGTCGTCCATGGCTTGGATATCATTCTCTCTACAATACCTGGTGCTTGCCTCTCCACCAATCTATGCTCTGCTTCAAACACTGATCGAGTATGAATGAAGCCTGGTCTGTGTCAGACATTGTGCTTGTGACCCAGAGTGACCTAGATTCCCAGTTCTATGCATATCCTCACCAAGCTCAGCTCACTCAGGGTCCTTTTCTCTTCTATAAGCTCCACACAGGCCCGTGCTCTGTTGTTCACTACTAATCAGCACTTGGTGGTGATTTGTAAGTCTCTGTGAAACTAATTATAACTCTTTTATGTGTCGAGGCCTTGTATTCTCACCAAGAAGGCAGGTCCCTTAAAGACAGAATCTCTTCCTTCCACTTGGGTTCAATACTCTGCTCTCATGGGAACTCTATAAACCCTATTTTGGGCATGTAAGGTGCCTTGACAAATAAAGCATGATCATTTGTTATAACTAGTCCCCGGTCACCTTTTTCATCCGAGGCTAAGAAAATGAATATACATAGTCATAAAAGGATTATTACTCTCCTGGTCCAGAAAGTAAATTGAGATTTCTTTTCTCTCTTTTTAAGTCCAAAAAACACAGAACTAATTGAAAGCACCTGAGATCTTTATAATACTATCACTTATAATAAGCAATAATAGTATAAGTCAAAATACAATTTCTTCATGCCATCACTATTAACTTCTATAGGATTAATGTCTCTCTCTCCCCTTCTCATTTGGCCAAATGCATTTTAGTAAGTGCGTATGGGAACTGAGAGGATGATAAAGAGTTATGGGTTTCAGAATTTATTCTCTGCTCTCCTAATATTGCAGCCATATTCCTTCCAGATTAGATGGCATTTTGACTGTGGGTGACGGGATTAATGTCCAAATATGGTTTGGAAAATGGACACGGAGGCATGGTGACTGGGTTGTGGGGTGTGGAGAAGATAATGTCCATGAAGTGTTGAGCTATTTTGACAAGGAAATACTCATTGATACACTCAGTCACTCAGCTGTGTCCGACTCTTTGTGACCCAATGGACTAGCCTGCCAGGCTCCTCTGTCCATGGGATTTTCCAGGCAAGAATGCTGGAGTGGGATGCCATTTCCTCCTTCAGGGGATCTTCCCAATCCAAGGATTGAACCCACATCTCCTGTGTCTCCTGCATTGGGAGGTAGATTCTTTGCTGCTGAGCCACTCATTGACTACAATATGGAAAAAACAGAAGAGTTCTGAAATGTGACCATTTTCAGGACTCCAAAGCAGTAGAGTTGGGGTATACGTGTGGAGGGACCACAAGATGTAGGAGAAATTACTGAAGCTTTCCAGTTTCTGATTTCTTCCTCTGTGAAATGGGAGTACTGACTTGCCAATCAGTGACACTTCTGTTGTCACAAGAATCAAAGTCAGTTGCAGCTGTGCAGGTTGGGGCTGAGGGGAGGAGAAGGGCCTGGCTCCAGTCCAATCCAGCCTGGCTCCACCTGCCAAGCCTCAGCCTTTTGCTCATTTGTCTCCAAAGAGCTGGGGGGCTGCTTCTAGTTTGGAAGAAGGAGCTGTTTGTGCTCACAGCCACCCGGATTAAGTATGTAATGACATCATTATTCAGCCAAGGGCTTCTACTTTTTCCTAATGAGCATCTATCTCTCCCACCAGTGGACAGAGTGTGGAGTTGCATCATTACAACTGAACACAGGCTAAAGTGGTGGAAGGAGAAGACCAAGGACACAGGTTCACAGCACTGCAGCATTTTGAAGCTGGAAGATCACCTACTCCAAACACCCCCATTCTGCAGAAAAGGAGTCCAGGACTCAGTAACTTCTCTCACCCTCAAAGGGTGGGGGGGAAGGTTTATTACTTAGGTTCATAAAGCTGGCTGGTGGTGGTTGGAATGAGAACCCTCATGTCCTGACTGGCAGGCCTGCATATTAGAAGGAGTCCTCTAGTTCCAAGATACATGCTTGTCACCGTGGTCTTGAGGCACTTGAGAATCCACCCCTGGGCCCTGCTCTGGCCCTCCTTCCTGGGGGTCCTCTTGGTCAGGTTGAGGGCTTGCTGGTTTTATAGACACTTGGAGTTTGAGTGCTTTCCTCACCACACATCTCCCTGAGCCCTCCGTCTGCAATTCCCTCCCACCCCTCTAGTTCCTCTAGCCTGACTCCTCATCCAGCTCATTCACAATTATTGCTCAGGCTATAAACTGCAAACACCAACACCTTCCCCATTTGGCCCGCCTTTCTTCATGGGTAGCCTCAGCGTCTCACAGTGAACCCTCTTCAGTGGAAGCAGACTTAGGCCCTCAGCCTGTTTCTTCCTGACTGACTGGCGCCCTCAGCTCCCACCCCCGACGGTGGTGCCTCTGTCTTTCAACAAGTTCTTCCTCTCCCTGTCCTAGCCAGCCAAGTAAACTTTCCTTGCACTATCTTCCCTCCCCGTGGTTGGTTTTCTCATTCATCTAACACTTGTTCCCACCTCATCACCCTGTCACTGTCCCTGGGGACATTGCAACATACCACAAATACATGGACCTCGCAGTCCCTGTACTGGGATGGTGTCCACAACTTGTCAGCACGTCTCACCTGGGTGCTGCCCTCCCACACAGATGCTCCTCAACCAGGATTTCAGACTCCAAAATTCCTTCTTTTTCTTCCAGAACCATCTCCTCACCTTCATCAGGAACTTCAGTCCCTACCTTCATGCCTTCCTAGCTCCTTGGATCCTGATTTACTTGCCATCCAGTCCAGACCTGGTGGACGTCAGCTTTATCCATGCTCTTGGCCATCCTGGGAAGCCTGTCTCTCTGGTCTGTTGCTGATTCTGTCTCCCTGGCTGGGAAATGCTCCATGCGCTCTCTTCCTTCAGCTAACAGAGGTTCCCCACTTGCACAGGGGCTCTAATCTCAGCTGGATCCAAGTTCATACGCACTACAATATTGTCTCCAACTTGGTTTTGTTTCCTGCCTCCCCGAGGAGATGTGAACCCTTCAGCTCCCCCTTTTCTGCCTTATCTCCTCCTGGTACCTTCTGCATCTCCTTATCCTGTTCTCTTGTTTCAAAAGGAGAGGGAATCCCCCAAGGCATCTCTCCCAACCATTCCAGATCCTTCCAGAACCTCTCTCTTTTACTTTCAGTCCCCGTGTCCCTTGCTAAATCTTTCTTCTCTCCCATCCACTGATCTCTTCAAGTTTCTGCCATCATTCTCCTTCCTTTCCTATCAAACGTCTTATTCTCCATTCATGTGGCATTTAACCTTTTGCAGCCTCATTGCCACATTCACAATTCTTTGAAGAAGCTCTACTAAGGGCTGCATGTTCCCTTCTTCTTGTCAAAAGCAGAGGTTTTGGTCAATGACTGCTGTGCAATCTCCTTGGAACTCTCTGATCCTTCACTTCCACATCCCTAACTGGCCCACTGCTCCTGGAAATTCCAACCACACTGCCCTTAGCCTACTTTCTTCTCTGGAGTGAGTCCTCAGCATAATGCTATGTCCTCTTCTTCTCTCCCTGGGAAAGTACATGTCCTCCCAATGATTCCCTTCTCATGGAACATTCCGTCGCATCTCCAGCCTCAAGCTCTCTCTGGACATCTGATATTCTTTCAAAATTTGTTGTTGTTTTTGTGGTAAAATGTACACAACACAAAATTTAGGATCTTAACCATTTTTAATGTATAGTTCACTGGCATTAAGTACATTTACTATGATCTACAACCATCATTACCATCTGTCTCTAGAATATTTTTTATCTTGCAAAACTGAAACTCTATACCCATCAAACTATAACTCCCCATTCCCTCCAACCTCCAGCGTCTGGCAACTACCATTCTACTTTCTGTCTCTATGAACCTGACTTTCCTGGGTTTCTCATATAAGTGGACTTATATAGTATTCATACTTTTGTGGCTGGCTTATTTCACTGAACATAATGCCTTCAGGGTTTGTCTAGGTTGTAGCATTGTCAGAATTTCCTTCCTTTTTAAGACTGAATAATATTCCATTGTGTGTATGTGCCACACTGTCATATGACAGATTTTTAATGAGCTTTTCTGTGATAGGCACTGCTGTACACCAGAGCTTGCTGTCCATATGGTGCCCTCATTATTGGGTATGAGTTGCATACTCCCTTATGGGGGTCCCCCAAGGGTACAGGCCATAGCTGGTTTCTTTGGCAGCTTCAAATCCCCTAACAGAGCCTCTTGCAGAAATAAATGCCCAGAAAAAATGTGTTGGATGAGTGAATGAATGAACTCAGTAAGCATTTGTGAATAGATCAGTTTTATAATACCAACTTTGAAATCTTTCTCTTGAAGTTTCATCCCCAGAGAGTGTTTGCAGTTGAAATTACCTCCAAACTCAGCGTGGACCGCTCAAGTTTTTATTACTGAGAGAATCTTGTTACTCTGTATGTCTTGCATTCCCTCAATGTAAACTGCCATTGAACAAGCAGAACAATGGCACGTGCACTCTCTTTATCAAGGGCCTAGTATTAAGACAGATTAACTTGAAGGGAACAGCTCCGGCCCAGGTATCTGCCCCATCCCTCATTCTTATTGTGATTAATGAGATGAGGCACATATTTTTTTTTGCATTTTGCCTGAAAACATATTGAGTTTATGCTTCATCCCACAATGTTAAATATTGTCTTAGAATTACATTATCTCATACACAGATGGATGGGCTTGGTGCTGTGTGTACCGCTGACAGTTTTCCTAAAGTGGAACCGGGATGGGTTAGGGGATCGTTCAGAAATGATTATAGATGGAAAGCAAGCAGAGACCTTCAGTAAAACTAGACTATACTGATATGCAGTGAATCCAGAACCAAAGGGTTAATGCAGACAGAAAGATGCAACAGACCAGGAACCAAGTCAGGAAGAGGCAGACTCATCTTTACAGTGGGCAATTAATGCCATCTTGAAGAAGTAGAACCCTTTAAGGGGTCATGTCTCTATTTCTATAACTTGAGTGTCTCAACACTAAGGAAGGACTCAATATATATATTTTAAATGAATAAGTTTATATTTTTCAAACTGTTTTGCATTTACTATTTTATTTTATTCTTAAGCTAGCCTATGGAATAGATAGGTAATGATTTATTATTCCCAATTTACAGGTGGAACCTGAGACATAATGTGGCATAATCAGTTACCTGGTCACCAGGGAGCAGAGGAGTAACCTGGCCTACTGAGTTTACATGCAGGGACTACTCTTCCACTTCCTTCAGCCGTCTTTCAACAAATGTTGGTGGAGCAACTGAAGTGTCCCAGGTTCTGGATTTGATCATGGATGAAAGTTGGGGAAATGGAGACGTGCTCTATTTCCTCAGGGACTACAGAGTTTACAGAGGATGCAGATATGAAAATGAATCGTTACTACCAAGTTTCTGAGAGCAAGAACAAAGGCCTGGGCACCACACTGTGGCACATGCAGGTCTTTGCTTGTCAGGCTGGAAAGGCTTTGGAGAAGAGATGACATTTCAATCACAGGAGTCTTCTAGACACACACAGTGCATCAAGAGTCCCAGCCCAGGGGCGTGTGCAAAGGCACAGAGAGGGAAAGCAGCGTGCGTCTTCGGGGAGTTCCAATCAGCATGGCTGGAATATGGGTATAAGGGTGAGGAGTGGCAAAGGAGAAAGACTGAAGGAGCAGCAGGGGCTGGATTCATTTAGCATTTCATGGACAAAATTTATAGAGAGCCTACCACATGCTATGAGCTGTATTCAATATAGCTGATCCAGTGCATATAGTGAAAGAGAGAGGTTCTTGCCCTGATGATGCTTTCTTTTTAGTAAGAGAATCAGATCAGACAACAGGCAAGAAACTGAGTATACTAATTAGTTACAGATTGTGAATAGCATTAAAACAAACTAAAGAAGGTGGGAGAATAGAGAAAAACAGGTCATATCAAGCATTCCTGAGGTGGTGATGTTTCAGCTGAGACCTAGAAGATGAGCACCAGATGAGAGTACAGATCAAGAAAGGGTGTTCCATGTTGGAGATGTAGGAAGTGCAAAGGGCCTGTGGTTGGTAGAGACAGATGGACAGTGACTATAGAGAATGGTATGAGAGGTGGTCAGATATGTGGGCAAAGCCAGGTTATACAGAGCTTTTGGTCAAGATTTTATTCTAAGACCAATGAAAAGCCATTCAACTATTTCATAGTGAAATGATGTAATTTGAATTATATATATATATAAAATGTATACATATACATGTATATGTATATATGTATGCATGTATTTGGCTATGCTGCTCAGTGGCACCCGGGATCTTAGTTTCCCAACCAGAGATCAAACCCATGGCCCCAGGAGTGGAAGTGTGGAGCCTTAACCACTGGACCATCAGGGAAATCCCTGAATCATATTTTTAAAGTTTATTTTGACATTTATGTAAAGAATGAATTAGAAGGGTACAAAAGCGGAAGTGGGAACATCAGTTCGGTGGCTACTGCTGTCACCTGTTGAGAGATGATGGTGGCATGGACCAGAGTGGTGGGAGACAGGGATAAGTGGCTAAGTATGTATTTTGTAGCTAGAATGAATGGGACTTGCTCTCAGCGTGGGTATGGGTGAGGGTGAAGGAGGAGACAAGAAAGCATTGCAGGCTTGGGTAATGTTGAGATGGAGTGGAGGAAGCAGCCAAGGTGGACCAACCCGGAGAACTGAAGTGACCTAAAGGTTTGGCAGTAAGATCGGGCTTGATTTCATTAAAGATGGATGCCCTGATGCTGAGCAGAATAACATGGTCAGACTGGCATTTTAGAAGGTTGTTTTGACAACTGGGTAGAGAGGAGGCAATGAGCCTCGAGACAGAGAGGTGAGTTGAGGGTGACTGTAATCATCAGACAAGAGGTGATGAGGGCTTAAAGTAGGACAGAGACCCCAGGCTGCTTATGGTCTGCTGACAACCCCAGGTGTACAGCTGTTTGGACTATGAAAGAAAATGTGGTTCCCACTGGGCTATGTATGCTAAATCGCTTCAGTCATGTCTGACTGTGCAACCCTATGGACTATAGTCTGCCAGGCTCCTCTGTCCATGGGACTCTCCAGGCAAGAATACTGGAGTGGGTTGCCATGCCTTCCTCCAGTGGGTCTTCCTGATCCAGGGATCAAACCTGTGTCTTTTATTTTCCTGCATTGGCAGGCGGCTTCTTTACCCCAGTGCCACCTGGGAAGCCCCTCCCTTCGGGGAGTGGTTAGTAATTGAACCACAGTAAGGAAAGTCAGCTGGGTTGAGAATAACTCCAAAACCTCTGGGGCTTCTCGATGATGCATAACTTGGGAGCAGCTGGGATGCTCTGTGGTTCTCAGGGCAGGAAGGCTTATGAATTCCCTACTGGATGATACCTGCTGATGGCAGTTTTATAACCATCCAGGGCACCCAGGCCTCACACCATCCTCAACATAGCTTTCCCAGGGCTACCGGGAAGGGAACGGGTGTTCAGGGATTGGCTCTTACCCCAGAGCTGGGCAGGGGACTGCTCCTGCGTATACACCAGCTCCTTCTCAGTAGACTCTTGGGGCCTCAACAGCTCCAGAACAAAAGTGCTGTCTAGAGATGACTGAATTGTCTTGGGGGCAGTGAGTTCCCTGTTACAAAGTTCAAGTAGACTGACAGCCCCTTAGCAGGGGCTTCAAATACCACCTGGAAGTTGTCTTGAATGTCTTAAAGGTCTCCCTCCTGGCAGAGCTTCTAGCTCCCCTCTGGTTCTGAGAGCTTGGGAGATGTGTGTTGGGCCAAGCACTCTTGACATGACTGAAATTCCGTTCTGGGTGGAAGAGCTTGAAGGGACATTGGAACCTAGCCCTCTGCAGCCTGTGTTATTAGTGATGGCTGGGGCTTCAGGGAATTGCTTCACGCTGTTAAATGGGTACAGGGCAAGCCCTGGACAGCAGAGGCCACATCACATATCAGAGCATTCAGGTGATGGCAGAAAAATCATCGTTCCAAGAGGCCAGCCCCAGCACTGCTCAGCTCTTTCTGTAACATAGGCAGCCAAGGGTTTCTATCACACCCCTAAAGAGAACAAATGAAAGGTTGAGAAGATTTCAAACTCAAAAGGGGGCAGATAAATCGGGAAAAAAGTAAGGTTTGTTTGGTTTGGCAGCAACAGCCCTACTGGGACTGTTTGCTGGCATCCAGCACAGGGTAAGATGTGGAAAAAAACCCTGCTCTTGTGTAATGTAAATGGCTGCAGATATTGTAATAAAACTCATGCGGACTTCTACAGCAATCCCCTGAACTATGAATTCTGGCTTGCTATGATCGGTGGTTAGCACTTCCAGAGCCAGTTCTCCTCTGAGAAGCCTCTCTCCTCTACTGGTGATGCTAGGCTCAGTGCTCTCCCAGGTCACTGTGGCCGGGGGGCGGGGGCTGGGGGAGGATGTCTGATGAGACAGAGCAAAGGCTTTCAGTAAGCCTCCACCAGAGACAGTGTTTTGGGGCAACAGGACTCAGTCTCTTTGTTCCGTGTAGAGTTCTCAGATCAGGAATCAAGCTTTGTGCACTTCATCCCTTTTTGTCGGCATACATTTTGCTTTTCATATATTATTCTACTGAATGAGCTATAACAAATGCCAACTGAAAGCAGTGAGCACAGAACACGACTTGAAGTAAGGAGGTGATTAGAGAATGAGATACTAATCATCGAGAGAAAACAGGGTCCCAGATGAAGATGGAGTGAGTTCATCAGAGGCTGATGTCATTGGACTTTTTAGAGAACATGGGAGTTATCTTTAGAGACTGAGCAAAATTTGGAGGGGACGGGGAAGACTGAGAGAGTAATTTGAGTGGGACATTGTTGCAATGGCCCAGATTATAGCTAAGGAAGTGGCCTGATGTAAGAGGCAGAAGTATTGGCAAGGATATTGGAACCCTGTGCACTGCTGATGGGAACATAAAATGATGCAACCACCATGGCAGTAGAATGGTAGTTCCTCAAAGAATTAAAACCAGGAATTAGCACATGATCCAACAATTCAACTTCTGTATATACCTAAAAGAACTGAAAGCGGGTCTCAAAGGTTTCAGTTCAGTTCAGTTGCTCAGTTGTGTCTGACTCTTTGTGACCCCATGGACTGCAGCACACCAGGCTTCCCTGTCCATCACCAACTCCTGGAGCTTGCTCAAACTCATGTCTATCGAGTCGGTGATGCCATCCAACCATCTCATCCTCTGTCGTCCCCTTCTCTTCCTGCCTTCAATCTTGCCCAGCAAGATTTTCCAATGAGTCAGTTCTTTGCATCAGGTAGCCAAAGTATTGGAGCTTCAGCTTCAGCATCAGTCCTTCCAATGAATATTCAGGACTGATTTCCCTTAGGATTGACTGGTTTGATCTACCTGCAATCGAAGGTATATGTACACACATGTTCATAGCAGTGTTTGGCAGATTAATGGATTAATAAAATACAGTATAAAGATGCATGGAAAAAAGAGGCAGTGGAATATTATTCAGCCTTAAAAAGGAAGGAATTCTGATGCATGCTACATCATGGATAAATCTTGAGGACATTATGCTAAGTGAAATAAGTCAGTCACGAAAAGACAACTAGTGTAGATTCTACTTATATTTGAGGTACCTAGAGTAGTCAGATTCATAGAGACAGAAAGTAGAATAGTGGTTGCCAGGGACTAGGGGCAGAGGGAATAGGGAGTCATTGTTAAATGGATACAGAGTTTCAATTTGGGGATGAAAAATTCTGCAGATGAATAGTTAGTAACAGTTGCACAACACTGTAAATGTACTTAACACAACTGAACTTAAAAATCCTTAATATACATTTTACCAGTATTAAATTTTTTAGATAAAAATTATTTTTAACCAGTAAGAGATATGAAAGCTTCCAGATGCAAATCAGGAGGAACAGGCTCAATTTTCACTAATATTTCTATGACTCAGTGCCCAGTACAATACCTTGAGGGATGAAGGAATGAGTGGAACAAAAACACTTCATATGGACCTTTATGGTCAAAGTAATGTCTCTGTTTTTCAATACGCTGTCTAGGTTTGTCATTGCTTCTTTTCCAAGGAGCAAGCATCTTTTAATTTCATGGCTGCAGTTACCATTTGCAGTGATTTTGGAGCCCAAGAAAATAGTCTCTCACTGTTTCCATTGTTTCCCCATCAATTTGCCATGAAGTGATGGGACTGGATGCCATGACCTTCATTTTTTGAATGTTGAGTTTTAAGCCAGCTTTTTCACTCTCCTCTTTCACAGTCATCAAGATGCTTTTTAGTTCTTTGCTTTCTGCCATAAGTGTGGTATCATCTGCATATCTGAGGTTATTGATCTCTCTCCTGGCAATCTTGATTCCAGCTTGTGCTTCTTCCAGCCCAGCATTTCGCATGATGTACTCTGCATAGCAGTTAAATAAGCAGGGTGACAATATACAGGCTTGATGCACTCTTTTTCCAATTTGGAACCAGTCTGTTGTTCCATGTCTGGTTCTAACTGTTGCTTCTTGACCTGCATACAGATTTCTCAAGAGGTAGGTCAGGTGGTCTGGTATCTTCATCTCTGTGAGATTTTTCTACAGTTTGTTGTATGATCCACACAGTCAAAGGCTTTAGCATGGTCAATGAAGCAGGAGTAGATGTTTTTCTGGAATTCAAGTGCTTTTTCAATGATCCAATGGATGTTGGCAATTTGATCTCTGGTTCCTCTACATTTTCTAAATCTAGCTTGAACAACTGGAAGTTCTCCATTCTACTGTTGAAAGCTGGCCTGGAGAATTTTGAGCATTACTTTGCTAGTATATGATATGAGTGCAATTGTGTAGTAGTTTGGCATTGCATTTCTTTGGGATTAGAATGAAAACTGACCTTTTCCAGTCCTGTGGCCACTGCTGAGTTTTCCAAATTTGCTGGCATATTGAGTGCAGCACTTTCACAGCATTATCTCTTAGGATTTGAAATAGCTCAACTGGAATTCCATCACCTCTGCTAGCTTTGTTTGTAGTGATGCTTCCTAAGACCCACTTGACTTCACACTCCAAGATGTCTGGCTCTAGGTAAGTAATCACACCATCGTGGTTATCTGGGTCATTAAGATATTTTTTGTATAGTTCTTCTGTGAAGAGTGAAGTGAAGTGAAAGTCACTCAGTTGTATCTGATTCTTTGCGATCCTTGGACTATACAATCCATGGGATTCTTCAGGCCAGAATACTGAAGTGGGTAGCCTTTCCCTTCTCCAGGGCATCTTTCCAGTCCAGGGATCAAATCAAGGTCTCCCACATTGCAGACAGATTCTTTACCAGCTAAGCCATGAGGGAAGCCCAAGAATACTGGAGTGGGTATCCTATCTCTTCTCCAGTGGATCTTTCCAACCCAGGAATTGAACCAGGGTCTCCTGCATTGCAGGAGACCAACTCAGCTATCAAGGAAGCCCAGCTCTTGTGTAACTCACCCTAAATTATGCAAAAATCAAGGCCATCTAACTGGAATCTATTGCAATATATTTCTAACAGAATGCCTTTTTATAACAACAAAGAAAATCTTCTGGATAAGCATTTGTAATGGAGACTTGTTTGGGCTTTAAAAGAGAGCCAGGAGGAAAGACAGAAAGAAAGAAACTAGTGTTACAGAAAAAGAGAGAAGGAGAGATTAGGAGACTATAAGTAAAGGAGTTTTACTTGCAGGGTACTTGTTAACTGCCTGTATTCACATTTGGGATTTGTCACCTTGCAATCAGAAGACGAAACAGTGGCTACAGTCACCACTCCCTGCTCTAGAATTCCTTACGGACTCATGGATGTAGTGGAGGTTCTTCCATTGGTTCTGGGTCAAGGTGACCAGTCAATCCCTTGACATTTCTGTGGCTTTTCTTGAAGGAAAGAGAAATCCCAAAGGAGGTGGAAAGGTAGCTGGAATGAGGAGACAGAAGGAAGACACTCTTTATCTTGTCTCACCAAGGCAGTAACAAGAAGCCTGGAGCTCCTTTAATTAATTTCTTCATCTGCTTTGGCAAAGATGATGTGTACCTAATAACTGACATCCTTAAAACCCCTTAGGAGCCCCTCATGGCAGATGGTTGCTATTTCAAAGCATAAAAATAGTAGTTGAGGAAATCAATCAGTATTTCTTTAGCATCTGCCATGTGCTTAGCACCATAACAGTCACAGAGGTATGCAAAGTAAGTATAAAATGAGGTCCACGTCTCCAGTCTTACAAACCTTGTCTTACAATCCACGTCTTACAAACAGGATTTAGAACTCAGAACAGAGAATTCAGAACTCACAAAGACCAAAGTTCAAATCTCGTTATGCTGCTTTGGGAAGTTACTTGATTTCTCTCCTTAGCCTTAGTGTTTTCCCTGAAAACTGAGGTTAGTAATATTTACTTCACATACTGTTCAATATGAATTGAAAGTACTCAATATGTACAATATTTGTAAAGTGCTTAACTTACGCAAAAACGTTCGATAACTAGTAGCAAAAAACCAGTAAGAACAGTTGCATCAGGGAAACCAGAAACACCTACACAAAATGATTTGTGAACAAAGAGAGCACCGGAGGTTGACAGACTAAGTAAATACACAGCTGAGTATAGCAACCTGCAGGCATTCTCTGATGAGATGGGACACCACAGTGCATTGAGTTTCGATAGTTGTATGGAATTGAGAAATAAAGAGAACAGAGTGGGCTGACGTCTCCTGGAAGCAGAACAGAGTGGGTTGATGTCTCCCGGAAGCTTCATGAGGGTGGGGGTTCCATCTTGATTAGCTGTATCTGAGCCTTGCTTGGGGCACAGTAAGTGGTCTTGGCTCCTCTGCCCCTCCATCCGCCATCTCTCACCAGCCCCAAGTTAACTGACTGCACACCCACTTCCTCACCTATCAGTGCTATTTATATATCTGCTTTTGTGTAGTGTCAATGAAAGTCTTTTGACCATTTCTTAATTGAGTGGTACAAGCCTTTTGTCATAGATAAAAGTATGAAAAATGAAAGTGAAAGTCACTTAGCTGTGTCTAACTCTTTGCAACCCCATAAAGTGTAGCCTGTCAGGCTCCTGTCCATGGGATTCTCCAGGCCAGAATACTGGAGTGGGTAACTGTTTCCCTTCTCCAGGGGATCTTCCTGACCCAGGGATCGAAGCCAGGTCTCCCACATTGCAGGTGGACTCTTTACCAGCTGAACCACCAAGGAAGCCCTGATATAGATAAAATCTTAAATATTATATTTCTCCTATTCTGATTTTTCATTGTTAAATGGAATCCTTTGAAAATGAAAAGTTTTTAATTTTGATAAATTCCAAACAATCAATATTTTGTTTTATAGTTTATGCCTTTTGTGTGCTATTCAAGAAATCTTTGCTTACCTAAGTTTGCTAAAATTTTCTCTATCTTTTCCTCCAGAAATTTCATAGTTCTAGATTTTACATTTAGGTCAATGATTCACTACCAGCTAATTTCCTAAGCATTTTTATACATTCCCATTGGCTTCAAAGTCAAGCCAACACGTTAACAATTCCGAAATTTACTTTTTGTATCCCAGCCCAGATCTTTCTTCTGAGCTTCAGATTCCCCTGTTCACCTGCATATCCACTTAGGTGTTTATAAGTTTCTAAAAAGTCCACGTCCAAACTGATTTCTACTTTCCTCTCCACATGTGTGCCTCCTTCTCTTTTGCCTGTTTTAATGAATCTTTCCATCCACCCAACTGATCAAGGCAAGAATACCTTCCTCTCTTTCTCACCTGTATCCACTTCAGAACTAATCTTGTCCATTGTACCTGGTACATACACATGTACACACCTGTTCACATCTCTCTATACCTCACTTTCTGACTACAGGACTACCCTCCCTGGTCTCTGGACCACTGAAGAAGTCTGGAGCCTCCAGACACTTCTGTCCTACCTCCAATTCACTCACAGTTCTCTCCTTAAAACTCTATATTAGGGCTTACCTGGTGGTCCAGGGCTTAAGAGTGCAATGCAGGGGACACTGGTATGATGCCTGGTCTGGGAAGATCACACATGGCTTGGAGCAACTAAGCCTGTGTGCCACAACTACTGAGCCCGTGAGCCACACTACTGAAGCTCACTCGTGTAGAGTCTGTGCTCCACAATAAGTGAAATCACTGCAATGAGAAGCCTGCACACCACAACGAAGAGTAGCCCCTCTCACCATATACATAAAACTCTACATTAGCTTTCCTTAGCTCTTAAGTAAAGACTGTGAGCTTTATGGCTGATGGCTCCTCTGCCTTTCTCCCCATCCTTTACCCCAGCAGGGTCTCTCCTTATTTTCATGCCGGATGCATCAGTTTTCCTTGATTTCTTCAAAAATATCTCACCTTCAGGACCTTCATATGCTTTTTCCCCTCCCAGAAAGAATCTCCTCACTTGTCATACTATAGCTCTTTCTTCAGATTCAGTTCAAAGGCCACTTCCTCTGGAAGGCTCATCTGATCCCCTGGTCGGGGTCACATCCTGTTTTAAGAGTTCACGGAAGTCTATATTCCTTTGTGGCGGTGGTTCAGTCGCCAAGTCGTGTCCAACTCTTGCAACCCCATGGACTGTAGCCTGCCAGGCTCCTCCATCCATGGGATTTTTCCAGGCAACAATATTGGAGTGGGTTGCCATTTCCTTCTCCAATATACTCCTATACCATGTATCACGATGGTAATTGCATGATTATACATGTAATTAGTAATAATGTTAATTTCCTCCTTTAGAATGCAAACTTCATGAGGACAGCAATTGTTTCTGCTGGTTCTCAGTCTTTTTTCCCACCATCCATTTCCCTTCATGCAGTAGAGGAACACTTATTGAGGTAAATATTTAGTAAATAAATGAAAATGAATGAATAAGTGAATGAATGAAGACAAAGAGAAAGGCAACTGGACCGGAAGAGGGGTGGAGGTGGGCCATGGGGCAAGATTGCACCAAGATGGGGGTTAGAATGGAATTATGTGCTTATGGGAAACCTGTTTGTTGAATTTTCTTTTGGAACTGGGAATCAATAGATAATTTTCTTTCCCCAATCATGTAAGCAGGCAACTAATTATAGCAAGACTGGTGAGACCTACATTGTTCCCATCAAAATCAACCTGTACAGCTTTAGGAGCATATGGTAAAATAGTTTTAGCACAAAAGATCCAGATGTAACTCTGAATTCTCTGATCACAGTGGCTTCCTGTTTAAAAGCAATTAAGTGCAGGCATCAAAAGGCATTAGTAAAAGGGGAAAGTTCAGTTCGAGGAAGATATTTTCATAAGCCAATTGGAAAAGAGATTTTTTTTCACTTTTCCTCTAGAGCTTTTGGGAACCCTATTCACACAGATGCAAAAAGTTCAGTTCAAGCCTGACTGAGCAGGGCTGAGGCGGGCAGGGTCCAGTGATTTGAGTCAGGGCTAGGGCAGTGAGGCAACAGGAGTCTGGGGCAGTGGTGCGGGGGTGGGGGGGGGGTCCATCTCAGCGGGGATTCGCATACAGCAGCAGCATGCATGCAGACTTCCTTATCTCCATCCCGCCTTGGTTTATCCAATAAGAAGTCATGGATCTGTCCCTTCCCTTAGTGGTCTGTTACTCAGTTTTGCCTGCAAATAAAGGAAGGACCAAGTGCATTGCTGGGGACTTGGTAGAAGCGCAGATCTGATTCTTTCCCACTCCATCTCTACGCGCTCTGGAGTAAGACTCTGGGGTTCAAATCCCAGCTCTGATCATTCCTAGTGGGACTAAATGGGGATAATAATAATGTCACCTCACAGGACTATGGTGAAGGTTACATGGGTAGATGCAGGCAGAGGCTCTTGGAATGATACCCACCATATATTAATAATAAGTGCCAGCAAGTGGCAGCAGTGTTTTCTGTACATGATGCTCTATCTCTGGTCAGAGATTCTACTGTTCTCTGCCTCCTGGTACAGAGGCACATACCCTTATCATCCGCTTCAACTCAGAGGTTAGCATGACAATATGTTTTAGTTCCTTTTGGAAATATTTCTCAGTCAGTAAGTATTTACTGAATGTGTGTTGTATGTCAGGCACTGTTTTGGACCTGGTAGACACCAAAGATGAAAGCCTGCATGAAGTTCGGGCTCTACTGTGCGAAATGGGCAGAAACACATATAGCTGGTGAGTTTCCATGAGACTGGAGCCATTACTTACAAGGGGCCCTAGGGGCTGAGAGAGAAGGACACACAGGGACAGAGCTGTCCGGGCAGATTTCCCTGAGAAGGTGCCATCCTCACAATCCTCACAGTTGTTCATCTCAGGCTTTGAGACCTTGATGGTGGCATTATAAAATTGATATTTTCTCTTGTGTTACCTAATGCATCATCATATCTCTGAACATAGAATTAAAAGACTGAATAGATTCAACATCCTTTCACTGAGGAACTGCGCTAAGGGCTTTCATACGCATTATATCATTTAGCCAATTCTCTACGAGGACGTCCGGATTTCTTCAAAAACCAGGATGCCAGATGGGATAATTTTTTGATGGATGAAGTCCATTACCAGTTTAGGCCACAAGCCCAGGTGATTGAAAAAGCATAAATCAGGCAGTTGTCCTGGTGATGCCACTCTCTCCAATTTTTAAACCTTCTGCTAATAATGGAGATATTACCTGGCCCTCTCAATGATAAAAGAATTAGTTCATCGAATCACCACCTGATCACATGGATGGCAGCTCCTCTTTTTCAGCAGTTTCCATAGCATTGTTTAATTTTTACACTAGAGAGGGCTACTGATGTCTTTTGTTTCTTTGTGTGTGCTTTGCTTTACCGCCAAGGGCTTTGGCAGTCTGGTTTGCGCTTAAACCTAGATGTCGTATGTGTGCCTGATGGGTGATGAGAGAGGGAGAGATGCTTGCCTCTCATCATCTCCAACTCCCGGCTGTGTTTCATTCTGAGATCACCAAGTCAAACTCAGTTTGTCAATCAAGTTCCCAAATTTGAGCTCTTAAAAGATCTCACCTAGTTCAAGCCTTCCCTAGAGGGATGGAGAGTAAGACAGGGCTGGTGGTGGGTTACAGGGTTCCCCAGTTCCTTTTTGTGAAGTCCAGCCACAGAGAATGAGTCAGAATAGTCAGGAGGCTGTCCTTCTGGCACTAACCCCAGACCCGTTTTAAATAACGCATCTAAATGTTAATGCACACTTAAGACAACAGTGCAGCTCATACTCTTTCCAAATTGATTCATTTTGCAGTGAGCCTGATGCAATTTACTCAGTATAAAAATGTCTCTGGCAATTAGGGGAACAAAGGGGCAAAGCTGGCAGACCACAAGGATGACAAACAAAGCAAGATGACATGAAAGCTGGGGCTGGAATTAAATTTCTTTTTGAATCAGACATTTTTGGGAATGTCAATAGTAAACAAAAGCATTCTTTTTAAGAGAAACATGAGGATTCTCCATTGGCAAAAACCAATGCAAATAGTCTGAGACGTGATTTTGATGGACTGCTCCGGAACCTCCCTGGTTCCTAATGGTGTCAACTTCAGTGTGTCTGGGCTTCAAACAGCAGATGCAGAGAGTGGAAGAGAGAGCCAAGTGTCCCCTACAGTGGCAGGTGGGGTTTTCCAGATCACTGAAGAATAGGTCCCTGACCCCTTCACTGGTCACATTGGAAGAATGTGGCTCTGAAAAATATGCTACAGAAGAAAGTAAAATTGTTTAGCCTGGGGAGAAAAAAGTTAAAAAGAGACATGAAAACTATCCTCAAATGAAAAGTTGCTATGTAAGGAGAAATTAGGCTTGTTCTGTTCAATTTTAGAGGAGAAAAAGAGGACTGGCAAGATAATGGTGAAACAGGAGATGGGACTAAGAGATATTGTCTACTCAAATGACCCTAGGTGCGTTGTATACATTATCATAGTACTACTTCATAGGGAAATCATGGTATTAAATGTAATTGTATGCCTTGCTGCTAAGACCATGGTGCACACTCAGTATATATTAGCTATCATTGTTACAAGCAATAATCCTCAAAGATCCCACAAGGTAGGTATTACTATTCTCATTTTATGGATGAGACACCAGATGTTTGAAGAAATTAAATAATTTTTTAGAGACATTCAGTAACTTTACAAGGTTACAAATCCAGTGAATGGGCCCTTAATAAGTTGTTCCTAGCAGCTCTAGCTGCCCCATGGTGGGGTGGTCTGCTGGGCTGTGATGAGTGTTCTACTGCTTGGAGCAAGGTAAGGTGAAGTAGAGGAGCTTAGGAAGAGGCTCTTGCATTGGTTTGGACTAGTAAAGGGGTTGAGTTGAATAATTTTAAGGTTCTTTAATGCTTGATAATTCTATGACTGAAATATTTTCCAAGCTCTGCTGGCTGGCTAGACCATGCCTTTAACTTATCTTAGCATAAATGGCTCAGTGGGAATGTGAACTTGGAGAGGCAGCCAGAGAAGAAGGCCAAGGACCCAAGGACCATGCATGCATAGGGAAATCCAGAGTTTTTATTCCTATCTGAATTCTGACTTTGTCAACCACCAAATTTCCTGGCTCACATTCCATACACAATGAATCTGCTGTCACTGGCTCCCCAAACTTCAGAGGCCAGTGAGACAACTTAGACAAAGTAGCAGAAGGTTAATCAAGAAAGATAACAGCCAAGTGGGGATTTTTAGAAACGGAAGTCATCTAGGTCTATTGCGAGGATGACCCCAAAGAGCATCAAGATACTCCCTAGGGAAAGTGACCAGGGTGGAAAACTCCAGACAGAGAAGTCTCTCTGAGGCCTGCAGGTAGATATCCGATAGAATAATAAGCAAAATTTCATGCAGTCAGGGAGGAATGGTAGTCCTGGGAGAGAAAAACAAGATAAATGGAGGGAATATTCAAGGAACACTGAAGAGAATGCAACTGGAATTCACCCTGGCTTATGTGAAAAGATAAAAAACTCAACAGGAGCCAGTGTGCTTAAGTGGGGATGTAAAGACTAGTAGTAAACTAAGGAAAGGGAGAAACCAGGGGAAAGTACCAAGTAGAAGTCTCTTGTGGAAGATGAGGAAACATATAGAAAGAATATGTAGGAAATTACTTAGAAAATTGGAGAGGATAAAAGGATCACAGAGCAGGTAATCAGAAAACATCAGAACCACCTATTTCCAAGGCTGATATATGTCAGCCTTTGCTTAGCAGTGTGGGATGGTTAGGGCTACAGAGGAAGATGACTCAGGCTGAGGACAGTCAATATATCTGAGGTGGGTAGAAGGAAGTAAGCTGTTGTATAAGACAGAGGTAGAATTTTGGTCAAGAGCTTTCTAGATGTGTTCTCCACCCCTCCCCCAAAAAAACCCCCACCATATTTCAAGTTCTTGAAGAGTTCCTGGCCCGATTCATTTGAGAATTTGTTCCTATAGTTAGCACTTTCTTTTTCTTTCTTTCTTTGCCATGTGGAGTGTGTGTGGAGGTGGACAAGAGGGCTTGAAACAACTTGCTTTACTCAGCAGGGTAACTGAACAGTTTGATATAAATGAAGTATGGGTCCAAAGGAATGGGGTGATCTAGGCCTAAGAGGGGTGCAGCCCAGTTGGGTTGGTGCCATGCTAAGGAGCTCAGACTTGATCTTGGGTTGGACATGGTTTCATTGAAGGGTTTGAAGTAGAAGATTAACAGCCTGCAATTTTCATCTGTCCGTTCTCTCCTCAAAGTCTTGATGTGCTTCATTTGGGACTTCCTAATACCCAGGAAGAGTCACTGAGCTTATCATCCTCAGAGGCTTCACGCAGCATTCCACAGAATTAACGGAACAACACAGAATAACAATTTGGCTCTGGCCTCTCCCTCACACTCCTTCAGAGAGACTGAAAATCTGAGTCACAGAGCTGAGCCAAAGATGAACAGCACAGCACACAGCTGTCTCTCCTCGGAGGCCCACTGCTCAGCAGTCATGTGAGCAAAGCTGCCCTGTGGGGTGGAGGAAGGCTCCGGACCCTCAGGTAACCTGGCGCCCTGGAGGGAACAGTCTCAAGGACCTTCCAAGCCACTGGGGATGCTAGTTCTCACGCCTGGGCTCGGTCTGCTCTGCTGCAAGCTGTGGCTTTCCTTCCATGGCCTCCCTTTTCTTGCCACCACAAGACTTATAGGGAAAGCTATCAGTAATTTGAAAGTGGTGAGAACTCTCCTCTTGGAGTTCAGTGATGTAAGAATCTCTCAGGAATAGACATTGCACCAAATCCCTGAGCAGATTTTGTAAAGCCTTTTAAATGCCAAATCCCATGGTTGATCAGCTCTTAACTAAGGCTCTGAACCATAAGAGAATGCATTTCTGTTCTAACAGCAAGGAATTTAGTTAGACATGTGAGTGTGGAACTACAAACAAAACAGAAAGGGAAAAGGAAAACTCAGGAGCAGGCCAGGTAATGAAAAACAGGGAGCTTTATTTTGAGACCTGGAGCAAACGCAGGCTGACCTGGGAGATCATGCAGGTGGTGGTGTTTCTTTACTCATCAGCACTGGCTACCTAACCTTTTTCCATTACAATTAAAAGAACTGATGATTCCATCACCTATTTCTGCTACTTTACCACAGAAAGAGACCTGAAACCAGCAAGCAGTGAGGGGCAGGATTGGAGGAGAGCTTCACAAATCAGCAGTCACAGGAATCTAAGACCACATTCTTTAGTTAGACTTACTATGACCTTCTGCAGGGCCAGACATAATGTTTTCTAGTTCCTGTTCTAGGACTGTCTGCTCTCCAAAATGTGCTTCTTCTGTGGGCTGAGGCCTTAGAACTTTGCCCTTGATTTTGGATGGGAAGGATTACATATATACCGTAGAAAATATGTAACTGGGCATATCAAAGGTTAATCATCACATATATATAATAATGTATTCTCAATTATTGGTGTTGGGAAGCTCACTGCACAGTGTTTGGGAGTATCACCTGTGGAGCTGGACGACTTGGGTTTGAATATGAGATGTGTGACTCTGGCCAAGTTACTTAACCACACTGAGCTTCAGCTCCCTCCACGATAAAATGAAAGTGCCTCCCCCTCACGGAGTGGTGGTAAGTACAATGTTAGGTGAGATGACACGTGGATGGCTCTTAGAATAATGCCCGATACTGAGAGGGTAACAGGCAGGAAGGCCAGGGTTCTCCAAATGGAGGAAATAGCCTGCAAGTGTCAGACATTTTTATCTCTCTTAAGCGGCAGGAGGAAACAAACTAGCAATATTTTTTTCCTTCTCTATACAAATTTAAAGAGAGGTTTCTCTTAAAATATTGTGTTGCCATAATGACACCCGGTTTCGCCTGAAGTTAGCTATTCTTGAGTCTAGAGATAACCAATGCCTTTTTCTTATGGAAATGTTTGTCTTAAGCTATGCTAATGTACTATGCCTTTACCCCAAACTCTGTCTCCAAGTCGGTTCCGCCTCTTGGCCCAGAACCTACTTGACAAACCAGTATGGATGTTGTTCCCCTAATCTATGTAAATGAAACTATTTGTATGGTGGTCTGCCCTTCTTCAAGATTCAAGTTAATCATTTTATGGCCCAGGATAAACCATTTATCCCAAAATGCATCTTATGGGTGAGGGGCCTGGTGCCATTCTGAATTTTAAGATATTCCTTTCTTTCATTAACAGACTGCTAGTGACTATATAACATCCAGCTAAAGACTAGCAGGGGGGTACTCTTTCTGCCCCCTTCTGATGCCTATGTCAGAAGCTTTCTCTATCTCCTTTATACTTTAATAAAACTTTATTACACAAAAGCTCTGAGCGATCAAGCCTCGTCTCTGGCCCCGGATTGAATTCTTCTCCTCCGGGGGCCAAGAATCCTGGTGTATTCGCGTGATTCAACAACAACCTTTCAACACCACACAGGAAGCACGAAGTAACTATTCCTCTCTCTCCTGGTTATGGCCTGCGTGTGCTCCCTGCCCCCATCCCCAAATTCCTATGTTGAAATCTACCCCCCAGAGTGGTAGTATGAGGAGATGGGGCTTTTGGGTAGTGATCGGGTCATGAGGGTGAAGGCCCTATGAATGGGATTAGTGAGTGCTCTTATCAAGAGGTTCCAGAGAGCTCCCTTGCCCCTTCGGCCATGTGAAGACAGAGAGAAGGCACCAACTATGAACGAGGAAGGGAGACCTCTTCCTGCTGACACCCTGATCTTGGACTTCCAGACTCCAGTGAAAGTGAAAGTCACTCAGTCGTGTCCGACTCTTTGCAATCCCATGGACTATAACAGTTTATGGAATTCTCTGGGCCAGAATATTGGAGTGAGTAAGCCTTTCCCTCCTCCAGGGGATCTTCCCAAGCCAGGGATCGAACCCAGGGCTCCCACATTGCAGGCGGATTCTTTACTAGCTGAGCCACAAGGGAAGCCCCCAGACTTCAGAACTGTACAAAATAAACTTCTGTTGTTTATAAACTGCCCAGTCAGTGGTATTTTGTTACACTGGCTCAAACAAGGACTAAAATTTTCCATTTCATCATCATTATTACTATTATACAAATTAAGAGGAATGCTGGAAGAGAGGTGAGCCCCTACTCAGGCTGCCAGGGTGCTTGCTCATCCCTGCCCCGTACCAGCAGCCTCACTCATGCTCTGTCCTCTGTGTGTTGGCACTCAGGAAGAAGCCAGCTGTGAAAGGGCACCAGATCCCTGTCGACCAGTGGAGAGACAGGGCTGCAGCTGGACTGCCACAGGGCCACAGGGCCAATGCCACTCTGGGGACCCTAAAGGGCTTCTCAGAGGAGGAGACACTAAACTGGCTGCGGAAGAATGAGTAAGGACCTCTGGTGGAGAACAGGGTGGAGGGCAATCCGTGAGGAACAACCTGCCCGAGCTATTATTCTTCTTGCAAAGAGAAAGGAGAGGAAGGAGGATGACAAGAGAGGTCTGAAATTGGAGCCAACAGCAGCCAAAATCATAAGGCTGGCCCAGAGAAGACAAGTGAGCTGGCCCTGATGGGAGAAGGGGAGTGGTCAGGTGCACACCGACAGGAAGGCATTCCACACAAAGCAGGCATGTGTGCTGAGGCCTGGTGACGTGCTGGGGCCACAGGATCACTTGGCCACCCCGCACCACCCCACCTCCCACCCCAGGTCTCTGTCTCTCGGAGCTCCTGACTTCCATGTGTGTGTCCCACTGGCTTGTGTGGAAGCAGAACCCAACCCCTCCCCACCGAGGCAGTCTCCAAACACAGAAGTCTCTGGACCCCACCCCCACCCCACCTCTTGCGGCAAACATCCTGTTGCTGCTGCTGCTGCTGCTGCTAAGTCACTTCAGTCGTGTCCGACTCTGTGTGACCCCATAGACGGCAGCCCACCAGGCTCCTCCGTCCCTGGGATTCTCCAGGCAAGAACACTGGAGTGGGTTGCCATTTCCTTCTCCAATGCATGAAAATGAAAAGTGAAAGTGAAGTCACTCAGTCGTGTCCGACTCTTTATCCTGTTTCAAGTGCTCAAAAGATTTCGCCCTGGGTCCAGGCACTTCTCACTTTCTCTTTCCCTCTGGTATGATCTAAAGACAGTCCACATGTGCAACTATTTTCCGCCCCAGCACAAGTGGATTTCAGGGGACAAGCTCTTCACCAGCACCCTGTGGCACCAGTGCACACACCCATCACAGCATCAGATCTGTCCCTTGTCGTCCAACACCAAACCTCACTCTGAGGCCTTGAAGGCAGGAAGAGCCACCAGAGTCCAACCAGTGCCTGGGATAGAGTAAGACTTGTAAACATTTGCTGCCACAGTGCATGATGGAAGGAATGTGTCAATTCTCTGACACCACTGGTGTATCACCTAATTCCTCCATCTATTTTTAATATCTCCCTCCCCACTGGGAAGTGCTAAGTACTTGGTAAACACTCCTGAGATGAGAAGTGATTGTTTTTATGCATTTTGATTTCTCTTTGTATACAACATATATTTATCATTATGGGATTTGCCAGGATGCCATTCTGACAAGCCGAGGGGTTTATAGGTATTCACAATTCTCTTATCTACCTAGTGTTCAATCCATCAAATATCCAGGGCAGAGCGGAAAAACGAAAGCAACCAGCTCAAAAGAGCCCCACTACAAGCCTTGGGCTGTCAAATCTCGAAGGTCAAAGCTGGCAGAAGCCGATGGTCTTTTCATTTATTTTTCTTGACGCTCATCAATGAAGGCAATCGTGAGTAAAAGTTGTACCTGCCAGGAAAGGAATTGTCCTTTGTACTTGGTGGCAACCTTCACAGTTGAGGTGCATTCTGACAGCTGCTTCCCGAACCCCAGGGAGAATCACACATCTATCCCTGGGCGTGGGCAGAGGGTGGGGAGAAGCACTTTTTATCTTTTCACTGACTGGAGACTCTTCTTTGATCTTGGCCTGGACTTTTAACTTTTAGAGCTTAGATTTAGGAAGACTCGCATCATGGAACTACCGTAAACTGATCTGGTATCTGTTCACCTAACACAGAATATCTTCTGTGTTCTAGATGCTGTGCCAGGCACTGCAAGGAAAAGATGTGCAAACCAAGGATCTAGCTTCAGGGTGTGTAGCCTAGAGCCAGATGACCAAATATCAGGTGAGATTTTCCTGACTGATTTCCTCAGAGCCAGGTGTGATACAAGGGTTCAACTGCAAGGCTTCCTTGGGGGAAATAACATGAGATAAAAAAATGAGGCAGAAGATCTGTGTTCCCCACTGTGTGTTACCCACGACTATGGGCAAATCACTGAACGTCTTTGAGATTCAGTTTACTTATCTGTAAAATGAGGGTAACAACATATAAGGCACAGATTGTAGTGAAGATGAAATGAGTGGGTGGATGTTGATGTACTTTGTACCCTCAACATGCACAGGGCAGATACTTACTGCGAATACTGACAACATAATGTCTACCTCCTAAGAACCCAGAGGAGTGCCGTGGTCCTGCTGTTAATCTGAAGATGAGATGAGAGTCAACATATGACATTCTGAAGATCAAGAGGCATGGTGGATAGTGTGTGGATAGAGGGTGGATGGACGCATGAAAGGATG
The DNA here is from genome assembly GCF_027580195.1 of Bos mutus. NCBI lineage: Eukaryota > Metazoa > Chordata > Mammalia > Artiodactyla > Bovidae > Bos > Bos mutus. Next base: position 36,422,676 of record NC_091627.1, read on the forward strand.
CATGGGATGGAGACCCCCTCTGACTCTAAAAGGTCAGGCTTTCTCCAGTCCACAGTGTATTCTTCTCAGTCTCCATGGCCTTGAACACCACAGTCCTTTTGGAGAAAGAATAACACATGTGTCCTGAGAAGACCCACCAGAGGAGACCAGACCCATCCATGACCTGGGATACATAGTTTTCCCAGCTTGGGGGTGCACAGCAGGCAGGATCAGGCCAGGCTTAGACAGCCTTGTCACTAGCATTTCTCCCCATAAGGGGGAGAAAAATGACTGTCCACCCTGCACAGAAGTCCATCTCACCTCTCCAAGCTTTCTTTTTTTAATTTTTTTCTTAGCATTTAGTAAATAGTTATAGAAAGCCACCTGTTTATGTGATGACACAAGTCAAGCTGAGATGTTAGCTGTCATTACTAATTCTTGATGCACATCAGAATCCCAGTGGCACTCTTTAAAAATACTTATGCTCATGCCCCTTCCCAAGACTAAAATCAGAATCAATTGGAATGGCCTTTAGCCATATGGATTTTGTAAACTGTGTACTTATGATTTGTACCCCCAAATCTTGAGCCCTACCATTTCAATGGCTTAAGGTCCATATGCTAGAGAAGACTAGCATTTTAGTTGTTGCTTCAATATTACTACTCAAAGGGGTGAGAAATATGATAAATCCAGGCATAGTTAGTGGGACTGGTACTTTGGGGTACCACCTAGGTCATACCGAGGGGTATGAAATTGATAACCTTGGCCCATCTCACAACCACTCTCCCCAAATGCTGAGCAGTCTGGAGGAAGGCTGGCCCACCTTTATAGGAGCAATTGGTAGGGGATGAGGGGAACACCCACTCCACATTATTTAATTTAACTTCACAACCACCCTATGAGGTGGTTCAGTTACTACCATCACACAGAAAGGAAAGCTGAGGCTCCAGAGACTAGCCTAAGAGCACATTGAGTGTGTGTGCTGGGGGAGGGGGTGCCTCCCTGCGCTCCTAGGACTGGAGTCTCACAACTGCCTCTGCTCGAGAGTTCCCAGCTGCATGACTGTTCCCATGACACCGTGACAGGGCTGAGTGTGAGTTTTAAGGCTTTTAAAAATTATCTTTAAAGCCTTTGAATGGCTCTCTCTTTTTAGTGTAAATCACCTGGACATTAAAGCCCTTATTGTATATTTATTAGTGTGTTATTCAGACCAAGGGGGAAAAGAGAGAAGCTGACACTACGAATGACTTTGAAAGCGAGAAGAAGCGGGGCCTGAAATTAAATCACTGTGACAGTGCCACTCGAGGGCATCAATTTCAATAAATGATCACCTTTTGTTCACTCCTGGTCCCGTTTGTCATGCGGGCAGGATGCGAGGAGAACTTTGCCCGGGACGCTGAGTACCACAGGCCTCTAATTTCCTCACGCTGGCCAGGCCTGCCACAGTGCCCTGAACCAACTGAAGGTACGCCCAGCAAGGCTGGGCAGAGGCCGTCGGGCATCCTTTCAGAGGCAAATGCCCTGTGTCATCTTTCCACACTGCGCTCCCCCGCTCCTGCCCCTCGCTCAGCCTCCTGAGACCATCCAGTCTATTTATAGGGAAATCCAGGTTTCTGTACAAAAGTGGTGAAAGGTCTCTGTGGGTCAGTAGTAGGTAACTGTATTGTGTGCCAGACTAGTGGGCCCATAAAGCAGACTCTATCACTTCCTGCTCCCCTGTCCTGACTGGCAACCTGAGGCAGGGGCGCTTGCATTGCGCGATGGAGGAAGGGGAGGCAGCGGTGAAATCTCCACTTCAGGAGGGAGGAAGCTGAGGCCCGGAAGGCGGTGGTTGTTCTATTACCACACTGCAAACTAGCAGCTAGGACTGACGGCTCACCCCTGACGCCCAGCAATCAATATTGCTTTGGGTTAAATTCCTTTGGCAGGTCTCCCATTGGGACTGTTTCTGGTTTTAAAGCTGGGATCTTTAGTCAGAACCAATCGGTTTAAATAAACACGGCAGCCGTGTGGGTACCCAGCACAGACGTGAGCTCTTCTTCAACTGAGAGGGGAGTGCAGATGTTAATCTCAGGGCAATGAGGTTGAGGACTTCCTGACTGAGATTTTCTGTTTAGCTGGGAAGCAGACAAATGGAAGCACTGGAGGGTGGGGCTCTGGGGCCCAACATGGGCGTGGGCCCTGGCTCTGCCGGGAGCCTGCACTTTGACCTTTATCACATCTCATCAGGCATTGAGCCCTGGCTTCCCACATCAGGAAATCAACGAGACAGATGGAACTCAAGTCTCCTCTGAGTGCAGGGGTTAAGCTCCCACAGATAGGTGAAGTTCTGTGCTGTGGAGAATCTTATTTCTCTGCTACCCTCTGGAATGAGTCTCATTCGTGTTGTGAAAAGGCCCTGACGGCTTATCTTGGCTCAAGCCCAGGTATCACCAAATCCTTTAGGTTTAAAACATCTTTTCAAGTATTAGTAATTCAAAAGATTGGCAACTTCTATCCCCCCAGGCCCAATTCTTCCCTCCACACACTGTAGTTCTGGTCACACGTAAGAAAAGTCCCCAGATACCCAGGGCTGCAGGAGAAAGCTGTATGTGCGAGGAGGAAGGCAGACTTGTGACGGATGTCATGGAAGCAGTCTTGGAGAGTCGCTCTTACAGTCTGAGACACCACCAACCCTTGGGCTTGTGTTCTTGAGTCCAAGAAGCTGCTGATTTTACATTGCCAATTGCTGCTGGACAGACTGCTCTTTCTAAAACAGCTTTCAGTTGAAAGGCAGGGGAGCACAGGAGAAGAAGGAGCTGAGATGCCTGTGCTGGCTTTCCTGGACAGTGGTCTTAGCTCAGCCTCTTAAAATTTCTGGGCCCTAATTTAAAAACATCTGCATAAGCATCTGCTGTTGCTGTTGAACTTGTTTCTTCCTTACTGAACTGGATGCTTCTTGAAAGAAAGCCTTTGTCATCTCCGGCTGTGTATTCCCAGCACCAATGATACAGGTGGCACTCCATCCATGGTGCTTACATGAATTATAAACTGAGAAGGATCTATTAATGTATCAAGTATCTACTACAGTTGGGCACCGTGTGCGCCATCCTCCTCATGCCATTCCAGTTTGTTGTTCAGTTGCTCAGTCATGTCTGACTCTATGCAACCCCATAGACTGCGGCACGCCAGTCTCCTCTGTCCTTCACTACCTCCCAGAGTTTGCTCAAACTGACATCCATTGAGTCAGTAACACCATCCAACCACCTCATCCTCTGCTGCTCCCTTCTCTTTTTGCCTTCCATCTTTCCCAGCATAAGGGTCTTTTCCAGTGAGTTTGTTCTTCTCATCAGGTGGCCAAAATACTGGAGCATTTCACAGTATACCATGTTAAATAGGTATTATATTCATTCAATTCACAGAACTCTGTGGCCTCTAATTTCCAGTTAGGATGTCCTCTGCCTGCTAGATTCTGCAGTCAGCGGGGTTGGGCAGTTTGACAGCCCATTTCTCTGCTTCCTTGAGTCTGTGGCCTTTCTGGCTGGGAAGATGAGCAGATGAGCAGGCCAGGCATTCATTGTCGGCTGTCCCCTGGGAGACTCCGGGCAAAGCCTGACTGTCTTGGCAGACTCAGGCGTTCTCGCCCTGTGAATCATTTAGATCTCACACACTCTGCTGCTGCTGCTGCTGCTGCTGCTTTCCAGGCGACTGGGAGGGGAGCATCTGCTGGGATTCCCCAACCGCTGCCCCTGCTTCCTGTGCCTCCTCGCAGGCTGCCGCCCCGCTGGTGTTGCACTGAGTGGTCTCCCAGGGACTTGCTGGCCTCTGACTTGTCGTTCCTCTGAGTCAGGCTCTCCCGAGTCGACAGTGTTATGACAACTTCCTCCCTTGTTACTACAAATGCTGACTGTTGTTTTCCCAGCAGCGTTCCCCAACCACCGTGTTCTGTTCTGAGAGGAAGCCAGCCTTATCCGTAGTCATCACTGTCATCACCACCACGATTTCACCATGTCCCCCTCACTGCATTGATCACTGGGCTCCTGGGGTCATCTCTGACATTATAGGGAACAAGCTTCCAGCAAGGCAAACTGCCAAGGATCCCAAAATCAAAAGATTCTTGAGAGTGGCACTGACCTCATAATCAGAAAACAGATGAGTTGCAATCCTGTGTGATCCCAAATTGTAAGCAGAGTGGAGTAGATCAGGGTATTAAGTAAATGGCCTCTTACATGTGTTTCTTGATCAGAGTGTACAAAACCCTTCACATCCTTAACTGCACGGACCCCACATGACTATGTGAGAAGGGCAGCACCATCATTCCCACTTTACAAATGGTAAATCTGAGGCTTAGGTAGGGATGGAATGTGCCTGAACTCATAGAGCTCATTCATGAAATATCCTTTCACAAACCATCAAGGTTGGCTTTCCACATCTCTAGCACCTCTATGGTCCTAACAAATACAAAATACCCAATAAATGACTGTTCATTGAACTGACAATTGAATAGTGACATAGGACTTAAATTCAAGACTTTGATTCACAGAACATTATTATTATTATTTTTGCTGCACTACTGTGGTTCAATTGAGCTCTTGCAGCAATGGGTGAAAACAATCTAGAGTCAGCCTGATGAGGTTCAGATGCCCTCCACCCTGTCTAGTCAGTGACCTTGGACAAGTTATTTGGCTTCACTCAATTTCCTCATCTGTGAGATAGAAGATAGTAACACAGTACCTGTGTTGTTGAGTATTAAATAAGAAAACACATTTAAAGTGCATAGCAGTGATTGGCATAATTAGTGCATAATTAGTGTTAACAAGTTACTACTCAAGGGTGGGAATGGGCCTTATATGTCTGTGAAACCCAGGACTTGGCACAGCGGCTGGAACATACACACGCCTGCCAACACTGACACATATGTGACGGGAAGCAAGTCCTTTACCCCTCCTGGCCTCAGTTCCCAACACTTGTGAACTGACATGGTGGGACCAGGTAAATTCCAGTGTTCTTCCCCACTCTAAAATGCTCCATTTCAGAGGTCTCAATGGGACAGTTTTGTCCCCCAGGAGACATCTGGCAATGTCTGGAGACATTTTTGTTGTCATAACCTGGGGAGGTGCTACTGGCATCTAGTGGGTAGAGGCCTTGGAAGGCGGGGGCCACGCTCAGGACAGTGCCCACAAGAAGAACTGTCTGGCCCCAGATGTCAATAGTATCGAGACTGAGCAAACCCAGATCCAGCTGGACGTGAACAGCTAGAGTTCTCTGAATTGATGGAAAGGGCCTGTGGCCTGCAGCTTGCCAGGGTGCCCAGGGAAGCACCCTCAGGCCTGGCTCAGGTGTCTTTAATTTAAACCAGAATCACTCTTATCATCAAACTCCAAAATGACTCTGCCACGGCTAGGAGAGAACATTGTGGCACAAGACTCATGGAGCCTGGCCTGAGGCAAAGCCCCTAGGATGCAGGGGCAGCCCTACCAAAGCCAGGGTCAGTGGGCTTGCCCATCACCCCTGCAGCATTTCCCTTGCCTCAGCTCCCTCCCTCCAGGGGACAGATGACTGCCAGTGATCAAGGAGTCATGCTGGGAAGAAATGCTTTGGCCTGCGAAATGGACACAGAAATGGCAGCCTCAGGGAAAGGTCACAGCCTCCTGCATTGTGCAGTATTGGTCTCTGTGTTCTCACCACATATGGAGGGAAGGTCACCATTACATGCCCCCCGGATCTTCAAAGAAGCTGCTGCTGCTGCTAAGTCGCTTCAGTCATGTCCGAATCTGTGAGACCCCATAGATGGCAGCCCACCAGGCTCCACCATCCCTGGGATTCTCCAGGCAAGAACACTGGAGTGGGGTGCCATTTCCTTCTCCAATGCATGAAAGTGAAAAGTCAAAGTGAAGTCCCTCCATTGTGTCCGACTCTTTGAGACCCCAAGGACTGCAGCCTACCAGGCTCCTCCATTCATGGGATTTTCCAGGCAAGAGTACTGGAGTGGGTTGCCATTGCCTTCTCTGTCAAAGAAGCTAGCTTGTCTCTTTTCGCAAAGTTCCTTCACTTCCATCTCCTCTTTCGCAAACTCATCGGTTCTCCCTGAATTCCTGCCGAGAGGCTATGGGTTTCCCAGAAAGAGGAGAAATGACCCAGAAAGACCCCAAATGAAGAAAGGGGAGAACTGAAGTCTTGTTTAGGTTACTATAAATAGGCTGCCGATCTCCTCTTTGTCTCAGTTTTCCTGTCTGTTAAATGAGCAGAGACATTATTTTGCCAACAAAGGTCTGTCTAGTCAAAGCTATGGTTTTCCCCATAGTCATGTACAGATGTGAGAGTTGGACTATAAAGAAAGCTGAGAGCCAAAGAATTGATGCTTTTCAACTGTGGTTTTGGAGAAGACTTGAGAGTCCCTTGGACGGCAAGGAGATCCAAACAGTCCATCCTAAAGGAAATCAGTCCTGAATATTCATTGGAAGGACTGATGCTGAGGCTGAAACTCCAATACTATGGCCACTTGATGCAAAGACCTGACTCATTTGAAAAGACCCTGATGCTGGGAAAGATTGAAGGCAGGAGGAGAAGAGGGTGACAGAAGATGAGATGGTTGGGTGGCATCACCGACTCAATGGACATGAGTTTGAATGAACTCCAGGAGTTGGTGATGGATAGGGAGGCCTGGCATGCTGCAGTCCATGGGGTTGCAAAGAGTCAGACATGACTGAGTGACTGAACTGAACTGAAATGGGACCTCAGATGATAGTTATGAGCACAGGAAGATAAAGAGGGGATGGCTTTTTGTAAGCCCCCACAGCGAGTCACACCAAGGAGCAGTCATCTTCCTGAGGATGCTGGACAGGGACCAGGCCCTGCTACTTAGGAAGTGCTGAAGTCCTGCGGCATTTGTCCCCTTGCAGGCATGCATGTTCTCAGCTGGCATTTCAGGGAGACCCCAAACTCCAGGTTCCCCTGTGACATCAGTGAGTCCTCTACCCGCTCCCCATTCCTCCAGCACTTTAACAGATTGATAGCCTGAAGTCCCAGCAGCACCAGGCAGCACTCTCTGGACTCTGCCAGGCTTGGTGGGGCAGGAATGGTGAGCAGAAGGCAAAATAAATAGCTCATGGGGCTGGGCAAACACATATAGGATAGCACTGCAGCCGAGGCCACCACCAGCCCCACTCATGGATGGGAGACTTTGCCATCTGGTATTCTCACAAGAAAGGGAGGCCATGATGGAGGAAGGCGTGCCCATGGCTCACCCCTAACACCTGGCATTCTTGATTTCTTGTGAACACAGCAAGAAACACTTGGTGGCCGGGCCCCTCCCAGTCAGGCCAACGAGACATTTCTGAGGCAAGAAGACGCATGCGAGTTTCGATATGAGGAGAACATCCTTTCTGAAGCCAAGATTTCATTCCTGCTGGGACAGTAGTAGCAGTTCTTTGAAACACAAATAAATACAGATGGGCCAGTAGCAGGGGGAGTAGGGTGAAGCCTTTCAAGAAATGAGTAAGAGGCTGTATAGTTTTATTGGAATGGTGGTAGGTAGGCTCTCCCCACTGACCCAGTATAGCACAGAGGTGGAGATGGGTAACATCACTGTTCAGTTGGAGTCTCTCTGAAAGATATTTTCTTAGAGGAAAGTTAAGCCCTGTAAGCTTAGCTAGAAATGTGAGGTCAACTAGCACACATGCCTCTCTCACTCTTGTTGATTATCAGAGCAGGGACCCCTCAAAGCTGGGGTCTTATGGAATGAGAAGAAAGGCAAGCGCAGAGATTCCCTTGTTCAAGTTTGCTTCCCAGAGTCACCGTTTCTAGAGGCCTGACGGATCACTGAGGAAGCAAGTGAGTATGTCCAGGAAGCTTAAGTTCAATGACAAGGGTACTGGGTATGACATCAGTGCTGTGAAGCCTTGCTGTGAAGCCTGTCTTGCTCCTCTCCTCAATCGGCACCATGCGGCAGCCCTGATCTCTTCCACCGTGGGATCCCGCACTGCTGTGGGACCGCTCAGGCAGCCACAAAGGTTTGCTCTTTCCCTTCCTGCCAAAGTTCCCCTGGTAAAAACCAGTTTCCAGCATATTAAATTACTTTCATTTTGGCCTTTTAACACTCCCCTTGGCTGTTTTCTTCTTGGCTCCATCTGGACTTTGGGAAACGAATATCTTTAATACCCACTCATTAAATGTCCACTCTGCCAGCTGGTCCTCTGGCCTCTGGAAGGACCGCCAGCCTGGGCAGCCAGAGGGCCCCACAGATCAGTGCCCGAGACACCACCCAGGGAATAATAGCAGTAATGGCTCAATCTGGACCCTACCCGTTAAAGGATGATTGTGAGTTTTAAGTAGATGTCATAGAGTCTGGAAATTTGTAGCCAAAAGCCACATCTCCATTCACATACTGGATTTGGGACACGGGGAAGGACTCACCCATGCTTTCCCGGAGTGGGTGCCAGGAGGATCTCTCTTCCAGCCTCGTTGTGGGGCAGCAGCTGAGCGACGTACCTGCCCGATGGCTGCAGGTGCCGATGCACCGAGACGGCCAGCCGGCAGTGCTCGCTGCTGCTCCTCATCCACGGGCTCAGGATCGTGTGCTTGGAGTTTGCCGAGGTGTTGAGGAGGAGGAAGGCACCTGCCAAGAGACACGGAGAGTGAGTCTGCAGTGTGTCCAGATGAGAGGACCAGCATCAGCTCTGTGGTGGGATTAGAGAGACCAACGGCATTAGAGTCAACGATGCTGGAAGTCTTCCTCCAGCCTCTCACCTTCTTCACGCAGCCAATCTCTTCCTTGCTCTCTTAGGCTGTTTCCATAAAAAGTAAAGCCTCAGGCAAAGATAGTGATCTGGGACTTATTATCAGGAAGACCGAGCTTCTCACCTCAGCTTCCCTACTGACTAGTTCTGTATCTTATCTTTGAATCTCAGGTTTCTCGTCTGTAACGCGGACAGCCTAAGAGAGTCCCTCACTGCATATATGATCCCAGAGTGGAGCCAGGGTATCAGTTCCACCTCATAAACCTCCATGTGTGGTATCTCCAAACCTCACAAACCAGGACACTCTGGGGCATCTCAGGCCACCCAATGGGTCACAGTTTAAATCTGAGCTGACCTGAGTTCTTCATATGACACTCAAGCCAACTTCAGACTAAACTGATATCTGTTGGACAATTCAGAGTTTCTGAGGAATGTTTGGGTTGGCTCCAGGCTGTCTAATAGTTATGACCAGTTCAAGATTTTCTTTGTGTGGCTTATTTTGGTCACTTATTTTGTAGCCAAGATCATGGCTACAACTCCTTTGCTTACTAGCTAAGTGATCTAGAGCAAAGCATTAACTTTTTCTTGTTTCAGTTTCCTCATGTATAAAAATGGCATGGGAAGGGTTGGCCGAACTCAATAATCTTTTTTTTTTTTTAATAATCTTTTAAGACCCATTTCAGCCCCTTAGTCTATGAATCATGTGAATCTGCAACTATTCTCCACAAAGAGAGCCCTACAAATCCATCCTGGTGCCATGTCTGTGGCAGAGTTTCCCTCTGGGGCAAGCCAACCCTAATACCAGCAGCACAGGCCAAGTGACCTACACAAAACCCGTGTTTATGGGGATTACTGTTGGCATAAAAGAACAGCATTATTTTATTGTTCCTGGTATTCCTTCTGATGCATTAATATCACTCGCCACACTTCTCCACTGAAGTTTTGGACCATTAGATGCTGCTCCTTTTGCAGTGAAAGCCTGTCTCATAAGATCCTTGATTTCTCCTGTGGGAACCAGCTAACGAGTGTTCAGCTTCTTTAACCACCCCCAGCACATAGAATTAGTCTCCTTCACAGATAACCCAATTTATCAAGTAGGCAAAGGAACCATACTTTTTGTTGATAAAGAATGATATGGAGGAAAGAAAGGGATTTCTACCCGAAGCTAAGTATTTCCAAGGACACATATTGTGTCAGGAATTTGGAGAGTTGCTATATTTTAGAAGTAGATAAATATGACTTCTAGTTACAATCAGGATGAAGTCAGCACAAGACTGTTTCTGAACTGAATCAGGGACATGGGTCAGTACTGGAAACTGAACCCTCTGTAATTAGTGGGAAGTTTTCAGCATGGTGCACGGGCCTTTAAAAAGTGCTTTCTGACCCTCAGTAAATAATCTGTATTATTATCCTATTTTACCATGGGGAGACATTCTTGTTACGGGCACAGAGGTAAAAAAAAAAAAAAAAAAAAAGATAATTAGAATCAAAGACTCAGAAAGCACTTTAATTTGATCCAATGTAATGCCCTTGCTTTTCTAGAGAAGCAGACTGGAGATCGGAAGTGGGAAATAACTTGTATAAAGTCTCAACTTGAAAGTCCAAACCAGATTCCAGGTCTCTGAATTCCTAATCAAGGCTCTTTAAACCTTGCATCTTTCTCATTGCCCCACTGTATTCTTTATCCTAAAATGAAATGTAACCAGAGTGCCTTGTGGCCAAGTTGTATAACGCAGGAGCCAAGAGGGGTGGGACAGGAGAAAGACAGGCAGATGGGTGCTGGACCAAATCCATTTGTTCATTGGCCTCTTTACTCACTCCTTTCTGCCCTCGGATTTCATTTATTGGATGCCTACTTTGAGCAAACATCCAAGCACTGGCTCTGCCCTGGGGACACAGACATGAGTCAGACACAGTTCTGGACTTCAAGGAACTCTAGGTCCCATAGGGGTGATGAGACGTCTGCACTAACTTTAATCAAAGGTAGAGGTTATAGAGTCATAAAACACATACAGACAAAGTACTTTGGGAGGCTCCACAAAAGATATTAGGTTCAGCTGGGAAGATTCATAAAGAAGATGATCTTTGAGCTAGGTCTTTAAAGGAGAGAAAAACAAAGATATTGGCAGAAATGGCTATGCAAAATTTGAGAGGAAGAGGAGTCAAGGCAGAAATGCAGAAAATGTGTCGTGGCATTTGGATGCAGAGTGGGGCACATGAAGAGAAGGCTGAGAAATAAGGAAGGCTGGTGCATGTGGGCCAGACCACAGAGAACATTTCATTTCCAGCTGAAAGTGTTCAACTATACTTTGGACAATAGGGAGCCAGAAAAGATTTTTGAGCAGGATAGGCACCTCATCAGAGTGATGTTTCAGGAAGATTAATCTGGTATGGTGGGGGAGAGGCGGGATCAAAACTGACCCAACCTCATCCTCCACCATCCGTCCACACCAGGCAAGGACAAGACTAAATGCAGATGTGATGTGTTTAGTATGTTACATTGTAAGCAAAGGTGCTGTGTTAGGGACAACTCTGGGATCTACTGAGGCTTCCAACCATCTATTCAGAGCAAGTGAGAGCCCTGGAAGTATCTCTGGGGCACAGTCTTGTGGCAGATACTTTGGGGTGCATTCTGAGCTTAGGATGAAACCACACATGCCACATATAAGGGAGCACAGTAGTGTGTCTGGGTCTGAGACCCTACGCTGGTATTTTTCATTGGGAAAAAGTTGGATTGAAACCAGCTTTTTGAGCTACTGAGAGAAAGAAAGCAGGCAAAATAAAAGAGGTGCTTCCCTTTTTTGTCAGTGAGCACACACTGATGATTGGGTATTAAAGATATTCGTTTAACCCCTGGGAAACTCGAGCTCCCAATAGGAGCAAATCAAGCTGAAGTTGCTGGGGCTTGGGGGGCTCATCTTCTCCACTGTCCCTCCCTCCTGGATGTGAAACCACATGTAAATTCTGTCCTTGTGATTCAGTACCTCAATAATGAGACTCTTTCAAAGCTGACTGGAAGATGGATTACTTTTCCAGTTCTAATATGTGAGATGATGTTTATATGAATTTTATTTTGTGCAACTGGACTATCAATAAGGGACTGAGCTTAAAGTATTTTCACTCTCAATAAAACTCTATAGTTGAGAGCTATCTCTTCATCAGCAGCTTTCCTCTACCCCTAAAAAATAAAATAAAAGGAAAAAATACATTTCATAAGCTCCTTGGGATATTGTCAGTATAAATCTTTTAAAGTCAGTGAGAATTTATCTCTCCTCTTCCTCTTTCCCATTTCCTGTTTATTTTGCTCAGAATAGCTTGGGGCTATGGGAAGGCTCCTGGGGTCCCTTCTAATTAAGAAGGATGGCCTGGCAGCTCACAGACCTTCTCCCAGAGTGGGCCATAGTGGGTGGAGAAGCAGATCAAAGAGCCCTGCTTACCCGGTGCCACGATTGTGGTTTCCTTATTACGTTATTGTGTTGATGTGTTCAATGATTAAATATGAAATGGTTATTATTTCTACCTCTGGTCACAGGCATAGGGATGTGTCACTCTCATCTAAGCCAGCAGGGCTCAAATTATGAGACAGAAACCAAGGGGCATGAATCTTGAGATCAGACAGACTCTTTTATATTCAGGCTCTATCTCTATTTCATTCTAGGCTTTAGACAAATTATTTAACCTCTTTAAACCTTAGTTTGCTCAGATTTAATATGGCTATAGCCTACCTCCTATGGCTGTCATGGAGATTAAATTGAATTGCATATGTGAAAGTGGCTAGTACAGTGTCTGGCCCTTAGTAGATATGTGATGAATGTTGATTTCCTGCTTTGAGGGGTGTCAATCTGGAGCTCCTTTTATCTATCCCTAAACTTGGAATCAGAAGGACCAAATTTCAGCCCTGGCTCTGCTACTACCAAGGTTTCTTTGTTTGTAAAATGAAAAGGTTGGATAGAATCTCTCTGAGGACCCTTAGAGCTGCAAACTGTCAGTAATTCTATCTGCCTGCCTAGAATATTATTAATCTAAAGGAAACATGTCAAGTCTCCAAGCCCCTAAGTCCTAAAGACTTCTTCTCCTAATTTAGCTCTCTGAGGCTTCTAAACCAACAGTTTCTATCAATTGACCAAATATTCTGTGGGCTGTGATTCCCAGTTCTGCTTCCTCTCTTCTAATTTGCACGAACGCATCTCTGTGAAGGGCTCCTGACGGAGCATCATTTGTTCTGTAGATGCTTTTGTTACAAGACTGGTACCACCTCTAAATGTTTCATATTTAACACAATGCTTGCCATATGGCAAGCACTCAATGACTACAAATCAAAGTAATTTATACATAAAGCAAGGAGTCAAGTAGTTCAGAGTGGCTTGTAATAATAATAAAAAAAATAAAAACTATCCCCAATCATGCTCCTCACACCAAGTCCCAAAAATACTTTTAAGGAATTCTGATGTCTTTGGCCAGCTGCTTTCCTGAGTCTAGATATCTGGATTTAGAGTGTTATTTGTTGGTGCAACAACTTTAGGCTCATTAACATTGATGGTACAGTAAGAAAAATGATCCTATCCCCCTTCTATTGGGTTGGTCAAAAAGTTCGTTTGAGTTTTTCCACACGATCTTAATAATTCTTTATTTCTTAAATCCCTTTTTACTTTTTTAAATTACTTTCCTTTTTAACTCTTCATGGCAAATTTATCATTTGTTCCATCAGCTTTACGCAGTATCACCTGACTCTCCTCCCAGGAAGGTGACGCCATTAGCCTTCCTGCTCTTCCAGACTTTTTCACATCCACCTCCTAAAGCAGCTGTGTTTTCCTCTATATTGTCAAGGTTGTGTAAGAATGATTAAGTCTTGTGTTTTGCTTACAGGTTGATGCTAAATGTTGAAAATTAATAACAGAGCTTTTTATATTGAAAACTATATACATATTTTCACTGCAGTGAACAAAGGTTATATTTATAAATGTCTTTATTGGTCCAGTAATGCATCCCATTCCACAGAGAATGTTTCTAATATCAAGATGAAATGAATATTCATTCTCTCTCTCTTGGTCTTAACATTGTCACCTGTCAAAATTGTGGCACATTATGATTTGCCTTATATTTGAACCAGGAGTCTCCTGTGCAGTTTGTTTTTCCAGAAATTTCTGATTGCTTTTCTCTTTTATTTATTTTCTATCTGCCTTTTGCACTATATCACCAATGCTTGTACAAATTCCTTAAAAAATCTCTCCCTTTTTCTCGAAGACCCTGACTTTATGTTTTTAATTTATACCAGTTGTTTTCTGGGCCTCCAGTACAGCTATTATTCTGGAATTTCTTTTCACTGGGTCTCCTCCATTAGTCCCACCATTCTAGGAAATTTCCTCAGGGGAAAACTTCTTTGAGAATCTTTGACTATCTCCAATATTTTTATTTTGTTTTCACACTTGGTTGATAGATTGTTTGGCTATAGTTTCCAGATTAGAAGTTTTGCTTCAGAAATTTAGAGGTCTAGCTTTAGTATTGTTGAGCATCTGTGTGACTGAGGTGAAATCTGACGCTGGTTTTACTGTAATTTCTTTGTGGTCAATCTGTTTGTTTTTCCTTTGGAAGCCTTCAGGACCTTTCTTTAACACTGATGTGCTTGAATTTTGGTACAACGGATCTAGGAATGGATCTCTATAAAAATTCTGCTGTGACATTTGGTGGGCTCTTTCAATCTGAAAATACATTTCTTTCTTTCATTTCTGGTAAATCTGTTTCATTATTTCTCTGATATTTTCATTGCCCTCTTCTCAGTCTTAAATCTTTCTCAAGACATTTATCTCTCAAGTTAACTTTTTAGCTACTTTATCTTTGTTTTCTCTGGGGTCAGTTTTTTAATGTTGATATTTCTTTTTCATTCTGCTGGGCTATCACATGTAGGGTGGTCCTGGCTCAGCCCCTCATATAGAAACAGGAGAAGCTAGGAGCACTTCTAGAAACTTCTTTACCCATAGTTAGTGCTTGCCCTTCATGTCAGCATTGGCTTGATGGACTGTGGGGAGCAGGCCACCCTGCAGCACCTGCTCCCCAACTCCAGCATCGTGGACTCATCTTCATTCTCTACATGAGCAATGAACACTCCCAAGAGTAGCCCTGGTTTTCTAGGTCCACTTGAATTTTTAGAGAAAAGTCTTTGTTTCTCTCCCTTGGGGTTAGGTATCTTACTAATTTTTCACCTGGTAAAATGGGGTTGAAAGGAAGTGACCATATGAGTTAACACACCCAGAGAAATCACATTCTTCCTCCTGACTCTCATCCTTCCTTCCAGAGAATCACTTATCAGTACCCATTGTGGTGCTTCCCAGCAAAGGAAGACCCCCTCCTCTGCTCCTCTGCTCATCTTATTTCCTCTGTCAGCAGCTTCCATCTCCTCTTTGTGCTCTAGAAGTCACTCATAGATCCCCTCCTGTTCTGTTTGCCATTCAAGGTTTATTCCTCCTTTGAATCCTTTATTATCACTTTAGTGGGATTACAGGAGAGAAGAAGACAAAAGTGTGCTCAGTCCACCATCCTGAACCAGAAGTCTCTTAATCATATGCTTTGCGTGAGAACATGAATAAACAAATGTATGAATGGACAGATTTCTATCTCAATAAACCACCTGATTCTGTCACCACTGGTTAATTGTCTATATTGAAATTAAACTATTAAATCATTATTTCAAGCTATTACTTGATCACGATACCATTTGTATTAGGTGGGGCCTAAGGAATAGCAGAAGTTTATTGGCTGGAATGTGGACAGAAGAAGTGCAACACGGTACAAGGTGTAGCATAGGGAATGATGCCGTGCCATCCCCCAGAGTATGTTCCACAGCACACCAGCCCCACAAGGTGTTAATAGGTATTATGGGAAAGCTCGGGGGTCAAGGAAGGTTGAGGATTATCGGGTTAAACAAAAGTAAACAAGCTCTTTCCTTGTGGGACTTCCTAGAAACTTAATATGCCAATAAGAGTTTTGACTCTTCAAGACTGAAACATAAAACAAAGATTTCCAAAACTCCTTTGGGCACAGAATCTTTTGCTATGGTGTATAATGCACCATGGAATATGCTTTGAAAACCCTACTCTATTCTATTTGTGCTCTAGAGACCATGTGCAGAAAGTGAGAAAGGAAAAAAATCCATTGTGATAAGAATTAAAGTAGTATAAAAGTGAATAACATATCTCTACCATCTCTTAAACTGTAAAGCTCTGTTTGTATGACTTTCAAACTGTCCTCCCATCAACACCTAAGATTCTTGTGGCAGAATCATGCTTTTAGAAAGGCTCCTCTGGGTTACTATTTTGGTCTCTCTACCTGAGGATACTTAAAAATGCTACGTTCTATATCTGACTTTCAGAATGTCAGAGCTAGAAACAAACATGGTGGTCACATAGCTAGCCCCTTGCTCTAATGGGGAGAAAGCAAAAAAGCTGAGGACTTGCTCAAGGTCATACAGCAAATTAGTGGTGGATCTGGGACTAACAGCAAGATTTTTAGATCCTGTCCAGTGGAACACTCAGTATCTGCCTGCCCATGTCAGAGATCTATGATAGTATTTTTGGTCAAATGTTCTATGGCTTGGTCTCCAGCTGTCCCAGACATCACTTTCTTTCTTTTCACTTTCACAATTCTGAGGATCAGGTCCATCTATCTGACTGTCTCAGATCCAAGGAAATAGACTAAAGCCTGGGCAAGGGGCACAGATGACTTATCCTCTGGAAATCACTCCTAGGGGCTTAGGGTAGTCCTTCAAGTCTGGAAAGTATTTGAGGGTCTCCTCTCTTCATGTGGTCTTATGAAGTACCAAACCACATTGGGAACACTGAAAAAGTTCCTTTATTGTTTATTTTTCAAATTTGAGTTCTGCTACCCTATGTAATCTCAACTCAGGTTTTAGGTTTTAGTTCAGAGTTTTGAAATATATAGGAAGGAATAGTTAGGATTGTCCTTATCGCCATGCCTTGTCTAAAAGTGGGATAACTTAGGAATCCAGACCTAGAGTTCTTGCTAGTTATTTAGCCCAACTGTTTCACCTTGCAGGTGAGGACATTGAGGCCAGAGGGTTGAAGGGGTATGCCTGGGTTCCACAGCAGGCAGCTGAGCTGTGTTAGGCCTCAGCTCCTCCAGTTCCAGACTGGTGCACCTTTACTGTCTCATACTGCTACGATGTCAAATATTCGGTAAAAGCTCTACTACCCTCCACCACCAGGACTTAAATGTACTGCTTTACTGCACCTTTATCAGAAAGCACTTGAAGAGAAATGGAATCGGTTTTTGAGGTCTAATGACAGAAAAACCAAGTGTGTTCATTAAGGGAGGAAAGCGAGGTAGGAGTTGATTTTTCTTAACAGTATTATTAATCTTAACACTATGAGTTCGGCTGTAGCCAAAAGTGGTAGTACACTTGCCTATTTGGTGGATTGCTGTAAACTACCTCTCTGGTCCAGGTTAACTGTGGCAAAAGTTGCCTAGAAATGGTAAAATATATTTATGCTTATGTGTATACATACTTTATAGTGTGTATATGTATGTATACATATACACACACACACACACACACACGTGTGTGTGTATCCTGTATATGTGTGTATGTTCAGGTAGGCCCCATTTTAGATCTCTGATCCTGTTATAAAGAACAAATCTTTGGGCAGGGGGAGAAACATACTTTTTTTTGTTTTTGTTTTTTTAACCCATAGGCTTCATTTAAGAAAAAAAGACCAAAAATCTTTATATACTGCCTCTGTGTTCTGGGGAGTCAGCAAAAAAAGATAATAAAAGGCAAAGCAAATAAATAGAAGGAAACAAGCTGAAGTGCTGAGAAACCTCTTTTCCCTAAGAGCTCATTGTGGTAATCCTCAAAGAAAATAGAACAGCACTTGATCTGATGAGAGGGAGAAAGGAGAAGCCAAATGAAAACTAAACAATTGATTTAATTCAATGAGAAGCAGGAGGCAGGAGAGATAAAAGTATCTGCTGCTATCAGGGCTGGGAAGGGAGGAGTTAGGGGACAAAGTGCCTTTGGTGTGACAAGATCCACTTTAGATGGAGACAGCAGGAAATCAAATTTTCCCTTTTCCATGTAGGTTCATAGCTCTGGAATCAGATTGTTCAATTTCTGCTTTAAGTCCAAGATGTCAGGGTATAAAAATCTTTCATGTTACTTTTTAAAATTTCACTAAGAGGTATCAGATTTTATCACTTTATTTGTGTAGTTCATTGAATTTTTTAAAATTAAAAATTTTAAAAAGCAATTTTGGACCCATGTTCTTGTGGGAGTGTCACAGGATCTCAGCCTCTTGTAATAATTTCTGACATTCTGTGTGCTGTGGCTCTCAGACACCCTAGTGTTGAGGAAGGAACACAAACCCTGGGCAAATGCTGACAAGGGAAGGGAGGGAAGGGAAGCGAGGGAAGGCCACCAAGTCACCACATGCCACTCTGGGAACGACCCACAGGGCACCAAGAGGCGGTCCCACCCAACTCTTTGTCCTTCAGAAGAGGGAACTGAAGAGGGAACTTACATGCAGGAAGGTGAAGGAACTGTCTGAAGAGGGTTAGGCAGAGTAAAAGGGCTAGGTTGAGCTCTCAAAGGTTCTAGAATGATCTGGCTTTTTCTAACTGGTCTTCCCACTTCCCACTCACCCTCCCCCCCATACATTCTGCAAACAGCAGCCAGAGCCATCTTCTTAAATAGGATTTAGTTAGTCACACTCCTTCTTTTAAACTCTTCAATAGCTTCCCAATGACAATAGAATAAATCCAAGTTCCTTACTATGATCTACAAGGAAGGTCAGAGGGGAACCAACCTGTGGCAGATATCATAGGTTGACTCACTTAGCACCCTCACCAACTTCCTTCTTTCTTGCCTTTCTCTTTTACTGAGACTGGAAGTTAAAAAACAATTTAACAGGCCTTCCTTACAGACCACTGATACAGTTCTAGCCTATGAAATGTAAGCAGAATTGTGCTTATAAGGTGGCCAGAGTTAGCTAATAAGAACACAGGACACTCAGTTAAATGTAAATTTCAGAAAAATAATGAATAATTTTTTCAGCACAAACATATTACATGGGGCATACTTATATTAAAAACATTATTTATCGCTTATCTGAAGCTCACATTTAACTGGACAGCCTATATTTTATCTGGCAAGCCCATGTTCTGGAAAATTTGGGGAAAACATTCCCTCTCTGCCTCTTTTTCTTCTTGCCTGGAATGTAGACTTGATGCCTGGAGGTGTGGCAGCTGTCTTGTGACTATGAAGTGACAAGAATAAGCACACAAAATGGAAAGGTAATGAGCATTGTCACTAATGGTGTTTTTGGACATTTGTACCATTGCCTGCCCAAGATCTTTATTTGGCTAAGCCGCTGTGGTGAGGGCTTCTGTTTTTACAGCTGATGCTCTGTGATCAGGGATCTTGTCTGTCTTGAGCCAGCTATCTAGTGCCTAACACGATGACAGGAACAGTACTCCTTCAACAAACATTTCCTAAATGGGCAAAGACATTACACTTCACAAAGACACGGGTAATTCACTGATTTCCTTGTATCTTATCTAAAATAGTGTCATTCTTATTTATGTTAGGAAGAACATTTCCCCCCTTGAACTGACTGGTGGCTACAGAAGGAGTATTATTTGCAACACAAAACAAATAATTTTTTAAATGCCTGGAAGTTTGGACAGTTAACGTGAGTGTTTTTCAAATAGTGGTTTGTAACCCTTTAGTGGGCCATGAAATCAACTTAGTGGGTCATGACCAGCATTAAATAAAAAGGATGAGAAGGAAGAAGAAAGGAAGAGGAAAAAAATGAAATTAAAAAATATCCATATTGTAATTTCCCCTTGGGAAATAATGGCTGCTGTCTATATATATACACACACACAAAGTCACACATGTTTCTGTGTCCTATGCTGTTATATAAAATATATTTCTTACTGTGGGTTGTGGTTAAAAATAATTGAAAGGCTCAAGATGAGTATTGTTCACATTTCAAATGTTCATACATGGAAAGTATACTGGGTGGGTCTGTTCCCTGAGCTACCTCTCATTAGGTGGGTGATTTGGGGAGAAGAAATCTATTTGGACAGAATTTTGTGATTTATAAAACTTGCCCACACAAACAATTCTATAACAACTCAGTGAAACAGATGCTTTCCCAGTCGTGGCTGTTCCTGCCATGGCAGCCATTAGCCACATGTGGCTACTGAGTACTTGAAAAGAGGTGATGAAACTTGAGAAACTGAATATTTCATTTTATTTAATTTTTAAAACTTTAAATTTAATTTAAAAATTAAATTTAGAAGCCAACACTTGATTTAGTCATTAGAAAAACATGTTTGGAACAACTTGGGCATGTGAATCTAACTGTTCAATCATAAATTTTATGAAATACAGATCCACTATTTAAAATGAAAATTTAGCCTCAAATAGACATGTACTGTAAATATAAAGCATATACTGGATTTCAGTGATTTAGTACTGAAAAAATACACAGTATTTTATGAATAGTTTTATATTGATAACATGTTGAAATGACAATATTGAATATACTGAGTTTATATATTATTAAAATTAAGTTCATCTCTTTCTTTTACTTTTTGTAATGCGGTTTCTGCAAATTCTAAAGTTACATTTTTGGCTCATATTATATTTCTACTCGGTAGCACTGCTCTGAGGATCAAGTGTCTTGCCCTAGGCCACTGGATGAGTCAAGTGCTTCAACCACCATTATGATCCAGATCATGTGACTCAAAATTCATGGCTCTTTTTGCTAAACTACAAGTAACATTTCTAACAGGCCTCATTGTTACCTCTAAAAACAGTGGGGACGATAGGACAATATTATTGTCCTGAACTTTAGAACAATAATAATATAATGATGATGAGGGCTAACATTTAATGTGTGCCTAAGTTATGACCAACCTAGATAGCATATTGAAAAGCAGAGACATTACATTGCCAGCAAAGGTCCGTCTAGTCCAGGCTATGGTTTTTCCATTGGTCATGTATGGATGTAAGAGTTGGACTGTGAAGAAGGCTGAGTGCCAAAGAATTGATGCTTTTGAACTGTGGTGTTGGAGAAGACTCTTGAGAGTCTCTTGGACTGCAAGGAGATCCAACCAGTCCATTCTGAAGGAGATCAGCCCTGGGATTTCTTTGGAAGGAATGATGCTAAAGCTGAAACTCCAGTACTTTGGCCACCTCATGTGAAGAGTTGACTCACTGGAAAAGATTCTGATGCTGGGAGGGATTGGGGGCAGCAGGAGAAGGGGATGACAGAGGATGACATGGCTGGATGGCATCACTGACTTGATGGACGTGACTCTGAGTGAACTCTGGGAGACGGTGATGGACAGGGAGGCCTGGTGTGCTGCGATTCATGGGGTTGCAAAGAGTCGGACACGACTGGGCGACTGAACTGAACTGGACTGAACATGTCCTGGGCGCTAGGTTAACATTTTACAAGGTTTACTGCATTTGATTTTACAACAGCTTCGTAAGGTAGGCATGTGATTATTATGCCCACTTTTTAGACGAGGAAACTAAGGTTTGGTGATACCAATTAATCTGCCTATCAGCTCAAGGTAGCGCAGTCTGAGGGGCCCAGAACCTAGGAGGTCCATACAAATGATTGAATACTAAATCCTTCCCCAAGATGATGGCCATCACAAAAGCATCTGGGCTCTGTGTGGGTAACAAGCAGCTGTATCTCCCAGAATCCTGTTAGATTAATTTCCTTTGGGAAATAATGTTTGCTGATCTTGCTGCTGATTCCAACACCATGCAGTAGAAATCTCTAAGTGCCACAGTCTTTGAATAGATAGATAAGGCTCAAGAAGGTGACTTTGTATCTGAAAAATTTTCAACCAGAAAATTGAAATATGGGCTTCATTACTATAGGTGCTTATTTAAAGATCTATTTGCAATTTAAAATTAAATTTAATAACAGCTTTCAAATATAGGGACAAATCATACTTTCCTCATGAAATTATTTTTATTTTTTTATAAACACTGTGCATACTCATTAAGTACAATTTAGGAAGAAAAAGTAAGACAAAACAATTTATCTATACCTCTACTATTCGAACTTTGTATTGTGTTTGTTTTGTTCTTCCATATGCCTGTGTGCTTAGTAGCTGAGTTGTGGCTGACTCTTTGAGATCCCATGGACTGCAGCCTGCCAGACTCCTCTATCCATGGCGATTCTCTAGGCAAGAATACTGGAGAGGGTTGCCATGCGCTCCTCCAGGGGATCCTCCCAACTCAGGGATCAAATTCAGGTCTCCCACATTGTGGGCAGATTCTTTACAGACTGAGTCACCAGGGAAGCCCCATATGCATAGAATTTTAAAAATTTATAGTTTCACTAAGTATACTTTTTCCCTTGCTCTTTCCTTTAACGTTAGGTTATAAGTATTTTCTATATGCTCTTATGTAGGCTTTCCAAACACATATATATATATATATACACACACACACTTGTATAATATTCCAATTCAGTGGACATAACATTTAAACTATTTTTTTTAGTTTAGAGAATTAGGTTGTTTCCAATTTTTTGTGATTACAGAAAAAGTTGTTCTCTTGCTCCCTTGAATAGTACAGTCTTTTTTGGAGGGTCAGTCCCCCAACATGTATCAAAAACTTTAAACTGTGCATATTCTTTGACCCAACAGTTCCTTTCTAGGAATTTGCTTTAAAAAAACAGTTATCCAAAAATACTTCTTTGCAAAGCTGCTTAGCACTATTTACGTGAGCAAATATTCAGAATTGGTAAATGTTGGACATAGGAGATTAGTTAAGTAATGTATGCTGTATTCATGTGATGAAGTACTTCATGAAAACACTACAAATACTGTCTTAAAACCAGATATATGATATATGTAGGGACTTCCCTGGTGGTCCAGTGGTTAAGACTCTCTGCTCCCAACAAAGGATACCTGTGTCTGATCTCTGGTCAGGGAACTAGATAACTACATGTCACAACTAAGAGTTTGCACGCCACAACTCAAGACCTCAGATCAGATCAGATCAGATCAGTCGCTCAGTTGTGTCCAACTCTTTGCGACCCCATGAATTGCAGCACACCAGGCCTCCCTGTCCATCACCGACTTCTGGAGTTCACTCAGACTCATATCCATCGAGTCAGTGATGCCATCCAGCCATCTCATCCTCTGTCGTCCCCTTCTCCTCCTGCCCCCAATCCATCCCAGCATCAGAGTCTTTTCCAATGAGTCAACTCTTCACATGAGGTGGCCAAAGTACTGGAGTTTCAGCTTTAGCATCATTCCTTCCAAAGAAATCCCAGGGCTGATCTCCTTCAGAATGGACTGGTTGGATCTCCTTGCAGTCCAAGGGACTCTCAGGAGTCTTCTCCAACACCACAGTTCAAAAGCATCAATTCTTCGGCGCTCAGCCTTCTTCACAGTCCAACTCTCACATGCATACATGACCACAGGAAAAACCAAGACCTCATATACCACAACTAAAAAGAGATTCTGTACACAACAACGAAGACCTGGCGCAGCCACATACATAAATAAATATGTTCATGTAAGTTAAAAAAGTGGGTATATGTATATGTGTAACTGATTCACTTTGCCAAATACCTGAAACTAAACAACTTTGTAAATCAACTATACTCCAATTAAAATTTAAAAACAAATAAGGAATAGATGGGGAAACAGTGGAAACAGTGTCAGACTTTATTTTTTGGGGCTCCAAAATCACTGCAGATGGTGACTGCAGCCATGAAATTAAAAGACGCTTACTCCTTGGAAGGAAAGTTATGACCAACCTAGATAGCATATTGAAAAGCAGAAACATTACTTTGCCAACAAAGGTCCATCTAGTCAAGGCTATTGCCTGGAGAATCCCAGGGACGGGGGAGCCTGGTGGGCTGCCGTCTAGGGGTCACACAGAGTCGGACACGACTGAAGCGACTTAGCAGCACCAGCAGCAGTCTAGGCTATGGTTTTTCCAGTGGTCACGTAGGCATGTGAGAGTTGGACTGTGAAACTCCAGTACTTTGGCCACCTCATTCGAAGAGTTGACTCATTGGAAAAGACTCTGATGCTGGGAGGGATTGGGGGCAGGAGGAAAAGGGGATGACAGAGGATGAGATGGCTGGATGGCATCACTGACTTGATGGACGTGAGTTTGAGTGAACTCCGGGAGATGGTGATGGACAGGGAGGCCTGGCGTGCTGCGATTCATGGGGTCGCAAAGAGTCGGACACGACTGACCGACTGAAGGATTGTTAAATACTACTACTACTGATAATGATAACTTTCCTTGATTGACTACCAGACATTGTGCTTATCCATATTTAGGATCTAATTTAATCCTCAACAACCCAATAGTTTGTTTTTTACAACCCAATTGTTGTTATTTACAACCCAATAGTACCAATAGTTTGGTACTATTATTATCATCGTCTTTGTACAGATACAAAATAAGTTTAGAGGGTTAGGTGACCTCTCAGGGCCAAAAAACTGGTAAGCAACAGAACTGAGACACAAACTTGTTATCTCCAGGGCTTGCACGATTAATCACCATGATATATTAATAACCAGGATGTTCACCGTCTATTGTTAGATGGAAAAAGCATTTGCAAAATAATGTTGATAGTATGACCTTGGTATTGTAAAACACATATAATAAATATATGTATATGGAAAAAGAAAATACTTGAGGATATTCTCCAAAAGATTAAATGGGTAGCTCTGGATGGTGGAATATTTTTCTTTATATTTTTTTGAATTTTCCAAAACATCTGCTACTTTTTTGGTATTTATTATTGCAATAAAATGTATACAACATCAAGTGTACTATTCTAACTATTTTAAGTGTACAAATCAGTGGCATTAAGTACATCACAGTGTTGTTATTAAACTGTCACAACCATACAATTTGAGAAGTCTTTCATCACCCAGTTATCCACTTCCTGCCCCTGGTAATCTTTATTCTACTTTCTGTCTATGTGGATTTGACTACTTTAGGTACCTCATATGAGTGCAATGATAGAGTTTTGTCTTTTTATGATGCTTATTCAGCATAACTTCTTCAAGAAATTCTTCAAGAAATTTAGCTAAATTTCTTATTTAGCATAATTTCTTCAATGTTGTACCACGGGTCAGAATTTAATTTCTTTTAAAGCTAAAATAATATTCCATTGTGTGCATATATATATATATATATATATACCACATTTTGTTTATCCATTCATCTGTTGCTGGACATTTGGGTTGTTGTAAATAATGTTGACTATTGTAAATCATGTTGCTATGAACATTGGTGTACGAGCATCTGTTTGAGTCCTTGCTTTCAATTCTTTTGGGGATATGCCTTGGAATGGAATTGCTGGGTCATATGGTAATTCCATATTTGTTGCTGCTGCTGCTGCTAAGTCGCTTCAGTCGTGTCAGACTCTGTGCGACCCCATAGACAGCAGCCCACCAGGCTCCCCCAAGAAACACCAATTTTGAGGAACTGCCAAACTGTTTACATTCCCATTGGCATTGTACAACAATGTCATTTCTCTACACTGTTAACCAAAATTCTTTTTTTACTTTTTTAAAAATAATAGCCACCTAATGGGTATGAAGTGGTATCCACTGTAGTTTTGATTTGCATTTCCCTAATGGCTAGTAATGTTGAGCATCTTTTTATGTGCTTATTGGTCATTTGTATATCTTCTTTGGAGGAATGTCTATTTAAGTCCTTTGCCCAGCTTGTAATTGGGTTGTTCGTTTTCATCTGTCACTTTTTAAATTAGAAAGTAAACTACAGTGACTTTTACGAAGGATTTAAAAAATGCACATCTAATTGGGTCTTTCCCTACTTCTATACCTTGTGTTGCCTCTGGATTGAGGTTCGTGCTGTCAAGGTATAGGTCAGCCAGGCTCCATCTGCAGCCTCCTGCTTCACATAGGATGCTGCAGCTGTTCCAAACTTCCTGCAGACATCAGGTCTCTTTGCCCATGCTCTACCTTTTGTAGAGACTGCCTTCCCTTCTTTTCTTCCTTCTCATTGCCCTTCTTTATCCAGCTACATCCTAATCACCCTTTAAGAGTCAGCTCAGGGTTATTTCTTCAAATAGTCCTTCCAAACCCTCCAGGCTAAGTGATGACCTTACTCCTGCTTTTGCCACACGTTGCGGATGCCTCTGCCATTCACCTTTTAATGATGGAGTGATGTGTGTCTGTCTCCCGCACAAGACACACTCACTCACTGAGAATAAGGGCAGGCCTTTGTCAGCGGCACACACCAACGCCTAGCTCACAGAAGGAGCTCAATGTTTACTTAACAGAATTGAACTCTTGGTTTTTATTAACTTATTGCTTGCTAACAAAACAAGCCTTTCTATTTTGTCCATCAGCAATGCATGGAGGTACCTGTTTCATTGCAGCCTTGTCAACAATGGGAATTATAATATTTGTTGTTTCAATTTGCATTTATTTAATTACTAGTGAGTCTGAATCTTTCCCCCATATGTTCTTTAATTAGTTGTCTCTCCTCTTTTGTGAACTGTCTGTTCATTTCTTTTGTTCAGTTATCTATAGGAAGTTTAGTATATGCCTCATTGATTTTGTAAAAACTCTTTAAAACAAGGCTATTAACCCTTTGTCTATTATATTTGCTAAAAGAAATTACTCCCATTTAGTCTTTGTCATTTAATTTTGTTTTTAATGTAAACAATTTGAGTCATTTTATGCTATCAAATCTTATATATGAAGTTTATCAATTTGCCTTTTTATATCAATAAACTTGAATGTTCTATAATGGCTTACCTTAGTATTAACTTCAATAATATTTGATAAGAATAATTACTATATTTAAAAGTATATCAATTGCTTTATGGGTATTGAATGGAATGTCTAAGTGTAATTATATCCAAGGAAATCATTAGGTGAAAACAAAGGAAACCTAAGTGAAGTCACTGAACTTATATTGTAAATTGAGCTTTAAGACTTCCTTAGCTATTGAGGTCAGGGAGGGAGAAAGGCTCTAAATTTCAAGTGAGATCTAAATTGCAAAAAAATAGTCAGACCTGGAGAAGAAGGTTTAGGAAAGGGCGAATCATCAGTCCCCAGAGGCCACTGTCCATGGGTAGCTTTCCTTTGGCCCAAGTCTTGGTCAGCACTGGCTTTTAAATTTGGATTAGTATCAATGCTTAAAAGTCAGGAAACATTAGTCACATTAATACCTGCATATCCAGCAGCTCTGAGGGAAAAAAGAAGGTCTAGCAAGAATGGGTCTGGTGTTTTGGTGGCAATAATTGACCAGGGTTGAATTTCTGACCCTCTCAGGGCTCTCAGGACACTCTTACTTCCCCATGATCCCCACCACTCTCTAGTGTCCCATCACTGAGGCATGATGGTGAGTGATCATTATCATCTTACTAAAATTATCTGACTAAAATTAGGGATACAAGAAATACAGCAGGGACACATTCTCCAAGGTCATAGTCATTGTTTAGGGACCTGAATGGAGGTGGGCCAGGGAGGGGCATAAGAAAGGCAGCCACTGTGATTTCATGGGTTCACTCTCCTTTAAATAAAAGTTGTGATCAAGAAGTCTTAGGTTTCCCTAGTAATTTTAGTGAGATAATGGCCCCAAAATGAGCCAAGAGCTCATTTTGCTCAATTACTTTGTCTACCAGGCTGCCACGGGATTTGAGTTTTAATTTATGACATCAGATCAGGCTCTGGAATCTGTGTGATAATCTCAATCATAGAGCTACAAGGATTAATTTTAAATCTAGTGCTTCTGTCCTGGAAACAGTCAATCTGAGTATTTGATCTGCCCATTTATACAAGTGGAACTTGCTGCTTGCTTCCCATCTCTACCCACCATTTCTCTCTCATCCTTGATCCCTTGGTTTGGACCTAATAAATATGATTTATTTTGACTTCAATTTAGACACTCTATAACTAAAGCCCAGCTAAAGAAGCAGATGGTTAAACGACACTCATTGTGAGAGTCTGAAGATGCAGCTGTATCTTACATCTTGTATCTTAAATCCTAATAGTCACAGGTGATGACGATAAGTAAATAAGGGCAGGCTCTCAATTTCTTTGGAATACAAGAATGCTTTGATTTTCAAAAATCAGAAGAAAAAAGACCAGTCAGTTATTTAGGAATAAAGAAAAAAAGGATAATTGTTAAATATTTATAAAAATTTTTTAGAAAAAATATTTGGTTATTGAAGAAATAATGGCTTTTCAGGCTGTTGAGGTGTAAGTTTGTACAGAAGGAAACTGCCTTAAGAGTCAGGCTAAAGGATCATGATGTAGGAGAAAGGGATTGGAATCCTGAGAAGCTGCACACCTATTGAGTGAAGAGATAGTCAAAGCTGGCCCCAAGGGAAACTTGGCATTAGAACTCTATACCTGCAATGGTCCAGGAGCTTACCTGGGAGAATACTGTAGCCTGGAGTGGTATTGCCCCAGCACTGGGAGCTCTGATCCCTGGGCCAAATCCTGGCTCTATTATAGGAGGTGTGATCTTAATGAAAACAGCCTCTCGAAGGCTTTGTAAAATAGGAACAGTGAGAGGACCCTCCCATAGTGTTGTGGTGAGACTTCTTGGAGGAAAATTATGTAAAAGCACTTAGCATCCTCTCTGGTCTTCACAAGGACTCAGGAAGTGTTCACTCTCATTATTACTTGCCTTCACAATCATTACTATCACCAACAAGACTGTTCTGAGCACTTACGTTGTCGTTGACAACTTTCAGTGATGAGGGATACAAGAAATGCAGCAGGGACACATTCTCCAAGGTCACAGTCATTGTTTAGGGACCTGAATGGAGGTGGGCCAGGGAGGGGCATAAGAAAGGCAGCCACTGTGATTTCATGGGTTCACTCTCCTTTAAATAAAAGTTGTGATCAAGAAGTCTCAAGTTTCCCTAGTAATTTTAGTGGGGCCTGTGAGAACTCTCCAGGTTTCATTTAAACCTGGAAATGACATCCAGCTTAGGGTTTTCTGATCAATATTCTACCTGCCCAGGTTTATACTGATGATATATTCTAGGTTTCTAGAAGGCTGTTGCTAGGCCTCCAGGGGCCTGAGTTAGCCTCCATTTGCAGTGTGTACACTTAGGTGGTTTAGCCTGTTACAAGTATCTCTCTTCCAGAAAACTTAAATTACAGTCCCAAATTTTTATTTCTTCCTTCTATTAATACTAACTAGTTAATTCAGAAATATCTTTACAAATGTTTCAGTTATATAATCTGACTCCAGTTTACAATATTTCATACAGCAATGTGGTGTATTCCACGGATAAGAACATTTATCATACAAATGTATAATAAAATCATATATACTTTGTTCTCTATGTACTTTGCATCTTAGACAATTAGATATTAACTGATTAATTCATGACTGGAAAAAAGCAAACACAACCTTTTTTAATGGAAAAAAGAAAAGAATAAGAGCACTAAGCATAACCCTGAAATTGAGACATATCCTCTAAATTCTGCTTGTAAGTAGCCTAGAGCAGATCATCAAATAGCCCATTTGGAAACACTAAGACATATTGAAAGTGCTTGGTTTTCAGGAACCAAATGATTGTGAGAAATGTGGGTATTTCCTGTCCAGCCAAGGATGCTGAGACTCTCTTAGGGAATGACTTTTGAAGTAATTCCAATCAGATCCTCAGGGCTCAGGGCTCAGAGCTCACTGGTCTCAGATCCTGGGGCACTCAGCAAGAGGCATGCTTCAGCAGGGAACTGGAAACAGGTAGTAGAAATAGGTCAGCAACCTTTACTTTAACCCTTTAACTAACAAATAATAAATAGCTGCTAGATAAAACTGACCAAGGGCCCCCAAATGAAAGCATTTCCCTTCATCTGAAACACGCACTGATAGGCTACAAAATAGACATTCAGTTCAGTTCAGTTCAGTTCAGTCGCTCAATCATGTCCGACTCTTTGCGACCCCATGAATCGCAGCACGCCAGACCTCCCTGTCCATCACCAGCTCCCGGAGTTCACTCAGACTCACGTCCATCGAGTCAGTGATGCCATCCAGCCATCTCATCGTCTGTTGTCCCCTTTTCCTCCTGCCCCCAATCCCTCCCAGCATCAGAGTCTTTTCCAATGAGTCAACTCTTCACATGAGGTGGCCAAAGTACTGGAGTTTCAGCTTTAGCATCATTCCTTCCAAAGAAATCCCAGGGCTGATCTCCTTTAGAATGGACTGGTTGGATCTCCTTGCAGTCCAAGGGACTCTCAAGAGCCTTCTCCAATACCACAGTTCAAAAGCATCAATTCTTCGGCGCTCAGCCTTCTTCACAGTCCAACTCTTACATCCATACATGACCACAGGAAAAACCATAGCCTTGACTAGACGGACCTTTGTTGGCAAAGTAATGTCTCTGCTTTTGAATATGCTATCTAGGTTGGTCATAACTTTTTTTCCAAGGAGTAAGCGTCTTTTAATCTCATGGCTGCAGTCACCATCTGCAGTGATTTTGGAGCCCCCAAAAATAAAGTCTGACACTGTTTCCAGATCTACTATATACTACATTAAATTGAGTGGGTTGTATATAGACTCTCCTTGTTATCAGGGAACATATAGGATAGATGAAATAAAAGCAAAACCAAAAATGCACAGGTAGGCCATGGGGGTGCCAAAGAGTTGTAATATAACTGATGCTGGGATTTTAGGATATGGGTTATATAGACATTTGCATATGTGCAGTCTTCTCTGTCCTCTCCTCCAAGCTGAATCAGGGAATCTGGGCTTTCATGCATGTGTTCTTTTGAAGTCCTGGAAAAGGGGTCCTCTGGGCTAAGAGTCCATAGTGCCTCTAAAGAGATGAAAGGCTGTCTCTTTCTTCCTCCCATGTCTGGCTAATGATATATGCACTGCATTCCTCATTTGAGTCCTTATGTTTCAGAAATCCTTCTGGTTGCTGGGAAAGACCGATGCCAACCAAATCTCATCTGAAAATTCTTCCTTCTTTCTGGTTTCTATAAATACTACACGATCACCTTTAATCAAGGGCCTATCTCTTCTTCATTTTCAAACATGTTGGTTTGTTTCTGGCACGTGTTATAATGCTTCAGGCATTCACAGAATCAGAGAACTTTGGACTCCTAGATTTGAAAAGCTTTTTTGACACACTTTTGTTCATCTCAGGATTAATCCTTGACTAAATGCTCTCAGTCTGCCTCTCTCAAGAGTCCTTATTACTCTTAAGTTTTGCCTATATAATGAAGGCCAAACTCCTTAGCCTGATTCAACATCATTTTTACACCTCTCTCCTCCCAGTTCTTAGGTTCACTCCGTGACCCAGCCTGCAATCCACAGAGCTGGTCATTGCTACCCTGGGCTATTCTCTTCCATAACATCGAGGCTTTTCACAGACCATCTTCTCTGTCTTTCCTCCTCTTCTGCACCTCGAAATCTCCTTCAAGGCCTATTCAAAGGTTGCCCTTCTGGTATGCCTTTTCCAACTTCCTCAAGCAAAGTCAGTCTTATTTTCCTCTCCTACAACCATAATTTTGTGTATAACATTTTCCAAAACTTAGTACCTTATTATCACTTGTGCCCACATTTCCAGGTAGCCTATATTCTCCCCAAGGGTATACATCACCATTCATTCATTCAGCATTCAACTATTCAATTTATCCATTTATTCTCCCCAGCATTCAATCCTAGTCCTGGCACATAGCAGATACCCACAAGTGACTCCTGAATTAAACTGACAGGGAATTTAGGTTTAGAAATGTGAAATAATTCACTAATTGCTATAATAGATCAAACTTGAAAAGTTTAAGAGGGTAGCCTATAATTTCCTGTTCATAAACACTAGCATAATCATATGCATAGGTGGCAAAGCTACTTCTCTGGTCAATACACATCCAGCATCTATACACTTTGAAAGGTTCTGACAAGTGTACCCAGATATGAAAGCAAAGAGAGTTCCTGAAAAGTTGGGTGGATGTTAGCTTAGCTGCCTTCAGGGTATGGATAGCCCCAGATCGAACTTCAACAGCCTTTCCAGAAATCTGTGTATTGAAGGGGGACCATCTGATGGTCTTGAGACCTTTGCTCTGTAAGTGGTTTTGAAGACTAAGAATTATATCCAGAGCTATTTGTTAGGAATTCAGAGAGCCAAGAGACCACACATGTTGGGATTTTGGATAACTGGGTCGAAGTGATGAAGTAAGTAGGAGAAGTAGTTTTTAACTCCTGCCAGAAGAGGCCCTAGCTAAACACTTGTCATCACTGACAAGTAATAGAGAGTTCCAGAATTATGATAGGATTTTTAATATGTTCAGCTTTCTAATCTTTGTTGTCTCTCCATATTCTTAATATTTGCCATCAACGCTTAATGAGGTTCTATATCTTCATTTAGGGGGATATACTTCTGTTAATTTATCACCTTCTGTCCCATGAGAAATGTATTTCAGCAAGCCATGGATAAATTATTGTAAAGCATATTTATTTAGTACAATATAATTATTGCAACATTCAGTAAAGGCAAATGATAAATCATGAAAGAAGAGAAATATGAGTGGAACTGCTGTGTATCAGTTTATGATGACCATATATGTGTGTGTTTAGAGATGTATGTACATTTGTGTGTGTGTTTGTGTGTGCTTTTCTGAGCTGGCTTTGGATTTGAATAGGATTTCTGTCCAGGCAGAGACACTTTTGATCTGTATTGTCCAATACAATAGCCCTAAGCTCCATGTGACTATCAAGCTTTTGGAATGTGTTTAGTCCAAACTGAATGTGTTATAACTATAAAATACTCAGCAGATTTTAAATACATTTTTTAAAATGTAAAATATCTCATTATTCGGAAAGCAGCTTTGAAGTTTCTTAAAATGTTAAACATAAGTTAACATGTATCTAGCAATTCTATGATGTACCTACCCAAGGTACATAATACCCAAGGTACATAACCCAAATTAGTCTACACAAAATTTGTATGTGAATGTTCACAGGATTTTATTCATATGTAATAGCCAAAGACTAGAAATGACTCAAATGTCCACTAACTGGTGAGTGGATAAACAAATTGTGGCATCATATCCTTACAATGGAATATTATTCAGCAATAAAAAGGAACAATCTACTGATACATGCTACAACATGACTGGATGTCAAAAACATTATGTTAAATGAAAGAAGATAAACCCAGAAGACACATATTTTACAACTACCTTTAAAGCTATAGAGATGGGAACTAGATTGGCAGTTGCCTGGGCTGGGGATGGGAACTGAGAATGACTTCAGATAGGCTGAATGATTTGGGGGAGATGATGGAACTGTTTTAAAATTAGACTGTGGTGATGGTTGCACAACTCTGTAAAATACTAAAAATCATTGAATCTTACACTTAAAATGAGAAAATACTGTAGTATATAAATTATAGGTAGATTCTTTCCCACTAGTGCCACCTGGGAAGCCCATATTATATGATATTTCCATGTAATTTTTAATGTAATAATTTTACATAATTTTCGTGTTGAAATTATAGTGTTTTGGATATACTGTGTTAAATTAATTTTATCTGTTCATTTTGACTTTTTTAACATGGCTACTAGAAAATTTCAAGTATCTATGTTGCTTGGACAGCACAACTTTAGAAGGTCCCATAATACCGACTAAGCACAGGTCCACAGGTCCTTACAATTTCAGAGAATGTGCTTGCCTTCCTTCTGGCTCGCAACAAGCCCCATATGGGAACAGGGTGCTTGTACCCTTCAACAGACTTTAAAATAAGGGGGAACTGCCTGGATTACTTAACAACAGCAGCAGCAGCAGCTGGATTACAGTTGTTTATGTGACTGACTATATAACAGCACCCTGGTGACTGGAAGAGGAGTGTTGGGCTGGGCATAGAAGATGTTGTGACCCTTTGCTGGTTGAGGTACAGGAGCTTAAGGGGAAACCACGTCCAGTGTCAGTGGAGCATCCATCATGTTTGAAAATGGATCATGTTCAAAAATCAGTTGGGGGACTGTAAACATGTACAGATGCCTGGGTTTCATTCCTAAATGTTTGGATTTAACTAGTCTTGGTAATGCTATTGGAAAGCTTTTCAAAGTGATTCTAGCATAGGCCAGAGTGAGAGTCACAGATTCCTGGCTTTGCTCAACAAGGATTTAATAATGGATTTAGAATTAAGAGAAAGAGGAGGAGAGGAAAGCAACAGACAAAAAGGAAGCACCGACTCCCACAGGCCATGTGAACCTTGCAATTCTCTGCCCATCTAGGAATATGCTGCCTGCAGCTTACAAGACAGCACCTGCGGTGTTGGACGAGATTTCATTGTGAGCTGCATCTGACTTAGCCCAAGCTCAAACCTGCTGTATTTTAACATCTACTTACATCTCCTATCCTGCCATCTGGACAGGACTAAGGAAGTCTATCCTCTCCCCACATGATGGTCTTTCCACTATTTGAAAACAATTATTAGCACCTCAATTTTTTGTCTTTTCTATACTATATACTCCCAGTTCTTTGATCAGACGTGGCCCCTTCTCCAGGCCTATAACCTTATCTAAGCACAAATTTGTCAATTTCCTCTTTAAAATGTAGAGACTCCAAATGCCCATCTTCCAGATGGTGTCTTCCCAGGGCTGTGTATGGAAGAACAGTTTCACTCCTTGATAAGGTCATTGCATCCTAGTAATGTGACCACCAGAAAGAGGAAAGCAAAGAAGGGGAAAAAAATGAGAGCTAGATTCCCGAAATGTTTCACCTGTACAGCGTTCACATTTGAGTACGGTACTTCACAAAATTTGCACTGGAGTAAATGTGGAGCCAATTTATGAGAATGGAGGGCTTATGGGCAGAGAAAAGATTGCTCTTTTTCCTAACTTATTTCTTAACTATTAACCTTCTAACAAGTGCTCCAGTGACCAAAGTTGGGGATCACTGGCAAAATGACAATACTCAGGAACGGGTTTAACAGATCTGAAAGGGCTGGTCTATCCTGGGTAGGGTACCTTCTATGCAGAGACTTGACTTGGTTCACAAAGATAAGAGCAAAGGCAAATTATATCCCCTGCCTGGACAAGCCTTTTTAATTCCATGCTGTTAATTGAAGCTGGTCCTTATAGGCTTTGTTCACAAAAACATAGCCTCCCAAAGAGCAGTGGCCATTTGACTTCTCTGTAATGTCATAGGGCCCAGAACATAGTAGAAGATATCTGCTGTTTAACAATTAATTACCCACATCTCTCTCCAAAAACAATTTATTTCAAATTCAATTTACTTATATTGAATATGCACTCTGTGCTAGATAGGTAGGGTGCCCTTACATATTTTTTTAATTATATAAATGCTTTCAATTGTTTGCAAGTGGGTAACCAGGATTGATGAATGAAAGGGAAACATTGACTATAGTCAATAAAGATCACTGGACGCCAGGGGGTTGGAGGGTTGGTGCTGGAGTTGAGAGAAGATTCAGGGAAGCACCAGAAAAACTCAGGAATACCTAGTCTTTGTGCATGACCTTGAGGCTACCTGTAGACTTAGGACGATTTTCAAAGCCTAACGCATCCCTGTCCACAGTGCCATTGCTTGCATGGACATAGACCACCCCCTCACCACAACTAGCGAAATGCTACAGACAGACATGGCAGAGCGCCGAATGGCACACCAGGGGGAGGCAGGACAATGGGTGATTTTGTGACATACAAACCAATAGTCTCTTTCTGATGAAGGGAGTTGCCTCCCTCATTGCTGAGGATAATCTAACTTCCTCTCAGGGGATACTCCTTCCGAACCCTGGAAACAGACTATTCCAACCTGGACTTTCAAAGGCCAGTATCATGTGGGTGACAGACATTGTCTCTTACCTATATTATCTTTTTAGCTATCAAAGTTGAAACAAAAACAAATCAACAGAGGCATTGTTGTGGTTCAGCCTTTAAGTCATGTCTGACTCTTTGCAACCCAATGGACTGCAGGATTCCAGACTCTTGTTTTTCACTATCTCCCAGTTTGCTCAAATTCATGTTCTTTGAGTCAGTGATACTATCTAACCAATAGAGGTGTAGACACTGGCAAATGCGTGTTCAAAGAGCACCTATTCCATGCCTGGCATGAAGGATCTCCACCACCACTTCCCACCCTAGTAAAGGGAAAGGCCACTGCTTCCTAGCTCTGTTGAGACAATGTGGCAAAATGCTCATCTCCTCCAAGATTTCCTGTGCTACCAAGGTCATCTGTGCAGATGCCTCACCCTGAGTTGCTCAGCCCAGTCTTCCATTTATTTTTTTCTTTCTCCACTTCCCGCCTAAGAGATAAATGATAATAATAAAAAGCACCCATATTTTCAGAGTCCTGGAATGGAAGAGCTCCGTTTGTCCACTGAGATCCTCACAAGTGGAGAGTCAGAGGCCTCAAGATGCTCTGCTCTGAGTCAGAGACAGGCTGAGCTATTCTTATTATCTCTGGGTTGTTGCTTTATTTTTTGGTGTGTTTGTGCTGCTATCACTTTGCTTTCCCATGGTTCTTCCAGGATTTGATCCAAGAGGACCCCTGGGCCTCATGCTTTATTACAGAGAGACCGGGGAAGGGGGTCCTGCCTGCTGAGGGCAAAGTGATTGAAAACTTCTACACAGGTTCACTTTCTCTTAAGGTTCTCACTATGGTATCTGCAAAATGTCCTCTGAGTTCTCCCCAGGAAAATAGAGATTAGATGTTATGCCTGTGATGTACATGGTAAGGAAACCTTAGAAAAAGACATAACAGCATCCAATTAATGGAACAAAACACACACCATAGTGAATTTCCCAGCAACCCTTCTGGGGGACAGGCAGCACCATGGTGGTCCAGATAACGGCACGCACGGACCATGCTGGGATCTGAGTCACTGCACAGTCTTCACCTTCTTTTCACAGGCCAGTGGTTCTCAAACTGGTCTGCCATAGGAATCACTCGGTGCCTTGAAATAACCCTGGTGTCTGTGTCTCACCCCTAAGATTGTGACTAACTGGTCTGGATGAGACCTGGGCTTTGACAATTTTTAAAAATTTCCAGGAAATTCTAATGTGCAGATAAATGTTGGAAGGACTAGGATGAATC
The DNA here is from genome assembly GCF_027580195.1 of Bos mutus. Taxonomy (NCBI): domain Eukaryota; kingdom Metazoa; phylum Chordata; class Mammalia; order Artiodactyla; family Bovidae; genus Bos; species Bos mutus. The sequence continues at coordinate 36,459,447 of NC_091627.1, forward strand.
AGTGGAAAGCACTGTTTCTAGAGGGGATCCAGGGGTTGCAGAGTTTGATAATTAGGTCAATTCCAAACTCTGAGTGAGTGAGCCTTGGCAATCTGCTGGGGACTTTAGGGCACCTCAGGTAAGGCAACCAGTTTCATTCTCACAGGTATAGGTAGAATCTCTACGAGACTGCTCTGCCTGGACAATGGACATGTGATGTGCCTTCAGAAGCAGTCTTCCTTGGGAAGAAGAAGAAGACTTTGTCTGTCTTCAGGTCCACCATTCACGGACCTTCCAGAGAGGCAGGACAGCTGACCCTCTCCCTGGGACCCAGACTTGCAGGCTATGTATAGCCAAGGGCATTCATCAGAATATCCTTTGGGGATAACCGTGCAGCCTACTGACCTGAGGCTGTTTTCTGAAGGAAGCAGAAAATCATCACCATCATCATGACAGCTTCCATTTACTGGTCACTTGCTCTATGCCAGGCATGGAGCATGAGAAGATGACTACACAACACAACTCTAGCTGACAAAGTGAATTCTGGGTCTGGTGCTATTGTGGCTTTGCATGGCAGAACGACTTAATATATTCTCATTTAATCCCTACATAAATCCCTCAGAGAGAAGATTATTAAACTCACTGATGAAACGTGAGGCAAAGAAGTTTCAAGTCTAAGAACAGAAAGACCCCAAATGGTGAAATGGAGATTGAAACCCAGGTTGGAGAAGGAAATGGCAAACCACTCCAATGTTCTTGCCTGGAGAATCCCAGAGATGACAGAGCCTGGTGGGCTACCGTCTATGGGGTCGCACAGAGTTGGACACGACTGAAGCAACTTAGCAGCAGCAGCAGCAGCTTCCTAATGGTGAGCATGAAGGGGACTAAAGTGCAGGAAGATAGATGGATAGATAGATAGAGATAAGGATATAGATAAATAGATAGATGTGGATAGACATCCCAGGATAGCAGAGCCTGGCAGGCTACAGTCCATGGGGTCACAAAGACTTGGACATGACTGAGTGAGTGAGCGTGCACACACACACATATACACACACAGATATCCCAGGATCCTGTTTGGCAAGCCTAAGAGAAACTTGCAGTTGGTGAGAGGGTAACAAGAGCAAAGGGAGGCAAAGAAAACCAATTGAGTGTTAGAAACCAGGCACCAAGCAAGCGATTATGGGAAAATAATATTTGCTGGCTACTGAATAAACAACAACAGAGCCTAAACAAATGAGAGGCACCCTGGAGATCTTCTCAGTCAGATTATTCAGAGGAGAATCCCCAAGGCAGTGGCCCAGCTCTCTTCATCGCCAGCAGCTACCTTTCCACGGGCTTAGCTTATCACATGGAAAAACAGGGCAGCCAGACAAAGGCAGCCGGCCTCTCCTCACCCAGTCCCTCCCCATCGCATAGCAGCAACTTCACAGCATCTTGCAAAATACAGAGGTTGTTATTCTAAACATAAACTCTCTTTTTCTCCTAGAAGGATTTTATTACCTTTTGCATATGAGTTCAGTACTTGGAGAGATTAAATTGGAGCCGTCAGAAAAAAAGAAGAGGAGGAAGAGGAAGGAGGGGAAAGGGGAGGTGAAGAGGAAGAAGAAAAGAGGAAGAGAAAAGAAAGAGAAGAATCTCTAGGCCTGTGTGGGAACCACTGCTGATACTCACAATTTTGTGTATCAGCACCAAATCAGGTTTTACTGAATTGAGGAACTTTTCCAGTATGGGTAGATACATAGGGTCTCCTGGAGCTACCCTTTATGGCAAGTTGAACCTGGCGGCCCCTGCTTGAGCTACAAGCTTGCAGGAAGGAATGACAGGTCAGGAAAACAGGCAAGACCCAGCCAGAGCCACCCTGCCTGAATCACTTTATGAGCCGTCCAATTTATCCAGGCCTGTTGGTGAGGCACCCACCATGGCTGAATTCTAATCAGTCATTAGGGTCCCAGAGATTTCAGTGTCCACATCATGCTTTGTCAGGACATCCTGGGTTTACACAGAACTCACTAGAGCATCAAGGAAGCACTACAAGCTTGTCTCATATTTAAGAAACCACTAATAATAGTAGAATTGACATGCTATCTTCCAATAAAAGAAATAGGGTGTCCTGGGTGTACTGACTCAAGTCCACATGGAAAGTTGATATTACCGTGGGGCAAGGCATCCTCAAAGCACTCACATGTTGTTAAGACTTTAAAACTTGTAAGCAGCCAAGGCAAGAATGTGGAGAAACAAGTTGTCACACACATTGCGGGTAGGAACGTAAACTGGTTGAAGGTTTTTGGTGGAAAATTTGGCAATAACCTTAAAATTCGGCAAAAACCTTAGCCTCAGCAATTCAAAACTTAGAATTTGTTTAATAGAAATGATATGGAGGTGAGTACAATTTAGTTTCCAGAATATGATTTACTGATAATACCAAGAAAAGAAAGAAACAGCCTAAAAAGGAGAACGGTTAAGTGAAGTAATTCAGGCATACAGTGGGAACTGGAGATAAGGTTGGAGGAGAACAGTTAATGACCTGGAAGATGATCATGACATATTTATACACGATAAAAAAAAGTCACAAAACAGAATTGTACTGAGATCTATAAACTATGTAACATAAATATATGAATAGAAAGAAAAAGAGACTGGGCAGACAGGCAACAAAATGTTAACTGTGGTCATCTTTAAGTCATACAGTTACAAGTAATTTTTCTGAATTTTTTAGGCTTTGTTTTCTCAAATTTTCACAATGAATATGTTAGCTATTCTCATCAAAATTAATAATAAAAGTTTTATTTTTTAATATGCAAGGAACTCTGGGTGGTGTTTTCTATAAACAAGTCTTAGTGAGGAGAGGCCTTTAAGTAAAGCCAGCTGCTCTGTGACCAAAGGCAACAGAGACTAGGTCATGTCATTTGGCTGTCTCAGTGCCCTTGGTATTCTCACACATTAAAAACTCACTAGATACTCAGTACAACCTGTCTGACAAATTGATTACCTATGGCTTAGATAACTGATTCCCTATTGATATAGTGGGATCATGTGACCAGGGCCCAGAAAATACTGGCCTTGCTAAGAGCCAACTGGCAGCCCCACTAACATAGTCCATCTTGGTTCATTCGCTTATAAACTCATGGGGACCAAGCTCATGTTCTCCACTCACCCAGCACCTGTCCTGAACCTGTACAAAATAGGTATTCAGGTGTCTTTCTGGAATCAACAAAGCTTTTATCTGCTCTCTGTTTGGGGCAGGAGTGACATTTCAAAGACTCTGATCCCAAAGGATGTCTACAGACAGAAATTTCACAATCCTATAATATCATCAACTTTTTGCTACACTTGAGTTCTGACAACTTTGCACGCCTTGTCCTCACTGAGAGTCACTGCACAATCTCCCTGAAACCAGTCACTCACTGTTCCCTAGGCAAGCCTTGCCAGGTTTCTACTTTGCGAGAGAAGTGGAAAAGATGAAGCAATTATCTGGAGGGTTCAGGTAAAATGTCAGCTTTCTTCTGAATCCTCTTTCTAGTCTAAATCTCATTCCATTTCTAAGAAAGCATTTTCCTGATTCATTCTGCTACATTTTCTCAATTCCTAGCTTAGTTTCAGAGAGAAGGCTCAGCCTATTAACGTTAAATACTAGACTTGGGGACGTGTGCACCTCGTGTCATCTCTTGGAGGAATATTTTACCATGAAAAATGGGCTTTAATAACAGAACGTTGAGAGAGATGACACAGAGATGATTTACCCAAGTATATATTATGACATATTAAACTGCAGACAGTTTGGGTGAGACCAAGTCTTAAATGAAACATCTAATATCTGCACCAGAACACAGCCCAAGAAACTGCAGAAAACAAAAACACGGAAACGTCCGTTATGTCCTCGGAGTGGCAGGGCCAAAGCCAAGCTTCCCCCCAGCCTTTCTGCAAAATGGCTCTGCCGTGAGTTTTTGCCTAGCTGCGGAGCACTGAACTGAAAAAGTGGTTAATTAATGAAAAACTTAAAATTCAGCAATGAAATTACCTTTCCCAGTGACTGACAAAAGCAGTATAAATAATTCTGTCTCTCCCACAGTTGATTGAACAGAGTGCCTTTCCTCTTTTGTCAAAGGCATAGAGACATTTTTTTTTTCCACAGCCACATGTTCATAGTGGCGACAAGTGTTAATGCTTAGGTTTAGCCAGGGAAATGAGAGGGGGCAGAGAAAATCAAATGAGAACCAGTTTCAGTCGGTGATTTTGAATGTGTGTGTGCTTTTCAGGGGCAGGTGACTCAAAGCGTAGGGCAGGCCTTTCAAGTCCAGGTTCCCAGTGGTGTCTGGGCACAGCAAAGCCGCTGGAACCTGGGTGCCAAGTGGTTCCCCCTTCCATCCCTTGCTCCACCTGCTCACTGATCCCACAGCCCCCGAAGTGAAGAAAGGGAAAATGCAGCTCAGTGCCTGCTCAGCAGAGACAGTAAAAATGGGAGAAAAGAACTAACTTGAATTTGGGAGAAAACCCTTCTTTCCTTCTGGGTCCTATTTTCTTGTTTGTAAAATTGGTATGTGTTGCCAGTGTGTTCTCAGTGGGACTGGGTGGGAAAAGCAATTGCTTGGCACTGGAGTGGTTGTGGGCAATAGCATTTCATCAACCGGACTCCTGTGTGCAGTCTGCAGGAGGGACTGACAGGGCATGCTCCAAAATTATGATACATCTCTCCACTTCTTGCCCTGGAGGAGAAAATGAGTCTTTCTTTTGAGACTATAACCTGGGCCTTCTGTAGAGGCCCTCTTTCCACCCAAGGAAGGAGGCTGGACTGGAGGAAGGAGACAAAAGACCCTACGGAGGGAGGCTTCCACCCACACAGCCACACTGGCAAACCCTCTGGATATTGACTTAATTTGCAACTGCATGTGGCTTAAACTACTTGAATTTCATCCAATGTACGAGGCTCCTCATCCTATCCCAGAGAATTCTGCATGTTTCCTCTCATTCACCCTTACAGTATGGGCTTGGAAATCCAAGAGCCTGGTTTTGTATAACTACAGCAGTGATGGCAACAGTGATTACCACCTACTGACCCCTTACCATTGTTATTTTAGGTCCTTACCCGGAATAAATCACTGAAGAGTGGTCCCATCTCTACCACTCCATAATTGCATTACACTTGTAATTGTAATTGTAATCACTGAGCCTTACTGATGGAGAAGGAAATGGAAGCCCACTCCAATATTCTTGCCCAGAGAATCCCATGGACAGAGGAATCTGGTGGGCTACAGTCCATGGGGTTGCAAAGAGTCAGATACGACTAAGTGACTAACACACACACAAGCCTTACTGAGCCTGAGTTCTTGTCTGTACAGTGAGATGGATACTAAAATGTGCTTTGTAGCAATCAGGGGTAATAGCAGAGGGGAAAACACAGGATGTCACTCATGCTCAGTAAATGTGACTTTCTTTCCTTTTTCTTCCCCTAAATGAGGTTGAGAGAGTGTCTCCTTTTACAGATGAGGACACGAAGGCAGTAAAAAAATTGATAGGGTTCCTTAGCCATTGCTCAAACAATCAGAGGGCGCAAAAGCACTCCTGGGGACAGTCTGGAATCCATCCTATGCCTGGGCCCTGTGTTAGGACTTAAGGGAACAACCTCTGCTGCTGCTGTTGCATCACTTCAGCCATGTTCGACTCTATGCGGCCCTGTGGACAGTAGCTCACCAGGCTCCCCGGTCCATGGGATTCTCCAGGCAAGAATACTGGAGTGGGTTGCCATTTTCCTCTCCAGGGGAACAATCTCAGAGGCTAAGAAATGATCCCAGCCCTGAAGGAGCCTCCTACCTAGTTGGGGAGTAGTCTACCACTGCTGAAACAATTAACAAATCTCTTTAACAAGAGCCTCTGGGAAAATAGCATATCTCTCATCCCCAAGGGAGGCTACTTAAGGTTATTTATCTTCATCGGACTCTCCAGGGCATGCTAAGAGCTGCACAATTAAACTCCTTACATCAAGGAAGCAACTATTAAAACCCAGGATTCTAATGGACTTCTAAAAAGAAAGAGAAGGTAAACACAACTAAGATTGATTCTCAAGATATTAGAGACACTAGACCTGAAAGGTGATTTAAGGAAAAGAGTTGTAAGGTGCATACGTTCAGTTCAGTTCAGTCACTCAGTGTCCGACTCTGCAACCCCATGGACTGCAGCACACCAGGCTTCCCTGTCCATCACCAACTCCTGGAGCTTGCTCAAACTCATGTCCATCGAGTCAGTGATGCCATATGTAGTTGTCTCTATATGTGTGTGTAAGTTGCTCAGTTGTGTCTGACTCTTTGCAAGACCATGGACTGTAGCCTCCCAGGCTTCTCTGTCCGTGAAATTCTCTAGGCAAGTATCCTGGAGTGGGTTGCCAAGCCCTTCTCCAGGGGATCTTCTGGACCCAGGGATTGAACCCAGGTCTCCCGCATTGAGGGCAGATTCTTTACGGTATGAGTTACCCAGGAAGACCCTCTCTGAATGTGAAATCAGCTTATTTGCAGGACTTTTCCTCTAAGGGAGAGAGTTTGCACAGGTAGGACTGAAGGTGCTCAAGAATGCGAAAATTCTGGGAGTGCTGTCTTGGAAGGGGGAAGCATTTGAACAGAAGAAAGTATGTGGGCCTGAGAAAGTGTTCTAGGTTGGAAGGGCCTACAGGGTCACAGCATCCAATCCAGACCACTGGGTCTCACACAGAGTTGGGAACAGTCTCATAAGGAGAGGGATCCAAGGCTGAGTCCTTGGAGGAAGTTCTTCCTCTTGTTAGGTAGGTAGAATAGGGAAAAGGAGTCCAAAATGGCGGTGGCTAAAAGACAAGTAAGGTCAAAGGAAGATCCGAGGACCAGAGTGAAGACTTCAGGCAGAACAAACAGCACTCCTGGCTAAGCCCAATTTGCATAAGGCAGGCCCAGGTGGAGGAAAAAACATATAAAAGGAGGAGCCAAAGTGCTTTCTCATGGACTCTCTCTTCCACGTGCCCCGACTCTCTCTCTCTCTTTCTCTCTCCCGTGTGTGTGCACTCTCTCTCTCTCTCTCCCTCCCCACGCACTCCTCCACTCTCTTCTCTTCAAGTCTTGGATTCTCCTGCTATCTTCTAAATAAAATGGAGCTGTAACACTGATTTGTCTAAGAGCTGTAGCACGGTTTGTCCAAGACCCGAGAGCTGTGACGCACCGAGGGCTTTAATGTCCGTTGCTCCAAATCTTTGTTGTGACGAGACAAAGAACCGAGGAACATACACTCGCGTGACACTCTAAACGTGATACTCTGAACGTGATGACTGCAGCTCCAGGGGAAGGATCCTTGGTGTTCTCTCTCTGAGTTTGCATTCTCTCCACAGTAAAGCTGGCTCCTCAGGAGTGATTTTTATGAGGACAGAGTTCCCTGGCCTGGGGCATCCTTATGTACAGAGCAGATGGCCAACATTTTAGCCAGTGGGGGTTCATCCACAAAGAAAAACTTTTATTTACTGGTTTCTGAGGGATGAATATAAAACTGTTCTTTCATCAGACTTTTAAACGAGAAACAGGAAACCTAAAAAAAAACTTTTCAAATAATTAAAACAAAATAATAAAATCTTCTGTTTCTGTTATGGATAATTGTGGAACAGAAAGGCGGGGATAGGGGTGGGGGGCCAAAGAGGGGAAAGAGACAGTTGGAGATAAAAACAGAAACAGAGGGCCACAGAAGGAGCCTACAGGCCCAGAGGGCATGGCGCAGCAGGGCATCACAGGCTTCCTTTCTCCACTCAGGGTGAAAGATGAAAATGAATACTCTGCAGAAGGACCAAGGAGTCCTAGGCTGAGCTACATACTCAGCGGTATCCAGAGACCCACAGTGGCTCAGTCATGCAAAGGGGGTGGTTGATAAATCAGGACACCTGCAAACATGAAGAATATCCAGCTGAAGAATGTGTCAGAGTGAGTGATAATAGGTTAAGAACCAATGTGAGGGAAATCACTTTATCCTCACTTTCTCTGGAGACAACCCTGAACTTTTCATCCTGCAAAACGGGTAGAATCACATCCCGTTTTAAAGAAAATCAGGTCTGTGTTAGAGTATCATTTCCAAATTTTGCTACTTTGCTTAGACTATCTCGGCTGACATCACAGAACTGACTGGGGTTTGCTCAGCCCTAGGTATAGATGGCAATTTCTTTTCTTGGAAGTTCTCCTGTGAGGCAGATTTGATAAGAGGTCTTGAGCCTTTGATGGAAAATTCAAGATTTTATACCGAACCATCCAGAGAGGTGGTTGGCCACCATTCAAATGAAAAATTTTAGACTAAAAAAATTTTAGGGTTAAACCCAAACTCCTCAACACCACACACAAGACCCTAAGGCACTGGGCACCCTCTCAGGGGGAGTCCTCACCCCCACTCCCCAGCACACATCTAACAGTGTGGCCATCCTGAAGGTCCGTTCACACCCCTGAGCCTTTGCACAGCTCTGGCACACCCCTCCCCACTTTGTCTTGCCAGACTAACCTACATTCTCCTTGGCACCTAGCCTGGGTCCCTATTATATCCTCATAACTACCTCTATTTCTTCTCCATAAGCACCTACCATCAATTTAATGAAATAATAGTTAATGTCTATGAACCCCTTGCAATTGTTGAGTTGTGGCTCAGACAGTAAAGAATCTGCCTGCAATGTGAGAGACCTGGGTTTGATCCCTGGGTCGGGAAGATCCCCTGGAGAAGGAAATGGCAGCCCACTCCAATATTCTTGCCTAGAGAATTCCTTGGACAGAGGAACTATCGGGCTGCAGTCTGTGAGGTTGCAAAGAGTCGGACACGACTGAGTGACTATACTTTCACTTTTCACTTAAATACAAAGGTCATGCCTGTCTTTATCTTGAGCTCCTACCCCAGTACCTCTCAACACTTGGTACTTGAATGTATGAATGAAGGTGTTTCTCTGCTATTTCCTCTGAGGAATGTCTCTGATCCACCTTGTTTCCCCACCTGTGGGAGGGGCCTCTTCCCTGCCTTCCCAGTGCAGTCTGTCCCCAAACCAAACACACAGCACTGTAGTTGTCTGGGTCTCTGCTGCTGCCGCTAAGTCGCTTCAGTCATGTCCAACTCTGTGCGACCCCAAAGACGGCAGCCCACCAGGCTCCACCATCCCTGGGATTCTCCAGGCAAGAACACTGGAGTGGGTTGCCATGTCTGGGTCTCTAGGGGCAAACATTCTGCAGTGTTCCTTTAAAGAACCAGGCCTCCAAGACAACACTGCCCCCCTCAGGCCCCGGCTACCCAGTTCTCTTCTGTTCTTTTTTTTTTTTTTTTTAAGTATTTTTTAAAGTATTTATTGAAGTATAGTTGATTTACAATATAATATTAGTTTCAGGTGTACAACATAGTGGTTTGCTATTTTTTTTACAGATTATATTCCACTAATAAAAGTTATTATAAGATAATGGCTGCAATTCCCTGTGTTATACAAGGTATTTTTGGTGCTTATTAATTTTATACATAGTAGTTTGTACCTCTTAATCTCATACCCCTAATTTGCCTCTCTCTCTTTGCCCTCTCCCCTTTGGTAACTACTAGTTGTTCTCTATACCTGTGAGTCTGTTTTAATCATCCTGTCTCTTGACCAGAGGGCAGCAATCTATGGCCTGAAGCCATATCCAGCCCAATATCTGTTTTGTACAGCCCATAGAAAAGGTAAGAATGCTTTTTATAGTTTGAAATGGTTGAGGGGGCAGGGAGAATATTTTATGACACATAAAAATTGTATAAAATTCAAATTTCATCGTCCATAAATAAAGTTTTGCTGGGACACTGTCTTGCCCCTTTACGCCTTGTCTGTGGACGCTTTCATGCCACAGTGACAGAGCTGAATGGTTGCAACAGAGAATGTACAGTCCCCAGAGCCAAAAGTGTCTACTTTGTGGCCCTTTATAGAAACAGCCAACTCCTAATCTAGACAGAGGTATAAAGCAAAAGCAGGATGAGGTCTCAGCTCTCATGGCTGGACTTAGAGGAAGGAGACAGGACACTGGCAAATAAAAAGTGAGAAATGCTATGGAGAACACTTTACAATGGTAAGGAGGATAAATTTGATGGGTAAGGGTGGGTTTGAGAAAAGACCTCCCTGGTGAGTTGGCATTTGAGCAGAGACCTGAGGGATATATAGGAGGAAGATCTGGATGTATGGGGGAGAGGATTTCGGACAGTGAGAAACTCGTGTCAAGGCCTCACGGGAGGAGAGTCTTTGGCCAGAACCTTCCATTTGGATACCTTCCCTGCAGCCACCCTTGACGCTGGTGCAGAGCCAGCAAGCACCTCTGTTTCTTATCTTGAGGGAGAGGAAGTGTGGTGCAGAGGTCACAGGACCTCAGCTGTGCTCAGGGATTCGCTCTTGGCATTCCATCTCCCTGAGCCGCCTCACCTTTAAAGCGGAGTGGACACCTCCACCCCTGCCCCATGTTGAATAAGATGAACATGAAGTCTCTTTCTAAATGGAAATGCGCATGAAGGGGTTAAGTATCCTTACCATGGACTTCTATTATACCTGCCTGCCTTTTTGGTGTTCCCTTCTTTTGATTGTAAGCCCCCCTGGGTTGGCTACCATTTATCTTGAATTTTCTGGGACAGCTTTGACTTCATGTGTGTGGTCCCACTGGCTCTATAAACTATTGAAATGTCCTAGAAAGTCACATATTTCAGCCTCCAAACTACATCTCCTGACTGCTTCTCACATGAAGTGCCTGCCCCTTTGCAGACCCTTGTTAATGAAGATTTGGTGCAAACAGCCTGACCTCTGGGCAGGAATAGGGCAAAGTTCCCTAGAATTGCTTTGAGGTCAGTGCTTCCACCATTGTTTTGGGGGGTGGGGGGCAGCGCTACACTCTTCTCTCAGGTACTGCTCAGGTGCTCAGGAGCTTCTTATGGGCCTGTGTTTTCTGCTCTGGGAAATGGGATGATGATACACAGGCTTACATACCCCCTTTCCTAAAAGGATGCCCGAGGGACGACAGTGAGCTGCTGCAGTGCCCTTTGATGGGAGATGCCGAGAGAAAAGGAGAATGCGTAAACCAGGTGTTACATTATTAATACCCGTTCTTTGACAACTTCAGAGAATCCAGGCGGGCACAACCAGGGGCATTTCAGCTGCAAATGCAATTCCATTTCCTACTGCAATTCTCCTCTGAGAGCCTCTCAAAATCAAATTCCAGTTCTCACTGTGAGAACTTTGTTTGTGATGCACTTCGATTCACAAAGTGGCCACTCTAGGTGAAAATTTTTATAGGACTGAATTTAGCCAAATTGATTGTGGTTCGTTATAAGAGTGAGCGGGGGAAAAATTCACGACAGGACACCAGCAATGCCAAAACAACTCTTGAGAAAACCACCCAAATGATAGCTTTTTGCTTCTTGCAAGATTCCATCGACACCGCCTTCCTCAGATGCTCATTTCACGGCAAGCAGTGAGTGTTTTAACTGTTTTGATCAGTGCTCATTCTTACTCCTCTAAGTGGTGGCTGAGGTGTGACACCAAATGACAGCCTCCCCACCCCCACTGCACCACTCCCAACAGACCAGTCTCCTAAAGAATCCTGGAGCTTTGTGACATTTTAATTTGCTGGAATGAGACAGGATGTAAGCAGGAAAGCTTGGGTCTGTGCATTTATCTTGCTTGGGAGAAATTAGTGCCGGCGCAAGAGCACACCCATTGTATACACCAATGAAAAAATACAATTCAATTTGTGTTGGCAGCTTTAGGAGAGCAGGGCAACCATTTGTTAAGTGCGGGGTAATTCAGTGCCTGTTTTGCAGAAAAGCGGCGCTGAATCCCCAAGTTGGCAATTTTGCCAGCAGATAAGTGAGTTCCCAGCCTTCTGGAAAGTTTCTGGGCAGAAGATTGCTCTTTTACAGTGCAGTGGCCCTGGAGTGGTGTTTCTGTCAGCCAAGTCTGCCTAACGCCAGGCTAGCCCAAAACGCAGGCAGAATGGAGTGCAGGGGGCTTCAGTGATGGCACGTTGATGTGCTCCTGAAAGGCACACCCTGAGAGCTACAGAGTGTCATGGGGGCGGCGAGGGTGTTTTTATTTGAGAATACCTTTTTTTCAGCCTCCCTGTTCAAGACTGCCTATATTTTCCTGCCCGTCTCACTCCTGAATAAAGGATCAGGAGCTGCAGGCAAGAGCCAGCAGTCGCTTCTTCTGTGAGAAGGTAGATGCACAGGGGTGTGGTTGCCTGATTCTCTAAAAGTACATTTCAGAGGAATTAACGAATTTCATTTCACATGAAATGAATGAAATGGAGAAATATGTTGTATTGATAAAAAGGGAGGATGGCCTATATATCCCCAAATAGTCAAGGTGTATTCAGAAATGGCCCAGTTCACAAGTGTGCTTTGTGCTAGGTTCACCTGGTCTTCAAGATCTCAGAAGCCAGGAGCAGAACTCCAACTCCCCCTGCCCTGCCTCCTCCAGGGCCATGGCTGCAGGTCCCGGTCTGGATAGAGCTCTTCATTACCCGCCCCCTCAGCTCCCCTGGGACTGCAGGCTACCCCTCAGCCCCCCTGGGACTGCAGGCTAGCTTGGCAGAACCCCCCTCTCAGTGCCAGTGCCAATGTGGTGAGGGAGGAGCTGGCGTTCTTCGCAGGTGCTCTGTCAGGTTTGCCTAGGAGGACCCAGCCCTTGAAACCTCCTGGTTCAGATCTCTTTTTGTGCACCCAGTGCCTTCAGGAGAGCAACCTGCTGATTGCAGATGCCCTAGGCAGTCCTTTCTCTAGTCCTCTGGAGAATTTCCAAGATACCTGTCAGCCCTCTCAACATTCCTCAGAGCCCAAGACTTCATACTCTTGGGTGAAGTGACATTGAAGTCATCAAACATACTCTGGTGTGTCTGGATTCAAATTTCGGTCCTGCTCTTTATTCTTTTTGAGTCATTATATCCCTCTGAGCCTCAGTCTCCTCACTTGAAAATAAAGATATCCACATCAGATGAGCTTAAAACAGATGACTGTTCATAGCAGTCTCTATATGCCCTGTGCTGGCACCCAGCAGTCACTGAATAACTTGCACTTCCTTTCCTGAGGTGTGAACAAAAGCAAGAAGGGACTTGGTGAGCAGTCCGGTGCTGGCAGTGCATCTAACTGCCTGACATAGATAACAACACATGGATAATATCATGGGTGCAGGGGCTGGGTGGCTAAGTCCACATAGAGGGACTTTGGGGCTGACATGGTGAAGAATTAGTAAAAGCAAAGAGAGGTGATGAGGGTCCTGTCTGAGGGGATGCTACAGCTTGTGATCCCTGCCCATCGTGGGACCACCGTTCTAGCACGTGCTGTCCACCCTCAGCTCTGCAAATACAGGAGCGTGTCTCACAACCTCCTTGTTTCCAGATGGCTTTGAACACTGATGCGAGAGCAGTGCATGGACTTGGTGAACCTCTGCCCCAGTTCTCATGGGAACTGGCAGGGGACAAGTCTTTCCCAGAAACCTAAACGGACAGCCTAATCCAGTTTTCAAGACACCTCAGGTCTTTGTTCTTGCAGGATAGGATCTTCAATCCTTGAAGTTATGCTGCTTCTGGGATCGGGGAAAAGCTGAGAGAGATGCACTGGGTACCAGGGAGGTAGGCAGGCCCAGGGCAGCAACCCCTGGCTGCATTGGGCTCTTTCGCCTGGTCAAGGAAAAGCAAGAGAGGATCTTGATCTGTAATAGCTCTGGGAGGGTCCATAGGGTATCGTGCCCTGTATTAATACCATCTCTGTTCAGACCCCTGAGTCCTGACCATTAATAAAATCATAAACTGCAGAAGCTGAAAGGGCCTTTGAGGCAGTTTATTCCAGTGATTTCTACCCATGCTCTGCAGAGCCCTGCGCTTCAGAAGGGATCTCAGGGTCTGCTGGGGTGTGTGGAGGGTAGAAAGAAGGCACATGTTTCTTCCCACCTTCGACCAGAACCACTCGACTCCATCTCTTTCTTAGTGCTTGGGGGTGTGGCCAATGAAGGGTTCACCTGGTATAAAAGGATTCCACTGCAGCAAAACAAAAACTGCCACGGAATCCCCAGGGATAGCTTATTCCATCTCCACATTTCACAGCAAAGGAGCCTGACTTCCCCAAGGCCCCCCAGCTGGTTAGTACAAATCCTGGCTAGTTAGTCAAGCTCTTCCCCTGGCCTGCCCTGCAAGCAATCTGAGTGCTCTCCAGACTGGTGATGCCAGGAGGTACAGTCATGGACAGCAGAATGTGGAAAGTGGAAGGAGTTCTGAGCAACATCGACAGGGAACTGCACAATCTGGAGGAAGCAGCAGCTATCTGCTGTGAGATACTATGGGGAGTTCTTGGTTTGCCAGGCCCTTTCTATAGCATCTGTAGGTAGCCCTGCTGAATGGGCCTGGGACTCTATGGGACATGGAGAAGCACCAGAGAGCCCAACACCCAGGGTTCTAGCCCTGCCTCTGTAGCCAATTTGCTGTGTGATCTTGGACAAGTACTTTTGTCTTTGAGTCTCCTCATCTACAGATGTATTATTTCTAATATCATTCCAGCTATAGAATTCTAGGCTCTCTCTGATCTTTAATGATGAGCTCATCCTTGTACCGATGTCTATATTTAAGATCAACTTGCAGTGAAAAATAAGTCTATTCCTCCGTTCTGTCCTCACAAGCTTTAGGTGTCTTAAAGATGCTCATGGCTTATTTAATCTGACCTTTAAAAAGGTGATATTCTGGTCCACATGGGGGTGACATGAGAGAAAATGCTCAGCCTAGCTCTGATGAGAACCTGTGTGGGTATCTGCACAGAAACTCCTGTGGCCTCCTGCACAGCCTCCTCCATGTCCTCAGTGCTCTTTGCTGAAATTTTGCCCTTTTCCTCTGTGCCCTGCAAATGGACTTAGTGTATGTGAGCCACCCCAAGGCTTGTCCAAGAGCACCTGCCACGTGCCAGACTTGAAAAACTGCATACATCCAACTAGTCAAACTATGAACCAGCTGCTCTGAGGCACGGGAGCGCCCCTGTGGAGCTCTTAGGACTGTGGAGACGGTGCACGTGGCAGACTGAAGGCAGTTCCGTGAGCTCTGGATACTGGGTCTTTAGAGGAAAGGTGAACAGACCCCTCAGCGAAGACTCCAGTCTTGACCAAGCAACGCACATGGATAAATGGCTCCTGAAGAAGGCATAATTCTAGGATTCAACAGCCCCAAGTTCTTCACCCACAAGAGCCCAGCCTCACTGTAGGAAAAATACTGATTCACTCTGCGGCTTCAGGATGGTATTAAATTACTTGTCCATTATTTTGTGATTTATGCTGGGATCAGTCTGAGAGGTCCCTGCATTGCTTTCTCCTCCTCACCCCACCCACCCCCATCTCAACCACTGCCTAAACATCCACAGAATTTATAACACTGGAACTGGCTCTGAGACCCAGCGATGTGGCATTTTTCTTTCTGAAGGGGTTTTTGCGACTGTGTGGGTTTTATGCATATATCCAGATGATTCTTATATTAAGCTGCAGGAAAAAAAATTCAATTTGTTTTTTATTGAAGTCCAACCGCTGCCCTGCCAGTCAAACCCATTTATCTCACTGAGCATGGATTGCTCATGTCAACCCATGATTACCGTGCACTACCTCAATAACAGCCTGCTGATTATCCCAACATCTGAAAAGCTGCCTTTTGTAAATTACATTGCAACTAATGAAGCCCAGATGTACTTGCTTCCGTGTCCTCTCTCGCCCTCCCTCTCTCTGTCACGCACAGTAGCCAAACCTCAAGGCCAGCACTGGCATCTGAAAGTCATTATAACCTAAGCCTGAGATTTTAGGCCCAGTCACAATGGAGGTCTCCTTTGCTGCGGCCACTTGAAATCAGGTTTACGTAACTCCCCTCTGATTCAATACGTCTTCTCCCAAAGTTAGACTGGGATTCAGACTAGAGCTCCATTATTATGGTCAATGCAGAAAATCCAGACACCAGGCAGCGCTTTAATTTAGGATAATAAGGAAGATGAACAACATGTGGTGCCGATCGTGTAGGTGCAAGGGCTGTGATTTTTAAATTACGCTAAACAGCTGTGGAGGGGAAAGTTGCCATCCATATGACAGTTTAGTTCAGCCTGAACAAAGACAGGCCCTGACGTGGTTCGGGGCTATTTATGCCGTCCTGCTGCCCAGTGGCAGCAAGTCAAAGCGCTCGCCCGCAGGCTCCGCAGTGGTCAGCTCTGTCAGGCTCTGCTGAGTGATGGCATAACGGCCTTTCTGTCTTAGTTTCCTCGTGTCTCAGGCAGAGAGAAACAAGTATCAAGGCCAGGACTCGGGGTGAATTAGTATTGGTGAACATATGGTGTCTCTTTCCCCAAGGTCGAGTTCTTCTCCACCGCTCTAAGTCCTTACCAAGAACTGCCTGGTGCAGAGCCTGTGTGTAACAACAGCTCAGAGGAAGGGCCTGCCCTAGTGGAACCCACCTGGAGTCCCAGAGCTAAGGGGACAGTTGCAAGGACCCCTTCACTGTGCCCACATCCCACCAGGCTCTGCTCAGCACTCCCTATGGTCAGAGCACTGGAGGAGGAGACAGGCAGAAGGTGATACATGGCTGATGGGTGTCTTGTGGTCTAAAGATTGCAGGTCAAGACCAGAGGTGGGAATCACCTGGACCAAGAGCCAGAACTCCAGGAAATGATGACCGTCAGAGATGAGTAGGGTAGTGTGGGTGAAGCAGGGACCCCAGCCCCTGGTTTCCTTAGTCAGGAGGAGTTTCCTTCTCTCTTTTTACTTCCTTTCAAATTAGAATAACTTTTGAGAAGATTGGCATTTGGCTCTAAGTTTTTGCCCAGTGATGGCTTAAATGCCCATCTTGCCTCATCTCCTCATCTCTTAAGCCAAGAGAAAGCAGAGTCAGGATAAGGGTAGTGTGGGCCTAGGTGAATATATGGGACCTCTGCAGAGTGGACTGCAAGGTAATGGTCATGGTGCAATTCTCTCTCCCCTGTCCCTGAGTGTAGACTCAAGCTGAACATTGACTCAATAAGCATTTATTAGGCTCTGTCTGTTTGCAAGGCCTGATCATTTGTTGTTTGCACTGCTTATACAGGAGAAGATCTGCATGGACAGAACCATATCTGGAGGAGAGAGATGGACAAGAGCCTAAGAGTGTTAGAAGCAACACACCATGCAGGTGAAGCCGAGGGGAATGGCCTTCTAGCTAAGGCAATCTTAAAGGCTCAAGGAGGAGGGAGATTTGACTAAAGCTTAGGAACTCCATCCCAAACCCTGAAAAAAATGGGAATCTCACTCACTTTCCTTCTATGTGTTTTTATTTTTTCTAAATGAAGAATGGATTTTTTTCCCCTCTGTATTTTAAATAACAAGGCCCAGAGAGGGAATTTGAAGCAGAAAGCTTATAGGCTCAGTCTCATAATTAGGACCTAAAATTGAGGCCTTGGGTTTGGGTAAGAGCCATGAACATTTCAGATTGTTCAGAAATCCCATCCTAGACATTCTCACCTGTCTTGTAACTGCCAGTTTTTCCAGGGCTAGAGAGTCTTACAAATTAAAGACACTGCAATGCCATCTCATTTTGTTAGTTCCTATGCTGATGCTCAAAAGAATGTTCACTTGCACAGTAATTCTAGGGAACAGGCTTCTCGAAAGTCTGACATCAAGATTCCCTTCCAAGAAGTGGTCACGTTTGTTTCATAGATACAACTAGAGAAATAGAGTACAAGAATGGATACAAAGAAGGACAGGCAGGCTGAATCAGAGAGAGGCAGATTTTTTTCCAACATCGTCTTCGCACAGAGAAAAGAATGAAAAGTCAGAATTCAAGGCCAGCACTCTTCTTAATCCAGAGAAATCGTTTTTTTCCACTACACTTTGCTTCCTGCTGTTATTTACATAATGTTATAATAAAATGAAACATTTGCATCATGCTTTACAATTTGTAAAACATTCCTAATCTCACTATCATTTGGTGATTCTTCCACCACCATTAGTCTCTATTTAGAGACAAAGAAATTAAGTCACACAGACATGGGGTGATCTGCTTAGGGCCACACCACTGGCCAACAGGAAACTCCACCTCCTGTCTCTCTAATTCAGGGAAGCTTCTCCCATGAAACCAAACATCCTGGCCCTCTGTAGATCTCCAGTCACAGCAGAGCCCTGAGCAGAGAATAGGTCTTGATTCTAATTCCAGTCTCTCTTGACCTCAGTTTCCTGATTTTTAACACCGAGATAAAAATGCTCCATCTGTTCTCTTCCTTTACCATGGCAAACCTGCTTCCTTCTGCCCTAAACAACAAACAAACAAACAAACCTTTCTTAGGTGCTATTCTCTGGTTTCTTCTGTGGCCATAAATTGAAGGACAGACTCCATGTGTACCAGCATGTGCCTTGCTTGCTGTCACTTGTCCCTTTTCCTACAGACACAACCACTTGATGAGCCAGATGAGCCCTCTATAGAAAACCTTGGAATGTTAACAGGGTGATAGCTGGCATATGCCTCTAGGGCATTGCACGGCCTCCAGTAGAAATCTCATTATCTGCCTAAATTTGTTTACTAAATAAATGAGACAACCTATTTATTTATCATGTAAATTTAATTAGAGGCCTGATGTATTTACTCTGTGTCTATCAGGGTCTCACCACCTTCTCTGCATTCTGGCCACTCTAGCCACAGCACGCAACGAGGAAAATGAGCTCTGTCTTTCCTGGATCTTGGCTCTGAAGCAGCAGGAAGAAGAGGACTAAAGACAAAGCCAAGATGTGATGAGTGAGTGGGGGCGGAAGCTCAAAAGACAGAGCTCATTTCCCCCTCCCCCAAACTTCCAAAGTCACCAAGTCACCAAATCTGAATGGGGTTTCTGTTGAGAATGAGTCTCTAGGAAGACTCCTGGAGTCAAATCCAGTAGGATTTAATGTAAGGTCATGGAGGTAGTAAATCCATAAGAAACCACATTTACAGTTACTCCATCTATATAGGGAGCTTCTGCTTTCATTATCTGTTAAATGTTGTTCCTCTACTTTTAAAAGCAATAAATGTTCCCTGGGGATTTTTCCAAAGCAAAATATGACAACTAATGGCTGGTTCATCAGGATCTCAACAGGGATTTTGCAAAGATATTAGTCAAATAAATTTGGGCAAACCTGAATTAAACAAAATCTGGTGTAGTACTCATGTACCGGGACTCTCAGAAAGGCACACAGAGTACACAGGTGTCTTTATATTCCTATGATCATGGAAATGATTCTTTTTCTTACAGAGAAATGTGATCATCAAGGATCTGCAGAAACCCATAAACATAGTATGTCTTTTCATCTGTTTGTCTTCTTCAATTTCTTTCATCCATGTCTTACACTTTTCCAAGTACAAGTCTTTTACCTCCTTGAGTGAGTAAGTGAAAGTTGCTCAGTTGTGTCCAACTCTTTGTGACTCCATGGACTAAACAACACATGGAATTCTCCAGGCCAGAATACTGGAGTTGGTAGTTGTCCCTTCTCCAGGGGATCTTCCCAACCCTGAGATCGAATCCAGGTCTCCCGCACTGCAGGTGGATTCTTAACCAGCTGAGCCACAAGGGAAGCCCAAGAATACTGGCATGGGAAGCCTATCCCTTCTCCAGGGGATCTTCCCAACCCAGGAATCGAACTGGGGTCTCCTGAATTGCAGGTGGATTCTTTACCAACTGAGCTGTCAGGGAAGCCCTTTATCTCCTTAGGTAAGTTTATTCCTAGGTATATTATTCTTTTCAATGTGCTTATAAATCAGATTGTTTCCTTAACTTCTCTCTCTGATAGTTCATCATCAGTGTATAGACATGCAACAGATTCCATATTAATTTCATATCCTGCAAATTTATTAAATTCTTTGATGACCTTTTGTTGGTTTTTTTGTGACATGTATAGGATTTTCTATGTATAGAAAATTCATGAGGTCATTGATGGCCTTTAGTAGTTTTTTGATGACATCTATGGGATTTTCTATGTTATCTGCCAACAGTGATAGTGTTAATTCTTCCTTCCAAATCTGGACTCTTTTTATTTCTTTATCTTGACTGATTGCTAGGACACCCAATACTATGTTAAATAAAAGTGGTGGGAGTAGGCATCCTTGTCTTATTTGTGACCTCAAAGAAAATGCTTTCACCTTTTCACCATTGAGGATGTTAGCTCTTGTCTTATCACATATTGTCTTCATTATGTTGAGGTATGTTCCCTTTAAGGCCACTTTGTTGAGAGTTTTTATCATAAACGGACGCTGCATTTTGTCAAACGCTTTTCCAGCATCTATTGTGATGATTATATGATTTTTTTCTTTAACTTGTTACTGAGGTGTACATTGATAGATTCTGAACCATCATTACATCCCTAGGATAAACCCCATTTGATCATGTTGTATGATCATTTTAATGAATTGTTGGATTCTGCTTGCTAATATTTTGTGGAGGATTTTTGCATCTATGTTCATCAATGATATTGGCCAGCAATTTTCTTTTCTTGGATATCTTTGTCTGGTTTTGGTAACTGGGTGATGCTGGCCACATAGAATGAGTTTGGAAGTATTCCTTCCTATATAAGTTTTTGGAATAATTTAAGAAAGATAGGTGTCAACTCTCTTCTAAATGTTTGAAAGAATTCATTTGTGAAACTATCTGGTCCTGGATTTTTGTTTGTTGGGAGGTTTTTTTGGTTTGTTTTTAAATTATGGATTAAATTTCATTACTGGTAATTGACCTGTTCACATTTTCTATTTCTTCCTGGTTTAGTCTTGGAAGATTGAACACTGAATTTGTCAGTTTCTTCTAGGTTTTCCATTATATTGGTATATATTAATAGTTGTTCTTAGTAATCTCTCATGATTCCTTATTCTTCTGTGATGTTGGTTTTAGCTTCTTCATTTTCAATTCTGATTTTACTACTGTGGACCCTCTCTCTTTTTTTCTTGAAGTATCTGGCTAAAGGTTTGTTAATTCTGTTTAGCTTTTCAAAGAACCAGCTTTGTTTCTTTGATCTTTCCTCCCCCCCCCCTTTTTTTTTGAGTCTTATTTTCATTTATTTCTGCTCTTATCTTGATGATTTCTTTCCTTTTACTAGCTGTGGGTTTTGTTTGTTCTTCTTTTTCTAGTTCTTTTAGGTTAAGGTTAGGAAGAATTACTATTGTTAAAATGATCATACTACCAAAAACAATATAGAAATGCAATGTAATCCTTATCAAAATACCAATGGTATTTTTCACAGAACTAGAACAAATAATTTAAAAATTATTTAAAGACAACAGACCTTGAACAGCCAAAACAATCTTAAGAAAAAAGAGCAGGGTTGGAGGTATCATGCTCCCTAACTCCAGACTACAAAGCTACAGTCATCAAAATAGTACAGTATGGGTACAAAAATGGACACACAGATCAATGGAACAGAATAGAATGGAACAGAACAGCCAGAAATAAACCCAGGCTTATATGGGTAATTAATCTACAACAAAGGAGGCAAAAATAGACAATGGAAAAAATAAGTGGTGCTAGGAAAATTGGACAGCTTACATGTAAAAGAATGAAACCAGAACATTTTCCCATACTATATACAACAATAAACTCAAGATGGATTAAAGATCTAAATGTTAAACTGGAAACCATAAAACTCTCAGAGGAGAACATAGGCAGAACACTCTGACATAAATTATAGCAATAATTTTTTTTTTTTTGGATATGTCTTCTAAGGCAAAGGAAACAAAACTAAAAATAAACAAATGAGACCCAATTAAACAAACCCTTTTGTACAGCAAAGGAAACTATCAACAAAACCAAAAGACAACTTACTGAATGGGAGAAAATATTTACAAATGATATGAATGATAAGGAATTAATTGCCAAAATATAGCTCATATAATTCAATGTCAAAACAGCTCATACAACTTGATTTCAAAAGAAATCAAACAACCCAATTAAAAAAGGGTAAGAAAATCTGAATAGACATTTCCCTGAAGATACACAGGTGGCAAATAGGCTCATGAAAAGATGCTCAACATCATTAATCATCAAAGAAATGCAAACCACAACCACAGAAAGGTATCACCTCACACCTATCAGAATGGCCATCATGAAAAAGACCACAAGTAACAAATGTTGGGGAGGACGTGGAGAAAAGGCAAACACTGTACAATGTTGGTGGGAATGTAAATTTCTGCAGCCACTGCTGCTGTATTATGGAAGTTCCTCATAAAACTAAAAATAGAACTACCATATGATCCATCCAGCAATTCCACTCCTGAGTATAATCTGAGGAAAATAAAAACACCAATTTGAAAAGATACATGTACCCACATGTTCATAGAAGCATTATTTATAATGTCCAAGATATGAAAGCAACCTAAGTGTCCATAAATAGATGAATGGATAAAGAAGATGTGGTAGATAGAGACAGATAGACAGAGAAATACTTCTGGTTGTTTGGTCACTAAATTGTGTCTGACTTTTTGCAACTTCATAGACTTTAGCATCTCAGGCTCCTCTGTCCTCCACTATCTCCTGGAGTTTGCTCAGATTCATGTCCACTGTGTCAGTGATGCTATCTAACCATCTTATCCTCTGCCACCCCTCTCACTTTGCGCCTTCAATCTTTCCCATCATTAGGGTCTTTATCAGCTCTTTGCATCAGGTGGCCAACTATTGGAGCTCCAGCTTTAGCAACATTCCTTCCAGTGAATATTGAGTGTTGATTTTCTTTAGGATTGACTGGTTTGATCTCCTTCCTGTCTAAGGGATTCTCAAGAGTCTTCTCCAGTACCACAATTTGAAAATATTAATTCTTTGGCTCTCACTCCAGTGTTCTTGCCTGGAGAATCCCAGGAATGGGGGAACCTGGTGGGCTGCCATTTATGGGGTCGCACAGGGTCCGACACGACTGAAGTGACTTAGCAGCAGCAGCAGTCTTCTTTATGGTATACCTCTCACATCTGTACGTGACTACTGGAAAAAAGATTTGACTATATGGACCTTTGTTGGCAAAGTGATATCTTTGCTCTTTAATATACTGTTTAGCATATACTTGAATACTACTCAGCCATAAAAAAGAATGAAATTTTGCCATTTGCAACAACACGGATGGATCTGGAGGGTATTATCCTTAGTGAAGTAAATCAGATAGAGAAAGACAAATACTGTATGCTATCACTTATATGTGGAATCTAAAAAATAAAACAAACTAATGAATATAACAAAAAACAAACAGATTCACAGACCTAGAGAACAAACTAGTGGATACCAGTGTGGGAAGGGAGTGGGTAAGGTACAAGATATGGGCAGGAGATTAAGAGATACAAACTACTAAGGATAAGATTAATAAGCTACAAGGGTATATTGTATATATTGTATATATATTGTATATATTGTATATATATTGTATATATATTGTATATATTGCAGAGGAATATAGCCAATATTTTATATAACTTAAATGGAGTATAATGTATAAAAACTTTGACTCACTATGGTGTACACCTGAAACTAATGTAATATTGTAAATCAACAGTCAGTCAGTCAGTCAGTTCAGTCGCTCGGTCGTGTCCAACTCTGCAACCCCATGAATCGCAGCACGCCAGGCCTCCCTGTCCATCACCAACTCCCAGACTTCACTCAAACTCATGTCCATCAAGTCAGTGATGCCATCCAGCCATCTTATTCTCTGTCATCCCCTCCTCCTCCTGCCCCCAATCCCTCCCAGCATCAGGGTCTTTTCCAATAAGTCAACTCTTCACATGAGGTGGCCAAAGTATTGGAGTTTCAGCTTTAGCATCAGTCCTTCCAATGAACACCCAGGACTGATCTCCTTTATAATGGACTGGTTGGAAGTCTGACACTGTTTCCACTGTTTCCCCATCTATTTGCCATGAAGTGATGGGACCAGATGCCATGATCTTCGTTTTCTGAATGTTGAGCTTTAAGCCAACTTTTTCACTCAAATCAACAGTACCCCAATTAAAAAAAAAGAACTTGCAAAACTCATTCTAGAATGGCTGGTTTAGGTCCTGGAGTCTACTCAGGGATTTAGCTAAATGATCAGAATCGCTTTTCTGATTTACATCTTGATATGGTGACATCAGCTTGTATTTAAAGGTTAATGTAAACAATGCTGCATAAAATGCACCTCTTTGGTTATTATTCAGATGATGTTGAGTGTTTTCATCTCTCTTTAAGAACCCATGTAAAACATTTCTCTCTGGTCATAGTTTCAGACTGGTAATTGGTTTGATTTTACTATAGACACACTGTGAACTTGTAATTAAAAGCATTTCATGTTTCACATGGGCTGCTAAAAGCCTACAGCCAAATCTGTGGTTTCCTCTACCAGTATATTATAATATATATGGCACGGTTTTTGTACTGGGGATATTCTAAGATACATGGTAACATTTTTATCCACATTCTCTCCTTCATCTTAATTTCTTATTTTTAATGTATTCTATCTAGCTCAATTATTCATATTTTTAAGACTTAAGTTCTTTTTGGAATAAGGCAAGGCATAAATGCATAATTAAAAATTTTTTAAAGCTCATTTTAAGTGATGATACAAAGAAAAAACATCAAGAAAATCAACTGTAATCCTAACATCTAGATAAAGTTCTGCACTGCTAATATTTTGATGTATTTTCTGTCAATCATTTTTACAAAATTAGAATCATATACTATATACAACTTTGTGTCTTGCTTTTTCCACTTATAGAATCATGAGCATTTTCTTATTACTTTAAATAGTCTCTCTATATTTAACATTTCCCTATTTGCAGGCATTTAGCACGTTTTCAGGGGGTTGTTTTGTTTTTTGATGTTATAAATAATACTGTGTTAAGATCTCTCTAGAATATATCTCTGTTCAAGTTTTAAATTATTATTTTAGGATAAATTCCTAAGAGAATTAGTAGTCTAAAGGATACAAAATGTTTTTTACTGATGTAGAGATGATTTAAAATATTATATTAGTTTGACATGTACAACATGGTGATTCAAAATTTTTATAGATTATACACCATTTGAAGTTATTATAAAATATTGGCTACATTCCCTGTGCTGTACAATAAATCCTGATAGCTTATTTATTTTATACATAATGATTTGAATCTGTTAATCTCTGATCCCTATCTTGCTCCTTCTCCTTTTCCCTCTTCCAGCTGGTAACCATTAGTTTGTCCTCTTTAAGAATATAAACATTTTTAATGTTTTTGATAAATATTATACAACTGCTTTCCAAAAATATTGCATCAGTCTGCATTCCTTCTAGCAGCATAGGAAACATGCCTATTTCATCCTGACTTCACTGGAATTATGTTATTATCATTAAAAAATGTTATTAATTTTATAGTTAAAAATAATTTCTTAATTTGTATTTTTTCATTGTTTAACATCCACTGCCATACAGTGTTAAAAATTTAATTTTCACTTTTGATTACTAGAATCTAAATCATCTTTCATCTCTTTATTAATCTTTTCCATGTGTTTTTCTTTGAATTGTTGCCCATATTTCTTTTCAGGGTATTAACACTTTTCATTTTTATTTACATGAGGCTTTTTACATATATCTAATACATCAACTATTTTCCAATGTGTTTTTGGAAAATATGCTTGTGTTTCCATTTTGTTTCTCATTTTTGACTGCCATTTTTTATTTCTTATGTAATTATCTCAACAGATCTGTTCAATTTAATTCTTACCTACATTTGAGGACAAGATAACTATCCACACATAGTTTTGTTAAGTTTTGAAAAGTGTTTTGCTCTTTTAAGTTTAACTAAATTTAGCTAAATTTTAGAATTTATTTTGGTATATTTTGGGCTTCTGTTGAAGACTCAAGCCCTGAGCCCATGGCAGTGCATCAGTCCTCTCTAAGATGCTCTCAGCTAGTGGTTTTGCTATCTAACCTGGCAAATAAGAACACTTTTAATGTTCATTTAAGCTGGCCTCCTTTTTTTTTTTTTTTTAATTTTATTTTATTTTTAAACTTTACATAATTGTATTAGTTTTGCCAAATATCAAAATGAATCCATCACAGGTATACATGTGCTCCCCATCCTGAACCCTCCTCCCTCCTCCCTCCCCATACCCTCCCTCTGGGTCGTCCCAGTGCACTAGCCCCAAGCATCCAGTATTGTGCATTGAACCTGGACTGGCATCTCGTTTCATACATGATATTTTACATGTTTCAATGCCATTCTCCCAAATCTTCCCACCCTCTCCCTCTCCCACAGAGTCCATAAGACTGTTCCATACATCAGTATCTCTTTTGCTGTCTCGTACACAGGGTTATTGTTATCATCTTTCTAAATTCCATATATATGCATTAGTATACTGTATTGGTGTTTTTCCTTCTGGCTTACTTCACTCTGTATGATAAGCTGGCCTCTTTGAAGAAAGTAATGCAGATAACAACTTATACACTGTGGTTAGAAGTGAATCAGGATGATCTCCCCCCACAAGCCATTGTCACATACAGTACATTTAGCATCCAGGGACAAAACCCAAATTTTCCCATTATACACATATTCCTTTTCTTTCTAGTAGGATACAGCAAACAAACGAAAACCAAAAACCAGGGAAATAAAATCCTTGAGACGGTTCCCAGAGTTAGGGGTGATTGTTTTCTGAGAATTTTAGCCAAGAGTTCCAGGTTCAACAGGACAAAATCCGGAATGAAGGAGCATTGGGGTGGGGGTGGGCACAGCCTTACCTGCTTGTGAGGGTGGGGCCTAAATCTGAGTCTTTGTATCTGAGTCTTCCTGCTTCTTAGTCCCCTTTTAGCCTGAGAGTTAGCTCTGTTCCTACAGTGGGCCTTTTTCCACTCTGAATTAGGAGTCATCCCAGTGCAACTGGCGGGAAGGCAATATAATTCCCTATATGTGGAAGCGGGATGGGATGCTCCCAAGTTTCAGACCCAGCCACAGACACCAAGTCCCTGGTCTCCTGTACAGCAGACCCGTGATCCCTGGCTGCTACTTGATGTGTTATATCTATCTTTCATAACAGGCTGAGGTTGTGGGCTTATTTCTATGCACAACTCAAAGCTCTTTTAAGTTTAACTAAATTTAGTTATTTTATTTCACAGTGAAATATAAAGTCCCAAGTGATATGGCCCTGAATTTTTCCGAGAGATCACTTCTCCTTCTGCCCCTACCAGAGTCAATCAGGTTTCCTTCTCCCCTGAGATGGATTAGTTGTAGGAACCAAAGGTCTCAGCACTTGAAAACCACTTCTTATTTCAGTTCAACCACAGGCTCCTGTGTCAGTTCTCTGGCCTGGGGCAAAGACTTAGCATTTTGCTTTTGGTTTTCTGGAAAAAGCCTAAGTGACAGCAGCTTCCTATTTCTTTCTTTAACTTCTTTCATTCCAGATTTCTCAAACAACTACAGGATGGGTGATAGCTATTAAGTTAATTTCAAAAATGAATAAAGATGAGAGACTGCATTTACGTTGTGTTCAATGTTCTCTTATGTACTAAAAAAAAAGAAGAAGAAAATAAGTAGCTTATCTCCCCAAAAGCAAGAATGTATAGAAATACTGAAATATTTCCTAAACAATGAGGGTGTGGGAGAGAGGAAAAAAGTAGGTAGGCAGAGTAAAGAGAAGTCAGCTGTCCCAGGCCCAGTCATACTCTACAATCCTGAACACAGATGCTTCTTCTAGTTCAGGAAGCCATAGAACAAATCCCTTAGAGTCTGGGTCACCAAAGCCTTCTGTCCCCACCCAAGACAAACTTACTCTAGAGAGTTTTTTCACACCAAGGATTTTAAGTAGGGTGCCCATGTGTCCCAGCTTTCCCAGGTCTGTCTCAGTTTACACCACTATTCCTTTCACTCTCTACTGTGGTCTGAATGTGTGCTGAAATTCTAATGCCCTGTGTAACGGAAGAAAAGTTATGACAAACCTAGACAGTGTATTAGAAAGCAGAGACAACCCTTTGAGTACAAAGGTCCTTCAAGTCAAAGCTATGGTTTTTCCAGGAGTCATGTATGGATCTGAGATTGAAAGTCACTCAGTTATAAGTGACTTTGCGACCCCATGGACTATATAGTCGATGGAATTCTCCAGGCCAGAATACTGGAGTGGGTGCCTTTCCCTTCTCCAGGGGATCTTCCCAACCCAGGGATTGAACCCAGGTTTCCTGCATTGCAGGCGGATTCTTCACCAACTGAGCTATCAGGGAAGCCCATGGATGTGAGAGTTGGATCATAAAGAAGGCTGAGCACTGAAGAATTGATGCTTTTGAACTGTGGTGCTGGAGAAGACTCTTGAGAGTCCCTTGGACAGCAAGGAAATCAAACCAGTCAATTCTAAAGGAAATCAACTCTGAATATTCACTGGAAGGACTATTGCTAAAGCTGAAGCTCCACTACACTGGTCACCTGATGCAAAGAACTGACTCATTGGAAAAGACCCTATTTCTGGGAAAGTTTGAAGGCAAGAGGAGAAGGGGGTGTGAGATGGTTGGATGGCATCACTGACTCAATGGATGTGAGTTTGAGCAAACTCAGGGAGATAGTGAAGGATGGGGAAGCCTGGTATGCTGCAGGTCATGGGGTCGCAAAGAGTTGGACATGACTCAGCAACTGAACAATAACAAATGGTATTAGGAAGTGACCCTTTGGGAGGTGCTTAAATCATAAGGGTGGAGCCCTCACCTGATATGCTGGGACCCTGATCTCAGACTGCCAGCCTCTAGAGCTGTGAGAAATAAATTTCTATTGTTTATAAGCTACCCAGTTTGTGGCATTTTGTTACAGCAGCCTGAACGGACTAAGGCACTCTCACAAAGGTCTTAGTTTGGACAATAAATTATATAGTTACCCTAATTATTTGTAGAGAAAGAGATTAAGTATGAATTAAACTCTCATTCTCTCTAGATTTGGGATTGAAGTAAGACAAGTCACACTCCGTTCCAGGAATTAGTGAACACTGTTCCAGGAGCTGGTGAACATTTTCTGTAAAGGGTTACATAGTAAATATTTTAGGCCTCATGGGCCAGACAGTTGCTATTACAGTTAACTCAACTTGGTTCTTGCAGGGAAAGTGGTCACAGACAACATGTAAACAAATGTGCCTGGCTGTGTTCCAATAAAACTTTATTTATGGACACAAACACCTCAATTTCATATAATTTTCCTGTTACAAAATATTTTTCTTCTTTTGAAGCATTTTTTTAACGTTTGAAATGTAAATGTCATTCTTAAATCCAGGGCCAGATTTGGCCTGCAGGTCACAGCCACCCCCTGTGCTCTTCTGTCACCTGTGCGAACATACTCGGGTACTGGTAGACAGACCCCTTGTTCTGCTCTGGGAAGGGCTCTGTTGGATCTGTTGTCTGTATACATTTATTATCATCACAGTCAACAATTACATTTATAGTCTGGACACACGATGAGGCTTGAGATCTTAAGAGGTGGAAAAATCTTATTATCTCTTCAGTTTTCAAACATGGAGTGGTGATAGGTGAAGTGTATCATAATTTGCTACCAGTAATAAACTACCAAAGCTTGCAAGTGATTAATGCCTACTCATAAATTAGAGCACATTTGACGTTTTCATTATAAGAGTGCTGTTCTCTCTCACTTCATCCTGATCTGCTCTTAGGGTACTAAGAGGGGTTCTGCCGAGGGGTTCTGCCGACACATGAATGACCAGGACCAACTGTCAGGGATGCTCCACAGCTGCATGATGAGTGAAGGTGGAAAACCTCTGACCTAGTCCAATCTCATTCTTTTTCAGATGGGTAAAGGTCTTCACAGCAGCCCTGCATAAGAAAGGGTCCAGGAAAAGATGTCATGGGCCTGAGTCTGCACACAGAGCAACTGAGGGGCAGAGACAAAGCAAAATGCTCAAGGTCACACAGCTGATGAGCAGCAGACCTGGAACTCTAATGTTGGTCTTTAGAGTCCTAAACTTTGTAGGCTTTGCTACAGCACACAGTTTTCAGTATCACAGGGGTCAGAGAAACCTCAAAAACAGTCTGCTGTCTTCAGGCTCTGACTGCAACAACAATATTCCAAAGCACTGGGTAATTCTACCCCTATTGTACAGAGTCTGGGCCTTCTCACCTCTGGCACTAACATGGAAAGTTCACTATTCCCATTTTATGCATAAGTAAACATTTTCAGCACATGACCTAGATCAAAAGAATCCAATTGATATTCAGAAAACTGGTATAAAGTACTTCTGCAAAGACAGAATTGGTGACCAAAGAGTGGTTATCTCTGTGCCAAGTGGAAGATCCTTGATAGAATGGAAAGTAAACAGTAAAGAGCCCTGTAGTAGGCTTGTCAAATCGCCAATCTGGAAGGACTTTGGGGTCACCATGTCAAACTCTCTATGTCCCAGGGCACAGGACATTATTAAACACATTAGGGAAGAGTCATTCCTGAAGGCCATCCAGCCAAAGACGATTTGTCGGCTTATCATCCAAAGGAGTCTTGTTAGCCAACCTGAGCCCACATCTACAGGGTAATAATGATCATGTGCATAATGATGACTAAGAGCACTCTAAGAAGGACACGCGCATCCTTAACCATGAAACCATTTAATTCTTCTAAACATAATGTTATGGGTAATTTTATTATGTTTTAATTCCTTGAAAATTGGTCACTAATTTGCATTGCATTGAACCATAAAGGCTGAGTGTCAAAGAATTGATGCTTTTGAATTGTGATGCTGGAGAAGACTCTTCAGAGACTGTTGGACAGCAAGGAAATCAAACCAGTCAATCCTAGAGGAAATCAACTCTGAATATTCATTGGAAGGACTAATGCTGAAGCTGAGGCGCCAATACTTTGGCCACCTGATGGGAAGAGCCGATTCATGGGAAAAGACCCTGATGCTGGGAAAGACTGAAGGCAGGAGGAGAAGGGGGCGACAGAGGATAAGATGGTTAAATAGCATCACTGATTCAACAGACATGAGTCTGAGCAAACTTCAGGAGATGGTGAAAGACAGGGAGCCTGGTGTGCTGCAGTTCTTGGTGTTGCAAAGAGTCGGACGTGACTTAGTGACTGAATAACAAGCAATTAGTCTACAGTGAAATACCCAAATCATGCATGGCTCCAGAGTTTGTTTTCAGCTGGTTACTTTTAAAGGCTGAATTTTCTACACCCAGGCTCATGTTCTTATTCAGCAGCCCCCATATTAAAACCAAATGGTCCAATGCCACCTAAACAATTTCCTTTACTAGGTCCTTTGAAGTTCTTCATTCTGACACTAAACGCTCCTCTCATTCCTTTTTGTCACTAGGGAGAAGTTCAAAGAGTTAAAGCTCCTCTTAAATGTGGGATCTCCAAGAATATCAGGCTCACCAAAGCATCCAGCCAGCCCCAGCCAGTATGGCAAACAAAGGGAAGCACAGAAAACAAGACAGAGGCACAGGCAGGAGGGCTGGACTTCGGCAAGTGGGCCTCTTCCACTGAACCACAACGCCATGAATGACTAATGCTGAAGGCTGGAGAGACAGGGGAGTATAAGACACCAGAGGAGCACAGGCAGAGGAGGGACTCGGCCAGAATTTAAAGAGATAGAAATAAACAGAGAGCACGAAAGCAACCCCTGGGAGACTGTGTTTTGGCTTTTTCTTCCTTACAGTCAGATGGAAAAGGGAGGCAGGGAAGGAAAGCAGCAGACAATAGGATACCTGGAAGAAGAGGAGGAAGGGGGCAGGAGAAGGGAGGAAAACAGGAAGGCTTTTTTAAAAAAAGGAATCAGTGCCCAGGACCTTAGGTATGTATATTACATTGTCTTCCCCTCGTTTTCAGTTATCAGAGCTAAAACAAACCTGTTGGGCTGCCACTAGCATTTTTCAGGGCCTGAACTCATTCTGGGTTTTAGTCTCTCCACTGTCCTTCTCACAGGTCCATCCTTGGCCTTTTGGCTTAAGATGTCTTTTTGCCTGTCTTTTTAAGATCACTTTTTACCTCAGGTACAAAGCCAAGGCTACCAACTTTTAAGGATTAGGAAACTGTCACTGGGGAACTGACCCCAAGAAAGCTCAGATGACAAATTCTCAGTTAAGGGCCTAAGGGAAAGGAATGAGAATGGGGAAGGGCCCAGGCCCCCCTGAGTCACTACAGCTGATGGCTCCTTGGGTGTTCAGAGGGATCTCAGAGCACCTTCTGCGCCCTCCAGGGCTCCTCCCATTTCCTTTTCCAGGAAATCTTCCCAACTCAGGGATTGAACCAGAGTCTCCTGCATTGGCAGGTAGATTCTTTACCACTAAGTCACCTGGGAAGCCCCTTCTTTTCCTTATACCCCTCCAAATCCCCAATTTCTGTATTATCACAGGCTCTTTTCCAGTCTTGGCCACATCACCCCATCTCTTTGCTGATCTGGGCACTGGCTGGTGAAACAGCATGTACCTTGGGGTCTAGTTTTCTGCTTCTTGCAGGTCAGGCCAGTAACGCTGCAAGCCTTCTCTGTTTCTTTAATCTGCTCTGTTTAAGCAGACAGCTAGGAGCTGGAAAGTGTTCCTGTTGGCTGAGCTCTCAGGGCTGTTCCCTGACATGAAGCTGGCAGAAGAAAGAAGCAGTGCAAGGGTATTTCATCTCTCCCTACACCCAGAGAGAAGGATCGCAGGAGGCCACGGCTTCCTTTTGCTCGCTTCCTGGCTAGGTTGAGTGTTGGGTGGAGCAGAAGAAAGGACCCTCATACCCAATCTCCTGGCAGTGGGTTGAATAGTGTTCCTCAGGTAGATGCGTCCTAGTTCTACAGTCCAGCACCTGTGAAGGTGCCCTTATTTGAATATAGGATTTTGCAGATGATTTTAGTTTTGATGGCATCTGAATCCAGTGATAGCCTCCTTACAAGAGACAGAAAAGGGAAATCTGAGACCCAGAGACATAGAAAGAAAGACGAGTGATGATGGAGGCAGAGATTAGAGTACTGATGTGAGCTAAACAACACCAGGAGCCACCAGAAGCTGGTAGAGACAAGGAAGGACTCTCCCCTAGAGACTTCAGAAGGCACCTGGCCCTACTGATGCCTTGATTTCAGACTTCTGGCCTACAGACCCGTAAGAGAATAATTCCTGTTGGACTGTAGCCTACCAGGCTTCTCCGTCCATGGGATTCTCTAGGCAAGAATACTGGAGTGGGTTGCCATTTCCTTCTCCAGGGGATCTTCCCAACCCAGGGATCAAACCCGGGTCTCCCGCATTGCAGGCAGATGCTTTATCTTCCCAACCCAGGGATCAAACCCGGGTCTCCCGCATTGCAGGCAGATGCTTTACCCTCTGAGCCACCAGGGAAGCCCCTCTTAAGCCACCTAGTGTGTGGTAATTTGCTATGGCGGCCCTTGGAAACTAATATATCTCCCTAGGTAAACTCTACCAAGAGTAGAATAATTTCTCTTGACACAAAAAGGATCAGATCAGATCAGATCAGTCGCTCAGTCGTGTCCGACTCTTTGCGACCCCATGAATCGCAGCACGCCAGGCCTCCCTGTCCATCACCAACTCCCGGAGTTCACTCAGACTCACGTCCATCGAGTCAGTGATGCCATCCAGCCAGCTCATCCTCTGTCGTCCCCTTCTCCTCCTGCCCCCAATCCCTCCCAGCATCAGAGTCTTTTCCAATGAGTCAACTCTTCACACGAGGTGGCCAAAGTACTGCAGTTTCAGCTTTAGCATCATTCCTTCCAAAGAAATCCCAGGGCTGATCTCCTTTAGAATGGACTGGTTGGATCTCCTTGCAGTCCCAGGGACTCTCAGGAGTCTTCTCCAAAACCACAGTTCAAAAGCATCAATTCTTTGGTGCTCAGCCTTCTTCATAGTCCAACTCTCACATCCATACATGACCACAGGATAAACCATAGCCTTGACTAGAAGAACCTCTGTTGGCAAAGTAATGTCTCTGCTTTTGAATATGCTATCTAGGTTGGTCATAACTTTCCTTCCAAGGAGTAAGCATCTTTTAATTTCATGACTGTAGTCACCATCTGCAGTGATTTTGGAGCCCCAAAAAATAAAGTCTGACACTGTTTCCACTGTTTCTCCATCTATTTCCCATGAGGTGATGGGACTGGATGCCATGATCTTCGACTTTCATCAAGAGGCTTTTTAGTTCCTCTTCACTTTCTGCCATAAGGGTGG
This sequence comes from Bos mutus, assembly GCF_027580195.1. Classification (NCBI taxonomy): domain Eukaryota; kingdom Metazoa; phylum Chordata; class Mammalia; order Artiodactyla; family Bovidae; genus Bos; species Bos mutus. The sequence goes on from NC_091627.1 coordinate 36,493,501, forward strand.
TGTCATCTGCATGTCTGAGGTTATTCATATTTCTCCCGGCAATCTTGAGTCCAGCTTGTGTTTCTTCCAGTCCAGCGTTTTGCATGATGTACTCTGCATAGAAGTTAAATAAGCAGGGTGACAATATACAGCCTTGACGAACTCCTTTACCTATTTGGAACCAGTCTGTTGTTCCATGTCCAGTTCTAACTGTTGCTTCCTGACCTGCATACAGATTTCTCAAGAGGCAGATCAGGTGGTCTGGTATTCCCATCTCTTTCAGAATTTTCCACAGTTTATTGTGATCCACACAGTCAAAGGCTTTGGCATAGTCAATAAAGCAGAAATAGATGTTTTTTTCTGGAACTCTCTTGCTTTTTCCATGATCCAGCGGATGTTGGCAACTTGATCTCTGGTTCCTCTGCCTTTTCTAAAACCAGCTTGAACATCAGGAAGTTCACGGTTCACATATTGCTGAAGCCTGGCTTGGAGAATTTTGAGCATGACTTTACTAGCGTGTGAGATGAGTGCAGTTGTGCAGTAGTTTGAGCATTCTTTGGCATTGCCTTTCTTTGGGATTGGAATGAACACTGACCTTTTCCAGTCCTGTGGCCACTGCTGAGTTTTCCAAATTTGCTGGCATATTGAGTGCAGCACTTTCACAGCATTATCTTTCAGGATTTGGAATAGCTCAACTGGAATTCTATCACCTCCACTAGCTTTGTTCGTAGTGATGCTTTCTAAGGCCCACATGACTTCACATTCCAGGATGTCTGGCTCTAGGTCAGTGATCACACCATCGTGATTATCTGGGTCATGAAGATCTTTTTTGTACAGTTCTTCTGTGTATTCTTGCCATCTCTTCTTAATATCTTCTGCTTCTGTTAGGTCCATACCATTTCTGTCCTTTATCGAGCCCATCTTTGCATGAAATGTTCCTTTGGTATCTCTGATTTTCTTGAAGAGATCTCTAGTCTTTCCCATTCTGTTGTTTTCCTCTATTTCTTTGCATTGATTGCTGAAGAAGGCTTTCTTATCTCTTCTTGCTATTCTTTAGAACTCTGCATTCAGATGTTTATATCTTTCCTTTTCTCCTTTGCTTTTCGCTTCTCTTCTTTTCACAGCTATTTATAAGGCCTCCCCAGACAGCCATTTTGCTTTTTTGTATTTCTTTTCCATGGGGATGGTCTTGATCCCTGTCTCCTGTACAATGTCATGAACCTCATTCCATAGCTCATCATGCACTCTATCTATCAGATCTAGGCCCTTAAATCTATTTCTCACTTCCACTGTATAATCATAAGGGATTTGATTTAGGTCATACCTGAATGGTCTAGTGGTTTTCCCTACTTTCTTCAATACAAGTCTGAATTTGGCAATAAGGAGTTCATGGTCTGAGCCACAGTCAGCTCCTGGTCTTGTTTTTGCTGACTGTATAGAGCTTCTCCATCTTTGGCTGCAGAGAATATAATCAGTCTGATTTCAGTGTTGACCATCTGGTGATGTCCATGTATAGAGTCTTCTCCGATAGTGGGTTACAAATTGGTTCTCACAAGTTGGGATGAATTAACTCACAGGTTATGCTACCCCTGTGCCTGGTTGGCATATACAGTGGAAGCTTTTACCCAAAGGTAATTTTGGTCTGTGAAGGGTCATTGGGTATTTGGTTAGAGTAAAACACAATGAGGGCATTATGAGGTCATGAAAATCCCAGAAAAGAAGATGGTTGGAGATGACTTCAAATAACTACAAGGGCTAAACTGATTGCCTAGAGACAGGAAGGGTCCCCTCCCTCAATCCCCGTACCCCCCCACCCCATCCCGGCCCCCATAGATTGGCAGAGCTCTCAGTCACATTTTCACATTCCAACTCCCCCTTGTCCTGGAGTGGAGAGTTGGAGACAGACTAGAATTTCTTATTCCAGGACACAGTCTCTCCCAAGACTGGGAGACCAGGCCCTTCCTCACCTAGATCACTGCCTATCACTGCCTTAGTGGCTCATCCTCCTTTCATTCTCCAAGCCTTACCTCCCACTCCAAAGCTGGCTTCCTTGGAAAGCATATACAAATCTAGGCGAGGTTCTTGAGTTTGGCTGAGCAGAAAATCACATTCACTTAGAGGGAACTCTGGGGCTGTGTGCAAAGCAAAGTCCACTTTGGAAGAAAACTAGACAGTCAACCAAGACACTCTTTAATTCATAGAAATGAAAGAAAGATGTTGTGATGCTTGTTGGTATGGGACAAACCAAGTGGTTAAATGCAGAAACCAAAAGTGTCAGAGAGTGTAGTTGAATACTCCTCTTTTTATTTCCTCTGATATACTATGTGACCATGGCAAAGCAGTACATTGTCTGGACAAGCTTCTCTATGGGAGACAGAGCAGTGAGCGAGCAACAGCTGATTGCTTAATTTTCAGGAATTTTGAGAAAATGTTGTTCAGCACAGCCATTATTAAAATTAAAGTATAAAACTTACAATTAAAATCAGTGCTTCTTGCTAGGGGGTGATTTTGTACCCCAGGAGACATTTGGCAATGTTTGGAGAGGTTTTGATTGTCACACTGAATAATGCTACTAGTCTCTCGTGGGTAGAGGCTAAGGGATGCTGCTAAACATCCTATAACCACAGGCCAGATCCCTAATAAAAAATTACCCAGCCCCAAATGTCAACAATATCAAGGGTGAGAAATCCTGAATTAAATCAATTAAATAAAAAACAGGTAAACAGCACATCAAATTCATCACTTCCTATTTACTAGTATCTCTCTTTTGAGGCGACAGATCTCTGCATGTATTGCATCTGCATGGTAGAAATACTTTATTATGGTGTGAACTGTGTATCTCTTCCCAACTCCACATTCAGTAAATCATGTCAGTACCTTCAAACTAGCCATGGTGGGTGGATTTACACCAAGGAAATAGGCAAACATTACCTATAAGGTCTCCCCTCGTTTTTGGAGATCCAGTTGTTAAGTATTCTACAGTACACCACTTCAGGTATATATAGGTATAGGGTACCTGAATTGTGGTGGGATCTTCTCCTTCATTTTTCACTTCTCTCAAAAGATCACAGTGAAATGGAGATCTCCGTTTTTCTAAACAAAAACTGGGAGGGGGTACAAAGGTGGCTAGAAAAATGAAGTCTCATATAAAAAGGCAAAAGAAAGAAATGGAAGAAATAAGGTGTTTACAAGAAACAATTGTTAATGGGAAGTAAGTCATGCATCTAAATCTATCTTTTTACACTATTAGAACATCTGGGTGAAAACTGAAAAATCAATCTTTCACCCAGATATCTTTTCTGAGTGATACCGGTAGACAAATACTTGAACATTCAGAGTCCATGAAGCATAATATCAAAATACTAGGAAATAGTAGGATGAGTTTCCACTTTTTTTCCTGCTGTTTAGATATGTGAAAGCAGTTTCACTTTTACTAAAGTAGAACTTGACTTCAGGATGACCCACACTAGAAACCAGCGAGGGCACTAGACAAATTTGCCTACGTGGCTCATGTAGAATTTGAGATTACTCTGCGTGGTAACAGACTTAAAGAGCCTCCCTCAATAAGAAAATGTGATGGGGTGATAGGGGAAGACAACAAGAAAAAAAACAAAACATTTTAAAGTAAAGGAAAATTTGTACGAATTTTAAAACCAAGTACATGAACGAAATAAGTCTGGTGAATAACGTGGTGGCTTTGAGAGCAAAGCCTGGGGGAAGTTTCTCTGAAGCTGAGAAAATTCTGAACTGGGCAGAGAGCCAGGAGAGCCCCGGACACTGACAGGTGTGAGCTGTGATCGAAGATGAGTTATCTTGCAGTCCAGGAGCTGGGAGTTGGCCAAACAGTGAGGGAATGGGGCTAGGACTGTGTTTGAGGAGGTGTGGGTAAAGGAGAATGTCCACTCAGATCCTGTGAACCCAGACAACTGACCCTACTCCTCGTTCTCCAAAAGGTGGAAGTAGGTGGAGAGCGCACCAGTTCCTGCTGGGCATCTCAGATGTTGGGTTACCAATGGGCAAGTCAGCTTCAGCTTGAGGGGCTACATGAAAAATTAGTTTCCTAGAAAAAAGACAGGAGGGACCATTACAAAATATAAAACAGGACATCTCCACTAGCTAGGGCTATGGGTAGCCCCTATTCTCTTCTTTCTACAGTTTTGTATTTCTAAAATGTTCTATCATAAACAGTGGCTAATTTATAACCAAAAAGAAAAAAGTTGGTTCTAAAAGGAGAAGGTGAACACAGTCAGTATATGTAAAAGTGTCTTTTTACATATGTCTTCCCAGTTTGTAGTATAATCCAAGATAGTCAGCCTGAAACAGCCCTGAACTGTCCTTGTTGCAATTTGGGTTTGTTTTCCCTAATTTCATGATCACTGTCTAACTAATGATACTTTGGCTATTTAGTAAAGACTCAGATTGACTTACATCTATCTGATTTTAATACCTCAAAGGCAGAGCAATTTAGACCAGTGATTCTCACACTTCTTTGCCCAGCTCCTCAATTTCAACTCTAATTCCCACTGTTTTCTAACTAGAATGAAAATATATTTGAATATTCACTTTATTTGAGTGAAGTGAAAAAGTGTATGAAAGTATTAGTTGCCAAGTCATGTCCGACTCTTTACAACTTCTGGACTGCAGGCCTCCAGGCTCCTCTGTCCATGGAATTCTCCAGGCAAGAATACTGGTTTTAGGTATAGTTTTATGTTCTGTGGACACAACAGTGAACAAAATAGGCAATGTTTCTGCCTCATATAGCAGTATATCTGGTGTGTATATTTCCTGTAAAATTCACTGGGATAGGATTATGGATTCCAGAAAGAGTTGGAAGGCCAAATCCTTTAATAATGTATCCCATTTCATAGTCATGAAAAATGAAGTCAAATGCATTCGTGACTTAGCTAGTTAATTGAAGAATTAAGAATAGATCCTCTGTATTTCTAGTTCAGTCCATCTTCTATTATACTTCAAAGATGATAAATACTAATAAAAACTAGACCTCATACCAAGGGTCTCATCTGTTAATAATTATCAGTGACTTCCTTAGCTTGATTTAATGACTGTTCTCAACTTTCATCCTACTGGTCTCTGCAATATTTGGCACTGGAATCATCTCTGGGGTGAACCTGAACTTTAGGTTTGAGTTTCAGCTACGAGTGTACAAATCAACCAATACAGAGTTGGCACTTACAACAAATGTTAGCTCTCCTCTCTTACTTCCAATAACACACTATTATTTTATTCTCACCTCTGATGTCACCAGTTGAACCTGTTTCTACCTCACCCTTTTGCTAGATTCTTCTTTCCTCAAGCCCCGCTAGAAGCTCTGTTCTGAGACCTATGCACTTCTTCCTATATTTCCACTGATGAGTTTAATCACCCTCTCTTTGAAAATGACTTTTAGATCCACAGCTTGAGTCTCAGTCTCCTGTATTCCCTGTGTCTTGTATTTTGTGTAGCCTGTAGGAATCCTGAGTATTTTGCTGTCAGCTTCATTCAACATGTGCCAGGGACTTCCCTCGTGGTCCAGTGGTTAAGAATCTGTCTTCCAATGCAGGGGATGCAGGTTCGATCCATGGTTGGGGAACTAAAATCCACATGCTGCAGGGTATCTAAGCCCATCCACAAGTAGAGAGAAGCCCACACACCACAATGAAAGATCTGCATGCTGCTACAAAGACCTGATGAAGCCAAAAACAAAAAAACAAACACATTTAAATGTCCCAAACAATTCATTATCTCTTTCTCCAAACCATCTTTTCTTTTCTAGGCAACATCTTTTTGTGTTTTAGGCAAAGGAAGAAATATATCTGAAGACTGAAAGAAGAGAGGAATGTGTATCTCTAAAGAAATGACAGAAATTCAGGGTGACTGGAAGATGGAGATGGGGAAGCGGAGCCTGGAAGGGATGATCAGGACCAGATTCTGAAATCCTGGAGCCACATTAAGGATTTATGAGTTGCTCATGAAACCTAGCGGGGACCTCTTAACAGTAAGAAGCTAGCTACTGACAAAAGAATCTTTGAGAAAACAGACTCCAGAAGAGTATTGGCATGGCAGCAAGGACTCTGGCCACCTGAGAATTTCCTTGGGCACACTAGGGCAGATCTGACTCCTAATAAGGAGCATCAAGAGCATGTATGGAGCTTCCCAGGGATATTTTTGGAGTGCATACTGACTACTGCATCCTGAATGAGGTCAGACCTCATAAAGTGGTCCATGAGGTCTTTCATTTTTTTGGTGAAAGCCAAAGGAGCCTGGAAAATCCCGTGGACGGAGCAGCCTGGTGGGCTGCGGTCCATGGGGTCTGGAAGAGTCGGACACGACCGAGCGACTTCACTTTCACTTCTCACTTTCATGCACTGGAGAAGAAATGGCAACCCACTCCGGTATTCTTGCCTGGAGAATCCCAGGGACAGGGGAGCCTGGTGGGCTGCCATCTATGGGGTCACACAGAGTCGGACACGACTGAAATGACTTAGCAGCAAAGGAGCCTTGCTGGTAAAGAACTTCTCCCCAGTGAGGACATTCCAGCCTGTGTCATTGGGTCTAGTTTGTATGTCTGTGGATCAGTAAGTCCCTATATGTCTCAGCACCTCCAGACTTCAAAGTAGACATGAAGATGTTACCCGCTCCAACACTGGGAGTAAGATAAAGTCAGTGAAATTCTTGAAGGCCACAGAAAAGTACCTGGTAAATATGAGACTATTAATAAAAAGTTAAATGAAGAAAATCTGAAGAAAAGAGACAGTCTTTTGGAAATCCAATCCTGACTGGCCGTGACAGAGGTAGTGGACAGCAAGCCTGGCCAACCTCACAAATCAGACTCTCCTTAAGTAGCTACTGTCAACAGGGTGGTGAGGGAGAGATTTAGTGCTCATCCTCAGACCATCACATCTGTTGTGCTTCAGAGCATGTGAAAGATGATAAATCATATAGGAATATGAATTGATGCTGCTAATTTGGTGCTGAGTCCCTTCCATTTGCCATGGAATCATCAGAAATACCTCAACAAAGCCAGGTGCCCTTTTCTTAAAATTACATAACCAATCAAACAATAAATTTATTAATTCCTAACATAAGAGTGACTCATACAGAGTTTTACATTAGGGAAAAAAAATCTGACAGCCAAGAGGTCTCACTGGTTCTAATGATCTAATGAGTAATTCTGTCCATTAAGGGAAGATGTGGCTTCCTGATTAACGTGGAACCTTAGCAGTGTTTTTAATAAAAGTTTTAATACATACTGCTGTTCAGCTGGTGTCATGTTTAATTAAAACCTTGAAAGCTCCTAGAGAGCTCTCTCTCCTCTTCACCAGATAAGGAGATGCAGAATGCCTCTGGGGGATAGGAAGAGGACAGGGCAGGTAGGGGACGCAGGGCTGAGGAGGGTGGAGAGGAGAGTGGCCAAGCAGTGTTCACATGAGGGCTCTGCTGGTGCCAAGGCCAGTTTCTGCCAAAGGAGGCTGGGTCAAATTTTATCAGCTCTCCTATCTCCTCACTGTAATGGAGGAAAAAAAAAAAAAACAGAGGACAGAGAGTACTCTTAAAAAACACACACTCGTGTGGTTTTTGTTTTGTTTTCTTCGTACTTGGACTAGTGTAATAGGACTCAGCACAGAAACCTAGGGGTGACACTAGGCAGTGCATGACCCTAAAACACATTGCTCTCATCCTAATACCTTTTATTAGGGACACCATGAACGTGCATGGCTTCATCGCTTCATGAAAAAAGGAAGGGAGGGACTTCCCTGGCAGTCCAGTGGTTAGGACGTCTCGGTTCCACTGCAGGCGGCATGGTTGAGATAACTGGTCAGTGAACTAAGATCCCACGTGCACAGTGTGGCCAAAAGAAATGAATTTTTAAAAATTGTTTTAAGTTTACAAAAGGAAGAGAGCTGCAAGAGATCTAGAAAGCAAAAGGCAGCTAGCTCTTGATTTAAAATTATATGATACTAAGTGAAAATAGTGCAGAATAAAAGTGATACATATGTATATATAGGCATAGTGTGCATATACATGTACTGATTCCAGTTATGGAATATATAATATACATGCACACTTACATACATTCAAAAAAAGCTAGAAGGAAATGCTCCCTATTGTTAAAAGTGATTAAAAGCCTTTGGTTGATACGAGTATCAATAAATTTTATTTTTTTATTTTATACATTTAAATATTCAATGAATAGTCTACAATGAGTATGAGTTGAAAATACTATAAACATATCATTTATATTATTCAAATAAGCATTGTTTCAAATTATAAGGCAACTTAAGCCATACCTCTGTTCTCAAAATACAGGAACAAAATACAGGAACACCTAAAACTACATGTAAAAGGACACATAGAAAATCACAGGCCAAAAAAAATCTCTACTTTAAAATAACAATGTCCAGGCACTTAAGTTGCATGGTGTGGAACACTGTAAAAAGATATAGCTGTGTCATCAACAGATAAGATACCCTCAGAGGTAACTTAAGAAACAGTGGCTGGCTTTAAAATGAGTAAAAAGAAAACCTGATAATAAAATTCACTTAAATATCTGACTCTGCAAAAAAAAATATTACACTCTGTCCTAGAGGAGGACTATGTAATTGAAAAGCCTATGGTGTAACAAGAACATCCTTAGTATAAGGGACAATCCCAAAAGTGATAAAATAAAAATGTGAGCTCTTAAGTACTTTTTAATGTTTCAAAGGCAATGGGGGACTGACTGCTAGGAATAGGATGGTGGCTCTTTCACTTGATAATATGTTTTTAAGCTGAAAAATCCCTTAGCAAGAGATGAGAAGTTGTCATTAAGGAAGCTGGAGGCTCAACCATCAGGTACCAAGGGGGCTTTTAGATTAAGCTGTTGAATCAGTCTGCTTTTGGGATATAAGAATGTGACCAGTGCTTTGTTGGCAGGAAAATGCAAGCTCCCAGGGATCTGCTGGGACCATAAAGGTAGTATTTGAACTTGTGCTTTCTGTTCAAGATGGGAAATTGAGCATAGTCTATACCTCATTTTTGCACACCAAACATAGGAAAAGATAGAACAATCTTTGAATAATCAGACTTAACTAACATGTATCTCACACTGAAATCCAAGAAAGAGACTTCTCACTAGACAAATAGTGATTCCTTAAACCTTGAAAGAGGTAAATAAAAAAGAGAATCCTTAACGGGCAATAGGGCCAATGCTTTCACCTACAATGAAGCCAAGACCACCCTCAGGTGTCTGGAAGTTGGGTCATGGTGCTCGCTGGTATTACAGAACTAAACTGTTCTGCATCCCTGCCATCAGCCAAAGGTTGGGGTTGGGGTGGTGTTGAGCTGTTCATCAATGTCAAGGTTAGGAAGTCTTCAGTCATACGAGACCAGAACTGAGAGCTGCCCTGCACCAGTGAGGATGGGCTTGGAACCACACCACCCATCCAGGAAGGGGTTAAACCAGTAACCAGCACAGGCCTGACCTGGAGCCATTTCCCTTCAAGCCTGGAGCTGAGACCCTGCAAGACTGTTTTCCTGGGGTATCACCTTAAAATACTCAAGAGGTGAAATCTCTGGTGGAAGACGAGTTCACAAACGAAAAATCCTTCAGCCTGTGTGGGAGAATAACACCTTGAAAGGGAGACAACAAACAGAAGAACTTATCTGAAGTGAATAGAGATACTAGAATACCCTGATGAGCTTTTGACTATCTTTAAGAAACTCAAAGAGATAAAGGAGGCAATAGCATTCGTGGAAAAGAATGTAAGATATGGAATAACAAGAGGGGGTTCCAAGAAAGAAAACCCTTAGAAATTTTGGAAATGAAGGCTGCAAGAAAAGAAATTAAATCATTGTTTATGTGGAAAATGAAATGTTGAGGCTAAAGACGTAGCTCCTGGTATCAGAAGAAAAGCAAAGAAGACAGAGATGAAGGAAGTAGACTCTCATATAGGCAGGGAAACCAGGAGAGATGTCCTGCTGAGACCATGGAGCTGCCTGGGCACAAGGCATTGCTTGTATGCTACGTTGGTGGCATGATGTGGTAGCCCTGAGAGCTCAGTGAATTTTGTGGGAGGTAGATGGTAGGAAGAGATGATTCAAAGGGAGGGGCTAGAGGCACTTTAACAGCGGGGCTAGTGAACAAACAATAAAATAGAAATTAGAGCACAGAGGCATGGTGCTGGGTTAGTGTGAGGTAGGAAGGAACTCAGGTCATATATTTGGAAATAGGCAGCTTAGCTTGGAGAACTAAGAAAGGGCTAAGTGTCTCCACTGAAGCTTACTGGCAAATTCCTTAACAGGCAAGCCCAGGGGACATCCATCTAGGTGGAAATGGAGAGGGTTGCTTGGGTCACTGACTATATTTGGTTAAAGGTTTCAAAATTGGATTTGTAACTTATTTATAATTCCTCAGAAATCACTCAGTTCTGGAGCTCAAATTTGCTGTAAAATCGTAAAAAATAACCAAAATTGCTTTTGCACATAGCTCTGCCTGTATGCAGAGAAATTTATTCTGTCTGATGCTTCTTCTACAAGTATTCAAACTAGCCAATTCAGAGCTTGGCAATGGCCTTTGTGAACAGTACAGAAATATCAGGGAAGACCAGAGAGGGGGAGCCTAGGGTTGAAACAAGCCCCCAGACTGGTTCTAAGTACTTTACGAATATTAATTTCATACTTAATCAAGATCTTGGGTACCAGTCATAGTTCCATCCTGATTCAATGACTCGATCCTGGTGTCTCAGCTTCCCCATGGGTCCCAGTAGATAATCGTAACTCCTCTACCTACTTAATGAGGGTATTTGGAATATCTATTGCAAGGATATAGGACTTCCCCAGTAACTCAGCTGGTAAAGAATCCACCTGCAATGCAGGAGACCCAAGTTCAATTCCTGGGTCAGGACAATCCCCTGAGAAGGGATAGGCTACCCACTTCAGTATTCTTAGGCTTCCATGGTAGCTCAGATGGTACAGAATCCACCTGTAATTCAGTAAACCTGGGTTTGATCCCTGGGTTGGGGAGATCCCCTGAAGAAGGAAATGAATGGCTACCCACCCCAGTATTCTGGCCTGGAGAATTCCATGGACTATACAGTCCATGAGGTCACAAAGAGTCGGACACAATTGAGCGATTTTCACTTTCACTTTGCAAGGATATAAATGAAAAGACTTTATTAACTGTGATGTAAAATCAGGGTAGTGACTTGGGGGGACATTCCCAGGGGAAGGAGGAATTATAACCCAAGGCCTAGATTATAGACTTCATTCTTCTCAATGGGAGCATCAAGAGTAACTGTAGATTTGTGTGATGGCTGTACAGGAGGGCAGAACAGAAAAATGGTGCTCCCTCAGCTTCTTTGAGTGTCCTGTAGAGTTAAGAGAGCCATGGGAAGAGATTACCAGAAGTAAAAAAAAACAAACAAACAAACAAAGGGGGCAGGAAAGTCATACGAATAAGCCTGAAGAACACGTCCAGGGGAGCAGTATTGGGTTCAGGTGACTCAGAATACAGTTTGGGCAGATTCCAACAAAAAGGGTCCAGAACCTCGCCGTTGCATTTGTGGCCTGGATGGCCTTCAGCAGACCCAGATGCAAAGCTTACCAAATCACCAGAGCCGAGGGGCAGATAGATGTTCTGATGGGAACAGTCTTAAGGTGACACAGAAGGAAGCTGGACAGGGCTGGCCAGAGGCCCTGATGTTGCCTCCTACGACACTTGAAGGTGTGAGGGGGCAGGAACTCAGCCTGCCTCAGCATTCTCTGGGGTGTGAGCCTCTCATAGTAGGATGCTTATTTACTGGGACGTTAAAGGCCTGCTACCTAGTTTATGTTGCCAATTGCCTGTGGTGCCACTGAAATGATAGCGATCTGAAACAACCGTGATATGAATCATATACTTTTGCTTTTTTCCTGATAGTGTGCAGACAAGATGCAGTTATCATTTTCCTGAAGAAAAGGGCTGGATTTTCCCCTGATTCTTGTTAGGGAGGGCTGGGATGGAAACTTCCACATTCAATTTGCCTGGGAGCAGCCAGACCTGGGTTCCCTCCTAGCTCAGGATCCAACACAGACAGGTCTGGAGAAAAAGACTCTTCTCACAGAATCACTGAGAGCCAGGCCTGGGGAGGACAGCAGTCACCAAGTCCAGTGGCCTTTCTTGGAACTCTATTTTTGAATGAACGGCTCTAAAGGGGCCTGGAGTCACCTGCCTGGACTCTTGATGTATAAAAGTACTTTATTTTTTGGTTTAAGTAAGGTTAAGCAATGTGCCCAGGACCGCATGACAAGGGATAGCAGTACTGAATTCAGAACTCAGGGTGCCTGACTCTCAGCTGGGGAGTCCCTGTTCTGCTTCATAATGTCACTGCCTCTCACCTGCCTCCCAGAGGAGGAAAAAGAGCAGCATGAAGAGGCCAGAACCTCTGTGAAAACACAGAATGACAGTAAGGAAGGTCCAAGAACTCCTTCTGTGTCACGTTCGGAGATGAGGTGGTTCCCTCACACTGTCCCCAACACACCAGGTACCACATTCTCTCTGAAAACTTCCTGGAGCATTTGCTTACCTAATAGGACTGCGAAGGATAAAACCCACCATTCAGTTTATCAGTCTGACCTTATAATTCTCCTCTTCCTGGAAGACTTCCTTTTTTAGCTACTCTTTCCTGGCTAGATATTACTCATCTTTAGGTCTCTGTTCTCATTTCATTTCCTGATTCACCAATTTAAATGATATTTCCCTGTTATAATTCCTAATTAACCCTTTATTTTCCTTCCTATGCAATTAGCAATTACATAAAAACTATTCAAATTATTTCTTCAATATCCATCTCTCCCATCAACAGTAAGTGGCACGAGGCCAGGACTGTGTCCATCATTGTAAGGTCAAGCACAGAGGCTGGCAAACTACAGCTTGGGGGCCAAATCTGGCTTGCCGCCTGTTTTTGTATGAACCAAGAGCTCAGAATACTTTTTACACTTTTAAATAGTTGGGGAAAATATCAAAAGAAGTGTATTTTGTGATGTGAAAATTATATGAACTTCAAATTTCAACGTGCATAAATAAAGCTTTATTGGAACACAGCTATTTTCCTTCATTTACGTATCAACTCTGGCTGCTTTCAAGTTACAATGGCAGAGCTGTAACATGAGAGTAGTTACAACAGTTACAACAGTGAAGAAAAGCAGAGAAAGGCCATGCTAAAGTTCAGACATGTGTCAGGGATTAAACTCAGACCTTTCAAACTCCTGCAGTGTTTCCACTTATTGGATTTCTCCAAACTGACAACAAGGACTGCAAAAACCATGGCCCAGAATCTACCCGGGCCTGCAGCAGGTTTTCTAGATATCCATGATAGGTAAATATCCCTGAGGACCTGGGATAAAAGGTGCTTTGTTAAAAGCCACTTTAAATACCTCCCTGAGAAAAGATACTTACAGGGATAAAAGCATTTCTGCTGAAAAGAGGTCTGATGTGTTCTGTTTATGTGGAAGTTGAGGTTTCTTTCCATTCTGTTACAAAATGCAACAACCCCAGGAGTTTTATGTTCTGATGCCACATCGCTCTGCTTTCAGATCTTGCTTTTGTTCCTGCTCACATTTCCGACACGGGAACAAAGCCACAGGCTTGTGCAAACAAATGTCCCTGGATTAGAGTGCCCTGCTCAAGCCAGTTATATTAAGATGGCAATACTGGTATTAATTTCAGTCTCTTGAAAGTCAATGAATCCTCCCTTCAATCACTGCTGTTGGAATATTCAGGCACATTTCATCCCAACTAACAAATATAGGTGATGTTTAAAGACAATGAAAATTGTTGGAAGAAGCTAGGCGGAAGAGAATAATCTACAGCCCAGAGGAAACCATGTTTGAATTGATAGCTTCAATCTCATAAACTCTCTGGATTGGAAGAGGTCTTAAAAGATTGTCTAGCTGTAAAAGACAAAATATTTATGTCTTCCTAAAATTCATGTTTTGCAGCCCTAAACTCCAAAGTGATGGTAAAGGTAGGGCCTTTGGGAGGTAATTAGTTTAGATGAGGTCATGAGAGTGAGGCCCCCATGATGGGATTAGTGTCCTTATGGAAGGAAAGTTATGGCCAACCTAGATAACATATTGAAAAGCAGAGATATTACTTTGCCAACAACAACCACGTCCATCTAGTCAAGGCTATGGTTTTTCCAGTGGTTATGTATGGATGTGAGAGTTGGACTGTGAAGAAAGCTGAGCACCGAAGAATTGATGTTTTTGAACTGTGGTGTTGGAGAAGACTCTTGAGAGTCCCTTGGACTGCAAGGAGATCCAGCCAGTCCATCCTAAAGGAGATCAGTCCTGGGTGTTCATTGGAAGGACTGATGATGAAGCTGAAGCTCCAATACTTTGGCCACCTCATGTGAAGAGTTGACTCACTGGAAAAGACTCTGATGCTGGGAGGGATTGGGGGCAGGAGGAGAAGGGGACAACAGAGGATGAGATGGCTGGATGGCATCACTGACTCGATGGACGTGAGTCTGAGTGAACTCCAGGAGTTGGTGATGGACAGGGAGGCCTGGTGTGCTGTGATTCATGGGGTCGCAAAGAGTCGGACACGACTGAGCAGCTGAACTGACTGAACTGAACTGAAGAAGAGGAAGTGAGACCAGAGTTTTCTCTTCAACATGTGATGCATCCGAGAGAGAAACTCTGCAAGACTATGCACCTGCAGGTCGGAAAGAGAGCTCTCACTCAGAGCTGGATCTGCCAGTACCTTGATCTTGGCTTCTCAGCCTCCAGACTGAGAGAAATAAATGTTTATTTTTAAAGCCTCCCAGTCTCAAGATGTTGTTATAGCAGCCCACAATGACTAAAAAGCCAGCCCATCCACGATCTGAATATTTTTTTTCTTTCTTTTTTCTTTTTTAACTTTACAATATTGTATTGGTTTTGCCATATATCAACATGAATCCGCCATAGGTATACACGTGTTCCCCATCCTGAACCCTCCTCCCTCCTCCCTCCCTGTACCATCCCTCTGGGTCGTCCCAGTGCACCAGCCCCAAGCATCCAGTATCGTGCATCGAACATCCATGATCTGAATATTGAGCGTCCTCTCCACCACTTCTGCTTGAATATGTATGTGATGCTACCTCCCACGCCTCTGCCAGAATCAAAATGGCAGATCATCAGTGGAAATTTGTGCCCTCTAAGTCTGACCTCATGTTCTTGGTTCATCCCTTGGATTACATTTCCCTTTCATGAATCAGCCCCACAACCATGCCCTGTGTCCCTACCTCTCACCCCCATTGCCACATACTCATAACTGTACCAGCTTTCTCTTTTCTAGGCCCAACAAGCTAATACTTCCTGATCATTCTTTATATGACATGGTTCCAAAATTTGTTTTTCCACTGAAGCTTTCAACTTTAGAAAATAAGCAGCCAATATGGTAGATGCTCACTTCATTTCCCTTCCCTGACTCCTTCCCAGGAGTGAGGAAATGAGCTGCAAGTAAGTCAAAGGCTTACTGGATAAGGTACAATGTGGATCATGAAGAGTTGCTCTCAATTTAGACCCAAAAGGTTGTCTAGTTAAAATGGCATAAAGAGTGGATTTTCCTGGTGTCAATCATGGAGAAAAGGGACAAGACCATCGGAAGGAAATGGGAATCCAAATGGGCCATTACAGGTTTTGGGCCCCTGTGCCAAACTTCAAAGAATTTAAGTGTATTTGAGAGTGCTTTTAAATATAAGGAAAAGAAACAACAGCCCTTGTCATGTAGAGGTAGCTAGAAACTGGGCATTCCTGTGGGCAGTTAGGAGAATGAGTTTACCTCTTGATGCAGATTATCTGGTTCAATGGTTGGCCTAATCTGACTTGTTGCTTATTTTTGTAAATAACAGAGTCACACCTATGATTTACCTATTAACTATGGTTGCTTTCGTGCTACAATAGCTGAGCCTAGTAGTTGTGACAGAGACTAAGGCTCATTGAGCCTAAAATATTTATTAGTCCTTACAGAAAAAGGGCTTTCCTGGTGACTCAGATGGTAAAGAATCTATGTGCAATGCAGGAGACCTGGGTTCGTTCCCTGGGTTCGGGACGATCTCCTGGAAAAGGGAATGGTGATCCATTCCAGTATTCTTGCCTGGAAAATCCCATGGACAGAGAGCCTAGTGGGCTATAGTCCATGAGATCACAAAGAGTTGGACATGACTGACTAGCAAAAAAAAAAAATACAGAAAAAGTCTGCCACCAGTGATACAGTTCCGTATTTCCAGTATTGAATGCCTCACCACATTAGTCTTGAGTGACTAATGTGGTGAGGCAACAAATCTGGGGGGTAATTCTTCACACCAGGTGCCCCTCTTGAAAATTCATGGTGTTACTAATTGAGTAAAGGCTTCCAGAAGCCCTGCAGCACACATGTCTGTTTAACTTTGTTTAACTCAGCACTCCTCAGACTCACTTGACCCTATCAACATTCCATTGCAGCATAGGAGCACACTCGCAAAATACCAATCTTGTTGCTTATTACTGTTCTTTGAATTGATTTTCTATTTTTTTCCCCAAGCCCAGGGATGCACCTTGCTTAGATTTTCCAGTCTAGTGACAGTTATGTTGATGAGATCTGAGGGAGGGCTGAGGTGTTTCCTTTAGGCCAGAGTGGTACAGTGAGTAGTGCCTCTCAGCCCGAGGAAGTGGCAACACTAGAAATTCGGGAGAACCCCCAGTGGCCTGCAGGAGTCCCCGTCCAATGCCATCATATTTTCCTTCTTTATTGGATTATTTCTATAAGCAAAGAACATAATTTTTTCATCTCAAAAAACAAACCAACCCTCTCTCGAATGCCATCCCTATGCCACTACACCCATGCCTCTGCTGACATTTGCATCAGAATTCCTCTAAAGCATTGTCTATATTCATCCCCTCCAATCCCCTCTTCTACTCTTTCTTGAATCCACTCTAGTGAGACTTTCTCCCCTACCATTCCCCTAACATGGCTCTTGTCAAGATCACCATGACTTCTGTGAGGCTAAACCCAAGGTCAAGGCTCAGTCACTGTACTCGTAATATTTGCAGTATTCTGTACAGATAATGCACAGAAGGCAATGGCACCCCACTCCAGTACTCTTGCCTGGAAAATCCCATGGACGGAAGAGCCTGGTAGGCTGCAGTCAATGGGGTCGCTCAGAGTCGGACACAACTGAGTGACTTCACTTTCATTTTTCACTTTCATGCTTTGGAGAAGGAAATGGCAAACCCACTCCAGTGTTCTTGCCTGGAGAATCCCAGGGACGGAGGAGCCTGGTGGGCTGCCATCTCAGGGGTTGCACAGAGTCGGACACGACTGAAGCCACTCAGCAGCAGCAGCAGCAGCAGCATACAGATAATGACTCTTCTCCCCAAACACTTCCTTCTCTAGGCTTCTGGGATCCTGCTCTCCTGTGGCTCTTCTTCTACCTCACTGGCCCCCCTTCTCAGCCATTCCCTGGGTCACTATAATCTCCCTGACCTCCAGATGCTGGAATTCCCCAAGGCTCCCACTAGAATGCCTCCATCCATCTACATGGTCTCTACATGAGCTCATCCTGTCTCATGGCTTTTGATGCCAATGACTCCCACATTTCTATCTCTATCCTCAGTTTGGAATGTCCGTTACCCCAAAATTTGCTTGGCTCACTTCATGTTTTTGCTAAAATACTACAGTATCCATACAGTGCTCTCTGACCACTCTATAAATATATGTATAAATAACACCCTCACCCCTCACTCCTGCCAGCCAGTGTTCCCTTAGCATACTTTTTTTTCTCCTCAGAACTTATCACTATCAGAAATATTTAGTTATTGGAACATAAGCTTTATGAATGCAGGTACTCTTTTGTTCTCCAAAAGAGTTAATACAAGGGCTTAGATCCCTGGAAGACACATAGTAGGCACATAGTAATGTTGTAGGATGAATGAATAGAGGTGTGAGTTGTCTATGTTGGGATTCTAGGAGTCAACATGATTTCATAGCTGGGGGAGCTAAGTTTAGGTCTTTTTTGCCTCAAATCACATAGCTGGCAAGTGGCAAAGCTGATATATGAATCCTGGTCATGTGCTTGGTGGGGGTAGACACAAGTCCCATTTGTGCTCTCATGGAGGTTTTCAGTGGTTTTCCAGTTTTTCAGAGCTGTTCAGTCTGACTTTGAACAGACAATGGCAACTCACCCCTTGACCTCTAAGCCAGGTTCTTTCCATTGGCTTCTTGTTACCACCATCAAAATGACCCTTTGAGACTAAGGTCTTTATTCTTAAACAGCCATTACTCCTTCTCAAGGTATAATCTTACAGGATTCTGAGGCATAAAATGAATTTTTACCTCACATTTAAGATAACTTTTTCATCTCTCTAAACTATGACTGTTATTAAGTGTTGAGTCTCATCTTATGTGGTTTGTGAGGAGTCCTTGTGTCTCCTGGCTTGTCTCTCATATTTGTACTTGTAGTTTTTAATGATCATTGGTTATCAAGGTGCATGGTTTTAATCTTGTTACCTTCACCAGAGTCTAGTCCAAAGTACTGTGATTTTGCCCTTCCCTTCGGAGAAGATTCTGCTATACGGTGGCAAGTGGGAAATGGCAGGGGCTCTGTGAGATCTTTAGCCCAAACTGGTGGCCCACACAAGAAAAATGTTAAGAATTATTGTTTCAAGGTCTTCATTCACTCATCTTTCCTTTCAAAGTGAATAACATCTTATAATTCAGAATCTTAGATCTGGATGGAATCTCAAATGTCATACTGTCCCAACAGTTAGCAACAATCAGTGATCCCTGAAACATCTGTGACATGAAGGGCACCTCTGCTTGAGCCGCTGTATCAACAAAATATTTTTACTCTCATACAACTTTCCTTAGGTTGAGTCAAAACCAGCCTCCCTAAAGCCTCCACACATTGGTCGTGGTCTTTGTCTTTAGACCTAGTTCCTATAAACCTCACTTTTTATTTTTTTGCCAGGTTTTCAATAGGCCTGTGAGCATAGAAAAATACATCCGACCCATTCGTGTTGAACCTAGATACCAATATAACTTTTTTGGCTATTAAAATAAATACAGGTTAATAAATCTTTCTATATACCCCCAGGCAGCAAGGGAGTTAAAAGTACTGCCATTACCATGGCGCGGATGGAGAAACCAAGGCATACGGATGGCAGATGACTCACTGTAGGCTCAGTGGACAGATGATTCAGGATTCAAGACTGCTTGTCCTTTGCTCTGACTCGGATTCCCTAATGCAGTACATACTCCAGAGAAAGCTATTATAATAACAACTCCAAGAACATTAGAATTCCTATTACTGAGAAAGATGTACTTTCATTTAAAGGGTTTCATTCTCCTTAGATGAGTTCTACTTTCTGCTTTCCCTTCATTCAAATTCCATGTTTATTATTTCCACTCCAGTGATGGCCTGCTAAAGCTAAAATTCCACTCACACGAGCCAGCAAACGCAACTCCAGGCAGCAGCAGACAGGGGCACTTGGTCTGTTGGAGACAATGGTTTCTCTCCAGTTTGGTCAGCAAGCCGGATTTAAACTGACAAGATCATAGCTCTACAAAAACAAGATTTATTAATTGTCCTGAGGAAGGAAAAGGTCACTGGGCAAATGGTACCTTGTATCTCATTTTTCAACTGGGGTCTGGGCATCAGTGTCAAATCATTTCTCTGTAACTAGATTCTGCCTCTCAACAATAATTAAAAAAATGACCCGATAAAATCATTCTGTAGGTCTGCTTGTGTATTTCGTTACTTGAATACATTTCACTTATACTGAAATCAGTCTGGAGTTGCTGACACTGGAGTTTCTTCAGGACCCCACTGAAAAATGTGTTTGAGGGACCATTTATTTCTTCTCCCAGACCCCTGCTGTAGTCCGTTTCTCAGGCTTCAGCTCCTAAGGAAGGATAGAAGCTTCCTTCACGTGATCTGGGTCACTAATAATGGCAGGGCATGGGAGGGGGCAGGCTGGGAGACTCTACCCATCAGACCAATTGCAATTCGCCTGACAGACTCCAGGGATGGCTGGGCTGCAGGGAATGGCAGCAAGAACACCACCATCACAGGTGCAGGCCTTGAGGGGCTGGAAGGTGTGCAACATTGTACAGGGAAAGGAAGTCACACAGGGTATTTATTTCTCTAGCTCTCCTGACTCTCTCAATGAGTCAGCTGAGGAGAGTTGTGGGCAAATACCCACGATGCCTTGCTTCCCTGGGCTGTGGAAGCACATTTTCAGATTCAACAAACATTTACTGAGTATATACTATGTGCCCATCCAAAAAAGGAAACATTCTCATAAATAGGACTTCATTTAATCCTCATTACAACCCTGTGAATGAGATGGGGTTGTAATGTCCTGGTCTGGGGGGTTTTGCCTGCTTGTTTGCTATTAAGTGATTTGATTAAATGGCTATGTCAGCCATCTTAAATCTTACTGGGAGGAAGGTTGGATAAATAAATGAACAAACAGCTGACAGACACATAAGTTCTCCTCTACAAAATGAATCCTTACCAGAGCAGACCCAGGCAGGATGACTTGCCCAAGATCACATGACCTGGAAGTGGCAGAGTTGGGACCTGACACCAGGGCAGGCACCGGGACCCACACTTCCTCCTCTTCCCAGCCCTCTGCCCTACATGTTAATGATCTGTTTAACACCTTGGTCCTCAAGAGGTACCCTTGTAATCCCATCTCAGTAGTGTTCTAGCAATGTTTCAATTTTAAATGTGAAGAAAGTAAAAAAGTAAGCCTTTTCAAATACAACTTGCACCTATTCCCTTCTCTTTTAACTTCAAGTTTGCTGTTTTGCTTTGACCCCACTGCACAGCCTGTGGGACCTCAGTCTCCTGCGAGGGACTGAACCCCGGCCATGATAGCGAAACCATGGAATCCTAACCACTAGGCCACCAGGAACCTTTCCCAAGTTTGTTTTTCATTTTTACCTGGGTAGTCAATAAAGTCCCTGATAAGTTTCCTTTCACTCTGCTTTCCTGGTCTCACTCATTCCTGGCAGTCATGCCCACGTCTCAGGGTTTCATGCTTAAGACAAATGTAGGAATTCTGCTTCCAACCTGGATAACTCCTCTCCTGTCCCCAGCGTTATCATGAGATCAACCCATGGTGAGTCACCTGAGGAGAGTTCTCTCTGGAGGTCATTCTCTTTCCAGCCACTTCTCTTCTCACCTCCTCCTCCTTTTCTCTCAGCCTCAAGCCCTGCAGACTGGCCTGCTGTGGCGGAATCCAGGGTGGTTACTTCTCCAGGTATTTTAGCTCACCAAAGGGATGGAGTGGGAGTGGTAGGGCCACACGGTGCTTACTGAGGGGTTGGGCTATTAATGTGAAAGTGAAGTGAAGTCACTCAGTCGTGTCCCACTCTTTGCGACCCCATGGACTGTAGCCCACCAGGCTCCTCTATCCATAGAATTTTCCAGGCAAGAGTTAATGTTAAGGAGGAGGTGAATGTGGGAACAGGCAGTTTTGCTGTCTCCCCTCCTATCTTCTGAAAAAGACTTTCAATCCTCCTGTACTTTGACCTTCACTGTCCCTCCTTGTAGGTCTACACAGCCCACATTTAGTAAGAATCCTGTCAGGTCAGTTTATCCAGATCCTTACCCTTGACCACTTGATTTTTGATCAAATTACTCATGACTGCTCCCCATCCAGGTTATAGCTGGTCGCCCCAGCCTGCCTTCAGCAAGAATCCTGTTAAAACCTAATAGGATTTAACCTACTTTCCTAGCAATTTTCCACTCACCAGATACTCTTTGGCAATAAGTGCCCACCTTTCCTTGTCGTATTCAGAATCGAGCCCAGTTCTGCACTAATGTTTCTTTTATCCTACTGCAATTCTTCCTGAGTAAAATCTGTTTTTACTGCTGTCACCACGGTCCAGCTCTGGTTCTCCTTGATGTGTCTATAAACACCCATCTCCCTCAGAATAATGCCAGACCAGTTTGGGAAGAAAGAATTCAGAGCAAACATAAATCTTCGAAGGCATGGCTTCCTCTCACTCTGGTGTGCTCACATGAGGGGTGGTTGGAGTGAGTATACATGTTAAGGTATATGAATGGAGAGCAAGTTCATGAATTCTAGTTCTATTCACATTTCAATACCCAAATTAAATGTCTAGTCATAAGTGTTCTGCCACAATTGTGGTCATCATCAGTAGCTTTCTGTAAATGAACCTAAAAAACTTTATTAACCCAAATTATTTTTTGAATGCTTGCGCCAAAAGGAAGCCTGGAGCTAAATTTAGTGTTCAACCGCAATCATAAATTTATCCCAGATGCCTGGCATTTCTCATTCTCCTCTCCTTTTAATTAGTTTTGGCTTCCTTTCCATTTTTAATTGTCAAGGTTTATTTGAAATTTAACATAATAAATCGCCTCAATCCCTTTCTCATTTCTACTCAGGAAGTCAAATTAGCTAATATTTTCAGATGTTGACATTTCTTTCAGAGGATAACCCCTTCCTGTAAAAAATCATCTTTGGAAACAGAAGGTAAATGGAAACACAATCCACAGGCTCGCACACTGCTCTTCCTTGCTGTAGATACCAGTAGACATCTGGGCTCCAGTTGGACATGTATCACATAGGAACACATGCATCTTACACATCTGTATCTCCTCCACCAAAGAAATAAACCCTCTTCTCTATGGAACAGAGGCTTTGAACACCAGGGAGTAGGCCTGATTTCAGTGTTTTTCCATAACAAATAAATAGCATTTTGTACCATTAAGTGAACTTGCACTGTCCAGCAGAATGGCTTTGCATACTGCCAAATGTAATTATCAAGACTGATTTACTTCTGCCCTATGGTAACCTAGCTACTTAGCTTTGTGAAGATTCAGCTGGACTTGCTTCTTCTTTGGCTAAGCAGAGACAGGGCCACTTCCAGCAAGTCAAGGAAAAGAGGAGCTCCACAGCATAGGGCCTAATAGGCAACAGAGCAGAGCCATTGTGCTTCCTGGCTCCATCATCTTGCTTCCAACTATAGCAGATCTGGTCCAGGCAGCTCAGACTATAAGAGACTCACCAGGGATGCCAAGGAGCTTAAAAAGTGAGGAGGAGCCAGGGGCAGGGTTACTTCCGCTCCACCATTCCTGTCATTCCTGCCCTAAACCAGTGCCCTCCTTTTCTTGGATCCCTGGGTCCTTGGACACCCGATGGCCAGCTCCATTTGCCTTCTTATCCTCCCCTTGACAGCACCCCCGCCCCCTGCAGCTAGTTCCAGGGGTGCTGGCGCCCCTGGGACTTGGCTTGTCACTCCAGCTCTGCCACTTGTAGCTCTGTATCACTGGACCCCTTGAACTTCAATTTGCTCAACAGTGAGACTAATCCCCACCTCGTGATTAAATGTTAATGTATTTCACAATGAAAACAGAATATCAAAAGGATATCAGCACCTCCAGGTTTGTTGTAGTGCTACTCACAATAGCCAAGAAGTGTAAACTCAAGTGTTTGTCAACGGATGAATGGATGAAGATGTGGTATGTATGCATGCATGTACATATGTCTGTATATACATACATACAATGGAATATTATTCAGCCATGAGAAAGAAGGAAATCTTGCCATTTTGTGACAATATAGATGGACCTTGAGGGTATTATGCTAAGTGAAGTAAGTCCACTTGAGAAAGACAAATACTGTATGGTAACATTTATATGTGGAAACTCAACTAGGCAAACTCAGAGGAACTGGGAGTAGAATGGTGGTTGCCAGAGGCTGGGGGACTGGGGAAATGGGGAAATTTTGCTCAAAGGGCACAAACTCATACTTATTAGATTAAGAAGTTTGGAAATCTAATGTACAGTGGTGATTGATTTTAGCTAATAATGCTGTATTATATACTTGAATGTTTCTAAAAGAGTAGATCTCAGATGCTTTTACCACAAAAAAGAAATGATCACACTGTGACAGGATGGAGGTGGTGACTAAAGCTATTGTGGTAATCATTTTGCAATATATAAGTATATAAAATCAATATATTGTACACTTTAAACATACACAATGTTTTGTGTTAATTATATCTCAATAAAGCTGGAAAAAATTTTTTAAAATTTAACCTATTTCAAGTGACTGACAAAATATTGGGGCACTAGTAAAGGGTCAGTTATGGTTAGTTTCCCTCCCTCTCTATCCTCCAGCCCTCACTCCCTAGCCCAGACTCACCTAGCTTGTCTCTCTTCTTCAAGGTTCTCTCCTCTAGACTGATAATACTATCAGTCTATCCACTACAAATGATTCAAAGACTGACAAATATTCTCTTTTTGACCAAAATTTAGTTAGGACCTCTGAGTTCAATGAGGCCTCAACCTCTAAGAGCCCAATTTAGCAAGAATTCTGTCAAGATGGTTTATCCAGAATCGTTCATTCTCGATATCTGATCACCCTAGCCTGCCTTCAGCAAGACTCCTATCATGCCCCTTTAGTCAGAATTCCTCATGTTTTCTCCTGATAGTTCCTCTCTCTAATTTTCCATACCCACCCCTCCAATCCTTGGCTATAAATTCCGACTTCTCCTTATATTCAGGACTGAGCCCAATCTCTCTCTTGTACTGTAGACTCTCTATCACAATAGTCTTGAATGAGGTCTGCTCTATCATTCTTTAGAAGTGTCATGAATAATTCTTTTCTTTAACAAGACCTCATGTATCTGTGCTCTCGCTTGTGACTTCGAGAAAGTCGGTTTCCTGTTCTTGTTTTGCCTAGTTGGTTAAATGATATTCACTGTTATAAATGTCAGCTTCCTTATGCAATTTTCATTGGACAACCCCCACCCTCTACTGCCACATCCTGTCTAGTACAGGACTCTGGAACCAGACAGCCTGGAGTCAAATTCCAGTTCTACCTTTCTTTAATTTTTGACCTTGGGAAAGTTATTTAACCTGTCTGTACAGTTATTTAACCTGTCAGTTCCCCCATCAATAAATGAGGTTAATAATACTACCCACCACATGGACTGTTGTTGCATTAATTCTATTAAGTGCTTGGATATAGTATTTGGCTCATAGTAAGTGCTCAATAAATTTTACCACTGTTATTATCTCTTCTCATGTTTTATTATAATCATTGTTATTAATACTATCTGCCCTGCCCATATCCTCAATCCTTGACAAGGAAGCTCCTTAATAGCATATGTGGGTCTCACTTATTTTTGCAGTTTCCCTCCAGTTTCACATCATCATGGCTCACAATATGTCACTAAGTCCCTGGGCTGATAACTGGTTGGATAAAGGATTCATAGCAAATGTTGATGGGGGCCAAAAGTGATCTCTCTGGCAGTTTATTTGTGTTTTTTTCAACATTTTTACTGAGATATCTTCGATATATAAAAACTATATTCTTAAGGTATACAACTTGATGTTTTGATGTACATTGTGAAAACATCACCACAATCAAGCTAATTAACACACCCATCCCCTCTATAAATTTACCTCTGTGTATGTGTGTGTGGTGAGGAGATTAAGATCTATCCTCTTCACAGATTTCAAGCCTACAGCGCTGTGCTGTGCTGTGCTGTGCTGTGCTTAGTCGCTCAGCCGCGTCTGACTCTTGCAACCCCACAGACTGTAGCCTGCCAGGCTCCTCTGTTCATGGGATTCTGCAGGCAAGTACTGGAGTGGGTTGCCGTTTCCTCCTCCAGTCCAACTCTTTAGAACCCCATAGACTGTAGCCCTCCAGGCTGCTCTGTCCATGGAATTTTCTAGTCAAGAATACTGGACTGGGTTGCCATTCCCTTCTCCAAGTATACAATACAGTACTGTTAAATACTATCACCATGCTGTACACTATATCTCTAGAACTTATTCATCTTACATAATTGAAACTTTGTGTCATTTGGCCATTTCCATCTTCTCCTGGTCCCTGGTAAACACCATTCTACTCTCTGTTTCTATGAGTTGAACTATTTAAGATTCCCCTTACAAGTGAGATCATACAGTATTTATCTTTCTGTGTCTGGCTTATTTCACTTAGTATAATGCCTTCCAGTTCTATCCATGGTATTGCAAATGTCAGGATTTCCCTCTTTTTTAAAGTTGAAAATATTCCACTGTGTGTTTATGTATGGGTGTGTGATATACATTTTTCCTTTATTTCTGTATCACATTTTCTTTGTCAGTTCATCTGCCAAAGTATAGGCTGCTTTTCTGTCTTGGCTACTGTAAATAATGCTCCAGAGAACATGGGAGTGCAAATGCGTCATGATTCTAGCTCAGCTCCTTCAGATACATGTTCAGATGTGGGACTGTTGGCTCGTATTGGTCTTGGCAACAATCTTTTGGACGCGACATCAAAATCACAGGAAACAAAAGCAAACACAAATGAGATGACATGAAACTAAAATGCTTCTGCAAAGCAAAGAAAACAAGCAACAAAATGAAAAGGTAACCTATGCAATGGGAAAACATATCTGCAAACTATGTATCTAAAATACAGAAGTTTACCTGCAGTTTAACAGGAGCCTTCAGACAGTGCTTGCACGACTAGGAACACTTTTCGCATGTCACCTCAGATGTCAAATTATCTAATATTGAGAAGGACGAGGCAGACACTTTTGAGCCTAACCTCCAAATCTAATTTACTGTATGACCGGATCATCCATGTGAATGCCAGGGCTTGGGCCTCACCTAAATGACTTTTACTTAAAGACAGTTTTTCAGTCAGGGATGGAGGGGTCTGAAGAAGCTGTGAGACAACTGTATCAGGTCATCCCTCCTGTCTTCATTGAACAATCCAAACATGCGTCTTCTCTTTCTACAAACATTTCTGAGGAAGGAGCTGTCCACCCATGATGTCAGGAACCATTATGCGGAGAGAGCTTTGGGCTTGGGTAATCAGAGGACACTGAAATCAAATCTAACATCTGATTGGCTATGTACCATGGACAATGGATGTGCCTGTTTCCTCTTCCTATTTAATAAGGTGGTCTGATGATTGATATCAAAGGATATAGCCCCATGCCTGGCACTGGGTGTGCACTCAGTACTGACAAAGACTCTCTTTGACCAAACTTTGGTCAGGCTCCCCTGAGTCCACTTCTCCACTCAGCCTCCACCTTGAACCCCATCCTGTCTACAGCCTGCCAAGCTCAGCTTTAGCAAGAATCATGCTAAGTCAGCAAGAATTCCTCTACTTTTGATGTCTCCTCTTAGAACTTTTTATTCGCTGAACCCCTCCCCACACCTTGCTCCTTGACTGTAAGTCTCCCCTTATCTTTCCCATATTTGGAGTTGAGCCCGATCTTTCTTCCCTATTGCAATAATCTTGAACAAAAGTCTTCCTCACCGTTTTTCACAAGTGTTAGAATCATTCCTCTTTAAAAGTACATGCCAATGATTACTGCCATTATCTTTCCTCCCTTCCAGGGATCAAGAGGTTGTGGAATTTTTCTATCTAGTTCCTAGTTTAAAAGGCAGCACTTCCACAATCATGTGGAAACTCTACCTTCCTGGCATCACTTTTGGATTGGGGAGACCTACCTTGATATGGTAACTACAGGTAGGTGCCTTGGGGTCAAAGAGAGGGGCAGGTACAGAGCCTGCGTCAGCACATTCCTCAATCCCTTTCCTTGGGGTCAGTATGGTAAACTTCCTGGGAGGGGCTGGGCCAGTTCTTTAGAAAAGCTCCTAGTCTCTGACCCACGTTCAACCAAGTTCATTGTAATCAAATCGGCCTTTTTTCAGGGAAAGCCTTCATCTTAGAAAACCAATGTTTCTGATCAAAGGTCAACCTCAAAATCCAATCCAGAAGCAATTATAGTAGTGTTTTAAAAACCACAGTTGAGGTTCAAAATTCAACCTTTTATTTTTTTTCTTTTTCCTAAAACAAGTTGCCTCCACCCTTTGACAAACAGGGTTGAGTCTCAGGGGACTATAATACAATTCTAGTTTAAAATCTAAAGCTCTGTGCTCCTTTCAAGCTGTCATCAGTTTGCCACACCGCTTTGTTGAAAAAACTCAAGGTGAGTGGGCATGAGCTCTGTCCTCTTCTTTCAGCTCCATTTCAGTGTTGCTCTGTCCCTGAACCCACTTGCCCTCATTCTGGGGGAAGAAGGTCCCTTCTCCCCAGAGATAACCCCCTCCCTGTGTGCTATCAACCTGTCCACTCTCTCTCTTCCTCCAGGATTTGAAGGTCCTGGCCCTGCCCCTAGTGCTCCTCTCCCCATCACCTGCAATCTCCTGGTGCAGAGTTGCCCAAAGTTTGAACAGGTGGTTACTACCAGTGATGTGCAAGATGATTAAGAATAAACACTTCAAAATAGTTATGCATTTAATTTGAATTTGTATTAAGAAAAAATTATATAACTAGCACATCAAACACATAGTTTTGCAGATATTATTGCTTTAAGTGAAGCTAAATATATGTAAGTTTTTTAAAAAGCAGATTGACTTATAATAATACCAAGTAAATGACAGTGGGAGTGATGTGAGGCTTTGGAAACAATGGACTGAAGTTTGCAGGTCTGCACAGTAGAGAGCCCTGGGTTGGCAGCCAGGAGTCCCTGCTCTGCCACTCATCCTCCATGTGGCTTCAAACACATACCTCAACCTCTGTGGGCCTCCACTGGGATTGTCTGTGATTTCTTGGGGCTGGCTCCTTTCCTGATTTTCAAATGTACTCGGGTTTTCCCAGTATGTTTACAAACAGTCTCCCCAAACTGTTCCTAGGGTGTGCTGAACCCTCAAGTTCTAGCTCTCTGGGTTCTCTCCCTCCTGTTTTACTGTGTGAATTCTGAGGTACTGCACTCTTTATCCTTTCCCTTTCTTAAAAGCCCCACAATCTGCCTGTCAGCCTGACAACCCCACTGAAAGAGCCTTTCAATGTTACTGTGACTTCAAAAGTAGGACTGCTAGTATGCAGCTTCTCGAACAATACAACTCAAACAGATTTTGTGGACAGGCTTAGGATCCCATCCTAATGCACAGTCACTCTATCCCAGGAGAATGATTTCTGAGTTGCCAGCATCTCATTTACAAGAAGACTTTCAGAACCTATCTCCCTTCATTTGTGCTTAACGACCCCTCCTGGATTGTCAAACAGCATGCAGCAAGGGTCCCTGGGCTTCTGCCCTCACTTGGCAGTGCTGCTGCCTTCTGATGGAGCGAAGGATGTTGGAGGAATGCCAGGAAGCAGTTCCTGGGGCACTGGCTTATGTGATGGGCTGACTCGGGTGCCTGCACCCACAGTGAGGGCTTCCGAGGGACATGAAGCAAGGGTGGCTGCCCAACTGCAGCAGCCCCAAGAGAAGCCTGGGGTGAGTGAGGATAAGCAGATGGGCTTCTGGGTTCGACAGGGCCAAGTGATTCCCTTTCTTCCTGTCTCAATCTCCTAAAGTGCTAACCAGCAATGATTAGTATTAAGAGTAGGAAAGTCTTTGTGTGAGTTTTCTAGGGTTGCTATAAAGAAGTACCACAAGCTTAAAAATACAAAAGTATTGTCTAACAATTTTGGAGGCTAGAAGTCCAAAATCAAGATGATGACAAAGTTGATTTCCTCCAAAGCTGTGAGGTAAGGATCCCTTCCAGAACTTTCTGCTTGGTGTTGAGACTGTCTTCACATGTACATGGTATTCTCCCTCTACGTATGAAAACTGAAAGTTGCTCAGTCATGTTTGACTGTTTGTGACCCCATGGACTGTAGCCCACCAGGCTTCTCTGTGCATGGAATTCTCTAGGCAAGAATACTGAAATAGATAGCCATTCCCTTTTCCAGAGGATCTCCTATGTGTGCTTGTGTCCAAATTTCTATGTCTATAGAAATGAGTTTGTCCGAATTTGTGTCTATGTGTGCTTGTGTCCAGATTTCTCCCTTTTACAAGGACATCAGGCAATTGGATGAGGGTCCCAACCTCCTCCAGAATGACCTCATCTTAACTAATTACAACTGCAGTAACTCTACTTCTAAATCAGACCACATTCTGAGGTACCGTGGAGTGAGATCTTCTATATACGAATATTTGGAGGGGCACACTTCACTCCATTACAGACTTGAAGAACTGAACAAGCAGTCAGGGCAGCTAGATTCTAGAACCAACTTTTCTAAGCAGCTCTGTGGTACAGGGTATGCTGAGTAGGTTCTGTAGGCCTCAGGCTTTTCCTCATCCCCTAAGTCTAAAGATTTAAGACCAGACCATCTCAAAGGCCCCTCTTGCTCTAACAGCGAATAGCTTCATCATCTAATTGAAACGGATCCAAATGTTAACAAAGCATTTAAAACTTCTCACGTGGAAGATACAGTATAAACACTAAGAAATAATAACCCTGGAGCCTCCATAGAAAAAGTGCAGACAAGTTCAAAGTGGTTTTCAAACATTATTTCATTAATCCTTACAAATCCCCTGTGAAGTAGTATTATTAAAGAGCAAACTGACAATTGTGCTATAATCTGGTCAAGTAAAAGAACAATATCTCAGACAAGATAATAGCAGACTCATCTGCCGCAAGAGAGGGCTGAATATTCAAAGGCCACGCAAGTTGGAAACAAATAGGAGATTTCATCTCAGGTGGCTTCAAAATAGGGGTTAGAAATGAGGCTTTGGCTGCCATCCTGGGGGACTTTCCAAAGGAGGGAGGGGAGATTTACGAGCAGAGTTTCCAGAACACATGCATCATTCATGGCCTCTAATTTTTCATGCATAAATGTTTGAGCTGATATTTAAGATCTAGGAAATCTTCCGGGAGGGAATTACAATGTTTTCCTGAGGAGTGAAAAAACACTGTCCTAGATGATTTTTTTTTGCTTCCTAGAAGGTGGAGAAAAGATGCTATTTTTTTATACAGGGCTAAAAAGGAAGGTGTGGTTGAGACTTGGAAATGTGGCCATTTCACAGATGCCCTCCCCCTCCCAGCTACTGGCCATCATCCTGATTCTGACCAGCTTTCAGAGATAACTGACCACACCCTCTACCCCAGGACACCGATCCCACAGTCCATCTAGAAGGCAAGAGGAAACAGGCAACTGAATGAAGAAAGTCAACCTTTGGGCATGGGACAAATGGTTACATCCAGCTTTGGACTTGCAAAAAGACCCTCTGCTATGCTGGATGATGGAGGGGCTGGGGAGACACAGCTTGATCAGCCCAACCTTAAATCGTCCCTTCACTGGCCAGCCTTCTGGCCTGATATTCCAACACTAGAGATTTTTTTTGGTTGCAAGAATTTCTATTTTCAAGTGACTCCCTTTAAAATCCAAAATACCTGTATCCAATCTCCTGTAGTTCTTCAAATAAGCCAGCCCCCTCACACCTCCCCTGCACATGCTGTTCTCTTGGTACGGAATGCCCTTCATGGCCCTTTCCACCTGGCTAACCATTATTCTTTATTCAAGACTAAACTCAAGCCCACCCCTTCCAGAAAGTCTTCCCTGATTTCCCAGGCTAGGTGAGGGTCACTTCCCTGCACCCTGTAGCACTTGTAATTGTTAGTTTTCCATTCTTCCTTGAGAGCATAGCCAATGGTCTCCCTCCTGACATCCCTGATGGGAGACCCAGTTCCTAGAACCTAGGAAATGCTGAATAATATTTATTGTGAATGAGCTTTTTTTTTCCACCTGTCAAATTTGATGATTTTTAAAAAGACAGAACTCAGCTCTGCTGAGAATGAGCTGAAACACTCATTTTCTACTTTGTGGTGGAAATTGACGCAAGGCCCTTGGAAAGCCATTTGGCAAGACATATCACAAACAAGAGTGACTTCATAGCATCTGACCCTGACACTCCTCTTCTGAGAACCTCTCTTCAGAAAATAATATAAACTATGAAAAAGTGACCACCATGAAGACATTCAGGGCAGCATTACTTAAAGTAGAAAATATCTGGAATGAACTTGCATGCTTGCTAAGTCACTTCAGTTGTATCTGACTCTTTGCAACTCTGTGGACTATAGCCTGACAGCCTCTTCTGTCCATGGGATTCTCAAGGCAAGACTACTCAAGTGGGTTGCCATGCCCTCCTCCAGGGGATCTTCCCAACCCAGGGATGAAACCTGTGTCTCTTATGTCTCCTGCACTGGCAGGTGGGTTCTTTACCACTAGCACCACCTGGAAACTTAAATGTCCAATTATCAGAGAAGAGGCTAAACTGCAATCTGATGCAATATTTTCCATCTACTGAAAATCATGGAATAAGCTAATCAAAAAATGGGCAGAAAACCTAAATAGACACTTGTCCAAGAAGACATACAGATGGTCAACAGTCACCTGAAAAGATGCTCAACATTGTTAATTATTAGAGAAATGAGAATCAAAACTATAGTAAGGTATTACCTCACAAAGGTCAGAATGACCATCATTAAAAAATCTAGAAATAACAAATGCTGGTGAGCATGTGGAGAAAAGTGAACCCTCCGACACTGGTGGTCAGAATGTAAGTTTGTGCAGCCACTATGGAAAACAGTATGGAGGTTACTCAGAAACCTAAAAATAGAATCACCATATGACTCAACAATCTCACTCCTGGGCTTAAATCCTAACAAAACTCTAATCCAAAAAGATACATGCACCCGTATGTTCACAGCAGCACTTTGACAATAGTTAAGACCTGGAAGCAACCTAAATGTCCATTGACAGATGAATGGATAAAGAAGATGTGGTACATGTATACAATGGACTACTATTCAGCCATCAAAAAGAAAGAAAGAATGCCATTTGCAGCAACAAGGATGCAACTAGAGATTAAGGGTGCCTTACTTTCCTTCCAGGTTCATCTGATTTGTGGTCTTTTATAAAGGCAAAATCAATTCTGCAGAGGTCTTGCACAAAAATATTTCTGGGTAACAGAGAGAGGTTTAATGTCTGTAGATGAGTAAGAGCAATTCTAAGGAGAGTGAGGACATGAGAGAGGGGAAATATAGACATGAAGGGTAGAAAAGGAAGGCCCATCTTCCACTCTGGTGTTCACATCTGCAAGAAAGGTGAATGGATCTTGATTTGGAGGAACTATTCCCATGGACTAGCCTGAGGAGGAACATCAAAGACAGGGTCACTCAATACCTAAGACTCACTGCTTCTGCATTCTGCCCCAGGCACTATAAATAAGCACATTCATTTAGCTGATATCTAGGGAGAGGTACTCACTGTGGGCAGAGTCTGGGGCTAGATGAGCTAGGTCTCATCTCCAGAAGTCTACCAGCCACTGGGGAAGTAAGATTAAGACTCAGGGGAAAGGTAAGTGCTAGTCCCATGCTGTGTGGGATTCACCATGCATGAGCAGTGCAGACACTAGCAGCGCCAGGTCAGTGACACTTGGGGTATGAGTGGGAAACAGGATGGGCATCTGGACAGTCTGCAGGCACCATGCTGGGCAATTTCACTTTTTCATATTGTGTTAGGGTTAGCAAGAGAGTTCCGGAAAAACATCTATTTCTGCTTTATTGACTATGCCAAAGCCTTTGACTGTGTGGATCACAATCAACTGTGGAAAATTCTGAAAGAGATGGGAATACCAGATCACCTGACCTGCCTCTTGAGAAATCTGTATGCAGGTCAGGAAGCAACAGTTAGAACTGGACATGGAACAACAGACTGGTTCCAAATAGGAAAAGGAGTACGTCAAGGCTGTATATTGTCACCCTGCTTATTTAACTTATATGCAGAGTACATCATGAGAAACGTTGGACTGGAAGAAACACAAGCTGGAATCAAGATTTCTGGGAGAAATATGAATAACCTCAGATATGCAGATGACACCACCCTTATGGCAGAAAGTGAAGAGGAACTAAAAAGCTTCTTGATGAAAGTGAAAGTGGAGAGTGAAAAAGTTGGCTTAAAGCTCAACATTCAGAAAACAAAGATCATGGCATCCGGTCCCATCACTTTATGGGAAATAGATGGGGAAACAGTGGAAACAATGTCAGACTTTATTTTTTGGGGCTCCAAAATTACTGCAGATGGTGGTGACTGCAGCCATGAAATTAAAAAACGCTTACTCCTTGGAAGGAAAGTTATGACCAACCTAGATAGCATATTCAAAAGCAGAGACATTACTTTGCCAACAAAGGTCAAGGCTATGGTTTTTCCTGTGGTCATGTATGGATGTGAGAGTTGGACTGTGAAGAAGGCTGAGCGCCGAAGAATTGATGCTTTTGAACTGTGGTATTGGAGAAGACTCTTGAGAGTCCCTTGGACTACAAGGAGATCCAACCAGTCAATTCTGAAGGAGATCAGCCCTGGGATTTCTTTGGAGGGAATGATGCTGAAGCTGAAACTCCAGTACTTTGGCCACCTCATGCGAAGAGTTGACTCATTGGAAAAGACTCTGATGCTGGGAGGGATTGGGGGCAGGAGGAGAAGGGGACGACAGAGGATGAGATGGCTGGATGGCATCACTGACTCGATGGATGTGAGTCTGAGTGAACTCCGGGAGTTGGTGATGGACAGGGAGGCCTGGCATGCTGCGATTCATGGGGTCGCAAAGAATTGGACACGACTGAGCGACTGAACTGAACTGAACTGATATTGTGTTATCCTCACCAACATCTTATTTTTATTTTCTTGATTTTACAAATGAGAAAGCTAATTATTAAAGATTACATAGTTAGAAAGGCACTAGAGTTCAACTTCAAAATTAACTGTTTGACTCTCAAATCCATAGGTGGAAGGAAGGAAGAATACCCCTGCATGTGTGTGTGTGTGTGTGTATGTACATATATATTCCAAAAACAAAAAGCCTTCCAAAGGTTTTAAATTAAACAACATTTTACCATTTACAAAGATCTTCTCCTTCAGGTGTTTAATTCGATCCTCTCAATAGCCCAGAAAAGTAGCAATTATAATTACCTCAATTCAACAGATAAGAAAACTGATAACCAGAGAGTATGAGGAATAAGTAAATTTGGTTAAGTGGCAAAGTAAACATGTAAACCCACTTTTTCTTACTATTAAGCTCATACTTACTACACTCACTCATTCAGCCACCAAGACTTCTCTGACTGCTGCTGGTAGGCCAGGCAGGGCCCGGCTCTGGAGACACAGAGAGTTATCTGACTTTCCCTCCCTCTCCTAGACCCCAACTCTCCACACCCCTCCCTGTAAGAAGTAGACCCCGGCACTTTGTGCTCTAGTGGGGAAGTTAGACCATGTGCTGGGTTGGGGCATGTACTGGGGTGTTTTATGGTCTACCTGGGGAGCTAGGATAAGGCTGGGAAGCACTTCGAAGACTCCTCAATCTGCATCTTAAACATGGGTTTGCCAAGAGAGGCAAGATAGACAAAGGTATTTCCATCAGAGGAAACCTGTACAAAGGCAAAGAAGTGAGAAGCAGCACAGGGCTCTGAACAACGGATAATGATACGTGTAAGGAGCTGAACATTTGCATCCCCTGAATTCATATATTGAAGCCCTAACCCCCCAGTGTGGTGGTATTAGGAAACGAGGCTTTTAGGAGGCAATTAGGTTTCAATAAGGTCATGAATGTGGGGCTCTCATGACAAGATTAGTGTCTGTACAAGAAATGGGAGTTCCCTCTTTCTCTACCATGAGAAGACATAGCAAGAAGAAAACCACTGTAAGTCAGGAAAAGGGTCCTCACCAAAAACATGACCATGCTGGCACCCTGATAATGGACTTCGCAGACTCCAAAATAGTGAGAAATAAATGTTTAGCCTCCCTGTCTAAGGCATTTTGTTATAGTAGCTCGAGAAGACCATGACAGTATGCTGTTTTCACTGTATTTTTCTGTTTTGACAATTGCCTTCTAGTAAGACAGGCCTCTATCTCTGCAGAGATGATGATGGAGGTCCAAGGAGTAGGAGAGACTTGCAGTGCAAAGAAACCTCTGCTTATTCCTTCCCCAGGGCCTCCTCCAAACCACCTGCAACCTACCCACTGCAGTTATTAGACCTGCTTCTTAGGAGCCTGGCTGCCGTTTCCAAAAGAGAAAGATACCCGTGTCAGGCAATCGTGCTCATCATCCCCTAATGATGCTTAATGCCAGGCGCCAAGGTGGCTCTGAGGCCCGGCTGACGCAAGGAGGCTCGACTGTGCACAACGCACTCCGGAAGGCTAACAGCAGGCTTTTCCAGACCACCACGGCCCTGTATTATAAAAGATTTCTCTCTAGCCCAATTATAACAGAAAATTCTCTTCTGTTCTCCGGCCCCAGCTGCCCTCTACACAGAACCCGGAGAGAATAACACATCATTTCAAGCATTCTAAAGCAGGGCTTTTTGCAAGGAAGAACACTTGCCTGCTCTTCACTCCCCCTCTCCCCAAACACTGCTCACTGTTGATGCTGCAAATTTCTGCGTTAGATGGCAGGTAGCCCATTTCCGTTCCCTAATTTAGCAAATGAAGATGATTATTGTATTTAGGTTGTGTGAACTGCAGTGGGCCAGGGAACTGTGAAGCATTTGATTCATCCAACTTAAGTCGCGTTTCTCGCAAACATGTCTCTGGCTGGCTTACTGCTAAGACCCCAGCAGGAGAGAGGAAGGAGAAGGCATGAGTCACGTCTTGTTTGTTACAACACGAAAATGTCCCAGGACCTTTTGAAGTGGGAAAGAGGGTGGAATGATGAATACTTCAAGTTCTATGAATCAAATATGAATTGAACTGTAATCAGGGCTTAAAGTAGATGGCTGCATAATAAGTGCTAAACAATTCATCTTTCTGTCAGGTAGCAGAAAGTAATTTATTCATTACCATTTAAGCAAGAAGAGAGCTTATGTGTTTAAAGACAGAAAAGTTTAGCGTGCTCCATTTTTGATGGCACTGCATAGGGCCCAAGTTGAAAGAAAGTGCTGAAAAAGGGAAAAGGAGTGAAGTAATCTTTAGAGTATCAAACTTTGATTTGGCTTGGGAAATATCATTAATTCTCTTTCAGCATTCAGTGGAGAAATCAACAGGGCTTAGTTTAAGAATTCTTCAGCTGAAGAATTAGTAAATTCAGTGAAGCTTCATCTTACTTTATGCATCTCAGGCAGTCCCCAAACATCCATGTGTAAAGTTAAAAAGTATGTATTAAGCTATATTCTTTTCCCTTTGACTTCCATTATGATTTCAGAGATATGTTTCCTTGAGACCCCAAAATACAATAAAAGCATCATTTAGTCCTCTTATGATTCACTGCAAGCATTCTACCTTTGTCAACATGCAATCTATGAGCATTAAGTCGTCCTACAAAACTGTAAGAAAAACATATGCTTTTCTATATAATCTTAGTACATTCAGGATGAATCACATGTATTCCCCATTAAAGCATGTTATATAGCTAATTTTCACATCATTGCAATTTTTCATGACTCCATGGGACTTAAGTGAATAAGCAGCCATAGTTACCAGGAGAATGCTTCAGGATTTCAGCCAAACTTATGAGCTAGAGGAACCATATGGCAGAATTTTGTTGGCCAGAATTCAGTTGCACTACTTCACAAGTATTGTACTATATTTATTTGCTATTGCATAGCAAAAACTTACTATGTTGTTATAAAGAAGCTGGTGTACAGTCTGACTTAAGACAGTATAGTACTGGCACACATACAGAAATACAGATTAATGGAACCAAATAGAAAGCCCAGAGATAAATCCATGCACCTATGAACACCTTATCTTTGACAAAGGAGGCAAGAATATACAATGGAGAAACGACAATCTCTTTAACAAGTGGTGCTGGGAAAACTGGTCAACCACTTGTAAAACTAGAACACTATCTAACATCATACACAAAAATAAACTCAAAATGGATTAAAGATCTAAATGTAAGACCAGAAACTATAAAACTCCTAGAGGAGAACATAGGCAAAACACTCTCTGACATAAATCACAGCAGGATCCTCTATGACCCACCTCCCAGAATATTGGAAATAAAAGCAAAAATAAACAAATGGGACCTAATTAAAATTAAAAGCTTCTGCACAACAAAGGAAACTATAAGCAAGGTGAAAAGACAGCCTTCAGGATGGGAGAAAATAATAGCAAATGAAGCAACTGACAAAGAATTAATCTCAAAAATATACAAGCAACTCCTGCAGCTCAATTTCAGAAAAATAAACGACCCAATCAAAAAATGGGCCAAAGAACTCAACAGACATTTCTCCAAAGAAGACATACAGATGGCTAACAAACACATGAAAAGATGCTTAACATCACTCATTATCAGAGAAATGCAAATCAAAACCACAATGAGGTACCATTTCACGCCAGTCAGAATGGCTGCGATCCAAAAGTCTACAAGCAATAAATGCTGGAGAGGGTGTGGAGAAAAGGGAACCCTCTTACACTGTTGGTGGGAATGCAAACTAGTACAGCCACTATGGAGAACAGTGTGGAGATTCCTTAAAAAACTGGAAAGAGAACTGCCATACAACCCAGCAATCCCACTGCTGGGCATACACATGGAGGAAGCCAGAAGTGAAATAGACACGTGTACCCCAATATTCATCACAGCACTGTTTATAATAGCCAGGACATGGAAGCAACCTAGATGCCCATCAGCAGACGAATGGATAAGAAAGCTGTGGTACATATACACAAGTAATACTAAGGAGTATTACTTAGCCATTCTAAAGAATACATTTGAATCAGTTCTAATGAGGTGGATGAAACTGGAAGTGAAGTAAGCCAGAAAGAAAAACACCAATACAGTATACTAATGCGTATATATGGAATTTAGAAAGATGGTAATGATAACCCTGTATGTGAGACAGGAAAAGAGACACAGATGTATAGAACAGTCTTCTGGACTCTGTTGGAGAGGGCGAGGGTTGCATGATTTGGGACAGTGGCATTGAAACATGTATAATATCATATGTGAAATGAATCACCAGTCCAGGTTCGATATATGATACAGGATGCTCAGGGCTGGTGCACTGGGATGACCCAGAGGGATGGTATGGGGAGGGAGGTGGGAGGGGGGTTCAGGATGGGGAACACAGATATACCTGTGGTGGATTCATGTTGATGTATGGCAAAACCAATACAATAATGTAAAGTAATTAGCCTCCAATTAAAATAAATTTATATTAAAAAAAAAAACTTAGTAGAATTCTGTTTAAAGTGTTTGAGTCAGAAAAATATGTCTGGCTACCTTAGTGACTAAAACCAAACCTTTGGCAGAGACAAGAATGCAAAACCTGTTTGTTGATTAGTTCCTTTATAATCCCAAGCAATTCAATACAAATAATTTTTAAATTAAGGAAGCTTTGAAGAAGCTATCCATATATCAAAAAAAAATTGTAAGAAAAAAAAAAGGCCATAATAAAAGACCTACAAAATACAGCTTAAGTATGTTCAAGACTCAATGATTTGCCTCTCCACAGAAGCTGGAGCACATCACCAGAGAATGACCCCATACACAGGGATGTCATTCTCTCCAATGAAGATTCAAGGAACCAGATTAAAAATTGGGATGACACCTGCCATGAGAGCATTCAGAAGGCAAAGTTACATGCTTTCTATTATAAGCTGCAAGTTGTTATGTAAACCGGGCACACAGAGCTCTGCCCAGTTACATGTGTGCTAGAGCAATGGGATCAGATCTAGACCTGGGCACCCTGGGAGAATTTCCCTCTCACCCATGTTTCTGAGTGCTTAAGAAGCCCTGCATTCAAAGTCAATCCACAGGACTATTGCCTATAAACTATGGTTAAAATATCTGTCATCATATTTAACAAAGTAACCATATGCAAATGCTAGAAAGTTCAAGAGTCTAAGGAAAGAATGGAACAAGTGGAAATTGCTTTCTAACCAATTATCATAGAAAATTGGTATCTATGATAATGAACAGATATACGATGGCCTACAACAGGAGTTTTCTTTGTTTGAATCTTTCTTTAAATGGAGTATTGAATTGCCTTATATAGTAGTCAGAGTTTTCTTTTAGGATTTTTAAAGTTAAGGTATTGCATACAGGAGAATCTTAAATTGAATAATCTTAAATTGTTCTTGTAATTCTTTCTGTTACATCAAGCAGAGATTATAAGAAACCACAGTCCAAGGCATTGTTGTCCACTTAATAACCACTATCTCTCAACAGCAACATTTAACATTATTGAGTTGCCAGGCCCTGTGCAGCCCTTTACCTACATGATTTCTGTTAATCCTGATAGCCACCCTCTGAAGTAAGTGCTGTGATTATTCCCATTTTATAGATGGAGTCTTAGAGCAATAAGTCACACTGCAGCAGGTTATGGGACAGGAACTGAATGCAGGTCAGCCTGACCCCACACCCATAGTTTTAACCATTAAGCTAACTGAAAACAAGCTGACCCTGAAGAGGTCATTTCATATTTCTAGATCTATAAAATGATGGGCCCTACAGGCAGTAGTGTACCCAATAAATGCAGCTCCCATTCTATGCTCCATCAGTACCTATAAAAGTTCTTTAATAATAAATAGTAAAACATTATTTTTTAGGTAGTTTATGTCAGTTGACTTCCTCAGGCACCACAGCTACAATTCAGAGTCTAGACAGGAACCTGACTGAATGTTAATAGCCACACGTACCTTCAAGTGCTGGCAACGCCACGGAAGAGGGTGAGGTGGAAGGCGCTTGGTGGGAGAGCAGTAGCTGTGGATGCACAAGGAAGGCACCCTAAGTGGATCATAGATAGTCCTCCTTCTATCAAAGCCAGTGGGGAGAAAATGAAAGCCTCTCTTCTCAAAGAGGGAGGAAAATAAAACAGTAGCTAAAAGGGGATGTTAGGGATTTTCTAGTAATAGAGCTATCACAGATAGAGTTTTATTTAATTTTTTTGAAAGTGATATTAAGCCTAAGTACAGGGTCTCTAATTCCAAGCACTGGGGAGTTATATAGTAGCTCAGGGACTCTGACACTCAAACTACCATAAATGAGAAGAAAATGCTTTCATTGAAAGCAGAGAAGGAAAAGAGAGGTGGAATTAAGGTTGTCATTATTGAGTGCCTGAGTGTACTAGGTATTTACAATTTCAATAAAATTTTTAAAATGTTATTCTTAAGGGTATCACAGTAAGTGTTATAGTATGCAATGTTCCTAGATTAATGCTTTGCTATCTTAGTAAACACGTTCAGTTCAGTTCAGTCATGTCTGACTCTTTGCGACCCCATGAATCGCAGCACGCCAGGCCTCCCTGTCCATTACCATCTCCCGGAGTTCACTCAGACTCACATCCATAGAGTTGGTGATGCCATCCAGCCATCTCATCCTATGTCGTCCTCTTTTCCTCCTGCCCTCAATCCCTCCCAGCATCAAAGTCTTTTCCAATGAGTCAACTCTTTGCATGAGGTGGCCAAAGTACTGGAGTTTCAGCTTTAGCATCATCCCTTCCAAAGAACACCCAGGGCTGATCTCCTTTAGAATGGACTGGTTGGATCTCCTTGTAGTCCAAGGGACTCTCAAGAGTCTTCTCCAACACCACAGTTCAAAAGCATCAATTCTTTGGTACTCGGCCTTCTTCACAGTCCAACTCTCACATCCATACATGACCACTGGAAAAACCATAGCCTTGACTAAACGGACCTTTGTAGGCAATGTGATGTCTCTGCTTTTCAATATGCTATCTAGATTGGTCATAACTTTTCTTCCAAGGAGTAAGTGTCTTTTAATTTCATGGCTGCAGTCACCATCTGCAGTGATTTTGGAGCCCAAAACGATAAAGTCTGACACTGTTTCCACTGTTTCCCCATTTCCCATGAAGTGATAGAGGAGGAAATATATACTATAGTTATCGTAGGTGATCTTTTGAAATTTGGTTACCTATGTCTTCAGGAAATTTGAGCATTCACCCCACACGACTCATAGCCTAGTTACACACTGATAATCTATTTTTTCTTGTGGCCTAACTTTACAAGCTGCAGAATCACACTGGCCAAAGTGTGATTTGTGTAGTGCATGGCACTTTAGGTTCTTTGTGAAAGATGAGGATATAAAAACAAACACTTTCAAGTTAGCCTAATAAAGTCAACTCAGTGGGTCTATAGATGAAATGATCAAAGTGAAAACTGTACTAAATATATGCAAACTACATAAAAATTAAAGAATATCAAGCTCTTACAGCTATATAGACAGCTTTAAGATTTATAAAGCATTGATGCAATCTTTGCATCACAAATGTTTATTAAGATTCATTTAAGAAAATTTTTCATTAATAGCTGTCAATGAGCAAGTGATGATTTTGGCCCCTGGGCCATATCTCATGATGAGGGTGATAAAGACTAAGTCTAAAACTCTAAAACAAATCAAAGTAAACCTGGCCTTTATCATCATTCCAGGTAGGAGTCTAAGCTGTTCATACATTCAAGTGAATTGAGATTAGCCTCTACTTTTGGCTCTGCTAATATATGTGAATCTCTGAGAATGAAAATGGGCTTTAATTCCAGATCCCGTGCAGGGAATGGTTGTGCATTTCTACGGTAGCTGGCAGGACAATAGACAAACGACTAGAAGCGGAATCAGAAATCCCAGCTCTGCCAATGTGACACCTTGGCAAATTAACCTCTCTGAATTTTTTTTTTTTAATGACTAAAACTGAGAAAATAGTATCTGCTCTGCACATTTCAAAGGATCATTTGTACATCAAATGAAAATGGATGTCTGAAGATCTTCTGAAAGTTGTAAAACAAGCACTGAACCTCACAGTAAAGCTGCTTAAAGAATAAAACTCAGATCTTGCAACATAGCCTCCAATGCCCTACACCATCTAATCCCATCCCATGTATTCTGCCTCAGTTTCCTCTCCCCTGATGAACATACCTTCAAAAACCGCCATTTTCTCCCAGTGGCAACTTTGCAAAGTATTTAATTCTGTTTCCCATGCATACGTCATCTGATCAGCCTAATGGTTTGAGGCAGATAAAATAGGGATTGTCTCTAATTAGCAGATAAGGTGGAAGTAAGTGAACTGCAGAGGTCTCACACCACTAAGTGGTGGAGTCATGAGGTGAGTCTGTCTCTTTGAGCTGCCTGCTGTAGAGAATTTCTTCAAGTCTCTTCCTGGAGTAGG
This sequence comes from Bos mutus, assembly GCF_027580195.1. Lineage (NCBI taxonomy): Eukaryota > Metazoa > Chordata > Mammalia > Artiodactyla > Bovidae > Bos > Bos mutus. Next base: position 36,536,388 of record NC_091627.1, read on the forward strand.
CAGTAAATTCCTAAAGGTTCAACTCCTCCTTCTCCACCTCTGTGCTTTCTAGTGCAGAACTTTGCATGAAGTATGAAGTCAACAAAAAAATTAAAATGAGAAATGCTGAACAGAACCTGTAACAGCTGAGAGCACAGGTTGTCTCCAGGGTGTGGGGCTGGTGGGAACGGAGGAGTTATGCACTGAATTGTGTCACTCACCCCAAATTCATACGTTGAAATCCCACCCACCCCCACCCCAGTGACTATATATGGAGATACAGCTTTAAAGAGGTAATTAAGGTTAAATTCAAGTAATTTAGGAGATAAATAAGGTTAACATTAGAAAGCAATTAAGGTCAAATTTAGGTGATTAAGGAAGTAATTAATGTTAAATAATAAAGTTTCAAATAAGGTTGAATAGGGTTAAGATAGAGAAGACTAAGAAAGTTTAAATAAATAAGGTTAAAAAGGGTAATGAAAGGTTGGGCCTCAATCCAATGGAGTTGGTGGTCTTTTTAAGAAGAAGGAATCTTTCTCTTGTGTGAGGACATAGTGAAAAGATGACCATTGAGAAGCCTGGGAGAGGGCTCTCAGCAGAAACCAGCCATGCTGGCACTCTAACCTTGTACTTGCAACCTGCAGAACTAGAAAATGAATTTCCATGGTTTAAGGCCCCCCAGTCAATGATGCATTGTTATGGCATCCTTAGCAGAAAACAGCAAGAGTACATACTGCACCTTGGGCTGGAGGTGAACTGAGTCTACGATGACCTACTTCATGCGTTTAATGGGCTTCATTTCTTACTTCTTTCTCTGATAGAATCTGTTTCATCATAGTCATGACAATGATCATGTCAAAAATTATCTTTTGGAACATGAAGAGGCTCCATTTTTGAATATGTGATCAGAAGGTGTGGGGTAGCTTTATCATGTCAAAAACTACCAGGGGTCAAAAAATTATTCTCAAAGAAAGCCTAAAAATACATTGAACTGAACAAAAATGAAGGACAAAATAACATAAATAACAAAAATAACATATCAAAATTTGTAGGACACAGATAAAGCCAATATATTTGAAAGGGAATTATATATCACCAAATGCTTGGATTAGAAAAGAATAAAATTCTCAAATCAATAATCGTCAATCCTAAGTCAAGAAACCAAAAAAATAAAGAAAAATAAAACCCAAATAAACCCCAAAACAAGCACAATAAAGGGCATAATAAATCTAAGAGCAGAAATCAATAAAATTGGAAACAGAAAAAAAATAGAATAATCAATAAAACAAAGAGCTAGTCCTTTGAAAAGATCAATAAAACTGACAGACTTTTAGTAGAAAAATAAAGGAAAAAAGGCAAGATGCAGATCATCAATAAGAGGACCAAATCAAAAGATCCTACAGATTCCAGACATCAAAAGAATAATAAGATTATATTACAAACAATTTCACATATATCAGTTTAATAATGAAGATAAAATGGACCAATATCAAAACCACAAACTACCATCAGATCAGATCAGTCGCTCAGTCGTGTCCAACTCTTTGCGACCCCATGAATCGCAGCACGCCAGACCTCCCTGTCCATCACCAACTCCCGGAGTTCACTCAGACTCACATCCATTGAGTCAGTGATGCCATCCAGCCATCTCATCCTCTGTCGTCCCCTTCTCCTCCTGCCCCCTATCCCTCCCAGCATCAGAGTCTTTTCCAATGAGTCAACTCTTCGCATGAGGTGGCCAAAGTACTGGAGTTTCAGCTTTAGCATCATTCCTTCCAAAGAAATCCCAGGGCTGATCTCCTTCAGAATGGACTGGTTGGATCTCCTTGCAGTCTAAGAGACTCTCAAGAGTCTTCTCTAACACCACAGTTCAAAAGCATCAGTTCTTCGGGGCTCAGCTTTCTTTTTTTTTTTTTTTTGATAACATAAACTAAATGAAATGGGAGCACTGAATATGAAATAGAAAAGTGAAACAAACTAGATAAAAGTAAAATATCCTCATAAGTCCAGTTGTTTTTAAACATGGTTACTCATTAGAAACATATCTGGAGCTCTGGCAAAATAATAATAATAATAATAATAATAATACCTGGGCATTTGTATTTTTCAGAAAATTCCAAGATAATTCTGATGTGCATATGGATTTAATAAAAAGTGATTATAGGCTTTACTATTAAATGCTAGATTCGGTGATATAGAATTCTATAATTTTTCTGTTGACCAATCATGATACAATGATATTAAGTAATAGTTACATAATCACAGTAGTAAAAGATGTTTGTCAGTTTTCACAATCAATAGCCAGACAAAAAATAAAAGGTGATTACAATTGCAAGCCATAATGGGAACATGATTAACCTAACAATATAAAATAATTACATTCAATTTGGGGGGTCAAGCAAAGTGATGTGGTCAGTGGAAGTGCATACACGCACATGTTTTCATCAGCTCAGCCAGTCTGTCTTTTGGTTGGTGCATTTAATCCATTTACACTTAAGGTACCTCAACATGTGTGATCCTATTACTGTTTCCTTAATTGTTTTTGGGTTCCTTCTCTTGTTTTCTGCCTAGAGAACTTCCTTTAGCATTTGTTATAAAGCTGGTTTGGTGGTGCTGAATTCTAACTTTTGCTTGTCTGTAAGCTTTTGATTTCTTCATCAAATCTGAAGGAGAGTCTTGCTGGGTAGAATATTCTTCATTGTAGGTTTTTCCCTTCATCACTTTAAATATGTCATGCCATTCCCTTCTGGCTTGTGGAGTTTCTGTTGAGAAATCAGCTGACAGCCTAATGGGAGTTCCCTTGTATATTATTTGCCATTTTCCCCTTGTTGCTTTTAATAGTTTATCTCTGTCTTTATTTTTTTTTAATTTTATTTTATTTTTATGTTTTTTTTTTTTTACCATGAGGTACTTTAGTTATTTTCAGTATTCATCCCACTTGCATAATATCTAAGACAGAACTATGTCATACCATATTCTTTTTTTTTTCTGAAAAATTTCACAATATAATGTTGATAGTTTACCATGAAGAAATTAAGAAAAGAGAATAGTTTCTAATGTTTATCCATGTATTGACTGTTTGTAGTGCTCTTTACTCCTTCCTGTATTTCCCAGTTTTGTTTTGATATTATCATCATTCATAAAGGACTTTATCATTTTTTATAGCTCGTGCATGCTTCCTTAGCTTTCATTTCTCTGAAGGTGTTTTCACCCCGATTTCAAAAGATACTTTCAATGAATATCTATTACAGAATTGACAGCTTTAATTTTTCAGCACTTTATTTATTTTTTTTATTTGATAAATTTAATGCCTTTTATTGCCATACCTCATTTTACTGTGCTTTGCTTTAGTGAGCTTTATAGATACATGTTTGTTTGTTTTTTTTTCCTTGTTAATTTTCTGTTTAGTTGATCTATCCATAAGTGTGAGTGGGGTATTAAAGTCTCCCACTATTATTGTGTTATTGTTAATTTCTCCTTTCATACTTGTTAGGATTTGTCTTACATACTGTGGTGCTCCCATGTTGGGTGGATATATATTTATAATTGTTATATCTTCTTCTTGGATTGATCCTTTGATCATTATGTAGTGACCTTCTTTGTCTCTTTTCACAGCCTTTGTTTTAAAGTCTAATTTATCTGATACGAGTATTGTGACTCCTGCTTTCTTTTGGTCCCTATTTGCATGGAAAATCTTTTTCCAGCCCTTCATTTTCAGTCTGTATGTGTCCCCTGTTTTGAGGTGGGTCTCTTGTAGACAACATATGTAGGGGTCTTGTTTTTGTATCCATTCAGCCAGTCTTTGTCTTTTGGTTGGGGCATTCAACCCATTTACGTTTAAGGTAATTACTAATAAGTATGATCCGTTGCCATTTACTTTATTGTTTTGGGTTCGAGTTTATACACCATTTTTGTGTTTCCTGTCTAGAGAATATCCTTTAGTATTTGTTGGAGAGCTGGTTTGGTGGTGCAGAATTCTCTCAGCTTTTGCTTGTCTGAAAAGCTTTTGATTTCTCCTTCATACTTGAATGAGATCCTTGCTGGGTACAATAATCTGGGCTGTAGGTTATTTTCTTTCATCATTTTAAGTATGTCTTGCCATTCCCTCCTGGCTTGAAGAGTTTCTATTGAAAGATCAGCTGTTATCCTTATGGGAATTCCCTTGTGTTTATTTGTTGTTTTTCCTTGCTGCTTTTAATATTTGTTCTTTGTGTTTGATCTTTGTTAATTTGATTAATATGTGTCTTTCTCCTTGGGTTTATCCTGTTTGGGACTCTCTGGGTTTCTTGGACTTGGGTGATTATTTCCTTCCCCATTTTAGGGAAGTTTTCAACTATTATCTCCTCAAGTATTTTCTCATGGTCTTTCTTTTTGTCTTCTTCTTCTGGAACCCCTATGATTCGAATGTTGTAGCGTTTAATATTGTCCTGGAGGTCTCTGAGATTGTCCTCATTTCTTTTAATTCGTTTTCTTTTTTTATCCTCTCTGATTCATTTATTTCTACCATTCTATCTTCTAATTCACTAATCCTATCTTCTGCCTCTGTTATTCTACTATTTGTTGGCTCCAGAGTGTTTTTAATTTCATTTATTGCATTATTCATTATATATTGACTCTTTTTTATTTCTTCTAGGTCCTTGTTAAACCTTTCTTGCATCTTCTCAATCCTTGTCTCCAGGCTATTTATCTGTGATTCCATTTTAATTTCAAGATTTTGGATCAATTTCACTATCATTATTTGGAATTCTTTATCAGGTAGATTCCCTATCTCTTCCTCTTTTGTTTGGTTTGGTGGGCATTTATCCTGTTCCTTTATCTGCTGGGTATTCCTCTGTCTCTTCATCTTGTTTAAATTGCTGAGTTTGGGAGTCCTTTCTGTATTCTGGCAGTTTGTGGAGTTCTCTTTACTGTGGCGTTTCCTCGCTGTGTGTGGGTATGTAGAGGTGGCTTGTCAAGGTTTCCTGGTTAGGGAAGCTTGTGTCGGTGTTCTGGTGGGTGGAGCTGTATTTCTTCTCTTTGTTCAGTCGCTGCCATGGGGGGAGGGAGGGAGGGATGCTGCAAACAAATGATACTGGCGTGCGCTTCAGCAGTGCCTCAGCCACACTGGGTCTGCTGCCCGCTCCACGGCGCGTGTAGCCTCCCTGCCCACACTGCTCAGGCTCTAGGTTGTTCCGCCGGGAACAATCCGAGGCTGGCCCTGGGTTGCATGCACCTCCCAGGTCCAAGCCGCTCAGGTTCAGGCACTCAGGTAGTCCTCAGAGGCGCAGACTCAGTTGGGGCTGCGTTTTGTGCTCTTCCCAGGTCCGAGCAGCTCAGGTGATGAGGTGTTTGGTGAGTGCCAATGCTGCGACTTATCGCCTCCCCGCCACTTGGTTATCTGGGTGTAAAACCGGCGCACCTTCTCAGGCAGATGTTGACCGTCCAGACCCCCAATAAGTTTTAGTTAGCAAAGAAGCCAGTTTTATAGATAATGTCTCTCTGGGGCTGAGATTGCCCCCTTCCGGCTCTGGCTGCCTGTCACCAGAGGGGGAAGGTTTGCAGCCGGCTACCTCTGTTTAGTCCTTTGTTCCGTGCATGGGCTGGCGGTGTCTTAGGTTAGGGCTGGCTTTTCGCATGGTAGATATCCCACAGTCTGGTTTGCTAGCCCAAATTATTTCACTCAGATAGTGCTCAGGGTATTCAGGCCAGATTCTTACTCTCAGCGATGCAGCCCACGCCGCGCCTCCCTGCCCAGCCCCCGCTTGCTAATGGCGGATGCAGGCGTCTGCGCTGCTTCTCCGCTGGAGGAGTTACCGTAGGGCTCGCAATCTGCGAGTTTTAATTGTTTATTTATTTTTTCTCCCTGTTATGTTGTCCTCTGTGCTTCCAAAGCTCGGCACGGATTTGGCAGTGAGAAGGTTTCCTGGTGTTTGGAAACTTCTCTCTTTTTAAGACTCCCTTCCCGGGACGGAACTCCGTCCCTCCCTCTTTTGTCTCTTTTATTGTCTTTAATATTTTTTCCTACCTCCTTTTGAGGAGTTGGGTTGCTTTTCTGGGTGCCTGATGTCCTCTGCCGGCATTCAGAAGTTGTTTTGTGGAATTTACTCGATGTTTAAATGCTCTTTTGATGAATTTGTGGGGGAGAAAGTGTTTTCCCGTCCTACTCCTCCGCCATCTTGGCGCCTTCCCCCGGGCTCAGCTTTCTTCACAGTCCAACTCTCACATCCATACATGACCACAGGAAAAACCATAGCCTTGACTGGACAGACCTTTGTTGGCAAAGTAATGTCTCTGCTTTTGAATATGCTATCTAAGTTGGTCATAACTTTCCTTCCAAGGAGTAAGTGTCTTTTAATTTCATGGCTGCAGTCACCATCTGCAGTGATTTTGGAGCCCAGAAAAATAAAGTCTGACACTGTTTTCACTGTTTCCCCATCTATTTCCCATGAAGTGATGGGACCAGATGCCATGATCTTCGTTTTCTGAATGTTGAGCTTTAAGCCAACTTTTTCACTCTCCACTTTCACTTTCATCAAGAGGCTTTTTAGTTCCTCTTCACTTTCTGCCATAAGGGTGGTGTCATCTGCATATCTGAGGTTATTCATATTTCTCCCGGCAATCTTGAGTCCAGCTTGTGTTTCTTCCAGTCCAGCGTTTCGCATGATGTACTCTGCATATAAGTTAAATAAGCAAGGTGACAATATACAGCCTTGACGTACTCCTTTTCTTATTTGGAACCAGTCTGTTGTTCCATGTCCAGTTCTAACTGTTGCTTCCTGACCTGCATACAGGTTTCTCAAGAGGCAGGTCAGGTGGTCTGGTATTCCCATCTCTTTCAGAATTTTCCACAGTTTATTGTAATCCACACAGTCAAAGGCTTTGGCATAGTCAATAAAGCAGAAATAGATGTTTTTCTGGAACTCTCTTGCTTTTTCCATGATCCAGCGGATGTTGGCAACTTGATCTCTGGTTCCTCTGCCTTTTCGAAAACCAGCTTGAACATCAGGAAGTTCACAGTTCACATATTGCTAAAGCCTGGCTTGGAGAATTTTGAGCATTACTTTACTAGCATGTTAGATGAGTGCAATTGTGTGGTAGTTTGAGCATTATTTGGCATTGCCTTTCTTTGGGATTGGAATGAACACTGACCTTTTCCAGTCCTGTGGCCACTGCTGAGTTTTCCAAATTTGCTGGCATATTGAGTGCAGCACTTTCACAGCATCATCTTTCAGGATTTGAAATAGCTCCACTGGAATTCCATCACCTCCACTAGCTTTGTTCGTAGTGATGCTTTCTAAGGCCCACATGACTTCACATTCCAGGATGTCTGGCTCTAGGTCAGTGATCACATCATTATGATTATCTGGGTCATGAAGATCTTTTTTGTACAGTTCTTCTGTGTATTCTTGCCACCTCTTCTTAATATCTTCTGCTTCTGTTAGGTCCATACCATTTCTGTCCTTTATTGAGCCCATCTTTGCATGAAATGTTCCCTTGGTATCTCTAATTTTCTTGAAGAGATCTGTAGTCTTTCCCATTCTATTGTTTTCCTCTATAATTTACCCAATATGAAACAATTTGAACAGCTGTATAACTATTCAGATAATTGAATTTACCATCTAAAAACTTCCCCCAAAGAAATCTCCAGGCCCAGATGGTTTCATTGGAATTCATTGGAGAATTCTACCAAACATTTAAAGAATTACTACCAGTTCTACACAATCTCTTCTAGAAAATAGAAGAGGTTCACTTCCCAATTCATTTTATAAAGCCAAAACTACCTTGATACAAAAACCGACAGAGACAGTACAAAAAAAGAAAACTAAGGACCAAAGTCCCTCCTGCATATATGCATATATGTGCAAAAATCCTTAACAAAAATATCAGCAAAAAAATAATCAATATATAAAAATAACTATGCACCATGACCAAGTGGGAATTATTCCAGAGATACAAGGCTGATTCAACACTGAAAAAGCAATCAATTTAACTCATCATATTGGCAGGTTACAAAAGAAAAATCACATAATCGTATCAGTTGATGTAGAAAAAGCAGTAGATAAATTGAACATCCATTCATGACAAAACTCTCAGGAAACTAAGAACAGAGGGGAACTCCTTTAACTTGATAAAAGAAGTCTACAAAAAACCCATAGTTAATTCCATATTTAATGGTTAAAGAAAGAATGCTGAATGCTTTACAAGTTAAGAACAGGCAAGATGTCCACTTTAAACAATCGCTAACTAATATAGTACTGAAAGCTACAGCAAGGACAATAAAGCAAAAAAAAAAAAGAAGGGGTTGGGTAGAATAAAAGTAATACATATCAACGAGGAAGAAATACAATCGTTCTTATTTTTATACTAATGGAACTTTTATTAAAAAGTGTAGTTGATTTGGGCCCCCCTGGTGGGTCAGCAGTAAAGAATCCACCTGCTAATGCAGGAGATACAAGAGATGTGGGTTTGATTCCTGGATCAGGAAGATCCCCTAGAGAAGGAAATGGCAACTCACTCCAGTATTCTTTCCTGGGAAATTCCATGGACAGAGGAGCCTGGTGGGCTACAGTCCATGGGGTCACAAAGAGTCAGACACAACTTAGCAACTAAACAACAAAAACAATAGTTGATTTATAATATTTTATGAGTTTTGGCTGTATAGGATAGTGATTCAGTATTTTTGCAGATTATACCTCATTGTAAGTTATTATAATAACTATGCTATGTTATTATATAGCTATATATACATAATATAGTTATTGTAACACTTTTCTACGTTATGCAGTATATCTAGTCATTTATTTTATACATGGTAGTTTGTAACTATCAATTCCACACCTCTAATTTGTCTTTCTCCTCTTACCTATCCCCTTTGGTAACCCCTAGTTTGCTTTCTATAAATGTGAGTCTGTTTATATTTTGCAAATACATTCAGTTGTATTATATTTTAGATTTCACATATCATTGCTTTCATGCAGTACTTGTCTTTCTTTGACTTATTTCAAATTTCAATAAGCATAATATTCTCTAGGTCCATCCATGTTGCTGTAGATGGCAGAATTTCATTCTTTTTTATGGCTGAGTAATATTACATTGTCACATCCCACATCATCTTTATCAATTCATGTGTTGATGGGCATTAGGATTGCTTTCATACCTTGGCTACTGTAAATAGTGTTACTATGGACATTGGGGTACATGCATCTTTTTTAATTAGTTCAGTTCAGTTCAGTTGCTCAGTCGTGTCCAACTCTTTGTGACCCCATGAGCCACAGCATGCCCGGCCTCCCTGTCCATCATCAACTCTCAGAGTTTACCCAAACTCATGTCCATTGAGTTGGTGATGCCATCCAGCCATCTCATTCTCTGTTGTCCCCTTCTCCTCCTGCCCTCAATCTTTCCCAGCATCAGGATCTTTTCAAATGAGTCAGCTCTTCGCATCAGGTGGCCAACGTATTGGAGCTTCAGCTTCAACATCAGTCCTTCCAATGAACATCCAGGACTGATCTCCTTTAGGATGGACTGGTTGGATCTCCTTGCAGTCCAAGGGACTCTCAAGAGTCTTCTCTAACACCACAGTTCAAAAGCATCAATTCTTTGGCGCTCAGCTTTCTCCACAGTCCAACTCTCACATCCATACATGACCACCGGGAAAACCATAACCTTGACTAGATGGACATTTTTAATTAATGTTTTCATTTTTTCCCGATATATACTGAGGAGTGGAATTGCTGGTAGTTCTTAGCAACTAAACAACAATAACAAATGTGGGTTCTTGGCTCCCCAACCAGGGATTGAATCCACATCCCATGCACTGGGCCACCAGGGAAGTCCATATGCAGTATTCTTGAAATTATAAAATTATAGAAATGGAGAAGAGAATAATGGTTGCCAGACTAAAGGAAAAAACAGGGATGGAAGGGAAGTGCTGTGGCTATAAAAGGACAATTATAAAACATCTTTGTAATGTTGAAACTGTTCTGTGTCTTAACTATGAATCTCATCATCCTGATTGTGATATTGCACTTCAGTGATCCAAGGTATTACCATTGGTGGAAACTGGGTAAAGGGCAAATGGAATCTTCTACATTATTTCTTACAACTGCATGTGAATCTATAATTATCTAAAAATTAAAAGTTTAATTAAAAATATATAGTTGCTATTAAAATTCAATATGCATGTCACTGAAGTGAGTGGAGAGAACTTGTATTCAAATCAGAGCTTTACGGAGGTCTGTGAAATTCATTCCTCTTTATTGACTCCATTTTCCCTAAAGGGGTACACCTCATCCTTAATACTTAGAGAACTCTCCTGATCATAGTTAGCATCCCAGCAATGATGGAAAATGAAGGCAGGAAACTGGGGCATCAGTTTCTTTGCTTACAGCATGACCATGGACAACCTCTGTAATCATGTAACATGTAATATTGTAACCATGTACATGATTACAATGTAATCATGTAACAATCTCACGGCAATGCAGAGATAATAATGTTTACCATGCTGGGTTTTTGTGAAGCTTAAATGAGGTAAAGGCCTCTAAAGGATCCAGAACATGATAGTACCTCAATACATAGCAACTTTTGCCAATATCAAGAGTCAGTGATTAGTATTCACCTTCAAAATGCATCTCCTCTCCAGAAGAATGCTGTGGATATATCTATGTGTTTGTATGTGTCTATATCTATTTCTATCTAATTTCTAAGAGGCAAGAATGCTTAAAGCCAGGATAGCCTAGAGTATCGGGAACTTGTTTGCAGCAACAGCAGTATACCAAAGATGACAGAATGGAGGAAGGAGACGGAAGCGGGCTTGGGTTGCAGCAGTCTTGAGGCCAGGGTCTCAGCGTGTTCTCTTCTTTTCTCTTCTGCCTGCCTCTGAGTCCTTCCTCAGATCTGTGTGTGACTCACCCATTGAGCAGTCTTTTCTTCTGCCCTAAACATATTCTGCTTTCACGTGATCTTCCCAGTAGACTGTAGAAGGTCAGCCTTGTTGGGCTCAGAAGGTATGACTATAATCCTGGCACCATCTTCCATTATCCAGGTGACACTGGCCAAGTCTCTCCAAGCCTTGTTTTATCCACATACAAAATGCAGATAATGAGCCTAGTGCACAGGGTGGATACAGGAGTTAAAAGAGCTCCTATGAGGTACATACATAGTACCCAGCATACAGTACATGTAGAACATATGCTCATTCCTGCTTCCCTTAGACACAGAAATGGATTCTTATAGAAAATGTTGGGCACTAAAGTAGAATTGGAAAGTAGGTGAAATTACAGTCTTGCCTACAAAAGTATTCTAATTCGGACTTCATAATAGAAGACTTATGCCAATGAAAATCTAGCTCTCATAGAATTTCAGAACAGATTACAAGGCTCATTCTATTTAGTCACTCTCCCCAAAAGGATTCAGACTCCAAGGGGAGGACAGGGCCACTCACACTTCTGGGTCATTTGAGGATAGCTTTGGCAAGAGATCAGAAGCAAAATCACCTCAATAAGCTGTTTCAAAAGGGTTTGCTCTCCTAGAAGCTCTGCCATGTCTTTGTATGGCAAGGAACACCCTTGCCAGCAGGACTCTTGCTATTCACGGCTCCTGCCAGTACCACCTGTAGAAAGGAACCCTCTGGACTTTAAAGGGAATGTATCTCAGAGCCTCATGAATTTCTTTCTTTCATATATCTCCCTGCCTCATTCCACTAAGGATTTGAGGAAGCCTACAAGACTTCATACTCTAAAATAGAAAGCTATAAATATTTAATAAATCAAGAGCAGAGAAAATATATTTAGAATAGAAAATCAACACCAGGGCAAAGTTATACCGCAAGTACATGTGCCGCACCCGCGCATGCTCAATTGTGTCCACTCTTTGCGACCCCATACATTTCCACACTTAACGAAAGTTGAGCTGAGAATGTGACTTTGAGCTTCTTGGCAGAGAGAAAAATATGGTACAGAAATTCAGTGGACATAAGGAAAACACTCATCAAGATTTGGGAGAATGGCATTGAAACATGTGAAATGTCATGTATGAAACGAGATGCCAGTCCAGGTTCAATGCACGATGCTGGATGCTTGGGGCTGGTGCACTGGGACGACCCAGAGGGATGGTATGGGGAGGGAGGAGGGAGGAGGGTTCAGGATGGGGAACACATGAGAAATAAAGGAATAAAAAATTAAAAAAAAAAAATAATAAGGTAAAAAAAAAAAAAACGAAAAACACTCATCAGTTTCCCAAGGATGCAAAACTCTTCCTGATATTAAATCTAAACGAACCATTTCTTGAGTAGGTCTTTCCATAGGGGACACAGAGTGCTGTAGCTAATGGCATCCACAACAGTATCTCCACAGAAGTTCTGGGCTCTGTAGAGCTTCACCCACAAGTCCTCCAAGAGTAACACTGTGACAGAGCTTCTAGGAAGTGAGATCCAGCATGCTGCACTTGATGCTCAATTTAGGAATAAAATATTCTACTCATTTAAAGTATTCAAAAATGTACTGGCAGGGGCAGGGTAGATATGGATCTAGGAAAGGGAGGGCAGTCCTTCACTCAGAGAATTAGACAGGAGGAGGCCCAGCGCCTTTGTTTCCCCTTAGATCTCCAGGATTCTGCATGGTCAGTTCAAGAGCCTGGTGATTTTTTTTTTTTTTTTGCCATGCTGCACAGTATGTGGGTTCTTTATTCTCCAACCAGGGATCAAAACTGTGTCCCCTTCATTGTGAGGTGGATTCTTAACCACTGGACCACTAAGGAAGTCCCACGCATGGTGATTCTTACACTCATTCCTCCAACAACTATTAAACCAGGTAAGTGTTGAACAATGAGGAATTAGCTTTGAAAGGACAACCATGTCCTTTTGGGGTTTATCATGAGTGAGGGAAGAAAGATACTGAACAAGTAATTACTGGTATAATCACTATTACCAATGGAGAAGCACCAGGTGTTAAGGGAGAGAATGACTGTGGGTGTTAATTTTGTCGGATGATTAGAGAAGGCTCCCTGAGCAACAGAAATTTAAGCTGAGAGCTGAAGGGTGAGGACAGGGTAGCTGGGTAAAATCTTGCAAACGGAGAGAAAAGCATGTATAGAGTTCCTAGACGAGAGATGTTAAAAGCTTCCAAAAACTGGAGATGTTAGACTATCCCAGAAGCCCAAAACAGTGTGGCAAGAGGGAGAGGAAGACTGGCTGGTAATCAGGCCGCTGAAAGGAAGTGGGACAGTTTATTAAGGGTCTGGGAACTCTCGCCAAGGATTTTTATTTTATCCTAGAAGAAACTGGCAACAATTGGCAAGTTTTAAGCAAGGGGATTCTAATATTGGTTCAAGTTCTGAGGATCACTAATCGCAGTGTGAAAGAAAGGCTGGGAGAACGACAAAGGTGAATACCAGGAGACCACAGGCTTCCTCAGATCGGGTTGTTTGAGGGTGGAGGAAGCAAGAATCTTGAGTGAACAACAGGTCAGCACCAGGAAGGAAAAGATGACCACACTGGATTCTGAAAACTAACCCAGTAGTTTACAAGTTGAGCACTGCAAGTACGGTACACGGTGAATCAGTCTGCTGAATGCAATAGCCCCTGAGAAAGGCAGGGGCCCTGAGACAGACACTAACAACAATGCAGAGTCATTCACGCTTTTATTGTTTGATTATAATGAGTCCACTCATCATGGTAATAATAATAATGATGTATTTGAATTGCATAATTGCTTAATGGCCATTCCTTACCACCACCCACCACCACCCCCTACCATTAGGATGAAACTAAAATAATCTAGAGTATTTATCACTCTAAAAATGATTGAAAACATTGGTTTTCTATGTTAGTAGCATCTAAGGAATAAATTATATACAGGATCCAGTTATTTCTGTGGCTTTAAAGGGGAGCAGTAACAAAATGCATAGTAGTAATTATTTTAAGGAATGTTACTGTTCAGATGCTAAGTTGTATCCTACTCTGCGACCCTGTGGAATGCAGCATACCAGGCTGCAGGTTTTCAGGAAAACCCCTTTCAAATGAAAAAAATCTTTCTTCATGGAATTCAAATAGTCTTTGGTCCTCAGTTTTGCCATCCCTATGTGGTAGTGTGGGTCAGACAATATTTGTAGTTCTCAAATCTAGCTGTAGTTCTCAAACCTAGCTTTACATCGGAATGAGCTGGGAGCTTATTAAAAACTCAGCTGTTTGGGCCCCATACAAGCCTCTGGCTGGGGAGCCTGGTGAGAGAGTCAATTCCTAGGCAGGTTGATGAGAAGTCTGCGGTCCCCAAGGAGGAGAAAAGGGTCTGGGTCTCTCAAGGAGAAGATAAGGGCCTAGAATTCTCAAGGAGGAGAAGGGGACAAATGTCTTTTATTTTTTCTCTATGTTCCTTAGTCTTAATCACAAAAAAAAAACCATTTTTTTTCTTTAAGCCCGGAACTGATAATTACACAGCAAACAACTCAGTTTCAACTCCGTTCTAAGGATTATAGAACAATACTATATCCTGCTTGAGGACAGTTTTTCCTTCCTGAAAACCTTCCAGCTAATCCTGTTATCTTAAACTGTAAATTATGGGAGTGGGTGGAAAAGGAAATGGCAACCCACTCCAGTGTTCTTGCCTGGAGAATCCCAGGGACGGGGGAGCCTGGTGGGCTGCCATCCCTGGGGTCGCACAGAGTCGGACACGACTGAAGTGACTTAGCAGTAGTAGTCTTTACAACCTTGAGACATTCTTTTGATTTATTGTAATAACTAATTTAAAAGGTATATAACCCCCTTACTTAGACTAGTGAGAGGGACACTCCCCGTCCCCCTTCTGATGTCTGTGTCAGAAGCTTTCTCTGTCCCTTTTCTTACTTGAATAAAACTCTGCTACACAAAAGCTCTTGAGTGATCAAGCCTGGTCCCTGGTCCCGAAGCTACAATCTTCTTCTTTGGAGATCACGAATCTGACATCATTCACTGGAAGCTATCACTGGTATCTGTATTCTTAGATGCTCCTCAAATTATCTCTGAAGATGACTTGGGGCTGTGAACAACTGGCTTGGCTGATCTCTAGGGTTTATCCTGTATTCAAAAGGACCCTGTTATTAAGTGTGGTCCATCTGTGAGTTTGTTAGACATAAAAGTCTCAGGCCCCAGCCCAGACCTACTGAAACAAGACTTTTTTAACAAGTATCCCAGAGATTGAATGCATATTAAATTTTGAGACCTCTGGTCTAGGACTTCAGACTAGAGTGGTCTAGATTTGTTATAGATTTGCTATGACGTGGTCCTTATTTGCTATAGTTCAGAAAACTTGGCAGCTAGGTAAGAAAGCAACTTTCTAAGAGTTGTATGGCAACTAGGCAGCTAAGCCTAGAATACAGTTCAGTTGTCCTTTATCAGCAAGGACACAATGCCTCTCTCGCAGCCATAAATAAGTTCAGAGAAAAGAAGCCGAATCAGCAAAGGTAAATCAAGTCCAGGATTGTGCTGGCTCATGCATATATAGGGAGACAAACAAAGCAGCACTAAAATCTGGTGCACATTTCTTTAAAATATATAAATAGTAGATAATCGGAGGTTGACTCCAAATCTGGGTCTGCATAAATTTCTTCTCAGGGGTACCGTATATCCTTTCCCCTTTCAGCTTCCTTTTTCACTAGACCCTTCTCATCCTGGGCTATGTTTTACAGTTTCCCTGACTCAGACCTGGATCTCACCTGTTCATCTACCCTTAAAAAATAAAGCAGCAGCAGCAACCATAAAAACCTGCGTAATTCTCACCATCAATAGAATATGAAAATACCCCAAATTTTTTTCCATTCCTACCTCTCTACTTCATTCTAATCCAATTTGTCTATTGTCTTCAGAAATTTATTTACTAATATTCACTTAGTCATTCACTCAATTAACATTTATTGAGGACCTACTTAGCATTTTATACCCAAGTATTTTACTAGGTAAGATTAAGTTAAACCCATCGCTACCCTCTAGGGGTTTATAATTTAGGAGGAATTTAAACTTCAGGAATAGTAATAGCTAACAGAAAGTGAAAAGTAAAGATTTCTAAAGAGCTGCTACTGCTGCTGCTAAGTCGCTTCAGTCGTGTCCGACTCTGTGCGACCCCATAGACGGCAGCCCAGGCAAGAACACTGGAGTGGGCTGCCATTTCCTTCTCCAGTGCATGAAGGTGAAAAGTGAAAGAAAAGTGAAAGGGAAGTCGCTCAGTCGTGTCCGACTCAGCGACCCCGTGGACTGCAGCCTACCAGGCTCCTCCGTCCATGGGATTTTCCAGGCAAGAGTACTGGAGTGGGGTGCCATTGCCTTCTCCTTCTAAAGAGCAAAAGAGATAAAATGGTGAGAAAGCCAAGGAAGAGAATCCTTTTGTCTAGAGAAGAATAATAAAAAAAATTTTAAGAGTTACAGTGGGTTTGAAACACATATTCAAGAGTGAAAATAATAATAATATGGGTACATATTTAATGTTCCGGGCTGGCACTAGAAAGAAAGACATCACCAGCAAAGAGAATAGCATGTGGCAAAGGCTTACCACATTCATAGGGTTAGTGGATAACTGAATCTAGCAAAGTCAACTTCAGTGTAAAATAATGGGAAAATATACTGGAACAATGACACTGAAGGCTTTCTCAATAGACGAGTGACACAACCAAGTCAGATTCTGGAGTAAAATCCTGATAAAAGAGTATTAGACATTGAAAGTCCAGAGGAAGGCATCATCAGAGTCTTGGTACAGGCAGTGAAGGCATGAGCTAAGAGCAGGCAGAGAAGAAGGGGCAGGAACAAGAGATGCAGTGATGATGGCATCTAAAAAAAGGTGAATGTTAGTTGCTCAGTCATGTCCAACACTTTGGGACCCTGTGGACTGTAGCCCATCAGGTTCCCCTTTTCCATTCTCCAGGCAAGAATACTGGAGTGAGATCTTCCCAGGGATCTTCTCAACCCACAGATCAAACCCAGGTCTCCTGCATTATAGATCAATTCTTCACCATCTGAGCCATGAAGGAAGCCCTGATGGCATCTAACTAGATTGCAATTTATTGGGATTTTCAAGGAAGAGAAAGAAGTAAAAATATTGTTAAAAGTTTAGATCTGGATGTCTGGGAGGAGAATGGTACTAATCAGGGAACCAAGACAGATATTTTGAAGGAAAGGTGATAAATTCATATTGGGCATCTTCAGTCTAAGATCCTAGTGGGAATCCAGGAGGAAATGTTCAACAGGCAATTGGAAATATGGAACTGGAGACTGGAAGAGACTGAATGAAGTGATTTGGGGATCATTTATCTTAGAGATGGGAGTTGAGGTCACGGGATTGAACGAGATGGGAGGAAGAGAAAAAAGAGGAAGGTACCAAGGGTGTTTAGTTGGATATTCTAAACTCAATATGATAGCAAAGCTAAAGATCCCTTCCTACCCTCCCTCTACCCTTCACAGGAGCTTTCCTTGTCCATCTCCAGCAAAGTTCCCCATTCAGAAATATCCCTTAAGGTTTAAACTTCACAGAGGGCTTAAAGATGTCACTGGAGCATTAGTCTTGGTTCTGCTCTAATTCCCTTGAGCCTTGAGTAGATAATTCTACTTCTCTGATCTTGACTTTGCATCTAAAATACAGAGGAACAAACCAGAAGATCCACAGTCTATGAATCTTTCCACTGTGACATGAAGGAGTTTATGAAGACCAGATGTTTCACTCTTTATGATATCACTCAACTATACCACATTTTCTCCTTTCCAATGCCCAGTCACTGATCATTTGACACTTCTATTACTAAATTTACTTGGCCTGCCCACTGCTTCAACTAAGATCATTTCAGGTTCCCAATGACTTATTTCTTCCCATATCAAACTATAAAATTTGGTTTGTAGTATATAGTAGGTCTGTTAATAATGACCCATCATTAGTTGGGTCCTCCCTGTTTCCTCCCATTTTCTACCATGATTAGCGGCTCAATATCAAGTAGCACAATTTTAAAATTTATGCTATACATTCTGAAGGAAAGTTACATGGCTCAAAATAGCCTGGAGTTAAAACTCCCCTCCAGGTCCTCCCCACCATTCTATGCAAAACAAAGAACTCCCTCACCCGAAAAAAAAAAAAAAATGGACATTAGGTTGATTATGCCCAGCTCCCAGCTGGTCCAGCCTCTGGCAGATCTCCAAAATTCCTTGCCCCAGCCATTTAAGAGATAACTACTCTGAACAACCTTGCAGAAGAACAGGCCCCCTTAAGACAGTAGCTTTCCACAACATGCCTATATATACTTACTCTTTTCTTGGGTAAGTGAAGCAGCTCACTAATCTGACTGCTGCCTCTTCTCGCCTCATTAAAGGTGATCTGTTCCTGTAAAGTGCCGGGCTCGTTCTTACTCTGAACCTTGCTTTCTCTAACTCCCTTACTCTACACATTCATGCACAACTATTTCAAGAAATAAACATCCACATAAAGTTATCCTTTCAAGTGATCTTAAATTCATATGATATTTAATTTTTCCTTTATTAACAGAAACTCCAGCATTTTTATCTTACTCATTTGATTTGTTATTGAATAGGGTTGTTCAGGAGCAATATAGACTTCTTCTGGGAGAATCTATCTTCTCGGTGTCACCCACAACTCTGGCTTCCTCTGTCTTATAACTCAGACTCTCTTCTCTGAGCTGACTCAAAAAAATCAGGGGAGGAGAGGCAGTGAGGTTCGACAGCGATAGAAATCCTGCAGTCCCCTGTTATCTTTTTTATTCCTTGCTTAAAGTTGCTCTCTGCTTTCCCTGCAGTTTCTTCGACTCAGAGATTATAGCCACGTTGGGTGTGTCTTTGTACTAGCAGAATAAATGCCAGTAACTATTTTTTTCAAATTAAAGGGTTTTGTTGTTGTTGTTGTTGTTTTGCTTTGTTTTTGACCCTCCAGGGATAGCAGAATCTTTTCCATTCATGCAGGAATCCAGTTGTTAGCTATTATGTTTACTGATAATTTAAAGAAGTTTATATCCTTTAGCAACCAGGTATTCTCACAGTTTGTCTCTGACATGAATGGAAGACATTAAATATACAAAACTCAACTTCCATTAAAAACAGTTTTCTAAGAGTACTTCTTCAAAAAGGTAATTTTAAAAACAATGCTTGAATAGATAAGTTCTTAAATAGGGAGATGAAGTGGTTTCAGAAAACCAGGATTAATTTTGAGGGCCTTCATGTACTCGGTTCATTTCCTCAGGAATACTCTGATTATTCAAGATGTCTAGGTTTCACTGGCTTTGGATATAAGGAACCCATGACAAGTCCCAGGTGTCAGGTCTCCATAGGGTCATGCAGATTCCCACAGCCTTGAGGGCCTTTAAGACCTCATGAAGTCATAATGCCTGGAAAGACCTAGGACCAGTCCTTGGGAGCAGTGAAATAAGAAAGTCTCAGTTTTTCCTCTTTTCCTTTATTTTGTAATATTTTTGCTACCACCAGGTGGTAGTAGGTAAGTGCATCCATGGCAAAGGTGGAGCTATCAAATGCTCTCTTTCAGGAAATTACCAAAACAAACTCTATTTAATGAGAGTCTGAAAATCTTAATTAAATGGGATCAATATTACACACAGAATAAAAACAAACACACAAATGCAAATGAGGTGTCTTTCCTTGTGGGAAAAGTCAGAAAACGTGTGTGTGCATATGTGTTTCATTATCTTGAAATAAACTACAAATTAACTTGGCTTCTATTACATTAGACCCAATGGTCAGTTTGCTGAATGTCTTGCATTTCCACCCACATTTTCTTTACTCTGAGGAAGGAGAAGCCTCATAGGCAAGTTTCAGATTCCAAATACTTTCGGGGTATCAGTTTTATGGAAAGAATAACCTGTTTTATTGGAGTCATCACAAATCTTTTAATTTTAGAGCCATAAGAGGCTTTAGAGATCTTCAGACACGCTCACTTGACAAATGAGAGAACTGATTCCAGAGAAGTTGCATGATTCATCCAAAATCATCCAGCATGTTGACTCCAACCAGAGCTCAGCAACTATGATTCCAATCAGGCTTTGGTCCCTACCTCTCACTAAGATGCTCCTCTCAAGGTCACTGGTCACCTCCCTGTTATTAAACCCAGTGGTCAGTCCTCAGCCTCAGATGCTCCTCCTGGACCATCAGAAGCATTACCATGACTGATCATTCCCATTCCCACACTTTATTCGTGTGACTTCCAGGACACAGGACCTTCTTTGGTTTCTTCCTACCTCACTGTCCTCTCTTCAATCTCTTTTGCCAGTTGCTCCTTATCTCCCCAGCTTGTTGGAGTTCACCAAAACTCAGCCTTTGGGTCCTCTTGTTGGAGTTCTTTTCTCGCTACATGTATTCTTGGCTAATACCATCTCCCTACTAAAGACCCCGAGTTGTATCTTTAGCCCAAACCACTTCCCTGAATTCCAGGTCCATTTCATCTCTCTGCCTTCTTAAGATCACCACTTGAATATCTAACAGATGTTTCAAATTTTTAATGTACTGATACCATGAATTCAGTTTTGTCATAAAAAATTTATTCTCTTCTAACACATTGTATGCTTTACTAACTTATTTTTTCTGTTTCTTTCTACAAGAATATCAGTACCAGGAAGCAGGAACTGATGTCAGTTCTGTTCACTGCTGGCTCTCCAGTTTATAGAACAGTTCCTCCGTATACATATTGAATAAACAGCTATGGTATGAATGGATGGACAGAGTGAATAAATAAGTGAAGGAGTGAATGAATGAATGGCTCCAAGTCTAGTCTGCTATTATAGCATATGGTTCCTCTTCCACTTTCATATTCTTTTGGGCTTGGAAAAATCAGTGTCTAATACCACTGCTCCTAATACTGTAATTAATGTTGGAAGATTCAAAAAAAGCAGTAAACTTCTTCCATAACTTCTTTATTTGGGAAGATAAAGTTTGTTCTCTAAGAACTATGTATTTCTTCATAAGTGTATCCTTGCAATTCAGATGGCCTGCTGCCAGGTGGAACACTGGGCCTGCAGTCAGGAGCTCTACCTCTCTAATCTGTCTCCTCTCCCTACACTATCTTAGACCAGGCCATAGTCTCCTCTTGGGTCACTTGCAGAAGCTGCTCTGTTTGTCTTCCTCTTCTTCAGGCTTTCTTCTTTAATTCTCTCCCTGCCTCACCTCCAACCAGAATGATCTATTTCAGTGGTCTTCAATCTTTTATTTTTTAATAGCAACTCTTTTGTTTTTTACTCATAGAAAGGCTTCAAGAACAAAGAGTTGTTATTTGAAGCTCTAACTTTCACCTTAGGACGACCTCTGAAAATGTCTCTAGGTCTTAAAGATCTGTAAAAGGCAGTTCATATTCTCTGAATTGATATGGGACTCAAAACTCAGCCTGCACACGCTGCCTCATTCAAATAACCAAGGCCTTTCTATCACTTCAAAAAGTGTTTCCTCTACTTTGATCATCCACGTGTCACCTTCATTTTTTTGCCACAACTGTGTGTCTCTTATTATTAATATTAACATTTTTCTTAAAACCAACTCATATTTACAAAATTAATTTAGTTTCGGGAATTTGTATCACTATTACTACCACCATCAACTAAAAGTCAATGTCATTTGCTATGAATAGAAGGCACTTTAAAAGTAAATACACAACTATTCAAATGACAAAGATCATCAGGTAAGTGCACATGACACTGAAAATGTTTCCCTGGAAAATAAAGCTCCAGTTCCTTCCCATGGCCTCTTTTAACACCCTCCAGGAAGGTACAACTTCCTATGGTTCTTCCCATGCTGTTTCATGCCTTCTTGACTTCGTTCATGCAGTTCCCTTTGCCTAGAAAGCCTATTGCCTTAATATTTGCGTGTGTGCTCAGTTGCTAAGTCATGGCCGACTTTTTGCAACCCTATGGACTGTAGCTCACCAGGCTCCTCTGTCCATGGGATTTTCCAGGCAAGAGTACTGGAGTGGTTTTAGTTAAAACATTTTTTATTAAAGTATTACAAACCCATATAACAGAAAGCAGTTTTCCCTTCCTTCTAATTCCCACTTTTCAGAATAAACACTTTCAATTATTTTTTTAAATTGTAGTAAAATATACACAACATAAAATTTACCATTTTAACTATTTTTAAGTGTAGAGTTCAGTGGCACATTGTTGTGTAACCATCACTATGATCTATCTCCTGAACTGTTTTCTTTTTATCACAAACTGAAACTCCATACCCATTAAACAGTAACTCCCCATTTCCCCATCCTCCTAGTTCCTACCAGGCACCACTCTACTTTCTGTCTCTATGAATTTATTAATCTAAGTACCTTATAGAACTGGAATCATACAGTATTTGTCTTTTTTGAGACTGAGTTATTTCACTTAGCATAATGACTTTGAGGTTCATCAATGTTGTAACATGCTACAGTTGCAATTCACCTCAGGTATTTCTCCAAGCCAGGCTTCAGCAATAAGTGAACCATGAACTTCCAGATGTTCAAGCTGGATTTAGAAAAGGCAGAGGAACCAGAGATCAAATTGCCAACATTCGTTGGATCATCAAAAAAGCAAGAAAGTTCTAGAAAAACATCTATTTCTGCTTTATTGACTATGCCAAAGCCTTTGACTGTGTGGATCACAATAAACTGTGGAAAATTCTGAAAGAGATGGGAATACCAGACCACCTGACCTGCCTCTTGAGAAACCTGTATGCAGGTCAGGAAGCAACAGTTAGAACTGGACATGGAACAACAGACTGGTTCCAAATAGGAAAAGGAGTACGTCAAGGCTGTATATTGTCACCCTGCTTATTTAACTTATATACAGGGTACATCATGAAAAACACTGGGCTGGAAGAAGCACAAGCTGGAATCAAGATTTCTGGGAGAAATATCAATAACCTCAGATATGCAGATGATACCACTCTTATGGCAGAAAGTGAAGAAGAACTAAAAAGCTTCTTGATGAAAGTAAAAAGAAAGCTGAGCACAGAAGAATTGATGTTTTTGAACTGTGGAGTTGGAGAAGACTCTTGAGCATCCCTTGGACTGCAAGGAGATCCAACCAGTCCATCCTAAAGGAGATCCGTCCTGAGTGTTTATTGGAAGGACTTAGGTTGAAGCTGAAGCTCCAACTGTTTGGCCACCTAATGTGAAGAGCTGACTCATTGGAAAAGACACTGATGCTGTGAAGGATTGAGGGAGGAGGAGAAGGGGAGGACAGAGGATGAGATGGTTGGATGGCATCACCAACTCAATGGACATGAATCTGGGTAAACTCTGGGAGTTGGTGATGGACAGGGAGGCCTGGAGTGTTGTGGTTCATGGGGTTGCAAAGAGTCAGACACGACTGAGTGACTGAACTGAACTGAACTGACTGGGTATGAAAATTTAGGTTGAAAATTATTTTCCCCTGGGATTTTGGTTGCATTTATCAATTGACTTCTTGATATTGTGAAGTCCAATTGCAGATGTTAAGGTAGATACTATTCTGATTTCTTATTATTTATATACGATCTATATTTTTTCTTCTGAAAGATGTACAATCTTTCCTTATTCTCTAGATTTTAAAAATTTCACAATTATGTGCTATTATGTATACCTTTTGTATCTTGGAGCTAATTGTCACAGTTATCATTTGTGTGTGTGTGTGTGTAAGTTTTATTCCTGCTCTCCACATTGATTCTGAGAATCCTCTCCCCCTCTTTGTTTCGCTTCTTGGTTTTGGCTTTGGTCTCTATTTTTTCTTTAGAACTCTATCACCAAAAGTCTGCTGGTCTTTGGCTGTCATTTCTAACTTAAGATTGAGAGAAATTTAAAGCCAGTCGGAATCTCTGTGTGCATGGATGGGAGCCACTGCCTTGTGAACTTCACAGGATTGTGTAAACAATCCCCCTGTCACCTTTTGCTTTCTTGCCTGGCTAAGAAGCTATAAGCTCGACTCCCACTCTTCTTAAATCTTATCATTCTAGGATACAGAATAAGCTAGGGAATCCACTGTTCAGGATACAGACTCTCCCTTAATCCTGTAGTAGGTAGTATGGTTGTAAACCCATGACGTCACCTCTGCCTGTCTCCTGGACTCTCCTTAGATTCTGTTTTGGGTCCCTCTGTTCTTTCCCTCAGGTCACCCATTTCCACCCTTTAGCCTTTACATATGGCTCCCCCATGGCCTGTTTTCCTCCCCTGCCAGCCTTCAGTTCTGACAGAATATCCCCTGATATCTTTTACTAAACCCCCAATTTTTATATTTCACATAAAAATAGAGCCTATGTGTAGACCCCTAAATCTAGGCAGGGGATGAAGATTCTTTGGAGTCAAACTCAAAATGCTTGGAACCACAAGGAAGGGAAGGAAGAAAGGAAAATACCCAATTCATTTCTTTCAGAGTTTCAGATCCCCGACTCTAAGATATCAAACAACAAGAGATTGAAGATGATCATCATGAACTATTTAGACTGAAGCAAGTCTTCAAGTGACTATGCACATCGTAGATGCTCTATGGAAACATATTAAGGTGAATTTAACACATGGGTAGGGTAGTAGGTATATGGTAGCTTCTTACCAAAACTAAGATTTGGGGTCTTCAGATGTCTTGGTGCCTCATCAACAATTGGCTTCCTTGTTCGATGATGCACTGCCTCTCGTTTAACAGAGACTTTAATTTCTAACCTAATCTTATTTGTCATGATTCTCTGAGACATGCCAAATAAAGCTTTCAGGTCTCTATGTATTTTGGTATCTGGATATGTCTGACTCACTTAAGGGCTTTCATCCAGTGACAGTAACCATACCCAGTGAGGTCTCCATGCTAACAGGGCTTAAATGTTTTCTACCCCTCAGGCTCTTTGGGTGATGATTCAACCAAAGAGAAAATGGGAAATGAAAGTTTGTACCCCCTCCTTTTCTGACTCCAGTGCACTGCAATAGGGCTACTTTTAATGTGCTTAGCAACAATTAGCTCTTGAAGCTGCAACAGCTGCACAATGCTGATGCTCTCCAGATGCAGCCAACGGATTAAATCATGCGATAATTCAATTGGAAAATTGGGTGTAATTATGGAGAATGCAGAGTCTGCTAGTGACTTGGAGCTCTCGAAACAACAGTGGTGTGGGCTGTTCAGAGAGTGTGTGGCCTGCACAGAAATTGATATGGGTGTTTGCAGGAATCTAGGTCCTCTCTCTGACAATGACAGCATTACTCAGTGCTGTGCTCAGTTAAGAGTAAGCTGAGTGCCACCAAAGTAAATCTTTTTAACTTCAAAACTTTTCACAGACCACCCTTCATGACATAATCATGTCTATACTTTGAGTATCTGCTGGTTGAAAACACATAAAGCAAATAAAGGCTAGAGTCCCCAAGGACTAGCAGTTCATATATTAATCCCAAAAGGCAGCTAAGTCAGAGAATTGTAAAATAGGATACCATAAACGTTCTATTTTAACTAGAAAACATGTACAGAGTTTCATATACTGATCTTGATGTAGGGCCAAGGGCAAAATCTTGGGTCCTCCATGTCATCTTTCTTACAATCACCACATCCATAACTTATTGCCTATAATTTCCCATTTAGGTTTAAATAAAGAAGAACAGAAACCTAAAAGGATTTGCAGAGAATTTTGAATGCAGACTTCTTAAAGATACTCATACTCTTCCTTCAAACTTTTATAGTCATCTTACTCCTAATGCAAAGGCTCTGTGCACTGCCTTGCTGTTATGCCCTATGCAATCTGAGGGGGTGTCATTAAGAACGTTCCTCAGAACTGCACTGTGACAACCCACAGAGCCTTTCTCAGTGGCCTTGCATCATTTGGCAGCAACTTCTTTTTTAGTGGCTTGCCTTTATTGACTCTTTCCAAAGCATTCAACTGAATTTTCATAGAAACAATAGCTCTCTTCTTGCATTGTAATTGAATTTTGTAATTACCATAAATATCTTTGAGAACAAATACAACAGGGGACTCTTGGGAAGCTAACATCTTAACTGATGGCCACATAGAAATGCAGGTATGCTAGAGAGTAGCCTGTTGACCTCGAGTATTCAGGACACTGCATCAATCAGGATGTTTTACAGGGGGAGCAGTTATTATAGCGGGTTGGTAAAAGTGGAAGTTAATTAAGAGAGCTTCTACTGTCCTGTGGATTAAGGGATGCTCTTAGATGAATTTATATTTTGTTTATTCTATTCCTTCTACATGGTTTTGAAAAATACCATCTAGAGGGGTGAGACATTTTACCTCTTTAGTCTACAAATGGATTTTGGGATTCCTTATCATAGCTCCTCAGCAGAAGGGTCCTCAAGTTGGGACCACCTTCCCTGGCTGAGAGTTTCCTGCCCATAGTAAAGAATGACTGAGGCTGGTTAATGAAGTGGTAAGAAATTCTCTGTGTCTAACAGTGATTTAAAGTCATGGGGAGAAGGACAAAAGTATTCTACCATGAGACACCCTTTACCATAATGAAAGTTTCCTGAACAGTTTGAATATCACAAGAAACATGGATCTCTAAACAGGAAGAAAGTCATCAATTTATCCATTTAAGACTTTCTCCAATTCCTGTTCTTTTGGCTCAGCCTTTGAGTACACCATGTCTTTTAATCAGATCAGACCAGGAAATAGCAACTTCTTATACCTGAGAAACACTGTTAAAGAAAAGTGCCCTAGAATCAGACAGTCTTCTGCTCAAATCATGACTCTACCACTTGCTTACCCAAGTTCACTTAATTTGAACATCCGTCTCCTATCTGTAAAAGGTCATGGCAATAAGTACTCCACTGAGAGAATGTGAGGATTAAATGCTTCAATGTATGCCAAGGGACCAGGAATGAGCAGATGCTAAGTAACTATTAGGCAAGAGCAAAAGGTAACCAAAATTTTATTGGAAAGTAAAGGAACTGGGAAAGATGTAAGGTGTAAGAAACCAAAGATTCAAAATAAAGAGAGAAAGAACATGAGAAGGAGTAGTAAAAATAATATACAAAGTTTTACAGTTATAGAACATATTTATGCACACCGTATCACTGGCATATTCCCTGGTGGCTCAGCAGTAAAAGAATTCACCTGTCAATGCAAGGGATGCGAGTTCAAACCCTAGGTTGGGAAGATATCTTGGAGAAGGAAATGGCAAACCGCTCCAGTTTTCTTGCCTGGGAAATCCCATGGACAGAGGAGCCTGTCCCATGGCTACAGTCCGTGGTACTGCAAAAGTCAGACATGACTTAGTGACTAAACCACTACCACCATCAGTGGCATATCCCAACAACCCTGTGAGACAGGACAGGCATTAGTACTCATTTTATGGATGAGGAAGCTACAGTCCCAAAGAGTAAGAGTTGACTAAGTTGGAAAAGAGTTGGAACTAGACCCAATGTCTCCTTATTCCCAGCCTAATACTTTGCTCATGAGTCCACATAGTCTTCAAATTTCTATCTTTACCACACCACCTTGAGGGATTTTGTGATGAATCCCATACTCCAGATGGCCTACTTCTGGTTTAAGGAGAACACATATGAGCAGAATCGGGACTCTAGGAAGCTGCTTTGGGTTTTCCAAATCTAGCATAGCTTCAAAGAATTATTTCAAGAGACACAAAGATGAAGAGAACCTATGAAGAAGAAAAGCTTTGGCCATGATGTTATTTGCAGGGGAACACTGAATATGAAAATTGAAACTGGAGATCACTTGATATTGAGAGCCAGATAAAAGTGATGTTATAAGTCCTGAGTTGTTTTATTAGTGGTTAGAAAATTACAGGAAGTGATATGTTTTGAGGATGAAAAATTTAAAGGTCTAATATAACTCTCCAGGCATATTAAAAGACATTATTTCCATATTCTTCTTGGATAATCAATCATGCCATAGCAAATTAAGAGTTCTTATTTTTAGCCCTATTAGCTACACAATGATAATGAAAATTGATTACAGTCACATTCTACTCCTTAAGACATTGTCAGTAAATGAACTGAAATGCCCCAGAATCAATCCATTTCAACAAATGTATCAGAGATTGAAAAAAAGTCCTCATCAATTACTCTGATGTCTGTTAATAAAGAAAAGATGATAAACCAGCTGTTTCTGTCATTGGTAACTTACTGTAGGCCAAACAAGTTCTTTTATTCTACCAACTAGAGACAGCTTGAAGAAGCTAAATGGATCAGAGCTGCTGAAGATCAGATATTGATTTCCAGAAAAAAATTCAGAGAAATATCCAAAAACACTATTTGGAATATGCAAAAACCAAAGAGAACTAGTCATGTTTTTCTCTGATTTATCGACCTTCAAAATCTAAGAAAGTTCTGTGTGTCTGGACTGGAGAAAAGTGATCTCAAGATACTCCTGCTGGTGGAAAAGTGGCAAGTTTGGAATATTGTAGAAATGTTGGTAGAGATTGAATGTGGTGGGATTGATAAACTAGAAATTCAGAGAAAGTGGGAAGTGTGTATTTTGTGGACCTAATCGAATGGTTCTGAGATCCATGATTTTGGAAAGATATCAATTCCAATGGAATAGTAAATTATAATATACCAGTTCTCTATCGTGTTTCTCCAAGCCAATCTTCTGGGTGCTTGGAAAGATACTGAAAAGGGTATCTTAGGAGATGTATGTGTGTGTATGCTAAGTCTTTTCAGTTGTGTCCAACTCTTTACGACCCTATGGACTGGAGCCCACCAGACTCCTTTGTTCATGGTATTCTCCAGGCAAAAATACTGGAGTAGGTTGCCATGCCCTCCTCCAGAGATTCTTCCTGACCCAGTGACTGAACCCAGGTCTCTTCCATCTCCTGCACTGGCAGGTGGGTTTTTTACCACTAGCATCACCTGGGAAGCCTGTAGGAGATGGACACTAACACTGAAATCTTAATAACAACAGATTCCATAGGAACTCATCAAGTTCTCCTTCTGATTATTCTGAGCTATGTCCAGGGAGGCCTAGAAGGGCTCAGTAATGAACACATTGGGCTGAAAGATAACCCTTTACTTTCTAGTCTTATGGATCTCTGGACTCTACCATCTTCACCTTGTTTGTAACTTGTGTCTAACTTGATCTCAGTTAGTTCCAGAGGTCAAGTTTCTTAGCAACAGGGCTAAGGTGGGAGGAGGGGAATGTAAAAATCTGGACTGTAAAGATAACACAGGCAAACAAGGGACCAAGAGACAGCTGTGATAGGTTAGAAAGAACACTTGACTTGGAGTCAAAAGTTTTGGCCTTTATACCAGTTGCATCTTTCTATAGAAGTATAATTCTGGATATTTTACCTCCATGAGCCTCAATGACCTCATCTATAAAATGGGGATAGCACATAAGGTTTTGTGAAGACTAAAGATGTCTTTGAAACTGATGTGAACATTGTAAATCACATAGCAAATCTGAATTAAAATAGCAGAGTACCAATAGCAGAGGCCAGGGGAGTTGGAAGTATGGACACGGATCAGCCAGAATTACCGTCTTTCCAACAAATGCCTGGGATAACAGACACAAAAAAAGCTCTGCTGTCAAGATAAAACAACAACTATAAGTAGATATATTTGAAAGTCATTTCTGAAAGACACCTTGAAGAAAGGATGGAGGATGTTGGGGGTGGAGAGAAACTCCTCCCAGCAAGATGATGAAAGAGGATAAGTTAGGTCACAGTGATTGAGGAGGAGACAGTGATTTGTTGTCTATCTCTCCAGCCACGATGGGACTGTAACTAATGAGGTTATTCTGGTTACAAAGGAAGCATTCAGCCCCCTAATGGAAAACTCTTTGGTGACTGGTGTTAGGGAAAGAGAAAACAAACCAGCAGCTTATTAGTTCCACAGCAAGTTAATTAATTTTTGCCAGTCACTTCAGGTCACTTGCCGGCCAGAGCATCTGTCTCACTCAACTGAACAGCTGGAGGGATGGCGGGCGTGTCTCCAAGACATTCATTTGTCCTGGTTCTGGGAGTAGGAGGTGTGGCCAAACACAAGGCTGAAAAAACAAGAGCTTCTGGGGTTCTTCCTGCTCCCAGCCCCTGCCACTGCCCACTGCTCCGTAGCTCCACGATCTACTCAAGGCGAGTCAAGACTGCAGTAATTCCACGAGAAACAAAAGAAACAAAAATACTTAGAATGAGGTTATTCCTGCCTCAGTACATCATTTAAATGCGGAACAGAGTGCTAGCAGAAGTTCTAGCCCAGACTACAGGCCCTCCTCTCCCACCAAAGAGCTTTAGAGCCATGATAAGGTTGCTTAACTTCTCCAGGCCTCCCTTAGCTCACCTGAACTGCCAACCTGCATGCAGAGATGTTCATTTTGGCATCTCTTATAGTGTTAGGAAATTTGAGTTAATAAACACATCCTTTCTCAAAGAAATGTCAAGCCTTTGGAAGATACTGCTCAATACCCTTTCAGAAAGACATCAACAGCTTGGTAGAGCCCCTCTTCGGAGATGGGCAAATGAGGGTGAAGAAAGTGCTCGAATAAAATAACCACATACTTGTACAGAAGTTGACCTGGCCTCAAAAAATACTAACAATTTTTTATTTAAAGATGTGATATGCAAATACAATGAATGCTATTTTGTTGAGCATGCATATTCATGCTAGTATATTTACTTTCTAGGGTGGATTAAGTGATACAAATTTTCTTAATTATATGCTTTACATAATATATAATACACATATATAATATTTACTGTACACTCACCCCCAGAATAGACCAAGATAAAGAGGCTCATAAACTACATTGAAGCAGGGCCCATAAGTTTAGTCCCCTCCTTGGGCCAGAAGCTACTGTTTAGCTTCTGTGGTTTTTAAATCTTTTATATTTTAAGATTATAAAGTTTTCACTAAAAAAAAAAAAATCAAATTGGGGAGGGGCTAATTATCTCAAGTTCTCACATTCATTTTATCAGGCTCTGAAATTAAAGCCAGAGTTTTTGCTTTGTTTTAAAAGTTTTTCAGGTCATTGTTTATTTGACAAATAATGGTATCTTTTTATAAATAAAGCCCACGTTTTAATGTCTATCTAGGTGCTCAGGAACTGTGGAGTCCCTCTCCTGCCATCTCCCAGCATGCACATTCACTGTTAAGCCTACTGCAAGTAGTTAATAGGAATGCTTGGGATCCTCTAAACCCACTGTTGGAAAAGACCCTGGTACTGGTAAAGATTGAAGGCAGAAGGAGAACAGGGTGAAAGAGGATAAGATGGTTGGATGGCATCACCAACATGAACTTGGCAAACTCCAGGAGACAGTGAGGGACAGGGAAGCCTGGCATGCTGCAGTCCGTGGGGTTGCAAGAGTCGGACACAACTTGGTGACTGAACAACAACAACAAACCCATTCAAACAAAAGAATTAGTGGCTGATAGGGAGATTTGCAATTTCATCAGGAACAATTCTACTTAAAGAAAGAAGCATTGCATTTACAGACAGCACTTCATGTCCTGTGGCAAATTAGCTGGTGAGGGTCCCAGGTAGGCAAGCGTATAGGATTGACATCACTGCAACTGGGAGCAGGCTCCTCTGCCTTGGGCAACTGGGCTGAAGAGATGGGATGGAGTCTCCTCTATGAGTTGCCACTGATGTCTACTGTGACCTAGCACTTCATAGTACCTGGACTACTCAAAAGCTTTCCAGACACTTTATATGAGCAGGAAGATGAGACATTCAAGTTGTGTTCTACATCAGGAGACTGAAAATTAGAGGAAATAAAGCAAATTACCTAGTCTCTCAGGTCTAAGACTACACTCAATATATTAAAAAAGCAAGCAAACAAGCTGCACAAATCTTCCAGGCAAACAGATCCCAAAATAAAAGCCAACGCATCTTCACATTTATAATATTTGTCATCAGGGGCCAGAAACTTCTAACAATTCACTCTAACTCAATATTTACCTGGAAAGTGAGTATAGATGTTAGTTTTAAAAAATTGAATCCATATATTTATGTATGTATGCATGAATGGGTGCATCTATTTTTATTTGGGAGTCTTGGTGTTCATAACAAATTTAATATAAGTAATTTAACCAGCCTCTTAGGAATATGCTTTTCCCCTTCGTTCTCTTCCTATCTGCACTCTTTATATTCTTTTTCATCTTCTCACTTGGTCTCATCTCTCCTATCTTCTGCCCTATTCTTTGCCCTAATATGACCCTTTCTTATATATCCTTATTTTCTGTATTATTAGCTAGAATATATCTTTTGAAAAGATCAACACACCCGTCCCAGGACATCATAAAATAAACAACCCTTTAATATTAATATATTGGAAGGAAGCCTTGACCTTAGTAAGCAAGTCCCTGGTGTAAGGTGGAAAATGGAGGTGAGATGTGTCCCTCTGAGGCCAAGGCCCAGACAGGGCTCTGCACTCATAGACCTTCAGATATCCTGGCTGACTGGTTATGTGATTAAACTCTGGTCTAGGAGATGCTGTGCCAGCTGAATGAGGAAAGCACATGAACTAACTGTGAACACAGACCAAAGAACACTTTAAAGCTTGAGTCATCTGCGTCCAGCGTGTTCAGAGGAGTAGGGAACAAATAGTCCAAGAAGAGTGCCCAAGGTGGGTCTGAGCTGTTCCTCTGAAGGTCACTCTCATCTGGAAGCCACCTATGAGGCTGGGGCCACCCTGGATGCCAGCTACCAAGCTGTCAACCCTCATACAAGTGCTTAATGCTGTCCCCTCTTTCCAATAGATGGTGTGTGATGAGGCAGGAAACAAGGAAAGATATAAAGGAGGAAGTGAGGGCAAAAGGGGGTAAAGAAAATCAGGAGAAAACTGGGAAGAAGAAAAAGAAGAGAAATAGAGATAGGGCCAAGGGAGAAGGGAGAAAAAAGACAAAGAGGGCTGGTAAGAAGTATGGATAG
Source organism: Bos mutus (assembly GCF_027580195.1). Lineage (NCBI taxonomy): Eukaryota > Metazoa > Chordata > Mammalia > Artiodactyla > Bovidae > Bos > Bos mutus. The sequence continues at coordinate 36,569,125 of NC_091627.1, forward strand.
TGACAGCTGCAGAAAGTCGGGAAGGCTGGAACTTTCCTTCTAGTCAAGAGTGCACACAGCTGCATCAAAGTGCACTGCTTTTCTCTTTGGGATCTTCATGTCCATTATTTTCTGCAGTTCTTGTCTCCTGCTAAATATGATTACACAGTGTCCCCCCCGCCCCAACCTGGAAGTACTGCTTTGACCATAAAGGCACAGAAGAATTAGACTGCACATTGCCCTGACTAAAACCCTGGTGCTCACCCTACTCATTCATTTGGTTGACTTCTCCCATGAACCCCTCATGGTAGGCATCTTCCTATGTGATCAAATGCACTCAGTGCACCTTGATCCTCTTTATCTCCTGGTGACACAGTTATGGAAAGAAAGGGAAGACATCAATATGCACTTGGTATTAATTACTGGGCTAGGGATTTTATATTTTAAAAATACATATTTTATATATTATATAGATATATAATATATATAATATATATAATATAATAATTATATATAATATATCTATATAATATATATTATATAGATATATATATATAATATCTATATTATATATAGATATAGATATATAATCTATATAGATATAGATCTATATATTATTATCTCTCTATATATTATTATCTATATATATCTATATATAGATCTATATCTATATATATAGATATAGATCAAATATATGTAGAAATAATATATATATTATATATATAATATATATATCTATATATAGATATACAGATATAGATTAGATATCTATATCTTTATATAGATATATAGATATAGATTAGATATCTATATCAATATAATATATATCTATATAATATATATAATGTATCTATATATCTATATCTATATAATATATATATTATATTTTAAAATCTATATTATATATAATATAGATTTATATCTTTATTATATATATAATATATAGTTTGACTCTGAAATCTCATCATAGTCCTACAAGTAGGTATTATTATTATTAGGCCTATTTTACAGATGATAAATTAATTTTATCAACTAATAAATAAATTAACAAACTAATGTTTCCATTTCTATGATTGAGATAAGAATAGTTTATGGCAATGTTGTGAGAACACGTGAGTATGAAATCCCTCTGAACTCTAACAACAGAAAGAACAATGCTTGTTTAGGACTTAGAGGTGTTATTCTAAGGCCTTGCCATGTAATAACCATTTAATCCTCACAGTAACCTTGTAAGGCAGACTCTTTATTTGCATTGTGCATATAAAAAATAAAGTGACCTTCCCAAAGTCATACAGCTAATAAATATGGAGCCAAGACATGAAGTCAAGTAGTTTGACTCCATGGTCCCTGTAACCACTCTATATTTACACACTTACTGAAATAGCTGTTCTACATCATTTAGAATCTGCATAACAGAAAACGGGCCTCTGGTTTAATGGGGGCCAATGTAAGGAAAGCCCTTATCTGTTAAATGCTCATTCGTGTAGCAGGTTTCACACTAAGTCTCTTACAGCTGCCTTTTCAATGCACACGCCATAAAAACGTCAACTAGGGCCATCTTTCCCATCCTTTGAGGTTTAGGGAAGATGAGCTTAAACTTTCAATTCCACACCTTGTGGAAGTTTAAAATTTTCAAATTCTCATTAAGATTTCCAAAGTTCCCAGGTGCCCATGACCATTTCTAGTTTCAAACTGGATCGTCCATTTGTGCCAATGTCCTGCCTGCTTTATAACAAGCTGTCGCCAAGGTGAGACTTGATCCCTTCCTTGAAATCTATCAGAAAGGTCACGTATACACTAACTTCCCACTAGATACCTATTTTAAACATGGTCATGTATATATTTCGATGCTATATAACTTGGAGCTCATCTTGGAGTTCTGTGATGACCCAGAGGGGTGGGATGGGAGAAGGGGGAGGGAGGCTCAAGAGGGAGGAGATACATGTGTACTTGTAGCTGATTCACATTGTTGGATGGCAGAAACCAAAACAATATTCTAAAGCAATTATCCTCCAATTAAAAAAAAAAAAGGCCACTTATATAGGGCAATGTGTGTATTTACTATAAAACAATAGTTTTGCTGGCAGGGACAGCAATAATTTCAGAGAAAGCATTACGTCAGAGGAACATGAATAAGCTCGAAATGAACATTAGGAACGCCAGCCCCCACAGTCCGTCAAGCACTCCTTCAGTAGAGACCATCAAAGGTGGTTTCACCGATCCTCGCCCCTCTCTCTTCTTGCAGGAAATGTCTTCTCATTATTTTCATCAGAACACACAGACATCCGTGACTTTGTATAAATTGCTTGAGGGGTCTGCTGCTTACCGGTCAAGCAATTTATATGAAGATGTTTCTTTTTCCAAATAAAGACAGTTTCTTCCCCAAAGGAAACTGTGTGCCAACTTTTACAATACACTTAAATCCTTGCCACAAGTGTGTGACATCACTTTCATCAAAGTGTAAGCTCCTTGGAGAAAGTAACATACCTTTACATGCCTTATAGTATTTCCCACTAGGACTAGAATAGTGTCTAGTAGATACTAAGTGCTTAAGAACTGTTTGATGATTGACAAGAAAGCAGAGATTCACATGTTCAAAGAAAGGTGGACTCACAAAAAATGTGACTGTTAGTTTGACTAATATGCACTCCACATTCTCTGAACAACACTGACTTTCCATAAACCCGTGTTCAACTATCACTATATTTCCTTAAAGGGCAATTCATAAATCAGAGCAGACTAAACTGTGTGCCTAACTTCTCCCCTTGAAACTCATAATATTCATCTTCCTAAGAAACCATAAAACATGATTCTAAAATGACCTAGTGGTTATGTCTTAGGGACACTGAAAAAAGTTTAAGTAAAAATGTCTTGATTATGCTGACACAAAATTTTTTCATGAAGCCATGCTCTTATTAATCACTTCAGGTGAGTCAAAGTAAACATAATCAGTCAAAGCTTTAAGAGAAGAAATTGAAAGAAAATTCTTGGTCCAAAAATGATTGCTCTCCCTCTCTTTCTCCTTCTCATCATCTTCCTGCATTCCCTCCCCCGTTCTCTCAGCAACTTTTACCCAGAGAAGAGCACAGACAGTGATGACAGCTGTGCTGGAGCAATTTCCCTTCACGGAGTTAAACCTCATGAGGTCCATTTCAAGAGGACTGGATTATATTTTGGGTGACTCACAAGATGTGTCATGTGTCTAAGACATATTGAATATCTTCTCACAACAGGGTTCAATGAATCAGGCATTCTCTTCTGCTATTTTTCATCCTCGTCTGTTTAATGTTTAAGGGAAAGCATAGGACAAAATCTAACACTGGATTTCACATCATGGGCTGTGAAAGTTTAGACTTGGTTCCACATGTAACAATGCAGAGAAATTACAGCAAATAGACCTAGTCTATACATAACCTTACATGTTTCAGGTCAGGATATAATGTTTCTCTCTTTTGTTTGCCTATATGTCAAATAGAGAAACAATGAAATGTTTGGCTCTATGCTGAAAACACCCTGAGAGGGATTTTTGAAAATGTTTTTTTGTTATGTTGAAACAAAAAAATAAGAGGGGGAAAAAAGAGAGAAGGTTAATCTCTGGGAACTCCTTTGTTTTCTTAGTTCCTCATTTATTTCCTCTTGATTAGTATAGTTTTTCCAATTCTTCCCCAGGTAAAACCTCCTGAGATGTTTCTCTTATAACACCACCCCACTGTCAAATACTGAGACCTGGGAGAGATGGCTCAGTGTCAGCCTATTAAAACTTCACTTCTATAAGCAAGGTAGTAATGATGGAAATGCATTCTCACCACAGTTCTGAGACACAATTTGCATAAGTCCACAGAAACTTTCCATGGGATGACAGAAAATCAAATTCATGATCCACTCTTTCCATTTCTGAGCCCCATTTTTCAGATAATGGCATTACAAAATATCTAGTTGCTGAAACCATATGATCAAGTTAATATTGACTCTCTTTCCTTCAGTTATTAAGACAGACCTCAGATTCACAGCCTTTTTCCATCTCCCAGTGGAACTGCCCCAGTTTGGATCTTCATTTGTACTTGAGTAAGTAGCCTCTTACCTGGCCTTGTTTTGGCCACTCTTTCCTTGTATTCTTCTTCCATCACTATCAGACTGATTTTGGTAAAACAAGTTCTGGCCAAGTTGCCTCCTCTGTTTATAAGCCCATCAATGTTCTCCTATTGTCTACCTTATGAAGTCTGGATTCCTTAATGTGACTTTCAAGATCCTTCTTTACAAGTTGGTTCTAAACATGCCTTTCCATCCTTGTGTCCTGCCGAACCCCACCCTTAACCATCAGCAGCAGCATAATGCTTCCAACTGTTGAACCTCTATTCTGTGCTCTGCTCTATACAGACAACCCCTCACTTTATCCTCCCCACAACACTTAGGGCTGAAATGATTACTGTTAGAATTACACAGATCAGTTATGGAGGTTGGGTAACTTGTCTCTATCCTCAACCTGAATTTCCCTTTCCTTCCCCATCTTGCTGCTGCTACTGCTGCTAAGTCGCTTCAGTCGTATCCGACTCTGTGTGACCCCACAGACGGCAGCCCACCAGGCTCCCCAGTCCCTGGGATTCTCTAGGCAAGAATACTGGAGTGGGTTGCCATCTCCTTCTCCAATGCATGAAAGTGAAAAGTGAAAGAGAAGCTGCTCAGTCGTGTCCGACTCTTCACGACCCCATGGAATGCAGCCTATCAGGCTCCTCCGTCCATGGGATTTTCCAGGCAAGAGTACTGGAGTGGGGTGCCATTGCCTTCTCCTTCCCCATCTTACATAATATTTTTTAAGACTCTGGTCAAATAGTACCTCCTTTTAGAAGTAGGCCTCAACAGCCTTTTGGCTCTCCCCAATTTCCCTTCTCCTCCATCTAACGTTACTCTTAGACTTCTATATTTTCCATAGAATGTTCTTTAAATTTGATTACTGCAGTGATTATTATCAGTTTAATGTGTCTGTCACCTACTGTAAACCATGAACTATCCTTTCTGTCTTTTGCATTTATAACATTCTTTATCCTTTATATCTACCATGGTCCTGGCAAACAGTAGATACTGAGGGTTGATTTTAGGGTTAAATGCTGGGCTTCAAGATATTAGGGGGTTCCCAGGTATTTAGGGGTTGAGAGGAAGCCTATGAAGGATAAGGGCATGGTGACAAGGATAGGTAGGGCTCTTGGCTAAGACTTATGTTTAACTTATCATTCAGAATTAGAAGGGCTTCCCTGGTGGCTCAGGTGGTAAAGCATCTGCCTGCAATATGGGAGACCTGGGTTCAGTCCCTGGGTTGTGAAGATCCCCTGGAGAAGGAAACGGCAACCCATTCCAGTACTCTTGCCTGGAAAATCCCATGGACGGAAGAGCCTAGTAGGCTACAGTCCAAGGGGGTCACAAAGAGTAGGACTGACTGAGTGACTTCACTTTCACTTTCCAGAATTAGAACTAAATTTCATTACAGGACCACACTGTATGATATTTCTTGCATACACAAGGCTTCTTCTGGGATCCAGACCAAGGCTATACCTGGGACTGGAAACCAGGTAGACTTGCTAGCTTTCAAAGGATTTTTTCATGAAAGCACAGAGATAAGATATAATATAAATTTCACTCACGTAAGAGCTGCCTCCTCTTCTTCCTGAGAAGTAATGAAATAATTAAATAGAACTGACCCCTAACCTGGACCTCCCCGCCCCACGTCTCCCCACTATGATACATCGCCGTTTCTCATTCCCTTCTGCTGTCCTGCTACCACTCTGAAGTTCATGCAACAGTGCTCATCTCTAGGCCATTTTCAATTAATTTCCTGAGTAAAATTTCACGAGACACTATCAAACCTTTTGCTAAAATCAAGATATATTACATCTACTCTATTCCCTTAGTCTACTAATCAAAAAAGCAATCAACTTTGTCTGGCATGATTTGTTCTTTTAAAACCCATAATGCTTATTGCTCATAATTCCATTATCTTAGATAGTATTTTTTTCCTCTTAATATTTGTTCCACTATTTTAACAAGGATTGAATTACTAGATGGTCATTTCTAGGATTGCTACCTTGCTATTTTGAAAGTTTGCTACCTAATTTGATACAATCAGCATAAGGGTATTTCCTTATTCTGTTATATCACAAAAGAATAAGAAAGGGCCTTGCAGAAGTCATTTGGTCAATGCCTTTTTCTTCACAAGGCTCTCATCACCTTCCTGAACCATTTCAGAGCACTATACATTTTTTAGCATTTCCCAAATAGGAGAATTTGAGATCTCTACTGATACCTGAATCAGTGATTCACAACTTTATGCTTAGGAAGCACTTCCAAATTTCTCATCCAATTTCCTTCTAAAGGAGGAAGTTATGGTGAAGAAGGCATAGATCTGATACTGAGTTCAAATCCTGACTGTGCCATTTACTAGCTGTGTGATTTTAAGTAACTTTCTTTTTTTTAATGAGACAAAAATAAGAATTTTAAAATAAAAACATTTTAAAATATTATATTTCTTTAATTACAAAAGAAATATATGAGAAATTCTAATTGACACAGAAGTGTATTATCCCCTTGGCTCTCCAGTCAAGATCTTACTCTCTAAAAGTAACCAGTGATAATGGTTTTATATGCATTTTCCAGTCTTCCCAGGTGGTGCTACAGTAAAGAACCTGCCTGCCAATGCAGGCAGCATAAGAGATGTGGGTTCGATCCCTGGGTTGGGAAGATCCCCTGGAGGATGGCATGGTGACTCACTCCAGTATTCTTGCCTGGAGAATTCCATGGACAGAGGAGCCTAGAGGGCTACAGTCTGTGGGGTCGCAGAGAGTTGGACATGACTGAAGAGACTTAGCAAGCATACACACACACATACATGCTTCTAGGATATTTTCTATAAAAAATAAATGCATATAAATCAAAATGAGGCCATAATATTCACAATGCTTTACAATCTACATTTTTCATTTAACTATATATCAAATGTATTTCCATGACAGTACATACACCTATCCAAATTTTTTTCACAATAAGTATCTATTAGGTTTGTAATTAAATTTGTTATGGTTAAATCATAGTTAATTTGGCCAGTCCTTACTAACAGACATTTAAAGTAGCTTCCAAATTTTTCTCTATTCCTACTACTAATGATAATAAACTACAATAATGTCTAAACAATTAATGAGAATTGAGGGAATGAGTGAGAACTGTGAAACCATGAGGGTTGCCCAGTGAAGGCAAGCTGCTTCTTCCTCTTCCTCTCCCCACAAGCTCCCCTAATAGCAGAACTCTATGGAACAGGGATACTGGAGGTGGAGCATCCTTGATCACCACGAATGATGGGATGGTACAAAGGAACACCTTTTAATCACCTAATGTGAAGCTCACTCTGAAATTTTCTGAATTCTCCTGGGTACTGCCAGGTAGAACCTGGTTCGTGCTATTGCTTATACCCTGAGTGTCCTAGGGCAAGTTCTTTACCATCTCTGGAGTTCAACTTGCTTATTTATAAAATAGTGATAACTTTTCTAATCGTAACTATCACTGCCATATATTATTCACTATATGCCAAATATTGTACCAAAAGAGAGCTTCAGTGCATAACTTGTTTAATTTTCACTAAATCCCTTTGAAGTGGATGATATGAGTCTCATTTTTAACTGGATTTTCAGGCTTATTATTGAATTGCAAGAGTTATACATACCTTTTATGTAATATATAACTTGCAAATATTTTCAACCAGTCGGTGGCTTATTTCATTTTTCTTAATGGTGTCTTTTAAACACAAAAGTTTTAAATTTTGATGAGGTACAATGTATCAGTTTTTTTTTAATTGATTGTGATGTTAGTGTCACAGGGAAAATCTATTTTCTCAATTTAGAGTAAAAGATTTTGGTCTTTCTTTTTCTCTAGAAACTGTAGAGTTTTAGTTTTCATACTTAGGTCTGTATTTGTTTTGAGTTAATTTTTGTATATGGTGTGAGGCTGGGGTCTAACTTTTTGTTTTTTTTAGTATGGATATCCAATTATCCCAGCACTGCTTGTTAAAAAGACTACCTTTCCTTCATTGAATTGCCTAGGAACCTTTGTCAAAAACCAACTGATCATAAACATTAGGGCTCTCAAATATGTTCTGTTGATATATATGCCTTTCGCCCCAATATCACACTGTCTTTACAAAAAGTTTTGCAAGAAGATAATGTAAATCCTCCACTTTTTTCTTCTTTAAAAAAAAATTGTTTTATATATTCTAGGTCCTTTGTGTCTTCATATAGATTTTTAGTAAAGGAAGGAAGGAAAGGAAAGGGGGGTAAAAAGCCTGCTGGGGTTTTTGAAGAGATCAGGATTGCACTGAATTCACAGAGCAATTTATAGAGTAACACCATCTTACACTATTGAGTTTTCCAATGCATGGAAATACAATGTCTCTCTTTTTATTTATATTATCTTTTTATTTATATTATCCCTTAATTTCTTTCAGCAATGCTCTGTAATTTTCAGTGTGCAAGGCTTATATTTTTGTTGAATCTATTCCTAAGAATTTTGTGTTTTTCTGACACTTTTATAATTTGAATTGATTCCTTAATTCCCTTTGGGGAATTGTTTTTGGTTAGAACATAGAAATATAATTAATTTTTGTATATCAATTTATATCTTGTGATCTTCCCAAATTCATTTTTTTTGTTCTTTTAGTTTTTTCTTTCTCATGTGAATTCTCTTGAGTTTTTCTAAATAAAGGATCACGTTACCTGGTAATACTAAAATTTCTTTTTTCCCTTTTCAATCTGTTTGTCTTTAATTTCTCCCTTCTCTCCATCCCTTTCTTCCTTCCCTCCTTCTTTCATCTTTCTTTCATGTCCTTATTAAACTGGTAAGGTTCAATGCTGAACAGAAATGATGAAAGCAGATATTCTTGCCTTTTCTACAATTTTGGGAGAAAGCTTTGAGTCTTTCATCAAGTATGTTGTTAGGTGTGGGTTTTTTCATAGATGCTGTTTATCAAATTTAGAATATTTCCTACTACTACCATTCTGTAGAGAGATATTATCATAAATGGATGCTGGATTTTCTCAAATTCCTTTTCTGTTTCTATTTAGATAGTCATGTCCTTTATCCTGTTAATATATTATATTGATTTCTTTGTGAACGTTAAGCCTTGTATTCTTGGATAATTTCCAGTTGGTCACAGTGTCATCCTTTTTATATGTTGCTAAATTTTGCTTGCTTATTTTGTGAAGGCTTTTTCTATCCATGTCTATGAGGGATAGTGGGGTTTTGTTTTTGCTTTTTCCTTGTGATGCCTTTTTCTAGGTTTAGTATCAGGGAAAAGTCCAAACCTATATGTCTTCACTGGTAAATTCTATCAAATATTTAACAAGCAAATATTGTTAATTTTTCATATACTCTTTCAGAAAATAGAGGAAGGAACATTTCAACTCACATTGAGACCACTCACTTTTTCCTGATTGTTGTTGTTCAGTCACTCAGTCATGTCCTACTCTTTGCGATCCCATGTACTGTACCCCCAGGCTCCCCCATCCATGGGATTTTCCAGGCAAAAATACTGGAGTGGGTTGCCATTTCCTTCTCCAGGGGATCTTCCTGACTCAGGGACTGAACCTGGGTCTCTTGCATTGCAGGCAGACTCTTCACTGTGTGAGCCACCAGTGAAGCCCTCTTTTCCAGCTTAAAAGTTACTTTTGAGGGAGAGAATTTGCAAGTAGTGACTCAGAGAGTAAAGAAGCTGCCTGCAATGCAGGAGACCCAGGTTCAGTCCCTGGATTGGGAAGATCTCCTGGAGGAGGAAATGGCAACCCACTCCAGTATTCTTGCCTGGGAAGTTCTCAATAGACAGAGGAACCTGGGGTTATAGTCCATGGGGTCACAAAGAGTCAGACAAGACTGAGCAACTAACTCTTTCTTTCATTTGGTCATACCTGGAAATCCTGCCTCACATTATTTCTTTGAATTTTATTTTATTAGTCTGAAAGATGGATATTCATCTTTCTAAAACTATTTTATGGAACTATTTTGAGAATCATATAAAGCATAGTATTATAAGGCTACCTACCCTAGTATTCTTGCCTGAAGAATTCCATGGAAAGAGGAGCCTGGCAGGCTGCAGTCCATGAGTCACAAAGAGTCAGACATAACTGGGTGACTAACACTTTCACTCTTTTCATGATAAGTGCTTGGCATAAAGTAAGTTCTTGGTAAACACTGATAGAGCTATTGTATGCAGTCGGGTGGACTGTGCCCCGTACAGATGTGTTAAGCGAAGGGGCGAGTGAGGCTAAGCATCAGTCCATGTTCTGCTTGCCAAGCTACAAGTTCTAGCACTGGCTGCACCCAGCCAGAAGAAGCATCTTCTCCTAATTCCTTCACCCAGAGGAGGTAACTCACACAGAGGTGCCATATAGTCTAGTTGGTCTCAGGGTCATCATATTCCCTCTCGTCAACCTTAGTCCTTCACGATGCAGGCTAAGTCCTTTTTCTTGAGCTGGCTCAACATGTTCACAGGAAAGCTCCTTATCAATCTCATGCCTCTTGGTTGTTTCTCCCCTATTTTCACTTTATTTTCCCTTTTCCTTTTTCAGGGTAAATGGTTTAAATGACTTTACTCATGCATTTATGGAAACATGAATTTTAAAAAGTTGTGGGCTGCTCCTGCTGCTGATAGAGGTGTCAGGGAAAGTACTGCTAATTACATTTCCTGCAGAAACTCAATCTCTAAATCCTCCTAAAAGACAGGAGTCGTTAGGAATCCTTCTTCCACTCCATCTAAGCACCTGGTTGCCTTTTGAAGAACGCTGACTTTCCATCTTGACTTTGACCTCAGGGGTAAAGAAGCCAATTGACTCAGCTTACTTTTTTCTTACATGAGGTTTTAATTATAATCATTTCCTCATGGAGCACAAGACTTCCAGAATTTGATAAACGTTCTTGTTTCTCTAGCAAGCAATATTTCTTAAATGTATGTTTGTACATGTGCCACAGGAAAGACAATAAGTCTGAATTAATCTTTATTGGCAGGGGAAGCCCACTTCCGGTCTGTGTGCTGGCTCGTCACGCCTATTCTTCGTCCAGAGTTATAGATGGGAAGGACGCATTTGCTTTTAAGGAGAAAATAGAGGTTGAGGAGGGAAGAGGGCCACTAAAACAAAGATAGAAGACAGAGGGAAAAGCAAAGACAGAAAAAATGAGGGAATGAAGCACTTGTGTGAGGGCTCGACAACTGCACTGGAGGGCTGCCAATCCCATAGAACTGAAACTCTTACCTTCTCTAAATTCTTCATTTTGAAAGCACTAATTATTTTGGTTACACTATTTTTTAATATGCTCAATGTTTTTGATATAATTTACAGTTAAGGAATAAATAGGGAAGAATCAGTGTTAAAAGCTTGGATGAAGGAGGAATAGCAACAAATGCACTGATTCCTCCCACACTCGGCAGCTCCCAGAATATACACCACTGTTGGAATGGATACTTTTGGGGTATAAACACAGTGTCTTAGTCAATGAAGAAAAATAATTCTTAGGCGAAGCAGAGTATATGATCTGAGGAATGATACTTGAACAATATTTTCTATTTGTGTAGCACAAGCAATTGGAGAAGGCGATGGCACCCCACTCCAGTACTCTTGCCTGGAAAATCCCATGGTTGGAGGAGCCTGGTAGGCTGCAGTCCATGGGGTCACTAGGAGTCGGACACAACTGAGCGACTTCACTTTCACTTTTCACTTTCATGCATTGGAGAAGGAAATGGCAACCCACTCCAGTGTTCTTGCATGGAGAATCCCAGGGACGGGGGAGCCTGGTGGGCTGCGGCCTATGGGGTCTCACAGAGTCGGACCCGACTGAAGCGACTTAGCAGCAGCAGCAGCACAAGCAATATTGAAGGTGAAGATATTAAACAGGAGCATTCAATGCCGTTGCTACAAAAGTGAATTTAATTTCTATCTACTTCAGAATAAACAAGCCACTCTCATTTGAGACATTCTCATTGTAGACCATTCTTGTTTTATTTATGAGGAATAAATAAATAATTCCTTATTGCCAGCATAATATCTCTTATTGCCTTGTCCAATGCTTCCTGGTGAAGCCATACCAACATATCAGAGAGAAGACAGTTGCTGAAAAGAATACAAGTTCAGGTCAGGGTACCACAACAAAGACACAGGGAGCTTCCACACCATGTATGCAGCCAGTTTCATTAAAAGTAAGCCTAGTAAATCGAGTAAATCCAGCATACTTCCAAATAATAACAGCTTCCATAAAAATTAACTAACAGCTGATATCCAATCATGTGTTTTTATTAAGTATGACTAGCAAATAGTACTAAGAATTATAAAGCAAGAATTGGAAAGAGTCAAAATTGATTATAATGCTTTAGGTAAGAAAAACTAGACTACCACGATAGCACCAGGTAAAAGGTCCGTATGTATTTTTCAATGGGAGAACTGGACCCTGGATCTGAACCCCCACCTGATGCACTTCCACATGTAAATGTGCTCAATCCTTCTCAGCGAATTCTTTTGTCATGTCCCCAAAGTCCTAAATACGTTATGCATGGATACCTAGGCCAAGTAAGCCTCCTGTCTTTTAGGGTCAATATTGCCTATTTTTAAAGTTTTTTAAAAAAATATTTGTTTGTGCATTTGGTTGCACAGGCTCTTAGTTGTGGCACATGGATTTTTGATCTTCCTTGTGGTATGCTGGTCTTTCGTTGTGGCATGCTAACTCTTAGCTGTGGCAAGTGGGATCTAGTTCGGTGACAAGGGATTGAAACAGGGCCTCTGCGTTCAGAGCACAGAGTCTTAATCACTGGACCACTAGGGAAGTCCCAGAGGGTCAGGATTCTTAAATCAAGAAAGAGCAGCAGCCCCTGCTTCAGACTGCTATGGCTGGGAAGCCACTATCGGACTGCGCCTTGTGTTACTATGCTATGCCGTTTCCCTGTTTACAGAGTGGTCTCTTGTGCATTATTTCCACTGATTTTTATAACAAGTCAGGAAAAAAAAAAAACAGAAGTAAAATGACCCCCAGATCTCTCTTCAACTTATATCAGACCAGTCTTTCTCCATCTTAAATGAGTAAAGATTATCTTTCCACTCTAAGGAGAATTACACTGTAGTTATCTCCACTCAAAAGAATTTTATTTTATTCCTCTTTGCAAGGTCCTGGCTTTCCCTCAACTCTCTTCAAACATAAATTCCGAGCGGTTCATAGCTTTTCTTAAACAGAACCCATATTTCTTTAAGATGTGTCTTCTCCGAACCATTTGATATATAGAAATCAGTGAGGCTAAAAAATCCAGATAACAGTAATAAAAGGTATTAATAAGAGGAAGTAGGAAATCAGAAAGACAACCTCACATACTCTTGGAGCCTATCTAGTCCCTACCCACTCAATTTACCAATTGAAAAACTTAGGCTTCGGTTCACATGGGCACCACTCCCGGTCTCAGCACAGCGCTCCCTATATTTCTAAAAGGGCAATTCGAGTCACAATAACCTGACTCCACACTGACTGCCTTGCTATGTCGCCCAGATGGCAAGCTTCATGCTGTGGCTGCCTTAGGCAGCACTCCTTGACCTGGCCATCTGCAGAGAAGACATGGGTGAGAGTAGGCTTCCCAGGATCCATCCGAAAACATTGCCCTTCCCAGATGCCAGGGGATCTTCCCGACCCAGGGGTCGAACCCAGGTCTCTGGCTTTTTCTGCATTACAGGCAGATTCTTTACCATCTGAGCCACCAGGGAAGCCCCACAGGTACCAGAGTGGATATAATTTGGTTGTGTTATCGAACAGAAGGAGTCCCCCAGCATCACTGGTGTGAGGACGATGCCCTGAATTTCTGAATACTGCCAGACATCTAATGAGAGTCTTATGTAGGAGAAACCTGGGAAACACTGTGTTTCACGAGTTTGATATAATGGAAAGAACATAAAATTTGGTATTCAAAAACTAGAATTCAAGATTTGACTCACATTCTGGCTTTGTAGACTCTGTAGATGAGTAACTTACTTCATCTCTCTAAGCTTCCATCTGTGGGTCAAGAAATATTTAGTGAATGTCTATTTTATACTGGGCATTGGGCCAGGCTCCTGGGACAATCACAATGCAAGACCCAGTCTCCTCTGAGTAAACATGGGACATCATAATGAATGAGAAAGACCCATCTTCCTCTTTTCAAAGCCTACTGGTTAGCCTTAGTTTACCAACCTATACATTAGGTACACTAACACTACCTGTCTTGTTGTTTTATGAGAATCAAAGATGATCATGAATAGAAAAGCACTTCACAGACTGTAGCTCTTTCCAGTTTCCCTTGCTGGGCCTGACTGGCAGCCGCTCACCACAGGCCCTGTATGTGCACTTTCACTGCATCATCCAGCCACCTTTGACAAGACTTCATAGATACTGTCCTGGGCAGCAGCACAGCTTCCTTCCACAGGTGACGTCACCTCACCCAAGCTCCCCCATTTTGAGCAATGATCCTCCCCAGACCCTTCTGTTGGGTGCTTTCTGTCCTCCTTACCCACAGGAGCCAGACCCTCAGATGCAGCTGCATACTTCTAGCTTCAGCTCCTGCTGCTGCTTTTTCTGTTCTATTTCTGGTCCTGTTTGCCTGTTCCCTGTGCAGGAGGAAATCTGTAGACTGCCCTCCTAGGATTAAGTCAAAGGATACCTACAGTAACTACAAGAAGTGTGTCTCTGAGGCCCAGTCAGTCCTCTGAGCCCTGCCTTTCTAGAAAAGTGCCTTAATAACATCAGTTTTCCTCCAGACTTGCTCAGGACCAGCAATATTAATGTCTTATGGCTACTCTTACAAATTATCAGAAACTTAATGGTTTAAAGATCTTCTCAGGTGGTGCTAGTGGTAAAGAACCAGCTTGCCAATGCAGGAGACGTTAAGAGATGACAGTTCGATCCCTGGGTAGGAAAGATTCCTTAGAGAAGGAAATGGCAACCCACTCCAGTATTCTTGCCTGGAGCATCCCCATGGACAGAGGAGCCTGGTGGGCTACAGTCAATAGGATCACAAAAAGTCGGACATGACTGAAGTGACTTAGCAAGCATGCAATGGCTTAAAACAACATAGATTCATTATTGAACAGTTCAGGAGGTCAGAAGTCTAAAATGAGTTGGGGACTGTATTCCTTCTGGATGAAAGTTGAGGAAGAATCCTTTTTCTTGCCTTTTCTGGCTTCTGGAAGTGGCCTGCATTCCTTCTCTCACAGCCTCTCCAACACCATCAGCTGCTATGCTGTCACTTTACATGGAACTGTGTCCACCCCCCTGATTTTGGATGTTCCCTTGACTTAGATTTTAATATACAGTGCATTGCATTGAACTGTAGATTACAGTAGGGAATTACCAATTATTAATTTAGTGAGGAAATACACAATTTAAAGAATAAATGGAATTTTTAAATTGATACAAATAGCATGTAATTAAATGATCTTCAAATCTGTTTCTCTCTGACCTCTGATTCATCTGGAGTCATCATCACATTTTCTCTGACTCTGGCTCTCCTGTCTCCCTCTTTCACTCACTAGGATCCTTGTGATTCCATTAGATGCATCTGGAAAATTCAGGATAATCTCACCTGTGAAGTCCCTTTTGCCATGTCAGTTCAGTTCAGTTCAGTCACTCAGTTGTGTCCAACTCTTTGTGACCCCATGAACTGCAGCACGCCAGGCCTCCCTGTCCATCGCCAACTACCACAGTTTACTCAAACTCATGTCCATTGAGTTGGTGATGCCATCCAACCATCTCATCCTCTGTCATCCCCTTCTCCTCCTGCCCTCAATCTTTCCCAGCATCAGGGTCTTTTCAAATGAGTCAGCTCCTCACATCAGGTGGCCAAAGTACTGGAGTTTCAGCTTCAGCATCAGTCCTTCCAATGAATATTTAGAACTGATTTCCTTTAGGATGGACTGGTTGGATCTCCTTGCAGTCCAAGGGACTCTCAAGAGTCTTCTTCAACACCACAGTTCAAAAGCATCAATTCTTAGGCACTCAGCTTTCTTTATAGTCCAACTCTCACATCCATACATGACTACTGGAAAAACCATAGCTTTGACTAGACAGACCTTTGCTGACAAAGTAATGTCTCTGTTTTTTAATGTCCTGTCTAGGTTGGTCATAACTTTTCTTCCAAGGAGCAAGCGTCTTTTAATTTCATGGCTGCAGTCACCATCTGTAGTGATTTTGGAGCCCAGAAAAATAAAGTCTGTCACTCTTACCACTGTTTCCCCATCTATTTGCCATAAAGTGAGGGGACCAGATGCCATGATCTTGGTTTTCTGAATGTTGAGTTTTGCCATATAAGGTGACATATTCACAAATTCTGGGGGTTAGGACTTTTTTGGTGGCTCCATTTTACCTGCCACACCAAACCCACAGGCTTCCTAGCCTCTCAAGGAGCTCTTCTTTCAACCTTCCAGGGTGCCACACAGGTTTCCAGAGGCAGTGCCCCATCTTGATGCTGTGGTCTGAAGAGCGACTTGAGCCATGAAACTATCCAGATTCCAGAAGTCATGGCTAAATTTTGGGGAGTGGGTATATCTGTTAAGGCTGATGAGGATTTCTGTGGCTAACAATTTCTGTGTCAGGTACATGGCTATCCTTTGTGTTGGATATACCTACACACAGTCGTGTATCAGAGTGGGAACGAGCCTTAGTGATAATCTAGTCTAAAACACTGACCTTACAAATGAGGAACCTACAGCCCAGAGAGGTAAAGTGACATCCCTTATGGCAGAGTTGCAATGAGTCCAGGTCCCTTTTCCCTCCAACTCTTGTCCTCCTTTCTTACTCCACATGCTCCATGGGCAGGATTATTAGATTCAGCTAAGGAAGGGCATAATCATCACCAGACAACCACAATCCATCCCTTCCCAATGAAGGCTTCCCATAGACGGCAGAAGAAACACCCTGGAAGAGGCCTATACTGATGGGGAGGCAAGAAATACTTCACTAGATACCCCGAGAGCATGCCACCTCATTAAGGCAAGTTCTTCTCTGGAGCTCAAGTTCCAGCTGCCAGGCTGGCACCAGAATCTCATTAGGATGAAATAATCACAAGTCACAGCTTGTTGAAAGGTCAAGACCGAAGGCCCAGTGACCTCACTTCTTGGGAGACGAGGGTTACATTTCTGTAGGCAGAATCAGGGAACCAGTGTGGCCTCTCATGGTGAGTTCCAGGGGAAGGGCAGGGATAAGAGGCCACAAACAGCACCACTGACTTTAGTATGATAAGAAGTGTGTTCAGATGAAACACATGAGAATTCCCTGGTAGTCCCATGGACAGGAATCTGCCAGCCAATGTAGAGGACATGGGTTCAATCCCTGGTCCAGGAAGATTCCACATGCTGTAGGGCAACCAAGCCTGTATGCCACAACTACTGAATCGTGTACTCTAGAGCCACGCATCACAACAAGAGAAATCTGCATACTACAGCTAAAGAGTATCCCCCATTCACTGCAATAAGAGAAAGCCCACACACAGCAATGAAGGCCCAGCTCAGATAAAAACAAATACATTAATTAATTAAAAGTAAAGTTTAAAATCCCATTAAAAAAAAAAAAGTGGGTGTATCAATTTACATTGCAACAGGGTTCCCTTTTCTCCACTGATGGCAGTAGTCAACACAACATTGTAAAGCAATTATTCTTCAATTAAAAAAACAAAAAACACACAACCACCCGCAATCCTTCTGTTACATCTGAAGGGGCAAAGATTGAATTGAAATAGGAATGTGAATTGAATTGAAATGCGTTGATGTCATTCATACTTTTGTGCTGCACTTAGTCCCTGGGTGAATTCCTGAGCCTTATGCGCAAGTGATCACCTTTGTAGCCCTCCAAGCATAAATCAAGCACAAGTAGGGTCCAGCGGGGGTGCTCTGGATTTGTGAGCTGAAGCCAACTGTTGGTGCCCTGTACCATCCCCAGCAGGGCAGGCTTGCCCGTTGGTTTGTCTCACTCCAGCCAGTACCACAGGCTTTTTTGGTGGTTGTTGTGGCAGAAAATAGCTAACATGTTCCCTCCCCCAGGAAAGTCTAAAATAATTCAATAAGACATACCTTCAAATGAGAATTTTTATCCCCTTATATTAAAAAATAATGATGCTTTATCTTATTATAAAAGTAATACATAATAATGGACTCAAATTTGAAAATACTAAGAGTACACAGAAGAAAATAAAAATCACTGAAAATTGAGTCATCTAGAAATAACTTCTGCTATGTTAGTATATCTCCTTATAGACTTTTTTCTTACGTACATATACATTTTTCTCTTTTACAAAACAATTTATGTAACATACATTGGTTAATCTTTTGAAACAAATCTAATAATAGGCCTTGAATACGTTCCCATGTTATTGTTTTTACATGGCATACATATAATGGCTGCATAATATTTAAGTATACTGCCTGCAATGCAGGAGACAAAGGTTTGATCCCTGGATTGGGAAGATCCCTTGGAGAAGGAACTAGCAACCCATTCCAGTATTCTTGCCTGGGAAATCCCATGGACAGAGGAGTCTGGAAAGCTACAGTCCATGTGGTTGCAAGAGTCAGATATGACTTAGCAATTAAAAAACAATAATATTTTATTTAAATCCTTATTATGTGAGCATTTAAATGAATTCTAGTTTTTCACTACCAAGATACCTTTTTAGATAAGCTGTAGAAAATATTTGGTTGCAACCCTGTTCCTCAGGTCTTAGAGTAATCTTAGAGAAAAATATCTTTTGATTCTTGAGGGTGAGTTAGTATGTTAATAGTACTTAGACAGGAAGTGACTTCTTCCTCTTCAAACCATATTGATTCTGAAAAAAGAGACTAAATGGTCTTTGAAACTCAGAGAGACCACAAGAGCTAAACCTATCTGTAAGGCCTTCTTGATGGAGAGTACCCAGCCAGCATAGCTCAGGAGACAGGGAGAAATCTGCCCAGGCAACTTCCTAAAGGACTGGAAAGGGACAGATTCATCAATGACTCGGGCTGGGTGACATGTCTTAGCAAATCCTGAAGTTCAGTTCCATTTATAGAGGACAGATGTCCTGCAGAGGCTCCAAAGTATGTGCATGATTACATTATTTTAAAGAAGTAAGAAGCAAAATAAGCTTTACCAATAATATTATATAGCTAGAAAAAATATATATGCATATAATTGATGAATACACACATAGCAAGAGTGCTCAGAAATATTTTACTAATGGGGAATATAATAAAATAAAGTTTAGAAACCACTGCCTTAAAACAGAAACTCCATAGTAGACAGAGGGAACAGAATAGGTGGGGAGATTCTGGGAACCACTTGGCATAGACAGTCCCAGTTTGGACCACCGCATTTGACACACGTGAAAAGAAACATCGTTCTATTCTGGAATGTGTGTGTGTGATTCCAATTACATTCTTCTAGTCCAGTTTGCCTATCTCTCTTGACTACTCTCCCAGCTTCAACAAACTGCTAAAACCAGAGGTCTTTGCTAAAGACCGCCCATAGAGACGAAGTGAGGGGAGCAATTACTGATCATGGGAGGGATTCTCCTGCAGAGCCTCCAGAAGGTGCCAACCACGCCATCACTTTGATTTCAGACTGCTGGCTTCCAGAAGTGGGGAAACATTAATTTCTGTTGTTTTAAGTCACCCAGTTTGTGTTTACTTGTTGCAGCAGCTACAAGAAACTAACACAAAAGGGTAAAACAGGAGTGAACCTAAAGACCAGATGACCCCATCTACCACTGTGGCCCCGTCACCCGCGGCAGCTTCGCTAGGCATCTCAGAGCTCCAGAACGGTATTCCTCAACCTTTTTGAAAACTATTATGCTACCTAGATAAACAGAAAAATCTCAGGAGCAGAGTTTCATTCAGGCCTCACACACAGAACAAAATAAAGCAAAAGCCTGAGAATCAGTGCCCTGGAGGAGAATTCAGTTGATACAAGAAGAACCTGAGCCCCTCCCAGCTGATTCTACTCCTGGTCTTACTGTGTATGCATCTGGATACATATGCATATGAAGGGCTGGGGAGGCGTTTGGGAGGGGGGCTGCTAATCTGCTTCCCATTTTAAAGCTAAGATTTAGCTAGAGATCAAAATCTTATCTTGCTGAAGAAGAAAAATATGTTCCCTTGACTGCATTCCAAAATACCGGAAGGAGTAGACATTGAACATGCCCCTGGCACTTCTTAAAAAGTCATAGAACGCCTCAACCTGATGATTCCTCAAGATTTTATTAATTTATAATATTATGTTCCATCAAGATCATCACTTTTTATTATCTTGCTGCTCTGCATTGTATCTCCCTTATTATTCTCAGCTAGAGGGGCCATAAATTAAAATCATTCAGAATTTATACTCCTACAGTTCATTATCTATGATTGGTATTATCTCACCGCCTTCTCTGGCCCCTCTATATCCCCTGACAAGAAATATTGCAATAGAGTCTAAATACCATCCAACCAATAAATGTTGAGTTAAAAAAAAGGAGGGGGGGGGGAGTGGGAAAACCCTTTATTGAAGGGTACTCCATCACTCCTTCTTATCTCCATCAACAGCAATTCTTTCTGTCAAAATGACAGAGAAATAAGCTTCTAAACAGTTGAGAGTTAGGTCCTTGCTTTGCTCCTGTCTGGACTGGACATGTAATTTTCTCTTCCTTTACCTTCTTCTACTCTTTCCCTGCAGGTCAAGGGACTGATGCTTCACGAGAAGCAACCCTACTTCAGGGAACAAGCAGGTAGCAATGTAATCAATTGATTTCAAAAACAACAGGTGGTCCAAAAGCTACAAAAGCTGGGAGGCTGGTCTTTTGTTTCTAAGACTGATCAAGACAGAGTATAGATACCTCCACTAGACCCCAGGAAAAATAAACGCAAGTATCTGACAATGGTGAGATTCCCCCAAATTACATTTGGATGTGTTTGTTCACTAAAAAACTTGATAAAGTAAACTGGTGTATCCACAGAAGCTTTTGTCATGGTTGTTCCATCAATATCTTCAGAGATGTGAGATCCTGCCACACTAGGAAGAGCAATAATTTTTCAGAGAGACGGAAATTGGCAACACTTGCTAAAAAGTGGATATTCAAATCCTGACTGATCCTGAAAGAAAGCTGAATGCCAAAGAATTGATGCTTTTGAACTGTGGTATTGGAAAAGACTCTTGAGAGTCCCTTGGACTGCAAGGAGATCCTACCAGTCCATCCTAAAGGAAATCAATCCTGAATATTCATTGGAAGGACTGATGCTGAAGCTGAAGCTCCAATACATTGGCTACCTAATGTGAAGAACTCACTTATTGGAAAAGACCCTGATGTTGGGAAAGACTGAAGGCAGGAGAAGGGGACAGCAGAGGATGAGATGGTTGGATGGCATCACTGACTCGATGGACATGAGTTTAGCAAGCTCCAGGAGTTGGTGATGACAGGGAGCCTGGCATGCTGCAGTCCCTGGGATTGCAAAGAGTTGGACACAACTGAGCAACTGAACTGGACTGAACTGACTGATTCATATAATGGAAAAGTTCACATTTAGTGTATGTCCTGGCCTTGGGATCTAGCTTTTTAGAAACATAAAGCCCTCAATATATATCCACTTTCAGGACCACTGCAAAGTCAGTATTTCTTCCTCCCCTCCTCTCCTTCCTTTTTTTTCCCCCTCTCACGATACTCAGCATAACATGCAGATGCTAAAGATCATAAGACAGAGCATGCTGCTGCTACTGCTAAGTCGCTTCAGTCGTGTCTGACTCTGTGTGACCCCATAGACAGCAGCCCACCAGGCTCCCCTGTCCCTGGGATTCTCCAGGCAAGAACACTGGAGTGGGTTGCCATTTCTTTCTCCAATGCATGAAAGTGAAAAGTGAAAGTGAAGTCGCTCAGTCATGTCCGACTCTTAGAGACCCCATGGACTGCAGCCCACCAGGCTCCTCCATCCATGGGATTTTCCAGGCAAGAGTACTAGAGTGGGGTGCCATTGCCTTCTCCCAAGACAGAGCATAGGGGAGGAGAAACAGGTCAGAGTGTGGCAAAACACAATCTATTGGCACTGCTTTAAAATTGTTTAAAAATGTAAAAAGCATTGATTTTCAAAGTTATAAAGCCTGACACCACCATATCTGTGGATAATTGCCACTTGTACTTCTCTCCTCACTCAGTGAAATTTGATCATAATTCAACCTATGATCAATCATAATTAAAAACCTATGATCAAAAAACATGTTTACACAGGACGACTTCAATGGGTTAGGAATTGGGATCCAGAGACATCACTAGCAATGGCTGAATGTGAGTAAGCCTGAAAAAGGGTCCACACCAATAGTACAAGAAACCTAAGAATCACCTGAGAAACTTATACAATCATAAAATAAAACAGAGCCCCATGGAAATCAAAGTTGCGATGACATACTGTATTTCATCTGCCAGATGACCAAAAATGACAAAGTCTGGCAAAACCCAATACTGGTAAGGATGTAGAATCCTGGATGCACTAATACATCATTAAAGGGAATATAAGTTGGTGCCACCACTTTGGAAAATACATTGGATTATGTATTGAAATGGAAGGTGAACCATGTTGACCCAGAAATTTCACCCCAAGTTCTATGCTCCAGGGAAACCCATGGACATGCACACACTCTAAGAGGCATGTAGTGGTGCTGTTGGTAATAGCATAAACTCAGAAACAACCCAAATATCTAATAACAGTGGAAGAGACAAACTGTGGTATTTTCATGTAATGGATCCAATACAAAACGAACCACAGCTATATGTATTAAAACGGGCAAATCACAAAACACTATTCCATTTATACAACAGGTTGCAAATCTAATCAATATGCTGTTTGAGGCTATATACATAAGGGGTAAGGCCATAGAGAAAAACAAATGTATAATTAAACACAAAGTATGGGGTAATGGTTACCTCTGGGGAAAAGGAGAGATTTTTGATCTAGGTGGGAGAAGAAAAGGTTGTAAAGGAATTGACAACATTCAAATTCTTACACTTGGTGATGAGAATACAAGTACTGATTATGTTGTAATCTTTAATCCACACATATATATTATGTCTACTTTTTTGTACATGCTTGATTTTACAATAAAGTTTGAAAGTCTGTAGATTCCTAGGCTCTACTTCACATCTACTGAATCAGAATCTTAGGTTATAGCATTTAGACAGTATTTGTATAAGTTCTCCAGAAGATTTGGATGCACTATTGGGTAAGAGCCACTCACTTACACACACACACACCCCACATTACACATCAGTATCCAGGTGAAAGCAGCTTTAAATACAAATCATAGTCAAGAAATTTCAAGAGTGTCATAAAAATAGAAAAGGTCATCCTGGGAGAGTGTGTATAATAGAAAGAGGCTTCACAGTTCAGGGCTCCAGGCTGAGGGGGAAGCCTGGGAGCATTAGTTACTAGTTTTTAGTCCTCACCAACTTCCTTGAGCCCTGTTCCTGTGTGCTTCCCAGGAGCATCTGTCTGAGATAATCGCCCCTAAGAACTGGGCCCACAGCAGCTCTCACCACAGCTTTTGCTATAAAGACAGAGGCATGATAAGGTGGAGAGTATTCCTGTCTATGATTCATGAAGGCAGACATCTAGACCTGTAGACCCACATGTATAAGCTGATCGTCAGCAAGTTGCTTCCCCTCTCTGAGCCCTGGTTTTCTCATCTGCCCTGTTGCCCTCGCAAAATTGGAACCCAATGAGACAATGCAGTTGGAAGGGCTTTGCAATTGGAAGTACTACTCTGCCATGCCCAGTAAATCCAGTACTATGTCAGTTATTATTTCTTCCTAAAATCTAAAAATACAGGCTGTCAATGCTGGATTGGTAGAATTTTCTGGGTCCAAGGAATTGGGAGCTCTAAGATTTGCCTTAGAGAGACCTGAGAAAGGATTAGGTCTTAGTGCCTCTGTATCTCTTTCTAAAAACTCGGCAAATATTTATCAAGCATCCATCACTTATCCTGAGCCTATCTTTTCCAGTACGGATAATTCAGAAGAGGATGTTCATAAACAGCTCAGAACTACTGGAAGCACCTTACAGAACTAATATGCAGTCTGAATAGTCATTAATGGCTTTGAAACTAACATTTAACTCAGTTATACAACATACTCCAAATTAGGATTGCCAGATTCAGCAAATAAAAATGCAGAACACAATAACATTTGAATTTTTTAGGATAATTGGAATAATTTTTCAGTATAAGTATGTCCCAACTACTTACATGAGACACACTTATACTAAAAAAATCATCTGTTGTTTAAAGCTCAAATTTAACTGGATGTCCTATGTTTTAGAGATGACACCATTCCAAATAAACAAACAGGTTAACATTTTTTTCAACATCTTACATTGGGAAATCTGCGTGAAAGAGAGCTATGAAATCCTATTTCTAAACCCTTCAATCCAAAGGGTTGGATTGATCTTGAAACTGAACTTGTAGCCTCCTCTCCCTTGTATACTCCAAGGCATGGAAAGGCACAGATATTAAAAACAGGTTTCAAAGGAAACAGGACAGAACAGGGATGGAGAAGTCACAAATTTCAAACAGAAACAGACATCCCATCCTCATCCTGGACCACTCAGGACACTTTGCATTGTCCTCTACCCTTACCTCTGGGCATTTCCTTGGAATGCTCCGCCTCAGGCCCATCCAACAGGTCCATCTGAGAGGCCTCCTCAGAAGAAACATGGCGCCAGGACCAGCTCTGGTTCCCGAGG
Source organism: Bos mutus (assembly GCF_027580195.1). Classification (NCBI taxonomy): domain Eukaryota; kingdom Metazoa; phylum Chordata; class Mammalia; order Artiodactyla; family Bovidae; genus Bos; species Bos mutus. The sequence continues at coordinate 36,593,859 of NC_091627.1, forward strand.
TTGTGCAGTGGGGGGGAATACTCCAGCTCACAGGGGAAGTCAAAGCTGCACTCCAGACCTGCAAGGAGCAGTCCATGGTCAGTGGAGCAAACTGTCTCCCAGATGTGACCTTCCAGCCCCACTCCACTCCAGGAAGTTGGCCTCCATCTCATCCAGGTGTGAGGAGCTATAAATTTCACAGACAGCTTAGCTCCATATGGATGAGAAGGAGACTAAGAGATAAAAATAGAGTGCTTTGTATAACTCGGATTATGAGAGATGTCTTCAGAGAAGGCAAGTAGAAAAAAAGAGCTAAGAGGTTGAACCATGAAAAGATTTGCATCCTGTCAAGTTACTTGGCGACATGAAGAAGGCTTGAGGTCAACAGGTTAGAGCTGGGCTTTGCAACCAGAAAGGTGTGAATCTAAGTCAGGCAAGAAAATTAACCTCTCTGGCTTCAACAATCCTCTCTTGTACATTAGGGATGATAATTTCTACCTCTGGAGATTGCTGTAAGAACCAGCAGGATAACGCAATATCTACACACACAACTGGTGCACAACTGATGCTCAGCAAAAATTCTTATCAGGTTCCTAAATAAGAAGAGGAGGCCAAAGGGAACTTAGGCTTCTCACAGCCCTGTTTGCCAACCATATCATCTATTCTTCAACCACCCTCCAGGGAGGAGCGCAAAGGCTAGGATAGCTAATCTGAGTTCTATTTTCTCTTGGAGAGGGAATAGGGAAGGTCACTGATTAGGGAGAGAGAGAAGAGGCAAGAAGAGGCCGTGCTCTGGGACTTTGTATCATCTTTTCTGGGCTTCTTTGCAAGAATCATCACTGTGTCCAATCCTTTCACATCTGCTGCCCTACTTTTAAGATATACTCACCTTCTATTTCCCTTGCCTTGCTCATTATTTTCTACCCAAAGTGGCTGAAGGCTCTCAATGCTTGCTCATGGATCAATAGAATATGTGTCAAAAAGCAAATTAGTCATCTACTCTTTACTTCATCATCTCCATCTCCTTTTTGCCCTGGAGATGTGAAGAAAGGGAAAATTTGATATAAAGACCATTGAATGGGACTTTGGGGAATTTTGTTGGTATCCAGGCTTCTCACATTTGGTTGGTATCTTCTTCTCACATGTAGAACTTGGTGCCCTCATTCATAAATAAGAGGTTTAGACTCAATGATTCTAGAAACAATTACCCAGAGAAACCTAGGTTCCAGCTCCAACTTTGCCATTGATTTGCTGGTTACCTTGAATAAGCCACTTTACTTTTCTGGGCCTTAAGTTCCTCAAATACAGAATGAGACCCACACTAGATGTCTTCTAAAGTTCCTTCTTGATTTGACTTTTTTAAGATTCCAAAGTCCTTACTCTTAGAAGCGTTATAACTAATTTATTAAATCAATCTGTTTGGTGGTGCTAATGGGTAGTTTTAGTCGCTAAGTTGTGTCTGACTCTTGAGACCGCATGGACTGTAGCCTGCCAGGCTCCTCTGTCCATGGCTTTCCCAGGCAAGAATACTGGAGCGGGTTTCCACTTCCTTCTCCAGTGGATCTTGCTGACCCAGAGATTGAATCTGCGTCTTTACAACTGAGCCACCAGGCAAGCCACTAATGGGTACTAACTCCCAATTATCACTGTGCATTTTAATAGCTGCTTCTGGAGCTACTGTTACCTTGATCTCCAAGACAAGTTCTCTGCTGGGAATTCCAGAAGGCAGAGGAGTAGTACCAAATCTAGTGCAGATAGCCAGTCACTGGAATGTCCTTAGTAACACCATAGAAGCTGGCCCTGCCCTGGAGTAGGAGTAAAATAATTCCCAATGACGCTGGCCAAACTAAGTTTAGGGGGGAAGAAAAAAATCCTTCAATTACCCTTCTATTAAGTATCTTTCTACTTCTCAACCAGCAGAGATTTATGTGCCAGCTGCTCTCCAGAGCTGCCATCCTCCTGGTCCTAAGGTTAATACCATTCGCCCTTTCATGATTCAGACAATTCACCTTTATAATGTCAAGCTGAAACAGGCAGAGCTAGGCTTGTTTGAGTTGACATGCCACTTGCTGCCTACATATTTTATCAGCCTTGAAGACTTTCTACATGCTTCTGGGGGCTGAGCTACTGCTATGAGCTAGTATCCATGAATTGTAGGCTGCCTTAATCTTCAAGACTTGCTTGCTAGGTCCCCAGTTTCAATAACAGAATGCAAAGAGAAGGAAAAAAAACCAACATTTTGTACTTTGTAGCACAAAATTATCCTTATAATGAAATGTATCTTATAATGAAAAGTATAGCCATTAAGCCTGGCTCCTCTGTGGATGATCAAAAAGACCCAACCACATTAGCGGAAGATCAAGTCAGAAGGTGGCCACCTCCACCCCACAGCAGCAACTATCGGTGCCTTTCCCAGAGCTTCAACTTCTGAAGCCCATCTTCCATCTTGACTTTTCTTCTCCAATTAGAGTCATCCTGCTTCCACGTGGAACAGAAGGGTGGCATGCCAGCTCAGACACTGCCTAGCAAACATGCTCTGTGCGCATGTTACACAAACAGACAACAGAACATTCAATTCCAGCCTCAAGTATCATCAATCCTTGAATCTTTGAACTCTGGAGAGACTGATGATCAGTTGTGTATGGATCAGATTCTGCCTAGTAAAACAGGCCAGGCAGATACTCCTATTATCAAATAGGTTTGTTTTGAAATTCATACTCTGAGGCAGCTTCTCTTCAGCTGTCAAAGATGTACTTTGTGCTTTAAATAGAAATGGAGCCAACATTATTGCTTATTTGGGGTGAAATTAGATTGGGCTTTTCTACATTCTGATTTAATTTCTTATAAAATTTCAACACAGGTTTCTTCTGACCTAGCTTTAGTGCCTTTTGAGCAATAATATCTGGGACTTGTCTTCTCTAAAAATGGCAGATTAAGTCTCATTTTCCTAAGCCTTTTCTGAGTTTCTAGATATAGGGTGTTTCTTGGATCTCTCTCTTCAGCCCTCCTTGACGCTGTCCCCAGGAGATGGGTGCTATAGAGTCTCTCTTACAAATAGGACTCAGAGGAACTAAGGGCTTCAGTGAAGTGCTCAGCCTTAAGCAACCCAAAATGGCTGAACAGGCCCATACCCAAGGGGAGGTGTAGAAACAAACATTCAATAACCCCAGTTGTCGGCCAGGGACTGTGCCAAAGAGATTTCTTATATCACTATATTTAATCTGCTGAACAAATTGAGAAGTGAATTGTGTTTTCTCTTTAAAGCTGAGGAAACTGAGACTCAGAAAGTTTACTCTACTTGTACAAAGATGAAAGGACTGCCCTGAGGCAGAGCCAGAATGTGACCCAGGGCCGACTAACGCTGAAGAGCTCACAGCTCCACAGCTTCAGAATTTTAATCCAGGGCCAACAGATCAAATTAAATAATATATGAGAAAGCTATGAAGTGCTATGTTTTGGTTATTATTAGATACTATGTCTGTAACTTTGTCATGTCCATAAAGGCTGCTATACTACCCTAAGGGGACAGAGCTATATTTCATCTGTGTCAGGTCCAAAACTGTACTTTTCACATATCCATTTGGAACCAGGAGAATCTAACCACTGAGAAAGAGCAATGAGAAAAAGACTTTCCAGAACCTGCTAATCACATAGTTGAAATCACTGTGACCAACAGAAAGTCACTTCCATCATGGAAGAAAGATAAAGTAATGGAATCTTCTGGAAATAATTGGCCTGCTGAGAGGAGTGTCAAGTGCTTTCAAGGGAAAGGTCTTGGTAGAGCAGTGAGGGTGACTCCAGGCTCACTCCTGCACACAGCAGCTGAAGGGCCTCAGAATGTCCATTCCTTTTTCTGCACCTGGCTTTCTGCAATTTGAAAATGATGGAGCATAGTCCCTCTCTGATGCTCTCCATTTCTGAATTCGGTGATTCTATAGAGCTCACCGTGAGCCAACACAACCTTACAGACTGTTGGTCCCCTCACTCTGTCTGCCTCTAAATGAGGGCCTGCTGTTATCCCTAATGGGTTCCCCAGGAAAGGAGGTGGAATGTGCATCACACTCCATAGGGACTCAGTTTGCCTCAAGATTCTCAAAGAATTAAGAAGGAGAGTTCAGGCAGATTTTACAGATGACTGCCAGGGTGAGTGTGTGTGTGTGTGTATTCACACATTTTTATCAGTCTGTACCCATATTCTTAAATCTTCCAGGATATGAGTTACATTTCTAAAACTGAATTAACAGCTTCAAGAAATTGTTCTAGTATAAAATACAGCCATTCAGAAGAACTGTTCAGTAACCCATCAGAAAAACCCTGTGGTGGCCCTTCCCAGAGAGATGCCCAGTTCCCTTGGCTGTGGTGAGTTGGCAGTGACCAAGAACTTTGAGACTGAATCTGGACTCTGGGAATGTGAGTGATTACCACAGCAATCTTGCTCAAGGCCTGAGCCTAGGAAGCCAGCTGTGGCTACTCTGGCAAAGGTGGGAATCTTCCCAGCCTGAGCCACAGGAAGGAGACTGCATGGAAGTTTCAGGCACTGTCCAAGCATAACAGGGATAGCAGATGTACTTTGAACTCTAGAGTTTTCTCTTGAGTGGACTTAGAAAGTCCCACAGTCTTCCTTTATATCCAAACTGACCTCAAGCTTCCCCAAATCCCTTAGATCAAGGTCCTTTGTACCTCCTTCACCCCAACCCTATAAATGCAGAGACCCCCCCACTAGTTTCCTAAGTCTCCTTTAGACAACCCAAATTAAGGGACCAACAGCCTCCTTTAGACTTTAAGACATGTCTTCTGAGGCTGGCTGGTTTCTAGAGGCCACAGGTGGCAGGTGCCAGCCTGGGCAGGTTCATAGGAGCCCATTGGATGATGTTGCCCAGCCTCAACCCAGCACAAGGAGTGAAAGCAAAACCACAGAGTAAAAAGCAGAGTCATAGAAAAAAGAGAGAAACAGTATGTTTATCAACCTCGTGATACTTCACCCTTCTTCATTTTGTCTCTTATTACAAGTGTCCCAGGAGTCAAGCTTGGACTTACGTTCTCGACTCTGGCAGCAAGGAGTGTATGGTTATAGAACAGCCCCAAGTAAGGGATCTCCCTGGGGGAGATGGAGAATAGTTCCAATGGAGGAATTATGAAATTCCTCCATTTCATAATGGATAGCATGTACTGAGAGTTTAACATGGTCAGGCACAATCCCAGGCACCCTATATCATTATCTTATTGAGTTCCTATGAACTAAATGGGATTTGTATCTCAATTTGATAGAGGAAGACACTGGAGCTTAGAGAAATGAAGTCACATCTGAAGTTACTTGCTCACATAGGAAGTGACTGACTTGGTTTCCACTGACCTGCTTCCTCCATGGGACCCCAAGGCCTTGACATCAGTAGCTCACTAACAGGGAATTATGAATTGAAAAGGCAGCAGAAAGACTTCCCTTTGTTCAGAGCCACAGACACCAATAACAGTCAAGACCTGCAGTGAGGCAAGACAGGAACTGGGACAGGCAGGGTCAAGATGGAGGCCGGACAGGAAGCAAAGCACTGAGCTGTCCTTGAAGAGTGTCCTGCTCCCCCCTTCACAAAGCCAGACCTGGGATACCCTAGGCGAGGACTGAGTCAGTCTTGTCCATCCCCAAGAGCCAAGTCTTACTCCCAGTGGGAATGACTCAGAAAGTCAAACCTACAGCGGCATTGAAGTCCGGGACTCCATGTTGATGTCTGTTTTTCCTGATATCCTCTGTGGTATCCTTTGTGGTTCTTGGTAGGCTAAGGGTCTCCATTAAGGGAACTGAGAGTGGGATGGGCAAGGTTTTTGGACTATCTGGGGCCCACAAGAGAGTTTATTCAACTGTATGCTCAGCCCTGGGATCTGCATCTGAAAACAGAATTAACAGGTTTGCTACTAGTTTAACATATGGCAACATAATTGTGATTTTTGCCTCGGGGTTATTTTCCTCTCTCTAGTTTTCTTGATCCAGTGCTTAGCTGCCAGGATGCTGATAGCCTGACATGGGGCCTGATATCTCTCATTTGCTGAATGGTGGTCTCTATGGTCCCACCCAGCTCTGCAGTCTTTTCCTATGCATACTTGCCCATAGGTCTTATTAAGCAACTTAACACCATCAGGATTGTTTCTCAGGGATAGAGCACAAGTCCTGAGATTTGACTCCAGTCCTGCTACTTGTCAGCTGTGCAGTGTGGGGCACTCTCTCCCTCTCTCTGAGTCCCAGCCATCTCAGTGATAAGACTAACTTCCCAGGACTGGTAGGAGGACTCAATGAGAATGATGCATGTCTTTAGAATGGAGAAATTCCTAATGCACATTAGCTGGTTCAGAATTTACTCATGCCCTTTTGAACACAGCTTTCTGTTCACCACGAGAAACAGTATTTACTGGGGCAGTCAACCAATAGCACATGACCATTTCCTCAGTATTTTGTTGTACCACAGGAAGGTTGGTGTTTCTGCCTTAAGGTGATATTCGCAGTCAGCTGTTAGAACTTGAAGCAACATTTAAGGTTGTTTTTCCCATTGGACAGGTGAAAACACCAAGACCCAGGCCAGGGAAGATTTACCCACGGTCATATGGCTGGTCAGGGAGTCCTTCACATACAGAGTAGAGGGCATCTCTCCTGGCTGTGGAGGCCTTTCCGAATGGCATCCTCTCCAGGCAGCACCAGGCCTGAGCTAGGTTGAAAATCTGTTACTGAATCACCAGCTCTCACCTCCTCAGGCTTGGCTTATTGGCACATTTAAGCTAAGGCTGTAATGATTCATGGGTGGCCTTACAAATGCCAATGTATTCCTGACAAGCCTGATTTGTGTATTCAATAAAGAACCATATGAAGCACCATACACATGTAGCAATTTTCTTGTAGGTGACCTTTAGAGGTCATAAAATAGAGCTTCATATTCGAAACTTCAGTTCATTAGATAAAGCTCCAGGAACCAGCAGTCTTGAAATACTGTCAGGCCTTAAGAATTGTATCCAGCTCAAGAGAACTCCCTTGGCTGCCACCAATCCTGGGGCACAAGGTGGGGTCTCCTTTTCTCAAGAGATTTCCCTGAACTTTCCAAATGTTGACCTCAAGATCATGAAAGACCCTGAGGACCATCTTAGAGGAAGACACTGGATCCAGAGACATAGAGGAGCTTGCCAAAGGATGCACAGTGGGTGAGTTTAGAAGTGTTCTAAATTCCAGCTCCTAACCTGGTAACTTTTACTATTATCACTCAAAGCTGTGAGTAACAAACAAGTAAAATGATATCTTAAAACAATTTTTAAAATTCTAAAAAATCCATACTGTGTTTTTCTGGATAAGCTGGCAAAAGCATACCTAGCTAGGTTTCAAATATTCCACAATGATTTGATGGCTAAAATAATCTCCAATAAGGCTTCCTGGCCTCTCGCATCCTAAAAGTCCTCTTCTCCTGCTTTGTGGTGGTTGCTGGACAGCAAGTCTGTGCACAGGCCAGAAGCTATGTGAATACAAAGGGAAGAGAAAAGGGTGGTCTAGGAGTCAAGTGGGAAGATCCTCTTTGCCCTGTTTTATATCAAAGCCTCAGAGGGGCACCAGGGTGTCTGGGGAGTAAACAGAGACATAAGCTCCAAACTGGGGTCTGACTGCTCAAGGTGAAAGCTTGCCTCTGTCACTTACTGGCTGTGCTATCTCAGGGCAAATTATTTAATTTCTGTGTGGCTCGATTTTGTTTTCACTTTAAAGTGGGGATTAAAACAGGGGCCACCTCAGGGAATTATGAGGAGGATTAAATGCAATACACACATCAAGCACCTGGCATGGGGACTCACACACACAGTCTGATTCTTACTAAATGATGGCAAGCCTTGTTCTTGCTCTCCAGTTGGCTCCAGGCTCAGTCACCACAGAGCAGAAATAAAGGGGCGCATGTTCAGCAATGAAGGCAGAACTATGTGAAACCTTGTAGAAGCTCCTCCTCACTTTGACAGGCTGATCAAGCTTTCCTTTGGAAGCGAAGTCACGCTAGACCTTGAGTAAGAAGAGCTGGGTTCAAGCCCTGGCTTGAGATATTACTTCAAGAAAGTCCCTCAACCTCTCTAGGCCTCAGTTTCCTCGTCTGAAAAATGAAGTAGTGGAATAAAATGATCCTCAGATCTCATCCATCTCCATCATCCTAAGACCAATTTCACCTTTGGGCATGGCTGAAACAAGCTTTCTAATCTGGCTCTAGCCAGCTGGTCAGCAGAATCCCAGGAGTCCTGACTTCCAGCTCAGGCTCCTTTCTCCTTTCTCCTCTGGGTTTTCTTCTTAAGGAGCATTTAGCCCACCAGTCATCTTCTATGTTAATCCACCAGCTACCGTCAACATTCTGGTCACACTCTTTATGAGATCTGCCCCCTGCTTGCCCTCCCCCACCACTGTTCACTTGGAGGGACCCCAGAACTGAAATCATTCACTTCCTCCCCACCAGCATCCTCCCTACAATGTATCTGGGAACCAACCACCAAATTTAAGACATCTGCTCAGCTCACTTATAATCAAGATGCAGCAAAAAAGGGCCAAGTCTCCTTCAATCAATCAATTATAGAAACACAGCCTCAGAAGAGTCTCAGAGGAGGGTGTGTGTGTGCATGCATGCCCACAAGGGAGGAAGATCAGCACAGAAAGCTCAATTCTCACTTCCCTTATCTGTGGCCGTAACAATATTACAGATTGAAGAAATGGGACTTGGCTCTTCATTCCAGAACAGAAAATTAGAAATAATTTAAATTCTGAAGTTAATAGCCTCTTCATTTTACAGATAGGAAAACTAAGGCTCAGGAAGGTGAAATAACTTGGCCAAAGTGGCATAGCCCAGGTTCTGGAGAAGCAGAAAGCTAAGACTAAAGTCTAAATTGGACGTCTAGGCCAGTTTTCTGCCTGCAATTTTCAGGAAGCGTTTATGCAAAACATGGTATCTCTAACAGAATGAGGCCAGATCTGGAGAGCATGGTGAAAACATGCTCTTTGTACACTGCTCAGCATGGTATCCACCCAAATGAGATCATTCCTGAAACTAGATGGTTGGAGGAGACCTCTGAGTAGTGTGGCAGCCCCAACAACCGGAGAAGGCTGAGGGTCCTGGGAAGTCTTGACCTCATGCAAGGTGGCCCTTCCCACTCGCTCATCTGTCTCTGCTGGTGAGGACCCCCTGAGTGTTGGAGGTGAACATGAGGTTCCTCCCTGGTGCCAATCTCAGAACACAGGCTTCCCTAACACAGACTCTGTGACCTTCAGAAACTCCTAATCTGGCGGGAAAGAAAGACTTACTCACACCTAACTTTCACCATAAGCAGACCTGTGGAAGCCATGGGAACACAGAATAAGAGAGACCTGCCTGGAAGGATCACGGGCTCATGGAAGAGGCAACTTTTGGGCTGCAGTTTGAAGGGTGAAAGGATTTTGACAGATGATAAAGATTAACTAGGAAGGTTAAGAATAGAGGAAGGAATGAGGTTATTCCAGGGAGGGTGAGGAAGTAGTTTGCTTATTTTCATGGAGTCATGTGGATTTTGAAGCTGGACTTCTCAGCATTAAATCCCAGCTCAGAGAGTATCATGGTTCAGGATAAAGTGCTCTCAGGTTCCAGAGGACAAAACTAGGGACTTAAAGAGTTTTAAGGAAAAATATTCTAGCAAATAGTCATGCCACCAAAATGCAGGCTATTGGCCCCTCAATGGAGCAGCTCTCATTCCTCTTCAGAGAGCACTAGGGAAGCACCTATGCTCCAGCACATGGAACTCTGTCCTCACAGCTAATCCTGACAGTGATGCTCTCAATTAGGAATCATGACCATTCCCACTCTTCAGATGACAAAGAGAATCAAAGACGGTGGTTGTCACTGATGGTAAAATAACAACACTCTTAAGAATCAGAGCTGAGAATGAAATTCACATCTCGATCCCAACCGAGCTTCTTCCCCATCATTCAAACAGAGGCTGGAAGATGTCTTGCTTCCATGTCACAGAGGAGATTTTAATAGGCAACTAGGAGGTGTATGAAAGATCTATGGTTTCTAAGCCCAGTCCTACAGTCCCCACATCCCAGAATCTTGTTTTTAAGCTCTCCAGGGGACTTCCCTAGTGGTTCAGTGGTTCAGTGGCTCAGACTCCGCATTCCCAATTCAGGGAGCCTGGGTTCAATCCCTGGGCAGGGAACTAGTTCCCACATGCCACAACTAAGAGTTTGCATGCTGCAGTTAAAAGACCCTTCATGACGCAACGAAGATCGGAGATCCCACTTGCTGCAACTAAGAGCTGGCACAGCCAAATACATAATCAAATGAATATTTTAAAAATTATTTTAAAAAGAAGCTCTCCAGGTGATGGCGAAGCAACTAGACTGAGCTTGTATGTGAGCTTACCCACATCAGGATGGTACTGACCCTACACTGATGTAACCTTTAGGGCAGCAAGAACCGCCAGGCTGACAGAGACCCACAGAATTAAAGTGATAATGTGAGTAAAGCAATATTTGGGAGTAACATGTGAGGAAATGCTTTGTAGCTCAAGTACTGAGAAAATATCAACCACCACCCAGGGGGCAGGAGCAGGGGACAGTTGTAGGGTCTGCCAAGCAGGTGGCCTGGGTCTGAATCTCAGCTGTGTTACTAGCGCTGGGCAGATCAATGACCTCTCTGCGCCTAATTTACCCGCTGTAAGATGAGGCTATTTGATGAGACTGCTGTGGGCCCCGAAAGCTCACCATTTCTGTGAATTTCTCACAGACCAAATTATTCTAGTCATCTATTCAAATGAGCTGGTTAAAGTCTTGTTAATCTGAGGTCTGTTCTGTCATGAAGTTCTGCCCCTGAGGTAGGTCTTCACATAACATTTCACTTTAAGAGGATTTCCTCTCATTTTTATCACTGTTGATCAGTCATTTTCCTGCATATGTTTTGGACACATGTCTTTCTAGACTGGTTAGAAATGCTCTGTATACAATATCTCAGATGTCCCAAAGCTGTCAAAACAAAAATTCCTCAGCTCACTCATGTCTGCTGAATGTGCTTTTTCATATTGAGATTTTTTTTTAAAAAGCCTGCCCTAAGTAGTTAAAGTCACAGCTTTTCTTTCTAAATGAAAATATGTCCAGCCTAGGAACTGTTCTCCCTTTACACACATGTCTTTCCTGATTAATACGACATTAGGAGTAACAGGGCTTAAGGGAACATCCATACCTTTTACTAAAATAGAGATCCCCAGGGGCAGAAATGGCTGGGAACTGAGGGACTTGAGTATACTCCTGGCTGGCCCCTGGACCGTTCAGCACATGCTGTAGTTTCATCCAGGGTATGTTTAAGAAAACACTGGGGATGCAGAGGAAACAGGATGTGGATTATTGACCTCTAAGAGCTTCCAGTTTAGGAATCAGGATGATTCAGGGTCATACATAACTAAGATATGAAGAAAGTGTGACACCGACATGCAAAGTGCTGCAGAAAGACATTATATAACCTTTCTTGCTGAGAAGATGGGAACAGTGAGGTCTACAACCTTGTAGGTTGTCCTAATTTGGGGTTAATTTGGTCACTAGCTGTGGGGTATGAATGCTCACTACATGGTTTCCAAAAAGACACTCTAATAGGCAGACAGTATCTTTGCTAAAGTTGAAAGTCTTATTTCCCAAGTAAACCTTCCTATAGGTTTGACAGTTCATCAGATCCAGGGGTACAGATACAAAACAATCATACCACAAGTGTTTAAGCAGCACCATTCAGACGGATATTCAGAACCACCTTAGACCTGTGACCTATGATAAAAGTGAACTAGGCTAACTGATGAACCTATCTGCAGGGCAGCAGTGGAGACACACACACAGAGAACAGGCTTGTGGACACAGTCGGGAAGGAGAGGGTGGGGCCAGTTGAGAGAGCAGCACTGAAGCATACACATTACCATACATAAAGCAGATAGCCAGTGGGAATTTGCTGTGGGACACAGAGAGCTCAACCTGGTGCTCTGTGACAACCTAGAGGGGCGGTATGGGCTGGAGGTGAGAGGGAGGTTCAGGAGTGAGGGGATATATGTATACCTATGACTGATTCATGCTGATGTATGGCAGGAGCCAACATAGTATTGCAAAGCAATTATCCTTCAATTAAAAATAAATTAATTAAAAAGTAAATAAATAAATTTTAAAAGTAGGCTAGAATCTTTATGAGGGGCAGGAGCAAAGAGCTTGGCAAACTGTAGACACCCACTGTATGAATGAATGTACAATAGATAGATAGATGAAAAGTCATATTTAACATCTCTACCTTGGGTTGAATAAATTAGACCCATCCATGACTGCTTTAACAGGTGACCTAGTTTACAGTTGGACCATAAAAAGGATGAAATACAAATTAGGAAAGTAATTTGGTTCATTAGAAACATCAGGAAAGCCCCAGGTTTTGTGGAGCGGGTATCACGAGATGGGATTCTTGGAGAATTTGGGATGCTCAAGAAAAAAACCATTCCCTGTACAAGTCAGAATCTTTTCAGATTTCAAGAGGGGGATGATGCAACCCTAGTATTATCAAAAATTTTCATTAACTTTCTCCATAAAAAAAAATTACAGGGAGAAAGAAACATCAGTGTAGCCTGGGTACTCAGAAAAAGGCCTGAGGTAGAAGCAGGGACTGAGCTGGGCTTTGCAAGCTAGAGCAGTAGGATCTAGGGAGACAGGTTCAAGGAAAGGAAAACAAATTAACCAGGGACAAAATGGAATGAGAAAGAAGGAAACACAGGGGAAGGAGGGGAATGTAAAAGAGAAAGGGTATTTACCGGAATGACAGTGCTTGTTCTCTAGGCAGCTTTGACACTGCTGGTGACTCCCGCATGTAAAATTCTCATCCCTTCGGAACCTGTGGCTGTTCCACCTTCTGGTTCTCCTCCTATCCTTTCAGTTTCTCCACCTCTGACTGTTTGTCATGCTCCTCTTCAATCACAGCCTCCATCATAGTCTGTGCTAACCACTCTCTATCACACCTGTCTCCTCAAAGCCAAGACAGATGTACAGTTCTCTACTGACCATCTTTACCTGGGTGTCCTGAAAGCACTTCAAATGTAACTGGTTCAATACAGGTCTCGCCATTGTCTCCTCTCTCTAGATGTAATAGTCCCCATCTCTCCTTGTCAAGTATTTCTCCTCCTCCATCCTCTGATGGTGGGATCTTCATCTACTCAATTACTCAAGCTGGACTCTCCTACAAGGGCAACCTAGTCATTCTCACCTTACAGCTGGAATCTGTCCTAGGTTCCCCTACTGCCCTTCCTTTTCCAGCCTATGCTTCACACATAGGATCATATCTAAACACTTAGTATACCCAGAAGTAACTGTTTCTCCAGGCTCCTCTCTTCCAGACCATCTTTACCCTGAGTCACTGGGCTTGACCTGCTTCTCATCACCCCCCTGCACATTCACTCCCTCTGCCTGCAAAGCCCTCCCCAGAGATCTCAGTGGCACCCAGGGTCCAGGGCCCAGCTCAGCAGTCCCTGTCTCCTGAACGTCTACCTTCCGAAGTCCTTCACAGAACTGGCTCTCCCTCCCTGTGTTCCAGGGAGCTTTGGACATGCCTCTGTTACTGCACCTGTCTTATAGCAGGCAGGTCTGCCTCATCCTCAAGACTTCTTGTGCTATTGGTATTTAGCATGGAAAGTTATAACCAACCTAGATAGCATATTCAAAAGCAGAGACATTACTTTGCCAACAAAAGTTCGTCTAGTCAAGGCTATGGTTTTTCCAGTGGTCATGTATGGATGTGAGAGTTGGACTGTGAAGACAGCTGAGCACCGAAGAATTGATGCTTTTGAACTGTGGTGTTGGAGAACTCTTGAGGGTCCCTTGGACTGCAAGGAGATCCAACCAGTCCATTCTGAAGGAGATCAGCCCTGGGATTTCTTTGGAGGGAATGATGCTAAAGCTGGAACTCCAGTACTTCGGCCACCTCATGCAAAGAGTTGACTCATTGGAAAAGACTCTGATGCTGGGAGGGATTGGGGGCAGGAGGAGAAGGGGACGACAGAGGATGAGATGGCTGGATGGCATCACTGACTCGATGGACGTGAGTCTGAGTGAACTCCGGGAGTTGGTGATGGACAGGGAGGCCTGGCGTGCTGCAATTCATGGGGTTGCAAAGAGTCGGACACGACTGAGCGACTGATCTGATCTGATCTGATCTGATGCCTAGAGCAGAACCAGGCATACAGTTAGTGCTCAAAGAGTGTTTATATCCATTATCCCATTCTTGTGTGTCACAGACACACTAAGGGGGAAATGATGCAGGCAGATAAGTAGGGGTGCAGAAACAGCTCTCAGGAGGATGATGCTCAAGATCAGAGAAAGCTTTGGGGAGCCACCTTCCCAGGCGTGAGAGCTGAGACTATGTTCACAGGAGCATGAATGCATGACCAGGAGACCACACAACACTGAGTGATGCTCTCCACATTGCTTATCTGTCAGTCTGTCCCTGTTCCTCACCCATCTCACTCTTTCCCTTTTGTTAATTTCTTTCCCACTCTGTCTGTGACAGTCATTTTAAATGGATCTCTTTTGATTTGCCTTTCTTGCTTTTGTGTCAGTTGGTCAATTATTCTTTTATTATTATTTTTTATTACCTTTTAATCTGACTTGATTCCTTTCCATTTCAGTCTGCCATTAACATAGAGGTAATTCGTTGGTATTTATTGAGTGGATCTATGTGTCCTTATTTTAAAGGCAAAGGATATGATCGAGTAGAGCATTTTAAACAAATCTCTCAAAACATCTAAGCCAACTACTTTCCACTTGATTTCCACAGACTGAGCTCATTGGTTCCCAGCAGGTCACTGGTCCTCATGGTGACAAATGTTGCCTGCTCTCGGTCTTGTACAACGGCTGGTACTGCTTTTCCTTACAGGACTCAGTCTTTCTGGTGACTACATCCAGAGCTGTGTGCTTATCAAGTAATAGAGAAAAATACAGAGGCACGGACAAGGAATGAACTTGACTTCCTGGCTCAGTGGACTGGGAAGAGAACGGGAAAAGGCCTGGCCTATCAGGGCAGAGGAATTGGTAAGAAAGCATCAGCTGTGACAAGGGTCCACTAGGGTCCCTTGTGGAGCTGCTTTTCACTGAAAATGCCAGGCTCTTGAGGGCAGTATGTCAGATCATGGCCAGCCACGTCACGTGTAATTTCAGAAATGTGATCAAACTGACTTCCTGCCAGAGCTATGAAGTGTATCCCACGGGGGGCTGGAGGGCTTTTTGTTTACCATTTTTTATTCTGGGGTAGGTTGATTTTTTTTTTTTTTTTTTTTGAGAAAGAGATTTAAATTACTCAGTCTTTTCAATCAAAGAAATTGATACATTAACAAGACTGGTGATGGTGGTAGCAGCAGCAAGGGAAGTAATTAAAAAGTCTAATCTTTCTTTGTTTCCAAAAACACCAGTCCCTGAATTGGATGGGTCCCAATGCGCTTGAAAATAGACAAAGTTTTAATAGAACTTTTATTTAAAGTCCAACAATGACTTTGTTGTTCTCTGATGTTGAAATGTTGGCAGGAACCTTTCTTTTCCAGGATTCAGTGTTCTGGACATTGGAGGACTGGAGGGATGAAACACTACATTATTTTACCAGGACGGTTATAACAAAATACTACAAAATGGCTGGTTTCAAATAGCAGAGAATTATTCTCTCACAGTTTTGGAGGCCAGAAGTCTGAAATCAAGGCATCAACAGGGCCATGCTCTGAAGGCTCTAGGGGAGAATCTGTCCAATGACTTCTCCTAGTCCTGGCAGTTGCTGGCAATCCTTGGCATTCCTCGGCTTGCAAATGCATCATTCTAATCTCTGCCTCCATTATTACATGATGTTCAGCCTGCGTGTCTGTGTCTGTATCTTTGCTTTCTCTTCTTACAAGGACATCAGTTATATTGGATGAGGACCCGCTCTAATCCAGTGTGGACTCAACTGCATCTACGAAGGCCCTATTTTAAACTAAGGTCATACTCACAGACAGTGGGGGTAAAGACTTCAGTACACCTTGTTGGTATACTGAACCAGAGTCGATAGTAGGGGAGGCAAGACTGCCCATGCTCCTGGGTTGGGGGCGGTTACATTCACATCTAGGAAGAGGTGAATTACCCTAGCTTCCTAGGAATAGTCTCAATTTGGGGATATCAAGTCTTGGTCCTAGAGCTGCCCAGATCTTGGATATCAGATTGTTCATTCAGTCCCAACTAATGCTCACCAGCTCAGTAACTTGGTAACATGGTTGATAAATATCTTGAGCCCTCAGTTTACATTTCTACAAAGTGGGATATAAAATAATTTTCACCCACCACAATTTTTTAACACACTTAAGTGAGAAAGGGGGCTGTGGAAAAGTTTGGCAAAGTATCAAACTTCTTTTCCCAATAAATGAAAAATCTTTTTCTCATCCTCATTTGGGCAGAAACTTTGGTTACTTTGCTTTAAAACATGATCTGATTCTTCCTAAACCCAGGATGGCAAACATGAATTAAAGCTGGGGGGGAATATTATCTGCTTTTGTGGTTCTAGAACTCAAGGTGATCAAAACCCTGTAATCTCTTATTACCTGGAGCTTCCAAATGAAACAGATTTTTATCTGGGTAGGGAGCTGGAGCCCAGTCTTTTAACCAAGCCTATAAATAAGTCCTAAGGCATCAGAGCTGGATGATAAAAGGAAAAAAAAAATTGTTTCTTTATACACCCCTCTCCCCCTTCTTCAAAGCCTTGAGGGAAGAATGTGCAGCTCTGTTTGTTGATGATGAAATTAGCAGGCTCCCATCATTCAGGACAAGATGAGAAAGAGCTGGAATCTGATACCAAATGCCATTGAAAAGAATATATTTTACACAACATAAAAGGCCCCAACGTAAATTAGAAGAAATATGGGGAGACTTCAAAAAGGTGGGTCAAACTTTTTCCTCAAGCAGATAATTACGGGCTGGGGTGAGTAAATCTTATTAGCCTCTATCCACCTCGTCTCTTCTCATAAAACACCAGTGGAGAAGAAAGCCATACTCAATTCAGTCCTGGACGGCTTGCCTGAGAGGGCTGGCCACCACTGTCTGTCATGATGCCTGTGGTTGTGCTGCTGAAGCCTACCCCTGCCGCCCCCTCCTACCTCCCCACCAGCCGTTCCCTCCCACCTTCACCCCAGCGTGCAGGTGAGGACAGCCAGCCAGCACCAAGCTCCATCACTCAGGGCCCACACTGACTTGCTGAGTCTTAGTTGCTTCTTACTGTCTAAAGAACTATCCCTTCGGGCAGAAATTTTCCAGTCAAATCTCTCTGCCCAAGTTTGAGGTCTTAAAATTAATGAAGTTGTTAACATTTCTTAAAATGTCTTTCACAGCAGTTGAAAGTTGTGAATTTATAACCAGTGAGCCTGCTGGCCTCTTTGGTTCATAGACACAGGCTGAGTCCCACAAACATCCTTAAGGCGACAGGAGTCTCAGCCTTCGGTTTTCTCTGCTGTGTGTCTCGGGACTAGTCTTCAACCTCTGTGCCCCAGAGGTGCTCTTTGTGCAATGGGTTGAACTGCCTACAGAACTGTTTCTCTGGCCAGTGAACTCAAAGAGAGGAAGAGTAAGTCTTGCTCATGTTTGTTTTTGTATCACCTCTAACATGTGGCACGGGGCCAGGCTCACACAGATGGTGGTGGAGACAGCTAAGTCCTATGGTCTCAGCTGAATTAAATATGGAAAGAAGACGAAAAGGCTCTGAAATTACCACTGCACTCAATCAAGGAGCCACCAACCAAGAATCATCTCGTCTCACCCTGTGAATCTATAGCAATGATGGTGCTGACTTTGGTACCTCATTGAGCATTTGGGCAATGTCTGACCAATGGTTTTGGTTCTCTCCTCTGCCAAGAAGGGAAATCCTGAGGATTCCAGGCTACAAGGAACATCTGAAAGGAATCTTGGGAATCACCCTTATCTGTTCCTTTCCCCTCTGGAGCATGCCACCGCACCCTCATTCTATATATGAGAAAGGGGAGGCCCAGGAAGAGGAAGTAGGTATATTAGAGTCAAACGGTGGAGCGCTAGCAGTTTAAATAAGCTCCAGTGGTTTTCTTCTCTTAACCTGAAACCTCTTCTCGGATGTTTCAGAGAGAATAAATGCAATGTTCTCTGTGTCATGCAAGAAGCAGACCTGACTTTTTTGGACATTACGTTTTATAAAAATTGTGGAAATACTGAGGGACTTTGAGAGCAAATACAAAAACATTATCCAAAGACTGCTTCTATCACAAATCTGGGTTTACAAAGCAATAACAGTACAAAGGACCAGATTTCAATTATTTATAAACACCTTTTCTTATCCTAAGATGACACTCAGTGTCTGGCCTAAATAAAATCAAGAAGTAATTTTTATCTGGAATCTCCGGAAAACTAATGACCTTCCCCTCCTACCAGGGGCGGCTTAGGAGTAGCAGGAAACATCCTAGAAGAGTACCATTCTAAACTGCCCTCGGGGTTTTGATGCATTTATTTTTTAAGTTTGAATTGAAAGTTACAGTTAATCTGAACCCAGACTTACTGCTTTACAAATGGAACACTAGCACATGGAAGATCTCTGTTAGGTGCACTTTAAAAAGCTCAAGCCCAGGGGCAGAAACCGAGTGGCAAGAATAGGCAAATATGCCCAGAAGGGAATCTAGAACTCAGAGTTGTACTAGGTTCATAAATATTTAATTGAATCAGGCCTGATGAGTGAATTCCATCCCGGAAGGCCTCTGCATTCATTTATCATGGACGATCCTCTATGAGTTTCTTCTTTGTGATAGGTTAAAATGAGAAGCAAACAGAGCTTTGTGCCTGCCCTCACAGGGTTCACCCTAGAGGAGTTCAAGAGAAGAAAAAAATGTTCAAGTAGAAATACATTAGTTCTCCTCCAAACCTTCCCTTTCCTCTGCAGAGGCCCAGCTTCTGTGAACTATCAGGATGAGGGCAGAGGATGAGGAATGCTACACCATGTAATTCTGGCCTCAGCCTAACAGTGTGAGTAGGTAGCTCCCTAGGAGAAAAAGTGAAGGGAAGAATTCTGTTTCTGTAGTTAGAAAATCCACTTTGTATGATCTTGTTATGCTCAGTTTCTGCATCTGTAAAAATGAAATGGGACCTACTTCCAAAGTTGTTGCAGAATCAAATGAACTGAAATAATATCTAGGAACATGTCTGGGTACTTTTAAGGAGGTACCTAAATGTCAGGGAATCACCTGAGGGGCCGCTGGTCTTCTGAGGGTCACAGGTCTTCTGGGGCCCCTCAAGTGATTCCCTGACATTTCAGCTCAGTTCAGTCGTGTCAAAGAGTCAGACACGACTGAGCGACTGAACTGAACTGAACTGAAATGTCAGGGAATCACTTGAGGGGCCCCAGAAGACCTGTGACCCTCATAATAATCCTCTCTCAAGAGATCACTATAGAGACACTCATGGATTAGAACCATGTATCTAGAAAGCCACAGTCAAAATGCAAACAAGTATTACATCTCATGGTGGGTAAGGAGCAGTCAGGAATACCACACATGCATAAAGGCAGCTGGGATAAGATGTGGCAGCCACAAAGCCTTTGGCTTCCTTCAGGATACAGAAGACGGCTGTCAGTCTGGAGAGGCCAGGCCTGAGGGCAATGGTCTTATGGAGGTGGCTGTCAATGGAAGACTAAGGGCACAGAAAGGCTTCCTTCTTGACAAGCCATACATCACTAATTGCCACTCACAGCTTCTTTAATTATGAGATGGTGACTATACATTACAAAAATCAAAATATACTTACCATATCGGCTGCGATGAGACAGGAAAGGGAAGGAATCTTTCATTATCCAGGTCAGATTCCATGCAAAAGAATCGGGAGGAAGAGAAGGCAGGTTTGTTGGTGACTCCAAGGAGCTCTGACCTGAACATAAAAAAGACAAAGAGAATACTGATCTTTGTGCTTGGGATGTGTCTTTTAGCTGTCACTCATATGGCTTATAAAAGAAAATTCAGAGGAGGCTTTCATGACATCAATTGGAAAATGAGGGAGAAAAAGACTGAGCCACTAGGAGATTGAATTGACCTCAGGACCTCAATCCACATTTTCTACCAAGGGCAGTAAGATCTAAGAAGTCTGAATCTTGTGACTAGGCCATGCCAAAGATGTCTGGTAGAAGAACTAGAAGCCAGGATACTTAATGGTTTGGTCTAGTAGTTCTATCCAAAGTCTGTTCTGCCTATGAGAATTTGAGCAACTTTACAGAGAATTTTAATTCATCGCATTCAAATAATGCCTCCACTCTACTTTGTGTTCAGATTTGTAACTTCATCTAATGTTGTTTGCTTGGGTTATTGTCTTATCAATAAGAATGTTGAAACTGCACTCAGAAGTTATGAGTTTTGACAATTATGCTATTTTCAGGGGGAAAATGCTAGGTGATGAGTTTTCCTATAGCTGAGAGTTCAGGGGAGCCACAAAGGATTAATGTTTCTGATTTGCATGAGAGAAAGAAGGATTGAGAGAAAAAGAGTAAAAGTACCATTATTCCTTTGCTTAAAAGTACCTCAAGTGGGTTTCATGTGGTGAAAAGTAATTATAATATATCTACAAATCAAACGAACATAGGCTGCATGCTCTTATGCAGTTCTTCCCAGAAATCCCCAACCCAATTGCTATTTGCTAATGTCTTAAGGCAGGTAAAGCTTTTTCTGTTAAAGAAGGACCAGTTTGATCAGTCTGAGCCTATCTGTTTAGGAGATAGGCTGAGTGTGGGCAGGAGGCAAAGAAGGGAACCAGAATTTCTTCTGCAGCTTCCATGGATGAGGCACCATGCTGGGCTCTCAACTCACATAATTTCACAATGACTCCCTGAGATAAGCATTACCATCTCAGTTTTACATATGCAGCAACTGAGGCTTAGAGGGCAAATGATGGAATCACGAACTGCAGCCAGATTTGCCTGACCTCAAGAGGCCATGCTCTACCATGAGCGGGCTGGCTTGCTACTCAAACAGAAAGTGTTAAACCACCTGGAGTGATTTCACAAAGAGGAAGTAGAGGAAGAAGAGAAAAAATAGCAGAAGCATTTCTCAGCCTGTTTGCTTTGCAGATTCTTCCATATCACTTCCAGCATGCACTCCTCCAGGCCCTATTATGCCTTCAATCCCCTTAAAGTATCAGTCCCTCTGCATATGTTTAGGAAATCATTGCTCTGAGTATTCCCAGCAGCCTTTTGTTTCCAGGCTGCTCCACTTTTTTATCTATAGGCGCTGCCTTTTCGTGAAGCCCACTTGTCTCTGTAACTAGAACATAATGGGCATTCTATACTCTCCTTCCAAAGAAACATTCTTCTTTCTACCTTCCAAAGACTGGAGTTGGAAGTGCTGGCCTGAGTACCTCAGTTCAGTTCACTCGCTCAGTCATGTCTGACTCTTTGAGACCCCATGAATCACGGCATGCCAGGCCTCCCTGTCCATCACCAACTCCCAGACTTCACTCAAACTCATGTCCATCGAGTCAGTGATGCCATCCAGCCATCTCATCCTCTGTCATCCCCTTCTCCTGCCCCCAACCCCTCCCAGCATCAGAGTCTTTTCTAATGACTCAACTCTTTGCATGAGGTGGCCAAACTACTGGAGTTTCAGCGTTAGCATCATTCCTTCCAAAGAACACCCAGGGCTGATCTCCTTTAGAATGGACTGGTTGGATCTCCTTGCAGTCCAAGGGACTCTCAAGAGTCTTCTTCAACACCACAGTTCAAAAGCATCAATTCTTTGGTGCTCAGCCTTCTTCACAGTCCAACTCTCACATCCATACATGACCACTGGAAAAACCATAGCCTTGACTAGACGGACCTTTGTTGGCAAAGTAATGTATCTGCTTTTAAATATGCTGTCTAGGTTGGTCATAACTTTCCTTCCAAGGAGTAAGTGTCTTTTAATTTCATGGCTGCAGTCACCATCTGCAGTGATTTTGGAGCCCCAAAAATAAAGTCTGACACTGTTTCCACTGTTTCCCCATCTATTTCCCATGAAGCGATGGGACCAGATGCCATGATCTTCGTTTTCTGAATGTTTAGCTTTAAGCCAACTTTTTCACTCTCCTCTTTCACTTTCATCAAGAGGCTTTTTAGTTCCTCTTCATTTTATGCCATAAGGGTGGTGTCATCTGCATATCTGAGGTTATTGATATTTCTCCTGGCAATCCTGAGTGCCTAGAAAAGATTTTTTGAATTTTCTCTCACAGGTGATCTAAACAGAAATGAGTTGAATTGGTTGGTACCTAGATACATCTTTTGTAACATTTCTCCAAAATGGCTCAGAGGAATGCACTGAAAGGAGTCAGATGTTACACTAGTAAGTTTGAGAGAGCAGCCACCTCATTTCACCCTCATATCAACTCTGTTTTACAGATGGGCAATGGGGCTGAGAGAATTGAGGTCCAAGATCACACAGGTCTACTTAAGAGCAGGCTTGAGGTTATTAGACTTTTAAAGAATTAATAATGCTAACTGAGCACACATGGAGTAGGCATTGTGGTAAGTGTTTTAAATGTGTGATTACACTCGATTCTTACAACAACCTTGTGAATAAATACTATTATCGGGCCTTATTTTGAGAACAGGGAAACAAAGCCTGAGAGAGGTTAGATGCCCTGACTGTGGCCACATGACCAGCAGGCAGGAGACCACAGAGTCAACAGATCAGGTTGGCCTGATGCTATAGCCCTTGCTCCTTATACCATCCTTCAGGGACTCCCACAAACTACTCCATGGTGATCAGTTCTCTATAGGGCCCTTCAGCATCCCCACTAGTCAATGGTTAATACCAGAGATAAGAGACTGCTCCAGAATGGGTCAACAGTGTGAGGGTTATGAGAAGGCTTTGACAATCAACTCCTTGCGAAGAACCCCATGTGAATAAAAATTGGCATCTCTGAGTCATCAGCAGAGCTCAAATTTTAAGTAATTCTGAAGCAACAGGAAGATCAAGTCTAGGTGATATTTCCCAGTTTCAGAATGATGTCATTTTTCTTAGCCATACAGTTTGGGAATGGTATTAACTTCTTCCTGGATGTGAAGCACCAAGCAAATGGGGCTAGACATCAGGAGGCACCTATGAATCTGTGCGTGGACATGGATGGCAGATTAAGTTAATATGGATAAGGGTCAGGTTATATACTCAGGGATAAAAAATATCTGAAATAATTCAAAAGGAGGGCTCTGAGGGTTGAGTCATGGCCTAGCAAGGAGCCATGGACCTCACTGTGGGTCACTCTTAATGACGTGAACTTAAACCATTTTACATCCAAAAGTGAAAGTGTGAGTCGCTCAGTCATGCCCTACTCTTTGTGACCCCATAGATTGTAGTCCACGAGGCTCCTCTGTCCATGGAATTCTCCAGACAAGAATACTGGAATGAGTAGCCATTCCCTTCTCCAGGGGATCTTCTTGACCCAGGGATCAAGCCTGGGTCTCCCACATTACGGGCAGATTCTTGACCATCTGAGCCACCAAAAATGCCAATAAATAGTTGAGCACCTTCAAAGTTGAATACTGGAGAGAAAGCACGCATTTTTACCCCACCCTTATAGGAATTCTCAGAATTTCTGCTAGTAGGCTGGGTTCACACATGGTCCCCAGAGGGGAGTGGATAATGATTTGCTACATGAGACTGGGGGAGCTAAAGGAGGTCAACCAAAAGGATGGGTCTCTTCACCTGAAAGTGTAAACACTAAGAAAAAGCACAGTCTACAAGAATGAAGTTGTTTGTCAAAATCAGAAGCACTGACACAGAAGTGGGTTCTAGTTAATGTTAATAGAATATGCATAAACATAGACTAGAAAGAACTGCATTTAAGTGCAGGGAAGAGGCTCTCTGCTCCCTTTACAATTCATTTCCACCCACTACCTACCTTCAGCCCTGGTGGGAATGGGGGTTTCCAGCATGGAGAAAAGCTATGCATAAGAAGTAATCCATTTAAGCAAGAAAAAAGCTTGGGTTTTTGGTGCTTTCCTCTGGAAATGTGAGGGTCCAGAGTGAATCTCACTAGCACAGACTTATGGGGTGAAAGTGTGAACTGAGACCCTCTGGTTCAAACGGAGTGTATCTTGGACCCTGAGGGAGGAGAGGGGTGGAAAGGAAAGGAGAGGAGAAAGTAGGAGCAAGGGCTTCCAGGTGTCCAAGTGATAGCCAAAACCACCTGAGGAGAAAAGTAATGTACTCCGGACTGAGGACATTTTTGATTGGCTACAGATAAGATTGTTTTAGGTTTTAGAGGGGATTAGGGGGATCTGGGGTGATATCCTGAGTCCTTTCCAGGTACCACAGGGTATCTAGGCACAGCGAAACCCCTAACTTCTTGACACTACTCTTTTCCTACCACGTGTCACCCCTCTTGCACCCTCAACTTAGATTCCAAGATTATCATTATAACAATTCCACTACAATAATTCCCTTGCAAACAGGTGCAACTCCTGTCCTTTCGTCCTTCACGGTTGTCCTGAGCATCTGAACGTGGTGGTAGGAAAGGAGGGGAGGAGCATACCAGATGCTTTAAAGTTTCACTTTAAAATTATAACCACAAACCTCAAGAGGACCCTCAGGACTGCCCAAGAATTCTTCTGAATTCCCTGATGGGCTCAATTCACCCTCGCTCTTCTAGTTTCACTACTTCTAAGATTTTCTTACCCCTCAAGCCTCCAATCCCTGACCTGCATTCCTCCACTTTCTCAGCTAGTGAACTTGTTTTTTATTTTATTGAAAAAAGAGAAGCAAATCTACCAATTCAGAGGTATCAGTAACTTTATATACTACCTTCTCTCCTGCTAAAACAGGTTGACCACACTCTAAGCAGTGGCAGCCTCTCCACCTAGTTGCTAATCTCATCACGTCCCAAGAAATCCACTGGTCAGTAGTTTGCCCTTTCTTCTGTATCAACAGTTTCCCTTCCTCTTCCAAGTCAATCTCATCTGCAGCAAGTATATACATCTTAAAAAAAAAAAAAAAAACTTCCCTGACCCCCACACTCTTCTTCAGCCATCCTCCCATTTCCTGCTCTCCTTCACAGCTAAGTATCTTAAAAAGATCTGTCTATGCATCCGTCTCTATTTTCCTCTTTCATTTCCTCTTAAGTTAAATTAAATCAGGATCATCTCCACTTCACTGGGTCAAGGTCACCAAAGACCCCACGTTACAATGAATGAGTCTTGGTTCTTCTCTTACTGGACCACTCGGCAGCACTGGATCACACTGATTTTCACTGCTTCTTAGATTCTTCACATCTCAGTGACATGCAGTCCTTGGCTGCCATCATCCTTGTCTCCTACTTCAATGGCAGGTCTTTACTCCTCCAGATCTTCCCCATTTTCCAGGCTGTACAAAAGGAACATTCTCCATTTCCTAGCAGTAACTGCCCAGGAGATTTCACGGCTGAATATTCAATTTCATCACAGTAGTTTTAACCAGCTGACAATAAACTCTGACCATGAATTTCAAGTGAGCCCAGGACACCAGACCCTTAAACTTCACTAAAATCTCGTGACCCATGAACAAGGGATTTGCTTTAACCAAGCATGTTCAGACTTACGAATTCATTCTCTCCTATCTAAAGTGCTGATTTTCAATTCTGAATTAGCATGACCACCATGTAACTCTTCCTAGGGCTCTAAAAACTCTGAATTTTATTCCTTAGAGAACTGCTCAGTGAATTTCTTGTCTGACATGTAAATAAGCTCAGCTGTTTTTCTTTTTTAAAAACTTGATGGGGGAGGGAATTTCTGTTTTATTATTTTACAGGTGTTGAAAGTTGGGTAACTTGGGACATGTCTCTTCCCCATCTATACTCACTCCCCAAAATGATCTCATCCAGTTTCATAGCTTTAAATATCATCTATATATTAACACCACTAAATTTATATCTCAAGGCCCAAGCGCTCCCCGGAACAGCAGAACATATATCCAACTGCCAGTCTGAAATCTTCATTTTATTCCTGGGTCAGGATCAGAAACTTAATACATGCAAAAATAAACACATGATGTCTCTCCATCTAAACCCCAGGTGTTCTCTGTTTCAGAAAGCGATGGCAATACTCTCCTGGTTCCTTGGGCCAAAACCAAGGAGGGATCCTTGACATTTTTTCCCCATGGCCCACACCAGTTCATCAACCAATCTCAATGGCTCTACCTACATTATGTCCCTCTCTTCTCTCCCACATCACCTCTCACTCTGACAACTGCTATGAGCTCCCAGCTGGTCCCCTGCTTCTCCTGTTGCTCACCTTCAATATGTTCTCCACACAGCAGTTGGATTGGCACTTCAGCCCTGAAACAGCATTAACATTTCTTGCCATGACCTAGTCCTTTAAGGTCCCACATGATCTGGCTCCTGGTCTCTTTCTGACCTCATTTCCAACCATTTTTCCCTTGCTCGTGGAGCTCCAGCCTTACAGGCCTCCTTGCTATTTCTAAACTCAACAAGCAGGCTCCCATCTCAGGGCTCTTGCACTGGCGGGTCTCAGCCTAAAAATTCCTCTGCCCTACAGGCACGAGATCATCCCATCTTTCCATCCAGGTCTCTGCCCAAATGTCACCTCCTCAGAGAGATCTTCCTAGTCATTCTATAGTCGCTCAGTCATGTCTGACTCTTTGCAACCCTATGGACTGTAGCCTGCAGGCTTCTCTCTCCATGGAATTCTCCAGGCAAGAATACCAGAGTGGGTAGCCATTTCCTTCTCCAGGGAATCTTCCCAACCTAGGGATCAAACCCAGGTCTCCCACATTGCAGGCAGATTCTTTTTTTTTTTAAATGTATTTTTAATTTTAATAGGATTATCAGACTGCCTTCCCCAAAAGGCTGTCACAATTTCCAATTCCACTAACAATACATGAGTCCCCTTTCCCCTGTATTCCACCAATAATAGATATTAGGAACTTTACGGTTTTTGCAAGGATGTTTGGTATAAAGGAATATCTATTACTTGATTTTTCATATCCCTGACTATGAGTGAATTTGTACATCTTTTTGTGTGGCCTTCCATTTACTAGGGGAGGGGAATAGTGGTATTAATTTGCCATTCTCTAAATTGACTAATATTTTTGCCTATTTTTTGAGTTGTTTTCTCATTGTCAGTTTGAAAGATATCTTTATTGCAATAAAGATATATATTATAGCTATCATAAAAGTTATATATTACATATTGTAGCTATTAAGTTATATTTTTATTACATCTTTTTCCAAAGCTAGTATTTGATTATCAACTTTAAATTTTCTTGCTGTGCATTTTTATTCTTAAATTTTATTTAGAATATTTTTAAAGTTACAGAAAAAGTTGCAAAGATAACTCAGAGGCTTCCCATATACCCTTTACTCATATATCCATGTATTCCTGCAGGCATATTCTTTACCATTTGAGCCATGAGGGAAGCCCACACACTCCATTAACAACTCTATATCACATTGATCTGCATTTATTATTTCTTATATTTATATTTGTCTGTTTATTGTGTCTCTCCTGCATTAGTCACTGCTATGTCCCCAAGCCTGGCACATAATAGGCACTCAGTAAATATTTGTCAAATAATTAAACCAGAGTTTTGGAGAAAATTATTAGCTCTGATACTTATTAGCTGTTTAACTCAGGCCAATCACATACTCAGTGTCCTGAAAAAATGATAAAAACAAGAATAATGGATGCAAATTCTCAGGATTTTGTACAGGCCAGATGAAATAATGCACACATGATGTATCAGTCACACCACTATTGAAATTTTATGCTTTTATTTCTGTTTCAGAATCCAAAATGAATGAGAGTCTTGGTTCCTCTTCTATCTGAAGATCTAGGATACAATGTCCAAAAATCAAAAGTGCTCCAAAGAGCTGTTTCTCTGTTATTCACTAGTTAATTATTAACTCTGCCAACTGTCTACAATCTCTACTACCCCAATTTCAGCCAATTGGCAATGTCTCTATATTCAGTGTTTATTATTATACGTCTTACTGTGTGTCTATTTATCTCTAAGCCAATGTACATAATACAATGAATATATCATACTTGCATTGGCATAAATAATAAAGAGCTATGTGTGTGTGATGGTTATTTACATGAATGCCCTGGGTTCACTATCAAGCATGTTTTACAAACCTCCATCAATAAAATGTAAAAATGCTTCCCTTCTAAATGCTCTCTGGAACTGCTCCTGCCTTGCCTTGCACACGTTTTGCTTATTTATTTTCCTCCCAACAATAAAACAATCAGTGACTGCCTGCTAGTTTTTCTCCCTCATTTGAAAACACACTTAATAATGCATTCTTTAACAATGATTTTGTGTCACACGAAACAAAGCTTAATGTGGCCAAATAAATAGCCGTTCAGATGTCAAACAGTGGTGAGCAGGCACAGCAGGGCTGGGCACAGGGGAGGGCTCCCGCCTGGGATTGGCAGCCCAGGGAAATAGTTTCAGTATTCACAAGATTGAGCCCACACCTGTGCAGCCAAAGAAACCTCAGTGAATTTACATGACTTCTAGAGTCAGCAGTGATGTTGGAGCAGTGACAGGCAGTTCATTTAGTCTGAAAAACAGATGTGATTTTCAGACGCAAGAGGGAGAATTAGCAGATATGCCCTTTGTCCTAAACACACAGACCTCCCTACACCTTCTCCAGGCCTGGAAAATGAAGGGGCTGAACTTTCGGTTCAGTCAGCTCCTCTCCAGTTCAGGGAATCAACTCTTCTGCAGTTTGCTTTCATATTTCCTTCCAGTTGGCTCATTCAGAGAGCAGCTATTAGTGTCAGGGCAGAATCTGAATAGAACGAAAAGCTCCCCATTTCACCTTACCTTTCACTAAACTCCACTCCCCCTCTGCCAGGAAGGTTTGTGCTCTTTCTTGGTAGCTCGAGTCCTGAAGCAAAATTATTATTTCTCATAAAGTTCTCTTGTACCATTGAAAGTCATAGTTTCAACACATGTTCCTTGCCTCTCTCCCCAGTACCCAAAAGGACCTGTGTATAACTACTGAGTTCATTCAGTGGTGAACCCCATCTGTCAGTCAAATGAAAGCAGGCATTCCTTCCCAAGGCATGGCATTAAGGAATATTGATGGAACACAACGGAAATTGTCAGCATGGTCCCAGCTCTTGGGGATTGGTTACCTGCAAGGTATATTAGACCCACACATAAAAGGGAATTACAAAGAGGTTCCGGCAGAAATGGCTGAAATGTGTAAATATGAAGCCAACACACTTTGGCCACTACTTGCTTTTTCATTCTTATTTCCCACACAGAATCCTTTCATATTCTCTCTCTGTCACACTTAAGTCTCCAAACCTTTGCCCAAGTTGATCTCTACCTAGAATGTCCTTCTTGACCTGCTGCTTTCCTAAATCCTACCCTTTCTTAAAGGGGCAAACAAAATCCCTCCTTCTCCAAGGTTTCCCATCTTTCCTGAGCTGCAGTCTCATCAGAGCAGCTGATCTGGGATTCAGAGTGGCCCAAAGCAAAACTGGAGTGTGCCTTCTAAACCACCATGGCTTACTGTCACTTCGGAATGTGCCATTAAACCATTTACCAAACACGTTGTTCAAACTACCTTGGTTGTTCATGACAATGAAGTAAACTAGTTTATTAATTTAATTCACAACTTTCAAGTGCACAGATTTAGAAGAAATTATCAAAAGCTTTTCATAAGGGCTGCTATTCTGTCTCATATGGGACATATGGACATGCTTTCCAAGGTCAAGGCCAAGGCCAGATCAGGGGCATAGACCCCAGGGATACCACGTCTGTGCAGGCCACCAGTAACTCATAATTCAAGGCAAAGCCAGATAATGAAAGTAATAAGACATTCAATACTGCCCTTTAGAATTTGTGTCCCAAGTTGCTACATTTCAACCTATGTAGAGATGACCTCAGCATTCCAAGGAAGAGCTCCTGACTGGCCTGTGAGCCCTGCTGTATCTACGGCTCTGGAATCCCTGCTCCAGGTGTGCCTGGTTACTGGCCCTACTTACCTCGTCCAGCTGGACTCTCTGGCTTTCAGTAGTGGAGGAAGGCTACTCGGCATTTATACTAATCCAAGAGTGCAATGGAGAGGATATCACTCTCCGAGTAGCCTGATGCTTCTCTCTCTCTGTGTGTCACACACACACACACACACACACACACACACACACACACACACACACCCCATGTCTGAGTGCTTCCATTAGCAGGGCAATAGGACTTTATGTTCTGGGTCCATTTCTGTGGCTTGCTTATACTCTATGACACTTACTCCACTGTTATTTCAATCCTATCTTCTTGCCTCAAAATCTACTGACTAGAATAATAATCAAAAGGAAGACTTTGAACTACCACTAGGCCTTTTATCTTGTGATCTCAGAAAGCTTTACCAGGCACTAAATAATTAATGTACTGCAAGTGACACAAAGCCCAGGCAGTGGAGGGAACCAGTCCCTCAGTGAAGGACCTTTCTCTTTCCAAGTGAGGGCATGCTGTGGGAACAACCCACCGGCAGACCCAGTAGTCTCTGGGTAAGTTGGATAAGAAGCTACAGACTATGCGGAAACAAGTCTTCTCTTGACCTGATATTTCTAGTTAGAAAGTGACAGTTACCAGGGTGACCCCTGGGGACGTCATGGCCCACTTCTACCAGAAGACGTGGCCTCCAGCAAAGAAGAATAGATGCTAACTATTTACACAATCACTGTGATTTATGACTTACTGATGCCTTTCAGCGGAGAAGGCAATGGCACCCCACTCCAGTACTTTTGCCTGGAAAATCCCATGGACGGAGGAGCCTGGTAGGCTGTAGTCCATGGGGTCGCTAGACTCGGACACGACTGAGCAACTTCACTTTCACTTTTCGCTTTCATGCATTGGAGAAGGAAATGGCAACCCACTCCAGTGTTCTTGCTTGGAGAATCCCAGGGACAGGGAAACCTGGTGGGCTGCCGTCTATGGGGTCGCACAGAGTTGGACACGACTGACGCGACTTAGCAGCAGCAGCAGCAGATGCCTTTCAGAGTCATTCACTCTCATAATCCTCACGACGGTCCTATGGATTAACCTCTTTTACAGATGAGAAGGCTGAAATTCTGAAAGCACAACTGCCCTACCCAAGGTCACACAGGGAGAATCAGGATAGGACATTCAACTGAAGACCCTGATAAATGGACTAACTGGAAATGCCACTCTTCAGTACAACCTCTTGGAGATGATGTTGACTTCCCTGGAAAATAGTGACATTGTGTTTAATAAAGCAGAAAGATTCATCAGATTGCAGGTGCCTGAAGCATTCTCCTGAGGATGATCGAAGCCCTTCAGGTCAGCCAGGAAGGTGACCTAGAAACACACAACTTCAGTCAGGGTAGCTGGCTCTCCAGGGCCTCAAGCTCAGCTAGCACTGTTTCCATGACAACCACCAGGTCTGATGCTTGGCCTCGAATTGGGACCTTGGCTGGTCCAGAGAAATGATGTGTGGGATGGAAAGATGGAGACGGACAGAACACTTTGTACTAACTTACAGGCCTTTCAACCCATCTTTATCTACTTTTCACCCCACTCATTGCAGCAAAAAAGAGTCTATCCTCCAGGAAACCACACTTTAAGTACTATTTTGCTCAGCACAAAGACCTCTCACCCATGGCTGGACACATTTCTGGAAACCAGAAGCAGAATGCTCTAACAGGTTGGTATGTTAGACAGAGACCTGGGTTCCTGGGAACAGTGATGTTGTTGTGAGACTTCGGGTTAGCTACTTAACCATTTTTGAAGGTTTTTTTCTCTGCATTTAAAACTGAACTCATCATGCTTTCCCTTCCAACTTTAGGAATGCTCTGAGAATTACTGCAACAGTACATACAAAGCCCTCAGGCTCTTTTGAAGAAAGACACACTAGCAATCCTGTGCAGTTACAGAGGGGCATTGTCATGGTGATATATTTTAAAAACATTCTTCACTTGTATTACTAAAATAAACTCAGTTCACATTAAACTAGATCGGCCAATAACCTAATTTGCTTCTCTGGTTCTGGTGCTGCATTTCCCTCTTACCCCCATTCATCTTTCACTGTGAACAACAGTGGTCAGTGTCACCCTTGACTCCTATGCAGAGACCCATGGTGAGAGTTGGGAAGGACTGCAAAGACCATTTATCTACGTCTTCCCATCACATGAATGAGGCAACTGAAACACAGGGCCAGTGCTTTCCCCAAAGTCATCTCATTAGTGAAAACTCAAGACTGATCTTCCGACCCTTCATTCTGTGCCTCACCGAACCATGAAAGAAAGTAATAAAGAAAGGAGGAGGGAAAAGAAATACAGAAACATATGTGTTTGTCCTTTAAGCCTTTCAACTACTGCTCTGTGCAATACTTGAGGATGAAAAAGAAAGTAAGGGAAAAACCAATACTTCATGAGTGCCTATTATGCACAGAGGCCCCATATTAGGTATTTTTTAATTAATTTATTTATTTTAATTGGAAGCTAATTACTTTACAATAGTGTGGTGGTTTTTGCCATACATCAACATGAATCAGCCATGGGTGCACATGTGTCTCCTCATCCTGAACTCCCCTCCCACCTCCATCCCCACCCCATCCCTCTGGGTTATCCCAGAGCACTGGCTTTGAGTATCCTGTTTCATGCATCGAACTTGCACTGGTCATCTATTTTACATATGGTAATATACACAGGAGTTGGTGATGGACAGGGAGGCCTGGCGTGCTGCGATTCATGGAGTCACAAAGAGTTGGACACGACTGAGCAACTGAACTGAACATACATATTTCAGTGCTATTCTCTCATATCATCCCACCCTCACCTTCTCCCACAGATTACAAAAGTCTTTTCTTTACATCTGTATCTCTTTTGATGCCTTGCATTATAGGATCATCACTACCATCTTTCTAAATTCCATATATATGCATTAATATACTGTATTGGTGTTTCTCTTTCTGACTTACTTCACTCTGTATAACAGGCTCCAGTTTCATCCACCTCATAAGAACTGATTCAAACATGCTCTTTTTTTTATAGCTGAGTAATATTCCATTGTGTATATGTACCACAACTTTCTTATCCATTGGTCTGCCAATGGACATCTAGGTTGCTTCCATGTCCTAGCTATTGTAAACAGTGCTGCGATGAACATTGGGATACACGTGTCTCTTTCAGTTCTGGTTTCCTTGGTGTGTATGCTCAGAAGTGGGATAGCTGTGTCATACGGCAGTTCTATTTTCAGTTTTTTAAGGACTTTCTACATTGTTCTCCATATTGGGTATTTTATAACCACTGTTCAATGTAAATCTCACAATTTTCTCAATGGGGAATTATTATCCCCATTTCTAATGAGAGACCTGAGGCTCAAAGAGAGATTAAGTAAATGGCCCAAGGTCTTGGAGCCAAATGGGATGCAGCTAAGATTAATTTCATTTGATGAATATTTATTATCTCCTACGTGCCAAGCTCTACCCTTGACAGTTAGGATGCATTAGTGAGCAGAATTAAACACCCCCCTTTTAAATCTCACAGGTTAAGGAGCTTGTAAACTGAGTGTGGTGGGGCAGCAGCAGACAGCAGTCCAACAACCTCACAAATCCTTATAACATCTCAGTGTTGGTGTGTGTTATAAAGAAGAGATAAATGGTCCTAACAGAATGTACAAAAGAGAGACTTGACTCATCCTTAAGCCCAGGGGAGGACTCCCTGAGAAACTGATGCTTGAGCCGAGGCTCTAAAGCAGAGAAGTAGAGTTAACTAGTGAAAGAGAGTGAGATGGGGTGGGGAGCCAGAGAGGGTCCCCTAACCTCTTCACTGTCTCTTCTATAAGATCGTCTAGGAAGGTCATCTAGAAACATACACTTGTAGTCAGGTATATGTTATGTCAGCCCTCTCCAAGGCCTCAAGCTCAGCCAGCACTCTTTGTATGGACACCAACACCAGGCCTGATGCCTGCCCCTTGAGACAGGGCCTTGCCTGATCCAGGAGGAGGATGCTTAGTGTGAAATCTGTCAGAGGCCTGGCGGTCTTATGGAGGATGTGCTGAGAAGGAAACACAGTGGATTAGACCCTCAGAACTCAAACACACCATCATACACCAAAGGGAAGGACTGGGACCTGGTATCTGGATTCCAGGCTCCCTCTCTACAGGAAGGTTGGCTAACAGGTCAAGCACTGGATAAAAGACGGGGGATGACTAATGGCACAGGGTAGTCCTGCCAATGGGATGAAGTCATTCTAAGTGTCGATTCTAGGGGACCTCCCTGGGTGGCCTGAAGGAAGTCCTGTCCTCAGTTGGGAGAATGCTGCAGGTGTCTGTGATTTGATCAGTCTTTCTGCTGCATGTAATTCAAGGTCCTTGTTTTCCAGGATAATCAGCATCATCTCCAGGAGATTCTGAGTGGGACTGTAGAATCACTGTTTGGTCTATACAGCAGGTCCTTTCTTGGTGACAAATAAGGAGCAAATGCTCTGGACTGAGACAGACTTGGCCCCATCGAGACCCCTACCCTCTCTGGCCACCCACCCCATCTCACTCTCTTTAACTAGTTAACTCCCCTCATTCACTTTAGGGCCACAACTGAAACATCAGTTTCCCAGGCCATCTTCCCTTGATCTTAAGGGTGAGAGCAAATTAAGATGTATCAGTTACAGGTCTGAAAACTGAAAAGTAAAGGGATGAAACTGCTTCTAGAACCAGTCTTGAAGCCACTGACCTCCTAATGATAAACTCATATTTACTTTCCCCTCACCACAACTTGGGCAATACCATCAAATCTTTTCTTTCTCACTACCATGTTTTATTTTGCTTTAAATATTAAATGAAGAGAGATGAAACAGGGGGACTGGGCTGGTGCAGCAGGAAGAGACTGAAGAAGAGGGAGTAAGGTAAATCAAAAGACAGTGAAGAGACAAGCAATAAGGAATGGGCAGAAACAAAAAAGAGAAAAAAGTGGAGAGAGACAGAGAAGTCACCTGATATTTTCACTATTTGGAAGTTACCAAGAGAAAGTTATTCAAAGTACCTTTGTAAAAAGGCCATAAAACACCTTGGGGAAAACATGAAAGTCATGCTGCCACCATACAGATGAGCACCCTGGAATTAGCTGCCAGAGCAATGTCTGAAAAGAGGAAATTCAATGGCCCACATTGCTGCCTCCTCCCCCTGCCTCCTAGCTTCCATCGCCTCCAAATCGCCTGGCTCTGAAGACAGAGGCAGTAATTTGGAGCCAGCAAGTGTGAAGGAATGTTGGAGCTGTTATTTGCCTTCATGCAGCACATCTTGAGTGCTTTTAGAAAGATAATTTAAAATACTCTTCCAGTTTCACTATAGAAAATCTGAAAAAAATCAGGAAGGTCTAAAGAAGAAAATAAATATGACCCATACCTCCATATCCAGAAAGCCAGTGTTAACTTTTTATGGTATATTGTTTTGTGATTTGGTTTTCACAGGTTTATCAAGGTAGCATTTGGCTTAAGTTCTATTGAGGAGAAGGAGAGTTCCTCCCTCCCTGTGAGATATTTGCCTGCAGGACTGAGAGAAGTCATCTCTGGAAGCCCTGTGGACCAACACCAGCCATCACACCCTGGAACACAGATGCTAAAACCACAAAAACCTGAGATGCTCTCTGCCCAGGGCATGGGCCTGCAGTCAAGGGCAACACAGGCCAGTCTTTAGTGGGAACGCGGGACCCTGGCTTGGTAGACTCGACAGCAGCTGGCATGTGAATGTCGATAAGTCAGGAGATGCTGTGTACCCTCAGCTCACTGGGCAGAGAGGCAAAGAACTTCTGTTCCAGTAGATGCTTCAAAGAAGTCACAAGAAACAAAGATTGTAGAAAATGTATTTCAGGGCTTGAACATCAATGATAGATGCGGTACGTTAATTTTATAACTTAGAAAAGATCTTTTAAAAGTGAAATTCCATCCTATTCTCAAAGGGACAATCAATGAACTAAAGATACAGTCTTATCTCTCTGTGGCCAGTGAAATACCCAACAAACATATCGTAGCTCTTAAAGCCTCTTTGTACAGGGCTTCCCAGGTGGCTGGTGCTAAAGAATCCACCTGCCAATGCAGGAGACACAGGTTCGATTTTCAGGTCAGGAAGATTCCCTGGAGTAGAAAATGGCAACACTCTCCAGTATTCTGGCCTGGAAAATCGCATGGTCAGAGGAGGCTGATGGGCTACAGTCCACGTGGGTCACAAAAGAGTTCGGACACAACTTAGCAACTAAACAACAACAACAACACCCCTTCATGTGTGTTCAAGCCCTTGATCCCTACAATGATCTTGTTAAGATAATTTTAAAAATCCCAACTTAGGAAGAAAATGAAAATCAAAGAAGTTAAGTCAGTGCTTCCTAACATTTTTCTATATCATGACACAGAATGATATTAATAATCTGGGGTAACCAGACGGCAACTGACTTGGGTAGGGGTTAAGCTTCAGCATAGCTGGTCCATGTCAGCCTCCCAGAGTGCCTAGGGCCTCAGCAGTTTGGTATCTCTGCATGCTGGTGAGCTTCTGCAGCACATACATGACATGGCACACTGCTGGGGAAGAAAAGCTGTGGGCCAACAGATATGGCCTCAGTCACAATTGTGAGAAGTGACAGACAGCAGCACCACCCTACATCTCATCCTTGGGACATCTTGAAACAAAATCAGAGATGTTAGCCACAGAGGAATCCAGGGCTTACTCCACGGGCTGCTGGTGCTGCTGCTGTTGCTAAGTCACTTCAGTCGTGTCCGATTCTGTGCGACCCCATAGACGGCAGCCCACCAGGTTCTGCCATCCCTGGGATTCTCCAGGCAAGAACAATGGAATGGGGTGCCATTTCCTTTTCCAATGCATGAAAGTGAAAAAGTGAAAATGAAGTCGCTCAATCGTGTCCGACTCTTTGTGACCCCATGGACTGCAGCCTACCAGGCTCCTCCGTCTGTGGGATTTTCTAGGCAAGAGTACTGGAGTGGGGTGCCATTGCCTTCTCCGACTCCATGGGCAGAGTCAGGAAAAGAGCAAGTGTGCCCAACACTGCATCATCACCTCCATGAAGCAGGTGATTCGGGTGAATAAGGGTCTTAAAGTTGGATCTGACAGGACTATAGAAAGTTCGCATTAAGTGTTTATAAGTGCTGAGATGCTTCACCAAAGAAAGGGGCAAAATTTAGCTCCTTTCTGTACCCTGGGAAATTCAGAAAATAATTTCACAGGATGGTTATTGAACGGCCCAGAAGTAATGATTACAAATGACTGAGTTAACTGCTATACGTGGCCTCATCTGTCATCATACCAGAGTCTTATCAGAAGTCTCGTCAGGATTAGTGGCTCATCACGACTGATGACATTTGCCGACCAAGCTGGCTTGGCTCCCTCCCTTGCCCCTTCAATCAAAGTGGCAGGAGGAGTTTTCTATAGTTGGAGCATAAACTCTGAGAAATTGCCTTCAGCAATGACTCCAGGAGTGGCTTCTAAGATAATGGACTCTTTTTCTGTAAGTGAAACTCTGTCTCCCCAAGACTTCCTGGGTCTTGCTGTCAATGGAGATGCTGGGCAGCACTGGGACATGAGGGTACCAGCACCATGTGTATGAGAACCTAAACCCTGTGAACAGAATCCTGCTGAATCCAAGGTTATATTCAATAAGAGTAGTTACACTCAGGCAGCGTCTACACAACATTAAACTTCCGAACTGGAAATGAAAATACTTCCTCAGTTTCCTGTCTCCAAATGTAAACCAAAGGTTTCCATTCTCATCAGGATAGCGTGCCTTATATTGATCCAACCTGAGAGAGCAGCTGGAATTGAGTATTAAAAATATTTGGACCAGATGAATGAAACACAAGCTAAATGGGTAATCTTACTTACATCACTTATAACTGTGTAAAAAGAGGATGCCTGACTTCTAGCAAGGTGCTGTCCATGACCTGGAAAGGTGTCATAGGCAGGTGAAGTCAATTCCCTACTAATTGCTCACACAGCAATAGGATTCGCAGTGGGAGGGGAGGAGGTACCACTTTTCCCTGGGCTTTTACACATCACTTTGCACACAGGGTAAATAAACTCCTGTATTTTGGTGCTGGAGGCATCCAGAGACTTCTAGAATCCCAACATTTGTCAACTAGCAGCATATCATTTCCTCCATAAAATGTACTGCCACAATAAATGGGAAACAACAAATCTCCCACGTCTAAATGAGTTGTAACCACACTTAGCCTAAGAGTATGAGGCTTTCAAATTCTTACCTCAACAAAATGATTTGTTACATATAGTGGAATTTGGAGACACTTGCAAATAGTAGAAACTGTGACTCTAAAATCTGCCACTACTAAGAAGTTGCTGTAGTCAGAATATAAAAGTTATGGGGAAAAAACATAATCAAAAGCTACTTTTCTAGGTACCTTGGGGTTCACTGGGGGGTATGTTGGGGTTCCAGACCCTGAAACAAGCAAGGGGAAGCAAGAATTGTTAGCACACAGAAGTTCTCTCTGTGGCATTCTCATTGTCCAGATTTGTAGATCTCTGCAGTTTTATGTCTAAGACAAGAAGCAATTATATCCACAATAGGGCTAACTCATTCGTGAGGTGAAAAGACTGAAGGAAGGCATGCTTGTGGGTTGCTAATTGTTAGAGAAACCCCTGAAACAAAGACATTGAGCTCCTGACATTTCAGGGTGGATATAAGTGGAATGAATATAAAACCAACAGGGAGAAGCTCTAGAATGTGAAGCAGCCTGCCAGCAAAAGCAAGAAAAAAGCTAGGAAGCAAGTAGAAGAAAATCTACTCACAGAGCGAATAGGAGAGCATGACAGCAAAGAGAGAGACATACAACTGACTACTGAGGCCCTCACCCTGCTAGTGCAAGGGGGAACTGAAGAAGAATAACCCAGCCAGGCTTCCCAGAAGTCACGTAGAAACTAACAAGCATGATCAGGGAGGACAAAAACCTGATGTCACCTTAGGAGAATGAAATGGCATCCAGGGCCTCTCCCAGCTTTGAAATTGTCATTGTTTATAGAGATATGTGATAGGAGGTGCAGGTTTATAAAAGGGGCTATATACTAGATTAGGAAGAGGAGGCTAGATGGGGAATCCCAGATGGTACCGTATCATCTTGGAGTTTAGAGCATGGGCTTAGACATCAGACTGACCAGAAATTAACTCACAGCCGCAACACCAAACTACCACTAGGGTGACCTCAGGCAACTTATTCAACTTTCCTAAGCTTTGCTTTCCTCACTTGTGATGTGGGAACAATGATAGAGCCAGATTTATATGCTCACCTTGAAGATTCCATGAGAAAGTGCTTATGGACCACTCAGCACAATGCCTTGCCTAGAGTAAGCACACAGTAAATGCTACTTCTAGCACCATAAACAATAATGTATTATTATTAGAGTAAATAAAGGAAATGCTGGACAAAATTTGAGCCCATCCATTAAGTCTGAGTTCTAAAATTTCAGGGAGAGTCCATATGGTGCCTCAGAGGGAGAACATGAGTTTTGTGGGCAGCAGGCAAAGACATAGAATCCATACACAGCCACTTGGATAGGGCAGGTTTTCAGAACTGTATAGACAGTGACAGGAGGGTTGAAGGGATGGTCTCCGGAAAACGTGGCGATGAGAGCTTGGGCCTGCAGATTCTGGCAGGTTATTGACCAATGTCAGAGAGGCCAAGAGTCGATGGCCTTAATGTAGAGTTCTGATGCTTACAGAGAGTGGAGAGGATCAGATACATTGTCAGTCTGAGAGCCAATAAAGCATAAATTAGGTTGCCAAGGTGAGAACTCAGGCATGGAAAAACAAGTTAGGTACCCAATTACGAAGGAGACTTGGAGAATAAGCAGTGTGACAGGGCACAGAACCAACCCTCGACCCAGGTGTCAGCCTCTTTCTGACCCTGTTCCCTGGATTCGTTGACTGCAACTGAGTCATCTGTGCTCTTTACATTCATTCCCCTCACCCACATTCAGGTCCAGACAAACAGTTCTTTTGCAGACAGTCTCCATCACCATCTGGAAGCTCTGAGCAATCACAGAGATATCAAATTGTGCTAGAGAATAGGAGACTGGCTAATCTTTTCAGATTTTTTTTTTTTTTTTTGAGAAAAAAGAATGGAGTTCAGAGACCATAGACTTAAAAGTTTAACAATGCTCTTCTGGCACAATTCTAAAATGGGTAATTAAACAGATGGCTTGGAAAACTTTAGAAACATATACTGATCATAGGGAAATAAAACTAGTTCAGTAGGGATAAACCATGGTCAGACTAAGGATAACATTGTTACTATCCAAAGAACAACAAATCTCCTCCTCACAAGAATAAAAGAGAAGTATAAAACTAAGACCCCTGTAAAATAAATAGATTGTGAGCTCTTTCCCTTCCTTACTCCCTCCTTCCCTGTGTCTGTTGTGCCCGTCTGTCTCCCCTTCCCTCCCCTTCCTACAGTCACACATAGTAATACAAATGGCTAATAAATATTTGACGAAAGTTCCACTCCAACAGTAATGAAAGGAAAGCAAATTAAATCACTGAAATGCTGCCTTTTACTTACTGAAGTAGAAAATATTTAAAGATACAAATAATTTAAATAGTTTGAGTTAAACTAAATTTAAAATAAATTTTAAAATAATTATGCTCAACACTGGGCAAGGAGACAGAAAATTTTATACTTTCCTGATAGGAGTATATGTAAAGAAAGCTGAGCACTGAAGAATTGATGCTTTTGAACTGTGGTGTTGGAGAAGACTCTTGAGAGTCCCTTGGACTGCAAAGAGATCAAACCAGTCAATCCTGAAGGAAATCAGTCCTGAATATTCATTGGAAGGACTGATGCTGAAGCTGAAACTCCAATACTCTGGCTACCTGATGCGAAGAACTGACTCACAGGAAAAGACCCTGATGCTGGGAAAGATTGAAGGCAGGAAGACAAGGGGACGACAGAGGATGAGATGGTTGGATGGCATCACCGACTTGATGCACATGAGTTTGAGCAAGTTCTGGGAGTTGGTGAAGGACAGGGAAGCCTGGTGCGCTGCAGTCCATAGGGTCACAAAGAGTCGGGCACAACTGAGAGACTGAACTGAACTGATAGGAGTATAAATTATAGATTTAATGTTATTTGTAATAATAATTTAATGATGGCTATCACTGAGTATTTACTATATATAAAGTGCTATGTGTGTGTGTGTTAATCGCTCAGTCGTGTCTGACTCTTTGCAACCCCACGGACTGTGACCCACCAGGCTCCTCTGTCCATGAAATTCTCCAGGCAAGAATACTGGACTGGGTTGCCATTCCCTTCTCCAAAGTCCTATACACATGCATTGCTATTTATTACAACAGCCCTATGAAATAGATACTGATATCCTCATTTTACATATCAAGAAATGAAAAGGATAAGAGTTTCCAAATGCCCCAGAGATTCTGATTTCACATGTCATCCTAGAAAGAAAGGCTACAGATGGGTGCAGAGAGGATGAAAGAAAGGCTACAGATGGGTGCAGAGAGGATGAGAGGAGAGATTAAAAAGTCCCACAGGGGATCCTGTTTGGACATAACTATCTCTCTGATGAGAATAACAATACTGCATCACACTGTACATAAGCAATTTTGGCAATATTTAGAATCTGAACAGTGTTCCTAACAGTGTTCCTGTCTGAATTTGATTCTATTTTACAAAACATTCTCAGGTTATAAAAAGGTTTGTGAAGAATTATACTCTACAGTAATTTTATAGTAGTAAATGCTATCTCCATGGGAAACAAGTTAAATATATAACAATATGTAGAATGATTAAGTAGCAATAGGAATAATAATAACTTTTATTGTATGCTCATTATGTGCCAGGTACCTGTTTAAGATTTACTTGAATTGTCTTATGTATTCCCTAAAGAAACTTTAAAAAATAGAGGTACTAATTATCCTCATTTTTGCATATAAGGAAACTGAGCCAGAGAAAAGTAACTCCTCAGGATCAGAACTAACCATGGCAGCATCAGACTAGAACCCCTGCAATTTTACTCCAGAGTTTTCACTATTAACTGTCAAATTCTATATATTTATTTCCATGATAAAATATTATGAACTCATTAGAGATAATGTTTTCAGAGAGTTTTTCATAGCAAGAGGAAATATTTACATTATATGCTTGAAAAATTGCCTATATAGTATGATCTTAGCTATGTAAAAAATATACAAAGAAAATGCCTGGAAGGAAATATGCCAATTAACAGTAATTGTCTTTGAATGGTTTGGTTATGAGTCATTTATTTTCTTCTTTATACTTTTATGAATTTTTCTAATTTGCTAAAATAAGCTTGTGCTTTTTATATTTTTAATTTTTTTTAAACCTAGGGTGAAGAAAAAGGAAGTCATATGCATGCCAAATAATTCTTATTTCCATTTGGACAATGTATTTTAGAATTTGACAAAGTAACATATTTAGTGCATTAAGAAAGGGAACAAGTATAACAGAAGATATCTTGAATTATTTATTAATGGAACAATACTTCTTATATTAAGTAAATAAAAGAGGATCAAGATTAAAACTTACACACTCTTGAATTTCTACTCCCTTTACTCCAATATCTAACAGAGTGCCTTATATAGTGTTAACTTTTGGCAAATATTTGCCGAATGAGTGACATTGTCTTGTTTAATATTTTTTTTTAAAAATCAGTGACAAGACATGGAAGAAATGCTTATGACACTTGTAGTGACAACTGACACAACAGAAAGCAGAGTCAAGATCTGAAATTATTTAAGCCAAATGCAAGACGAAATGTAATACTCGTTTGAAGTTTTCGGTGTATCGATCGCTTATGTATCAAAAGTCTTAAAATGATTTAGCCATTGATTTGCTTCTAACTTTAGAAACATCCCAAGAAAATAAAGAAGAATATGCACAAAGACTTAGCCTGAGAGATGTCCCTTGTAATACCTGGAAACATCTAAAGATTAGAAACATATATAATAGTGATGATATGTTGCATATACTACGGGCCTCCTTAAAATAGAACATTATTCAATAAAAGGATATTGTAGAAATTTAAATTGTTGATTTAGAAATATTTTCATAATATGTTAAGTAAGAAAGGCAAGTTATTATATAACAAACAGTGTAATTCTAATTTATAGATAGCTATAATAATGTGATAGATACAATATTATTAATATTATTACTAGTAATATATAATAAACATATAATAATATTAATATATAATAAGTGATAGATAGCTAGAGATAAATGCATAGAATACACATCAGAAGGCTATACATGAAGTTTCCATGAAGGAAACTTCATCACATGGTATAACTATGGGTAATTTATATACTGTATTTTTTTCATCTTGCTCTATTGAATGTGAGTTACTTTTTAAAAAAAAAAAAGTAAAAATATCCTCATACAACTATAGAATGTGTTTTGGGGTATTGTAGTTGGTGCTAATTTTACAATATTTCATGTACAAAAAAAAAAGCCGGGATGTATGATTGCCCTAAGCTCTTACATAGCTAGCAAGGCAGCATAGTAGCTAAAAAGACGTTAATTCCAATCTTAAGTGACACCCCTAGAAGACAAACCTCCAAACTCTAGGCAGCAGTGACTCCCCTGGGCTCAGTAGTGAGCAAAGCACATTGGTAATAACTGTATTCAGTTCTTGCATTGTTTTAGGGAAAAAAACCAACGAACCAGGGAGTCCAGAGCAAAACAAGCAGGTGGCAGGAACATCTGCTGTGAGCAAGGTTTGTGCAGGAAAGAGGAGTCCGTTGAGAGGTGTTACCTCTGCCACCCTTCCCAGCTTGGTATCTGTTCTGTTTTACATAATCCTCCTTGAGTATCTACCACTAGGAACCATCCTGGGCTGATTCCCAAGAATAACATACTATGTCTGCGAGGAGGTCAGGCAATGGTTGGAACTGAACTTTAGACCCTGGAATTTAGAGCCAGGAGGAACAGAGTAATCCTGATGAGAGTATCTGAGCTAAGCTGAGAAGGAAAAAGATAGGAACAGGAGGGGACAAGAGTAAAAATACAAGCCTGGTGGGGCTAATGAGAGTCCAGAGACCCAAAGCCTGGGGTGAGAAGAGTTGAGAAACAGAAACACTGCCAGCAACAAGAAGACTGAAAGATAGCTTGGGCAGTCTCAGATCAGGGAGGAGCTCATGTTCTATTATAGGATTTGAGTGCTATAGACATAAAACTAAGTTTAAAACCCAAGTGACCCTAGCCCTCGTGGAGGCTGGCACTTGTGTCAATAGTAAAAGAGCAACCAAATGGACTTTGTTGAAAAGTAAATGA
Source organism: Bos mutus (assembly GCF_027580195.1). Lineage (NCBI taxonomy): Eukaryota > Metazoa > Chordata > Mammalia > Artiodactyla > Bovidae > Bos > Bos mutus. The sequence goes on from NC_091627.1 coordinate 36,638,138, forward strand.
CACTTTACAAATTTACATGTTCTTTTTGCAGAAGAATCATGCTCAAATTCTATGTATCATTACTTTTTAATCATAAAATAGGCTTTCGTGTTTATGTCCTGACAGCATAATTTAGCATATGAGCCCACAGGGCAAATTCTTTAACTTGCACAGTCATGGATTATTTTGTTATCACTCCAGAATTACAGGGTGGTGATAATGCAGCTCATGAAGCAGACCCTGCTCATTTTTAGAGGAGGCTGCCCAGGTTTTCAAGACTAAGAAAATTTTGAGACATGTTTTGGATATACATATCTTAGAACTTTCAACATGGGGAAAGGGTGTCAGATGAAAAATTGAAATGGTCAGACAAGGACTACTGGAGATAGACTCATTTAACCCCTATTGGAACTGATTCATTAAAGAGTAAACTGACATAAGGACATCATCTGCCCTATCCAATATTTTGAAGCTCTATGAAAAGCTTCATTCGAAACTAAATGTTTATAAGTTAGAACATGGGAGAATAGTTGTTATTGATTACTTAAATATCAACATAGCAAAAAATAATTTCGGTGACATGTGACTTGAAGGGTGCACAGAATAGGGTGGAAAGAACATGGTTGGATATTTTGCAAAGCCTGATAAACCTGGATTTACATCTTTATCCTACCACTTATTAGGTACGTGAGAGAGTCAGATTAACGAACGTATTTGAGTCTCAATTTTGTCATCTGTTAAAAAAACAGAATGGGGATTTCACTTCTGTAATTACTAAAAGATTTCATGAGCTGTGTATTGTGAATACCAAGCATATATTAATGACTGCTTTAATGTCATTAAATCTCCTTCTCACCCTCTATTAGAATCAGAATTGTAGGAGGCCAGCACGGGTTTTGACTGCAGCCACTGATTCACAGTGTAACAGCGCGAGGGACTCGATCGTCTTGCATGCCTGGAGCTCAGGATATAACTAGGAATGTAGATAAAATGTCAAAAACATCTTTCAGTGCATGTAATGAAGTTTTAAAAAATGCATTTGTAATGTCTCTTTTATCATTTTTATTGCATTCAATTCAGCAAACATTTATTGAATGCCTACACCATCCGTATTCATTCTCTAGTTTAGTTGACTTCAAAGAGCTATTGTATTTCTCTGTGAGGTCAGAGACTGGTGTTTCACATCTCCCATTCTGACATTGAGAACTTTTCTAGCCCCAACTCTGCAGGGCCAGTTTATTTGACCATTAAGCTCTACTTTCGGTTCTATCAGCTTCATGAATTAACAAAAAATAATGCTTCCCACATAGTAGATCAAACACTTCTTCAATTAAAAAAAAAGGGTTGAAAGGAAAGGATGGAAGAAGGGAAGACATTCTGAAAGAGAGAGGGAGAGGGAAACTTGGTCAGTCACATACACAGGGGAGTCAGAAAGAGAGATAAAGGGCAGTCAGATAGATGGACAGTTGGTTAGACACACGGAGGGACAGTCAACAGACTTACAAAGACTCTTATTTATCTTCTTGTTCTCTTATCTTTTGACCATGACAGTTCTTAACTATGCCATAGGCTACTGAAACAAACATTTTAAAAATGAGAAAAAGCAGAGGGTCAATATTAAATGTCAAATAAAACAGACACACTACCATAAGAATGCTTGATTTTTTAAAAATTCCTATAATCTGAATACTGAAGCCAATCAATATTCTCAAAAAATCTAAAAAGAGGTCAAATTCATTCTAAACTTTTTGGTTGAGTTGCTTGGTTAATAAATCTAACCAGCACACATTTCCCCCAGTGACATTCATCTAGTCATTGGGAAGCTCGCAGGGACCAAGCTCTACTCCCTTATTAAAATTAGAGAGTCATTCTGATGATTCTTCCAAGGCAAAAGCCTCTTTGGCCTCCATTCCCTTACAAACTCCCTGGGGCAAGTTGAAGTAGTCACATATATAGACTGAATTGGGCTCAAGCTGCATGGGTCCTACATAGCTATGAGGGACTTCAGATGGTAAGGCCTAGCAATTATATGACTGGGGTCCAAAGGCAGTTTGGAGGAGGAGCTGTGGTAGGGATGAGAGTCACTCAGCCAAAGTGCTGGCACTCAAGGTCTTAGTCACTCATGAAAAACAAGTTAAATATTTTCACAACAAAACTGAAATCTGCCTCCCCTATCAGTGAGCACACTGGTCTCCTGCACACCAACAACTTCACAGCCACAAGGCTCCCCTGGGGCTTGGAGACAGTCAGTCTCTGTCACTTGACATGGCCTGAGTTTTCATTTGGCCTTTCCTCAGGCAGGGCCTGAATGACTATGGATGAACTGGGGAAGGTGCTTCTTTTGCCTGGGTCCCTATTGCTAGGGGAGACTTCAAGGCCAAGTTCATTATGTAAGGTGCCATCTTTAACCCTAAGGTGGGTACTGGTGACAAGTACTCATCAGGCAAGCACTCTAAATTGCTCTGCCCATAGCAGGCATAGGCTACTAGTTCTAACACTTTCTCTGATCACTCTTGTGATCAATGGCCTCTGTTTACAGGTTGCCCAACTTGGACTGATACGTGGGCTGGAGTTGAGAGAAGAGATGGGCAGTCCTGCCTATGTTACAGGTTGTGGGAAAATCACTCCCTGGCTGTGAGTCCCAGTTTCTGCGTTCATAAGACAAAGAGGCTTGGCTAATTGTCTGCCAAAGTCCCTCCTGGCTCTTATTTTACCTACAGCCTTTATATACACATTTTAGATCCTCTACCCAGCTAAGGATCCAGCCCTGGATGTCAGCCCCTTAGTCTAGTGCTCTAACCAACTGAAACCAACGACCACAGCTCAGGGACAGAGATGCCCAGGCAGGAGACCTCTGGCATGTCGAACGTGACCTACTCGCCCATTCTAGCCAGGTGAGCAAAGATGCCTTAGGTTTCAATCTCAATAAAGTTGCCAACCCCAAACCTCTTATCCCCTCTGTTTCCTTTGCTCTAAGATAGATAAAGCATCCCAGAGTAAGAGTCAGCCTTACATACACCTGCAGCCAGGACAAAGCCCAGCTGAGGAACAGGTTTCTTCGTGTGCCAGCCATCCTCAGTTATGGACTTATAACACCAAGCACTTCTTGCACTTTGGCAACATCTCTGCCAATATTGCAATAATGGTCAAGTTTTAGGCAGTAGAAGGAGAGAAAATCCAACATCCCAGGGATATAATCCAATCTCAGCAGCCTTAAACAGACCAAGAAAAACAAGTCACATTCCCGCTGGGCTCTCAGTATTAAGATTTTCTGACATTGAGTTTCGTGATCTGCCTGTGCATGGTTGGGGGGTTAGATAAACAAATAAATCCATTTTTCCATATTGATATCCCGTAAGCTATCTGAGATCTCTAAAGCTTCTGCAATCTTTTTTTGTTTTCTCCAAAGCTTGCCCAGAAGTTCTCTTTAATTAGAAGAGTTTCTCCTGTTTCATTTAGAGGTGTGATATTTGACTTGGAGACCTGGTTTTCAAAGCAACTCCTTTCAGGCGGGCTAAGCTTTTGTTCATTAGAGAAGCCTAGCCCATGACAGTCAGTTAAACACACAAGACAGAGTGGGAATCACCTCAGTGGTATGAAATTAAAGAATAAATGAAGGAGGCAATAGACTTCAAAAGAAAAGTCAACCCTTCAACACAGGAAGGAGATGAGAACAAGGAGCCTCAGAAGGGCCCAGATCACTTTCACTTTGTCATTAGAGAGCCCCTGAGGACTGATTCCTGTTTGAGCTGGAGCCTGGCGTTTTGACAAAGTCCCCGAACATGACCCCTAAATTGATTTTAAATCCTTTCTCAGAAGAAACTGAAATGATAAAACACACAGCACCCTTTAGAGACCATCTGCCAGAAACCATTCAATAGACGGGGGCTTAAAACTCTGCCAGCCTGCAGCCTGCCAGTCTTTGTTTAAACTTTAAGAGAATTTACAGGTGTTAAACAGGCCCCCCAGGATTGTAAGCCTCTTCACAGCACAGGTTCCAAAGAGGACTCTGTGAAAATTACTAGACTACTGGATCAAGACAGACCTGCAAGGCTCCAACCATGCCCATTCATGATTCACATGGAGGTCTTGAGATATAAAATCTTCCTCTCAAATCAAAAGTGCTAAGATTATATTTTCTTTAATTGAAAAATCATGAAGAAGGCTCTCAGATAACACTGGGTTTCTATACTACAACATGCAAAACTTCGACACACAATCCAAAATGCCTGAAGACTGTAACTTTTCCTATTTCCATACTGGTTTCCTGCATGACTCTGGGACTAGCACATGCCTGAGAGAGTATCTAAGTCTAAAGCCACCACATGCAGGAGGGAACTAAAGCCCACAGAGAAGACGCTACATGCCCAAAACTTTGCAGGGTGCTGGTACAAGAAACAAGACCTCATTACAATACAATGTCCTTCCTAATTATCTCTGCTACTCTGGACCCATGGTCGGTGGAAGGAAAGACACTATGGTAAGGCGTGGCACTGACCAAGAGAGGGAAGAGTGATATTTCAGTTCCCTGTTGCTATGAATCAAACCACTACAATACAAAGGGCTTAAAATAATGACAACATTTATTTTGCTCACAAATCTTCAGTTTGAGCAAGGCTTGGCAGCTGCAGCTCATTCCTGCTCCATTCAGGGTCAGTAGGGGCATGAGAAGGCTGCCGTAGGGGGTGGGGGTGGGAGCTGGAATTACCTGAAGTCTTAGTCACATGTCTGGGGGTTGATATTGACTCTTAGCTGGGACCTTATCCAAGGCAGTGGCTGGAATATCTGTAAGTGGACTTTCCATGTAGATTCCTGACTTCATCACAGCCTGGTGTCTGAGTGCCAAGGGTGGTAGTAGGGAAGCACCCCTGGCTCTAAAGGGATGGAGCCAGGTGGAAGCTAGTATGTTTTCTGATATAGCCTCAGAAGTCACTCAGTGTCCCTTCTGCTGCTTTCTGTTAGTTAGATGTGAGTCACTCAGACAAGTCCACTTTTAAGAAGGGAATTAGACCCCACCTTTTGATAAAAGAAGTTGGCAAACATTTTTCAAAGCCACCACATATGCCAAAGACTTTTTTTAACCACATGAGGTAGAAAATAGGGGTGGTTTACACTATTTTAGAGCTTCCCTTGTGGCTCAGCTGGTAAAGAATCCGCCTGCAATGTGGGAGACCTGGGTTCGATCCCTGGCTTGGGAAGATCCCCTGCAGAAGTGAAAGGCTATCCACTTCAGTATTCTGGCCTGGAGAATTCCATGGACTAAGCAGTCCATGGGGTCACAAAGAGTTGGACACAAATGAGGGACTTTCATTTGACTTGACACTATTTTAAACAATCCTACAGTAAAATTTTTTGGGGCTCCAAAATCACTGTAGATGGTGACTGCAGCCATGAAATTAAAAGATGCTTACTTCTTGGAAGTAAAGTTATGACCAACCTAGACAGCATATTGAAAAGCAGAGACATTCCTTTGCCAACAAAGGTCCGTCTAGTCAAGGCTATGGTTTTTCCAGTAGTCATGTATGGATGTGAGAGTTGGACTGTGAAGAAAGCTGAGTGCCTAAGAATTGATGCTTTTGAACTGTGGTGTTGGAGAAGACTCTTGAGAGTCCCTTGGACTGCAAGGAGATCCAACCAGTCCATTCTGAAGGAGATCAGTCCTGGGTGTTCTTTGGAAGGAATGATGCTGAAGCTGGAACTCCAGTACTTTGGCCACCTCATGCGAAGAGTTGAATCATTGGAAAAGACTTTGATGCTGGGAGGGATTGGGGGCAGGAGGAGAAGGGGATGACAGAGGATGAGATGGCTGGATGGCATCAACGACTTGATGGACGTGAGTTTGAGTGAACTCCGGGAGTTGCTGATAGACAGGGAGGCCTGGCGTGCTGCAGTTCATGGGGTTGCAAAGAGTCAGACCCAACTGAGTGATTGAACTGAACTGAACAGGAAAATTTGCTTTACTCTATGACTACTATATTTAAGGCACTACACTGAACACTCTATATGCAATATCTCATTTCAATTTCAATTATAACAACAAAAGAAGCTATACTCACATTTTACAGATGAGAAAACTAAGACTTAGAGATTAATTTGCTGAAGCTCACTCAACTAGCAAGTCGCACAGAAAGGCTATATTCTGGTTCTAAATCTCTTTTCACAAGTTACATTTCTTCAGCAGTGGATAAGAACTGTATCTTGGTGATATGTGATGGTTAATTTTACGAGTCAACTTAACTGGGCCAAAGGATGCCCAGACATCTGGTTATATATTATTTCTGGGTAGTCTGTAAAAGTGTTTCCAGAAGAGATTAACACTTGAATTGGTGAGCTAGATAAATCAGATGGCCCTCCCCAATGTGGGTGGGCACCATCCAATCCATTGAGAGTTTGAATGGAACAAAGAGGCAGAGAAAAGTTGAATTTTCTCTGCCTGACTGGTTAAGCTGACCATCAGTCTTCTCCTGCCCTTGGACTGGAATTTATACCATCAGCATCATTCCTGGTTCTCAGGCCTGCAGACTTGGACTAGAATTCACACCACCAGCTTTCCTGAGTCTCCAGCTCAGGCAGACGATGGGACATCACAGCCTCCATGTTCTTATGACCCAATTCCTTATCATAAATCTCATTATATATATATATACATACATATATATCTCATATTGGTTCTGTTTCTCTAGAGAACCCTAATACATGGTGCAACATGCTAAAATACGCTGAGCCCTAGAGAACTGCGATATGATTGAACTTTTCATCATATGCAATAAAATTACAAAAACTCTCTTAGATGCTGGCAAAGTCCACTTCCCTACAGATCAGAAGAAAGCTGGGACTACCAGCTTATATTGAGTACTCCTGGTGAAACTCTGTCTACCTCGTGTGCTAATGGAGGGATTAGTAGCTCTTTGTTTGGCTGAATCTTTTTCATCCTTCAGGCTCAGTTTAGGTGTCACCTCCTTACAAAGTCCTCCCGTGATCATCCTATCGGAGGAGGTTCCCATATACTGGTATGATCCATCACTGCCCATTATTTGCTTTCTTCACGCTGCTCATCCCAATCTATAATCACATATTTGTTTATTCTCTTGCTCACTGTCTGACTCCCCTTTCAGAGTACAAACTCCATTGAGGGATAGTATCTATCTTATGCATCTATACCACGTGGTAGAATAGAATCTAGCAGAGAGTAGGTGCTAAATAAATATTTATTAGAAATGAAAGAAGGAAGGAATCCTAGACTGTGAAAATCTTGAGATCAATTATTGACCTCTAGGATTTTAGGACATTAGTCCACATCCTCAGGCCCCACTATGAAACAATCGAGTTTAAGAAAAATGATCTTAATGAAGTACTTCTTGCTATGCGTCAGATAATCTGCCAGCGCTTTGTGAATATTATCTCATTTAGTCCTACAACAGCCCTATGGCATAGATATTAGAACCATTTCCATTTTCCAGGTGACAAAACTGAGGTCCAGAGAAGATACATAACTTGCCCTCATTTAACACTGCTAAAGAGAATCAAAGATAAGATTCTCACTGAGGTCTGTTTGACTCCATAGCCTGATCCCTTACCTAGTGGGCAATATTGCTAAGAATGTTGCTGTTGTTCAGTTGCTAAGTCATGTCTGACTCTTTGCGACCCCATGACTGCAGCACACAGGCTCCCCCACCCTTCTCTATCTTGTGGAGTTTGCTCAGATTCATTTTTGTTGAGTTGGTGATGTTACCTAACCATCTCATCCTTTGCCACCCCCTTCTCCTTTTGCCTTCAATCTTTCCCAGCATCAGGGTCTTTTCCAATAAGTTGGCTCTTTATGTCAAGTGACCAAAGTATTGGAGCTTCAGCTTCCGCATCAGTCCTTCCAATGAATATTCAGGGTTGATATTGAATATTGAATATTCAGGTTGACCACTAAGTATGGGTTTATTTAAAGATGTGATTTTTTAAAAGCAGTTGGAAATCAGTTTTGAACAATTAAATTTTTTGTGAAAAACAATAAGAATTGTGTACAAAACTCTCTGGAAATGCATTCCTGACACAAAGGTAGAATTTGGACTGAGTCTCTGCATGCTGGTGATAGGTACCCAAATTATAGGAGAACTATTTATCTTCAAGCCTGGATCTTTAGAAGACAAATAGAGAGTGATATGACAAGATTTGGCTTTGTTGGGACCCTTTAAATAAGAGGACATCTTGATTCAAATTACACTAAACTCTCAGTTTTCTACCGAGTTGATAAGGTTTTATGCAGAAATCAGCTCCCATGCCTACTACCAATATCTCCCCTAGTTGGGTCTACCGAGACATACTGAGGTAACTTAGAGACCCATTAGTGAAAGAAGCCTGAAGTGTTCTGGGCTTCTCCACAATTATAGTATTTTAGGCCAATTTAGGAGGAAAAATCCCTATAATTTTTATCAGCTGCCAGTTTTGAGATGTCTATTGCCCTTTATGCTGTTTTTAATTCTAATTCTCTTGTTTTCCACTCAGTTCATTATATTTGAACCATATTCCCAATGTCATCTCACTTGGGAGAGGAAAATAGAATCTGGCTTGCATTTGCCAGCCCTTCTATTCATCCTGCAGAAACATAATGGAGTAAACCATATACATGTGTTATGCTACAAGAACTACAGCCCTTGAGATGAATCTCATGCAGTCTTGTATTCCTCACAAAATTTCAGGGCTGGAAGATACTTGAAGCCACAAAGTACATGTCTCCTTTCAAAGCCCTTAGCAATGATGGCTGACACTTCTGTCTCTCCTCCACCAGTTCCATGTGTGTCTGTGTGTTGGGGGTTGGGGGCGGGGGTGGTCACTAATCCATGAGTGGCCAATACTGACTGATGGAACAGTCCTCCTCATTCAGAATTACAATTTGACTTCTCTCAAATTGCCCTTTGGGAAACTGGAGAGAAAATAGTTCTTCTTTTCTAATCAGTGCTCTATTCTTTATAATATGTTCCAACTAGTCTGAAATTTTTTAAACTTATCTTTGGAAGCAGATGCTTTTAAGAAAGATTGCTTCCATAATAAAACCCAAGAACAAATCTCAGGAAGAATTACCTACAAGTAATAGATATTTTTAAAAAATTGTTGAACTAATGAATGGATGAATAAATGAGTTTCTTCACACCCAAAAAATGTGGAAATTTTCATTATATTCTCTAGAGATACTACTGGGTCACTCCAGGTACATCCAGTCTGAAGTGAAAGAAGGAGAATATCTCTGTTCCCATCTCCAACCCCAGTCTGGGAGAACAGAAGAAGCATCATTTTCAATTTCCCATCTCATATCAATATCCAGCACAGGGCCCAGCACAGAATGAATGTTGAACAAATACTCCAAAGAATTTCTAAAAAAGGAAAGAGCCCCAAGAGCCTCAGGGACCATTCAACCCAACTACTTCCCTTGTGGAAATACAAAACAGAAACAAATATTCAGCAATACTCATTGCTGAATAAGTACCTAAGTCTAGGTACTGAACATGACCTTGGAGTTCTTGGAAGGCTCCCTACTTGAATGTCCCCCTCTTCCAAACATCTTTCCATCTGCTATTGTCACCTAAATTTCCTTGAATAGAAAAGTAGCCAGTTCCAGAACACACTGTCAAGCTTTCCCTTCAAAAGTGTCAAGACCCAGAGAAAAGATGAATTAATCTTAACTCACACTAAGGTGTAAAGAACTGTTGGCAGGCATTTTCCAGAAAGCCATTCAGTACATGAAATCAACTGCAAACAAAAGAATGAGTCAAGTGAGTTCTAAATCTTGCCTCTCTGGGCTAGGTCATAATGAGTGAATTGGGATTTCCTCTTTTCTCTGAGGAAAAAACAGTGGCTTGAAAGAATGCTTGAGTGAACTTTCCTTCTTAAAAGATGCAAGACCCACAGTCCTATACTCATTAGGTGACCAGCTCTCCAATGGCTTGCAAGGTCATCTATTATCCTGTTAATTACATGGCACAGAATGCTCCATGATATCTGAGTCAGGACACATGAGACACTGGTAGCGTGAGTCCTTGGTCTACTCTGGAGTGGCACTTCCCACTCAAGACTTTAAGAATCAGCTGCCCACATATAGCAGGTGCTCCAAGCATACAGTCTAAGGCAATGCTTCTCAAATATTAATATGTGTATGAATCACTTGGGTATCATTTTAGAAATTCAGGTTTTGTGTGTTTTTTGAGATAGAACATATTCTTTAATGAGCTGTAGGTTCTCAGTTATTGGTTGATAATATTCAATTCATTCTGTTAAAGATATTTCCACCATTGGAAATATCTTTGAATGCTTTAAAATAAGAAATTTTAAATTTTTAAGAAATTAAGAATTTGAAGATATTTTGTACTTATATTTCTCATTTATGGTAAATGTTTCAAATGTTAAGAACCTAAATAATGTTGTTAGCAGAAAATTGTCTTTCTATGAAAATTAGAACTAAAACACTGAATAGAAAATCTCAGGGTCTGGTTAACATGACTCTTAAAAGCACAAAAGAGGCAAGGAAGTATATAGGAGTTTCATGTCATATAGGTAATGTCATTCTGACTTCTGGGATGAGGAAACAGAGACTCAAAAAGCAAAGGTAATTACATAAAGCTACCACTGTCTGCTGCTGCTGCTGCTGCTAAGTCGCTTTAGTCATGTCCAAGTCTGTGCGACCCCATAGACAGCAGCCCACCAGGCTCTCCCGTCCCTGGGATTCTCCAGGCAAGAACACTGGAGTGGGTTGCCATTTCCTTCTCCAATGCATGAAAGTGAAAAGTGAAAATGAAGTTGCTCAGTCATGTCTGACTCTTAGCGACCCCATGGACTGCAGCCTACCAGGCTCCTCCACCATGGGATTTTCCAGGCAAGAGTGCTGGAGTGGGGTGCCAGTGCCTTCTCTGGACCACTGTCTAACCCAGGTCTATCTGTCATCAAGACCTTCCTAGTCCTCCATACCCTGCTGCTTCTGCCCTCACTAAGGATACTAACTTGGTAGAATGTTCCTGGAAGGTAGAAAAAAGGAAAAATAGTCTTGTCATCTGACCATCTGGGTGATCTTAAAGAGTCTTTCAGCCTGATTGAGCCCCAGGCTACTTAATTTCCATTGTAGCTATCACACTGAGGATCACACACAGTGGAATTTACAAAAGCATTTATACTTTACAAATGTCTGGGTCTAAGGAAGAGGATGTTTTTATTTTATTTTCAAAGATGGGTAAATAGTTCAAATCTTTGTCCACTGACAATGTAGAGTTAGATTTTCTATCATAATTCATATCACAGATTTCCTATCATAATTCATATTATATATATATGGGCAGAGAGTTCCTAAATCGAGGTTACTGTGTTTCTCAAGAAAATTCAATTACATTCAGTTAATAAACACTTTTCACAAACAAAAACAAACAAAATTACACCAACACCATAGGATGGTCCTCAAAGGTAGGAAGAAGGAAAAACGGTTTTGTTATTTTCTATACCAGCCTTGCTCTCCAAGAATTCAAGGGACCCACCTAAGACTGAGCAAGGGAATTCAGAGCTGGAACAGGGACTGGGGCTCATCTGGCTAGATGGCCAACCTTCAGCAGCAGCTAGCTGAGCATCTGCCAGGGTCTGCAATGAAGCCAAAGGAGATACCCTGTGCATTGCACATGTCCAGCTGCCATGGGCATTTGAGGTTAGAGGGAGTGGAACTGTGTACGTTCCAACCCTTATGCTCATACCAAATCCAGGATAAGTGCCTGTCTGCTCACTAGGCCCATCAGTCTCATTTCTCCTTTTGTCAACATCCTGCTAAGAGTCTGCCAACTCAGACAAGGCTTTTGAAGCTAACATGGTTCTGCCCACAAAGGGAAGAGAAACAGGTCGAGAACTTCAGAATGTGCAATAAAATGGAAACCCTTCCCATGTTGCCAGCACTGAGGCATTAAAATAAAATCATTTGACAATTATTTGCTTGGATCGAGAAAGTGAAGTCATTTTCAGAGCAGCCACTAATCTTAAAAAAAAATAATGAATGTGATTTGATCTGAGCAAGGAACCAGAGCACTGGAAGATTTTGCTGCCGGAGGCGCCACTCTTTCATGAGGTTATCGACAAGGATTGGAGGGTGAGTTATGGTAGGGGACGGGGTGGGGGAGCGCGACCACCGTGAGCATTTCCAGAAGTGGTAGAAGTCGACTAAGTTAAGATCAATGATTTCCTTGATTACCTTGCTTCCCCCTCTCACAAGCTTGTTCTCCGTCTCAATTTCTATTCCTATCGGCCAGAAAAATAAAGATTGTTTACAGAGCTGAAATAACACCTGCTTGGTTTATCTTATTTTAGAAACAATAAAAGCTAGGGAGTTGGAGGGATTAAGGAGGAAAAAAATCAATTGTGTTCTTTCATGTTGGAAACATTAAAAAATAAGTCACCCTGCTCTCTGCTCTAAGGCCCAATTTGGCTCTCCATTACCCAGAGCAGTTTCCAATCTCAGACTGCAAATTCCCAAGGTTTAAACTGGACTGCACTATAATGGGGTGCCCTTGAAAGACTCAAAGAAACTTTTTCTGGTCAGTTTTTTATAATCCCAGGCCATGAATGTGATCCTAAACATGCCAAAAGAAAACATTTACTTTTGGCACTAATACTTAAACAGAATCAGCAACCTGAATACGGCTGAATTGCTTTACATGTTTTCAAAGTGTTTTACATTCTTGTTCTTTTATGGCATCTTTGTAAAGAAGGCAAGGGAGATTTTTACCCACCATTATACAGACGTGTGTGTTGAAACCAAAAAGAAAAGAAGGATGAACTGACTGACCCCAAATCTCAAGGATAAGTGGTTAAGCTGGATTAGAATCCAGGTGGGAATACCAGACCACCTGACCTGCCTCTTAAGAAATCTGTATGCAGGTCAGGAAGCAAGAGTTAGAACTGGACATAGAACAACAGACTGGTCCCAAATAGGAAAAGGAATACATCAAGGCTGTATATTGTCACCCTGCTTATTTAACTTATACACAGAGTACATCATGAGAAACACTGGGCTGGATGAAGCACAAGCTGGAATCAAGATTGCTGGGAGAAATATCAATAACCTCAGATATGCAGATGACACCACCCTTATGGCAGAAAGTGAAGAAGAACTAAGGAGCCTCTTGATGAAAGTGAAAGAGGAGAGTGAAAAAGTTGGCTGAAAGCTCAACATTCAGAAAACGAAGATCATGGCATATGGTCCCATCACTTCATGACAAATAGATGGGGAAACAGTGGAAATAGTGCTGAATTTATTTCTTGGGCTCCAAAATCACTGCAGATGGTGACTACAGGCATGAAGTTAAAAGATGCTTACTCCTTGGGAGAAAAGTTATGACCAGCCTCAGTTCAGTCGCTCAGTCGTGTCTGACTCTTTGCGATCCCATGAATTGCAGCATGCCAGGCCTCCTTGTCCATCACCAACTCCCGGAGTTCACTCAAACTCATGTCCATCGAGTCGGTGATGCCATCCAGCCATCTCATCCTCTGTGGTCCCCTTCTCCTCCTGCCCCCAATCCCTCCCAGAATCAGAGTCTTTTCCAATGAGTCAACTCTTCACATGAGGTGGCCAAAGTACTGGAGTTTCAGCTTTAGCATCATTCCTTCCAAAGAACACCCAGGACTGATCTCCTTTATAATGGACTGGTTGAATCTCCTTGCTGTCCAAGGGACTCTCAAGAGTCTTCTCAACACCACAGTTCAAAAGCATCAATTCTTCAGTGCTCAGCTTTCTTCACAGTCCAACTCTCACATCCATACATGACCACAGGAAAAACCATAGCCTTGACTAGACGGACCTTTGTTGGCAAAGTAATGTCTCTGCTTTTCAATATGCTATCTAGGTTGGTCATAACTTTCCCTCCAAGGAGTAAGCATCTTTTAATTTCATGGCTGCAATCACCATCTGCAGTGATTTTGGAGCCCCCAAAAATAAAGTCTGACACTGTTTCCACTGTTTCCCCATCTATTTCCCATGAAGCGATGGGACCAGATGCCATGATCTTCGTTTTCTGAATGTTGAGCTTTAAGCCAACTTTTTCACTCTCCTCTTTCACTTTCATCAAGAGGCTTTTTAGTTCCTCTTCACTTTCTGCCATAACCTAGACAACCTAGACAGCATATTAAAAAGCAGAGACATTACTTTGTCAAGAAAGGTCCATCTAGTCAAGGCTATGGTTTTCCCAGTGGTCATGTATGGATGTGAGAGTTGGACTACAAAGAAAGCTGAGCGCCGAAGAATTGATGCTTTTGAACTGTGGTGTTGTAGAAGACTCTTAAGAGTCCCTTGGACTGCAAGGAGATCCAACCAGTCCGTCCTAAAGGAAATCAGTCCTGAGTGTTCACTGGAAGGACTGATGTTGAAGCTGAAACTCCTATACTTTGGTCACCTGATGGGAAGAGCTGACACATTTGAAAAGACCCTAATGCTGGGAAAGATTGAAGGAGGGAGGAGAAGGGGACGACAGAGGATGAGATGGTTCGATGGCATCACGGACTCAATGGACATGAGTTTGGGTAAACTCCAGGAGTTGGTGATGGACCGGGAGGCCTGGCGTGCTGCAGTCCATGGGGTCTCAAAGAGTCAGACACGGCTGAGAGACTGAACTGAACTGAACTGAATGTAGTTCTTTTTGCTCTGCTATGCTCCTTTGCAGGGTGCTGCCAGCCCTAACATGGGAGTGGGCTTATCAGATAAGACAGCCAGGCTGTCCAGGGTGATCCTGAGCAGGTGTGGCAGAACACAGGATATAACATCCTTTCTTCCCCAGACACATCTCCCTGTAGAAGGAGATCTGGAGAAGAACAGGGCAGTTTTAAGAGTGACCGAGCACTCTTTCTCTCTCTCCCTCTCTTTCTCTCTCTCTCTCTCACACACACATCACCCACCTTTATGACTAGGTGTGACACTAGCAACTCCCTGACTCAGTTTCTTCATCTTTGATGAGGGAATACCAGATATTCTAAAGTGATGTTCCAGAACTATATAACAATGAAGATCTATTTTCAGGCTAAACATTTGCCAACATATGCATGTTAGTTGTACCTGAGTAGCCACTGATATTATTATTTATCAACAAGAAAAATGATTCTGAGTGAGTTTATATTTTTCTAATAGCACAGCTTCTAAATTCATTTGAAGAAAAGTAGTATAAAGCATGCAGGACAAAATAGCCCCTCAGCCTAAGGAGCTGACAGGAGCCAGCATGGAAAGGAGATGGGCTCTTTCCCAGAGCTGGTATGGAGCGTGTATGAGTGGGTGATTTTGGGCTCAGTTTCCTGTGAAGGAATGGTTATGAAGTTTCTGCTCCATCAGCTTCTCTAACGACACTAACTTTAGGAGGGGAGACTAGAGGATCAGTGGGGAGGAGCAGTGAGGGACTCCAGCAGTTTTCCACGATGAAGTGATTTCATTCCGAAGCTAGTGGCCAACACCACTGTCTGTGGGCTCTTGATGTCTTAGTCCCAGCTCCCTTCAAGGGACCAGCCTGCTTCAACATCAATGCTGCAGTCAGGGGTCCTGACTCTTCACAAGGGAGAGGCACTGTATGAGGGCCCAGGCTACATTGGCCAAGAGGCCCCCGTGTCAAATATCCAAATATCCTCGGGTCTGTTCTGAGACAAAGCCATTGGTTGATGCTTTGAGAAGGAACCTTGATGTTTGGAGTATGTATTCTCCAGGGACCAATTTTACAACGGTATCTATGTCTGCAGCCTGTCTCAGGGGACCAAGATTCAAAGCCCACATGGTGGAAAATGCTAACCTGACATCTTCATTCTCCTCAAATGGATCCTGCCTATAGAAGAGGGCTGAGTTTCAGAAGGGGGAAGTAGGAGACAAGAGCTGGCCATGCCTGGGTGCCTTGACTATGCCTGGCAACAAACCGAGCACACTTCATCCCTTCTCATATAAGTCTCTCATTAACTTTGTGAGGTACAAATTAACACCCATCTCCCCATTTTGTGTATGGAGAAACTGAGGCTCTGAAAGCATAACTAACTTGCACAAGGTCATATAGCAGATCGACAGAAGAACACAGTCATGGCTGGAAGCCTGTGCTTTTCCTAATAAATGTAAGAAAATTGCAATGAAGGGGTTTGGGGCCCTCACAGGATCTATGCCACACTGTCAACCTATGGATTAATCTTCAGATGTGCCAATTCCTGCCTTTCCACCAGTGCTAAAATGACTCAAAAAGAATAATGTGCACAAGTTTTTAAAAATATATGCTAGGAGGCTTCTGTTAGCCCAGATTCATCCCTGCAGTGATGACAGAGCGTGGAGTCAGAACAAAAAGAAACCTGAATGCCACATGCAGGGCAGATAGGTTGCTGAACATGAGACACCAGCCCACACCCCCCAGCCTCCTAGCCCACCTCTGTGCTCTGCAGATATGCCTCTAGGCCTCTGTGCGTGCTGTTCCCTCGGCCACCAGAACTCTTCCCCACTTTACCTGGCTAACTTCTGGTCTTGTTCAGGACTCAGCTCAGAGGCCCGTCCTGGGAGAAGCCTTCCCTGATGTCCCTGGCAAATGCTCTCAAGGTCTTTAAGACTTTTCTTTGATGGTCCTTTTCAGATTTTCTACTTCATTGTTCCTAAGTGCTTGTGTAATATTTGCCTTCCCAGCCAGGCTGTGAACTCAAAAGGGGACCGAGACCCATCTGTTTATTCCCACCACATAGTAGAACCTTGAAAACATGTGTTGATGGTTTTAGAACGGCCTCGGGACTCTGAATGAAGCCCTGAATGAAGTATACTTCTGAACGAAGTATGGAAGTATAATCCATCATTCACTCATTCATTCATTTATTTTTCAAATAAGCACCAGATACTGTACTGGGATTTGGAGGCATAACCACAAATAAAAACAGCAAGATCCTGCCACCCAGGAAACTGACATTCTAAGTGAGAGAGCAGATCAGGAGCAAAGAGCATAGATGTATAATGTCAGGGAAAGGTAAAAGCTATGACAAAGTAGGTCCGAATGGAGGTTAAAGAGTGATGCAGTGGCCAGGGAAGACCTCCAAGAAGACGGCAGTTGATCAGAATCCTATATGCATAAAGGTCAAAAACAGCAGGTGACATTGAAAAAAAAAAAAAGAGAGTTCTGCACTGGAGGATGCTACAATTGCAAAAACTTTAAGGCAGGAGCCTGTGTGACGAGATCCAGGAAAGGCCATGTGGCCACTGTGGCTAAAGTGAAGACTGGGAGGGGAGAGAATTAGGAGGTGAATTCAGAGAGGTGGCCTGGAGCACAATGACATAGCTGCAGCAGCTGGTGCCAGACACTGTTCCGGGAACCCTATGAGAACCCATCATCCCCATTTTACAGATGACAAGGCAGAGGTATAGAAAGGTCAACTGGTTGTCCAGTGATATAAGTGGCAGAGCTGAGATTTGAACCCAGGTGATCTGATTCCAGAGGACAGGGTCTTATTATACCATCCTGTTATGCCCTGTACATAGGTTGCCAGATAAAATACAGGATGCCTAGTCACATATGAGTTTCAGATAAACAACAGGCATTTTTTTAGTTTAAGAGTATCTCAGATATTTTGTGGGTATCCTGTGTTTGTTTTTGTTGCTACTGGTTTTTTGTTTCTGTGTGTGTATGTGGATTTTATTTTTTTTTTAAAGGTCTGTCAACACTACCTGGATTTTTTCCTAAATGTTCCAAAATCCTTTAGAGCAGAGGTCAGCAAATTTTTTCTGCAAAGGATCAGAGAGTAAACATTTTGGGCTTTGAAAGCCACATACACCTTCTGTCTTGCATTTTTCACTTGCTTTTTTCTTTTTTTGGTTGCTGTTGTTTGTTTTCAACGACCCTTTAAAAATATAAAAAAACATTCTCAGCACATAGGGCATGCCCTCTGCAGTTTCTGATCCTTGATCTAGAAGCTTCTAAGTACCAGACAGACATGATCTTACTTAGGCCTTGATTCTCTGCGCTCAAGAATCAACTCACACCTTCCTAAGAGATAGTGTTTACCACCTACCCACAGTACTCTTGTTGGGGGAGCACGGAAGGGTTGCTAATTTTTGGTTCAACATTGGCTGGAGGAATGGCTGCCTGATGGCCTCAGGGCTGGGACTCGGTTCGGCATTACTGTGCAACCATGGCTCCTGTTAATGAGGCACTGGACAAGCCTTTTCTGAGGATCAGCTTGTCTTAGTTGTGTCTGGGTTGGTGATATGACCCCAGGGCTTCCATGCCAAGGGTCATGGATCTGTACCTTGTGGACCAAGTCTCCTTGGGCTCTTCTCTGCTCCCCATCCCTGTGTGTGTGTGTGTGCAAATGGGACCATGGGCTTACCTCAACTTCTTCTCTCCCCATGCTCTGCTTCCATCTTGTTCATCCCCGTGGGTGACCTCCTCCAGGCCTGTACTGTTTCTTTCTTCTTCTCCTTATTAAAAAGGTTTCAGTTCAAAATACATTTCCTACTCCATTAGACCTTCAAGTTTCCCATTTCCTGGACGTTTCAGATTTGCCTGGAAGAGTCTCAAAGCTAAAGTCTTGTTTTCCTCTTGTTCTCACTATGTCCTACCAAGTCCCTTTGTGTGTGTGGAAACCACTGCCTCTTTATATGCTTGGTGTACACTGTCCTACAATTTAACTTCTCTGAGAATTAAAAGCTGTCTTTCTCTCTCTTTGCAATCCACACTTCACTTTGCACATAATGAAGGCACTAGATTATTTTCCAAGTGGAATTCTTTCATGTCCCATCCCCTTTCTCTGTGTTTCTAACCTGTCTCCTCACTGCTTGCCAACCTCATCTCTTTTCTGAAGTTAACCAATTTAAATGCAAGTCTGCAGGATCCTCACACAAGATCTTTTTCTTCATTATTGTACCTTCCTGTTCCGTGAAAACATTCATCATCCCTCATCTAACTTAGGTTTTCCATCTGCCTTTCCATTTAACCAATTTAGTGGGTGATTTAGCTCACTCTATGGGACCTGGTGTACAAGAAATGGTAAGTAATAATGAAATAGCCAAGCAATACTATTGACTGAGCCCTCCACCAGGGACTTAGGAAGTTCTAGAGAAATAAAAGATCCATGGATATGCATGTGTGTGTGTGAGCATGTGTGTGCATGTATGTATGTGTGCATGCAACTGTGTATGGAGAGGGATGTCATTTTGATTTAATCTTCTAGGGACAGGATATAGCACAGGAGGTCTTCCCCTGGACATCCTCTCTGGGGAACATCAGTGTCTGGCTATGACCAATCTGACTGTTTTAAATCAGAAACACTCTATGGCATTCAGACAGGATTTAAAAATTATAAGAAAGATGTCCCTAATTTCTGTCTCCCTTTTCTGTCTCTCTTTTGGTCCTTTGGGTTACCTCATCCTATGGAATATGGAGCTGGAGAAACCCATTAGTGATAGGTGCCATGCTGAACAGATCTGAATAACTATTTAACAATACTGCCCATGAAAACATTAATAAGTCACTGCTTCCAAAGTCAAAAGCCATTGTCACATTAATTCGTTTGTGCACAGAAGATGTCCACAGCTCCTAAGAGTGCAAATAATAGCTTTGCCACTATGAAAGCAAAACATAATTACTCAACAATAAACACACTGTACACTAGTACCAGCTGTTATCAACAGCATGTTTGAAGCCAAAACAAAGGAAGTATTATAGGATTTTTTTTAACTGCTGCCTATCATTCTCATGGAGGGAAAGCCACAGGAAGTGTGACTAAGCTAGAAGTATTTCACTCAGCTACCATTCTACTCTTGCTTTCAGACCAGGCAAGATGTCTGGCCTCATTCTGTCTAGCCAGAAAGTGGGAAGATGAATTCTAAAGTAGAGTTACTTAGATCTTTAGGACAGCTCTAGTCAGCAGTCATATATGAATTTTTTTTTTCTTGTTGATATTAGAGGACTAGCTTTGATTACTGCTTTACTCTGGCTGTGAATTTTGTATTGGCCTTCCAGATAAATAGAGGTCCATATAGCAATGACTGATCACCATTTATGGGAGAAGGCAATGGCAGCCAACTCCAGTACTCTTGCCTGGAAAATCCCATGGGTGGAGGAGCCTGGTAGGCTGCAGTCCATGGGGTCTCGAAGAGTCGGACACGACTGAGCAACTTCACTTTCACTTTTCACTTTCATGCATTGGAGAAGGCAATGGCAACCCATTCCAGTGTTCTTGCCTGGAGAATCCCAGGGATGGGGGAGCCTGGTGGGCTGCCGTCTATGGGGTCGCACAGAGTCGGACACGACTGAAGCGACTTAGCAGGATCACCATTTATACTGAGAATCTTGTCTGATATGTGTAACTGTGGGAAAGAAAGGGACGGTAAATACAGTTCATTTTGTGAATATCTATATACATATTTGGTTTTTTCCATAGAGTCACAGAAATCCCAGCACAATTTAAGACACATGTGAGGCAGGCCAAGTCTTCTCCCCTTTCACCACTGCCCCGCCCCCAACCCTGTGCACATGTGTGCCTGCCAGTGCACAGACACGTTTAGCCTGAGTGACCAACTCAGGTTGGTCACTCTGGAGCCTGAGTGACCAACTGGCATGAGACTCTTGGTTCCCATACTTATTATCTGAGTGACCTCAGGCAAGCTAATCAACCCTCCAAGTCTTGGTTTCTTCTTTTGAACATGGGGGATAATAATAGTATTTGCATCCTTATTGGGTAAGGATGAAGTAAGAAAATGCATGTCATACTCGTGGCTGCCACACCTGGCACATAGTAAGGGCTTACAAATATCAGCCAATATTATTATTTTTGGCCAAGATCCCCCACTGCAGAATCTCAGGGGATATCCCAACACTAGATCTCAAAAATTAAATAGACCTATCAGATTCCATAAAGCCCTCTCCTGTGATCTTTGCTAACTCATCTTAACTACGATCTGGTCCAGGTGAGTGCCATGGATTTCAGAAGTTGCCCTTGTTTGACGGGCATTTGCCTTTTCTGCAACAGATATTATAGACACAAATGTGGGATCCTTGCTAATTTTTGTCTAGTGTGGAAGAAGTGTTTGGGACCCTGAAATGCAAGGAGCTTTGCAGACAACTCACTAATCTACAGACAGTAAGATCAGTGTGCTGTCTTCAACATGCCTCAGCATGCCCTTGTCTCCATCCTGGAACTCTGAAGGTACGTCTGTTTTCATGCCTACACCCCCAGAGCCTGATGGTTCCCCCCTCCTTCCCTTGTGGTCTAAGGAATGAAACAACTGATTGTGGCTGCAGGTTTCCCAGAAAGTTCTGGTGAATTATCTCTGCCCCTCTGATCTGCCTCCCAGGGACACAGAGCCCACCAAAGAGAGAATATCCCTCTCTTAGGAACTACTGTTACATTGTAGAATCTGGCAACTGCAGGGCAACATGACTTAGAGGCCTCTTGCCATTAACAGAGAATGAGCTTACGGGGCAGACACAGGGCTTCATTACTGAAGAACCAAGAAACCAGGCCCTGTTTATAACTGTGGGAAGTAGCATAGTAGAGAGGAAGAGTAAGCAGAAGTCTAAGGCAGACAGATGTGGGTGGAACTCCTAGTTTTTCCAGGCACTTCATGAAGTGGTTTAGAAATCCTTGGAGCCTCAGCCTTCCTGTCTAAATGGAGGTGATGAGAAGGATGAGGACTCCCGACCAGAAAGGCAGGCACTCCTGAGGAGTAGTTCTCTCCTTCTCAGCTGACCTGGAGAGCAGCCTTACTTGGGCGAGTGCAGTTAACACACTTCTTGGAGAAGTAAATCCTTTAAAGGCACAAGGACGAGCCAGCATTGGCAAACAAGACAGAAATAGATTAGAAATGATTTCTAGTAGAATTTAAGCAAAAACTACAGCATTGCCTTCCCCTGCTGCTGTCTGCTGGGGACTCACTGGGGAGTTCCTTGGTGCCCCCAGTACAGAAACCACTGAGCTTGTCCTCTGGTTCCACACATCAGATAGAGGGAATGTTTGTGAAACAGCTCGCCCTCTGTGGATGAGAGTCACTCTTTCGCAAAAAACAGACTTCTGGATGGGGTGAGCAGTCTGTTCCCTTGGGTTCCAGTAATGATTTCAGAAGTTTAGAAGGACTTTAAATAGGAGGCAATGAGAATACAATGTATATTTAGTATCTAATTTAGATGGTTCATTTAAAAATCAGAAAGCATTCACCTCTACTCAAAAATGGACCATTCTAGGTTAAATTCTTAATTATTCTGGAAAATGCAAATGAGAAGCTATAAATATAGAGTCAGGGAATAATCACTGTCTGCACAGTGTAAATTCAAGTCAGTCGGTAAAGGGGGAAAGAAAATCATTTGCCTTTGACATTAAATCCAGCTGTTCTTTTAAAGTTGGTTTTCCCTAGCCGAGGATTTTACATTTGCTATGACCAAACCAGCTCCAAAACCTTCTAAGTTTAGACAATACTTAATCTGGACGTCTAATAGTTCATTCTTTTCTAACATCATTGAACACTTCCATTAAACCAAAGTTATTATTATCAACATTATGAGGCCTGACAGAAGCAAGCCCATTGTTCAAACGAATTGACCTCCACTACAATTGACCTTAACATTGCTCAACTGCTTGACAGTCAATTATCTCATGATCTCCCTTCAAATGGGCCTCATCGCTGAAATAACTAATCCATTACAGAGGGAAGGTTATTTTAATAGCTGAGCAGAGGGTTGCTTTTTGCAGTCGCCCCTCGAGTATATGTGGAGCAACTTGTAGCCCTCGATCTACCTGACAAGAGAAAGCACCATGCCAAATCCATGTTGCAGGAGAGAGAGAGTAAAGGACTGGTTAGGACTCAGTTATGACTGAGATGATGTCAGCGCTTAAAATATACCAGCTCTTGCAGACGTACCCTATTGTGTCTCTAAACTGTGAAGCGGAAGAGGATATGGGGCTATAGGGAGGCTTAAGCAACTAGCTGAAGGCATCCAGCCACACAAGGAGACTGGGGTGGGGGAGCTCTAAGGCCCTTCCTATGTCCAGGAATCTATGGCAGTGCCTCAACAATGTCTTCTGGAGTCAGGTGACTTGGGTATAGGTTTCTACCACCACTGTCAGGATGTATGACACTGAGCAAGTTGTATACCCTTGCTAAACCTCAGTTTCTTCACCTGTATAACAGGGGTAATGATATCCATCATATAGGGGTGCTCTTAGGATTGGATGGCATATAAAGTATCAGTCTAGGATCAGACCCATAGTAGGCACCAAACTAGTATTATTACATTGATTATAATTGCTATTATCTCTTTCTAGTCATTTTGAAAGTCAGCTTTTCCCCCAGAGGTGTGACCCTTGAGCATTTCTATGTCTGTATGGCAATCTTGGCATTGATAGCTTCAAGGATGGGTATTTTCCCAGACCATGAATGAGACCTAATGAAATAGGAGAGTTAATAAAAACCAGTGCTTCATAAATGAGTGCTTCATTAAGTGTTTCCCCATCAAACCAAGCTCAGCCCCCACATTTATTGGATGTTGGAGACCCAGCTGCCTCTGAAGGCACTCACAGCACCTCTGCTTCAGGAAACCAGTTGGCCTCGCCTGACAGGTCACAGGCCGTAGCAGAAGGGTCAAGTGTTCTTGCTTGGAGAATTCCATGGACAGAGGAGCCTGGTGGGTTACAGTCCATGGGGTTGCAAAGAGTTTGACATGACTGAGCAACTAACAGTAGTATCAGGCTTAGAGCTGGAACTTAATAAATTATTGTTAAATAAAATCCTTTATATACCTAACCTGCAAGACCTCAACTTACCCTCCTTTTGAATAAGAAGCATGCAAGTGTCCTTGACAGAACTGGAACACCTGTCCAGGGGAAGAGGAAGACATCTTTACTTCCAGCTTCTGGGTGTAGGTCCTAACTATCCCAGAGCCCAGCTTCCAGAAGGCTTGTCTGGAAGCCACTGTACACCCTCAGACTCCTGGCTCTTGGATGAGGGCAATCCAACCCAAAAAGGGCAGAAGAGACTTCCTTAAATTCAAGGGTTTTTCCAGTAATAATGACATCATTTTAGTCTACTTTTGACAATGGTCTACATGCATTAACAATGACAACCATGGCTAACATATAATAGGATCTACTTTGTGTCAAACACTGTGATCAGAAATCTTCATATAATTTTCATTTTTCATTTGATTCTCAGAATAATTTATGAGGTATTCACTGGTGTTACTCTAACTGTAGAGATAAGGAAGTAAAATCTAGTTTAAAGGTTAAGGAACCTGATCAAGGTCACCCAACTTAATGTTGGTCTGCTTCGCAATACCTTGGTGATTCTTACTTCAACTTTTTAAAGGCAAAGCAGGAATAGATATCAGGAAACAGTGGCTCAGTAGGATAAATGACATGGCCAAGGCCACATAGCTAGTCTAGGAGACCAACCATTCCAGTGTGCCTAGGACTACTGTAATTTTAAAATGAAGCATCCTATGTTCTGGGCCAACCATCAGTCCCAGGCAAACCAGCACAGTTGGTCATCCTAAGAGAGGGTAGAACCTAGGATCTCTGAGTACTAGTACAGTGCTCTTCCCATCACAAACTGTACTTTCTCTCTTAATAATGAAAGATGAAGTCATTAGGATGCATGTATTCATTTTTTCTGGGCCCTCAGTGAAACAGGCATTTCAGAATCTGTTTATAACATCAATCACTTTAGCTCTCAAGAAGAGACAGACCCCAGCTGGAACTGTTCTTTCTCGTACACTCTAGTGATGAAATGCCCAGTCTCTCCCCTGCCTCCTCCCCCCTGCTCAGCACACCTGGACTCCTGCCACTCATGTTATAATGCTCCTAGAGCCATCTGGCCCTGCATTTCGTGTCCTGTCAACACGGATGTCAAGCAGGCAAGATGAAAGGACGTAACTCCAAGGAACACTGCTCATCTTCTAGACCCAGTCTGGGGGAAGTTCTAATGATTACTCATTAGATAGCTACAAAGAGAGAAAAATGACTGGTTACTGTCCGGCTGTCAGTTGGTGCCTGGAGCAGCCTTTGCTATTTCTTGTTTAAGCAAGTCTTCTGGGGACGGTACCAAGACTTTCAAATTAAGGTGGATTATAGACTGGATATATAAGGGGCTACCCAGGGAATTTTCATGGTTTAGAGAACTGATGATAGTTGTGGCAATGTTTGTGGTTCTGCCAGCAGCCAGCACATCTTCTCTGTGAAAGTGGCAGAAGGAACAATGGACACATTTAGCAAAGGGAGCCAAAGCCCTATAGAGCCGAATTTTTACAACTATCTGAGCCAGCCTGTAGATTCCAAGTAAATGTGAGTCCCATAAATGGTAATTGAACAACTGCAGGAAAGTGTGATGGCTTTTTGAGAAATAAACCTATTCACGTCCTTCTTAGGACATCTACTCAGAATACTTTTCTAGTATAAAGCAAGTATAAACTGCATAGAGAGAAAGTAAGCTTTTATTACATAAATATCTACTAATTGGTATATATCAGAAGGTGTCAAAAGTAAAAACAGAAACAAGAAACCAAAGGAAAAAATACAACAGAAGGTTGATTATATTGACATATAAAGTTCTTGATCATCAATTAAAAATTATAAACCTGAGAATAATAAAATGGGCAAAAGTAAAATAGTGATTTGAAAATAGATACTTAGCGTAAGTAAATGAGTAACATAAAAAAATAAGAAGGGGAAAGTTTAATATGGAGATGCAAACCTAAAAATTGAAATTTGCTTCTGAAATACTCACACACACACACACACAGTGTGAGGGACTATAGAAACTGTCACTTTATCCTTGGGTGGTGGTACTAAGTATGAGAGCAACTTTTATGTTTAGCAACTTGATAATAGGCATTATGGTCTTTTAAAAAATCCATTCTCTGTAGCCCAGTAAACCATTTGCATAAATTCTAAACTCATAATTAGAAATGAGTAAAATGATATCATAAATGATTATCAATTAAAGCATTATTTATAATAATGAAAAATTTAAAGAGTCTAAATAGTTTAAAATATAAAATACATCTACAGAGTAGAATTTTACAATCATTAAGAATCATGCTTTCAAAGGAAATTTAGTGGTGTGAGAAAAGCTCACACTGTAATACTGAATATAAAAGCTGTATATATATTGTAATCAATATGACTCTAAATTATGTGTGTGCATATTTGTATATATGGGGCTTCCTTGGTGGCTCAGTGGTAAAGAATTCACTTGCCAATGCAGGAGCCATGGGTTCAATACCTGGGTCCAGACGATCCCCTGGAGAAGAAAATGGCAACCCATTCCAGTATTCTTGCCTAGAAAGTCCCATGGACAGAGGAGACTAGTGGGCTATAGTCCACGGGGTTGCAGAAGAGTTGGGCATGACTCAGTGACTAAACAACAACAGTTATCAAATACAGAATGACCTTGCGTTACTGCACAGTCAGAAAACACTCTTTCATGTAAAAAGAGGCAAAGAAGAGTACGGAAAGGGGCTGGGGTCTCTTGATTTTCACTCTCACACTAGCCCTTCCTCTTTTTTTAACCATCTACAGACACTGTGTCTGTTTCTAGGCTCTCTTTCACATCCATCCATGTTTCTTTTCCTATAAGGAGAGAGCAAGGAAAGCTTGTGGCTAGAACCATGACTACTTTCTTTAGCCACTGAGGGGCCAAAAGTCAGAACCAGACCTCCTATTGGAAGGAGGAAAATAGCACCCAACCATAAAATCCTTGAGGGCAGAGACTGGGCCTCAGCAGCTAGGCCTGTGCTGGCCAGGTCACTGAAGTGACCTCAGTGTAGGTACATTTCAGCACATGCTGTCTCTCACTGCTAAGTACTGAAGGCTACTGAGTATGTGGGATGCATCTCTTCCTTCAAAGGAGCTCCCTCTTCAGAGGAGAGATTAAACAGGTTTACAGTGAACTATAACACACAAAAACAGGTGCCATGAAATGAACGTGCAAGTATAAACTCGCAAGGACAAAGAGAATGAGAAAGCAGACAGCAGCAGCAACAACTTGGAAACTGGGCAGCAAATGGGCAACTAGGCTAATACCTAACTGACTTACCAGATCTGAGACAGTAGTATCCTCAGCTGACATTATGGGGGCCTACAAGCAGCCCCATTTTCCCAGTAGAACTCCTCAAAAGAATGAGAAATTGACTCTACTGCCTCTGCAGGTATGGGACAGAAGGGAAGCTAAGCCAAGAAGCTTGGTCAAAGTCCAGAGGCTCTGTATCAACCCAGATGGGTGGGATGGGGAGGGAGGTTCAAAAGACATGGGATATATGTATCCTTATACATATCCCTGGAGAAGGCAATGGCACCCCACTTCAGTACTCTTGCCTGGAAAATCCCATGGATGGGGGAGCCTGGGAGGCTGCAGTCCATGGGGTCACGAAGAGTCGGACACGAGTGGGCGACTTCACTTTGACTTTTCACACTTCATGCATTGGAGGAGGAAATGGCAACCCACTCCAGTATTCTTGCCTGGAGAATCCCAGGGACGGGGGAGCCTGGTGGGCTGCCGTCTATGGGGTCACACAGAGTCGGGCACGACTGCAGCGACTTAGCAGCAGCATACATATCCCTATGGGTGATTCACGTGGAGGTTTGACAGAAAACAATAAAATTCTGTAAAGCAATTATCCTTCAATTTAAAAATAAATTAATTAAAATAAAAGAAGAAGCAGTGGAATCCACAGCAT
Organism: Bos mutus; assembly: GCF_027580195.1. Lineage (NCBI taxonomy): Eukaryota > Metazoa > Chordata > Mammalia > Artiodactyla > Bovidae > Bos > Bos mutus. The sequence continues at coordinate 36,665,782 of NC_091627.1, forward strand.
GACTGAGAGGCGCATTTGCTCTCTGGACTGGGAGAGGTGGAGACCCACTGGGTTCAGGGGATACAAGGCACAACTAGAGGTAGGGAGCAGAGTACTGGACATGCAGGCAAGAGTGGGTGTTTACTTGGTAAATGCTGAGACCGCCAACCTTCTTCCTCACTGGGTTTCCCAAATGTAGTTACCAGGCCTGTACCTGTAAGCAGGAGACTGGCAGGGCTTTACCAGGGGGAAAGAGGGTAAGAGGAAAGACCTAAAAACACTGACCCTGAGTTTCTCCAACAAAATAGCCCAGCCACACTCTTCAGCGAAGCCCACAGGTGACAAGCCTCAATGGCAAGCTCAGAGCCTCCAGACAGTACTTGAGTGCTCTGTTCTTAACAAGAGAGAAATCAGAGTTCACAGACATGTGAGAAAAACCTCTAATGTGAAAGATGGAAATCAAACAAACACGCAGAACAAAAGCAACCTAACAGGAATTATTCAAAGAAAACATTTTATATTCAGAATATATTTAATGTCCTACAAGATACAAAAGAAGATACACTGCATTTATGCAAACAAGAAATGGATAATTTAGAAAAAGAGCACTAAGAGAGCAAAAAAAAAATTATTATTGAAATTAAAAATATTATGGTAAAAATGGGAAAAGTCAACAGAGGGTTACAAGATAAAGAGACAGAACATAGAAGAGAAAAATGGAGAAAAGTAATGACAAATCCATGTTGGATGCCCAACATGCAAATAATAAGCATTCCTGAAAGGAAAAACACAGAGAGTAAGAGACAGAAAGAAATCAACCACAAAATAATTCAAGGAAATGTCTCTTAGTTCAGACTTGACTTTCCAGATTAAAGTGTGTCCATACAGCAATATTAAAATAAACTCGAAAGGCACGGTGTCATGAAATTTTAAAACACAGAGGGCAAAGACACAATCAAATAACTTGCAGAGAGAAAAATAAAACAAATCCCATTCCAAAGACTGTGAATTTGAATGGCTTTGAACTTCTAGATAGAAATGCTGGAAGATAAAAAACAATGGTGTGATGCCTTCAAAAATCTGAAGATAAATGACTTTCAACCTAGAATTCTATACTAGGAGAAACTACCAATCAGACCTGAAGATAAATTAATGGCTCTGTCAGATATACAAGGTCTCAAGTGTTTAACCTTCTGGTACTGTTTCTCAGGACGCTACACGGGGATGCGTTCCACCCGATTCAGCAGCACACTGGCAGAGAAGGGTGGAACACAGGGCAGGCAAAGGGAATTCCTGGGATGAGGCAGAAGGGAGGTCCCAGGAAGCCAGAGGGTAAGACCCCCAGGTGAGAGCAGGGGAGAGGGTTCCAGAAGAGATTTCTTAAAGAAGATGTGATTGGCAGGTGAATGAACACATCTGATGTGTGGAGAAGACATTTAGACAACTGGCAGAGTTTGGGGTTGAAGCAGTGATAAATTCAGAGGAAACTAAGGGAATATAAAAGGGTATAATGTAATCTAAATGTAAATATAAAATAAAACAAAACCCCTAGGGAAAACAAAAGATTGTGCATGAAAGGAAAAGAAAAGGTTTAGCCATGAATCTAATTTTCATTGCCATATACAATAAACACTGAATACTGACTTGAACAAAATTAAAATGTAACATGATAGGGAGAGTGGAGGGAAAGAAAGGCTTGGCTTGGCTTGCCTAGTAAACAAATGATCAGGGCAGAGGACTGATGCGTTCACTAACAAGTCTTATACACTATTTGCTATTTTAAACTACAGGCAGGCACAAATTTTGATAAAATAATAAAATGTAAGGAAAGAGTGAATCTCAACTCTCCAAGTGCCCTTTCCTCTCCCAGATCATAATAGTGTTTTCCTATCTGTTTTTGTGTTCAAAGCAGAGAACTGGCTTAACAAGCAACATGAGGGCTTTGGGCTAGACATGGGGAAAAGGGACTCACATAACAATGTACTGGAGTTCCAACCTATATCTTCGCTGTTTCATGTTTATCTTACTTATTAAAGTAAATAAAAATATCAACCAACATTGATGCATGAACTCTGCATATTTGTTAATTACAACCATATGTTGACTACAAATTTTTTAAATGGTTGAAAATCAACAGAAGCATTCTGTGAGAATCAAGTTTAATTTACAAAGAAAAACTATTGATTATTATCTGTAAATTGTGCACTACATATCTTTTTTATCAGTAAAATATATATTAAATGAGTCTGTGCATCTATCTGTATGTGTGCATATGTCTATATACACAAGTTTTTCTTTACAGAGTATCAACAAACATTATCGGCACACCACTGGACCTACAGCTATTGCTCAGGAATGAGTTAGGAATAAGGAAGTCTGACTAGAGAAATTTAGCCAAATGATCCCTCAGGAGCCTGTATTCTTACAGTGACTTTTACCCTCCCCTCTGTTCTCTATGACTTGGGGAAAGGAAGTCTCTGCCTTTTGAGAGGGTCAGCTCTGACTTCACAGATTAGTAAATACCCTGGTGCTCATGTGCTCAGATGCTCAGTCATGTCCAATTCTTTGTGATGCTGTGGACTGTAGCCAACCAGGCTCCTCTGTCCATGGAATTCTCCAGGCAAGAATACTGAAGAGGGCTGCAATTTCCTCCTCCAGGGGATCTTCCCAACCCAGGGATTGAACCTGTGTCTCCTATATCTCTTGCATTGGCAGGCAGATTCTTTACCACTAGCACCACCTATAGATTTCCCCAAAGGGCATTGTCATTGATGCCCACAGAAGGCAAAACTTACTACATAAGGATGGGTTTCTTTGGAATAAAATTAAGAATTATTGATAACTTAAAGATATTATTTTTCAAAGAAATACAAGTAAAACATTTATCCATTGGAATGGATGATAGAAATGACAGTTGAACTATTTATTACATTAAGCACTACATGCATTTTGGGCTGAATTTTGTTTCATGAATTTCCTCATAAAATTATATTATTTTAAAAAAGCATCATAAAAAAAGAACTTACAGGAGAAAGAAATTAATTTATAATCCTGAAAGGAACAGGAGAAGGAATAGATTCTGTGAAGATACCTTTAATGTGAAGACTTCTTTAAAGAGAAGGTCTTGGAACTAGAATGGCATCAGAGTTTTAAAAATATTGGGAAAAAATACAATTTTTTGTATTTTTTGTATTATTGCAGGACAATATTCAACTGAAAGCTAATCCTGTTGAGGAAAATGTCTAAAAGATATATGGTGCCTGACAGTGCTCAGAGCCATTGGAAGCAGAGCACAGTGGTGGCGGGAGCAACACAACTCTGGTTGATGCTACCTCCTGAAATGGCGCAGGTACGATTTGTGTTATACGATTTTCAGTGCTATTTACAAACAGGATATTCAACTGCTGCTAAGTCACTTCAGTCGTGTCCGACTCTGTGCGACCCCATAGAGCCCCACCAGGCTCCTCCATCCATGGGATTTTCCAGGCAAGAGTACTGGAGTGGGTTGCCATTGCCTTCTCTGGATATTTAACTAGTGTTCATTAAATTGGTACAAGTGACTGTCAGCTCATTCTCTCAGTGCTATTTGGAAACACCCTGACTGACACATTACTTACTGAAAGGAATGCTCAGTTCTGAGACAACTTAATCTCAATCCCTCCCTAACATCTGCAGACACATGCTCCAGATAGATAAGAATCAATTGTAAAGTTGAGAGTCTGAGTTCTCATGCTCTCTGGCTCCACTCCTCCATACTTATCCATTTCATAACCACTCTGTAAACCCAGGGCTTTGGCTTTGTATTTTCCATTCTGTATTACCATTTACTGAGTGCTGTTACATAGATTCCCTATTTTGAGCCTCTCAATAATCCTATGACAAGAGCGGAGCTGGCAGAATGCCCATTTTCCTGGGGATTCCCAAAGGTTAATGCCTTGACTGAGGTCTCAGGGCAGAATCCAACCTAGGACTCACTCAGTTGTTTTGGCTTCTAGCCCAGTGCTTTTTCCATAAAATGCTGACATTTGGACTCTGAGGTGAACCTAAGACATAAAAATAGAATGCCACATGTCTGATAAATTTATTCCAATAAAATACAAAAGGTACAGTTCCTTGAGCCAGAAGAGAAATATAAAAATTGGAGACAACAATTAAATGACTTTGGTTGTGTGTATATGGCTTCTCTCTGAAAATGGATGGTATTAATTACACTGTCAAGAAAAATCATTACATGAAACAAGTTTCACCAAAGAGTTGCCAAAAAGATGATTTCAAAATACTGACTTTGGGATGGGTTAATTTAAATTTACATAGTTAATCATTCTATGATTGAAATGATTCTATGATTGAAATCCCTATTTCTTTCCAGATGTAATCAACCTGGATATTCATGTCAAGCAGACAAATAAAGTTCTAAGAAAAGATGGAGACAAGAAAAGAAAGCCAGATTGAAAATTCAGGAAAAGGCAAAAGAAAAGATTTTTCTTTTAATCACTGGACGTGTCAACAAGCACCAGGCAACCTTTGACTGACTAAAAGATAAACCAAATCACAGCATGATGCTTGGTGGACAGTTATAAAGGGGAGTCATAAATTGATGGGAATTTGGACAAAAGGGCCTTTAAAATCCCTTCTCACACTCAGGTCTTGATTAACTCTGAGTAAAACCATTGTCTAACTTGGGCCTCAGGGTCATGTTTCACTGAAACTATTTCTGTTACCCAAACACTTCACCTAAAGGAAAGTGACACCGTCTTATTATTTTGCTAACCAAAGAAACGGAACATAGCTACCAGGAGGAGAGAAGGAAACCTCTCCCAAGTAGCTGAATACTGGAAAAATGAGATGGAGGACCAAAATGTCATATCCCAAACCTCTTATTCATAATTGGAAACCAGTTCCACCATGTAGGATGTGAGTAGTCTCCCCTGCAAAAAAGTCAAAGCAGAGGTGAAAAATCAAAAGAGAAAAAAAGGGGGGCTCCATATACCTTTAACAGATGATAACACAGTGGTTAATAGCTTGGGCTCAACTAGATAAAATTCTCTGTTGCCACCTATTAACTGGGTGACTTTGAGGCATTTATTTAATCTATAAAATGGGGATAATAATAGTACTGACTCAGTTAAATTAATTTAATTAGAGCTGCTTAGCCTCCTGGCTAAAATATAGTAACAATCCAATGAACATGAGAATGATCATTTGCTGTAATTTAAAGTTTTGGTGAGAAAGTGTTGCCTTGAAGGAGAACCATAACATTTAGGGCAAGAAAAGTCTTGGTATCACAGGGTGCTTCACAAATTCTTGATCATTTGAAAAAGTCACATGACTTTTCAAAGAATAGAAAACACCAGGTCCACTAGAGTAACAGCTATAAGGCAGTGGAGAAAGACATTTTCTAATTTGCACTTTTGAAGCAGTGAAACATGTGATTGATGGTGTAACAAACCCTTCTCTGAATTAGACATATGTTGATCCTCTTCCTGCCAGGCATGGTGCTAGGCACACACAAAGCTTAATTATACTCAGTGCCTCTTTGAAGAAGCATGTATGCAGATAGATAGATCGATACACAATAGCTTTACTGCTGAAAAAACAAAAACACAATGGAATTCAGGAAAAGAGAGTTTATTGCCAGTAAGACTTTGTGACAAGTAAGCTGGCCCTTTAAACAAGAAGGGTGTTCATCAAAACTGACAAGTCACAAGCAGCCATGATTCTTAACCACCTCCACAGTCCTTCCAATCCCAAGCCAGAGTCAGTGTTGAGAGACAAGTGGCTAAATAGAGGTTAAAGATGGCCTTTGGTAGGGCAGCTACACCTTTCTCTCCTGGCTACACTGACCTGAATGGATCTGGCAGGGAGCCAGTGCGTCCCTCTGATCCTTCTCAAGCATAGAGTGAAATGCTGGTTGTTGAATGACTAGTTGCCTTATTTTAAGTCTGAGTCAGTTCTGCTTCTCATCAGCATCCAGATACCAAGCTGTGGCTGAAGTCAAAACAGGTCCTAGTTTGTGTCAAGCCCTGGAAACCAACGTTATTTTCATGATCCATACAAGGTACCAGCTGTGCCAAGGTGGACAGGATTATCGGTGACCTGAGTAGAAGTGCCTCAACAAGTGGAACCCAGAAACCAGGTTCTGGCCCCCAGTGTACTGGTATGTGGCTCTGTCACTGGGAGGGAGTCATGGAGCTGAGACTTCAGTCCCTCATCTAGTGTCAGGAATGAGTCTCCTCAAACCACAGCAAGGCCAAGACAAGGGTGCACTGGGCACGGGTCTGACTCCCCAGCGATGTGCCTGGGGCACCAGCAAAGGTGGGGCTCACACATGAAGCTCCAATTTGCTATTTGAAAGCAAAGATCAAATTATTTATTAATGGGAGAACCAGAACTTCATTAGATTTTTTATACCTGTTTTCAGCTCACTGTTATTTTTAGTTCTATGGCAAGAGTTAGGGAATAAGCACACTGTAACACTCTTAGAGACCAAGGTCTCTTAAATCATCATCCAGCCAAGAAGTGGGCATCCATGAGGTTAGTTGCAGAGGGTTTATGGGGAGTGAAAAGAGGAGAAAGGGATGTTAAGGAAGTCTGTGTCCACTCAAACATTCCCGCTGTGTCCTTTCATGCCACCATCTATCCCTTTGCCTACCTCTGGGTTCTTTGGTCCTTCTGCCACCTAGCGACCCCAGAGTCAGAGATCCATGCTACAAATTTTGGCTGGCTTGCTTCTTTTCCATTCCCCATGTAGACATTTTCTCAATACAATATATCTCAGAGGGACAGTTATAAGAATAGCCCATAAGAAGAGGGAGTTGACTGGCCATTTTCTTTTACTTGTCTACAGATCACCCGGGGCTCCTGTGAAAATGCAGATTCTAATTCAGCATGCCTAGGTTGCAGGCTGCAATTCTGCAGGCTACCAAGCTCCTGGATGGGGTTCATTTCTCTGGTCCTTTGGCCACACTTTGAGTACGGAGGTGCTAGAGACCCTTCCAGTTCTGACTGCCCTAAGCTTGTGAGCTCACCCAAAACCATCCCTTCCAGAAGTTCTCAGAACAAGAGAATCTCAGGGGTCATTCTCACAGGCCCCTTGATTTCTGTGCCATCCACACACCAGCCCTGTCTTCCACCTCGTGAAAACAGGGAACTCGGATGCAGAAATGCTCCAGCAGTTGGATGATACCTCAGCCTAGGCACAGAGGTGTTGCAGAGGAAGCTTACAAACATGCCAGAATGACTACGGCAGGTCTTCAATAGTTCCAGTTATCTTCCCCAGGGGAGTCCTCGGGAAAGGATAAAAAGTCCAGAAGAAACCCCCTAAATCATTTGCATTCACGGTATAGGAAATATAAAGGCATTAGGATGCATCCCACAGTCCTTGGTGTCAGGTGGCAGAGCTAATCACCTCATGGTGAATCAGATCAGCTTGGTGGCAGAAATTTAGCCTCCCTTAAGCATCATTGAACTGTGGTGTTGGAGAAGACTCTTGAGAGTCCCTTGGACTGCAAGGAGATCCAACCAGTCCATTCTGAAGGAGATCAGCCCTGGGATTTCTTTGGAAGGAATGATGCTAAAGCTGAAACTTCAGTACTTTGGCCACCTCATGCGAAGAGTTGACTCATTGGAAAAGACTCTGATGCTGGGAGAGATTGGGGGCAAGAGGAGAAGGGGACGACAGAGGATGAGATGGCTGGATGGCATCACTGACTCGATGGACATGAGTCTGAGTGAACTCCAGGAGTTGGTGATGGACAGGGAGGCCTGGTGTGCTGCGATTCATGGGGTAGCAAAGAGTCGGACATGACTGAGCGACTGAACTGAACTGAACTGAACTGAACTGAAGCATCATTGTGGACTCACATATGAGGATAAAAGACTGAAAACACTCTCAAACAAATAAAGAATGCCTTTTGTGGTTGGACCAGGATCCCAGGAAGGGCCACTGTCACTGAAAAAACTTCAGCATGAATGCTAGACTTGGAGAAGATGTCCTGCCACCAGGGTGAGAACAGGCCAGAAGGACAGCGCATGTGCATTTCTGGATGGCTTTGAAGATGCAAGGCTGTATCTGTGCCTGTGTGCCTGCATGTGTGTGTGTGCACATGCATTTACATTTGTTTGTGTGTGTCTGTTGGGAGGGCAGCAGGAGCAAGGCTGGGAGGAAGAGGTAAACACACTGATCCTTTTTCTATAAACGGCTGCCATCTCCTTAACATCCTCCTCTTTATTTCCCTGGAAAAGATGACACTAAAACTCTGTCCTTCAAAAATCTATCAAACATGAACAGGAAATAGAGTGTACTCTCATGAGGTGAGAGGAGAGTTATTATTATGACATTGACCACCCCCGCCCCCCAACTCCCTGCCTGTCCTGTCACAGGTCTTCCTATCTGAAAGGACATGGAATAAAGGAAAGCCTTGTGGTGGTGGGACTGGGCTCTCAGGAAGGACCAAGTGGAGATGATTTGCCAGCATCCTGAGGCAGGCTAGCTTTCCTTCTGGCACCCACTGAGCTTCTCTGACTATAACTCATAGACATGGATAAAAGCACACTTTCAAAGACATTGAGGAAGCTCTAGAAAAGTGGTCTCAATGGGGATTAAATCAGGTCTCCCAATCCCTAATTCAAGTCAAGGATTTCTCCACACTTGCTGCATGGACGCCTGAATTGAATCCACACAATTCTGTCTACAGATTCTTCAGTGGGCATTCATAGTGGCCACCGAAACATCAAATTGTGCAAAAGAAGTTCTCCAAGAAGCCAGTTCTTCTTTTAGCAGATAATACATCATGTGCTAAATCATTCAGGCAAGTGCCAGCCAGTTGTTAGAATAAAGATGGTTTCATTGCTAAATATTGGGCTTTAAAAACCAATCAAGTGTAGAAAGTAACTTTAATTAGACCGAAGAATCAGATAAACAGAGTGTAAAAAGCTTAGTGTTTGAACAGCATGTATCTCACTGTGCCTTTATTCTCTAAAGACACAGAGTCAAAACAGAGATTAGGCCTCTGCTACCCACTCTGAGACAACTAAGAAGTAAATGGGACGAGTGTATTACTTCACTCACACCCAGAAACACTTTTATTCATGGGGCTTTTGCACAAAACTCCTTGATCCTGGGAATGCTGAGAAACAAATAACCAGCATCAATTATGGATAAAGCATCCCAGCCCTGAAGACAATGGATATTGACTCCTGATCCCCACATACACACTCAAAAACACAGAAGATTATCAATCGACTTGCAGTCAATACTGTCTAAACACTGCATCTATCTTGGAAAAATACATTCGAGACATGTGATGGCCCTCTTTGACTCAGGCATCTCAACAACTTTCAGGATCTTATCCTGTGCCCTCCTGTCTTCCACTGAGTTGAGGCTGCCAAGTGACAGAATGCCCACCTTCCTACTCTGTCTTTCACAAAGCTCATTTCCGGAAGCCATGAAAGTGATGGATTCATTTCAATGAGTGCAACGTCAAGCTCTCCAGACCCTTACCTACAGGAACAGCTTTGAACTGCACTGCTTGGGCCTCCCACTCACTTGGATATTTTTAGAACTGAACATGGAACAAAAATGAACTTTTCAAACAGGGAAGGAATGCAAAGTGCTTAGGGCTGGTTTTCAAAGGGCAAAGCTTACTTTAAATGACTATTGATTGGACCTAACTGCAACATGACAAGCTCACATGGGGTCAGGAGCTTGCAGAGGAAGCCAGGTGTGGAAAGCTAATCTCTAGATACCTAGGGGAGGTCTGAGCTCCACTCTTGGCTGAAATGAATGGTTCAGTTAGCACAACGCAAGGATTCTAGGGGGAACAGATGCCACAAGCAAGAGTCCATGTTACTTGAAATGTGATGTTGGTGAGAAGTTCTCCAGATACATCCAACATCCTTTCTGTTGACAAAGCTTTAACCTTATCACCACACAGAAGCCTAAGTTCTAATTTTTAAAGATCTGTTTCTTGCCTACTCAGCAAAATGTTTTTGATGACTTTTAGACACTTAGTGTAGTTTGAAGAGGAGGCCAGGTAGGAACTGACTAAAAATACACCAAGGTAGCCAATCATCATCTTCAGAAAAGACAGAACTACCCCACACTCTGCTCTCCCCCTTTACACACTCTTTTAACAGAAGTAATTTCTGTGTATCTGCTATGTATCTGGCAGCTGCCAGGGATGAAGGAGACAGAGGTGATTCTGATACTACCCCAGGGAGTTCAAGGTATAATGAAGGAGAAACATACACACAAACACTTAAAGCATATCCACCCCCTTCTGGGATTGGGCACAAGGGTAGCAGCTTGATCTGGAAAACACGGACCTCGTTTTCCATCCTACCCTCTGCCTTGGCAGGGCCAGCCCCTCAAAGAAATATATCCCATCATGTGAGCTTTTGTGCAAATCCTGTGTTCTAGAGATACCTGGAAACCACTCTCTGGGCTTCTTCCATGCTTACCACTAGCCCTAGCATACCAGTTTCCCATGGGCCTTCCAGGTCAGAAGCCAGGATCCCCACCTCCAGGAAGGAGACAGAATGTGCCCAAGATCACACAATTGACAGGCTCGGCACATTTTTCAGAAACAGATCATCTGCAAAGTGACATAAAATCATTACAATTTACAAAGCAAACAAATAAATTTTCTCATCTATATAAAAATGACAGTTCATACTTATTATGATGGGTTGAGTTCAGTCCAGTCACTCAGTCATGTCCGACTTTGCAACCCCATGAACTGCAGCACGCCAGGCCTCCCTGTCCATAACCAACTCCCAGAGTCCATCCAAACCCATGTCCACTGAGTCAGTGATGCCATCTAACCATCTCATCCTTTGTCATCCCCTTCTCCTCCTGCCTTCAATCTTTCCCAGCATCAGGGTCTTTTCAAATGAGTCAGCTCTTCACATCAGGTGGCCAAAATATTGGAGTTTCAGCTTCAAAATCAGTCCTTCCAATGAACACTCAGGACTGATTTCCTTTAGGATGGACTGGTTGGATCTCCTTGCTGTCCAAGGGACTCTCAAGAGTCTTCTCCAATACCACAGTTCAAAAGCATCAATTCTTCAGGGCTCAGCTTTCTTTATAGTCCAACTCTCACATCCATACATGACTACTGGAAAAACCATAGCCTCGACTAGATGGACCTTTGTTGATGAAGTAATGTCTCTGCTTTTTAATATGCTATCTAGGCTGGTCATAACCTTCCTTCCAAGGAGTAAGTGTCTTTTAATTTCATGGCTGCAATCACCATTTGCAGTGATTTTAGAGCCCCCCAAAATAAAGTCTGACACTGTTTCCACTGTTTCCCCATCTATTTGCCATGAAATGATGGGACCAGATGCCATGATCTTCGTTTTCTGAATGTTGAGCTTTAAGTCAACTTTTTCACTCTCCTCTTTCACTTTCATCAAGAGGCTCTGTAGTTCTTCTTCACTTTCTGCCATAAGGGTGGTGTCATCTGCATATCTGAGGTTATTGATATTTCTCCCGGCAATCTTGATTCCGGCTTGTGCTTCCTCCAGCCCAGCGTTTCTCATGACGTACTCTGCATATAAGTTAAATAATCAGGGTGACAGTATACAGCCTTGACGTACTCCTTTTCCTATTTGGAACAATCAGTCTGTTGTTCCATGTCCAGTTCTAACTCTTGTTTCCTGACCTGCATACATTATAATAGGTAATGAGTTGCATTTTTTCCCTCTCATCTCCCATTATGTGACCAAAATGCTGTAAACCATAGAATATTAGACTTAGCCAGGTTTCTCATGGGCCCTTTCCTCTGTACCCTATCTCACTCTACAAAATAGACTGTGGCAGGACTTTTGGATGTGTGAATTGTCCACAGGGAGAATTTCTCCTTGACGAGAAGCTGATGGACCCATGTTCAGGTCTACCGGCTGATCTGGGTGCAGGCTTCAAAAGCCCAGGAATAGGGTTATTGTTGAAAGAAACACATATGAAGTAGAGCAGGGTGACAGTTTGAGATAATAACTGATGGGCTTTTTATTCTATATATTTTTGCTTACCTATTAACATCCTCCTTCCCCATTTACTGCATCAGGAAAGGAGTAGAAAAACCAAGAAAAGCAGCTGAAATCCAAGAGCCAAAGCTTTAGCTTTGCAAGAGCCTGGGCTTTACAATAGCCTAAATCTGAAAGGCTGGAGGCTTACACAAGGGATTCAGAAGCTGGCTCACAAATTACACTCTCACGCCCTGAAATCAGATTTGGACTCTCTGGAATTGTTCTAGAGATGAATTAGAGAGAGAGAAAGAGGCCGGTGGATCAGACATGAGTTTCTTCATGGGACTCAGTCCAACTTTCTGCCCAGTGTTCACAAGCTGGTCTGTCTACAGGTTGGCCTCAGAATCCTAGCAACCCTTGCACACTCAGGGGCCAGAGGAGTAAAGCATATTCCTCCCTCCACTGCATTGCCTTTCACCTCTGTGCCCGCCCATCATGTATTCCCTCCCCATCCCAGCAGAATCTCCCTTGGCCTCAAGACAGCTCTGCACCTGTCGCCCTTCCCAGACTTCAACAGTCTTCCAGGAAAGGAGACCAATTACAGGGACTACTTTTAGGAAGCTGAGTGAAAGTCAGGACTTGATTTCCCATCAGCCATCAAGCCGTAACAATTCCAGCAGTTTGGGTTTGAACTGAACCAGTGACCTGCACTGAACTGAAAGGCTCCAAACACCATTATTGCTCCCCAGGGCAGCCTTCCCTGTGCCTTTGCCTCTCACCTCATCCATCTGAGAGCACAAATAAATGAGCCTTCTTGACTTGTTTATGCCAGCTCTCCCCTCCTTCCCCTGTTCTTACTCTCAGACCCCTTTGCAGAGTGCCCTCTGACCGCATTCTAGATGGATGTGCTGTTGTGTAAGCCATTCTCCTCAATGTTAACATTACTCAAAACAGCTTTAACATCATCACTCCTGCTGCCTTTGATGGTAGAGGCATTGAGCTCGACTTCCTGTCTGAGTGAAAGAAATCCGAGCCAATGCAAGACATATGTCATTACTCAAGGACATTGACTTAAAGATAGCTGCTACATTATAGGCTCCCCGTTTTTCCTGCCTTTTTTTCCTTGGGGATGTGCTTTTCTCTCTGCAGCATCATAATCAATAGTTCATCTCTGCTTTGTAATGGATCATATCAGGCACCACTATGTAAACTGTCGCCTGACATTTAATGTGGACGCTGTTCTCTCAGATGGAGCACAATTTTCTCCGTCTTCAATGCCTGGAATATTGAAAGGACCTAAGCAACAATGTCCAATTAGGTGTCAAGTCATAGCCTTGCTACAGGACTAAGAAAAGAGAACACAGCCTCAGCTGCTCCCAGCTCACCTGGACCAATGAAAAGCAAACTCAGTAAGTGTCAACCTGTCTCATAACAAAGCCGATTTATTACTGAGAAAGCAGACACACACAAAAATTAGATCAAAGGCCCTCTACTCTTCATTCATGATGTACTACCCCTGCTGAGCAACTGTGGATTTTTTTAATGACAAAAAAATTTTAAATACCCTAAGTTCAACAACAAGAAAATTTCAAGAGAAATCTCAGCTGAGCTTTGCTGCCCCAGGAGATGAGCTGGTTTAGCTGTTTTATCAAAGAGCTTTGAAATATAAAATGCTCCTGAGGGGTTAGAAAGGAAAGAAGAAAAACACTATCCTTAAGGGAGACTGAGCTCTATAACATCCTTGTCCTAGCAAGGCTCCTTGGGGATAGACGTCCCTCACATGTTCACCCCCAGAGACAGAATCATAAAGGAGCAGAGAGGCTGAGTGCCACCTGAGTTCTCCAGGATTCCATATCTGGTGATCCTGTGTAAATGTCTCTTTCCTTGGGCTTCAGTTGTCCCATCTGACACACAGGAGCTGGATCCAAGAATATCCAAGAGATGATTTAGATTTCAAATTTTATGACCCTTACATGGAAGAGAGAATAGGAATACCATAATATTAGATGTAAGAAAGAGGAAGAAATTAGGAAGTTAGGAGACAGAAAATAAAAAGCCAAAAGAGTAGTATAACAGGAAACAGAAGGGTAGACAAAGTGGGCAGGTGAGGATAAAATAAAGGTGAGGTCAAAACAACTTTAATTATTTAGTTCCAGTAAACACTAATGATAGTGATGGTTTCTATTCGTTCAACATCTACCAAGGTATAAATACATTTTCTCTAATATTCACAGCTTTCTGAGGTTGTATTAATATATCCATCTTACAGATGAGGAATCTGAGGTTCAGAGTGGTTTAAAGTTCACACTGCTAATAATTAATTAATCACACCATGATTGAACCCAGGAACCCAAGCCAGCCTTTCCCCTATGTTATACTACCTCCTAAACCATTCTCTCCATTGTTTAGCAAGAGATCCAGTGCTCTCTTCTTCTTTAGTTCATAAAGTGTAGTTCAAGTAGAGGATTCATGAAGAATCCAAGAAGGCAGCATCTGTAACCAAGAGCAATTCTGAATGTGCCTCTGACAGAGAAAGGGAGGATCAAGGTGAGTGTTCTGACAACTGACAAGAAGTACTACATCGTGGGATGAATCCTACGATAGGGAGATGGTATAGCAAAGAAAGGGACAAGCACTTGTTTAGAAATCAGGAGAATAAGGTCTGGTTTCTTGCTACAAGTTTCTTGAAGGGCTGTGCATGAGCCCTACCTGCCCTATGTACTCCAGGCACTACAGAATATCTGGGTGCATGTGCTATTAGGTACAAGGGGCTGGATACAAGCAAAGGGAGTAGGTGAGGGGAGTGGGGAGATCAGAGCTCTTTTAGCAGAGTACAGGGAGGTCCTACAAACTGCAGACATCTATTCATTGCTTCAGGAGAGTCAGGCTCAACTTTAAAAAAAAAAAAAACTACTTTTCAGTGAAGACAAACTGGTATGTGAGTGGGATTGCTAGTCTTTTTCATGTTGTGCAAGACTCAAGCCTGGCTCCTGTTAAATGGAACGCTCCCGAGTACATTTGAAAGATGATTAGGTTTACAAAAGTTCCACTTGTCTACAACCTTTCACACAGCCTTGCATTAATAAAGAAGAGTTACACAGGTATGAGTCCATGTGATATGGACACACGTGTAAAACATGAAGCAAGGCAAATGAATTTGTGCAGGCCATGAGGCTAGGACCTAGAAAGAAAGCAGATGAGACTGAAAACAAATCCTGTAGCAGGAAAAAGAATTTACTGTGAACCACACCCATGAACCTCCACTGGCCCCTACTCTTATTTCCCCTTCAGCTTTTCCTTATGGGTTCTGACTACTTCCATTGCCTTGAGATCAGGAAGCACAGGAAAGATTCAGAGGAATTTCATCTACCTGGGGAACATTTTAGAGTTGATAGATTTCTTTTTTACCCTATCTGCAAGGTTGGGACTAAATATTCTTCTTATTCACTGTTCCTGGATAAAGTGGCTTTTAAACGTTATTCACCATTGTCATTTCCACTTGCGCCTTCACTCACACACACAATGAAAATAAAATGAGACTGAGAATGATTGATGCTCCTCTTTTTAATGATGAATGCCACCAATTTTTGTGTCCTTTGGGAAGTTTTTCCATACTCCTTTTCTTTACCTGACTTAGTTTTCCCCCTTCTTCCATCCAATATTTTCTTTCCCTTGGATTATCTGGAACTTGCATAGAGCCCTAAAAGGACAGGCGCTTCTCCCCTGGCCCTCACCATAGCCCATGAGCCAACACAAGTGGCAGTTCAAGTATTATGAAAATAGAAGCACCTCATTCCATTTAATTAAACATCAGTACAACCATCAGAGATTCTTTTTGAGCACAATTCAAAGGCAAGCAAGTTGCACCTGAACAAATAACTTTGCATAGAGAGGCATTCATAATGACTGATGTTAAACCAAAATAAATGTATGTTAGGAGAGATGGTGCTAAAGGGTTTGCTGAATAATGTAGAGATCACCATGTGGTTATTCATTCAATAAATATTTATAAAGCACTGATTGTGTACCAGGCACTAGGCTAGGAAATTATAATTCAAGGGAAAATAATACACAGTCCCCAGACTGGAGTTTAGGTGGTGGGAGCCCAAAATCCAGGCAAAAAGTAAATGCAAATGAAAAGTTTCCCTCTATTTCTTGAGTTTGCAGAAACAGATGTCCCTAGGATTGCTCTGAAAGCCTTTGAAAGGGGACTGAAACTGACTCAACAGAAAAAGTTTCCTGAAGTCCAGTTTCCTGCATATTCTATGCCAGTTCAATCTAACCCAAAAAAACACCATTTTTAGATAGAGCATATTGGCATAACAGAGAGCCATTTGGTAACAGTTTATTCATCTAGAAAATATATATTATATACTTGTATATACTAGACACAGTGCTAGGCACTGGGTGAAAGATACAAACATGAATTAATCAGGGCTTCATTCCTTAAGCCACTTACGGATTGATCAAGAAGTAACAGATGGCAATCCAAGGCTCCATGTTTGTTACTTTGCATTCAAATTTATTCACTTATGCCCAAACAGTTATTTCACTCATACTGTATACATCATGTAAGGTACTCAGACATGGAGAAGGATAGTTCAGGGAAGGCTTTACAAAGGAGTTCATATTAGGGTTGAGGTTTGAAGGATGAGTAAGAATTGCCTGGAAGAGAATGGAAAAAGGACATTTCAAGAGTGAGGAAGCAACAAGTGTAAAGATATGGAGGTTTGAGAGAGTAGGGTGAATTCCATAAGGGGGAACATCTCAGTTAGTTCTCTGAAGAAGAGAGGGACTTCCCAGATGGCGCTAGTGGTAAAGAACCAACCTGCCAACGCAGGAGATGTAAAAGATGTGGGTTCAATCCCTGGGTCAGGAAGATCCCCTGGAGAAGGAAATGGCAACCCACTCCAGTATTCTTGCCTGGAGAATCCCATGGGCAGAAGAGCCTGGTGGGTCACAAAGAGTTGGACAGGACCAAAGAGACTTAGCATGCATGCATGCTGAAGAACAGGCAGGAAATGATGCTAATAAGGTGTCTGGGACTTTGTAACCAACTCGGCTCTACACCAAAGAATGGGATCAAAGTCACCAAAGATCTTTGGTACTGTCCTGCAAACATTAATTCCACTAAAGTGAGACAAGAGTCCATGCCTTTATTGAAAGAATTGGTATGTGAAAATACTGGTTAGCCAAGGCATGTAAGCATAGTTGTAGAAATGGAAACACATCATCAGTTGCTGCAGACATTAAGTACTTCTATGAAGGTAAGAGAGTTTCTTGAAAGCAAACAGTGATTACAGTTAATAAGACGTGCTGCAGAGCCTCTGTCTGGTCTTTAGGCTGTGACCTATCTTTATGGACAGCTAGTTCAGTTGTTTAGCTCATCCAACCATCTGGTGGTGAAATAACTGTTTAGTTTAAGGAGCCTAGTGCAATAACTTGCTGAGTGCCTCAGTGATGTGGCTCATGACCTGATCACATAGCCATAGCATCTGTCAAGACAGGTTTTGAGACAAGAACAGCTAGTGGGTTGTGAGAGGCAGATAGTGAGGGGTTGTTCCAGTGGACAAGTGAATATAACACACTTCATCAGGGAAGGAAGGGAGAGGTCTAGCTGCTGAAACCAGAGAGGTCTAGACAGATTCTCAACAGCCTGCCTTGGGACCTGAAAACATCAAACACTTTCTTTTCATTTTTGATGCTGTGTGATGCACAGGCTGGTGAGACCTGAGGTTGTACAGGGACTCAGGGACTTATAAGAAAGGCAAAGGGAGAGAACTAGACCAGAGATCAGTTTTGGAGTAAGAGACAGGAGATAGCACGCAGGCAACCTAGTGAGACTCAAATCACTGGGCAGGACTTCAACGAGACTGGCTTATTATCAAAGACAATAAAACTGAAAAGGGCATTCAGAACCACAGAGCTAGGGGACAGTGATCCCAGATTCTGGGGTCAAAGGGCTTTGGCTTCAGGAGCCAAGGGCTAAGGAGCAGGAGCCATGGGACCCACCAGAGCTGTAACTCACACAAGGCTAAAAAGAACAGCTTTTTCTTATTCAGACATAGCTTTAGATGTTTGTGTTTCCAGTTCCCTAATCAGTGCCACTTTCTGTGCTATTACTTTTTCCTGGAGGTAAAAGAATGAATAGATTGTTGTTTCTTCTTCCCACTTTCAACTTTAGCCAAGTTTGCAAAGACATAAGTCTAAAAACATGCTCCATACTGTACACTATATATGTGTGTGCCTGCACACACATGTGCACCCATGCCTGTCTAGACCTGGGTCTAGGTCACTGCAATATCTCAGGGCAATGTGAGCATAAAAATTGCTACCGTTTATCAAGCACTTACTATGAGCACTGAGGAACTCCTGAATCTCTAATCCCTATAGTGCCAGAGGACAGGATTTCATCTATTCCTTTACAAGGCTAATGCTGAACCTCTCCAGTGCTCCCCAGAACTGAGCTTATTATAGAAAATAATATAATATATGAATATAATATTACCACAGTTCAGTTCAGTTCAGTTCAGTCACTCAGTCATGTCCAACTCTGTGCGACCCCATAAACGGCAGCCCACCAGGCTCTTCCATCCATGGGATTTTCCAGGCAAGAGTACTGGAGTGGGGTGCCATTGCCTTCTCCGAATATCACAACACCTCCCTGTAAAAGGCAAGGTCTAGGAAAATAATGTCTACACTTAGACAACTAGCCAGACCATTCTACCTGAAATGGCTAAGTCAACCACCAACTGATTTGACTGATTTTGTCCAGTGAACTGACTGGTTGCCTGACTGGCTTGGTGGAATAACACAGTTACTTCAGAATCATGTTGCCACAGCTTTGCAATGTGTCTCTGCTGATGAAATGAAGTGAAAAGGGATGAAATTACTACAGATACTTCCCATTTCAAAGATGCCAGCCTAGATTGTCAAAGCTAAAGAACTTTTGCCAAAAACCAACAGGTATGGCATAGAATGACAAAGGGACGTCATGAGTAGATCCCTAGGCTGGAGTGTACAGCACTGCTTCTCTTCCAGGGTTTGCTTTTATCCACCTAAATCTCAACTGGCTACTCATTAGAATCATCTACAAAGCTTTTAAAACCATTCATGGAGGGAGGTCCCAAAGACACTGAGTAAACTGATCTGGAGTGGAACCTGGACAAGACTACATATTTTTAAGGCTTCCCAGTTGATGACATCACCAACTCAATGGACATGAGTTCGAGTATACTTCGGGAGTTGGTGATGGACAGGGAGGTCTGGCGTGCTGCAGTCCATGGGGTCGCAAAGAGTCAGACATGACTGAGTGACTGAACTGAGACTGAGACTGAGGTGATGATAATAAATAGCCATGATTGAGAACCCTGGATTTTAGTGATATGTCCCCTCTGGGCCTCAGTTTCCTATTTATTTAATGAGGATATTAGACCAGGTGATATCTGGGGCCCTCTACAATTCTAAGATTCCTTGTTAATTTTGATCCCACCCCATCTGGCAGGCAGCTCTGAAAAGCCCACTTTCTCTCTGCATAATTCAATTCCCAAATGCTACCAAGATGGTTGACCTACCATAGAGGGCTGGCATGTGGGTTAATGAGATCATATTTGCAAAGCGTTTGGGGCTCTAGGGAAGGAATCTCTAATATATGCAGCTAAAGAATGATTACAGCAACATTAATGTAATTTTTTTAAGGGAGAGTAAATCACAGTTCACAACCCCGCATCTGCCATAATTAGACTATCTTGCCTGGATGGAGAGAGGCAGAGTGGAAAGTAGATTAAAGAAGGTCTGCTCTTGTTAAGACTAGATGCCAGGTCAAGACTTCATGAGACATGTCTATGCAATCACAACCGATATGGACTGGACTTTAATCCATGCAAAGTCCTCTGGTCCTCAAGCACATCCCTAGTAGACTTCTTTCTGACCTACATCTTTGTGGAACTACTTCCATGTAATAAGGACAAAAGCTTAATCTTGTGAGTCTTGTCCAAGAATAAATAATCATCACTGGGACTCTATATCTAAGATGTTATTATCTGCTGTTTCTGACACATTAAAATTAGAAGAGATCAAGTAATCTTCTTAAAAACCTGATTCATTTGACCTGCACATGCATAGACTACAGGAACAGAAACAGACTGAAAAGACTCTAGAGACCAAGAGACGTGAATTTATGTTTGGCTCTACCTCTTACAAACTCCATGATTTCTGGCAAGTCTCTTACTTTCTTCTACCTTAATTTCTTCTCTTAGATAACACATGAAAACACCTAGACAAATGCCTGCTGCTGCTACTGCTGCTAAGTCGCTTCAGTCGTGTCTGACTCTGTGCGACCCCATAGACGGCAGCCCACCAGGCTCCCCTGTCCCTGGGATTCTCCAGGCAAGAACATTGGAGTGGGTTGCCATTTCCTTCTCCAATGCAGGAAAGTGAAAAGTGAAAGGGAAGTCGCTCAGTCATGTCTGACTCTGTGCGACCCCATGGACTGCAGCCTACCAGGCTCCTCCGTCCATGGGATTTTCCAGGCAAGAGTACTGGAGTGGGGTGCCATCGCCTTCTCTGAGACAAATGCCTAGCGTAGCTCAATAAATAACTTGGTTTCCAATCTCTGCGTCATACATGGGGAACCACTGGTGGATACTATCAGACTTGCAATCAGGGATTTCCAAGTAACAGTCTCTCTGCCCAGATGGCACTGAAGGCCTCTGGTAAGTCAGATCTTTTGTTTTTCACAGCTCATCTACAATCTCAAAGTCATCTATGCATTAATGTACAATCAACTAGTTTCTATATTTTATCTAATATAGACCCAGAGACAGACTTTACCATTAACAATCAATTAATAATTGAAATTTTAGGGAACTTGAAACACACCATTTTAGAGTTCTTTCCAAACAATTGGGATGCAGCAATTGATCTGAAAATTTGTCTTACTGCTTTATTTATGAATCAGTAATTCTGATCATAACATGAACTGATGAAATAAAAATTAACTTGGAATCTTGAAGAAGGCTGGATTCATGCATAGGTTTAATCATTTCAATAAAAACACCAATCGATTTTCTTTGGAACTTGGAAAAATTATTCTAAAATCCCTCTGTTACAACAAATAATTTAAAAGGGTTTTAAGCTTGTTTGAAAAAGAAAATT
This sequence comes from Bos mutus, assembly GCF_027580195.1. Taxonomy (NCBI): domain Eukaryota; kingdom Metazoa; phylum Chordata; class Mammalia; order Artiodactyla; family Bovidae; genus Bos; species Bos mutus. The sequence continues at coordinate 36,686,884 of NC_091627.1, forward strand.
GAAAAGTGTGATGCTGACAACAAAAATAGACCAGTGGAACTGAATGGAGACCCCAGGAACAGACTCAGGTCTATGTAAGAATTGAACACATGATAAACAGAGTATCTCAGTTTATTTGGGAGGGCAGGATTAGTTAATAAATAATGCTGGAGCCATTTGTTAACTATTTGGGAAAAGTTCAATTGGCATCTCAATTCAAATCATTTCACCATAATAAATGGCAAATAGAATGAAATATGTTTAGAAAATGAATCTATAGCAAAAAAATGGAACTACAAAGTAGTATTTCATGGATCTCTAGAAAAGAAAGGATTTTCTAAGATTAAAAGCGATTTTAAAAATTAAAAGAAAAAAAAACTTTGACAACATGAAATTTTAAAACTGCATAAAAATTATGTAAAAGGCTTTCAAACTGGGAAATTTTATAGCAAACAATAGTTATTCCTGACATTCTTCAAATAATTTAGAAAAACACAGACTAGCAGGTTTAAAGTCTGTGGACATTAACAAAAAGCACACACGCACACATACAAATTACTAACAAACATGAAAAATTGTTTAAACTCAAATTTAAGAATTTAAAGTAAGATTGCATTTTTCTTTACCTATTAAATTAAAAATGTTTTTAAAGTAATATTCAGTTCTGGCAAGTGTTCAGTGAGATAAGCATTCTTACATACGCTAGTGGGAGTATAAATTGTTCTGGTAGAGCATTTTTTAAAACTCTTTGAAGGTAAATATAGATAGTCTTACAATGTTCCTACTTTTTGACCCAGTAATTTAACTTATTGAAATCCATCGCAAGAAATGATCTGACGTACACATAAAAGCTTTTTGCATAAGAATATTCATTGCTGCGATCTTTATGGAAAACACAAATCAGAGCAATGAGGAAGCAAACTAGCTGCCTAAAATAAGAAATGACAAAGTAAATTATGGACATCCACAAGGTATGCTATTATATAACCTCTAAAAAAAATGTTTATGAAGAGTTTATGCAATATTAAGTGAAAATATAATCTTTAAAAGGTTACATGTAATATATTTTCACTTCTATGTTTAAAATTCACAAAGTAAAGATTGACAAGAAACATTAAGCTGTTAAAATGACTATATATAGTTGGTAGAATTATGGACTATTATTTTATTCTGTATTTTCCATCATTCAAAAACAATACATATTATTTTTACAAAGAGTTTTATAAACATAGATGCACATTCCAACTATTACTTTGCAACACTTAAAAAATGGGATGGGTCTTCAAATTCAGTCGATCTTTCTTTCTACCATTCTCTTGCTCTTAATCTCTCTCTATTAAGCCCACACACATGGCCCTGAAGGAGGAATAAAAGGATTGCTTGCTGCAGGCCTGATTTTTCTTTTATCCCAGCTGCCAAATGGGAAAACTGCCTCTAAACAGGAGGTCTAAGGCATTGTACAGGAAGAAAAATAGATAAACACTTGACAAAGGCTCTCTCTGCTGGGGAAGAGGTCCTGGAATGACCAGAGGTTTTGTGATAAAGCGTTCAGTCACCAAGGCTGTCTTCCAAATAAACCAGAAGCACATTTACTATATAGCCTGGTAGGTGATGATCAGCAAAACTTACCAAAAAATACAGCACGGATTTCCTCCAAGTGTTAGCAGCCAATTTCACTCTAGGAGGTAAAATTACTGGAACTGATAAGCCAATATTAAGGGACCAAAAAAGCTCCTTAAATATTCCAAAGACCAATTTGAGCCATCAGACTTACATCTGAACAAACGGAAAGATGGCAATCTGGAAATTATAAGAATGAATTGATTTTGTACCTCTTCTTCAGTTTCATTATGATCTATGACAGCGGAATGGATTCATTTTATGTCATTTTCTCCTAAGCCTCAGAATACTTTCTTTCAGATCCTGAGGTATGAGCAGAAAGCACAGATGGCCCTGTCTGCTCCAACCCAGCAGAGACTGCAAACAACTTTGGAGTTGTTTAAACTTGTTCCTTTTCTCCAAGCAACCTGGCTACTGGGCAGCTGTTCATTTCAAGGCTCAAAAAGATGCAGGGGGAGATGAAACTACCCTAAAGGGAAGTCGGGGCTGGGTTGTGAAATGTACATGATGACTGTCATGGGGTGGGGGCAGTTGAGCTACCTTTTAATAAATTATTTTTGTTAATATCAAAGAATAAGTAAAAATAAAATCCTACTTGTTTGGTTTCAGGAGATAGACACAGGGTCATGGTATAGACACAGGGTACAACTTTCAGTTCAATGACAGCAATAATAACAAAAAATTATATAGAGAGGTACACAAATATGTATTTTGTCTCTTCCCCCAGTTCCTGGCACAGAACTCCTAAAACCCTTGTAATTTCCTGATTGACAGGAACACTAGGAGCATCCTTTGTCCTAATGAGGCGACTCTGAGTGGACTCATGTATGGCTCCTGCATGGTGGGTGGGTGGTCACCAGAAAGATCAAGCCATAATTAAAAGTTTAGAATTTACAGCTTCACCATCTCCCTCATTCCTCCAGAGAGAAGAGAGGTGCTGGAAATGAGAGTTATTGACTGTGCCTATGTGAAGAAGCCTCTACATAATTCCAATAGCAGTGGGCCTGGGGGACCTGTGGGTTGGTGAGCACACGGAGGTGTGAGGAGAGTGGCACGCTCACGGTGAGTACGCAAGCGCCCAACTCTTCACACACACCTTGCCCTACGCATCTCTTCCATGGGGATGTTCATCTATATCCTTTATCATACCCTTATAACAAACTGGCAAATGTTAGCTAACGTTTCCCTGAGTTCTGCGAGTCACTTTAGCAAACTCATTGAACCCAAGTGGGGAGTCACTGAAACCTATTTATAGCTGGTGGAACAGAAAATCAGGTGATAACCTGGGCTTGCAACTGGTGGTCTTAACTATGTGTGGGGGCGCTGAACGGGCAGGCTTGTGGGACTGAGCCCTTAACGTGTCAGATCTGATGCTGTCTTTGTGTAGACAGTATCAGAATCAGGTTAAATTATGTTGTGGTGGAAATCTTCCACATATATTCTGAGAAACGAAGTGTTCTCTGTGAAGGTAAAAGAGACACACAGGATAACGAAAGGCACAGTAGGTAAGAACTGTGTTTTTCCTTAAATAGAAAGGGAAAAGGCTGAGTTTTCCTTTTCAAATATATAAGTATATACATATATATACATATCTTTATACACACACTAGATCATCGAACAAGCAAGAGAGTTCCAGAAAAACATCTATTTCTGCTTTATTCACTATGCCAAAGCCTTTGACTGTGTGGATCACAATAAACTGTGGAAAATTCTGAAAGAGATGGGAATACCAGACCACCTGACCTGCCTCTTGAGAAACCTATATGCCGGTCAGGAAGCAACAGTTAGAACTGGACATGGCACAACAGACTGGTTCCAAATAGGAAAAGGAGAATGTCAAAGCTGTATATTGTCACCCTGCTTATTTAACTTATATGCAGAGTACATCATGAGAAATGCTGGGCTGGAAGAAGCACAAGCTGGAATCAAGATTGCCGGGAGAAATATCAATAACCTCAGATATGCAGATGACACCACCCTTATGGCAGAAAGTGAAGAGGAACTAAAAAGCCTCTTGATGACGGTGAAAGTGGAGAGTGAAAAACTTTGCTTAAAGCTCAACATTCAGAAAACGAAGATCATGGCATCTGGTCCCATCACTTCATGGGAAATAGATGGGGAAACAGTGGAAACAGTGGCAGACTTTATTTTTGGGGGCTCCAAAATCACTGCAGATGGTGACTGCAGCCATGAAATTAAAAGATGCTTACTCCTTGGAAGGAAAGTTATGACCAACCTAGATAGCATATTCAAAAGCAGAGACATTACTTTGCCAACAAAGGTCCATCTAGTCAAGGCTATGGTTTTTCCAGTGGTTATGTATGGATGTGAGAGTTGGACTGTGAAGAAAGCTGAGCCCCGAAGAATTGATGCTTTTGATCTGTGGTGTTGGAGAAGACTCCTGAGAGTCCCTTGAACTGCAAGGAGATCCAACCAGTCCATCTAAAGGAGATCAGCCCTGGGTGTTCTTTGGAAGGAATGATGCTGAAGCTGAAACTCCAGTACTTTGGCCACCTCATGCGAACAGTTGACTCATTGGAAAAGACTCTGATGCTGGGAGGGATTGGGGGCAGGAGGAAAAGGGGACGACAGAGGATGAGATGGCTGGATGGCATCACTGACTTGATGGACGTGAGTTTGAGTGAACTCCGGGAGTTGGTGATGGACAGGGAGGCCTGGCGTGCTGCGATTCATGGGGTTGCAAAGAGTCAGACATGACTGAGCGACTGAACTGACTGACTGATACACACACAAACACACACACACAGTACGTAGCAAAATACCAAGAACTGGAAAAATCGCATTGGAGAAGGAAATGGCAACCCACTCCAGTATTGTCACCTAGAGAATCCCAGGGACGGCGGAGCCTGATGGGCTGCCATCTATGGGGTCGCAAAGAGTCGGACATGACTGAAGTGACTTAGCAGCAGCAGCAGCAGCAATGGAAGTGTATACAGAGGTTTATAATACTACTCTAGCCACTTTTCTTTAGATTTTAATCATTTTTTAAAGATTTATAAAATAAATTAAATTTACAAACTATTTGTTCTGTAACCCTCTTAATTGGGGGGTATGCACTGTATTCTAAAGCTTCCCTGTGGCTCAGTGGTAAAGAATCTGTCTGTGAGCAGGAGCTGTGGGTTCGATCCCTGGGTCGGGAAGATCCCCTGGAGAAAGAAATGGCAACCCATTCCAGTATTCTTGCCTGGTAAATCCCATGAGCAAAGGAGCCTGGCAGGCTACAGTCTATGGGGTCACAGAGTCAGACACAGCTTAGCAACTAAACAAGAATAACAACAACTGTATTCTATAACAACAACTGTATTCTAGCAAGTCCAGATAACTCTGTTTATTGAGCACATTCTTACTTCCCCACATCCGTACCTTTGCTCATGCTATCCCCCACTTTCTGCTATGATTTACCAATCTTTTATATATTTTTTTTTCCCAAATACTCCTTGGTTTCTTTCACTTGAATCTCCCTTAAGACCCAGTTGATTATAATAGCCTTCTTGGCTTGAAGGTCCCAGAGCATCCCATCCTCCGCCCCTATCAAATCACTTATTACTCCTTATTGTCACTGCTTGTTTAATTGTCTCTTTGCCTTTCTGGACTGTAGCTTTCCTGAATTCAGGGACCTTGTCTGTCTCATTTATCAATATATCCAAAATGCTGACACAGGGCCCGGCATAGAAGTACCACCAAATATTTGTTAAATGAATGAACTACTTATGCACTGGTTAGCAATTTGTCTACTCTTAGAATTTTAAATCTCCTTAAGATCTTTCTTACTCATGTCCAAACCATGCACAAGGTAGGTATTCAATAAATATTTGTTGAATTGAGGATTTAAAAAGAGAGGGAAATGTGAGGAATTTTTCACTTTCACCAAAGGACTAGACTTGTATATTCATGAAGCTACTGAACCAAGAGCTTGAGTTCAGTAAGGCTTAGCCCTGGCCATCCAAAGGACACAAGAGGAAGGCATAAGTGAGTGGTGGATCCATGTGTAAGTGAGAGTGGGTGGTGAACGTTAGATCTCCCTGGTCAGTAAGCAGGTTGGTGGGTGGGAGGGGTGAGACTGCTTGATAAAGACCAAGGGGAGTACTGCATTGGAACTGTCACCAAGCACTCATTTGGGAAGGTGCGTGGAGCACACTGCCAGTGTCCTTTACTACATTAGCTAATCAGGAAATGAGCTCAGAAATCTAAATCCAGAAGGGGAATAACTGCCATCATTTTGGTAATTATAAGGCCGCCAAGTCTTCCTCTTCTATGTGCATGAAAGCATTTGGAGTGTTTTATTATGAAATCAGTACTTTCACCAGATTGTATCCACTTTGATATAGCCCAGTGCTCTCATCCACAGGTTCATCCACAGGGACAAAATTATCCACATTTGTCCCCTGAAAGGAAATCTAAGAAACAAAGAACTATTTTTATTGCAGCTGGAAAATTATGGTTTCAAATGTTTTTGGAATGAGAATCATCAGTCAGAAATTAGAAACAATACATTATATAGGTTTTGTGTTGGATAGAAAATGTATAGAATTTGGTCTTCCCATCACAAACTACAAATTCCCTGCTCCTAGTATCTAGGTTCTTTCAGCAAAGGTAGTTTCATGTGTATTTAAGGGATAGTGAAGCTCTCAAGAAGTAGAGGATGGAAATTTTCCTGGAGGATTAGTGGTTAAGACTTCACACTTTCAATGCAGGGGGCATGGGTTCCATCCCTGGACAGGGAACTAAGATTCCAGATGCCACATGGTGCAATCAAAAAAAGAAAAGAAGCAGAGCAGGATCCTTGGCCACGTTCTATAAACTGCCACCACATCTAGAACCTGTCATGTCTCCACGAATACCCAAAGGTAGGATGATAATAACCCAAACGATTCTACTCATCCTTCAAATCCCACTTAGGTAGCAAAGATTCTATCCTGCCCCTGAGGTAAATGTGCACAGAAAGTCTGCTCCTAAAAGGGGATGAATACTGATCTTGCTACAGAATTTTCCTTAAAAAGGGGGGTGGGGGGAAGAGGAGAACACTGGAGAGTGCAGTGACTAGAACACTGCATTCCGTCACGGGGCCTGGCTCCAGTCATGCCTCTGTGCTCACAAGCATTTCTTGTGACACTGAGCATTTCTGAGTATCTGCTTTACCCACCTGAAAATGGGAATATCAAGATTTGCTCACCTATGTCACAAAGTTATTGTAAGGAATCAGTGAGATGCCACGCCAAAGAAGTTGAAGTTGAACAGCTCTATGAAGACCTACAAGACCTTCTAGAACTAACACCAAAAAAAAGATGTCCTTTTCATCATAGGGGATTGGAATGCAAAAGTAGAAAGTCAAGAAATACCTGGAGTAACAGGCAAGTTTGGCCTTGGAGTACAAAATGAAGCAAGGCAAAAGCTAACACAGTTTTGCCAAGACAACACACTGGTCATAGCAAACACCCTCTTCCAACAACACAGGAGACGACTCTACACATGGACATCACCAGATGGTCAATACCATAATCAGATTGATTATATTCTTTGCAGCTGAAGATGAAGAAGCTCTATACAGTCAGCAAAAACAAGACCCAGAACTAACTGTGGCTCAGAACTCTCCTTATTGCAAAATTCAGATTTAAATTGAAGAAAGTGGGGAAAACCACTAGACCATTCAGGCATAACTTAAATATAATCTCTTATGATTATACAGTGGAAGTGGCAAATAGATTCAAGGGATTAGATCTGATAGATAGAGTGCCTGAAGAAATATGGACTGAGGTTCATAATATTGTAGGAGGCGGTGATCAAGACTATCCCCAAGAAAAAGAAAGGCAAAAAGGCAAAATGGTTATCTGAGCAGCCTTACAAATGGCTGAGAAAAGAAGAGAAGTGAAAGACAAAGGAAAAAAGGAAAGATATATCCATCTGAATGCCAGTTCCAAAGAATAATAAGGAGAGATAAGAAAGCCTTCCCAAGTGAACAATGCAAAGAAATGGAGGAAAACAATAGAATGGGGAAGACTAAAGGTCTCTTCATGAAAATTAGAGATACCAAGGGAACATTTCATGCAAAGATGGACACAATAAAGGACAGAAATGGTATGGACATAACAAAAGCAGAAGAGATTAAGAAGAGGTGACAAGAATACACAGAAGAACTATAAAAAAAAGATCTTAATGACCCAGATAACCATGATTGTGTGATCACTCACCTAGAGCCAAACATCTTGGAGTGAGAAGTCAAGTTGGCCTCAGGAAGCACCTCTATGAACAAAGCTAGTGAAGGTGATGGAATTCCAGCTGTGCTATTTCAAGTCCTAAAAGATGATGCTGTTAAAGTGCTACACTCAATGTGTCAGCAAATTTGGAAAACTCACCAGTGGCCACAGGACTGGAAAAGGTCAGTTTTCATTCCAATCCCAAAGAAGGGCAATGCCAAAGAATGTTCAAATTTTGTACTGCAAAATTACATTCATTTCACATGCTAGCAAAGTAATGATCAATATTCTCCAATTCAGGCTTCAACAGTACATGAACCGTGAACGTCCAGATGTTCAAGCTGGATTTAGAAAAGGCAGAGGAACCAGAGATCAAATTGCCAGCATCTGTTGGATCATAGAAAAAGCAAGAGAATTCCAGAAAAAATATCTACTTCTGCTTCATTAACTATGCCAAAGACTTTGACTGTGTGGATCACAACAAACTATGGAAAATTCTTAAGGAGATGGGAATACCAGACCACCTTACCTGCCTCCTAAGAAATCTGTATGCAGGTCAAGAAGCAACAGTTAGACCAGACATGGAACAGCAGACTGGTTCCAAATCGAGAAAGGATTATATCAAGGCTGTTTACTGTCACCCTGCTTATGTAACTTCTATGCAGAGTACATCATGTGAAATGCCAGACTGGATGGAGCACAAACTGGAATCAAGGTTGCCAGGAGAAATATCAATAACCTCAGATATGCAGATGACATCACCCTCATGGCAGAAAATGAGAAGGAACTAAAGAACCTCTTGATGAAAGTGAAAGAGGAAAGCAAAATAGCTGGCTTAAAAGCTCAACATTCAAAAAACAAAGATCCTGGCATCCAGTCCCATCACTTCATGACAAATAGATGAGGGGAAAATGGAAACAGTGAGAGACTTAATTTTCTTGGGCTCCAAAGTCACTGCAGATGGTGACTGCAGCCACAAAATGAAAGAAAGTTATGACAAACCTAGACAGCATATTAAAAAGCAGAGATATTATTTTGCTGACAAAGGTCCGTATAGTTAAAGCTATGGTTTTTCCATTAGTCATGTATAGATGTGAGAGTTGGCTGAATGCTGAAGAATTGATGCTTCTGAACTGCGGTGTTGGAGAAGTCTCTTGAGAGTCCTTTGGACTACAAGAAGATCAAAGCAGTCAATTCTAAAGGAAATCAGTCCTGGCCACCTGATATGAAAAGCTGACTCATTAGAAAAGACCCTGATGCTGGGAAAGATTGAAGGCAGGAGGAGAAGGGGATGACAGAGGAGGAGATGGTTGAACGGCATCACTGACTCAATGGATTATGAGTTTGAGCAAGCTCCAGGAGATGGTAAAGGACAGCGAAGCCTGGCGTGATGCAGTCCACAGGGTCACAAAGAGTCGGATATGACTGAGCAACTGAACAACAAGTGGGATGTGAGGATGTGAAAATACCTGAAATCTAAAACCTTGGCTGCACCAGCTAGCTTTTTAGTTTTTGTGGCTGTGCTGTGTCTTCACTGCTACATGCGGGCTTTCAATCGTGGTGCTCAGGCTTCTCGTTGTGGTGGCTTCTCTTCTTGCAGAGCATGGGTTCTAAGGCCCACGGTTCAGTAGTTGCAGTCCTTGGGGGCTCTGGAGCACAGGTTCAGTAATTCACACAGGCTTAGCTGCCCTGAAGCACGTGGAATCTTCCCTGGTCCAGGGATCAAACCTGTGTTCCCTTCATTAACAGGTGGATTCTTTACCACTGGACCACCAGGGAAGTCCCAGCTAGTTATCTTTAACATGGCATTTCTTACCAGATAGATAGCAACAGAATCAATAAAACTTCCAGAGATCTTCTTTCCCTGTTTTTTTTTTTTTTTTTTTTTCCTTTTATTTTGACCAAAGAAGAAACATTTTCAGGAACCTCTGCTGCTGCTAAGTCGCTTCAGTCGTGTCCGACTCTGTGCGACCCCATAGATGGAAGCCCACCAGGCTCCATCGTCCCTGGGATTCTCCAGGCAAGAACACTGGAGTGGGCCACCATTTCCTTCTCCAATGCGTGAAAGGGAAAAGTGAAAGTGAAGTCACTCAGTCATGTCCGACTCTTATCGACCCCATGGACTGCAGCCTACCAGGCTCCGCCTTCCATGGGATTTTCCAGGCAAGAGTACTGGAGTGGGGTGCCATTGCTCTAGTCTAACTTAAAAAACAAACAAAAACCCTCCTGAATGATCCACTGAGATCCAGCCAGGGAAGCAAGAAGGATGCTGAATTGGTTCTGAATGGGGCTGTGGGGAAGGAATGGGTTGGAGAGAATGACCAAGCATCACTTTAAGAACCTTAGAATTTTGCATTTTTTTTTAAGTTAGAGAATAATTGGCCCCAAAGAAAAATGGATTAAAAAATCACAATAAAAGATTTCAAAATGAGAGACATACTATTGTACTATCATTAACAAATCGAATTTAATTGAACAAAGAGTGTGAAAGTGGATCTCCAAAAGGCATGATGTCAACAGTCATATATTCATATATTCAGTCAGTGCATCTGTGTTCAGAATTTCCTCTGTACCAGGCACGATGCATCTTTTAGGGTGCAGAGCAGGGCAAAAGGCCCTGCCTCCAAATAAGGGAAGCAAATATGCAGAGTAACAACTGTAATTCACTGTGGTATATTAGAAACTTCAAGAATGATGGCCCACAAAAGAGACATCTGTAGTGCTTAGAAGCAAGTGGTGGGGAGAAAAACGGGAGAGGGAGGAAATCACTTGGAGGAGGTGATGCCTGAATTGAGTCTAAAAAGGGAGAAAGGTAGGGTAGGAAATTCATGGCCAAGAGACAGCAGAATCGATCTCTCAGACAGTAAAGACCTAAGGTAGGTGCAGCCACCACCATGCTGGCCAGAGGAAAGGCTACGGGTCAGACCTCAGTACCAATAAATCCTTGAATGTACCTTCATCATTCTAGCAATTCTGAAGCCATTCTTTCATTTAACTTATTTGTTATTTATACCCTGCCTTGTTTTAAAAGCAATCTAACATGGTTATATAAAAGTGAGCTGGAAATAAAAGTTTAGGTCTACACAGAGAATAAATTGCTATGGAACAGGATCCCTTTTAGGAGCAGCTGTTCAGTGGGGACAGGTTGCTCACAACCCCTTAAAACATCTGTCTGCCCACGCCAAAAAAAAAAAAACCAACCCATTGAGATTAAGTGCCCTGAAGCTTCTAGCTGGCAACTGGAGATCTTTCAGAAGGGCTATGGCTATGAGGTATTCGAATTTCCCCCACACTGGATTTAATAGCCAATTTTTCTCTTGGAGACCCAAGAGAAGTCCTTTGGCGCAAATCTATCTCACTAAGGAATGCAGGCAGAAAGGAAGAACTGACTTCCTTTCCAAGGCTTGGGGCCTCCAAGTCCTAAGCAAATCAATTTGGGGAGCTAACTCACAGCCTACTCACATCACAACTCTGAGAGATGAGAACAGAACAGAGCCTTCCAGCTGAGGTTATCCATGCTGTTGATTCCTATGTGTGCTCTCTTTCTCTCTCATCTAGATTCCAGTGGGTCCTACTTAGAGCGAAGATCAGCCCTAAGAACATGCACAGACTACTCCTTCCCCAGAGAGGAACAGATGTTGAAGCAGTCAACCCAGGTTCCTAGGAACTCACAGATAGCAAGACAGGTACAACATTTAACTTAGGAAAGATCATGGAGTGGAAGGAGACTCCCCCCAACACGCACACCTACTTAATGGAGGGAAAGAAAAACTATATGTAATAACCAGTGGGTGGTGTGAGAAATGTCTACTACCAAGAGAAAGAGAAGAAAACAGGAAACACAGGAAATGATAACCCATTTGCTTTCCCAATTTGCAGTTCCCCTTCATTGCACCTAATTTGAAAAATGCATAGAATTTTTTAAGCTCAATGACTAGTCATCTATCGCTCGGTTCCAGAGACTGTTTTGTTTAAAAAAAGAGAGAGAGAGAGAACGTGATCATTCTAGTTGCTACCTGTACTGAGCAACACTTCGGTTTTCTCATTTACTTTTAATGATTGTGAATTCAGCTCCAAGACATATAAGTTTTTCCTGCATTGTGCATTGTGTATGCCGTTGCGGTGCTACCCTCAGCCTTCAAGGATCAGAGAAATGACACAGCTACTTCAATAGAAACTGGTCTCTATTGTCTGTTTTTGCTTCCTTTTCTCTCCCTTTAATGTTTTCATTTTTGCTTTCTTTCCTTCTGCTCAATCTCTGACTTCTTTCTTTTTCCAGGAGGAACGAAATGTATCTCTCTATTTGCCAGGAGTACACAGACCATTAAAGTTAAAAGAGGCTCTAGAAATCTTCCAGGAACCCATCATTTCATATTGAGGAAATTGAGGCTGAGAAATCACAGCCTGAGTCACAGTCATTGACTGAAGAGTCAGCTCTAGGCTGGGATCCCAGGTCGCTTAACTCCTGTGTTAAGATTCTTTCTCCCACTGCACTGCTATGCAGTTTTAGGGCAAGTCAGTTTGGGATGATATGATTAACAATTTCTTAACCCCTAGGTCTAGAAGGGCATAAATCATAATGATGACAATAATAATAATAAAGTCCAAATCAAAACCTACCTCTAGTTCTATAAGGTAAACTGTACTATCAAAATAGTTCTGTTTCAAATGTTGACTTGGTTTAAACAACAAAACAAAACAAAATGAAATCTCCCAAACCTAATTAAGTACAAATGTGTTTTACTCAGTCACAAAAGAAACCCATTCATGTCTCCCAAAATAGTCATGCACTTAAGTTCAGTCAAGTATGGAGACTGAATGAGAGGAGAAACTTAACAGTTGACTGCAGTGCCATGGTCTAGCCTACCATTAAAGGGAAAGGGGATGGGCCCTCTATAATCAATTCTGCATTCAGGGGCTGGTTATCAAGTTGGCAGATTATTCAGGATCTTTGTTTTTCCCATTACTCTCTGCCAACATGATTTTCAGATCTTTATTCTATTTCCTTGTACCTACACTATAAAGGGGGAAAGAAACAAAACACTGAAACTAATCTGGTTATCAGTTGGGTTTATAACAACAATGACAAAAGAGGAGAAGGTTGAAAATCAAAATTAAAGTCCAACACATATTCTAGACAATTATAGCCAACTCCTCTATACTAATCCCTAAACCTGCATTTTGGCTTACATCCAGTTTCTCTGTTTCCCTTTGAATGTGCAAATAACCTAAATGGGGTGTTTAAAAATAAGTGAATTTTTAAAAATAGTTAAGGTGTATTCAAAGAAATTCTTTCTTAATTATCTGAATGGCTTGAACTATAACACAAGTAAGGAATTGCTTTTATTAAATGCAAAATCTTTTTTTAAAGCAACCTCAATGAGCTGCTCTCAATGAGCTGTGTCGTTGCCAGCAAAACGAAGTGGTAATTTGGGCAAATGTCCACGTAATTCAGATCAAAGAAATATGCCATTGTCACAACTCCATTAACCTGAGATTCTGAACAACTTAGCTCATTAGGCAGCAGACTTGGGGCAGAGAGTGGGCCAGAGATGATCCAGCTCACTCAAGCTAGTATTGAAAAGCAGCGTATGGACAAGCAAACCCTTGTTTGTTGAATTTAATTGGTTGTTTAACAATCATTAAATGACTAGCAACTTCATTAACTTTTAAAAATAGCAACTGGTTGTTTGCAAGAGTCTACCACCCTTACTATCGTGTTTAGGGTATCCTTCATAGTCAAGTGTGGAAAACTGAATAGAGAGTTTTAACTGTTAAGAGATAAAAATAACACTGGTCCGTCAGGGTGCTGGTCTTCATCTTTTTAACCATTAATTCATATGGCTGTGTATTTGTTCAGATCCATCATGTGGAAATTGTCTTTTTATCCTACTAAGAAAGATAGGACTTCACTTTTCACTTTCATGCATTGGAGAAGGCAACGGCAACCGACTCCAGTGTTCTTGCCTGGAGAATCCCAGGGACGAGGGAGCCTGGTGGGCTGGCGTCTATGAGGTCACACAGAGTCGGACACGACTGAAGTGACTTAGCAGCGGCAGCAATAAAGGTAAACTGGCTGCACCAGCATTGACTCATAGAGGAAAAAAACATTGTTTCAGGTTGTCTATAGTGAAATGTAGATTTAAGACAGTTATGCAGATAGATAAAGAGATCCCAAGCTTGGAGTTTGGGCAGGCGTGAGGGCAGGGGGCCCAAACCATTGCGTGGATCTGTGCCTCAGTAAATTACACAGCTCTCCATTTCCCTGTTCATCTCCACGGGCTCAGCCTCAGTGTCCCTTGAAGGCAGCATTTTCAGGGAACAAACAACTTAGACTGAGGAAATTAAACTTCCCCAAGCAACAGCGGTAAATAGATAAGTAAGCTGGGAGACATAATATATGTACGCTGAGTATTAGAAGCTGAGTAAGAAACACCAAGTCAATTGTTTTTGAAGACAATTAGACAATACTCAGAGGCAAACCAAGAAAACGAAATCTCTTTTATTTTCTCATTACTGTATTGCAAATGTAAAAGACTGCCTATGTGTGAAGCTAGCAGTTAGAATATTTTCAGAACAATAATCTCATCCTCCAAGAGCTAACTACTGTATTTACAGATGAATTTTTTAAATGAACATTAAGAGTGCATGCCTGCTGTCCTGGCCCCACAGACAGGTGAGTGAGGGTCACAAGCAGCCAGGGCTGTGGCCCCTTCATGCCATTTCATTCCACCTGGAACTAATGAGATTTTAGGAACTAGACAGGGTCTGGTGGGTGTAGGGTATGTATTGGTCCTTGAAGCCCTACATTTGCCCAGCATTCTTTAGGTCACAAAGAACTTTCATACCCTCACCTCATATGCAGCTTGTGACCATGACTAAGAGGTGAGGCAAGTAAAGCCTGGAAGACAGTCTGTATTTGACAGATAAGGCAACAGAAGTTCAGCGAGATCCTCAAGCTGATAATATTAATAACTTCCTTACCTGGAGGTAGGGCTCATGGGTCCCACTGGACCTCTGGTGCTTTCCATTTTCTGGAGGAAGGCCAGCATTGGGTTTAGGGTGCTCACCAGGAGTGGGGGTGCCACTTTAGTCCTACTTTTGATCTTTCAGAATATGCCTACCCTCTCCGATCCTGAGATTCATTACTATAAAATAAGTCAACAATTGTGCCAAAATGACTAATTTTCACTACAACTTTCCCACCACAGAAGGAACATCCAGGCTTGGACAGGGAGCCAGGATGCTTCAGTTGGGTCCAACTCTTTGCAACCCTATGGACTGTAGCCTGCCAGGCTCCTCTGTCCATGGGATTCTCCAGGCAAGAATACTGGAGTGGGTTGCCATGAAGCAAAATGAGGGAATCACAGAAGAAGGTCTCAAGTTAGATGGTGGTAAAAATAACAAGCAGGGGTCTTGAAGGAAAAGATCTTAGGTCCATATTAGATAGTTTTCAGGGAAAACATAAGACACACACACTCCCCTTCATTAAAGAGATCTCAGACAATTCGATCACCTAAAGCATTTTCAGACTTTAAACTTCACTCGGGAGCAATCCTCAGCAAGGATTACAATCTGTGCAGACTGAAGATGACAATTAAAACATTAATTTTCTTAAAAAACCACAAATAGCACTTTGGGTCTTTACGGTGAGTTGTCAGGTGCGACAAAGGGCTCATCTTTCTAATCTCTCCCTTGACAACCTAGAAATATCTGTCACTCTCCTCATGTGGTTACAACAGTGATACAATAAGAAACAAGGGAGGAGATGAATCTCTCCCCAGACTCTCCTCTAGGGAAGCCAAAGGAGGTTGAATGAAAAAGAATGGAAGATAACTGGAGCAGTGTGAGTCTAGTGCTATCGATTCTGCATCTGTCTCAAAACATTACTCACTGGAATGGCAGCAGCCCTCAGGAAGGGAACAGAGGCTTCTTTCCGCCTGGGAGGGCTCCGCACTCAAGTGCCTAAGGCGTGCTGGGAGCAGGAACAGTGTGCAGGGGGGATTCTCAGGGGCTCCATCCTTGGCCTGCTGCCAGGTTCCAGTAATTTGCTATTTAAGTGTCAATAGTTTTTAATTAGCACGTGGGAGTTTTTTTGAAGGTGCAAAGTGCTGGGTGGGTGGTTCAAACAAATATCAGTTTAGTACAGCCAGTGAGCAAGTGAAAGTGGAAGTAGAAACAGTTGATTAAGTGATCATTACGGATAATAGATGGCAGTAATAAAAATCTGGAGTTGAAAGGGAACTAAAGGTTCCTAGCACAGTTTTCCCCAAAGTATAGGATTCATACCACTGTTAGTATCTTAGGATTTTAGATGGGCCAGAAAATGCTGTAGGTGACACAAGGACAAGTTATTAAATATCATTAAATTACATTGTGAGAAAACTACTCCTGCTTCAGTTCTCTTCATCCCTTCTGAGTACCTCAGAACAAAGTCTCAATTGGGTGCTATTATGTCTCTAACACTTACCAAGCTTTTTTTTTTTTTTTAGAGGGTTTTATTTATTTATTTGGCTACATGGGGAGGGATTGGGGGCAGGAGGAGAAGGGGACGACAGAGGATGAGATGGCTGGATGGCATCACTGACTCGATGGACATGAGTCTGAGTGAACTCCGGGAGTTGGTGATGGACAGGGAGGCCTGGCGTGCTGCGATTCATGGGGTCGCAAAGAGTTGGACACGACTGAGCGACTGAACTGAACTGAACCGAACTGGGTCTTAGTTGCAGCATGCAGGGCCTTTGATCTTCATTGCATCATGCAGGGTGTTTTTTAGTTGCATCAGGTGGGATCTTTTTGTTGTGACATGCAAACTCCTAGCTAGTTCCCTGACCAGGGATCAAATGCAGGCCCCCTGCATTGGGTGTGCGGAGTCCTAGCTACTGGACCACGAGGGAAGCCCTACCATGCTCCCTTTTTAACAAAAAGTGAGCAAGATTCATGTGTAGAAACTTTGATTTGGCCAAAGCATCTAGGCAGAAATCAATCTCACTGCTTGGTTTTCATTTTATCTATTCTTTCAAATATTTTTCATATACTTTACTACAAAGATATAAAGTTTCTTCTTTAAACATAAGTTTATTAAAGTAAAATATTAGTCCATTAAAAATATATTAAGGACTTGTTACACAGACAGGACATGGATGATGTGGCACTAATGTGACTGGAGCTTGGAGAACAAGGATGTTGGGCCCAGAGCAGGAATGACTTGCCCACAATGGCATATGTGGTTGATGTCATCCAATCCTGCTGCTTGGCCTCTGTGAAGGAGAGACAAGATGAAAGTCACCTTCGTCCAAGAAGCATGTGGAGCTCAGAGGAGCCACATGACTTTTCTAAAGCTCTGGGTCCCAGGAGTCTCAGCAGGAGTCAGTCTTTCCTTTTTAGGCATACAACCAACAGTCAGCTGATACACTAGGCACGTCACATGGTGGTGACAGAATTAGTCACTTTGCCTCGTTTTCTTTTCCTTTTCCATCATTCTCTTAGATCACTGAGCAATAAGAAGGGAGCTCAAGCCAGGACACCTCTCCGATGGAAAAACAGACACACCATTATCTTACACTCCCTGGTCCATTCTCCAAACCCCCTGCTGTCCTGAATGTGCCACTGTAGGAAGTAGTGGCTGCAAAGAATGGTATAAGTACAGCATAGTGAGACTCTGGAGAGCTAATCGTCACCGCCTTTCTATGTGGCAGCCCAGTGTGGCCAGAATACAAAGTGGAAAGCAAAAGTCCAGCCTCACGCTGCCTGCCATGCATCACATCCATACACAATTGCATCTTGATGGATGCAGCAAACACAACTTTATATATCTGCCACGGCCCCAGTGACCTTTCAGATCCCTGAGTTAAAGGATCCATTATTCATCTTTATGTACAGCTTTCTATGACAGGTCTGCAAGATAAAGCCCAGAGATACTTTGATGAAGTAAATAATTTAGCCCCATCCATAATCACCTGCCATTCTCAAATCCTAAAGCCTTTCCAGGGGTTACTTTACCAAACCAACGAGTCCCTTATTGATGATGCCAGGGAAGCATAAACTTTATGCAGAAGCTTAAGTGCATCCAAGAGCATATGAGTTTTAGAGAAGAATATGGATGAGGGACATGTTCTTATACAAGGATTTGCAAACATAAGCCTAGCACACACATCCATTTCTTAAATAATAGATACTGTTTTCTGGGCACCTACTATGTGCCATGCGTGTTGTACTTGGAACTTTTACACATTATTTTGTTTAATCTTCCAAATAGCCTTGCAAAGTGACTGTTGGTATCTCTATTATACAGAGAGTCAGAAGTCAGTTAAGTATCTTATAAATGTCACCTCCCTGGCAAGTAGCAAGGCAGCAAGATTTTTAAAATTTTCCCTGGAACAAGAAAGCATATGAAAGAATGAATGGGTGCACGGCAGAATGTGAATGATACTTGGTCTGACTCCATCCATATTCATAGGCTTCATGGGGCTTTCAGTGTGTCTTCTGCTGCCCTGTCCTGAATTCAAATGATTACTTCCCAGAGATATACAAAAGGCCAGACAATTCCTGAGAGCAACCAGGATTGGCCAGCTGGTTTGTGAAGAGAGCAACAAGGTAACTGCCAGATAGTCCAGCCTGATGGGAAAGGACCAGTCTATCTGCAACCAGTGTCTACTACTTGGACTTGTATCTTCCTGTGGCTTTGGAATCCTCCCAAGTCATTGATTGGAAGAGCTTGACAAGCCCATGGATTTCCTGTTCCAATTTACTCATTACAACTGAGTCTAATGAATATAAATGGACAAAACTTGAAAGGTAATACAGACGAAGAGCAATGATGTCAAGATGGTGGTGTTTTGAGTACAGTTTCTCCTTTTATGATTTAAAAAAGATTCATCATTAAAAAAATAATGGGCATGCAGTCATATTGTTCGACAGTGTCAAGGAGATAAAGACTGAGAAAAGACCACTGGGTTTTGTAGCTGGGGATAAGTTGTGTTGAACGGCTTCAGAGAATAATGGGAAGAGTTAGAAAACAGGTTCTCTCCTCAGTTTTGACACTGACCTGGCAACCTATGCAAGGCATTTGATAACACTGTGAGCTTTCTGAGCTTCAGATCCTACGCTGATAAAATGGCAGTCACAATGCCTATCCTACTGCTCAGGCCTTATATTAAGGGTCTGTTATGGACTGAATTTTACTCCCCCAGAAGGTATAGGTTGAAGCCCTAATAGAAATTAATGGAACGGGGCCTGTAGGGTGAGTACCATACAGATAATAAAGATGAGGTCAAACTGGTCCTGACTTGAAGATGTTTGCTGTCTTGCCAGGGAAACAAGACTTATTTGTGACAAAAGCAAAGTGTGACACTCTCTTAAGAGGTAATAAACTTCATGATATTTTTAGATTGGAAGGCATTATTTCTAGATGAAGATGCAACCAGGAAAGACTTCCAAGGGGAAGTGATGGAGGACGGACAAGCATCCCAGTAAATGCGGCTGATTCTGGGCACAGCACGTTCATGCCTTCCTCCAGCCAGCACATGCTGAGCACCGACTACATTTCCACACTGCCAGATGTCAAAGGAGATACAAAGATGTCTCTTCTACGGGCCCCCACCCTCTGATGGTGTGCTCCTTCTTATATTTAGGTGAAGGTACCATTATCCCTTTCAGTCTGGCCAGCAAGCTTCAAAAAAGAGCACAGCAGAGATGTCACAAGCTAGAATCTCTGGCACTAAAGACAGAGATGTAAGAGGAATTAGGGAGTAAATGGAGGAGGAGGAAAGCAGGCTAAGGAAATAAACCCATCGAGAACTCAAGGTTGAATACACATTCTTGTTACATCACAAATGGGAGGAAAGGTCTCCCTCAAGACGGTGTATTGAATTCATTACTTAGATTAAAAAAAAAAAAGCATAAATATCAACCTCCTAGAACTTGCAGAGCTATGGTTTTATGTCTCCTCCAAAACTGGGAGGCCCTGTTTAATGCTCCATTGTAGTTTGACAACCTGTTACCTAGATCAATGCTGCTGAACTCTACAGCACACCCTTGTAAGCCACACCTGCCCTGCCAGCCCTGAGCCCCCATCTAAACTACCTGAGCATGTTCTCTCTGCAGAATCCTTTAATCCATAATTGTGTGGCAAATAGCTGTTACCCTGCCAGTCTCATAAACAGCTGCCTGGGAAACCTCCTTCTATAACTCATACCAAGAACTAATAGAACTTTAGTGAACTGAAATTCTATTAAGTCTGTGGCTGTCATGGCTGAAAGAAACTTAAGGAGAGGAAGAAAGGATAAGTTAATGCTTCTGTAACATCTTTTAAGCCTCTCTTCACAAGTCTGAGCTGAATCTCCCCTCCCGGTGGTGCGAGGGAGGAACAGACATGCAGCTGACCTCCTCGGGAGAGGGAGAAAGGTTCTGGGTTATGGAAAAAGAAAATGAAACAACACGGAACACTTCAGTATCTGTCCAGTGTGGCTCTGAACACCCTAGACAGGTGAACTGAGCAGTAAACGAGGTGGGAGTGCTACTGTTACCTCATTTTATGGAAGAGGCACTGGGGTTTAGGAAGGCTAAGTAACTTACTCATGTCACACTGTTCTTAATGTAAGTGCTGGAGCTGTGGTTCAGCAGTGCTCTTCCTGGGCCCTTGGGAAGATAGATCACACCCGTTCTCCAACCCTGCACCTCACCTTTGCTCAGGGGTTAAGAGTCAGACATACCTTAGCCCCAATCCTGGGTCTGCCTTATTAACTGTATGAACTTGAGCAGGTTATTTAACTTCTCTGAACCTCAGTTTCCTCCTCTGTGAAACGGGACTAATACCTATGTCATAGGACTGGTGTGAGAATTACATGCAATTAAGTGCGCATAACAGAGCCTGGCAACTGGTAAGCTGTCAATGCAGGGAAATATTAGTGGCAGTGGTTAGTGGTGGTGGTTACGTCCAGGAACCACAGAATTTCAAGTCTTAGAGACCTTCTGATCCAACCTGGAATGAATGAAAACATAATACATGAGCAGATCCAGCTGTACTATAACATACTTTCTGGCATGTTGCAGGCTATAAGCAGAGAACCATAAAAATCTAGAGTACTTTGTAAACTGTGTCTAGAACCAAAGATATTTTTGGCACAGCAGTTCTCTGTCACAATAATTAGGTGACTTTGGATAAGTAACTTAGGCTTCTTTAGCCTTTATTTTATTCTCTATCAAATGTGGATGATAATAGCCAGTCTGCAGTGCCATGAGGATGTCAAACTTTGTACATTATTTAACATAGTACCTACATTTCTTTATAAAGTCACCACTAAATCCCACTTAAGTGTGTACTTTAAAAAAAGAAGTGCATAGCAAACACTTTCTGACCTCCAAAACATGTTCAAAAGTTTCTCTCCCTCCCAAGGCTAGGGCCTTTGGTATCAGTCACATGAATGTGGTCACTGCATCCAATATCTCACACTGGTAGTCAACGTTGCATCCTGCCCCCAAAGTCTTGCTTATCCTACAGTCTTCTGTGTCATTTCGGAGACAACGGCACCCCACTCCAGTACTCTTGACTGGAAAATCCCATGGATGGAGGAGCCTGGTAGGCTGCAGTCCATGGGGTCGCTAAGAGTCGGACACGACTGAGTGACTTCACTTTCACTTTTCACTTTCATGCATTGGAGAAGGAGACGGCAACCCACTCCAGTGTTCTTGCCTGGAGAATCCCAGGGACGGGGGAGCCTGGTGGCTGCCGTCTATGGGGTCACACAGTGTCGGACACGACTGAAGTGACTTAGCATATCATAGCATTTGTGTCATTTTAATTTGTTTTTATTTATATCACTTGCCAACACTTAAAAGCAGAGTCTTCATTTATGGCTCCAGATGCCCATAGGGCAAGAATCTACCTAAGCCTGATCTCTTTAATTGAAGTCAGCTTGTCCTATTTTATTTGGCTGAGCTGTTTTCACTCTTTCATTGCATAATCACCCACACCTATAGGCATTTAAATTTGTAACCCCATTGGATTCAATTAAAATTTTCTATGTTACTACAGATCTTCCTAATTTACTTAAAAAGGAGGAGGTAGGGGCTGTTCATTCAAGTCTTCGAGTGACCCCAGTACTCTTGGTCCACCATCCATCTAATGTAAACAGATCTCTTTATGGGGACCACGGAGGCAAGGGAGGCACCTGGATGCTGCACTGGCCCCTTCCTGGGCTGGTCGTGCTCTGAGAGAGGAGAGGTTTGCTCTTGGAAGCTTTCTGCTGTTAGACTGTGAAGAGGTCTTTCTTACGGGATTCAGAGAGGAGGCCGTGCCGACTTGCATAGAATCAACAGCTTTAATGAATAATATTAAGGTGGCAGTGTCATCATTAATTCATGAAACAAGGATGTAATTAAAGACTGAAGGAACAGGGTGTGGGAGTGGGTTAGTCCTGTGCCTCCCTCCCACCTCCTACCCATCCCCCTCCCCCCAACTTTTGTTTCCTGACACAATCCTGAAAGACTATCCGATGACTGAGCCTCTGAGGCGCCCACACACACTCTTTCTCCTGGGATTATGCTGAAACAGCCTGAGGAGTCCACAAAGTTTAATTGTCAGCCTGATCTTAAAGCATGATCAAAAATTTGAAAGAAGGCAAACAGCTTTAACCACACTGTACAGAAGAATAGAGAGATCACAGATTGGGAAGTACAGAAAGTGGATTAACACTGCACAGCCAACGATATGTGTGTATCTGGACAGACCCTACCTCTTTAGGGATGGAAGCAGCAGTGAAAACTGTTACTTATCTCTTCAACAAACACATATCATGAGTTTGTTGTGATTACTGTAGACTCTTTGAAAATATAAATCATTCTTAACATATGGCCCAGGTCTACTAGTGAAGGAAACATGACAAATCCATGTGAAATGTTAAGTAACAGATTCCTTCATTTGCAAACAGGCAAAGTAGGGCCATTTGCAGACAGACAAGTTCCCCTGTGTTGGCTGGGTGGCTCTGAGCAATCCTATTCCTTTCTCTAAACCTGCTTCCTCTTTTCTGGAGAAGATAAAAATTAATCCCTGCCTCTTAGCATTGTTAGATCATGATAGCAACATTATCAGGAATTACTTTATAAATAACAGTGTCCTGATCCAATTTTTCCAGTAGTCATGTATGGATGTGAGAGCTGGACTGTAAAGAAAGCTGAGCGCTGAAAAATTGATGCTTTTGAACTGTGGTGTTGGAGAAGACTCTTGAGAGTCCCTTGGACTACAAGGAGATCCAATCAGTCCATCCTAAAAGAAATTAGTACCAAATATTCATTGGAAGGACTGATGCTGAAGCTGAAACTCCAATACTCTGGCCACCTGATGCCAAGAACTGACTCATCGGAAAAGACCCTGATGCTGGGAAAGACTGAGGGCGGGAGGAGAAGGGGACGATAGAGGATGAGATGGTTGGATGGCATCACTAACTCAATGGACATGCGTTTGAGTAAACTCAGGGAGTTGGTGATGGACAGGGAAGGCTGGCATGCTGCAGTCCATGCAGCTGCACAGAGCTGGACACGACTGAGTGACTGAACTGAACTGAATCCAATATAGCTTATTCTTATTATTAGTGATACCAAATATGGACCAAAACAACCTGCTTAACACATGAGCATGTAAGATTAAGCAAGAAAGTGTATTCTAAAAGTGATTACTAATCACATCCTATTAAAAAAGATGTCACAAGAAAACAAGCAGAAGGAAAGACACCGAAATGAAGAGCCCTGAGTTCCAAAGAGGGAGGCTGGCCGGTGTCAGAAGAAAAACCAGGGCTGCAGGGTTGGTCCCTGGGGTTTGGGGCCAGTGTTCTACCAGCCAACTCTGAGACCTTGAGCAACTGGCTGAGTCCCTCTGTGCCTCTGATTTCTCATCTGTAAAATTAGGTTATTTGGATTTAATTATCTGCACAGCTCCTCCCAGCTTGACAGGCTGTGATCTATGGTCTATGAGGGGCTAGGCCTTGAAAGCTGAATCAGATTTTAGTAGAGGAGTGGGAGCTCATGAATAAAGACTCAGGGACAGAGACAGGAATATACAAGAGAAAGAGAGTTAAAAAAAAAAAAAGCTGATATTTATTGACTGCCTACTCTGTTGCTGTTGTTCAGTCACTAAGTTGGGTCCGACCCTTTGCAATCCCAAGGACTGCAGCATGCCAGGCTTTCCTGTCCTTCACTATTTCCTGGAGTTTGCTCAAACTCATGTCCATTGAATCGGTGATGTCATCCAACCATCTCATCCTCTGTTGCCCCCTTCTCCCCCTCCCTCAGTCTTTCCCAGCATCAGGGTCTTTTCCAATGAGTTGGCTCTTTGAATCAGGTGGCCAAAGTATTGGAACTTCAGCTTCAGCACCAGTCCTTCCAATGAAAATTTAGGGCTGATTTCCTTTAGGATTGACTGGTTTGATCTAGCAGTCCAAGGGATTCTCAAGCATCATTTGTGCATTTATGCTAAGTTGCTTTAGTCATGTCCAACTCTGTGCAACCCTATGGACTGTAGCCTAACAGGCTGCTCTGTTTATGGGATTCTCCAAGCAAGAATACTGGAGTGGGTTGCCATGCCCTCCTTCAAGGGATCTTCCTTACCCAGGATCGAACCCACATCTCTTAAGTCTCCTACACTGGCAGGTGGGTTCTTTACCACTAGCACCACCTGAGAAGTCCCCAAGAGTCTTCTCCAAGTGCCACAATTCAAAAACATCCATTCTTTGGTGCTCAGCCTTCTCTATGATCTAATTCTCATATCCATACATGACTACTGGAAAAACTATAGCCTTGACTGTACAGACCCTTGTCAGCAAAGTAATGTCTCTGTTTTTTAATATGCTGTCTAGATTAGTCATAGCTTTTCTTCCAAGAAACAAGTGTCTTAATTTTATGGCTGCAGTCACCATCTACAGTGATTCTGGAGTCTAAGAAAGTAAAGTCTGTCACTGTTTCCATTTTTTCCCATTCTATTTGCCATGAAGTGATGGGACTGGATGCCATGACCGTAGTTTTTTGAATCTTGAGTTTTAAGCCAGTTTTTTAACTCCCCTCTTTCACCCTCATCAAGAGGCTCTTTAGTTCCTCCTCACTTTTTACCATTAGGGTGGTATCATCTGCATATCTGAGGTTTCTGATATTTCTCCTGGAAATCTTGATTCCGGCTTGTGATTCATCCAGCCCAGCATTTTGTATAATGTACTCTGCATATAAGTTAAATAAGCAGGATGACAACATACAGCCTTGACATACCCCCTTCCCAATTTTGAATCAGTCTGCTGTTCCATGGCTGGTTCTAACCTGTTGCTTCTGGTCTTGCATAGAGGTTTCTCAGGAGGCAGGTAAGGTGGTCTGGTATTTCCACCTCTTTAAGAATTTTCCACAGTTTATTATGATCCACGCAGTCAAAGGCTTTAGTGTAGTCAATGAAGCAGAAGCAGATGTTTTTCTGGAATTCTTTTGCTTTTTCTATGATCCAGTGGATGTTGGCAATTTGATCTCTGGTTCCTCTGTCTTTTCTGAATCCATCTTGCACATTTGGAAGTTCTCAGTTCATGAACTGCTGACACTTACCTTGAAGGATTTTGAGCATTACCTTGCTTGCATGTGAAATGAACACAATTTTATGGCAGTTTGAACATTCTTTGGCATTGCCTTTCTTTGGGATTGGAAGGAAAATGGAATTTTTTCAGTCCTGTGGCCACTGCTGAGTTTTCCAAATTTGCTGGCATATTGAGTGACGCACTTTAACAGCATCATCTTTTAGGAGTTGAAATAGCTCAGCTGGAATTCCATCACCTCCACTAGCTTTGTTCATAGTGATGCTTCCTAAGGCCCACTTGACTTCACTCCAGGATGTCTGACTCTATGTGAGTGACCACACCATTGTGGTTATCTGGGTCATTAAGACCTTTTTTGTACAGTTCTGTGTATTCTTGCCACCGTTTCTTAATCTCTTGTCCTTCTATTAGGTCGTTGCTGTTTCTGTCCTTTATTATGCCCATCTTTATATGAAAAGTTCCCTTGGTATCTCCAGTTTTCTTGAAGAGGTCTCTCATCTTTACCATCCTTTGTTTGCATCATTTTAAGTGCTTTCTGTGTATTAACTCATTGAATCCTCATAAGAACCTTATAAAGTGGAAAAATTATCCTCCCTCTTTTATAGGGAGCAAGATGGAGCCACAGGGAGGTAAGCAGTAATTTTCCCAAGGTCACAAAGCCTGGCAGAGTAAGGCCTAGGATTTGAGGCAGGATAAGACACTATTTGAATGCAGAATTTCAAAGAATAGCAAGGAGAAATAAGAAAGTTTTCCTCAGCAATCAATGCAAAGATATAGAGGAAAACAATAGAATGGGAAAGACTAGAGATTGCTTCAAGAAAATTGGAGATACCAAGGGAAAATTTCATGAGAAGATGAGCACAATAAAGGACAGAAATGGTATGGACCTAACAGAAGCAGAAGATATTAAGAAGAGGTGGCAAGAATACACAGAAGAACTATACAAAAACGATCTTCATGACCCAGATAATCACAATGGTGTGATCACGCACCTAGAGCCAGATATCTTGGAATGTGAAGTCAAGTTGGCCTTAGGAAGCATCACTCCGAACAAAGCTAGTGGAGGTGATGGAATTCCAGTTGAGCTATTTCAAATCCTAAACAATGATGCTGTTCAAGTGTTGCACTCAATATGCCAGCAAATTTGGAAAACTCAGCAGTAGCCACAGGACTGGAAAAAATCAGTTTTCATTCCAATCCCAAAGAAGGGCAATGCCAAAGAATGTTCAAACTATTGCACAATTGCACTCATCTCACACACTAGCAAAGTAATGCTCAAAATTCTCCAAGCCAGGCTTCAACAGTATGTGAATCACGAACTTACAGATATTCAAGCTGGATTTAGAAAAAGCAGAGGAACCAGAGATCAAATTGCCAACATCCGTTGGATCATATAAAAAGCAAGAGAATTACAGAAAAACATCTATTTCTGGTTTATTGATTAAGCCAAAGCCTTTGACTGTGTAGATCACAACAAACTGCAGAAAATACTTCAAGAGATGGGAATACCATACCTCCTGACCTGCCTCCTGAGAAATCTGTATGCAGGTCAAGAAGCAACAGTCAGAACTGGACATGCAACAACAGACTGTTTCCAAATTGGGAAAGGAGTACATCAAGGCTGTATACTGTCTCCCTGCTTATTTATCTTATATGCAGAACACATCATGCAAAATGCCAGGCTGGATAAAACACAAGCTGAAATCAAGATTGCCAGGAGAAATACCAATAACCTCAGATACACAGATGACACCACCCTTATGGCAGAAAGCGAAGAGGAACTGAAGAGCCTCTTGATGAAAGTGAATGAGAAGAGTGAAAAAGTTGTCTTAAAACTCAACATTCAGAAAACTAAGATCATGGCATCCGGTCCCATCACTTCAAGGCAAATAGATGGGGAAACAAAAATGAAAACAGTGACAGACTTTATTTTCTTGTGCTCCCAAATCACTGCAGATGGTGACTGCAGCCATGAAATTAAAAGACACTTTCTCCTTGGAAGAAAAGCTATGACCAACCTAGACAGCATATTAAAAAGCAGAGACATTACTTTGCAGACAAAGGTCCATCTAGTCAGAGCTATGGTTTTTCCAGTAGTCATGTATGGATGTGAGAGTTGGACTATAAAAAAAGCTGTCAAAGAATTGATGCTTTTGAACTGTGGTGTTGGAGAAGACTCTTGTGAGTCCCTTGGACTGCAATCCAAGGGATTCTATCTTAAAGGAAATCATTCCTGAATATTCACTGGAAGGACTGATGCTGAAGCTGAAGCTCCATACTTTGGCCACCTGATGTGAAGAACTGACTCATTGGAAAAGACCCTGATGCTGGGAAAGATTGAAGGCAGGAGGAGAATGGGATAACAGAGGATGAGGTGGTGGTTGGATGGCATCATCGACTCGATGGACATGAGTTTTAGCAAGCTCTAGGAGTTGGTGATGGACAGGGAAGCCTGGTGTGCTGCAGTCCATGGGGTCGCAAAGAGTCGGACACGACTGAACGACTGAACTGAACTGAACTGATGACCCCAGAGCCTACACACTCAGCAACAAGCCACTAGAATAAATCATAGGTCACACAGCATGAATCTGGTGAGGGGACGAGCTGTGAGATGAATACTCAATGTGACTGCAAGATGGTATCTTTTCTAGGGATCTTTTCTGCTCCTCTTAGTAACAAGGCCAGATCATGTATTCTGCCACTACTCTGTCCAGCCAACCACTCTGTCTCTGCAGAGTGAACTATGAGGCCAGAAAAAGTAAAGCCTTTTAAGTGGAGAGTCAGAATAAAAAGAGTGTTTTGATGTTATCTGCCCAAACTCAGTTCACCTACTGTGGAAGCCTAGCTTGAAGACTTTGAGCATCATCTCGCTAGCATGTGAAAAGAGCACAATTGTACTGTAGTTTGAACATTCTTTAACATTACCTTTCTTTGGGATTGGAATGAAAACTGACCTTGTTTTACTGACTTGAACACAGAGGCCCAGGGAACTTAAATGTCTTTCTTAGGATTTCACTCGTTCATTCATACTAAGCATCTAATAAGTGTCTTGTATTGTACAAGGTCATGAAGGTATAGGGCTGAGCTAAACACAGATTAAACAAGAAGCAAGGCTTCTAATGGGGAAATGGCGGGGATGTTGGGAACTTGGAGCTAACGAACTTAACTCAAGCCAGGGGACACCTTCTACAGGGAGTTAAATTTAAGCTGAGCTCTTAAGAGTGAGTTATTTAATTATAGATAGAAAGCGAGGAATGAAGCTAGAAACGAGGTGCCCATGGACAGTTCTCCTCAGGCTTTGTGTTAGAAAGATAAGGACTTGTTTCTTCCCAACATCTAGTATTTCTCTGCAGAGAACGAAAGTGCATACAGGCACCCGCGTGGCACACCAAACTCCACTGTGCAAGAAGCAGAAGTAAGATTTATTATTCCTCTTATTATCTCCTATTACTGTTTGCTTCCATTTGTCCAGGGCTTTGAATTTGTAGAACAGATAGGAGTTCGGATGTGACCTGGATTATACAAACACCTGCATGGATGTCACCACTCTTTTGTCTCTTCAAGAAAAATTACTGCAAGTGTGTGTATTTGAACCCACTTGGCCATTATACCATTTGAGCTTTCCCCTTTTCCATGGCCTATTTTTAGATTCCTTCTCCTGTTTTCTGAGCCCTATTAGAATAAGGTTTTCATTTTAATCACGCACTCTGGGCAGGCCAAATTTAGGCATAATGAAAACAAAAAGTGTTATGCAAAATGAGGCGTTAGAGAAAGCCCAGCCTGGTACGTGCACTGCATCCCCAACGTGTGCTGGCCAGAACAGTGCACAGGCTTTCCAGCCTGGGACCTGCTGTTCTCCCCCAAAGCAAGGCAGCCCATTAATGCTCTGCTCCAAGAATATTCTGTTGCATAAGAAATGCAGCTCTGAGCCACTCTGTTCCTAACCCCTTCAGCAGCTCCAGAGCAGATAAAGGGTTTAATAATGCCTGGCCCAGCATAGGGCAGCCCTCATCTTAGGGACCCTGTGCCACAGCTTCTAACGAAAGAAATAAGTCTATTCTTGTCCCAGGCTGCAGATTTATCCCTAAGGAATTGGTTCTATATCCTAGCTGCACATGACAGTCACCTGGAGTGCTTCTAAAAATATTGTTTCCCCAGGAAGACACCCCAGACTAAGTGAATCAGAATCTCTACAGGTGGAACATTGGCAGAATTGTTTTCATTTCTGTTTTCTTTAATATCTCCCTCCTCCACTCCACCCCTGTGATTCTGAAGTCCAGATTTGGTGAAGAACCTTTATCCCAAAGGAACTGAGAAAGGGAAGGGACATCTTGTCACTCAAAATGTTCCCACCCTCTCTAGCCCCTATCAGCATTGCCTGGGAATCTGTTAAAAACGCAGAATCTCAGCTTCCAGCTGACTTACTGCATCAGAATCTGCATTTTAACAGATTTCCCAAGACTCTAAGAGATGCATACTCACATTACAAATCCAGAAACATTACCTTCTTCCCTTGTTCTTGTTGTTTTCATTCAAGGCTATATGTAAAACCACTAGGACTTTTATGTAAGAGCCCAGATTCAGCAACCAAATGCTGTTGGGCTCAAAACCATTCTGCTGCTTACTTGACTTTGGATATATTATATGCCCTCTTTTTGTTTCAGTTTCCTCGTCTGTAAATGAATTACAGCATTTATTTCAGAGAATTACTGAGTGAAGAAAATTAGTTAACACTTTAAAACAGTGCCTGGTTCATTTTAAGTGTTCTCTTGGAGAAGGCACTGGCACCCCACTCCAGTACTCTTGCCTGGAAAATCCCATGGGTGGAGGAGCCTGGTGGGCTGCAGTCCATGGGGTTGCTAAGAGTTGGACACAACTGAGTGACTTCACTTTCATGCATTGGAGAAGGAAATGGAAACCCACTCCAGTGTTCTTGCCTGGAGAATCCCAGGAAGTGAGGAGCCTAGTGGGCTGCCATCTATGGGGTCTCACAGAGTCGGACACCAACTGAAGCAACTTAGCAGCAGCAGCAGCACATTATCAGTTATTACCATGACAGGGATGACTGGGTGAAGTCCTAGACTCCCACCCCCTCTGATGTTTTCACATCCCCCTATTGTATACAGAAAAATTCACTGCCATGCCACATTGGTGTTACCACTTGATTGGCAGCACTTATGTCAAGGTGTTAGGAAAGGGTTAAACAAGTCAGTGCAGCATGAGGATGTATGTACCTTTGTTCTTTTTTAATAATTATTATCATTTTTATTATAGTATAGCTGATTTACAACACTATACCTTTGTTCTCTTTTGCTAAAAGAACATTCACTCTGAGAGGTAGAGTCTCCACAGTCAGCCGGGCACAGAAAGATGTTACCAGAAGTGACGGCTTGCTCTACATCATCCACATCCCTGGTCCATGATGTTAACTCAGTGGGCCACAACGCAATGTGTCTTTCTTGGGGTTGGTGAAGAACAAAAAATTTCTTACTACAGAGAAGGAACAGAAAATTCCAATGCCCACATTCACTTGGCATGAAGATAGAAAACATCTGCCCCTAAGATTGAGATGCCTTGAGTAACAGGCTGTTCACAAGTTCTGTAACACTCCTCTTTTCAAGAGATGGAGTTTAGTTCCTCTCTCCTTGAAAGTGAGCAGGAATTAGCAACTCACTTCTTTTCCTTTTTCTTTTTTAGCAACTCATTTTGAATGAATAGAATGTGGTGGAAGTGATAGCATATGACTCTACCACATCATGAGCTCAGTCAAGTAGCCCTACTCAGAGGTATGCATATGGAGTGACTGAAGCCAAAAATGAGCCATCGTGGAAGCAGATCCCCCAGCCCCAGTCAAACTTATGGATAACTGTAGCCTTGACCAACAACCTCAGGAGAGACCCTGAGCCTGAACCATCCAGCTAAGCCACTGCTGGACAACTGACCCACAAAAAAAAACTGTGATATAATAAACATATCACATGTGGCACCAGGTAGAGACCATCTTATGTTTTTCTACCCAGTGGTGCCAGATCATGAGAGTAATGGAAGGTACTCACCCTGGCCCCACCTTCTGCCCTCTCCCACCCTATTTGGTTTTCATTTTCTCTGTTACTGCACCCTTCTCCTTAAGAATCTACCTCTTGGGAAGACTGGGAGGACTAGCAGTAATCTGGATAAATTTATCTTGCATGGGAGATAAAAGTAAAGAAACTCTGAACTTAGGACCCTGGGGCTTCTCACTAAGAAATTCTGATCCCTGAATTTCCTCAGTCCTCTTTCCTTGAAAGAGCCAAGACTAGCCCCTACAAATGAGAATGAAAAGGAAGTAATCATCACCCCCAGTCTTGGCCACCCAATCCTGATCAAGTACATCTGGAAGAGTCTTGGGGAGTTGTTACTCCAGACCACTCAGGTCTTGACATCATCCCAGCACTAATGGGAAGATCTCTGGAATGCATCTTACAAACTGAACTGTCCTGATCTCCCTCTGTTGTTACCAGTCCTCAGACCTTGGGGAGCAGAGGGAAACTCAGTCTCCTGTTGTCAGCCAGATTAAGTTCTAGCAAAGGAAAATCAATCTTGTCTGAACTGCCCCTGCCCCAAAGATGAGCACAGGCAGGGAATGTGAGGGCTAATGGGTCACTCCAAAGTGACTATCCTCCATGTTCTCCTGACATTCCTCATGGTCTATTAGTAAGCAAAAGAATCTCAGAAAGCTTCTCAGTCCCTATTTGCTAAGCTTATAAACCTTAAATTGTGTCTTCTTTACACTGTCCTTTTCCCTAAGGAGCCCAAAGGCTCTTATGCACATTTTCATAGTAATCCAGTAAAGTCACCTCCCAGACCCTGGATGCCTCCTGATTCAGTCAAGGGAGGAATCAAAGCACAGGAAGGTGAGTGGTTACAAGGCTCCCCACTGCCCAAGAAGTAGATTCGAATTCCATCTGAATTCTGAGTTCTGAATTCTGAAACCCACCAGAATTTTGAACCACTACCCAGAATCTGTTGGCAGTATACAGGACCTGCCAAGGGTACTACAGTGCCATAGCAGTTAGGCAAAGGGAAGACAAAGGCAGAACCAGCTCTCAGCTAGGGGAGGGCAGAGGAAATGAGAAACCGACATAGCTGAATCTGAACTATATTGGCTAGGGGTACCATCCTGGCCTAATGAGTAGCTAAAAGTCATGTGCTGTTGGCTCAAGAACTGGCTCATTTCTTCTTGACTGGTGTCCAGCTGTTCTCTAGGACTAGGCAATTTGTGAAAACTGGCCTGGAGGAAGTCCCTTTACCTTTCTGATCCTCAGCAATGTTCCTCACTCATAAAATGACAAAGAAATTCCTCCCAGCTCTAAAGTTCTAAGAGTTGACAAATATGAAAATTTGAGAGATATATCAAGGGATATAGGATTATCAGAACAGGTAGCAGAAGACCTTGATTCTAGTCTTGGCCCATTAGCTGTTGTCTGATGTTGAGTGAATCATCTGACTTGGTTTCCTTACCTATATAATGAGATGGTTAGCTATATTCTCCCTGAGGTTCCTTCCAGTTTGGCATCTATCTCCAAATTCAATGACTGTATGTGGAAGGAGCTACAGTAGAGAAAGTTTTCTCCAGACATTGACTCTTCTTTGTTTCATCTCTTCATCTGTCCATCCATTAATTCATCACATACGTACTGAGTGACTATCATATGGCCACGTTCTCTACTAGTCACTGGTAACAACAATGAGAAAGATGGGCATGGTTCAGTCCATGTGCTAATTACATTTGAGAAGGAGAAGCACAGAACTAAATATCACAATGAGCTTGTGAAGAGCCAGAGGAATAAGGGACCTTGGTACTTCAAGGAATGTGAAGCAATAGGATTGTACAATGAAGTGCAAGGCAGGGAATGGTGGCAGTTGAAGCTAAAGAGCTGGCAGGAGCCAGATCTGAAGGACCATATACTCCAGCTTAAAGATCATTTTTGTGTAAAAGAATTCTAGTAGAGATCACTGGGTGATTTTAATCATGATTATAATGGAAATAGGTTTTTATCTTGAAAAGATAATTTTATGTTTAAATTTTTTAAGATCACTATTGTGTACCAGGATTGACTAGATGAAAATGAGGCCAATGAATGGTTCAGGCAGGAGATGATTTGAACTTGGACTAGGAAGGAGATGAAGAAACATGGAAGCATCTGACAAATAGTTACAAGCTAGAAATCAAAACAACAAAAAAAGCAGTTAGATGTGGAGGTGGTGGAGCTTGAAAGACAGTGATTAAAAGGAAGATGTTCGGGAGGCTGAGAAATCATTTCTAAGGATGCCTGGTGATCCATAGCTTGCTTTTGTGACTCAGTGAATGCTAAATCAAACAAAATAGGTTTTCTTCACACAGCTGCCCTCCCTGAGTCCCTTTCAGGTGACAGATACCACCTGTGACTGGCCCACCCTGTGCTGCCTTATCACATCCTCCCCAGAAGCTCTGTCATGGCCCTATAATTTTGTAGGAAGGACAAACACACCACAGTCTATAGTTCTATAGGAAGGACAAACACACCACAGTTCTACCATCTACATGAAGCCTGCTTCTCCATCTAGGGCAGTAGAAATTCAACTATAAACCTCCAAACTCTTGAAGGAAAAGGAAGACAGAGTGGTTGGGATTTTATAAGA
This sequence comes from Bos mutus, assembly GCF_027580195.1. Taxonomy (NCBI): domain Eukaryota; kingdom Metazoa; phylum Chordata; class Mammalia; order Artiodactyla; family Bovidae; genus Bos; species Bos mutus. Next base: position 36,720,920 of record NC_091627.1, read on the forward strand.
TCTTTTTTGGGTGTGAAAAAAATCAACCAAAAACAGAAACATCTCTAGTTTGTGACATTTGGGGCTTGATTTATCATGGGCTTCAATATATCACCATAACAAATTCTACAATAATAATCATCAAAACATTTTGAGTTACTACAGACCATCTCTCCAGCTGATAAAAAAGGCAATCTTAGGTCTTTACCAGGCTCGCTCTCTCTTTCTCTCTCTCTCTTTCTCTGTCTCTTTATGTGTCAGGGTTTAACATTCATATACTCAGTCAGTCTTATACAAGCCTCATGCAATATTAAAATGTTTACGCAACCCTTTCTGTGCTTGAAGCAGCAGCAAATGTTCCTGGTGTGCAAGGAATGAGGAGAATAATGTTCTCACACTCTTGGGAGAAAACTCAACACCAGAGCAATGCCTGCCTTGTCCTCCATGATTAATCAGTGCAATAAGTCAGATCTCATTCTCCCCGGCTACCTGCCACCTCTTGGGGACCCCAAGTGTTGACTGAACACTGAGGAGAGGGCATTGACTGGTTACTTAGCTGTAAGAAACAGAGAACTGGACTGCCACTCATTAAAAGAATGCTTTTAACTAAATTCACAGCTTCAAGTCTACAGGCACATGCTATGCTGATATTAATCAGATGTCAAACTTTAAACCATCTAAGGGGTCATGTTAATGGTGTGACATTTCAGAAAGGTTTGCCTTCAGCTGGTATTTTCTTACAGAGATTGATTTCCAAATAAATGAACTCAAATCCAAGTGCTGAAGACTAACAGAGAAATTGGTCTCAATCCAGTATCTTTCAACCAATGAGCATGAGATATGTGATGGGGGAAATACTGCTAGAAGGAAAACAGGGCCTTAGAGATGTCAGGTAACAGTCTCAGAACAGCATACAGTTCAGAAGCAGCTTTTATTTTATAGTTTTTGTCCAGCACAGGAAAATTAAAATATCAAAGCTGAAAACGTAGGCTTCTAAGATTATTTTATATGTAAGGAGTCAAGATCCAGAGATGCTAAGGAATTTGTTCAAAATCCCTAATTTGTGATTCACTGTCTAAAGCAAAACACACTGACCTTCTAAGAAGGAGCAAGCCAAACATTTCCAATAGAAAACACACTTTCTCTACAGAGTTCGCTGCAATGATGTGATGTTCTGTAATGTATAGGTCTTCTCTGCCTATGAACTGCTATCAAATGATGAGTGCTTTGCAGAATTTATATACTAGAGATGCTTTTAGTTATTATTTTCGGTCTAATTTGTTTAGTGAACTCTCTTGGCTGAGGGCAGGGTCAGGGACTTAATTGCCAGCCTCAAATTCCATCTGAGATGACTCAATGTCCCTTCTAAGAAGCTAGCTCCACAGCCTGAGAAACCTTCCCACCACTGGCTTTGCAAAGAGCCCTGGGAGGAAGGGTGTATGTGGCTAAACTAACCCGCTCTACCCTTAGTGCCTATTGGAGCTGAGCTTGTAAATTCTGGTGTTCCTCGCAAGACCAGAGAGCTAGGTAAGAAGCAGACCAGATGTCTGCTTATAAGATCAGAGAGCAAGAACATCCCTTACCCTCAGTCTTACTGCATAGAGCCTGAGAACATTAACCAAGCAAGGCTGTACATGCCTGAGGCTTGTCACAGTTGTTCTGGGTACAGTTTATTTAAAATCAGATTACAGATTTACACTCCTATTAAGAAGGTGAGTCCACTACTAAGATCATTTTCACCTACAGAAGGAAATATATTATTCATTAGATTAATTCTCAGTGAATAGTGCATCCATCCTACTACTACTGAGTTCTCATGTTAGGAAAATCCCTGGGTACCAATGCAAAGCTTATCTAGATTATCTGAAGTCTGTTGCTGCAAGCTACGAGTGTATATACTTACTCCTCAGCCTGGTATGGCCCTGATCTGTGAGGCTCTTTCCTGTTCCTTGATTTCATCTCTCTTCTCTGTAGCTACAAGTCTCAGAAAATACTCTGGGCTGATGGGAGCATGGAAGCTGTCGGCCTCTGGGTGAAGATTTGAGATTTCCATTAAGTTGATGCCATAATTTGCTGTCTCTCCCAAGGCTCTGCTTTCCAATCTGGGCATCCTTCATCACTTCCTTGGCAAACTGAAGTGGCATGGAGCCACTGGCTGCTGAGAAGTTTAACACTGACTTGGCTCCGATTTGCTGCGACAGAGTGTTTGTGTAGCCTATCACCCCCTCTATTCAATGTGTAGTGGATGTTTTAGTGGGGCTCTTGGCTGTAAATACCTTCAGGAAACCTTTTTTTCTGTCATTTCTTTCAACTCTGTGAACAAATACACACTTTGTCCTTCACAAAGACACTGACAGCAACAACTTCTCTCTTCTTTCAACTGAATTAATAACTGCAGGGGGTGGGGGTAAATTCATAGTCTTCAAACAGTAGGGTTGCTGCTAACGCAGTCTAAGAGAAAAATCACTAGCCAATTCCCAGGATGTGGCATAAGCTAATATGCCCCATTGACAGCCATTACTTTCCAACCCTAGAACCAGGTCTGGGGCTTTCAACAGGAGTCCTACTGGACTTCTTCAAACAAGGTCTTCTCCAGTCCCAAGCCCAGGGACTGAGACCCTGGCTATTCAAGGTGATCCAGTAACTGACAGCATCAACATCACCTGGAAGCTTGTTATAAATGCAGAGTCCCAGGCCTCAACACTGACTTCCTGAATCAGAATCTGCATTTTAACAAGATCCCCAGAGATCAGTTTGATATACTAAACTTTGAGAAGCATGCTTTAGATCTCCTCTCCTCTGTGCCCTTAAGGATGAAAACTCCACTATAAGTTTAACCCTAGTTCCTAATCAGCTCCTCTTCTGTTTTGACCATGTGCACTGTGTCCCAACACTGTTGACCTAAGTCGGTTTACATTTTTGACTTCTCATCCCACACTCACTCCTACAGCTTTTGCAGCACAAGTCTACCAAACACAATGCCTTCCCAAAGTTCAAGACCTAATGGTTAACATTGGTTTTTGATAAAAATCATTTGACCTGTCTACGTTGTGGCTTCCCCAGATGCTAAATGGCCCTATATATATGTGTCACTTTCTACGGGATACACATGCCAGGAGGACAAATGGGGTCATTCATATTTAATAGTGCTCATTATCATATAGCAAATCCAAGATAGTTTCTGTGAGCATCTGTCTGGGTTAATGGCCACTATCTCCTGAAAAAGCTAACCATTTTCATTGCATGCTTAAGTCTGAGACTGCTGGAAAAGTTGTGGTTTTCAACTGGGTAATGGCTTCTCAACTGGGTAATGTTTTATCATTCAGATATCTCAATGTACTTAACAGGCTATTTTAAGAACCTCTAGCAACAGGAAAGGAACCTTGAGTAAGGGTGAATCTTCACTATTATACTGAGAGGTGAGGTCTTTTGTCTGCCTTGTCATCTCTGTGGAAATAGACAAGCAAGGGACTGTTATGTAAGACACCTTGCTCAACATCATGAAAAGACTGGGTTGGAATTCTGGATGCTCGCAAGTCAATTTCATAGGACTCTGGACAAATGACAGCAAGGGAGAGGGCAAAGCAAGATAATGGGGCACTTTCTGGCAGGAGGTTTCACAAGGATGAGCATGTCCAAGAAGCAAAGACAGAGCTCAATGCATTGGAACTAGGGAATGGAGGTGAAAAGAAAGGGGTATCTCTCAAAGGGGTACACAACAGAATAACAACCAAGAAACCCAAAATCGGTGTCTGTGGAGGGGTGGAATATATAACATGCCCATGAGAGAGAGGCATGTGCATTCTAGGACCTACACAAATGCCCTAGCCCAATTAAAAGCACTTTGTAAACTGCAAAAGGCCATGCAAATATTTGATACATTATTAAAAGTGTTCTAATATACACATCAGGAATGTGAGATTCTAAAATGCTAGTAAAATTAGATAATGTGTCCAGTAAGGTCACATTTGGTAAGGTCAAAACCACTGACTTCTCAGCTAATGCTGTCTGGGGACAATGTGAGAAGAATGCTTCTTACCAACTGAGTCCTAATGACGTGGTATGTCTATGGTCTATACGGTACCCACCCAGTTAGTAAAACAGTGAACAATTCAGCTGAGTGAACCAGGTTTTAAGGACTTGACACAATGCCAAATAGTCAGTCTCATCAATTTTCTCAACTCGTTTGATAGGTTGTCTTGATAAATGGGTTGACAGAGCTGAAGGCAAAAAATTCTAGAGTAAGGATCAACTCTAAACAATTAGGGCAACACTAACATGTAGAAACTAGACAGAGTGGGAAGGGACAGTAGATATTTGCCAAAGTTAATGGTGAAGTTGGCTTAGATATCAGCTATAATGCCAACATAATAAACATTCTATCAGGTTAAAGATTAAGAGGAAGAACTGAGACTGCAACAGGAAATATTCTGTCCAGATATTTCAACAAACAAAAGGGGTGTGAGTATGGGGAGGGGAGATCATAGAAAATGGAGGGAAAGAAAAAGAGGGGTATGATTCTACACTCCAGAATTGACAATTGATCTCAAATCACTTTATTGTACCTAATTGAGAAGTCTTTCCACATTACTCACACCAAAACCAAAAGATCAGAGTTCCTCAATCCACCTTGAGCACTAACTATACCATCAACTACAGCAAAAAAAGCACACACCTTTTTGTGTGCCCTACCTTTCAAAAGAGCAGAAAAAGCATTGTAACTTATTCAACTCTCTTAGTTAAGAAAAATTTCCCCTTAAGACAAGCTCCCCCAAATCATGATCTAAGCCAAATAAGAAGGCAGCCATCACTCCGGCTGGGTAGTGAGGGGGTAAATCAAGTGTTGACAAGGAAACAAGCAATTGTGACCATGTCTTTTTATATAGGGAAAAGGTCTAAGTACCCTGCTGGCAGTCAGCAAATAATAAATAACATGAGCTGAAGGCAAATCTTGAACTCTATTTTACTCTAAATTGATTCAGAGGCTGAGAAAGTAGGAGAAATTAGAAATATTTAGGAGAAAAATTCAGTGGCTCTACTATGGAATATATATTGACAGTCAAAACATACTGATATAAGGAAGAAATGGCCTTTCCATCTGAGAATTCTGCAACCACTAGCATTTTGATCCTCAAATAGTATTACAATGCGTTTTATTCCATGCCACATTCCTAGAAGATAAATTTATGAGTTTTCTTGTACAACACTGGAAATGAAGGTTCACAGCCTTTTCCTCCTGCCTTGTTCACCTAGGTACATTTCTACCGAATCCACATGCAGCAGCCTCCCCTCCCCAACTTTGGCTGTGTGTAGGCATAATAAAGCCTAACTCTCTTGCTCTGAGTTGGGAAAACACCAAGACATAACTTAAGTTCAAGGATTCCCCTGTAAAATCAGGCTGCAGTACCATCTGAGGGAATTTTGCCTGAGATCACACCTTTCTTCCCTTCCCTATACCGCTTTCCCTACTCCTTTAGAAGTCTCCTCTGGGAGCACTTCTTAAACAAGTAACTTGCATGCTAACTTTCACCTCGGGATGCTTCAGGGGAACCAACATAAGACAATCAAGTTTTATCAAAGTTTTCTTTAACATTCAGGATAGTTATATCATGAAAACACACAACACCCCAAATTTCAGTAGTTTAAAACAAGGATTATTTCTTGTTCATGCCACCTGTCCCCTGAGAGTTAAGAAGCTGTCTCTGCTCATCTTAATCACTCAAAGACACTGGTTTGCAGAAGAATCATCTTGAACATTGCCAGTTACCATAATATAAGGAAAAGAGAAACTGGGAGACTCAGAAAGCAGTGAGTGTTTACTCAGAATTAACACACATTGCTGCTGCTAACAACTCATTGTCCTGAACTAGTTTCATGGCCCCACCTGACCAAAAGCATCCAGGGATGAACTTCACTAATGACTACGATAGGAAATCAAAGCTCAGAACCCTGATATCTGTTGCCTGTTTATGAAATATGCTTTGGTGTCCATGAGTAGCAATTTATCGCCATAATGTGCTTACAGATACTTTCTACAAAAGACTTTGTGGTAGGTTTAGAGAAATCCAGAGATGAAAAATGTTGCTATTATTCCAGCTTTCCCTGGTAATATAATGATAATATAGTAATATAGTGATCTTTGACAATCCATGGTGAGTGTCTTGCAAAAGTGAAAAGTGCAAGGGTTAGTTTCTCAGTTGTGTCCAACATCACACGGACTGTAGCTTTCCAGGCTCCTCCATGGAATGCTCCAGGCAAGAATACTGGAGTGGGTAGCCATGCCCTCCTCCAGGGGATCTTCCTGACCCAATGATCAAAGCCAGGTCTCCTGCATTGCAGGCAGATTCTTTATTTCTCCATATTCAAAATGAACTACTTTGTGTGGTCTTTTACTTGGTCAGGATAGAATAACTAGTATGGAGCTATATGGTTAATGAAAACATCTACAAAACCAGAAAAATACATATGAAATCACTATTACAGAAATTGGATAGCAAGCAGCAAAAGACTGTGATCCCTGGGAAAAGGACAGCAGATGAGATAAGCCTGCAACGGACTCAGTTTTCTACCTACAGGCACTTGTCACAGGGAAATTCAAACGTGATCCTGCTGAGCCCATGAGACAGATATTGAGGTTCAGGGGTACTGAAGTCATTGGAAATTATGGGATATGGTACCAGAAAAGAGGGAGCTATACCAAGAAGGTGATCCACAAATCTGCAGAGAAGTCTCCTTTAGTCTTTGGCTGACCACTACACTGCACACGTGCAGGAAAGACTTCACAGGGCCAGGAAAATAACATCTACCAGAGAGATAAAAAGTACAAGAGGATAACTATTCCCCTGTATCTTAGAGATTGTATTTCAGTCTAATGAAGGTTGCACAGGACTGAGAGACATTAGAGCCTCACCAAATACACTGGAAAATCCTGAGTTAATTCAGTATAGACCTCAGAAAGTTCATGCCTTAACAGTGGGCCTAAGCTTGCCTTAGGTTAAAGGTCCTTATTAAGAAAGTTTAAAAATAAGCCTCAAAAAGATTGAACTGATTGACTACCTATCAGAACAAAATAAAACTATCAAGGAAGACAACAAAATCCAGGCAGTCAATGATGTAGCAACAATAATGCCCAGCATAAAAAAAAAAAAAAAAAGATAGGCAAAAAAAGCAAGAAAATGTGATATATCTTCAGGAGACAAGTCAGTCAGTAGAAACACACTGGAAATGATACAGAAGAATAAGTTAGTAGTCAATGACTCTAAAATAAATATTATAAATTTGTTCAAAGATTAAAAGGAAAAGATAAATTTAATGAGGAAACAAAGAAGAAATCACAATAGAGGAATGGTAAGTGAAAAGAAGAACCAAACGGCAATTCTAGAATAGAGATATACAATATCCAAAATGAAAATTTCACTGGATGGGCTTAACAACAGACAACACTTTGCAAAAGAAAAGATCAGTGAATTTGAAACGAAGCAATAGGAACTAACCAAACTAAAAAGTAGAGAGAAAAAGATGACAGGAAAAAAATGAACACAGTCTCAGTGATCTATGGGAAAATATTAAGTATTGTAACATATATGCAACAGGCCTAACAGAAAGAAAGGCTGGATCAGACAAAAAATATTTGAAGGAATAATAAAAAAATTTTACAAGTTTTATGTAAAATATTGACTTATGGATCTAAGAAGTTCAATGAATCCAAAGCAAAATAAACAGAGACAGCTACACCAGAACACATCATAGTCAAGTTGCTAAAAATTAATGATAGATAAAGGATTTGTATACAAATGTGCATAGGAAATTTATAATAACTCTAAATAACTGAGTTAACTGTAAATAACTCAAATGTCTGTCAACAGGAAAATGTATAAACAATTTTTGATACAGTTATATAATGGAATATTACTAATCAAAAAAACCTGATATATATAACTTATGGATTTTACAGATATTATGCTAAATGAAAGAAGCCAGACACAAAAAAACACATATTTTATCATTTCACTTATATGAAGTTTTGGAATAGGCGAAATGAGTCTATGTGAAAGAAATATGACTGGTTGCCTATGAAGGAGGTGTTACGGGTAAGGGGAAAGAAGGGTCTTTCTGTGATGATGGTAATGTACATCTTGATAAGGATAAGGGTTCTACAGGTATATGCAATCATCAAAATGAATTTGTACATGAAAGAAATGTGCATCTCATGGAATATATATTAGTTTTCAATAAAAATATTAAAAGTAAAAATAAAATCATAATCTGCATATAAGTGGTGAATAATATACTTTTATATTTTTAAGTATCTGGTACCATTTTTACCACCCAAAATGACTTCCATATGTGCCTATGGATGTCTGAAATTCCAAGTAATTTACTTTGAGGCCCTGCTGCTGCTGCTGCTAAGTCGCTTCAGTCATGTCTGACTCTGTGCGACCCCATACACAGCAGCCCACGAGGCTCCCCACTCCCTGGGATTCTCCAGGCAAGAACACTGGAGTGGGTTGCCATTTCCTTCTCCAATGCATGAAAGTGAAAAGTGAAAGTGAAGTCGCTCAGTTGTGTTCGACTCTTAGCGACCCCATTGACTACAGCCCACCAGGCCCTCCATCCACGGGATTTTCCAGGCAAGAGTACTGGAGTGGGGTGCCATTGCCTTCTCTGCTTTGAGGCCTATGCCTCTTCAAAAATCAAATGGCCTTTAAATGAGAGTCACATTGAAAACCATTTGTACCTATAGTATAAGAACGTGTTTTTGTGGGGATGGCTGAAACAAATACCATGGGGGTTATAAGAGACAGTTTTTCTCTGTGTTCTAATTTCTCCTCAATAAACATATTTTACATACATATATATATATATATATATATATAAAAAAGAAAGATGAATGAAGTTTTTTTAAATAAACGAAGATCCGGGCTGACTGGGTAGGGTGGGTGGCCCAGCAAGATGGAAAACTGGCAGAGGAAAAAGTAGCTCAGAATTCCAGAAGAAAAATGTCATCATCTTCAAGATTTCAAGTAACTGCCTTCCAATTCAGACCAGCAAAACATTAGGATAATTGAGGCAATTTCCTACACAGAGAAACATGACAAGCTATCTTTATGGAAATTTCAAAGTCAGAATGAATACATTAAGTAGATCATAACATGAGCTTTTTGTTCATGGCAAAATGAATGTCTCGCCATTCCCAGAACTTGCCACGTTCTCTCCTGCTTCCCTACTTTGCTCATATCCCTCTCAAAGGGATGGGCTTTTGCTCCTCCGGAATGACCTTTTCCTTATCTGCCAATGGAAAATCCTTTTATCCTTTAAGTGTCCCAAGGGTCATTCTCCAAAAGTCTTTCACTGAATGCTCCCTTCTCTGAACTTCCAAGGTTTCCAGGGTCTGTCATGGCTTGGTATTGTGATTCTCTACAACAACAATAATGATTCGGATAATAACTACCATGTATGGGGAGTTTATTATATGCTACTCACTGTGCTTTACATACATCAGGTCATGCAATTTCTACAGCCACTCTTCAAGGGAGACAGCATTAACTTGATTTACACAAGAGGAAACAAAGACTTAGAAAAACCAAATAATTTGCTCAAGGACAAAGTCAGTCTACTAAGCAAATTTAGGATTACAACCAGGGCTGTCTGACTCCATAGCTTTTGTTCTTAATCACTATATTACCTCCTTGGCATTCATGTCTCATTTAATCCTAAAACAACAAAAACAAAATCTATCTCTATTTATATATCATTTACTAAGTGACAGAGTGTTATGCTTTCCTTGAATGGAGGAATCATGGTTAAGACATCTTTGTATTGCTCCTTGCATCTGACATGGTTTCTGGCAAATAGGTAGATTTCAACGTGCTTGAAAGGATGGATAGGCAGACAAGCCCATTGCAAGACTCTAGCTCTTTCCCTAATTTCAAAAACTGTAATCCTAGAGTGCCAAACAACCAAAATTAATGAATATATGAATAAATAAACGGATCCCCCAAAATTTTATTTCCTACTTCAAACACAATCTCAAGATTGGGTATAAATCACATGATTTTGCTTGGTCTTTTGGCCAGTTCTAAGATTTGCAAATCTAGTTCCTGTTCCTCTGCACTTCAGAAATATTTCCTTCCTAATTTATTTTCTATTGAAAGAATATTACAAAGAAAAACTATGGCAATAGTGTAGTTTGTATGAGATCTTCAGTTCAGGAAAGAAAGGACTCAAGGCGTTCATACATACTGTGTCACTAAATTAGTGCCATGCAAGTTATCTAGTAATAAATGAACACTTGTGTGACACTGCAATAGGCAAAGTACTTCTGCTGCACCGTCTTATCTGATCTTCACACTTTGAAGTAGGCAAGGAAATTTGTATTAACCCAACTTCAGAGGTGAAGGAACCAAGATTCAGAGAAATAAAGTGATTAGCTACTGAATAAAGTCAACAATCCAGCCATTCCCTTCTCCAGGGGATCATCCCAACCCTGGGATCAAATCCAGGTCTCTTGCATTGGAGGTGGATTCTTCACCATCTGAGCAACCAGGGAAGCTCTCTTTTGGTTAAAATTAACGTCATCTTTCACTCTCACCACTCACCATATTGTCTCTAGCTCACTACTGCACTCAACTGTTAATCTAAATGTATAATAGGACCATTTCGTTAGGCCTGTTTTGGGGGTCAGCATTAACCCCCTTCCTTTAACAAAAGAGTAAGCCATGTTTTGTTGGCTTGTTTTTGAATGTGGCTTCCATCAACTATAACAATATTAAGGTTACACCTGCAAAACTATTAGAAAGCCAGGCTCTATCTCAGGAGCACCTTATCATTTTCTTGAAGTAAAGCTTAGAGGAATTAAGTGATTTTTTTCCCCCAAGACAACAGTTCACATCTAGCATACTAATGCATTCTGTATACAAGTTAATCTAATCTGAACTCCCTCCAATGTAGCAACTTACTCTACTGCATTCATGACAGGTTCTCCTTCACTTGCACCTCTACCATCTGAATCTAGTTCTATTCATTAGGGTGTTAGGTAAGCATAATAATTACTGCCCTTATAGACGCATCTCTCTGGGTGATGACTTCCACCCGATTTTGCTCAGTATTCTTGAGAGCCCTCTATTGGCTTTCTGGGGAATAGCAGGCGGCCTCTGTTGGGGACTGTGCTTGAGGAGTCTCAGACAGCTTTACTGAGCAACCAGCTCAGTCAGTACAGCCCAACCAGCGCTGCTCATTTCAGCACCATCTGAAACACAAAACACGGTGAAGAAATCTGTGTTTGCCAATTGAAACACACAGACTTGGCAGTGAAATAGACTTCCATTTTCTCAACTTCCAAAAATATCCATCAAAACTAATTTCTCCAAAAATAAAATTCTGCTCTGAATCAAGGGCTTGTCAAGCTTTTCTTCAGCCAATAACTGTTCTTCACCCTCATCAAACCTCCTCCTCACTCTTACCCAACCGTGGTGTACAGTACGATGGCATGCAGGTTGTAAATGTCACGTAACTCCTAAAACCACCTCCCCCCACCTCCTCCCTCCATCCTTCTTTTTCCTCTTCCTTTCTTCTTACTCTTCTTCCTTTCTTCTCTCTTCTTTCCCTCTCTCCCTCTCTCCACTCCTCTTCTTCTTTCCACCCCTCCATCTCTTTCTCTCTCTTTATTCTAACAAATTTGAATCAGAAGCTAGAAAGATGACTATTAATTGAAACCAGCCTCTTGAAGTTTACAGTCAAAAAGGAAAAATATGACAGTTATATTTATGACAAAGAATATATTAAAAATCCTAGGACAGGTTCTGGGGCTTCCCAGGTGGCACGGTGGTAAAGAATCTACCCTCCAATGCAGGAGACACAAGGGACAAGGGTTTGATTCCTGGGTTGAGAAGATCCCCTGGTGTTGGAAATGGCAACCCACTCCAGTACTCTTGCCTGGAAAATTCCATGGACAGAGGAGCTTGATGGGCTGCAGTCCACGGGGTCTCAAAGAGTCGGACACAACTGAACAACTGAGAATGCGCACAGCAAAGGTTCTATCTAGACAGACTCTTGTGGTTGCAATGAGTTACCTCAGGTAACAAGGGATTTATTGGAAGGAACGGAAGGGAACTTGAGCACAAGAACTCAAAAGAGCCCTAAAATCACATCTCAGAAAAAGCAGAAACTGGAGGGTGAATTTGAATTGGGCAGGGCCGGGGTGGGGAGAGGGGGGCGGTTAGGAGCTCACCACCAGGGTGCACAGGTACATCCTTTGTGTCCGGTTTTTGGTTTTTTTCTCACTTAATGATACATTTTCTCACCCACTACACAATTACCATTCAACTCTCCAAGGATAGACACTCATGCTTCTGGGTTAGGGGCAGCTGCAGGTAAGGGGCAATAAGGGCTCTAGACATTTCCAACAGCAGTAGGGCAGGATCTGACTACCACCATCCTCCAGGCCTCCAGAGCATGGACCAGTCACTGGGGAGAGAAGAAGCTGAGGCAGTATCGAGCAAGCAGGGCTCATTTTCATGACAGCAGCCCTGCCAAGTGCCACATTTGACTGGTAGGCTCAACAACAACAACAGTGTGCCCTGAGCAGCTGGCGCTGTGGAAACATCCCTTTTCACATCTAGTTCCAAGCAAACTCCTCCCTTGCAAGTGGGGAAATAAGTTATATCTGGGGAACTTTGGGCTCAAAATCCATAGATATTTGGGTAGTGGGATGAGGAGGGGGATAGAAACTTTTAGCAAATGTTCTAACATTAAAGGTGGAGAAAATGATAAAAGGGAAGTCCTCTGACTTCTCACCTCTTGGGAGGCTAGGTTCACATCTGTCCTCTGCATGGTGTGAAATACCAAATGGCCAGTGAAGGGTGAACAGGTAAGGATGACTAAGCTTTAAAGAAAGCAGGACTTGAGACTTGAAATACTGACATTGGCTGGAGAGAAGAGGAATGTGACTGAGGGTGGAGGGCAATGGACTTCTCCTTTAGAAGGATTTTAGTGCCCCACCACCATACAGAGTTGGTTTCAACTATGAACTGAAATTACTGGGAGTGAAATTGCACCCTACTCTGCACCCACTTCCATTCAACAGGTACACATATACACATACAATTTCCTCCAAGAGTTGTGTGTATGTGTGTACAACTTCCTAACTCCCAAAGGTGACTATGCAAGTACTATAAGAAAGGAGAGAGACAGATAGAAAGAAAGAAGAGGGGAAATAAGGAAAGAAAAAAGGGAGGAAGAAAGGAAGGAACAAACTGCAAATGGAATTGTGTGGATGGCTGCTGATGGATGTGGTTATCACACACGCTTACAGCAAAGCATGGGTAGAGCGAAGTTTAAGGTCTGCCTTTAGATTTAGTCATTGAGGGAAATTCACATTGTAGAGACCTAGCCAACAGCTTTGTAAAAACTAAAGTGCTCATTGATTTACCTAGAGAAGAACAAAACTTCTCACAATTTGTCAATATAATGGACACAAGCAATAGTCACTAACCAAAACCAGAAGTCAACAGAAACCCTGGGACTATGGAATGTGTTGTCTAGAGATATAACACACACTGGTGACCAAACAGCATTCTTTCATCCCACACACAGTTACCATGAACCACCAGCTGTGTGCCAAGCACATCATTAGGCCCCAAACACCCAGTTCCTGCTCTCATGAAGCTTACTATCTAGTGGGGATCCAGACACCAACCAATTAATCTCACAAAGAAAGGTAAAACTCAACTATGACAAGCACTTTTGAAAAAAAAAAAAAAAATCTACCAGTGCTATGAGAACACAGAATGGAAAATCTAATATATAGGACCTGGTAAAGGTCAAGGAAACCTTCTAGAGAAACTAAGCCCTGAACTGCTATCTGATGGAGAAGGCAATGGTACCCCACTCCAGTACTCTTGCCTGGAAAATCCCATGGATGGAGGAGCCTGGTAGGCTGCAGTCCATGGAGTCGCTAGGAGTCGGACACGACTGAGCAACTTCACTTTGACTTTTCACTTTCATGAGTTGGAGAAGGAAATGGCAACCCACTCCAGTGTTCTTGCCTGGAGAATCCCAGGGACGAGGGAGCCTGGTGGGCTGCCGTCTATCGGGTCGCACAGAGTCAGACACGACTGAAGCGACTTAGCAGCAGCAGCCACAGCAGCTATCTGAAGGATAAGAAGGATTTATCAGGGTTTGCATGGGCCTGAGGGATCAGTAGTTCTTCCTCTAGATGGAGAAGAAAGACCATATTAAGTAGTGGGAACAGCATATGCAAAGGCCCTGTAGAAAAAAGAAGCACATTGAACTTAGCCTCAAAGTATAACAACGAATACACTCATCTTCACACTGATTTCTGCCTCCATGTCTGTGTCTCTGTCTATCTGCCTCTCTGTCTCTCTCTCTCTTTTTCACACACACACATTCACACACATGCTGCCCCTCCCAAGGAAAGGCCTCTCAAAGGCTATAGATATCAACCCCTTCAGAACATTGGCACTGGAGGTTCCCAGGGCTGTTGTCTAAGGCCCAAAAGCATTTTCATAACCAGTTCAGTCACAGCTAAGCTGTTGTGTTTGTGTGGTGGTGTGTGTGTGGCGGTGGGGAGGGATGGGTTGGGGTGTGCGGGGGTGGGGGGTGGATTATGAATGCATGTCTACTCACTTCCTCTCTCCAGACTCTCCCTTGATCTGCCGCTGCTGCTGCTGCTAAGTTGCTTCAGTCGTGTCCGACTCTGTGAGACCCCATAGACGGCAGCCCACCAGGCTCCCCCGTCCAGGCAAGAACACTGGAGTGGGTTGCCATTTCCTTCTCCAATGCATGAGAGTGAAAAGTGAAAGTGAAGTCGCTCAGTCGTGTCCAACTCTTAGCGACCCCATGGACTGCAGCCTACCAGGCTCCTCCGTCCATGGGATTTTCCAGGCAAGAATACTGGAGTGGGGGGCCATTGCCTTCTCCGCTTGATCTGCTAATGAAGTGAAATTAACAGCAAGTGGATCAAGGCAGAAAAAGGCACAGTTGACACTCAGTGATTTGAGTCACTGGAGAGGATCATCAGAGTTAGCCATCGTGGGCACAAGTGGTGAATCATCCACCTTGGGATCCCAGGGCTGAAGCTACTGATCACTCCCGCCCATGAAAACCTGAGTTTTTATTTCAGGAATGATTCCCAAAGAGTGCTCCTTGGTACCTTAATTCTAGGGGATGTTAATAGGAGTTCTGAAAATAAATTTGATTGTATGGTCAAGTTGAACTGTTCTATGAAGACCTACAGGACCTTCTAGATGGTCCTTTATAACACCCAAAAAAGATGTCCTTTATATTATAGGGAACTGGAATGCAAAAGTAGGAAGTCAAGAGATACCTGAAGTAACAGGCAAATTTGGCCTTGGAGTACAAAATGAAGCAGGGCAGAGGCCAACAGAACTTTGCTAAGTGAACACACTGGTCACAGTAAACACCTTCTTCCAAAAACACGTGAGATGACTCTATATATGGACATCTGCTGCTGCTGCTGCTAAGTCACTTCCATCGTGTCCGACCCTGTGCGACCCCATAGATGGCAGCCCACCAGGCTCCCCCATTCCTGGGAATCTCTAGGCAAGAATACTAGAGTGGGTTGCCATTTCCTTCTCCAATGCATGAAAGTGAAAAGTGAAAGTGAAGTCACTCAGTCGTGTCCAACTCTTGGCGACCCCATGGGCTGCAGCCTACCAGGCTCCTCTGTTCATGGGATTTTCCAGGCAAGAGTACCATCACCAGGTATCAATAATGAAATCAGATTGATTATATTATTTGCAACCAAAGATATAGAAGCTCTATAGAGTCAGCAAAAACAAGATCGGGAGCTGACTGTGGCTCAGATCATGAACTCCTTATTGCAAAATTCAGACTTAAATTGAAGAAAACCATTCATTTTGATCATTCAGGTATGATCTAAATCAAATCCCTTACGATTATACAGTAGAAGTGACAAAGAGATTCAAAGGGTCAGATATGATAGAGTGCCTGAAGAACTATGGACAGAGGTTTGTGACATTGTATAAGGAGGCAATAATCAAGACCATCCCCAAGAAAAAGAAACACAAAAAGGCAAAATGGTTGTCTGAGGAGGCCTAACAAATAGCTGAGAAAAGAAGAGAGTTTGCTAAAGGCAAAGGAGAAAAGGAAAGATAGACCCATTTGAATGCAGAGTTCCAAAGAATAGCAAGGAGAGATAAGAAAGTCTTCCTCAGTGATTGTTGCAAAAAAATGGAGGAAAACAATAGAATGGGAAAGGCTAGAGATCTCTTTAAGAAAATTAGAGATACCAAGAGAACATTTCATGCAAAGATGGGCACAATAAAGGACAAAATGGTATGGACTTAACAGAAGCAGAAGAGATTAAGAAACGGTGGCAAGAATACACAGAACTATACAAAAAAGATCTTCATGACCCAGATAACAACGATCGTGTGATCACTCACCTACAGCCAAACATCCTGGAATGTGAAGCCAAGTGGGACTTAGGAAGCATCACTACGAACAAAAGCTAGTGGAAGTGATGGAATTCCAGTTGAGCTATTCAAATCCTAAAAGATGATGCTGTGAAATTGCTGCACTCAATACGCCAGCAAATTTGAAAAACTCGGTAGTGGCCACAGGACTGGAAAAGGTCAGTTTTCATTCCAATCCCAAAGAAGGGCAATGCTGAAGAATGTTACTACCGCACAATTGAACTCATCTCACACACCAGCAAAGTAATGCTCAAAATTCTCCAAGCCAGGCTTCAACAGTACATGAACTGCAAAATTCCAAATGTTCAAGCTGGATTTAGAAAAGGTAGAAGAACCAGAGACCAATTTGCGACATCCATTGGATCACTGAAAAAGCAAAAGAGTTCCAGAAAAACATTTATTTCTGCTTTATTGACTATGCCAAAGCCTTTGACTGTGTGGATCACAACAAACTGTGGAAAATTCTCAAAGAGATGGGAATACCAGACCACCATACCTGCCTCCTGAGAAACCTGTATTCAGGTCAAGAAGCAACAGTTAGAACTTGACAGGGAGCAACAGACTGGTTCCAAATTGGGAAAGAAGTATGTCAAAGCTGTACATTGTCACCCTGATTATTTAACTTCTATGCAGAGTACATCATGCAAAATGCTGGGTTGGATGAAGCACAAGCTGGAATCAAGGTTTCCAGGAGAAATATCAATAACCTCAGATACACAGATGACACCACCCTTGTGGCATAAAATGAAGGGGAACTGAAGAACCTCTTGATGAAAGTGAAAGAGGAGAGTGAAAAAGTTGGCTTAAAACTCAACATTCAGAAAATGAAGATCGTGGCATCTGCTCCCATCATTTCATGGCAAATACACAGGAAAATAGTGGAAACAGTGAAAGACTATTTTTGGGGGGCTCCAAAGTCATTGCAGATGGTGACTGCAGCCATGAAATGAAAAGATGCTTGCTTCTTGGAAGAAAAGCTATGACCAACCTAGACAGCATATTAAAAAGCAGAGATATTACTTTGCCAACAAAAGTCCATCTAGATAAAGCTGTGGTTTTTCAAAGAAAGCTGAGTGCCAAAGAATTGATGCTTTTGAACTGTGGTGTTGGAGAAGACTCTTGAGAGTCCCTTGGACTACAAGGAGATCCAACTAGTCAATCCTAAAGGAAATCAATCCTGAATATTCATTGGAAGGACTGATGCTGAAGCTGAAACTCCAATACTTTGGCCACCTGATGCAAAGAACTGACTCATTGAAAAAGACCCTGATGCTGGTAAATATTGAACGCAGGAGGAGAAGGGGATGACAGAGGATGAAAATGGTTGGATGGCATCAAGGACTCGATGCACATGAGTTTCAGCAAGCTCCGGGAGTTGGTCATGGACGGAAAAGTCTGGCATGCTTCAGTCCAAGGGGTCGCAAAGAGTCAGACAGGACTGAGCAACTGAACTGATGGTCAAGTAAGCTTGGGACACTTTGGATTATAAAAAGTGAGACAGGTATCTGTTTTTCAGGAGTTCCCCAGCTGTTCGTGGTATCTCTTCAATCCTGGAGAAGGAATTCTAGTTTTAATTTCCTAAAACTGTTAAAATACTTTCCCAGAAGCCTTTGATTGAGGAGCATCTCACACATGTACTGTAAGACAGATTTGGGGAAATCTGGCTCTCCAAATTCTCTTAAAAGACCTTTGCCCTGGCTTTCTTGACCATGTCAGGACTCTCTTTAACACAATGGATAGCCCCTATTTCCCATTCAAGACTTGTATGAAATGCTACCTCATGAAGGAAACCTTCACCAATGCTCTAGTCTACATTTAGTGTTTGTATACTGGATCATACATTTTGGGCTATGTTTGTAAGAAATTCAGGACTTGGGAAATGTAATGTCTTATTCTATGGTCTGGTCCTGTTAGTCTCTCGTGTTTTATTTTTTCCACAATATTTACTTCTATGAAAAATTGCCTTGCACATATATACATATGCTTATCGGTTGCCTGTCTTCCCCTCTAGAATATGTGCTCCATGAAAACAAGAACTTGTCTCATCTGTCACCTACAACCCAGCACATAGTAGGGGTATAAATATTTGTTGAATGAATGAATGCTTGCTTTCAATGGTCTGTGGCTTATAACTTTTGTCCCATAAGAAGTATTACAATCCTCTTGAAAACGGGGACATATCAGTATGCTACAGCAGAAAGGGATCCAAGGTAAGTGAGAGGAAGCCTGAAATGAATCGTATCCTGCCGCTGTGTCCCCTGAGGGAAGGCTCCCGACCTCTCTGTGCTTCAGTTCCTCCTTCTGCACAGCAACTCACCATTGTACACCTACACCCAAATTAGAGTAAGCACACAGTAGGTCATTGAGTGACTGAATAAGCATTTATCACATCTACTAGATACTCGGTGAGCGTCCAATAAATATTTATTGAATAAAACGTACCACAATACATTCTTTGTTTATATGGTAAAGTGAAAGTTAAGTCACTCAGTCATGTCTGACTCTTTGCGACCCCATGGACTATAGCCTACAAAGCTCCTCTGTCCATGGAATTTTCCAGGCAAGAGTACTGGAGTGGGGTGCCATTTCCTTCCCCAGAGGATCTTCCCAACCCAGGGATCAAACTGGGGTATCCCACTTTGCAGGCAGACACTTTACCATCTGAGTTTATATTGTAAGGGGGACATAATCCTTTGGCAAAAAGAAATACGCATTTACTTTAAGTATTAGTGAATTTTACTGGCACATACGTTGGTGTCCAAAGGTTGACATTAGTCCATATTTAGACTTTCTCAGTTTCCACAGTCTGTTCTGTCTACCCTGATGAATGGCTTCCTTTTCCACTCATGGTCTTCTGAGTGGCTCAACGGCCACCTCCTCTCCCTGGCATTAAAGGACATTCAACACTGCAAGAAAGGGAGGCCGTGTTCCTCTGAAGACTGCCAAAAGCTGGGCAACCTCTTTACTGGTAGAAGTACTACTTCTGCTACTACTGGTGGTGGTTGTAGTGATGGCAGTAGTAGTCATTTGTCATGACAGTCACAGACAACACTTAGTGAGAGTATATTCTTATATGCCAGCAACTATGTGATGCTCTTTTTGTATATATCATTTACTCACCACAAGAATTCCAAGAGATTGATTCTATTATTTCCATTTAACAGATGAGGAAATGAAACTTGGAAAACATCATTTGCTCTAGGATTCATAAGCAGGTCAACCTACCTCTAGAACTACTCTTGCTGAGCTATAGAATCTATAAACACACATGAAGGGACTAGGAGTAGAAACAGCTCTGACATCCTCGCCATTTCCCTGCACAGGACATAGGAAGAGAAGCCAAGTGGCCCCACTGGCTAAGCCACAGGGGAGAATCTCACTCAGGTTGGATGTGGTTCAGGAATTGCCCAGAGAAGTTCTGGTTCCAGGGGTTCCCTCCCATTCTCTGGGGGCAGGGGGGTGCCTCAGAACTCCCTTATGAATAGTTATCCCTCTTCTGGAGGTGAAAGGAGCTGCTCACCACAGCAGGCAATGTACTACAGCTGGAAGTAGGGGGAATATGTTGACCAGGACCTCTGGATGTCTACTCCTTTCCCCGCTGAAGCTGAAACTTTGCCAGCAGCCCAAGGAGCTGAAAGAATGTTCCAGGAGCCCTGAGGTGCTAGGAAACCAACAGGGGATTTTAATTAAAAGCAACTTGCTGATCAGGTACATACTTAATGTTATAATTACCCAGTGATGACAGCCCCATGAAGTACAAGCGAGCAGGAAGTACTGACCAAGCAATTTTAAAAGGTTGGTCTAATGCTCTTCATTTTTCACTAAAGCCTAAATTGAGTTTGTGCTTTCAGGGAATAATGAAAAAGACAGAAAGGTGAATGACAATCCAGTTCCAAACATCCCAGACTGAAAAAAAATGAGTGAACTTTCCTCTGAAGCCAAATAATGACATTCATTCATTCATTTATCAGACTTTATACAATAACTGTTTTGTCCCAGGCACTGGGCCCCATGGTGGAAATATGGACTGTGGGAGGTGGGGGTATGAGGAGAAGGAAGAGAAGAAGGGGGAAGAAAAGAAGTGGAGAAGAAGAAACAGTCTTGCCTTCAGATGAGTGCATTATCTAGTGGGGGAGACAGACTCCTGGCTCTGAAACTGTAGGCTCAGCTCAGGAGCCAACTGGATCTAAATCCCTCCATAAGTGGCAAGAATTTCCAAGTCTCCAAGAAGTGTCCTCTTGGCCACTGGAAAGACTGGGTATGCAGCTGCCAGGGTCCCTAGGGACTCAGAGACAGAGTGGACTCACACTCAGAGCATGAGTGTGCCTTATTTCCCCAGGGAGGGGTCAGGAGGAAGCTTTTCTTTCCAGCCAAGTCAGCAATACAGTGGGACTTCAATTCTGAAGTCAGCGCAAAAGGTATAAATTGCATAGAGAAAAAACTATACTTGAAAAATCCCTTAAATTGTCTATAAAGTGCAGCATAGATGCTCTGCTTCATATTTACCACCTGGTTCAGAAAGGCTTTTTCACAAGATGGTTTAAGAACCACTGAGCTACATATACAAGGAAGAAGGAAAGGATCATCTCTATGCAGATGATGGACTTTCAAACCATATGGTCTTCACGATAATTATTAAATTGCTAGTGGTGAAAGGGGGATGAGCAGAGAATTTTCAAGAATTTTCTGCTAGCCTGCAGGGCTTTCTGCACAGTGTTTTAGTACCCAGCCTCTAAAATCTCAGTAAGTGTTAAGGGATTTGTTTGTTGTCCAGAGGGTTCCCCAGGATGGAGAGAAGGTTAAGATCTTAGGTCTGTGGGGACAAAAATGCTCAGGCAGGTCTGGGCTTTGCGCTGCCTGCAGATGGGATCCTACAACAGGTTCAGGAGGACAATATGGGTCAGCCTCTCCAAAGGGAGGCCAGTCCTGGAGGTGGTGGGCTGCAGCTGAACTCAAAGGAAGGGCACAAGTCAGGGCCACAGAGATTTGGCTACCAGACAGCCAAGTAGTGGCCAAGTGGCAGAGACCTGGGCTGGACAATATCAACTCAGGCAGCACTTGGGTGGACTGATCTGCCACAGTATCCTCCTAGGGTTTGTATTCTGAGTACAACCAGGATATGCCTACTCTCCCCAGGGTCTCACCTCCTCTGGCAGACTCCCCAGACCCCCATCAATCCTGCTCCTTGCCCACCCAAGGAGGACGCTCAGGCTGGTCACCCATATCCCAGGACCAGCTTGCTCTCTTCCACCTGCATAAGTATCATCCCTTCTTCAAGGTCCCACCCAAACTCCACCTCCCCCCCCACCACAGCCCACATGGGAATGGCTCCCGGTCTGCCCATCCTTCCATAGCCCTTACCACTGGCTGTGTTCATCTGATGCCAGCTGTGTGGTGGCAAAGAGCACAGATCAGAGCCCAGCCTCCTGGCTTCCCATGTTACCCATGACACATTCATGAATCAAGAGCATGGACGTGGAGGTGGCTTGGGCCAGTCATGCCTCAGTTTCCCATCTGCACGTGGGGGCAAGAAGAGTGCCTATCTCCACAAGGCTGTGAAGGAACTACAGGAGGCAAAGGATGTAAAGCACCTTGGGAGTGCCTGGCACAAGATGAAGTTCTCCACAAAC
The DNA here is from genome assembly GCF_027580195.1 of Bos mutus. Classification (NCBI taxonomy): domain Eukaryota; kingdom Metazoa; phylum Chordata; class Mammalia; order Artiodactyla; family Bovidae; genus Bos; species Bos mutus. The sequence goes on from NC_091627.1 coordinate 36,743,007, forward strand.
ATTTTTCTCTTTTTCAAAACTGAAGTATAGTTGATAGCTCTGATATGAGGTATTATTTTGCTGCATTTTAACCTCACAACAGAAACTACCTAAATGTTCATCAACGGTATAACGAATGAATGAATGAATAGCCATGCACTCACCCGACAGATGAGCACATAGCAATGAGAAGGAATAATCTATGACTACAGGCAATGATCTGGATGGATCTTACAAATATGACATTAAGGAAGCCAGAAACAAAGAGTACATAAGATACAAAAAGAGGACAGTGATTCTCTAGGACAGAGATACACCCAGAAGGGAAATAATGGGAACAGGGAATTTCAGGGTGCTGCCATGTCCTGCTTTTGATCATGGTGGGTGTAACAGAGGTATATTCATTTGGTAAAATTCTTTATGCTGTTAATGTCTGTGACTTTTTCTATGACTAATTTGTTGCAATAAAAGAATTTAAAAACAAGTGTGAAGCAGTCAACTATCAAGGATGCCCAAGAGCCTGGGAAAGAGAGAGAGAAAAGATATTCTCAGTGGTGACTGCAGAAAATGGCCATAATTCCCTTCTTGAGGTCTCCCGGCAGGGCCCTTGCCCACAAGCCCAAGGATGGCTTCATCTGGGGCCAGGATGGTCTAGGGGCTTCCCCTCCCTGGGCGTGGCAGCACAATCTGGTCTCAGACTGCTTCTCCAAGCATATTTTCCAGTACTTCCCAACGTGGACTGTAAACTCCTGTCAAGGCTGTTTCCTCAGGACACGGACAGAGTCCTTGCCAATCCCTGACCCTACACTTTCTCCCAATTCCTCCTCCTCTGCCCCACCAAGCTTTATACCCACCTTCTCCAGGAAGCTTTGTCTTACTGCCCCAGCACTTCCTTAACTACCTAGTCTGTGGAATCCTGCCACAGCCAACCCAGGCCATTAGCGATTTAATGTGAAGAGATTCTTCACTAGGAGTTGTGTGTGTACTTTCATCTGTCTTCTCACCCAGGTTCTCAATCCTTTGAAAGGAGACATCTTTTTCTGCATCCTTTCTGTCATGCCTAGCACAGTGCCAAACACACAATTAGAGGTGAATATATTCTCATTTGTTGGCCCAGTAGTTACATTGTGTCTTTTCCTGAATTAGAGTGGTAATTCTAATTAAGACAATTGACTGCCTTATTGGATTGTAAGGAAATGTTTTAAAATTACAATAGCACTTATTGACCAGAAAAAGCCCTTCCCTGCGCAAATCTCATTAATGGCTCCCCATTGACCTGAACATAAACTGCAAAGTCTTTCCCGAGGTTTACAAGGGCCTTTCCACCTGGCTGCTCCGTTCATGTCCTTCTCCACTTGCTCTTCCTTTGCTCTACCACACTGGACTGACCAGTTTTTCAAAAAGACCGCATTCTCACTTGTGCCAGGACCTTCCTCTGGAACAGTATTCTTAACCCCACACTTCCCTCTCCTTTGACCAAATTTAATTCTCTCTCAGGTTTCACTGAGCTCATTTTCTCAGGAAGACCTTCCCTAAATGCCTGGACCAGTGGTTCTCAGTCTTTGGCAGGGGTCAGAATCTCCTGGAAGGGCTTGCTAAAACACAAGCCCTTAGTCTTTCTGATTCCTTAGGTTCAGGATGGAAATCTACGTGTTTAACCAGTTCCCAGGTGATTCTTGCCCAGATACCACACTTGAGAACCACCGGTCAAGACGAAGTGCCCCACCCCCTTGTTACAGTCTCCAAGGACATCTCTTCTTGCCCCTTCTATGTCTGCACTTGCTAGTATTTGTTCAGTGTTTAGCCTCCTCAACAACTATCACTGCCATGAGGACGAGGGAGTGCCTGAATGAAGGAAAATAGAACTCACGTATTTCTGTGGCACTCTAACAAAGCACTTTCACCTGTTGCCTCGTTTGACCTTTAAGACAGTTCTGGAGAAGGGCAGATGAGGAGGAGATTGCTCCTGTTCCTCAGATGGACCAGCTGAGGCTCAGGATGCTCAGGGCACATGAAGTTAACAGGCAGAGAGGAAATAAGAGGGAGAATATGAACTAAAACCTGCTTTGTCTTGTGTTTCAGACCTGGAGAACTTTTTCACTTTGTTACTCTGGTCTGGCCATATCTGCCTGTGGGGGAAGATAGAGAACAGAGCAAAAACTATTATTGATTTTTCTCTTCCATTCCCCTAGGTGCTTCTACAGCAGAAAGAACACCAGCCCATTATATAGTGTTTATCCCATGACCTGTGGCACAAAGCTTGATTCCATGGAGGGGCATATGCTAAGCTAGCTAAGATAGTAATGCATTAATAATTCATAAACCTTCTCACCTTTCCTTGAGCATCACAGCCTTCCACCCAGGTGACAATAAGACAGGCAGATGGGGTGTGTCAGTGGCAAGGCTGTGAACCTTCTCTGCAGTGAGATCTATGTGGCCTCCTAACCTCTGGCTGTAAGTCAGGCTGTAAATCTGGCTGTAATCAGGCTGGCAGCCTCACTGACCATCACCTAGGTTCACCAAGACTGGCCACCCAAGGTGGGTCAAGGAGTGTGACAGTGCCTGTTGATTCATTCTGAAATGTGGAGAAGGTCTCTCACACCATGGGACAGATGTCTCAAATCCAAGCTGTAGGAGTCAGGACTGGAGCAGCAGACTCCCAGCAGAGATTTCCAACAGTTCTGGAACCTTCCTCCATAAATACTCTCCCTGTCCTAAGTCACTCAGTTACAGTTCCTAATGGTACACAATCTAATGGGTATATTTGACAGCTGGAACTGAGAACAAGAGAAAACGCATAAACTTGTGGCTGCTATTATTAAGTGGGAATGTTAAGCAACTTTTACTGATGTAGACTATAAGCACTGTCAATATGGCTGAGGACTTCCAAACTTACACCTCCAATCCTAATGCTTCCACAGTCTGTCTGATTCCTCCACTTATATATTTCATAGAAATCCAACATATTCAGACTGAATTTTTTGTTTCTCCTCACAAACCAGTCTTCCACATCTTTGTAAATGACACCTTGGTTCTTTCCTATTATTTAAACCAGAAATTCAGGCTTCACCCTTAATTCTTTACCTGCTCTCACCGGATGCCCAGTCTATCACAGGTCCTTTTGGTTCTGACTCCAAACAATATCTCAGAGCCACCCATTCACGCTTCGCACTTGGACCACGCCAGCCCAGCTGCCATCATGTCTCACCCATGCTGGTCCAGCAGCCTCTCCATTGGCTTCCTGGCTACACCTCTACCCTCCTCCCCATTCATCCTCCATGCAACCATCTATGCAGTTTTCTTAACATGTATATCAGATTGTGCCATCCTCCCACTTTAAAGCTTTTCAACGGCTTTTCATCTATACTGTGTGGAATAAACTCATTTAAATAACTCATTCCTACAGCCTGAAGATCAGGCAATATCAGACCCTGCCAGGCTCCCCAGCCTCTTCTGTGTTCCTTTTGTTTGGGGGTCATATTTCAAACTTGTTTGGCTTCTCCCCACCTCTCAGCCTTTGTATTTACTGTTCCCTCGACCAGAAAGTTCTCCTCTTATCCCAAGCCCCCACTCAACCTGAACAGGATGGGTCTTTCTCAGCCTTCATATATCAGTTTTCACATCCTCAGAGCCTTCACTACATGCAAAATCTATATTAACACTCCCTGGGTTCTCTTTTATTTCACAAATTAATATAATTTACTTAGTCTTTCCCTTCAATCTTTCCCAGCATCCTGGTCTTTTCCAATGAGAAAGATTGAAGGCAAAAGGAAAAGAGGGTGGCAGAGGATTAGATGGTTAAACAGCATCACCAACTCAATGAACATGAAACAGAAAACTTCAAGAGAAGTGGAGGACAGAGAAGCCTGGTGTGCTACAGTCCATAAGATCGCAAACAGTCAGACATGACTTAGTGAATGAACAACAAATTACAACAACTTAGTCATCTACTGTTTGACATTTAGGTTGTTTACAACTTCAGATTAATAACCCTTAGTTAAATATCCTTGCAATTAAATCTTTGCATATCCCATGATTATTTTCTTAGAATAAAGCCCTATATTCATACACATTTATTTTACTTGACATCCATTGATTACCACTTTCTCTGTACCAGGCAATATTCGAAATGTTTTACTAATATGAGCTCCTTCATGAGTGGTGTGTGCACACTTTTTTTATAGTTAAATACAAGAGCTTAGAACCCCATGAACAGTATAAAAAGGCAAAAAGAAATAACACTGAAAGATGAACTCCCCAGATCCGTAGGTGTCCAACAGGCTACTGGAGAAGAGTGGAGAAATAACACCAGAAAGAATGAAGAGACAGAACCAAAATGAAAACAACACCCAGTTGTGGATGTGACTAGTGATAGAAGTAAAGTCCAATGCTATAAAGAACAATATTGCACAGGAACTTGGAATGTTAGGTCCATGAATCAAGGTAAATTGGAAGTGGTCAAACAGGAGATGGCAAGAGTGAACATCAACATTTTAGGAATCAGCGAACTAAAATGGACTGGAATGGGCAAATTTAACTCAGATGACCATTATGTCTACTACAGTGGGCAAGAATCCCTTAGAAGAAATGGAGTAGCCCTCACAGTCAACAAGAGTCCAAAATGGAGTACTTGGATGCAATCTCAAAAACGACAGAATGATCTGTTTGCTTCCAAGGCAAACCATTCAGTATCACAGTAATCCAAGTCTATGCCCAACCAGTAATGCCAAAGAAGCTGAAGCTGAATGGTTCTATGATGACCTACATGACCTTCTAAAACTAACACCAAAAAAAGACATCCTTTTCATTATAGGGGACTGGAATGTAAAAGTAGGAAGCCAAGAGATACCTGGAGTAACAGACAAGTTTGACCTTGGAGTACAAAATGAAGCTGGGCAAAGGCTAACAGAGTTTTGCCAAGATATTACACTGATTATAGCAATCACCCTATTTCAACAACACAAGAGATGACTCTACACATGGACATCACCAGATGGTCAATACCGAAATCAGACTGATTGGATTCTTTGTAGCCAATGATAGAGAAGCTCTATACAGTCAGCAAAAACAAGATTGGGAGCTGACTATGGCTCAGATCATGAACTTACAAAATTCAGACTTAAATTAAAGAAAGTAGGGAAAACCAGTAGACCATTCAGGTATGACCTAAATCAAGTCCCTTATGATTATAAGGTAGAAGTGACAAATAGATTTAATACCAAAGAATATTCAAACTACCACACAATTGCACTCATCTCACACACTAGCAAAGTAATGCTCAAAATTCTACAAGCAATTCTTAACCAGTATGCAAACTGAGAACTTATAGATGTTCAAGCTGAATTTAGAAAAGGCAGAGATCAAATTGCCAACATCCATTGGATCACAGAAAAAGCAAGAGTTCCAGAAAAACACCTACTTCTGGCTTTATTGACTACGCCAAAGCCTTTGACTGTGTGGATCACAACCAACTGTGGAAAATTCTTCAAGAGATGGGAATACCAGACCACCTTACCTGCCTCCTGAGAAATCAGTATTCAGGTCAAGAAGCAACAGTTAGAACTGGACATGGAACAACAGACTGGTTCCAAATTGGGAAAGGAGTACGTCAAGGCTGTGTATTGTCACCTGTCTTATTTAACTTATATGCAAAGTACATCATGCGAAATGTCAGGCTGGATGAAGCACAAGCTGGAATCAAGATTTCTGGGAGAAATATCAATAACCTCAGATACACAGATGACACTACCCTTATGCCAGAAAGTGAAGAGGAACTACAGAGCCTCTTAATGAAAGTGAAAGAGGAGAGTGAAAAAGTTGGCTTAAAACTCAACATTTGAAAAACAAAGCTCATGGCATCCAGTAGATGGGGAAACAATGGAAACAGTGAGACTTCATTTTCTTGGGCTCCAAAATCACTGCAGATGGTGACTGCAGCCATGAATTGAAAAGACGCTTGCTCCTTGGAAGAAAAGTTATGACCAATCTAGACAGCATATTAAAGAGCAGAGATTACTTTGCCAACAAAGTTCTGTCTAGTCAAAGCTATGGTTTTTCCAGTAGTCATATATGGCTGTAAGAGTTGGGCCATAAAGAAGGCTGAATGCTGAGGAACTGATGATTTGTGGTGTTGGAGAAGACTCTTGAGAGTCCCTTCAACTGCAAGGAGGTCAAACCATCAATCCTAAAGGAAATCAGTCCTGAATATTCATTGGAAGGACTGATGCTGAAGCTGAAGCTCCAATACGTTGGCCACCTGATGCAAAGAGCTGACTCATTGGAAAAGACCCTGATGCTGGGAAAGATTGAAAGCAGAAAGAGAAGGGGAATATAGAGGATGAGATGGTTGGATGGCATCACCTACTTGATGGACATGAGTTTGAGCAAGTTCTGGGAGTTGGTGATGGACAGGGAAGGCTGGCATGCTGCAGTCCATGGGGTCTCAAAGTGTTAGACATGACTGAGCGACTGAACTGAACTGACACTAGTTTATATATGTATATATATGTGTACGTATACATGTACTGACATATATATGTATAGTGACATATATATGCGTAGTGAACTGACACTAGTTTATATGTATATACACACACATATCATAAACATATATATGTATAGTGAACTGACATTAGTTTATATATATATATACACATATCATATACATATATATGTACACATATATATGTGCATATATATACATACACACACACACATATATATATATATATATCCTGGAGAAGGGCATGGCAACCCACTTCAGTATTCTTGCTGGGAGAATCCCCATGGATGGAAGTGCCTGGCAGGCTATAGTCCATAGGGTTGCAAAGAGATGGGCATGACTGAGTGACTAAGCATATACATATATATAATTTTACTGTTCTAAGAACACTTAACATGAACTCTACTCTCTTAACAAAATTTAACAGCCTTGCACAATACACAGGAGAAGGCAATGGCACCCCACTCCAGTACTCTTGCCTGGAAAATCCCATGGATGGAGGAGCCTGGTAGGCTGCAGTCCATGGGGTTGCTAAGAGTTGGACACAACTGAGCGACTTCACTTTCACTTTTCACTTTCATGCATTGGAGGAGGAAATGGCAACCCACTCCAGTGTTCTTGCCTGGGGAATCCCAAGGACGGGGGAGCCTGGTTGGCTGCCGTCTATGGGGTCACACAGAGTCCGACACGACTGAAGCGACTTAGCAGCAGCAGCAGCACAATACATTATTGCTAGCTACTGGTACAGTGCTGTCCAGCAGCTCTCCAAAATTTATTTATCATCTGTAACTGAAAATTTATACCCATTGAACAACAACTTCCCATTTCCCTTTCCCTCTAGCCCCTGGCATATTCATTTTTATAGTTCTTTTTCTTTTCCATGCCCTTTATCATATTTTGTAATTATATATTTTATTTGTGACTTTTTTTTTGGTCTGTCTTCTTCATTGTACTGGAGGTCTTTGAGAGGACAGGAACAACCTACCTTATTTTCCCTGTAAACACTGTAATTCTGGTGCATGCCATGGCCTGGTATACAAGGGGGCTCAATAAGTATTTATGAAATGAACCAGTAAAGGAGGAGGCACTGTGGCCCTTAACATACATTATGAAACTTAATCTTCACAGTCATCCTATTACTATCATCATTTCGTCTCCACACTTGAACACAGCAAGGCCCACAGGTAAAGAGACTTATGCCTAGGTCAGTCTGACTCTTGGCATGCACTCATGTCGCACAAGCTGCACCTAGATGCCCAAGTAACCCATCTGTTTATGCAGTGCCATCCTCATTTCTTGAGAACAATGGAAGATTTACCCTCTTCGTCCTGCTGTGAAGAGACTGCTGCCTCACGCTGCTGGGAAAAGGAAATGTAAAGATAAGAATCTTGATTAATTAGGCTCATATATAACCTTGAATTAATTGGTCAATATTCAAGGATCACATCCTTGAACTTTCGAAAAAATTAACAGAAGAGCTCCTAAAAATTAATTAGTAGAAATCAACACACTGACAGAAGTCTCCCTGCTTCCCTTAAATAAGTGGTTGCAGGAGTTTACAAGTTCTGGTTCTTGCTCTAAGTGGACTGGAGAGAATAGAGGCCCCGCCTATTTTGCATGTCCATGGCTCTACAGGTCCTCGGCCAATCCTCATCAAAAATGTTTAGTCTTTCCAACTCTTCAATTATTTAGCTGTTTATTTCCCTGTAATTTTCTATGTGTGTAGAATCATCAAATTTTAAAATCAAAAGTACCCTAAAGATCATGTTTTGTTTCTTTAATGTGTGACCCCATTAATACAGATGACATTAATTTAAATTCATGATTACATAGACATCAAGTGAGAGGTATTGTGACTCCTTCAGTTAAAATATGCATATTCTCTTTACTGATATGCCGTCTCATCCCAAGAAAGATGTGAGGAGACTGCCTGATTAATATATTGAACTTCTCTGATGGAGGAAGGGCGAAAACGGATGACATGGAGCTGTAGGTCAGGACTCTTTGCTCTAGCATCAGGAAAATCTGAGGTTGAATTTTGACTCTACCACCTTCCAGCTATGCAGCCTTGGGTAAGTGATTTAACCCAGCCCCAGATCTCTCATCGGTAAAGTAGGAACTTATAATAGAGCTGGAGAAGACTCTTGAGAGTCCCTTGGACTGCAAGGAGATCAAACCAGTCAATCCTGAAGGAAATCAGTCCTGAATATTCATTGGAAGGACTGATGCTGAAGCTGAAACTCCAATACTTTGGCCCCCTGATTCGAATAACTGACTTAATGGAAAAGACCCTTGTGCTGGTAAATATTGAAGGCTAGAGAAGGGAATGACAGAGGATGAGGTGGTTGGATGGCATCACCAACTCGACAGACATGAGTTTGAGCAAGTTCCAGGAGTTGGTGATGGACAGGGAAGCCTGGCATGCTGCAGTCCATGGGGTCGCAGAGTCGGACACGGCTGAGTGACTAAACTGAACTGATCATAGGATTGTTGTGAGGAGTAAAATAAATACTGCATGTAAAGTGCTCAGTACAGCATCTGGATCATAATAAGTGTTCAGTAAATTACTACAGCTACTGCTAGTCATGTAAGTTGTCATACTGAAAGCACCTACTGTGTGCCAGGCATTTTACATACAGGTCCTCACTTACTTCTCCTCTATCTATTGAGGTGAATTTCACATGTGAAGAAGCAGTCTGAGGGTGAGTTAGTAATTTTCTGAAGGTCACCAGCTAGTAGGTACAGGAACAGATATTGAACCCAGATGGATGTTAATCCACCATCAGGCTGCTTTCACCAAATCACACCTCCCATTTAAGTGGGTAAAGAAGGACTGGTGATGTTGTCTGTCTCCCTTTGACATGCACAAAAGGCTGAAGGTGTGTGTAGGTGTTACACAGAGGGGACAGAGGTTTCAATTTGCAGAGAGGCGTCATAGGTAGAAGGACCTGTGTCCCTCCTGAGGGCACACAGCTGAGAACTCAGTATAAGAAAGAATGTCTAACAAGTGAAGTTCATGAGTTAGAAGGAATGCTTAATTGGAAATAAGGTGACCTCACGTCTTTTCTGCCTCTAGGATTCTATAGTAAGTTAGACTGCATTTCTTAGTTTTACCTTTCAGCCAGGTAATCATAACTGTTCTTATGTAACTGCATGTGCTGGGCAGAGAACTGTGGGATGGTATCCAGCAAACTCAGGACCCTGACCCAAGGTAGGAAACATCTAGAAGGTGTGAACGTGCATCTCTGTGGGATTAGAACTGGGTTCAAGATTATTTACTTGTTTATAAATTACTGAGAATATGAATGTGGAATATATGCTCACATACTGCAGATGACAAGTTTTTTGGGTATTAAATCAGCAAATTGATGAGAAGAAATCACAGGATCCTCTGAGACTATGCAATTAGGTGGGGAAAGCGGGAGGAGGAGTTTTCTCCCAACTTCAAGAATTCAGAGTTCTCAGTTAAAACCCATGCAATTCATCTTGGAGTCTTTCCATGATTGGGCCCCAAAGGCTTCTATGTAATGTGTTTCTATAGCCAAAAACATAGGAAAGAAAAAAAGGAAAAGGGAAAATAAAAACCAAACAGAAGATCTCATTCCGACTGTACCAAATCATGGTACAAATACCACTGGGCTGTAGCTGAGTGTGATCTGATCCCTGACACTTTAGAAAGCAAAAAATTCACAGGTGGGAAACCAGAAACAAGCGGTTTTAACAGTAAAAGGAACACTGGGGTTGCTCTAAATTATTGGGATTCTTCAGTTCATGTGCAAGAGCACTAGGGGAGGTATAAGTGATGTCTACAAAATTATAAATTAAAATATAAGAACATGGAAGAAACTAAAGGCAGAGGTATATTTTGGAAAGTAAGTGGAAGCATTCTCTAATTAAGTGAACAAAACCCCATGAAACCTATTACTCCCACGAGGCAGAACTGGCTGAAAGAATAAATGGTTCAGTTCAACAAATACCAATGAGAATTAGAATTAAGAGTGCTAACATTTTTTTAAATTAAACTTTCTATCTTGAGGTAAATGTAGATTCACATGTAGTTTTAAGAAATAATAAGTGATCCTGTTGGGTACCTTTTACCCTCTTGCCCTCATGGTAATGTCTTATACAACTAACAACAGTGCAACCAGGATACTGACAATGATACAATCCAGCAGTCTTAGTCAGATTCTACCAGTTTTACTTGTTCTCATGTGTGCATACATGTACATGTATGTGTGGTTGCTGCTGCTGCTGCTAAGTCGCTTCAGTCGTGTCCGACTCTTAGCGACCCCATGGACTGCGGCCCACCAGGGTCCTCCGTCCATGGGATTTTCCAGGCAAGAGTACTGGAGTGGGGTGCCATTGCCTTCTCCATGTGTGGTTAGTTCAATGCAATTTTATCACATCCTGTATCCACCACCACCAGTCAAGGTACAGAACATTTCCATCACCACAAGGATGTCTCGTGTTGCCCTTTTACAACAACACCCACCGCTCTTTCATTCCCATCCCCAACACCCAGCAATTGCTAATTGGTTCTTCAACTCTATAATTTTTTCATTTTAATAATGTTACATAAGTGAATCATAGGAGCTCTAACATTTTACGGATAACAGCATATAATTAAAGATGAGGAACATCCCTTGAGGTAATAATTCAAAACCAAAGTTGAACTATCCTTTTCACAAAGTATCTCTCATGTGTTAATAGGGGGTTACATAGAAACAATGGGTCTTATGGAGTTGAACTTTTGACATTCACTTTGTTTTATTTAGCAACTTGAGTGGATGGGGCAGGATGCAGAGCATCCATGTCTCACTAGAGGGGCCATGTACTGGAGACAGGATCCCCCCTATAGACGATAACAGGAGTGACAAGAAGATGCAGGGTCTGGAGGGTCCAGTGTAGACAAGAGGTTGTTCAGCAAGTGGTCAAGTCTGGGTAGGATCCAGGCTGGGACTGCAAGAAAGACCGTGGAGATGAAATTGGCCTCTGTTCACTCAAGAGCCAGACCTATGCATTAGAGATGTGTGTAAAGAAGGTTGAAAGAAGCTGAAGTTGTTGAAAACAAACCACTTCAAGAACTTTAAAAACATGACTTCACTGTATGTATTAAATAAACAATAGATGGTTCCAAATAAATGGAAGAGAGGCAGGGAGCAAAAAGACCAGGGAGGGGGCCACAGTAGTAAGAAGAGAATGTGAATTAAGATAATGGCAGAGAAGCTGGCAAGAAGAGAGTAATCACTTGTGAAAAAATAAACAGAAGGTTCAAGACTGACTAGAAATGTAGGGGAAAGGGAGGGGAAAGTCATGGATGACTTACCCCAAATTTCAAGCCCAAGTGAACAAGAAGATGGAAGTGACCAAAGTTTCAGCCTGAGTGAACAGGAAATCCACAAGTGGGAAAAGACTAAAGGGAGGACAAGATGGTTTGGTCAGGTTAAGACTGAGTTAGTAGGAGGACTTCTTTTAGGAGAAATGACCATAGGAAGTTGAAAGATGTGATATGAAGTTTGGAAGAGATAAAAGAGATTGCTTTCGACAATCATGTTCCCAGTTCAGACACCATGATCAAGTGGGAATTCATTCCAGTGATGCAATGTGGGCTCACCATCCACAAATTAATCAGTATGATACACCACATTAACAAAATGAAGGATAAAATCATATGGTCATCTCAATAGATGCAGAAAAAGCATTTGACAAAATTCAACATTCTTTTATGATAAAAACTCTCAACAAGTGGGTATAGAGGGAAGATACCTCTATAGAATAAAGACCCATATGTGACAAGCCCACAGCAAACATCGTACTCACCAGTTAAAAGTGAAAACTTTTCCTTTGAGATCAGGAATAAAACAAGGATACTCACCCTCACTTTTATTCAACATAGTATTGGAAGTCCTAACCAGAGCAATTAGGCAAGGAAAAGAAATAAAAGGCATCCAAATCAGAAAGGAAGAAGTAAAACTGTAACTCGTTGAAGTCAGGGGAGACTTCTAAGGGAAAGTGTGTTAAGAAAACCATAAGGTTCTTTTGAAAAGGATGAGAAAAGGAAGACAGCAGAGAATATAGATATGGACTAAAAGATAGGGAAAAGGGTTAACAAAGGACTCAAAACAACATGGACTCATGAAAAGGAAGGTGAGAATTTCAAGTAGAGGTTAAGCGATATTCCAAATTGTTGAAAAGGATAAAAGAGACAAAGAATGACAAGGATAAGCCTTTGAAATCTTCTGCTTTGGGAGCTGTGATCTGAGGCTTATCCAAAGGAAGAAATTTTTAATGATGGAACTTCTGGTAATGTGATAGGGATTTTTGTTGTTGTTGCTAAGAAAAGGTAATTTTATTGGAGGGCTTTCCTGGTTGCTCAGTGGTTAAAAAATCCACCTGCCAATGCAGGAGACCTGGGTTCAATCCCTGCGTTGGGAAGATCTCCTGGAGAAGGAAATGGCAACCCACTTCAGTATTCTTCCTGGGAAATCCCACGGACAGAGGAGCCTGGTGGGCTACAGTCCATGGGCTTGGAAAAGAGTCAGACAGGACTTAGTGACTAAATAACAACAAACAATTTTATTGGTGTCTCTCAAATCCCACCATATGGCAACTACCAGCTCTCTTATTAGAAATGCCTTTGCTCATCCATGAGCATGGATAATGTCCAGAAGTTCTACCAGCTGGCTATGGAAAAATCAAGGCAGAGGAGAAAAAAAATCAAGAAAACAAGATAACAACAGTTATTATTGAGATTTCTTGGTAGTAATAATTTATTAGCAAAATCTACACTTAATTTTAACATCTATTATGCACTAGCGGGTCTACTAAGGCATATACACTGTTGGCAGCCATGAAAATGTACTGCTCAGATCTCCTGTTACAGGAGTACAGCTGACCAAAAGCCTCAGTAGCCATTCCTCTGGCTCCATAGCAAGATCATGCTTCAGCCAGACAATGACTGAGAAAAGCAGTGGTACGATAATATTACTATCAGCCCTATCCTTTGAGGGGTGAGAGCCTACCAACAAGTAGCTTTGGCCCAAGGGCTCCCTTCTGGCCTGGCCAAATCTTTATTGGAATGCCTTCCTTCCGCTTGCTTGCCTTTATAGATGTCAGACCTGCATCAAGATCTGAAAACCAACCACTTTTTCCGGCTTCCTTTACTTTTTCTTTCAAGGCATTTCCCCCAATAAATCTGTTACACATGTAATCTTGTCTTGGCATCTGCTTCTCAGAAGACTTGGACAGAAACAATGCTTTATTCCTTTTTGCAATTATGATAACCCAAGATATACATACTATTGTTCCCATTTTCCAGATAAGAAAACTGAGGCACAGAGTACTTAAGTGCTTGCTAAAGATCATTTAGCTAGTTCATCAGCAGAGCTGAGGTTCAAACAAAACCATGTGTGCCTGACAAGAGTCAGTGCTCATCTCCCTAGCTACCCACACTTGCCAGTCTTTCCATCATCTGTCACACTGCAGCTACATGGGCCATATTTCATGTCTTGAACACACCTGGTTAGTCTGCCTTGGGCTTTGGCCCACACTGTTTCTTCTATCTGAAATGTTCCTCTTCTCTAGAAGGCAGGCTCCTTCTCCTCTTTTGGGTTTTGGCAAAGGAGTACTCCCTGACCTCCTGAAGTAAGCAGTGATCTTTTTGTCTTTCTCTACCTCTGCCCCTGGTTTATTTCCTCCACAACACTCACTTCAATATAAGATTATTCCCACTGCTTTTCTGCATAGTGTTTTTCTCTGGTTTTGCCCCTGGAATGCAAGTCTCATGATACCAAGTGTCATGTCTTTCTCTTTCTAGTGCATTGATAAATCCTAACTCAGAGCTGGGCACACAGTCTATCAATACATGTGTGCTGAATAAAGCAATGTATTTGCATGGCACTTTACCATATACATTCTCTCATTTTAAAAAGCAAAGAGAACACAAAGAGAAGAGGTTAAATTCATTGAACTGGGAGAAAAAAATCATGCTTCACATTTCTCTAATGGTCCCAGGTGCCAGGGTGTCTCTAATAATGGGAAAATCTGTAGCTTGAGAGAGCAAGTCCACCTTGAGAGAAATTACAGTGTTTTTCCTGGAAGGAATGTGTATAAAGCCAGCAGTTCATGCAAGTCACATTGTGCCAACAAACACCTCCTATATTCAATCCTGAAGGACACTGGATGTCAAGCAGGGCTGATATCCATCAGAAGTGTCGGAGATGTCAGCCGAGTCCTCTGGCTTGATGCTACTACGTTCAATGGGTTTGCCCCTGACAGTCCAGGACAGAACTCTGCTGCTGACAATCGGCAGAGTCAGTGGCTAATTCAATGACATCTACTCAATATGATTGTGACCTCTTTGCCACTTTAAAGTGACCTTTTCAGGGCATGTGCACTCCGTGGGACTGCTCCTTAGCCCCAACTCCTACTGAGCAGCTAGTGAGAGCTATTTCAAGGCAGTGGGGTTAGAGTTAGGGTTGCCAGAGGTAGAAGGAGGAAACACACTCTGCCTTTCCTAGCTGGGAGGGAGACCCTTTCTGTTAGATCTACGACAATAATTCCTGAGACTTTTAAGAGGAAATGCAGCTGCTTCCCTGGAGCAAGCTTCTTCCTCACTGAACTCCAACACCTAGATCAGCTCCTACATCATCCTGGAAGCCACTGGGTCCAGCACCAAATTCTGATCTATTCCACCCAACATCAAATAATACCAGCATCATTTGACCTCTATTGGAAAACTGTCACCTTACACCTTACAGAGGACTTCACTTGTCTGTCACTGTATGATAGTAATCATCACCATCCTCATCATTGCCTTCATCATGGTCATCCTCATCATCCAATAATCCCATGCATTTCAAACATATCCTTAAAGTGTCTTCAGGCACATGGTCTCATTTAACTCTGACAACAATTCTCCTTTCATAAAAGAAATGCACTATTTAGGACTTTTGTTACAATGGCTAGAGTGCTAGTTCTTACTAGCTTCACCCAAAAAGGGAAGATGTTGCTAGGACTCAGACTATCTCAGAGAGCTCACGAACAGGCAAAGAGCTGGGCACACTGGTGCCAGAGCATACTGGTACCTGGGCCTGCAAAACTCCCACAACCCTTCTCACCTTCTCTCGTCTGCACCTTTCTGCTAATCTGCTTTATTTGTTTTTCATCTGTGAACTGACTTCCTCTGCTCCTCAGCGACCCCTCAGTTTGACATGTAACAATTCACATATCCAGATACTTATAGATTCACATTCTTTTTTTCTCTCCTGACACAACTCACTCCTACCCCCAAATGCCAGGATAAGAAACTGTTGGCCCATCTTTGCTCAGATATCCATCCCTAGATCACATGACCATGGCCATGGGAGCATGAGGGTAGGGATTGTGGTGAAGGAAAACCTAGGCTGGCAAAAAGTCTGTCTACTACAAAGAAACTGAGAGTTGAAGAGACAAATTTACTTAAGTAGATAATGTGTGTGAAATCACCTATTATTCTTCCTAGTATATGCCACTGCTCCAAAATACAAATTAAAATTGTTATTGATATAGTTATCATTGCCCAAAGTCATATTGCCAGTAAGAGAGAACTCAGAACTTGAAACCAGGTCTCTGGATGATCAAGGTGTCTCTACCCAGAGCCCAAAGTTCTCTGGGGGCAGGGACTAATCTATTCAGCATCGTATCCTTGGCATCTAGCCTGGTGCTTGGCAGTAAACTAGCTCTTTACTTTTTGAAAAATAAACAATTGTTTCCACTATTGTTGGAAACACAGCAACATCAAAGTTCTTCTCAGGGCACAGAAAGACAAGGATGTGGGAAAAAAAAAGCAGCCTGACTCTGAGCAGCCTGGAGGCTGTAGGGGTGTTCTCCCACTCCTGCTCTTCAGGAAGTGGAAAGAGGTCACTCGGATCCTCAGGAGATGGGGTCTTCCTCCTCCACGTCATCTCCCATCTCTATCTCAGCTCCAGGAACTGAACTCACTCCAACTCTCTGGTAACTGGAGTGAAAGGAAGGGCAGTAAAACCTGTTCATGTCTACAGAGCGGCTTTTGACAGTATGATGAGCAACACACTGGGGGTGTGGAGCAAGGGGAGCTGGCAGCATCTCCACCTTTCAGAGAGATGCCAGCTCAGTGTGTGGCATGCACAAGGCTTTCACAGCCCACTAGGAGTTGGCGGGTTTAGCGGACCTTGTCTAAGGACCAAAACTACATGGGAGTGGAAGAATTTTTAATTTCTATGGTAATAAGGAGCTTAAACTCCAGTTCTATTTACAGGCTAAACTTATGAGCTACATCCCTACACCCCAGGCTGATCACTATGATATGCAGATTTACCAGGGACTAGGGAGAATCTACATGCAGAGGAATTAGAGTTCACAGATGAAAAGAACTACTTGATTAAAGGAGTCGACAAAGATGGAAACAAAGAAGGGACTAAAGAAAAAAGTCCTTAAAGACCTATCGAAAATAGGAGTACAAGTCACCTGTCTGAAAATCCGAAACTCTTGCAACAGCTATGTGGGCAAAACAAGTGTACCAGGCATCCTGGTGTGGTTCCTGGGAGCTCTCTGCTTCTGCTCTCCCTGATCCGTGGTTCATAGGCAGCAGTGTGTAATGGAAATCCAGGGTGCCTGTCACAACTGTGCATTCCTAGGCATTTTTGCCACTTGCAAAAAAGCCAGTTTCTACCTTTTGGCAAAAATATATACACTGGCTCAATATTTGAAAGGCAAAATTCATTATCTGGCTGGCACTAGATGACAGTTTCCAGGGCGGTAGAAAGATTAATATATTTACATAAAGAAAGCCTGCAGCCCACTCTACATTCTGCAGGACACTCCACTGAACAACAGCAGAATGATAGGTTGAAGGGGAACCTTCTAGAAAATAGTCCCTGTTTCACTGAGGCCTAGAACTCAAATGAGCACATCAAAGAAGGCAAAATAAAGTTATTTTCTTGTGTCCTTACATCCCTTCAAAGAAGTTTATTCCTTAAGAAAAAAAAAAAAAGAGATTGTAAGGAAATGTTCTCCAGACTGAAGGTAACTGGAGTAGAAGTACTATAACCAAAACAGTCATTTGCTTGGTATGTAACTTGTGTATTAAGTATAGTCAAAGTGATATTTCTGCAAGGTGATCTGATCAAACTACAAGGTTCACTTGTCCTAAAGAGATATTCAACCATTTTGTTGTTCTGCTCATGCTATTCAGCTGATTGATGAATTGCAACAATGCTGTTTTGTCCGGGACAACTTGAGGGCTTACAACTGTCTTATGAATTAGGATGTTTTGTAATTCCCTTTGAAGGTGAAGGAGTGTTAAGATGCTCAGTTGTGTCCCACTCTTTGCGATCCTATGGACTGAAGCCTGACAGACTCCTCTGTCCATGGAGTTCTCCAGGCAAGAATACTGGAGTAGGATAGTCATTCCCTCCTCAAGGGGATTTTCCCAACCCAAGGATCAAACCTGGGTCTCCTGTATTGCAGGCAGATTCTTTACTGGCTGAGCCACCAGGGAAGCCCTAACTGAAACACAAAGAGACTGAGAAGTGGCCCAGAGTCACAAAGTAAAACCATCACCGCACCAAAGGGAAGTGGAGACACAAGGACTCCAAGTGAAAGCATCTGAGCTCTAGCCCTGTTGTTACCTCGGCAAGCTCTTTTACTACACTGGCTCTTCAATTCCCTTGTTTACAAATGAAGGTTTCCAAACTTGGCCTTCCTGCCTCCCAGGGTTGTCCTGAGGACAAAGTGTCCTTGTGCTGCTTGAGTGCAGAGTGTAGGGGGAGGAGGTGACACAGTCACAGTTGGTGAGGATGGAGGAATAGGCAGCTACCCAGACAGCAGTGCCTTTAGTTCCCATTGAGGAGTGAGGACAGAGAAGCCATAGGCCCTGAGGTAAAGAGCAAACAGGTGAAGAGCAAGTGTGGCAGAAGCAGGTATGACAGACCTGGGAGGCCCAGAGCCTGGAGAGTGCTCCTCATGCTTCAGCTGGAACAGACTGAGGACTACTCATTAAGGAGGGAGCAGTGAGCAGAGAGGTTATAGAGTTAGAGCGGGAAGGTGGGAGTATGTATTCCAGAAGCCAAGAAAAGGAAGGAAAACAGACAGGTTGATTGCCTTCTTTAGCTTCAAAAGGAGCCCCAAGAAGTAAGGTGGCCAAAAAAGGAAAGGGATGAGGAGCCCCTGCCCTTCATTCATCTGTTAATTCATTAAATAATTTGGAGCACCTACTAAGTACCAGTCACTATTCTAAGCACTTATGAGACACCCATAAACATTAACAGAAGAAGATTCCGCCTTTGTCAAGGCAATATTCTATGCAGAAGAGATAACTAATAAATAATAACATAATAACTAGGTTAATGAGATTGCATGTTAAATGATGATAAGCATTACTGAGGAAAAGATAAAGCAAGGAAGGGTAAAAAAGTGTTGCAAGATGTGGGTGAGGTCAAATTTAAATAGCGTGATAAGGAGAGACTTCATTAAGAAAGTGGCTTTGAGCAAATATATAAAGTTATGAGGCAATGGACCATGTGGGTATCTGAGAGAAGAGAATATCAAGCAGGAGAGATTCCCTAAGCCTCACATTCTAGCCCAGCTTGTCAAAGTCTCCTGCTATGGCAATGCACCTCATTCATAAATGGCCACAACAGGATCTCCTATCCCACTCGCTTTCTTTATAATGCAACTTTGACACTCCTTCCATCACCTTGAATCTGGACAGGTTTGAGACTATGGCAGAAATAACAATAACTTCTGAGGCAAAGCCATAAAAGGTAGTAAAACACATATCTGGTTCTCCAGGGACACTCACTCCTGAAACTCAGCCACCACACTGTAAGGAAGCCCACAGAGGCACCTGGAGGGACCGCAAGTAGGTATTCTAACTGGCAGCCCCAGCTGAGATCCCAGTTGACAGCCATCTTCAACCAGTAGGCAAGGTGAGTAAAAATATCACTCAGAAGATTCCATCTCCAGCCATTTGAGTCTTCTCAGCTGAAGCTGAGCTAAAGTCTCCATATCATGGAAGAAAAACAAGACATCCTTGAAGTGCCCTTACTAATTCCTGAATCATAGAATCCATAGGCATAATAAAGTAGCTGTTTCATGCCTCTAAGTTTGAGTGGTTTTTATGCAGCAAGAGACAACTGGAGCATCCATATTAGAGTGTGTATTACCCCAGCTAATAATAAAATATTAATTTGCTTGTCCTCTGTGCCTATACCTTCCTTAGGTACCCCACAAGGGAGGAAAAGTGGTTAAGCTAACAGGTAAGATTAATGTGTTTCTTTGTCCCTTGACCTCCTAACTGCATACTAATCCCAAGATTACCCCTAAGAGAGATTAGCAACGACAACAAAAACAAATAGGCCAGAAACAAACCTTATTAAAAAGTTCAAAAGAAGTATCACAAATCAGTAGAGAAGATTATTTAAAAATTGATACTGGAAGAACTGGTTAACTACTCAGTGGAAAATCAGTTTAGATCCTACACTTGAAGAAATTCAATATGATCAAAGAGCTTAATGTTAAAAATAAAATAATAAAGAAGAGAATCTGGATAAAGCAATACGTTATTTCTTGAGGGGAAAGACTTTCTAAATTTAAAAGCAAAATAATTACAAAGGCAAATACTGTTAGACTGAATTGTATGCCAAAAATTATAATATTAAAAGACAGTGAATAAGGAATAATATCTGTAACAAAGATTATAAGCAAAGAACAAATACCAAAAAACAAACAAATGAAACAAAAACACTAAGATCCCAATTGATTAATGGGCAAAGAATGCAAACAGAAGAATTCTAAACGAGAAAATCCAAATGGTAAATACCCAACTTGATGGGTTATCAAAGAATTTCAAATTAAAATAATAATGAGGTAATAATGATCTTCATCTGCAATAACAGCAAAATGACAATAACGGTGTACTGTGAGCTGAGTATTCTCATACATTGCTGGTGGAAGTGTACATTTAAAAAACCTTTGGTGAAGTAAACTAGCAATATGTACACCAGCAAATAAAACACGAGTAACTTGAAAACAATTCAGGATAAATATCCACCATTAGAGAAATAGTTAAGCAAATTGTGATATATCTATTTCATAAAATATTATGCATTTATTAAAATCATGTTTATAAAAATATTTTAAAGATGTGGAAAATGTAATCAAATTTAAATAAATAAAAAGATGCAAATATATGTATACTTCTGCAAAGAAACAAACCTAAGATGTGCCTCAAATCAGATGTGTTCTGATTAGCTCTAGGGATTATTAATGAATTTTCTTTATCTATTTCTTAAGTTTCTGTTTTGGTAGAATATTACGGGGAAAAAAAATCAGGGCAAGACTGATTAAGATTTGTTTCCCAATTCCCCTGTAAGAGGAGTTAAGTGCTATAGGTCTGTGATGAAGAGCAACCCTCAATGCTCACAAGAACTACAAGGCCATGCCAAATCATAGGGCAGTTCAAATAACCACTGTTGGAGTAAAGGGGATCAATTATAATGACTCCAGGACTGTCTTGCACCTCAGCCTTCAGTTTTTTGGATAGATGTAGTTCATGTTCTTTTTCCAGTCCACTGTGGGAACAGAGAGATGTGACTAGTCAACACACGTGAACCTTGGGATAGACCTCATTAGGCTTCCCTGGCTGCTCAGTGAGTAAAGAGATCATTGGTTTCAGGGAAGTTTGTAGAAGCCAAGTGGTGAGGAATAGGAGACCTGACTGCAGATGAGAGATACCAGCGAAACCAAGCCTACAGCCAAACACCACTGCAGGCCTCCTCTGGTCTAGCAGAAATTTGTATCTAGACTAATCCAGGCTCCCCTGGTGTTAACTCCAAATAGAATGAAGACCATAATATATCCATGCAGCTCTCTTGCACTGACCCCTTAAATTCTACTGGACAGAATGTCCTGGACAGGCTTCATGGGATCAGCCACTACATTCCCTTATGGGGATCCTCCCACTGTTGCCTAGTCAGTCCTCCAAAGACAGAAGTCCAAGACTGGTTTTTTGCTAAGCACATGGCAGTGAGAAGCTTATGTCCATTAGAAACAGGCAACAAGAAAAGGGAAAAGTAAAATCAGAGTAGGTCTAGCATCTAAGAGCAATAAAACCTCTGATTCTGGAATTAACTCTTAACCAATGGTTCCAATTACATTCCTGGCCATAAAAAGGCTGTGAGACATGTAGAAATTGAAGATGTGCTTAAAAAGAGGTTTGAGATTACTCTACAGTAAATGCTATTGATATTGCATGGGTCATGAAATCATGGACTTCTAAAAATCCCTAAACAAGCAATTCTCCTTGTTTTGCAGAGGAGAAAAATTGAAGCCCAAAGAGGGAAAGCAACTTGTCCAAGGTCACACAACTTGTTCACAGCACAAAAAGTGAAAGTCACTCAGCTGTGTCTGACTCTTTGTGACCTCACAGACTGTAGCCCACCAAGTTCTTTTGTCTATGGAGTTCTCCAGGCAAGAATAATTGAGTGGGTAGTCATTTCCTTCTCCAGGGCATCTTCCAGACCCATGGATCAAACCTGCGTTTCCTGCATTGCAGGCAGATTCTTTACCATCTGAGCTACTAGGGAAGCCCTGGTTCAGACCTAGACCAACCCTGACAGAAGTTTGGAATTCATTTTAAAGAAAGCAATCACAATGTGAGAATCATGATATTACCTGCCTCAATAGATTGAAGAAAATCCATGCTTATCTTGTAGAGAGGCCTGCCTTCTAACACCCTCTCCTTCCCAAAGAGATCATGCAGCCTGTTGCCCTCCAACCCCCAGGTTTTATATCATTACATACAGGGCCGATAACAATCTTATGACCCTCAGACTCAAGCTTCAGGAAACCTGACACTCTCTAGCTCCCTCTCTTGTATATAAAATTCTAGATACTTTCATACAAGAGCCTCTAATATATCTAAATAATGACAGGAGGTTGACTGAACTGGTCTCTCCAGAACATCCCTAATTCAGAAGAGCTGAAGACCTTAAAAGTCCAAAGAATTTAAGAACAGAACCAGTCAGGGGGAAAAGCTGACTGATAAAAAGCTGTTATGACACTAAGGACATCCTGTGATCTGTCTAGGCCTGTTTTCTCATCTGGTGAGGAGACAATACAGGTGGACAAACTGTATAATCAGTAAGGTCTCTTATAACTATGTAGTTTTAAAATTTTCTTCTTCATCTTTGCTATAGGTTTGTTCAAAACCAGCACTTCTCCTCACTTTCAAGTTGGCTAGCGCATTTAAATGTCAAAAGTACATTGTCCCATGGACTGTACCTCACCCGGCTCCTCTGTGCATGGGATTTTCCAGGCAAGAGTGTTGGAGTAGGTTGCCATTTCCTTCTTCAGGGATCTTCCCAACACAGGGATTGAACCTGGGTCTCATGCACTGCAGGCAGATTCTTTGCCAACTGAGTACCAGGGAATTCCCTTACATATTTTCAATAGAAAATATAACGTGTGACACAGATGATCCATGTATAAATGGTCAACAATGCAACACACTGAAATTCTACTATTTAATACCAGCAAATATCCACTCTTTAAGACTTTGAATATGATTGAAGATAATAAAGAAATAACATTATTCTAAATTTTTTTTAAAGTAAGTCATTTAAGAGATACACAATATCTTTCCTTGGAAGAGCTCCAGAGGATTTCCAAAGTCTACTTTGGAAGTGACTTAGACTATGTGGGCTCCTCAACTGGCTGTGTCCCCATCCATATACCCTCCAGGAATCTGGGGCATGGCTGGGGTCCACTCTAGGTTGCAGCCCTTGCCACTGACTCTGATGTTTTATCAATACGACAGGCCAGCATATGCCAAGGAAGCAACAAAGGCTGAAGCGCAACCAGAGCTCTGACAGTTAACACATCCAGGCCCTCAGAAAGGAAAACCTAGTGGTGATGATGGGGAGACAGAAATAATAACTGTGTTCATATGGTGGTTCCAGCTCAGATAGGAAGTAGAGGGGCAACTAAAATCAGTGCAGCAAACCAAGAAGCTAGAAATCTGCCCAGAGGCAGAAACCAGATGATGCCTAGAGCCAAACTCTAGGAAGAGATTTGAGCATCAGGAGTCAAAGCAGCATCTTAATGGAAGCCAGACAGGAAGAAGCAGATACCTCCCAGGGGCCACGTCTTAAGCAGAGCAGCAGCCAACTGAACTAGGGTTGCTCTTCTTGGGTGCCTGTGACATGGAAACATTGCCAGAATAATTCAGAACCCCCATTGTTTCCTCACCACCCAGATCACAGTTGCTTGGGAAGCACTTCCACTCTGCATTGGGCCTCAAAAGCCTGGCTCTTTAAATGTTCCCAACAAAGTGATGGCCTCTGGCCAATAAAGCAGCTATCTGCTCATGTGTCGTGGAAACCTGGTTTGTTCTAGAAGCTCTTTTTCTGCATGGCCCAAATTTAGCAGTAGAGAAACACAGGATCCAAAAAGGGCCATTCCACAATGACCTCCTCAACTGTGAATAGAAATTGCTCTGTTCTCAAAGCACCCACTAACCACTGACCAAATTTATGAGGCAAAGAAATGTATGTACAAATCCTCCTGTCTCACCGCCCCAAGATTTGGGCATTCCAAAACACTTGGTGTGATTGCTTTTGTGGTTTTAAAAAATTGTAAGATTATTTCTTCATCTGGAAACCTCATATGGTTTCTTCCACTGGCCCCCAACCCTACCACCCAGAACCGAGCATCACTTGACATCTGTCACCTGAAGTCCAGAAAAACAAAAACAAAAAATGATCTGCTGGTATGACAAAGGCTGACATACTTGAAAGAAAACTTGGCAATGACAAGCTGAATCCAAAGGGACTAAGTGAAATATCAGACATATCAGATCAGACATTTCCCTCCCTCTTGAGTGGAACTCAAAAACTGATGAGAAAACTCAGATGTGTACAGTAAGGGACACTGCTGGAATGCTTACCTAAAGCAGTTACCACATCATGGTCAGGAACTCATGGCCCACACACATCTGGAGAAAACTGTTCATACTGCTCAAGCAGCTTCAGAGAGTGTGTCTCCAAATTACCAATGTCATTTTTTAACACGCCAGGAAGACAGAAGGAAAGCAGGCATGACATGGGTTCTTACATGAGGAAGCTGAGACACATATGCAGAAATCATTCCAGAAAGTTCGACAAGAGGCCAAGGGCAGAAGCCAAGAGTGGATTATGGACTTGCATAGGGGTATTCTAATATCGGGGGCAACTTCATAAGTGATATTGGAGGTGAGTTTGCCCAGATACAAACACTATGGACTTAATTACCAAGAGCTGCCTTGACTCCTAGTTCTGTCCTTCCCCTTCCATCAGATGAACCTCCTTAGAAGTCCTCACTTATAATCAGTCTTTATCACTCTCACTGCACATCAGGATTTCCTGAGGAGCTTTTGAAAACACACAACAGTTTCTCAAAAAGTTAAACATTGAATTATTATATGATCCAGAAATTTCACTTCTGGCTTTACATCCCCAAAAACTGAAAGTAAGGGATCAAACAGATACTTGTACACCAATGTGCATAGAAGCCAAATGGTGAAAACAACCCAAATGTCTATCAACAGATTAGTGGACAAAATGGGGTATATGCATAGGATGTAATGCTATTCAGCCTTGAAAGTACTAAAATTACAGCACATGCTATAACACAGATGAACCTTGAAAACATTTGCTAAGACATAATCTAGATACAAAATGACAAATGTTACATGATTCCACAGATATTAAACATCTAGATAAAGGGAATCCATCGAGACATAAAATAGAACAGATGTTACCAGGGATGAAGGCAGGGAAGAATGAGGAGCTATTGTTAAATGAGCACAGAATTTGTTTGAGGTAATGAACAACTTCTAGAAATGGATAGTGGTATTGGTTACACAATGTTACAAATGCATTAAATGTCAATGTACACTTAAAATTGATTAAAATGTTAAATTTTATGTTATTTATATTTTACCACAATATATATATATATATATTTTTTAATTGTATCTGTGCTCCAATCTCACCTAATATCAACTGAATTATGATTTCTTAGGTGTGGTTCATGTGTTTTTGGAGAAGGCACTGGCACCCCACTCCAGTACTCTTGCCTGGAAAATCCCATGGATGGAGGAGCCTGGTAGGCTGCAGTCCATGGGGTCGTTAGGAGTGGGACATGACTGAGCGACTTCACTTTCACTTTTCACTTTCATGCATTGGAAAGGAAATGGCAACCCACTCCAGTGTTCTTGCCTGGAGAATCCCAGGGACAGGGGAGCCTGTTGGGCTGCCGTCTCTGGGGTCGCACAGAGTCGGACACAACTGAAGTGACGTAGCAGCAGCAGCAACAGGATGTGTTTTTAAACATCTGACCACCCATTCAGACTTCTGTTCACCCAGTCTAGCCTTTTCCCCTAGATAAAAAAATGAGCACTAACTGAATGCCTTGCATATGTTGAACAGTATGCTAAGAGCTAAAAATGAGCACTCCAAGGATGGAAAGATAACAACCTGAGGAGGCTCCCATGGCTAAAAAGTAGATGTAGTAATTTTTGAAAGTCCACAAACTCTTACACACTCTTTTCCTGGAGTGTGAGCTGGACCTAAGGACTGGCCTTTACCTAATAGAATAAAGTGCTGCTGCCTCCAGCTTGCTCTTTCCTTTTCGAGTCCCTCATGCTGGGGGAAGCTAGCTGCCATTATGAGGTGCAGAGCCAGAGCTTGCCTCACCCTAGTCCCAGTCCTCATTTTGGTCTTTGTTCTGGGAAGGACACTCCAGCAGACCTATGGAGAGGCCCTCATGATGAGGAATTGAAGTCCCCGCTAACAGCCACACAAGGGATCCATCTTGGAAGCAGGTCTTTCAGCCCTGCTCCAGCTTTGAGGTGACTTCGGCCCTGACTGACAGCTGACTACAACCTCAGGGGAGTCTGAGCCACCACTAAGTCATTTCTGGACTCCTGACCCTTAAAAACTCTGTGAGTTGATAAATGTTTGCTGCTTTAAGCTGCTGCTAAATGTTGATATAATTTGATAAACATCAAAACCTGTATCAAACAAGCCCTGGAGCTGAACTAAATTCTCAGGACTGAGAGTGACCTGAAAGTTCATCAAATCTAACCACCCAGCCCTTTCCTTCCCAAGTGCCTGCTTCATTCTTGAGTTTAGCTTTTCTTCCCATCCCTCATCTGTCTTCCTGACTTCAAGGTCATTCAGCAAATATTACTGAGTGTCCCTTTACCAGATATGAAGGTTAAAGGGTGGAAGCCAACAAAGATACCACCCCTATGTACAATGCCTTGATCCCAGATTTTCTCTGCTTTTATAGCCTCCCAGTACCCATAACAAAAAGCAGTCTCTAAACTCCATCTTATAGAAGGAGCAAACCTAATCTAGCACATTTGTCAATACATCATAAGTGAGTAAATTAAGGTCCAATGAAGTAATTTGCTCAAAGATCAGTGCCTCCTTTGACCCATGTGGGGTCACACTTACATGTTGGAAATAAATATGTAATTTTTTGCTTCTTTTAAAGCTGAAGTTAGAGGCTGATATGGACTAAAATACACTCCCACCTCAGACTTTCATGCTTACTCTTACTTCTACCTAAAGATCTTTCCTCCAGGCATGCTCACAGCTCCATCTCTCACGTTGTTCCCATTCCTACTCTAACATCACTGGTCACAGAGCCTGCCCTGCCCATCCTATAAATGAGCACCAACATCACTATCCACCCTCATCCCAGGTCTCACTTTCTCCCAAACGTTTACTGCCCCTTGATGTGCTATGTGTTTCTTGGTCTATTCCTGCTCTCCCCTCTAGAATAGAAACACCATGAGAGTGGGAACTTTTCCCCTTTTTGTTCACCACTGTATTCCTAGTGCCTAGAATGGTGTCTCACATACAGTAGACATTAAATAAATAATTCCTCATTTGTTCATTCATTCATTAAGCTATCCAGTTGACTCCTGAGGCCCTCAGTTCAGTTCAGTTCAGTCGCTCAGTCATGTCCGACTCTTTGCGACCCCATGAATCACAGCATGCCAGACCTCCCTGTCCATCACCAACTCCCAGAGTTCACTCAGACTCACGTCCATCGAGTCAGTGATGCCATCCAGCTATCTCATCCTCTGTCATCCCCTTCTCTTCATGCCCCCAATCCCTCCCAGCATCAGAGTCTTTTCCAATGACTCAACTCTTCGCATGAGGTGGCCAAAGTACTGGAGTTTCAGCTTCAGCATCATTCCCTCCAAAGAAATCCCAGGGCTGATCTCCTTCAGAATGGACTGGTTGGATCTCCTTGCAGTCCAAGGGACTCTCAAGTCTTCTCTAACACCACAGTTCAAAAGCATCATTTCTTCGGCGCTCAGCTTTCTTCACAGTCCAATTCTCACATCCATACATGACCACTGGAAAAACCATAGCCTTGACTAGACAGACCTTTGTTGGCAAAGGAATGTCTCTGCTTTTCAATATGCTATCTAGGTTGGTCCTAACTTTTCTTCCAAGGAGCAAGCGTCCTTTAATTTCATGGCTGCAGTCACCATCTGCAGTGATTTTGGAGCCCCCCAAAAATAAAGTCTGACACTGCTTCCACTGTTTCCCCATCTGAGGCCCTAGTCCACCACTAATTTAATTGGTCAAAAATCTCACAGAATGTAGAGGCAAATTATAGGCACTTCAGCACTTTCTACACAGAGGCTACTCCTGTGGGTGCCCCTGGTTCAGTGGTAGGAGGATGTGCCAGACTGCCCAGGAGGCTGCCATTCCCTGAGGCATGACCAGATGGGGCTCCCAATGAAGCAGAGGCAAGGAAGCCCCTCTTCCTCCTACCCAACACCAGGACATTGGACTCCTTCCAAGGCCCAGAGGAGAAACATGACCACTGGATCGGAGGGCAGGGGTTGCGGGGCAACCTGCTTACTGCAGTCTGTATGGGCAATTATCCCATCCACCTCAACTTAGGAGACAAATTGAGAGTACTGTTTGGTGAGAAGGGTTTTTCTGCTATTGTACAGAATAAAAAGCTATCTCTTTCATTTTGTTGGATTGCAGGATAAATCAAGTACACAGCTTTTTGTTTACCAGGAAACCACCTGTTTACCATTTGCAAAGAGACTTGATTGCCTCTGAGAAATATTAGCGTGGAGCTTCAGTTTTCTACCCACTGAGGAGTATAGAAGGTACAGAAACCAGACAGGAAAAATAGAGAAGAAAGTCGTGAGTCTTTAGGGAAATTAGATCTTTGGGAGGTTGAACGATAATAATGGAAACTATAATAAGCCAAGTCTTGTGTTAAGTGTGTGTTCACTGCATCTATTGTCCTAACATGTCCCTGTGATTGTCCATAGTTTACAGATTGAGAAATTGAGGTTTGGTTGTTACATGACTTGACTAAGCTCCAAAAGCTGGTAAGCTATTAACCTCACTCCAGTACTCTTGCATGGAAAATCCCATGGACAGAGGAGCCTGGCGGGCTGCAGTCCATGGGGTCACTAAGAATCAGACACGACTGAGCGGCTTCACTTTCACTTTTCACTTTCATGCATTGGAGAAGGAAATGGCAACCCACTCCAGTGTTCTTGCCTGGAGAATCCCAGGGATGGGGGCGCCTGGTGGGCGGCCGTCTATGGGGTCGCACAGAGTCGGACACGACTGAAGCGTCTTAGCAGCAGCAGCAGCAGCATTAACCTCAGATTTAATCCCAAGCCTCAGTTTTGTTCTCTGGCAAATCTGCTGCACTGTCCTGCTGAGGCATTTTCTAATACAACTTTTCCCAGCTCACTGTCCTGCTGGGGGGTTTTCTAACACATCTTTGCCCAGCTCAGATCTAGATGTTACCAGCAGACCCAGGTCTTAACAGGGGTCTTGGAATTTCTAGTCCACTCTGGAGAATGAAGCAGTTGCTAATAACTATGATGAATGAACTCTTTGGCCATAGGATTAGGGAGTAAAGAGAATTTCAAAGTAGGGGAGCTAAGCCAACACAGGGCACCAAGCCCAGTAGAGAGCTGGGCTGAGAGACTGGGAACCATTACAGCTGGCAAGGGTATGGGGCACCAGGTCACTGGTCGACGAGAAAAGTGGCATCAGGAAACAACATAAGCCAGGAATCCAGAGTCAAGAAGACAAGGTTGGTAGATGGAGCAGGAAGAGAGGCTAGAGCAAGGAACTCCACAAGAACACAGCAGGCTGGCTTGGGCAGAGCCTAGGCAGAGGGGCTAAGCAGAGAATAGGCAAGAAACAGGACTGATACTAAGTAGTGGTCACCCTAGTGGGCCCCTGTGCCCCCAAGGAAGGTAATTCTACTCAACATCCTTTGCCAACAATGACTCCAGGACTATGAGGTCCTTTGCACTTGATGATTAGGGCACTCAGCTTTCCCGTGTATGGTCCTGAAGGGCTACTATTCACAGGGAGCTCCGGCCGGCATGGTAGCACTAGGACACACAGACCTGACCCCCTGGACAAGAAGCCCCCCTCCAATCAATTCTTCTGGATCCTGAGAACAACTGGCCTGGCAAACTTCCAACCTCTAGATAAAGCAGTTTGAGGAAATACTTTTACTTTCAATCAGTGCTTCTCAAAGTGCCAGTCCATGATGGAATAAGAAGTGTATACCAAGCAAGCAGAAACACACTGCATCCTCCTTTAAGAAGATCTTGCAATGAAAAAAAAATATATATATATATATATATTTATATATCAGCTGAGCTAACCTGCAAACTCAGTGATGAAGGTGATTTATACTCTGCTGCAAGATCCTTACCTCATCAATGACTGGTAATGGTGTGTGACTGGACAGCCTGTTTTAAACTCTTCTGCTCCAGCTCCTTGGTCTAATGCCTTCCCTCCCCTCCCCTCCCAAACCAGGTCCCAGGAGACTGACAACATAGAAAGTTGGGGTTTCGAGGACAATGGTGTATTCATTCGGTTCAAAAGATGGGGTGGCTCTAATGTACCAGCTTATTCTGTCCTTTCGCTCTCAAAAGCAACAGAGTTATCATTCCTTGGAAACAAACACAGGCCCACTTATGAATCAGAGAGGAAGGAAGATTGCCAGACCAAAGTCTTAGGGAGAAATTTCTCTTCCCTTTGGTAAAAAGCAGCCAGTACATTTCCTGTAAATCTGGTAACTAACAAGACTGAAACTTCATGTCTGAATTTGTCAGGGAAGAAAGCCCACCTGAATCACCTCAAAGGGACAGTTTATTACTTCACAGTCATCTGATGCTAATCAACTCTCTATCACCTGTGATGATTTTCTCTGACCATCAACATTCCATGGCAGATTCAAAGCAGATCCAAGAAACCCCATCCTATAGATTTCTTCAGCATCTGTTAAAGACTGGGTCTTGTCATAAGAGATTGGGGAAGTGCTGTCTTTTCTGCAGACCCATCCTTGAAGAGATATCTGCCTCATTAATGACAAGGCCACTTTGTCATCTCTCAGAGCCAACTCCCCTCTGGCTGCCTTGGGGAAGAATCTGCTCCTCTCCATAAAGCTCCACACCTTTGCTGCCTGTCAGGTTCTATCTCAACTGGATTGTGGTCACTTGGAATTAGTTGTGAAGTAGGAAAAACCAACTAGGAAGGCTGATATGGCCCAGGGCAGGAGGGTGTGCTGATATGATATATAAAGGAAGCAGCAGCGTGGGTTTTGGGTTTTTGTGTGTGATTTTTTTTTTTTTTTAAGTTGAGGCATGCAAACTCTTAGTTGCAGCATGTGGAATCTAGTTCCCTGATCAGGGACCAAACCTGGAGTCCCTACTTTGGGAGTGCAGAGTCTGAGCCACTGGACAATCAGAGAAGTTCCAGCAGCTTGGGTTTTGTCAGAGTCCTTCACTGACTTGCAGAGAAATCTCAAGCAGTAGTTCTTAAATACTGGGGGTCATCAATCTTACTGAAATCTGATGAAAACTATAGACCTCTCAACGAATCAAAAAAGGCACCCATAAGTGTGTCATACAGACACACATACACACAAAATGATTCTCCAATCTGCTTGTGAAACACAGCTTAAAAGTCACTGACTTAGGGGCTCTCTCCACCATAAGACCTACCTATGCTCCTCCTTTCCTCTATTATAGGTCTTTGGGGATCTATGGATACGTGGATTTGGATTTTCAGCACTGAAACAATAACTTAGGTAGGTGGGTTTATTATAAGAGCACATGCTTGACAGGGAGGAGATCTGCATTTTAATTCTTCCTGAATCTAATTGCTTAGATGTAGGAAAGCTGTGAGGCTTCCCTGGTGGCTCAGTGTGAAAAAAATAAATAAATAAATAAAAATCTGCTTGCAATGCAGGAGACACAGGAAATGCACGTTTGATCCCTGTATCAGGAAGATTCCCTGGAGGAGGAAATGGCAACCCACTGCAGTATTCTTGACTGGGAAATCCCATCAATAGAGGAGCCTATGGACTACAGTCTGTGGGGTCACAGAGTCTGACACGACTGAGCACACACACACACAAAGGGAAGCTGTATTTCCTCTTGTCCCACAATTTTAAAAATGAAGGTAATGAACACCTTCTCCAAGGTGTCTTAAATGTTCCATGGAGCAACCAGGGGCTATAATGAGAGGCAAGATGGAGGTGAGGTGAGCAGGTTTTGTTGGCATTCTTACCCCTTCCCTTCAAGAAGAGCAGCTCTTCTGGTCTTAAGAAATTTGAAAGTCTCTTGATTGGAGGTGCTCTAAGGTCCCTTTCAGGGCTACCTTTCTAGGATACTCAGTCTGGCCAGGACAGAGAGCTGAGCCAAGAATGGATGATTTAAAAGGGGGCTCACTGGGATCTATATACAATATCTCTTGCCTCTACCCTCAAGAGAATGTGGGTCTGCCTTCAACCTTGCAGCTTCAGAGGCCACTGACTCAAGTCAGATGCACCTGGCATGAGATGCAAGTAGTCTGGAAGACAGCAAGGAAGAACGACCTCACTGGGTTAAAGAAAGTTGCAGGCTACTTAGTCTTCTCTTGCAGTCCCTCCAGTTACAGGGAGTTGAACCTTGCAAGTTTCAGGGGCACCGCATGAACAGCAGCCTGCTCCCGACCCATTCAGTGTCAAGCTGTGTTACTGGTATTGTTCTGCTAACTTGCTAAATAGCTATAATTAAAACAGGGCTATTATCATTAATTATGATCTTCCGTCTTTGGATTGGCAGGTCGGTGCTTTTATCAAGTTTCAAAGAGCAGCATTTCTGTATGTTATAGGAAGAAAGGGAGATACATGGGGCTGAACCGTTCTGACCCTGGAGCAAAGGCCACGGTGCCACTGTTGGGCAGAGCAAACTTTTGTGTCCATGGGGCGGGGTCCCCAGCCAGCTTATCCAGACACAACAGGCTGCTGGCTGTCTCCCTGACTCCTCCATGTGCTGTTACAAGTTGGACTAAATTGTAGTTTTTACAAGAGTAACACAATGGAATGGGGAGAGTGGATGAGATTCCACAGGCAAGGGATAGGGTAAAACTTCTGCTTAACTTCTTAATGCTGAGCTGAAATGTCATTTCTTCCACAAAACTTTTCCTATTTCTTCACCCTCCCTCTTCTCCTTTACCATCTCCAGGTCAAAATGTATCACTCTCATCATTATCTTCATTGCATGTCCTCCTCCCCTTTCCCTGGTCTCAAACCTCAAATTCTCTACAATTCTATGCCATCAAATTGGAGGGAGAAACTAGAGGCTCCTCAGTCCCGTGAGTTCTGGGATGGGGTATGCCCTTTTGAGTTACCTGATCTGGAGCCTGGTGAAGACCCCCCCACCACACTACAGCTCTCACTCAGTGTCTCCATCTGCATGCAGAGACACTTTCTGAGGCTGTCTAAATACATAAACATTTCCAGGAAATGCAAAGAACAATGAAGGATTATCAATATGAGAGCCTCGGTGTCCCTCACAGCAAATCTTAGCTTGAAGGAGAACACCTTCTGAAACTAACTGTCACATTTGAAAGTCTTAAAATCAAGAGAATAAAGGCAGACATAAGGAAACTAAGTGACAGGTTGCAAATAGGTCATTTTTTAAAAAGAAATAAAAAATAATGTATAAAGAAAACAATGTCTTAATATAAACTATTACACTGGGTTAAACAGAAATATCTTTTATTCATAAAAATTAGATAATTTTTTAAATTTATTAGAAAAATTAAATTAAACCACGTAGGTTTCACCTCATTTGTGGAATAGACATGAGGCATCCAAGGGGCTATTTATGTTTTCCTAATAAAAAGTTGTCTGATACAGAATACTCAATTACATCTGAATTTCAGATAAACAAAGAATACATTTTTAGCGTATCTGTATCCCAAATTTTTCCTTGGACTACAAAATGTACTCCAAGTTTGTCCTTAGAGTACAAAAGAAAGCAGGGCAAAGGCTAACAGAGTTTTGCCAAGAGAAAACATTGGTCACAGCAAACAGCCTTTTCCAACAACGCAACAGACAACTCTACACATGGACATCACCAGACGGTCAATACTAAAATCAAATATTCTTTGCAGCCAAAGATGGAGAAGCTCTATACAGTCAGCAAAAACAGGCCAGGAGCTGACTGTGGCTCAGATCATGAACTCCTTATTACAAAATTCAGACTTAAGAAAGTAGGGAAAACCACTAGACCATTCAATTATAACCGAAATCAAATCCCTTACCATTATACAGTGGAAGTGACAAATAGATTCAAGGGATTAGATCTGATAGAGTGCTTGAAGACATTGTATAGGAAGCACTGATCAAGACCATCCCCAAGAAAAAGAAATGCAAAAAGGCAAAATGGCTGTCTGAGGAGGCCTTACAAATTGCTGAGAAAAGAAGAGAAGTGAAAGGTAAAGGAGAAAAGGAAAGATATACCCATTTGAATGCAGAGTTCCAAAGAAAAGCAAGGATAATAAAGCCCTCCTCGGTGATCAATCGCAGAAGGCAATGGCAACCCACTCCAGTAACTCTTGCCTGGAAAATCCCACGGACGGAGGAACCTGGTAGGCTGCGGTCCACGGGGTCGCTAAGAGTTGGACACGACTCAGTTACTTCACTTTCACTTTTCGCTTTCATGCACTGGAGAAGGAAATGCCAACCCACTCCAGTATTCTTGCCTGGAGACTCCCAGGGATGGGGGAATCTGGTGGGCTGCTGTCTGTGGGGTCACACAGAGTCAGACAGGACTGAAACAACTTAGCACCAGCAGCAGTGATCAATACAAAGAAATAGAGGAAAACAAAGGAATGGGAAAGACTAGAGATCTCTTCAAGAAAATTAGAGATACGAAGGGAACATTTCATGCAAACATGGGCACAATGAAGGACAGAAATGGTATGGACCTAGCAGAAGCAGAAGATATTACAAAGAGGTGGCAAGAATACACAGAAAAACTATACAAAAAAGATCTTCATGACCCAGATAACCACAATCATATGATCACTCACCTAGAACCAGACATCCTGGAGTGCGAAGTCAAGTGGGCCTTAGGAAGCATCACTATGAACAAAGCTAGTGGAGGTGATGGAATTCCAGTGCAGCTATTTCAAGTCCTAAAAGATGATGCTGTGAAAGTGCTGCACTCAATGTGTCAGCAAATTTGGAAAACTCAGCAGTGGCCACAGGACTGGAAAATGTCAGTGTTCATTCCAATCCCAAAGAAAGGCAATGCCAAAGAATGCTCAAACTGCCGCCCAATTGCACTCATCTCACACAATAGTAAAGTAATGCTCAAAATTCTCCAAGTCAGGCTTCAACAGTACATGAACCATGAACTTCCACATGTTCAAGCTGGATTTAGAAAAGACAGAGGAACCAGAGATCAAATTGCCAACATTCGTTGGATCATCGAAAAAGCAAGAGAGTTCCATAAAGACATCTACTTCTGTTTTATTGACTAAGTCAAAGCCCTTGACTGTGTGGATCACAACAAACTGAAAAATTCTCAAAGAGTTGGGAATACCAGACCACCTTACCTGCCTTTTGAGAAATCTGTATGCAGGTCAAGAAGCAACAGTTACAACTGGACATGGAACAACTGACTGGTTCCAAATTGGGAAAGGAGTACATCAAGGCTGTATATTGTCACTCTGCTTATTTAACTTCTCTGCAGAGTCCATCATGCAAAATGCCAGGCTGGATGAAACACAAGCTGGAATCAAGATTTCCAGGAGAATTATCAGTAACCTCACACACAGATGACACCACTCTTATGGCAGAAAGTGAAGAAGAACTAAAGAGCCTCTTGATGAAAGAGGAGAGTGAAAATGCTGGCTTAAAACTAAGCATTCAGAAAACTAAGATCATAGCATCCGGTCCCATCATGTTGTGGCAAACAGATGGGGAAACAATGGAAACAGTGACAGATGTTATTTTAGGGGGGCTCCAAATTCACTGCAGATGGTGACTGCAGCCATGAAATTAAAAGACGCTTGCTCCTGGGAAGGAAAGTTATGATTGACCTAGACAGCATATTAAAAAGCACAGACATTACTTTGCCAACAAAGATCCATCTAGTCAAAGCTATGGTTTTTCCAGTAGTCATGTATGGATGTGAGAGTTGGACTGTAAAGAAAGTTGAGTCCTGAAGAATTGATGCTTTTGAACTGTGGTGTTAGAGAAGATTCTTGAGAGTCCCTTGGACTGCAAGGAGATCCAACCAGTCCATCCTAAAGGAAATCAGTCCTGAATATTCATTGGAAGGACTGATGCTGAAGCTGAAACTCCCATGCTTTGGCCATGTGACGTGAAGAACTGACTCACCAAAAAAGACCCTGATGCTGAGCAAAACTGAAGGCAGGAGGAGAAGGGGACGACAGAGGATGAAATGGTTGGATGGTATCACGGACTCAATGGACATTAAATTTAAGCAAGCTCTGGGAGTTGGTGATGGACAGAAACATCTAGAGCACTGCAGTCCATGGGGTCGCAAAAGGTCAGACATGACTGAGTGACTGAACTGAACTATCCCAAATATATTATGGTACACGTTTATCTTAAATTCAAATGTCACTGGGAATCCTGTATTTTTTATTTGCTGAATCTGGCAATTCTAGCTAATATCCAAACATTATAAAAAGTTTTAAAGAATCCCTAATTTCCCCATTAGGAAGGTCAACAGGATGGGGTTTCCCTATCTTAGCTGCACCCTCCCAAATCCGTATACACAATGCAAAGCTTGAAGCTAACTCTAGCCACTGGTCTCTGCCATTCCCCAATCCTTTCTGGCCTTTTCCTCATTTGAGGGCTTTGCTTTAAGTGTCCCCCTCCTTAGATGCTCTTAACCTCATCTCTGTCTGGTGAAATCTGCAAAGGCCCATCTGAGGCCAACTTCTCTAGAAAACCTTCCTTGCTTTTCCCACACTGTCCATCCTCTGGTCTCTGCCCAGTGATATTCATTAGTGCATAATGAGGAATTCCTGACAGGGGTGTTGAATCTCTTTCTTCCCCATAGTGTTACCTCCAACAGTGCCATAATTCCACCAAGCACACAGTGGCACTCAGTAGAAGATGTTGAACTGAAATACTTTTCTCTCCCAAGAGATGAATACAGAGAAGCTCCAACTCAACGGAGTTAACATCTAGGCTCAGATCTACTTACTCATCAAAGATTAAGATAGAATTTTCTCTTAAGCCAATTAAGTACATTTGAACCTGTTGCCTAAGAACAATTCAACACATGTTTGTAGCACCCTAGTCCTATATCTACCCACTCCAGTGTTCTTGCCTGGAGAATCCCAGAGACAGGGGAGCCTGGTGGGCTTCCATCTATGGGGTCGTACAGAGTCGGACACGACTGAAGAGACTTAGCAGCAGCAGCAGCAGTCCTATATCTCTCTAGTTACCTGCATCTTGGTCTTTGTTTAGCCCTTCCATCAGATATTGGATTTTAAAAAAGATAAAACTCAAAACTCAGGCTATTTACAGCCATGTCTGTTTCCTCCCAGGAGGGAAAAAGAGTGCCCTTAGCTCACAGTACATTGTCTGGCCTGAGGGAAAATACATCTCAACCATGGCCATGAAGAGAAAACCATGTACCATCATGAGAAATTCAAATCAGAGAGACCTACATTTAACTTATGATAGTTTACCTTGAACAAGTTATATAACCTTTTTTCTTTAGCTCCATCATTTATGACATAGGAATAATTAGACCTCACTCATAGGGTTGCACGAAGAATAGCTGATACAACCCAGTAAAGCACTTAGCTCAATGCATGGCAGTGTAGACACTTAATAGATGTCAGTTTTCAAATTCTTCTTATAAGACTTTCTGTGGTTTACACAGTAAAGGCAAGAAAGATTGAACAAGCAGCATTCCCACTTGAAATCAGGAACATCTTAACTCACCCTAGCATTTGACATGTCTTTTAATGCCTCTCTGAGTGATTAGTTGTTGTCATTTGTCTAGTGAGTCTCAAAATTTTATTAGGCATACAGTACATCTGACACAGATACATTTTAGATAACAAATTGCCACAAAAAAATGTAGTGGATTAAAACAAGCACCATTTTATTACATCTCACGAATTCAGTGATTCAGAAATTTAGGCAGGACTTGTGTTAGGTGACTCTTCCAAACCCTATGACACCAACTAGAGCCACCTGGTGGTTTTTCAGCTGGTGGATGTGTTAGTCTGGAGGGTTCCACGGTGGCTTCTCTCATACATCTGGCATTTTGGCAAGGGTGTCTGGAAGACTAGGCTTGGCGGAGACAGATTACCAAAGTGCCTTACTGAATTTCTGAGGGTGCTCAGATTTCTTACATGATCACTAGTTTCTTCCCAGTGAACATCTCAGGAGAAAACTACATGGCCATTTCTGACCTACTCTCAGAAGATCACACAGGGTCACTTCTGCAAAACTAACTATTGGTGAAAACAGTCACAAATCTGCCTAGATTCAAGGAGACATAACATAGGCTCCTCATCTCTCAATGAAAGTATCAAAGATTTGGGGCCCAATTCTTAAACTGCCACTCTGAGAATCTTATAAAAACGCAGATTCTGGTTTAGCAGAGGTGGGGTGGGGCTTAGGATTCCGCACTTCAACAATTTCCCAAGTTAGAAGATACTGCTCTTCATATATTATACTCGAGTAGAAACAGTTTTGACAACCCATTATGTTGCATCTTCCATTATACCCAAATCCTTCCTGTTTGTTACCGTTTCTATTGTCTCATTCTTTGGTGTTATCCTATGCTCAGTTGTGTCTGACTCTTTGTGACCCCATGAACTGTAGCACATCAGGCTCTTCTGTCGATGGAATTTTCCAGACAAGAATACTGGAATGGGTTGCCATTTCCTATTCCGGGAATCTTTCTGACCCAGGGATTGAACCTGTGTCTCTTGTGTCTCCTACATTGGCAGTCAGATTCTTTACTATGTTCTGGTAGCTTCCTTTAATTTAGAACTCATCCAGCCAATCTTTTCTCAGACTTACTGGAAGGGCAACTATGTTCAAAGACCTTTACCTTAAAAGAAACAAACACCCTTGTGTTTAGATTTCACAGGGAGCTTAAAATGGCTAACAGGAAAACCTCTGGCAAATGAGGATGTCAGGTCAGGTAATCATAAAGAATTTGGGGTATGTTTTTCTCCAGCATTTGATTATAGACACATCCAAAAAGATGACTATGACAAGAGGACTCATTGGTGGTTTACCACCTCTTGGAGGCTCAGACAATATCTGTGACTCAGCTAGTTGCTGGCCAAGAAGTATTGATGCCTTGGGTTCTGGTCATACAAGTCAATGTCCCAATTGTCATGGTTGGGCCTGGAGGCATTAGGCACACAGTTCAATCAATTTTGTTTCTATAAAAAACGAACTTTAGCTGATCATCAGTGTTAACACAACTATATTAACGTTTTCTTACTTGAGGAATGATAAATTCAAAGCAGGATTCAAAGATATACAAACCTTTAGATACGATATGGCAATTTCTGGACTAATTCTCAACTGTTACAAATTAACATCTTGTAACACCTATTTTTAAGTGGACTTTGCCCTTTGTTCAACCAAATTAAGCACAGGTTTTTATCCTGTGTTAGAACTTCCAGGAGCCGTACTGCTCTAGTTACTGAACCTGGAGTAATTCAGAACTCAGAAGCACAGGGCTCTGGCTGTCTTGAAAAAGGTTGCAATTTACCCAAAAGGAATCATGAATCTGTTCGTTTTCAAGGCAAACCATTGAATATCACAGTAATCCAAGTCTATGCCCCAACCAGTAACACTGAAGATGCTGAGGTTGAACAGTTCTATGAAGACCTACAAGACCTTTTAGAACTAACACCCAAAAGAGATGTCCTTTTCATTATAGGGGACTGGAATGAAAAAAGTAGGAAGTGAAGAAACACCTGGAGTAACAGGCAAATTTGGCCTTGGAATACAGAATGAAGCAGGGCAAAGACTAATAGGGTTTTGCCAAGAAAATGCACTGGTCATAACAAACACCCTCTTCCAACAACACAAGAGAAGACTCTACAAATGGACATCACCAGATGCTCAACACCGAAATCAGATTGATTATATTCTTTGCAGCCAAAGATGGAGAAGCTCTATACAGTCAACAAAAACAAGACCAGAAGCTGACTGTGGATCAGATCATGAACTCCTTATTGCCAAATTCAGACTGAAATTGAAGAAAGTAGGGAAAACCACTATATCATTCAGATATGACCTAAATCAAATCCTTTATGATTATACAGTGGAAGTGAGAAATAGATTTAAGGGACTAGATCTGATAGACAGAGTGCCTGATAAACTATGGACGAAGGTTCATGACATTGTACAGGAGACAGGGATCAGACCATCCCCATGGAAAAGAAATGCAAAAAAGCAAAATGGCTGTCTGGGGAGGCCTTACAAATAGCTGTGAAAAGAAGAGAAGCAAAAAGCAAAGGAGAAAAGGAAAGATATAAGCATCTGAATGCAGAGTTCCAAAGAATAGCAAGAAGAGATAAGAAAGCAATCAATGTAAAGAAATAGAAGAAAACAACAGAATGGGAAAGACTAGAGATCTCTTCAAGAAAATTAGAGATACCAAGAGATCATTTCATGCAAAGATGGGCTCGATAAAAGACAGAAATGGTATGGACCTAACAGAAGCAGAAGATATTAAGAAGAGGTGGCAAGAATACAC
Source organism: Bos mutus (assembly GCF_027580195.1). Classification (NCBI taxonomy): domain Eukaryota; kingdom Metazoa; phylum Chordata; class Mammalia; order Artiodactyla; family Bovidae; genus Bos; species Bos mutus. Next base: position 36,783,629 of record NC_091627.1, read on the forward strand.
AGAACTGTACAAAAAAGATCTTCATAGCCAAGACAATCACGATGGTGTGATCACTGACCTAGAGCCAGACATCCTGGAATGTGAAGTCAAGTGGGCCTTAGAAAGCATCACTACGAACAAAGCTAGTGGAGGTGATGGAATTCCAGTGCAGCTATTTCAAATCCTGAAAGATGATGCTGTGAAAGTGCTGCACTCAATATGCCAGCAAATTCGGAAAACTCAGCAGTGGCCACAGGACTGGAAAAGGTCAGTTTTCATTGCAATCCCAAAGAAAGGCAATGCCAAAGAATGCTCAAACTACCGCACAATTACACTCATCTCACACGCTAGTAAAGTAATGCTCAAAATTCTCCAAGCCAGGCATCAGCAATATGTGAACCATGAACTTCCTGATGTTCAAGCTGGTTTTAGAAAAGGCAGAGGAACCAGAGATCAAATTGCCAACGTCTGCTGGATCATGGAAAAAGCAAGAGAGTTCCAGAAAAACATCTATTTCTGCTTTATTGACTATGCCAAAGCCTTTGGCTGTGTGGATCACAATAAACTGTGGAAAATTCTGAAAGAGATGGGAATACCAGACCACCTGACCTGCCTCTTGAGAAACATGTATGCAGGTCAGGAAGTACAGTTAGAACTGGACATGGAACAACAGACCGGTTCCAAATAGGAAAAGGAGTCCATCAAGGCTGTATATTGTCACCCTGCTTATTTAACTTATACGCAGAGAACATCATGAGAAACGCTGGACTGGAAGAAACGCAAGCTGGAATCAAGATTGCTGGGAGAAAATATGAATAACCTCAGATATGCAGATGACACCACCCTTATGGCAGAAAGTGAAGAGGAACTAAAAAGCCTCTTGATGAAAGTGAAAGAGGAGAGTGAAAAAGTTGGCTTAAAGCTCAACATTCAGAAAACGAAGATCATGGCATCCGGTCCCATCACTTCATGGCAAATAGATGGGGAAACAGTGGAAACAGTGTCAGACTTTATTTTTGGGGGCTCCAAAATCACTGCAGATGGTGACTGCAGCCATGAAATTAAAAGACGCTTACTCCTTGGAAGTAAAGTTATGACCAACCTAGACAGCATATTCAAAAGCAGAGACATTCCTTTGCCAACAAAGGTCCATCTAGTCAAGGCTATGGTTTTTCCAGTGGTCATGTATGGATGTGAGAGTTGGACTGTGAAGAAGGCTGAGCGCCGAAGAAATGATGCTTTTGAACTGTGGTGTTGGAGAAGACTCTTGAGAGTCCTTGGACAGCAAGGAGATCCAACCAGTCCATTCTAAAGGAGATCAGCCCTGGGATTTCTTTGGAAGGAATGATGCTAAAGCTGAAACTCCAGTACTTTGGCCACCTCATGCGAAGAGTTGACTCACTGGAAAAGACTCTGATGCTGGGAGGGATTGGGGGCAGGAGGAGAAGGGGACAACAGAGGATGAGATGGCTGGATGGCATCACTGACTCGATGGACGTGAGTCTGGGTGAACTCCGGGAGTTGGTGATGGACAGGGAGGCCTGGCGTGCTGCGATTCATGGGGTCGCAAAGAGTTGGACACGACTGAGTGACTGAACTGAACTGATAGTAGCTCTGGAGCACTAATTTCACAGAAGTCAAATTCAAAACTTCCTATTAATTTCCCAAAAGGATTTCCTCTTACTATACCCACAGTCTTTACATCTTTTATACTTTCATTTGAAAAGCACTTGGAAAAAATACCAAGTTACATGTCAATTTCTAAAATGGTTTCATTACCATTAGAAAAATCTTAACGCTAACCTTGTATTCTAGCATTTCCTACTGATTCCTGGGAAACTCACTGTTGGTATAAAAGAGGATTTGCATGTAGACTGTTTGTTGGTACACATTTTGTCAAGTGAAGTCCTAAGAGAATCTCAATGTATAAAACTAATGAAAATCAGTAGCTATAACAGAATCAAAAGAGGGGGCATTTCCATTTCCATACATAGTTTGAAAACCACTCAGTAAAAGTTAATTTATTTATTATTTTTTAATATAAATTTATTTATTTTGACTGGAGGCTAATTACTTTACAATATTGTATTGGTTTTGCAATACACTGACACGAATCCACCACAGGTGTACACGTATTCCCCATCCTGAACCCCCTCTCCCACCTCCCTCCCCATACCATCCCTCTGGGTCATCCCAGTGCACCAGCTCTGAGCATCCTGTATCATGCATCAAACCTGGACTGGCAATTCATTTCGTGTAAGTTAATATACATGTTTCAATGCCATTTTCCCAAATCATCCCACCCTCACCCTCTCCCACAGAGTCCAGAAGACTGTTTTATACATCTGTGTCTCTTTTGCTGTCTCACAGGGTTATCATTACCATCTTTCTATAATCTGTATATGTGGGTTAGTATACTGTATTGGTGTTTTTCTTTCTGGCTTACTTCACTCTGTATAATAGGCTCCAGTTTCATACACCTCATTAGAACTGATTCAAATGTATTCTTTTTAATGGCTGAGTAATACTCCATTGTGTACATGTAGCACAGCTTTCTTATCCATTCGTCTGCTGATGGACATCTAGGTTGCTTCCATGTCCTGGCTATTATAAACAGTGCTGTGATGAACATTAGGGTACACGTGTCTCTTTCAATTCTGGTTTCCTTGGTATGTATGCCCAGCAATGGGATTGCTGGGTCATATGGCAGTTCTATTTCCAGTTTTTTTAAGGAATCTCCACACTGTTCTCCATAGTGGCTGTACTAGTTTGCATTCCCACCAACAGTGTAAGAGGGTTCCCTTTTCTCCACACCCTCTCCAGCATTTATTGCTTGTATACTTTTGGATAGCAGCCATTCTGACTGGCATGAAATGGTACCTCATTGTGGTTTTGATTTGCATTTCTCTGATAGTGATGTTGAGCATCTTTTCATGCGTTTGTTAGCCGTCTGTATGTCTTCTTTGGAGAAATGTCTGTTTAGTTCTTTGGCCCACTTTTTGATTGGGTCATTTATTTTTCTGGAATTGAGCTGCAGGAGTTGCTTGTATATTTTTGAGATTAATTCTTTGTCAGTTGCTTCATTTGCTATTATCTTCTCCCATTCTGAAGGCTGTCTTTTCACCTTGCTTATAGTTTCCTTTGTTGTGCAGAAGCTTTTAATTTTAATTAGGTCCCATTTATTTTTGCTTTTATTTTCAATATTCTGGGAGGTGGGTCATAGAGGATCCTGCTGTGGTTTATGTCAAAGAGTGCTTTGCCTATGTTTTTCTCTAGGAGTTTTATAGTTTCTGGTCTTACGTTAGATCTTTAATCCATTTTGAGTTTATTTTTGTGTATGGTGTTAGAAAGTGATCTAGTTTCACTCTTCTACGAGTGGTTGACCAGTTTTCCCAGCACCACTTGTTAAAGAGATTGTCCTTTTTCTCCATTGTATATTCTTGCCTCCTTTGTCAAAGATAAGGTGTCCATAGGTGTATGGATTTATCTCTGGGCTTTTTATTTTGTTCCATTGATCTATATTTCTGTCTTTGTGCCAGTACTGTCTTGATGACTGTGGCTTTGTAGTAGAGCCTGGAGTCAGGCAGGTTGATTCCTCCAGTGCTATTCTTCTTTCTCAAGATTGCTTTGACTATTCGAGGTTTTTTGTATTTCCATACAAATTGTGAAATTATTTTTTCTAGCTCTGTGAAAAATACCATTGGTATCTTGATAGGGATTGCATTGAATCTATAGATTGCTTTGGGTAGTATACTCATTTTCACTATATTGATTCTTCCCATACATGAACACGGTGTATTTTTCCATCTATTAATGTCCTCTTTGATTTCTTTCACCAGTGTTTTATAGTTTTCTATATATAGGTATTCTGTTTCTTTAGGTAGATATATTCCTAAGTATTTTATTCTTTTAGTTGCAATGGTGAATGGAATTGTTTCCCTAATTTCTCTATTTTCTCATTATTAGTGTAGAGGAATGCAAGGGATTTCTGTGTGTTGATTTTATATCCTGCCACTTTACTATATTCATTGATTAGCTCTAGTAATTTTCTGGTGGAGTCTTTAGGGTTTTCTATGTATTCTGGTGGAGTCTTTAGGGTTTTCTATGTAGAGGATCATGTCATCTGCAAACAGTCAGAGTTTTACTTCTTTTCCATTTTGGATTCCTTTTATTTCTTTTTCTGTTGTGACTGCTATGGCCAAAATTTCCAAAACTATGTTGAATAGTAGTGGTGAGACTGGGCACCCTTGTCTTGTTCCTGACTTTAGGGGAAATGTTTTCGATTTTTCACCATTGAGGATGTTTGCTGTGGGTTTGTCATATATAGCTTTTAGTATGTTGAGGTATGTTCCTTTTATTCCTGCTTTCTGGAGGGTTGTTTTTTTTTTATCATAGATGGATGTTGAATTTTGTCAAAGGCTTTCTCTGCATCTATTGAGATAATCGTATGGCTTTTATTTTTCAATTTGTTAATGTGGTGTATTACATTGATTGATTTGTGGATATTGAAGAATCCTTGCATCCCTGGGATAAAGCCCACTTGGTCATGATGTATGATCTCTTTAATGTGTTGTTGGATTCTAATTGCTAGTACTTTGTTAAGGGTTTTTGCATCTGTGTTCAAAAGTTAATTTAAATCAAAAAGTGAGTTTGAATAAACAATAATCTGGCAGCCTCTTTTTAAAACGTTCTGTCTTTTTACTTTGTTAACACAAAAAAGCACATTTGAATAGAGTGAAAGATTGTAGAGCTGTACAATGGTTTCTCTGTGGAAGGGAGAGCGAAGAGAAAGAAGGAAATCAAGATCTATCAATAAAGAGAAAAAATGAAAGAGAGGGAAGGAGGGAACACATTAGGTAGATGGTCAGGCAAGGTAAAAACTCTGATGAAGATGGACTCGAGTACTCCTAGGCATAGACGACCAAGGAGTCATTTCATCTCTTTATGACCCAGCTTCTTAAGGGAAAAGAACAACAACCAGCTAATCAGCTCTTACTAGATTCTATTGTGCAAATAAGCTGGTAAAAGAAGACAACAGGGTGCTTTACAAATATTATAGAGCAATGTTTCCAAAACATATACATCCTGAGGTTTTTAGTCCTCTAAACAAGTATTTCTAGGCCATTACACTTTGAGGTAGGACACAAAGCACATACCTACAGTAGGAGAGAAGCAAGCTCCATCCTCTGTCTTAACAAGACATTCACTCTTGTGACAGACCCGATACCCCATACCATTCTGTATTGTGATTGAACTGTGTTGTGTAAGTGTGCCTTTTCCCAGGACCAGTCAGACTGTATGTCACTAGAATCAAGGGACCATGTCATCTTTGGTAACCTCTGTTAACTCCTAGCCTAAGCACTGTTTTAGAATGAAAAAGTGGAAGTTTCCAAGCCAAAAGAGCCTGGGCCTGAATCCCTGAATGCCTTTGGTGAAAATCTGGATTTCTGTGCATTGGATTGTCTACAAGTGAGTTTGAAATTCTACCTTTCGTTCTCTCAGAAGTAGCTACAGATGTCATACTCCTTCTCTTGCATCCTAGAAACTTCAAAACAAACATTTTCCAGGATTCAGTTCAGTTCAGTCACTCAGTCATGTCCGACTCTTTGCGACCCTATGAACGGCAGCACGCCAAGCCTCCCTGTCCATCACCAACTCCCAGAGTTCACTCAGACTCATGTCCATTGAGTCAGTGATGCCATCCAGACATCTCATCCACTGTCATCCCCTTCTCCTCCTGCCCCCAATCCCTCCAAGTACCAGGGTCTTTTCCAATGACTCAGTTCTTCGCATCAGGTGGCCAAAGTATTGGAGTTTCAGCTTCAACATCATTCCTTCCAATGAACACCCAGGACTGGTCTCCTTTAGAATGGACTGCTTGGACCTACTTGCAGTCCAAGGGACTCTCAAGAGTCTTCTTCAACACCACAGTTCAAAACCATCAATTCTTCGGTGCTCAGCTTTCTTCACAGTCCAACTCTCACATCCATACATGACCACGGGAAAAACCATAGTCTTGACTAGAAGGACCTTTGTTAGCAAAGGAATGTCTCTGTTTTTGAATATGCTGTCTAGGTTGGTCATAGCGTTCCTTCCAAGGAGTATGTGTCTTTTAATTTCATGGGTGCAATCACCATCTGCAGTGATTCTGGAGCCCAAAAAAATAAAATCTGACACTGTTTCCACTGTTTCCCCATCTATTTCCCATGAACTGATGGGGACCAGATGCCATGATCTTCAGTTTTCTGAATGTTGAGCTTTAAGCCAACTTCTTCACTCTCCTCTTTCACTTTCATCAAGAGGCTTTTTAAGTTCCTCTTCACTTTCTGCCATAAGAGTGGTGTCATCTGCATATCTGAGGTTATTCATATTTTCTCCCAGCAATCTTGATTCCAGCTTGCGTTTCTTCCAGTCCAGCGTTTCTCATGATGTTCTCTGCGTATAAGTTAAATAAGCAGGGTGACAATATACAGCCTTGATGGACTCCTTTTCCTATTTGGAACCGGTCTGTTGTTCCATGTCCAATTCTAACTGTTGCTTTCTGACCTGCATACATGTTTCTCAAGAGGCAGGTCAGGTGGTCTGGTATTCCCATCTCTTTCAGAATTTTCCACAGTTTATTGTGATCCACACAGCCAAAGGCTTTGGCATAGTCAATAAAGCAGAAATAGATGTTTTTCTGGAACTCTCTTGCTTTTTCCATGATCCAGCAGACGTTGGCAATTTGATCTCTGGTTCCTCTGCCTTTTCTAAAACCAGCTTGAACATCAGGAAGTTCATGGTTCACATATTGCTGATGCCTGGCTTGGAGAATTTTGAGCATTACTTTACTAGCGTGTGAGATGAGTGTAATTGTGCGGTAGTTTGAGCATTCTTTGGCATTGCCTTTCTTTGGGATTGCAATGAAAACTGACCTTTTCCAGTCCTGTGGCCACTGCTGAGTTTTCCGAATTTGCTGGCATATTGAGTGCAGCACTTTCACAGCATCATCTTTCAGGATTTGAAATAGCTGCACTGGAATTCCATCACCTCCACTAGCTTTGTTCATAGTGATGCTTTCTAAGGCCCACTTGACTTCACATTCCAGGATGTCTGGCTCTAGGTAAGTGATCACACCATTGTGATTATCTAGGTCGTGTAGATCTTTTTTGTACAGTTCTTCTGTGTATTCTTGCCACCTCTTCTTAATATCTTCTGCTTCTGCTAGGTCCATACCATTTCTGTCTTTTATCGAGCCCATCTTTGCATGAAATGATCTCTTGGTATCTCTAATTTTCTTGAAGAGATCTCTAGTCTTTCCCATTCTGTTTTCCTCTATTTCTTTGCATGGATCGCTGAGGAAGGCTTTCTTATCTCTCCTTGCTATTCTTTGGAACTCTGCATTCAGATACTTATATCTTTCCTTTTCTCCTCTGCTTTTCACTTCTCTTCTTTTCACAGCTATTTGTAAGGCCTCCCCAGACAGCCATTTTGCTTTTTTGCATTTCTTTTCCGTAGAGATAGTCTTGATCCCTGTCTCCTGTACAATGTCATGAACCTTCGTCCATAGTTCATCAGGCACTCTGTCTATCAGATCTAGTCCCTTAAATCTATTTCTCACTTCCACTGTATAATCATAAGGGATTTGATTTAGGTCATACCTGAATGGTCTAGTGGTTTTCCCTACTTTCTTCAATTTCAGTCTGAATTTGGCAATAAGGAGTTCATGATCTGAGCCACAGTCAGCTCCCGGTCTTGTTTTTGCTGACTGTATAGAGCTTCTCCATCTTTGGCTGCAAAGAATATAATCAATCTGATTTCGGTGTTGAGCATCTGGTGATGTTCATTTGTAGAGTCTTCTCTTGTGTTGTTAGAAGAGGGTGTTTGCTATGACCAGTGTAGGGTAAGATTTCCTTTTCAGGCAGAAACTTCTTTAAGATGGGAAGTGGTAGTCAGCTTTGTTCTCCATTCCTTCTAAGAAGAACCACCATCAATGCCTATATTTGAATAACATTAAACAATTTACAAAGTGTCTTCACATTTATTGTTTCCTCACACTCTCCCAGAATCTCAGTGGGGTAGGCAGAGCTGGTATCATAAATCCTGTTATATAAATGTAACAAATGTAAAATCACTGAATTAGTAAACTATGAACGGGTTTTGAAAACAAAAGTCTCCCGGTAGCTAAATGTTCCCTTGCCTCAATTCTATAGTATCAGAGTTCTGCCTCAGGCCACACAGGCCAGAAGCAGACTCAAGTCTTAGGAAGAGACCCTCAACTTTATCTCGGTGTCACATCTCATCAAAACATAATAAAAGGGAATGGAAACTGCAATCAAACAGACCAAAGTTTGCAACCTAGATCTGCCATTCTTGGCTGTATGACTGTAAGTTCCTTTCTTTGGAACTAGGTTTCTCATCTGTAAGATGGTGATACTTCCTTTAGAAGGTGTTTTTGAGGGCTAAATAAGTGAACATAAATGTAAGCATGGGGCTTGGTGCCCTATAAATATTTATCAAATTAGGGAAAAGAAGAAGAGGGGCTTTCCTGCCCTAAGTGTCTTCCTTTTCAAGCTTGTCACATCATGGTATTTAAAAGTCATTCTTTGGGAGGTAAAGAGGAAATAATGATCAATCATGCACACTTTCGTGACACTCTGAAACCTTTCAGCAGATTTGAAAGAGTATGTAAGAGAAACCAGCACCCCAGGGTAACAGGAGACCTGGAAAGGGTGCTGGGTGACAATTACTATTTTTATAGTAATGTGAGTAGTACAGCACAGGTTTAGTGAGCATAATGTTGCCATTAACACTTATCAATATTAGGGAGTTTCAGATCAAGTATTTCATACATGCCTCCTAAACACTTGTCAAATCATCACGGTCAAAAACCACAGAAACTAGAAATGGCCTTAGAGATCACTCTGCCATTTCTCACCTTAAAATGACAAGTCTGAGGCCCATAAAGAAGGATATTTTATGATTCTGGGGAAAACTAAAAGAAATCACTGGATTCTGATGCTGCCTGGGAATAAGTGTGAACACTTACATCCAACTGCTTATGTAAGTGTTCACACTTGTTCCCAGACAGCATCAGAAGACATTAGGAGACACTGATTCACCATCAACTCACACAGACCAGGAACTGCCATCAGAAAGCTGAGAGCTGAAGGGTAAGTTAGGGAAGTCACTGCCATGTCACAGGTGGAGCCACAGATGCAGTAAGACCTAAGGGCAACAGTGGTGGGGAGAACCAGGCACAGCCCTCCTGACATCCAGCCTCTCTCCACAGAATGCCAAAGCCAAGAGCAAGATTCCACAAAAGCCCACTCTCTGAATGCACATCCACTGTTTACCTTCTTAGGTAAACGGTGGCTTGACTGAGTTCAGTCTCCTCCTGATCCAGTCAGGTGACTTTACACACACAGCCATGGTCCCAAGCATACCCCTTGAGGTGGACTCTATTACTGTCCTGCAAATATTTAGTCTCCCCTTCCCATCCACTATGGGAGGATATACTTGCCTGCCCCATCAGTGTTGGCCTTGGCCTAGTATTTCCTTTATCAATTGGAATGTATAGAGAAGTGGAGAGGTACCAGATCCAAGCAGAAGCTCTGAGAGGTCTCTTCCATTTGTTTCCTCTGCCATGAGAATACGGAGGCTCAGATAAGAGGTGCCCCTTCATCATGAATCCCAGAATGAGAATATGCTTGAAGTAGATCTGAATCTACTGACAGCCTGGAGCAGAGAGTAGCCACCCATGGCACCAAGAGGCAGCATGATTGAGAAATACAGCAATCTTGTAAAGCAACAAGACTCTGAGGTTATTTATGCAGCATAACTCAGAGAAAGATTTCTGCTACACTCTTCATTTGTTAATTGTGATTTCTGAATGGAGAGATATGCCCTACTTCCCTCTCCAGTGATGGCTTCTAGTAATGTACTATGTACTAGACCCTGTATCAAGTGCTTTACAGTTCTTAGTTCATTCGATCCTCATGACGAACTAAAATTGAGATATTATTGTCACCATTTTACAGATGATAAATTTGAGGTTTGGAAAACTTGAGAGCTGAGGGGATTGGTCACTGGTGGCCTATCTGGGACTTGGAACAAACACTATCCCTGCCACCAGCACCATTCCAGACTGCTTCTATGGGCACTGATAGAATTCAAACACACATAAGCCTAAATACTCAGAACCTCTCCTCTGCTCCCACACACATTATTTCCCAACAGAGTATAATCTTTTTATTTTAAATAGGCTCTTTGGTGAGAGAAAAAATGACTTGTGCATCTTCAGAATAATCTAAGCAACCCCTCAGGTCCATTTTAAAAACTGAGTTGAATTTCAAGCCTTCCCAAGGTTGACACGGTCAATTCCATCATGCCCCAGAGCCAAGGAGACCCAGCTTTCATAAAGCCCTCCAGCCCATTCCCCATTAAGGCACCGCAGTGCCTTGTGATGGCTGTAACACTTCTCCTTGATTTATAGCTCCATCTATTCTGGGCCACTCCTGATGGGCCTTATCATTCCCCGCTGTCTGACAGCTTTAGGGATTCCTCTCAGGCCATAACTTCTGAATGTTTCCACCCCTCCCCTTCCCTGGCTCTGGAATTTCAGCTGCCTTCCATTCAGAAAAAGATTGCTCCATTTATTCTCAGCTTCATGGTCTTTTTACATTTATCTACTGCTCAGCCACCATCCTGATCAGGTATTTAAAGATAAGCCTGTCTACTTCTGACAAGTGACCCTGCTCCTTTTTCTCACTGCTCTGAGTTTCTCTTTGGCAGACTCAATATCATTTTATATATTTGCAGCCTTCCAACTTATTCTTCTTTTCCTCTTATCAAATGATATAATGGATGGAAAGGCCTGGGAACCTATAAGGAGGTGTATAAATATTAGTCCTTTGCTATTGTTGTTGTTGTTTTTATAACTAACAACTTCCCAAATTCAATTCACCATGGTGAAATGTTAACTCTCACTGCAGTAAAGGTTTCCAGATTCATTCTCAGCCTCAAACAAACCAAACCCCACATTTGAGGCTGTTTAGATCTGAATTCTCTGGTATACAGTGCTGCCTATAATAAGCAGGCTGTGGCCCAGGCTTCCAGCTTGCTTAGTTACCTAGAATTTTGTTTTCATGATATCTGTAGTCATAAAAATGCAGCTTATTAAATTTCCAGAACAGTAGCTCAAGAAGTTGCTTACATGGGAAAGATCACGGAGCTAATAGAGCTGTGTTCAAATTCTGCTCTGCCACTTATAAATGAAATGACCTTGGCCAAAGGAACTTTTCTGAGTCACTATTTCCTCATCCACAGTCTCTCCTGGACTCGGTATGAGGACTAAATTCAGTAATCCTATAAAAATCCTTAGCAGAATGCCTGGCACACGACAACCCTCCAACAAAAGTACAATGTTATTAATATTAATAAAGGAATGGAAGACCAGAAGTCATTGCAAGTAGTTTAAATGCTCAGAAGCTTTCAGGTTAGAAGGGATATCAAGGACCAGAACTCTTTTCTTATGAGAGAAGATCAAAAAACCCAGAGAGAATTTAACTGCCTTGATTGTCTTGATCCGCAAGCTCTGAGAACAGGGGCCACCCCGTCTCCATCCCTTCCCCGTGCCTGGCTCACAGGAGGCACTCGGTGAGTATGGCACTGTGGACAGTGTTGTCAGACTCAGAACAGCAGCACAGCATGGTGGCTGATGGTGGGTGTTGAGGGCCCGAGAGCCCGAGCAAGAGACTAGTTCTACCACTTCGGCAAGTGACTTAACCTCTCTAAGCCTCTGTGAAATGGGAAAAGCACCCATACTTCCCTCATAGGGCTGCTTAGGAGGGTGATATAAGAAACGGAAACAAAACTCAACTCAAAATACAACACAACAAAAAAATAACCAACAAAATGTTAGCGCTTAAACTCTCAATACCTTATCTAAGATCACCTAATTAAGTAGTGAGAGACCAGTGAGAACCTAAGTAGCATGACTTCTAGTCAGGATATTTTCTTCTAAAATTTTAAAAAATCAGGGTGCTCTAATGTTTCATTCTTATTCCTAAGTGTTTTTTTTTAATGCAGTATGTTCTTTGACTTTCAACTTTTTTAAATTCTCAAGTATTTTGCTTTTCCCTTTGGAAGAAGACAGGGAAAAGCCAATATATAAGTATGACAATATTTCAAACACACACAGACATACACACACCAAAACACACACACTATTTACACATAATCCTCTTAAAATGTACTTTTGAGAAAATATTTTCTATAGAAAGATACAGTATTTGCTTAATAATCAATGGAACCTATAAAAACTAACATTTCTATTAGTGGTGAAACCTCAACATGTCAAATCATATACCCAGACTCCTTTCTGAAAACTTAATATCAAGGGGCCATCATTATCCATAATGCATTTTTGAATCAGGTCTTAAAACTTCATGTGACTTTTATGCCTAGAGATAAGGCGGGATTTGGGCTTGGCAAGTTACAGTGGCACACATGAGGACTGTTGGTTGATCCTAATTCTCTGGGATGATTTAAAACCTCAATTAGCCCTGAAAGTAATTATTCAGGATAGCCTCCTCCTTGCCATCTTGTTCTGTGAATTAGTGACAACCTGGGGAGAAAGACCACACTGGAGTGAATCAGGGTTCCATTAGGAGATCTTTTTTTCATTCTGAAAGACACAATGTGAACAAGGGTTAAAAGACAAAGCTTTGCTCTAAAAGAGAATGGGCTAGGAGTTTAAAGTTATATGACTGAAAGTCTTGGCAGAGAGACAAAAACTGAAAATGAAGCTGCAGCTCCAAGAAAGTCTGTGCTGTGGCTGTTAACCTTGCTAAACTGTGGTCCAGCTCCTTTACCATTCCTTTGGAAACCGACTGGGTGACTGATTAAATAATGTGGAAAAGAAATCACGGACTCTGTAAATGAGTATTGCATGACTGGCCATAGTTTCTCCTTCTAGATAATATCTGCAGCTTAACAGTATTTCCAGAGGCTTAATTCAGTAGGTCCTTCACCATCTCAATTCAATAGTTAATTGTGAGTCCCAATCTGGTTAATTATTGGTTTATCAGTCAAGTTACTGACTCTCCTAGGACTTTCTTTGGGGCTTCCCTGGTGGCTCAAACGGTAGAATCTGCTTCCAATGCAGGAGTTCTGTTCAGTTGAGTCACTCAGTCATGTCTGACTCTTTGAAACCCCATGAACTACAGCATGCCAGGCCTCCCTGTCCATCACCAACTCCCGGAGTCCACCCAAACCTGTGTCCATTGAGTCGGTGATGCCATCCAACCATCTCATCCTCTGTTGGCCCCTTCTCCTCAGGCCCTCAATCTTTCCCAGCATCAGGGTCTTTTCAAATGAGTCAGCTCTTGGCATGAGGTGGCCCAAGTATTGGAGTTTCAGCTTCAACATCAGTCCTTCCAGTGAACACCCAGGACTGATCTCCTTTAGAATGGACTGGTTGGATCTCCTTGCAGTCCAAGGGACTCTCAAGAGTCTTCTCCAACACCACAGTTCAAAAGCATCAATTCTTCTGTGCTCAGCTTTCTTTATAGTCCAACTTTCACATCCATATATGACTACTGGAAAAACTATAGCCTTGACTAGACAGACCTTTGTTGGCAAAGTAACGTCTCTGCTTTTCAATATGCTATCTAGATTGCTCATAACTTTCCTTCCAAGGAGTACATGTCTTTTAATTTCATGGGTGTAATCACCATCTGCAGTGATTTTGGAGCCCCCCAAAAATAAAGTCAGCCACTGTTTCCACTGTTTCCCCATCTATTTCCCATGAAATGATGGGACCGGATGCCATGATCTTTGTTTTCTGAATGTTGAGCTTTAAGCCAACTTTTTCACTCTCCTCTTTCACTTTCATCAAGAGGCTCTTTAGTTCTTCTTCGCTTTCTGCCATAAGGATGGTGTCATCTGCATATCTGAGGTGATTGATATTTCTCCCAGCAATCTTGATTTCAGCTTGTGCTTCCTCCAGCCCAGTGTTTCTCATGATGTACTCTGCATATAAGTTAAATAAGCAGGGTGACAATATACAGCCTTGACGTACTCCTTTTCCTATTTGGAACCAGTCTGTTGTTCCATGTCCAGTTCTAACTGTTGCTTCCTGACCTGCATATAGGTTTCTCAAGAGGCAGGTCAGGTGGTCTGGTATTCCCAACTCTTTCAGAATTTTCCACAGTTTATTGTGACCCACACAGTCAAATATAGGAGATGCAGGTTCAATCCCTGGGTCAGGAAGATCCCCTGGAGAAGAAATGTCAACCCACTCCAATATTCTTGCCTGTAGACTATCATGGACAGAGGAGTCTGGTGGGCTGCAGTCCTTCGGGTCACAAAGAGTTGGACACGACTGAGCAACTAACACACAGGACTTTCTTTATGATCAGTGGGTATCTGAGAGGAGGACAGAAGTGAGCCAGTGGCTTTCCAGGATTGCTAATGGCAGGAGTGAAAAGAGGGGCTAGCTGTAGGTTATGGACCTGTGGCCTTTCCTGGCCTTCCATGCATTTCACAGGCATTGTGTTTGGTGCCAGAAGATTCGGGCATATGTCTCTCCATTCTGAAGACAGGCACATATACGATACTAAATGTCCCATGGGGGTGGGGGGGCACAAACTGTTCCCTGCAATGGGATTATGGGAATGGCAGAGGGGATGCAAGCAGACACTGCCATAGAAATGACCAGGCAAGGCATGCACCCACAGCTCTGAAGTAGCAAATCTCTCTTGAAGGAGGCAGGGAGGGGGCTAGAGTGACTACATGCCTTGGAAGAGCTGAAATTTATGTAGAGACTTGAGGTATGAAAAGCATTTCCCCAGTTGGAGCAGAATGGAATGGCACCTAAAAGAGGAAATAGTTTAACAAAAGCACAGAGCTGTGATGGTGAATTGAATGTCAACATGAATCGACATGTGTTGTCCCCAAATTCATATGCTGAAGGCTGAAACTCCATATAAAAAGATAGGGAAGGAAAGTAAGGGAAAAGAATAACAAGACCTCATTTCTATGCTGCTGATTCCCAACAACAGACCCACAGAGACACACTCTCTCCTGCACCTTCCCTTGGCCCCAGACACACCCAGAGTTGTCCATCTCCTACTGACACCAGAAGTAGAATAGGTCGATTTTATTCAGTGAGCCCATTTTGATTTCTTCTTCCAGGTTTAGGTTTAAAAGCACAGAGAAAGGCCACATTTCTAACCAAAGATGGAAGAGAAAAGGGTTTCTTTGAAACTGATCAAATGCAATTAAGGCAGAATATCCAATTCATACACCTTTGATTAACCTTTATCTGGAGAGAAATGATTGGTGATTAAGAATTAGATGAGGTGAATAATTATATCAGGAATCTGCCTTCGAAGAAATCTCTTTTAGCGCTAAAGAAAAAGCTGATAAAAAACAATCATGGCTGTTAATAGTGTCTTTTAAGGAGAATAATTAACCTGTAATAACAATTTTGGCCTCAACTTAAGCCCTATAAAATAATCCTTTTTCATTAACTTCAAGTTCAATTAGCATCAATAATGAGCATTCATTTAGAAGTAACCACAGCGTCAAGCTCCCTGATGACTGAGCCTGTGACTGCTCAGATACCAGCTGTAAAACCCTCAGCCTTTGCTGCCACACAGCCCCAAAGTGGAAAACTTGGAGTGGACATATTCAGGACAAGGAAGAATTTGGTCCTCTGAAATATAGATGTTTCATACAATGCCAAAGTTTGTAGAGACAAAG
Organism: Bos mutus; assembly: GCF_027580195.1. NCBI lineage: Eukaryota > Metazoa > Chordata > Mammalia > Artiodactyla > Bovidae > Bos > Bos mutus. Next base: position 36,799,355 of record NC_091627.1, read on the forward strand.
AAGAGGAAGATGACAAGGATGAGGAAGAAAGGGAAGAGGACCAGCCACCACCATCTCCAGGATCTGCTAATCTTAATATTTGCTTATCCAAGAGCTTATGTAACAACATGACAGTTAATTTTATCCCATCTTCAACTGAGTTGAACTGGTAATTCAGACACTATATGGCATTGTCATAAATGAAAGGAAAGCCCCCTACAAGATATGACCCAGAGGGAAACAAAAGCTTTATATGAAACCTTCTGCCCTTTCTGTATCTCCAAAAATTAAAAATGATGATTTGACTACCCATCAGGCATTTTTCCCCTTCCTTCTTGCTAACAGGGTCTCAACTTTGATCAGGTTTGGAACACCTATGTACTTCAAGAGCACTATTTTCGACCTGAGACATGACTGCTGAACAGTTTAAGGCAATGGTTACTAAGTAAGGCCCCTATACTAATACACTAACAGGGGCTTCCCAGGTGGCGCTAGTGCTAAAGAATCCACCTGCCAATGTAGGAGACATAAGAGACACAGGTTCAATCACTGGGTCAGGAAGATCCGGTGGAGGAGGGCACAGCAACCCACTCCAGTATTCTTGCCTAGAGAATCCCAGGGACAATGGAGTCTGGCAGACTATGGTCCACAGGGTTGCAAAGAGTCGGACACAACTGAAGCAACTTAGCCTGCATGTATGCATGCATGATCCACTAACAGAGTACTTGTTAGTAATTCAAGTTCACAGGCCCACCCTAGACATAATGACCCAGGAGCTCTGCGGATGCAGGCCAGCAGTGTCTGTTTTAACAAGCCCTCCCAGTGATTCTGACACAAGGTCAGGTTTGAGACTATGTGAATTATGTTATTTCCTCTAGATTTCTTTTTGATTTAGGCAGTCCTTGGAAAAGTTTTCCTTTTTCTTGTGTAGGAACAAAAGACAAACACTTGCCCTTTTTCAGCTGCATGTGAAGGTGCCTAGAGCTTCTGCAACCACACACCCTGAGGAAGGCAGAGTGGAAAGACAGAAAGGATCTGGGTCCTTTAGATTCTCAAGTACTCCTGAATTAACCAACCCTAGAGACACACCAGCTCTTGAATTGTCATTATATAAGACTGTTCAGCTACTTTTAGTTGGGTCTTCGTTATTTGCAGACAAAAGTATTTTAGTTGATCTCAATAAGAACAAGCATAATCACAATACAAATAACATCTAGGACGCACTTATCATGTGCCAAGTCTGCCTCATGTACATCATCTCAATTCATCTTCACAGCTGGCTTTGCCTCCTCCTTGATTATTAGCAACACTTCTCTGGAAGGCTGTAGTCAACATGCACTGACTAATCTAGGAGTCCTTTGAGGAGCCCTGGCCCAGTCCAATTTCCCTGTCTTGCCCAGATAACAGGTCCTCTGCACCTCCATCTACCCTAAGGATAGGTCAATTCATCCATTGATTCATGTATTAGATTTCAGAGGAAAGGGAAAGAGGAAAGGGAGTAAAGTATCTGCATGAAATGCCACCCGAGGGATGTCAGTGGAAATGGGCTTCCTAATAAATAGTCTTGAACACGTGATGACTGTGGACCAAAAAGTGACAATGTAGTGGAACCAGGGTAGGTGGCCAGGGCCACACATCAACCTGCCCTTGCCTTCTATCTCCAGGAACTTGTTAGCTTCTAAGACGAACTGCTATCTGCTCTGCTCTCTTCGCCACTCCTTTCTCCTTGGGCCACCATTCTTAAATATTCAGTATTTCAGTTCAGTTCAGTCACTCAGCCATGTCCGACTTTTTGCAACCCCATGGACTGTAGCAGGCCAGGCTTCCCTGTCCATCACCAATTTTGGGAGTTTGCTCAAACTCATGTCCATCGAGTCCGTGATGCCATCCAACCATTTCATCCTCTGTCATCCCCTTCTCCTCCTGCCTTCAATCTTTCCCAGCATCAGGGTCTTTTTCAATGAGTCAGTTCTTCACATCAGGTGGCCAAAGTATTGGAGTTTCAGTTTCAGCATCAGTCCTTCCAAAGAACACCCAGGACTGATCTCCTTTAGAATGGACTGGTTGGATCTCCTTGCAGTTCAAGGGACTCTCAAGAGTCTTCTCCAACACCACAGTTCAAAGCATCAATTCTTCGGCACTCAGCTTTCTTTATAGTCCAATTCTCATATCTATACATGATTACTAGAAAAACCATAGCTTTGACCAGATGGGCCTTTGTTGGCAATGTCTTTGCTTTTTAATATGTTGTCTAGGTTGTTCATAGTTTTTCTTCCAAGGAGCAAGAGTCTTTTCATTTCATGGCTGCAGTCACCATCTGAAGTGATTTTGGAGCCCAAGAAAATAAACTTCCTCACTCTTTTAAGTGTTTCCTTATCTATTTGCCATGAAGCAATGGGACTGGTTCCCATGATCTTAGTTTTCTGAATGCTGAGTTTTAAGCCAACTTTTTCACTCTTCTCTTTCACTTTCATCAAGAGGCTCTTTAGTTCTTCCTCGCTTTCTGCCATAAGGGTGGTGTCACCTGGGTATCTGAGGTTATTGATATTTCTCCTGGCAATCTTGATTCCAGCTTGTATTTCATCCAGCCCAGCATTTCGCAAGATGTACTCTGTGTATAAGTTAAATAGTCAGTTCAGTTCAGTTCAGTTCAGTCGCTCAGTCATGTCCGATTCTTTGCAACTCCATGAATTGCAGCACACCAGACCTCCCTGTCCATCATCAACTCCCAGAGTTCACTCAGACTCACGTCCATCGAGTCAGTGATGCCATCCAGCCATTTCATCCTTTGTCATCCCCTTCTCCTCCTGCCCTCAATCTCTCCCAGCATCAGAGTCTTTTCCAATGAGTCAACTCTTCGCATGAGGTGGCCAAAGTACTGGAGTTTCAGCTTTAGCATCATTCCTTCCAAAGAACACCCATGGCTGATCTCCATCAGAATGGACTAGTTGGATCTCCTTACAATCCAAGGGACTCTCAAGAGTCTCCTCCAACACCACAGTTCAAAAGCATCAATTCTTCAGCGCTCAGCTTTCTTCACAGTCCAACTCTCGCATCCATACATGACCACTGGAAAAACCATAGCCTTGACTAGACGAACCTTTGTTGGCAAAGTAATGTCTCTGCTTTTCAATATGCTATCTAGGTTGGTCATAACTTTTCTTCCAAGGAGTAAGCATCTTTTAATTTCATGGCTGAAGTCACTATCTGCAGTGATTTTGGAGCCCCCAAAAATAAAGTCTGACACTGTTTCCACTGTTTCCCCATCTATTTCCCATGAACTGATGGGACCAGATGCCATGATCTTCGTTTTCTGAATGTTGAGTTTTAAGCCAACTTTTTCTCCTCTTTCACCTTAATCAAGAGGCTTTTTAGTTCCTCTTCACTTTCTGCCATAAGGGTGGTGTCATCTGCATATCTGAGGTTATTGATATTTCTCCCGACAATCTTGATTCCAGCTTGTGCTTCTTACAGCCCAGTGTTTCTCATGATGTACTCTGCATATAAGTTAAATAAGCAGGGTGACAATATACAGCCTTGACGTACTCCTTTCCCAATCTGGAACCAGTCTGTTGTTCCATGTCCAGTTCTAACTGTTGCTTCCTGACCTGCATATAGATTTCTCAGGAGGTCTGATATTACCATCTCTTTAAAAATTTTCCACAGTTTGTTCTGATCCACACAGTCAAAGGCTTTGGCATAGTCAATAAAGTAGTACTCTGGTACTCTCTTGCTTTTTCAATGATCCAACAAATGTTGGTAATTTGATCTCTGGTTCCTCTGCCTTTTCTAAATCCAGCTTGAACATCTGGAAGCTCACAGTACATGTACTATTGAAGCATGGCTTGGAGAAGTTTGAGCATTGAATATAGGAAGTTTGAAGCCTGGGTACAGGAATTTTCAGAAGAGGATGGTACTGTGCATGATGGCCGCTTGGCTTGACAGACAGACCTCTGAGTTGCAAAAGTACAGATGACACAAGATGGCAGAGTAGAAGGATGTGTGCTCATCTTCTCCTGTGAGAACTCAAAAATTACAACACACTGCTGAACAACCATTGACAGGACCATGTTGGATCCCACCCAAAAAAGATACCCCATGTCCAAGGGCAAAAGAGAAGCCCCAGCAAGATAGTAGGACTGGCAAAATCATGTTTACAATCAAACCCCATACCCGCCACAGATGCTTGGAGGGTACAAACAAAACCTTGTGCACATCAAAAGACCCCACAGAGACTGAGCCAGACCTGCTTTTGAGTGTTTGAGTGACTGCTCTGGAGGTATGGGTCAGCAATGGCCTGCCACAGAAGCAGGGGCTCTGAGTGCAGCAGACGTGGGTATGGTATAAGCCCTCTTGGAGGAGGTCACCATTAACCCCACCAAAGAGCTGCCAGAACTTACACAGGACTAGGGAAACAGACTCTTGGAGGGCACAAACAAAACCTTGTAAGCACCAGGACCCAGGAGAAAAGAGCAGTGACCCCACAAGAGACTGACCCAGATTTGCCTATGAGTATCCAGGAGTCTCCAGCAGAGGCGTGGGTCGGCGGTGGCCTGCTGCAGGATCGGGGGCACTAAGTGCGGCAATGCATACATGGGACCTTTTGAAGAAAGTCACCATTATCTTCATTACTTCTACCATATTTTGGTCTCAGATCAAACAATCTAGTTCCCTCAGGTCATGGGAGGGAACATAGCCCCACCCATCAACAGAAAATTGGACTGAAGATGTACTGAACATGGCCCTGCCCATAAGAACAAGATCCAGTTTCCCACACAGTCAGTCTCTCCCATCAGGAAGCTTCCATAAGCCTCTTATCCTTATTCCTCAGAGGGAAGACAGAATGAAAACCACAATCACAGAAACTAATCAAACTGATCACATGGACCACAGCCTTGTTTAACTCAATGAAACTATGAGCCATGCCATGTAGGGCCACCCAAGATGAACAGGTCATGGTGGAGAGTTCTGACAAAACGTGGTTCACTGGAGAAGGGAACAGCAAACCACTTCAGTATTCTTTCCTTGAGAACCCCATGAACAGTATGAAAAGGCAAAATGATAGAACACTGAAAGATGAACTCCCCAGGTTGGTAGGTGCCCAATATGCTACTGGAGAAGAATGGAGAAATAATTCCAGAAAGAAGTAAGTGACAGAGCCAAAGCAAAAACAACAACCAGTTGTGAATGTGACTGGTGATAGAAGTAAAGTCTGATGCTGTAAAGAACAATACTGCATAGGAACCTGGAATGTCAGGTCCATGAATCAAGGCAAATTGGAATGGTCAAACAGGAGATGGCAAGAGTGAACATCGACATTTTACGAATCAGTGAACTAAAATGGACTAGAATGGAAGAATTTAACTCAGATGACCATTATATCTACTACTGTGGGCAAGAATCCCTTAAAGAAATGGAGTAGACATCATAGTCAACAAAAGAGTCTGAAATGCAGTACTTGGATGCCATCTCAAAAATGACAGAATGATCTCTGTTTGTTTCTAAGGCAAACCATTCAATATCACAGTAATCCAAGTCTATGCCCCAACCAGTAATGCTGAAGAAGCTGAAGTTGAACAGTTCTATGAAGACCTACAAGACATTCTAGAACTAACATCCAAAAAAGATGTCCTTTTCATTATAGGGAAGTGGAATGCAAAAGTAGAAAGTCAAGAGATACCTGGAGTAACAGGCAAGTTTGGCCTTGGAATACAAAATGAAGCAGGGCAAAGGCTAACAAAGTTTTGCTGAGAGAACGCACTGGTCATAGTAAACACCCTCTTCTAACAACACAAGAGAAGACTACACATGGACATCACCAGATCATCAATACCATAAACAAATTGATATATTCTTTGCAGCCAAAGATGGAGAAGCTCTATACAGTCAGCAAAAATAAGACCCGGAGCTGACTGTGGCTCAGATCACGAATTCCTTATTGCCAAATTCAGACTGAAATAGAAGAAAGTAGGGAAAACCACTAGACCATTCATTCAGGTATGACTTAAATCAAATCTTTTAAGATTATACAGTGGAAATGACAAATAGATTCAAGGGATTAGATCTGATAGACAGAGTGCCTTAAGAAATATGGACTGAGGTTTGTGATATTTTACAGGAGGTGGTGATCAAGACTATCCCCAAGAAAAAGAAATGCAAAAAGGCAAAATGGTTTTCAGAGGAGGCCTTACAAATAGCTGAAAAGAGAAGAGAAGCAAAAGACAAAGTAGAAAAGGAAGATATACACATTTGAATGAAGAGTTCCAAAGAATAGCAAGGAGAGATAAGAAAGCCTTCCTCAGTGACCAATGCAAAGAAATAGAGGAAAACAACAGAATGGGAAAGACTACAGAGCTCTTTAAGAAAATTAGAGATACTAAGGGAACATTTCATGCAAAGATGGCCACAATAAAGGACAGAAATGGCATGGACCTAACAGAAACAGAAGATATTAAGAAAAGGTGGCGAGAATACACAGAAGAACTGTACAAAAAAGGTCTTAATGACCCAGATAACCACAATGGTGCGATCACTCACCTAGATCTAGACATCCTGGAACGCGAAGTCAAATGGGCCTTAGAAAGCATCACTAGAAACAAAGGTAGTGGAGGTGATATAATTCCAGTACAGCTATTTGAAGTCCTAAAAGATGATGCTGTCAAAGTGCTACACTCAACATGGCAGCAAATTTGGAAAACTCAGCAGTGGCCGCAGGACTGGAAAAGGTCAGTTTTCATTCCAATCCCAAAAAATACAATAACTAAACACATTTTATTTTAATTTTAAGGAAATTTCAATTTATTCACTTAAAAGTAATTTTTCTAGTACCCACTATGGTACCTTGTATATGGTAGGTACTTCTATCAATGTCTGTCCACAGTCAACATGAAAATCAGAAGCTATAATACAGCCAAACTATAGTAGCCACATGCCCTTGACCAGGCTCCACAGAAGGCTGATGAAAAATACACAGGATACCCTGAGAAATGAAGAACTTGGCGCTGTATTTCCATACTGCTCTGCTTCATCCTTCAGCCTGTTCATCACAAGATGGAGAACTGTAAGGAGGGAAGAGGGCATCCCATTATGATAGGTGGAGAAGAAAAGAGAAAGCAGGAAGGTAAGAGGGATAAGCAAATCGAGCAAACTAGCTGAGGAGTATGTGGATCTGAGCACTACTGGATTCTCATCCTACCCTACAGGCCTCTGTAAAATTATAATCAAGTGTCCTTTAAAAAATAATTTTTCTGTGTAATAAGGATAGAAAGGAAGCACAAGCTTGGACAAGAAAGAAACATTCAGGTTTAGAAACCTAATCCCAGTTCAATTCAGTCTCTCAGTAGTGTCCAGCTTTTTGTAACCCCATGGACTGCAGCATGCTAGGCTTCCCTGTCCATCACCAAATTCCCTGAACTTCCTCAAACTCATGTCCATTGAGTCTGTGATGCTGTCCAACCATTTCATCCTCTGTCATCCCCTTCTTCTCCTGCCTTCAATCTTCCCAGCATCAGGGTCTTTTCCAATGAGTCAGTTCTTCACATCAGGTGGCCAAAGTACTGGAGTTTCAGCCTCAGCATCAGTCCTTCCAATGAATATTCAGGACTGATTTCCTTTAGGATGGACTGATTTGATCCCCTTGCAGTCCAAGGGACTCTCAAGAGTCTTCTCCAACACCACAGTTCAAAGCATTAATTTTTTAGTGCTCAGCCTTCTTTATGGTCCAACTCTCACACCCATACATGACTACTGGGAAAACCATAGCTTTGACTACATGGACCTTTGTTGGCAAAGTAATGTCTCAGCTTTTTAATATACTAAGTTGGTCATAACTTTTCTTCCAAGGAGCAAGCATCTTTTAATTTCATGGCTGCAGTCACCATCTGCAGTGATTCTGGAACCCAAAAAAATAACATCTGTCACTGTTTCCATTGTTTCCCCATCTATTTGCCATGAAGTGATGGGACCAGATGCCATGATCTTCATTTTTTGAATACTGAGTTTTAAGCCAGCTGTTTTACTCTCCTCTTTCACTTTCATCAAGAGGCTCTTTAGTTCTTCTTCACTTTCTGCCATAAGGGTGGTGTCATCTGTGTATCTGAGGTTATTGATATTTCTCCTGATTCCGGCTTGTACTTCATGCAGCCCAGCATTTTGCATGATGTACTCTGAATACAAGTTAAATAAGCAGGGTGGCAATATACAGCCTTGACATACTCTTTTCCTGATTTGGAACCAGTCTGTTGTTCCATGTCCAGTTCTAACTGTTGCTTCTTGACCTGCATACAGATTTCTCAGCAGGCAGATACGATGGCCTGATATTCCCATCTCTTTAACAATTTTCCACAGTTTGTTGTGATCCACACAAAGGCTTTGGCGTAGTCAATAAAGCAGAAGTAGATGTTTTTCTAGAATTCTCTTGGTTTTTCTATGATCAAAGTATGCTGGCAATTTGATCTCTGGTTCCTCTGCTTTTTCTAATCCCAGTTACAGGATCCAAATCCCAGTTCAGTCACTTAATAGTTGCATGATTTAGGCAAATTATATAACCTCTCAGAGCCTCATTTGTGAAACTGAGGTTAAAATATCCATCTTTTGCAGTTCTGAAGATTAAATGAGAGAATGACTATAAAATGTCAGCATATAATAAATGTTCAATAAATGTTAGCAACATGTGTCTTATTTCCCCAACTTCTTCCTCCTCAATACCTTTTCTAAAGTCAAGTCTGATACTCTCTGTTTCAGGTAATGTTTGAGAACATTTAAGCAAATTATTGAAAATTTTTTTTCTTTGAAAGGGAGGATGATGAGGATAAAGTAAGTTCAACTTCTGAGTTCTATACCTGCTATTTGTGCAAAGTCAGTTCAAATCACAGATGAAATCTGGATGCCAGGAGTGGAGTCCCAACTTCAAGTCCATCCACTAGGTCTGAAAAATCTACTTCATCTGATTAAATTATCTGCCAAGCAGCTCTGTCTCTGCTGAGAATCACTGCTTTACTTATGAAAAGCTGCAAATCAAACAACAGAGCTGTCCAGGGAACTGAAAATTTAGCTCTTTAAACATTTCCTCCTATAAATAAATATAAATGGTTGCTTTCCTCTAGAGAAAATTTGTATCCCTCTGATCTCTGAAGGATTGGAGAAGGTGCCAAGAGGATCGCACATTTTCTGGTGAACATTCCCAATCACCTTAATCTCTTCACTGACAATCTTCTGATCTGACAGAAATAGAGGTTACTGTGTCCCTCAGTTTATAAAGTATTAGGGGAAGGGTGAGTGGATCAGAGAGAAAAACAGAATACAAAAATCATCAGGGAGATGGAGGAGCAGAGAGAATTACTTTTAATACAGTTGCATAATCCATAATTCAGCAAGCTTTTCATTTCTCTTATCTTCTAAAAAAACATGAAATTAAGTTCTAAGCAAAGTGCATAATTTATAAGTCTCTGTGCTGATTATTCCCAAATCCCCATGCCTAGCCCTGACTTCTTACATGAGTTCTAGTCTCATATTTCCAATTTCCTACAGAATGTTGCTGCCCTGAGTGAGCTATCATCTCAGCTCCCCATGTGTCAAAAAAACTCAACTCTTCCTCCAAAATTTCTTTTCTTTCCCAATTCTTCTTTCCTATCAAATGAACCATTGTTATTCTAGTCTTACTGGCAAAAAGCTCTAAATAAAATTGGATTCCCCCCTCTTGCCTCTGACACCTAAGTCTGTTAAATTTTTCTGGACTCATCCTTTTCTCCACCATCCCACTTTCAAAATATTTCCCCACCCTCCACTCCAGAATACTGACTCCAGTCTTTGCAATACTAATACAGACTGTAAATTCTTAACAATTTCATTTTCCTAAAATTATATTCATATCAGACCTATTGATGGCAGCCTATTTCTTGCTATGAGGAAGTTAAACACTCTTGCTTGCTCTCCCAGGGCTCTCCTATCATGACCTGATCCCATCTTGTTCTTTCCAACACATCTCTTCTCCAAACAGAAAGGTTCCAGCAGAGCCTGACATTCATATTAGGTAATCTAGGAGAGCTGGCTGAGTTAACCAAACTGAACTGAGCAGCCCTCACTCCAAGCTCCATATTCTATTCTTCCCACCTAGAATGGTCTCCTTCTTTCATTCTGAGTCTCCAGAACCCACTCATCTCCAGGAGCCATCAAGCCTCATTTCCATCAAGTCTCAACTCACTAACTCCCTACTCACTGTTCTTTGCCCCAAGACCCTTAGCTTTTACAATACATTCAAGCTTTGAATCTCCAACTTTTGACTCCAAGCCCCATATTTTTGGTTTTTCTTATTAGACTATAAGTTATTTAAAGTCAGGGATCACATTTTATAATTACTGTCTTTTAGCCTATAGAACTTTACGAAGTTCTAAACACACAAGTTTCTATTAATAATTGTTGAATGGAGAACAAAGTCAAGGAAAGAGTCAATAAGCCATTAAGAAGTATATACCATGTTAATGGATTGGAAGAATTAATATTGATAAAATGACCATACTACCCAAGGCAATACACCTATCAAAATATCAATGGCATTTTTCACACAGCTAAAAAAAAATAATTCTAAAAAAATGTATGGAAAAACAAAAGAACTCTAATTACTAAAATGATCTTGAGAAAGATCAGAGTTGGAGGTATCATGCTCCCCAACTACAAAGCTACAGTAATCAAAACACTATGGTACTGGCACAAAATAGACACATCAATCAACGGAACACAATAGAGAACCTAGAAACAAATCCACATATTTAACAGTCAACTAATCTAAGACATAGGAGGCAAAAATATACAATAAATGAAGTGTCATCTGTAAAAGTTTTGAGTCACTATGTTGTACCCCTTAAATTAGTAAAATATTGTAAATCAACTATACCTCAATTTAAAAAAATTAAATGTGAGTGAATAAACTTGTAAGACACACACTGTGTTCATTGGGGTACGGGTAATTAAAGATGGAAAGGATCTGTTTAAGTAGTCCTCTTAATATACCATATTAAATGTACCATACCTCCTGTCCTTCACACTGAGATAGATGAATCAAATAGTCCTTATTTCTCAATTTTTCCCCTAATATAAACCCTATCCAAATAAGGAAGAAGTTCAGCTTTTAATACATGAAGGTAGGTAAATAATAAGTAGTGATCAATCTAGTTATCTATCTGTTTGTCTATGTATCTAGCTTCTTATCTATCACCTCTGTCCACATAGCTGGTCCCTGATAGAACAGAAAGCCGGAACAGAGTATCTTGGATATATTCTGCATATTCAGAAAAGTACCCCCAAAACTTGGGTTTTCCTTTGGGGTAGAAATGAAAATAAATTTATTTAATCTTGTAGTTTCTAGGCATATTAGTTAGCAGTAAACAACACTTATAATCTGCTAGTTACCAAATACATAAGAATCAGAGAAGGTTATCCTTTCCTACCACTGCTCTGTGAAATTCTAATTAAGCCTGCAACTGTTTATAGAAATAGGATTTTCCCAGTATCACTTCAAAACCAGTCCTGGAAATAGGTTAGAATCACATAATTTTAACAGGAAAGGGATAGTAGAAATTAGAATTCATTTATTTCACATGACTGAAACTAAGACTGAGAAAGTTTAGGTGATTTGCCTAGGTTCAAATAGGACAAGTCAGCACATCCTAAGATGAAAACCTAATCCCATGACTCCTGGTCCAAATCTCTTCCCTCCTTCTACTGCTTCAACTTACAAAGGTTTTCAAACTTCATAGTTAATTACAGAAATAAGAACTTTTTCTACTATGAAAGTAAAAGATCTTATAATGAATATCTTAAAGAGTTTAAAAACAATCTTCATGACTTAATTAAAATTATTTGACATTAAATGTAAATAAAGAAAAGACTTGCTGGATCCATATGCAACTCTTAGGAAATGCACAATGCGATGGCTCTGATTTTCTGATGATTTTAGTTCTTTGAGCAAACAGACTGCTTTAGTCTACAACATCTCAAGATTTCTTTTGGGTCCTTTGCTTAATTGTATTTTATACAGGATAAATTCTAATTTTGAATATAGCTAAATTTCAGCAAAGATGATACTAGAAAGAAAGACACAAAAATGTTAGGGGATGCTTTTATTAAGAAAACAATAATACTAAAATAGAAGATAACAAATAATATTTTCAACCCTTTAACCATGTGGCAGGTGCTACACTAAACTTTTTTTAATTATCTCATTTACTTCCCATCAGTCAGTCAGTTCAGTCACTCAGTCGTGTCCGACTCTCTGCGACCCCATGAATTGCAGCACGCCAAGCCTCCCTGTCCATCACCACCTCCCGGAGTTCACTCAAACTCATGTCCATTGAGTCGGTGATGCCATCCAGCCATCTCATCCTCTGTCGTCCCCTTCTCCTCCTGCCCCCAATCCCTCCCAGCATCAGAGTCTTTTCCAATGAGTCAACTCTTCACATGAGATGGCCAAAGTACTGGAGTTTCAGCTTTAGCATCAGTCCTTCCAAAGAACACCCACAGCTTATCTCCTTTATAATGGACTGGTTGGACCTCCTTGCAGTCCAAGGGACTCTCAAGAGTCTTCTCCAACACCACAGTTCAAAAGCATCAATTCTTTAGTGCTCAGCTTTCTTCACAGTCCAACTCTCGCATCCATACATGACCACTGGAAAAACCATAGCCTTGACTAGACGGTCCTTTGTTGGCAAAGTAATGTCTCTGCTGTTCAATATGCTATCTAGGTTGGTCATAAATTTTCTTCCAAGAGGTAAGCGTCTTTTAATTTCATGGCTGCAGTCACCATCTGCAGTGATTTTGGAGCCCCAAAAAATAAAGTCTGACACTGTTTCCACTGTTTCCCCATCTATTTCCCATGAAGTGGGGGTACCTCCCATAAGAACCCTATAAAGCAAATGTTATTATAATATCTATTATTTCATAATCTCTATTCTATAGATAAGACTTCCAAGAGCAGAAAAGTAAGCTGTTGTCTCATTATTTTATGAACTTTTAAATAATAAGTTCTGGAACGGAGTACCAGATGCAGAATTAAGTTCAGATTCCATTTTCTTAACACACTGAAATACTGTGTCATTTCAGAAGTGAATGGGTTAACTAACATTCTTTAAAAATAGAAAAAAAAGAAAACACCTTTCAGAGCCTACACTCTGAAAGAGATACTGCTGCTTCTGATGATAATTGAGTATGAGGTAGACTACAGAATGACACTCTAGGCTGAAGGATTATACTTCTATCAGGAATTACACAGCTGGAGCAAGATAATTCTCCCTGCTTCTGTTTTAACAATAAAATGTCTTTAGTAAAATGGGGATAAGTGATTCAAGTAAAAATGCGTACATATAATATTTTTCATTTAATCAAAGAACAGGGCATGTGGATTGTGGATCTTTCCCTGGAATGCTAACCAAACCACATCACACAGATATATAAAACTCAAACACAATTTCAGGTCACAAAATACTTTCTTGATGTTATCAAGCGTTCTCATTACCTACCAGGAATCACTTACCACTTCATTCTCTTCTGATTTTTCAGAATGCTTTTTCAAAACATTTTCTGTTTTCTGAAATGTAAACATCATGGCTTATATACTGCTTCCTTAAAAATTTTTATGATTCTCATAGGCCAGAATCTCCATGTAAATTAGATGTAAATCTAAACTATGTTTCTAAATATTTAAGGACATAAAAAATCCCTATCCATCCTGCTGTCACTTTAAGCTATTTGACATTTATTGTTCTGAAGAGAAGAAAGGTCAGATGTATCAAATCTGCATTTGTACTTCTTGACATTTTTCTTCAACTAGTTTTCCAAACTATGGTATTAAGACTAATACTATGAAAGAAAAAAAAAAAGGAAGGAAGAAAGAAGGAAAGGGGAAGGGAGGGAGGGATGGGGTAGGGAGAGCTGAAGGAGGGGATTAAAAGGGAAGGAAAGAAAGAGGGAAGGGGGAAGGGGAAAAAGCCTTCCTTGTAGCACATTTCCAGCCTTAGCTGCCCACTGTGACACATGCGTTTTCAGTGCTTTCCTCCTCAGCTGCATTTGTCAAGCAGATGTGTGGGTACAGACAGGCTGGAGCATGAAGGGAAAGGCAGGATCTGTGGAATGGAAGGGGACGCATGGTTTCATGATCTATTCAGCATGACCTTTGCTCATACTTCATGGAACGGATTGAGACCATCTGGCCCCACTCCTGGGTTCTCTATCCTTCATCTCTGCATAGCCCTCTGCACATCTGTCTTCTCTCCAGTCACCCCGGCCTGCGGGTCTGCCCATTCCTACCTCTAAGCTGCAGTAACACAAGGATTCCTAGTTAATTGCTTCAACGTGCTCCACAATGGTCAGATCACAGCAGAAGTTGTCTTCCTTTGAAGGAGACCTCTTAAAAGGATAAGATGTCAGGAGTAAATAAGCAAACACAGTGAGCACTCCAAAACCCAGAGTTTATGAAGAAGGCTAACAAGGGAAGCTAGGATGTATGGTTCCTTCATAGCACTCACTCATCATCATTTCTTATTTTATGCATTTGTTACTCTGCATACTTAAAATGCTTCCCTCTAGTCTACAAACCTCATGAGGCCAGAGCCCTGGTCTGTTTTATTCATTGCTGTCTGTGCAGTACCTAGCACAGTGTTTGATATTCTGAACCTGCAAGAAACATAAGGTGAGAAAAAGGAAAAGAAAGAAAAGAAGGAGGAGACTAAGGAAATTATCCAGCGTATGTAGGATAACTGACTGATGTAAAGGGCCCTCATACTGGGGAAAGAATGACAGTCATCAAGTAGAATGACGGACAAGAGTTAAACTGGCTAGGACTTAAATACCAGATCCTTCTCTCCTTAGCTATGTGATCTTTGTCAGTAACTTTAATCTCTCTGAGTCTTAGTTATCTGAAAATAAGAATAATAATATAATCAACCTTGTAGTAGTGAGGACTAAATATTGTAATCTGTGAAAATTGTTCAATGGTAGCTGTTATCATTAGTATTAAGTTACAGAGGAGTAGAATTTAGCCATTATTAAATATTTTTTCAACATATATGTCCAGCAAAAATAGGGCAGCCTTATAAAACAGTGATTCCCCATCTTCTAGAAATATTTTAAAAGATGAGATTGTAGGAACACTATCAAAGAACAGACTGCAGGAGCAGACAAAGCCTGAGTGGAGTGGCATCTGAGGCCTGTATAAGAGGCTGAAATGCCTAGGTTGAGTGGTCTTGCTACAAAATTATTCCTTCTTTCTGGTACCTGAAATCTCCTTTCTCTTTACCTTTTCCCCTTCTGATTTTCAACATAAAGAAGGTTCATCCATCTTTAATACACTTTTTCTTCATTCTGCAGCATCACTGACATCTCAGTCTCTCTCTCTTCCCTTTTTCCTTTCACAGATGATAAACTTCTTGAACTACTAAGCAAGCACATTTTGCTCTGATTTCTTTAACACTACCCTTACACTTCCTTGTGCATATGCCTGCTCTCCAGAAAGCTCTTGGCCAAACCCAATGACCTTTCTAGTCCATCTGTGGAAATCTTCCTCCTTCAGTTTCCATCACACCACTGGATCCAGTAGCCTCTCCTCCTTCTTGTAAGAAAGTTCTCTGGGATGAAATCACTGACTCCATTCCACCTCTTAATTATGAACCTTCTTAAATCTTAGGTGTGACCTTCCTTCCATATAAATAGCTCCCATATCCATATCTTCTGCCTGGACCTCTCACCTGTTCCTGCTTCTACTCTATATCTTCATGTGCATACAAGATAACCTGATCCTCAGATGGATGCCCACTACAACTATTATCATGCCAGTCACTCTCTCCTAGACCAGATCCTCATTCCAACTGACTGCTTTATCAGCAACACTACCAGTCTACAGGGTCTCAGGCCCAAAACCTTGGACCTTTGACTTCTTCCTTTTTGTTCCCTTATATCTGGGCATCTTTGAGTCCCCTACTCCTGAGCCAGGGTACAGCCTCTCAGGGCTCAAATCCAACTACCAGCTCTCCCTGTGGTCCAGGCCTGAAATGCATGACCAAACTACATTTCCTAAAGAATCTGCAGTCAACAGGCAATCAACATGCATCACCCCTACTCACAAATTCAACACTTTCTGACTCTTCAACATCAAATATAAATCCTGACTCAATAAGCCAGCCCCACCGCTAATTCAGAGTATCTGACTCAGCACCCATCCTCTCAACTCCCAATATTCCTTAGACTTTTCTGTTCTGGCTAGTCCTACTTTCACACACACACACACAGAATCAGTCTGTCTCTCTTTCTCTCTCTAATCAGTTTTTTTTTCCTCTGGGCATTAGTTTGTGTTAAGGTCCCATCTTCCCAACTTGAAAGTCCTTTGCCATTCTCTTTTCCAAGTCTAATTATGTACCCACTCTGCTGAGTGCTTAGTTGCTAAGTCATGTCCGACTATTTGAGACCCCATGGACTGTAACCTGCCAGGCTCCTCTGTGTGTGGGATTATACTGGCAAGAATACTGGAGTGAGTTGCCATTTCCTCCTCCAGGGGCTCTACCCAACTCAGGGATTGAACCCACATCTCCTGCAGCTTCTGCATTAGCAAGCAGATTATCACTGAGCACTGCATTCACCGGGAAGCCCTGAGAAGCCCTGTGTTCACTCTAAGACCTCTCAAATCACCTCCTTCTGGACTATTTTGTAACTCACTTCTATTGTAGTCCCAAAAGAAAACCATCATTCTCAGCAGATATCCTTTGCCTTGACTTCCTGCCAAAAGGTAATAAGCTTACTCTTTCTAAAATTTCAGAGATATAATTTCCTGTCTCAGAGAAACTTCACCACTCCCATCATACACTGAACAACTGGAGCTCATCTGACTTTAAAGGAATGGTTTTTGAGATCTGGAGGTTCAGAATGAACCTGCTCCCAATCACCCCAGCAGGAACTGGCCTCTCCAAGCCTCCAGTGAACCACTACAACCATTTGCATCATTTGTTCACCATTCGAGTGCTACCTTTCACTAGAGTTATTTATTAGCATGCCTTGTCTGCCTTTTCCCCTCAACTCATTGTGAACTCCCCTGGAGAAAGAGATTGTATTTCATTCAACTCGGTAAGTGCTCAATAAAAACCAAACCAATAAATAGCATTTCCTCAGGCAAAAGTCCAAATTTACAGATATCCAAAAAAGAATCCCTCTGTCTGATTTCTATTTGGTGAGTTCTCTCACAAACACCTATATGGTGTCTCTAGAGACAAGCCATTATGACTCTGATCTCCAAATTCATCACACAGACTCCCAGCCATGATGGAGTACTAAACAAGCACTGGACTAGCCTTTCTGTCATAAAAAGCAATAAAATTAGACAAAATATATGAAAAAACTATTTTTCTTGGATACTCAGTAGCAAAGAATTATAATCTTTGAAAGAAGAAAAATAAAATGTGGGAGGTCTTAGCACTGCCCTGACTTTCTGCCTGGAGGAATTTACTACACTCTGAAACAGGAAATGAACTGAAGTGTTAGTCATTCAGTCATGTCTGACTCTTTGCAACCTCATGGACTATACCCCACCAGGCTCCTCTGTCCATGGAATTTTCCAGGCAACAGTACTAGAATAGGTAGCCATTCCCTTCTCCAGGGGATCTTCCCGACACAGGGATCGAACTTGGGTCTCCTGCATTGCAAGCAGATTCTTCATCATCTGAGTCACCAAGGAGGCCCTTGATACAGGAAGGAAGAATCCAAGTAGAGCATGGTGGTCTCACAGGCCTGAGGTAATAGCAGAGTTTGGGAAAGCTGATGCAGCTTCAATTATCAGGGAGCAGACCAGAGAAGAGACATCTAGAGAAAGACATAAAACACTCCATAAAACTGCACAGGAGTCCCCTTGAGTCTCTGGCTGAGTATTAAGTTGTATTCATAGGATGAGATTACACAAAGCTGGGTAAACAATCAGATCAGATCAGATCAGTCACTCAGTCATGTCCGACTCTTTGTGACCCCATAGCTAAAGGGAAAAGAACATATGAGGGAACTGCAATCTGAACAACTTCTGCAGCTCACACTGAATTAGAAAATGCTTTGTTGTTGTTGTTGTTCAGCTGTATAGTCCTGTCCAACTCTTTGTGACCCCATGAACTGCAGTATGCCAGGCTTCCCTCTCCTTCACTATCTCCCAGAGTTTGCTTAAACTCGTGTCCTTTGAGTCTACAGTGCTCTCCAACCAGCTCATCTTCTCACCCCCTTCTCCTCCTGCCCCCAGTTCAGGGTCTTTACCAATGAGCCAGCTCTTCGCATCAAGTGGTCAAAGTACTGGAGCTTCAGCGTCAGCATCAGTCCTTGCAATGAATATTCAGGACTAGATTTCCTTTAAAATTGACTGGTTTGATCTCCATGCTGTCCAAGGGACTCTCAAGAGTTTTAACCAGCACCACAGTTCAAAAGCATCAATTCTTTTGGCACTCAGCCTTCTTTGTGGTCCAACTATCACATACATACATGACTGCTGGAAAAACCACAGCTTCACCTTTGTCAGCAAAGTAATGTCCATGCTTTTAAATATGTTATCTAGGTTTGTCATAGCTTTTCTTCCAAGGAACAACGGTCTTTTCATTTTGTGGTTGCAGTCACCGTCTGCAGTGATTTTGGAGTTCAAGAAAATAAAATCTCTCCCTTTCCACTTTTTCCCCATCTATTTGCCATGAAGTGATGGGACCAGATGCCATCATCTTCGTTTTTTGAATGTTGAGTTTTAAGCCAGCTTTTTCGCTCTCCTCTTTCACTTTCATCAAGAGGCTCTTTAGTTTCTCTTTGCTTTCTGCCATTAGGGTAGTGTCATCTGCATCTCTGAAGTCTTTGATATTTCTCCCGGCAATCTTGATTCCAGCTTGTGCTTCATCCAGCCCAGCATTTCACATGATGTACTCTGCATATAATTTAAACAATCAGGGTGACAATATACAGCCTTGATATATCCCTTTCCCAATTTTGAACCAGTTCACTGTTCCATGTCTGGTTCTAACTGTGGCTTTTTGACCTGCATACAGGTTTCTTAGGACATAGGTAAAGGGTTTGGAGAAGGAAATGGCAACCCACTCCAGTGTTCTTGACTGGAGAATCCCAGGGATGGGGGAGCCTGCTGGGCTGCCGTCTCTGGGGTTGCACAGAGTCGGACATGACTGAAGCTACTTAGCAGTAGCAAAGGGGTCTGGTATTCCCAACTCTTGAAGAATTTTCCAGTTTGCTGTGATCCACGCAAAGGCTTTAGTGTGGTCAATGAGGCAGAAGTAGATGTTTTTCTGGAATTGCTTTGCTTTTTCTATGATCCAGCAGACATTGGCAATTTGATCTCTGGTTCCTCTGCCTTTTCTAAATCCAGCTTATACATCTGGTACATCTGTAAGTTCCCGGTTCACATAATTTAAAGCCTAGCTTGAAGGATGTTTAGCATTACCTTGCTAGCATGTGAAATGAGTGCAATAGTGCAGTAGTTTGAACATTCTTTTGCACTGCCTTTCTTTGAGATTGGAATGAAAACTGACCTTTTCCAATCCAGTGGCCACTGCCAAGTTTTTCAAATGTGCTGGCATATTCAATGCAGCACTTTAACAGCATTATCTTTTAGGATTTGAAAGCTCAGCTAGAATTCCATCACCTCCACTAGCTTTGTTCATAGTTATGCTTCCTAAGGACCACTTGACTTCACACTCCAGGATGTCTGGCTCTAAGTGAGTAATCATACCATTGTGATTATCCGGGTCATTAAGATCTTTTTTGTATTTTCTGTGTATTTTTGCCACCTCTTCTTGGCATCTTCAGCTTCTGTTAGGTCCATACCATTTCTATCCTTTATTGTACCCATTTTTGCATGAAATGTTCCCTTTGTAACTCTAATTTTTTGAAGAGATCTCTAGTCTTTTCCATTCTATTTCCTCTGTTTCTTTGCATTGTTCACTTAAGAAGGTTTTGTTATCTCTCCTTGCTATTCTTTGGAACTTTGCATTCAGATGGGTATGTGTGTCAAGTCACTTCAGTTGTGTCAGACCCTTTGCGACCCCATGGACTGTAGCCTGCCAGGCTCCTCTGTCCATGGGATTCTCCAGGCAAGAATACTGGAGTGGGTTGCCATTTCCTACTCAGATGGGCGTATCCTTCCTTTAACCAGAGAGAAGAACCTCACTGTACACTTCAGGCTTTCAATGGAGACCCTAGAAAGATCAAACCTTAAGATGAGAACAAACTTGACAGAAGAATAAAGGCTCCTCTAAACTCCTTTAGCAAAGCTTGACAATAATCCTTGAAAGTATCAAATTGACGGGCAAGAAAAATTAATTGCCTGGCAAACAAAAGTTAACAGTCTTTAAATGAAGACAACAAAATCTATACAGTCAACAATGTAATATTTATAATATGTACCATCCAGTAAAAAATTATTAGGTATACCAAAGAGAAAGAAAATGTGACATTTAACTAAGAGAAAAACTGATCAATAGAAACAGACACAGAAACGACAAAATAATTTAAGTAGCAGAAAGAAACTTTAAAAAATTATGAGAGTCAATGTTTATTGAGTGCTTATTATATGCAAGGTACTATTGTTTTAACATTAGGTATTATCTCATTTATTTTCAAAATAGTCCTCTAAGAGATAATCTCTTTGTACCATTTTGAGGAAACTAAAGCCCCATACGGTTCGTAAACAACTTGCCTATGATCAATCCAGCTTTCAGATATAAAAGCCAAGATCTGAACCCAGGAAATCTGATTCTAATGGCTATCCTCTTTTCTATAGTACCAGACTGCCTCAGAAAGAACTTTAAAGCAGCTATTATTAATACATTCAAGGACTTTTTAAAAACATAATGAGGAAAGAAACACAAATGGAAGTAGATATTCTAGAGCTAAAAAATATAATACCTAAACTAAAAATATATTAGATGGGCTGGTTTATCATTGAATTAGACACTGTACAAGAAAATGGAACAAACTCTAAGACAAGCAAAAAAACTATCCAGATAAAAGTAGGGAGAGAAACAGGGCTGGGAAAAAAGTGAACAGACCCTTAATGAAATGTGAGAATACATTAATTGTAATAACAATTATAATTAAATTCTTAGGAAGAGGGAACAGAAAAAAACTACTTGAAAATTTTCCAAATATGATGAAAAATATAAACCTGCAGAATTGAGAGTCTCTCAGCAAATCCCAAGCAAGAAAAACACAAAGAAACCACAAGACACATTATAATCAAACTGTGGAAATTCCATGATAAACAAAAAATCTTACAGCAACCATGGGATGATGGGAAGGGAAACAAAAGGGAAAATAGAGATAAGAATTTATCTGACTTCTGATCAGAAACAAGACAAACCATGTAACAATAGAACAATACTAAAGTGCTGTCAACCTAAAATTATATCCAGTGAAAATCTTCAGAAATAAAAGCAAAATAAAGATACTCAGCAAACAGAATCTGAGCAAATTTTAATACTGAAGAATGGCACAACATTAAATATTAATGGATGAAAGAAAAATATTGTAGATGTAAAGTGATTCAAAAAAGAACAAGGAACTTCTCCTGCAGCCAAGACAGAGTAAGTCCACTAAATCTTATTACCCTGAGGCTGACAACCAAAAACTCTGGACAAAATACAAAAACAACTATCAAGGGACTCTGAAAAGTAAATAAAACCAGGAATATTTAGAAAGAAAGGAAAAGGAAAAACTTGGAAAAGCAACTCCTAAGGATTCTTGGAGAAATCATTTCTTTCTGGCCAAAAGGCCAGGTAAAGGGCATTGTGATCCAGAGAACATGTATCTTTGACATTCTTTTTTTTCTCTCTCAATTCATGATAAGTCCTCAGGAGAGTTAGCTTGGCTGGTGATGTCAACAGCCAAACTCTAATAGAAATCCTATAACAATCGTTATCATTCAGACCAGAAAACTGGAGGTGGGGGTGGGGTGGCCTGGGGCTCGAGAAGGGACCCCTTCAGGCCTAAGAGTGTGGAGGGAATCC
The DNA here is from genome assembly GCF_027580195.1 of Bos mutus. Taxonomy (NCBI): domain Eukaryota; kingdom Metazoa; phylum Chordata; class Mammalia; order Artiodactyla; family Bovidae; genus Bos; species Bos mutus. The sequence goes on from NC_091627.1 coordinate 36,821,344, forward strand.
CTGTTCTGGTTATCTTTATTAGCTCTTTGTTTTGCCTGAAGCCAACCTTAGTTAAAGGAGTTGTGCTGCAGTAGTACAAGTGGGTAAAACTGTGAATTTAAGGAAAATCTAAAAGAAGAGAGAGATGGAGAAGGAAATATGCAAATTCTGTAAAGAAACTGGCCACAGGTTCCAGCTCACCTGTGAGCAACACACGTGTGGACAGACTTAAAGCAAAGGCCTTAAGGACAAAACTAAGTTTTAAACCATAGTCAAGTCTCAGACCAAAGAACATTTAGTCAAATTTTCCTGAAAACAACCTAAAATTACTCAATATATAAAGAACAACAACAAAACAAAGGACAAAGTCTTAAGGAGAAAGATGATCAACAGATGCCAATAAGAAGATGATAAGATGCTAAAACTATCAAAGACTTTAAAGAAGCTATTATAACTATGTTCCATGAGTTAAACATACATATCTGAAAAATAGATGGAAAGGTAGTTGTCAGTAAGTAAATAGAAAACTTTTAATGGAAAATTTAAACTAAAAAAATATATCTAAAATAAAAAATTATCATAAAATGGAGATAACAGAGTAAAGATTCATTAAACTTGAAGACAGAGCATAGAAACTGTCCAACCTGCAGAACAAAAAGAAAAAAAAAATGAAAAATGAACTGAGCAGAGCCTCAGGAGCATGTGAGACAGTATCAAAAGGTCAAATAGTTGTTCAATTAGAGTACCAGAGAGGAGGAGAAAGATAATGGTGCAAGGGAAAAAATAAGGAAATAATGGCTGAAAACTCATCAAATATCATGAAAGACATAAACTTACAGATCAAGAATCTCAACAAATCACAAAGAGGACAGAATCAAATAAAACTTCATGCACAGATTCATCATAATCAAACTTCTGAAAACCAAAGACCAAAGAAAAATCTTAAAAATAGCTACATATAAGGGACAACAATTTAATGACAGAATTCTCACCAAAGGAGAGAAGAACATCATTCTTGAAGAGCAAAAAAAACCAAAAAAACAAAAAAAACACACAAACAAAAATGTCCACCCAGAATTCTGTGCCCAGTAAAAATACTCTTTATAAGTGAAGATGGAATAAGGACACTCAGATAAGGGGAAAACTAAGAGAATTTGTCACCAGAAGACCTGCTCTAAAAGAAATGCAAAAGGGAGCTTTTTAGGTTGATAGAAAATGATAAAATAGGGAAAACTGGAATTTTAATGAAGATGGAACAACAAGAGAAATGCTACATATCTGAGTAAATATGAAGGACTAGTTTTCTCCTCTTATTTAAAATATGAATAACTGCTGAAAAAAAAATTAAAACTGCTGTCTAGCAAGATTCTAAGTTATGTAGATAAAACATATATGATAACTGTAACACTAAGGGGGAAGACAAATGGACATACATAGTTGTAGAAAGTGAAAGTCACTAAGTCATATCTGACTCTTTATGACAGTCCATGAAATTCTCCAGGCCAGAATACTGGAGTGGGTAGCCTTTCCCTTCTCCAGGGGATCTTCCCCACCCAGGGACCGAACCCAGGTTACCCACATTTGCAGGCAGATTCTTTACCAGTTGAGCCACAAGGGAAGCCCAAGAATACTGGAGTGAGTAGCCTATTCCTTCTCCAGCTGATCTTCTCCACCCAGGAATCAAACTGGAGTCTCCTGCATTGCAGGCTGATTCTTTACCAACTGAGCTATCAGGGAAGCCTTACACATAGTTGTAAGCCATCTATATTTTACTTGAAGTATTAAAATGTCAACTCAAAATAAACTGTGAAAGCCCAAACATAAATAAAATCCCAAGAGCAAACACTAAAATAATAATATAAAAAGATGTAATGAAGACAAAAATTAAAACAAAAAAATATTCAAATAACTCAAAAGGAACCTGGAAAGGGATAATAGAAGAACAAAAAACATAAAGAGAAAATAATAATAACAAATGGTAGACCAAATCCAACCATATCAAACATAACATTAAATATATGTGTCTAACACATCAAGTAAATGATAGACATTGTGAGACTGAATTTTAAAAAGACACATAAAATCCAACAATATGTCTTCTACAAGAAATTCACTTTAAATAAATACATAGATTAAAAGTAAAAGGACAAATATTGCTCATTATTAGAGACATGCAAATCAAAACTACAATGAGATATCACCTCACACCAGTCAGAATGGCCCTCATCCAAAAGTCTACAAACAATAAATGCTGGAAACGGTGTGGAGAAAAGGGAACACTCTTGCACTGTTGGTGGGAATGTAAATTGATACAGCCACTATGGAAGACGCTATGGAGATTCCTTAAAAAACTAGGAATAAAACCACCATGCTGCTGCTGCATCGCTTTAGTCGTGTCCGACTCTGTGCGACCCCATAAACGGCAGCCCACCAGGCTTCCCGTCCCTGGGATTCTCCAGGCAAGAACACTGGAGTGGGTTGCCATTTCCTTCTCCAAAGCATGAAAGTGAAAAGTAAAAGTGAAGTCGCTCAGTCATGTCTGACTCTAGCAAGCCCATGGACTGCAGCCTACCAGGCTCCTCCATCCATGGGATTTTCTAGGCAAAAGTACTGGAGTGGGGTGCCATTGCCTTCTCCGTAAAACCACATGACCCAGCAATTCCACTCCTAGGCATACACCCTGAGGAAACCAAAATTGAAAGAGACACATGTATCCCATTGTTCATTGCAGCACTATTTACAATAAGCTAGAACATAGAAGCAACCTAGATGTCCATCGACAGATGAACGGATAAAGAACTTGTACTATATATACACAATGGAATATTCAGTTCAGTTCAGTCACTCAGTCGTGTCCAACTCTTTGCGACCCCATGAATTGCAGCATGCCAGGCCTCCCTGTCCATCACCAACTCCCGGAGTTCACTCAGACTCATGTCCATTGAGTCGGTGATGCCATCCAGCCATCTCATCCTCTGTCGTCCCCTTCTCCTCCTGCCCCCAATCCCTCCCAGCATCAGAGTCTTTTCCAATGAGTCAACTCTTCTCATGAGGTGGCCAAAGTACTGGAGTTTCAGCTTTAGGATCATTCCTTCCAAAGAAAGCCCAGGTCTGATCTCCTTCAGAATGGACTGGTTGGATCTCTTTGCAGTCCAAGGGACTCTCAAGAGTCTTCTCCAACACCACAGTTCAAAAGCATCAATTCTTTGGTGCTCAGCCTTCTTCACAGTCCAACTCTCACATCCATACATGACCACAGGAAAAACCATAGGCTTGACTAGACGAACCTTTGTTGGCAATGTAATGTCTCTGCTTTTTAATATGCTTTCTAGGTTGGTCATAACTTTTCTTCCAAGGAGTAAGCATCTTTTAATTTCATGGCTGCAGTCACCATCTGCAGTAATTTTGGAGCCCAGAAAAATAAAGTCTGACACTGTTTCCACTGTTTCCCCATCTATTTCCCATGAAGTGATGGGACCGGATTCCATTTTAACATTACATGATTATATTTGAAATAGAGGGCAAAAAAATCTTTAATCAATGATCTTAAGAAACTAGAAACAATTAGAGCAAATTAAACCCAAGGCAAACAAAATGAAAGAAAGACAATAAAATGAGAGCAGAAATCAGTGAAATTTAAATAAGAAAAATAACAGAAGAAATCAATATCACAAAGGTCATTTCTTTAAAATTCAGTGAAGTTGGTAAATTGGTATTCTCTACCCAGAATGATGAAAAAGAAAAGAGAAAGATGATGCAAATTACCAGCATCAAGAGTAAAAAAAGGGCATCACCACTGAGCCTACAAACATTAAAAATAAATAAATAAGGGAATATTATGAACAACCTAACTTGTTTTAATTCAACAAATTAGATGAACCAATTTTTTTAAGGATAAAAATGACCAAAGTTCACTAAAAAATAAACAGATAATATGAATAATCCTCTAATTAGTATTAAATAAATATATTTAGTATTTAAAAACCCTCCAGCAAAGACTACACCAGGCCAAGATGGCATCCGTACCGAATTCTACCAAAAATAATTCCAGAAAGAAAAACGTACAATTCTCTTCCAGGAAAAACAAAAGAAGAGGGAGCACTTCCCAACTCATTTTATGATCCCAGGATTACCTAGACCCTAAAGCTTGTCAAAGATAGTAAAAGAAAACTATACCAATAACTTTCATGAACATGAAGAAATTCTCACCAGGTATTAGGAAGCAGATCCAACAATATGTAAAAAGTATGATAAGTCATACCCATGTGGGATTTATCCAGGGAACTTAAAGCAAATCAACATTTGGAAGTTAAATACTGTAGTTCACATTTATCAAAGAAGAAGAAGAAAAACCACACGATCATCTCAATAGATGCTCAGTCTGAGGGAAGCCAGACACCAGGACACAAGGATGTTCCAATAATCCTGTGGAGAGGACCACCTGGTGAAGAACTGAGACCCCACCAATAGCCAGCATCAGCCAGCCAGTCATGTGAGTAAAGCACCTTGTAAGTAAATCCTGCAACCGCAGTCAAGCTTTAGGATGCCTACAGTTTTGGCTGATAGCTCATGAGAGACTCCATGCACAAATCACCAAGTCAACTGTTCCCAAATTCCTAATTCATAGGAACTATAAAAGATATTTATCATTATTTTGAACCACTAACTTTGGGGGTGATTTCCTATGCAATGTTAGATAACCAATACCTAGAAATACAAATCAAAAGCACAATGAGGTGCCACCACACACTGGCAATGCCAAATATTTTGAGGGATGTGGATAGAGCCAAGTAGAACTCTCATACATTACTGACAGGAGCAAAATACAGTACATATACCTTGGGAAAATGTTTTTTCAATTTCTAATAATGTTAAACATGCATTCACCACACAATCCAACAATTCTATAATGGATTTAAGATAATTTATAACGTATGTCCACAAAGTGAACTATATACACAATGTTCGTAACAGCTTTAGTCATGAGTGACCCAAACTGGAAACAATCTAAATGTCCATGAACAGATGAATGGATAAACAAATTGTTGACCCTTAAACAATGCAGAAGTTAGGGATACCTACACTCCTTGCAGTTGAAAACTTGCATATAATTTTTATTTGGCCCTTCCAATACAGGGTTTAATTCCTCCATACCGGCTGTTCCACATCAGTGGATTCAGCCAACTGTGGACTGTGTAGTATTTGTTGTTGAACAAATCCACACATAAGTGGACCCCCTCTAAGTTCACACTCAAATTGTTCAAGAATCAACTGTCTGTTCATACAATGAGATGAATAAAAAGAAACAAACTACTATTATAATACATACCAACTACACAAAAAAAATCTTAAAAGCATTAGAATTCTAAGTGAAAGAAGTCAGATACAAAAGAATATACTGTATGTTTTCATCCACAGAACAGACAAAACAAATCTATTGCAATAGAAATCAAATCAGATATTGCCTAGAGCAGGAAGTACTCGGTTCATTGCAAAAGGTCAAGGAAGACCCTCGGGGGTTTAGGAATGTTCTGTATACTAATTAGGAAGGTGGTTACACAGGTGTACACATTTATCAAACAAAACACTTAAAATAGGTGCATTTTATTGTATGTGAATTCTACTTCAATAAAATTGAAAATAACCATTATATAATGTTGGTCATAGGTTCAGATACAAGGTCAAAAATAATACTTCCAGGCCAAAAATAATCAAGTGTTCCTTCTCACGTCCTTCCCTCCCCAACCCCTATTCTCTGTCACTCTTGGCTTCCTTTACTACATCTATGCATCTCCATATCCAGAAAATAATCCCTGTCTTCTGTTTTCCTCGGTTACCTCTTCTTACACATTCCTCTCTGTTTTCCCACTTATATCTCTGTCATTCTCATTTTTATCTTTCTTTATATAAATATAGTTGTGCTCCTGCCCACTTTTTTCTGTCCCCTCTAAACTCTTTCTCTTTTCTTTAACTCACTTGAATGTAAGACCAAAGAATTTTGAAAATTTGATTTATTATTTGAATATTTTGTTAAATTTAAGACTGAGTACAAGAAATATTTGTGTTTTATTTAAATTATTTTATTTAAAATGAAATTATTAAGAGTTATTATGCACAATTTATTACATAGTCCTTGGTTGCTACTTTTCCCTCTTTGAGTTAATGACCTCACTTGTAACAGGGCTCCCTTTCCCTACTTTAGGAAGCTTTTGAAGCATCCATTCTGGCCACCAATGGAAGAAATGCAATCAAGAACTGGGGTAAAAAACTAATACTTGTTGAATACCAACTGTGTGTCAGGACTTTCTATATGCCTTATCCTATTCTCACAGTAACTCAGGAGATGGGTATTATTTTTCTCACTTTACAAATAAGAAAAACCAAAATTCAAAGAAGAAAATAAGTAGCCTTGGGCCAATAAATGGTATAGGAGGGCTTCAATCCCAGATCTTTTACTTATTCTACTATGGTTTATCCAAAGTCATGTATGGACGTGAGAGCTGGACCATAAAGAAGGCTGAGCACCGAAGAATTGATACTTTTGAACTGTGGTCCTGGCAAAGACTCTTGAGAGTCCCTTGGACTGCAAGGAGATCAAACAAGTCAATCCTAAAGGAGATCAACTCTGAATATTCTTTGGGAGGACTGATGCTAATCTGAAGCTCAAATACTTTGGCCACCTGATGCAAAGAGCCAACTCATTGGAAAAGACCTTGGTGCTTGGAAAGATTGAGAGCATGAGAAGGGGATGACAGAGGATGAGATGGTTGGATGGCATCATCAACTCAATGGACATGAGTTTGAGCAAACTCTGGGAAATAGGGAAGGACAGGGAAGCATGGTGTGCTGCAGTCCATGGTGTTGCAAAAAGTTGGACACGACTGAGCAACTGAACAACAACAACCCATTATTTAGAATAGGACCTTTTACTTTTGACTTTACAGAAGTCCAATTCCTCGATAAGAAAATGTATAAATGAATGGTGTCATATTCATATAAAGGAATACAACACAGCAAATTAAGAAAAAGAAAGACTGAATGTTGGCGCACAAAGACTGAATGTTGGCGCACAAAATGACCAATGAATCCTACATAAATCATGCTGAGTAAGAAAAGTCAGACACAAAATAATATATACTATATGATTCCATTTTACATGAAATTCAAAAATAGGCAAAACTAATTGATGATACTGGAGAAGGAAATGGCCCCACGATACGGATGATAAGGATGGTTATCTTGGTTAGGGGTTGAATACAGACTGCAAAAGGACAGGAGGGAACTTTCTGGGGATGCTAGAAATGTTTTGTATCTTCATCTGGGTGACGATTATATGGATGCTGTACATGTGAATTATCATCAAGCTGTACACAAAATCAATAGACTCAATCCACCTTATTTGTCATCCCTCAATTAAAAAACAAATCATTTTCTGATGCTAAAACACAGGTCCTATGTCCCACTACCAGAGATCCATTTCCAGAAAAGTCTGAAATTGAGCAAACTGATTTCAATGAAACAACCTCACTTTAGGAACCTTGGGAAGGGGCTTTACAAACACTTTTCAATGCTTCTGAGCTGTTAACTGAACCTTACGGCCTGCATCAAAGTCTGGGATGTTGCATAGCTGCTCTGAATGCCAAAGGTTGGGGGAACTATGTATGGATGAAGTAGAATCTTAGCACCTGTCATGATACTTATATATTCATTTTTCTACTTCCTTACATATTTATTTCTGAATAATCCAGAGTAGAGCCTTCCACATAGGTTATCTCATACAATGCAACAGCAACTCCGTGAGGTAGTCAAGACAAGATCTGTGTTATCTCCTTTAGGAAAACAAAACTCAGAGGCTCAAGGTGTTTAAGGGATTGCACAAGATTTCAAATACAATGAAGGCTAATATCATAAGAGAATCTAGGCCTCCTAGCTCCTAATCCAGTGTTCTGTTCACCAAGAAAATATATACATATATATTTATTTATTTATTTATTTATTTAAATTATGTGGGCTGAGAATGTAAAAAAGATCTACAAAGAAGTTCCACCCATGCCCAAGTTCACAAATCCATATTCTGATGAAAACTGAATAAAATATAAGTGAGAGAAAAAACCATAACCAATGGTTTAAATTTTCCTTCTGATTTCCTTTGGTTATCTGCCTGATTTCCTTTAAGCTTGCCTAGATTTGCTTTGTTTTACTTTCATACTTTTTTTCATACCTACCCTTTAGCCTTTTCCTTACTCAAGGGAATTCAGACTGCCTACTTCTTCATGCACCTGCTGTCACTTAGCCAGAAAGGGATGAATAAGGGAACAAAGTCTCTTAATTAACCATGTGGTTAGGTGTATCTGCCCCAAAGGAGCTCTCTTTCTGACATGTTCTTGGGTTTCCCACTTTCTGGAATGTCTATGTTGTATCACCAAATGGATTTGATAAAATTTCCCTGGGAAAGGACCTAAGCTAAGAACAGTTCTGCTGGAAAATTAATCATAATATTTACTGAAGAAAAAAAAAGCTATTTTGAGAAATCTGGCTCACCCAAAAATATATGGGGTACCTCCCACCTCCTTACTATCTCACCACCAGGCCAACACTTGCTTTGAACTGCTCCAATCTCACACCTTGACTGTGGAAAGAACTCACGTAATTACTAGGTTAAGAAACACTGGCCATGCCCTAGATTGGAGGACAAAGCAAAGGTTCTAAGAAAGAAGGCATTCACAGGGCTCCTTACTTGCTATTCACAGGACTCCTTATTTGCTATTCTCTCTACATGACCCCTGGATCTATAACCATCCTCACCAATACTCATGTTCATCTACTCTCAAGCAGAGATGATAACCATGTGCATCTTTTGGAGGCAGTGGTTCATCTATGGCTCACAAAAAAACACCATCTATAAAATGCAGTGTGGATGCTTAGCAACTTATTTTAGGTTAAGGTGATTTCCTAAGAAATTAGGAATGTGGTCCACTGGAGAAGGGAGTGGCAAACCACTACAGTACTCTTGCTTTGAGAACCCCATGAACAGTATGAAAAAGCAAAATGATAGGATACTGAGAGGAACTCCCCAGGTCGGTAGGTGCCCAATATACTACAGAAGATCAGTGGAGAAAACTCCAAAAAGAATGAAGGAATGGAGCCAAAGCAAAAACAATACCCAGTTGTGGATGTGACCGGTGATAGAAGCAAGGTCAGATGCTGTAAAGAGCAATATTGCATAGGAACCTGGAATGTTAGGTCCATGAATGAAGGCAAATTGGAAGTGGTCAAACAGGAGATGGCAAGAGTGGACATTCTAGGAATCAGCAAACTAAAATGAACTGTAATGTGTGAATTTAACTCAGACGAATATTATATCTAAGAAGTGGAGTAGCCATCATGGTCAACAAAAGAGTCCAAAATGCAGTACTTGGATGCAGCCTCAAAAATGACAGAATGATCTCCGTTCGTTTCCAAGGCAAACCATTCAATATCATGGTAATCCAAGTCTATGCCCCAACCAGTAATGCTGAAGAAGCTGAAGTTGAACGGTTCTATGAAGACCTACAAGACCTTTTAGAACTAACACCCAAAAAAGATGTCCTTTTCATTATAGGGGACTGGAATGCAAAAGTAGGAAGTCAAGAAACACCTGGAGTAACAGGCAAATTTGGCCTTGGAATACGGAATGAAGCAGGGCAAAGGCTAATAGAGTTTTGCCAAGAGAACGCACTGATCATAGCAAACACCCTCTTCCAACAACACAAGAGAAGACTCTACAAATGGACATCACCAGATGCTCAACACCAAAATCAGATGGATTATATTCTTTGCAGCCAAAGATGGAGAAGCTCTATACAGTCAACAAAAACAAGACTGGGAGCTGACTGTGGCTCAGATCATGAACTCCTTATTGCCAAATTCAGACTTAAATTGAAGAAAGTAGGGAAAACCACTAGACCATTCAGGAATGACCTAAATCAAATCCCTTATGATTATACAGTGGAAGTGAGAAATAGATTTAAGGGACTAGATCTCATAGAGTGCCTGATGAACTATGGACAGAGGTTCGTGACATTGTACAGGAGACAGGGATCAAGACCATCCCCATGGAAAAGAAATGCAAAAACCAAAATGGCTGTCTGGGGAGACCTTACAAATAGCTATGAAAAGAAGAGAAGCGAAAAGAAAAGGAGAAAAGGAAAGATATAAGCATCTGAATGCAGAGTTCCAAAGAATAGCAAGAAGAGATAAGAAAGCATTCCTTAGCGATCAAGGCAAAGAAATAGAGGAAAACAGCAGAATGGGAAAGACTAGAGATCTCTTCAAGAAAATCAGAGATACCAAGGGAACATTTCATGCAAAGATGGGCTCGATAAAGGACATAAATGGTATGGACCTAACAGAAGCAGAAGATATTAAGAAGAGGTGGCAAGAATACACAGAAGAACTGTACAAAAAAGATCTTCACAACAGAGATAATCACGATGGTGTGATCACTGACCTAGAGCCAGACATCCTGGAATGTGAAGTCAAGTGGGCCTAAGAAAGCATCACTATGAACAAAGCTAGTGGAGGTGATGGAATTCCAGTTGAGCTATTCCAAATCCTAAAAGATGATGCTGTGAAAGTGCTGCATTCAATAGGCCAGCAAATTTGGAAAACTCAGCAGTAGCCACAGGACTGGAAAAGGTCAGTTTTCGTTCCTATCCCAAAGAAAGGCAATGCCAAATAATGCTCAAACTACCGCACAATTGCACTCATCTCACACGCTAGTAAAGTAATACTCAAAATTCTCCAAGCCAGGCTTCAGCAATATGTGAACCGTGAACTTCCTGATGTTCAAGCTGGTTTTAGAAAAGGCAGAGGAACCAGACATCAAATTGCCAACATCTGCTGGATCATGGAAAAAGCAAGAGAGTTCCAGAAAAACATCTATTTCTGCTTTATTGACTATGCCAAAGCCTTTGACTGTGTGGATCACAATAAACTGTGGAAAATTCTGAAAGAGATGGGAATACCAGACCACCTGATCTGCCTCTTAAGAAACCTATATGCAGGTCAGAAAGCAACAGTTAGAACTGAACATGGAACAACAGACTGGTTCCAAATAGGAAAAGGAGTCCATCAAGGCTGTATATTGTCACCCTGCTTATTTAACTTCTATGCAGAGTACATCATGAGAAATGCTGGGCTGGAAGAAGCACAAGCTGGAATCAAGATTGCTGGGAGAAATATGAATAACCTCAGATATGCAGACGACACCACCCTTATGGCAGAAAGTGAAGAGGAACTAAAAAGCCTCTTGATGAAAGTGAAAGAGGAGAGTGAAAAGTTGGCTGAAAGCTCAACATTCAGAAAACTAAGATCATGGCATCTGGTCCCATCACTTCATGGGAAATAGATGGGGAAATAGTGGAAACAGTGTCAGACTTTATTTTTTTGGGCTCCAAAATCACTGCAGATGGTGACTGCAGCCATGAAATTAAAAGATGCTTACTCCTTGGACGGAAAGTTATGACCAACCTAGATAGCATATTAAAAAGCAGAGACATTACTTTGCCAACAAAGGTCCTTCTAGTCAAGGCTATGGTTTTTCCAGTAGTTATATATGGTTGTGAGAGTTGGACTGTGAAGAAAGCTGAATGCCAAAGAATTGATGGTTTTGAACTGTGGTGTTGGAGAAGACTCTTGAGAGTCCCTTGGACTGCAAGGAGATCCAACTAGTCCATTATAAAGGAGATCAGCCCTGGGTGTTCTTTGGAAGGAATGATGCTAAAGCTGAAACTCCAGTACTTTGGCCACCTCATGCGAAGAGCTGACTCATTGGAAAAGACTCTGATGCTGGGAGAGATTGAGGGCAGGAGGAGAAGGGGACAGCAGAGGATGAGATGGCTGGATGGCATCACCGACTCGATGGACATGAGTTTGGGTAAACTTCGGGAGTTGGTGATGGACAGGGAGGCCTGGCGTGCTGCAATTCATGGGATGGCAAAGAGTTGGACACGACTGAGTGACTGAACTGAACTGAACTGAATTTTCTAAGACAGCCTCCCAATTCAAGTCCCTGGGCTCTGTGTCTCCATGAAATTTCAAAGATTTAATTGCTTTTCATGGGCTCATGTCCATTAACCACTTAGGACTTCGCATCTCTCCATGGCATCTGGTCCCATGACTTCATGGCAAATAGATCGGCAAACAGAGGAAACAGTTGCTGACTTTATTTTTCTGGGCTCCAAAATCACTGCAGATGCTGACTGCAGCCATGAAATGAAAAGAAGCTTGCTCCTTGGAAGGAAAATTATGACCAACCTAGACAGCATATTAAAAAGCAGACATTACTTTGCCAATGAAGGTCCTTCTAGTCAAGGCTATGGTTTTTCCAGTAGTCATGTATGGATGTGAGAGTTGGATTATAAAGAAAGCTGAGTGCAGAAGAATTGAGGCTTTTGAACTGTGGTGTTGGAGAAGACATTTGAGAGTCCCTTGGACTGCAAGATCTAACCAGTCCATCCTAAAGGAGATCAGTCCTGAGTGTTCACTGGAGGGACTGATGTTGAAGCTGAAACTCCCAATACTTTGGCCATCTCATGCCAAGAATTGACTCATTTGAAAAGACGCTGATGCTGGGAAAAACTGAAGGCAGGAGGAGAAGGGGATGACAGAGAATGAGATGGTTGTATGGCATCACTGACTCAATAGACATGGGTTTGGGTTGACTCCGGGAGTTGGTGATGGACAGGGAGGCATGCCGTGCTGAGGTTCATGGGGTTGCAAAGAGTCAGACATGATTGAGTGGCTGAACTGAACTGAACTGAACTGCATCTGACAATGGGGGGCTTCCCTGGTGGTTCAGATGGTAAAGAATCCATCTGCAATGTGGGAGACCTGGGCTTGATCCCTGGGTTGGAAAATCTCCTGGAGGTAGGCATAGAAACCCACTCCAGTATTCTTGCTTGGAAAATCCCCATGGACAGAGGTGCCTGTGGGCTACAGCCCATGGCGTCAAAAAGAGTCAGACATGACTGAGCGACTAACCACAGTATACATCTGACAATGAATGATGAGGCTAGAAATGTACAGGAAGGGCACAGCTCCAGCTAATTACAATAAAGGAGTTGCCAGAGGCCAGTGGTCCAGCATGTCTACGGACATGGTAAGGCCTGGACTGCACAGATCATTCTGAGAGAAGATCCACCATCTGAAAACTACTGCTCTATAATGCCTCTATCTTTTTCTTTCTCAGCATTCATTTCCTTACTTTCACAAAGTTAAGACTTTGTTTATTTCTAGACAAAAAAAAAAAAGAATTGGATTGTAAATATGTCACTTGATTCTCTGGACTGAATCCAAGGTCAAAAGGCCTATAAGAAGATAATGTGAAGTGAAGTTGCTCAGTCGTGTCTGACTCTTTGTGACCCCATAGACTGTAGCATACCAGGCTCCTCTGTCCATGGGATTTTCCAGGCAATAGTACTGGAGTGGATTGCCATTTCCTTCTCCAGGGTATCTTCCCAACCCAGGGCTCGAACCCAGGTCTCCCGCTTTGTAGACAGATGCTTTACCATCTGAGCCACCAGGGAAGTCAAAGTAAATGCCACACCTCAACACCTCTTTTCATCTACATTTCTGGCAAAGACAGGTCTTCCGTGATGGAATAATAGAAACTGTCATCCTGGTCACTCCCCATTTCCTCTGGATCTCACCTCTCATCTCTTAGGAGTTAGAAGTTAGTTGTATGGGGAACACACAGCATCACAATTGCTGCCAGGGCTGCCACGTATTGCCACACACAAGGACTGCACAAGTCCAGATGGCACCATTCAAATAGGCTAAAATGTATATGGAACCCTTGTAATTGCAGAGTACACAACCTGCACAACCAGATGCTGGAGTGGTGCTGCTTCTAGGAAAAAATATAATTGTGCATATTGATGGAGCAGTTTATGATGTTTCAGGTTTTGGATTAAGATTTGCATGTGCTGTGCTTTGTCGCTCAGTCATGTCTGACTCTTCAAGACCCCATGGATTGCAGCCCACTTGTCCATGGGGATTCTTCAGGCAAGAATACTGGAGTGGGTTGCCATGCCCTCCTCCAGGGGATCTTCCCAATCCAGGGATTGAAAACAGGTCTCCCACACTGAAGGCAGATTCTTTACCCACTGAGCCATCAGGAAAGCCCTAAGATTTACATGCATCACCTAATTTAATATTCAGGACATGATCTTGAGATAGGAACTATTTACTACAACCATTTTCAAATGATCAAACCAGGCCTTAAAGATTTTAAGAAATCTTTTTTTTCCAAGTCATGGCTATTGCCCACCAAATATTTATTATACGACCTTCTGAAAAAGATAACGTAAAGCTTTTTGTCTATTTACATGTCTTGGTTATTTATAGTATGCACCTTGAGATGATTCCCTTAGTGGAAAGAGCTCTGATTTGAAGGCAGGATATGTGGTCCCAGTCAGTATTCTAATATATCCTTTAGCAAGTCATAACCTTTCAACATATGAATGAAAGTTTTCAGGTCTAAAACTTTCTACCTAAATGACCTTGAAACAATGTTATCAAACTTCTGGATTTCAATTACTCTACTTACAAAATAAAGCAAATATTTGCCCTTCCTACTGTATGATTGGTAAAAATGACAAATGTTAAAATGATTTATAAATTATAAAGTCCTATACAACTGTAATAGGACATTAATAATGACTATTTTAAAAAGCAAAATATCCTTTCCAAATCAGGATGGGCAAATTTCTATGAAGTGTTGTCAGGCAGTAATTCTGAGAGTGGCAATAAGCTGCAACTTTTGCTCACACAACTCTCCTTCTTTTCTCCTACCCACAGGCCAGTCCCTCTTTACCGTCTGCAGACAAACTGCCTTATAAAAGCTTTCATTTTTATTCATGATACTACTCTCCTCCCACATTCCACATAAAACCCCTCATGAACCTTCTTTCTCTTTTGTAAATTTGTGAAAGGATCAATAGGATTCAGAAGAAGTGCATTTTTCAAATAGCTGTATATATTCTCAGCATTTCAAAGGGTT
The DNA here is from genome assembly GCF_027580195.1 of Bos mutus. Taxonomy (NCBI): domain Eukaryota; kingdom Metazoa; phylum Chordata; class Mammalia; order Artiodactyla; family Bovidae; genus Bos; species Bos mutus. The sequence goes on from NC_091627.1 coordinate 36,836,366, forward strand.
TTCAGTAGCCAGTAAGAGTTCACCAAATCTAGAACTGATCTCATCTTCTCAAGATCCAAGTACCTTTTGTCTTGCCCAATGACTTGATGCCACACACATGAATAAATATATCTTTAATGTATAGTTCTGGGTGAGTGTGACTCCCCCTAGTGAATATACAAAAACCTCAGAGAACATTCTTGTTTAATCTAGGGATAAAGAAGAATAAACTCATTAATTTCAAAACAGTATTTTCAAGATACCAACAATGTTCTTGTAAGCACTTCCCACAAACTTCAAAGATACATATGCAATTATTTTCTCTTCCCCCTGGTAACATCAAAACCCAGAGGCTCTCCAGAACTGCATCCCAAAAAACCCAACTCCTGATGCTGTTCTCCATCCCAGCTCTTCTGTCTTCTGCAGCTTCTCAACATTTGAAAATATAGAACTGATTAATTATGAATGCTGTGGCTTGTCTGACCCACATCTCACCTTACTCTTTTGCTCCTTTGGAATTCCATTCCATAGTCAGAGGAATATCAATTTCAGAAAATAAGGTTTCCCTGATATCTAACCTGAAGTTTCCTTCTGCAAGTCTCATCCTATTACTTCTGTGGGCCACAGTAAATAACTCTTCCCCTTCACTGCCACTCTCCCTCTTCAGAGATTTGTAGATTGTTACCATGGCTTCCCCTTCATCACCACTTAGCCCAGCCATATATATTTAATTTTTTTCATCTTTTGTCTTAAATCAGTCCATTCAACTCTTAAATCAGCTCTCTGCTCTTCTCTGGACTAACTCCAACTCTCCCAATTCACCTCCAATAACTGATATCCCTTCTGGGAGCTCCAATTTACTATCTTCCTTCCCTCTCTTTGCCCTTTCCAGAAATGAAATAGGAAGGGACTAACAGATATGTGAGGTCAAGGGTCAGGAATATTGCATTGTATATACCTAATCTAAATTGCTTAAGCCTCTCCATAGTACATATAAAGTCCCAAGTCATATATGCCCTTTCCTGGAATGAGAAGGCAGGTATTAACAGTGAAACAAGCCCTCTTATCCCACAGATCATTATCCTCTAGGCTTCTGCCTGGAGGACGGCAGAAGCAAGATGTCAAGACATTTACACAACAGGTTACAAAGTAGAGCTATGGGCAATGTGGTAGCCTCCAGGCAGACATCATTTTTGAGGTTTGGGCTGTCCCAAGATAGGGCACACCATTTGTATAGTCCCAGTAACTCTCTGTACCTCTTTTCAATGAATGGGTGTTCTGGAGAACTACTTCCGACTTTTCATATGTTGATCTCATTTATGAATTCACAATAACCCTCAAAGAAACACCATGTTAATGTCTCTCAGACATCCTTTTGTTCTCTCAGATAGCCCAAACTGCAAGTGATATGAAGGTATTGCTTTGTTCTAACTAGGTGCTTTTCCATTTTTTACCACATTCCTAGTCATGGTCTGTTCAGGTTTGGTACCCTACCTTTAGTCTGAGACAAATGGGCTACCCCAGGCCTCTCAAAACAAGGGTTGGCAGAAGACCCATCCTCTCCACTTTCTTCCCCACAGACAGCCCACCAGCAAGACCATTCCCCTCTAGATTAGACCATCAGTTACTCAGGCAGAAACAGGGAGAAATTTACTGAGCTGTGCCTATTTTTCTTCACTTAATTGAAGATCCTATGTCACACAACAGTTAAATGCCTTTTCTGTAAGTCAGAGTCTATATAAAAAGAATAAATCCATTTCCTCAAACATGATAAATAGCATAATTAGTCTAAGTGTGACTAATTGTTCCAAGTGTGAGAACCTAAACTTCAGTTTTGATACAAGAAAATTTGATAAAAAGAAAATGAATGAAACCACAATAATATATATTGCCCCAAACATAAAACATGATACAGAAGGGTGTGCCCAGTCCCTCCACAGGAAGTCTGCAGTAGAGACTGTATCTAAATGAGGCTGAGGAAGCAGTGATAAGGCGAGAACCTAGTCCTGCATGGCCAGCTGCCTAACTGCAGACAGCATATGTCTCAGAGCAGGAGAGTCCAGCCTGTTCCAAGTGTGATCACCACAAGGCCTGAAGTGGTTTTCAATAAGCTGTCTGTCTCCCTGGAGGTCATGGGGAGCTCATCCAGTTACACTTAGTGTCTTATTTGATCCCATCAATAATCATTTGATCCCAATACTGCTGAAAAATGCTTGGCTAAAATTTCTAGCCTTTTAATGGCAGAATCCTGGCTCTTTCTAAAACTAGCATTGCTAGATGTGTCAAATGATGCATAAGGGCTTCGTCCTGCTGCCAAATGGACTGTGTTGCTGAGGGAGGATTTGGGATGTTCACTGTGCTTCCCTACAACCAGTAGCAGAGCAGCTCCCAGAGCACACTAATCTCTACATGAAACTCCCTCACTCAGCAGCTCCAACTCCTCATCAAATGTTTGACTGGAGTATATTCTTCAAAAGCATTAAGTGTGTGACTCCCCAGAGGCAGCAGTGATAACTTCAAGCAACCTGCTTGTTTATAGTAGGTAAGTTCAGAGCTGTAGAAAGGACCCCTTTGCCTATACCATCAGCATCTAGACTGCTAGGGCCTGCCTATATAACAAAAAATGATAGGAAAGTTTCAGAGATGCTCAGAGACATGAAAGTGGGAGAAAATCTGCATTCCCAGAGAAGTAATTTTTATATCCATTACACAAACATTAGGCACTAAAAGAGAATGTTGCATGTATAAACCATGGAAGCCAAGACAACATTAAAGCACAGCTGTTCTTTACAAAAGTATCTGTAGCGAGACAACAGTATTGGTCTCTATCTCAGTTCACAGAAAGCACTATCAAATTCATCAGATCTTGTCTCTTGCCACAGGCTAGTATAAATTCCAACACTGAACATAAAGGGGTCATTTTAGGTGCCAATACCACTAGCGCTAATGCTGAAATATGTATCCAGACTCTGTTTTCCATGGGGATCACATACCAGTGTATTTTCTCTGCAATGACTGAGAAACCTCAGCTTCAGAATATCCCTTCATGAAACTACTGGGTATATGTGGGAGTGGGAGTGTGTGTGTGTGTGTGTGTGTGTGTGTGTGTGTGGGACAAACATGGGAGATACTTGTAGCTCTATATTAGGCTTTTTTCCAATGCTTTCCATCCTATTAATACAGAGACATTAGTAACCAGTGGAGCATGAGAATTTCATTTATTTCTGACAACGAGAATGATAGAAAAGATGCCGGGTTTTACTCAATGAAATTAGTGTAGGCATTTAAAAGGCATGCTTTCTCTTCTGTGCTTTCTCATTCATTTACATTTTATATTTTATTCACAAGACTTTCCCCAATGGTCTTACAAAAGAAACATCCATTCAAAACCACCTGGTTTTCCCAGTTAAAGGATATTATAGGAAGACTTAGAAGTAAGTGCCTAAATACACAACCCCAACTCAGTGAATATGGGAAGAAAATGAGAGTAAATGAAATATAAACCTCATTTCAGGAGTCTCCAGCAGCGAGATCTGCAGAGAAATGGGCCTTCCAGAAACAGGCATTCAGATCTGCTAACACAGATACTCAAGCTAAGAACTGCAGTGAAGGAACTGGGGGCAGGGAGAGAAAGGGAAATCAACTACTGTCTCTTCCTGGCTTCAGAGTGACTCCCCCAAAGGAAAACAATCTTGGCTACTTTGCTCCCTCTCTCCACATCTCCCTCCATTCCCCTGTCACCTGTCCCTTAGTTCCTCTGGGGCTCTCCCAATACATCCGAGAGGAAGAACAAGAGTCTGTGAGTGGACAGGAACTGGGATTAGGTGGAGAGCAGAATGAATTAATGAAGAAGAGGCCATTCCTAGGTAAGTCAACATTTGAAGAGGATAGCTGGGTGGGATTCAATAATAAGGAGTTCTATATTCCCTGAGAAAGTATATCACATTCCCCAAATTTGTGGAGGCCAGGAAGAGTAACTAAGGGAAAGAAAGAAAGGTAACAGCTGAAATCTAGAACTAAGCTCTCAGAATGCAAAAGTAATAGAGGGATTTCAACTCTCCTAGGAGCCCCAAATAAAGGACATCCAATCTTGGCTGCAACCCTGTGCCTGTCAGTAGAGTCATTCTATCAAGAACAGGAAACTTTTTCCCCCCGGACATGGTTGCTGAGAAGGAAGGGAGAGTCCCTTGGGGAGTAACTGCGTTCAAGGAGTAAATATAGTCTAACTGGGGAAGGAGGTTTGAGGAAGAAAAAAGAGCTAAGAACCATGGGCTGAGGTTTTGGAAATCGGGGTTAGTTGACAGTGGCTGTAAATTGATATGTGTTAAAACAACAACAACAACAACAACAAACAAATCCCGAACCACTCAGGCGGGAGCTGCTCACCGGTCCCAAAGATCTGGAAGAGAAGGCGGGGCTGGGAGGCGCGGATCGCGGCGGACAGTCTTCCCTCTCTGCCCACTTCAGACACCTTCTTCTCCGGCATCAAGCGGATCCTCAGCCGCCCTTCGCCGTGTCGAATCCACCAGCTGAACAGATCAGTAAGGTTGAACTGAAGCAGCCCCGTAGTCGCCTCCTCTGGAGGCCCGACGCAGCCCTCTAGGATCGCCTCCTCTCCAAGCTCCAGCACCAGCTGCTTGGCGCGCCGAAGCTTGCGAATTGAGCCTCCCTTCAGCACCCTGGACAGCGCCCGTGCTTGAGCCGGGGTGGGAGAGCTGGCGCCTGCTGTCCACGAGACCCCGGGTGGTGGCCCCACCAGCCTAAGCAGTGGGGCGCAGTCGAGAGCCAGCGAGCCGCGCGCCTCCAGCCGGCCAGCCCTTGGCTCCGAGGGGGACGGCGGCGGCAGCAGCAGGTCCCGGGCGTAGACGCGAAAAAGCGAGGGCACCACAAAGTCCACCGCCAGGCTCTTCCTCTGCAGACGCGAGTAGCTAAGTGGCTCCCGGGGCTGCAGGGCCGGCCCTATGGCCGGAGAGCCCATGCGCTGGCCGGTCTCGATCCCAGTCCCGAAGCCTGAGGCTGCCGGTGAAAGCAGCAGCAATACCAGCAGCCACAGAAGCCCTATGGCTCCCATCCCGCCAAAGGAGGACTGTTAATGCTAGAGCTTCGACTCCCCGGGATCCAGACTCACCCTCCGCTCCCCCTCAGATGAGAAGGGGTTCCTAACAGTCGTTGGTCCTGACAGGCTCGTTCCACCAGATATCGGGGGACTGTCCGTGCACTAGATTTCCTTTCTTCCAACTGCGAGGAGAGCAGGAATCTCAATAAAACAGGACTGGAAGCTCAGGGGCGTGTCAAGAGACCCTGAAGCGCGAAGGGCTCAGCAGCTGGGACCCTATGCCTCTCGAGCGCCGCGCAGAATGCCGCGCCCCCGTCCGTTGATCGCCGCGCTTTGGAATGAGAGAGACTACTATGGTTGACGGGAGATGGCAATTAGGTACCGTCCTCTCCTGCCCCTCGCGGCCTGAGCTGTGGTCTATCCACTCTTGAGCGGCCTCCAACCCTTTGCAACTTTTGTGCCGGGAACGGTGGCTCCGAGCTGGTATTTGGTGTCCCGGCCGCCTCCTGAGCTGCTTTCGGCTCTTCTGAGCTCCTCTTCCGCGTCTATTAGGGAAACGAGGGCACCAGCTGTTTTCTCGCGCACCCTCCCGCGACCCTCCGCAGCGGGAGGTCTTTGAACTGCACTACTAGCTGAACTTCTGGACCTGAATCGAGCCGTCGCGTTGCGGAGCAGAGGCTCAGGCCGCCGCCGTTCAAGTTTACATCGTCCTTGCTATCCTCCCGCGTCTGGTCTCAGAGTTCTCAGGCACCAAAGTGGCCCCGGCGGCAGAAGCGGAGTGAAAGCATTCAGGGACCAAAAGCCCGAAATCTTGCTGCCCCCTCCTCACTCATCGGCAGCTCCTGCGGCTTCAGTGGCTGGGCAGAAGGTGGCCGGAAGTCGCCTCTGTGCCCCGCGACCCTCTGGGCCGCGGCAGCCAGGGTGCCAGCTGCTACTGCCGCTGCAGCCCCGGGAGCCGCTCTATCGCATCTGCCTGTTGGCCCGCCACTTGCAGCTGGCGGAGCCGCGAGCGCGCGCCGGGAAGGGGCCGGGCCGAGGCGGGGGCGGGGTTCGAACGCCAACTCCTCACCGCGGCTGGGCCCACGCAGCCCCGCCCCGCCCCGCTCCGCTCACCCGCCAGCCAATGGTGAGGCGAGGTCGACTTCTTATGCAAATCTGCAGAGGGCCCCCCCGCTTTCATTGAGAAAAGCACAAAGCCCGCCCTAGCCTCCCTCCACCCCTCTTCCCTCTCTCGCTCCACCTCTGCCAGATTCCCTGCCCTATGTCGCTTCTGTGTGAACAGGAGCGTGTATCAGATAAATAGTAGGACTGGAAGAGGCCTTTGTAATCAAGTATTCTAATTTAGCATTTAGAGAAGTAAACGAATCCGACTTCGGAAAAAGCAGTTCTGGAATAAAACTGGAGGCCAGGGGACGGGCAGAAGGGAGGGGCAGAGTGACATTGCCAACTCTGGGCTTGGATTAGGGCCCTTAGACAGAGTCTTATTTGACCCTTCCATTATTTGAAAGCATTCCTGGAGAACCTGGTGATCCCATCATCCACACAGGATAAAATGGTGCGGAGGTCGGAGTGAGCATTTGGGGGGTAAGAGGGAGGGTGGAAGTGGCTCGCGTTCTTGCAGAGTTGCGATTCAGCTATAACAAATATTTCAGACCGCAGTCACGCCGTGTTTTCTCAGAATGGTGTTTAAATAGTGTTACTTCCTTTACTCTCTGCAAGGTAAATATTTTAAACTCTAGTTTTAGAGGAAACTGAGTCACAGAGATCTTAACTGATTTTCCTAGGATCTAATAGTCCTACGTGCCTCCCAAGCTCTTACTCATGCCTCTTAACCACTGCTCTTAATCATACCCCTCTATGAGTAACAGGCTAAGAAGTCTAGAAGTGACTTAGCTAGAAAGAATGATCTGGCATTCCTGTTCACAGTCCTGGGAGTGACAGTTCAAAAGTGCAGGCCATTTCTATAGCCCTGTGAAGTCAGGGCTATATCTCCAGTCTCTCTCTTCTCTCTTGAGCAGTTATCACAGAACCTGGATAATGGCTGTGTTTGTAACAAGTGGTTCACTGGAATCGCAGACAAAACTACAATCTTTGGTGCACAGAGTGGAGCTGACTCTCCCTCACTGAGCAACAAAGAATGACCTGATTCATAGAAGAAATGATGCTCCTGCCTTGGTGGAGCAAGGGAAGGAGGGAGAAAAGGGAAGAGGAAGGGAAGGGTATGAAGGTTAATAGTTTCCTAGTATGTGAGCAAATATGTTTTGATTTTCATCATATTTCACTGGCATGCACACTAGTGAGAGAATAATTTTCTATGTGACATATTAAAAAGACTAAAACACAGGTCCTTTCATTCCCCACTGCAGCCCTTCCTTATTTCTCTGTTTAATTCTTGTCCAAAGTCAAACTGACTCCAGGCATTTAATAACTATGAATCCGCTACAATCAACAGCCACTAGGGGGCTGCAGAGACTTTCAACTTAAGATACCTGCCAGAGTTGAACATTTCCCCAGGTATTCACCAGGATCACTGCCTTTTTTGCACCTTGTGAACACAATGGTCTCAATTCTCATGCTTTTATAAATTTTCTCCAATATCCCCAAAAGAAGGACAAGTGCTTCTCTCTATAGATTAAATCACAATGAATCCAAAAATTTTTCCCTTTTTGTTAAATAATTTAGAAAAAGAGGCAGAAATGAATATTGATAGTCTATCAGTCACATATGAGGCATATATGTATATGCATATACATATGCATCTGTGTGTGTGTGTGTGTGTGTGTGTATCGCATCACACAGTGGCCTTTTGAGAAAAGTGAAGTGAAGTGAAGTCACTCAGTCATGTCCGACTCTTTGCGACCCCATGGGCAGTAGCCTGCACCAGGCTCCTCCGTCCATGGGATTTTCTAGGCAAGAGTACTGGAGTGGGTTGCTATTTCCTTCTCCAGGGAATCTTCCCGACCCAGGGATTGAACCCAGGTCTCCCGGATTGTAGACAGACGCTTTACCATCTGAGCCACCAGGGAAGTCCTAGGTATGTATTATTATTTCCATTACAGAGACAAAACAACTAAGGCTCAAAACAACTAAGGCTCAGAGAGGCAAAATAATTTGCCCAAGGTCAAACAGCAAATAAATAAGAGTTGGAATTCAAACCAGTGATTTTTTTCCCTAAAAATTAACACATCTCACTGAGATAAATTTGGCCTCTTGCTCATGCTTTACAGCTATAATTTTGCCACTTCTCCCCTATGTCATTAGCTTCCCCAGTGGCACAGTGGTAAAGAATCCATCTGCCAATGCAGGAGATGCAGGAGTCATAGGTTCAGTCCCTGGGTCAGGAAGATCCCCTGGAGGAGGAAATGGCAAACCATTCCAGTATTCTTACCTGGGAAATCCCATGGACAAAGGAGCCTGGTGGGCTACAGTCCATGGGTAGCATAGAGTTGGACACAACTGAGCAAGCACATCTATTCTGCCTTATATCATTTCCATCTAGAGCACAGTAGATGGAAAAGAGAAATTAAGAACAAGTGGGGGAAAACAGAGATAGAAAGATTTAAAATGTGGCAGCAATGATAACTAACATGGTCTGATGCACATATTATGGACCAGCATATTTCAAAATAGGGGGCTTCCCTTGTGGCTCAGGTGGTAAAGCGTCTGCCTACAATGCGGGAGACCCGGCTTCGAGCTCTGGGTTGGGAAGTTCCCCTGGAGAAGGAAATGGCAACCCACTCCAGTATTCTTGCCTGGAAAATCCCATGGATGGAGGAGCCCAGTAGGCTACAGTCCATGGGGTCGCAAAGAGTTGGACACAAATAATTTTCATGTATTATCTCATTTAAGAGTCACACTAACACTATGAGAAGAAGTAATAATATCTCTATTTTACAGATCACAAATGGAAGCTCAGAGAGGGTAAATTCCCAACAACAGACTACAAGAAGTAACAAAATTTGTTACAGAATTTGAACCTGGATATCTGACTAAAAAGTCCATGGTATCAAATCCTGGATGACCTCACAAGACAGAAAATGGAGTATGGTGGAATAGTCTGAGATGGACAGAGGTGAACAAGGAAAAAACTGAAAACTCAACTCAAAAAGAGAGATATAGGGTGTGGAGTTACAGTGAGAGCGGACAGGAGATAATGGAAGCCATGAAGACACATTTGATAAGATGGGCTGCTCTGGGTCACCTTGCTGATAACTTGGGCACTTAAGGTGAGGAGGAAGGAAAGTGAGATCATGAAGGAAGAAAGGAAAGGGCCAAGATGGACACGGAAAGCACCAAGACCCTCCTCTGGAAATTCCCAGTTTCTGGTAATGGTAAAGTGAATAACACTGATAAGCAGGGGTTTGAGTTCTCTGTAAGAAAAGCAGTAATAAAAACAGCATTTCAAATCCAGGCAGTGTGACATACCACCTCAAAACTGGAAAATCTGATTGAGACCTACAGAGTTAAGTCAGGCATTCAGTTGGTCAAAAAGAAGGGGGGGAAAGGAGAAGAGAGGGGGAAGGAAAAGAGCAGGAGGAGCAAGAGAAGGAAAAGAAGGTAGGAGAAAAATCATAAGTTGAGCTAAAGCTAGTCATTAGAAGATGTTTACTGCTAAGACATTTGGAAACTCACAGCCAGAGTATCTTATCTTGGGACAAGAGTAAGGAGTGTGATCTAGGAAAAACATTCAAATGAATGTGAATTTGTATTCAGGAAACCAGATTTTAATCACCATCTTGCTTCTCGAGGCTCTATGAATCTTGGGGAATTCCTTGATTTCTCTTGGCTCACACATCAAACTAGAAGAACCAGGTATAGCTTTAAGACACTGGCCACTCTGAATTCTGTGTGAGATTCTCCAAGTGGCCAAAAGGTCTCATCCAAGACTGAGGACCAGAGCTGAGGTGGCTCAGACGGTAAAGAATTTGCCTGTAATGCAGGAGACCTGGGTTTGATCCTTGGGTTGGGAAGATCCCCTGGAGAAGATAATGGCAATCCACTTCAGTATTCTTACCTGGAGAATCGTATGGACAGAGAGCCTGGCAGGCTACAGTCCACGGGGTCACAAAGAATCAGAAGGAGAAAATGAACTTCCAAGGGAACCAAGGAAAGAGTTTGAACCTAATGCTGAAAAGAGGAAAAATAAAGATTTGTTTCCAAAAATGTATCTCTACTAGTAAACAGACTTCAGTTCTGAAACTATATCTGCAATTACTGACCAGTCATACATAGATATCTTCTAATACTAGAATTATTAATTCAACCATTATTTATTAAGCACCTACTATTTGCTTGGCTTTACATGGGGTGCCAAGGAGAGATACTGTGATGAATAAAACAGACAAGGTTCCTATTAGCATGAGGTCTTGATAAAAATTAAATGAAAAAATCAAGAATGGAAATTGAATTCATGCCTATGCTATAACTAAGCAAAAATTACAAATACAAAACAAAAAAAAGTGGAGGAAAACATAAATAGATTTATTTATAAATAGACTTTTTGGGCATGGCAAATTATGGGTGACTTTTTTTCTTTTTACAACTAACTTTTAACAGTTTTGTAAAATAAATAATAATAGAATTTGATTCCCATAAAGGAAATATATCAGTCAGGATAGCTAGGTTATGCTGTTATAACAACAACAAAATCTCACTAACAATGACATATAATCTCATAATCCATATCTATTTCAGGTCAGCAGAGAGCTCTGACTGTCATAATCATTTAGGGATCCAGGCTATGGAGGAGCTATTATTGTTAACTTGGAGGGTTTTGAATGAAAAAGTTCCAACCTGGAAATGTCACATCCTTTTCACTCATGACTCTGGCTGGAAACAACCATACGGACCTCTTCTATCATGAGAAAGTCCACAAAGTGGAGAGTCAGAAATATCCAGCAAACAGCCTCAGCGATGTCCAAGGAAAACCTGTTGAAGTGTTGTCTTAGATGACTCAGACCAGGTAGGGTCTAGAAGACTGGTGTTACCCAGAGAAAATATGATCTTAATTTGCTTGAGATCCACAGCCAACGGGAGAGCCCAGCCACATGAGGCTGCACGGCCTCTCACTGTGTCCATATGTCACTGTGGAACAACAGAAAAGCCTGGTCTGCTCTCATCCCTCACAAGGCATGATATAAGAGGCTGCACAGACACAATAAAAGCCCTTCTCAAACACCAAAGAGTGACAGCTCTCTCCCAGAAACTATAAACAATCTCACATTTACTGAAAAGAGAAGAAACAACAGAGATCAAAGCAAACAGTTCACCACTATGTATTTCACAGCAATCCCCGTGTTTGCTGAAGCACAGTACATTAGGGAAGAAGGCCGTGAGCTATTACTACAACTAGCATGTGTTGGTCTTACCTGCTGCTGGCCTAATATTTTCTTGTCTTTTTAAATATCTTTTTTGGTCAGGGAAGATGAAAGTAAAACTTTTGGGGTAATTTGATTATCAATGCAGTCCTTTTAAAAGACCTTTCAGGGGCTCCAAATCAACACAGTATCCATTCCACTTAGTTTTTTCTGACTTTCAGCCAACACAGGTTAGTGTCCTGGCCTGTGACTTTTAGTGACATCAAGAAGCCGCCTTTGGTATCTTAGAGCCTAATCACGTCTCTGTGACAGATCAGATCAATCATAGGCAGATCAATCTCTGAGCAATAAATTACATCTGACCTGCTCCAGTTGTCCTAATGATCAAAATTAACAGGCAATTCCCACTTGCCGGTCCTATCTGATTCATCATTTCACATCTGCATTGTCTTGGTTGGTCTTCTCTCCCTGACTTTCTTCCTTATTCAGACTCAGGGGTGACTAAACACCTTTGACTGAGCTCTACCCAGATGGAGAGACAAATTTTGGTTCTACTTAGGAGGAAGGGGGCGACAAAGGATGAGATGGTTGGATGGCATCACTGGCTCAATGGACCTAAGTTTGAGCCAACTCCAGGAGATAGTGAAGGACAGGGAAGCCTGTTGTACTACAGTCCACAGGTGGCAAAGTGTCTGACACGACTTAGCGACTGAACAACAACATGAGGAATCTTAATGGCTTAGCTCAGATGGCTTATCATCAATTGCCTTTCATGCTAATCACTTTGAATCCTATTCAAATAACTGCTTGTCTTGTCCAGTGACCAAGCCACACCTTATTCCTAATTCCTTAAAGGGCTAAGCTTAGCCTATTGTTATAGGACTCTCCCCCTAATCAATACCCTTCCTCTGAAATCCTCTCTCCACTGACTGGCTTCTCTGAGCCAGTCTCTTGCCAGCCCAACTGTGTGTATACTAGTTCTCAGTCTTCTCTCCTATGGATGTGAACTAGAGAGGCTATCTTCCTCTATTTCCCCCTTCTTCTGACTGGGCACACAACCAAGAGTTCAGATCAGTTGCTCAGTCGTGTCCGACTCTTTGCGACCCCATGAATCACAGCACACCAGGCCTCCCTGTCCATCACCAACTCCCAGAGTTCACTCAAACTCACCGTCCATCAAGTCGGTGATGCCATCCAGCCATCTCATCCTCTGTCGTCCCCTTCTCCTCCTGCCCTCAATCCCTCCCAGCATCAGAGTCTTTTCCAATGAGTCAGCTCTTCGTATGAGGTGGCCAAAGTAATGGAGTTTCAGCTTTAGCATCATTTCTTCCAAAGAACACCCTTCAAAGAATGGACTGGTTGGATCTCCTTGCAGTCCAAGGGACTCTCAAGAGTCTTCTCCAACACCACAGTTCAAAAGCATCAATTCTTCAGCGCTCAGCTTTCTTCACAGTCCAACTCTCACATCCATACATGACCACAGGAAAAACCATAGCCTTGACTAGACGAACCTCTGTTGGCAAAGTAATGTCTCTGCTTTTTAATATGCTATCTAGGTTGGTCATAACTTTTCTTCCAAGGAGTAAGGGTCTTTTAATTTCATAGCTGCAGTCACCATCTGCCGTGATTTTGGAGCCCCCCAAAATAAAGTCTGACACTGTTTCCCCATCTGTTTCCCATGAACTGATGGGACCAGATGCCATGATCTTCGTTTTCTGAATGTTGAGCTTTAAGCCAAATTTTTCACTCTCCTCTTCCACTTTCATCAAGAGGCTCTTTAGTTCTTCTTCACTTTCTGCCATAAGGATGGTGTCATCTGCATATCTGAGGTGATTGATATTTCTCCCAGCAATCTTGATTCCAGCTTGTGCTTCTTCCAGCCCAGCGTTTCTCATGATGTACTCTGCATAGAAGTTAAATAAGCAGGGTGACAATATACAGCCTTGACATACTCCTTTTCCTATTTGGAACCAGTCTGTTGTTCCATGTCCAGTTCTAACTGTTGCTACCTGACCTGCATATAGGTTTCTCAAGAGGTAGGTCAGGTGGTCTGGGATTCCCATCTCTTTCAGAATTTTCCACAGTTTATTGTGATCCACACAGTCAAAGGCTTTGGCATAGTCAATAAAGCAGAAATATATGTTTTTCTGGAACTCTCTTCCTTTTTCCATGATCCAGCAGATGTTGGCAATTTGATCTCTGGTTCCTCTGCCTTTTGTGAAACCAGCTTGAACATCTGGAAGTTCACGGTTCATGTATTGCTGAAGCCTGGCTTGGAGAATTTTGAGCATTACTTTGACTTAATTTTGAGCATTAATTTTGAGCAAATTAATTAACAAAATTAATTTTGAGCATTACAACCAAGAGTAAGCATTGCTTATCACTATGGGACACAGGTCATGACCATGGTTGATTAGATAAGAAGTGAACACCTGACTCCAGAGAGGCCCATCCTCAGGCTGGGCGGAGCCAATCAGCTTCCCTCTCCAACTAGGAAGCAGACTATGTGGAACTGACATGTGAGTCATTAATAGTGGGGCATCAGAATGCCCCCTAAAAACTGATGGTTTCCATCAGTTTTCCAGATGTTTCTTAAATGAACATCTCACTTAGAAAATTTGGGATGTACTCTGCTCCTGGCTAATCAAACTAAGACAAGCTGGGACACTGCCCTTTCTCTCCCACTAGTGCTTCCTGGCACTAACTCCTTACAGAAATCCTACCTAGACACTGCTCTCTCAGCATAGGTGTACCTGACCCCAACACTACTCACCTTGCTATCCATAACTGACCTAGGTCTGCCCTCTTCCTGCTTCCTCTATTTTCCCAAAGCCTGCTGAAGCTGGGCAAGTCTCACCGGCAGCCCACCTGAGTTATGGTCACAGGTAAAGACAAGAAGCCCTGCAGATGAACAGGCATATCTACAAACTGTCTACTGCTCTCCTGTACCAAAGCAGGGCCACTTTGAAAAGTGGTCTTTGAACACCCATGAGACCCATAGGGAACTCTTGTGGTTAGAGTCAAAGGTGGTGAGAAGCGGCAGCACTACTGAACTGCCTTTAAATTGGTCTTTAAGCAAAAGAGTAAAGCAGCTCAGCCCATTAAGGAACCCTCACTCAGAAGCTGTCCCACTGACCTGCTTCCCAGGGCCTTCAGGGACTCCACTAACGAACCTCCAGCAGCTACGCCAGTTACTTCCCTGCAAGTCACACCACATCAAGGCGAGTTTGCAGGGTCATGAATGCATGCCTGGCCCATTGAGGGAGCCCATCTGGTAAGTTTAGCTTCTATTTTCAGCAGCATGACATAATGAAGGAAGCTTCTTTGAGGGAAGCAAAGCATTTTTCCAACTTGTCTCTCCACTTCTTTACAGCAGTGAGTTTCAAAGCCTGATGAATGCAAGAGGTCTCCCTTCCTTCCGGGAATGATGAGCTGTTCTGTAGACTTTCATCATGACATGGGACTCTGGGGTACTTAGCAACAAACTGAGTTATCGAGGTTATTAAATGTTGGCGTTCATAAACTAAAAATGGCTCATTTTTAGAGTTTGCAGGGGAGTTTAATTCAGTATCCACTAAAAAGTGAGTACACTTTGCAAAGCCTGGCCCCATTTCCCAACTCCAGCTAACTATGAGTGCAATGCCTTAGAGGAAATTGTACTCCAGTAATCTTCAGGAAGTCGGCTTTCGTATCACCAGGTACTCAGTGCCACTGTGAATTGCACTGAATGAAAATAATACTCCAGGTGATTCTACTAGCATCAAGATTACCACACTGTTGTGAGATGGTAAGGTTTTAAAGAGCTGCTACTTTTCAAAATATGAATTGTTGCTCATTTAGCTTCATTAATATTGTTATTGTTCTTTAGTCACTAAGTCCTGTCCATCTCTTTTGCAACCCCACATACTAGGCTACTCTGTCCGTGGGATTTCCCAAGCAAAAATACTAGAGCCATTTCCTTCTCCAGTGGATCTTCCCAACCCAGGGATCAAACCCATGTCTCCTGCCTTGCATGCATATTCTTTACCACTGAGCCACCTGGAAAGCTCTTCATTAATATTAGAATATTATCAATTATTCAGTTAACCCTACAGTATGTAGTGATATATGGTTGCATTAACAGTATTTGGGGCCTATAATTTTTCCAATAATTAAAATTTAACATTAATCCACATCCCTGGGCTAATTTGCTTTTATAAGGACACAGTACATTATGTGCTGCTGGTGAATTTGTGCCACTGGAATAACTTGAACTTCTGTCAAAGAAAGTGTGATAAAAATCACTGAGTTGTTTTAAAATTACAAGGTACTGTTTAAGCATATACAGACTTTATATTCTCACTTTCTTCTTTTATAATGTGAATAATATGTAAGAAGTATTTTTCACTAGCAACAAATTTATCACAATTTGTTCTTCTCCAATTCTTTTTTATCCTCTCCAACTTCTATCCATCACCAAAAGAGGGGTTGGGTGGGCCATGGAGTCTTTTGCCTCATACAAGTGGACTATGATCAAAAACACTTAAGGACTATGTAAGTTGGAAGGCCCACGGATGGGAGTCAAGGCCCCCACCACTTCACCAAAGCACCACCAGCTTGCCTAGAATCTGAGCACACACTCAGTTTCTATGTTTGCAGAAAGAATCCTGCTGCCAAAAAATGTTTGAAATCTCTACAGTACACATTTCTATTATTTAAAACAATGCTAGAAAAATCCAGAAAGAAAACACTACCTTCTTAGTCATGGGAGTTGCTTTATTTTAAGAAAAGGAACATGTAAATGAATAGTCAAAGCAATGAAAAAAACAAAGGTGGAACTAGATAAAGAAGAAGGTTCCACTCAGCTCAATTTAACCTAGCAAAGGACTCAGCTGGGTGTTGGGAGAGAATGGAGTGGGGATGACACCAAGATGAATGAGATAAGATCCTAGATTGTTTTGGTCCAAGAGAACAATGAGAGAAGTTCAAAACTGACTATGATACAGAAAAGGGAGATGCAAAGTGCCTGGGGAGAGGGATGAGGGGGAGGGATGAAGTAGGAAGCTTCTCCCCCAACCCTGGGTTGGCATGACTTAGTCAATCATTCCGCAGAAATTTACCACTGAGAAGGCACTTGGCAAGGCCAAGGAAAGGATACCCACAGCCAGGGATGCCCCTGTTCACCTCAACACCAAGGAAAGTGCTTTAAGAAAAGGCTTCTCAAACTTGATTGTGCATACAAATTACCTGGTTGGTGGGAGAAGTCTTGTTAAAAAGCAGATTCTGATACAGTAGGTCCAGGATTGGCCTCAGATCCTGCATTTCTAACACGCTCCTAAGTGATTCTAATGCTGCTAGTCAGATACTTTAAGCTGAGGGATCTAAAAAACCGTGCCACAGTCAGATGCTAATGACACATTATAAGGCATTAAGTTCTGTGACAAATACTGCTCCTTGCCTACCCAACATCTTCTCCTTTTATTTTACATTGAAAGTCCCAGTTTTGTTTGGTAGGGTCATATGCTCAGCTAACTGTTTAGTTCCCCAGTATTCACTGTAGTGGGGAGTTTGAGGGGATGACACAATTTGGACAAAAAAAGTGCAAACAGAACATTCTGGAGAAGGTATCCATTCCTGTTTAAAATCGCAAAACCTCTGACAGAGAAGGTCTTCATTTCTGTCTTGGCTTTCCATCTCCTTTTTCCTGCCTGAAACACGGACCTAATGCCTGAAGGGGCAGCAGCTCTCTTGCCACAATGACATTGAAAACCACAGTCATGATGATGGAACTGGAAGAAGCAGCCTGGATCCTTCATGCCTTGTGGACTGTGCCTTTCTGCCATTTCTTGGTATCTAGGTTTGGGTTTCCCCAGAAGGAGCCCTGAGACAGGAACTGAATTGTTGTTTATTTAGGAAGTAATCCCAGGAAACACCAGTAGGGGGATGGGAAGCGACACAGAGAAGAGAAGGAAGCCAAAAACGGTATGTCATCTATTCAGTGGGAAACTGAATCTTAGTCCAACTGGGGAAGTCCAGGACACCGTGCAGAGCACACCAGAAAGATCCCGCCAAGAGGGTAGGGAGTTAGAGTATGCACCCAGGCAGTCCCATCCTCTTGGGGGCAGGGGGAGAATTAAGCCCTGTAGGGCATTAATTCTCCAGCACACTGGCCTGCCCTACATACAGGCCAAACATACTCCCACAGTCTGAAAAAGCTCTCAGATCAAGATTGGGGGTATTTTCAGTAGCAGTGAGAAGCGTACAGACTGACATGAGTGTGGTGCCAGTGAGATCTGCTACACCTGGTAGACTCAATCCAGACTCTATTACCCAAACACAATTCAAGCTGAAATCACCTTAGGAGTATTCTCAATCACAAGAACACAGAGGGCAAAATTATTTAATATGAAATCATGTATCTGTAATGGCAATGTCCAAGGCAACATATTTAGAGGCAGGAAGCTTTTTCTGCTACTGCTGCTGCTGCTGCTAAGTCGCTTCAGTCGTGTCCGACTCTGTGCGACCCCATAGACGGCAGCCCACTAGGCTCCTCTGTCCCTGGGATTCTCCAGGAAAGAACACTGGAGCTTTTTCTAGCAAACTTTAAAACACACTCTATAGGTAACCACGTGCTCTGCCAATGGGAAAAGGCAGCAGGCTTCTCCACAATATAGAGATTTTGATATAACACCCAGAGCTTATAAATATGTTATTCACACAGAATATTTTCCCACTTAGTCTAGATTTTATTTTCTTGCTTCTTTGGCAAATCAAAGAGACTTTCAATGAGTTCAGGAGAAAGCATTCTCCAGGTAGGTAAAGCTCCCATCCTTCTAAATGATTGACATCCTTTTGAATGACCTAGAAGATGAAATAATAAGAAAGTTACTCAGAAAAGCACATGGTAGCAAGCTGAGACAAAGCAGAAATGTGAAGAAAGATGAAAAGAATGAGTTCATAAAGTTCCTGAATGTAGAAACTGGAAGCAAGCACACTGAGATCATCCTTTATTCTTGCCTCAGCCCTCTGGCTGACCTCCGAGGGAATGAAAGCAGAGTGGTAAGAAGAAGAGCCCCAGACTCGACTTCATTCCACTGCCCATCACCCCACTCTGCACAGCACCTAGGTTAAGGGTTGGCTGCAGCCAAGGCAAGACAGACTAGAGATTAAGCAGGCCTAAAAATTCCAAGGTCAAAGATTTCAAAGAAAAACTCAGTAGAAAAAGCAGCAATCACTAAGGGGTAGAGAGCAGAAGTATCTGCAGTCATACTATAAACCCTGCTCTGCTGACCCAAGGGATTTGGGCAGGCAGGGCCAGAGTCCCACCAGGGAAAAAAAAAACAACAACAACCAAGAAGCCCAAGGTCATGGAAGAGATGGGGAACTGCTTTCTTTCTTTTTTTCTTTTTAAATATTTTTATTTCTTTCTTTATTTGGCTGCACCAGATCTTACTTGCGACACGCAGGATCTTTGTTGTGCCATGTGGAATCTTTAGTTGCAGAATGTGGGATCTTTAGTTGCAGCATGTGAACTCTTACTTAAGACAGGTGGGATCAAGTTCCCTGACTAGGGATTAAACCTGGGCCCCTGGCGTTGGGAGCATGGAGTCTTAGCCACTGGTCCACCAGGGAAGTCCCTGGAACTGCTTTCTTTTTCTGCTTTCTTTTAAAAGAATTTTAAGAACTTTTCACAGTCTCAGATATTTTCAAATCAGGTTTCAACATAGCCAAAGGACATGCAATTAAGCAACTGCTTTTACCACATAACAGTGAAGACTTTATTTTCTTTGCTGTTGTGCAAATCACAATGATGGAACTGCCCCTGTTGAATCACCAGTGCAGTCCCCTGAAGTGATTTCATCATTTCTTTCTGAGGAGATTGTTGGCCTGTCACTTTACCTTTGTGAATCTCAGCTTACAAGCTTATCCATAACATGAGATACATCTACCCTCTCCATGTCTTAGAGCTGTTTCAAAAGGCAAATCAGAAATGGTATCATCTATTTGCAATGGCTTCTGAACTGAGAGTAAATGTAAAATACTGTTATTACTCACATAGTGTTGTCCCTTAAGAAGATCTGGATTTTTTGTTTATACAATATTAGTGTGACCTTGGAAAATACAATATGACTGAGGATTACACGAGTTCCTATGTACATAGACTTAGCACGGGACTTAGCATACAGTGTATGTTCTAGAGACTGTATGCTCTGTATATGCTGAATACTGTTATTCTCATCACCACCACCATCCTCATCATTATCAACATGTTGCATTTATTTTAAATTATAAACACTCCCAATTAGTGAACATTTTCTTGCTTTGATTCATGAGAATTTGGCTGCTTGAGTTTCCTTTTGAGCCAACCTCTAAACCACTGAACAGCACTAGAAAAGTGATAAGTAAGGCTTTTACTGACACCCTGAGAGGCTTTTCTCTTTCAAAAGACAACGAATGAATGTGAGGTTACTTTGAAAACGAAATAATGTACTCTCCATATTGTTATTGCTTTTGCCCAATTTTTATTTTTGTCAACAGCATTCATACTGGTATTTTCACCATCAAGCCTAGGAAATGTGGAAAAGGAGGATGGACCTTTCAACCAGTCATGGAGCGTATTTTTCATTATCCCTGGAGCTAGTCAAAGGTAGTTTTGCCACCTGTGGACACATCAGGTCCATCCTACCCATCTCTCTTCCAAAAACCTCATAGCATCATAGAGTGAATGCTGGAAAAGCCCTCAGCAATCTGGTCAATCTTTTCATTTTATAGATAGGGAAACTGGGGCAAAGGAAAATAAAGGATTTGCACAATACCGAGATAATAAGAGGTGGGAACAGGGCCAGAACCCATGTCTGTTTAACTCTCAATCCAGTGTTATTTCACTACCCGGTGCAACCTCTTCTTGTAGTCAGATGGCATGGCCAGAGTCTTGGCAGCAAGGGTGGCAAAAAGGAAGCCTGTGCACGTGGGAGAAGCCAGGAGCAGCTGGAAAATAGCT
Organism: Bos mutus; assembly: GCF_027580195.1. NCBI lineage: Eukaryota > Metazoa > Chordata > Mammalia > Artiodactyla > Bovidae > Bos > Bos mutus. Next base: position 36,856,698 of record NC_091627.1, read on the forward strand.
GGCTATACTGAAGATGAAACAAACACAAAACAAGCCCCAGGAACAGATAGAGGCAGGCATGAAACAAGGCAAGAATGGGGCAGGCCTATCCAAAGAGTAGGGAGAACAGATGGGAGCCCAAACCCAGCTGGCAGGGACATCTAGCCAAGCTGCTTAGAGGCAATTACCTGGGATCCAGACTCATGGGACTCCCTGTGTTACAGATTCCAAAACACTCTTGGAAGTCCAGCTCTGACCTGGAGTGACCAAGACTGAGGGCTGGACTATCATTCTGATATATAAAGGATTGATTTTGACTTCTGATGCTATTTTGATTATGCCTGTTCAAACCTTACCATTCTAAAAGGTCTCAAGTGATAAAAGCCCAGGTCAAGGGTGGAAACCGCAGGCTGAGAGTAAGAGTTCCCCAAATCTTGAGTATAAAAGCCAGGAGAAATGAAGCAGGAATTTCCTCCCAACCCCGGATACTGAGCGCATGCACCAGACTGAGGTTCTGCGACAGCTGATGATTAGGAGAATCAGAAGAAACTGGTCCTTAATGAAAGGAAATTTTCATGTGTTTGTCCCATGATTTACATATGACTTTAAAAATATATCTAAAAAGTCAAATGCTTTTATTCTGAGGCAAATATACAGAATGTGTGAAGACCACATTTCCTACCTATCAACCTCCCTTGAGTAGAATAATGGTTTACCTCTGTGGAGACAAAGAGGGTATTTTAGACAGAAAATAGTGTGTGCAATGTCAGAGAAGCAAGAAACAGCCTTCCATGACCAGAGAACAGCAAGGATGACTGGAAAACGGGGGGTGTGTCAGACGGCATCCACAGAAAGGACTGAAAAAGCAGACAGGAGATAGAATGTGGAGGGCTTTGCACACTAGATGGGGTCCTTTGGATGTTATCAAAATAGACCCTCGTGATAAATCTCAAGTACAGTCAGTCATCATTATTTATACATTTGGTATTTTCAAACTGTCCTACTTTTTAAAATTTATTTGTAACACCCAAAACAATACTTGCAGTACCCTCTCTGTCACTCACAGACCTGCAGAGCAGCAGATATTTTTATGTACATTTCCAGATGAGGTGAAACAAGATGTTCTTTTGGTTTCAGCTCTCATACTATAAACCAATGCCCTTTCTGCTATCTATTTAGAGTCACCTTTTTCATGTTTTGTGCTCTGTATTAGTGATTTCACTGTTTAAAACAGTCCCCAAGTGTACTGCTGCAGTGCTGCACAGCAAGAAGGCAGAGAAAATAAACGTGTTAGATAGGCCGCACTCTAGCATGAGTTACAGTGCTACTGTCATGAGTTTAATGTTAATGCATCAACAATATATATTAAATGTTTTGAAATAGAAACACAAATGAAGCAAGGTTATGTATTGATATATTAATTAAACTACTGTGGCCAGAGGCTCACAGGAACCTAACTCTGCATTTCCCCTAGGAGTACTAGTTCAGTATTCACTAATTCAGAGTTTGCTGTGACTTTACAGAACATCAAGTTCAGTTCAGTTCAGTCGCTCAGTCGTGTCCGATAACATAACTACCACAAATAAAAAGAATCCACTGTACTTGGCACAGTTTTGTTTCATTTCACTTTTAAATTTGCATTTCCCAAATGGTTAACCAAAATGACTTCCCAGGTGGCTCAGTGGTAAAGAATTTGCCTGCCAATATAGGAGACACGGGTTCAATCCTTGGGTCAGGAAGATCCCCTGGAAGAAGAAATGGCAACACACTCCAGTATTCCTGCCTGGGAAATTCCCATGGTCAGAGGAGTCTTGTCTATAGTCCATGGGGCCACAAAGAGTTGGACATGACTTAGCTATTGAGCATGCACGCAGGAACCTAGTCTCACAAGGCTCCCTTGCCCAAGGCTCGTATTTACTAAGTGATGGAGCCAGAACTTGAAGCCAAATGGTGTGGCCCCCAATTTCCACACATTTCTACTCTGAAACACTGCAGATGCTAGAATAACAGAAATGCTAGTGTCCAGCAGGCCAGGTGTTAGAAATGTGCAGTCAGCCATGCCACAAGACTGAAAGATAATTCAGTGCAACTCTGTAAAGATGCCTGGCTGACTCCTGATTGGAGGGACAGCCATGTAAAGTGCTAGAATCTTGTGTGGCTCCACCTGAGCAGGGCTTTACAAAGACTAGGATTACCAGTGGCTTGTTACAGGGTCCATGGTGAGCTGCTGTATCTTAACATTCCACATGCAGTAGAGACTGGTGGCCTGGAATCAGATAATTGTGGTTTGCCTTATGAGCCCCAGCTTCTCCTTCCAAGATCTTCAGCCTCCTCTGACACTTGGGACCCCATGGTCTCACCTTATGTCTGCCCTCTAAGAAGCACAGGATTTATTGTTAAAAGGGACCCTGCGGGCCAGCTAATCAGGATACACACCTTGGCACTATTAAGACAATCTTTCAACCTCTACTGGAACACTGTCCTGCCTGAGAGGTTGTAGGGGAAGGGTTCCTCAAACGACAGGGTCAGTAAACTATGGCCCATGGACCCAATCTGACCTGCCATCTGCTTTTGTAAATAGTATTTTATTGTCATACAGTCGTGCTTACTATGTATTGTCTATGGCTGCTTTAACACTATAGTTGCAGAGTTGAGTAACTATGACAAAGACTGTATTGCCCATAAAGCCTAGAATATCTATTAATACTGTCTGTACCTTTACTGAAAAGTTTTCCAAATCCTGCTTTTAATGAAATGGATGGGTTTTCTTACATTACCCTGAAGTCTGCAATCTGCCCTATTGGCCGTCATTCTCCCCTGGAGTACCATGGGAGGCTAAGTCCTCCTTCATCAGACAGCTCACTCCTGTCCTCCATCAGACAATCCTTTGGTATATATAATCAATATTGTGGTTTGCTCTTGGTTCTCTCTTCCCTGAGATGGAAACCCCTGTCCTATTCACTCACTGCTTGTATTTTAGAACGGAGCCAGTGCACACCCCTGCCTGATCAAGCTCTGCCTTCTAAGGAAGCTCTGTATTTCTCATGCCCACTCCTACCTCTCAGCTACCTCTGCCCCAGAAATCTTTGGCTTCTTAGACTTACATACTTAAACATATACTGTTACATATTACTTGTACTTATTCAGCCATCAGTTCCCTTTACAAAGAGCTTGTCTGGTGAGGTTTGCTTTGTCTATTAATCAATTTGTAGCCCCCAGCCAAGCGGATAAGGTAACAACAAAATGTAGAAAAGAAGGGAAAAATGCTTCAGCTCAGTTTGGCTGGATATGAGAGTCAATGACTGCTATAGAAAAAAAGGCCTTATAGACCAATTCTTTTCTTTGCAGATGAGTGGGCTGAGGCCCAGACAGCTTATGGAACTTACCAAGGTCACAAAACTAAGCAGTGGTGGAATTTAGATGAAAACACAGGTGTTCTGACTCCAGGACCATTCTTGACACTGCCACTTTTATTTCTGTCTCTCCATATGATTAATTTTCTTAGATCCATAGTAAAAAATGCTTTGGGTATCTCAATGAACATAACCTGGGAGAGGAGAAGATCTGTTTTAGGCCATATTACCCTATATCCAAAGATTCCCCTTCATCCCACTTCCCCCAAACTCTCTGAGTCAGGCCTGGGACATTCAGAAAAAAAAAAAAAAAATCAACATTTACATAATTGATATAATTTACTGAGCACTTATTATGTACCAAGAAGTCTCACAACTTCTTTTACACTCATCATCTCATTTAATCCTTACAACAAAAAGAAATTATTATCCACATTGTATGACTCAGAAAACCGGCTTTTAAAAATAACAGCTGAGTGGCCATTTGCTGGAACCGGGAGCCCACAGTCAGAAAATCTGACTCCAGAGCTGGAGCCCCACAGCCCCCATGCTCTGTTCCTCCCACTGTCTAAGCCTCAGTGGAGCTTGTTTACTGCATGGCACAGAGCGAAGTCTTTTCACAGAGACAGACATGAGCCTAAGAGGCACTGCTTGATTGTCCTTTCCCTAATACTCTTCTTTACTTTCTCTTCTTCCATTTTCATATTCAATCAAGCAATGATTTTTTTGTTCAATCAGCAAAGATCTATAATGGGCCCATTACAAATCTACATTTCCTCTTCCTGTTTCTCCTCTTATTTTCCTCTCATTTAATTTTTTCTTCTCCCTTTAATGGCTTACATCTACCTAAAGCACCCAAAGGTATTCTTAGCTCAGACAAAGCTTGAAGGAATAAGTGTTTGCTTTTCTTTGGATCCTACTCTGTTAAAGGCACAGATGATGCTATTCAATCTACCTCCTCCAGCAGGCACCTGACCCTGACTTAGAAAGGGACAAACTTGTACCCTGAATTCAGTTCTGCTCGTATTAAACCTTCCTACATCACACACTGTAAGTGATGCTAGAATCAAAAAGAAAAATATAGTCCATGCCCTCCTGGAGTTTATTGCGTGGTAGGGTTCAGGGAAAATTCCAGGCAAAGAAAAATGCTTAATCTGAGTAGTTTAGGATCATTAAGATGCATCCACACCCAAGAAGAAAAAGAAGGTGTGGGTTCATGTAGAAGATCTGATATGCATGGATGCTTAGTCTGGGGTCCACCGAAGATAGAGGAATCCCTTGAGTCTATTCTTAGGGTAAGACTGAGTCCTTTACTCATATAACAGCCATGATTCAACAAGCGCTTACACTGTATTTTATGCCTTTTAAATGTTATCTCACTAATTCTTTACAACAAACTGCTAGGTAGGTAGTTTTAGCCCCATCGCCAGTATTCTTGCCTGGAAAATCCCATGGAGAGAGGAGCCTGATGGGCTACTGCCCATGGGGTCACAAAGAGTCAGACACGAGTGAGCACACACGTGCAGGCATAGATTACTGGAGCTTAGAGAAACTTAAGTTCCTTGCCCAAGCTTGGGCAGATAATAAGTGACTCAGGTGAAACTGGGAAAGTGCTTATTCTGATTTTCAAGTTCCTGCTCCTGATCTCTATATACACTTCTGCTCTTCCTGGAAAAGTGTGAGCTTCTCTCTTCCAACCTGAGACATGCTCACCCATCATTCACTGGGAGCTTTTATAAGAGGTGAAGTTGGGGGTGAATATGCTCAAAAGGGTTACATGAACCCCGAAGGCAAACTGCCAGGAACAGCATGGGCAACTGTGCCTTCCCACTGGCATCTGCCTCCAGAGGTACTTGGTGGCACAGTAAGAAAGGCACATGGTTTTAAAGGGCAAGGTACCGGGTTTGTGTGCTCTCTCTCTGCCACACTTTGCAAAGTTAGCATTTTTGCAGGGCCCCTTAGACTGACTCTTGGGGCCTGTGTCTCTCACCCCACCACTGCTAGGCCCCTGCCTTACACCTCAATGTCTGAATGCTTGCTAAAGCAAAAGGTAGCTCTGAAGCCCCTCAGGGCTCTTAGGACCCCTGGGCTCCAGACACCACTGAAGACCGGCTCCAGCACAATCTTGGCTTGGAAATTATCAACTGCTTTTGTACTGACATGGGCAGTGATGGATAAGTTTTACTCCTTCTTCCAGATTCTTTACTGAACTTTAAGTATCCAGTACTTAAAAAAAAAAAAAAGTCAGCAGGTTTGCAATAATTAAACAAAGCCCTGCAGGCTGAGCTGATCCAAAGCCAATGTCCAGATCATGGGTAAGCTGCAAGTTGGAGCCTGTGTTTGCACCTCCCTTTAGGGCCAGCTGCTGGAGCCTGGCTATGTGGGGCTGAGAACCAGGTGCAAGATGGGGAAACCAGGCTTCCTTAGAACAGAAGCTAGTTTCTAAGACTAAAAGAGTCATGTGAGGCCAATAAACCCTGGCTTGTTTTCCTCTAAAGGCCCCCAGGGTATTAGTTATAATCAGTACAACCTTTTTAAACCAAACTGTTCACCAATCTTATATATGAGCAGAGTTAAGCCCTAGGAGACAGTTACCTGTGGCAGGTATCCAACACTTGAGAGTGCAGAAGAGTCTAAAGTCAGAAGAATTGGATGAAGTGATGCCTCAGTCACTTGCTGGTTGTGGAACCCAGGAACACCTATAAGGTGAACAAAAGATTCTGAGAATCCACTGAGTTAATCTATGGAGGGGGCAGACAAATAGTAGGTGTTTAATCCCCTTTGGTGAAGAATTGTTTGTTTAGATGTCAGATTCTCTTTTATGTTCAGAAAACTTCAGAACACATTTATTATACTGCAATTATTACTTCATAACTCCCTTTCCCCATTTGATTTAGAACCCCTTAAGAAGAAACATTCACCAAATGTTTGCTGAATCTGTGAATAAAAAGATGGAATTTAGAAAGACGATAATGACAATCCTACATGCAAGGCAGCAAAAGAGACACAGATACGAAGAACAGACTTTTGGACTATGTGGGAGAAGGCAAGGGTGGAATGATATAAGAGAAGAGCACTGAAATATGAATGTTACCATATGTAAAGTATATGACCAGTGCAAGTTTGATGCATGAAGCAGGGCACTCAAAAGCCAGTGCTCTGGGACATCCCAGACGGATAGGGTGGGGAAGGAGGTGGGAGGGGGAGTTCAGGATGCAGGACACATGTTCACTCATGCTGATTCATGTCGATGTATGGCAAAAACCACAATATTGTAAAGTAATTATCCTCCAATTAAAATCCATAATTTTTTTTAAATTGTCTATTACTCCTTCCAATTCTGCCACTTTTATGTATTTTGGAGCTCTGTTGTTAGGTGTTTATAATTGTAGTATTTTCCTAATGTATTTACCCTTGTATAATTATGAAATTTCCCAGAAGCCTAATTTGTCTGATATTATTCATAGCCACTCCAGTTCTCTTTGGTTATAGTTTGCATGATATATTCTTTACATCTTGTGTTTCTGAATCTAAGGTGGCTCTCTTGTAAGTGTCATAGAGTTGAATCTTACTCTTTAAATCCAATCTGATATCCTCTGCCTTTTAAGTGGAGTTTCTCATCTAGTTATATCTAATGCAATTATTGATATATTTGTATTTATATCTACCACTTTGCTATTTTTATCTCTACATCTTTTGTCTTCTTTTGTTTCTCTATTCCACCTTTAGTGGATTTTATATTAAACAAATAATTTTTGTCTACCATTTTAGTTGCTCAATTTATTTTTCAGCTATACTTTTTTCAGTTATTTTCTTTGTGGTCACTCTAACGGTAGTATTATATTTCTTTAATTTACCATAATCTAGTTCAAGTTAATACTATCTTAACTCCAGGAAAATGTAACAAGTTTGCTTCAACAGAGTTTAATTTTCTCTACTCTTCTTTACACTTTATACACACGTTTACCATTTCTGGCACTCTTCATTTTTTCCTATATACTCAATTAACATCAAGTATCATTGTCTTTCACTCCTAAGAGCTTTCCTCTGAATTCCTTGCAGGAAAGGTGTGCTAGCAATAAACTCTCTGTTTTTGCTCATCTGGGAAAATCTTCATTTTTGTCTTCATATTGAAAGGATAGTATTGCTGTATAGATTATTCTTGGTTTATACTTATTTCTTCTCTTAATACTTTTGTGTTATGTCATTATACCTTATGACCTTCATTTTTATGTTAGATATTACAGTATTATTCCCTTGTATACGATGAGCAATTTTTCCCTTATTGCTTACAAGATGGTCTTTGTCTTTGAATTTTATTACTGAATACGTTGTGTTGAGATATGACCCTCTTTGTGTTTATTCTACTTGGGATTACTTTGGCCTCTTGGATCCGTAAATTCATCACTAAAATCCAATTTGGGAAGTTTTCAATTATTATTTCATAAATGTTTGTTCCACTCTTTCCTCTCTTCTTATTTTGGGATCCCCTTTACAGATAAGTTGGTATATTTCATATTGTCACAGAGGTATCTAAGGCTCCATTAATTTCTCTTTAGCCTAGATAACTTCATTAAATGATTTACTTCATTGATCCATTCTTCTATTTCATCTCTGCTCTTGAGCAAACCTAGTGATTTTTAAAATTATTGTATTTTTCAATCCAATTCCATTTGGTTCTTTTTATTGTTTTCTCTATTTGAAATTTTTACTTGCTGAGTCACTGTCATTTATTTTTACTTGCTGAGTCACTTATTTTCCTTTATTTTTTTGAATGTATTTATAATAGCTCTTTAAGATTCTGTTTGCTAAACTAACATTCTGGGCCCACTCAGAATCCATTTCTATCAGCTTCTTCTTTTCTTGAGTATGGATCATCCTTTCCTGTTTCTTTGCACACCTCATTAAAAAAATATGTAGATAGTATTTTATAACAACTCTCAATTCTGATTTTTTTCCCTGAGGAATGATTTTCTTTTGTTTTTAGCAAAAGCAGTTAACATGCCTTGAGTTGAGCTGCAAAATTCCTCTTTGCCATGGTGAACACACACTAATATCTCTCATCAGTTTTTTATTCCTCATTTTTTAACCTGGCTTTCTATGGCTTATATAGATTGAGGGCAACCAACAATTTGAGTAGAGTTTGCTCTCAAACACTCTGATCTCTAACAGTGTCCACCCACCCCTCTGAGAATTTATCTATCTATGGGCTAGGGAGAGTTCAACATTCAGCCAGTTCTCAAGTCTGCCTTGACTTTCACTTTCCACTGGACTCTCCTGAGACTCTCCTTAGTCTACACCTAGTTTCACGGTGAGTCAAGGGTAGGTGGAGAGCTTACCGAGCCCTTCGAACTGTGGACTCTCATTTTCAGAATTTCCTTCTTAAATATCTGATGATCCACCATTTGTTCAGACTATCTCTGCAACCACAAAATACCTAAGTTAGTAGAGTTACAGGTTTCCACAGTTCATTTTACACTGAATTCTGTACTTTTACTGAAAATACCCAGATTTCCTACCCTCTGCTCCTTATTAAGTTCAATCTCTCTGGCAGCAAAACTGCTTGTTCTTACTGGCCAATTCTCCAATGGCAAAACCACAATTCTTGCCAACAGATCTATGTGGGGAGGTGGGGATGACGGTGGAAAGATGATAGCAATCCTGGAATACAGGTTGCAGACTCTAATGTTTTCATCCAAATCTCTTGCAGTTTTCCACAAATAAATGCATCTCAAGTTCTGTCTGCCTTTGGTCAATCTTTAGATTCCAAAAATTATTTTTCTTAAACTTCTTTTTCAATTTTATACTTATTTTGAGGGGGAAAAGATATGTCAATTTCTTGATGCTACCATAGCCAGAAGTTCTGCTCTCCCTTTGAACCATCTTTAGTTTATTAATACATACTGTATGAATCTAATTTTATCTTTCACTATATGGCTATCCAATTGCCTCATATTATTCATTAAAATAGCTATCTTTTCCCCAGTGATTTTAGATGCCACATTTATCATGTATATTAAATTTCTGTACATATTTGGTCTGCTTCTGGATTTTCTATTTTATTCCACTGGTCTATATATGTTCCAGTACTATTCTAATTATAGAGACTTTGTCATGTGTTTAATATCTAATAAGCCTGGTTCCTTCTCTCTTCTCTTCTCACTACACACACACACAGCTCTTCTTTCATGTTTATTTTTTACATAAACTTTCAGGATCAGCTTGTCTAGCTACAGAAAAAAAAAAAAAGTATGTTAGCATTTTTGTTGTAGTTACGTCAAATTTATATGTTAACTTAAAGAGAACCAACATAGTATACTGATGATATTGAGATATTTATCCAAGAACAAAGGATGTGTTTCTACTTGCTCAAATCTACTTTTTTGTCCCTCAGAAGTGTTTCATGTTTTTTTTCATATAACATTTGCACATATCTTTTTAAGCTTATTCCAAAAGAATATATCTTTTTTTGTTGTCCTAATCACATTTAAAATTCTAATAACATTGATCTTTAGCCTCAAATCAAAACTCATCCATGATGTGATTTAAAAAAAAGAAAAATATGGACCTCAGAGTCAGCTAAACTGGAATTCAAATTCTGACCCTTTCTCTTCTTTACCATGTGACCTTAAATAAGTTTTAACCTTTCTGAGCCTCAGATTCTTTACCTATAAAATGGAGATGATGAAATCTACCCTCTAAAGGATATTGTGAGGGTGAAATAAAATAGTCCATATAAACTGCACATAAACTTGTCACCACCACCCGCCTTTGCTTGGACTTTGAGCTTTCATTTCCTTGTTGCTTATCCTCACAGCAACATCTGCTGGATCTCTTATCGATGCTTTATCAATAAATTGGTGGGGTTAGAACTGGTATGTAAACAATGAAGCACATGTATTTTTTAATATTTTGTATCAGAAACTATTCAAAGGGTGCAATGTTTGCTTTTCAGTTTTCCTAATAATTATCTAACACCCACTTTAGGATTATTTCATTGGCAATATTTTGAGGAATAGAAATAAAATTCAGATCCAAAAACATAATCTCCCTCGTCTTAATTTCAAGCTCTACAAGGAGGTAGGGAAGAAATCCCATCAAATTTCCAACAACATTTCAAAGTGTCCTGTAGCCCAGGATTTATTCATGACTCTCCATTCCCTAACTATTTCATCCCTCAAGCTCTGTTCATTCTTGTCTCTATTTTCACTCTGCACAGCTGAAGTAATCACACTTAATGCCAGATGAGGTGCTTTGAGATCTAAGACAAAAGGCTTGGACCCCCAAACATGGAGTTTACCACCGCTTGACAGTATATATCTCTGAACCTTTATTCAGCTCTGAACATCTCTGTAATCTTGCTCCCTTTCAAAGCGGGAAGCTAGGGTATACTGCCTTAAAGACACCAAATGTCCTATTTTCAGAAAACAGCCTGCTCATTTCTGAGGCAGCCCCTGGCTGCTGCTCTGGATTCCCTGAGCCAAACAGAACCTCCCAGAGCAGCTGGGAGATGCAGGTGCTTCCTGACTCCTCCAGATTCACATCTGGAGTGTGAATATTTGAAGTCCCATTCTTTGAGACCTCCTCTCCCTACTATCAACTGGAAACAACAGCTACCGCCACCTATTCACTATTCACTATTACCTTTGACCCCCAAGCCCCAGAACTGGCAATAAAAGGGGCATGGTTTCCCCTCAGTGGTGGTTTTCATATTTTTCTTTTTTTGGCAGTGGAATCCTCATTTTAAATTCAAATTTTTTCTGATATCCAGGCTACATGACAAATAGTAGTGAAGCAGTTCTAGATATGGCAGAAAGCTAAGAGGAACTAAAGAGCTTCTTGATGAAGGTTAAAGAAAAGAGCGAAAAAGCTGGCTTAAAACTCAACATTCCAAAAACTAAGATCATGGCATCAGGGTCCATCACTTTATAGCAAATAGATGGGGAAACAGTGACAGACTTTATTTTGTTGGGCTCCAAAATCACTGTAGATGGTGACTACTGCCATGAAATTAAAAGACGCCTGCTCCTTAGAAGAAAAGTTATGGCCAACCTAAACAGTATATTAAAAAGCAGAGACACTACTTTGCTGACAAAGGTCAGTCAAAGCTATGGTTTTTCTAGTAGTCATGTATGGATGTGAGAGTTGGACTGTAAAGAAGTCTGAGTGTCAAAGAATTGATGTTTTTGAACTGTGATGTTGGAGAAGACTCTTGAAGAGTCCCATGAACTGCAAGGAGATCCAACCAGTCCATCCTAAAGGAAATCAGTCCTGAATATTCATTGGAAGGACTGATGCTAACCTTAAGCTCCAATACTTTGGCCACCTGATGCAAAGAACTGACTCATTAGAAAAGACCCTGATGCTGGGAAATACTGAAGGCAGGAGGAGAAGGGGACGACAGAGGATGAGATGGTTGGATGGCATCACCGACTCAGTGAACAAGAGTTTGAGCAGGTGCCGGGAGATGGTGAAGGACAAGGAGCCCTGGCGTACTGCAGTCCATGGAGTTGCAAAAAGAAAGACACATCTAAGTGACTGAACAAAAACAACGAAGTTCTAGATAAGGGGGGATTGCAGATGAAGGACCCTGCTGATTTACCACCACTCCCCGCCCCCAGTCCTCTCTATGCTCACATTCCAAGGAAAAGTCACAGTCACAGAACCCTGGGTTTCCTTGCAAAATAATATGAAACTAATCGGACAGGAGGAAATATTTACCTCTACAAATGAGATTTAAAAAGAAAAAGGGAGATTGTAGCACCAGATGACATTCCTAAAAAAATAGTGCAAAGTAGCATTTAAACTTGAGGGATTCCCAGGTGGTGCTAGTGGTAAAGAACCCACTGGCCAATGCAGGAGAGGCAAGAGATGCGGGTTTGATCCCTGGGTCAGGAAGATTCCCCTGGAGGAGGGCATGGCAACCCACTCTAGTATTCTTGCCTGGAGCAAGAGAATTCCATGGACAGAGGAGCCTGGCAGGCTACAGTCATAGGGTCGCACAGAGTTGGACACAACTGAATCGACTTACCAAGCACGCACAGCCAGTGCATACACTGGGAAGTCAAGCCACTTGGGCTACACAATCCCCCTGCTAGTGAATGACAGTGGCAGGTTACTTAGGTTCTTCAGCCTTCAGTTCCTTCTTCAGGTAACAGTTAATGATATTGGTCCATTCCCTTACATCTTTCTAAGCAGTCACTGCAAAAGTCTTTCCTCCTCCAATAGTATTCTATGAGTATTAACGAGTATTCATTTTGATGACAAAATGTCTTTGCTGTTTTACAACATTTTGTATAAGCCAAAGGTAATCCCAATTATATGTATATTTAAAATAATTATTCACCACATAGTTACTCTTCTTTATTGGAGTCTAAACTTGCATGTGCAAGGTGTCTGTATTTTACAGCTTTCTATATGATGCATTTATTCCCTCTGCTTTGCAATATATTCCCACTAAAACTTGTTCAAGGTAAGTCTGACATTTTTAAGGCATGATTTTTAAGGGGTATCTGTGTGCAAATTATATTAGCACTTCCAAATTAAATTGTTTTTATTTTAATGCATAGTGTCAAACAGATAAATACCTAATTTGTATTCTCGGGGGTAGAAAGAATGGTATTAAAACTATCAATATAATAACAGGCTTAAAATCTGAAGTTCAAGGAAAGTTATGAATATATGTTGGGATTTTATCTCATAAAACCATTTTCATCTTAAAGTTAGTCTTGGAATATCTGGATCAAATAAAATAACATCAGCACCCCCCCACACACACAGAGTAGACAGCCTATAGGCAGAAGATAGAAGGAGATAAGGAAAGAAAACCAGCCCTATTTTAACATTCTCCTTTCTTCTTATCTTGTTTTCCCTCTGTAAGTTTTGCCAACCTTGTTCCTTGACTCTGTGTTATGATATTCATTTTTATGACTGTTTACAATTTACAAAACACTTTCGCACTCATCTCACTTGATTTTAGTCTCACAAGAATCGAAGCATATCTGGAGGACAGTTCTTTTTGTACCCATTCTTCGGAGAATGAAACAGGCTCCCTGGAGTAACTGATTACCCAAGCTGCCAGATTGCTTTTCTTACTCCCCAACCAGTCTTCCCAGCACTCGTATCATGTCAGGCGCACATCCCAGCCTAGCCACCTTCTAGGGTTTCCCTGAGGACCTTCCCCAGGAGCAGATGAGACCTCTGGTGAAGGTGCCTGGAGCAGGTGACTCCCTTAGAAAAAGCACTGATTACAGACCTAAATTCTAGTTCTAGTCTTGGCCCTGCCTGACTCATTTAGCAACATCAGGCCCTTCGCTCATCTTGTCTAGGCCTCAGTTTCCCCATCTATAAATTAATGAGAGCCAGAGCCACTACCACTGCTCTGAGGTGCTAGGAGCTGGCCCAGTACATGCCCCCATGGAGCCTGCTGGAGCAGCTAAGACTGAGAAGAGGGGCGGTGTGCAACGAGCACAGATGTGAGGAGCAGCTGTTCCTCCAGCTCCTGTTCCCAGCCCCAAGGGTCTGTTCCCCCCTCCTCCTGACCCCGCAGGATGGAGTCCACTGCATTCTATGCTCATTAAATGTTTATCTGGGTAAAGCTTCAAGGCCTGGATTAGGCAGTTCCTGGCTGGGAAAACCTGCACCACTAACAAGGGACAGCCAAGCAGGGGCTGGGGGTGGGGTGGATTAAGAAGTCATCCTGGATCCAGCATTAGAGCAGCAGCCCTAGGAGAATAAAGAGGAGGCTGAGGATTGTGGACACCCTGAGTTAGGAAATGGGGCAGGAGAGGGTCTCTGCACTTGGTGTAAGCTTTCAAATGTGCTTCTGAGGCTTTACAGAAGCGAGGTTCACCACATCCAGGGAGGGAGAGCCACCTGCCAGGAGGCCCCCTCCATTTTCATAATGGCTAGAAGATCAAGCCTAGAGACAGGAGGCGTCTGCAGGGTTCAGTGGGCCTGGTGATAGAGCTGGAAGAGTTGCCAGTCTGCTGTAGGGAGCCCGAGTCTTTGGAAGATTCTCACTGTCAACTGTCTAAAGTGTTTTAATAGGGTAATAATACTGTTGGTGATAGCTGGCATTGGTGAATACTAAGCACTGCACTGCTAAACCATGTGCATGCAGTATTTCATTTAATATTCAAAATGATTCTAGAAAGGAAGGACAGTGAGAACCTGAGGCTCACCTATGCAAGTTGACACAGCCTATCATTATGTGACAGCAAAGCTTTAACTAGGGCTGGGGTCTGACTTTAGAGTCTATACTCCTAAGCAGCCTGCTGTTCTGAACTGACTCTCAGATATGAACAGACTACTAAATTATATCTGAGGGCTCTTTTAAGGAGAATGACAAAAATGCATCTATTAAGCCCCGACTTTGTGCTAGGCATTTTACATTTATTACCTTGTATTCCTCATGACAGTCCTGTGAGGTAGGTACTCTTACCTCAGGTTTACAGATTAGAAAGCTGTGACTCATGGATGGTAAATGATTCACTCAAGTTATGAAACTGGAATTCAAACTCACGTCTGTCTGACTCTAGAGTCTATCCCCTTTCCATGAGGCTCATCTGGATGTTTTTATTCGGGATTCTCACTCAACTTCAGGGGCTCCTCATTAGAAAGAGAAGCCTCCCCTGGAGAAGCTACAGGATTACAGGGGGAAAGAACTGGAAGTTCAGGCTGGGAAGTATCATTCTAGAGAGGTTTCTACAAATCTCCAGATCCTGGGAGTTACTGACGTGCATTTTGAAAATCTGGTTTCCAGAGCACACTGAGATATAAAGTTACATATTTTTGAAAAGTCTTTCAGGGGAAAACATCAGGCCAAGAGTCAAAAGAATTTTGTCCAGGTTCTCTCCTGAACTCTCTGAGGGACTTCCAGTAAGTCAATTATCCTCTCTGGGTCTCAGTTTCCTAATAAGACTTCCTAATGATCCTTCCAGCTCTAGTTCCTGATCCTGCAGTCAAATCTATCTTAGTCCATGAAAACGGCTCCCAGTAGAGATGAGACAGGAAGAGGGCAGGGCATAACCTTTAAAAGAATGACACAGCCATTGAGGACATGGCATAAACTGGTTAACCAGGGAGAAGGCAATGGCACCCCACTCCAGTACTCTTGCCTGGAAAATCCCATGGACAGAGGAGCCTGGTAGGCTGCAGTCCATGGGGTTGTGACTGAGTGACTTCACTTTCACTTTCATGCATTGGAGAAGGAAATGGCAACCCACTCCAGTATTCTTGCCTGGAGAATCCCAGGGACAGAGGAGCCTAGTGGGCTGCCGTCTATGGGGTCGCACAGAGTTGGACACAACTGAAGCGACTTAGCAGCAGCAGCAACTAGGTCCAAGATGGCAGACGAGTCAACTTTCCCTAGACCTTAAGCCTCAGTATATGCTCATTGTAACACATCAGCAAGCTAAATGACACACCCACAGGTGCCATGACAGTTCTGAGGCCAACTATAAAAGGCGAAAAAGTGGAGGGGGCCCAATTCCTGGAATTCTCTGCCCCTTTCCCAAAACAATGGGAATAATTTTTCCACTCATTAGCTTATGAAATTAACCACTCCTATAAAAACTTAAAACCCCATACCCTGGGCCTCTTGCCTTCTGAGACAGCCCTCACTCTGTCTATGGAGTGTATCTCCCTGAATAAACCTTCTTTCGCTTCACTATGGTTCACTCTTGAATTCTTTCCTACAAGAAGCCAAGAACCCACACTTGGCAGCCTTCACAGGGACTAGATTGAGACCTGGGACATGACCAGGCCTCACACCCCACTTTATTTCCTGTAACAGAGATGTCCTAACACATTAATTGTGAACCATACTACAAATCAGCTTGTTACTAAGTGTGCCAAATTAGAGACCATCTGTATAACATCACTTTCACTCCACTATGATGAACAAACAGGAAAGAAAGGATGAACTTAAACCAATACTAGTAATGACACAGATACATCAATACTGGTTGATGTAGGTAAAGGGTTAGCAAATTACAGAGCTGAAGCATCAGGAAGGCAGCACAGAGAGCATGCCATTTACACTAGGTCTTGAAGGACAAGGACTTTTCCAGGGAAGAAGGGCCTTCCACGGAGAGGACATATTAGATTCGGATTGTCTTCCCCAACCATGATGACATATTCATTCAGAGCATGACAATCCAGCCAGTATCCTCAGGGGAGACCTCAGGGAGATCTACCCTTGCTAGGGATCAGCAATCCATAATGTAAACAAGGCAAGCAGCCTCCCTCCTGCAGGGAGGATGAGTTCTGCGGTGGCAGTTTCTAGAGACCACTGGGAACAGAGGACATTTTCCTCCTTTTAGCAATTCCTTCCAGAGTCTGAGACCCAGTCCTCTTATATTTTTGTCCCCAGCCCAGACCTGCTCAGTCTTGTTCTGTTCTGCCCAACCTTGCCTGACTCTGCCCTGCTCCATTCAGCTCTAGAAGTCCTGTCCGGGTCTGCCCTGAACTGCCTAGCTTAGGCATCCTTGCTCACACCTGCTGAACACAGCACAGCCAGTACTGCTCAGTACTGTGTGGTCCTGTCCAATATGTCTTGCCCAGCTAAGCCTTGCCCAAACCAGTTCGTGTTCTGCTCAGTCATGCCCAGCCAGCCCTGTTTGGCCTAGCCCTTCCCAGTCCTGCCTTGGTCTAGTTCAGGACTATCTGCTGCCACCCACCTCCTTCCCCCCTGACTCAAAGGAAGTCTCTTTTCCCCAAAATATCCTCCTCCCTTTCTAAGGCTACATTTGGGCCATGATAAAATATAACCCTAAGAAACCCACTACTGAATCTATTTTAAGAATTCTGTTGAGACATTGTTTACTATAGGAATACTCTTTATGGAAATCCTTGGGAGATGTTTCTCTCTGGATTCAGTAACAACAATTGTTCTTCACAGCTGACTATTATTTTAACTTCAGGGAACTGTGACCCTGCGACAGTTCCAATTTGTAGTGTCCTGCAAGAAAGCAAGAAGCAAATAAATGGCCCGCCCTTGCAAGTGTATGGGATCACAGTGCACATTTCTGCACTAATGTCTTTTTCAGCTTACATTTTTTCCTTTGCCTCTTTTACTTCTCATGATTAACTTACTTTTCTTTTAAACTATCCTGAATTCTTCCTAGAAAGAAGTTGGGCACAAATAATAAGGATCATCTGTTAAACTCCCATTCTGCACAGTGTTGCATGGATGAGGGTCCCCTGCTCTTTCACACACCTGGACAAGGCACATGGAAAAGCCCCCATTTTGTGGTGTTCCATTTCATACAAAGCCCCTCCGGGCAGAAGGAAGAACTCACTCAGCAACATAATTGCTCTCATGCAGGAGAAAAACCCTGTAAATGCTTAAGAACTGGTTTTACTTGCTTTAGGGATTTTAGGAGAATCAGGTTTGAAAAAAAGATCTGAAAAAGATAAGTCATTTCCAGCTTTAGAGCACTAGAAGCAGAGCTCACTAATGAGTAAACATTGTCAGCTCATTGATTATCTTAAGGCAGAAGGAGGGAGGGGCTGAGTGGATACAGGAAGAAAATAAACCCCAAGAGATATCAACTTGCAGGCAATGGGCAATGGACTTCAATGTCACCTTCACTAGCATTAAAAAGGACCTGAATGGGGACTTCCCTGGTGGCCCAGATGGTAAAGAATCCACCTGCAGTGCAGGAGACCTGGGTTCAATCCTTGGGTTGGGAAGATCCCCTGGAGGAGGGCATGGCAACACACTCTAATATTCTTGCCTGGAGAATCCCCATGGACAGAGGAGCCTGGCACGCTACAGTCCATGGTGTCACAAAGAGTCGGACACAACTGGGCGACTAAGCACAGCACTGGTGGTCCAGTGGTTAAGAATCCACCTGTGAATGCAGGGGACATGGGTTCCATCCCTGATTCAGGAGGACCCCACATGCCTCCGGACAACTAAACCCGTGCATCGTAACTGCTGAGCCAGTGCTTTAGAGCTCATGCTCTGCAAGGACAAAAGCCCACACATCTCACCTAGAGAGTGGTCCTGGCTTGCTGCAACTAGAGAAAACCTGCACAGCAACGAAGACCCAGGGCAGCCAAAACAAAGACCAGAATTCATGGAGGCACCACTATGTAGAGACTCTGAGGATACAGAGAGGAAAAGAGATGTTTTCACCCTCAAAGACCTCACATTCTCAGTGTGATGTGAGAGAGAAGAAAAGAAGTCAAAAGAGAAAAAATTACACGGTACAAAGCTGTCTGTGTTGAGCGTTCAGCTGATAACAGGGTGCCATATAGTACCATATAATGCAGAGAATGAATGGAAGCATTCAGGAGGCCGGCTATCCAGGACCCTAACAGCAAACCAGCAGTCCAGAGCACAGTGGTGACAGAGGTGGCAGAAAGGAATGATAAATGCCAACATAACCAAAGACAAAATAGAAGGCTGCCTGTGGAGAAGTATGCATTTGGAACTGCTGCCTGCTGGCTGGTGTGACCACAGCTCTGCTGTGGCCTGCTGATAAGCTTACATTCTGAGCTGGGCTAGTTGGTGCTGCACAGGCTGATTTCTACTAAGACTGTTATAAGATTTAACTGACCTTAATCAGAAACTTTGATAATTGGCAGTTAGGTACAGGAATCCCTAAATGGGACTAGCACTTTCTTCAAAGTTACTCTGGGTGGTATGTCATGGCCCAGATCTACCCTTGGGTCTCAGAGTGGACCATGGGTCTTGATAGTACCATAAGCTGAGCCTAACCAACTCTTGGCTCACAGAATGACTCTCGAGAGAACACTCAGGGATAAACATACAACTGTGCCATTGGTGGTTACTCATGGAGAAAGAATAAATAAGTATGTGGTGCACTGAGGTACAAGCCCCACAGGGCACCTGGATCACCAGGTCTCTGTGGCTGAAAGCGCCTCTGTTGCTGCTTTGCTTCTGTCAGAAAAAACGATCCCGAATCTCAGCACTGGAAAGGGAAAACGTGTGATGCTCTGTGATGCTAATGAAAGCATACCAGAATATGTCATCCCAACTCCCCAAAGGGGCCAGAGGAAACTATACATTACTAGAAAATTGAAAAAGTGATCACCAAAGACTCTGGGTACCACCATCTTTCAGTATGTTCAGCAGCCATTCCAACCCCACCTTGGAGCACAGCCTTGTAAGTCAACAAATCAAGTGGTATTTGTGGGTAAGATTATGTGTGCAGGTGAAATTCCTGACACTAGCTGGAATTCCCCAGATGGAAAAACTTAAAGACAGGACAGGACAAGACCTCCCCCAAAGAGTTCCATATAACTACTCAAAGATCTTTTATTCAGGTGGAGGAAAGAGAAACTAAAACAGAAGTCTGTGATTTGTCCTATTGGAAATTCAAAAGTAACTCTAAGAATTTATTCAATGTGAAGATGAAAAGTTGGCTATTGCACCTCTATAACACAGTGAATTGTTATATCAAACACAGAATTGATGCTTTTGAACTACGGTGTTGGAGAAGACTCTTGGGAGTCCCTTGGACTGCAAGGAGATCAAATCAGTCAATCCTAAAGGAAATCAGTCCCGAATATTCATGGGAAGGACTTATGCTGAAGCTGAAACTCCAACACTTCGGCCACGAGATGCGAAGAACTGACTCATTGGAAAAGACCCTGATGCTGGGAAAGATTGAAGGCAGGAGAAGAAGGGGACAACAGAGGATGAGATGATTGGATGGCATCACCAACTCAACGGACATGAGTTTGAGCAATTTCTGTTTGTTGGTGATTAAAAGGGAAGCCTGGCGTGCTGCCAGGGGTCACAAAGAGTCAGACACTACTGAGTGACTGAACTGAGACTGAGACTGAACACAGCTAAGAATTAATGTTCACATTTGCTGAGATTTGTTAATTGGCAGGCATACTTCATGACCCCCAAGCTAATAATTTATTGAGCAACCCACTGATCTATTGAAAAGGGACCATAATATGCACCCTCCCACAGCACACTAGAACTTATCTCCCTGTCTTTCCTCTCATCTACTGGGTCTTCATACCAGGGAAATGACTCTATCCCCCTGCCACCACTGTAAACTCTCTTGCCTTCAACAGCTGGAAAAACTTGAAAGAAGAATAATAGCTATTATGAAAAATGGGCATGGTACAATGTACTTATTATTACTTTGTGAAACATCCCAATTAACCAGAAGCACTTACTACTCGCAAGCAGGGCCTCTTGATTCTGTATCAGACATTTTTTTTTTAAATAGCACCCCCAAAGAATCAAGAAGACTTACTTGTGCCTTTTAACCAGGCTGCCACTATTTTTTATAAAAAGAAAGAGAGCAATAGATGGCCTAGCATTATTTGTTGCCTCACAAAGGACCTCCAGGCAATCAGCCTCCCCCTAAACAACAACCTCATCAAAAGGCCTAATATTGGAGATTCTGAAGTCTAGATCTCCTTAATCATTTAATCTTCGGCACAACCCCTGAGGAGATACAAGTTTCATTATAGCGAGCTATGTAAAAGCTACAGGGTATCCAATGCCGGGCCTCACAGATATACAGCAAGTTGCCTCCAGACCTCCCTGACTCTCATGCCCCTGACACCCCAAAAGCCCACTACCCAATGCCTTGGTTTTAGGCAGTGGCAACTGCCACAAACCTGCTAGGTACTCAGCATCTCCCAGAGGTATAAGCCACCAGCTGGGGACAATTTGCCACTATATCTCTCTAGTGGTTCATGGGTATCCCCACAATTGGCAAATCTTCATGGCCTTAGTCAATACTGGGCTCAAGTAACAATGATACCAGGGGTCCCAAGAAATTTAAATAAGGTCTCACCTATGCGCTTAAAGAAGTTACAGGACATTAAAATATAGGGCAAATAGCAATGTCTCACCTTAACCATCAGTATTATTTGTCTTACCTAAATTCCCCAAGGTCATAGCACTCATTTCCCTAAAATACCCCATAGTGGGCAAGGTCACTTGACTCAATAAGCAATAAGTTTGAATAAAACAAAGTCTTTGGCACTTAAAGTTGGTCTCACAAAAAAGGATCCCATAGGCCTCTCCACACCTCCACTGAACCTGGTTAAAGTGGTTAACACAGAGTAATATATTTTGAAACAAGACCTGCTGCTGCTGCTAAGTTGCCTCAGTCGTGTCCGACTCTGTGCGATCCCATAGACAGCAGCCCACCAGGCTCCCCCGTCCCTGGGATCCTCCAGGCAAGAATACTGGAGTGGGTTGCCATTTCCTTCTCCAATTCGTGAAAGTGAACAGTGAAAGTAAAGTTGCTCAATCGTGTCTGACTCCTAGCAACCCCATGGACTGCGGCCTACCAGGCTCCTCTGTCCATGGGATTTGCCAGGCAACAGCACTGGAGTGGGTTGCCACTGCCTTCTCCTGAAACAAGACCTACTGGAATCAAAAGCCATTACACAAGACTTACTGAAGGAAGCGGACATTGTTTCCACTGTCTCCCTCTTTGATAAGCCAAATTGGCCAGTACTCAAATCTGATGAAAACAAATGATACTCAGCAGTGGTTTACCCTAACCTTAATATCATAATTCCTTCAATTAAGGTTCCCATATCTAATATCATTGATATTACTGACTCTACTCAATCCGAAATTGCAAAGTACTATGCTGTTATAGACTTGGCTAATATGTTCTCTTTACTGCTCATTTTGACAGCCTTTCAATGGAAATATGCCCTCCTCTTTGAAGGGACACAAAATACTTTTGCTTGCCTCCCCATAGGGTGTTTCTACAGCCCTGCCATCATACTCATTCTTTGTAGGCAAGATCTTAACTGCATTCCATTTTCTCCAGAACTCAAGTATGACACCACACTGACTACTTCCTCCTTAGAAGAGATTCAAAGGACACATTCACACAGGAGATATAAACATACATCATAGACTTTTCCAATTAGGGCTGAGTCATTGTTCCACAAAAGATTCAAAGCTCTACAACTTCAACAACATTTCTGAGCATTATTTGGTCAAGGAATCAATTCCTCACTTATCTGTACCCACTGATTTAAGGCAGACCCAAGAGTTGCTGGATCTATTCAAATTTGGAGGCAACATAGTTCTCACTTACAAATTTTACTAAATCCCATTTATGTTGTTACTCACAAATCAGCCCACTTTGAATGAGACTCTTTACAACAAAAGCCTCTAAAATCTATTCAAACTGCAATGCAACAGGCAATCCTTTTAGTGCCCTCTGGAGACTCCTCCACTATACAGGCATTAGTAACCCCTTCCTGAAGTTTTTGGATCACCCATGATGGCCATAAATTGCTTATGGGCTTCCAGTGCAAGTAACTCTTCATTCAGCTTCATACAATACAATATTAAAAGAGCAACTGTTGGCCACATAATGGATTCCTCTTGGGATGCGTGGAAGCTCTCACAGGTCCTGAGCCCAGATTTTACTCAGCTTTACCAGACCAAGTTTTATCCAGCTGCTCATTATGTCTTGAGTCACCAAAGCAGCATCTTACAGGTTCAGCATAGCCACAGAGGCCTCCTTATTGAGATGGAAATAGTACTTAAAGGTTAGGGCCAAACCTGGGCCCTCTGGAATATCCTACTTACAAGAGGAGATAGTCTCTCCTTTCCTCAATACCTTGCTAGATGCAATGGCACCAGAGGTGATAATCCCTCTCCCACACCCCCCGGCCACATGGAGGGTCAGCAAGGGGAGTCTATACACTTATGGGTGGCAGTGGCACCATCACACATGATAGAGCCTATATCCCCTATCCAGGACATCCCTAGTCAAAGTCATCCCCAAGGTCACACAACTGGCTAACTGTCATGTGGCCACCTTAGCACTAGAGAATGCCCTGGCCAATAATCTGTCCCATCTGCATGTTTGTACAGTGCTGCGATCTCACTCAGTCTCTGCAGGCAAGATCTTAACTGCCACAGCACAATGTCAGGAGTAGGGCTATGGTGGTCATGACAGCCTGGTGGGAACTGGAGCCAGAAGAAGAGGAAACACAGCCATTTCTGGAGACACCATCTGAGGTGGAGTAGTTGGAGAGGAGAAATAACTCTGTTCACCCCTCATCCCTCACTAGTGTCTTTGGTAGGCCAAACCAAGGTAAAATCCAGCCAAAATGAGAGCCCTGGAATGCATTCTGTCAGCCCCATTATAATGCAGAGAAGGGAAGGAACAGATCAGAGCGCAAACAGAAAAAAGATTAACACAGTAAAGGTAAAATTGAAAACAGAAGGTAAGGTCAGATCACCTATAGTCTTGTAAGTGCTTTATCCTAAACACAATGGGGGGCCATTGAAGGGTTTTAAACAGAAAGTATATGATTGAATTTGTCTTAAAAGTTTACTAAATCTTTTAAGTTTTTTACCTATAGTACCTGAGCATAAAAAAAAAAGAGGTTTCATTGCGGTTGATGTGAACATAAAACACCTGAAAGTACGATCTCCCCATTTAAAAGCTACAGTGTTGAGTTACGTGATGTAAAGACTGGAAGCAAGAATAATGAGGCATCTGGGAACCACGTCATCAAAGCGCCAGTTTGAGGGGATCAGTTAATTTCTCCTGGAGAGCTGAGCTCTGACAGAAGACATGACACCTGTCATATGATATGAAAAGCAGCCATGTAGAAGGAGGTGTAGGTTTCTCTGTTGTTGTTCCAGAGGGAAGAGTGAGGGGTCAGGGGGGGAATAATGGGAAAGCAAATTTCATTTCAATTTTGATAGAAGAGCTTCCCAACACTTAGAAATTTTAGCAATGGAATGGACTCTCTCTGAGATGCTAAATTGTTCCACAAGAAAGTAAGCTCACAGTGAGTAAAAGTGATCAGATGAAACCTTGTGTTAGTTGGGGCCAGGTTAGGAGGCAGTTATAACACTGAAAAATTCAGTGGTTTAATATGACAAAAGTTTAGTTTCTTGCTCACACTACTCATCCAATGTGGGGCAAAAGGGATCTTTCTTCACTATGGTTCCTCAATAAGCAGTGATGGGAACACGGGCGCCCTGATCACCACAAAAGTGGGAAGGGAAAGGTCCCCTTAAAACCTCTCCATTGATGACATGATCCTTCCTCATCTTTCACTGGTCAGAGCATGTCACACCAGCACAACTACTTAAAAGAGTTGTGCTCAGAAAACAGAGAAGGCGATGGCACCCCACTCCAGTACTCTTGCCTGGAAAATCCATGGACGGAGGAGTCTGGTAGGCTGCACTCCATGGGGTCGCGAAGAGTCAGACACAACTGAACGACTTCACTTTCACTTTTTACTGTCATGCATTGGAGAAGGAAATGGCAACCCACTCCAGCTTCTTGCCTGGAGAATCCCAGGGACGGGGGAGCCTGGTGGGCTGCCGTCTATGGGGTCACACAGAGTCGGACACGACTGAAGTGACTTAGCAGCAGCAGCAGAAAACAGAAAGCCAGAAATATTTTGAGACTAGCACTAAGGACAGGCGTAAACTTCATGTCTCGATTGTACTTGTCCTGCCTACTTTGCCGGATGATTAGAGGATAAAGTCATGTGTGAAAATTCTTCATCAGGGTAAAGTGCTATGAAAATGAACAGTGTGCTGATGGCCTGCACCTTGTTCAGTTTCCTCCTCAAGGCCTAGTGCATGAAAGAGGCTCAATAACTATCTGCTGAAAGACTATACGGATCAACAGATATTTTGAGTTGATTTGACTTCTTCCTGGTGAAATACAAGTTGAGTCTAGATGTATTTAGGAAAAGGTGACAAGTCCACTATCATTTATCGGGTTGTTGAAAAAGAGACTCCTTTATCTAGACGGAAGATGAGTTAAATGATCTCAAAAATTCTTTTTAACAACAACAATGGTAACAACAAATGCTACCTGCAGTTTTCCTCTGGAGACATAAAATACAGTAGTTACCCTGAAATAAGGGCCCAGATTTCATGACTTGTGAAAGAGATTTTATTCTTCCTAATAAACCCCTCCTCCACCTACTCTTAACTTTGTGGCTTGGCTTTATTACCTTGACAGCAAAAACACTTTCTGAACTTTATTAACTGTGTCCTCACCGTGTGTAGTAGCAACATGAAACAGGAACATAGTTTTGCTCTCTCGGGAAACCCCAAGGTCAAGAGTGCTGGCCACATAGTGGACATCCAGTATTTGTTAAATGGGTGCTGTTAAATAGAGGCCTCAGTCTCCAAACGTCAAGGCAAGGTGTCCTAGACAAGGAATCTTGCTTCTCAAACCCAGCCATTTCAGTTGCCAAGGAGAAGAGGAACCTCACTGGTAAACACAACCCTTTTGGGGAAAGAACCCTGGCCCACACAATAGCAGTTTTCTGCCGAGGTGGCACTTTTCCCAACACATTATGCTAAAGCCAGTTGGAGAAGATGCTGAGGACTGTTATTTCCTAATTTGATTCTGCCATTTCCAGTAATGGAAAGCTGCACTCCAGCCATCCATCTTAATAAGTGACAGATGCATTTCATTAAAACTTCCTTAAATAATTTCTTGTAGTTTAGGAAGGAGGGAAAAACAAGAAAGAGTGCTATTTTGTGCTCCCATGCATGTCAATGTTTTGAGAGCCATTAAACAAAGCAAGAGCTTGTCTTCAGTTGAGAATTAAGTGGTCAACTGATGCCAACCCAAGTGCATTTCTCAAATGCATTTGCCCACTGGACAAAGGCAAGAAAGCCTGTTACAATGTGTAGGCGAAAGAGTAATAATAGTAATTACACATGATTTGACACTTGGTATTGCACTGTCTGTCCCTAAACACACTGCAGAATGGAGGCAGGACATTCTGTAAATGGACTCTTCTCAACTTCGCAACTTCTGTGGCTAAATAGGTATATAAAAATCCAGTATAGTGAAAATAGCATTACATTGGATTCGGAAGATTTCAATTCAAGTCTTGTTTCTACTGCTTAGGAGCTCTGTGACTTTGGCCAAGTCAACAAATTAATCTCTCTTTGTTTCTATCTTTTCCTTTGTATGGTGAAGATATAAAACTTGTCAAAACAACCTCACAGGATTATTATGAGGACTAAATGAGACAATAAAGAGAAAGAACTTGCTAAACTATGAAGAAACTTTAACCAAAAAAAAAAAAAAAAAAACCACCTTCGTGAGGCTAGGGATTTCCTTCCTTTCTGCCTTTCTCCTCCTCTCCCTCCTTTCTCTCCTTCCTTCCTCCCCTCCTTCCTCTTTCTCTTTTCTTTGCTTGTGTTCTCGCTCTCCGTCCTTTCTTTCTTCCTTTTTCTCACTCCCTCTCACCCTTCTATTCCCATATTCCTAGTACCCAGAACAATACCTAACATACAGATATTCAATAAACATTTTTGGATTACATGGTCGTTACTTTTATGTATAACTTGACTGTACAAGGTGCCCAGATATTTGGTCAAACACTATTCTGGGTGTGTCTGTGAGGGTGTTTCTGGATGAGATTAAAATATTTGAAATGATGTATTAAGTAAAACAGGTTGCCTTCCCTAATGTGCGTAGACCTCATCCAACCAGTTGAAGGTCTGAATAGAACAAAAAAGCTAAGAGGGAACTTCAGCCTCCTGCTGGCTTAAATTGAGACATCAGTTTTCTCCTGACCTTGGACTAGAACATAAACCATCAGCAATTCGAGTTCTTTGGCCGTCAGCCTAGACTGGAACTAACACTACCAGCTTTCCTGGGACTTCAGCTTGCTTGCTGCAGATCGTGGGGCTTTTCAGCATCCGTAATTGTGTTATCCAATTCCTTAATAAATAAATAAGCAAATAGAGAAAGAGAGAGCCCCATGTCTCTACTCTATTCACTGGTTCTGTTAACTAACTTCAATACTTAAATACAATGGATAAAGCACAATAAGATGGACTGTGTTGTTATTAATTAACCATTTAAGTTGAGTTGACCTTCTAAGAGGTAGACACAAAAAACTTTGCAACCGTAACTTAAATACAATGAATAAAGCACAATAAGATGGACCATGTTATTATTAATTAACCATTTGAGTTGACTTGACCTTCTTAGAGGTAGACACAAAAAACTTTAGGTGAGTGAATCCAAGAGAAGTGTGACAAGGAAGTTCAATTATAACTAAGGACATGTCATTTAAACTCAAAATCCCAGGTAGGATCCTTCAAAGTGGTGTAGTTTATATCAGTACTATTATGCTACTTTACTCTGAACTCTTACTATATGTTTAGCAGTGATATGCATTATCTCATTTAATCCTCACAAGCTTATTTTCCTTACCTATTCTATGTATGAGAAATACCGAGTCTCAGAAAATGCAGATAACTTCTCCAGTATCAGAGCCGGTGAGGGAGTGGTGGAGCCAGAACCAAATTCCTAACCACCATGCCACTGCCACTCAGTTTCCAACTTTGATGGCAGGATTACAGCTGCATCACTTAGCATGCACTATGTTATAAATATTAATAAAAATTCAAATCAAATTGACTTAAGCATGAAGGAAATGTATTGATTCATACAGAGAAGCACAATGTAGAGCTGTCTTCAGGGTCATCTGATTCAGAATTGTGTTCCATTTCTCAGGTTTCACCCTTATTCATGTACTTGCTTCATCTCTGACTGAAGCAAAGTGATTATGGTGATTCCAATACAATATTCATGTTCTACATCATCCAGAGGGAAAAGACAGACTTGAAACATTTCTTTTCCAAAACCTGGAGCAGACTAATAATCTTCACTCTGATTTAGACAAACCTGAAAGAATCAAAGTAGCCAAGGTACATCATGCACTGATGATTAGCTCAGGCCTGGGTTATCACTTGGTCTTCGCTGGTAGCTCAGCTGGTAAACAATCTGCCTGCAATGCAGGAGACCCCGATTCAATTGCTGGGTCCGGAAGATCCCCTGGAGAAGGGATAGTATTCTTAGACTTCCCTTGCGGCTCAGCTGGTAAAGAATCCACCTGCAGTGTGGGAGACCTGGGTTTGATCTCTGGGTTTGATCTCCAGGATTTGATCCCCTGGAGAAGGGAACGGCTGCCCACTCCAGTATTCTGGCCTGGAGAATTCCACAGACTGTATAGTCCATGGGGTCACAAAGAGTCCGACACAACTGAGCAACTTTCACTTAGATCAACACCCAGGCAAGGAAGATGGGATTAAACTAACTGGCTAAAGTTGAGGTAATCCCCACCTCAGCACAGAAATAAACTGTGTGCTGTCAGAAAGGTGGGGAAGGCAGTAGCATGTGTTATGTGAGCTACCAAAGCTCTTTCTCATTCCTCTGAGCAAGCTGTGGGCCTCACCACTCTATATTCCCCCTCCCTTATAATAACTCACTAGTCCAATACCATGCAATAGAAACCTTACTCTGTATAAGCGCCAGAAGACTGACATTCAAAGACAAACACGGTTTTTGTCCGCAGAGGACCTGCAGTCTGGTAAAACTGGAAACTGACCACAACAGTGGCAGAGGGGTAGAGAAGGAAATATTTGAGAGTTGGATGAATGAGTACGTGTACAGTGGACAGCCAGAGTCTCATTAACCTTTTCTTCTGCACTGGAATCAACCCAAGGTATTTAACCTTCCTTCAAAGCTCATTTTATCATTTTCACTGCTTTCTTTTGGATCAGTGCCCCCCTCTCTTTTCTGAGACATTGAGTCCCATGGCATATGCAGTATTCAGAGGATACCCTGATTCACACTGAGTCTAATCCCACACCCCTTCTACCCTTAGTACATTTCTCATTTATGCATGCTTGTCCTGTTTTTCAATCTCCTTTAATTGTAGATCTGGGAAGGGACTGCGTTTAAGTACTCTTATTTGTAGCCTGTCTAGAGCATGGCTGTGGTTCAGTAGCTGTCTATTAATGATAGTAACTAGGTTGATAAGAGATTTAAGTTCCTGGAGCTATTCAGCAAGTGCTTTTTGACCAATTTTAAATTTGTTTTAAACAAAAATATTTACAGTTTTTAGTCACTGGCAAGCTGCTCTGGTTGCTTATTTTCTACACACTGCAATAGAGATATTAGAAGCCGAGCCTCCTGTTGATTTTTTTTTTTTTTAATTCTACAGATTTTTCAGTCCAAGGAGCTCAACACATTTACCAAACCTCGTGAGGTTAGGAAGAATAGGCTTGACTACTCACATTTTTAAGGATGTAAAAAAAAAAAAATTGTACAGAATAAGGCTGCATCTTATCCATGCCAACAGCAGAACCAAGACTACAATTTCAGTTACCAGTTATGCCTGACCTACCCTCAGGGTTTTCCTCCTCAGGGACAGGGCTGAGGAGTAGCTGAACACACCACAAACAGCAAGAAGGGAGGAAGCAGGTATTTACTGAGTTCTTGATATGTATCACATACTTTTCATGTTTACATGTGAACCATATCATTATTCCTCACAACTGTGTTAGAAAGATAGTTATCTTATTCTCATTAGACAAAGAAGAGAGTAAGATTCAGAATTATTTACTTGCACACAGCTAATATCTTGTAGAGCTGGGATTCAAACCCCAATATCACCCCAACCTTTGTCTTTTGCTCTGTACCTTCAGTTCAGTTCAGTTCAGTCACTCAGTCGTGTCCGACTCTGTGACCCCATGAATCGCAGCACACCAGGCCTCCCTGTCCTTTACCAACTCCCAGAGTTCACGCAAACTCACGTCCGTCGAGTTGGTGATGCCATCCAGCCATCTCATCCTCTGTCGTCCCCTTTTCCTCCTGCCCCCAATCCCTCCCAGCATCAGAGTCTTTTCCAATGAGTCAACTCTTCGCATGAGGTGGCCAAAGTACTGGAGTTTCAGCTTCAGCATCATTCCTTCCAAAGAAATCCCAGGGCTGATCTCCTTCAGAATGGACTGGTTGGATCTCCTTGCAGTCCAAGGAACTCTCAAGAGTCTTCTCCAACACCACAGTTCAAAAGCATCAATTCTTTGGCACTCAGCTTTCTTCACAGTTCAATTCTCACATCCATACATGACGAGTGGAAAAACCATAGCCTTGACTAGACGGACCTTTGTTGGCAAAGTAATGTCTCTGCTTTTCAATATGCTATCTAGGACCTCCCAAAGTCAACAGATGCCTGAATTTGAAAGTGTTTAGAAAGTGGCTTCTGAAGACTGATGGAGATGAGCAGCTCTCACAGCCTGACCACACCATCTTGGAACAATGTTCTGTTAATGGTCTGGTGATGGTGCTGAGTACAACTAGGGAAGATGACTGTGTTCTAATTCCATCTCTTTTTTGTCTTAATTCCATCTCTGCTGCTAACTGGCTGAATAACTGTGAACAATTCTACTTCTCCAAATATGTCCAATAAATATTTTTAAATAGCTAGATGGATGATTATATTAGTAAATGCTCAAATGAAGGGGTTGTTGGTAACTTTGTTTTTCTCTGCCCCTTGACAATCCTAAAAGACAACTAGAAGTTTGGTGATGACTTAAGTTCAGACTTCATCATCTATGCCAGTCCAAACACAATGGTATAAAAGCATAAAATTTAGAGCATCTGCTAGTAATAGTGGAAAGATAAAAAACACACAGCTGCTCTGTGCTGACTTTTCTTGGCAGGTCCCTGACAACGTCCCACACTTACAAGCTTCATATGAAGAACAGGCTGGAAATTAAATCATAGAACAGAGTGGGGAAATAGAAATCCCTTAGGCCACAAAAGGATGAAAAGGGGGAAACAAAAGCAAATATAAGATTTTGACACATGCAGGGAATCCATCTTCCTAGGAAGAGACCAAGGGGATCCTTGGGCATCAGAGTGTATAGAAGAAAAGCATTAGATTTGGAAACATGAGACAGAATTCAAGGATAGCTCTATAGTGACCCCTGGGTGACTGTAGAGAGGTCATTCACCTTCCCTGCAACTTCCTTTCCCACTTGTAAAATATGGATAACAGATCCATCCCACCTACTTCACAAAGTTACTCTAGAGTTCACCAAGAAAAATAAGAACAAGAAGAGCAGGTTTCTGCATCCCACGTGGGTTTCAGATTGCACTGCATGTCATTTTAATTATTCTTTCTCCACAGAACAAATAATTTATATGTGAATATGCTTGCTTTTGTACTTTTTTTGGAGAGGGAGGCAACCGACATTTATTGGGAAACTATCACAGGGAGAGTCTGTAGATGGATACAAAAGTGTGTGAAAATACTCTCAACCACCTTAGGGAATGGAAATACCTACCCATCCACCAATTATAAAGCTAGTTTGAAACTCTGGGCCAAGTCTGCGCAAAAGCAGAATAATGGCCCCCAATAATGTCTGTTTTGATCCCCAGAAACTGTGATATGTAAGGATATAGAACAAAAGAGAATTAAGGCTGCAGATGGAATTGTTTGCTAATTAGTTGACCTTGACATGGGAAGATCTTCCTGGATTTTATAGGTGGTGGTGGTGTAGTCGCTAAATCATGTCCAACTCTTGCAACCCCATAGACTGTAGCCCGCCAGGCTTCCCTGACCGTGGGATTCTCCTGGCAAGAATACTGGAGTGGGTTGCCATTTCCTTCTCCAGGGGATCTTCCCGACTCAGGAATCTAACCTGGGGTCTCCTGCATTGCAGGCAGATTCTTTACCAACTGAGGTACGAGGGAAGTCCTGATTTTATGAGTGGTTCCAGTTAAATCACAAGAGCCCTTATAAATGGAAGTGGGAAACATAAAAGGGAGACCCAAAGAGACAGCAGCACGTGAAAGACTTGGCCCAATATCGCTGCCTTTGAAGATGGAAAATGTATCCGTGCTGAGGAATGTGAGCTGTCTTGGGAAACAAGCAAAAGACAAGAAATTAGATTTTCCTCCGGAGCCTTCAGAAGGCATGCAGCCTTACTGAGACCTTAGTGTTAGCCTACTGAGACTGAGACCCATTTTGAACTTCTGATCTCCAGAACTCAAGATAATACATTGATGTTGTTTTAAGTTACTATGTTCTTGATAATTTGTTATGGCAGTCATAGGAAACAAACAGGAAATTTAATTTGTTAGTTTCTTATAATTTGGAGAGACAGTCCTTCTTATCATATTGTACTTCTCTGCTGGTAAATTTCTTTTCTAAATATTTTTATTTCTGACTCTTCCTTCATAGCCACCATCTAAGAGTTAATGAAACGGTAGCCAGAATACAAGAGATATGATGTTCTAGTCATTCATTACAGATTATTCTACCATTTAATGGTACAAAACAGGCATTTATTATGCTTATGGATTCTGTGGGTCAGCATTTCAGACAAGGCATTGTGGGGATGGTTTTGCCTCAGCTCACAGTATGTGGGTCCCCAGCTATAATATTAGAAAGCTGAGAATGCCTGGACATCAAGGGGCTAAAATTACCTGAAGAATTACTCATGTGTCCAGTAGTTGATGCTATCACCTGGGACATTAGCTGGCACCGTTGTCTGGAACACCATCATATAACATCTCCATGGACTTGGGATTGCCTTCCAACATGGTGACTTTTCCAGAATGTCGTACAGGAGGAATCATATGTAGCAATTTCAGACTGGCTTCTTTCACTAAGAAAAATGCATTTAAATTTCTTCCATGTCTTTTCTTGGCCTTCCTGATAGCTCATATCATTTTATCACCAAACAATATTTCATTGTACAAATGTACTATGATTTGTTTATCCATTCACCTTCTGAAGGATACCTTGGTTGCTTCCAGTTTGGAGTAATTATGAATGAAGCTGCTATAAATAATCACTTGTAGGTTTTCATGTGAACATAAGATTTCAACTCATTTGGGTCAATGTCTAGGAGCACAAGTGCTGAGTCACATGGTAAGACTATGCTTAGCTTTGTAAGAAACTGCCAAACTGCCTTCCAAAGTAGCCGTACTGTACCATTCTGCCTTTTCATTGGCAATAACTGAGAGTTCCTATTGCCCCACATCCTCATCAGTATTCAGTGTTCTCAGGTTTTTGGATTTTATCCATTCTAATAGGTGTGTAGTGATATCTCATTATAGTTTTCATTTATAACCCCCGATGATATCTGAGGTTGAGCATCTTTTCACATATTTTCCATATACATATCAAGTTGGGAAGAAATGCTATCTTAACAATACTGAGTCACTTTTGGAAAATACAGTTTGCCACACTTCATGAAGGCAGGGACATTTTGCCTCTTCTGTATTATATCCCCAAAATCTAGACAAGCATTTAATAGGAAATAAGTGCTCAACAGATACTTTTATTCATTAATAAGTCTTGCCTTTTTAAAATATTTATTTTTATTTGGCTGTGCCAGGTCTTACCTGCAGCACGCAGAATCTATCTTTGTTGCAGCATGTGGGATTTGTGGCATGTGGGATCTAGTTTCCTGGCCAGGGACTGAACTCACGCTCCCTGTGTTCAGAGCATGGAATCTTAGCCACTGAACCACCAGGCACATCCCAATAGAATGTCCAACCATTCATTCTACATCTTTTAAATCATCACCCTGCTCTAGGCTCTGGCCAAACCTGGGTGTGGTGGTCCCTATACTCATCTGGACTTCTCTGGACTCATCTGATGGAACTTAGAGCCTGAGGCTATAATCTCTTCCATTAAGGAGTACAGCATGGGGTAGCCTATCATATACATACTTAGCCCACCTCTTGTTAGCAGCCTTATCAAATAAGGTGCAGGCCTCTTCCTCTCTGGCATTCTACCTTCTGTTTTAAGACCCCGTGTGCCCTGGCTGGAAAAACTGCCAGTAAAATCATCCCCAGACATCTGTTCTCTGCCCATCATAACCCTTGGGAGATAGTTTTCTTATTAAGGACTCTGGTGATATCAGTCTCTGATGTCTTTTTATCCTAGAAAGAGATTAAATTTTGTTTTCAAAAATAAAATCAGAGACAGGGCCTTAAATTTCTCATTCTATGAGTTTCAAATGTCTCTGTATCCTCCAGGGAATTTCAGAGACATTGTCAGTGTAATTTAACAAAGCTACACTTGTATTATCTTCCTTCCAAACACTGAATAAGCCACTTTATATCAACCCAAAGGTTTAAAGCATTCTATGGCACCCTTTCAAACAGAGTTTCATCGCTAGTGAATGGTGTTCTCCAAATCAGCAGTGACTTCTAAGAGTTCACACTCAGAAATGTGAACATCTCTGCCTACCAGTTTTCCAATAGAGAAACGATGATTTCCTCAAAACCAACCGGTCTCACTGCTATGGTAATAAACAATCTGTGGTATAGATATGTTTTACACTGGGATTCTTAGTAGTCCCAGATGAGGATCCCATGTGTATGAATTTATTCCACAAAATAGAATATAAGAAATTTCACATTATTTTTATCTCCTGAAATAAAGTTAATCTTTTCTGAGTCACCATCCCATTGAGTTGGTAGGAATTCAACATAGTTTCAACAGTGCCACAGTTTCAAATTCAACTGCAGCACAGTTTCCTCACTCAGGGTTGGCAGAGTTTCTGGGACCTGGCATAGTGTAAGTCATTGAGAAATGTTCTATGGTCCATTGTCTATCACTAAAATGCTCAATTTCCAAGCCCATGAAATCTCACAAAGGTGAGCATCTCCTCTTTCCTGGGCTCATGGCCAAGGCTGAGTGTCCAGAGTGCCACATCCTGCCTGTTTTGGTGCCCCAATGAGCCACTCTTCTGAGACCTTCCCTCTTCCCTGAAGTACCTTCCAGGGCCAAGCACTGGTGCCTATTCTCCTATGAACCCAAGAACTTTTCTTTCTCTCCTGGCCTTAGGGGATATTTTAAAATCTCTCTCCTCTGGCAGTTTCAACATCAAGAGCCTCTTGAATGCCAAACACTTGCCTCTACTGTCTTCCCTTCTCTTGAAGCTCAACGCACTCCCCTCTGAAGCACAGCTTTTGGCAAAAGAAAAGCCAGGAGAATCACTGTCTTCTTAGGGGAGTAGGAAGCTCCTGGGATGAAGAAAGAGAGGCCTTGGTGGGTTACAGAAAATGTCCAGTGTATAGCTTTAACAATAAAGCCCCAATTACCATTGCTGCTACTAATGGTACCAAAAATCATGCTGTCACAATTAAATAAGTGCAATTATAGGAAATAATATCTTTTCCAACAGTTTTGTTAATCACCCGTACATTCCATAGCAAATTTGAAAAGGTCCTCCAGCTACCTATAATCTCAATCATCACATCTTCTTCAGCCATTAGCATGTTGCCTTCTGTCTGTCTTTGATTAAGAATGGTTTTGTCTGGAACTCTCTCTCCTACTAAACTGAGAGTTTCTTAAGAGCAGGGTCTGAGTTTTTGTAACAGGTTCCAAAAGAAAACAGATGGCATGTTGAAACTGGATAATTCAAAGAGGGTTTATTTACCATGATGCAGGAAAGACACAGGAAACCTAAAGGATAGTGTGGAAATCCAGAGCTAGCAGAAACCCAGAGGAAAGAGAGAAGGTCAGGTAAATGGATCCCAGAAGGAAAGAGTGAGAAAGAGTCAGCATCTGAGCCAAGATAACCACAGAAAAGGAGCCATGGTATGCCAATACCCTGGCCTCTCTCTCCTCCCACCAACTGGGTTCTCCATTGGTCAAAGCCAACTATAAACCAGAGAGCATCAGCACCATTAATGTAATCCATACACCTCAGCCTTGGGGCAAAGAATGAGGTGGTTTCTGTGGGCTCCAAATATAAGTATTTCTTCTCCCAGGATCAGCTTTAGTCTTAGAGTCTTAGAGCCCAGTAATAAAGAAGGAACCCAAACCCAGGTCTCTTCATCACAAGTTTAGAGCTTGCTCCACTCCCCTGTATGTAGTGAAATCCCCTGAGGATTCTGAACTTTATAACTACCTAATTCTTAGTCTGAGATATGCAACCCATCTCTTGCTTATAAGGTGTTCTGTAATTCACACTGGTTATATTATTACCCCTAACTCGACTGTAAGCTCTTCTGTAAGGACAAGACTTGTATCCTGTACCTTTCTTGTAAATGTTATAGCTCTGAATATGGTATATTATCCTTAGTGGCTGCTTGATACTTGTCAAGTGAGTGAGCTATTGAAGGGATCTTAGAATCTCCCTACAGATTTTAACTGGAGGCGGGCATGGCAACCCACTCCAATATTCTTGCCTGGAGAATCCCTGTGGACAGAGGAGCCTGGCAGGCTAAAGTCCACGGGGTCACAAAGATCGGACACAACTGAGTGACTAAGCACAGATTTACGGTACAAGAGTAGGGAAGGCACATCTTTTTAATGACAGCCATGCCCAACTCCCATAGAGATTTTCAGGGAAAAAACTACCTAAGAGGAGGCTGGTATAGCTTCAAACCTCCCTCTTCCCTTGCTCCAGTAATTAAAGCCCCAGAGGTAGTCCCATACATGCCCCAAGAACAGAAAGCTAAGACAGAGGCATGGACTCATTCATTAATTTAGTCTTTGAATTAACAAATAGCTACTGAGGCTCTACCAGGTTCCACACACTGAGCTAAGTATTGGGTATACCGTAGCAAATAACACAAGTATTAGACATATGAACTGACCAATTAAAAGAAAACTGAAAAATGCAAAAGTGTAGTAAATATTTTTTAATGAAAGAAAGGATGGATTAAGAGATTAGCAAAGACACGGCCTAGGTGGTCAGTGCCTTGCCCACATTCCCAGCTTAGCCCAGAGGTCACCATATAGTTTTTCCCACGTGGATGGCTTTCTGCATTGCTTCTCTGCTTCAAAGCATTTTCTGGCCTCCAGTCTGCTCTGGCAGTTGGTACCCCAGGGACAATCTTTACCAAATAAGGGCTGAAAGCTGTGGATAAATATGCTGACTTCCTCAGCCTTCGGAGATAATTCTGAGGCACACTGCACACAGGCCTTCTCAGGGTCTGGGAACAGAGCCCCAGGTTCCACAGCAATGACTTACTCATTACCCCATACTTGGTTGGCTTGGTTCCCTTCCCTTTATTGCTTTCTCACTCCCCTACTGGTACTTCCTGAAGCTTCCCCCCAACCCAAATAAATAACTTGAATTTATATTTTTATCTCAGAGTTTCCTTTTGGGGGAGGCAAAAGTAAGACCATAGAAAACTCACTTATATTAAGGTCAACACACATAATAGTGCTGCTAAGTTGCTTCAGTCGTGTCCGACTCTGTGTGACCCCATAGACGGAAGCCCACCAGACTCCCCCGTCCCTGGGATTCTCCAGGCAAGAACACTGGAGTGGGTTGCCATTTCCTTCTCCAATGCATGAAAGTGAAAAGTGAAAGTGACATTGCTCAGTCATGTCCGACTCCTAGTGACCCCATGGACTATAGCCTACCAGGATCCTCCATCCATGGGATTTTCCAGGCAAGAGTACTGGAGTGGGGTGCCATTGCCTTCTCCGACATA
The DNA here is from genome assembly GCF_027580195.1 of Bos mutus. NCBI lineage: Eukaryota > Metazoa > Chordata > Mammalia > Artiodactyla > Bovidae > Bos > Bos mutus. Next base: position 36,894,280 of record NC_091627.1, read on the forward strand.
ATAGTGAGACAACTCCAAAATGAGGAGTCTGTGACATCAGTTATATACTCCAAAAAAGAGACAAGTCACTGAAATTTTGGGAGAGGTGAGTCAAAGGCTGGTGGTCCTTCTTTATGGGGTGGAGAGTGATGAGAAGAGAAGCTTTGTACTGGGAGAGGAGTACGAGAGGAGGTGGATGGAACAGGGAATGATGTCATGACTGCATAACAGGAGCAGCTGGCAGCCACAAGGAAGAGGGAAACAATTGTTTCACTCTCATCACAGAAAGACAAAACTCAGTTCCTTTTTCACCACCTCATGGTGACTTGGATTACACAAAGCCGAGATGAAGGCATTAAAATAGCAAGTGATGCCCCATGTGGATTTCTTTTCTAAACTCAAACGACAGAAGAAAGCACTGTGTGAACCACTGATTGAGTTTAGAATTTATGTTTAATAACCCCTCCTCTCCCAATGTTAGATTTCAGAGAAAATACTACTTATTACTAAGGTCATGATTTCTCTAGTAGCCAAGATAACATCATTAAATCCTTGTCATATAGCACAGAGAAAGAGAAGATGCTTAAAAATATTTGATGGACAAATGAATTGAGTATGGAAGGTGAGTTTGGGGAGAGTATTTCTTCCTTTTTTCTGTGTTTCTTCCTTCTTCCCATGAACATAGCACTACTGGTTCCTCCTGTCCTATCACTCACTGTGCCCTGGGAGGTATACTGAATGGCCCATCCAATAGCTGCATTTGGAAGACAAACCTGGGGAGGGTAGCCTAGCCCTTCTCTCTCCTCCTTCTCTTCAAAGTGAGGCATCCACGGGTGCATGCATTCTCTCAGTTCCAGTACCTCTAGGACAGGGTGGACAGCTTTGCCTAGTAATGGAGTTCAGCCTCCACCTAAAGGACAATCATCATTTCTAATGTCAATTATGTGATTAATAGCAATATTGTGGTCCCCATCAACTCTTTCATCTGATGTCTTAAAATTCAGTTGGCTCAACACCCAACATTATGGAAAGAGAATCACACAACTTTAATGGAACAAAAGCAGTTCAGTTCAGTCATTCAGTCATGTCCGACTCTCTGTGACCCAATGGACTGCAGCACGCCAGGCTTCCCTGTCCATCACCAACTCTAGGAGTTTATTCAAACTCATGTCCATTAAGTCAGTGATGCCATCCAACCACTTCATCCTCTGTTGTCCCCTTCTTCTCCTGCCTTCAATTTTGCCAGCATCGAGGTCTTTTCCAATGAGTCAGTTTTTTGCATCATGTGGCCAAATTATTGGAGCTTCAGCTTCAGTATCAGTCCTCCCAATGAATATTCATGACTGATTCCTTTTAGGATTTACAGGTTTGATCTCCTTGTAGTCCAAGGGACTCTTAAGAGTCTTCTCCAACACCACAGTTCAAAAGCATTAATTCTTTGGCGCTCAGATTTCTATATAATCCAACTCTCACATCCATACATGACTACCAGAAAAACCATAGCTTTGACTAGACAGGGCTTTGTTGGCAAAGTAACGTCTCTGCTTTTTAATATGCTGTCTAGGTTGGTCATAGCTTTTCTTCCAAGCAACAAGCATCTTTTAATTTCATGGCTGCAGTCACCATCTGCAGTAATTTTGGAGCCCAAGAAAATAAAGTCTCTCACTGTTTCCATTGTTTCCCATCAATTTGCCATGAAGTGATGGGACTGGATGCTATAATCTTAGTTTTTTGAATGTTGAGCTTTATGCCAGTTTTTTCATTCTCCTCTTTCACTTTCATCAAGAAGCTCTTCAGTTCCTCTTCACTTTCTGCCATAAAGGGATGTTATCTGCGTATCTGAGGTTACTGATATTTCTCCAAGCAATCTTGATTCCAGCTTGTGCTTTATCCAAACTGGCATTTTGCATGATGTAACCAGTCTGTTGTTTCAGGTCTGGTTCTAACTGTTGCTTCTTGATCTGCATACAAATTTCTCAGGAGGCAGGTAAGGTGGTCTGGTATTCCCATCTCTTTAAGGACTTTTCACAGTTTATTGTGACCTACACAGTCAAAGGCTTTGGTGTAATCAAGAGTCAAATTTCCAACATCCGTTGGATCATAGAAAAAAAGAGAATTCCACAAGAACATCTACTTCTGGAACAGAATAACGGGGTGAAGAAAAGAAGCCTGAGTTTGGTTGGTCTTCCCCTTACCAGCTTTTATAAACTTGAGGTTTTACTTTACTTCTCTGGGACTCAATTTTTTCATTGTTGCAAGAATTGGACAAGATGAATTGTAAAGTTTCTTTCATGATTCTCATAATGTAGGATTTGCAGGGTCTTCTGCCTCTGGGAAGGTTTCCCTGTGCTACCTGCTCTGAGTGGGATATCCCTTCTCTGTGCAGCTCTGGAACCCTGTTCTGTCCTTCATGGCAGCACTTACTACCCTGCAACAGCCTGTATCCTGGGCTAGCGGATGAGCACCAGGGAAGGCTTCATGATTGCCTTGTTCCCTGCAGCACCCCCAGCACTTGATACATCTCATGCTGCTACTGCTTAGTCACTTCAGTCATGTCTGGTTCTTTGCGATCCCGTGGCCTGTAGCCTGCCAGGCTCCTCTGTCCATAAGATTCTCCAGTCGAGAATACTGGAATGGGTTGCCTTGCCTTCTCCAGGGGAATTGAACCTGCATCTCTTACATAGCCTGGGGAGCCCCTTGATACATCTCACGGCAGATGAGATAAATATTCACTGGATCCATAAATGTGATATAATCTAAGGGGGCAGAGTGCCTCTGTGACAGGGTGACCCCTGTCAGCCACCTCCTTCTGGATGAAAGGAAAAGAAAAGCATCACACTGTTGGATATAGCCACATCTCTCATGCCACACACCCCCAAAGAATCCGGGAAGTAGACTGAATACTGGAGAGCAAGCTTGGATTTTGTATCTATTCTGAAAAAAAAAATCTTCTTATATTGTTTTGCAGATAAATCTGCTAATGCTGGGTAAACAATACGTCATCTTTAGGGGAGAGGCAACTCTCGCCTAGATTCATCCATATTTATGGGCCTCTGCATTGGGGCTATTGCTGCATGTGCTCAGATTCTCAGTGAGGTTTCAGCTAGTTGGAAAGCACAATAAACTACTCTCTATTCCCATCTGCACAGGTTAAACTACAATCCTTTCCCTCTGCAAGTCCTACCTGACATCATGAGACCTCTCCTCCCAGGGATTGGAGGAAATGAGCAAATCAACCCTGAGCACACTTCAGGTGGCTCTGTGACCTTGCATTCCTCCTGTGACCTTTTCCATGTTACTCTTTGCATGGGCAACTTCAGCCATTACATTAGCAACACACAATTACACCTTCAAGGTAGATTCAAGTTCAGCCTCTGCCAGGACATAAATACCTTAATGAGGTGACAGCCATGCAAAACTTTTGAGTAGTGTAAATCTAGGCTCTGATAGATTGCAAAGATACGCTGGCAGGTTCATGTCCCAGAACAACGAAAGGAAAAGAGAGGAGAGAAAGGATGGAGGAAGGGAGGGAGGGAAGGAAACAGGAAGAGAAGGAGGAAGACAGCAAAAAGAAGAAGTATACCAGATATATACTACCAGCATATACCAGAAGTTATGCTGGTAGTATGCAGCACAGTGTTTTTCAAAGTGATTTCTACTGTTTTTAATCCACACTTGCACCCTAATCCCTACTGCTTTAATTCCTCTGCTGGTTAAAATTCCTGCTGTCATACTCAGGGTTCCATACTCACGTTGAGCACATACTCCCAGAGGACAGAATACTCTTCAGTGCTAGGTTTTTCTTGCCTCTTTTGATATCCTCCCAACTGCTTGGCCCATGAGGTGCAGTGAACAGACTCCTAACTTCTGTTAGGGGTCCAAGGGAATATAAATCTCTCAACCAGAGGCAGAGTGCATGGCGGCCACTAGCCAGCCTCCAATAGCAGCCAGGAAAGTAGAAACCAGTGCTGGTGCTCTGGCCATAAAGTGATAGAAAGACCCTCTCATTCCTGAACCTGCTCGTCCATACTCAGTGTTTAGCTCAGTTCTATGTTGACTGCATGGGAAAAAAAAAAATTTAAAAAGGCTATTATTCAAAATGTTCCTCAAGTCCTCAATCCCAAATATGTGCCAGATCCTAAGAAAGTAATGAAAGGTAGAACCCAGGGTCAGAGGTCAAATAAAAGGAAATAACAACCGGTCTGTGAAATGCACTCAACCTGCAGCTATCCCTGAGACTGCTTTTCCTTTAATGGTACAGTGGCCACTCCACAGGCATGTATTTGCATGTCTTAAAGGCATAACTGTCTGAAGTGATATGACATTTATTGTCCTGGCTATTTCCCTCACAACAGTCCCATCATCTCCTATGAGTTTTACAGTGGTTGTCCCCATGATAATGAGAATAGAATGAGTAACCATCTTTCCCCAATTTACCCTGGGAATGGGAGGGACCCTGTGTAGTGCTGTTCATAGAAATATCATGTCACTTCAACATACAACTTTAAAGATCATTATTTGAAAAATTAATAATAGCCAGTGTTGGTGAAGATATAGAGAAACTGGAACCCTATACTGCTAGTGGGAAAATAAAATGGTACACAGCTTCTCTGGAAAACAGTTTGGCATGTCCTCAAAGAGTTAAACATCATATGACAAAGCAATTCCATTCCTAGATATATGTGCAACACAAAACTTATATACAAATGTTCATAAGAATATTATCACAGTACCCCAGAAATGAAACAAATCAGATATCCATCATTGATGAATGGATAAACAAAATGTGGAGAATCTGTCAATGAATGATTATTCAGCAATAAAGAGAAATAAAGCATGCTACAACAGGGATGAGCCTTGAAAACTTTATGCTAAGTGAAAGAAGTTGATAACAAAGAGGACCACATATCACATGATCCCATTTACATGAAATGTCCACAACAAGCAAATCTATAGAAAGAGAATAGATGAGCAGTTGCCAGGGCATCAGGGGATGGGGTAACAGGTAGTAACTGCTAGCTGGCACAGGTTTATTGTGGGGGTCACTAAAATGTTCTGGAATTAGACAGTGGTGGTGATAGGTGCACAACTGTGAATGGACTAAAAACACTTTTAAAAGGTAAATTTTACGTCAAGTAAATTATATCTCAAGAATGGGAAAGGTTTGGGCCTTACCCAAAGGTAAAGCCTTTGGGCCATGTACCATTCAGCAACTCATCCTTTTTGTCATAGTCTATTCCTGGCCAACTAGAAATAACTGGCCACATGAGAAAAAAATAGTTATCTAGTATTATGTCCTCAACTTTCCAACCTTGCCCCTGCCCTTTCCTACTTCTGTGAAACCAAGCTATAATGAGTATTTTTCCCAAAGATTTCCCAATCCAATTATTAAAACTCATACCCCTATTAAAAATTTTCTTCCCATTATCATACATAATATGTCCTCCTTTCCAAGGCCAATCTATCCATGGTGTCAGTGGCCATACCCCCTCCAGGCTCTTAAGTCTTGCTATATCTCCAAAACTTCTCAGTTTATATCTCCAACTTCCCTTTCCAGTATATCTCTCTTTCTTGTTATACTGAAAATATGCTCAGATGGCTCAGGTCCTTAAGAGGAAATCTTCCTTGCTACTGGATCCATTTCCATTTACGATCTCATCTTTTCCCTCTCTTCTCAAAGAATGGTCACAGTTATTCTATGAACTTCGACTTACTCTACTCTGTTTCCCACTCCCATCCTTCCTCTACTGAACCAACTCTATGACCACTAAATGACTCACATACCATAGGCAGTCAGGAATTTTTTTTCCCACCTGTATGCTACTGCATGTGATACTGATGATCACCCTCTCCATCTTGAAGTGCTATTCCTTGATTTCTAGGAGATCACACACTCCTAGTTTGTCTCCTATCTTTCCAACCATTCTTTCAGGGCCTCTTTTGACAGCTCTTTTAACTCCAGCACAATGCTTCACTATCAGTATACTCAGGGTTTTTCTCGAATGTGCTTCTTTGTACCCCACTTTTCTCCTTAGATGATCATTTTAACTATATGATGATGATTGCTAAATGTCTCTCTCCAATCCAGACCTCTCTATCAAGCCACAAATTCATATATCCATTTGTCTGATGGGTTTATCTATCCAGTCATCCCTCATGCACCTTAAATTTAGCATGTCCAAAACAAAGCTCCAATACTTTAATATGAAGAACCAACTCATTGGAAAAGACCATGATGCTGGGAAAGATTAAGGGCAGGAGGAGAAGGAGGCAACAGAGAATGAGCTGGTTGGATGGCATCAACTCAATGGACATGAGTTTGAGCAAACTCTGGGAGACAGTGAAGGACAGGGAAGCCTGGCATGCTGCCATTCATGGGGTCGCAAAAGAGTTGGACATGACTGAGTGAACAACAACAAAGGACAATGCTTGTCCTTCCTCTGGGGTCACCTACAGATTGGCGCAAGCTGCTGCATGCACAGTGGCCACCAACACCAGGCTGCTGACTGTCTGAGGGGTGGGTCGTTACCGACAGCACCAGCAGCAAATGAGTCTGTGCCAGGCAAATGTCGCAGAGCAGGCAGAGGCCCTGGTTGGGAAACCTTTTGCCTTACAGAGTGTTGAGTATTTATTTGGATTAATGGCTTTCAGGGTTGCAAGATTTCATATGTAAATCAAGTATTTATTGGTGATAGATGGCAAGAAGAAAGAGTTTAATTTGAGGGTAATCATTCATGTATTTCCTCTCCTCTGTCATTGAATTTTAAACCCATAAACCAGGGGCCCAAGTGGTAATAACCATATTTATAATTCCTTGCACTCATACAGCGCTTTAGCACTTGCAGTCTTCCCATAAGTTATTCATTTTGGCTTTGAGTCATATACCTGTGCAAGTAAGATCTGTTATTCCCATTTTACTGATGAGGAATATGAGACTCCAGGTGTTGAGTGATTTATCTATAGGTCAAGGATCAGAACCCACACTGCCTGATACCAAAGTCACAGCTCTCACCAAAATACCACACTGCCTCCTCACCTCCTTTCCTTGAGAGTCCCCACAAAGCACAGCAATGATACTAGCTGAGGGTTTTTCAGGTTGCCACACCCTTTCATACACATACATATTTTATATACATTTTATATTTACAACAACCTGTGAGATGGATACTACCATAGTTTTTGATAAGGGCTTCCAGATCAAGAATTGTGACTATGACTAGACTAGAGAGGTAAGTCAGAGATAGAAGGTACTGCTTGACCAGACACTATTTTCCTCAAATCCTTTACTGTATCTGGCTTCCCTTGAGAGATCCAGATGAATGCCAGGTCTTGGCTATTTCTGATCATTAATCAAATGCACAGCACACTCATCACAGAAACTTTCTTCCTTGAGCATTCTTTCAAAATGAATCTGTTATATCATCTTAGTTTAAGTCCTCAACCATCATTCTTATAGATAGTTGTCTGTTTGTACAAACCAAACTTCAGACCTTTTAAAATTTTTATCAGTCTTAGAGACGATGAGCCTTCACTTTCCAGGTGTATCTGACCTTTCTGGACTCTTCAGTGTCAGCCAACAGCTCTTTTTCTTGACCCACTTAAGCTTCCTTTTACATTTGTTTAACCTCACAGAGAATTTGATGAGTTCTCTGTTCCTGATAATGGCCAATCATCTCCTACAATCATAAAATGAAATACTTCTTTTCACTGTGGCTGCAAGGCTAGGCTAACTCAATGACCTTGGATACACTACAGCAATAAGATCAGTTGTGTTGCTACATGACTCTATCATTCCTGAGTCACCATGTAACAAGGAAGGCACTTTCTATACTTCATATTATGTGTTTTGTTAACTTTTTATATCACAGAATACTGGGATCATAATCCGACCTTTCCTGTCTTTAGATAAACTAAACTCTTCAAAGTACCTGATATAAAATTTGGCTGAAGAGTATGAACAATTCCTCCTATACCAAGATAACAGACAAGATCCTTCTTCCTTAGGTTCTCTTAGAAAATAAAATTTAATGATATCTTGATCTATTTTAAACTCTAGATTCCCCTGCCTTGTACATTCTCACACTAATTTCTTCTTTATTGGAGTCGTAATCTATTTTAAAAAGATATATATTCAGTGATGTTGTCTTCCACGTTAATGTGGTAGAAAGAATTCTAGGCCTCGACTCACTAGGTCTGAGTTCTAGTCCTAGCTCTACCACATCTGACTCTGGGGGTACCAGAAAGCCTCTATGAGTCTCCTCTTCCTGATACATAAAACGAGGTAACACCCAGTCATCAGGGAGCACTGTGGCCTGAGAGCAGCTCATACGTGTAGGAGGAATACTACTGCTACCCACCACCACCATCACTTCCAGACGACTGCTAAAGACTGAGGGACGAAGACACCATATCTGAGAATTCATTCAGGCCAGATGATTATTTTAAAAGATTATTAAATAATTATTACATCATTATCAAATCACTAATATTATAATTTGATATTATTATTAAAAAGAAAATATCCATGGTCTTTGACCACCTTTCTCTTTAGAGAAATGGACCTGGGACACATGGAAGGATGAAGAAAGAACAATTGATACAGCACTCTCTGCTCCTGACAGCATCATCTATGCAGATGATATTGCAGGAAATATAATGTTATTTTTCCTTTATACCACTGCTTCAGAGAAATACTGTGTGTCTCTGTGAGATGTCTGTGTGTGTTTGTGTGTGTGTGTGCATACACACACATGTGCAGGTTTGAAGACAAGGAATAAAGAAGGGACCTACAGTCACAATGATGGATCTCCAGTGGGCGTCAGACCTTGGAGTGCCAAACTCCACCCTAGAATATCCCATTCAAGTATCTCTTTTCCATCCTATTTACGCTGTTACAGATCAAGTCCCTGATTTGAGGTATAGTGAAACAAGTAGATTCTGGGATGAGATCAATTTCTGGGATACAGTGTATGAGTTTTATGTTTTCAAAAGGTGGAAGTTTTATGTTGGATAACGGAAAAAGTCTTTCAGAAAGGAGTTGAAGAAGAATACTGAAGCACAGGAGGCAAGGCTAGGTATCAGGGGGGTTCCAGTGAAAATTAATTACCTGGTTGACTTTTTCCCCCTTGAACTATGGAAAAAGTCAAAGTAAGCATTGGTTCATCACCATTTTACCTCTAACTCTGTCAGTTCAGTTCAGTTCAGTCACTCAGTCATGTCCGACTCTTTGCGACCCCATAAATCGCAGCATGCCAGGCCTCCCTGTCCATCACCAACTCCCGGAGTTTACCTGAACTCATGTCCAGTCAGTGATGCCATCCAGCCATCTCATCCTCTGCCATCCACTTCTCCTCCTGCCCCCAATCTCTCCCAGCATCAGGGTCTTTTCCAATGAGTCAACTCTTCGCATGAGGTGGCCAAAGTATTGGAGTTCCAGCTTCAGCATCAGTGCTTCCAATGAACACTCAGGACTGATCTCCTTCAGAATGGACTGGTTGGATCTCCTTGCAGTCCAAGGGACTCTCAAGAGTCTTCTCCAACACCACAGTTCAAAAGCATCAATTCTTCAGCGCTCGGCTTTCTTCACAGTCCAACTCTCACATCCATACATGACCACTGGAAAAATCATAGCCTAATTACCTTAATTTATTGCCAGCAGCCATTCAGCTTTGTATGGAGGTGGGATGGAAGATGGAAGATGCAGGCAAGTGTGTAGCCTTCCCCCAATCTCCCTTCTGCTGAGGTCTGCAGGACTGTCCCAGCATCACACTGTGTGTGATAGCAGTCCTTGAGTTATAGGTGATGACAGCAGTGAGGTAAAGGGACTAGTGAAGGAACTCTGAGGGATGAAGGCCCTTGCCTCACAGAGAAGTGAATACCAATGTAAATTCAGTGGCAGCTATGACCCTTAGGGATAGAGCTTGACAGGTGACAGGCATGTGACAACAGTCTGAACTACTAAGACCACCCCGGTAAGACAGATTATCAGAGCTGTAAGACTGTCCTCTCTGTGGTTCTTACTCCTCCCCAGGTCTCCTGTGGCACTATCTAATTGTCAGAGAGCAGCCACCTCTCCCAGTTCCCATCCACAGTCCCTGTGTCCAAAGGTTCCGAAGGATGCTCTCCTGGTCCCCGGCAGGAAGGAGGAAACTCAACCTGTGATGGCATAGGTCAAAAATTTTCCCATACCAGTCACTGGGCATTGCCAGAGAACTTCCCGACACTTAGCTATTGCTATCTTAGATAACCTTGCTGTTTCCCACTGCTTGGAACAAGAGCATGAATGTAGTAAAGTAGCTCCTATTCCTTGGCTCCCCAGTGCCACAAGGCCCTCTTGAGAACAATAAACTGTATACTGATCTGAGACAATCACTTTATTTCCCCTTGATTAACTTCTTTAAAAATCAAGCCACTATTCCCCAGGGTAGAAAGCCCCTCCTCAGTCATAAGCTGCCTCCAGTGCCTCACTGTGGTAACATTTTCATCTTTGCAAACCTGAATAAGGTACCCACATTGCCTCAGCAGCCAAACATGGGGAATTCCCCATCTTGCAGAGGCACCACCTCTGGGATTTAGCTGAGATCACAGAGCTGGTTCTCACCTCATAGGGGAGGTACATCCTTATCTTTCAAAGTAGGGCCCAATGGATTACTTCTGGAGCTCATAAATCAAGTAATGGGAATACATACATTATTAAGAGATATGGAAATAACCTCCAGGAACTCTAAAACCAGAGACAGTCAGGCATGGTTATCTTCAGGGAGTAATATTTGGGAGGATAAAAGGTGGAAAGCCAGGCACTTTTTTCATTGTAAGCACTTATATATTATTCAAAAATTTAATGTATTAATTGAATTTTTAGACTGATTCATACAAAAAGATAAGTAAATAAAGGGAGATTAAAACACGTTAAAACACAGACTTCCCTGATGGCACAGTAGATAACAATCTGCCTGTCAATGTAGGGGACATGGGTTCGATCCTTGGTCTGCAAAGATCCCACATGCTGTGGAGCAACTAAGCCTGTGTGCCACAACTATTGAGTCTGTGTTCTAGAGCCTAGGAGTCGCAACTGCTGAGGTCACATGCCACAGTTACTTAAGCCCATGCACCTAGAGCCTGTGCTTGGCAACAAGTGAAGCCACCACAGTGAGAAGCCTGCTCACCCCAACAAGAGAGTAGCCCCTGCTTGCCTCAACAAGAGAAAGCCCATGCGAAGCAATGAAGAGCCAGCCTAGCCAAAAATTAATAATTTTAAAAAATCAAACCACAATGTAAAAAATGAGTATTTATGAATTATAGAGTCAGAGAATCCTTAGAGCTAGAGAAGAAAAAAAATCTTAAAATTCCCTCTTCTATCCCAGATGGCACAATTGGTAAAGAATCTGCCTGCCAATGCAGGAGACACAAGAGACATGGGTTCAGTCACTGGGTCAGGAAGATCCCCTGGAGTAGGAAATGGCAACCCCACTCCATTAATCTCATCTAGAAAATCCCATGGACAGAGGAGCCTTGCAGGCTACAGTCCATGGGGTGGCAAACAGTCGGACACGACTAAGCATGACACTATGCATCTCACCCTCAATCCTCTACTTATTTACAAAAGATGAGAAAAACAGGCTCAGAGGAAGAAAAATTACTTTCCTAAGGTCTCACTAGGAATTGACTCCTACAATAATCTTATTTCAACAACACAGTCTTAGAGCAGTAGTTGAAGCAGGGAAGCAGAGCCAGGAAAAATAAGGTCCAAAATCCAATCTGTCATTCCTGAGGGTCATGTGGGTTATATTAGCAGAACTAATTAAAGCTCTTACAATTCCACCCTCTATGGTTATAGGGTTTAAGTGAGTGGCAGGATGATGCCTCGGGACATTCAGGCTATAGAAGCTGCTGGACCCACTGGCTGATAAGGAGAGAAGTGCAAGAGGAAGCTTTCTATCTGATTTAAAGACCTGAGTTTGGCGATATTCTGGAACTGTGATCTTGGGGAAGCCACTTAGTATCTCTGTGCCTCATTCTCCTGGTCTATAAAATGTAGATAAAGAATACCCACTTCACAGAAATGTTGCAAGTAATAAATAAGCTAGTGCATGTTAGTAAGTACATAGCATACACTCAGTTCAGTTCAGTCACTCAGTTGTATCCTACTCTTTGCAACCCCATGGACTACAGTATGCCAGGCTTCCCTGCCCATTACCAACTCCCAGAGCCTACTCGAACTTATGTCCAAAGAGTTTGGTGATGCCATCCAACCATCTCATCCTCTGTTGTCCCCTTCTCCTCCTGCCTTCAATCTTTCTCAGCATCAGGGTCTTTTCAAATGAGTCAGTTCTGCGCATCAGGTGGCCAAAGTATTGGAGCTTCAGCTTCAGCATAAGTCCTTCCAATGAATATTCAGGACTGATTTCCTTGAGGAAAATCAGTTTGATCTCCATGCAGCCCAAGGGACTCTCAAGAGTCTTCTCCAACATCACATTCCAAAAGCATCAATTCTTCGGCATTCAGCTCTCTTTATAGTCCAACTCTCACATTCATATATGACTACTGGAAAAACCATAGCTTTGATTAGACAGACCTTTGTCGGCAAAGTAAGTGTCACGTAAGTGTCATGTAAGTGTTAACTTCCCTATCATTCTACCTTAAAGCCCTAAAAGTTTATTTTAATAAATACATCAAACAGAAAAAATTTGGTATATCTGAAGTTGAGAGGCATACTGAGGGGAATAAGTAGAAAGGAAGGCATGTTATAAGCTAATATTCCACAGGGTATACTACCCTGGGAAGACTACCTGGGAAGACAATGCAAGACTAACATGGGAAACTGGTGGGTCACCACAACAGGAAGCACAGGAGGTTGTCTTACCTGCCATGCCAAGAAATACCTGATGACACCAGCTGAGAGGGCATCTAGATGCTTGGAAAGAAATCAGCATGTCCCAGAGTCACAGGGAAGAATGCTCTCTAAAATTAATGAGAACCAAGAACTACTAAATATCAGATGAAGGTGAACACAAAAGGTAACTCTCCAATAATGCAAAGAAGTTCCATGTGGGGGAAATATTAATAGAAAAAATTTAAAGGACTTTTCAAAGATGTAGTTAAAATCTTCATAAAAATTAAATATATATTTTTTCAATAAAATAGGAATAAAAGGTTTTCAAATGAGTAATTTCTTCAAAGAACCAATAAGAGATTTTGAAATTAAAAATACATTTAAGTGTTTAGTAGTAAAGTAGACATAACTGAAGAGAAAATTAGAGAACTTGAAGATAAATCTGTAACAATATACAGAATTCAGTGAAAGACAAAGAGCAGAAAATATAAAAGAGTATGGTAGATGAAAAAGTATGATGAGAAATAGGACAGTATCTCCCCATGAGAGGAGATAATTAATTAATTACAAATTATAATTAATTATAATTTATAATTAATTACAAATTAATAAGTTAATTCTTATTAATTATGAGAGGAAAAGAATGACTTCTATGTTGGATAATTCTGGCAGGCAGCATCCTAATTATATGGTTGAAGTTAACATTACCAGTAATATGACAAACCAATAACATGTCCCCAGATATGATGCACTAAAAAGGGTACATCATCTCTGTGGTATTCTTGACAAAGATGATTAATATCAATCTACTCAAAAGAAAACATCAGACAAGCCTAAAATGAAATATATTTTACAAAATAATTGGCATGGATGTTTTAAAAGTGCCAAGGTCATGAAAGGCAAAGAAAATCCAAGAAACCATCAGACCGAAGGAGTCAGAGACATGTGCTAATTCAGTGTGAAATCCTGGATTAGATCCTGGACCAGAAAAAAGAACATTAGTGGGAAAACTGATGAAATTCAAATGAGGTCTGTAGATTAGTTATTAGTCTTGGATCAGTGTCAATTTTCTGGTTTTGAGAACTGTGCTATGGTTTCAGTAAGATGTCCACATTTACACAAAGCTTGATGAAGAGTACATTAATATTCTATATTCTATGTACTATTTTTTGCAACTTTTCTACACACCCCAAATTATATCAACATTAAAAGTTTTTCTTTAATCACTTAGAACAGTGCCTAATATAGAGTAAGCACTCACTATATGGTTGTTGCTATTATGGGTTTTTCTTGGAAGTCACATTTGAGAGCATTTCCAACTCCATGGTTCCTAACTTGTTTTCTGAAAATCCACTTCAAATACTGTCTTTAAATAGAATATCTCTTCTACTATTATGTACTAATACTTTTCAAAAGTATAGAAAGTGCATTTGTGGACTAATAAAAAGCACACTGATTTTAAAAATAGCAGCTAATACAAGTCAACAGCTGTTTATTATTCTGAAAACTTGTAGCAAATGAGAAATAGATGGTAAAGTTCTTAATTAGGTGAAGACACTTATCAATATCATGTAAGAAAAGAATGTTTATTGTCATTGCTATTATTCAACACAGTGCCAAAGAAGAAAAACTGTCAAAGAAAGAAATTAAAGTTATTTAAAAATTGTAAATAAAATAAAACTGCTATTATTCACAGATTAGATTATATACCTAGAAAACTGAAGAAAACCAACTGGAAAATAATTGGAATTCATAAGAGAGTTTAGCAAAGTACTTAGATCACTACACAAAAGTCAATGATTTTTCTATAAACTAGGATTTATCAATTTAAAATATTTTAGAAGAAAAATCTTACTCATGACAGAAAAAGCTACCTAAAAATAAACCTAACAAAAATAATGCAAAGCATTTTTTAAAAAAAAAACAAAAAAACATAAAACCTTACTGGAAAGTTTTTTAAATGAATAGAGACCAATCATGTTTATGTAGAGATTTAATATTGTATTTCACCTCTCCCCAAAACAATCTATATATTCAATTCAATCCCAATCAGAATCTCAAAATAACTGTATCATTCAGGGTCCCAGTAAGAGACTAAGAGCACAGGTGGATTAGGATGATTCTGGGGAGAGGAGGGGGATGTTGATAAAGGGACTATTTACACACCAGCTATTCACACAATACAGATCAGGAAATCACAAAGAAGAATGCCATCCCTATGCCAGAACATGCAACAATGGGGCCATTATCCCACAGGAAGATAATCCATAATCCAAAATCTTGAGAAGGGTGGCCAGGGAGGTAAGAAGGCTATCAGGAGACTCTGGCACCACACACCAAGATTAAGAGGTTTTACAGAAGGCTTAATATTTCTGTTCTTGTGATAGCTGAAACAAGAGGTTCTGAATAGATGTTAGTTTTCTTTCTTCCCCGAGACTTAGATATTCATATGTTAATAATACCTATATGCTAAACCTTTACATCAAAAGAACCGTTCTCTATTTGTGAGATTTAAATATTAGCCTACATACCAGGTGCTGAGGGGAAGGGGGAATAGTGATAATGAAAGCACATCACATATCAAGACATATATTCTTTGTCCATAAGTAAAAATTTCTGCTGCCAAGAGACTCCTTAGAAATCATCTAGTGCCCTACCTTATACAGTTAAGACCAAGCTGGTGACATCAATAATGAGTATCACATGATAAAGTCACTTAGAAATACTAATAATGTACCAATCACCAGTCACTCTGGAGGTGGGATCTGGCAGCAGGGCTTTAACAAGCCATCCAGGTGAGTCTGCCACATGCTCCAGTCTGAAAACCACTGTATCACAAGAGCCTGCTGGACTGTTTACTCTATTCCCAGCTAATTGGCAATGTAGTGGGCACTCTGAAATAAACACATCAAAACTGGTGCTGATCATCAGGCACAGCCTGCCATGTCAGCCAAAAGTGACAGAACAAAGGGAGTCATCTAGGACTTATCCCAGGGCCTCTGGGGGGCCCTACAGGTAGCACAGCAGTCAAGGACCCTGACTCGGTTGGACCAAAGCCCCTGGGTTATAATCCCTTCTCCAGGATTCTCCATCTCAGTAATGCTGATATGCCAGGGGTTATGGTCAAATGAAAATGCATTTAATTGTAAATCACCTTCCCCACCTGAGCCAAGAGAAGCCCTGGAAGAATTCATTAAAGTCTGATGGCACCTGAACCTGTCATTGTTGCACATCTCACTCTAGTCAGGCCGCAGAATACAGATTATTCACCCTGAATATGGTCACTCCATAATGAGCCCCTCCAGGGTTAGCTCCTAGCAGAAAGTAGGAAATAGTGAGGCAGAAACTTACAGCAAAGTGTTTCTAAGAATAGCAAAGATGCTGGCCTGGAGGCCTTGTCCCATCTCTTCCACTAGCTCACTGCATGTCCATGAGCAAACTGCTTCCATTCTGGCCACCATCTCCTCAACTGGGAAATAAATTTTGCCTGCAGTGCTGCTCAAACTTTACCATGCACGAAAGGAAGGAATCAACCATCTGGTGTTGCCATGACTGAGGGAGGTCCTGGGACATCAGAGTTTTAGTGCTAAAACCAGGAAAGTTCTAGGCAAACCAGGATGACCTGGTCACCTCTGCACCTGGAGAGATTGTTAAAACAGTGCTAGGCCTCATCCTTAGCTTTGTGTTTCTAATTAGCCTTCTGAATGCACTGTTACAGACTAGATGGTATGGAGGCTTTTAAATGCCTTTCTATAGACCAGCTACATTAAAGAGACATGAGGAGCTTATTAAAAAATATAGATTCTAGGGTTCCAACACCAGAGATCCTTATTCAGTGGGGCTGGCTGCTTATCTTTAAAAAGCTTCCTGAGTGATGCCCAGCAGACTGAACTAGATCATCTCACAGGCCCCTTGCAATACAAACATTCCATTGTATTTTCACTGTCTATATCCATCCGCATTTAGTAAAAGCTCCCCCATGAATTGAGGGAGCTCACCAAGTCACTTTCTCTGTGCTTGGATCAGTCATGCCAGGCATCAGGCATTTCTATTTCTGCCATGAGCAAATACATCTGTTAGGAACGACACAGGCGTCCCTGGGAGATAGGAGCATAAATTTGGTGTGGGCGAACACAGGCGCTTACTCATGGATGCTGCTCTCACTTGCCCTGGGGAGATCCCAGTGTGCGTCAAGGAGCTCCAGAGAGCTGCCCGGATATGAGCCCATCACCAGGGCCTCACTGGGGATGAGTGTGCCCTGGTCTGTGTGTGTCATGCCAGGTGAAGTCAGACGCAAGCAGAGAGGGAGCAATCAGTGCTTCCTGTACTCAGGGCCTGGCAGTCTGCGGGCAGTCATGACCCAGGATACTCAAACAACCTGCAGTGGGACATAAGTGAAGAGTCCAGTCAGAAAGCTCTACAGCAGTAACAGCCCAGAACCCAAGGCTGCAGCTGAGGCTACGGGCTCTGAACAGGGCAGATGCTGCCACCTCCTGGCCCCGGCTCAGTCTGAGCCAGCCATAGCAGTCTTTTCTTGGACCTGGAATCGCAAATCACGAATTCTGAAGAGTTTGATCTAAAGGAGACCCCAGAGATTATCCAATTCTTTCTCCCACTGTGCAAAAGGGGAAACTAAGCCCCTTAGATGCTGCCAGGCTCCCACACATACACCTAATATGTGGCAAAGCCACAGTCAAGCCCAACCTAATGCTTTCCCTTTCTCTAAGCACCTTGCTAGTTTCCTGCTTCTTTAAGCCAAACCACTATATCCAGTAACCCTGACTGCCGAGGGAGGTGAGGTTTGTAGAATGATCTTTGTAAGAAAAGCAGCTGGCTGCTGTTCAGTGCTGTAACCATCTGCCTCCTCCATGCTTAACCTTCTACTAGAGGGAAACAAACACTGGCCAACAAAGAGTGCTTGCTGCTTTCCAGAGAAGAGCAGAGAATGCTCCACAAACGCACATTTTACTCTCCAAAGCAACAAGCATCCTATAGAAGAAGGTCCCATCTTCCTGATACCAGACCTTGTTGACTTTACAGTTTCTTTGTTCTTCTCCTTTAAAATTTGTTTGGAGTATGGACAAGATGGAAGAGTAGGAAGACACTGAGCTCATCTCCTCCCAAAGTCACACCAAAATTACAACTATTTACAGAGCAACTATTATGAGAATGGACCTGGAGACAAGCAAAAAAATCTCCACAACTAATGATATAAAGAAGGAACCACAATGACATGGGTTGGAGGGGCAGAGACAGTATAGTCAAGACCCACAGTCCCAGGTAAGCAACCCACAAAAAGGGAAACAATCACAATTGCAGAGGTTCTCCCTAGCCTGGCAGTCCTGCGCTGGAAGATAACCCCTCAAAACATGTGGCTTTCAAGGGCACAGGGCTTAAATATAGGACAGTCAAAGGGCTGTAGGAAACACAGACTCTACTCTTAAAGGGTGCACACAAAACCTCACATACTCCAAGACCCAGCACAGAGGCAGCTGACTTGAAAGAAGCCTCAATCAAATGCACTTGTTGATCTTGCAGAGGCTCCCAGAGAGGCAGGAAGCAACTAGGCCTTCTTCAGGAGACATAAACCAGGTGCCAGTCACTGGGGGGAGACCATTCTAACACACGTGTACTACTGCTCACACACACTGTTTTGGAGTCCTACCTGTAGCCTAAAAGTACCAAGGATTACCTGCCTACCTGTAAGTAAGCTTCAGTCCCAAGATGCCCCAGGTTGATTAGCCAGCCACTTGGGGACCCAGCCCCTACCAGCAGGAATACACCAGCCCAAGGACCCCACAATGGGCCTTATAGCTGGATACCTTAGGACAGGGCCCTCCCAGCAGCATGCCTAGGGCCTGATCCGCCCACCAATGGGCCTTCGCCAGCCCCAGCCCCCCCCCCAAAGCTCCATATGCAGCCCCACGAGAACCTGGCCCTGCTTAGCAGCAGCCCAGCAACCTTCACGTGAGGCAGGCCTGGCAGCTAACTGGGCCAGGAGCTGGTCCCGCCTATCAGTGCACCCAGGAGTCCCCACCAAGACAGAAGGGCCCATGCAGGCCACACACAGGGTGCCCCAGAGCATATGGCCCTCCCCAGACTAATACACTGCTGGGCCCCAAAGGACACCTCCTACATAAGGCCATTTCTCCACAACAGGGAGACATAACTGATCTACCTACCACAGAGAAATAAAAACAGCACACTGGGCAAAATGAAGAAACAGAGGAGTATATTTCAAACAAAGGAACAAGATAAAGTCCCAAAAGAATTAAACAAAGGGGAGATAATCTACCTAATAAAGAGTTCGTGGTAATAATCATAAAGATATTCAACAAACTCAAAAGAACGGATGAATACAGTGAGAAGTTTAACAAAGAGTTAGAAAATATATAAAGGAACCAAATGAAACTGAAGAATATAATAACTGAAACAAATAAATATACTTTTTTTATTTATAAGGAATCAAGAGTAGATTTGAGGATACAGAAGAATGAATCATCAAACTGTAAGAAGGTATAGTAGAAATCCTAACCTGAAAAGAAAAAGGAAAAACTTTTTAAATGAGGATGAGACTTTTGGGACAATACCAAGCATACTAACATTCACACTATAGGTATTCCAGAAAGAGAAAAGGGAAGAGAACTTATTAGAAGACATAATAGGTGAAAACGTTCCTAAACCGGAAAGGACTAGACTTGCAGATCTAGCAAGCACGGAGAGTCTCCCAAATAAGAAAAACCCAGAGATCCATGCAAAGAAACACTGTGATTACAGTGGCAAAACTTAAAGAGAAAATCTTAAAAGCAGAAGTCAAATGCAACTAGTTAGTTATGTATAAGGCAACTCTTATAAGACCGTCGGTCAACATTTTACCAGAAACTTTGCAGGCCAGAAGGGAATAGCACAATATATTTAAAGAGATGAAAGGGAAAGACCCTATAAGCAAGAATACTCTGTTGAACCAGACTATCATTCACATTTGAAGGAGAAATAAAGAGTTTTAAGACAAGCAAAAGCTAAAACAGTTCAGTAGCACTAAACTGGCTTTAAAAGAAATATTAAAGGGATTTCTCTAACTGGAAAAGTAAAGACCAAAAATACAAATACAAAATTTATGAAAGGAAAAATCCCACTGGTTAATGCAAATATACAGTAAAACTTCCCTTGTAGCTCAGTCTGTAAAGAATCTGCCTGCAGTGCAGGAGACCCGGATTTGATCCCTGGGTTGGGAAGATCCCCTGGAGAAGAAAATGGCAACCCACTCCAGTATCCTTGTCTGGAAAATCTCATGGACAGAGGAGCCTGGTGGACTGCAGTCCATGGGGTCGCAAAGAGTCGGGCACGACTGAGCGACTAACACTAACACTAACAGTAGATCAACCACTTATAAAGCTAACAGAGAGGTTAAAGACAAAAGTAATAAAATCATCTATAATATAGTTACAGGATATAGTTAAGTAGTTAAGGGATACACAAAACAAAAATATGTAAAATATAACGTAAAAAACATTAAACATCACTCAGGGGGAGTAAAAATGCAAGGTTGTTAGAATGCGTTCATATTTAAGAGATCAATTTAAAATAACCATATAGATAGACAGACAAAATAGACTTTACAACAAAGACTATATAAAGAAACAAAGAGGACATTACAATAATGATGACTAGATCAATCCTACAAGAAGATATAACAATACAGTAAGTCCCTTTATACAAATCTTCAAGTTGCAAACTTTCAAAGATGCAAACGTGCATTCACATGTCCAATCACGTGAGTTCACATGTCTGGCATACATTATCATGTGCATGCATCTTCTAGAAGTGGTTGTGCTTTTGTGTACTTTACTGTACAGTACTATATAGTATAGTATCTTTAGTTCAAGTCCAGGACGTCTGCAAGCAAGTGCAAAAGCAGTGGTGATGCAGCTGGTTCTGCTACCAAGCACCAAACAATAATGATGGAAACAAAAGTGAAAATAATGGAGAGAGTGGAGCAAAGCAAAAAGATGGTAGATATCGCTCATTCTTATAACATGAACTGTTACAACCATGGGCACTAATTCTAAAGAATGAGGACAATATCATGTAAAGTGTGAAGTCTGCTGTGCTGATCATGTCAACAATAATATCAAAGAAGCATGGAAAAGTGATAGACAAAAATGGAGAAATTTATCAATTTGTGGATATAGGATCAGCATTAGTGTCAAGTTCTGCTCAGCTTAATGTCGATTCAGTCAGTTCAGTTCAGTCGCCCAGTCGTGTCCGACTCTTTGCGACCCCATGAATCGCAGCACACCAGGCCTCCCTGTCCATCACCAACTCCCAGAGTCCACCCAAACCCATTTCCATTGAGTCGGTGACGCCATCCAACCATCTCATCCTCTGTCATCCCCTTCTCCTCCTGTCTTCCATCTTTCTCAGCATCAAAGTCTTTTCCAATGAGTCAGCTCTTTGCATCAGGTGGCCAAAGTATTGGAGTTTCAGCTTCAACATCAGTCCTTCCAATGAACACCCAGGACTGATCTCCTTTAGAATGGACTGGGTGGATCTCCTTGCAGTCCAAGGGACTCTCAAGAGTCTTCTCCAACACCACACTTCAAAAGCATCAATTCTTTGGTGCTCAGCTTTCTTTATAGTCCAACTCTCACATACACACGTGACTACTGGAAAAACCATAGCCTTGACTAGATGGACCTTTGTTGGCAAAGTAATGTCTCTGCTTTTCAATATACTATCTAGGTTGGTCATAACTTTCCTTCCAAGGAATAAGTGTCTTTTAATTTCATGGCTGCAATCACCATCTGCAGTGATTTTGGAGCCCCCAAAAATAAAGTCTGACACTGTTTCCACTGTTCCCCCATCTAATGGCCATGAAGTGATGGGACCAGATGCCATGATCTTCGTTTTCTGAATGTTGAGCTTTAAGCCAACTTTTTCACTCTCCTCTTTCACTTTCATCAAGAGGCTCTTTAGTTCTTCACTTTCTGCCATAAGGGTGGTGTCATCTGCATATCTGAGGTGATTGATATTTCTCCCAGAAATCTTGATTCCAGCTTGTGTTTCTTCCAGCCCAGCGTTTCTCATAATGTATTCTGCATATAAGTTAAATAAACAGGGTGACAATATACAGCCTTGACATACTCCTTTGTCCTATGTGGAACCAGTCTGTTGTTCCATGTCCAGTTCTAACTGTTGCTTCCTGACCTGCATACAGATTTCTCAAGAGGCAGGTCAGGTGGTTTGGGATTCCCATCTCTTTGAGAATTTTCCAGTTTATTTTGATCCACACAGTCAAAGGCTTTGGCATAGTCAATAAAGCAGAAATAGATGTTTTTCTGGAACTCTCTTGCTTTTTCCATGATCCAGCAGATGTTGGCAATTTGATCTCTGGTTCCTCTGCATTTTCTAAAACCAGCTTGAACATCTGGAAGTTCACGGTTCACATATTGCTGAAGCCTGGCTTGGAGCATTTTAAGTATCACTTTACTAGCATATGAGATGAGTGCAATTGTGTGGTAGTTTGAGCATTTTTTGGCATTGCCTTTCCTTGGGATTGGAATGAAAACTGACCTTTTCCAGTCCTGTGGCCACTGCTGAGTTTTCCAAATTTGCGGGCATATTGAGTGCAACACTTTCACAGCATCATCTTTTAGGACTTGAAGTAGCTCAACTGGAATTCCATCCCCTCCACTAGCTTTGTTCAGAATGATGCTTTCTAAGGCCCACTTGACTTCACATTCCAGGATGTCTGGCTCTAGGTGAGTGATCATACCATCGTGATTATCTGGGTCATGAAGATCTTTTTTGTATAGATCTTCTGTGTATTCTTGCCACCTCTTCTTAATATCTTCTGCTTCTGTTAGGTCCCTACCATTTCTGTCCTTTATTGAGCCCATCTTTCCATAAAATGTTCCCTTGGTATCTCTAATTTTCTTTAAGAGATCTCTAGTCTTTCCCATTCTATTGTTTTCCTCTATTTCTTTGCATTGAATGTTGATTCAAGAGGAAAGCTAAAAACCTTTATGATGACTTGAAAAAAAAATACAGGGAAGAATCAGAGGGCACTTCTTTTAATGGCAGCCATGGCTAGTTTCCGGAGAAGGCAATGTCACCCTACTCCAGTACTCTTGCCTGGAGAATCCCATAGACGGAGGAGCCTGGTAGGCTGCAGTCCATGGGGTCACTGAGGGTCAGACACGACTGAGCGACTTCACTTTCACTTTTCACTTTCATGCACTGGAGAAGGAAATGGCACCCCACTCCAGTACTCTTGCCTGGAGAATCCCAGGGATGGGGGAACCTGACGGGCTGCCGTCTATGGGGTCGCACAGAATCGGACACGACTGAAGCAACTTAGCAGCAGCAGCAGCAGCATGGCTAGTTTCATCAGTTCAAAGCTAGAGCCAACCTTCACAATGTAAAAGCAAGTGGTGAGGCTGTGAGTGCAGATACAGTAGTGACCTAGGAATTTCCTAAAATGCTTCAAGAAATTATTGATGAAGGTGCAAGTTTACCCAAACAGGATTTTAATGTGGATGAGATAGGACTGTACCAAAAGAGGATACCAGACTGAAGTTATATCCCTAAGGAGGAAAAATTGATGCCAGACCATAAAACAGCAAAGTATAGGCTAACTCAGCTGTTTGGTGGAAATATTTCTTGTGAAATGAAGCTAAGTCTCTTTTTAGTTTATCATTCAGAGAACCTAAGAGCCCTTATGGAGAAGGCAATGGCACCCTACTCCAGTACTCTTGCCTGGCAAATCCCATGGACGGAGACGCCTGGTAGGCTGCAGTCCATGGGGTCGCTAAGAGTCGGACACGACTGAGTGACTTCCCTTTCACTTTTCACTTTCATGCATTGGAGAAGGAAATGGCAACCCACTCCAGTGTTCTTGCCTAGAGAATCCCAGGGATGGCGGAGCCTGGTGGGCTGCCGTCTACGGGGTTGCAGAGAGTCGGACACGACTGAAGTGACGCAGCAGCAAGAGCCCTTAAAAACAGCCAAGGGCTCCCTTCATGTTGTGTGGAAGAGTAACCCCAAAGCCTGGGTAACACAGGTCATTTTCTAAGACTGGTTTTTCCACCACTTTATCCTGGAGGTAAAGAGATACTGCTTGGAGAAGGACATCCCATTCAACATTCTTTTCTGGGCCACCCCTATTCATAGACAGCTTTCATCTCATTGTAAAAATAGTGCATCTGCTACCACATAACAGTATCACTCATCCAACCTAGGGACCAGGGAGTTATAGCAACTTTCAAGAAATATTACGTATGTCACACTTTTCATCAGGCAGTAAGGGCAGTGATGAATCAGGAACAAACAATCTTGTGACAATTCTGGAAGGACTATAACATCCACAAGGCCATAAAAAAGAACACTGACTTTGCTTGGTGTGAGGTTACAGTCATCACCATGAATGGGGCTTGGAAGGATCTTTGCTGCAGTTTGTTCATGATTTTTGTGGCTCTGTGAAGGTCAATGAGAAGTCTAAAGAGGTTTTCAGCAACTTAGTGACCTTCAGCAAGAAGCTGGAGCTAGATCTGCAAGAGAACAACTTAACTGAACTCCCTGCTGTAAAACACAGAAAGCTTACTAATACAGACCTGATGGAATTGGAGGCCCAGAGAAAGGACGAAAAGAAACAAGAGGAAGAAGAAGGAACTGAAGAACCAAAGAGATTCACAACACAGGAAATGACAAGAGGATGTTCTTTATTTTAGGAGACACTGGTAGTTTTTGAGGCACAAGACCTGAAGGTAAAATGGTACATGAAGGTTAAAGTAGCCATTCAGAATGCAATCCAGTATGACCCTGTCATTTATGATGAGAAAAAAAGAGCCACTATCCAGACACCACTGAATTGATTTTTTAAGAGAGTACATAGAATCAAACCCATCAAGGAACCAGAAACTGTGCCATCAATGTCACGTGTAGGTGAGATTGTGGCTTGCCTCCGTCTCCTGATTGCTGATGATCCTTCAGCTCTACCATCTCCCACCTCCTCTCCATCCTACAGTCAGTAAACTCTTCTTGACTGTTCACTTGATGTCAGCCCCTGTAGGCCAGCTGTGGTACAGTACTGCACTTTGCAGGTACCAAACTGTAAAATTAAAGATGTTTTCTTTATTTTTTGTGTTTGTTTTTTATGTATTACATGTGTGAAAAGTACTATAAACCTATTATTGTATAGTACTACATAGCCAATTGTGTTAGTTGGGTACTTAAGCCAAATCTGTTTGGCTTATGAACAAATTGAACTAACAAATGCGCTCTTGGACTAGAACTTGCTCATGTGTAGGAGACCTACTGTAGTAAATATATATGCACACTCAACAAAGGAGCACCTAAATACATAAGCAAACAAAAACATAAAGGGAGAAATTAACATAACTACGTAACAGTAAGGGGCTTAAATACCCCTTTACATCAAACCGACACATAATTAATAAGGAAACATAGACCTTAAAAAGAAGCACATTATACCAGATGGAGTTAAGATAGATAGTTATATAGAGAACATTCTATTCAAAAACAGCAGAATATTCATTCTTTTCATGTACAGAAAAAAGATCTATTTGTGTCCAAAATAGATCACAAGTATGCCACAAAATAAGTAGCAATAAATTTAAGAAGACTGAAATCATACCAAGCACATCTCACCAAGTATCTTTTCTGACCACAATGAGACTAGAAATCAACTACAAAAAAAAAAAACTGCAAAAATCCACAAATATATGGAGACTAAAAAATATGTCACTGAAAAAACTAATAGGTCACTGAAAAAAATCACAGAAATGTTTTAAAAATCTAGAGACAAATGGAAATGGAAACATAACAAACCCAAACTCTCTGGGACACAAGAAAAGCAGTGCTAAAATGAAAGCTTAGAGATATACAGCCTATCTCAAGAAACAAGAAAAATCTCAAATAAACCATCTAATCTTACACCTAAAAAACTAGAAAAAAAGAATAAAACCAAAAGTTAGTAGAAGGAAGGAAGTAATGAAGATCATAGCAGAAGTACAGACTCTAAAAACATAGAAAAATGAAACTAAGAGCTAGTTATTTGAAAAGATAAACAAAATTGATAAACCTTTGGCCAGAAAAATGTAAAAAGAGACAGGGACCATATAACGAAAATCAGAAATGAAAGAGGAGATATTATAACTGATACCACACAAATGAAAAACATTAAAGAGATTATTACAAAAAGAAAATAACAAACACTGTACATCAATAAAATGGACAACCAAGAGGAAACAGATACATTCTTAGAAACATACAATATTCCAAGACTGAATAAGGAAGAAAAAGAAAATATGAATGGACAGATTGCCAGTAACAAAACTGAATTTGAAAAAAACTCAAACTCGGGTAGGCTGCCATCCATGGGGTCGCGAAGAGTCGGACACAACTGAACAACTTCCCTTTCACTTTTCACTTTCATACACTGGAGAAGGAAATGGCAACCCACTCCCGTGTTCTTGCCTGGAGAATCCCAGGGACAGGGGAGCCTGGTGGGCTGCCGTCTATGGGGTCGCACAGAGTCGGACACGACTGAAGCGACTTAGCAGCAGCAGCAGCAGCAGCAGCAGAGAATTAAGATACCACATGCTGCAGGGCCTGCAATGCAGGAGACCTGGGTTTGATCCCTGGGTTAGGAAGATCCCTGAAGAAGGAAATGGCAATCCACTCCAGCATTCTTGCCTGGAGAAGCCCATGGACAGAGGAGCCTGGCAGGCTACAGTCCATGGGGTCACAGTCAGACACGACTAAGTGACTAACACACACACATGCTGCAGGGCAACTACTGAGCCCATGTGCTCCGGAGCCTGTGCATGGACAACTAGAGGGTCCACACATAACAAAAGATCTGGTGTCCCAAGGCAACCAAATAAATAAATAAATATTTTTTTAAAACCCTTAGACCAAAAGTAATAAATTTTAAAACTCCATTTAAAAAAAGGACCACAAACAATAAGTGCTGGTGAGGATATGGAGAAAAGTAAACATTTACGCATGGTTGGTAGAATATAAATTGGTACAGCCACTGGAAAACACTATGGAGGTTCCTCAAAAAATTAAAGATATAACTACCATCAGTTCAGTTCAGTTCAGTTGCTCAGTTGTGTCCGACCCATTGTGACCCCATGAAATGCAGCACGCCAGGCCTCCCTGTCCATCACCAACTCCCAGAGTTCAACCAAACTCATGTCCATCGAGTCAGTGATGCCATCCAGCCATCTCATTCTCTGTCGTCCCCTTCTCCACCTGCCCCCAATCCCTCCCAGCATCAGTCTTTTCCAATGAGTCAACTCTTCGCATGAGGTGGCCAAAGTACTAGAGTTTCAGCTTTAGCATCATTTCTTCCCAAAGAACACCCAGGACTGATCTCCTTTAGAATGGACTTGTTGGATCTCCTTGCAGTCCAAGGGACTCTCAAGAGTCTTCTCCAACACCACACTTCAAAAGCATCAATTCTTCGGTGCTCAGCTTTCTTCACAGTCCAACTCTCACATCCATACATGACCGCAGGAAAAACCATAGCCTTGACTAGACGAACCTTTGTTGGCAAAGTAATGTCTCTGCTTTTGAATATGCTATCTAGGTTGGTCATAACTTTTCTTCCAAGGAGTAAGCGTCTTTTAATTTCATGGCTGTAATCACTATCTGCAGTGATTTTGGAGCCCCAAAAAATAAAGTCTGACACTGTTTCCACTGTTTCCCCATCTATTTCCCATGAACTGACCATATAGTCCAGCAATTCCACTTGTATTTTTCTGAAAAAAATTTAAACACTAATTCTGAAAGATACATGCACTCTTATGTTCACTGCAACATTATCTATGATAGTCAAGATATGGAAGCAGCCTAGGTGTCCATCAGCAAATGAATGGATAAAGAAAATTCTATGTGTGTATACACACACACACATATATATACAATGGAGTACTGTGGCTGTTGTTCAGTCACTCAGTTGTGTCCGACTCTTTGAGACCCCATGGACTGCAGCACACCAGGCTTCCGGGTCCTTCACCATCTCCCGGAGCTTGCTCAAACTCATGTCCATAGAGTTGATGATGCCATCTAACCATCTCACCCTCTGTTGTCCCCTTTGCCTCCTGCCTTCACTCTTTCCCAGCATCAGAGTCTTTTTTAATCAGTCAGCTCTTTGCACCAGATGGCCAAAATATTGGAGCTTCAGCTTCAACATCAGTCCTTCTAGTGAATATTCAGGATTGATTTCCTTTAGGATTGACTGGTTTGATCTCCTTGCAGTCCAAGGGACCCTCAAGCAATTTCTCCAACACCACAGTTCAAAAGCATCAGTTCTTCAGCACTCAGCTTTCTTTATGGTCCAACTCTCACATCCATACATGACTACTGGAAAAACCATAGCTTTGACTAGATGGACCTTTGTTGGTAAAGTAATGTCTCTGCTTTTTAATACACTGTCTAGGCAAAGAGTTGGACGTGACTGAGCGACTGAACTGAACTGAACTAGGTTTGTCATAGCTTTTTTTCCAAGGAGCCAAGTGTCTTTTCATATCATGGCTGCAGTCACCATCTGCAGTGATTTTGGAGCCCAAGAAAATAAAGTCTCTCACTGTTTCCATTGTTTCCTCATCTATTTGCCATGAAGTGATGAGACCAGATGCCATGATCTTCATTTTTAGAATGCTGAATTTTAAGCCAGCTTTTTTACTCTCCTCTTTCACCTTCATCAAGGGGCTCTTTAAATCCTCTTCCCTTTATGCCATAAGGGTGGTGTCACCTGCATATCTGTTATTGATATTTCTCTCCCTGCAATCTTGATTCCAGCTTGTGCTTCAGCCAGACCGGCATTTCTCATGATGTATTCTGCATATAAGTTAAATAAGCAGGGTGACAATATACAGCATTGACATACTCCTGGTCTCAATTGGGAACACGTCCATTGTTCCATGTCTGGTTCTAACTGTTGCTTTTTTACCTGCATTCAGGTTTCAAAGAAGGCAGGTAAGGTGGTCTGGTAGTCCCATCTCTTTAAGAATTTTCCACAGTTTGTTGTGATCCACACAGTCAAAGGCTTTGGTGCAGTCAATAAATCAGAAGTAGGTGTTTTTCTGGAACTCTCTTGCTTTTTCTATGATCCAACAGATGTTGGCAATTTGATCTCTGGTTCCTCTGTCTTTTCTAAATTCAGTTTGAACATCTGGAAGTTCTCAGTTCATGTACTGTTGAAGCCTGGCTTGGAGAATTTTGAGCATTACTTTGCTAGCATGTGAAATGAGTGCAATTGTGTGGTAGTTTGAACACTCTTTGGCATTGCCTTTCTTTGAGATTAGAATGAAAACTGATCTTTTCCAGTCCTCTAGCCACTGCTGAGTTTTCCAGATTTGCTGGCATATTGAGTGCAGCACTTTAACAGCATCATCTTTTAGGATATGAAATAGCTCAGCTAGAATTCCATCACCTACACTAGCTTTAGTCATAGTGATGCTTCCTAAGACCCACTTGACTTTGCACTCCAGGATGTCTGGCTCTAGGAGTATTACTAAGTCATAAAAAAGAATGAAAACTTTGCCATTTGCAACAACATGGATGGACCTAGAGGATACTATGCTAAATGTAACAAGTCAGAAGGAGAAAGATAAATATATGATTTCATTTAGATATAGAATCTAAAAATACAAATGAACATACATAACAAACAGAAACAGACTCATAGATACAGAAAACAAACAAGTGGTTGTCAGAGGGGAGGACAGTGGAGGAATGAGTAAAATAAGTGAGAAAGATTAAGAAGTACAAACTTCCAGGTACAGATATGAGTCATATGAATGAAATATACATGGGGAATACATCTAATAATATTTCAGTAACTTCGTATGGTGACAGATGATAACTAGATTTATCACAGTGATCACTTTGCAATGTATATAAATATTGAATCACTACATTATGTCCCAGGAATTAACAAAGTGCTACAGGTCAATTACACTTCAATATTTAAAACTCCAAAAATATATTGTTAGAACCATCGAAAACTCCCCATATAGAAGGAATCACCACTTGGAGAAATCAGGTATGCCCAGCAGAATTATTTAGAGACCAAGGCTTAGGAGCAGGTGTCACAAAGGAAAAAAAAAGAGGAAAAAGAAGGTAAAGAAAGAAGAGGGAAAAGTAAGAGAGGAAAATAGAGAAGGAAAGGAAAGATAGACAGAAGCAACCACTGGGTGCCAATATGGGCCAAAGACTGCTAACCCTTGTCTCAATAAACCTCTCATTCATTTATCAAACATTTTAGGAGGACCACTCAGTCCAAGACATCCTGCATGACCCTAGAGTAGACACAATAAGGAATCACTGTACTCCTGCCTTCAAAGAATATATGAGGTAAAGACATGCAGGAAAGAAACCGTACCAAGCAACTATAACAAAAGTGGAAGGTGATGAGTATTATGGTAAGAAAGACAGTACTGTGGGAGCCCAGAGGAGGAAGAGGCATGTCTAGTTTGAGGAGAGGAATTAAAGAAGGAAATATCATTTCACCAGTGTTCTAAAATCATGAGGAAAATGGCAGTATGCAAAGATGAGATTTGGGGCATTTGGGGAAGAAAAAAAAAAGACATGAACTAAAAAGGCAGGGAAAGAAGTTATGCGGAAAACAGTGGCTGAAATGCAGGGCACAAAAAGGGAAGCATGGGTGACGTGGAAAGGCAGAAGTGGAAAAATCAAGGAGAGGACGGTAAACTTGTGCCACTCTATGCTATAGAGAACCCCTCCAGGTTCTTAAACAAGAGAAAGATGTGACCAGAACTGCACTTGAGGAAAATTAATCAGTAACAGAGGAATAGAGAATCTTATTGTAAACACAGCAGCTTGAGAGAGGAGAGGGCATGAGCTCATGGGAAGAGGAGTCTTCCGTCCACCCGGATTTTATTTTGCAATTCAACTGCAAGCGCTGAACAATATGTCCCAATGTTCATACTGCCAGAATTATATCCACTAGTTACTGCTTCCTATGCATTCATTGCCAGGTTTTCTCTCCTGTGAGCTGCCCTGGAGAACAATAATAATATCCACAGCTTCCTATGGCCTCCATTCTGTTCCACTGTCTCAACGAAGCATTAATCTTTGCTCCCAGCTGGATAAGGCCTGTTTCTGAGGGATACTCACCATCAAAAGGCAAAAGCTATTGTGCTGGCACATTTGGGTGCTGGGAGGAAGGTGGTCTAATGGTCACTCCTGCAGATAGACCCCCAGGACTCCCTTGCTCAGATGATATCATTTCACCAGTGCTCTAAAATTATGAGGATAGACATGTTCAAACCTGTAGGATAGACATGGAGGGCTTCTCTGACTCAACCCTACCCTGGCCCTCATGAAAGAGTGACATCAAACAACTAAAACAAGCATCTCAGAACGTACAGAGAGAAGATGAAGGAAGCCTGACCATCCTGGGGCCCCACCCAGAACAACTAACTGATCAAACAAACTCACCAAATATCTAAACTTTAATTTTAAATGACTAGGTCCCCCTGTTCACAGCCAGATAATCAAATCCATATATTGGAAACACAGATTAGTCTTTTTTGAGTTGGTTTTTTCCCCAATTTAAATTTAAAAACAGAGCTTTTTTCCATGGCATTTTTTTTTAATTTCCTATGCCTGATTAATGACAGACTCAGCTTTACAAAAAGCCAAGGAAAGGAAAAAAAATTAGTGTGAAAGTCCAGCCATTTCAGGTCTCCTCTGGCCTTCCCAAGGTTCAGTACACACTACTACTCCTGGAGATGACACAGCTTCAGACCTGAGCTGGGCCCTGGGGTCAGGTGTAGGATAAACCCACATGTGTGATTTAGCCAATTATCCTTTCTGTTCTAGCCTAAACATTATCTTGAAAAACCAAGCAGAAATCAGCAGTATTCTACAAACTTCCAACCCTTTGGTTTCTGCCAAGTGGGAGTATAGGAAGCAGGGACTTGAAGTTAAAGGACCAGGATTTAGACTTAAATATGCTCTTTACCAGTAGTGGGACTTTAGCCAAGTCATTTTCCTCTCCAACTTCAGCTTCCTCTTTTAAAAAGGAGCTAACCTCTTTAAAAAGGGATTACTCACAGGCTTTAATAAAACAAAGTGACTTAAGGTACAACAATATGGTATGAAGGCTAAGTGCACCCTCTTCCTACCTGATGATGGGAGAGGTCATGTAGGTAAAGGCCTTTGAAATCCTTATGAGGACATTAAAAGCAGCATGAAATGGTGAAAACAGCACAGGATTTGGGATCAAGCAACCTTATTTAGGATCGTGGCCCTGTGGTGTTAAGCAATTCACGAACTCATTCCAAGCCTCAGTCTCCTCAAGTGTAAAAGCAGATAATGATGCCCACTTCAAAGGGTTTCAAAGGGGCTGATTCCAAATCTCTTAGGGAGAGATTACTTTGTGGGAAAGCTTCCCTGAGAAGCCACCTGGGTTATACATAACCTGTAAAGCATGGATATTGCTGGTACCGAGCTCAGAGAAGGCAGTGAAACTTCTCTGCATGTGACAAGAAAAAGGAATTCTAAAAGAAAAGGCAAAGAAAAGCATGAGGGAATGACAGGGGAAAGCTAGGAAGATGGCTAGTGGCTTTAACAGGCAGAACACAACCTCCTGCCCCCTCTTCCTACCCCACTCCATCATGCCTCAAAT
Organism: Bos mutus; assembly: GCF_027580195.1. Taxonomy (NCBI): domain Eukaryota; kingdom Metazoa; phylum Chordata; class Mammalia; order Artiodactyla; family Bovidae; genus Bos; species Bos mutus. Next base: position 36,926,778 of record NC_091627.1, read on the forward strand.
CTGTAGGAAAATTACTAATAAAAAACCTTGGTACAAGTGAGGGGTGTGAGTATGTCATGAGGCTGCATTTTACATCTTGCCAATCCAGTGCAACTTCAGACCATGAATCTGCATAAACCCAGAGGAGAGGCTTAGGCCTTCCTTGGGCTCCAGAGGCCCCAGGTGACATCACTGTTGTATTATTGTTGTTTCAGTAAGAAAGGGGTATAGCACATCAGCAACATTTCATTCAAATAATTAAATTTCTAAAGAATGGGCTTAAACCAGGCAGAACTTTAATACCTTGCCATTCCACTCTGCACATTTCCTAGGGAACACAGAATGGCTGGAACACCTGACATGAACATGGAACAATCAGGAGCCTCCTTTCCATTTTCAACCTACTATGAAAATTTGAATGGGGAGAGAATGGGGAGTATCTCTTCCTGAGTCTTAAATGGTAAAGAGGACAGAGCTTCCAAACAGGAGGGGAAAAAAAAGATTAAATTCATTTCAAGAGGAAACAGAACTAAAACTTCGTTGGCAGGTTAGTTTTCTGTTGCACCTGTTCTACAGACCTTCTTCCTTTTGCCTCCATGGAATTTTGCATATTTTATAGATAGTGACTTGCAAGAGTTTAGCTTTTAATAGGTTGCTTTTGGGCATTTCTCCCAACCTAATTAGGGAACTGCCTAGAAAGTGACACTTTCTCTGGCTGAAGTTCTTTCCAGGATCATAAGCATGCCCAGCACATCCAAGTTCAACACTTACAGTGGACATTGTTTATGTAGCTTGACTAGGAAGGCCCCTGATCTTTCATCTTCACCTGATATCTATAGTCTATTGGACTTCATTTGAAGAACATTATCCATGGTATTACCTGCCAAATTATTCATCCTTTGGGTTATGGTAGTAAACTTGTAAGCAGAGGAGTTTTAGATTTTCCATCCTGTCTCAAAGAAAAATGGACAAGGAACACAAGACACCTACAATCCCTCATCCATCATTGCCCACTGGCAGGTGATCTGCTTCAGTTATTCATACAGCACACAACTCCTGCATTTCTCTCTTCTATTATGTGAATCAATAACAACTCTGATGTCAGTGATAGCCAGATGTTGGGCCCTCCCTCTTCCTGTGTAGGTCTCATGTTCTGGCCTCTCCTGGTTCCTTACTGACATTTATTCATAAACCCTAGCTCTGGCTTCCATTCACTTTTCGCCTCACGTCCCTAATCCTGGCCTCATCTTCAAAGCTTCTTAGTGCTCCGCTCTAACAGACCAAAATTTCCTTATTTTCATCAGGGTCTATCTATACTGGGTCACTAATTAACTTCTGGCTCTCCAAGTTACAGAGCTCATTTGCTTACTCACAAGAGACTACCAAAGGAAACCCTTCATTAGCATTCCTGAGCTGCTCATTAGCCACTAGGAGAATCACACCATCCAAACTGTCAAATCCACCAGTCTGCAGGAAGGAAAAATGACTGACTCTACTTGGATTAATGGCCCTTTACCTCCACAACAGCTCACTGCACATCCAGCACTATTGGGAGAGGGCTATCAAATCTGTGCAAGGCAAACCCCTGTTCTCAAAGCAATAGGGGCAAGACCCACATTTATGCAACAATTAAAATACAGTATACAAGAAGAATATAAGACATCAAGACAAAGGCAGTTTTATTCCAAAAAGTAACACTGATTTAACATTTTGAGAATGTATCAATGTAATTTTCCAATTTAATAGAAAAATAATTTTTAAAAATCAGTTTAATAAGGAAAAAAATCATCTGATGAAAATCAACACATGATTTAAAAGAAAAAACTAACTTAGCCAACAAGGATTAGAAGGAACTTTCTTCATCCAATAAAGGATGTTGTTCAGTCATGTCCGACTCTTTGCAGCCCCATGGACTATAGCCAGCCAGGCTCCTCTATCCATGGGATTTCCCAGGCAAGAATACTAAAGTGAGTTGCCATTTCCTACTACAAAAGAATGGCTACCAAAAATCCTACAGCAAACACTGTATTTAACTGTGAACCATTGAAAGCTTTTCCTCTGACACTAGGAACAAAACCAAGATGATTACTCTTATCATTTTATAATTACTGGGTAAACTGGATATTCACCTGGGGAAAAAATTGACCCCCTCTCGCATTACACATAAAAATCAATTCCAGGTGGATTACAGGTGGAAATATAAAAAGCAAAACAATTAAGCTTCTAGACAATAACATAAACCTTAGTGGTAGGCAAAGATTTCTTAAACAAGATACAGTAGCACAAAACATAATTTAAAAATTGGTAAGTTGATGTACATTAAAATTAAGAACTGCTGTGCTTCAAATCACAACATTGATAGAGGAAAATACATTACATATAACTGAAAAAACAAGCTTATCCAAACTATATAAATAGCTTCTGCAAATCAATTACACAGACAACTCAGTTAAAACTGAAGCAAAAGACTTGAACAGGCATTTTACAAAGGAAGTATCCAAATGGCCAATAACCATAAAGGTTTCTTAAACTCATTAGGGATCAAAGAAGTGCACATTAAAACCACAATACAATACCACTACACTTCTTTCAGAATGGTTAAAATTTGGACAGTTGACTACATGAAGTGTTGATGAACATGTGGAATACCTGAGCTTCTCAGACATTGCTGGTGGGGGTAAAAATAGGTCTAATCATTTTAAGAAAGTGATAATATCTACTAAAGTTGAATATTTGTAGACTCTATAAGCAATTCCACTTCTCTGTATATGCTTGATAAAAATGCCTACATATGTGCAGCCAAAGAAATGCACAATAACATTCTGAGCAGCAGCATCCAGAATAGTTCAAAAATAGATTCAACCCAAATGCTAATCAACTGAAGAATGGATAAATACAGTACACTTGCACAATGAAATATTAACAACAACAGAAATGAACAAACTACTGCGACACACAATATGGATGAATCTCACAAACATGATACTGGGCAAAAGCAGCCAAACTTGAAAGAGTAGATACTGTATTATTCCATTTATATGAGATTTAAATATAGGCAAAACGAATCTGTAGTATTACAAGCGAGTCTTCCAGGGCGCTGATGGGTGGTGGTTCATGAGTGTGCTCGCTGTGTGATATTTATCAGCCTAAAGAGGTATCCCAAGGAAGGGGGACCGTGAGGGTGGTCTATCACAGCAAAGATGAGTATTTTATCACTGACATTGTTTAGAATGGCCAATGTACAGTGGTAATAAAAAGCAGACTGATTGCTTTTCTCGTTTTCAAATTTTCTGTGGACGCAAACCCCTCTTTATCACCTAAAGCTGCAATGAACTGCTCCCACCACCCCCTCCACACTACTATTGATCAAGCTGTACACTTAGAATTTATACAACTTCTATAATACATTTCAAGAAAAATTTTATTTAAAATTTTAAAGGCAATGATTAAAAGAACGTAAACATAATCTATCATTTCTAAATCAGAAAACATTAATATAAAATATAAATCCAAATTCATGACAGCAGTTGGCTTTAAGAAAGGAAGAAAACGGAACTTCAATTTTATCTGTAGGTGTGCGTGTATAACAACAACAACAAAAAATTCAGATCAAACGGACACCTACACTAAAGTCATTTCTTTGGGATGGATAAGTGTAGGCAGACACCATCAATCATGCAGGACAGGTCCAAAGGAAAGGATTCATCCAAAAACATACAAGAAAATAGCATCAATGAAAAATGCCCATGGTGCCCCATTCTTTCATTCTCCCTCAATCCTGAGGACCAGGGCACATGCAGGGGATGAGCTCAGGGAAAGGAATGTGATAAAGAGAAGGGACTGGTGTCTGCTGCCCCTATCTAGCAGGGTCTAAACTCATGCAGGAGGCAAAAATACCTTAGGGCCTGAAACTGTGGAAGGTGCTTCTGGAAATCCCTTAGGACACCCCAAGGGAAAGGGCAACCTGAGGGGAAGGTGGCAGGTACCACAGCAAAAGTGAAACAGAACATCAGGGTCTCTGCCAACCTCTAATACAAGCATACCTCATTTTATTGCACTTTGCTTTTTTGCACTATAAAAATAGTGGGTTTTTTGTTTGGTTTTTTTTTTACAAATCTAAGGTTTATGGCAACTCTGTGTCAAGCAGGTCTATTAATGTTCTATTTTCAACAGCATTTGCTCACTTTGTGTCTCTGTCACATTTTGGTAATTCTCACAATATTTCAAACTTTTTCATTATTACTATATTTGTTATGTTGATCTGTGATCAGGGATCTTTGATGTTACTACTGTAATTGTTTTGGGGTACCATAAACCATGCCTATTTAAGGTGATGAACTTAATGATAAATGTGTGTGTTCTGACTGCTTCATTGACTGGCTGCCCACTTCCCTCTTCAGGTCTCCCTATTTCTTGAGATAAAACAATATGAAAGTAGGTCAGTCAATACCCCTATAATGGCCTCTAATAAGTGTTCAGGTGAAAAGAAGAGTCATTTTTTTTTTTTTTAATCAAAAGTTGAAAATGGTTAAATTTAGTGAGGAAGGAACACCAAAAGCTGAGACAGGTCAAAAGTTAAGCCGAAAGTTAGGCCTCTTACACCAAACAGTTAGCCATATAGCAAATGCAAAGGAAAAGTTCTTCAGTTAAAAAACAATGATAAGAAACAACTTTCTTGATGCTACGGAGAAAAGTTTAGTGGTCTGAGTAGATCAAACCAGCCATAACATTCCCTAATCCAGAGCAAGGCCCTAACTCTCCAATTACATGAAGGCTAAGAGAGGTAAGGAAGCTGCAGAAGAAAAGTTTGAAGCTAGCAGAGGTTGGTTCATGAGGTTTAAGGAAAAAAGCTATTTCCATAACATAAATATACAAGGTAAAGCAGCAAGTGCTGATGTAGAAGCTGCAACAAGTTATCCAGAAGATCTAATTAAGGTCACTAAATGAAGATGGCTACACTAAACAATAGACTTTCAGTGTAGACAAAACAGCCTTATATTGGAGAAGATACCATCTAGGACTTTCACAGCTAGAGAGAGGTCAATGCCAGGCTTCAAAGGAGAGGCAGGGACTTTCCTGTTAGTGACTAAGGCAGCTGGTGACTTTAAGTTGAAGCTAATGATAATTTACCATTCTGAAAATTCTAGGGCCCATAAGAATTATGCTAAATCTGCTTTACCTGTGCTCTATAAGCGGCGCAACAAAGACTGAACGACGGCACATCTGACAACATGGTTTACCAAGTATTTTAAGCCCACTGTTGAGACCTAGTGCTCAGGGAAAAGATTCCTTTCAAAATATTACTGCTCACTGGCAATGCACCTGATGACCCTGATGGAGATGTACAATAAGATTAATGTTGTTTTCATGCCTGCTAACACAAACATCCATTCTGCAGCCCATGGATGAAAGAGTAATTTTGACTTCCAAGTCTTATTTTAAAAATATATTTTATAAAGCTATAGATGCCATACACAGTGATTTCCCTGATGAATATGGTCAAAGTCAACTTTTAAACTTTCTAGAATGTATTTATCATTCTAGATGCCATTAAGAACATCTGTGATTTATGGGAAGAGGTCAAAATACCAACATTAATGAAAGTGTAGAAGTTGATTCCAATCCTCATTGATGACTTTGAGGGGTTCAAGACTTCAGTGGAGGAAGTAACTGCAGATGGGGTAGAAACAGCAAAAGAACTAAAATTAGAAGTGGAGCCTGAAGATATAGCTGAATTGCTACAATCTCATGACCAAAGTTTCATAGATGAGGAGCTGCTTATTATGGATGAACAAAGAAAGTGGCTTCTTTAGATGAAATCTACTTCTGGTGAGTAAGTTGTGAAGACTGGAAATGTCAATAAGACTGGAAATGTCAATATTTAAGAATATTACATAAACTTAGCTGAGAAAGCTGGGCAGGATGTAAGAGGACTGACTCCAATTTTAAAAGAAGTTCTGTGAATAAAATGCTATCAAACGGCATTGCATGCCACAGAAGTCATTTGTGAAAGAGTCAACTGATGTGGCAAACTTTAATGTTGTCTTATTTTGAGCAATAAGCCATCCCAACCTTCAGCAGCCATCACCTGGATCAGTCAATTAGCAGCCATTGACAGCAAGGCAAGACCCTTCACCAGCAAAAATATCACTACCTGCTGAAGTCTCAGATGATGGCGAGCAATTTTTAGCAATAAAGTACTTTTTAATTAAGGTATAGTCTTTTTAGACATAATGCTACTTCACACTTAATAGGCTACAATATAGTATAAACATAGCTTTTATACATGCTGAAAAACCAAAAAATTCATATGACTTGCTTTATGGCAATATTCACTTTATTATAATATTTGCTTTATTGAAATGATCTGAAACCAAACCCACAATATTGCCAAGATGTGCCTGTAACATCTCCTTGAGTTTTGAGGACCCAAGGGTAAAGGGCCTAGCAAAAAGAGCACCCCTTCAACAAGCAAAGGGAGACCCACTGAATCATAGTGCCTCAAACCCACAAGGGTAACCCTCATGACACTTTATGGTTTTCAAAGTGCATCTAAACACATTTTGTTTCATTTACTGAACAATTCTGTATAGTTGATAGAGACTACGCTTATTCATGAAATTGGGAAAATACAGGAAAGGAAAAAACTACCTGTAGATTTCCATGCTTAACATTTTTTAATAGTATACCACATTCTAAGAGTTAATTGTGTTGAGTTTTTCATTAACCTTTAATCATAGTAAATACACAAATATACATATCAGGGATTATTACACCCATTTTAAGGATAAGTAATCTGAGGCTCAAAGCAGTTAAATAATTTGTCCAAAGAGACAGGGCTACTGAGTGAAAAGTCTGGGTCTAGAACTAAAAAATTCAGATACTCTGTTCTAGTTTTTGATGAATTTGAGAAATAAGTAGAATCTCTCACTTGTCAATCTACCACCTCAGGCAAGTCATTTCCTCTTTTATCTGCCTTTGCTGGCAAGAAAAAAAGAGAAAACACAAAGTCTGTATAAAAAAAAAAGTTCTGAAGCTGCCGCAAGAGAGTTGGGATCCCCTGCAGTTATGGATGGGGGATTAGGGAGGCTGCAGTTGGCTCCCACGATGTGTTTCTTCCTTTGGACAGTACATGAGTCGGGGACCTGGCAGAAAACAGGCAGCTCCTTCTAAAGTGGGTAGGAAAAGCAAGTTTAATAAAGGCACAGTTTACACAAAAGTGTGAAAAGAGCTAAGAGAGCACACCAAAGAAAAATGACAATCCTGAGTCAAGAAATAATGGGATTGGAAGCTGCAAAGATTTGGGACTATAGGAAAGGAACTGTTTCTCCAGTCCACTGTAGCAGGGAAGGAGCTGAGAAACAAGCACCCTGAACCCCCCACCCTCTCCCTTCTCATGCTCTGAATACCTGCCAGTGTTTCTAAGATACTGAAATCAACCAGAGGCAAGAGGGCAAAGGGAGTTGATGAAGCTACCTAGGGTTAGCCTACTAGGACAGGGGCAGTAGGGAGAAGTGAGGAGAGTGCATCTGGAGGGCAAGCAGAAAATATCCAAGATGGGCTTTCCTACCGCAGGAGGCCAAATGTGGCTGTTCCCAAATTAATGACTTACAGGAAAGATCAGAATTCAGAACCATTCAATGAGTCTATAGCAGGGACAGGCAAACTATAGCCTACAGACTAAATCCAGTCTTGTTTTTTTTTTGCAAATAAAATTTTATAAGAACATAGCCACACTCATTTGTTTATATATTATCTGTGGGGCTGCTTTCAGGCTACACAACCAAGTTAAGTCTCTAGGACAGAGACTGTACTGCCTGCAGAGTTTAAAATATTTACTATCTGGTCCTTTGCAGAAAAAGTCTGATTTTCTTTTTCTTTTCAAGAATCACATTCATTTAACAAGAATCACATTCATTTAACATTCATTCTACAAGTATTTATGGAATGCTTATTGTTTTGGTTTGGGGGATATAGCAGTAAACAAAACAAACAAAAAACTCTATCCTTATGGAGCTAGAGGGAGGAGATATATACTAAACAAACAAAGTAAATGATGTAGAATCTAAAAATTGATGAATGCTATGCAAAAAATAAAGGTGAACAAAGGGCAGGATGTACTGGGGAGCTGGGGAGAGGTCACAGGATAATTCATATCATGCTTTATCTAAATCAATCCACTGAATCACAACATTTATGCAATGAGGTAATCTTCTCCCTACTTCCTAATTCAATGAAGCTATGAGCCACGCTACACAAGGCTACCCAAGATAGTGAACAGTTCTGACAAAACGTGGTCCACTAGAGGAGGGAATGGCAAACCACTCCAATATTCTTGCTGCAAGAACCATGAATAGTGCAAAAAGGAAAAAAGTTATGACACCGGAAGATGACACCATCCCCCCAAGTCAGAAGGTGTCCGATATGATACTGTGGAAGAGCAGAGGGCAGTTACTAATAGCTTCAGAAATAATGAAGTAGCTGGGCCAAAGCGGAAATAACGCTCAGTTGTGGGTGTGTCTGGTGATGAAAGTCAGGTCCGATGTGTAAAGAACAATATTGCATAGGAACCTGGAATGCTAGGTCCATCAATCAAATGGAAGGTAGTCAAGCAGGAAACAGCAAGAGTGAACATTGGTATCTTAGGAATCAGTGAATTAAAATGGACAGGAATGGGCGAATTTAATTCAGATGACCATTATATCAACTACTATGGACAGGAATCCCTTAGAAGAAATGGAGTACCCCCATAGCCAACAAGAGAGTCCAAAATGCAGTACTTAAGTACAATCTCAAAAACAATGGAATGATTTTGGTTCATTACCAAGGCAAACCATGTAACATCACAGTAATCCAAGTCTATGCCCCAACCACAAATGCCAAAGAAGCTGAAGTTCACCAGTTCTATGAAGACCTACAAAATCTTCTAGAACTAACACCACAAAAAGATGTCCTTTTCATCACAGGATATTGGAATGCAAAGTAGAAAGTCAAGAGATACCTGGAGTAACAGGCAAGTTTGGCCTTGGAGTACAAAATGAAGTAGGGCAAAGGCTAACAGAGTCTTGCTAAGAGAATGCACTGGTCATAGCAAACACCCTCTTCCAACAACACAAGAGACGACTCTACACATCAGTTCAGTTCAGTCACTCAGTCATATCCGACTCTTTGCAACCCCATAAACCACAGCACACCAGGCCTCCCTGTCCATCACCAACTCCTGGAGTCCACCCAAGCCCATGTCCACTGAGTCAGTGATGCCATCCAGCCATCTCATCCTCTGTCATCCCCTTCTCCTCTTGCCCTCAATCTTTTCCAGCATCAAGGTCTTTTCAAATGAGTCAGCTCTTTGCATTAGGTAGCCAAAGTATTGGAGTTTCAGCTTCAACATCAGTCCTTCCAATGAATACCCAGGACTGATCTCCTTTAGGATGGACTGGTTGGATCTCCTCACAGTCCAAGGGACTCTCAAGAGTCTTCTCCAACACCACAGTTCAAAAGCATCAATTCTTCGGTGCTCAGCTTTCTTTATAGTCCAACTCTCACATCCATACATGACCACTGGAAAAACCATAGCCTTGACTAGACGAACCTCTGTTGGCAAAGTAATGTCTCTGCTTTTGAATATGCTGTCTAGGTTGGTCATAACTTTCCTTCCAAGGAGTAAGCGTCTTTTAATTTCATGGCTGCAATCACCATCTGCAGTGATTTTAGAGCCCAGAAAAATAAAGTCAGCCACTGTTCCCCCATCTAATGGCCATGAAGTGATGGGACCAGATGCCATGATCTTCGTTTTCTGAATGTTGAGCTTTAAGCCAACTTTTTCCTCTTTCACTTTCATCAAGAGGCTCTTTAGTTCTTCACTTTCTGCCATAAGGGCAGATGGTCAATACTGAAATCAGATTGATTATATTCTTTGCAGCAGATGATGAAGAAGCTCTATGCAGTCAGCAAAAACAAGACTAGAACTGACAGTGGCTCAGATCATGAGCATCTTAATTCAAAATTCAGGCTTAAATTGAAGAAAGTAAGGAAAACCACAAGGTCATTCAGGTGTGACGTAAATCAAATTTCTTATGATTATAAAGTAGAGGTGATGAACAGACTCAAGGGATTAGACCTGGTAGACAGAGTGCCTGAAGAACTATGGACAGAGGTTTGTAACACTGTACAGGAGTCAGTGACCAAAATTATCCCCAAGAAAAATGCAAGAAGGTAAAGTGGTGGTCTGAGGAGTCTTTACAAATAGCTGAGCAAAGAAGAGAAGCAAAAGGCAAGGGATAAAAGGAAAGATATACCCAAGTGAATGCAGAGTTTCAGAGAACACAATGGACTGAACTGAACACATTTAAGAAGGCCTTCTTAAATGAACAGTGAAGGATGAGATGGGGAGGGAGGAGGGAAGGGGGTTCAGGATGGGGAACACATGTACACCCATGGCTGATTCATGTCAATGTATGGCAAAAACCACTACAATAGTGTAAAGTAATTAGCCTCCATTAAATAAATAAATTTTTAAAAAAAGAAATAGAGGAAAACAATAAAATGGAAAAACCTAGGGATCTCTTCAAGAAAATTTGAGATATCAAAGGAACATATCACCCAAGGATGGACACAATAAAGGACAGAAACAGTAAAGATCTAAAAGAAGCAGAAAAGATTAGGAAGAGATAGCAAGACTACACAGAAGAGCTATACAAGAAAGGTCTTAACAACCCGAATAACCACGATGGTGTTGTCACACACCTAGAGCCAGGTATCCCAGAGTGCAAAGTCAAGGGGGCCTTAGGAAGCATAACTATGAACAAAGCTAGAGGAGGTGATGGAATTCCAGCTGAGCTACTTCAAATCCTAAAAGATGATGCTGAGAAAGTGCTGCACTCAATATGCCAGCAAATTTGGAAAACTCAGCAGTGGCCACAGGACTGGAAAAAATCAGTTTTCATTCCAATCTTGAAGAAGAGCAATGCCAAAGAATGTCCAAACTGCCATACAATTGTGCTCATTTCATATGTTAGTAAGGTAATGCTCAATATCCTTCAAGCTAGGCCTCAGAAGTATGTGAACTGAGAATTTCCAGATGTATAAGCTGGATTTAGAAAAGACAGCAGAATCAGAGATCAAATTGCCAACATTCACTGAATAATAGAGAAAGCAAGGGAACTCCAGAAAAACACCTACTTCTGCTTCATTGACTATGCTAAAGCCTTTGATTGTGTGGATCACAACAAACTAGAAAATTCTTAAAGAAATGGAATACCAGACCACCTTACTTGTGTCCTGAGAAACCAGTATGTGGGTCAAGAAGCAACAGTTAGAACTGTACATGGAACAACTGATAGTTCAAATTGGGAAAGGAGTATGACAAGACTATATATTGTCACCCTGCTTGTTTAACTTTTATGAAGAGTACATCATGCAAAATGCCAGGCAAGATGAATCACAACCTGAAATCAAGATTGTCAGGAAAAATATCAACAACCTCAGATATGCAGATGATACCATTCTAATGGCAGAAAGTAAAGAGAAACTACAGAGCCCCTTGATGAGGGTGAAAGAAGAGAGTGAAAAAATCTGGCTTAAAACTTCAAAAAGCTAAAATCTAAAATCATGGCATCTGGTCCCATCACTTTGTAGCAAATAGAAAGGGGAAAGTGGAAGCAGTGACAGATTTTATTTTCTTAGACTTCAAAATCACTGTGGACAGTGACTGTAGCCATGAAATTAAAAGACACTTGCTCCTTGGAAGGAAAGCTGTGACAAACCTAGACAGCATATTAAACAGAGACATCACTTTGCCAACAAAGATCCATATAGTCAAAGCCATGATTTTTCCAATAGTTATGTATGGATGTGAGAATTGGACCATAAAAAAAGGCTGAGCGCCAAAGAATTGATGCTTTCGAATTGTGGTGCTCAAGAAGACTTGTGAGAGTCCCTTGGACTGTAAGGAGATCAAACCAGTCAATCCTAAAGGAAATCAACCTTGAATATTCATTGCAAGGACTGATGTTGAAACTGAAGTTCCAGTACATTGGCCACCTTATGCAAAGAGATCCCTCACTAGAAAAGACCCTGATTCTGGGAAAGACTAAAGGTAAAAGGAGTAGGGGGAAGCAGAGGATGAGATGGCTAGAGAGCATCACCGACTCTGTGGACATGAATTTGAGCAAACTCCAGGATATAGTGAAGGACAGAGGCCTGCTCTGCTATAGTCCATGGAGTCACAAAGAGTCAGATAGGACTTAGTGACTAAACAACAACAACACTTCCAAGATGAAAAGAAAAATGAGACTCACAAGCTGACCCAAGAGGACATGGCTAATCAATGCTTTTGTTGGGATTTGAACCCACATCTGGCTGCTCCAAAGCTCTTGTTTGTATAACAACTCCTGAAAATGAGCACACCGGCTCAGAAAAATAAAAAATAAAGTAACTTCCAATAAGTTTTCTCTTTTAATGCCAAGAGAGCCAAAGCTATTTATCTTTAACCTCCTCAGGGGAACTAGCCCAAGCTCACTCTGAGTTACCAGACAAGCAAGACTTAGAATCCATATCTTCTGAAGCCAAACACAGATATTTAATCTACAGCAATCCAACAGAATTCTTAGCAAAAAATGTTTCGAGGAGTTGATGGGAATTGAGAAAAGTTAAAAATGAGTGTGGAACAAACTCAAAGAAAGCAAAAGAGCAGTTTTAACACCATAAACTGGGTTGCATGTGTGCTAAGTCACTTCAGTTGTGTCACATTCTAGGCAAGAATACTGAAGTGGGTTGCCATGTTCTCCTCCAGGGGATCATCCAGACTTGGGACTGAACTGGTGTCTCTTATGTCTCCTGCATTGGCAGGCAGGTTCTTTACCACTAGCACCACCTGGGAAGCCCCAAACTGGGTTGCACAGAGATGCAATTAAGCAAGCAAACATAGAATGACAATGCTACTAAACACATACTTACCCAAAGACAGAATGAGGAATCAAACAACATCATAGCTACTAGCTTGCCAAGGTTAGACATTCCCAAACATCTATCATCAATTGCTTTCCCATTTTCCAAAGGCCAGATGATAATCAGTTTGATATATAGGATGTATGTCTGGGTTGTAGAGAAGAGGAATAAATATTTTGGATATTGTTGTTGTTCAGTCGCCAAGTCATGTCTGACTCTTCTCTAACCCATGAACTGCAACATGTCAGGCTTCTCTGTCCCTCACCATCTCTTGAGTTTGCCCAAGCTTATGTCCATTGAGTTGGTGATGCCATCCAACCACCTCATCCGCTGCTGCCCTCTTCTCTTTCTGCCTTCAATCTTTCCCAGCATCAGGGTCTTTTCCAGTGAGTCCAGTGTTTGAATTAAGTAGCCAAAGGACTGGAGCTTAAGCTTTAGCATCTGTCCACCCAATGAGTATTCAGGGTTGATTTCCTTTAGGATTGACTGGTTTGATCTCCTTGCTGTTCAAGGGATTCTCAAGAGTCTTCGCCAGCACCACAGTTTGAAAGCATGAATTCTTCAGCACTCTACCTTCTTTATGGTCCAGCTCTCACATCTGTACATGACTACTGGAAAGACCATAACCTTGACTACATGGACCTTTGTCAGCAAAATTATGTCTTTGTTTTTTAACACATTGTCTAGGTTTGTCATAGCTTTCCTGCAAGAAGCAACTGTCTTCTAATCTCATGGCTGTAGTCACCATGTGCAGTGATTTTAGAGTTCAAGAGGAAATCCTGTCACTGCTTCCACCTTTTCCCCTTCTATTTGCCATGAAGAAATGGGATCGGATGACATGATCTTAGTTTTCTTATTGAGTTTTAAGCCAGCTTTTTTCACTCTCCTCCTTCACCCACATTGAGAGGTTCTTTAGTTACTCTTCAATATAAAACCACAAAAAGAAATTTTTATCTCTCAAACATCCGTTCTAAGACGACACAGTTCCTGTTCTTAGATGGAATGACCTAGGGAGCACTAAGTAGGAAGCCCTGGGTTTTAAAGAGCCTGTCATTGATTTTCCCTCCAGTTAATGAAGTCCCTAGGCTGGTAGAGCTACTAAATTTCAGTGCCAAGTTATTAGTACCTTTTCCTGATAGTGGTGATTCAACAGCCCCCAGTGAGGGTGAATCACAGGAAGATCTAGAGGGCTGAATGTGACCCTGGAGTCCACACAGTCGTCATGTTCATGGACATCACCTGGCATTAACACCAGCCAAGCAGCTGGGCCTATGGAACATATATCACCAGAGTTAATCCACCTGGTCACCATCATTCCAGCCATGGATGTTTGGTCCTTTCCCTCAAACCCAGGGCACACTGACGCTGGGGCTGCTCTTACAACAGATAAAGAAAGGGAAGTTTCCAAGAACCGTGTGGGATCATAAAATGTATACCCCTAAAGGCCCTCCAGATAGTCTAATCAAAAGAGAGACAAAAGCATCATTAAAAAAAAAAACTGAATTAAAGATTTAAGTGATAAAGGAAATAACATAAATGATCTCTGAATAACAGAGTTCATAGAGAATAGAAGGGAAGAAAATGGAATCTTTATAATATGCTGTGTCTTGCCAGGACAGAGGCAGTTTCTTAAAAGAGCTGCACAAAACCAGGCAACAGACACCCTCATTTGGCACTTACACTAGCAATCTCCATAATGGGCTTCTTCAAGATTGCCCCATCCACAGGACGAAAATGGATACCTGATCCCAGATGCCTCAATTTCTGCCCCCAAATGATGAGCAATACCAAATAAGGACAATCAGAAACTGAGCCAGTCAACCATGAGGAGTCAAGCTGGGCAGTGTTTAGGTTCAGAGGCTCCACTCTGTAGAAGCCAGGATGGACTCTGAGCAAACAGATGTAGAAACAGATGCTCAGAAGGGCAGAGAAAGAATAGGCTGACAACATTAGGTTCCTCTGACTCCACTGAGATGCCAAGTTCTATTATTAGGAGCACCCCCTACAATTTTAGTTTGTTTGAATGAGTGTCTCTTCTTTGAAATGGACCAATTCTGGACTAAAGGGTTTTGTCCAGTTAAACTAGCCAGATTAGGCCCAAGATGGAGTCCCTCATGCTAAGCCCCAAGTCAGCAGCACGTCAAAACTTAACCAAGTTTCTACCCTTGGCTCTCTCAGAAAAGGCAGGCCTAGTCAACCAATCAGTGCTTGTCTGATCAGCACAAGTTATTTGACCAGGCTCCAAGACTCCCTTTGCTCCATAAAAGGAAAGTGACCCAGCTTTAACCACTCAGCGAATGCCCAATGTAACTTCATTGTTCCCGCTCACTTTGGTGAGAATCTCTCACCTTGTATAGCTTTTCAGAGTTCCTTTCTATCTGCTAGATTGGATGCTACCCAATTCATGAATTGCTGAAGAAAAGCCTACTAAATCAGTACACTGCTGTGGAAATCTTTAACAGTCCTCTGCTGTCCTTTGCAGAGCTTTGAAGATAAAGGGGAAGAAAAATGGCTTCCTTTTAGGGAAAAAGAAGGGAAGTACAGCAGAAGAAATGCTATCCTAGAGTCAGGGGGTCAGAGTTCATAAACAGGTTCTGAACTATTCCACAGTGTGATGTTGGGCAAGTCACAACCCTTCTCATGGTATCAGTTTCTTCATCAATAAAAGGAACAATGGTTCCCAGACTGATATCCATGAACTCATCCTAGAGGTCCTTGCAGGTAATAATAGGGTTTCATTATAAATCACCAAAATCCTAGTAAAAAGCAAACATTTTTCCACCAAAGGACTGCAGAGGCCACCCTCTCCTTCCTATGCATAGCTCTGTGTGGCTTTCTATATATACCAGCTCTGTGCACTCGACTATCCCCCTCATCAGATTTGTGAGCTCTTTGAAGGGAGGGGCTGTGTCTAATGCATACCATATGAGGATGGAAAACACTCTGCTAGGTAAGTTCCCAGGAGAGAGAGAGGTGAACGTTAAAAAGGTATCACACACATGAAAAGATGTGCAAATCAGAAGTGTAATGAGTTACCACCTCACACAGGTCAGAACAGCCATCATTAAAAACTCTACAAATAACAGATGCTGGAGAGGATGTGGAATAAACATCCTGTTGGTGGGACGGTAAATTGGTGCAGCCACTATGAAAAACAGCATGGAGGTTCCTCAGAAAACTCAGAGTTGCTACAGAATCCAGCAATCCTATTCCTGGGCATATACCAGACAAAACTATCATTCAAAAAGATCCATGCACCCCTATGTTCACAGAAGCACTATTCACAACAGTCAAGACATGAAACTACCTCAATGTCCACCAACAGATGAATGGATAAAGAAGATGTGGTGCATACACACATATAATATTATTCAGCTATTAAAACAAAGCAACGCCATTTGCAGCAATGTGGATGGAACTAGAGATTACCACACAAAGTGACGTAAGTCGAGGAATTTCCTGGCAATCTAGTGGTTAAGACTCCTACTGTTAGGGCCCAGTTTCAACCCCTGGTTGGAGAAGTAAGATCTGACATGCTGCATGGTACAGCCAATTTTTTTTTTTAGTTTTTTAAAAAATAAGTGAACCAAGTCAGAAAGAGAATGATAAACATCACATATCACTTATATGTGCAAGCTAAAATATGACATAAATGAACTTGCCTACTACGAAACAGAAACAGACTCACAGACACAGAGAACAGACTTGTGGCTGCCGAGGGGGAGGGATGGGGAGGAGTGGATGGAGAATACGGGATTAGCAGATGCAAACTATTATACACAGAATGGATAAACAACAAGGTCCTACTGTATAGCACAGGGAACTATATTCAATATCCTGAATATCAATATATTCAACCATAATGGAAAAGAGTATGAAAAAGAATGTGTATATATATATATGTGTGTGTGTGTGTATATACACACACACACATAGGTATAACTGAATCATTTGCTGTATAGCAACACACTATAGTTAACTATTCTTCAGTAAAATAAATTGAAACCAAAACTACTGCATCTTAAGTTTGAAGTGACTGCCAGAGGTAACCACAAAGGCCCTCTAAGACAACACATCAGGTAAACCACTTCAATTCCACAGGTTTCATTCAGTTCATTTATTGTTCATGGTCACTTTCTAGCTCTGTGCTTTGCTTTTCTACTGCCATGGAACAAATTTCCACAAACTTAGCAGTTTAAAACAAGACCCACAGTTCTGAAGGTCAGAAGTCCAGGCCAGTATGACTGGATTCTCTGCTCAGGATATCACAGGCTGAAATCAATGTATCAGCCTGAGAAAGCTCTTGCTTTTAAAATCAGGGCTCATGTGATTAGGTGAGACCCACCAGATAATCTTTTATCTTAAGGTAAACTGACTGCTGCTGCTGCTGCTAAGTCACTTCAGTTGTATCCGACTCTGTGCGATCCCGTAGATGACAGCCCACGAGGCTCCCCTGTCCCTGGGATTCTCCAGGCAAGAACACTGGAGTGGGTTGCCATTTCCTTCTCCAATGCATGAAAGTGAAAAGTGAAAGTGAAGTCGCTCAGTCGTGCCCGACTCTTAGTGACCCCATGGACTGCAGCCTACCAGGCTCCTCCATCCATGGGATTTTCCAGGCAAGAGTACTGGAGTGGGGTGCCATTGCCTTCTCCGAAGGTAAACTGACTAGTTTTGTTAATTACACACGCAAAATCCCTTCTGCCATGTAAGATATGTCATCACAGGAGTAGCATGAGGAGTGAAGGTTATGAGAACCATCTTAGAATTCTGGCTGTCACACTCTACTACAGTTGTTATTATTCCAATACTTTTTTCTCCTTTCACCATTTCTCATCTATTACATGTGAGTAAGGATACCAGTCTCTGTCACTTCATTTGCCCTTAACATCATTATGGAATAATGTCAGCAGGTTTTAAGCATCAGTGGAGTTAGTTGTTAAATAAGTGTAAAGTATCATTACTTGAAGGTGAAGGAGAGAAGAAATAAGTATCTGCAAATTTTATGAAAAAATAGATTTCTACCCTACTGAGCTCCTGAATAACAACTATGAAAAATACTTTCACTCTTAAGATTTGGGAATTACATCTGTCAAAGTGCTTTCTGCAAAACATGAATCCTGCCAGGATCCCCTTAATAAAGAAGCTCCAGTCAAATCAGTTTTTAAAATGCTACATAGAATATTTTCAACCTCTGCCAATCCTACTGCCTCCACCCCCTAGTAACTTAGAAATATACAATAGTATATTAATGCAGGGCTTCCCTGGTGGCTCAGAGGTTAAAGCGTCTCCTTGGAATGAGGTAGACCTGGGCTTGATCCCTAGGTAAGCATGTGAGAAACTTCAGTTAATGTATATGGCCATAAATCCCTCTTATCTCTTATTTTTTAACCTGTTCATACTAAATCAACTATAACATAAACCCTGTGAGAGTACAGATTTTGTTTGGTTCCCTACTGTAACCCCTACTGTAACCCCAGTGCCTATAATAGAGCTGGATTTAATAAATGGTTATGAGAAAATGAATGAACCAGTGTCTCAGTGAACACAGTTTAGGAACCAGAATCATTTTAGGATCTAGAATCATATATATGAGCCAGTAAGTCCAGATGACAAAGGCTAATCTGGTTCAAAGATAGGAGAGAACAGGGTCTTGAACTCCACTGATTTTGTTTCCACTGAGACTGACTTCCAAACCAGCAAATCATGCAGTGCAGTTATTCACAAGACTAAGGGCACAAATAAGTTAGTGCAGCTCTCCAGGGACACCCAAAGTCTGATGACCTGTGCAGCCCTTACAGAATCAGGCTAGTGCAAGGCTTCTCAAACTTTAATGTGCATGGGAATTACCTAGGACTTTTTTAAAATGCAGATTCTGACTCATTAGGTCTGGCGTCAGGGGGAGGGGAGGGCTGAGATTTTTGCATGCCTAACAAAACTCAGGTTTAAGGATGCCCTTAGTCCACAGATATTACTTTAAGAAGCAAGTATTAGAGGATCTCTGACATCGGGGGCTGCCAGCACTCACAGGTTCATTCTAAAACTATAGAAGGAAATTACTGCTGCACCACAGTGGTATGTTTTCTCTTCTGTTTCTTACAGAGTCACTGGTCCCACAACAGTCACTGACCATGACCCACGAGTCATTGACCTTATGCTTATTAGCAAAATTACATTTACCCATGTAGTAGAATAAATATTCTTCTATAACATGGTTTTTAATGGCTGCATGCTATTCCATTATATAAAATTACATTCACTTCAGTTCAGTTCAGTCGCTCAGTTGTGTCTGACTCCTTGCAACTCCATGAATCGCAGCACGCCAGGCCTCCCTGTCCATCATCAACTCCCGGAGTTCACTCAGACTCATGTCCATCGAGTTGGTGATGCCATCCAGCCATCTCATCCTCTGCTGTCCCCTTCTCCTCCTGCCCCCAATCCCTCCCAGCATCAGGGTCTTTTCTAATTGCATGAGGTGGCCAAAGTATTGGAGTTTCAGCTTCAGCATCAGTCCTTCCAATGAATACCCAGAACTGTTCTCCTTTAGAATGGACTGGTTGGATCTCCTTGCAGTCCAAGGGACTCTCAAGAGTCTTCTCCAACACCACAGTTCAAAAGCATCAATTCTTCAGCACTTAGCTTTCTTTATAGTCCAACTCTCACATCCATACATGACTACTGGAAAAACAGTAGCCTTAACTAGACAGACCTTTGTTGGCAAAGTAATGTCTCTGCTTTTGAATATGCTATCTAGGTTGGTCATAACTTTCCTTCCAAGGAGTAAGCGTCTTTTAATTTCATGGCTGAAATCACCATCTGCAGTGATTTTGGAGCCCCAAAAAATAAAGTCAGCCACTGTTTCCACTGTTTCCCCATTTGCCATGAAGTGATGGGACCAGATGCCATGCTCTTCGTTTTCTGAATGTTGAGCTTTAAGCCAACTTTTTCACTCTCCTCTTTCACTTTCATCAAGAGGCTTTTGAGTTCCTCTTCGCTTTCTGCCATAAGGGTGGTGTCATCTGCACATCTGAGGTTACTGATATTTCTCCCGGCAATCTTGATTCCAGCTGGTGCTTCCTCCATTAGTTTATTTAATAAAATCCCTATATGACATTTAGAGTGGTTAACACTAGAAAATATTAGATTTGTTTTTCACTATTACATACAAAATGAAATGAAAAACATAACTTAAACTTTGTTCATGTACTTAATTTTTCCTTAGGATAAAATCATGGAAGTAGAAATATTTCATTTAATGTTATGCTTTTGACTTCTATATTGTCCTCTTCATTTCTAGCTCCAAATGTCACAGCTGTTATAAAGGGATGTGTCTGTGTATAAAAAGATAGAAAGTAAGATAGTGAGAGAAAGAAAAGAAGAAAGACACAGAAATTAAGAAATATATTATTTCTCATAATCATTAATCCAACTCCTATTCTGTTCCAACTTTTATTTGCCCAGCATAGGAAAAGTTTGCTATTTCTTCTCAATGTGGAGCCCTAGACCTCTAGGAGATTCCCTAAAAATAATCACCAACCACAGAGTAAGCAAAATATTGTCATTCAATAAGGAACATTTACATTCTCCAGAAGCATAAAATGTTGCCATTTGTGGAAACAGATGGAAAAATCATTTTCTTCACCAACACATTAAACAAAGGCAAAGTGGGGAGTGGCAGGGGGCGTGGAGAATGGGGTACTATAGCATCTTCAAAAATGCAAATAAACAAGCTCAGATAAAAATTTTTGTGACCTAAACTAGGGTTTTTTTTAATGTTTTTCAAAATAATCAAATCTGATCTGGATTTAGGTTTTTATCCCATTTTACCTCCAACACTTCCAGGAAAGGTGTGCTCAACTACATCTAAGAGTTCACATGCAGAACTACTGAAAGTCCTCTAAACTAGCCACAAAAATTCATGCCACCACATACTGCCACCATGAAGGAAGAAAAACAATCACAGCTAAAACAAAACACTTTTTAAGAGTCCTAGAATAAAAGCCAACTACTTGTGTAAGTGTTTTCTTCAGAAAACCAGTATTTTTCTATATTTTATTGAAGTATAAATTACTTATAATTCATTTATTTCTTTCTTTTCACTTGTTTTCTTAATTTTATTTTTTGGCTGTGAATTAATGTAAGGCATACAGAATCTTAGTTCCCTGACCAGGCTTGGCCTCCGAAGTGGGAGTGCAGGGTCTTAACCACTGCACAGCCAGGGAAGTCCTGTAATTCATCCATTTAGAGGGTGTAGTTTAAAATGTTCCCTTATACCTATCTGCAGCCAATGCCTGGCACTGGGGCACAAGGCAGTCACTTATCTACTTTCTCCAATGATCGTTTTGCCTTTGCCAGAGTGGAATTACTTGATACAGACTCTTCTGTGTCTGACATCTTCAATTTAGCATGATGGCTTTAAGATTCATCCATGTTGTGTGTATCAGTAGTTCTTTCCTTTTTATTGCTGAGTTGTACGCTATTGTATGGATATTCCATATTTTGGATATTCCATATTTTGTTTTCCCACTCACCAGTTGGTTGACATCGGGTTGTTTCTAATTTTAGACTATTATGAATAATGCCTCCATATATGATCGTGTGTTTTGTTTTTTTTCTTGGATAGACAGCAAGCAGAATTTCTGGGTCATATGGAAAGTGTATATTTAGCTTGAGTTAAAAAAAAAAAAAAACTGCCTAACTTGTTTTGAAGAAGGCTGTATCATTTTTCATTTCCACTAGCAATATGAGAATTCCAGTTGTTCCATGTTATTTTCAATACCTCACTATTGTCGATCTTTTCAGCCACTCTTGGGAATATGAAAAATATCGCATGGAGGTTTTATTTGCAGTTCCCAAAGAATTAATGATGTCGAGCATCTTTTCGTGTGCTTGCTAACCATTTCTGTACTTTCTTTTGTAAAATATGTTTTAATCTTTTATTTAAATTGTCTTCTATTATTGAGTTATATAAAAGTTCCTTGCACTTTTGCACATGCCTTATCAAATACATATTTTGCAAATATTTTCCCCCATGCATGGCTTTTCATTCCCTTTTGTATTAGTTTCTATAAGGACAAAAGTTCTACATTTTGATGAAATCTAATTTATAATTTCTTTCTTTTATAATTTAAGCTTTTTTGTCCTTATATTAAAGAAATCTTTGCCTAACCCAAGTTTTAAAAATTTTTCCTTTTTTGTTGTTTTGCTTTTTATTTTTATTGAAGTATGGTTGAGGTACAATTCTGTGTTAATTACTGCTGTACAGCAAAGTGATTCAGTTATACATACATACATTCATTTTCAGACTCTTTTCCATTATGGTTTATCACAGGATATTGAATATACTTCCTGTGCTACACAGTGGTATTCTGTTGTTTATCCATCCTGTATATAAGATTGCATCTGCTAATCCCAAGCTCCCCCTCCTACGTTCCCATCCGCCTCCCCC
Source organism: Bos mutus (assembly GCF_027580195.1). Taxonomy (NCBI): domain Eukaryota; kingdom Metazoa; phylum Chordata; class Mammalia; order Artiodactyla; family Bovidae; genus Bos; species Bos mutus. The sequence goes on from NC_091627.1 coordinate 36,949,150, forward strand.
TTGGCAGCCACCAGTCTGTTCTTCATGTCTCTGATTTTGTTTCTGTTTCACAGATAGTTTCATTTGTGTCATATGTTGTATTACACATAACAATGATATCACATGGTATTTTGTCTTTATCTTTCTGACTCAACTAACTTAGTATGATAATCTCTAGCTGCATCCATGTCACTTAAAAGATTTTATGTTTGCTTATAAATTTGTTATGATTTTTACACTTCTTAATTCATTTTTAATTAATATGTGTATGGCATGAAGGGTCAAAGTTCATTTTTCCATATAAACAACCATTTGTTCCAGCACCACCCACTGATAAAATTATTCTTTCACCACTGAATTATCTTGACACCTTTACTGAAAATCAACTGATCACATAAGAGTGGTATGTCCCAGGACTCTTATTTCTGTGCCAATGATATGCAAGTCTATCTTTATGCCAGTACCATACTGGCTTGATCACTGTAACTTGAGAGTAACTTCTGAAGTCAGAAATGTAAGTCCTTCAACTTATTTTTAACTATTTTGATTGTTCTGGGTCCTCTGTATTTCCACATAAATTTTAGAATCAGCTTGTCAACTTCATTAAAAAAAAAAAAAAGCTTACAGGAATACTGAATTAGAATACATCGAAATTATAGATCTATTTTGGGAGAGTAGTCATCTTCACAATATTGGGTATTCCAGTCAATAAACTTGACATAGCTCTCTACATATTTAGCTGTTCTTTAGTTTCTCTCAACAATGTTTTTATATTTTTTCAGTGTAGAGTTCTTGCAAAGCTTTTGTTAAACTTATTTCTGGGTATTTTGTGTAATGTGTGCAAAATTTCTAAAATTTTATTTCTGCCTTGTTATTCGCTACTATAAAAAAATACAGTTAATATTGGCTTATTGATTTTATATCATGCAATCTTACTAAATTCACTTACTTCCAGTTTCTTTTTTTGTAATTCCTTAGAACATTCTATATACATGCTGACTTTATTATCAAATAACGTTTTATTTCTTCCTCTCAAATCTCTATGCCTTTTTTTTCCTGCCATATTGCAGTAAGACCTCCATTACAATGCTGAATTGAAGTCATGACAGCAGATTCTTCCTTTATTCTTGATCTTTGGTGGAACACACTCACCATTAAGTGCAAGGTTAGCTGCAGGTTTTTCTTAGATGTCCTTTCTTAAATTAAGGATATTCCCTTCTAGCCCTAGCTTGCTGAGAGTTTTTACCATAAATGTTTGATGAATTTTCTCAAAGGTATTTTCTCCATTTATTTAGATGACTAAATGGTTTTTACCTTTTATCTTAATAACATGGTGTATGCATTGATTGATTTGATAATGATAAACCAAACCTTCAATTCTAGAAAAAAATTCCACTTGGTCATGATATACAGACATTTTTACATATTGCTGGATTTAGTCTATTTATGCTTTGTAAAGATTTTTAAGTCTGTGTCCATGACAGATATTAATCTGTGGTTTTCTTCCTTGATTCTTATCTAGGTTTGGTGATACTGGCCTCATAAAATGAGTTGCATAGTAGTCCTTCCTCCTCAATTTTCTGCAAGAGTTTACATAGGATTATGATAACTTTTTCATTAAATGCTTGAACAAATTCACCAATAAAGTTATCTGGGCTTGGAAGGTTTGTGTTTTTAATTATGAATTCAATATATTCAAATAGATTTGAGACAATTTACTTCTTTATGAATAAGCTTTGGTAATTTATGTCTTCTAAGAAATTTATCCATTTTATCTAAGTTGTCAAGTTGACTGGCATAAAATTCTTCATACTATTACTTCATTATCCTTCAATGCTTTTAAAATCTATTGTGACATCCATTTCATTTCTGATACTAATAATTTGATGTTCTGTTCTCTCCCTTTCAATCTCTCATTAATCTCCCTCTCCCTCTCTCTCTCTCTCTCTCTCTGTGCTATTAGTCTAACAAAAGTTTTATCAACTTTACTAATCTTTTCACAGATAAGCTTCTGATTTCATTAATTTTCACAAATACTTGTCTGATGGTATGGGGAGGGAGGAGGGAGGAGGGTTCAGGATGGGGAACACATGTATACCTGTGGCAGATTCATTTTGATATATGGCAAAACCAATACAATATTGTAAAGTTAAATAAAATAAAATTTAAAAAAAAAGTTCATTGATTCCTTCTCTATTCTTTTCTTTCTTCTACTTTCTTTGGGCTTAATTTGCCCTTTATTTCTTATGGTAGATTAATTTATTGATTTGAGTCCTTTCTGCTTTTCTAATGCAAGCATTTAAAACTATCAATTTCCCTCTAATCATTTCTTTAGATGCATTTTACAAATTTTTATATATTGTATTTTCATTTTTCATTTAAGCTCAAAATATCCCCTAATTTCCTAAGTAGTTTCTTTTTGATCTACATATCATTTAGAAGTCTATTGTTTAAATGTTCACATATTTGGGAGTTTTTCAAATACGCAAAGGGTTGATTTCTAATTTAATTCCATTGTGGTCCACTAATTTTAAGTTTCTAAGTAGAGAGTCATTTCTCTTATGGAAATCAAGAATAGCTTTATTATATGCAATGAGAAAAGGGAGGAGTGCCAACAAGAATAACCAATTGTTCCCACACCACATATTGAAAAGGCTCTCCTTTTACCACTGAATTACCTGACACTTTTACTGAACAACGATTATATAAGGATGATCTGTTCCAGGACTGTCAATTCTATGCCAGTGATCTACAAGTCTATCTTAATGCCAATTCCATACTGATGGGATCACTGTAACTTTACAATCCAGTGAGTCTTAAGTTTCCAATTAGAGAGTCATTCTTACATGAAAAACAAGAATATCTTTACAAGGAATAGGACAAGTACTAGCAAGTCCTTTACTTCCTACAATCATATATTTCTTCTAAAATTCACAAAGGCTTGAGGAGACCCTGCCCATATAAGCAGTGAAGTGTATTACTTGGTTTAGAAGTCCTTTTCTTGATAAAGCTTTTCCCAAACATCCCAGGCAGAATGATACCCTCTGACTTCTCATCTTTGTTCCAAAGAACTTAGTCCCTATGTTTAGAGTAGTGGCTAAAACCAAGATGGAACTATAGAGGTCAAAAATTTGGCCTTGATTCTCCTCTGCTCTGAGTTTTTTAGTGTGTTACTACAGCTGATACAATTGGAGAAGGAAATGGCAACCCACTCCAGTATTCTTGCCTGGAGGATCCCAGGGACAGGGGAGCCTGGTGGGCTGCCGTCTATGGGGTCACACAGAGCCGGACACGACTGAAGCGACTTAGCAGCAGCAGCACAGCTGATAAAACTGCCTTTACTCCTTTCACTCTTGGACTCAAGAGAACTACAGCAGATAAAGGCAAACTACTTTTCATGCCTTAACTTTACTCTCTTCTGTACCTTTTGAATACCTATTCAGTCATTCTGTAGCTAGTATGTGGTTAGAGTCCAAAAGACATCATCATACAAAATACTATTTTTCATTGCAAGGCCTGATAAATTTTTGTTCAAATTGAGTAAAAATCTTTTTTCACATCCCAAAAGCCATTTTAAGCTGGCATAAAATGGCCTAAAAAAAGTTTCTCCTCAGAACTTTAAACAACTCAAAATGGGAATGAAATAATGGAAATTTCAATCCTAACCACAATCTGATCCTCTGGTATAGTGTTAATTTTTGAACAACTACTACTGTAAGTGACTAACTTGTTTGAAGTGTCCTTGTATTAATCATGAGTACTTTGATTTAATATATATGTATGTGTGTGTATATATATATGCACATATAATACTATTAATATGTATTTTAAAGCATGAGGCAGGAAAAGTAAAATCATCTCCCTTCACATTACCTAAACTGTCATTTCCCGGAGGAAACTACTGATTAAAATTTGACTGCAGACTTCCCTGGTGGTCCAGTGGTAAAGAATCCAACTGCCAATGTAGGAGACACAGATTCGATCCCTAGTCCAAGATTCCACATGCCACAGGAAAACTACTGAGTCAGAGCTCTAGAATCAGAGCTCTACAGCCTGTGAGCTGCAACTACTGAGCCCTCATGCCACAATTACTGAAGCCCAAGTGTCCTAGAGTCTCTTGCGGTGGCAGCAAGAGAAACCACTGCAATAAGAAGCCCACATACCCAAAGAAAAGCCCCAGCTCACTGGAACTAGAGAAAGCCATAAGCAGCAACAAAGACCCAGCACAACCAAAACAAACAAAAAATTGATTGCTATTTGTAATATTTAAAAATTGTTATTGAGCAGCCTCTTAAACTCTACTAACAAGGTCAGTTCAATCGCTCAGTCGTGTCCAACTCTTTGTGACCCCATGGACTGCAGCACACCAGGCTTCTCTATCACCAACTCCCGGAGCTTGCTTAAAATTAATGTGCATAGAGTCAATGATGCCATACAACCATTTCATCCTTTGTCGTCCCCTTCTCCTCCTGCCTTCAATCTTGCCCAGAATCAGGGTCTTTTCCAATGAGTCAGTTCTTCACATCAGGTGGCCAAAGTTTTGAACCTTCAGCTTCAGCATCAGTCCTTCCAATGAATATTCAGGACTGATTTCCTTTGGGATGGACTGGTTGGATCTCCTTGCAGTCCAAGGGACTCTTAAGAGCCTTCTCCAACACCACAGTTCAAAAGCATCAGTTCTTTGGCACTCAGCTTTATGGTGCAACTCTCACAACCATACATGGCTACTGGAAAAACCATAGCTTTGATTAGATGGACCTTGTCGGCAAAGTAATGGCTCTGCTTTTCAACATGCTGTCTAGATTTGTCAGAGCTTTTCTTCCAAGGAGCAAGTGTCTTTTGATTTCATGGCTGCAGTCACCATCTGCAGTGATTTTGGAGCCCCAAAAAATAAAGTTTGTCACTGTTTCCACTGTTTCCCCATCTATTTACCATGAAGTGATAGGACCAGATGCCATGATCTTTGCTTTTTGAATGCTGAGTTTTGAGCCAGTTTTCACTCTCCTCTTTCACTTTCATCAAGAGGTTCATCAGTTCCTCTTCGCTTTCTGCCATAAGGGTGGTGTCACTGGCATATCTGAGGTTATTGATATTTCTCAAGGCAATTTTTATTCCAGCCTGTGTTTCATGCAGCCCAGCATTTCGCATAATGTACTCTGCACGGAAGTTAAATAAGCAGGGTGACAACATACAGCCTTGATGTACTCCTTTCCCAGTTTTGAACCAGTCCATTCTAACTGTTGCTTCTTGACCTGCATACAAGTTTCTCAGGAGGCAGTAAGGTGGTCTGGTATTCCCATCTCTTGAAGAATTTTCCACAGTTTGTTGTGATCCACACAGTCAAAGGCTTTGGTGTAGTCAATAAATCAGAAGTAGGTGTTTTTCTGGAACTCTCTTGTTTTTTCTATGATCTAATGGATGTTGGCAATTTTATCTCTGGTTTCTCTGCCTTTTCTAAATCCAGTTTGAACATTTGGAAGTTCTCGGTTCACATATTGATGAAGCCTCGCTTGGAGAATTTTGAGCATGATTTTTCCAGGTAGATGGAGTCCTAGCATTTATTTCTGATTTCATCTCAAACCTCACTAAAATGAATAAAAGGACACTGGACTAAAGGAATAAAAAGGACACTGGCCCACAAAGACAAAGAAAACAACATCAACAAAGTTCTCTGAAGATGAAAAGCAAGTCGACCAGTGTCTTTAAATAGATAAAACTGAGAACACACTAAGAGCCATAAACTGCATGTTAATAGAAACAGAAGAGAAATAGAAGACAATCAAATTAAAGAATTGGAAGTTTTTACCAACAGTGAGAACTCTAAGGTGAGTGGAGTAAACAAAGAACTACAGTTTTTCAACATAAACTTTGCAGTATTAGTTGATTTTTAAAAAATTATATATATGTATTAATTTGACAAAAATTAAAATTATGTTTCTAAGAAGCCACTAAGTTATTTGTTTGTTTAAAAGAACTTTTAATTTCTATTTTACCCAATGTTTTTGCTCTTACTTTAGGAAGACAGCTTCAAGTGGTTAACTAGTAGTTTTACATGTTTGTATCGCTCTTTGTGCACCTATACATCACTTGGAGAATTCCCAACTGCATTTCATAAAGAAATATTTAAATCAGATGAATACCATGTTGCAGTCACACAAAAATATTTATCTATTATAACCTCCCATCCAGCTATAGACACAATGGTACTTATGTTATTGGTTCATTAAGCAAATTCTCTAGGCTCACTATTTTTAGATCTTCAGTTCAGTTCAGTCACTCAGTCATGTCCGACTCTCTGCGACCCCATGAATCACAGCACGCCAGGCCTTCCTGTCCATCACCAACTCCCGGAGTTCACTCAGACTCACGTCCATCGAGTTAGTAATGCCATCCAGCCATCTCATCCTCTGTCATCCCCTTCTCCTCCTGCCCCCAATCCCTCCCAGCATCAGAGTCTTTTCCAATGAGTCAACTCTTCGCATGAGGTGGCCAGAGTACTGGAGTTTCAGCTTTAGCATCATTCCTTCCAAAGAAATCCCAGGGCCTGACTAACCTGTGTCAAGTGCTCACCATGCACCACACCCTGAGCTAAAGCCTTTTCCTATGCATTATTACACTTAATCCTAACCACAACTTTATAAGGTAGATGCTGTTATCCTCCATTTTACGGCTAAGGAAACTCAGGCCTTAAGAGGTTAAATACTGCATCCAAAATCATCCAACTAGTAAACAAGGAGGTCAGTTTTGTCAGACTTCAAAATTTATGTGCTATCCACTACATTATTCTGCTTCTATTTCATAGCAAAATTGTTCTGCTGTATATGTTTCCTGTTTCGGTGCTTTTGCACCAGACTAGGTGGGGTATTGTCAGCAAAGCAATAATTCCTTTCCCCACATGTCATCCATCTATATGCATAAGTGTTCTAAGAGAAAAAGCATCACTGTTTCTCCTTTGCTCCATGCCATTTCCCACTCAGTAGGACTGTGAAGACATTCACTCAAGAAGAGCCTTCAGCAAATATGAGACAGTCTTCATAATTTAAACATTTCTTCTAAGGATGCTTTTAAGGCTATTCAATGTAGCATTCAAGAATAGAGAACTCTTAGAACTGCATGACCAAGGTAAATCATCCTACGTACAATGACGACAGAAGTGTAGGAATTTCACTCCCTGGAATATTTGATTTCTTCAGGATTTCAAGGTGACAATACTGGCATCATAAAAGCACTATAGAAAAACATCTAGGTGGAGAACATGGGTGAAATTCCTGGCATACTCATCACTACAGCCCTCTCATTCATAGCCACAAGACAACCCTCACACACCAATACACTCTTTGTTCTGCTTATTTCCTTGACAGCATTTGCAAGTCAGGTTTTGTTTTTCTCCTCCAGAATAATTTGTACTGCAGAAATTCTTCCATATGTCAAAGTTGGGCTCATCATTTTGGTTGGAGGAAGGAGGCAGTCTGGGTTCAATTCCTGGTTAGGGAAGACCTTCTTTCTTCCAGTGTCTGCACTCACAGGAGTCCTCCTCTTCCTGCTCAGAATTTTTTTTTTGATCCCCTGGTGGCTCAGACAGTAAAGAGTCTGCCTGCAATGCAGCAGACCCAGGTTTGATCCCTCAGTTGGGAAGATCCCATGGAGAGGGAAATGGCAACCCACTCCAGTATTCTTGCCTGGAAAATCCCACAGATGGAGGAGCCTGGCAGGCTACAGTCCACAGGGTCGCAAAGAGTCGACTATGACTAAGCTACTTCACTTTCACTTTGATAAGACACAGGTCTAGGTTCTGAGATGGAGGCTTTTTTTCCTATTTTCCCTCTAGGAGTCTCCAAACCTCTGCCACTTTGTAGGCTTAAATTCTGGGTTAATTACAATGTACTGTTAATCGTGTTGAGGATGGGGAGGTGAGAGGGACAAACACAGAGTTGCACATAAATAATGAAGAGTAAGCAAACAAACAATTTTAATATAACATTCTCTACAATGTCCTCACTTCACTAACACTGTATAAACTTGTACATGCACAATTTTAAATGTTCCTAAGAGATGCTTTTCTAAAGTAAGCCATATCATTAAATGTCAAAAGGCAGCATCCAACAGGGATTCCAGTAGGACGGCAATCTTTGAAGCTGTCTGACCAGCCTGGAAACCTGTGAGGCCTGGGCTTCCTGATCCTCCCTAGATCCATGTCCACTGTTTCTGGTCTGAGGCTGCTGCTACTGCCCTATATGGCTCCAAGGCCTGCAATCTTGTTCCATAAGGCTGCCATAATTCCAACAGCTGCTACACCCTTATGTACCTGCACCCTTACACCCCAAATCTTCACTCAATAATACCACCAATGGCACCACCTGGCTAGAACTATAGCTAGCTGACTCCATCTCCTGCAGTTACTCCACCAGAGCTCAAAGCTGCTGTAGCACTGTCTGCCAGACAATCATTTTATCCCTCATACCCTACTCTTCCCTTACCTCACTTCCACAAAGCTATCATTGGGGGCAACTCCACTGCCATCACCAAGACCTTTTCCTGGCTAGTCAATTGATTGCACACTAATGCTCAGATTCCCACATGTATCATAGTTTACTCAGGACACAGTTTATTAAGACAGTTTCACCGTTGACTTTCCTCTAGTGGTTCTCAGCCCTGGATACATTAGAATCACTTGGAGAGCTTTGAAAACATATTGATGCTTGGACCTCATGCCCAGAGAGGCTTTAATTGGTCTCAGGTAGGGCCCATGTATGGCTATGCTTTACAAGTAACTCTAATGTACATCCAGAGTTGAGAACTACTGCTTTATTACCTTTATGTCTCTAACTATATGAGAGGCATGGGTGGCGCTTATCAACTTAACAGGCCACATCAAACACAAGTTAATAGGATACTGATTCATCTTAACGGAGTATGTCGGTAACATCTTAATATGTTTATAGCACTGAAGAACTGTTCTTATAGTGCTCATAGTCTGAGTGCCCAGGGGATGCAAAGCTGCGTACGTCTTCCAACACTAGTTCCAGAGTCTCTACCACCCCCAGAACTCTGAGGTCTTAGCAGCTACATATTAAAAATCTATTCACACAGTTTGGGTCAACATGAAGCAAGAGGTAACCCTTGCATTCAATAACATGATGAATTGTCTTCTTTCCAACATGATGATGAAATGCTCTTTGCAGGCCAATATATGTGTAAGAATTGTATTTTACTACCTGTTCTCAATGAATGGGGCATGTCATATGGGGTAGTATAAATAGTCAGAAATGAACTTGCAGCACCTCTGTGGGGTTGCCTGACTCTGATCACTGTGGTATCCCCACAATAAGACCTTGGCTGGAATGGACAGATGTCACTGTACCATGAAGCCAGGCCCCCAGAGCAGACTCACTGATTAGCTATGTCTTCACTTTCAGTGAAACAGAATGTGGTACCATTTTATGGTAAAGAGCATAGGCCCTGAAGTCTCAGGTAATATGCCTCTGTCAGAACTCCAGCTTCAACACTTTCTGGCTATGTAAACTAGAGGTGGTTATAGTAACCTAATTCATAGAGTTCTTTAGAGGATTAAATGAAGTAATGCATGTAAACCTACTTCAGTTCAGTTCAGTTCAGTCACTCAGTCGTGTCCAACTTTGCAACCCCATGGACTGCAGCATGCCAGGCCTCCCTGTCCATCACCAACTCCTGGATTTACCCAAACTCATGTCCATTGAGTTGGTGATGCCACCCAACCATCTCATCCTCTGTCATCCCCTTTTCCTCCCACCTTCAATCTTTCCCAGGATCAGGGTGTTTTCAAAGGAGTCATCTCTTTGCATCAGGTGGCCAAAGTATTGGAGCTTCAGCTTCCAATGAACACTCAGGACTGATCTCCTTTAGGATGGACTGGTTGGATCTCCTTGCAGTCCAAGGGACTCTCAAGAGCCTTCTCCAACACCACAGTTCAAACATGTCAATTCTTCAGCGCTTAGCTTTCCTTATAGTCCAACTCTCAGATCCATACATGACTACTGGAAAAACCGTAGCCTTAACTAGACAGACCTTTGTTGGCAAAGTAATGTCTCTGCTTTTTAATATGCTCTCTAGGTTGGTCACAGCTTTTCTTCCAAGGAGTAAGTGTCTTTTAATTTCTTGGCTGCAGTCACCATCTGCAGTCTGCCACTGTTTCCACTGTTTCCCCATCTATTTTCTATTTACCACAAAGTGATGGGACCAGATGCCATGATCTTAGTTTTCTGAATGTTGAGCTTTAAGCCAACTTTTTCACTCTCCTCTTTCATCAAGAGGCTCTTAAGTTCTTCTTCACTTTCTGCCATAAGGGTGGTATCATCTGCATATCTGAGGTTATTGATATTTCTCCCGGCAATCTTGATTCCAGGTTGTGCTTCATCCAGCCCAGCATTTCTCATGATGTACTCTGCATATAAGTTAAATAAGCAGGGTGACAATATACAGCCTTGACGTACTCCTTTTCCTATCTGGAACCAGTCTGTTGTTCCATGTCCAGTTCTAACTGTTGCTTCCTGACCTGTATACAGGTTTCTCAAGAGGCAGGTCAGGTGGTCTGGTATTCCCATCTCTTTCAGAATTTTCCACAGTTTATTGTGATCCACCCAGTACTTTGGCTACCTGATGTGAAGAGCTGAATCGTTTGAAAAGACCCTGATGCTGGGAAAGATTGAGGGCAGGAGGAGAAGGGGACGACAGAGGATGAGATGGTTGGATGGCATCACCGACTCAATGGACATGGGTTTGGGTGAACTCCGGGAGTTGGTGATGGACAGGGAGGCCTGGCGTGCTGCGGTTCATGGGGTTGCAAAGAGTCAGACACGACTAAGTGACTGAACTGAACTGAACACAGTTAAATGCTTTGGCATAGTTAATAAAGCAGAAATAGATGTTTTTCTGGAACTCTCTTGCTTTTCTGATGATCCAGCAGATATTGGCAATTTGATCTCTGGTTCCTCTGCCTTTTCTAAAACCAGCTTGAATATCTGGAAGTTCACAGTTCACATATTATTGAAGCCTGGATTGGAGAATTTTGAAATGAGTGCAATTGTGCGTAGTTTGAACATTCTTTGGCATTGCCTTTCTTAGGGACTGGAATGAAAACTGACCTTTTCCAGTCCTGTGGACACTGCTAAGTTTTCTAAATTTGCTGGCATATTGAGTGCATCACTTTCACAGCATCATCTACGTAGCAAAGTGCTATGTAAGTAAGTACGTCAAGGCTGTATATTATCACCCTGCTTATTTAACTTATATGCAGAGTACCTAATGTGAAATGCTGGGCTGGATGAAGCACAAGCTGGAATCAAGACTGCCTTGAGAAACATCAATAACCTCAGATAAGCAGATGACACCACCCTTATGGCAGAAAGAGAAGAGCAACTGAGGAGCCTCTTGATGAAAGTGAAAGAGGAGAGTTAAAAAGTTGGCTTAAAACTCAACATTCAAAAAACTAAGATTATGGCATCCAGTCCCATCACTTCAAGACAAACAGATGGGGAAACAATGGAAACTATAACAAACTTTATTTTCTTGGGCTCCAAAATTGCTGTGGATGGTGACTGCAGCCATGAAATCAAAAGATTCTTGCTCCTTGGAAGAAAAGCTATGACCAACCTAGATAGCATATTAATAAGCAGAGACATTCCTTTGCCAACAAAGGTCTATCTAGTCAAAGCTATGGTTTTTCCAGTAGTCATGTATGGATGTGAGAGCTGGACCATAAGGAAAGCTGAGTGCTTAAGAACTGATGCTTTTGAACTGTGGTGTTGGAGAAGACTCTTTAGAGTCCCTTGGACTGCAAGCAGATCCAACCAGTCCATCCTAAAGAAAATCAGTCCTGAATATTCACTTAAAGGACTGATGCTGAAGCTGAAGGTTTAAAACTTTGGCCACCTGATGCGAAGAACTGACTCACTGGAAGACCCTGATTTTGGGCAAGATTGAAGGCAGGAGGAGAAGGGGATGACAGCGGATGAGACGGTTGGATGGCATCACCGACTCAATGGACATGAGTTTGAGCAGGTTCTGGGAGTTGGTGATGGACAGGGAAGCCTGGCGTGCTGCAGTCCATGGGGTCGCAAGAGTCAGACACAACTGAGCGACTAAACTGAGCTGAACTGATGTAAGTAAGTCATTACTGTTTGCTAATAGTACACATAAAAATTTTCACTTTGCCTAACTTTAGAAATCATTTAAGAGAACAAAAAACAGAGGACATTCTAAAGACATCCTAAATATGATTTTTTATTGTTAATTGTTTAAACAATTTAGAAGTGGAAATGCAGAGTCCTTGAGAAAGAAAAAACTGAAAGAAAATAATGTTTTCCTGTTCCTCACCCAACGCCTCCTTCTTGTAAATAGTGAAAAAAAACTCTTTCTCCTGGATCCAACAGAAATAAATTCTTCTCATTCTCCCTCCTGATAAAAGACTGGAGGCCAGGGCAGAAAGGAATAACCTGAATCAGACAATTCCCAAAGAGTCTGAGCCAAGAGAATGGCCTCTGCTGTCCCACGTTATGATCTCAAGGGCTTGGCAAAGCTCTGAGACCTCTGCTGAGCACTGCTTACACAAGTCACTGAGCTCTCCCAATGGCTACTGCAGCCAGGGCCATTAAGCAAAGTTGACTTTGCCCTTTAGACAGCAGAGTGAAGTTCTCTTTTGCTCCACAATGCACTTCCCTGAGTGTTTATGTGCCAGGGCAGCTAAGTCAGGCTGTAATGGTTCCAAACTGACTGTACCCAAACCTCCTAACATCCTTTGCTTTACTCATAGCTGAATAACACTGAGGCAAGAGAAATTCACTCTCATCTTTGGTAAATGAAAAATATAAAAAATCAGTAAAATAATTTCCAATCTATTCCTTACAATTCAATGCCCCACCAATCAGAATGAGTCAGAAACAAATGTATTAGCTCAAAAAAAAAAAAAAAAACAGCTTTCAGAAATATGATTTGATCTAGTTGGATAAGCAATCATTATGCTTGAAATTCTGTGTGTCATATTTGCCATTATGCTTGAAATTCTGTGTCATATTTGCCAGTCAATAGAGCACACGGGATATAGACCACAGGGAAAGCTCCTTTCATATGGCACCAGCTTCCAAACTGCATCTTTAATTGCTATGAAGATCATCAAGCCATCCACTAACTTCAGGGAAAAGCTTAATTCTCACCAAAATGAAGCAACTAGTTTGTAACAAAATAATACAGTTACCTCTGGGACCCAGCTTCTCATTTGAGCTTCTTAAATTGGAAATTTAAGAATTCTTTATTTTACTAAAGATCTGAATCAAAGTAGAGTTCTTGTTAGCCCGTGCCTTACAAGAAAAAAGGGTTACAAGAACGAAACTTAACACAACCAGATAGCAGATCTACTTTGATGATATCAAGGTGCAAAAGCAGACTGGTCATGGGTTTATCTATAATTCCAATCAACATGGAAGTTCATGGCTTTTCATTAACAAAGTGTAACAGTTTCTCAAACTGGGGCTTGTAGAGACAGCCTCAGGAATTCAAAGCTCTAAGAATTGTTCTTCCCTTTGTTAGCCCCTGTTCAACAAAGTCTTTAAGGATCATCCCCACACAGTCCCCAAGCTAACCCTGACAAAGACAAGGGCATATCACCCTCCGGGGACAGGGTAGTTATGTTGACACAGGTTTGGGGGGATGCTTGGGCCCTTCATGTCCCATTTCAGAATTTCTCTTTTACCCACCTGACTAAGAATGCCATTTTATAGAGACCCCAGTGCTGTCCAACTCACTGGATTAGAGTCTTTTGGATGTTACAGGCTACTCTCCTCCCTAGACTATGCTGTAACTAGTCAGTTCCAGTAGGGCCAGTCCAGTCCCAGAGTGTCTCACCACCAAGCCTGTTTTAATTATAAGAAATATTTGAGGGGTGGAGGGGTTGCTTTTGTTGTTGCTATAGCTCCACTCCAAGAAACAATCTCAAATGAAGCATTTTAACTACAAGCTACAGGGCCTTGGGAAAATCACTAAATACCACAGAAGCTAGGTTAAACTTTAAGGAATGCAGGCTGTATCTGCAAAGCACTACATGTGTGCTCCTAAGCAAGTCAATTTACCAGCTATCAGCATCAAATCTGCATTTTAAGATTACCTAGTATCATGTGCCCAGCTCCTGCCCAGCCAGATCATCTTTTCTAGCACATCACCCATGTCCCACTGTTGTGAGTACTGGCTGCTAATGCTCACAGCTGCCCCTCCTCTTTGAAGAACTGTCCTTGACCCATCTCCACTAGCCACAGAATGGTTGACATGGGGTGCAAAGGAATGGCCCCTTTGCCTCAAGACAGGACCACCTCTGTGGTGCCATTTCTACTCCAGAACATCCCACAGGATCAAGCTGAAGCAGAGCTCTAGCTGAGACCATATCCTTACATTTTTTCCTCCTCCTATGTCCTGCTTCCCTTATTCTCTTTCTCAAGAGAGCATTCTCTCAATAAAGCTCATACACTGCCATTCCCAAACCCCAGCTCAGGCTTTGCTTCCAGGGAACCTGACACACATAGGTGAGCTGTGAGGAAAATGGATTGGAGCAGACGAAGAGTGATGACAGGGAAACAAGATAGGAGGCTGCTGCAACTATCAGTTAATCAATGCTGGTTCTTTTCTGTTTCGTTCAGAAATTCCATTACCCTCTGGGTCGGATCCTGCTGGTAATCATAACAAGCTCATTAACTCTGTTCCATATGTTAGAACAAACATAGGTCAAACTGGCACAGTGAGTTATTTAATCCATTGGGGCTGATGGTCAGAGAAATAACAAACAGAGCAAAACCTGAAACATCTACTTTAACAAGTAACCAGACTAGGAAAACATATCATCTCCCAGTTCTTCAATGGAAATTTAAAATAATATCTGCTGGGGATCCAATGACAGGTCTCTTGACTTAGTTTGCTACTGATTACTCATAGATTATCCAGGAACAATTTGCAACCCTGAGTCATCCACCCTCTGCACTGAGCAGTTTCCCCTGGAGTCAACGTGTTATTAAATAGCACAGGGAATTCTACTCACTATTCTGTAATAATCTATATAGGTAAAGAATCTGAAAAAGAATGAACATACGTATAACTGAATCACTTTGCTATGCACGTAAAACTAACACAACATTGTAAATCAACTATATGCCAATATTTTTTTAAAAAAAAGGTTATAAGAACGAAACTTAAACACAACCAGATAGTAGATGTACTTTGATGATATCAAGGTGCAAAATTATATCTATAATTTATTTATATATATTTATAATTCCAATCAACATGGAAGTTTATCTATAATTCCAATCAACATGGAAGTTCATGGCTTTTCATTAACAAAGTGTAACAGTTTCTCAAACTGGGGCTTGTAGAGACAGCCTCAGGAATTCAAAGCTCTAAGAATTGTTTTTCTATTTCCATTTTTTATGATAACCTTTACAAATCAATCTAAGTTTATTCTGTATCTCATGGATGGCCACTGATAACTGAATATGAGATTTCAATGTTAGTGTCATAACTGGGTGTTGACATACTGACACCACGTGATTACCCAGAACTACAAGTGCTTAACTTTTAGTGAAGGATCTCTCAAACTGTAAATGTGCAGATGTATTCTCAAGAGGCTATGAATTTTCCTATTTGAGAAACACTGTGAAATAAATTGATCTCTAAAGATTCCAATTGCCAACATGATAGCAAGTGGTCAAAATGAGGAGCTGTTGTTCTGACTACCCTGCCGTCAATCACAGAACAAAGACTGATAACCTAGCCAGGTGGGGTGAAGGCACACCTGTGAAAAGTCAAGTGACATCAAGTGTTCGTATTCCAGAGTTGTGGGTTACAGTTCCTGTTATGGTTTATCTCTAATTAAAAACCAAACCAATTATTAAAGCAGTGACAGTAAAGTTGTTTCAACCTGAATACAGGGTCTACTTTTACCTCAGAACGCAACTTCTGGGCTCTTAGGAGATGCTCACTAAACATTTAACAAAATAATCAGATCAGATCAGATCAGATCAGTCGCACAGTCGTGTCCGACTCTTTGCGACCCCATGAATCGCAGCACGCCAGGCCTCCCTGTCCATCACCAACTCCTGGAGTTCACTCAGACTCACGTCCATCGAGTCAGTGATGCCATCCAGCCAACTCATCCTCTGTCATCCCCTTCTCCTCTTGCCCCCAATCCCTCCCAGCATCAGAGTCTTTTCCAATGACTCAACTCTTCGCATGAGGTGGCCAAAGTACTGGAGTTTCAGCTTTAGCATCATTCCTTCCAAAGAAATCCCAGGGCTGATCTCCTTTAGAATGGACTGGTTGGATCTCCTTGCAGTCCAAGGGACTCTCAAGAGTCTTCTCCAACACCACAGTTCAAAAGCATCAATTGTTCTGCGCTCAGCCTTCTTCACAGTCCAACTCTCACATCCATACCTGACCACAGGAAAAACCATAGCCTTGACTAGACGAACCTTTGTTGGCAAAGTAATGTCTCTGCTTTTGAATATGCTTTCTAGATTGGTCATAACCTTCCTTCCAAGGAGTAAGCGTACTTTAATTTCATGGCTGCAGTCACCATCTGCAGTGATTTTGGAGCCCAGAAAAATAAAGTCTGACACTGTTTCCACTGTTTCCCCATCTATTTGCCATGAAGTGATGGGACCAGATGCCATGATCTTCATTTTCTGAATGTTGAGCTTTAAGCCAACTTTTTCACTCTCCACTTTCACCTTCATCAAGAGGCTTTTTAGTTCCTCTTCACTTTCTGCCATAAGGGTGGTGTCATCTGCATATCTGAGGTGATTGATATTTCTCCCGGCAATCTTGATTCCAGCTTGTGCTTCTTCCAGCCCAGCGTTTCTCATGATGTACTCTGCACAGAAGTTAAATAAACAGGGTGACAATATACAGCCTTGACGAACTCCTTTTCCTATTTGGAACCAGTCTGTTGTTCCATGTTCAGTTCTAACTGTTGCTTCCTGACCTGCATACAAATTTCTCAAGAGGCAGATCAGGTGGTCTGGTATTCCCATCTCTTTCAGAATTTTCCACAGTTTACTGTGATCCACACAGTCAAAGGCTTTGGCATAGTCAATAAAGCAGAAATAGATGTTTTTCTGGAACTCTCTTGCTTTTTCCATGATCCAGCGGATGTTGGCAATTTGATCTCTGGTTCCTCTGCCTTTTCGAAAACCAGCTTGAACATCAGGAAGTTCACGGTTCACGTATTGCTGAAGCCTGGCTTGGAGAATTTTAAGCATTACTTTACTAGCGTGTGAGATGAGTGCAATTGTGTGGTAGTTTGAGCATTCTTTGGCATTGCCTTTCTTTGGGACTGGAATGAAAACTGCCCTTTTCCAGTCCTGTGGCCACTGCTGAGTTTTCCAAATTTGCTGGCATATTGAGTGCAGCACTTTCACAGCATCATCTTTCAGGATTTGGAATAGCTCAACTGGAATTCTATCACCTCCACTAGCTTTGTTCGTAGTGATGCTTTCTAAGGCCCATTTGACTTCACATTCCAGGATGTCTGACTCTAGGTCAGTGATCACACCATCGTGATTATCTGGGTCATGAAGATCTTTTTTGTACAGTTCTTCTGTGTATTCTTGCCACCTGTTCTTAATATCTTCTGCTTCTGTTAGGTCCATACCATTTATGTCCTTTATCGAGCCCATCTTTGCATGAAATGTTCCTTTGGTATCTCTGATTTTCTTCAAGAGATCTCTAGTCTTTCCCATTCTGTTGTTTTCCTCTATTTCTCTGCATTGATTGCTGAAGAAGGCTTTCTTATCTCTTCTTGCTATTCTTTGGAACTCTGCATTCAGATGTTTATATCTTTCCTTTTCTCCTTTGCTTTTTGCTTCTCTTCTTTTCACAGCTATTTGTAAGGCCTCCCTCAATTATGCAATAAGCCACAGAAGTGGTCCCTCTATTAAAGGCTAATGAAAACATGACCAGATTATAAATGCTTATTTGACTGATCTAAAAACAGTCTGCATTCATAGATGCTATAACTAGAAAGAAAAGCAACAAAGTTATTACTGTACTAGTCAGGAGAGTGATTACCTCTAGAGGGAGGAAAGAAGGGGGCTGAGACCAGAGTGGAGGACATAAAAAACTTCTGGGATGGTGGGTAATGTTTCTATTGCTAGATGACACATGGGTGTTTTATACTATTCAGTATACTATAAATTTGGATTTCTGCAACAACAACAGTGAAGCACTACGCTCTCCAAAGAAATGCAAATCAATGCAACCACTGTTACAGGAGAAAAAGAGTACTGGGTCTAAAGTCCAAAGCCCTAATTTGAATCTCAGGTTGGCAACTTATCATTTGAGTAACTTTGAAAGTGAAAAGTTAAAGTTCTCAGTCGCGTCCAACTCTTTTTGACCCCCTGGACTGTATAGTCCATGGAATTCTCCAGGCCAAAATACTGAAGTGGCTAGCCTTTCCTTTCTCCAGGGGATCTTCCCAACCCAGGGATCAAACCCAGGTCTCCCACATTGCAGGTGTATTCTTTACCAGATGAGCCAGAAGGGAAGCCCAAGAATACTGGAGTGGGAGTAACCTTGGTAAATCCTATAACCTCTCTAAGCCTCAGTTTTCCTATAAGTAAAATGTAGATGTCACAAGGTACATTGATTCTTGAGATAATACATGTGAAAATCCTTTGTTACAAAAGTGTAAACTTGAAGCTCAGTTGGTAAAGAATCCACCTGCAATGAAGGAGACCCCGGTTCAATTCCTGGGTCGGGAAGATCTGCTGGAGAAGGGATAGGCTACCCACTCCAGTATTCTTAGGCTTCCCCTGTGGCTCAGCTGCTAAAGAATCCACCTGCAATGAGGGAGACCTGGGTTCGATCCCTGGGTTGGGAAGATCCCCTGGAGAAGGGAAAGGCTACCCACTCCAGCATTCCGGCCTAGAGAATTCTATGGATTGTATAGTCCATGGGGTCACAAAGAGTCGGACACGACTGAGCAACTTTAAAAAAAAAAAAAAAAAAAAAAACTTGGTTGATATTATTTGGAATTGTTATTACAATTGTGTGAGACATTATCTAAGAAAATGAGGGTCTGGGGCCCACATACCACTAAATGAGTTCATTGGTTTTGTGTCCTGTGTAAAGCACTTCCACATTCTCACTGGTCCTGGGCCTGCCTCCTCTCTGGCTTCCTCCCTGTGACACAGACCTTGAGCTCATACTCTACTGTGGCCTTACACTCCCAATTGTGTGTCATGCATTCTCTGAACCCTGCTTCCCATATACTGCTTCTCCTGTATGGAATTCTTTATTCCCCTGGCCCACTCTTTCAGTTTATCACTCAATCCATTCATTCAACAAATATTCGCTGAGTACCTACTATGGGGCAGGTACCAAGGATAAGTTGCTACCCTCATGAAGCTTACATTCTGATGATGGCTAACTCCTACTCTCCCCTCTGTGGCTCAATTCAAGTATCACCACTAGCTCTAGGATTCTTTCCCAAATGTCCTCTACACATTAACTTTCCATAACCACCAGTCAGCAATCCCCACTGAGTTGTTACTATACTTCTTTGCCCTCATAGAATTCTCTGCATGCAAATACTAATCTGTCTTGCCTATTCATGTAGAACATGATCTCTTGAGTATAGAGAAAAGCACATAATAATAATAAATAGCTGTGCACCAAGTGCTTAATACATGGCTGGCATAATTCTAAGTACTTTTACATATTAATGTATTTAATTCTCATAAAAACTATATGAGGTGAGCATTATTACTGATCCAGTTTGAAGGTGAAGAGACTGAGGCACAAGGAGGTAAAGTGACTTGCCCAAAGCCACAGAGCTGGTAAGCAGCGGAAGCATAACTAGATTTGCTGACATTCCCACACCTGGTCACTATACTCCTACACCCTCACAGTTAGGAGACACTATAGATGTTAGGTGGCAGAGGAAGGGCAAAGAGAGGGTAGAAAGGAAAGCCATTCACTCAGAAAATAATAGGATAAGGAGGCCTTTTTTATCAGGTACTTGTAGCTGGAATGGGCCTAAGAGAAGGAGAGGTTTCTCTCTAAATTTCTGCATCTATTCCTATTTCCTCTATCCCTTCACTCCCTTAAACTTAAGCTACCTTGGGATTATCCAATCAATTAGAATATGCTTTAATTAATGGCATTGTTCAAGCTGGTCTGTGTTCTTTCAAGCCCCAAAAGACAACTTCAAGAACCAGGGGATTGAGGACTCAAGGATTGCAGTCCTCCCTGTCAGTCAACCTCAGATCCTCATGGTGTGAAACACGGCTGGGGATGCAATGTGAAGACAGGTTTTCAAGGCTGAATTGGGCCCCAGAGATCACCTGATCCAGCAGCAACAAACTTAAAGGCCTGTGAAGGAGAGCAGCTACGAGAACTGTGGAAGCAGGCAGGGTATGGGACAGCAGGCGTGAAGTGGCCTGTACAGAAATCAAGCACAACAAACAGTGCAAAGTAATTCTGCTTTTTATAACTTTGTGTAGAACTTCTGGTTAAACATAGCACATTGAAACCATGCATTTATCTCTACTTCCTCCTCCAACACTAATAATATGACAATGAAAGAATTTAAGTGTGAATCTGTAAGGACAAAGAGGGAAAACAGGACAATGGCAGTCAAAAGATATCAGCAAGGCTTTGAAAAATGGAAGTGATCCTGACTTAATAATAATACACAGAAAGCTGAAATTATAATACACTTATAATACACAGAAAGCTGAAATTAAGCAAAGCTGAGAATTAAGCATGAAGAAAGTGAAGTCATTAAGAAGCAAACCAATCTGTACCTCAGAACCACACAAAAGCTCTGAATTTGCACAAAACAGAAAACTCAAATGACTGGGGCAAGGGATGAGGATGAAAACAAGATTAAAAGCAGCAGAGAGGCCCACTCAAGTACCCAAGCGATTACAATTCTCTACTTTGGTAGAAGACTGGAGGTTTTGCCAGTTCTCTCTTGAGCACATAAGACTTATCAGAAAATGAAAATTAGGTACCTCAGTGAAAACAGTAGCATTAAGTGAAATTATATATACAGAAGAGGGAGACCCAACATAGAAGTTTTACATATCTTTCTTTAAACTTATTCCTAATACAGGGTGTATTGAAAGCAGTATTTTTTTAATTTCCATTTTCTAATCACTTGTTGCTATTCACCACTGACCTTGTATCCAGTGACCTTACCAATTTCGTCTAATAATTCAAATTCCACATCTGTGGGATCTTCTGAACTTTGTGTGCACAATTATATCATCTACAAATAATAAGAGTTTTATTTCTTCCTTTCCATTCATTTTGTTTTTCTCCTTATTTCCCCGGCTAGTACTTTCAGTACAATGTAAGACAGAAGTGGCACTGGGGACGTCACTGTCTCCTGCCTGATCTTTCAGGAAAACTTTCCAAATTTCACATTATGTTTACTATAGCTTTTACTATTTTTTGGCAAATTCTTATCTTAATAAGGAAGTTTCCCTTCACTCCTCATTAGCTAAGAGTTTTGGGGGATTTTTTATCATGAATGAATGTTGAATTTTATCAAACGTACTTCATCTACTGAACTCATCATATGACTTTTCTCCATTATTGTGTTAATTTGGTCAATTGCATTGACTAATTTCTTAATGTCAAACCAACTTGGATTTCCTACATAAATCCAACTTGGTCATGATGTATTATCTTTTCTTTATGTTGTTGAACCAGTTTGCTAATATTTTGTCAGAATTTTTGTATCATTATCCAAGAGTGATTTACCTATAATTTTCCTTCCTTGCAATGGACTTTAATAGCTTTGTAAAATGGAGACAACTCACCATAATGTATAGTGTTGTTCTGAGAATTAAATGAGAAACCAATGTGAAATCTTTTAGCCCATATCCTGGTACACAGTAGATATTCAACAAATATTTATTGAAAGACCAGAATAAACTCCAGCTCTAATCACATAAAACTTGAGAATAAAATGTATACAAAACACTTGAAAGAATAAATCAATAAAAACAACAAAGGCTTCATACATAAAACCAGTAAATAGGGTTTGATACATAACAATCTAATTTCTAGAGCCTCAGTTGATGTTCAGACCCTTACTCAAAATCTAGAGCCCAGTGAAGACAAACTCCAAACCAGGAAGAATAGGAGAGAAGGACTAAAATCCCTATCATACCCACTTTTTCACTCCCCAGCAGTGATTTCCAATTCCACCATCTTTATAAAAAATGGACTAAAGAGGGTGGCATCCTAAGATGGCAGAGGAATAGGACGAGGAGACCACTTTCTCCCCCTACAAATTCATTGAAAGAACATTTGAAAGCTGAGCAAATTCTACAAGACAACTTCTTAATGCTGGCAGAGGACATCAGGCACCCAGAAAGGCAGCCCATTGTCTTTGAAAGGAGGCAGGACAAAATATAAAAAATAAAAAGAGAGCCAAAAAAGGTAGGGATGGAGATCTGTCCCAGGAAGGGAGTCTTAAAAAAGAGAGAAGTTTCCAAACACCAGGAAACACTCTCACCGGCGGGTCTGTGGCAAGTCTTGGAATCTCAGAGGGCAACGTAACTGGGAGGAAAAATAAATAAGTAAATAATTAAAACCCACAGATTACGTGCCTAACGGCAACTCCCAGCGGAGAAGCGGCCCAGATGCTCGTATCTGCCACTTGCAAGTGGAGGCTGGACAGGGAGGTGCGGGCTGGACAGGGAGGCGTGGGCTGCATTGCTTAAGGTAAGGAGCAGGGCATTCTGAGGGAACTGACTTGAGATAGCAACCCAGACTGTGGGATAGCCAGAGAGAGAGAAAAATAAGAGAGAGAGAACTATCCCACTAAAAGCCCTAACCTAAGACACTGCCAGGCCCGCTCACAGAACAAAGGACTAAGCAGAGCTAGCTGGCTGCAGACCAGCCCATCCCCCAAGGAAGACAGGCAGGCGAGGGCAGCCAGAGCCAGAAGGGGGCAATCACGGCCCCAGAGAGGCATCCTCTACCAAACTGCAAGCAGGCTTCATTGCTAACCAAGACTTCTTGGGATTCTGGATGGTTGACATCCGCCAGGAGGGTTGCAGCCAGAGATCAGCTCCCCCAGAAGAGACACACGGCACACCTGAGAAGGTGCACCCGCTGTACACCCAGAAAACCGAGCAGCTGGGATAGGGGAGGCGATAAGATGCACCCCCTACCTGGGGGTGACTGCGCCTGCCCAAACACCTAGTCACCTGAACTGCTCGGACCTGGGAAGGGCACAAAACACAGGCCCACTGAGTCTGCGCCTTTGTGGAGTACCCAAGAACCTGAACCTGAGCAGCTTAGACCTGGGAAGTGCACGCAACCCAGGGCCAGCATCAGACAGTTCATGCCATAGCAACCTGGAGCCTGAGAAGTGTAGACCATGAAAGCACACACACCGTGAGTGGGGGCAAATCCAGTGCGGCTGACACACTGCAAGCACTCCCCACACACGCCAGTGATGTTTCTTTGCAGTATTCCTCCCTCCCCACAGCATGACTGAACAAGTGAGCCTAAAAAAGTGACCACCATTGCCCCGTTGTGTCAGGGCAGAAATGAGACACTGAAGAGACCAGCAAACAGAAGAAGCTAAAATAAACAGAGGGAACCGCTTTGAAAGTGACAGGTGCAACAGATTAAAATGTTGTACTTAGCACCGACTACATAAGAAGAGGCCTATAGATCTTGAGAAGTATAAGCTGGATGAAGGAACGATCTGAAAATGAACTGACCCCACACTGTCCGCAACAGTGCCAGAGAAAGTCCTAGATATATTTGTACCATTATCACTTTTTAATTTTTTTTTATTTTTAAGTCCTCTATTACGCCTTTAATTTTCATTTTTATAACCCACTATTACCTTGCAAAAAAAAAGACCCTATTTTTAAAGCAAACTTCATATATATTTTTTCTAATTTTTTGACTTTATTTTGTTCTTTTAATATTGTATTTTTGAGAATCTAACCTATACTCTAGATTTTTAATCTTTGCTTTTTGGTATTTGTTATCAATTTTGTACCTTTAAGAACCTAATCTTAGTACCCATTTTCACTTGGGAGCAAGATTACTGGCTTGATTGCTCTCTCCCCCTTTTGACTCTCCTTCTTCTCCACCAGGTCGCCTCTATCTCCTCCCTCCCCCTTCTCTTCTCTACCCAATTCTGTGAATCTCTTTGTGTGTTCCAGGCTGTGGAGAACACTTAGGGAACTGATTACTGGCTGGATCTGTCTCTCTCCTTTTGATTCCCCTTTTTCTCCTCCTGGCCACCTCTGTCTCCTTCCTCCCTCTTCTCTTCTCTGTGTAACTCCATGAACATCTCTGAGGGGTCCAGACTGTGGAGAGCACAAAGGGAAGTGATTACTGGCTAGCTTGTTCTCTCCCCTTTTGATTCCCCCTCTTCTCCTCCTGGTCACCTTTATCTCCCTCTTCCCTCTTCTCTTCCTCATGTAAACCTCTCTGGGTGTCCCTCACTGTGGAGAAACTTTTCATCATTAACCTAGATGTTTTATCATCAGTGCTGTATAGATGGAGAAGTCTTGAGGCTACTGTAAGAATAAGACTGAAAACCAGAGGCAGGAGGCTTAAGTCCAAAACCTGAGAACACCAGAGAACTCCTGACTCCAGGGAACATTAATCGATAAAAGTTCATCAAAAGCCTCATACCTACACTGAAACCAAGCATCACCCAAGAGCCAACAAGTTCCAGAGCAAGGCATACCACACAAATTCTCCAGCAACACAAGAACATAGCCCTGAGCTTCAATATACAGGCTGCCCAAAGTCACACCAAACCCATTGACATCTCAAAACTCACTACTGGACACTCCATTGCACTCCAGAGAGAAGAAACCCAGCTCCACCCACCAGAACACCAACACAAGCTTCCCTAACCAGGAAACCTTGACAAGCCACCCATCCAAACCCACCCACAGCGAGGAACCTCCACAATAAAGAGGAACCACGAACTGCCAGAATACGGAAAGGCCACCCCAAACACAGCAATATAAACAAGATGAAAAGGCAGAGAAATACCCAACAGGTAAAGGAACGGGATAAATGCCCACCAAACCAAAGAGAAAGAGATAGGGAATCTACCTGATAAAGAATTCAGAATAATGATAGTGAAAATGATCCAAAATATCGAAAATAAAATGGAGTTACAGATAAATAGCCTGGAGACAAGGATTGAGAAGATACAAGAAATGTTTAACAAGGACCTCGAAGAAATAAAAAAGAGTCAATATAAAATGAATAATGCAATAAATGAGATCAAAAACACTCTGGAGGGAACCAACAGTAGAATAACAGAGGCAGAAGATAGGATAAGTGAGGTAGAAGATAGAATGGTAGAAGTAAATGAAGCAGAGAGGAAAAAAGAATTAAAAGAAATGAGGACAACCTCAGAGACCTCTGGGACAATGTTAAACACCCCAACATTTGAATCATAGGAGTCCCAGAAGAAGAAGACAAAAAGAAAGACCATGAGAAAATACTTGAGGAGATAATAGTTGAAAACTTCCCTAAAATGGTGAAGGAAATAGTCATCCAAGTCCAATAAACCCAGAGAGTCCCAAACAGGATAAACCCAAGGCGAAACACTACAAGACACATATTAATCAAATTAACAAAGATAAACACAAAGAACAAATATTAAAAGCAGCAAGGGAAAAACAACAAATAACACACAAGGGGACTCCCATAAGGATAACAGCTGATCTTTTATTAGAAACTCTTCAGGCCAGAAGGGAATGGCAGGACATACTTAAAGAGAAAAACCTTCAACCGAGATTACTGTACCCAGCAAGGATCTCATTCAAATATGAAGGAGAAATCAAAAGCTTTACAGAGAAGCAAAAGCTGAGAGAATTGAGCACCACCAAACAAGCTCTCCAACAAATGCTAAAGGATCTTCTCTAGACAAGAAACACAGAAAGGGTGTATAAACTCGAACACAAAACAACAAAGTAAATGGCAACGGGATCATCAGTTCAGTTCAGTTCAGTCACTCAGTCATGCCCAACTCTTTACGACCCCATGAATCACAGCACGCCAGGCCTCCCTTTCCATCACCAACTCCTGGAGTTCACCCATGTTGGGAAGCACAGTACAAAATAGCTGGTTGGAGGAAGTCCTTGGGAAAATGGCAAAGGGCCAGAAATACCCCGGCTTGGTGTGATGCAGACAGAAAAACATCTCCTGCCTTTGGTTATGCCCGGCGCCAAGATTTAATAATAAATATTAAAGATGTTGCTTGAAAAAATGGGTTATGGGGTAAACACATGGGTCACTTAGAGCGCACTGTCCTTAAAATATTTTTACTGATTAAATGTTAACCCCGTACACACTCTGCTGGCTGTATACTCTAAACTCTTTGTTCCTGCTTCTATAAAAAGGCTTGACTACAAAAATAAACTTGTCAGTCCTTACAAGAGACTGTCCGAGTGTCATTCTTTCAGGTTCGTCGCTTCCAAGTCCCGGAGAAAAATCCCCAACAACCCAGACGTACATCCATCGAGTCAGCGATGCCATCCAGCCATCTCATCCTCTGTTGTCCCCTTCTTCTCTTGCCCCCAATCCCTCCCAGCATCAGAGTCTTTTCCAATGACTCAACTCTTCGCATGAGGTGGCCAAAGTACTGGAGTTTCAGCTTCAGCATCATTCCTTCCAAAGAAATCCCAGGGCTGATCTCCTTCAGAATGGACTGGTTGGATCTCCTTGCAGTCCAAGGGACTCTCAAGAGTCTTCTCCAACACCACAGTTCAAAAGCATCAATTCTTTGGCACTCAGCCTTCTTCACAGTCCAACTCTCACATCCATACATGACCATGATCCATACATACAGGAAAAACCATAGCCTTGACTAGACCTTTGTTGGCAGAGTAATGTCTCTGCTTTTGAATATGCTATCTAGGTTGGTCATAACTTTCCTTCCAAGGAGTAAGCGTCTTCTAATTTCATGGCTGCAGTCACCATCTGCAGTGATTTTGGAGCCCAGAAAAATAAAGTCTGACACTGTTTCCACTGTTTCCCCATCTATTTCCCATGAAGTGATGGGGCTGGATGCCATGATCTTCATTTTCTGAATGTTGAGCTTTAAGTCAACTTTTTCACTCTCCACTTTCACTTTCATCAAGAGGCTCTTTAGTTCCTCTTCACTTTCTGCCATAAGGGTGGTGTCATCTGCATAACTACGGTTATTGATATTTCTCCCGGCAATCTTGATTCCAGCTTGTGTTTCTTCCAGTCCAGCGTTTCTCATGATGTACTCTGCATATAAGTTAAATAAGCAGGGTGACGATATACAGCCTTGACGTACTCCTTTTCCTATTTGGAACTAGTCTGTTGTTCCATGTCCAGTTCTAACTGTTGCTTCCTGACCTGCATACAGATTTCTCAAGAGGCAGGTCAGGTGGTCTGGTATTCCCATCTCTTTCAGAATTTTCCACAGTTTATTGTGATCCACACAGTCAAAGGCTTTGGCATAGTCAATAAAGCAGAAATAGATATTTTTCTGGAACTCTCTTGCTTCTTCCATGATCCAGCGGATGTTGGCAATTTGATCTCTGGTTCCTCTGCCTTTTCTAAAATCAGCTTGAACATCAGGAAGTTCACGGTTCACACTTATCAATAATTACCTTAAATGTAAATAGGTTGAATGCCCCAACCAAAAGACAAAGACTGGCTGAATGGATACAAAAACAAGACCCCTATATATATTGTCTACAAGAGACCCACCTCAAAACAAGGGACACATACAGACTGAAAGTGAAGGGCTGAAAAAGATATACCATGCAAATAGAGACCAAAAGAAAGCAGGAGTAGCAATACTCATATCAGATAAAATAGACTTTAAAACAAAGGCTGTGAAAAGAGACAAAGAAGGACACTACATAATGATCATAAGATCAATCCAAGAAGAAGATATAACAATTATAAATGTGTATGCACCCAACATAGGAGCACTGCAATATGTAAGGCAAATGCTAACAAGTATGAAAGGGGAAATTAACAATAATACAATAATATTGGGAGACTAATATCCCACTCACAGCTATGGATAGATCAACTAAACAGAAAATTAACAAGCAAACACAAACTTTAAACGATGCAATAGACCAGTTAGACCTAATTGACATCTATAGAACTTTTCACCCCAAAACAATGAATTTCACCTTTTTCTCAAGTGCACATGGAAGCTTATCCAGGATAGATCACATCCTGGGCCATAAATATAGCCTTGGTAAATTCAAAAAAATTGAAATCATTCCAAGCATCTTTTCTGACCATACTGCAGTAAGATTAGATGTCAATTACAGGAGAAAAACTATTAAAAATTCCAACATATGGAGGCTGAACAACACGCTGCTAAGTAACCAACAAACCACAGAAGAAATCAAAAAATAAATCAAAATATGCATAGAAACAAATGAAAATGAAACCACAACAACCCAAAACCTGTGGGACACTGTAAAAGCAGTGCTAAGGAGAAGGTTCATCGCAATACAGGCTTACATCAAGAAACAAGAAAAAAAACTGAATAAATAACCTAACTCTACACCTAAAGCAACTAGAAAAGGAAGAAATGAAGAACCTCAGGGTTAGTAGAAGGAAAGAAATCTTAAAAATTAGGGCAGAAATAAATGCAAAAGAAGCAAAAGAGACCAAAGCAAAAATCAACAAAGCCAAAAGCTGGTTCTTTGAGAAGATAAATAAAACTGACAAACCATTATCCAGACTCATCAAGAAACAAAGGGAGATGAATCACATCAACAAAATTAGAAATGAAAATGGAGACATCACAACAGACAACACAGAAATACAAAGGATCATAAGAGACTACTATTAGCAACTATATGCCAATAAAATGGACAACTTGGAAGAAATGGACAAATTCTTAGAAAAGTACAACTTTCCAAAACTGAACCAGGAAGAAGTAGAAAATCTTAACAGACCCATCACAAGCACAGAAATTGAAACTGTAATCAGAAATCTTCCAGCAAACAAAAGCCCAGGACCAGACAGCTTCACAGCTGAATTCTACCAAAAATTTAGAGAAGAACTAACACCTATCCTATTCAAACTCTTCTAGAAAATTTCAGAGGAAGGTAAACTTCCAAACTCATTCTATGAGGCCACCATCACCCTAATACCAAAACCAGATAAAGATGCCACAAAAAAAGAAAACTATAGGCCAATATCACTGATGAACATAGATGCAAAAATCCTTTACAAAATTCTAGAAAACAGAATCCAACAACATATTAAAAAGATCATACATCATGACCAAGTGGGCTTTATCCCAGGGATGCAAGGTTTCTTCAATATCCACAAATCAATCAACATAATATACCACATTAACAAATTGAAAGTTAAAAACCATATGATTATCTCAATAGATTCAGAGAAAGCCTTTGACAAAATTCAACATCCATTTATGATAAAAACCCTCCATAAACCAGGAATAGAAGGAACATACTTCAATATAATAAAAGCTATATATGACAAACCCTCAGCAAACATTATCCTCAATGGTGAAAAGTTGAAAGCATTTTCCCTAAAGTCAGGAACAAGACAAGGGTGCCCACTCTCACCACTACTATTCAACATAGTTTTGGAAGTTTTGGCTACAGCAGTCAGAGCAGAAAAATAAATAAAAGGAATCCAGATTGGAAAGAAGTAAAACTCTCACTGCTTGCAGATGACATGATCCTCTACACAGAAAACCCTAAAGATTCCACCAGAAAATTACTAGAGCTAATCAATGAATATAGTAAAGTTGCAGGGTATAAAATCAACACACAGAAATCCCTTGCATTCCTATACACTAACAATGAGAAAACAGAAAGAGAAATTAAGGAAACAATTCCATTCACCATTGCAATGAAAAGAATAAAATACTTAGGAATATATCTGCCTAAAGAAACAAAAGACCTATATATAGAAAACTATAAAACACTGATGAAAGAAATCAAAGAGGACACTAATAGATGGAGAAATATGCCATGTTCATGGATTGGAAGAATCAATATAGTGAAAATGAGTATACTACCCAAAGCAATCTATAGATTCAATGCAATCCCTATCAAGCTACCAACGGTATTCTTCAGAGAGCTAGAACAAATAATTTCACAATTTGTATGGAAATACAAAAAACCTCGAATAGCCAAAGCAATCTTGAGAAAGAAGAATGAAACTGGAGGAATCAACCTGCCTGACTTCAGGCTCTACTACAAAGCTACAGTCATCAAGACAGTATGGTACTGGCACAAAGACAGAAATATAGATCAATGGAACAAAATAGAAAGCCCAGAGATAAATCCACGCACCTATAGACACCTTATCTTTGACAAAGGAGGCAAGAATATACAACGGAGAAAGGACAATCTCTTTAACAAGTGGTGCTGGGAAAACTGGTCAACCACTTATAAAAGAATGAAACTAGAACACTTTCTAACACCACACACAAAAATAAACTCAAAATGGATTAAAGATCTAAACATTAAGACCAGAAACTATAAAACTCCTGGAGGAAAACATAGGCAAAACACTCTCTGACAAAAATCACAGCAGGATCCTCTATGACCCACCTCCAAGAGTATTGGAAATAAAAGCAAAAATAAACAAATGGGGCCTAATTAAACTTAAAAGCTTTTGCACAACAAAGAAAACTATAAGCAAGTTGAAAAGACAACCTTCAGAATGGGAGAAAATAACAGCAAATGAAGCAACTGACAAAGAATTAATCTCAAAAATATACAAGCAACTCCTGCAGCTCAATTCCAGGAAAATAAACGACCCAATAAAAAAATGGGCCAAAGAACTAAATAGACATTTCTCCAAAGAAGACATATAAATGGCTAACAAGCACATGAAAAGATGCTCAACATCACTCAATAACAGAGAAATGCAAATCAAAATCACAACGAGGTACCATTTCACATCAGTCAGAATGGCTGCTATCCGAAAGTCTACAAGCAATAAATGCTGGAGAGGGTGTGGAGAAAAGGGAACCCTCTTACACTGTTGGTGGGAATGCAAACTAGTACAGCCTCTATGGAGAACAGTGTGGAGATTCCTTAAAAAACTGGAAATATAACTGGCATATGACCCAGCAATCCCACTGCTGGGCATACACACCTAGGAAACCAGAATTGAAAGAGACACATGTACCCTAATGTTCATCGCAGCACTGTTTATAATAGCCAGGACATGGAAGCAATCTAGATGTCCATCAGCAGACGAATGGATAAGAAAGCTGTGGTACATATACACAATGGAATAACACTCAGCCATAAAAAGAATACATTTGAATCACTTCTAATGACATGGAGGAAACTGGAGCCTATTATACAGAGTGAAGTAAGCCAAAAAGAAAAACACCAATACAGTACATTAACGCATATATATGGAATTTAGAAAGATGGTAATGATAACTCTATATGCGAGACAGCAAAAGAGACACAGATGTATAGAACAGTCTTTTGGACTCTGTGAGAGAGGGCGAGGGTGGGATGATTTAGGAGAATGGCTTTGAAACATGTATATTATCATATGTGAATCAGATCGCCAGTTCAGGTTCGATGCATGAGACACAGTGCTCGGGGCTGGTGCACTGGGATGACCCCAGAGGGATGGGATGGGGAGGGAGGTGGGGGCGGGGGCATTCAGGATGGGGAACACATGTACACCTGTGGCAGATTCATGTCAATGTATGGCAAAACCACTACAATATTGTAAAGTAATTAGCTTCCAATTAAAATAAATAAATTTATATTTTTAAAAATGGACTAAAGAGAAGCAGCCTGAGTTGCCATCCAGGAGACTTGTCCTTTATTAGTACTATGGAGTTTCACAAATCACCTAACCTCTTTGGACTGCAATTTCCTCCTCTGTCAAGAAAGCAACAACAATCCCCATCCTGCCTATTTCATAGGGTTTTTATAAGAATGAAATAAAAGGGCTTTAAAAAGTTCAAGAATGTTAAGTGCTTTCTACTGATATCAGTTTATACTTAAATAAGCCTATGAGGTAGGAAGAGATCTTAGGATCAGAAGGACAAAGCATATTGCCCAAGATCTTACAGCTAGTAAGTGTTGTAACCAAGATTCAAACCCAAGCAGTCTGAGGCCAGAGTCTGTGCTCTCAATCTTTCTATCATGATATAGACTAAGAAAAACACTGATCTTCCACTCAAAACAAAACTTTCATGTTGTGATGAGACTGATATACAGTATTGCGATTCAACATTATTTAACACAAGAAAAGAAAGTGAAAGTGTTAGTCACTCAGTCATGTCCGACTCTTTGTGACTCCGTGGACTGTAGCCCACCAGCCTTCTCTGTCCATGGGGATTCTCCAGCAAGAATGCTGACATGGGTTGCCATTTGTTTCTCCAGGGGATCTTCCCAACCCAGGGATTGAACCTGGGTCTCCCCTATTGCAGGCAGACTCTTTATCAACTGGTGGCTCAGACGGTAAAGAATTCACCTGTAATGGAGAAGACCTAGATTTGATCCCTAGGCTGGGAAGACCCCCAGAGAAGGGCATGGAAAACCACTCTAGTATCCCCATGGACAGAGAAGCCTGGTGGACTACAGTCCATGGGGTCGCAAAGAGTCAGACACAACTGAGCAACTAAGCACAGCACAGCAACACAAGAACATCTATTAAAGAGGGGCAAGAAAAGTGCTTCATTTTATAACTATTACTTTTCCCTTTTGAAAATCATTTATTTCCTCTTTCATGAAAAAAAAAAAAAAAAAAAAACAGTCATAGGAAATGTTTCATCCCATAAAACTCCAGCTAATCAAAAGTTTCCTTGGTCAATTGCCCCAGCTGGGCAACTAGAAGACATTAAGACTTCAGGGAGCTCACAGTTCTAATAGTCAACACAAATCTGATATTAAATTGCTCTAACATTTCACTGACTCAGAGATTGCTCTCTAACTAACAGTAGGTCCTGCCTCGGGGTGTCTCTCTTGCCTCACTGTAGACAAGACGATGGTGCGATCACCATCTTGGAGTGCAAAGTCAAGTGCGCCTTAAGAAGCATCATTATGAACAAAGTTAATGGAGGTAATGGAGTTCCAGCTGAGTGATTTCAAATCCTAAAACATGATGCTGTGAAAGTGTTGCACTCAATGTGCCAGCAAATTTTGAAAACTCAGCAGTGGCCACAGGACTGTGGAAAAGGTCAGTGTTCGTTCCAATCCCAAAGAAAGGCAGTGCCAAAGAAAATTCAAACTACCACACAATTGCACTCATTTCACACACTAGCAAAGTAATGCTCAAAATTCTCCAAGTTAGGCTTCAACAGTACAGAAACCGAGAACTTCTAGACATTCAAGCTGGATTTAGAAAAGGCAGAGGAACCAGAGATCAAATTTCCAACATCTGTTGGACCACAGAAAAAGCAAGAGAATTCCAGAAACACATCTACTTCAGCTTCACTGACTACACCAAAGCCTTTGCCTGCATGGATCACAACAAACGGTGGAAAATTGTCAAACAAACAGGAATACCAGCCCGCCTTACCTGCCTCCTGAGAAACCTGTTTGTAGGTCAAGAAGCAACAGTCAGAACTGGACATGGAACAACAGATTGGTTCAAAATTGGGAAAGGAGTATGTCAAGGCTGTATATTGTCATGCTGCATATTTAACTTCTATGCAGAGTACATCATGAGAAATGCTGAGCTAGATGAAGCACAAGCTGGAATCAAGATTGCTAAGAGAAATATCAATAACCTCAGATATGCAGATGACATCACCCTTATGGCAGAAAGTGAAGAGAAACTAAAGAGCCTCTTGATGAAGGTGAAATAGTAGAGTGAAAAAGCTGGCTTAAAACTCAACATTCAAAAAACTAAAATCGTGGCATCCGGTCCCATCACTTCATGGCAAATGCATGGGGAAACAGTGACAGACTTTATTTTCTTGGGCTCCAAAATCACTGCAGATGGTGACTGCAGCCATGAAATTAAGAGACGTTTGCTCCTTGGACAAAAAGCTATGACCAACCTAGACAGCATAGTAAAAAGCAGAGACATTACTTTGCAGACAAAGGTCCATCTAGTCAAAGCTATGGTTTTTCCCATAGTCATGTATGGATGTGAGAGTTGGACCATAAAGAAGGCTGAGTGCTGAAAAATTGATGCTTTTGAACTGTGGTGTTGGAGAAGACCCTTGAGAGTCCCTTGGACTGCAAAGAGATCCAACCAGTCAATCCTAAAGGAAATCAATCCTGAATATTCATTGGAAGGACTGATGTGAAACTGAAACTCAATACTTTGGCCACCTGATGCAAAGAGCCAACTCATTAGAAAAGACCCTGATGCTGGGAAAGATTGAATGCAGGAGAAGGGGACGACAGAGGACAAGATGGTTGAATGGCATCACCAACTCCACGGATATGAGTTTGAGAAAGCTCAAGGAGGTGGTGAAGGACAGGGAAGCCTGGCGTGCTGCAGCCATGAGGTCACAAAGAGTCAGACACTGAGCGACTAAACAACAAGTCAATCAGAATTGCACAGATATCCCCATGAAAAGTGAAAGTGAAGCCGCTCAGTCATGTCAGACTCTTTGCAACCGCATGGACTATAGTCTAGTAAGCTTCTCCATCCACGGGATTTTCCAGGCAAGAATACTGGAGTGGGTTGCCATTTCTTTCTCCAGGAGATCTTCCCAACCCAGGGACTGAACCGGGGTCTCCTGCATTGTAGGCAGATGCTTTACCATCTGAGCCACCTAAAAGTAAAGCCTGAAACACGTGCTGGATGATGGCTCCAAGTGTTGCTGCTAGGAATTTTAAAACCATAAGAACGCATACTCAAAATATATGGGATATATAAGACCTGCCATGCTAAATACCCAGAACAGAAGCTGATAGGAAGAGGAAAATTTATAGGGTGGGGAATAATACATTATTTTAAGGCCAAGAGTGACACCCAGTGGCCATGGCAATCACTCCAGGCTCTCAATATTCCCTTTTGTTCAGGGCACAAGAGAGTTTACTCCCAGACATTAAGCCAGGGCTGCCCTCCAGTGACATGTGCATGTAAGGCTGAGGGGTGACTAGAATTAGGTGACAGTGGGCAAATTACCTAAACTCTGAAACACAGAGATCCTCTGCCATGATGAGAGCTGAAAAGAGAGAGCTTCACTATCTCTAAAGCATTTTCATATTTGTGACCACATTTGATCCTTATTTGAGCTAGTGGCTCAGAGGTTAAAGCATCTGCCTGCAATCTGGGAGACCTAGGTTCAATCCTTGGGTTGGGAAGATCCCCTGAAGAAGGAAATGGCAACTCACTCCAGCATTCTTGCCTGGAGAATCCCATGGATGAAGGAGCCTGGTGGGCTACAGTCCATGGGGTCTCAAAGAGTCGGACACGACTGAGCGACTTCACTTTCACTTTGATCGTTATTACAAACTCACGAGGCAGGCAGAACAAGCCATCACAGCCCCATTTTAAGGTAAGACTAAGCCACGGAGAAATTAACATATTTATGTACAAACCCAGGTTTCCTGATCCTAAGACAGGTGGTCATTCCTTAACATCACATCATCAGGACTTGGCCAGGGAAATTCCTTAGCTGTGGGGGTGGCTATCTACAGTCCCACATATGGAGCTCTAAATGCCAAGACATAGCCTCTGAGTGATACCAAAGTCTTTTAGTAAACAAATACTTCTGGTGCACACACTATGTGCCAGGCACTACATGTACAAAAACAAAAGACAGTTCTGTCCTAAAGACATTTTTAATCTAGCCAAGGAAGCAGACAAGCACAATAGGAAGGGATGAAATGGGATAGGGCTCAGGGTACAAGAGCACAGCTTTACGAGCAGGTCTAAAGACTGGAAGGGTGAACATCTGTTCCAGACACACAGGAGGCCTTAGCCACCAGCAGCTTAACAAGGGCTCTCTCTGGTGCATCAAACTACCTCTTTCCAAAAAGGATGGAAAATGAAGAAAATTTGCCTTTAACAAAATTAAGAAAGAGCCAAAATCCCAAGGCTTAGTTGAGGGGAGTAACTGTTATCTGAACCAAGTCAAGGGAGGAGAAAGAAAATGCTTTTGGGTGGTACACAGTTCTGGTGAAATCTGCAAACATCACAAAAGGCTAAACCAGCAACCATTAACTTGAGTAAAGAAGGAGAGGCATCTCAGAACTCTGCTCAACACCATGAAGGGAGAAGGGAAGCAGGAAACTAGACCAATTCAAAAATCTTCACAAAAACTAGCACTCCATGGGGCCAGGTAGCAAACAGCTATTCTATTTCTGATTGAAGACAGATGAAAAGAATTAAATGCTAAAATACTATCCAAAAAATCCTGTGACAATGCAGAATTTTATGATGAGTAAGCAGGTTTGCTGCTTACTCTAAAAACAGGAATACTGGAAATGGAAAACATGAAGCAGAGATACACTCCAGGGCAGGAACAGGCAGTAGGGGAGAGGAGCTTGTCCTACAAGCATGTAAAAGTATGGGATAGGTATAACAAACATCTTTTGATTGCATAGCTAAGCTCACAGGAAAGTAAGGGGGAAATCACAAGGTCTAAATATGCAAGTATGGGCTTCCCAGTGGCTCAGTGGTAAAGAATCTGCCTGCCAACGTAGGAGATACAGGTTTAATCCCTGGTCCAGGCAACTAAGCCCTTGCACCAGAACTACTGATCCTGTCCTCTGGAGCCCAGAAGCCACAACTACGGAGCCCGTGCCCCTAGAACCTGTGTTTCACAACAATAGAAGCCACCACAAAGAGACGCCCGCACACCGAAGCTCAGAGTAGTGCCCCCACTCTCACAACTAAAGAAAAGTCCACGTAGCAATGAAAACCCAGCACAGCCAAAATAAATAAAATTATTTTTAATAAATAAAAAAATTATTTTTAAATAAATAAATAAAAATGGAAGGCTAACTGAAAAGAGATTGATGAGAGAAACCTAGGCTTGCCCTGGATTCTCTACTTAGAACTCAGAAGCCCTGTTTCAACAGTCCCATAGAAGATCCAAGACCAGGCACTAAGAAACCCAAGATGGAGGCTGGAAGTGAGACTTCAGTACACATCCAGGATCTCTGAAAAGCTACATCCTTGCAGAGGCGTAAGCTAGAGGGAAATGTTAATGTGGGAGCTGAAAGGGAAAACTGTCTGTCTCAGGCCATAGCACAGAATTGGAAAAAAAGGAAGTTTCCCTGGGAATTTATAAGCAGAAGTCTTCCCTCCCAGGGGAGGGATTTGAAAATATACTATCTATATGCAGGGAACCCCAAAGGGAAAATTAAATTTCAAGTGCTTCTTTGTAAAAAAAATCACCCTGGGTGGGTCCCTGACAGATGCAAATACAAAATTGCTCAAATCTCTCAGGATTCCCACAGTCAGCAAAATATGATCAAGTCAAAATTACCAAAAACATAAAAACAAACCACCAGGAAAAAATGAACAAACAAAGCAAAGATTTAGATCCCAAGTGACTCAAATATTTAAATTATCAGAAAGAAAATATAAAATAAGTGAAAATGGAAGAGGACATATGTTAACAAAAACACTTACCTAGTGATGTTCATGGAACTTTTACTAATAATGGCCAAACCTGGAAACAACCCAAATGTTCATTCTATGTGGTGTACTCATCCAATGAAGTACTACTCAACAATAACAAGGAAATGAGTTAAAGGAATTAACTACAACATGGATAAATCTCAAAAAGTTATGCTGGGAAAAAGAAGGCAAATGTAAAAGCCACACGTAGATACTATATGATTCTACTTGTATAAAGTTCAAAAAAGGGCAGAACTAATCTATGGGAGATAAAAATCAGAGGATTTCAGGGAGAAGAGGAAAATCAACTAGAAAGATACACAAAGGAACTTTCTGGAACTATGACAATATTGTACATGTTGACAATATTCTATATGTTGATTAGAATAGAGCAGGAGAGAGGTTAGGATATACAATTGTAAAAATTCACTAAATTATACTGATAAGATTTATACATTTTATTGTATATTAATTATATTGTGATAAAATATACATATGCATTTAATGAAAAGGGAAATGGGAATCATGTTCCAGCCTATTAAAAATGATGTAGAATATTTTTTAAAGATCCAGAAAGAAATTAGAAATAAAAATATAATCAGATCAGATCAGTCGCTCAGTTGTGTCCGACTCTTTGCGACCCCATGAATCACAGCACGCCAGGCCTCTCTGTTCATCACCAATCCCGGAGTTCACCCAGACTCACGTCCATCGAGTCAGTGATGCCATCCAGCCATCTCATCCTCTGTCGTCCCCTTCTCCTCTTGCCCCCAATCCCTCCCAGCATCAGAGTCTTTTCCAATGACTCAACTCTTCGCATGAGGTGGCCAAAGTACAGGAGTTTCAGCTTTAGCATCATTCCTTCCAAAGAACACCCAGGGCTGATCTCCTTCAGAATGGACTGGTTGGATCTCCTTGCAGTCCAAGGGACTCTCAAGAGTCTTCTCCAACACCACAGTTCGAAAGCCTCAATTCTTCGGTGCTCAGCCTTCTTCACAGTCCAACTCTCACATCCATACATGACCACAGGAAAAACCATAGCCTTGACTAGATGGACCTTTGTTGGCAAAGTAATGTCTCTGCTTTTGAATATGCTATCTAGGTTGGTCATAACTTTCCTTCCAAGGAGTAAGCATCTTTTAATTTCATGGCTGCAGTCACCATCTGTAGTGATTTTGGAGCCCAGAAAAATAAAGTCTGACACTGTTTCCACTGTTTCCCCATCTATTTCCCATGAAGTGATGGGACCGGATGCCATGATCTTTGTTTTCTGAATGTTGAGCTTTCAGCCAACTTTTTCACTCTCCACTTTCACTTTCATCAAGAGGCAAAAACTGAACAGGTTCTGCTTAAAGCTGTGGCTTATATCAAACCAAGTGTTCTATCAGGAATATTCAAAAAGCAGGAGAACACATCTATTATTTAAAAAGATGTTTCCAAACATCAAAGAGCTACCAAAACAGTCAGAACTTGAACCTAGACCTCAGAGAGAAAAGAAGTGTAGAGATGGGAATCAGAAAAACAGATGCTATTTCCTCTCACACTATTTACTGGAAGTGACAGCAAAGAAGCCGAGAAACTAAGCAAAGCTTCTGGTAGTCTGGAACTCTGTAAAGTATTCCCAGGAGGGCACCTAGCAAAGGTATATCCTCAGAGTAAGAGTAATAGCCCTCACAAAGATCAAGTGAATTTCAAAATGGATTAAATCTGCACCTAGCACAATCGCCTGACTAAAGCAAAAGGAAATCACCTCTGGGGAAAGATACTATCCACAGCCTCAAATTATTTTCACAATTTTTCAAATACAATGTCTCTCATTCTTTGAAAAATGGGGCAAAGGTCCCAGAGGGCATCCAAGAGAGTTGGCTACCACTTCAATGCCTACTTTGGTTCCTCGAGCACCTTCACTGTGCTCAGTAAGGTTAGGAAACTTACAATTCAAAAGTAGAAAGGGGGACTCTAAGTATAACAGGAATCATCTCATAAGATGGAGATGTTTCTCAGGAGAGAAAACTTTTCTCAGGAGAGAAAAATTTGACCCCTCATTTGTTTTTGGTAGTATCTCCAAAAATTCCAGATGACTGGATCAGCTTCATGGACTGGGAGAGTGCCATTCCAGGAAAGAGGGGAAAGAAAGAGATTCCACTGAAAAGAGACTTGTTCCAGCTACATTTCTCGAGATAATTTTTCCATTCTCACTACCATAAGATAAATTTGTACAATCATTATTTCACACAATGCTCTCCTTCAGGAATAAAGTGTCTGCTTATCTTAGAGGGAGGTGGGACTATAGTCCAGCAGTCACAACTAAACATATCATATTAGGAATACAGAAATTGCTAAATGAACCAAATTGTTGTTATTGTTTAGTCACTAAGCTGTGTCTGACTCTTTGTGACCCCATGGACTGTAACCCATCAGGCTCCTGTTCATGGGATTTCCCAAGCAAGAATACTGGAGTGGGTTGCCACTTCCTTCTCCAGAGGATCTTCCTGACCCGGGGATCAACCTGCATCTCCTGCAGTGGCATGAGGATTCTTTAGCACTGAGCCACCATATTCAAGATCAAAATTGTGTAAAAGGTTTAAGAATTCACTGCCAAAACAGTATTTAAAAAAAAAAAAAAAAAGTCTGTGCACAAACCAAGAGTTTTGTACTCTTGTACATATCAACAAATGATATCTTTCTTAAAAATGGATATTCAGGTAGAAACTTACCTAGGAAATGTTTGCAAAATCTAATTTTACTATCTGCTGCTACTACTGCTGCTAGGTCACTTCAGTCGTGTCTGACTCTGTGCGACCCCATGGATGGCAGCCCACCAGGCTCCCCAGTCCCTGGGATTCTCCAGGCAAGAACACTGGAGTGGGCTGCCATTTCCTTCTCCAATGCATGAAAGTGAAAAGTGAAAGTGAAGTCACTCAGTCGTGTCCGACTCTTCAAGACCCCATGGACTGCAGCCTACCAGGCTCCTCCGTCCATGGGATTTGCCAGGCAAGAGTACTGGAGTAGGGTGCCATCTAATTTTACTATCTACAACTACTATTAACTTAGCCAAAGACTTGTATTATGACATGTCTCCATTCCTGTGATTTGTATACATTTCTAAATTTGCTGAATTGCCCTAATTTTCTCACGCATAGTTCCTCCCTTAAGTTTTTTTAAGTTGCTACATAAAACTTGTTTTTATTTAATACTGATGTCAGTATCTCAACTGCTACAAAATCATGTATTTTTATACTATAAATACTCTAGCACCTGGTTTCCTTTGCTGATTATTCCAGTTATTAAAATAAGCCTTCTTTATTTTGCTCTTTGATGCTGCAACTGAGACTCTATATCACATTTCTGCCTTACCAGCTGGCTTCCAATAGTTTAGCTCTGCCAATAGGAGGTGCCAGAGGCAGAGTACAAGGATGCAGGAGGAAGAAGGGAGTTTCTCCTGTTGGTTTCTTGTCTGTTTCCTGTTCCTGTGAGCATCACCTTAGTAACACATCTTCATTCAGGCAGCAGGAGTTCTTTCTCACAGCAGCAGCTGCATTAGGTTTGCAGTTTCTCAGCTGCAGCAGAACAAGACTCACTGGATACCCTCAAAGACACCAGCATCAGCCAGCTGGGCCCCCTCCTCAGAGGTCTAGATCCCAAACTCATAAGGGCCTAGGAGATGAGCAGTACCCTCTCTCCACTGGCCTACACT
Organism: Bos mutus; assembly: GCF_027580195.1. Classification (NCBI taxonomy): domain Eukaryota; kingdom Metazoa; phylum Chordata; class Mammalia; order Artiodactyla; family Bovidae; genus Bos; species Bos mutus. The sequence goes on from NC_091627.1 coordinate 36,990,401, forward strand.
TTAGCTTCAGGAGACCCCTCCTCCAAGTGTGCAAATTTTAGTAATTTTAGCTTCTTATCTTTGCTCCCCCAGCTTTAGGGATGGTATCTACACTTGCTACCTCTTGAACAGCCCTCATTTTTGGTTTTTTTTTTCAGAAAGCTAGGCAACAAATTTATACATGATTAACAATTCTCCAGTTACAATTCTCCATGTTAAAATAACTGGTATATCTCTCCAATCAATTAGGTCTTTTCTGACTTTCTCTTCACTGTTTTATAATTGAAGGAATGCAACTTTGCACATAATTTGATAGACCTGGACCACATATTTCATTTTGGAGTGCTATATTAAATGGTACTTTTAAAATGAAATAAGGATTGAAGGATTCATTATTGTTAAGATGTCAGTTCTCCCCAAACCCATCTATAGGTTCAATACAATCCAGACCAAAATCCTAGTAGATTTTTTTCTGGCAAGCTGATCCTGAAATTTATATAGAAAGGCACAAGGAAGCAAATTAACCAAAACAATTTTGAAAAGGAAGAACAAAATTGGAGAGTCCACACTACCTGTTTTCAAAACAATATGAAGCTATAGTGATCAAATAGTTTGGTATTAGAGAAAGAAAAGACATACAGATTAGTGGAACAGAACAGGTAACAGACCCACACATATGAGATTAATTGATTTTCAACAAAGTATCAATGCAATTCAATGGAGAAAAGACAATGTTTTCAGCAAATGGTGCTGGAGCAATTAGAGAACCATATTAAAAAGTAATACAAAAAAGTCCAACCCATATCTGACATTATACACAATTTCAGATAAATAAACATTAAGAATGTTTATCATCAACTATTTTCACTAGAAAAATCTCTAAGAATATTTCAAGAAGAAGAAACCATTGCAAAAAGAAAAAGTGAGAAAAGAAATTGATAAATGTGTGTAAATCTACAAAAATATGCAATATCTGTGTAAAAAGCAGTAATATCTACTTTGTGGAGTTTTAAAATGATTTTTAAAAAATACTACGTAAAACATCTAACACAGGAAAGGGCAATTGGGGTTGAGGTGAAATAATATATCTTTGCATATTTCAGGAAAATCTGTAACATACTTAATCATTTTCAATTTTAAGCTAAATATAATTAAAATATGAAGAGCAACAATTAAAAAAACTAAATGAATAAAAACAAAAATAAAAATGTATAACTTCCAAAACAGTACAAAATTGAATCAACAAAAAGTAAATAAATCCTAAGATTGCTAAGAAATGCACTGAAAATATGGGCAAACAGCAAGCCCAAAAATTATATATAAATATAGTATAAAAAAATAGTGACTATAAAAAAGAAAAACTGATTACACTCAAACTTAAAATAAAAAGACTGTCATTTTGGATAACAAACAAAATCCAACTGTGTACCACTTATAAGAGATATACCTAAAAGATGACACACAGTATTTGAAAATAAAAGACAGAAAGATATACCATGCACACATTAACTGATAGAACTGATAGATAGCTCTCTAGTAATACCAGACAAAATATAATTGGACAGAAAACATTGTGAAAGATAAAGAAGGCCACTATCTAGTGGTAAAAGTTTCAATTCTCAAGAAGATATAGCTATTCTACACTTTTATGCAACTAATAACCTATCTACAAAATATACCAATCAAAAATTGGCTAAATTATCACAATAAAAATCTTTTAATGTACCTTTCTCGGTTATTGAAAAGATCAAAAACTCAAATACTAATAAAGCTATAGAAGATTTTGAACAATAGATTAAGAAGCTTGACCTAATGGACTGTTGCAGAACCCTTCCCCCAACCATTAAAGAATATGCATTTTTCTCAATCTCTTGTTGAACTATTACAAAAAACTGACCATGAATCGACAGTAGGGAAACCACAAAGCATGTCTCTATTAAAGTTCAAGGAATATATATGAAATAGTTCATATTTTCTGATCACAATACAATTAATTCAGAATAACCAAAAATGAACAAGAACACTTTTATTTGCACATTAAAAATGCACATTACCAAATAGAGTAGTTGATATCTCCAGTGGTGCTCAAAATTAGAAGTAAAAATAACTAGACACCTGACAGTTATAACAGCCTCAGAAGAAAATCAACAAACTGAAGAAACATATACCCATCTGAAATAGAGCAGAGCAGATGAACCAAGGTTTGTTTTTTTTAATAAGCATTAAAAGTATAACTAATAAACAAAATATTAATAATGCAAAACAGAAATTACTTTTAGAAAACAAAGTAGAACTATTAGATTTGGTGACTGTAATTGTTGAAATAAAAAAATCATAATAAAGGAATAAATAGAAGGATGGATTCAACTAAAAAAAATAATTGGTGAATTTGAAAATTAGATTGATAAACTGTCCCAAAATCAAGTACAAAAAAAATTAAATATATAGAAGACTTTAAAAATATATATATCTATCATGGGAATTGTCTGGTGGTCCAGTGGTTAGGACTCTGCATCCACTGCAGGGGACCAAGGTTTTGATCCCTGGTCAGAGAACTAAGATCCTGCAAGCTTGGTGGTACAGCCCAAAATAAATAAATAAATAATCTACCAAATAGTGGTAGAAGCCAAACATCAAGAAAGTAGGGCCTCCAGAAGAAAAAAGAGAAAATATTTGAAGAAAAAAAACAAAAATAAATTTCCTATAATGAAAGAAAATGAACATGTTTGAAAGGGTTCAAGGAGAAGCAAACATGATAGTGATGCATAAGAATACCAAAATAGGGAGAAATAGATAAATTAACATTTGCCATTAGAGATTTTAATACACGCCTCTCAGAAGCTCATAAATCAAGCCAGACAAAAATAAGCAAAGATATTGAAGATTAGGACAACACAATTAATAAACCTGGACTATCAATAAAATGACTCTATGCCCCAATTTGTCCCCAGACAGTACTGGGTTAATGCCTATTACCCTGGATAATTATTAACAGTATCTCTCTCCAATTTGTCATAGTTTGGACAACAAATTATAGATCATGGTGGCTATTTGATGTATTTAGAATCTTACACTCAACAATAGAAAATATAATACTTTTTAGCATACGTGTAACATTTACAAAAACAGATTTTTGTATTAGGCCATAAAAGAAACCTCTATAAATTCATTCATTTAATCATTCTTTCATTCAAGAAATATTTGTTGAGCACCTAACATGTGTCTTAGCATTTTTCTAGCCCTGGGAATACAGCCACAGTGCTAGCTACATGGTACAAGTTCTCAGGCAACCATTCACATCTTGATCTAACAGAAATACAGCCAGGAATGCCATGTAGAACCACTCCAATGCTTGGTGATCTATCAGAATGGCTACCTAGGAGTTTTACAATGCACAGACCACATGCCATAAGTGACAGTCTTGGGTATAACAGTGAACAAAACAAAAATCCTGTCCTACTGGAGCTTATATTCTAATAGAGACAGAAAAAGAACAAATACAGAAAGTGTTTAGCATTAAAGAAGGTGTAAGTGATATAAACAAGAATAAAGTAGACAATGAAGATAGGGGTACCAGAAGTCAGGGGTGAGGAAAGAGTCATAATTTTAAATAGAGTGCTCAGGTCTACTAAGAAGGTGACATTATAGCAAAGATTTAAATGAGGAAAGAAAGTGAACCACAGGGATATCTGGGAAAAATTCTAAGGCAATGGCAACCCACTCCAGTACTGTTGCCTGGAAAATCCCATGGACCGAGGAGCCTGGTAGGCTGTAGTCCATGGGGTCACAGTACAGATGGTAAGAATGGTCAAATTCTGAATTTATTTTGAAAGTAGAGACAAAATAATTTCGTGACAGTTAATATGCAATGTGAGAGACAATCAAAGGTGATTCCCCCCAAGGACTTTGCTCTGGAAACTGCAAGATTGAACTTGTCTTTAACTATGATGTAGAAAACCAAAAATAAAGCAGTTTTAGGACAGAATTGTTTGGGGCATGTTAAACTTAAAATGTCTGTTAGATCCAAGTAGGGATATTTCTGAAAGCACCTGGGGTCACCTTCAGAATGGACTGGTTGGATCTCCTTGCAGTCCAAGGGACTCTCAAGAGGCTTCTCCAACACCACAGTTCAAAAGCATCAATTGTTCTGCGCTCAGCCTTCTTCACAGTCCAACTCTCACATCCATACATGACCACAGGAAAAACCATAGCTGTGACTAGACGGACCTTTGTTGGCAAAGTAATGTCTCTGCTTTTGAATATGCTATCTAGGTTGGTCATAACTTTCCTTCCAAGGAGTAAGCGTCTGTTAATTTCATGGCTGCAGTCACCATCTGCAGTGATTTTGGAGCCCCAAAAAATAAAGTCTGACACTGTTTCCACTGTTTCCCCATCTATTTCCCATGAAGTGATGGGACTGGATGCCATGATCTTCGTTTTCTGAATATTGAGCTTTAAGCCAACTTTTTCACTCTCCTCTTTCACTTTCATCAAGAGGCTTTTTAGTTCCTCTTCACTTTCTGCCATAAGGGTGGTGTCATCTGCATATCTGAGGTGATTGATATTTCTCCCGGCAATCTTGATTCCAGCTTGTGTTTCTTCCAGCCCAGCATTTCTCATGATGTACTCTGGATAGAAGTTAAATAAGCAGGGTGACAATATACAGCCTTGACGTACTCCTTTTCCTATTTTGAACCAGTCTGTTGTTCCATGTCCAGTTCTGTTGCTTCCTGACCTGCATATAGGTTTCTTAAGAGGCAGGTCAGGTGGTCTGGTATTCCCATCTCTTTCAGAATTTTCCACAGTTTATTGTGATCCACACAGTCAAAGGCTTTGGCATAGTCAATAAAGCAGAAATAGATGTTTTTCTGGAACTCTCTTGCTTTTTCCATGATCCAGCGGATGTTGGCAATTTGGTCTCTGGTTCCTCTGCCTTTTCTAAAACCAGCTTGAACATCTGGAAGTTCACGGTTCACATACTGCTGAAGCCTGGCTTGGAGAATTCTGAGCATTACTTTACTAGTGTGTGAGATGAGTACAATTGTGCGGTAGTTTGAGCATTCTTTGGCATTGCCTTTCTTTGGGATTGGGATGAAAACTGACCTTGTCCAGTCCTGTGGCCACTGCTGAGTTTTCCAAATTTGCTGGCATATTGAGTGCAGCACTTTCACAGCATCATCTTTTAAGATTTGAAATAGCTCAACTGGAATTCCATCACCTCCACTAGCTTTGTTCGCAGTGATGCTTTCTAAGGCCCACTTGACTTCACATTCCAGGATGTCTGGCTTTAGGTGAGTGATCACACCATCGTGATTATCTTGGTCATGAAGATCTTTTTTGTACAGTTCTTCTGTGTATTCTTGCCACCTCTTCTTAATATCTTCTGCTTCTGTTAGGTCCATACCATTTATGTCCTTTATCCAGCCCATCTTTGCATGAAATGTTCCCCTGGTATCTCTAATTTTCTTGAAGAGATCTCTAGTCTTTCCCATTCTGTTGTTTTCCTCTATTTCTTTGCATTGATCGTTGAGGAAGGCTTTCTTATCTCTTCTTGCTATTCTTTGGAACTCTGCATTCAGATGCTTATATCTTTCCTTTTCTCTTTTGCTTTTCGCTTCTCTTCTTTTCACAGCTATTTGTAAGGCCTCCCCAGACAGCCATTTTGCTTTTTGCATTTCTTTTCCATGGAGATGGTCTTGATCCCTGTCTCCTGTACAATATCATGAACCTCAGTCTATAGTTCATCAGGCACTCTATCTATCAGATCTAGTTCCTTAAATCTATTTCTCACTTCCTCTGTATAATCATAAGGGATTTGATTTAGGTCATACCTGAATGGTCTAGTGGTTTTCCCTACTTTCTTCAATTTCAGTCTGAATTTGGTAATAAGGAGTTCATGATCTGAGCCACAGTCAGCTCCTGGTCTTGTTTTTGTTGACTGTATAGAGCTTCTCCGTCTTTGGCTGCAAAGAATATAATCAATCTGATTTCAGTGTTGACCATCTGGTGATGTCCATGTGTAGAGTCTTCTCTTGTGTTGTTGGAAGAGGGTGTTTGCTGTGACCAGTGCATTTTCTTGGCAAAACTCTATTAGTCTTTGCCCTGCTTCATTCCGTATTCCAAGGCCAAATTTGCCTGTTACTCCAGGTGTTTCTTGACTTCCTACTTTTGCGTTCCAGTCCCCTATAATGAAAAGGACATCTTTTTTGGGTGTTAGTTCTAAAACGTCTTGGAGGTCTTCATAGAACCATTCAACTTCAGCTTCTTCAGTGCTACTGGTTGGGGCATAGACTTGGATTACTGTGATATTGAATGGTTTGCCTTGGAAACGAACAGAGATCATTCTGTTGTTTTTGAGATTGCATCCAAGTACTGCATTTTGGACTCTTTTGTTGACCATGATGGCTACTCCATTTCTTCTGAGGGATTCCTGCCCGCAGTAGTAGATATAATGGTCATCTGAGTTAAATTCACCCATTCCAGTCCATTTTAGTTCATTGATTCCTAGAATGTCGACATTCACTCTTGCCACCTCTTGTTTGGCCACTTCCAACTTGCCTTGATTCATGGACCTGACATTCCAGGTTCCTATGCAATATTGCTCTTTACAGCACTGGACCTTGGTTCTATCACCAGTCACATCCACAACTGGGTATTATTTTTGCTTTGGCTCCATCCCTTCATTCTTTCTGGAGTTATTTCTCCACTGATCTCCAGTAGCATATTGGGCACCTACCGACCTGGGGAGTTCCTCTTTCAGTATCCTATCATTTTGTCTTTTCATACTGTTCATGGGGTTCTCAAGGCAAGAATACTGAAGTGGTTTTCCATTCCCTTCTCCAGTGGACCACATTCTGTCAGACCTCTCCACCATGACCCGCCCATCTTGGGTGGCCCCATGGGCATGGCTTAGTTTCATTGAGTTAGGCCAGGGGCCACGGCCGGGAGGAGCAACCCCACCTCCAAGGAGTGGTGACTGCACGGGCACAGGAGGGCCTAGAGGAGCTATTCCACATTCAAGGTCAGAAGGGGCAGCGGTGAGGAGATACCCCTTGTCCAAGGTAAGGAGCAGCGGCTGCACTTTGCTGGAGCAGCCGTGAAGAGATACCCCACGTCCAAGGTAAGAGAAACCCAAGTAAGATGGTAGGTGTTGCAAGAGGGCATCAGAGGGCAGACACACTGAAACCATACTCACAGAAAACTAGTCAATCTAATCACACTAGGACCACAGCACCTGGATATATAACTATGTAATTAAAGGGACAGCCCTAGGCTGTAGATTAAAACTTGTAAATCACCAGCAAATAGATTTTAATACATGGGACTGGAAAACCATGAAGATTAAGTATGGAAAAAGGACTGAGCTGTGGAGTGTACCAACACTGAGACTGATGAGAGAAGACACTGAAGAACAGGCAGTGAGGCTGAAGGCCAATTAGAGTGCGAGGTTCTGGAAACCATGTGGGGGAAAAAATCATTCCAAGGGGGATGCTGATAGTAGATTAAGTAAGATGAGGAAAACTAATCCTAAAATTCAGAAAATAGTTTATACTGTTCTCTTGGTAATTGGTTGAGGGGAGAATGGAAAGAGAAATGGAGAAAGTGAGTATAGAAAAATCCTTTCAAAGAGTTTTGCTGTTAAGGGAAGCAGAGAAATGGGGCAGTATCAGAAGTGAGAACTGCAATCAAAAGAAGGTTTTTAAAAAGCAGTAAGGAGGATGGGGTGGGAAAGAGCAGGCTGGTAATGCTAATGAGAAGTAAAGAGGAAAATGATGATGCAGGAACTGGATTGGAAATGAAGGCGACTGCAGAAGCAATGCCTCCCAGTATTCGCGAGATGGCCAAATTTAGGAGCCTGAGGATTAAATTGAGAATTAACAGGAAGGCAGAGGGAGCAAAAGAGGACAGATAGGATGGAAGGGCGGAGACAGGGGTGGGTGGGGTTACAGGTTCTCTCCTGCTGGCTTCCACTGTCTCAGAGAAATAGGCCAGGAGTTCTCAAGGGTCACAGGTTACAGGGGAGCGCCAAGTAGCCAAGGCTAGGGCCACTGCCAGGCCTTGTGGAGCGGGAGCGGAAGTTTTGTGAAGCTGCTTGTACAGCTGACACCACTTATTCAAGAGGAACACCGGTCCATACAAGCAAAAGAGAGAGTTCCAGAGCCCCCACAAACCAGGGTTGCCCCCGCAAACTGCAGAGGCCCACCGGGCCCAACGCCCCGCGCGGACCGCCTCCCCTCAGACATGCCTGGCCAGACACAAAGGAAGATACCCGGGTCCTCTGGCCAGATACGGAGAAGCTATGCGGCCCGCGCAACAACTTTGTGTTCTGGAATGTTCCTCCCAAGCAACCTGCACGCCTCAGAAGATGAGGGTTCTCTCTGAGGCAAGCAGGGAAACTCACCTCCACTCAGTCCCTGGGATGTTGCAACGTTGTTGGGGATCCATCCGTCACTGGGGTCCACATCTCCTTCCCGGGGGTTCTGACCTCAGCTGACCGCCACCCGCCGCCATAAGTCATGAGACATCCCTCTCCCCTTCAAAGACCTCACGAGACCCCCAAGACTCGCGAGACCGCTGAGACCCGCGAGACCAGCGCCCACCCCTCCCCCACCCTGGGATGTAACCTCCGCCTAGTTTCCCTGAGGGGCCATCCTGGGCGGGCAGCAGGACATCCTGAAAACCCAGGCTTCTGTCTCCTCTGGAAACAGCAAGAGATCCTTCCTCTCTTAGGTACAATGAACCTCATTCCAGTGTCCGCGCTTGAGCCAGCCTGGGCCAGGCATCCCCAGAACCCTTCGATGCGAACAAGCGAGGGCAGTGTGGGCAGCGGAAGTTATTTCACTGAGCCTCGCGTGGAGAAATGATCAGAAATAGATGGGGAACTGGTCAAATGGGGAGCAAGGAGAGAAGCGGGGAGGAAACCTGCAACTTTAACCTGGATGCACGAGGACTTTAAACCTACATACAATATAGCAGGAAAATGAGAAACCTTGGGAAGTTTGTTTATGTGGACTCAGTAGGGCTGGTTGAGGAGGTCTTAGTGTGAGTGCACACCCTCCCCACCCCTCTCCACCCAACACAGCAGTCCTCTGCACACTCGTTGCTCAGTGGCAAAATGGGGACATCAGTAGTCATGTGGTGTTTGACGCGCAGGTCCCAAGATAACCATGATTTTCATAATGTCCTCCATTTACCCTTTCCTTTTGAAACAATTTCCAGTGTCTTTTATCAAAATCATGTGAAGATTCCTTTCTAGTGTACCTAGTTTAAGTTGTAGCAAATTCCAGAGGACCTCAGATCCAAGACTTAAGTGTGTTTTGATACTTAAACTGTAAGTCAAGTTTTGCAGCTCCTTCAGATCAGATCAGATCAGTCGCTCAGTCATGTCCGACTCTTTGCGACCCCATGAATCGCAGCACGCCAGCCTCCCTGTCCATCACCAACTCCCGGAGTTCACTGAGACTCACCTCCATCGAGTCAGTGATGCCATCCAGCCATCTCATCCTCTGTCGTCCCCTTCTTCTCTTGCCCCCAATCCCTCTCAGCATCAGAGTCTTTTCCAATGACTCAACTCTTGGCATGAGGTGGCCAAAGTACTGCAGTTTCAGCTTTAGCATCATTCCTTCCAAAGAAATCCAGGGCTGATCTCCTTCAGAATGGACTGGTTGGATCTCCTTGCAGTCCAAGGGACTCTCAAGAGTCTTCTCCAACACCACAGTTCCTTGTTCAGATGCAAAAGGAAAACAAAGTCAATATAAAGCAGGCTTTACCTTGGTCAGGTTTTTTAATATACATAGTTTTTAAAATTTAAAAGTTTACCAACTTCCCTGGTGGTCCAGTGGTTAAGACTTCACCTTTCAGTGCAGGGAATGCTGGTTCTATCCCTCCTCAGGGAGCTAAGATCAGACATGCCTCATAGCCAAAAAAAAACAAAGCATAAAAAAAAAAAGAAGCAATATTTTAACAAATTCAATAAAGACTTTAAAAAGTGTTTAGTTGAGGTATAATTGACGTGTAGTCACATACACCTGTGAAACTATCCCTACAATAGAAAGAGTGAGTATATCCAGCCTTTCTAAAAGTTTTGTTGTGTGCCTTTGTAACACCTCCATTCTGCCCTTTTTGGCTTCCCCCTACCAGTCAGGTGGCTGATTTACTTTCTGACACTACAGATTAGCTTGTATTTTCTAAAATTTTCTATAAATAGAGTCCTATATTATTTATTATTTTTGTCTTGTTTCTGCATAATGATTTTAGACTCTTTCATGTCCTTGCATGTATCAGCAGTTCATTCCTTTTATTGGTGTGTAGTATTTCTTATATGAATGCACCAGTGTTTATTTTTTTACTTATTGATGACTATTCTGATGGTTTCCATTTTGGGCTATTACAATAAAGCTGCTGTGAGTATTCTTTCATAATTACAATAGAAAATATGAGCAAAATATCGGCTGTGAAAGGGGGAGACAGCAAATGGACTATGAGACTATGATAGGACTGCTGAACAGGTGCAAAGGCTCCATTGAAGTTTGTAGTATGAACTTAGAGTAAGGCCAATCAGCATGATTTTGTGTATCTTTCCAGCCATCTTCAGCTGCATGAGTATAGGCATAAAGACAGAGTTACATTTAACCAAGGTTAGAGTTTTTCTCTGAGAAGACTTCAAGGCAGAAGGGGGGCAAGATATTTGAGACTGCATCCAACAGAGGAAGGATGCTGGTTGGCCTTCAAGTTTGGAGAAGGACTTGACTGTGTTTGTGTTCAAGTATATATACATGTGTGTATGTATACACACATATATAGATAATTTTATAATTATAATCTCAGTATGTATATGTATGTATATATATAATATACATGTATATATACACCAAATGTATATATTTCAATCTTTTTCTGTACCAAACTGTCAGCTTAATAAGCTCTTAGTTCATGCCAAGAGACATGAAAAAGAGAGAATGAGTGGTTTATTTGTAGGACTCTGGGACATTCCAGAAAGGCTATTCAAACATATTTGAAGGGAATTCAGCAAAGAAATAGGATGGACTCATCCATATCCACCTTTTTCTCTGCCACTCTCCACTGCTCATCCTCAAGCTATAAGAGGATGGATTTGCATGTTAATACACACTGCAGGAGGTCTGTGGTGGTTTGAACCACTTTGTGGGGGCCTGAACTAAGTATATTTCCACAACAAAAAGTCACAACATACACAAATGTTGGCAGAGTCTACATAGAACACTAGAATGAGCACTCGTCCCCTGAACACGCAAACCTAGGCTCAGCTTCCTGTGTACTGTACCCTAACAGGCAAGTCTCCTAACCTTGCTGAGCCAGTTTCCACATCTGGAAAACGGGATCATTCTTGATCTGCCCATCTAACAGAATTAAAACAACAATCCTTTGGAAGAGCAGAGGGTATGTCTATCTCATTACTTACTTGAACCCTTGTATCTTGGACAGTGCTGGGCTCATAGTGAACTCAATAAACATTGACAGTTAAATGATAGAGCAAATGATGAATGTGAAAGAACATTTTTAAACTAGCAAGTATGACACAAATGTTAGAGAATCTGCATTGATTTTCTGACTTATACATTCTTCTTTCTCCACACTGGTATTGTTCCAGACAGTCCCCCTATAACAGCCCCACGCTTCAACCTAAAAGTTTTCCCCAGGCCTCCCCAGCCAATGTGATATCCCAAAATATCCAATCAGCCAACCAATAATCGAGAACAACAATCCCCAGCACAGCTGAGCTCTCCTAGGTCACCTAAGTCACAGTGCTCCCAACATCTTGAACATACCAGTCTCCCAGGGCCACCCCTTGCCCAGAACCCTCCCTTCCGCAGACCTCCAGGGATATCTAATAGACTTGGTCCACCGAGAGCCCTCCCTAGGCAAACAAATTTCACTCAAGACCTCACCTTCTCCATCTCAGCCTAGCTTCTCCGCACCCTTTTATCCCCATTTCAGCCCAGGACTCCAGTCTCTTTAAACAACCCTCCTGGCAGCTGGTAGAGGAAGAAGTGGAACTTAGTGGCAGCAACCAAATTATTGGTCCCTTTACCTTTACTTTTTAGCAACTCTGGACTTCCCTGGTGGCTCAGACGGTAAAGTGTCTGCCCGCAATGTGGGAGACCTGGGTTCAATCCCTGGGTCGGGAAGATCCCATGGAGAAGGAAATGGCAACCCACTCCAGTTCTCTTGCCTGGAAAATTCCATGAACTGAGGAGCCTGATAAGCTATAGTCCATGGGGTCGCAAAGAGTCGGACATGACTAAGCCACTTCACTTCACTTACCTTACCTTTACTTTTTGCTGCTAAGTCGCTTCAGTTGTGTCCGACTCTGTGCGACCCCAGAGATGGCAGTCCACCAGGCTCCCCTGTCCCGGGGATTCTCCAGGCAAGAACACTGGAGTGGGTTGCCATTTCCTCCTCCAATGCATGAAAGTGAAAAGGGAAAGTGAAGTTGCTCAGTTGTGTCCGACTCCTAGCAACCCCATGTACTGCAGCCTACCAGGCTCCTCCGTCCATGGGATTTTCCAGACAAGAGTACTGGAGTGGGGTGCCATTGCCTTCTCCTACCTTTACTTTTTAGCAACTCTAAAAGCAATGTCATGGGTAACCTTAGAGTAATCCAGAACAAATTCAACAGAATACTATCCTTGCCAACACTTCTCAGGTGAATGTGACAAAGGGGAAAAAAAAGTTTCAAAAGCTGATGCTACCACTTAGACCACTTATTAGCCAAGTGATATGATGCTTAATGTCTCCAAGCTTCCATTTACCACCTAAAAAGTAAAGATTATAGTATCTTTTGCACAGGATTGTTGGATGGATAACAGAAATCATTTAAGTACCTAACACAGCACCTGGCACTTTATACCTTAGTCAGTGTCAGTTTCTGTCCTCCCCTGACTCAAGACATCCAACTGGAGCCACAACCCAGACCCAGATGGAAACCTTTCCCATGATGTTTTACTTGTGGACCCTTCTTCCTCCATCACTGCAGGAAGGAAATTAACATTTCCCGGCACTCTCCTCTTACCTGGCCCTGGGATGACTCTCTCTTTCACAGAGGCTCAGAAATGTCAGGTGACTTTCTCAAGGTCACATAGCTCCCTCAAGGCTTAGCTGAGATTCAACCCTGCTTCTCTGGAACTCGAGTCTACTTTTATGCTTTCCACAGCTTTTCCCTTCAAAAGGATGCATATGAATCAGAATCACAAACTGGTTTAAATGATTATACAACATCAAGGAAAGAAACATCATCCAAGAAGGGTAGTTTACTCAAGGGACAGCTTTTTCATATTTTCGAATATCCAGCTGTCCTTGAGTCTCCTTCTCTCATTTGAATTTTCCACTCAATCCACAAGGTGGCAGTATTCAGCAAAGTTATGTGTGAAGCAATGTATTTACCAGGGATCCTTGAGGGTATCAACCCCTCATCTTTATCAAGCCCCTGCAAGGGAAAGCCCCTCACTAATAAATACCCTGGAATATGCTGGGAAGAACAAAGATGAATACCGCAACAGAAAAGTGTCCTTCAACTCCCCTACCCCATGAAGACAAAAAGTGTACTTTCAGGGGCTGACCTGCTGCTTGGTTCCTACATTACAAGTCAAGGCAGAGAAACAAGAAAAAAAGAAATGAAGGAAGGGAGAGAGGGATAGACGGAGGAAAGAAGGAGGGAAGGAAATGAGATAAGAAGGAAAAGAAAGAAGGATAAAGACAAAAGAGGCTGGCAAACAATAAAGGAACATGGCCATGCTTAATAGTCAAGGAAAGCAAGAAGGGAAGAGAATGTTTTGATAGTGAGGACCTTACATTTCCAGCAACCCAGGTCAGTACATGTAGGAAATTCGAGAGAGACGATCACTTAGGCAGAGTCATACAGCTGTCAGGGCAGAATCACCATTTGTGCAAAGCTAACTTTCAGCCATGAGGCACCAGTAGGGCACTGAATCCAAGTAAACTCCATAGGGCTCCAGGGTCAAAGACCCATGGATTGCTAGAGTTAAAACTGACCTAGGGCTAATACTTTCAGAAAGAGGAGCAGGCATATTTTTCCCTATGTTTTCTGCTAAGTACAAATAAAAACCTTAGACTCAGAAAAGACAAGCAGACTAGAGACCTCATGACACAAGGAGCTATACAATGGTGAGTTCTCTAAGTTTTCTTTTTTACAAAATCCAGTTTGTGATATTTTCTTTTTTTGTTGTGTTTTTTTTTTCTTTTCTCTTTTTTCCTACTTCCTACAATAGACATTTATTTCTCACAGTCCTGAAGGCTGGAAGTCCAAGATCAGGGTGCCAGCACGGTCTGGTTCTGGTGAGAACTCTCTTCTTGGCCTCAGCCACTTCCTTGCTAGGTCTTCACATGAAAGAGAGAGAAATAGATCTTTTTTTAATATTTTATTATTTATTTATTTGGCTGTGCTGGCAACACACAGGATCTTTGATCTTCGTTTCAACATGCTGGATCATTTTGGCTGCAGCATGCAGGATCTTTAGCTGTAGCATGTGGAATCTTCAGCTGTGGCATGTGGGATCTTTAGTTGCAGCGTGCAAACTCTTAGTTGTGGCATGTGGGATCTAGTTCCTTGACCAGGGAGAAAACCTGGACCCCCTACATTGGGAATGTGAAGCCTTAGCTGCTGGTCCACCAGGAAAGTCCCCTTCCTCTTTTATAAGACTATAGTCCTATTGGTTTAGGGTCCCAGCCTTATGACCTTACTTAATCTTAATTGCCTCCTAATGACTATCTCCACATACAGTCATATTATGGATTAGGGCTTTGACATTTGACTGGTGGGGGGCACAATTCAGCTCCTAGTAGTGGGGGAACTGATGGGTTGGGTTATCTCAGCCTAATATCATTAAGTATTCAAAGGAGACAACTATTTCTCTGTGTCTAGAGTCCTTGCCCCCCAAGCCACCTTCTAGTATTCTTGCTTTCAGTGGTCTTTAAGGAAATGCACTGGTCTGGCCAGCACAAAAACTTAGTATACTTGGTGCACATTAAATATTATGACATAATCAGTGTAGGTCAGAATGCTCAATACTGAAAACTTTTGGCTGCACCTACAAAATGGAGACCCAGATTCTGGACTTTGGTGAATTCATCACAGTACATACAACTGCAAGAGGTTTCCTAATGGTCATCCAGACTCACTCAGGAAATATTCTTCTGCACCAACAGCTGCTATCTTGCCTAGCTCATGTAGAAGGAGGAAACAACAAAGAGAAAGGGCTATGGAGCAGGTCCTTGCAGTCCATGGGAATAAGATTCCCTGGAGTTTTGCAATGCCCAACCTATGCAGGGGCCCTGTTTGTGGTCACTAAAGCAAAGTTCAAATGCCAGTGCTTCTACTTACCTACTATAGGATTCTAGGTAAGTCATTAACTTATCTACCTTGGAAAGAGTATGTTGAGAAAAAAAAATATACACCTCAGAAAAGTGAATTGAGTGGAAAATGGTGTGTGAACCTTTAGCCCAGTACCTTGCATTGGTAGGCAATCAAAAATTATGACTCTTTTTATTTTTAGTGAAGCAAAAAAAGAAGGAATAATAAAAGCCATTGGGGAGGCATTGTGCATTTTGTTTCAACATATGATTTCCACTGCTGCCAACCTAATATTGCAATGAAATGGTTATTCAGAACCATTCCATAAAATCTGCAGGGGCTGTGGGGCATAAGAGAATAGTAGATGGAATTGCCCATGAAATGGCATGCAGTCCACATTTCTGCCCAGAGGGGATCCATTTTCAATTTTGATCATCACTCCCCCATCAGTAAGATACTCTTCCTGCAAAAAGCAGCTAAAAATTCCCCCTAATTGGCATGAGGGAACTTCCAGGAATCATATATATGTTCATTATCTTGATTCTATATGTATCTATGTCAAAACATCAAATTATATGCTTTAAATAGGCACAGTCTGTTGTATATCAATTAACACTGATCCAGGTAAAGAATACCACATATGGGGTGGGGGTGCAAGGGGAGGGGGTGGAAGGAGATTAAATGTAGGATAAAATGTGCATCGATTACAAGGAGTTGTCAGAATTTTGAAGGACATGGTAAAAGGAATAAATCTCCTAGGAAAGTGACTGATCAGGACTGCTGTTAAAATAAACCTGGAACTATTTTTATATGGGATTAAAGACCTAAAAAGAAAGTGCCATCCCCCAGAGAATGGGACAGAAATGACATGAAACACAGCAAATCCTTAAGAGGAGTCCTTTCACAGTCACTTCTAACCCATCCTGTGTACTGCTGTCAGAATCATTTCTCTCAGAGATCACTTTCACCATGAGCTCTCCCATCTCCTGTGGTCCTGCATGTCTCATGTGGACGAGTACAATACCTGCCTTGCCTGTCCCCAACTTTTCTCCTCTACTGTCCAGTCTAACAGGCCCACTGGCTTTCCCCAGCACGTCCTCAGCAATCCCGAGGTTACGCGGTTCCTTTCCACTCCATGGCTGTCCTTCCCCTTTCTCCTTTAGAATCCAAGCTGCCCATCCTTTTAGACCCAACTTAATTTCACATCCTCTGCAAATCCATTCTTGGCTTCACCACTAGATGATAAATTATCTTTCCTTTCATTAAAAACCTATCTATAGAGACTATATTTCTGAACCCAAAATGGGGACATGTGGATGTGGAATTTTCTACTGTTGACAGATGTGAAAGACAGTCTGGGAAGTGTTGCTTGAATGCTCAAAAATTGGACTCTGGAGAATGTTTTCATAGTTAACGGGGCCAGCAAACAGAATGTTTGAAATGGTGATAGGATAGGGCATTCAGGATGCATGGCTGTATCTGTCCTTCAGCTTTTGGCATGATCTACATACAGTGCATTATTAAATGCTTTTATCCATATTATTTTTCCCAAAGTAAGCTTTAATTTCATTGGGAAGCGGCACTATATCAATACCTAGATTTACTCCCAACACCTAGGTAGAGCTATAGAGCAAAAAACTGGTTATGAATAAATAATTCCAAACTCTTAATCTCTGTGGGAAAATAATTCCCATATGGTATCACCATCATCCACACATCCTTATCTATTCTTCTGTGAACAACACCTCACACCTGGGATACAGCTCGTATGAGTGATACAGAGAAGTAGAGTCAAGAATTTTGGGGGGGCTCCAAGAGTAGACACAGGAATCCTGTGTCATTTGTGGGAATTCCCTGGTGGTCCAGTAGTTAGGACTCCATGCTTCTGTTGCAGCAGGCATGGATTCAATCCCTGGTCAGGGAACTAAGACCCCACAAACCACTCAGCATGGGCAAAAACAATAAGAAATAAGAAATAAATAAAATCCTGTCATTTGTACCAACCTATAACCCATACCTACAGTTCAGTTCAGTTCAGTTGCTCAGTCCTGTTTGCAACCCCATGGTTGCCAGGCCTCCCTGTCCATCACCAACTCCCAGAGTTTACCCAAACTCGTGTTCATTGAGTCGGTAATACCATCTAACCATCTCAACCTCTGTCAGCCCTTTCTCCTCCCGCCTTCAATCTTTCCCAGCATCAGGGTCTTTTCCAATGGGTCTGTTCTTCCCATCAGGTGGCCAAAGTATTGGAGTTTCAGCTTCAGCATCAGTCCTTCCAATGAACACCCAGGACTGATCTCCTTTAGTATGGACTGGTTGGAGTTCCTTGCAGTCCAAGTGACTTTCAAAAGTCTTCTCCAACACCACAGTTCAAAAGCATCAATTCTTCGGCACTCAGCTTTCTTTATAGACACTCACATCCATACATGATCACTGGAAAAACCATAGCCTTGACTAGATGGACCTTCGTTGGCAAAGTAATGTCTCTGCTTTTTACTATGCTGTCTAGGTTGGTCGTAACTTTCCTTCCAAGAAGTAAGCGTCTTTTAATTTCTTGGCTGCAATCACCATCTGCAGTGATTTTGGAGCCCAAAAAAATAAAGTCTGCCACTGTTTCCACTGTTTCCCCATCTATTTCCCATGAAGTGATGGGACCAGATGCCATGATCTTAGTTTTCTGAATGTTGAGCTTTAAGCCAACATTTCACTCTGCTATTTCACTTTCATCAAGAGGTTCTTTAGTTCTTCTTCACTTTCTGCCATAAGGGTGGTGTCATCTGCATATCTGAGGTTATTGATATTTCTCCCGGCAATCTTGATTCTAGCTTGTTCTTGATCCAGCCCACCGTTTCTCATGATGTACTCTGGATAGAAGTTAAATAAGCAGGGTGACAATATACAGCCTTGACGTACTCCTTTTCCTATTTGGAACCAGTCTGTTGTTCCATGTCCAGTTCTAACTGTTGCTTCCTGACCTGCATACAGATTTCTCAAGAGGCAGGTCAGGTGGTCTGGTATTCCTATTTCTCTTTAAGAATTTTCCAGTTTGTTGTGATCCACACAGTCAAAGCCTTTGGCACAGTCAATAAAGCAAAAGTAGATGTTTTTCTGGAACTCTCTTGCTTTTTCAATGATCCAGTGGATGTTGGCAATTGATCTCTGGTTAGGGATCAATTGCCAACATTGTCTAAATCCAGCTTGAACACCTGGAAGTTCATGATTCATGTATTGATAAAGCCTGGCTTGGAGAATTTTGAGTATTACTTTACTAGCATGTGAGATGAGTGCAATTGTGCAGAACATTCTTTGGCATTGCCTTTCTTTGGGATTGGAATTAACACTGACCTTTTCCAGTCCTGTGGCCACTGCTGAGTTTTCCAGATTTGCTGGCATATTGAGTGCAGCACTTTCACAACATCATCTTTTAGGACTTGAAATAGCTCAACTGGAACTCCATCCCCTCCACTAGCTTTGTTCGTAGTGATGCTTCCTAAGGCCCACTTGACTTCACATTCCAGAATGTCTGGCTTTAGGTGAGTGATCACACCACCATGGTTATCTGGGTCATGAAGATCTTTTTTGTATAGTTCTTCTGTGTATTCTTGCCACTGCTTCTGTTAGGTCCATACCATTTCTGTCCTTTATCAAGCCCATCTTTGCATGAAATATTCCCTTGGTGTTTCTAATTTTCCTGAAGATATCTCTAGTCTTTCCCATGCTATTGTTTTCCTCTATTTCTTTGCACTGATCATTTAGGAAGGCTTTCTTATCTCTCCTTGCTATTCTTTGGAACTCTGCATTCAAATGGGTACATCCTTACTTTTCTCCTTTGTTTTTTGCTTCTCTTCTTTTCACAGCTATTTGTAAGGGCTCCTCAGAGAGCCATTTTGCTTTTTTACATTTCTTTTTCTTGCGGATAGTCTTGATCCCTGTCTCCTGTACAATGTCACAAACCTCCATCCATAGTTCATCAGGCACTAGTCCATACTTTAGGGAAGTAAAAAGTAATAATAAAATAAGTCACTGCTAAAATGTAGAGTGAGCTTCTAAAACTTTAATATGTGTAAGAATCCCCTGAAGAGCTCATTAAAATATGATTCCCAGACCCCATCTCCACAGATTCAGTATTGAGATGGTGCCTGGAAATTTGCTTTCCTCATGGTCTCTCAACTGAGGCTAGTGCTGCTGATCTTTGCACCACGCCTTGAGGAGAAATGATGTAGAATGCATGCTGAAGGAAACAAACGTTATTACTAAGACCTTTTTTCAAAAGTGGTAGAAATCCAAGTCAGGCCACCTTAAGTAAGAAAATGGATTTGTTGGAAGGAAACTGGAATAGGTAATGCACAGTGTGAGTGGAAAAGTTGCAGAACTGAGTGAAATTCTGATGACCTCGGGGATCCATGTTTCAATTATTTATTGCTATATTACAAGCCATCCTAAACTTTGTGGCTTAATACAACAATAATTTATTTTGCTTATGAATCCAAAATAATTATTGTTGTTGTTTTAGTCACTAAGTGCGCCCAACTCTTTGTGACCCCATGGATTGCAGCCTGCCAGGCTCCTCTGTTTTCTAGGCAAGAATACTGAAGTGGGTTGCAATTTCCTTCTGGGGCTTTTCCCGACCCAGGGATCAAACCCGTGTTTCCTGCATTGGCAAGCAGATTCTTTACCACTGAGCCACCAGGGAAGCCTGTAATAATTATTACTATTACCTACTATTTGGTTTGGGTTCTCATCTTCAGTCTTTGTGGTATCAGCTGGGATTCAAAGACTAGGGGTGACTTGACAGCTGAGATCTGGAACCATCTAAGGGATCCCTCACCCACTTATCTGGTGATTGATGTTAGCTGCTGATTGAGACCTCATTGAGGCTATCAGCCAGAACACCTATTCATGGCCTCTCCATGTGGCTGCAGGCTTCCTCATAGCATGATGACTGAGTTCCCAGAGTAAGTGTTCCAAAAGAATCAGAGGGAAAGTATGGTATCTTTTATTACATATCCTCAGATATCCAAAAAAAATTTCATTTCTACCATAATCCTGAGCTTACCCAGATTTAAGAAGCAACATAAACCCCATTTCTCAATAGAAGGAATGAAAAATCACACAGTTAAAAGAGCTAAAGTCTAGGAGACATTGTTGTGAGCATTTTGAAAAATACAATCTACCACAGTTCCTCCCCTGAGATATCAGATTTTCTCAGTTGTTGTATGAAATATCCCAGGGAAGAGTTTTGACTGACCTGGCTTTGGTCAGTGCTCACTCCATTGACCAATTATTGTGGCCAGGAGGATGAAGTGCAATGAAGAGCCTAGCCTGCTCAATGCTCATTCTGCATCTGGTTAGGGAAATAGCCAAATGACAAGTGTTCACTATAAAACAGAACTTCCCATGTTTTGGTCATTCTGGACACCAGAGTCTTAGCTATACTAATCAAGAAGGGTTCACTGAACTGACTGAATAATCACAACAAGAAAGACCAGTGAAGGAGAAACTATGACTAGGTGTTGAGTCAGTGAGGAGAGTTCTGACAGACCTGTGAGTCAGGTATGTCAGACCCAGTCCTGGAAGAGGCTACAGGACCAGAGTCAGTCAAGACGGACAGGGCAGACACACACTTAGGGATGGCAGCAAGATGCAGAGTCCAGAGAAGCCAGGAAGGGAAAGTTGGTGGGTTCTGTGGTGGGAAAAGCGAGGCCCATGACAAGTGGGCACAGCCCAGCATACTTCTGCTTATATTACCTCATTAATTCTCATAGCAACCCTGTGATACAGATATGATTTCTATTTTCAAATTAGGAGATGGATGTTCTGAGAGACTGAGAAATTCTCCCAAGGTCATCCAAGAGGTAAGCAGTAGGTTGTTTGAATAGAGACAAGTTGAAGTTCCAGGAACAAATGGAAGTCACACCAGTAAGCAGGAGACCTGGGTGAGCACACTCTGGTCCTATGGCAGCCCTTGACTCCTCTCATTCCAGCACTGCCCACAGTGTCTGGTCCCCAGACCCACATGCTAACCCATGGGCCCCACCCCAGACCTCTCTTGGAGTAAAGTCTTTGAGCTTTTCAACAACCTTCCAGCTGGTCTTGAGCACACTCAAGTCTGAGCAGCTCTACTCTCAGTTCAGTTCAGTCCCTCAGTCATGTCCGACTCTTTGCAATGCCATGGATTTCAGCAGGCCAGTCTTCCCTTCCATCACCAACTCCTGGAGTTTACCCAAACTCATGTCCATTGAGTCGGTGATACCATCTAACCATCTCAACCTCTGTCAGTCCCTTCTTCTCCCACCGTCAATCTTTCCCAGCATCAGGGTCTTTTCCAATGAGTCATTTCTTCCCATCAGGTGGCCAAAGTATTGGAGTTTCAGCTTCAGCATCAGTCCTTCCAATGAGTATTCAGGATTGATTTCCTTTAGAATTGACAGGTTGGATCTCCTTGCAGTCCAAGGGACTCTCAAGAGACTTCTCCAACACCACATTTCAAAAGCATCAATTCTTCAGAGCTCAACTTTCTTTATAGTCCAACTCTCATATCCACACATGACTACTGGAAAAGCCATAGCTTGGACTAGACAGACCTTTGTTGGCAAAGAAATGTCTCTGCTTTTTACTATGCTGTCTAGGTTGGTCATAGCTTTTCTTCCAAGGAGCAAGCGTCTTTTAATTTCATGGCTGCAATCACCGTCGGCAGTGATTTTGGAGCCCCCCAAAATAAAGTATCTCACTATTTCCATTGTTTCCCCATCTATTGTCCGTGAAGTAATGGGACCAGATGTCATGATCTTAGTTTTTTGAATGTTGAGCTTGAAGCCAACTTTTTCACTCTCCTCTTTCACTTTCATCAAGAGGCTCTTTAGTTCTTCTTCACTTTCTGCCATAAGAGTTGTGTCATCTGCATATCTGAGGTTACCCATATTTCTCAAGGCAATCTTGATTCCAGCTTGGGCTTCTTCCAGTCCAGCGTTTCTCATGATGTATTCTGGATAGAAGTTAAATAAGCAGGGTGACAATATACAGCCTTGACGTACTCCTTTTCCTATTTGGAGCCAGTCTGTTGTTCCATGTCCAGTTCTAACTGTTGCTTCCTGACCTGCATATAGATTTCTCAGGAGGCAGGTCAGGTGGTCTGGTATTCCCATCTCTTTCAGAATTTTCCACAGTTTATTGTGATCCACACAGTCAAAGGCTTTGGCATAGTCAATGAAGTCAAAAAAGTAGATGTTTTTCTGGAACTCTCTTGCTTTTTCAATGATCCAGCAGATGTTGGTAATTGATCTCTGGTTCCTCTGCCTTATCTAAATCCAGCTTGAACATCTGGAAGTTCATGATTCACATATTGATGAAGCCTGGCTTGGAGAATTTTGAGTATTACTTTACTAGCATGTGAGATGAGTGCAATTGTGTGGTAGTTTGAACATTCTTTGGCATTGCCTTTCTTTGGGATTGGAATGAAAATTGACCTTTTCCAGTCCTGTGGCCACTGCTGAGTTTTCCAGATTTGCTGGCATATTGAGTCATATGAGCATCATATGATGAGCATCATCTTTTATGACTTGAAATAGCTCAACTGGAATTCCATCCCTTCCACTAGCTTTGTTTGCAGTGATGCTTCCAAAGGCCCACTTGACTTCACATTCCAGGATGTCTGGCTTTAGGTGAGTGATCACACCATCGTGATTATCTGGGTCATGAAGATCTTTTTTGTATAGTTCTTCTGTTTATTCTTGCCACCTCTTCTTAATATCTTCTGCTTCTGTTAGGTCCATACCATTTCTGTCCTTTATTGAGCCCATCTTTGCATGAAATGTTCCCTTGGTATCTCCAGTTTTCTTGAATAGATCTCTAGTCTTTCCCATGCTGCTGTTTTCCTCTATTTCTTTGCACTGATCATTGAGGAAGGCTTTCTTATTCTCCTTGCTATTCTTTGGAACTCTGCATTCAAATGGGTATATCTTTCCTTTTCTCCTTGCCTTTAGCTTTTCTTCTTTTCTCAGCTATTCATAAGGCCTCCTCAGACAACCATTTTACATTTTTTAATTTCTTTTTCTTAGGGATGGTCTTGATCCCTGCCTTGTATACAATGTCATGAACCTCTGTCCATAGTTCTTCAGGCATTCTGTCTATCAGATCTAATCCTTTGAATCTACATGTCACTTCCACTGTATAATTGTAAAGGATTTTATTTAGGTCATACCTGTATGGTCTAGTGCTTTTTCCTACTTTCTTCAATTTGTCTGAATTTGTCAATAAGGAGTTAATGATCTGAGCCACAGTCAGCTCCCGGTCTTGTTTTTGCTGACTGTATAGAGCTTCTTCATCTTTGGCTGCAAAGAATATAATCAATCTGATTTTGGTATTGACCATCTGTGATGTCCAGGTGTAGAGTCTTCTCTTGTGTTGTTGGAAGAGTGTGTTTGCTGTGACTGAGAGAGTCAATTCCTAAGCAGGTTGATAAGAAGTCTGGGAGTCCCCAAGGAGAGAGGGGTCTGGGGTTCTCGAGGAGGAGATAGGGGTCTGGAATTCTCAAGGAGAAGGAAAGAACAAACTTTTTTCCCCCTACATTCTTTAAGATTATATAACAATAATGTATCCTGCTTGAGGACAATTTCTGGAAAAAAACCTTCTGGCTAATCCTGTAATCTTAAAATGTAAATTATCGGAGTGGATCTAGTAAGGTCTTTACAACCTCCAGACATTCTTTTGATTCACTGCAATAGCTAATTAAAAAGTATATAACTCCATTGCTAACACTAATGAGGGGGCACTCTTTCTGCCCCTTTCTGATGTCTATGACAGAAGCTTTCTCTATCTCTTTTATACTTTAATAAAAACTATATTACACAAAAGCTCTGAGCAATCAAGCCTTGTTTCTGGCCCCGGATTGAATTCTTCTCCTTCAGAGGCCAAGAACCCTGGCATCTTTCATGGTTCAGCAACAACCTTTCATGACCACTGTGTTCTCTTGGAAAAACTCTGTTAGCCTTTGACCTGCTTCATTTTGTACTACAAGGCAAAATTTGCATGTTATTGCAGGTATCTCTTGACTTCCTACTTTTGCATTCCAGTTCCCTATAATGAAGAGGACATCTCTTTGGGGTGTTGGTTTTAGAAGGTCTTGTAGGTCTTCATAGAACCGTTCAACTTCAGCTTCTTCAGCATTACTGGTCAGGGCATAGACTTGGATTACTGTGATATTGAATGGTTTGCCTTGGAATAAACCAAGGTCATTCTGTCAGTTTTTAGATTGCATCCAAGTACTGCATTTCAGACTCTTTTGTTAACTATGATGGCTACTCCATTTCTTCTAAGCGATTCTTGCCCACAGTAGTAGATATAATGGTCATCTGAGTTAAATTCACCCATTCCAGTTCATTTTAGTTCTCTGATTCCTAAAATGTCGATGTTCACTCTTACCATCTCCTGTTTGACCACTTCCAATTTGTCTTGATTCATGGACCTAACATTCCAGGTTCCTAAGCAATATTGCTCTTTACAGTATCAGACTTTTACTTCCATCAGCAGTCACATCCACAACTGGGTGTTGGTTTTGCTTTGGCTCCATCTTTTCATTCTTTCTGGAAGCTTCAAGATGGTGGAGGAATAGAACAGGGAGACCACTTTCTCCCCCACAAATTCATCAAAAGATCATTTGAATGCTGAGCATCTTCCACAAAACAACTTCCAAACACTGGTGGAGGACACCAGGAACCCAGAAAGACAGTCCATCCTCTTCGAAATAGGTAGGACAAAATATAAGAGGCAAAAAGAGAGACAAAAGAGTTAGGGACGGAGACCTGTCCTGGAAAGGGAGCCGTGAAGGAGGAGGAGTTTCCACACAGTAGGAAACCCTCTCACAGGCAGGTCTGTGAGGAGTTTTGGAATCTCAGAAGGCAACATAACTGGGAGAAAAAAATACCCATAGAATACACGCCTAACAGCAACTGCGGAAAAGAGAACTTTCCTGCAAAAGCCTCTAACCTAACAACCTAATGCGCAACCTGGCCTGCTCAAAGAACAAAGGATTGAGTAAATACCAGTGGAGAGCCAGCTGGCTGCTTACTGGCTAACTAGGGGCACACTGGCCCCTCCCCACCCAGAGGCAGAGAGGCAGGCTTGTGACAGCCAGAGCCTGAAGGCAAGGGGCTGCTACAATCTCAGCCCAGAGACTGCATCTTCCACCAAATTGTGAGCAGGCTCCCAGCTGCTAACCACATCTTCCTGAGATCCTGGATGGTTGACATCCACCAGGAGGGTTGCAGCCTGATACCAGCTCTCCAGAGGAGACATACGGCACACTTGAGACGGTGCTCTCACAGCACACTTGGGAAACCCAGTGGCAGGGACCAGGGAGGTGATTAAGATGTACGGCCCGCCTTGGACAGTGTGCTAGCCAAGCACCTGGTCACCTGAGCTGCTCTGACCTAGGAAGGGCACAAAATGCACACCCAACCCACAGAGACGGAGCCAGAACTGTGTCTGATTGTCTCCCGTGGAGGTACGGGTCAGCAGCAGCCTGCTGCAGGGGCTCTGGTGCAGCAGACCTAGGTACGGCATAAGCCCTCTTGGAGGAGGTCGCCATTAACCCCACCATAGAACCACCAGAATTTACACAGGACTGGGGAAACAGATTCTTTGAGGGCACAAATAAAACCTTGTGCACACCAGGACCCAGGAGAAAGGAGCAGTGACCCCACAAGAAACTGACCCAGACATGCCTGTGAGTGTCCAGGAGTCTCCAGCAGAGATGTGGATCAGCAGTGGCCTGCTTCAGGGTTGGAGGCACTGAATGCAGCAGTGCGTGCATGGGACCTTCTGAAGGAGGTCACCATTATCTTCATTACTTCCACCATAGTTTGGCCTCAGGTCATATAACAGGGAGGGAACAGAGCCCCACCCATCAACAGAAAATTGGATTAAAGATTTACTGAACATGGCCCTGCCCATCAGAACAAGACCCAGTTTCTCCCTCAGTCAGTCTCTCCCATCAGGAAGCTTCCATAAGTCTCTTATCCTTCTCCATCAGAGGGCAGACAGAATGAAAACCACAATCACAGAAAACTAACCAAACTGATCACATGGACCACTGCCTTGTCTAGCTCAATGAAACTATGAGCCATGCTGTGTAGGGCCACCCAAGATGGACAGATCATGGCAGAGAGTTCTGACAAAACATGGTCCACTGGAGAAGGGAATGGCAAACCACTTCAGTATCCTTGCCTTGAGAACCCCATGAATAGTATGAAAAGGCTCTGCTCTACTCCATCTTATACCCACTGTTTACTCCAAATAGCCTGGGTCCACCCATGTCAACTGTATCCACAACACGAGAGACCTGCAGGAAACCTGATTAAACAAGGACGAGATGTTTTGGATTACCTATGACTTACCTTATATGGTTGCTTTGAGGGTGACAAGAAGTTAAATATATGGACATATAATTGGCTTTGCAAAAAGTCTTCCTACCCTGACTCCTTAAAGTTACTACTCCCTTACTCTACGTTCCTCTAAATACATACAGTTTGGGTCACTTGTTTGTTATATTTTACCAGTTGTCTTTCATGTTGGTGATCTGCTCATGTTTATGTCTTACTCCCCAATTAGGTTGTAAACACTTCAAGGCAGATGCAGGCACAATGCCCTATCAATGTTAACATACCCCTGGTGACTAGGACAGAAGCTCAAATAAAAGTAGCATTTTTAAGCCTGTATTTGTAGGTACTTGATAAACATTTTGCTAAATGTTTTATATGCATTATCTCATTTGATCCATATAACCACAATCCTATAAGCTGGGCATTACCTTGAGGAAACTGAAATTCAGCCTTACATATATGTGGGAACCAAAACAAACCCAGGCCTTGGTATGATACCAAAATCTCTGCTCTCAGCTAGTATGATACAGTGGAGGACATCCACATTCATTGTATCAAAGTGGCATTGCTTCTTACAAGCCTTTCTATGAGAACTGGCTGTGTCAAGTATTTAATATAGTAAATGCTCAAAAACTATCAGCTACTTTCAGTATTCAACATTATGTTTTAAAACATCTGGTCATATATATCATTTGATTTGTTTGTTTCTCAAAACAACCTTTGGGGTATAGAACCCCCATTATTATCCTTAATGTTACAGGTGAAGAGACTGAGGCTTAGGGGTGTGAAGGAGCCCAGGCGTCTCCTCCTGTTCATCCCTCTTTGTGCTCTGCTACTCCCTCACTTATGTCACACTCCATCCAGTCTGGAACAATCTCAGATCAGTTCAGTTCAGTTGCTCAGTCATATCCAACTCTTTGTGACCCCATGGACGGCAGCATGCCAGGCTTCCCTGTCCATCACTAACTCCCAGAGCTTGCTCAAACTCATGTCCATTGAGTCGGTGATGCCATCCAACCATCTCATCCTCTGTCATCCCCTTCTCCTCCTGCCTTCAATCTTTCCCAGCATCAGGGTCTTTTCCAGTGAGTCAGTTCTTTGCATCAGGTAGCCAAAGTATTGGAGTTTCAGCTTCAGCATCAGTCCTTCCAGTGAATATTCAGGACTGATTTCCTTTAGGATGGACTGGTTGGATCTCCTTGCAGGCCAAGGGACTCTCAAGAATCTTCTCCAACACCACATTTCAAAAGCATCAATTCTTCAGCCCTACAATTCTGGGCTGTCCCCAACTTATGCCCTACCAGACTCCTACCTCCAAAGCACAAGAGCAAAGACCTTCCTCCAGCTACAAGGAGTCTAACAAAAACCAGATACAACTTCTTCAGGTGTCGAATTCCCAATCTTTACAGGACAGAGAGCAGCTCTGGCATCTGAGCTGAGGCACCTTCCCTGATGCCTCTCCAGAGCTTTCTCCTCACAACCGTCTCATCTCCAACTCCTCTAACCCCAATCCAGGCTCACACTCTGGAGACTTCTTTTGACTTGCTCCCCTGAGTTCAAAGGATTTGGGATCCAGTACGGGAAAAGAGTGTCTTCCAATTGGGCTCTTCCAGG
Organism: Bos mutus; assembly: GCF_027580195.1. Lineage (NCBI taxonomy): Eukaryota > Metazoa > Chordata > Mammalia > Artiodactyla > Bovidae > Bos > Bos mutus. The sequence continues at coordinate 37,018,721 of NC_091627.1, forward strand.
AGCAAACCTGTCCACTTGGGTTTAATCCCCCTGCATGATCAACTCTAGGGAAAGGCTGCTGTTTGAATTCATCACTCTGGGTCTGAAAAATTGATCCACACTCCTCAAATTTTTATTTTTAATAGGATTTTTTTCTGAGCCAAATTTTTCCAGAGCCCATAATAAAAGAGATAAAAGTGGTAACAGTTTCTTTAGACAGTTTAAAGTTATTCCATGTGCAGAATCAAATGTATCACTTTTTAGGAAAACTGGAGAGCTAGGGCTCTCCAACAGTTTGAAAAGCCACTAGATCACTGGGCCACTGGGCACCTGCCCAGCACCACCATCCTCTGGGTTAATGAGTATGACTTGTGAAGAGCAGTGTGTTAATGCTTAACTCAAATAAGGTTTTGAAGACAAGGGGGATGGACAGTGTCAGTAGCATAATTTATGGGCCTCATGCATTCATTATTAATATTTACTGAGATTTAAGGGGAGGGGCAGATGCTTAAAGAGAAAACCAGAGTTGCTAATATACTACTTTCTCCATGAAAAAAAAAAATATTCCTTGGACTCACAAAACCCTTGTCAACTTAAAAAAAAATATTTACAACCTAAAAGTTGAGAGTTATGTTTCATTTGGTGGGAATTTTTAGGACTTCAAGCCCAGGAGACAGCATCTCAAATAACCCTGAGAGAACTGCTCCAAGGAAGGGGTGGAGGGGCAAGTAGCCAGTTTATACAGAAGTTTGCAACAAAGGGCAGGTAATCTGAACATCAAAAAATTATTCTTAGTTTAAGAAAACCAGACATCTCAAGTTAAGGAATTTAGTGCTTTTGTATGAATGAGAAGATGCAAGAGTCTGGGCTCACTGAAATCATTCCTTTCACATGCATCTCAGTTATCTGGGGCCAGTATCCTGTGTTTTTCTCATCATGGGCTCCCTTGGAGCTCACCATAGGGAGTGGCTGCAGTCTGATAGCTGCTAGATCACAGGTGTTCTTCTCCTTCCTGAGTGCCCTTAGGGCTCACCAGCTCATATTGGAGGGCTGCAATCACTGATAACTGTAACATCCGTGTTACAGGAAGGATTGGCAGGGAAGATTCCATTTCTCGCTTTTATGTTGTGAATCCACTTAAATTCAGTCGTAACCCACCCCAAGATGATGCCATTCTCCCCTCCCATCACTTCCCCGGCTCCCCCCTGCCAGCTTCAGCACTACTGTGTTCTTTTCTCAGAATTCAAATTGAGCTTGGAGGAGGATGAGCAAGGCTCATGGCAAGTGTGATCTCTGCAGGTGGGATGAGTCATCCAGCCTCCAGAGGGGCCTCTCTCCCCCAGCTTGCCAGCCTGTCTTCAGCCAGTCACCAGGGCCTGCTTACACATACAGGAAGGGATGTCTCCTGTATCATGTGGCTCTCTCTCACTCAGAGAACCAGTAACTATAGTTAAATCGACCCAGATGTTCTGTTCCCTGCATTTATTTTCTCTAACTCCAGTTAGCTTTTTTCCTTCTTTTTATACAGTCTGTTCACAATGGGCATGTTATTCAGATGAGATGGTAAAAGTAGACCCACTCTGCAGTAGAATAGCAAGCCTTTCTTCCCATTCTGAATTCTAAATGCTTGAAGGATTTTGAGCTGAACCTGATTATTTTTACTTTTTTACCACTTGCCGTTTCACATTGATCTGTTTTTTTCCAGTCTGTCTTGCAAACAAATATATTTCACTTCTCTCTCTCTCTTAATCCTCTGGCCCTTAGTTTTCCCGCATGGTTTTCCCCCACACTTCTCCCCTACACTTCACAAAGGCCTATTAAGTGATAGTCACAGTCTTTCTTTGGACAAGGAGAACAGGCTGCCATCTAGTGTCCAAAAAGGGACATGAGGACGTGAAAGAAGTTAGCCAACTTCTTTTGCAAAAGTACATTGCTCTGCCAATTTCTGGGAACAAGGATAAAAGTTTGTCACAGAGACAGGCTGTATTCATTAAGAGCTAAAGAAATGGTATGTATTTGAGAAAAAACATACTTCTGCCCTCTCCTGTTATAGAGTTACCAAACATCTCAGTTTACTCAGAGACCTAAGACACAGGACTTTCCGTGCTAAAATCAGGAAAGTCCTGGGCAAATGAAATCTGGTCACCCTATCTGGAGAGATGAAATGGCTCTTGAGTCAGAAACTGGAAAAAAGAAGAGACCTTGGGTGTTTGACTAAGAAGAGAAGACTCAGCTTGAGAAAGAGAATTTTTGCTTTTATAGAAGAGACTGTGGATGTCACAGGGGAGAGGTTCAACCAGAGAGCAGAAAAATTACCTGACCACTAGTGAGAAATATCTGGGATCAGGAGACTAGATTGAACTCAGGGGATTCTCTGGGGTCCTCTAGACTGAAGACTCTCAGTTAAAATCGTCAGTCCCCAACCTGGATAAATGGTGGTGGTTTAGTCGCTAAGTCATGTCTTACCCTTGCGACCCCATGGACAGTAGCCTGCCAGATTCCTCTGTCCATGGGATTCTCCAGGCAAGAATACTGGAGTGGGTTGCCATTTCCTTCTCCAGGGTATCTTCCCAACCTAGGAATCGAACCTGGGTCTCCTGCATTGCAGGCAGATTCTTTACCAACTGATCTACAAGGGAAACCTGGACAAAGGTGGGTCCTATATTGCCCTTACACGCTTGGACTTGCTGATCTGAGCTGTATATTGTTTGTATAAATCCCTATATGTGGGTGTGGGTGTGTGTGTGTGTGTATGCTCAGTTGTGTCTGACTCTTTTTGTGACCCCATGGACTGTAGCCCCCCAGGCTCCTCTGTTCGGGGAATTTTCCAGCCAAGAATACTGGAGTGGTTTGCCATTTCCTCCTCCAGGGGATCTTTCTGATCCAGGGATCGAACCTGCATCTCCCACATCTCCTGCATTGGCAGGCAGATTCTTTACCACTGCGCCACCTTAGAAGCCCATAAACTCCTAATATAGCTTTAATGAATCAAGTAAATGCATTCAAGTAATTAAAGAAGTAAAGCAGAACTGGTGCTTTATTGACCATTTGGGAATCCCCCAGTAAGCACATAGACTTCAGGATAGTCATGGACCAAATGTCCTCCCAATATCCATATGTGGATTCATTCTAAGTGGGATGGTATTTGGAGGTGAGGCCTTTAGAAGATGATTGTTTCAATGAGATTATGAAAATAGAGTCCCCTTGCTGGGATTAGTGTCCTTAAAGAAAAGAAAGAGATTCTTTTCCACCCCAAAGGAAGAGCTCTCTCTATCCACCCCACCTCCCAGGCCATGTGAGGACACAGCAAGAAAACAAGAATGCAAGCCAGGAAAAAGAACTGTCACCAGAACCTGACCATACTAGCTAGCATCCTGACCTCAAACTTTCCAGCTGCCAGAACTGTGAGAAACAAATGTCTGTTGTTTAAGCCACCCAGCCTATGGTATTTTGTTATACCAGCCAGAGGTGACGGAGACAGAAGTCAATCTGGGCTCAAACTATGGTTCTGCCATTAACCAGCAGTATGACACTGAGCAGGTGACATAACCATTCTGAAGCTCCCCTCCTCAATGGGCTGCTGTGTGGATTGGATGAAGCATGTGCATACAGTACTCAGCCAGCACTTGGTCAGCACTGAGTAAACCCTATTGTCGACCCAGCATCCCAGAGTCATTTCCCAGACCTGAAGCCAGAGTCTGAGGTTTTTTTACCCTTTTTTTCCAGCAAACATTAGATTAAGCCTGCATTTCTTTCTATTTGAAGTTTTTAGCACCTTATTTACATCTTGATTTCCTTCCCAAATAGTATCTATCCCCCACCCCCACCCCATGACTGGCTGCAGAGTGGAGATAATAATAGTGATTGTGGGGATTAAATGAGATAATTCATAGAAAGAGCCTAGAGCAGAGCCTAAGGTTAAGAGCTTAAAAATACTCCTGTCATTGTTACTGTATCTGGCCTTTCCCCTTCCCAGCCACAGGCCCTGTTCATTTCAGCAATTGCCAGAAATAAAGAAAACAAAGTTTTCTTAGAGATCCCCTAAGTTTCAGCTTCAAAGGCCTTCCTGGTTCAGCTGTTCATCCATTTAATTCAGCAAAGATTTGTGTCCCCTGTGCCAGACAATGGGCGAGGCAGGAAGACCACAGGATAAACACAGCCCCTGCCTTCAGGAAGGCTGGTCATTAAAGGCAAATTACTATGTGATGCAAGAGACAGGGGGACTTGGAAAGAACTTGAAGCACAAGAACCTGTGTCCCAGGTAGGATCTCCTATGGCAGTCATACTCAAACTGACACATGAAAGATGAGGATAAGAATGAGAAAAGGGCAGTGGGAAAGGTGAAAAGAATTCCCAGCCTCGAGAGAGAAGTTAGGACGGCCGATACCAGGACTCAGAGAAGGGGAGAAGACAGAATAGGGTGGTGTGGGGTGACACTGCAGAGGGAAGAGGTAGGAGCTAGAAGGCACCGGACCTCCAAAAAGACATTAGACTTCCTTCTGAGGGTGATGGGGAGCCCCAGAAGAGCTGGACGTAAATGATCAGCTTTTAGTTTGGGACATTTGCTTTTATTCCTAAGGATAAAACTGAGCAAACATCATCTACTGCTTCTGTTCACTAAATTTTTCAGAGACATATAGTTAGGGTGGGGCCATTGGTAAGAAATACAGGCCATTCAGACAAATAAATCTCATCCCAGAAGACTTCCAGACTAGGAAACCAGACTCTCATAGAGCCTATTAGGCAAGGTTGTACATTTCTTCCCAGCAACTCATGCAAGCGAGCAAGAGCACCAATGTGGAGCTCTGCCCCCAGGCCCCAGATGGTGAGGGCTGGTGGGGAGGTATCAGTGAGCCAGCTGCAGGGCCTACACATGCTTCCTTTTTCTTTTTATAGCTAATCTTACTGCTAGTTTTTACAGTTAGTTGACAAACCCAGCTTATTCTAACCCCTATGTGTTTCTGAAACCCCTACCTTCTGTATCAGTTGATCTGTCATGATTTAACAAAAATAGCCTCAGTGCTTTTGAATGTCGGTGGATGGATGGGTTGGGAGTATAGAGAAGTTGTATATAAAAAAAGAGAGAGAGAGAGAGAGAGAGACCTCTTTTCAGTCTTCACAGAACTTACAATCTTGTTTTGGGGCAGAGGGGGCTGAATTCAATAGGAGAGTAGAACAGTGATGATAGGGAAAAAGTAGGTGATTAAACAGTTAATCCTACCTGTGGCGGATTCATGTTGATGTATGGCAAAACCAATACAATATTGTAAAGTAATTAACCTCCAATTAAAATAAATAAATTTATATTAAAAAAAATTAGAAGGATAAGCCCAACCTATACTGATTTCCTCATCTTGAAGTAAATATATACACACTGCCTTAGTTTTGACATAGATAATTAAAGAAATAGATTTATTTTGCTTTTGCAAATAATAAAGGTAGAATTTATAAGGATTTTTAGAAGTATGAAAAATTGTACTGATACCATGTACTGACATGATTATGAGATAGAATATAAGGTTATATATCTTGACTGGAGTCAAGAATAGTACTTAATGTGAAAAATAATAATTGACATATATTCAAATTTAATTAAAAAGAGAAGAAATTATACATAATGAACTGCAGGAAAATTAGGTATTTCATGTAGAAAGAAAATAGACTATAACTGAATCCAGATGATGTATTACAGCTAAGGAATTAATTTTCTATGTTGATTAAAATAAAGACATAATCTTCAAAAAAAAATAAATAAACAGTTAATCCCACTAAGGGATCATAAGTAAAGAAAATGTATGGGAGATTCCTTAAAGTTAATGGTCACTCAAGAAAGCAGGTTTGCTTAACCACAAAAGCAGGCAGGCTTGCTTAGCAACAAAACTGTGCCACAGAAACATGGGACACACCCCAGGCAATAGTGGAATGAGACCCACACCCTGCCCAGTGGGGTCAGTAAGTTAATGATTCCTAGGACATGCTACTCTGCACACACTAAAAAATATATATAAGGAAAAGGTGACATTATACTGAAACCTGAGATGACTTATCATTCTTTAGTATATGTTACCACCTTTTTACTCATTTCCATTTTGTCATGACAATCCTAGTTTGACCAAGTAGGGACAAGAAAACTACCCCGCTTGACAAGGAAGAGGAACTGATGACAGAAGCTTGACGTCTACTCAAGAATGAGGAAGCAAGTGGTCTTCTCCCCTTCTCCACTCTCCTTTTGATTATAAATATAGCCCACTAAGTTCTTGGGGTGGCATCCTCTTGCCCACCTGCTTGTAAACCTCACAAACTTCCTATTCTAATAAATCGCTTCCTGGGCCTTCTGTGGCAGTTCAGTGGTTAAGACACCAGACTTCCATTGCAGAGGGCATGGGTTTGAGACCTGGTTGGAGCACTGAGATCCCACATGTCTTGCTGCCAGAAAACCAAAACATAAAACAGAAGCAATATTGTAACAAATTCAATAAAGACTTTAAAAATGGTTCACATCAAAAAAATCTTCCAAAAAAAAGATTACTGATAATTAAAGATAAACCAGACATCTCAAGTTAATGAATTTAGTGCTTTTCTATGTATTGGAAGATGCAAGAGTCTGGACTCAGAAATCATCCCTTTGATATGCACCTTAACTATCTAGGGCCAGTATCCTGCTTTTCTGAGTCCTGAATCCACTCAGGATACACATTTGCAGATGGGAGTAGGGCACCAGTGGCTGATGGCTTGATGACTGCAACACCCTCAGTTACTGATTTGGCAGGTACCACTTTTCATCCACACTTTACAAAAGGAATTACTACAATATTTACTTATATAAGTACTTTCCCTAAACCACTTAAAATAGTCTTCAGCTTGAAAAACACTGATTTAGAATCAACATTTCAGAAACTCATCTAGTACATAAGTGAAATCATTTCTACAAAAGAGGGTAGAGTCTATAAATTGTGTCTATTCTTGGACCCTGTTGTTTTTCTTTAACACTTTGCCCACTGACAGCTGGCTTCACTTTTGAACAATCTTTTTCTCCTGTTTATTTTCTCTTTTTAAAAGGCTTTCTCCTAGTTATGCCTGTATGTTTTTGCAAAATTTTTTAGAAAATGCTGAAAAGTATAGAAGAAAACAAAATCATCTATACCCCTAGCGTTCTGGAGATAACCAAAGTAAATATCTCTAAATATTCTCCTTTAAATTATTTTTTTAAATTGACACTTTTAAAATTGCACTTGACAGTCTCGTTTTGTACAGAGCATATAGAGTGAATGTGCTACATAATAACAGCTCTGTCGAGCTGAATGAGACCCTAGTGAACAGGAGGCGGATGGCACAGAATGGTGGAAAAAGCACAAGAGTTCGATTCTGACTTTGCTTTCTGGTAGCTTGTAGATTTGGGGAAAGTTATTTAGCAATATAATAATTCTTACCACATTGAGTCGTTGTGAGCATTCAATAAAATAAAATATGTAAAATAACAGAAAAGCGGTCATGCTCAATAAATTATAGTCATGTCATTAGTACTATCTGCAATAATGTCTTTACTGGTGGCAGCTCAGTCTTAAAGCAAGAGAGTTTAAATTGAGCAAGTTGGCTGGAGCCAGGCACAGTGGGATAGAATAGGGTGAGAACTCTGCGCTTCTTGGTGGAATCTAGCCTTGTGTGTCCAGAGAAGACTTCCCATATTCAATCTTACCCTTGAATACGTTGGTCTAAAAAAGAGAAAATCAACGAGAGCCAACAAACCCTATGTCCAGCCACAAACTTAAGGATAGTGATCAGAGCTCTCTATCACTCACTGGCCCAGTGCAGAAAAGAATATGTAGCAACAGCTGCCATGTGTCACCCAGAGTTCCCTTTGGGATACAGGACTAGTTTCCCAGCTGCTGGAATGCTGTTAGCAGATCATTCTTAGCTGTCAGCCCTCTCCAGGGGTGACCTCAATGAAGAAAACTATCTTGCGAAATCTTTTTGGAATGAGTCTTATCCTGTGACTGATGATATAAGGGTATAAAGGCCTGAGAAAAGCAAAGAAATAGAAGCTACAGAGAGGAAACAATGGAAATTTTAGAACTGAAAATCATAGTAACTGAACTGAAATAAATCCTAATGATGGGATTACAGCAGAATATAGGAGACAATAAAAAAAAGTCAGTGAACCTGAAGATAGGACAGTAGAAATTATTCAACCTGAACAACACAGAGATAATATATTGAAAAATAAAAATAATCAGAGTGTTAGATATTTATGGGACAAAAACAGAATATCTAACATTAGTGTTCTGGAAGAAAAGGAGAAAGAGGACTGAACTAAAAGAGTCTCCTAATATATATTGACTGAAAAGTTGCCCCAAGTTAGTAAAAGACATAAACCTACAGATTTTAAAAGGTGAGAAACCCCAAACAGTTAAAAAAGAAATTCACACTAAGGCATGTCATGATCAAACTTCTGAAAAACTAAAGACAAAGAGAAAATCCTAATATGCAATGGCATCCCTTTATAGGAGAAAACAATTTGAAATGACAGCAGATTTCAGAAGATAATACATGGAATCCAAAAGGAAAGTAACACAACATTGTTCAAGTGCTAAAAGAAAAGACTTGTCCTCCCAGAGAAAATGTCCTTCAGCAATGAAGCAGAAATCAAGTTATTTGATTTCTCAGATGAAAGAAAACTAAGAGAATTTTTTGCTCATAGACAGAACTACACTAAAAGAATGGCTAAGAAAATTTTCTAACAGTAAGAAAATGTTTTTTAAAGGAATCTTGGAACATTAGGAAAGAAAACAAGAGCACATAAGCAAAAATATGAATATAGTAGTTTTTCCCTCTCTTGAGTTTTCTAAATTGTTTGGTTACTAAAGCAAAAATTATAACACCATCTGATATGGCTCTTTATATACAGAGTTTATGACATTTGTTTAAGACATTTGTATTACGAGTGGGGAGGGCAAATAATTTAAATTTCTATATTTCATCTGAAAGGGTAAAATGTTGACAATAATAGATTGTAATGAGTTGGGTATATATAATGTACTATCTAGAGAAACCACTTAAAAAGCTAACCAGGACAAATACTCAAAAGTGCTATAGAAGAAAATGAATTCTAAAAGAAACATTCATGCAACCCACAGGAATGAAGGAGGAAAAAAAAACACAAAAAACAAATACAGAGAGAACAAAAGGTAAAACACAGACTTAAGTCCTAACACACCAATGATTACACTAAATGCAAATGATCTAAATACACCAATTTAAAAATGGAGATTGACAAAGGGAGTTAAACATATTACCAAACTATATGCTGAAATCAACTATGTGAAATTTTAAATTATAAACCTATATCCTAACACAAGATAGCATATCATATTTGTACCATAATTTATTGAACCATTTCCCTACTAATAGACATTTAGATCTTTTCCTGGGTGGGTTTGTTTTTTTTTTTTTTTTTTTTTGGTACTACAAATAGTGCTTGAAAGAACTCTCTTTTACATATATTCTTACATCCTTGGATAAGTGTTTTCACAGACTAAGTTCCAAAAGTGGAATTGTTGATTTAGAGTCTTACCTAAATTAAAGAAAGAATTGTGGGCTGGGAGGATGAGCATAGACTTCATCTCAGAAGGTCTGTATTTGAATCCAGCCTTTGCCATGTGCCTAGCACTCTGTGACCTTGGGGGTTTATACATAAGAGATAATGAGAGTGTAAATATCTTCTAGCATACAAAATTCTGCACAAATGGAAAAATTACTCATCAGGTTGTATGGCATAGCAGGGTTTCCCTGGTAGCTCAGCTGGTAAAGAATCCGCCTGCAAAGCAGGAGACCCCGTTTCAATTCCTAGGTTGACAAGTCCCCTAGAGAAGGGTAAACTACACATGCCAGTATTCTTGGGCTTCCCTGGCGGCTCAAATGGATAAGAATCCACCTGCAATGCAGGAGACCTGGGTTGGGAACATCCCCTAGAGAACAGCATAGCAACCCACTCCAGTATTCTTGCCTGGAGAATCCCAATAGACAAAGGAGCCTGGCGGGCTACAGTTCATGGGTCACAAAGAGTCGGACACGACTGAGTGACTATGCACGGTACAGCACACGGCATAGTTAAGAGCACAGGATCTGGAGCCATACTGCCTGAGTGTTCATGTAAGCCCACTGTTTACTGTACACCCTGGGAAGATACCTTAACCTTGCTATGCCTCAGTACTGTCACATTTTTATAAGATGGGGATAACAATAGTAGCCATCCCACAGAGTTGATATGAATATTAAGTAAATTAAAATATGGGTAAAACATCTAGAATATTGAATAACTCATAGTAAGAGGCAATACATGAACCATGAACTTTCAGATGTTCAAGCTGGTTTTAGAAAAGGCAGAGGAACCAGAGATCAAATTGCCAACATCTGCTGGATCATGGAAAAAGGAAGTGAATTCCAGAAAAACATCTATTTCTGCTTTATTGACTATGCCAAAGCCTTTGACTGTGTGGATCACAATAAACTGTGGAAAATTCTGAAAGAGATGGGAATACCAGACCACCTGACCTGCCTCTTGAGAAACCTATATGCAGGTCAGGAAGCAACAGTTAGAACTGGACATGGAACAACAGACTGGTTCCAAATAGGAAAAGGAGTACGTCAAGGCTATATATTGTCACCCTGCTTATTTAACTTATATGCAGAGTACATCATGAGAAAAGCTGGGCTGGAAGAAGCACAAGCTGGAATCAAGATTGCTGGGAGAAATATCAATCACCTCAGATATGCAGATGACACCACCCTTATGGCAGAAAGTGAAGAGGAACTAAAAAGCCTCTTGATGAAAGTGAAAGAGGAGAGTGAAAAAGTTGGCTTAAAGTTCACCATTCAGAAAATGAAGATTATGGCATCTGGTCCCATCACTTCATGGCAAATAGATGGGGAAACAGTGGAAACAGTGGCAGACTTTATTTTGGGGGGCTCCAAAATCACTGCAGATGGTGATTGCAGCCATGAAATTAACAGACGCTTATTCCTTGGAAGGAAAGTTATGACCAACCTAGATGGCATATTCAAAAGCAGAGACATTACTTTGCCAACAGAGGTCCATCTAGTCAAGGCTATGGTTTTTCCAGTGGTCATGTATGGATGTGAGAGTTGAACTGTGAAGAAGGCTGAGCGCCAAAGAACTGATGCTTTTGAACTGTCGTGTTGGAGAAGACTCTTGAGAGTCCCTTGGACTGCAAGGAGATCCAACCAGTCCATTCTAAAGGAGATCAGTCCTGGGTGTTCTTTGGAAAGACTGATGCTGAAGCTGAAGCTCCAATACTTTGGCAACCTCATGTGAAGAGTTGACTCATTGGAAAAGACCCTGATGCTGGGAAGGATTGGGGGCAGGAGGAGAAGGGGACGACAGAGGATGAGATGGTTGGATGGCATCACTGACTCGATGGACATGAATTTGAGTGAACTCTGAGAGTTGGTGATGGACAAGGAGGCCTGGCGTGCTGCAATTCATGGGGTCACAAAGAGTCGGACACGACTGAGCAAGTGAACTGAACTGAACTGAAGAACAATTTAAATACTATCATTCTTATTATTACTGTGATTTATTGGAGACCATACAAAGCATCACTTCATGAAGAGCTGCTGCTGCTAAGTCGCTTAAGTCGTGTCCGACTCTGTGCGACCCCATAGACGGCAGCCCACCAGGCTCCCCCGTCCCTGGGATTCTCCAGGCAAGAACACTGGAGTGGGTTGCATTTCCTTCTCCAATGCATGAAAGTGAAAAGTGAAAGTGAAGTCACTCAGTCGTGTCCGACTCTTAGCGACCCCATGGACTGCAGCCCACCAGGCTCCTCCGTCCATGGGATTCTCAGGCAAGAACACTGGAGTGGGTTGCATTTCCTTCTCAATGCATGAAAGTGAAAAGTGAAAGTGAAGTCACTCAGTCGTGGTCCGATTCTTCACCACCCCATGGACTGCAGCCCACCGCCTTCTCCGCCCATGGGACTTCTCAGAGCAAGAGTGCTGGAGTGGGGTGCCATTGCCTACCTCTCATGAAGAGCAGAGCCAACCAAATACTTCTTGATACTTCTTTTGGTTTAAAAGAAGTCCTCACATCTTAAATTATGAAAATCTCTCTCACCATCTCCTTCCCTTACTTGAGTTTTCTCACCCTTTATTAAATTTGTTGTCCTTTTCAACTTGTTCATGTGTCATATAGAATACTACATATGACCTACATTCTACATATTTAACTCAAAAACAGGGTTAAAAAAGGAAAACGCTAATACTTCTCAATGATTTATAGGGGAAAAAACTACAATGACATAACAGTGCTGCTTGAGAAAAAAATTTTTTAAAAATCTGCCAGTGTATTGTATTGCCATCTACCATCACCAAAAGGCACTGATTATTATTCACGGTGTGTTCTTCTTGAAATACAGATGGTACATCCATGAAAGACAAAGCTCAGCCCTGCTTGAAGTCTTTCTGCAGAATTCCCACTGAGCTCAGCTGCAGTAGTGAAACAGGGTGTCACCGTGGTACTGTTAACCCTATTTGCCTGGAACATGTTAAATGACATGAGGTTTCCAGGAACACAATGGCCATGACACTGGGGAAAGACAAGACTATTTATAATCTGATAAACAAGCACTGATTTATGTTTCTATCTACTATGTGGTCATTATCTTTTTATCTTTGAAATCTTCTTTCTCTCCAGTGCATGCCTCTCTTTCCTTTCCTTTTGTTTTCCAAGAAGTGATAAGTTTGCCCATTCTCCAAAGTCCATTTTGGAGCCAGGGAACATTTCTGCAGAGGTCAAAAGTGTGCTAGCCATAAGCCACTTCCAAGATTACTGATAAAATTACAACCTTTGTCAAAACAAAAGAACTTCTCTGAACTCTGTAGGATGAAATATTTTCCAGTTAAAGCTTATTCAGCTGGCACAGGTTAAAGTTCAGAATTTTAGTAAGGATGTAAAGGTATCATGATCATTAATTTATGTGTCCATTTGACTAGATCATGGGATGTCCAGACATCTGGCTATACATTATTTCTGGATGTGTCTGAGGTGTCTGGTTTTAGAAAAGGCAGAGGAACGAGAGATCAAATTGCCAACATCCGCTGGATCGTGGAAAAAGCAAGAGAGTTCCAGAAAAGCATCTATTTCTGTTTTATTGACTATGCCAAAGCCTTTGACTGTGTGGATCACAATAAACTGTGGAAAATTCTACAAGAGATGGGAATACCAGACCACCTGATCTGCCTCTTGAGAAATTTGTATGCAGGTCAGGAAGCAACAGTCAGAACTGGACATGGAACAACAGACTGGTTCCAAATAGGAAAAGGAGTTCGTCAAGGCTGTATATTGTCACCCTGTTTATTTAACTTATATGCAGAGTACATCATGAGAAACGCTGGACTGGAAGAAACACAAGCTAGAGTTGAACTGTGAAGAAGGCTGAGCGCCAAAGAACTGATGCTTTTGAACTGTCGTGTTGGAGAAGACTCTTGAGAGTCCCTTGGACTGCAAGGAGATCCAACCAGTCCATTCTAAAGGAGATCAGTCCTGGGTGTTCTTTGGAAAGACTGATGCTGAAGCTGAAGCTCCAATACTTTGGCAACCTCATGTGAAGAGTTGACTCATTGGAAAAGACCCTGATGCTGGGAAGGATTGGGGCAGGAGGAGAAGGGGACGACAGAGGATGAGATGGTTGGATGGCATCACTGACTCGATGGACATGAATTTGAGTGAACTCTGAGAGTTGGTGATGGACAAGGAGGCCTGGCGTGCTGCAATTCATGGGGTCACAAAGAGTCGGACACGACTGAGCAAGTGAACTGAACTGAACTGAAGAACAATTTAAATACTATCATTCTTATTATTACTGTGATTTATTGGAGACCATACAAAGCATCACTTCATGAAGAGCTGCTGCTGCTAAGTCGCTTAAGTCGTGTCCGACTCTGTGCGACCCCATAGACGGCAGCCCACCAGGCTCCCCCGTCCCTGGGATTCTCCAGGCAAGAACACTGGAGTGGGTTGCATTTCCTTCTCCAATGCATGAAAGTGAAAAGTGAAAGTGAAGTCACTCAGTCGTGTCCGACTCTTAGCGACCCCATGGACTGCAGCCCACCAGGCTCCTCCGTCCATGGGATTCTCCAGGCAAGAACACTGGAGTGGGTTGCATTTCCTTCTCCAATGCATGAAAGTGAAAAGTGAAAGTGAAGTCACTCAGTCGTGTCCGATTCTTCACCACCCCATGGACTGCAGCCCACCGGCCTTCTCCGCCCATGGGACTTCGCAGGCAAGAGTGCTGGAGTGGGGTGCCATTGCCTACTCCTCATGAAGAGCAGAGCCAACCAAATACTTCTTGATACTTCTTTTGGTTTAAAAGAAGTCCTCACATCTTAAATTATGAAAATCTCTCTCACCATCTCCTTCCCCTTACTTGAGTTTTCTCACCCTTTATTAAATTTGTTGTCCTTTTCAACTTGTTCATGTGTCATATAGAATACTACATATGACCTACATTCTACATATTTAACTCAAAAACAGGGTTAAAAAAAGGAAAACGCTAATACTTCTCAATGATTTATAGGGGAAAAAACTACAATGACATAACAGTGCTGCTTGAGAAAAAATTTTTTAAAAATCTGCCAGTGTATTGTATTGCCATCTACCATCACCAAAAGGCACTGATTATTATTCACGGTGTGTTCTTCTTGAAATACAGATGGTACATCCATGAAAGACAAAGCTCAGCCCTGCTTGAAGTCTTTCTGCAGAATTCCCACTGAGCTCAGCTGCAGTAGTGAAACAGGGTGTCACCGTAGGTACTGTTAACCCTATTTGCCTGGAACATGTTAAATGACATGAGGTTTCCCAGGAACACAATGGCCATGACACTGGGGAAAGACAAGACTATTTATAATCTGATAAACAAGCACTGATTTATGTTTCTATCTACTATGTGGTCATTATCTTTTTATCTTTGAAATCTTCTTTCTCTCCAGTGCATGCCTCTCTTTCCTTTCCTTTTGTTTTTCCAAGAAGTGATAAGTTTGCCCATTCTCCAAAGTCCATTTTGGAGCCAGGGAACATTTCTGCAGAGGTCAAAAGTGTGCTAGCCATAAGCCACTTCCAAGATTACTGATAAAATTACAACCTTTGTCAAAACAAAAGAACTTCTCTGAACTCTGTAGGATGAAATATTTTCCAGTTAAAGCTTATTCAGCTGGCACAGGTTAAAGTTCAGAATTTTAGTAAGGATGTAAAGGTATCATGATCATTAATTTATGTGTCCATTTGACTAGATCATGGGATGTCCAGACATCTGGCTATACATTATTTCTGGATGTGTCTGAGGTGTCTGGTTTTAGAAAAGGCAGAGGAACGAGAGATCAAATTGCCAACATCCGCTGGATCGTGGAAAAAGCAAGAGAGTTCCAGAAAAGCATCTATTTCTGTTTTATTGACTATGCCAAAGCCTTTGACTGTGTGGATCACAATAAACTGTGGAAAATTCTACAAGAGATGGGAATACCAGACCACCTGATCTGCCTCTTGAGAAATTTGTATGCAGGTCAGAAGCAAATAGTCAGAACTGGACATGGAACAACAGACTGGTTCCAAATAGGAAAAGGAGTTCGTCAAGGCTGTATATTGTCACCCTGTTTATTTAACTTATATGCAGAGTACATCATGAGAAACGCTGGACTGGAAGAAACACAAGCTAGAATCAAGATTGCTGGGAGAAATATCAATCACCTCAGATATGCAGATGACACCACTCTTATGGCAGAAAGTGAAGAGGAACTAAAAAGCTTCTTGATGAAAGTGAAAGTGGAGAGTGAAAAAGTTGGCTTAAAGTTCAACATTCAGAAAACGAAGATCATGGCATCTGGTCCCATCACTTCATGGGAAATAGATGGGGAAACAGTGGAAACAGTATCAGACTTTATTTTGGGGGGCTCCAAAATCACTGCAGATGGTGATTGCAGCCATGAAATTAAAAGACGCTTACTCCTTAGAAGGAAAGTTATGACCAACCTAGATAGCATATTCAAAAGCAGAGACATTACTTTGCCAACAAAGGTTTGTCTAGTCAAGGCTATGGTTTTTCCTGTGGTCAGGTATGGATGTGAGAGTTGGACTGTGAAGAAGGCTGAGTGCTGAAGAATTGATGCTTTTGAACTGTGGTGTTGGAGAAGACTCTTGAGAGTCCCTTGGACTGCACGGAGATCCAACCAGTCCATTCTGAAGGAGATCAGCCCTGGGATTTCTTTGGAAGGAATAATGCTAAAGCTGAAACTCCAGTACTTTGGCCACCTCATGCCAAGAGTTGAGTCATTGGAAAAGACTCTGATGCTGGGAGGGATTGGGGGCAGGAGGAGAAGGGGACGACAGAGGATGAGATGGCTGGATGGCATCACTGACTCGATGGATGTGAGTCTGAGTAACCTCCGGGAGTTGGTGATGGACAGGGAGGCTTGGCGTGCTGCGATTCATGGGGTTGCAAAGAGTTGGACATGACTGAGCGACTGATCTGATCTGATCTGCTCGGTGTTTCTGAAAGAGATTAGCATTTGAACCTGTAGACTGAGTAAAGCAGACTGTCCTTCCCAAAGTGGCTGAGCCTCATCCAGTTCACTGAGCGCCTGAATAGAATAAAAAGGCAGAAGAAGACTAGATTCAACCTTTGAGCTGGGATATCAATCTTCTGCTCTTGGCATTTCTGGATCTCAGGCCTTCAGACTCAGACTGTAATCTATATCATCAGCAATCTGGCTTTCAGACCTTTGAACTACACCACATTCCTAGACATCCACTTGCAGATTGCAAACGTGGTACTTCTTAGCCTCCATAATTACATGAGCTAATACCTTATGATAAATTAATCTATCTATCTATCCACCTACATTCTATTGGTTCTGATTCTCTGGATTAATGCAGGCTTCTTAATAGAACTCTTTGATAGAACAGTCTGGTCACCAATACATGTTTACTCATTTTCAAATTTGCATATGCTATTCCCTTTCCAATGGACTTCCCAGGTGGCACTATTGGTAAAGAACCCATCTGCCAATGTAGGAGACGTAAGAGACCTGGGTTCGATCCCTGGGTTGGGAAGATCCCCTGGAGGAGGGCCTGGCAACGCACTCTAGTATTCTTGCCTGGAGAATCCCATGAACAGAAGAGCCTGGCGGGCTACAGTCCATGGGGTCACAAAGAGTCAGACACAACTGAAGTGACTTAGCACACACACACACATTCCCTTTCAAATAGTGTGGTTTCTGTTCCTAAAAACCTAGGTTTTGAAAATTTTGAAATTGAGGATATCAAAAGGTCTTTAAGACCTTAAAGACCTTGGGATTAAAAACAAATGTACCTCTAATTATACTCTAAAATAAATGTATTGGTCCAGACAAATTTTTTAGGCTGGCCCTTATGGTCAGTTTAGGTCTCCAACCTTATACTTGGCTACTGGTCATTACAGATGCTATTCTGTAAAACAGTCCCTCAGTCTTCCATTTTCCCCAAGAATACTGACACTTCCTGTCTCTGAGCCATAGTTTAAGGGCAAATTGATCACCAAGGAACTTTTACAACAGATGCTAGAATGCAACCTGGCAATGTCTTCAGCAATAAAAATATGTGGCTCCATCTGCCCAGAACAGGACCACCCTTCTTTAGGGAAATGCCATTATTATGGACTGAATGTTTGTGTCCTCCTATGAAAATTCATATGTTGAAGCCCTAATCCCAATGTGATGATATTTGGATATGAGACCTTTGGATGATAATTAGGTCATGAGGGTGGGTCCTTATGAATGAGATTCATGCCCTTAACAAAGAGGCCACAGAGCTAGCTCACTGTCCTTCTATCATGTGGGGATACCAGATGTTGGCAGTCTGCAACCTGGAAGAGTGCTGTCACCAGAACCTGACCATGTGCCAGCACCCTAATACAGGACTTCCAGCCTCCAGGACTGTGAGGAACAACTTTCTGTTGTTTATAAGCCATCTAGTCTATGGGACTTTGTTATGTACTAGAACAGCTGTTTCCCCAACTACAACCCCATGGAACCAAGGAGGTATGCTGCTGCTGCTGCTTCTATGCAGAGTGCTAAGTCGCTTCAGGCGTGTCCGACTCTGTGCAACCCCACAGACGGCAGCCCACCAGGCTCCCCCATCCCTGGGATTCTCCAGGCAAGAACACTGGAGTGGGTTGCCATTTCCTTCTCCAATGCATGAAAGTGAAAAGTGAAAGTGAAGTCACTCAGTCGTGTCTGACTCTTCACGATCCCATGGACTGCAGCCTACCAGGCTCCTCTGTCCATGGGATTTTCCAGGCAAGAGTACTGGAGTGGGGTGCCATCACCTTCTCCGAGGGAGGTATAGGAATTGCCAATCATAAGACCTCACATATTTGGCTACAGTGACTGGTCCCCAATCCCGGCAGGCTAATCAGAATCCTCTCTAGGACTTTCCTAAATGGAGATTGCAAGGAAAAGACTTTCCTCTCCTGTCAGGAAGCCATAATAATGTAGGCATGGAGTGCCATGAGGCCATGTCAGGAAAGGGAAAAGAGAAATGGAAGTAGAGACAGAATTAATCATTCTTGGCCACATCTAAGTTCTCTCAGGCCAGATCAGACCACCCTTCCTGTTCTGTTCACTGGTGATGTGGGCATTCCCTTTGTATGCTTAAGTTACTTCAGGTTGGATTCATGGATTACTGGTATGACCTGGTACTGACAGTTTTGCAGAAGATGTAAATTCTTCATATGATCATTTAAATTCTTCACATGATACAAAAATTAATCCTCAGTAAAAGTTGAGGGCACACTAAACTTAAAAGTGCTTGTGGCAATAAAATTTATCTTTATCAGTTTTCTGGTTGCTAAACATACATATTATAAAATAAGTTTATGAAAACTAGACAGTGTTCAAAGTGACTATTTCAGATTTTTGTCTGTATGTATATAAATACATATAATAATTCTCTTCCCAAAAATTAGATCAGACTTTGCGTCAATCCTATAGCTTATGTCTTCCACCTAACAATGTATTTTGGATATCATGATACATTAGTTTACATAGATCTACTTGGTGGTATTTTAAATGTTTATGTTTGAAATGTGTCCTCCTAAATGACTATCATTGGTAATGGTGGTCACTAAGGGTATGTGCTATTTCACTGATGGAATTCTAGATTAGAGCCAGGAGACCTGTGCAATTGACTTTTTGTGTGCAGACAGGTTTTGCAAGAAATCGAATGGTTGATTTCTCACTTCCATGTCAGGCTGTTGGCAGTATTTCAAGTACTCTTTTGATTCAGGGTTGAATCATGGGACAAAGCTATAAGACATTTGCCTAGCAATTTGCAAGGTAATCATATAATGTGAACAGTACAGGGAAAACAACAAAACCTGCTCACTCTGGACTCACATTCATAATCAGGAGTTATGAAAATAATAACAACTAACACAACAGCAACTTTTATCAAGCACTTAATGGGGACCAGGGACACTGGCTAAGCACTTGACATCCAATGTATTATTTAATGCTCACAGTAACTCTAAAATTATCACTGCTGCTGCTGCTGCTAAGTCGCTTCAGTTGTGTCTGACTCTGTGCGACCCCATAGACGGCAGCCCATGAGGCTCCCTCATCCCTGGGATTCTCCAGGCAAGAACACTGGAGTGGGTTGCCATTTCCTTCTCCAATGCATGAAAGTGAAAAGTGAAAGTGAAGTCACTCCAGTTGAGTCCAACTCTTCACAACCCCATGGACTGCAGCCTACCGGGCTCCTCTGTCCATGGGATTTTCCAGGCAACAGTACTGGAGTGGGTTGCCATTGCCTTCTCCGAAAATTATCACTATTTTCAGTAATTAATTTGAAGCTCTTGCCTATAGTCAGACAGATCGGGAAGTGTCAGCACTGGTATTTGACCTTGAGCTAAATAACCATAAAGCCTGTGTTCCTCATCACCAGTTATTCTGCTCTCCAATTTGCTCCCCAATAGCACCTGACTTGGGACGTTTACCTATTGTTACCTCAAAACTCAGATTTTGAAATGTAAACATTTTTATTGTTAGGAAAGTTTGTGGAAATTTTACTAACACTTTTGTGCTGATTTTAAGATAAATTTAGAGGAGGATATTACAATATCCTCTTGGTTGACACAACCTGATGCAAACAAGGGTTGGAGGTTTATTGGTTGAGCTTCTGTTCCCTGACCACTTCAACCTTTGCTAAGTCAGATTTCTGGAAATAATATCTAAAGTAAGACAATTAAAACCAATTATGAATAGCACCAGGTAATTCATAAGGAAATCAATATAAAATATGACTTTAGGAAAACCAGATGAAGTATTAGTTTCCTATGGCTGCTGTAACAAGTGATCACAGACCTAGTGGCTTAAAGGGGCTTCCCAGGTGGTGCTAGTGGTAAAGAACATGCCTGCCAATGCCAGTGCAGGAGATGGAAGAGACACAGCTTCGTTCCCTGGGTCGGGAAGATCCCCTGGGGAAGGAAATGGCAACCCATTCCAGTAGTCTTCCTTGGGAAATCCCATAGACAGAGGAGCCTGGTGGTTTACAGTCCATAGGGTCGCAAAGAGTCAGACACAACTGAAGCAACTTAGCATGTACAGTGGCTTAAAACAACACACATGTATCATCTCATTTTTAAAAAGTTAATTAATTAATTACTTTTGGGCTGCACTGGGTCTTTGTTGCTGTGCACCAGCTTTCCCTAGTTGTGGTGTTCAACTTTCTCTTTGTGGTGACTTCTCTTGTTGCTGAGTGTGGGCTCTAGAGTGCACAGGCTTCAGTAGTTGGAGCACACAGGCTCCGCAGTTGTAACACACAGTGTAACACACAGGCTTAGTTGTCCTGTGGCATGTGGAATCTTCCCAGACCAGGGATTGAACCCGTGTCCCCTGCATTGGCAGGCAGATTCTTAACCACTGGACCACCAGGGACGTCCAATTATCTCGTGTTTTGAAAAATACAAATCCAAAACAGGTCTGACATGGCTAAAATCAAAGTGTCGGCAGAGTTGTGTTCCTTTGGGAGGCTCTAAGGGAGAATCTTTCCTCTGCCTTTTCTTGTTTCTAGAGCATGATTCACGGTCCACCTTCACTCCAATCTTTGCTTTCATCCTCGCATCCCCTTCTCTGACTCTCCTACCTCCTCTTTCTTTCTCTTGTTAGAAAACTTTATTTTTTTAACGATGGTGAAAAGCACACAACATAAAATTTATCATCTTAACCATTTTTAAAAGTACAGTTGAGTATTATTAAATACATTCACATTGTTGTACAGCCGATTTCCAGAACTTTTTCATCTTGCAAAACTGAAACTCTACTCCACTTCAACAACTCCTCATATCCCCACCCCATAACCTTGGCAACCACAATGCTACTTTCTGTTTCTATGAATTTGACTACTCTAGATACCGCATATAAATGGACTCATAAATGTTTGTCCTTCTGTGTCTGCTTTATTTCACTTAGCATAATGTCTTGAAGATTCACTCATGTCACAGTGTATGTCAGAATGTCTTTCCTTGTTCAAACTCAATATTCCACTGTATGGATAGGTCATGTTTTGTTTAGAAATTCAGTTGTTGGACACTCAGGTTACTTCTATCTTTTGGCTATTGTGAATAATGCTGCTATTAACACAGGTATACAAACACCTCTTCAAGACGTTGCTTTCAATTCCTTGGGGAATACACCCAGAAGTAGAACTGTTGGACCATATGGTACTTCTATTTTTTTATTTTTTGAGGAAACTCCATACTTTTCTCCATAGCAGCTGTACCATTTTGCATTCCCTAAAACAGAGCACCAGGCTTCCAATTTCTCCACATTCTTGGCAACACGTTTTGTTTTCTGTTTTATTTTTAGGAATAGCAATCCTGATGGGTGTGAAGTGACATCTCATTGTTGTTTTGATTTATATTTCTCTAATGATTAGTGATGTTGAGTGTCTTTTCATATGCTTGTTGGTCATCCTACCTCCCTTTTATAAAGACCCTTGTCATTATATTGGGCTCACCAGGATAATCCAGAATAATCTCCCCATTTTAAGATCCTTACCATAATCCCACCTGCAAAATCCCATTTGCTATGTAAGGTAACATACACAGATCTAAGAGATTAGAACATAGACAACTTTGTGGGGCAGAAGGTGTCATCATTCTACTGCCAAAGCCAAGAGAATAAGAAGTCTGAAGAAGGATGGGCTGATGATTTCAAGTACAAAAAAAGAAGAATTTTATGATCAGTGGCCTTTGAGAGAGCTTTTAGTAAAGTGGCAGGATTGTAACTCAAAATAAGTTATTAATATTTTTATGTTAACTACTAATCTGAAATTTTATATATATATTTCTTCCCAAAGGAGCTATTCTGCTTAAATTACCCAGAGTTCTCATAAGTTTAGGTTAAAGTAAAAACTCTGTAGTCCCAGGCTAGTCTGGCAGCTCTACTCTATGCAGCATTTGGGATCTGAGTTCATTTCCTTAGGATGGAGTCCTGGTCCTTATGGTCTAGGCAACATTCACTTTGTGGGAAGCAGGACGGATGGGGGGAAATGAATGTGATGTCAGTATCAGTTCAGTTCAGTTCAGTCACTCAGTCATGTCTGACTCTTTGCAACCCCATGGACTGCAGCATGCCAGGACTCCGTCTATCATCAACTCCTGGAGCCTACTCAAACTCATGTCCATCGTGTCGGTGATGCCATCCAACCATCTCATCCTCTGTCGTCCCCTTCTCTTCCTGCTTTCAATCTTTCCCAGCATCAGGGTCTTTTCAAATGAGTCGGTTCTTAGCATCAGGCGGCCAAAGTATTAGAGTTTCAGCTTCAGCATCAGTCCTTCCAATTAATATTCAGGACTGATTTCCTTTAGAATGGACTGGTTGGATCTCCTTGCGGTCCAAGCGACTCTCAAGAGTCTTCTCCAACACCACAGTTCAAAAGCATCAATTCTTCAGCTCTCAGATATCAATATAAAGCAAGGGAAAAGATAAAGAGCTTATTATAAGAAGCTACGTATTTCTAAACTATAGTGTTAGATGTGAGGACAAGGCACTTGTATGTATGTATATGAGTCCAATGAATACTTAGAGCAATTGAAGAAGTTGTGTGTGTTGGGGGTTGTTGTGGACTGTGGTCCATTAACAGACATGAGAAGGGAGTGACCATCCTAGTCCCAAGCAAATTGTTTTTTGTCTTGCTCTTGAGGAAATATGGATTCTATTTAGGACAAGCTGAGATTTCAAGCTTCAGACTTTTATCCAGGTATAGATTTCCATCAGACTTTGGAAAAGAAGAAAAACTGTTTTCATCCAACACAGGAGAAAGCACCAAGAAAATAGGTGATGTAGGAAGAAACACTGAGTGGAGAAACTTTGAAGTAGTTCACTTCCAAGTCTTCATCTTGACTTATTATGAAGCATAACTATCTGCAGAGAATAAGACAGGTGGGTGGAGGCCCACCATTTCAGGCTTGCGGAGCAAGGAGGTTTACTAGGCCATGGGAAGTGTGAGGAGGCAACAGAAGACTGCGCATGTAGCACATACTTGAAAAGTGGTCATACCTATAAAGCAGCAGCTCCAGTGTGATAGCCAGGGAAGTCACAGTAAGGGAAGGCTGCTGCTGCTGCTGCTGCTAAGTCGCTTCAGTCATGTCCGACTCTGTGCGACCCCGTAGATGGCAGCCCACCAGGCTCCCCAATCCCTGGGATTCTGAGGCAAGAATACTGGAGTGGGTTACCATTTCCTCCTCCAATGCATGAAAGTGAAAAGTGAAAGTGAAGCCACTCAGTTGTGTCTGACTCCTAGCAACCCCACGGACTGAAGCCTACCATGCTCCTCTGTCCATGGGATTTTCCGGAGTACTGGAGTGGGTTGCCATTGTCATATCAGGGCAAAGGAGAAGTCCAAGGAAACAGCAACAGAAGGGCATTCTGAAAGCCTGACCTAGGGTTTGCAGATGTATTGACTCACCCATTTGGGAGAATATCAGACAGTTTAGGCCAGAACGTATAATCAGCAACCAGAATAAAGCACCATGGTATGTTGGTGTATGTTGGATTATTCCTGTTTCTTGTTTTCTGGACTCAAAGAATGTCAGAGTTAGCATAAGTCAAGTGATGAATTTTCTTCAAGAAATGTACATTTGGTGTAACGTTGGGTTACAACGCTGGTAACTGTAATATATCATATAAATAAATATAATAAAGGGGGAAATGTTTATCCCAAAATACAGTAAAAAGGTATTTGATAAAATTAAATACCCATCCTTCATTTAAAATAAGAAACTTTACAAAATAGCAATAACTTCTAGGAATTTGTTTGACAGAAATATTCAAATTTCTATACAGAAAATTCAGGAAAAATAAACTACAAAATCATTATCTTTACTATAAAAATAACAAATGACCCATTAGAGTTATAATAGCTAATAGGAGAAGTTTCTATTCACAGTAACCTCCTGTGTTAGATTGCTAGAGCTGCCACAACAAAATACCACAGATTGGTAGCTTAAATAACAGAAATCGATTTCTCACGGATCTTGGACCGGAAGTCCAAGATCAAGGAGCCAGCAGGTTTAGTTTCTAGTGGAAACCTCTCTCCTTTGTTTGCAAGTGGCCATCTTCTCTCTGTGCCCACACACCCTGGTGTCTCTTTGTATATCCCAATCTCTTTTTTCACATGGATACCAGTCAGACTGTTCTCGGGCCTAATCTAACCACCTTATTTGAATTTAATCAACTCTTTAAAGGCCAAGGCCTTATCTCAATATCCAGTCATATTCTGAGATACTAGGGATTAGGGCTATAACATAAGAATCAGGGGAGCATAATTCAGTCCATAATATCCCCAGAAATATATACAATATCTAAATTTAAATCTAAGAAGAACAAGCTAAAGGAAGACAGCTATATCATGACGCTTCACTGGAAGACCTAAAAGAACACTTGAATAAATGGGGAGACATACCATGTTCTTGGTGGGAAAGTTTCAATATTATAAACTGTCAGTTTATTCAAGTTAATAGATATAACACAAATCAAACAAAGAAATATCAAATCTCTCAAATTTTCTTTTTATTTCTCTTCCATATTTGTTATATTATCTTCAATGGTAAATTCTTTATTTCTAAAGGGCAGGCCACCATCAGCTCAGACCCATCAGGTTTTACCCTAAATCAACTTCTAAACCTGGGGATTTCCCTGGTGGTCTAGCGGTTAAGAATCTGCCTTGCAATGCAGAGGATGCAATTTCAATCCCTAGTCGGGAAACTAAGATCACACACACTACAGGGCAACTGAGCCCACGCTGAGCCCACACTCTAGAGCCTGTGCACCACAACTAGAAGGTCTGCACACTGCAACAAAAATCCTGAATGATGCAACCTAGATCCTGTGTGCCATAACTAAGACCATATGCAATCAAATAAATAAATACTAAATCTCAACCACCCTATACCTAGCAATAGAAAATCATCACCCTACCAATCACCTAGAATAAAACTTCTGGCTTATCTTTGAAAATACTATCCTTAGAATGCCTACATACAATCATTTCATTCTGTGTAGCCATTCTTATTAAAGTTAAAACCTGCTCCTTCAGTTCTATTCCTATCTGCTCTCCTTTCGTCATATTTGGATTCTAACTCTGCACATCACCAACACCTAATCTTTCTAAAATTGGTTTTAATCATTCTTTCATAAGTTTATAAATATTGTATCCAATATGTCTATTTGGGGACCTTGGTTAAGTTGGTTAATATGCCTCAGTTTATTTAGCTGTAAAATGGGGATGATAGCAGTACCTACCTCTTTGGGTTGTTATGAACAATGAGCTAATTTTAAAGTACTTGGAATAGGAAGTGCTTTATATGTATTTGTTAAATTAATAATTACCTTTCCCATTGTTTTACCTGGTACTTACACTGCTCACTTTGAGAAAAACTCATTCCTTGGGGTTTAAGCATTGTACGTATGTCCTTTTCAAATGATTCTATTCAGAAATATTTGAGCAATACTTTATCAATGAATTCAGGTTCTAAAAAATATTTTTAATAGCAAAAGATGGAAAGGAACCTACTTGTCTATAAGTAGAAAAAGTAATGTTTAATAAAAAATGAAGTCCTACTATGAAAAACTATGGAGACAAATTTGTAGATGAAAGATACATTTGACATGGAAGGATGGCCATAACACACTGAGTGAAAAAGGCAAGTTAAGGAATAAGAGATGCAATGTACTTTCCTGCACATTCTTTTCAGGAAGAATACACAGCTACATATGAAGCTTTAAGCAGAGGACAGAAGTCTCTGTTATGAAATGAGATAGTATGACCTTCTTACAAAGAACATGTGTTGATTTTGTAATTAATACTAAGTAAAAACAAATTAATGAGAAAAAACATTAGAAGTTTAAATTTTCCTCATCTCATAAAAAGCTCACTTATCAAAACACCTTTTGCCTTTAATTTTCAGGTTTTTATCTGAACTGAAGGAAAATACTGGTGAGTTTTGGGGCTTGGTGAGGAATCAAATGCTAGGATTTACTAAAACCTCTGTCCCACTATAGATAGCTTTAAGCACCTCGGAGATTAGTCTCAGATGTTACTGCTTGTTACCTAAGAAAGAGGCATCGTCAAACATTTCTACTTTATCCTGAAGGTCATCCAAAAACCATTAAAATAATTACCTCGGAAATTCTAATTTAATGCGAGACAAAACTTTCCATCTTAAGCATTGATGAGGATTAAGGGAATTCAATCCCTTTCAACAAACAAATCTCCAAACTCTCTGAGGGGGAAACTCTTCAAGTAGAAGAGTCTGAATTTTCTCATCTTTTGCATAATCGCTTCCACCACCAAGAAAGAACTCTGCTGCTGCTGCTAAGTCATTTCAGTCGTGTCCGACTCTGTGCGACCCCATAGACGGCAGCCCACCAGGCTCCCCCGTCCCTGGGATTCTCCAGGCAAGAGCACTGAGTGGGTTGCCATTTCCTTCTCCAATGCATGAAAGTGAAAAGTGAAAATGAAGTCGCTCAGTCGTGTCCGACTCTGCGACCCCATGGACTGCAGCCCACCAGGCTCCTCCGTCCATGGGCTTTTCCAGGCAAGAGTACTGGAGTGGGGTGCCATCGCCTTCTCGAAGAAAGAACTAAGGTAGTTGTAAATAAAGTTCAGCCACACTTGGAAAAATCCTTTCTTCAGGAGTTCCTGTATGCCCACACTTAAAGGTTTGGGGTTTATAAGTAAAACGTGGCCTACTATAAGGGCAAGAAAGAGTAAACAATCTCATAAAAATTAATTACATGGTGCATTTAAGCTATCTGGGTACCTGCTTGGCCTAGAAAAACAGTCTGTTTTCATTTGTCATCACTAGGCTTCAGGAAACTAGGCCCTAGCCACCACCTGGTGACGCTGATGACGCGGGATGTCGCACAGCTGCCTCTGTTAGAAAGACTGGGCAGTCTCCTTTAAGAAGCTGACTCACGTGGACGCTATGTTGTGTGCTCTCAGCTGGGAAGAGGGGTGGATCTTAGGTCTCTCCACATTGGCTGCCTCGGGAGAGTGGGCAGACTTAGCCTCTTTGATTGGCTGTCCGGGTCCTGGGTGTTGGATCAGGGGCGGGGCGAGCTGCAGGGAGATTGCCCCGGGTCTTGCGGCTTCTGAGAGGGGTGGGCCTCGACGCAGACTGGAACGGCAGTGGGGGAGGGTGCGCCAGAGAAGGGGCGGGGCCTAGCGGAAGGGGCAGGATACCCGGGGGAGGGCGGGGCCTAGAAATGAAAGGCGTTCTGGGCCAACCCGGAGAGCCGACAGTTCGAAGGGCGGAGCTACACCGGCTGATTGACGTTGAGGCCAAACCAGGGAGAGGCGGGGCCAAGGCCAGGGCCTGACTAAACCTGAAGACTCTGGTGGCTAAGGGGCTTCATCCCAGCTGAGAAGCGAAGAGCCGCAGGCGGCCGCCGACTTCACAGCCGCTCGGGGTGAGTATGGCGGGCGGGGACTGGGTTCGGGGCCGGGTAGGGGCTGAGGCTCCCCTCCGGATCGGAGGCTTCGAAACACTCTGGGATCGGCCCAGGGCTGGGGGCCCAGGCAGGAAGTGCCTCTTCCTCGCCGCGCTCCCTTGGGGGTCCTAGCGCGGCCGACCCTCGCCCCTCAGGGCGGGCCCTGGTGCCGGGGCTGCGGACTGACGAGCTGGCCTGTTTCCTCTTTGTGAGGCCCAGGCGCGGCGGCCGCCGTCGGCCCGCCCCCGCCGCGCAACCCGGGCGACTGGCGCGATCGCAACAGCCGCGACCCTCAGCTCGGCTCCCGCGCCCTCCAGCCCCGGCGCAGCCTCGGAGGCCCTGCACGTCGCGGCCGGGGCCTCAGGCCCCCGGTCCGCCGGCAGTTTGGCTGGCGACCCCACAGCCCCGGCTGCCCCGCCCCCACGGTCCGCGTCCCCGCCGCAGCGTCGGGGGCGCGCCCCGGACTCCGCAGCGCGGAGGTCGCCGCGGGGGCCACGAAGTGAAGTCTAAACTCTGAAATATGCGGCCGTAATAACGCCACGGCGTGGGCCGTCCTTCAAAAGGGCCACATCCTCAGTCGGCTGGCACTTGCCACCGGCGGGGTGGCTGTGGTGGCTTTTGTTTGCTGTCCCGCAAAGGCTGGATGCCCGCCACCCTGCCCTCCTGCGCCCCAGGAGACCCCGGACCGAGGGAGGGGTCCCCGCCCGCTGGACTGGAGGGCGTGGCGCGACTGTTGGGCGGCCGTCGGGCGACCCGGGCCGCGGGGCGGCCCGCTCAGCTGTTTCCGGCCCCTGTTTGTTGTGCGGGAGGAGGCTGGGCCGGGCCGCGCCGCGCTCGGGCCCCGTCTCCTCCCGATTGGCCCGCGGCGTCACGTGCCGGCAATCAGCTGGGGCCAGCCGGGGCTTCGGGGCCTGGGCGGCTGCGGCTGTTCACACCCGGCGCCGGGATCGCCTGCGGTCCCCACGGCGAGCTGCATCCTTCCTCTCCTCGTTGGTAGGGCGGTAGGCACGCTCTGGCTCGTTTATTCTGCAATTGTAGGTAGGACAATGAATGTTGAGGACAGCGGAAGCTGGAAAACTGAACTACTACAAAGATCTGTTTTATCCCGACATTTACTAGTCTTCTGTTTCAGGGAGGGTCTGGGAAGGTGAACAGCTCATTTATTTTTAAATTTTTTCTGTTTACAGAGCCCTGTTGGTAGTCTGAGGATTTTTATTGCAGATCTCCTTGACAGATGGAAAACAAAGTAATCTTCAGGCTGGCCTTGTGTTTTCGGAAAGTTAGACTTGCTAGTGAAATAACTGAGGATAATAGAGTATTAGCTAACTTTGCGCAGTCGCACATACAGTGTAGCTGCTGTGTTCCAACAGAGATGACCCAAAATGTATGCAGTGTATCCAGGGTACATATTTGCCAGATGCGAAGTGTCTTGGTGTAATCTTTTTCTAGAAGTTTGTTGCATACTTGTGTGTTAGATGAGAAGGAAATTGCAAAGAAATTGCCAACTTTTCTCTAGAAACTAATCATTTTTAGTAAAAAGGCATAGGGAAATGAAGGGTAACAGTTAAATATTAGTAATTTATGAAATGAGTGTTATGAGAATTCAAAAATGGGACAATGAGACTGAAATAGGAAGGGTTCTATAAAGTGGATTGGTATTGATTAGACCTAGAAAATGAGGCTTTGGATTGCTTTTGGGCAAACAGAGGCTTAGGAGAGAAAAAAAGGCCTGGAGGCTTTACAAATAGAAAGTGGAGCTAAAAGAATTTTGTACTTTGTACTAGAAAGGGAAAGTCGCTTAGAAGTGTCTGGCTCTTTGCGAGCCCATGGACTGTATTTGGAATTCTCCAGGCCAGAATAGTAGAGCGGGTAGCCTTTTCCTTCTCCAGGGAATCTTCCCAACTCAGAAATGTAGCCTTTCCCTTCTCCAGGGGATCTTCCCAACTCGGGAATAGAACCCACATCTCCCTCATTGCCAGCGGATTCTTTACCAGCAGAGCTACAAGGGAATCCAGAGAATACTGGAGCCTATCCCTTCTCCAAGGGATCTTCCCAACCCAGGATTCGAACTGGGGTCTCCTGCATTGTAGGTGGATTCCTTATCAACGGAGCTATCAGGGAAGCCCTCTGGAGAAGGGAAAGGCTACCCACTCCAGTATTCTGACCTGGAGAATTTCATGGACTGTATAGTCCATGGGGTTGCAAAGAGTGGTACACAACTAAGCGACTTTGACTTTTGTACTAGAATACCAAGCAAATGTCATGCTCTTTGGAAGTGACCAGTGTCTTCCTTTAGCACATTCTTGCCCAGCTCAAGGCCCAATACAGGCCTGCTGCTTTGGTGGGGGGTGGGGGGGAGCATGTTTTAAGTTTATATCTGGCAGCCATCTTATCTATAGGAGAGCATGTTGATGAAATGTGCTCAAGTAAGTTATTTAACTCTATACAGGAACCTAAATTGGATTTTAACAACATACAAAATACATGTTGCTACATCTGAAATATCTGGTTGGATCCTTGAGGACCTTTGCCTAGGTTTAGTTGCCTTTGCTTTATTTAAGTGGTAGGAGAGGATAAAAAAAGGTTTAGAAAATAAAAAAGGAAGGGAAATAAGGCCAAAATTAAGTCTAAATGTGAGATTAAACTAGCTACTACCCTCCAAAAAACAGTCCATGAGATGGGAAGCTAGTCCTAAATATTGAGATGTGAAGATAGTCCTACTAAGTATAATCCTGCAGAGAGTATCTTTAGGTTTCATAGTGCCTAAATGGTTGTATAAACCAGTATCAGTTTCTCTGGTAATCCTGTGTAGTAATGGTGGTGGTGTAGGAACTGAAAGTTAGCTGTGACATGAAACTTGTTACTTCACACGTGAATCTGGAAACCAGACAGTTGAATTATACTCCAGTCCATCCAGTTAGAGACTTTTTTGACTCATGGTATTGCATCACAACAGAGTAGAGAGATCCTAAGTTTGTCTTGCCAAAAACTGTTTTGGGGAGATTACTAACTCAGATTGTTTAGCTGACTCACCGAGTTACATGACTAGTCTTATTTTTAAGTTATGACTAAACAGAATTGTAGAAACATAATAAACTTGGAAAACGTTTAACAACAAGGCATTATTTAGAGAGCAAAAAATATATATATGTTACTGTCAAATGAAGACCTGATGCCACAACTAGAACGTCATTTGAAACAGCAAAGTAAACTGGTCACGTTTTATAAGAGAACTAGAGGAAAGCACAGCTTGTTTCACCAAAACCTTGGCTTGGTGGATATTTTGTACAAAAATTGGAGAATTGGTTTTATGGATCAATTTATTATTTTCTCTTGTAGGTTTTCAATAGAACTTATCATAAATCAGTATGAAATAATTGATGAGATTACAGTAGAAAAAGTGTTAATTATAGTAATCAGCCAAGGGCTGTCTTTGGGTTTTGTTCCTTTTGTTTTGGAGAGCAAGGAGACTGAAAACTAGATATACCAGCTTGTTTTCGCAGGTTTCCATTTTAGCCAGACTTTTGCAACATACAGCCTCTCCTGGAAGGGCAGATTCCTTAACCCTTTCTGCTCTAGGCTTCTGCACACTCAGGTCCCTGGAGGACAGTCTTTGCATCTTGCATTTGCCCACCAACTCCTAGGGTAGTGGAAAAGCCCCTCTTACCTGTTCAGTGATAGAGTTGGGTGGAGTGTGTGTTCTGTTGCCTGTGGCAATGCCCTGAGGAAATAATTTTAAAAAAAACAAACAAACACAAAGTCTGTGAACTGGGTGTTTTCTCTAAGAACTCTTAGAGATCCCTCCCTGGTATTTTTAGGGCTGGGAAGTGTGATTCCTCCTCCTGTGAATTCTGCTTGCCAGGATTGAATCTGAACTGGATTATTAGTTACAGGGAGGGCAAGTGCCTATTTTAAGACCTAGAATTATGATACTAAGAATTTGAGATGCTTCAGAAGTTTCTAGCTTTCCTTCTGCATGTCATTTCTGTCACTTGGTCACTTAGCTTTGCCATGGTTAACAAGAAATGAAGCTAGTTAATTGTTGATTTTATTTTCTTTTTGAAACCTTGCTTTCTTCATCTGTAATAGAGGGAGGTTAGGGTGGAGAATGTTGAAAAAGATAATCTAGTTTTACTAAATTTACCTTTATTTAGCATTTATTGTGTGCCAGGCACTGTTCTCAGTGTAGTGCCATTTAATTTCCACAACTCAGAGATGAATACTGATACCACCGTTTTATTGATAAAGAAACTGAGGTGAAGATACCTTATCCAAAGTTTACACAACTTTAAGCAGTGGAGCTAAGATTTGAACCCAGAGTTCCAGTATTTGGGATACATTGTTTAAATCCTGGGGGTGGAGAGAGGAGGAGGCAGCAGCTGGTTATACTATCTGTTTTTATAATCTATGTATTATTGATCTTCAACATGCTGAACTTGCTACAGAAAGTTGAAGACCTTAGTTAGAAAACCCATGAGGAAAATGGGAGTGCGATTAAATTGATTGTGTCAAATATTCCTGTTGATCCTTAAACCTGAATGCCAACCAAGTTTCCTTTTTTTCTAAGATTGCCTGCTTTCTAAATGAAGAGCTCTTTTGCTGTCTGAACAGGTTTTTCAACAAGGGTCAGTGCATTTTCTTTCAAGGGCCAGATGGTGAATATTGTGAACTTTGTGGGCCGTAAGGTTTCAGTAGCAACTACTCAAACTCTGCCATTATACTGAAAGAGCAGCCAAGTATCAACAAATGGGTCTGGCTGTGTTCCAATAAAATTTTATGTATGGTCACTGAAATGTGAATTTCATGTAATTTTCATGTGTCACAAAAATATTCTTTTGGTGTTTCTTCCCCAACCATCTTAAGATATAAAAAGCATTCTTATGTTGCGAGCCATATAAAAACAGGTGGTGAACTGATTATTGCCTATAGGCCTTAGTTTTCTGACCCTTGCTTTTAAAGAAAATATTCAGCAATAAGCCAGACTAATGAACAAGGTATCATATTTGTTAGTGTGTATATGTGTGTGTGATGTGTAAATCAGCACCAGTGGTGAAGAAGTGAAATTTGAAATTAATGCAGTACCATTTACATTAGCATTCCCCCAAGATGAAATATTTAGATATAAATCTAACAATGTGTACAAGATCTATGTGAGGAAGAATATAAAACTAATGAATGAACTCAAGAACAACTAAATAAATGGAAAGAATTTGTGTGTTCATGGATAGGAAGACTATATGTTGTCAAGATGTCCTTTCTTCCAACTTGTTCTGTAGATTTGGTACAGTCAAAATTCAAGCAAGTTACTTTGTGAATATCTCAACAAATTGATTCTAAAGTTTCTATAGAGAACAGAAGACCCAGGAGAGGCAACACAATATGGAAGGAGAAGAATTAAGTCAGAAGACTGACACTACCCAACTTAGTATAGAAAGACTTAGTATAGAAAGAAAGTGAAAGCCACTCAGTTGTGTCTTACTCTTTGCGATCCCAAGGATTATACAGTCCATGGAATTATCCAGGCCAGAATACTGGAGTGGGAGTCTTTCCCTTCTCCAGGGGATCTTCCCAACCCAGGGATGGAACCAAGGTCTCTCGCTTCACATGCGGATTCTTTAGCAGCTGAGCCACAAGGGAAGCCCAACTTCAAGACTTAGTATATATCTACAGTAATCAAGACAGTATGGTATTGGTGAAGGAATAGACAAATAGATCAATGGAACAGAATAGAGAGCCCAGAAACAGGCCCACATATATATGGTCAACTGATCTTTAACAGAGAACCAAAGGTTTGTCAGAATTTTGGTTATAAACTTGAACTTCAACACTGATTACAAAACACACATTACTTAAGCACAGTAAGTGCTCTCAGAATCAACAGAGAACATTAGTCATCTGTGAAAGCAGCTCACTCTTAAGATATTTTACAAATGTGTGACTGAAAATACTGTTACTCTTCTAAGTCCAAGCTAGGTGATCCTGGGAAGTAATTTGGGTTTTTTTAAATTAATTATTTATTTTTAAACATTTTATATTGGGGTATAGCCAATTAACAATGCCGTGATCATTTCAGGTATACAGTGAAGGAACTCAGCAATACATATACACGTATCTATTCTCCCCCAAACCCACCTTCGATTCAGGCTGGCACATAACACTGAGCAGAGTTCCATGTGCTATATAACAAGTCTTTGTTATCCATTTTAAACATAGCAGTGTGTACATGACCTGGGAAATAATTTGGATGTAAAAACAATTAGAAGGAGATTGATTGTGGAAGGGTTTGTGGGGATTTGGGGAGATGATGAAAATATTCTAAAAAGCTGGTTTGTGGTGATGGTAGCACAATTTTGTAATTTACTAAAAATCATTCATTTGTACACAACAGTGGCCAAATTTTATGTCAATTATTCCTTTAAGAAAATTGTTTTTAAAGAATGAGCTATATACTATCCTGTCAGGTAAAAAGTTTCTGACAGGATAAGCTGTGTATAAGCTCTTAGAAAGGGGTGTCTGAAGTACATGCCTTTTATAAGTACATAAGGCTGAAGTACCTTACTTTCATAGCTCTAGAAGTGATGAGAATGTGAACTAAGTTATTGATGAAGAATGAGGAAGAAAGACCTTGAAAAGTGATTTAGGAGGACTTCTCAATTTTGCAGTTTCTTAAAGAAGTTGCCAGGGTTTCTAGTTTAGGAGAGGGATTAGAGTTGCCACCAGCAAAGTTAGGGAATGTAGGCGGCTCAGCATGGAGGCAGGAGAGGTGTGTGAGAAATCTGAGGAAGAAAGACTGAATTTGGCTGTCTCTTCTGGTCACTAGAGAGTAAGTGGGGCTAAAAGAACTGGAGCAGAATTTAGTTCAGATCCTAGTTTGGCCAGTTTCATAAAGTTACAGCCTTTGTCTTCCTCTACAAAAGTAGGATACTACATACTTACTAAGAAATTGTTAAGGTTGAATGTGATACGTGAAGTACTGAATGCAGTGTCCCATATGATGTTGATACTAAATATCAAGTCTCAGACAGAGTTCAATATATTGCCTAGGTCCAGAGAAACCTCGGAGAAGGCAATGGCACCCCACTCCAGTACTCTTACCTGGAAAATCCCATGGACGGAGGAGCCTGGTAGGTTGCAGTCCATGGGGTTGCTGAGAGCCGGACACAATTGAGCGACTTAACTTTTCACTTCCATAAATTGGAGAAGGAAATGGCAACCCACTCCAGTGTTCTTGCCTGGAGAATCCCAGGGACGGGGGAGCCTGGTGGGCTTCCGTCTCTGGGGTTGCACAGAGTCGGACACAACTGAAGCGACTTAGCAGCAGCAGCAGCAGCAGAGAAACCTAATTCAGGTGTTTTGCCATAGCTTTTAAATGACCTTCCCCTTCTGTGGAGCAGTGCCAGTGTGCTTGCCGTCAGTCTCCTGAGTATGCACGGGGGAAATGAACGGTAGGTTGCACTCCTAGCCTGGTGAGGTGAAGGCCTAGCACATGAAATTCAATGGCCTGCGAAGGTTTTTCTGTGTTCCAGAGACCTTTGACAGCAAGTGGTGTTTTGCTCACTTCTGATAGATTCTCTGGCATTGTAGCTTTTCTCTTTTGGCAAATGAGAACTACATTTTACAGTTCTATGTACATATATAGAACTCTATACATGGCACCCACAACTAGGAATAGGGAGTCTGTATAGATATTTTTGGTCTTGTAATGAATCATGTAACTGAATTCAGTAAAAATAGTTGGGTAAAAGTTAAAAATAGTCTGAATTTGAAGCAAGAAAGAGAAAGCATGATGTTAAATCTATTTACCCCATTTAGAAATCGTTTTCCTGTATCCAGTAGTGAGCAAATGGTCACAGCTGTTAATACTGAACCAAAGATAGAATGATACAGGCAGAAGGTATAGGGAGAGTTTGTTTCGAAGTTCAGAATGTGTTCCTCAGTAGTATTGCATCTGCTATCAGTCAAGTCAAAAATATCTGGTTATTCCTGAATTATTGTTGAAGTAACTTAGATGAATATTATATTTAAAAGTTTGAAGAAACATTGGCTTGAAAATAACAGTTCTCAGAAGCCCAAGCTGGAGGATAAATGACCACACAAATACTAATTTTTAGAGAAATAAAGACTGAGGAGTATGTCTTCAGAGGTGTTACCATAAAACCCTGCTGGTGATTCCTTTCTGTAAATGACTGGTAGTAAGAAACATGACCCAGATCAGCTACTCACAGGGTCATTGGATGCTTAATTTGGATTAGGAGTCATAAACTCAGATGTCTCACAGGTGAAGTAATTATGTGGCACAAAATAGATAAAAAGCAAATGAAATGGCCTTGTGGGAAGTGTTGAAGGCACCTCTCAACTCTAGCCAGTTGTTGCCATATAAGAATATATGTCCTGTGTTGCCAGCTCTCCCCATTGTTTAAAAAGAAAGGCTCAAAACAGGCTGTTAATGAAATCTCTCAAATTTTAAATGATTCTCAACTGTTTTTTATTAAAAATTAAAAACCCTGGGCCAAATTGAACACTAATGTTTTGGTGTGGGAAGGGTTGTTTTGTTCACTGCAGTGTTCCTATGCCATCAAATGAATTCAGCCAGCAGGCCTCAGATTTGGACCCTTTGAGCTTTGTGTAACAAATACTGTGTTCTTAGGCATCTGGGAAAATTAATGCTATCCTAAAGACTAAAACAATAGGCAGCAAGTCTTTTATTGTCATTTTAAGTCTTATGTTTTTACCCAGGGTTTATTCGTTGACACTCTTGTTTACTAGCTATAAATTGTAGTATATTTACTATTTGTTTTTCACTACTTATTAAACTTTCATATAGTATTTAGTGGGAGTCATAATTATCTTGGTGACAGAAATGTCACATTTCTGATGACATTAAAACTGCCTTATGGCTGAAGTTGACAGATGTTAGAAGGAATGGAATTTTCTTTTTAATTTGTAATGGAATTTCCCCAAGTTTAAGATGACACTGGATTGCACATGGATTCTACATTTTTCTTTTCTGTAGCAGCAGCTGTATCAGCTCTGCATGGCGTTTTAAAGACAAATAATATTAAATATTTGAAACACAGAAGCTGATCACTACACAAAGGAATAAATTCTTTTTAAAATGAAAAGCTACAGTGTATTCTTGATTATACCTGCTGCTGCTAAGTCGCTTCAGTCATGTCCGACTCTGTGCGACCCCATAGACAGAAGCCCACCAGGCTCCCCCATCCCTGGGATTCTCCAGGCAAGAACACTGGAGTGGGTTGCCATTTCCTTCTCCAATGCATGAAAGTGAAAAGTGAAAGGGAAGTCGCTCAGTCGTGTCCGACCCCCATGGACTGCAGGCTCCTCCATCCATGGGATTTTCCAGGCAAGAGTACTGGAGTGGGGTGCCATTGCCTTCTCCTAGATCTCTAAAAATGTGCTGTTTTGGGAGATAACTGCAGTGAATCAACTTTACTTCCCAGGTGGCTCAGATGGTAAAGTGTCTGTCTACAATGTGGGAGACCCAGGTTCGATCCCTGGGTAGGGAAGATCCCCCGGAGAAGGAAATGGCAGTCTACTCCAGTACTATTGCCTGGAAAATCCCATGGACGGAGGAGCCTGGTAGGCTACAGTCCATGGGGTTACAAAAGAGTCGGACACAACTGAGCGACTTCACTTTAAAATACTGGAGTGTGATTATCCTTGTTTCAGAAATTGGATTCAGAGCTTTTTTCCCAATGTTTCAGCACTTCTGTGATTTATTGAATCAAAAGACTTTCTTAAATATAGTAAGTTACATAGTAACAGTTCATCTTGCTCCTCTCTGTTCTTATTTTCCTAGCCTTATGCCAGCCTAGACCATCTTGTATGTCCTCTTCTTAGAGGAGTCAGTGTTAGAGTAATGGAAAAAATTTGGCTTTGACTTGAGTGAACCATATTCTGATTATGATTTTCTGTACTTGAAAGCTGTGTGACCTTTGACCAGTTAGTAACCTTGAATAATCTATGAACTGGAGGCAACAACCTCACAGAGTTGTTGTGGATTTTGAAATAAGTAAAGCTTCTCTGGTGGCTTGGTGATAAAGAGTGCGCCTGCCAATGCAGGAGATGCAGGTTCAATCCCTGGATCAGGAAGATCCTCTGGAGAAGGAAATGACAACCCACTCCAGTGTTCTTGCCTGGGAGATCCCATGGACAGAGGAGCCTGGTGGCCTACAGCCCATGGGGTTACAAAAGAGTCGGACACGACTTAACGACTGAACAGCAACAACAGAGCACCTAGTATAGTGCTCCACAGACTCAAACTTACCAATTTAGTGCCATCACCCTACATGGTTGTTGATGCACCTGATGACCAGAGAAACAGGCACCCCATGCTCTCAAACCAGGTTACACACTCTTGTCCCATAAGTCTTTTCTCAAATTACAGATACTCAGAATATATACTTGTTAGTTGCTCAGTTGTGTCCAACTCTTCGCGGTCCCATGGACTATAGCCCACCAGGCTCCTCTGTCCATGGGATTCTCCAGGCAAGAATAACTGGAGTGGGTTGCCATTTCCTTCTCCAGAATGTATACTTAACTCTGTGCTAAACCTTTTTCCTCACCTCTCTGCTGGTGTTTCTCATCATTTGGTTTGATATTGCACACTGTCTTCTTGTCTTTTTCATATCAAAAGAGAAGGGATATTCTTTGGCCTTCCTAGTGAGAATATTTACTTCCTTGACTCGTTGCTTCTGAAGTGTTCTTAGCTTGAGTTTGCCTATTTGTTTGGTCCATGTGTGAACTTTGGATCCTTTCATTCAGAGTCAGCTATTTCATGTATTGAAATGATTTCGTGTATTGTATGAAGAGATCATATATGTGTATATAAATGGTTCTCTGTGACACCACCAAGTAGATCCTAACAAGTTAAAAAATCATAATGTATTTCTTGTCCTTTTTTATCTGTTCCCAGGTTTTTAGAGCTTCAGCTATAAAAATGGGCAGGATTTTCCTTGATCATATCGGTGGTACCCGTCTGTTTTCCTGTGCAAACTGTGATACGATCCTGACCAACCGTTCAGAACTCATCTCTACTCGGTTCACAGGCGCCACTGGCAGAGCATTTCTTTTTAACAAGGTTTGTGGGGAAAACTGATTTCATTTCCTCACTGGGTTCAGTGGATATATTTGATAGCAATACCAGAATACCCCTCAGAGCGTGGAGATGCCAAGAAGATTCCGAATGAGAGCTGCACTCCATAGAAATTGCCTGCTAGTTTGTCTTTGGGACTTCAGGAAAGCATTACTAGGCTGTGATTTTTAGGCTGGAGAGTTTTAAGGACTATGTTATGATAAGGGTGGTCTCCATTGCTTCAGGAGACACTCAGGGTAAGAATGTGGTAGTGACTTCACAGACTGTCAAGAGGCTGAAACACCCCCATAGCACTAATTTACCCTTACAGGGAGATAGCTGCATTAAGCTGTTGTAGTTTGACAGTGCAAGTGAATAAGGATCATCTAACTAACTTCCTGCTCTAATTTACCAATCATCGTTCTGATTATGATTTGGCTAATAGGTTTGTTAACCGAAGTGTTTCCTGACTTACAGATTAATGTATAGTCTGCCTTTTTCTCTCATTTCTGGCTTGCTTTCAAATTGGTTGATGTGATTCTGCCTCCTGGAGTCTAATGGGTACTAGCAAAGTTGAATTTCTAGATATTCCAAATATCCTTGAACTACAGAACTAGTCCAAGGTACTGTTCTTAGATATTCAACCTAAACTTCCCCAGGGGACACCCCTCTGTACCATTTAGAAACAAGTATTTTCTCTGAAAGAATTGATAGTGTATATACATCTTGGTCTTTATTTAGGTATAGAGCAGGGGTTGGCACACCATGGCAGGCTGGCTGTTTTTGTAAGTAAAATTTAATGAACCACAACCATGTTTACTCATCTGTGTATTATCTATGGCTGCTTTTGTGCTACCACAGCAGAACTTAATAGCTATAACAAAGACCAGATAGCCCTTTTCAAAGCCAAAAATATCTGGCTCTTTACAGAAAAATTAAGCATGGAGGATTATTGGAATCCTCCATGTTCAGAGTCATTGGAAATTCTTCCATAGATTCTTTGAACCCACTTGAAAACCATATATTAAAACCTACCCCCAGTCTGTTAGTAGATAAAATTGTTTCAGAAACAGATTTTTACAAACTTTATGGAATACCTGTTGTATACTAGGTTCGTCTGTATTGGTAGCCTTGTCTACACTCATCATTGAATGGTTAATTATAACAGTTGGACCAAGACCTACATTTTATGACTCCAAGTTAAGGACTCTTCACTATAACACAGAAGTGTAACTAATGTGTATAAATAGGGTGACTTAGAATAATACATGATTGCATTACATATCCAGTTCAGTTCAGGTATTTACCTGTCCCAGCAGTTTGTCAAAATAGCTCTTGGAAAGTGTGTTGCAGGTTTGACAGACAACTGCTATTTGCTTTTCTGACGTTGCTGTTCTTTCACCAACAAAAATATTGTGTACCATGTTTGGCAGATAACTTACATGCCTTTGCAATTTTGTTTTCATGTGTTTCTTAGGTAGTTAACCTACAGTATAGTGAAGTTCAAGATCGGGTCATGCTCACTGGCTGCCACATGGTTCGAGATGTGAGCTGCAAAAACTGCAATAGCAAACTGGGATGGATCTATGAGTTTGCCACTGAAGACAGCCAGCGTTATAAGGAAGGTCGTGTGATCCTGGAACGCGCTCTAGTTCGAGAAAGTGAGGGCTTTGAGGAGCATGTACCATCTGATAACTCTTGAAGAAAAAGAGAGAAATCCATCTTTTCCCAGGTCTCCTTCACTGAAAACAAAAATCTACTTACATACACTGTCACCTTAGCATCAGAGTCGGATTCATGAACTGCGGAACAAGAGGTTGTGAGAATCTATGATGGAACCTTCCTTTCTTTCCTTTTTTTTTTTAATTTTCTATTTTCCATCCAACAGCAGTGTGTAGAGAGAATATTATGCAGATGCCGTTTTTTTTTTTTGTGTTTACATCTTGAGGCAGAATAGTCTATCTGCAGCTACATGGTGGGCTATGTGAGGAAAAAAATCTGGGCTATTAAGAGTGAAAAGTATTTTATGTAAATTTTGAAAGGAAAGTGTGTCAAGAGCATGATTTTTAAATTTATTTGGGCTTCATTTTAAGACTTTTTAAAAAAACCCAGTTATTTCACTTGATTTGCTAGCTTCAGAGAAGAGATCCGAATTTGTGACCAGCGCTAAAGGTTCAGTGTTAGTATTGCTTGTGCTGGCCATTGTGCCATATTCTTGTTGGAGATGAACCGTAGCATCAGAGCCCATTCTTCCTTGTCAGTCTTGACCCAAAGATGTCACCATTCCTAGTTATTTGTCACCACATAATTGGTGTTGATTGGAAACTTTTCCTGATATGGGGCAGAACTGCTTGGTTGTCTTTTCCATGTAACTTAAGCATAGTAATATAAATAAAGTAATAGTTGGATGTTTTTGGTCCTGTGTTGCTTTTAAAATCACCTTTCAAAAGAGCAGAGTATTTGATAAGTAATTGTCATAGTAGTGTTTCTTTTCATCTCTTAAACTAAATTGACTGTATATAAGATACTTCTTTGTTTAAATTAAAGCATACTGTTTAAATCCACAGTATTGCATTTAGAAAACAACTGAACAGAATGTCCATGTGCATTCATGCAGAAAGCATTTCTTCTGCATGTGTTTTAAACGGAGGGAAGTGAAGCAGCCTATCTTTTTAATAATAATAAGCATTTCAGCATATCCTTTTCAGTTTTGCATTGATTTTGACAAGTCTGTAGAGCCTGATAGTTACATCAAAGGATTT
The DNA here is from genome assembly GCF_027580195.1 of Bos mutus. Classification (NCBI taxonomy): domain Eukaryota; kingdom Metazoa; phylum Chordata; class Mammalia; order Artiodactyla; family Bovidae; genus Bos; species Bos mutus. The sequence continues at coordinate 37,060,601 of NC_091627.1, forward strand.
AGATCTCCTAGCCTTATTTTCTCAGATCTTCCCTCAGAAGTTTAGGTGTTGAAATCAAAACTGTACTTGGTCCCTTCAAGTTGATAGGGATCAAATTTGACTCAGGGGGTTATTTGAGCCCAAAATTTACAGCATTAAGAAGTATTAAAGTGTAAATGTTTCTTTATCCAAACCATTTCTAGGTATTTTAGTATTTGTTAAATGGCATTAAAATTGACTAAATACTTCAATGAATGAATGAATGGCTGTTTGCTCAATTTCTAGGTTCTATAGTGGTGAATGTTATGATTAAAAATATACTCTCTGTCTGAAGATGCAATTTGTCCTAAATTAATTGGCAAAATCATCCTGTCATTTGATACTAGAAGTGACTTCTGAGTACAGTTAGGATTTTCTCTCATTTGCCTTTGGGCTCTTGGTTAGAGGCATATGTCTCTTGATTTGGTAGGTGTATAATAGTGCATTTGAGATATGTGGACACAAATTCTTCTCTTTCCTTCACCATGGACTACATCTTCAAGCATTAAGAAACAGCATTGATTCCCATTCATTTCCATACTGGCCTTTGATTATATGCAGACTGCTAGTAGCATGCCTTACCTATAGCACTATGTGCATTTGCTGTCACAATAAAGGATATTTTGTCTTGCATTGGTGCAAAACTGCTACTTATTTTCCACTGATCTTTTTTTCTAGTGATCATCTTAATTTTAATCTATGAACACGTACATCATACCTTTGAGTAGCTATTGCTTTTTTCAGTAGGCAGTGATAAGGTGACATTATGGTTTAGTTAATTCTACCTAATCTACAACTGGAAATATTGAATTTACCAACATTAACTTCTCTGAGATTATTTTTGCCTCAGACACTAACAACTATAGTTTTAGTGTATATGAACAAACAAAAGTGTCATAGCACCAGGTTAACTTTAGGTGACTGTACCAGGTACCCTAGCCCGATTCTCTCTGCCCTTCCTTTTAAAAACTTCCTTTGGTGGGGAAAAAAAAAAAAGCAAAAACAAAGAGCAACGTGGAGGATCCAGTCAGATTGGATTGTGTACAGAAAAGTAAGCACACTGTTGCCTTGAGATGGGAAACCGCTATTGGGAATGATTTTGCTGTGGGAAGGGAAAGGTTAACCAGATACAGGTGAGTATACTATATAATGAGTGGCTTACTGAAGTGTGAATACATCCTAAAGTGAGTATTCCAGGTTTAAAATTTTTAGTAATTATGTAATAATTTAAGTTACAATTGTGAGTGGCTATTTTGATACTGGAGGAAAAAATAGCTATACCGTTAACTTTTCTAAATTACATATTCATAAAGGTCATATGGGGTGTTTAAATGCAGAGTCTGGGGCCTGGCCTAGGCCTGTATCAATTCACAGGTAATTTTTGATCAGGCAGGATATAAAAGCTACCAATTGTAAAATATTCAGAGACATTATGGGGTTCATTTTTAGAACAGTTAAAAATACCTCACAGTTGAAACAGATCTAGTAATTAATTGCATGTCTGTTTTTAACACTGGCTTTCCAGGAGCCATATAAAACCAAAACTCTTCTAATCTTGGAAAGGTGTGAATTGAGAATAGAGCAAGATTAAACTGAAAGACTCCTGTTAGGGTAGCACATTACAATGATATGAAGGTATCTGTTAGAAGCAGAACTAAGAGGAGAAGTTAGCATGGATACTTACTGTAAATTGGATACGAATTGTATGGCTTCTATATTTTAAAATATTGGTATTTCCCAAATTGAAACTTCCATATTAAGGGGAAAAATACATACATTTCAAAGCACTATTAAAGGTTCTGTAATCCTGGGCATTGCTTTACGCATTTGTTTTTTAAAATCATCTGCATTTTGACCTCTTGGGGGCTTGTTAACAGTGAATTATGTCTTCATTCCTTCCCATGAAACTGGATTGGTCTCTGAGCTGGAGCCAAAAAATCAGATATTTTACCAAACCACAAAGATAACCTATCTCCTATTACATGAGAATCACTAATCTCAAAGGGTTATCCAAACAAAATAGTGTATAGTTGTGTTACCACCTGGTAAAAGTAGGTGTTTATCACAGGGGGCCCACAGACTTAGAAGTATGACAAAGAAAAAACAGATTATTACAGTTTCAACCTGCTTTTTGAAAATAGTGGCTTTTTAAAACGGTTAAGTACAATAGTCAGATAAACTGATGTATAAGAAGAGGAAAAGTCTTTGGGAAAGAGTTTCTAGAAAGATCACTGGACTTTAAGGACCGGCCATCACTGCTGTGATTTATCAGCTGTGTGACGTTGGGAAGTATGTGACTTAACCTCTGAACCTTAGTTTTCTCAAGTATGGATTATGAAAACAAGCCCTATCTTAAGTGATTCTGGTTAGAAAATAGTGAAATATATGGCCTAAAACCTGTAAAGTATCATGCAAATGTTTGGAATAACTGCTATTTGTTTGTTTTCAATAATCCTGAACACTTCCCAACCTTTACCCTAAATTAATGAATGACTGGAATGCTTTCAAAGCTTTATAACTCCTTCCTGGTCTTGATATGTACTGCTAAACCTTTAAGCAAATTAGGGCATGAAATCTATCTATCAAATGTTACTGTCTTGATCTTTCACCATAAGAAATCTTTTATAATCTGCTACAATAGACACTTTCAAAAATCATCAAAGCTATTTTTCTCCTACCGTGGAACAGAAGGAATAAAAGGTAAAAAGTTCATTAAGTATAACCTCAATGATAAAAATTTTAAAACCTTCATCTACCACTTCCACCCCCAACCCCAGTCAGACAACATTGCTTTTGAAAAGAGTACTACAAGAATATTCACTAAAATTCCACTAGTTACTTTTCAAATCCAACTTTCTTTCTCCAGTGTTTGCCTCAGCCTCTCCCTACTGCTATTAATAAGATTGTGAGAAATCGTTTATATACCAAATCATCTTGTTTCAATCCTACTCTGGCAATATGCCCTAAAGATGAACAAGTTGTCTTTCATCCCCAGATTTCTAGCAAAATGCAAAGACAAATTTTGTCTAATTTTAAAAACTTGTATCCAGAGCAAAACCCGGCTTTGAAAAAGGTATTGACCAGAGGTTTCTAGGGATTGGTGCAGTTTGAGAAACCCCACTGGTGTGCCCGTGAGTCAGGAAGTTGGCTTCAGCTGTCCCCAGAATTTCATTCCTCTTCCACTAACTGTTGAGGCGCCATGGAGTAAGCTGTCAACTGGCACACACCACCTTCTCAGCTAATAGCCATCCCAGAAAATGCCAGGCAAGTGGAGGCAACACTAGGAAAGCGTGAAAATCCATGAGTGTTCTCTGTCCCTAACGAAACCCCCTCCCTTCCCCAGCTTCCAAGCCAACTGTAAAGGGCTCAGAGGCATTTCTGAGAGCTGTCAGTATGCCAAAAGGAGTCACAAGTATTTCCATCCCTTTCCTAAGAAAGTCTTAGGTCCTGTTTCAGAGTAGGCTCCTTAGAAAATGAGTTTCAAAGATGGGGGGTGGGGTGGGGTATATTTAAGGACTTGAGTAATAAGGTGTAAAATAGTCCAGTGGGCCCACTGAATAAAAAACATTAATATAAAATCAGCTGAAATCCATGCTACCAGAAAAGCACCAGTAGGTGGCAGGAGTACACAGGATATTCAGTACTTAGGTGCCAGCCTTACCTGCCTTGGAGAAGAGTAACAGGAAGCAGTCTTGTTACTGTTGTTAATAATCAGCTGAACCGAAGCAAGAAGAGATTTTACTTTGGTGGAGCTGAATTATTGTGGGGAGGGTCAAATCAAATTATATGTGAGAAAATACCCTAGAAACTATGAATTACTATACAAAATAATATTGTTTCCTGTTTTTGTGTTGATAAGTGATTTTTTTTTCTGCTGTGTTTCTTTTATATCTAAAGTTTTAGCTTACACAACTTCAAACTTTTTCCAACAACTTTCTTTATAAGGGCTTTTATTTTGGTGTTGATAACCTGAGGTCATAGGAACGTCACAGTGCGACTTTGAAGTTAACTTCTTGAAGCTTCATTTCTTCAACTTTAAAATATGGAAACTAATTTCCAGAGAACATGTGTGAGAACTGTAAGCTATGCAGTATTCTAAAAATAAAATATATTCCTATAAACTGAGTGAGGTTCAATGGGTTATTTAACTAGTGTAGGCTCCAGTTGCTAGAAAGTATTTGCTCATTCATTTTTCCATATTCAGCAGTATTTGCCTGTTACATGTGTCAGGCAGTATGCTAGTTGTTAGTCAGCAACACCTGGCACCCACTTGCCAGAAGCCTTATGAAGGATGTTTGCAAAGCCCAGTAAAAAGCCTCAAAGCCACTCTATCAGTACAGGATGTGTTCTGCTGCAGGAAATGAAGGCATTCAACATAGGGACACACAAGCTCATAAAGCAGAATAAATCAACTGAAAGGCCTTCGTTCTTCCAATTGATTAAGTTCTAAGTTTGAAAAGAGGAAACCTCCCATATTAAATGTGAATCACAGAAATCATCCTTCCATGTGCAATGGATTCTGAAATTGGATTAACCTTACATTCTAAAGCTTCATCTGTCTCCCAGAAGCAAATGTGAATCATCATTTTCAGGGCACATGGAGAAAAGAAGGAACACCAGCTTACCTCTGACAACCTCTATGCCAAGTAGAGGACTTCCATCACAGTGAAAGGCAGGACCAAGGCTCAGAGCCTTTGCACAAGAAACCATAGGTATACTCTTTACATTGGATTGAGGTAGAAGAAAGGTGAAGGTGAAAAAATTGTAAACTCACAGGAACTCCGATTTAGGCGTTATCTGATTAGTGAGCTCAAACTCAGATGCCTCTGGATCCCAGATAGCTCATTAAAATAAGTGGGCTGGGTATAAGACTACTGAAGGCGGTGGTACTACTGAAGGGAGTGAAGCGTGGGCGCATACCCCACTTACAGACAGATGTTCGGTTTAAGTCACCTTAGAGCAGCTGGCCAAACACAGCTTATCCTTTGTACCTTCAGAGCTTCTGCTTACATCCCTCACCTAGTCCATCCTCTCATTTTAAACATTTGGAAACTAGGACCAGGAGAGGTGATGTGACTAAGGCACGTGCTCATTGTGAGTAGCAGAGAGGTTACGTTTAAGGTGAGGCATGTCAGCACAACAGAGCACCACAGAATGAGCTAGAGGTCGGGTGTATTATTCACAGGAGGAGCCTTGGGAGGCAGACTGCCTAAGAGCCAGAACATGGCCAGAGGGCCTGTGCTAGAATCCCAGTTCTAACACTTAAGAACTGTGTGCCCTGAGCAAGTTTCTTAACCTTTTTGTGCCTGGCTTCTTTGTCTCTAAAAAGGGGATAATAATGGTACTGATTCCATAGGGCTGTGCTGAGGATAAAGTGAGGTAATATGTGGAAAGTGCTTACACCTGTGACTGGTGTATCATCACCTCCACTTGCAGGTAAGGAAACACCTGCTAACAGGTCAAGGTCACACAGCTTGACTAGAGGTCAAATATCTGCATGCACACAAATGGGCATACACACACACACATGAAACTGGCATGGATCTCCCTCTCAGGCATACTGATTTCAGAACCTGACCTCCTGAGCTTCACATCTGCAATGACCAACGAGAATGAGAGCAAAAGGTGGGGCAAGAGCAGAGGCCAGAGCTCAGTGGCCAGTTGGATTGTTCTATTTTCAGGAGTAATGTAGGCTTCCAGAAAAGCAAGCACAGGGATGATGCAGTTAACATACATCAGTGTTTCTCAGACTTCAGCACATGTTAATATTAGAACTAACTGCAGGGTATGTGAAGACGCAGAGCTCTGACATTGTGCAAAGAGTTTCTGAGTCAGCAGGTCTGGGATGGGGCCCAAGAATTTGCATTTCTAACAAGTTCCCAGTAATGCTGAAGAAGCTGAAGTTGAATGGTTCTGTGAAGATCTATAAGACCTTCTAGAACTAACATCCAAAAAAGATGTCCTTTTCATTATAGCGGACTGGAATGCAAAAGTAGGACGTCAAGAGCTACCTGGAGGAACAGGCAAGTTTGGCCTTGGAGTACAAAATGAAGCAGGGCAAAGGCAAACAGAGTTTTGCAAAAAGAATGCATTGGTCATAGCAAACACCCTCTTCCAACAACACAAGAGAAGACTCTACACATGGACATCACAGATGGTCAATACAGAAATCAGATTGATTATGTTCTTTGCAGCCAAAGATGGAGAAGCTCTATACAATCAGCAAAACAAGATGCAGAGCTGTACTGTGGCTCAGATCATGAACTTATTGCCAAATTCAGACTTAAATTGAAGAAAGTAGGGAAAACCACTTGGAGAAGGAAATGGCAACCCACTCCAGTACTCTTGCCTGGAAAATCCCATGGATGGAGGAGCCTGATAGGCTGCCATCTATGGGGTTGCGAAGAGTCCAACACGACTGAGTGACTTCACTTTCATTTTTCACTTACATGCATTGGAGAAGAAAATGGCAACCCACTCCAGTGTTCTTGCCTGGAAAATCCCAGGGATGGGGGAGCCTGGTGGGCTGCCGTCTATGGGGTCGCACAGAGTTGGACACGACTGAAGCAACTTAGCAGCAGCAGCAGCAGGGAAAACCACTAGATTGTTCAGGTATGACCTAAATCAAATCACTTACAATTATACAGTGGAAGTGATAAATAGATTCAAGGGATTAGATCTGATAGAGTGCCTGAAGAACTATGGACAGAGGTTCGTGACATTGTACAGGAGGCAGGGGTCAAGACCATTTTCAAGAAAAAGAAATGCAAAAATAGATAATAAAGTCTTCCTCAATGATCAATGCAAAGAAATAGAGGAAAACAATAGAATGGGAAAGACTAGAGATCTCTTCAAGAAAATTAGAGGAACCAAGGGAACATTTCATGCAAAGATGGGCACAATAAATGACAAAAATGGTATGGACCTGACAGAAGCAGAAGATATTAAGAAGAGGTGGCAAGAAAACACAGAACTATACAGAAAAGATCTTCATGACCCAGATAACCATGATCGTGTGATTACTCACCTAGAGCCAGATACCCTGAAATGTGAAGTCAAGTGGGCCTTAGGAAGACTCACTATGAACAAAGCTAGTGGAGGTGATGTAATTCCAGTTGAGCTATTTCAAATCTTAAAAGATGATGCTGTGAAAGTGCTGCACTCAACATGCCAGCAAATTTGGAAAACTCAGCAGTGGCCACAGGACTGGAAAATGTCAGTGTTAATTCCAATCCCAAAGAAAGGCAATGCCAAAGAATGCTCAAACTACTGCACAACTGCACTCATCTCACATGCTAGCGAAGTAATGCTCAAAATTCTCCAAGCCAGACTTCAACAGTACATGAATCATGAACTTCCAGATGTTCAAGCTGGATTTAGACAAGGCAGAGGAACCAGAGATCAACTGCCAACATCCACTGGATTATAGAAAAAGCAAGAGCGTTACAGAAAAACATCTACTTCAAAAGCCAAAGCATTTGACTGTGTGGATCACAACAAACTGTGGAAAATTCTTAAAGAGATAGGAATACCAGACCACCTGACCTGCCTCCTGAGAAATCTGTAAGCAGGTTAAGAAGCAACAGAACTGGACATGCAGCAATGGACTGGTTCCAAATTGGGAAAGGAGTACATCAAGGCTGTATATTGTCACCCTGCTTATTTAACTTATACACAGAGTACATCATGTGAAATGCCAGGCTGGATGAAGCACAAGCTGGAATCAAGATTGCCGGGAGAAATATCAATAATCTGAGATATGCAGATGGCACCACCCTTATGGCAGAAAGTGAAGAAGAACTAAAGAGCCTCTTGATAAAAATGAAAGAGGAGAGTGAAAAAGTTGGCTTAAAGCTCAACATTCAGAAAACTAAGATCATGGCATCTGGTTCCATTACTTCATGGCAAATAGATGGGGAAACGATGGAAACAGTGAAAGATTGTTTTTTGGGGCTCCAAAATCATTGCAGATGGTGAGTGCAGCCATGAAATTAAAAGAAGTTAAAAGATGCATGCAGTAATTGCAATGCATATGCTCTGGTTGTTGTGTATTATTTGCATACACCCTAGCACATGGTGGGTTTTTGTTGTAGCCAGCCTCCAAGATGGCACCAGGGATCCTCACCTTCTGGAATTGATACCCTCATGTAGTTTACTCCCACACTGAATCACAGCGAGTTCATGTGAATATTGTGCACGTGGCAGTGTTTGACTTCCAGGGCCAAGTCATAAAAGTCATCTGAGCTTCCTCTTCAGCTTCTTGAATCACTCACTCTGGGGTAAGTCAGTCTCCTTGTGAGATCAGGCAGGCAGCTGTGGAGAGGTCCCCATGGAGAGGTGCTGAGGCCCCCTGCCAACAACCAGCACTAACTTGCCAGGCATGTGAATGTACCACCTCAGAAGTGAGTCCCTGAGTTGCTTGCTGACATCTCATGACAGCCTCTTGGGAGACCCAGAGCTGGAAGTGCCCAGCCAAACAAAATTCCTGACTCATAGAAATAGCATTGTTGTTTTAAACCACTCGTTAGTTCTGCAGCAATAGTTACCTAATACAGTGCTTTAAAGAAAAAAAAAGTCAGTGCTCTCCCAAGTGAGAAACACGTTGGTGTTTCTGGCTGCAAATCCATGCAGTCTACCATAGGACCAGCAGGGGACACCATTAGACCATCTTCTTATCTGGCTACGTGGGCATTTTTTCCGCCCCCCTCAAGCAGTGGGCACACCAAAGTTGGGCCAGAGGAAATGCCAGACCTCCCAGGAAGCATGCCAGCCATCTCAGGCCCCTGCTTGTGGGATGGAGCTGATGGTGGTCTCTGGGGAACAGCCAGTCCCAAGAATCAGTTCAGAGCAGGCCCCCTGCCCCTGTAGCTAGGAACCCCAGAGAAGAGCTCAGAATCCTGCTCCCTAGCTTTAAAGCAAGTCCTGGGCAGGCTTTAATACAGCTCCCCAGTGGCCAGAGAAGCTCCGGCTCTTGGACTTGAACAAAGACCCTGATCAGGGTTGCTCTGACCATGAGGCCTCTTTTGGGGAAATGTTTGTAGTCTTATCCAAGTGATTCATTTGCTCCTGAGAAGAAAGGACCAAAGAGAGCCTGCCCTAAGTGATAGGCCTCTCTCCCTCTACTGTGCTGGTGCACCCCAGCGCCCCACCCTGCCAGTGAGCACCCTTGTGGTGGCCTCATGGTCAGCCAGTGAGAGAGTCCTGCTGCAGGAAGGCAGTTGACACTGTCCTTGTGCCGGAGGCTTTGGGACCCCTCAGCACATACTAGCAACTAAACCACCACATCACACACTTGCAGACCCAGGCCCAGCCTCAGGGAGTAAGGAACTGTCAACTGGGTCTGCCCCAGCCATAGAAGAACTGGGAGGCCAAGGACCACACAGCCAGCTAACCCGAAAGAGAGTCACCCAGCAAGCTGGAGACAGCTGGGGTCAGAATGCAGGTCCCTAGTTCCTTCTGGGAGGTGCGAGGTGGGTGAGACAGCTAAGCCCACCTCCCTGCTCTCTTCTGTCCTCAAGAAAGAGCAGAGAGCCCTGCCGGCCCTCTTCTCCTCTGAGGCTGAAATCCAGGGTATCAAAGGTCTTCCCACATTTTCTGCTATATCTTCCCAGCCCTGGAGAGGCAGAGCTTTGTGGGGGAGGGTAAAAAGGGCTAGAACATATCCTGGATGCTTCACCTCATTCCTTGTTAGTGCTGGGGTCAAGGTAGGGGCTGGGGATGGGAAGTCATCTATCTGAGGGGGTGAGAGGGTGAAGATTCAAGTACCAGGAGTTGGCTGATCCCTGATACCTACTTCACTTGCCCTTAGAACTGACTAGGAGGCAGAGCCACCCTCCTGGGGGCTGATGAAAATATAAGGAAGGCATTTTTTCCTCTGATGTAGTGTGCTTAAGCATCTACACATTGAACTACATACATATAAGTAATATTACATGTTGCTTTTTGTTTCTCCTTTTTATTGCAGAGTATTATTTTGAATTCTTTGAAATTATACACATAGATAGGTTTTAATAATTACGAATTTCAGCACTGTAAAGAGGCACATAATCGTTTATGTGTCAACTTGACAGGGCTAAGGGATGTCTAGGATAGCTGGTAGTTAGGTGGTTTCTGGTTGTGTCTGTGAGGGTGTTTCTGGAAGAGATTAGCATTTGAAGAAGATCTACCCTCACCAGTGCAGACAGGCACCATGCAATCCCCTGTGGGTGTGAATAGCACAAAACAGGTGAAGGAAGGGCAATTTCCTCTCTCTCCTTGAGCTGGGACATCCATCTACTCCCGTCCCCAGACACCAGTGCTCCCGGTTCTCAGGCCTCCAGACCTGGACTGAGTTATCCCACCAGCTGCTCTGACTCTCCAGATCAAGCTCCATAATCACACGAGCCAGTTCCCATAATAAATCTCCTCTTGTATATCTATATATATCCTATTGATTCTGTTTCTCTGGAGAACCTTGACCAATACAAAGCATTAAAATAGTTATTATAAATGGGTATGATTGTGTAGAGAAGCACTGCTGTAAAGGGATCAATTATTGCCTTAGCTCATCCCTTGACAGTTCGGTTCTATAATAGGCACTCATTTCTTAGGCTCCAAAACGATGCCATCATTTAGCCTTATGAAGTTCTGATTAGAAAAAGTAGAGATAGGGGACTTCCCTGGAGGCCCAGTAGCTAAGACTCCATGCTTCCAAAGAAAGGACCACAAATTCCATCCCTGGTCTGGGAATAAGATCCGGCATGGTGCAGCCTAATAAATAAACAAAAATAAAACAACAACAAAAAGTCATATAAGGGGAAGAGCAGAAAATGCAAGTGGATACTTAAATGTTAAAAGAAAGAAAGGTAGAGATAGTACTTTAACCTTTAGCCACATTTTGAGTGTATCCTTGTATCAACCTTGTTGTCAAGACATTGTCATAACTGTTCCTTATTAGGGGTCTACTAGGTTTAGAAGGGCTTCCCTGATGGCTCCGCGGTGAAGAATCAATCCGCCTGCCAAGCGGGAGACGTAGGTTCGATCCCTGGGTCAGGAAGAACCCCTGGAGAAGGAAATGGCAACCCACTTCAGTATTCTTGCCTGGACAATCCCATAGACAGAGGAGCCTGGTGGGCTACAATCCACGGTGTCACAAGAGAGTCAGACATGACTTACCAACTAAACACTAACAACATGTATGGAGGGGCTTCCTTAGTGGCTCAGACGGTTAAAAATCTGCCTGCAATGCAGAAGACCCAGGTTTGATTCCTGGGTCAGGAAGATCCCCTGGAGGAGGGAATGGCAACCCACTCCAGTATTCTTGCCTGGAGAATCCCATGGACAGGAGCCTGGCAGGCTACAGTCCATGGGGTCATAAAGTGTCGGACACGACTAAGTGGCTAACAAACACACAGATTTAGGTGCCTTCATTGTGCAGGTCAGAGAAGTAAAATGACTTGCCCCAGGAAGCTCAGATAGTAAGTAATAGAAGAGATCATCCTGCTTGATCTGAAGGCCATGTTTTTCACAGCATGCCCTGGTGCTTCTAAGAGCAAAGTTGCACTTAACAGATGCTATAGGCTGCACCCCTACAAAATTCATATGTGAAACCTAATCCCCAATATGATGGTATTAAGAGGTGAGGCCTTTCGGATGAACACAGGTCATGAGAGAGGAGCCCACATGAATGGGATTAGTGTCCTATAATGGAGACCCGGAGAGCTCCCTTGCCCCTTGCCCCTTCCCACTTGTGAAGACACAGCAAGAAGACAGCCGCCTATGAGCCAGAAGCAGGCTCTCTCTTAGACAACAACTCTGCTGGCTCTTTGATTTTGGACTTTTCAGGTTCCAGAACTCTGAGAAATAAATTTTTATTGTTTAAGCTACAAACTCTATGATATTCTTATTATTGCAGCCCAAATGGACTAAGACACCAAGTTCCAACTTGTCTGGGGAAGCCCACAGTTGACAAGAAGTCTGATTCTGTAGTTATTGTCACAAAGCGTCCTAAATCTGATCTCCAGCCTGTATGTTGCACTGGGGCCCTCACCCTTCCTAGATCTCAGTCCCAGTGGTGAAACTCCAGTCCCTGGACAGATCTGTGATCAGATGACTGAACATACTCTCTGCCCAGTGAGTCGCTTTCCCTCTCCAGGTATGCCATGGTATTATTGTGCAAGAGCATATGTTTTAATATTTAATAAAGTTCATCGTGTTCATTCCTTTTGTTTTTCAGAATTTTCCTGTCACATAGCTGGCACTCAGTAAATTTTTAAAAATGTTTACTTTATATTGGAATATAGTTGATTTACAATGTGTTAGTTTCAGGTGTACAACAAAGTAATTCAATTATACATATACTTATATCCATTCTCTTTCAGAGTCTTGTCCCATATAGGTTATTACAGACTATTGAGTAGAGTTCCCTGTGCTACACAATAGGTCCTTGTTCATTATCTCTTTTACATGTAGGAGGAGTGTGTTAATGTTAATCCCAACCTCCTAATTTATCCCTCCATCACAACTATCTCCTTTGGTAGCCATGAATTTGTTTTCTAAGTCTGTAAATCTGTTTCTGTTTTGTAAAAAGTTAATTTGTATGATTTTTTACATTCCACATATAAGTGATACCATATGATATTTGTCTTTCTATAACTTACTTCACTTAGTACAATAATCCCTATGTCCAACCATGTTGCTGCAAATGGCATTATTTCATTCTTTTTATGGCTGAATAATACTCCATTGTTTATATGTACCACATCTTTATCCATCCGTCAGTGGACATTTAGGTTGCTCTCATGTCTTGGCCTTTGTACATACTGCTGCAATAAGCATAGGGGTGCATGTATCTCTTTTGAATTATGGTTTTCTCTGGATATATGCCCAGGAGTGGGGTTGTTGGATCGTATGGTAATTCTATTTTTAGTTTTTTAGGGAATCTCCACACTATTCTCCATAGTGGCTGTACCAGTTTACATTCTCACCAATAGTGTAGGAGGGCTCCCTTTTCTCCACACCTTCTCTAGCATTTATTGTTTGTAGACTTCCTGATGTTGGCCATTCTGACTGACATAAGGTAATAATACATCATTATAATTTTTATTTGCATTTCTCTAATAATTAGTGATGTTGAGCATCTTTTCATGTGAATAATTTTATAAATGAATGCCTCAAAGAGCTTATGGTCATGGTGGCATGATAAACTAAATAGATAAAAAGAAATGGTGCCATAGGAATATATTCATTCAATAGATGATTAAATAGCTGTTACACCTAAGGCACTGTGCCAAGTGCAGTGGAAGATCCTAGAATAAATAAACAACGGATAGCCCCCTCAGTTACGTACATAAAGTACTTGGCTTTATCTCCACTTTCAAGGCACACAGAATGAAGTGGAGACCTGGGCCGACCAGCTAGATGAGGTCTATAGAAACTGAAGCTCAATGCAATTTTAGGTTGTTATTCAAGTAGAAATGCACAGTAGTGTGCAAAATGGATAGCATCCTGAAGCCATGCAAAAGTTGAGGTGGCACCTTCTGGCCCAAGGGAAAAAGTGGGGAGCTGTGAGAATCAGAGTGGTAGGCTTTGAGGAGAAGCTGAACACATGTTTTTAGGAAAATGATCCCAAAAGGAACTCCTGAAGTTATCTACATCAGATCAATGACTGCCTTGACTCCAGGAACACTCACCTTTCCAATCCCTAGTTTCATCAGGGTACTCCTACCAGCAACAGGTTAAGAGCAAAGGCAATCAGCAGAGGCTCGATCAGCCTCTGCTGAAGGTCATCCCCGAAGAAAAATGCTTAGAAAACCATATGGGTCCCTTCTATGTGAACAGTTGAACCGTCTATCATAAATGCATGCCTCCTTACAAAGAAACAAGCTACTCCCAACAGATCGGAACAGCTTCGTGAACTTCTGTGCAGTCAGGAAATTGATTTTCTGTTCTCTCTTGACTCCCTCTGAACAGTGGAACTCAGTTATTGAACTTTACTTCCTGGTCTCCCAGTAACCCTATTTGGTGACATTAGAATTAGGAGTTTAATTCAATGTAGTACAAAGCCCAATCAGATTAACTTTATGGTTTCAAGACCTCTGCTTGGAAACAGAATCCTATGTTCTCTATTCCTCTTCCAAAAAATGCCAAAAAGGTGGCAGGGGTCAAGGGAGGTAGACTAGGGGTAGGTGGAGTTAGGGGATAGAGGGTTGGGTGGGGGTAGGTGGAGTGGGGAGGTGGGGGAACCAGCCTGGGGTGCAGCATGGCTCTCCTAGGCCTCACCACACCCTGAACCTTTGAACCTTTTCAGAGCTAGATAGCTACAAGCCTATTCTGTGGAGCTTGACTGGCACCTGTCTTTCAAAAAAATAGAGTGACTACTAGATTTCTTTTCCATGGTATATAAAAATAAAGTGACACACTGAGCCAAAAGATAAATAGCTGACATCTTCAGGCACCCGAGTGGGATGCAGTTTACATGTCGCATTTAATACAATCCTTACCCTCGGTACTCTTCATGGGCATATGACCCACATGGTCCCCAGGGCCCCACTCTTAGGAGGGCCCCTGCACTTGGTTTACTGCTCTGCTGTTGTTGCCATCACAAGAGTCTTAATAACTTTTGAGCAAGGGATTTTCCCTTAGCACAGGACCCTGCAAATTCTATAACCAGTTCTATCTTCACCATAACTCAGTTTGGTAGGCATTATTGATCTCAGGGAAACAAATGTTCAGAGTGGGCTCAGTAACTCACCCAACGTCAGGTGGGAAATGGAAGAGCAGGGATTTGAAGTCAGGTCCCTGCTACCAACACCAAATCATTGCTCTGTTGATTCAGTGATGCTGCCCCTTGGACTTGGTTGTCTAATTCAAATTGGCCCATCTCTCTGAATTAAGATATTAATTCTGGACCCTACAGGTTAAAGTGCATTATCAGGTGGGTTTCTCCCTTTAATCATCAAGATAATTACTTTAGAACTCTTATTGGTTCTGCACATATAGTGTTTATTTTCTAACAAACTTTTTTCCAGCACAGTGTGACACATTTTGTCTTTGAAGCCTAGGCAGTCTTTTTATCCTCATACACTTTTAAAATGGCATTACAGATGTTGACAGGAAGAACATTTGCTCTATAACAAAATTACATTTCTTTCTAAGATGTAGTGATTTAATAATTAAAACAATATCCATGAAATATAAATACAAGGTATTCATAAATAAATTAAATTAGATTATGGCTGCTAAGAGCCAATTATCATGTGAAATATCTCTGATGGTTAAAATAATAAGAGAGCAGAATATTAATTCTGACAGTCTCTATAGGCCATGGTTATAAATGGCTAGAATGGTCTAATAGGTTATGGAGTTTTATTGAGATTTGAGACAGCCCTTAAAATATTCACTGTGTGTTAGAAATTAGTTCTCTTGATTGATTTTAGTTATAATTCCATTATATGTTTACAGCATGGGAGAAGGATGGGTGCTGTAGAACTAAGAAAAATCTGTTCTACTTATGAAATAATAAGAACTAAGATAGTGGTACCATGATTAAGAAGTTCCAACAAACCTAGATTTGAATACTTTCTAGCTGTATGACCTTGAACAATTTACTTAAGTTCTCAAATGTCTTCATCTATAGAAAAGGATTGTAATGAGGAGTACATTAGACAATGCATAAAGCACAGAGCCTGGCACTTAGCAAGCCCAGAAGTAAATATTAGTTTTTATGATTTCTGTTGCCATGGAGGGAGAACTTGAAGGTTTGGGGAATATAGGCCTTTCCTACCGCACTGCGGTCTTAAGGGTCATAAAAATTTCTTCAGCAATAACTTGATAAATTAGTGGGATAGCTCAGTGGTATGCTGGTAAACATTCACTAACCACCTCTGGGTGGCTAGGGGAGTCAAGGGGCCCTGATCTGCAGTGCTTCCTGATTTCCATGGTGTAAATACTCCTGCCATGACTGATCTCAAGCTACCAACATGATGTTGCTCAACATGGAGTTGGGAAAAAGATGATAGAGTCATCTCTCAAGAACTGGTGTGACCGGGTCCAGGCCCACTGGGAAACCCTGGGTTCCAGTTCTGGCCCTGCAGCAATCAAATTGCATGTGTGTGTTAGTCACTCAGTCATGTCCGACTCTTTGCAACCCCATGGACTGAAGCCCACCAGACTTCTTGTCCATGGAATTCTCCAGGCAAGAATACTGGAGTGGGTAGCCATTTTCTTCTCCAAGGGATCTTCCCAACCCAGGGATTGAAACCACATCTCTTATGTCTCCTGCATTGCAGGCAGATTCTTGACCATCTGAGCCACCAGGAAAGCCCCTGGGCAATTCCCACCCTCCCTGGCCTCCGCTTCTTCATCTGTAGTAGCACCTATCTGGCATGCCTCATAGGGTTGATGTGACATTGAAATAAACAGAGGATGTGAGAAACTATTGAGGCTGTGAAACAACAGAGAGTAAATTGGCAGGAGTGTGGATGCACAGACTCCCGCAGTTACAGAGGGAGCTTTGTCTGATTTTAAGGTCCCAAGACCAGTGTGTGTTCTTTTGTCTTTTGATCTGCTGCTCAGTGGGCCCTGGAGCTCTTGGTTTATTTACCCTAGTCTTTTTTTTTTTTTTTTTTTCTCCAACCATTTAGCTCATAGTGATTATCTGCACAATTAACATAATAAAGCAAGTCAGTTAGGCTCTTTCAAGCACTAAGGAACATTGACCAGCTCCTGTTTCTTGAGGCCTACTTGGATCTGAAAGGGAGTTTGAGAAACTGCAGAGCTGTGTGCCACCCACCCCTGGAGCACAGGAACAAGGATTCCTCATCCTTTGGGACCCATGTCTGTCCTGGTGCCCTGGTCACCCTGTTTTCCCCTCAGACATGGGTGCCCTTAGTTCCTGAGTCTAGTCCCCCCACTTCCCGCCAATAGTCACAAAGTTCTCTCTGTATCTTTTATTATCTACTCTTGATGTCTTGTCACTGTGGCCACTTCTGCTTCGACTACAGTAAAAAACAGTGCATGTCATGGCAGGAACACGAGTCAGACAGGGGCCCAGATCTCTGTGCCAGTGGGGACATCCGTTGAGCTGGTTATGTAACATTTCTAGGCTTTGGGTCTCTTCAACTGCAGAATGGGGATCACGGCGCCTACCTCATAGGGCTGGTATGACATTCCAATTGTTGGAACATGTCAAGTGTTTAGAAGAGTATCTAGCCCACAGTTCCTTGTTGATAGCCGTCCTGCTTCTATACCATTGTCAACTTAAAAAAGTTGCCCGATAGAAGGTTGTGAGTAAAGTTTTATTTGGGGCAAAATAAGGACCGCAGCCTGGGAGACAGCACATCAGACGGCTCTGAGAGTCTGCTCCAAAGAGGTAGTGAGGGAAGATCAACATATGTGGTTTTGGTGAAGAGGGAGTTCAACCCAATCAAATGCTTATTTTACAAAAGGTTTTCTGCTAGTCATGAGGAGCTGATGTCACCATGAAGGGATTTAGTGCTTTTCTCAATATGAGAAGATGCAAGGATTGGGATCATGAAATCAGTTCCTGAAAATACCCAGCTATCTAAAGACCTGTTTACCAGTTTTCCTGGCACGCCAAGTGCCTCATTCTCCACCCAGAGCGCCCTTCAGGGCGGGTTGAAGGTCAACAGCTGCAGCAGCACAGGATTCAATCCCCACAGAGGCAGATGCCCTTGGCAAGTGCCTGTAGTTGACACCATCTATCTGTGGTCTCCCTGCCAAGCCTGGACTCTGATTGGGTCTCTCTGTCTCAGTGTAGGGCAGTGTTTCTCCTGAATGGGGCGCTCTCACAGGCCTTCCCTCTCGTCTTCCTCAATGTGGCTGCTCTTGGCTGCAAAGCGCTATTACAGGACACATAAGGGCACACTGCAGGTAAGGAGCCCATCTTCAGCCCTGAGGAGGGCTGTGGCTGTGCACACACCATGAATCTCTCCGCTTCTCTCCTTGACAGCAAGCAGTCCTTTCTGAACATTTAACAGGAAGTGACATCCAGCCATAAGCATATCCGAGAAGACATATTGCATAACTGGGTAAAGGAAGGTGTTGAGGATTCTAATCAGAGGAAAATACAAGGAAGTTTGGTGACTTTTTCATCGGTGGATCTTTAAGAACTTTGTCCTTCACTCTCCTTGATTTGAAATTTTAGTCTTCAGAGGCTGTGCTGGCTGTCAACCTTTTTCAGCCCCAACACCCTGAGTGGCCCACTCCTGTCAATAACAGCCTCTGAGGCTGCCAGTGAATCTCAGCCTCGGGTATAATAATCTCCAAGGGCTTGGCTGGGTTGATAAGAAACAGTCAGCTTCTTCATTTTCCTCAGAGGGAAAGCATTTAAGAGTATGTTTCCAAGGTTCAGCTGCTCGTCTAATAACAATAATAATTACCTTAATGTTCTTCAATAGGGAATTAGTTAAACAAATTATGGTACATCCATGGTACATGATGCAGCCATTAAACTAAATGGAGTAGAACAATACACTGTATTTCATTAATGGTTACATGGCTTTAAAACTGTACCATGTGGGTGGTTTTGTGAGTGTTGCAACTTGTGGGTGGGGGTTGTTGTTAAGAATTTTGGATTTAAGAAGTAGTCCAGCTGCATCTTGAATTAAAATCAGACCCCTGGATGTGAGCCGAAATTGCATTTGCATCCTGGCCTCCCAAAAAGGGAACAAGACAGGACCCGGCATGAACAAGTTTCCTGGAACACCATTGGAAAGCCAAAGGGACATTGTAAAGATGAGCCTGAGACTGGAATTACAATTTCTGGGAGACGGCATAGTTCAGAACTGGCTGTTCCAAGGGGAGAGCGATTATGTGAGTCACTAAATGGAAGAAGTCTCTGAGAGTCCCTTGTGGAATCAGCATCAGCTGGTCAGGCCGGTTCAAGGCCAGAAACCTGCTCGCCCACCAGCCACTACCTTGGAGACTGAACATCTGGGAAGCACAGGGTCTAACTTCTTCCCACTGGGAAGATGCACAGGGAGCCCAGTGCTGGGGAGCAAAGAAAATGTTTGAGAAAGGGTTTAGAACATGCTACAGAAAGAGGACAAGGATAAACAGACACGAGAGCAGGGAGACGCCACCGCCCACCCGTGGGAACATTTCCAAGGCCCCCAGCCAGAGAAGCGTTGGCAGGAGGGCCTTTCTGGGCAGGCGGGTCACCCTTGCTTCTCGGAAATGGCCATATGGCAGGACAGATAGCAACTGGGATGGATACTTCAAATTCAAAACTTAACAGCCAGGGCTCGGGGAATGTTGACATCTCCCCAGATAATTGCAATGCGCTTTCTGCCTGGGACCCGAGGAGCAAGGCATGGGGGTTCACGTATGTCCTCCCTGAGTTCCTAGGGCAATGATATGCAGCCAAAAAATGAGTAAACCACAGTGTTTTGGCCCTCATTGTTATTCTGAGGTGCCATTAAATGTGAGTGCCCATGAGCTGAGGAAGAAAGAGAAGCCGTTCTAGCAGCCAGCAAGAAGCAGGACTGAGATGTTCAGGCAGGCCTCCATCAGAGCCAGTCTGAGACAACTCCACCCTTTGAAGACAATCCCTGACATTCCATATCTCAAGGAGTGTGGACTAGCAGGTTCCCCTGACCAGTGCTCTCAAATATGGAGTATAAGTCTTGAATTTGCTTTCCATGTGGCAGAATAAGAAGTGGGAACACTGTACTCCCATCATTCACCTTCAGATATTTCACCGTGAGCTTGGAAGTAGCTTTGTAATTATTTGTCTATTGCTGTCTAACACTGTGGCCCAATACTTAGTAGCTTAAGACAGTAATGATTTATTATCTCTCATGGGTTCCATGAGCACTGTGGGGAGAGCTTGCCTCAGCTCCACTGTCTCTGGGGCTTTAGCTGGAAGGAGCCACAGCTGGGACTGGGATGACAGAAAGGCTCATCCACTCACGCAGCTGACTCTTGAGGCTGACTAGAGGCTGATATCTTTACTGGTCTATTGCCCAGAAAACCAACATGAAGCCTCTTCGCGTGCCTTGGGCTTCCTCAGAATATGGCATCTGGGATCCAAGAACAAGGGCCCCAAGAAAGCCAGGCAGACACCATATCCTCTTTATGTCCTCCCCTTGGAAGTCACATAGTATCACTTATGCCGCATTTTTGTTGTGGTCAGAATTGAGTCACTAAGTCTCACCTGTATTTAAAGGGAGGATTAGATTCCATCTTCTGACAAGAGGTGGGTCAAGGAATTTGTGGATCTATTTAAAAACAAACCATAGTTACACGGATTAGGACAAATAGGGATTGAAAAGCAGCTTGCTCCCCACAGCTCCTTTTCCTCACCGTAACTAAGGTATTGAAGCTTGTAGGGAGTAGGAATTGAAAGGTATCATTAAGACTTTTGCTATGGAGATGGTGCCATTCCATCTCCAGCCTAGTATGTGAGGAGGAGGTGAGATAGATTTGCTCAGCTCCAGCCAGCAGTACCCAAAGAATCTCCAGAGAAGAATTAAATATGGTCCTAAGAAGGTTATGATGTAAGAAAGGAAGGTTATAGCCTGTAAACAGGGGGCATTAATAGGAGGCATCGCTAGACATGGGACATCCCCTTGGGAAAGTCCACAAAGAATCAACAGAAGGGAAGGGGAACTGGACAAACCTCTTAGCATGTGAGCAGGAATCTTTCTAGTATTATGGGTTTGACCCCTGGCCTTTGCAACACAGTTCAGTTCAGTTCAGTTCAGTCGCTCAGTCATGTCCGATTCTTTGTGACCCCATGAATCGCAGCACAACAGGCCTCCCTGTCCATCACCAACTCCTGGAATTCACTCAGACTCACATCCATCAAATCAGTGATGCCATCCAGCCATCTCATCCTCTGTCATCCCCTTCTCCTCATGCCCTCAATCCCTCCCAGCATCAGGGTCTTTTCCAATGAATCAACTCTTCGCATGAGGTGGCCAAAGTACTGGAGTTTCAGCTTTAACATCATTCCTTCCAAAGAAATCCCAGGGCTGATCTCCTTCAGAATGGACTGGTTGGATCTCCTTGCAGTCCAAGGGACTCTCAAGAGTCTTCTCCAACACCACAGTTCAAAAGCATCAATTCTTCAGTGCTCAGCTTTCTTCACAGTCCAACTCTCACATCCATACATGACCACAGGAGAAACCATAGCCTTGACTGGACGGACCTTTGTTGGCAAAGTAATGTCTCTGCTTTTCAATATGCTATCTAGGTTGGTCATAACTTTCCTTCCAAGGAGTAAGCGTCTTTTAATTTCATGGCTGCAGTCACCATCTGTAGTGATTTTGGAGCCCCCCAAAATAAAGTCTGACACTGTTTCCACTGTTTCCCCATTTATTTCCCATGAAGTGATGGGACCAGATGCCATGATCTTTGTTTTCTGAATGTTGAGCTTTAAGCCAACTTTTTCACTCTCCACTTTCACTTTCATCAAGAGGCTTTTGAGTTCCTCTTCACTTTCTGCCATAAGGGTGGTGTCATCTGCATATCTGAGGTTATTGATATTTCTCCCGGCAATCTTGATTCCAGCTTGTGTTTCTTCCACCCCAGCGTTTCTCATGATGTACTCTGCATAGAAGTTAAATAAGCAGGGTGACAATATACAGCCTTGACGTACTCCTTTTCCTATTTGGAACCAGTCTGTTGTTCCATGTCCAGTTCTAACTGTTGCTTCCTGACCTGCATATAGGTTTCTCAAGAGGCAGGTCAGGTGGTCTGAGATTCCCATCTCTTTCAGAATTTTCCACAGTTTATTGTGATCCACACAGTCAAAGGCTTTGGCATAGTCAATAAAGCAGAAATATATGTTTTTCTGGAACTCTCTTGCTTTTTCCATGATCCAGCAGATGTTGGCAATTTGATCTCTGGTTTCTCTGCCTTTTCTAAAACCAGCTTGAACATCTGGAAGTTCACAGTTCACATATTGCTGAAGCCTGGCTTGGAGAATTTTGAGCATTACTTTATTAGCATGCAAGATGAGTGCAATTGTGTGGTAGTTTGAGCATTCTTTGGCATTGTCTTTCTTTGGGATTGGAATGAACACTGACCTTTTCCAGTCCTGTGGCCACTGCTGAGTTTTCCAAATCTGCTGGCATATTGAGTGCAGCACTTTCACAGCATCATCTTTTAAGATTTGAAATAGCTCAACTGGAATTCCATCAGCTCCACTAGCTTTGCTGGTAGTGATGCTTCCTAAGGCCCACTTAACTTCACATTCCAGGATATCTGGCTCTAGGTGAGTGATCACACCATCATGATTATCTTGGTCATGAAGATCTTTTTTGTATAGTTCTTCTGTGTATCTTGCCACCTCTTCTTAATATCTTCTGCTTCTGTTAGGTCCATACAATTTCTGTCCTTTATCGAGCCCATCTTTGCATGAAATGTTCCCTTGGTATCTCTAATTTTCTTGAAGAGATCTCTAGTCTTTCCCATTCTGTTGTTTTCCTCTATTTCTTTGCACTGATCGCTGAGGAAGGCTTTCCTATCTCTTCTTGCTATTCTTTGGAACTCTGCATTCAGATGCTTATGTCTTTCCTTTTCTCCTTTGCTTTTCACTTCTCTTCTTTTCACAGCTATTTGTAAGGCCTCCCCAGACAGCCATTTTGCTTTTTTGCATTTCTTTTCCATGGGGATGGTCTTGATCCTTGTCTCCTGTACAATGTCACAAACCTCTGACTATAGTTCATCAGACACACTATCAGATCTAGTCCCTTAAATCTATTTCTCACTTCCACTGTATAATCATAAGGGATTTGATTTAGGTCATACCTGAATGGTCTAGTGGTTTTCCCTACTTTCTTCAATTTCAGTCTGAATTTGGCAATAAGGACTGAGCCACAGTCAGCTCCTGGTCTTGTTTTTGTTGACCGTATAGAGCTTCTCCATCTTTGGCTGCAAAGAATATAATCAATCTGATTTCAGTGTTGACCATCTGGTGATGTCCATGTGTAGAGTCTTCTCTTGTGTTGTTGGAAGAGGGTGTTTGCTATGACCAGTGCATTTTCTTGGCAAAACTCTATTAGTCTTTGCAACACACTAGCTATTTAAATTACAAGTGCTTTAAGCTGGCTGCTTAGCTTTTAGGAGCTTTGGTTTCCTCAGCGGTAAAATGTGAATGAGAGTATCACCCAGCTCATAGGGTTTGTATGAACATGAAATGCAGGGAACCCACAGTGCCTGACGCCTCACTGTGGTTGTTGCTGTCCTCTCACCAGGCTGGGCCCTCCCCTCTCTAAAGAAGACTTAGTTTCTTCCCCTTTCTGAAGCTCTCAGGAGTCTTGTCTGGCCAGGGAGGTTTCTATGAGCTTTTCCTTTGTAAGAGAAAAGAAGGACCATGAAAAAGAGAATAGGAACCAGGACTCACACTGAGGGAGAAGTTTTTCATGGAATTTTGAGGAATGAAATTCAGGATAGTTTAGGAATGTGATAGGAGAAGAGAAAAAAAAAAGGCAGGATTTTCTAAGACAAATCTTTCACGTGGTTCAAAAAATACAATTATGAACTGGAGTTCATTTTTAATTAACTTTTGGTTGTTGGGGATATTTTTTTGATCAGGACACTGCTCAGAATCTGGACCATGTGGAAACAGTTTAGTGTGTGTTACAAATTTTTAACTAAAACTAAGGCTCAGAACTGTTGGTATAGCTTGATTCCATTTGCGTATGCTTTTGCGTAGAAAACTTCTGGAGGAAACACAAGCCACTATGAACAGTAGTTTCCTTTGGGCTGAAGGAGAGGTTGTTATTTTGCACTCTTTAGTTCCATAAATTTTTCTTTAATAAGGGCATATATCACTTTCTGGATCTACTTAAGTTAGGTGTTTGTTTTTGTAAATAAGCTACCCACACACTGCAGTGAAGAGGAGCCACCGCTTGCCCCAACTAGAGAAAGCCTGTGTGAAGCTACGAAGACCCAGCACAGCCATAAATAAATAAATAAAAAGAAGTAAACAATGGATATACCTGTGTTCCAAAAAAAAAAAAACTATTTACAAAAACAGATGATGTTTTTGTAGTCTGCAACCCTTTCTCTAGACTACTTTCCTTGCAAATAGAAGAAAAACCAGCTCTAATTTGTTGGATATTTAAAAAAATTTTTTTCAACAGTCAACTCAGAAGCTGCTCTCTTAATGCAGCTAAAGACTTAGGGGCACTGGGAGGAACCATCCCCAGGCAGAGTGACATCAGTTCGGAGGGAGGGCCAGCTCCCAGGACAGGCTCTCCTGCCCCTCCCGGCAAGGACCACCTCCTTCACCTCCTTCATCAGCTCATTAAGGCCCCTGGAGATTGGTCCTCCCACATTTCAGGGCTCCTGATCAAGAGGAGGCACATCTCACTGTGGAAAATTTGTTCTGTTTCATTCATGGAACAGCATTTTCTTCCGTTGTCTGATGTATTGATTAGATTTCAGACAGGATTAGTGGGGTTGATGTCATTAAGTAAAAAGTCATCTCCTCTGGAAACAACCCAGAAAGTCTGGATTCCATGTTTAAAAGCCTTGGATCCTGTTAAGATGACATATTGAGAACCACGTGGATTCCAATTCAAGAGGAGAAGTGAGAACTCCGAGTACCAGCCAGTTCGTGTGGACACCTGAGGGGCAGAGACGGGGAGGGTGGGAAATGAGGGCAGCATAATTTGTCAGTAAGGGCAGAGAATTCTCAGCCACTTTTCCTCAAGAACAAGTGATCAATAAATCAAATAGAGCCCATTTGCCAGGGAATGGCTGAATAAATTACAGTACGCCTATAACACTCTTCTTTCTGCCGTAGTGTGAAATCTTCAAACAGAACTGAGAACAAATAACTCCCGAGTGAAGCATTTGACATTTTAGTCACGTTTCAGCTGATACAGTGGGGACAACATGGTGCTACAGGTTGGATTCTGTTCCCTCAAAAGGTATGTTCAAGTCTTAACCTCGGAAACCTATGAATGTGACCTTATTGGGAAACAGAATCTTTGCAGATGTAATCAAGTTAAAGTGAGGTCATACAGGATTAGGGTGGTCCCTAAGTCCAAAGTGATTGGTATCCTTATAAGTAGAGGGAGAAGACATAAAGGAGACCTATTGCCATTACTGAGTAAAAGAAGTCAATCTGGAAAGGCTACATACTGTATGACATTCTGGAAAAGGCAAAATGATGAAGACAGTAAAAAGATCAGTGGTTGCCAGGGGTTAGAGGGGAGGGAAGGCTGAATAATCTGAGTATAGAGGACTTTTAAGGCAATGAAAATGCTGTGTGATATCATAATGATGGTTACATGTCATTATACATTTTTCCAAACCTACAGAGTATACAGAATCAAGAGTGATCCCTAATGCAAACTATGGACTCTGAGTGAACATGAGGTGTCTATGTAGGTTCATTGATTGTAACAAACATATCACACTGGGGGTGGGGGCAGGTAGGCTGATGTGGGGGAATTTTGAGCATATGGGGGCCATAGGGGATATGGGAACTCACTGTACTTTTCACTCAATTTTGCCGTGAACCTAAAACTGCTCTAAAACATATAGTCTATTTGAAAAAAAGAGAGAGGGAGAAGCCAGTGCTCATCTCTTGCCAAATTGAAAAATGCCTCTCCCAGTTCTCCTGTCTCTAGTCACTAAAGTGTTTCCTGTTAGCAGTGGCCAGTGGGTGGGATAACGCTGAGTCCAGGTATAGGAAAAGAAACATGCTGGCTGCCTTCCTCACTTGTTAGCTTGAAAACACAAAGGTGAGGGACTTCCTGGTTGTCCAGTGGCTAAGACTCCACGCTCCCAATGCAGGGGGCTGGGGTTTGACCCCTGGTCAGGGAACTAGATCCCACATGCCATATCAAAGAGTTAGCATGCCTTAATTAAAGATCTCACTTGCTAAGTCCTGGCACAGTGAAATAAATACATATTTTAAGAAAGAAAGAACAGGAAATGTGCTTTCTCTGTGTGTTGTTTGATGAGGGGCCAGCAGGGGGTGCTCTTCAGCAGGAGCACACCCACTGAAATAGGAGCATGATCTTATTTTTAGCAGAGCTGTGTGTCACCTTCACCCTGAAGCGAAAGTGCCTGGATGGTGGCAGAACATCCTGCTGGGGGTTAAGGGGTCAGTCATTCCAGGGCTGTGGCCGTGGGACTGGATGACAAAGCATGACCCAGAGTTGAGGGAGGGGAAATGTCACAGTGTCCCTCTCCACCAATGGTAGCCTGTGTCTTACAGGTGGTGAAACCAGAGGGAGGGAGGCAGCTGTGGCAGAGGGGTGTTGCCTACTCCCCGCCGCCCACCTTTCCTGCCTCCTCCTTATCATTTTGGAGCTGTGCTAAGCATTTCACATGCACATCTTTTTTGTGTCTTGCTACTTTCTTTTACTTGATCTACAATGTTATGTTAATTTCTATTGTACAGCAAACTAATTCAGTTATCTATATAGTGAATACATATGTGTGTGTGTATATATAGCATATATATATAAATACATTTATATACCATTCTTTTTCATATTATTTTCCATTGTGATTTATGACAGGATAGTAAATATAGTTCTCTGTGTTCTACAATAGGACCTTGTTTATCCATTCTATATATAATAGTTTGTATCTGCTAACCCTAAACTCCCAATCCATCCTTCCCTCTCCCCCTTGACAACCACAAGTCTGTTCTCAATGTCTGCTTCACATGCATTTCTTAGTCTCTGGCAGAGTCTAAAGATGACCCCTTTCCCTGTATGCATAAGTGATAGGGCCCCTGAGCCTATCACTTACACCCTCTGCAGCTCAGTTCCCACGTCTGAAGTGGGGACATTAGCACCTGCCAGGGTTACTGAGGGTGTGGAGTAGTGGAGGCAACTCAGGCTTTGAGTGGGGCAGCTCTTGATGTTCTGCTCCCCAGGTCCCTTCCTCTCCTTGCACTCACAGAGATAATCATACCTCCTGCATAGGATTTAGGGGAGAATGTAAAGAACTTAGTGGAGAGCTGCCATTTGAACAGCCATCACACCACGGTTCCAACACACACCCATCTAGCATAGTGCCCAATGATAGCATATGTGAGATTAAGCTGTTCCCATTTCACAGATTAAGACACCAAGGGCAGATAGGTTAAGTCCCAAAACTTGAACCTAAAGCCAAGCTGGAGTGCACTTTCTAGGATAAGCATCCACAGGACTGCAGGCACTGGGGGCCATTAGCGCCCTGATCCTTAACTCACAGCGCTGACACAGGAATCACATAACAAGGCATTTGTAAACAACACAAGGAAAACAGTGCTTTGTAAATATAGATGCTTAACAAAAGAGAACTATTTTTTTAACTTGACATTTAAAACCAAGAGAACATCACAAATGTTGTATTCTTGTGGATTACCTTATTTAGACTAAGCTTACAAAAAAATGTTCACCAGTGGAAAATATTTTTACAGCTTCCCCAAACTGTTTACTAACAAGCATCCACAGATTAATTTTTATGGTGCTGATGTAGTTTTGAATGTCAAATGACAGTCTGCTGGGACGGAAAATCAAAATAGAGCTTTTCGTTAAAACAACAACAACAGGACATCATTGAAAGATATTCAGTAAAAAAATACACCTCTTTTTTCCCCCGGTGGCTGTCGCATGTAGTCTTGTCTCTGCCTCCCTCTCCCTCTGTCTGCACTGACTTCCCTCAGCTTTGCCTCCTTTATGAGCATCTGTACTGATTTCCCGCTTCACGTCTTCTGTTCCCTCTTCACTGGGCATTGACTGTTGTTAATGACTAGTTGGTGGGGATGGAGCTCTCTAGGATGGAAGTGAGGGCTACAGGCAAGGTCCCCTGCGCAGGGCCAGGATAATGGACATGTGGCCTGTGCAGCCACACAGGGTTCCACACTTACAAGGCGACTTCCCCACTCTTGGTTTAGTGCTCTGCAGTTGCTGTCATGAAATTCTTAATAATTCTCCCTCTGAATTTGCATTTTTGAGTGAAGTGTGATGGGACAGTGGATCCTAGTTTCATTCACGGTCCTTCCCCTTGCTGCCTCCCAAGGATGCTCTTCTCTGGCCCCTGGGGCCCCAGGCCTTGCCTGCCTACCCCTCCCCACTTCTGTCTGGCAACCACTGCCATCTTCTGCCCAGGGGGTCTCATTGGAGGAACAGTCCCATGGACCTGATTACAAGTATGGGGAGGGTCATGGTCAGACACATACTCCCTTCCTGCCCCAGAACATCTCAGGGTGCAGCTGCCACCAGCTGTCCTCTGTCAGGGCTGGCATGGGTGGCCTGCCCAGAATCTCTGGAAGGCAGGCAACCAGCCTGGAAGTCCAACCTTCAGATGTCAACCCATTCCAGGGGAAGGAGCCCAGGTGATGGGAAAAAGCAAGAGATAAGCACGTGCCCCAAAGGGCATTGATGTCAGAGATACAGAACAGACTTGAACAAGTAGTGAGGGGAAAGGAAGGCCAACTCTTCTCTGCTGGGCTTCTTAAACTTTAGAATGCAGAGGAAACATTTGGGCAGAGTATAAAATTCAGATTTCCAACCTCACACACGAAAGAGTCTGATTCAGTAGGTCTGGGGTGGGCCCTGGAATCTGCATTTGTAACTGCCTGCCTGGACATGGTAGAGAAATCCTGCCTTCTGCAGCCTCCATTGCCTTAGACCCTGATGACGTCAATGGCAGAGTATAACCGTGCACCCGTATTCTCTCATTCCTTGGGATAGTTTCCGTGTTTCTTCTCTTTCTTTTTAAAATATGAATTTATTTAGCAGCTTTGGGTCTTAGTTGCAGCATGCAGGCTCTCTAATTACAGCTTAGTTGCTCCTTGGCATGTGGGATCTTAGTTCCTCGACCACGGATCAAACCTGCATCTTCTGTGTTGAATGGCAGATTCTTAACCACCAGACCACCAGGGAAGATCCCTGAGGATGCTTCTTTACCAGAAATCCTGATCGCATGCCTGCTCTGTGGTTACACACTGGGCAAGAAAATTCCCTTTCCAGCTGGAATGACTCAAGATTTTGGGAGCCAAACAGATCTGCAAGATATTGGGTGGGAAAGACTCACTTTACATTGAGATGAATCTCTGTAGGTCTTGTTTTCTTCAAAGAAAGCATATTCCAGCTCTACCAAGCTAAAACACTTGCAAGTTTTGTGACTGTGCCAATCACAGGTTTCAGTTGTAAACCATTGAAACTGTTCTTGGTTTTCTGTGACAGAGTGGGAATTATTGGAGAGCATGGTCAGCAGAATAATGGTACTCAGAGATGTTCATGTCCTAATCTCTTGGTCCTGTCAATATGTTGTCTTACCTGGTAGAAGGAACTTTGCAGATGTGAGTAAATCAAGGATCTTGAGTTGGGAGCATGCCCCTCAGTTATTTGGGTAGGCCTGATAGTCAGGAAGCAAGAGTTAGAACTGGACATGGAACAACAGACTGGTTCCAAATAGGAAAAGGAGTTCGTCAAGGCTGTATATTGTCACCCTGTTTATTTAACTTATATGCAGAGTACATCATGAGAAAAGCTGGACTGGAAGAAACACAAGCTGGAATCAAGATTGCCGGGAGAAATATCAATCACCTCAGATATGCAGATGACACCACCCTTATGGCAGAAAGTGAAGAGGAACTCAAAAGCCTCTTGATGAAAGTGAAAGTGGAGAGTGAAAAAGTTGGCTTAAAGCTCAGCATTCAGAAAACTAAGATCGTGGCATTTGGTCCCACCACTTTATGGGAAATAGATGGGGAAACAGTGGAAACAGTGTCAGACTTTATTTTTCTGGGCTCCAAAATCACTGCAGATGGTGACTGCAGCCATGAAATTAAAAGACGCTTACTCCTTGGAAGGAAAGTTATGACCAACCTAGATAGCATATTGAAAAGCAGAGACATTACTTTGCCAACAAAGGTGCGTCTTGTCAAGGCTATGGTTTTTCCAGTGGTCATGTATGGATGTGAGAGTTGGACTGTGAAGAAGGCTGAGCGCTGAAGAATTGATGCTTTTGAACTGTGGTGTTGGAGAACACTCTTGAGAGTCCCTTGGACTGCAAGGAGATCCAACCAGTCCATTCTGAAGGAGATCAGCCCTGGGATTTCTTTGGAAGGAATGATGATAAAGCTGAAACTCCAGTACTTTGGCCACCTCATGCGAAGAGTTGACTCATTGGAAAAGACTCTGATGCTGGGAGGGATTGGGGGCATGAGGAGAAGGGGACGACAGAGGATGAGATGGCTGGATGGCATCACTGACTCGATGGATGTGGGTCTGAGTGAACTCTGGGAGTTGGTGATGGACAGAGAGGCCTGGTGTGCTGTGATTCATGGGGTCACAAAGAGTCGGACACGACTGAGCGACTGATCTGATCTGATCTGATGCAATCGCAAGAGTCCTTACAGGAGAGAAGCAGGAAAGTCAGAGTCAGAGGAAGAGATGTGACATTGGAAGGGGAAGTCAGAGAGAGATTTGAGGATACTCTTCTGTTGGCTTTGAAGATGGATAGAGGGAGGACATGAATCAAGGTATTCAGGAAAAGGCATGATCCAGAAGCAGGAAAAGGCAGGGAAATGGATTTTCCCTGAGAGCCTCAGAAGGAACCAGCCGGGAGTTCCCTGCTTGTGGTCCAGCAGTTAAGACTCTGCACTTCCAAAGCAGGGGGCAAGGGTTCAAGGCCTGATAGAGAAACAGATCCCACATGCCACGCAAGGTGGCCAAAAAGTAAAAAAAAAAAAAAAAAAGCCTAATGCAGAAGGAACCCGCCTTGCCAACACCTTGATTTTATTCCCTGGACCTGTTGGCTCAAGACGTAAAGAATTGGCCTGCAACGCAGGAGACTCAGGAGTCACAGGTTCAATCCCTGCATCAAGAAGATTCCCCTGGAGTAGGAAATAGCAACCCACTCCAGTATTCTTGCCTGGGAAACCCCATGGATAGAGAAACCTGGTGGGCTACAGTCCATGTGGTTGCAAAGAATCGGACATGACTGAACACACATACATACACATAGACCTGTTTCAGACTTCTGACATCCAGAATTATAACGAGTTTATGTTGTTTTAAGTCACAAGGTGGTGATTTGTTACAGCAGAGTTAAGAGACTTCTACAGCAGGAAGAAGGCAGCACAGAGAACCAATGGGGAGCTAGAGAATCTGGCCCAGGTGGGTGAGGTGCAGGTGACACCTGCCCCAGGAACAGCCTGCTCAGGACACTATCCCTGATGGACACTCACCACTAACTCGGTGGTCCCACGGCCCGGGGGCTGTGCTGCTGCTGCCTGGCCCAGCTTCATCTCACACCTCTCAGCTGCAAGGAGCAACACTGGCGTAATCTCCATGGGTGATGGGCCTGTCTCCCACCTGCCAGGGCTGAGATAGGGATTATCTGGCCTCCTGAAGTTTCCATTTTCCAAGGTGCAGGGAGTCCCTGCCTCCAAGCTATCTCAGGAATTCCCCACTTAGGGAAGTATTCAGTTGGCAGCTGGCTAAAATGACAAATTCCCACCCACATGGCTTTGCAGCTCTCTAGGTCTGTTTCCATGTCTGAGATGGAGAGTTACTATTTTCTAAGGTCACTTCCACCCCTTACATTCAATAAATATTTGTAAATGGTGGGGTGAGGGGGTAGAATGGAGCCGTTCACTTCCTGGGACTCTGAGAAAAGCCGCTCATAGTTCTGGCACAGGGCACCCACCTCGCTGCCATTCTATACCTGCTTTAAGCACAGCAGGGTATAGAATTCAGACTCTTGGTCTGCAGAAACCTAGGCCTTTCTGCATTTAAACCCACACCAAGATGGATTTGTACATCAAGATTCTCAGTGGCTG
This sequence comes from Bos mutus, assembly GCF_027580195.1. Taxonomy (NCBI): domain Eukaryota; kingdom Metazoa; phylum Chordata; class Mammalia; order Artiodactyla; family Bovidae; genus Bos; species Bos mutus. The sequence goes on from NC_091627.1 coordinate 37,092,372, forward strand.
CTCTTGGAATGGGTGAAGGGAAAACTGCGGCTCTATGTAGATCACAGAGAACCCTGGACACTAGGCCCCACTCGTGCAGCCAGCAGCAGCTCGCTTAGCCGCCTCTTCTTGGAGCCCCCGGGACAACAGGAGTCAGAGACCTCAGAGCAGGGGATACACCATAACCAAACTGCCCTGACCCATGAGCATTCGGGTAAAGGATACAGAAGGCATGCAACAGAGAAAAGCCATCTGGGGCGGCAGGAGCTGTTTCTCCACTCAGTTCTCAGGCAGGGAGTCAACTGGAGAAGGAAATAAACAAACAAATAAGAAAGTGAAAGTGTTAGTCGCTCAGCCCTGTCCGACCCTTTGCGACTCCATGGGCTGTAGCCCACCAGGCTCCTCTGTCCACAGGATTTTTGGCAAGAATACTGGAGCGAATTGCCATTTCCTTCTCTAGAGGATCTTCCCAACCCAGGGATCAAACCAGGGTTTCCTGCATTGCAGGCAGAGTCTTCTGAGCTACCAGGGAAGCCCAAATAAAGCCATAAATAATCCACAGAAGGTACTGTTAACATTTAGGATTTTGACTTTTATATGTTTTTCTGTTACATATTACACATACACAGATCTATATTTTAAATTTCATAATTATAATTAACTTGTTTATACAGTTCTGAATCCCACTTGTTTTTCCCTTGACATGTTTCTTCTATAAAATTCTTGGAAAACATCACTTTTAATAGGTATCTGTGTCCATCATAAAGCTTAGCATAATTTATTTAACCTTTTCCCTATTGTTGAACATTTATGCTATTTTCAGTTTTTCACTATCTTTAGTGATAGTGAAATGTCTTGAACATCTATATACATCTTAGTTCCTATCCCGGAATATGTCTTCAGGAACCTGGAATTATTGGTTAAAGAGCACCAACATTTGTCCCCCAAAGAAACGATAACCCAAATATTTAGAAAAACTATTCCAAGAAGGAGTTTCTTCCTACTTTCAACCCCCAAGTCAGGAATGCTTCCTAGTTACATTGTTTGCCTGGGACTTTTTGGCAAGGAATGAAGAGTGGCTCAGTGATAGCCACCTCTGATTCTTGAGTAATTAAGGCACGATCCCAGGCGACAGAGAGCACCCTGTTCAAGACGCTGGGGGACTCTGGCTCGGGGTCCCTCGGTACTGAATTGGGGGACTGATATGTGTTCTGATGGTGAAGACGGGGTGCAGGGTGGAGAGGAGATGCAGAGCACAGGAACCATTCTAGATCTGCTCCTCAGCACCCTCCTCATTGCAGCCCTCCTGGCCGGGAGTGCCAGCAGAGGCTGAGGATTTGATGATGCCAAGGCCAATTGCATCTGAGGTTTGCTCTTGGCCAGAACTGAGAACAGGGTAAAGGGAACTGCCTCTGGGTCAAGGTGAGCCTGTCTGGTTGGAGGTCCCAGGGCTACCGCGGAAGAAAAGAGCAAGCAGAGCTTCAAGCTAGGTGTGGTGGTGAAGGGGAACAAAGATGCTGGTTCACGCTGGAACCAGAGGAGCCTTTCCATCTGAGATGGTGGCCCTGCCTGTGGGTGGTCAGTCTTAAACCTCCTTCACTTATGGCTCAGTGCTAAAGCCATCCCTTCATTTTAAAAGGAAGAAAACTAGTATCCACTGGGGATTTGCTGTTTGCCAGGCACTTTACAACACAAGGGAGGCCTATTAATACCCATTTTTACAAATGAGCACACCAAGGCCAAGAGAAACAGAAGGCCTTGCTTAAGGTTGCAGGGCTAATTATTAAAGGGCTGGGACTAGAATTGGATACAGAGGCAGGTACAGTAGGGAGAAGACCAGAGACCTTGGGGTCTCATCAAGCTCTGCTGTGTGTTAATGCTTTGAATATAAGGATGGTACTCCTGCCCTCTGAGCTTCAGCTTTCCTTGTTGGTACAACAGGGGACTGCCTGCTTGTAGAGTTGTTCACAGCAACAGGATAATGCTTGTACAGGACCTGGTATCAGGCTTGGCCCACAGGGCAGCTCACTAAAGACAGTTGTAACATTCATGAGGTTTGCCTCTGTCATCTCTCCTGGGAACCCTGATGGGGAAGCCATCCAGGTATGGATCACGAGGATTTCTGGGAGACTTAAGTTGAAAGCAAATCCCCTCACTCTCTGAACACCTCCCACCCTGCATCATGTTTCACCCTCTCCGTGCATGCTGGCTGCTTGATTACAATGTTCTGGCTTTTCTCTCAGAGAAACAACTTGACCAGAATGCTAGAAAGAAAGCTCAAAACTCTACATCCCTTTCCTGCTTCCCAGATAGACTTGGTCCCCAGATAGAGGGGGGTCCCCAGTGATTGGTGGTAAAGAGTCCTTCTATAATGCAGGAGCTGCGGGAGGCGTGGCATGGGTTCGATCCCTGCATCTGGAAGATCCCCTGGAGGAGGGCATGGCAACCTACTCCAGTATTCTTGCCTGGAGAATCCCATGGACAGAGGAGCCTGGTGGGCTACAGTCCATGGAGTCGCAAAAGACTTGGACATTACTGAGCGACTAAAACAGCAAACATCAGATGAGGGCTAAGGGGAGCACCCTTAAAGGCAGTGTTTTTAACTTTCGGTATATTTGTACACCATCCAGGAATCTTGCTACGATGTAGATTCAGATTCAGTAGTTCTAACAAGCACCCGGATGAGGGAAGTCCATACTGCTGATTCCAGGACCATGCTCAGAGAAAGACATTAATGTTCTGCCTGTCTCTTACCCTGCTTCAGTCCTGAAGTTATGTGACCTATAAAAACCTCCTTGCCATCTTCATGCAGCTGGAGTTGTATGGGCAAGTGCTGACCAAGCAAGCTCCTCTCAGCAGACACTTTAATGTAGTTAAAACCCACGCTAGATTCTTATCAGTTCTGCTCTGTATAAACAGGGTGTTCAGATATACACATTTCCCAAAAAGGTGTCTTTGGACCAGAATCTGTCCCCATAGGTCACACAAAGACTCTTATGGGGAAGTGGGGTCTTTCTTCTCTCGCTCCTTTCTATCCTTTGGGTTATTCGCCTTTGCTATTCCATGAATGGGCAAGTCTCTGAATACCAGTGAAAATTACCTTTCTCTTTCTGTATTTGCTAGTTGCTTATATAAAAAATCATGTTCTATGTATTTAGAGCACATAGGCTCAACTTTAAGAAAATGCATTATATGGTAAAACAAACATAATACAATGGATATTCATTGTGCATTAGAAAGTGATCTTGGTTTCATAGAAAGAATCACTACAGCATGCCATCAGGTGATAAGCTCTTTTCCGGTCATTTAACTGTGAAAATCTTGCTCTCAGAGATTCTAGTTTAATTGGTCTAAGGAGAAAGTAGGGTCCTAATTATTTTTAAAGCTCAAAGAGTGATTGTAATGCACATCCAGGTTTGAGAGCTACTAGCCTAAATGATGTCAAGCTTCCACCTTTAAACTCTTCAGGTGACTTGCCGTTCATTTAAATTCAGCACACATTTCTGTACAGCAGCCGAGTTCCAGGCACTGTGTGGGGCTTCAGATATATGAGTAAATCAGTCCTAGTTCCTACTTTCAAGGCACCCACAGTCTAGCAAGGGAGATAAAGCATACAGAATTAGTTTTATCTGGAGGCCCCACAAACAGTGAAACAGGGAAATGTTGTCTGTAATATACAAATAAAAGATGAAGAAGAAACAGGCAAGCCTGTATGTTTCTCTTCCATCGTTGTTACTCTGCCTCTCCCTTCCCCTCAGAAGGAATAGAAGATGGATTAAGTAGGAACACAATGAGCTACAGGGCAGATGCTTGGCAATCATATCTGAGTTCTGGGGTGAGTGCGCAGGGCTCTGGGAGGCTGAGGTGTGTAGTCGTCCGAACTGGATGATTTCTTAATGCAGGAATGCAAAACCTGCCCACAGGTGACAAAGAGTGTGAGATGCGTATCAGCAGAAACTGTCAAGAAATTCAAGTTGCTTTCTCTACCTGTTTTTCTGAATAGTGCCCAACCTCCAGGTTTGAGTGCCCTTCTTCCCAGATGGCCTCCCCTGATCCCCTCACTGCTCTGTGTTCCTCACCCCATCCAGGCTTACCTGTCCCCAAATAACCTTTCACCAATAGTTGTTCTGACTCCTATGCTGCAGGTGTTAATGAACTGGGCTGGCTTCTGTATGGTGCTATGAATGGCCAAAAGACCCACTCAAAAACTCTTGTGTTGTAAAATAGGGAGTCTATTCTTCCAAAAGTCACTCCAATATAGAGGAATTCAAGAATGGGATATTTTAATAAATGCAAAACCAGGCAACCCTAGCTTAAATTAATCCACTGAAGAGTAAAGCAATTGGATTTTGGCAGAAAGTAGTATATGCCCCAAGCATTCCCCTTGACTTCACTTCTGGGCCTTAGCAAGTATGATCAGTATTGTCTCGTGAGGTACTCTCCCACAAGCAAAAGAGTTTGCTTCCAGGCAGAGTTGGCCAAAGAGGAAATGGGCTGCTTCTTAAGATGCTGAGTTTCCGCATTGGAAAACTTTTGTGAGGATATGCGGTGAGGTTTGGGGGCAGGACTATTTGAACAATGAATAGGGTGTTGGCCACTTTTAATGTGCCTTTCAGGGAGCCTCTAAAAACCACTTCATGACCTGCGTTTAGCTTCCTTCCAGCTCTACGCAAGCAGAGGAGCAGGGACAGCTTGCATGGCAATGAGCATGAACAAACATGAACTGGGACTTGCCTTGAATCTCATTCTGTGACCCTCAAGTTTTTCCTATACCTCAGCCTTCACAGTCTCTCCAGGGGACAAATGTTATACCCGTTTTTTGTTGTTCTTGTTCAGTCGCTAAGTAACGTCCAACTCTTTGCCACTCCATGGACTGTAGCACGCCAGGCTTCCCTGTCCTTTACTATCTCCCAGAGTTTGCTCAAACTCACGTCCATAGAGTCGATGATGCCATCCAACCATCTCATCCTCTGTCGTCCCCTTTTTCTCCTGCTCTCAATCTTTCCCAGCATCAGGGTCTTTTCCAATGAGTCAGCTCTTGGCATCAGGTGGCCAAAGTATTGGAGTTTCAGCTTCAGCATCAGTCCTTCCAGTGAATATTCAGGACTGGTTTCCTTTAGGATTGTCTCGTTTCATCTCCTTGCTGACCAAGGGACTCTCAAGAGTCTTCTGCAGCATGAGAGTTTACAAAGAAGGAAACTGAGGCTTAAAAAAACTGAAAGATTTGCCCAATATCCCACAAAAGACAAGCAATTCAAACCCAGGTTTCCTAACTTTTAGTCTGATGTTCATAGTATGATATCATGATCTCTATTCTATTCAGACACAGTAAGAGCTGGAAAAATCCCAGAGTATTTATTCAAGAAAGAAAATGATCTCAAAGAAACGGATTTGGTGGAATGAAATGGTGGTTAGCTCAAGGCAATGCCATGAGTCGCCAGCAGAGGGCAGAAGCCTGCCATTCTAAATGCTTACATCCTTGAAAGCCCACGGGCGCCTGGTAAGAATTTTTCGCTGAGAGGGCACCCAAAGAAAGAGCAGGAAAGTGCCAGTGTGGACTGCTATAATTTCAGATGGCATCTGGGAGCCAGGGGCACTGAAAGAAAATCCCTCCCCACTCCGGTCCCCTGCACCCAGAAGAAAAGAGGCCTGCAGCAGCAAAAGACGTTGGAACACGAGCAGGATTCTAATGCGAACAATCCAAGATTTGGGTCTGAGTCTAGCTAGTGTCACTTTCCTTCTGGATGCCTCCTATGCATCCATGAAAAGAAGATGACAACTGCCTCATAGGAGTATTAGGACAATCAGCCAAAGCGTCCAGGAAACTGTTCCATGTGCTGGCAGGTCAGTGGAGGTGGGTTTGAAGGAAGAGGGCAGGACTATTTGAACAATGAATAGGGTGTTGGCTACTTTTAATGTGCCTTTCAGGGAGCCTCTAAAAACCACTTCGTGACCTGCGTTTAGCTTCTTCTAGTCTCTCACTAGCACGTGAGCTGTTGACAAGGAGGCCAGGTTGACACCTGTGGTGGGAGGTGGGTGAGGGACGCGGGGCTGGCATGAGGTGGTAGGCAGAGGAGGGGATGCCATTGCCCCCATTCTCTGGTTCGCATCCCTCTGACCTCAGGACACTGCTCTCCAGTTGGCACGCTTCAGATGGGCTGTCTGTCCCCTGGGGTCCTGTGTCCTCAGAGGAGAGCCCCGAACCTCCCAGGTAGCAGCTGGGTTCAATGATGTGGCCCAAATCCCTCAGCCCCAAGGGTGCTGGGCAGAGTCCCCTCCCAGCCAGACAGCTCAGAACTGAAATGCTGCTGGTCAGGCTGAGTACAGCAGACCAAGGGCCCCATAGCTGCTCACCCCCAACCCGGCACTTGTCACAGTAACAGCACTGTACAGTTCTTCCCAGGAGCACAACCTCCTGTCTCATTGTTCATCAGGCCAACAGTCTTGAGAAGTCAATAGGACAGATACGGTTTAATTCCCATTTTTTAAGATAAAGAGATTCTCAGCCAGCTTAATGATTTGCCCAAAGCAATGTAGTGGTTAAACAACAACCAAAAAATCCCAAACTCAGAATCTGGTCTTATGGCCCTAAAGATACCACCTTGTGCCAGTGATTCTGACAACAGAGATCTTCCATCTCTCTCCGTCTGCTGTCCCTCTTTTTAAACTCCTGGTATTCCCAGATGGCTCAGTGGTAAAGAATCCACCTGCCAATGCAGGAGACACAGTACAATCCCTGAGTAGGGAGTATCCTCTAGAGAAGGCAACTGGCAACCCACTCTAGTATTTTTGCCTGGGAAATCCCACAAACAGAGGAGCCTGGAAGGCTACGGTCCATGGAGTCGCAAAGGAGTCTGACGCAACTTAGTGACTGAACAACAAAAACAGCATAGACATAAAGATCATCCTTCTCAACTTGTGTACATTATCATTGTCAAGCTAGGCAAAGACCTTCTCTTGTTTTATTTGATTGAATTTTCTCATCATCCCCAATTTGTGTTCCCGTTCAACACTCTTCTTACCCTCTAAATGGGCACCACATCCAATTTGGTTGATTGGTTCTTTCATTCATTGATTGAGTCATTCATTCATTCATTTGTAGGCTTGAGTCAGAAACATTTCTAATACGGTGTTTATGATGTTATTAAAACAAGCATTTTTTGTTAGTATTGTTCACAACTCATGGACTCTAACTATGGGTTTGTTTGTTTGTTTTTAACATTCCTATTCATTTCCCATTTCTATGTATATGCTTTACTCATTCCCTGCTTCTGCCATCCCTAATTGTATTACCTGCTACTTGTGCCTACTTAATTTGCTTTATTTTTACTGGCTTCTAATTTGTTTTGTACTAGTCTCAACTTTATCACCTCGGAGGTATTTCCCTGCTTGTTTTATATTATTTGCTTATTTGCTGTATATGCTTATGAGTCCTGCATCCACAGTCAGCCACGTTAGCCAGTCCTCACCATCACCTAAAGTCCGAGTGAACTCCTTACAAGGCTGACAGTCAATCACTTAGCTCTTGCTTTGATCTTGATCCTTTTATAAGTTTCACGTACACGTAATAGTTGAATGCTGGAACCGCGGTGTCCAGTAGATCTTTCCACGATAATGGAAATGTTTTATACTGCTGTGCTGTCCAGTATGGTAACCACTAGCAATGTGCGGCTATTTAAGCAGCTGCAATGTGGCTTCTGTGATTGAGGAGCTAAAAGTTAATTTTAATTAATTTAAATTAAAATTTAAATAGCCTCATGTGACTACCTAGTGGAACACACAGACCTATCACATTACTACTCAAAATGTGGTCCCTAGACCAGAAGCATTGCCATCTGGAAGCTGGGAGCTTGTTAGAAATGCAGAATCTCAGGCATACCCAGGTCTGCTGAATTAGCTCTGCATTTTAACAAGATTCCCCATATGATTTCTATGCACATGCAATTTTCTGCCCTTCCTCCAGAACTATTGAGATATAATTGACATATGATTGTCTAAGTTTTTAAGGTATACAATGGTGTTGATTTGATATACTTGTATACTGAGAATGACCACCACAGTGCTAACACCTGCATCATGTCACATAATTACCATCTCTTTTTTGTGGTGAGAACATTCAAGTTCTACCCTCTTGGCAACTTTCAAGTATATAATACAGTATTCTAAACCATAATCACCACACTGTATATTAGATCCGCAGAACTGTTTCATATTATTACCAGAAGTTTGTGCTCTTCAAGCAACATTTCCCCATTTCCCTCACCCCCAGCTCTGGTAACCACCTCTGTAGTCTATTTCCATGAGTTCAGCTTTTCAGATTGCACATACAAGTGATATACAGTATTTGTCTTTCTCCATCTGACTTGTTAGTCACTTAGCATGATGCCCCCAAGTCCTATCCATATTGTCACAAATGACAGGGTGTCCCTCTTTCTCAAGGCCAAGCAGTGTTCATAGATATGTATTTCACATACAAATGGATAGAGAAGATGTGAGATTATATCTGTATCACATCTTCTCTATCCATTCATCTGTTGATAGACACTTAGATGGTTTTCAATTTGGGCTATTTTGAATAAAATACTGAAAGGAACATGAGAATGCAGATTTCTTTTTGAAAACCTATTTCCATTTCCTTTGGGTATATACCTAGAAGTGGGGTCACTGGGGGCTGGGAGCCGGCGAGAGACATTCCACTCATGACAAGGTCATGAGGAAGGAGGCTCGGCATACGCAAAGGCAGGATCGAGCCTCAGGAGTCCCCCTGGATATTCTCGAGCATCTACCCCCCAAAAAACCAGAGTCTGCCTACTTTAGGCTTTGTGCTCTCACCTCTGACTTTACTAGGGGCTGTCCCCCACCACCATCTCACTCTCTCTGTCAAAGACTTAACTTACAGCTCCAGTTAATAAAGTTCCTGGGCAATTAGGAGTGTTTAAATCCAAACCCTTCAGATGGCTCTCTAACTCGCCTGACAAGTTTACCCGGACTCCTACAGCTATGCGTACGATTGTTTACAGTCTCCCAGCCTCGAGAGTCACGGGAACTTTAAGATATTCAAATAGCTTAGAGCCTCTCAGAGAGTTAGAAACTGTCAGAATAAAACTAGTAAAAGATTTCATTGATGAGCCAATGCTTGCTGCCAAGTTTCCACATCCCCTGTATTGTGTCCTTGAATGTATATTAATTAATATAGTTGGTATGTAGAAAAAATAAGTAGTGGCCTTGGTGTTAGTAACTTTAGACCCTTAAGGTAATAAATTCTTTCCTTTGTTGTAAACCCATTACATATCCACCCTATAGGAATGCAATTTTATCTTCAGAAGATGGCGCCAAACCTTAAAATAATTACTCTTAGAGAAAATAAGTCTTTGTTGATAAGTCTTTGTCAAGAGTCATAAAATGTTAATAGGCCTTCTGGCCAGAAGATGATGTAAATCACCTAAACCATTTATATAGGATAAATTTGCAGGAAAGAAACCCTGGTTTTTGATAAGGATCAAAAACTGCTGACTTTGCATCCCCTATTATCCTCTATGTGTAACTTAGGGTATAAAAGCCCCTGTTGAAAATAAAGCTACAGGCCTTGCTCACCAAAGCTTGGTCTCCCCATGTCATTCTTCCCCTCAATTTCCAGCTGAGTCTCCATCTGGAGCGCGGATATCCTCTGCAACCATTTATTTGCCTGGGCTTCTAAGACCCACTCGAGAAGGTGTCTAAGGTGGGGCACCTTCCGCTATTCGAGAGGGTGCCTGCAGCCTCAGTGGTCAGAGCTAACCTGGTGTCACAGGTTATATTGATTTTCCGCGTAAACCAAGCTACTCAGCTTCTTTTCTCCACTGAATTTTCCTACTGAGCTATCCTTATTCTATTACTCTTTATATCTTTGATAAATAAATAAATAAATAGGTCGCCGAAGCCATCTCTCCTTCAAATACCCTGGATCAGCCGGGGCTGGACCCCAGCAGTTGGGACCATATGGTAGTTCAATTTTTAATTTTTTTGAGGAATTTCCATAGTGGCCGCACCAATTAACAAGCTTGCCAACAGTACAAAATGATATCTTTTTCTTTACATCTTTGCCAGTACTTGCTATCTTTTGCCTTTTAGAGGATAGTCATTCTAACAAGAGTGAGGTAATATCTTATTGTTGTTCTGATATTAATTTCCTTGATGATTGGGGCTTCCCTCATAGCTCAGTCAGTAAAGAGTCTGCCTGCAATGCAGGAGACCCAGGTTCAATCCCTGGGTTGGGAAGATCCCCTAGAGAAGGAAATGGCAACCCACTCCAGTATTCTTACCTGGGGAAATCCCATGGACAGATGAACCTGGCAGGCTACGGTCCATGGGGTCGCAAAAGTCGGACACAACTTAGTGTCTAAACCACCACCTTTCCTTGATGATTAGTGACGTTGGGTGCCTTTTCACCTGTTGGCCATTTATGTGTCTTCTCTAGAAAGATGTCTTTTTAAAAAAAAAAAAAAAGAATGGCTTTTCTGTTTGCCATTGAGTTGTATGAACTCGTCACACTTTGGGATTCTGCTGCTGCTGCTGCTGCTGCTAAGTCACATCAGTCCTGTCCAGCCCCTTATCAAATATATGATTTGCAAATATTTTCTCCCATTCGGTAGGTTTAAATTTTTTTGTTTAATTTTTTTTTCTTTTTAAAGGTGTGATGCTTTTTTGTAAGAATGATACTCAAATACTCCATCATTTGTTTTGGTTATTCTGAAGAAAACAGTATACTTCTCATATATTTTCTATTTTAGTATAATTTTTGGTGATGTAGAAGAAAGATATTTGTGATAGCTTTATCAAGCAAACTTGCTGAGCTGTCTTATTAGTTCTAATAATATGGTGGATTTTCAATGTGATTGGTCATCGTTCTCTCTCTTTCCTTCCTATATAGCTCTTTTTCATTCTTCTGATAAATGCTTTGGCTAAGTCTCTAGTACTCAGCTGAACCATAATAGTTATAATAGCCACCCTTGGTTGTGGGGATGAATCTAACTTTCTTCATGTAACATCTATAACTTGGGTCTCCTGCATTGCAGGTAGATTCTTTACCATCTGGCCCACCAGGGAAGCCCCAGATATTTAATATATAGTCCTCATCAAGTTGAGAAAATATACATTTATTCTAACTTTGTGAGAGACTTTAAAAAATTCAGAAGTGTTTATTTGATAGAAATGCTTTTCAAATTAAAAGTTCAAATATTTTAAAAAACATTCATTGAAATAATCATGGGAATTTTCTTCTTCAGCACATTAATGGTAAAAACTACATTAATAGTTTTTTCTCACACCATACTTTCCCATATTCTAAAAATAAACCTTACTTTGGACATAACTTTATAAATATACTGTTGGATAAAGTTAGCTAATATTTTATTTAGAATTTCATATCTTTATTCCAACATGAAATAGCTGTATATAGTTTTTTGTTTGTTTTTACCATCTTTATCTGACTTTGCTATGAAAGTTAGACCTATGTTATAGCAAAGGAGAAACTGACTTCTATTTTTTGGAACAATTTGTATATATCAGTATTATCTCATTCTTACAAGTGGATAGAGCTTATCTCTAAAATCATTGGAGCCTAGGGCTTTTCAGGACATCTTTGGTTATATTGTAATTCTTAATTAACCCTTGACAATTCAGTTTGCTATTTATTATTGTTGCAATTTTAGAATTTCATATTTTTCCAAAATTGTATCAATTTTAATGTCTCCAAATTATAATTCTTCATGACATTGTTAATCCAAAATTTTTTGTGTTCATGCTCCTTTCCGTATTAATTACATATTTACATCTTCTCTTTCTTTCCTTCGCTAATTTTGTTACATATTGTTTGTATACTTTATAACCTTTTAAAGAAACCAGCTTGTTTTATGTCTTGTTGTTTCTGCACTCTTTGTTTATCATATTTCTGACATTCAGTTCAGTTCAGTTGCTCAGTTGTGTCCGACTCTCTGCGACCCCATGAATCGCAGCACGCCAGGCCTCCCTGTCCATCACCAACTCCCAGAGTTCACCCAGACTCACGTCCATCAAGTCAGTGATGCCATCCAGCCATCTCATCCTCTGTCGTCCCCTTCTCCTCCTGCCCTCAGTCCCTCCCAGCATCAGAGTCTTTTCCAATGAGTCAACTCTTCGCATGAGGAGGCCAAAGTACTGGAGTTTCAGCTTTAGCATCATTCCTTCCAAAGAAATCCCAGGGCTGATCTCCTTCAGAATGGACTGGTTGGATCTCCTTGCAGTCCAAGGGACTCTCAAGAGTGTTCTCCAACACCACAGTTCAAAAGCATCAATTCTTCGGCGCTCAGCTTTCTTCACAGTCCAACTCTCACATCCATACATGACCACAGGAAAAACCATAGCCTTGACTAGACGAACCTTTGTTGGCAAAGTAATGTCTCTGCTTTTCAATATGCTGTCTAGGTTGGTCATAACTTTCCTTCCAAGAGTAAGCACCTGTTAATTTCATGGCTGCAGTCACCATCTGCAGTGATTTTGGAGCCCAGAAAAATAAAGTCTGACACTGTTTCCACTGTTCCCCTATCTATTTCCCGTAAAGTGGTGGGACCAGATGCCATGATCTTCGTTTTCTGAATGTTGAGCTTTAAGCCAACTTTTTCACTCTCCACTTTCACTTTCATCAAGAGGCTTTTGAGTTCCTCTTCACTTTCTGCCATAAGGGTGGTGTCATCTGCATATCTGAGGTGATTGATATTTCTCCCAGCAATCTTGATTCCAGCTTGTGCTTCTTCCAGTCCAGCGTTTCTCATGATGTACTCTGCATAGAAGTTAAATAAGCAGGTGACAATATACAGCCTTGACGTACTCCTTTTCCTATTTGGAAGCAGTCTGTTGTTCCATGTCCAGTTCTAACTGTTGCTTCCTGACCTGCATACAGATTTCTCAAGAGGCAGGTCAGGTGGTCTGGGATTCCCATCTCTTTCAGAATTTTCCACAGTTTATTGTGATCCACACAGTCAAAGACTGGCATAGTCAATAAAGCAGAAATAGATGTTTTTCTGGAACTCTCTTGCTTTTTCCATGATCCAGCGGATGTTGGTAATTTGATCTCTGGTTCCTCTGCCTTTTCTAAAACCAGCTTGAACATCAGGAAGTTCATGGTTCACATATTGCTGAAGCCTGGCTTGGAGAATCTTGAGCATTACTTTACTAGCATGTGAGATGAGTGCAATTGTGTAGTAGTTTGAGCATTCTTTGGCATTGCCTTTCTTTGGGATTGGAATGAAAACTGACCTTTTCCAGTCCTGTGGCCACTGCTGAGTTTTCCAAATTTGCTGGCATATTGAGTGCAGCACTTTCACAGCATCATCTTTCAGGATTTGGAATAGCTCCACTGGAATTCCATCACCTCCACTAGCTTTGTTCGTAGTGATGCTTTCTAAGGCCCACTTGACTTCACATTCCAGGATGTCTGGCTCTAGGTCAGTGATCACACCATCGTGATTATCTGGGTCGTGAAGATCTTTTTTGTATAGTTCTTCTGTGTATTCTTGCCACCTCTTCTTAATATCTTCTGCTTCTGTTAGGTCCATACAATTTCTGTCCTTTATCGAGCCATCTTTGCATGAAATGTTCCCTTGGTATCTCTAATTTTCTTGAAGAGATCTCTAATCTTTCCCATTCTGTGTTTTCCTCTATTTCTTTGTTTTGATCGCTGAGGAAGGCTTTCTTATCTCTTCTTGCTATTCTTTGAAACTCTGCATTCAGATGCTTATATCTTTCCTTTTCTCCTTTGCTTTTCACTTCTCTTCTTTTCACAGCTATTTGTAAGGCCTCCCCAGACAGCCATTTTGCTTTTTTGCATTTCTTTTCCACAGGGATGGTCTTGATCCCTGTCTCCTGTACAATGTCACAAACCTCATTCCATAGTTCATCAGGCACTCTATCTATCAGATCTAGGCCCTTAAATCTATTTCTCACTTCTACTGTATAATCATAAGGGATTTTATTTAGGTCATACCTGAACGGTCTAGTGGTTTTCCCTACTTTCTTCAATTTAAGTCTGAATTTGGCAATAAGGAGTTCATGATCTGAGCCACAGTCAACTCCTGGTCTTGTTTTTGCTGACGGTATATGTATGTTTTCTTTTCCTCTCCTCCTCCTTCTTCTTCTAGGTTTATTTTGGAGCTTTTTTTCTGGTTTCCTGCATTGAAAAATTAGCTCTAAGAATGTTTCAAAAAGGGTTTGGATATAAACTATCTTCATAATTATATACTTGATACTATTTTATTTTAATGCATCTTTTAAACTTGCATTTAAATGATCACTTCATTGGATATAAAGTCTAGGTTTGAAGTCTTTTTCCATCAACATTTAAAATATTACTTCATTGTTTTCTTATATCCGTTTTCGTTACTGCAGCTTCATGTTGTTCTGATTCTTTTTCCTTTTCATGTCATCTATTTTCTGTTTATAAATACTTTGAGAATTTTCCTTGTTGTTAATATTCTTAAATTTCATTACAATATTTCTAGGTGTGACTTCCTTTTTCATCTATCTTGTTTAGATACACTGAATCCTTTCAACAGAAGCTTTTTATTTATACAAAATTCTCAGTTATTATACTTTCAAATTTATCCTCTCCTCTTAATTCATTTTCCCATTCTGGCTTCAAAGCCTGTGATATGAACCACAACAGTGTCCTCCCTCTCTGAAAATTAAGTCAACGTTTTGCTGCCCTTGTCTGTTTAGGCACTGCTTCCCTCCCTGACACGGTGAAAGGCAGTGATAGGGGCCTGTTTTGCCGCAGTATTCTTACTGCATCTGTGCTCACTGTGAGTTGAATGAATGAATGAATTTAGAGAATAGAGGAGTGGCAGTGGCTGCAGGATTGGAGTAGGAGCTGCTGTGGGGCCAGGGCAGCAACTAAGCCTCCTGACACGGTGTGCCCACACCCAGCTGTATCACTTCTACAGGGTAGCAGCCTCTTTACCAGACCCCTCCCTCTGGGAGGAAACACCTGCAGCACCCAGCACAGCCCAGTCACGCTCCAAGATAATGACCTGGGATAAGAGTCAGCCATATCTTCAAGTAGCTCTCCACTTGACCCAGAGCTCCTTTCTGACAGCCACGGGGATCCCAATGGGTTGCTGGTCTGAGTCCTTCCTGTCCAGCTGTGGGACCTATGGCAAACTGCCCTCCTCTTTGATCCTCAGTTTTCTTTTTCATAATTTGGGGATAATGTCACTATCCTATGCAGCTTCCAGGGGAGTAAGGAAAAGAGATGTTTAAGTGTCTGTAAACAGGGTGCTGCTGTCCTCAAGGACATAGCATAGTGCATGTAAAAATCTCTGACCCTGGAGCCTGTGTTCTGAAGGGAGCGCCCACATGGTGCTACATAGTTGTTAATATAACCCTGCTTCCTTGGAGAGGAGCAACACTCCCTGCAGGTCTGTGGCTTTTCAGATCATTTGAAACTTCTGAGAGCTAGAGCCAACTCCAGGTGGATGATTCCAATCACTCTTCACCCTCCCCTTCCACACCTTCACTCACACCCCTAACCCTGACTAACTCCATCCCCTCACCGTATCCTGCTCTGGTTTCATTGAGTTTCCATTCTGGCCTTCCCTGCTTGTAAGAAGGTCCCACATTCTGAGCATTTTCTTTCCCCTCTGCCAAGAACTGCCTTTGCTATGTATATACCTTATGACCTGCTCTCAGGTAGGCCTAAGCTGAGGAATTCAATCTAAGAGTTCCTTGGACGATATGGGCTTACTCCTCATCAGTTCAGTTCAGTCACTCAGTAGTGTCTGACTCTTTGCGACCCCATGAATCACAGCACGCCAGGCCTCCCCGTCTATCACCAACTCCCGGAGTTCACTCACGTCCATCGAGTGACTCACTCAGACTCACGTCCATCGAGTCAGTGATGCCATCCAGCCATCTCATCCTCTGTTGTCCCCTTCTCCTGCCCCCAATCCCTCCCAGCATCAGAGTCTTTTCCAATGAGTCAACTCTTCCCATGAGGTGGCCAAAGTACTGGAGTTTCAGCTTTAGCATCATTCCTTCCAAAGAAATCCCAGGGCTGATCTCCTTCAGAATGGACTGGTTGGATCTCCTTGCAGTCCAAGGGACTCTCTCAAGAGTGTTCTCCAACACCACAGTTCAAAAGCATCAATTCTTCAGCACTCAGCTTTCTTCACAGTCCAACTTTCACATCCATACATGACCACTGGAAAAACCATAGCCTTGACTAGACAGATATATTTTATTTCCATAGGAGACCCAAAGTCTTAACACAAAAGGTAGAAATACCAGGTCTCTTGGCAGCCCGGTAGCAGGAAGAGAGGAGAGGGTTGTTCCAAGCCCTTCAAATAACCCAGTTAGGCAACAGTGTGGACTCTTGAGAATATGCCCTTGGTTTCCCAGGCACAGACATTTTTCTGAATGAGATTCTTTCGGACCAAGGCTATCAGCTCTCTAGAACCATGCCCTTACTTTCAACTTCTCTCAGTGGCCAACCTCAGAAAACTTTTTCCTTTTTTTGGCTACACGGGGTCTTCACAGCTGCACGCAGGCTTTCTGTAGCTGTGAAATTCAGGCAGCTCATTGCAGAGGCTTCTCTTGTTGCAGAGCACAGGCTGTAGGCGTGGACTTCAGTAGTTGTGGCGCATGGATTCAATTGCTCCAAGGCGTGTAGGATCTTCCCGGACCAGGGATAGAATCCATGTCCCCTGCATTGGCAGGAGGATTCTTCACCATTGGACCACCAGGAAAGTCCTCTTCAGCTTTAGTTTTTAAGTAGATCTGATGCCCTTTTAGTATTCCTGCTTTTCTAATCTTCTTTCATAAATGTCTTCCTTTTCTATAGCTTTAAGAGGTTTCAAGTGCATGAGGTAAGAAATTGGATTTGATTTTCTTGGGCACCATCCAACCCTGAATTCAATGATTCTTTGAAACTTGCAACATGGTTAACACTAAACCGGCACCACTGAGGACCACTGGCGATTAAACCCGCAGTGATGTGGATGGTAACTATCTACTTAATGAGAAGAAACAAGCCTAACCAGTAAGTTATTTATCTAGTGTTACGATTATTGAGTTTCTCTGACATTATCTAGGTTGAATACTCAAACTGACTACACTCCTAGTGTGCATTGGAAATTCTGTCTTAGTAATGACAACCATAGATAACACACAATAAACTTGGCACTGTCCCAAGTACTTTACATTCATTAACCTATTTATTTCTTGTAATAATGCTATGAGATAATTAATACTTTCATCCCTATGTGACAGAAGGGAAAACAGGCCAAGTAAGGTTAAGTCATTTGCCCAAAATTGAAGTTGGTAAACGATAGACTTGGGATTCAAACTCAGCTCAGCAGAATGGCTTCTTTCCCACTCTGCATACTTCCTCCTGAAGCTCAGAAGAGGTTATTGAACACCCCCTGTATATAATTATGCTCTTATGTTTCCTCATATGAGACTACTGGAACCCTTTCCTTTGCCTCTTGTCATTTTGTGTATGGGTTTTACCTTTTGCACACCAGGAAAAGTTGGAAGAATTAGGAGACCTTCGAAGGAGGTAAGAACTGCAAGTACAAATCATGAAGCTGCAATAAGAAATAAGAAGTAAGCAAGGAAATGCAACCCACTCCAGTGTTCTTGCCTGGAGAATCCCAGGGACCGGGGAGCCTGGTGGGCTGCCGTCTATGGAGTCGCACAGAGTCGGACACAACTGAAGCGACTTAGCAGCAGCAATGTTTGAATCAAAGTGAAAAAGGTTAGAGAAGGGTGCGAAGGAGGAAATGAGGGGTCTTATGGAGAGTCTGGAATCATAATCACATGTCATACAAAATGAAATGAATAAATAGGAACATTCAAAATCATAAGGATGTCAGATTCATCTGTGGAATTTTAATCAAAGTCCAACAGGGTGTTTTGTTTCATTTGGAACTAGACAATCTGATCCCAAAAGTGATTTGGAAGAGGAAAGAGCCAAGAATAATGGAGAAGCAATTTTGAAAAAGTACAGGGTAAAACTTGCCCTACCAGATATCAAGACTTATTATCAAAATATTTAGTGATGAAGACACTATTGTTTGGGCAGAAAGATACAGCAATGGAGCAGAATAGAGAGCCCCGCCACTGGCTCGCCCATCCTTGGAGACAGTACAAGGCAGAGATGTCACAAATCAGTGTGCGTCTATTTAATCAATGAGTCTAAGGAGCAACTGTTACCCATATGGAAAATACAAAATTAGATTTCTACCCTAGATCAACTCCAGGTAGATTAAGGAACTAAAAACAAAAAGCATACGTTTAAAATACAAGATGAAAGTGTAGAAAAATTCTTCATGACTTTAAGATAAAGATTTCTTTCAGAAACATACACATACAAATAGAAACCATAAAAAAATGGGTAATCTTGGCTGCTACATTAAAAATTAACTTCTATACAACAAAAGGCCACTAGAACAAAGGGAAAAACAAACCATAGTCTGGGAGAAGATATTCACAGTGACTATAACATGTAGAGAAATCTCTAAGATTAATTAGAAAAAGATAAACAACACATGGAGGGAAATGGGCAAAGAATATAAACTATCGATTTGCAGAGAGGAACTCTGGAAGGTCAATAAAAATACAGAAAGATGCTTGCTCTCACTATTAATCAAAGAAATGCCAATTAAAATAGTAATGTGATACCATACACACCCACCAGATCAGCAAAAATTTATGTCAGCCAATGCCAGGTGCTGGCAAAGATGCTAAGTCATGGAGCCTCATTCACTGCCAGTGGGATTGTAAATTGATACAAGAACTTTGGAGAGCAATTTGGCAGTTACTAGTAAAGTTGTAGGTGGTCACGTCCAGAAATTCCACTCCTAGGCTTTTTGTGTAGGAGTCTTGTGTGTGAGCACAAGGAGACATGCATGAAGGCGTTTGCTGCAGCATGCCCATCGAGAGAATGGATGACTAAATTGTATTATAGTTATACAATGGAATACAATACAGTGCGTGTCCACGTAGATAAAAATCTCATAATTGCAATGCTAGGGGAGACATACGCATTGCAGAAGATTATGATAATGTACATGTACACATACATACCTATATTAAAAGCTGGCTCAGCATAATAATAGTTTATAATGTTTATGGACACATAAAAGTGCAATAAATATAGTAAAAAATATAAAAACATGCAGGAAGATGATTTAACACTGAATTCAAAATGGTGCCTCAGCCTGGGAAATGTGGGAGGAGAATGGGGTGGGGAAGAGTACGGAGGAAAACTCAGTTGTGTCTCTAATATTTACTTTCTTTGAAGTAAAAAGACCTGAAGCAAATAAGACAATATGCTAATATTTGCTAAAGCTGATGTGGCCATCATTAGTGCTGTCTACAAAATATTTCTGGCTCTCTGCCTTCCAGGCCCATGGTGAGATTGCATTTTCCATTCACTTTGAAGTTAGGGGTGGCCTGGAGCCTTTGGCCAATGAACTGGAGTGGAAGTGACTTACATTTCTGGTCTCATGAGCCCCCCACACATAAGTGTTACCCCACATGGGAGCCTAAGGGCAAAGCGTCAGGCCCTAAGCAGACATGATATCTCCGGGTAACCTGTGAAGGACAGGTAGATGGGTGAGAAATGAACTTTTGTTCCTTTCAGTCACTGAGATTTGGGGGTGTTTGCTATCACAGCACAACAAATTCTGTCCTGACTGATATAGCTGGGAAGTATGTCCACAGGGGTTCACTTTATTAGCCTCTGATTTTATCTACATGTTGAAATATTACAAAGACATTTTAAAAACAGCTTTAAAATTGGACTGGATTAATCACATTTCTCAGTTCATGGCACATTATCTTTATTGGTCTGCATAGGTCTCCTCTCTTATTTTATCAATGCTTGTTTTCTTAGTATCTCAGACTGCAGATAGAAGCAACATTGAATGACAGGAGATCTAGATCCCTTGATAGGGGAAATGAATGATGGGCTTGCCTTCCTAGCCTGAGTCCAGATTTCCTACTGTTCTGTCTGGCAGCCTAGAGCATCTCTCATCAGCTTGTGGGAGTAAGAAATTCAATTAGAAAGTCTCAGCTCTTCTCCAGAGAAATGTAAACAAGAATTATGATGAATGCAATGGTCCCAACTGTTGCTGACTTTTTGTCTGGTTTTAGAAAAATCATTTCACCCTTCGCTCCTAATTCTCTGATGTGTCAGAAAACGCTAACCTTGCCACCAGGGAGTCCTTCCCCTACCCTCTCAGAGCCCAACACCTGCCCTCCATCCCCACCAATCAGCAACTGTTTCCCCACATGCAGGTCATCTCTGCAAGAAAGGCTAAGAGAACTTCCCCACACTTTGTGGCTCCCAGGTTGCTTTTCAGGGCTCCCTCCAAAACCCTCAGGGAGTGAAAACCCCAGGCAGAGGTGGGGGCAGGGGACAGAATACTGGCAGAAGGAAGAGAAACTTGTGCTTCTGGACAATTCTGCCCTGTACCATGCAGTGAAACCCAAGTGGTGCCTGGAAGTCACCGTGAAATGCGATGCCTTTGAGAAGTTCCGTGGAAAGAATGACATCATGACCAACCACTCCCCCCACCCCACCTTTTTTCCAGTGGGAGTGAGAAATAAATAGACTGACACATTTTCCAGTCAGGGAGCGATTCTGGAGAGCAAGTTTACCTTGGCACAGGAGCTCAGGTGGGGCTGTGAGAAACCTTATCTGTGCTTGTCCTGTAAACAAGGAGCCTTCCAGCTCCCCGGAGCCTTGGCCACTGGGCAGGTGACCGCGGCAGGCAGGTGAGCGAGGTGAGCCACGGGCTGGCTGGAGTCAATGCAGAGTCAGCTTGGCCCCAGCAGGCCATGTTAAGTAAATATTACCTAGATTTGACTGACGGACTCATTTATAGACTGTCAGTTGGTTGTCAAGAGAAATGCCATCAACTCCACCAGATTCAAAGGTAAAACTTATGTCCTTTAATTTGATGTTTTTCCACCTGTAATGTGCATATGGTTCCCCAGGGATCTCGTTAAAATGCAGCTTCTGATGCAGCAGGTAAGGGCAGGGCTGAGAAATCGCGTGTCTAACAAGCTGCTAGGTGATGCTGATGGTGCTGGCCTGTGGACCACATGGTGAGCTAGCAAAGCCTGAATGTTTCAATGACTGTGTACATTTTACAGTCGAAATAGTTACCATTTAAGGAGCTCTGTCTGACTCTGTGACAAGTGCTATGCTAGGTGTTTTCTGTCCTCAGGCTCTTTTAATCTTCTTACCAGTTCTGCAAGGTGGGCGTTGTTATCCCTACCCCTTCCTTGGCAGGCAAGGAAGTTGAGGTCTAAGAGAGGTTAATTCCTGCTATGTAAGTGTCATTTCCAAGAGCTTTCATTGCTGCCTTCCCTCCCCTTCACAGCCATCTGAAATAACCCAAAGACAAAGGATAACAAACACCCCATGGAAGGGCCGGGCGTGGTCTGCTTGTGGTGATCGGCCCTCTTGACAACCAGAGAATGAGTAATACCTTTTGTTCAGAGTCAGGGCCAAGTACGGGAATTCAGGAATCCTGGAATGAATGTTTGGCCCATAATCCCTGGTCTCAATAGAGACAGTTGCTCAGAAAGGTGGACATGTCTGGATTTCAGATCCCTATGGTACTGATGTGTTCGCCCCTAGGACATGCGGTTTGAGATTCTTAATACCAGGAGGAGACACTTTGATGTGTCAGCTTGGAAAGAATGCCTCTTAAGGGCCATTCAGGACTGCAGGAGGGGAAAAAAAAATGCCCCAGCTTGTGGAAACACCAGAGTGAAGGCAATTATAACTGACTGACCCACCTGGAGATATTTAAATACCTCGAAGAACTGTGATGTGCCCTTGTGAAACCTAGACAGCTTCCTCATAGGCACTTGCATCATGTCTGCATCTCAAAAAGCAAGGCAGTCTGACTCGTCCGCACCACACGCAGGCAAAGTAGGAAAAACATGAAACTCTCTCCCAGACCCTTGGAAGACCTATATTCTGGTGACCATTCAGGAAACCGGACTGCTGTAGGACTCCATTAGTATCTGAACCTCATCAACGGTGGTTCTAAGAGGCAACCGCGATTTGTACTACAGGGTGGGGAAGGCCAGGTTCAGGCCCTCTGGGAGGCTATTATAACTCCATCACAGAAGGAAATACTCAGAGAAACAAGTCCCAAGACAAACTGAAGCCCTCCAAACTACGAATAAAGCTAGTGGAGGTGATGGAATTTCAGTTGAGCTGTTTCAAATCCTATAAGATGATGCTGTGAAAGTGCTGCACAATCTGCCAGCAAATTTGGAAAACTCAGCAGTGGCCACAGGACTGGAAAAGGTCAGTTTTCATTCCAATTCCAAAGAAAGGCAATGCCAAAGAATGCTCAAACTACCACACAGTTGCACACATCTCACAACCTACCAAAGTAATGTTCAAAATTCTCCAAAGCCAGGCTTCAACAATACATGAACCGTGAACTTCCAGATGTTCAAGCTGGATTTAGAAAAGGCAGAGGAACCAGAAATCAAATTGCCAACATCCGTTGGATCATCAAAAAGCAAGAGAGTTCCAGAAAAACATCTACTTCTGCTTTATTGACTATGTCAAAGCCTTTGACTGTGTGGATCACAACAAACTGTGGAAAATTCTTAAACAGATGGGAATACCAGACCACCTTACCTGCCTCCTGAGAAATCTGTATTCAGGTCAAGAAGCAACAGTTATAACTGGACATGGAACAACAGACTGGTTTCAAATTGGGAAAGGAATATGTCAAAGCTGTACATTGTCATTCGTATTATTTAACTTCTATGCAGAGTGCTAAGTCGCTTCAGGCGTGTCTGACTCTGTGTGACCCCATGGACTGCAGCCTACCAGGCTTCTCCATCCATGGGATTCTCCAGGCAAGACACTGGAGTGGGTTGCCATTTCCTTCTCCAATGCATGAATGTGGAAAGCGAAAGTGAAGTCGCTCAGTTGTGTCTGACTCTTAGCGACCCCATGGACTGCAGCCTATCAGGCTCCTCCATCCATGGGATTTTCCAGGCAACAGTACTGGAGTGGGGTGCCATTCACATAACGTGAAATGCCAGGGTGGATGAAGCATAAGCTGGAATCAAGATTGCCAGGAGAAATATCAATAACCTCAGATATGCAGATGACACCACCCTTATGGCAGAAAGTGAAGAAGAACTAAAGAGCCTCTTGATAAAAGTGAAAGAGGAGAGTGAAAAAGTTGCCTTAAAACTCAACATTCAAAAAACTAAGATCATGGCATCTAGTTCCATCACTTCATGGCAAATAGATGGGGAAACAATGGAAACAGTGGCTGACTTTATTTTGGGGGGCTCCAAAATCACTGCAGATGGTGACTGAAGCCATGAAATTAAAAGATGCTTGCTCCTTGGAAGAAGTTATGACCAACTTAGACAGCATATTAAAAAGCAGAGACATTACTTTGCTGACAAAGGTCCATCTAGTCAAAGCTATGACTTTTCCAGTAGTCATGTATGGATGTGAGAGTTGGACTATAAAAAATGCTGAGTGTCAAAGAATTGATGCTTTTGAACTATGGTGTTGGAGAAGACTCTTGAGAGTCCCTTGGATTGCAAGGAGATCAAACCAGTCCATCATAAAGGAAATCAGTCCTGAATATTCATTAGAAAGACTGATGCTGAAGCTGAAGCTCCAATACTTTGGCCACCTGATGCAAAGAACTGACTCATTAGAAAAGACCCTGGTGCTGGGAAAGATTGAAGGCAGGAGGAGAAGGGGACAACAGAGGATGAGATGGTTGGATGGTATCACGGACTTGATGGACATGAGTTTGAGCAAGCTCCAGGAGTTGGTGATGGACAGGGAAGCTGGCATGCTGCAGTTCATGCCAGCTTCGCAAGGCGTCAGACATGACTGAGTGACTGAACTGAAAAATTCATACTTAATTTGGCTATTTACATATTAAATCATCCCAGAAAGAACTGATATTTGAAGGAGTTTTCAGAAACTATATAAAATAGAACAAAATATGAAAAAGAAAAAAAGCAACGGAACTATGAGAGGAAGGGAAAATAAAAGGTAAAAGAGGATTAAGTCTAGTGTGGTCAATAACTTAACAGATGTTTTAGGGTCCCATGCACAGGACTAAGGTATCTTAAAGCCAGCTATGACATCCTAACCTACAAAGCAAAAAAGAAAAACATGGACAGTATTTACTATACCTACACTGTAAAAATGAAGCAGTGGTTGCTCCTGGTGTTGAGGCTCCCCCATAGGGCTTTAGGATGGAGAATCAAGACACAGCAGAATGTCATCGACAGTGTCCTCAACACCAACTCTATGGGGAATCCCACAGGCTGTTTCCTCGGGACGTTTCCTCTACTGTGGCCAGTGTGGGCTGATGGCTGTGCCCGTGCCTAATCCATTGAGAGCAATTGTAAAAGATTCCAGAGTGACCCCTTCAGAGCTGGCTTAGTCCTAGGATAAAAATCAGAGGCAAAGAACTGCTCTGGGAATCTGACAGTGTGATTTCTAAGCACTCCCCAGGCCTGACTCTCTGGGAAAATGAATTCTGTCTGCTCTCCAGGTCTCGTGCCCACCTCACTCAATGCTTTGGCGTGTGAGTCCTTAGCACTCCCAGCAAATCTGCAGACAATGAAGGCGATGTAGCCCTTCCCTGAACTGGGACTGGTCTGCTCCCCATGGCTCTCTGGGCATGGAGCAGTCTCTTTTCCTAGGCAAGCACAAGCCGAGGAGCCAAGGGCCAGGGCTGGTCCTGAGTTCACGCTGACTGTCAGAACTGAGGAAAGTCAGCTCCTCTCTCTGGGCCTTAGCTCTGCTGCCTGCAAAATGGAGAAGGTGGGCTGGCATCTAATCTGTCCCTTCCCGGAGGATTCCCCCAGCCACTGTTCTGTGTGATGCATGGCAGATTGAAGAGCGGTCAGAAAGCAGGGCTACCAGCTTTGGGGTCTGTGGTGGAAATGGAAATGTGCCACTTGGATCGCCTTCAGGAAAGGACCTGCTGCCAGCTGCTGCAAGTGGGGTGAGCAGACTCTCACCAGCTGCTGACTCCTTCAAGGTCAGCCCCAAGCCTCCTCTCCCAAGATCAGGCCCTTCTCAGGACAACTCACACTGCAGATGCAGGAGGAAAAAGGCCCAGGTAAGTTTTGTCCCAAAGTAGGACACTCTAAGGGCTTCCCTGATGTCTCAGCAGGTAAAGAATCCGCCTGCAATGCGCAAGAAGCAAGAGATGCTGATTCGATCCCTGGGTCAAAAAGATCCTCTGGAGGAGGGCATGGCAACCCACTCCAGATTTCTTGTCTGGAGAATCCCATGGACAGAGGAGCCTGGAAGATTGTAGTCCATGAGGTCACAGAGAGTCGGACGGGACTGAAGTGACTAAGCGCAGCACAGCACAGGATACTCTAACAGGTAATACTTACCCCCAAACTCCCCATAGGTCTGGCTGAGATTTGTTGAGCCTGCATCAGTGTTAGATTTCTTTCTCAGCCCAAGTCGGCTTCTTCCCCCTCCTCTCATCAGTGTTGGTCCCAAGCCCTCTCTCCACAGCTGTCTCTGAAGAACCTAATCAGAAACACGTTCAAAGCACTCACAGCATAAAGACTTGCCAGGCACTTGACCTTCAGAACAGAAGCCTTAGTCACCAAGGACCAGAGGGAGAGAAATAGCTAGCGTTGATGGTATGACAGCACTTGCAGCCACAGCTGCATCTCAACGGGCAGTCGTCACATGGACACCCCACCCATCTAAAAACCAACATGACCCTCTTCTCCCCAGACCAGCCCCTTCTGGGCTTTGCTTTTCCAGCAGATGGTGACAGTTTTGCAGTCATGCAAGCTCAAGGACTCCAAGACTCTTCCAATTCCCTCTGCCTTCTGCTCCCACATCCAAACACTGAGTTCTAAAGCCTTCATCTTTGCATGGCCTCTCACCTTGTCATCTGCATCTCCCATGGACACAACCTCCCTCTTGGGCCATCACAGCAGATCCCCTTCTGACCTCCCTTTCTCCATCTTGCCCCTCCTTTCTTACTGTTGGATGTTTATCCCCATGCGGGCTCCTGTCAAGAAGACAGCCCCGGCTGCGCTCCATCATCGCTCTACAGAAGGGCAAGAACATTAGAGAGAGTGGAGTCACGCCGATCCTTTGCACCTGTTTCCCCTGAAGTCACTGGGAGGTATTTGTTGCTGCTTGTGACAAAGACTCAGACACAAACAAAGGTGGTTAAACAACATGAATTGAATAAGAAGTTTCTGTTTCTATTTGGACTGAGGTCAGCATTATTTCCCTACCTTAAACCCAGAAAACAGAGCACTTGTTCAACGGCCGAGGTGCCCCTGGCACGTAAGTGTATGTGCCTGTGTGGACATGTGGAGGTCCCAAGAACAAAAGAAGAGCTGGGTGACTTGCTGGCATTCAATACCAGGGTATTTCTTAATGTTCTTTGTTGAATAAATAGCTTTCATCTGCCTATGTCCCTGTGTGCCAAAGTGCAGGCTGGCTGTGAAGGTGGGAGGCCATTTGCCTGCCAATGAAGGCCAGTGGAACCTCCCTGGGCTTTGATGGAAATGCAGCAGTTCATATACCATGCCTTCTAGCTAAGGCACTGGCAGGTGTGAGACCAGTGCAAATATTCCATGAAATGTGCTGAGAAGAAGGAGAGATGGGTTATCAACAATTATATATGGCATCATTCTCTTCTAAGACAACTGGCTTGGCCTTTCTGTCTCAGGAAATAAGAAAGGGTTGCTGCCTTTACTATGTTTTCCTGTTAACAAGCAACAGAATGAAATAATTGATGCAGGTTTTACTTTCCCTTCTTTTTCCCGTTCATCTTTAAGCAGATCCAGTAGAGGCTAATTTAGCACCACACCGCCAAGGAAGCTGAGCGTCCGCCCCTGCAGGCATGCTCAGTTGCTTCAGTCGTGTCCGATGCTTTGCAACCCCACGGACCTGTCAGGCTCCTCTATCCATTGGATTCTCCAGGCAAGAACACTGGAGTGGGTTGCCACGCCCTTTTCCAGGGGGTCTTCTTGACCCAGGGATCGAACCGACGTCTCCTGTGCCTCCTGCACGGCAGGTGGATTCTTTACCACTGAGCCAAGGGAAGCCCATGTCTGCCAATACTGTACCCTTACGTGTGAGGAGCTGATGATGGCGAATATCAGGCCTATTTCACAGAGGGGCAAACTGAGGCTAGACTAGTGAAGAGACCCATTTGTTCTCTTGTTAAGAATGTCAGACAACATCATATCTGGTGTGTAATTCATTAGTCTTTATATTTTCTTTTTAAATGAGGAAATTAGTAGTAATTACTGTGGAAGATTAGGATCCCGCAGATGGAGGCAATAATGTGAGAAAAACCCTGGGGAGTAGGTGTGGAGGGGACCCCTCTAGTGAGGAAAGGGACGTGAAGTGGATCAGGGCTTTCACTGCTGGGTTCTCCACCTACTCCTAAATAAAAAAAAGAGCACGTGGCTAGGGGTAGGGAACCCCACTCCCACGCCCTCCCCCACCCTCCAGAAGGACTCAAACACCTCATGCTCCAGCTGTCCTCAATAGTAACATCAAGGGCATTAAATTTAGAAAACAGCCTCCGAAGAATCTCTTTCCCCCTTTCTGGTTTTCCTTTCCTCAGAGAAGGCCAAGGTAACAAGGAACAAGACAGCCAGGTGCTCATTCAGAGGGCAAGTGGAGATGCAAGGCAAGATTCCTGCCGGAGTTCGGGCGTCACATGTCAGGATGGGGGTCATGGAGGCCAGCTGCCCCACTGTGCTCAGGAGCTGGTGAGCAGCACTGTTCCTGCTTTGCCTGAGCTCACGTGCCACACGGTCTGCTGGCTAGGCTCAGAAGCCTTCACAGAAGCCCCTGCCCCCTACCCCCGTCCCCTCCCCAGGGCCTCAGCAAGCAGGTGAAAGGGCACTTGTCTTTCTCATCATCCCGATCTGTCATCGGCTTTGCTCAGGCTGGTGCAGGATTTCAGCAGTGACGTCAGGGCCACCTCTATCCTGGTGCACACCTGAGCTGCTTGGCCTGGCCTGGGCCTGACCAGAGGCACTGGGTGCCTGGGATCCACTTGGAGAAATTCCCTTTGGTCTGACGTTCCATCCCTTCTTAGTAAAAAGGAAGGAGGAAAATGATCTGCCCGGACATTTTGTTGACCCCTCCTCGCTGGTGTTAATCTGCTACTATGCTGTCGGCAGGTTAGAGCTGGGGACTAGAATTTCAATCAGATCCTTCCAGAAGGGCTGTGACCGACTATGGAAATCATTTTCCATATGTGGTTGCACCCGCCCAGACTTTCTGAGGGGTGCACTTCCTTCTCTGTCCCCAGCCTTCAACCAGCAACCATCATCCAGCATTCGAGCCCAGAGATCTTCCTTCTCCCTCACTCAGCCCGCCTGAAATGACACTATTAGACGGAGACCCTGGAGGTACTTCGAGCATGTCATTCTCACAATAGTGTGAATTTATTTGGCAGATCAAGTTTGCTTGCCTGGAAGCTGCCTGAGATTAGGAGGTGAAGGGCAGACATTTCAATGGAAAAAAAAAAAAAGATGGTTTTGGAGTTTAGCGGCTGTTATGAAGGAGGGAGCATGGGTTTCTTAAGATCAGTGGGTGCCCGAGGCGGGTCATTAAAAGGTGAGAAACAAGAGGAGATGTAAAGGGGAAGTCTCAGAAGACACAATTTCACATAAATTCAATCTGACCTACTTAACACTTCTGCTTAGGCCCCACCCAGCAGGAGGAGAAATGCTGATATTAACTCAAATAACAGAGAGGCGAGGAAAACCGGACTGGGTTGGCTAATAGAAGTGACGGACTTTTTTCCTGCCAGAAATTCCGTGCACAGTCCACTCTGCAGAGCAAATGGCCCTTTCCTAACAAATAAGCATCTGATTAGCATGCAGACTTGGGGTCCCAGGGGCCTCCAACGCCCCTTCCCAAGATCTCGATTCTTTGGCTCATTCCTGGTTCCCAGCACACGCTGCCACTTTCTCACCCCTAGTCTTTGCTTATGCCATTCTTTTGCTAAGAGTTCCCTTCTCGGACTTTTCCCCATCCTTTGAGGCCAGCTCAGTTCAGTTCAGTTCAAAAACTCAGTCGTGTCTGACTCAGTAGCATCCTTTCCCTTTAGCTTCTCCAGATAACATTCAGTCGATCATTCAACCACTATTTCTTGAGTGCCTACTATGTGCCAGGTACCTTTCCAGGTGGTGAAGGTATAGCAGGAAATGAAACAGACTCAATCCTTACCCTTATAGAGCTTATATTCTGGTGGTCAGCACCCATCTTCCCAAGACAAGAGCAATCACAACAACCCCCATGCTCACATCTCTATCACCCTATCAGATGGTTCTATAAGGGGATGGCCTTGCCCCATCTCCCCAGGGACAGACACCATGCCAAGCACCAGAGGCAGCCCCTGATTTCTTTATATATGGAACTCAGGGACAGAAAATCTGGTAGGAAGGGTAGAGGCTACGGGTCTTATATGCAAACTGTACTTGTGTAGCTTGTGTGCTGTTTTTATTCAGTTTTATCATTGTTTAGAGGATCACTAAAGCAATTTAGAATTGATGCTTTTGAAATGTGTTGGAGAAGACTCTTGAGAGTCCCTTGGACTGCAAGGAAACCAATCCTGAATATTCATTGGAAAGACTGATGCTGAATCTGAAGCTCCAATACTTTGGCCACCTGATGCAAAGAACTGACTCATTGGAAAAGACCCTGATGCTAAGAAAGATTGAAGGCAGGAGGAGAAGGGGGTGACAGAGGATGAGATGGTTGGATGGCATCACTGACTCAATAGACATGAGTCTGAGCAAGCTGCAGGAGTTGGTGACGGACAGGGAAGCCTGGTGTGTAAAAAGTCAGACATGACTGAGTGACTGAACTGAAATGAAAGCAATTTAGTGATTTGTCTTAGAGCTGTGTTGGCCTGTCAGATCTCTTGTTATCACGTAGTTTGTGTGTCTATTTGGAATGGTTTTCAAGGGTGATGGAGGTGGGAGAGAACTGAAGATCTCCGAAAGTAATTCCTTAGAACTCCACTATCTGACACATAGTAACTGCTTCAGTTCAGTTCAGTCACTCAGTCGTGTCCGATTCTTTGTGACCCCATGAATCGCAGCACACCAGGCCTCCCTGTCTATCGCCAACTCCTGGAGTTCACTCAGACTCATGTCCATCAAGTCAGTGATGCCATCCAGCCATCTCATCCTCTGTCGTCCCCTTCTCCTCCTGTCCCCAATCCCTCCCAGCATCAGAGTCTTTTCCAATGAGTCAACTCTTTGCATGAGGTGGCCAAAGTATTGGAGTTTCAGCTTTAGCATCATTCCTTCCAAAGAAATCCCAGGGCTGATCTCCTTCAGAATGGACTGGTTAGATCTCCTTGCAGTCCAAGGGACTCTCAAGAGTCTTCTCCAACACCACAGTTCAAAAGCATCAATTCTTTGGTGCTCAACTTTCTTCACAGTCCAACTCTCACATCCATACACGACTACTGGAAAAACCATAGCCTTGACTGGACGGACCTTTGTTGGCAAAGTAATGTCTCTGCTTTTCAATATGCTATCTAGGTTGGTCATAACTTTCCTTCCAAGGAGTAAGTGTCTTTTAATTTCATGGCTGCAGTCACCATCTGCAGTGATTTTGGAGCCCCCCAAAATAAAGTCTGACACTGTTTGCACTGTTTCCCCAGCTATTTCCCATGAAGTGATGGGACCAGATGCCATGATCTTCGTTTTCTGAATGTTGAGCTTTAAGCCAACTTTTTCACTCTCCACTTTCACTTTCATCAAGAGGCTTTTGAGTTCCTCTTCACTTTCTGCCATAAGGGTGGTGTCATCTGCATATCTGAGGTGATTGATATTTCTCCCGGCAATCTTGATTCCAGCTGGTGCTTCTTCCAGCCCAGTGTTTCTCATGATGTACTCTGCATAGAAGTAAAATAAGCAGGGTGACAATATACAGCCTTGACGTACTCCTTTTCCTGTTTGGAACCAGTCTGTTGTTCCATGTCCAGTTCTAACTGTTGCTTCCTGACCTGCATATAGGTTTCTTAAGAGGCAGGTCAGGTGGTCTGAGATTCCCATTTCTTTCAGAATTTTCCACAGTTTATTGTGATCCACACAGTCAAAGACTTTGGCATAGTCAATAAAGCAGAAATAGATGTTTTTCTGGAACTCTCTTGCTTTTTCCATGATCCAGCGGATGTTGGCAATTTGGTTCCTCTGCCTTTTCTAAAACCAGCTTGAACATCAGGAAGTTCACGGTTCACATATTGCTGAAGCCTGGCTTAATACCTCCTAATTCTACCTGTAGGTAGAATTGTTGTTGAAAGGTCAGGAAGGTGTAATATGGACCCAGCTATCTGATCCTGAGACTGGGCACCATGTGGGTGTGAAGCACACCAGGGACTCCAGCGTTCTGGTGTTAGCTCGGGTTACTGAGTTGGCAGGGGCCTTCCGAAGGAGCTGCTCCTTGTGCATAATTCACTGCTTGTTCCTCCAAGGAAGAGCAGAGGGTGTGAAATCAACAGGGACGCCGCTGCCCCTGGAGGAAGCTAGCTGACATCCTGTACATTCGAAAAGAAAACTGAAAGCGCTTTTCTTCACAAGAAACCATTGTACGTGTTTTCCTCTTTTTTTCCTAACCCCTCAGGTACCACGGAGTTTCTGGGGTCCAGAGTTGTGGGTGAAACAGTGAGGGGTGGGGGGTGGAGTGTAGGGCGGTATGAAGGGAATTTAGGTTGTTCTGTGGTGCATGCTCTTTGTCTGATATGAGGGAGGTGTCAGCCTACTGGAGCCCACCCCGAGGAGCCCTCAGCTATATGATCTGTGATCTGCATCCTGGTGATAGTAACCTCTTTTCTGGCTGTTAAAGTGCATTCCTGTGTAGATGGGGAAAGAGAGAAAGCAAGCTAGGGCCAGAGCCGGGACAGGAATGTGACTATTTCCTTAATTGGACATAAGAGCCTTGAACTGGTTCCAGTTTCAGTGTTTTCTTTTAAGAGCCTGGACCCTAAAGATTCCATAGAGTTTTCTTTTTCTGAAAATTCCCTTTGGTTCAAAGGCCCCTTGATAGAAATAAAGAATAAGCCAGGGTTGAATGTCTTTGATATTTAGGAAGGCAAGAGTTCATGGGCTGACAGACCCCAGGCTTCTCTGGGTGGGGGATGGGGGCAGTGAGAGCAATCTGGGCAGAACAATGAAGGCTCCTCTCACAATGGCACACGGCAAAAGCGTCCATGGGCTTTATACTGGGCTGCAGAGCTCTGAGGGGAGGATGCAAAGCACTTCCCTCTCGAGCATTTACAGAAGCAATTTCTCTCGGCCTTATTAGCACCCTGAGAGCCAAAAAGAGACGCTATTGCCTGCTTTATTGCTTTCAGAGCCTGAGACCAGAGTTCACACAACGTGCTGAGGACTTACAGCAAAGTCAGAGGAAGGCTAGAGGGTTCTGTCTGCCGGGTTAGGGTTGCTCTGCATGGTGGGCTGCTAAGTCCCTAGTGGCTGAGGTGGGAAAGTGTGCCCACACTCTCAGGCCTGCTCATTCATCGCATGCCCAGAACCCAGCTGAATGCTTGCTAGGAGGCACCAAAAACTCCAGGGGATGTTGAGGTGAGCTGCTGTGCTGCTGGGGCCACAGCAATGCCCACCAGGCCGAGCTTCTCCGCTTGCCTCTGATGTCTGCCCTCCCCCACCGCCCCCAAAGCTGGAAATTTCAGTCAAGGGGCTCCAGGGGAAAATGGGGCAGTCTGTGGTTGAACTAAGTGAGAAACTGAAGCGTATGCAATCATGTCTGCTGAACACCCCTTTCCTCCTCCCGCCCCACACCTTAAAAACAAGCTGCGCGTCTGCTCAGGGCTTTCCAACTCACCAAGTGTTTTCATAACATTATCTCATTTCATCCTCACATCAACCCACACACATTCTTGCCTTTCAGATTTCTTATACACTCAAATGAGTTTCACTGAAAAAGGCTAGAAACTCCCCATCTCCCACTCACTTTTTTTTTTTTAAGCCCCAAGCCTTTGACCGATACCTTGAGAAGTTCCTGGATCCCCAGGATAGGAAATTTGTTTATTCTGCCAGCTGTACCCCACTGGATGGACACAAAGTAGTCCTGATCTTTGCTATTGGAATCAACACTTTTGTATTCAGTTTATAGATTAGTAGTTAAAACAAATAAAACCACAGAGGCCAGAATAAAGTCTGTGTTTTGTGGGGAAAAAGGCTTTAGAACCAACAAGCCTCAAAGTCAAATTTTAGTTGAGCCATTTGAGAGTCATGTTACTTAACCTTTCAGACCCTCTCTTTTTTAGCTATAAAATGAAGCAATAGTACCACTGTCTTCAAGTTGTTTATGAGGCATAAGGGTTGTAACAGATTTGAGTGTGCCTCAGCATGCTTACATTGTGAAGTCCCTTCTGACTCCACCAGTAAGGACCAGCTCCACCATTGCTAGCAAATGACAAGCAATACTGCCTTTTGGCAAAGCTAGAGGGAGATAATGTGTGGAAATATTTTGCTAAATGAATGTGGATGGAGACTTTTTCTCCTCGATGAATAATCAGCTACGTGTCCTGCATACATGACACAGTGCTGCCTGAGATAGCTCTAATGAGAAATAAAGCTAAGTACTTTTATTCTTTTTTTTTTAATTCTTATTTTAGGTGAGAGGAGAAAGAGCTGGGAAACTGGATTTATGGAATGTTGGAAAGCAAGGCAGTTCTGATTATGCTTTATCAAAGCATAATTGCAATTCAACTCTCTAGTTCCTGGGGTTAAAGACAGGAGAAGGGAATATGGAAGAGTACTTAGATCCCTGTTCTGCGTATAGTAAATGCTTGGTAAATGTTGGTGGTGGACTGAGAGGGTTTTGAGAGACCAGATTATGTGTTTGATTTCTGCTGCTGACTTCCTGGCAAGTGCAATGCAAGGTGTGGGCTTGTAGTGGAAAGAACATTTGACCAGCAGTCTGAAGGCCTGTGTTCAGTTTCCATCTATACCCCCTTAACAGCCTGGTGACCAGGACATGCCACTTAATCTTCGATGTCTTCTTACCTGTAAAGTGAGGAGACTAGACTCGGTGATTTGGAAAGTCTCTTTCAGCTTTAAAGTTTTGGGCCTCTATGCAACTTCATGCATTTGTGTTCCTGTTTCTTCATTTATTCAAAGGCCATAGAAACCTATCACATGGGATATTGGGAAGAAATGGTCAGCCTGCAGGTTAAAATAACCTATGTCTCTACCCACAACCGGAGAAGGCAATGGCACCCCACTCCAGTACTCTTGCCTGGAAAATCCCATGGATGGAGGAGCCTGGTGGGCCGCAGTCCATGGGGTCGCTAAGAGTCGGACAAGACTCAATGACTTCACTTTCACTTTTCACTTTCCTGCATTGGAGAAGGCAATGGCAACCCACTCCAGTGTTCTTGCCTGGAGAATCCAGGGACGGGGGAGCCTGGTGGGCTGCCGTCTATGGGGTCGCACAGAGTCGGACACGACTGATGCAACTTAGCAGCAGCTGCAGCAGCAGCTACCCACAACAGTGTAGCTGAGTGGCTGTGTAATCCTTGGAAAACCACTTCATTTATTTCAGACTCAGCTGGAATATTTGTAAAGTTGTGCTATGGTCATCTTTCTATTGATATGTTCTTTTGAGAGTTGAGATCATGGAAATGCTTTGAAAACCTGCAAGGTACTATATAGAGTATTCTAATTGAGAAACGGTATAGCTCTTATGGGCTTCCCAGTTAGCGTTAGTGGTAAAGAACTCACCTGCCAATGCAGGAGACATTAGAGATGCTGGTTTGATCCCTGGGTCAGAAAGATGCCCTGCAGGAGGACATGGCAACCCACTGCAGTATTCTTGCCTGGAGAATCCTATGGACAGAGAAGCCTGACGGGCTACAGTCTATAAGGTTGCAAAGACTCAGATGCTGACTGAAGCAACTTAGCATGCACATGCATGCACGCGTAGCTGTTATACTTGTATCAAAGTTTAGCCCCCTGCTTCCCATATTTTCAAGTGAATGAATGTGTCACAAGGACCCAGAGGAGAAACGGAAAGTATAGATTTGGGGTCCCAACCCAAAGATTACTTTCAACTCCATCCTAAGAAATGGAGGTGAAATTTAGCTAAAGCTGGTATTAATAGAAAGTTTCCCCAAGAGGAGCATAAGATAATTACCTCAATGTTCTCCAATGTAGGAAAATTTTCCAGAGACCAGATAGGCCAGATATCTGCTGGTGGGGGCCTTACTTCCCACCCTCTTCTCCAAATGAGGCCATTTTGACACTAAGGAGTGTATAAGTGTGTGTGGGGGTGTAGCTTTCTGAGTTTTGAGAGTTTCATAAAGCAATAATCACAAAGATGCAACACAGGGCTGTTGGTTGTATAAGTGGTAAGACAGCCCTTCATGCCAGGCCTTGCCACAGATTGTTACTGAGGAAAGATAGCAGACAGCACAGCACACAGGCCCTGGCTCAGGAACTCTTGTTTAGGTGCCCAGAAAGTCCAGGCTGGAAACCAGGTCTCCAATCACTGGCTTCTATTTGGGTGGAGTAGATGACATGTCACACTTACAGGCATCCTTTGAGAAGCTTCCCTACCTTGCAGACAAGGCACAAACAGCGCCCCCTGTCGGCAGTAAACGCACACTTGGAATCCAACCCCCACTTACCCCCATGACCCCTGTCCACAGAAGTATCATCACCCTCAGCAGGATACTACCGTCAAAGGAGCAGAATGAAGGTGGTACTTGGCAGCTGAAATCAATTTCTGATAGATCTTGTGGCGTAGGAGTGGAGGACAAGTTGGTGAGAAGCTCCTGAATTTCTCTGGTTGGAAGGAGCAACTAGGGATCTGGCCTGGAGGCACATTTTCACAGGAAGTCCTTTGTTTTTATTCAGATTATATATATGAATGACTAAAAAGAGCAAAATTGGTTTTCATGTAATTATTCTTGTACATTCTTATCGATTATTTTTATTTGGGTTGGCTTGAGAGGGTTGATCAAATTATGAGGGCCACCTCATGACTCTGCCACAGTTAAAACCTCACCATTAATCCTATCCTCCTTTACCTGAGATAAACCTGACGTTTCTACTTTTAAGCACAAACATATGGACCCAATACATTCACTGTCTTTCAAAGAGCTGAGTTCAACACACACTTCATTTTACCTAGTTTGGGATACCTCCCTCCCCCACCTCCTCCTACCGCCCCACAGACATCCTCTGCACACTTAAGTCAGGGTTATGAAGCTATTTTACAGGAGGCTTTGAGGCAGAGGTGTGAAGCAACGCACTCCAGCCACAGAGGGGCAGACTCCACCCCTGCTATGGGGGCTGCTCTGCAGCTTGAGCGCCCCAGAGACTCCCGGCGGCGGCACCGCAGTTCCTGGGCAGGTTGGGAGGGTTCGGCTGAAGCTCTTTTGTTTCTTCTCCTTGGAGCAAATCTGGGAGCCCAGGCTGGTGGGTGGTGTGTTCTTGTGCGGCGCGTCCCCCAGCACCCCCGGTCTCCAGCCGCCGGCCGAGTGTGTATGTGTCCAATGGAAAAAAACCCTACGACGACACCACATCTTTTCTCACCCAGGTCAAACCCTCCGCGGCTCCCAGCGCTGCAGACCAGCCCCTTGCAAGCTAACGTGACCCTCCGCGGGCACTCGGTCGCCCCCAGCTCCGCGTACCCTCCCACCGCCTCGTTTGGAGTTGTGCTTTTCCACGCAGCTTCCCGGGGGACAGAAGAGACGCGCCTCGCCTCGGGCGCAGCGATCCAGGTGCTGCGGGCGAGGATGCCAGGGAAAGGCCTAATGTGGGGGAGCGGGGATGAACCCCAGGTGTGGGCTGGGGACGGCGCATGGGTGCAAAAGAGGGCGCTGGTTTAGGGATGGCGCCCTCCCCCAGCGCAGGGCGGCCGCGGAGCGGTCTTGTCCAGAGCGGGCCCCGGCGCCCTCCTCACGCCACAGTCCTCAGCCCAGAAGTCCCTGGGGTGTGTGCAGGGAGAGGGGCGCGGACGCCGGCGGGATTGTAAGCGGGTAGTGGCGTTGACATTGAACTCAGGTCCTAGTGCATGCGTGCGGGTGCGCGCGTGCCCGTGTCCACGCGCGTGTTTGCGTGTGTGAGTGGTGGTGGAGTGGGGGCCGGGCTCGAAAGCTGCAGCAAACCACGGCCCTCGGGGAGCGGAGCCGAGCGCGCCCCCCAGCCGCCGCCAGCCGGAGCTGCGAGCGCTGAAGCCATTCATGATTTTGGTGACGTTATTCCAGGAGTGGGAGAGGGAGGGCGTGGCCTCCTGGAGCCGAGCCCCGCCCCCGCCCCTATAAATACCGCTTCCCGGGCTCTTTGTGGGGCCGCGAGCTTGTCTGCCCTGCCGACATCGCTGCTATCGGGGCTGTCTCCCGGAGGCGGACCAGCGAACGCCCAGTGCCCGCGCCCGGCAGCCTGCCGCCCCTCTCTGCGCCCCTGACATCCTTACCCGGGACGCAGTGACCGTGTTTAAATCACAAGGGCGTGGGTCAGGCTCCCCTAGGACTTCATGTCTGTTTATTTCCCCATTCACTGGTGAGTATCTTCTGCGCTCTCGGCGGGCATCCGTCTCGCGGCCGTGGCTGCTGGGCCCGGGGGCGCCTGCTCGTACCGGCTGGGTTGCGAGGGCAGCGGGCGGCGCGCCGGCACCGGGCACTAACCATCCGCCCAAGCCCGTGCAGGAGTCAAAGTCAAGGTTGCCTAGATGGGGGTGGGGGTGGTGGTGCTGAGAGCATCCAGACAAAGGAAGTGAACTCGCAGCCTTCACTTAAGTGACGGCTGGGAGGGTGTGTTTACGGTCGTGGTGGGGTGGAAGAAGAACCAGAGGTCAGGGCTGAACCTGGCTAATAAAACCCCCCTCTCTGCGGAGGGCTGCAGGAGGCGCGCGCCCGGCCTGGCGCAGGGGGCTCCAGCTCTCCCCGGCCCCTCCCCTTTTCCTTTTTGTTGCATGCAAGTCTTGGCGTCGAGGCCCGCGGCCGCCAGGCTGAGCTGGTGCAGCGGCCGCGTTTGCAGAGCTCCGAGGGGTGGGGAAAACGCCCTCTCCACACGGAACTCGACTGAAGCCACAAGCAGCCGCACAATCACTTGCTACACCTCTCGATCCCTTTTCCTCTCCACAGCCCCTAAACCCGACGCGCCTTTCTGGGGGCCGAGGCTGGAGAGGAGCCGCCCTCCCCCCAGGCTCGCCTGGGGGTCCTAGTGCTGCCCGGGCCGGGCAGAGGGAGGCGGAGGTTTGCACCCGACCTGAGATTGGGGCTGGGAGGGATGCGTCCTGGGCGCCCGGCTGGTTGAAGAGCTA
The DNA here is from genome assembly GCF_027580195.1 of Bos mutus. NCBI lineage: Eukaryota > Metazoa > Chordata > Mammalia > Artiodactyla > Bovidae > Bos > Bos mutus. Next base: position 37,130,707 of record NC_091627.1, read on the forward strand.
GCCCCTGGCCGCTGGGACTTGCGTGCCGGCTGTTGCTTCCTTCCTGCGCTGAGAAGAGGAAGAGCGGTCAGGGGGCGAGCGCTGGTGGCCCCGAGCGCGCTCTCAGGTGCGGGCGCAGAGAGCCCGGCCCCGCAGGCTCCAGCTCCGTGCAGTCCTGCTCAGATCAGAAACCGGAAAGTTCATGCTTCTTGCTCCAACTTTTCGGCCCCGCGCCGAGAGAGGAGTGAACGCCGGGACATCAGGCTGAGAGCCCGGCGAGAGTCGTGTGGGCAATAGCCTTTCCCGAACCTAGGTGGAAACTGACTTTGGAATCCTAGTCCCTGACCTCAGACTTGCCCGGAAGCCTAGCATCCTCTCTTAGTCTCCCCTCCCTCAACCCAGCCTGCCTGTTTAGAAAAGAGACTGCATTCTCAAAACAGAGTGAAAATTCCTTCACCCGGAGGCTTGCTGTGCCCTCCCGCAGAAGGCCCCTTCCTTCCTACCTCCAGGTACCAAATGGGTGAGACTCGCAAGGCCGTTGGAGGCTGTGTACCCCTGACCACTCAAAACTCACCAAGATGTGTGTCAAGGCCCATCAGGGTTATTGTCCCCTGAGAGATTAAGGTTGGGTCTCACTTTACAGTTGATTAGCATTTCATGGTTTGTAGTGCTCCACCCCCTCACCCTTGGAGCATTGTGAGCATAACTGTGAAAACTGTGAGCTCTGCATTAGTATCATGGTAACTAACAGGGCACCTGTGGCTCAGAGAGGTTGTATGACTTGTTCAGAATCACACAGCACTTGAGTGGCTTAGCTTGGACCAGAACCTATTGCTTTTGTTTCCAAATCCAGTGCCATTTCTATGCTATGTAGAAACTGTAAAATGAAGATGAGTTTGGTACCCCTGTTTCCTTAGCTGTGGTCTTTCTAAAGCCTACCCTAATTTTTATTTTTAACAATGTATAAAGGCATGATGGTGAAAATGTTGTGTTGTGTAGCGAGTACGTTGGCATTACACATTTGGTACCCTGTACGTGCCCATGGCTTGTGTGAGGATAATGGAACACTTGTATCCTGCTTACAGAGTACAAAGCACTTTCACATGTCAGCCATTGGTGGGCCAACTTGGCCCCTCTGGAAATTTCCTTTGCAATCAGAGTCTGGGCATCCTTAAGGCTTTTAATCCAGGGGATGTTTTTCAAGCTGTGAGCTTTCAGCTGCTGTGGCAAGGGCTAGAGAAGGGGCTTGGATGGCAGATGTGAAGCTTGGGGAAAGCTGACCCCTTGGGGCTTTATGTGGGGCATTTTGCAAAAAGGAACACTAGAGAGACATAGAAATTTAGGAAGGCAGCATATTGGACTTGGTTTCCCTGAGGTTGGCCTGTTATCATTATGTAATAGCAGTATTCGTTTTCAATAGAGACGGGTTGAATTGGTTTTAATATAGACAGATGGCCTCCACTACTTACTGTTTTGGGTTTTTTTCTAGTTCTGTCACTTAAAAGAAAATTCGGAGTCATTTTGTGCCAGTGGGGACTAGTACAGGAGAGAGGAGGAAAGAGGAGGTTTGCCAGAGTGGTTTTCAGACAATGGGCTTTTTTGAGAGCCCTGATGCTCTGGGCTTGTAAGGCACTTCCTCAGGGTATGAGCTTGTTTTTCTGCGAGTTCTGTTTTGAACACCTCTCATCCTCCTTCCAGACGGTTTCCTGATTTAACAGCAGAAGGCACGAGAGGAGGAATGTGAAAGTGTGTATGTTTGTTGACTTTTGTTCTGGGTTTCTTGGCAGCCCTGACTATCTGAGATCGGCCGAGATGACTGAAGTGATGATGAACACCCCATCCATGGAAGAAATTGGCCTCAACCCCCGAAAGGATGGCCTTTCCTACCAGGTGAGTTCAGTACAGGCTCCCTTCTGGCTTCTTAGACCTAGTGGCTTTTGCTGGGGCTGGTGGTAGACTTTGTTTTGTATCCCAGTGCTGTTTGTAAGATCTATGTGCCCTTGAGAAAGTTCCCAAATGCCAATAAGCCTCAATTTCTTCATCTGTAAAATGGGACAACAGTTGTTCTTACCTCATAGAATTGTGAAGATTCAACATGATGAAATAACATGGATAAGGCAGTCACAGTACCTGGGACACAGTAAGCGTTCAGAAAGCATGAGCCAGTTCTTAATTAGTCGTCCTGGCTGCTGTGAACTCTTCCCTTTATGGTGGCAAAGGGGAGGTGATTTGTGCAATCAGTTCAGACTAGAACTTCCCTCCCCAGGCAAGCCTTGGGCAGTAGTAACATTGCTGTGAGAGGCATCTTATGAAGAAGGGTGGTCTGGTGGAGGAATTGCTGTGTCAAATGCTGCTCTCTTCCTCTGGTTGATGGGTGACCAACTGATTCCAACAGGGTTAGTGTTCAAACTTAGAGTTGAAGAGACCTTTCCCCAAAGGGTAGTTCTCTCAAGGATGTGATTGCCCGGATCTAGCACATAGATTATCCTGTGTGGTGGATCCAGAATATATAAGGACCAAAAGAGTGGTCTGAGTAACGCCTTCAGGTTCTCAGTCCCATGCTCTTTCTGGCCTACCATATGCTTTCCACTGCGCCTGGCCCACTACAGAGACCTTCAGATACCGTCAGGGCTGCTGCTGCTGCTAAGTCGCTTTAGTCGTGTCCAACGCTGTGCAACCCCATAGACGGCAGCCCACCAGGCTCCTCGTCCCTGGGATTCTCCAGGCAAGAACACTGGAGTGGGTTGCCATTGCCTCCAATAGTGAAAAGTGAAAGAGAAGTCGCTCAGTCGTGTCTGACTCTTAGCGACCCCATGAACTGCAGCAGCCTACCAGGCTCCTCTGTCCATGGGATTTTCCAGGCAAGAGTACTGGAGTGGGGAGCCATTGCCTTCACTGTCAGGGCAGTGAACTGTTTTCAGATTTCTGAGAAGAGTGCCTCGGTCATTACATATGGGGGAGGAAAGAGTCTGTTTTTAAGAGAAGATCTTGGAAACTATGTGGCGTGGCTGAACGGGGAAAATGAATGGGGTGCAGTGGGCTCATTCAGCAGATACTAACTGAACGCCGCTATGGGCCATGCACTTTACAAACAGTGCTTGTTCAGTCTTGACCATAGCTCTGAGGTGGGAATTATTGTTCTGTTTCACAGATGAGGAAACAGGCTCAGACTGAGTAGATGACTTGGGTCTCGAATTCCAAAGCCTTGCTCTTCTGGTGCGTCATATGTCTGTGCCTTAGGGTTGGTTCTTGCCTAGAATTGAGACTTTGCTCTGGCTAGTCACTCCTTAGAACCATTCTAGGTTTGCTTTTGTGAAGAAAGAGAACACAGAAAGCTGGGTGTGTGTGATGGAGGGAGGGTGATCAAAGACAGCTGAGATGAAAGCTGAGGTTGGCTAAGGTAATTTGGCAGGTGACAGCAAGAGTCTCCTCAGACACACTTGGAAGGTTCAAGGAGGCCCCGTTTGTTGTGTCAACATGGCCAAGCCTCTTCTGTTGGCTGGAAAGAAGTCTTCAGGTGGCTGGAGGGGGTTTGGGGTTGGGGGGGAAATACCCTTTCCTGGTTGGTTTTCTACTTTCTACCCTCAGAGTGGGTCTGAGAGAGACAACTGAAGGCCCCATAGCCGGTAGGAGGGCAGAAGTTTCCTGACCCACTGGCTGGGGTGTTTTTGGATACCAGTTTCCAAGTCACTGAATCAGACTGAATCTCTTTGTGGTTACAGGTGAGGGGTTTTTTGTTTGTTTGATTCATTCTGGGTTTCAGATTTCCATCACAGAACCTTTCCAGGCACAGTTGTCGGTATGTCTCATGTGTGCTTTCTATATTCTCCTTTTGAATACATCCCAGGATAAAGGGCCAGGTCCTACAGGGCCGTTTTCTTGACCTTCAGGTTACTCTGTTGAATCTGAGGGATAGAGTAGGTAATGACAGAGGAAGGTGCTGTGGTGCTGGGTGAGGACAGCTCAAGTGGGGCTGCTGTGGGCTGGAGGAAAATAAAATTGCCTCTGGGCTCCTGAGATAACTCGATGCTGCCTAAGCAAAGGGCCCTCAGATCTTCCCTTGTGGTGCTAGACTGAGGGCCCAGTTTTCACAGCCTCTCAGGAGATCTGTTTCTGCTACCTTGAAGCAGACTACTGCCCAGTTCCAAAATATCTTACCTTGAACTCCAGTGCAGTCCTTCACAAGATTTCAGAAAGGTCTTCCTGGAGAAGAGAGAGGGGAGCGGTGGTTATCTTCAACCAATCAGCATTTATTGAACACTTGCTGTATGTAACATGCTATGCTGGGCATTATGAGGAGGGTCCAGGGCTTATGGGGGAGACCAACATGCACATAACTGGAATACAGGCCATCTGGTGGAACAACTGGAAAGCTATGGTCAATGTGGGGATGTGTGGCAGTGGGAAGGCTTGGGAGGAGAAAGTCAGACTGCAGCCTTGAAAGAAAATTAGGACTTTGAGAGAACACTTCCATCTCTAATTTTGTAGCACCTTTGGCTTGCCCCTGTTTGGGCCAAGCTCAGGGCTCTGCAGCAGGTTGGTCTGACAATTGTCATATAACTGGTATTCTCTGGGCCCACTCAAAGCCACTGCTATCCAATTAAACACATTCCCACCAGAGCTCTGGGGACTGGCCGGGGTCTGTCCAGTGTACACGCTCAGGCTGGACTTGGATCTGGGGGCAGCAGAGCTTTGAGCTCTGTTCTTGGCATTCTTCCTGAGGGTAATAATAGTACATGGCTTTTACTGCGACCTGCTTTTCCCAGGAACTAAAAGTGGGATAGAGACATCAATCCCGACTTAGCAGTTGAAACAGAATCTCAGACTTGTGGTTTGACCTTGAAATAAGGTCGTTAAATAAATAGGCACACTGGAATTTGTCAGTTGTTCCCCCCACCTTCCAGACCTCCCCAGAACGAAGCTTTGCTGATTTCTCTGCCCCAGATGTGGCATCTTTCTTCTCCAGCGCCTGTGGCATTTGAGCTTAAAAGATGCTGCCGTGGTCCTGCCTGACCTTCTCCCTGCCCAGGTCTCTAAGACCAGAGGATGCCTTATTCCCTCTTTGTGCCTATCAGCCATCACCCGTGCAGTAGCCCTCCCCAACCTGAGGTGCCTGCTGGCTTGGGGCCTTGACAAAGCAGGTGCTAAGTGAATGGTGGTAGTTTCAGTAAAATTGAGTCTCTTGATTCTAAAGCTGCTCACCTGCACTTTTGCTTTAGAATTTTTAAAGGGCCTCCTCAGCCTCAAATCTCTGTCTGCTCAGTCATGTCTGATGCTTTGCGACCCCATGGACTGTAGCCCACCAGGCTCCTCTGTCCATGTGGATTCTCCAGGCAAGAATACTGAAGTGGGTTGCTGTTTCCTCCTCCAGGCACCCTTCCCCATCCAAGAATCAAACCCGCATCCCCTACACAGGCTCAGACAGATGTCTTTTTATCCCCTAAGAGATTTGGGGAAGCCCTATCTCTTGTGCTTGGGGAGTCAGTGCTGTTTTATGAGCACGTATAAAAATTGACAGAGCCAATACTCTGTTTTATCTTAACATTTACTTAGAGAGTCAATTCAATATGTGCAGGCCACATCTGCTGTCTCACTTGGCATGAATTATGACACCCTCCCAGGTGGGTGAATGACAGTTAATAGAAAGTAGAGTACATTTTGGACAGGGATGTAAGTGGTGGCCAGCACACAGCGGGCTGAGTGGGAGGGTCTCCAGAAGGAGGATGGGGATCTGTCCCTGCTGGGCTGCAGCTCCCTCCCCACACTGCATCTGTCAGCTTCTTGTTCTCTGGCCCAATGGATAGATGAATAGGGATGTTTGCCTCATGCCTACCTACTTTCTCTAATTCAGGGAAGCAGGTCAGTGGCTGCCTTGCAGGCACCCCACAACCCCACTGATTGTGACATTTTGGAAGGCCTCTCTGACCCGGTCTTCTTCTGTGTTGTGCCTGAGTTGGTCTGGGCCCTGAATAGGATCCTGGGCGTTCACCTCTGGTCATGGATGTTGCTGCAACCCAAAGGCTGTGCATTTCGGCCTGGCCACCCGGCTTCCCCAGCACAGCTTGCTGAGGCTTCTGCAGTTTTTAATCCCCCTTGCTGAGTTCTAGACAGAGATTTGGCTCTTCGGTCTTCATTTAAATTTGTCCCCTCTCAAGCAACTGGACCAAGATCTGATAACTTTTATCCTTCCTAGAGTGAAGTGAAGTCATTCAGTCGTGTCCAGCTCTTTGCGACCCCATGGACTGTAGCCTACCAGGCTCCTCCCTCCATGGGATCCTCCAGGCAAGAGTTCTGGAGTGGGTTGCCATTTCCTTCTCCAGGGGATCTTTCCGACCCAGGGATCGAACCTGGGTCTCCCGCATTGCAGGCAGACACTTTAACCTCTGAGCCACCAGGGAAGCTCTGATCAGCACACTTTCCTTCCCTGGCCGCCTGTATTCCTCCTGCTGTTCTTGGTCTCATTCTCCTACCATTTGATGTCCACCCACCAAGAAGAGGAGCAGCGGACTCCCCTCCTTCTCAGGGAAGCCAGGGAGGATGCGCTGTGGACTAGAGCACTAATTCTGTATGCACCACAGTGCCTCATGTTCTGGGCTTTCCCTTTGATCCTCAGCGCTGAGAGCTTTCCTGCATCTTCCCCTGTGTTTCCCGAGACGGGAGGGAGGGATGTCCTGGCTTTTGTAGGACAGGGAGGAGGGACAGTGATGGGTGACCTTTTCCTGCCACAGTCCTGTCACTTGCTTCTTGCAGTCTGAGCCTCTCTTTCAGCTCTGCAATAGGACAGGTCTGAAGCACCAGGCTGGCTGAGACCTGGCCCCTCCTGGGACAGACCTTCTCTGTCTTCTCCATCTCTAAGGCAAGCATTTTGCCAACTCCCTTTTCTCCCCATCCTCACTCTTCATCAGAAGCAGCAACTCCTGTCTCAAAGAGCAGGCTCAGCTGAACCTCTACAATCAGACAGCAGCTCAGAAACGCTTGCTCTTCACTCACCTGTCTACTGAGCCTTTCTTGATGAGACCCCCGAGCCTGGCTCTCCTGTTCCCTCCTGTGTAAGTGCAGGTGTGGAAATCCATGACGGGCTGGGGTTCCTGCATCTGTCTCTGCTCTCTTTCCCTCAAGCCGCTGCTCACAAAGCCACGGCAGGTATGTCATCAGCCCCCTTTGTCTCCTCCTCCTGGCGCCCCTGTCTCATTGGTTAACCCCAGCTGCAGTAACCCCACGTGGTTCTCAGGAGTTGGGGAGCCCTGGCTGAGCAGGCACACAGAAGTCCCCTGGTCACCAGCAAAACATCTTTCACATCAGACTTAAAAAGCCTCAGTTGTCCCTGGAGGGACATAAAGCTGAAATTCCAAAGCACTTGGCAAGAGACGTCCAGCCATGAACATGACATATTCCTGGAATCCCAGCACGTTTTCTCTCTCCGATCCCTACCCCATCCACTCCACTCCCTGCTTGGTACAGTTCATAAGAACATGAGGCAGAACAAGGCAGCTAGAGCCACAAGCAGAGGAAGCAGAGGGGTCTATTTCTTTCAGCAGCACTGGGCCTGCATCTGCACGTGCTGCCTCTTTCTGAGCCAGCGCCCAGGTCACGTCAGTGTTCAGGTCATGTCTACTTTATGTGGGGGATCCAGCACCTTCCTTCCATGCCCAAGGCCTTGACACACACACACACACACGGCATTCACTGTTTTGGAATGCCCCTGGGTGAGAGCCTGCAGAGGGCTGGACTTATTCCCACGGGGGCTCCCCCCACAACGCACACACCGTGGTCACAACAGTGAGTCTGTAGCACCGCCAGGGAGAGAACAAGCTTGCTTCACTTCCCCAGCCAACGTGACACACACTGGAGCCATACAACCCGGCCTTCTCTCAAAGGGCCTGTGTTAGGCCTGAGGCCTCTCAAGCAGTGGTGTGTCCATCACTCTCCAGGCCCAGGGTCTGTGTCTTAGACGGCTCTTTGTTCCCACAGAGCCGGGCGCAGAGTCCGGCAAATCGTTGTTTACTGGATTCTGTGTGATTGATTGGCCCCTTTTTCTCTCCCTTTCCTGAGCTGAGAATTCTCTCTCCACTTGGCCACCCCATGACGTGGGTTCTCATAGGATCAGCATTTTTCTCTACGCTGACCTAGTCTCCCAGGTTGGATAGAGAGGACGATTATACCATGAGGAAAAGGGATGAGTTTGGGTGGCGAATCTTGTGACTGGAGCCAAGAGCTATTCCTGGGTGTCTAGTGAATGTCCTAAAATGATCTCTCAGGCCCAAGTCCTGAAATAATCCTCTCAGGATGAAGACAGGCCTTCATTCACACGGGGATCAGAGCTTCCCGGGCTTCGCTCCTTTGCAGTCTCATAGCTGTGGGGTCCCCTCGGCCATCTCTCATCTTGCCACCTGCCTTCCCTTGTCCCTGAGCCCAGCTCAGGAGGATCTTTATCAGTCAATCAAATCTGGTGTCTACTCCTCACTCCTTGACTGAAGGAGAGCCCTTTGTTGCACAGACCTGTCTTAGAAAAAGAATTAAAATTTGCCAAAAGTTGCTCCAGACTGTTTTAACCTCAAGGGAAGTTTGGGAGCTCTCTCAGCCCCCTCTCAGGTAGAATTAATTGCCTTGCACTGTGAGAAGCTCCTTTTACATAAACTGTATAGAAGAAACACTCAAACATTTAGCTGAAGTGACACTCACTGTCTATAACTCAGCCAGGGATTGTATTGGAGCCAATAGGAAGGAAGGTTCCAGATCGCTCACCATCAGGAGAATTGCCCTGAGCAAGGAGAGCAGTCACAAACCTCAGTCCAGTGTGTGTGGGGGGGATGTCTCTAGGTCTGACTTTCTCCTAACTTGAACCTGAAGGTGGTTCCCAGGCAGAATTAGTTTGCCTTGAATTCATCTTCTGTCTTTACTTTGTAGAGCTTGAGACATTTCTGGATTTGAGAGGAATCCTTGATTTTCCCAAATTCCTAAACATTTTCTCCAGACACAGCCCTATGTGTCAGCTCTAATTTTTCAGCAGGCGAGTGTGTGTGGGTAGCACCAGGCTTAGCCGCTGATTCCCAGGGACTAAGCCTGAGATGCCTACACGAGTGCACGTGCATGCACACACACACATTCGCATCCACTTACATGAACTCTCACACACATAAGCACACTTACACACTCACTTATGACCAAAATGGCGGATGGCAGAATGTTAATAGCAGTTATTTTAGATCAGAATTCTGTAACTGTAGGAAAACTTTCTTTTCCTTCCCCCCTTTTTGAGTAATGTCACATTTTCACTGGTGAAGTATATATTTTATTATTCTTATGCTTACTTTTCAAATTTTTAAAGTAACACATGCCCATTGTGGAATTTTTATTTTCTTCTTTAAAGTTCTTTTTCCAAGTCACCGTAATCTGACGATGCATAAATTGCAACTGTTAGCATTTTAGCATCTTTTCCTTTCTTTTCCATGGCACTTGTATTTTTATGTGCTCAAGATACTGAATTGTGTTCTGCTTTTTCACTTAATGGTATGTAAGTCATCAGCATCACAGTATCATAACTTATCTTAATGCCTCAAAGCCAGCATTTTAATAGCTATGATATTTTATCATAAAGTTACAACATTATTTCTTTTACCATTCTCCAATTGTTTAGTTTTTTTAGATTGTATGCATTTTTATTTTATAAATAATTGATAATTTATATATAATTTTATATATAAATCTATATTTGTAGTTTATATTATTTCTTAGAATAGGGTCTTAGAAGTAGAATTTCCGAGTCAAAAGGTGTAACAGTGTCTGTGTGTGTGTTATAATTTATGAAGGTGATACTAATTCCTTCTAGAAATTTAGAGAAATACAGAGAAGTACAAAGGAAATTTTAAATGCCCACATTCCTATCATTGAAACATTTTGGTATGTTTACTTCTAGTTTTATATTTATTTTTATTAAAAGATAAAATTGAGGAAATACTGTGTGTGCTAGAGTGACTCTAGTGAGTCCTTTTTCATTTTGTATGATATTGTGACTATGTTCCTGTCATTTGGTTTTCTTTGTAAAATGACATTTCATTGTGTTATGTACCAGTTATTACTGAATGTTTAGGTTGTGGTATATTTTGTTCTTACAGAGAGCACTGCTTTGAACATAATTTTACACAAATCTCTAAACAGGTCTGATTCGTTTCCAGAAATTCCTGGAAATAGAATTACTGAATCAAAGAGATTCAACATCATTAAGTTTCTTGATTATATATTACCTTAAAAACAGAAAACAAATGAGCTTATTATAATATCCCAGCTCCCAGCATTGAAAGCTTTAGCAAATAGAATCTCTGGGGGTATAAACTCTATACAAGTAGGATGATGGTGGGGCTTTGTGGAGAGAGTCAGAAAGGTGTTTGATTATTTTAAAGTGTTTGAGAGATGCTGTACATCTTCCTCTAGTTTATTAATTGCTTATTTTGAGCAGAGATGATAGCAGTGAATGATGTTTAGACACCATGTAGCTAGCATTCTAAAATAGCCAGCGACATTCTTGTCCTATAGTGGATATGTTGACATGCTTTATGGTTTATGAATGTATGTGAGTTGGCGATTCCCCTATTCATCTCCTTTGTTAAGGACGTTGGAGCACTGTGTGACCTTGAGGAACACTGGGGAAGTTGCCTTGGCTTGGAGACCAATGAAGGTTGAACAGATCCATGTTTAGTCCCCTGAACCCTCTGGGTTTTCCTGGGGTTTCAGGTCTGGCTCATGGAATGGTCATGGTTTAGAAATATTGCTTCCCCTACTCTGCTCAACATTATGTGGCAGCCTGGATCGGAGACGAGTTTGGGGGAGAATGGATACATGTATATGTGTGGCTGAGTCCATTTGCTGTCTACCTGAAACTGTCACGACATTGTTAATCAGCTATATTTCAATATAAAAGTCAAAAAAAGAAATATAGCTTCCCTGGAATCAAGGATACACTGGGCTCTTAGAAGTCGATCTGAACATAATAGAAGTCTTGGGCCAGTGTTCAAGGGCCTTCCATCCAACAACACTGCAAGACTCCTGGTTCTTTGCAACAGGTAAATAGCCTAGACCAACATTCCAGTGGGGCCCCCATATGCCTGGTGGTTTACAGTTAGTGTGTGTTATACAGACAAACTTTGAAAGTGTTAGTGTATTTTATGGTTACCATCTATGATAAGTAATACTAGTTTCCCATTTATGTAATGATAGAACTTTTTTTTTTAATATGTTTTAGACAAGCGAGTAAATAAAAAAATATAATTGAGCCACAGTGTGTGTGGACAGGAAAGAGTAACAATGGTGGAGCCTGACTTCTGTGGCTGGTGTCATTGTTGTCACCATGAAGGAATTGTTTTCCTCCAGAGCTGAAGATATACTCTTAGATGGAAGCATTCTTAAAGATCAGTTAATACTAAATTATGATTTCTCTGTGTGTGTGTGTGTTTTCATTTGGCCCCTTGGATACAGCAGTTAAAGCCATATCAGAAATATTTTTGGCTGTTTTCCTTGGCACCCTAATATTGGAGGTTTTAATGCCAAATTACTTCTTAATAAATGTTCTGTGTATACACCACGTCTTGTTTCAGCAAAGTGTTAAAACCAGAGGACAGCTGGCCCTGGGGTTCACAGAAACTTTCCGAGGGATGTGACAGCAGAGAGCATTTGGGGAAAAATCAGTTTCCACATCTTTGGCTTCCCTCTGTTGCTCTGTAAAACTGTATTTCCTAAAGACAGATCTCACCAGTTTTCTTTTCCTACCCTTCTGGTCAAGATTGCCCTCCATCCTCTTTGTAAGAGGACCTGCTTCTCACCACCTTAAATCTTTTAAGGTGCTTCCCCAGCGTGTAGAAACTTTAAGGGCATCAACAAATGGACCATTTAAAAATGTTACTGTCTAAAAAGCTTCATAAGTCCCACTTGTCTATAGGAAACCAATGAAAAATTGCCTTTGTCTTTAATAATTATTTGTGGTATGTTTATTGATCACTTATATACTATTAGCTGCAATAAGACAATCCAGAATTTTGTTTTTTTAAAACCTTAAGGTCACAGGACATAAAAACATTAAAAGTCACTTTATATGCAATAAAGACATATTATTCCTGAGAAGTATGAAAAAATTAATGACTAAAAACTTTCAAACAGGAAAATATATTAAGATAAACTTCTATAGAGCAGTAGAATGGATGTACATTTTCAAGTAGGGAAAGGAATATGATTTGACTTAAGAGCTTGTTCATGAGGTTTTTTTAAATAGATGATGGTTGCTATCAAGTTGCTATGGTGTTTATAAGCCATTGAGTACACATTTAAAAGAGTAGCATAAAAGTTTTATTTTAAAATGGTGGTGTTTATAATATAGCAAAACTTTTAGTTGTTAGTTTTAAAAGGTGTGAAAGGAGACAATTTTTCAAAATTCTTTCAAAGTATATACCATATTTGGAGATCATGGATACAGATATTCTCCTTGGGATAAAAGCATCTCTGATGGAGTGCGGGAGGCTGGACCGCCTTTGAGACTTAGACCAGTCTCTGTCAGATGTGGGGATGCACTCAAATGCCAGTAGCATGACATTGGGTCACCCACGTGTTCTTTGGACACTGTTAGTGATATGGAGCTCAGAACCTCTCATTACAGCAGGGTTTTAGACTATGAATCTGGACAACTGGTTTCTAAGCTTGGCTTTGCTACTGTACATCATCTCAGGTGACTCCCAGCATCTCTTTGGGCCTTGCCTTCCCCATGTGTCATGGAGAGAGTTGATTCTATCATTTCTGATAAAATGTTATATAATGAGGTGAAGTCCTCCATCCTAATCTTAGTTGGCCCCTGGAGTTAAAAAAAATCTTCTCTCTCTTAGAGTTCATGTCAGCCTTTCAATTATTGGAAGGTACATTTTGTGTTCCCCTCAAGTCTTTTCCAGTTTTAAAACCTATTATCCTTCAACCTTGACTTATACAGTCATCTTTATGAACGTATTTTTTTCTCTAGGCCATTGGCTTTCAAACTTTTTAATCCTAGTCTCTTTGACATTCCTAAAAATTATTTAGGACCCCCAGAGATACATTTGTTTATGTGGGTTATATCTTTTGACATTAAGAGAGTGTTTAAAATTTTTTTATTATTTATTAATTCCTTTAAAATAACAATTAAAACCATTAATTAATATAACTAATGATTTTAATAAAAGTAAATATACTTTCTAAAACAAAGAAAAGTGTTCATTTTTTTTGCAAATCTGTTTGATATCCAGCTTAACAGAAAACAGCTAAAGCCTTCAATTTATTGTGATTTGATATGTGTTGATTGAAGTCAGTGAAAGAAATCTGGCCTTTGCAGATATGTACTTAGAAAAGGAAGAAATACTTTAATAGCCTTTTCATATATTTTTCTTTGATATTTTGGCAAAACTGAATAAGTGGTAGTTTCTTGAAGGTTAGTGGTAATGTGGAATCTGAAACCTTATCAGTGAACTTTCTGTACTTTTACATAAAATTCATTAGCCTATCTTGCACGTTGAATGACTCTTTTACCCATGCTTGGTTTTACAACCTGATGTACTGATCATTTGGAAAATATAGGTTCATCAAGTTATGCAGATCTTCCAAATGTTAATATATTTTGTTATATAATATAAAAAAAATCACATTAGTTAATATCTCCACTGGTCTCATCAGAAATTCTTCAAGTGATAGGAAACTGTCTAGCTTATGATGGCTGATACAAGTTTTCCAAAATTCTAATTTTTGCTTGAGACCTCAGTTTTTACCATTGGTAACAAACATCATCAGACATTTTCTTTGAAATACCAGTCTTATGTCTGCCAGATATCCAAGCCTGAATAACCATGGTTTGTTGGTCAATAATTCTTTCAATTGAAATGGTGTTCCATGGAAAAAAGTAGCTAGTTCAGCTTGCAACTCAATCCCATAAGTGTTTTTCTGCGAGACAACTGTTGTGCTCTGACACGCACCAGAAATATTGTATTCCAACTTTGCAATGGTACCCCACTCCAGTGCTCTTGCCTGGAGGGTCCCAGAGATGGAGGAGCCTGGTAGGCTGCAGTCCATGGGGTCGCTAAGAGTTGGACACAACTGAGTGACTTCACTTTCACTTTTCACTTTCATGCATTGGAGAAGGAAATGGCAACCCACTCCAGTGTTCTTGCCTGGAGAATCCCAGGGACGGGGGAGCCTGGTAGTCGGACACGACTGAAGCGACTTTGCATAGTGTATTAAAAAACATGTACTTAAAAAATCAATATTTAATAAAAATTAATCTTTACTGCTTCATCAAGGACATGGAGAATTTTGTTTTCATTGTGAGTGGGGGGCAGTGAAGAATACATTGACTACTAGTTTGCTGCTACTGCCATCATTAATTCTTGCATCGTAATTAGTATTAGTCACTCAGTTGTGTCCAACTCTTTGCAACTCCATGGACTTACAGCCTGCCATGCTCCTCTGCCCAAGGAATTCTACAGGCTTAGAATACTGGAGTGGATAGCCACTTCCTTCTCCAAGGGATCTTCCTGACCCAGGGATCGAACCCAGGTCTCCTCATTGCAGGCAGATTGTTTACCATTGGAGCCACCCGTACCAGCAATTTCATTGTTGCTTTTCATACCATTAGTGCAGGTATCAACATGAGCAAAAAGGCAAATAACATCTTAGTATTATGAAGAAAGTATTTTAACTCCATGGACACTCTCTCCCTAAAAGGACCTGAGGAATTGAGCTTTGAGAACCACTGCTCTAGACTATGGCAACCCACTCCAGTGTTCTTGCCTGGAGAATCCCAAAGACAGGGGAGCCTGGTGGGCTGCCATCTATGGGGTCGCACAGAGTCGGACACGACTGAGGCGACGCAGCAGCAGCAGCAGCAGCTCTAGACTGAACAGAGACCAGAGGGCCGCAGCAGGGCATCTCAGTGCAGATAGAGTAGAGGAGCTCCATGAGAGGAGCAGACCTCTGAGAACATAGCCCTGTTTCTTTCAATGTTTTTGCATCAACACTGTAGTTATGATTAACTAAAATCTCCAGATCTCTTTTATTGGACCTACTATCAAGCTTCCTGTTTGGGAGGGGGCAGAAAACTTTTAAAGACATATATTAGCTGATGACCTCACTTTGGGAAAAGGTGAGTGGGAAGTGATGGATGTCGTCCAAGTGGACACTTTTCACAGATGGTGGAAAGAGATGGATAGCCATGGATTGGGGAATCCTCAGTCTAAGACGGGTAGTTGAAGCCAGAAAGCTGCCTTGAGTCCAGAGAAAAACCTGGGGGGATACTGAGTCCAGAGAGGGCACAGGGAAGGTGACGTTAGACAGGTCAGGCAAACCCGAGCAAGATCATGAGAATCAGGAGAGAGTGAGTCCTGAAGCAGACTGGCTTTGTAGTGTGCTGCAAAGGTGGTGATGATGACTGAAGGCCAAGCAGAGGCCCTGGAGCTGGGCTGTAAGAAAGTCCTTGGAGACCTGAAAGTTGTTTCCATCCAGTGATGAGTTTGGAAGCCATGTAGTAGCAGAGCCCCAGACAAGAATGGGAAGGCTATGGGACCAGGCCAAATATTCAAGATTTTTGTCTCTAAAACAAAGAGTGAGGAAATGGTTGGAGACAGCAGCCCTTTCAGTCTGGGCTTTCTGAGAAAGGGGGTGTGTGGCTGTGGGACACTTGGGTAGAACAAATGGGAGAGACAGAGAGGCCATTCCCCAACTCTGAGATGACTGAGAAGCTTGTCTTCTTTTCAAAGGGCAATAACGCTATACACCATAGGATGTGGGTATGTGAAATTATCCTATGCAAGATAGCTGCAGTGTTTTCTTACCACCCTGGGGAACTTTGAGAGACATTCTTTAATATTCCAAAAGCCCCATCAGCTCACTGGACCCAGAATTATCAGCAGCAATTAGTGCTAATTAATTGGAATTTGGAACTCTTGACTTGCAGGATGGGTGTGTGTTGGAGAGATGTTTATGAAAGATGGTGTTTATCCAGAGGATTTCCTTTTCTTTTAAGTTTCAAGGGTAGAGGCTTAAGCATCTTTAATCCAAAGGAAGGAGATCCAATAGTTGTTATGAAGCCCCGAATCTCTACTCAAGTCTCCTTTAGGATTAGAGTCACCAGGGAAGTGTAGGAGAGGGTGAGGTGGATATTCCATAACCCTCTCCGGGGGAGATTCGAGCGAGGTACGTCTCAAGGATGGAGAATGACGTCACAAGCATCCCAGTGGAAATGGGAGATTGTTCTTCCTTGTTCCCTGCATCCATCAGTGGCCACTGTGCCCCTAAGCTCTAATTCTTTATGTTCTTAACCGGCCACATTTCACTTTGAAAAGTCGGTAAAATGCAAGTGATGATGAAGCAGGGTGTACTTTTTTTTTTTTAATTAGCTGCCTCTCATTCACTCAGCCTTTGGCAGAGCAGGATGCTGGTAGAGATCTGCCCATTGTTATAAACCAGCCCCTCCTAGGGAGGAATAAACACACAAGGCCAATCCATTGTTGTTCTCCAGGAAAAATAAGAAACCTGGGCAGCAGGACCTGGGAGTAGGCTGGGGGAGGGAGGGAAGGATGCTCTATCAGGAGACTTCTAGCTGCAGGGGCTTCCACTGAAAGGCCAGGATCTGGACCAGGCAGTGGCTTTCATTCCAGCTGGCCTAACTCATGCCCTGGGAACAGAGAGGCACTGGGGAGGAAGTGATGAAGTCACAACCATTTCTCCAGAGAACCTTGCCTAGAATTTGTGAGCACAAGCCCAGGAGTGCTGCTGATTTCCTTCTGTCCCAAGCCACAGCCACAGACTTTCCTCAATGTAAATGTTCCCTGGGGACCCCAGCTTTACCTAATAAGAACCATCATTAGGAATTTAAAATTTACAGATATGTTAAAATTTAAAATTTACAATATGTTCGCACATACCTGTATTTAGTTCTCTCCAAAGCCCTGTAAGATGGGAATGAGCATTAATCCCAATTTATAAATATGGAAAGGAGGGGGGTGGGCCTCCACATCTTTGAGCCTATTGGGTACCATGCTGGCACTCAATCTGAAGCATCATGTAATCCTTCCAACAATACTGTAAGAGTGGGAACTCCTTCCTCATTTTACTTGGGAGGTAGCTGAGGCTCAGGGAAATTAAAATGACTTGACCCCAGTCATAGAGATAATAAGATTCAGGGACTAGGGAAAAGCCAGATCTTTCAGACTCCTGGTCTACCTGCGGGAGTGGAAATTTTCCATCGCAGGTTTGAGGTTGATTTTTTTTTTTCCCCTCTTCAGGGAGGGAGGAGGCTCACTGTGTGGTTTTGGATGCTCAGGCAGATCCCTCTTGGAGCCTCGGAGAGCCACCTGGTTATTCATCTCAGGCTCTATCCCACCTCCCATCCTTCCCCTCCCACCCCAGCATGCCTCTTCCTTCTATTCCTCTCCAGCAAAGAGGAACTGGATGGCCAAGCTCCCTGGATCTCAGCTTGCAGAACTGGTAATTACCCCTTTGTGTCTAGTTAACCACCTTTCATCTCCTCTACTTGCTGGTGTCCACTTTCCCTTATTAGCATCTTTCAACTCTTTGCCAAGCCCTCCGCCCTGTTTGTGGCCAGCTCGGGTTGTGGTTGTTTGTCGCGGTGATGGCTGAGGGATGAGTGTACATGGTGGGGTGGCGGAGGGGAGGGGGAGCTGCTCCAACCAAAATCACTCACATTTTCCATCCTCGGTGCCAGGCATCTCTCTCCTGTCCCACCCCAGAGGCAGCCAGGTTTAGGTCACCTGGCTTAGAGGCAGACAGTTGATAGCTAGGCCCCCAAATTTTGGGCCTTTGGAGCTTGGGTATTACCTTTCAGTTCTCTTGCGTGGGTGAAATGGGAGCCGTCTGACCGGCAACTTTTATACTTTCAACAAAAGCCTGCTGACTAATTCCTCATCTCCAGGAGCTCACCTTCAACCCCAGATTTCCCTGCTCTGAGGCAGCCCGTGTTGGCCCATCAGCCAAACATCCTGAGCTTTCCCGGACAGTCCTACTTCCACTGTCCTCATATTTAACCATTTACTTGTGTAGCAATTTATATTTACTTGACTTTACATATTTCATATGTTTATATTAATAAAAATTAAAGGAAATTTTAAACACTTAGCCTCAATTTAAGTGCCTAAGAGCCACATGTGGCTGGTGCCATTGGACAGTGAGAGTAAAAACATTTCCATTATTGTGGAAAACATATTCCAATATACTGTCCTATTAGACAGCTCCGACATACACAGGCAAAAATTCCAGCATCCAAAGTACAGCTCACAGATTGTTTGTTCCTTGAAGGTCCTAAAACTTCTCTGACCTTTCGAGTGAACTCATTTGAGTTCCCAAAATGTCAGAGCCTGTTGGGATTGGAGGCCACCCGGCAAAGGATGCCTTTGAAGAAATGTCCCTTATGAAGTTCACCATTATCAAGTTTGGAATGCCTGCTGTTCCTCCACAGTGAGACAGGTGGGGCCTGGGATGTTCTTGGTGCCTGTGATCGCCAAGACTTCATGTGCAAAGAAGGGAACTTGGTGTCTCTTAGTTTCATCCAAGTCACCGGCCTTGGCAGCCAAGGGGACAGCTTGTTGTAGAGTGTAGTCTTGGTGGACCGAGCAGGGGGCAGGGCTGAGAGAATTCCAGCTGTGAGGGATGTGTCTTGACCTGTCCTGCCTGGAGGGTGAGGGTGGGAAGTACCTCTCAGAGCCTCCCCATAGTCCTTTCCAGACTTCTTAGAGGGCGCCTTTGCTGCAGAGAGAAGAGAAAAGGAGTTTTCCCCCTTTCTCCAGTCCAGGGAGAAGGGGCGCTTTGGGGTAAGAGGTTTAGCCAGAAGCCTTTTCTTTCTGGAACAGGGGCAATTGGTTTATCCCTTGCCAGTTCCTGAAGGCAAACAGCATGCTGGCCTGGCCTGCCGCCCCAGCCCTACCTGTCATGTGCTTGGCAAGTCTGACTTGAGTCCTTTTTTCCACTGCCTTCCCCACCCCATCAAATTGCCGTTGCAACCTCTCATTTTTCTGCTGCCTAGATGATTAAAAAGCATGACTTAGTGGAAAAATCTTGACCTCCTTGGGGTCAGCCTCTTAGGCAGCTGTCAGAGATAAGATTGTACTGGCAAAATACTCAGCTATGCTTTGCAAGGCTTTCTGTCTGGATGTGAGGAAATGAGAAGCTGTTTGGTTCTGGGTGCGTCCTGTTTGTCTTTGGAGACAGCTACAATTTTCAGAGACATAAATTGGTATTATCTGATAATAAAATATAATCTCTGATGGGAAGGTTAGATTATTATAGTGATTTTTTTTTTAAGTAATTAACAGGCTTTGTTAATTTTTTTTTTTCCATGGCGCCTGCTCTGAGCAATTCAGGGAGCAAAGTTCTCTGGCAACTAAGCAGTATCAGAAGTTCAATGCTCAGACTTCCCCCAAGGACTTTAAAGACTTAATTGTGCAGCTCCTGGTATGAAATTGTTTGGAGTTATTTTAATTATTGTGTTAGTATTGCTGCCTCTTGCTTGGAGGTTGAATACTTACCATAGTCCAAAGAGTACCAGCTGTTCCAAAGAGGACATTCCAATTTGAATTTAACATATGTCCTCAAAGCATTTGATCATCTTTGTATTTGCCCAGGATTTGTATCCATCTAGTAAGACCAGAGGCCGCTTCACTTCTTAAATGGAGAAACTCAGGCCCAGGTGGTTGAGAGGTCTTGGTTAGGTAGGGTTGGACAAGTGATGTCAAGGACATAGAACCTGGGGTCTGTGGCTTGACCCTTTGTGTTATCAAATGGGTGCCTCTTTTGAAGTCCTGTGGGTCTGAGTTTGGGTCCCCGTTCAGCCACTTCCTAGCTCTGTGGCCTTGAGTGAGTCAGTTGCCCTCTGTGTGCTTCAGTTTTCTCATCTATAAATAGTGATCACACCACTGCATACTTCAGAGGATTATTGTGATCTGCGATTCGGCTCAGCAAATGTGCCTGCCGTATCTTCCATCATCAGCAGCATCATCCTTATCTTCACATTTTCCCTACTTTTAATGAGAGACCCCCTCCCAGCTCAGAACAAAGTCACCTGCTCTCCACCACATGCCTTTTCCTTGTTGTCCTCCTCTTGCTAGGCTTCCTTTTGCTAGCCTTGCAGCTGCGTGTCCCTTCAGCTTTTCCTCAGTATAGGCGACTGTAATGAGAAGCCGGTCACCACCTCTCTCAGCTGGGGAGTCGCAGCATAGGTACAGCCCCAGGCTTGAGGTCAGAGGGTAGAGGCAGAGGTCCAGGGCTGTCCTGGCCTGGTGTCCATCCCCTCCAGATATTTCGCAGCTCTGTCCTTGAAGATGTAGAACAACTGTCCAGACTTGACAGTTCATCTTCTGGACCTGTCTGCCCAGATGGTCATCTTGGGGCCTGAACTGCCAGATGGGCCATTAAAGCCCAGGGTCTTACCCACCATCCCTGCTCAGCGTTCCAGGAAATGGGCATTTTGGCTCAGTGGCATTCATTCATTGTTCAGAAGATGCAGGTGCTGAAAACAGCAGATCTGGTTTGAATCCTGGCTCTTCCTTGTAGCCCTCAGAGTCCCAGGGTCTCTCTGCTCCTGGTGGGGGGTGTGGTATGTGGTGTGGTGGCAGTAAGGCCTAAGGCAGGTGATGTCTGAAAGAGCTTTGTTAAACCGTAGCATACTTTCCACTTGTGGGGTTCCCCTCACTCACGCCCAAGGCTTGTGCTTGGAAAGGCATCTGGTTCCCCCTCGCAGGGAGGGGCTCCAGCTCCACATGAGAGAAGCCAGAAGGGGCCCGAGTAAGCCCCATGACCTCCTCCCTGCTCGGCACTGCAGTCTAGTGCACAGCCCAGTCCAGGGCCAGACCTACAGGGCTGGCTGCCTCGGGAAGAGGAAGCCTGTGGTGGGGTCATCTTTCCCCAGGCCTCCCTTCACCACCACCCCCAGCCGAGCCCCTCCCTTCCTTGTTTTCCTCCTGGCTGCCATTAGGATACTTTTTATAAGCCTCGTTAAATCTTTAATGATGCTTGGTTGTGCAGCTGGCTTAAGACTTAATCCCCAGCAATAGGGCTTTATTGGATAAATGGTTAATAATCACTCGTCTGCAGGGATTGGGGAGGTTTGTGTTGAGGCCCATGATTCCCAGAAGCCCCACGTGGCCCCTTGACATGGTCAGGGGACCACACTTCCTGGGGTCAGGTGCAGTAAGACTGGGCACCCTCATCACAGCCCAGAAGTTGGGAAGGCCTGAGGTTCTAGGAGAGCCCTTTTAGTACCTCCAAGGCACAGGGAGCCCCCAGGTTCTCTTCAAATGTGTCTCTACCCCCTCCTTGTTTCACTTTGTTTTCTTTTGCCATGAACAAGCTGTGTGACCCTAAGCAAGTCTCCTGACCCCTCTGGGCCTCAGTTTCTGTATCTATTAAAAGGACAGGTTGGGAAAAGATTATCTTATAGGTGCTATGTGATTCTGTAAGCCCCAACAGCCCAGACAGTCTCTTCTTTCCAGCTCTCTGGTGTGTCCCCGAGGGCTGTGTGTGGCAGGGGACCAGCAGCCCTTGGGATTAAGCACTTAAGCTGCTGGGCAAAGAATTGGGTCATCTGTAGTCACAGGGCAGCATGCGCAAAGGGAAGCTACAGAGCCTGGATTTTATAGCCTAGTTTAGGGTTTCCCCTGGCTCTGGGCAAGACACACAGTAGGCTTAGAAAAAGGAACCTTGTGGACAGGACTTTGGAAAGAGAAGTAGACTCTTTCAGGTATAGAATTGTCAAGGTGGGTATTGTTCAGTCGCTCAGCCTTGTCCAACTCTTTGGAACCCCAACTCTTTGGAACCTGCAGCATGCCGGGCTTCCCTGTCCTTCACTATCTCCTGGAGTTTGCTCAAACTCAAGTCCATTGAGTCAGTGATGCCATCTAACTATCTCATCCACTGTCACTCCCTCCTCCTTCTGCCCTCAATCTTTCCCAGCATCAGGGTCTTTTCCAGTGAGTCAGTTCTTCACATCAGGTGGCCAAAGTATTGGAGCTTCAGCTTCAGCGTCAGTCCTTCCAATGAATACTCAGGGTTGATTTCCTTTAGGATGGACTGGTTTGATCTCTTTGCTGTCAAGGAGCCAGGGGTTGTTCACAAGTGGAAAAGGAGCCTGGGATTGTGTTCCCACGTGCCCGTATCTGGGACCATGCATTCAACTCTGATTTGACTTCAACTTCACAGCTGTAGTGAGATTAGAACCCGTCTCCTTAAGGGGCAGGTGGTATTGGGCATGGACTTGAGAGTCAAACAGACTTGGGTTTGAATGCCTTTCTGCCACTGCACATGTCTAGAGTGAATGGTTTGGGCACCCTCCTTCTCCAGGTATCTCCTGAGTGGCATTAGCAGCACCTTTGTTTCAACATGACTGTGTTGGGTGCAAATGACCTACATAAAATACCTGGTATCTGGCTCACATCAAGAGCTGATCATTATCCTGGGAGGAACTTGCTGTTGTGGCACCTGTTGTATGCATTGGACTTACAGTTAAAATGCTTGGCACAAATGGAGATGTGACTTACTGTGGAGGACGTGTTCTCGAGTTCTTTTATCTGAAAACAAAACCAAAAAGGACAAACACCAATTTTGGTAGCACTGCCACGAAAGCCTTCAGCTTCAGGATTAGTCGGCTGAGGGCTGATTGCCTCTGTTGCCCTGGAGTTTGCTCCCTGGCCCCTGCCTGATGCTCCCCGGTGTTCCCAGGGCATAGCATGGTCCCTGGTGTACAGTGGGGGCTCAGTCCTGCACTTGAACGTGACTGGGTTCTCTGCTTTTATTTCAGATCTTCCCTGACCCGTCAGACTTTGACCGCTGCTGCAAACTGAAGGACCGTCTGCCGTCCATCGTGGTGGAGCCCACAGAGGGGGAGGTGGAGAGTGGGGAGCTCCGGTGGCCCCCCGAGGAGTTCTTGGTCCAGGAGGATGCGCAGGACAACTGTGAAGAGACAGCGAGTGAAAACAAGGAGCAGTAGAGTCCATGCCAGCTCCCTCGGGGTCACACCAGACAGCCTCTGTACCTGAACTGTGTTCTTTCCCACTACCATGGAAGGAGAGCGTGTGTGAGCCACTGCAGTTCTGCACACGCCAGATGATGGCTTCCGTTCTGCACCTGCAAATCACTGAGTTGGTTTTCTTTTCTTTTCTTTTCCTTTTTTGAGATGTCGGGCACCGGAGCCCTCTGCAACTACGTGCCAGGCCTTTGAGAAAGGAAGCTTCTTAGAGCAGGGGTGGGGTGCGGGGAGGTGGGCATCTTGGAGATCATTATCTGAACTCAGGCGGGCTGGGGGCAGCCCTGGGACTCCAGTGGGCTCCGGGGGAGGGCGTCTGGGGCAAGAAAAACAAATGGGAGATGAAAGAGAAAATACACGTTTGAGAGAAAACATCGAGCAGAGAAGTGCGGCCAGGAAGGATGGACCCAGCAGCACACTGGCTACTGAGACACTGAGACATCACCCCACAAAGTCTTCATCTCTCTCTCTAGTTTTGCCCACTGCCCACCTTTGTTTTTATTTTGGGTGTGTTGGTCTGTAATGGGAGGCAGGTGAAGGAGAGCCATGGAGCCTGGCTTCTTGCAGAGCCAGCCGGAGGTGATGCTGGGAAAGAGAAGAGTCTCCTGGTTCCTTCTCTAGACCCTCCCCTCGGGCCCTGGCAGGTGCACCTGCCCACTGTGATCTGGAGGTTTTTTAAGAGGCTGCACTTTTGAGCGTTCCCCTGATTATCCTCTTTGCCCCCCACCCTAGCCTCTTGGAAATAGCGAGGGCCTTTCCCGCCCTTGTTGGAGGGCTGAGATAGATGCTTGGACACCGAGGTCCGTCCCCCGCTGCTCTCCCCAGACTCGCTCTCCCTCTGGGTGGAGGCACAGCATGGCAGGGCCTTCTCCCAGGGCTGGCCCTTCCTCCTCCTGACCCCCACCCTCCCAGCCCTAGCACAGCCATTTGGGTGGCTGCTAGCCCCGCTGTGGGTTCGAGCCAGCCTGACCAGCCGCAGTACCCACTCCCACGTGGGATCTTGGCTTCTTTTTCTGGTGGGGGCTGAGTGGCCAGCAGGGGAGACTTTCTCTGTTTCTCATTGGGAAGTGAGCATTAAGGCAGGTCCTGAGAGCTGGCAGAACCTGGGAGTTGTGGATGGCGGTGACAGGCAGCCCGGGGATGGAATTTGAAACTCAAGGGTGTCATGAGATTCTGGGCTTCTTCCTTGGTGTTCCTGGATGCAGAAGGTGGGTGGCGTGGGGAGGGAGCTGCATCCCTTTCCTCAACGAGGGCTATAGTTGCAGAGAAAGCTAACCTGGACTTAGAGCTTCTTATCATAGTTAAGAGCCATCTGGAGCTGCAGAGATTGCAGGATGAAACCCTTCACACATCTCTATCTCAGAGCAGGACTGTGCAGCCAAGAAGTGAGCTCAAGTCCCTCCCTGGGGCTGAACGCAGCCGATTGAGGCACCCACCTCGTCCCCTGAGGGCCCCAGGCCGTCCAGGCTGAGCCCTTTTGGTTGGGACATGCGTGTAGACTTGTACTTAATACCTCAAGGTTAGTGTGGCTCTGGGGAACGCTGGGGCGGGAGGATCAGCGTGGCTACTTGTATCAGCAAGACTTGGTTCTGGGCAGCCGATGCTCATCCCCTCGCCCCTCCGCCCCCACCCTCTGTGTTGTCTGTTCATGTTGCATACACCGATGGCAATAACTTCTTCCAGCTCCTTGGGCAAGTGGGAGAGGCCTGCAGCCGGCCCTGCGAGGGAGCATCTCTCTCTCTCTCTCTCTCTCTCTCTCTCGTTCTCCCTCTCCTCCTCCATCTCCTCCTGTTTCAGCCGCAGGGAGCCTTTCCCCATTCCTCTCACCCCTCACAGCTGCAGTTCTCATCCCATGACTCCCTCCGTGGATGGGGTCTTGCCTTTGAAAATCCCATGTTTCTGTGTCCCCGTCTCATGCTCCCCTGTATCATCTGTTCCAGTCTTGCCGTGTGATGGGAACGTGCTTGTAAACTGCATAACAAATCTGCTTTGTGTATATGTGTGTTTATGGGGGTGGTTTATTATTTTTTGCTGGTCGCTAGATCCCTTTGTATGACCACATGGAGTCTGAGCAGGCCAGGGGCTGACAGCTTAAGTCAGGACCCTCAGCGGTGAGCCTGCTGTGGGGACCCAGCTGCTCTTGAACAAGTGGCTGAGCTCCTGTCTGGCCTCCTCTTTTTTTTTTTTTTTTTTAGTAACTTGTGTGTATTTCTAACTGATCCTATTGGAGAAAAAAAAAACCCAACCCTAGTATTTCAGTAAAAATGCCTGTTGTAAGATGAACCTCGTGTAACTTCTATCTGTTCTTTTTTGAGGCTCAGGGAGAAACTAGCATTTTTTTTTTTTTTCAAACTACTTTTTGTCACTGTGACAGTTGTAAATAAAGTTTGAAAATGCTTTCCACTCTGGTCTGGTTTCTTTTTTTCTTGCTGCTCTGTTGGAACCGACAAAGCGTAGGAGCTACTCTTGCAGGAGGCTGAGTTCAGCATAGCCGGCCCGTGTGAGGGTCCTTATGTACCTTACCTGTTGGCCCTTCTGGGATGAACCCATTCATGGTTTTTATCAGCTGGTTGAATGAAAACAGCTTTTTTCTTCTACACTAGTGGTTCTAACTCTGGATGCACATCAGAGTCACCAGCAGAGCTCTAAAAAGTTATAAATACCTGCATCCTACCCCCCACAGACTTGGATTTGAATAGTCTGGGGTGAGGTTCAGGCATTAGGATATTTTAGAATCACCTGGAGGAGATTTTAACACACAGCCATGGTTTTAAACCACCTTTCTAAGAGAAAAGAAAGTGTTAGTCACTCAGTCATGTCTGACTCTTTGTGACCCCATGGACTGTAGCTTACCAGGCTCCTCTGTCCTTGGAATTCTCCAGGCAAGAATACAGGAGTGGGTTGCCATTCCCTTTTCCAGGGGATCTTCCCGACCCAGAGAAAGAAACACCCCCAATATATTGCAAAGTTTTTCACAAAGACTGAGAGTGAATGAGTGTGTATGTAGCTCAAGAGAACTCCAGGAATCATTCAAACCGTTGACTGAATGCCTAGGACTTATCAGGCATTGTTAAGAGGCTAGGTAAACAAAACAGCAGTGTCCCAGCCCTCTGCACTGCTTTAGTATGAAATTAAAGGACAAATGTGTTGAGTGCGAGGCAGGAAAAACATAGCGAGTGTCTGTTGGAAGGGTCAGGAGGGGCGTCTGAAGACGTGACAAGGAGCAGGTGAGGTGCATGGAGAGAGTGCTTCTGGCAGAGAAGGTTTGCAATGAGCTTGGCTGGAGGGATAGGGGAGGAGGAAATAGTGCAAGGAGGGCTTCTCAGACCTGGGTGAGGAGTTTGGGCTTTATTTTAAGAGCAGGGCCTAGGATAGTAGCATTTACATTTTTACACAATCTGGCTCAGTGGAGATGGAATTGGAGGGGGCAAGATGGAAGGCCCAGAGACCAGGAAGGGGGCTATGTGGAGATCAGAGTGAGAGATGGTGGTGCTTTGTGGAAAAGGGTTTTGGACACCTTGAACCTGGGGCTGGATATTTTTGCCTTTACTCAGCCCATATCTGGGCTCTTAACCATGGAGAGTATAGATAATCAAGTGATCTGTGCTGAGATTAATCTTAATGGAAGATTGATCCATTTTAACATTAGCCTGTCAGACCATTTGCTCTATGGATCTGCTGCCCTGATGATAAAGTTCAAGTCTTGACCATCCTCATCTTGGGTTGTCCCTCTGTGTCTCCCCAACAGTTGAGGATGGAGTTTATTAGGACACAGCCTCCTTAAACATAGCCCCACAGAAAACTATCTCTATTCACAGATGACACTATTTATGTAGAAAAATCCTATGAAATCTGCCCAAAAGATCTACTAGAGCTGACCTATGAGTTCAGCATGGTTGCAGGATCTAAAATCAATATACAAAAATTGAGTGTATTTCTATACACCAGCAATGAGTAACTGGAAATTAAAATTTAAAATACTACTTATATTAGCATAAAAAACTACTTAGGGAGAAATCTGACAAAAGGGGTACAAAACCCGTTCAATAACAACTATGAAACACTAGTGAGAAAAATAAAATAAGACCTACATAATCAGAGGAACTTGGTAGGCTACAGTTCATGGGGTCACAAAGAGTCAGACACGACTGAGCAACTATCACTCACACTTAATCAGACAAATATATCATATTCATGGGCCTAAACACACAATGTTCTTAAGATGTCAGTTCTCTCCAAATTGACCTGTAGATTCAACACAAAATAACAGTAAGCTTTTTTTTTTTTTGCAGAAATTGACAATCTGATTATAAAATTCATGTGAAAATGCAAAGGATCTAGAATAGCCAAAACAACAAGGAACAAACTTAGAGAACCCAAATCTCAACTTTAAACTCTATTACAAAGTTAAAGTATTCAAAACATTTAGTATTGGCATCGACAGACAAATAGATCCACGGAACAGAATAGAATCCAGAAATGGACCCAAACAAAAATGGTCGATTGATTTTTTTTTTAAGTAGTTGTAACATTTAAAAAATTTATTTTTAATTGAAGATAATTGCTTTACAGTATTGCATTGGATTCTACCAAACATCAACAAGAATCAGCCATAGGTTCACCTATGTTCAATTGATTTCTGACAAAGGGGCCAAGGCAACCCAGTGAAAAAAGGATGATCTTTTCAACAGTTGGTGCTAGGAAAATTGTATGCCGCTGCTGCTGCTAAGTCGCTTCAGTCGTGTCCGACTGTGTGCGACCCCATAGACAACAGCCCACCAGGCTCCCCCGTCCCTGGGATTCTCCAGGCAAGAACACTGGAGTGGGTTGCCATTTCCTTCTCCAATGCATGAAAGTGAAAAGTGAAAGTGAAGTCACTCAGTCGTGTCCGACTCTTCGCAACCCCATGGACTGCAGCCTACCAGGCTCCTCCGTCCATGGGATTTTCCAGACAAGAGTACTGGAGTGGGTTGCCATTGCCTTCTCCGAAAAATTGTATATCCTCATGCAAATATCCCCTGGGGATGGAAACATGAGTCTTTACTTCTGCCTCCTATTGTCTCCATGTGACTTTCTAAATAGAATAATTACTCATTTAGGAAAAAAATTTGTTTTTCATGGTTGGTCAGTGGCTTCAGTGCTGCCCTACTCCACCACAGGTCACCTCCTCTCCCCCTAAAGGAGGAGCATTGGTGGCAACTGGTGAACTCTGCTGTGTTATTCGGGATGACTTGTATTCCCATCCTGCTCAGTCCGTATGTTATCTGGGGCCAGATTCTCAATGTCCAGGATCTTCGGGTTTCTTTTCTAGTACCTCTTGTGCAGGGATGGGAAGGCTGAACACTCAGTAGGCACTCCACAAGTCGAGGTTTTACCTCTCTTCCCCTTGAAAGATGGGGTAGCTGAGGAACTAGCCCCTGCCTTTCCCCTGCTTTTCACACTGAGTCCTGTGTGCACACCAAGAGTCAAGAAGAGCTTCAAGGTGAAGACAGCTCTCTATCCACAAATGCTGGAATTAATTGATCAATTAATGATGAGATTAATTGATCTTAATGGAAGATAAATGCAGTTTAATTTTTTTTTTATAATTCAGAATTGCTTTCTTTTTTAAAGCAAATTTAAACAGAAAAAAAAAAATTCCTCTCTTAGTTTGCCCCTTTTATTTATCACCATGAGCGGGGAGAAAGCAGAGAGATGAAGGGAACATTAAAGCCTCTGTCCACCAAAATATTGGAGAGGGGAGAGGGAGACATCTCTCCCATCAAGCTAGGCCTGATGTCTGGCTCCTTTTTAAATAAGAGGAGATCCTTGGGCAGAGACCTGTTGGAAGTGATGGTTTTGTGTGAAATGGAGAGAGATTCAACATGTGGGTGACAGCAAGTGCAAAGACCCTGTGGTAGGCATTGACTTGACTCTTTTGGAGAAATGTCTGTGAAGCCAGTAGGGCTAGAGCAGAGGAAAAGAGAAGTAGCTGAGGTCAGATACCAGAGTGGAGTTTAGAATCACTATTGCCTGTTGTGAGAAGCCCACTGGGGAAGGAAGCAGGCTCATCAGGCATCCCAGCCCCAAGAAATCCACTGCTCAGCCCATTCAAAGGTGTCTCACCAGTGCAAATGGCAGTCAGGATTGATGGACCTGAGGCAGTGTCACAGCCTGAAGGGGTTTCTGGATCATCAAAGAAGGATTAAACTAGGCAGAAGTCTGGTTGTACATCTGTCCTCCAGTTACTGAAAAGTGGTTATGGCTAAGAGAATGGGCACTGAGCTCAGGCCCCTGGATCTGTATGTAGCTCAGCCCTGCCTTTTACTATCTGTGTGACCGTAGGCAAGTTACTTTCCTTCTCTGGGCCTCACTTTCCTCCTCTGTAAAGTGGGTACCTACCTCACAGGGTTGAGGTGAGGCTTAAGTGCGGTTACAAGTAGTAACAAGCTTAGAGCTGTACCAGGCACAAAGTAAGTTCTCAAATGTTAATCATTGCAGAAGGCAGAATAATACCCTCCCCCGACTCCCCAAAGTTGTCCACATCCTAATCTCAGGAACCTGTGACTCTGTGATGTTACACTGCAAGTGGGAATTAAAGTTGCAGGTGAAATTAATGTTGCTAATCAGCTGACTGACTTGAGAGAGTCTGGATTATCCAGGTGAGCCCAATCTAATCATATGGGTCTTTATAGGGGGTGGGGGAAAGCAGATGAGCTAGTTTGGGAGTTAAAGAGAGGTTTGAAGATGGCAGAAGGAGCCTCAAGGAGTAAAGGTACCTCTCTGCAGAAGTTGGAAAAGGCGAAGAAACAATTCCTGAAGCCCCCAGAAGGTTGACAGCCCTACCCACATGTTGATTGTATCCCAGTGATATTTTGGACTTCCGACTTCCAAAACGGTAAGATAATAAATTCAGGTTAAGCTACTAAATTTGTGGTAATTTGTTTGAGCCACAGTAAGAAACCAAAACAGCCATTGTTATAATATGGTGGTGGTGATGATGATATAGACCAGAGGTCCCCAACCTCCAGGTCACAGGCTGGTACCACAGGAGCCAGATCAGCAGCCACGTTAGAGTAGAAATAAAGTGCACAATAAAAGTAAAACACTTGAATCATCCTGAAACCAGCCCCCCCTCCCCCCGCCATAACCCTGATCCATGGAAAAATTGTCTTCCATGAAATCGGTCCCCAGTGCCGAAAAGGTTGGGGACTGCTGAGACAGACTTTTCCTGTGTGGCCTCGGAGAACAGGGTGTCAGTGGACAGGAGGGGTTCTAAGCAGGCCAAGTCCACTGTCCAGCTCTAAAGCCCACGCTGTCTTAAGGCTAAATGTTCTCTCGGTGTCTCCAGGCAGAGGTGTCTGTCAGCTAGAGAGGGCACCACTGCTCTGGACTGGGTAAATCTGAGGCTGTAAAGTGCTTATTCTAGAAATTTGAAAATTAGTGATTGAAATGTTTTCACTAATTTTCAAATTTCTAGAAAGAATAAGAATTAATGATTGACATGTGGATGCTTCCCTGGTGGCTCAGATGGTAAAGAATCCGCCTGCAACGCGGGAGACCTGGGTTCGATCCCTGGGTTGGGGAGATCCCCTGGAGAAGGGAAAGGCTACCCACTCCAGTATTCGGGCCTGCAGAATTCCATGGACAGAGGAGACTTGCGGGTTACAGTTCATGGGGCGCAAAGAGTCGGACACAACTGAGCGACTTTCACTTTTCATATTGGTCATTATAGCCTGCATATGAGAATATTCATTACAACACTCCCCTTTCCCCATTTATCTGCAAAGAAGGTCCTGCTTGAAATGCAATTTGTTTGCACTACTTCCTTTGCCATTTCCAATCAGGAAAACATGAATTCACTCTTTTCTAATATTGGCTACCGTTTGTAGAGCACTGGGCTCTAGGTTTACTATCACTTCTTCTAATTCTCACAACAGCTTTTTAAAATGTGGGTTTTTATATATAGATTTTTTTTTTTCCTGTATCAACTACAGTTAGCAAGGTAGAAGACAGCAGAGTTTGGGGACCTCATCTTTCAAATCCCATCCAGTGGCAAGTGACAGGATGATTTGCATCTTTGTTTCCTTCCAGTCATTGTCCCTCATACTTACCAGAAGGTACTCAATATATTTTTCCCATGAAGTAGACATTTTTAATGTTATTTTACAGATGAGGAAGCTGAGGTCAGAAGCTGAGGTCTGAAAGAGCGGGGTTAGAATCAGTGATGTGCTGGTAAATGTGTAAGAGCTGGCTCTCAAGAGAAGAAAAACAAAAAACAAACCTGATTTAAAACTTCTGGCAATTTCCATGGGGTAAATGATCCCACTTTGGCTGATTCTGTGCACAAGCTACTCAGCCTGTCAGAGTCTCAACATCCCTTTCTAGAAAATGAATTTAATTCCAACACCGGGTACTGCCTAGTTAAGAAGCCCTCTATAAACTCTAGTGCCTGCCCTTCCTTCAATCAGAAAAGAGAAATAGCTCCAGAAGACGTATTTGGCACAGTATTTTTCCAACGGAATCATGAATCATTATTGGGTTGTGAAACCGATTTATCTGTGAGTTGCAACAAGAATTTTTTAAAAGAAAGACAACAAAAAAGACTGAAATAAAACAGGAAAGAAAAAAAAAATCAGAGTGCAGCAGACATGGGAAGATTGTGTTATTTCCTGAAACGTCTGTTTCATTCCTACATGTGTGTGGATGTATGTACTGGATCATGAGAAATTTTTCTTCTTGCTGTAGGTTGCCATTAAAATAGAGTCATTGAGTGAATCTGGCTTTGTAGAAAGCAGTGCTTTTACCTTTTAGAGTTGTGGGGTAGAGAGAGGCAGCTAGAAACAGTGCCTTTTATACCCTTCTCTGCAGAGGAAATGGGGCTGAGGCACCCAAGGGCAGGGCCAGGGTGGCCCAGTGTTGCCGGGAGAAGCCAGAGAAGGCCACGATGCCCTTGGCCTCCTCCAAGGCCAGGGTTAGGCTCCAGGCAGCCCTCAGATTGTCTCCTGAGCACTGGAAGGAGGGCCCCTTGCATGAGGGAGGAGGAGAAGGAAGCTGCACAGGAAATCCTGGCTGCAAGCTCACCGCTGCTGGGACCCACCACAGCAGCTACCACACAACCAACAATAGCGCCCTTAGATAAAAATAACCCACAGGGTCTGCAGCCCTGCGGTGCGGGGGCAGGGGCATGCCGTCTCGAGGGCTGGAATGTCACCAGGCTACAGCTGGGGTCGTGCTCCTTGGCGCTGTGCGATACCTTCATTTCCTGATTGCTAATTAGAGGGCAGTTTTCCAGCTGGAGGTCCTTTGGGCTGGTGCCAGGAATGGGGCCCCTTGCCCCCAGGGTCTCTGCTCCCCTGCACTCTTACACAGAGTGATATAAAAGATCACTCATGCTGAGGTCTTGAGATCTCAGTGCCCCACCTCTCCCAGGGAGACTTTCATCTTACAAGAGGGCCCCAGCCCAGGAGGGCTTACCTGAAGTTTGTCTCTGGATGCAGGTGGGGTGAGGACGGAGACCTTCCCTGCAGCTCTCTCCCTTGGCTATGGGCGGGGCCTGACCCCGTCACACCTCCTACTATGCCCCAAAAGTCCTCTCTCCAGGCTGAAGAGACAGGCTTCCTGTTCCCCTCAGTGCTTGAGCTTGGCCAGTGGTTAGTTTCCTACACATTGGGGAATGGAAGGGGAAGGGGCAAGGGTCAGGCCAAATGCTATTTTACTGCAGCAAAACCTGGTGAGGATCAGCAGCCAGATCTGAAACATGGAGACTGGGCACCCCTGTTGGCTTCTGGCCTCACTGTTTGTTGGCTAATCATCTGCTCTTGGTCTGTTTCTCATCCTCTCCTGCCCATCCCAGAAGTACCCACATCCCCCAGGGATAACAATATTATACGGGCACTGCACTCTATGGTTTACCATACTTACTTCAGATCTTTCACTCACTTACACAGCACTTTTGGAACCTGGGCACATGGGTAGAATTCAGGGGAGCATCTGAATTTGGAGGAGACTAAAAGAACATCTCGGAGAAGGCAATGGCAACCCACTCCAGTACCCTTGCCTGGAAAATCCCATGGACGGAGGAGCGTGGAAAGTCTGCAGTCCGTGGGGTCGCTGAGGGTCGGACATAACTGAGTGACTTCACTTTCACTTTTCACTTCCATGCATTGGAGAAGGAAATGGCAACCCACTCCAGTGTTCTTGCCTGGAGAATCCCAGGGACGGGGGAGCCTGATGGGCTGCCATCTATGGGGTTACGCAGAGTCGGACACGACTGAAGTGACTTAGCAAGCAAGCAAAAGAACATCTATATTTTCATTGACTAAGTGAAGGGCTTCCCTGATGGTTCAATGGTAAAGAATCTGCCTGCTAACGCAGGAGACATGAGTTTGATACCTGGTCCAGGAAGATCCCCTGAGGAAGGAAATGGCAACCCACTCCAGTGTTCTTCCCTGGAAAATCCCATGGACAGAGGAACCTGGCGGGGTACAGTCTACTGGGTTGCAAAGAGTCAGACACGGTTTACGACTGAACAACAACAGTTAAGTAAAAATTTAGCATGTCCTGCTATTAGAGATGTTGGCAACAAATCACAGGAGTGTCAGCAGCACCGTGACTGTCACCAACAGAAATGACCAGTATTTTCATTTTCACGGTACACTTGTTGCAGGGATCAGGAATTACCATTTGTAGTCATGGCTACCTCAAAGTCAAACCTGCTGCTGCATTTTGTTAGGTAAAGCATTAATAAAGGACATTTATGACTTTGTCACAAGTGCGTGGCTGTATGTCAGCACAATTGATTTTGTGTGCAACTCTTTGCATTTTATGCATTTATAGTATTATTCTGAAAAGAGGATTAAAATGTCTTCAGGGAGCCAGTGAGGAATCCCCTGAGGGGCTGGCACTAGGGCCCTGAGCAGACAGAGTTGAACTTGCATAGGCAAGGGAGTCTCATCCATAACCCACAGGGGTGCAAAGCCAAGAGAAATACTCACAGCAAATAAGTCACTGCAGACTAGCCTGATGGGTAACATGACAGCAGCGATTGGACAGAAGCCATGCATGTGCAGGGCAGCCATGAAGTAGGTGGCCACTACCTCACATCAGACTCTGGAGCAATAGCCACCTCTGGCCCGAGAGGAGAGAACCCATCTACCTAACCCTCCTGGGCGCCCTCGACATGCTCCATTTCCCTGCCAGCCTCAGCCCAGAGCCCGGAAGCAGGGTGATGCAGTGTCCCCACTGCCCTGGCCTGAGATGTTTCCCGGAATACAGAACTTTCAGGGCCAAAACCAGGAGTTCTGGGCAAACCAGTACTGTTGTTCACCCTACTTGGAAGCCAAACCCCACCCTTCTTACCTAGAACTAATTCAACTGCTTGAAATTTGGATTAGCTTATTCCCCTAAGCATCTTCTCTGTCCATACTCACCCTCACCCCATCTACCCAATTTCTGCTTTAGCTCCCAAGCCAGTCTTCCCAGCCTCTAGCCATCAAGTGATTTGAACTTTTTATTTCCCTGCAAGCCTGCTGAGCACTACTGGCTCTTTGTTTTCAATTGAGATATAATTTGCATAAAGTCTTCAGTTCCCAGGTGAATAGCTCAGTGAAGGTTTATACACCCATAAAACCACCACCCAGATCTAGATATAGAATACCATCCTTCCCCAGAAGTCTTCCAAGTGCTGATTTGTTGTCAGTTACTCCTCCAAAGGGTAACCACTCTTCTGACCCTCACAACCTTCCTATAAATGAAATCACATTCTCTGCACCCCTTAGAAGCACACCTGCTCTGCCTGAAGCTGCTTCAGGTCCCAGTGTTGCCAGACCAGCTGGGAGAAGCCCTCTTTTGCAGGACCATAAAGCAGGAAGGACAGAAAATATAGGGGAAAACTTTACACCATATGGCTGGAGGGAATAAATAGCCTCCTTTTCCAGTTATGACACCAGGACTCAGAGGGACAGGTCACTTCCTCGTCCTTCTTTTGGCCAGCAGTGACTAGACTCAGGGATACAGCCTACTGGGGAGGCAGAGTTGAAATTAGTACCCAAATTTCCTTCCTTTAAACCCTGCATCCTCTTTTGGGCAAAAGCCAGGGCAACTCCTTCTGTGGCAAGGAGGTTTTGTCTGAGAAAGCTGAGCAGGCAACCTGTTTCCTCTGTTTCACCCCCTGCCCAGATGCGCCAAGCACCCGAAACCCCAGGGATGCAGAGTGCTGGTTCCTAATGCTGGCTGCATGTTAGAAAAGACTCAGTGCCCAGACCAACAAAATCAGTGTCTCTGGGAGTGAGACCTGGGTGCCAGTAGTTTATAATTTCGACACTCAGGCAAGTTTGTAAAGCAACTGAGTTTCTCAAAATTTACAATGCATGTGAGTCTTCTGGGGCTTTTGTTAAAACACAGATTCTGATTCAGCAGGTCTGGGGTAAGGCCTGAGATTCTGCCTTTCTAACAAGATGCAGGGTATGGTTGATGTTACAGTCCAGGAACTATGCCTGAGTAGCAAAGATTTAGAGGACCATTCTGTATCCCATTTTATCTTCATACAAATACACTTTGCAGTCATGCATTTTTCAGTTTGTCTTTTAAATATAAGGCTCACCTACTGCCCATACCCTAATAATTACATGTTTATCCACCTTGACCAGGAAAGAGTACAATGATTTATCATGTGCTTTCTATGTGCCAAACATTGTCCCCCAGTAAATTTGAGGATAGAGAAATAAAGAGGCTAATAACATGAAAACATGGAGTAGAAGCCTAGAAAACAGAGATATAATATCTTATATACATCCAACTGGAGCTTATGAAGGTGATGAGAAGGAAAACAAAAGGGACACAATATTCAACAAGAAGATGGATAAGAAGGGAGTAGCCAAGATGGTAGAGTACAAAGACCCTGAGCTCACCTCCTCCTCTTCCCAAAATTACAACTACTTACAGAGTAGCTATAGATGAACACTAGCAGAAAGTATGTTCTAAAATTAGATATAAAGAAGGAACCACAACAAGATGGGTAGGAGGATGGAGATGTGGTATGGTCAAGACCCACACTCCTGGATCGATGACTCACAGATGGGAGGATAATTACAATTGCCTTGACGTTATCTCCAAGGAGCAAGGGGTCCAAGTCCCATACTGGGATCCCCAGCCCAGGCCTCCTCCACAAGGAAGACAAGACTTCAGAATATTTGTTTTGAAAGCCAGGGGAGCTTACTTTCAGGAGACTCAGAGGGCTGTGGGAAATATACATTCCATTCTTCAAGAGCACACACAAAATCTCACGTGCTCTGGCTCCCAGGAAAGAGGCAGCAATTTGAAAGAAGCATGGGTCAGACCCACTAGTTGATTTCAGAGAGCCTCCTAGAGAGGCACGAGGCACCTGGAACTTACCTTGAGGACAGAGACACTGGCGGTAGCCATTTGGGGGACATCATTTTACTGTGGGCACCATTGTGGAATCCTCCTTCTAGATTATTAGCATTGGGATGTGACCCTGGCCATGAGTTGGTCATCCCCAGTCCTGGGAAACTCCAGTCCAAACAGACAGATGTGCAGAAGCATAGCCCAACCTACCAGCAGACCCACTATCATAGGACCACCCACCAGAGGGCTAAGGACTCAGCCTCAGTCTCAGCCACCTGTGGGCCAGGACTAGCCCTAGGACTGCCAGGGCCCCTCAGCCAGCTAACCCAGGACCTGGTCACCCACTGGTGACTCCACAGGCTGTGCAGCCAGCTATGCCAGGACCTGCCACTACCCATCATTGGCCAGCAGCCTCCACACTAGGCACGGCCTGGCAACCAACCAGACCAGAGGTGAGCCACACCTAATAGCATGCCCACAGTAGTCAGCCCAGTACAATAGAAAGGTCCATGCGGCCCACATAAAGGGCCTTGCTAGAGTGTGTGGGTCTGGTGACCAGAGGAGAGTGTATTGCTGGGTCCCAGAGGATGTCTCCTTCGTAAGATCACTTCTCCAAGATTGGAAAACATGACTGAGCTACCTAATACATAGAGCTAAAAACAGCAAATTAAGCAAAATGAGATGACAAAGGAATATGTTCCAAATATCTTTGAGAAACATGATAAAAACCCAGAAGAAGCAAAGTGGAGAAAAGCAACTCTCTACCCAGTAAAGAGTTCAAGGTAATGATCATAAAGATGCTCAAAAAACTCAGCAGAAGAATGAATGAACACAGTAAGAAGTTTAACAAAGAGTCAGAAAATATAAAGAAGAGCCAAAGATGAAGAATATAACAACTGAAATACACCCAAAGGAATCAACAGTAAATTAGATGTAACAGAGGAAGAAATCAACAAACTGGATGACAGAATATTGGAAATTACCCAAACTGAACAGAAAAAAAGAATTTTTAAAATGAGGATAGTTTAAGAGACCTCTGGGACAATATTAAGCATACTAACATTCACATTGTAGTTGTTTCGGAAGGAGAAGAGAGAGAAAAGGGAACAGAGAACTTATTTGAAGATGCAATCGCTGAAAACTTACCTAACCTAGAAAAGGAAACAGACATCCAGGTTCAGGAAGTAGAGAGTTACAAACAAGATCAACCCAAAGAGGACCACAGTAAAACACGGTATGCAAAAAGAAACTCAAAATGGATTAAAGATTTAAATGTAAGACCTGAAACCATAGAACTCCTAGGAGAAAACATACACTCTTTGATATTGGTTTTAGCAATATTTTTTTTGCATCTGTCTCCTCAGAAAATGGAAACAAAAGCAAAATAAACTAATGGGACCTCATCAAACTAAAAAGATTTTACACAGTGAAGGAAAGTACCAACAAAACAAAAGGGCAGCCTACTGAATGGGAGAAGATATTTGTAAGTGATATGTCTGAAAAGGGGCTAATATCCAAAATATACAAATAACTCATACAACCCACATTAAAAAAAAGATTTAAAAAAATGGGCATAGAACCTGAATAAGCATCTCCCCAAAGAAGACAACAGAAGGCCAAGTGGCGCATGAAAAGATGTTCACATCACTCATCATCAGGGAAATGCAGATCGAAACCACAACGAGATATCATTTCAGAACTGTCAGGATGGCTGGTGTCCAGAAGACGACAAATAAGGGGTACTGGCAAGGATGTAGAGAAAAGGGAACCCTCATTCATTGTTGGTAGATTGTAAATTGGTGCATCCACTATGAAAACCAGTATGGAGATTCTTCCCAAAATTTAAAATAGAACTACCATATATGATCCAGCAATATATACAGTGGAATATTAATCAGTAATAAGAAAGAATGAGATCTTGGCATTTGCAGCAACATGGATGAACCTAGAAGATACTTTTGCCAAATGAAATAAAACAGAGAAAGACAAGTAAGTTCACTTATATCTGGAACCTAAAAAACAAGCATAAAAAAAAAAAAAAAACAGAGTCATAGATACAGAGGACAACCAGGTGATTGCCAGAGAGGTGGGGACTTGGGGAGGAGAGAAACAGGTGAGGGAGATTAAGAGGTACAAACGTCCAGTTACAAAATAAGTGAGTCACAGGTATGAAAGATATAGTAGGGAATATACTCAATAATAACGTCATATCTTTGTGGTGACAGATGGTAACTAGGCTGACTGTAGTCATCATTCTGAAATGTATAGAAATATCAAATCACTAAGTTGTGCACCAGGACCTATCATGGTGTTGTAGGTCAGGTATACTTCAAAAACAAACTCAGGAAAGAAGAGATCAGATTTGTGATTACCAGAAGCACAGGGTAAGGGGAGGGGAAATTGGATGAAGATGTCAAAATAAATAAACTTCCACTTATAAATACTAATGATGTCATGCACACCAGGATAAATATAACTAACGCTGCTATAGGTTATATGTGAAAGTTGTTGAAAGTAAATCCTAAGAGTTCTCATTACAAGGAAAAAATTTTTCCATTTCTAATTTCTTATTTATATGAAATGACGCTTTCTAAGCTTATTGTGGTAATCATTTCATGAGCATATAAGTTGAATCATTATGCTTCCTACCTAAAACTTATACAGTGCTATATTTATCAATTATTTCAATAAAACTGGAAGAAACAATTTTTAATCAAATTTTAAAGAAACAAAAAAGGAAAATGGATGAGAACAATGAGGATTTATAAGTTACAATACAATAATCTACAGATTTGAAAAGGCTGTTGAATACCCCTAGAAAAGATGAAGAGAAATACACACCTAGACACAACAAATTAAAATTTGTAATACCTAATATATAAAGGAAATCTTAAAAGCATCCAGGATAAAAAGATGATTAACTTCAGTGGAATTAGTAGCAAAGTGACTCCTCAACTCTCCCTGGCACCCTTGCCACCCCCAACATACTAACTTTGAAAAATGATAGCCTCAATTTTAATGATGAGAAACTATAATTCAGAAGCCCATAATATTAATGGCAGTTTAAACGCAAAGGCATCAATAGGCTCTTTTTGAGTAAACAACCTGCTCCTTCCTACCTGCCCCTTTTTAAAATTGTGAATATTAAACTTTCATATCTAAATAAAAATTTACCTTGGGAGTCCAAACCATACCCAGTCTTTACTGCAAACAATTAGAAAAAGGTCCTGCCATTTTTCTAATCTCTGCCTCAGATCTCTTGTTCACTTTTGATTCCCTGGCCAGCCAAGCCTTCACCAAACTTCCTTCCCAAATGCCCCTTACATCTCTCATCAGTGTTTCTGTTCCACCCCAGCCTGGCCCCACTGCCACATCCCAGGGCTTCTCACCAACAGAGGTGGCCAGAGCAGTCCAACTAGAATGACCTTATGAAACGTGAAGCGTGCATGATCAGTTGTGCCTGACTCTTTGTAACCCATGGACTGTAGGCCGCCAAGCTCCTCTGTTCATGGAATTTCCCAGGCAAGAATGCTGGAGTGGGTTGCCATTTCCTCCTCTTGCATGAAGGAGGATGGATGATAGCCTACATCAGTGACAGTCACAAGGACTCCCTAGCAAGTTGTGTCCATGGACACTGCCTGGCAGGCTGTTAACCAGTGATCAGTTAGTGAATAAAACGGGCCTTCCTTGGAAGCTTGTGTCTCTGTAGTTGGTGGGGAGAAAACCATGATCTGCTACTCTTCCTGAATTATCAGAGAGGCTCTACTACACTGTCATAGCTGGGCACTGTCATAGGGGTTACTGTGGTCCATCAAGCCCAGCTCTCTGATCGGAGGCAGCCTGTGTGTTGGTGAGCGATGGATTTTCCTAATAGTTAGATCGGGGTTCAAACCCCTAATTCTTCTGCTCCCTAACTGGCCATGTTACTTCATCCTCTATGCCTCAGTTTCCACATCTATAAATTGAACGGAGAGAATATCAATCAGTAATGATCGTAAAGATCAGGTACCTACAGCATGTGGTGTTTAGCATGCATTAGGTTTGAACAATTCTCTACTGTTTGGAAGATTACGTGAAGTGATCCACGTGGAAGGGGTTGGTTAGTTCAGCTCCTGCCACAGAAGGAGCTCACCAAATATTATGCGTCACTTCTGCCTTTCTTGATGACGGTCTCTCTGATGCAGAACAAGCCATTTCTCTGTTCTGCCTTCATCTTAAGTACAAAGGAGGGGTGGGTGGGGCCGAGGGTCAGGCTTGAGCTCACAGGCTTCTAGCCTATGGCTATGGCTACCCTTCTCAGACAGCCTCTGACCATTTGCAGCCTACAGCTTTGCTAAAATTCCTGGGACCAAGAAACCTCTGACCTTAGGCTTGGAGAGTGCTTACCTTAGGGGTTGGGGGTGGGAGAGAGAAAAATGTTGGCATGTGAACTGGTTCACAATGGCTCAACTCAAAAGCTGCCATGGATAATCACTGTTTATCAACTCATTGGAAAAAATGACTACAATTACATTTCACACATCAACCAAAAGGAAAAATAAAAGCCCCATTGGAATGTCTGAGTCACTCTTCAGAGCCTTTAAATTACCCAGTCATTATGACCCTTCTCCTCGCCGCCTCCCCTCCCAATGCAGGGAGGTGCAGGGCCCTGCAAGCTGGCATTTGCCTGACATGCCAGCCTGGTCAGAAGTCCTCGCACGACACCTAAGACTCTGGGGGCTTAAACTAGACTATTGAAGGGATCAATGGGGCTTGGAGGGTCATTCTTTTATGAGCTCGGGGCTCTGGGCTGACTGGTGACTTTGGCATTACACACACACACACACACATACACGCACGCACACACACGCATACCGGGAGGAATGAGGGGGAATCATGGTCAACAGGAGCTGGGCCGCCACTTGGTGCCAGCGTTTGTGCACAGATGTAAAGCTTGTTTAAAAACAAATGGCTTCATTTGTGGGAAGGACTGAGCAGTGACCCCACTGAGGCATTGCCCTCTTCTGTCACCAGGAATGTGCAGGCCCACGCATCATCTGAAGAAATCTGCCTGCCCCCTTCTGAAAAGTGGGTGTCAATTCAATACTGATCACATTTTAAATTAATAGGCACAGTGGCTTTAAAAACATTTTGGGGGGTCATGAACTCCTTTAAGAATCTGATGGAAGCTATAAACTTTCTCCCCACAAATACTGACAAATTCCAGGGAATACACAGGCTCACCTGAGATGCAGGGTGTCTCTGGAACTGAAAGGACACTGCACAGACTTTTCTGTGGGGAATTCATTTGTGAAATGTTCTCTGTCCTAGGAAAACCTCAACCCACCTTACTTCTTATGTGTGTTTTGTAAGACTTCATTCCCTGGTGGCTCAGACGGTGACAAATCTGCCTGCCACACCAAAGACCTAAGTTCAATCCCTGGGTGGGGAAGATCCCCTGGAGAAGAGAATGGCAAGCCACTCCAGTTTTCCTGCCTGGAGAATCCCATGGACGGAGGAACCTGGCAGGCTACAGTCCATAGGGTCGCAAAGAATCAGACATGACTGAATAACTAACACACACACACACACACACACACATCTTGGCAAGTAGTGTCTGCTCATATAAAGAGAACTACCTCTGCCGCTGAGGCCTGTGGGTCCCTGTCCAGGACTCCAGGAGCAAAGTGCTGGCTCTATCATCCCTGGTGCTTCAGGAATCCTGGCCATCAGCCATTCATTCTTCGACTTGGTCATTAACTCTGCCGGCTGCGTGGGTGGGGAGCTGCAGGTCCTAGTTGGAGAAGGTTGTGTTTACAAAGCAGTTTTATGCCCGCCTATCTGTCTGTGAACTTTGGAACACTCCTCCTCTACAGCAATACAGTAACGATCGATAACGGTAAACAACGGTTTCTTACCGTTGTGTGGCATTTTATCCCATGTAAAGTGCTTCTGCATGTATTCTTTTCTGTATTTTGGTAAAATGTACCATTTTAACCATTTTTAAGTGTCCGATTCAGTGACATTATATTCACAATATTGTGTAATCATCACTACCATCTGTTTTCAGAAGGTTTTCATCATCCCTAACAGAATCTCTGAACTTCTGTCTCTATTAATTTGCCTGTTCTAGGTACTTTATATTTGGAGAAGGAAATGGCAACCCATTCCAGTGTTCTTGCATGGAGAATCCCAGGGACAGAGGAGCCTAATGGGCTGCCGTCTATGGGGTCGTACAGAGTCGGACACGACTGAAGCGATTTAGCCCCAGTAGCAGCAGGTACTTTATATAAATGGAATTATACAGTATTTGTCCTTTTGAGATGGTTTAGGTCACTGAGCGTTATGTTTTCAGATTCATCCCTAGTTCATTCCTTTTTATGGCTGAATAATTCCCCGTTGTATGTACACGTTGTGCTTTGTCTATCTAGTCGTCTGTCAGTGGGCATTTGGGCTGTTTCCATCTTTGGGCTAGTGTGAATAATGATGCTATGAACTGGGTTGTATAAAGTATCTGTTTGAGTCCTGCTTTCAATTCTTTGGGGCATATACCGAGTGTGGAATTGCTGGATCATATGGTGATTTTATTATAGTCTCTATTGAGATTGGATATGCAATTCTTGATTATAACCATTTTAAACATGAGGATACTGAAGCTCAGAGAAGTGAAGGAAATAAAATCCCTCAATGTGGGTTGCTAACATAGGGGCTGTAAATATTCCTGTACCCAGGCTTGGGACAAGGGTGAGGCTAGGGAGGTATCTAGGGTACAAAATTTAAGAGGACTCTCAGGTTTGCATGACCCCCTTCGCCAGGGCCAACTTAGCCATTAGAGGCAGTAGGAACGCTGCCTAGGACTCAGGATCCTCCTTTTTGTTGTTTATTCACTAAGTCGTGTCTCACTCTTTGCAATCTCATGGACTGTAGCCCGCCAG
Source organism: Bos mutus (assembly GCF_027580195.1). Lineage (NCBI taxonomy): Eukaryota > Metazoa > Chordata > Mammalia > Artiodactyla > Bovidae > Bos > Bos mutus. The sequence goes on from NC_091627.1 coordinate 37,173,979, forward strand.
GCTCCTCTGTCCATGAGATTTCCCAGGCAAGAATACTGGAGTGGGTTGCCATGCCCTCCTCCAGGGGATCTTTCTGACCCAGTGGTCGAACCTGTGTCTCCTGCAATTAGCAGGCAGATTCTTTACCACTTAGCCACCTTGGAAGCCCCAGGACCTTTTCAAGGGCCATGAAAATGTTTTAGTTTATTTTAAAGTTAGAAGAAAAAAATGAATATAATCCAGCTTGGATTATATTTGTCTTTACACATCAACACAGTTTGAAATATAATCTTTCATATATATTTCTTAATGGAGGAAGGGATTGACAAAGGTTCTATGGCCTGGGCCCCAGAAGTCATGGTTCTTCTGTTCTGCTCTTCTGTTCCTGCCCTGACAGTGAATGTCCTATTAAGGATTTAAGGAGCCTCTCATTTTCAGGTTCCTATCAGAAAGAACCCTTCTCTGTCACGAGCCCCAGAGTGGGTGCCTCCTTGAATTTTGTGCCCTAGGCTTGCCTCTCTTGGGCCTGGCCCTGCCTGGGTCTTGACCAGGCTGGATGGCTCCTCCTGGTATGCAGGACAACAGTGTCTTGGGCCAGGACTATGTGCCCAAGCAAAGGAGTCAGGCCAAGGGAAGCCGGTTTTAAGGATAAAAGACTAGTGTTTGCCCATGGGGAAGTTACTGGGGAGACTACAGTGAACCCCACTGTATAGCAGCCCTCACTAATAATAACAATAAGCCCTTGCCCTTTATTTCATTTCAGAGAGCTTGTCATATCTGTAATCATTCTTACTTTACCTAGAAAGTCTCTTTGTCTTCACTCCCAAATGATTAGCTAACTCTGCCAACTCACAAGGACCAGAGAAGGAACAAATTCCTTTCTAAGGGACTATGTTCTGGGTTCATAATCTTTCTTATTTTTTCACCCATTCAGGGACCCCACTGGCCCCCACTTCGTAAGACACAGTCATTTCACATTCACTTCTGTAGGGAGAGGCCATTTGGGAAGATATATATTTTACTTATTAATTAGTTCATTCAGCAAATCTTCATGAAGCACCTATTGTATGCTTAAGCACTGGGAATGCACAAGTGAATAAAACAATAAAAAAATCCCTGACTTCAAGGAACTTACAATATAGGAGAGAAAACAGACAATAAATAACAAATAACTAACAAAAACATATGGTGGGCCTGACAGTGAAATGTAAAGGGGAAAATGAAACAAGTTGTAAGGAGTGTGAGCAGGGCTGGGAGTACAGTTGTAAGCTTTAGACTGAGAGGTTGGGGACATTCTCATGGAGGTTACATTTTAGCAAAGACCTGAGGAGCAGGAGGGAACAAGCCACAGGAGTATCGGGGAGGTACATTCTGGGAAAGAACAACTTCAAGTGCAAAGGCCCGAGGCTGGAGGGTGCTTGACCTAGGGGAATCACTGTTGTGTCCCTGCAGGTGGACACCACTGTTCAGCATCAGTCTTTTACACCCCTGCTGAGGATTCCAGTTCTCAGGTGCCAGCTCAAAGGGACCCCATCTTCTAAGAGTCACAGGTGCAATCATGCTTGCTCTCCCTCAGCCTACTGAATTCTGTCTTCCGGGAGATTCTTTCAGTAGTCTGATCTCAGGTCCAGCTGTGGTGGGCTTCTAAAGCCATGGGGCTGCATTGTGTGCACACGCACACTCACACATGGACACACATCCCTACAGAAGCAGAGAAGCAGTTGGTGAAGAGATAGTTCAGCAGGTGTGCAGAGACGGGAGAAGGGTAAGACATAAGACAAAGACAGACAAACTGACAGAGAGACTAGGGGGTTGGGTGCTAGGAGAGAGGGAGAGAGTTGCCTTTGGGGGTTCCTACAGCTTTGGACTCCTGATTCCCATCCCTCCCTGGAAGGGCTCACTGACCCCACCTTTGGATGATCTGCTCCACCCAGCAGATACCCCTGCATCTTCCTAATGACACCTCCCCACCCTTTGTTTCTCCTAAGTCAGCTTCAGAGCCCACCTTCTGGGATTCTTCCCTTCTAGCTGCTCCTTTTTCACACCTGGAATCTGTCCTGCCCTTAGCCATCTGTGTCCCTGGAGGAGTGGGACCTTCTGTGAGGGCAGCCAGCTGAATTTAGGTGACTGTGAAGCAGGGAGCCCTGACTGGACTCAGTTGCTCCAGTTTCACCCTCGAGCTGGGCCTCAGATGAGCTCCATAAACTAGAACAAGTCAGCTGAATTCCTTGAGTGTCTCTTCATCTCTACCGTGGAGGTTTAATCCCTGCCCTGCCTGCCACTCCTCACTGTTGTGAGATTACAATGGAACCTGTGTGGAAGGGTTCTGCCACGTGTCCGATGTGAGTGGTTGTGGCCCTGTCCCAGACCTGGTATCCACACCCCCACCCCTCAGGCCCGGCTGTGACTTAGCCGGCTCCCCTGGCCCAGTGCCCTGTCACTCAGCTCTGCGGCTGAGCCTCCGCCTCAAGTCTGGGTTCCACCTGGCAGCTCTCTCCTTCCTGTTTCCGCCTTCTCTAACCCTTGAAGTTTCCCTATTGACTTGGTTACTCTGAATCAGGCCAACCTCTTTGGCTTCTCAAAGATCTGCATTTTTTCCTAAAGCTCCTTTCACTCTGTGAAAGTCCCCACCCTCCCTGAATGACTGGGCCCGTCTACCACCCTACTCACCCTCTCAGAGCCTCACCCACCCCTCGGCACGCTCATGTTACAAAGAGAAAGCACCTCTCCCTGGCATCTAAGACCTGAACCCCAGCTGGACTCATTGTCAGGAGCAGCCCTTTGGGCCACCAGCAGGAAGGCACACTGAAAACCCTGTAAAATTGCTCAGCTGTCTCTTGAACCCATGTTTTTTCTCCCCATAACCATTCTCAGTCTTCAATTTAAGTCACATCTCCTCTCAAGACTACCGCCATAATCTTCTGGCTCTTCTATTCAAATCTCTTCTCTCTCCCAAGCCAAGCAATCATCAACACTGTTCCCAGAATAAGCCTTTGAAAAACTGACCTACCCACCTCTCCCCCTGCCTCAAAATCACCCGTGACTCAAATAGGCTGTAGGATGAAACTGTTGGTACAATCCCTTAGTTTGGCCCCCATGGTCTTGCCCAAAGCCCTTCCCCAGCCTTCTCGCCTATACTGTATGCTCCAAACAATAGGGTAGGCAGCCTCTGGGATGACCCCAAACATCCTCACCTCCTGGTATCCCCATCTTCGCATCAGTCCCCCGTCTTGAGTGTTGCTAAGCCTGGTGATTTGCTTCTACCCTATGAGTCAGGCAGAACCAATGGGATGTGAGTTCACAAAAAGACTGTGGCTTCCGTCTTGCACACCCTCGCTCCCTCTCACTTGCTCTGAGGGAGGCCAGCTGCCAGGCTGGGCGCTGGTCTGTGGAGAAGCCCTCATGGCAAGGAACTGAAGGAGGCCACAGGCCAAAAGCCAGTGAGGAGCTGAGGGCCTCAGCCCAACAGGCTGTGAGCGTCCGAATCCTGCCAATAGCCACTGAGTGAGCTTAGAAGCAAATCTGCCCCTAGTTGAGCCTTCAGATGAGACCCCATCCCTGGCCACCACCTTGAGTGCAGTCTGCTGACAGACTTGGAAGCAGAGGCACTCAGCTAAGCTGTGTTCAAATTCCTGACCCCAAACTGAGACAATACATCTTTGTCATTTCGACAAGTTTGGGAATAACTTGTTATAGAGCAGTGAATAATCAATATAACAGCCTCACTAAGTCTCACTACATCTCAGGAAGTCACTCTAGAATTTAATACTACTGTAAATTCTTTTTTATTTTATTTGCTTATTTTTCACTGCACTGGATCTTCATTGCTGCATGCAGGCTTTCTCTAGTTGTGGTGAGTGGAGGCTACCTTCTAGTTATGGTGTTCAGGCGTCTTTTGTTGCAAATCATTGGCTCTAGGGTACACAGACTTTCACAGGCTTAGTTGCCCCACAGCACGTCAAGTCTTCCCAAGGGACTGAACCCATGTCCCCTGCATTGGCAGGCAGATTCTTAACCACCAGACCAGCAGGGAAGTCCACTACTATAAATACTTGATCAGAATTTCTACAGGTCTGTCATACAGCCTCACATTCTCCTGTTTCTCTGGCCACCTCAGTCACAATAAATACTGCTGACCATCCCTTGCGTACGTGCTCAGTTACTCAGTCACGTCAACTATTTGTGACCTCGTGGACTGCAGTCCACCGTGCTCCTCCGTCCGTGGAATTTTCCAGGCAAATATACTGGAGTGGACTGCCATTTCCTAGTTCAGGGGATCTTCCTGACCCAGGGGTAGAATGCTTGTCACTTGCGTCTCCTACTCGGTAGGCAGATTCTTCACCACAGAGCCACCTGAGAAGTCTCACTAATTATCCCAACTCTCTTCAAATTTCCAACCTCTTTACCACCCACCCTCAAAGACTCCCTCCAATTATGCACCCATCCCTGACTCCCAGCAGATGACTTCATCAAGACTATGAAAGCTATCAGATGAGAAGTCTCTTACCCTCCCACTCTAAAGGGAGAGTTTTTCACTTCAGCACCCCACCACTCATCTCTCTCTCCTCTTCTGATATGGAGTGACCCCTGTCCCTCCTCCAGGACTCTGGATCCCATCTTTATCCTGTATCTGCAAGCCCTCCCTCTCCTCTCCAGCATTTCAAGTCACTCTGTTCTCCCCTATCTGAACAAACATTCCCTTGATCCCACAATCTCCTCCAGCAACCACCCCCTGCTTCTCTTCTTTCTTTCTACAGCCAAACTCTTGGTGTGTCCCTCCATTTCCTTCCCTTCATTCACTCCAGTCTGGCCTTTGCCTTACTTGCTGCACCAAAACAAAAAGTCATCTAAACAAAGTCACCAAAACAAAAAGTCTCTCTAAAGTCATCAAGGACCTAGAGGTTGCTAAATCCAATAAACATTTTTCATACCTCAATCCTTTTGACCTTTAGTAACACTGAAATGTTGACTCCTCTAGGCTTCAAGGCTGCCCCCAGCCTCTCATGTATAGATGCTGTTGCCAACTTCTCTCCTCTCCTCGACCTCCAGACCTGGGGGAACCTCAGGCTCAGTCCTGGGCCCTCTTCTTTCCCTGCATCCCACATGCTTTCCTTTTGCTAGGGAATCCCAGACACATCTCAGATACTATCTTTCCATCAGTGACAATCAAGTTCATACCCCAACCCAGATTTCTCTGAGCTTCAGGCCTATGTATTCAACCATCTGCCATTGACATAGATGGCTCGTAGGTACCTGATATTCAAGATGTCCAAACTTGAATTCCTGTCATGAGCCTTGCAATTGGTATTTTCGTGTGTTTTATTCCTCAGTGAATTGCCCAAGCCCAAAATCCTGCATTCCCTCTTGTGCTTAGCCGCTCAGTCATGTCTACCTCCTTGCAACCACATGGACTATAGCCCACCAGGCTCCTCTGTTCATGGGGATTCTCCAGGCAAGAATACTGGAGTGGGTTGCCATGCCCTTCTCCAGGGGATCTTCCCAACCCAGAAATCGAACCAGTGTCTCCTGCCCTGCCGGCAGATTCTTTACTAGCTGAGCTTCTGGGGCAGCCCGGGCTTTCCTAGTTACTACTATCTATTCTGCCTCCCAAAAGGACCCACTGTTTGCTCTCCATCTCCATCACCATCAGGTCAACCACCATTTTCTATCACCTAAAGCAGAATAATGTCCTTTCCTTTCCCTTCTTTCTTGCTTTTAAAAACAAAAAGCTTTTAAAAAGCAAAAACTTGATGATTCTTAACCCTAGACATACATTAAAGTAACCTGCAGAACTTAAAAAAAAATCACTAATCTCCAAGCCTCATCCCAGAAGAAGTTTTAAAAAAAAATTCTGGGTGTGGGCTCTAAGCATCCTTACTAAAAACTTCCCAGTTAACTCTAACTCACAGCTAGGATTGAGTCACTGGTCTAATTGGTCTCCCCACATCCATAATGGCTCCACTCTGTTTTCCACACAGCAGCCAGAGAGGGGTCTTTTCCATCATCAGATTTCATGATGCCAGTCCCCTTGCTCTTAGGATAATGGTCCAAGCCTTCTGGTCCTGCCTCATCTCATTCTGCCTGCCTCCTATAGCCTGCATGCTCTATCCACTCTGAATACCTTCAGATAGTCTGCACCATATGCTCTTTCTACTTCAGGACTGTCACCCGGGCTGTCATCCTCCTGGAAGGCCTTACCTGACTAATCCCCACTCATCCTACAGGAAGCAGCTTAACTGTCTCTTTCCCAGAAAGGCCTTTCTTAATTCCCAGATCACATGGGCCCCTCTCCTCTTTTACCCCATTTATGCTCCCACAGCTCCTTTCTCTTCCCCTTCATAGAATTGACACAATTGTGAAGATAGTTATCTATGTGGTTTTTGTTTGTTTAATTTCTGTTTTTTCCACTAGAAAGAGAAAAAGATCTTGTCTACCTTGTTATTTTCTGCTCTGTTGGCATTTAACCCAATTACCTGGAACCTAGTAGGTTTTTAATAAAATTTTACAAAATGGTAATAAAGAACTTCATGTTCCTTCAGGCCCCCTAGTTTGGTATGTATTTTCCATCTGCATGGAATGTACCAACCGTGTTCACAGCCTCCTCAGTTTTTTTTCCCTGGAAAATTCCTACTTATCCTTCAGGATCCCATTAGAAAAGTCCTTCTCCACAATTCCTTTCTGATTCCCTCTGGCAGGAATTAGTTTCCTCCTCCTCTGTAAACCGAGAGTCTTTTCATTCTTACAGTATTTTTGCTTATGGACCTTCTTCCTGTTGTAGCTAGACCTCATGATCACGTCTCTGTCTTCTGGTGTTGAAAATTCATTTGCTGGATGAATGAACAAATCAATGATGTAGTGGTATCACTTTACTTAATTGTAACTTTAAGGTTGTAAACACATATATGAATTGCTCTACAACATAGGTGCTGGTCATATGTGAAGTTCTTGTGTTGCATTGCTCTGGCCAGAGCTTTTGGGTTTCTTCTCTTGGGCTTCTCCAGGTCCGGAGCAGTTCTCTAATGAAGGCTGCTGGGTGGGCTTCTGGCATAGGGAAGGCCATAGGACTTTCTACCTCTGGGGGTGGGAAGGGGAGATAGAGTCTTAGCCCCATTTCCCCACTCTCATCCCATTATTGGTGAGCTGTATTCCTGGGGGAGCCTGACTCTGCTTTAGGCTCTGACTTGGAACACGGAATTGTTCAAAGCCAGCAGACCGATTAGGGCTGTAGGTAGAGACCAAGGCCAGGATGGAGAGCAGGAGGGTCCACCCTGGACCAAGGATGAGAAATGAGGAAGAGATGCTTCATGACCAGGCTCCAATTGCCCTAGAATGGGAGTTTCTGGTATTTTCCAGCAGCTGCTCCCTTTATTCCAAGGCCCTCAGCCTGAGGAAGGGCCTCCGCACCCTCAGAACTCCTCGTGTATGTATGTGAGGCCTGGCCCCGGGCTGCTGGGCTAGAGGACTGCTGTGTTAGTTCACCTCTGCTGACCAAGTGGAGAGAAGCAGAAGCAGGGCAGGGCTGGGGCAACCATCTGGGGAAAGGCAGCTGAGGCCCCTCCCAGCACAGCCCCACCCTGGCTGCCCTCAGGCCCTCTTTCTCTTCCCTTGACCAGGTCCACTGCCTGCATTACAGAGATGACATGCAGGCAGGCAGTGCCTTACCACCTGTTAAGAACAGTCCTGGGGATGGGCAAGAAGCACCTTTTCCAGGGCAGAGAGTTGGAGCAAGGTTGACATTGGGGATGATATTAGCAGTAATAGCTAAATTTTACTGGGCATTTCTAATGTTTCAGGCTAAAGTACTTGATACAAAGTGTCCTATATGAGAACCTATGACTCCTCACATGCCTTCTGAAAACCCTCTGCCTGTGGTGAATGCAGGGCCAAAATGTACATGAGGCATTTCTTTGGACCACATTGACCCTCTGAGCCTCTCCACTTCTGGGGCCCTTGGCCATCAGTCATGCTCCAGCTGCTTCCAGGGTGACCAGCCCAGCAGCAGCTGGGCCAGCTTGCAGTGGGCACGATCTTGTAAGACCCTAGACCAATGGAGACAGGATACAGTGGACACATTTATCCCCTTCTTCCCCCATGAATGGGCTATCCTGAAACTCAGAGGTTCATACAAACTCTAGAAGATAGACCTACAATATCAGCAATCAATCTATTCAGTCTAAGTGGGGCTAGTTCAGAAGCAAGCACATGTTGGCTATCCTGGCTTCCCACCTCCCCACTCTTTCCACTTTTTCTTGTTTCTCAAGAACCATATCCCCTAATAAAGCGGTAGGATATCAGCATGCACCTTGGTCTCTGCTTTATGGGGTACCCAGGCTCAGGCAGGCTAGTGGTTAAACAGATGTGAATGCACATCCCTTATGCAAAGGAAAAAGTAAAGATTGCTGGAGAATTCCAGGCTGAAGAACCTGGGTTTTGTTCTGTGATAAGAGGGAGCTGAGATGTACAGCAAGATAACTCTCATAGGTGGGAGGAGATTAGAAGTGAGAAAACAGCTGCTCAGGCAGCAGGTCAGGTTGGTGGTCATGCCACTAGTCAGGGGAGAGCGAGGCTTCTCGGGTGACTCTGGGGCACTTACTAGTCTGGTGGTATGTGGTCTGCTCCTTTCTGGAAGAAACAGGGGAAGAGGGCAAGAAATGAGGCCCTAGCTGTAGAGTCTCACATATCCTTAACCCATACATCCTGCTATCTGAGAGCATCCCCCTGATTCTCTGGGGCCGCACTATCATTCACCAACATGGATATTTCCATGCTTTGTCAAGTGTAGAGGGTTATAGGTGGGCATCTCTGGTATGAGACCCTGAAATCCAATTCTGGTAAAACATTGCCTAAAATGACCAAACATTTCAGAGGTGCTTCTCTGAGTTCTGAGCTTTTTACCCCCCAGAACAGGGTAATCTTAGCCCTCATGTTACCCAGGACCCCAAAAGAAGAACTTCAGATAGGACTGCCAGTTAGCTTTCACCTGATAGAGCTTCCTTGGTTCAATCCTGCCCCGTTGGCCTTGACTTCATCCCTCAGGGCTTTGGCTGTCCTGCTTCCCCATCCTGACTCTACTCAGTGATCACCAATAGGCATCACGGAAGCTTCCCTCACCATCATGATGGTTCCTGTTGACACAAAATTTATCGCCCACAGCCACAGCAGGAAGTTCCAGAATCTTAGATTCTGACTGTGTGCATGACCAAGCTTCGGTGGAGGAAGAGCTAATTCAGTTTGAACAAAGTAGGCAGAATTGCATGCAACTGGGCCTGCACTCACACCCAGGATCTGGGGAAAATCTACCCTTTGGATGGCCCAGAACTCCCAACTCGCTTACATTCTTCACCCAATGGTATAAAGAAAATAGCTTGATTAATAGGAAATAATGCAGAGAACATGATGGCGGAGGAATCGGTGGACATGGAGTACATCTCTCTCCATGGATACATCAGGAATACACCTTCAGACCCAGAAGTGCATTCAGAACACCAGCTGAGGATGGACAGGAGTACCTGACCAGTGGAAAAGAATATATAGGACCACGCAAAACTAGGTAGGATGAAGGAACTAGGGGGAAAACAGGAGTGTTAGTAGGATTGGACTTGCCCTCCGTGGGTGGGGGAATTGAAGCAGAGGTCTGATTCCCACATCAGGGCAATTGTCTGAGTCAGAGGAGAAGCATTTAAGGCTGGGGGTCAAACAGCTGATCTGTGGCAGCCTACATAGAATGAGAATCAGACAGTCCTTGCCGCAGCCATATGTACCCTGGACAGGGACGAGGGTCCTCTGGAAGGCGCAGAGGCTAGGAGCTGGAATTTAGGGAGGGTGAGGGCTGCTGTTGACTGCAGAGAGATGGATCAAGGGGATGTGAGGGAGGAGACTGTGGTGGGAAATGCCTGCTTGTGGAGGAAAGCTGGGCAGACATGGAAGCAAGGCTATACTGCTGAGTCACGTGTAGGAGGTGGAGCCATCACCATAGCCTCTCTCTCCCCACACGCCAGCATCAGCAGCTGAACAATAGAGAGGCTGGCCCATCAAATGCCTGACACACCGAACTTCAGAGTAGGACCCCACCCAGAGTGCTCCTTTAAGTGCCTGAGGCACTGATCTACCGAGTAGGACCCCAGCCAGGGGTGGGGGGCCCTCTATGTGCCTAAATGGGTGGAGCTATGGAGAAAGACTGGCTAAAGAGGCCATCTGATCGCCAGCTACAAGAGGCTCAAAAAAAGACAGATAGGGTCATACATAACGCCTGGGGCGGAGGCAGTCCGTGTCCCTGCACACTTTGCGCCACCAGGGTCCCCACAAGCCAAGCAGCTGCACCACCTTCACGCTCAACTCTAACTGGGGCAGAGCTGCCACAGGAAAAAAGAAAAATCTTGCGTCTATACACACACGGTCGCTTTGGTCATGTTCATCTCTTTGCGACCCTGTAGACTGTGGGCTGCCAGGCTTCTCTGTCAGAGGGGTTCTCCAGGCAAGAATACTGGAGTGTATTAGCCAATACTGGTTGCCATACCCTTCTAGAGCACTATATTTCCTGCTGCCCTAGCCACCAACTCCCCTTAGTACTGGTGCTGCCAGAACCCCTGCAACTCAAGCAGCTGCACCATCTCCATGCCTGGCCCTCACAGGGATAAACCCAAGTCCTCCAAGGCAGCCTCAGGAGCAAACCCCAGTGGCCAACCCACATGCAGAGGTGGAAATAAAACCACAATGGAAACCCAGGGGCAGTGTGGCTAAGGAAGAAGACCCCAAACCTTCCCACCAACTGTACAAGCTGCAGGTTAAATCCACACAGCCAACTAGGCAGACTCTGTGTCTATGGAATATATAAAAGGACATTGAGAGTTCCCGTAAAAGAAAATGCAGTAGTTCTGATAGCTGTGGACATTGGAGGCAAGAACACACAGGAGCAGGACCAGATTAGAATCTGAGCTGCCCTCACAGCAGGTCCAGAGATCAGCACAGTGTTGGAGGGCATCCTAGGGAGGTGAGGTGGACTGTGACTCCCAGCAAGGGAAAGGACTCTTGACAGCAATGACTCAAGAAAAACATTTCTAATTCTTGTGTTTTCACTTGTTCTATAGATTCTTTTGGGTTTTTCTTTTCTTTTCTTTTTTACCCTTTTCCCCCCTCTGTTGTAGTTGTTGATTTTATTGGCACAATGAAATCTAATTAAGCTTTTGAACTTTTTATTCCCCACCTCAGTCACATTTTTTATTGTTGTCATAAACCTCTGCCTCTACGCTGGGCTTCTACAGTTCTATGGAGTTTCTTTTTTTTCTTTCTTCTTTTTTTTTTTTATAATTTTAATTTTTAATTCTTTTAAACCTATTTTATTTTTTCTACACTTATCCCTTTGTTTGCCTTTCCTATTGTTCTTTTCCCCTTGCATTAATCTTTAATGTATACAAATCTTCTTCATCTACCTCTATTTAACTTTGCATATCTATTCCTGCTTTCTTTTCTTTCCTTCCTTTCCTCTCAATATATTTGTTTTGATTTCATTGCTTTATTCCCCACTTGGCACCTTGCTTTAGTTTTGTTTTCCAGTTTGTGCCTTAGTTAGTTTTGTTCTTAACTGGTAAATATAATTTTTCATTTCCTTTGTTTGCTGGGTCAATCTACTATACTTTATTTTTGTTGGACTGTTTTGACTTTGCTTATGGGTATATATGTATATGTGTATATTCCATTATTTTAATTATTATTTGCCTGATTTTGTAACTGCCATTTGTCTGGGGTTCATCTTTGGTTTCTTTGTCTGGGGTTCATCTTTGGTTTCTTGTTTTTGGGTATTTGTTTTAATCTCATTTAATGCCATAAAAAACCACTTGTGGAATCTTTGCTCCTGACCAGAGATCAAACCCTGAACCTTTGGAGTGGGAGCACTGACTCCAAGACCCTAGACTACCAGAGAACTAACCCTAGGGAGTATCAGATAGTGAGAACTCACACAGAGGAAACCACTTGAAGACCAGGCATCACCCAACCACCAGCAGCACCCTGTGCAGGATGCCTCATATAAACAACCAACAAAACAAATATAGACCCAATCATCAGCAGACAAGATTACCACCTCACTCAGCCTTGCCTCAGAGGAAAAACAAACAAACAAAAAACTCAGCACAAATCTCACCCTACATGAAGCTCACACAAACCACTGGACCAGCCACAGGAGGGCAGAAACCAAAAGGAAGAAATAATTCAATCTTGAAGCCTGGGAAAAGGAGACATCAAACACAGTAAATTTTTTTAAGAAATGAAAAGGCAGAGAAACACTACACCAATGAAGGAACAAACTAGAAACACAGAAGTCCAAATAAATGAAGAGCGAGTAGGCAAACTACCTAAAAAAGAATGCAAAATGGTAGTAAAGGTGATCAAAAACCTGGAAAACAAGGTGGAGAAAATACAAGAATCAATTAACAAAGACCTAGAAGAATTAAAGAGTAAAAATACAGAGACAAACAACACAATTACTGAAATCAAAAATGCTCTGGAAGGAATCAATAGAAGAATATCTGAAGCAGAAGAACAAATCAGGGAGCTGGAAGATAAAATGGTGGAAATAACTTCTGAAGAACAGAATACAGTAAAAAGAATGAAAAGAACTGAGGATAGTCTCAGAGATCTCTGGGACCATATCAAATGCACCAAATTTGAATTATAGGGGTCCCAGAATAAGAAGAGAAAAAGAAAGGGTATGAGAAAATTTTTGAAGAGATTATAGTTGAAAATTTCCCCAACATGGAAAAGGAAATAGTCAAGTCCAAGAGGCGCAAAGAGTTCCATACAGGATAAACCCAAGGAGAAACACACCAAGAAACATACTAATCAAACAAATAAATACTAAACACACACACAAAAAGAATATTAAAAGCAGCAAGGGAGAAGTAACAAGTAACATACAAGGGAAACCCCATACGTTTAACAGCTGATCTTTCAGCAGAAACTCTGCAGGCCAGAAGGGAATGGCAGGATATATTTAAAGTACTGAAAGGGAAAAATATACAACCAAGATTATTGTACCCAGCAAGGATCTCATTCAAAATTGATGGAGAAATAAAGAGCTTTTCAGACAAGCAAAAGTTAAGAGAACTCAGAACCACCAAAACAGCTTTACAACAGATATTAAAGGGACTTATATAGTCAAGAAATACAAGAGAAGGACAAAATCTACAAAATCAACCTCAAACAATTATGAAAATGGGAACAGGAATATATATACCAATAATTACTTTAAATGTAAATGGGATTAAATGCTTCAACAAAAAGACACAGACTGAACGGATACAAAGTCAAGACCCATATATATTCTGTCTACAAGAAACCCACTGCAGACCTAAAGACACATATAGACTGCAAGAGAGAGGACTGAAAAATATATTCCATGCAAATGGGAAGCAAAAAAAAGCTGGAGTAGCAATCCTCATATCAGACAAAATAGACCTTAAAATAAAGAAGATTACAAGAAATAGGAAGGACACTATGTAATGATCAAGGGATTAATCCAAGATGAAGACATAACAATTGTAAATACATATGCACCCAAGATAGGAGCACTTCAATACATAAGACAAACACTAACAGACATAAAAGGAGAAATTGAAAGTAACACAATAATAGTAGGAGACTTTAACACCCTACTCACACCACTGGACAGATCATCAAAACAGGAAATTAATAAGGAAACACAAGTCTTAAATGATACATGAGATGGATCTCATTGATATCTTCAGGACATTCCATCCAAATGCAGAAGAATACACCTTCTTCTCAAGTGCACATGGAACATTCTTCAGGATAGACCACATCTTGGGTCACAAATCAAACCTCAGTAGATTTAAGAAAATTGAAATCACATCAAGCATCTTCTCTGACTACAACGCTATGAGACTAGATATCAATTACCAAAAAAAAAAAAATGGTAAGAAAGACAAACACATGGAGATTAAACAACACATTTCTAAATAACCAACAGGTTACTGAATAAATCAAAAGGAAATAAAAAGATTTCTAGAAACAAATGACAATGAAAACATGACAACTCAAAACCTATGGGATGCAGCAAAAGCAGTTCTAAGAGGGAAGCTTATAGCAATACAATCCTACCTCAAGAAACAAGAAAAACGTAGAATAGACAACCTAACTTTACACCTAAAACAACTGGAAAAAGAAGAACAAAACCCCCCAAAATTAGTAGAAGGGAAGAAGTCATACAGATCTGAGCAGAAAGAAATGAAAGAAACAATAGTAAAGATTAATAAAACTAAAAGCTGGTTCTTTGAGAAGTTAAAATTGACAAAGCTTTGGCCAGACTCGTCAAGGAAAAAAAAAATCAAATAAGCAAAATTAAAAATGAAAAAGGAAAGGTTACAACAGACAATGAAGAAATTACAAAGGATTATAAGAGACTATTATGAACAACTATATGGCAATAAAATGGATAACCTGGAAGAAATAGATTCTTAGAAAAGTTCAACCTTCCAAGACTGAACCAGGAAGAAATAGAAATTAGAAATAGAAAATAGAAATGGAACAACCCAACTACAAGCACTGAAACTGAAGCTGTGATCAAAAATTTCCCAAAAAACAAAAGCCCAGGACCAGATGGCTTCACAGGATAATTCTATCAAACATTTAGAGAAGAGCTAATGCCTATCCTTCTAAAACTCTTTCAAAAAATTGCAGAGGAACACTCCCAAACTCATTCTATGAGGCCACCATCATCCTGATACCAAAACCAGACAAAGATAACACAAAAGAAGAAAACAACAGGCCAATATCGTTGATGAACATAGATGCAAAAATCAACTAAATTTTAGCAAACAGAATTCAGCAACACATCAAAAAGCTCATACACCATGATCAAGTTGGGTTTATTACAGGGATGCAAGGACTCTTCAATATAAGCATATCAATCATTATGATACACCATATTAACAAATTGAAAGATAAAAACCATATGATAATCTCAATAGATGCAGAAAAAGCCTTTGACAAAATTCAACATTTATGATTAAAACTCTTCACAAAATGGGCATAGAAGGAACCTACCTCAACATCAGTTCAGTTCAGTCACTCAGTCGTGTCTGACTCTTTGCGACCAAATGAACCACAGCACACCAGACCTCCCTGTCCTTCACCAACTCCCGGAGTCTACCCAAACTCATGTCCATTGAGTTGGTGATGCCATCCAACAATCTCATCCTGTGTCGTCCCCTTCTCCTCCTGTCCTCAATCTTTCCCAGCATCAGGGTCTTTTCAAATGAGTCAGCCCTTCGCATCAGGTGGCAAAAATATTGGAATTTCAGCTTCAACATCAGTCCTTCCAATGAACACCCAGGACTGATCTCCTTTAGGGTGGACTGGTTGGATCTCCTTGCAGTCCAGGGGACTCTCAAGAGTCTTCTCCAACACCACAGTTCAAAAGCATCTATTCTTCAGCATTCAGCTTTCTTTATAGTCCAACTCTCACATCCATACATGACCACTGGAAAAACCATAGCCTTGACTAGACAGACCTTTGTTGGCAAAGTAATGTGTCTCCTTTTTAATATGCTGTCTAGGTTGGTCATAACTTTTTTTCCAAGGAGTAAGTGTCTTTTAATTTCATGGCTACAACCTCAACATAGAAAAGGCCATATATGATAAACCTACAGCAAACGTTATTCTCAATGATGAAAAACTGAAAGCATCCCCTGAAGATCAGGAACAAGACAAGGGTGTCCACTTTTGCCACTATTATTCAACATAGTTCTGGAAGTCCTATCTATAGCAATCAGAGAAGAAGAAGAAATAAAAGGAATCCAGATCAGAAAATAAGAAGTAAAGCTCTTACTGTTTGCTGGTGACATGATACTGTACAGAGAAAACCTTAAAGATAGTATCAGAAATTACTAGAGCTAATCAGTGAATTTAGCAAAGTTTTAGGATACAAAATCAATACACAAAAATCACTTGCTTTTCTATATACTAACAATGAAAAAATCAGAAAGAGAAATTAAGGAATCGATCCCATTCACCATTGCAACAAAATAAATATCTAGGAATAAACTTACCTAAGGAGACAAAATAACTGTACAAAGAAAATTATAAGATACTATTGAAAGTTATCAAAGATGATATAAACAGATGGAGAGATATTTCATGTTCCTGGGTAGGAAGAATCAATATTTTGAAAATGACTATAGTACCAAACACAATCTACAGATTCAATGAAATCTCTATCAAATTACCATCGACATTTTTCACAGAACTAGAACAAAAAATTTCACAGTTCATCAGATCAGATCAGTTGCTCAGTCGTGTCCAACTTTGCGACCCCATGAATTGCAGCACACCAGGCCTCCCTGTCCATCACCAACTCCCAGAGTTCACTGAGACTCACGTCCATCGAGTGAGTGTCTCATCCTCTGTCGTCCCCTTCTCCTCCTGCCCCCAATCCCTCCCAGCATCAGAGTCTTTTCCAATGAGTCAACTCTTCGCATGAGGTGGCCAAAGTACTGGAGTTTCAGCTTTAGCATCATTCCTTCCAAAGAAATCCCAGGGCTGATCTCAGTTCATATGGAAACACAAAAGATCCCGAATATCCAAAGCAGTCTTGAGAAAGAAGAATGCAGCTGGAAGAATCAACCTTCCTGACTTCAGTTTATACTACAAAGCTACAGTCATCAAGACAGTATGGTACTGTCACAAAAGCAGAAATATAGACCAATGGAACAAGATAGAAAGCCCAGAAATAAACCCATGCACCTCTGGGTACCTTATTTTTGACAAAGGAGGCCAGAATATACAATGGGGAAAAGTCAGTCTCTTCAATAAATGGTGCTGGGAAAACTGGACAGCTACATGTAAAAGAATGAAATTAGAACACTTCCTAATACCATACACAAAGATAAACTCAAAATGGATTAAAGACCTAAATGTAAGACCAGAAACTATAAAACTCTTAGAGAAAAACAGGCAGAACACTCAATGACATAAATAAAAGCAAGATCTTCTATGATCCATCTCCTAGAGTGATAGAGATAAAAACAAAAGTAAACAAGTGGGACCTGATTAAACTTAAAAGATTTTGTACAGCAAAGGAAACACTAAGCAAGGTGAAAAGACAACCTTCAGAATGGGAGAAGATAATAGCAAATGACACAATTGACAAAGGATTAATTTCCAAAATATACAAGCAGCTCATTCAACTCAATACCAGAAAAGCAAACAACCCAAACAAAAAGTGGGAAAAAGACCTGAACAGACATTTCTCCAAAGAAGACATACAGATGGCCAACAAACACATGAAAAGATGCTCAACATCACTCAGTATTAGAGACATGCAAATCAAAACTACAATGAGATATCACCTCACACCAGTCAGAATGGCCACCATCAAAAAGTCTACAAACAATAAATGCTGGAGAGGGTGTGGAGAAAAGGGAACCCTCTTGCACTGTTGGTGGGAATGTAAATTGATACAGCCACTATGGAAGATGGTATGGAGATTCCTTAAAAAACTAGGAATAAAACCACCGTATGACCCAGAAATCCCACTCCTAGGCATATATCCTGAGGAAACCAAAGTTGAAAGAGACACACGTATCCCATTGTTCATTGCAGCACTATTTACAATAGCTAGAACATGGAAGCATGTTCTAAATGTCCGTCAACAGATGAATGGATAAAGAAGTTGTGGTACATATACACAATGGACTATTACTCAGCCATAAAAAAAAAATGCCTTTGAGTCAGTTCTAATGAGGTGGATGAACCCAGAACCTTTTATACAGAGTGAAGTAAGTCAGAAAGAGCAAGATAAATGTTGTATTCTAACGCATATATACAGAATCTAGAAAAATGGTACTGAAGAATTTACTTACAGGGCAGCAATGGAGAAACAGAGAGAATAGACTTATGGACATGGGGAGAGGGAGGAGAGGGTGAGATGTATGGAAAGAGTAACATGGAAACTTGATTACCATATGTAAAATAGATTGCCAGTGGGAATTTGCTGTATGGCTAAGGAAACTCAAACATGGGCTCTGTATCAACTTAAACAGGTGGGATGGGAAGGGAGATGGGAGGGAAGAACAAAAGGGAGGGGATGTATGTATATCTATGGCTGATTCATGGTGAGGTCTGACAGAAAACAGCAAAATTCTGTAAAGCAATTATCCTGCAATAAAAAATAAATAAAATTTTTTAAAAGGAAATAATGCCTACACTGTAGTCACTCAGGGGGGCTCTGAGTTGTTCTAAGCTCTTAGATCTCCTCCTGGCTTGGGAGACTTGCTGACCAGACACCTCTTCCACTCACTCCACCCACAGCTCTCCCTGTGGGTACTTTTCTAGAAGCCAGTCCTGCCCTGACATGGAGACAAAATCACTTTCATCCTGATGCCTTCTCTTCTCCACTTTCCCCACTGGCTTCCCTTACAAGGCTGAGTCACAGTGAGTGCTGGGGACTTCAGGTTCCCCACTCTACAGCATTTCATGGAGGGCGGAGATCTAAGCTCCCCCGCAGGGCAAAGTACGGGAAGAACACTGATGACCCCTTTCTCTGTTCATCGCTTCCAACCGCCTGCCTTCTTACTGCTCCCATGGCCACAGAGAGGGCTTCTCCCAGTAGTGTGATGATGGTATATTTTTTCCATCCATTTTTTTTTCCAACCTGTGTATGTCCATATTTTAATTTGATTTCCAATAGACAGAATATAATTAGAGATTGCCTTTTAAAAATCCAGTCTGACAATCTCTGTTTTTTAAATGGGACTGTATACACAATGTATTAACACATTTAATGTCATCGTCACTACGGTTAGTTTTGTTTCTTTGCTTGCTTGTTTGTTTTTTGGACACACCACACTGCACGCATGATCTTAGTTCCCTGACCAGGGGACAGACATACACCCCTTGCGTTGGAAGTGCAGGATCTTAACCACTGGGCTTCCAGGGAAGTCCCTGCTACGGTTAGTTTTAAATTCACCATCTTCCCTTTGTTTGCCACTCGTCCTCTGTATTTCCTATTTTCATCTTTTGGGTAGACTGGTTTCCATACTTCTGTTTTATGACTATCTATTTGTTGTTTTTTTTTTTTTATGGCTTCTTCGGGGTTTAATAATGTACATCTTTAATTTATCATAACCCACCTTCAAATAATATGTCAATTCACATAAAACCCAAGAACATTACATTTCATTTGCATCAGCCCCAGTCCCAGCCTTTTGTGCTACTCATGTCAAACATTTGACTTGTATATATGATACAGACTCCATAATACATTATTAGTTTTACTTTAAACAGCCAAGTATCTTTTAAAGATGTTTAGAGTCTAAAGCATTCTTTTTGTGTTTTGTTTTTTAGTGTTTACCCAAATATTTTGCCCTTCAGTTCACTCGCTCAGTCGTGTCCAACTCTTTGCGACCCCATGAATCGCAGCATGCCAGGCCTCCTTGTCCATCACCAACTCCTGGAGTTCACTCAAACTCATGTCCATCTAGTCGGTGATGCCATTCAGCCATCTCATCCTCTGTCGTCCCCTTCTCCTCCTGCCCCCAATCCCTCCCAGCATCAGGGTCTTTTCCAATGAGTCAGCTCTTCACATGAGGTGGCCAAAGTATTGGAGTTTCAGCTTCAGCATCATTCCTTCCAAAGAACACCCAGGACTGATCTTCTTTAGAATGGACTGGTTGGATCTCCTTGCAGTCCAGGGGACTCTCAAGAGTCTTCTCCAACACCACACTTCAAAAGCATCAATTCTTCAGCGCTCAGCTTTCTTCACAGTCCAACTCTCACATCCGTACATGATCACTGGAAAAACCATAGCCTTGACCAGACAGACCTTTGTTGGCAAAGTAATGTCTCTGCTTTTGAATATGCTATCTAGGTCAGTCATAACTTTTCTTCCAAGGAGTAAGCGTCTTTTAATTTCATGGCTGCAGTCAGCATCTGCAGTAATTTTGAAGCCCCCAAAAATAAAGTCTGACACTGTTTCCACTGTTTCCCCATCTATTTCCCATGAAGTGATGGGACCAGATGCCATGATCTTTGTTTTCCAAATGTTGAGCTTTAATTTTACCCTTACCATCTCTTCATCCCTTTATATGGGACCAGATTTCTATTTTATTTTACTTTTCTTGTGCACAAAGTTCCTTCTTCAACATTCTTGTAGGATTGACGATCAATTCTTTCAACTTCTGTTTGTCTAAAAAAAAAATGCTTATTTCACTTCATTTTTGCAAAGATATTTTTACTATGTGAAGAATTCACAGTGTTTTCTTTGGTTCTTTAAAGAAGTTGCTCAACTGTCCTCTGGCTTGCATTGTCTCCAAAAATAAGTCTGCTATTATCCTTCTCTTTGTTCTTCACAGTTGTTCTCTGGCTCTTTTAAAATTTTCTCTTTATTTCTATTTTTAAGCAATATGATTATATAATCACATGCATCAGTGTCTTTTTTTTTTTTTCCATGTTTCTTGTGCTTGGGGTCCATCGAGCTTCCTGGATCCTTTTATCAAACTAGGAGAAGTTTTTTTTTATAACTATTTCTATCCTCTAATTCTCTACTTCTGTTTTGGGGCTACAATTATTCCAGTATTAAGCTGCTTGAAGTTTTACTTTAGTTCATTGATACTGTATGTTTTTTTCCTCTAGCCATAGTATCTAGGCTTTTATTTTTCCATCCAGTATGTTTTTGTCTTAAGCATTGCAGTTTTTTCCTTTTGTTATTTGTCTCTAGGAGTTTGATTTGGGTCTTAAAAAAAATCTTTCATGTTTCTCTTAACATGCTTATGCTTCCCTTGCTCTTCCTGAACATATGGAGGATCCTTCAGTTCATTTCAGTTGCTCAGTCATGTCCTACTCTTTGTGACCCCATGGACTGCAGCACGCCAGGATTCCCTGTCCTTCACCAACTCCCAGAGCATGCTCAAACTCATGTGTATCGAGTCCGTGATGCCATCCAGCCATCTCATCCTCTGTCATCCCCTTCTCCTCCTGCCTTCAATCTTTCCCAGCATCAGGGTCTTTTCCAATGAGTCAGTTCTTCAGGTTAGATGGCCACAGTATTGGAGTTTCAGCTTCAGCTTCAGTTCTTCCAATGAACATTCAGGATTGATTTCTTTTAGTATAGACTGGTTGGAACTCCTTGCAGTCCAAGGGATTCTCAAGAGTCTTCTCCAACACCGCAGTTCAAAAGCATCAATTCTTCAGCACTCAGCCTTCTTTGTAGTTCAACTCTCTTTATAGTCCAACTCTCACCTCTTAGATAACTTTAAAAATATTCTTATTATTTCTACCATCTATACCATTTTTTCTTTCAGTTTTATTGAGATATAATTGGCATACATTCATCCCTGGAGAATCCCATGGACAGAAAAGCCTGGCAGACTAATGGTCCAGAGGGTGGCAAAGAATTGGACACAGCTGAAGTGATTTAGCATGCACATACTGTATAAGGGCTTCCCAGGTGGCTCAGTGGTAGAGTCTGCCTGCTGATGCAGGAGATGTGGGTTTGATCCCTGGGTCAGGAAGATTTCCCTGAAGGAGGAGAAGGCAACCCATTCCAGTACTCTTGCCTGGAAAATCCCAAGGACAGGGTAGCCTGGCGGGCTACAGTCCATAGGGTTGCAGAGAGTCAGACGCAACTGAGCATGCACTGTGTAAGTTTAAGGTGTACAACACAGTGATTGACTTTCATACATCATGAAGCATTTACCAGGCGAACTTTACTGACCCTCCATCATCTCTTATAGATAAAAAATGAAACAAAAAGAAAAAAAATTTTCCTTGTGATGAGAAGTTTTAGGATTTACTCTCCTAATAACTTTCATATGTCACCTACAGCAGTGTTAGTTTTATTTATCATGTTGTACATTATGTCCCTAATCTTTTAGCAGTGAGTTGATACCTTTTGACTACCTTCATCTAATCCCCCGCTCTCCTGACTCTTGGACTCTGGTAATCACAAATCTGATCTCTTTTCCCCTGCTTTTGTTTCAACACTATGTTAGTTCCAGGCGCACAGTACAGTCAGTTGATGTTTCTATACGTTACGAAATGCTCCCCATGGTAAGTCTAGTTACCATCTGTCACCATACAAAGATATTACATTATTATTGACTATATGCCCCATGCTGTACTGTTCATCCCTGAGACTTATTTATTTTGAACCTGGAAGATTGTACTTCTTAATCTCCCTTATCTATTCCTTTCTTCCCCCAACCCCTTTCTCCCCTTGCAATCACCTGTTTGTTCTCTGTATTTGTGATTTTTTCTGTTTTGTTATGTCTGTTCATTTGTTTTGTATTTTAGATTTCATACATAAGTGAAATCATACAGTATCTGTCTTTCTCCATCTGACTTAACTCACTTAGCATAATACCCTCTAGGTCCATCCATATAATCACCAACAGCCAGATGTCATTTGTTTTTAGGGCTCAGTAATATACCAGTGCGTAGGTATATGTTTATGTGTGCTCACATGTATGTGTGTATCTCACATCTTTATCCATTCATCTATTAATGGACATTTAGATTGTTTCTGCATCTTGGCTATTATAAATAACGCTGAAATGAATATATGGATGCATGTAACTTTTCAAACTAGTGTTTTTTCTGTCTTTGGATAAATATCCAAAAAAGGAGCTGTGGCATCGTATGGTAGTTCTATTTGTAATTTTCTGAGGAATCTCCATAGTGTTTTCCACAGTGGCTGCACCAATTTATGATCTCACTGACAGTGCCCAAGGATTACCTTTGCTCCACATTCTCACCAACATTTATTTGTTGTCTTCTTTATAATTGACACTCTGACAGGTGTACAGTGATGTCTCATTGTGGTTTTGATTTGCATTTCCCTGATGATTAGAGATGCTCAGCATCTTTTCATGTGTCTGTTGGCCATCTGTATGTCTTTTTTGGAAAAATGTCTATTCAGGCCCTCTGCCCACTTTAAATTGGGTTGTTTGTCTTTTTTTGATATTGACTTGTAGGAGTTCTTTGTATATTTTGAATATTAACCCCTTATGGATATATTATTTGCAAATATCTTTTCCCACTCAGTAAGCAGTATTTTTGTTTTGTTGATGGTTTCCTCTGCTATGCACAAGCTTTTTAGTTTGATGTAGTTCCATTTGTTTGCTTTTGCTTTTCGTCCTCTTGCCTAAGGAGACAGAGCCAGAAAAATTATGGCTAAGCCCAATGTCAAAAAGCACACTGCCCATGCTTTCTTCTAGGAGTTTTTTGGTTTCTTTCAGGTCTTATCTTTAAGTCTTTAATCCATTTTGAGTTTATTTTTGTATATGGTGTGATAAGGCAGTCCAGTTTGAATCTCACATGTAGCTGTCCAGTTTTCCCAGCATCACTTATTAAAGAGGCTGTCTTTTCCCCATTGTATATTCTTGCCTCTTTTATTAGAAATTAATTAACTATATAAGCATGGGTTCAATCTGTGTCATTTCCATATCTGTTTCTGTCGATTGGTTTTTCTCATTATGGATTTTATAGTCCTAGTTCTTTGATGCCTGATAATTTTTTTTATTGGATGCCAGATAATGAGAATTTTATATTGTTGAATCTTGGATTTGCTTTTTATTTAAATATTTTTGAGCTATATCCTGGGGCTCAGTTAAGTTACTTGGAAGGAATTTGATCTTTTGAGACTCGCTTTCAAGTTTTTTAAGTGAAAGTGAAGTCACTCAGTCATGTCCGACTCTTTGCGACCCCATTGACTATAGCCTATCATGCTCCTCCGTCCATGGGATTTTCCAGGCAAGAGTGCTGGAGTGGATTGCCATTTCCAAAACAACGTTTAGTCTGGGGCCAATTTTTCCCATTACTGGAGTAGGCAGTGAGGTGCCGCCAGTGATTTTTAAGCAAGAGAGGGACATGATAGGATTTACATTTAAGAAAACTTCTCCAGGAGCATGTTGAAGATAGCAGGGAAGGCTAGGGAGGGCAGGGAGAGACCCAAGGCAGAGGCCACTGCCTGTCTGGACAAGGCAATAAGGAAGATGGAGCTCTGGAAGCAGCCAACACAGGGATCAGAAAAGTCGGGGTTGGGATTGATGGCGCTTCATGTGAGCACAGTAAGCCGGAGAAGGACAAGTTTGAAATAACGGAAGGTTTCCTATTTGGGCTTCTGGTGGGGTCAAAGGAAATGAGATCCATGTGAAACCATCAGAGGGGTTGTCAGAGGCTGGGAGTTTCCAGTCACCCCTTCTGAGACTCTGTCAGAACCAGATGGCTAATTCCAGGACCCATGCAACCTGATGCTTTTCCTCTGGGCATCTGTCTGTGGGATGTTTCCTCTGCTGGCTCAAAAGAACATCAGTATCAAATCAAGATGCTGAACATCCATGATTTCTCCTGCCTATGACATGAATTTCTCCTGCTCAAGGGGAAGATTTTTCTGTAGAAGGGTACCATCTTGTGCCCAGCAGAGCTTGGCAAATTAAAGTCTTTTATATAGCATGGCATTTTTATATGTTACAATGCCTCAAATTACATTAATGTCTCTGGTGCTGCAACTACGTTAGTCTAGGATTGTTTCTTTCTATTGGGAAAAATGTTAATGAGGAATTCACAAAATATTTAAATGCCTGCAGTTCTCATTGAGCTATCCAGAAAAATGTCCTCCAGGCCCCCACCAGAGTCTATGTTTAGTCCCAATCTGTGATTCATCCTCTATTCTGGTTTTCAGAAGAAAACGTTTCGTCATAAACTACCTACCACACATTTGCCCCCTTCCTTTGACGCAGCAGCATGTTTTCTGGCAGGAGATCTGAGACCATTAATCACGTGTACTGTTGGAACCATGATTCCAACAATTTGCGGATTGCAAAGTACTTTGTCCCAATCCAGGAATCAAACCAGGGTCTCCTGCATTGCAGGTAGATTCTTTACCAGCTGAGCTACCAGGGACGCCTATACCAGGGTAAAGAAAGAGTTAATTTTTTTTAAAGTTCAGCAAGTAAGACTCTCACTTCCTTTCCCTCCCACCTTCCTGGGCTGTGGATTTCACCAAGGGTAAACCAAGTGTCTTTAATTAGCTTGCCCAAATAATGAAGTATTTCCCACCCTGTCAGAGGCCCAGGAAAGCCATGAACTTGGGCTGCTTGCAAGGGCTCTTGTTCCCACCCCATTCCCCACACCCCGGGATAAGAAACATTTGGGGCTCAAATCTAACAGCTGAAGAAAACGGAAATTATAAAAAAGAAAATCTTCGCAGTTCATACACTTTGCAAATTGTTGGAGCATTCTCTCATTTCCTCTATCTTCTGTGTATGTTTCAAACATATGTGCATACCCAAATAAGCCAGCTAAATATATTAGCACTAAGTCACATTCGGGGTTTGTTGTAGTTCTTAATAGAAGTTATTGGTAAACAACAGAAATGTTAACTGAAGACAACAAAGATCCGCCTCAATATTAAACCTTCTCTATCATAAGGTGCAAAATTCTTAGACAAAGTATTAAACTATTCTTGTGCACGACTGATGTCACACAAATGATTTGAAAAGATGCAGGCCCTGCCTCTGACTTCCAAAGCTAGGAAAATGCTAACTATGGTCTTTGTCTCCAAGAACTAAATAGGCAGTTCTTAAATGATCCCAAATACCAAAACATGCCCAGGCTGCATGTCTTCAGCACTGCAGCGGAAATTTCCAAAATAACAAACCCCCAAACATTTGATTTTCAATAGTTTCTGGATATGTTCAAGCCTGATTCTGTACAAGTCTGTGGTAAAAGAACAGAAGAATCTAGAAGGAGCAATAAATGGGGTAGGATAGAGAGGTAGGAGAAGAGTACTTATGAGGATAGGAGAGCATTGAACTAGAACAAAATTCAAATGATGGGGTAAAAATAGGAACTGTCTCCTAAAAGGTTAGCAAGAAACAATATCTTATTAAAAGATAATTTTCAGAGAAAGGTAAAACCATGGCTTGTATACAGATATAAAAAATGTACATGTTCAGGAATTTATTTTCCTCACGATGTAAGAGAAGCAGGCAGATGTTCATAGAGAAAGTCAAAAGTACACACATTTATATTGAGTAAAGGAATGTTGAGGTGAATTGAAGATAAATGGAGATAAAACTGGCCTTAGGAAAGTTAAACCCCTAGCAAGACAGGGTTTACATACAGTTAGCCCTCCTACCTGTGGGGTCCATATCCACCACTTGGACCAACTGCAGATTGAAAGTATTTTTTAAATTCCAAGAAGCAAAACTTGACTTGCTAAACACCAGCAACTATTTACATAGCATTTACATTGTATTTACAATGAATTACATAACATTTTCATTGTATTAGGTATTATAAGTCATCTAGAGATGATTTACAGTATATGGGAGGTTGTGCATAATTTATATGCAAATTCTGTTCATTTTATAAAAGAGACTTGAGCATCCATAGATTTTGGTATCTGCTGGGGTCCTGGAATCAGTCCCTGGGAGTACCTGCTGACAGGGACAACTGTTATCTATCAGTTACTTAGAATTTAGAGTCTTGCATAATAGCTCAGAGACAATACACACAATAATCTGATAACCTGATAGGGTGTGCTCTAGTTTTCCACTGGAACAAAAAAAAAAAGTTTCTACAATATTCATAAAAGTTCGTTAAGGGGAAGTTGGGTTCTTTGAGGGGAACGCCCCTTCCCGGAGCGGATGATGCCAAGGAGCGGTTAAGCCCATAAAGAGGGAGGGTTGGGGTATTGGTGGGAACTTCTCAGGCAGGGGTTGAGTCAGAAAACAGTAGACACAATCTAGTAATTTTATTATTTATCAGCTTGGTTGCTTCACACATACACACATACATACGCACGCACACACGATGTGGAATTAGAATATGAAAGCTAGGACAGCCCTTCTTGACCTGCCAGTCTGGGCTCTACATTTCACAGATAAGAAACCTGAGACCACGGGCTGCGATTTGCTCTAGGTCGTCTAGCTTCTTAATGGCTATGAGCTTGGTTCTTAAAGCTTGTCAGCCTAGTGGCCATGACTGGTTGAGGATCTAAGACCCCTTCACCCCACCTCACCCCATGTAGGCAAAGTTAGCATAATTGAAGTGTATTTTTCTGGGCATGAGTGTAGAATGTTCATCACATAGGTGATTCTGGCTTTACATTTTACCCAGCAGTACACAAAATGCTCATCTAAATCCATTAATAGTTACAATAAACATAAATGAAGTGTGGCCACCTTCATAGAATTTTCAAAAGGCCTTTTTTTTGGAGGAAACATTTTAATAGCTCACATCTTTTAAATTAAAAAAAAAAAAAAAAAAAAGGCTAAGAAATTTGAACAATGCATTCCTTCTCCAGTGGAGGCATTCCAAATCATTCCATTGTCCTTCTAATGTTAACTGTTTCACACATCTAAGCCTTGAAAGGCTGACTGAAGTCTTCAGTTGTGAGAATGGGAAGAGCAGGAATATGGTTTAATTCCTCGGTTTCTTGTGCATTTTCTCTTTCAGACCCTTCCCGTCTCTCACCCTGTCCCTTCACACTGTAGAGAGGAGGTGTTTCTTTCCTTTAGCACACCAGCAAGGGAGACTAACAGGATCCAATGGGCATTAGACTGAAAGAGATTTTTTTAGGATTCCAGTTGTCAGCAATCCCCTCTGCCTCCCCACTTTTTGTTCCCTCCCTGAATCCAGGGCTGTGATGGAGAGCCGGCTGTAGAAACTAAGTCAATGAGTAGGAAAAATTGACAAGGAACCAAATGACAGTGAATTGTAGGTATTGTGGTCAAGAAGAAGGACTTGTAGTAAATCTAATGTATCTATTCTACCTCAGCGATTATTAGAGCATCTCAAATCTTCTGTGAGCTGATTCCTCCAGCTCGGTATTTAAGATAAGGCTTAATCTACAAACCACAGACTGCTCCCCTCAGAAAGACACAGATCAGGGCTGAGAACCCCTGAGAACCACCCAGAGGCGAGTGGACATTATTGGGGCAAGGGGCAAGGACAAGACGGAGGCTTCCAAGGATGTCCCAAGTGCCCTTCATTTGGGGGACACACTATATACCCCACTTTGTGGTTACTATCTGCTGTAGGTGAACTTTGCATTAGAATGTGCAACCCTGGCTCCTCTCTGCGCCTCTGGCTTGGGTGCTTGGGGGATTCTGTCACCCACTGAGATAGGAAAGGCAGGAGAAAGAGCAAACTTTGAGGGAAGAAGATATTGAGAGGAGGTTTGGACACAGAGAATCCAGGGAACCTAGGAGACTCCCAAAGACATGTGTCTTCTAGACCAGGGAACAGAAGAGTCTAGAATTCAGAAACCATCTATTTGTAAGCCCATCGAGTGCCAGTCCTGGGTCAGAGTTTCCCCTCAGGCAGATGAGCAGTTGGGCTGACCCTGCCTCCACTGCTGCTCATGAGCATTTGGTACAAGGCAACCGACTGCAAGACCACCACAAGTACCACAGAATAACTTGCTGTTGTTGATCCTTACTTCTTGGGACACTGTGTTCCATGTGGGTGAGTGGGATGCTCTGATTCATCCCACGAAGGCTTGCTGCATTTGCTGATGCTGTAGTCCAGTAGCTGGAGTTTCTGTCCGTATTAGGCTGGGAGTGGCTGTGTAAACCATCAGTGGGTGATCTGTTTTCACCTGCCACATCATTCACTGATGATTTCAATCAGTTACACAGCCAAGAGAAAAGAGGGAACGTGTGGGCAGGACATTGAGTCATGCCATATATCTGCCCTCTGAAGACACAAAAATGCCCACTTTGTGCATCCTGAGTGGTTCTGTGCCAGGTTCCCAGACAAACATCCTCCCAGAGACGACTCCTTCCCATTTCCTTTCTCTTGCACTCAGCCTCAAGGGCCCAGTCATTCACTCCCAGAGCTTGGTGTTTAAAGAAACGGGACCAGACCACAGGAAGCAGTGAAACTGAATATGTAACCCTAATATGGAGCTGAAAGACCTGGGTTCAGGTCCTTGCTCAGGTTCTGATGGGTTGCATGGTGTCTACCTTGTCTTTCTGACCCTGCATCTCCTCATCTGAAAATGGAAACGATGCTCTTAACCGCTAATGGTCTTCTGACAACTAAATGAGATGATGTATTTTAAGAACCTGGTACATATCATGAGCTGACCTTTTGGGGTGTTCACATTTTATCTGTTTCTCTTCTAAGCTTTTTACCTATTTATGAACTCATTTCATTTTTACAACACCCCATCACCATCCTAAGGTACAACTATCTTTATCTTCTAGGGGAAGAAAGTTGATAAGTTGTTTAAGATCCCAGAGCTAGGAACTGGCAGAACAAGAAATTTCCATCACTCAAAAGTATGTGGCTCAAAAGTCCACATTCCTGATGTTGATATCAATGGTTCTCAAAATGTGATCTCCAGGCAGCAGTAGCAACAACATCTGGGAACTTGACCAAAATGCAAATTCTCAGAACCCACCCCAGAGCCTAGAGACTCAGAAATTCCAGGACTGAGAAGCAGTGAACTGGTTTGACAAGCACCCTGGGTGATTCTGATGTTTGGTAAAGTTTGAGAACCACTGCTTTACGGTATTCATTCTACCTTCTTAGCAGATAACTGAACCAATTAGATCCCTGCTTGTCCCCTGGTCTACACTATGCATTAATATTAGGCACTTTGTGTGTTATTGTCATTTAAGGCTTGCAAGAACCTCTCAAGTCTGGTTTTCCCATCCATCCTCATTCTACAGACAAGGAAGCCTGGACCTGGGGAGCAGCAGTGTCCTGCCGGGTGCACCCCATTAGTAACGTCTGACTCCACAGTCATGCTCCCCGCTACTCCCAACACATGTGTTCCTCATAGCTGGCTGTCATGTCACCCTCAGCTCCCTGCCCCTGTCCCATCCTCCAGTGCCTCAGAAGGGCCTCTTGCCCTGATGAGAAGGCCTAGCACCTCTCCAGGCTTTGGGAATTGTCCTAGCTCTAGCTCCCAATGCACAAGCTCCTAACTAGCTTTTCTGGAATCACTCTGTGACCTTCTTGCTTTGGAGTAAGCAGCAAAGATGTCTGAAAATTCCCATGACCAATCCCCCATCTCTTACTCACCTCCTGATGCAGGAGTCCTGTCTGGTTGCCCCCTGGTTTGGATCATCTGATGAGTTCTTCAGCTTCTTAGTGCCTTGGGCTTATCTTTTGGAGATAGTTCCTCTGGAGTGTGGAGAGCTGCCCTTGAGCCCCAGAGCCCAGCAGAGTTCCTCCCTTGCTCTTCCCAACCTCTGAGTTTTAACACACATACATTCTTATAACTATCACCACCGACAAGAATGATGCCAACAGCATAAAAATTTCTTCCTGCCATCCCTTTGCATTCTGACTTTTCCTCCATCCCAAACTCCTAGCCACCTCCAATATATTCTCTGTCCCTATATTTTTCCCTTTTCCAGAATGTCATGTCATGGAATTATATAGTGTGATAGTATGTAATGAAGGGTAGCAGAATGTGCCACCCCAAAGTAAACAAATCATTTTGAACTAATTATGTTAAGAAACAGCAGATATAGGAGCTCTGAAGACATTTACATTGATAAAAGAAGTCTGCATTTGTAAAGGTATCATCCGCTCAGTACCAGCAAGATCAGAAGCAGTCCTCAGTGGAGAAGGCAAGACTTAAATCATTATAATAAACCTTAACATTTTTAACCATGCTTTTCCTGGTAACCTCCCGCCACCAGTCTTCAGGCACCCTCCCCCTCAGACTTCTTTCTTTTGTCTTCGATCTTTGATCATGGTCTTTAAGAGCTTCACTGGTGACTCAGACAGTAAAGAATCTGCCTACAATGCAGGAGACCTGGGTTCAGTCCTTGGGTTGGGAAGATCCCCTGGAGGAGGGCATGGCAACCCACTCCAGTATTCTTGCCTGGAGAATCCCCACGGACAGAGGAACCTGGTGGGCTACAGTCCACAGGGTCACAAAGCATCAGACACAACTGGGTGACTAAGCACAGCACACCACATGGTATTTAAGGTGGTAACTTGGGCTAACTCACAGAATTACTCAGTTTTCCTGGGTGTTTCTCATGCATATAGAAGATATACATGCTAATAAACTTCTGTTTGTTTTTCTCTTATTAATCTGTCTTTTATTATAGGAGATGGGGGGAAATTATTTTTCTTCCACTGTGGTAACCTTTTGAGACTGGCTCTTTTTCACCCAGCAACATGCGTTTGAGATTTAGCCAGCCGTTGCATGTATTGATGGTTTGTTCTTCTTTAGCGCCTAGTGGTATCATATCTCATTGCATGGATGTACCACAGTCTGTTTATCCATTCACCCAGTGAGGGATATTTGGGTTGTTTTCAGATTTGGGCAATTGTGAATAATTCATGAATGGGTTTTTATGTAAACATACATTTTCATTTCTCTAGTATAAATACTTAGAAGTGAAGTTGCTAGGTCACACAGTAAATAAATATTTAGCTCCATAAGAAATAGCTAAATTATTTTCCAAAGTGGTTATGCCATTTCACATTCCTATCAGTAATGTCTGAGAGTTCTAGTTACTTCATATCCATAATAGCATTTGGTGATGCTAATATTTTTAGCCATTCTAATAGGTATGTGATGGTATTTCATTCTGGTTTTAATTTGCATTTCCTTAATGACAAATGATATTGCGCATCATTTCATGTACTTACTTTCCATCTGTATATCTTATTCTTCAGTGAGGTGACTGTTCACGTCTTTGACCCAGTCAATACATTTGGTTGTTTCTTATTAAATTTTGAGTTCTTTATATATTCTGGGTATAAGTCTGTTGTCTGATATGTGATCTGTAATATTTTCTCCTAATAATGTGGGGTTTTTTCCCTCATTCTCTTTAAGGTCTCTTTCATCACAAGTGTTTAATTTGATCAAGTCTAATTTATTGATTTTTATCTTTTATGGACCATACATGTGTTATTGTTGTATTTAAGAATTCTGACTTATCCAAGATCACAGAGATTTTCTTCTATGTTTTCTTCTAGTTTTTTAATTTTACATTTTGCATTTAGGTCTATGATCGACTTTGAGTTCATTTTTGTGTAAGGTGGGAGGTATAGGTCAAGGGTCATTGTTTTTATAGGCCGCCTAATGTTTTAGCACCATTTGTTGAAAAGTCTTTCCTTTCTCCACTGAATTGCCTTTGCATCTTTTTAAAAAATCAACTGATTTTTTAAATGAACCCCCACATACTTGTGTGGGTTCATTTCTAGTTTCTCTATTCTGCCCATCCTTTCATCACCACCACACTGTCTTGATTGCTGTAGCTTTACAGTATATCTTAATGTCAGGTACCATGAGTCTCCAATTTCTTTTTCAAAATTGCTTTGGCTTTTCCTTCCCATGTACATTTTAGAATTTCCTTGCCTTTATCTTTAAAGAGTTGATTTTGATTGAGGATGTGTTATATTTATAAATCAGTTTGTGTAGAACTGACATCTTACCTATGGGGAGTACTGTAATCCATAAACATGCTCTAGCCAAGAGGCTGGAGGACACTGAGGCCCAGCCTGGATGTAAAGAGCCTCCTATGCCAGGGCCCAATTTGGCCATAACAGCTGAGTGATTGTGGAAAGTCACCTACCCTCTCTGGCTCTCAGTTTCCTCAGCTGTAAGATGGAAAAGTTGTATTGGATAAACAGAAACTTTTCTTTTCAGCTTGGACGTATTATGATTCTCTCAGTGAAACCTTGAACTAACCTGCCAGAACATAAGAGATAATATCAAGTCTCCCCTCAGGGACTTTCTAATGAGGTGGTTCAGAAGCTATTGTACCTGAAAGGCCAGCTCTAAAGCAAAGAGTTCAAAGTGGGAACCCTGCTGATTCAAGAGCCCAGAGGCTTCAGCCAGCAGAGTGCCCTTTCTCATTCCTGGGTCACTACAGGACAGATAAGAAGTCTCCCAATGACAGCCTGAGACCCTAGTTCGGCTGTGACAGAGCAGCAGACCTGGGCCTCTGTTACCCCCAGTCTAGGGAGGCAATGTGAAGAATAGGCATTTCCAGCAACGACAGCAGGCAAGAAGAGGTCCCCGCCCCCATTCCACCCACTCCTCACGTCCAGGCGAGGGGGAGAAAAACCAGGTGGCTCTGCAGCATTATTTATAGTGTTCAAACATTGGAGACGACCCAAATGCCTGGCAATCAGGGAATGCTTAAACAAAGTGGGACATCGGGACCCTGCAATCCAGTGTAGCCATTAACAATGACAAGTATGCAGATTATGCGCTGAAGTGTGCAATAGATAACATAATGTCAAATCAAAAATTTTGAGAACCAAATAGCACTTGGATACCATTACAGTAATGCTAACATGTTTAAAAATTACATGGACAAGGCTTGGGAAGAAATTAGTAGTAATACAAACAGTCTGTGGTTGATAATATGCAAATAATTGAGCAGCTGCTCCGCTGAAGTACTGTGTTAAGTGCTTTGCAAGATGCAGAAGGGATTGGGGCTTGAGCCTGGTCTCAGGAGAACCTTGCAGCATAGCTGGGGATCCATCACCAAACCTAAGACTGTGAAGCAAATTCTGACTGGAGGCTGCTCCATGGTTATTCCATCTCAGGAGGACAAGTTGAAGTATGGTGAGTCTGGTATGGGAAGGCTGGTACAGAACAGCCCTCCCACACATCCTGTGGACATGGGAGGAACGTGATGAAACAAAGCTGTGGGTCAGCTGGACCCTCACTGCAGCTCAAGCCTTGGTTCAGTGGCCATGTGATAGGGGCTGAGGCCCCTTCACCTGTGCCTTCTGGAATTTCCCAGAATCCTTCTGGGGTAGATGGGCCTCCAGCTCTCTGCCCTCTGGAGCTCCTGGCCTACCGTCTTCGGCAGCTGCCTCTTGGATGGGTCTGCTGTCCAGAGTGCACTGGTGAGCCAGTGTGGGCAAGCTGCAGTGGGCAGAGTTGGCTGGCACAAGGCCCTGGATTCTGGTCCTGGCTCCACTTGCCTACTGGCGGTCTTAGACATTTGCTAAATGCCGTGGGCCTTAGTTTGCGTGTTCAGTATGGGAAGCATGAGAAGCAGGGCTTCCCTGGTGGCTCAGATGGTAAAGAATCTGTCTGCAGTGCAGGAGACCCAGGTTCAGTCCCTAGGTTGAGAAGATCCCCTGGAGAAGGGAATGGCTACCCACTCCAGTATTCTTGGCTGGAGAAACCCATGGACAGAGGAACCTCGCAGGCTACAGTCCATGGGGTCACAAAGAGTTGGACACAACTGAGCTACTAATACTATGAGAAGTAATTACATAGTGAGTTACAAAGCACTTCTACATTCACTAAAATAACAGCTTTTGTTATTTATCTGTTTACTTATGAGGGCTAGAAACTCAGGGAACCTCAGTGACTAACCTTGGACCGTGGCACTCAGCTTTCCTAAGGGCACACAGTGGTTGATGGCTAAGAGTCCAGTGTTCACCCTCAGGGAAGCGCTGGCCCCTGCCTGGCCTCTGGGGCCAAGGAAGGGAGTGGTCTGGAACACTGGCTGGGTGATCAACCCTGGGGCAGAGGAAATCTTATTGAACTCAGGCTGGCCTCTTGTGATTCTAGAGGGTTCAGTGGTTGTCGATGGGGAAAGGAGGAGCCAGGCTCACTGTGTCATAATTGCATCACCCCCTTGTTGATAGTTAATTAGTTAATTACAGTGGGAGAGGCTGAACCAGAGCAGAAATGCCAACTCTGGGCTGGAAACAGCACTTAAACCATGAGTAATTCTCATTAACTCTGATAACAGGCCTACTCTGCTGGGAGCCATGGGGGAGGGAGCTGGGCTCCCAGGAGGCCTTTGATTCCCAAGGCCTCAGAGCCCTGGCCAGTTTCTAGAGTGAGGAGGCAGGAGAACAGGCCTGCATGTCCCTCAACCCACAAAAGCCAGGGACTGGGGAAGTGCCCAACTAGGTCTGGTGACTTCAGACTCTTATCCCTCCCCAACCTGGGCTAAAGGAAAGTCTCGCCTGCTTCTGCATCTCTTCAGGAGGAAGGGCTGCTCTGTACTCTTGGCTTTACCTGGCTCTGGGAGGACTTCCTAACCAACCCTTCAGAGGCAAAATATGCCACCTTCAAGCTTTTTTGGGCTTCCCTGGTGGCTCAGATGCTAAACAGTCTGCCTGCAATGCAGGAGACCCAGGTTTGATCCCTGGGTCGGGAAGATGCCCTGGAGAAGGGAATGGCAACCCACTCCAGTATTCTGGCCTGGAGAAGCCCAAGGACAGAGGAGCCTGGTGGGCTACAGTCTATGAGGTTGCAAAAAGTTGAAGACAACTGCAGGACTAACAGTTTCATTTACACAAGCTTCTTTGGCTCACTAGCATCATTGTTGGCAGTCACGAAGAATCCATAAGACTGAATAAGAACTCAATCACTTCTTTGGGTATTTGAGAAATAGTTATCTGAAACATAGAAAGTATACCATTCTCTTGTTTTGGACATGTCCATCTGTGCTGGACATGGAACAACAGACTGGTTCCAAATAGGAAAAGGAGTACGTCAAGGCTGTATATTGTCACCAGGCTTATTTAACTTATATTCAGAGTACATTATGAGAAATGCTCGGCTGGATGAAGCACAAACTAGAATCAAGATTGCTGGGAGAAATATCAATAACCTCAGATATGCAGATGACACCACCCTTATGGCAGAAACTGAAGAAGAACTAAAGAGCCTCTTGATGAAAGTGAAAGAGGAGAGTGAAAAAGTTGGCTTGAAGCGCAACATTCAGAAAACAAAGATCATGGCATCTGGTCGCATCACTTCATGGCAAATACATGGAGAAACAGTGGCAGACTTTATTTTTGGGGGCTCCAAAATCACTGTAGATGGTGACTGCAGCCGTAAAATTAAAAGACGCTTACTCTTTGGAAGAAAAGTTATGACAAACCTAGACAGCATATTAAAAAGCAGAGACATTACTTTGCCAACAAAGGTCCATCTAGTCAAGGCTATGGTTTTTCCTGTGGTCATGTATGGATGTGAGAGTTGGACTATAAAGAAAGCTGAGCACCAAAGAGTTGATGCTTTTGAACTGTGGTGTTGGAGAAGACTCTTGAGAGTCCCTTGGACTGCAAGGAGATCCAACCAATTCATCCTAAAGGAAATCAGTCCTGAATGTTCATTGGAAGGACTAATGTTGAAGCCGAAACTCCAATACTTTGGCCACCTGATGCGAAGAGCTGACTCCTTTGAAAAGACCCTGATGCTGGGAAAGATTGAAGGCAGGAGGAGAAGGGGATGACAGAGGATGAGATGGTTGGATAGCATCACCAACTCAATGGACATGAGTTTGAGTAAACTCCGGGAGTTGGTGATGGACAGGGAGGCCTGGCGTGCTGCAGTCCAAGGGGTTGCAAAGAGTCGGACATGACTGAGCGACTGAATTGATCTGTGCTCACACACCCCAGCATTACAGACAGGAGGCCAGGTCCCTTTCTCCCCACACCTACCAGCTACTGCCTGGCTCCCTACCTCCCCATTGCCATAAGGAAGGGTGACCATACAATTAATCATCCAACCCAGGCAGCTTTGAAGAGTGAAAAGGAAATGGTGCCATTCATCGTTCCCCTGAGGCAACAGGCATAAACCATGACTGTCCCTGGCAGACCGGTCACCTTTCCTAGGAAGGACGTCCAAACTGGTTTCCGAAACACATGGAATCCTTCATCGTCGGTTCCTGGCTGGCAGTGCAGCCTCTTCTCTAGACCCCCTGCCCTTGCCCTCCTCCCTCTTGGCTCCAGGTTTTTTTTAGTTCCTGCCCACTCTCTTCCCTCTGCACCTTTGCATATGCTGTTCCCTCGGCCAGGAGCCTCTCCCCTTCACAGTTTGTTCCAGCCCCCCCTCTAGCTACCAGCTTAAATAGCACATCTTCCCCAAGCAATTTCCCAACCACCTCTCCCAATTCTCAGTCTGGTTGAGGTGCTCCTGATTGGTGCCTGCACGTGCCTCTGACCTCTCCTATCACTGCACTTACTCCTGCTATTGTTTGTTCAGTGTCTCAAGTCTCCACTGGACATAGCTCCCTGAACACTAGGAATGTATCTGTCTTGACCACCTGTGTCTTCCCAGACAGGGTGTCTTCCCCTGCAGAGTGGATGCTGGTTGAGTGAACGAATTACATTGTTAGAACTTGTAGCCAAGAATACAACTTCATTCTCAGCTGACAGGTAACAAAACCCCATCTAACTAACAAGCTAAAGTGTTAACATTCTGATTATAGGTTTCAAACGTCAGTAACCAGTTTAGAAATCACCCTCATATCATATCAATGGTGGAAAATTCCACTTAAAACTCACCCTGGTCTGGTGGAAGGTCGTGGATGGAGAGTAACCCCAATATTTTTCAGATGGGTGCACTCGGTATGGCTACGCTCATCACTGTCTGAACTCTCTAGTCGTGGGTATCTGAGGAGAGCTAGCATCACATTTGGAATGCTTTATTTTTGAAAATACTGACCTTTTGTCTCAAGAATAATAACTGCATCTTGCTGCTTTTTCTAGTTTGCATGCAGCTTACATATATAATTTACCTATGTCACAACAAACCACCAAGGAAGTAAGGCAGACCCTTTAACAGATGAGTCTACGACTCAGGAAGGTTAAGTCATTTGCTCAAGATCTCACAGTCAGCAGATGGCTGAGCGTGGAAGCCCATCTGGGTGGGCTCAGTCCAGACCAGGACTCTCCACCATGCATCCTTGTCAACATAATGGAACCAGAGGCCATTGTTCTTACCGGCAACTAATGGTTGACTAACTGGACATTGTCTGTGGCTTTTAGATAAAATACGGTTGATCAATCACCATGTTTTATTTTCCCTATTCAACAATAACTCCTTAAGGACAAGAAACTTATTCTTGTCATAATTACATATTTCCATCTCTTTCCCTAGTTTCACATGCCCCTGGAAGGTAAGCTTGAAGAGGGCAAGGCCTTGCCTCTGGGTACAGCCTTATCCTCTGCAACACGGAAAGCATATGATGAATGTTTATTGAAGGAAATTACTCGCATGTTGCAGAGAGACCTCCTGCAGAGTGGAGGGCTCAGCAGATGCTCAGGAAATGCTTAAGAATCACACACGGGTAAACACTGGCTCATTCCCCAGGAGGGTGGTTCTGCGAGGCAGATGTCCTGGGAAGAAGGATGGCTACTGAGTCAGATGGAGGAGCCTAGTTATTTGGGAGATGGCTGTGCCCACATCCGTATATTCCTTCTGTTGAGAGAAAAGGCATTTATCACAGCAAATGGCAGGAACACAAAGGAAGCAAAATCCAGGATTCAGGCTCAGGTGCATTTAAGATGCTGTCTTCTGGAGCAGAATAATTCATTTCACACCAAGATCCCAGCTCAAAGTCCTCCTTGGCTGTGCAAGTCTGCTATGAAAGGGATGGTAGATCTTTCCATATCTGAACAGTACTCCTAGAGTTTGGAATAAGAAGGCAAACCAAGACTGTAAACAGAGATAAAGTACTTTGATTCTGAAGACATGGGTGTCTGATCAGGGCCAGGGCTGCTGTTGACTAAATTACCTGCGCTATGTCACTTCCCATCTACAAGTCTCAGTATCCTGTGGTTATACTATCCTGGCTCTGTCACGATAAGGTGCTGAGCTGGTGGCATTAGCATGGCACTAGCTTCCTACCTGGGCTTCCCAGGAAGCTCAGGGGTAAAGAATATGCCTGCCAAGGCAGGAGACATGGGTTTGATACCTGGATCAGGAAGATCCCCTGGAGAAGGAAATGGCAACCCACTCCAATATTCTTGCCTGGGAAATCCCATGGACAGAGGAGCCTGGTGGGCTACAGTCCTTAGGGTCACAGACAGACAGACATGACTGAGCGACTAAACAGCAACAACAAGGCTCCTACCCATGGCTGATCTAAGGGAGGAGGGAAGAAAGAACAGCCTGAGCTACAAGCTTCCACACTGGACATGCTTTGCTTTTGTGTAAAGAATGTGCCCACAGGGCCCGTTCCCAGGGCGCTACTCTCAAATTGTAAACTCTGGGCCTTGACCAAGGGTGAGTGTGAGTCTAGTACCAGTCAGTAAGCCTCTCCCCTGTGTCCTGTGGTTGCCTGCTGGCAAGGAAGGAAGTCTTGACCCTCGTCAGGGAGGCAGCCCGCTCACCTAGGTGGATATGCTGCTGCTGCTGCTAAGTCGCATCAGTCATGTCCGACTCTGTGTGACCCCATAGATGGGAGCCCACCAGGCTCCTCCGTCCCTGGGATTTCCCAGGCAAGAGTACTGGAGTGGGTTGCCATTGCCTTCTCCGAGGTGGATATGAGCCTCGGTCAAGCACTCAGAATCCTGGATTTCCTTTCCTTCCATAGGTGACTCATGGTCTGACCTGTCATTTGGACCCCAGATGTGGGTGAAGCAACCTTGAAAACCATTCAAGGACAGGGGTTAGTAGATTAAAACCCAGGATAGAACCAGGGACCTGTGCAAGCCTAGTGAGGGATTGCCTGATAGAAAGGAGAGGTATGTTAGGGAAGTCGGGTAGGCTTTCCAGGAGTGAGGACTAGGCTAGGGATGAAAAGAGAAGATGGGCTTACT
Organism: Bos mutus; assembly: GCF_027580195.1. Classification (NCBI taxonomy): domain Eukaryota; kingdom Metazoa; phylum Chordata; class Mammalia; order Artiodactyla; family Bovidae; genus Bos; species Bos mutus. Next base: position 37,213,486 of record NC_091627.1, read on the forward strand.
GGAAAGTTCAGGGCAATGACACCATGATGCCATGTTGGAAAGTTAGGCTATGTTCATAAAATACCAGAAGTTCAGTTCAGTTCAGTTCAGTTGCTCAGTCATATCCGACTCTTTGCGACCCCATGAATCGCAGCACACCAAGCCTCCCTGTCCATCACCAACTCCCAGAGTTCACCCAGACTCACAAGTCAATGATGCCATCCAGCCATCTCATCCTCTGTCGTCCCCTTCTCCTCCTGCCCCCAAGCCCTCCCAGCATCAGAGTCTTTTCCAATGAGTCAACTCTTCGCATGAGGTGGCCAAAGTACTGGAGTTTCAGCTTTAGCATCATTCCTTCCAAAGAAATCCCAGGGCTGATCTCCTTCAGAATGGACTGGTTGGATCTCCTTGCAGTCCAAGGGACTCTCAAGAGTCTTCTCCAACACCAGACTTCAAAAGCATCAATTCTTCGGCACTCAGCCTTCTTCACAGTCCAACTCTCACATCCATACATGACCACAGGAAGAATCATAGCCTTCACTAGACAGACCTTTGTTGGCAAAGTAATGTCTCTGCTTTTGAATATGCTGTCTAGGTTGGTCATAACTTTCCTTAAGTGACCTCAAAGAACATCTAATCCTACTCTTTCTTCTACAAAAACTGGTGAATGAGGCTCCCCTAACATTAAGTGGCTTGTTCAAGGACTTGCTGAGAGTCCGAGGCAGAGCCATGAGAAGAATTGTCTCCCCAGGCTGGACTCAGGCCCCCTCCTTTACTCCCTCAGCCCTGACAGGATGTTGTGGTCAGTCCTGAATGGAGCTGGAGGGCTGCCAAGTCTAGGAGCACAAGAAAAAGCATGTCAAAGAGTATGCGGTGAAGTCACAAACACCAACATCATGGAAGATGACAGAGGATGGTGGAAACAGATTGCGATTGGACAAGGAGGAGCAACCTACAAAAGTTTGTTACATATCAAGGACAACACGAATAACTTACATAGGCCCCTACTGTGGAGCTCACCAGGATACAGCATGAATATTTGCTTATGTGGGTATTTCTGTCACTAGCCTCTGAGCTCTTTGGGGGCAGGATGTATGTGTTATTTATCTTTAAATCCTTGGCATAATTCAGTAAATGTCTGAATTATGAATGAATGAATGAATGCATGCCTGAATGACTGAATGTCAGTAGGGCTTCTGGGAAAGGACCCTTGGAGTTCTAGCCTCAGCTCTGCCACTTACCAGCTATAAACCTAAGGCAGGGGAACTGGAAGATGGGAGTAATGACAGTACTCACTTCTAGGGCCATGTGAGGATTAAATGAGATCAGGCAACTGAAGTGCTTGATAAATATTAGCTATTTTTATGATGACTATTTTCAGGAAGCAGAACCAAAGGGACAGTTAAATTTGATGAGCCTGGAGGCTGGTATAGAGTCAGTGAGGAGTTTAGGCTTAGGTGCTCCATGTGTCTTGTCTCCTTCATCATCTTTCTTTCCTCTCCCCTGACCACCATAATTTCTGGAATTTACCCGATGTTTATTTGAGAAGATCTTTATTGTAATCTTCCTTATATTTATTTAGGAAGATGTTTACTTGAGAATCAGGACAATCTTGCCTGTCTTCAGCCTATACTGTCATATAAATTCTTACTTTTGAGGATGACATAGACAATAAGCACCCCAGCTTTTATGGTTCTGCAAATAGTGGCATTTCAGACTCCACAGTGCCTGGCAGGAGTGGGTCATTTGGGGCCTTGGCCTTCTTAAATCAGATCACACAGTGGTAATGGGCAGCCATGCCATGTATCTGCTCCTAAGGCCATCTTGAACAGGGTAACAGGACGAGTCAGTGAAGGTCAGTCTCCTTTTTCTGAACCACCTGTTCCTCTAAGCTCTGGAAAACCTGAACTAATACACAGGGAAAGCATTTATCCCCTTTTGGCCGGGCAGAGGGATGTGAAAGCAAATCTCAGGGCAGAAAATAAGAAAGATATGTTAGAACTAAATCTTGGAAGGCCTTACATGCCAGACTAAAAGTTTTTAGACTTTCTCTAGCATCTGGTGGGGGAGTTGTTGAGAGCAGGAATATAACCTGATCAAAACTGTTTTCTAGAGATGATTTGGCAGATGTTCAGGAGATAACTGGCATGAAAGGGGGTGGAGCAGGTAGGAGGCGGGTGGGGAGGAGGGAATTAACAACAGCAAGGAGAGCCACTAGTGGCAGAAGGCAAGTGAGAAGAGGGAGGAAAATCAATCCAGAACCTTCCCAGAAAGCCTCCTCTGGGATCATATTGGCCAGAACTGGGTCACATGGCCATGCCTCACTGCAAAGGAGGCTGGGAAAGGAAGCATCTGGATTTTCTGTCTCCATCATGGTAAGTGGGGTCTGCTGGTAGAGAAGGAAGGGTAGGGAATGACTGGGAGCTCGGCAGCCAGCAATGTCTACTGCTTGGTCACAAACAGACCAAGATGAGAGCCAGGGTCATAGAGGCAAGGAGGAAGAGGAAGGAAAGAATTCAAGTAGAATTGGCAGGACTCGGTAACTAATGCACTATAAGAGATTATGGAAAGGAAGGAGTTGCAGATCACTGCAGGGTTTTGGGCCTGGATGACTAAGCGAGTGGTGATGTGTGAGTAAAAACAGGCAAGTCAAGGAGAGAAGGGAGATCATGGGGGACAAGGGGTGATGAACTTTCTGGAGTCATCTTGAGTCTGAGGTGCCTATGGAACATTCAGATGGAGACATCCATCTTGGAAACTTGGAGGGCTCAGAATAAAGTGCCCATGTCACAGTCCATCTATTTAAGGGCTGAAGGATTACGAAGGGGAGACTGGCTGGATGCACATGAGAGGGCTTCCTGGAAGGGACTAGAAAGAGACCTTTGAAAAAGGAAATGCCATAGGGTCACAGGAGAAAAACCAGGAGGAGGGTCATGTGGAACGCAATGTGGTTTGTACAAAGCCAGGAAAGGGACAAAGGACAGACTCTCAGCTGCTGGGGAGAACTAACATTGCAGAGATGAAAACAAACTGATGACGCTGGCTAAGGTGGGAGCGTACAGCTTACTGCTACTGGGTTTAGACATAGAATGAGGAGCGTGGATCTCGTAAAATGAGAGAGAGACGCTGACTTTTCTTAAACTGGAGAGGATGACAAGGTGATGTTCAAGAAAAATCAATCTTGTGGGTACTCCCAAGGCCTATTACCTGATATAAGCAGTTCCTCACTTGGGAGAAATAGAATCTTCTTACATTCATTCATTTTCAGAGTTTAAAAAATTTTCATATTTGCTATCATCACCTTTTTGAGGAGGATTAGGAAGATTATTCCCCATTGCAGATGAGGAAACTGAGGGTCAAAAAAGTTTAATTTTCTTGATATATGAATGGCCAAAGAAGCTTATGAAGGGATAACATCATTAGTTATATGGAAATGGTAATCACAGTGAGATACCACTACACCCCCTAAAATGGCTAAAATAGTAAAGACCGACCACACCAAGTGCTGACGGGTTAAACAAGTCAAATTTCATATTAATGGTGTAGTGTGAGATGGTATGATCACTTCAGAGAAATTTAGCAGGGTTTGTTTTTTTTTTTTTTTAAATAATTAAACATACTCTTACAGTGTGCCTTAGGAATTCTACTCCTATTTACCCAAGAGAAGTGAGAACATATGTCCACACAAAGACATATATTCATCATAACTTTATACATGATAGCCCCCAAAGTAGAAAAAAATGCCCATCAACAACTGAACAGATAGCAATTTTGTGGCCTATCCATACCATGAAATACTACTCATCAATAAAAGGGGACAACCTGATAGATGCAAAAATGTGGATGAATTTCAAAAACTTGCTGCGAGAAAGAAGCCTTTAGGGACTAAAGAGAATCTATTGTATGACTCCTTTTATGTGAAATTCTAGAACAGGTCAAACTAATTTGCAGTGAGAGAAAGCAGATCAGCTATTTCCTGAGGCGGTAGGGGAAGCAACTATTTGAGGTGGTAGAAATGCTCTATTTCTTGATGGGGTGGGATTTCCATGGGTGTGTATACATTTGTCAAAACTCATTGAGCTGAACATTTTAAATGAGTGCACTTTTTATTCATAAATTCGACTTCCCTTGTGGTTCAGACGGTAAAGCATCTGCCTACAATGCGGGAGACCCAGGTTCGATCCCTGGGTCGAGAAGATCCCCTGGAGAAGGAAATAGCAGCCCACTCCAGAACTCTTGCCTGGAAAATCCCATGGACGGAGGAGCCTGGTACGCTACAGTCTATGGGCTTGCAAAGAGTCAAATAGGACTGAGCGACTTCACTTTCACTTTTCTATTACAATAAAATTGATTTTAAAAAAGAAAGGAACATAACCAGCTTGCAGTTACCCCAACTAGAGGGTGGAAGAGTTAGGACAAACTTCCCAACAGTACTGCTCCAGACTGGCAGGGCGGGCTTTGAAAGAGAGACCTTGGGAGTGCAGAAGCCAGGGTGCTTCAGCTTAGATGGGCTGGTGGGGGCAGCGGGGAGAGTGAGGAAAGATGGGTGGGCTCTTAGCATAGACATCTGGGGCCAAATCAGCCACTGGAGAACAGAAACAAACCAGCCAGAGAATAAGTGCTTCTAGAACCAGATAGACTGCGGAAGGGAAGAAGGGGGATGGAGGGTAGGAGATTGCAGGGCAGCAGATGGTGAATAGAAGTCTCTGCCAGTTCCAGAGAGGGGAATAGCCTTCAAGAGTGCCCCCAAACTGAGGCAGTAGCTTCTCTTTCCAGATGCAAAATCCAAAATATTGCCCGGTTTCCTCTTAGAGGAAAGACCAAGGTTCCTGTGAACTGGATTTAGAACAAGGATAGGGGTTGGGGCATGCTTTTCATCCAGGGAGGTGGGGTGGGTCAGCCCATGCAACCTTGCCTGATTTCACTGGGTTCCAGGACAGCAACTGGTATTGGGGTGGCTTCATTTTCTCCCCATAAAAGGGACATACATGGGAGGATGTCATCCCCAAAGCTAAGCTAGTCAGTCCAATTTTGTAAAAGAGTAAAACCATGACAGTTTCACACTCTGTGTTTCTAAGTGGCATAATTGTTATGGGAGAATCAGTGATTCCTTCTTTCGTTAATACACAGATCTTTTTTCCATTGAAATAGACCTTAATAATCTCAGCCTTATTAACTTTGCTGCCAGGGCTCTGCCCCTCTAGGGGAATAGGGAGCAGAGAGACAGCAATCTGGTGACACGTTTATTTATTTGTTCCTTTGTAACATATAATTTACTAGTAAGTTCTTGACCTTCTGAGTCTCTTTCTGTAAACTAAGGGCACTGGGCTAGATCAAAGCCCAGATGGTCTCCAGAGGTCCCCTGGCTCTGACTATAATCTCCACTGCAGCCATTTGACTTTGAGGACTGATACAATAACAAAGTGCCAATGAATTAGCACTGGCTGGTTACCATGCACTTATTAGGCACCAATAGTATGCAATTCAGCATATTAGGGATGTTCTAAAAGAAACATCAACAGCATGATTCCTTCCCTTGAAGGCCTTATGATTCACCTAAGATACAATATTCTTGGGCAAATATTTGAGAATAATTTTACGAGGGAGAAAAATATGGATTAGTGAATATGTAGCCAAGATTTTTGACAAGGATATTTGCCACTCATATGAATTCGAGGGGTGCTGTTGTTATTAACAAGAGGTAGACTACAAAATTAGGTACAAAATATTGGTCATGCATAATTATATTCGAGATTTCAGCCTTGAAGTGGTTGGCAATTTTGCGTCTAATATAGGAACACTGGCCCCAGATAGGGCCTGGATATAGCAAGGCTTTTTTTTTTTTTTTGGCTTCGTTATCCTTTAAAGAAATTTTAAGTAGATTCATTACGAATACAGCTGATGACATTGAAAGGGAACACCTGCATATGAGCATCCCCTTAGCACCAGCACATATGAGCCTGTGCAAAGGTTGACCCCGCCCCTGCAAGGCACCCCTTGCTGTTCTGAGGGGCTCAGCTTCAGGCTCAAGGCTTTGCCAACATGCGCAGGGGTCCGAGCCTCAGGGTCAGGGACTGTGAGGCCAGAATCCAAAATTCCGTGCGTGTCTGCTCTGTCAGTGCAGGGAAGGCCTCAGTTAGTTTTTCCAAGTTTTCTCCACAGCTGCTCCTGAGGACAGGGCCTGAGCTGAGAAGAGGGAAACGGTACATGGAAGAGCAATGCTGGATTTTCTTACCCTTTACTCATCTATTTTCTACCGTTCAGTGACCTCAGTCCAAGCAACCACTACTTTTACAACCACATCTGGTACAAAACATACAGTTACAAAAATCTCAGCTTCCACCAGAAACAACTATCATATGAGTCTGTACAGAAATAAAAAATCTATTTAAAGCTCAGCACATAGCAAGGATGTGTACTGGCCTTCACCAAAAACTGTATGCTCAGTTGATTTGTTCCTCACTTTGAATTTCTGTCCCACATTTTCCTCCTTATAAAAATGCCATGAAAACATTGTTACCTCATTTAGAGAAACGAAAAATGATATTTATTTTAAATTATGATTTTACTTGATTTTAATTTCTTAATGAACTTCTTTTTTACACACACCACTGTACATGTAAACTTCCTCATCAGTATACATTGTTTTCTCTTATGATAAATTTTTAGATTTTTTAAATAAAAGGGCTAAATTTTTTTAATGAACTGAGCAGATGGGGTTAATTTTTTTTTTCAAAATGAAAATTGCTTTATTTTCTTTCAGGATATAAAAAATAAAGTATGGACTCGCTGTAAGAAAACACACATACGTAGAAGTTCTCATTCACATCCCATCATCTGGGGGTTTTAAAAAATCCTAAAGCCCGGGGCCCACCCTATCCCCAGAGATTCTGATCTAATTAGCCTGACTTTAGGTCTAGGTAGTAATGATGACTTGAAAACTGCTCAGGTGATTTAAATGTACAGTCAGGGCTGAGAACTCCTGATCTATAAAAAGGAATAAAGAAAAGGATGAACATTACCTCAACTCCCATTGCCGGGAGCTGACTACCTTTGATTTCCAATGACACAAGCCAGAGGAGTCACTAGTATGGACTGCAGGGACCAGGTCAGGGAGTGAGAACACGGGTGTTTGTACCTGTCAGGGAGCATCATCTGGGGTGCTCCGGCGTCGGATCAGAAGAGACCCTCACTCCGTCCTGCCTCAGGACCCAGGTGTTCTAGACGGGTGTGGTACTGCTTGTCCCTCCCTCCTAGGGTCACGAAGATGCTGAAAAAGCAAACCTCTAGGCAGTATTTAAAGTCTGTAAGACAAGACTCCAGGAGAACTGAAACGAAGGATGTGAAAGTGGTGGTGGATGAAGAGATGGGGGAAACTCCACTATGCCTCCAGGGCACACAGGTAGGCTGTCCTCAACTCACCCAACCACCAGCAAAGAATGCTTAGGCAAACCCAGAACTTCTGAGCAGAGAACCTTGGTCAGTGTGACTAAAAGCAGGGGTAAGGACTTGGAAACACAGTTGTCTAGTAAATGAAGAGAAAGATAACCGTACAGGAAAGAGCAGGGGAAGGATTTGAGATGGAATCTAGGTATGGAATAATGCAAGAAGCCCCTTGTGTCCCTGAACTTCTCACAGCGCCTGGAGTTAGCCAACTGTCCCAAAAGATTGGGACAGCCCTCAACTTTTCGTTCACTGAGCACTGGTGGACTTCTCTGGTGGCTCAGACAGTAAAGCATCTGCCTACAATGCGTGAGACCCAGGTTCAGTCTCTGGGTCGGGAAGATCTCCTGGAGAAGGAAATGGCAACCCACTCCAGTATTCTTGCCTGGAAAATCCCATGGATGAAGGAACCTGATAGGCTACAATCATGGGGTCGCAAAGAGTCGGACAAAACTGAGCAACTTCACTTTCACTTCCCAAAAGATTGGTTCCCTCAACTTTTTGTTCACTGAGCACAGTGGTCTGGGTTCAGTGGAGTAGAGCGGCGGTTCTAGAGCCCCAGGCTTCATCTAGTTGGAGCCACAGACAGAGAGAGAGGAAGAGGGAAAGAAAAGACTGAATCATTTAACACAGTCATTCACCACACAGCCAAACTTCATAAAAATCTCTTTTAAATGGCTCTGCTGTTTCTCCCAAGTCCCTTGCCAATTCTCATTATTGTCCCAGAAATTCAGCTCTGGCCCTCGACTTATATACTCAACTCAGTCAATGGAGTTAACCAGCCCTGCTCGTCTTTAAAAACAAGTCAGTGGATACATATCACGACTCAAAGATGCCCTTGAAGTTTCACACCTACACACATACCTTCCAAGTATTCACCCCACAGAGCACATTTCTTTCTAGGCAGGATGTGGCAAACACTGTCGGTGCCTATTTGGCCATAATTCCCCAGACTTCCTGGCCAAAAGAAGTGTTCCTAGGCTCTGGCAATGAATTGAGACGGGGCCAGGTCAGTGGCTCCCAACCATTTAAAAAAAAAAAAAGACTTTGCTTTTTTAGAGCAGTCTTAGGTTCAAAGCAAAATTGAAGGGAAAGTACAGAGACTTCCTGTAGACCCCTGCTAGCTACCCCTCCTCACACACACACGCAGTCTCCCCTGTTATCCAACATCTTCCACATCTCAGTCCCAGCCCTGAACTTGTAGAGCAGGTATTCTGAGCACTGAAGCACACCTGGAGAGAATACACTGTGTTTATAGAATGAGAAGACTGGGGGTGTAGGGGACCAAACACAGGGGCTTAGGGGTCCAGGCCAAATACTTTCCAAGAGGTCAAGGATTACGCGGGTAACAGAGTAAGATGTTGGTGGTCCTGGGAACAGAGCCCTCATCTCCTGATCCCCCAACCCCCACCCCCCAGCAGCCCTGCCTGTCACCCTGGGGCTGTAGCTTATTTGTCCTCACCCTGAGCCATGCTGGGGTGCCTTGAACTGCCATTGATACCTGCTGTCAGTGAACTATTCACCTGTTTTGTATCTTATCTTCCCAACAACAAAAGTTCAAGTTTCTCAAAAGCTGAGGTCTTGACACCCCTGACTTGGGACCCCGCCGTGGCACCCATAGCTGCTCGATACCCAACAGTCTGATTTCTACGAAGCTGATGTAATGAAGACACTAGAGTGCTGTCATGGGCTAGTGAGATGTTTGGGGAACTTTGGCACCTTGTTCTGAATTCTTTTATGTGTTGGTCAGTCAGGTGTGGTCATGAGAGGAGAAAAGGGAGAGACTCAGGAAAAGACAAAGTTTATATTATGCTCACAGATGCCAGAGACAGGAGGCCGATGCTTTACTCAGAGTCACGTGGGAAAGATACCCGAATGGTCAGGTGACAGAAGACAAGAGTGAATGGGAGGTTTAAACCATGGTCTCATTGGGGTTTTTGTGGGAAAAGCAAGGCAGGACTGGGAGAACAGTTTAGGATTGACTAGCTGGAATAACTTCAGCAGGCTTTGGGCTATAGCTGTGGTCTCTAGTTTCCTGGTACCTAGTCCCAGAATGACTAAGGCAGAGGCAAGTTTCCTTCCAGATGGATGGGCCAGACAGAAGCTGTGTGGCTCTCGGCTGGGTAGTTTGTATATCAAATGCAGTCATCTTATGAGTACTTTGCTATTCCTAAGAATTGGCCAGTCCCAGGAGAAGCATTATCCTTTCAGACAGGAAGGTTTTTTAAGACGTCAGAACATAATAATATACAGAACATATTATATATAAAATACATATATATATTTAGGATATTCCTAAATCACCCTGGTCAATAAGTGGGACTGCCCACAATACCCCAGAACTTGGGTCTGCTACCTCTTTATCCACTAGTTGGAAATGATGCTATGTGATTGTATAAATAAATAGTGATCCTAGAGCTAGAAAGTACCTTATAGGATCCTAGGGCTAGAAAGTACCCTATATATTCTGACATATTCAAATCTCCTCTTGTAAATACTTCCTTTGAAGCAATCTCCCATTTAGTTAAAGGAGAAGTGGAGGAAGGAGGAGGCCCTGAGATGTTGCCTTGGATCTGAGTAGAGAGCCCAGTCCCGCTGCTCTGGGTCTGCTTTGTGGCATCCCCACTCTTGGAGTCTCTCTTCTAAGTAGTCTTCCTCGGGCTTCTATCTATATGGCTGCTGTGATGGGCACTGAGCAAAATAAGCCACATGTGTGGTTTCCATTTCCTGGATATTGGCAATGTGAGAGAGACCCTGATGATGAGATGGAGTTGAGACATGTATGTAAACAGTGGAAGTGTGGAACACTTGAATGCAAGCATTTGGCAGGCTGAAAAGACAGGAGCAGGGGTGGCCTTAGCAATGGTGGCAGGGAAAGGGCATCGGACCCTGGTTCTGACTCTGCCACCAACTAACCGGGCAGTTTCAAGAAAACCTCTTCCATTTAATTTTCTCATCTTCAAATTATGTGATTGGATAAGTTGATCTCAAGGTCTAGTTTTTAGTTCCTCTATTCTGAGACTCTCCAAATTTGGGGATAGGAATGGAGAGCAATGAGGCAATAGCGATACTAGTAATAGTAGCAACAATAATAACAATGGAAAACAGGTACTGACTGTCTCCTGTGAACCCAGATACTGTCCCACATGCTCTACATGTTCATTTAATCTTATAGTGATGTGAAGACGTAGTTAATGTGCTCTAACCCCATTTTACAGATGAGGAAGATGAGACCTAGAAAAATAAAGCACTCTAAGTTATATACCCAGGAAGTACTTCAGCCAGGATTTGAGCCCAGATGGACTGACATCTGTCATTAAGAAGGCTGGTACTGGTGTCCTAGTCTCTATGGAGGAGCTGGAGTGCTGTCTAAGAGTCTCGGGCAGTGGAGGCCTGGCTCCTGGGTTCCCAAGATTGGGGTACAGCTCAAGTGCCAGCAACAGCAGAAAGAGGTGGGGGAAGGAAGAGGAGGAGGAGGCTGGCTATGCTTCTGTTTAGGGCACACACATACCTTGCTGATTAGCAACGATGGGAAAGGAAACACACGCTGAGGGCCCTTGACAGCTTAATGGGGTTTTAGAAAAATACACATCTATATTTTTAAACTTTTTTTTTTTCCATTGGAACATTTTTAGCTTCAAGTTCTGGACTGAAATAGCAGCTGTCTTAGATAACTCTTTATCCTTAGGCTCCCACGTTTGGAAAAGGTCTTAGCCCAGCCTGGGGTGGGGTGGGGCAGGGGAGAAACAGAGGAAGTTGGGGGAGGTGACAAGGTTAATATAATGTCTGACACATACATAGTAGACGCTTAATTGGATACTGGATGGATGGATGGATGGGAAGATAGGAGAGAGAAGGGATATGATGGGAGAAAAAGAAAACATATTTACCCATGACATTTTCCTGAGAATTAAAAGTAGACTCCCTGTAGAGATCTACTCACCCTGCTTAGGGTCACAAGTGAAAAACTGACACTTCATCAGAGCCTGGCCTCTTGGAAGCAGTTTAAACCCAGCCTGGAGAAAGAAGGATGCTCACAATTCAGTTCCCATCTTATAGCCTAATCTCCAGTCACTGTTCACATCTTCTGACCATTCTGAACCACTCACTCCTTTCTTAAACACAGTAAGGCAGATTCTAGAGTTTGGCTTGATTAACATTGATTCCAGTACCCTTCTGCCTTGCCTTCTTCTACTTACACAAAGTGGAAAAAGAAATACTCAAATCCCCACCTGGTCTTGCAAGTAAGAACCAGGTTGATTATACCATTCTAGCTGGTTCAAATTGGGCAGAAATCCTGGAGAAAGGTTTCCTATTGACATAAACAGGCAAAGTTTTGTCTATCATTTCCCTCTTTTTCCTGCCTAGAATTCTGATGCAATGTTTGGCAGTTTGGCAACCATTTTATGATGAAGAGGACAAAAGCTTTGAGCTAAGAATGGCAGAGCAGGAGGACAGAAGGAATTGGATCCCCAGTGGCCTCATTAAACTGCCACATCAGTCCTCAATTCTCTCCCTCTGGTCTTCCAGTTATCTGAGAAAGTCCTCCAATTACTTAAGCCACTCCCTGCCAAACACAGTCTTAACTGATAAGTGATAAAATTAAAGCCTCCATACCTTTGTCCATGGAACTCCCCCTGACTAAACTGCCTTTTCTTCCAGTGAACTCTTATCTAAATCTCTGCAGACTTCCCTGAGCCCTTCCCTTCCTCTCTAGGCTCCTCTCCTTTTGAATGGCTACATCACCTGTGGAGACCTCTCCTAGCATTTGCACTGTGGTTATTTATACATTTTCTCAGTAGAGAGGAGGCCTTATATAAATATCTGAAATGTAGAATTAGATTAGAGATGCCAAGAGGTAGGGACTGAGCAACATGTTCTCTTACATGCTGCTACCCACCCACCCAGAATCTTTCATTTCTTCCTCTTTTGGGGCTCCATCCACCTTATCGAAAGAAATGCTCCAGTTTTCCCAGTCTTGAAAACACTTTGGTTTGCTCTTACTTCCCCTGTGAGCTATCAATTCTCTCTACCCTTGACTCGGTATTTGATTTTTCACCTACAGGAGATACGGTAAAGTAAAAGTCGCTCAGTCGTGTCTGACTCTGCAACCCCAAGGACTATACAGTCCATGGAATTCTTAAGGTGAGAATACTGGAGTGGATAGCCTTTTCCTTCTCCAGGGGATCTTCCCAACCCAGAGATTGAACCCAGGTCTCCTGCACTGCAGGTGGATTCTTTACCAGCTGAGCCCAGGAAATATGGTAAGTGGGTATCAAACAGGCTGGGATCACATCTGATTTCAACCACTTACTCGTGTGTATCTCAGGTACCTGTCTCTGAACTGCTGCTGGACCTTCATCTGTAACACAAGAATAATCATCTTCATTTTACAGAATTGTGGGGAAAGTTGAGTGTAGTGATGTATTCAAAGTGCAGGGCACAGAGTTCAGTTCAGTTCAGTCACTCACTCAGTCGTGTCCAATTCTTTGCGACCCCATGAATCGCAGCACGCCAGGCCTCCCTGTCCATCACCAACTCCCGGAGTTCACTCAGACTCACGTCCATCGAGTCAGTGATGCCATCCAGCTATCTCATCCTCTGTCGTCGCCTTCTCCTCCTGCCCCAATCCCTCCCAGCATCAGAGTCTTTTCCAGTGAGTCAACTCTTCCCATGAGGTGGCCAAAGTACTGGAGTTTCAGCTTTAGCATCATTCCTTCCAAAGAAATCCCAGGGCTGATCTCCTTCAGAATGGACTGGTTGGATCTCCTTGCAGTCCAAGGGACTCTCAAGAGTCTTCTCTAACACCACACTTCAAAAACATCAATTCTTTGGCACTCAGCCTTCTTCACAGTCCAACTCTCACATCCATACGTGACCACAGGAAAAACCATAGCCTTGACTAGATGGACCTTTGTTGGCAAAGTAATGTCTCTGCTTTTGAATATGCTATCTAGGTTGGTCATAACTTACTTCCAAGGAGTAAGCGTCTTTTAATTTCATGGCTGCAGTCACCATCTGCAGTGATTTTGGAGCCCAGAAAAATAAAGTCTGACACTGTTTCCACTGTTTCCCCATCTATTTCCCGTGAAGTGATGGGACCGGATGCCATGATCTTCATTTTCTGAATGTTGAGCTTTAAGCCAACTTTTTCACTCTCCACTTTCACTTTCATCAAGAGGGTTTTTAGTTCCTCTTCACTTTAGGTAGGAAATAAACTCAAGTTCCCTTGCCATTCTGACTCCCCTCCCTCCCTCCCCTCCTCCCTCACATTCTAGGCACTGTACTACTTTAAGACACAAAGTTGCATTAGGTATCACTTCCCTCCTCCCTTCACTCCTTAATGTGATCTACTCCAGATTTTAATCCTTAGAGGAATTTGCAGTTCCAATACATTATTTTTCAAAGATTTATTTCCACTTTTACAACTTCAAGCTTCAACTCACAGTGAATCAATCACTCCCAAATCTACAAATCAAATCTAGGGCTGACTTGCCTCCTAAGCGTCCTGCCCCCGACCCCCAACTCCTGGGGCGTCTCCCCTTTGGAGGTCCTACAGTCCAGCTGCACTCCTCTTCCTTCCAAAGCAGGAAACACTGGATAAACAAAGTGATCTGTCCAGTATCCCTGAGGGGTAGTAAGGAATAGCCAGGAGAAAAGGCCCACCCTTGTCAAATAATGGCAGTTTTAAGCCACAAGATGCTTGTCCTTAAAAAGTTGACTTCAGTTGATAAGGTGTTGAGTTATGATCCTGTGTATAAACCAGCACGATGGAGTCTCTGGTCAATATTCAAACCTTGGCCCTAGAGACCAAGAAGACAGCAACCAGGCAAGAGAGCATACGTTTGCAGGCTTGGCGTCTATTCAGGAAATGCTGGGCAGCAACCTTGTGAGCACTCCCTGCTTCTGCACCAGGGAACACACGCATTTCTCCCCTTAGGGTGAGCCTTAAGCCCCAGAGGTCCTCAGAAGCATTTCCCCACAGGTCCACTTGTATTTGCCTATAACTGCCTAGTTTGCTCCCAGTCCATTCCAGTTCTCTGTAGCAATAACCCTGTGGTCCCCACAATGCGCTTGAGGGAGGCTTTCTATAGAAGGCCCCACCCCACCCCCATGGCCCTTCTCTCTTTCTTGGAGAAGGGGACCACGTGCCACCAGTCAGGCCCCGTGAACCTCTCCCTCAGCGGACCCAACGCAGAAGGGCAGAGGGCAGAGGTCAGAAAATAACTCATGAGAACCAAAACAAAACCCCATTGGAACTACAAATGGAAATGGCTTAGGGAAAAAGGGTCCTGAGATGCTCGGGCTATTAATAAAATCACATGGGCCTCAGGCCTCTTCTCCCAGGGAGCAGGCCTGGCCAGTTCATGGCTAGGCGAGTTCACTCTTGGAAAGGCCCCAATTCACCAGATAAAATGTGCCCCAGACCCTATTACTCTGAAGCCACTCCCAGTCTATGCATATACCTTTGCACCCCTGCGCTGCTCCCCACCCCGCCCACCACCGCGAACACACACAAATGCAACTTCATGTCTATCAAGTCTTTCTCTTGCTGGATGTACCAATAAGGGAAGAAGGCACTGAACCAATGGTGGTGTATAAGGGCTTGGAGACTCCCAGGAACTTGGTCAGAGGTAACTACATCCTTGCCTTTATCCTCTGTAACCTTTGGGAAGTTGAACTACCAGGATTTTAACTATAATCCCATCAGAGACAGACAGACAGGCAGCTACAGTTGCTCACAGATTGGTAGGAAAAGAATCCCTAGAACTTCTTTCCCCAAATGCTGCTGTCTTCAGTTTGAGTAATTCTCAAAGTTAGTGGACAATTCTAAGGAATATTCTAGAATGGGCTGCATCAGAAGAGCCCATCCCGGCTCACATCTTGGAAAATAGTGTGTGAACCAATTAGCACCTCTCAGCTGTGAAGAAGCTCTGAGTCATCATCGGCTCATGACCAAGGTTCTGAGAGTGAGATGGGATCATACAGGCCCATCGTGCCCAGCCTGCTACCTTCAGGCAGAAACGCTGTCAAGCTGTTGTATAGATGAGGCTACAGATACAGCAAAAGCCCCAGCTGGGGAAATGCTCTCTGCATGTCTTCTGGGTCCACTTGCTCCCTGAGAGTGTCATAGCCTTGGGCTTTGTCCAGGCTCCTCATCTCCTAATACCCTCTGTACCAACTTAGTGCAGGGAATGCAGGCACAGCACCCCAACCATCCCACCATCCCACCACCCCAATGACATTTAGTTTGAACTTGGACCCCTGAGTAAGTCTCTCACAATTTGATTCAAGAACAAGGTAGAGGCTTGTTCTTCCCACCTTTGGATGCCCTGGCGGAGCTCCAAGCACATGGTAGGCATAGAAAATTATTTGTTAGATGAATGAACAGTGAGCTCATATCAACCTATTATTTCCATAGCCAGATGGCTTCAATGTGGCCCCCTTTCTTTTTAAAGCTAGTAATTTGTCTTGATGTTGGGTGGGCTTCTTTGACCTGGAGTATAAGAAGGTTTTAGCTTCGTTTCAGGGCTATTTAGACCAGAAAGATCAGACTAGGCCACTTGCACAGGTAGCCTGTACACACTATAGAGTGTGTCAGGCTCTCCCACCCCATCACAACAGACATCCTAAGAGAACACCTTGCCAGGAAACCAGGAGCCCCTGGTGGTGGGCAGGCTCCCTGTAAATGCCCATTTAGTAGGTACCAGAGCACTACACCCCTTGTCTTGTTCAGTGCACACCAGCCCCTAATGGGGTGGGTGCTTTTTTGATCCTCACATTACAAGTGAGGACACTGAGCTTCAGAGAGGTTAAGTCACCTGTTGAGGGTCACCCAGCACTTAAGTGAAGGAGCCAAGATTTGGAGTCCAGACCACACTTGCTCTTTAGCTGCGCTGCCTGCTCTGAGCCTCACTGCAGAACCACCAGTCACAGAGTCACAGATTGCCAGCATTGGATGGACCCAACCCACACACCTCATTCTGTGCATTAGACCCAAAGCCATTCACAAGTTAGTGGTCACACAGGGCCCACAACCCAGGCTTCTATCTTCAAAGTCTGCTTTTTCCACAGACCACCTCCATCCTTTCCTTCTTCACTCTGGCTGCCTGTAGCTAGACTCCCACTACCCACCCCTCCCACTGCCCCACGGTCCTTCCCAAGGCAGGAGAAGTCACTTAGGAAGGACTGAGATTCAACACAGACCCAAGCACACCATCATTTCTGCTGGAAACCAAACAGATGATTCACATCATGGGGACTCACAGCATTAATAATTGGGTTGCCGTAGTGGATGGGAACCAACTCTTAATCTTGAAAACCTTAAAATTTCAATAGGTTGCCTCTAGCAGGGACAGCTGAGACCAAAGCTGAAAAGATAAACTAACTCCAGGGTTCTTAACCTCATCAGACCCCATGTAACATTTGTTCCTTTTGTAACAAATATTTTGTAACTCCCTCTATATTATCCTGAGATGAAATCCATAAAGATATAAACTACCTACACACATAATTTTAAAAATTTAATTTAATGCCTTAATAATGACAAAAAAGGAGAAATAAAAGCATATATTATATATATATTGTTGTTGTTGTTCAGTAGCTAAGTTGTCTCCAACTCTTTGTGACCCCATGGACTGAAGCATGCCAGGCTTCCCTGTGCTTCACTATCTCTTGAAATTTGCTCAAATTCATGTCCATTGAGCTGGTGATGCTATATAACTGTCTCATCCTCTGTTGCCCTTTGCTCCTTTTGCCTTCAATCTTTCCCAGCATCAGAGTCTTTTCCAATAAATATGTATATATATACATACTCATATGTTATATATATATATTCAATTACATATTCAATGCTCACCATTACACTAAGAGATGAAATGAGAAAAATCTGGATTTCTATATAGAATCACCATGAAACAATAGCTACATAAACAGACTGAGAGCCATGTGTTGACTTCTTGGGGACTCTAATCCAGGAGCAGAGTTGCATTGGTACTGTGATTTTCCAAAGCAGTGAACACCTCTTTGTAAAATGCTGATTGAAATCAAGTGTGATTTTCCCTCAGTGTTCATATGAATTTGGGAAATATTTAATACATATTAAAAGCACACAGAAATAGTTTGTGTTTATATGTAATATGAAGTTAGAGGTTTCGGGCTCAGAGGACCAGGGTTTTCAACACATGAATGTCTGGACAAACACAGGAAAGACACTGGTGAGATAAAGAGCAATTCTTCTTTGTACAAGACTGTCCCGTGCTTTGCAGGACATCTAGTATCTGGGGCCCCACAAACAAACAAAAGTGGCCCCCAGTTTTTCAAAACACTCCAGAAGGTAGGCATTGTCCCTTTTAGAACTATTGGGTTAGCCTTTCAGGTACCTCCTTCCAGCCCCTGCATCAGCAAATACTCATGAGTCCACCACAGGTAGAGCTTTGGGGTGGGCAGCAATGCCATTGTAAGACTGGTGGGGGGCGGGGTTCCAGAGAGGGATAAAATACTGTCCCTACCCCCCAGCGTGGTGGGGGACAGGGGAAGAGTAGAGTTAGACGATGAAGCCTGTAGGAACCACCTGACTTTGAGCATCCTGGGGATGGGAGCTGTGAATTTTACTCACCATTTAACCTAGCAGAGGCCCTGGAGCAGGGGAGCTTGACAAGCCTTTGTTGCATACTGGATGAAGGGAAGGCAGTAGGCTGGAGACTGCTGAGGCTGAAGCTCCATCTGTATTATGTTGCAGAGATAACGGAAAGAAAACATGTTTTGGGGGGGAAACATTCTCTCAGTGATGGTTATTGACCAAGAACACACTATAGCCTACATCCCAAGAGAGAAAGGGAGGCCAGAAGTCATCCCAGTGACTAGGACAGCTTGTGGGTCAAAGAAACCAGAAAGAGACACACAGGGCAGCCTCCTTCGTCTCCAAGGATCACACTTCTCAATTCACACCAGGTTGTCCTCCGGGATGGCATTTATATCCTTCTGCCATTTACAGATTGGGGCCAAACCCACTTCCGTTCTAGCCAAGAAGCAAGCACCTTCCATGCCTCCCAAGGGGCAGCAACCAATCCCAGGCTTGACCGACCTTGAACTTTTAAGGCAGAGGCTGCTGTGGCCAGAGGGAGGAGAAAGCAGAGTCTGGATATTATCTGTGACACTGAGCAGCCCATGCTCAGGGCACCAGTCAAGCAGGAGAGAAAAGCTATGTTTGGAAAGATTAAAAAAAAAAAAAAAGCATTAAAGTAATCATCAGGGGAAACAACCAGAACTCTTTTGCTGCACCTTCTCACATTGTTTTATGATTTAGTCCTAGTTTTATTTTTGAACTACATATGTGGGGTGGAGGGAGGGGATGCTATAAACCTTTTCACTCTTAGGATGAAGTAACCAGCAGTTCATGGTTCAGCCCGTGGAGCCAGACTGGCTGCCTCTTACTAACTATGTGACCTTGGGCAAGCTACCGCTTCTTTGTGTTTCAGTTTCTCGCTCCGTAAAATGGGATAATAATTATAGTGCTCACCTCATTAGATTCTGAGAGGATTAAAGAGAGTTGATACACAAAATGCATACAGAACCACACTAGGTATGTTGCAAGTAATATGTGAGTACTGCTGTTAGTAATCATATTTGGCCTGCTATTATTTTCACTAAGGTCTTATTCTGGCCCCAGGAGAGACAGTGGGAGCAAGGTTGTGGCGATATGCTCCTAGACCTCAAAGGAATCAACAGCACTCGGATTTCTGAAATCTGTTAAGAGGATTCCGAAGAAAAAGCAAGCAGGTTCACAGGTGGGAGCAGTTTAAGAACGCTAGTTTATGCCAAATGCCTTCTCTCCCTCTTCTAGGCGGGGCCTTGATCTTCAACACTGAGGATATAGTTTGTAGGCTAAGAAAAGTGACTGGGGGAATCGCATTCCCAGAAGGGAACGTGGAAGTTGGCTTAGGATATATAAGGAAGGTGTTTGTGTCAGTGGCTAGGCTGCCTGAGGTTGGCCTCCTAGGCGTGTGTGCATGTGCACGTGCATCCATGGGCCTGTCACGGGCTCCTGAGGTGGCAGACTCTAGGGGCCATTGAGCAATCTAGCCCCTGGGTTAAGAAATGGACATTAACCTTGGGCCCACCCAGACTGTGATGACTTTGCTTCTCCTAAGTTTCTGTTTGCATTCAGGAATTCCCTGGAGACTTGGGTCATTTCTTCAACAGACCCAACCTTCCGTCAGGTGCTGCACTGAGGAACTAACATGTCATTGACACGTATTAAGATCCTACTCTGTTCCAGACCCCATTCTGAGCACATTGTATTTATAACTCGGGTAATCTTACGAGGTAGCCATCCCTATTTTTATCAATCCAGGGGAGGAAACTGAGGCAGTCACTTAATAACTTGCCCAGATATAGGCCATTTGTGACAGAGCTGGAATTTGAAAGCAGGAAATCTGGCTCCAGAGTTCATGGTCTCAACTCCTAACCTCTGTTCATGGCTTTGACCCTCCAGGCACCTGTGGGGTTGTGGACAGGAGGTGAGGACAATTCAGAGAAGAGCCACAGTGAGGCTCAACAGTGAGGCAGGGGACCTCCAAGAAAACAAATGATTTCGCACCCAGGCTTCTTGTCTTTGCAGCTCCAAGAGAAGATGCTCTTACAGTTCCAACTGTAGCTTCTTCTGACTCCTGCCCTGTCAGGGTTTTACCTTTTGCCATTTCCTGCTGAAGGGAAAAGGGAGGGTATAATAATCACCTCCACTGCAAAGAGGATTCTCCCCACCCACAGACTCCATGGAAATAACCTTAGAGCTTCTTTCATTGTGTCTTGGTTGATCAAGGAGGAGGGAAAGACCCAGGCACTGGTGTGGTTGCTTTTCTGAGTTCAAACACTTGTCGTCTTCTGGAGCTGGCAATGACAAGTGTGGAGTTACTGGCACAATTAGCCCTCTGTGGCAGAGAGAAGGGCACCAGAAGTGATGAGGACAATATAGATTTGGCCCATCTGCCACTGTATTTGCTCTTGGGACCTGAGCTTAGCAAAGAGGTGGATCTTGAGATGAAGAGGATCAGGAACTAGTCACAAAAAGCCAAGCCTTAAATACATGTGAATCTGCCCTGTGCAATTGGATTCCCATTCTTCAATGAGGTCACTGCATAGCCACCATCAAGGGAAATGGCCTTGGTGGCTTTGAGTTCTGTTGGCTTTTGACTCCAAATTGCCTCTCCTAAGCCCCCTGAGACTTCAGAGCATCCCACTTGCTTTCTGGTTCTCAATGCTGCCTAAACGCTCCACTCCAAATAGTGAAAGTTTTGGTTGCAAGCAACAGAAACAAACTACGGTTAACTCAAGAGGGAAAACCATTTCTTGGAAGGGTATTGGGTCACTCACAGAATCAACCAGAAGGCTGAAGAACAGGGTAGAGGCAGGAACCAAGGATGACATAGGCCCAGCCACGTCCATTGCAGGAACAGTCAGCTGGGGCTGCTGCAGCAGCCTCCACCACTGCAGGGCCCCCTGCTGCCCTGCTGGCGCCCATCACCTTAGACACTTAGCAGCCCCCAACTCTCAACTGCAACACCACTGCCAGGAATTATCCCTGATAGGCCCTGGAGACTTTGCATGGGCTCTCTAGATTCCAACTCCCTGCTCATACTCTAGCTGTCGGGGTGAGGAGAGAAGCTGTCTCTCCCCCATGCAGCTTCCATAGTTGGAAAGGCCTTGCTGCTCATTGGTTTTGTTATTTCCCTGCAAATCGAAAGGAGTGAGGGGAGGCAAACATATGGAAAACCTGTCTTACTGCAGATTCCCCTGAGAGGCAGGCATCATCTCTGTTGGATGGAGAAAGGTGGCTCACCCCTCTGCCAGGGTTTCTCAATCACATAAACACATAATTTCCACTTTAGCTAAGCTAATTTAAGTGTAGTCTTTGTCATGCACAGCCAAAAGAACCCTGACTCTTACTTCCATCTTCCTACCCGTAGTTCTCAACTCAACCGAGGATAGCTCTGCCCCTCAGGGGACCTTTGGGAATGAGTGGCGTTTGTTTGCCCCTCAGTGAATGTTGACTAAGGACGTTGAGCATCCTGAAAGGCGCAGCACAGTAAGACACAGTGAGAACTGTCCTTACCCAAATACCAACAGTGCACTGTCTGGAAACACAGCACCCACATCAACCCTGACTGGCATCACTGGTCTGTCTCTTCAACTCCGTCTACCCGCTGAGGTTGGCGGTGGCTTCATTATTTTCTCAAGTCAGAGCAGAACTGTGGCCGATTCCTCACAGTTGGCATTGGGAATTTGCCATCCCTGATTACAGACTTACTCCTTTTTTTTTTTTTTTCTGGGAAACTGAGATAAGGAGAGGAAGCAGAGTTTATCCAAGGTCACGCAACTCAGCGTAGATTCAGTTCTCTGGCCCCAGCTGAGAGCTCTTTCCACAACACCCTGCCGCCCTTGCTTGTTCTTTTCTTTGAGGCAGACTTAGATAATCCGGACTGGCTTTGAAGTGTTTCCAGGAACCTCTCTGAGAGCTTCCTGGTGATGGCTCACAAGCTGGAGGTAGGGCCCTGGGCCCCAGGGTGCCACCTGCAGATGCTGGCAGTAAGAGAGAGAGGGACTGTCTGCAGAAGGGGCTCTACTTTGCGGGCAGAGCTGGCAGCCAGCAAAAGGGATCAACAGAGAGCTGGAGTCTCACTCCAGAGAGGGTGAGGGCTGAGAATGATTTGCAGAGACTTGAAGCAGTTGCTTCAACCAGATAATCACACAGGAACTAATTAGCACCTTCCTTCCCAGCACAGCCCTCTGGGGGCAGGAAAATGCTCAGTGGAGAAGAGAAATCCATTAATTACTTTATCAGGAAGCACTGATAAGCACCCGAGAAAGGTATTGCTCCAAGGCTCCCAGCTAATTAAAGAGGTCTGCAGGGTGAAGGGCTGTCTGTCTCACCCCAGAGAGTAGAGCTCTCACTTTGAGCCTGAGCCTGGCCGGCAGCCCCAGCCTGCCAGTGACTAAGGGCTCTGCTCCCCCCACCCCCTCACCGCCAGGGAGACTCTGCCCTTGCAGTTTTGCAACCCCCAGACTCTTTCAGGGAGTCTGCTGGCTGCAGTGCCCACCCCAGCTCACTGGAGAGTGAGGGGTCCTGAGGGAGGTGGTCTGGGTCATTTCCCAAGACATCAAACAAGGAATACCATGAGGGTTTGAGGTGGTGCATGCCTCCTCTCACTGGCGTTATCATCATTCCATTTTGTGGAGGAGGAAAATGAGGCTCAGAACACGTAAAATGTCTAGTCAGGGACCTCTCAGGTAGGAAGATGCCAAAGCCCAACTTGAACTAGATCTCTAGCACAAAGTCTCATGTTATTCCCCTCGTGCCCTGATATCACTCTGCAAGGTCCAGAGAAAAAGCTTGCAGCCAGGCCGCCCTGGGTTCCAGGCTTAGGCTCCTTCCTTCTTTGGTGCTTAGGGCCAATTCCTTCATTTCTTTGAGCCTTGGTATCCTCATCAGTGAAATGGGATTAACAACGCCTACTGAAATGGTTATGAGGAAAAGCATATGTCACGAGACGACACAGAGATCACCTAGAAGAAAGGCTGGTGGTGCATTATTTAATGCACTAGGGTCTTCCCAGGTGGCTCTGATGGTAAAGTATCTGCCTGCAATGTGGGAGACCTGGGTTCGATTCCTGGGTCCTGAAGATCCCCTGGAGGAGGGCATGGCAACCTACTCCAGTATTCTTGCCCAGAGAATCCCATGGACAGAGGAGCCTGGTGGGCTATAGTCCATGGGATCGCAAAGAATCAGACATGATTGAGTAACTAACACTTTCACTTAATGCACCAGTTTTCCACATGATTTTTAACTGCAAAAGTTTCTGTTCAAATGCAGTCTTACAGAGATGCCCAGTGTACAAATAGCTAAAAGTAGAACTTCTCTGGAAGGAGGGTGGTGGGTGGCTCAACCCTACTCCCCACTGCATTCTCCTCTGCACCGGGAAT
The DNA here is from genome assembly GCF_027580195.1 of Bos mutus. Lineage (NCBI taxonomy): Eukaryota > Metazoa > Chordata > Mammalia > Artiodactyla > Bovidae > Bos > Bos mutus. The sequence continues at coordinate 37,236,889 of NC_091627.1, forward strand.
CCCTCAGAGCACAGCTGGGCAACCTGGATCTGAGACGAGCAGGACACTCTGAGGTCTCAAGGGTCTCTGCATAAACACATTTTTTATAAATAGCGTCCTTTTAGCTCACAGAGGACAATAATAGCCGGCCATCCTCGGCCCATATGTTGGAGATTTTCTCCCAGAAAGGGCTAATGGGTTTACACAAACCCCTTCTGCCTTGTTCCCAGATGGTTACCTGGCCAGGGAAGAGGGAGGAAATGTTATCTACATAAAAGAGACCAAACCTGTGACCTTGGCAGCAATCGCTTAGCCCCCAGGCTAGGCAGCCAAGCATCCACTAAGGTGATAGATGTCTACATTTTGTGCAGACACATTTCTTTCTGGCCTTCTCAGGAAGCAAATCATTACAATAATAATAGCATATTGCACTAGATAATGATAAAATGGCCTAGAGAGGGTGGAATGCCTTTCGAAGGGACATATTCAAAGACAAGAGCCAGGTTGGGAACTGCTGAGGCCTGGATCCCAGATGGTAAAATGTTAGGAGAACACACCCTGATTTCTCAGAAGACATGTGGAGTAGAGACCATCAACTTGCAAAACCCGATCATGGAAATTTCCTGGATCCAGAGTTAAATGTTCATTTCTGTTATTTACCAAATGTGGCCCAGAATCAGTAGCTGTATTGACCTTCTTGGAGGTGGGGATGGAGGGAATGGGATGGGAAAGGGACATATGTAATGGATTCTTCCTGCTGGGGATTCAGTTGTGATTATTACAGAAGCCATTATAACCCACGGATATTTGAACATCTTCCTCTGCCATCTTGGTTGCTCAAAATTCAACTGATATCAATGGAATGCCCACATGTTGACTAGCTGTCTGTACTTGCTGGGCACATCTTAGGTGTTACTTCATTTAATCCTCAAAACTTTCCAGCAATTCAGGGACTCTTTTTACAATTTATGGACATGAAAGTGAGGCTCAGAGAGGCATGGGGCCATAGTCTTGGCCGCACAGCTCTTTGGGTGTCCAGGTCTGTTGAGGTTAAATCCAGTGCTCTTTCAAGCCTTCTCCATCAAAGTTTTCCAGAAAAATCCCACCTATGTTCTGCTATTCTAGATACTGTCCAGAAAAACAGCCTAAAAGATTCAGCCTAGAGGAGCAGAACTGAAGAATGGGCAGATTTGAGTTCTAGTTGGTTCTAATTTTAACCAGCCACCCCCTTTCTCTAGGTCTCCGTGTTCTCAACTGTGAAGCAGAGGGAGTGGTTCTCTAAGCCACTTCCTGCGCTGCCCGCTCCACCCCATGGCTGCCTGTGCGTATCTGAAGCCACTGTGCTTGTTTCTGCATCTCATACTGATGTTTTAATGTGTCCATGGGCTCCCACAGAGGGACACCAGGCCTGCTTCCTCCATCCCCTTGAGCTGTTGCTACTCGCCTGGATTCCCAGCTCAGCAGAGACCAGTCAAACTGCATTCTGGGGAAGTTAGGAAGGAGTCACCCTGGAAGGTGGCACGGCCCCCTGGTGGCTGTGAAGGAGGCAACCACAGGTGCCTCCATGGAGGGCTTGCTCCAGCACCATCTGCAGTGGGTGCTCCCACACCAGGAGACTAGGGGATGTTTTCATGAAGTCAGCACACCTGTCTCTGAGAGCATCAAGGCCCCCACCCTGTTCTCAGCAGTAGAAGAGTCGCTGGACTGAGGCACAGATGAGGGCAGTGGTGAGGCAGAAGGGAACCACTTTGAAAGGTCAAGTCGGTTCCAGGAGTTTATTAGTAAAAGCAGGCACTTGGAGCTGCCAGGGGCACAATACAAGCAAAACAGCCATGGGCCCTGCCTTCGTGGAGCTTCGTGTGATAAGGGGAGGAAACAGACAATAAACAGGTAATTAACCAACTAGCTAAATATGTGATATCAAGTTGAGAAAGTGCTAGAAAAGTCAGAAGCAGAGTGAATGGAGGATGGAGGGATGGGAGTGACTGTGGGAATTGAGGGGAAAGCTTCTATTGAAGCAAGGTTGTCAAAGAAGCTCTATTTGAATTCAAAGTCAAGGAGCCAGCTGGACCAAAAATTGGGGAAAAGCCTGAGGCAAAGTCAAAAGCCCAACACAGGGCTCAGCAGACTTTGCTCTGTCAAGGCCAGATAGTAAACACGTGAGGTTTCATAGTCCCTAACGGTCTGTATTGCTAGTGTTCTAATAAAACTTGACAAAATAGAAGCAGTCCTTATGCTATCAGCTGGTGCCCTAAAACAAGAAAGCACTGGGTCTGTGTCAGGAAAGAATGAGGCTGGTGTTCAGTTCAGTTCAGTCACTCAGTCGTGTCCAACTCTTTGCGACCCCATGAATCGCAGCACGCCAGGCCTCCCTGTCCATCACCAACTCCCAGAGTTCACCCAAACTCATGTCCATCGAGTCAGTGATGCCATCCAGCCATCTCATCCTCTGTCGTCCCCTTCTCCTCCTGCCCCCAATCCCTCCCAGCATCAGGGTCTTTTCCAATGAGTCAACTCTTCACATGAGGTGGCCAAAGTACTGGAGTTTCAGCTTTAGCATCATTCCTTCTAAAGAACACCCAGGACTGATCTCCTTTAGAATGGACTGGTTGGATCTCCTTGCAGTCCAAGGGACTCTCAAGAGTCTTCTCCAACACCACAGTTCAAAAGCATCAATTCTTTGGCACTCAGCTTTCTTGACAGTCCAACTCTCACATCCATACATGACTACTGGAAAAACCATAGCCAGCTTCAGTTCCTTGTTAGGGAACGAGGAGGGGAGGGTCTCAAGAGGAAGAAGAGATAGAGAGGAGGAAGATTGTGGAGAACCTTGTCCATCAAGATAAAGAGTTTGACTTTGTTTCTAAAGGCACTGGAATGCCATGGTAAGGTTTCAAAGCAGCAAAGAGACATGATTTGGTTTTTATACTTTTAAAAATATTACTCTGGCTGCTGTGTGGAAAAATAATTGGAGAGAGGAAAGAAGGGACACAGGGAGACCCTTAACCTTGTACAGTAGTTGAGGGCGAGACACTGGAGGCCTGGGCCTTTGGGTGGGATCAGGAACAAAGGCAGGGACATGGGATGCTTTGAAGGTGACTTCGAGTCATGTCTCACAGGGGTCAATGTTAAGACCTCACTCTGCTGCTGCTGCTGCTAAGCCACTTCAGTCGTGTCCTACTCCGTGCGACCCCATAGACGGCAGCCCACCAGGCTCCCCGTCCGTGGGATTCTCCAGGCAAGAACACTGGAGTGAGTTGCCATTTCCTTCTCCAATGCATGGAAGTGAAAAGTGAAAGTGAAGTCACTCAGTCGTGCCTGACTCCTAGTGACCCCGTGGACTGCAGCCTACCAGGCTCCTCCGTCCATGGGATTTTCCAGGCAAGAGTACTGGAGTGGGGTGCCATTGTCTTCTCCAGACCTCACTCTAGTTGACTGTTTTTTCTAAACAATAGAGAGTACACAGTGATAGTCTATAAGCTACAGTCAAAGCTATGGTCTTTCTAGTAGTCATGTACAGATGTGACAGTTGGACCATAAAGAAGGCTGAACACTGAAGGATTGATGCTTTCAAACTGTGGTGCTGGAGAAGACTCTTGAGAGTCCCTTGACAGCAAGGAAATTGAAACAGTCAATCCTAAAGGAAATCAACCTTATTGAATATTCACTGGAAGGACTGATGCTGAAGCTCCAATACTTAGGCCACCTGATACAAAGAGCCAACTTATTGTAAAAGACCCTGATGCTGGGAAACATTGAGGGCAGTAGGAGAAGGGGGCAACAGAAGATGAGATGGGTGGATGGCATCATCAACTCAGTGGACGTGAGTCTGAGCAAACTTCAGGGTATAGTGAAGGACAGGGGCGCCTGGCGTGCTGCAGTCCGTGGAATCGCAAAGAGTCGGACACGATTAACAACTCAAGAATAACAACAACATAGTATTATCTCCCAAACTGAGGAAGTCAATAGCTCCTTTGGACAATGAACTGCCAAACTGATCAAAGAAAATTGCGGGGAAATTTTTCACAAAGCTATGGAGGAAAAACCAAACATCACATGAAATGTAGAGGCACTCACAGTTCAGGTGGACAAAAAGAGAGCAACAGAACTACAGGCTGATGAGCTCCAAGCCATTGCCACCACCCAGGAAAAGCATCCAGGAGACGTCGCATGCCATCACTGCAGAACTGGCCCCCAAGCCAGTGAGGCCCATTCAGAGTACGATTAGGCAAACCCAAGCAACATTCAACCCTGGCAATCAAAAAGAAGCCAGACTGAGGACAAGCCAGAAAGATGGAGGCTGCCCTATATCTCTGATTCCATGTGATCATCGATTGTAAGACATACCGTAAGTACTAGATTTGGGGCAGAAATCCTACCCCATCAAATATACACCCTGATAATAATAAGATGTATCCTAATTTCATCTACATTATATAGTGAAAAATGTGTCCCTGAGAAGCCATGTTATTTAACTGAGAGCCTACTTTGCAGCAGAAATCTTATAACCTCACTTTATTCTAATAACAATCCTCTGTGGAAACCCACAAGTTTGATAATTTGCTGGGGTTACCTAACAAATTACTTAGCAAGTGGCAAAGCTGGAGTTCAAGTTCGGATTCAGCTGTCCTCTAACTGGGATAACAAAGGACATTCCAGAGAGTAATCAGGCAAAAATAGTAATCAGGAAACTCCTTTCCAGATCTTCAACTTCCATGGACTGCCTTTCCTAAAATGGAATTACCTAAGAACAAGACTGAAGTCGCAGGCTTTGACTCTCCCCACTTTGCAAAAGAGGAGGGGACACAAATTAGGGAACAATTCTCTGGAAGATTCCATAGCCACAGAGCCTGCAGTACTCCTGTAATGGGTGGGAGCAATAACAATTTTCACTTAATGACTTTGCTTTTCTTTCCTACTATTTCATCAAAGAATGCATACTCGAAGAAGCATCCTATGAGAGCAAAGAGAAAACGTAGTGAATGTTAAAAATAGCTTTCTCCACTTATTTAAATGTGATCAATAACATACTCTGAAGCGTCAAAAATAATACGTCGAGATATAAATCTGTGGAAGAAGTGGGAATAGTAACACATGTTCAAAGAGATATAAGGATGTAAAATTTCTGAATGTTAAATGAGATTTTTCATACATTTTTAAGTGGATAACAGTGGGTATTAAATCATAGATGGTATATTTCATGGGATAAATTTAAAAGTGTGAGGTAACATCTAGTTTTAAATGTCAGTATTTATAATATGCCAGAAATCAAACTCTTTACAGCTATTTAAGCTTAGATAAACAATTTCTAGACTTCATTTTTAATTTGTGCTGGAGGCGAGAGTGGATAGTTTTAGAAACATACATAATGTGTGTTCAGCATACCTACATAAGCAAGCAAAACTAGAGACTGCTGCCCCTGCCTGTCAGATGAAACTCTGTGCTTTCTTTCACTTCTCTTCAGTGGCCTGCATGACCTTCCCAGCACTTGGATAATTATGACACCAAAGGCAATGAAGCTTGGGGATGGAGAAATGGGGAAATGTTGGTAAAATGTTGAGTTATCAGTTCTGGGGATCTAATGAACAGCATGGCGACTATAATTAATAATACTGTGTTGTATACTTGAAATTTGCTAAGATCATATATATTCTCACGACCAACAAGTGGTTTCAAAAAACACAATGGAAAAACAAGCAACTTTTTAAAAACAATTTTTTATTTATTTTTGCCTGTGCTGGAGTCTTCTTTGCTGCGTGGGCTTTTCTCTAGTTGCAAAGAGCGGGGCTGCTCTCTAGTTGCGGTGCAGTCTTCTCCTCTTGCAAGGCACAGGCTCAATAGTTGTGTCACTCAGACCTACTTGCTCCAAGGCATGTGAGATCTTCCTGGACCACGGATCCAACTCATGTTTCCTGCAATGGCAGGCAGATTCTTTACCACTGAACCACCAGGGAAGCCCAAGCAACTTTTTCTTCTGAACACTAGGAAATAGGTAGGAAACTAACCTATACTGATTGAGTACACTATTGTCCCCATTTTACTGATGAGGAATCAGAGGCTCAGAGTGGTGAATGAGTTGTTAAGAACAGTGGAAACAGTGTCAGACTTTATTTTTTGGGGCTCCAAAATCACTGCAGATGGTGATTGCAGCCATGAAATTAAAAGACACTTACTCCTTGGAAGGAAAGTTATGACCAACCTAGATAGCATATTCAAAAGCAGAGACATTACTTTGCCAACAAAGGTCTGTCTAGTCAAGGCTATGGTTTTTCCAGTGGTCATGTATGGATGTGAGAGTTGGACTGTCAAGAAAGCTGAGTGCCAAAGAATTGATGCTTTTGAACTGTGGTGTTTGAGAAGACTCTTGAGAGTCCCTTGGACTGCAAGGAGATCCAACCAGTCCATTCTAAAGGAGATCAGTCCTGGGATTTCTTTGGAAGGAATGATGCTAAAGCTGAAACTCCAGTACTTTGGCCACCTCATGTGAAGAGTTGACTCATTGGAAAAGACTCTGATGCTGGGAGGGATTGGGGGCAGGAGGAGAAGGGGACGACAGAGGATGAGATGGCTGGATGGCATCACTGACTCGATGGACGTGAGTTTGAGTGAACTCCGGGAGTTGGTGATGGACAGGGAGGCCTGGAGTGCTGCGATTCATGAGTCACAAAGAGTCGGACACGACTGAGCAACTGAACTGAACTGAAGAAGACTTACAGCTGCCACATGGCTGATTATCACTAGAGCTAGGATTCAGCACAGCTCTGTTTTTAACCAGGGCCAGTGTTTCTCCATTGCACCAAGTCGCTTCCAAAAGTCAGAGAAGAATCTGGGTTCACACTATTTTATTTCGTTCTCTGATCAAAATGATGTAAGCCACAAGAACCTGCCCAGTCCTTTCCTCCAGTCCTCATAACATCCCCCAAGGCCAGGGACATGGCTGCCCTCTGGTGCTGGGGCAGACAGTTGGAGGTCAGTTGGCTGGCTTCCAAGAGAGCGAGGCCAAGCCTCCTCCTCGCCTCCTCCCACTTCCCTCTCTGTCCAGGCTCCACTATGAGCCTGTCCCATGCTCCCACCCCTCCCGAGCCCCAGTAATCAAAGGAAGGTAGGAAAACAGTGGCGAGCCGGAACCCCTCGGGCTGAATGGGGATTTTGGTCGGATGTTGAGTTTACCTGGAATGCCCCGGTGCTATTTTGGGAAGGCAGACATCCTAGAGAAACAATGAAATGGAAAAGAAAACAGCTAAAGCAGAATCCAGAGCTCAGTTTTGGCCAGACCAGCCCCACGCAACCTGGGTAGGCCCCCAGGGAACCCGAGTCAGGCCTGTGAGGGGCTGGGACTGCAAGTGTCCGACTTACCGGCAGGGAAGGGGGGATGTAAGAAAAGGGTCCCGAGAAAGCCCCCAGACCAGTGACAGGAGCACAGTCTGGCCTGTTGGAATTTCTACTCCATTACTTATCAGCTGGGTGACCTCAGGTAAGTAGCCTCATCTAGAAGATGCACAGACTGCTAGCAGTTGCTCTGGGGTTTCTGGGAGAAAGCAAATTAAATGATAGAACTACATCATGTTTTGTTGCTAGTAGAATGCTGACCAATACTGGCTATTCCTTCCTGAGCTCCAAGGGGACTAGTCAGTACTATGTAAACTGTGATTGTCCTTCCGTCTCATGTCTCCGAGGCTCAAGGAGCATAGACATACCCTGCACGCAGCTTCTCCAGGAACCAAGAGATGAAGCATTTTCCATGTTAGTCCCTTTCCCACCAAGGCTGGGGGAAGCTCCTTTCTGAGGTGGGTCTGAATTTGTGCACTAGAGCAAACAGAAATAACTATAATAGAAATGAAGGACTTAGACATGTTGATATTTATTTCAGGTGAAAAATGTTCAACTCTTGGGTTGTGTGACAAACTTGTCATCAAATGACCAGAGAGAATGAGTAAAAAGAGAAACATCATTTTTTTTTAATTGGAATATAATTTTTATAATGTTGTGTTAGTTTCTGCTGTCCAACAACGTGAATTAACTATATGTGTGTATATATATATATATCTCCCCTCCCTGTTGAACCTTTCTTCCACCCACTGCCTCCCCAGCACTCTAAGTCATCACAGAGCACTGAGCTGAGCTCCCTGTTTATATACCCACTTCCCACTAGCTATTTTACACATGGTAGTGTATATACATCAGAGACTGGGAGTGAAAATGGAAAAGACAGGCAGAACTAGTGCTGGGGAGGATGTAGAGAAATCAGAACTGTCATACAAGGCTGGTGGGAATGTAAAATGCTACAGCCACTTTGGAAAACGATTTGACAGTTTCTCACAATGGTGAACATGGAGTTATCATGTGACTCAGCAATTCCACTCCTAGGCATCTACCCAAGAGAAATAAATATATGTAGTCACACACAAACTTTTCCATGAGTATCCATGGCAACAGGATTCCTAGTAGTTAAAAAAAAAAAAATGAACCAACCCGAATGTCCATCAACTAATACATGAATACACCAAAGCGGGATGTCCATACAATAGAATATTATTCAACAACAACAAACGGAATAAAGACGGATGCATGATACAACATGGATAAACTGTGAAAGCATTGTGCTAAGTGGGGAAAAAAAACATATACAAAAAATAGCCACATAGTATATGATTCCATTTATATCAAGTGTCCAGAATAAGCAAACCCATAGAGACAGAAAGGAAGAGGAAATCAGGAGTGACTTCCTTTTGGAGTGATGAAAATGTCTGGGATTTATAAAGTGGTCATGGTTGCACAACTCTGAATAGGCTAAAAACCACTGAACTGTGCATTTTAAAAGGATAAATATTATAATAGGTAAATTGTATCTTAATAAAGGAGAGAGAGAGCAAAAGATTGGGAGATCTCAAGTCTTGACATAAAAAGTAATAGAATTTGCTTTAAAGAAACAGGAGGACTTCCCTGATGGTCCAGTGGTTAAGAATTTGCCTTGCAATGCAAGGGACACTGGTTCAATCCCTGGTCTGGGAAGATCCCACATGCTGAAAAGCAACTAAGCTTCTGTACCACAACCACTGAGCCTGCGCTCTAGAGCCCGTACTCCACAGCAGGAGAAGCCACTGCAACAGAAACTCTCCCACCGCAACCAGAGAGTAGCCCCCACTTGGCGCAACTAGAGAAAGCCTGTGTACAGCAACAAAGACCCACCACAGCCAAATTAAATTAATGAATTAATCTTAAAAAAAAAAAAACAGAAGAGAGCCTTCCCTAGTGATCTAGTGGCTAAGACTCAATACGCCCAATGCAGGGAGCCTGAGTTTGATCCCTGGTTGGGGAACTAGATCCTGCAAGCCAACTAAGAGTTCACACGCTGAGACGAAAGATCCTGCGTGCCACAACTAAGACCCAGTGCAGCCAAATAAATTTTTAAAAAAAGAAACAGGAGAAATAAAAGACAGCTTGCACTAACGAGAATTCTGATTGTAGGGAACAGTTATCTGATTTTTTAAAAAGTTTACAAGTTGGGATCAGTCAGTGGGGAGTATTACTTTAGGAGAAAACTTGGGAAAGGGACCCCGCATCCCTATAAGCTCCCTATGCATAGTTTGGATTGTAGCCTGGCATCTTCCCGTGCATATTATATAGTATTTTGGTTCCAGATGGACCCTGCAAGACATAATTTATTTATTACAGATTTATTGGGAATGTACTGTGTGGTACACATCATCCTAGCATGGTATGACTATGACATACCAAGAACGACTGAGACAAATCCAAGAACTGCCTCCTGGCTGTCCCTGAGCCCTCCTGCCTCAGAGCTCACATTTCCCTTTAAATCCAGGTTATCTGCCTAATCTCATCCACTCCACGAGCAGTTATCTGCCCTGCCCAGTCCCTGGGACTTTGGCGGCACATTGCTCTCAATTCACTGTCTTGTTTACAGTGAATTTTTTTTTTTTTTTAATTTCCAGTGAATTCTTGATCAACACAGTCATAGATCTGCCACCTGGAGCCACCACCTGCTCTCCATGTGGCTTCACCCTACACACAGAGAGGTGTCCCTCTCCCCCCATTCCCGGAAGTAGTACTAGCGCAAGACTACTGGTCTATCAGTCTTTATCGTTTAGTAGAAATAGGGGGGATAAGGTAGACCAGAGGCAGAGGAGCCAGCAGGTGCCCTGTTTCCTTTGTGACCCTGCTCTCGGACCTTCTCATCAGCTCGCTGTTCCAGTCCTCACGGCCAGAACCCGCTGCCGATGTTTAGACAGAGAACCGCCTCCTCTCTTCCTCCTCTGCTCCCCTCTTCTCGACTCTGCCACCCCTCAGGAGAGAAGTCCCCAGACCTCTTTCCTATTGAGCTTCCAAGGAGCCTTCAGTAATTTATATTGCTGTATTGGATGGGGCAATTTAACTCTCCTTTCCCCCAGATCCTCTCCCATTCAGCCAGGGTGCAATCTGTGTGTAGTCTAGGGGATAAGAGGAAGGGGGAAACACAGTTGCCAAACAGACCACTGTTTTCCAAACCACTTCTGACAATGGTCACTGCCCAACCGTTCACCTCAGTATCTGTCTTCAAAGGTGCAGGAACCAAACGAGTAAATGCTTCCAGGTGGCCAACTGTGGGCCAAGTACGGTGCCTTGGCCAGCCTCAAATTCCCAAGTGGCACATTTGTGTCACGCACTCTACTGTTGCCTCCCAGGGCCTAGGTGATGAGAGAAAGTCTTGTTTTGGTGTGTTGGCTTCCTAAGGCTGCCATAACAAATTGCCACAAACTGGCTGCCTTAAAACAACAGAGAAGTATTCTCTTAGAGTTCTAGAGACTAGGAGTCCATAATCAGTGTGCTCCTCAGGGCCATGTACCATCTAAAGTTTCTAGAAGAAAATTGTTCCTTGCCTCTTCCAGCTCCTGTAGGCTCCTAGCATTCTGTGGCCAGTGGTGATACAACTCCAGTCTCTCAGTCTTTACATGGCCTTCCTCTCTGTGTCTCTGTGTCTCAAGTCTTCTCCTTCCTTTTGTAGGAAGCTGTCATTGGGTTAAGGGTCCACCCTTGAGATCCTTAACTAAATCTGCAAAGACCCTATTTCCAAATAAGGTTGCATGCATAGGTTCTAGGAGTTAGGACTTGGTCATATTGTTTGCATGCTAAGTCACTTCAGTTGTGTCTGACTGTTTACAACCCTATGGACTGTAGCCCGCCAGGCTCCTCTGTCCATGGGATTCTCCAGGCAAGAATACTGGAGTGGGTTGCCATTCCCGTCTCCAGGGGATCTTCCTGACCCAGGGATTGAACTTACATTACTTGCATCTCCTGCATTGGAAGGCATATTCTTTACCACGAGCACCAGCTGGGAAGCACTTAAATCAATCCCACTGCACCTGCTCTGGGCTACTTTAAAATTCTGGCTTGTTAATTTTATGACTTTAAAAATGATAGAGTGGGAACTTCCCTGGTGACCTAGTGACTAAGACTGCACTCCCAATGCAGGGGCCCTGGATTTGATCCCTGGTCAGGTAACTAGATCCCATATGCCGCAAATAAGAGTCTGCCACAAAAAAGACTAAAGATCCTATGTGCCACAATTAAGACTTGGTGCAGCCAAATAAATAAATAAAATGAATATTCTAAAAATGCCAGACATTAAAATTTTTTTTTAAATGCTAGACAGGAAGTAAAGTAGAGGCAAGTAAAGTAGAAGGATTGCAGGCCTAGGGTCAGGGCGGTGGGAAAACAATAAATATTATAGCAGAAGGCAAGAAAGTTTGCCAATGGGAGTATCTTGCTCCTCCTCTTTCCTTCCATTTGTTACCCCTCCCCTCTTTGCATGCTTCCTGGCTCTTCTCTTCTGGATGAAGAAAGAATAAGCCATCTCCTTCCTAAGACATCCAGTGGAGCTGACTAGAGAACATGACAGAAACTGTAAGCTCAGGAGCTTAGTGCTCCCATCCTGAAAACATCCATCTTCCCGTGCCTTCATCTGCTGAGCCCTGGCCCTCACCTCTGTGGCACCTTGACCCTCCCCAGTCCTGTTGTTGAGTGGATGAGCACAGTGGATGGAGCGGGTGAGAGTTATAAGCCAGAAATTTGGGGTGTTTTCCCAATACTTGCTCCAGGTCCATAGAACTGAACATATACCCAGTTCTAAAGGGGTTGGGGAGGAAGGGGTGGTGGCTAAAGGGTAGACTCTGGAGTCCAATTGCCTGGGCTTGAATCCCAGCGCCATTTTCTTGCCACTTTTGGGCAGGGGAAAGGGAGTTCCTTTCTCTGAGCCTCTCATCTGTGAAGTGGGGGGTCCCTGCCACACACAGTTGCAAGGCTTGAATGAGGCAGTGCATGTAAGATGGAAGGTCTGGCACAGAGTAGTTGCTCAATGAACACCTACTGCCATAATTAAAGGAAAATTAATCCTAATGGTGTTGGTTCAGAAATTAATGAAAGATCCCGGTTGCCTTGTTCAATGAGGCACTCCCAGAAACAAAGTTTTCCAAGTTTACAAAGAGGTTGGGATTGAGAAGCATGTCAATTCTGCAGCCACGGAAGTGCTGACAAGGCAGCAAGAGCCCTCTCCCTCCTGGTTTGCCAGGGAAGCTCCTCTCTGCTTGAGGGCTGGCGGCCCAGCCCAGAGATAAACACAATGGGCTCGAGGTGGACATTGTTCTCCAACAGGCCTGGCCCCAGCCCAGCTGGGATGAGCATTCCCTGTCCAGCATTCCAAGAGGCCACAGTCCCAAAAGATAATTAAAAATCAGCTCCCAGTGGCAGAGAGAGAAAGGTGCTGAGTGTGGAGCAGACAGCGCAGCCTGGCTATTCATTAGGCACGGACCCCTCTGCATGGTGCAGGGCACCGTTGGCAGGCTGATGGCTGTCAGCTTTGAACAGAGCCTGTGCCTCTCAATGACTTGCTGGCGACAGGGGCCAGAGAGGCTCTCCAAGGTCAGTTTTTAGAAGTTGATGGAATGCTTGACAAACACCTTGCACTTCACCTTGTTTTACCCTGAAACTCTGAAGAGATTCCAGAAAGTCTTGGTTTAATGGTTTCTCACAAGGGCCCATGACACAGATCCTATGCTCGCTCTCCTTCCATCATTGGAAAAATAAAGGGGCAGAGGAACTAAGCTGGAGACAGTGTTCAGCATGGCAGGGATCCAGGGGTCCAGAACCTCCCACCTTTGTGTGCTCATCCCAGTGAACCTCACCGTGAACCTCACCACCTCTGTGACCAGATGGAGGGATGACTTAGGCCTATGCCAGAGGCAAGGAATGAGGCTTTGATTTGCTTCCATCCCTAGGACCCTGTAGGAGCAAGGCTGCCAGAGATGACCAAGGTTGCTGCAGTAAGGGCACTGGCTCTGCTGACCAGAGTAAGCGTCAGAAGGTGGCCAACATCATGCCTGCCTCTGGTCAAGGTGAAGTTTTCCTTCTCATCTGACTTTCAGATGTCATTGTTTCCAGTTATTTCCCTGAATAAGGGGTATTCCATAGACTGGCAGGCAGAATGGACCCCGCCCAGAACCCTATCATCGGCATTGACTCTTTGTCCTCTGCCCCCACTCACATCACACATCAGAACAGAAGCTGACATCTTTGCACAATGAGGCAATGGTCAGATCTGACTGGCCCAAATGCAGAACTTGACCTAAGACAGGGAACAAGTTGAGAAAGGACTTATTTCCTCTCCAGGTGTTTCAATCACAGGGAAAACTTGGAAGGTATAGACAGTCATTGTCTGCCATGTATTTTGTGAACAGAGAAGAATATAGTGAGAATAAAGTCAAATCAACCTAAATTCTAACCCCAGCACTACTACTTGCTAGCTGTGTGTCTTTAGGCAAATTAATTAGACTCTCTGAGTTTGATAAATAAGAGTACAGATGCCCATCACAGAGGATTGCCGAGAGGCTTAATTAATAATGTTGCTTATCAGGAGTCAAACACTGAGAGTTGACCAATAAAGAGTGATCCTCCTTCTTGCTTCCTGCCTTAGCTTCCAAGATGAGGAGAGACTGGGGCAACAGGGTAATGCGGTCCTAATCCAATGTCTACATACAAGCAGGGAGCTTAATAGAATCCAAATACAGACAGGCTTTGAGAACTCAGAATTTTTTTCCTACCATGTGACTATATTTATTTGAGGATTTTCATGCAATTCAGTTGCAGAAAAACTAAGGAACACAGAGGAATTAAGTGAGAGTTATACTCTCATGTGACATACACAAATTCTACAACAGTCACAAGGCCTGTGACCCGGATAATGTGATGGGATGATGCTATGCTTCCCCAGGTCTGCAAGGACACTTGAAGTCAGGAAGAACTCCTGCCACTTGCTTCTGCTGCAAGGGATTATTAGAAGCCACTAGAAGGATTTGTCTGTAATCATCAGAGAAGAGCCATTGTCTCTCTGCTCCTCTGATCCCTTGAAAGCAAGAAAGGTTGCTAGAATGTGCTAGAGAAAAAAGGTCATGTGGAGTCTCATAAACAGAGACAGCAGTGCTGGTACGCAGCGAGGACAGAGGTCTGTGGGCAGCAGGGCAGCTGAAGCAGGGGCAGGCTAAGAGGTGGTGGGGCTGGGCCAGCATCGTGCTCTCTTGTTATTAATGATGTGGTGGTGGGTTAGTCGCCTAGTCCTGTCTGACTCTTTGCAACCCCATGGACTGTAACCCACCAGGTTTCTTATTCCATGGGATTGTCCAGGCAAGAATACTGAAGTGGGTTGCCATTTCCTTCTCCAGGGGATTTTCCCAAGTCAGGAATTGAAGTTGGGTCTCCTGCATTGCAGGAGGATTTTTTTTACCGACTGAGCCAAGATGTGAAGATTAATGATGACTGGTGTATATTTTGCTCCTGTCAGGCTCTAGGCCCAGCACCACATGTTTTCTTTCCATAGCTTATTTAATCCTCGGACCATCCTATGGAGTAGTTACTATTTATATCTAAACCCTATAGATGAGAACACGGGAGTTCAGGGAAGTAGAGTCTTGTTCAAGGCCATACTGCTGCTATGTGGTGGAGCTTGGACCCTAACACAGGTCTCTTGAGGTCCAGAGCCCCTGAGACACCATTTCTATACTGCTTCTGCTGTTACATTGCTTCTACTATCAGGCTTCCCTGATAGCTCAGTTGGTAAAGAACCCGCCTGCCATGCAAGAGACCCCAGTTTGGTTTCTGGGTCTGAAAGATCCCCTGGAGAAAGGATAGGCTACCCAATCCAGTATTCTTGGGCTTCCCTTGTGGCTCAGCTGATGAAGAATCTGCCTGCAATGTGGGAGACCTGGATTCGATCCCTGGGTTAGGAAGATCCCCTGGAGAAGGGAAAGGCTACCCACTCCAGTATTTTGGTCTGGAGAATTCCATGGACTCTATAGTTCACGGGGTCACAAAGAGTTGGACATGACTGAGTGACTTTCACAGAACATATTAGTGATTCTCCTATTGAAGCTGAAAAGAGCCAGCCCTCTGGGACCCAATATGTGGTCGCTGGGCCAGTAGCTTCACCTGGGCTCTTGATGCTGTGTTAAGTTGCTTTAGTCGTGTCCGACTCTTTGTGACCCCATGGACTGTAGCCTGCCAGGCTCCTCTGTCCATGGGATTCTCCAGGCAAGAATACTGGAGTGGGTTGCCATTTCCTTCTCCAGGGGATCTTCCTGACCCAGGAATCAAACCCATGTCTCTCACATCTCCTGCATTGGCAAGCAGCTTCTTTACCACTAGCTCCAGATGAATAGACTCTCAGACCCCACCCCAGACCTGCTGAATTAGGATCTGCATTGTGACAAGTGCCCCTGGCATTCTGTGCACACCTCCAGTTTGAGGAGCTTTTCTCCAATCGCTAGTGTTCCAGGATGTTAATAGGAATGAAAGGGTTTCATGGTCAAATGAGTTTAGGAAAAAGTGAGTTAAACAAAGCCAAATTGGCCTCTTTGTTCCTGGATCTCTCAGTGCCTTTAACAGGCTGATGTATATATTACGATGTGCTAATTGGGGGTGGGGTTTACAGTACTCCTCAAACTTATTTGACCCTTGAGACTTTTTGTTTTTTAAGAGAAACAGCTTGCCAAACTAGTGTACCACTTTGGGGAATGACTGATTTAGACCAACTGCCTTGGGCACAGCTGTGTAAATGAGGTACAGAGAAGTTGTGGGTTTGCCCGAGGTGGCAGTCAGCTGGTGGCTGAGCCAGGGTTGTATGTGAGGCTTGCAGGCTCTGTGGACCTCGCTCTTCCCAAGGTCTGGGCCAGGAGGCCCAGAAATTTCACTCTGATCCTGACCCATCTGCCTCCTCAGCTCTTTTCCTCGGTTGTGAGGCAGTAATCTTGCCCTGTGATCAAGCTGGGTAGGAGAATGGAGTCAAATAGTTAACCTGTGTCTGAGCTCCTCTCACGAGGCAAACCCTCAGCCTGAGATCCCAGAGCGCACAAATGGAACGCAAAGGAGGGAACCCAGGTGTGTCTGATTCCCCGGCTCGGGGCTCCCGCCCTCGTGGAGGTAGAGAGCCTTCTAAGCCAGGTCCTCACCAAGCAGAGCTGGACCTGGAGACTCTGCGAAGAGTGAGTCCTGAAGGTGGAGCCCAGCCTCCCGCGGACAAGTGGTGGAAAGATCAGCCCCAGGGCCCCCAAAACGTGAGTCACAACCCAACACTTGGGAGGAAAAAGGGACTGTGTGTATGTATGGGGCCAGGCAGGAAAGCTTCTCTGGCCATCTAGAAGGGGACAGGGATGGAGGAGGCATCCACCACCTGGCTGAGGGACTCTGGATCTCAGAGAGTCTTCTCCTCCAGCTTCTGCCAAAGGTCGAGTGGCTGGCAAAGGTTTACAAGCTGTGCATCTGTGGGCAGCTCAGGGAGAGGCCTGGTGAGAATGATAAGGTCATGCAGGCAATCCTCTAATCAGCCAAAATAAAAAGCTTATCTCTCCTGAGTGCTTCTGCCTGGACCGTCTCCTGGTCCCCCTTTATTGAGACACCCGAGACTTCTCTGTGTAATCCTTTGAATTCAGACCTAAGTGTTACAGAGTGAATGGAAGCCATTGTGCTCAACCAGTCACTGATGGAGCTTTGCTGGGGCAAGTAGGAGAGGAGACAGAGAAAGCATCCATCCCGCTGCCAGGCTCTGTGTGCGGTCCTCTGCACCTTCTGTTTCCTTCTCCCAACAGGTGGGTGAGGACGACTCCCCCTCTTATAGGTCAGGAAATAAAGGCACAAAGAGATTAGGCAGCCAGCCTGAAGTTACCAAGTGAGAGGACCAAGGTGTGAAGCCACAGCTTTGGGGCTCTGACACCCTCTTAGGAGAATGTTTAGTCCGGGAGACCAGACCTGGGAGAGGGGGATGGCAATATCCCTCCCAGGAGGGGCAGGCCAGGTCTGGCTCTCCACACCTGGGCCCCTCAGACCCCAGCTCAGCAGCAGGCAGATACTCAGATCATATGCTGCCCTGATTAAATCTGAATCCCCGGATGAAACCCATGTACCCACTCATGAAAGCCTCACAGGTGATTCCAACACAGTCAGGCGTCAGAACCAACTTCCTGGCTCTATAGGTGAGGTCGCTAAGGCCAGGGAGGGGAGGCAGCTTTCCAAGAACATACAACCCACCTCCCCATAAGGACCCCAGCCTAGGTCTTCTAATTCTTCATCAGCCAGACTGGCTTTCAGGACCACCTCTCCCCTTGACTAACTGTGTAACCTTGAGTCAGTTAACCTCATGATGAAAGCTGTAAATGTATTTAACCTCTTTCAATGGCATATATGTTCCAGAAACCCAACCCCCATCCCAAGTTCAGCCCATTTTCTACTATATAATGATGAACAGAGAAAATTCTGAATAAGAGTGGGATTGAGAATCTAACCATCCCTACTCATTAAGGTCAGGGCAGGACTTGGGGTGCCCTGGGAGTGTTACCTGCCTGGAGGAGTCTTGGGTATGACCAGGTGACTGGTATGACCCAAATGTCATACCAGTCACCTATGAGTGGTGACTGGGGAGTGGGAGGCAGGATACAGGGCTGAGATCCACCGCTGAACTGGAAAGGCAGCCCGGAGTGGACACGAGGAAATGGAGGTGGTGCCACCAGGTGGACAGTGTATCTTGGTCCATTAGAGTCCTGGCAGGTGCTCTACAGAGAGGGACCATCTCTGTAGACAGAGATGCAGAAAAACAAGTTAAACACGTGCTTCCCCTCCTGCTCATGGCTTTCCTATATAAATAAACAATTGATTAAAACCCTAGGTACATATCCTAAGCTGTTTAACAGTGGTTTTTTTCCAGCATAGTGGGATTATGGGGGAACTTTCACTTTCTTGATCCTCCGTATCTTAGAGACTTAGCTTTTTCATAACAACCACCATACTACTTTTGTCATAAAAGAATGAATTTCAAAATGCTGGTATAAATATTTGCAGAACACCAGTTACCTATGCTTTCAAATGGACTTTCAGGGGAAATCAGTCATTTGGAGAAAGATCTTCAAATGATTGCAACCCAGGCACAATTCAGCGCCCTCCCCCTTTTCTTGGCTATTTTCAACGACAGCTGCCTTAGTCCTGGGGCTGCCCTTCACTCTGCCAACCGGGGCATCTCAGCCCCAGTCAGCCCTTCTCTCCCTACTGTTGCTTGGCCATCCTAAAGCACCCTCTGCCTGCACCCCTTCCATCCCCACACAGTCACAACATCCTTCCTCAACAGCTGGAAGGCCTCCAATCTGCAGGATCAATTAAGCCCTAAACAAATGATAACTCTCAGTGCAAAAGGGGACAGAGGGAAGCAGCTCTAAGAGTATCATTCTGCTAGAGAAACTTCACTGTTTTATGCCAGAAAGTGACCCAAAGACTGGCTCCTGCAGGTATAATGTGAAGAGACAGCTATTGGGAAGCAGTTCAAAATGAGAAACTTTCTGAAAAGCAGAGCAAAAGTGGTCTAGGTGCACAGGATTCCAGCCTTGGGGGCAGCTCCCCACCTCTTTGGTGTTATTCACCCCCATCCTCCTGATTTGCCCAGCCAGACACACCCAAGCCTGGGAGTGCTGGGCAGAACTGTATCGTGTGATGTTTAGCTTTGGCGCAGTCGTGAGGGCACAGGTCAGCTGTCTGTTTAGTGCCTATGCACCCTGGGTGCCTGAGTTGTGGGTGAGCGCAAGTCCAGTGCTTAAACTACAAACTTTTCATACGACGTGGTCCCTAAATGTAAGTCAGCCACCCTGACTCATGCTCCGCAAGTCACAGCACTGTTCCTCTGCTTCTGGGAACACCGACTGGTGGGACCAGGTTGAGACAGTTGGCAGTCTCCAACATGGCACCTTCTGAAAGAGGAGTCAGGAGACTGGCACAACCCCTCTTTGTGCACTGATTCGAGTGTAACCCCATAGATGACGTGGCTCCCTCAGATAGCATCCCCAGCTCCTGCTTCACCTGCTGCCAACATTCCTCTGTTCTCTTCTCATCCTTGTCCCTAGATCTTTGCCGAGGATGGAAATCCAACTGCTCCCCATCACCGGGGATACCTGGGGTGTCTGGGTTAGATCAGAGGTCACCAGAATTGGTGGGGGTCGGGGGGGCTTCAAATTCTGTAATAGGCCAAAGCACTCCAGGGCCTGGTGTTTTATGGAAAAGGCGTCACCTTTCTCATGGAACTCGGCTGGAAGGCTCATGTTCACGGGTGCCAACCCCGTTCATAGCTACAGGAATCTGAACTATGAAGACACTGGATGGGGGACAAGGCCCTGGGCTCGGAGACAGACCAAGTGCTTCTCTGGAAGGAATCTTGGCCTCTTGCAGACCTGGGAAGTGCCAAGGCTTAGCTCCTGAGTGAGGAGCACTGGTGCTGACAGCTGGGAGTCCGGGCTATGGGGCCGCTGGTTGTGCAGGAGCCAGGGAGGCTGGGGCAGGAGGAGCCCTTCCAAAGGTGGGGGTGGAGGGGAGCTCTGGATTCTGCAGACACCCCCAGACTGGCCCCTCTGAAGGCTCCCGTGGTGTCAGAGCCATTTCACAAGCACCTGCCACAGTTATCGGCTCAGGCTGAGTGCTTCTGGAGTGTGGAGAGAGGGTGGGTGAGAGAAGCAGCTATGGACTTCCTTCCAGGAAGCTCTGTGGCCCAGAGGAGCTGGAGAGTCACAGGACACGGTGCGTTCACCCCCCGAGTTCGCCCCATGCTGCTGGCTCAGAGCAAACACTGGGGGGTCCAGATGGCTGAGGCTCCAATCCCCCTCCTGCTAGGTACCAGCTGAGTGCTGCAGACAAGGCCCTTGACTTCTGAGTCTTAGTCTTCTCAGCTGTAAAGTGGGGATAATGAAGCCTCCTTGCAAGGTTGTTGCAAGGCTACATGAGAAAAGGGACAGAGGTGAAGGTGTATGGTAGAGTGCGAGCCTGCTGAGATCAGCGGGGCCACATGGGGGGTGCAGGGCAGATGGGGACTCCAGACAATGACAGGAATCTCTGTATCCTTGATGATGTCTTCTTTCTGTGGGTATCTAGGAACAGCTTCAAGGAAAGGAGGAGAGCTCCCTGGGAGGAGAGGAAGGGCTCTAGACCATATGGTAGGCAGGGAGGCCAGCATGAGCAGGGGCCCTTCCTCCTGGGTGGCCATGGGGTCTGCCTACATATTTTTGACATCCTGTGTGTCAGGGAAAGACTCCTATTGACTAAAATAAGCCGTCTCTCTATAAAATGGAGTCCCTGGTGGCTCAGAAGGTAAAGAATCCTCCCTCAATTCAGGAGACCTGGGTTTGATCCCTGGGTCAGGAAGATCCCCTGCAAAAGGGAACAGCTACCCACTCCAGTATTCTTGCCTGGAGATTTCCAAGGACTGAGGAGCCTGGTGCACTACCGTACATGGAGTCTCAAAGAGTTGGGCACGACTGAGAGAGTAACACGCTTTCTATAAAAGGGAGGGATTGGATGGGCTGAACTTCAAATTCTGTCCAAGTATATCCTATTACCCTGAGCACCTAGCTATCTATATAAGCACATGTGCACACACATGTGCACACACACACTCACAGGGATGCACAATCACCCTGATATACAAGTTCAAGTCAAAAGCTGATATTTGTGGAAGGCTATGGATTGTGTTCCAGGCTCAGGCACAACCTTGCTTCTACTGTTAGGGTTAGAAAAAGACTAAGACAGGGACCCCTCTCTGCTCTGGCTGCTCTGTATTATCTCAGCAGTAAGTGGACAGTTGGACCAAGAAGAGTATAACCAAAGGGAGGCTTGGGGACCCACCCTGAACCAGGCCAGCAGGCAGGGGTTTCCGGCCTTGTCTTTTCTGCATCCCAGATATACCCCAGAGAGGACAAGATGCTGGGCCCAGCCCAGGAAGGCCCTGGAAGTGTAACTGGTGCCAGGGTTACACTTTCATGCTTGGGGTAAAACCAGGGGGATTCAGGGGGCAGTACTTCATCATCTTCCCATGACTCTCCTCCCGCAGGACCAAGCAGGGAGTCTTCTAAGGGTAGTAGCGTTAAATTATTAAGTGATTTATCTGTTCACCTCCCAATAATTTCTGAGGCAGACCTATATTCTGCTTTGAGGGAGCTCAGAGCTTCTATCTCCCAGTGTTCCCCGTACTGCTGATGTCCCAAAAGAATGAAGGAGAACTTCTCCTGGAATCTGAGTGTAATGTTGGGAGGCCTCCAAGCAGTAGAGTCCTGTGGAGGGCTAGGTCTGCAGAGTCTGGGTTTTGAGTGTCCCCCCAAGTCTTTGAGCAGAGGAGACTCTCCTTGGCCCCTGTACCCCCCACACCTTGTCTCAGCCTTCTCAGCTGAGGCCAGCTTGGACGAGAATATCCCAGCCTCTTTAAGTATCACATACACGCCCAGCAACCAGACCACAAGCCAGACCCACAGAGATGCTTGTGCAGGTGTTAGTTAACAGACCCACTGAAAGAACACAGAAGGAAGTGGTTATAATTGTGGCTTAGGGAATCAAGGGAAACTTTGTGAAGGAGAGAAGAGGTGACTAGGCCTAAGAGACAGCTAGGATATCAGCAAGAGGTTGAGGGAATGCTGTCAGCACAGGCTCAGAGGCAAGAACAAATGAAAGCAGAATGCATTTCGATAGAAGCCTCAAATGGCTCCTTGACTAGACCAAATAACTCCCTGTACATTGTTGAAGGCACATGGGTTTTGGAATCCAGAAGCTCTGGCCACATACTAAATACGTGACTTTAGATAACTCGCTTACCCGCTCTGAGCTTCAGTTTTCTCATCTGTAAAACAGAGATGTAACTGCCTACAAGACCCATCTCACAGGGTTGTCTGAGCTTCAAATACATCATCACATAAAGCGACTCGCTAGTGCCTGCTCAGTACCTGGTAGGTATTTTGTCTCCTCCCATAACTTCCCCTTCCTTCTTTGGCCTCCATTTTCCTTCCCTAAAATGACGCGAAGCTGCTCTGCCCCCACCCAACTGCCATTCTTCTCAGAAGCTTGGTGGGTTCCCTGAGAGATCCCCATTCCTCCGAAACAAGTGGGGTGGGGTGGGGAAAACAGGACATGAGCAACAAAACTACACATGATTGCCCCAGTGAGAGGAGTCTTTAAACCACACTGGGCGGAAAGGCTTCAGCGGAGAACTAAGGACAGAGCTGGGAACCGGCAGGCGAAGGGAGAGAAGACAGCCAAGTTGTTTTTCATTTGCAGAACTTCCAGCTCCGGCCAAATAACATTTTTAAATACTATTGACATGACAAAACTAAACTTCTTGGCTTGGGCTTGAATTTTTTTCTCTTCTTTTTTTAAATCCCAAATTGAAGAATGTATCTCCTTTAGAAGTGCGTCTGTCAGCCTTTCTGCCCACAAGGGTTCAGCTCAGAGCTAGTCCAATTCGCCAAGGTCAGAGAGTGATTACCTTGGCTCCAGTGATGCACACCTGGTGGGGAGGAGAGTGATTGCGGCCAAAGGCCAGGCAAGCAGGTTCTCCTGGTGGGAAGAGAGGCTGCTGGAACCCTCTCCTGTCACTCTCCCGCTCCTGTTCTCCCTCGCTCCTGTGTGCGCACGCATGTCTGTGTGCCGTATCTGCTGGGGGCCACCCTCCAGATGGGGAATCATTTCCATGTCCGTCTGCAGCTAGGACTGCAGAATCAGGTGAAATGGAGAGAGTAGGCAATCATTCCAGCTCTTGGGGTTTTAAACTACTTCCACCTAAAGTATCCAGACAATTGATGTTGGAGTGGGTG
Organism: Bos mutus; assembly: GCF_027580195.1. Taxonomy (NCBI): domain Eukaryota; kingdom Metazoa; phylum Chordata; class Mammalia; order Artiodactyla; family Bovidae; genus Bos; species Bos mutus. The sequence goes on from NC_091627.1 coordinate 37,260,015, forward strand.
GTTCATTCTGCCTGACTTATCCACATAATTGCCTCCATTCCCCATTCACTTTGTGTGGATAATACATGGCATCATCCAGGCCAAGGAGGAGCACAGGTATTAAATGAGGCACGTAAATAAATATAGTTGCCCAGCGCAGTCTCTCCACAGGTAGCATGTTTCTTCATTTCATCAAAGCAAACATTTCTCATGCAACAAGCATTTCTTGTGCCAAACCCCATGCTAGGTGTTGGGGATACAATCATGACTAAGAAAATACGGTCTTTGCCCAGAGAAAGCATGTATCTTGGTAAGCAAAAAAGTTAAAAAATAAGGGACAAATATGATTGGAGATTATAGTAAAGATCAGAATGAGTCAAAAATTTTGTGCTTGCTGTAAACAATGTTTGGCAACTGTTCACAACAATAACACCTGTATGTGAAGTCAGATATGCCTGTGATAAGGCCTGGTTACCGGCCTGATCAGCATCAGCAGGCCTTCCCAGGTCAAAGGCCGCCCTTAAAACTGTATTAAAGGGTTTGCCGGCAAAACCAGTGACTCTGGCATAAGAAGCTCTGAGCCTATGGCCTCTAACAGCTTAATGAGTTTGAACTCATTGCTTTAGTCTCCTTTTTCTATTCTACAAAATGGGCATCACAGCTTGCCCACCAAACCCCAGGTTCTTGTGAAGACTAAGTGAATGTGCTCAGAAAACTCTAGATAGAGGAGGGGGTGTTGAGAAGTTTCCTCCACAAAGAAGTTGAGTAAATCTACGAGGAAGAGAGAGAGGAAGGGAGAGGAAAGAAGAAGTAGGGAGGGAAGAGAAGCGCAGGGGTCAGGGGTGCACTGCCAGTGAACTACTTAAACCCATCCCCCCGCCAGCAACGATGGAACACGATCATCCTCATCTGAGTCTTGGAAAGGTCAAGGAAGCCATACTGCTCACCTTGGGAAGCTGGGATTTGATTGATCTGTCCATATCCAAAGCTTGGCTTTTTTTTTTTTTAATTGAAGTTTAGTTAATTTTCCTGTGTTGTGTCAGTTTCAAGTGTTCAGCAAAGTGATTGAGTTATACGTATATTCTTCTTTTTCAGATTCTTTACCCATTATAGGTTATTATAAGATTTTGGCTATAGTTCCTTGTGCTATACATTAGGTCCTTGTTGTTTATTTCATATATAGCAGTATATACGCTAATCCCAAACTTCTAATTTATCTCCCCCACCTCCCTGCTATCCCCTTTAGTAACCATGTTTGTTTTCTATGTCTGTGAGTCTATTTCTGTTTTGTCAGTAAGTTCATCTGTATCATTTTTTTTAGATTCCACATATAAGTGATGTCATATGGTATTTGTCTTTCCCTGACTTACTTAGTGTGATAATCTCCAGATCCATCCATGTTGCTATAAATGGCATTATTTCATTCTTTTTTTTTTTTTTTTTTACAGCTGAGTAATATTCCACTGTATATATGTACCACATCTTCTTTATCTATTCACCTGTCATTTAAGTTGCTTCCATGTGTTGGTTATTGTAAATATTGCTGCTGTGAACACTAGGGTCAAAGTTCAACTCTGTCATAAAGCCTGCTAGAGCAGGGGAGGGAAGACACCAATTCCTTTTTTATTTGGACTTGACACTTTTTAGTCCCAAATGAGGCCTTCCCGAGAAAAGCCACAGGGGATTCTTTTTAAAGGAAGAATGTGACCAAACCATACAACTTCAGGAAATTGAGATATTGGAGCTACTAAGCTACCCTTTTTATGGATTAAAAAATTTTTTTTAAAAAGGCCCTAGGAAGTTTAGGTGACTTGGCCAAAACCATGAGACTGATTACTGAGGGCATTAGAGAAAAGAAAAAAGGAAGACTAGACAGATTTTTTTTTCCCCAAACTGAGTGCTACTCATTAGTGGGTCACTAAATTCATGAGCGGATCATAATCAGAGACTTTAAAAAATGAACTAGCAGAGGATAGAAAATAGAGTGTGTTGTACTTGGCAAAGGGGAGCTCTGTTTGTGATGCTTTTCAGTTCTGTGCGTTTGCTTGCATATAGGCAGAACCTGAATGTAAAATGACTGTGGGTCCTAGTTAGAACCCTCTGCACAACTCCAGACTGGAGGAAAAGCATGAGGAGGAAGAGACCCGTGGGACCGACAGGAAGTTTGAACAAAATCCAAGAGTTGCTCCTCCCATTCAAGCAAAACAGCTCTAAAATAACCACAGGCCTATTTTTAGCACATGCCAAATTTACCTTTCCTTTGCTCTCTGGCCTGGACCAGGAGAGCCTGACCACAGCAATCTCTGCTCCTGGGGAGCCCAAGGGGCTCAGGAAAGCTGTCCCACAGGCAGAAGTTTAGGGCCAGGCTCTTATATAAATCCCAAGACTCTTTCCCATTCCTTACTTCCTCTGCCTGCCTGGGGATTACAGCAGGTCCTCGGAAACAAGGAAAAGCATCCTTCACAACAGGATGTTGCGGGGGAGACCACACACTGCTACTCTCTGAGTCAGGCCACCAGGGAACCAGGCTCTGTACCCCTTAGTCACTGCCGGACACCTTAACCCTTCAGGGAACAAGAGACATACAGCTCACAGCTGAGCCCTGGAGGGAGATGTAGGGGATCTTTCCAACCTGTGATCTTACAGATGGAGCTTCCACAGCACCAGGGCCCAAGTTCTTATACCTGAAGCCCATCTAGCTCCTAAAGCTTGGGGTGGAGGAGAATAAATAGCATTTGAAAGATTCCTCACATGCTCAGGCATGTGTATGTACGTGAGTCTGTGTAGTGGAGGAAAGTGTTTGGCAGAAGAAGCTAGAATTATCAATAGACCTAAGAGGAAGCACCAGGAACCTCATCCCTGGATGATGGGAGGGGTTGGCAAGGGCTCTGCTATAGACAGCAGAAGTGCCAACCTCTTCCTTTGAATGTGTGTGTGAGGGGGTTATGACAAGTGGGAGTAGAGTGAGGATGAAACTATTCACAGCACCAAGGACAACTGTCAACCTCGAGCATCGATTACAACCAGAGCCAACCAAGTGATAATAGAAAAAGTAAACATTTGGCTGAGTTGTAGAAAAGGAACACAGAGTCAGTTTCAGAAGCTGTTCACCACTTGGGTTTCATTTCCTTGTAGATTGATAACAATGATGCTTACCGTTCAATCCTGTGTAGGTGTATTTTGTGGTAGGTGTATTTGATGACATAAGCTCTGTTCATTGGTAATAAACACTCACCGACTGTTGTTCCTGAGACAGCTGCTGTGCTCATCGCGTACAACATCCCTGATGCGAGCGACCCAGAGAACCAGTTCCAATCACTGTCCAGCCTCTGGAAAACAACTCCTTGGGAGAGCAGCCTCTGGGTGGGGAACCTGGCTCCTGAGAGGTGAAGCCCAGTGCCAGAGTGTCCTGCCTCACCACCCTGAATCCACAACACTGGGCTGTTCATAACGTCCCTCCCTAAAGCCCAGTTCCAGTGGGAAGGACTCCTAGGAAAGAGATTCCTGTGAGAGAGACTCAGGGAGGCCCTGAAGGGTCGCCGAGGCTGCCTTTCAGCTACAGACAGACAGGATGTGTCTTAAAGGCCAGTCTCCAATGAGCAAGACACATCTATTTGTAATCCCAGATCCTCTCCTTAGAAACTTGACCAACTCACTTCATCTTTCTGAACTTCATTTTCCTCATCTCAAAGAAGGAGGTAGTAATAACTGTCCACTGGACTATGAAGATGAAGTGAGAACAGTGAGTGAAAAGTTCCTCCCAGGGCTGGCAGAGAGAATCCAGCACTGGCCTTCTCCCTTTTGTAAGGTGGGCATTGATTTTGGGGCTGACCCTCAGGGCAGGGAGACCCAACTGCTTGCTGCCCTGATTTCTCAAGATTCAGGGTGGTCTCCTGGTGGTCAGGGCTCCCTACTCAGTGAGGTCTGAGACTTCCTCTCCCTCCAGTACGGCCTGGGAGGAGCCCACAGGCCCCAGCAGGCAGATCCTGGCTGTCGTGGCTCCAGAGCAGTTGTGGCTTGGAAGGAATCTCTGGCATGTGTCACGTCGGCCCCCACAAGCCATGATCCATGGTGTGTGGGAGAAGTGCTTTGTTCCGGGGCCAAGGGGTCAGTTTGTAGGAGGGTCACCCATGGGTCTCCATACTAGGCAGCTCCCCTCGCTCCTCACGCCCCGTCCCCACACCAGCTGCTCTGGATCACCCGTCTAGCCAGGGAGACCAGGCAGCTTGTGCTGTGGCTCAGAGAGGGCTGCGTGCGAGCTGTGGCTGTGGGGCAAGGCTGAAGCATGGGGAGCAGGGTCTGCCTGCCTGGGAGACCCACAGGGACAGGAGCTGGTATGGAAAGGGTGGCAGAAAACCTCAAGCACCAATCTCAAATTTGCTCAGCTCATCACTCGACCGCATAAGAACCCCATGCAAGTCAGGTCCTTTCCTGGGGCCCCAGTTTCCTTGTTGGCAAATTGAGGGGGTTGAACAAGACAATCTCTAAGGTCCTGTCTAGCTTTACTATTTGGGACCATAAATTCCTATTTTCTTACAAGGCCCACAGTTCTCCCATCAACAGGTTAGCATGTTTTTCTTTTTCTTTTTAGTATTTATTCATTTGGCTCAGCTGGTTAAAGAACCTGCCTGCCTGCCAATGCAGGAGATACAGGAGACTCAGGTTCAATCCCTGGGTCTGCAAGATTCCCTGGAGAGGGAAATGGCAACCCACTTCAGTATTCTTGTCAGGGAAATCCCATGGACAGATGAGCACACACACACAAACACACACACACACACACACTTTATTTACTTGGCTGTGCCGGGTCTTACCCTGACCAGGGATTGAACCTGGGTCCTCTGCATTAGTAGTGTGCAGTCTTAGCCACTGGACCACCAGGGAGGTCTCTGGTCAGCATGTTGAAGCAGATGGGATGGGTGGGGGTGGGGGTGGGGGCGGTGGGCATGATAGAAAGAGCTATGGGTGAGAGGTAAATGCAGATGGTTTGGTTCTCCCAGGCAGAAGACTGGTCTGTACAATGTAATTGTCTTTATTTTTCTGTAAGTGGATGTATTTTCCATCTCAAGCCTCCGTTCTGGTTGATGTCGAACAACTAGTATAGTTACTTCCAGGTAACTCAGTCAAGCGAGTCATATTCTCCATCATTTAGATGCTTAGTTCTATTAAATTCAGGATTTTAGTCCTCATCCCCTCCCTGGAGCTGATGCTAAGGGAGGATCCACTGCATCTGGAGACATAAAGGCTCTCTGCTCAGTCTGCCCTGGGTCCTCCTCTGAGATGGAATGTGCTCCTCTCTGGTCGTCAAACATGCCCCCAGCATCCCTGTGACCTGGTGCACACACCTTGCCCACCCCGCCAGGCTCTCTGTGCTGCCACACAGTCTCTGCAGCACGCCCTGTTCCTGCTAAAGCCCCCCTGCAGACCGGCTGCTTCCTCATGGTCACTCTCCGGGCTCGTTTCCCCTCCCCCTGCAAGAGCCTGCAGAACCTGTGCGGGTGGGGAAGGGGGGGTGGAGGGGGTGGGGTGGCGGGGGCCGGGGAGTGTCCAGACAGGCCCCACTGCCACTTCTTCATAGCTCTGTAGCTCACCATGGTGGCCGAGAGGACTCCCTGAGGCTCCACATCCTCCCTGGAGAAGTGAGGCACAGGTGCTGACCTGCCTGAACGCCATCCTTACAGGAGGAGTCTTTCGTTTCCTCACCACAGGACCCAGGAGAGGACTGGACCTTGGAGGCACATCTGACTCTCCAAACCATCTTCCTCTTCTCCAGGTTAGAGGGTATTGGTCTTGAGTGCAATGGGATAGGGAGAGGGTAGGGAGGAGTATTTCAAAAACAAAAGATTTTATGTATCTCCTGTCACATCTGCTTTTCGTGTTTTCCTCTCTCATACCCGGATCAAGGCCTTGGGCCTCCAAAGCCAAGCACTGTATGTCTTGGCTGTCTGGTTCCTCTCACTTTCGAGTGGGAAGGAATCTCAGAGTTCAGGTAGTGAAGCCCCTGGAAGGGCAGGGCAAGGGGTCAGAGCTGGTCCTAGGCTCTGAGATGCCTTTGATGATCTACGGAATTATTGGTGTCCTTTAAAAAAAAAATTCAAATAATCCAAAGCCTTTAAGTCAGTACAAAGAACAAACCTTTCACCTAGACTTTCAGGTCTTCCTCCGTATGGTCCACCCCCACTCTCCTCTCCCTTCACTCCTAACTAACTTGATGGGCCTTTAGGTACCTTTTCTTCATCTCTCTGAGTCTCAGCTTCTTCATCTCTAAAACACGGTTAATCGATCATTTCTCACTGTGTTATGGGACAAATGCTAAGTACTATTAGCAAATCAGTTTTAATAAAAACTAGAAGTGAATTCTTGCACAGGATCTGGCATGGAACAGGTTTAACAGGTCTTGGTCCCCGCCCAGCCCAGGCTCCAGCCAACTGGAGCACAGCCTTGTATTCACGGCTTAGTTCTGCTAACGCCCCCTCCCCCCACCCGGTGCACTTTGTGTCACCTCCACCGCCGAGGCTCCTCCAAAATGCTGCCACCTCCAAAAATCTCCCCTGAACCAGAAGGGTGCCCCCTACTCTTCTCATATAATTATTTATGCCCATGACTCCTCCATCTACAACGACGTTGAAGCTCATTGAGGGCATGAACTTCAGCCTGTTTTATGCGCCTTGCTGGGAACCATTGAGACCAGCCTGATCCACCCAGGGCTAGACCTCTGCTGGCTCACCAAGCACTACTCAGTGTTCTAGGCAGCTGCCCAGGCTGCTCCCTCACGCCCAACCTGCTTTCGCCTTGATCCCATTTCTACCTGACTCCCACTCTTGGATCTATGATTCTGGCCTTCCAAGTGGGGTTATTTGTTCTCTCCAGCTTAGCCCAAACCTTTGGCTCCTATATGTCCCCACTGGTAGCCTGTATTCCAAAGACCCCAGTCCCTGCCCTGGTGTCCAGGCCCTACTGCACATGGCCCTGCTATCCAGGCCTTTGTAACGAAAACCATAGTGAACATTTATAAGTGTGTGTGTGTGTGTGTGTGTGTGTATGAGTATAGATTCCAAGGTAGCTGAGATGTCCCCAAGTGACTATCTGGCAGAGAAATGAGACTCAGTCAAAGCCAACTTCTGGCTTAGAGTCACAATTTCCTGCCAGATAAAGGTGACTGCCTCCTTGCTGGGAGTTGTACATTTGATTCTAACAGGTCTAAGATGAGATACTTCGTGAGGCATGGTAAGGGGTTTGCCAGAGTTTTGGGGAGACAGATGCCAGCTGGTGTCCCCAGACTCAACAGGCCTCAACTGGCCCCAAATCCAAAGATTCATGAATAACTGAAAACTCTCCCAGAGGGTTGGTCACTCAGTATTTAAGCCAATGACTGGGCTGTGAGATCCCCAAAGCCTTGATGGATGCTAGAAGACCCGTCTGGGACTCCCGAAGCCGTGGGAGGGGAAGGGAGAACGTGCTGTCACCATCCCGAGTTCAGTGCAGGTGAAATAAAGTAGGACAGGTCATGAGGTGAGTGGCTGAAGAGCCTCCCTCAACGCACCTTGGTGTTTCTTCCCTCCTTCAGTGCGCTTTTATCAGGTCCCTTCTATGACAACCCCTGGAGAAGGAAATGGCAACCCACTCCAGTATTCTTGCCTGGAGAATCCCGTGGACAGAGGAGCCTGGCGGGCTCCACGGGGGCGCACAGAGTCGGACACGGCTGAAAGCAGCTTAGCATGCACGCACACGCAAACCGGGCACTGTGCCGGGCCCTGGAGCTACAGTGATGAGGAACACAGACGCAGGCCCCACCCTCACAGAGCCTGCAAGAGCTACAGACAGGGAAACAGGAATGATGGAGTAAGAGGGAGTGGTGACCTGGGGAGCATGTGGGCATTTGGAGTGCCTGGCGGGGTGAGTGGGCTGGGTAGCTAGGGTTAGTCAGGGAGAACTTCCTGGGAAAGGTGATGGTGTAGAGGGGACTAGAGTTTTAAGCCAGGAAATCTGCATGCCAGGTTGCTTCATTCATGTTCAACTCTTTGTGATCCCATGGACTGCAGCCTGCCAGCTTTCTCTGTCCATGGGATTCTCCAGGCGAGGATAGTGGAGTGGGTTTGCCATGCCCTCCTCCAGGGAGACAGCAAGGATGAATGACCAGAGAGATGACATCCCCTGCTGGAGCTGAGAGCAGTGGCTGGTAGGAACACACAGGGCAGAGGGGTGGAGGAAGCTGAGGCTTGAGAAGTGACGGGGTGCCAGTCATCAGTGGGTGGGCACATGTGGTTTGATGGAGTCACTGCTTAGTACCCATTTCTTCCTTCCCTTCTCATCTCAAATCCTGAGAGGAGGCTGCAGGCTTCTTCACACCTTCTATAGTGTCTAGCATGGGACTTTGCATGCAGTAATTGCTCAGTGAATACTTGTGAAGTCGTTGACCAAGGAGAGGGGTAAATAAAAGGTTAAGAACTTAATTCTACCCAGAGACCCTTAGAAAATTAAAGCCGGTCTTTCCAATCATGTGATCTGCACATTCATGGCCCTGAAGTTGTGATTTTATAGCTAAGACAAAATACTCGTTAAAAACTAATAGGAATGTGTAAAATCAGCACTGGCAAACCTCAGTTGGCAGGCGGGAAAACCTGGCTTCTTGAAGCCTGCTTGGCTCCGTGGTCGATACATGCCTTGGGTAGAGAGAGCCAAAGGTGAAAAGTCTTTCACTTCTGGGATCAAGAAACTGACTCAAAGCCCAAATAACAGGCTTCAGCTCTCTAGGGCAAAAGGACATTGTATGCCTCAACTCATTACAGAGTGCCAGATTAAATGATTTCACAGACATGTTCATTGCAATAGGGGTTCAGAAGAGTCTGTAAGTCCTCACTGGAGTCTTTAGGGGAAAGGTGTAGACCATCAGCCTTGTGCTATGGTTGGACCTCAGCCAGGTCAGAGGAAACCGAGGCTTCCCAGAGCCTGTCTGTCCTTCAGAAATCCACTGACTTCCCAACTCTCCATCCCTCCAGCCTCCCTCTTCTGCCCAGGCCACCCCCACTTAACTGGCCATGCCTCCTCAGTACACGTGTGCTGTCCCCTCCACACACATCTCTAAGCTGGCCATCTCCAAGCCAGACACTTGCTGTGGCACCAAACACCTTTGTCAATTGATTTCTCAGTAGCTTAGACATGCTGCATGCAGAAAAGGTTGTTTTCTGGTTAAGCAACATCCTCAGATATTTTTGTCCTCTCCCCACAGATCGCCTCTCTAGACCCTTCTCCCCAGCCCTCATGCTCTCCTTCCCTCCACTGTTTAATTTAGGAGTTGAATGAGTTTTCTAGAAACACACCATAGAAATGAATTCCTCAGAGGCAAGGCAATAAATGATCTGAGATATGCATGAGTGATGGAGCCTTTTGGTAGAAGACAGTGAGGAATGTTGATCGTGGAAAAACAAAATCCAAGAGGCCAAATTTTAGAGGGAGCAATTTGTTGTAAACGGGAGCATGTCAGAGGCACTGGAAACTGGTTTCCTCTGCCTCCTTCTGTAAGTTGAATGTGCTCAGTGGGGGTGACAGAGGATGAGATGGTTGGATGGCATCACTGATTCAATGGACATGAACTTGGAGCAAACTCCGGGAGATGGTGAGGGACAGGGAAGCCTGGCGTGCCACAGTCCATGAGGTCTCAAAGAGTCGGACATGACTTGGCGATTGAACAACAACAAAAATGGAACATAACAGTATGAAACCAAAATACTGAAAGACCATTTCTTTGCTCCATAACCCAGCCAACAAACATAGGGAAAAATAGGAAACATACCTTTCACTCTGGGAGTTTTTGTTTTGGGGATTTTTTATGTTTTTTGTTTTGTAGGGGGAGATAATACTTTTATTTTTAAATCTTCCCTGGGTGTTAGAACAGGTTATAGCACTTTGGAAAGGACTTTCCAAGGGATGGTAGGACACTCATTGAAAGATTCAGTGGGAAAAGTTCTTTGACTCTCCTGAGCTGGGTGCAGATAAAAATGTCACCATTAGAAAAAGAAAGCCAGTCATTGTTTGGTTAAAGATTTGTATTTGCGAACCTTCAGTCCTGGATTAAGGAGGGGATTTTTTTTTTAATTTTTAATACAAATATGTGTCATCTGAATGATTGGCTGGCTTGTGCCCTCACAGGGAGCCTACAGAGTAAAACTATTTGGGGTTACAAAATGGGAAAAATTAGTCACCAGTGATTCACGGAGATTATAAATATGTAGCTATATTGTTCTCTTATTTATGATCCAGCTGGGATGAGCTGTTTGGAAGGAAGCAGGAAGGCACACAAGCAGCGCCAAAGGGGAGCGGACGCTCTGCTCAGGCTTCGTGGAGTGAGCACATCCCCCATCCGCCAGGCAGAGCCACCTTGGTCTCAGTCCTTGCTGAGCAGTGCCGGCCCCTGGAGAGCTGTCACGGCCAGGAGTGAGAACAGGCTAGCACCACCCGGCATTCGTCCTGAGGTTCTGAGCTGCCAGGGGTAATGCTCTTATCTTGGGGGAAATTTCCAGCTTTGCTTTTGCCAAACTGGTGTTATCAAATCGGGTCCCGCTGCTCACTGCTTACAAAATCAATACTTAACAAATGTTGATAGAAAAGAGAGTTGCCTTTCATCAGAATGCTGGCAATCTGGGGAGATGGCAGACTCGGCATTCCCCCAAACCACCTCTGAAGATTCTGCTTGAAGAGAAGCAGGGAAGTAATCTCAGTGAATTACTGAGCTGGGGGTCAAAGTGGTTGCCATCCCTACCCCCACCCTCCCACCCCACCGTGTGCAGGCTTGTATGTGGGCTTGCTGACTCTTCATAATCTTTCCTTAGACGCTATCTTGTTCATGAAAGGGGAAGCTAGGGAAGAGATCTGGTCCTCTGTCAATTACTTAGTCTTCATTTCTACTTCTTTGAGCAATGGAAAGGGCCAGTAAGTTAGGTAAAGTATTGTGTGATCAAAAGATTTGAAAGACGGGCCAGGGCTGGAGATGAGTAGAGCGTGGGGGTGCTTAAGGTTTAAGGTTAGTGACAAGAGAAAGGGGTGCCTCCTGCAGAGAAAGCTTTCCTACATAGAACTTTCGCCTGCCAAAAGCTGCTTACACCCAGAGAGAAAAATACAGGGATGAGGGGAACCGTCAGCTGGCAGAGTTCCACTCAGAATTCCAGAAACTCACAGCCTAAGTCCTCCTCACAAACACACACACACATGCAATTTGTTCATCTATCAAAGTGTACTGAGCACCCATGTATGGAGTGCTAGGGAAATGATGGTGAGAAAGATACCCAGGCCCCGCCCTAGAGCAGCTTTCAGCCTGGTGGAAAAGGGACCTCTGCCCAGGGATTACAATGGAGACTGATGAGGGAGAGGATAGAGAAGCTCCACGCACTGGAAAGCACGCAGTAAGTGCATCCAATCCTGTTACAGGCCAGGAGTGGTTTTGCAGAGCAAGGAATGTTTGAGCTGACCCATGTGAGGGAAAGCTAAGATCCAGGCAGGGCAAACGTAGAAGCATAGAGGAAAGCAGGTTTGCAGAGCATGCAGGGCAGATGCAGGAAATGTGGCCTCACCTGCACTAGGGTATATGAACCAGCCCAGAGATGCTCAGAAAGGCGGGGAGGATGGCCCCAAAGTGAGGGAAATGAGGCACCAGTGGTAAACTTCCTTCCCAGGGTCTTATCATGGTGCTCTCCAAAGAGACACTGTCCAATCTATAGGCTCATATATCATTGTCTAGGTCAATTTTTTCTAAACCTTTCACTCTGAGACACTCACACAGCCTCAGGGAGTCCCCATTCAGCACACAGGTGACACTCAGGGCCAGAGCAGGAAAACTTGCACCCACGAGTTGAAGTAGATCCAGATGGTGGCTAGCAGGTGGCAACAAGTCCAGGTCTGAACTAGGAGACCAGCTTGAGAATTACTTCAGTCACTGTTACCATTTGCTGACCCTGAAACTGCTCCCATGCCTACAGAGGGCTGGAGTCAACCGGATCCAACAAGTAGGGGGACCAGGTCTGAGGGACACCAGGACTAAGAGGTCCCAAAGATGAGTCTGAGAATTACTGGATTCTGTGGGTAGGGCTTCAGCCAGGGATGGACTTATAGTCAGGGCTGAGAGGACGGTGGAGGAAGGAATATGGAAGACCACGACCCCCTCAGCTGACCCCTGACTACAGTTTTCCTCTTTGCCCCAGTTCCTGCCTCATCCTGGCTGATCTCTGCATCCATGCAGTTGGCTTTCCTAATTCCCTGCTGTCCCAGTTGACAGACACCTGCATCTCCACCTTGGGCATCTGAGTCCACCTCCACACTTCAGCACTGTGATTCACAGGAGCCAGTCTGCCTTAATTTGAATCCTGGTTCTACCATTTGCCAGTTGTATAACCCTGAGCAAGTCAAAGCACCATTATATGCCTCCATATAAGATGATATTAGAACCTGTACCAGTGGGTGCTGTGGGATTAAAGAGTTAATACAACACATGGCACATAGCTGGGACTCCATAAATAGTGTTAGTAATAGAATGGACTATGAGTTGCAATAAAGTGTTGCTATGTCCCCAAACTAAATGCAATGTCTGGCACAGAATATATACTTAATTTTTGTTGATGAATTTTGTCCTCATTCCAAGCTGCTCTACCCCTGGTATTAAAAAGAAAACATCCATCTCTTCAACCACACCTTTTATTCTTCCCACTAGATCTGGTCTTTTAATCTCCCCCACGTCCATCTTATTCTATCCTGGTCCAGCCTGCACCATGGGAACTAGCCTCTCACTAGCCATTCCCACGAGCCTCCTCCTCCACACCCCGTACAGGGCCACTTCTTAGACAGACCCCCTTCTTAGACAGACCCCGACAGCAGCCATCCTCGCCCCCTGCACTGCCCTGCTGCTCACAGCCACCTTCTTTCTACTGTGCCTTCCTCTCCCCACCTTTGTTCTCAGGAGAGGATCTCTCCCCCTCTTTTTACTGAGAAAAGAAGCATCACCAAACACAAAATCCTTCTAACTTCTAAAATGACCCCATTTTCCCTTGCTATGCCTTCTTTCATAGGCGACTTTCTCCATTATGCACCCTTTTCTCTCAATTGCAGCTTATACTCTCCCATCTCTTTGAGGTCCTGCTCCTCAGTGTATACAAGAGTTTAATACTCCCCACTCCCCTCAGGGAGAGGGAATGGGGTATGTGGGTTGATGGGGGAGTGACAGTTGTCTGAGAGATCCTTTCTATTGTAATGTTTCACATGCCCACCAATAATACAGAAGGAGTATCAACCAGGAGGGTGTTGACAGAACCCCAAATGGGATACTGACAGTAATGAATGAAACTAACTCTACTAAAAATGGATATATAACCATGTGTGGATCACAATAAACTGTGGAAAATTCTGAAAGAGATGGGAATACCAGACCACCTGACCTGCCTCTTGAGAAATCTGCATGCAGGTCAGGAAGCAACAGTTAGAACTGGACATGGAACAACAGACTGGTTCCAAATAGGAAAAGGAGTATGTCAAGGCTGTATATTGTCACCCTGCTTATTTAATTTATATGCAGAGTACATCATGAGAAACGCTGGACTGGAAGAAGCACAAGCTGGAATCAAGATTGCCAGGAGAAATATCAGTAACCTCAGATATGCAGATGACACCACCCTTATGGCAGAAAGTGAAGAGGAACTAAAAAGCCTCTTGATGAAAGTGAAAGTGGAGAGTGAAAAAGTTGACTTAAAGCTCAACATTCAGAAAACGAAGATCATGGCATCCAGTCCCATCACTTCATGGGAAATAGATGGGGAAACAGTGGAAACAGTGTCAGACTTTATTTTTTGGGGCTCCAAAATCACTGCAGATGGTGACTGCAGCCATGAAATTAAAAGACGCTTACTCCTTGGAAGGGAAGTTATGACCAACCTAGATAGCATATTGAAAAGCAGAGACATTACTTTGCCAACAAAGGTCCGTCTAGTGAAGGCTATGGTTTTTCCTGTGGTCATATATGGATGTGAGAATTGGACTGTGGAGAAAGCTGAGCACCGAAGAATTGATGCTTTTGAACTGTGGTGTTGGAGAAGACTCTTGAGAGTCCCTTGGACTGCAAGGAGATCCAACCAGTCCATTCTGAAGGAGATCAGCCCTGGGATTTCTTTGGAGGGAATGATGCTGAAGCTTAAACTCCAGTACTTTGGCCACCTCATGTGAAGAGTTCACTCATTGGATAAGACTCTGATGCTGGGAGGGATTGGGGGCAGGAGGAGAAGGGGACGACAGAGGATGAGATGGGTGGATGGCATCATTGACTTGATAGACGTGACTCTGAGTGAACTCCGGGAGTTGGTGTGCTGCAATTCATGGGGTCACTAAGAGTCGGATACAACTGAGCGACTGAACTGAACTAACCATATGGAAAGGGTGGGGAACACAATAACCATCCTAAGTAATTTGAAAACCAGTATTCAGCTATATATTCTAAGGCTAAACCAAAAAGAACTATATACAGATATCATCCTCTAACAAGTAGATTCATTTCTCACAAGAATATGAGTAGCAACTCTGAAATCCCTTTACAGGTTTATTTGAAGTGAGCAAATGTAAATATACTGCAGATAATGAGAGCAATGTTCCTCACTGTCAGAGAAAAGAGTTACAAACAAGGGAAGGGGAAAAGCCGGAATGAACCGTGTGCTATTGGATTGGAACTGAAGGTATTAGCATGAACTTACAGATTTGAATATGCAGATGGTATGCAGATGGCAGGCACAGAATTTCACAACTATTTCAACATTAAGACTTTCCCATCCTTTAAAAAGCAAAAACTTTCCTTCACCCCACAAGGATGCTGTCCTCCTCATCTTTGTGGCCCTCAAGTCTAGAGCAGCACTCGGGACAGAGAAGGTTCTTAGTGTTTGATGAAGGAATGAGTGAATGAATAAATGAATGAATCTCTAACATCTCCCCTCCTCTTTGTTATATATCCAATAACATAGTTGACACTTTAGCTACCCTATCCCTCAGTGGATATCCCTCAGATGTCACTGAGGGATTTGCTTATGTAAAAGCAAAAGGGAGAGAGTTTATGGTCCCAGATCAGAAGGCTATCCAGGGAGATGGTGTGACTATAACTGTTGTCTCAGCATCAAGTTTAATAGTGTCCCCTTTCCCTGTGTAAGTGTCCTAGTTGGGATAATGAATTACATGGCTATCCTACAGAGAGAGGACAAGCAACTTTTACTAAGCCCTGGATAGGAAGTGGTACCCTCTACCCAAGGGCAGCAGAGCCCACCCCTTGGCCTTATCATGTCAGTGCACTCCTCCAAATTGCCAACTGTCCGTAGCTGTGATTCACTTGAGTTTTTCAGAAGCCACAGAAAGCTGCCCTGGCCATGCACACCAGGCTGATCATGGCAGGGAATCAATGTGCCCCAGGAGCAGCCCTCAACCAGCGACAGAAGGGGACTGTGTATGATGGCCCAGGTTCTCACCCCTCAGGCAGGACAGAGGCAGGTGTGTGCTCCACACCGTTTCCCAGAATTCCCCATAAGATTATGCTCTGATCGACCACAGTAGTAACTGCTTATTATGACACCTTGGTCGGCTGTCCCTGTCCCTGTCCCTGCCCCTGTCCCACTTCCTTGGCTCCGGTCAGTGTTTCCTGCACTTGCTAGATGAGCTCCTTGCCCTTGAATTCCTCAGGGTTTGCTTCTGGGGGAACCCAAACTGAGACACTCAGCTCCCTCTTTCCTCCCTGGGGTCTAAGGAGCCTTGTTAGTGCTAAATTGCTTGGCACTGCTTTCCAGGCACCCCATCCTCAGGCAATCCCATTCCCCACAGACCTGAGCCCTTCCCCAGCCTACACGGTTCTTGCTTCCCAGGCCCGTTCCTCCCTCCTCAGCTGTCTGCCCAGGGCTGAGTCACCAGGGGGCTGGAGTGGATCTGGATCTGGGTGGCCAAGGTCTTCTGTTGATCATGGCCTTAACCTAGACCCTAACGTCTTTCTGGGTTTTCTTTCTTACCTGTTTTTAAAGAGAAAAGATTATTAAATTTTCTGTTTTATATTGATTCCTTTCTTATTGAAGTATGGTTGATTTACAATGTTTTAGGTATACAGCGAAGTGATTCAATTGTATACATATCTATAAACACACATATTCTTTTTCAGATTCTTTTCCATTATAGGTTATTACAAAATGCTGAATATAGTTCCTTGTGCTATACAGTATGTCCCTGTTGTTATCTAGGTTATACATAGTAGTTTGTATCTGTTAATCTCAAATTGCCAATTTGTCACCCACTTTCCCCCTTTGTAACCATTGGTTTTCTGTGTCTATAAGTCTATAACCGTTTTGCAAATAGTTCATTTGTATCATTTTTTTTTAAAGATACCACATATAAGTGATGTCATTTGATATTTGTCTTTCTCTTTCTGACTTACTGATAATCTCTAGTTGCATGCATGCTGCTGCAAATGGCATCATTTCATTCTTTTTTGTGGCTGAGTAATATTCCATTGTGTATATATACCGTATCTTCTTTGTCCATTCATCTATTGATGGACATTTAGGTTGTTTCCACGTCTTGGCTATTGAAAACAGTGCTGCTGTGAACATTGGGAGGATGTACCTTTTCAAATTAGCATTTTTGTCTTTTCTGAATGTAGTCCAGGAGTGGGTTGCTAGATTATACGGTAGTTCTAGTTTAGTTTTTTAAGGACCCTCCATACTATTCTCCATAGTGGCTGTACCTATTTACATTCCCACCATTAGTGTAAGAGGGTTCCCTTTTCTTTCTGTTGAGGCTTTCTGATTAGATGTTTCTGTGTCAAATTCCAATATCAGTTCAATAGCATTCTAATGATCCACTCCTGGATCTGACTACAAGTGTCCACCTCTTCATCCATTTCACAAGGATCAAAGGCCAAAGAAGTGGTCAGAGGAAGGGAAATTACATTTATAGGATCCCCAGTTAATATGCAACAGGCTCCATGTGAGTATGGCCTTATAACAATTATAAGAAGTAAACTGGATTTTTATCTTTTTAGAACTAAAGATTTTTATCTGCAATTTTTAAAAGGAATGATCATTATAGAAATTTCACAAAATATGAAAAAAAGGAAAACATTACTCATAAATTCTCACATCTAGAAACTACCTTCAATATTATAGTGGTTATTTTCCTCTGGTCCCTTTATCCATGTATGCCTAATTGGAACCACAGTAAGGGAAATCCTTTTTCACTCGATATTAAAATAGAAACATATCTCCCTTGTTACTTCATACTTTGTGAACACTAGGACAGAAATGCTTGCCTCTTACTTACACATTTTATATGGTGGGTAGGAACACATACGCCATTTCTGAGGGATGGGCACTTTGGGAAGAAATCACTCCAGCAAAGTGAAATCGAGAAAAGAGGCAGAGGGAGATTTTGTCTCTTTCTGGCCTCTTTTTAGTTTAAAAAAATCAAGAAAGAACAATAAAATATTATTATTTAGACATTAAAAAAATACCAAATAATCAGCTCAAGGAGTTGAAAACAATTGCCTCTGGGAAACGGGAATGAATGGGGCCGCTGTTGCTTTCCCAGCAAGGCTTGTCAACCTGATTCCCTCTCTAATCTTTGTGTTACTTTGATGAAAATGAAACAATATGAGGCATGATTTATTGACCTAACAGTAAATACAGTTTTGTCATAAACTTTGCAAACATTGCTTTTAATGGCTGTATATTATCCCATCCTGTGAATATACTACAATTTATTTATCCATTTCCCTGTTATTGAATTCATCATTTGCTTTCAAATTATATTTAGATAGTGATGTTGTGATGAACAGCCCTGTGTATAAAGCTATTTCCTGTATTAGAGATTTTCTTTGTTGGAAAATAAGAGAGCTCTTAGTATATAGGAGACTGCTCATTTTCTCCTGCCTGAACCAGCTTTGATTCAATTCTTTTTAAAAAGTCTCAAGCTATGAGGGAAAAAATTATTTTCCCCTTTTCAACAGTTAATAAAATGGAAGCTTAGTGATCTCCAACCTGCCACAGCATGCACAGGGTTAAGAAGTGGTGGAGCTGGCTTTTAAGCCTGGTCTGTCTGACTGCCAAGTCCTCATCTATGCCACATCTGGCCTGGGAGAAAAAGCTAGTTGTCATGAGAGCTGGATCTTAGTCCAACCTTTTTCATTG
This sequence comes from Bos mutus, assembly GCF_027580195.1. Lineage (NCBI taxonomy): Eukaryota > Metazoa > Chordata > Mammalia > Artiodactyla > Bovidae > Bos > Bos mutus. The sequence continues at coordinate 37,278,176 of NC_091627.1, forward strand.
ACTAGCTAGTGCTCTTTTAGTCTCAATTTCCTTGTCTGTGAAACACAGGTGCCCCACCTACCCATCCACTTTCTCAGAGCTATCAGGACCATTTGGATAGTGAATAGGAAGACTCAGGAGATTCTAGAAAGCTCCATCTGATTATAGACTTCAAAAAGATGTGGGCCCTGCATCCTTTTTCCTCCCAAATATAAATCTAGATCTCATGTTTATTTAGCATTTACATATGGCAGTTACTGGAGGTTAAGTGCTTTATACAAATTATCTCATTGAATCCTCCTAATAGCCCAACAGGTTAGATATTATTGTTTCTCCTGTAGAGAGGAAAAGTTGAGGCTGTGTCCCACAGCCAGTAAATGTTGGCGATGAGATTGAATCCAGGAGAACTGACTCCAGAATTTGAGCTCTTATTGTTTTAAAACATGTTTTTTTTTATTATTCTGGTTTGATGGGGCCAACAGACTGGGAGATGATTGCTGATGAAAAGATAGTTTGTTACAGTTCTCAAGAGGGAGGGGCACTCCATGCCATGCAGGACCACACAGGGAAGTCCCAGAGTTGGTCAAGATGCAGAAGGAGTGAGGGAAAATCATGGGAAAGAGCCTTTATTGCAATTTTCCTGGGAAGGAATGGGTGAGACAGGGTCAGCTGGCCACACAGGTCTAGAATGGACTCTCTTGAATAATTTCAGGGGGCTCATGGGTGTAGGGACTGTTTAAAGTTGTCTGGTACCTGACCCTTGAGGGATTATGGCAGAGGATAGTGGTCAACCTGTGACAGCTCCATAAAGGAGGCAGTGGGCAGCTCTGGGCTCTGGAGAGGTAGGTTTTCATAGGAAAGGCACATTCACAGGGAGTCCTGTCTCTGGGAAGGGCAGTCTCTGCAGGATCGCCTGGGCCCCATATGCCAGAGCATCAAGAATAGAGAAAATAGGAAAACACAGTTAATATACTTATGCACTAAACAGGCTGCCTTGTGCAGTGTTCTTGCCATAGCCGGAGTGATTATCATCACCATCAGGAGCCATCAACACAATAATAGTGATGTCCCATCATTTTCCTAACCCAAGGTCCATGAGGACAGGGACCATGTAGCACCCAGCACACAGTAGCTCTCAGGAGGGATTAGGGGAATGAGTAAATGAATGAATTGTCCCATGCCTGCCGAGCCTGGACCTGCATGCACAGCAGGGAACACACAGGTGTAGGTACTCAAAAAACATCATATTTTCATCATCAGGTAAGAAATAGGGCAAGGCAGAGAATACCAGGGAAAGAAACTCTCAGCAGCCTTATTAGCCAGGATCTAGACCTATGTGCTTGTGAAGAGTTCTTCCTAGAGGAATCTAGATGACAGTTTGCAAATTTTGTCCAGTGAGGATCTCATGCATGCCACAGCAACCCCTGCATGTCCTCAAAAACATACGCTGACTCCTCACCTGACTAGTAATCTGATTTTAATCCTCTCTGCAGAGACTAAATGTCTGCCTTATTTAAGCAGTCACCTGGGAACATGCTCAGGGGGTTCTGGCTTTTTTTCATCCTTACATTTCTGCCCTCATCACCAGGTTCATCCCAAGCTTCTTTATTCATTTATATTTATTCATACACTTAAGAGCGTTTATCGTGAACAATGGTTTCGAGTGGTCTCATTTATCATTTACCATTGTCTTCAAGGAGGATCTGTACAACAGAGTCCTGCTTAACACATTTCCTCCATTTGTCAGAACTGAGGATTCTGGAGTTGACAGGTGGAGAGCTACCTACAGTTATGGGGTAGCACTCTGAGTCCTAAGAGAATATTCTTCTGCTGTATAGTACAAGCAACATGGATAGATTGGAGGAGTGTTTTCATGCTATGAGTGGAATTAGAAAGGACTCCTTGGCCTCAAGGAGTTGACAAAGCATACTAAGCAAAAGAAACAAGCAGACCCTTGGCACTTAATATAGTTAACATGAAGTGACAAATATATTTTATGGGGATCATTGACAAAGGAAATACACAAACAGCCAAACAATATAGCATACATGAGATTCTGAGCCCGAGCAGCTTGGCCTCCCATCCCATCTCTTCATGCCAATGGGATGTCTGACCCTTCTCTCCATCTCCTCTCCCTGTCCAGCCCACTGGACAGGCACTAACTATAGAAGGTATTTCTTCAGAGAAAAACCAGGGGCTGTGCAAAATTAGAAGGGCTAGGAAGTAGGAAAGCAAGATGAGGCTTCAAGTCAGGGAAGAACAGAAAGACTCACCTCTTATCCAGAGGCTGTTATGTCCACTTCCTTTCCCAGCCCCATTCCAAAAACATCTCTCCACATTTATTCAGGGATGCCTGTTGCCATGACTACCAGGAGACAGATGCTTTTTTAATATGTGAAGAGCTCTTCCAATTTGGAATCCGACCTGGAACAGGTGGCTATTTTTAGCCACATGCTAATACATGCTTTAGAAAAGTCAGCTCTTTGCCTTGTACTTAAGCATCACCTTTCTCCACACTCATCAGAAGGCCAACACCTGCCCTGGGCAGCTTGTGTCATTTCTGTCTCTGAGAGGGAGGGCCTGCCCTCACCAGGGCTGCTCTTAGAGTATTGATTCCCCACTTGATACTCAGAATGGTGGCCACCACCTTGCTCAGGCACATTTGTCTCAACCTCCATTATGGGTCTCTATTTCCTGTGCCTGATTCTCTGCTATTATTTATAAAATGATACTTTGAATTCCATGTCTGTCCCATGCATGTGTGGAGGCAGCCTGGTTTCATGATAAGAGCTGAAGACTTCCCCTACCCACCTGCAAGTTAGTTTGAGATTGAAGTCCTTCAGTGCTGTGGCCTCAGTTATGTTCCTAAACTTACTTCTCAAATCTCTCAACTCCAAGCTTGAAATCCCTAGGGCATTCTTCAGTTGTGCGGTGTTCTCCCACTGGAAATTCTCACATGGCTTTTAATCCCCGTATGAAACTTGATATGCTCAAGAATTCCTCCCTGTGCCATCTCTCCTTCCCTCTTAGTTAAAAGAATACAAGCATTTCCTCATTCCTGTAGGTTCTCACATCTCACAAGTAAATGTATAAGAGCTTGAAGCATTGCACACACACCTCCTGGTGCTGTGTTATTTGGGCATTCCTTAGCTTCTTTATGACCACTGGAAGGTTCATGAAATCAGAGAGGGAAGTTTTTCTGCATGTTTACATCTCTAGTGGCTAATTCAATGTTTTGCCCATAGCAGAGACTCAGGAAGTATTTGTGGAATGAAATTGTTATAGAAAAGTCTTCAGACCATGTTTCTAGTATTACGTCTGCCACTGATCTTGAACATAAAGCTTTCTAGGTCTCAGTTTCCATGCAACAAAAGAATGATAATGTATATTTCACTTCTCTCAAAACTTCATCATCAGAACCAAACTAGCTTTGTCTTATAAATGGTATCTTCTCAGATAAAAACATGTATCCCTCAGAAATAATAAAACAGAGGAGTGAGGAAATACCATAGTAATACTGGAACTCTTTAAACACTAGAGCTATAGAAAGCACCAGAGCAGTTCGAGTAGACTACCCAAGAAGAAGAATAAGGAAAAGTAGGGGTGAGGTGGAGGACAAAGAGAAGGATGAGAGGGAAGGAGGAACAGGAAGGGGTAGATAGGAGAACATAGTGTGGTCACAAGCCATACACAGTCCTCTGGGGGCAGAGGGTGGCAGAGCAGGAACAGCTACTGGTAGGAAAGACTGTGTGAGGTCTTGAGAGGCAGCACTCAGATCCACTTTCTTGTTTGCTGGTCAGGACTTTGGAGATGGGGGTTTCCCAGTCAATAAGAAAGGAAACCAGAAGGAGAAGGGTCCCTAGCCAAAGGAGAGAATCAGGCAAAGAGAAAGCCCAGAAATCTAAACGTTAGTGATAACCACAGATAATTTTGATTCAGAAATACTCTAGCCATTCTTTGAGAAACACTGAGCCAGATAAGACAAAGTAAAGTTAAGAAGCATGTTGGTTAACTATTGATGGAACCAAGAACCCAGAAGTTGGAACTGGCAATAGAAATTAAAACATTGCATAAAGGCTGAGAAGCAAAGAAAAGACAAACAAAGCAAATTTAAGAGGAAAAGAAAAAAAGACCCGAAGGAGAAAAGACCTTAAATGCAAGTTTTGGTAAAGCAAGACTGAAAGCAGATACATGGGGAACAAATGGCATAAATATGAGGAAGGATAAAGAGAAATCTTTCCTGCAGGTTGATTTTCATTTTTTAAGGATGAAGATGAATAGAGAAATTTATTACTTATCAAGTATGCTCCTGGATTCGAGGATGGCAATCACGTAGGGAAAGGTTTTCATGGAACCCTGGACTAGTAGACACTGCTGACCCTGAGACCTACAGAAATGATAACCAAGGAGAGAAACAGAGGAAATGTGAGACAGAATAGTCAATCAGATTCAAATGAATAAGTGATGCCATAAGGATAAGTAATGAACAAATCGGATGGGCTAGAGCCCAAGAGGTCAGCATGAACTCAGGGCAGTGAGCTCAGGACCATGGATAGCTCTGTGCCTGCCCTGTGTCTGGAATAAGAGTGGCCTTTTAACCCATTGCTACCTTGATTGGCTTCACTGCCTGGGTCTCATTTTGGATGTTAAAAAGATCTGCTTACCCAGTTAAGGTTTAAGACTTCAGAGCTAAGGAATAGTTGCTATCTAGCTGGTGGCCTGGAGAAGGTGATGGCACCCCACTCCAGTACTCTTGCCTGGAAAATCCCATGGACGGAGGAGCCTGGTAGGCTGCAGTCGGGGTCGCGAAGAGTCGGACACGACTGAAGTGACTTAGCAGCAGCAGCACCAGCAGCTGGTGGCCATTGATAACTCCATTCAGAGATATTATAGGATGTAGAAAGAAAGAGTACCTTGGAACCAAACACTAGGTTTTACTTCCGGTATTACTACTTGCTAGATGTGTGACTTTAGTGAAATCAAACTTGATAAAGCTCAGTTTTCTCTTCTGCAAAATAGGGTTCATAAGGTTTTCCCTACTTCCTATAAAAACCTTTGTGCTCATCTGCTCAATCATGTCCAACTTTTTTCAGCCCCATAGACAGTAACCTCCCAAACTCTTCTGCCCATGAAATTTTCCAGGCAAGAATACTGGAGTGGAGTGCCATTTCCTACTCCAGGGAATCTTCCTGACCCAGGGATTGAACCTGCGTCTCTTGCATTGGTGGGTGGATTCTTTACCTCTAGTGCCACCTGGGAAGCCATAAGGACCTACAGGAAAAAGCAAATAAGATTATGATGCAAAACACTCTTAAACTGTAAAGTAAAATGAAAGTGAAGTCACTCAGTCATGTGCGACTCTTTGCGACCCCATGGACTGTAGCCTATCAGGCTCCTCCGTCCATGGGATTCTCCAGGCAGGAGTGCTGGACTGGATTGCCATTTCCTTCTCCAGGGGATCTTCCTGACAGTTAAATATGTATAGTTGTGACTAGCTTCCTACAAAATGAATACAGAGGTTCCCTAGGAACTCTACAGGGTCAGGAGACATGGGTGATAAGCTAAAGGTGTATTAGAGCCCAGCATCTCCAAAGGTAGAGATAAAGCTGTGAGAAGAATGTGGATTTTCAAAAGCTATGGGAGCTGGTTGGAAAAATGAATGAATGTGAAAGGAAGTAAAAGAGGGAAAGGGAAAGTAAAAGGACAGACTTGCAAATATTCATGACTTTCTCAAAATGAGCAAAGTTGATTATTTTATCAGTTTACAAGTAATACCTGAAACAAGCTAAAATATCAAACAGGTGAAACAGATTTATTGGAAATTCAAACCCATTTCAACAATGTCTCTTCCTGCAATATGTAAACACAAAACACCTCTATAGCAAAACTGAATCTTTTAAAATTATTTTAAAGCCTTTATTTTAACCTTATTACAAAAGTAATATATGATCATTATAGAAAAAAAAACAGAAATAAACAAATCTAAATGATTATATTAAAAATACTCTCAATCCTATCAACCCAAAGACAATCTTGCATTCTTCAAATTCTTCTGTACATTTTGAAGGAACTAAATTCACTCACCTTTTTAAAAAAACATATATGGGCTCATCTTCATGCTGTTTCACAATATGTCTTATTAAGTAACCATGTCAAGAATATATTGTCATATAGATAACAATAAATAAATTTGAGCAGCAATTTAAATGGCTACATATAATAATATTTATTGTGTAAATATTCATACTTATTTTACCATTCCTTTATTTTTGGATAGTCTATTCCCAACATTTCTTTATTATATACTGTGATATAAGGAGTTCATGTTGAAACCTGTGGGTTCCAGTGACAAGTTAAGTTCTGCTCCCAGATTCCTTGAATGTTGACTGTGTATCTTTGGGAAAGTTAATCTCTTTAAGGCTCAGTTTCTTCATTTGTGGAATGAGTTTAATAACAGTATCTACGCTAAAATCTCTTGTTAGAATTAAGTGAAATGATATATTTTAAACTCTTTGTACAATGCCTGGCACATACTAAGTACCTACTAATATGATGACAATTTTGTTCAAGTCCTTACAGCAGATTTCTGTGTTCATCCTCAAATAAACTTCCAGAAATAGAATTTTTATCAAAGGAAGGACATATCTATTTCAGGACAATGCCATATTTTAAATAGAGAATAATTCAGTTGTCATGAAGAAAAGGGACAATCAGATATTAAAAAATAATATACAGATGTAAAGACTTTAGACTCATTGCTATTAAATGAAGAATGAGCATATTCTAAAAGCTGTGATTCTGTATCTTAGAAAATGTCTTACAGAAATAACTGCATGAATACATATGTACAAGTACATTCATTGCAGTATTATTTATAATAGCAAAAAAACGGAAAGCAACCTGATTATCTCATTTTTAGGAGATTGATTAGATTAGATTATGGTATGTCCATACAGTTGAATATTATGCAACCATTAAAAAGGACAAGGTAAAACTACATACCTAACTTTGTATTGAGTTCCTAATATAAACTTATGGGGGAATGTAGAGTGACAAAGGGGAAGCATAGCCTGATCATAATCTATGTGATAATTTTAGGGATGCAGAATGTAAGGCTCATTAGTTACACGCACTACCACTGGAACAAAGATAGATAATAATAATAAAAGTATTGAACACTTTAAGTGGTACAGTAGGTTCATTATCCTAGTAATCTGACATAAACTTACTAAAAGTGAGAAATGGCTCATCAAAAGGACAGGATAATCATGAAATAAAAGTTATTACAAAACAAAAGCCATCTCTTTTCTAATCAATAGAAGTCTGGGTCTTAAAGCAGAAAAGATGCTTGAGAAGTTAGCTTATCCATCACTTTGCCTTTCAGTAAAGTATGTTTATCCCTTTATTAAAATGGAAAAGCAGAGATGCACAGAGCCAAGTGATTGACCCAAAGTCACATGGCTCAAGGAAGTGGGGTGATGACCAAAATTCTCCCTCCTGATCAAAATGGTATTCTCAAAATCTTGGAAACTTGGCAAGATCAAATACAGCATATGCAAATTCCTATTGGAACAGGAAGAAAGTAGAACTATAAAAGGGATCATTAAGGGGAGAGGAGACTTGCTCCCTTTTCAAGATGCCATGAAGAAGTAGGACATGTTAAAAATAAATTTTAAAAATGCTCAAAGGGAGGCACCAAGCAAAGGACTTTAAATAACAGAATAGCTCTTCTCTTACTCAGGAATGATCAATGCAGAGCAAGTTTCCCCTGTAAAGGTGAAAAAAGAGAAACAGAAATAGCAAAAATCAAAGAATAAATGAGGAAAGTTTCCATAAACATGGCCATGGAGATGAGTGACTATAGAGAAGGTTAGACAAGAAAAAGGACAAAGAGAAAGATGGAAAGTGACACACCAGAAGGAGAGGTCCAGAATGTAGCCTGCCTTCCAAGAGCCACTCAAGGATCAGCCCTGAGAGTGGTCACGACAGACATCAGTGCTCCGGAAATCAGTGCCCATCAGGCTGATGAGAGGGCCATGCCCCAGAATTATGTAACCTTACTGCTAGGGACCACACAATTTCCCACAAATGTAGTGAAGTATGGAAAAACGGTAAAATGACCAACAGGTGCAGCCAAGTGGTATTAATGCACAGCTGGTGGGAGGGAAATCAATGGTTCAAGGAAGGAACACTGGTGAAAACCTGAGATGAACGCAGAATCTCAGCAGCCTTCCTATCCTTAGAGTTTCCAAGTCTCTGCTCTAGCTTAGCTGGCTTCTCCCCACTTCTCTGTCTGAGAGGGCCATCAGCAGCACTGTGCCTATCTTCAGTTCATGGATTTTTCTCATTGTGCAAAGAGAAACAATGGATACCTTTCAAGTTAAAACCTATAAAGAAGAATATTTTGGAAAAGGAAACCCAAACTTCACTCCCCCAGTACTCACAAATGCAGTAATCATCAACATAGGAAACTAAGGATTAGTTTAACGAGCATGCACGATCTTAGTATCCACAGCTCTCCATCATGTCATACCTTCCCAAAGTACAATCAGGATTGGTCAGCCTGAATGTTATTTTGTGAATCTATTGTTCTACACTGTGCCTTGAGCCTAGCCTCAAAGGGGTCCCACAGGCCATCCTCCAAGGAGCCTCTAGTCCTCAAATTAACTCTTGCATAAGAGACAAACTTCTCACCTCATCTAAAGCTCACAGCCCCTGTGTGAACCAAATGCTCTCTGCTTCAGGTCCAGAATTACTTAAGTTCTTCATTGCACAAATAGACAACTCCTTCACATCCCCAGGTGCTTTAAGGGACCCCGTTCTCAGGGAATAGTTACTAAATTTTTTAAAAGTTTAGCACCCTTGCCCCTATATAAGCTAGTGTTGCAATGAATTTTTTAAAGAAAGGAGAAAAAATGGAAAATCAGCTATGGCCTAAACAAATAGGAAGTTCACATTTCATGTACTGGAGACATAGGGTCGGGGAAGCAGTTGCTCAATCCTTCCACTGGGGACACTTGGGCACCTTCTTCCCTTACCTCCAACTTGGCTTCCCGGCTTCCATCTTCTTGCTTGTTGTCTACAGCCATGAGGTTGTAGCCTTGCATCCATGTTTAAGGCAAGAAGAGGGGAAAAACGGATGAAGGGCTTTCTGCCTACAAGTCTTTGTGCTTTCATTCAGGAAGCTAAGACTTTTCCAGTGGACTCATCTACATTTCATTGACCAGACTGCATTATACATCGCCCTCAGTAGTAAGGTAGCTGGGAAATGGAGAACTGTGTCTTTACACTAGGAAGATAGCAAAGAAGGTAATTTAAAATGAATACTCATAAGTTACTGAATGATATCTGTCATAATTACTTCTTTGGCTCTTTGGAACCCAAGGGTTCCTATTCTTTTACATATTCTCACACACACCCGCCCCCACCCCGCAACCCACCCATCACTAAGGAAGAAAACCCAAAGTTTTGTCCATTTCAAAGTCTAGGATTTCTGGTTACTGTGCAGAGTTCCCTATCGGCCTGTGTGTGCCTCTCAGGACCACAGTCTGTTAAATTGAAAAGACAGTTCATCTGCCTGCCTATACCTGATGTTCAGAGGTAAGGAAGAAAACAATAACCACAATAAAAACTCCAGCACAACTCACAGAAAGGGAAAGTACCAAATGCACGTCGCACCATAGAACATATCAATTCCTACTGATCAGAAACAGGGAAAACTTCCTGGCCTGGCAGTGAAGTAAAACCAATCTGGCAGGTCCTAGATCTGCTTTCTGGGAGGAAATTCCTTTTCCATTATTCCCAATTGTAATATCCCCACTAAAACTCTCTGTGGCAAAGACTATTCCCATTCTAAAGATAAGAAAACTGAGACACAGAGAATAATTTGACCATGGTCATATAGAACCAGGATCCAAGCTCAGACAATCAGATTGCAGGGTCCCTGGCTCTTTACCATCAAAGTTTTTGTAACATAACAGGAGTTCTCCCCTAAGGGTCCAGGAAGAGTTCTGGAGACTGGTTCTACAACAGTGTGAAATATACTTAGCACTACTGAACTGGACACTTAAAAATGGCCAAGTGATACATTTTATATTTGTATTTTATTGCTATTTTTGAAAGCTACATAGAAAGTGACAGGAAATTTTTAAAAATAGGACCAAACGGTATTATGCTAGGAATGTCTTATCAGTAATAATTGTGCTGGCTGGTCACATTTTAGTTACAAAAGCATTTTTACACTCTTCTTATTTGATCCTTACAACCATGTTGATTGATGGATATAGAAGACTTTTAGTATCCTCATTTTATGCACATGCCAAATGAGACCAGAATGAACGTCTGTCCAAGGAGGCAAAAGCTGGAATTAAACATAGGTCTTGTGATTCCACAGGCAAGTGTTCCTCTCATGATACTATGCTCCTGTTAGTGAGGAAAGAGGGGAAAGTGCAATGGTTGGCTTAGGAACTGACATTTATAGGCAATGGCACCCCACTCCAGTACTCGTGCCTGGAAAATCCCATGGGCAGAGGAGCCTGGTAGGATGCAGTCCATGGGGTCGCTAAGAGTCGGACACGACTGAGCAACTTCACTTTCACTTTTCACTTTCACGCATTGGAGAAGGAAATGGCAACCCACTCCAATGTTCTTGCCTGGAGAATCCCAGGGATGGGGGAGCCTGGTGGGCTGCCATCTATGGGGTCACACAGAGTTGGACACGACTGAAGTGACTTAGCAGCAGCAGCATGCTGTGCCAGGCACGAGGCGCTATGGTACCCAAGCCTCATTATCTCTTTAAGGCTCAACCATGTGAGGTCAGGCCTCCTAGTATCCTGATTTACAGTTATGGGATTGAGACTCGGAGAAGTTAAATAACTTTCTCAAGGTCACCTGGCTAGTAATGGAAGCAGTGTATTCAAGATAATATGATGCTTAGGGGCAGAAGGTGGCCACAGGGAGAGGATGTCGGCAGGAGGTGATTCAGCAGCACCTATTTTTGTGCCTCTAATTGCCCTCTGGTCAAGAAAGAATTTAAAGACAGTTGGTTAAACAAGTGTGGGAGGAGGAGGTAAAGGGGTAAGCCACAGGTGCAAAGAACAAGCCTTTTCCAAAGGTAAGCGGAAAAAGGAACAAAAGGCTTACAATCTTGGAGATGTAGACAGGAAAGCAAAATTGCAGAAACCAGTAATTACGGTGTCAAGAGAACTGGCCAGAGGAGGAAAGACTGCTTTAGAAAAAAACAGAGAAAAAGGTGACAGGATTTTTTTTTTTTTTTTGCATGTGCTGCATTTATTAGAAAGTAAGAGACAATGTTTGTGGAAAATATGTGGGTTGGGTGGGGAGAATTATAAATACATCTGACACTAGCTAATTTTTAAACAATTTTAAACGATGAGGGATCCAATGAGACAATGCATGGGAAATGCTTAAATTATAAAGTGTTTTACAAAACTAGAGTGGTACTTATTTTTATATGAGTGTATTTACAATACAACTGGAAAGTCGAAGAAAAGCCAGGCCAAGGGTCTGCGCTGATGCTGCGCCAGGCTCTGCCGGGCTCCCACTGTCCTTGTCTTGCCCAGGAGGTTCCTCCTTATCTGGCTGAATTACTGCTCTGCTTCACCTCTGGTGCTGAGTGCTGCCGTGGTTCAGCTGTTCAACAGCTGGCCTTCATTTACCCCAGGTGGTGGTATCTGAGGGATCAGTTGAGCAATGTCTCCACTATGCGTTGTTTGGGTTTTGCAAAATCCCATCATGATCCTGAAAAACCAGAGTCATCTCACAGGACTCCCCCAGATTGGCTGGAAGAAACCAGCATTGTGTGTTGGAGAAGTGGGTTCTAGGAATGAAGGGGGAGCAGGGAGAAGTCCTAGGGAGAGAAGTTCTGGGAAGGAGGAGGCAGGGTACATTTGTAGGGAAGGCACATTCTCCTTCCCTGAGGGTTTGCAAAGGGAAACCCAAAGCCATTGGCGTTGGGGCCACAGCTCTCCCACTGACCTTATTGATTTTAGGTGGGACTGATCATACTCCCCTTTTCCCTTTTCTCATCTAATTCTGCGTCTCTCTTCTATCTTCCTGCCTCACTTTTCTTCTTTGCTTTTCATTATCACGCTTTCTTACTCTTTGCTCCTCTCCTTTTCTTCTCTTGCTCTTTTCTTCTGGCCAATGAACATTTCCAGAGTAGATTACGTGGGGCTGAGAGGGAGGCTAGACGGGAGTTTTTTCAAAAGATGAACTATTCTTAAACCATATGCCACACGCAGACAGCCTCTCCTACCACCTGGAGAGTCAAGCTATGTGAGCAGAGTCCAGGGTTAACAGAAGGGGTTTTGCAGAAGCCATCACTTCCTTCAAATAAAACCCATCAGTCTCCCTCCAAGGGAGCCTTCTGAGAGCCCCACACTGGGAGAGACTGTCCCGGAGTGAGGGTGTATGTTTTCTGCCCCATCTTACCTAACATGCTAAGAACTGCTTGCTCCTGGGTATGGGATCTGTTCTGCTGGTGAAGAGGCTGATCGTTCCGGAGACGGAAGGTTTAAAGGAGTGATTCTCAATATTTTGTTTCCAAGAGCCTCTGCCCAAACATTTGCTTTTAAAAGATTTGGTCTCCAGGCAATTAAATGACTTTTTTAAATGATCCATTAAGATGACTTTGTTTCTCCGTGTTCTAATTAATCATAGAGGAATGTGTTTGCCAGGCAGGCTTCTGAGGAGTACAGCACTCAGCGTCCCCACAAGAGCAGGTACAATGCAGCCCTGTGAGGCTCCAGTTGACATTTCAGTTGACCTTTGAGGTCTGATGACTGATAATGTGCTTCTCCCTCTTGGCTTCCCAAAACGTTTGAACACCGTTGGAGACCCAAAACACCCAGTCTACCCTCCTGGGGAACAGGGCTTTGAGGTGCAGAAGATGATAGTTAAGATGACAAATAAGGGGTGGGCACACTCAGGACCAAGAAACCTGGCATTTGAACACTTAGGAAAGAATAGATGCCCCAGGAATAGGGAAGGAGGAGTCCTGCCTGCGAGAGAAGAAAGGCGCTCTGGATGGGGGTGGATCCGGCTCTGATGGAGTTTGAAGTTCGTGTCACCTGGGGGATCCTCTCAGAAGTAAAGGCTATGCAATCACAAATGCAACAGTAGCTACTGGACCTTAAAGGGTCCTGCAGGTTTAGGTTTGCTAGCTTCCCAGAAAAATCTGCTCTGACCAGTGGACAGCTTCCTCGTGGGGTTCAGCTGCTCAGGGGACCCTGGGAGCAAATGTTGTGTAATTCCTCTAAGGGGGTCCCTGAATAGTAGAGAAGTTCAGAAACTCTTCTAAAACAGCTCTCATGCTGTCCTTTGGCCTCAGAGGCTGTCGTGAGGCAGGAGAAGTTGCTGTGGACAGAATGCCCTTGGCTTCATGTTGCTGTTCAGTTGTGTTCAACTCTGCAACCCCATGGGCTGCAAAGTTTGGAAGTGTGATTTTGGAGCCCAGGAAAATCAAAGTCTGTCACCATTTCCATTGTTGCCGCATCCATTTGCCAGGAAGTGATGGGACCGGATGCCATGATCTTAGTTTTTTAAATGTTGAGTTTTAAACCAGATTTTTCACTCTCCTTTTTCACCTTCATCAAGAGGCTCCTTAGTTCCTCTTCACTTTCTGCCTTTAGCTGGTATCATCTGCATATCTGGGGTTGTTGATATTTCTCCCAGCAATGTTTATTCCAGCTTACGCTTCATACAGCCTGGCATTTCTCATGATGTACTCTGCATATAAGTTAAATAATCAGGGTGACAATATACAGCATTGTCATTGTTGTTCAATCACTCAGTCATGTCCAACTCTTTGCGACCCCATGGTTTGCAACACACCAGGCTTCGCTATCCTTCACTATCTCTCAGAGTTTGCTCAAACTCATGTCCACTGAGTCAGTGATGCCATCCAACTATCTCATCCTCTGTTGCTCCCTTCTCCTCCTGTCCTCAGTCAGGGTCAACCAGGATCAGGGTCTTTTCCAATGAGTTGGCTCTTCCCATCAGGTGGCCAAAGTATTGGAACTTCAGCTTCTGCATCAGTCCTTCCAATGAATATTCAGGACTGATTTCCTTTAGAATTGACTGGTTTGGTCTCCTTGCTATTCAAGGGACTCTCAGGAGTCTTCTCCAGCACCACAATTTGAAAGCATCAATCCTTCAGCTCTTAGCCTTCTTTATAGCACAACTCTCACATCAGTACACGACTACTGGAAAATCCACAGCTTTCACTGTACAGGACTTTGTCAGCAAAGTAATGTCTCTGCTTTATAATATGCTATCTACGTTTGTCATAGCTTTTCTTCAAAGGAGCAAGAGTCTTTTAATTTCATGGCTGCATCACTGTCTGTAGTGCTTTTGGAGCCCAAGAAAATAAAGTCTACAAAAAGTAGACTTTCCATTTTTTCACCATCTATTTGCCATGAAGTGATGGGACCAGATGCCTTGATCTTAGTTTTTTGAATGTTGAGTTTCAAGCCAGCTTATTCACTCTCCTCTTTCACCTTCATCAAGGGGCTCTTTAGCTCGTCTTCGCTTTCTCCCATTAGAGTGGTGTCATCTGCATATCTGAGGTTATTGATAGTCCTCCCGGCAATCTTGATTCCAGTTTGTGCTTCATCCAGTCCAGCATTTCACATGATGTGCTCTGCATATAAGTTAAATAAAGCACAGTGACAGTATCAGCCTTGATGTACTTCTTTCTCAATTTGGAACCAGTCTGTTGTTCCATGTTCAGTTCTAACTGTTGCTTCTTGACCTGAATATAGGTTTCTCAAGAGGCAGGTAAGGTAGAATGGTATTCCCATCTCTTGAATTTTCCAGTTTGTGGTGATTCACACAATCAAAGGCTTTGGCGTAGTCAATGAAGCAGAAGTAGTTGTTTTCCTGGAATTCTCTTGCTTTCTCTGTGATCCAACAGATGTTGGTAATTTGATCTGTGACTCCTCTGCCTTTTCTAAATCCAGCTTGCACATCTGGAAATTCTCAGTTCATGTATTGCTAAAGCCTAGCTTGAAGGATTTTGAGCATTACCTTGCTAGCATGTGAAATGAGCCCCGTTGTATGGCAGTTTGAACATTCTTTGGCAACGCCCTTCTTTGGGATTCATTTAGACTTGCATTAAAATCTCCAACTCTGTCACTTACTGGCCATAAATGACTTCATTTGATTTCTTTATTTTTTTTAGCTGAGTGGCTTTAAGTTCATTTGAAAAAGGGGATAATATCTTCTGCTAGAGGGAAAATCTTCTTGTAAAGATAACACACTAGAATATGTGTCAGGGACTGGGCTCATTAAAGAGCGTGTATTCCCTCTTCCCCTCATCCTGAGTTTGTGTCTATGCCTGAAAATATACCTGGACTGGATTTTATTAATATGTGGGGCAGTTTAGTGTGTCCGAGTTGGACTTTTTGTAGACTCTAAAAAAAAAAAATGTGTACCATTGCCCTAGTAGTTACTCTCCTAAAGCACTGTTTGTAGTGAAAGATTACTTATGACAACTCTGTGAATATGATAAAACAAAAACTTATTGAATCACATACTTTAGATGAGTGAATTATATCATATGTGACAAACATCACAACAATATAGTTGTAAAAAAGAAAAAAAAAAAAAAAGATGATTTGTAGAGGTTAGTTTTCTGCTACCAGATTATTTGGTTGCAAAGAACCAATGAGAACGAAACATCAGTCACCATGATTTTCTTGTCTTCATTTTCTCAGTCTTAATCCTCCTTGAGATATCTATGTCATTTGGGGGATAATTATGATTGCTCAAACAACAGTGCAAAGGGGGTAAAGCCAATGTCTCTTTTTTTACTTACAAATTAAAAAATTTTGAAAACCTAATTGTTTCTATTAATATTTATATGAGAGTTTTGTTGAAAGAGGAAAGGCTCATGGCATCAAAGAGGGTATCCTTGAAGGAAACAGGATGGCAAGTTTGCGCTCATCATTGATTAGGAAGAACCTGGACACCCCACTTTAGCCCCTGCTCCCAGGGAAACCAGAGAAGTTCCCCAGGGTGGGGAGCTGCATGGGAGGGCGATGAGCAGAAGACCAATGGCTAGGGTGGAGAAGGTGGTCCTGGCAGATTCAAGGAAACAGGTGGAGTCAGCAGTGACCCAGTCAGTCTTTTCCACTGAGGGGGGTGGAACACTTCCAAAGACCATGCCTGTAGGCCGCCATCAGCACTGAGCTGTACACGTCTATTGAGCGTGCTGATGAACAGCATGGATGCAAGTCACTGCCCTACAGCTGCTTGTCACCTGTGGACGTGATAAGTGACACTTGTCCATACCCCAGGATTTTGCTGAGCCCCATCCCGACTGCCCCAGTTACCTGATGGTGCCACTTCCTTTTCTATGGCCCCAGGCCCAGAGAGGGGATCCTGTAGCATTGACCCAGCACACCCTGCAGGCAGAGCCCTGCCCTCACTGTGTTCCAGCATCAACTGAAGCTCCAAAGCCTTGCATGGTCCCCTGCTGAGCGCTTCTTCTAAGTACTCTGTGTGGGAGTCCTTGGTTATGGTTGAGTTCTTTTTATCTTTTTTTAAAGCTTAACTCCTACTCTGTCCAATTCTTGCATCAGCCACTGCTCTGCTTCCTGGCACCAAATGTGAAGCATGAAGAACCCATTCAGCTCACTTTCTGAATCATTTGAGGCTTTCCAGACTCTCTAGCCTGGGGGTAGCCAAGAGTAGGAGGAGGTAGAGGAATGGACCCATATATGATTGTCACTTCTGAGTTTACTTCATCAGGAACGTTTCCAGCTTGAATGAAAGAGTTGAAATGGAGGACAGGGAAGGATAAGATTCTTGCTTTCTAAAAAGAGGAAGGCTGCATGCCCAGAGGGGAAAGGGAGAAGAAATCACTCAGTTTCTCCTAGAAGCCCCGGCTCTGAACAGTGCCCTTCCCCCAGAAAGCCTTCAAGAGAGAGTGTTGAGATTGGGATCAGGAAGATAAACAACTCAGCAGGGTTCCAGGCTGAGCTGAGTTCCACGTTGGCATTGAGGTCCAAGTCAGACCCTGGCTTACCAAACTGAGCCAAGTCTTGAATTTTAAAATTATGGTGAGGCTTTGTTGTGATTATTTCCAGAAAAAGAGAAAGATGAAGGGAGGCGGGCTTGCTTAAAATGTTCTTTATTCACCCCAGAAAATGTCCCCTGATGTTGGAAAGGGATTGAGCTAAAAGCAAAATCCTGCAGGTACAACACCCCGGCTGAGAAAGGGTAGGGGTGGAATACCTTAAGGACAATTCATGTGCAGAGGATTTAGGGGTGTTACCTGAGTGTCCAGAAGAAGTGTTGAAGCTTCAGAAGGGCATGTGTAATTCAGACCTGGATTTTTGTTAAAGGACTTGGAATAAGGAAATGGTTCCCTTTGTGCCCCTCACTAGTTGGACGATGTCTGAAATGCTGGGTTGAGTTTTGATAAAGGAGGCCTTCCAGCTGCAGATACCTTTAACCCATTGTCACTGCCAGCTCTTCCCATTGTCCCATCCTGGGCAGTATCCCCAGACCCAAAGCTAATCCGGAGTGGTAGACATCTACCAGCTATGCTTCCCCAGAATTCTGGGAAATCACCCCTCCATCATTCTCTGCCTTACATTGTTAGACATCCGCTTCTTTCTAGAAATGTGCACATGACCCAGTTCTGGGATTTTGTATTAGAATTCTTAGGAAATATAAGTTCGTTTTCAGCTGAATTTGAAGCTGAGAGGAGCTACCTCTCAGCTTTCTCAATGAAAGCTGCTAGAAGCTACCATTTGGGCACACCTGCCTGAGAGGAACATCAACTTAGAGCTGAGAGGTGAAGTCACCTGGGTCCAGCAGTCCCTGAAGCAGAAGCTGCCCTCAGTACCAGTACTTTGCAGTTATAGGAATCTTTGTGCTTAAGGTTAGTTGGGTGTCTGCCCTTCCAAGCAAAGGAATCCTTATAATACAGACAAGGGATAGGTCAGCAGCTTTAGTCCTATCTTCTGTTGAAGCTCAGAGTTAAATAAAAATTCTTGACTCAGACTGCTCCTCCAGCTTCCCCCTCCCCAAGCCTCCCACACGTCAATCATGTCCAGGCTTAGAGACTAGAGTCACCTTCAGTTGAAGGTGACTACTTCCTCCTTCCACATTATCCCAGTGGGTATCACTGGACTCTTTCTTTGATTTTGACTCTGTGGCCTAGACTTCCAGATTGTTCTGGATTCTCTGGTCTGGGACTCTATTTGGACTTTTCAGAGATGGCCTTTAGTTGGCCAGGATCTGAATTTAGTGTGAACCTTGAGAAATCTTTGGTCAACCCTAAACTGCCTCCATATATCCAGGTCCATTCTTTGTCTTGGGAAGAAGGATCTTGAGCCACGGAGACTTAAATATACCTCATCAATACTTCTTAACTCCAGTGTGAATCAGACATACACCCAAAGGGAAATCCCAAAGAAGACTCACCAGTATGACAAGAAAACGGGAAACCAGGTCCTTAAAGTCAGATGCAAAGAACCTGTGGCATTTGGCCTGTGAAAGAGGTTAAAAGAGAGACATGATATCTTTCTGCAAATGTTTATAGGACTGTCATATAAGACTATAGCCAATGAATGAATGTCCCAGGGAGGTGAATCCAAAAGAATGACTTTGGATTATTTTTATGCACTTGAGAATTGCCCTTGGCTTTAGCAAGAACATCTTTAACTTTCTTTTCGTCTTTCAAATGCCAATCTCTGTGTCAGTGCATGAACAATAGTAGATGAATTTGGGGGGATGGCATCTGAGTATTGCCTGGAGAGGGTGGGGAAAGCTTGGTGACCTTCATGGAGAACATTCACTACCCAGAGCTGGAGCAAACTCCTGGACCTTAGGAGTCTGGGAGTAAGAATCATTGCCCATGAGCCAAACTCACTTCTAGGGAGCTGAAATATTTCCTTACTGAGGGACAAAGAGGGAGAGCCCCCTATGTTAAATCAGAAGGCAGCTATCTTCATAAGGCTGGTGGGAAACAGGGGCCCAAGTTTAATAATGGTAAATCTATCAAAACCAAACGGACATAGCTCACATCCTGTGGGCAATAAACATCCACAGGTGAAATTTTATGAGGTTTTAAAGGGAACTTTATGAGTTTTGAGGGAGCCTTAGTATAAACTGAAACCAGCCATGGAAAAACAATATAATGTGAACTGTGGAAAGCAATATCTGAAAATTCTGTCACTGTTACCAGACCAAAGAAATTGTTCAGGAGCAGGAGAAAGATATGCTAACCTTCACATCTCTCCCACAATTTCTGGTGAGGTAACTGTCTAACCAGCAACATTTTTAAGTCTTTGGGAGCAGAGGCTATTGAAGATCTTTCATTTCCCATATAGCACTTCATACAACATAGGTGCACATACACATGAAATATTTCTAAGAGATGGGCAGTAACTTTTGTGAGTACTTCCATAGGAAGTCCCTACTATTCTGGGGACTTTGTGTATCATGGGAAGGAAACTTGAACTCTGAGTGTTAAGAAGCTTTCCCAAGGTCACATAGTGAATAAATAGCTGAACCCTGATTTCAATCCATGTTGGTCTGTCCCTGGAGCCCATGTCTTTTCAGCCACAGCCATGGTTGCCAGGCTTTTGGATTTCATCAACCAATGCAGTTTCAAAAACACTCAAGAGAACCCCGATTGGGTTGCCAACATTTTATTGAGAGGCTATTGTTAAGAACTGAAAAAGTTGGATTAACAATGGGCAAAAAGACAGGACATGATCTCAGGAGAAGGAGAACAGACTGGGCATTATGAAACGCTCCACGCCTTCATGTGCGTGCATTTGTGTGTGCATATGTGTGTGTGTACATGTAAAAATGCTGTCATTCGTGAGCGGGAGACTGGCTCTTGGGACCTCTACTCTCTGCCTCACTTCACCTTCTTTAATCTTGTAGTATCTGGCACAAAGCGTCCTACACAAAGTAGGTACTTAAGACTTGTTACTGAGTGAGTGACATCATTTGCTCTTTTCTGTTTGGTCTTCTGGAAACACCTCCATGATGCAGGTTCTCAGCAGCATCCCAGACTAGCTTCACTTAGAACATATGGTTTAGTAAAACCTGGGTTTTGCCACCACCTCCTCTCCCTCTCCTCCCTACAGCTGCAAGATTTCTCCTTCTGGCAGACTCTCTTGATACAACTTCATTTCTTTTCACTAAAGAGATTCCATCACTACCCGCTCTGGCCTAGACTCTCACCCTCAGAGATTCTTTAAGAAGTGGGGTCAAGGAGGTCTGTCCATCCCTAAGAGATGAATGGGCACCTCAGTCTGGGGGTTCTGTGTTTCAAGAGTTCCATTCTCTTGTCTGGGTTCTTCCACTTAGGGAAATCTCTTCTCTTCTTTGGACCTCAGTTTTTTCATGTACAAAATGAGGGGGACTGAGCCAAAACATCTTACAGGGTACTTCCAATCTTGGCAATCCACACCTCTCTTCCATCTGGCTGATTGCAGCTCCTTCCACATCAGGGCTCCTTTTGTTTGAGAAAATCTGGAATTTGGGGATGGATTCAATGACAAGTTGGCTCTTGAAGAAGGGTCTGTAATATGATCGTGCAGCTGTTTAGTGATTCTACATGAGTGTACGATCACTTCAGGGTGGAATGTCAAAGTTTACCAGACATTATCTTGGACTGGTTCTCCTTTTTCCATGAGACCAAGTCATTATCCTCAAAAGCATTACTAATTGTGCACATCCACCAGATGCTGGAAGTCCCTCGCTGGAAGCAGAGGACCCTTGCCGGGGGTCAGCCACCTCATTCTGCTTTCTCCTTGGCTGGGCTTATGCTGGAGGGCCTGGCAGGAAGCCAGCCTGTGCCCTGGAATAAATGACTTGTCAAGTCACCAGCCATAGCCCGGGGAGGTGCTCTCACACCCACTCGGCCTTTCATTTATCTTTATGGCAGTAAAACCAGCTGTCCTAGAAGTCTACCTCATGGAGGGAAAGGCTAAGTTAGAGGACCTAAGTTTTATTAAAAAAAAAAAAAAATTTTTTTTTGCAAAGACTTCCTTTTTAATTTTAGAATAGTTACTTTCTGGCAGTCATCAGAACAGGGCTGTTTGGATGTCATCTAGAAGCAGAGAAGAAAAGGAGATGGCTAGCTGACTGGGCTGCCTGCTGGATCGACTAGGGTTGCTTTCTCACAGGCAGATCAAAAGCCTCCTGAGCAGTTAACCCTCAGCAAGGGAGTTACTCCTACAAATGCAGAGGATTTAGCAAAAGCAGGCGAGTACTGCATGCAAATGCTTTGCATGTATCAGCACTGGAGATTTCCAGTGGCCTCTATAAATATCCTGAAGGTGAACTTTGGCTCCACTCTAAAAACATCCCTGAGGTCTATCAACCATCCTAACCCACAGGGATAAGGTTCCCCAGACTCTTGGGATGGGGCAGAAACCTCTTCTCCATTGCAGTAACTATGTTGGGCAGGGCTGTTTAGGTCTGCTTGATCTCTTTTTCCTTGGTGACACCTCGGTGAGACACTATATTTTAATCTCTGATAATCACTGTAAGAGCTAGAGTAAAAATAGAAAATGAAAGTCTTGGAGAAGAGGCAAGACCGAAAAGGAAGAGATACAATGAGTCATATGTCCAAACAAGAAATATTGGGAAGGTCAGTTGTGAAAAGGAGTTGACTCAGGGAAGGTCTTCAGGGAGTGGTCACGAAAAAAGTTTGGAGATCAAGAAAGGACATGAAGAGCCGCAGAGAAGCTGACTTGGGGAAGAGATGCCTCAAACTAAGAACACACTTATAAGTTCCTGTAGGGGGAGGGCAGGGCAGAGCGCCCTCGAGGAGCCTGGGGACCTTCTGAAGTCAGATCCAAACTGATCTCTATTGAAGGCCCAGAGAACCCAAAGAGAAGGCTCCCCACTCATGCAGCAGCCAAGGAACTCAGGGGTAAAAAACAGTTTTTGGGAAGGTAGGCAGAGAAGAGGGAGGGGACTGGGGAAGGTGTTGGGTAGAATTTAATGGGGCTCTAACTGCCAAGATAGAGTCCAGGTCCTCTGAGTGCCTTTGACCCATTACAAAAAGTTACAGGGAAAGAGTCAAGAAATTGAAAAGGCAAAGGAATGCTTTCTATTTAGGAGCCTCCTGGGCCATTCCACCACCAACCAGGTGAGCCACAGCAGCTTTTCTCTTCCTTCTGTTGAAAATTCCTCCCATATCTGTGAATACAAAAGTGCGTCAGCATCACAGAATTGGAAAGCAATCCTGCCTTCTCATTTCACCAATGAAGAAACCCAAAGTCACCTCGAGAGCTGGTGGTCGAGCCCCAACTGGAGCCAAATTCTGCTCCTTCCCATGCCCCAGTTTCCTCCCTTTCTCCATCAATCTCTGGCCCCCTGAGGGTGTGTGTCTTTACATCCCCACTTTAAGGATCTGAGAGTCTCCCGTGGTGTCTGTCTCTCCCTCTGCCCTAGAGAGCCTCCCATCTTGGCCTTTTGCTCATGTGAACCTCTGCTTCCTGGGTTCCCACCTGTTTGGCAGCATCTGCCAGCTGCTGTGGGCCTGTTGGCTGCCACCCCTCGATGCCAGCTCAGGAACCTCTCCCGGCCTCCTCAGGGGTGTGGACTTATGCTCTCAGATCCACATGTTCCCTACCTCCTTCCAGGGTAGGCACGTGTGATTCCAGGGGAGGGAACAGGCAGGTGGCTGCTAAGACCTGTCCCCAGCACCCTGCACATGTGCAGACACACAGATGGGAGAGATGAGCATGTGGGAGTCTGTGGGTAACACATGCCTGAGTGCTGGTTACATCCTGCTCTAGTCCAACAATGAACAGTGAAACTCCCGTGACTGAGAAATGTGGATTTCCTTGACTTCTGATTGTGGGTTTACTGCTGAAGTCCAAAGCTTCTGTCTTTTTAAGAACTAGTTAAAGGTTAAGGGGATCCATCCAATAGGGGGTCAAAAAGATCATTTAAAACAGGTTCCATTAACCAAGATCCTATACAAATCCATGCAGGAAAATAGAAGTGAGACTTAGGGGCCAGAACAGCGGCTCTGCAGGAGGACCTGGTTTCTGTCTGGGGACATGAGCTGTCAGATCCTTTGCTGTGGAGAATCACAGGCTCCCAAGTGGCACTGAGCTAGGATGGAAGCGAGGCTCAAGATAGGCTATAGGAAATGATCTTTCTCCTGGACTGTCACGTGGGCTTCATAGAATCTCTCCAGACCAGAGGCCCTAACTTTGTTCTTTCAAAGGTAAATGACTCAGGTTCTCCCACTGAGACCCTCTAGGTGCTATTTATTCCTTTGAAGCCAAAACAAACTTCTCAAACACCTGTTCTGAGCCAGGCACCGTGGTTGGGTTTCTGGGGAAGCAAAGATAGGCTGAGCAGGATCTGCAGCCTCGCAGAACTTAGAACAAGGTCAAGAGAGCTCAAACTGCCTTGAATTGGGGAAGTTTTAAAATAGCTTTCCAAAAATGCTTCCCCTGCATGGCTGAGAAGTCAGGTCCCCAACAAGCCTGGGTGCAGGTGGCATCCCTCTCTGATGGAGAGGTGGCTAAGGGGTCATCTGTCTAGGCCCCTCTCACTTGCCTTTCTGTGGACCTTACTGAGCGGCTGCCTCTGCCAGGGGCCGGGCTGAGGCAGCTCCTGGCCCTGGGAGTGGGAGGCACTATGGACCTGAGCATCTGGTGCTCTGGGCCTCTTTTGAAGGAGTCAGGTGGGGACATACCTGTACCTCAACTCATCCTGAGCATCCCCAGGGAGATACAGGATGCTTCTCTCCTTTTCTATCCACAGCTTTCCTTAACGTCAGTGGATGGATCAGGGTCTTGAATGGAACCCCCAGGGAGGCTTTAAACATTGAAAGTCAGTCCCAGGCCAGGGCCCCCACCGGATGGGGAGAGAGCATGGGAGGAAGCAGAAGTGCTTGTGTTAACAGAATGTCATTTCCCAACATGATTCAGACCCCGGCGCAGAGGCAGGAAAAGGAGAGCAAAGCCTCCCCATCCATCACGGCGGACACAGCTATTTTTAGAGCACACACCACCAGCTCGGCGCTGGGCTCCAAGGGCCCTGCCGTGCAAGGAGATGAGGCTGGGCTGATAGAGTCAGTCAAGAGTGGAGATCTTGCAGGTGTGTGTATGCGTGTGTAGGAAAAAGAGGACTGGTGGGCAGGCAGCCTTCTTCCCAAAGTGCACCCCTGAGCCTGGCCCTCATGTGAGCATGAAGGGGAGACTGAGCAGGAGGTGATCTTGGGTGGGGGGTTGTCAAGGGAGAAGAAAGGCCCTCGGCTGTCTCAGAACCGCCTGCCTCCCTCCCCAGCCCAGCCCCATGGGGGTCTGACCTGCCCTTTCATATGTTTACGGGACGCTCCTACCCCCTCCCCCACCCAGGTAGAGGGCAAAGCAGCCTGAGTCCTAGGCTTGACAGGATGTTGGCAGCCTGTTGATGCCCTTGGTTTTGCTATCCCAGACTTGAAAACATCTGGCCAACGTGAAGGCACCCATGCCCAGATGAAGAAGACATCCATGCCCAGGGGCATCGGGGCCCTCTGCACAGGGGCGTCTAGGAAATAGTTTCTGCCCCAGTCAGCACCTCAGCACCCATGTTTCTAAAATACAAACTCTCACCTGGGAGTAGAGAGAGAGCCCTTTGTATAGGGAACAGAAAAGTGGCTTCTCTTCGTTTCCCCCCATTCCTGGCCCTCTCTCTCTCTCCAGCTGAAGGGAAGAGGAGGCCTGCCTTGAACTCAGCCCCTAGGGAAGACTGGGCCCAGGAGTAGCCCCAGGCAGTCTGTCTTCTCAGTTCCAATCAGTCTCCTCTCATCTTCTTAAATGTCCTGCCCTCCTGACTTCCACTTCTATCCTAAAAGACGTGCCTAACCTGGCCTGTCCTAATCCTGACCAACATGAACTGCCTAGGAGGAGGCTGTCTCTCTCTTCCTTTTCTCCATGAGGCTCTTCAGATGCACTGTGCAGTCCACAGAAATGTCATTTATCCTACATGGGCCTCACAGGGCCTTGGAGTTGATCCACTTTCCCTTAATAGCTCAGATATCCCTGAGGTTCTGGCCAGTTTTGAACCTTCTTACTGGCAGAGAGTTGAGCTGACTTCCGGCACAGTCACGGGGTGGCCTTCCACAAGCCAAGGCTGCTGGAGAAAGCATCCCACCATGACAAGTCCTTGCAGTCCCAGGAAATCAGGTCAAGGCTTGAGGGAGCCACTAGCTTGCTGTAGGCAGGAGTCTCTCTGCTGCCTCCAAACAGCACCCAGGAGAGGGAGGGTTCTCTGCTTTGTACCATGACCTGGGGTGGTCAGAGGATGAGGAGGAATAAGGAGACACACAGCTAGTTCATTTAGTTTTAACCTGTATCTTTTCCTCTGAGGAGTTATCACAAAGAAGTACCATCCAGTTGGTAATATAGCAGGAGAAAATGCACTTGACTGTGTCTGAGGACAATCAAGATGGATCCGCTGCACAAACAGGCAGGCAGGTGGGGAGGAAGTAGTACTGCCTTGGAAGCCAGGTACCCCATCCCAGCTCTGCCACCAGCTTACATCCACTCTGATCTGAAATTCATTTTTCCTGTCCATAAATTATTTATTATTATAAAAGAACTGCAGTGCTACCCACCTCAAACTGTGCAAGGAAAAGCAAGGAATAATGTTAATAAAGCAGCCGTCCCAATATGCCACCAAATCAACCTTTTTACAAGTGATACTCAGATGACCTCATCTGTGTGTTCCGGGAGCTTGGAACAGAGTAGGATGAGTCAGATGCCAGCCTACTTCTTTTCCAAGGACTTGAAACCAACTAACCTCTGCTCTTTCTTCCTTTGAAGCCCTGTGTATGATCATGCTTGAAGTCCCTGGGAGGGTTAGGCTATTTGTCCGGCTCCATCACGAGCTTTGTGATGTGGGAGGCAGAGGTGCCCCTGTATGCCCCATTCTTCCTGCTAAAGCTTTTCCCCTTTTCCCTTTGGCTTGCCCTGGTACTTTGAAAACCTATCACCTACCTCTCCATTATGTTCTTCTCCAGCTTTCTCTTTTCATCTTTCCAGTCCCTCTCCCTGGTGACTGTTTGACCTTTTCCCTCTGATCTCTCTGTCTTCCCATGCTTCCTTCTCTTTTATGAGCAGGTGGCTAATGAAACTGGGAGACACACAGTGTTATACACACCGCAGGTTGAGATCGCCTTCCTGCAAATGCAGAAATCTTCATGATACTGCAGTGCCAGATGTGGGGTTCCTGGGGGGCCGACAGAGGAGACATTCCACTTGATGCTCAGCAGGGTCTGGAGCTGAATGAACCACATCATCAAGACCCTAATGCACAGATTGCAGCTGCTGCACGGAGCATTCAGTTGTGCAGGAGAGACCTCAGCCTGCAGATCCTCAAGAGCTCATAGCTCTGCTCATCTTTCCTCCTCACACACCTGACTTAGCCATGTGGCACTTTGGTCATAAGGATAGCAAAGGAGTCCCAGGGACACAGGACATAGGCAGCCTTCCAGGATAATCTGGCACTCTTCTCTTCCATTCACAATAAGGTTTACTTGAGAGGAAACTTGCAAATAAGTTCCAGCCTCAAAGACTGGCACCACTTTTTTTCGGGTCCAAGAAACTCTCCAAGTTGAAAAACCAATGAAATTGGCATCCTTCACTGCAAGCTCAGCACAGATAACTTCTCATTCTTGGTAGGTGGGTGAAGGCAATTGTACAGGACTGTTGGAATAAGTTGAGGCTGTGTCTAGACACATTGATCTGTAGGTTCAAAGGCTGTTCTGTTATGCCCAGTTCCACCTCTGACTTTACCTGACCCTAAACATTGTTTCATTTTTTTGCGTGTCTCGGTTTGCCTCATTTATAAGACAGACTGATAACAGGGAGAAACCAATACATAACTGGGGGGAAGAAAAAAGGAAAATGCTATGTAAATAATAGTAGAGATTCCCCTGCTGTTTGCTTGACAGCAGTTCACTTTAGAAAGTTCAAGATCCTTTTGATCTGAGATGAGAGGGACCAGCTGCTGAGAGATGGAGTCTGATTTAATCCAGAGTGAACTTTCCAGAAGACCTTTGTAGATAATTTGCGATGCTTCTTTGTAGTCTAAATGCAGGACAAAGGTGGAGACAATGGTTTGTGGCATTGCTAACAACCGCAAACTATAATTTCTGATCAAACCATTTTCTTCTTTCTGCCCTGTTTATGCTTCCAACGTAGGTCATTCTGTAAAGACTCAAGTGACCATTCCTCCGAACGGGTACTTCTGACTCAACCAAGACCATTCAGGCTATATATTAATATTTAAGTAATTGTAGTTCAGTTGGTAAAGAATCTGCCTGCAATGCAGGAGTCCTTCTGCAAAGCAGGAGACCCGGGTTCAATTCTGGGTCTGGAAGATCCCCTGAAGAAGGAAATGGCAACCCACACCAGTATTCTTGCCTGGAAAATCCCATGAACAGAGGAGCCTGGCAGGTTACAGTCCATAGGGTCACAAGAGTCAGACACAACTTAGCAACTAAACCACCAATAGTAAGAAATGATAACTCACTGTATCAGTAGGTATGCAAAGTTTATGGAAAGTATTTCCAGCGTCTCTGACTCCCTACTTCAGGGATGTTAAGACCACGTGACTCAGGGAACCAGTATGGAAGAGGGCTAGTTGTGGGGCAGGGGGGTCACAAAACGTACTTACTGGACCACATAGAGCTGTCTCCCAGCCGTCCCCCCTCACGTCTCCACGGCCAGATTGGAGCAGGCTGTGGAAAAAATTCCTGTCTATTTTCAGAAACAGATAAAAGCATTCAGATTATGCAGTGCAAATCTCAGCCTGAAAGCAGCTGGAAAAATCTGTTCCTTGCCACTGTCACTGACCCCCCTGACCCCTTCAAGTAATGACATTCAGGCCTGCTTCTCCTCGTCTCCCCTCATCCCTACCAGCACAGTGACCCTTCCACCACAGACCTGCTCCTTGTCTGCACTGTCAGAGCGGTCATGCCTCTGAGAACTGGAAACAATGAGATTGAAGAAGATAATACATATACATATACATACACACACACACACACACACACACACACACATATATATATATATATATAAGATCAGCTCATTCAAGGAGAAATCAGCAGTAAGTCCATGTTTCTTTTTCTTAGGATTTTAGGGGAGCATTTTTACAGCACTGCCTGGCCCGGGACTCCCTCCCTGGGGCTCACAGGGCAGGAGCTCCAGTCTCAGGAGGGCACACTGGCCGCCTCTGCTAACAAGATCTCCTCTGGGAGAACAATACTCTATGCTGAACAAAGCTGCCCGAGACCAGATGTCTCTGTGTCCTGATCTCCCCCAAGCATATGAGGCTTGGGAACACTGAATAGTTCATCAAACTGGACCTCTGGTACAGGGAATTATTCCTGGCTTTAGGGTAAAGCCTATTCAGAGACGCCTCCACTGTCCAGAGCATTCTGGTTTGCAATGAATCAGTTACGCTCTGAAGATACGCAGTTGTAAACACAATAAAGCAGGCTTAGTGCCTCAGGGAGCAAGTAACAGTCACTCACAGTCCTGAGGACCATGCTGTTAGCTTTTTACCTGGGAAGCCCTGGGGGTCTCAGGGCTCCATATTGAAATTTTCCTTCCTTCCAGAATGTCTTCTGCTTAGTCCTCTTCACTGAATAAGTCATTAAGCACCAAACTCCTCCTATAAGAGCATGTCTAGATTGCTTGTTTTCCCACTTTCCACTCAAAGCAATGGGTTCACAGTTCAAACAGCAGCCAAAGCAAGCAGCTGCTGAATGAACCAGAAGGGATGACTCTCCCCTGAGGGAGTAGGGTGGGCCTCTCTGCTTTCCTCCTCTGGATACGCCAGAGAGAAGGCAGGGCTGGGATGAAGGAGCCACTATTCAAGCAAGAATCTGTCTTTTCAAGATAGAACAAGGGCTCATCTATCTAGCAGATGGATGGAGCCAGTTGTCACAGCCAACAGGGCTCTTGGATTGGAGAAACGGGGCAGGAGCACATCTGCTGCCATGTAGGTTCCAGGCGCTCAGACAACCACAGGATGTGGGGAGAGCTGGGAACCTGGGACCCTGCTAAACCCCACCAAGGCTCAAGCTTCACATTTCTGTTTCTTATTTTTACACTGAAGGCTCATATTCTGTGAAGCAAGAATCAAGGATCAAAGTGGACATGATTTTGATGTTTAATAAAAAGCAGCAGCAGACAACAAGCACATGAAAAGATGTTCAATGCTGCTCATCATTAGAGAAATGCAAATCGAAATGACAATGAGGTGTCACCTCCCACACCAGTCAGAATGGCCATCAAAAAAAAATCTACATACAATAAATGCTGGAGAGAGTGTGGAGAAACGGGAACCCTCTTGCACTCTTGGTGGGAATGTAAGTTGATATAGCCACTATGGAGAACAGTATGGAGATTCCTTAAAAAAGTAGGACTAAAACTACCATAAGACCCAGTACTCCCACTATTGAGCATATACTCTGAGAAAACAATAATTGCAGAACATATGTACCCCCATGTTCATTGCAGCACTATTTACTGTAGCTAGGACAGGAAAGCAACCTAGATGTTCACTGGCAGATGAATGGATAAAGAAGCTATGTGGGACATAGCTTCCATTCCAATACAATGGAATATTGCTCAGCCATAAGAAGGAACACATTTGAGTCAGTTCTAGTGAGGTGATTGAACCTAGAGCCTGTTACACAGGGTGAAGTAAGTCAGAAAGAGAAAACCAATATATATTAATATATATATATATATAGACTCTGATGCTGGGAGGGATTGGGGGCAAGAGGAGAAGAGGATGACAGAGGATGAGGTGGCTGGATGGCATCACCGACTCGATGGACGTGAGTCTCAGTGAACTCCGGGAGTTGGTGATGGACAGGGAGGCCTGGCGTGCTGCAATTCATAGGGTCGCAAAGAGTCGGACACGACTGAGCGACTGATCTTATCTGATCTGATATATATATGGAATCTAGAAAAATGGTATTGATGAGCCTATTTGCAGGACAGGAATAGACACAGAAACATAGAGAAGACTTAGGACATAGAAAAGGAAGGGGAGAGTGGGACGAATTGAGAGACTAGCATCGAAACATATACATTACCATATGTAAATTAGTTGATGGGAAGTTGCTGTATAACACAGGGAGCTCAGTTTGTTATTCTGTGACAACCTAGAGGGATGGGAGGGAGGCTCCAGAGGGAGGGGACATATGTATACTTATGGCTGATTCATGCTGTTATGTGGCAGAAGCCAACACAATATTGTAAAGCAATTATCCTCCAATTAAACATAAATTTTAAAATCAGTGGCAGAATACTAGGAAAAATCATAGCTAAAATCACACCATCTGTATGTCTTTGAATGCTTCATATAGCTCCAGGTCTTTGCTCAGGTGTGTCTGTCTGCCTAGAATGTACCACCTTCTCTGCTTGTCAAACCCCTCAGTTCAGTTCAGTTCAGTCGCTCAGTCATGTCCGACTCTTTGCGACCCCATGAATTGCAGCACACCAGGCCTCCCTGTCTATCACCAACTCCGGGAGTTCACCCAAACTCATGTGCATCGAGTTGGTGATGCCATCCAGCCATCTCATCCTCTGTCGTCCCCTTCTCCTCCTGCCCCAAATCCCTCCCAGCATCAGAGTCTTTTCCAATGAGTCAACTCTTTGCATGAGGTGGCCAAAGTATTGGAGTTTCAGTCTCAGCATCAGTCCTTCCAATGAACACCCAGGACTGATCTACTCATCCTTAAAAACCCAGTCCTAGTATCTCCATTTTTGCAAAGCTTTCCAAATATTCCTTCAAGCAAAATAAATCACTTCTTCCCTTGTATTCCAGCAGAATCATTTCTCTTTCCATTGAGGTGCTTACTGTCTTTTGATTTGTGGACTAGTTACTAAAGCATGCATTGGTGTCCTCCATCAAGGTGAGCACCTTGAGGACACAGCCTGTGTTTTATTCATATTTTTTTCCCACCCACTCCCAGAAGCTACCATAAAAAGTGCTTGTCAAATTGAATCATGTCACATATGGTCACAATAGAGTCCCAAATGCCAGCTTAAATCCAGAGCAGTGATGTGTAAAGGACCCTCCTCATTCTATTCTTTTTTTTTTTGAGATAAAATTTACATGACACAAAAGTCACCATTTAAATCATTTTCAACTGTAAAATTCAGTGGTTTTTAGTATATTCACAGTGTTGGGAAACTATCAATTCTATTAATTCCAACATCTTATCATCCTTGAAAGAGACCCCATAGCAATTATATAATCACTTCCTATCATCTCCTCCACCAGCACCGGGGAACCACACTAATCCACTTTCATCTCTATGGATTTGCCTATTCTGGACATTTCACATAAATGGAATTACATAGTATGTGGTCTTGTGTTTCTGGCTCCTTTTGTAACATAATATTTGCAAGGTTCATCCACATTGTAGCATTTGTCGGTACATTTTGTTTATCCAGTCATCAGTTGATGAACATTTGGGTTATTTCTACTTTTTAGCTATTATGAATAATGCTGTCATGAATATTAGTTTACATGTTTCTATGTAGACATATGTTTCCTATGAGAGGAACTGGTGGGTCATATGGTAACTCTATATTTAATATTTTGAGGAACTGCCAAACCTTTCCAAAGCAGCTGCATTATTTTGCAACCCCACAAGCAATAGATGAAGGCTCTTCACATCTTTGGCAGTGCTTTCTATTTCCTTTCTTTTTTGTTGTTGTTGTTTTACTTTATTTTTTAAATTACAGCCATCCTGGGAATACCAGACCACCTTACCTGCCTCTTGAGAAATCTGTATGCAGGTCAAGAAGCAACAGTTAGAACCGGACACAGAACAACAGACTGGTTCCAAACCAGGAAAGGAGTACATCAAGGCTGTATATTGTCACCCTGCTTATTTAACTTATATGCAGAGTACATCATGTAAAATGCTGGGCTAGTTGAAGCACAAGCTGGAATCAATATTGCCAGGAGAAATATCAATAACCTCAGATATTCAGATGACACCACTCCTATGGCAGAAAGCAAAGAAGAATAAAGAGCCTCTTGATGAAAGTGAAAGAGAAGAGTGAAAAAGTTGGCTTAAAACTCAGTATTTGGAAAACTAGGATCATGGCATCCGGTCCCATCACTTCATGGGAAATAGATGGGGAAATAGTGGAAACAGTGCCAGAGTTTATTTTGGGGGGCTCCAAAATCACTGAAGATGGTGACTGCAGCCATGAAATTAACAGAGACTTGCTTCTTGAAAGAAAAACTATGACCAACTTAGATAGCATATTAAAAAGCAGAGATATTACTTTGCCAACGAAGGTCCATAGAGTCAAAGCTATGGTTTTTCCAGTAGTCATGCATGGATGTGAGAGTTGGACGATAAAGAAAGGTGAGCACCAAAGAATTGATGCTTTTGAACTGTGGTGTTGGAGAAGACTCTTGAGAGTCCCTTGGCCTGCAAGGAGATCAAACCAGTCCATCCTAAAGGAAATCAGTCCTGAATATTCATTGGAAGGACTATGCTGAAGCTGAAACTCCAGTACTTTGGCCACCTGATGCGAAGAACTGACTCATTTGTGAAGACCCTGATGCTGAGCAAGACTGAAGGCAAGAGAAGGGGGCAGTGTTGACAAATGATGAGATGGTTGGACAGCATCACTGACTCAATGGACGTGAGTGTGAATAAGCTCTGGAAGTTGGTGATGGACAGGGAAGTTTGTCATGCTGAAGTTCATGGCATCACAAAGAGTCAGACACGACTGAGTGACTGAACTGAACAGCCATCCTAGTGGGTATGGAATGGTATAGCACTGTGGTTTTGAACTGTATTCTCTCTAATGACTAGTGAGGTTGAGCATCTTGTCAGGTGCTTACTGGCCATCTGTAGATCTCCTTTTGATGACATGTCTATGCGAGTCCTTTACTCATTTTAAAATTGTGTTGTCTTTTTTTTTTTTTTTTTACTTATTTTTAAGAGTTCTTTATATATTCTGGATACTCCTATCAGCTGTGTGATTTAAAACTGTTTTCTCCCACTCTGTGGGTTGTCTTTTCAGTGTCTTGATAGTGGCCTCTGATGCACAAAGTTTTTGATTAAGTCCAATTTTTTTTCTTTTGTTTTTTTTTGTACTTTTGGTGTCATATCTGAGAAACTATTGCCTAATCCAAGGTCCTGAAAATTTATACCCACAGTTCCTTCTAAGAGTTTTCTATTTTAGCTCTCATATTTGTCTTTGATTTATTTCCAATTAGGTTTTATATCTGGTAGGATATCCAAGTCCACTGTCTTGCGTGTGGATAGCTATCTGTCCCAATACCATTTGTTCAAAAGATTATTCTTTCCTACTCAATAGCCTCATACTCTTGTTGGAAATCAATTCCTCATTCATATTTTATACTGTTACTTTCTTGAACTCATCACTTGAAATAAGGTTATTTATTCATTCCTGGGATATAAAAAATTTGACAATACCAAGATTTTAAAATATATATATAGCAGTTGCATCAATCTGACTTCCCCCTACACACCTCAGAATCCATTCCAGAAAAAGGTAACAGCATCCAAGCTTGCTACATGTTCACAAGTGGAAACCACATGGACTTTTAAACTAATAATGTAAAACAAAGGGAGTTAGAAAGTAAATCTCATGGGTTGTTTTTTGGTAAGCAGAGCACATGAACCGATAGGAGGAGGTGAGCTGACTTTACAGCCCTCCATAAATGTGTATGTCTTGTTAGAATCTGTCATAAATTAAGCAAAAAGGGAGTCATTCCTTGCCTGTAAATGGTGACTCAACACTAACAGTGGAAGCAGCACCATAGAAAATTCTTTCCCCTGCCTCAAACCAGGGTTAGACAGGGGGCTGAAGGATGGTGGGAAAGCTATAGAAAATGTAAACATGGGGTTAGAGATGAAAGGCAAGGACTTTCAGGAAGAATAAAGAAATAACGCAGAGACAGAAGCAGAAAGGAGGAGACCAGGAGTGAAAGTGGATCAAAGACTGGGGTCCCCAGTATTGGGTTGACCAAAAAGTTCATTCCAGCTTTACTGTAACCTCTTACAGGAAATACCCAAAAAAATTTTTGACCAACCTAATATAATGCTCAAGAGAAGGGCTTCTCTAGCATACCTGAATGATTAAAAGGAGTGGATCTTGTCTCTGACACTAAAATAACTTGCTTCTTAAAAAAAGCAGCAGGGAGCTGAAAAGTAGTTCTCAGCATGCTTCCCATGCTTGCTGTCACTCAGACTGGTCCTTGCTAACGCTGTTACCCCTGTCTCAAGCACTTCCACTTCCTCCCACCTCACCCTTCCCTGGTAGCTCAGCTGATAAAGAATCTGCCAGCAATGCAGGAGACCCCAGTTCGATTCCTAGGTCTGGAAGAGCCCCTGGAGGAGGGATAGGCTACCCACTCCAGTATTCTTGGCTTCTGTGGTGGCTCAGATGGTAAAGAATCTGCCTGCAATGGTGGTCCAGTGGTTAAGACTGCACTTCCACTGCAGAGGGCACAGGTTCATCCCCTGACTGGGGAAGTAAGATCCCACATGCCGTGTGGCCAAAAAATAAATTAAAAAAATAATGATAATAATAGAAGTCACCCTCATACAAATATTTTCATACTTTTGCATATTTTCTTCTTGTTAAAACAGATAATTCCTTCTACATAAATTGTAATTATTATCTTGATACAATATTAAATCTCATATTCTCATTTTTGTCATTTTGTCATAAACATTTTCTATACATTAACTATTTTTTTTAAATTTATTTTTGGCTGTGCTGGGTCTTTGTTGCTGCAAGGGTTTTTTACTAGTTTTGGCAAGCAGGGGCTGCTCTCTAGTTGCAGTGTGAAGGCTTCTCATTGTGATAGCTTCTCGCTGCAGAGCACAGGCTTTAGGGCATGTGGGCTTCAGCAGTTGAGATATATGGGCTCAGAAGTTGCAGCTCGCAGGATCTCCAGCACAGGCTCAATGGTTGGGGGCACAAAGTTGCTCTGTTGCATATGGGATCTTCCCAAACAGGGATCGAACTGGTGTCTCTTATATTGACAGGCGGATTCTTTATCACTGAGCCACCAGGGAAGCCCTACATATCAACTTTTTATTATCTTTAGTTTAATATCAGCATAGCATTCTTTTTTAATGTAATTTTAAAAATTGAAGTATAGTTGATGTGCAACATAATATAAAATGACAAGTGTACAATATAATGATTACAATTTTTAAATGTTGTATTCCATTTATATCCCTGCATAGTATTCTTAAGTTTTCATAATCATCACATTTTTCTATATTGTGCCCTCTGGGTGAACACTCAGTTTATTCTTTATTATTATTATACAAAGCTGAAACAACATTGATCATATAGATTTTTCTTATTGATTTCTTTCTTTGGGATAATTTGCCAGGAGGGTACTACCTAGCTCATAGTGTGTGACTGTGTCTGTGGGTTGTGAGACACCTTGTCATATTCCTTTCAGAATGGGTTACAATGATTCAGATCACCACCAGTAATGGAAGGCTTTCCCTTGTCACTCATAACCTGACTAGCACTGTATGTCACCCTGTATCTTAACCTCTCCTGGTTTTACAATGTAAACTCATGCTTCGATGTTGCTTTTATCTACATTTATTTTGTTGCTCAAAAATCCAAATGTACTTTTTGGTCAACCCAATATTTAATTATAAACTTTTCTTCCTTCAGTTTATAAGCTATCTACAGTGTGTTTTTTTTTTTTTATAAATTACTTCTCATTTCATTTTCTCATTCACATATTGAGATCTTAATATTCTGTTCTGTGTTTCTAATGATTTCAGTTCAGTCGTTCAGTCATGTCTGACTCTTTGCGACCCCATGAATCTCAGCACACCAGGCCTCCCTGTCCATCACCAACTCCCGGAGTTCACTCAAACTCATGTCCATCGAGTCGGTGATGCCATCCAGCCATCTCATCCTCTGTCGTCCCCTTCTCCTCCTGCCCCCAATCCCTCCAAGCATCAGAATCTTTTCCAATGAGTCAACTCTTTGAATGAGGTGGCCAAAGTACTGGAGTTTCAGTCTCAGCATCAGTCCTTCCAATGAACACCCAGGACTGATCTCCTTTAGGATGGACTGGTTGGATCTCCTTGCAGTCCAAGGGACTCTCAAGAGTCTTCTCCAACACCATAGTTCAAAAGCATCGATTCTTCGGCACTCAGCTTTATCCACAATCCAACTCTCACATCCATTCATGACCACTGGAAAAACCATAGCCTTGACTAGACAGACCTTTGTTGGCAAAGTAATGTCTCTGCTTTTCAATATGCTATCTAGGTTGGTCATAACTTTCCTTCCAAGGAGTAAGCATCTTTTAATTTCATGGCTGCAGTCACCATCTGTAGTGATTTTGGAGCCCAAAAAAATAAAGTCTGACACTGTTTCCACTGTTTCCCCATCTATTTCCCATGAAGTGATGGGACCAGATGCCATGATCTTCGTTTTCTGAATGTTGAGTTTTAAGCCAACTTTTTCACTCTCCTCTTTCACTTTCATCAAGAGGCTTTTTAGTTCCTCTTCACTTTCTGCCATAAGGGTGGTATCATTTGCATATCTGAGGTTATTGATATTTCTCCCGGCAAACTTGATTCCAGCTTGTGCTTCTTCCAGTCCAGCATTTCTCATGATGTACTCTGCATAGAAGTTAAATAAGCAGGGTGACAATATACAGCCCTGACATACTCCTTCTCCTATTTGGAACCAGTCTGTTGTTCCATGTCCAGTTCTAACTGTTGCTTCCTGACCTGCATATAGGTTCCTCAAGAGGCTGGTCAGGTGGTCTGGTATTTCTGTCTCTTTCAGAATTTCCCACAGTTTATTGTGATCCACACAGTCTAATGAGTAACTTCAGTATATACTCTTTTCCATGTTCAATAAAAATATTTCTCCAGTCTTCTCTTGGTATTTTATATTAGTTAACATTTCCCATCATTTAAAAACTCTTAAAATATTTACTTGTGCCTATCAATTTTGATGATTTCCTTTATTGCTTCAAAACTGGCGAAACCTTTATGCTGACTTTTTTGGTAATTTTGCCCTATAATTCATCTGTTTATATATAATTCTTAGCCTATGTGGAGTTTCCTTTATGATATGATAGAGAGTATTGATCTAAATAGATCATTTCCCAAATGTATGATGAGTGATGGTTATTAAAGTAAGCTTTTTTTAAACTCTCTTATTTATTACAGATCAGATTTATACTTTTGTATAAGTATGACTGAGTTCTGGAGTCTCTCTCCTTCTGTGTTGATTCATTTTCCCTATTTTGTGATTTAAAAAAAATCAACCTGTTTTAATTATTTGTTTTTCTTAGTATCTCTGGTGTCAGCTATATTGACTGCCATGTAGTATGTGTTAAATGAATCTTTATTGACTTGTATTAAATTGTTAGCACATACTAATACCATCCTAAGGTTTCAATTTGGAGTATTTTTTTATTTAAAAAATCAATTTTTACCTCTCTTTGCTGGGTGACTGAATCATACAGAGGAGTCTTTTACTCTTTTATCTCCAAAACATCTCAATTTCTTCCTACATTCATTTCCTGTCAAGTACTTTTGAGACGCAAGAGAAACTGAAATAATAGAATATGAGGGTAGGGAAGTTTCCAGCCGACCTGCACTTGTGCACGGTCTCATCTAGTCCTCAGAGCATCCCCAAGAGGCAGTCACTCTCTTTGAACAGAGGAAGGTAGAGCTCAGAGCGTTTTGCTCTCTGCCTAGGGTCATACAGCTTGGAACTGTGGCTCAGACCTGGGTCATCTGGTTCTAAGTCCAGTATTCTTTTTCTTTCTGTCTTTAATAGATTTTATAGATCTAGGATTTTGTGCCTTAGTTATCTAGCCTGTACAGCTTATGAGCCAGTCAATATTTTCAAGCCAAAGGCTGACACGAGATATTTAGAAGGAACATTCTGGCAGATCAGCCACAATATTGGAGAGACACAGCACAGCACCCCACCCAGAACTAATTCTGACCACAGCACAGGCTACGTTTACAGACATGTGACGGGGATGAGGGAAGCCACACACCCAATCTGATACATGGCATACCAGGGCAAGGGGAGGGCAGCTGGTGAGCCCTTATCCCCAAGATGGCAGACTGAAGGGAAGCTGCGGTGGTAGGCTTGAACTTGAGCACTGCTGCTGCTAAGTCACTTCAATCGTGTCCGACTCTGTGTGACCCCATAGACGGCAGCCCACCAGGCTCCCCCATTCCTGGGATTCTCCAGGCAAGAACACTGGAGTGGGTTGCCATTACCTTCTCCAGTGCATGAAAGTGAAAAGTGAAAGTGAAGTCGCTCAGTCGTGTCCGACCCTCAGCGACCCCATGGACTACAGCCTTCCAGGCTCCTCCATCCATGGGATTTTCCAGGCAGGAGTACTGGAGTGGGATGCCATTGCCTTCTCCGGAACTTGAGCACAGAACAGCTCTTTTTAAACACAAACCTTGAGCCGACCACAGGGGTCACAGGCAGAATGGCCAACAAGAGACAGGACTATAAACAGCAGTTGTGACTGGAAAGCACAAGACAGGCTTGACCTGTGCAGAGTATAGAAAGGACCCTGGGGCAGGCATCAGTCTCCCCAGATGCTCCCTCCTGCAATGTGAGCACCCCCCACCCCCAACAGGCATCCTGGTCTCCTGCAGAGCAGTATCTCTGGGAGGGCATTGCTCTTGGATCGATTTCTCCACTCCAGTCTTAAGAGTTAAAACTCAAAACGGCAAGTCAGCCTGGGATTTGGGGACAAGGCTCTTCTGGGTCTGTCCTGCAGGCGGCCGTGAGCTGATCCTTTATTTATGCTGGGTTGTCTGTCTTTGTTCAGTTCTGTCTGCTTCGCCAGATTGGAAATGGTTTGCTGGAAAAAATTATGGTGCTGTCTAACATGATGTAACAAGATGTCATCTTCTAACTCCAACGCATAAAATGGATTTACAGGAAGGAGGAGGGAGAAAAAAAACAAAGCCCCAGGGTGCACTTGACTCAGATAAAAACCACTGGGTTTTGTTTGTGAACGTCAAAAAGCTGCATGTTATTTTACTTAGAAGAACATGAGAACATACTGGCGTTTCAGGGGGAAAGAAAAAGATATGTGCTCTCCAGCCCAGAGGAAAAGTTTGCTGAGAAAACTGAAATTAATATTCATTTCACAAGGCACACATGGACAAACACACCACCAACGCTACATACAAATCACACAGACACACAGAACATGTGCCACAAATCCCGTACACACAAACAGGTATTGCCCTCACCATCTAAACCTCACCCAGACAAAACACACACTCACCACCCACACACATCAGCACACATCCTCCAGAATCACCCCAGTGATGTCACCACAAAGGCAAACGCCCCTTATTTTTAATCAAGAATTCAGTAATTCCTATACCACTGGGCCATGGGAGTGAGCCTAGATTCTGGGTCAAAGCTTTTCTAAGGAACATTTGCCAAGTCTTACAGAGCTCTCTTTTATGAGGAAGCATAATGGAAAAGACAAAGTGGAAAAAGGGTCAAAGGTTTTGTGGTTCTTTTTAAATATACAGTGCTTCTAGAAAGGCACATTCCAACCCAATGTTAATATAGTGCAGGAAAGTAACATGAGTAGGAAAGGACATGATAGAGTTCCTCAGCCATTTGTGTTTCTGAGAACACCAGTGCCTTATTTCTGGGGTGGCCTTATATTCTGGGGTGGCCTCTGGGGATTGTCTACATAAACACACGTTGACATAGAAGGGAAGGCACTCATAGGGCAACTGGTGGTCCTTTTTCCTTTTTTTCCTTCCTTACCCATCAATAAAGTGGAAGACAGTGTTGGTAAAATATCGTGTATCAAGAAATTAAAATGAATGAGTTGTATGCAGCATTTCCATTGTTCTGGAAAAAACCGAGTGGATATGCAAGTATGAGCTATGAAATGCTCATTATGTAATGTCATGATCACATGGGAGAGTTAAATGCTCTTGCACGTAAAGTGGCATTGCATACTATAAAGGTGAACGGTAAAATTCATGCAGATAGGTTTGAAATGATAGTTTTCTTGGAATGACAAAAAATAGGACATAAAAAGTGCTATGACAAGAGGGAGATCGCAGGGGGAATAAAAGGAAAAACTGTATAATTTTGTACATCTCATGGCACTTTTTCCTGCTGTTTGAACAAGAGGCCCCACAAATGACACAATCAGCCCTGATTGTAAGTCTCTATCACTAGAATGTAGAACTCTGGTGCATCACAGGTGAAACCATCTGAGTACCACGAGAGGCACACGTGGGTCCCAGTCCCCAAATTCCTGGGGCTAGAAAGGCCTCTAAGTCTGATACCCGTGTCTGTAGGGAAGAATGTCAATCCTTGAGTTGGCCCAGACAGATGTGAGGTCCTCTTCTTCCGAAAGTCTCAACTTGGCAGGATGGGACTGGCACTGGGAGGTACAATGACCTCTGAGCACTATCTGAGAAATGTGAAAAGAGTGACTCTGGGCTCTGAAGCCCCTGTGTTCAAGCCACTGTGCCAGAATGGAATCATCTGATGCAGATGAAAAAGCTATTAATTAGCTAACCAAAAGCTGTTTCCACTCTGACTAGCCTGGGCAGATGTTCATTCTGGATTCAGCTTTTCCACGACCATAGCTAAGGGTGCCAAGACACCAAGTCAAGCTGGCAGCCTCCTAGCCTCTGAGGTTCAGCATTCCCTCTCCAGCTGTGGGTGAAACACTGAGTTGCCAATAATGAGAATTTATCCCGTGTATCTCCCCTCTCTGGGGCACAGTGGTTCAGGGCTTGAGGCTTGAAAAGTGTTACTTTATAAAACGCAAGGTTGGCAGACTGAAGGACCAGAGCTGATGAAGAAGTGATCAAGATAAAACCTCAGAAGCAGGATCTGTGGGGCCATTGGATTCTTAATGCAGCTGTGAGCTCCAGAGAGCTCAGGGCTCTTTCGTTTAAAGTCAATTGAACATTTATTGAGTTCCTATAGTATACCTAGCCCACACCTGTAGGGAAATTCATAACACTTTTTATTGTTCAGTTGCTTAGTTATGTCTGACTCTTTGCAACCCCATGGGCTGTAGCATGCCAGGCTTCCCTGTCCTTCACCATCTCCTGGAACTTGCTCAAACTCGTGTCCATTGAGTCAGTGATGCCATCCAACCATCTTGTCCTCTGTCGTCCCCTTCTCCTCCTGCCTTCAATCTTTCCCAGCATCAGGCTCTTTGCATCAGGTAGCGAAAGTGTTTGAGCTTCAGCTTCAGCATCAGTCCTCCCAATGAGTATTCAGGGTTGATAACACTTTTATCCACCAAGAAAAAATAAAGTGATAGGGAGAAGTAGAAGATTATGAGAGTAGTGAGCTTAATGGGTAAGGTACAGGCTCTTGACTGGAGAAGGAAATGGCAACCCACTCCAGTATTCCTGCCTGAAGAATCCCATGGATGGAGGAGCCTGGTGGGCTACAGTCCATGGGGTCGCAAAGAGTCGGACACGACTGAGTGACTTCACTTCACTTCACTTCACAGGCTCTTGATGTGATTGTCAGATCTACTATTCCCCAGATGCTTAAATCTGGGCAAACTAAACCTCTCCTTCCTCATCTAAAAATGGGGATGATAATAGTGCTTTCTTCATAGTACTGAGATAAAGATTACACAATGTGTTAAATTTAAATCTCTAGGCCCAGGTGAACGCCATAGTGCTCAACATCTGTTTGGATGGCAATGGTGATGATGATTTATGATGCTGATGACAACAACAAAAGGAGGAAGGGGTCCTTGATTTTCTTTGAAACGTGGGGGAAGTATCTGTTTGCAGATATATTTTTCCCAACCTTAAGTCATTTTTCCTCAATCTCAGAGTGCAAAGAGGAAGGTCTTGAATCTTGTGACAACCTAGTAAATATTCATTGGTGATGGAGATGCTGAATTGATGATCTGGGAATGGGACACCAGCGGGTTGACTGAGAGGAGAATCCGAAAGGGAGGATTAGAAGCATGGGGTCCAGGCCTTTTGTAGGAAAGCCATGTCCAGCATCTAGCCAGAGGGGCAGCAAAGACCTAAATGAAGAGGACTTGAAGGTCAGATATATACAGAACTCAAGTCTGTGTGCAATCTCACGGGTTCACACAGAGGTTAAAAAGGCCAGTTTTAAAATTCTACACTAGTGAGGCTGACCAAACAATTCCTTGGTGCCCTTGCATGGGAACTGCAAAGTTTGGGGATCTCAGAAGCTGAGATCCTCTGTAGCATTTGGGAGAGCTGTCATCAGCCCCCACGTGTGTCACGGACATATTGACAAAGGACAATAGGGCTCTTTTCTGGAAAAAGACCGAGACTTCTAAACACTTCCAATTATCCAGCGTCTTACAAAATATTCTTATCCC
The DNA here is from genome assembly GCF_027580195.1 of Bos mutus. Lineage (NCBI taxonomy): Eukaryota > Metazoa > Chordata > Mammalia > Artiodactyla > Bovidae > Bos > Bos mutus. The sequence goes on from NC_091627.1 coordinate 37,320,593, forward strand.
TTGTTCCAACTACCCATTCTAACCCCTTGTCTTTCTTTATCCTGCTTTGTGTAATTGGATTTCCTATTTGGTTCACATATTTTCCCCTTTATTCCCTCGAATTGGTCTCTATTTCCTTGCCTTGCACCACATCTGCCTTTGCCAACTATAGTAACTAAATAAAATAAATCTTTTTTTATTTGATTGTTTTGTCCTGTATTATTGCTTTGCCTTTGTTGTTACTCTACAACCAGGAAACTTGGATATGATACATTGGTTGTCAGCATCCAAAAGTAATAAAACGTTGCTCTCCCAAATCTCTTTCCGGCAGTTCATCACCAACAATGTCTTCTTACCTTGAAACATTCAGTTTTATTGCTCCCCTTTATTTCCTGCCCTCAGGCCAGTCCATGTTCTGCCAGTGCCAGTTTTCCTCTTGCCCCTCACACCCCATCTTCAAAGCCATTGTCATTTCAGGCTCTGATATGTGAGTCACAAGATTATTGCTTTTCTGAGCTCCTGTCTTTCTGGCAGAGACCCTCCCTGAGCAGCAACATTTTGCTTGCAATTTCCCCGAGTCCCCACCAGCCTTTATCTCAACAGAAAAGGCAAGGCAATAACTCCTCTGCCTTCTTTATCTAGATCCAGAGCTGTCTGTCTGATGCAGAGAACCCTCCTGCATGTGTTATCTGAATCCTCCATCTCTTCATCACTTACAGAATTGCTCCTGTTTATGTTTAGCAGCATCCTGTGTTCAGAATCTCTCAGATAGGACTTTTTTTCTTTTTTTGCTTTTGTTTTTGTATGGTTCCAAGTCTGATGAATCAGGAGAGAACTGATCGGTTATTTACATATCAGTTCAGATAATGGAGAAATTCCATAGCTTGTTTTCATTCACTTTTCTGATTTGATTTTCAGAAACAACGCTTGAATGCTTTTGTTTTTCACACTTGAAATCTGCTAGAGTTCCACCCTGCCTCCTCCTATGTACTCTTTTCAATCTGATGCCATCTCCTGGGTCCGGAGAGCTGAGTACCAGATAATATCTGTGAAGTAATTGTATCAACTGCAACAGAAGCAATGTTCAGATTTTATCTTCGTGTCCCCATGAAGGTGTTCTGTCCCAGATTGGAACTCTCCACTTCTCTAAAGCAAATTGAAGTGGTGGTAAAGTTTTGCAGCCCCTAAACACGCTTCTCTCCTCCCTGAGTGTCTGTGTGTGGGTGGGAGGTACACTTCCTGTGTCATGGTGATTTTGAGGAACAAGAGTGGGCTGGCGTGTTTAAACCTACTCCGTAGAGAAGTCCTTCTCAGTTTGCAAAGACTCTGTGTCCAGGACTCCCTGGAGGTCATTTTACTCAGTTTGTCTCCTTGTCTTGCTTGGAGGAGAGACCATAGAGTGTAGGAGGTAATTCATGGAGTTAAAATGAGAGTAGGAAGTGATCCCCAGCACTGGATGTTCTGAGGTTCCCATAGACTTCATTAGCAAGGATGGAGGTTCTTTTTTTCTTTTTCCCCCAGAATGAAAAATAGCATTATTGAGTCTGTCATTTCCAAAGAACCAAAAAGAAGAAGAAAAAGGAGAGGAGTGGGCAAAGAGGAAGAAAGAAAGAAGGCTGAAAGGGAAGAGGGAGGGAAGTAAGAGGGAGGAAGGGGGAGAGAAAGGAGAAAAAGAGAAAGAAAAGAAAGAAAAAGTGGCCAAAGAAAGAAAATATGTCTCTATATTGCAGGCCCCCTCCCAGTCTCAAGCTGCCATCCGCCTTGCAGGCAATGAAGGCCTAGATGGGGTGATCTATAGATTCTTTTGAAGCTGCTTTTTGCTTCAATTCCTTGAACCTCTCTTCCACTGGTTATCTCATCTAAGGAAAGCTTGAGCTAGATGAAGGGATGGGTGTATTTGGTGACATTCTGCCCTATTATGCTTAACTTGGAATGTTTAGATGAGAGTTTTAGAGTCTGGCCTTTAAAGTAACACAAAGTGAGTCTAGATTCACTATTTACTGGCTGTGCAATTTGGACCAAAGTCACATAACCTCTCCGAGTCTCAATTTCCTCTTCTGTGAAATGGCAATAATAATACTACCGACTTGGTAAGGTTTTGTGAGATTTAAATTAAATAATCCACAGTTCTTGACCCATGGTAAATTCTTAGAAAATGCTATCTATTGATCTAAATGTATTTCAAAACTATTAGAGAATAAAAAAGAGATAAACAGTTCTAACAATATAATTGGTCAGAGCTTTACAGTATTTCCTGCTATGCATCTTTCCAGTGCCCCCTCTCTTTTTTTAAACACACTTCTAATCATATTATTTAATCATATAGTTCTAATTATATAATCATAAATCTAATCATATAATTTGGGTTTCCCTGGTGGCTCAGGTGGTAAAGAATCCGCCTGCAGTGCGGGAGACCTGGGTTCAATCCCTGGGTTGGGAAGATCCCCTGGAGAAAAAAAGGCTACCCATTCCAGTATTCTTGCCTGGAGAACCCCCATGGGCAGAAGAGCCTGGCGTGCTACAGTTAATGGGGTCACAAACAGTCGGACACAACAGTCTGAGCACCTAAGCACAATCATGTAATTTGGTGCCCTTCATCATTCCAATTAACATCACAATGAGCATTTTTCATGTGGTTACATAGACTTCATAACATATGGTTGGAGATTAGGACACAAACTGATTAAACACAAACCATGTTAACCTTGTAATGCCTCCTCATCAGATGAGGAAACCCCATTAGCCAGGAGGTGAGGGCATTGCAGCTGGCAGATAAGTAACAGCAGCCTGAGCAGCTCTGTGGCTCAGTCCCAACTCCTCCCAAAAGAGCAGCCAGACCTTCTCCATTTGTCTATGCATCCCAGCATTCACAGAGAAGGCACTATGTTACCTCTTAGGATAAAAAAGACTAAACGGACCCCCACCCCTGCCCTTGGGAGCACTTAGTCTCCTTGACAAGAAAGTAAGGGATGAAGTACAGGAGGCTTGCCACTCTACCAGAATTGTCACAGGAGGCTGTGAATCAGGTGGGGAGGCTCACCTCGCTGAGTGGGGAGACTGGGGCAAGCTTCCTGGAGGAAGCTTCTGACTTCTTACCCTTCATCTCTTTGGCATCTTAATCCCGTCCTTGCTGTCTTCTGACATTCATTGCCCTTCACTCCATTCTATTCATTTGACCCTCTGGCCTTGCTGTCTGCAGTGCTCTCCCCAACTTCTGTTTCCTTTACAGTCTCTCTCTCATTCCCTCCTCGTGGTTGGCCGGGCTCCATCAAGTATAGACTTGGCAGGAGATGACCTGGAAGAGAGAGCAGCCAATTCAGTTCATTCAACTAGTGTTTTCAGAGTTCTTTTAGATGCAAGATGTGCAAGGGGCTCTTTGGGTGTGGAGGGATACAGAGACCAGGAAATGAAACGGTTCCCTTCTTGGGAGGATCATTTGGTTCAGGGGGTGGAGTGGTAGAAAGAGTTGAAAACTGTAACAGCTAGACCTGTGATCCTGCTTTGGTGAAGATACAAACAAGAGATAATGGGAACACAATACAGAAACTCATGAATAAAACTGGTTGGTGGTGGGATAAGTATCTGAATAACCTGATATTCAAAATTAACTGGGCATCCCGTGTCTTTATTTGCTAAATCTGGCCAACTTATTTTTATTCAAATTCATAGTATCAGATGTTAAAATCAGAATGCTATTATCATTCAGCCAGACCTCCTGGCTGAAGTTCATTTTCTTCCCCCTTAAATTTCATTATCTTCTTAACTATTTGTTCAGTTTTCTGGAAGATCTCATTAACTTTATTTTCAAACCTCTACTACGATTTTTTCTACTTGTTTTATTGTTGTTGTTGTTGTTACTGTTTAGGCCCTGATTCATGTCCGACTCTTTGTGACCCCATGGACTGTAGCCTGCCAGGCTCCTCTGTCCATGGGATTTCCCAGGCAAGAATTCTGGAGTGGGTTGCCATTTCCTTCTCCATGGGATCTCCCTGACCAAGGGATTGAACCCACATCCTTTGCATTTCCTGCACTGGCAGGCAGATTGTTTATCACTGAGTCACCAGGGAATTTCTACCTTTTTAAAGAACTACTTTTTTGTCCTGCTATGGTTCTCATTTATTTTATTTTTTTTTAGGATGAAGATTTATTTTATTTTTTTATCTTTAATTTTATTTTATTTTTAAACTTTACATAATTGTATTAGTCTTGCCAAATATCAAAATGAATCCACCACAGGTATACATGTGTTCCCCATCCTGAACCCTCCTCCCTCCTCCCTCCCCATACCATCCCTCTGGGTCGTCCCAGTGCACTAGCCCCAAGCATCCAGTATCGTGCATCGAACCTGGACTGGCATCTCGTTTCATACATGATATTTTACATGTTTCAATGCCATTCTCCCCAATCTTCCCACCTTCTCCCTCTCCCACAGAGTCCATAAGACTGTTCTATACATCAGTGTCTCTTTTGCTGTCTCGTACACAGGGTTATTGTGACTATCTTTCTAAATTCCATATATATGCGTTAGTATACTGTATTGGTATTTTTCCTTCTGGCTTACTTCACTCTGTATAATAGGCTCCAGTTTCATCCACCTCATTAGAACTGATTCAAATGTATTCTTTTTAATGGCTGAGTAATACTCCATTGCGTATATGTACCATAGCTTTCTTATCCATTCATCTGCTGATGGACATCTAGGTTGCTTCCATGTCCTGGCTATTATAAACAGTGCTGCGATGAACATTGGGGTACACGTGTCTCTTTCCCTTCTGGTTTCCTCAGTGTGTAAGCCCAGCAGTGGGATTGCTGGATCATAAGGCAGTTCTATTTCCAGTTTTTTAAGGAATCTCCACACTGTTCTCCATAGTGGCTGTACTAGTTTGCATTCCCACCAACAGTGTAAGAGGGTTCCCTTTTCTCCACACCCTCTCCAGCATTTATTATTTGTGGACTTTTGGATCGCAGCCATTCTGATTTAATTGTTCTCATTTAATTGCATATGGTTCTCATTTAATTGCATTCTATTCTTGTTTTATAGATAAAACACCTTTTCATATCTCTTTTTACATCCCCCACCCTCTTATTCCCTAAACTATCTCTTTTTCTTCTGAGTTCCTTTTTTTTTTCTGTTCATTGAGTTAGTCTTTTTTATGTTGGGTCTTTTCTCAAATGTCAGGTGATTATTGGTTGTTTGTAGATATTTAAGAGCATGGTAAAAAGCTATTGGAAGCTTTGAGGAATGGTAGAGGTTTAATTGGAGAAGGCAATGGCAACCCACTCCAGTACTCTTGCCTGGAAAATCCCATGGGTGGAGGAGCCTAGTAGGCTGCAGTCCGTGGGGTCATTAGGAGTCAGACAGGACTGAGCGACTTCACTTTCACTTTTCACTTTCCTGCATTGGAGAAGAAAATGGCAACCCACTCCAGTATTCTTGCCTGGAGAATCCCAGGGATGGGGAAGCCTGGTGGGCTGCCGTCTATGGGGTCACACAGAGTCGGACACGACTGAAGTGACTTAGCAGCAGCAGCAGAGGTTGAATAGTGGAGGAATTCCTTTTTATTGATGGGGCAAATTAGACATTTCACTAGCACAGTGGAATCTCATGGATCAATTTCTGGGGGCTCCTGGGGCTGTTCTTTGTGTCTAAAGAAGGATTCTTTGAGCTACAGCCTAGAAGGTGAACATCTGGTTGCTAATTTGCGTCTCATCTCCTGTGATTACCAGATGTGTTTTATATTCCGGTGGTACCAATGAGCTCCTCTCCACACAATTTCATTTACTTCTAAGTCTTTGTTTCTGGAATGTCTTCCCTCCATATTCTCCACTTTGCAAAATCCTGCTCATTCTCCAAAACTCAGATATATAACACTTTCCCAAGGTGTTGATTCTTCCCAAATTGATGTGCAGATTCAATGTAATTCCAACCAAATTAAAACAGAATTGTCTGCAGAAACTGACCAGCTGATTTTAATAGAAATGCAAAGGTCCTAGCAGAGCCCAAACCACCTTTTTAAAAAAGGACAGAGTTAGATGACTAATTTTGATTGTGGTAATGGTTTTGTCAACACAAATAATCAATAAACAATCTATAATAGAAACAGGAATGAGTTTTATTTGAGCCAAACCAACTACAGTCCAGGAGACACAGATTCAAGAAGCACTTAATTGTGTTCTGCCAGACTACAGAAGTTATGTAAGTAGTTCATCAGGAATTAGGATTGGAGCTGGTAAGAAGTAAGGGTGCTTGTTAAGCAAGGATTGTTTGGGATCCAAAATGGCTGCATAGTTATTGATACAAAGGGAGACTTTGGCACCAGAAGGTTGAAGCTGGAGCTATTAACACTAGCAGGTGTTGTCTTGAAAATAGCTAGTGATGTCCCTGAGTTTGATACAGTTTGGAAAATTCAAGCTCTCAGTGATGAAGGAATGTGTCTGCAACCACATCCGCTAGGGCCACCAGGCTCCCTTGTGAATGCCTAAATCACTGTCGCTCCATTTTGACTTTTAAATACATTCTTTTCTTTAATGGTTAAAGCAGATGTACAATGTATATTTGATAGGCTGTAAGGCTGTTCTTAGCATAAAGTTCAAGCCAAATCATGTATAAGTCAAAATGACTTCCCCATGCCTTAGTATGTGAAAATTTCTCCCATCAGTTTCATCAGTGAACCTTTGTCAAAATTTATGGAATTGTACACTTTATGTGCAATTTACTATATGTCCATCATAGTTCAATAGCACGTTTGCAAATAAAAAAAAAATCCTCACCTACATATAAAGGAGGTAGCCAAGTTTATTGTTTTCTTTAACTTTTTGTATTTATGTATTTTTATGTATTTTTGGCTGTGCTGGGGCTTTGCTCCTGTGCATGTGCTTTCTCTAGTTGCAGTGTGAGAGCTTCTCATTGAGGTGGCTTTTCTTGCTGCAGAGCACAGGTTCTGGACACATGGGCTCAGTAATTGTGGTGCACAGGCTTAGTTGCCCGGCGGCACGTGGAATCTTCCCAGACCAGAGATTGACCCCATGTCCCCTGCACTGGCAGGCAGATGCTTAACCACTGGAGGACCAGGCAAGTCCTGCTATAAACCTTAAAATTGAAGGGTTGGGAAATAGCAATATAAGCAAACTATTTAGAAACATGGAGCTAAATGGCAGAAGAACTGCCAAAAAATAAAGAAGTAGAAGTTAGCTGCCTCTGGTAGCCAGAGCTGGGGCGGGGATGGTAGGAAATCAGTGGGGAGTAGAAGCAAGTGAACGATGTTTCCCATTATGGGCCTTTTGTTTCAGTTTAATTTTTGAACAATATTCAGGTGGTACTTGCTTTTCACAAATATCAAAAGAGAAAAAAAATGTGTTTTAATATTTATCTTCTTGTTTGCACCAGGTCTTAGTTGCAGCATGCAGTGTCTTTGATCTTCATTGCAGATGTGAGTTCTTTTTAGCTGCCTGCTGCAGCATGTGGGATCTAGTTCCTGGATCAGGCATTGAACCTGAGTCCTTTCACTGGGAGTACAGAATCTTAGCCACTGGACCTCTAGGGAAGTCACAAGAAGAGAACATTTTAAACAAGAAAATATAGAGAGTATAAAAACTACTCAGGGTGGCATTTGGGGGAATGAGTCATGAAGAATGGCATTCGGAAGCAAGGGACCTCAGTTCAGAAGTTCCTGCATAACCTTGGTGGGAGGATGAACCCAGAAGGTATCTGAACTTAACCTCTCTTTGTTTGATGTGTGTTGAGAGTGATATTGCCTGTCTTCTCTCTCAGTCTGACTCCTATCACTATCCCTGCAAGCCTCCATGCTCTCCCCTCCACCAGCCATCATGCTTCTTATTCTGAGGCATAGCTTTTATAGGAGGTGCCGGAGGTGTGCACGTGTGTGGACTTGGCAGAAGAGCTCCATAGATCAGGGGAGGAGACCAGGCCCCAAGGCAGTGGGGAGGGGCTTCTCAGGATACTGTTAGCCAGCTGCATGGTTGCCAGAACCTGAATCCTAGCCTGGGTTCATTCTTTATACAAATACGTGTTATATGCCTGCTACCTTACCCACTCCGGGGAGGGCCAGTGCCTGTAATCTAATTTTTGGACGCAGATGCTGGAAGCCAGTAACTTCTGGTCATTTTCATCGAGTTTTTGCCAGTTACCCATAGTCTCTCTTAATCAAATTCTTCCCTTCCTTTGAATTCCTACATTCCTTTCTTGCCTGGGCTGTTGACATTGGCTGTAGCAATGGAATTTTCCAGTTTCATAGAAACTGTAGCAATTTTAAGGTTATGGCTGCTCAGTAAACTCTTTGTTTCTTTTACAGCCTGAGCCCTGGAGCCCTTGATGAAACAAACATTTCATGGGATGTAGGGCTTGTTTCTGAGCAGACACCACTGCTCAAAGCACAGATTACCACTGCATCAGTTAGTGAGAAATGCTCTCCCCGTTGCTGACTGATTTGGGTTGTTTGGACTTATGTTGCTCATTTTGTAAATAACTGTAAGCAATTGATGACCACAGAAGTGGGTCCTTGGGGGTGGGGATTAATAATAATTCAAGATGACCATTTAAGGCAGCGAGGCATTGTTCTGTGAACAAAGCAGGTCACAAATCACTAAGTACAGGATGACCCCATTTTTCTAAATATGTCTGTGTGTGTGCATGCACGTGTGTGTGTGTGTGTGTGTGTGCATGCATACACAAAACTAGGAACACTAAACTGATTCTCTAAGACTTAGGGATTTATGAAAGATTTGTGCTTAATTTTTGCTTGCCTGGTTTTTCCAAGCAAACATGTGTTATTTTGTAATAATATGAAAAACAAGTTATTTAAAAACATAAAAACAGCAAGGTCGTGGGCAAACACCATATGTTTTGTCTGAATTTCAAATCCCCCTGAGTGAAGGGCCAAGGCCTGGCCTGGCTGGTGGGGGCCTAAAGAGCTGTGGGTGGTGGGGCAGATGAGTCTCCCATGTGCCATCAGGGCACATCCAAACTGAGGAGCCAGCACAGTCATGCCCCTTTCAGGAAACTAAGTCCATAGCCACGAGATACGTGGCCAGAGAGTTGACAAAACAAAAGAGAGGCACATATTAAAACTGTCCTCAAAGGCAGAAATCCAGGCACATTCATTTATTCATCCACTGAGGATCCACTTTGGGCCAACACTGTGTTGAGAATCAGGGACTTATGAGCAAAGGCAATCAAGGACGGCCTGGGGAGCGTCTGACTGCTCATGGCTCGCTGGGATGTGGGTCAGCCTGCATGGCTTCAAGATCCCCAAGAAGAATAGCCAGGCTGGGCCCCTACTCAGCGGGACAGAAGCAATACCACTGCAGTGGGGGCTTCCTTCCCACTTGGACCCCTCCATCAAGCCTCCACACGAGTAGTTTCTGCATGTTTCCAAGTTTGATAGAAAAACTAGGCAGCAAGGATGACTGTTAGGTGTGATTTCTAAAAATGTTAGCTATACAATACAAATAGGCACTCTTCCAAACATTATTTTCACAATAATGCTGTGCATAAAATAAAGTAGGCCCTATTATCATAAGAGAATAAATTGGGACTTAGAGAAAATAATTGCCCATATTTATATAGTGGTTGGGTCAGGGCAGGCCAGTAGTGACTGGGATCAATCCCCAGCTCCTCTCCCTTTCCCAGAGGTCAAGGTTAGGACGAAAAGTTCCAACCCTCTAATCACAGGACTGGTTCACCTGGAAACCAGCCCCCATCCTTAGGTTACCTAGGAGCTTTCCAAAAGTCACCCCATAATACTACAACTGAGGACATGGTTTTCTGGCCTTCAGTCCAATACTCTTTCTGTATACTATCTCATACTTATTTGTTTATTCACGTGTTTATCTGTCCGCCAAACGTTTATTGCATACCTACCATGTGGGAGGCACCTTGTTAAGTACTGGGGATTCACGCAACTATGCTACTTCAGGCCCATCACTTGTGCTATTGCAGGTGTGTTCAGAAACTCAGGTACGGGCCCCAGCAATTACATTCCAGCCTCTGACCTAGATCGATGCTCGTCAATCTTGAATGCACTTAGAATTGCCTGGGGAGCTTTTAAAAAATACCAGTGCCCAGGCCCCATCCCAAACCAATACAATTATCATCTCTGCCGGTTTAAAAGCTCCCTTGGTGATTCTAAAATGTAGGCAAAGTTTAGAACCACAGTTCTTGGGAGTAAGCATAAAGCGCGACCCTTTCAGCTACCTTAAAGGAAGCAGCAGCCACAAACACCTGACTGATTCTAACAGGACTCCTCTGAACCCTGGTCTTGAACCACCTTTGATGACAAAACCACCTCTTTTGTCATCAGCCACTCTCTGAGGTGTCAAGATTGAGTTGAGCGTGGTGGGTGATGACTTTGTCATAGACAGATCCAGGAGAGCAAGTGTTTTGGCCTGACATCAGAGGCCCCAGTACATACCTCAACTTCATGCTGGAGAGAACTTGCTCTAAACATAAGGGCTTGGCTTAGCTTTCCATCACTATTACTAGTTTCTGTTTTGTTTTGTTTTTTAAATTCAAGTAGACTTATAAGGAACAGGCTCCTAAGTAAAGGTGGAACAAGTGGTAAAGAAACCACCTGCCAATGCAAGAGACATAAGAGACTCGGGTTTAATCCCTGGGTTGGGAAGATCCCCTCGAGATGGGCATGGCAATCCATTCCAGTATTCTTGCCTGGAGGATCCCATGGACAGAGGAGCCTGACAGGCTCTAGTCCATATGATCGCAAAGAGGCGGACATAACTGAAATGACTCAGCACGCATGCGGAGGAAAATGGTAGAAGAAAGAACTGAGAAGAATTAGACAGATCATAAGGAGGATCTTGCCAGGCTCATGCTTTAACTAGCTGAGATCCTGAATCCTAGAGAGGGGAAATGACTTGAAACAATTAGCGAACAATACAAAACAGGACATGATTCTGTGCCAAAACCTGGCTGCAGCCCAAAACTGCCTGCTCTCAGAGCTTTTGAGGACTAATGGCTCGCCATGGGTTGCGGTATCCCAGCACTTTCTTTCTAGGTTGATTGACGTTCACATTCTCATCTCGCCTGAGGCATTTAGCTGGAGCAAATTCATAGCCCAAATTAGATAAAGGTGGACGGGAGAGGAAGATGAGAAAAGCAACATCCATCTGCTAAGGATCTATTGCACGTGTCTGCGCCTTGTAACAGCTCCATGAATCAGAAACGATTTATTACTCTGGTTTGACAGATGAGGAAACCGAGGCATAGGGAGTTAAGCTAATTTGCCTCAAATCATGGAGTGGATCAGGAGCAGTGGAACTTAACTGCGCTGGCTCTCTCTTACTGTATTTACCACTCCTGAAATCATGACTATAAACTTTAAATTCACTTTATATACCAAATTCACTTTGGTAGATTGCCTGTAGGTCTATGAACTGGACAGGGCTTTATGGTGACAAATGAAGATTGCAACATCTGCTATTCCCCCTCCTCTTCTTTTTCATCATACTTTTGATTTATTTATTCCTATTTTCCTAATTTTATTGATGTGACCAACATAAGCTTAATGTGATCATCTAACGCACAGGGCCTTGGGTGGGAGAAGTAGACAGAAAGGTCAAGAAATAAGAGACGAATCCAAGGTGAACCCTACAACCTGAATCAGAAGCCTAGGACAGCCCCATCAGGGATACAGTAACTAATGAAGAATTCCAGAGGAAATTGGAAATGTGAACCCTTTCTTCAAGACATTTTCAATTTATCTAGGAATAGAAGATGCTATCTTCTAAGCACAGGAGTACCTAAATGAGGGAAACATGGGTACATTTTCTTCTTTTGAGGAAACCATGGAACCAGTTTTGGGTTTCTGGAAGCATCATTCTGTTTTATTTCACCACTTTGGATCAAGTGTGGTACATCAGTCAAAAGGGCTTTGTGATCTTGGGTATAGCAAGCATTTATAACCCTGTTTACAACAGTGGGAGGCTTCCACATGCTTGCCTCCTCTTGCTTGTTCGTGAGCATCATCTCTCATCACCAGGCAAACAATTGCACCAGCTGAGAGACCCAAATAACACACTTATGTCAGATCCTATGTGTTGATTTGCATTGTAGAGTCTGAGATGTTTCTGGGTGGGGGGAGACCTATTTAGTAGCCTGTTAGCTCCATTTTTCTTAGATACCTTTCTCTCTCTCTCATGGAGAATATGGTGATTTTCAAGCTCTTCAAACTAGAATCTGTTCCAGGATACTCAGAAATTTCGACTAAAAGGAGAAAGGGAAGGAACTGGCCATTTATGAAGCATCTAACCATGGACTCAACAGCCCTAAGGGGCAAGTATTATCATCCTAAATATGATAAGAGGATAAAGGAAAGGGCACTCTATCACAGGCATAGATTTTCAGCATCAGGTTAACTGACCTGGATGTATATCTTAGTTTCACTATTGCCTAGTTCTGTAAACTTGGCCAAAGTCCTTGAGCTTCCGGGGTTTTTCTCATTTAATTTCTTTTTACAGCTTTATTGAGATATAATTGACATACAGCTTACTGCATGTATTTAAAGTTTGCAATTTGTTCAGTTCAGTTCAGTCGCTCAGTCATGTCTGACTCTTTACAATCCCATGAACCACAGCACATCAGGCCTCCCTGTCCATCACCAACTCCTGGAGTTCACCCAAACCTATGTCCATCGAGTCGGTGATGCCATCCAACCATCTCATCCTCTGTCGTCCCCTTCTCCGCCTGCCCTCAATCTCTCCCACCATCAAGGTCTTTTCAAATGAGTCAGCTCTTCGCATCAGGTGGCCAAAGTATTGACGTTTCAGCTTCAACATCAGTCCTTCCATGAACACCCAGGACTGATCTCCTTTAGGATGGACTGGTTGGATCTCCTTGTCATCCAAGGGACTCTCAAGAGTCTTCTCCAACACCACAGTTTAAAAGCATCAATTCTTTGGCACTCAGCTTTCTTTATAGTCCAGCTCTCACATCCATACATGATCACCAGAAAAACCATAGCCTTGACTAGATAGACCTTTGTTGGCAAAGTAGTATCTCTGCTTTTTAACGTGCTGTCTAGGTTGGTGATAGCTTTCCTTCCAAGGAGTAAGCGTCTCTTAATTTCATGGCTGCAATCACCATCTGAAGTGATTTTGGAGCCCAGAAAAATAAAGTCAGCCACTGTTTCCCCATCTATTTGCCATGAAGTGATGGGACCGGATGCCACGATCTTAGTTTTCTGAATGTTGAGCTTTAAGCCAAACTTTTCACTCTTCTCTTATTTGTTAAGTTTTGATATATGTGTGGTATATCCATGAAACCATCATCCAGTCAAGATAATCACACTGATCACCCCCCAAAGTTTTCTCCTGCTCCTCTGCAGGCCCCTCTTCCTACTCCTCTCCACCCTGGTTCCCAGAAACCACTAAGCTGCTTTCTGTCTGAGTGGAGTAGGCAAAAATAACATCCCCCCTCTCAAAGATGTCCATGTCCTAATCCCCTGAAAGTGTGAATCTATTACATTAAAGGCAAAGGTAGTTTGCAGGTAAGATTTTCCTGAGCCTAATATAATCATAAGGGAAAGAGGGAAGGAGGCATGAGGGTCAAAGAAGGAGATGTGATGATGGAAGCAGAGTTTGAGTCAGTGAGATATTTGAAGATGATACACTGCTGACTGTGAAAGTGAAAGTGGAAGTAGAAGCCACAGCCGAGGAATTCACGTGGCCTTTAAAAGCTGGAAGAGGCAAGGAAATGGATCCTCACTTAGACCTTCCAGAAGAATGCAGCATTCAGGAATGCTGACACTACCCAGTGTGTTAGGCTGAATACTGCTAAGCTAAGTCACTTCAGTTGTGTCCGACTCTGTACGACCCCATAGACAGCAGCCCACCAGGCTGCCCTGTCCCTGGGATTCTCCAGGCAAGAACATTGGAGTGGGTTGCCATTTCCTTCTCCAATGTATGAAAGTGAAAAGTAAAAGTGAAGTCGCTCAGTCATGTCTGACTCCTAGCCACCCCATGGACTGCAGCCCACCAGGCTCCTACATCCATGGGATTCTCCAGGCAAGAGTACTGGAGTGGGGTGCCATTGCCTTCTCCGGTTAGGCTGAATGGTGACCCTCAAAAATACCCAGTGCTAATTCTTGTAACCTAAGAATGTTACCTTATATAGCAAAGGGACTTTGAAATTCTATTGTGAAAGGAATAAATGCCTTTATTACATGAGCTAAGATAGGAGGGAAGAGGATTTAAGATGTTACCGGAAAGCCCAAAGGAATTTTTTGGCCAACCCAATAACTGAATATTCATTGGAAGGACTGATGCTGAAGCTGAACTCCAATACTTGGCCACCTGTTGTGAAGAGCTGACTCATTGGGAAAGACCCTGATGCTGGGAAAGATTGAAGGCAGGAGGAGAAAGGGGAGACAGTTGATGAGATGGTATCACTGACTCAATGGCATCACTGACTCAATGTTCATGAGTTTGAGCAAACTCCAGGCAATAGTGAAAGACAGGGAAGCCTGGCGTGCTGCAGTCCATGGGGTCACAAAGAGGCAGATACGACTTAGCAACTGAACAACAACAATAAATTGAGAATTTTGAGATGAGATTATCCTGGATTATTTGGATGGGCCATAAATGTCATCACAAGTGTCCTTAAAAGAGGAAGACAGAGGTTTTCTTTTATGGAAAAGAAGGTGATGAGATATTGGAAGTAGAGATTGACATGATGTTTATGAAGGTGAAGGAAGGGGCACAAACTAAGACAGTAAAAGGTAAGGAAAAAGGTAAGGAAATGGATTCTCCCCTCAGAGCCTCCAGAGGGAAACAGCAGAAACAGCATGGCCAGTACAATTGATTTTGGTCTCCTGACCTCTAGTAAGAGAATGAATTTGTGTTGTTATTTCAGGCCACTGAGTTTGTGGAAATTTGTTACAGCGGCAATAGGAAATGAATACACCGAGTCTTAGTTTTATATCTGTAAAGTGAGGACAATACATCTTTTCTGGGGTTATAGTAAAGTTAAATAATTTAATTCCATAAAGATGGGATTCTAGTCCTACTTTGCCTCTTATTCCTTTTACCTCCACTCTGAGAGCGTGTGGTCTTTGATGTAAGTTATCCTAACAGAGGTGGCCAGTATCAGCAAGGAAAGATTTGTTGTAGGCACTGTAGTAGGAAGACTAGGGGACATATGAGCTGACTATGGAGAAGGAGAGTAAGACCTGACCAATTGGAGTCCAGGGGCAATAAATTCACAGAGTTGGCCCCTGAGTAGAGAAGGCAAATAGGTAGAAAACCACCAAGGGAAGTAGGTTATCGGGAAGGGTTTCGTTTTTAAAGGTGGGTTTTGTTATTATTCAGGACCGGTGAGACAACAGATCAGGGGATTACCATTGAGAAAATAGGTTATTACTGTTCCCAAGAGGAGGGGCGGCTACATGGGGAAGTACCTGATTCAGTCAGGAGGTGGAGTGGGGGAAGAAAAGCTGGGCAAAAGCCCTTATTGTGGTTTCCTCAGGAAGGAATGGGGGAGATAGGATAAGTGGTTTAGGATTGGTTGGTTTGAATAATTTCAGCAGACTCTGGGGAATTTGGGCTGTCTCAAAAAGTCTGGTACCTGGCCTTGGGGGATTAGGGCAGGGAAAATTGCCTAGAGTTGGATGTAAGGGTGTGTGTGTGTGTATGTTTGTGTGTTGAGGCAGGTCAGAGTAAGCCCTGGATGGTTGGTTTACATATAAAAAGTATGTGTGTTCCCCATTCCTTGTGATCCTATGGACTGAAGCCTGCCAGGGTCTGCTGTCCATGGGATTCTCCAGGCAAGAATATTTAAATGGGTTGCCATGCCCACCTCCAAAGGATCTTCTCAACTCAGGGATAGAACCCACGACTTCTGCAATTCCTGCATTGCAGGGGGATTCTTTACTGCTGAGCCATCATGGAAGTCCACATAAAAAGTGCTCCCAGGCTAGTTGTTTGCTATCTCTAGGAATGAGGCCTCAGATGCCAGTGCGTCAGGAATGCAGAAAATAAGAAAATATATTAAGTACAGTTTTCTAGATGGCCTTCCCAAGCAGATTATGTGGACATCAAGGGTATAATTCAATGAAGGTCATAAATAGATGTTGAAAGAACTTGAATTGGGTCTTAAAGTTTATTACTATTTAGAAAAACAACAGACAGACAAGAGGTAATAGGCATTTCTTTTTGGAAGATAGCATAAGTAATTTCTCAGAGAATGACACTGGGCTGAAGGTTTACCTGCAGCATAGGATGTGACAGACCCTTGGCTGGTTGCTCAATTTCTATTCCCAACCCCACCTTTCTTTTGACACCTCCCCATACAAAGACTAGGGTGCCAGATACTTGCATACTCTCTTTGTAGAGGTAGCCATGTGACTAAGTTCTGGCCAGTGAGACAATTGGGGACATTTGTTATGAAATTTCTGGGAAGGAGATTTCTTCCAGGAGAAAAAGATAAAGCCTCACAAAAAGAACACCTTTTCCTCTGTTTACTGTTTCCTGCCCCTGGATGTGACTGTCATGCCTGGAGTTGTGGCAACCATCTTGTGCCTATGAGGCAGCAAGCATGAAAATGTAAAGTCAACATACTTTATATTGGCAAAGCAGAAAGATGGAAAGAACCTGGGTCCTTGCTGTCATCCTTGAGTTAACAGAACCAATTAGGAGACTGCTTACCTCTATAGTTCAAATTGCTGCTGCTGCTGCTAAGTTGCTTCAGTCGTATCCGACTCTGTGCGACCCCATAGATGGCAGCTCACCAGGCGCCCCCGTCCCTGGGATTCTCCAGGCAAGAATACTGGAGTGGGTTGCCATTTCCTTCTCCAGTGCATGAAAGTGAAAAGTGAAGGTGAAGTCGCTCAGTCGTGTCCGACCCTCAGCGACCGCATGGACTTCAGCCTTCCAGGCTCCTCCGTCCATGGGATTTTCCAGGCAAGAGTACTGGAGTGGGGTGCCATTAAATTAAGTAACAATAAATGTCCTTGTGGCTTAAGCCATTGTAAATTGATGATACTTTTGGCTGAAAGCATTCTTTACAGATATAGAGAGTTTGCTTTAAATAATAAAAGGTGAGCTTCCCTGGTGGCTCAGTTGGTAAAGAATCCACCTGCAATGCAGGAGACCTGGGTTCAGTTCCTGAGTTGGGAAGATCCCCTGGAGAAGGAAATGGCAACTCATTCCAGTATTCTTACCTGGGAAATTCCGTGGACAGAGGAAACTGGGGGTGTGGGGGGCTTGGGCTACAGTTCATGGGGTTACAAGAGTTGAACACAACTTAGTGACTAAACCACCCATCAGGAGAAAGGTCTATGTTGGATGAGTGGCTAGATTTGCTTTCTTGCATTTTAATTTTTTTAGCCTAAGTGAGATTTCAGTTCATCAATATATCAGTTAGGGTTTTAGCAAGAAACAGAAGGAATGACTAGAGAGAGTTAAAGGGATTACTACAAAGGTGTATATTGACTATGCCAAAGCCTTTGACTGTGTGAACCACAATAAACTGTGGAAAATTCTGAGAGAGATGGGAATACCAGACCACCTGACCTGCCTCTTGAGAAACCTATATGTAGGTCAGGAAGCAACAGTTAGAACTGGACATGGAACAACAGACTGGTTCCAAATAGGAAAAGGAGTACATCAAGGCTGTATATTGTCACCCTGCTTATTTAACTTCTATGCAGAGTACATCATGAGAAATGCTGGGCTGGAAGAAGCACAAGCTGGAATCAAGTTTGCCGGGAGAAATATCAATAACCTCAGATATGCAGATGACATCACCCTTATGGAAGAAAGTGAAGAGGAACTAAAAAGCCTCTTGATGAAAGTGAAAGAGGAGAGTGAAAAAGTTGGCTTAAAGCTCAATATTCAGAAAACGAAGATCATGGCATCTGGTCTCATCACTTCATGGCAAATAGATGGGGAAACAGTGTCAGACTTTATTTTTGGGGGGCTCCCAAATCACTGCAGATGGTGATTGCAGCCATGAAATTAAAAGACGCATACTCCTTGGAAGGAAAGTTATGACCAACCTGGATAGCATATTAAAAAGCAGAGATATTACTTTGCCAACAAAGGTACGTCTAGTCAAGGCTATGGTTTTTCCAGTGGTCATGTATGGACTGTGAAGAAAGCTGAGCGCCAAAGAATTGATACTTTTGAACTGTGGTACTGGAGAAGACTCTTGAGAGTCCCTTGAACTGCAAGGAGATCAGTCCTGGGTGTTCATTGGAAGGACTGATGCTGAAGCTGAAACTCCAATACTTTGGCCACCTCATGCAAAGAGTTGACTCATTGGAAAAGACCCTGATGCTGGGAGGGATTGGGGGCAGGAGGAGAAGGGGACAGCAGAGGATGAGATGGCTGGATGGCATCATCAACTCGATGGACATGAGTTTGAGTGAACTCCGGGAGTTGGTGATGGACAGGGAGGCCTGGTGTGCTACAGTTCCTGGGGTTGTAAAGAGTCGGACATGACTGAGCGACTGAACTGAACTGAACTGAACAAAGGTGTAATCAGCAGATGATGAAGCATCCTGGGGCTAGATACAATAAATTAGGCTGCCACACAGTGGGCTTTGCCCAAGGGAAAAGGAGGGAGTGAGGCCCAGAACTCCTGAAAGCTGAGCTGTAGGAGAGAAGAAGTGAAAGTGAAAGTCGCTCAGTCCTGTCCAGCTCTTTGCAACCCCATGTACTGTATAGTCCATGGAATTCTCTAGGCCAGAATACTGGAGTGGGTAGCCTTTCCCCTTCCCCAGGGGATCTTCCCAGGAATTGAACCCAGGTCTCCCGCATTGCAGGCAGATTCTTTACCAGCTGAGCCACAGTGGAAGCAAAGGAGAAGAGAGGTGGCCTTCAGTTCAGTTCAGTTCAGTTCAGTTGCTCAGTCATGTCTGACTCTTTGCCACCCCATGGACTGTAGCACGCCAGGCCTTAAGTAGTGTATGAAGCCACCTCCACCCTCTAATCCCACAGGGAGGGAGGGAGTCAAGAGAGCAATTCTCTTCTCTTTCTCAGTCCACCCTGCAGACTCCTTCCATCCTCGCCTTGGCTTAACTCTGCCAGAGACAAAAGACCAGGAGATGCAAGCTAGATAAGTCCTTGGCATAATATGTGGGTGTGGGTATAGGGGAAGCAGTTAGAGGAGCAAAAAGAGAATAATCAGAATTCATTTCCACCACTGGTCTGTGTTAATGTGAAACTGTCACTTCTAAGCTACTCCTTTTAGCACCAAGACTCCTCCCAAACTACCAAAGACTTGGCTGCCTTCTCAGAAAATCAAAACCTTGGATTTCAAATACCTTTTGAATTCCTGAATATCACTGGGTAGCACAGAGGATGCTAAGTCCCAGCCATAGGGAGACTGCGGGTCTCTAAGCCTCCGGTTCAGTATCTGCGGCCTCTGCCAGCTCTGGGCTGCCGTTCCCTGCACTCATTACCACTGAAGAGTCGTCCCAGTGTTATTGGCTGCAGCTGTCTTAGCTCTTTCCTGAGGTCTGTTATTGAGTACATATTTTTGCACCTTATTGCTCTCACGTTTTGAGGAGGAGGAAGCCATTATACAGGCATAGAGAGTACCCCAATAATAATAAAAGAGCAATAGAATGAAGAATTGGGATTCCCTGCTTGTCACAGGGCCTCTCTGAGCACTGCAGAGAGTGCCCTATTAAATCTGATTGTTAAATCGATGGCTCATAAGGCTGAGAAATCCATCAGTTATGACACTCTGTTGCAGGAGTCAGGGAGGATTCAGAAACCTCTGGGGAAAATGACTTTTCTGGGCAGCAGAGAAGGTTAACCCCATCTCTTAAGCTCATAGGCACCTCAAAGGGGTTGTTAACTTTCTCCTTCCTTAAATGAGAATGGTAACACATATATCTGGCTAAAATGCTGTCAGTATGAAAGGAAATATCATGATGTGTCCATATGCTGTGTCCAGTTTCTCTTCCCAGCAGCAACTACAGCTGTGGTTCTTGCAGAGCCTTCCCAGATATTCTGGGCATATTTGATCATAAATGTATTCTTCTTCTTTTTTTTTTTTTGGCCTCTTTGCATGGCTTGTGGGATCTTAGTTGCCCAACCAGGGATGGAAACCACACTTCCTGCAGTGGTAGTGCTGTCTTAGCCTTTGGAGTGCCAGCGAAGCTCCGAAAAAACTGACATTTACTTAGTATTTATGTTGTGTCTAGAGTGGATATTGTTGGTGCTCTACTCATATGGGGCACTGGTCACCCAGCTGCTGTGACCACTGACAGCTGATGGCTCACAGCTGCCCCCGGGCTCCAAGGATTCCCTGCAGCCAAAAAGGAGCTGCCTTACTCAGCTAATTATGCACCCTACTCTCAGGCAGCCTGCAGTCGATAACTGACTGATACAGGAGAATAAGAGCCTGGACCCCTGTCTCAAAGTTGAACAACCCTGTGGTATAATTCACGCTCCAGAACTTCTGTTAGATCAGACTAGATTCTCAATTTTTTTCCCCTACTTCTATTACTCCCCTGCTCTTGAGAGCAATACTTCAAAGAATAATCTGTACAAGGGTACTTGCCTTAGGTCCTGCTTCTAGGAAGTCTTCTTAAGAGAGCTGGTTCTAGAAAACAGACTCTAAAGATGGAATTCTGAAGATAAATCATTTGATGGCAGGGTGGTGATGAGGATCCATCAGTCACTGGTTATAGGTGGGATATTGATTGTTTCTGATGTGCTGTGGTGGGGCACACTGCTTCTGGCGAGCCAGGAAAGGACCCAGGTGGGAAAGGATTCACTGGCTGGTGCAAAGTCCTCGGGTTTGAGAGAGATGGAGCAAATTAGTATCCACAAGGACTGTGGAAATGGGTGACTATTGCTAAGCAAGCAATGTATATGAGTCCAAAGGCTTTTTAAAAAAAATTTATTTATTTGGCTGTGCGGCATGTAGGATCTTACTTTCCTAACCAAGGATCAAACCTGCACTTCGTCCGTTGGAAGCATGGGATCTTAACCACTGGACAACCAGGGAAAGTCCCCCCAAAGGCTTCTTATAGAAGCATTTAAAGAGATTCTCACCATCTACAGCCAGAGGACAGCCAGGGCTGAAGATCAGACATAGGGCTTAGCTGTAAGAGTGACAGAAGTTCAGAGAAGGCTGTCTTCTCTGCTTGGTAAATCACCAATGTCAAGGTCACCACCTTGATAGGAAACAAGTAGAACCCTGAGAAGACAAGAGATAAGTGCTGGCCAAGTTGTGAAGACAAGGGAGCCCTGGTGCACTGTTGTGGGAATGTAAACTGATGCAATTGTTATGGGAAACAGTATGGAGATTCCTCAAAAGATTAAGAATAGAATTATTATATGATCCAACAACCTACTTCCAGTTATACATCCAAAGGAAATGAAACCACTATCTCAAAGATATATCTATACCCCCATGTTCGTTGCAGCATTATTTATAATAGCCAAGGTCCACTAACTGATGAATGGATAAAGAAACTGTTTATATATATATATATATAATATATATATATTATATATATATATATATATATATATATTATATATACACACACACATAAAAATATTATCCAGCCATGAAAAGAAGGGCATTCTGCCATTTGCAACAACATAAAAGAAGGCATTATGCTAAGTAAAAAAAAGTAAGAGAAAGACAAATACTGTATGATTTCACTTATATGTGAAATCTAAAAATAACTGAACTCATAAAAACAGAGAGTAGACTGGTGACTGCCAGAGATCAGGGGAGGAGTGTGCAGTAAGAGGTGAAGGTGGTAAAAGGGTATAAACTTCCAGTTTTAAGATAAATAAGCTCTGAGGGTGTAATATACAGCCTGGTGACTATCGTTCACAATACTGTACTATATACTTGAAAGTTGCTAAGAGGGTAGATTTTTAAAAAGTTCTTATCACACACACAAGATAACTATGTGAGGTGAGAGATGGGCCAATTATTTCTTGTGGTCATCATTTCAGCAATATATGTGTATGGCAAATCATTACATTGTACACCTTAAATTTACATAGTGTTATATGTCAACTATATCTGAGTAAAGCGAGGAAAAAACCTTGAAATCTGGGGATGGGATATCTGAGTAGATGTACTTGAGAATCCTAAAACTTCAGATTCTCTAAGCTGTCTGGGCTGGCAGAAGTAGGTCTCTCTGCCTTGTTGGAAGAAAGAGGCAACCCTTACTTAAAATGGGTCAGGTCTCACCTTGGCCTCACAAGGCAAGTTCTGGAGCTATAAGGAAGAGAAAGATTCTATGCCACAGGGGCTGTAGGTCCTGACCCACCAGACTACATTCTGCCTACATGTAGAACCTGAGGTGTTGGATTAAGGGGATAAGAGCACATAAAGCTAGTTTAGAGGAGTTTGCCAATGAGGCCTATTCCCATGACATAGTATTTAAGAACATGGTAGGAGCTCTGGGACTCAGTTCTAATATACTGCTGGCATGGTACTTGGAAGTTGGGAAAAGCACTGACCACATTAAATAAAGCAGAGTTGCCAGAACAGTCATAGCAGAATATGGATGTGGGAATCAAAAAATTCCAAGAAACAAGCATCCTAAAATGCACCTACCAAACAAGACCAGAAAGCTTTCAGTTGACTCTCTTCTTCAGGAGGGCCTGGACAACTGTCCAGGTGACAGCAAATGCCCTGGAAAGGGGACCAGCATCATTGAGATGCTCAGTTGTGTTTGTCCTCTGCAGATCAGGGCTCATGCCTTTATAGAATAAGATCTAGTAGCAGTAGAGAGGACAGGATCCTAGGATAGTAGAGACAACTAAGAGAAGCAGTGGTGATCTGATTACCATAATGGATAGTAAGGATCAACCTGATCAATGGCAATGTCTAGTAGAATGCAGTATTTCTAGGGACAAGATAGATGGGCAGACAGAAAGGATACTGATTAACACATAATCAGTTCAGTTCAGTTCAATTGCTCAGTTGTGTCTAACTCTTTGTGACTCCATGGACTGTAGCACGCCAGGCCTCCCTGTCCATCACCAACTCCTGGAGTTCACTCAAACTCATGTCCATCGAGTCGGTGATGCCATCCAACGATCTCATCCTCTGTTGTCCCCCTCTCCTCCTGCCCTCAATCTTTCCTGGCATCAGGGTCTTTTCAAATGAGTCAGTTCTTTGCATCAGGTGGCCAAAATATTGGAGTTTCAGCTTCAGCATCAGTCCTTCCAATGAATATTCAGGACTGATTTCCTTTAGAATAGACTGGTAACATACAATAAGAAGAGATTAATAGTAGAAGGCTGGGGTCAACATTACTCCAATGAAAAGTTATAATAACTTGCCTGATTTAAAGACCTGAGCCTGTACTCAAACCTAGAATGCATGAACCAAAGGAAAGACTATGTGTCTATGAGAAAGAATCTGGAACACCAGGGCAAGTGTGTACAGATTTTTTTTTCAGTTCTTCTCCAAAGTGATTTATGGCTATTTCCTTGGACAGGAAAGAGGACTAATCTAATATTTTGAGGGATGTTGGATACAGGGTCTAAGTTGATGAGGATACCCAGGAGTCCGAAGCACCATCAGGCCCTCCTGTTAGAGGAGGGGCATATTGGAATCAGATAATAAACGGAGACTTCACCCAGGTCTGTCTCAGAGTGGGCTCACTGGCTCCTTTTATCAAACTGGTGGTCATTTCCTTGATTCCCAAATGTATGATTGGAATGGATGCACTTAGTAGCTGCCAGGATCCTCACATTGGTCCTTAGACCAATAGTCTGTAGAGTGAGAGCTACTGTCTAGGAAAAGCCAAGTAAAGCCCCTGGAACTGTGTCACCTCTGCCCCAACCAAGTAGTAAACCACAGCAACGTTCAGAGGAAGAGAACATTCACGTGGGCAAGAACGCAGTTCTACTTTTATAGTCTTGCTCCAGGGCTATGTTTATTTTCCTGTTTTCTGTCATCATACATTCCAAAGGGACCCAGGCCATCTGGCCATTCCACAGAACACCACATTAGTCTATCATAGTGAAATATCACGTTGCTTGGGCCTGACAAGCAAGAAATGCAAGTAATCCGGATGTCTTGATGAGATACATGCTTTCTAGAGGGTGAATAAACCCTTCTAAATAAAAATTCAGAAGCCTGCTATACTGATGAAAATTTTAAATGGCAATTATTACTTTTAACATTTTGAGATAATTTTAGATTCATAGGAGAGATGCAAGAAGAACACAGATTTCTGCAAGCATTTTACCCAGCTTGCCTTTATATTAACATCTAATATAAGCATAGAACATATATCCAAACTAAGAAAATAACCTTGTTGCTGGGCCATGCTTCAGTCATGTCTCATTCTTGCTGATCCTATGGACTGTAGTGCACCAAGATCCTCTGTCCATGAAATTCTCCAGGCAAGAATACTGGAGTGGATTGCCATGCCCTCCAGGGGATCTTTCTGACCCAAAGATCAAACCCGCATCTCTTATATCTCCTACATTGGCAGGTGGATTATTTACCACTAGTACCACTGGGGGAAGCCCAACCTTGGTATAATACTATTCTCTAGAGCACAGACTTTATGTGGATGGTGAAGAAGTCCAATGGTCAAAGGCATGCCAGAGATTTTTCTCCACAGTAAAGGACAACTTACCTTCTACCACTAAGAAAGAGTGCTTGGTAGATCTCTTCAGGTTAAGGTGGAAGGTTTCTAGTTTTAAGAAGGGCTCAGATCCATAAAGGACTCAGTAGCAAGTCCAGCCTCATTACAAGCAGCCCTGGGATTTGTGCTCTATCACTTGACACATCTCATGATAAAAGAAGTATCTGTGGTAGAGAAAAGGCCGACTGGAGTCTCTGGCAAGACCCAAAAGAAGAGACACAGCGTGGCCCATTACAGTTCTGGAGAATGGCCGAACCAACTGGGGGAGAGAAACATACCCATTTGAAAAGCATCTACCCTGGTGGTCCAATGATTAGACTTGGAGCTGGATGGGCTGGGACTGGGGGGTGGGGGAGGGCAGATGCCTGTCCAAAGGCCTACTCCCCCCTCTGAAAATTAGGGGGTAACAGTTTTATAGATAGGGAATTCCCTGGTAGCTCGGTGGGTAAAGAATCTGCCTGCAGTGCAGGAGCCTCCGGTTCAATCCCTGAATCGGGAAGACGTCCTGGAGAAGAAAATGGCAACCAAATCCAGTATTCTTGCCTGGAAAATCCTAAAGACAGAGGAGCCTGGTGGGGTACAGACCATGGGGTCGCAAGAGTTGGACATGATTTAGTGACTAAATCACCATCAGTTTTATAGATCTATAGATGGGGGTTGGGGTTGGGGGTTGGGGTGTACATGCAGAAACAGCATAATCAGCTCTGAGAGTTATTTGAACTTGATTACTGGTGGTCTGAACAGCATCATCTTGATTAAGTATAATTAATTTTTAGTTGCAGGATTGATTTGTTCCCATTTCCTTGAGGCCAGTTCTCAGAATTGTGGCAGCTTATGTCATGGCTACAGTCTGGTCATCATGTAGGTAACTTCTTCCACCTGGTAGGGGTTTCGGTATCTATAAAACAGCTCATAGGATATGGCTCAGAATATTATCTATAGCCCTTAAGAAGGAAATAAACATCCTTGACTTTGCATAATGACTAACCTATTATTATTTGGTCTTCTTTGGTTGTTTCTGCATTTTCCTCACTTTTCTGATTAAACTTATTATTTGGCTAAAGTTTTTCCACAGACAAAAGGCAGGTGAAACTTATGGTGGGAAAGGACCACAGAGTCCTGCTCTATTTCAAAGGCGGATAGGAGGGTCTTTTGGTATTTATAACAAGCCTCTCTGAGCCTGTGTTTAAGCTAATGAATTGACTCTGGGAGGAGGGAAGCTGGTTGCCAGAGGAACAAACCCTGAGATTAGAGGCTTGAAACTTTCAACTCCATCCTTCAATCCCCCAAGGAGGGATTGAGTTAATCATTAGCGGTCAGTGATTTCATTAATTATGCCAAGATTGGAGTCAGGAGAAGAAGGTGATGACAGAAGATGAGATGGTTGGATGGCATCACCGACTCAATGGATACGAATTTGAGTAAACTCCGGGAGTTGGTGATGGACAGGGAGGCCAGACGTGCTGCAGTCTATGGGGTAGCAAAGACTTGGACACGACTGAGTGACTGAACTGAACTGAATGAGATCTCCATTAAAAAAAACACTGACAACAGTTTCTGAGAGCTTCCTGGTTCGAGTGAACAGTGGGGTGCTGGGAGGGCGACACACCCAGAGGGGGAATGAAAGCTGAGTCCCCTCTCCACAACCCAGACCTTGCTCCATGCCTCTCTAACATTTGACTGTTCCTGAGTTGTACCCTTTAGAATAAGCCAGTAGACAGAGGTAATGCGTTCTCCTGAGTTCTGTGATCTGTTCTAGCAAACTAGACCCTGAGCAGGGTATTGTGGGATGTCCTGATTTACAGCCAGTTTGTCAGAAGTATCCAAGGTCTAGACTTCCCACTGGCATTTGAAGTAGGGAGCAGAGTTGCACAACTAAGCCCTGAACCTCTGGGGTCTGCACTACTTTGGAGTTGTGAGTGTCAAAACTGAATTAGCTTGCAGGACACTCAGTGGGTGTCCATAGAGCATTGGAGAATAGCTTGGCGTGGAAAAGCCACACACGTGGTAAACAAGAGCTAATGCCTTTAGTCTCCACAGTTTTGACCCTTTCCTTCAGGTTCTACTGCTCCATTCCTCAAAAACTCCTAAGGTTAGGGAAGTGAGATAGAGAAGAAACCAGGATGATTCATCAAGTCAGTTAATGTTCTGACTTGATGTTAGAAGTCAGTTCTTCATCATTTGGCACTGTTTATTCTAGGAGTTACAGAGACGCAAAGATAAACTATTATATAATCCCTTCTTTCAAAAATCCATCTCCAAGGCTTTTAGGATTCCCCCTGGCCTCTAATAACAACAAATTAAAAAACTTGTCGGGGTGAGTGGAGGAGGTAAGACTTTAGATAACTTTTTTCCTAGAAATCTTAAAGATTTTTAAAAAATAAGGCTTAAGGTCACAGGGGTAATTGATAGAGCTGGCTTTTGTATTGGTGTTTCCCTCTGTTGTTTAATCTTCATTTTCTAACACAATTTCAGCATTTGAAATATTTCAATATTTCTGAATAAAACTGGAGAGTTTGTGAAAAAGAACATGTAAACTTTTGATTCACAGAGAGTTTGGAGTATAATTTTTTGTTTGTTTGGTGCACCCTGTGGCTTGTGGGATCTTAGTTCTCTGACCAGGGATCAAACCCAGGCCTCAGCAGTGAGAGAACAAAGTCCTGACCACTGGTCCACCAGGGAACTCCAACGGAGTATAATTTAGCTATATTGAAGCTATGCACCCTAAACTTAGATGTTCATTATTGTTTACACTCCATATTTTGTCAGGACAGGAATTCTGTATTTTGAAAAAAAATTCTTTCCCCTCTGTACCCTGATGAATAAACGAACAAAACACATAAACATAGGTAAAGTGGCTAAGTGTGTGATGGGTAGTTAAATTTATTCTTTTTGGGATTTTAAATCAGTGAATCTTCGTTGAGAACTAGCAGGAGGAAGGCACTGTGCAGAAAATGAAAAAAGGCTTAACTGCAGTCCCCAGCATCATGGAGCTTTAGAGTTTAGGTTAAGGAACAGATGTCCCAGGACAGAAAGTGGCAGTGAAAGCCTTCTGTGAGGGATGCTCAGAGGAGGTAAAGTTTCCCTCTGGGAAAACTTCATGCTACGGAGAGCTTGGTGCTGCGCGTCGGGAACCTGAATTCTAGAACTGGTTCTATTACTGATTTGCCTCTGTAGGTTAGGCTTTGTGGACAACGAGTATCACCAGCCATATCAGTAAAGACAGGATGTTGTGGCCATCAGCCACTCCCCCCAACGCCCCCACCCCCTAGATAGTTACGGTGCCTGTCAGAGAAACTATTTCAGTGAGCCCAGACTCTTGCATCTTCCCATAGGTAGAAAGTGCTAACTTCATTAATTTAAGCTGTCTGGCTTTTAATTAATAGTAATTTTTAAATATTCCGACTACCTAGTTTTTGTTGCAAAAGTTCCTAAATATCCTGGCTCCTCCCTTATCTCTTCTGAACAGCCCCTCAGAGCAATATGAGAGGCTGCCTCCTGGGCTTAAGTCCTCAGTATGTTCCTCCAGGAAAACTCGGTTCTCAATTTTTAGGTCATACATTTTTAAGCTCCCCAGATTTCTATTGTCACTCTGAAACTCTAAGGGTTAGAGGGACAATGACCTTCAGATTTCCTATTTCTTATTGCTACTCGCCCCTACACCCCCTCGCTCTCTATGTCCCTCTTCTTCTGGAGGCCAGATGGAGAAATGAAGGTGGTCCCTTTAAGGGAGCCCTCAGTGTCTGGCCCCGGGGAGCCCCAGGCGGGGAGCAGGGGCGGGGCTCCGGGGACCCGGGCTTCCCACGCAGCCGGGGACGCCGCTGCGTCATGGCGCTCACAGCCAATTAGGATGAAGCCTGCCTGGACGCATTACTAGGGCGACGGGCCCGACGCCTCCTGCTTCGGGATGAATTAGCGGCGGGTTCTGCACCCAGGTTGTGACCCCCACGGATTCTGCAACTCACCCACGCGCTCTCCACTGCGTCGCGCGTAGTCCTCTGCTGGCCACAGGTGAGAAGCTGGAACCGTCAGGTGTGGGTTCCGGCGCCGGGAAAATGGCGGCGGCGGTCGGGGGATCCCCGGTTGGCGGAGGGGGAGCAGTCCCATGGGCACCTCCCTGGACCGCCGGCCTCCCCGGGACGCGGCCCCCTGTAACGGTCACTTGACAGGAAATTAGGGTCCGGATGCGGGTGGCTGTGCCACCGGCTCAGGTGAGAGGAGGCGTGGGGAAGCGATTCCCGGAGGCTAGCGGAGGCGTCGGGGGCCACGGAGCAGCTCGGCCGGCTCGATGGGCCGCTTTGCTCGGTGTTTACAGAAAGCTCACCAACACGTCCTTGCTACAGACCTGGTTGGAGCTGCACCGTTGCGAACACAGTCCAGCCTTTCACTGTTAAATCGGATGTACAAAAGGTCCCAAGTGGCCGCCACGTGCGAGGCTTAGATGTGAACTGGAGAAGGCAGGGGCTGGAACTGGTTTATCTGTATCCTCCAGGCGCCTGCTTGTAGGTGACAAGAGGGGCAGTGCCACGAAAGGAAGGGTAGGCCCCAACGAGGGGCTGATGTCAAGTCCGATCGTTAAAGCGAGTGTCTGAGCTCCTGCTTCTCCACTGGAAGAGAAGAAATACAAAGTTTGGGCGCTTAGGTGTTGGGGAGACAGTCTTCCTCCTTGTACTTTCTGGGTTCGGGTGGGTTCCCCGGGGGCATTGCCCCTGCCTTCGAAGTTCTTTAGCTCCATTCCACGTGCACGTGGCTGCATGTACAATTGAGGATTTGTTGCCAAAATCTTGGCTCTCTGTGCACCAAAACCAAACAGAAATAGAGTTATGGAAGAGAAAGAAAGAGTGGCTTTATTACTTTGCCAGGAGACAAAGCAGGAGCTCAGTATGCTAGCAGGAGAGGTTATGTAGTCAGACAGCAGTATGTGATAAGGATCAAGGCAGTAACAGTCTTGTATTTACCTCTTCTGAGAAGTTTCAAAACGGTGGGGGGTTGCTAACAAGATGAGGGTGTGTACAGGGTCTCAGCAGGTCAATCTCCTAATCTTGATGAGCCTCTCTGTTCCCTTTAATCTTTGCCTCAGGTGGTTACCCTTGCTGTTCCTCCTGCCCTTTAGAACTCAAGAGAAGGTCACGGGAGGCCAGAATCTTGCCTACAAGAAATGG
The DNA here is from genome assembly GCF_027580195.1 of Bos mutus. Taxonomy (NCBI): domain Eukaryota; kingdom Metazoa; phylum Chordata; class Mammalia; order Artiodactyla; family Bovidae; genus Bos; species Bos mutus. The sequence continues at coordinate 37,350,354 of NC_091627.1, forward strand.
GGAACAAAAGAGGTCTCCATGCCCAGGAGCCCGACAGGGCCCTGCTCAGTATCAGACTGACATTCCGTTTAAGCTCAGGAATGTAAAAGATAGATGTATCTGTGCAGGTCTTACAGAAATGAAATTTTGTCCATTCATGTCAGTCCCTTATTTGAGCAAAGACTTGTCATGATAAATGAGGAAGCAGAAATCAATCATTGAAGAAGGTTTTAAGTTTTTATTAAACTCTTCAAAAGAATACTTTGCCAGATGACTTTTACAACATAATTTGTGTTAGGTGTTAAGATTTATTGCTTTGATGCATTTTTCTGGTTTCTGTTTATAGAAAAAAAGTAACATTGGTTCTTTCATTGAGCCTTGGTGGAACTGCCCTGCCAAGTCCTTGGGATATGAAGATTAATTGCTGATCCTGAGTGAGACAAAGAAGTTTGATTCACTAATGCAGGTGATAAGGACTCAAGTATAGTTGGGGTGGGTACAGAGAGCTGCAGGAATGCATAGCAGGTAACAGTTGCTTCTGCTGTGGTCCTGTCCTAGAAGGAAAGGGAGCTGATTGCAAAGTAAAGGGGGAAAGAGCTTTAGGCAAAGGAGGAGGCAGTGCCAAGTTAGGTTGGGTTAGTTTTTTAAAAAAACTATCTTGATGAAAGTCCTTTTTGCAAAACTTGTATCTTTTGAGAGTAAAAGAAAAAGATTCATTTTAATTTTTTCCCCCGTTTCAAAGAAGTTCCTATTGTACATTGCATGAAATGTACTTCCATGTGACAGAAAAGCAGGTTAAGTGATTTTTGTTTTCTGTAGCAGTCTTGATTTGGTGGAGCACCTTGTTCTGTTATTGAGAGAGAGCACAGTGGCACTTTTCATTTGCCATCTTTGGAGGGCCTGCTGTGAATCAGGCACTGTGAAAATGAGGTGTCTTCCTTGTTCTAATTTGAGCAAATGATGGTCCATTTCTTCCCCCCAGGTGCTTAAAAGAGACTGTTTCACACTGCATCTGTGGAGATTTGGTGTTGGGCTGGAGTTAGGTACAGTTTCTAGTTCCTACTCTGCCACTGAAAATATCTTAGGGAAATCATTGTTTCCTTATTACCTTGTCTTTGACATGGACAAAGCGTTTCTCCTCCAAGCAATCTCACTGTTGTTGTGAGGAGAAAAAAAGAAGTATAGGTAAAAGGACTTAAAAAAAGTGAAAAGCACTGTGATGACAGTGACATTATAGACACTGTTCCAGGAGCCCATACAGGCTCGCTCAGCCAGCAGCATTGTGAAGTGAGTACTTTATCATCTTTGTTTTACAGATGAGGAAACTGAGACACACTGAACTTTTAAGTTTTTTTCCACAAATTGCACTACTAGTGTCATGGTGCCAGGCTGTGTTCTTAGCCACTGGGCGTACTATCTTCTGTAACTTGCAGATGTTAAAGTGTTAGGGGGATATATACGAACAGGCTTTCAGTGAAGTAATTTTGTGTGTGTGGTCTTTTAGTCGTATAGATAATGACCGTGACTCATTCCACTGGCATCCAATAGTGATTTATATAGTGATGACTACAGTTACTTTGGTTAAGTGATATAGTCATCCCACCTTTAATGTCCATTATTTTTAAAAGTATTTTAAAACAGGGTTGTTACTGACTTCTAAGAGGAAGCACAAATCAATAATTGAAGAAGGTTTTAGTTTTTATTAAACTCTTCAAAAGAATACTTTGCCAGATGACTGTTACAACATAATTTGTGTTAGGTGTTAAGATTCATTGCTTTGATGTATTTTTCTAGTCTCTGTTTATTAAAAAAAAGGTAACATGAATTAAAGTGGCTGGGACGTTCGTTCTTTCTTTGAGCCTTCATGGAACTGCCCTGCCAAGCCCTTGGGATATAAAGATTAATTACTGCTTCTGAGTGAGACAAAGAAGTTTAATTCACTAATGCAGGTGGTAAGGACTCAACTATAGTTGGGATGGGTACAGAGAGCTGCAGGAACGCATAGCAGGTAACAGTCGCTTCTTCTGTGATCCTGTGCAAGAAAGAAAGGGAGCTGATTGCAAGGTAAAGGGGGAAGGAGCTTTAGGCAAAGGAGGAGGCGGTGTCAGATTGGGTTGAGAGGGCATGAGTGCCCAGTAGTCAGGCCAGAGTTTTGCAAAAGTTGGTGAGAAAGAAGCCAGGAAAGGTCAGGGCCATATTATGAATTCTCAGTTGAGAGAGTGATTTTATCCTGTGGGCAGTGGGACCTATAGAAGGATGAGTAACACGACCAACTTTATGCTCTGTAAAGGGAACTTTGATGATGGCAGGGTCAAAGACAGAATGTAAGGAAGAAACCAGTTAAGGGCAGGTTCCATACTCCAGATCAGAGATGGTGAGGGAGTGAGGCAGGGCATTAACTGTGACAGCAAAGTTCAGAGTCCACCACACACATTTTGAAGGCAGAATGGAAGATGGCTGGGTGTGAAGAATAGTGGGGTGGGGAGGGAAGCACCTGCTGAGCAAGTGAAGGTAAGACTAAGGTGTTATATTTGGGGTGTTTTGGTAACCATATGGTTAGAGATCAGAAATACTGTTAAAATTTTTAGGGAAAAGGATGGAGCAAGGAGTTCTTTGTTACTGGGTTTTGGGAAACCTGTAAACCCTCTCAGGTGCTGGGTTACATAAAGTGTAACAACCAGGTTTAACAGAAGCCTCTAGGCTTTTGATTTCTGAGACTACAGAACTTTTCATTATATCCTTGAAGACAGTAGGCTTTCCATTGAAGGAAAGCCACTCAAAGGGAATGGGAAGAGGGTACGGTTGAAGTAAAATATTAGAATAACGAGTGTTACAGAGTGTTCTCCCCCCCTTGTTAACATTATGTTTTAATATATTTGTACAGAAATCATATTACAAATGTAGTCACAAATGAATTCTCTAGTTGTAAAACTGACCACTGCTCAAACTTCCATAGTACTAGAGTTGTCTTATCACCAACAACATAACATGAATGCATTTGAAATCAACCACATGGTGAAATTGTAAACCTTGGAGAGAGGCAGAATTCATGAATTCAGAGCAAGGCCAAGAACTGTTCAAACCATAAGCAGAAATCAAAGGACTACTGAGTAGAGTAGGCATAGATTTCTTGAAAAAGACTTAAGGCGATGAGTATAACAATGATTGACAAATTTGACTTCAGACTTTGTTAAAATTGAGAATTTTTCCCCATCTAAAGATAACAACATTAAGAGAATGAAGGGCAAAATACAGATTGGAAGAAGAAAATGGCAGTTCATCTGGCAGATGTATGTATATCATGTAAACTTAGTAAGAAAAAGACAGTTTTATTTTAAAATGTACAAAAGTTTTGAATAGAATCTCTGTATGGCCAGTATGCGTATAGAGAAGTGTTCAACATCAGTCAATGGAGAAATGCAAATTAATTAATACAATAATGAAAAAACAACAGTGAGATACTATTGTCTGCCTTCTGGAATGGCTAAAATGAAAGAGTGTCAGTGCCTTTGTTGGCAAGGATGTGGAGCCACAGGATCTCTTAAATGTTTTGGTAGGAATGTAAAATGGTACAGTCATCTTGGAAAATTGGCTGTATCTAATCCTACCCATGACCCATCATTTTCATTCTTAAGAATATACCCAAGGGAAATAGATGTATATTCTACCCCTCCCCCCAAAAGTAAAAGGATGTTCAAAGCACCTTTATTCATGATAACCAAAAATGAGATGAAACCCAACTGGACATTGGCAGTAGAATGGATGAATAAGTTGTGGTTTATTTATATAATGAAAAATTAAAGAAGCAATAAAAGGGAAGGAACTACTGCTTATGTACACATCAACATTGATGGATCTCATGGACTTAATGAGCCAGATAATTCATTGAATACTGTGTGACTCGATTCAAATGAAGTTCAAAAACAGGTAACAACTCTTTCCAGGTCAGAATAGTGGTTCCTCCAAGGGGTGGTGTTGGTAATGACTAGAAGGGGCATGAGGGAACCTTCTGGCATGTTGGAAATGTTCTGTATCCTGAGATGGCATGGGTGTATGTGTATGAAAAATTCAAGTTGCATACCTAAGATTTGTACAGTTTCTCTTATACTTTAATTTAAAAAGAGGTGCTAGTGAGAATTTGGCAGTGTTAGACCAGTTAACTTTTGATGAGGAAAACCAGCAGGAATGACAGTGAGAAAGGTGCTTTAAAGGAATATAAAAGGAGTATGAGAGGCCCCAGGGAAATGATGAAATCTAGATTTTTTTATTTTTTATTTTACAAAAATGTCTTTTATATAATTGTCTTGTAAAAGGCAAATGTGAAATTAAGGCTGTTATATCATGCTGTTTTACAGTTTGGTCTCAAAGTTACGTTCCAAACTCTGTACCAGATGATTAGTTCCTTGTCCTAAGAATTAATGCAAGAAACTTCAAGTGTAACCTAGGTTTTGGTAAATACAAGATATGTTATGGGAAATAAATTGATGTATATTTTGCTTAATTTTGAGGGGAAAAATTCTAATCAAATCTCTTTTTCATCAATATGAAATGTGGTCCCTGTTTAAGAGAAGTCACTGTGTGGCTTTTCCACATCCCTACTGATGGCTCTTGAGAATGAGCCCTGAGTTGTGATTCCTTTGGCTGCAGGGTCTCGAATGTAGTGATGGAGCTAAGAAAAGCCTTTGGTGAGCTACCTGTAGCAGCGAGGTAAAGCTCAAAAAAGGCCTTTGTGAGCTACCATCAGATTTGACAGTGTTTATCACACCTCTCCCTGCTGGTGATGGTGGTTTAGAAGCTAAGTCGTGTTCGGCCTTGGCGACCCCATGGAGTGTAGCCTGCCAGGCTCCTCTTCCATGGGATTCTCCAGACAAGAATACTGGAGTGGATTGCCATTTCCTTCTCCAGGGGATCTTCCCAACCCAGGGGTCAAACCAGGATCTCCTGCATTGCTGACTGAGCTACTTCTCTCCCTAGGTCTCTCTAACTGACAGTGAGGACGAGGGGTGGGTGGATCCTGCTGTGAGGACCTGGGAGGCAGAAGTCTGAGGGGCAGCCACCAGTGAGAGCTGACTGGATATGATTAACCACAGTATCAGCTATAACTCTGTTACAGTTGAGGTTTCTGCACAGGTACAATGCTCACTTCCTCCCAGGAAGGAGATTACTATTCCAGGGATGATGAGGAGTACTTATGCTGTCCTTAGTTTTCCATCTCAATTAGAGATCACCTTCTTTTTATGTTTGTAAGTGAAAGTTAACCCCCTCCGGAGACCTTGTGGAGCAGGGACATAGCTTATTTCTGTGGTGAGCTAGTGTCTACTGGTGTCACAAAGCAAATGATGGATAAGAGACAGGAATAAAGATGCAATGAGGGAAGAGATGTGAGTGGTAGCAGCCATTCTTAGGCTCTATGTGGCCAGTAATGTGGACTGAAAGGTTTTTTTTTTTAACTCTGACAGTGATTCTTTCCACACATGAATGTTAGGTATCTTGGGGAAGACATCTTTGTCTGGGTTCTTATTATTTCTGCCTTCCTTTTCAAATACGAATACTTTTATTAGATTTATTTTTTAAATTGAGTTCAGTTCAGTCGCTCAGTCGTGTCCAACTCTTTGCGACCCCATGAATCGCAGCACGCCAGGCCTCTCTGTCCATCACCAACTCCCGGAGTTCACTCAGACTCACGTCCATTGAGTCAGTGATGCCATCCAGCCATCTCATCCTCTGTCGTCCCCTTCTCCTCCTGCCCCCAATCCCTCCCAGCATCAGAGTCTTTTCCAATGAGTCAACTCTTCGCATGAGGTGGCCAAAGTACTGGAGTTTCAGCTTTAGCATCATTCCTTCCAAAGAAATCCCAGGGCTGATCTCCTTCAGAATGGACTGGTTAGATCTCCTTGCAGTCCAAGGGACTCTCAAGAGTCTTCTCCAACACCACAATTCAAAAGCATCAATTCTTTGGCGCTCAGCTGTCTTCACAGTCCAGCTTTCACATCCATACATGACCACTGGAAACACCATAGCCTTGACTAGATGGACCTTTGTTGGCAAAGTAATGTCTCTGCTTTTCAAAATGCTATCTAGGTTGGTCATAACTTTTCTTCCAAGAAGTAAGCGTCTGTTAATTTCATGGCTGCAGTCACCATCTGCAGTGATTTTGGAGCCCCCCAAAATAAAGTCTGACACTGTTTCCACTGTTTGCCCATCTATTTCCCATAAAGTGATAGGACCAGATGCCATGATCTTCATTTTCTGAATGTTGAGTTTTAAGCCAACTTTTTCACTCTCCTCTTTCACTTTCATCAAGAGGCTTTTTAGTTCCTCTTCACTTTCTGCCATAAGGGTCGTGTCATCTGCATATCTGAGGTGATTGATATTTCTCCCGGCAATCTTGATTCCAGCTTGTGCTTCTTCCAGTCCAGCATTTCTCATGATGTACTCTGCATAGAAGTGAAATAAGCAGGGTGACAATATACAGCCTTGACGTACTCCTTTTCCTATTTGGAACCAGTCTGTTGTTCCATGTCCAGTTCTAACTGTTGCTTCCTGACCTGTGTACAAATTTCTCAAGAGGCAGGTCAGGTGGTCTGGTATTCCTATCTCTTTCAGAATTTTCCACAGTTTATTGTGATGCACACAGTCAAAGGCTTAAATTATGTAGCCTATAATAATTTGCCTTTTGAGGGTTATGGAGAAGAATGATGGTAACCAGGAGTGGCTTGAATACCAAAATGTTTATTTGTTTAATCTGAACATTTTTGAACCGTTACTGTGAGCTTGGTGATGGAGACAGAATTGAGTAGGTACCGTTTCTGCCACCTCCAGAGGTTCTAGGGGAGACTCTGCTCCTGGCCTCTTCTAGCCTCTGGTGGCTGCCTGCATTCCTTGGCTTGTGGCTACATCACTCATTCCTTGTCTCTGTGGTCACTGCCTTCTCCTGTTCTGTCTGTGGTCAGATTGCCTTCTGCCTCTTTTTTGAAAAGAATATATGTGATTGTATTTAGGGCCCACCATGATAGTCCAGCTTCCCAGGTGGCCCTAGTGGTAAAGAACTTGCCTGTCAGTGCAGGAGATGTAAGAGACAAGGGTTCAGGTTCGATCCTTGGGTCGGGAATATCCCCTAGAGGACAGCGGTGTAACCCACTCCAGTATTCATGCCTGGAGAATTCTGTGGACAGAGGAGCCTGACAGGCTACAGTCCATGCGGTTGCAGAGTCAGACATGACTGAAGCAACTTGCAGGCATGATATTCCAGGATAATCCCTCCATCTTAAAAGATTTAAGTTAATCATATCTACAAAGTGTTGGTTTTTTTTTTTTTTCCTTTTCTGCTTAGGTAATATTTACAGGTTCAAACGATTAATATCTTATGTGGCTATCTTTTGAGAGGGTCATTGTATAGTCAAGGTATTTGTTAATCTATGTATTGCAGGTGAAGAGATTAATTACTTGAAGTCACAAAGTTAGAATTAACTTCTCTTTATGTATATGTTTCCCATCTGTGTACCACCTTTTGGAAGAAAGTAATATTCTGTGTTTATGTGGATTTGTTATACAGTCAAGTTTAGGGATTTTTTTTTTTCTAAAAAACTTGTTATTTTGAGATAATTGTAGAATTACATGCAATTTTTAAGAAATAATACAAAAATTCCATGTCCCCTTTATACAGTTTTTCCCAATGTACAGTATTACAACCAGAATATTGACATTGATACAGCCAAGAAGGTGAACAGCTTCCCCACACAGATTTCTTATATGGTCCTTTGATAGCTTCACATCCCCTTCTCTGACCTCTGGCTATCACTAATGTGTTCTCAATTTCTATAATTCTGTCACTGCAAGAATGTTACTTAAATGGAATTATACAGTGGGTAGCCTTTGGCGATTTATCTTTTTTTCACTTAGCATGATTCCCTGGACATTCATCCAAGTTGTTTTATGTATCAGTAGTTTGTTCTTTTTTCTTGCTTAGTATTTCTCTATAGTCTTCAGTATTTTTTGATATTGCGCGAGCATACTCAGTTGTGTCTGTCTCTTTGCAACCCTGTAGGCTGTAACCCTGATGTGAAGAATTGACTCATTGGAAAAGACCCTGATACTGGGAAAGACTGAAGGCGGGAGGCAGAGGGGATGACAGAGGATGAGATGGTTGGGTGGCATCACCGACTCAATGGACGTGAGTTTGAGTAAGCTCCAGGAGTTGGTGATGGACAGGGAAGCCTGGCATGCTGCAGTCCTTGGGGTCGCAAAGAGTCAGACATGACTGAGCAACTGAACTGAACTGAGACTGTAGCCCACCAGGCTCCTCTGTCCAGGGAATTTTCCTCCAGGGGATATTCTGGACCCAGGGATGGAATCCGTGTTTCCTGTGTTGCCAGGCAGATTCTTTACCATAGAGCTACCTGGTAATGTAGCTACCAAAGGACATCTTGGTTTTTTTCTAGTTTTTGGCTGTTTTCCCTAAAGCTACAGTGAACATTCATGTACAGATTTTATGTAAACATAAATTTTTATTTTATTGGAATAAATGCCCAGGAATGCAGTTACTATACCATATGGTGGTTGTATGGGTACATTGAACTCTTAATTCTCTTCTGTCCTAATGCTAATACCAAACTGTCTTAATTATCGTTGCTTTGTGGTAAGTTTTGAAAATGGGAAGTAGGTCTCCTACTTTCTTTTTCAAAATTGTGTTGTTTTTTCCGGGTCCCTTGTAAGGCCTTACAAATTTTAGAATCAGCTTGTTGGTTTCAACAAAGACGTCAGTTGTGGATCTGTTTGTCAGTAATTTTTAATACTATTTTCATTGAGTTGTACAACCATTACCACAATTCCTTTTAGAACATTTTCTTCACCTCAGTAAGAAGCCCTGTATCCATTAACAGGGACACCTCATCTTTCTTCATCCTCCTCTACCTTTGACCTAGGCAAATACTCATCTACTTTCTGCCTATCCTAGGCATTTCCTTTAAGTAGAACTACACAATATATGGCCTTTTGTAACTGGTTTCCTTCACTTTTTAGCATAATATTTTAAAGGTTCATCCCTGTGGTAGCATATAACAATACTTAATTCCTTTTTATGTTCAAGTAATATTCCATTGTATGGATACACTACTTTTTATTTATCCATTCACCAGTTGATGGACATTCATGTACAAGTTTTTGCACAATTTTTTTGCATAATTATGCTGTAATTTCTTTGGCGGGGTATATACCTAGGAGTTGAATTTCTGGTTCATAGGGTAGCTTATGTGTTTAATCTTTTCAGGGCTTTTCCAGACTCTCCCATTTTACAATCCCCTTGCAGTGTGTGGGGATTTCCATATTTCTCCATCCTCCTCCAACACTTGCTATTATCTTTTTGATTATAACCATTCTAGAGAAGTTGTAATAAAACATTCTCTTGTAATAAAACATCTCTTAAAGAATAAAAAAATCTTTATTACAATAAAATACAATATTATTTATTATTTATTGTAATAAAATATTGTATTTCATAATAATTCAATCCTAAATTCTTCACCATTTATCTTCTAAAAACAAGGTCATACATAACAAGAGTATAATAATAATACTCAACAATTTAATATAATACTGTTGTTTAATATACAATCCATATGTATGTTTCCTCAGTTGTCCTTTATAGATGTTTATTTCTGTATTAAGAATCCAATGAAAGAAGTGTTTTCATGTCTGTTTAGCTTCTTCAATCTAGACTAGTTGTAAGAAAACATTCTCTTGGATGTGAGGTAATCTCTCATTGCAGTTTTTACTTGCATTTCCCTGATGAGAAATGATGTCAGACATCTTTTCATGTGGTTATTAGGCATTTGTGTATTTTCTTTGGGGAAATATCTATTCAGATCCTTTGCCCATTTTTTCCTTTTTATTTTTTAAATTATGAAAATATAACACATTTGCAAGAGACTTGGAAAATACAGAGCAAATTTATATATAGTTCTATATATTACAATTTATTTTAAATAGATAAATAAGATTTTTAGTTGGAGTTTCAATATCAAGCTCAAAAATTAATAGAATGACTGTACATAGAAGTAGAAGGGTATAGTAGACCTAAAAAGCACTGTGAACCAATTCAACATAATTAAGATTTATACAACTCTGCCCATTTTTAATTGGGTTATTTGCCTTTTTACCACTGCTTTATACAAGTTCTTCATATATTCCAGTTAGAAGCCCCTGATCCTATGTGTGATTTGTAGAAGTTTTCTTCTATTCTGTAGGTTGTCTTTTCTATTGAAATGCAGTTTGCAGTTGATTTTCTTTCTTTCTTTTTTTATTTTTAATCGAAGGATAATTGCTTTACAGTATTGTGTTGGTTTCTACCAAACATCAACATGAATCAGCCTTTCCTGGTATGTTTATCTTGTATCTGTAGCCTTACTGAATTCACACTTTAGGTGGTTCTAGGACGTTTTGGGGCAGATTCTTCGGGATTGTGTATGTAAACCATCATGTCATCTGCAAATAGGGACAGGTTTATTTCTTCTTTCTGTATGGCTTTTATTTCCTTTTCTTGCCTTCTTGCATTGAGTAGAATTTCCAGTACTGTGTTGTACAAGGGTGGTGAGAATGAACATCCTTGTTCTCAATAATAGAGGCAATGAATGCAGTGTTCATTTTTTTCATTTATCATTATGTGTAGTAATGTTTGCTGTTTTTTTTTTTTAAAGATGCTCATTATCTAGTTGAGGAAGTTCCCTGTATTCCCTTATTTTTATGAGCGCTTTTCTCTTGAACAGGATTGACATTATTATTATTATTATAGCTCTTACCAAGTTTTCTGGTCTCTTTTTTTAACTTTTCATTTTATGTTGGGGTATAATTGATTAACAGTGTTGTGATAGTTTCAGGTGTGTAGCAAAATGATTCAGTTATACATGTGTATATTCTTTTTCAAATTCTTTCCTATTTAGGTTGTTCCATAATATTCAGCAGAGTTTCTTGTACTATATGGTAGGTCCTTGCTGGTTATTCATTTTGTTTATTAAAAAAAATTTTTTTTTCCTTTGTATAGCCCAACTCACTAAATTTTTATTTTAAATGAATTGGTGTTTATGGTATGTATGATGTCACAGACAGTGACCATACAACAGTTTATATTGTTGGGAACAGGCACAGCTGAAAAGTGGCTGACTTGCTATTCTTATATTACACAGGAGTAGGTCAGTTAGGGAGTTAAAATAATAGTCAACAGAATGCTATTTTTTTTTTTAACTTTTTATTTTGTATTGGAATATAGAACTCCGGCAGACGGTGATGGACAGGGAGGCCTGGCGTGCTGTGATTCATGGGGTCGCAAAGAGTTGGACACGACTGAGCGACTCAACTGAACTGAACTGATAGCTGATTAGCAAACAATGTTGTGATAGTTTGAGGTGAAGAGCGAAGGAACTTAGCCATATACATACATGTGTCCATTCTCCCCCATACTCCCCTCCCATCCAGGCTGCCACATAACATTGAGCGGAATTCCATGTGCTCTCAGTAGGTCCTTGTTGGTGGTCCATTTTAAATACAGCAGTGTGTACATGTCAGTCCCAAACCCCTTAACTATCCTTTACACCCAAAACAGGATTGACTTTTATCAGATGATTTTTTTCTGTGTAGACTGGTATGATCGTGTAAATATGTGTTTTTTTCAGTTTGTTAGTATGTGGGTTACATTGATCTTGAATATTGAACTAAGGAGTTTTGTGATTATATTCATGTATTGGTCTATAGTTTTTTTTTTTTTTGTAGTAATGTCTTTTCCTGGTTTTTGAGGGTTTTTTTTTTTTTTTTTGAGGGCTTCCCTTGTAACTCAGTTCGTAAAGAATCTGCCTGCAGTACAGGAGGCCCAGGTTTGATCCCTGGGTTGGGAAGATCCCCTGGGGATGGAAATGGCAACCCACTCCAGGATCCTTGCCTGGAAAATCTCATGGATGCAGGAGCCTGGCGGGCTGCAGTCCATAGGGTCGCAAAGAGTTGGGCATGACTGAGTGACTAACACTAACACACTGCACTTCTGGTTTTTGCATCAGGGAGATGCTGGATTCTTAACGTGATCTTGTGTTTTCCAAAGAGATTGTGTTAATTCTTGAAACATTTGGTAGAATTCTCTAATGAAACGATCTGGGCCAGGAGATTCCTCTTTTGGGAGGTTTTTAATTATGAGTTTAATTTCCTTAATAGTTATAGGGCTGTTCAGATTGTTTCATTTTGAGTGAGTTGTGTGTTTTGAGGAATTGGTCCGTTGACATACAAAGCAGGGCTCTTCACTGCTGCTGGGCAGCCGTGGGAGTTTCAGCTCTTCTGTAGGCCTTACTGATAGACTCTGCCTTCTTGCTGTTCCCCACACGGCCTAAACTGACACCACTGGGAGGGGATGGCCTTCTTACACCTGCAGATAGAGGAAGTCCTGACTGTCTGCTAGGCTGTCTCATACCATTCTGGTGGAGATGAGAAGGGGAGCCTCGTTACTGTCATAGGAGTAGAAGTACAGCTCTCCAGGTGTTCTTCCTAGATGCTGTGTGGCAGGGGACAGGGGTCCTTAGCAAGGGAAGGAAGTTCTGCCTTTGGTATCATCCCCACAGGTGAAGGTAGGAGGTAAGGGAGGGAGTAAGGGGGTAGCCTCCTGTAATGTTAAGGCACAACAGTATATAGCCTGGTGAGAAGGAAAGTTTAGACTCTTTACTTGGCTTACCTTGTCACAGGGTACGGGTGAGCTACAGTTTATCCTATGGTTTTTGGCTGGAGTGCCAGTGGTTATTGTCTACAAGTTTTCTGTTTTGCTCTGCTGCTCTTTTCTTGGTTCTCTGTCTGCCTCCATTGGCATTTCTGGATTATTGGCTGCTTCAGCTCTGTGTCTATGCGGTATTTGAGGCAAAAGGAAAACCCAGAGAATTCACCATCATGTTGTTCCACAGATCCCAGGGTCCTTCCCAAACTAAAGTGCCTTCTCTCCACCTTCAGAGTCTTCTTTTGTTTGTTTCACATATAATGTCCTGAATATTCATCGGAAGGACTGATGTTGAAGCTGAAGCTCCAATACTTTGGCCACCTGATGAGAAGAACTAACTCATTAGAAAAGACCTTGATGCTGGGAAAGATTGAAGGCAGGAGGAGAAGGGGACGACAGAGGATGAGATGGTTGGATGGCATCACTGATCGATGGACATGAGTTTGGGCAAGCTCTGGGAGTTGGTGATAGACAGGGAAACTTGGCGTTCTGCAGTCTTTGTCCAACTCTTTGCAGGGTTGCAAAGAGTCGGACATGACTGAGTGACTGAACCAATAATGTCCAGGGTTTTTATTTGCCCTTAGCTGAAGCAGTAGGTTTTTCCTGTGGTCATGTATGGATGTGAGAGTTGGACTGTGAAGAAGGCTGAGTGCCGAAGAATTGATGCCTTTGAACTGTGGTGTTGGAGAAGACTCTTGAGAGTCCCTGGGACTGCAAGGAGATCCAACCAGTCCATTCTGAAGGAGATCAGCCCTGGGATTTCTTTAGAAGGAATGATGCTAAAGCTGAAGCTCCAGTACTTTGGCCACCTCCTGCGAAGAGTTGACTCATTGGAAAAGACTCTGATGCTGGGAGGGATTGGGGGCAGGAGGAGAAGGGGACGACAGAGGATGAGATGGCTGGATGGCATCACTGACTCAATGGATGTGAGTCTGGGTGAACTCTGGGAGTTGGTGATGGACAGGGAGGCCTGGCGTGCTGCGATTCATGGGGTTGCAAAGAGTCGGAGACGACTGAGCAACTGAACTGAACTGAAGCAGTAGGAGCAGTACATTTACTGGATTTTATGGAGCAGTAAGTAGTTGGACTGAGATTAATTTTTTTTTTTAATGGAAGAAAACATAGGGTAGAAATTAAGATACATAATTGGCTAGTTAGATACTTAAGTTAGTTTTGGGTCAGTTACTTTGAAGTGACAGTTCAACTATGTCTTCTTTTCCCCTAGAGAGTAATTCTGTTTGTCATTGTTCAGTAAAACCAAACCCTCATTAGTTTAAGATCTCTTTTAAAGAAGTTTGAAAATCCAATGAACTAATTTATTTCTGCATTTATATATTATAAATGCATCATAATTCTACATTTCTGGCTTAGTGTGTGATAGAAAAAAAATTTATTGTAGTGAAAGATTAGTTTTATAGAGGGATTAACTCAGTTTTTCTAATAGAGATCTTGAAGCTGTGGATTCTTTTCTTAAAGAGGAAAAAGGCATTGTGGTTAAGAACTACATAAGGAAAATTTGTGGAAGTCTTTGAAATGTACAAAACAGATCATGGGGTATCTTGGAAACTGGGTGGTCTAAAACACGTTTCCTGGAGATGTGATCTATGGAATCTGCAGCTTTTATTATTTTTTGACTGACTTTATAACTTTGCAAATTGTGGATAACTGACAGGCGTGCAAATGTCTTTAGACATGCGGCTGAGTTTTGTTGGTTGGAGGTACTATTGATTTCTTTTCCTCTTTTGTGGGAGAAGCCGGTTTTAGATCTATTAAACAAATACATTTCACCATTTCCAGTTACCTGTGTGTTCGTGTTCTTTGGATTCACTTTTGAACCAGATGAAGCATGTTATTTATTCCATAATTAATTAATGAGTTAAGTAAAATCATAGATGTTCATTTTATATTAGTATGGGAGACACAATGTTATCTTTTTGTTTGTTTGAATTATGCTGTTAACAACTTGAACTCTGATGTGCTTGAATCCCACTGTAACACTTACTGTCATTGTGATTTGGAGCAGGGAGTTTTATCTTTTAACCTAAGTCTGTCTACCCACTATAAAAAGGGGTCACAGTGCTATTTTCCTGTTGATGTTTTTGTGAGGACTGAAAGAAATGTTGTAAGGAACACTCATCTCACTGCACCTCATACATCTTAAGAACTTTGCTTTCTACTGTTATAAGGCTGTGGGCAACCATTTTACCTTCCTGAGACTTAATCTATTTAAAAAAAAAAAGGAACTTTTTTACTTGGTTGTTAGGCCATAACAACCAAGTAAATTTTACCTTTCTGTAAAATTTACTAGTCATAATTGCAAAGAATGGAAGAAGTAGCAGTAGTTGCTTTTGGAAGGAAGAACATTTTAAACATGCAAGTCACCTTGCTGCTCTGAGAAAGAGAAATGTAGAGTTGGATCTGGTGAGCCATTCATTAAAACAGCAGCCTGGTAATTCGATCAGTAAACTTTGATTGAGGGGATCCTGCTGTGCTGGCCTTTGGACTAGGAAGAAGCAATAGGGCTGGGAATGGGGCTTACCAGAGTAACAGGAATGCTCTTTTTTGCCATAAAACAATTTGGAGAGTGGATCAGGATAGATGAAAGACTTGGAGCTCAAGTGTGTGGGCATGCTCACTAGTGAGTATAATTGGAAAGGGCTGAGTTTTGTTAAACAGGGAGGGCCATTTGGAGTTGTAAGGGCAATTTGGGGGCAAGTGGGGAGGTGGGACAATTGAAGAAGAGGGAGGAGCTGGAAAAATGGCTCCAGGATAACTGTTACTTAAATTGACCATTCCCTCTGACCCTCAATATTGACCAGTGTTTTTACCTAAGGGTTTTTTGGGCCTTTGGGGGGTTTAGGTAGATGCGAGCAGGATTCAGTTGGTGAACTGTTCGAGCTAAAAGAGGGGATCCTTAGGCTGAGAGAATTTAAATCCCTCAAAAATTAGCGCTGGTCTGGGAGAGACGTTGGCCTTCTGGGAAAGACCTATAATTGGAGCAAGCCAGGGGATAGTTCAAGGCAAGGGTATCCCCAGCCACTCTTAGTTTAGGATAGTGAGAATAATTTCAGCTGCACTGCCAGGTCAGTATGGGGAGGAAGAAGACTTTCCTCTGCCTTCGTAATCCTTCTGACTGGTCTAAGAATTAAATTGACACGATACAGATTATTGGGAGAAATCAATCCTAACTTTGTAACTACAGGAATCCCACATACATGAGAAGGTCAGAAACTTCACATCCATGGGATATTCAAAGACAGAAAAGTAAAATGAGGTATGTATGTCTTTTCTGAGCTAAGGGACTTCCAAAGTACATGTGTGTGTGCTAAGTCACTTCAGTCGTGTCCAACTCTTTGTGACCCTATGGACAGTAGACCGCCAGGCTATTCTGTCCATGGGGATTCTCCAGGCAAGAATACTGAGTGGGTTGCCATACCAGTCTCCTGGGGATCTTCCTGTCCCAGGGATTGAACTCATGTCTCTTACTTCTCCTGCATTAGCAGGCAGGTCCTTTACCACTAGCACCACCTGGGAAGCCCAGGACTTCCAGAGAGGAAGGTTATTCGCAGGACAGAAGAGCAGGGGTTGTCCTGTCTTACACATGGGGCCACTTAGTTAATTTCTGATAGTTACTCTTTTTCTGACGGAAATCCCCAGTTTAGATTCTTCTTGGGTGGTCAAGGGAGAGGCAGTAGTAATAGGCAAACAGTGTCGGATTTGTGATCTCCGAAGATTGACCTTCGGGACCAGAAACCAGGCTTGACCACTCAGGGCTCTTGTGTGGCAGAAGTTTTATTACAGCGAAAAGGGACGGAAAAACTTCTGACATAGACATCAAAAGGGGGTGGAGAGTGCCCCACTCGCTAGTCTTTAGCAAGGGAATTACATTCTTTTTAATTAGTTATTACAATAAATCAAAAGAATGTCTCAAGGTTGTAAAAATATTGTCAGACCCACTCCCACAATTTACATTTTAGGATAACAGGATTAGAACTTAACAATAGGAAGATCCTACCAGACCCACTCCCCTAATATATGTTCTAAGATATCAGGATTAGTTGGAAGGTTTTCAGGAAGGAGAAACTGCCCTCAAGCAGGATACATTATTGTTATATAATCCCTAGTACAGAGTTTAAACTGAGTTGTGTAATCATCAGTTTAAAGGACTTAAAGGAAAATACTGTTCTATGTGACTAAGGCTAAGGAATGTAGAGGAAAAAAAGTTTGTCCTTTCCTCTTCCTTGAGAATTCCAGATCCCTATCTCCTCCTTGAGAACCCCAGGCCCCTCTCTCCTCGGGGACCCCCGAACTTCTTACAAACCTGCGTAGGAATTGACTCTCTCAGTAGTATCTCTTGGACCTCCAGAATCTGGATTGATTTCAGCTCAAAATAGTCTTCTCGCAAGAGGGACACATCTTGGGGATGCATGTTCTGAACCTTTTCATGAACAAGGAGTTTATACATTGACAGATAACCATAGTTATAACCGGCTTATACACTGATTCTGACTTAACAAAATTAAGTACTACTATACACGAAAGCAAGAGTCTGCCCAAACATATTTTAAAGTTTTATGCACAGTAAAATAGTCCTTGTAATTTGGCTTTAGACTTGGGGCCCCAGAAGTGGGAAGAGTGTGGGGTCTGCTTGCCTTCTTACAGAAGGTCTTAAGGTTCCCCTTGCCATCATTGAAACCTGAATACCCCAAGTGTTGGATGTGGGGAGGGGAGCTGCCGCCTACCCCATTCCTTCTGGAGGTTGAGATCTGAGCTCAGATTTTGCCTTCACTGTCCAAATTCTGCCTAAGGGTGTTGCGGTGAGGGGAAAGCTGAAGCTTCAAGGACCCGGCTGGTTTTAGCACGCCAGCCTTGGGCTTCCCAGGAGGCGCTAGTGGTGAAGAACCTGATGCAGGTTTGATCCCCAGGTTGGGAAGATCCCCTGGAGGCGGGCACAGCAACCCACTCCAGTATTCTTGCCTGGAGAATCCTGGTGGACAGAGGAGCCTGGTGGGCTACAGTCGCTGGGGTTGCAAAGAGTCAGGCACACCTGAAGAGACTTTGTACTCACCCACTCCATGTCTTCTCTCTCTGGAGCCTGAGGGCATGGGAGCACGTACTGAGCTCTCACTGCTCTCTGGCATTCCTAACCTAAGCACAGTCCTGCAGGCTTCCTGAGTTAATAAGCCTGTTCATCAATCTAGTCAGTACTTGAATGTCTCAGTTCCATGGCCCCTTAGCCTTATACTAGGAACCATATGACTACCAGTGTACTGGCCCAAATTCCACTTTCCGTTTCTTCTCCCACTGTCACCTTCACTGGCAGAAAGGGTTGGGGCTTTGTTCTGTTAGCAACAAAGGGATAAGATGATGTGTAAGTTGTAGGGAAGAATAAATTGTGATGCTTCAAAACGGTGGGCAATTAACAACACAGTTTCTAGTTACTGAATGTGCTTTATAAAAGCTGGCAGTAAAAGCTCTGAATGTCTGTGTAATGGTTTCCATGCTTGAAATGTTCATCCTGCTTCATGTATCTTTACAGGAAGCTTCCCTAAATTGATCATAGTTGTCCTGTTTATGTTGTGTTGTTGAAATGTTCTGTGGTTGTTCCATAAACTTTTCTTTGAAAAATAAACATTTCTGTTAGAGAGATGTAATATAGGTTTCCTGTTGATAGAAAATAAAATGGTCCTTTTCTATCAAAGAACAAAACCCAGCATTTCTGTTTGGCATTTAATCATGTGATTCTGTTTGAATCTTTATGTTAAAAATGAGGTACACCCTTTTGTTTAGAGTTCAAAATATTAAACCAAATATGTCCTAGAATTCAGCCCTTACATTTTATGTTGTGTGTGGTAATTTGCTTTTTTTTTTTTTTTGACTTAGATGGTTATGTAACACCATTAGCTGATATCCTCCTTTGAGTAGTGATGGCTTTTTTGTGTGTATGTTGTGGGTGGGGGCAGATTTTATCTCTGTGGAAAACTCTGACAACTGATTCTGGCTGTGATCTCCCCAATCTCTGGGCTCACATTCTCCTTCTGTCTAGGTCCATTTGAAATCCCTGGTCATTGCTACCGGTCTCAACTTGGCTAACACTAAGTTCATTCTCAGTCTCCTCTGTGTCTGCCTGGATGTGCCTGTTGCTGTCTGTTCAGTCACCCAGGCTTGAATCAGTTGACACCCCCTCCTTTTTCCCTCCCAGTGTTTCTTCTATTGTAATGCTTCTGGTTTTTTTCCTTCCTTATCTTATGCTTGTATTATTTTTATAGCCTACTACTTGGTTTCTAAAATGATAGCTTCCATTTATTGTGTATGTGAGATAATAAAGAATATATCTGGTCTTTGTCCCTGATTCCAGACACAGACCTTCAAAAACCCTTGGAATTTCCTGAGTAATTGGAGTATCCTTTGTTCATAAGTCCCCTTTAACCATACCTGCTGCTGCTGCTAAGTCACTTCAGTCGTGTCCGACTCTGTGTGACCCCATAGACGGCAGCCCACCAGGCTCCCCCGTCCCTGGGATTCTCCAGGCAAGAACATTTAAGCTAATAAACTGACCCAGGGTGGGCCCACACATAGTTTTAAGGGAGGGGCTGGTCATACCGGAGTTTGCTCTTTTTAAAATTTTCTGTGAGGTTGTCATTTTTATTTAATCTATAACCTGAAGCTGATAATTGGTTTTTGTTTTGTTTCTCTTAAAGAGTATACTCCATTTATAGTTCCTATAAAATATTGGCTGTATTCCTTGTGTTGTACAGTGTATCCCTGTAGCTTATTTTGTATGTAATCATTTGTATCTCTTAATCACCTACCCCTATATTGTCCCTTTGCTCTCCCCACCAGTAACCTACTAGTTTGTTCTCTATATTTGTGAGTTTGTTTATTTTTTATTATATTCACTAGTTCGTTTTACTTTTAGATTCTGCATATAAGGAATATCATCCAGTATTTGTCTTTTTCTGACTTATTTCACTTACCTTCCAGTTGATCCATGTTGCTGCAGATGGCAAAATTTCATTTTTTTTTTCATGGCTGAGTATTCCATAATCCATTCATCTATTGATGGACACTTAGGTTGCTTCCATATCCTGGCAATTCTAAATAGTGCTGCTGTGAACATTGAGGTGCATGTATCTTTTTGAGTCAGTGATTTTTTTTTTTTTTTACTTACGTATCCAGGCATGGAATTACTGTTCAGTACAGTTCAGTCACTCAGTTGTGTCTGACTCTTTGCAGCCCTATGGACTGCAGCACACCAAACCTCCCTGTCCATCACCAACTCTTGGAGTTTACTCAAACTCACGTCCATCGAGTCAGTAATGCCATCCAACCATCTCATCCTTTGTCGTCCCCTTTTCCTGCCTTCAGTCTTTCCCAGCATCAGGGTCTTTTCCAGCAAGTCAGTTCTTTGCACCAGGTGGCCAAAGTATTGGAGTTTCAGCTTCAGCATCAGTCCTTCCAATGAATTTTCAAGACTTATTTCCTTTAGGATGGACTTGTTGTATCTCCTTGCTGTCCAAGGGACTCAAGAGTCTTCTTCAACACCACAGTTCAAAAGCATCAATTACTCAGTGCTCAGCTTTCTTTATAGTCCAACTCTCACATCCATACATGATTACTGGATAAACCATAGCTTTGACTAGATGGACCTTTGTTGGCCAAGTAATATCTCTGCTTTTTAATATGCTATCTAGGTTGGTCATAACCTTTCTTCCAAGGAGTAAGCGTCTGTCAATTTCATGGCTGTAGTCACCATCTGCAGTGATTTTGGAGCCCAGGAAAACAGCCTATCACTGTTTCCTTTGTTTTCCTATCTATTTGCCATAAAGTGATGGGACCAGATGCCATGATCTTAGTTTTCTGAATGTTGAGTTTTAAGCCATCCTTTTCACTGTCCTCTTTCACTTTGATCAAGAAGCTCTTTAGTTCTTCTTCGCTTTCTGCTTTAAGTGTGGTGTCATCTGCATATCTGAGGTTATTGATATTTCTCCTGGCAATCTTGATTCCAGCTTGTGCTTCATCCAGTCCAGCATTTCTCTTGATGTACTCTGCATAGAAGTGAAATAAGCAGGGTGACAATATACAGCCTTGACGTACTCCTTTCCTATTTGGAACCAGTCTGTTGTTCCATGTCTAGTTCTAACTTTTGCTTCCTGACCTGCATACAGGTTTCTCAAGAGGCAGGTCAGGTGGTCTGGTATTCCCATCTCTTTCAGAATATTCCACAGTTTATTGTGATCCACACAGTCTTTGGCCTAGTCAATAAAGCAGAAGTAGATGTTTTTCTGGAACTCTCTTGCTTTTTGGATGATCCAGTGAATGTTGGCAATTTGATCTCTGGTTTCCTCTGCCTTTTCTAAATCCAGCTTGAACATCTGGAAGTTCACAGTTCACGTAAGGTTGAAGCCTGGCTTGGAGAATTTTGAGTGTTACTTTGCTAGCGTGTGAGATGAATGCAATTGTGCTGTAGTTTGAGCATTCTTTTGGCATTGCCTTTCTTAGGGATTGGAATGAAAACTGACCTTTTCCAGTCCTGTGGCCACTGCTGAGTTTTCCAAATTTGCTAGCATATTGAGTGCAGCACTTTCACAGCATCATCTTTTAGGATTTGAAATAGCTCCACTGGAATTCCATCACCTCCACTAGCTTTGTTCCTGTGATGCTTCATAAGACCCACTTGACTTCACATTCCAGGATGTCTGGTTCTAGGTGAGTGATCACACCATTGTGATTATCTGGGTCATGAAGCTCTTTTTTTGTACAGTTCTTCTGTGTATTCTTGCCATCTCTTAATATTTTCTGCTTCTGTTAGGTCCAGACCATTTCTGTCCTTTATTGAGCCTATCTTTGGATGAAATGTTTCCTTGGTGTCTCTAATTTTCTTGAGGAGATCTCTAGTCCTTCCCATTCTATCGTTTTCCTCTATTTCTTTGCATTCATCACTAAGAGGTAAGAAACCTCTCCTAGCTCTTCTTTGAAACTCTGCATTCAAATGGGTATATCTTTCCTTTTCTCCTTTGCCTTTCGCTCCTCTTCTTTTCACAGCTATTTGTAAGGCCTCCTCAGACAACCATTTTGCCTTTTTGCATTTCTTTTTCTTGGGGATGGTCTTGATCACTGCCTCCTGTACAATGTCACAAACCTCCATCCATAATTCTTCAGGCACTCTATCAGATCTAATCCCTTGAATCTATTTGTCACTTCCACTGTATAATTGTAAGGGATTTGATTAAGGTCATACCTGAATAGTCTAGTGATTTTTCCCTACTTTGGCCACCTCATGCGAAGAGTTGACTCATTGGAAAAGACTCTGATGCTGGGAGGAGAAGGGGACGACAGAGGATGAGATGGCTGGATGGCATCACTGACTCAATGGACGTGAGTCTGAGTGAACTCCGGGAGTTGGTGATGGACAGGGAGGCCTGGCGTGTTGTGATTCATGGGGTCGCAAAGAGTCGGACACAACTGAGCGACTGAACTGAACTGAACTTTCCCTACTTTCTTCAATTTAAGTCTGAATTTGGCAATAAGGAGTTCATAATCTGAGCCACAGTCAGCTCCTGTCCTTTTTTGCTGACTATAGAGCTTCTCCGTGTTTGGCTGCAAATAGTATACTCAGTCTGATTTCAGTATTGACCATCATCTGGTGATGTCCATGTGTAGAGTCTTCTCTTGTGTTGTTGGAAGGTGTTTGCTATGACCAGTGCATTCTCCTTGGCAAAACTCTTTTAGCCTTTGCCCTGCTTCATTCTGTACTCCAAGGCCAAATTTGCCTGTTACTGCAGGTATTTCTTGACTTCCTACTTTTGCATTGCAGTCCCCTATAATGAAAAGGACATCTTTTTGGGGTGTTAGTTCTAGAAGGTCCTGTAGGTCTTCATAGAACCGTTCAACTTCAGCTTCTTCAGCGTTACTGGTTGGGGCAAAGACTTGGACTTGCTGGGTCATGTGATAATTCTATCTTTTGTTTTTTGAGGAATCTCTATGCTGTTTTCCATAGTGGCTGCACGAGTCTGCGTTCTCACCAGCAGTGTACTGTGTTTCCCTTTTCTCCACATCCTTGCCAACCTCTTGTATTTGTGTTCGTTTTGATGGTAGCTGTTCTGACAAGTGTAACGTGATATCTCCTTGTGGTTTTGATTTGGTGATTTCTGTGATGATTAGTGATTTTAAACATCTTTTCATGTCCCTGTTGGCCATCTTTATGTCTTTTTTGGAAAAAAAATGTCTGTTCAGGTCTTCTGGCCATTTTTTAAATTGGGTTTTGTTGTTGTTGTTGTTTGGAAAGATTTAGCTTTTGATTGGGGGGTGGGAAGCACCACCCCCTGATCTCTGGGGTGGGGAGAGGAACTAGAGATTAAATCCAATCACTTGGCTAATGATTTAGTCAACCATGCCTGTATAACGAAGCCCTTCATATAAACCCTGGGATACAGGAGTTTCTGGGTCGTTGAATGTGCTGGCCGGGTGAAAGAGAGGGCATGGCATCTCTGAATCTCTCCATCATCTCTTCCTAGACCTTGCCCTGCACATGCCTTCCACTTGGCTGTTGCTGAGTTGTATCCTTTGATTATAAACTATATTCATCTAAGTGTAGTTTTTGTTTGTGTTTTTGTATTTTAGTGAGTTCTGTGACTCGTTCTAGCAAATTATTGTACTTGAAGGAGGATCATGGGAGCCCCTAAATTTATAGTTAAGTTAGACATTGGTTCTGATAGCTTGGGGATGTCTGAAGCAAGGGCGGTCTTGTTGGGTGTCTTGCCCTTTCACCTGTGGGATCTGATGCCCACGCTCAGTAATAAGCATCAGAATTGCATTGTAGGACACCCAGTTGGTGTCAGAGAACTGGTGTCCAAATACAGTGTGCTTACTCCCTCATCAGGCATTGTGTTGTGTGTTATGTTCTGTAATACTCCCTACGGCTAGGTAGGCTCTGGTTTTCTCATCCTTGTTTTGTAGATAAGGAAAAGGAAGCCTTTAAGAAGCCATATTACTTACCCAGAGCTAGAAGGGTTAGAGAGTGCAGTGCTTTCTGACTTTAACCCTTTATGCAAAGCTGACTGCCTCCCTTGCTTTAGATGTTACGGCCTTTTCCAAATCTAGATGAAAGAGTGCTTTTTCTAAAATACGCTTTTATTACATCATTTTTGAGCTTAAGAACTTTATATTCTAGATCATTGCAGGGTAAAACCCACACTTCTTAGGCCGCTATCCAAGGCTCACCACGGTCCATCAGGCCCAAACTAGTAACTGGTGTAATCTCTATATAGAAGCAAAGGAATCAAACAACTATTGTATTTCTTGGATGGGCTTCTCATCTTGTATCTCCAGTGAATTGCATTAGAGATGGAAGACATATCTTCCAGTTCCTTATAAACTATAACTGGGAAGTCAGAATATATTTAAAGATTGTCAGTATAAAAATAGCACATGCTGATCAAATACAGATACTGAAATGCTTCTGGAGTTCCAAAGAGCAACAGCTTAATGGAGCAGATGTATTTCGAGCTCAGTCTTAAAGAGATGGTAGGATTTTGATAATTGTCGTATCTGGGGAGAGGACCCTTGTAGGCAGGATGCTCATGAATGAAAAGGAATGGAGTGGGTTACTGGACATGTATGGAAAGGTGGTGTTGATGGCAGTGAATAAGCTTATCTGGAGGGAACCTTTTTCTGAAGACCAGGGTTCTAGTCTCTGTCTCAAAACATTATTTCAAAAATGGCAGCATAATATTTTAACTAGCTGAATTTGTACTCAGTCTCTGTTCTTTGAAACCAGAGTTGTTTGAAATGACTACAAAACTATTTTAGGACCTCTTTAGGTGCAAAGGTGGAGTGATCATACTGGTTAATACAATTTTACTTAAATATAAGGTACAAGTATAATTGAGGACAAGTATAATTAAGGTACAAGTATAATCTTTTTATATGTCACCTGAGCTGATCAAAGGATCAAAGTTTCATTTTTATAGTTTGAAAAACATTTCAAACTATAAAAGTTCAAAAATACTTTCAGTAATGCAACATCAGAATAAATACAGTATTTCAAGTAACCAGTCTGAAGGAGACAGCATTGTTTATATTGGGCTGCTGCTAAGTCGCTTTAGTTGTGTCCGACTCTGTGCGACCCCATAGACGGCAGCCCACCAGGCTCCCCCGTCCCTGGGATTCTCCAAGCAAGAATACTGGAGTGGGTCGCCATTTCCTTCTCCAGTGCATGAAAGTGAAAAGTGAAGGTGAAGTCGCTCAGTCATGTCCGACTCTTAGCGATCCCATGGACTGCTCCGTCCATGGGATTTTCCAGGCAAGAGTACTGGAGTGGGGTGCCGTTGCCTTCTCTGGTTTATATTGGGCAGGTTTTGGTAAATATGTATTTTAAAAGGTCTTCTTTGTACCTGAAGTCACTGCATAATTTTATACTTAGTAGTCTATATTCTGTAGGGTTTGAATCATTTCTGACTCTAAAGTATAAGAGTTTTTGGGCTCCCATTTAAAAACAAAGCTTTAATTTTTGTTTTGATTTTTTAAATAACATGCATTTTGGAAAATAAATGTATAAAGAACAGATTAAAATCACATTATTACTCAGAGGTAATCACTCACCCTTATTAATACTGCACTGTTTTTGTTTATGTAATTACATACACAATTTTGTAATCTATTCTTTTCATTTAATTTTATAACAATTTTCCCATTTCATAAGATTTTTTTGAAAATATGGCTTCTATTAATATTATAATATGTATAACTTTGTTATATTGTTTTTCCCTTTAAGTAAAAACAGAATAATTTACTTACTATATTTCAAATGCTTTTTTCACTTAATGTATCGTGGCTGGCTTTCTAAATGACAGCTTGTATTGTTGTGTTTCATTTTTTTACTGGCCACATTGTATTCCATTTTAGATATATGCCATCA
The DNA here is from genome assembly GCF_027580195.1 of Bos mutus. NCBI lineage: Eukaryota > Metazoa > Chordata > Mammalia > Artiodactyla > Bovidae > Bos > Bos mutus. The sequence goes on from NC_091627.1 coordinate 37,375,994, forward strand.
TTAGCCATTTCTCTATTGATGGGCATTTATAATATTTCTTTCACATGCGAATAGAATTTCAGTGAGCATATACAATATTTGTTTATTAAACTGAAGTACAATTGATTTACAAATATAGTTTCAGATGTACAACATAGTGATTCAGTATTTTTATAGAGTATATGTCATTTAAAGTTATTTTAAAATATTGGCTGTATCCCCTCTGCTGTACAATATATCCTTGTAGCGTATTTATTTTATACACAATAGTTTGTCTTTTAATCCCCTACCCCTATCTTGCCCCACCTCCCTTCTCTCTCCCCGTTGGTAATCGATTAGTAGCGTGTTTTCTACATCTGTAAGTCTGTTGCTGTTTGGATATATTCATTCGTTTCATTTTTTATATTCTACATGTAAGTGATAACATGTAGTATTTTCTCTGACTTATTTCACTAAGCATAATACTCTCCAGGAGGTCCATCCATGTTGTTGCAAATGGTTCATTCTTTTTTATGGCTGAGTAATTTTCCTGAGTAGAGAATATGGCTGAGTAGAGAACATACTACTGATTACCAAGGTACTTTTATGAGTATTTTTGTAAGATAGAAGTTAGAAGTGGAATTATTGGGTAGAAATCTATTTAACTTTTAAATCTTACTCAGTTTATACTCAGGTAATAGTATGTTTAAGAGTCCCTGTGTCCCCACACCCTCACCTTTGCTAGGTATTATCATTATCAAATATGGAAGGGTAATAGTTGGAAACATGACATCACATTGCTTTCTTTTTTTTTTTTTAAAGTGGCTTCATGTGTGACTATTTTTCTTGCTTATTTTTTCTGTTGCTATATTTTGTTCTAATTGTTAATGCTTTCATACTTTATATATAACTCTTTAATTCATCTGGAATTTATTTTGATTTTATGGAATGAAAATGCTTGATTCTGGAGGAGATTCAAGGGCTAGTGGGCCTTGAAATTATGTATTGGAAAAATTTAGACAATAAAATTTTTGCTGTTTTTGGAAAGTAGTCCATTTCAAATTCATTTAAAAACTTAGTTTATTTTTACCCAATTCTATAAAGTTTGTTGGAGAAATAAGAAAACCCTGCCAACAAAAGAACCCCTCTTTACCAATGTAGAAGGGAGAAAAAACTTGCTTTATTGGGTAAATTATTATTTATGTAGAAAGTTTAGGAGAGACTGCAAAATTTGAGTAGAATTTCATTCATTTTACAGTAAATAGAGATTTAATTTTTCTTTTGTATTTTCAAGAGACAAATGGATGTCTCCTGTGATGGTTTCTTATGTACCTGGTGATATATTGCAGAGAGTTCTGAGAATCAGAAGGTTTGTGACCTTGCATTGTAAAATCTGGAGACTTAAGATTACCTACTTCTGACTGAAAGGTTGCCCTGTGTTTTTAAGGAGACACACTGTGGTAGGCCGAAAATGGCTCTCCTAAAGAGTCAAGTGCTGATCTCTGTAACACCATATGCCCAGAAAGGGTCTTTACAGATGTGATTAAATTGGGGGTCTTGAAGTGGTGCAGTTATCCTGCATTATCTGGTTGAGTCCTAAAGGCAATCACATATACCCTTCTAAGAGGGAGGCGGAAGGAGATTGTACACATACAGAAGAGGAGGAGCAAGGTGACCCATCAAGGAGGCAGAGATCGGAGTGATGAGGCCACAAGTCAGGGAATTCTGACGGCGGTCGGAAGCTGGAGGGGGCAGAGAATGGATTCTCCCTAAAGCCTCTGAAGGGAGTGTTGCCTTGATACTCTGATTTCAGTAACAGCCTACTAATAACTGATTTCAGACATCTTGCCTCTAAAACTGTGAAAGAATAACTTTCTGGCATTCTAAGCCATCAAGTAATTTGTCACAGCAGCCATGGAGAGGAAATATGTCTCCTAAGGAGAGGAGAGCCTTAGCTCTCTCCCCTTTATTAAACTAAGACCATTTCATTTTATTTACCCTTTTATTAATTATTGGTAATAACACTTGGCTCTTGGCTTCTCTTAGCTAATGACCATTATATATTTGTTCCTATGGACAGAGGAACTTGGTGGGCCACAGTCCATGGAGTTGCAGAGTTGGACATGACTGAGCACACACACACATACATTGTTGAATAACAGAGGTTAAAGTTAAACATGCTTCAAAGTGACTTTAAGATAAAAATGAAAAATTTAACTTCTATGGTATTTGTAAAGATTGTGATAAAATTTGACTGATAAAAATTTTCAGGTTTTTTTAAACCTGAAAAATGAGTAATTTAGAATCATTTATATCATGAGTTTTTCTTTTTGTTTTTTTTTTTTAGATTTGCTTTTGAATTGAGAATAAAGTCTATTGCTCTTATTAGTCAAACTGGGTGATATTAACCAGTTTGAATGTTTGACTTTTTTTTTTTTTCCTGCAATGGAAGGAATTTAAAGTTCATAGAATTTTGTTAAGATTTTCCTCACTTTACAAGTTCTAATTTTTTTTTAACCAAGTAGCAGATTAGAGGGCTTCCCTGGTGGCTCAGGTGGTAAAGAATCTGCCTGCAATGCTGGAGACCTAGATTCGATCTCCATGTTGGGAAGAGCCCCTGGAAGAGGATGTGGCATCCCACTCCAGTATTCTTGCCTGGAAAATCCCCATGGACATAGGAACCTGGTGGGCTACAGTCCATGGGGGTTGCAAAGAGTAGGACATGACTAAGTAACTAAGCACAGCACTGCACAGCAGATTGTAACTAATGTCATAATTGAAGTTCTGACTTTTTCATTGACAAATAATTTCTTATATTTTTGATAAACTAACCATGTAGAGATTTAGAGTTATTAAAAAATCTATTTTCCAGAGTTTTCTGAAAAGTTTATTTTCTTTATGTTTTATTTTTTAAAAAGATGATGATTAATTTTCCTCCAATTCTACATTTGTCTATTTGAGAATTTATTTTGTTAGGATTTTCAGGACTTTAACCAAACTCATTTTAAAGTTTTGCTTTTTTAGTTTCCTAGTCATGTAATTTTAGTTTCATTTATGTTTGCTTTCTTTTATAATACCTTTATTTTAAAATTTTAAGTTGACTGCTGAGTTTATGTTCTCTTAAGTTCTATTATTTTAGACAGTGTATATGAGTACAGCTTTGTGTGAATTCCATAGCTTTTGATACGCAGTATCTTTAGATTTTTTAATATTTTGTTATTGTTTTTAAACTTTGCTGGAGGGCTTATTAAAATACGGATGCTCTAACTCCACTCTTGACCTATTAAATGAGAATCTCTGGATGTAGGGCCTAAGCTTCTTTGTTTTAAACAAGCTCCCCAGGTAATCTGAGTGTACACCGAAGTTTGAGAACTACGTCTTACTTATCTTTTAATTAAAAAAAGTAATTCAACATTATTTAGGAGTTTAAAACTTCCCATTCATTAGGATTCTTTGTTTTGAATTTATTAATTCCTGGTTTTATTGTGTTATAATCAGAAAATACGCCTTGTAAATTCATTAAGATTGCCATTATGGCTTAAGAGATGACTGATTTTTTTTCTAAATAACCTCCACTCTGGATACTTGATAAAGAGATTATGACATTTGGTTTCTATCAGTTTAAAGAAGCTGAGATGAAAATCATAAAATTAACAAATCATAAAATTAACCTTTTTAAAGTGAACAAATCAGTGGCATTTAGTATGTCCACATTGTTGTGCCACTGCTGCCTGTCTAGTTCCATGACGCTTCATCACCCCAAGAGGAAATCTCATTTCTCCCTTTTCTCCTGAGTCCCTGGCAACCATCAGTCAGCTTTCTAGCTCTGTGAGTTTACCTATTCTGGATATTTTATATAAATATTATAAATATGTGACCTTTTGTGTCTTGCTTATTTTGCTTAGTATACTGTTATCAAGGTTCATCCATATTGTAGCATGTATCAGTACTTGATTCCTTTTTAAGGCTGAGTAATATTGCCTGTATGTATATACTATAGTTTGTTTACCCATTCATCCATTGATGGACCTTTGGGTTGTTTCTGCCTTTTGGCTGTGGGTAAATAGTGCTGTTATAAACATTTGTGAACATGTATTTGAGTATCTAGTTCTAGTTCTTCTGGGTATATACCTAGGAGTGAAATGCTGAATGATAAAGTAAATCTGTGTTTAACTTTTAGAGGAACTGCCAGCCTTTTTTCCCACAGTGGCTGCACCATTTTCCATTCTCATCAGCAGTGTATGGGGGCTTCCAGATTTTCTGCATCTTCACCAATACTTGTTATTTTCCATTTTAAAAATTATGGCCACCTTTGTTGGGTCGGTAGTGGTACCTCATTGTGGTTTTGATTTGTGTTTCCGTAATATTATCATTGAGCATTTTTAAAATGTGCTTATCAACCATTTGTGTATCTTCTTTGGAGAAATGTCTAAATTAAGTCCTTTGCTCACTTAAAAAAGTTGTCGTTTTGATGTTGAATTGTAAGAGCTCTTTAATGTTCTGGATACTAGGCCCTTGACTTGCAAAGGTTTTTCCCCATTATGTGCATTGTCTTTTCACTTTCTTGATACTATTTTTTGATGCACAGATGTTTTAAATTTTTGATCAAGTCCAATTTATCTATTTTGTTTTCTGTCACTCGTAGTTTTAGTGTCATATCTAAGATCTATTGCCAAATCTAAGGTTGTGAAGATTTACCCATATGTTTTATCTAGGAGTTTTATAGTTTCAGCTCTTACGTTTAGATTATTGATCCATTTTGAGTTAATTTTTATCTGTGGTGTAATACCAAAGTCAGTTCATTCTTTTGCATGTGGAACTCCAGCTGTTCTTGTATTATTTGCTGCAGACTGTTCTTTCCCCATTGAGTGGTCTTGGCACCCTTGACAGAAATCTGTTGGCCACAGACATATGGGTGTATTTCTGGACTCTCACTTTTATCCCATTGATCTGCATGTCTTTTCTTATACTACTACCATACTGTTTTCGTTACTGTAAGCTTTGTGGTAAGTTTTGAAATTGGGAAGTGTGAGTCTTTCAACTTTGTTCTTTCTTTAAAATTACTGTTTGGCTACTTGGGACCCATTGCAGTTCCATACGAATTTGAGGATCAGCTTTTCCTTTTCTGCAAAAAAAGCTATCAGAATTTCAAGACATTGCACTAAATCTGTAGTTTATTTCACTGTTAAGTATGATGTTAGCCATAGTTTATTTTTCTTTTAAACCTTAAAATTTTTCGAAATGGGGTTAATTGTAAAACTTTACATAAGCTAATTTAAGTATTTTTGCCAGTTTATGGGAAGTAGTCTCAAAATTGAGAACAGAATAAATTTTTGCATGGTAATAACTTTTGGTCCATAAATGTTCAAGAATATACAAAAAGCATTTATGATAAAGGAGAGAAAAGGAGACAGGACCTTGAGAACTCACTGAATACAGAGTGTTACTCTCTGAACTACTGCCAGATTGAATCTTTTAAAATTTAAACATGGGTCTAAAAAATTTTTTTTTATCATTTGGCCATGCTGCATGGCATATGGAATCTTTGTTCCCAGACCAGGGCTCAAACCTGCACCCCACCCCAACATCCCCCCCCTCAAACTGGCCTCACAGTCTTAAACACTGGACCCCCCAGGGAAGTCCCGAAAAATGTTTTTTAATGTGTTGATTTCTTTATTGATTTGTAATAAATGTTTATAAATATCAGTAAGTTTCTTTTTCTGAGGCCTACACAAGAGGAAAGAACCATTGACCAGTAACTAATTGACCAATGACTACATCAGAAGTTGCTCAGAAAAATGGAAATTCATTTTCTTATTAAAATGGAGTGGCCTAAGAGTCAGAATGCACATTGATCTTGCAAGATATTACTTGACTTCCTTATAGCTATTTTAGTGACATTTAGATAGGCTTTAGGCAAAATATTTTTGATGGACAAGGTCTTAGAAATATATTTCAGAGAGATAGGAGGTAATTACCTTTCTTTTTTTTTAATTTTTTAATTTAATTTAATTTTTTTAAATTTTATTTTATTTTTAAACTTTACAATATTGTATTAGTTTTGCCAAATATCGAAATGAATCCGCCACAGGTATACCTGCGTGTTATTTTCAGTTTTCCTAAACATTTTTAGGAAAAATACCCAAGAACTTTTTTGGGCATTTTTTGGTATTCAGTATTATGGTATTTCAGCATACCCAATTTTGCTTCTTTGAATCTTGCCAGCCGTCCTCCCCCCAACCCTGCCCCTCGTCTTTTGTGCCGTGTTCAGCTAATGTGTTCAGGTGAGACATTTTAAGTCACAGAGGTAAGGAAGAGAATAGCTTGGATCAGTGTGTTTCCAAAAACTTTTTGCATTAGACAAACCATAATTATCCTTTTCTCTCCATCCTCTCTGGAGTTTAAAAAATAGTGTAATGATTTGTTATCTCTGAATATAGTTGATATTTGTATACAGTGTATCTGTGGCCTCACCAGTCAGTGGAGAGCAGGTGTTTCCTCTTGGAAAATAGTTTGCCTGGACTAGATATTTCTGATTGCTAATTTATTTTATATCTATATTTATTTATTTCTGAGACAGCTCTGAACAAGGGCAGGATGTCTGTGTGTGTGTGTGTGTGTGTGTGTGTGTGTGTGTGTCTATTAGCGTTCTCCAGAGAAGCAGAACCAGTAGGAGATAAGATATTTGTATATATATCTGTATCTTAAATATTAAAAATTTAAATGTATTTATGTATTTAATATACATAGTATTAACATTTGAATGTAATATAATATTCTATTCAAATGCTAATATTATATTGAAACACCCTCATAGACACATCCGGAAATAATGTTTAATCTGGGTACTCCAGTTAGGTTGACCTGTAAAATTACCCATTACATTGTGCCTCTTATAAGTAAATGGAGTTGAAATCCATTAAGATCCTTCTTACCTAAGCTCATGTCTTTTCGTTAAAGGGAGTGTGTAGATGCAGAAGAACCTGGTTGGCTTAGAAGTCACCTGGTTCTCCTAATGTGAGTTCTTGCATCTGGAACATCTTCTTTGACTCTGTTATCAGTATGTTTCTCATCCTGATATGTTTACTTCTCTTTATATTAATGATTCTCCATAATTATACTTTTATGAAACTAAACAAAGATTTTGCATTGATTTCTTCTGGAATGAGATAAAAATTGATTAGTACCTGCTTTTATGGGTGGGAGATGAGCGTGGATATATGCAAAGGGATGGTAAAACCTTTAATAGAACAGGGACTACAAAATGTATTTTTCCATTTTCTGATATGAATTCTGTCATTGGATTGGCCGTTATCTTTAATCGTTTGAACTTCTTAAAGGGAGTCATTGAATGGATAGTGGAAATGAGTAGGCAGCAGCTTGTGATTGCTATTCCTTGGCTTCACCATCATCCATTGTCTGAATATGGGCTTTCTGGTTCTGAAACCTGATTTTCTTGCTTCAAGTGTGTATGATTTCATTCATTTCATGCAAGCCCAAGTCACAGGATTGATTTTTCAGAAGCCAAGGGTTAGTTTATTAATTTACATGGTGAGATGGACCTTTCCAGTCCGATTCATACTCACTGTTGGAGTATCATGTTAATGTTGATAATCTTAAGGACTGAATGGTGTCTTTCCAATAGCAAGAAAGTTGACTAGTGCATTAAACGATAATATAATGAGTGAAGTTGTAAAGTTGCTCAGTCGTGTCTGACTCTTTGGGACCCCATGGACTGTAGACTACCAGGCTTCTCTGCCTATGGGATTCTCCAGGCAAGATTTTATTGCTTGAACCTTATTTGTACATTTTAAAATAGCTATTTGTATGGGAAGCAACTTATTTTAAAAGAAATAGAATATTTTTCCTCTTTGTGGTGGGAGAATAAAATATGTAGGTTTGGGGGGAAAAAAAAAATGGAGTGGGTTGCCATTTCTTTCTCCAGGGGATCTTCCCAACCCAGGGATTGAACCCAGGTCTCCCGCATTGCAGGCATATGCTTTTACCCTCTGAGCCACCAGGGAATCCCAGTGCATTAAACGATAATATAATGACTTAGATATAAAAATAAACATGTGTTAAGGATTTTATTTAATTCATACTCAGTGTGGGAATCAGGCAAATGGTATATAACGAGTTCAAAGAAAAGTAAAAAAAAGTTTCATTAAGTGTATATATGGAGTAAAGTAATGTTGAAATGGATGGCAAACGGATACAGAAGTGGTTTGTGGGGGAGGGGGAGCCACTGAGAAGTGAGTGAAGTCAGTTGAACCCTCTTCCTGACAGGATGTATCTGCTCGTCTTTTAGTTACTTACAATCTACAGGTTTGTAAAATTTCCATAGAAGTTGGAATATGATGAGGTGTGATGGTGTGCTATAAATAGTGTGCCTGGTGTTCCGTGGTTTTTTCTCTGTGAGTAGGAGTTAGAAGATGTTCTAGGACTGTTCTTCTGGATCCTCTTAGGACCTGATAGTTGTACCATCACTCTGTGAATGAATGTGGACATGTTAAAATAATTTGGTTTTGGATCATATAAATAGTTGGTAATACACAGATCCAAGTTTGAAGATTTTTTTATTGAAGTTGGTAGTTTTCTCTCTGGTACTGGGTCTTTTTATGGAAAGCTGGTGATGGAGTATGGCTGCTGCTGCTGCTGCTAAGTCGCTTCAGTCGTGTCCGACTCTGTATGACCCCATAGACGGCAGCCCATCAGGCTCCCCCGTCCCTGGGATTCTCCAGGCAAGAACACTGGAGTGGGTTGCCATTTCCTTCTCCGATGCATGAAAGTGAAAAGTGAAAGTGAAGTCGCTCAGTCGTGTCCGGCTCTTAGTGACCCCATGGACTGCAGCCTACCAGGCTCCTCCGTCCATGGGATTTTCCAGGCAAGAGTACTTGAGTGGGGTGCCATTGCCTTCTCTGAGTATGGCTGCAAGGAACATTAATAAATCACCTGGTTTTGTATGCTTTTCTCTTATAAACACATAAATTTTGAAATTGCTTAAAAATTTTTGGAGGCCTTATTGTGGGGTTGGAAAGAGCCCAAGGTTTATAATAATCTGAATTACTTACCTTAGATTATACAAGGATATGTAAATTATGATTTTATAGTTTAACTTTCTTTTAATTCCTTCTGAACATTTTCATGTATGTTTAAACAGAATAAGTTAACGTACATGTTTTATACAGTTGGGTGTAGTATTTCTCTATTAGCCAGAATAAATGTTGAGTGATTCTTTTCTTTTCATGGTCTTTTCTGATAGATGATTTTTCCTAATATTGTGATGCCATCTAGTGAATTCAGCCTTTCAGATAAGAAGTTATGAGAGGAAGTAATGAGTACAATGAAATCTTCAAAGGGAACATTCTAGCAATTAGAACTGTTTTTATATGTCTTGTTGAGAAGGCAAGTTTCTGTTCCAGGAAGTGTTTAAGCAAAGATTTTATAATCTCCCACAAGTCTTATTGTTAAGTGAAACTGTTCCAGATGACCTCTAAAATCTCCTTCAGTTTCAAAGTTCTAGATTTCATATGAATTGCTAGTCTTCAGTCATAAATACTGAGCATCCAAAGTGTTTGGCACTGTCCTGAGAGTTGTGAAGATTTCAAAGGTATTGTTACAGTACGAATGTGACTTCAAGTAACTCTTTTTTGCATCAGTTTGGAGAAAACAATAGTGTCTACCCTTTATTGAACACTTACTCTGTTCCTGAAGCTGCTCAGAATAATTTACCTTATGTCATTTAATCCTCACAATAATCATGAGGTAGTAACCTCTTTAGTTCTATTTTAATAGTGCAGAAATCAAGACTCATAGAGATTAAATTATCTGTCCAACTCATACAGTAAGTGATAGAACCAGGATCATCTTGTGTAAAGTAACAGTGAATAGGTTAAGGTGATTTTTAATTGTTTATAGGTTTCAGTTCAGTTCAGTTCAGTCACTCAGTCGTGTCTGACTCTTTGCAACCCCATGAACCGCAGCACGCCAGGCCTCCCTGACCATCACCAACTCCTAGAGTCCACCCAAACCCATGTCCATTGAGTCGGTGATGCCATCCAACCATCTCATCCTCTGTCTTCCCCTTCTTCTCCTGTCCTCAATCTTTCCCAGCATCAGGGTTTATAGGTTGGTAGCTCTCTGATTGGGTGGTTAGTTCTCTATTTCAAGCTAGTTCAGATTACTTTTGGATACATTATCTTTACATTGCTACACTTAAGAGTATGGTTTCTTATTTCATAGGAGAAGTGGTAGTTTAGTAATTTGTATCTAAATTTTTTAGTCTATTAATAATTTTTGGTCCATTAGATACTTATTTTAAAGACTTATTTGACAGAATGATACAGTCTTACTTTACTAGTTTGCTTTCTGTAAAATATCTATTCTTTAAAGTTCGGAGAATCTACTGCTTATTCCTATGCTTAAGAATTCTTTGAGGGCATTTATGACTTTTGGCTTTCAGAGTCATTTACCATCTTCTTCATTGAATCTTGAGGCCAGTGTAGCTTTCTCCATTTGGTTTTCATTATTTAGACCAAGTAGAAATTGATTTCTCCATTTGTTGGTAAGTTAATTTCGTCAGATCGAGAGTGTTGGCTTTTTGATACCCTGGATTTTATCTACTTGTGGTATACTCTGGTCAGTGTTAGTCATACAGAAACAGTATAGCATGCATTTTTGGTATAATTATTGGAAAGAGAAGGTGCGCCCTAGAGCAAAAGAATATTGTGATATATAAGGTAGATTTTTCTTATTTCTGGAAACTTATTTGGTGTTCATTTATGAAACTGTGTCTTTGCTCTAAATCATTTGTGTACACTTCCTAATTTGTATTTAATAATTTACATTAATGTTGACCTTAAAGGCCTGACTACTCCTTAATCTCCATTTCTCCCTATTTCGGTTCTGTGTTTATACCTAAAGACTTGTTATCAGTGTGCCCTTTTCTTTATTTTTCCATTTAGGGTCTCAGTAAGAAGTGAGAGAGAATGTGAAAAGGAACAAAATAGCAGCTTTCTTAATGGAAAGGAGCTACTCAAAGTGCCCAGCCTAGGATTTTTAAAAGTCTAGAAAGGTTGAGCAGGGCTCTAGAGAAGGTAATGTCAATGAAAGTAGGAGCTTAGAAAAATTGCATGCAACTCCATGTGCCTTTTGGCACATGTTAAATTTCTTAAGATTTTGTGATCCTGCTTCATTTGTTTTTCCTATTTCTCTTTGTCCTTCTCCCAAAAGTTTTTTATAGTGGTGAAAAATCTTTAAGAGTTATTTCAGGGATGAGAATTATGGGATAAGTTGTGGTCTTGAATGCTATGGCCCAGGATCTGGGAAAATAAAATGAAGAGTTTTGGTAAGAATAGGTATAAGCTGGTCACGTTCAAGAGAAAAGACAGAGATAGGAGTAAGGGAAAGGAAAGAATGAAAGATGACTCCTAGGTTTCTTGGTGGAGAATCTGAGTGGTTGCTGATACCATTTACAGAGGTGGGGAAGGACAAAGGCTGAGTGGTGAGTAGAGGAATGGGGGAATGGCATTTATTCTGGATATGTTCTGGATATGCTGTCGGCTTCCCAGGTATCTCAAACGGTGAATAATCTACCTGCAGTGCAAGAGACCTGAGTTCAATCCCTGGGTTGGGAAGAACTCCTGGAGAAGGGAATGGCAACCCATTCCAGTATTGCCTGGAGAATTCCATGGACAGAGGAGTCTGGCAGGCTCAGTCCACGGGGTCACAAAGAATCGGACACAACTGAACAACTAACACTTTCACGCTCAGTTTGATAGAACTATTAGACACCCAGGTGTCAGGTAATCAGCTGAATCTGTGAGTCGAGCTTGGAGGAGAGGATTGTGTTGGAGATATGTTTTGGAAAGGTCACAATGTGGAGAGTAGAGAAGGAGGGAAGAAGGAAAAGGATAGAGGAAGGATAGAGAGAAGACAATGTCCCAGTGATAGGAAGCCCCAGAATTGAGAGGTCCAGGAGAGGAGGAGGAGCCACAGGAGATCTGAGAGAGGGAGCAGTGAGGTCACAAGAAACCCAGGAAAGCGGTGTTGCAGAAGCAAAGAAGGGCAAGCCTTTCCGGGAGGAAGTGGCCATGCGCGTGAAGCAAAATGAGGACAGAAAAGTGGCCATTGGATTTGACAAGGTGAAAGTGGACTTTTTTTGCTGACATGGTTACAGTAGAGTGGTAGAAGCAACAAGTCAGACTGTAGTTGATTGAAGAGGGAGTGGGAAGTGAGGGACTCTGTCATCGTGATGCATTCCTCTATTGGGCAGACATAAACTTAATGTACATGAAGAGTCTTCCAAACCCATTCAGTAAGCCTGGAGGTTTCCATTATCCATAAATGACTGTAGGAAGCTAGCAGTGACCTTTGTCTCCCAAGTAATTTTCTTTGGTTAGCAGTTGACTGTTAATTTATAAGGTTCTAAATTTCATAGGTGGCTTCCATTTTAGAGTAAAATCAAATGTTCAATCTGTGTTAACTTCTAGAATTAATATTAAATTAAGTTAAAACTTAGAGTATTTACCTTTTCAGGAAGGTAATTACAAGCCTCGAAAGTTAAGCCAGGACTGTTTCATCTTGAAACACTTAGAAATTCATTTTGGTTTTTTGTAATTACAGTGTTTCAGTGAGTGACAGCTAAACAGGGATTGAGTTTGGCAGTTATGTACATGTTCTAAACTAAGCACCGTTTCTGTGGTTTAGATTTCCCTTTATAAATAGAATTTTAATCAGTATAGCTTAAATTTTTTTCCAAGCATGTTATAATTAGCACTGGCAACAACTTAATCCTAAAATGTGCATAATAAATTTAATAATATTTTGTAAGTACTGCTATTAAATGAAAGTAAATGGGACTTATTTGACTATGTAGAAACATCTCTGGTTTGTATTTTTCTGTTACAGTGTGGGAAGAGAATATGGCTACTTAAAAAGAAGTAGTATTACCTGCTTGGTCATATCACTGGGAATGATGTTATACTTACATTTTGGAGTCAGATTTTTATATTAGAGTGACATGGTCTTAAATACCATGACAGCTCATTCATATATTCTTCTGAATATACTATGTATTAATGTAGTTACTGGCACAAAAACCCTATTTATTGTAGGATCTGCTTTCCAAGTGTGATTGATCTGCCAAGTTCAGGCCCACTGCACTGACCAACACATGGGACTTTTAAAAATTCTAAGGACAAGAAATTTGATTTATAGGAAATTGTTTTACAGAGTTGTTTTTCTGTAAATTTAAACCTGTTCTAAAATAAAAGTTTATTTCGGGGGAAAAAGAACACGTGGGATAGGAGATATTTTTGTAGCCATTGTTGGGAAATACAGTCTGCCATACTTTTTTACTCTGGTTATGTAAGCTTTGTGGATTCGAGTTTCCTTATCTTTAAAATAGGGATATAATGTGCCTTCCTAGTAGAGTTGTTTTGAGGGTTAAATGAGGAGATACAAGTGCCTAGCATACTGTCTCGGTGAAGGCAGTGGCATCCCACTCCAGTACTCTTGCCTGGAAAATCCCATGGAGGGAGGAGCCTGGTGGGCTGCAGTCTATGGGGTCACTAAGAGTCGGACACGACTGAAGCAATTTAGCAGCAGCTGCATACTGTCTGGTGTTGTAAATGTTCAATAAGTGCTATTAAACAGTAATGATGTCAACTCAAAAAAATTTTTTTTAAGTCTGCATAAGAAACAAAGCATATTCATACATTTTGACTGAGCTATGAGAAGTGTGGCCTTCCCATGCTGGCTCTAGTTTAGGGCCTAACCTCATTGAACCTCTATCCTTCAGTTGACTTTCTGTAGTCCCTGTCTCCTCTTTATAGCAGTTAGAATCGACATCTCTAAAATTATGTGTATTTCAAAATCACATTGCATATTATTAGAGAATTTGGGGGATTCTCAGTTGCCTTAACTTTAAAACAAAAACCCTTAATGAATTTTAAAGGCAATTCTACTTTCCTCTTCTCAAGCCTTGAAGACCATAGGCAATATAGTGTATAGGAAAGAATACTGAACAGGAATTAGGAGACTTGATGTTTAGTTCCTAGTTTGGTTCTAAGTATTGATAGGTGATTTGGGGTCAGTCAGTCAGTTCAGTTGCTCAGTTGTGACTCTTTGCAACCCCATGAATTGCAGCATGCCAGGCCTCCCTGTCCATCACCAACTCCCGGAGTTCACGCACACTCAAGATCATCGAGTTGGTGATGCCATCCAGCCATCGCATCCTCTGTCGTCCCCTTCTCCTCCTGCCCCCAGTCCCTCCCAGCATCAGAGTCTTTTCCAATGAGTCAGCTCTTCACATGAGGTGGCCAAAGTACTCGAGTTTCAGCTTTAGGATCATTCCTTCCAAAGAACACCCAGGACTGATCTTAGAATGGACTGGTTGGATCTCCTTGCAGTCCATGGGACTCTCAAGAGTCTTCTCCAACACCACAGTTCAGAAAGCATACTGATCTCCTTTAGAATGGACTGGCTGGATCTCCTTGCAGTCCAAGGGACTCTCAAGAGTCTTCTCCAACACCACAGTTCAGAAGCATCAATTCTTCGGCGCTCAGCTTTCTTCACAGTCCAACTCTCACATCCATACATGACCACTGGAAAAACCATAGCCTTGACTAGACGGACCTTTGTTGGCAAAGTAATGTCTCTGCTTTTTAATATGCTATCTAGGTTGGTCATAACTTCCCTTCCAAGGAGTAAGCGTCTTTTAATTTCATGGTTGCAGTCAGCAACTGCAGTGATTTTGGAGCCCCAAAAAATAAAGTCTGACACTGTTTCCACTGTTTCCCCATCTGTTTCCCATGAATTGATGGGACCAGATGCCATGATCTTAGTTTTCTGAATGTTGAGCTTTAAGCCAACTTTTTCACTCTCCACTTTCACTTTCATCAAGAGGCTTTTTAGTTCCTCTTCACTTTCTGCCATAAGGGTGGTGTCATCTGCATATCTGAGGTTATTGATATTTCTCCCGGCAATCTTGATTCCAGCTGGTGCTTCTTCCAGTCCAGCGTTTCTCATGATGTACTCTGCATAGAAGTGAAATAAGCAGGGTGACAATATACAGCCTTGACGTACTCCTTTTCCTATTTGGAACCAGTCTGTTGTTCCATGTCCAGTTCTAACTGTTGCTTCCTGACCTGCATATAGGTTTCTCAAGAGGCAGGTCAGGTGGTCTGGTATTCCCATCTCTTTCAGAATTTTCCACAGTTTATTGTGATTCACACAGTCAAAGGCTTTGGCGTAGTCACTAAAGCAGAAATAGATGTTTTTCTGGAACTCTCTTTTTCCATGATCCAGCGAATGTTGGCAGTTTGATCTCTGGTTCCTCTGCCTTTTCTTTAAAACCAGCTTAAACATCTGGAAGTTCACGGTTCACGTATTGCTGAAGCCTGTTCTTTCAAATTCAGTTTTCTTAGAAATTTCTTAGAAATTCAGTTTTCTTGTTGATAAAAGAGTTGGAATGAATGATAGTTGTAAAAGTTGATTCACATTGACATCTAAGTGAAAAATGTGCTTGGAACAGACACTTTGGGATACTTTACTTTTCCAGGGTTTTCTCACAAAAGAAAATTGCCATTGCCTTATTTTATCTCTCTCCCTCTCTCTTTTTTTTTTGGCTGTGCTGCAGAGCATGAGAGATCTTAGTTCCCCAGCCAGGGATCAGACCATGCCCCTTGCAGTGGAAGTGCAGAGTCTTAACCACTGGACCACCAGAGAATTCCTGTACATCCCATTTTTAACCAAATATATATTACTCTGCTGATGATCTCTATAGCAAAACTGTGTGACTCCTTCATGTTCTCTATAGCAAACCTTGTGACGCCTTCATTGGTTTAAAAACTCAAATATGCTAAGTTGGAAGATTCATCAAGGGTAGTTAGTAAAATATGCTAAACGTTCTGCAGAGATTTCCCAAAAAGGAATTGTAAAAAAATACTATAAGCATCAGCAGCATGTTGGAGCCAGTTTTTTGTTTTGTTTTGTTTAAGCCAGTGTGTTTTGAAGCATACACATCTTATTTGGGAATAATGACTCTGGTATTTCTTTATAAGTTGATTTGCTTTATGGGACTTACTTCCCATTGGTCTCTGTGACCCTAGATTTGAGACTCTTATTTTAAACTCTTATTTCTAATGATTTTTCAATGTCATGTAACTCTTAGCTTTCCCATTGACCAGTATTATTGTAGTGCTGGAGGAGAATTGTAGGCAAGAGCTATGTTGTACAGAATAAAATCTCTAATGCAGATCTGGTGTCTGTTTCTTTTCCCTCGCTTAGAGGGAACTACAGCTTGTCCATACATATAATAATTCTTAGCTAAAGATTTTAATATTACTAAAACTAGTATGATCAGTGTGTATAACAGTGTTTGTCTAAGTGTGTAGCATTTAGTAACATGTCTGCCAGACATTTTAAAAAAGTGATTTCATTTTAAAATAATGAAAAATTGAACAGTTTATCGGCTACTATTTCATTTTGCCAAGTATGTGGTAAATTGAGTTTTAGTAAACTGAAACTCTTTTTATTTGTATAAACAACTTTTCAGATCTTTTATCATGGTAATGGTATGTGAGTGTTAAATTTTTAAAAAGCAGTAACTTAGGGCTTCTCTCAGAGAAGGCAGTGGCACCCCACTCCAGTACTTTTGCCTGGAAAATCCCATGGATGGAGTAGCCTGATAGGCTCAGTCCATGGGGTTGCTGAGGGTCAGACACGACTGAGCGATTTCACTTTCACTTTTCACTTTCCTGCATTGGAGAAGGAAATGGCAACCCACTCCAGTGTTCTTGCCTGGAGAATCCCAGGGACTGGGGAGCCTGGTGGGCTGCCGTCTATGGGGTCGCACAGAGTCGGACACGACTGAAGTGACTTAGCAGCAGCAGCAGGGCTTCTCTGGTGTCTCAGAGGTAAAGAATCTGCCTGCCAATGCAGGAGACACGAGTTTGATCCCTGGTCCCAGAAGATCCCCTAGAGAAGGAAATGGAAACCCACTCCAGTATTCTTGCTTGGGAAATCCCATGGACAGAGGAGCCTGGCGGGCTGCAGTTCATAGCATTGCAAAAGAATCAGATATGACTTAGCAACTACACAACAACAACAGCTCTCAGAAAGTGCTTTAGAACCCAACTGAATGATCCAAACTCTAACAGACTGCTATGTGGTAGTGCTACGTGCTATGTGATGAAAGTGAAAGAGGAGAGTGAAAAAGTTGGCTTAAAACTCAACATTCAGAAAACTAAGATCATGGCATATGGTCCCATCACTTTGTGGCAAACAGATGGGGAAACAGTGGAAACAGTGACAGACTTTATTTTTTTGGGCTCCAAAATCACTGCAAATGGTGACTACAGCCATGAAATTAAAAGAAACTCCTTGGAAGAAAATTTATGACCAACCTAGACAGCATATTAAAAAGCAGAGACATTACTTTGCCAACAAAGGTCCATCTAGTCAAAGCTATGGTTTTTCCAGTGGTCATGTATGGATGTGAGAATTGGACCATAAAGAAAGCTGAACATCGAAAAATTGATGCTTTTGAACTGTGGTGTTGGAGAAGACTCTTGAGAGTCCCTTGTACTGCAAGGAGATCCAACCAGTCCATCCTAAAGGAAATCAGTCCTGAATATTCATTGAAAGGAGTGATGCTAAAGCTGAAACTCAATTCTTTGGCCACCTGATGCAAAGAACTGACTCATTGGAAAAGACCCTGATGCTGGGAAATATTGAAGGCAGGAAGATAAGGTGACGACAGAGGATGAGATGGTTGGATGGCATCACTGACTCAATGGACATGAGTTTGAGCAAGCTCTGGGAGTTGGTGATGGACAGAGAAGCCTGGGTACTGCAGTCCATGGGGTCGCCAAGAATCGAACATGGCTGAGCAACTGAACTGAACTGAACTGATGTGGTAGAAATGGTTTTCAATGATTCCACTTAGACTGATCTTTCCGCAGTGAATATTTGAACATTTTTCATGGAAAGCAAATTCTAAACTGCATAGAAAGATGTGTGACTAATATTTGCATGATGTTTGGAACTTACTGAAGCATACTCCAGGCTTCCAATAAATAGAATTCACATTGGTTCTACTTCTCTTGACAGCTTTTTCCTCTCCATTTTTAAGAAAGCATGCTGTGCAGTGTTGTCATTTCAAGCCTTGCCATTAGTGGTATATAGGATAAAAGGTAGAAAAAGTGGTTTTTATGGGCTTTGTTCTTTAAGAGTCTTGGAATTAGCTTTCTGTCTTTGATAAGCACATATTTCCATTTATTATAAGGACTTTCTAAGTGTTCACTTTCTTTAGTGTTTAAATTTAACACTCCTTTATTCCAAATAAAATTCTTATTATTATCTGAGTTGAATGATGACGCTTGAATTTCTCTAGCGAAAAGAGCATTTCACCTGAAGTTTTATTTTGATTTTTCTAAATAGACAGTCACTTCTGTAAACAATAAGATTTTTGTTTTGGCTGCAGCCCCTCATTCTTTACGACTTTTTGCTCTCACATATTGGCTAGAACTGTCGTTGTTTAGTTGCTAAGTCATGAGACTTATCTGTCCATGGGATTTCCCAGGCAAGAATACTGGAGTGGTTTGCAGTTTCCTTCAGTTCACTTAGATCACCATTCCTCCCTTCCCCCCCGTTCTTTCATACTTATTGCAGAGAGTTACATGTGTCATCAGTTGTATCTGACCCTTTGTGACCCCACCAAGGCTATATAGCACACCAGGCTCCTCTATCCATGGAATTTTCCAGGCAAGATGACTGGAGTGGGTTGCCCTGCATTGGCAGGCAAGTTCTTTACCAGCTAAGTCACTGGGGAAACCTTTTGTTACTTATTAGGTATTTGCTAATCTTTGTAATATAAAGCATGGATTGTCTGCAGTGGTGCTAAATTTAGTTAACTTCATTTAATTTTCTCTGGTTACACTTTCATTCTAAAGGAGAAAAATACTAAAAATCCTTTTAATAAATTAGAACAAAGATCTCTCAAACTAGTAAAATTTGCAATAGTAAAGTCACTTTCATCTCTTCTCCCTCCCCCTTTCCCTTCTACACATGTGAAACATTTACAGCAGGGTCCTGTTCCAGGCCCTAGGGCTACAGCAGAAAATAGACAAAAATTGTTGCCCTTTTGGAGTTTGAAAGTGAAAGTCACTCAGTTGTGTCCAACTCTTTGGGACCCCATGGACTACCCTGCATGGAATTCTCCGGGCCAGAATACTGGAGTGGGTAGCCTTTCCCTTCTCCAGGAGATCTTCCTAACCCAGGGATCGAACCCCAGTCTCCCACATTGCAGGTGGATTCTTTACCAGCCGAGCCACAAAGGAAGCCCAAGAATACTGGAATGGGTAGCCTATCCCTTCTCCAGCAGATCTTCCTGACCCAGGAATCAAACTGTGGTCTCCTGCATTGCAGGTGGATTCTTTACCAACTGAGCTATCAGAGAAGCCCTCATGGAGTTTACGGACAGTCAACATTAGAATGCTAGATGTGATCAATATCTGGGGAAAAAGGAAGTGCATGCATGGGGTAAGGGTGTGGGGTGGCAGGTGATATGACGCTTGACGTGTGTGCTGCATGGGTTGCGTTACAGGTTTTAATTGGGTGGTCAGGGAAGGCCTCTCTGAGAAAGTGACCTTTGGGCTATGACCTGAACCAGGTGAATAGAAACCATGTGGCTAACTGGAAGAAGAGCTATTAAATAGAGGAGACCACAAGTGCTCTTCAGCCTGAGGTGAGAATAATGAAAATGTTCTAAAGTTGGTTGCGGTGCTTCCATCTCACTACTCTGTGAATACACTAAAAACCACTGAAAAGTACACTTTAGATGCATGAACTTTCTGGTATGTGAATTATATCTCAGTAAAGCTATTAAGAAAGCCATCAAGCTTTAGAGATTTTCAGCTTTGACCCAGGGAAAATCCTTCTTTTCCTTACTTCTCTCTTTAGAAATGGTAGGGTGTGTAGTAGTAGTCATTGCAGTGAATCACACAAATTATGTTCCAGTTAGACCAGATACTGGGAAGCACGATAATCATTATGAATTATTAGTGAATCCATGTCAGGTTACATGGACTGTTTTAAGTTTTTAAAAATTTCAGCACTAAAATCTGGTCATGAATATGCAGTCTTCATAGCTTGCTGCTAAAGTCACAGTAGATGATTATCCATTTTTTATATAACTTGGGAGGAAAAGGTAATGTTGGCTTATGCTCAGTAATGACTGATTTGGGATGGAGACTTGCTTGACTGGCTTTGCAGTAGCATCCCTTACTGACATGGCACTTGCCCAAGAGCATTGCTGTTAGACTCAGGCTTGCTTTTTGTTTCCTTTTAGTGATTTATATTCAAAACATCTTGGCTGTCTTAGCTCCTTTAGAAAGATGGTAACAATAACCCTATATGGGAGACAGCAAAAGAGACACAGATGTATAGGACAGTCTTTTGGACTCTGTGGGAGAGGGCGAGGGTGGGATGATTTGGGAGAATGGCATTTAAACATGTATATTATCATATGTGAAAAAAATTAGCTACACCAAAAAAAAAAAAAAATTAGAGCTAGAAGGTGCCTAGTGTTCAGAGTTACATAGTCACTGCAAAGCTTGTATTAGATTCTCAGTAATCCTAAATTCCATCCTCAGTGTCTTTTTCCAGTTCCATCACTGTACTTCCATAGGAATAAATAATGCTTATAAAGGTAGGCTCCCATTGACCCTAAGGAGATTATTTAGATTCTGTTACAGTGTCTAATGGAGAAGGCAATGGCAACCCACTCCAGTACTCTTGCCTGGAAAATCCCATGGACAGAGGAGCCTGGTAGGCTGCAGTCCATGGGGTCACTAGGAGTCCGACATGACTAAGCGACTTCACTTTCACTTTTCACTTTCCTGCATTGGAGAAGGAAATGGCAACCCACTCCAGTGTTCTTGCCTGGAGAATCCCAGGGATGGGGGAGCCTGGTGGGCTGCCCTCTATGGGGTTGCACAGAGTTGGACAAGACTGAAGTGACTTAGCAGCAGCAGCAGCAGCAGCACAGTGTCTAAAAGTATTGATTCCAAACATCTTATATAAAGCATCAGATCATTTTGTCTCAGTCTGTAGTTACTCTTTGTCACAGGACTACTTTCCTCTTGTAGGTAAGGAGGCAGGTAGGTGGTCTGTTATTCCCGTCTCTTTAAGAATTTTTCACATTTTGTTGTGATCCACACAGTAGAAATCTGTATGCAGGTCAAAAAGCAACAGTTAGAACCTGATATGAAACAGACTGGTTCCAAATTGGGAAAGGAATACATCAAGGCTGTTTATTGTCACCCTGCCTATTTAACTTACATGCAGAGTACATTATGCGAAATGCTGGGCTGGATGAAGCACAAGCTGGAATCAAGATTGCCAGGAGAAATATCAATAACCTCAGATACACAGATGACACCACCCTTATGGCAGAAGGCGAAGAAGAACCAAAGAGCCTCTTGATGAAAGTGAAAGAGGAGAGTGAAAAACTTGGCTTTAAACTTGACATTCAGAAAACTAAGATCAAGCATCAGGTCCCGTCACTTCATGGCAAATAGATGGGGAAACAATGGAAACAGTGACAGGTTGTTTTCCTGGGCTCCAAAATCACTGCCGATGGTGACTGCAGCCATGAAATTAAAAGACGCTTGCTTTTTGGAAGAAAAGCTATGACAAACCTAGACAACATATTAAAAAGCAGAGACATTACTTTGCCAACAAAGGCCCATCTAGTCAAAGCTATGGTTTTTCCAGTAGTCATGTATGGCTGTGAGATTTGGACCATAAAGAAAGCTGAGTGCCAAAGAATTGATGCTTTTGAACCGTGATGTTAGAGAAAACTCTTGAGAGTCCCTTGGACAGCAAGGAGATCCAACCAGTCCATCCTAAAGGAAATCAGTCCTGAATATTCATTGGAGGGACTGATGATGAACCTGAAACTCTAATCCTTTGGCCACCTGATGCAAAGAACTGACTCATTGGAAAAGACCCTGATGCTGGGAAATATTGAAGGCAGGAGGAGAAGGGGACGACAGAGGATGAGATGGTTGGATGGCATCACTGACTGGATGGATATGAGTTTGAGCAAGCTCTGGGAGTTGGTGCTGGACAGGGAATCCTGGTATAGTGCAGTCTATGGGGTCACAAAAAGTCGGACACGGCTGAGCGACTTAACTGAGTTTCCTCTTGAACTGATTAAGTTAACAAATGATTTTATTGCAGTTTGAACTGTTTACTTCCACAGTGATTCTAGGCCTGGCTCTGCCACTGACTTACTCTGTGACTTTGTCAAGTGGTTTTCTGATTAAAGACAAATTTTGTATTTTAGATAAAGGTAGGTTTTATAAGCAGGATTTCCCCACCCCCCCTCCCCACCAAGAGAGTGGATTTTATGTTGCTATTATAGCTGAAAAGGTATGAGAGAAAAGCAAATGTAACATAACTTTCGTAGACCTCCCGAAGGAAAGGAAGGGATTTTCACCCCATAAAGAGCTTCACAGCTTCTTCTTTTTTTTGCATGGAAATGATTATTATTTATTTATTTATTTTAATTGGAGGCTAATTATTTTACAATATTGTGGTGGTTTTTGCCATACATTCACATGCATCAGCCATGGGTGTACATGTGCTCCCCATCCTGAAACTCCCTCCCACCTCCCTCCCCATCTCATCCCTTCCTTCAGAGTTATCCCAGTGCACCAGCCCTGAGGACCCTGTCTCATGCATCGAACCTGGACTGGCGATCTGTTTCACGTATGATAATATACATGTTTGAATGCTGTTCTCTCAAATCATCCCACCCTCGCCTTCTCCCACAGAGTCCAAAAGTCTGTTCTTTACATCTGTGTCTCTTTCACCGTCTTGCATATAGGGTCATCGTTACCATCTCTAAATTCCATATATGTGCGTTAATATACTGTGTTGGTGTTTTTCTTTCTGACTTACTTCGCTCTGTATAATAGGCTCCAGTTTCATCCACCTCATTAGAACTGATTCAAATGCATTCTTTTTAACAGCTGAGTAATATTCCATTGTGTATATGTACCACAGCTTTCTCATCCATTCATCTGCCGGTGGACATCTAGGTTGCTTCCATGTCCTGGCTATTGTAAACAGTGCTGTGATGAACACTGGGGTACACGTGTCTCTTTCAATTCTGGTTTCCTCGGTGTGTATGCCCAGCAGTGGGATTGCTGGGTTGTATGGCAGCTCTATTTCCAGTTTTTTAAGGAATCTCCACACTCTTCTCCATAGAGGCTGTACTAGTTTGCATTCCCACCAACAGTGTAAGAGGGTTCCTTTTTCTCTGCACCCTCTCTAGCATTTATTGTTTGTAGACTTTTTGATAGCAGCCATGCTTCACAGCTTCTTACCACACAGGCAAGATGCAGTGGGGAAGGAATCCAGCTCTGTGTCACGTGGTCAAGGAAGAAGGGCTAATTTCGCCTGCAGAGCTTTGTAAGACAGGAGTTGGGGAGTGCGCTGTGGCCTTGGCCTGGCCCAAGAGAGCTCTTAACTTTCATATGAAGCATTTGTATCTTGATTCAAACAAGGGCATCTTAATCTAGAGCCTACTGTTAATAACAATGATAAAAAACAAATATTTACCCAGTATATACTGTGCATCAATTGCTGCTCCAACCACTTTCCATGTATTAACTCATCAGATTTTTCACAACTCTATCTGCTATTGACCTGACTTGGTACTGCTATTACCCCTATTTTTGAAATTGAGGAAGTTACAAGTTGGCAGTTCACAATTAAGTGGTGGAGCTGGGATTCAAATCCACAGCCTGTCTGACCACAGGCTGTGGTAGATAGGGACAAGCCTGATCTCAGGGACGAGTGAGTTTCATTGTAGAGGCCTAGGACTGTCTGAGAGCCTCTACTCATAGCACTGAATTATTTCTCTGAGTTTATCTCTAAAATAAAGAGTTTTAAGAAATTAGGCCTTTAAAGTGCTTGCTGTTGGAGAAGTCTTAGGATTTTGAATCCACAGATACAGTGCCTAAGTACTTCTTTTCAATAAATGTGAAGCATGAAGATTTTATTACAGATTTAACCTTACCTATAGTCATCAGTATGCAGTATATACTACATGCGTTGCCCTGTGTCTAGTTGCGATGTGCCATAGGGTTAAAATACACAGCAGGTTTTACAAACTTATTGTGAAAAAATGAATGTAGAGTATCTTTATTAGTAATCTGTTTAAATTTGATCACGTTTTGAGACGATATTTATTTATATTGGGTTAACTATTAAAATTAGTTGTATCTATTTTTCTTTATTTCTTAATGTGTTTGCCAGAAGATTTCAAATGACAGACGTGGCTCACCTTGTATTTCTGTTGGACCGTACTATTATAGGGAGTCTTAAGTGAGAGAAAGAAGGTATTTTTCCTCTGGGCAGGAAACGAGTGAAGTAGATGGGAAAAATATGCATATCTGGTAAATCTGAGTGCATCAATGTTGTCTCCTACTTGGGTGAATAATATATGTTATAATAACTTGAAAATGTTTGAAGAAATAAATTAGTTGAAAGAATAGATACATTTATACCATATATAAGTCAGTAGTATATTTATTGAACTCTTACTATATACCAGGCACTCGTCTAAGCACTTTACATATATTAACTCTCTTAATACTAATAGTAACACTGTTAGGCAGGTACCGAAGAGGGTGCAGTAAGGTTAAGCTAAGGCCACGTAGTTAGTATAGTGAGTAACGAGTTACTTCAAGTCTATACAGTTTGGCTTCAGAGTCAATACTCTTAACCATTCTTTTTATTACCTCTTTAAACCATTAGGTTCCCCAAAAAGTTCGTTTGGGTTTTTCCATAAGATGGAGTGAAAGTCCCAAATGAACTTTTTGGCCAGCCCAGTACTTGACGTTGTGATTTGCTGTATTTTTGAATCTTATGATTTAGTATGGTAGTATGTTCATGAATATAACCCATGGAATTTTTTTTTTAGTTTGGCAGTTATATTTTGTTTATAAATTTAAAGTTCCTAAGAGTGAGTAATTTTTGTTTAGCTTCCTCTTAAAAGGCTGGTTGTTAATGCCTTAATTTTAGCCTATTAACTGTATTTGTGATAATATTCCATAAATTTTTGTATATTATAAAAGTTCTGCCTGGACTTTCAGGGAGAAATGTATATGACCAAATGGTAATCAGTAAACTTTTTATAATTTAAATGAGTGGGATCAAAAGAAAATACAGGAATTTGGCCTTGGGTTTTCTCTTTCTGAGAGCTATCATTTAGGCATTAGACTTAGTAAAGATAACACATGTTTTAAAAGTGTTTATGCTGAAGGGGAAACGATAATACTTTGTCTAGGTGGAGCGTATATTAGATACTTATACCACATGTATTACATAAATATTTAAGTACAATTCTAAATTAGTTGTTACCTAAAATTAAAAATATTTTTCTGCCTACCAAAAGATGTGGTATGCTGTAGATGATACAAGAATAGCTGTCACAGATCCCTGTCCTATAGAATTAAGACACACATGAAAAAATGAAATACCAGTTCAGTTCAGTAACACTGTGTACATCGTGAAGGGACAAATAGGTGTTATAGGAATTCTGAGAAAAGGAGGAAGCTTTTGAACTAGTAGCTTGGGAAGGTTGTAGGAAGAGGAAAGAATTGAGCTGGTCTTAGAGGATATGTTGGATTTCCTTAAGTGGAGTAAAGAGGGCATGTGAACAAAACTTTAGACATAGAGAGGGACATGTAGAGATTAAGAAACAGGAAGAATTCAGCCATGTAATAGAGTGTTAGGAAGATAAAGACTTGGGCCAGACTTGTAGAAGACCTTAAATTCCAATGGTAGGAATTTGCATTCCTTAAGAAGTTTGGAGTTGAGGGGAGAAAAAAAAGCTTTGGATATATGATACTTTATCCTTGATTTACTGCTTATGTGATGGACATCACCTAATAAGTTATATTCTTGACTTAAAATGCTAGATATCTTTAGTTCTTGGTAACAAGAAACACTGAAGGGCTTGTTTTCTTGATTCCTAGTTAAGTCTAATGCTTAAAATTAGCTTTTGTTAGCATCATCTGACTTCCTGATTGGAAGAATTTTATATCACTAGCAAATACTTGACTGTTTTTAGAGATGACAAATCAGTATTTTGCACTTATGGTTAATTTTGTTTATAAATTTCCATATTTGTATTATAAATTTCCAGTTAATGTATACCCTTATTACCAGGCAAACTAAAACTTGCTCATATTTTAAAGCTCTGGCTTATCGTGGCCCTGCTGTCTCATTAATTCAGCAACTGTGGGCTGCATTGTTTAACCTGCTGAACTCCATGTTCGTTCTTTGTAAAACTGGAGAATTATCTCTCTCCCATCGGTGGGAGATTGTTTAATGAGATAAGACTGTTTAAGAGAGAATGCAGTAATGATGTTTGGCCCATTTTGGAAGTATATATTGAGTAAATTTTCTCTCCTTCCTTTCTGACTTTGAAACGGTTGTGAGTAGAGACTATTTCTTAATTTAAATAGACTCATATAACAGAACTTAAAAGAAATTTGGAAATCAGTTACTTTTGCAAAGTCTGACTTTGTTGTATAATAACTTGAATCTTTAAAATGTCGATATGCTGAGAGAACTTATCGACAGTTAAAAAAAGATAAATTTGCAGTGGTTTAATTAGAATCTCCATAAAAACATCTGAACTGTTAAAGGACTAAAGTGTTTCTACCAGGTTATTTCATGAGCTGAAAGTGAAATTGGGCTGTGGCTTTGAAAGGAAATGAAATCCAGGAGAAATATTCTGTATCAGCCATTTTCTATATCATGTTGTTATGGAAATACATTTAAATTTTTTTCTAAATGGATTTTTTTTTTTTTTTGGTGTTCATCTATCGCTGTTAATGTATGTATGGATTGTGTAACTCCCACCATAGTCAGGAGCAGAATAGTTCCCCCAGCCCCAAAACTCCTTTGTGCTATCTGTCCCTTTATAGTCACACCCTCACCTGGCCACCACTGGTCTGTTTTTCATTTCTTCCTTTATGGATGTATTAGTGAAGGCTGTCAAATGATAAATATCTTATCAAATATGACAAAATATGAGGAATATCAAGTAAGAATGTATGTAAAAGTGCTTGGCATATGTAAGTACCAGGACTTAATGAAAATTAGTTTCATGTATAATATTAGGTCAATAGGTAAAGCTTAACTGTACTCTTCTTTTAGGGTCAACTTTGCATAATGTTTAACAGCTCTTTTCTCCTTGCTCAGAGGCTTTTAGGCATATTTTGGAAAGACTTTTTGTTCTACATGGCTTTGACTGTTGGAAGTGTCTGTGTTAAATGTCTTTTAACTTCATGTCCCCTGGAGAAGGAAATGGTAACCCATTCCAATTTTCTTGCCTGGGAAATCCCATGGACAGAGGAGCCTAGTGGGCTCTAGTCCATGGGACTGCAAAGAATTGGACATGACTGAGCAGCCTCATGTTCCTCATAAGAAAGAGTGGAAAATAGTCTCTACCTTGAGAGTTGTTACAGTAATTAAATGTGATGATATATATATATAAGCATATATATTTGAAAAAATAAATCTATAAATATAAATACATGTTTACACACAGACACAGGTGTGTATGTTCATATATGCGTAAGTGCCCTGATCCATAGTAGGCATTCTACCAATTTAAAAAAATTATAAATAATACAGTTTACAGTAACTTTGGAATAGCTTGGTAAAAGAATATCATGTCCTCTTGTTATCTGGATTCTCACCCACCCCTCCATCCTTCCAAAAGCTTCTGGAATGGGAAGGTTGATCCTCAAAATACCAACTTTCTGTTTTAATAATTTTTTCATAAGTTTATTTTTTTCCCCCAGAAATTTATCACCAATAAATTTCTGTTTTGGGTTGGAGGGGAGAATACCAAGTCTGTTTAACTTTACCTTAATATTTCAGAGTTCATATCACAGTATACCCATTTCATAAAAGGTGATTTTGTTTTTTTAATTGATGATTGGGACATATGGGCTGAATCTTTGCCAACCTCAGGGCTGCCTTTCGATCATGTATCCCTAAGCTTCTGCTTATAATAATGAGTTTTCTGGCCATTTAAAATTTTTCCTTAAAAGTAAAGCACACAGTATTCTGATATATAACACTAGGCAGTGGGATATGATTGTTTTTTAACAAATTTAATTATTTAATCAAGTACAGAAGCAGATTTAGAGTTTTTTTCCTTACCCACAGATCATCTCCATTCTTTATCAGTGTGTTTTGTCTCATTATTAGCATTGAACATATTAATAGAATCAGGAAATTACAAGACTAGAAAAACCTTTGAAATCTTCTAGTCAAATACTCTTAATTCTGTCTAACCCAAACCCCCTTTTTGTAATAAATATTTTGCAGTACTCTTTAGTGTCCAGAAGTGAAATTCAGTTAATGAAAAATTTTACCCACTTAATTAAAATAAATCAATTTAATTCTGTAAGTGTAATATAAAAGAAAAATAAAAGGAAAATTATTGGAAATATAATATGAGGTATGCTGAAGAAGGAAATGGCAACCCACTCTAGTATTCTTGCCTGGACAATCTTAGGGAC
Source organism: Bos mutus (assembly GCF_027580195.1). Lineage (NCBI taxonomy): Eukaryota > Metazoa > Chordata > Mammalia > Artiodactyla > Bovidae > Bos > Bos mutus. Next base: position 37,404,574 of record NC_091627.1, read on the forward strand.
AGAGGAGCCTGGTGGGCTACAGTCCATGGGGTCGCAAGGACACGACTTGGCAACTAAATCACCACCACCATGCTAGAAGTCAGAACCTCAAAAGGCAAAGAGCAACCCAACAGATTTCTAAAATGCTCCTTGTGGGATGGGCTGCTCCATAGAGAACCATGAGTTTTCTCATTTCATAGGTAAAGTAAGTAAGGGGTGGGTGTAAGAGAGCAGAAGGTGGGTATTGGATGGGCCTTGGTATACTTCTCAGAATTACACAAGTGTTATTAGCAGTAGAGCTTGGATGGGGACTCTGGGTTTGAGGCTCTGCCTTGCTGCTCTTGCTGTTTAGTGCTCCTGAAGCTGCCCTGGATTCTGAAGGAATCCAATGGGCCAGGAGTCCAGGTGCCACTTTTAGTTAGTCAGTAGGTGCCAGACTTTGCTTCCTGGTTTTTCTGAATACCTGCCTTCAGGATGTCACACATTTTGTCCTCTCCCCAGCAACTATCTTCACCAGTTCAGTCCTCACCTCCTCCTCTTCCATCCCTTAGTAAGCACACAAACAAAAAACTTAAAGCAAAATTTTTCTCTTTTAGCCTCACTACTTGTATGTCAAGGAGGCCTTCTAGAAGAACACAGAGCCTTTGGTTAGATGCTTGCGGAGCTTTTTTTACATTACACTCTTTACTGATTTGAATTTTTATTTCCTTGCTCAATTGTAGGTTCCATGAGAATTTTCTAGTCTACCCTATGTGCTTATGTTGAAGGTAAAAGTATTATTTCCAAAATACAGTAATATTGACTCTCAGTGGAGAAGTGCTCTGTTTATATTCCAGTCTCAATCCTCTGTGATACTCTGGTGTTTCCGGAAGTGCTTGGAGTAGAGCCCAATATAAAGCACCACCAGCACACAAATTTGGGTTCCTTTTTATTTTCATCCCATTTAATTTCTTGGAGGAAGCATCATCCCCTATAACTTTCGGACTGTTGCTCCTGAATTTTACCAGTTAGGCAGAATTCTGTTGTAGCTTAATTTTGATACTTTTGACTTTAGCCTTACACATTGAATTTTTTTATAAAATAGATTCCAAGTAATCAAGATCAAAGATCAGTTAATGAATACCTTTGTGGTATTCATGTTTTTGCTTAAGTACAAAAAATCTTCATGTTTTTGCTTAAGTACAGTAATTTCATTTCTCATCGTTGATTTACTGAATATGCGTTGGTGATACTTTCTTTACATTTGGCAGCTATGCCTCATTAATTTAAACCTGGCTTTGCTTTGTCTTACTGTGTTGTCAGCTATACTTCTCACAACCCCATTTCAGTGCTGCCAACTTAGGGTGTTCATGTCAGTAAATACCTTGATACTATTCTGGAGGCTCTCTGGATGTTTTTCCTGGCTTGGACCATGGATTCCTCTTTCCTTTTTTTTGGCATTTGTGCTTTACAGCTGTAACACAGTTCATTGGAAAGAGCACAGGCTTATGAGTTAAATGGATGCAAGTTTAAATCCTAGCTTTGTGACCTGTCAACTGTATAGTCTGGGAATATTTGGATGCTTTTGAGGTCACGTTCTCCAACCGTAGAATGGGTATACTTTTACCCATTTTTCAGAGTTGTGAGATTAGGAATATTGTATGTAAAGTACTTTGTCCTTTTCTCTCTTCCATGTCTCTTAACTGTCTCTGAAAGGACAGTTAACCTGTCAGTAATTTCAGTCAGAAAAACCTTGAATTAAAAAATATTTGATTTTATTCATATTATGAGGTATTAAATAATAGTGACATTTCAGATATTTTTAAGACAAGGCTTACTATAAATAAATACAAATAAATGATCTGTATTATTTCTACCCTTTTCCACCACACTTTGTTGGTTTTTTGACTTCTTAATGAGAATAGTGGCTATATATGATTTATCCTTGGTTCTATTTCCTTTTTCAGATACTTGTGTTTCATGGAAGAAAATTACATAGCATAGTTTCTTGAGAGTTAATGTCTTTAGAATTCCTGGTAACAGGAAACCATTTTAGGCTGTGGTTCAAGTATTTCCCTAAAGCAGTAGAGCCCTGAATACATTCTGTGAACTACCTCTAGGTAAACTACCCTTTGCTGTATGAAGATTAGATTGTAAATATTTTCTTCATTTCCTTTTATCTATTAAAAGAAAAAAAATACTATCAATGATTTTTTTGTTGTTGTTTAGTCACTAAGTGATGTCTGACTCTTTGGTGACCCCGTGGACAGTAGCCCACCAGGCTCCTCTGTCCATGGGATTTTTCCTGGCAAAAATACTGGAGAGTGGGTTGCCATTTCCTTCTCCAGGGGATCTTCCTGACCCAGGGATCAAACCTGTATCTCTTGCATTACAGGTGGATTCTTTACCAGCTGAGCCATTGGGAAGCCCCACATCCGTAACTTTGATGTCTTTTATTAAAGCTATATAACTATAGCTTTTAGAAATAATGTGATCAACTTGTTTTGTAATAATAAATAGGAAGAAAAACATTTTATTCATTGTCCAGTCAAATCACTTGTTAGATGTTTCCCTGTAACTGGTATTTTATGCCTTCCAGTGAATACCAGTAATTGGAGGGGGGGGAACTATTGATGTCAGAATATCAGCTCTTTCATGTATGGAGAACATGGGGCCAGTGTCTTTAATATCGGATAGTTCACACTTTATATTTCTCTTGGTGGTTAACTCTACCCTCAGTATTTTCTTTGTGATGCACCTTGTCCAGTCTCTTAATGTAAGAAATTCTGGCACTTGATTTTTCCCTTTGAAATAAATGTTGTTGGGACTTTTGAAAAATTCTTTAAAAATAATACTGTTTGTCCCACAATTTGGGGAAAAAAACCAAGCATAGTCTCACTCTACAGGGACAGTCATTGGTAACATTTTGATGTCTTTCTGTGGTCTTTTTTCTGTTCTGTGATTTCATTCTGTCCATGTTTTGGTCCCCTTTGTTCTCTGGCTCCATTTGTATATGCTCTTGTTTCTAATTTCTTTTTTTGTCTGTTTGATAGGTAAGAAGTAGATTTATTTAGAGAGAAACACACTCCACAGACCAAGTGTGAGTCATCTCAGAAGGCAAGAGCATCCTCTTGTTTCTAATTTCTGAGATGTCAGTTATCATTTCTCTTTTCCTTCCCGATTCATGGTTTCCAGGGTAGAGTTGATTATAGAGTTACTCATGTCTTGGTAATCGCCCAGCTAATTAACTTCTATTTTGAGATATAATTCACCTGCCATACAATTCAGCCATTTAAAATATACAAGCAGTAGCTTTTAGACCACCACTATTTGATGTTAGAAGGCTTTTTTTTTTTTACCCTCAAACAAACTTTATACTCATTAGTAGTCACCTCTTAGTCCACTTGCCTTGAGCCCTAGTCACTAGTGCTAAGTTGCATCAGTCATGTCCAACTCTTTGTGATCCTGTGGACCATAGTCCACCAGGTTCCTTTTCCATGGAATTCTCCAAGCAAGAATCCTGGAGTGGGTTGCCATTTCCTTCTTCAAGGTATCTTCCCAACTCAGGCTTGGAATCTGCGTCCCTAGAGAACCACTAATCTACTTTCTGTCTCTGTAGATTTGCCTATTCTGGAGATACATAAATGAAATCAGAGAATATGTGGACTTTTGTAGCTGGCTTCTTTCACCTAGCATGAGTTTTCAAAGTCCATCTGTGTTGTGGCATGTATCAAGCACTTTGTTCCTTTTTTTGTTGAATGATAGCTGATATCTATACCACTTATCAAATGAAGAAAATTGGGTTGTTTCCACTCTATTATGAATTGTCCTGCTATGAGCATTCCTGTATATGTTTTTGTCTGGGCATAGAAGTGCTGGGATTATATAGTACCCTATAGTTAACATTTTGAGAAGTATGTAAGTAATTTGAACAGGGAAAAAACTCTTATGAATAACAGGTAAGAAATATAATAGCGTTATACCAACCTGTCTTTCATGATTTTATCTAGTAATGTTCCACTTAGTGTGGGTGTTTGTGGTTTAAACTTTTACATCTTAAAAGGAAACCTCGTGTAATAACAGGAAATTGTTAACATATAGTGAGTGTGCATGCCATTTATGCAGAAGAAAATTGGTGACGTTTTCATTAAAAAAAAATACTTGCTCTTAATAATTCATATTGTTTGAAACAATTTCAAAGAAGCAAAACCCAACAGAAATCCTGAGACTTTGGAAAAACTTCCTTATGACTAACTAGCCCCCATGCAGTGTGCATCATAAAGAATAATGTCAAGAAGTCGGCCTCTTGCCTAGCTTTTGCCTCCCAGCTTGACAGGGTACTGTTCTTCCTCCAGGCCCAGGCCTTGTTTGCATCCTGATTCATTCAGCATGTTTTAGTTGATTGCCTTAGGCCTTTAGGATCCCTTTCCAAGGGAAAGAACACTGAGCTGCTGACTGGAGATGGGAGGTCTTCACCTAGTTCCATCATCACTGGGTTTGCCGCTGTGAGCACAGTCAGGTCCCTAAACGTTTCTGCTTTTCACTTTCTTCACTGGTGTGATTAGAGAATCATCTGTGAAACCAAAAGAGGTTTAAAGCTTGGTGATCTTTGTTTTTTTTTTAATCTACCATTTTCTTTTTTTTGGCCATCCCATGTAGTCTGTGGGATCTTAGTTCCCTGACCAGGGATTGAACCTGGGTCCATGGCAGTGAAAGGACCAAGTACTAATCACTGGACCACCAGGGAGCTCCCATAGCTCAGTGGTCTTAATTCTAGCTCTGGACTTCTAAATGTTACACACTGAGTGTCATGCATACTGGTTTTTCATGAATTTAGCATTTAATATATACTTTGTTGTGTTGCCTTCTTCCATTTTTTTCAGATTTGTTCTTCCCTCTCCACCTAGATAGATGATCTGCCCTAGAAGGGCAAAGACTTCTGTTAACAGTAACAAACAATAGTCTTTAATACCTTGCCTGAGGCTGGTTAGTATCTGATAGTGCAGGTATCATGAGTTTTCAGTGACTGTAGAATGACTCTAATTGGTCATATTCTCTGTGTAAATGAAACAATGAAAAATAACTTGGTATTTTAACTTTTTTCTTTTGAAGAGTATGCTTTGACTAAAGTAGACATGGTATAGTCAGAAATGAACATTCTGTTTTTGATAACTTTTCTTTACATTAATTGATTTATTTTAATTAGAGGCTAATTACTTTACAGTAATTAAAGACTCGCAAAAAGTCGGACACAACTGAGCGACTGAACTCAACTGAACTTTACAGTATTGTGGTGTTTTTTGCCATACATCGACATGAATCAGCCACGGGTGTACATGTCTCCCCCTATCCTGAACCCCCCAAACCCCCCTCCCACCTCCCTCCCCACCCCATCCCTCTCTGTCATCCCAGAGCACCAGCTTTGAGTGCCCTGCTTCATGCATTGAACTTGCAATATGGTAATACACATGTTTCAATGCTATTCTCTCAAATCGTCCCACCCTGGCCTTCTCCCACATAGTCCAAAAGTCTGTTCTTTACATCTGTGTCTCTTTTGCATATAGGGTCGTCATTTCTGGGTTTCTAAATTCCATATATATGTGTTAATATACTATATTGATGTTTCTCTTTATGACTTACTTTACTCTGTATATCTAGGCTCCAGTTTCATCCACCTCATTAGAACTGACTCAAATGCATTCCCTTTTTTTATAGCTGAGTAATATTCCAATACTTTGGCCACCTCATGTGAAGAATTGACTCATTGGAAAAGACCCTGATGCTGGGAGGGATTGGGGGCAGGAGAAGAAGGGGACGACAGAGGATGAGATGGCTGGATGGCATCACTGACTCGATGGACATGAGTTTGGGTAAACTCCAGGAGTTGGTGATGGACAGGGAGGCCTGGCGTGCTGCGATTTGGGGTTGCAAAGAGTCGGACATGACTGAACTGAACTGAATATTCCATTGTGTATATGTACCACAACTTCCTTATCCATTCATCTGCTGATGGATATCTAGGTTGCTTCTGTGTCCAGCTACAGTAAACAGTGCTGCAATGAACATTGAGGTACATATGTCTCTTTCAATTCTGGTTTCCTCAGTGTGTATGCCCAGCAGTGGGATTGCTGGTTTGTATGACAGTTCTCTTTCCATTTTTTTAAGGAATCCACACTGTTCTCCATAGTGGCTGTACTTTGCATTCCCACCAACAGTGTAAGAGGGGTTCCCTTTTCTCCACACCCTCTCCAGCATTTATTGTTTGTAGACTTTTTGATAGCAGCCATTCTGACTGGCATGTGAGCACTTCATTGTGGTTTTGATTTGCATTTCTCTGATAAAGAGTGATGTTGAGCATCTTTTCATGTATTTGTTAGCCATCTGTATGTCTTCTTTGGAGAAATGTCGGCTTAGTTTTTTGGTCCACTTTTTGATTGGGTCATTTATTTTTCTGATATTGAGCTGCATGAGCTGCTTGTATATTTTGGAGATTAATTCTTTGTCAGTTGCTTCGTTTGCTATTATTTTCTCCCATTCTGAAGGCTACCTTTTCACCTTGCTTATACTTCGTTATGCAAGCCTTTAAGTTTAATTTGGTCCCATTTGTTTATTTTTATTTTTAATTTCCATTCCATTCTGTTTTTGGTAACTTTAATAACTGTTTTCTGCTAGAACTTTATCCTTATGACACTCATATGTGTATATTTTCATGGGCTTATATTTTGTGTATAAGAAAAGATTCAGTTAACTTGCTTGCTTTCTGACAGTCTGTGTACCTCCATTACTTAGTACTTTAATTATACATTTTACTGGGTAGCTCTGTGTCTCATGAGGGAAGAAGCACAACATGAGTTTAAACTTCAGGTTGATGGAAATAAAGTGCTGTAAAGTAAACTGAACGATGGTTTTGAGTGACCTTTGTTGGGACAAGGATCCTTGAGGATGCCCGTGTAGTTTTAGTTTACCTAGGACGCTTTAATCATTCGTGTCTCAGTGTATGTTTTGAGTGGTTTTTAATTTGTCTGTAAAAATTAAAGTTTGGCAAATAGTAATTTGTTTAAGAGATATGGGTTATTTCTACTCTCTGATTTTTACTTTGATTATGGCATCATGGAAAAACTGGCATTACCAGCAAGCTGATTTTTTTTTGACTGTGCCTAAGCTGCTGCTTTTTTCCTTTCTCTTTTCCTTCCTCCCTTTGTTCCTTCCTTTTTTGCCTTTTACTATGTAAGTGGAAATGTTCTCTTTTTAAAACATTATAGAGCTCTATTCCTTTTTGACCACCCTTAGTCACAACCTCATCCATCTTCACCAAAGCAACCATTGTGATGTTGGCATGTATCCTTCTGAACTGATTTATGTGTATTTACATTTATGTATATAAGCCAGATAGCATAGCGTTTTGTGTGGGTGGGGGGAGGAAATGTGGTTCCCCTGCTTCCAAAAATGGTACCATATTCTTTTTCACTTAGCAATACCTCTTGGAGAGTTGTTTATCTTAGAAAAGACAGCTTACCCTCTGTTTCTTTACAGCTGCTGGTGGTATTTCATGCACCACAGTTTATTTAGCCCTTCTCTCATCAGTGGGCAGTTATATTTCCAATTTTTACTGTTGTTATAGACAATGCTACAATGAAAATCTTTATACCTAAAACTAAAGTATTTCTCAAGGGTAGATACTGAGAAGGCATTATGATGGTAGGCACTCAAAATTCTAATAACTGCTTACCTGTTTTCCCTCTAAAGTTTATATTCCTCTCCAACTGTGAGGGCAAAGATCCTACCACATGAGTTTCAGAATATCGAAGTCAAGACATAGGCCTTTTTATCAATCTTTGAGAAGGAATGGTGTTTGTTATTTTAACTTTTGCATTTTCTAAAAATAGGTTGAACTTTGTTGACTTGACCATTTGTGTTTTTTCCTATAAATTGCATATGTTGAATTGGATTCATTTCAGTTCAGTCGCTCAGTCGTGTCTGACTCTTTGCGACCCCATGGACTGCAGCACGCCAGGCCTCCCTGTCCATCGCCAATTCCTGGAGTTTACTCAAACTCATTATCCAGTTTAAATGATAACTTTGGGGGTAAATATTATTAAAATATACATAAAGAAAGGTGTATAAACCACAAGTATACAGCTCAGTGAATTTTCAAAAAATAAATACACCATGTGTAACCAGCACCCAAATAAGAAACAACATTGCCAAAGCCCTTGAAGCCTCCTGGTGCCCCTTTCAGTAACTAACCCTGCTCTGCACTTCCAGGATAACTGCTATCCTTACTTTTAATAGTATAAGTTAGTTTGTATGCTTTTCATTGTTAGGTAAATAGAATCATATAGTACATACTCTTTGCTTCTTTCTTAGTATTAGCTTTTGAATATATTTTAAGTAAAAAATTGTATCAGTGTAGAGATCTTTATATTTATACAGATAATTTCTTCTCTCACTAAACTTTGAGAGATACATTGTGTCATTTTATATAACCCCCAATGTCCTTATACAGGTGTAAGAACTCAAGAGTGGACTCCCCCCACCAGGGCGTTAACGGACTTATTTACTCAGCTCCAGTTGATAGCTGAAAGTTCTTGCTTCATTTTGGTTTAGTTATGGTTTGATCCTATTCTGCTCATTAGCTGTCTTTTTGTGTTTTGTCAGAATTTGCAAACCGGTTTTATTTCTTCTTAGTGCTCTGTAACGAGACTGCTGCTTAACCTTTTATCTTCTTTTTGTATCTGGGAAAGTATTATTATTCTCTTGTGCTGCTTTAGGAAGAATGAAACTCTATAGTTTGTCCCTTTCCTGTTATCATTGTTTTCCCAAACAGGTAAAGGGACCTGCTGCAACTTTAAACATTATCCTTTCCAGCTTCCCCTGGTTGCCTTATAAGCATTTAATTGATAAGCAACGGTTTTAACTTCTGTCTTTTAACTAGTAAAATGTGTAAAACTGAGTAAGGTTCTTTATAGATGACATTGTTTAAAATTACTTTTAATTGATAGTCTGCTTCCTAAAAGAATTTAAAGTGATTTACAGTAAAAGATATATGAAGTAATGCCAATAAGAATAAAAATATAAGATTGTAAGAGGAGAAAAAGATAATAATTACCATAATTTTTGCTTCCAGAATTGGGTGTTAAATTTAGCTTTGAGCCTCTGTCTTTTGAGACTTGAAAACAAATATAATTGTCACTTGGGAATAAGGAAGCTCATTATTTCATCAGGCAAGGCAGATGTGTTTGTTACTAAATTCCAAAAAATGAATAAATGTTCCTCAGAATCAGGTCATGCAAATTAGCATGTATCTAGGGATTTTACAACGTATTGATGGGTTTAAAAGAAATCAGTCAGCTCATAAACATTTCACTTACGTTTGTGAAAAAACTAAGTCAGTGTGATGGTATTTGGTTGTGAAGTATTCATCTAGCTTACAGGAGTAGAGCATAAAGAGCATGTGCTTAAATTATTTCAGTAATGAACAGTGTTAGCTTCTTTCAGGTTGTGGAATAATTTCAATCATCAGGCTATGATTGTTGTAGCTGTCTGTTAAAACTATTTTCATTGCAAAGTGATCATAACTCTTATTATATATTATATATATGCAGTGATTGATACTAGTGTTTATGCTCTCAGTTTATGTATTTGATTTTGTCACGTGAATCAGGATCAGCATGTTGCTTATTTATTTTGGAGTAGTCTTAGAAAAATTATAAACTTTTCCCATATGTTTGTTTCAGCTGATTCCCAAGGGTTGCTTTTTCTGGCAGAGTATTTGATTAGGGATTATAACATCATCCTAACTTGCATTAACGTGTTCTTAAACACTTTTATAATTAAAATATCTTTAACTGTAAATTAATATGTTTATTCTTTATAAAATTAGAGTAATATAGAAATACATGAATAAACATGAAAGCTGTGTTCTTTCCCTGTTTCCACCAAAGATGGTAGTCACTAAAAGGTTTTGTTACTCTTGCTAATGTACTATACAATTAGAATACTGTATGATATATGGAGTGTGTGCAGACTGGCAAAAATTGCCTTTGATATTATATTCTAAAAGTCAACCTATACATAGCCACCATACTTAAGAAAGCTATTATCCTTTTCTGTTGTTCTTTTACTTTAAAAGTTTACCTATGTTTGTATCCCTGGACTATATATATATATTTTTTTTTTTTTTTTTTTTTGAGAACTTGAGAGGTCAGCATAATCTGTTAAACACTGCCATCGAACACTGCCACAGTTAGATGAAGGCTCCTAGAGGTAGAGCGTCACTGGGTGATAGTCAGACCTCAGCTTCCCAGAAGGCTCACCAGATAGATCCTTTTTAAGGGGAAGACAGTGGGCAAGTTCCTGCATAAATAAGTCCTAGAAAACTACCGTGGGAGGGCTCACCGCAGTCAGGACTCTGCAAGTGTTTACTATTTGTGCTTCTATTTTTTTTTTTAACTTTACAATATTGTATTGGTTTTGCCAAATATCGAAATGAATCCGCCACAGGTATACATGTGTTCCCCATCCTGAACCCTCCTCCCTTCTCCCTCCCCATACCATCCCTCTGGGTCGTCCCAGTGCACCAGCCCCAAGCATCCAGTATCGTGCATCGAACCTGGACTGGCGATTTGTTTCATATATGATATTATACGTATTTCAATGCCATTCTCCCAAATCATCCCGCCCTCTTCTTCTCCCACAGAGTCCAAAAGACTGTTCTATACATCAGTGTCTCTTTTGCTGTCTCATATACAGGGTTATTGTTACCATCTTTCTAAATTCCATATATGTGCGTTAGTATACTATATTGGTGTTTTTCTTTCTGGTTTACTTGACTCTGTATAATAGGCTCCAGTTTCATCCACCTCATTAGAACTGATTCAAATGTATTCTTTTTAATGGCTGAGTAATACTCCATTGTGTATATGTACCACAGCTTTCTCATCCATTCATCTGCCGATGGACATCTAGGTTGCTTCCATGTCCTGGCTATTATAAACAGTGCTGCGATGAACATTGGGGTACACGTGACTCTTTCGATTCTGGTTTCCTCAGTGTGTATGCCCAGTAGTGGGATTGCTGTATTTGTGCTTCTAAATTCACCATGCCCTCCCTCCATCTCTCAGGAGTAGGTCAGAGCAGAGTATTTATGATAGATAAAATGAGTATCATCCACTGATCTGGCAGCTGGGTGTGGAAGAGAGAACAGAAATTTTACCAGCACCTGTTCAAGAAGCCAAGTACAGATTAGAACCTGTGCTGGGTTTACCTGGGCATTCTGTTCTGTTTCACAGCAAGGATTTTGGTGATACAGCGTTTAAAGTCTTTTTCTTGAGTCAGCCCCACCACCCCTGGTTTGTTTAGATTGGATATCTTCTCTGTCTTATGCATGACTATTACCCTGGGATCTCCCTTCATGGTTATCTTAGAGGTTTTCACCTAAGTTGGATCTCATTTCCTGTGTTTCAAGTCTCCGTCAGTCTTGTTTACTCTTTTGTTTTAGCAGAGCTCATTTTTCCAATGGCTTCTTGAAAAAAAGATTTTATGGGAGGTAACTTTGAGACCTTGTGGTAGTGTTTTTACTGTCCTTATACTTGATTGATAGAGTGACCGAATGGAATAATTTTCTTGAGAATTTTGTAGGGGTTGCTCTGTTTTCATCTTGCTTTTGCTATTGCTGCTGAGTCCAAAGCCAATCTGATTTTTGATCCTTTTTGACCTATTTTCATCCCCTCCAGAGATTTTGTAGAATGTCCATTGTCTCCTCTAATCTGAAAGCTACAGCCATGTGCCAAAGCCAGCATTTGTTCTCTTCTGTAATCCTAGCCTTCAGTAGGCTCTGGTAATGTGGAATGTCATGTTCTCCGGTTCTGGGGAGGTTTTTGTTACTTTGTTGCTGATTTCCTCCAATTTCTCACTGCTTTCTTTTTGGAGTTTATATAATTTGCCTATGGCCCTTGTCTTGGTCCTCTAATATTCTTTCTACTTGCCATTTCTCTATCTTCTGCTTGACTTTTGGGAGGATTTCTTCAGGTTTATTTTCTAACTCTTCTGTTGAGTTTTCATTTTTGCTGATGTTTTTACTAAACATTTGCCATGTTTTAAACTTCCAATTGCTCTATTTTCTGAAAGTTTCTATTTTTCATTTTACTTAAATTTCTTTCCCCACAAGAACATATTATTGTTGTCTACTGGACACAATATTTCTTGTCTTTTTGAAAATGTTAAAGATTGTTTTTTTTTCCTTCCTAAATAGTTTGTTTCTTTCAAGTATACTTTCTTCTTGTTTTCGTATCTAATGTCATATTAAAGTCTTTTCCCAGATGTCTTATAACCTACTCAGAATAAAAACCAAGGGACTTACAAAGCCAACTAGAAGCCCGCACATCAGTGTGGGTTATATGAACTTTGGGCTTCACAGTAGAGTTAATAGGTCAACTTTTTATTAGGGAACCACCAGTGTTTCTATAGTTTCATCTCGCCTCATGGTCTGGTAAGATTCCTCAGAGAAGTTTGTTCCTGTAACTCTGCATAGAGCTGTGCTACTCATACTCAACACAGTAGCCACATGTGCCTGTTTAAATGTAAATACCATTGAATTAATAATTCAGTTTCCCTATTGTTCATTTCTGTTCAATCACTCAGTCATGTCCGACTCTTTGTGACCCCATGAACCGCAGCACGCCAGGCCTCCCTGTCCATCACCAACTCCCAGAGTCCACCCAAACCCATGTCCATTGAGTCGGTGATGCCATCCATCCGTCTCATCATCTGTTGTCCCCTTCTCTTCGTGCCCTCAGTCTTTCCCAGCATCAGGGTCTTTTCCAATGAGTCAGCTCTTCACATCAGGTGGCCAAAGTATTGGAGTTTCAGCTTCAACATCAGTCCTCTACCAATGAACACCCAGGACCAATCTCCTTTAGGATGGACTGGTTGGATCTCCTTGCAGTCCAAGGGACTCTCAAGAGTCTTCTCCAACACCACAGTTCAAAAGCATCAATTCTTCGGTGCTCAGCTTTCTTATATAGTCCAACTCTCACATCCATACATGACCACTGGAAAAACCATAGCCTTGACTAGACGGACCTTTGTTTCCCTTTTGAGCTAACCACATTTCAAGTGCTCAGTAGCCACATATAGCTAATGGCTGCCATGTTGGACAGCACAGCTACTGAACATTTCCATCACTGCAGAAAGTTTTATTGGAGTGTCCTGGACTAGAACTAAAATGTTGTTGCAGTCATCTGAGAGCTCAGTGAAGGAAGACTCTGTGGGGTCTCAATGTTCACAATTTAAAAGGTATATGGTTACCTAACAGTGACTGCCCTCAGCTGTGTATCCGCCAGCCCAGAAACTCTCGTTTTATCTTCTCCAGAGAAGACAAAGGCTTAAACAATATGCCTGACTCTTCATTTTACTTTAAATACCCAGTATTTACTTTTTGGCCTTTCAATCCTACTGGTCCCTGTTCTGAATTCTCCACTACATTTTGCAGGCATGCCCCTGGTAATAGATCCTCTCTCAGTATAAATAGTGTTAGGGACTTTTCATTAAGAGAACAAAGTCCCATATTTCTTCACCTGTAAATAACCACTGATATAATTAATATCTTGTTTTGAAGTATTTGAATTGGATGAGAATGTTTTATAAACTGCCTATTTCAGGACACAATGGGCATTATCAAGTTTTATAGCAAAGTCTTTGTAAGTGAAAGTGAAAGTTGCTTGGTTGTGTCAGACTCTTTGCGACCCCATGGACTGCACCACACTAGGCCTCCCTGTCCATCACCAACTCCCGGAGTTTACTCAAACTCATGTCCATTGAGTTTAAATCTAAATTTGGTTCAGATTTGTGACATCTTGATTTTATATACAGAATAAAGTGTGTGTGTTTAATTACAAAAGCAGTATCTGCTTGAAAAGAGCAAAGTGTTTATTAGGCTGAGCATGGACTCTGACTCCAAATTACCCAGATTCAAATCCCGTCTCCGCCACTTACTAGTTGTATAATCTTGAGCATGTTATTTAACCACTCTGTGCCTCAGTATACACATATAAAGTGTGGGGTAATGAAAATATCTATACCATGGGATCACTATATTAAATAGGTTCACACATTTGAAGTACATGAAACAATGCCTGGCATATTCTAAAAGCTTGGCATAATTCAGATATGATAACAATTGAAATAATCCAAACATATAGAATTCTCCAGATCATAAAAGGTTAATGAATATTCTATCAGATTTTATCTCACATAGCACATTCCTTTTAACTTAGTTCTTATTCTTTTTAACTTAGTTCTTACTCTACATACAATAAAGATCAATATTAAAATATGTTCTGTGAGCTTGTGTAGTCTTATAATCATCACTGCAATCAGGAAATAGAACAGTTTCCTCAACCCCTAAAAATTCCCTTGTGCTGTGCCTTCACAAACTCACTCCCTATTCCTGACCTTTGACCACCATTGATCTTTCCTTGCTTATAGTTTTGCCTTTTCCAGAGTGTCCTATAAACAAAATCATACAGTTAAAAACAAATCATTCCTTTTGAGCCTGGCTTCCATCATTCAACATAATGCATTTGAGGTTAACCCCAGATGTTGCATGTATCAGTCTTATCATTGCTGAGTAATGTTCTTTTCTATGGATGTATTAAGTGTGTGCATCCACATACTCCCAGGCTGACATGAGGGTTGTGTCTGCTGCTGCTGCTAAGTTGCTTCAGTCGTGTCCGACTCTGTGTGACCCCATAGACGGCAGCCCACCAGGCTCCGCAGTCCCTGGGATTCTCCAGGCAAGAACACTGGAGTGGGTTGCCGTTTCCTTCTCCAGTGCATGAAAGTGAAAAGGGAAAGTGAAGTCGCTCTAGTCATGTCCGACTCTTTGCGACCCCATGGACTGCAGCCTACCAGGCTCCTCTATCCAGGGTTGTGTCTGGTCTTCTGTAGTTATGAAGAATGCTGCTATAAAAAACTGTGTACAGGTTTGTGTATCAGTATGAGTTTTCAGTCTGTCCTGTATATTCAGTAGTGGGATTGCTGGGCTATATGGTAAATGTACATTTAATATTTTAAGAAACTAAGAAGCTATTTTCCAAAGTGGAAAATAGCTTCTCGTGCCATTTTGCATTCCCACCTGCAATGTGAGTTTTGATTGCTCTGCATCCTTACCAGCACTTGGTTTTGCCAAAAAAGAAAAAAAACCCAAAATTTAGTTGCTTTAAATAGCTGTGTAGCTAGCATAATTCTTAACCAAGTTTTCTAGCAAAGCCTTGAGACTTGGAAAAAGAGATAAAATAGGGCTTGATTAAATGCAGGTATCATAAGGAGGGGTTGGAAAGACTGTTCAATTTGTGAGAGCTTGGTTTATCTGTGGTGTTCACTGTTGTATCCCCAAATGACTGACACAGTGCCTGACACACTGTAGGAATCTCGTTGCATATTTATCAAATCATTGAACAAATGATTGAGAGGTTAGGGAAGAAGTAGAGATTAGGAGTAGAATGGAAAAGTAAATTTAGGTTAGACTTGGTCTGACTAATATTCATATTGACACATCTCTTAACTCTTCTGGTTCTCAACTTCATCAGTATAAATTGAGAAGATTCTCTTAGATGATAACTAAGCTCTTTTAATGATTTTTTTTTCCTTTTTATGACATCAAATGAAAAATAATTCAGTAAGTGAAAAAGAAGCATGTCAGATCCTTTGATGTGGACGTGTGGATGTAATGGGAAGTACAGCCCTTCAGGGAGTTTAGGGGTGAGTGTCTAAACAGAAGCTAGCTAGCTAATGGCAGAAACAGATTAAAAAGTAGTTACAAGAGACTTTTCAAATCAAGTAGCAACATTGCAGTGATATATTTGGGACAGGGGCTATGAAAGGAAGTAGGGGTTGAAAATACTGAATTTAGAAGCTCATTTTTATGGATACTATTAGTTTTAAATGCTTTAAGTTAGACTAGAGAGAAGCAGCCTATGGTTAATGCAAAGAGGAGGAGCTGAGCCTCAGTGAAAGCAAAACCAAGGGTGTGTAGGACTTTACAGAGCATCCTGGGCCCTGTGTGAGCAAGTGTTTGGCTGCTATTTTCCAGTGTTCTTTTTCTCTGCCCTCATTCCCTCAGCCTTGTTCTTAGAAGTTCCGATCTGGAATTGAGCAGAAAGCCAATTCTCAGCAGATATTTGTTCTATTTGTACTTTGAAGGATTTTGTGTATCACACTGTCAGGTATTGGTAGGGATTTTTAAAATATACCAAATATACAGATAAACTTGATTCTGCGTTAAGGGATTTGACCTGTTTTGTCTGTCATTTTTTAAAGCACCATGACATTTGAAAATTTTTTTTTTCTTGTTGCAGTTCTTTTCAAATATTCAAAGGTCTTGATTGCTGAAATGCTTTTTTCAATGTATAGATTTTTAAGGCCATTATTGTTTTCATGGTTTTAATGTTTCCAACAGTTTTATTATCCTGAAGCAAACCATATTTTTGCTCAACAGAGTTTAGGTCGTAAAATCAAACATTTAATTATTCATTTTAGACTGTGCTTGCAACACTTCATTTTAAAACATCAATATTATATTCATCTGGTTATGAGGACCCTCAAAAGTAATCCTCTGGCAAATAATTGAGGCAAGGGATTGAGGAATCTGACTTCTACCTAACCTTTCAGCTCATAAAGACCAATTGCCCAAAGATATTACTTTTAGGTTCTAATGTAAAGAATTAATATTTCTAGACTAAAAAAAATTTAGTGCACTCTGTAAAATTGCCATCACTTTTAAGCACAGTCACCCTTAGGAAGCTGTTCTGCAGTTCTTAGTCCATTAAGTCTACTTTTTATAGTAAGGGATTAAGAAAAAAAAAACTGTGGAATATTTTAAGATTTTGTGTTGGATAACATCTTGGAAAAGAAAATATATAGTTTTGTTTTAAGACTAATAGCCAGGAAAAAAAAAACCCAAGACTTTTAAAACAGCTTTTTTGGGGGGGGTGGGGTGGGGGTGGCAGTCAGACATTTACTCTTTAAGCGTATCTATTTCCTTTTTTAATCAAAGTATAGTTGATACACAATGTTGTAGTTTCTGCTGTACAGCAAAGTGATTCAGTTATACATATACACACATGTATATATACACACATACACATTTTTGCATAGTCTTTTCCATTATGGCTTATATAGAATATAAACAGGATAGAGAATGTAATTCCCTGTGCTATACAGTTGGTCTTCCCTGATAGCTCCGTTGGTCAAGGATCCACTGGACTCTGTTGTTTACCTTGTGGGACTGCTCATTTCAAACTCCTACCGTTTCCCTCCTTCCCCTTTGGTAACCATGCTTGTTTTCTATGACTTGTCTGTTTCTGTTTCATAAGTTCATTTGTCTCATATTTTAGATCCCATATACAAGTGATAGCTTACCAGTGTTTGTCTTTCTCTTTTTTTTTTTTTTATAATCTCTGGTTGCATCCATTTTGCTGCAAATGGCCTTTTCATTTTTTTAGAGCCAAGTAGTAGTCCACTGTGTGTATATACCGCATCTTTTATCTGTCAGTGGACAATTAAGTTGCTTCCATGTCTTGGCTATTGCAAGTAGCCACTGATAGTGTCTTTTTGGATTATGGATATATGCCCAGGAGTGGGATTGCTGGATCATATGGTAGTGCTTTTATTTTTTAAGGAACTGCCAGGGACTTCCTCGGTGGTCCCGTAGTTAAGACTCTCTGCTCACAATGCAGGGGACACAGGTTTGATCTTTGGTTGGGCACTTAGATCCCATATACTGAGCAGTGCAACCTGACAGAAAAGGGTGCAGGGGGGCTTCATGTTGTTTTCTATAATACCTGCACCAGTTTACATTCCCACCAACTCTGTAGGAAGGTTCCCTTTCCTCTATACCCTCTCCAGCATTTGTTACTTGTAGATGTTTTGATGATGGCCATTCTGACTGATGTGAGGTGGTACCTCATTGTAGTTTTGATTTGTGTTTCTCTAATAATTAGCAGTGTTGAGTATCTTTTCATGTACCTTTTGAGCATCTGTATGTCTTCTTTGGAGAAATGTTTATTTAAGTCTTCAGCCCATTTTTTAAATTGGGTTGTGTTTTTGTTACTGAGTTGTATGAGCTGTCTGTACAATTTGGTAATGAAGGCCTTGTCGGTCACATTATTGGCAAATATTTTCTCCCATTTCATAGGTTTTTTTCATTTTGTTTATGCTTTCCTTTGTAGTGCAAAAACTTGTGAGTTTTATTGGTTCCTATTTAATTTTGCTTTTGCCGTGGGAGATTGATTGACCTAAGAAAACATTGCTAAGTCATAGAATGTATTGCCTGTGTTCTCTTTTAGGAGTTTTATAGTCTCGTGTCTTAATATGTAAGTTATTTTGAGTTTATTTTTGTATGGTGTTGAGGGTATGTTCTAAATTCATCAATTAACATGTGGCTGTCTAGTTTTCACAATACCACTTGCTAAAGAGACTAGCTTTTCTCCATTATATATATATCCTTGCCTCCTTTGTCGAAGGCGCCACACACCATGCGGGATCTTAGTTCTCCAGCTAGGGATCCAGCCTGTGTCCCCTGCAGCAGAGGTACAGAGTTCTAACCACTGGAGCACTAGAGAATTCCTGTCAAAGATTAATTGGCCGTAGGTGTGTGGGTTTATTTCTGCTCTTCATCCATTGATCCATAGGTCTGTTTTTCTGGAGTGCATCCATTTCTAATGTACTGACAACTTGTTAGAGTTGTAGGACATGTAAGAGGGCATTCAAACTCAGATTCTTTATCAGAACCTATTCTGTAGCCCTATAATTAAAAATCATTAAATGTATCATTCTGAAATTGAATTTGGGCAGTTGTAGTAATAAAATATATTGATTTTTTTGTGTGTGTCTTTCAGAATCATGGTGTCATGGAGAGGGATATACTTTATACTCACTCTGTTTTGGGGAAGCTTTTTTGGAAGCATTTTCATGCTGGGTCCCTTTTTACCTTTAATGTTTATAAGCCCATCTTGGTATCGCTGGATCAACAACCGGATTGTGGCAACCTGGCTCACGCTACCTGTGGTAAGTTACACACACAGCAGAGAAAGGGATCGTACCAAAGTAGCCTATCCTATTGATTTGTATTTTGTGAGTCAGATTTAGTCAAATATTATGAGAAACATATTCCTATTACATAAGAGGCACATTAGTTTTTGTATTTTCATCTTTAAATGCTAGGAAATGAAATAATTAATGTGTTTAAAATATAATATTTTATCTATTTAAACAGAATATCTATTTAATAGAATATCTTCCATATCCCTCGTGAATTTATTTTCCTTTAGTGAGGTGTGCTTTAGTAAAATGCACAAATCTAAAGATGCAGACTGAAGAATTTTTACATTGTTAGTTTTATATTGCATTTTAGTTTTTATTTCTCATGTTTGTCTTATTTATTTATTATATATACATGTATCCTTTTTCAAATTTTTTTCGCATTTAAGTGATTACAGAATATTGAACAGCATTCTCTGCTATACAGTGGGTCCTTGTTGGCTATCTGTTTTAAATATAGTAGTTTGTAACTGTCGATCCAAAACTCCCAGTTTATCCATCCCCTCAACTTCCCCCTTTAGTAATGACAAGTTTGTTTTCTAGTTTGTGAGTGTGTTTCTGGATAAGTTCATTTGTATCTTTTTTTTTTAAGATTCTGCATATAAGCAATATCATACGATATTTGACTGACTTCACTTAGTATGATAATTTCCAGGTCCATCTCTGTTGTTGCAGATGGCATTGTTTCATTCCTTGTGATTGGTCAGTCCCTATTTTCTATTTCTTACTGTTTCAGTTTTGGGAGATGGTTGCTAAGAATTTGTCCATTTCTTCCAGGTTGTCCATTTTATTGGCATATAGTTGCATATAGCAGTCTCTTATGATGCTTTGATTTCTGTGGTGTCTACTGTAACTTCTTTTTCATTTTTGATTTTAGTAGTTTGAATTCTCTCCCCCATTCTTCCTCATGAGACTGGCTAAAGGTTTATCAATTTTGTTTATCTTTTCAAAGAACCAGTTTTTAGTTTCATTGATCTATTGTTTTCTTCATCTCTATTTCATTTATTTTTGCTCTGATCTTTATGATTTCTTTCCTTCTACTGATTTGGGTTTTCTTTGTTCTTCTTTCTCTAGTTGCTTTAGGTGTAACATTAGGTTGTTGGGATTTTTTTCTTTCCTGAGGTGAGATTGTACTGCTGTAAACTTCCCTCTTAAAACTGCTTTTGCTGCATCCCATAGGTTTTAGATCATCATGCTTTTTTCATTCGGAGAAGGCAATGGCACCCCACTCCAGTACTCTTGCCTGGAAAATCCCATGGACGGAGGAGCCTGGTGGGCTGCAGTCCATGGGGCCGCTAAGAGTTGGACACGACTGAGCGACTTCACTTTCACTTTTCACTTTCATGCATTGGAGAAGGAAATGGCAACCCGCTCCAGTGTTCTTGCCTGGAGAGTCCCAGGGACGGGGGAGCCTGGTGGGCTGCCATCTCTGGGGTTGCACAGAGTCGGACACGACTGAAGTGACTTAGCAGCAGCAGCTTTTTTCATTTGTCAGTATTTTTGATTTCTTCCGTAATCCATTTGTTGTTGAGTTAGCATACTGTTAGGTCTCCACATGTTTGTGTTTTTTACATTTTTTTTTTTCCTTGTAGTTGATTTCTATTCTTATAGTGTTGTGGTTGGAAAAGATGCTTAATATGATTTTGGTTTTCTTAAATTTACTGAGGCTCACTGTGGCCCAGCATGTGGTCAGTCCTGTAGAATATTCCATGTGTACTTAAGAAGAATGTATATTCTGCTATTTTTGGATGGAATGTTCAAGAAATATCAGTTGAGTCCATCTAATTTAATGTGTCATTTAAGGCCTGTGATTCCTTATTGAGTCTAAAGCAAACATTTAGAGGTAAATAATTTTTTTTTAATGTCATATGTTGCCACTATACTTCATTTTCTTTAATGTCAAATTTTCCATAGTGTATGATCTTTTGATTGTAAATCATGTGTTTTTGGCTGAATCTCTCTACCATAACCTTAAGAGTTCAAAGATTTCCATAAGTTACTACATCGGTAACTCATTATAACTGTTATGCTTCTCAGTGTCTAATCAATCTAATTTCTTTGGAGAGCCAGTGTAGGCAGAGTGCTTATTCAGATATTAGAGACAGACATTTGGTTTCACTATTGGCCTTCCCACTTTCTAGTAATTTGAACTTGGCTACTTGGCGTCTCTAAATTTCTCTTGCTTCATCAGTTAAGGAAAGTTAATACCACCTACCACAGAGTGTTATTGTGATGACTAGATGAGATACTGAATGTAGACTTTGCAAAGTAAGCAGTAAATGTTTTCTGCTTTACCAGCTTTAGGGGGTAGGCTAAACTGCATTATCAAGGAGAATTTGGAGTGGCTTGAATAAGGCAAAACCTTTACCTTCAAGTCCTGGTTGTCAGGTTAGCTCTGCTCCCTGCTGTTATGCAAGGACTCAGATTCCTTCCACCCAGCCTGGCATAGCATCTTCTTCTGTATGGTTAAGACTGTTCACTACCCCTTCTTTGCCCTACTCAGCAGGAAGTGAGGAGGGAAGGAAGGCCAGAGCAATAGCTTTGCATTTATACCAGTGAATTACAAGTTATATATAATACCTCTTGCTCACTGCATAGGTAAGAACAGCTAAAAGCTCTTACAGAATCTGGGAAGTGTTGGAAATGTAGCGTTTTGTTTTCTGGATGGCCACGTACACAATTAAAATCTATTACTTTGGAAGAAATGCTGGATTTTATTGGACAAATTAATGGACAGATTTTGCCATAGCTGCTACTACTGCTATTACAACCAATAGCAATCAATTACAGCAGAATTGCTGCTGCTGCTGCTGCTAAGTCGCTTCAGTCGTGTCCGACTCTGCGACCCCATAGACGGCAGCCCACCAGGCTCCCCCGTCCCTAGGATTCTCCAGGCAAGAACACTGGAGTGGGTTGCCATTTCCTTCTCCAATACAGCAGAATTATGTCATATCTATTTACCTTTGACAACTTCAATTCTGTGCCCTAGAATGGATGAGGGGAGAGATAAGAATGAATGTTTGAAATCTGAGTGGTCTGGTGCTAAATATGCTTCATGTGTTTAAAACCTCATGCAAATCAATAATTTCATCTGATGGTGGGTTGGAGAAATCTGGTCCAACATTTAGAAAAACTGGCTAAGCTGTACTTACTGATGTGTGCTAGTCTCTTGTAAGTACTTTTGTTTGAGATTTTCAAGGGTGATTTCAGCTATTCCTGACTGTTGCCTTATTACCTGTCTTGAGAACTTATCATAGAGGCAAGATTCAACCACCATTGTAGTGTCAAATTGGTATATATTTGTAAAAACTTCTGTTACCCAACTGTTTCACTCACTGACTTGCTCGATGGTAATGGTATATCGAGCAGAGTCTTTCAGTTAGAAATCTATAGAAGTTGAATCCCTTGTAGCTAGGTTACAGAAAATCATGTTCTGATTTTGAGAAAGTGAACATCTCTATTAAAAAGAAATGAAGAAAAACTGTCATGGTGTCTTTATGATTTTTTATTTCGTACTTTTGCAAAGTGCTAATGGAATTTCTACTTTGAAGCAAATAGTACAATAGATCACTTTTTATTCAGAAGGAATTTTAGTTTTGTCTCCTCTATAGGTGTACTTTATTTGAAATACTCTTAAACAGTTAAAAGTCATTTTTCACTAAAAATAAATTAGGGTAAATGCATTTAGACTAATTATTGCTTCATAGAAATAATCAAAAATTATTCTTTTGTATAATCTTTTGTAAGTTTCGCTTGTGCATTAAAATGATTTCATTGGCAAGATTTTTCTTATCTTACTATTTTTAATTGGTACATTTTCTGTTAAATGAGGTTCCACAGTAAAATCGTCTAGAATTTTAGAATTAGATGAGAATTAATTAGAATTAGAGGTCACCTCGTCTAACTTACCTGTGTGTCCAAGAATCCTTTCCCAAAGTCTGCAAAGTACCTGTAGTCTGCAAAGTAGCCATTCATTCTCCTTTGAAACGTTTTCGTAATGAGAAGTACATGTCTTTGTTCATTTCATTTTTGGATGGTTCTATTCAACATAATCAATACTGTCAGGTCAAACTTTGTTTGTGCCCAGAGAAATTTTTGCTTCTCAAAATTCTGAGTCTTTCCAACTGTCTGATTGTTAGCCAATTAATTACCAAGATTATGAGAACTACTTGGAGTTCTGTCCTTTCACCATAAATCATGTCCTAGGAATTTAGTGGTCATTTTCTAACTCGCCATCTAGGACACATCTCTTCCCACAGCTTGCTGATTCCACTCCCGTTCTAGAACACAACAGGTGTTCAACAAACATAGATGACTGAATATAATTTCTGTCTAGACTGCTGCTCTTAAAAAAGAGGGTCTCGGTCTTTGAGTGACTTCAGATTGTGCATCCTTCAATACCTAAGGATTTGAGGACCTGGGTCTACAGAGCCAAGGCAGACTTGGAGATGAGGAATGTCACAGATCTTTCTTACATCAGACTAAGTAAAGATCCACTGGAATGATAAATAGGAGCGCAGGCATCATGGCAAAACTGATTCTCTTTGATCATGAGGGTAACCCCTTATTTTTGTTTTCGTACACAGTGGAACACTTGGAGGTAGTAAACAGTGGTATATAAAAGATTCTCAGAAATTCCTCATATATTTCTAATTCTAGGTGAGATCTTTGATCAATTAAATAAAAGTCCTAAGAATTATTACCACTCTTGATTCAGACATAAAGCATTATAAAATTTTATAAGATTCGTTTCTTACTGCTGAAACTTATCTTCTATACTAGAAAGAGAATAAATATAAGAATAATGGCTTTTTTTAAACAGTTTTTGATCTGTATTATTTGAATTCTGGAATTCTTTATAAGCATTAGAACTTTGTCTCTGTGTAGTGTATTTGTTAGTCTGCTTTTGCAGGAGCTGTAAATAATGTTGACTAGATATGTCTTTTCTGGCATTAAAAATGATTAATGTGAACTAGAGCTCTAGGTTGTCCAGAAGGTTATATATTATAACTCTCAAGCACATTCTGATAGAGTGCTGGATGGCAGGAAAGAGAATACTTTATGATATGCTCCTCAACAAACAGTCTGGGATTTTTTACTTTTGACATTTACTATAATGAAAAGCTAAAGATTGTTTTGGGGTCCATAGGAAACACATATTGGAAATTTCACCTGTAAGGCTAGAGTTGATGTTTGGGATTTATAGGCTTAAGATTTTCATCCCTTTTCTATAGTACAACATGGGCTGTCCCAGGTGGCGCAGCAGTAAAGAATCCGCCTGCCAATGTGAAAAACGTGGATTCTCCATGGGGTTCCCAAAGAGTTGGACATGACTGAGTGAGCATTCACACACACATAGTATAGTACACAATTAGTAGTCAGCTTCCTCTTTTGACTCTTAAAGGAAGTGTTCCTGTATTATAGTTATTTGCACACTCTGAAAATTATATATCATATTTGGAATGCAGAGTGGAGCCAATCCAAATTAACCTTGGATGGTGACTTCATACACATCACCTGGGCCAAGACATATAATTCAGTGATTTCATTTTGGTAGTTGACAGCCCTTTACGCCTGTAAGTGGAAAATGGATATTTCTTGCTGTGGGTCCAAGTCTAGAGGACTCCTCTCTGATTTTCTCCATCCTGAAGTCTCTTCTACATTGGAATTTAGCTTTCCAAACTTTGGGGGGAGGGGGTTATAATTATTTGAGTGGTTATGGACGCTTTAGAAAATTTAACAAAAAACACAGGCATTTTTTAGCTACTTTAGCCTAAATGATCATGTTTTACATCTTAACACTCTGACTCTGTGGATATAATAACAAACGTATCTAATCTTTTATTTTTTAGCTTGTATTCCTTTTAACCTTTTTTTTTTCTTGGGCCTATTTGAAGTCCTGTTGTTCTTTTGTATGTTTTTATAAAAGCTCTTTTTGGAAATATAATGAAAAATTAATAAAACATGAAAGCACTTTAATAATTTTATTAAAGTATACATATCAACCAGGTAAGGAAATAGAAAATTGTCAGCAAACCACCTAACTTCTCAGTCACAAAACCCTTTTCAACAGAAGGAATATCCTGACTTTTAGTTATTTTGTTGCTCTTCTTTTTAATTTTGCCACCTCTATATTTACCCCTGGGCTTCCCTGGTGGCTCAGTGGTAAAGAATCTGCCTACCATTGCAGGAGACACAGGTTCAATCCCTGGGTCAGGAAGATCCCCTAGAAAAGGAAATGACAGCACACTCCAGTATCTTGCCTGGAAAATCCCAGGGACAGAGGAGCCTGGTGGGCTGCGGTCCATGGGGTCGCAAAGAGTTGGACACAACTGAGCATGAACTGAGCACACAAGCATGTTTACCCCTAGAATATCGTAGTTACTGTTTGTTTTAGGAAGTTTTACATATGGACAATTATTATGTTCTTGTTTTGTTTCTCAACATTATGCTCGTATGTTGTCCATGTTGCTACTGATGCCAATAGTTCATTTATTTTCACTGTTGTATTATATCCCATTGTATGACTATACCACAGTTGGCTTATTTGCTACATTTTGATCAAAGTTTTTTTAACATTGCCAAAGAGAACTTTTTATTTTCTTTTATCTGCCATGGACCAGTTTTCTTTCCCTAAGTTTATTACTTGGAAATTATTCAGAAATTTAAATGGGCATTGCAGTCAGTAATCAGGGCTTCTTAATATCTGTTACTGTTCTTTCAAGAACCTCAGTCTATAATTTATTCTAAATATTTCATATATAATTTATGTCTCTCCATCAGTAAAGTTAATTAAATAAATTCAGCAAATATTTGAGCATCTCCTATGTGTCAAGCACTGTGGCTGAAGTACTTTAGTAAACATACACTGCTTATATATTTAAAAAATAAACAGATATATGTGTTTGTTTAAAAGAAACCATAGTACAAAGAGGTATAAAATGAAAATTTTGGCTGTTCCCTCAGTCATATATCCAGCATTACATTTCTTGACTGTTCTTTTATTTAAAAATGTAATAATCTTATATATCTGTAGACTTAAAAAATTACACAGTGGAGATCTTGTTGTATGACTTTTGCACTTTGCATCTTAATAATCTATCTTGAATATTTCATTGAAAGTTAGCATTTTTAAGTTAGGGAACTGCTAGAAGCTTAAATTAATAGAACTGAAAATACAAACAGTACTTTGTTCCAGATTAATTTATTATAGAAGCAAGAATAATGGGGGGAAATATGCTTTTGACTTATTAGAAATCAGATTTATTTATAGGACATGATAAACTTTTACCTATGGGAAATCATAACTTTAAATTGTTAAATATCTATGTGGTTTTTTCTGTAGGCATTGCTGGAGACGATGCTTGGTGTGAAAGTGGTTATAACAGGTGATGCATTTGTTCCTGGAGAAAGGAGTGTCATTATCATGAATCATCGGACAAGAATGGACTGGATGTTCCTATGGAATTGTCTGATGAGATACAGCTACCTCAGATTACAGAAAATTTGTCTGAAAGCCAGTCTCAAAAGTGTTCCTGGATTTGGTAGGTTTACATAAATTCTTTTAAGTTGTTCATTTATTTTATATGTGATGTACTCAAAAACTACAGAATAACTTACTAAATTCCACTTAAGTACTAAAGCCATTTCCATTTTTTTACAGTCTATGGACTGTAAACTGGCAGGCTACAGTCCATGCGTTTGCAAAGAGTCAGACATGACTGAAGGGACTTACAGGCATGATATTCCAGGATAATCCCTCCATCTTAAAAGATTTAAGTTAATCATATCTACAAAGTGTTTTGTTTTGTTTTGTTTTTTCCTTTTCTGCTTAGGTAATGTTTACAGGTTCAAACGATTAATACCTTATGTGGGTATCTTTTGAGAGGGTCATTATATAGCCAAGGTATTTGTTGATCTATGTATTGCAGGTGAAGAGATTAATTACTTAAAGTCACAAAGTTAGAATTAACTTCTCTTTATATATGTTTCCCATCTGTGTACCACCTTTTGGAAGAAAGTAATATTCTGTGTTTATGTGGATTTGTTATACAGGCAAGTTTAAGGATTTTTTTTTTTTTTCCTAAAAGACTTGTTATTTTGAGATAATTGTAGAATTACATGCAATTTTAAGAAATAATACAAAAATTTCCCCATGTCCCCTTTATACAGTTTTTCCCAATGTACAGTATTACAACCAGAATGTTGACATTGATACAACCAAGAAGCTGAACAGCTTCCCCACACGGATTCCTTATATGGTCCTTTGATAGCTTCACATCCCTTTCTCTGACCTCTGGCTATCACTAATGTGTTCTCAATTTCTATAATTCTGTCACTGCAAGAGTGTTACTTAAATGGAATTATACAGTGGGTAGCCTTTGGCGATTTATCTTTTTTTTACTTAGCATGATTCCCTGGACATTCGTCCAAGTTGTTTTATGTATCAGTAGTTTATTCTTTTTTCTTGCTTAGTATTTCTCTATAGTCTTCAGTTGGAGAAGGCAATGGCATCCCACTCCAGTACTCTTGCCTGGAAAATCCCATGGACGGAGGAGCCTGGTGGGCTGCTGTCCGTGGGGTCGCTAAGAGTCGGATATGACTGAGCAACTTCACTTTCACTTTTCACTTTCATGCATTAGAGAAGGAAATGGCAACCCACTCCAGTGTTCTTGCCTGGAGAATCCCAGGGACGGAGGAGCCTGATGGGCTGCCGTCTATGGGGTCGCACAGAGTCAGACACGACTGAAGCGACTTAGCAGCAGTAGCAGCAGCAGCAGCCAAAGACAATCACCAGTTTTTCTTTTTCCTTAGGGGATAATAGATTATTTTAATCTCTTTTTTGGAAACATCTTATGTTGAAAGAGAATAAACTATTCTTAAGGAAGTATATATGGTCCCAGAAGGACAAAAATTTGAAGGATATGAATTAATAGTTCAGTAACTTCTTATTTCATGCCATACTTGTGGTAATTTAGACCAGAAACTGGTCTGTGCTGATAAGATACTTGAAAGGACCTGATTCCCTCACATGCATCTAATAAATAGTAATGAATACCCTTTGGTTCCAAGCAGTATACCAGATGCCATTGTTTTCTGAACTTACCTAATCTATCATTTTTAAATTCCTAGAAATGTTTACTTTCCAAAGTTAGAAACGCAATGTATTCATTGAGTGGTGGATAAGTATGGATTTTTCAGCATTGCTTAATTGCCCTTCACTCCTTGATGTGAAGAAGGGGTAAGGAACAGACGAAATGTATTCAAACCTATTGTTCACATGTGAGTGGATGAAGCACCCACTAAATTCCCTGACAGCCTCATCCATTACATCTGTACTTCTTTGGTTCCTATGTAATATTTCTTATTTGAATTATTTGCTCTCTAAACCATGTCCCTATCAATAGTGTACTGAAACTGTGTAGGATTTTGACAGCAAAGGGCAGGCATTGTCCTCAGAACAGACTGGTAAGAAATATTGCCTGTTTGTGTTTTACTTGTCTTCATGCTTATAGTTTTGTCTTTGTCACATAACAGTATTATAGTGTCAGTATAGTCAGACTAGTTAACTCATTGTTGCCCCAGGAGATTTTCACAGAAACTAAATGCCCATGGCTGGCAATTTGTTATGTAAATAAATATTGAAACATCTCCAATCAATAACATTCAGGTAACAAAAGACATATTAATACATCTCTGTTCAATAATACATTAAATGTCAACTGACTTTCCCTCGAGCAAACATCTCCATAGAACCAGCAGAAAGCTGCAACATTTTACGACATAGCGCCAAAATTCATATAACAGCCTATCCACAGTACCTTACTGGTAGAAGCTGTCACTGTCCTTAAAGAGACTAGGGGAGGAAGCATACACATCACCTCTTGATGGTAGAAATATCAAAGGTTTTTCAGTGTTTTAAAAACTGCCACATTCATCAAGAATGATAATGTCTTGTTTATCATTCCTTATTCTACATAAATATATTAACAGAATATTAATATTACGTGAATGAGCTTGAAAATGTATGTGAAATTAACACGTTACATTGAGAAAAATAGAAATGAAAAAGAAAAATTAAAACAGTTTTGTGTTTAATAGATTGAATCCATAATAAAAAGCCTTCCCAGAATGGTTTCTGGAGGACAGTGGCAGCTGCCTGATTTTCCTTATCCTTAAAAAAAAAATTCATCCAATCAACAAACAGAAAATATAACCACATATCACTCATCTCTTCAGCATGATCAGGAGACAAAGAAGGCATTTAGAAGGTATGGTATTAAGTAGAGAAATAAAAAGTCTACGTTCTCCCATCCATCATTGCAAACCTTTGGGTTTTAAGAGTGAAGAAAGGCTTAAGAGTAAAGGCATTGACAACTTAGAAGAAGCACAGACAAAAGCATCCCCAGAAAGATTCCCGTCTAATGCTAAATGCCAAAATACCAACTAAACACAGGTCAGGACATAGTAGCTCATAGCACAAAACATAGGAAAGTGATTAGAAAGAGTGAGACCTGAAGATGCCTCAGAGAAGCATTGCTTCTGAGGGAGAATCAGATATATAGAGATGGGGTAAACTTCCCTTGAAAGTATGGCAGTGAAGGAAAAGGAAATTGAAGATCTGGCAGAAATAAAAAGAGAAACATGAAATAAAAATCTTTGCTCATCGCATGCAAATTATGCACCCAAACTCCATAACCATAAAAAAAACTTAAGTAGAGGGGAGAACTGAAAAACCAAAAAGTCAAAAAACATACACCATAACACAGCACTCTAAATGGACTGAATTATTAAATAAGCATTTGACAATTTTGTTTAAAAAAAAAAAAACTTTTGAGAAATACAATGAATAGTAATGAACAAAAAAATTAGAAATATTTCAACTGAATTCAAGCAAAAAAAAAGAAAATTAAAAAAGGCAAAACCAGAAATAAAGAGTGAATTATGAAATATCCAAGAGGAAATAGAGTAAAATGACTCAGTGGTGAAAAGCTGGAAGCATGTCCTCTAAGATCAGGAACGAAACAAGGATGTCCACTCTCACCACTTTCTTTTGGCCATGCCACACAGCTTGTGGAATCTTGGTTCCCTGTCCAGGGACTTGAACCCGGCAGTGAAAATGCTGAATCCTAACCACTGGACCCCCATGGAATTCCCATTCTCTTGCCACTTCTATTCAACATAGTTTTGAACGTCCTAGCCACAACAGTCAAACAAGTAAATAAAAGGAATCAGAACTGGAAAAGAAGTAGTAAAACTGTCACTCCTTGCAGATGATATGATACTACATAAAGAAAAAAATCCTAAAGATGCTACCAGAAAGTCACTAGAGCTCATCGGTGAATTTGGTAAGGTTGCAGGTTACAAAGTTAATACACAGAAATCTCTTGAATTTCTACATATAACAACAAAAGATCAGAAAGAAAAATTAATGAAACAATTCCATTTATCATCATATGAGAATACTAAGTACCTAGAAATAAGCCTATTTAATGAGGCAAAGGATTTCTACTCTGAAAAGTGCAAGATGCTGATGAAAGGAATCAAAGATGACACAAACAGATGGAACGATATACCATGTTCTTGAACTGGAAGAATCAATATTGTCAAAATGACTGTTCTACCCAAGGTAATCTACAGATTCAATGCAGTCCCAATGGCATTTATCACAGAGCTAGAACAAAAAAGTTTTAGATTTGTATGGAAATACACAGGACCTTGAATAGCCAAAACAATCTGAGGAAGAAAAACAGATGGAGGAATCAGGCTCCCTTACCTCGGAATATACTGCAAAGCTACAAAAACAGAAATACAGATCAGTGGAACAGGATAGAAAGCCTAGAAATAATCCCACACAGCTGTGGTCAATTAGTCAATGACAAAGGAGATAAGACTACACAATGAAGGAAAGACAGTCTCTTCAATAATCAGTGCTGAGGAAACTGAACAGCTACATGTAAAAGAATGAAATTAGAACATTCTCTTAACACCATACTCAAAAATAAACTCAGGATGGATCGAGGACCTAAATGTAAGGCCAGACACTATAAAATTCTTATAGGAAAATATAGAAAGAACACTCTTTGACATAACTTGCAGCAGGATTTTTTTCAGTCCATCTCCTATTAATTGAAATTTTAAAAACTAAATGAAACCTCATTAAACTTTTTTTGTATAGCAAAAGAACCCATAAACAAAACAAAAAGACAGCCCATAGAATGGGAGAAAATATTTGCAAAGGAAGTCACCAACAAGATTAACCTCAAAAATATACAGTTTATGTAGCTCCATGTCAAAATAAAAACAACCCAATCAAAAAAAAAAAGGGCAGAAGATCTAAACAGACATTTCTCCAAAGAAGACATGTAGATGGTGAAGAGGCACATGAAAAGATGTTCAACATCACTAATTATTAGAGAAATGGAAATCAAAACTACAGTGGGGTATTACTTGACACCTGTCAGAATGGCCATCATCAAAAACTCTACAAACAATAAATGCTGAAGAGACTAGAGAAAAGGGAACCCTTCTATACTGTTGATGGGATGTAAATTGGTATAACCACTGTGGAGAACAGTATGCTGCTGCTAAGTCACTTCAGTTGTGTCCAACTCTGTGCGACCCCATGGACTGCAGCCTACCAGGCTTCTCTGTCCATGGGATTATCCAGGCAAGAACACTGGAGTGCCATTTCCTTCTCCAGTGCATGAAAGTGGAAAGTGAAAGTGAAGTCACTTAGTCAACACATATGCTACTTCTACCCATTTCCCTTGTTCCTTACAAAACCAGTCTAATTGTAGAACAGTATTATACTTAAGAGACCATCCAACTGGCCACCGTTCGCCATCCTCCAATGGATACTGTGGCCATTGGAGAAGGAGCCCAATGGAGAAGGATACAATGGAGAACAGTATAGAGGTCCTTAAAGAACTAAAAATAGAACTACCGTATGATCCAGCAGTTCCACTCTTTGGCATGTATCTAGAGAAGACCATAATCCAAAAAGATACATGCACCCCACTGTTCAATGCAGCACTATATATAATAGCTAAGACATGGAAGCAACTTAAATGTCCATCAACAGAAGAATGAATGAAGAAGAAGTGGTACATATATAAAATGGAATATTACTCAGACATAAAAAATAATGAAATAATGCCATTTGCAGCAACATGGATGGACCCAGAGATTATCATACTCAATCAATACAAATATCATATCACTTATATGCAGAATCTAATGTTTTTTTTAAAAGATAAAATGAACTTATTTACATAACAGAAACAGACTTACAGATATCAAAAACAAACTTATGGTTACCAAAGGGGAAATGTGGGAGGCAGGGCAGAATAAATCAGGAGCCTTGGATTAACATATACAAACTATATAAGATAACCAACAAGGACCTCCTTTAGCACAGAGAACTGTTTAATATTTTGTGATAAACTACATGAGACAAGAATCTGAAAAAGAATGAACATATGTATAACTGAATCACTTTGGTGCACACCTGAAACTAATAACAACATTGTAAATAAACTATATTCCAACAAAATTTTTAAAAAAGAATGAAAAGGAGGAACAAGAAAAAAAAAGTCCGAGGAAGTAGTTGAAATGAACGATAGTCATAGTTATTCTAACATCTATATAACTGGAGCCTCTAAAGAGTCAATCAAAACAATGTAAATATTTTAAATATTACAAGGGTTATATTTTAAAGTATTACCAAGAGAAATCTTGGGCATAAAAGATTACTGGAGAGGCACTTCCAGCATGACAGCATGAGGAGCTGTCTATACCCACTTCCCAGTGAAACTGGAAAATCTAAAGTAGCAGTCATTTAAAGTCTCTGGAAATGGTCCGGAAGGCATACAGAAAATGAAAATACATTTATTCAAGAAAATTTATACCACGATTTGTCAAGAACGAGAATCTGTGTTTTTTAAAACAAGACACACTACCGGGGTCCAACCCTGGTAGGATCCAGGAATTCCCTCAGGAGGATGGCGTCGGCGATAAGGAAAGTAAAAGGGGAGAGAAAGAGGCTTGATCTTCCTTGGTTTACACAGAAAGCTAATAAAGCTCCTGACTCGGAACTTGCTCTGTTCACGGAGGCCGCAGGCGCCCTCTTGGTGGGGTGAGGACGCAGGATGCCCTCTCCCTGGTGAAGACGCAGGGCTCCTTCCTGATCGGGTCTTAGAAGCCCAGGCAAAAAGGTGAACTCAGAGAGCCCCTGTGTCCCAAGTAGTCATCCTGAAAGAAGAAGAGAGAGAGAAAAGGAGGGAAAAGGAAAAAAGAATGACACGGGGAGACCAAGCTCTGATGAAGCCGGGTCCGTAGCTTTATTTTCAAAAGGAACTTTTATACCCTAAGTTGTACATAGAGGATAAAAGGGGTGCAGAGTCATGCAAAGTCAGGAGTCCTTGACCCTTATCAAGACCAGGGTTTCTTTCTGCAAACCTATCATATACAAATGCTTTAGGTGATTTACATCATCTTCTTGCCAGAAGGCCTGTTAACATTTTATGACTCTCTGTTCTGATAAAGGTTAGTTAACCAGAAAACTTATTTTCTCTAAAAGTAATTTTTCTAAAGTTTGGCGCCACTCTCCAAAAGCACTAGATAAATTTGCATTCCAATAGGGCAAAGGTGCAGTGGGCTGTAGCAAGGAAAGAATTTACTACCTCAAGGGTCTAAAGTTGTTAACACCAAGGCCACTACTTATTTTTTCTATATACCAACTATATTAATTAATATATTCCCAGGGACACAGTGGGTAAGGGATATGGAACTTGGCAGCAAGCACTGGCTCAACAATGAAATCCTTCACCAGTTCTATTCTAATAATTCTTAACTCCTCAAAAGGCTCTATATTGTTTGAATATGTTAAGCTTCCCGTGCCTCTCACGGTTGGGAGGCTGTAAACAATCTTATGTAGCTGTAGGAGTCCGGATAAACCTGTCAGGCAAGTTAGAAAGCCATCTGAGGGGTTTGGATTGAAACACTCGTATTGTGCCCAGGAGGCTTATTAACTAGAACTCTAAGTTGATTTCCTTCAGAGAAAGGTGATCGGGGATAGCCCCACGTTAATGTCAGAGGAGTTGGTGAAATTCGTAAAATAGTAAAACAGACAGATTCTGGTTTTGGGGTAAATGCCCAAGCAGGTCCAGGGGGTCCCTCGAGTCCTGATTTGCCTTGCCTGTCAGGCCTCTCCCGCATGACCTTGTCATGGGTGGGATCTCCTGTGCTGGCTCCCTGCATCACACTCATTTTCTCCCACCTCCCAGTTCAGCCTGACAGAAACTCTGTCCCATACTGGTGCAGCCAGGAACACAGGGTGACCCACAATCAGGAGAAATCTGAGCTTCTCCCTCAGGAGTACAGGATTTGAACCCCACATTTAGCTCCCCAGTTTTAACACTGGCACCTGAGAGAGGAGTCTTCAAAACATCTAACTTTGAAAACCAATAGTTTTACATCTGTGAGACTCATATAGGAAACTAAACCTATATAAAATAGGATAGCAAAACAATTTTTAAAGGGCTCTTGCATACTTGTGTTCCTATACTCCTGGATCCAGTGCAAAGGCAGCTGAATAGAAAGCACCCAGTCTTGCTGTGAAAGAGGGCTTATCTGAAAGATTTGCTTGTCTTCCTTGCTGTAGCCAGAGGGGCAGGGTTCTAATAAAACACACATCTAAGGGCACACATCTAATCCTCTCCAGAGACCTTGGAGGGTGGGTATATCGTTCACATACTACCTCTGGTCACCAGTGTCTCTGAGAAGGAAGCTTATATACTCTGGAACTCTGACTTTATGGCTGTTACCCAGAGAATACATCCCTTGGGAGTCTGGCTCTTGTAACCAGGGGTTTGTGTTCAGGGGGTAGGGGGTGGGGACAATGGGATGGTAGCAACCAAAGAAGAAACAGTTCTTAGCTAACCATTGCTCTAGGGCTTAGTGTGGAGGGAGCAGGCAGAAGAGCCCATCTCCAAGTCTTCTTCTAAAAGAAGAGAAGTATATTTGCATAATTTAAAAGCTGCTGTCTGAGGGTGTGACTTCCAATTGGCCTGAATCAAGGTGTTGAGATCCTCTCTATTGGCACATCTGTCCTCAACTACTGGGAGCCACTAAGAATAAAGTAGGTAGGCTGCTTGGACAATCACAGAAGGTGAGACAACCAAGAACTAGAGTATGGTTGAATGGTAAGGTTTATCTCCTATACGAGGACACTCCTTCAAGACTGAGAGAGGTAGGTGTTTTATCTAATGCATAAAAATGAACACAGTCAAGGAAAATGAAGAGACAGAAGAATATATTCCAAATGACAGAACAAAATAAAACCTTAGAAAAAGACCTAAATGAACTGGAGAGGAGTGATTTACCTGGTGGTAAAGAGTTCAAAACAGTAGTCCTAGAGATGCTCATTGAGCTCAGGAGAACAATACATGAGAAGTCTAACAGAGATAGAAGATATAAGAAAGAACTCACAGTGCTGGAGAACTCAATAACCGAACTGAAAACATAGGAGTTTAACAGTTTAGATAAAGCAGTAGAAAAGGTCAGTAAACTTGAAGATGGAGCCATACAATTTTCCAATCAAGGCAGCAAACAGAAAAAAAGATTGAAGATAACTTAAGGGAATTATCCCTGGAGATTCCCATGGACAGCCCTAGCAGGCTACAGGTTATGCAGTTGCAAAGAGTCAGACACAACTGAGCAACTAACACTACTACTTCTACCAAGGGGATTATGGGAAATATCAAGAGGCCTTATGCTTGCATTACAGGGGTCCCAGAAGGAGAAGAGAAAAGGGAAAGGGGAGAAAACTTATTTGAAGAAACAGTGGCTAAAAACTGCCCCAACCTGGGGAAAGGAAGGAAACAGTAGATGAACTTAAAGAGACTCATGTCAAGACACATAATTAAAGTGTTGAAATCTAAAGACATGGAGAGAATTTTAAAAGCATCAAGTGCAAAACATGTTATGTACAAGGGAATTCCCATAAGATCATCAGCTTATTTTTCAGAAGCACCTTTGCACACCAGAAGGGAGTGACATGCTATATTCAAAGTGCTGAAATTTAAAAACTGCCAAACAAGAAGACTGTATCTGACAAAATATCTCCTTCAGAATTGAAGTAGAGATACAGATAAGCAAAAGCTCAAGGAGTCCATCACCTCTAGGCTGGCCTTACAAAGAAATGTTAAAGGGACTTCTTTAGGCTGAAAAGAAAAGGTGCTAAGTACAGGGAAACAATAAATATCCTTGGTAAATATAAATATGTAGTAAAATCTAGAATAATCTAATGTTGTAAGGTTTGTGAATTAACTACTTCTAAAGCTAAAATAAATTTTAAGACAGAAGTATTAACAATAATTATACCTAAAATAATTAAGGGATACAGAAGATAAAATGATGTAAATTGTGACCTCAGAAACAAAATATGGAGTAGTAAAAATGTATAGCCTTGGAATGTGTTCCAAATTAAGTTGTTATTAACTTAAAACAATACTATTTTATGTCTCATGGAAACCATAAAGCAAAAATCTATAGTGGATGCACAAATGATCAAGAATAAGGAATCTAAGCCCACTACTACGGAAAATCACAAAGGAATAAAGCAAGAGAGAAAGAAAGGAACAAAAGAATTCTAAAACAGCCACAAAGCAATCAAATGGCAGTAAGTACACAGCTATCAGTAATTAAAAGATATTCCATGCAATAGAAATAAAAAGAAAGCTGAGTTAGCTGTATTTCATATCAGACAAAATAGGCTTTAAGACAGTCTTTGATAAAAGACAGGGTCATTATATAATGATGAAGGGGTCAGTCCAACAACAGGATATAACATATGTAAATATTTATGGATCCAACATAGGAACACCTAAATGTATAAAAAAATATTAAGAGACCTAAGTGAGAAATAGCAGTACATTAACAGTAGATGATTTTCATCAATGGGTGGTCATCCAGACAGAAAATTAATAAGGAAACATTGGCCATAAGTCCAATTGGTCTAATATAGTTTAATAGACTTATATAAAACATTCCAAATTCCATGGACTGTGCAGTCCATCGGTCACAAAGAGCCGGACATGACTGAGCGACTTTCACACACACACACACACCATTCAAAAGCAATAAAATACACACTTCTCTCATTTTCCCATGGAATATTCTCCACAATAGATCATATGTTAGGCTGCAAAACAAGTTTTATTACATTTAAGAAGATTGAAATCATGTCAAAACAAGTTTTATTACACTTAAGAAAATTGAAATCACGTCAAGGAAACTTTTTCAGTCATAGTGTTATGAAACTAGAAATAAATTATTTGAATTTTCCAGTTATTTTCTTATATGTGGAAATTAAATAATGTACTACTGAACAACCAATGGGTCAAAGAAGAAATCAAAAGAGAAATTTAAAAATACCTTGAAACAAATGGAAATACAACACACCAAAACTTATGGGATGCATTAAAAGTAACTCTAAGAGGGGAGTTCAATAAGCAACCTATCTTTACACCTCAGGGAATTGGGGGAAAAAAAGACCAAATGAAGCCCAAAGTTAGAAGGAAGGAAATAAGTTAGAAGGCAGGAAAGAAAGAAATGGAAGAAAGACTAAAAAGACAACAAAAAAGATCAGTAAAATTAAGTTGGTCTTTTGAAAAGACAAAATTGACAAAGCTTTAGCTAGACTCACCAAGAAAAAGAGGACACAAATCAGAAATGAAAGCGAATAGGTACAACTGATACCACAGAAATACAAGAAATCACGAGAGACTGCTATGAATAATTATTATATGTCAACAAGTTGGACAAGCTAAAAGAAATGGATGAACTCCTAGAAACACATGACTTAGTAAGACTGAATCATAAAGAAACAGAAAGACTGTACAGAGACACCACTAGTAAGGAGATTGAATCAGTAATCATAACCCCCCACAACAAACAGAAGTCTAGATGACTTCAGTGGTGAATTCCTACCCAATATTTAAAAAAAAAAAAAAATGCTAATCCTTCTCAATCTATTCCAAGAAATTAGAAGAGAAGGGAACACATCTAAAGTCATTTTATGAGGCCAGCGTTACCTCAATACCAAAACCAAAGATGCCACAAAAGAAAATTATAGGCCAGTATCCCCAATGAACATAGATGTAAAATTCCTGGACAAAATATTAGCAAACAAAATTCAGCAATACACTAAAAGGATAATGCATTATGATCAAGTGAGATTTATCCTAGGGATACAAAAATGATTTGACATCTGTAAACCAATCAGTGAGATATACCACACTGGCAAAAGGAAGGATAAAAATTATCTTATCATCTCAATACATGCAATAGATGCAATAACAAGAAAAACATTTGTCAAAATTTAACATACATCAGTGATTAAAACTCCCAATATGATGGATATAGAGGAAATGTATTTCAGTGCATTAAAGGCCATAGATGACAAGCCCATAGCTAACATCAGACTTAATAGTAATGAAAATTTCTAAGTTCAGGAATAAGACAAGGATGCCCATACTGTCCATTTTTATTCAACATTATATTGGAAGTTCTAGCCAGAGCAATTAGGCAAAATTAGATAGATAGCATCCAGATTGGAAAAAAGTAAAACCATCACTATTTGCAAATATCATATTACATATAGAAAACTCTTTTAAGGCTCCAGCAAAAACTGTTAGGATACGTGAATTCAGTGGGGCTGCACAATACATAATTAATATACAAAAATCTGTTGCATCACTATGTACTAATAACAAATTAATCAGAAAGAGAAACTAAGAATATTACCCCATTTACAATTCCATCAAAGAGTAAAGTAGGAATAAATCTAACCAAGAAGGTGAAATACTGAAAATTATACAATATTGATGAAAGAAGTTGAAGAAGACAGATAAGTGTAAGGATATTTTATGCTTGTGGATTGAAAGCATGGTTTTCAATTTGAAAGGTTTTCAACTTGAAATTGTTTCAAAAACAATTTCGTAGTTTTCATAGTTGGCATTTTTTGACAGAAATATAACAGTCCTAAAGTTTGTATGAAACTGCAAAGGCTCAGAATAGCCAAATCAATCTTGAGAAAGAAGAACAAAGCTATAGGTATAATATTCCCTGATTTTAGGCTATACTATAGAACTATAGTAATCAGAACAGTATGGCATTGGCATATAAACAGACAAATAGATCAGTACAACAGAATACAGAGCCCAGAAATAAACCCACACATATATGGTCAATTAATTTATGACAGAAGAACCAAGAGTATACAGTAAAGAAGGGATAGTCTTTTCAGTAAAAAGTGTTGTGAAAACTGGACTACTATCTACACCATATACAAAAACTAACTCAAAATGGAATGAAGACTTGAACATAAGGCCTGAAACCTTTAAGGTCCTAGAATAAAAAATAGGTGGCAAGCTCCTTGACATTAGTCGTGGTGATGATTTTTTGGATTTGGTACCAAAAGCAAAGGAAACAAAAGCAAAAATAAGTTGTACTACCTCAAACTGAAAATCTTCAGCATAAGAAAGGAAACCATCAACAAAATAAACAGGCAACCTCTGGAATGGGAGAAAAATATTTGCAAATCATATTATCTGACAAAGGGTCAATATTCAAAATATATGAAGAACTCATAGAACTCAATAGCAAAATAACAGTTCAATTAAGAAATGGGCATAGGACATAAAGGGACATTTTCCCAAAGAGATGTACAGATGGCCAACAGGTACATGAAAAGGTGTTCAACAGCAGTAATCATCTGGGAGATGCAAATCAAAAGCCATGAGATACCACATCACACCTGTTAGAATGGCTACAGTCGAAAAACTGAGAAATAATAAGTGTTGGGAGGATGTGGAGGAAAAGGAACCCTGGTGCACTGTGGATGGGAATGTACATTGATACATACATGGTGGAAAACCATACAGAGGTTCTTAAGATTAAAAATGGCACTACCATATGATCCAGTAATTCTGCTTCTGGATATTTATTGGAAGAAATCACACACACTAACTTGAAAAGATATCTCATCCCCATGATTGTTATTTACAATAAACAATAGATGGAAACAACTTGTGTCCATTGGTAGATGAGTGGATAAAGAAAATGGTAAATATAGACAGTGGCATATATTATTCAGGTATAAAAAAGGATATTCTGTAATTTGTATCACCTGGATAGACTTTGAGGGCATCATGCTAAGTGAAAAATAAGATAGAAGAGAATTCCATGTGATCTCACTTACATGTGCAGTCCCCCAAAATAAACAACACAAACCCAAAAAAACCTGAACTGAATATAGAGAATGGATAGTGGTTGTTAGAGGCCAGGATTTGGGGATGGGCAAAATGCATGAGGTTGGTAAGAAGGCACAAACTTCCAGTCAAAACATAAATAAGTTATGAGGATGTAATGTATAGCATGGTGACTGTAGTTAATAATATTCTACTGTATATTTGAAAGTTTCTGAGAATAGATGTTAAAAATTCTGGTCTTAAGAAAAAACTTTGTAACTACATGTGGTTATAGATGTTAACTTAGACCTACTGTGTCATCATTCCGTGAATACACATATATGGAATCATTTTGTTGCACACCTAAAACTGTTATGCCTAATGTTATTTGTCACTTATATCTCAGTTTAACAAAGTAGTAATACAGCTTTATTGGGTGATTGTGAAGATTAAATTAAATGCCATTACAGTATTGCTGCTGCCTTTTATTTCTCTAGTTCCTTTTGGTACATCTACACTCTGACCTTTTGCCTTACAGAGATCTGTATCAGACCTCTGATTTTTCTAGTGTCTCACAGACCCACATTCTCTTTCCTTGACCACCTGATTTTTACTTCCTCCTGCTCTGCAGTGGTATAGTCATTTTTAACAATGTTAAACTGTCTCATTTTGAACCTGTATGTATTTCGTTCTTAGCTATCCCATTTTCTTATCTCAAAAGTTACAAGCTTCTTATAGAGTGTCTTTCATATTGTGGGCCCACAAAGTATGTGTAGACTTGATAGGATTTCTTGAAAAGGCAAACCATTAATGAGAACAGATTTTGGATTGAAGAAAACCCAATTTTAGAACCTTTAAAGTGAATAAGTGCAAAGTACATTAAACAAGGCAAAAGTGTAGGCAGGAAAAATAAAACAGAGTGTGTCTGCAAATGGAGTATTAAGGTTGGACTTTGCAGGAAAAAATGAAAAAAAAGAAAAAGAATGGATGTGTCTTACTGGTGAGCTCCATCCTGCTTCAGACTATGCTAGACTTAGCTTGTTGACAATTGCCATGACCTTCAGTTCAGTTCAGTTCAGAAAAGGAATGGATTTGTCTTACAGGTGAGCTCCATCCTGCTTCAGACTATGCTAGACTTATTGTTGACAATTGCCATGACCTTAGAGTGTATTTAATGTTGCTATTTATAATCATTTCTAAATGTTTGCTTACCAGAGTTTGGAATATAATCATCTGGTTCTTTTAGTTCATTATAAATGACTAAAGGGAAGTAATAATATCTGTATTATCCATTTGGAGAAGGGATGAGAATTTAGAATTTGGAAATTTTTTCTTACAGTATGTAAGTAACAGACGTTGTGTAAGAAACCATTAAGACTGTTTAGATTCCAGTTCAAGTAGTGAAGAGTTTTGGTAAGCTAACTAAACAGTTTAGAGTCTCCTAAGTTACGTGAAATTAGATTTTAAAGAAAAATGTCAGATAGTTAGATTTCAACTGTCTGTAATGGTGGTTTAGACCTAGATTTTCACTTTTCGCTAACTTTGTAACTACTTAGTAACAGTGAAGGAAATACTAAGCCCAGAGGTGTCATAAGAAGCCCATTCTCCCGGTGTTTTGTACCAAGGAATTCATGCGCCGTTTGGCCCACCTGGCTCACGGCTCCGTGGGTTTTTCTGTGGTCTGCTGACTGATCACACTTGACTGGCAAAGAGAGCTTGGCGCTTTTAGAAAGCACGAAAAGAGGAGTAAACATTAAAGAGATAGTGATTTAAAAAGCGTCTAGGTCATGGATTCAACTAAAAATCTACCTCACATACCTCATGGTTTCAATGTAGATTATCATTTAATCCTGCTATTGTCAAACTGCAACATAAGAATTGTGGCAAAAACTTGGAACCACCACAAATTGTGAAATTTATCTAGATTGTTCAGGATGAGACCAAGGAGAAGTGAGAAGTAACCACATGACTTCTGATGAATGCTTTTATCCATTCTCAGTGTGCTCAAGGCATGCAAAGTCTGAATGAAGCCTCAGAGGCTCCTGTGGGTCCTGCTTTAGCAAGACATTTGAAACTGGGTCAGACACCACTTCTCCTAAGTCT
The DNA here is from genome assembly GCF_027580195.1 of Bos mutus. Taxonomy (NCBI): domain Eukaryota; kingdom Metazoa; phylum Chordata; class Mammalia; order Artiodactyla; family Bovidae; genus Bos; species Bos mutus. The sequence continues at coordinate 37,446,990 of NC_091627.1, forward strand.
GACCTCCCTGAAAATAACCTGTCTGACAGAATATTAAACATTTTTTGGTCAAATCTGATTTACAAAAATAACTGGAGTTTTAAAAAATCGCCCTTGGTGTTGTATATGCATTCTCCTTTCTTCACAGTTGGACTGTGAAGAAGGCTGATCGCCGAAGAATTGATGCTTTTGAACTGTGGTGTTGGAGAAGACTCTTGAGTCCCTTGGACTGCAAGTAGATCCAACCAGTCCATTCTGAAGGAGATCAGCCCTGGGTGTTCTTTGGAAGGAATGATGCTAAAGCTGAAACTCTAGTACTTTGGCCACCTCATGCGAAGAGTTGACTCATTGGAAAAGACTCTGATGCTGGGAGGGATTGGGGGCAGGAGGAGAAGGGGACGACAGAGGATGAGATGGCTGGATGGCATCACTGACTCGATGGACGTGAGTCTGGGTGAACTCCGGGAGTTGGTGATGGACAGGGAGGCCTGGCGAGCTGCGATTCATGGGGTCGCAAAGAGTCGGACACGACTGAGCGACTGATCTGATCTGATCTGAATATTTGACAAGGGAGCCAAGAATACTCATTGGGAAGGTAGACTCACTTCAATAAACTGTGTCGGAAAAACTAGATATTCACATGTTAAAGAATGAAATTGGATCCCTATTCTATACCATTCACAAAAATTAACAGGAAATAAATGAATTGTAATACCAGAAGCCATAAAACGCCTAGAAGAATAAATAGAGAGAAAGCTGCCTGACAGTGGTCTTGGCAATGATTTTTGGATGACACCAAAAGTACTGGCAACAAAAGTGAAAATAAGCAAGTGGGACAACATCAAACTAAAGAGTTTCTGCACGGCAAAGGAAACCATCAGCAAAATTAAAAGTTAAGATATAGAATAGGGAAAACAGTGACAAACCATCTATTTGATAAGGGGTTAATATCCAAAATATATAAGGAATTCATATAGCACACACACACAAATCTGATTTAAAGAAAAAACAGTTTTCTGAAGAAGACAAATGGCCAACAGACACACAAAAAGATACTCATAATCACTAACCTTCAGGAAATGCATATCAAAATCACAGTGACATTACACCTGTTAAAATGGCCATTATCAAAAAGATGAGACAAGCGTTGGCAAGAATGTGGGGGAAAGGGAACCCTGTACACTGTTGGTGGGAATGTAAATTGATACAGCTACATGTGGGAAATAGTATGGTGGTTCCTCAAAAAATTCAAAACAGAACTACCATACAGTCCAGTAATTCCACTTCTGAATGTGTATTTTCAGGAAATGAAATCACTCTCTTGAAGGGTAACCCCATGTTCCTGGCAGCATCATTCACAATAGCCAAGACATGGAGACAACTGAAGTGTCTATTGGCAGTTAAGTGGGTGAAGAAAAAATAAACATATAATCTTAAAAAGCCAAACTCATAGAAATAGAGACTAGAATGGTGACTGCCAGGGCAGAGGCTGATGGAAATGGGCAGATATTGGTCAAAGGATAAAGACTTCCAGATTTAAGATGAATGAGTTCTGGGGATTTGATGTACAGCATGGGGCTTCCCTGGTAGTTCAGACAGTAAAGAATCTGCCTACAATGCAATAGACCTAGATTCGATCCCTGGGTTGGGGAAAAAAAAATAACTGGAATTTTAAAAAATTGCCCTTGGTGTTGTATATGCATTCTCCTTTTTTCAAAGATCATGAATAGAAACTACTCGGTTAAAATCTGTTGTCCACCTTGCCCAATACACGGGAGAAACAGTGATTATAGTGCACACTTTATTACACGTGAACATGCAACAAAACGGGTCATACATTAGCTGGGAACGTAATCCATTTTATGGGGTCAAATTTTCGGTTTTCACTGTATTTCATTAACTATTTATGTTAGGTATAAATTCACTTAAAGATGTTTCTCACACAGTTTTAAGAGTCACTAAATTTACTGAAGTCACCTAAATTTTATTATCTGTTGTATATTAAGTAGGGCTTCCCAGGTGATGCTAGTGGTGAAGAACCTGCTTGCCAATGCAGGAGATTTGAAAGAGATGTGGGTTCGATCCCTGGTAAAATCCCCTGAAGGAGGAAATGGCAGCTCACTCCAATATTCTTGCCTGGAGAATCCCATGGACAGAGGAGCCTGTTGGGCTACAGTCCATAGGGTCACAAAGAATTGGATACAGCTGAAGCGACTTAGCACACATGTATATTAAGTACAAAGAATGGATAATTTTCTATTTGAAATATTGTGTTTATAATACCAAACTTAACTCCATGGAGAAGGGAAACTCTCCGCTTCCTACCCAGCTTCCTCCTGGTTAAAATGGACATTCACGAAGACTAGAACCATCTTTAAGCCATAAATGTCTTTGATATCATCCAATTTGGTGGATCCCCCTAAGGTGGGGGTATTATATTATCCCCCTGGAGGAGGAAATGGCAGCCTACTCCAGTGTTCTTGTCTGAAAAATCCTATGAACAGAGGGGCCTGGCAGGCTACAGTCAATGGGGTCACTAAGAATCGGACACAACCGTGTGAATGAGCACACATATCATTTTTACTATAGGTGGTTTTTTTAGCACACTTTCAATGTTATAAATAGGTTATATGTCATGCATCTCATATTATATAAATTCAGTAGTTTTACATGAATTGACAGAGTTCTCTATCAACTGACCAACTCCCTGTCAGTCATTTTTTGGCTGAAATGTCTCAGCCTTTTATGTCATCCACAGCACTAATAAGCTCCCACCCCTCAGTACCAGGTTAATATCTGAAGTTTTCAATAACTCTCCATTTTCTTTTTGCTGCTATCAATAGAAAGTGTCACTTTTTATAAACTTCAAGATTAATTAAACTCATCTTAAAAACTCATTGATTGCCTCTGACCCCTTCACTCCCTCACTTGGTTATGTTTACCAGGATCAAAGAGAATACACAGCTTGCTGGGCACATTAAGTTTCAAAGGCAACTATTATAGCAAATAAAACATTTTTATGTGACTCTTTCTCTAAATTTCCTCCCAATTATGAAAAACGACACACCCGATTCCTCTCTTCAAATTATAGAAAGACATAAACACAGAATTACCCACCAGGACCGCTGTTCTTGGTATAGTGTGGACACTTTCTAAATTTAACATTTCATGCCTTTCTTCTGTTTTACAACTCAAGAGAAAAGATGAATACATTCCTAGATTGAAGTAAGACTCTCCACAAGAGTTAATAATAGCCCACTCCTGCCAGTTTCTTTGGTACACCTGAGACATCAGTTTTATTACCTTCATTAAGTAAGTGAGCCTAGTCCCCCTGAGTAACAGCTGCTGAGGATCTCTACAGCAAATATATTTGAAGCTCCCTCTGTGACCCTTTCTTCAAAGGGCGCTTCTAGTCAAGGATTCCTAACCATTTAATGACTAAACGGTAGATTGATTATTTTATTGCTTCCTGGTGCTGCTAAGTCGCTTCAGTCGTGTCCGACTCTGTGCGACCCCATAGACGGCAGCCCACCAGGCTCCCCCGTCCCTGGGATTCTCCAGGCAAGAACACTGGGGTGGGTTGCCATTTCCTTCTCCAATGCATGAATGTGAAAAGTGAAAGTGAAGTCGCTTAGTCGTGTCTGACTCCTAGTGACCCCATGGACTTCAGCCCACCAGGCTCCTCCATCAATGGGATTTTCCAGGCAAGAGTACTGGAGTGGGTTGCCATTGCCTTCTCCGTATTGCTTCCTACTGTATCTAAATCATGGAAGGTTTCATAGCAGCTTTCTTTCCTGTGTTGTATCTATTACAAAATATCTAAGGCCAGAGAAGATGTTTCACTATTTTTAACAATGTATTTCTGTGATAAGCACATCCCATGAAAGCATATGAAAATACCCCATATTGCCTTTCTTAGCCTTCCATCAGCCAGTTCCACCAAAGGCATGTAATAGGGAGACTTCTTAGGAGGCCCTGGGAAGGATTTTCTTCCTTAATAAAATAGGTTCATGAAGGGACAATGCCATTCCTTTCCTACTTTGGGACATTATTGTGAGAACACATCATACTTGGAGCTGCTGCAACCATCTTGCATCCAAGAGGATGGCCAAATAGAACTGTGAGAGACTGGTTTCTGAACCAGCCTTGGGGCCAGACTTGACTTGACGTGAGACACGTACACCCATGGTGTAAGACCTCTGGATTGGTATCTGTTATTTAACACAGCCCAGAGCATCCTGATACAACTTCTTTCCCACATTTCACCAATGTATACAGAAAAGTATCCAACAATTGATTTACTCATTCAGTAAATTTTATTAAATGGTTATAATGAATTAAAATTTATATGAAAACTGTCAGAAGAAATAGGTATATTAAAATATTTTACTTCTTTGGCTGGATATCATATACAGCTGTATTTTCAGATACATAACCCAGACCATTTTCATCTTAGCTGTTCTACTAGTTGAAAAATAAGTTTTTGTACTTTCAGTTGCCAGACTTCCTTGGCTGAGACTGAGTTTTGATGTGTTTTTGTTTTTTTTTTTGTCAAAAAGGCAGGGAAACCCATTGGGAACAAAGGTTTAATAAATTTAGTTAAGTCATCTGCCAGGCAGTATACCAGGATTATACTTTTTTCTAGAATTACATTGAGAACTAAGTAATTTTTTTAGGGTTGCATTGAGATGTGTGCGTGTGTGTATGTGTGGCCCCATGGACTGCATCCCACCAGGCTCCTCTGTCAATGAAATTATCCGGGCAAGAATACTGGACTGGAGTGCCATTTCTTATTCCAGGGGATCTTCATAGCCCAGGAATAGAACACCATGCAGGTCACTTGAGTCTCCTGCATTGGCAGGCAGATTCTTTACCACTCACACCACCTGGGAAGTTAAATGAGCTCTTGTTTTGACTGTGTTCACTGACTTCCTAACAAAGCTCAAGCTCTGAGCTGTGTGGAAGTTGACAGATTCTTTGGTTGGGAGAAATGGTTTTGGGCTTTAAGATTATTCAGTCAGTCACTTACTGGTGTTACTATGGTAAAAGTGCAAGGAAAAGTAAAAGTTGCTCAGTCATGTATGACTCTTTGTGACCCCATGGACTATACAGCCCATGAAATTCTCCAGGCCAGAATACTGGAGTGGGTAGCCTTTCCCTTCTCCAGGGGATCTTCCCAACCCAGGGATCGAACCCAGGTCTCCCACATTGCAGGCAGAGTCTTTACCAGCTGAGCCACAAGGGAAGCTCTTACTACAGTTCAGTTCAGTTCAGTCGCTCAGTCGTGTCTGACTCTTTGCAACCCCATGAATCACAGCACGCCAGGCCTCCCTGTCCACTGCCAACTCCCGGAGTCCACCCAAACCCCTGTCCATTGAGTCAGTGATGCCATCCAGCCATCTCATCTTCTGTCATCCCCTTCTGCTCCTGCCGCCAATCCCTCCCAGCATCAGGGTCTTTTCCAGTGAGTCAGCTCTTCTCATGAGGTGGCCAAAGTACTAGAGTTTCAGCTTCAGTATCAGTCCTTCCACTGAACACCCAGGACTGATCTCCTTTAGGATGGACTGGCTGGATCTCCTTGCAGGCCAAGGGACTCTCAAGAGTCTTCTCCAACACCACAGTTCAAAAGCATCGATTCTTCTGCATTCAGCTTTCTTCACCATCCAACTCTCATATCCATACATGACTACTGGAAAAACCATAGCCTTCACTAGATGGACCTTTGTTGGCAAAGTAATATCTCTGCTTTTAAATATGCTATCTAGGTTGGTCATAACTTTCCTTCCAAGGAGTAAGTGTCTTTTAATTTCATGGCTGCAGTCACCATCTGCAGTGATTTTGGAACCCCCAAAAAATAAAGTCTGACACTATTTCCACTGTTTCCCCATCTATTTCCCATGAAGTGATGGGACCAGATGCCATGATCTTCATTTTCTGAATGTTGAGCTTTAAGCCAAGTTTTTCACTGTCCTCCTTCACTTTCATCAAGAGGCTTTTTAGTTAGTGAAAAGCACTTTCTGCCATAAGGGTGGTGTCATCTGCATATCTGAGGTTATTGATATTTCTCCCGGCAATCTTGATTCCAGCTTGTGCTTCTTACAGCCCAGCGTTTCTCATGATGTACTCTGCATATAAGTTAAATAAGCAGGGTGACAATATACAGCCTTGACGTACTCCTTTTCCTGTTTGGAACCAGTCTGTTGTTCCATGTCCAGTTCTAACTGTTGCTTCCTGACCTGCATACAGGTTTCCCAAGAGACAGGTCAGATGGTCTCGTATTCCCATCTCTTTAAGAATTTTCCACAGAAAATGACATTTTCTCAGGATTAGTTGGGGGTTATGGGTTTTGGGGAAAAGCCCCACAAATGTGAACTGACTCATTTCATGGGGAGGGTTCATTATATCAACCTAGCTTATCACGGTGATATTAATTATAATCATTTGGTTAAGGTGCTGTCTGCCAGAATTCTGCACCACAAAATTAATGTTTTCTCCTCTATTTTATTCAGTAAGAGCAGTCCACATACAAGTGCTGGTTGTGGATAGCAGAATTAAACTTCACCTCCTAGAGTGGGGAGTATCTACGTATTTTATTTGTAATTGTGTGAAGGAGATTTGTCCCTTCTCCTCAGTTGTTTAATTATCCAATATGAATTATCAATTTTTATTTATCAATTAATTATAAATTATTTTAATAATAATTTATATTTAATTATCAATATTTAATTTAATTTTTAAATTTAATTTAATTTAATATTTAGTTTAATTATCAATATTTTATTCTTTGGGTTATAATCTAATAGTACTGTTGTTTACTTTGTAAATTCTGAGAAATAGAACTTACTCTCCTGGATTTATTTGTATAACCATTGTTATGCACAACCACAGTCAGTAAATAGTATTTGCTCATGATTGTTGTGATATGAGTTGATATAAAATTTGCATCTGTTCATATTATCACTCATTCTCATTTAAGAGAGGCCTGTGGGTAACATTTCCTTGGTGCATCCATACCCTATATTCAGGATTACAAATTTGTGGAAGAGAACAGTTTGTCATCTCTTGCACATTGCTTTTTTGTTTCTGGCATTGCATCCATGGTCTCATAGTAGATACTGTAATGAATTAATAAAAACTTGGACAATAGTGATAAATTAATCTATCTTTGAAGTTCAGTTTTTAGCACATTAGGTGAGTAGTATAGATATTTCTGTGGTTCTCGTAACTACAATTTATCCTTGAACACCACTGGTTTCAACTGCATGTGAATTTAATCCACTTGAGGTATTTTTCCCCTAATAAATATGTACTGTAGTACTATACAATGTGTGGTTGGTTGAATCCATGGATGTGTAACTATGGGTATGGAGGGAATAACAGTAAAGTTATAAGTGGATTTTCAACTGTGCTCGAGGGCAGGAACCCCTAACCCCCATGCTGATCAAGGGTTAACTGTATATTCATCTACACTAAAATGAAAAAAGGAAAAATAAAATGCTGTGGAAGGCTTACTTTTTATGGAAAAAGAATGCATAATGTTAAAAATACACTCAAATGGTTTTTTTCCCCCCTAGCCAACTCTAAAACTTGATAAAAGAAAATTTAAGCCAAGGAAAACCAGGTTCTAAACTTATGGAATATCTTTAGACTATAGAGTATGGTCAGAGATTATGCCTGTCTGTTTTGAGAAGGCAGTGCTGATAATGTAAATGGGGTTTTTGAAAAAAAGATGGTTGTAGCAGAGCCATGCCAGCACCCACAGAATCTATCTTTATAAACCTGCTAGACTCTCCATCCTTGTCTGAGAAATTCAGGTGATAAGACGAAATGTCCTCCAATGGAAAAAGTATGAGACAGGCAGATTATATAGACTAATTCCAAATTACATGATTAGTTGCACTGTTATTTATCAGCCCATAAAATTATGAAATAATATATGATAACCTCAAGATTACTAAGAAAACTGTTAAGAAAAATCTGGATATTGCTTTTTAAGAAAAATAGGGATATTGCTTTAAACATAAATAACATGTAGAATTGGTAATGAAATGGGGAGAAAAAGACTCACAAGGCTTTGTGATTTTTATGAAAGAGAGAAGAACATTTAAGTTGAAGAGAATAAAAAAGATTGAAAAGCATTAGTGATGTATAAATGGAACATGAGAAGGCAAAGCACAAAGAATCATCATATCTTCAGAGGAGAGTTCTAAGAAGCTGACGATTCAGTCATTTTACTTGCCATTCTGGGATTTCTGAAACATATAAAATATTAGAAAAGTTTTATGACAGTCCTGTGGGTCTTCCTATAGCTGTCTCACTGGGAATGGAGAAATACACTCAACCTGTCAGTGTGTTCAGTCTAGAACAACTGTGAAGACAATGCAGAATTCACATTTGAGGAAAGTCACAGCTTTAAAGAAAGTCTGAGAATAGACTCTCTGAAGAACAGGTATTTCTCTGAGGAGAACATCAACTGTGTTTAACTAACCCTTAGAGAGATTCAAGTACATATTGCAAAGAGGCTGTTTAGTACAGTGGTTAAAAACATCAGCTTTGGAGCCAGACTGCCTGCATTTGAAACCTGGTTTTACCACATACTAGTTCTTTGAGTCTCAATGTACCTTAGTTTCCTCATCCATAAAATCGGAATAATTTTACCTAATTTATATAGTTGTCTTGATAATTAAATGAATTAATTCAGTCAACATTTTTATTAAAACTACTTCTGTCTGTATGTGTCATAGCTTATTATAGTTTTTGTTCTTTTTCCGTAAAAAATTGGCTTCTGTGATACAGAATCAGTTGTAAATTTTGAAAATTAAAGAGTTGCTTGCTGAAATGATCAATTAGTAGACCAGACACCACAGAAGAACAAATTAATGAGTCAGATGACCAAGCTAAAAGATTTTCCTTAAATGATAGGAGATGAAAATCATGAGAGGAAAAATCCAGAACTTTTAACATCTATCTAAGAGATGTTCCAAATAGAAAGTCTAAAGGAATGAAGAAGAGAAAAAAATAATGTTTTCTTAAATAATGGAAGGAATATTCCCAATTTTAGAGACATTCATGTTAGAAGAGTATCCTCACTGCTGAGCAGAATTAGTGAAAAAGTTGCATACCTGTATTCATATTGGTAAAGTTTCACAAAACCAGGGATACAGAGAAAATCAATAAAGCTTTCAGAGGGGGAAAATTAGGTGATCTACAGAAATAAGATTGATATCAGACTTCTTATTAGCTATATCAAGTTAAAGAAGACTGTGGGCAAAATAGCTTTGAAATTTTGAGGGGAAAATTATTTGGTAGTCTCAAGTTCTGTTTTAAGCAAAACTAGCCTCCAAAATTGAGAACAACAACAACAAAAATTACATTTCAGAAATATGAAGACTCAAACATTTTTTGACAGAAATTCCTTAAGGAGGACTAACAGAAGGATGTGAGATATAAGAAACAAATGATACGAGAAGCCAAGACAGACTTACTGAGTCAAGTCTAAATATTTAGAAATATTTCTGTGACACATAAGGAATGGTAGTAGTAATAATAATGGCAGTTTGGGGGAACTATTGGATGATTTGTTCGAATTTTGGAAGAGAGACAAGAGGAAAGCATAATTTTTTGTTTAGGGGAAGATTGTTTATTAACTCAGTGTTGACAGTTATTAAAATGTTTGTTAGAAATAGAAAAGTGAAGTTATTTAAATTTAAATCTTTGTTAGAAATAGAAAAGTAAAGTAAAGCATGACCTTTAAAATAATAGAGTTTATAATTTCCAAGTCACTAGAAGAGGGGTGAGCAATTGTGAATGGGAAAATTTTTTGTTATATTTTTATGTTCCTTGACACAATATCCTTGGTACTTTTGTAACTTAATCATAATAATGATAATAGTGATTACTTATTGAATACTTTGTGCTAAATAATCTTATTTATTTCTTACAATTCCTATCAGGTAAAATACTATTGTGACATTATGCTTATTATTACATTTGGGATCAATGAGGGACAATGGCTTAAGGCTGACCAGCTGGTTTGTGGTGGCTCCCTGATTCTAACCCACACAGTCTCACTCCAGAGTTACACAAAGCCTACCGACTGCACTGTGGGTGTAGGTGTCCTCAGGTGAAAGAGGAGAGACATGTAGGTGTCTATCCGGTGGCTGTCACTGATAATAAATACAGTGGGTGAGCAGCAGTTGAACACGTGTCAGCAAGACCTATGCTAAACTTATTTATATTTGTAGACTATAGTATTCTAGTTTGAACTTGCTTGTGCTTAGTCACTCAGTCATGTCCAACTCTTTGAGACCCCATGGAATGGAGCCCACCAGGGTCCTCTGTCCATGGGGATTCTCCAGGCAAGAAAACTAGAGTTGGTTGCCATGCCCTCCTCCAGGGATCTTCCCAACCCAGGGATACCACATTGCAGGTGGATTCTTTACCATCTGAGACACCAGAGGAAGCCTAAGAATACTGGAATTGGTAGACTATCACTTCTCTGAGGGAACTTCCTGACCCTGGAATTGAACTGGGTTCTCTTGCATTGCAAGCAGTTCTTTACCAGCTGAGCTACCAGGGAAGCCCCAGTTTGTACTTACTCAAACCAAATAATATGGTCAAAATCCTTCAAGCTAGGCTTCAGCAGTATGTGAACCCAGAACTTCCGAATATACAAGCTGGATTTAGAAAAGATAGAGGAACCAGAGATCAACTGGCCAACATTCATTGGATCATAAGAAAAGCAGGAGAATTCCAAAAAAACATCTGCTTCATTGACTACAATAACGCCTTTGACTGTGTGGATCACAACAAACTGTAGAAAATTCTTGAAGACACCACCATACCTGTCTCCTGAGAAACCTGTATGCAGGTCAAGAAGCAACAGTTGGAACCAGACGTGGAACAGTAGACTGGTTCAAAATTGGGAAAGGCATATGACAAGGCATATGTATGCTGTCCTCCCTCTGCATATTTAACTTCTATGAAGAGTACATCATGTGAAATGTGAGGCTGGATGACTCACAAGCTGACATCAAGATTTCAGCTAGGAGAAATATCTTCAACTTTAGATATGCAGATGGTACCACTCTAATGGCAGAAAGTAAAGAGGAACTTAAGAGCCTCTTTTTTTTTTTTTTTCTAATTTTATTTTATTTTTAAACTTTGCATAATTGTATTAGTTTTGCCAAATATCAAAATGAATCCGCCACAGGTATACATGTGTTCCCCATCCCGAACCCTCCTCCCTCCTCCCTCCCCATACCATCCCTCTGGGCCGTCCCAGTGCACCAGCTCCAAGCATCCAGCATCGTGCATCGAACCTGGACTGGCAACTCGTTTCCTACATGATATTTTACATGTTTCATTGCCATTCTCCCAAATCTTCCCACCCTCTCCCTGTCCCACAGAGTCCATAAGACTGTTCTATACATCTTGATGAGGGTGAAAGAGGAGAGTGAAAGAGCTGGCTTAAAACTTAACATTCAAAAAACTAAGATCATGACAGCTGCCCCCATCACTTCATGGCAAATAGATGGTGAAACAATGGAAACAGTGACAGTTTATTTTCTTGGGCTCCAAAATCACTGTGGACAGTGACTTCAGCCATGAAATAACCAAAAATAAAATCCAAATAAAGTCCTACAACTTTACTAAATAACCAAGTAAAGTCAAAAAAACCCCAAAAAACAAAACCTTACAGTCTTTAAAGTCACTGATTAAATGATGTAATGATAGTTCTGTATGTTTTCAGGGTCCTACCGTATCTACCTAATGACAGTAACTATTGTTTTAGTTGTGTTTGATTGCAAGAAACTACCACTCATCCCCTCTAGCCGAAATAAGAAAAGCATGTTGTAAAGATACACATGGCAGTAAGGGAGATGGAGTCTTGTGGATATTCAAGAGGTGAAACCAAAGACTGACCAGCCCTTGTGGAAAACTGCCTGTTGTTCTGGATCACAGTCAGCTTTAGGGGCCTCAATAGCAGAGGTTGTTTAGGTCTTCACTACAGTGGGCCCCCTTTATTTTGCCTCGGGTACTACTGTCTCTGTTATCTGCTTTTTTGTCCTCCGTTTGTCTGACATACCAACTTGTTTTCTCCATGGTCCCAGGTAAAATTTCTGAGAGAAAACATTGGATTGGCCAGATAGTTACTGTGCATGGCCCGGGGTTTTCATGCTCCGTGGACTGTCAGATAAGACAGTATTGATTATCTGCCTTAAGTCAGGTGTATTTACCACAGTTCCGTACAGTTCAGTCACTCAGTTGTGTCCGACTCTTTGTGACTCCATGGACTGCAGCACTCCAGGCTTCCCTGTCCATCACCAACTCCCGGAGTTTATCCAAAACTCATGTTCATTGAGTCAGTGATGCCATCCAGCCATTTCATCCTCTGTCATCTGCTTCTCCTCCTGCCCTCAATCTTTCCCAGCATCAGGGTCCTTTCAAATGAGTCAGCTGTTCGCAAGAGGTGGCCAAAGTATTGGAGTTTCAGCTTCAACATCAGTCCTTCCAATAAATATTCAGGACTGATTTCCTTTAGATTGGCCTGGTTGGATCTCCTTGCAGTCCAAGGGACTCTCAAGAGTCTTCTCCAACACCACACACAGTTCAAAAGTATCAATTCTTCAGTGCTCAGCTTTCTTTATAGTCCAACTCTCACATCCGTACATGACTACTGGAAAACCCATAGCTTTGACTAGATAGACCTTTGTCGACAAAGTAATATCTCTGCTTTTGAATATGCTGTCTAGGTTGGTCATCACTTTCCTTCCAAGGAGTAAACGTCTGTTAATTTCATGGCTGCAGTCACCATCTGCAGTGATTTTGGAGCCCAGAAAAATAAAGTCTGACACTGTTTCCACTGTTTCCCCATCTATTTCCCATGAAGTGGTGGGACCGGATGCCATGATCTTCGTTTTCTGAATGTTGAGCTTTAAGCCAACTTTTTCACTCTCCACTTTTACTTTTGATTGAGTAGTACCGAAAGGGAAATACTAAAGACTTTGTACACATGGCTTGAGAACAGATCCTTTGCTTACTGCTTTTGTAAGCCTGATAACACATAGTAACTTGGTTAAAATGTCTGTTTAATTTGGGATTTTAACTTTGGATGAGTTACTAATAAATATTAAGGCAGTTCTTCTTTGTATTTCAATAGCTAGGTTTGGCTTGAAAACAGGCTTTGGAGAATTTTGAAAATCTTACAATTTAGCTAACTCCTTTAAGAATATCATCTGGTGTATCTGTTATTTAATCCAAGGTCAGTGCCAAATTTAAGGTATGTCATGAGATGCTCATTATGAAAGTAATTTATAGTAAAACCCCAAAACTCTAAAATATATATTTTAAATGTGGATATTGGTTAAAATTATATGTAAATACTTGTTAAATTGATTCTAGGTTGGGCTATGCAGGCTGCTGCCTATATCTTCATTCATAGGAAATGGAAGGATGACAAGAGCCATTTTGAAGACATGATTGATTATTTTTGTGATATCCGTGAACCACTTCAACTCCTCCTATTCCCTGAGGGGACTGATCTCACAGGTAAGGTGGCCTGGGCTTGGATCACAGAACTTCACAACATGAAAGGAAAGTGAAAGTGAAGTCGTTCACTTGTGTCCGACTCCTTGACTCTTTGCCACCCCATGGACTGTAGCCTACCAGGCTCCTCTGTCCATGGGGTTTTCCAGGCAATAGTAGTGGAGTGGATTGCCATTTCCTTCTTTAACATGAAGGTACTCTGAAATCAGCTATCTAGTCTAAATTTCTCAGTCCTCAGGCAACTGAACACTAGTGAGATTAATGGCCCATCCCTGGAGTCATTCAGTTGGCACATCAGAACCCAGAACTCCTGATGTTCAGCCCATAGAATTTATAATTGGCAACTCCAAGAAATAGTGTTTTTATATATTAGTATTATATACTAAATTATATACTTAGTATGTTTATATAACTAATATATATTATATATGTTTATATAACTAATTATATATTAGTATATTTGATTTTTATAGTTTAAATTCTATAGTAGTTAGATCACAGAGGGTAATACTGAGCATAATATTGGCTGCATATTGTTTAACCTTGAAATTATATTGTAAGTTTATTAATTCCCAGAGCTGAATTATCATTGGGAAGTTTTAATGGACAGACTGCCATATTTACATTTTTTAATATTTAGAATGTGTAACAGTTAAATTTGGGTATTGAAATCAGCTGTATTAGAGTATAGAAAGTCATTTTCGGAAGTGATAGATTTATATTTGTGAATGCCAAAATGTACACCAAAGAGTGGCAACTTTGGAAGTTATTTAGTTATTAAAAAGATAATTGGGTAAAAGCTCATGGGTTGCTGTTACTTTGGTATATCAGTATAAAAATGTTCATACATTAGATATTCAGAAGTTATAAGGTAGATATTTTAAATTTTTCACTCTATTTTTTCTCAAGTATCGTTTTTAAGTGATGAAGTTAACATCTATTTGAGTATTTTCAGGGTCCAGAATACTCATTATTCCATGATGTAGTTGCATGTTTTTAAAGTTAGAACAGTATTTGCCAGATAGAGGAAACAGACTGATCTTAAAGCTTAAAAAAAATTTTTAAACAGTATTTTACAAATAGTTTTGAGTTGGGATATGATTTTTTTTTTTCTAAGTAAGCTAGCAAATTACCTTTGGTGTGAAAAAATATTTGTTAAAGGTGTTTTTTACCTTCCATGATTAACTTTAAACTTGGGTTTTTAAGCCCAAAGAGAATGTTTTATGATCCTCTTTAGGTTCTGAATCCAAATTGTTGGCACATTTTTTAATTAGTGCATTTAAATGTAACTTTAAATATATTTCTATTTTCATATGTTATCATTGTTTATAAACCTTTTTTTTTTTTTTGCTTATGCAAGTAATATACACAATACTACACAAGTTAATTTGGGGAAATTTATACTTTTTGTACTTAATGTTATATTGTAATATCACACATTGTTAGTCATGGTTCTTCAGAAAAATAGAACCACCTCTGTATGTGTGTGTATGTGTGTAGAAAGAGAGGAAAAGAGAGAGAAGGGGTGGGTCAAATTAGGAATTGGCTCACATGATTGTGGAGGGTGGTAAATTAAAAATAGATAGGGTATGTCAGGTGGAGACTAGGGGAGAGTTGCAGTTTGAGTCCAAAAGCAGTCTGCTGGCAGAACTCTTTTTTTCGTTTGAGGAGTGAAAGTGAAAGTCGCAGAGTCATGTCTGACTCTTTGTGACCCCATAGACTACATTTTCTCCAGGCCAGAATAAATGGGTAGCTGTTCTCCTCTCTAGGGGATCTTCCCAACCCAGGGATCAAACCCAGGTCTCCCATATTGCAGGCAGATTCTTTACCAGCTGAGCCATCAGGGAAGCCCAAGAACACTGGAGTTGGTGGCCTTTCCCTCCTCCAGTGGATCTTCCCAATCCAGGAATCGAACTAGGGTCTCCTGCATTGCAGGCAGATTTTTTATGCTGCTGAGTTACCAGGTAAGCCCTTGTTTAAGGAGATTAGTCCTTTTCTCTGAAGGCCTTCAACTGATTGGATGAAGCCCACTCACATAATGCAAAGTCTATTGGTTTAAATATTAATCTCATCAAAAACACCTTCACAGACACAGCTCAAATAATGTTTGACCAATATCTGGGTACTTTGACCTAGCTGATTTGCCACACAAAATTAACCATCACAGTTGGTATACTATGATTTTGTGTTTTGTTTTCCTGATTTGGAAAGGAAAGCTTTTCTTGGTATTTAACAACTATAATATTACATGCAGTTCAACACCCTTGTATATTTAGTAAACTTCTTCATTTAATAAATATATGAGTGCCTGGAGCCTCATATACCAAAAAATCTCTACTTTCATGAAACTTATATTCTAAGAGGAAAGACAGATAAAAAAACAATAAAAATATGCCAGGTATTCATGCATGCCTTACAGGAAAAGCAAGATAAGGAGAGAGTAATAAAAGATGGGGGCATAGGGTGCTGTTTAAGTAAGGTGGTTTGAGAGGGCCCCTTGAGTGATAGTTGCTCGTCATGGCTGACTCTTTGCAACCCCATGGACTGTAGCCTGCTAGGCCCCTCTGTCCATGAAATTCTCCAGGCAAGATTACTGGAGTGGGTTGCCATTTCCTTCTCCAGAAAAGACCCCTTAACTTTTCATTTAAGTAGAGACTAAATGAACAAAGTAGAAGATCATGCAGATGTCTGAGTAGAAGGCATTCTGGCTAGCAGGAAGAATCTGAGGTGGAACATGACTGGCTGGTTTGAGAACATCTGAGCAGATAGTATCACTGGAGTGGCAGGGCATGCTGGTGTTAGAGTGTTAAGAGGGAGCCAGCTGATGAGACAGGAGGCTGTGGTGAGAAAGTGAGGTGCTAGTCCATTAGTCCTAATAATCACAGAGTCTGGGGGTAGGCAGATGAAGTGGGCAAGGAGGAGAAAATCTGCAGCTCTGATCTATGTCTGATTATTTCTGTCTTCCCACGTCGTGCCCATGCTTTTTAGAACTACTTCCACCTGTATTCACATTTTACATCAGAGTTCAGTTTTGGTCTTCAGATCCCCAAGTCTATGACCAGCTGCAAGAGAGAACTGAAGAGTAGTTACCTACTCATCTTTGTGGTGACTCTGGGATTCCCCATCCCATGTAAGATCCTGCCAGTTGTCTATAAAATACTGTTCTGTAGTCCCATGCCCACAATACCCCCAGAATAAGAGAGGAGCTTATTCCTTTTCTTGTTTAGGGCTTTTACTTTTGACCTGCTAGAGATCTGTTTAATCTTTTGACTCAGTTTACAGGAGTGTTCTTTTAGTGTTTTAGTGTTGTGGAATCCATCTATACTTTTTTGAGATTTTGAGAACTCCATGGTCTTAAATGTACTCCTCAGAAAATAGTATTTATTTATATAGGTTTTTTTTTTTTTTTTTCCACCCCCTGGTGACTTGGAATGGTCTAAATTTCAGGATGCAGCTGAGAATTGCAGGTTCTAACATCTGTTGTCATCAGAAAGTATTTCATGATCTCCACCAGCAGCTGAGGCCAAATTTCTAAACACTTTACTTTTTCCAAATATAATTGCTGAATAATGGGCTTGGTTCTTCTTGGAACTTATAAAGTTACCTCATGGAATGGAAAAAGTTTTTGCCAACAGTTGGAACATATACTTGACTCAGTAACTATATTCAGCCAAACCATGTTCAGATGTTTGTACATGATGTGCTAATCATGTGCCCATTCTGTTGTGGAGTGGTTTTAGTTAGTAGTATTAGTGTGCTGTGCGCCTGAGCAAGGCAGATGCTTCACATTGCACTGAAGCCCTAAATTATGGGGTTAAAACTGTGTTGATCTGTTTGGCAAATTATTGGTAATTTCTTCTGGATGTCCAGATCCTTATGTTTTATTACTATTTTATTTCATCTTTATATTCTAGCATTTCAATTTTTATTATGTTATGAAAATTTTAGTTATTAGTATTTTATTTATATTTCAGTTTTCATTGTGTATTGACTATTTTATAAAATCTCTTAAAGAATTGAATATGTTATAAAACATCTTTGATACCTTATTATAAGAATTTTCAAAATTCCAGTAAGTAGGTAACTCTAGGATTATTGTTAGGGATTTAATAAAGTATTTCTATCATTTGATTCAGCATGTTA
Source organism: Bos mutus (assembly GCF_027580195.1). Taxonomy (NCBI): domain Eukaryota; kingdom Metazoa; phylum Chordata; class Mammalia; order Artiodactyla; family Bovidae; genus Bos; species Bos mutus. The sequence goes on from NC_091627.1 coordinate 37,464,660, forward strand.
TATTGAATAATTACAGAAAAATTAATTGCCATTTTTATAAAAAATTTGTACCATTTCCTTTCTTTACTTATCATTCTTTATTTTATGGCTTCTACTATCGTTTTGTTTAGAAAATAGCATGACTCGAAGTAATGAATTTGCTGAAAAGAATGGACTTCAGAAATACAAATATGTCTTACATCCAAGAACTACAGGCTTTACTTTTGTAGTTGACCGTCTAAGAAAAGGTAAGCACCTGTCTCAAAATGCACTTTTTTTATGTAAGTGGCAAAAATTGGTGAACTTCACATGTAGCTCTTTTGAATTTACAAAGCACTTTTTTATACTTTATTTCAAGAAATAAGAATAGTACTGTATTTTTATACTGACTTGACTCCATGCACTAAAATGTTTTTAAACAATCAAAAGAAAACATTTTTTCCCCTTTTTTGGAATAGAAAATAATAAAATGATGCATACAGTTAGACTATCATTCCATTTTTAAATGTTTCTTAAAAGTCGTGAAACTGTCTTGAGAGTATCTTATCACCTATAGTTATTTATAGCTTAAAAAATATTTTTATATTCATTATTCCACTAAGTGCAACAAATGATTCTGGTTGGTAGAAAGGAAGTACTGCTACCTCCATTTTATTGTTAAATAGAAGTTGCATCCAAGGTGGTTAGTAAATTTCCATAGGTCATGGATAGAACCTCATTCTTCTGCTTCCTACTCTGTGGCTTGTACTACCCTCTGCCCCTCATGTCCTCTAGAACCATGTCTATCGAAGGGCATCTAGAGATAAGGTTGATTCCATTGACCATGTCACACTCATTTAAATGTTTACATTTTGATATTTTTATGGGGAAAGAAACAACTGTACATTTTGTTCTAGCTGCATATTTAAGTATTTATATCTTCATACACATATGTACATACAAATAAATAATAGATATATGGATATATATGGAAAAGGAACTATCCAGAATCACCCTAATTGGCATCACTGTTGTTCCTTTAGGGTTTAATGTACTTTAAGATGGAATGTATAACCTCATTTAGTGAACCCTGCCAAAAGAAGTATCTTTACAACTAAGTACTCATGAGTTAAAAGAAATGTATAAGAAGTCCAAAATCACATTAGTATAGTAAACTAAAGATGTTGCCCCTATTAGTTTGGCTTGCCTTTGGAATTCAGTGGTTATAACTAAAATGAAATGGAAACATGGGCTTGATGGTCATATTGTATATGACCGTCTACCCATAGAAACTCATGGAGAACACAGTTCTTTATGCCCATGGAATAGGACAGGGAGCCCCAAGACATTAAAGCAGTGATCCTGCTATTTTTTTTTCTTCCCCAAAACATGGTACCACTTACTGTGGCATTCAGTTTAGGCTCACCCTTCTCATTCCATAATATGTTTTTTATTTTCTAATTGTCTACTATTTTATAGTATTTAATGATTACTTTTAAAGTATTTCTGACATCATGGAACATTCTGTTGGAACACATCTTTTGCTAATAAAGATCTTTTTAATTGTAGGCAGGATAATGGAGAAATTATTTTACAGTGGATAAGGATATGTCTATAGAACTATCTGTTCTGAAATCTGGAAAATATTTTAGTAGCACACTGATTTATAACTTTGGGGAACGTGTATTGCTTAGTCATCAGTCAGAGTACTAGTTAACAACCACAGTATATAATTTTTCCTGCCCAAACTGGCAACTGTACCCCCTTCAATGTACCAGTCAAAAAAAAAAAAAAAAGGTAATACACACGGCTCCATTTGCTTCAGTTAAAAAAAGTTGATGAGTCTCTTTACTTCAGTTAGAAAAGTAGAATGGGTCCTATATACTATGATAATAATAGAAACAAGAAATGTGATGGCTATAATTATAATAGTAATCTAATTAGAACAGTAGCTAACATTTATTGAACATTTACTAAGTACCAGGCATTATGCTAAGTGCTTTGTGTGAGTAAAGTCAGTTAACCCTCACAACAACCGATATTTAACTTATAGAGCAGAAATTGAGGGGAAGAATCAGTTCAGAGTTATTGGAATATAGTTTGTCTGACTGAGTAGGCTGTGCTCCTTCTACTGTAATATGGTGCCTCTTGTATTTATAGTGTGATTTCAGTTGAAGCACCTTTGTAATAGTGAGCTGGCTGGTTTCTTCAAGGAAAGTATTTAAAAGAAAAAAGAGGCTAAATGGCCAGATAATGGAGAGATGGTAGTCACAAGTTGAAGTGGTTATGATGCTACCTGAGATGACAAGGGGAGCAGGCACAGTCTGGTTGGGGTGAGGAGGTGGCAAGTGGACAGAAGGAGAATAGGTTTCATCAAGAATCAGAGGTAAAGTGGTTCTTAGACCACCATCTAGTCAGAGTGTCCTTTTAGAAAAGCAGTCTAATACTCAAAAAGGGCCCAGCACAACTGTCTTATCTTTTTGAGGTCTGCTTTTAGTAGTCAATTAAGTGAAAAAGCAGCTTGTGTTAAACAAATGACCATCATAAATATTCCAGTGGCAACCTGGAGACCACATATTAAAACCAATTACTGAAGAAATCTATGAAGACAAGATGGCAGAGTAGAAGGACTCAGACCTACCTCCTCTCACTAAAACACCCAAATCACAACTGCTGAATAACCATCAACAAAAAAGACACAAACCTACCAAAAAAGATACTTTACCCACAAAGACAAAGCAGAAGCCACAAAAAGATGGTAGGAGGAGCACTTTCATGATATGATGAAATCCCATCCCTCTGAGTGGGCGACCCACAAACTAGAAAATAATCATATCACAGAGGTTCTCGCACAGGAGTGAGAACTGAGAGCCCTGTTTCAGACTCCCCAGCCTGCAGGTCTGGCATCAGGAGAAGGAGCCCCCAGAGCAATTTGGCTTTGAAGGCCAGTGGAGCTTGAGTAGAGGGGCTCCACAGGACTGGGGGAAACAGATTCCATTCTAAGAGAGCACAAACAAGGTTTCATGTGCATAGGGACCAAGAGCAAACCAATGACTCCATAAGAACGTGGGCCAGACCTGCTTGTGGGACTTGGAGGGCCTCCTGAGGGAGACAGAGGTAGTCTGTGGCTCACTCTGGGGACAAGGACACTGATGGTTGACACCCAGGGGATTCTCTTGAGTGTGAGCTTTCCTGGAGGTTGCCATTTTGGCACCAAGATCTTGCCCCACCCAACAGCCCGCAGGTTCCAGTGATGGAACGCTTCAGGCCAAACAACCAACAAGGTGAGAACACAGCCCCACCAATCAGGGGACAAGCTGACTAAAGCTGTCCTGAGCCAACAGCCATTCTATAAACACACCCTTTGACACAGCCCTGCCCTCCAGAGAGCTGGAATCCAGCTCTACCCACCAGGAAGCAGGCACAAGCCTCCTTGGACCAGCCTTACTTACTGGGGGACAGAAACCACAACCAAGAAGAATTATAAACCTACAGCCTAAGAAACAGAGACCATGAATATAGAAAGTTACGCAAAATGAGATGGCAGAAAAATATGTTCCAGAGAAAGGAATAAGATAAAACTCCAGAAGAACAGGTAAGCAAACTAGAGATAGGTAATGTATCTGACAAAGAATTCAGAGTTTTGATAGGAAAGATGATCTAAGATCTCAGAAAAAGAATGGAGGCACAGACCAAAAGGATACAAAAATGTTTAATAAAGAGCTTTGAAGAACAAACAGATGAACAATACATTAACTGAAAAAATACACTGGACAGAATCAATATCAGAATAAATGAGGCAGAAGAATAATTGAGCTGGAAGACAGATTGGTGGAAACCCCTGCTGCAGTACAGAATAAAGAGTAAAAGAATGAAAAGAAATGAGGACAGTACCAGTGACCTCTGGGACAACATTAAACACACCTTGCATTCCAGGGGTCCCAGAAGAGAGAAAGGGCCTGAGAAAATGTTTGAAGAGATAATAACTGAAAACTTCCCTAACCTGGGAAAGGAAACAGTCACCTGAGTCGAGATGTACAGAGAGTCCCATACAGGAGAAACCTAAGGATAAACACACCAAGACAAACACTAATCAGATTGACCAAAATTAAAGGCACAGAGAAAATATTAAAAGCAACAAGGCAAAAGCAACAAATAGCATAACAGGAGCTCCCATAAAGTTATCAGCTGATTGTTCAGCAGAAACTCTGAAGGCCAGAAAGGAGTGGCATGATACATTAAAGTGATGAAAGGGCAAAAGCTACAACCAAGAATACTATAACCAGGAAGACTCTTACTCAGGTTCCATGGAAAGATCAAAACAGACAGGCAAAACCTGAGAGAATTCAGCACCACCAAAACAGCTTTGCAGCAAATGCTAAAGGAACTTCTCTAGGTGGAAAAGAAAAGGCCACAACTACAAACAAAATTATGAATGAGAAAGCTTTGCCAGTAAAGGCAAACATACAGTAAAGCTAGAAATCACCCACTCACAAATGCAGGATCAAAATGAGCAGCTCTGACAAGAGGAAATTACAAATGAAAGATGTTGGAAATGCATTTGAAATTAAGAGTCCAGCAACTTAATTTGTGTGTGTCTGTGTATGTGTGTGTATTTTCATACACAGACGTATAGACTGCTATATCAAATCCTCATGGCAACAGCAAACCAAAATTCTACAGTAGACACACACACACGATAAGCAACACAAACAAAACACTAAAGATAGCCATCAAATCACATGAGAGGAAAACAAAACAGGAAGGGAAGAAAAACAACCAAAAAAAAAAGCAAAAAACACACCCCAAACAATTAACAGGATGGCAATAAGAACATAAATATTGACAATTACTTTAAATGTAAATGGATTAAGTGCTTCAACCAAAAAACACAAAATGGGTGAACTGACACAAAAATCAGACCTGTATATATGCTGTCCACAAGAGACCCACTTCAGTCTAGGACATATACAGACTGACAGTAAAGGAATGGAAAAGATATTCCATGCAAATGGCATTCAAAGAAAGCTGGAGTAGTAGTCCTCATATCAGAAAAAATAGACATTAAAAAAGACTACTACAAGACACAGAGTAGGATACTACATAATGATCAAGTGATCGAGAAGATAAAACCACCGTTAATATATACGCACCCAGCATAAGAGCACCTCAATATATAAAGCAAATACTAACAGCCACAAAAGGAGAAATTGACACAGTAATAGTGGGGGACTTCAACACCACACTTAGATCAATGGACAGAATCATCTAGAAAGAAAATCAGGAAACACTGATTAACTTATTTAGGCTGTATGCTGTCACCCTGCTTATTTAACTTATATGCAGAGTACATCATGAGAAACGCTGGGCTGGAAGAAGCACAAGCTGGAATCAGGATCCCTGGGAGAAATATCAATAACCTCAGATATGCAGATGATACCACCCTTATGGCAGAAAGTGAAGAGGAACTAAAAAGCCTCTTGATGAAAGTGAAAGAGGAGAGCGAAAATGTTGGCTTAAAGCTCAACATTCAGAAAACGAAGATCATGGCATCTGGTCCCATCACTTTATGGGAAATAGATGGGGAAACAGTGGAAACAGTGTCAGACTTTATTTTGGGGGGCTCCAAAATCACTGCAGATGGTGACTGCAGCCATGAAATTAACAGACGCTTACTCCTTGGAAGGAAAGTTATGACCAACCTAGATAGCATACTCAAAAGCACAGACATTACTTTGCTAACAAAGGTCCGTCTAGTCAAGGCTATGGTTTTTCCTGTGGTCACGTATGGATGTGAGAGTTGGACTGTGAAGAAAGCTGAGCGCCGAAGAATTGATGTTTTTGAACTGTGGTGTTGGAGAAGACTCTTGAGAGTCCCTTGGACTGCAAGGAGATCTAACCAGTCCATTCTAAAGGAGATCAGCCCTGGGATTTCTTTGGAAGCAATGATGCTGAAGCTTAAACTCCAGTACTTTGGCCACCTCATGCGAAGAGTTGACTCATTGGAAAAGACTCTGATGCTGGGAGGAATTGAGGGCAGGAGGAAAAGGGGACAACAGAGGATGAGATAGCTGGATGGAATCACCAACTCGATGGATGTAAGTTTGAGTGAACTCCGGGAGTTGGTGATGGACAGGGAGGCCTGGTATGCTGCAATTCATGGGGTCACAAAGAGTCGGACACGACTGAGCAACTGAACTGAACTTATTTACAAAATAGAAATAAAACTCAGACTCTGAAAACAAACTTACGATTACCAAAGGGCAAATGTGGGAGGAGGGATAAATTATGAGTTTGGCAGTAATATCTACATACTACTGTATATAGAATAGGTAATCAACAAGGACCTAATGTATAGCATAGGGGACCCTACTGAGTAATCTGTAACAACCTATACGGGAGAAGAACAGATATATGTATAACTAAATTATTTTGCTGGACACCTGAAGTTAACACAACATTGTAAATCAACTATACTCTAATATGAAGTAAAAATTAAATTAAAAGAACAATTATCATGAGGTAGCATATTAGGTTAAAGCGTCTGCCTCCAATGCGGGAGACCTGGGTTTGATCCCTGGGTCGGGAAGATCCCCTGGAGAGGGAAATGGTAACCCACTCCAGTATTCTTGCCTGGAGAATCCCATGGACGGAGAAGCCTGGTAGGCTACAGTCCACAGGGTCGCAAAGAGTCAGACACGACTGAGCGACTTCACTTACTTACTTACTTAGCATATTAAAAAGCAGAGATTACTTTGCCAACAAAGGTCCATCTATGGTCAAGGCTATGGTTTTTCCAGTGGTCATGTACAGATGTGAGAGTTGGACTGTGAAGAAAGCTGAACACCGAAGAATTGATGCTTTTGAACTTTGGTGTTGGAGAAGACTCTTGAGAGTCCCTTGGACTGCAAGGAGGTCCAACCAGTCCATCCTAAAAGAGATTAGTCCTGGGTGTTCATTGGAAGGACTGATGCTAAACTCCAATACTTTGGCCACCTCATGTGAAGAGTTGACTCAATGGAAAAGACCCTGATGCTGGGAGGGATTGGGGGCAGGAGGAGAAGGGGATGACAGATGATGAGATGGCTGGATGGTATCACTGACTTGATGGACATGAGTTTGCGTGGACTCCAGGAGTTGGTGATGGACAGGGAGGCCTGGCATGCTGCAATTCATGAGGTCGCAAAGAGTCGGACATGACTGAGCGACTGAACTGAATTGAACTGAACATCTTTACTGCTAACTCATGCATGTAACTGAATTCACTGTTTCTGACACCTAATAGCTAACACAAGGCAGGTGAGAAGTTTAAGACATAAAGAAGTTACGGTTAAGAAGTCTTAGCAGGAAATACTGAAGAAGAGAAAATGCTTAACAAAGAAAGTCATTTCTGAGCCTGTGTTTACAATATATTTCACCAAGACTAAGAATATTTAGAAACACACACTTAACCTGAAATACAGCACCCATTATATAACATGATACAGATGTGTTGTTCTTGTAATAATAACGGTGAAAAGTTTTTCCTGAGTACCTTGATCTCCATCATTTTTGTACTTGATTCTATATTTTTACTAGATTATAACCTTAAGGATATGTATTGTCTTTCACGTAATAAAGACTAAATCAGTATTAGGTGAGTTGAATGTTTTCTTTTGTCTGAATAGATAAGCACAGTGTACTACCATCTTCCCAGCACAGTGTGTGTTACACTGATCAGTATCTATCACGGATATTTTATTTTATATGTCCCCCCTCTAATCACGGGACAATTCAGTAAGTGATTATGTAACTCTTTTTGGTACTAGATTAACCCAGATCCAAAAGAAGTTGCTCACTTAGAAAAGAGCTTTTCCACGAGAAAGTTTTTGGTTTTGATTTTTAGTTACACAGTGTTAATAAATTTATCACACAACTCAGTGCACTGAAATGTAGTTATACTCATTACTATCACTGCTGTTATACTATTTTTAACAATAGTGGCTTTATTCTTCTTTGATTTTAAACAAGTAAGGATTTCCTCCAACCATTGGTTTTGTTACATGTTTGGAAGCCATCACTGAGTTGTAACCATGCAGTAATTGCCTTCATCATTAGAGGGCACAAGTGTGCACATTTGAGGCAACTTAAAATCAAGTTAAAGTAGTTGGGAGTGAGTCAAACACTCCCAAGTCAAACACTCCATTGAACAAAACCCTGCCTTTAAAAAGTTTATAATCTTCCTGGATAGATAAGAACAGTGTTCATGGAAATATAAAAAAAATAATATGACTTTAATTATGTGCTGGGTTGTGTGGTATATAGTATACACTATTATGCTGAATTACACAATCACTTCATGGCAAAAAGTTGGGGAAACAATGGAAACAGTGACAGGCTTTATTTTCTTGGGCTCCAAAATCACTTCAGTTGGTGACTTATAGCCATGAAATTAAAAGACACTTGCTCCTTGAAAGAAAAGCTGTGACCACCCTAGACAGCATTTTAAAAAGCAGAGACATTACTTTGCCAACAAAGGTCCATCTAGTCAAAGCTATGGTTTTCCTGTAATCACATTTGGATGTGAAAGTTGGACTATAAAGAAAGCTGAGCACCGAAGAATTGATGCTTTTGAGCTGTGACGTTGCAGAAGACTCTTGAGAGTCCCTTGGACTGCAAGGAGATCCAACCAGTCAATCCTAAACGAAATCAGTCTTGAATATTCATTGGAAGAACTGATGCTGAAGCTGAAGCTCCAATTCTTTGGCCACCAGATGTGAAGAACTGACTCATTGGAAAAGACCCTGATGCTGGGTAAGATTGAAGGCAGGAGGATAAGGGGACGACAGAGGATGAAATGGTTGGATGGCATCACCGACTTGATGGACATGAGTTTGAGTAAGCTCCAGGAGTTGGTGACGGACAGGGAAGCCTGGCTTGCTACAGTCCATGAGGTCACAAATAGTCGGAAATGACTGAGCAACTGGACTGACTGACACAATTACAGATATGTTCAGTGAAGAGAGCTCATGTTGAAATACTCAGGTAAGGCTTCTTCAAGAAGCTGCATTTCCCTTGGAGCTTAGAGACCTTATGTAATTAGGATAGGCATTAAAAAAAATAAGGATGGCTGAGGACAAGAAAGAGAGAGTACAAGAACGGGCACCGAGTTTGGGCCAGGTGGAGCTGAGTGGTCAGCTAGGGGAAAACCAATCTGATTGAGCTGAAGCCCTGTGCCGTAAACTAACAGATAGTACTTAAGAAGGCTGTGTGGAGCCATTATTGTTGAAAAACTTAATTCCTGCGCCCAAAGAGTCATGTTTTTATTTTTTTCCATTTCTAGATCAAGTCACTCAAGCAAACAGCTCATGTGTTAAGACTCTAAAACATATGGATATATTTAAGTTTCAGATTTGAAATAAAATATTTTTTAAGTCAAAGTAAAACAATCCATATTTTAGCTCATATTTAGTTCATATGCCTAAATTCTGAATATGAAGAAGAATACTGTCTTGCCACTAATCTAGGGGATATACACTTAACAGGTAAAGATTAAGTAAATTCCCACTAGGCATTTTGGATCAGCACACCTGACCAAAATTCCTCAGTTTATATTCAGGGAGAGAGAAGCATTAACTGAACACCCAGATTACACTTACAGTATCTGATAGTCCTGAGTTGGGCTCCCTCATTTTGGTCTGTGGTAGTTCTTATTTGTTCTGAGAAAGCTGGTGGTTTTCTAGAAAGTAATAACCATATATTGATCATAGAGAGCTCAGTCTTCAGTGGCGTTTTTAGACCATTTTTATGTCTTGGGCTTTTTGCTACCTGCTGATAACCCAGTCTTTTCTTGCCCATAGTGGCTGTGTGAATGGGGGATGAACAGTGGCCAGCAGGAGCCATAACACTACATTTATCTTAATTGGTGAACCTCCCCCAGGATTGCATTTTGATGACCCTTCCTACCCAACAGCGTGTTCGAGGAGGCCAGGAAGAAAAGGCAGACCAACTGTTGGAATATTCTGTACATTAAGTGTCATTGCACTCTGACCTTTCTATGTGACTTTTTTTATTGCTGGAAACTATTTATAAAATACAATAAGAACTTTCCCTTATGTTAAAAAAAATGTAATTCTGGAAGTAGATCTTTGAGATTTATTAGAATATTTCCTGAGACCTAAATTTTCATCTTTCCCCAAATTTGCAGATATCTTTGTAGACTCTCTTTTGAGGCCATTTTAAAAAGCTTTTAAAAGCTTTTATCTATGGTGATGAATAAAATACAACAAAACCTAAAGGAAATTTGGATATTGATCAGTGGGAAATCACACAGATCAACTAAATAACTTGGTCTTAATACATCATGAAGCAGAAATGATCCACACTCGCCTGAGCAAAATTATATATGACCATATGTTAAAGACCTTTGGAGTCACTCATTTCAAATCTTTGAATGCCATGGTACTGCTTTAGATCATAAATGGCATTTATATTGTTCATTTTCATTTTCTCTCTCTTTGTCATAGCAGAACATCTGAGATGCTCACTTCGGACAGAACTTGCCATTGTGTTCAGTGAAGAAAGTCATGACAGTCTTAATTAAAAATGGTAGAAACCCTATTAGGTCCATAAAAACAACCAGGTCACATTGATCAAGTACTTGCCAGGTTCCATGCACTGAACTGTTCACATGTTGCTGTCATGCAGTAGAATTGCCCAGGGAGCTTTTTAAGACATACATACTCGGGTTTAGGCTCAGATCTGCTGAGTCAGAGTCTGGTGGTACACTCCCGGGCTCAGCTACCTCACTAGCTGCTTTCTTACGAATCACTTAGTTTTCAAAACTGTGCTTCCTGGTGGTTGGCCTTGTGCTACACCAAAGGAGACTGGCTCAGTTAGCAGCGTGCCCAGGTCTCAATGGCTGCTGAGTGGAGTACCATGAACTCAGGTCTCTTTGATGGCAAAGCCTATGTTTCCTCCTGCTATGTAATAAGTTAACAGTTTTTCTATTCCAGATGCTACAAAAATACCATCATCATTGTGTAGAGGTTTTTTTCTCTGTTACCCAGATTGCTGTCTGATATCCTTGGCTATACTATTGAGTTTTGTTTAAATGGAAAAATACATCAAGGATTTCCTTTTTGTAAGCACCTTTTTTTTTTTTCTGGTTCCTTTATTTACCAGCTCTTCCTTTATTTTTCTGATCCTTAAAGCTTAAACTATCTTTTTCTTTCTTTTTGCCACCAACTCTCAAATAGCTTGATGACTTGATATTCTCCATATTAGCTCTTTTCATATATATGTGTGTATACACACACACACCTATATATGTAGGATATGTATGTGTGTGCTAAGTTGCTTTAGTCATGTCCAACTCTTTGAGACCTTATAGACCATAGTTCACAGGCTTCTCTGTCCATGGGATTCTCCCAGGCAAGAATACTGGAGTGGGTTGCCATTTTCTTCTCCAGGGGATTTTCCCAAACCAGGGATCCAACCGCCATCTCTTATGTCTCCTGCGTTGGCAGAAGGGTTCTTTACCCACTAGTGCCACCTGGGAAGCCCCATATATAATGATATATATCTTTTTATTTATTGTAAAAAAAAAAAAATAGTTGGAAAATTAATTACAAAAAAGAAAATGGCACCCATAGTCTTGGCAGGCACTTCTCAGAAACATCCAGTGCCTTATGACATAGTCTTCTTGTGTTTCTCCACGTTTTATTTTTAAAATCTGGGTAAATTCTATTTTGTTAGTAAAGTTTTTCTTTTGTTATTTACTATAATGTGCACATTTTCACCATTCTTACATAATTTTTTATAAGTATGCTGTGTTAATATATGCATGGGGCTTCATCAGATAGAGGTACCACTTTATTTAATGAGGCCTCTGTTATTCAGTTAAAATGGTTTCCAGTTTTCCACTCTTATAGATAATGCCAAAGTGTGTGTACATCTCTAATTATTAGGATATATTTCCAAATCTAATTACTGAGTCCAGGGAATGTTTTTTTTAAGTTAAAAAAATATATATTTGTCTTATGCTCTGCTGCATTTCATTCAGTCACCAAATTCTATGATATTGCCTTGGAAGCATCTCTTAGAGAAACTTCCTGCATTTCCAACAGTGGCCCCATTCAGTGGGGTCCCATTACCTCTTTGCACTCCTCCTGGCTTTCTCACTGGTCTGCCTCTGGTGTCTTCTTTGCTAATCCGTATTGCACACAGCTAACAGTTGGTCTTCATAAAGTACCACTCTAATGTAATTGTGTGTGTTTCCGTTTGTTCAGAAAATATTTCTTGGGCACATATGTTACATGACTTTCTGAGACACCAAGACATCAGGTTAGGAAACATTAAAATGCATTATCATTCAAGAGATATGAATAAAAAGTAACTTAAGCACATACAGAAAAGTTAGTCTTTTTTGATATGGAATAGGTGGCATGTGAACCGAGAAAGAATAATGAGGCATTTTCCAGGGAGAAAGAACATTTAAATATTTGCCTTAGTTCCATATTCCTTAGTCAGGACTTTTTATAATGTGGTTCCAATCTATTTTTTAAATTTTATGCAGTGTGAGCCAACCTATTTGAATTAATGGACTGTTCCTGACTGTGCCTTATGCTTTGTGACTTTTGCCTCTGGTTATATCTGTCCAGGCTGAAACCTTCCCGGTTTTGCTCTTATCTTTAACCTCCAAATGCTATTCTTCCTTTAATGATCTTCATCTAAGGGTCCATTCTCATTTCCCCTGCCTGGCAGACATCTGGACTGAATATCCTTTTCCTCTCTAATAGGACTTAGCACTTCCCTTAATAGCCACTTTAATACATTTTACCTCTTACCTTCCTAAAAGGACAGCAACAGCTATGTCACTTAAACCATTAAGGGCAAAGATTTTATTTCTAAATTTAATGAATACCTTCATGCTTTTATATTATGTTCCTCTTAGCAACATTTGGCACTGTTAATTCTTCTTGATATATGCTCTCCCTTTGGCTTTTACATTTTTTCTCCTACTTCTCTGGCCTCCTCTCAAGACTTCTGCAGGTTCTTCGTTCCTTTCTGTGTTCCTCATAAGGATCTCCCAGACTCCTTTGTTCTATGCCACACATTCTCCCTGGGACGTGTCATTGGGGTGGTGGCTCAGATAATCATCCATGTGCTCGCGACTCCTAATTCTAAATCTTTAGTCCAAAACCACTCTTAGTTCAGAGCCATATCTGTGCCCTTTGCCACATGGAGTTTCTGCAGGCATTTCAATATGCTCATAATTGAGTTTATCATTTGCCCTAAACTGCATTTCCTCCTCTAGTCCTCACACTGTGGCATCATTATCATCACTGTCAATCAGGCCACTTCTAGATGAATGTGACAGCACACTACATTAGGCACTTGGGGCCTGGAGTCAAAAGACCTGGCCTCGAATCCTGGTTTCCTTGGGACCAGGAAGTATGTGGCTGGTCAGATCCATTTCTCTCATCAAGCTTCATTTTCATTTTCTGTAAAATAGGTGTAATAACAGTGCTTACTTCCTGTGATTTTGTAGGACTCTGGAGGATTCAGTAAAGCCAGGCACGTAAAGCACTTAGCCCGTGCACGTGTTTGTGTGTGCACGTAGTTGCTCAGCTGTGTTTGACTCTGCAACCCTATGGACTGTAGCCCACCAGGCTCCTCTGTCCATGGGATTCTCCAGGCAATAATACTGGGCCTGGGTTGCTGTTTCCTCCTCTAGGGGATCCTCCCAACCCAAAGATCGAACCCACGTCTCTTGCATTGGTAAGTGGATTCTTTACAACAGTGCCATCTGAAGCAGCCAAGAGCACTTAGCACAGTGCCTGAAAAATAGCAAGCACTCAATAAATGTTACAGCGCAAATTGGATTCTGTCAGCTCCCAGCGAACGGTTTTGGGTTTCACCGTGTTCCAAGGTTAAATCTACTCCTTTGACTATTTGCCAGGCCCCATGTGACCTGGTCCTTGCTTGCCTTTCTGGGCAGCTGCCATCTCTGATTGTCCCACTGTCCTAGCCATGCTGATCTCCTCTCCTCTCCCAGGGTGCACAACACTCTGAGCCTTCCCCTAGAGCAGAGCTTCTCCTGCTCAGCCTGGAGGTTACAGCTTAGATGACAGTTCATTTGGGAAGCCTTCCCAGCTATTTTAAGACTTCTTTGTTCTCTATGTGAATGCTTTTCCTACTATATTTGCCCTATATAAACATTCTTTTCCTGTGATATTGTCACTTATTTAATTATCCATTTTGTCCATTAACTCTCAGTTTCCTGACCATAAGGATCAGGTCAGGTCCATTGACAGCTTTTATCCTAGACTTCAGCACAGGCCTGGCGTATTAAAGATGCTCTTCAGATTTTTTCAACTAATCCCTATTTGGTTGAGGTAATTTATACTCTGCCATGGTTCAACACTGATTTAAAGTGGCAAACATAAATATGTATATTATGATAACAGCAGCAGCACAACATAAGAAGAAAAATTAAGGTAAAGGGACAATAAAGGTATGAATTTAATAGACAAAGTATGTCTTACAAGGTTATTGTATATGTAAAATATATTATAAGCTCTATATTCCTATAAAATATGGATCTATAAATTGGCCCTGAGCTTTCTGGCACCTTCTATAAATAAAGGAACCGAATGGTATCATTGACAAGGGGCCATAAGATTACAACAAACCACATGCCTCGGAAGCAGAAAGACACATAGAGAGAGGAGGTAGGGTAGCAAAGGCCAAGAAACAGCAGAGGTCATGAGTTGATAGAAGACATAATTAAAAGCTGTAGAAGAACCAGAAGATATTAGAAGGCAGAAGCCATTAAAGAAGGAAAGGGAACTTCTCTGGTGGGAAGGAGTGGTTGGGAGTCTGTCTGCCTCTTCAGGGGACATGAGTTCGGTCCCTGGTCCAGGAGGATCCCACATCCTGTGAAGCAGCTAAGCCCCTGCCATGACTGCTAGGACTGTGCTTGGAACCCACAAGCCACAGCTACTGAAGCCTGTGTGCCCCAGAGCCCATGCTCTGCAAAAAGAGAAAACCACCACAATGACAAACCTGTGCATCTCAGTAAAGAGTGGCTCCTGCTCGTCGTCATATCTAGAGAAAGCCCGCGCCCAGCAACAAAGACCTAGTATAGCCAATAAACAAACAAAGTAAACATTGTTTAAAAAAGAAGAAAAAGGAGGATGCAGTGGTGGTGGGGAGGAGGAGGAAGAGAAGATGATGAGAACAAGAACTAAGAGGACCCTTGAGTAAAAGAAGCTAAAGGATATTAAC
Source organism: Bos mutus (assembly GCF_027580195.1). Taxonomy (NCBI): domain Eukaryota; kingdom Metazoa; phylum Chordata; class Mammalia; order Artiodactyla; family Bovidae; genus Bos; species Bos mutus. The sequence goes on from NC_091627.1 coordinate 37,479,888, forward strand.
ATTGAAGAGGAAGATGATTGTTTGGAGGATAAATATCAAAGAGCTGAGGCCCTCCAATTGCAGAGGACCTTAGTTGGGACTGTCAACTCCAGCTGCTTGGGGGATGTGTGACCCAGCCACTGGACCCCAGTGATCTCCTTGTTCACCAACCCTGTTCCCTCCTGTGCGTCTGAGGCCTGAGTGAACAACTATTCCTGAGTTCCCATGAGGCTTGGCCCTGGGGCTAATGGTCCAGTTTACTTATGCCCAAGGGTATCCTCATGATAAATCTATTGTTTTTTTTTTTTGGAAAAAATAAAGCAAACCACATGCTCGGAAAAAGCATGCCCATTTATGAAACTAAAGCTCTTTGGTTCCTCACCAAGGACATTGTGTACCGTGGTGTCCAGCAGCCTTCATGTTCAGTGTTCCACATAGCCTCAGAGTGCTTGCCCACATTGGCTAATGGCAGAATGAGAAAGAGCAGTTCAGTAAAAGCAGCCTCATAAGAGGTCAAGACATTGTTTTAACTAAAGGTATGGAGAGGCTGCATGTCCTTTAAACCATTCTCCATAATTGGTATTTCACTCATGAGCTTTGGATGAGAATTAGTTTGTACAGATTTTGGTGACTCTTCATAAGGCATATTTTGTATCATAAGTTAAGTTCTAGTCCAAGGGCTTTAGTTGTAGGTGGAGCTGGAAGTAGGCTTCTCTACTGAGATTTTATGCAGTGACTGTACCTCTGAACTGAGGGTGGCCAGTGTGGTCTGCAGAAAACAATTGGATTTATGTGATACTGCTGGCAATGTTTAACAGAATGGTGCCTTGCACAGAGAGAAGACCATTGCCCAAAGCTCAGTCCCTGTCTGTATGGCCTTTCTGGTCTTGTTTCTTGCTGTAAGAGCATGCCCTGTCTTCATTTTAGACAGGTAGAACATGCTTTTCTCATGCTATTCCTTTTCCTGAACTGGTCCCAGTCATCTAGGTAGCTCTTCTTGGTCCTTCAAAACAATTCAAATGTCTTTTCCTTTTCAGACAATCTCCTGATCAGGTTCTGTCCTCTTAACTCTCATCATACTCTATGCATTTGTCTTAATCATTTTTCTATATTTTTTTAATCAGTGATTTTTTTTTTTTTTTAATCTCTCTCTTGGGCCGTCTATGGGGTCACACAGAGTCGGACACGACTGAAGTGACTTAGCAGCAGCAGCAGCAGCTTGGACCCTGAGCTCCTTTAGGGTAGATACTGTCCTGTTTTTATGTCTGAGGTCCTTGTGTCATGAATATTACCGGTACTCAGTGTAGATTTGTACAGACTTTTGTAGATACTGTTTTCAGCATCTCACAGATACACAGATGGACCTCACTTGCTTGTTAATGCACTTGTGATTAGTAATGCCTTCTATCACGTTCAGTCTAGAGATCAGACACTCCACATAGACCCCTTCATTTTAGTGGAGGTGAGATTTATGGCAGTGCTTCAGGGCCACATAAGGCAGGTGCACAGTTGATTTTTTTTTTTAAAGCCATCTTAAGACAGTTTGCCTGTTTTGTTTTGTTTTGTACTACTACAGGATACATGTAAGGCTCTTTTTTTCCAGATTATTTATACTACTAGAAGGGACATACAGAAGAATATTATTTGTAACTTAGATGACCAGCTCTTGGCATTTGATCATGTAAAAATCAGTATAGAATTGGAGTTCTTAAATGTTTGCCTGGTTTATTAGTATTTCTACTCAACCAGTTTCAGCTTCTGAGATAGCCCTCACAAGACAGTCACTGCAGACTTTTGCCTCTCTGTACCACTTGAATTCAGTAGGAGAGAAATCTTGTTCTTGGGTTATGTACTATTTCTCTAACACTAGCCATCTATGATAAATGTCAAGGTAGTTATTTATCATAGTGTGAAAGGTAGGCCTGGTGATGAGTTCATGTCTTATGACACCATTATTTAAAATTTTCAAAATACATATTTCCCTGTTGGTTAGAAGATTATCATTTGCGTAAATGAGTGAAAATTATATACAAGTATTGGTACTCTGTGTAATGTTTATATTATCTTAAAAGTAGTACACTGAAAAATGCTGATAACTGACACTTATAAAATATGTTTATTTTAAAGTTTGGAATTGTGGAAGAAGCTTTGTAAGTAAAATTTGTGGAACTTCCTTTGCGTGATAATTTTCTGTACGCTGTATCTGATTGTAAAAAATACTGTTACATACATTAAAATCTTTCAGTTTTTCACTCTGAACGTGTTAGGGAGAGAGATGAATCAAGAGCAGAGAATGCTAGCAGCTTTGCCCTCATGGTGTCATCTCACCAACTGGCACCTAAACACTCAATCTTCATGTCCTTATGATGAAGCAAAACAAGAGTTTCAGTGCATATGCACAATGTATGTAACAATATATTTTATCTTCCTGTTCATCTGAAAATCAAAGTTAATTCTCACCGTGGAGATGTTGGCCTGAATCTAACTGCTGTAGACCTTTTCATACAGAAATTCTTTTGAACAGGAAATTATGTCTGCCTTTTTGGTTTTATATAGTGTATAATTTCATTGTGGATGTATCATTTTTCTTTTTGGGGCCTGTCCTTTTTTCTGAGCACATGTCCATTTCAGTACTTTTAAAAGTACCTTTCTCTTTTAGCTTTGTAGATTTGCTTTATAGGCTTTTTCCTTCTTTATTTATAATAATTAAATATAATTAAAAATAATTTTTTTCTATATTTTGCAGTTGCCAGGACCTCTTCTCATTTTATTTTTGTTTTTTTGTTTTTAAATGAACTGACGCTCATTTTGAGTATTGCAAAGGGATTTTTAAAACAATACTGACCTTTGCTGGTGGGTGTGTGTGTGCTTATACATGTGCACATGTAGGCCAAGTTCATGTGCCTTCACTTTTTAAACATAGATTCCAACCAGGAATCAGTTCCACAAGAACATGAAACTAAGTATAGAAATTATTTGCTTATTAATGCTGAAAATTACCTGAATGGCTTTCTAAATGAAAGAATTATTCCATTTTATTTCACATAATTATATTTCATATAAAATAAAATAATTACATTTATATGTGCTATTATATATTTTACTATATAGGCATCCCCTACTTATCATCTGATTGCTAAGAGCGCTCAAATGCACTTTGTCATAGATGGACTGAGCAAAACAAGTTCTGATGCAGTTATCCCAAGCTGGCCCCTCTGAACTTCATGAAATGTAAGATGTGAAAAGTGTGTTTGTAACTTTCTAATTCACCTGCTTTCTCATAATAGAGTTATATAGGAGGGGAAAGCACATGTGTCTCAATGGCTTGAATTATTAAGAAAACTAATATTGGAACCAACATATTAATGATATTTTTACAAATAAGAGAGGGTATTATTAATAATTTAACAAAATAATTCATTAACTATTTGGAAACTTCATTTAGATTACTGTTGTGAACCTATTGTCGTTGTTAAATGTCGTTGTTAAAATTCTGTTCTGGATGAAAGCAACTAAGTCCTCTGACCCAGAAAAGCATGTTCAAAGTATAATTTCCATGTACTCACACCAATAGTGTGGAGTCCCTCTCCTGACTAGAAGCATTATCAGAGCCAAATGGTAGATCTTTTATAATAATGATGTCTAAGTGCAGTCTGCAAAAACAGGAATAATTTGTTGTTCAGCTTTGAGGAGTGCTAGTTAACCAGATTCAGTCAGGTCTGCTCCCCAAGAGCAGTGATAACTGTGCCCAGAAAAGACACTGACTGACACTTCTTTTCTGCTATAAGCTAGCTCATCACCATTGTAAATCACCAAAAGCTTAATGCAGTGAGCAGAATCTAGGAAGACTATGCCTTGACTTCTGAGAAGGTCATTGTTAAGGTTTATGTTTGACTAGAGCAGTTTGTCTTAGCTTGTATAATAAAATGCCTTTCCTGCAAGCCCTGTGCACACACATATTTTAATACCTGACTTTGGCACTGTGAGCCATGTTTTTCTTATTTTATCTTCTGTTAAAGGCCATTTTAAATCTATGAGGAAATGGGAAAGATGTAAATCATAAATAAACTATGAACACAGGATTTTAAAACTTTCGTACCACAGTCTCAAAAGTTCTATCAAAGTCTCCCACGTGGAACCCCAAACTGTTTTCTTTAAAAAACATAATCCTATATGATCAAGGCATGCTGCTGACAGCATGAGAATAAAAATTTATGATGAGCATCTTCTTGTGCTCACATTCATTAAGTTAGTGTATGGTCAGTTACCATGGAGACAGTACACCAGGCAGAAGAGAAGGGTGAATAACAGCTGGCAGAACAAGGGGAGAGTTTAGGGAACCAGACTTTGACTTAGATCCTGAGGAACAGTTGGCATTTGATTTGGTAAAGATATTGGGAGAGTACAGTTGGGGTTGGAGATCCAGTGATGGAGACTGGCCTGACTGGAACTCAGAGTTCATCTTTTTAAGTGATAAGAGTTAGATAGTCTTCAGATCAGTTCAGTTGCTCAGTCGTGTCCGACTCTTTGCAACCCCATGAATCGCAGCATGCCAGGCCTCCCTGTCCATTGCCAACTCCCAGAGTTCAGTCAAACTCACGTCCATCGAGTCGGTAATGCCATCCAGCCATCTCATCCTCTGTCGTCTCCTTCTCCTCCTGCCCCCAATCCCTCCCAGCATCAGAGTCTTTTCCAATGAGTCAACTCTTCACATGAGGTGGCCAAAGTCCTGGAGTTTCAGCTTCAGCATCATTCCTTCCAAAGAACACCCAGGACTGATCTCCTTTAGAATAGACTGGTTAGATATCCTTGAAGTCCAAGGGACTCTCAAGAGTCTTCTCCAACACCACAGTTCAAAAGCATCAATTCTTCAGCACTCAGCTTTCTTCACAGTCCAACTCTCACATCCATACATGACTACTGGAAAAACCATAGCCTTGACTAGATGGACCTTTGTTAGCAAAGTATTGTCTCTGCTTTTCAATATGCTATATAGGTTGATCATAACTTCCCTTCCAAGGAGTGAACATCTTTTAATTTCATGGCTGCAGTCACCATCTGCAGTGACTTTGGAGCCCCAAGAAATAAAGTCTGACACTGTTTCCACTGTTTCCCCATCTATTTCCTATGAAGTGATGGGACTGGATGCCATGATCTTGGTTTTCTGAATGGTGAGCTTTAAGCCAACTTTTTCACTCTCCACTTTCACTTTCATCAAGAGGCTCTTTAGTTCTTCGCTTTCTGCCATAAGGGTGGTGTCATCTGCATATCTGAGGTTATTGATATTTCTCCCGGCAGTCTTGATTCCAGCTTGTGCTTCTTCCAGCCCAGCGTTTCTCATGATGTAGTCTGCATAGAAGTTAAATAAACAGGGTGACAGTATACAGCCTTGACGGACTCCCTTTACTATTTGGAACCAGTCTGTTGTTCCATGTCCCGTTCTAACTATTGCCTCCTGACCTGCATACAGGTTTCTCAAGAGGCAGGTCAGGTGGTCTGGTATTCCCATCTCTTGAAGAACTTTCCACAGTTTATTGTGATCCATAGATAGTCTTAGTTGTTGTGAAATCTCACTTCTAACAAAGTGAAAAACAAAAGGAGTCAGAAATGGTGGAAGTTGTGAAGGTAGTTTTTGTTACTTTGTAAAAATTCTGGGCTTTTTTAGTAAATTGTTCCCTTCTTAGTATTCTAAGAGAGTTGATTATCTTCCTAAGCAATTTACTACTTGTTCTCAGATAAAATAAGATCTATTGGCTTTCCATCCTCATAGTCATCCCAAAATAGTCTTTTATTTTGAGATTTCTGCCTTAATTATGTTCATCTTAAAGGAAGACTCAGTAAAAGTGATTGCATCTCATGTTTTTTTTTTAAACATCTTTTTTGATCTATGAGAGAGGTATTTGCAGACTGCATGATGGCATATAGTAGGGAAAAAAGTATGATTCATCCGAATTACAAAGCTGTTCCCTAAGAAAGAATCATTGGAGAAATGTCTTACTTGTGTTTTTACAAATAGTTTTCAGACTTAAAGAAAATTTTTTTGGCTTTTTCTGTATATGGCTGTAAATGGCCATGGTTTTATATTGCAATTTTTTGTGTGTGTGGGACCATTTACTTAGTGACTGCCACTCTAGTGACCTACAGAGTTAGCCATAAAACCTAATCCCTACTCCATAATACCCCAGTTCATACTTTTAATAGCTATGCCTTAAAGTGTGTTTTTGAAGTTGGAAACCCATGACCTGATAGGGAGTCCCTTAATAAATATCAGTAAATATTGATTTCATCTAAATCAATCTTCTTCAGCAATAGTTGGCTGATTTGCAGGGCTCAATATTCATTGACTTTGAGGGATTCATTTTCTAAAATAATATCAACTTATCTGAAATTCTAGGTGCCAATAGATTTTTTGGATGTAAAGTCAGAGAAGAACCCTTTGGGTGCAGCATTAGAATGCATTTGTTGACCTTAGAGTAGTTTCACGGGAGTTGGGGCTGCCAGAAACCAGATGTGTATGGAGTGAGTCAAGACAGCAAGTATAGGTGCTTCCTACAGGGAGTTTGCTGCAGTAATCAGCAGAAGAGGAAGCCATATCAAGTATTACTAGTGGAGCTGAGTGTTTTTAAAGGCTGAGGAAATTTAATAGTGGAAATTCTGAAAGAGAAATGGATTGATGATGGAGCAAGTTTTCTGAGAAATAGGAGTGATTAGGAACAGAAACAAAATTAAAGGGATTCCTCATTTCCTAAGGCAGGAAACATAGCTGAGCTTGAATATATATATATATTGGTTTGGGGAGTAAGGGGTAAGAGAGAGGTGCTTTGATGAAAAACTGTTCTGTCAGGTCAGAGGTTAGGTGGTAATGTGATGTTTATGATGGAGAAAAATGGGGGCAGAGGTGAATGATGAGAGTTTGGAATAGTTGCTGTAGAAAATGAGAAAAGGAAGCTGATAAAAACAAGTAAAAGCATTGTTGAGCTCTCTGATCTCTTGCTCCAGGCCCAGTCTGGCTTCCCACAATAACTGAAGCTTCAGCCAAAGTGGAGACTCACTTTGCCTGCACCCATCTCACTCCTTCCTTCCCGTCACCTTTTACAACTGTCTTGTCTCTTCAGCCTTTCTGCAAAACTACCGTTCTTTTATACCCAGCTCAGGTAGATCATTTCTTGAATTCTTCAGCTGGCACCCTGTAGTCTTCTACAGTAGCTGAACCACTCTTAAGAATCATGTAATTTGCAAGTATGTTTTATCTTCTTTCCTAGATTGTAGGTTTTTGGGGGGCTAAGAATCATGGGTTTGCCAGTTGTCTTTGTTTCCATTTCTCTGCCTAGGGCAGTGCTCTTCTATCGGTCAGTAAAAGTGAATGAATAAATTAGTGAATGAAGCAAATCCACCAAACTGTGTGAGAGTGGTGGATGGACCTCTTTATGAACCAGTTAATTCCATTTTGTACTTTAATTAGCTCCTCTTGAGGGGGAGGTGTTTTTAAAGTGTTGGCCTACACAAATTTAAGATATAGGTAAGTTACCTAAGAGATACAACTAGTCATTTATTGGGTATCAATTCAGAGGATATTATTTTGGCTTATTGATAAAGTAAAACTCTGTATTTAGATCTTAATTTGCATTACAGAATTTCATTTGGCATTATTCATTTGAGGAGCGAAAATAGAAGTTTCTCAGATGCTTCTAATTGCCTCTTTTGCCATATGGGCATAGAGGTACAAATAGCAATCATAATTCAACTCCAAGATCACAGACTTCATTATTTTCATTGAAATGCAGTAAAATGTTGACTTCTACATCACCATAGCAATAGAAGTATTCCCCATCACCATTGCCCATACCCAAAGCCCAGAGAACATACACTTGATTTTTTTCCTTATTTCAGTGATACTCGTCCATCCATTTGTATCCAGGTTTTCCCATCTCAACCCCAGCACAGTATCTGGTAAGATACTGTTAAAATGTCATACTCTTGCCTTGAGAAGAAATGGTTACAACAGATAAAACCCTCAAAGTCTAGGTCTATCTCTTGACATGTCCAGAGTAGGCCAGTGTAGTATCAACTGAAGTAAATAAAATGCAGAGGAAAGAGGAAAAGCAATTTTGCCAAAACTGCCATCAATTCTGTGCTAGTTTCTGCCTATAATGTTAAATTTCCACTCATTGGATTTTTCAGGTTCCTATGTATTGGTGTATGTATCGTATAGGGTATTTTCTTTGGATAATCACTCAGTATTTTAGCTTTGTTTTGTTTTTCCTGCTGAAATTATTAAATAGAGATATTTGATATGGTCAAGAAGATGAGCTAAAAGAGGATCATTATTAGTTATGGCCACCTCATCCATGCACCTTCCAGATTCTATCATCTAGAAGTAATCTCTTCTTTCCCTAAATTTCTATAGCCATTAAACTGTATTCATATTGAGACAACTCAGTTTTAACCAGATATGGATACAATCTATTAGCAGATGAGTGGATAAAGATGTAGTATATATAAATATATATACACATACACATTTATACACACAGTGGAATACTACTCAGCCATAAAATGAATTTTTGCTATTTGTATATCTGCACAAAAAGATATGTGAACCACTGTGTTCACAGCAGCACCATTCACAATACCCAAGACATGAAACAACCTAAATATCCACTGACAGATGGAAAGATAAAGAAGATGTGGTATATATATACAGTGGAATGCTACTCAGTCATTTAAAAGCAGAAACATCACTTTGCCAATAAATGTCTATATGGTCACAGCTATGGTTTTTCCAGTAGTAATGTATGGATGTGAGAGTTGGACCATAAAGAAGAATGAGTGCCAAAAAACTGATGCTTTCAAATTGTGGTGCAGATGACTCTTGAGAGTCCCTTGGACAGCAGGGAGATAAACCAGTCAATCCTAAAGGAAATCAACCCTGAATAGTAATTGGAAGGACTGATGCTAAAGCTCTGGTACTTTGGCCACCTGATGCAAAGAGCTGACTCACTGAAAAAGACTGGGAAAAATTGAGGGCAAGAGAAGGGGGCTACAGAGGATGAGATAGTTGGATGGCATCACTGACTGAGTAGACATGAGTTTGAGCAAACTCCTGGAGATAGTGAAGGACAGGGAAGCCTGGTGTGCTGCAGTTCCTGGGGTCTCAAAGAGTCAGACATGACTTAGCAACTGAGTAACAGCAACAACTACTCATTCATAAAAAAGAATGAAATAATGGCATTTGCAGCAACATGAATGCAACTAGAGATTATCATGCTAAGAGAAAGATGAATACCATATGATACCACTTATATGTAGAATCTAAATTATGACACAAATGATACAGAAACAGAATCTATGAAACAGAAACAGAATCTCAGACATAGAGAACAGACTGGTGGTTGCCAAGGGGGAGAGGGTTGGAGGAGGGATGGAGGAGAGGTTGGGGTTAGCAGATGTAAGCTTTTATATATAAAATGGATATATACAAGGTCCTACTGTATAAGCACAGGGAACTATAGTTAATATCCTATGAGAAACCATAATGGAAAAGAGTATATAAAAAATGTATATGCATGTATAACTAAATCAGTTTGCTATATAGCAGTAATTTACACAACATTGTAAATCAACTATAATTCAATTTAAAAAAAGAAATTTTGCCATTTTCAGCAACACGGGTAGATCTAGAGGATATTATGCTTAGTAAAATAAGTCAGACAAAGAAAGACAAATACTGTATGTTTTCACTTATATGTGGAACCTAAAAAATGAATGAATATAACAAAATAGAAACAGATTCATAGATACAGAGAACAAACTAGTGGTTACCTGTGGGGAATGCGTAGAGGAAGGGAATGATAGAGGAAGGTGATTAAGAGACGTAACTTAGGTGTAAAATAAATAATATGGTGCACAACACAGGGAATATAGCCAAAATTCTATAATAATTTTAAATGAGTAAATCCATTAGATAACTATGTTGTATACCTAAAACTAATGTAACATTGTAAATCAACTATACTTCAATTTTTAAAAAAGACACCACTTTTTGTTGCAGTTGCATACATGAACCTCACTTTTCTACACTACTAACCTGTTGACTACCCTGCTTTTGATCCCTGTTTTTGCAGTCCTCAGTACATATAGCCAAAAATAGCTTCATTGTTTCAGTTAGGTTTTTTTTTCTGTTGTTAATTATTCTGGTGATCTGATTCACATCTCAGTTCAGTTCAGTTCAGTTCAGTCGCTCAGTTGTGTCCGACTCTTTGCGACCCCATGAATCGCAGCATGCCAGGCCTCCCTGTCCATCACCAACTCCCGGAGTTCACCCAGACCCACGTCCATCGAGTCAGTGATGCCATTCAGCCATCTCATCCTCTGTCGTCCCCTTCTCCTCCTGCCCCCAATCCCTCCCAGCATCAGAGTCTTTTCCAATGAGTCAACTCTTCACATGAGGTGGCCAAAGTACTGGAGTTTCAGCTTTAGCATCATTCCTTCCAAAAAATTCCCAGGGCTGATCTCCTTCAGAATGGACTGGTTGGATCTCCTTGCAGTCCAAGGGGAGTTGGGAGTTCTCCAACACCACAGTTCAAAAGCATCAATTCTTTGGCGCTCAGCCTTCTTCACAGTCCAACTCTCACATCCATACATGACCACAGGAAAAACCATAGCCTTGACTAGACGGACCTTTGTTGGCAAAGTAATGTCTCTGCTTTTGAATATGCTATTTAGGTTGGTCATAACTTTCCTTCCAAGGAGTAAGCGTCTATTAATTTCATGGCTACAGTCACCACCTGCAGTGATTTTGGAGCCCCCAAAACTAAAGTCTGACACAGTTTCCACTGTTTCCCCATCTATTTCCCATGAAGTGATGGGACCGGATGCCATGATCTTAGTTTTCTGAATGTTGAGCTTTAAGCCAACTTTTTCACTCTCCACTTTCACTTTCATCAAAAGGCTTTTTAGTTCCTCTTCACTTTCATAGAATGGCTTTATTTTTTGCTAGGGGTGGGTGCTTCTTGGTGACTTGAATGAATACATTTAAGATATGTTTTGTAGGTACAGATGCCAGTCTTAAAGAAGGTTAAAGAAGATCATTGTTTTGTATAGTGTAGAGATTGATGGCATATGGCCACACTCTGACAGTATTCTGGAAGGTTCTTTGGATGTCTTCTTATAATTGTCATCTAAAATTGATCACAGTTGATAATGCAGCTTATAGAAAAAAAAAATCTTTCTGTAGTGACAATTAGTGTGACTTTTTTTCCACTTTTAGGTTACTAGACTTCCTTCATGATTAGAATACATAAGAACTGGTAAGCTATTCTAGACTGATATAAATCCTTATGTCTTCAGTGATGTCCTATGCTGCTCAAGCACACCATAAAGTATTAGTGATCTTTCTTTCCAACAATGTTCTTTGATGCTCATTGAAAAAGGAAGAACCAATCAATAAGCTACCAACATCACTGTGTTTAAAAACTCTAGGCTTCCTTAAAAGACATGAATAAAGGTAAAGTGTTAGATATTAGAGTAGCTTTGTACTAGCCAAGTTGCGATCTCTGTAAGAGAAATAGGAGGTAGATAAGAAAAATTCAGTCAGCAGCAGAGTAGGTTCTTCCCTGTTCTCCTCTCAAGGAAAAACTAGTCATTGTCACACCTTACTACCTTATGATCTTAATTCAACTCTAATGTAATGCAACTTGGAGTTAAAAAAAAAAAAAACTTGATTCTTTTCTGAGCCTTCTGTGTCCAAATATGGCAACTTTTACCATTCTCAGATATCAGTCAAACCCCTTCATCCTCTGCCTCAGCCCTGATTTCACTGGAGAGAAGAAACTTAGCACCTCTCTTAGCCTTCCACTCCACCTTGGTCCAAACATCCGCATACTTCATCTACATAGTAACACCTTTAGCTCAGTTTCTTCCTTTCATACACAAACTTCTTAGAAGAGCTGTGGACACTATTGCCAGAGCCTTACCCCTAGCAGTGTACAAGCTTTGCAGTCAGTCTCCCACCCCTACATTCAACTGAACCATGACAGTCTCCCCAGTTTCATAAAACCCCAACCTTGTCCATTCTTGCCCTCCCCACCAACACTTGACTGTGGTAGATATTCCCTTCTAGAAACAGCCCCAGCCTTGAGAACTAGGGGAGAGGATAAAATAGAACTAGGAGACTTCTGCGATCTCTCCCAACTCTCAGTAAGGCTTGATGATTTTCTGAGATTTCAAGAATCTTCAGCTCTTTTTGTTTATAAAAATTCTCAGCAATTTTTGGCTATTTAAACATAGTAGTGCTTAAAAAAATGTTGAGACTACAGAATGCAGCATCTTTCTCATGCGGTTACTGTAATTTCAAAGAGATTATTCTTAGTAACTGTATTTGTTATTATACAATTTCTCAGAAATAGAAAACACATTAGAGGAACTTTAAATAGAAACAAAGTGTACTGAATTTAAAATTCTGTGATTCAGAGATACAGATTTTGATGCATCAACTTATCATCTGAAGTTCTGAAGCCTGAAATGTTCTCTTGTAATATAAGTTTTTACATCTATTAGAATAGACTTTTTATCTAATTTATTTTTTTCAGAGAGTAGGATGACAAATAATCTAAGAGAAAATGAAAACTAAATGGCATAAAAGAGTTAAAACTGAATAGTTTATAATTTCCTCCCTTTCCTAACAATATCTATAGTATGAACTCAGTTGTTTAAGGCAAATTTTTTGAACAGTTCTTCCTTTAGACAAATAATTTGTCTCTATTAGAAGATTTTTTAAAAATTATTATTTATTTATTTGGCTGTGTCGGGTCTCAGTTGTTGCAAGTGGGATCTAGTTCCCTGACCAGGGATTGAACTCAGGCCTCCTGCGTTGGGAGCTCAGAGTCTTAGTCACTGGACCACCAGGGAAATCCCTGATTTTTTTTTTTCTTTAAGCAACAGAAATTTATTTCTCCTAGAAATCTGAAATCGGGGTGTCAGCAGAGCCGTGGAGTAACTTGGTTTTAATTCAAGAACAATGTTTAAAAAGTATGTCGCCAAGTCTTCCTGGACCAAAGGTGCAGATGAGCTCGGAGTAATGTCAGAAAGTCCTATCTTGGAGCCCCCTCCAACCTGGCTGCTGAACCTTGTCATTTCTCCCCAATGTCCACCAAGAATTTCCAAGTATTGCTGTCTCATGGACTCTGACCTGCTGGGAGAAGTCTACTCTGCAGTCCACGCAGGGAAGACACCATGACCAGGTCATCCCATGGCTGGCATGAGCGTGAGACACTGTGTCGCTGCCTAAGGCATGGCTCCATGTCTCTACAAGGGCCAGGCAGCCCTTTGTTCCCACATCCTGGCAAAAGTCCCTCCGGAAAGAGTTCCTTGAGCTTTTAGTCAGAATTTTCTCTTTCCTTGGGACTCAGTCCTTGGGGAAAAGCACCTTGCCTCCTTTTCACCAGTTTCTGCCCCGTGTCTAGGCCCCAGACATCCTCTTCAGAGGGTCTCTTTTCTCTGCCAGACCATACATTCACATAAGTGGCGGCAGAGAAGGGGCAGAAGAGTGGAAGCAAAGTCCCATCAGAGAGGCCAGCACAGCCGTTGGAACCAGAGGTCCACGATCCTGAGGCTTCAGACTCTCCCTTTACCTTTCAGTCTCTACCCCTTCCCCCTCAATTTTGTCCAGCTGTAGCAAATTAATAAAATAGCCAATGAAAGCCAATCAAAACCTCAGAAGTCGTCAAAAGTTATTTAAAAATAAAAGTTTTTTCCTTTCCAATTTGAATTGCTACGAACTGCATAGTTAAACAAGATTTTGGTAAAGAGTACATTTTGTAAATTCTGCAAATTGGTTATTTGGCAAATCAAACCTCTAGCAAATTGGCCTGCTTTCCAGTTCATCAGATAGTAAATCTCAGGTTCCCTTGGGATTTCCTACTGCCATAGCTCTTTCATGACAGTGTGCTTCAGAACATTTAAATATTATGTCTTCAAATTCCACATTTAGTTTTATTGAGAACAAAATGTTGTCATCTCTCTGGGGTTTTTGCGTGCAGCACAATAACACGAGTTCTAGGATATCGTGTTAGAGTCCTCTGTAACAGAACTGGATGCTGACCTTGCTTCTATTTATTTTTAATTGGTTGAATTTAGGAAGGAGGGTACTGGAATGTGTGTTTATTCTGAGCCTGGAGCACCACTACGAGGGGTGCCATGTTGAGAAAAAAGCAGAGAAAGGGGATAGTGTATTGCCATCTACTAAAGACTTAAATTAGACATAGAGCTGAGTAAGAATGTGTTTTTCTCCTGTTCCCCTAATTCCCAAATTATAAAACTATTGAAATTGGATGTATGTTCTTTAAGCACTAGTAATTATCAGAGTGAATCGAGTTTATGTATTACACTAGAAATCAAAGCAACAACACAAACCCAAGATTTGTATACCTGTAGATAGGTAAACTCTAAATAAAAGCTATTTTATATTTGCTATATCAGAGTATCCTACTATAAAGGGATGAACTTTCACCCACTAGATTTGTATCAGTAGTGCCCTTTGGGTCTTCTGTTGCTCTTACAAGCTTCTGTGGCTCTTTTGCTGTCTTTGACGGATATTTAGCAACAGGGTAGGATTCTTTCTTGCTGTTTGTCCAGCATTTGAGAAAGATCCCTTGTAACCAGCTTCTCTAATATATGGCATTTTCTATTTTATCCTATTGAATTGTTTGTTTTAAAACAGAGGTGATATATTAAATATGTTTCTTCATGATTCAGAGTTCAAGGACATCTACCTTCAGCTCTGCCCTTCAGGTGTATTTGATTTCACTCATGCTGCTGCTGCTGCTGCTGCTAAGTCGCTTCAGTCGTGTCCGACTCTATGCGACCCCATAGACGGCAGCCCACCAGGCTCCCCCCTCCCTGGGATTCTCTAGGCAAGAACACTGGAGTGGGTTGCCATTTCGTTCTCCAATGCATGAAAGTGAAAAGTGAATGTGAAGTCGCTCAGTCATGTCCAACTCTTAGTGACTCCATGGACTGCAGCCTACCAGGCTCCTCTGTCCATGGGATTTTCCAGGCAAGAGTACTGGAGTGGGGTGCCATTGCCTTCTCCATGATTTCACTCATAGAATCATTCAATTCGTAGACAAATATCTAGACAAGATTCTTGGAACCTCCTGTGTAAGAGTTCTGGATCCTTCTGCTTAAAAAGGGGTTTCCTCCAAACTGTTCCTAATTCTAGAATATTTGTGGGTAAAGATGTGGCTTAAAACACCACTTAAAATAGTTCTTGTCAGCTATTCACTTTGAACCTCTCCCACTGATCTTAAAATACTCAAGGGGGCTTTTGAGAGACTGCCTTTTAGAGAAGAAAAAAGGCAGTTTGCTTAGCTATCCATTAGCTGAAACAGCTTTATAGGGGGCAAGGAAATCACTTGATTTTTTAAAAGAAGTGAAGAATGCATTAGAAAGGAGATTTGATTTGTTCTACCACGAGGTAATACACCTATTTGTTAGCCACTCTTAATGTGACGGTGGGTCCTCATATATATTCTGGGAGTGATGAAGCATGGCTCCCACATAGCAGAGAGAAATTAATAGACAAATTACAAACTTGGAATGGAAACTTGACATTAAAACAGATCATCATATGTGCTCACCGCTTGAAACTCAGGAAGAGTTTCAAGAACTAATTATCTAGCAGCAGGTAGTAACATGGAAATAATATTAAATATACATAGAACACTCAGATCCTTGAGCATGCAAAAGGATCAGGTCAATTTATTTTTACATAAGTAAGTTCAAGGTTGCCAAAATCATATTAAAGCCAGAAAAAACAGTAAGGACCTGTAAACCAGCAAGGATATGCCTAGCCAAGGCTAATTAATGTGCCAGACATTACTTGTCCAGATACCACTAATGAAATACACTAATGTAACATCAAAGCATGCTGTGATGATACAGGTTTAATGTTCTAAATGTTCCCTTCTTTTCAGTCCTTTAACTTAGAGGTAAAATTGGGTAGCTGATATGCAGTTTTCTTTGCATTTGTCAATCAGCAGGTAAAAGGGTGCTATTTCCACAGATTAGTGCATTGTACAAATAGTCTGTATATCTAAAATGTATGTATTACAACTATAGAAGAAAAAAATGTTACTTTCCACCTGCTAAACTACCCTCATCAGATCTGTAAAATGAGGATACTCACCTTTTGGGATTATTGTTGGGAACATAAATGACAGTCTGTATAAAGAATTTAGCTCATTACCTGGGCCACACTAAAGTGTTCCATAAACACATCGTAAGTATTACTAATTAACTGTTCAGGTACAGGTTTTAGCACTCAAGCTTTGAGTTTAGCATTGAATTAAGAACTAGAGTATTTATACTGGACCCTTTAAGGGCAAAAATTGAAAGTCCTTTTGGCACTATTTTTATTGCATTAAATAAAATAATATATTTATTTAATTTTTAAATGTAGGTTATCAGTGTGTACAGCTGTTAAAAACAAGTATATTATATTCTTGTGTTATTTTTGAAATGTTATGGTAACAGAGGAAATAATCCTGCAAAAGTTTTATTGAGCACTCCCTATAATCAGACCCTGAAACTACAAGTTAATAAAACATAGCCTATCTTCCTTAATGATCTAAAGCCCACAGGCTATTAAGGGAACAAACATGTGAACAATTAATAACATACTGCACCATTTCATCTTTTTTTTTTTTTTTTTAAAGAAATAGAATAAGTATTTACTTGCCTCACCCCTTCCATTCTATCTCTTTCTTTCTTTGAATGTTTCTGTATCTAGTACATTCTTATACTGGTAGTATCAGTTCAGTCCAGTCACTCAGTCATGTCTGAGTCTTTGCGACCCCATGAACCGCAGCACGCCAGGCCTCCCTGTCCATCACCAACTCCTGGAGTCCACCCAAACCCATGTCCATCGAGTCGGTGATGCCATCCAACCATCTCATCCTCTGTCGTCCCTTTCTCCTCCTGCCCTCAGTCTTTTCCAGCATCAGGGTCTTTTCAAATGAGTCAGCTCTTCGCATCAGGTGGCCAAAGTATTGGAGTTTCAGCTTCAACATCAGTCCTACCAACAAACATCCAGGATTGATCTCCTTTCGGGTGGATTGGTTGGATATCCTTGCAGTCCAAATGACTCTCAAGAGTCTTCTCCAACACCACAGTTCAAAAGCATCAGTTCTTCAGTGCTCAGCTTTCTTTATATAGTGATTTGTTTATTTACATGCCTGTCTCTCCTACCAGACTGTTAATATCATAAGAGTTATCGTTCATCTTTGTGATTTCAGTTCTCAGCACAGGGCTTAGCACCTACCAAGCACTCCATAAATGTGGATGGATGGATACTGTCTACTCTTCCCTCTCCAATCCGTTTCTCATTTTCTAACACACACCTTGAAAAGAAGTGATGGAGCATCTCAGAAATGAACCAGAACTCATTAGTAGAAGGGAATATTAAATATTTTGATAGACAAGAAAACATTTTTTCTAGCTTAATAGTTAGTCATGTATAATGAAACTTTATGAATGTGACTTTCTCAATTCAGAATGAGTTATATTGTTTATAGAACAGTACTGAAATACATCATTTCACATATAAGGAAGGGGGTTGCAAAGCAGAGAACAGTGTGAATAAAACTGCTGGAGGGGATTGTTTAATCTGTTTCATTTTAATAGCATCCATTTACATCCATTCAGTTACTGGACTGATTACAAATGTTAACAACAGAGTCATTTATTAAGGTATGTCCATTAGGAACTGTTATTTGCCAAAGTGCTACTGGTTGTTTCCTTTTACAAAATATACGTAAAACAATCAAAATGCCATTCTTAAAGCAATCTGAACTGGGAAGTAGCTCTTCCCAGTTAATTCAAATTAAAGAGCTCCTGAATTCCCTACCCTCAATGTTGAAAGACTGGACAATAAAGGCTTAGTTGAAAAACTTTTATAATTTCAAATCAAATCCAATAGATAAGTATATTGTGGCATATGGATCATACTAATAATCATTATTTATGACAGAGCATTCACTGGTGGTTAATTTTAATCAAGGATTTTAGTAGATGTATCTCAAAGCTGTTATTCAAAAATCGTTCTCAACACTTGAAAGTCCACTTTTTGTGAAATGAAAGGAGCTAAATCTAAGACTTCATTAGGAAAAAGAATTATATTTATTACTTATGCTGATTTTTGTTTCAGTGTTGCCCTGACTTGACCCTTTTATGATTCTATGCAACAAAATTAAATATTTTAGGATAATGTTCTAATTCTTTAAGTTGTTTCTTGTCAACCATATTTGTTATTTGAAAACAAAGACATTTAGTTTTACATGTATATTAAAATGAAATTTGTTTTGTATGACCAAGTTGGACTTAGATAAAAACTTAATAGACCTGGAATTGATTTTGTATCTCCTGGACTTCGTGAGTGTTGTTTAACTGCGTATCAGTCTACCTGCCTGCCCCTCACCTCTGCATTCACCTTTGTGTCTTTTTGATTCTCAGTTCATGTAAGTTAACACTCCAGAAATCCAATGCTATTTTCAGTTATCTAATTACTTAAGTCAAAATGAAAAAAGTCCTAAACTTAAAAATTATTGAGAATATTATACTTAAATAATACAATTCAATATTAAACATCAGTAAAGTATCAGATTGATTATATTTTGTCTTTCCAAACAAAGTCATATTTAAGAAAATACTTTTTCTGTGCTTGGTAAATTGTTCATTTAAATTATTTTTGGGATTATTTAATTAGAATTTATTATCGCCTTTAAAAAATAGTATCACTAGCCAGTTAATCTGGCTGGTCGATTAAATCTTAATATGTCTGCAAGCTCCATATGAAAATATTAAAAGTCTGGCAGATGGCATATTTTCCTTATAGATTTTACCTGAGATTGATCCTAGCATCTATCTGCTGCTGCTAAGTCGCTTCAGTCGTGTCCAACTCTGTCCAATAGATGGCAGCCCACCAGGCACCCCCATCCCTGGGATTCTCCAGGGAAGAGCACTGGAGTGGGTTGCCATTTCCTTCTCCAGTGCATGAAAGTGAAAAGTGAAAGTAAAGTCGCTCAGTTGTGTCCGACTCTTAGCGACCCCACGGACTGCAGCCCACCAGGCTCCTCCGTCCGTGGGATTTTCCAGCCAAGAGTACTTGAGTGGGTTGCCATTGCCTTCTCCGCATCTATCTAGTTAGAGACTAATACAAAGTTTTTTCTGAATCACTTTTCAAGGAAATATAATCCAGTCTTCTCATGTAATATTTACTCAGGCTGGAGTTTTAATCAATGGATTGGGCAATGATACATATTTTCAGGTCTCAGTGATTATTGTTTTGTTTTCTTAGTCAGCTGAGCTTTCTCCTTTTTCTCTTGCCTCAAAGCACCACTAAGAAACTGCTGCTGTACTAGGCTCCCTGTGTTTTAGAAAACAACTTCCTGTGAGTTTCATCAGAATATGGAAGATTCTAAAATTATCATTCCATTACTCTCCATTTTATTCTCCCCACACATTCAAAGATATGGTAGGGGCGTGCCATTTTTCATCATGAGCCTCATTGTGCTTATTTGAATTATTACTCTATGTGTGTATGTTATTGTAAAATTAAGGAAAAATAATCAAAACTTTCAGAAACTTGTTTATGCCAGAATACATGTTTTCTCTGTATTCAGAGTCCTGTCAATTCACCTAGTTGGTTTTTATACAATTTTTTCTTTATGAAAAATTTAAATATACAGCACAATTCAAAGGAATTAACAGTGAACACCCATGTACCCACCATCTAGATTCTGCCCCCAAAATTTTACTCTATTCGATAAAAAATCTGTTAGATAACTGATTGTTAGGTAATCTTAGACTGCTGCTGCTGCTGCTAAGTTGCTTCACGTGTCTGACTCTGTGCGACCCCATAGATAGCAGCCCACCAGGCTCCGCCATCCCTGGGATTCTCCAGGCAAGAGTACTGGAGTGGGTTGCCATTGCTTTCTCCAAATCTTAGACTAGAGCTCTTTTATGAATTCCTTTTTTGGCTTACTAGTTTTATTAATTGGCATCAAGTTGTACTGCTATTTCATTTAGCCTCATTATCTGAGATTCCTTTAATAATGTGTGTGGGGGTCTGTATACATTTTCAAAATCACAGTTTCCAGGTATTTATACCAAAGTGGCCAGTTTTTTTCTGTTGTATTAACTATTATTTGGGAAGGTCTCTTTGTATAATGTATAAGATTTTGATTTCCCATCTTTCTACTTTTGTCTCAGGAATTCCATTTTAATTGAAATGTAACAGTACATAATTAATACTTCTCTAGGAATAAACAATGAAACAAAGTATTGGACATTTTTAAAAGTATCTACAACATTTATTCCATACTGGAATCTTGTTATATAATCCTCTTATTTTAATGAAACATAAAATGAGCATTATATACACATATATTCCCCGCCATCAATCATGAACTTAAAGGCTATCTCCTTGATTATGCTAGTTTTCAGAAATGCTGCCTGTAAATTTTATTGGTTTGTCTTTGACCTTTTTTCCTTCTCTTTGTGTTCTCTAAAGATCAGTTTTAATCCTAGCTTTTTTTGTGAATAAGTTTCTTATGTATCTTTTATTCCCTGAAACTTAAAGAGAATCAGTTTTCATTGTTTTCTGGTATACACCCATTTCTTAGTATGGAATTTCTTCCATCTTGTATCTATTTTCTTTCTAGTTACTGTTCTATGATAAATTATTAACCAGTGTACCCCAGCTCCTGACTTTTTTCCTTCTTACTTGGTTTCCCATTCCTTGTCTCTTTCTCTTCCTGATTTTTATAGGAGACCTAGAAGTTTTCTTAAGTTTTCGTCTTTCATTCCAGTCACTAATGAACTGAGTACAGTTATGTGCAAGCTCTAACTTGAGCTATCCTGATACCTCCACCTTATCTTCATTCTGCTAAACTGGAATTCTCAGTGCTTCCTGAACACACTGTGCTCATTCTCAACTGGAATATTTGACCTTGTTCGCCAGTGCTGTTCTCATCCATCCATCAAGACTCAGCTACGCTGAGCTTTTGCTGACCTTAATTAGGTATATTTAAAAATAATACCTTAAAAGGTTTATTTATATCAAGGTGATATTTATACCAAGGCCTTCAAATAATAGGTCTGCATAGTTTTGCAGGAGAGCGCCTTGTTTTGGGATTCTAAGTCTGAATATGGTATGCTATCACTTTTCAAATATTTTTACTACATGCCAAGAACTGTTGTCATATTTCTGGGCGATTTTTCAACACTAAAGTTCCTCTGTGAGTGAAGATAATTATTGAAGTGGTAAAACAACCAAGGCAGAACACTTACTTTACTTCAGTATATTTATTATTTCTTTTGGTTAAAGACCAATAAGACCAAGATTGTGGGTTTAATTGCATGTGGGCTGTTAACTTCCCACCCAAAAATATTTTTCATTATTCACATGCATATGACTGGTTTAGCACAAACCCATTTATCATGGTCAGTGGTGCAAATTTCATATTCCAAAGTTAACAGATGCAGAAAATAATACATTTTAATGAAAGCATTTAAGTTATTTGGCAAGGTTTTTTGTTTGTTTTTTTTTTTTTTCCAATGCAGTGCCAGAGACATACCAACAAAGTGACATAGATATTGCATGTAATTTCTTTGTAAACAGTATAATTCAGTTGGTGTATCATATAAATATCTTTATTTTTCTCCTTTGCCTTTTGCTTTCAGCTATTTGTAAGGCCTCCTCAGACAACCATTTTGCCTTTTTGCATTTCTTTTTCTTGGGGATGGTTTTGATCACAACCTCCTGTACAATGTTACAAACCTCCATCCATAGTTCTTCAGGCACTCTATCAGATCTAATCCCTTGAATCTATTTGTAACTTCCACTGTATAATCCTAAGGGATTTGATTTAGGTCATACCTGAATGGTCTAGTGGTTTTCCTTACTTTCTTCCATTTAAGTCTGAATTTGGCAATAAGGAGTTCATGATCTGAGCCACAGTCAGCTCCAGGTCTTGTTTTTGCTGACTGTATAGAGCTTCTCCATCTTTGGCTGCAAAGAATATAATCAGTCTGATTTAGGTATTGACCATCTGGTGATATCCATGTGTAAAGTCTTCTCTGTGTTGTTGGAAGAAGGTGTTTACTATGACCAGTGTGTTCTCTTAGAAAAACTGTTAGCCTTTGCCCTGCTTCATTTTGTACTCCAAAGCTAATCTTTTCTGTGATTTCAGGTATCTCTTGACATCCTACTTTTGCATTCCAGTCCCCTCTCATTGGAAAAGACTCTGATGCTGGGAGGGATTGGGGGCGGGAGGAGAAGGGGACGACAGAGGATGAGATGGCTGGATAGCATCACTGACTCGGTGGACGTGAGCCTGAGTGAACTCCGGGAGTTGGTGATGGACAGGGAGGCCTGGCGTGCTGCGATTCATGGGGTCGCAAAGAGTCGGACACGACTGAGCGACTGAACTGAACTGATGATGCAAAGGACATCTCTTTTTTGGTGTTAGTGCTAGAAGGTCTTGTAGATCTTCATAGAACCAACCATTCAGCTTCTTCGGCATTACTGGTGGGGGCGTAGACTTGGATTACCGTGATATTGAATGGTTTGCGTTGGAAACAGAGATCATTCTGTCATTTTTGCGATTGCACCCAAGTACTGCATTTTGGACTCTTGTTGACTATGAGGGCTACTCCATTTCTTCTAAGGGATTCTTGCCCATACAAGGCTGAGCACTGAAGAATTGATGCTTTTGAACTGTGGTGTTGGAGAAGACTCTTGAGAGTCCCTTGGACTGCAAGGAGATCCAACCAGTCCATTCTGAAGGAGATCAGCCCTGGGATTTCTTTGGAGGGAATGATGCTGAAGCTGAAACTCCAGTACTTTGGCCACCTCATGCGAAGAGTTGACTCATTGGAAAAGACTCTGATGCTGGGAGGGATTGGGGACAGGAGGAGAAGGGGACGACAGAGGATGAGATGGCTGGGTGGCATCACTGACTTGATGGACGTGAGTCTGAGTGAACTCCGGGAGTTGGTGATGGACAGGGAGGCCTGGCGTGCTACGATTCATGGGGTCGCCAAGAGTTGGACACGACTGAGCGACTGAAATGAACTGAACTGAACTGTATTTTGGACTCTTGTTGACTATGAGGGCTACTCCATTTCTTCTAAGGGATTCTTGCCCGTAGTAGTAGATATAAATGGTCATCTGAATTAAATTCACCCATTCCAGTCCATTTTAGTTCACTGATTCCTAAAATGTCAATGTTCAATCTTACCATCTCCTGTTTGACCACTTCTAATTTACCTTGATTCATGGACCTAAAATTCCAGGTTCCTATGCAGTATTGTTCTTTACAGCATCAGACTTTACTTCCATCACCAGTCACATCCACAACTGGGTGTTGTTTTTGCTTTGGCTCAGCCTCTTCATTCTTTCAAGCAGCTATTTCTTCACTCTTCTCCAGTAGCATATTGGGCATCTACCAATGAGGAGTTGAGAACTCCTCCTCCCAGTTGAGGAGTTCATCTTTCAGTCTCATATCTTTTGCTTTTTCATATTGTTCATGGGGTTCTCAAGGCAAGAATACTGAAGTGGTTTGCCATTCCCTTCTCCAGTGGACCACGTTTTGTCGGAACTCTCCACCATGACCCATCTGTCTTGGATAGCCCTACAAGGCACGGGTCACAGTTTCATTGAATTAGACAAGGCTGTGATCCATGTGATCAGTTTGGTTAGTTTTCTGTGATTGTGGTTTTCAGTCTGTCTGCCATTACTTTGCCAACAAAGGTCCATTTAGTCAAAGCTATGGTTTTTCCAATAGTCATATATGGATGTGAAAATTGAACCATAACCAAAGCTGAGTGCCAAAGAATTGATGCTTTTGAACTGTGGTGTTGGAAAAGACTCGTGAGAGTCACTTGGACTCCAAGGAGATCAAACCAGTCAATCCTAAAGAAAATCAGTCCTAAATATTCATTGGAAGGACTGATGCTGAAGCTTCAATACTTTGGGCACCTGATGCAAAGAACTGACTCATTAGAAAAGGCCCTGATGCTGGGAAAGATTGAAGGTGGGAGGAGAAGGGGATGACAGAGGATGAGATGGTTGGATGTCACCATCGACTCAATGGAAATGAGTTTGAGCAAGCTCCGGGAGAGGGTGATGGACAAGAAAGCTTGGTGTGCTGCAGTCCATGTGCCCACAAAGAGTCGGATACAACTGAGCCACTGAACTGAACTGATCATATAAATAAAAAACTAAAAATACAAAAGAAAGGAATAGCATAAATTTGGGAACAAGAGAGATTTGGGGCCAACTCCAACAGTAGGCTATTAGTGTGAAAACTCTGTTAGGGGACTGGTTGGTTGCTATCTACCCAGTTTCTTTCTCAAAAGGATTTCCAGCCTTAGGCTACAGTAGGTTTACTCAGATAGAGAAATAGAAGACTCATTGGGTTTTTACCAGGAAATAATGGGCTGATAAGTGTGTGTGAGAGATTATCCTTGCAGCTGTGTTAACAGTACAGCAGTGTAGATTACTGAGCTTTTAAAATCTCAGACACTTTCTACTATGGTGGATCTTATTGAATCTTACTAGCAGCTTGGAAAATGCCCCCTCCAGAAGAGTGTTTATTTCATTCCTTCTGCACTATACAACCAGGTCAAGTATTTGAACCCCAAGAGTTAGAGAGCCTTGAGAAGTTCTTTCATGAAGCCAGTCTTTAGTAACATGGTTAAAGAGATAAAGTTTGTGTCAGAGGTAACCTGTTATCCTTTCTGTACTCCTCATCCTGGACTGAGATCCTGCTCATCTTTGGCCGTCTTAGTTTTCTACTTGTACACACATGCACTGGGGATTGTTCTAAACTCTGAGCTTGTCCAAAATCATTGGTTCTGAGTCTCATTTAAGAGCTTTTGATAACCAGTTAATCTAATCATTTCTCCCAAATGCCCTTCTCTTTCTTCCTTTCTATGTATTATACACATTTAGTAACGGAAAGCTTTTGTTTTAATGCTCTGAAATACAGGAGTGATCCTAAGCAAGCCGTGGCCATCTACTTCAAAGGCTTTGCCCACACATCCATCCTTGAATGGTGTGCTCTTTCAATCATGCTAACTCAGCCCGTTTCCCACCACTTGTCTTTAGATCAAGCACATATAAATCTAGAGAAAGATGACATCTCTAGAAATGGAGACTGTACAACTTTTCTTTCAGAGAGAGTAAAACAATAATAAGATTTCAACTAGGAAAGGGAATCTCCAGCATGATGATGAAGGGAGATCCAGGATGGCAGCTGCAGACTCAGGACTTGAGACCATCGTCCTGATCAGAGCAGGAGCATGGAGAGTTCTACAAAAAACTTCTCCAGGGGGATGAACCTGATAGACTGTCTGGTGTGTGTGACTGTACTGGAAGATTTGTACTTCTGGCTAAGTTGGGAGATGAACTAGTGGCAGGTTTCTAGAAAACGAAGCAAACAGAAAAACAAGACGATTATTAACTCCAGGGAAAGTGATTAGTAGCACAAGAAAAGGATGTAACAGCAACTAGAAAACAACACTGTGAATAGCTGCTGTTTTTAATGTGAACACTATAAATGTTAACCTTACCAAGATTATGATACAACTGTATTTAGGGCCATTGAGAACGGAAGGAACCGGAATAAATGTTACAAAATCCTCATTTTTCATAGTAGAAAGTAGATAACAGGAAGAGTGCAAAAAAAAAAAAAAAAAAGGAAATGTCAGCATAGGCATTTTACATAGCTGTATGGAGGTAAACATGAGAATAAACAGCTTAAAGTGTTGGAAGTGGTTATCTATGGGGAGTGACGTTACAGGTTAGGGAGGAATTGGGCAGGTGATTGCTTTTTATATTGATTAGACGCCATGGTGGTTACTAGTGTTCATCCATATTGTTCTCTTATTCCTGGGGGAACAGAAACATACGTGCCCAAATACCATTCCAGCTGCTGAACCATAGGACTAGCTCTGGCCCACACCGAGGTGAAGGGATGTGTGTCATTTATGGACTGCAACTGTGTGACCCGTCAACTCCTTCTTCCGGGACCTCAGCAACCTGCAAGCGACAAGGACAGACTGGAATCCGTCCAGTAGTCTGGAAATCTTTCCTGCGTTCTTTGGAACTGTGACTTCTTAGAAAGGACTGAGAGAAGAGTTGACAAACTTTGCTGGAGAGGTCCAGATAGTAAATATTCTCGGCTCTGCGGGCCATATGGTTTCTTTCGCAACTACTTGACTCTGCTGTTGTGGTGCAAGTGAATAAGGGTCTGTGTTCCATTAAAACTTTATTTATGGACACTGCAATTTGAATTTCATGACTTTCACATGTCATAAAATATACTCTTTTAATTTTTTTTTTCCCAGCCATTTAAAAATGGCAGGAAAAAAAACATTTTCAGCTCATAGGCTGCACAAATAGAGGTGGAACTGGCCTGCAGTTGGCCTACCCCTGCTCTAAATATTCAAAAAATCGTTACACACAAAAGCTAATAGCATCATACGTTTGCTTTTAGAGAACAAAACTAGAACAAAGGAGTGAGAGTCCCAAGGGGATCAATTTCAGCCTCAAATTTCCTCCCATAATGAGAGCATTACTGTAAAATAAAAGCTGCCTGCAATGAAAAAGACTGCCCCAAGGTGTCCCTGTGCTTGAAACGTTCACCCTAAGGTGGGAGGGGGCACTTGGTGTCCATGTGCCTTTATCCTTACATTTCATGGCCCTGTAACATGATTAAGATGAATCATTCTGATGAAGCTGTTTATTGTTTTTCAAAGTACAGTCATTTCCCACTGGTTTTAGGACAGTGCTTAGGAAAAGTTAGGCTAGAACGTGTGCTTGAGGGCTGAGGGTGAGGAGAGGCATAAATACTTTCTATTAAGCATTTATGGTGCCAAGGTTTGAAAAGACCACTTGCTAGCTTAAACATGTTTGCACACAGCAGTATCTTCTAATTTAAATTCAATCATAATCTCCAAACAGCCCTAGCCTAGACTAGCTGAAGGTATAAACTTCATTTTCATCTCATTAGGCCACCTGGAAGCTGCAATCAGTGAGTAGTCCTGACGTCAGTAGTCTGTCTGCTTCATTAAAATGTTAATTTCATGGCTTTAATTCTCTTTGTAAAATGTACCACTGCGGGACACTATATGCAGATTTATTCTAAAGCAGACCAATTTGCATGTCGCATTTTAGTACATTTATTTCTCCAGATTTCTCTCTGTGTTGCTTTTCTTAGGAATTCCTTTCATGTTTAAAGAAGTGTTTAAATATCTAATATATTTAGATATTTAAAGCAATTTTAGCCTCGCAAAATTAATTTTTAAAAAATTCTGAAAGCTATTTAATAGTTTCCGCATTAGTGACATAAATCCCCCTTCTTAGAGTGAAATACACATGGTTTTTTCCCCCTGTAGCACTGAACCTTCACCTTAAAGAAAGATTGAGTAACCGTTTTCATGAACAATCAGAATGAATCTAGATAGTGCCAGGTAGAAAAATGGATGAGCAAAATCCTTTGTCATATGAAGTTCTCTAAATTATCCTTTATGTTTTGAAAGTGCCCATTTAAATGCCAAGTTCATATTTTTATTCCTAAAAATCTTGAGTTTTGACTGATTTCCCACGAGGAAACATTAATCAGGAGATAACCAAGAGGCTGCTGCTACATTGACAAAACTTAAGACTCTCCTTCCCAGTCTGTGCCCCAAACCAGTAATCAGAATGCACTACACAAATGCAGATGCCAGTGGGTAGGGCCGACTAGATCCTTGTTGGTATCTTGGACTCTTCCTTACACACATGTACCAGGACCTTCACATCTTGCCGATTTTCCCCACGATTATTTTTCCTTTTAGGTGTCCTTTGCTGGCGTCCTTTCCTCCTTTCTGATCTCCAACAGAAAGATCATTCCCGAGAGTTCTGTCCTCTGCTATCGGCTCTTCTCTCAGTATAGTCTCTCCTTTGGAATACGCCTCCATTCTGTGACTACCACTGCCATCTGTTTGCTAATAATTCTCAAATGTATGCTTCAAACTAACCTGTCTCCTGAGGTCTGACCTACCTGGATCTCCAACAAGTAGACATTTTATTTATAGATATGTCTCTATCACCCCAAATATAATATTTCTAATACCAAAGTACTTACTTTCTTCTCAACTTCTCCATTTTGTTCATCAGTGCCATTTTTATGTACTCATCAAGCTAGAAGTATTCTAGGAGGAGGCCCACAAAGATTAATGTAGAAAATCAAAGGATAGTTCACCTCTTCCTTTTCATGAATGCTCAAAATTTATCTTGTGCTAGACCCACTGAATAGAGTCAAGTACTTCTTCACCCAAGCATACACATGAGAGTCCCATCCCGTGAATAATGACCTAGTGAAATCATAGTTCTCCCTCATTCATGTACCTTCAGTTTCCTCCATGGCCACCATACAGAGATTTATGTTATTCCTTCTTAGGAATGGAGGATGGGGGCTTAATTTTATCAACAGTTTCAAATCATCTGAAGTTTTTATTGAACATAATTCCCAGTCAGTCCTAAAATTACTCTGTTCTCAAGCTTCATGAGTAAAAGGTAGCTCAAGGTACCACCCTAGGGTATTGGTTGCTTATGGGCTATAAATGTAGACCTGCCTTAGTGACATTATAAAATAGTTTAGCAAGTGGCATTCCACTCTGTGTTTCTTGGATGAGTAGCTCATGCAGCTTTTTTTCAGCTTCATGACTGCGGATCAGATACACCTAGGCTTCAGATTCAATAAGAAAAGCAAGCACCCAATTTTCTGGCCAGTGTGATATCATTATCATTAATTATCCCAAGGGTATATGAGTCATGAGTTTAGAGTTTAGCCACATAAGTCACTGTTTTAATCATTGATTGAAGGATTAAATAATCATTTTATCTTAAACTAAAATGTCTCTTATTGGTACTTTAATGGAAATGATTGTTAGCAAGGCTAAGGCATTTTTATTAAGCCAGTTACAATAGTTATAACTCACAGCAGATATTTATTCAATGTCCATAGTGAGACTGCATCAAACTGTAAGTGCTATATGACATACAAAGACACTGCAATACTCAGACATTACTCCTGAGGAACCTGTACAATCCAGTATAATTTCTGACTGAGTTGGTGAATTACAAACAAAACAATTACAAAAACTATGAAATTAAAAGCATTCTGTTTCCAGTATGAGTTGATGAATTTCTAAGGTCAGTTTTGGGATGCCTAAGTATTTTTTTTTGGGGGGGGGGACGCCTAAGTATTAAACACCTACTTATGTAGGCATTCAGAGGGCTCTAGATCTGATCCTGTGACTACTTTAAACCATTCTAGACACGAGTAGAATAAAGAATGATGTCTTTTTTCAGGGACCACTCTAAGCCCCCTGCCCCATGTCTCCCACAAGCAAGGACAGCTTAGTTTGACTTTGAAACCAACTTTGACCTTGGAACTTGGGGCAAATAACACACACACACACACACACACACACACACACACACACACACAAGTGGTCTCAAAAGAAGCTACATCAAGGAGAATATGAGAAAATGAGAAAAACAGCAGTCAGTCAGTCTTAGAATGACTGAGCTTTTTTCCTAGACTGAAAGATGCACCAAAATGTAAGTTCAGCCTTCATTTTAACTGTGCAAGCTTCTGTCTCTGAGTGAGTCTTATTGAATGTATGTTACTATCAATTTGCCTTTCCTAACTTTCTCCATGTAGGCAATGGTTTTGTATGTATACTTATGGTTAAGAAAGGTGGAGGCCATATCTACAGAGAGACTTACAGAGAGTCATGTCAGACTCAAAGTAATGCTATACCTCCAGCTGAGCCAGGTATAACAGAGTATTTCTATTTCTTTAGAGAGAAAGGGAAATATTGCCCCAAGAGTCATTGATGGGTTTTCAAGAGAATGATGGATAGTAGCAGCACCATAGAGATAAAACTGTAGACAGAGATGAATGAACCACAGGAGAATATTCATTTATATGGTCATCCTGCTCACTTAGTAATCTTTAGTTTTCTGTCAGGCTGGATATAATAGATACTTTACTAAAATGAGGTGTATTCATATTAAGTAGCAAATTTATTCTAAAACAATGTTCATTCACTGGAATAAAAAATAACCTAGTTTGCCCTAGAAGTGTGATAGACCATACCATTTCTCACTTTATTACAGGTCAATTAAAGACCATTTAAAAGTTCACGTGTGAGCTGCTATTTCTTTCGGGTAGAATTAGGTATTCATAATCATACCTAGAAGAGTAATGGAAAACTTTTCCATTTCAGAAAAACGTGCAAGAAAATATACCATAGCCCAGTCCTTTTCCACTGGACACGTTCTCAATTAAAATAGTGTGTTTCTTCTCCTGTGGGTAAATGTTGATTAATTGATGTTTTGTTTGTAATGTGTTTCAGAAACGGAAAGAATTTCAGTTATATTTGCAGTGAAATAAAATTAAGATATTAAGTTGTCTAAAAGGCTTTTGCTGCCAAACTTAACTTTTTGAGAGACTTTTTAAAAGATAACATAAAGACCAACTATATTCTTCTAGATCTTAACCTTTAAAAATTGTGCTTATTGAGAATACTAAAGTACAGTTTAGGGGCCTGCACTCCAGTCCTTTTATGCAATGGAAAGAGCTAACTAGAGCTCGGAGGCAGGAAACCTGACTTCTAAATTTAGTCTTTTTAATTCAGCTAACTCTAAGCCTCTTTGAAAAATTACGTAATCTCTCTGATCTTCAGTTTACCAAACTGAAAATGAGAAATCCTGAACTGTCTCCCTATATTGAATTCTTGATCCTATCCCCAGGGCTTTAGAATCAGATTGCCCTAGGTTAAAATCATCACCTTGTCCCTTACTGGCTTTGTAACCTTGCATTAATTACTTAACCTGGGATTCAGTACCCACTTCATAGGGTTATTTTGAATATCGAATAAAAATAGTATGAGGAAGTACATAGCATACTGTTTGGTTTAGTGTGTTTCTTTTTTCTTAGCCTTCATAATACAGAGGAATCATTTCTCTAACAGGTTTTGTATAAGTGGTATGTCCAAAGCAATGTAGAGAATATGAAGAGAGAGACATGCAGCCTGCCCTTGAATATATAATCTAATCCAAGAAATATAAGTGACAAAAACTCCTGATATAAACTAGAAAAATGTTAAGTGCTGTAAGAGAAGTTTACAGAAAGAGCTATAGAATTTAGAGAAGTGATAATATATATATATTATCATCGAATCCCAGAGTTCAAATAACTGGGAAAAAACATAACCTTTGAATGTTATCATCATTATCATAAACCACAGCAGTGTGTACATTGAAAGTGAATGTTGCCCATCCAAGTTGCATCAGTTTGTATTAAAAGTCAAAATGGCTGTCATCAAAAACCTCCACAAACAGTAAATACTGGAGAGGGTGTGGAGAGAAGGGAACCCTCCTACACTGTTGATGGGAATGTAAATTGGTACAGCCATTATGGAGAACAGTATGGAGGTTCCTTAAAAAACTAAAAACAGAGCTGCCATATGACCCTGCAGTCCCACTCCTGAGCATGTACCCAGAGAAAAACATGATCTGAAAGGATACACGCTCCCTAACAGTCACTGCAGCACTGTTTACAATAGCCAAGACATGGAAGCAACCTAAGTGTCAACTGACAGAGGAGTGGATAAAGCAGATGTGCTACATATATACAATGGAATATAACTCAGCCATTAGAAGGGAGTGCAGTAATGCCATCTGCAGCAACACGGATGGACGCAGAGATTGTCACACTGAGTGAAGCAAGTCAGACAGAAGGGGAATACTGTATGACATCTCTTATATGCATAATCTAAAAAGAAATTATACAAATGAACTTATTTACAAAAAAGAGACAGAATGAACTTATGGTTGCCAGGACGGAAAGAACGGGGAGAAGGGATAGTTAGGGAGTTTGGGATCGAAATGTGCACACTGCTATATTTAAATGTATAACCAACGAGGTCCTGCTGTATAGCATATGGAACTTTGCTCACTGTTACGTGGCAGCCTGGATGAGAGGATACATGTATATGTATGGCTACGTCCCTTTGCTGTCCACCTGAAACTGTCACACATTGTTAATTGACTATACTGCAACATAATATAAAAAGTTTTTTAAGAGAAAGATAGTGGATGGTGATATGCTTCACTGAGCAGAGTGCATCATCACTTCGAAAGTTTTCATGCCAAAATGTATAACTTGGATTTAATCATAAGGAAACATCAGACAAACCAAATTGAAAGAAAATAATTGTCAACATTGGTTCCTGGATTGGATCCTGAATCAGAAAAAAGGACAATAGTGGAACAAATAAGCAAAGTTTGGGTAAAATTTGATCAATAGTAAAATCTACTATTAGCTAATATAGTAAAGTGTCAATGTTAATCTCTTGGTTTTATTTAATTGTATTATAGCTGTATAATATGTTAATCTTTGGGGATGGTGGGTGAAGTTCATTCCGAGTCATTTTAATGCTTACTTTGCAACATTTTATAAACCTTGAAATTATAGATCCTCATATAAATCCTTTGCAGATGAAGATAGTTCAAGTAAAGATCTGTCTTAGATTCACATGTGAGAATTAAAGGGGACTGAGCTGAGCAGTCACAGCAAAGCTGTTTCTAAATTTAAAAATATTTTGACAGGTTTCATTTGACTTACAACCCAAAACTAAAATGTTGCACATTAAAACCAGAGATCTAAATAATCTCATCCTCAGAATTTGTAGTACTCCAGTTTAGAATAGGTTCTACTGGCCAAGACAAACCTCCCCATCCCATGATGTGTATTAAAATTATAGTGTTCCATGGCAGTGAGGATTGAGCTTTAAATCTTGCTTCAAAAATTTTGTTAAATCTTCCCTTCTAAACATGTTATTTATTTAACATGTACCTTTTTGCTTCTATTGTTCCTGTAAAATTTTTGTTGTTTTGTATTCCTGTATTTTTAAGTTTACACAAATGAGACACCCTAGATATCTATTTCTTGCATTTTCACTTAGCCTTTTGCTTTTAAAATATCAATACATTTGTGTTTGTTAACCAAAATTTTAGGAGACTTGATTGAAATAAGGTGTTTATGTGGGGTTTATTAGGACAGCACCCAGGAGCTACAGATTCAAGAAGCGCTTAAATTGCGTTCCACTAGACCACGAAATTGGGAAGCCTTGACGTACTCCTTTTCTTATTTGGAACCAGTCTGTTGTTCCATGTCCAGTTCTAACTATTGCTTCTTGACCTGCATACAGATTTCTCATGAGGCAGGTCAGGTGATCTCGTATTCCCATCTCTTGAAGAATTTTCCACAGTTTGTTGTGATCCACATAGTCAAAGGCTTTGGTGTAGTCAATAAAGCAGAAGTGGATGTTTTTCTGGAACTATCTTGCTTTTTTGATGATCCAGCGGATGTTGGCAATTTGATCTCTGGCTCCTCTGGCTTTTCTAAATCCAGCTTGAACATCTGGAAGTTCACGGTTCACGTATTGCTGAAGCCTGGCTTGGAGAATTTTGAGCATTACTTAACTAGCGTGTGAGATGAGTGCAATTGTGCAGTAGTTTGAGCATTCTTTGGCATTGCCTTTCATTGGGATTGGAATGAAAACTGACCTTTTCCAGTCCTGTGGCCACTGCTGAGTTTTCCAAATTTGCTGGCATATTGAGTGCAGCACTTTCACAGCAATGCCTAAGAGCTGCTGAAACACTACAGGCCTGCCTTGGAGGTACTGCAGGTTTGGTTCAAGACCACAGCAATAAAGCAAATATTTAACAACAACAACAAGAAAAAGTAGAATTGCTGAGTCAGGAGGATTAATTAGGTAGCCCCAATTTGACTAGCTCCCAGTTGCTCTCCAAAATGATTACTCCCCTCTTAATTCCCTATGGCAATGCATCACCCTCTCACTGCTACCAGCATTTGGCATTATCCAGCATTCTACTTTGTATAAAGAAGTCCCTTATTGGTATTTGTTTGCTGTTGTCTGATTTCAAAGGATTTTCATCTGCCAGTTAGGTTTGTGCATTTCTTTTTCTATATTTATATCTTCTATTTTTCTCTTGAGATTACTTTAGTGACTTATTGATTTGTACTGGTTCTTTTTGAGTTATAGATTTTAATCCCTTGTTCATTTTAGGTATTGCAAATATTTTATTCTATTACATATAGACTGAACAGAAATGTTCACTATAATCAAAATCATTAAGATTTTTTTCTTATAATTTATGCTCTTAGAAGTATTTTAATAAAACCTTTCTTGCTACTTGATTAGAAAAATAGTCTTCTGGTAAGTGTATAACTGTATCTTACATTTAAATTTTTATCATCTCAAGTCCTCCTTTAAATATGTTGTTGGTGAGAGGATGCTGTTTTATTTTTCTCCAAGACTATGTATTATACATCTGTCATTCCCCTGTTGATCTGTGATGTTATCTTTGTTGTACATTAAATTCCCATGTATCCATGAGAATGGCTTTGAACTCTATTCTCTATGGTATTAGTCTTTTTTTTTTTTTTTTTTTGAGACATCTGATTTTGTTTTTTATAACTACTTGATTCTTTTAGATTGTATTTTCCATATCGAAAATGCTATTTCTTTTAAATCTCAAGAAACTAGTTCATGCATATGTTAAACCGGAATATCCTTGTTTTCAGAACTGTTTAGGCCCTTAAGCCCTGAGATCTTATCCTTCTCTGAACTCACCCGTAGTATTTATTTTCCACTGCACTTAGTTCTTTTAAAATTTTGTGTTAACTTTGAATGATTTCCCTTGTTATTACTTTTCACATGATTATATCTTGTATTTCCATGACTTTGAGTTTACCATAGTAGCTATAGCTAGCACAGGATCTGCAATTGTCATTGTAGCCATGATTTACTAGACTTTCTGGGGATTCCCAGGTGGTGCTAGTGGTAAAGAACCTGTCTGCCAATGCAGGAAACGCGGGTTCAATCCCTGGGTCAGGAAGGTCCTCGAGCAGGGGACAGCAACCCACTCCAGTATTCTTGCCTAGAGAATCCCATGGACAGAGGAGCCAGGTAGGGGGCTACAGTCCATAGGGCAGCAAAAAGTCAAACACGACTGAATCAACTTAGCACTCGTGCACTAGACTTTACATCAGTACCTTTGATTTGATGGATGTATGTCTTCTTAACTGAATTGTAAGCACATAAGGGCAACGACTAACTTAAAGCAGTGGTCTCCAGCCTTTTTGGCACCAGGGACCAGTTTCATGGAAGACTTTTTCCATGGACCAGGATTGGGTAGGGGGGAATGGTTTCATGATGATTCAAGTGCCTTACATTTATTGTATGCTTTATTTCTACTATTGTCACATTGTCAGCTCCACCTCAGATCATCAGGTATCAGATCCCTGATCATTAAAGAATGTTGGACAGACATCCAGTTTCTAGATGTACTAATTGAACACAGCCCTGTCTAATACAGCAGGACTTCCCACCCCCCCACCCCTGCATCATTAAACTTTTTGTTACATCTGAATTTCTCCACACTTAAAAAACAAAGCTTTAATTTACCTATTTTTTGTTCCATTTTTATTTTTAGTAATTGCATTTTACTTAGTTTTCTTTAGTGAACCAAGTGAAAAGCAGTTGTGGTAAATAAATCATGTGCAGGGGAAAGCAATATATTATAATTATGATTCATTATCATTTAATCAGGCCTTCCATTATTGAATTGGTATCTCTGGTTTCCCCTGGTCTCTGACTAATCCTGAAACAAATTCTTCTTTGTGGACAAATATTAGCCTGTAATAATTAAGAGGATTCATCTATGCCAAGGCTTTTCATTAAATCTCTTTCTGAATAAGTACAGACCGATTTAATTTAATATGATTTATCCACTTGTATATCAAGGTCTGGTGGAAATTGTTTTTAACACCAGAGCATTAGAAATATTAAGATCATCTTTATAGTCACAGATTTCTCAGGTTTTTAAGACCTTGCTCTTTGAATCGTTCTGTACACCTAGGTGTGATGTCACTGCTAAATTCAGGAGTGTCACATGTACTGAAACAGCCCCTCATTGAAAACAGAAGACTCATTCTGTTTTATATTAAAATACTGACCTTAAAGTTACATATTCTTATGTTCCTTTGGTTTGGGAGTCAGTTTTCATCCCAATTAGTTGGTTCACCACATTTAAATATGCCTTTTCAGTTTTACCAGAAGTTCAGTTTTAATAGAAACAAGCTTTATAGATGTATATTTTGAAATGGGGGCCTCCATGGACATGAGTGTAACTTTTTTTAACTCCTTGAATTTGACCATTATTGCTTCCTCACCCTTTACCTTCCTTCTGTTTTCTCTCTGTTTTTCATTGATGGACCTTTAATAGATATTGAATTTAATTTTGTTTGGTGTCTTTTTCTTCTTCCTTAATCATCTTTTCCCCAACATTCCTCCTACTTTATCCACGTCTGGCCCCACCACTTGCTCTTATAATTTTTCCTAACCCTTTTGTCCAGGTTTTCATTTTTTAGTTCTTTTAGCCCTTCCTCTTCCCCACTATGTGTGCAAGAGAAAGTTTACATTGCTGTCTGCATGTGAATTGATTAAAGCTACATCAATTAACTATATGAACCCAAAACATATATTCTAATTTGCTGCAGCTTAAAAAAACCTGAAAATACATTTTTGTGTGTATGTGATACCAATGAAGCCTATTATGAAGCCAACTAAATGATGTCTTCTGATCACAATTTAGCTCCAGTTTCAGGAAACCCCGGGGAGGGGAGAGGTGAATGAGTATATGTATTTGTGTCCACGCATAGTCTCAGTGGAGCCCTCGGCAGAGGGCAGGCGGGCCATGGGGCAGGAAGGAAAGGCAGTCCAGCATCCTGAGCTGCCATCTGCTGCCGGGCCCTCTGCTTCCACCTTCCTGAGAGTGGCTGACTGCCTCCTCTGCCCCCATGTGAACTACTTCTCGTGTGGAAGCTGGTTTGGTAGGGACCTGAGTCAGTAGGGCGAAAGTTAAATAGAAGGTGCTTTGGAGTCCGAACCAGCAGCAGAGGAATCTCAGACCAGGTCAGGCTAAGATTCCTCACAGGTCTGGGGTGGTTTGAGGAGGCTTAAGCGGCTTGTCTGGTCAGCAGGGGAGGTGGTTGATGAACCCAGTGGCAGGCCACGTGAAATAACAGCGTGGAGTACTGTGGTCATTTGCAGAGGAGACCCCTCTGGGCAGCGGTTAGAGTAGACATGGCATGTCATGTAAGGCAACAATTACTGGTTTCAGAGTAATGGAAATGCCAGCTCTGCGAGAATTTTTTTCAAGCTAGTGAGAACCCTATGTGTCTCATGGATAGAAAGAAAAAAATAGCACGGTAGAGAAATTACAAGGCTTTGAGGAGGTTGGTGATTCTCTTTAAAGACATATGTTTGGAATTGATTAGGAAACAAATGCCTCTGCTTTGTAATACTTCAATTAATGAAGGGCAACATGCCAGCAGGCTTAATGACGTATCTTTTGTTGTTCAAGAGTAATGATGCAGAAAGCTCTCAGTATTCCATTCCAGAATTTCAGGAAAGAATTTTACTTTAAAAGTAGCGTTATGTATTTAACGTTGTCGAATATGCCATAAGCCAGAAAATATTCATCTGGGGATTTGAAGGGAGTGAGAGGGGGAATGTCAGCCTCACTCAGCTCTCTACACCTGTAAGGGGCGCCTACACACGGTGAATAGACCCCCAGCTTCCTGGCCTTGTGACAGCCTGGAGATGTCCTCATGTTCCTAGGTTTGCATCCTCGACCTACTGTTACTGCCCCACACACATGATCTTGAGTCCCAGTATATCACCTGAAATCTATTATTATCTCAAGTTGCCCAATAACCTGTGAAGAATACCAGTGCTTTAAAAAAAATATAAAGCAGTGTTTGCACAAATGGAGGTGGAGAATACCCGAAGCACAGCACGTCTGGGACTTAGCAAGGAGTGTCTGATGCTCACAGCACAGAAGCATAAATCTCCGTCTGCCTTCTCTCCTCTGGTGTGGAGGATCATTCATCACAGTTACTGTACAGCAGCAAGCCCCAGCCACCACCTCCTCCCTCCCCCCGCCGTGCCCCTTCCTCCTGCAGGCCGTTAGCAAAGGCTCTATTCTTGGGTGCTCTTCCTGCCAGAAGTGTTCCAGAGAGGGAAGCTTTGCTCAGTTTCCCTCTTTCTGCTCACTCAGTGTATTCAGTAAATAGCTATTTCATCGAGCATATTGAAGAAGCACTGGAGATAAGTCAGTGAGTAAAAGCAACAAAAATACTACTCCCCTCTGGTGCTTTCATTTTAGCAGCAGAAAAACAGGCAATACACAAGTAAGTAAAAACAAATATAGTTCGTCCAATAGTAAGCCTACAGAGGAAAAATAAATCTGGGAAGAGGAAAGCCTGCCATCTTAAGTAGGGTCCTTGGGGCCCCCTGAAAAGGTAAATTTGGGGGAAGAACATCTCAGGTAGAGGAACAGCTCGGGTCCCGGAATGGGACTGTGACTAGTGTGTTCAAAGGAGAACACAGAACTCATTGTGGCTGGAGCAGTGAGTCTGGTGGGCAGCAGAATAAAATGAGTGCTGAAGGGTAACGGGCTGTTGGGTGAGTGTAGGCTTTGGGCGTTTTCTCTGAGTGAAATGGGGTGAGGAAACCAAGGTGGGTTATAATGACTAACATTCTGAAAGGATGACTCTGGTTGCTGTGCTGAAAAGAATCTGTAGAAGGGACGGTGGTCAAACAGAGAAACCAATTAGATATTTGCAGTAATCGGGTGGGAGGTGGTAGCTTGAGAGAAAGTTTGGGGAGGTGGCCAGAACTGGCTGGACTCTGGATCTATTTTAGGTAGAGCCAATAGGACCTTATGATGGAATGCATGTGGAGTATGAGAGAGAGGAAGCAAGGATGACTCAAGGTTCTTGGCCTGGAGGAAGGACAGCTACCTTCCTCCTTGAGACAGACATGGTGGGAAGCAAGACTGTGTTAAACTTGAGATTCTAATAGGCATCCAAAGAGAGAAGTGAAGTTAGTAGTCAGATACGTGAGTCTGAAGGGAGAGAGGCAGGCTGGAGGTACAGATTTGGGAGGCATCAGCACATAAGCTTTAAGACTGAAAGAGATCACCTAGGGAATGAGTGCAGATAAACTAAAGTAAAATAAAGACTTGGCACTGATCAGTGAGTCTGGAAAAGCAGCGAGAAATTAATAAGGGCAGGGAGCAAGGTGAAATAGTTTTTCAAGGAGGTGGGGAATCACTGGAGTTGGTTTTGTTGAAGGTCACTGATGACTCTGGAGAGCAGTTTTGGCAAAGCTTAATGGGCACGGGTTCAAGAGAAAGATGAGACTGAAGATGGTGAGTGTAGACAACTCAAGACGTTGAGCTGCATGGGTGAGGACAGAAGTGAGCAGTAGCCAGGGGACATGTGTTAATAGGGGAGGATGGGAGGAATTACATGCATGTTGATCCGCAAGACAGGAGTGATTGATTATCGCTGGAGAAATGTCATCATCAGAATCACTAGATTAGACAGGATGAATAGAGACACAGGTGGAGGGACAGGCCCTAAGTAGGAGTGTGGGCAGGTCATCTGTGTAAAGAAGAGAAAGCAAAGTATATGTATGGACTTACCTGCAAGTAGGTGGGTAGATGCAGTGGTAAGAGCTTGTAGAAGTTTCTCAGGAGTTGTTTTCTTAGAGAAATCGGATGAGACTGAGGGATGATGAAGTGTAGTGGAGGTTTGAAAGAAAAACAGAGGCATGAAATACTCAAATCCGGGTGGTTGGGACACAGAACAGACTAAAGAAACCAGTGTGGTTACCGAGCAGTGCTGAGGGCCAACTTTCAGCTAATAATCATGAATTTACCAAGGACCCTCACTAGCCTCCAATCCCAGTAAACAAACAACAACAACAAAAAATCAAATACTCCTGTCAAAGCATGTACCCATCCAACAGGCTCAAGTGAGTGTCTGGGCAAGGAGGAGGCAGCAGACAAAAAACCTCCAGCAGGCAGAGAGGTTATGTAAATGAGTGAAGTGAAAGGAGGTATAAAATCTTAGGAACTGAGCCCGCAAATTCCATTTCACTTACTTGCTTTACGAAGCTATGGAGGAAAAGTTGTACCAGGAAAAGGTAAGTTATCATCGGGAGGACTAAATCAGATTTCTTCCTGGTTTTATGTCTCAAGACTGGTTGAATGGTTAAGAAATCTATTCATATCATATAATCAGTCAATAGATCAGCCTGTGTAAAGTACTGTAATGAGACCCTTCCCCATTGAGTAAAGGCGAGGAGGGCACTAGATTCCAGGGCAGGAGCCTCTGGACGCACAGAGTGACCACCTCCCCATCAGCCTGACCTGGCCTTGTCATTGGCCACTGTGTGTGAATAATTCAAAGCTAAGCAAAGTAATCTTGATGCCAGGGTCACGTATTCTGTGGCACTGACAGAGTGCTGCTGTTGAGTTGCTGTGGTATGTGAGAAGACTGGTGCTCCGTTTTGGATGGTGGTGGAGAAAGTATTTGGTGGAGGGCAGTGGTAGGGGCGGCTGGGGGGAGAGGGAGGTTACAATGGGTATGTTAAACCAGTTCCCAAATGTTTCATAAGTTTCTATGTCCTAGTGTTGATTAAAAGCAGAAATATATCCTCCAAAATCTGAACTATTAGAACAGATGATATACTGTCTCAGTATTGAAGGGTGCAATGGTGTCTGTGTGTGTGTGTACATGTGCGCACACAAGCTTTGTTTGATAATACTGAAGCCCTGCCGTGCTACCACTGTGGTAATCTAATCAGAGGGCTCTGCTTCTAAAATATTGATCGCAAGACACATGGTCTCCCACTTTATTGTTATCTTTATTCTTTGTCAATCCTAATTGAATTATTTGCAACTGCTCCAAAAGTATGTTGATTCAATCCTTTTCCTTTCTAGATGGTTAAGCAAGAAAACATTTGAGTATTATTTGTGACCCTGAAAGAAATTAGGATGGTAGAAGTTTTAAAATGTCATGTTGCACTTAACATAATTTTTTAATTAGGGAATTATATTAGCCAAGAAAGGAAAAACTTGTGCAAAACAATAATGCAAAACTTATGAATATGTCAGTGTTTATTTGAATAGGAAAATGTTCTGTTTCCAATAAAATGCTAAAACCAAAAAAAATCATTAAAAATTAGTGCATGTGAATAAATTTTGGACTTGTTTCAAACTTTAAATACTCTGTTTTCTAACATTTTAGTTTGATGAGAATCCAACCAGTGTAAATAATGCTATATTTGGATTATAGCAGATACTACAAATTTGTTTTATTGTATCTCTTACATATTACTTTAGAGTACATATTTGATAAGCTTTCAAAAATAACAACTTTTAGAGGTACAATTTATTTGCTTTAAAGTGCAAGTACATTTTAAATGTACAGTTAGATACATTTTGAGAA
The DNA here is from genome assembly GCF_027580195.1 of Bos mutus. Taxonomy (NCBI): domain Eukaryota; kingdom Metazoa; phylum Chordata; class Mammalia; order Artiodactyla; family Bovidae; genus Bos; species Bos mutus. The sequence goes on from NC_091627.1 coordinate 37,521,380, forward strand.
ATGCAGTCATATAACTACTGCTACAGTCAAAATACAGAGTATTTCATTATCCCTAAAAGTTCTCTTAGGACCCCATTTGCCATGAAACCTCTTCCTTGAACCCACAGCCTCTACAAACTGCTGATCTGCTTTCTGTCACTATAACTTGGCCTTTTGTAGGTTTTTATATAAATGGAATTAAGCAGTATGTAGTTGACTTTACCTTGCTTCTTTCACTTAGCATAATGCTTTTTAAATTTCGTCCATATTGTTTTACATTATCAGTTTATTCCTTTTTATGGCAGAGTGGTACTCTGCTGTGTGGAATATAACACAATTTTCCCATTCATGGACTGATAGCTATTTGGGTTGCTTACTGTTTAAGAATATTATGTATAACATTGCCATGAACATTTCCATACAGGGATTGACATAGGCTAATGTTTTCCTGGGTAAATACCTAAAAGTGTGATTGCTGGGCCATTGCCGAACTGTCTTTTCCAAAGTGGCTGTACTAAGTTACATTCCCGTCATCAGTGCTGGAGAATTGTTAGGCATCATCATCAAGACTTGTTATTGTCAGCTTTTTCAGTTCTAGCCATTCTGTTAGATATGCAGTGGTAACTCACTGTCGTTTCAGTTTGTATTTCCCTAATAATAAAGACATCAAGCATCTTTTCCTGGATTTACTCGCCTTTCATATACGTTCTTTGGTGATGCCAATTCCATTCTTTTACGTATTCTTGAAAACCCAGCCGTCTTCTTATTACTGAGTTGTAAAAGTTCTTAATATTGGGTTGGCCAAAACGTCCATGAGGTTGTAAGTAAAAATAAGTTTTTTTTCATTTTCATCAAGAATTTTATTGAACAATCTTATTCACTAACAAAATGAACTTTTTGGCCAGCCCAATATTTTAGATTCAAGTCCTTTATCATATATATGGTTTGCAATTATTTTCTCCCAATATGCAGCTTACCTTTTCATTTTCTTAAAATTGTTTTATGGAGAGTCAAGGTGTTTAATTTTGATGAAGTACAATTTCTCCACTGTTTCCTTTCTTATTTTTGCTCTCTGTGACCTAAGAAATTGTTGCCTGATCAGGGTCACAAAGATTTTCTCCTATGTTTCACTATAGAAATGTTACACTTTTGCATTTACATTTACTCCTCTGCTTAGAGCCATCCTTATGTTTTCCAAAGTGTGGCCCTCCAACCCTCTACATCAGATCAGAATCTCCTGCAGTGCCTATTAAAACATAGATTCCTTGATTTCACCCATACACGTTAAATGAGCATCTTGGGAATGAGGTCCAGGACTCCTCATATTCAGCTAGTTCCCCAGGTGACTTAGGCCACTGAAGGCTAATAACCACTGGCACAGCCTCTCTTTCTCAACTAAGGAACAAGTCTCAGCAGTCTGTAGGAATTGCCATAAAATGGTAGCTCTGCATTCTCCATAAGAACCTGTAGCTACTTTCCTCAGATAAATTTAGGAAACAAAGTGTTCATTTTCCGTACAGCTGTCTTTGACAGTTAGGTGACCTTGCTCTTTATTCTCAAAATGCCACTTTATAACTCAAAAGTACAATAAATCTCTAGAAGAAATGTCCTTTCCCAAAATAAAGCCTCAAAAAAGAAGCAATCCTTGACATTCAATATTGCTTAATGTATATTGTATCAGTTTCCTAGGCCGCCATTAAAAAAATCACTACATATTTGATGCCTTAAAAATAAAAAAGATAAGTCTGAAATCTAGGTACTGGCAGAGGCCATACCCTTGCCCAAAGCTCTAAGGGAGAATCTTTCCTAGCCTGCGCTAGCTTGTTGGCTCCTGGCATTCCTTAGCTTGGCTACATAACTCTAGTCCTCCCAGCATCTTTACACGATCCCCTGTTCTGTCTTAAAAGGACATCTTTTAAGGTGCATTTAAAGTCCACCTTAATCCACTGTGGCCTCATCTTAGTCCTTAACCTTAATTACATCTGCGAGAACCTATTTCCCAATAAAGTCATATTCTGAAGTTTTGCTGGACAGTAAATTTTGGGGAAGAGAAAACTCAACCCACTGTGCTGTGTTTAAGTTGCTCAGTGGTGTCTGACTCTTTGAGATCCCATGGACTGTAGCCTGCCTGACTCCTCTTGCCCACAGGGTTTCTCCAGGCAAGAATACTGGAGTGGGTTGTCATGCTTTCTTCCAGGGCATTTCCCAACCCATGGGTCAAACTCAGGTCTCCCACATTGCAGGCAGATTCTTTACCATCTGAGCCACCAGGGAAGCCCAAGAATACTGGAGTGGGTAGCCTATCCCTTCTCCAGGGGAGCTTCCTGACCCAGGAATTGAACAGGGGTCTCCTGGATTGCTGGCTTATTGTTTACTAGCTGAGATACCAGAAAAAGACCATTCAACCCACTACATATACTGATTTACTTCCCTAATTTTTTGTTATTCTTACAGCTCAAGTTTCATAGTAGCTATTCATCCAGATGTTAACTCTCCTTACATTTTTGAATTTAAACAGAAAGTCGAGTTATTACCCAAATGACTTTTTATGCCAATTCGTAGGAGTTGATCCCTGGATGGAAGCACTTTTCTCTACTTCCTGTCTCCTAATGAATATCTTCAAAGAAAGCGTCTGCTCTTTAATACTTTACTTACTGCAGTGTTTCCATCCTGATTCCCCCTCTCTGGCTCACATAAAGCAGCTGTTTAGTCAACAGTTGGGCTAGATCATCAGCACTGACCTCTGCTTGAGGTCTGACTGAGGAAATTTGACAGAGTTAACTAGAAAATGAATTCACCTTAATATCTTCCCCCACCACCCAGTCTCCATTGATGCTTTGGGGAGTATTGTTTTGAGAAGTTTGTCAGCACTGAGGAACTTCTGGTTGATGGTTGAGAAATGTTTAGAAGAATCCTTGATCCTTTCTCATCTTAGGAATAAAATACGCTGAAAAAACAAGTGTTATATAGAACATGCCCTCCCCTGTATCAGCAATTGACTCTTAGGATGCAAGAAAATAAGTTTCCTGCCTGGAAGAAGATACAGCAGGCCACAGCTATTGAAAACCAGGAATTTTAAGTCTATAAATGTAGATAACCACATGTATGGATTCTGCTCATTTACAAAGGTGTAGAATACTTGGATTCGTTTTCAATTTGGTGTAATGTTAGCATGTGTCTTTGAACTTTATCCACAGAAAAAAAGAAAGAGAGGGAGGGAAGGAGGGAGAAAAAGTACAAAAAGGAAAAAAAAGTACTAAAAGAAAAAGAGAAAATTGTCACCTCTTTTGGTCAGAAGTATCAATTGTATATGATATTATCGGTATGTCTGCTCTGTTCTTCAAAACACATCTTTCTGAACTGCACAAAGTCCATTTTCTTTTTCTCATTTTGAACTTCAGAAGATACTCTATAAATGCCGTAAGAACAGAGTCTATTGTTCCTTTGTCACATTGGAAGAACCTGAGACTTTTATCCTTCAGCTGAGCTACACACCGTCTGGTTCTTTATCATTTTATTGGAAGAGAAGTCCCAGTCCCATTAGATGATCCTGTCTTCCCTTTTGCGTAAGTGAAGACCTGCATTTGAGACTTCACCATTTGAAATTTTGGATATTTCCTGTGTTGACCCATTTCTTTACTACCACCACTGCACTTTACAGGACTCATTAAAACAAAGTAAAAAGAATGAATAAATGATGACTATTCCTACTAAAAGAGTACAAAAGCCATAAAGTTCCCTAGTAGAATATTTAATTTGGTCATTTAGGAGAACAGAATATTAATGGGTTGTGGAAGAGGGAAGAAGTAGGAAACCCGGCCTTCAGAATAACCTTGTTCAGAAATACCACCTCACACACCTTCCATCAACCAAAAGGACTTTGGGATTGCTAAGCCCCCGCTGTAGAAGGTGTGCAACCATGTTTGGATCTGTCCTGGTTGATGGGGGGAAAAAAACCAGCAAAACCTTGTAGTAAGATCCTCAATCCCCAGTCAGGCGGAGGTCAAGTTTACTGATTGGGAATTTTGATTTCCAAGTGACTGAAAGCAGGTAACTTAATTCTTGGGTCATCTACGTAGAAGACTAGGCAGGAGGTGTAGCATAAACCTAACCTTGAGACCGATCAGTGTGGCTTCCAATGCAGAGCTCAGGGCCACAGAAAGGACAAAATGTGTCACCTGCAGCAGAGACCTTCACTTCTACTCTACCTTCTACCTATTTTTGAAGAAACCAACTTGGTCTCTACCCACTAATAAGATCACATCCCCAACCAAATTAACTTTCCCTCTCAAAGGAGAAAAGGATGAAACTGCGGCAGACTCTGTGTTATGTGCAAAATCACATACACAATAAAGCTGTAGAGTAGTAGTGTTAGGCTTTGATTTGGGGCCATACTTTTTACTAGTTTAAACTGTATTGTTACTATTAATTTTCTAGATTTATAAGATTATAATTTACACACTCCACTGTGGTTTAGGTAACTGCTACAAAGTGGATGGTAGGGTCTAGCTTGTGGTTTGGTGAACCAGTCAATTAAGCTTGTCCTAGAAGGCAATGGCACCCCACTCCAGTGCTCTTGCCTGGAAAATCCCATGGACGGAGGAGCCTGGAAGGCTGCAGTCCATGGGGTCGCTGAGGGTCGGACACGACTGAGCAACTTCACTTTCACTTTCATGCACTGGAGAAGAAAATGGCAACCCACTTCAATGTTCTTGCCTGGAGAATCCCAGGGACGGGGGAGCCTGGCGGGCTGCCGTCCACTGGGTCGCACAGAGTCGGACACGACTGAAGCGACTTAGCAGCAGCAGCAGGAGTATATAGTTAGAACTGGACATGGAACAACAGACTGGTTCCAAATAGGAAAAGGAGTATGTCAAGGCTGTATATTGTCACCCTGCTTATTTAACTTACATGCAGAGTACATCATGAGCAACGCTGGGCTGGAAGAAGCACAAGCTGGAATCAAGATCGCTGGGAGAAATATCAGTAACCTCATATATGCAGATGACACCACCCTTATGGCAGAAAGTGAAGAGGAACTAAAGAGCCTCTTGATGAAAGTGAAAGAGGAGAGTGAAAAATTTGACTTAAAGCTCAACATTCAGAAAACAAAATCATGGCATCTGGTCCTATCCCTTCATGGGAAATAGATGGGGAAACAGTGGAAACAGTGTCAGACTTTATTTTTTGGGCTCTAAAATCACTGCAGATGGTGACTGCAGCCATGAAATTAAAAGACACTCCTTGAAAGGAAAGTTATGACCAACGTATATAGCATATTGAAAAGCAGAGACATTACTTTGCCAACAGAGGTCCATCTAGTCAAGGCTGTGGTTTTTCCAGTGGTCATGTATGGATGTGAGAGTTGGACTGTCAAAAAAGCTGAGTGCCAAGAATTGATGCTTTTGAACTGTGGTGTTGGAGAAGACTCTTGAGAGTCCCTTGGCCTGCAAGGAGATCCAACCAGTCCATTCTAAAGGAGATCAATCCTGGGTGTTCTTTGGAAGGAATGATACTAAAGCTGAAACTCCAGTACTTTGGCCACCTCATGCAAAGAGTTGACTCATTGGAAAAGACTCTGATGCTGGGAGGGATTGGGGGCAGGAGGAGAAGGGGACGACAGAGGATGAGATGGCTGGATGGCATCACCAACTCGATGGACGTGAGTTTGAGTGAACTCCGGGAGTTGGTGATGGACAGGGAGGCCTGGCGTGCTGCAATTCATGGAGTCGCAGAGTCGGACACGACTGAGCGACTGAATTGAACTGAACTGAGGAGTATATAACAGAAATGTATACACGATCTAATCATTTATACTTTGTATAAAACTACAGCAAGACTGTTAATCAGAATATGTGAATGATATACTTGAGAATAATACAGTGCAAGACTAGAGGAAAACACCAGGATCTTTCATTTTTGTGGAACTGACGCCCTTACTAAGTACTGCCTTTACAGACTGGCTGACAGATATGTTTTGTTTCTTCGAGCCCTCCAAGGAAGCATTATTCCCAGATTGCAGGTGAGGAGCCTGAGGCCCAGGGAGGTTAAGTAGCTTGTTCAAGGTCACATGGCTAATAAGACTGTGCCTGGGTACAAACCAGGTCAGTCTGGTTCTGCACCTACTGTTCTTAATGTGCAGTTCATAGAAGGTAGAACGGCATAGTGGAAAGGCTTTGTAATCAGCCACAATGATTTCTACTAACTGATCTTCAACAAGTGACACTTCTTTGTGCCTCAGTTTCCACAACTGCTAAAGAGGGATACCACCACAAAAGTGTTGTCCTGATAAATGCCACAAGGGAAGGGTCTTCCTTTTGTCCACCAGTATATCCCAAATGCCTACAGCTTTTGGTCCTACTGTTGAATCAGTTATGCCTGGCACTTAGTAAGCACTCAATACATGGATAAAAGAGTCTGATGGTCCATGGAGTCTCAAAGAGTCAGACACAACTGAGCGACTTAAGCACATACACACATAATACATAGTAATGTCCAAGTGCATCATTAGGCATCTTCAATCCTAACCTCAGAGCACAGAGACTATAATAATGTGTTGTGTCCGATCTCATTTAATTCAAACACTAGCAAATTAGTAGAGTATGCATATGCTAACATTTCTGATCTTTTAATCCAGTATTGATTCATGTCCATGGGCTTTGGAACATCTAAACAAATTTGTTGAATCCAACAGTATGATAAATTATATTGCTCTTGTTTTTTTTTTGCATTGAATTTTGAATGCCTTCTCTAAACATTCTAGCACATGTTTTTTTGTTTTTTAAAGAATAATGAAAACAAAGAGTATGAAGTTTTGAAAGAATAGGCAAAATAAGTCTGTGTCATCAAAAACACAATCTACAGATGCACCAGTGTAAGTAGCAGTTATGCTTAGTAGATCCTGGGAATGAAAACAGTTTGAAACTAGAACTCGTCCTTTTCCCATCATAGCACGGTGTGGTTTTATCCCTCGCTGTCTATGTTTGCTCTGTAAATTCTATACTAAAATCCTGAGGGCTAAGGAGACCCAGCGCATGAGCTACATTGGCTGCCTGTAAAATTAGCACCCATGCTCTTTGTCCTTAGTACATAGCAAGAAGAGCTTGCATTCTGTTCAAAATAGACTGACTAATGATATTTTACAATTTTTGAACCAAACACAAATTTTCACCAATCAGATTTGAAGCACAAAGTATAGTATATATGTACATGGATCCGCTACTGTGGTTTTTTTTATTAATATATTATCTCATGTGTAGACTGACATTGTTAGAGTTGTTTTAATCTCTTCTGTATTTGTGATTTTGCTTCGTTTGCTATCTGTGATCTGAAATACGTATGCTCTCTTTCCCCCTTAATCTCCTTCATAGAGTTTAATCTTTTATTCATCAAATACCTAGTTTTTGCATTTGTTTATTCTTTGACTATTTATTTTTGGTGAATTTTGCTAGAATGCTAAAATGTTTAGGGAAGGCATTCAAAATTTAACTATATCCCATTGATTCTCTTTTTCATTCTTGATAAAGCATTCATAATAAAAATTATTAAAAAACAGAAGTTATTTAAATGTAGTACTATGTTTCCAAAACTCAACAGTATCTGATATGCTAAAGCATTTAAACCCACATTTTAGTTAATGTCAGATCTGTGCTTTTTATTATTAAGCAAATGCTAGTGAAAGCACTGAGAAAAGACCGTAAAGATGAGAAAATTGAACATAAAGCTATGTTTTTGCTGCTGATAGAAAATCTAGAAAGTCAGAGTCTAGTAAAAATCAACTAGACTTAATTTTATGATGTTAAGATGGCTACAAATAAGATAAATATACACAAACAATTGACTTTCTGTATTCTAAACAGAGAAAAACAATAGAATGGTAAAGACTAGAAATCTCTTCAAGAAAATTGGAAATATCAAGGGAACATTACATACAAGGACGGGCACAATAAAGGACAGAAATGGCAAGGACCTAACAGAAGCAGAAGAGATTTAAGAAGAGGTGGCAAGAATACACAGAACTATACAAAAAGCATCTCAGGAACCAATATAACCATGATGGTGTGGTCGCTCACCTAGAGCCAGACATCCTGAAGTGTGAAATCAAGTGGGCCTTAGGAAGCATTACTGTAAGCAATGTAAGTAGAAGTGATGGAATTCCAGCTGAGCTATTTCAAATCCTAAAAGATGATGCTGTTAAACTGCTGCACTCAATATGCCAGCAAATTTGGAAAACTCAGCAGTGGCTGCAGGACTGGAAAAGGTCAGTTTTCATTCCAATCCCAAAGAAAGGCAATGCCAAAGAAGTGCGTGAACCGAGAACTTCATGATGTACAAGCTGGATTTAGAAAAGGCAGAGGAACCAGAGATCAAATTGCCAGCATCCGCTCGATCATAAAAAAAAAAAAAAAGGCAAGAGAATTCCAGAAAAACATCTGCTTCATTGACTAAAGCCTTGAACTGTGTGGAACACAACAATCTGTGGGAAATTCTTAAAGAGATGGGAATACCAGACCGTCTCACCTGCCTCCTGAGGAGCCTGTGTGCAGGTCAAGAAGCAACAGTTGGAACCAGACATGGAAACAAAAAACTGATTCAAAATTGGAAAAGGAGTATGACAAGGCTGTTTGTTGTCACCCTGCTTATTTAACTTCTGTGGAGAGTACATCATGTGACATGTCCGGCTAGATGTATCACAGGCTGGAATCAAGATTGCCAGGAGAAATAGCAACAATCTCAGATATACAGATGATACCACTGTGATAGCAGAAAGTGAAGAGGAACTTAAGAGCCTCTTGATGAGGGTTAAAGAGGAGAGTGAGAAAGCTGGCTTAAAACTCAGCATTCAGAAATCTTAAGATCATGGCATCCGGTCCCACCACATAGAAGGAGAAAATGTGGAAATAGTGACAGATTTTATTTTCTTGACCTCTAAAACCACTGCAGACTGTGACGACTGCCATGAAATTAAAAGATGCTTGTTCCTTGGAAAGTAAGCTATGACAAACTTAGACAACATATATTAAAAAGCAGAGACATCACTCTGCTGACAAGGTCCATATAGTCAGAGCTACGGTTTTTCCAGCAGTCATGCATGGATGTGAGAGTTGGACTGTAAAGAAAGCTGAGCACCGAAGAATTGATGCTTTTGAACTGTGGTGCTGGAAAAGATCTTGAGAGTCACCTGGACTGCAAGGAGATCCAACCAGTCAATCCTACAGGAAGTCAACCCTGAATATTCTTTGGAAGGACTGATGCTGAAACTGAAACTCCAATACTTTGGCCACCTGATGTGAAGAGCCAACTCATTGGAAAAGAACCTGATGCTGGGAAAGACTGAGGGCAGGAGGAGGGGGCAGTAGAGGATGAGATGGTTAGAGAGAGTAACCCACTCAATGGACATGAGTTTGAGCAAACTCCGGGAGATAGTGAAGGACACAGAAGTTCAGCTTGCTACAGTCCTTGGGGTCACAAAGAGTCGGACAGGACTTAATGACTGAACAACAAGCAGTGATTGCCTAAAAGCATGAAGTAGGAACATATATCCCATCCACAGTAGTCCAAAGAATTATGAAATTATTTAGGAATAAATTTTAAAGAAAGTCACAAAAGTTTTGTTAAGAAACCTGAAGTCGTGTTGGAAGATAAACTAAGATTTAAGACAATGGAAATACATTTTTCTTGAAAAAACAATATAAAAGCATCAGTTCTTTTAAAGTTCAGTTCAGTTGCTCAGTCATGTTCAACTCTTTGCAACCCCATGGACTGCAACAGGCCAGGCTTCCCTTTCCTTCAACTCCCAGAGCTTGCTCAAATTCATGTCCATTGAGTCAGTGATACCATCCAATCATCCCATCCTCTGTCGTCCCCTTCTCCTCCTGCCTTCAATCTTTCTCAGCATCAGGGTCTTTTTCAATGAGTCAGTTCTTCACATCAGGTAGCCAAAGTACTGGGGTTTCAGTTTCAGCATCAGTCCTTCCCATGAATATTCAGGACTTATTTCCTTTAGGATGGACTGGTTGGATCTCCTTGCAGTCCAAGGGACTCTCAAGAGTCTTCTCCAACACCACAGCTCAAAAGCATCAATTCTGCAGCGCTCAGCTTTCTTTATAGTCCAACTCTCACTTTTGAAAGAAAGACCATTTCTTTCAAAAGTATAATGTAAATATAATGCAAATGCAATTTCAGGATAAGTTGAGAGGGGGGTGGTTTTTTGTGTTAGAATTGTGTGTGTTAATTTGCTTCAGTTGTGTCCAACCCTTTGAGACCCTATGGACTGTAGCCCACCAGACTCCTCTGTCTATGGGGATTCTCCAGGAAAGAATACTGGAGTTGGTTGTCATGCCCTCCTCCAGGGGATCTTCCCAACCCAAGGATTGCACTCCTGTCTCTTAAGTCCCCTTAATTGGCAGGGTTATTTACCTGGTTGCTCTTAAATTTATATTGCAAAATAGGTGCTAGCAGGAGCCCAATACAGTGTGAAAAAGAAAGATTTGCTTTATTACATATTATGTAACTAAGGAAAGGAATAAACACAGCTCATTGGAGCAAAAGAGAGAAAGGAGACTGGATAGCTGTATATTTGAGAATCTAATATATGACCAAGTGGTATTTCAAAATAGTAGAAAAAAGAGTTATTTAATAAAGGATGCTAGAAAAACAAATGTCTTGAAAGAAAGTAAAGGTGGGTTATAAAATTAAATGAAAAATGTTTTTTCATCTTGTAGAAAACTACAAAGTATACAAACAGTCTAGGGGCCGGAAAGACAAAAGATAGGAATCTAAAAGCTATAACAGAAAAAATAATGAACTTGTATAGACACAGACACCCACACATATTGAAAGCATGCCATAAATAATAGCAACAGATAACGGATTTATAAAACTGTTTGCAACAAAGGATACAGAGTATTAATAATCCATGGTAGAGAACAAGTTTTGCGAATTGACTAGAAAAGACGTAAAGCTACATTTCATAGACGGCAACAAAATAAACCCATCAGTGACCAGGGAAGCACGAGTGTCAGATGACCAACACTGGTATAAAAGATTTAAAGCATGTATAAAGAGGTCTTACAAATCCGTAAGATAACAAATCACTGAATCCCAAAACCTATAGGGAAAACCCTAGAGTATGTACCCAGTGTTACGTTGTTTTATCTAACCAAAGACATACAAATTAAAACAAAAATGACATATTTTGGCAACTTTCTAAAAGTAGCAATTGCAAGCATTAGTAGCATGAAAAAGAAAGCACCATCATACATTTCTTGTGTGTTTTTATTAAACTGACCTTTCTGGGGGTCAGTTTCCCATATGAGGGAAAAGCCTATTCATATTCTTTGATCCAGCAAGTTAAATTACTGGAATTTACCGTATAAAATCTTTATTATTAGTTACAAAGATACCTGTTTAAATATTGATGTTTAATATTATGTGAAAACAAATATCTGATAAAGTAATTTTTAATGTTGTATACACATCTATAAAATGATATTTTAGAAAATTATAGTGGCATGAGTGGAAAGTACACGTAACAGTTATAAAACAGTATATACAGTATGATCTCATTTTTGAAAGTTTCTGAATCTTTTTTTGAGGCACATGTTTTATATACATGTGTGCATATGAGTGTATGTACGTCTGTCTGTCCTCAGCAAGTGCTATACTGTTATTCATATCTCGCCTTAATGATCTTCTAATGCACCAATATTGTTGAATTATGGAAAATGTCAACAGGTTCCCATTGTACCTAGAAAATAAAACTTGTTTTGAAGTTCTGTCAGAAGATAGAGATTTGTAATTGAACAGATTCATGCATTTACACAGAAAACAAAAAGTTCAACAGATTTAGGACAAGAAAGTGAAAATATGTCTCCCTAAAATTGTAGGTAAGAGCTGAATTCCTGGATAAGCATGATTATTCACAGGGATACCATTTTTAGTGTCATCTTTCAGCTGAAGGTTGCTTTTTAAGTGCAGAATGGTTCTTTCTTAGAAAAAGAGTAGACACTAACTTCAGCTTATTAAAAACTGTAACAGCAACCTGGGACAAGAGACCAGTGATCCTAGAGCACATGTCATCAGCTTCTAATTCTAAATGCCATCAGAGGATTCAGTTTCTATGCTGAGTTTAAAATGTCCAAGAGATGAGTTATTAGGTTGGAAAAGAAAATGTATCAGGAGATAAATTGGGACCTTGATGCACTTGGCTTGATATGCTTGGACTTACCTGGAGAGCCAAGGTCAGCCCCTGAATGACTTTACTGCTCTACCGGGGAGAGGAGTGGACAGAATATTAGACAGTAGACCTCAGTGTCTCTACAAGAGACTTGTCTGTCTCCCAAAGAAAGAGGAAATCTAGAGGAAAATGGAAGGTAATGGATAGCAGCCTAAACCAAGCAGGTGCTGTCAGTGATCTTCCCACGTGGAGCAATAACAGAGTTTGAGCACACACCTGCCAAGCCCTTCTGTAGGCCTCCTGCAGTCTTGTTCCCAACTGATCTTCACAAAACCCTATGAGGGTCGCTACTGTTTTCATTTGCATTTACAGATGAGGCTTCTTGTGAACTTGCCAAGTCATAGAGCTGATAAGAGGCAGGGCTGGAAGCCTCCTGACACCACCTTTTGTTCCATATGCATCCAATTTGTACAAGGAAAAATGAATAATGTTCCTAGGAGGGAACAGTAATGTTTTCTCTAACAAAATGGTACTGTTTGAGCCTTAATACTAGTTGGTTTTAAGTGATTCATGCATGCCCCATTATTTTGAAGCTGAAAGATTTCTTCTTTATTGGTATTTTTTGTCTAAATATATCCAAATCTGTCCATTCAAAGCTGTTCTTCAAAGTGTACTGACTAGTGTCAGTCTGTCATGCTTATTTTTAGCCATGTACTATTCAGTATCAAAGTGGCACAGTGAATGACTGCTTAGTTACTAACTCCCACTTTTATCCTGTTTTTTTCAATCTAATAAAGTAGTGCACAAAACCAGTGACCTCAGCATTTTAACACAAACGCATCTTAGACGACAAGCTGCTTTATTGAAAACTCTCCAATACATATAGGTAGATTTATGGATCTAGATCTAATAGAAAGTGTGTGTATAATTTTTTAAAAGCAGGCATTAAAATTAAATTCTAAATTTTTGTATATTTTGTATACATTTGATTATGGTATAGGGAAAGAAAAAACACTTCAGTTGTTATCAACTTCATTAAAGTTGTCCAACTCTTTGTGACCCCATGACTATCCAGTCCATGGAATTCTCCAGGACAGAAAACTGAAATAAGTAGCCTTTCCCTTCTCCAGCAGAGAAGGCAATGGCACCCCACTTCAGTACTCTTGCCTGGAAAATCCCATGGACGGAGGAGCCCGTTAGGCTGTAGTCCATGGGGTCGCTAGGAGTCAGACACTTCCCTTTTCACTTTTCACTTTCATGCATTGGAGAAGGAAATGGCAACCCACTCCAGTGTTCTTGCCTGGAGAATCCCAGGGACGGGGGAGCCTGGTGGGCTGCCGTCTCTGGGGTCGAACAGAGTCGGACACAACTGAAGCGACTTAGCAGCTGCAGCAGCAGCCCTTCTTCAGGGGATCTTCACAACCCAGGGATCGAACCCAGGTCTCCCGCACTGCTGGCAGATTCTTTACCATCTGAGCCACCAGGGAAGCCCAAGAATACTGGAGTGGGTAGCCTATCCCTTCTCCAGCGGGTCTTCCTGACCCAGAAATTGAATCGGGGTCATCTGCATTGCAGGCAGATTCTTTACCAGCTGAGCTATAGGAGAAGCCCCATTAAAGATCACTTTGGATTAAAATAGAAATAAAAATAACATTTCTATTGTTCTGCCACTGAACTATATAATTGAATCTGGGCAAAATGGGATTTCTTCTCTTGGCTCTTTCATTTTAAACATACAGATGTGTAAAGACTTGGCCCTCCCCCATTCCTGGTGAGTAGAGCTCTGCGGATAATCATCGGCTCCCTTGCTATTCGGGGAGAACCGCTCTTCTGCATAGGACACTCGTGAAGTCCAGGCATGCCTTTTAAACTTCTATTGGTTAAACACAACTGAAGTATTAAGAATTCCCCCAGTCTCAGTCTGAGACTAAAAATTAAGACTTGGAATATCAAGCAAGTGCTTTTTGTGTTCTAGAGAACAAACATCTCTGGACCCAGCTGAGTGTTGTTCTTCAAACAGAATGGTTGCTTTTCAAAATTATACTGAAGTATGAAACTGTCCAGTAGACACAGCATCAGAAACAGAGCAGATCCATTTTCTAAGCCCCATGTAGGCAGAGAGCATCTAGCCCAGATGGAGCATCTAGATTTTTAATTTAAACTGTCTAAAAAGCAATAGTCTTCTAAAAATGGCTTTTACTGATGGCAACCAACCATCATGATTCACATACTAAAAAGTCTCTTGTTCTCATACCAGAAAATTTAAAGGTAGTGTAACTTCTTTGTCATTGCAGGAACTTATCTCAATCTATTATGCATTATTTTAGCTATTATAAATTGGTAAATGAAATAAAGGCACATCTCAACTTTTGACTATCCATTTCATTATTATCACTTATATACGAACCAAGCTCTGCAAGCCTGCCCGCCCCTGGGAGGAAGATGCCTTGTCTGGTAGTAAGGACTCCCCTGGGCTAGAGGCCCCAGGGCAGGAGGTCTTGAACAAATGGTGTGAAAAGTAATCTCTTTTCTTAGCAGTATTATGTTGATAGAACTCAACATAATTAAAATAATATCTTAGTAGTATTTTAAATACTATTAAATATAAATAGCATTTAAATACTATTATAATACTATTTTAATAATGTTGAGTTCTATCATTCCACAGCTCTAAATTCCAAACAAGCAACTTATAGAAACTTCTGGAATATTGCCTTTTTGTAAGGTGATCTCCCAACACCCTCATCCAAGATTGTTGTAATTCTTTCAGAACCAAGAATTCACAGAACCAAGTTGCAAAAAGATCCAGTGGAGGAAGTTAGTCTCATTAACTGAATATAGAAGTTGTAGTGGATGCTAACATTTAAGAACTTCCCATGTGCCAGTCTTATGCAAAGAGCCTTGTGTATAAAAGTTCACTGAATTGTTTACACAGCCTCATGCAGAAGGCATGATAATTCCCTCCTATATCTTTAGATGAGAAGATAGATAGACTATAGATATTGGTAAAATATGTGTTTTTTTAAGTGCAGGGCAGTATGTTAGTTACTAAGGTTCTAAGGAGTCAAAGACATGGTCCTGCCCTTAAGATTCTTGTTTTCCTGGGACACTGGGTTCTCGTGAGCTTCTCATACTGTCCTGCAGGATGGCGGGTGAATGCCCAAATGAGCACATCAAAACATATGTCTTAAGCACTCACTGCAGGCAAGACCACTTGGCCTGAATACATACGGAAACTCTTCTTAGAACCCTTAGAATTTGAGCTGGTCATTGAATAAAGCTGAGATAAAATATTTCAGGGAAAGAGTCTGAAATATTTGAGGCAGAGCAGTGTCCTTGGCCACTTTGTGAAATAATAGTTTGAACATTTGTCTTATGTGGAAGACATGCGGTCTGTAATTGGTGTCTTCAGGGCCCAGAAGAGCAGTGCCCTGGACAGCGGTTTAAAGAAGATGCTTGAATGCAGTATTTCCCCCACTATCCATGCTGGCATCTGTGGACTCAGTTCAGTTCAGTCCCTCAGTCGTGTCCAGCTCTTTGCGACCCCATGAACCGCAGCACGCCAGGCCTCCCTGTCCATCACCAACTCCCGGAGCTTGCCCAAACTCATGTTCATTGAGTCGGTGATGCCATCCAACCATCTCATCCTCTGTCGTCCCCTTCTCCTGCCCTCAATCTTTCCCACCATCAGGGTCTTTTCAAATGAGTCAGCTCTTCGCATCAGGTGGCCAAAGTATTGGAGTTTCAGCTTCAATATCAGTCCTTCCAATAAACACCCAAGACTGATTTCCTTTAGGATGGACTGGTTGGATCTCCTTGCTGTCCAAAGGACTCTCAAGAGTCTTCTCCAATACCACAGTTCAAAAGCATCAATTCTTCAGAGCTCAGCTTTCTTTATAGTCCAACTCTCGCATCCATACCTGACCACTGGAAAAACCATAGCCTTGACTAGATGGACCTTTGTTGACAAAGTAATGTCTCTGCTTTTTACTCAAAGCTAAATTCACATTAGAGCCCAACATGCTAACGATATGATTCAGTAACAGCCACAGCAGCTAACATTTGTTGAGCGCTTACTACATATCAGATCCTGTTTTGTGTTTTTACTTATCTCATTTATTCCTCACAACAACCCTATGAGGTAATTTATAGATCTAGGAACTAATAAATAAGCCACAGAGATGAATTCATTCACTTACTATGAAGCAGAGCTAGGATTTGAACCCAAGCAGTCTGCCTCCACAGCCCTCGTGCTCTGCACTACAATAAATCTAGAAATTTTTTCACAGAACATTTCTGTAAATGGTACCATCTCTGTCCCCAAACTTGCTGTATTTTGAGCAGACACTTGTCTGCATGTACACACACACCTCCTACCTTACAGATTGCTAAGAGGAATGCAGAAAGGGGCATCTTCAGTTTCTTACTACTATATAGTATGTATTCTATATACTTTGCTACCAATTTGTGTTAATAAATTGGATTATGGAGTATGGTTCTGGTTGGTGGGCATCGATGAACAGGCTCTGAGGTCTGCAGGTAGAGGAGGCACTAAAACATTAAACTCACTTGTCAAGGAAAAGTTTGATCAATACAGAGCAGGGTAATCATGATTAATGTTGAATTGACAAAAGGTTGATCAATTTGTAATGCAGGTGAGGTTAACAGGTAAGACATATTACCATCTTGGTGGATGTATCGTGCTCACTGTACCATTGAGAATTGGTCTTTGGGTGCTTGACCAGACAGCCTTCCTTCCTGTGGATAGGTTCCTGCTACAGCCCACTAGGTGGGAGTCAACCAGCCTTTTCTCAAACAGTGGACACATCACCTCTTGACAGCCGTTAAAAACCATCTTCCTGTGGTTCCTCACCACAGGACCCGTTTCCCTCCTCTGAAGCCGAACAGGCCTGGCCTTTTTTCTCCCAGGCCACCAGGTATGAGTGCACTGGAGTTGCCTCCACCAACCTTTCATTGCCTCCTCTGCCGCCAGGTAAACAGCGCACAGCGTCCCGAAAGGACTTCCCTCCAGTTCTGAGTGTAAACCTTGTTGATACGGGTATTCTCATTTCTTATGACATAGCTCTTAAGGGCTGAGTATTTTATAAGATAGTTCTGAAACCAGATTGAAACCTAGTCCTTTCCCTAAAGTAAATCACAGAGGAGAGGAGACTGACTGCCAACATTACAGAGAAATTGAGCACAACCTAATGGTTCAGGAGGAAGGGGAAACATGGTGATATTATGGTGGGGAATTTGCTTCATATCTTTGTTGTTCTTAAGACTGAGGTAAAATTTGGAGTGAGTGAAACTGCACAGATCTTAAATGTACCATTTCATGGAATCCAAACTCTTAATCAAGATACAGAATGTCTCTGCCCCCGCCCCCGAGAATTTCCTCATGCTCCCTTCCCACCAGTCCCCACCCCCACAGGCAACTACGGTTCTGATTTCCACCACAGGTTAATTTTGCCTACATCATAGAGTCCTGTGATGAATCAAGAGTTCACATCAAAAGTCTGTCACTGAAGATAACTTGGTACGGAAGAAAGCAACATTCAGAGATTATGCATCAACACGCTGTGTGTCCTTGGGCCAAAAACTTAACCTTCCTGGGCCTCTTACAGGATTCCATGGGTGATCCTCTTGATTCTTTAAAGATGGCACTCTGGTCACATTTCTAATCTCAGAGATTCCCTCTTCCCTCAGTCCATTCAAGAACCCCAAACAGAAATAAACCTGGGCTCATTCCACCCCCTCCAGTTGAGCACTCTGTCAGGTCAGTCCTTCCTTGTGATTTGTTTTAACACGCCACTTCCTTTAGTCCCTACCTCCTCTTCATTTCTTGCCTTGTGATGACCAAACTACTCTTCCAACCTCTTTGCCCCTGGTCCTCTCCAAACTATTCTTGTTACTGCTCTCAAGCTAGCCCCTGGTCCTCTCCAAACTATTCTTGTTACTGCTCTCAAGCTAACCCCTGCTCAGATGAAACATTCTGGTTCCTTGTCTATTTAAAATCCTTAAGAGGTTCTCTACCACTTAAGGTGCTTCTCTGTCACCTACAGGCTTGAGTTCTCATTCTCAGTGTTGACAGTGAGGGCCTTCACTGAATGCCTCCAGCCTGGTTTAGTGCCTTCAGCCCTCCAGTGCTCTCTGCTGGGAGGTTCACCTGCCATGGCTCCCCTTTAGGAGACTCTGCTTGCCCGTCTCCCTGATTCTGCTGTGAGCTCTGGAGTGAAATTAGGGATTGGCATTTTTTGGTTCACTTCTCCATCTCCAACACCTGGCATATGACTTTGCTGAAAACACTTAACCGCGCAGTATCTAAACAATGAAATTTTTAAGGATGATGGCATACTAAATCAGGGTCTCATTCAGTCTCTGAATTCGACTTCACACTTTTTAATTTCTAGAAATTAAAAAGTCATGGAAGTTTTCAGGTGTGTCTGACCACTGTATCAACTCTGACACGGAGTTTTTCTTTCCAATAGCCTTTGTAGTGATGTTGGGTCAAAAGTAAGAAAGTTTTTTATTTGGAGAGAGGATGTCTATTGATAGGAGATCTCTAAACAGTGAATCCTGTTGGTGGAGAAGAGCTGTGTTCTTTAATTCCTATCTCAAATCTAATTTAAGGTGCTTATTTATTTAATTCTTGAATGGCAGATTCCTATTTCTAGGAACAAAGATAATTTCTTTCTAAAGGTCTTTGTGGTAATTAACAAGCAGATAAAAAACTAAGTGACTGGTAAATATTGACGCAAGAGCCCAGGAACACAGGTATTTATAGCCCTTGTTTGTTCATCTTGGTTCACTCTGTACTGATTTTTTTTCCCCTGCTTTCAGTGTGAATCAGCATTGTTGTCCAGATGGATCTTTACTCCATCTGTATTTTTATCTTTTCCAAAACCTAGGTAAGAACCTTGATGCCGTCCATGACATCACGGTGGCGTACCCTCACAACATTCCCCAGACGGAGAAGCACCTCCTCCTCGGGGACTTTCCCAAGGAGATCCACTTCCACGTCCACCGGTACCCCGTGAACACCCTCCCCGAGTCGAAGGAGGACCTCCAGCTCTGGTGCCACAAGCGGTGGGAGGAGAAAGAAGAGAGGCTGCGCTCCTTCTATCAAGGGGAGAAGAATTTTTCCTTCACGGGGCAGACGGTCGTTCCTCCTTGCAAGTCAGAGCTCAGGGTCATGGTGGTCAAATTTCTCTCCATCCTCTACTGGACCCTGTTCAGCCCCACAATGTGCCTGTTCATCTACCTGTACAGTCTTGTCCGGTGGTATTTTATCATCATCATTGTCATCTTCGTGCTGCAGGAGAGAATATTTGGTGGACTGGAGATCCTCGAACTTGCATGTTACCGCCTCTTACACAAACAGCCACATTTAAACGCAAAGAAAAATGAGTAAGATGTTTAAGGTTCAGGGCGGAAAAGCCTAGGGCGTATTTCGGAAATGTTCTAAGCCTTTGTAAATGGAGATGCATTTTTGCATGACTGTGTCAAATATTTCTTACAACCGTCATTATTTGTTAAAGATATTTTGCACTTAGTTTTGTGGAACAATATTGCTACACACACGATTTTTTTTTTTTTTTAAATCTCTGAATGTAATTTCAACACTGTGTAGCAGGGAGCGATGGCGGCAAAATTATCGCAGGCCGGAGTATTAGTAAACAATCATCAGGCTGTTAGCAGTCAAGGTACACACAGATCTCACAGGTCGTCCTGCTTCCTGACAGATTCCCCAGAGGCAGAGCTGACGCTCCTGAGCACCAGCCCAGATCCAGTGCTGGCACTTGACTGTGGGGTGAGGGGCCTTCCTCCCAGCTCGCTCTCGGCGCTGTCCCTGCACCCCTTTCTATGCCAATCAAACCCTCGCATCCTTCCTTAAGACCAGAAGACAGAAACCCCTTCTCCTTAAGCCGAACAAACATTTTGATAGGAAGCCCTTCATTATTCATGAAACCTTAGCATTTAGCCTTGCACTGACCGAGACATCAGAAAACCACCGGTGCCCTTTTCTCACGCAGAAAATAAGACCTAGACGAGTCTCAGGGAGCAACCACAGGCTCTCCACTCAGAACCCTTAGTTTAAATTTTTAAAGCTCGGACTTCAAACAATTTAGTTCTTCACTTCTGTGTACCTTTGCATATTTAGCACTTGTTTCATTACAGCTTGTTGGCAGGTGTCGCTTTTCTGCATTAACAATGGTATACATCAAAGTCACTTACCTTTTTGAGAACAGTCTGGTATTGCCGTCAGAAACTCACTTTTGAAGTTGTGTCTCGGTTGAAATATTTCTTTAAAACCTGCCACAAAAAGGAAGGTTATTGTATTTTCTACATGTGCATATGTGTCTAACCTCTGCCACTAAAAAAACAAAAACACTTGCAGACAGGGCCGTAATGGTTTAACCTAAATTATTCAACCCTTGTAGCCTTGACAAATTTTATTAAAATCAAAATGGTCACAAAAATGAATCCTTTCTTAATGATAGGGATCTCTTTTTTAGTCTCAGGCTTCTTCTTTCACTAGTAAAATTTAAGCCCACTTTTAACCAATTGTTCTCCTAAATATTCCTGTCGTTTGGAGTCAGTGGAAAATCCAGCAAGCCAACAGTACCAATCTCCTTCTGAGGCAAAAGAAAAAAAAAAAAAGCATGTGGTCGAGGTTTCCACTCCACTGGAGCCTTGCAATTACTTTTTAAATTTTATTTATTTATTTTGTCCTAATGGGAATGCTGGTCAGAGTAGCAGAAAAGATGGGGCAATTAAAAGTCTTGTGCTGAACCAGCCTCAAACACTCTTTCTAGCTTGGTATACTCTTGGCACAAGTGCTTTCTCCTTAATGACGTCTTATTTTGCTGGACGGTGATTTCCATCCAGTGAACAGCAGACACAGGCATGGCCAGGAAAGGCAAGCACGCTGTGAGCTGGACTTACCAGGCAGACTCTTCCGGAAGGTCCTGGTTGAGCAGCCCTCTGTCAGCACACCACCCTCACTTGGAGAGTTCTAACTTGTGCCTCTAAGGAAGGCCCAGCCTATTTAACTCCTCCCCCAAGGCTGTTTTCCCTACTGCTGGGGCTTCTGATTTGTTACTACCCACATCTGCTCCAGACCCAGCTCTTCAGTGGTTTTTAAGGTGGTTAGTTTTTTAAACCTTCTCTCCCAACCCCCAGTAAAAGAAGTTTTTAATTTAGGTCTTTCTCAGACTTCTTCTGGCTATATTTGGAAACTAGAAATAGTTTAGCAATCAGGATTGCCTTTGTCCTGGGTGAGAGAGAGAGGCCGCACTTTCTACCCTACAGGTGTTTGTAATGTAGGCGGTTAACCCTTCCTCCAAGCTTCTCATGGCTCCTCTGGCTTTAATGGCAGGTCCTCTTTAACCCTCTGAGACCTGTAAAGGGGGAACTCTTCCTTTTTAAAACATGATTTCTTTTGGTCTTAAAAAAAATACAAACATATTTTATGATAAAATGCAAGCTCCTTTTTTAGTGCCCAGAACTCATAAGCCCAGAAACTGAGACATTGTACTTGCTCTAAGACTTAGAAATGGTAACTTTAAAAAGAAAAAAGTTGCCTTTTGGGGTGTTTTTTCTGTGTGTTTGGGAGGGTGTGTTTTGTTTGTGTTTTTTAGGGGGGGCGGGGAGGGGGTTGCAATAAGGCTTCTTTTAAAATTGTAATTATTTGTTTTCCTACCCAACTTTTTCTTCTCTTCTTTAAAGAAATATATGGTCCATGGTTTGGACTCTAAAACGGATAGCAAGTAGAGATTAGTAGTAGTGTCAAGTAGAGGTTAATGCAGCTTCGGTCCTGCTTGGCCCAGGAAGGAGCCCCTCCCCACCTGCCACCCTCACTCTGGACTCAGCAGCCCCTTGTCTGGCTGCATATGGGCCCTCGCCTTCATCTTAAAGCCCTTTCAGTCCATCAAAAGTAAACTCAGTGGAGTTTGAAATATTTACAGTGCTGTGTGTCCACTTGTCACATCGTTCCCATTCGGAAACGTTTTCAATACAGCGAGTGTGGTTTATTACACTTAAAATAGGAACCTACAAGGAAGGGCACTGATGAGGCTGCAAGTTTTCCCACCAGGCCTCTCTGATGAAACAAGCCAAAGGAATTGTAAAATTCAGGGGAAGAACATGGTGGAAGACCGAAAGAAAAATAAACGTCAGAGCCCATAATTTAAAGCTCTTCGTAAAATCCTCTCCTTGTTTGTCATGCTACTAAAACACAGCTTCCTCTTGAGTCACTTTGAAATGAGTTACGTCCACAGCCCCAGGTCAGACGTTGTTGACCGTCGGCAGCCGAGACTCCAGGGAGACGTTCCCATCTCACCCGGACTTCAAGCGCCTGGCCGTGCTGCCCTTGTGCACTTTTATAACAGAGACTAATGGAGGGAGCCTGTTGGTATTAAATTGTTTACATTTCTTTATATAAATAATGTGCTTTCAGTGCCTTAGTTACAGGTCCCTTTCTTTTTCCTGTTCCAAGAATCCTGCAGTGTGTCTCTTAGGTAAAAGTCTCTCTGCTATTCACTGGGAGAAACATGGTTTATAGAACACTGGTCCCTGTGGGCAGTACTACTTTATGATGACATCTGGAAAAGAGAACTTGATGCTGAGGGCAGCGGTTGCCTCAGGGCTGTGATTTATGTTGTAGAAAACAAAGATGCTCTTGTCACATGATGAGCTTCAGATTAGATATGGCCCTAAAGTTGTCTTGTGCCGACCTTATATTCTTATTTCAGAAGAGAAATCTTGGTTTTGGTAATTCACTTTTTAAAAAAGATCATTATGTGCAAAACACTAGGTTTTAAAAATAACTCACAGAATGGCCTTAGTTTTCAATGTTCACTGGTATGTTTGTGAGTTGTGGTCTCTAGTATCCATCCCAGAATAAAGTGGAATGAATTCAAAGCGTTTACATGTGTGTTGGACTTCTCTTCGTGCAGGGATGACTGACTGGGTGCCATGTTGTTACAGGCTCACTGTGTGTCCTGTTGGGGAAGAGCTGATCAGTTAGGACTCTCTTTCACAGATGTTTGAAACAAAATGCCAGAGCAAAAAGGGGATATAATGCCTTCATTCTTGAAAAAGTCCAGGGGCCACAGCCGAATTCAGGGCTCAGTGAATGTCCTCAGAACATTCTCTTCCTCCATCTCTCAGTTCAGCCTGAAGGGAATGTGGTCATTCCACAAGAATAGGGGTCAATGGGAAATATCCACCTCAGCAGCTGTAAGAGGCAAGTGGGACTCTACTCATTGCTCCTCCACTGTCAGGGAGTCTGGAACTAGGGAGACAAACCTTTTACCAAAGCCTGACAAGTGCATAAAAACATACTTGGCCAACGGACACAAAAGTTGTGGGACTTAAGGGTAGCAGAATATGCCCACCCCAATATAGGCATATAGGAGCTCAGGGCATGCTACCCCAAATAGACCACGTTGGTATGTTGATTATTTTCAGTTGTAGGAACTTGAAAAATAGCAAATACAGGGAAGGGCTGTCTCTAACTCCCCTTTTCTACCTAAAGAGATCCTCTGAAAGGAACTCAGTCTCCATAAATGCCCTCCCTGGCAGTTTGATCAAACTGACTGACTTGTCACAGGAGAGGAGAGAACACACCCACACGCTTTGTCACAAAAGGCCATACTCCCCACCCCCCACCACCCCCATCCATTCCAAGGTCCCATTCATCTTTCCTGATCACCATTCACTCTCCCCTTTCAATTAAGTGGTATTTCAGCCTGGATTCTAAGCCACCTCAGGGAGTTACTCAGTTTTCCCTGGGTATCTCCATGAATACAGGAGGGATGATACATGCTAATCAGTTTTTGATTATTCTCCTCTTGTTAATCTGTCTTATATTTCAAGAACCCAGAAGGATAGAAGGAAAATGATTTCCTTTCCCTGCAGAACCTGAGCTCTGCAGTGCCCCACTCTGTCTTCGGATCTTCCAATGAGCATCTGCTTGAAAGCTTCACTCTGAGGGGAGCTCCCATCGCCAATCTCTGGGAAAGGGGTGTGCAGGACCAGAAGAGCCAGGTTGCCAGGACGGCAGTCATCAGGCTGGCGGCATGTCTATAATCTGACCAGACAGAGGGCAGAGGAGAGCAGGGTCTTTCTGGTCACCCATGTGCTTCCACATCACTCATTTCACTGATAAATTATATAAAGGGCTTCAGCAACTCCCTGTGAAGGGCAGGTTTCTGATGAGGTACTTCAAATGCCAGCTAGTAGGCCGTAGGATGTCACAGAATCTAACCTGCACTCAGGCAGTGCACTCTTCATGCCAAAATAGTTTTAAAGTAAATACTTAAAAGACAGCCTGTGCTCTCTTGGTGGTGTTGACTTGATTCCCAGGAGCCACATGGTGACTTGATGCCCACAGTCACCTCAGCCTTACATCCTCTCAGGTTCAAATCCAGGGGGAAAGAGCCAGAGAGACCCCTTCCCCAGTGGCTCAACACAAATTCTAAATTGGGTTGCAGTGGTATTCCTGAACCACACACTTGCCTGGAAATATTAGGTGGGTTGCATCTCTGGATTACTCACCACCTCCTAGAGCCAGGTCTGGAGGGTGTCCCCTTGGACCACAGGGACAAGGTGTTGGGGAGGGATGAACTTTAAGAAGATTGCTATTGAGAACAGGATAAAAATGATGCTGGATGGCCAGATGTCCACCTCGACTCTGAAACTTCGAAAACCTCCCAGTGGAGTCAGGAGGAAATTGGCACGGCTTCCAGCGAGAGTCGCAGACCCTGCACTGTGAGAGACACACAGGAGCTCGGCCGCCTTCTCCCTCACCCCAGGAGACATCGGGGAGCCCGCAGGTTCTCCAGAGTTGCACACAGACAACCTCATCAACAACTGGCCCCTCTGAGGACTTGAGTCATGACCTCCACCCAGATCACCTGGACTTAAGACAGTATGTACAGCATTTCCATGGGAAATCGGTGAAAGTATAGCTCTCTCCCTACTAGCCAATGCAGTCCTCTTTCCCCCAGCACTGCAGACACAGAACCTCACCATGTCACTCATCCCTCCCTCACCTGCCCTGACAGTCAAGTCATCACCCCCACGTGTGCCTTCCTCCTCAGGGGCAGCTCTTCATTCCTGTTACATTAAATCTGGCAAGTCTGCACCATCTACCAGCTCTCCCTGCTCCAGGAGATGATGCCTTTGTCCATAGGACCTAGCTGATATCCCCACAGTGCTAGTTTAATCATGGAACCCCACTTCTCATTGCCCTCAGTGACTTGCTAATGATGTCAGGCAGCCCAGACTCAACCTCTCTCCCCTGTTCCTCCCAACCCAGCCTAACCTTGGGCCCAGGATTGTCCCCAGATGTGGACCTTCGCCTAAAACTCCCGTGCCCCCTGCCTTTTCCCACCTTCGCTCATAAAGGTGCTTCCTTCACAGCCCAAATTCAGTCAAGTCCCACTTTTTCTCTGAACCATTTCCTGATCAAGCTAGCTTGAAATGTCCTCCTCTCGTGGTGATACTTCTCTGCAAATCTTGCTTAGCTGTATTACATACTATCTTATGTTATAGTTATTTTTCAGTCCTATCACCTCAGCTGGATTATAAGCTTCTGGAAAACTAAGATAAGAATGTCTCATATTTCTCTTATCCTGAACAGTGTTTAGCCCAGCATCTCACCAATTCCTTTTGCACAGTAAATTCTAAACAATGATTCCTTGGAAGTCGTTCAGAAAGGATCCTGAACTAAACTCAAGCTGGGTACAAAATTTTATAAATTTAACATAACAAAAACAAAAATTTGAAATGCAAACACATCTACTTCTGGGAGATAATTAGCTTTTTTTTTTTTACATGAATCAAATCATTTTTGATTGATGGTATGATTTACCAAAATAAATGAGCATCCAAAGTCTTAAAAGCAGAAACTTGTCTCAAAATGTGCATCCTGAGGACATCCCTGGTGGCTCAGTGGATAGGACCCTCCTGCCAATACAGGAGACTTGGGTTCAATCCCCGGTCCAAGAAGATCCCACACACCACGGAGCAACTAATCCCATGCACCACAACTGTTGAGTCTGTGCTTTAGAGCCTGGGAACCCCAACTAGTGAGCCCATGTGCTACAACTACTGAAGCCCAAGTGCCCTAGGGCCCATGAGAAGCCCCCGCAATGAGAAGCCCAAGCATTGCAACAAAGAGTAGCCCCTGCTTGCCTCACTAGTGAAAAGTCCACACAGCAACAAAAACCCAGACAGCCAAAAATAAATAAAATTATTTTTTTTAAATGTGCATCCTTAAGAGTCTTGTCCAAATAATCTCACCTCCACCCAGCTACACCTATAGAGGAGAATTTTCCAATCAGTTCAGTCGCTCAGTCATATCCGACTCTTAGCGACGCCATGGACTGCAGCACGCCAGGCTTCCCTATCACCAACTCCCAGAGCTTGCTCAAGCTCATGTCCATTGAATTGGTGATGCCATCCAACCATCTCATATTCTGTTGCACCCTTCTCCTCCTGCCTTCAATCTTTCCCAGCAGCAGGGTCTTTTCAAATGAGTCAGTTCTTCACATCAGGTGGCCAAAGTATTGGAGCTTCAGCTTCAGCATCAGTCCTTCCAATGAATATTCAAGACTGATCTCCTTGAGGATGGACTGGTTGGATCTCCTTGCAGTCCAAGGGACTCTCAAGAGTCTTCTCCAACACCACAGTTCAAAAGCATCAATTCTTTGGTGCTCAGCCTTCTTTATGGTCCAACTCTTACACCCACACATGACTACTGGAAAAACCATAGGTTTGACTAGATGGACCTTTGTCAGCAAAGTATTGTCTCTGCTTTTTAATATGCTGTCTAGGTTTGTCATAGCTTTTCTTCCAAGGAGCAAGCGTCTTTTAATTTCATAGCTGCAGTCACCATCTGCAGTGATTTTGGAGCCCAAGAAAATAAAGGATTTTCCAATATCTAACATAATTCTTATGCATTGATCTATCCCCCAAAATGCACCGACCAAAAAAAAAAAAAAAAAAAGATGCATGCACAAAACTCTCCATTGTAGCTCTATTAGTAAGAATAAAGTACTACCAACAAGCTAAATGTCCGTAGTAGGGAATGATTGAATACACCATGGTAAAATTATATGATTGAGTTCTGTACAGAGGTATGATGCACAGCTCCATGCACTGATATGAAATATTTCTCCAAAATACTATGTTAAGTGAAAAAAGAAAGAGAGAACAAGGTATATAGTTATGCTATCTTTTATCAAAAAAGGTGAGGCTACACACATGCTTAATTTCAAAGCTAATTCATTCAAAATAATTTTAACATAGAAATTATAAAAGTAAAATGGTAATATATGGGGGAAGGGAAGGAGCTTGATGGATGGGACTAGGATAAGAACTAGATTTCTTGTATGTACCTTATTTTATGCTATATGCTTGACTTTGGAACCAAGTTAATGTTTTGTATAATTATAAAACTAAATGAGAGTTTTGTAAAACTAACCACGACTCAGCACTTTCACTGTGGTGGCCCAGGTTTAATCTTTGTTTGGAGAACTAATATCCTGCATGCTGTGTACCATGGCCAAAAAAAAATTTTTTTAATGTTTTTAAATAAAATTAAATGAAAAATGTAAAAAGCAATTTCTAAAAATAAAAAGGAAAATTAAACAAATGACCCTAACATATCAAATTTGTGGAATAGCTACACGCAGAAGAACGGTTTCAGTTAATTATATATCCTTAACAGTATATATTTTAAGGCAAAAAGAATTTTTTAAAAACTTGTTTTTATCTTCATTTTGTTAGTAATACCAGTTTATTTTCTGAAATTATTGCATTTATTGTTAAATTTAAGCATATAAGTGATTATGGTAATGTTGCTAGAACCAAGATCTTCAGTGTAAAAGATATATAAGTATAGAATTTTAAAAGTTTCAATAAAATCCCCATAATCCTAAATTTGAACTGAAAATAATCTATAAATTTATGACATATTTGGTCTTGAAAATGAAACAGAAACAGAAGAGAGCTACTTGGTTGTCCTGTCCATTGAAGACGCCATAAATAATGGCCAACCATCGAGTAGCCTAGTTTCCATATAATGGAAAATCATTTTCCATTCAAACAAACCAGAGATTCTTGGACAAATGGTCCAGGACTGTAGAAGGTAAACCTGGACATCTTGAGATACTATTTCAAAAGCAAGGAAGTTTTCAAAGACTTTTGAAGTCAGTGATTGGGGCTTAATCTCCAAAACATACAAACAATTCATATAGCTCAAAAACAAACAACCCAATAGCAAAATGAGCAGAAGACTTAAATAGACATTTCTCCAAAGAGGATATGCAGATGACTCAACAGGCACGTAAGAAAGGGCTCATCATCACTAATTATTAGAGAAATTCAAATCAAAACTAAAATGAGGTACCATCTCACACCAGTCAGAATGACCATTATCAAAAAGTCTAGGACTTTCCTGGCGGTCCAGTGGTTAGAAGCCTTCCTGCCAAGGCAGGGGACACAGGTTTGATCCCTGATCTAGGAAGATTCCACATACCACAGGGCCGCTAAGCCCATGCACCGCAACAACTGAATCTATACGGTCTCCAGAGCCCCTGAGCTGCACCTACTAAAGCCCGTGCACCCTAGAGCGTGTGTTCTGCAACAACCAGGGCCACCGCAGCAAGAAAGCCACACATCGCAGCTAGAGAGCAGCCCATGCGTGCAACAAAGACCCAGTGCAGTCAAAGATAAACAACAAAATACAATTTTAAGAGTCTATAAGTACCATGCTGGAGAGGTTGTAGAGGAAAGGGAACCCTCCTACATTGTTGATGGTACTATAAATTTGTTACAGCCACTACAGAAAACAGTTTGGAGATTCCTCATAAAAACTAAAAGTAGATCCAGCAATTCCACTCCTGGGCGTATATTCTGAGAAAGTCATAATTCAAAAAGATACATACACCCAATGTTCATGGCAGCATTATTTAAAATAGCCAAGACAAGGAAGCAAGCTAAATGTCCATTGACAGATGAATGGATAAAGAAGATGTGGTGCACACATACAATGGAATATTACTCAGCCACAAAAAAGAATGAAATAATGCCATTTGAAGCAATATGCATTGACCTAGAGATTATCATACTAAGCAAAGTAAGTCAGAAAGAGAAAGACAAATACCATATGATATCAAATAATATTATATGTGGCATCTAAAATATGGCACAAATGACCATGTCTATGAAACAGAAACACACTCAGAGATACTATACAGAGAACAGATTTGTGGTTGCCAAAGGGGTGATAGGAGAGGAAAGGACTGGGAGGTTGGAATTAGCAGATGCAGACTACTCTCTATACGATGGATGAAAAAGTTCCTACTGTGTAATACAGGGAACTGTATTCAATATTCTGTGATAAACCATAATGGAAAAGAATATGAAAAGGAATATATATAGGTGTAACTGAATCACTTTGCTGTACAGCAGAAATTAACACAACATTGTAAATCAACTATATTTCAATAAAATCTTAAAAATAACAACAACAAAACCCGAAAAACCTTTGATGTCAGGACCGAAAGACTCAGGAGCCAACTTAAACAAGCTCCCACGGCTCAAAGAGGGACAGTTTGAATATCAGTAAGAGAAATAATTGAAATACAGAGAAAGATGTCAAGTGTGGTAAAAAGCCCAGAGTTAATGATGCTCAAAATAAATAAAAACACATATTGATACATTTAGAGGATTCTGGATAACTAATTATTTACTCTGAACAGTGGTATCTAGAGGAAAAGAATTTAGCATTTAACCTTCCTTTCCTACATAAATTGTATCTCAAGCTAAGTATTTGATGAAGGAAAATTTCTCTCAATAGAAGTAATCCAGCTTATAACTGATAAAAACTATAGACTAAAAATGACTTCAGAGTCACATTAATCAAATGCAGTGGGTAAATCTTGTTGGGTCCTTTTTTGAGTAAATAAACCATAAAAATAAACTATGAGATAGTCAGTTACACGAACTGGATATTTAATGATCTTAAGGAATTATTTTTAGGTGTGAAATGGTGTGTGATTATGATTTTTAAAAAGTCTTATCTTTTGCAGAACCTGATGCAGTGCTGTGCTGTCTGGGGCAGAAAACGACTGCGCAGACCCTGAATGGGTGGCTCTGTGTCTCCTGATGGTAGGAGAGCCTGCATTGTTCTGGTCTCTCTAAAGTGTGCCCTTGGAGTAAGAAAATGGTAAACAAAATTGCTGCCTTGAGAGATTTTAGGATCCATACTTGTTTTAGCTCTCTTGCTGATGACAAGAAGGCACAGACGTCTGGTGAAAGCTGGGCGTGGAGGGCTGGGGTCCTGTCTCGTCCCTCAGGACAGCAGGACTCTGAGTTTGGCCCTTTCTCTCTAGCCTGGGCTCGGGACCACCTTGGGATGCCTTGCTGCCCCTTAGCCTGTCCTGGGTCATCCAACTGCAGTGCAGGTTTCTCGGCAGGGCCAAGAGACACAAGATGCGCATGTGTTGGAATGCCCAGTGCTCTCTCCATCCACTCAACTCACCAAAGATACCCCTCCTTGTTGGGGGTCGGTAGGGGCACAGACAGCACCCTCTCTGGTCTGGTCTCCACATATAGGCTCTGCCTTCACCTACCCCTGAGGCCAGGGCCTGCCAACCAGATCACCTGGATCATCTTCAGAGTTTTCACACCTCCACCTGGTCCCACCCCAGAATTCTGACTTAATCGGTCAGGATGCCAGCTGAGCATCAGGTGCCATCAAGGTTCCCAGACAATACTAACAAGTGTCCAGTGTGTCCACCCTTCTCAGGCCCCACACAGAGGGCGTCCCCTCCCCGGGTCCCCACACCCTCATCTGTAAAATGAGCCCCTTGGTCTGAGATGCTCTGGATGAAGTTTGAGCTGATTTAATTCAGTAAATATTTATTATCTTCTCACTGCCTGTGGGGCCCTGCACAGAGGACAGAGCAAAGATGAGGGGGCTTTACTCTTTGTCCCTCCTGCCCACACACAAGCTTTCCTTCTCTGCAAAACACAAACCGTTTACAAGGTGTGAAGCCAACCAGACAGAAATGAAGAGGGTCAACAAGAGAGGGCATCTTGCCCAAAGCACAAACTGTTACCGGTGCCAAAGTCTGGGCACAGGCGGGGCTGGAGGGGCCCCACACGTGGTAGGTGAGCAGGGGCACCCACCCTCAGTCCGCTGCCCGGGGAAAGAGGCGTTGCAGATGGTAGCTAGCACTGCTATGTCAGAAACTGCCGTAAGATGACAAAGGGCCATAGCCCATAGGGGTATTTCCATCTCACAGGTAGGCTGAAGGGAGGGTCCGTCTTTCTTCACCTCTTTATTCTGCAAGACCTCTGTTGGAACCGGGAGGTTACCATGAGTGACCCACCCTTGCAGGGGATCGAGTGGCAGATTCAGTTTCCCCGTTGGGCCCTCAGAGCAGCAAGTGGATGAGGAAGGGGACAGGCTGCCTGGAGGGTGCATGCCCAGTGATAGGTGAGTTTGGGCCTGCAGCCAGATGCCAGGCACACGGGGCTTTGAGGAACCAGGTCATTCTGAGGAGAGAGGCCTGCAGCTGCCAGCTCCACCCTGCCCGCCCCTGCTGTGGCGATACCCTCACTGGTCCTGAGGAGCCATGGGACTGGCTGCCTTGAGGCCACCCATGACTCTACTCATGGCGCTAAATACAGACGGGGACCCCAGACTGGACCCTGGCAGGTTTGCCTGTGCTCTGTAAGTTAGTCAGCACTCCTGTAGGAACGTTCAGTTCCTGGGTTGGATGACCGTCCTCTGGCTATGTAAGTGTGTCAGATCTGGGGAGCTGGAGGAACCATGCTCATCAAAATTCTTTCCCTGCGGTCCCTGCTGCCACACTGTTTCCCAGATAACACATGGCTTGTTCATTCAGTCCCTTCCCGGCTTTATTCAGACACCTCGAGGCCTGAGGAGTCATCAACTTTTCCACTGCGGGCGTCTGTCATTCAAGCAAGCCATGTGCTCCCCACTCACTTTTTGGGAAACATCCCCACAGTCTTCCTATTGAGATGAGGAGACAAATATCAAATCTGGGAGCGGCCAGGCCAGTGCGTCACCTTTTCTGGCTGGATGAAAAGAAGGTCAGGGGATAGGAGTGTGAGGGGGGCTGCTCACATCCAAATGGGGGTGCTGTCAGGCAGAACAAGGGGCAGCTTCTGCTCACCACTTTTCTCTCATGGGCTGGGGGCCAGAAGCAGGCTGGTCAGTGATGAGGCCCGTGGCACCCTTTTCCCAATCAGAGGTGGGGGCAGAGGTTCCCGGACACCACGTGCTCTGAGGCCAGGGCATGTAGGCCTACTGTGTGCCCCTCACCATCTGGTGCAGAGCACATGCCCACTTTGGGCATGGGAAGAGGCCAAACCCTGTCAAAGATTTCTGCAGAAAACTGCCAAAAACCCATCCCCCTGTTCCACACACACTTTGCTTTGAATCTCACAGCATTCCCTGCTGGAAGCCAGGCCCCATGCACTGCGTCCACCTGTGAGATGTGGAACCTAAGACTTGCTCTAAGTATTCTGCTTCTAATCACACACTAAGGATGGGATCCTAAGATAGCTTTTTCTAGGGAAGCGTTACATCTGCGCTGTTGCATTTCTTCCCAAGACCAGTCGTCGCTGTATGTGAGCAAGTGTTTGGGGTTATGTGGCATGATGCTTGGGCTATGGATGTTGTGAGTCTGGGTTTAGCCCAGCCATGTAGGCACTGAGTCATCGTGGGCGTGGCCCTTAATCCTTTTGGGGTTTCTATTGCCATAATATAAGTACAGGAAAGTGCTTTGCAAACTTCTTGTCTGTGTGTGGATAGTGAGAGGGCTCATATTCTACGGCTGTGTGAGAGTGTATGTGTGTGTGTAAGTTGCTCAGTCATGTTCGACTGTTTTCAACCCCATGAACTGTAGCCCACCAGATTCATTTGTCCATGGAATTCTCCAGATAAGAATACTGGCTAACTGCTAAGTCACTTCAGTCGTGTCCGACTCTGTGTGACCCCATAGACGGCAGCCCACCAGGCTCCCCCGTCCCTGGGATCCTCCAGGCAAGAACACTGGAGTGGGTTGCCATTTCCTTTTCCAATGCATGCAAGTGAAAAGTAAAAGTGAAGTCGCTCATTCATGTCCGACTTAGCGACCCCACGGACTGCAGCCTACCAGGCTCCTCCATCCATGGGATTTTCCAGGCAAGAGTACTGGAGTGGGTTGCCATTGCCTTTTCCGTTGCTATTCCCTTCTTCAAGGGATCTTCCTGACCCAGGGATCGAACCCAGGTCTCCTGCAATGCAGGTGGATTCTTTACCATATGAGCCACCATGGCTGGTGGATGATAAGTGGCCACAGTACAGTCACAACCTTTACGGAGCACTTGCTTCTCACCAGGCGCTGTGCTGCACATCTTATGTGGGTTATCCTTTTGAATCTTCCCTGGCATTTCAGGGGACCATGCTTGGGTTTTCTATTGCTGGGTAACAAATCTCCTAAGCCCTAGAGACTTACAGTAACAACATGTACTCCCTCTCGTGGTTCTGTGCATTGCCCAGGCATTTCTTCTGCTTCACATGGTGCTGACCAGGGCTCTGGACCCACTGGACAGTCCTCAATGGCCTCAGTCACATGGCTGGCCGATGACGCTGCTGCTGGCTGGTGGGAGCTCAGTGGGGCTCTTGGCCAGGCCTTGTTCTCCTCCACAGGCCTGCCTGGGCTTCCTCAGTGTGGTGGTTGGGTTCTAAGAAGAGATGTCCTCAAAGGACCAGGTCCAGTGTGCAAGTGCTTACCGGACCCCCACTTGCTTCACCTGTGCACATGTCCCTTTGACCACAGCCTGTCACAGAGCCACACCCAGAGTCAGGATGGAAGGGGACTTCACCAGGGTAGTAGCATGCTGCACTGAGGGCCTCTGAGTAGGAGTCTACTGTAGAGTGGTACCTACTGCTCTCCTGCTTCACAGACAAGGAAACTGAGGTTTAGAGAGTTAAGTGACTTAGCCAAGGCCCTAGAGTCAGAGCTGAGATTGGAAAACTCAGCAGGTTTGGCTCTGGGGCCCCTGCATTCATCCCCGCTGTGTGGACTGTAAAAAGCAATGCTACCTGCACGCTTTTGCTACGTTGCTGCACCTCCTTTCCTCACCCCGGGTCCCTCCTTCCATTAACTGTGAAATCTTCCTTCTGGGAGCATCTTCCTCTCCCACCTCACAGTGAACTTAGATGCCTCCTCTATCTTCCTCCTTGGCTTCCCTCTTGCTCTTAGAACAGGGAGGCCATCCTCCTTGGGGCTGACTCAAGATGTGCTCAGAGGTCCTGGAGGCAGCAGGGGCTCAGGTTCAGCCAAGAGGCTGTTGTGGAGTGAGCAGGGTACGCAGATGCTGGACTGCATCCCATCCTGGGTCACAGCCTACTGGGGTCCAAAGGAATGCTGAGGCCACTGGCTCCATCTGGGGGTCCTCCATGGTGGCTGCAAGTCCCAGAGTTTTCTTCCTGACTTTGGAGCCCAGGCCCTGCCCTGCCTCTCCCTAACCTTGGCCCAGTCACTTCCCCTCTTCAGGGCTCCCACGATCACTGCGTCAGGATGTATGTTTGGCTGAACAAGTCCCTTTAAGAACTTCTTCTATTAGTAGATGCTGGGAGGAGTGAATGGGAATTTGGTCAAATCTAGTCAGAGGAAAGTGGAAAACTGACTTTCTCCAAAGAAGTCCTTACGCTCAGAAGAAGGGGATTGGAAAAGATAAAGGGGCTTCTGCACAGCAAAAGAAACAATCAGCAAAATAAAAGGACAACCTACAGAATGGGAGGAAATAGATGAAAATCATCTGCCTGGTGAGTTAATATATAAAATACATAAGGAACTCACATAATAGCTAAAAAATGGGCAAAAGATTTAAATGGACATATTTCTAGAGAAGACATACAAATAGCCAACAGGTACATGAAAAGATGCTCAACATCATTGATCACTAGGAGAAAGGCAAATTAAAACCATGAGATATCACCTCATATCTGTTAGAATGGTCACCATGGAGAAAATAAGTGTGGGTGAGGATGGAGAAGGGGAACCCATGTATATTGTTGGTGGGAATGTAAATTGGTTACAGCCATTATGGAAAACAGTATGGAAGTTCTTCAAAAAAATAAAAAATATGACTACCATATGATCCAGCAATTTCATTCCTGGGTATTTATCTGAAGGAAATGAAAACACTATCCTAAATACCTGCATTCCATATTCATTGAAAAATTATTTACAACAGCCAAGCCATGGAAACAACCTAAGTGTTCATCAATGACCTGAATGAATAAAGAAAATGTGATACATACATACAGCAGAATATTATTCAACCAGAAAAAAGAAGAAAGTCTTGCTATTTGCAACAATATGGATTGACTTTGAGGGCATTCCCTGGTGGCTCAGACAGTAAATAATCTGCCGTCAGTGCACAAGACCAGGGTTTGATCCCTGGGTCGGGAAGATTCCCTGGAGAAGAGAATGGCTACCCACTCCACTATTCTTGCCTGGAGAATTCCATGAACAGAGGAGCCTGGTGGACTACAGTCCATGGTATCATAAAGAGTCAGACATGGCTGAGTGACTAACACTTTGAGGGCATTATGCTAAGTAAAATAAATTGAACAGAGAAAGACAAATACTGTATGTTCTCACATGCAGAACCTAAAAGAGCTGAACTCATGGAAAGTAGAATGATGGTTGCCAGGGGCTGGGTGGAAATAGGGAGTTGTTGTTTCAAAGGGCACAAACTTCCAGCTGTATGCAAATAAGATCTGGGGTCTACTGCACAGCATGCTGACTGTAATTGACAACTGTGTTCTATATTAGAAAGTTTTTAAGAGACTAGATTTTAAATGCTATCACCACACACATAAAATCATAATTATGTGAATGGATAGAGGTATTAAGTAAACTTACTGTGGTCATAATTTTGTAGTGTTTTTAGATATAACTAATTTTTAGATATACACCTAAAACTTACATATGTTGCAGGTCAATAATACCTCAGTAAAGCTGGAAAAGGGGCAGACACAATCTGATCAGTAGCTCAGGTCTGCTTGCCCACTTACTAAGTCGTTCAGCACTTACTGAGTCTACACTGGCTGAGGTGTACATGGGGAATATTTGCTCAGTTTCTACAGCAAATAAACTGAGGTGCAGAGTGGTAGGAGGTGGGAGGAAGCTGGGCCTTGTGGGCCACAGTGTAAGATGTACATTGCACATTGCTTGTCTACTGGAGAACTGTCACACTGAGTTACGTGGTGAATAAAGAGATCACACTAGGGCTGTGTGAAGGATGGACATTGGGGTTAAGAGTGGAACCAGAGTGATGAGCTTGTGAGGTCAGGGCAGGCCACCAGATGAAGGCATCTGTTTGCCCTACAAAAGGGAGCACCAGCATCTCACATTCCCCTGCCTTCTGCCAAACCTGCTCTGGAATCTCTCCTAGATTTTCCTAAGGCCTAGTGACTTGGCCCACCCTCCTAGCCACTCAGTCAATGTCCTGCTGCTGCTGCTAAGTCGCTTCAGTCGTGTCTGACTCTGTGTGACCCCATAGACGGCAGCCCACCAGGCTCCCCCATCCCTGGGATTCTCCAGGCAAGAACACGGGAGTGGGTTGCCATTTCCTTCTCCAATGCATGAAAGTGAAAATTGAAAGTGAAGTCGCTCAGTCATGTCTGACTCCTAGCGACCCCATGGACTGCAGCCCACCAGGCTCCTCCGTCCATGGGATTTTCCAGGCAAGAGTACTGGAGTGGGGTGCCATCGCCTTCTCCAAATCAATGTCCTGCTATGTGTCAAAATCTGCTTAGTGCAGATCCAGGCAAAGACATGTGCTCTCAGGCCCCAGATCCTGTCCTAGCTCCCACAACTGGTTTCGGCCCACCCACCTTTGGCAGATATCTTGGAGACACACACTATGGCTAGTATCTCTGAAATTCTGGGCAGCCTTAGAGAATTAAAGGTGGGGAAATGTCCGCATTTGCAAAACGTCCCATGATAGAGCAAAGCCTTCATGGGGCACCACAGGTCCAGTTTAAATGCTGGCTTCTTTCCCCCTATCCTTTCTCAAACTAAAGATAGAAGGCTAAGAACCCTCTGCTTCCCTTGGAGCCCTAATACTGGTGTTCACGAATTAGCTAACACCATATGATAAGTGAAGCCTGGCTTGGCATCCCTGCCCTCATTTGTACCCTTGACATTCACCATGACTTGACCTCTGGTGCCAACAGCTCTTTTTCCTGCCTGCCTTGTCAGTAAAGCTCCAGCTTGAGTTGCCTGTCTTCAGAAGAGATTGAAAGTCATTCCATTCTCAGGGTGGAACTTTGGACTTTTCCAAAGGGGAAGTGTGTGCTGTGAAATGAGCACAGGCTCTGAGAACAAGCCAGTTTGAGTTCAACCTCAAAGTCATCATGGAGCCACTGCTTGAACCTGGGCAGAGCTCAGGGCTGCTCAACCTTTCTGAGCTTCTATTTCTTCAACTGGAAATTAGGGATGATAATGCCCGGCTCAGGGCCACCATAAGGATGATAAAATCCTGAGTGTCAAACACATGATACACTGTAGGTGATGAAAACACATCACTTCCTGCCCCCCATGCTGGTAGCTAATATGGGCTGGCTCTGCATCTACCACCATGCATTTCAGATTTATCCCCATAACTATAATTTGGAATGCATGCATTATAGAGGTTAGTGTGAGCTGCACATATGCAGTGGTCTCATTTTCACTGTGAGGTGGAATAGTTGACCCTTCTAGAGTGGCCTGCAGTTTTCTGAACTGAATGTCACCTCCATTCAGTGGTCCCTGTGGAAGGAAAGCACAGAAAGACCCTCTGATCATCTGGTCCAGCTGTTTCATGCACAGATGGGAAGACAGAGCCCAACAGCAGATGAAGGTTTACCTAAGTTTATAAGTTTATAGAGTAAATAGTGGCAGAGTTGAGCTAGGACTCAGGATTTCGATACTTGGATATCCTGGTCTCCAGGGAAGCCTTTATATGGGCTTGGAAGAGCTGAATTGATGGATTGATATGAAATGGGACTGAACTCACAGTACTGGTTTCTTGATTCTTAATGCCAGTTGGCGCAGATGATGTCTAACAGACATTTTCTAGATTTATTCTGGCCTCAAGTGTCCCACAAGAGGTCCACAGTCTTCCAGCTTGGCCCTGAACTTCTAAGGCATGACTTATTTCCTGCCCCCTTTAATGCCTTGCCAAAGAGTTTCAATTCATTCATCCAACAAACATGAATGGGCTTCTTCTAATACAAAGAACACAGCTAGCACGCATTGAGAATTTAGAATATGACAACTATGCATGTATTTCTCACTGAATATTTCCAGTAATCTGAGTTTGGTAAGTATGACTATCTTTACTTTACTGATGAGGAACCAAGGCTCAGAGAAAAGTAATTTGCTACAGGCCAAAAGCTGCATGGTGCTGTCAGTCCAGTTTAGATGAGAGCTACACTTCCCAGATTCCCTTCCCCATCCGGCAATGGGTTATAGGAGATTTGGAAGGTGAAAGTGGAGCAGTGGCCATTATTCTCTGAAGGTTACCTTGGTTGCATATGGTGTTGGATGGATGCAAAGGCATCTAGCAGGTCACAGCTTGTCCTCATTCTCTTCTGTTTCATATCTAGCTTGTCACTCTGACTGCTGATCCTCCAGAACAATAGAGGCCCCCACTCCCAACTGGAAGATTGATAGTAAGCCCGCAGAGGCAGTAGGTAGGCATAGGCAGGGGGCAGTTTTCACTGGACCTTACTGTGCATCCATCTACTCTAGGGGCTGGGCATGTTGGTATCATCATTTCCCAGAAAGCTCTGACTTGTCCACTTCAGATAGACAGAGTAGACACTCTGAACCTCTGACTCCCCTTCTAGACCTCCATCCTCCCAGCTCTTGCCATATTTTCTTAAGGTCCAATTCCTGGAATAAGTCTCTTAGGCTTATAATACTCTTAGTAGCTCTTCTGCCCTAACTGAACCCTGACTGATATGGCCACACAACTGGTGTGGAGTAGAGATCAACTCCAGGCCCTTTGAAAACAGATTCTGAGTTCTTAACCACTGAGCTAGACCACTGCACTAGATGCTGGGCACATAAATATGACCAAGACACTGGCGCCTGTCCTCCAGAAGTTTACAGTCTGGCAGAGCATACAAACAAACTGTTTCAGTTTTCCATCGCTTATAACAAATCACCCAACACTTAGTGACGACAAATAATTCTTATTATCTCATGACTGTGTTGGTTGCCTGGGTTCAGCATAGTGGTTCTTCTGTTCCACATGATGTCGGCCAGGGATGCAGTCCTCAG
Source organism: Bos mutus (assembly GCF_027580195.1). Classification (NCBI taxonomy): domain Eukaryota; kingdom Metazoa; phylum Chordata; class Mammalia; order Artiodactyla; family Bovidae; genus Bos; species Bos mutus. The sequence goes on from NC_091627.1 coordinate 37,560,914, forward strand.
GAGGCCCAGACATCCAAGGTGGCTTGCTCACATGGCAGCAGCAGAGAGTGGAGCAGAGACTGCAACTGGAGGGACTACGTGTGGCCTAGCTCTGCAGCTGGGCTTTCCAATGCATCATGGCTGGATTCCAAGGAGCACCCCAGGAAAAGTATTCCAAGAGGAAAGAGGCAGAAGGTGCCTGTTCTGGCACAGGTCATTTCCTCAAAGCAGCCACAGGCCCAGCCAAAATTCAAGCAGAGAAGACATAGATTCCGATTCTGGATGGGGCAGAAGAAAGCACATACAGGAAGAGGCAGAATTGTTTGGGGGTCATCTTTTGAGCTCAGCACCCCCAAGTCCATTGATGTGGTAAGGACTCTCAGAGAAGGTAGGCACTAGCTGGGTGGGATCACAGGCAGACAGACGTGGCCTGTGCCCACAGTGGTTCTAGAGGTGAAAGGAGACACGGTGACAGGTTCTAGCTGTGTCCTAATTGAGGAAGCGTTCTCCAAATAGAGACGTGGCTTGGGGGAGGTGAAGTAGAAGAGGGTGGAGACAGGATTCAGGCAATGGGAAGAGCAAGTCTTCAGAGACTTGAATATTATTTCAAAGGGCTGCTGCGAGGCTCAGAGACAGCAGAGGAGTTGAAGTGCCTTAGTAACCAGAGCCACAGGAGAGAGGCAAAGGGGCAAGTAATGATCATTATATTGTGATGTGCAATTATCTTTTCAAGAAACTTAGGCTTCATAAAGACCTAAATTTGGTGTGTGGGGAGAAGGAGGTTTAAGAGTCTTGGGACTTGGGAGCCACAGCTCCAGGGTCTTCAAGTCATATAGCCCCTGGGATCTCCATAGTAGATGAGAAAGCCCCTCTGCTGAAGCCCAGACCTCTGGGCACCCAATTCAAAAGTCCCTGGACCATCAGGGAAATGGATTTCCCTAGGCTGGGGCAGGCAGAGAAGGTGATGGCACCCCACTCCAGTACTCTTGCCTGGAAAATCCCATGGATGGAGGAGCCCGCTGGGCTGCAGTCCATGGGGTTGCGAAGAGTCGGACATGACTGAGTGACTTCACTTTCACTTTTCACTTGCATGTATTGGAGAAGGAAATGACAACCCACTCCAGTGTTCTTGCCTGGAGAATCCCAGGGATGGGGGAGCCTGGTGGGCTGCCGTCTATGGGGTCGCACAGAGTCTGACATGACTGAAGCGATTTAGCAGGCTGGGGCAGGATAGAGGCTGGAAGGAAGTCAGGCACACTTAGAGTTGACTGGGCTCACATGGATTCCCAAAATTCATAGCCTTGGACACATCCTGCTGCGCCAAGGTCAGACTAGTGTGAACATGGAGCTCTGGGTTCCTCCATAACCCTCCAGGCAGGAATAAGGCCCAGAGCCAGAAGACAGCAGCCAATGTCTCCTCGGAGCTGGAGGATTTCTAGGAACCTAGAAAGAATCAGTCAGTCCTTGAAGACAGGAAGGCATTGATTTCACCATGCCATAGAAACAAGACCTTGGAGCTCAGCAGGCCCTGGAGGCCGCCAAGTCGGTCATGGAGAAGTGGTCAACTATGTGCTAAGGAGGCAAGACAGGAAGACATGTGCAGGCAGAATTTAAGACTTGAGCAAGCCAGGCAGTCCCACTGAGTTCTGATGTTCTCACCTGCAAAGTGGGGTGAATCTCATTTTTTCCCACTTCCCAGGGTAGATCAGTTAAAATGGTCAATGTGGGCACAGCTTGGAAGCCCTCTCCAAATGGAACAGATGATCACAAGTCCTTCATGGACAGAAAGGATGTAGAGACCAATTCCTGAGTGTATCTCCACATACCTTTCATTTGAGGTCCTCAAGTTGTTTTACAATCATCCTTTGGTAACATTCCAGAAAAAGGTCCTTCCCAGGTTTGCAGTTGTAATTTTTATTCTAGGTCCCATGGAATTATAGTGCAGCTCCAGATCTGGAAAAGGGCACCTGGCAAAGAATGTGAATGGCAGGAAGGTGGGGAGGGCTGGCTGACGATGTCCACAGCTCCTTTGGCTCATGCACTGATCACGGCGGATGCTAATTCTCCCCAAATCTCCATCACACACAACTCTACTGGGGAACAGACTCCAGTGTCACTCACTTTTCTGAGGGTACCGGGGGGTTGTTCTGAAAAGCATATGGTCTCCCTCTGATGTGAATGTTCCATGGGGTTAATCATTCCAACTGAGGGGTTGTGCAAAAGTATGCAGTTGCTCACTGGAGCAGCTAATAAGATCTAGATTCATTCTTAGCTAAAAATAAGAAATCTGTGTAGAACATAGGCCTCCTCTGGCCTGACAGCTGTTGTGCTGGATGAGTGAGCTCAGGACACATGTGGCTTCTCTTTGAGTAGAGCTTTTATTAGCAGAGCTGGGAGGCTTATTAAGTAGAAGAACATGGATGCTGTTTGAATAATGAAGATGTTCCTCATTAGCTGTGTGGCCCTGGGTCAAAGTCCTGCCTGTTCTGCCAACCTGCCCAAGTACTCTGGTACAGGTGAGGGGTGGGGAAGTGGAGGAGAGCTAAATGTGCATAAACCTCCTAGGCCTTATGGGAACTCTTGGGAAGGAGTCTTTGAAGCAAAAATTAAGCCTTCCAATATCAGGATGAAGGGTCCCTCCCCACCTCCAACAAAAGTCAGCCCTTTAACTTGTGGAGAAGGAGTACTCTGGAGGAGACAGGAATTCATCACAAGGAGATGAGAGAGGAAGGGAAGACTTGTGCTTCACTTTGTTCAAGGTAGTAATTCCAAATATGAAGGAGGAATTGTAGAAGTTCTTGTTGTGTAGCAAGAGCATTGACCTTGAGTAGAGGGATTGTTGTGGTTGTGCATAGTCACTCAGTCGTGTCTGATTTGTTGAGATCCCATGGACTATAGCCCACCAGACCCCTCTGTCCATGGAATTTTCCAGCCAAGAATACTGGGGTGGGTTGCCATTTCTTTCTCCAGGGGATCTTCCCAACCCAGGGATCGAACCCGTGACTCCTGCATCTCCTGCATTGACAAGCAGATTCTTTACCATTGCACCAACTGGGAAGCCCCAGAGGGATATTGTACTAAAACAATCCAGGCAGATGCTTGGCTCCATACAGAAATGGTGTGATTTTTGGCAAGGCTGTGGAGGCTCTGAGGAGACCAGATGGTTATTTACTTGGAGGGAAAGGGAGCAGAGGAACTGGCAACGTCAAGGCCAGAGTCAGGGAGGAGGAGCCTGGCAGCTAACCATCTCCTGAAAGAAGAAGCTGCAGGGCCTTGCCTTGACCTTGGGGTCAGTACCTATCCCAAGGGGCTGGCAGTGCTGGATTTCCCAAAGCAGGTGCTGCAGATGCGATCTGAGTCCTTCATTAGTCCATGTCTGGTAGTGATTCCATGTCAGCACTGAAACAGCCTCTTGACCCAAAAGGAGGAGACTCCATTTGCATCAGCCAACTCCTCTGTTCACCACCAGCCCCTGTCTGTGACTGTTGAGGGAATCCCTAAAGCAAAAGCCCTCCACCAAAGCAAGACTTCCACCAACTCCCAAAGACTGAAAAGCCATCAGTGAGTGTGCTCGATCAGGCGACCTTCTCCCACCTTTCTCGTGTGCTCAAATTCTGCTATTTTCCCCACTGCCACCCCACCCCCCGACCCCACCCCACGCCCCACCCTACTCCCCCACCATTTGCACCTTGCTTGCGGATGCCCTTCCCCATATCTGCACAAACGTAGGTGCTGCCCTCCTGGGGGGTCCCCCTCCCCCTTTTCTTACGGTCTGCAGCACTTGAAGACATGTGTATGTTTTACTTCCCCTCATGGATTGTGAAGCCTTCTGAAAAGGACTTCTGGCTTGTGCCTTGTCTCCTGCAGAGCTTAGTAATACGCTCTGCAAACAGGAGGAGCTTAAAAGGAGCTTGTTGAATGAGCGATCTGAACACAGACTAAGGAGCCCCTGCCAGTGGGGTTTGTCTCTTAGCAGCTTGTGAGTCTCTCTCCGCCCAAGGATACGATCACCAAGCATAAACAGCGCCCTCCAGTGACAACAACTCTCACTTAAATGTGAACCCAATGCAGGGGTACCAGGGGCGCCTGCAGAGGAGCTGACCTGGTGGGGGAACGAGGAACGTGCTGGGCCAAAGGGCTGCGCACGTGGGAGAGACCACGTGGCCAGGCCTGTGAGCAGGAAGGCAGATGAAGCCGCCTCTCGTCCAGGGCGCTCTGCTTCCCCACAGCGCTGCTTCAAACTTTTGGGGCCTCTGGGACCCACATTTGGAGGCCACTTGACCTCCCCCCCCCCCCACTCACCCCTCCCGACCAAGCAGCCAGCAGTTCACTGCGCTCCCGGTCCTCCCGGGGCTGCTCCGGCCCAGGTTCCCCGCTCGCTCCTCGGGGTCAGAATAGGAAACAGGCCGTGGGCTCCATCGTGAACTGTGCTCTCCCACTAGCTCCCTCGGGGCCGCTCCGCAAGCCGTTTCCACAGCAAACAGTCGTAAATGGGCGGAAGGGGACAGGATTTCAGGTGCCGGAGGAGGAGGGGTGGGCTGCGGCTGCGCGCGCTCTGGCAGGGCCCATTTTCCTCCAGATGTTTTTAGCCATAAACTGAGGGAAATGCGAAACAAGAAGCGGGCCAGATTACTAAGGACGAGCCTGCGGAGCCCATTAGGCCGCAGCTCAGATGGTGATTCAGAGCATCCTCAGGTGCGGCTCTCCACGCGTGACCAGCTGGGCTGAGTGCAAAGGGGTTGGGGCACAGAGCTCCCCCAACTCCCCAGTACACAATTAAGGGGGGTGGTCCACTTTCTTCAGTTCTAATTAGCACGATGTCTGAAACATCTCTGAGGCCTCTACTATATGCAGGTTCTGTGAAGAAGACAATGTCTTCATCTAAGGGTCTCCAGTCACGCAGGGACGATGGGAGTGCACACAGCTGGTGACACAGGTCGGGCTGTATCTTGTACCAGGACAGAGAGGCAGCATTCAGGGGAAACACGGAAGTGGAGGGGGACAGAGTAATCAGACTTGGGGCCAAGGGATGGCAGCAGGTGGGTGGGGTTTGGAGAGATGTGGAAAGGAAAGCACAGGGCGATAGGGGACCAGCGTCCATGTGATGGGCAAAAACTTGTCCTGGGAATGGTGAGTAGCCAAGTGTCACAGCGTGGGCTTCCCTTGTGACTCAGATGGTAGAATCTGAAATGTGGGAGACCTGGGTTGGATCCCTGGGTTGGGATGATCCCCTGGAGAAGGAAATGGCTACCTACTCTGGTATTCTTGCCTGGAGAATCCCATGGGCTGAGGAGCCTAGCAGGCTACAGTCCATGGGGTTGCAAAGAGTCAGACACAACTGAGTGCCTGAGCACACAGCACAGCCTGGTGCAGCTCTGGCCACGGGCAGGGCGGTCAGCTGTCAGGAGAGATGGCACTGGAATCACATGTGGGATCCAGACCAAGAATGGACCGCAATGCAGGAACAAGGACTTTAGTCAGAATTTCATTTGTGGATTAGTTGCCAACTTCTATAAATCAAGAGATTTTTGTAAGCAAAGCTGGGTTCTCATGAAAGTCTGAAAGGTCTGGCATGTTGGGATCTTGGCTCCCTTAAGCCACACTTGGCTCCTGCTGAGTGATAGCGGCCCCTAACAGGACAAGCATTCTCCATTCAGCCCTAGTTCTCACCCCTCTGAACTGTGGCCCTTCATCAAGTCCCCTCAGCCTTGTTGTAGTCGCTAAGCCATGTCCAACTCTTTGCAACCCCATCAACTGCAGCACACCAAGCTTCCCTGTCCTTCACTATCTCCCTGAGCCTGCTTCCTTCCTATTTGTCATCTGTTTGCCCTCCATGGGCCTATGAGTTCACGGCTTTGCTGTAGACCCCAAGGAGATGACAGTGGAGGGCAGGGAGCTGCCACCAAGACATGTTTAGGAAAATACACCACCTGGAGTGGGGAGAAGTCTGCAGCCTGGAGTCAGCAAGACTGGGGAGGGGTGTCCTGAAAGAGCTCTTGTGGAAGAAAGGGCACAAAAGGAGGCAGAAGCATGGGCACAAAAGGATGGAAGGAAGGGGCAGACCTGCTGGGTTAGATGATGGGGTTGATGGAAAGGGAGGACCTGATGTGAACTCTGGGATTTCAGGACCAACCAGGATTCAGGGCAAAAGTGGAGTCAATCAAGGAGGCAGATGCGAGAGGCAGAGTTGGGCTTCAGCAAAGGACGGTGAGCTTTGCCTGGGTGTTTGGGGCAGGGCAGCCCTGTGCAAACACGTGGGTATGCCAGCCTGGACTTGGCATGGCAGAGGACCAGAGACCCCTTGGGAGTCTCTGCAGATAGGTATGCTCAGGGAGGGCCCTGCAGAGGCCGGAGGTGGAATTGAGCCATGCCTCCTCACTCTCCTCTGATGAGCTCAGCTCCTGCTCTGAGAACTTAATCACAGCCTGTGCTCTGAGGACCCCTGCCAGGAGGGGACCATCCCTCCATTAGCACATCCCTGAAAAGACGTGTCACTCAGAGGCCAGGGCAGTGCCCATCCCTGTCTCTCAGGCAGGAGGGGAGCAGTGGGCATGAACAGACCGGGCTGTGTCTCTCTCTGCCTGAGTCACATGAAATAATTTTGTCTGTAGTTCCTCAGAAGCACTCCTGGGGGGCAGGGAGGGGCAGGGGCCCTGAGTCTCGTGAGTCCTGTGCAGCAGATGGTGGAGGGCAGTGAGTCATAGTCTTCATCGGAAGCATACTGACGACTCAGAATGTATCCATGCCAGGGTGCCCAGCTTGCTAGTGACTGCCCCTCAAACGTTGACAGACGGGGCTGTCACCTGCCAGACTTAGTTCAGATGTTCACACCTATTTTCTCCCTGAGTCTGTTTCTAAACATACTTCATTTGCGTGGTTTTTTTGGTGACTATCTGTACCCCACGCTGGACTCTGAGAACAAGGACCAGGCCCTTAGCATTGAGCCCATTTAAAATGAACAATTGAATGAACAAATGAATGAATGGTTCCAATCGGTATTAAAATTTAATATAATATGCAAGTGTGTCTCTGTAATCTACTACATACATATATATGCTATTTTATGTATAGAATGTTTTTGGAAGAATATGATCTCACAGACAGTAATAACAGAGCTTGCTTCCTGGACACAGAGGCTGGGGATAGGAGTCTGAAATTTTATTTTCAGGAAATTTTATGTTCACTTGACAGTTTTACTTTTCTTTTTTTCTCTTTCTCTTTTGTAAAGCAAAAAGATTTTACAAAGGGGTGCACACCACTCACATTGTTCCACACTGCTCTCTTCCACTGTGTAAACATGGCAGACATCTTTTGTGAGTGTCTGCATGGATTTTGCACCCTTGGGGGCTGCCGTGCCACATCCCAGCCCTCTTGGAGTCTGCCGTCTATTAGGTGGACTCCACACTTGGGTTCAGGGATGCTGGTGTGACCCCTTGTCTCTAGGGTGCTGTGTCGGGTTCTTGAGGAAACACAGGGCCTGCCTAGTGACTGGCTGAGATCTCGCTCTTGGATATGGAAGCATAGGGAAGCAGCAGAAGCCAGCATTATGCCTCACTGAGGACCCCAGGCAGGAGGAGGATGCAGTCAGGGCTGAGACGGGGCAGGCTACATGCCAACTGCCACATGTGTTAAGCCTTCTGCCTTCTCTGTCTTTCTTGAAAGCATGTGGTGGAGGATCACGGTAAAGAGGGTCTTGAGTGCTTCAAGATTCAGCAAGAGAAGCTATCCAACATTAAATAGGTGAGAGAAAGGACCCTACTTTTCAAATGTGCTGGAACCATTGAATATCCATATGCAGAAAACAAATAAACACACAAAATTCAATGTATATCTTGCACCATATCCACAAATGAACTCAAAATAGATGATAGACCTACATGTAAAACCTAACACTGTAAGGTTTCTAAAAGAAAACATAGAAAATCTTTGTAAATTTGGATTAGGCGAAGATTGCTAAAAATGCAACACTAAAAAAAACAACCCATGAAAAAATGAATTGATGAACTTGACTTTATCAAAATTAAAAATCTCTGCTCTTGGGCTTCCCTGGTGCCGCAGTGGTAAAGAATCCACCAGCCAATGATGCAGGAGGCACGGGTTTGATCCCTGGTGTGGGAGAATCCCACGTGCCTTGGAGCAACTAAGCCCATGGGCCACAACTCCTGAGCCTGTGCTCTAGAGACCAGAAGCCACAACACTGAGCCCACCTGCTGCAACTACTGAAGCCCAAAAGCTTGAGAGCCTGTGCTCCACAACAAGGGAGTAGCCCCTACTCGCCGCAACTAGAGAAAAGCCCATGCAGTGGTGAAGACCCGGCACAGTCAAATAAATAAATAAATAAACCTGGACTCCTTAAAAAAAAATCTGCTCTTAAAGAAAACCACAGGCTGGAAGAAAATTTGCAAAGCATAGATCCAACAAGGGACTTGTATGCAGAATATATAAAGAACGCTAAAAAAAAGATCCGTCTAGTCAAGGCTATGGTTTTTCCAGTGGTCATGTATGGATGTGAGAGTTGGACTGTGAAGAAAGCTGAGCGCCAAAGAATTGATGCTTTTGAACTGTGGTGTTGGAGAAGACTCTTGAGAGTCCCTTGGACTGCAAGGAGATCCAACCAGTCCATTCTAAAGGAGATCAGCCCTGGGTGTTCTTTGAAAGGAATGATGCTAAAGCTGAAACTCCAGTACTTTTGGCCACCTCATGCGAAGAGTTGACTCACTGGAAAAGACTCTGATGCTGGGAGGGATTGGGGACAGGAAGAAAAGGGGACAACAGAGGATGAGATGGCAACACCAACTCGATGGACGTGAGTTTGAGTGAACTCCGGGAGTTGGTGATGGACAGGGAGGCCTTGCGTGCTGTGATTCATGGGGTTGCAGAATCGGACACGACTGAGCGACTGAACTGAACTGAAAAGCCCATAATAAGAAATCAAAAGACCTAATTTAAAAATGGGCCCAAGTCTTGAAGAGATGTGTTACCCAAGAAGATACATGGATAGTAAATAAGCATGTGAAAAAGTGATTAGCAACATAAATCACTAAGTAGATGCAAATTAAAACAACTACACTGAGACACCACAATGCATTTAATAGAATGGATAAAATTAAAAAGACTGACCATATCAACTTTTGGTGAAGTATGGAAAACCTACACTACTGATGGGAATATAAAATAGTAAAACCATTTTGGAAAACAGTTTGACAATTTCTTAAAATGTTAAACATGTATCCTCTATATGATTCAACCATTTCACTCTTGGGTATTTTCCAAGAGAAGTGAAAACATATGTCCATAATGAAGACTTCCACAGCAGCTTTCTGTAACAAATATCCATCAATAGGTAAAAGGATAAACAAATTAAAGTATATCCAAACAATGGGATACTATTGTGCAGCAAAAAATAATGAACATAGATGAATCTCAAAATAATTAGTTGAATGAGGGAAACTAAACAATATGGAGTATATAACTTGCGATATAAGTGGAGAGAAAAAAACATGCTCATAGATGTGAAAAGCCAATATCCTAACAAGGTTGCTGCTGCTGCTGCTAAGTCACTTCAGTCATGTCTGACTCTGTGTGACCCCATTATCTCCAAATTAATTTATGTTTTCAATACAATCTTAATAAAAATCCACTTCTGTCTTTTTTTAATGGAAGCTGATAACCAACTGTAGAATCTAAATGAATGAACCAAACGTTGCAAAAGTACTTGGAAGTAGAAACGGTGAATTCTAGGGATCAAGACATAAAGTTACAGTAATTACAAAAGCATGGTATTATCACTCAGATAGACCCGTAGTCAGGTGGGAACCTGAGATATTTCAGAAGAATCATTACAAATACATGGCAAAAGGATGAAAACATTTGATTATCTGAATGGAAAAAAAATAGTATTTTTGCTACACCAAATATTTCTGCTACACCAAAAAATATTTTCCAGATGGATTAAAAATCCAAATGTGAAAAGCAGAACTAAAAAAGTGTTATAAATTTATATCAAATTAAACAAGACAGCACAAACTTTAGAGAAAAGTTGATAATTTTGATTACATTAAAATCAGACATTTCTGTTGTTCAAAAAACATTAAAACCAAAACAAACATGTTACATATTGGGAGAGAATAACTAGCACCCATAAAACTAAGAAAGAATTAATATCCAGAATATATAAAGAACATCCACAAACCAATAAGAAAAATATACCCCCCAAGTGAGCAAAAGAGGAAACCCAAATTGCCATAAACATAAAAATCACACAATGTCTGTGTGTCCCTAGCCTCTGTGTGTCTAGACAAAGGCAAATTAGAACCAGGAGTTACTCTTTCTCATCATCAGATTAGCAAAAATTAAAAATTCCACCAACATCAAGCATGGGAGAGGATGTGAAGGAAGATAACCCAAAAACACTTAACTGTGGAGGCCTAAAATGACACAACATTTTTAGAGAGTGATTTGGCACTATTTTATAAAAATTGAAGCCACACACATGTCCTAATGGACTTCCCACCTGGACCCCTGGGTCAGGAAGATCTCCTGGAGGAGGAAATGGCAACCTACTCCTGTATTCTCGCCTGGGAAATTCCATGGACATAGGAGCCTGATGGGCCACAGTCCACGGGGTCACAAAGAGTCGGACACGACTGAGTGACTATGCACGCATGCACGCCAATGCAGGAGACACGGGTTCAATTCCCGGGTCAGGAAGATCCCCTGGAGAAGGAAATGGCAACCCATTCTAGTATTCTTGCCTGAGAAATCCCATGGACAGAGGAGCCTGGTGGGCTACAGTCCATGGGGTTGCGAAAGAGTTGGACATGACTTAGCAAATCAACAACGGGTTCTGACCCAGAAAGTCTGAGCATAGATCCCAAAGAAACTTTGCACGTGGACACAAGGAGACGTGAACATCTCCAGAAGCAGAATAGCAAAAACCTGAAAGCAACCTAAATGCTCATCACTAAAAGAACAGATGAACCAACTGCAATGATGAGTTTACTGCAGTGAAAATGAATCACTACCCCAGTCTTTAACATGGATGAGGCTTAAAACCACAATGTTGAATGAAAAAGCAAATGACAGAAGGATTCATATAGAATTTAAAATACGAAAGTTTTACTTTTTTAAATAGCTGCACTCCCCTCCCCAGTTAGGTTACAAATAGGGTCAGCAAACCTTTTCTGTAAAAGGCAGATGTAAATATTAGTGGTGCAGACCACATACAGCCTATATCTCCCCTTCTGCCTGCAATCCTTTAAAATGTCAAAACCATCCTTACCCCGAGGGCTGTAGTTTGCCGACCTCTGGGCCACATCAACCCCTCCTTTAATGGTTGGGTAGCTGGTGTCTTTTGGTGATAACTTGGTCAGATGTCATTTTTTTTTCTCGCTCTCTGATGATCAGAGCAGTTTTATTTCAGTATTTTAGACTCAATTGGATTTATTTTACAGCTTCAAATCAGGTTTAACTCAGACTCAGCTCCGCACTGTTGTGTTGGGCGACAGTGTCTGCAGCTTCGCTGGTTGGAGAGTAGAGAAGGGTCTGCTCCTCACACACTCCACCTTCTGTTCTCCCTTTGAACATCCCTCTCTCCCCTCTTCAGACTAAACCCCCAGTTCTTACTCTCTAGCCCCTCCTTGTACAGGGCCCCCTGGGAAGGCGAGGAGGTTCTGGACACACAACTGGCCCATCCTCAGTGGTAGGGAAGAGGTGTCCCACTTCATTCAGGTTCTGGGTGGTTCTGGCCAATGCCGGTGGTGCTAATGAGGTTGGTGGGCTCAGCAGAGGTGGCGCTCAAGGCTTTCTGGGGCTCATGGTTGGCTCCTGCAGTCCCTTCTGTAGCTAGGGTCTGAACCCCTCCTGAGAAGGGTGGTGTCTACCTTCGTCCCTGACGGCAATGAACCCCTGCAGACCCCCGCTCAGAGTTGGGGCTCCATCACTCCAGCTGCCTCCCCTGCTCCTGCTCTCTGCTCACCCCAGTGCTCCAGCATCTACATAGACCCCAGGCACCTCCAGCTTGTCCATCTGGGCTCTCCCAGGGGCAGAAAACCTGGGGTGGACTGCCCTATCTTCCTTGCAGACACACAGCCTCTGTTGCCCGGAGCCCTCCTGGCAAGGCTTCTGCCTTCGGAGAAAACTAGAGCAGAGTTAAACACTGATCTTGGGGGTCAGAGGAACCTGCCAGACACCCTCTTCTTCCCACTATGGGAGATGGGGGGAACTTGCATCAGACACTTGTTCCCAGGGTGCCCAGGGCTGCTCTTGCTGTACCTCCAGCAGCAGCAGCAGCCCCAGGGCTGGCTTTGGGTCTGTGGCTCTGAACATCTGCCCAGCCTGGGCCAGGCCACCAGCCTCCAGGAACCGTAGACAGTCTACCACCCAGGCTGCAGGAGAGGAGGCCCCCTCTCCCGCCTCCCCACCGCGCTGGGAGGTTCCAGCACCTTCTGCACCTTCCAGGACCACCAGTGGGTAGGGAGACAGGGCACCTTCCAGCACCACCAGTGGGTAGGGAGACAGGGCACCTGGCATTTGGTGGGGGGCAGCCCCTTCCTGAGTCTGTGAGGAGGGGCTGGCACCCCCAGGTAGATTTCTGAGCTCAGACCAGAGGCCCTCAGTCCTTGGTATCCTCAGCTTTGGTCCCTGGCTGCAATTCTGGGACAGCAGGAAAAATCGCTGTCAGCCTCCAGTTTCAACAGCCCATCCTTCGGCCCTCATTTCTGTGTGCCTGCCCCCCACCTTCCTGAGGGGTTCTCCCCAGTGTGAGAGCAGAGTCAGGTGTGCAGTAGGAAGGCACTCCAGGACTCAGTGCTGGCTCTGCCACGTATTAAATGATGGATAACGATACCCTCTCAGAGATGCAGTTTGAAGATGAAATGAATTAGTACTTGTGAAGAGTTTAAAATGATGCCTGGCACAAAGTAAGGAATTCTGGAAGTTTGTTGTTCATCTCATCACATGGAATAAGCTACCTCACCTCTCTGAACCACAGTTCCTGGCCTGTACAATGAAGCTGTAAGATGGGATTTGAGGGTTAGCTGAGACAGTGTAATGTCTGGCACAGAGCCAGCACCCAATAACTGCTAATTCCCTTCCGCTCCCCTCCGCTTCTGCTCTTGTCATTTCAGAAAGCCAGGCCTCAGAGCAACAAGGTTTGTTCCGGTGAGTGGGAGCCGCTGGCCTTGTAATGCATTGTGCTAGGTGGGTCAAAGCAAGGCAGGGAGCACAAGGGCCAAGATTCATCGATGCTTGACTGGAAGCAACAGAAGACCATTGAAAAAGTGAAAGCGTGAGTCGCTCAGTTGCTTCTATCATGGAATTCTACAGGAAGAATACTGGAGTGGGTTGCCATTCCCTTCTCCAGGGGATCTTCCTGACCCAGGAACATGTCACTCCCGAGTTGCAAGCAGATCCATTACTGTCTGAGCCACCAGGGCTCAGAAAAGCATCATTGTGCCTTACTGTCTTCCATCCACTGGGATGGGTCCTGGGAAAGGGGCATTAGGCTTGGGTTCCGTGGACCGCTGGGCAATATTCAGCAGGAGTCTGAGGCCTTTCTGAGCTTCCTTGTGGATCAAGAGAGGAAGGTGATGTGCACTTCCATCTGATTCTGACCAGTTAGTCCCCCAGGCCCCACCCAGTGGCCATTCTCCCTCTCTCTCACTTTAATGCCCTCTCTCATCAATCTTTCACCTTGATTATAGTTTTATTTTGCTCACAGCACCAGATTTTGTTATTCTCTGGCACAGCCCAGCATGTTCCTTCCTCCCAGATGCACTTCTCTGCTCTGCCTGGAGAATGGTGATGAAGTGATGTCTCCATGGAAACAGATGTTGATCTCACAGTTGCTTAGCGGGTGTGCTGCAGGATGATGTAAGCCATGCTCTGGCTTCTCAAGGGGCTTGGTATCCTTTGATGTATCTGTACTACTGGGGCTGGAGTGAGTAGAAGCATTCTTCCCTTGTTTCTACCCTTTTTATGTAAAAGTAAAAAAGCGAAAAGAATGGGAAATGTACCTTCTTTGGGAAGAATGCTTTTGTAAGAAGAGTAAAGTGTTGGAAGTCAGAACTGGATCTGAATCAGAGGTAAGATAATGAAGGTGACATGTTCCTCTGGAGAAACAGACTGGGGGAACCTTGGAAACTGTCCAGAAGAGGCTGCTTCTGGCCAGGGAATACTCAACAACCCCACTCACTATAAGGCTGCAGACCCTTCACCTGGGACGATCACTGCTCACACCAGAGCAGCCCTAATATTTGCGGGCTGGGGCAAGAGCACAAAGGCCACACACCATGCCTCGAGATACATAAAATTATAAACCAAGTCAACAGAGTGTTAAATAAAATATATTCTGTCCTCTGACTTTGGCAACTGTAGTAGGCAGAATAAAAATCCCCCTCCCCCAGTGTCCATATCCTAGTCCCTGAAACCTATAAATATATAATGTAGCATTAAGGTTATAAATGGAGAAGGCAATGGCACCCCACTCCAGTACTCTTGCCTGGAAAATCCCATGGACGGAGGAGCCTGGTGGGCTGCAGTTCATGGGGTCGCTAAGAGTCAGACACGACTGAGCGACTTCACTTTCCCTTTTCACTTTCATGCATTGGAGAAGGAAATGGCAACCCACTCCCATGTTCTTGCCTGGAGAATCCCAGGGATGGCAGAGCCTGGTGGGCTGCTGTCTATGGGGTCGCACAGAGTTGGACACGACTGAAGCGACTTAGCAGCAGCAGCAGCAGGTTATAAATGGGATTAAAGTTGCCAGTCAGCTGGCTTTATGATTATATATTATAGTCTAGATTATCTGTAGGGGCTCAGTGCAATCCCCAGAGTCCTTAAAAGTGAAAAAGGAGGGACTTCCCTGGTGGTCCAGTGGTTAAAGCTCCACGCTCCCAATGCAGGGGGCCGCAGGTTCAATTCCTGGTCAGGGAACTAGATCCTGCATGCCACAATTAGAGAGTCTACATGCAGCAACAAAGAGCCCACGTTTCACAACTAAGACCCAGTGCAGTCAAACATACATATATATTTTAAAAAGTGAAAGAGGAGCAGGAGAGAAGGTCAGAGTGACGAGGTGTGAGAAATACTGGATCAGTCCTTATTGGCTTTGGAGATGGAAGAGGCCACAAGTCCAGGAATGCTGGTGGCCTCTAGAAGCTGGAAAAGGCAAGAAGAGAGATCCTCCCCTTAGAGCCTCCAGAAAGGAATTCAGCCCTGTTGATACTCAGTGAGACTTTTGACCGACAAACTCTAATAAACCTGTGTGGATTCAAACCGCGAAGGTTGTGGTAACTTGCTACATCAGATATAGGAAACTAACAGCCATGGTGTGATGGCCGTGAGGAGGGGTGCAGACAGAGGAGGGCCAAAGGGGCTCTGCTAACTGCTGTGGCCCAGAGAGGGCCTTCTTGCCTGCCTGCATCTAAGGGCAGAACTGGTACTATCGCAGGAGAGAAGAAAATCATTTCCTCTCCTTTCCCTTCTTCAGTAGCCGTTTCAAAACAAGACAGAACGAAGAAAAAGCAGCCCAACCAAGCCAAACCAGCCAAAACCTCCACCATAAAGCCAAAGCCTCCTTTGCAACTGGCAGGGGGGCAGGAGGGCAGCTGTCTGGTGTCAGAAAAGACGATGGAGCCTTGGCCCTACTGGACATCCTTACTCATCTGACTTTGCCATGAACTAGCTCCGGCCTGGTCATGCCTCGGGGTTCTAACCCCCTACTGTTAGCTGGACTTCCAAGAGTACACCAGGCAAGGATGACTTCTCCGTTCCTTCCCTCACCTCTCCTGCAGTTTAGCAAACTGTCTTGCTTAGCTCTGAGGGGTGTGTTCTGAGCAGTCAGGAACCACAAAGCAATCAATGGTAAATATTCTCCCCTCTCTCTTCCGATGTCCTATATCCTGGAGGTCCAGGGTGCCTCCCCCTCCTCCAGGAAGCCCGCCCTGACCTCTGCCACCCATGCAGCACTTTCTGGCTGTAGCCCTTTCACATCTGTGTTTTCTTCTCTGTGGATAGTGACACATTATGCATGTGTAGTATAAACACATCTGTTCGATGACTGTTTCATGCCTCTAACTCCTAACAGGTGATGCACAATGCTAGGCACATTGCAGGCCTCGCAGAATCGTTGTCAGCCAGTTGATTATCATGAACACCTGGTTGCAAAATTCCAACCAAAGCCTGAAATAACGTGTAACACGTGGGCTTACCTCCTCTGCTGACAGCCATGGCCCGTGTGACTTCATGCTTTCACAGCCTCTTAGACACCTTCCCTGGGTCTCCTTGAATATCTTCATGTAGGCTCATCTCTTCTGCAGTCTCTAGGTAGACCCTTTCCTAAGATGGGGAAATTTTAAGTTCAATGGCTTGGGGGATTTGTCCCTGAGCCAGGCTGGCTAGTCCTTCTCTGACCTTGATCTCAGGTCTACTAACAGGCTTTATTCGGTGGCCATGTCCTGCCTTCAGCTCCTGTTATAGTGGCCTCCGGAGCCCCTGGGCCTTGACACCTGCTAGGTCCAAGTTCCATTTCCTCTATAACTCAAGCTGGATGGAATCTGGGCTCCTGCTCCTGAGGCCTGTGCCCCCTGCGTGAGCTTCACACGTCTCCTGCTCTCGGGACACCTATTGATCTGTCTGCCAGGATACCCACTCTACACCTCTAGCCAGGCTGCCCTCTCACAGCTCCCTGCCTGTCCCATCTTCTCTGTATACCCTGTGGATTCCCAGCAGGATGGGCCCTTCTCTGACCTTGATCTCAGGTCTACTAACAGGCTTTATTCGGTGGCCACGTCCTGCCTTCAGCTCCTGTTCTAGTGGCCTCTGGACCCCCTGGGCCTTGACACCTGCCCGTTCCAGGTCCATCCCCTCAAACCTCACCTTACCTAGTGCTGGTAGAGCCTTGAGGTGCAGACTATTCCTAGCTTGACTCTGACTTAGATCTTTATTCATCCACTTAGCCTCTCACTCATCCAGCAAATACTTGCTGAAACCCTGCTCCGTGGCAGGCAGCGTGCTGGAGTGGTTCTTGGAGCTCTGTGCACCAAGAACTCACCGAACTCTGAGCCCAGGGCTTTACCCAAGGCCCCACCCTGAGGCTTCACATGGGGGAGGTACCTTGAATGCTGGATCTGATTGTGGCCACCTGTAGTGCTGTTAGTAACAATTACATGGATACCACAGGGCAGAACAAGACAGACTAGATTATAAATCTAATCCTGATAGAATTCTTTGGTATAATAAGCACTCATAAAAATAAACAAATTAAACCATATGAGCCACATTTAATTTTTAGTTATTTAACACGTGACATGAGTCTTTCAAGAAGTCCTGAAAGACTTACAGGAGTCCAAGAGGAGTTGTCTAAAGTCAGTTACAGTTCAAGATAGCTCGGTGACATCACCATTATGAGCAGCTTGTACTGGCAGAAGAATGTGTGACAGTGAGTGCTTACCATCCGTGTGAGTAACAGTGAGGTGGCTGGAGCCATTCCACAGTGGACAGTGCTAAGACATTGCTGTCCCTCCTCTATACGGTCCAACTAGAAATCTGAACATTAAACATTTTACTAACAAAAGTGTAGCACAAATTCCGTACTTAAAGTCTTATATTTCTGATTATCCTGAAGGGTATCTATAATAGCAATATTTGGCTTCAGCTCGATGTTTAACACTTGGCCATTTTTCCACTTTGGGTGAGTGTTCACTAAAGCTCTAAAAGGACCCTATTGAGCCTTCTGTGTTTCTTTCCTCCACAGATATCTCAGTTAAAAGTAGCATCTCCACCAGAGCTGAAAACAGGTTTCTTCTCTCACCTCTTCCTCCTGCTGATTCTCAACCTTCTCCTGAATCATGGTTGTGGAGCCAGTTCAGTGAGATCTCGTGGAGACGCAAGCTGAGAAACCCCACACGTCCTCTGGGGAAACTGTCAGCCAGCGCCCGTCCCACTGGTGTTGAGCCAGCCCAAGTCGGGTGCCATTAACCCAGATGGTGCTGCCTCTTTCAGAATACCCCCTCCTAGTCTTTCTCCAGCAAAGAGGAAGGACCCCAGTTTTTGTCCAGGTTGCAGTTGCTCTCTGGTCTCTAGCTATGCCTGTTAACACCTGTTAACACAGAACAGATCAGAGCCCCTACCTACTCCATGCTCTGGGTGGAGTTCTGAAAGTCGCTCAGTCATGTCTGACTCTTTGTGACCCCATGGACTATACAGTCCATGGAATTCTCCAGGCCAGAATACTGGAGTGGGTAGCCTTTCCCTCCTCTAGGGGATCTTCCCAACCCAGGGATCGAACCCAGGTCTCCTGCATTGCAGGCGGATTCTTTACCAGCTGACCCACAAGGGAAGCGGGAGTTCTGAACTGTCACGGAGTGATCCACATGGTATGCAAAAGGAGGCAGAGAAGCGTGCAGCAGCAACACCCCACACTGATGGTAAATACCTGCAGCTGGAATAGCCCAGCATCCCCACAGAATCATAGTGGATGGGGATTCACATTTGCCAGTCAGCCTGGATTTCAAATATCGTGTCACTTGCCTGGTAAGTTCATGGCATTCCCGTGATCCAGACCCCTTCTCCACCTGGGGATCAGAAAAAGCCACAACAGCCAGCAGAGTCACCTCAGTGAGTAAGGACACAGGTTGCACTCACCAGCCACACACACACTCCCTGCCTTCCCTGTACCTTCCGTCTCGTCACACTTTAGAGAGCGGTTTGCTGTGGTACTCTGCCCAGTGGGCTGCGTAGGTTACAGGTTATAAATTCTTTCCAGAATTTCAAAGCTTCCTTTAGGATTACATTTTGTATTTTCCATGCAATTTGCCTTTCTCCGAGAATGTTCTTGGGGATGAGTAACTTTGGTTTGCCCAGATGGTCTTCCTTTCAACCACTTTCCATATTTTTAAGGATTCCTTTTTCTTCTGTCTTTTCAAAGCAGTGTGTTTGATTTGAGATTTTAGGCTGAGACACTGCTTTTTACTGCAAATTCCTGCCCATATGCCATTGTTCAATCTTCTGAGGAAGACTGGGTGAACTCTACTGTTAGCTGAGATCATCAGGGCACTGTTTCTCAAAGGAAGATCTTTGTCCACAGTCAGCATGCTCCCTGAAAATGCAGACTGCTGGGTCTGGTTGCAAACACATTGACTTAAAATGTGGGTGGGGCAGGAGAAGGCCCTGGAATCTGCATTGCTGACAATTGCAGCAGGTGGTGCTTGCACACTGTGGAGTGTGAGAACAACCATTCCAGATGAAGGAGCAGGAGGAGTGAGCTTCCCAGGGGCCCTCGGGGGCTGCTCTCCTTTGCACATCTCCTCAATCCATGGCACCCAAGCTGTAAGAAGGACCCCTGTACTGGCTCTCCTTGCCCATCCTTGTAGGTTTCAGCAGCTTTCCCATCTTGTAGAATCCTAATGGCCATTCTGAAGGCAAGCTGCACCGAGTTGGACTCCGTGGAGATAAACCTGGCCACCTTGCCTGGGTATGGGGTCATGTGGACAGAAGAGTACAATCGAGAGATGGGTGCTTCCCTACACTTCCCACATGGAAGCAATGTAACAAATGATGACATTTGAATTCACACTGAGATCAGCAGGTGAGACTTCTTGAGGCTGGTCTAGAGGCTCCAGCCTCCAGCCTGGTCTGCCCAGAGGGCTGAACGCTCAGCACACCTGTTGCCTCTTTGTCTGCAGTGCCGCATAGGTGTCTGCTGCTCTTGTCCAGATAAGAAATGGATGCCGGCCTGCAGGAATAGAGAGGCGAGGGTGAAGCAGCAGATGCTGAGGGTGGGAATGTTAGCCTTAACAGCCGAGTAGATGGGGGGAAGACGGAAGGAAAGCTATCAGAGGGCCGTGGGATCTGAGCCCAGCTGGGATGTGGGGCCACAGACAGAGCAATGACAGAGCCTGGTCTTCTTGCTGAAGGTGCTGTTCCTTTACTTCTTACCTGTCTCCTCCATGTCCTGGCTGAAACCACATGCTTTTCCCTGGTCATCTGTTCCAGGGGCTTCTAAGAGAAACCAGAAGACAGTGATGCTCCAGGTGTTGGAGCAGATGGTTGCTTTCTCCTCCCCCGCCCCTTTGCTCCCACTAATGATGGGTGGGGAGTGTTTTCATTTCCCATTTATTTCTTAGTCAAGGCTCACACAAGCTATGTAACTTGTTCCATGACTTGCCAGGGGCTGAGACAGGGGCTTTATCTCTGGCCTTTTCCATCCCTAAATCAATGTTTTCTGTGCTTTTTCAATCACCACTGACACCACCATCTCTGTCACCACATTGACAGATGACCCATTTGCTCTTTGTATCAGTCTCAAAAGTGAAAGTGAAGTTGCTCAGTCGTGTCTGACTCTTCATGACCCCATGGACAGCCTACCAGGCTCCTCCGTCCATGCAATTTCCCAGGCAAGAATACTGGAGTGGGTTGCTATTTCCTTCTCCAATCTCAAGCTGTGGGCAGTTTGGGCTCTGAGACTCCTAGGCTGCACCCAAGGCACCAGGCCAGTAGGTGGCAAGCAGAGCTCTCTGACTCCCTGAAGACGGAAGTCCCAGGGTCCTTTGTGCTCCAGCAAGTCACCAAGTTCGTGAGTTCAGTATAACCCCTTCTTGACCTGTACCTCCTAATCTGCTCGCTGGCCCTTTGTGGCAATGAGATGCAGGGTCAGTTTCCAGACAGAGCAGACCCAAGAGACAACTTTGCTTTAAACCCAGGGGTGGATTACATTTTGTTGAGTCTGAAGTTTATACAATTTTGGAGTGTGTCTTCAGGAAAAAAGAAGAAACGTATAGTACTTATGCAAAATTCATAGAAAATACAGGACTGTGCAGTTTAGGGGCCCTGAAGATTATACTCTGTTACCTCCCCAGCTGTCTATCTGCCTCTGCTCAGGGCTGTTGAGGGCAGGCAAAACCTCGATCACTTTTCCCTTCTGCTCCCCTCTTGCCCTGCACAAGTGCAAAATCACAGTATCCTTGCATCTGAAAAAGGCAGTGTCATCCCAAGGCCCTGGAGGCCCCTTTATAAATGTCAAGCTAATTACTAGATGATTAGATAATAGCTACAGTGTGTGCTGTCTGGGTCAGCAGCTGCTAGCAAAATACCCCGAGGATACCAAGGGATGTGTTTGCAAAGATGGGAAGGACTAAGTACTTTAGGGCTTGATGGTGAAAACAAGCTCCCAGGGACACTCTGTCAGGGAGACGCCTCCAAGACAGAGGATGGGGGGGGGGAGGAGGCTGTGCCAGGCGCATATCTCTTCCCTCTGGAAAGAGCTCCCATGCTCAGTCATGTCCGACTCTGTGCAACCCCATGGACTGTAGCCCGCAGGCTCCTCTGTCCATGGGATTCTCCAGGCAAGAACACTGGAGTGGGTTGTCACGCCCTCCTCCAGGGGATCTTCCCAACCCAGGGATCTTACTCTTCTGTCTCCTGTATTGGTGGCCAGATTCTTTATTGCTGAGCCCTCAGGGAAGCCCTCTGGGAAACGGTAGCAGCAGAGTTTCCCCAGCCAGCTAAACTCTTTAGAAGCATTATTTCTTTTAATCCCTCAACCAGCCTTTTAAGGTCAATTCAGTTCAATCGTTCAGTGGTGTCCAACTCTTTTCGACCCCATGAATCACAGCACGCCAGGCCTCCCATCCATCACCAACTCCCAGACTTCACTCAAACTCATGTCCATTAAGTCGGTGATGCCATCCAGCCAACTCATCTTCTGTCGTCCCCTTCTCCTCCTGCCCCTAATCCCTCCCAGCATCAGGGTCTTTTCCAATGAGTCAGCTCTTCACATGAGGTGGCCAAAGTACTGGAGTTTCAGCTTTAGCATCATTCCTTCCAAAGAACACCCAGGGCTGATCTCCTTCAGAATGGACTGGTTAGATCTCCTTGCAGTCCAAGGGACTCTCAAGAGTCTTCTCCAACACCACAGTTCAAAAGCATCAATTCTTCAGTGCTCAGCTTTCTTCACAGTCCAACTCTCACATCCATACATGACCACTGGAAAAACCATAGCCTTGACTAGACGGACCTTTGTTGGCAAAGTAATGTCTCTGCTTTTCAATATGCTATCTGCTGCTGCTGCTGCTGCTAAGTTGCTTCAGTCGTGTCCGACTCTGTGCAACCCCAGAGATGGCAGCCCACCAGGCTCCCCATCCCTGGGATTCTCCAGGCAAGAACACTGGAGTGGGTTGCCATTTCCTTCTCCAATGCATGAAAGTGAAAAGTGAAAGGGAAGTCGCTCAGTCGTGTCCGACTCTTAGCGACCCCATGGACTGCAGCCTACCCAGCTCCTCCATCCATGGGATTTTCCAGGCAAGAGTACTGGAGTGGGGTGCCATTGCCTTCTAGGTTGGTCATAACTTTCCTTCCAAAGAGTAAGCGTCTTTTAATTTCATGGCTGCAATCACCATCTGCAGTGATTTTGGAGCCCCCCAAAATAAAGTCTGACACTGTTTCCACTGTTTCTCCATTTATTTCCCATGAAGTGATGGGACCAGATGCCATGATCTTCGTTTTCTGAATGTTGAGCTTTAAGCCAACTTTTTCACTCTCCTCTTTCACTTTCATCAAGAGGCTTTTTAGTTCCTCTTCACTTTCTGCCATAAGGGTGGTGTCATCTGCATATCTGAGGTTATTGATATTTCTCCCGGCAATCTTGATTCCAGCTGGTGCTTCTTCCAGCCCAGCGTTTCTCATGATGTACTCTGCATAGAAGTTAAATAAGCAGGGTGACAATATACAGCCTTGACGGACTCCTTTTCCTATTTGGAACCAGTCTGTTGTTCCATGTCCAGTTCTAACTGTTGCTTCCTGACCTGCATATAGGTTTCTCAAGAGGCAGGTCAGGTGGTCTGGTATTCCCATCTCTTGTAGAATTTTCCACAGTTTATTGTGATCCACATAGTCAAAGGCTTTGGCATAGTTAATAAAGCAGAAATAGATGTTTTTCTGGAACTCTCTTGGTTTTTTGATGATCCAGTGGATGTTGGCAATTTGATCTCTGGTTCCTCTGCCTTTTCTAAACCAGCTTGAACACCTGGAAGTTCACGGGTCACATATTGCTGAAGCCTGGCTTGGAGAATTTTGAGCGTTACTTTACTAGTGTGTGAGTTGAGTGCAATTGTGCGGTAGTTTGAGCACTCTTTGGCATTTCCTTTCTTTGGGATTGAAATGAAAACTGACCTTTTCCAGTCCTGTGGCCACTGCTGAGTTTTCCAAATTTGCTGGCATATTGAGTGCAGCACTTTCACAGCATCATCTTTCAGGATTTGGAATAGCTCAACTGGAATTCCATCACCTCCACTAGCTTTGTTCGTAGTGATGCTTTCTAAGGCCCACTTGACTTCACATTCCAGGATGTCTGGCTCTAGGTGAGTTTAAGGTAGAAGCTGTTATTACTACAAATTAACAGATGAACTGAGACCACACGGGTAAGTAAGTGGTGGAACCGGTTTCAACCCAGAGCTTAGCCCAAGGTGAAGAGCACCCTGGGCTAAGCTCCCTTGTCTCTCCATTATTTTTCTAGATACACTGGACACTTGGATTGCAAACGACAACCCCCTTCCCAGTCCCCTCAGACCTGCCCACATTCAGGACTTCCCACAAGCATGACAGTTGAAGAACTTAGGCCACAAACAATGTGAGGCCGTAGCAGGGCTTCTCTGGTTCCCAGAGAGGAGTTACCTGGGTTGATGATTTGTAGGTGCACTCAGTGGAAACGTGGGCACTCCATGGAGATTACCGGAAGTGGGGAGGGGAGGAGGGCATCTGATGGGAAGGGGTGGGTGGAGGGGTCAGGCAGCTGCAAGAAACCCCACTTCTGAATCCAGCCAGAGTAGCACCACCTTCACCTCATGAGCTGGGCCGGGCTTCCTGATAAATTTCATGTTTAAGCAAAGGGATCTGCATCCCCAACATGCTAAAGAACCACACGAGTCCCCCAGCCCTGCACCCCTCACACTGGCTGGCTGGGTGGGAGAATTACACCAGGATCTGCAGGGAAAGCAGATCCTGACCTTCCCTGTTAAGGCGATTTGGTGAAGCATATGAACCTCTCCAAGCAGTATTTTCAAATGCATTAGACAGAATACATAAGATTACAAAGGGAACAAATTACATTGAACTACAGTTATCAAAATATTTTCTAAAACCTCAAAATTGCAATCTAGTACCGCACGTGCTTCTTTGTTCACACATTCAACAAGATCTAGTGACAGGCCTAACAACCCCGGAATTCTCAATCCTGTGAGGAGCTTAAGCAGTAATTTAAGATATCTGCAACCAGTCCAGTCTGGTAGGAAGAGTCTCTGGGATTTCTGCTGGTGGCAAATCACAGACTCAGCTAAAACACCTGAGTTCCTTTTGCCTACACTCCTAACAGCAAGAAATGCTAAATTTTGGCTGAAATATAAAGGTATAGAAGATTTTTCCAAGTGTCCGAACCCTTTGAATTCTGTCCGTGAGCCCCAGAGCCTCTAATGGAAATCTATCAGCACCGTGTATGTCAGCCATCTAAGTTCTTATCCCTAATTATCAGTGTTGGTATGTTTTGCTGGAGCAGTTGAAGCATGCTGCAATGCCGTGGCTTGGCCGCGTTCCTTAGTGCTCATTCTTTGCTCTAAGTCCTGTTGACTGTGGGGGCAGTGGTGCTGGGGTAGCGGGGTGGGTGTCTACACATCTTTTCTCCTGGATTGTGATCAGGTGCCTCTGGCCCAAGATGACCTGTAACTATTCCCTCCACCAAGGAAAGCTGCAAATGGAGGCCTGCAGCATCCCACCCTGGGTCTGAAGGCATTATCCACCACCCCAAGACCAGAACACTCACTCCTGAGCTGCAAACTCATTCCCAAGAGGGAGAGTCCACAAGGACCCATCGGGTGACTCGCTCTGCCTTGTCAAAATAACAGATTGGCTCTGCTGCAAAGGCATGGGATTAGGCAGCCTTCAGAGAGCTATTTTGGGATGGGTGGTTTCTTTTTCTCTCCCTCTGATGGTTTGTTTTCAGACTCATTCAGAGAATGCCACAGAGGTCACGGGAGCCGAGGAGAGGGTGGCACTTTCTCCCCAGCGCCTATGGTGGGGTGGGGAGGGGGGTCCAGGGCTCAGCATGACTCCACCACTTCTCAGGAAAGAACTGCTGGTTGTTTGCAACTTCTCAGAAACCCCACAGTGTGCCCAGTCACTGCTCTGGTGGCCCAGTGTTCGGGGGGCTCAGGCTGGAAGATGGAAAAGGTCAGGGTGGGGCCTGGATGAGCCTGGACAGAGTCAAGAAAGCTGGAAGGGACCCTAGAGGGTGTGCAGCCACCCTCCCTATTGCCCAAATAAGGAACCCAATGCTGGGTCCCAGGGGTCAGTCAGCTCAGTTCAGTTGCTCAGTCATGTCTGACTCTTTGCAACCCCATGAACTTCAGCACACCAGGCCTCCCTGTCCATCACCAACTTCGGAGTTTACTCAAACTCATGTCCATCGTGTCAGTGATGCCATCCAACCATCTCATCCTCTGTCATCCCCTTCTCCTCCCACCTTCAATCTTTCCCAGCAGCAGGGTCTTTTCCAATGAGTCGATTCTTCGCTTCAGGTGGCCAAAGTATTGGAGTTTCAGCTTCAGCATCAGTCCTTCCAATGAATATTCAGGGCTGATTTCATTTAGGATTGACAGGTTGAATCTCCTTGCAGTCCAAGGGACTCTCAAGAGTCTTCTCCAACACCACAGTTCAAAAGCATCAATTCTTTGGTGCTCAGCTTTCTTTACAGTCCAACTCTCACATCCATACATGACCACTGGAAAAACCATAGCTTTGACTAGATGGACTTTTGTTGATAAAGTAATGTCTCTACTTTTTAATATGCTGTCTAGGTTTGTCATAACTTTTCTTCCAAGGAGCAAGTGTCTTTTAATTTCATGGCTGCAGTCACCATCTGTAGTGATTTTGGAGTCCAGGAGTCAGGGGCTGAGACAAGAGCAGCTCTCATCCTCTTTCCTCAGGCCGACCTGGTCTAAGTCTCATGTGGATCTTGCCCTTGAGGTCTTAGGGACCCAAACCCCTACCTCCAGATGTGCAATAGCTCCTGTCACTGAGTCTCTAAGCAGAGGGGCCAGAGACCTCCCGCCTGCAGGCTCCCCTGCTGAGCTAGAGGGATGCTGCTTCCTGCCTTGGTGCTGGAGGTGTGCCCCTATTAACACCTATTAACACAGAACCATCCCTGCCCCAGCACCACCCAGAGCTGGTGCCACTTCCAATGGTGACTTTGCCCTGGGGCTCTTTGGGTTGGCATGTGCTGAATGGACCAGCACGGGCCCCTCCAGCTTGTGTTTTCCATACTTGCACAGATTGTACAGATCGTTGCTTCAATCTCTTATATGAGATGACCCCTTCAACCCTCTGCTGTGGGCCACCTGCAAATGTCTGCATATCTGCTCTCTGCTTCTTCCTTGAGTAAGTGAGTGAGTGAGTGAGTGAGTGAAAGTTGCTCAGTTGTGTCTGACGCTTTGCAACCCCATGGACTACACACTCCATGGAATTCTCCAGGCCAGAATACTGGGGTGGGTAGCCTTTCCCTTCTCCAGGGGATCTTCCCAACCCAGGGATTGAACCCAGGTTTCCCACATTGCAGGTGGATTCTTTACCAGCTGAGCCACAAGAGAAGTCCACATCTTCCTTGAAGACACAGACAAACTGCTCATCCTGACCCAGCCCGGCAGGTATGTCCTCCTCCCCAGCCCTTTCCAGGCTCCTTCAGATTCTGCGTGTTCTTGTTGACCTGGGATAAACAGTAAGCAAAATTTCTCTCAATTTCCCCCAGCCTCTAGGGCAAGGCCAACTCTGATGTCCAGTGCCAGCGTACACCCTCCCACAGTGAGGCCTAAAACCTCCAGCCTGGGCCCAGGCACAGAGCCACGCACACAAGTTCTGCAGGCCCATGGCCACGTGGTACATGAGGGGGGATGGTGTGGGGGTTCTTGGCTCCCGCTCTGTGGCAGCCCCAAACCCCACCTCCAGGGCTTCAGAGCCTTCATATCTTTCCTCCCCTGGCCTGTGAGATTCTTTCCCATGAAAGGATCAAAGCTCCTTCATCCTTCATCCAAGGCAGACATGACCTGCTCAGGTGGAGCCCTCACTGCTCTGGAAGATGCCCAGGGATCTGAACCTGAAGCTGGAAGAGCCCAGCCCCGACTTCAAGGAGTGGGCAGGAAGTTCAGAGCCACAGACTTGCTGGATGGTGGGGGCGGGGTGCTGGCCCCAAAGCAAGGCCTCCCACGCTGAGCCATGAGAGCAGCCTGTTGGTGCCCCATACTCAAGCCTCGTGAAGCCCCTTGTTCAAACCAGGAACCCCAGTGGCTTCACAGTGCAGTTATGGAGGCTTTGTGGGGCAGTGGGACAACGGGTGAATGAAACCTGGATGACCAGACCCTCTGCCTGTGGCCCGGGCCTACTGCTTTGGTGGAGGCCCAAGAGAGCCCCTCTGTTTCTATGCAGTTTGGGGTGCCTCCTTCCCAGCCCTCTAGTCCCTTTTGTCTCCTTGTGCTGAAGATCCAGGGGGCAAAGAGCATTTCAAGTGGGCCTGAGGATGGGAGAGCCATGCAGACTCTCCCCCCACCTGGAATCTTCATCACCCATCTCCTGCCCAGTGCCCACCTTCTTTCTCACCATTCCCTTTCATCCCCTCCTGAGTTCCAGCCAGAACTGCCCAGGGACCACATCTGAACATGCCAGGCTCCTTCAGGCCTCATGTATGTGGCCTAGCCACCCCAGGCCCAGGTGAGACACCTGGTCTACAGAGCTCCCTCCGTGAGGGCGGAACCACGTCTTGCGTGTTCACAAAATACAAAATACTGAACAACTTTATTAGCACCAGCTGAGTAACCCTCAGTCTGCACCATCCAAAGCACAATGCTCTTAGCCTCTGGCAACCTAACAAGCCAGGAGGAGAAACTGAGAGACCAACCCGCCTGACAAGAGAGGAGCTCACTGAATTGGACACACAAATAAACAAGATTCAAGAAAACACAAGAGCAACAAAATGCAACTAGAGTTTCTACTACCTCCAAAGTGAGGCATGCCCACCAATTCATTTGTCTGAATGCAGGATCATAGCTAAAAGCTATGCTATGCTTATATTTCTGAAAGTTCTAATGAGCATGATATATTTGGGTAGCAATTCATGCCATATAATTTAAAATAAATATGTATTTATTGGAGGATGTGCTGAAAGACATTTTACTAATCAGAATATTGGATTAAAATGGGCTTAAACTGTGTTGGGTGAGAGCCTGCTGGTGGAGGGAGGATTGGGAGGGCTTTCTAGGGGTCTGGACCCCCCATCCCCTGCTCTCCATAAAGGACACAACCCCCTAGGGCTCTCCTTCCTTCCCAGAAGGGGGGGCCTGCCTGTCTGTGCTCTGATTAGCCACCTGCTGCTCCAGCTCCTGTGATCCGGAGCCATGATCCCCCGGGCGTGGGCAGTGAGCGTGGACCTGGCTCTCAGAGTGTCCTGCCCCCCCTTGCTGAGGCCTTCACCCTGATTCTAGGAAGATGTGCTCCATTACCGGAATGGGCCTCAGCCCCGCCCACCTGGGAGAGTAGTTCCAATGTGGGGAATGCAGATGGAAGGGTTTTCTGTTCTGCTTTCCTAACAAAAACCCCTTGGAATTTATGTCCCTGCACATACCGTTCCACGTTTCTGCTCACATTCTTCCTCCTGCTGCCTAGAAACCTTTAAATTTGCAAACAGCCCTGCCTCGGCATTTGGGAGGTCAGAGCCATTCATCACCCCCATGTTTTATTTCCACAGGGATTCGTGAAGTCCCCACAGAGAGTCAGCCTGGGGACAGGCACCGTAGATTCCAGAGAAAGATGATGGGGGCGGGGGCAAAGAGTGTTTTTTCAGGACCTCATTTTAAACTTTGTGCCAGGTACAAGGCTATTTTGTAATGTAACTGGTCCTCACAGCAGACTTGCTGCTGCTGCTGTCACTTCAGTCATGTCCAACTCTGTGCGACCCCATAGACGGCAGCCCACCAGGCTCCCCCATCCCTGGAATTCTCCAGACAAGAACACTGGAGTGGGTTGCCATTTCCTTCTCCAATGCATGAAAGTGAAAAGTGAAAGTGAAGTCGCTCAGTTGTGTCCGACTCTTAGTGACCCCATGGACTGCAGCCCACCAGGCTCCTCCATCCATGGGATTTTCTAGGCAAAAGTACTGGAGTGGGGTGCCATCGCCTTCTCCGTCCCGGCAGACTTGGGAGGTGCAGATTAGCAACCTCAGTTTACAAATGAGGAAAGTGAGGTGTAGTAGGCTGAGTAATGTTCCCCACCCCTGCCTGAGATGGCCATGCCCTAATGCACAAAACCTGTGGAGAGGTTCCCATAAATGGCAAAGGGCTTGGGCTGTGATTAAGGATTCGGGGATGGTGAGACTGTCCTGGAGTATCTAGAGGGACACTATGTTATCACAAGGATCCTTATAAGAGTGAAGGAGGAGAGTTAGAGTCAGAGAGCGATGTAGTGATGGACACAGTGGTCCAAGTGATGCAGGGCAATGAGCCAAGGAATGCAGGAAGCTTCTAGAAGCTGGAAAAGGCAAGGAATTGGATTCTCCCTCAGAGTCAGAAGGAGCACAGCCCTGCAGACACCTTGATTTTAACCCAGTGAGACCGATTTTGGCACCTTTCCTCAGAACTGTAAGATTGTTTAAGGCACTAAGTTTGTGGACTTTTGTTTCGGCAGCAATAAGAAACTAATAAATAAGGCATTGCTTTTCCCGAGGCTACAGAGCTGGGGAGTGGCAGAGGCAGTATTTGAATCCAGGTTGGTCTGACTCCCCAGGTCCAAAAGATGTTAAGAAACTTATTTATTGGAGCTCAGAGCTGGCCTAAGGTGCTGTTTCTTGGCCAGGTAAGAGAGGTGTCCCAGGCCTAAGGCAGAGGTGGACCGACAGATACTTGAGGCTCTGGACACTGAGGAGTCCAGGCTGAGACAGGAGGTGACGTGAGTGTTAGGTAGCAAGAAGCTCACAACTGCAAAATGGCTCTACCCTTCCCCCTCGAAGACCCACGACAACTCTGTTCCTGCAGGGCTTGGGATGCTGGTGCAGCCCCTTCAGTGACCCAGCTGCAGAGGCTTCTGCTGATGGGCCAGGCTGGACTGGGGGCCACTACAGCTTCTACCCTTCTGTACATGGTGGCAGGGTGGCCTCCCTGACACTCTCAGAAGAGACGGTGCCCAGCTCTGCCATGACCTGCCACAGGACCCTGGATCAATCACTGAATCACTCCTGTCCTCAGTCTCCCCATCTGAAAAATGGGATGATGATGCCCCCTTCATAGGGCTGCTGGAAGGATTGGCTGCATGTGCCTCTAAGTGGGGCTGAGTCTCAGCTGGCATGCAGTGCTAGGATGACTGCGCCTTCCCTCTGGCAATGTCCATTCTGGCTGTAGGTGTCTCTGCCATGCTGGTGGCCAAATGGTTTTAATGGTGCCCTTGAGTCCGAGTCATGGATCCTTCGTTCCAGCCACCGCACTTGGTAAATACGTCTCTGTGGGGCTGCCCTGCTGTTTTGTCATGGAGAGAAGTGGTCTCTCAAACTCTTCCCTGTGGTGGTGAGGGGACATCTGGCGACCGAGCCCCTCTGACCAGAAACCCCTGAAGGAGCATCATTGCTCCTGCTACCCCTCCCCTTGGCCAGAATGCTGGGGGAAACCAGGCACAGACCTCCCTCCTCGCTCTCCCTCCTGATTGCTGTGGGGAGCGTGGGGTCAGGAGATGGGGGACAGAGGAACCGCAGGACAGAGCCAGCAGTGGCAGCCTCTTCAAGTGATTCTTCCCGGATTTGTTTTGAGAGTTTTATTCGGTGACACATCTACCCATGTCGCTATATTTATCTGTGAGAGAGGCAGGATATTTTTGAACGGATGTAATTTCTGGCTCTTTCCCTCCAGGGGAAGAAAAAGAGTTTCTCATTCCTATTCACTTCCACACTTCTTCTGTATAAACACACCCATGCACATACACACAAACATCCACACACGTGCACACACACACAGAAAGGCAGACCCTTGGTTCAACAACTACAATTCTGAGACTCTGTGGTTAACTCAGGCCTAGTTAACATGATGGATAAATAGGCAGACAGACAGAAGGAATAAACAAAACTGAATAAATGACCAAACCCACAGTGAAGAAATTGTGGGTTTGGGCGTTTATTTTTTTTCTCTTCCAACTTCACTAGCACATACTGAGTAGGAAGAAAATTGACCGAGGGCAGGAGAGAAGGCCCAAGGGGCACCTGCCAGGGTGAGGGGCTGGAGTGAACAGTTTGCTCTCTGGCTTCAGTGGAGTTGGCAAACCAGGCTCACAGCTGACCCAAAGCTGAGTGGGTGGTGAGAAAGCTGAAGCCAGGTTCAGGATGGCAGGGCAAGTTAGAGAAACAGCGAGACGAACTGTTCCAAGGATGAACACCCACCTTCAGTTCTGCATTTACTTGGAAATAACCAACAACCTGCAAACATCTGTAGGAAGTAAATGTCGCCAGGAAAACCAGGGAAGTAGGAAACGGGGAAACACAACTCAGGCCTCTGCAGCTGTGTCTTGCACAGCTTCCAGGCGTAAGGTCCAGGTGGCTGAAGTCACAGAGTTTTCCTTCTACGTTCCTTCCAGCAGTTTTACAATCTTAGGTACGACATTTACGCACATTTAGATCCACTTTGAGGACTTCCCAGGTGTGCAGGGGTAAAGAATCCACCTGCCAATACAGGAGACAAGAGATGTGGGTTCGATCCCTGGGTCAGGAAGATCCCCTGGAGGAGGAAATGGCAACCCATCCCAGTATTCTCGCCTGGGAAATTCCATGGACACAGGAGCCTGGTGGGCTGCAGTCCTTGGGGTCGCCAAGAGTCCAGCACGACTGAGCACATGCACAGATTCACTTTGAGGTAATTTTCGTATAGGGTGGGACATATGGCTTAAAGTTTGTTTCTTAATTTTTTGTGTGTTTTGGATATTTAATTCTTTTCTCATCATTTATTAAAAAGAACATCCTTTCTCCAGTGAATTGTCTTTGTACTTTTGCAAAAAACCAGTTGACTAAATATGTGGATCTATTTTTGGGTTATTTCTTCTGTACCATTGATGGATATATATATATATATATATAAAATACATATAAAATATATTTTAATATATAAATATACATTACATAAAAATACATTTCTACAGAAGTAAACATATATACAAAATATATATCATATATTTATTTGCATATATTTTACACATATATACTTATATACATTAATATAAATATATTATTATACAGTAGTATTATTAATATCTATTTGTATACATTTCCCTCCAAAACCATACTACCCTGATGACTGTAGCTTTATAGAAAGTCTAGTAAGTCTTCAAGTCAGATAATGTGATTCCTCCAATTTTGCTCTTCTTCTTTGAAATTGGTTTGGCTCTTCAAGTTCCTTTGCCTTTGCATATAAATGTTGGCTTTAGTGTGTCAATTTCTATGAACAACTTTTGCCTAGAGTTTTATTGGAATGGCACTAAACAGACAGATCAACATGAGGTGAATTGTTAAGTCCTCCCTTTAGGGCTTCCCTTTGCACCTATCTCTTAGGGAAAATTTCTCTTCACCCTCTTGATTCTCCCCCAGTAATGTATTGCTGTTGTTACTCAATATTTGTTGAGTCGGGGTGGGGGTCGGGGGCAGCCTCTGCTGTTCTCCTTTGGTCTCAGCTTGGGCAGGTGCTGTGCCTGGGAGGGGGGACAGTTCAGTGATTCTGTCCCTCCCCCATCGGCAGGGGACTTCTGGTCTGTGTGTAGTTTTACCCCTCTCCCCCAGGATTGAGCATTTTACTCTTCTCCCAGCTGCCATGGAACCTGTGCCCTAAGGCACTCTCCTTTCCCCAGTGGTTATATATGTATTTTTCCATAAAGGATATAGGGAGAAGGATCTGCATGGAACTCTGTGCTTCTCTGAAAGCACTGTTCCCTTTACCCAGACCTGAATCAAGAGATAGGTCTGCCCAGGTTGCTCACCCTCACCCCATCTTTCTTGTGAGCATCAAGTGTGTCCCACGGAAAAGGGCCTGTAAGCGGGTGTGGATTTCCCTGAAGTCTGCAGCTCTCAAGGGGGCTATACATCCACACAGGCCCCACACATGGCTTTTAACATCTCATTAAAAGTTTGGTTGGATTCTTCCTTCCAGCTTATATGGTGTACAATTCCATAACAGGTAATCGAGGACCTGTGTCCCGTCTCTCCTTGGTGGTGCCTGCTTTTCCTTAGATTTCAGCTTAGTTTATTGCCTTCCATCACAGTTCTCTGATGAGTTCATGAAAAAGTGTCATTTTGTAAATTATTTGGCACTTTTGGGGGGTAAGGGTGAGAGCAATGCACTTTGCAGAGCTCTGCACTCTAAGTGGGAACCAGAAATCTGACTGATCTTTTGCATTTAAAAGTCCAGATGCTTACTTTATTGAGCAATGTTAGAAAATCTTTAAAAATAGAATTTGTATTTTCACTTTGGAATCTTTGAGAGTACAAATCACTCTATGCATAGCTAAAGTAAGAGACTAATATGTCTTTGTTTCTGCCTCCTGCAACTGGTGTCTTTTTGTTCTTTTTCTTATGTGTATTTTTAAATGTAAGTTTTGCTACAGAGAGGTACCACCACACACCAGTCAGAATGGCCATCGTTAAAAACTCTACAAATAACAAATGTCAGAGGGGGTGTGGAGAAAAGGGAACCCTCCTACACTGTTGGTGGGAGTGTAAATTGGTACAACCACTATGGGGAACAGTAGGGAGTTTCCTTAGAAAACTAAAAATAGAATTACCATATGATCCAGCATCCCACTCCTGGGAATATATCCAGACAAAACTAATCCAAAAAGATACATGCACCCCTATGTTCATAGCAGCAATATTTACAATAGCCAAGATATGGAAACACATAAATGTCCCCTCACAGATGAATGGATAAAGAAGATATAGTATTTATACACAATGGATTACTACTCAGCAATAAAAAGAATAAAATAATGCCATTTGCAGCAACATGGATGCAACTCGAGGTTATCATACTAAGTGAAGTAAGTCAGAAAGAGAAAGACAAATACCATATGATATCACTTATATGTGGAATTTAAAACATGACACAAAGGATCCTATCTATGAAACAGAAACAGACTCACGGATGCAGAGAACAGACTTATGGTTGCCAAGGGGGAAGGAGCTGGGGGAGGGATGGAGGGGGAGGTTGAGGTTAGCAGAATCAAGCTCTTAAATGTAGAATGGATAAGCACCAAGATCCTACTGTACAGCACAGGAAACTATATTCAGTATCCTATGATAAGCCATAATGGGAAAGAATATAGGAAGAGAGAATGTATATACATGTACAACTGAGTCACTTTGCTGTGCAGCAGAAATTAGCACAATGCTGTAAACCAAGTATACTTCAATTAAAACAATTTTAAGTTTCGGCTAGGATATATTTCACATGGTTCAAAATTCAAAAGACTGTACAATAAACAAATCTGCCTCCCATTTCTATTTCCCTACTACCTTGTTCTGTCTGCAGAAAGCCAGTGAGACAAGTTTCTTGTTATCTTATTAGAAATATTATACGCAATTATAAGAAGATACTTTTATTCTTTTTCCACTCATGTTTACACAAATGGTAGTGTGCTTTATGGGGCTTTCCCGCTGGCTCAGTGGTAAAGGATCTACCTGCAGTGCAGGAGATAAGGCAGGAGTTGCCAGTTTGAGAAGATCCCCTGGGTTGAGAAGATCCCCTGGAGCAGGAAACGGCAACTCACTCCAGTATTCTTGCCTGGGAAATCCCATGGACAGAGGAGCCTGGCAGGCTATAGTCCATGGGGTTGCAAAACACGCAGTCGCAGTCATTGTATTCCTTGCCTCCTTGTGTGCCAGGCTCCTTGGAGGAACTCAAGTGAACAGAGGTGAGGACTTCTAGGCTGAGAGAATAGTGAGATTTCAGACACTGTCAATAAGACACACTCCTAGGAACACGTATGTAACACATGGGCTGTCAGGATGCGGGGCTCCGCCTCTGGGCCACGGAGGAAGCTAACATTGAAAGTAGCTGGGCTAGGGTGGGCAGGGGTCTCCCTGGCAGGAGGTGGCTCCTGGCTGGCCAAGGGCAAGCTTCTATGCTTTGGGTTAAGCAGGCAGGACCCCAGGCAAGGTCTAGAACTCTCTATCCTGAAGAGTGTGAGACAGCTTAGTTTTTATTTTAGTTTTTCAGTAGAGTATGGACAGAGGGAAGGGAAACAGGATTATGTGATGAGGCCCACAACTGGGAGAGACAAGGACATAACTGTGAGCCCAGAGTGGTGGTGGCAAGTGCAGAGATGGGGGTCAGGACAGAGCTAACGTCTCCCAGACAGAGCTAAACCCCCACAGAGAGTCTGAGCCAATCTTATCTCCTTCTTAGGGGCAGGGCCACCTGCTGACTTGCTGGTGAGGAAGTACTGCAACTGCATCTCAAAAACTCAGTTATTTAGGGACTTCCCTGGAAGTCCAGTGATTAAGACTTTGGCTTCCAATGAGGAGCGGGTGCAGGTTCCACCTCTAGTTGGAGAGCTAAGCTCACATGCTTTGTGGCCAAAAAAAAAAAAAATCAGAAACAATGTCATAACAAATTGAATAAAGACTTTAGAAAAATGGATCACATTTTTTTAAAAAATCTAAAAAAAAAAGATTAATTTATCCAGTTCGTGGAGCTGCCCCTGAAGCATCCCTCTGCCTGTGCAGTGTCTGGGACCATCCTGTCTGTCCAGTGGGCTGGACCACCCCTGTCAGGAATGCCCCGCTGCCCCACTGAAGCCTGCCAGCCTCCCTGGCCCTGGGCTCCTTCATGCCGCAAGAGCTTGAGTCCCCGAGCCTGGCCGTGGCTGCACCGGGCAACTCTCCTGCGGTGGGTGCACCTTCTCAGAGCTGCAGGTCCTTGGTCTCCCCCAGCACCGAAACTGGGGCCATTCCCGGAGCCCCCAGACCCCACACAGCCCACAGTGGCTCTCTCACCACAGCACTAAACCTGTGTGAGGAGCTGGTGTTCTAGGGTCCACGTCTCTAGAGGTGGGCGACAGGGGAGAGCCGTGGCTGTCACTGAGGGGTGGGGGTGGCAGGGAGACACTGTAGGTTAACCACAGCTAGCCAGCTCTGATGGCATGTTAGTTTCCAGGCTCTGCCTTAAGGTCATTAAATATGTTATCTTCATAAATCCTCATCCCTATGAGGCAAGACCAATTTTACCCCATTTACGAGAGGAAGAAACTGAGGCCCTGACTTCAGACAAGAACATCCTTCTGAGAATCACTCGGTGTGGAGACCGGGGACCCAGCTCCTTGGCTGCCAGCCAGCTGCCCTGTCCAGGTACTGCTGCACACAGGCCCGGACTTTTCCCTGACCTCCTGCACAGTGAGACTTGAAGGAGGGAGAAACAGAGGCTGACTCAGGGACAAGCTGGCGGTCCCAGGTGTGCCCAGCTCAGATCTGCAGGCTGCTGGGCCCCAGCAGGACACACGGCTGCCCATGTGCCTTCCCAGGAATATTTGATGCCCAAGGGATTAGAGGCCACCAGCCCAAATGCAATCACTAAAGGGTTCAGTCTAGGGAGGATTAGCCAAGGGAGATTTGGAGGAAGTTATCCACAAATCACTGTGGCTCTTGGAGGCGAAGATTACTTGGGGATCAGAAGAGGTCCTGTTGGATGAGCAGAAGCCGACAGCAGGACGTCGGGTGCTTGCTTTCTTGGGGTTCCCAGCTCCCCCTCAGAGAGCCCAGGCTGAGTCCCAGGGCAGTGGGGGCCCTGGCCAATGGGACCCTCCCTGGAGACTGGGCCCTGCAGGAAAGGGTGCCTGCCTGGGGTCAGGCCTCTGGCTTTGGGTCACTCCCTCCCTCCTGGGGCCCCACTGTCCTCATCCACCATGTGGGGCTCCTGCAACCCACCAGGAGGCCACCAACCACAGTGGGCAAGTGCCCCAGCTGCCAGCAGGGGATTATTTGATTCTAGGCTCTGCACCCTTATGGATCCTGCCTGCCAGAGTCCATCATCCCTCCCCTGTCCAAGGCAGGTAACTGAACCTCCCCCCGATATGAACCTACCCAGGTTAAAGGAAGGGTTTGTGACATGCGCCCAGCATGGTAAGAGCTCCATAAACAATCTGTGGTTATTGTCAACCAAGGGGCCTTGCCAGCACTCCCATTCTGTGAGTGAGAAAGAGGGCTCCATATACGGCCCCATGCTGCCACCTGGCAGTCACAGGGAAGGAAATGAAACTGAAGAGTGTGAGGAAAAGAAGGGCCTGAGTTCTTACCAAGCAAAAAACGCTTTACATGAGTTATCTCATGCAAGTTACCTAATAACTCATATAGAGTGGTATTGCTATTTATGTGGCCAGAAACATTACTTATGTCATTAATCTTACAACACCCGTTCAGGTGGACATTTATTTTCTCTATTAAATTGATAGAGGGCAGCAAGGTTCAGAGAAGTTAAGTAACTTTCCAAGGTCACACAGCAAGCAAAATCAGAGTGAGAATTGGAACCCGATCTGTTTGGAAGCTGAACTCCTAATTGTTTGAGCATCATGTGCCTCCCCCAGAGAAGCTCTGGATCCTCTCGCAGGGGAGGGGGTTTGGCAGGGAGGACAGGTGTGAACATGGAGGGGGACTCAGAATTAAGCACTTTGGTCAGGGAGCATCCACTTTCATCTTGAATCAGACACTGAGGGCAAGGTCACAGCCCAGCAGTCTTCAGAGTTAACTGAGCAGTTTGCAAACATGTGTTCCATTCCCTCAAAGGTGGGCACAGAAATGAAGAGTCAAAAGGCAGAGCCTGGGAAGGAATACCACAAGTAAGGGAACCTCTTCATTTTCACCTTTATCCTTTGCGTGTTTTATATTTCTCCCAGTGCATTTGAACCACACTGAATAAAACATAACATCACAATAGGGAGAACCTTAGAGATTGTCATGATCATAGTGGGCACTCAATAGTGTATTCAGTGAAGGAAAGAAGAAAGGA
The DNA here is from genome assembly GCF_027580195.1 of Bos mutus. Taxonomy (NCBI): domain Eukaryota; kingdom Metazoa; phylum Chordata; class Mammalia; order Artiodactyla; family Bovidae; genus Bos; species Bos mutus. Next base: position 37,598,944 of record NC_091627.1, read on the forward strand.
ATCCAGCCTGGGGAAGCTGAAGCACAGAGTCGGGGAGAGATGTTCCCAAGGTCACACAGCTACATAGAGTTGGGTCTAAACTTTGGGTCTCTGGTCACCTGTTTTCTTTCTACTCCACTAACAGTTCCCAGAGTGGCTGTACTGCAGAGGAAGCGGACGGAAGGCCTACGTGCGAGTTGAAGGTGCTGGGGAGCAAGTGAGAGCTTCAGAGCCAGGGAGTGGCCTGCCAGAATATTATTTTTACCAAGTAACTAGTCTCTTCTGGTTCCTTCCACTGGCTATGAGAAGGTTCATCTGGAGAGAGGGAGGGACTGATCTTACAAATCGTAGACCTGGGCCTGTTATCATATCCAGTCCTGGGCCAAAATTGCTGTTCCGTCTTCTGACTGATTAACACTTGGCCCAGACTGGTCCTTAATTCTTACACCTCCAGCCCCATCATCCCCCACCCCCGAGGGCTCCTTGAGGGAGACGAGCATCGCCCTTCCTCCACTGTCAGGGTCCTCCTGGACCTGCACTGAGCTTACGGGGTGATATCTCCCCTCATTCAGCTACCAGGGACCCTGAAGCATGCCAAAGCCTGGCTTAGGCCCTTCCACAACATTATTTTATTTAATAATTCTCACAACCACATTAAGAGGCAGTAACTTTTTCTCTTTTCACTAGACTTGTTTTTAGGTTCACAGGAAAACTGAGCAGAAAGTATAGAGAGTTCCCACATACCCCCTGCCCCACCACCTCCCCCACCATCAACATCCCCCACCAGAGCGCTACACGCTACAGTCAATGAACCTACGCTGACCCGTCCTTATCAAAGCCCACAGTTCATCCTAGGGTTCACTCTTGGTGCCATAGTCCTATGGGTTTGTGTAATGGAGCAGGACCCTATGAGGCCTTCCCGGGACAGACCCCTCCCCCATATCCTCTGCTTTAGCTCCTCTCTGAAGGACCAAGATAATAGCACATGATGCCCATTTCCTGAGTTGTATTATAGATGCTAAAATCCCCCACCAAATGAAAGACATTAACTTCTTGATGACCATGAGCACATAACCCCCAGCCTACTAGGGTTTGGCTGCCCCCCAAGCAGGGGCTCTGAGGCAGGAGCCAGTTCCTCTCCCAAGCCATGCACACAGCTTTAGAGTAAGTCTCATGTGTGCCTGAATTTCAGCTCCGCCCCATGAGGCCTTGGGCAGACCCCCAGTTTCCTTGTTGTGGTGTTAATCCTTGCCAGCAGGTTCCAGGGTTGGAGACAACGGGGCACAGCTCCTAGCACACGGTGGCTGGCTCTTATTCTTGACCCAGGTGGGATTGCCCAGCCGGCTCTAGCTTGGAAATACCTCCTGTCCAGAAAATATATCTAAAGGGGGCCAGGGGTCATGGAGCCCACCTTCCAATTTTCCAGCTGGCAAACAGGAATTAATTAGGCCTCCATTAGAGCCATTACAACTTTATCACCCATGAAACAGATCCATGTGCCCCATCTGATTTTCATTTCCAAATCAGGCAGCAGCATTGACCTTGCTGCGGGGTGCTGGGGCTGAGAGGAGCTTGTTAGTGTGAAGTCCCTTCCCCCCAGCAAAGGCCAGGCAGCTTCTCACTTGCTCTTCTAGCACAGTGGAGCAGTTGGCGCTCCTTTATGGGCACATCAAGATTTCTGGGGAGTTTGTTAAATGCAGACTCCAGCCCTACTCCTGTTCCCAACTGTTAAATTGGGGTCTGCAGAGAAGGCCAGGAGCCTCTATTTGCACCAAGCTGTTCCCGGTGATTTTGGTTTAGAAACCACTGCCTTAGGGCACCCCAAGGCATCTGCCTCACCACTGGCCTCTCCAAGGAGGAGAGTCCAAGAAGCAATGCTGGGAAGGTTCATGTGAGTTCATGGAGGAGGAAGGGGGAGGAAGGATCTCACTGTCCTTCATCCTTCACAGAGAGAGGCACTGTTAGCTTGGGGTAGGAACCCAGACTCTAGAGTCACAAGCACAGCACTTTAAGCATCAGCTCAGCCACGTGTATTAGCTGTGTATCCTTCTCGGATTACTTCTAACTTTCAGAATCTACTTAACATTAAAATGGGAATTCTAGTAACTATTTCAAAGAATTGTGCTTCTTGAGAGTATATGAGAGTCATTAGGAAATGCATAACACCAGGCCTGGCAGGTGGACCTATTATCAATTTGTTGCCTTTCAACTCCAAATTCACGCTTCTTTCCTCTGCTTTGTAATACTGCAATTGGACCCTGGTTTCTTCTCTGCCAGCTGGTGTTCAGTTTAGTTCAGTTCATTCACTCAGCTGTGTCGAACTCTTTGTGACCCCATGGACTGCAGCACGCAAGCTTCCCTGTCCATCACCAACTCCTGGAGCTTACTCAAACTCATGTCCATCGAGTCAATAATGCCATCCAACCATTTCTTCCTCTGCCGCCCCATTCTCCTCTTGCTTTCAATCTTTCCCAGCATCAGGGTCTTTTCAAATGAGTCAGTTCTTCCCATCAGGTGGCCAAAGTATTGGAGTTTCAGCTTCAGCATCAGTCCTTCCAATGAGTATTCAGCACTGATTTCCTTAAGGATGGACTGGTTGGATCTCCTTGCTGTCCAAGGGACTCTCAAGAGTCTTCTCCAACACTTCAGTTCAAAAGCATCAATTCTTTGGCATTCAGCTTTCTTTATAGTCCAACTCTCACATCCATACATGACTAATGGAAAAACCATAGCTTTGACTAGATGGACCTTTGTCAGAAAAATAATGTCTCTGCTTTTTAATATGCTGTCTAGGTTTGTCATAGCTTTTCTTCCAAGGAGCAAGCGTCTTTTGATTTCATGGCTGCAGTCACCATCTGCAGTGATTTTGGAGCCCAAGAAAGTAAAGCCAGCTGGTGTAATGTTAGGCTTTGTCAGCAGAGGGAGCCAGAGGGACACTGTACAGCACACAGAGTGCCCCTGCTGGCTCCAGGGTGCCTTTTTCTTCCTGCAAGGTGACTGCCAGCAGCAACTGGAATCTCTCACCCAGCAAGGCCCCCCACAGGTGTCCTCCAGTTGGCAGGACATGAACATCTTTACCATCCAGTGGGAGGCAGGCACACTCTTTCCAAAGCGGACTGGATCTCACCCAATTTATTTCTCTCATTGTTGGGTAATCTCCTTCATCCTTAGAAGCATCAGCTGCTTCCTGCATTTTCTATTCCTCTATTCCCTAGAGTCTTCTATTGCCCCTTTTAATAGTTAATTATCTTTCACTAGTTAATAATTCTTTGTATTAAAATTTCCCTATTCAAACAGCTGGTATGATTTTTGTCTCCTGAATGGACCCTGGCGAATATAGAGTAGGTATTTAAAAATGATAGCTCGTGTGCTCGCTCTGTGTGTAAAAGTATTTTTACATACACTATTTAACAGGCAGGGGGAAATGACCACATACCACCAGAAGCTGTGGTGACTCTGGAAATCGTATCCCCAATCTGAAAGACTCACTTCCTTCTTCAAGGGGTTCTTGGGTGTTACCACTGTACGCTTCTCAGGGACAGTCTAGGGGAAGCTGTAGGGAGTGACGGTGACGTGAACACAGCCATAAAGAAAAGTATCACAGTCCTCTGCAGAAATCATGTAGCTCTCAAAGATTACACTAGGAGAAAGACTCATAAATAAGGACCAGAAACTAGTGATGAGGGCCATGGCTCGAGGAAGGGAGCACAGTTCTTCTAGGGTAAGAAGAATGTGTGACTCAGGAAAGACCCTGAAAGCTCAGCCTGTGTGTCCTTAGCCGTGCCAAAAGACTGTGAGTGACTAGGGGGAGGTTTGGAAGCTTCAGTACACAGCTCTCTTTCTCCTCTATGCAGCTTGTGCAGGTGTCAGTAAAGGGAGGACTGTGTTAAAAAGAACCCATTTACATTGTTCTTTAGGTATACATGAACCCCACAGATCCCATCAATAGGGCAATATTCTGGTACCCAAATTGGGGACTAGCAGGTGAAGTTCCTCCCCACCCAACCCATTGGAAGCTGGCTCAATGATGCTTTCTTCTGACTGGTTCTGTTACTTTTTCTCACCTCAGCAGCTGGTAGCCAGGATGGAGGCAAGCCTTGGATGGAATATCTGTGGTCAATGTTCTGGCCATGTGCTCTTGTCTCAAGGCTATGCTGGAGGTGGGTGTGGCAGGACCGTGCATGATCACATTGGTGGGACCCCAGGGTCCCAGTGGTGAACTCTGGGCTGTGCCTTCCCAGTAGGGACATCCTGCCCTCTGCATAGACCTAAGATCCCTGACTACATGTCCTAGTCGTGGTGGTCCAGAGAGCAAGGCAGTTGGAAGGGAAGCACGTAAGGGCCAAAATCCCATTTGAAGATACTGAAGGTGGTCAGACAGAGAGGCATTTGCAAGACTGAGATTACAACCCAGGGCCCTGCATTACTTGCATTCACTCAGAGTTAATGCAGCCCTTTCAGCCACAGAAAGGATGGGATTTTCTCAGGTACAGAGAAGCTGAGCTGGGCTGTGATTAGTGGAAATGGCCACTAGGTGTCACTGCACCACCACCAGCCCCGGCTGCACTGTGGCCTGGATTCCACATTTCCAGAGCAAGGTCAAAGCTAAAGACCAATTCTGGCTGAATGGAGGAGCACTGTTTATTCATCTCATGCATACAGTTTAAAAAAATTTTTTTAATTGAAATATAGTTGATGTTAAATATTTTATTATTTTCAGGCGAGCTACAAAATGATTTGACATTTGCATACATTACGAAATGATCACAGTAAGTCTAGTAACCATCTGTTCCCATACAAAATTATTACAATATTATTGACCATATTCCTTATGCTATAATATACAGTGAAGGGGATTTTGAACTTCTGTCATTGAAAACATCGTAAAAGGAACAGCAACTCCCAGGTCAAAGGAAAAGAGTCCTGTTTATTTCCCTAGAGAGTGGGTCTCTCTCTACAGACAGGACAGCTTAGACGGCAGCAATGGCCAGGCTGGCTGGAGACTCCCACTGAGCCCACGCTGGAGAGCTGTTGCTGCCACATTGCTGCTGCTGCTGCTGCTAAGTCGCTTCAGTTGTGTCCGACTCTGTGCAACCCCAGAGACGGCAGCCCACCAGGCTCCCCCGTCCCTGGGATTCTCCAGGCAAGAACACTGGAGTGGGTTGCCATTTCCTTCTCCAATGCGTGAAAGTGAAAAGTGAAAGTGAAGTTGCTCAGTCGTGTCTGACTCTTCGAGACCCCATGGACTGCAGCATACCAGGCTCCTCTGTCCATGGGATTTTCCAGGCAAGAGTACTGGAGTGGGGTGCCCTTGGGGCTTGTTTTTCCTGACTAATTGCTTCCCCTTAATGCCGTCTATGGGGTCGCACAGAGTCGGACACGACTGAAGCGACTTAGCAGCAGCAGCAGCAGATGATGACTGTGACTTAGAATCCTTAGGCTTTGGCTCCCCCGAGTGTGTGCCATGGAAGGGACCTTAGACATCTCCAAGTTCAGCCCCTTCATTTTAAAGAAGGAAGTCCAGAGAGGGACGTCCTCAGAGCACACACAGCTGGATGGAGGCAGCACCAAGACTTGAACCTGAGACTCCAGAGGACTTGCCCAGTGCTCTGTCCACTCTGCCATGCCCCCTGTATTCACGCTACACAAGCTCAGCCATTCATTCTCTTAACACTACTGGCACTCACTCTATGCTATTTTCTCTTTGTGCCTGGACAGAATTGGAAATATCTAAAGACACAGGATGACATGGCATGTCAGTGATCCCATCAGAGCTGCACAGCTCGGGGGTGGGGGGATCAGTTCCCTTCCCCTTGGTCAAGAGTATTTACCAATGTCATGCAGTAGTTATGCAAAAAGGGGGGGCAGAAATGAGATGGAGTCAGGCAGGTGATGGGGCAATTGTGCACACAGGGCAGCCTAGATGGCAGCAACGGCCAGGCTGGCTGGAGACTGCCACTGAGCCCACACTGGAGGCTTGAGTTCGAAGGAACCTCTGGGAGGCGGATGCTTTGAAGCTGTAACAACTGTGACCTCCAGGGGGCAGTGTTTTGCCACATCCTGCTCGGTCCAAGGCACTTCCACGCACAGAAAGCAAATCTTTTAAGGGAACAGAGGGGTGTTTAAAACAAGAGTCTAACTATGGGTAGAAAAAGAAAGACATAACAGTCTGGACTTGAAATTGATCTCAGGAAGGCAGTCATTTTATCGTTTTGCCTGTCTCTTCTCTTACTCAGGCAATTAGATAGTTGGCAGAGCTGAAAGGTTGGGGAATTACGTCTCTGGGTCCAGCCCCTGTCAAGTGGTCCTTCTCCTGTCTGTTGTCCAGAGTTGTTCATATCCTTATATACCCTCTGGGGGCATTCAGTGGTCTCAGAAAGAATGGCCTAGAATCTGGCTAGAAGGGTCTAGAACTTGCTGCAGCCTGGGCAGCCTGGAGACCGTCCACCTTCCTCTCCACTGACCTCCACCAGGCTGCAAAGTTGGCCCAACTGCTCACCTCGCATCCATCTGCTCAGAACCAGGCCAGTGCTGCCGCTTGACTCATTACTGACCACTCCGCCTGGATATTAAGCACTTTAGGCTCTGCTGGGGGATGGTTAATCAACAACCTTGTCAGAGTGATGGATTCTTCTAGGATTATTGCTTAATGAGCTTGTTTAGAGGTAAAAATCAACTAGGACATCAGTTCTCAGGGAGCAGGAAGGAGGGGAGCAGTGAGCTTGGAGGTGGTGAGAGGGATCTCAGATATTCTAAGCAGCAGTGAGGGGCTGGGGGTGGGGAAGCATGGCAAGAGGCCTCTGACCAGAGCAGAACTTAAGCTTGGATTCATCAGGCATTTCACAGCCGCCCTGGTTGCTGCAGCCCAGAGCATTTCACCACTCAGTGGAGCTGCAAAAGCAGTGATTCCTAGGTGATTCCTTAGTGATTCCTAAGTCATCCAAGGACCACAGGCATCACTTGCTGTGCTTAGTCACTCAGTTGTCTCCAACTCTTTGTGACCTTGTGGACTGCAGCCCACCAGGCTCCTCTGTCCATGGGGATTCTCCAGGCAAGAATACTAGAGTGGGTTGCCATGCCCTCCTCCAGGGAATCTTTCCAATCCAGGTACTGAACCCAGGTCTCCCACACTGCAGGTGGATTCTTTACCGTCTGAGCCACAAGGGAAGCCCTTGAGCTTTAAAAAAAAAAAAAGCAGATTCACAGACTAGTCTAGTGTCAGACTTTCTGGATCAGAATTTCTAAAGCTTGTTATAAAAGTTATTCCAGGTGACTTTTATGCACAATGAAGTCTGAGAGGCACAACCTGATTGGCATCGTAAGTCAGCATTTCCACCGGCAACAGATTTTGAATGATTGGGCTCTATGGCCTCCACTCCCATCAACACCCATAGACCTCAGCCTTCCTCCTTCTGTTTTAATCTCTTGTCACTGGTCTCTCCCATCTTATTTGTCTGTATTGCTCCCTGCATGCCTCATCTGTCCTCTCCCTGTCTGTCTGAATCATCCTCCCCCCACCGCCCCAGCTCTCCATCTCCATCTGCTTGTTGTTCCCTCTCCCCACATTTTTCTCTTTCCTCTGCACTTAAGATTTGGAAGGCAGCAGAGAGGCAGAAGCCTTATTCTGCCTCTGGGCAGGGTGGGCAGACACGTGGGCTTCAGAAGTTGTGAAATTTTGTCCAGAAATTCACCCGCTTAGGGCTACAGGCAGCCGTGACCATTTCTGGCCACTCCCTATAATGTCTGGTGAGGGTGGAGGTAGCAGCTTCATCGTTCTCTCTTGGTGGTGAACCTGGGACTTAGTGGCGATCTTCTCTGGCCTAGGACTTCCCTGGTGGCTCAGACTGTAAAGCATCTGCCCGCAATGCGGGATACCCGGGTTTCGATCTCTGGGTCAGGAAGATCCCCTGGAGAAGGAAGTGGCAACACACTCCAGTACTCTTGCCTGGAAAATTCCAAGGATAGAGGAGCCTGGTGGACTATAGTCCGTGAGGTTGCAAAGAGTCGGATAGGACTGAGCGACTTCACTTTCTTTCTTTCTCTGGCCTGTGCTCCTCCAGCTGATCCAACAGCTTTGTGAGCAACTCGCTCCCTGTGTTAAACTCCTCCTTCGTAAGATACCTTGAGCGGCTCCTGTTTTACACTTGCTTGATGCTGCCTGCTGCACTCTCTGTTCCTCCCTCCCACCTAACCTTACTTCTATTCCACAGTCTCTCCCCTTTCCCTGTTCCCAGCCTCGCCTCCTAATTGGCTATTATATGAAACTTAAGGCTTTAAATGTTTACATTGGATAAGTTATAGTGTCTCCATTCTTAATTTAAAACACAAGTGAATTGAATGTGAGGCTCATGTTCTTGAGATTGGGAAACCCATCACTGGACTGAGTTGGTTATCATCTAAGGACCTTGTGGACTCTGTCCTGGGGGTCAGGGCCCTGATGGGGCATAGGGGTTAGGGAGGGAAGGGGCATACATGTGTTGTGCTGCTCCACTGCAATCCTGCCTCTGCCTGGAGGTGGTGAGGAGCAAGTGCTCAAAGCAAACTGGTTCTGTTCTAGGGAGAAGCAAGACTGATGTCATCCCTGATCAGTGGGCTTGCATATGGAACTGTTCTCTGGGGCTGGGCTTCCCTGGTGGGTGGGTGGGTGTGTGCTGTTCTCTAGGGCTGGGCTTCCCTGGTGTGTGTGTGTGTGTGTGTGTGCGTGCGTGTGCGTGTGTGTGTGTGCGTGCGTGCACTTTCAGATGTCCATCCTCACTAGGGTCACCCCCGGCTCTGGGGAAGCAAGACTGTTCTTCCTGCTCCTCCACTTGAGGGCTCCCCAGGCGAAGTTGGGTTTCAGTCCAGGTGTTTGGTTCAACAAAGTGTGCAGGCGTGTTGGACTTTCTAACTGAAAGCACAGGTAGGTGAAGGTCATCTCTGAGTCCTGCCAAAATAGCTCATTCATTTTTTTTTTTTTGAACTTTCTCCTTTTATTTTAAAACAGTCTGTCTTGATTGGTCAGGACTCATTGTTTTGCATAACAGCCTAGGACTTGGGGTCTTCAGGCATTAGCTCTGTCTACCTCTGAAGCCCAGGCTGTTAACCATGGCCATCTATCCTGGTTAGCCAAGCACAGGGCAAGGACCCACATGATGTGGCCCAGGCTATGCTGCGTCTCACCCTGCTGTGCTACTAAAATGACTGCACACCCTTAGCAGCAGCCCCTGTGAGAGGCAGTTAGTTGGCTGTGTGTTTGTTCCTTGATCAGGACACATCCGCGTCCAAATGCTAACCTAGTTCCTGAGTGTGGGTATTTGCATGATGACACACCCTTGCCCATGCCACCGACATTTTGATTGTTTCTTCTCAGAAAAGTCACACTCTGGAAGGTTCCTGCCCTCCTATTCTTGACACACACATTTGCAAGTATTCCCTCACCGGAGAGATGCATCCAGGAATGAGTTCTCAAATGCCAGTTCTCCTGAGTGAGGTCTGGCCTGGTCATTCTGGAATCTCTTCTGTACTCTGGTGGGTCGTGATCTTTTGGAACTATCTGATGACTTTACAGATTAGGAGGGAGGGAGGTGCTTGCCTTGCTGGTTGGATTTCCCCTTTCCCAAAGGTATTTTTCATCCAGAACTAAGATCTTACTCGTCATGAAGTTGAAGACCTTTACGGGAACCATGTTTTATTTTGCCATCTGGCTGTGAAACAGTCAGGATTCAGATATCAGAGAGTATGATTAATTCTGCAGACACCCACTGATCCACTCCCATGTCACGCACAGCATCCTGTGGCTGGACAGACTGAGAAATGACTGGGTTGGTGGGAGGGGACCGAGATGCGGCTTTTCCCCTGCTTTCCCACAAGGGAACATCTTCTGCTTCTTTCTCTTGGGATTCCAGGTTGGTGTCCTGAAATATTCAGATAACCTGTTTTATGACCTTGGGCGAACCAGAGCTTGACCCAGCTGAGGACCCGGCCCAGGCTCCTTGAAGGCAGCTTTGACTGCATCTAGGCAGGGCAGGCTTTGATGTATATCACCCAGGGGGGCAGCACAGCCCAATGGAACAAGAGCCAGATTCTCATCCTAGGGAAAGACACATTCAAACACAGAAGGCCCAGGGTGAGTAAAGAAGCTTTTCCTTTCTTTGAGTGACTGCAGAGGCAGGCCCCCTTCCCACAGATCTACTCTCAGGACCACCAGGCAACAGAGTGTACCACGTGCTGGCGAGGCTGGCCGAGCTCCATCACACCCTTGGTTCCAGTGGACGGCAGTGACTCTACTTCATTCTTCAAAATTCTCCAGATGCACCCTACCCACCCTACTCTGCCCTGTCTGAGTGCAAACCACTGCCCCTTTAGCTCCAGAGTACCTGCAGCAGAGTGGAGGGAAAGCTGGGGAGCAGATGTTCCTATGACCCCACAGACAGGACTGAAGGGCTGAGAACAGGGGCAACTCTCCTCTGTCCAGAGGACTCCCAGGGAACAGTGGCTTTTCTCAAGGGCTTATCTCCTAGATTCAAGTGACGTTCTTGCATGGACATTTTTTCTACAACTCTAGCAACCTACTTTCCTGTCCACGAGGTAAAGAAACAGTCTCAACTCTGCTCTCCACCTCCCTCCTCTTCTCTTGAGTCTTAAACTCTGTTTCTCAGATTATTTATTTTATTTATTTATTATTATATGCTAGTTTTCTTATTTACTTTCATAAAAGTCCAGCCCAAGATACATTAAAAAAATTCAAGACATTCATACAAAGCAGGAAGAAAGAACAGCAGTCCCCTGCCCCACTCCTACATGGAATTCCTCTCTCGTAACTCTTTCTTCTGAACTCCTTACTTCTAAATAATATTTTATATGGTTACCCCCTTGACTTACCAATTTTAAATGCCTACTGACATCTCGTGATGGAAGATGAAGCTGGGGTGTTCTTAACCCACTTTTGTGCCTGTATCTTCTCTCCTTCCTTTCTCTAATATATTTGTGTCACATATTTTATTAAATCAATATTCCATTTTTATTTTATTACAATTATGTATGTACAATTCTCTGCTGAGTGAAGAAAAACTCCATTTGCTTTCTTCTAGAAGTCTTTGTTCTTCTAGGAATTAATAATTACCTCATTTTAAAAATCTGTTTGGTCTATGTCATTATCCTAATAATTCTTCCAAAACCCTCCAGCAGAAATTCAAAGTCCTTCTGAATACTATTTTACCCATGAATAAGTGATTAGATTGGGGCTTCCCTGGTGTCTCAGATGGTAAAGAATCCGCCTGCAATGTGGGAGACCTAGGTTTGATTCCTGGGTTGGGAAGATCTCCTGAAGGGGAGCATGGCAACCCACTCCAGCATTCTTGCCTGGAGAATCCCCATGGACAGAAGAGCCTGGCAGGCTACACTCCATGAGGTTGCAAAGAGTCGGATTAGATAAAACTTCCCTTTTCTAGGCTGAAAATGTCCCTTTTCAATCCCGACTCAGGGAATGAACCTGGGTCTCCTGCATTGCAGGCAGATCCTTTTTCCCCAAAGATCGCTCTTCCTGATTTCTGCTGGGTTTCTGGCTCTCCCATTTAGCTGTACAGCCCTGGACTCTGGAGTTCCCTAGCCAGTGATGGATCTGGTGTTGAGCCTCCTGTTTCCTGAATTCCAGCTCTTTCTCCTGCTTGGTTTATGCCCTTGGAGTGTTCACGTTATCATCCCAGTTTGATACATTTCTCTTTAAAGGTCAGCTCTGGCAAGGTGGACACCCTAGGTGTGAAAGGTGCCTGTAATCACCGGGTGCATGTTTGCTAAAGGAGGTGGGGAGATTTCCTATCAGTGGAGGCAAATGCAAATTCCTACCTCTCAAAAAGAATTTCTCTGGTCTGAAGGCAGGAGAGACGGGATTTATTAGGATGGAAGTAGACCCACTCTTGTGAAAATGGCTGTTGGTAAATCAGCAGGACCTGGGCCTCTGCTGCTCATATTTCACCTTCATGCAGAGTAGGAGGAGGTGGCCCATCCCTTGAGACACGTTATTTATGTGTAGTGGGAAGTTGTTCTAAATACTAACTTTGTTAGAGTAAGGCACTTTACTGCCATATTGACTGTAGATCCACATGAATATAGATGACATCAGTTAGACAAACTGTTAGCGGGTGTGACTAGCATGTATGAAACCTCTAGACTCTGCAATCAGTTCAGATCATCATAGCCTCAGATATCCAAGGACCATATACCAAAGCATGAGTATTTAAAGCGTTATTTAAAGTAAGAATTCAATATTTGGGGGGACTTCTCTGGTGGCCCAGTGGCAGACTCCATGCTTCCAAAGTAGGGGGCCCAGGTTCAATCCCTGGTCAGGGAACTAGATTCTACACACTGCAACTAAGACCCAGCAGAGCCAAATATTTAACATTTAAAAAAAGAATTCAATATTTCAAACAACTTTAAACATTGCCCCCAGTGTGACAACGGAAGTGTGTGCTTTGTTCAAAAGAAACAGATGTGACGGGAGGGAAGGAAGAGGAATTGTCTGATTGCTTTTAATACAGCAGTTTAGTAAGTCAGAGGAGGGCAGATGGGCTGAAGATGAGTGAGAGGGACAGAAGTATTCTCATAATGGGAGTACATCCAGGCTTGCCTGGTGAAGCTTCTGGCAGGAAAGGAATGAAGATGGACCCACTACATCACACCGTACACAAAAACTACCTCGAAATGGGGCAAAGACCAAAATGTAAGAGTTAAACTATAAAACTCTTAGGGGAAAAACACAGGAGTAAATTCATGATCTTAAGTTAGGCAATGATTTCTTAGATACAATACCAAAGGCTGTATTTGGTATTGACAAAAGAAAAACAGATAAATTAGACTTGATAAAATTCTGAAAATGATACCATCAAGAAACTTAAAAGACAACCTACAGAATGGGAGAAAATTTTGCAAATCACATATATGATAAGGGACTGGTAACAAGAATGTATGTATGTATATATGTGTGTGTGTATCTTACAACTCAGCAACAAAATAATAAATAACCCAATATTAAACAAAGGGTTTGAACAGACATTTCTCAAAAGAAGATATACAAATGGCTAGTAGACAACAAAAAGATACTCAATACCACAAGCTATCAGGAAACTGTAAGTCAAAACCTTAATGAGATACCACTTCATACCCTCCAGGATGGCTAAAACAAAAAAGACAGACAATGAAAAATGTTGGTGAGATGAAGGAAATTGAAGATGATTCAAAGAAATGGAAAGATATTCCATGCTCTTGTATTAAAATAATTAACATTATTAAAATGACCGTACCGCCCAAAACAATCTACAGATTTAATGCAATTCCTATCAAACTACCAAGAACAGTTTTCACAGAAGCATAACAAATAATCCTAAAACTTACATGGAACCATGAAAGACTCTAAATTGCTAAAGCAATGCTGAGGAAAAAGAACAAAGCTAGAAGTATAACCTTTCCAGATTTTACACAATAATACAAAGCTACAATAATCAAAACGGCATAGTACTGGCATGAAAACAGACACATAGATAATGGAACAGAACTGAGGGTCCAGAAATAAATACATATAACTATAGTTAATTAACCTATGACAAAGGAGGCTAGAATATACAATGGAAAGGAGACAGACTCTTCAACAGGCAGCACTGGGAAAACTGGGCAATCACATGTAAAACAATGAGATTTGAACACTCCCTCATGTTAAATTCTGAGAGGAGAACATAGGCAGAATGCTCTTTGATATAAATCATAAAAGTATTTTCTTGGATCAGTCTCCTAAGGCAAAGGAAATAAAAACAATAATAAGTGCTTTTGCACAGCAAAGGAAACCATCAACAAAATGAAAAGACAATCTGTAAATTGGGAAAAATGTTTGTAAATGCTGTGACTGACAAGTTTATATCCAAAGTGTATAAACAGTTCATACAACTCTATATAAAGAACTCAGTCCCATAAAAAAAATAGGCCGAAGACTTGAATAGACGTTTTTCCAAACAAGGCATACAGATGACTAATAGGCACATGAACAGATGCTCAACATTTCTAATTATTAGAGAAATACAAATCAAAACCATAATGAGACATCACTGCACACCTTGTAGAATGACCACCTCACATTTACTATCAAAAAGACAAGTGTTGATGAAGAAGTGGAGAAAGGGAACCCTTGTGCACTGTTGGGGGGATGTAAATTGGTACAGCCACTATGGAAAACAGTATGGAGATTCCTTAAAAATGAGTAATAGGCTCTGGGTGTCTGCTCTCCACAGGACATTGAACTGACTCCTAGGACCATCAAAAAACACCCCTCACTTGAGTGGGGACAGCATGCCACCTTTTACTTGCATCAAGGTAGACTGTAAACTGTGTGTCTTGCCCTCAGAAGAGAACCTCCCATGACCCGTTGCCTGCATATCATTCACTGGCTCTCCAGCTGGTAATGTCTTTGTGACTTGAAGCTTTGCTCAGTCTATCCAAAGAATTCCATGTGAACGCTGACCTCAACAACTACCCACAACTCTGGATAACAACTCTGAATCATTCAAGACTCACTTCCTGGGCTGTCTCCTAGAGAGACATCACAACTTGCAGGCCAAGTTAGCTGTACTGTCATCTTTGCATGAACCTCTGTGTTAGCCTTCTCTACAGAGTATAGTAACTGATCTATTATATTTACATTTCTGTCTCTTTCATTTCGCAGCAAGACCCTCCAAGGCAAGGATCAAGTTTGATTTCCCCAGAGACCTGTGTGTTTAGCTGTCCATGCGAGATCTCCATATGGGTGTCCCTCAAGCATATCACCTTGTCCAAAGCAGAAATCATCTGAAGCATCTGCTCTTAGTATCCACAGAGGACCCAAGCCTCATTCACTGAATCTTGTATATAACAGCACAGTTTCCTATTTACAAGACTATCTCTCCCACTAGACAGTGAGGAACTAAGGGTGGAAGCCATGTGAATTTTCTTAATCTTTGAATCCCTGGAGTCCAGCACATAGCCATATAGGAGCTGTTCTATAAACAGTGACTAAACTGAAAAAAATTAATAATAGAACTACCAGAACTACCACAGGATCTAATGATTCCACTCCTAGGCATTTATCCAAATTAAAAAAAAAACCACTAACTTGAAAAGATATAGGCACCCTCATATTCACTGCAGCATTATTTACAATGGCCAAGACACAGAAATAATCTAAGTGTCCATCAGTGAATGAATGGATAAAGAAAATGTGGTATACATATTTATATATACATACAACAGAATATTATTCAGCCCGTTGTGGTGTCTCTGCCATTTGTGACAACATGGATGAAACTTGAGGGTGATTATGCTAAGTGAAGTAAGTCAGAGAGAGACACACATTGTATAACTTCATTTGCATGTGGAAACTAATAAAAAAACCCAAAATAAATAGATACAGACAACAGAGTGGTAGTTACCACAGGTGGAAGGTGAGGGAGTGGTCAAAATGGGTGAAGGTGTCACATGCAGACTTCCAGTTATAAGTTTTGGGGATGTAACATACAGCATGGTGACTATCATTAGCAATACTGTGCTGTATATTTGAAAGTTATTAAGAGCGTAAATTGTAAAAGCTTTTATCACAAGAAAAAATGTAACTATGTCAGGTGATAGATATTAACTGAACTTGTCATGGTAATCATTTCACAATACACACATATCAAATGACTATGTTGTATGTCTAAAATGAACACAGTGTTAAACGTCAACTATATCTCAATACAAATAAGTGAAAAAAAATTCTAAATTCCTCACTCATAACTTCCAGGCCACACTCTTTATCAATGTACATGAGACTTGGATGAAATCTGCAGTATTGGCTTTGAAACTCACAGGCCAAGCATCTTGTAAGCCTTGACTCACACAGATGAGGGCTCTGTAATCTATGGGGAGGCTGCCCCCAGGGAGAGAGTCTTGTGTGTAGTTCTTGGAAGGAAAGACACATTGAGCCCTTGGGAGGAAATGATTCCAAAGCTGCCATGTCTTACCTGGGTTCTGGTGCCTGTTCTTCTCCTGGCTTCAGTTGTACATCACCAGGTTCATCCACTGAGAAATAAACATCCCTATTACAACCAATCTTTAAACTTGTTAGCTTAACACAGAGCGGGGCAAATGGTTTCCTCTTCCTTTGAAAGATCCCAGTCTAGTCTCATCAACTCTTTCCAGTTAATTCCCACCCAAGCGGGAGGTCTCAGCCCCCTGTTACAACACTGTCATCTGCTACTCCCTGAAGAGCCGGGCACTGAGAGGGACAGCTGAGGTCGACCAGCTGGCTGGGCCAGGAGGCTCTCTCTAAAACTCACTGGGAGTCAGTTTAATGTACAGTGAGCTCAGCAGGTGTTCTTTAGTTCCCTCCTGGATTTATGACTCCCACATAATCCTCTGCTTTATTAAGCTATTGGAAAAAAATAAAATCTGTCTGCCAAGATCCTAAAGCAGCCTTGGCAGCTAGCAATATATAAAGGCAGTAATTGGAGGCAGGGGGGCCGGCAGCTTGGCTGGCCTTTGACAGACTGTTCAATGGCTTCAGGGAGGGAAATGCCCCCTGGACTGGGGTGAGGAGAGGTGGCCAGGGCTGTGTCCTGTCTCTGGGAGGGGAAGGCAACTCACCTCCATTTCTGTCAGGTAGAGTCCTTTTCCGTCCTTGGAGAGGTTCTGGAAAGCTTCTAGGGTAGAGAGGAGGGGAGGGATCAGGGCGGGCCTGGGCCCACATGAGAGGAAAGCCAGCGTGTTGATCCTGTGAGAAGCCACAGGCTGCGCTTGGCCTCCTCTCCGCTTCTCTTCCCAGTTAAACTCCACACCCGTGAGACAGCTCAAGGCTCAGCTCTCAAAAAAGCTCCCTGACTGCTCTGCCCACCTCGCCCCTCCCTTCTCTAGCTTCTCTGCACTTCAGACCCTCTATTCTTGGCCATAGAGATGCAGAGGTCTTGTCTTAGGAGGTATTTCAAGGGCAGCACTCTTGTCCAACTGTGAATTCTCTGGAGCAAGATTATGCCTCTGGCTTCTCCTTTACCCTCCCAGGGCTCTGTTCTCTCTGTCCTGTTAACTGCCTAGTACAGAGGTGTGGGGCTAGAGCTGTGGGGTTTAAGGACCACGTGGTGGGGTGAGGAGGTTGGGGGGGTGTGGAATGATACGAGTGGAGGCCAGACCCCACTTCAACTCAGCCACCACAGCTCCGTTTGCAGCTCTATTGTGGTTTGGGGTTTCATGTGAAATTTCATTTCAAACAAAGGGGTATGCTGCTAAAAAGTGTCCAAAACTCTGGCCTACAAAGCTGGATTTCTGAGGCCTTGGGGGTGGGGAGCTGCCCGTGAGAACGGGGTCCTTTGTCCGAAGGACACAGCTCTGGGAGCTGCCTCAGTCCTGAGGGTTTGCTTGCAAACATAGCTCTCTGTCCCGCCACCCCAGAGATTAGGCGCTATTTACTGCAGGCACCTGGAGTTCTGTGCAAACTTCTCACGCACAGAAAAATGTTATCTGGTGTAAGAAATAATAACAGGGAGCCATTCCCATGCTCTCAAGATTTCTTGTGACTGTTTGTAAGATGTATAGGCTAACCAAGAAAAAAAGGTCAACTGTTTTGTCTCTCTCACGCTTTTCTGTATAAATATGAGATGTTGAATAAAGTTGGTGTCAGACTGCGTCCCTTCGTGGTGACGTGTCTGAACCTCTCGACCCCATCTTTGTAGTCTCTTGCTTTAGTTTCTTTCTTAGCCCCGCCGTGCACGTTCTCGGGACCTGATCGACTTTGCCGGCTGGCTCCGGCAGGTGGCGCCCGAACAGGGACCCGAGAATCGGAGTGCGACGACGGCCGCTGCCCGCCAAGATTGAGGTAAGTAAAGAGGAATTCCTAAGTAATTAAAAGTAAAGGGCAGGGAGGGTGATTGTCGAGAGTAATAAATCATGGGACAAGGCAATAGCCGCCAGTTATTTGTACATATGTTGAAAACTATGTTAAAAGGTAGGGGAATTCATGTAAATAAGTTACAGCTAGAAAAGTTTTTACTTTTTATTGAGGAGGTTTGTCCTTGGTTTCCAGAGGAAGGAACAGTTAGTCTGGAAACTTGGAAAAAAGTAGGAAAACAATTGCAGACATATTATTCCTTACATGGTCCCAATCGTGTTCCTGTGGATGCTTTTTCTTTGTGGACTCTCTTAAGAGACTGCCTGGATCCTGAACATGAGGGACATAAAATTCAAACGGCTCTCAGAGATTCCACAGGACCCGAAGTTACAGAGCCTTCTGCCCCATCACCTGAGCCGCTTTATGCTGTGCCTGAGGGAACAGCTTATAAGGCTGGAGGGAGTGATGATGTGTTAAGCTCTGATGAACAGAAAGAGTTAAATGAACAAGCGGCTCAGAACCATAGAGAGGATATGCCTTGGGAGATGATGGTTAACATGGAATCCCCCTCAGGAAAAGGGGAATTAAAGCATTCAGGGCTTACTGAAGAACAGCTGGAGAATTTAATTCAGAAGATTGTTATAGCAGTAAAAAAGGATGCACAGGGAGACTCCCACTCCAGCCAGCCTGTGCCTCCAGCATATCCTCCCTCGGTTCTTGCTGGACTCGATCCACCTCCGCCTTTCGTAGAACCGCGAGAGCTTATATCTATCCCTGCTTCTTTGCCCGGTGAAAACATAAAAATTAAAAGTGAGATATTATTATCTCCTCTTCAACAAGCAATTAAGCTTAGCTAATGAAGAAGGAGAACATATTCCCGGGTTTTCAGGAATCTATCCAGTGTTTGAAAATGCTCAACATTAGAGGTATTATGAGCCGCTGCCCTTTAAGCAACTGAAAGAGTTAAAAATGGCTTGTGCACAATATGGCCCGACTGCGCCGTTTACTCAGGCTATTATAGAGGCTTTAGGAAATCAAAATCTGCCACCTAATGATTGGAAACAGGTTGCTCGAGCTTGTTTATCTGGATGAGATTATTTACTATGGAAATCTGAGTTTGCTGAGCAATGTGGGATCACAGCCGATATCAATCGGCGACAGGGACTGAACACCACTTATGAAATGATGGTGGGAGAGGGAGAATATCGAGACACTAATAGTCAACTTAATTATTTACCTGGAGCCTACCCTCAGATTAGTGCTGCGGCTCTACAAGCATGGAAAAAGCTTCCAAATTCTGATAAAAAGACTGAAGATTTATCTAAAATTCGCCAGGGGCCAGATGAGCCATATCAGGATTTTGTTGCCCGCCTGCTTGAGACAATTGGTAAAATGATAGAAGATGAGCAGGCGGAGATGGTGTTGACTAAACAGCTTGCTTATGAAAATGCCAATTCGGCTTGTCAAGCTGCCCTGAGACCTTACAAGAAAAAGGGAGGCTTATCCGATTATGTACAAATTTGTGCCGATATCAGCCCTTCGTACATTCAAGGCATAACTTTGGCCACGACATTACAAGGGTTATTGCCTTAGCTGGTTTTAGTGGACGGCTTGATAATCATTATCCTCAGATAAAATTTTGCAATTTGCTCATTATCACCAATTTCTCTTCCCAAAAATCGTTGTTTCTCAGCCCCTTGCCGACGCCCTAACTGTATTTACTGATGGCTCTTCTAATGGAATAGCTAGTATGATTATACAGGACAATACTACCACCTGGCATACTAATTATAAGTCTGCTCAAAAAGTAAAACTATTTGCCGTTTTTTCAGGCTTTGTTACAAATTTCTGCTCCATTTAATTTATATTCTGACAGTCAATATATCATAAGAGCCTTAAACACTATTGAGACTGTTCCATTTATTGGTACCCTGAATTCTACTATCCAAACTCTTTTTCGTGATATACAACATTTAATTTGCTCCAGAGTTAATAAATGCTATTTTGGTCATATTCGTGCTCACTCTGGACTTCCTGGACCTTTAGCACGAGGCAATGCTTTGGCTGATGAAGCTACACGTATGATATTTCCTTCACTGGAACAAATGGCAAAAACTTCCCACAGCTTACACCATCAAAACAGCAATAGCTTAAGACTTCAATTTGGCATTACTCGAGAAGCTGCCAGACAGATTGTTAAGCAATGTCAAACGTGTCCTCAGTTTTTTAGCGTCCCCCACTATGGAGTTAATCCTCGAGGATTGTTGCCAAACGATATATGGCAAATGGATGTTACCCATATTCCTGAATTTGGTAAACAAAAATTTGTTCATGTTACTATTGACACCTTCTCCGGCTTTTTACATGCCTCTCTACAATCCGGAGAAGCTAGCAAACATTGTATAGCTCATTGCATTAAATGTTTTGCTGTTATGGGAACCCCTAAAACCATAAAAACAGACAATGGTCCAAGATACACTGGAAAAAATTTTCAATTATTTTGTACGCAATTGTCTATCTCACATAAAACAGGTATCCCTTATAATCCTCAAGGTCAAAAAATTATTAAATGGGCACATCAAACTCTCAAACATCAATTGCAAAAACTAAAGAAGGGGGAATTGTATCCCAATACCCCCTCCAACTCTCTAAACCATGCTTTATTTGTTCTAAATTTTTTACAATTGGATATAAGTGGCCGTTCAGCAGCACAGCGATTTTGGAACTTTGATGCACAAACAATAAGACCTAAAGTCTTTTGGAAAGACCCACTTGTAGGAAAATGGTATGGACCAGATCCAGTACTAATCTGGGGACGAGGGCATGTTTGTGTTTTCCCACAGGATGCCGAAGCGCCGCGCTGGCTGCCGGAAAGGTTGGTACGCACGGCGGAGACAGTCTCTAGCAAATCAGATGAGGAGATTGACAATTCAAGAGCATGATGAATTACCATCTCGGCAACAACTTCAGGCATTGATGCGAGAGGCACAGAATCGTGTTGCGGTGCAGGGCGATCCGATATCGCCTTTAAGCTTCCTGATAACCTTATTAATTATCTTAAATCAGATTAACACTGCACACTCTGAAGAATATTCAAATGCTTACTGGGCTTATTTTCCCGATCCTCCCCTTCTCCAACCCGTGGACTGGGAGGGTCGGTCTATTCCCATATACACTAATAAAACTGTTTTATTTCTTGCACCTTGTTTAATTAAAAAACTGATTGATGATCTATGGATCATAAAGGCTTCCATCTATGGAAATGGTCTGCGGTTAAAGGAACATAAGCGTGTGCCTATATAAAAAGAAAGGGGGAGTTGCGGGGAGCTGCCCGTGAGAACGGGGTCCTTTGTCCGAAGGACACAGCTCTGGGAGCTGCCTCAGTCCTTGAGGGTTTGCTTGCAAACATAGCTCTCTGTCCCGCCACCCCAGAGATTAGGCGCTTATTTACTGCAGGCACCTGGAGTTCTGTGCAAACTTCTCACGCACAGAAAAATGTTATCTGGTGTAAGAAATAATAACAGGGAGCCATTCCCATGCTCTCAAGATTTCTTGTGACTGTTTGTAAGATGTATAGGCTAACCAAGAAAAAAAAAGGTCAACTGTTTTGTCTCTCTCACGCTTTTCTGTATAAATATGAGATGTTGAATAAAGTTGGTGTCAGACTGCGTCCCTTTGGTGACGTGTCTGAACCTCTCGACCCCATCTTTGTAGTCTCTTGCTTTAGTTTCTTTCTTAGCCCCGCCACGCTGGGACCTGATCGACTTTGCCGGCTGGCTCCGGCATGGGGACTCCTGCACCCACCAAGACACCATTTGTGAAATCCTTCAGCAGAGATCAAACCATTTACTGCATGACTAAAGACTAGGTTTGAACCGTAAACAATCTGGAGGCGGGGCCATGGTAACTTAACCTTGTTCCTGAGTGAGAGAGGTGCTGAGAAGGGTGAAGAGGAAATAAACGATCTGGGGTGTGGAATGTCCTGGGGAGAAAAGGATGCAGAAGGGAGGCTGGGGTCTCAGGACAGCTACACGGTCACCTAGGCTGATGTTGGCTCTGCCCCTCAGGATGAGGGCTCCTCTGCAGGACTCCAGCCCATCCCGCTACTGAGGCCTTGCCCAGGCCTGGAGCCAGAGTGCATTCCTGGTCCTCTGCTGTGTTCTCTGGTCAGCGTGATGGTCTCCGGGTGACACTTACTTGCCATGGCTTCCAGCCGCATCAGCAAGCAGACCAGGCTGGGGAAGCTGACCCTGCCAGTGCTGTCGCTGTACCGGAGTTTCATGAGGTCCAGCAGCTCGCTGGTGATGGAGATCCCTGCGAGGAAGTCTGGGACACAGTTGGGGAGCTGGTGAGCAGGGAGGAACGGGTGTGGTCCTCCACCTCGGGAGATCAGAAACACCTGTGCGGAGACCACGTGGCCTTTCACCACCATCCCCTCCTCCACCTGGCTCAGCGGCCAGTCCACTCCTCTTCTGTGTACTTTTGACTCTTCAGAATGTTAGCTTCCAGGCCCCAACAGTATTGGGGCTAAACACTCCTGACCCTTGACAATCATCTGATAATTCCTGTGGGGGATGGGAGCTGCCAGGACACGTGAAAAGTTTGCTCCCAGCCCCACCTTGTCAGGCCTCCCTCTGCTGGTGACCCTCTCCAACAGCCCTCCTCGCCTAGTCCTGGACCGTGTGTGGTCTCATATGCGGTTCCTGGAGAAGGGGCTTAGTCCTAGGTTGGTCATCCAGGGATGAGGCTGGTCCTCAGAGCAGCAGGTGGGCAGGACAGAGCTGCCTTGCCCTCTTTGGGTCTTGTGATCTTATGTGTCTAGCTATAAGCTCCAGGGAGGCACCGACCACAGAACCGACAAGGGCGAACTGAAAATCCGGTGGGGGTCTATGCACCCCAGTGAGCTACCAGAACCCTGTAAACCGGACCATCCATCATGGGGACAAGGCTGGTGGCCTTCGGGCCCCACACAGTATAAGACACGTTGGTTTCTCCTGCAGAATTAATAAAATGTGAATACGAAGGCCTTTAGATAGGACATGCCTGCAGCTTGTACATTCTCAAACTGCCCCCGCAAATCACATCAGCTCCATGGCCCTCTTCAGTTACCTGCTGGCCCCTGCAAGCTTTTCAGTTGAATTCCATCTATTTTCTTTCTCCCTTTTATTATTCTGGAGTCATGGGTGAGGTCTCCTTTAAAGGTTTCAACTTCCACTGGCCATTCAGTGGTTCTCAAAGTGTGATCCCCAGACCAGGAGCTTTGGCCTCACTTGGGAACTTGGCAGAGATGCCGGTTCTCAAGCCCCACCCTAGTCCTCCTGAGTCAGTACCTTGGGGTGGGTGGTGAGGCTCAACATTCCCTGCTTCCATAAGCCCCCAGGGGCTTCTTCTCAACCTTAAGTGTGAGAAACACAACCCTCTGCTGTGAAGAATTAAGGGAGGGGAGGGAGTTCCCTGGTGGGCCAGTGGTTAAGAATCCCCCTTCCAATGCAGGGGATGTGGGTTTGATCCCTGGTCGAGGAACTAGGATCCCACATGCTGTGGGGCAACTAAGCCCATTTCCTGCAACTAAGGCTCCATGCAGCCAAATAAACACATTTTTATAAGCAGAAGAGGAAGGAGAAAGGGGGACGTGGGGGGAGGGGCAGGGAGCAGGTGCTCAGGTTTCTACCTGCTCTGCATCCAGGCCAGGAGCCCCAGGAGGGAGACCCATTGAGGCTGCCCTTTCAGCAGTGACCTGCGGGAGTCTGATTTTACATTTCATTAGGGAAGGTGGCAATTTCCTGACTTCACCTTTCTGTGGGCCATTTCCCTGCAGGGACAGTGGGGACAATGATTCTTGCCCTGCGCAGTTCAAGAGCTGTTTAGACAATCAAAGGAGGTGATGTGCGTGCAAGTTATGGCTGAACTCTGACGCACCCTCGCCCTTCGGTGTTATTATCATTCTCTCAGGACTGAAAGCTCTTGCCTCCTTGAAGCAAACAGATACATGTGATCTCACTTAACCCCAGACCCTCTGTGAAGAGAGGGCATCAGCTGGCCTGTGAGTATTTAATCTGGATGGCCTGGATGCTGAGGTGGATGTGTCTTCAAGCAAGTTAGATTTCTGGTAGGGTATCAACCATTCAGGGTCATTTTTCATGGTTAGTGCTGTGCTGGGGAGAGAAGGCAATTAGGAGAGCTGACTGGCAGGTGAGAACTCAGGTGGGGGAGGATGGAGTTGGAGTCTGCAGCCAGGAGGTCCACAGAGGGCGGGCGCGCACACACACACACACACACACACACACCAAACACACACGCCCCTGCCACTCCCAATCATCAAAGCTCAAAGGGTTGTCTGCTTTACCTGTGTCCCTTATGGCCTTCCACAAATCCGAGCTGAGGAAAACGCCAGCATTCTTTGGGGAGTTCTGGAAAACACTCTGATATGGAGGAAGAAGCAAGAAACCCGTATGAGCCCCAGTGCCCACGTGGAAGAGGGTGTCCTGGAAGATCTTGTACCCATCCCTGGAGGCTGCTTCACTAAAACATGATGGGCTCAGCTCAGAGGTCGATGGGTGCACAGCTGAGGATGGTGGGGAGGAGGAGGGAGAGGCGGAAGGGGAGGCAGCGTGGGTTCCGCTTGTTAAAGTCCACAGACCTCCTACCTGCCAACTGTAGGGCTGCAGGCCCCTCTCTCAGGCCTGCACCTCCTCCCTCCCAACCTGCTCTCCTTTAGCCTCTACACCCCATAGACTGGGTTCCATCCACCCAGGGCGGCTTGTCACTTTCCAGGGACGTGAAGAGCTCGCTAAAGAGCTTGCCTAGGATGGGCATTAGGAGCACAGACTGCACAACCAAATTGCTGGGTATAAATCCCAGCCTATCTACAGCGGTGTCACCTTGGGCAAGTGACCCGATCTTTCTGGATCTCAGTCTACCCCCTCTGCAGCACAAGGCCAATATACTACCTACCTTGTAGGTTTGCTGCGAGGAAGAAATGAGCACATCTTATAAAGAGCTAAGGAGAGCACCTTGCACACTAGTGAGGGCAGTGTAGGCAGCACGGAAGGCAGGTGAGAACTGTCTCTGGGACCAGGCGATGCCTCAGGGTGGAGTCCCCTGAACATCTCAATTTTTTTACAGGGCAGTTCTCCATTTGCTGGGGACTTTGCTGCTGCTGCTGCTTCTAAGTCGCCTCAGTTGTGTCCGACTCTGTGCGACCCCCTAGACAGCAGCCCACCAGGCTCCCCCATCCCTGGGATTCTCCAGGCAAGAACACTGGAGTGGGTTGCCATTTCCTTCTCCAATGCATGAAAGTGAAAAGTGAAAGTGAAGTCGCTCAGTCGTGTCTGACTCTTAGTGACCCCATGGACTGCAGCCTACCAGGCTCCTCCGTCCATGAAGAGTAGTGGAGTGGGGGTGCCATTGCCTTCTCTGGGGACTTTTCTACCTCCCTCTAATTCTCACTCTAACCCTCAGCCTCCTCCCATTTCCCAGGTGAGAACATGGGCTGGTGAGTCACGTGCCCTGATGAGACAGACAAGCACCAGAGGACTGAACCCAGGATGTTCCAGAGCAAAATACCCCCAGCAGGTGCTCAGTCCGGGCTGATTGTGAGAGCCAGTTACAGTGGAAGAGCAGCTTGAGCACTTTTTCCTGGCCTTATTTGGCTTTTGTGAGTTCAGAGTCCTAGATGTTCTCAATTAGGTAGGGACTCAGTGTCATGCACTTGCTCAGTCGTCTGTCCAGCACTTTTAAGCATCTGCTGTGAGCTGGACACTGTGGAGACGCTGGGGAAAAGGATGAACATGAGGGCTCCCTGCCCGGGAGGACCTGCAGTCTAATGGATGGGCCATCAGTCATTGCTGTGTCCAGGGGGAAACCCAATCACTCCAATCAGAGGTAGGCGATACAAATAAATAGTATTAAACAGGAAGTGTTTGCGTCTTATTGTTGTGAGTTCAAGTGTTGGGAGCTGAGTGGAAACTAACCGGATCTGGAGAGGGGAGGCAAGGCCCCCACGGAGCTTTGGGGTCTGGACCCTCAGGCTGGGTGGGCACCAGGCAGGCTCCCATTGCAGGGAAGGGAAAGTGCGGAGTCTTACATTAGGGTTCAAAGGAGCAGGTGGGATAAGTGAAGGGGCCTCTCCTAGACCCCAAAGTGGAGTCTTAACTCAGAGGGTCTTGGGTACAGCTAGTGAGTTTCGACTTTGTCCTGGGAACAATGGTGAGGCCACACAGAGGCCACAGACCACAACTGTGACTCTGATCTGTTTTCTGGCAGAGGTAGGGTAGGGGAACGAGGTAAACCAGCGGCTTGGGGGATGCTGCAGTGGGCCCACAGAGAAATGGGGAGGGCGGTGCCAGCCGGCAGTTTCAGCTACAGTCCACTGTGACCCTTTCTCCTTTGGCCTCCTAGAGCGGTCCTCAGCCTGCCACCTGACTGAGCATGGCCAGGGGGGTGCACGCACATCTCCCCAAGCAAAATGGGGGCTCCCCTTGAGGGTGGGGTGAGGTTCCCCTTCTATCACAGCCCTCAATGCTGGGGCAGAATCAGGCACCCAGTAAATCTGTGCCAACCCAGTTGGAATGAACACTCGTCAAGAGAGAACATGCTGGTACCTGGCAGTGGACGAGACGGCTCCACAGCCTTGAAAACTCCTCCTGGTCAAGTCGCCCGTTCACCTTCAGCTGGTGGGGAGTTAAGAGTCAAGCAGTCTTGTGTGCAGTGAGCAGAGGGGCCTCAGGCATGGAGAGGCTCCATCCGTCACCTAGTAACACAGGCGGTCCAGAGTCACCTGGATGTGACCCCACGCCAGCTGGCTCTGATGCGTCTAAAAGAGACCTGGCTTAGATTCATTTCACAGGAGAAAATGGGCAATTGGAAGAAGGCAGCCCTGAGAAAGGGATGCCAACGTCATTTGCACCCATGGAAAGAGGTTGAACCCCAAACACAGCCTTCACCAGTTGGGGTGGGTCCCCCTTGTAGAGGGGAGTGGGAAGCAGCAGTGTGGGGAGGTGACTGCAACTCCTGAGGTGGGCTGAGAGATGAGCACATGTGCTAAGTGTGCGGCCATGGATGGACCACATTCTGGGTATTAAAGCCGGCCCTGGTCCCTCCACGCTGTGTGCTGTGCTTAGTTGCCGAGTCGTGTCCAACTCTTTGCGACCCCGTGAACTGCAGCCCGCCAGACTCCTCTGTCCATGGGGATTCTTCAGGCAAGAATACTGGAGTGGGTTGCCATACCCTTCTCCAGGGAATCTTCCCAACCTGGGGATCGAACCAAGGTCTCCCACATTTCAGGTGGATTCTTTACCATCTGAGCCACCAGGGAAGCCTGGTCCTTCCTTACCAAGAGTTTAATGAGAACTAATGGAAAGAATGGATCTCTGTGGCACTGGAGGGGAGCTGACGGGTGAGCAGAAGGAAGGGTAGGAAAGACTGGTCTTCTGCGCAGGGGTCCAACAGACATGACCTCCCCTGGGGTTACCTGCCCTAGGCTGCAGGGCTCCTGAGTGCCATTCTGATTTATCTGCAGGGATGAGCAGTGTCTCCGAGTGATTCTATACAACAGTCAAGAGACAGGGCCTGACTGATGAGTTCATCAAGATGGCTCTTGTTCGACAATGCCCAGCTTCATGTCCCCAGTAGAGCCTTGTTAAGAGTGAAAGAGCTGGGGGATCTGTGTCTCCTCAGGGAGACAGTGCATAGCGAGGGGAGAGTTGCAAGGTGACCCCTGAGGGATATGCCCACCAGCGGGGAGATGGAGTGGCAGGGGAGAAATGGCTCCCAGGGGAGTGGAAGTCAGGATGGGAGGCAGAAGATCCTGGGCTTGGGTCCTAGTCCAGCCACTTGTGGCCACAGAACTAGGGCAAGTCACTGCACTGCCCAGCCCAGTCTCATCTGTCAATGCAACAGAATAGTAATAACAGGGTGTAACTGCCATGCAGACCTAGGATTTCCTCCATTAGCTGGATGGACTGTATAGTCCACAAGGTCACAAAGAGTTGGACACGACTGAACGACTTTCACTTTGGTGGTTGTTAACCTTTATTGAACTGGGGGTTTGTTGAGCAAGGGATTTAAATAGTGGTAAGGAGAGGGGTAGAAGTAAAGAAGTTAGGATACTATCCTTTGCTAAGCAGTGAAGAATACGATTAGAACATGGGCTTTGGAAGCTGAAAACTTCAAGTCCAAATCCAGGCACAAATCCTGACTGGCTGTGCGATCTGGGTGAATGACTAAACCTCTCTGAACCCGTTTCTTCCAGTGTACCATGGGACAATACTTCTTATATCACAGAGATTCTTGCAAGAACTACAAGGGAAAAAATATCTATCAGTACCATTCTGGGTATGCAGTAGACACTTGATAGATAGTAAGTGTTGTTGCTATGGTGGTTCTAGAGAGTTGGTGAGTTCATGCAGAGTCCCCAGAAGCCCAGGCTCTTTGGTGAGCCCTTAGAACCAAGGAAGAAGAGAAAACAGAGTGAAAAAAGATTCTCTACTGTCCCAGTTAGATCCTTGGGGAAGCTGATGGAGCAGACAGGCTCTCAGTGCTGGGAGGCAGTGGGGGGTGGATGGTGACTGCAAAGGATACATCCATCAGAGCCACGAGGCTGCGGCACTCATCCAAGGAGAACGGGTCCCCTGGAGGTCCTGAGCAGAAGAGCAGAAAGGACTGAGAGGTCAGAGAGGGCGGTGTTGGCCTGGCGCGGCCATGGGGATGGGGCCGGGCCAGCAGGTCCTTACCTCTTAGGAATTCCCGGTTGAGAAGGCTCTGAAGCTGCGTAGCATCAATGTCCAGCCCCTGCTCCAAATGAGGAAGGGATGCAGGAATCACATCAGTGTCCAGGAACTGAGGGGCCATGCCCGCCTGACTGTGAAAGCACTGGGGTGTCTGAGCACTTAAGTTCCCATCTCACCTTTGTCATGAAGCCTTTCCTTTTTCTTTTTGGCCACGCGGCGCGACTTGAGATCTCAGTTACCTCACCAGGGATTGAACCCGTGCCCTCAGCAGTGAAAGCATGGAATCCTAACCACCAGGGCTCCAGGGAATTCCCATGAAGCCTTTCCTGATTGCTCCAGGCCATAGCTCCCTCCCTGAACATCTGCAGTGCTGATCACTCCTGACACTTGGTTCCTGGTGAGGGTCACCTTGCATTTCTCTCTGTATTCATTATTGGGCTGAAAGCAGTGTTTGCTTCCTCCCCATCATACCAGGCACTTGGGAGCCCCTCGGGAGAAGTATTGCTGAATGAATCAATTCCGCCCTGCAGGTGTGTGTCCCCATCTGCTTCCAGAAAGACGGGAGTGAGAGAAGACACGGCTACTGTGTGTTGTGTGTGTGTGGTGAGAAGAGACACATGCCAGGAATCCAGGCTAAGAGAAGCTGCTCTCGCTGAGCACATGACTTAGCATTCATCTTCCCAGCCACAGAAGCCAGAAAGGGAGACATCACGGTTTCCCTTGGATGAAAAACAGGAAGCAACAGAGGTTGAGGGGCGAGACGCTCTTCCTGGCTTGAACTCCTGAAGGTGTTAACTGCCTTCCCTTTTCTGTTGAGGACCCTGACCAGCTTTAGAGGCAGTGGCTTCCATGATGATTTTATGGAGAAGCAGAGCTGTGCCCCATGCAGGTGTTTCTCACACCCAGCCTGGTAAAAGCGAGGGCATAATGAGATGTCACCACCCTGGGAAAGCTTGTCCCACGGGAGAAGGAGCTGGCGAGAGGGCTCCAGCAGTGGCTCTGCAGAGCACCACGAGGTCAGGGGGGAGAAGACGCCTCCTTGGGGGTCTTCTGGGAACCCACATTTCTGGGGAAGGAGGTCACCTGTCTGACACAGCGAGGGCCCGAGAACTGCCCACCTGTCTTCCCGAGGCCAGCTCAGTGCGTACGGTCACCCATATGGCTTTCTGTTTCCATACTGACATGATGACTAATGGTAAGAGGCCCATCGTGTGGAGCCCTTGGCAGCTGTTTTTCTCCTGACAAGTCAAGGATCTTTATAACAGCTTATTAAACCATTAAGAAAATCCCTTGTGCACATAGGTGGCTTGGCAAGAAGAAGGCTAGTGGTGCCTTCTGAAAGCTGGCCAGCTCCCAGGAGGAAGGGTGCCAATGGCAGTGGGAGGCGGCAGAACGGGAGAAGGGAAGATTTTCAGGGGCATTGCCGACGGCTTGTTAAAAGATTTATACATCTCACCCTCCTATAAGGAGCCCCTCCCTTTCAAAACTACACTTCACCCCAGATGTCACCTAATTGGGGCATCCCGTCTCCCCGGATCAGTTCTGGTGGCATCCAGGGAGAGAGGCCAGTCATCTTCCTCTCTAGCCTGGTAAGGACCTGGGAGAGGCTTTCTTTCCTCTCACCTCTTCATCCCTGTCCTAGGCAGGGCCCCTCATGGCCATGTTGCTAAGTACAGTACCTGCTGAGCGTACTTGTAGAAAATGCTCTGCTGGGACCCATTTTCTGGAAGACTTGCCTGGATGTAAGGAAGAACAGCCAACATCAAATTTCTGGGAAAGGGATCCCCTGTCTGATACAGTGAGGGACCTAGAACCTCCCACTTGGAAATAAGAGGCTTCATCCAGCAACTGGATCAAACCTTAGTGGGGAATAGGAAAATGGAAGCTTGTGGAAGGAAGATGGTTGGGTCCAGCCTGGCCTCTGAAGCCTGGGCTTCTCCCCTCGTCCCTGTCCCCTTGGAGCTGTCACCAGCCCGTTGTGGTATCTCTCACTCACTGGTCAGTGGTGAGGCAGAAAGAAGGAGGTAGAAGCTCTTGGGGATGGGCCGTGACCCACTGAAGGCTGCCAACCAAGCCTTGAGGCACACCTACCTGCAGGGTTCTCAGGTTGAGACTGCCATCCAGGTTCCTAGAAAACCAGGGGACAGTGTGACAAGGATGACCAGCTCACTATTCAAAGGAGGCTCATGCTTACATATGGTGGGCACCTCTGGAGGCATTGGGCATCTATGCCAAGGACATGCGTGGAGAGCCCGCAGCACAGCGGGCTGTGAAGTGGGCAGTCAGGAGACAGATGAACATTGTGACCTCATGTCCAGTCTTCAGGACGGGCCTCCCCTGGCCTTCAAATCATTTAGTAAACTGTTCCTTTCACACCCAAATATGGGTGTTTAGTGACCCCCATTGCCAAGATGGCAAGTAAGATTTGTCTTAGGTTCCAACTCTGAGTCATGGCACAGTGACCGCATGGAATGCTGGACTGAGACAGCCTCATCTGCACTCAACTGTGAAGACTGCCATGGCAGCAGCGATACCTGCCTCGGTGCCCCAGCAGCGGGTGTGCTGTTGGTCCCAGTCTTAACTGCCGACTTGGCAGTGATTCCACATTCTGGCCACATTTCAGACAACTACCACGCATGCCATGTATCACCTTCCTGCGCATTACGGACAGCTCTGCTGATTCTTCAATGAGCCCCATCCTCGCCCACTTCCCTGTTTCTCCTCATGCTTTTTTCCTCCGCCAGAGTCCCTTGGACTACAAGAAGGTCAAACCAGTCAATCCTAGAGGAAATCAACCCTGAATATTCATTGGAAGGACTGATGCTGAATCTGAAGCTCCAATACTTGGCCACTTGATGCAAAGAGCCAACTCATCAGAAAAGACTCCAATGCTGGGAAAGACTGAAGGCAGGAGAAGGGGACGACAGAGGATGAGATGGTTTGATGGCATCACCGACTCAATGGACGTGAATCTGGGCAAACTTTGGAAGATGGGGAAGGACAGCAAAGCCTGGTGTGCTGCAGTCCATGGGGTCGCAAAGAGTCAGACATGACTGAGCAACTGAACAACAGCACTGCCCTCCCCTTTGAAACTCTGAGTTATGTTTTTTCTCAAGGACTAGCTCACATGCCATGCCCCCAAGAAGCCTTCCTCCGGCCCTCTTGCCAGAGATGGGTCCCTCCAGTCTCCCATGTGACCCTGCCTTCCATCAAGCAACATCCCCACCCTCTTTTTTGTCTTGGCATTGGACTTGGCGTTGAGTTTCTCCAGAGTGAGGGCCATGCTGTGTCCCCCACTGACACAGTGCATTGCCGCACAGAATGATATGATGTGTTCTTATAAAATTAAGTAGGATAAAAACGTTTAGAATCCCAGAAGTTCTGTACCTGTCACTGTTTGGCATCTTCAGGAAGATTCGGAGCAAGAATTCAACAGCTTCTCTGCCCTCGGAGACGACCACCACGTAGGTCCCGGGGCTCAGACTGAAGCACTCTGTGAGGTTGCACGTGGTTTCAGACACAATGCCCTTCTCAGCAATTCTGAATTGGGAGAAGAAGGTGGATGGCAATCTGTCTTGGAAGTGCTGGAACTAGAGGAGATGGGATGTTGGTGAGAAACCCCCTATGTCTATGGGCCCCAGACACTGGGAGAGAACCCCCACCTCCCAGGCCCCTCACTATCCCTCAGAACAGCCCTACAGGCCCTGAAAAGGGAGACACAGTTGCTTACCTGAAGTCTCAAAATGCAATAGAGTTCAGACTGTTATTTAATATAGATGCTAACACTGCAATGAATGCAAGGAAACATGGTACATGGTTTTACCTCATTAAATCTTACAGCATCCTGGGCTTCTGGGTTTATCGCTCTGCTTATATATAAAGACGAATTCCATGAAAACTAGTGAGATTCTTCCAGTCCTAGATTACCTTCAGAGCCCCTCAAGTCCCTTCTCCCTGGGCTCTTTTGCAAAGTGCTCTTGGACCCCTGAAGCACTGTGCAGCTGGGGGCCTTTCACTCCCTCTGGTCCTTCCAGTGAAGTCCTGAAATGCCTTCTCACTGGAGAATAATAGGCCCTGATCATTTTCCTTTTTTTTCAATATTTGCTTAGAGACAAAACAATAAATATAATGCAGTTCCTATTACCGGATGTCACATACCTATTACATAATAAAAACCCTTTACTAAATAAATTTTCCCCAATACAGTTGAGATTGGGATTCCATTTAGAATGATCACGCAGCGTGAAATGACTACTTGTGAGCTCTGCCTTGGGGGGAAACGGAGACGGGAGAGGTTCTCTGCAGGGGCTGGGGACCAGGCTGGGCTGTACGAGGAGACCACGGTGGCTACTGAGCAGCAGGGAGCTCGGCTGAGGCTCCACAGTGGTTCTGCTGACAGCAGCAGCAGCCCCAGTAGGTTTGGAGCCTACCTCGCTTGGGCCTTTCTGGCAAAATCAACGATGAGATCAGTTCTCCAGAGTCAGCACTGTTCTGCGTGTGTGTGTGTGTGTGTGTGTGTGTGTGTGCGCGCACACACACATGGGGAGACAGTATGTACAGAGGTGTGTGGGCTTTGAGCCTCCTACAATCACAAGACCTGACCCTGTAATTCCAGGGAAGGGGCTCATGCCTTTTCTTTAATCAAGTCCTCATTTCATTCTCCAGCTGTGAGAACTAGAACCCTGACCTGTTTCTTGCACTTGAGTGCTGCCCTTGAAGTCCTTCCAGAAGTTCTAATTTCATGACTGGTATGCTGAGAACCAGAGTCAGACCCTAAATGCAGCTCTGTGGCTGTGCCGCCACTGTGACAGACAGGCCTTGCTGTCTGCAGTCTGCCTGGGCTTCTGTGTGTCTCCTGCTCAGAGGCTCTTATCCCAGCCTCTGTCTCTCCATCGCGGCACCTCTGGGAGGTCTGGAGGAGGGTCCCTGGACCTGCCAGCAGGCTGCAGTCACTACTCATTGACTGTGGCTCCACGCTGCTCCATCTCTTCTCCCTTCCATCCTCGGTCTGGTCACATGCACCTCCCTTTGGCAATAACAGCACCACAGAGCACACATCTATTTAAGTGGTCTGAGTACCTGTGAGGTTAGGTTTCCCAAACTCTGTCTTTCCTTCTCCATCCTTACCCATATTTGGGTCACCTTTCACCCATGCCAAGCCACAATATTTACTGGGGTGGGGGGTGGGGTCATAGTGGTGGCAGCAGCTAGCAGGAGGGTGGTGGCGGTGATGTGGTTGTAAGAAGGGTTGGAGGACATGCCTTGAGCTTGTATTTGCGTTGCATGCATCCTAGTTGTGGTGGGGGTTTGGGGGCTGAAAAAGAATACAAGAGGCTAAAAATACCCATTAGTCCTGTCTCTCGTCTTAGAAGGAATCAGCAGCATCAATCTTATCTATCAGGGGCCAAATGTTGAGGATGTTTTCATGGTTGCAGCCTCTCTGGGACGTCAAGCCAGAGAACAACCCAAGGAATCCAGCTTTAGATGAGCACAGCTGAAATATTTCCTGTGTTGTTGACCTGTTTGGAAGTTCTAAGCTTATGTCTGCTGCAGGACATAGCAAGACTGAACTGGCAGCCACCGAACAGCGAGAGACACATGGAGGTCAAGGGTGTTGGAAGAGGCATAGCAGTAACGACAGATGGCAAGGGCGGTGGCCATACCTGATAGTCGACCTGTGGGAAGAGAAGAAAGGCAGGTTCAGGAACCCAAACAAAAACCCAAAGGTGAGTAGATCCGAGCAGCCCAGCCCAGGGCTCTGTGTTCCTTTTTCTTGCTCGCCCAGCCTGTTCCCTGGAACACCCAGGGGTGAATGGGGACCATCACTCTTTCCCCATGTGAAGCTGCAAGAAAGGAAAGCCAGCTGCTGTAGAGATCTGAAGGGAAGGAAATCAAGGGTGGGGGAGGTGTTTGAGGAGAGGAGAGTCTTCCTTTATCATCTCAGCTTGGTTACTCTTCACAGCAATGATGATAAACTTGAGAGGAAAAGGTAAATGGTGATGGGGACTGGAAGGAAGACAGAACCTGGATCAAGTGTAAATTCTCCAGCTCTGGAGCTCCAATGAGAAGGAAACTTGTTCTGTCAGGTTACTGTAAAGCATGATGGGAGTTTGTTCTAATGTCCCCACCCCACTGCATCCCAGCGTTTGTAGGGATGTATATGTATGTCTGGGGAAATGTCTATGTTCCACTCTGCCCATGTTGTAGAAGGAAGCACTGAAGATGGAGTCCCATTTTTAAGCCACTTCAGGGTTTACAAAGTAATTCCATGTAATGTATTGGATTGTCACAGTAATCCCAAGCAAAAGGTAGGCTCCTTATTCTATGAGTGTGGAAACTGAGGCTCTGCGGTCTCAGTAGCAGAGGTGAGAAGACAGAAAGCTGTGTTGCTTCCTTTTCAATTAATACCCACCACCTCCAGGCACTGTATTTCATGTTGGCATGGGTTTCAGTTCTATTCTACTGCTGATCCTTGGCTCCACTTAGGTGTATAGACCATTTGACTTGCCTTCTTCAGACATCTCTGTAGCTCAGGGGTGAGCTGGAAGGGAGGCGGAAAGTCCAGCCTCGGGAGGATGAAGCTTGTCCACCCTTCCCTTTTTCCTTTCGGTCTTCTCCCTGCCTATTTGCATATCACCCATGTTTGGTTTGCTACAAGGCAGAGCCATGCTCCCATAGCACTTGGAGGGTCACAAGCCCATGCCAAGGTGGCAGCCCTGTACCCACAACACCACTGGAGCCCTGGAGACTTCAAAGCATAGTTGCTGGCATTAACATGGCTTATTTCTCAACAGAACTGTGGAAGGACCCCACAAGTGTCTCTCGAGTTGTCAAGGTCTGGACTCAATCCAGGATCCTCCAAGATGCAGTGGGATCTCCAGGGAGCCTGAGGAGCTCATGGGTCTACACATTGTTGTTGTTTAGTTGCCAAGTCCTGTCTGACTCTTTTGCGACCCCGTGGACTGTAGCCCACCAGGCTCCTCTGTCCATGGGATTTCCCAGCCAAGAATACTGGAGTGGGTTGCCATTTCCTTCTCCAGGGGATCTTCCTGACCTAGGGATCAAACCCATGTCTCCTGCATTGGCAGGCAGATTCTTTACTACTGAACCTCCTGGGAAGCTGAGGTCTGCATGACCCTTCAGCAAGGTGGGCAGATGAGAAATAAGGCAGCCAGTGTTCTTGCCTGGAGAATCCCAGGGACTGGGGAGCCTGGTGGGCTGCAGTCTATGGGGTCGCACAGAGTCA
This sequence comes from Bos mutus, assembly GCF_027580195.1. Lineage (NCBI taxonomy): Eukaryota > Metazoa > Chordata > Mammalia > Artiodactyla > Bovidae > Bos > Bos mutus. The sequence continues at coordinate 37,634,753 of NC_091627.1, forward strand.
GACATGACTGAAGCAACTTAGCAGCAGCAGCAGTTGGAAAGTAGACAAACGGGCTTGACAACATTTAGAAAACAGATATGATTAAAATCTTGTTCCTGAACCATAAAGACTCTGGGCAAATCAGTAAACACAAGGCTGCTACATTGTCTGGCTCTGGGGCAACCTAGAATCATAGATGACAATACAAAGTACACACCCAACTTCTGTGCAGTGGGGACAGCCCCCATATCCTCTCTGGACTTCTCACATTAGGAAACAGAAGAGTAGGCTGAAATATTTTTAGTAGCCCTGTCTGGTCCTGAACTGTAAAAGTCTGACTGGGTATACCAGGTGCCTCATTCCATCCCAGCCTTTCCCAACTCCTTTTGTTTTGTTTTTTCTCAGAGGTGAGGAGCTGGGGGACTTTGAAGTTGAGGGTACTCTTAGGAGGCACCTGAATCAATTGGGATCCTTGGCCAAACACAGTGGAAACCAATCTAGGGTGGAGTGAGCAAAAAGTCATTTATGGAAAGGAAAGTCAGAGACTCAATGGGAAATCTAAAGCAGGAATGAAAAGAGACGGCTACACAGCTGGACACCACCACCGGATCTGACTGCATTGCTGCTCATGGGCCCAAAGATTTGCTGTAAAGAATCCTTCAGCTGACCCCACGTCCTTTAGTTACTTTCTCAAGACTCGAGCCCTAGAATGACCAAGAATATCTGATTGGACAAGCCTGGCCCAACAGTCTACTCCTTTGTATCCAAGGGCTGGGAGAGGCAATATTTGACCTCTTTGCTGCAGTGGGAGACCAGGCCCTGCCTAGTCCCCGCCCACATGGAAAGGGTTCACATGTACCCAGTGGTGATGAAAAGGACACCTGTCCACTACAGCATCCAACGATGTTCTTTTGATAGTCTCTGCTGGTTTGAGGCACCTCAAATGTATGGTCTTTTCCATTGATTTCATGCAACTAGAAGTGGAAATGTGTTCAGAGATAACAGGATCCAAAGGGTTCTCTACCTTCTAGAACCAGAAGCATTGTTTTTCTTTGCACTGTGAGCATCACCAGAAAGGCACATGCCTAAGTCCTGCTGAGAGCTTTGGTCCTGGGGCCACAAGTTCTGGTCTCAGGCACACCCCTGTCACCATCTTGCTGCACCTTGGGTGGGACATTCATTCTCCCTGACCTGTGACTTCCATATCTATAAAAGCAGGTGTACTAGGGTTTTTGAGACAATGAATGTGAACACACTTGGAACTCTGAAGTTCTCTATCAGCAAGGCCTTCCTATTAGAGTGAACCATAGCCAGTACACAGGACTGTTTCAGGACCCAGGAGTTCTGCCTGTCCATGAGGGGGCTGAGGCCTTAGATGTGAATATTGCCTTAGTCTCGGCTAACATTCCTGGGCTCCATCCTAAAGATGCCATAATCAGAGCTCCAGTCACACAGATGATGGGTGTACTGAAGGCCTGAGAGACATCTGGTGCCCAGTTCCCAGTTCTGCCATTAACTCTGACAATGTCACTTCACCTCTGACATGGGGACAGAGGATCCCAGCATCGGATGTTTGTGCAGAGAGGCTGCAGGATGTATGCTTTGAGGACCCTTCACTTGATCTTTGGGATGCATTAAATTATTTGGGAAAGGAGAAGGGATCAAGGGTGTCAGATTTTCTTTCATAACTCCTTTATTTTACATGGTATTTTTTTAAAAAAAGAATTCCCTGATCATCTACTCACAGTTAGGGTGTGTGCAGGTGAGTATGAGTAGGCGAGGGGAGGAGATGACCCCTTCAGAGCTGAAGGGCTGGCTGGGAGAGCCATGAGAGGGGAGGGGAGGGGAGGGGAGGGGAGGTTGGGTAGAGAGGAAGGCCTGGCCTTGGATGAGTGGCCAAGCAGATGCTTGTAAGCCAACCATGGAACTTTCACCAGACTTTAGTTTCAGCGTGAGAGAAAAATGCACCTCCCGGATGTATACCCAGGACTGTTTTTTTCCTTAAACTCCTCCCAGAGTGTAACCAATGATCCTCAAACATTCCTGGGTATACGAAGTCTCCAGAGAGCTCATTACAATGCAGACTTTCAGGCTCTGCCCAGGGAATTGACTGGGACTCAGCAGGCTGGAGGGTGGTCCTGGGAATATGCACTGTTACAACTGCTGGCCTTGGACCAGATTACTTTTTGAGGAACAAGCATTAGAGCCACCAGCATACCAGGAAATTGTGACAAGTGACAAGGACAGGAGGTGTGTCCCATTGCACTCTTCTGTCTCAGGTTTTCCTGCAAATTCATAGACTCGAACCAGGTGAACTCAATTGCCCTTTTGGTTTTATCTCTGAGTCTGTTGCCAAGTGAAATTTCCCAGGCTAGTCAGTTGCTTTCTCCACCCAAGGTGTATGGAAATGTCCCCAAAGGGCAAGCCCTGAAACATACTGCCTTACCTTGAACACCTCATACTTCAGTGGAAATGTCCTGTCTTTTGCCTTTAAATTTTGTGGCCCAATGTTGAAGGACATGATGACATTGTTGTTTTCCATGCTGTCTGGCACAGAGAAGATGTATTGCATGCCCCTCTGGTATCCTGCATGAAAAACAGCAGTGATTGGACCTCAGCTTGTCCCTGGGGTTCTGGGATGGGACCATGATCACTTCAGAGAGCCAAGCCCAGTTCAGTGGGTTGTGGAAGAAACTCTGGATGTGAAGACCTACGACCAGGGTTCCAGTCCCCATAGTTACTAGTTGTGGCACAAGCTGCTTTATTTTGTGAGCCTTAGTCTCTTCTTAAAAACAAGGAGGGAAAGTATAGTTCCTATGTAATGAAAATGTTTCTTACACTGTAAAATGGAGGGCTATTTTTACAAAAGGCTTCCCTGGTGGCTCCATGGTAAAGAATTCGCTCGCCAATGCAGGAGATGTGGGTTCAATCCCTGGATTTGGGACGATCCCCTGGAGAAGGAAATGGCAATCTACCCCAGTATTCTTGGCTAGGAAATCTCATGGACAGAGAAGCCAGGTGGGCTATAGTCCATGGGGTTGCAGAGTCAGACATGACTTAGTGACTAAACATAAACAATTTTTATAATAAGTGGGATTCCAGAGGCCTCAGGTATATATGAGCTTATGCACTGGGGACAACCATGGAGCCATGAAATGATGTCAAACCCCCAAGCACACATGAAGACAGAGGAAGAGAGGCTGAGAGATGTCAATTCATAGAACTCTGCTACCCAAGTGTCCTCACCAAAGCCAGAGGGAGATCACTAATGTGAAAACCATTAGATTCAAATGCGTGGGAGATAACATATGAAAAATAAATGAAGATAAATCAAGATAGAGATGAATTAGTAAACCTCAGAAGGTTAAGGCACAATTGGGAAGCTCTGAAAGGCAAAGAGGGAGACATATATGACCTCACAGCTTTGTGAGGATCAAAGATGATACACTCAAGTGCACTTAGCAGCACATAGCTGGTGCTGTTGGCTGCCTCCCTGCCCTCTCTCCCTTGTAAGGAATTACTAAAGATGGCGGCAATGTATAATTCTGGTTAGTTCCTCGACCTGCACTATATCTAGGGAAGAGTGCTTTAGCCCCACAGTTGGGTAGATGGAGCTCAGGAAGATTAAATCAGTCAACTTGCTGCCTAAGAGTGACTCAGTGACTTCTCAGAATCTGCCCATGGCCTCCTGGTGACTAGCTTCTCTGACCAGCAGAGTGAAAAGACGGGGGAGGGTAGGTGGTGAGATCATTCAAACACACTATTCTTGGCAGGCTGGGGCCAAGGAGAGGGAATGCGCATGTCGAGGTGCAAGTGCACACACACACACGCACACAAATACATTGTTTGCATAGCCTTTCCTATCCAGGTGTGTAATCACACTCAGGTTCATCTTCAGAGGGTGATATTTCACTCACCCATGTCACAAATGGGGAGCCAAGGCAAAGTGAGACTATGTCACTCACTCCCTTAAAATCTCATCAATAAAACTCATCTTCCAGGAGCCCAAAGACAGGCTCTGAGACGCCCACCTCTGGGACCTCAGTACAGTGCTGCAGGCTGCAAGTACCAATCAACATCAACCAACAAGGGCAGGAGTATGCTCCCTGGTGCCTGGATGAGGCTTTGTGGCTTCCAGGGGCAGACAGAGATGACTAATTTCACTGGGAACAGTTACAGAGACTTAGGACAGAGAGACCAGAGCCACAAAGCCAAAATGTGGCAAAGACAATGGTTGAACCCAGGCCCTGACACATGTCCAGTGTTCTTCTCACAGCCCTCCCAAAGTCCTGGATAATCACTGAAGTGCAATGGCCCCATTCTAGTCCTGGGAGGGCTGTGGGAAAGCAAAAAGCCAGGGGAGGCATATCTGAGAGCCTCCCACCCACCCCCTCCAGCAATCATTTCTCCTAGAGAAACACAGTTGTCCCTTTGGGCTGACAAAGTCCTCCCCTTCTTTAGGCTGATGGTCTAGAATCAAAGGCCCCTGAGAGCTTAAGCCAGGATAGGGCAAGAGCTGGCAACTTCTCACCTGGTAGAATAATTACTGTCATAGCTACCTTCAGTGTTTCCTGGAATTAAGTGGTCCTTAAACATCATTTGGGACCATCTTTCATGGGGCGTGCTTCCATGGTCCAGGCTGATTGGAACTTGGTTACATATAAACAGGCCGAAGAAGTTATCTCGGAAATCTTGACATGACATCCTGTTATAAACAGAGACACATCGCTTTAGTGACCACTGGTTTGTTCCTTGGTTGGAGGTTCCCATCACTTTACTGTCCCTTTGCCTGTCAACTACAGTATCCACTGATTTACCACTGTCCTACCCAAAGACCAGAACCCCATTCTGGTTCATTTGCAGGCAAATGCCCTTCTGATTTCTCCTGGGAGGACAAGTGAAAGCGAAAGTTGCTCAGTCGTGTCCAACTCTTTGCAACCCCATGGAATAGTCCATGGAACTCTCCAGGCCAGAATACTGGACTAGGCAGCTGTTCCCTCCTCCAGGGGATCTTCCCAACACAGGGATCCAACCCAGGTCTCCCACATTGCAGGCAGATTCTTTACCAGCTGAACCATCAGGGAAGCCCAAGGACACAGTCAAATTATGGGGAGGACAAGGACACAGTTAAATTATGGGTTCCACAGGCCCCTTTTCTGACCAGCAAGATGACTGTCAGTCTCTTTCTGTTCTGGGTCCTACACTCTGCTAATAAAATCACCTTTCCATAGGCCCTTTGCCAAATGCACTATTGAAGTCTTGTGCTTGTGTGTGCTCAATCTCTCTGCTGTGTCCAACTCTTTGTGACCCCATGGGCTGTAGCTCGCCAGGCTCCTCTGTCCATGGGATTTTCCAGGCAAGAATACCGGAATGGGTTGTCATTTCCTTCTTCAGGGGATCTTCCTGACAGAGGGATGGAACCCGCATTTCCTGTGTCTCCTGCATCGCAGGTGGAGTCTTTACCACCGAGCCATCTGGGAAGCCCTTATCAGAATACAATGGATTCAACACCTAAAATCACGCCTGTGATTAAAGTTGCAAGACTGGAAATATTTTTCCGTCTAATTTATATTTGTCCCTCTGATTCTCAATTACTTAGACCTAGTCTCTTTTTCACACACGCTAAATTTTATTTAAATATGTCGCTAAAAAAACTAGACAATTCATCAGAGAAATGTCCATCTTATCCTTTACAATGTGAGTGTAGGGCTGAGGATGTTTTTTAAATTTTTTAAAATAAAAAATTTTTAATGTTGTATTAAGGTTTAACTTATTAACAATTTTTCAATAGTTTCCGGTGGACAGCAAAGGGACTCAGCCATATATATACACGTAGCCATTCTCCCCCAACTCCCCTCCAACACCCAGCCTGCCACGTAACCCTGAGCGGAGTTCCATGTGCTATACAGTATGTCTTTGTTGGTTGTCCATTTTGAATACAGCAGTGTGTACAGGACCTTCTCAAACTTCCTAACTATCCCTTGCCCCTGGCAACCGTAAAGTTCATTCTCTAAGTCTGTGAGTCTCTTTCTGTTTTGTAAGTTCACTGTATCATTTCTTTTTAGATTCCACATATAAGGGATGTCATATATTTCTCCTTCTCTGTCTGACTTAACTTCACTCAGTATGACTCTCCAGGTCCATCCATGTTTCTGCAAATGGCATTATTTCATTCTTTTTAATGGCTGAGTCAAATTCCATCGTATATATGTACCACATCTTCTTTATCTGATGATATGTTTTAAAGCATCTAGTCTTACATAGCTGCTGAGTGATGACACTGACATCTTACTCAGAACTCCAGAGAGAAGGCTGGGAGGTTAACCTCAAGTTGCTCTTTTACGATTCATGCCAGGAAAGACTGTGGCACTCCAGGGTTCCAAAAAGATGGCAAAGAATTTACATGCCTAATAACCATGCATCCTGGTTGCCAGGAAACTGCTGATTTCAAAGCTTTAGTGCCAATATTCCTTTTCACCATTAACATCTGCTGCAAGTTCTAATACTTCAAAGCTGAAAGACCTTTCATGCAAAGAGAGAACACACAGTATCTTTTTCAAAGCTTTGGTGTCTTGGTGGAGAAAATAAGCTCCTTCTATATAGGTCTCTGCAAAGCTAATCCTCATTCTCACAAAAGTTTAGGGAAAGGGTGGGGATTGAGGGTTTGGGCTAACGGTTAAAGATTTAAAATATAATAATAATTTTTAAAGTACCAAATAATGAAATAAAGTACCAAAACTCGCCATTGTCCTTATCCTCATACAGCTGGCTTTTCCGTTGGTCGTGGGTTTCCTGCCACTCTGGAGACCTGGGCGTGGAGAGACAGACCATAGGATGAGATCCCCTAGGATGTTTCATTTCAACCACACGTGCCCTGACAGGGGCCCTTTGCACAGGCCTCCAGAAGTTTCCAGGTGCGAGTGGACAGTGTCACTCTACCTGACGATTCTTTCTATGCTGACAGCTTCTACACTGTCCCCAGCCTTATCCTCTTTCCTGACCTTTAGAATGATACATGCTATGCTTCATCCCTTGTCTCCACCAGAGCCCCACCATGACCTTGAAATCAACCTATTCCAAACCATACTCACCCACTGCCTTCTCCTATTGCCCAAGTGAGAACATGAAGGGTTATTCTCTCTTGTACCCTCCACATCCAAGCCATCACCAAATATTAATGATGCCTTGATTCTACCTTCTAAACCCCTCTCAAAACCATCCAATTATTTCCATCCTTATTGCTGTGTTCAAGTTCAAGAACCCTCATCTCCCTCGTGGACTGGCCTCCCAGAACTCAGCCCTGCCCACTTTCCTATTCATACTCCACACCTCCAATCAAAACGATCTTTCTAAAGCAGAAGTCTGATTATGGCAGTTCCATAAACACATGAAGCACTGCCCCACTACTCTCAGGATGAAGTTCAAACTCTGAAATAGAACTTGACCTCTGCCCACCTCTCCAGCTTTACCTGAGCAGCAACCTGTTCTCCCTGCCCTTGAACTACATACTCCAACAATAATGAATATCTTTGTTTCTTAGAAATGCTGGTCTGTTCGGTGGCCATGGCAGCACCCAACCTCCACCCCACCTTGGCCTTCACCATGATGCTCCCTCTGCCTGGAATACTCCTCATCCTTTCAGTCCTGAAGCCCAATAACTTCTATTCATTTTTCTTTCTAAAAGTTACTTCTGCTGGGAAACCTTCCTTGTCCCCACCGTGGTGCCCCTCCTTTGAGCCCCCACAGCACACTGTACCACTCCTGTCCCAGCACTGAGCACCCTCTGATACTAGTGCCTGTATATTTCTTGTCCCGAATTAGCCTCCAAGGTCCATGAGATCAGTGACATTGCTCAGCACTGCATAATATCATCCGACATAGGGCCTGAACACATGCCTTGGCATATAGTAGAAGAAGTGAAGTGAAGTCGCTCAGTCGTGTCCAACTCTTTGGGACCCCATGGACTGTAGCCTACCAGGTTCCTCCATCTATGGGATTCTCCAGGCAAGAGTACTGGAGTGGGTTGCCATTTCCTTTTCCAGGGGAACTTCCCGACCCAGGGATTGAACCTGGGTCTCCCGCATTGTAGGCAGACGCTTTACCCTCTGAGCCACAAGGGAAGCTGTCTACATTTCTTTGAGCCCCTTTTTTTGTGGGGGCGGGGGAGGGGGGGATAGAAAAAAATACTGGAGTGGGCTGCCATTCCCTTCTCCAGCAGATCTTCCTGACCCAGGGATTGAACCCGGGTCTCCCACATTATAGGCAGATGCTTTACCGTCTGAGCCACCAGAGGAGTCATATAGTAGAATGCTATAGTTTTATGCTGGCTTAATAAACAATTAAAGCTGTCTGCCTCATTGGGACGATGTGTTCCAGAAGCTAGTCCTAGGGTCTACAGTGAAGGATACTCTTATAGGCAGAAGGGAGTAGCTGTCCCTTCCTTTCCAGCCTGCTCCTCAAAGCAGAGGCATGCTCATAGGAGATGGGCCCCATAGGCACAAAAGTGTAATGAGATCTTTCTCTGGGAGTAACTTCCAGGGTGGGTGGTGGGTCACCTCTGAGCCAGGAGAGCAAGGCAGGGATCACTCAGGCTTCTGGCTGCAGGCTGAGCCAGTCAGATGTGTTATTGTAAAATGGTAATTTTATAATTAAGTGATAATTACATTTTCTGCAGTGTGTAAGGGAAAATAAATGTAGTGTAAATCAATATGCTATTGATTCATGCAAGTTTGCCTTTAAGTGTGTGTGACTGAAATTTCTATTATGGTTGAGATTAGACCGTCCGCTCTCCCGATCCGTCTCCAGTTCTTAAAAACTAGGGCGGGAACTGACCAGCGGGTGGGGAACGTGAGGATGCAGCCATGCCACTTCCCTCCAGCCCGGTCATTGGTGGGGGATTGTGAACCTCAGCCCTCAGTCATGTGATCCACCAGAGAAGGGGTGGTGGGCTCCACCCCCCATTCCTGCTCTGCACACTTCTCGGCCCTGTTCAAAGGCCATGAACCTCAGGACTCTAGGGCATAAATCTAAACTTCTCAGCTGGCACCAGGCTCCCTGGCTCCAGGTTGTGACACATCTTTCTCTCTTGTTCCACTCCCCAGGCCAGCTTCCTGGCCCTTAACACACTACCAATAACTGTGGCTAGGTACAGCGGCTGACACTTCCCTCCCACCTAGGGATCACTTTCAAAGTGAGTTATACCATTTTTTTTTTTGGTTGAACTCCATTCAACCCCATCCATCTATCCCTGGACAGACCTGCCCGTGGGAAGCTTCTCTTCCCTCACCTCTGGGGTCCCTAGTTGCCTTCACTGGCCATTTGATCTCTAGCACAGGGAAGATTCTGATGCTGGGAGGGATTGGGGGCAGGAGGAGAAGGGGATGACAGAGGATGAGATGGCTGGATGGCATCACTGACTTGATGGACGTGAGTCTGAGTGAACTCCAGGAGTTGGTGATGGACAGGGAGGCCTGGCGTGCTGTGATTCATGGGGTCGCAAAGAGTCGGACACGACTGAGCGACTGAACTGAACTGAACTGAACAGAGACTGTGGCCAGAACATCAGCTCGTGTGAATTTCTTGCCTCTTTCACTCAAGGAGGATGTACTGCAGACACCTTCCCTTCCTCTACTCCTGCTGTCGTGGCCAGCCTCAGTCAGGGATTCCGGCTAATCTGATAGCCCCGGCCACAGTGGGCAGCTTGGAGTGATGATGGGGAAGGTGGGGGGAGGGACTTGGTAGCGCTATGGATACCCCTGGGGAAGAAGAAAAGAACAGAGGTACAGTAAAAGGAGGGAGGGCGGCAGGGAACAAAATTGCTTCCAGTGGTTCGTGGTTTTGCAAGTTCATTCCCCTTCTGTCGGGGGAGGGAGGATTAGCTGCCCTTTTTTCAGAGGGTATCTGAGATCACAACAGGTTTACTCTAAGTTAGGTTACCTATTTCCTCTCTCAATCTCTCTCACGTTACTACCCTCCAGCCCCACTTGTGTAGGCACCTCAGCTGTTGGGGCTCACACAGGATCCCGGGACCCACACAGTATCATACACCACAAAGCCTGGGGCACAGGGGTCAGGATGGGGACAGGGGCAACACTGGCCTTTACCTCCAGGACACGCTTCTGGAGGTAGCGTTGATGCTCACTGCTTGTTGGGCCTGTTCTCTTGTGCTCCTGAATGCTTTGCATTTCTTTTCTGATCATCTCTTCCTTGTGCTAAGCTGCCTTGGCCTCTGGACTCTTTCCATGGACCTAACACAGGTCCTCAGCGGCCTGTGGATGGGCTGGGCCTCACTGGAGGAGAGGAGCCAAGAGGAGCCAGTCTGCTGTGGCTGGCCCTCCATCCCCGCTCAGGACTGCCGTGTCATTCTTAGTCAGCAAAGGGGTGGGGACCAGGAGTTAGTCCTCCTGGCAGCTGGGAAAGGCCAGCCCAGCTTCCCAGGAACCACAGACCACACAGCGGGGGCCCCACAGGTCAGCTGGGCCAGCGAGCAGCTGCCTGGAACATGGCCACAACTAAGACTCACTTCCCCTCGTCACTCCCACCGCCAGCAAGGTGAGTCTGGACCGACAGGGCAGGAGAGACAAACACAGGTGGACTGAGTCAAAAAACCAGCCAGATCTTTGCCTCAGTGTGCCATCTCCCCCTCTAGAAGAAGGCTTTTCCATCCTGATGACATAGCATCAGCAGGACCTGAATCCCATGGGATCCTTTTATGGGCTGAGGCTCCTGCTCTCCATCTCTGTCTGCCAAGTAGAACCCAGCGTCTGCCCTGCCCCACCCCTTTTAATTTTTCACTTATTCTAGGTAGTATATGAGTTCACTACTCTGGTGTACCCACTGGAGGACAGACACTATCTCTTGTCCCACAGCTCCCATCCCGCAGTGTACTTAGTACAGAGTACACAGTAGGTGTCTAAATGATGCCTGGTGAATGGCATCATGGGAGTGTGTGATGGATGGACAGTCCCACACAGGTGTGAGCTGGATAGGCTCGCCGGGAGGTCCACCTGCTGCCCTCGTAGGCCAGGGTGCTCTCTGAACACCAGGTGTCCATGAAGGAGAGAGAGAAAGGTTTCCAGAAGCCATACCAGTCGCTCCAGCGCCCTCTCCATTCGATCTTGCCCCAGGGGTTCCACAGGCGGATAAGATACTCCCAGCTCCTCCTATACTCAATCTGCAAAGAACAGAAAAGGAAAACTGTCAGTGTTTCCCAGCAAAAGTTGGCAGAAGGGGGGATATGAATGCAGCTGCTTTTCACCTCCAAGGACTAATTTAACTTCTGACCTCATTTGGCTGCAGCCAGAAGAAAAAATGGAAAGGAAAAAAAAAAAAAAAATCAATGCTTCTGCCCGTGTGGAGTTGGAATGAGATCGAGAAGAAAATGGTCCTTTTTTTTTTCTGCGCAGCACCTTGAAGGCAGGTGCGGCTTCCTCATTCCGTAAGACTGCATCCTAAAGCCTGTGCCAGCTGAGACTGCATGGCTGATAAACACTGAGGATGGTGCTGCCACGGCTGCAGAGGGGAGATCTTTATGGGTCCCCAGCCTCCTCCACATCTTGTTGCAGCCAGCATCTCTATTCCACAGAAATAGCTGCTTCCTGGCTGGCAGCCCCTTGGGAGCTGTGCTGGGGTCTCCACAGCACTGTCCTGAGCAAGGCCAATAGAGGAGGCTGATCTGAGCAGGAAGAGGACTGCCTGGGAATTGAGCCCTCGCCCAGCCTGCAGCTGGGGCGGGGGGCAGGGGGGGTGCTGCACCTGGCTCTGGCAGCCTGTCTCTGTAGGGGCATCTCCTGAGTGCTCTGAAATTTCCTTCCTTCCTGGGGGTGGGGGGGTGGAGGTGGAAGGGGTCACATCATTATCCCTCCCAGATAAGGAGGCCAGCAAACCACTAAGGCCAGAGGGCAGGACTGTTTGTTGCAAGTTAAAACAATCACAACCCTTTGAACTTAACTTCCTGGATCCAGTAGGCCTCTGCCTGGGGAGAGGAATTAAAGCATGATGGAATTGCAGCCGTGATATTGATCGGTGTTAATGTTGTCGGAAGAGACAGAGGGGTGAAGAAGGGGAGGATTTGTTCACCAATTCCAGGTCAGAGGAGAAAGTTCTGAGTGGAATATTTCCACGTGGAAAAGAAACGTGTGTGAAGGCAGGCCCAGAGCCAGGCCTGACTGAGCGTGTGATGTGTGCTATAGCCTTCAATCCTCCCAGGTAGATGTTCATGTAACCCCTGTCTTGCAGAGGTGGAGAATGAGCATCGGAGAAGCTAAGCAACTTTCCTAAGGCCACAGAGTGAGTGGCAGAGGAGGAATTCTGATCCTCACCACGGTCAGTCTCCAAAGCCCAGGCTCTTAATTTTGGAATTGGGAGTGGATAAAGGATACAGCTGCTCCATGGCCCAGCTCATTCTTGGATGTGGCTGAGACTTTGACCTTGCATGGAAACCCTGGGCGAGCATGTGATTACCAAAAGGGTGGTGCCATGAAGGAGCAAGAGGCTTCCCTGGAGGCTCAGATGGTAAAGAATCTGCCTGTAAGGCAGGAAGCCCGAGTTCAATCCCTGAGTGGGGAAGACCCCCTGGAGAAGAGTATGGCAACCCATTCCAGAATTTTTGCCTGGAGAATTCCATGGACAGAGGAGCCTGGTGGGCTACAGTCTACAGGGCTGCGAAGAGTCGGACACGACTGAGCAACTAACACACATACAGGAGACAGCAATGGGGTCAGAGAAGGGCACATGAACCTAGCTTGCGTACAGTTCTTTTCTGTCTACTCCTGTCTGGCTGACACTGCAGTGGAAGGTACTCTGACTTTTAATGCCACATGAGATGGGGGTTCCCCTTCTATGCCCTATCTGTGGGACCCCAGCTTTGTACATGGTGTATTACTAACCGCCAGCATATGATGGAGCCCATGGAACAGGGATGTGAGAAACAATCTTCTGGTGGTCCAAAAAGCTTAATAAGCCACCCTTAGTGCCTAAGGGACAGTCAGGGGCTCAGGCAGGCACAGGAGAAGAGCAGCCAGTGACTGGAAGGGGCTGAGGCAGCGCTAAATGATGCGTGCAGAGAAACACACATCCCCTTGCCCCGGGGAGTCACTGACCCAGGTAGGTGTGTAGTAAAAAATGCCAATTTCATTTATCTTCCTGTCTGTGTCCTGCCCAGAGGGAGGATGAGCAGATTAAAAAGCATGCTGCATTTATGGGCTGGTTTAATCTTAGCACTTATGGTCAGAGTTATAAGCCCCTCTTTCTGAAGGAAGAATCTTTAATCAAGTTCTTGGGTCCTTGTCTGACTGTGTTACTTCTTTCTGACAGGGCTCTGTTATCACATGGGCCTTGGCCAAGGGGCTCAGGAGTCACCTTCAAGGCCAAGGTCACAGCTGCATCTGACAATGGGTGAGCTTTCTTGCATCACTTTCCTGGCTACTGACTGTACCCTGACCCTGGTCAGATCTCTCAGAAAGTGGGCACAGGGAAGAGGTGATCCAGGTCATCTTTCCTAGGATAATAATTCCTTGAAAGTATCCTCTTGAATGTGAGTTCAAGGTGGTTAATAGTGACTCCTAGAGAAAATTGTTTCATGGCTAACAGTAGATTAAAACCAAGCTGCACTTACGTTGTTAATACAGGCCTTCTCAGAGACTTTAAGTGCTAACATCCAAATACTGCTTTCACAGAGCATCTCACCAGGTTGGGACTGATGAGAGCGCACGTTGGGAAGTGTCAGTAGCCACAGAATGGCAGGAATGGCGGGAATGGACCGTGCAGGACACACGGTTTTCATCACCTACTGTCACAGGAGAATGTCCTGTTCAGACTGCTTAATGCATTGTAAGAACAACTCAAAGCATGTGCTGTGGGGGGAAAACATCAGGGCCATGAGCAGCATCACCAGGAACCCAGTTCAGTTCAGTCGCTCAGTCGTGTCCGACTCTTTGCAACCCCATGAATCACAGCACGCCAGGCCTCCTTGTCCATCACCAACTCCCGGAGTTCACTCAGACTCACGTCCATCGAGTCAGTGATGCCATCCAGCCATCTCATCCTCTGTCGTCCCCTTCTCCTCCTGCCCCCAATCCCTCCCAGCATCAGACTCTTTTCCAATGAGTCAACTCTTTGCATGAGGTGGCCAAAGTACTGGAGTTTCAGCTTTAGCATCATTCCTTCCAAAGAACACCCAGGACTAATCTCCTTTAGGATGGACTGGTTGGATCTCCTTGCAGTCCAAGGGACTCTCAAGAGTCTTCTCCAGCACCACAGTTTAAAAGCATCAATTCTTCGGCGTTCAGCTTTCTTCACAGTCCAACTCTCACATGACCACTGGAAAAACCATAGCCTTGACTAGACGGACCTTTGTTGGCAAAGTAATGTCTCTGCTTTTCAATATGCTATCTAGGTTGGTCATAACTTTCCTTCCAAGGAGTAAACGTCTTTTAATTTCATGGCTGCAGTCACCATCTGCAGTGATTTTGGAACCCCCAAAAATAAAGTCTGACACTGTTTCCACTGTTTCCCCATTTATTTCCCATGAAGTGATGGGACCAGATGCCATGATCTTCATTTTCTGAATGTTGAGCTTTAAGCCAACTTTTTCACTCTCCTCTTTCACTTTCATCAAGAGGCTCTTTAGTTCCTCTTCACTTTCTGGCATAAGGGTGGTGTCATCTGCATATCTGAGGTTATTGATATTTCTCCCGGCAATCTTGATTCCAGCTTGTGCTTCCTCCAGCCCAGCGTTTCTCATGATGTACTCTGCATAGAAGTTAAATAAGCAGGGTGACAATATACAGCCTTGACGTACTCCTCTTCCTATTTGGAACCAGTCTGTTGTTCCATGTTCAGTTCTAACTGTTGCTTCCTGACCTGCATACAGGTTTCTCAAGAGGCAGGTCAGGTGGTCTGGTATTCCCATCTCTTGTAGAATTTTCCACAGTTTATTGTGATCCACACAGTCAAAGGCTTTGGCATAGTCAATAAAGCAGAAATAGATGTTTTTCTGGAACTCTCTTGCTTTTTCCATGATCCAGCAGATGTTGGCAATTTGATCTCTGGTTCCTCTGCCTTTTCTAAAACCAGCTTGAACATCTGGAAGTTCACGGTTCACATATTGCTGAAGTCTGGCTTGGAGAATTTTAAGCATCACTTTACTAGCGTGTGAGATGAGTGCAATTGTGCGGTAGTTTGAGCATTCTTTGGCATTGCCTTTCTTTGGGATTGGAATGAAAACTGGCCTTTTCCAGTCCTGTGGCCACTGCTGAGTTTTCCAAATTTGCTGGCATATTGAGTGAAGCACTTTCACAGCATCATCTTTCAGGATTTGAAATAGCTCAACTGGAATTCCATTACCTCCACTAGCTTTGTTCATAGTGATGCTTCCTAAGGCCCACTTGACTTCACATTTCAGGAGCCCAAACCCTGGCTAAACCCACACTTGGATTCCCCAGTTTGCCTCCCTGAATTTGCCCTAGAAGTTTACTTGGCTACTCTGTCACTGCCATCCCCAGGCCCAGCCTTGGCAGGACCTACATTCCACAGCCATCCAGACCTCTCAATACACAAAGTGCCTTCTCCCCTGTGTTCAGAGAAGAATCAGAGGTCATTTCAATGTATGAAAAGGGCCTTGTCAGGAATGGCCGGCACATCACACAGGTGCCACGGCTCTTTCCTTCCAGGCCCAGCAGAGATGTCACTCATTGATCACAGCTCTCTTTTCCAAGTCTGGAAGCAGAGCCAAAGTCTTGTTGACACAGTTATCTAGGCAGCAGTGCCGGGATCAAGGCTGGCACATGAGAAAGCCAATTTGCTCTCCCTAGCCCAGAATTGTCCACATCTGGGGTGGGGAGCTTTGGGGAAGCAGAGCATCCATCCGTGGTCAGATGTGATGACAGTACTGTCTGTCTCCACTGAGAATTCAGAGAAGGGCATGGCCAGTTCCAGATGAAGTGCATTGGAGCCGTTGAGACTGGGCTCTTCTGTGGCCTGGGTTTGTCAGGGCCTCTTTCTTGCTTCTGAGAAATATTTGAGCTCCTCACATTCGTTCTATGATGGAGGATCTGTGATGTCATTTTCACAGGCCAAGGACAAAAGCATTGATTCACTCAGGCAAGTGCCCACATCCACTGATCCAAGAGCATCTATTAGGTGCCTACTCTCCTCCAGGTGCTGTGCAGAGGAAGCATTCTGGTACTGATTTCCTTAGGGAGGTAGGCAGGCGGGCAGGAGACAGAAGATATTGCCTCTGTTTTGCAGATTGGAACATTCACCCAAACACAAAACAGTAGAGCAACTGGCCTTTGGTCAATGGACAAGAGAGACAGATTGGCACAGGGAAAGGAGATACGAGAAACAAGCCAGAAATAGAAGCTGAGGCTTTGAATTCCTTGCTCCATAAATACATGTGAAAAATGGACCCTGGGGTTTGTAACTCTGTCTCTAAGGGCCTAGAAAACATTATCAGACCTCAAGAGCTGTGAGAAATAGAGGGATCGGGGTGGGGGGCGGCATTTGTGGGAAATCATCACAAGGCCAGGAAGGATAGCATGTCTGCGTGGTAAGCATAGATGGGAACTGAGGAGACGTGGTGTCTGAGCCCAGCCACTGCAAGCAGCTATGCGACCCTGACCTTCCCCGTTCAGGCCTCGGGTTCTTGTTTATGAATGGAGGAGGTTGGACTTAAGTCATGTTTTCCAGAATAAATGCTACTGCACACACTGGTGACATGCATTTTTGTCCAACCCAAGTCGGTTGTTGCCTTGGGGAGAAAGACTATCCCCCAAGAGCCACCCTCCCTTCTTTGGTGGGAATAAAGTTCTAGCTGGGCATGTGGCGGCCCTACCAGATATGTTTTCCAGATACCCTTGGGCCTTGGGGTGGCCCGATTAGGTCCAGACTCATGGGATCTGAGAGGCCATGGTGTGTGCCTGTGCTGACATATGCCTTCCAGATGGGTGTGTAAGTGTCCCTAGCCTCTTTCTTCTCCCCAGGCTGGGAGATGAGGAGACGGGAGGCAGCTGCCCTGGACTCGCAGGTAGAAGCTCCATGTTATAGGTGGCAGAGCCACCTACCAGCTCTGGAATCGCCTGCTCACCTGAGACGTATACTTGATCTTGTTTGAGCTCCTACATTTTGGAGAGTCTTTGTCATAGTTAAGTTGGTATGTAGCAAATAAAACCCTTTCGGGGCAAACTCTCCTCCAAAGTCAATTGGGTAGCTATTCTGCTTTCTTTTGGGGCTAATCCCCCAACCTGGCTAGACACTCAGCCTCTCTGAGGTCATTTAAGGAGAGTAAGATCTCTGGTTTGGCGGGGTTGTCCCTGAGGGATGGGGATACCAGACGCCAGAACGTTTGGACGAATAGAGGGAATGAGGTTGTCTGTGACAGCCTGGACAAAGCGGAGGCAAGAGTGATCAGTACCCATTTCAGCTTTGCTGGGCTCAACTTGGCATGTGATTCTGATTCCTGCTTAGGGGAGCAAGAACTCTGGGGCACCGTGTCCACAGGGAGCCTTACCTGCTCAGCGCCAGTCACCGTGTAGGCGTGCCGGCTCACCAGTCCATTTGCCATCATCACGGACTCGCTTGTGGGCTTCAAAGGAGGGAAGCAGACCAAGCAGTAAACACTCATACATTCTTCAGAAAAAACCCAGAAAAGCACAATTCACTCAGCAGCTGAGCTGGGTCTAGATGACAAGCCTCCCACTGACTCATGCTGGAACGCCATGTGTTCCTGGATCTTTTTCCTAGAGAGGAGGAGTTTGAAGGCTGTAGGGTGTCTGAGGCCCCAGCACTTCATACCTCAGGAGACCACTCTATGACAGACAAAAGCCCACTGGGTCCTGAGGACCTGGGCTGCTTGCTTTTCTCTAATGGCTTGTTATCAATGAGACATACCCCAACACATATCTTCTGGGCATTTTGTGGGAGTCGGGGAGACCTGCCACCTCCAGGCCGTGAGGAATTGGGATTTAAAGTGCATTTTGGTTTCAGGTGGTGTTTCAGACCAGGGGTGTGTGACTCAAAGCCCATTTGGTTAAAGGGTGAAGGAAGGATCCGCAGGGATAGGGCATTGGCTGCCTTGGAACAGAATCAGATAATTTGGAGGGTCAGCCGAGCTTTTCAGAATGGGGCATGCTGCCTTTGGGGTGCTGCCTTTAGAGCCAGTGAGAATCAAAGGGCCTCCCCCGATCACTCTGAACCCCACTGCTTCTGGTCACAGGAAGCAATGGGCAAAGGCTTCAGCATTAGACAACAGCATTTGAAGCCCTGCTCAGCCATTTACTGGCTGTGTGATGGTGGGCATTTCACCTAGCCTCTCTGAGCCCATTTCTTCTTCTGTAAGTGATTTCTGTGATCCCTGTTTCAGATGGAGGGCCGTTGTGAGGATTAAATGAGGCAGTGTCAATAAAGCACAGCATCAGTGCTCCGTGGTGGTCACTTGGCCGTTCCCATTACTAACTGAATGGGCCAGTGGCTGAACACTCTGGGGTGAGGAAAGGCTCGAACCAGTGTAACAAGATCCCTGATCCACTCACCCCGGCCAGGGTGCTGCAGGTCATCAGAGAGCCTGCCTCCGCGGCTGTCTTCACCATCGTCATCAGGTCGGACGAGGATGAGTGCAGGCTGATGTTGGTGACCACCCCTCCCGTGAGGTCCACCAGGGCGTCGGGGAGGTAGCCATAGTGCAGGTTGGCATAGGACCCATGAAACCTGAGAAAGAGGAAGGCAGATCAACCCCAGTGGTGCCTCTGGTGCCTCCAGGAAGGGAGATAGCACACTGGACCTCTGTGTATTTCCCAGGGGAAGGATTTACCAAACCACACCTTGGCTGTGGCCATCCGCCCAACTTCTGTTCTCCTGGATAAAGATTCTAGCAATGTGCCACCCTTATCGCTTCCTTCTCCTGGTCCCCTGGGCAGTCTCACAGGTGGCAGCATTATATAGAGGTTAGGAATGCAGGTGCTGGGGCCACAGGCCAAGGGTCAAACCCCAATTCCCCAGATATTTAACTACTTGACCTTAGATAAGTTACTTAACCTCCTAGGGCTGGGCTTCACATAGTGCCTGGCATGTGGAAAGCCTTTAATAAAGACTGGCTGTTAATACAATGAGGATCCACTGTTTCCTGTTTAACAACAGTGGTAAGTACTGGCTGTGTGCAGGGTACTTTGTATTCAAAGACAGGTGAGACCTCTGTCCTCCAAGAGACCACAGTCAACAACTCTGATGCCCTCTGTGACCATAAGCAGCCTTAGTCCTTACTCTTGTGTGAAGCTTGATGCAGAATTCCCCTTTCCATCCTCAGAACTAACCCTCCCCCACCCCAAGAATCATCAGGGAGGTGATGTCACTGAAGGTAACACAGGTGAGGACGAGGCCTCCATACACATCCCCAAAGCAAACCACCTAAACTTTCAGACCCGTGCTCCACAGTGCCTCTCCCACCCTCCCATGGGGTTTCTGCTTTGGGACCCACACCCCGAGAAAAGCCCAGCCTTATTGCCCCTATCTTGCCTTCCTCCCAATTTTCTCCCAACTGCGGCAGCCCCAATCACCTACTGGTGAGGCAGACAGTCTCAACTCAAGAGCCAATCTGCTTGGGCCAACTCCTGGCCTCCCCTGTCATGATGTCTCAGGCTCGGGCAAGAGGCTGAGCTTCTCAAGGCCCCCTCTGCTCATCCAGGGAATGGGCTGTTGCAGCGGTGCTGCCAGTAAAGCACACACAGCATGTGGAGAGGGTCTGGCTCACGGAGGTGTGCTTTGCATGGGCACAATCGGGACAGCAAGTCCCTGCTTCTACTGTCCCCTGTGAATAGCAGCACTTGCTACCGATATGCTCTCCCCTTCAAAGGACATGTCAGGTTGCTTGGCCTACCTCGGGTGTCTGTTAATTATGAAAGTACATGGATCAACTTGGAACAGAGAGGAAGTGACTGGGGGTTCTGGGAAAGTTTCTGAGAAGGAACACAACTCTGAACTAAGTTTTATCCAAGTAAGGCTATGGTTTTTCCAGTAGTCATGTCAGGATGTGACAGTTGGACCATAAAGAAGGCTGAGCACTGAAGAATTGATGCCTTCGAATTGTGGTATTGAAGATTCTTGAGAGTCCCTTGGGCTGCAAGGAGATCAAACCAGTCAATCCTAGAGGAAATCAACCTTGAATATTCATTGGAAGGACTGATACCGGAGCTCCAAAACTCTAACCACCTGAAGCAAAGAGCTGACTCATTGAGAAAGACCCTGATGCTGGGAAAGATTGAGAGTAAGAGAAGGTGCGGCAGAGGATGAGATGGTTGGATGACATCACTGACTCAATGGACATGAGTTTGAGCAAGCTCCAGGAGTTGGTGATGGACAGGGAAGCCTGCGTGCTGCAGTCCAAGGGGTCACAAAGAATCAGACATGACTGAGCAACTGAACAACAAGGACAGTGGGACAGACACTCTGGGGAGGAAGAACAAATCAGGGAGGCTCTGGAGCTGGAAGAGCATGGTGGAGCGGGGCCAATGATGGACTGACTGGTGCTCCTGGGAGAGGCAAGATTGATAGATCACGGGGAAAGCCTACAGCAGGGGCCAGATAGATGAGGTCATATTTGATTTGAGAACTCAAATTCCTGTCAATGGGGTGACCTGGAAAATTACTGTGGGGTCCTAAAATACAGGCAGGGCAAACCCACAGCAACATGGAGGTGAGCCAGGCTGGGTGGGAGACCCTGCCTCCTATAGTCAAAGGTGTCTGGTGGGCATGTTCCCCACCACTGCCTGGTCACTTGGGCCCTGGCAAGGGATCTCAGCTTTCCTGTCCCTGATGGGCAAGCAGTGGCCAAGCCCCTCCCAGGGAAAGCCCTGGCCTTGGCTTGTTTTCTGGTGATGAAGGTCAGGCGTGGGTCCATTCTGCTGCCACCTCTACTGGGGCCCATGGCCTCGGATAAGACCCCTCCCAGTCCTCAGCCCTTCACCCAGATCTGCTCCGGGGCCCCTCAGACACCCCTCTCTCAGCATACTTCCAACTCTGCTGTTCTTTTCCCCTGAGACCCCCAAAATTCACATAAACCCACTCCAGCAAACACAGATCAAGCAGCCGCTCTCAGCAGGACACTGTCCCAGGTACAAACACCATGGATACTGAGAAAGCTTTGTATTAATGAAAGCAAAGAACCCACAGAACCCAAGGGCCATTCTACAGGAAACAGATGACAGACGGATCTCGACTTGTTATTAAACTGGTTCTAAATCTTATCTCCCTCTCTCTGACCAGGGTTATGTTCGGTATTAGACTCTTATCTCTGTAATGTTTGCTGAGTCAACTGCAAAGCTTCCCTTTGGTCACGATTGTGCCCAGGTGGGTCTCAGTATATCTGACTCACTTGATTTTCCACATGTTTTCAGGCTCTGGGTCATAGATTAAGAGGGTGCTGAGGGTGCCGGAAGGTCACCAAGACCAGTGAACCACTAAAGTTGCTCAGTTGTGTCTGACTCTTAGCAATCCCATAGACTGTAACCTACCAGTCTCCTCCATCCACGGAATTTTGCCAGGCAAGAGTACTGGAGTGGGTTGCCCTTTTCTTCTCCAGGGGATCTTCCTGACCCAGGGATCAAACCCAGGTCTCCTGCATTGCAGGCAGATAGTTTACCGTCTGAGCTACCGGGGAAGCCCAAGACCAGGGTTTTAGAATCTATTCCAGAGCCCACCAGCATGACCCACCTCCCTTGCTGCCACACCCCCTTCTGGCTTCAAATAGAACCATACCAGAGCCACACCAGGAAGGCCCTGCTGGCTCTGTCCCGTCACTCCAGGGCCACAACCTCAGTGTCTACAGGCCTCATCTTGTTATCTGGGCTTCATTCTCAAATGCTAATGTCCAGCTCTTCCTGACACTGGAAATGAGCAACAGCTTCAGTTAGGAACAAGGTGGCTCAAAAGAAACAATGTACAAAAACAGTACTTGCAATGCACCCTCCAGAAGGACAGGGATTGGTGGAGGTCTGTAGGGTTGTAACCATTTCTTAGGGCCCAAGACTGGGTGGTCCCCGGTCTTCAGTCTTGCCAAATAATGTTGCCTGATCACATGACCAAAGACCTCAGTAGACTCAGGTTAATCCCTTGCACCTGCCACCACATCACTATTCAGAGTCTTGGCTTCCCCACTCATCATATGAAGCGTTGGTTAGGAAGATCTTTGGGGAACTTGATTCCAGAACACTCTCCACGGCTCATTTTCTCCCGAAATGTGTGGTCCCCTGGCCTTCTGTCTCCTAGTATTGATTCCTAGCTGTGATGTGTCCCTCACCTGTGTGGCTCTTGATGCTAGCAACCTCTTACACACGTATGACTCTTATATCTGATGTCAGCAACCTACCCTCAGCAGCCATCACAAAGACATCAAACAAAAGGGGAAGGGTCCACGGGCAGCAGCCTCCTCTCGCTACGTCTCCCTGATGCCTGTGTATCCTGTCCCAGCAGTGGCTGAGTGTTTAGACAAAGAGCTCTCTCTCTGCTTTTCAGACACGCGCTCACAGATCCTGCTTGTGTTTCAGGGACATGGCAGCTCTTCTCAGCCTCCTCGGCTGACAGGAAATAGAAGGGGAGGGAAAGACAGAGAGCGCTGCGTTTGCCACTCCTGTCACCAAGCCTGTCACCTGGACCCAGGAATTCTGAGAGAGCCTTGTTCTCACCCCTCAGCTTCAGCCTCATTTTAGGAAAACGTCTCTCTACCTGACAATGATAGGAGAGAGGGAAGAATTCAGATGTCAAATCAGATCCAGGAAGGATGCTGAAAGGCTGTAATTCTGAGTTGCAGGGATCCCAAAAAGGATGCTAGGCAGCCTACCAGATTTTGTCCCCCACTCTCCTGTTTTGTGACCTCTGGGGAAAAAAGCCAGGCAAATATATATATATATTTCCCCTCCACATCTGACTCACTTGACCAATTCATTTCCAGACTCCCCAGCTGCAACAGTGTTTCAAAGTCTGGAATCCACGTGTTCACTCAGTATTGTCTACACCCTGGGAGGGAAAGAGGACCATCTCCACTCAGACATGTGGGTTCTCCATACTTCTGCAATTCTTGTGGGCCAGACACTGAAGCAAAAAGAAGCAAAAGACAAATCCTTTTCTTCTAGGACTGGCAGTGTCAAGGGATGATGGACAGGCATGTGCCTGGGGAGGACGGATCTGATCCCAGCTTGGCCTCCAACACTGTGTGACCCTGGGCAAGTCATTTCATCCCCCACCAGCCTCGGTTTCCTCATCTTTCAGAGAAGGTAGGCTTTGATGCTGACAGAGGCTCCCTCTAGCTCTGATGTGCTCTATTTGATTTCCTCCACATTCTACAATCCCCTTCTTTGGATGGAGGGAAAAGCTTTTAAATAGCTTTGGAGTTGGCAACATTTTCTCCTGCTCTAGATTTCTTCAGGGGGTTCAATGTGGATTCTGAGTCCAGTTTCCCATTTCTTTTCAAGCTGAATGACAGCTTTAGGTCAGCTGTTAACAAAATGGGGTCAAAGTCATCACTTCATTCTTGAGCTCTCTAATTCTCCAAGTGAACCATCTTGCTCCCCCCCTTTCAATAAAGGAAAAAAAAAAATGAAGCCCTGGAATGGTGAACGCTAAATCCACCCAAGAAAGATAATGGCAGTATTTGCATAAGAAGCTTAGAAGTGAATTAACCTCCCAAAACATATGGATTGTTTCAACTACCTTGGTTTTTTTCTGGGCTTCATTCTCAAATGTTAATGTCCAGCTCTTCCTGACACTGGAAATGAGTAACAGCTTTAGTTTTGAACAAGCTGACTCAAAAGAAACAATGTGTAAAAAGAGTGCTAGCTATGTGCCCTTCAGCAGGACAGGGACTGGTGGTGGTCTATGGGGTGGTAACCATTCTTCAGAGCCCAAGACTGGCCGGGGTGGGGTCTTCAGTCTTGCCAAATAACCTGATCACACGACCAAAGACCTCAGTAGACTCAGGTTAATCCCTTGCACCTGCCACCACATCACTGTTCAGAGTCTTGGCTTCTCCATTCATCATATGAAGCATTGGTTAAGAAGATCTTTGGGGAACTTGATTCCAGAACACTCTCCACGGCTAATTTTCTCCCGAAATGTGTGGTCCCCTGGCCTTCTGTCTCCTAGCATTCTTAGCTGTGATGTGTCCCTCACCTGTGTGGCTTTTGATGTGGCTCTTACACACATATGACTCCTGCATACCCAACCTGGGCCAGCCTGAGCATCTCTATCCCAGCATGCAGTGCAGTGCCTAGACTATGACTAAAGGCACAATAAACATCTGCTGAATAAAATCAACCCAAATTGTGCAAGTGAAGCACGTGACTTGAGTTTATAGGTACTTCAGCTTGTGAACACCAGAAAATAGTCCTTGACACAGCGTGTTTAGACCATATAATAATAAGCAGCTCCTGCCCTGCCCCCCACATATAAATCCAATCTCACGGTACCCACACCAGGCCCCAGACTGTCTGCTGGGGTTGTTGCTCATATCATTCCCATTGTTGGGGATGTCCATGCCCCCACATCCCCTCTCCTTCTGCTGAAATCTCACCCATCCTTTAAGGCCTCGCTCTCCACCACCTCCACTGTGCAGCGTCAGCTGACTCTCTGTGAGTCAGAAAGTCAGAACTGCTGTCTCTCTTCTCTGCCCTCTCAGCAGACTTTGACCATGATATTGTATTTTATTTGGGCCTGTACACCAGCCCTAAAATAATACCACTGTCAGTCCCTATTTCTGTCCAGCTCTGCCCTGCCCATCCCGCGCTATGTGCCTCTGGGTCCCTCCCAATGCTTGTGTCTAACACACCTTTGCACACGTGGTTATTTATATAGGATGTCCCACCAGGTGGCAAAGGCTCTGAGGCTCCCAGGGGCATTGCTTGAATTGAGCAGTGTTGTCAAAGGTCTGAGCGACTTCACTTTCACTTTTCACTTTCCTGCATTGGAGAAGGAAATGGCAACCCACTTCAGTGTTCTTGCCTGGAGAATCCCAGGGACGGCGGAGCCTGGTGGGCTGCCATCTATGGGGTCGCACAGAGTCGGACACGACTGAAGCGACTTAGCAGCAGCAGCAGCAGCCAAAGGTCTCAGGACCGACTGGTGGGGAGCATCTGTCAGGGCTAGTGGCTGGGCAGGCAGGGCCAGTGTCCAGGCCCCAGGCATAGGGACAAGACCATCCTTACTTGGCGTAGGCCTTCTCCAGCAGGCACGGCCAAAACTCTCGCTTGTTGCGAGGTTTGACAAAGAGGTACTCGTTGTTCAGGACAGGTAGGCGATCATCAATGACCACTTCCACCCACTGGCCACACCGCCAGAACTGGAGGAGAGAGAGCAAAATATATGCCTTAGTAGAGCTGGGGCAGGAGGAAGGTGCTGACCCCCAGCCCAGGCCAAAAGATTACCACCATCGCCGTATGACCACTACCGTGCGACGTCTATGCAGATCAAAATCGCAGCCCAGGTTGCAGACAGGGGACGGGCCTGTCATCTCCACTGACAGGTGAGTCACAGGTCGAGTTAATCAAGGAAAACACAGTCAGGGAGGAAGGCGTCTCGGGTCTAGCTGGACTTTGCTACTAATTCCTGCCTCACCTTGGCATGTCCTTTGTGAGCTCTGGACACACGCAAGATGCTCCAGGTACATCTTGTGTACAAAATGGGCACGGCGGGAGCAGATGCTGATAGCAGAGGAGAATGGGTGACTGGGAGTGTCCTGATGGGGAAGGACAGCCTTCAGGGAGCTGGAGGCTCGAGGGAAGACGGGCAGGATTCCTGCAGGTGGCAAGGAGGCGGGAAAGCATCCCAGATGGTAGCCACAGAGTGGGCAGGGCCCGGAGGCCAACAAACGTGAGGTTGCTGGGGAGGACTGAGCAGGTTGAGCCTCGCCCTGGCCCTCCTGTCCTCACGTCCAGCTGGCCCTGCCATCAGATCAGCAGCAATGAAGCGGGCTGGCACTGCTGCCGCCAAGAGCGCAAACGAACCAGATGTTCCTCTCCAAAACAGACTGGTTTAATCTTCAGCATTCAACTCTTAATGGTTCACCCGGGGACACTGCCAAATGATGAAAATTCATAACAAAACCAGCTTTTTGGAGTTTGTTTGCTGGTCTCTGGATCAGCAACAGGGCTTCTGGTCTTAGGCCTGAGTCTTGACACAGGCAAGCCTCTGACAGCGGGGCTCAGAGTAAGGCCGGGTGGATGTGATCCATCACCTGCTCGTGGTGAGGGGGAGCCATCCTCGTGGACATGTCCACAGCTGAATGTCCCAGGTGTTGGACTGTTGCACCTGCATGAGGATGCATTATCAAAGCAGAGATGGAGACCAAGACAGATGTCAGGGGAGACAAAACAAAGAAGGTGTTCTTGTGGTCTTTAATGAACCAGTCCACTAGAGCTGGTGTTCTCACAGCTGTGGGTCTGCATCCTCACTGCAGTCAGACGCACAGGCGGGTGAAGTGGGGAGCCAACAGAGATGCTATTATAGTGAAATCACTGAACATGTCTGAAGCACGAAGGAAGATAACCCTGACTCTTGGATGGAGGGTACCAGAAGGACAGACCCATTTGAGTTTAATTGGATGGCAAAGTGTAGGAGCCAGTGTCCAGTCAGTGGAACCGTGCTCCAGGCCTAGTTTTGTCCTCAGCAATAGCTATTGGATAAGATACTTAATTCTCTGTGACTCAGTTTCCTCATCTGTCAAATGGTGTAAGAGTAAGAACTACCTCACACTGCGACTGGGATCGGATGAGACTATGAGAGTGGGATCACAGGAAAAAGAAAGGAAAAAAAAAGAAGGAACTGTTTTTTCAATAGCCTTTTTGTTCAGCACCTAGGATAGTGCCCAGCACACAGTATGCCATCAAGACTGAGTGAGTCCTGGCTTGAATGAGCCCCTCTGGTTGGTTCCACCCTTACTCGCACCTTCCCACGCCAGTAGAGCTGACCAGACTTGCTCTCCCTATACAAAGGGAACCTCAGGTAAGATCATTGTTCCCAGAAAGGATGCAAATGGCCTGATGAAAATGGGGTGGTCAAGAATGAGGTCAGCGATCTGTGTTTCCTAGTTCACTTCTCTGGATGAGGAGGGCTGGCCCCTAGATAATGTCTGTACCCTTTAACAAGCAGGCTGGGCCATCTGACCAGCACCCAAGTATCTGCAGGAAACCAGAAGGGTTTTGGGCAAAGCATCCAAGTTGCCCAGATACAGGGCTCTTTCCTGAGAACTGTGCCCAAACTCAGAAAGAACAGATGTACAGAGGTCAGCACTGCAGCTATTTCTGGAGAATAGTGGGACTTTCTTCACCTTCCAGAAGGGCAGAGCATACCCTGCCTAGACCTCAATTTGTCCTAACCACCTGTCTCTCCACCACTTGTAGCTTTGAGGTGAGCCTGGACAATGCTAAACCCTGCCCCCTCCGGCTAACTTCTCAGTGTGATCCTTGGACCAGTAATATCAGCATCATCTGTTAGAAGACCTAGCATGCAAATAATTGGACTTCAGGAAGAGAAAACAGGATAAAGGAGGATGCCCAGAAAAGAAATGGAAGGAAACAGCTGAGCAGAAAGAGGAGGCAGGTCTTCAGAATGAAAGGGCTCATGAATTCCAGGCAAGATTATTCTTCAAAAGGACACAGACATAGAAAACAGACTTACGAACACAGCCGGGTGGGGGAGAAAGGAGAAGGTGGGATGTATGGAAAGAGTAACATGGAAACATAGACATTAAGTAGTAAGTAAGTAAGTGAAGTAGCTCAGTTGTGTCCAACTCTTTGCGACCCTGTGGACTGTAGCCTACCAGGCTCCTCTGTCCATGGGATTTTCCAGGCAATAGTACTGGAGTGGGTTGCCATTTCCTTCTCCAGCGGATCTTCCCGACCCAGGGATCGAACCCTGGTCTCCCGCATTGTAGACAGACGCTTTACCGTCTGAGCCACCAGGGAAAATAGATAGCCAATGGGAATTTGCTGTATGACTCAGGGAAATTAAACCAGGGTTCTGTATAACAACCTAGAGGAGTGAGATGGGGAGGGAGGTGGGAGGGAGGTTCAAGCAGGAGGGGACATAGGTATACTTATGGCTGATTCATGTTGATGTTCAGCAGAAACCAACAGAATACTGTAAAGTAATTATCCTTCAATTAAAAATAAATAAATTAAAAATAAATACATTTAATTATAAAAAAGGCATACATCTGGACATATTCTAAAGAAATTTCTGAACCAAGGAGAGAGAGAGAGAGAGTGCCTATACAAATTTTCAATTTGAAAGGATGTATTGCATACAAGGTCAAGAAGATAGATTGGAAATTTCTTCTGCAACATTGGAGAAGCTACAAGACAATGGAAAAATGTTTACAGACCTTTGAGAAAAAGGAATGTAATCCAAAAATCCTAAACCCAACTGAAATACTGTTTTTAAAACAGAGCAAGTGAAAAACTACTCATGTAATCTGAGGAAACTATTCAAGGAATTACTTCTACCAAATGATAATGAAGTTAGAACAAAAATCTTAAGGAGAAATGAACGCTGAAGGAAACAATGGTGAATAATGAGTTTTGAATATGCTGTGGACAAGAAACATACTTGTAACATCGTGAAAGTAAAATTGATAGTGAAAGGATGAGCAAAAATATAACAGGGAAATGAAAGTAACGGGAATCTAGAATAGCAATGTGAAGATCAGGTGAGGAGGAAGTCAAGGTTAGAAGCTTCATACATAACAAAGAGGGATATTGTGTAAGTTTTATTCTAACAACTGAAGAGCAAAAACATAATTATTTGGGTACAAAAGAATACAGCAAGAAAACTATATAGTCAGAACATAAAAGGAACCCTCCAAACTATAACGTTGGGAAGGAACGAACTTTAATTCACATCTTTTAGAATATGCCAAAACAAACAGATAAAAAATAAGCCAAGACAATAGAGATAATTGCAGATTATATAATCTATAAATCAGAGAATTTGATTGCATATATTAAACTTACGAACATTCGATAATATATTAAAAAATATATAGCAAAGAGATTGATAAAGTAGACTTAACCACAAATTAGAGGAAATTAAGTAAATTTTCAGAGACTTATATAAGCAACTTTGGGGCAATGCATTTAGAACTACAGAAGAAATAGTTGATTCTTCCAGCAAAATATAAATTTCAAGAATTAACTTCAGAAGAAATAAGAGGCCCAAGCAGATCAATAGCTATTGAACACATTAGAAGAGTTAAAGAATTCATATTTTAAAAGGAGATAGGTCTAGACAATTTAACAATTGTCTATTTCACTTGCAAAGAACAGATAATGATTAACAACCATTATACAAATTATTTCAGATCAAAGTAAATCTCAGTGTGCTCATATTAAAAAGCTAGTATAACTCCAAAGAAAAACAACAAAAATCTGGAATCTAATTGCACATGTGATATGGATACAAAAATTCTAATACATTTTTAGCAAATTGAATCCAACAGTGGATTAAAAGAATGGCATACCAAGAAAGCATGCCACTAAAATCAAGAGAAGGCAGAATTTTGCTCTTGGATTAAAAGAATGGCATACCAAGAAAGCATGCCACTAAAATCAAGAGAAGGCAGAATTTTGCTCTTGGATTAAAAAGAATGGCATACCAAGAAAGCATGCCACTAAAATCAAGAGAAGGCAGAATTTTGCTCTTGGATTAAAAGAATGGCATACCAAGAAAGCATGCCACTAAAATCAAGAGAAGGCAGAATTTTGCTCTTGGATTAAAAGAATGGCATACCAAGAAAGCATGCCACTAAAATCAAGAGAAGGCAGAATTTTGCTCTTGTCACCTCATTCAAAATTACATCTTCTAATTAATACAGCAAAACAAAATAACTCTATAAATATTGAGACAAAATTATCTTTATCTGTGGATAATATTAGATAACTAAAAAATATCCAGACATTAATAAAGAAAAAATTAGAATAAGAGAATTTGATAAGGTGGCTAGATACAACTTAATATAAAAAAAGGACTAGCATTCTCTTTCCATCAACATATAGTTAGAAAAATATCTGAGAATACATTTATCAAGAAGGGTATGGAAGGAATAACAAAACATAACTATTACATTTTATTGAAGGACATAAACTAGTTCTGAATAAATGGAAAGATATACTGTGCTTTTGGAAAGGAATAATTACAATAATAAAAATGTGATTTTTCCAAATTAATACATAAATTTAATGCTGCTCTATTCTGCTTCATGGTGGCTTCTCTTTTTAATTAGATACAACGATTTAAAAATTCTCACAGAAGAATAAATGTGCAAGAATTGACAAGATAAAATATTTTTGAGGGAAAGATACTGAATAATGAAGGAGAACGTGTGCCACCAGCTGTTACAACTCACTCTGAAGCTGCTGTAATCAAAACAACAGGGTGTGGCACAGGACAGACAGACAGACAAAACCTCAATGAGGTATGGGGTCTTTGATCAAGAATTGTTTTCTTTGGCTGATTGTTTCTGCCATACTTTTTATTGGGTTGCCCAAAATGTTCATTCAGATCTTTCCATAAGATGCTATGGAAAAACCCAAATGAACATTTTGGCCAGCCCAATATTTACATGAAAACATGTTAACTCTTATCTTCCCTATGTGTTGTCAGATCCTGAGTTCAAATCCTTTTGAGGCACTAACACACATTAACTAACACTTATGTGTCTCTCCCACATCTCAGGCTGCTAGACCAAGAGAACATTCCAGACAGTTGCCTCCCTAGGCTCACAGAGAATCCCATTTAAGGAGCATCCCAGCAGCATACTTACCCGAAAATGGAAAATCCCCGCATACTGGTATGAAAAGCTTTGGTCTATGAGGATCTTCTGCAGATACTGTGGACTCTGTGTCAAGGCCCCCAGTGCTGCCAGGAACCAGCAATCTCCTGGAGGGGAGGGGGACGTAAGTCGTGAGATGCTGTTTGGACAGCATCCACCCCATGCACTGCTCAGAGTTGGCGTACCTCCTTCCAAATAATGTTTTTTTTTTTTCCTGTCTGAGAGAGGAGAACTGGGGGAAAGATTCACTGGGGCCAGTTCCAAACAAGATAGGGGTGATGGTGGTAGTTATGGAGACAGCGGTGGGGGTAGGGCTGGAGTAGTGATAGGGTTGGTGGTGTTGGTGCTGCTCTGATGGTGATGGTAGTGCAGTCAGGAGAGCCCCAGCCAAGCTGATGGGCCAACTTGCCTTCTGATTCTCGTTTGGCCCAAGGTGCCCAGAACCAAAGTTACAGGAAATTTTGTTGCCAGCATCAGTGGAAATGGTGTGCTCTAATATTGGGGATAACAGATTTCTGTTTTTCTTTGCTAATATTTACTCAGTTCCTCCTGGTGTCGGGGCCTTTCCAGCCCATATCCAGGTTCTCCCCTCTTCCCCCTTGAGGGAACATAGCTTTGAGTTTCTCCTTGAAGGTCACTGTGAGCGCTTTTGAGTAAGCTCACCCTCTTCTCCTGAGTCTTCTCTCCATCTTCACACAATGGCTTGAATGCCCTTTCAAGTCAGGCATGCTGCTGGGTGCAGAAGCCACAAGGATGCCCTGGGAGAGGTCCCTTCTCCTGTCAGGAGGCTACTGGCTGGAGGGGACTTTCTCCAACACAGACAGCAAGCCAGGCAGGCTTCTATCAAATTCACCAGTTGAAGTCCAAGTGCCAGGGCATTAACTGGAAAGTGACATTCTAAGGACGTAGAGCCTGCTGTCAGAGGGGTTGTGTCTTATTCATTTATTTGGCCGCACTGGGACTTAGTTCTGGCATGTGGGATGTGGTTCACTGACCAGAAATCGAACCTGGGCCCCCTGCACTGGAAACAAAGAGCCCTAGCCACTGAACCACCAGGGGAGTCCCAAGGGTTGTATCTTATTTTGCTATGTCTCTGGGCTCCATGTCCAAGTGCCCACCCCAAGGAGTCTCGCCCCCCACTCCTAGGGTTCAGCTCAGGGGTCTTGCATGGCCACACCTGCTACCGCCCATGGGCCTCCCTTCTCCTGCCACACTCAGGTCTCAGCAACAACTCCACCCTGTGCCTGTCCAGTGGGTTGGAGGGAGTCACACAGCTCTAGATTCAAACTCAACTCTGTCATGTATTGCTTTTGTGACATGAAAGACATTATTGTGTCCCTTGGACCCCTAGCTTCTGCATATATAAAATGAGGATGTTGCAGGGTTAATGAACTATTTCATGCAAAGTATCTAGCAAAGCCTTGCAGAAGTTCAATAAACATTTACTTCCCTCTACTCAGTGCTCAGACTAAACTCTGTGTATATTTTCTCCTTTTCTTTGACAATTCCTCTCCTAAAGGGCTCTGCACACCCACTGCTAAGCTGATTTGCAGGCTGAAGGTCTGAGAATGAATAATCCAACCACAGCAACACTGAGGGTGTCGGCCTCTATGGGTCTGGGTGGGGGCACTTCTCTCCACCCACCGCTGCTCAGAGGTGGACTTTGGGCAGCCTGCTTCCATCCAGGGCCAAGAAGAAAGAGGTTGAGTTCTTACCTGCCTCTCCTTGTTGGATATCAAATCTGCTCGCACCTTCCAGGATGAAGAGAGGCTCTGATTTACCCTTCAATAAATCCTTAGAAAAGAGCAGGGGAAAGCCATGAGCATCTTTTATCCCTCTGTCTCCCAGTGTGGTACCCAAGACATCACTCTCCTCATCTTTGAGGAGTAGAGGTTACTTTGTAAAGAGGTGTTTAGGATCTGAGTTAGGAAAGTTCCTCTCATTCTTCAGGTTTTGTTGCTAACAGGGAGGCAGATGTCAGAGGGCCGTATGTGTAACTGCCCAGATAGGCAGTAAATGCATGGGCAGACTGCACGAGGAGATAAGGACCAGGATCCTACATCAAATGATCAGCCATCCTGGTCCCAACAGCAGTGTTTCATTAAGAGTCTATAAATAGCCAAGAAAGAAAAGGATGCATTTACTAGAGGAAACTTTTACAAGCATAATCACACTTTCCTTGTGAAATGTCATCTCTCAGAAGTCAGTATAGGCATTCGGAGCTCCAGGTTCAAGTCCAGCCACATGCGGTACAGGATGCAGGCTGTGTATTACTCAGGTCTTTGCCTACTCCCTGGCTAACACCCAGACTGATTCTGGAAGACCCCAGGCAGCTTCTAGGTTTTCTTGCAACCAGGAGCCCACAGGATTTCCTCAGCATCCTCTCTGTGTCCTGGATCTCCATTGCATGGATTTGCATGATCTGGTATAATTGTTCCTGTGTCATTTCTTTTCACATTGACAAGAGAGTTCCCAGAGAAAGGGGCTGCAAAGTGGAAAAGGATTCATCTGCTGAACAGCCATGAACATGTGGAGTCCTGTATCTTAGTGAGACCTGTCAGCCCTTCGTAAACTGCCCTCCAGTTTCCTGGTAGAGCCTCCAAGGGGCAAACAAAGGTGTGCGTGCCTGCAAACAACTCAGCCAGCCCACCGCACCAGGCCTCCTCCCACCATCTTCTCTGCATACAACTGGCCCTCTCTGATGACCACGAGGGGGGCCCTCAGGCCCAAGTCCTTGCAGTGGAGGCCCTAAGCTGACCCTCTGCCCTACCGTTGGCTGCAAAGAACTCGGGGTCTCTCTTAATACCAACAGGAAGGGCAGAGCTGTCACAGGGCCCAAGAGGGAGCAACTCTCCCAGTGTCAAAAGCAGCTTGGGGTGCTTCAGTGGCTCTAGTTGTCCCCTCCCTTTCTACTGGAAGAGGGAACTCGAGATCTTAGTGGAGGCTGGCTGGAGATCCTCCACTCAAGGGAGTTAAAGAAGGTGAAGGCGTTTGGGTTTTGGCTCAGGTTTCTTGACCACTGCATAAAGAACGCTGCAGCTTCTTCGTCATTTATTCCTGGTTTACCACCCTGATGGGCAGAGCAGGGGTGGGTGTGCTGAGGGTCAGAAGAGCAGAACCTGGTGTGGAATCCTGTCTGCATTGTTCCTGGGGTGACCTTGAGCAACTTCCTTTACTTTGCTGAGCCTTGGTTTCTTCATATGTAAGAAAATGGCATCAAATGAGAAAGTCATGATGTCCTGGCTGCTGTGACCAAACCCTCGTGGAGGATGAGATGCCTCATTCACAGTGATCTCCTGATGGACTTGCCAAACAGGAGTCTTCATTATTTTACAAATGAGGAAGGATGTGAAATATTAGCATAGCGTCAGACAAGGGGCCTGTTCAATAAATATTGATTCCCTGCTTCTGTAATATTTGCAAAATTAAAAAGACCACACTCATGGATAAACCTAGTGTCTCCAATGCATTCATTATGAAACAAGAGAGAATAAAAACATGATTTACACAGTCAAATTATAAAATAAAAGAAAGAAAAAAGAGCCTCACAAATATAGGTGGGAGAAAATGATAAAGAGAACAATTGGTGAATTACAAAATAGAAACATAGCAAGATCAGCAAATACATTGTATTGGGGGAGAAGGTTTACTTAGACCCAATCTTTGGCTAATATGGTAGAGAATCTTATTTCAAATAAAATTAGAAATCTTGTTTTAACAATATAAAAACATGATGTAAAATTCTATACTAATCGGTTTAAAACATACTGAAGATTGTTGGACAAAAATTAATATGGCCAAAAATGATCCAAGTTGGTAAATCACCTGAAAATCAATAACCTTGCTATAGTAGTTTTTAATGATTAAAGAATATCTCCCTAATATCTCTGTCAAGGCTTCTACACACAATTTTGTTGCTGAGTTCTCTCAGATTTTCAGGGAATAAACAATTTCTGTGTCGCTTGTAGTTTCAGCGTTAGGAAAAAAAAAAAGAATCCTGTCATTGTTTATTTTAAGAAGCCAGCACAGCCAGGATGCCCAACCTCACACACACACACACACACACACACACACACACACAGATTGATTTCACTTATGGAAAAATACTGAAATAAATCCCTGGCAAGGGAATCAACAATAAATTATACAGCTAACCCACTATCATCAAGTAGGGTTTGCCACAGAAATGTAGGATGCCAGGATGGATTCCTATCAGGATATCTGATGACATCAAATGACATTTACATAGGCCAAAAGAAAAATAATTGCTCTCTTTCCAGTAAATGCCATGAAGGCATTTCATAAACGCACAGATTTTTCTGATTTACCAGAATATTAAAATTAAAAAACTGAAATTTTTGCCAAGTAGGAACAGAAGGATACTTTAATGTTTTGAAGATTAAATGGCAATTATTTCAAACCAAAAATCAGTCATCAACATCAAGTTCATGGACAAACACCAGAAGTGTATGCATCAAAGTTGGGCACAAAACTAGCATTTTTTGTCTCTTTTCCTGAGCTACCCGTTCCTTCCTCACCCTGGCTTAAGAAGGGTCCTGGGCAATCCCAAAAGAGCAAAGGTAGGAGGAGACAGAAATCATACCCAGAAGCATTTCAGTCTGCTGGGCCGGCTTTGAGACCAGGCCCTCAGAGAAAACAGGTCAATATGCTTGGAAGATAAAAACCCTCTGGCCCTGGGCAGGTGCCCTGGCACTACGTGGGCCGGGTGCACTATGTCTGCAAGGGAGTGTGACAGGACTGGTGATGGGCAGCCTCCGCCCCGGGAGTGACTCAGAATCACCCACAAATTTTGCAGATATACAGGTTGCTGGATGTCGCCTTCCCACAACCTGTATTCTGTAGGTCAGTGGAGGTAGAGTTCAGGATCTGCATAGCTCCTCTGGTGATTCCGAGGCTCAGCAGGGCAAGAAGCAGGTTCAGAGAGGCTGAGTGATTTATCCTAGGTCACACAGGAGGCAGGCTGTGCATTAGACACTCCACTCACACAGTGCCTTTGCTGTGGACCACACCAGCAGGCAGGGTCTTCAGTGTTTTCTGATTCTGTGACATGGATTGACCCTTTGAGGCCTCTGCAACATCATCCGTACAGAAGGAAGCTGTGATGGTTCATTTTATGTGTCAATTTGACTGGCTCACAGGGTGCCTAGATATTTGGTTATACATTATTTCAAAGGAGTGCTTCCAGATGAAATTAGCATCTGAATCAGGGGACACAGTAAAGAAGATTGCCCTCCCCAATGTGGATGGGCGCCATCCAATCTATGGAGGGCCTGAACAGACAAAAGGTAGAGGAGGGGAGAATTCACCCCTTCTCTGCCTGACTGCTGCCCAGGGACTGGGGATGACATCATCAGCCCCATTGGTTCTCAGGCCTTCCCACATGGGCTGCACTGTACCATCGGATCTCCTGGGTGTCCAGTTTGCAGATAGCAGACTGTGGGATGTCTTGCCTCCATAACTACGTGTGCCAATTCCTCATAATAGATGAAGCCACAGGCTATATCTGTGCAGTTACTATTGGTTATGTCCTATAGGAGATCTCGACCTCTCCCCTCTCTGCCTCCCTCTTCCCCTCTGCATCCACACCCACACCCATATCTGAAGTGGTATGACATCAGGCACTCCCCTGCACACATCCTTGGAGGTGTCTTTCTAGTGTGGCATCACTTCCTATGTTCTGGACGGTGATTCCTGTGTTCTTTTCAAGAGCTCCTCATGCCCTGCCCCAGACAGTTGCTGCTCTGGGATGGGGAAACACCAGGCTTAGCATGCTGGCCTTCAGACACAGCCCCTTTCAGCCAGTGGCCAGAGTTCAGGCAGGGCCAGGTGGCAGCGTCACTCCCTCTTCTATTTTTTACTATAGAACTTTGCTTTATTGGAATCAAAGTTCTTTGGTGCTGTGCTAATTGTCTGTTGCCTTCTGTTACCTATTGTTAACCCCTTCCTTTCTGGGACAACTTATGTTGAAACCAAGGTGAGTCATATCTAGTAAATGGTCCTTTCGGAAACTCTGCTCTGGTTACTTGGAAGATGAATGTTGTCATCTGGGTAAGTGATATTCTGGGCTTGCCACAGGCCAGAATCCACAGTGGGGCTGGGTGCTGATCCCTGAACCTGTTTTGGGCCCACAGCCCTTTCTTCAGTTGTGTAATGAACATGTTTTCCACTAAAGAATGAAGACAAAGATGAAATTTCAATCTCTTACTCTGACATATTGGTGACTCTGCTGTGAAGATCTGTATCTATAATTCTTTGCTTTCCAATATGGTAGCAACAAGCCATATTGGCTACTTACATTCAAATTAAATTAAATCCAGCTCAGCTGGTAAAGAACTCGCTTGCCAGTGCAAAAGACATAAGAGACATGGGTTCAATCCCTGGATCAGGGAGATCCTCTGGAGAAGGAAATGGCAACCTATTCCAGTATTCTTGCCTGGAAAATTCCATGGACAGAGGAGCCTGGGGGCTACAGTCCATGGAGTCACAAAGAGTCAGGCATGACTGAACATGCATATACAGCCTGATATATTGGCAACTCTGCTGTGAAGATCTGCATCTACAATTCTGTGCTTTCCAATATGGTAGCCACAAGCTATATTAGCTACTTACATTTAAATGAAATTAAATCTTCAACACCTCAGTCACACTGGCCACATTTCAGTTGCTTGATAGCAACATGTGACTAGTGGCTCCTGTATTTGCAGAAAGGACATTTCCATCCTCAAGAAAGTTCTTTTGGATGGTGCTGATCTATTGAATGAGGATAATATCATCTGGGCTTCCCTAGTAGCTCAGATGGTAAAGAATCTGCTTGCAATGCATGAGACTTGGGTTCGATCCATGGGTTGGAAAGATCCCCTGGAAAAGTAAATGGCTACCCACTCCAGTATTCTTTCCTAGAGAATCCCATGGACAGAGCCTGGCGGGCTACAGTCCATGGGACTGCAAAGAGTCAGACACCACTGGCGACTAACATACACACACACAATATCATCTACCTCAGAGGCCTGTTATGGCAACTAAATGAAATGTTGTGTGTAAGGTGCTTAGATTAATACTTAGCATAGAAACATGCTTGATAAATGGAATTTGATACTATTCATGAGATAAAATTTTTAGAAGAAAGTGACTCTACCAAATTTAGTTCGAGGAAACCTCATGTAGAGTCTCTGAGTACAGGTGTAATTCCCAGCATCGTCTTTCCTGAGGCTGGGGTTGCAGGAAGCATTGAGGAGGATGAGGAGTTGGGTCCTTTCAGCGCCTTTTGCTCTGGGCACAGTCACAGGCATTTATGGAACCTGACTGGCTGCTGGTCGGGGGAAGGGAGAGTCTGGGGAGTGGGTTGCTGATTCCTTAAACCCAGCTGAAGGAAGCAATGGGAGGAACAGTAGCAAAATGGATCAGGTTTAATTGTTAGAGAGAGAGGAGATAAAAAGAAGGAGTGAAAGTGAAGTTGCTCAGTCATGTCCGACTCTTAGCGACCCCATGGACTGCAACCTACCAGGCTCCTCCATCCATGGGATTTTCCAGGCAAGAGTACTGGAGTGGGTTGCCATTGCCTTCTCCGAAGAAGAAGGAAGAGGTAGACAAAACGAGAGAGAGAACATAAACTACAGGAGAAACAACTTTTCTTCTTCGTGTAGAAAGCCAAGCCTAGTTTCATGTCCCTGACTCTTGCTCTGTTGTTGAACCTACCAAGCCTGAATGAGTACTTGAGGTAGAATGATACCCATGCTGGTTTAGCGGTTGCCTAGAGTATGATGCTTTCCCATTGTCTAGAAAACACAGAATGCAGAAATGGCCTAGGGAGCCTTGGTGCCACCTCAGCTGCTATATAACTGAAGTTTAGGGGATGCAGTCAGGTCGGCACTGAGCAAGCTTTAGATTGGGAGGCACCCTTCTAATAGAGATAGACAGCAGAATGTGAGAGGAAAAGCACGCTGCACACTCCCTGCCAGCCTCCTCTGGGCTCCCCAGATGGTTTCCTCTGACCCACATTTCTCCTTAAAAGTCTCTGCTGAAATTAGCTGAAGACTGAAGCTGAGAT
Source organism: Bos mutus (assembly GCF_027580195.1). Lineage (NCBI taxonomy): Eukaryota > Metazoa > Chordata > Mammalia > Artiodactyla > Bovidae > Bos > Bos mutus. Next base: position 37,673,608 of record NC_091627.1, read on the forward strand.
GACTAGACAGTGAAAGCCCAAGGAATCCTAGGGGATGGCCCCTGTAGCTGCTATGTGATGCCATCCCTCTCAAATTAATCAGAGTAACAATAACTAGTGTTTAGTATGTTCTTACAATGTGCTAGACAATGTTCTATGTATTGTCTTCATTTATTCCTTAAAATAATCTTGTTAGGCACTGGCACCATTTTTATCCTCATTCTTTTCACCTAAAAAAATGAAAAAATGGGCAGAACATAGACAGAGATTGATTCCTGGTTACTCAGACAATGCAGGAGATTCTACTGATGCACAAGGTATTATTAGTAGCAAACAGGAGCCTAAAATATAATATGAGGAAAAGTGCAGTATGTGGGGGGCTTCCCAGTTGGCTCAGTGGTAAAGAATCCACCTGCCAATGCAGGAGATTCAGTTTCTATCCCTGGGAAGATCCCCTGGAGAAGGAAATGGCAATCCACTCCAGTATTCTTGCCTGGAGAATCCCATGGACAGAGGAGCCTGGTGGGCTGCATACAGTCCATGGGGTCGCAAAGAGTCAGACATGACAGCAACTGAAGATGCACGCATGTAGTATGTGAAGTCAGAAAGTTTAGTTTAAATCCTGCTCTTTCCCTAACTATGTCACATTGTGCAAGTCACATCACCTGTCTGAACCCATTCCCTCACAAAACTGGGAAGAACAAAAAACAGAGAAAGAGAAGACGTATGGAAAGCTCTGAAAAATACAAGTGTTCAGTGCTGCCAGTTGCGATAAGGGATACAAAGAAATATCAACATATACATTTTAAAAGAAATGTGGGAATGAAAAATGATCCCCTGGTAGAGTTTTTGGATGGATAAGCTTTGGGGTGAGAAGAAGAATGGGAGTAAAATGTACTTGGCCCTTGGCTGCCTCTACTATGGGTTCCTGGAATGATTCTGTGTGAGTCATTTCATTTCTGTTTGCCTCAGTTTCTCCTTGACCCCAAAAGACATCACAAGTTGAGATGTTGTTGGAATTAGATAAAAAACTCAATCCTTTCTAAATAAAAATGTTATAAATTCTCAACACTATAAATATAGTCTCACATCTATTGCTCAGCACCTTGTGAAAAAACAACATTCTAAAAGAATCTCATCTGAAAATAACAAAGGGGGGAAAAATATAATCCTTCCAAGCTTTAAATAGAGTTCTCTGCTCAGTTCTCCTTAGGAATGAAGTCCAGAAGGGAGTCATTGTTGGGGACTTATTGCTTCTTGCTGGTAAGCTGGATCCTAGAAGTTTGAAGCACCCTCATCTTAACTAAAGCGAAGTCGCTCAGTCACGTCCAACTCTTTGCGACCCCATGGACTGTAGCCCACCAGGCTCCTCAATCCACAGAATTTTCTAGGCAAGAATATTGGAGTGGGTTGCCATTTCCTTCTCCATCTTAACTAAGCAGCATCCTAAACCCCATCAGATCCCCACTCACCCTCGCCTTCCCCAAAGCTACAAATCAGTCCTGAATTAGGACAAGAGATGGTTGCTGCTGCTGCTGCTGCTAAGTCGCTTCAGTCGTGTCCGACTCTGTGCGACCCCAGAGACGGTAGCCCACCAGGCTCCCCCGTCCCTGGGATTCTCCAGGCAAGAACACTGGAGTGGGTTGCCATTTCCTTCTCCAATGCATGAAAGCAAAAAGTGAAAGTGAAGTCGCTTAGTCGTGTCTGACTCTACTGACCCCATGGACTGCAGCCTTCCAGGCTCCTCTGTCCATGGGATTTTCTAGGCAAAAGTACTGGAGTGGGGTCAAGAGATGGTTACTCCAGGGTTTATGTCTTGTTCTGTCATCAGAAAACCCCTATTCTGTGTAACCTAACCTGGCTTCATTGAGTGTGTTCCACAGAGTGCTTGGCGTTTCATTCCCATTCAGTAACGCTAGTGATATTATAATCATTAGCTTACTAGACATTATACTCTGTCCTCTTGTTTTAGGTTCTGCTGTCGGCTTTTGGAAGCATGAACAGGATGTTTGAGCATCAGTGCCCTCAAAGTGGCCCTTAGCCAGGTCCTTTGTATCATTGAAAATGCCAGCACAAGAATGTTTAGTGGACTGAGAAATTTCCCTTGGAGCTTCATGTCCTGAAACTGAGATAGTTCTAGAAAAGCCAAGTGGGCTCACTTGGCTGCAAGGTGGAGTTAGTGGTCATCTGTTGGGGTGGGGGAGTCAGGGGGTTTGAACATTGCCACAAAATATTTCTTTAATTTTATAACTGATGTCTAAAACTCTTTTATAGGTGATCAGCCTTTACAAGACTAAAAATACAAATACATGTGAGAGAGGCAAGGCAATTGTTGAAATTCATCCTATTGTACAAATGATTGACATGTTATCTTCCCTTTGAGTAAATTCTAACTAGGAAAGAAAAAAGAAAAAGACAGTGATACCTGAACAGAATAAAGAGTGATGAACACTGACAGAGGGGCTCGTTTATGGAGATGGAAGAGACCCTACAGCTACTACTACAATCCTCATACCTTTGCTTCCCCATTTTTTATGTGGGAATCCTGAGACATGTAACCTAGTGACATGCTGTGTTAGAACTGGGTTAAAACCCAGGGGTCCTGTTTCCTGGTATAGAGTCTTTCCATCCCACTGTGGATGCAACACTGTAGCTGAGGGGATCAGATGAATTTCAGTCTCCTTCCAGTTTGGTTTGGGCCAGCCCTGAAAACCAGGTTTCAAGCCCATCCTTTCAGTGGGAAGTACCATGGGAGACAGTCAGAGGGCCCAGGAGCTGGGCATGTCCCAGGTGGGGAGTTTCACTCACCTTTGGCCGCATCCAGCTTAGGTTGGAGAGGTTTTTTCCCTTGAGGAGCTGCAAACCTATGGAATAAGTCTCGGCAGGGAATGTCTCATCCTCAAACAGCAGCCCTCTGTTTAGGCAATGATCCCGCAAGGAGTAAAAGTCCTGCTCCTTGAATTTGATGATGGGGGTCTTGGCTGGAAACTGCTGGTTGTGTGCCATGATTCTTCCTAGAAGAGGTATCAGATCTTTCCTTTTGGGTGAGAAAAAGAGGTATTTTTAGGGATAAGCTGTCAAGTACTTTGCATCACTGGATGTGAGCCCTGGAAGGCATTCAGATGTCTGCCACCTTTACAAGTGAGACTGGAACCAGGTAAGTTCTGTCCCTGTGGACCCAGCCAGTTGGTGGGGGGCAAGCCCAGACTAGAATCCAAGAAAACTTCCTTCTAGGTCAGTTTTCAATCTGCATACCGAACAGCTTTTCAGGATGCTCTTACATGCATGAGAGACTATTTGTACATTAATGAACATTTATTGAGTACTGACCTTGTACCAGGCACTTTTCTGAATGCCGGTAATTCAAAGATAAATATGACATGACATTTATCCCCTGGAGGCTCGTTATCAAGTGGCAAAATATATTAGACATTTCAACAACTAGCTATCGTTCAACAGAAATGGTCTACTTAAAAATGTGTAAAAAGTCCTGTGGATATAAAGAGGAGGAGCTAGGAACTGCCAAGAAATGTTTCTCCCACGAGTTCTCACCCTGCAATTGGCCTTGGGGGAAACGAATTTTCCAGGTGGAGAACTGGTAGGTAGATTAAAAAAAAAAAAGCCCCAGGACTTCCCTGGTGGTCCAATGGCTGAGACTTTGTGTTCCCAATGCAGGGGGCATGGGTTTGATCCCTGAGGAGAACTAGATCCCACATGCCATGACTAAGACCCAGGATAGCAAAATAAATAAATAAATAAAAATTTTTAAAAAGTCCCTCCAGTGTCCCAAGTAGCAAGTATGTGGAGGACCAGGAGTTGGATTAGAAAGGTCATGGGTGTTGGAGGGAATGGGATGGGCTGGAGGGTCGGTGGAGTTGGGGTTGGGGATAATGAGTGTTGCCAGACAAGGCCAGGAAGGTAGGTTGGAAAGCTGGATTGTTTTTGTTTTATACCCTTCAAGTGCTGCAGGGCCATTGAAGATCCGTGTGTGGGATTACGGAGCAAGTTGGAGGCTAGGTGGCGGAATGGAGAGGGTCTGAGACAGGGCGGAGGTTGGGAGGCTGCTGCATTTGTCCTTGGGAGGGTCAGTGTTATGGCAGTGGTCATAAAGATGGTGGAGAGAGAGATTCCAGAGTCATTTTATAGGTAGACTATATAGGGCTTGATATATATATATATATATATATATATAGGTATATACAGGTAGAATATGGAGATGTGGGGTAGGAAAAAGAAAAGGCAGTGTGATGAACAATCAAATAAGTTTTGAGTTTGCTTTCTGCTCTCACCACCTACATATCCAGTTCTGCAATCGTGAGTTAGTATTCAACCCTGTGAACCTATTTCTCTACCTGTACAGATTGATGATACCAATCTTGGAGTGTTTATTGCTGTATTAAATGAGGTTGGACCTAACAGACTGAATAATCCTCAGTCACTTCAGTCGTGTCCAACACTTTGCGACCGTATGGACTGTAACCCACCAGCCTCCTCTGTCCATGGGATTCTCCAGGCAAGAATACTGGAGTGGGTTGCCATGCCCTCCTCCAGAGGATCTTCCCAACCAGGGGATCAAACTCATGTCTGCCTGCATCTCCTGCATTGCAGATGGATTCTTTACCCACTGAGCCACCTGGCAACAGTAGGCAGTCAATAAATGTCAGTGTCCTAATTTCTCTAAAGAGAAGTCAAGGAAGTCTGGGTTTTCTTGTTCAGGAAGCTACAGGGGTGTAACTGATGCCATTTAACAAAATATGTTTCACATCCTCCATCTGCTAGACAAGCTGGATTGGATCTGAATCCACACTTACTAGCTGCGGGACTTGAAAAACCTATTTAGCACTTAAACTTGTACTTTTCAAGCTTCTTTGATCAGAGTCTGTTAAGGTGACACAAAAGACCCCAAGGTTCATATGTCCTATCCATACCTACTTCACAGTGAAAAAGCAATCGAATGATGACAAAGAACTAGAGAGGAACATGAATGAACAACTCATAAAGAAAGAATATGAGCTTATAATCAAGATTTCAGATCACAGAAAAATATGCAAACAAAAAATAATTTATAATTTTCTTACAGTTAATATATAATAGTATATTGCAAATTATTTAGATAACACAAATAAATACACAAAATAGCACCAATGAAGTATCACTGCACACACATATTTAGAGAGAATTATATATACAATTGCCCAATAAACAAAGTAAGAATAATTTATATGTGAACTACTAGGTTGGACCATATGAAAGTAAATATGGGCAATTTTATTTGGTTTAGTCCTGTATGATATATACATTTCTTCATTCTAGTTCTTGGAAAATAACAGGTGAAAATATGTCAGTGTACCTCACCACTCACTATAGGGTTAAGAGGAAAACCTACAACAAATTATGTAAGAGTAATAAAGCTGAAATAACAGTCAGGTACAATTCAAGAACAAGAAAACAATAGTAGAATTTGGTTTCCAAGTAAAGACAAGGCAATGACACCTGGTAAGGAAGAGTTGTGAAAATTGTGGGTCTGCCAGCCCTATACATGCTTAGGGATGGTGGAACCAATACAGCACCACCAAGCCATTGACCTATGATTATGGGACTATTCTTAAGCAGCTCTTAATTACAGCTGAAAATGAGTCAGAAGAACTTGGCTTGACTTCTCCACGAGAATCTTAAAAAAAGGCCTTATGTTTGGGGATCAGATCCAGGCTCATCTGCAGGGCCCTTACTGCCCACTACTGGGCAGTGGACTGGGTAGCTTTAGGAATCCCCCTTCTAAGACTCTCTTTTCTCTTTTGTGAAATGGAGATGATACTCATACACAAGCTATAGAGTTGTGGTGAGACTCAGATGAAACCATGCTTGCTGAATGTTTAGCACTGACTAATCAACAGAAACTGGTCACTGAACAGTGGTTATTAGCATAATTAACATTATTATCATTTTGGCCATGAAAGGACATGCAGAAGTCATACACCCTCTAAGAGGAGGACTTGCTCTTATGAATGATGGGCCAGGCCCAGAAGGGCCAGCATGGGTAAGGGTCAGGAGTGGTACATCAGACCCATGTCCTTGGCTTTGCCACTGCTCTGTTTCCACTAACCAAGAGTGCAGTGAGGAAGGAGAAGGCTCTGGGGGCCAGGCGGCAGGCCTGGTTCCATTGCTGGAGGAGGTAGTCTGCTGCTCTGGGAGGGAGGAGAATACTGATGGGAAAAGAGAATAGGCTGGAAGGGAGCCTCAATAGGCACAGATATCACACCTACTGGGTTCACCTTCTTGCTCTTTGAATTGGTAATGGCTTTGCCAGGGAAGAGCCTGTAGAATCCCTTTCTTGGGCATAAAGGGTTTACAGAACTTGACAACATCTCCCTTTTGCGTGCTGCAGAAAAGGCCAAACAATATTCCCACCTGTCACTCTGGCAAGGACTCTTTGGCTTATTCCTTTTCTTCTATATCATATTTGCTTCACTTTATAAAATAAACAAAGGCAGGAGAAGACTCAACTATCTTAGAAAGAGAAAGAAAAAAAGAAAGATGGAAGGCCTACCTGATAGTCAGAATATACCAAGTCTTGCTGCTGTGGTATCTTATTGATCTCAAAATGAAAATGGCATAGAAGAAGCTAGAAAAATGGCAAAAAGAGTTGAAATCAAGTTCTTTTTTAAAACTGAAATATAGTTGATTTACAATATTGTGTTAGTTCTAGGTGTACAGCAAAGTTTTTTTCAGATATATATGTGTGTATATATATACACACATATATGTACAGGTTATTTTCCAGTATAGGTTATTATAAGATATTGAATATGGTTCCCTGTGCTCTACAGTAAAACCTCAGTGTTTATCTGTTTTACATATAGTAGTTTGTATCTGTTAATCCCATACTCTTAATTTATCCTTCCCCCTCTGATAATCATAGGTTTGTTTTCCATGTCTGTGAATCTTTTCTGTTTTGTATATATTCACTTGTATTAATTTTTAGATTCCACATATAAATGATATTTTTCTTTGTCTGATTTACTTTATTTAGTATGATATTCTTTAGGTCCATCCATATTGCTGCAAATGACAATATTTTGCTGGCTGAGCAATATTCTGTTGTATATTTATATATCTTCTTAAACCATCTGTTGATGGGCACTTGGGTTGCTTCTGTTTCTTGGCTATTATAAACAGCACTGCTATGAACAGTGGAGTACATGTATATTTTTGAATTAGAACTTTCATCTTTTCCAGATATAAGCTCAAGAGTGGGATTTCTGGATCATATGGTAGCTTTATTTTTAGTTTTTTACTGGTTTTCATAGTGACTGTACCAATTTACATTGCTACCAACAGTTTACAAGGGTTTCCTTTTCTCTGCACCCTATCTAGCATTTATCATTTGTAGACTTTTTAATGAGAGCCATTCTAACATAAAGAGAAGATGGACTTCAGAAGAAAAAAAATGTCCCAAAGTTAAATGACTACAGAAGATTCCAACTCAAGTTTTTATTCTGCCCCTTATTAGTCATATGAGCCCAAAGACGTTTTTCTAAGCACTTAGAACTTCAGTTTTCTTTTCTGTCAAATGGGTACAATGAAACTTTGTTGAAAAATAAAATGAAAAAATAGGTGGGACGAGATGTAAGTCATGAAACATTATACAAAGATATTAATTTCTTATTTCTCTGACTCCAATAAACTTGTCCTAAATTTTCATGCATTTCTACCACTCAGAGATGGATAGCTGTAAGAATACATGGGCTTCTCTAGTGGCTCAGATGGTAAAGAATCTGCCTGCAATGCAGGAGATGTGGGTTTGATCCCTGGGTTGGGAAGATCCCCTGGAGGAGGGCACAGCAACCCACTCCAGTATTCCTTCCTGGAAACTCCCATGGACGGAGGAGCCTAGAGTCCATGTAGCCCATGGACAGTTCATGGAGTAGCAGAGTCAGACCCGACTGAACAACTAAGCACAACACAGCACAGCCAGTCTTTAAACTTTACAAACAATTGCATTTGTTAGTTTTTAAATTAGGCCACTTTGATATATGTAAGACAATATATAAGCTATGTCAGTTCAGTTCAGTCACTCAGTCGTGTCCAACTCTGTGTGATCCCATGGACTGCAGCACGCCAGGCTTCTCTGTCCATCACCAACCCCCAGAGCTTACTCAAACTCATGTCCATTGAGTTGGTAATGCCATCCAACCATCTCATCCTCTATCATCCCCTCCTCCCGCTTTCAATCTTTCCCAGCATCAGGGTCTTTTCCAATGAGTCAGTTCTTCACATCAGGTGGCCAAAGTATTGGAGCTTCATCTTCAGCAACAATCCTTCCAACAAATATTCAGGACTGATTTCCTTTAGGATTGACTGATTGGATCTCCTTGCAGTCCAAGGGACTCTCAAGAGTCTTCTCCAACACTACAGTTCAAAAGTATCAATTCTTCGGTGCTCAGCTTCCTTTATAGTCCAACTCTCATATCCATACATGACTACTGGAAAAACCATAGCTTTGACTAGACAGACCTTTGTTGGAAAAGTAATGTCGCTTGGGGCTAGTGCACTGGGACAACTCACAGGGATGGTATGGGGAGGGAGGAGGGAGGAGGGTTCAGGATGGGGAACACATGTATACCTGTGGTGGATTCATTTTGATATTTGGCAAAACTAATACAATTATGTAAAGTTTAAAAATAAAATAAAATTAAAAAAAAAAAAAGAAACAATCAAAAAAAAAAAAGAAAAGTAATGTCTCTGCTTTTTAATATGCTATCTAGGTTGGTCATAGCTTTTCTTCCAAGGAGCAAGCCTCTTTTGATTTCATGGCTGAAGTCACCATCTGCAGTGATTCTGGAGCCCCCAAAGATAAAGTCTCTCACTGTTTCTATTGTTTCCCCATCTATTTGTGTTGAAGTGATGGGACTGGATGCCATGATCTTAGTTTTCTGAATGCTGAGTTTTAAGACAACTTTTTCACTCTCCTCTTTCACTTCATCAAGAGGCTTTTTAGTTCTTCTTCGCTTTCTGCCATAAGGATGGTGTCATCTGAATATCTGAGGTTATTGATATTTCTCCCAGAAATCTTGATTGCATCTTATGCTTCATCCAGCCTGGCATTTCTCATGATGTACTCTGCATACAAGTTAAATAAGCAGGGTGACGGTATACAGCCTTGACGTACTCCTTTTCCTATTTGGAACCAGTCTGTTGTTCCATGTCCTGTTCTAACTGTTGCTTCTTGACCTGCATACAGATTTCTCAGGAGGCAGGTCAGGTGGTCTGGTATTTCCATCTCTTGAAGAATTTTCAACAGTTTGTTGTGATCCACACAGGCAAAATCTTTGGTGTAATCAATACAGCGGAAGTAGATGTTCTTCCAGAACTCTCTTGCTTTTTTGATGATCCAACAGATGTTGGCAATTTGATCTCTGGTTCCTCTGCCTTTTCTAAATCCAGCTTGAACATCTGGAAGTTCTCAGTTCACGTATTGTTGTTGCCTGGCTTGGAGAATTTTGAGCATTACTTTGCTAGCATGTGAGATGAGTATAATTGTGCAGTAGTTTGAGCATTCTTTGGCATTGCCTTTCTTAGGGATTGGAATGAAAACTGACCTTTTGCAGTCCTGTGGCTACTGCTGAGTTTTCAAATTTGCTGGCATATTGAGTACAGCACTTTCATAGCATCATCTTTTAGGATTTGAAATAGCTCAACTGGAATTCCATTACCTCCACTAGCTTTGTTTATAGTGATGCTTCCTAAGGCCCACTTGACTTTGCATTCCAGGATGTCTGGCTCTAGGTGAGTGATCACACCATCATGGTTATCTGAGTCATGAGGATCTTATTTTTATATTTCTTCTGTTTATTCTTGCCACCTCTTCTTACTATCATCTGCTTCTGTTATGTCCATACCACTTCTGTCCTTTATTGTGCCCACCTTTGCATAAAATGTTCCCTTGGTATCTCTAATTTTCTTGAAGAGATCTCTAGTCTTTCCCATTGTATTGTTTTCCTGTATTTCTTTGCATTGATCACTGAGGAAGGCTTTCTTATCTCTCCTTGCTATTCTTTGGAACTCTGCATTCAAATGGGTATATATTTCCTTTTCTCCTTTGCCTTTAGCATCTCTTCTTTCTTCAGCTATTTGTAAGGCCTCCTCAAACAACCATTTTGCCTTTTTGCATTTCTTTTCCTTGGTCATGGTTTTGATCACAGCCTCCTGTACAACGTTATGAAGCTCCATCCATAGTTCTTTAGGCTCTCGTCTATCAGATCTAATTCTTTGAATCTATGTCACTTCCCCTGTATAATAGTAAGAGATTTGATTTAGGTCATACCTGAATGGTCTAGTGGTTTTCCCTACTTTCTTCAATTTAAGTCTGAATTTGGCTATAAGGAGTTCATGATCTGAGCCACAGTCAGCTCCTGGTCTTGTTTTTGCTGACTCTATACAGCTTCTCCATCTTTGGCTACAAAGAATATAATCAATCTGATTTCGGTATTGACCATCTGGTGATGTTCATGTGTAGAGTCTTCTCTTGTGCTATTGGAACAGAGTGTTTGTTATGACCAGCACATTCTCTTGGCAAAACTCTGTTAGCCTTTGACCTGCTTCATTTTGTTAGCCTTTGACCTACATAAGCTATGTAGACTATGAAATATCATAACCTCATGAACACTCATGATCCTACCACCAAGGTTATGAACACACCAATACTTATGAAGGTATTTGTGCTTTCCTCCCCCAGAGGAGGCCAAAACCAGAATGTTGTATTTATCATTCTCTTGCTTTTATTGAAAAACAGGTTTATCACATATTTATGCATTTCTATATTGAATCATTTTACTTTTCCTTATTTTTCAGCTTTTAAAAATTATAGAGAGGAGTTCCAGTTCCTTTATGGCAATGTAAGAAGCCCCCTATACAATCCACCTGTCCTCCTGATTATAACTGTAACTATAACCTCTGGAAACAATAAAAACTGGGAATCTGAAAACAAAAGCTGGCAAATTGTACAGGGGAGTCAAAACTTGGAGAAGAAACAAGCAGGAGGGTGAATTTCCAGGTCTTTGATTTTTCCCTCTCATACTTTTGCCATGAGGATGGGGCTCAGTCATCAAGTGTCCCAGTATAGATAACTGAAGCTTTGGTGGACACCCTGCTGTTTTTCTGGGAAAGGAATTCCTACAGACTTGGAGGGAGAAGACACTAGGGGAAAGAAGCTGAGAAGAGAGGGCACCAGAGAATGAGATTGTCTAAGTATGTTAGCAAGCTTGCACTTGTTTTAGCCTAACCTCTCTGTATTATAGATGTGTGATCCAGAGCCAAATCAGTACAGCAGAGGTTTAAAGAAATAAATTGATATTTGAATCACTTTCCACAGAAGGTGAGCTAGAATGTATACTCTGAACTTAATAAAATTGATTCCTGCTTCTGAAAATAATCAACATTTCCCAGAAGATTATAACAGAACACAAAATCTACCCAACATAACATCCACTTTGTCCAGAATATAATCTCAAACTTCTCAAAATAAAAGAACTAAGGAAAGGTGACTTATTTACAAGAGAAAACACAACTGACAAATGAGAATGTTGCAATGATCTAGATGTGGAAATTACAAAGAAAAGGTTTTAAAGCAACTAGTAAACTATGCTCCTGAAATAAAGGGAAACACACTAGAAATGAATGGTAAGGTAGGCAATCTCAATAGAGAAACAGAAGTTATATAAAAAAAAAAAGGAAACAAATAGAAGCTAAATCTTGAGTTGAAGAATGTAAAATCTGAAATAAAAAATTCACTGGATGGGCTGAAAAGCAGAATGAAGGTGACAGAGGAAAGAATAAGTGGAATGAGGGAAAAGATCAATAAAAAGTATCCATCCCAAGAAGAGACTGAATAAAACATTGAAAATAAAGTAGGATATAACCACAGGGAGACACATGATGTAATATCAAAATGTCTGATTTATGTGTAATTGAAAATCCAGAAGGAGAGGATCAAGATATCAGGGCAGAAAAAGTACCTGAAGAAATAATGGCCCCAAACCCCCCAAATTTGATGATAAATTTATGAACTAGAGAAGCATGCAAAGTCAAGAAAACCGTAACTAGACACATCATAATCAAGCTGTTGAAAACCAAAGATAAAGAAAGAAGTTAGAGAAAAGAAAGAAAAATTGTTAAAATAAGTTAGAGAAAAATAACACATTAAACAGAAAGGAAAAATGGAGACAATACTGACAAATTTCCTATCCAAAGCCATGGAGGACAGAAACCAGTGGAGTAACTTTAAAAGGCTGAAAGAAAGAAATGTCAACCTAGAATTCCATATCCAGTGAAAATTTCAGGAATAAAAATAAAGACTTTTCAGATAAACAAAAATGAAGAGACATCATGCAGAGACATGTCTCAGAAGAAATATTAAAGAAGTAATAAATAAATAATAAAGAACAGTAATAAATCATAAAAGGGAGTAATAATAGGGAAAATTGAATTTCCAGAAATGGTATATAGTAAATATCTTAATAAGTATATGACTATTTTTCCTCTTAAATTCTTTAAAATACATATGTGTTTAAAGCAAAAATTATAACACTATCAGGAGAGATATTAAATATATGCAGGTATAATTCATATGATAACTATAAATAAGGAATAGTGGAAGGGAATGAAAGGGATGCATATGGTTGCAAATATTCTGCATTTTAGAATGCAGTGGTACAATAGAATGAGAAAGGTTAAGTATGTGCACTCTAATTCCCAGATAACCACTGACAAAAAGAGATATACCCAAATTCCAATAGGCAAATTAAAATGGAATACAAATACATATTCAAATAATCAACAGAAATCAATTAAAGTGGAAGAGTGGATAAAACAAATAAAATAGACGTAAGTCCAACCATATTAATAATTAAATATTTAATTCCAGTAAAAGTCAGAGATTGACAGTAAGACTAAACTATTTTCTACCTATTAAAGACATACTTTAAATGCAAAGCCACAAATAATTTGAAAAAAAGTGGACAAAAAGAAATATAAGTGGACAAAAAGTAATCATAAGAAGGCTGGTGTGAATATTTTTAGTAGATTGATTAGTCAGACTTCATAACAAAGAGTGTTACCAGGGATAAAATTACCAGGGACATTTAATATTGATAAAAATACATCAGAAAGAAATAAAATCATAAATCTAACCTAATAATAGAAACTGAAAATATATAAATCAAAACTTAACAGAAGTAAAGAAAGACAGGAACAATACCATAATTATAATGAAATTTCAGCATGCATTTTTCATCATCTAGTAGACAAACTAGACAAAAACATTAGTGAAACAGAATATCTGAATAACACAATCCATCATCTCAGTCTAATTGACATATATACTACTTTATACATATAAACTGTAGTATATACTTTCTTTGCAAACATGTGATACATAATCACCAAAATAGACAATATGCTGAGCCATAAAACACAATTATTTCCAAGGATCGAATCTCATAGAGTATTCTTGAACCACAACAGAATTAAAATTAGAAATTAATAACAATGATTAAGAAAACCCCAAATATCCAGAATTAAACACATTTCTAAATAATCCTGAGTCAAAGGTGATATCATAAGGGAATTAAGAAAACCCCAAAGAAGTGGAAGGCAGTAAATAAAGACAAGAGCAGAAATGAATGAAAGAGAAAAACAGTAGAGAAAATGAACAAAGCAAAAGCTGCTTCTTTGAAAACATCAACAGAATTGACAAACCCAAAGTCAAATGAGGAAGGAACAAAAGAGGGAGAACACAAATCACCAATATCATCACTGATAAGAGTTCTTTCTCATCACAGATCTTACAAACATTAGAGATCTCTAGGGTTTTTCCAGTAGTCATGTATGGACGTGAGAGTTAGACTGTGAAGAAAGCTGAGCACCGAAAAATTGATGCTTTTGAACTGTGGTGTTGGAGAAGACTCTTGAGAGTCCCTTGGACTGCAAGGAGATCCAACCAATCCATTCTGAAGGAGATCAGCCCTGGGATTTCTTTGGAAGGAATGATGCTGAAGCTAAAACTCTAGTACTTTGGCCACCTCATGTGAAGAGTTGACTCATTGGAAAAGACTCTGATGCTGGGAGGGATTGGGGGCAGGAGGAGAAGGGGACAACAGAGGATGAGATGGCTGGATGGCATCACTGACTCAATGGACCTGAGTCTGAGTGAACTCTGGGAGTTGGTGATGGACAGGGAAGCCTCAGTTCAGTTCAGTTCAGTTCAGTCGCTCAGTCGTGTCCGACTCTTTGCGACCCCAATGAATCGCAGCACGCCAGGCCTCCCTGTCCATCACCAACTCCCGGAGTTCACTGAGACTCACGTCCATCGAGTCAGTGATGCCATCCAGCCATCTCATCCTCTGTCGTTCCCTTCTCCTCTTGCCCCCAATCCCTCCCAGCATCAGAGTCTTTTCCAATGAGTCAACTCTTCACATGAGGTGGCCAAAGTACTGGAGTTTCAGCTTTAGCATCATTCCTTCCAAAGAAATCCCAGGGCTGATCTCCTTTAGAATGGACTGGTTGGATCTCCTTGCAGTCCAAGGGACTCTCAAGAGTCTTCTCCAACACCACACTTCAAAAGCATCAATTCTTCGGCGCTCAGCTTTCTTCACAGTCCATCTCTCACATCCATACATGACCACTGGAAAAACCATAGCCTTGACAAGACGGACCTTTGTTGGCAAAGTAATGTCTCTGCTTTTCAATATGCTATCTAGGCATGCTGCAATTCATGGGGTTGCAGAGTCAGACACGACTGAGTGACTGAACTGAACTGAACTGAACCGATGAGATACTATGAGCAAGTTAAGGCCAACAAATTTATAAGTTATATGACATGGATAAATTTCTTGAAAAATATAAAATAAAAATATAAATTTACCAAAGTTGACTGGAGAAGAACCTAAATAACCCTATATCTAATCAAGAAACTGAATATGTTATCAAAAGCTTTCCCCCAAAGAAACTCCCAGAATTAGGTGGTTTCACTAGTGAATTCTATTACACCATCAATGGAAAATAGCACTAAGATTATAGACTTCTTCAGAAATGAAAGGAGAAGGGAAACAGTGCTGAATGTATTTTATCAGGACAGCATAACACTGACAACCAAGCCTTATAAAGGAATCCACCCCCACCCTGCCCCTCATCAAATTATGAATCAGCATCCCTCATGACCAGAGATGGCAAAGATCCTTTAAAAATTTTAGCAAACCAAATCCAACAATGTAAAAAAGAAAAAAGGGGTAATACATTAAGACTAAGTTGAATTTATTTTAGGAATGTAAGGTTGGATTAACACTTTAAAAAATCAGTGTAATTAACCATATTAAAAGGCTAAAAAGAAAACCAATAATTGAATTAGAATTATTTCACAAAATTCAACATATACCTATGATAGAAACTTTCAAAGGAAAGTTACCTAGAAAAAGTAGGTAACATCCTCAAACTGATGAAGGACATCTATGAAAAACCTACAGCTAAAATCATACTTAATGATGGAAGAGTGTATTTTTCCCTTTTGATCACAATCAAGGCAAAGCTGCCCACTGTCACCACTTTTATTTTTTTTAATTTAAATTTATTTATTTTAATTGGAGGCTAATTACTTTACAATATTGTATTGGTTTTGCCATACATCAACATGAATCTGCCACGGGTGTACACATGTTCCCCATCCTGAACCCCCCTCCCACCTCCCTCCCCGTACCATCCCTCTGGGTCATCCCAGTGCACCAGCCCCAAGCATCCTGTATCCTGCATCGAATCTGGACTGGCAATTAGTTTCTTATATGATATTATACGTGTTTCAATGCCATTCTCCCAAATCATCCCACCCTCTCCCTCTCCCACAGAGTCCAAAAGACTGTTCTATACATATGAATCTCTTTTGCTGTCTCGCATACAGGTTATCGTTACCTTTCTAAATTCCATATATATGCATTAGTATACTGTATTGGTGTTTTTCTTTCTGGCTTACTTCACTCTGTATAATAGGCTCCAGTTTCATCCACCTCATTAGAACTGATTCAAATGTATTCTTTTTAATGGCTGAGTAATACTCCATTGTGTATATGTACCACAGCTTTCTTATGCACTCATCTGCTGATGGACATCTAGGTTGCTTCCATGTCCTGGCTATTTTAAACAGTGCTGTGATGAACACTGGGGTACACGTGTCTCTTTCAATTCTGGATTCCTCAGTGTGTATGCCCAGCAGTGGGATTGCTGGGTCATAAGGCTGTTCTATTTCCAGTTTTTTAAGGAATCTCCACACTATTCTCCATACTGGATCTACTAGTTTGCATTCCCACCAACAGTGTAAGAGGGTTCCCTTTTCTCCACACCCTCTCCAGCATTTATTGCTTGTAGACTTTTTTGGATAGCAGCCATTCTGACTGGCATGAAATGGTACCTTATTGTGGTTTTGATTTGCATTTCTCTGATAATGAGTGATGTTGAGCATCTTTTCACGTGTTTGTTAGCCATCTGTATGTCTTCTTTGGAGAAATGTCTATTTAGTTCTTTGGCCCATTTTTTGATTGGGTCGTTTATTTTTCTGGAATTGAGCTGCAGGAGTTGCTTGCATATTTTTGAGATGAGTTGTTTGTCAGTTGCTTCATTTGTTATTATTTTCTCCCATTCTGAAGGCTGTCTTTTCACCTTGCTTATAGTTTCCTTTGTTGTGCAGAAGCTTTTAATTTTAATTAGGTCCCATTTGTTTATTTTTGCTTCTATTTCCAGTATTCTGAGAGGTGGGTCATAGAGGATCCTGCTGTGACTTATGTCAGAGAGTTTTACCTATGTTCTCCTCTAGGAGTTTTATAGTTTCTGGTCTTACATTTAGATCTTTAATCCATTTTGAGTTTATTTTTGTGTATGATGTTAGAAAGTGTTGTAGTTTCATTCTTTTACAAGTGGTTGACCAGTTTTCCCAGCACCACTTGTTAAAGAGATTGTCTTTACTCCATTGTATATTCTTGCCTACTTTGTCAAAGATAAGGTGTCCATAGGTGTGTGGATTTATCTCTGGGCTTTCTATTCTGTTCCACTGATCTATATTTCTGTCTCTGTGCCAGTACCATACTGTTTTGATGACTGTGGCTTTGTAGTAGAGCCTGAAGTCAGGCAGGTTGATTCCTCCAGTTCCATTCTTTTTTCTCAAGATTACTTTGGCTATTCGAGGTTTTTTGTATTTCCATACAAATTGTGAAATTATTTGTTCTAGCTCTGTGAAAAATACCATTGGTAGCTTGTTAGGGATTGCACTGAATCTATAGATTGCTTTGGGTACTATGCTCATTTTCACTATATTGATTCTTCCGATCCATGAACATGGTGTATTTCTCCATCTATTAGTGTCCTCTTTGATTTCTTTCACCAGTGTTTTATAGTTTTCTATACTCTTGCCTGGAAAATCCCATGGACGGTGGAGCCTGGTAGGCTGCAGTCCATGGGGTCGCTAAGAGTCGGACACGACTGAGCGACTTCACTTTCACTTTTCACTTTCATGCATTGGAGAAGGAAAAGGCAACCCACTCCAGTGTTCTTGCCTAGAGAGTCCCAGGAGCGGGGGAGCCTAGTGGGCTTCAGTCTATGGGGTCGCACAGAGTAGAACACGACTGAAGCGACTTAGCAGCAGCAGCATATATAGGTCTTTAGTTTCTTTAGGTAGATATATTCCTAAGTATTTTATTTTTTTGGTTGCAGTGGTGAATGGAATTGTTTCCTTAATTTCTCTTTCTATTTTCTCATTATTAGTGTATAGGAATGCAAGAGATTTCTGTGTGTTGATTTTATATCCTGCAACTTTACTATATTCATTGATTAGTTCTAGTAATTTTCTGGTGGAGTCTTTAGGGTTTTCTATGTAGAGGATCATGTCATCTGCAAACGGAGAGTTTTACTTCTTCTTTTCCAATTTGGATTCCTTTTATTTCTTTTTCTGCTCTGATTGCTGTGGCCAAAACTTCCAAAACTATGTTGAATAGTAGTGGTGAAAGTGGGCACCCTTGTCTTGTTCCTGACTTTAGGGGAAATGCTTTCAATTTTTCACCATTGAGGATAATGTTTGCTGTGGGTTTGTCATCAGATCAGATCAGATCAGTCGCTCAGTCGTGTCCGACTCTTTGCGACCCCAATGAATCGCAGCACGTCAGGCCTCCCTGTCCATCACCAACTCCCGGAGTTCACTCAGACTCACGTCCATCGAGTCAGTGATGCCATCCAGCCATCTCATCCTCTGTCGTCCCCTTCTCCTCCTGCCCCCAATCCCTCTCAGCATCAGAGTCTTTTCCAATGAGTCAACTCTTTGCATGAGGTGGCCAAAGTACTGGAGTTTCAGCTTTAGCATCATTCCTTCCAAAGAAATCCCAGGGCTGATCTCCTTCAGAATGGACTGGTTGGATCTCCTTGCAGTCCAAGGGACTCTCAAGAGTCTTCTCCAACACCACACTTCAAAAGCATCAAATCTTCGGCGCCCAGCCTTCTTCACAGTCCAATTCTCACATCCATACATGACCACAGGAAAAACCATAGCCTTGACTAGACAGACCTTTGTTGGCAAAGTAATGTCTCTGCTTTTGAATATGCTATCTAGGTTGGTCATAACTTTCCTTCAGGGTTTGTCATATATAGCTTTTATTATGGTGAGGTATGTTCCTTCTATTCCTGCTTTCTGGAGAGTTTTTATCATAAATGGATGTTGACTTTTGTCAAAGGCTTTCTCTGCATCTATTGAGATAATCATATGGCTTTTATTTTTCAATTCGTTAATGTGGTGAATTACATTGATTGATTTGCAGATATTGAAGAATCCTTGCATCCCTGGGATAAAGCCCATTGGTCATGGTATATGACCTTTTTAATGTGTTGTTGGATTCTGATTGCTAGAATTTTGTTAAGGATTTTTTTTATCTATGTTCATCAGTGATATTGGCCTGTAGTTTTCTTTTTCTGTGGCATCTTTGTCAGGTTTTGGTATTAGGGTGATGGTGGCCTCATAGAATAAGTTTGGAAGTTTACCTTCCTCTGCAATTTTCTGGAAGAGTTTGAGTAGGATAGGTGTTAGCTCTTCTCTAAATTTTTGGTAGAATTCAGCTGTGAAGCCATCTGGACCTGGGCTTTTGTTTGTGTCACCACTTTTAGTTAACATTGTACCAGAGGTCCTTGCCAATTCAGTAAGAAAAGAAAAAGCAAAAAGATTGGAAAGAAAAAAAAAGATCAGAAAGAAGAAAAAAATGACCCCTATTTGATATTTGGATTTCAGAAACAAAATCTACAAAATAGCTATTAGAATTAATAATTGAATTTGAGATCACAGATACAAGCTGCAAACAATAGGAAAATAGTAATATTTTATTATATATGCTTGGGAAAAAATTTAACTTAAGACATCCAAGTTCTCCATATCAAAATTACAAAATATTATGACAAGAAATTAAATAAGACCTAAATAAACAGAAAGATAGATCAGGTTCATTGATTAGATGGCAAAGTATTACAGTTCTTCCAAAAGATTCAATAAAATCCCAACTGAAATTCTAGCATGCTCTTTTTTTAGAGATTAATAAGCCTATTCTAAAATTTGTATCTAAACACAAAAGGCCTAGAATAACCAAAGAATTTTTAAAAAGGAAAACACTGGAGGATTTAGCCAACTTAACTTCAGAACTTGTTATAAAGATACAGTATTGGCAAAAAGACAGATGAATAGATCAATGTGGCAGAGTAGAGAATCCAGAAATAGACCAAAACATATGTGGTCAATTAATTTTTGTCCAGATTCCAAAGCAATTCAACGGGGACAGAAATGTATTTCAAAAATGGATGCTAGAGCAACAAGATATTCACTTGGGAAAAAAAAGTAAACACAAACCCTTCCTTCATACAATACACACAAAATCCAATCAAAAGGATCACAAAGGTATTTTGGAAGAAAATATAGAAAATATTTGCAATCTTGGGGTCTTTTATACACAAAAATATGAGCCTTACAAGAAAAAAATGGATAAATAAAACTTAATCAGAAGTGTAAAAGACACCATTAACAAAAATGCACACCATGACCAGGAGAAAAATATTCATATGAAGCACATATGTTAGGCAAAGGACTCGTATCAGTTCAGTTCAGTTCAGTCGCTCAGTTGTGTCTGACTCTTTGCGACTCCATGAACCACAGCAAGCCAGGCCTCCCTGTCCACCACCAACTCCCAGAGTTTACCCAAACTCATGTCCATTGAGTCAGTGATGCCATCTAACCATATCATCCTCTGTCGTCCCCTTGTCCTCCTGCCTTCAATCTTTCCCAACATCAGGGTCTTTTCAAATGAGTCAGCTCTTCACATCAGGTGGCCAAAATATTGGAGTTTCAGCTTCAACCTCAGTCTTTCCAATGAACATCCAGGACTGGTTTCCTTTAGGATGGACTGGTTAGATCTCCTTGCAGTCCAAGTGACTCTCAAGGGTCTTCTCCAACACCACAGTTTAAAAGCATCAATTCTTTGGTGCTCAGCTTTCTTTATAGTCCAACTCTTACATCCATACATGACTAGAAAAGCCATAGCCTTGACTAGATGGACCTTTGTTGACAAAGTAATGTCTCTGCTTTTTAATATGCTATCTAGGTTGGTCATAGCTTTCCTTCCAAGGAGTAAGTGTCTTTTAATTTCATGGCTGCAATCACCATCTGCAGTGATTTTGGAGCCCCCAAAAATAGTCTGACACTGTTTCCACTGTTTTTCCATCTATTTGCCATGAAGTGACGGGACCAGATGCCATGATCTTAGTTTTCTGAATGTTGAGCTTTAAGCCAACTTTTTCACTCTCCTCTTTCACTTTCATCAAGAGGCTCTTTAGTTCCTCTTCACTTTCTGGCATAAGGGTAGTGTCATCTGCATATCTGAGGTTATTAATATTTCTCCTGGCAATCTTGATTCCAGCTTGTGCTTCCTCCAGCCCAGCGTTTCTCATGATGTACTCTGCATAGAAGTTAAATAAGCAGGGTGACAGTATACAGCCTTGACATACTCCTTTTCCTACTTGGAACCAGTCTGTTGTTCCATGTCCAGTTCTAACTGTTGCTTCCTGACCTGCATATAGGTTTCTCAAGAAGCAGGTCAGGTGGTCTGGTATTCCCATCTCTTGAAGAATTTTCCACAGTCTATTGTGATCCACACGGTCAAAGGTTTTGGCATAGTCAATAAAGCAGAAATAGATGTTTTTCTGGAACTCTCTTGCTTTTTCCATGATCCAGCGGATGTTGGCAATTTGATCTCTGGTTCCTCTGTCTTTTTTAAAACAGCTTAAACATCTGGAAGTTCATGGTTCACATATTGCTGAAGCCTGGCTTGGAGAATTTTGAGCATTACTTTACTAGCGTGTGAGATGAGTACAATTGTGTGGTAGTTTGAACATTCTTTGGCATTGCCTTTCTTTGGGATTGGAATGAAAACACCTTTTCCAGTCCTGTGGCCACTGCTGAGTTTTCCAAATTTGCTGACATACTGAGTGCAGCCCTTTCACAGCATCATCTTTTAGGATTTGAAATAGCTCAACTGGAATTCTATCACCTCCACTAGCTTTGTTCATAGTGATACTTCCTAAGGCCCACTTGACTTCACATTCCAGGATGTCTGGCTCTAGGTGAGTGATCACACCATCGTGATTATCTTGGTCGTGAAGATCTTTTTTGTACAGTTCTTCTGTGTATTCTTGCCACATCTTAATATCTTCTGCTTCTATTAGGTCCATACCATTTCTGTCCTTTATTGAGCCCATCTTTGCATGAAATGTTCCCTTGGTATCTCTAATTTTCTTGAAGAGATCTCTAGTCTTTCCTAGTCTATTGTTTTCCTCTATTTCTTTGCATTGATCACTGAGGAAGGCTTTCTTATCTCTCCTTGCTATTCTTTGGAACTGTGCATTCAAATGGGTATATCTTTCCTTTTCTCCTTTGCTTTTTGCTTCTCTTATTGTCACATCTATTTGTAAGGCCTCCTCAGAGAGCCATTTTGCTTTTTTGCATTTCTTTTTCTTGAGGATGGTTTTGATCCCTGTCTCTTGTACAATGTCACGAATCTTTGTCCATAGTTCATCAGGCACTCTGAATATATAAAGAACTCATAAATAATAAAAGGAAGATAATCCATTCAAAATGATCAAAAGATTTGATCAGACATTTTACCAAGAAGTATACAAAAACAGGCAAGGACCAATATGAAAAACGTTCCACATCTTGTCAGTTAAATGGACATTAACAGCACAATGAGATACCACCAAACATGCGGTAGAAAGACTAAAATTAAAAATATTGACTATACTAAGTATTGGTGAGGCAAAATGGAATGGCTGGAACTTTAACATACTATTGGTGCACATGTGAAATGATATGTCTATTGAGTGGGATTTCTGGGTTTCACTTGTGCATATATTCAACTTTACTACACATGTCTCAGTATTTTCTAAGGTTGTTAACAATTTATAATCTCACCAGTGATGTAAAAGAGTTCCTGTTGCTCTATCTCCTCATTAATGCTGCATATTGGCAGGATTCTTATTTGTATCCATCTGGTGGGAGCAAAATGGCAACCCCTTGCAGTCTTAATTTATGTCTCCCTGAAATTACTGGTAGACCAAGCATCTTTCAATATGTTTATTCTTGTACTCCCTCTTGTATGAGATGAATATTCACATCTATGCCTATTTGTCTGTAAGTTATATTTTTCTTATGGACTTGGAGGATTCTTTATTTACTCTGGATATTTCTATTTTGTCGGTCATATGTGTTGCAAACGTCTTCTCCCAGTTGGTGGTTTATTTTTTTTTTTACCTCCTTTATAATGTCTTTGGATGAACAGAGATATTCATTGTATACAAATATAAACATGTTATGAATCTTTGCTTAGAAATTTAGTTTTTTTTTAATTGAGCCATATGTTAATTCTTATGGGAACTTAATTTAAGAAACTTTGTGAGAGTTTCTCTTTTTAAAAACAGGAAGTTCATTAGTAATTTACACATTCATTCCCCAAAGTATTGATTAAAAATTTTTATGGCCCTATAATAATGTTTTTAAGAAGTATGATATTCACAGCAAAACTCTGAAATGAACTTGTAAAGAAGCACTATGATATTCATAGCAAAATGATGAAATGAACTTGTAAAGAAACACTTTGAGTACTTAGGAAATGGTGCATGTTTTTCTAGAGGCAAATAGAGCCTTACCAAAATTAATCATTTAACTTTCTTGCTCTTTTTCTTTTTTCTTTTATTCTAACAATAGACTTCCAATTTTAGAATAATAGGAGAATACCATATATATGGTCATATGTTTATGATTGATTTATATACATATAGATAGATAAAATATATTGATTTTAAAAAATTGTCCAATAAAAATAATCCTTTATTCCTTATATACAAGATGGTAAAATCAAGCTAGACTGAGTAGGTTGTATGTATCCTGTAGTATTATATAGAAGTACAGTGCAGTATAGCACAGTAAAGTAAAATATAATAAATATAATTCACAGTTTGAACCAGAAATCACAGATGAATGATTTCAGATTATCTTGGAATCATCATACTGTAATAGTCACAAAACTCTGTCCCTTGCACTAACATTTTTATCTTGGTCCTGGATGAAGATGTTGAAGTGAAAAGGAAAATACTTTTCAACACTTTCATCATTTCTAATGATAGAAAGAAAACATTACAATTAACCAGGCAGATGGCAGAAACAAAATTCTAAAGGACCTCAAAATCGAGAAGATGGAATATAACCAATGAAACTACAAAGCTGTCTTCACATTTTAAAGTTAATTGCAAGTAAATAGTGAGTGGGCTCTGCCTCGGTTAAATTTCATTTCAGAATTATTTTGTGTGCCTTACTTGACTTCCTGTTTTAAATGTGGTAAAAGATTGGATACAATCTGAACTGCTGTCACGGTAGTAAGGGGTTGCTTTGGAAAGGACACTTCCAGCCCCCTAATCAAAGCTTCTCATGGCCATCTAACCCTCTGTGTTCAGTTCTGGGGGCCACACTTTAAGAGAAACATCAATATCTTCAATGGTATCCAAAGAGAGTAGCAGAGGGTACCTTGCCAGGGAGGAAGCAGTCTGCTTGCAAGGATGGTTTCCTAGTATGCAGTTATATCCACCCAGAAAAGGTGATGACTTTTTCTAATTGGCACAAACTTGCCATCAGCTAAGTACACAAGGAATCTAGAGATTAATTCCTGGGAAGTTAGAAATCTAAGAATATCTATTGGGAGAAAGACTGAACGATTTACAGTGACTGTCAGATCCAGCCCTGTAGTCCTAATCCCCAGCCCTCTAGAATAATCCTGGTCTTAGAGAGCACAGATTTAACAATCTCTGGTCCCACATGTGGAACCTTTGTTGCTTCTCTAACTCCCAATACTCCCTTTTAGAAAACTGGGCTTTGCCCTATCTCTTAAAGAAAAGAAAAAAAAAAAGACATCGTGGAATAGTGGTCAAGAGCATGTGGAATCAGGTTGAAACTTTGGTTTGAATCCAGATATTGCTTAATGATTAAGCAGTGTCCTTAATATCTCTGAGCCTCCTTTTCTTACATATAAAATAGACTGGAGGTGGTGGCAATAAAACCAGCCTTTTAATAGTAGGTGGGTATTAAATGAGAAGTTTCTTATAAAGGGCTTGGCATGGAACATAACGACAACTAGGTAGGTAGATCTTGTGACCATCACCACCAGGATCTCCTCAGGTACCCACCGCCCTACCCTGTGACAGGAAGGGGCACCTCAGGCATTGGCCAGTTACTCCTGGACTTCTAACAGTAGGCCTTCCCAGGTCCCCAGAGTTGAGTCCAACAGAGTAGCCACTAGATACATGTGGCTTTTGAACATTTAAAATATGGCAAATGCAACGAATGAACTGAATTTTAAGTTTAAATTAATTTAATTAATTAAAGGAAATCAGTCCTGAATATTCATTGGAAGGACTGATGCTGGAGCTGAAGCTCTAATACTTTGGCCACCTGATGCTAAGAACTGACTCATTGCAGAAGACCCTGATGCTGGGAAAGATTGAAGGCAGGAGGAGAAGGGGACGACAGAGGATGAGATGGTTGGATGGCATCACTAACTCGATGAACACGAGTTTGATCAAGCTCTGGGAGCTGGTGATGGACAGGGAAGCCTGGTGTGCCATAGTCCATGGGGTCACAAAGAGTCGGACATGACTGAGCGACTGAACTGAACTGAATTTATATTTAAATACCCACACACATGGCTAGCACCTGTCTTATTAGACAGAGTCAAGGGTAAGAGGGTAATGGCAGCGATGACCACAGAACCAGGAGGGCCTGAGCACCCGTAAGTGGAGACAGTCAAGATGAGGTTGGATGATTATAAAACAGGGGTGCAGAAGTAGCCCTGAATTGGGCAGATCCTTTCACTTTGACCTGCAGAGGTTCTCTGCACTCAACTGCTTGTCTTCAACATTGTATTTTTGCCACTAAACCACCCAGTTCCCTCCTGTCAGTGATAGGACAGGACAGACCTCATAGTGACAGGTGCAGGGCTGGCCCTGGTGACCTGGCCTCCGGCCTGAGCTTAGCACATCCCAGCCACCAAGAGGGATGCTGTTTGCATTTTGTTCTCAATCCACTAAGAAACCGGAAGCAGCGTTCAGCTGTTCCCTGCCGGGAGGGCTGCACACAGCTCTTTCCTAGCTCGTGTTTTTTTCCAGAACAGTGGAAATATATCTGATGTAATGTAGCAGAACACGACAAGGGACGATTTTTCTCTTAACAAATACTCATTTGAAATGGTGCCCACACCCCGCATGAGGAGCGATCTATTTCCCACAACAGTGTTCCGGCAAAACCCATTACTAATTCCACAACTCAAATTAAAACTAACAGAGCTTGAAGGCTGGGGCTGACTGTGCTCTCTGCTGACAGGGAGCAAGGAAGAGTGGGGGGAGGGGCCCGGCGCACTCGCGTGTGTATGTGTTTAATTACACTGTTTAACACATCGAGAATAATTTAGCCACCCGAGTGGGGAAAATAAGGCACTTAACTGCTCTCCGGTGGAAAAGAGCCCCGTGCAAACCACTCTCAGCTGTGCGCCACCTCGCACACCTCAGGGCTTCGCAGGGAGAGAGAGGGTGGGGAGAAGGGTTGGAGAGAAAGACCAAAGATGGCGGGGAGGGAAGGAGGGAGAGGGGACTTGGGGCAGAGGTAAATTCACTGTGAGTGGGGAGGGCACGTGACTATTTCTCAAGGAGAGTGGATATGAGACTGTGAGAAGGTGAGAATGAACATAAATTTCGAGCTTTAAAATGGAACTTAACACCTAGACCAGGGCTTTACCTGGGTGGCTCCCCGGCTTCAGAATCGTCTCAGCGGCGTTCCTTGCCTTAATGGCCTGGAAGCTGTGAATGGAGGCTTCTGGTCCCTGGAAAGGCAAGCCTCAGAGGAAGACTATCCAGGGCTCTCTGCAGAAGGGGAAACTGAGGCTTAAGATCAGACAAGAGGTGTCTGGGCAGCATGGGGAGTAGATGGCTGTCTGGCTCCCAGCTTCAAGGCTGGTGCTTTGGCCTGGAAGCAAAGCTTGTCATGGGCCCTGCTGAGGGGTATCTTTATTTTCTGTTCTGTTGGAGCTGAGATAATCTCTAATCCAAGGGCCTCGGGAGAGGGAGTGATGAGAGAAGCCTTCACATGGCTTCAGATTTACAGAGCATTGCAGCACCCCAGATGGGGATCAGGTGCCAGAGAAGTGAGTACTCAGAATAGAACTATCCATCGTCTGCCAGTGACTCTGGGTTCAACGCTGGGCTGACTGCCAAGGAGATGAACAGCCTGGCACAAGAGTGGCAGAAAGCAGAAACCACTGGTGTGGCTCATGGATGGGGCAACCCCACTGTGCTCTCTAGCAGGTGGCCTCGCCATGTGGACCCAGCCTCTTCAGGGACTCATGGTTGATGGGTCCCTCCCAGGGCACCCTGTGGGGTAACAAGGAGAGCCCTTGCCAGGCAGCAAGGAGTCTGAGCCACTCCATTAAGTCCATGAGCCGTGCCTCTTCTCTGGCCTCCCTTTCACCATTTGGAACACTGAGCAAGTTGGACTTACTCTCTGAAGTGCTTTTCAGCGCTAACGTTCTGTGTTTCTGGAACTGAGAATGTTCTATGCACACTCCTTGATACTGTTGGGCAGGCAGTGAAACTGGAATACAGCATTCCTTTCAGTTAAGTTCATCACGTGCAAACACAGAAAATCCAAACATCTTCGCATGAAACGCTTCTTCCCATCTCCCAAATGCTTTGACGTGTTACTCAATACAGAAGAGGCCTAGAAAGTTCCCAAGTAGCTTGTCGATGTATTCTGAGGACATGGCAGAGCCTTCTTCCTGGGTTCTATAATTACATGTGTCCCAGAAACACTGTGTAACATTCAGTATGATCACGGATTTCTGGGCACGGTTCTTCCTCCATCCATAAAGAGAGGATACACTTCCCACTTACTAATTTAAACTCCTTCTAAAGCACATTCGGGGGATTTAGGAAGTTGGGGCCCATCATGTATCAAATGATTATCTGATTTTAAGAGTTACTATCTCCAACCCATCCTCCCCAGGTCACCCCAGACGGCTCGCTTCCCAGTGGGCAGGAACCTTATGTGCAGTCTCAGGTCCTCTTGGTCTCAACTGTCTCTGGGACCCTTATCTCTCTTTTGAGGGTTTTCTTTGACTCTGGGCAAAGAAGAGGCTCTTCTAACCTCTTCCGGACTGAGGTGAGGTGCCAAACCTCAAGGAGTAGGATCTGGATTTCCCAGTGACTGCCAAAGGGCCAGATGCACAAGCCAGAGGTTCAGAAGCATTAATTCCCCATGGGGCAAACTTTAAGCAATGAGAGATGGAAGACAGAAGGGAGCCTACATGTAAATTTCCTCTCTAACATCTCTCCTGTGGATTATTCCAAGACCCAGCATTTTTGCAAAACTAGTTGTAGGTGTCCTGCTTTAGCCAAGTAGCTATTTCTTTTTGTGAAGGGACGTGGGTGATACATCACCTTGTATTGCTTCCCATCCTCCTCTCCTCATTTGTTATTTCCCTCACTTTTGCTGCCCTGGGATTGCACCTCCCAGTGAGGCATTAGCATTCAAGCTTTGCCTCAAGCTTTGTTTTGTAGAGAACCCAGGGTAGAATAATATCAACAGTAATAACTAGAATATTTTGAGCGCTTATCATGTGCCAGGTACTTTATATATATTATCTAAGTACTTTACATATATTATCTCATTTAATCTTTTCAATAAAAGTGTATGCTTGTGTGAAGCATACACTACTGTTACATTTTATTTTTTTAAAATAAATTTATTTTAATTGGAGTCAAATTACTTTACAATATTGTATTGGTTTTGCCATACATCAACATGAATCCACCACGGGTGTACACATGTTCCCCATCCTGAACCCCTCTCCCAAATCCCTCCCCATACCATCCCTCTGGGTCATCCCAGTGCACCAGCCCTGAGCATCCTATATCATGCATCGAACCTGGACTGGTGATTCGTTTCACATATATTATACATGTTTCAATGCCATTCTCCCAAATCATCCCACCCTCACCCTCTCCCACAGAGTCCAAAAGACTGTTCTATACATCTTACATTTTAATGATGAGGAAACTGGGACCCAGAGAGGTTATATAACATGCCCAAATGATAGCATTAGAAATCACACATGTGAGGATCAAGTACAGAGCTAGACACAGAGTTAACCATCAGGGTCAGTAGGTGGGTCATTAATCTGTATATTTCTCACTAGCACCCTTTCTTCTAAAGCATTCTTTCCAGGGAATCACTCACTGAATACTACCAATGAAGAAGTCAAAGAGGAAATCAGAAAATACCTCAAGACAAAATGAAAATGAAAGCACAACCCTTCAAAAAATCTACAGGATGTAGCAAAAGCACTTCTAAGAGGAAAGTTCATAGTGATACAGGCTTCCTCAAGAAACAAGAACATCTGAAACAACCTAACTTACCACCTAAAAGAATTAGGAAAAGCACAAACAAAACCCAAAGTCAGCGGAGGGAAGGAAATGATTAGAGAGGAAATAAATAAAACAGATCAAAAAGATGATAGAAGGCATCAATGAAACCA
Source organism: Bos mutus (assembly GCF_027580195.1). NCBI lineage: Eukaryota > Metazoa > Chordata > Mammalia > Artiodactyla > Bovidae > Bos > Bos mutus. The sequence goes on from NC_091627.1 coordinate 37,702,776, forward strand.
AGAGCTATTTTTTTTGAAAAGACAAGTAATTTTGCTTATCCTGTATGTCAGAAAGTATACAGTGGTAAACAAAGGCATGGTTCCTGCCATCAGGGTATCCCTGATGATAATGTAGCCCTCCAGGTTGTGACTGAATGAGCAGAAAGCAAAGGTGACTTGCCGGTTAAGAGATCCTCTCACTGTATGAAACGGGCAAAGTTGAGGTTATCTTCATTTAGGGAGTCAACTCACCCTTTGCCCTAGTTTTTCTTAAAACTTGTACTTGGACCCTTTGCATCACAGACACCTGCTTTTTTGAGCTACTGAATCCATATCTCTGGGGGTGGAAATTTCGAAGCTACAGAATTAAGACAGTCTCTGAAACATTTATATGCTTACTAAAGTTTGGAGTGCTTTCTTGGTCCAAAGTCCTGAGAAGTCACCTCTCACACCCTACCTGTTTTGAAGCTTGGCTGCAGCCGCTCTGCAGGATAGAGAGTAATGGAGGATACTGGTGGTGGCACAGTGGCAGTTCCTTTGCAGAAACAGTTGGCTGACGGTCAACTGCCTGGATGTCTGCTTGCTTCTTCCCCTTGGGCTCTTCCTTATATGGGCACGGCAGACACCGCCCCACCTTAGTTAAACAGTGACTCCATCCTGGGACCTGGAGAGAAGATATTGGATTGAACTGCAGATCTTCCCCCAAGCTGGTCTCCACCTGATCCCATTTCACTTCCTGGAGTCCCGAGCTTTCGATTTCTTGGCTGCCTGATTTGTGGTCATCCGAGGTTTCCAAATAATTCAGTTGCTTTGTTTTAACTTCAGGGACTTTTCCTTCAGAGGAAGGGCTGAGGAAGAGGGAAATGCCTTTCCTTGGTGCCTCTTTCTCACATCCCAAGTGCCTTCACCAGGTGTCACACATCAAGAGCAACTAACTACTCAAAGTAAGTCACACCACATGGGCTTTGTGCCAGAAGAGCATCTCCTTTTGACAAATATAAATGGCAGACTCGATGAACCCTGGGCGTGGAGAGACCCAGGGAAGGTCTATGCATCATTCGTGCTTAATGGATGGTGGAGAAAGGGATGAAGCGTGTAAGGCAGGCACTTCCTGACTCCAGACCCCTGATAGCATGGCCCACTCGTGTTGTAGGCCTTGATTGAAAAAAAAAATGCACAGCCTAGAAGTTGAGAATTCTTAGGACTTCAGGCCTGAGAGGCAGCCTCTCAGATAGCTCTGAGGGACTGCTCCAAAGAGGTAAGGGAGGAACCAGGATTTATAGGAGTTTTTGTAACAAAGACCAGGTTCGTTGGAACATCAAAAGGTTACCGTTTAGGAAAGAAAATCACGTATCTCAAGTTAAGGAATTTGGCACTTTTCTGTTTATGGGAAGACGCAAGAGTCCAGGCTCACTGGAATCATTCCTTTGATATGCACCTCAGCTATCTATGGCCAGTATCCTCTTCTTTCTCAGCCTGAGTCCCCTCAGGGTGCGCTGTTGGGGGTGGCCGCAACATCCGAGGTCCTTGGCAGTGGGCAGGCCTGTTCCTCTCCATCCATCCAGGGCTTTTGTAGTGGCTGATGACTGCAACACCCTTTGTCTACTGACATGGCTGGCAGTATTTTTCACTCACAATATAAAAGAAGGAAAACTTATTTCTGCTGATGAGATGCAGGAGGCCCTGCTAAGGAGTGATGGGTAGTGGAGCGTTTGCCAAGAGAAGAAGGTGGTGAAGTGGTCCAGGCAGGGGTGAGCATGGTGAGAAAGTACAAATCCCAGGTGGACAGCTTGAGGAACTTGGATGAAGTGAAACCCAAATCACCCACAGACACGTTAAGGGCTGACATTACCAACACCCCAAAGCCCGCTTGGGGATCTCCTTCCCATCACTATCCTCCAGGAGAGCCTCAAGGTCAACTATTCCCAGTCCTGTGCATTTTGATAAGCTCTATCCTCTTCCTCTTTTAAGAAAACAAATTCAGAGTTGATTTAGGGGATTAAATCAAAAGTCCCTATAAAATATGACAAAGGAGACTATTGTGGTGGGGCAAACAGGTATACAGAGTATTTGCCATGTAATCAAATGGCTCATCTCACAGATTTCATGGGTTTTTACATTCCTCTGTGGGTGGAAAAAGTCAACAAAATGAGATGATTTTTCTTAGTGCTAAGAAGTGTAAAGTACAAGCTCACCCAGCTTTAGTGCTGCGCTGTGGGCTGCACTCTGTATGAATCAGGCAAGTCATATTCTTAGACTCAGAGCAATAGGTGACAAATCTAACAATATCTTCAAGAGAAGCATTATAAATGAAACTGGTTAGTTGGTATTTCCTGGAGAGGGGAGGTTCTGAAGAGCTCTGGTACCAGAGTTCTTTATGTTTCAGTGCAGAAAAGAATTCAGCGAGAGGAAAAGTGATGGGTAAGAAGTGATTTATTAGAATAGGATGCTTGTGAGTTTTACAAATGGGCAGGTGAGAGATGCCACACCCTGGGAACTTATTGGGCTACAGATTTGTAATCAAAGGAAAAATGGAGGGGTGGCAGGGAGAACTTCCTTGTCTTTCTTGAGTAGACATCATGCTGCCATCATTAGCTCCTCCTCCAAGCTGAGCAGGGGAGTTTTCTTGTCCCTTCATGGTCAAGTGTGTGTGTGTATACTCAGCCATGTCTGACTCTTGGTGACCCCATGGACTGTAGCCCACCAGGCTCATGTGTTTATGGAATTTTCCAGGCAAGAATACTGGAGTGCGTTGTCGTTTCCTCCTGCAGGGGATCTTCCTGACCCAGGGATGAACCCATCCATGTCTCTTGTGTCTCCTGCATTGGCAGGTGGGTTCTTTACCACTGTACCACCTGGGACATGGTCAAGCTAGGTCCATGAATTATTGTTTTTTATGTGTGCAGAGAGTATGTCCTAGGGATCATTTACTTATTTATCTCACTGGGCAGGATATGGGTCTCCTGCCTCCACTGTTTTATTGTCTGGGGGCATGCCTCATGCTTCTGTCACATGGTTTTGTTGCTAAGCAAGCGTGCTTGGCTTTGTGGTTAAGTAATTCTGCTTTCTTGAATAATCATTAACTTACAGGGGTTTCCCATATATTTTGTACTTACAATCCCCTAGTGGGATAAACTATGTAATCACCTATTTTGTCTCTTTACTCTGTCTCTATCATAAACACTCAAGTTTTCAAACTGAAATGTCCTGGCACAATCACTTGCTTATCGTGGAATTTTGGACAAGCTACTTAATGCAAGGAGAGGGAAATGGCAACCCACTCCAGTATTCTTGCCTGGAGAATCCCATGGACAGAGGACCCTGCAGGCTACAGTCCATGGGGTTGCAGAGAATCAGACATGAATGACCCGCATACACACACACTTAATGCTAAGCCTGTTTCCTTAACTCCAAAATGGAGATGATAATAGAATTTAACTCATCAGCCACAATGAGAATAAAAAAAAAAAAAATGCAAAGGCAGGTGAATTGCTTACTACTATGCCTGACAGACAGTAACTGTGCAACGATGAGTGGCTTTATAGTGGCTATTTAGTGAAGCCAGACATAGTACCCGGCTGCTGGGAGTTCAGAGAACTACTGTTAGGAGAGAGGCTGGGACCTCCAAGGTGGAAACCATGGACTCTTTGGGGAAGGATAAGGGAAGGATAAAGGTGATGCCTCAGGCTAGGGAAGGAGAGCTTGACACTGATGAAGAGAAAGTCCAGAAAGGGAAAGGAAACTTGTCTTCATCCATTTCATAAAATTCTGTTTCCATAACAAGTAAGTCTACATAAGTATTGCCTGAAGAAACCAGCTGAGACCAGCATGGTCTGCTTCTATGTGGTGTTGCCACATGTTGCTGACCTGAGAAATACAGAGGCATCTGGCTAAGTAGAAAGGAGCTGTGCTTTCTTCATAATGAGGGAAACCTTCATAGTGAGGGGGCTGAGAGGAGATGGACCCCTTTCCTGTGTTCTGATATGGTGGCCACAGTGGAGAGGGATAGGGGGAACCCATGTCCTACTTGTGCTAAAGAAGCAGGAAACCAGCACCCTGAGAGACATGTGTATGTGTAGGCACAGGGTCCCTGGGCACTACTCTGGCCCTCAATGCCCCAGCATCCTTCAGGGCAAGGGCTCCATCATTGAACACCCAGGTCCATGAAAGCACAATCCAAGGGTGATCACTGTCATTGCAGCCCAAGAAGGATGTGCGGACCAGCACTGTCCTGAGGCTATGGACAATGTGAGTGAGATGACAGGATATAGGACTGTGATTGCTGTTTCCTTCTCGGGTTGCATCCCCAGGGAGGCAAGAAGGCTTAGGTCAGCCCACACACACGAGGGTGGCTTGGGAAGGATTAGAGTCAGGTTACTCCCCAAACTTTCATTCTTGAGCTACCCCAGGGGACTGTGGAAAAGTCTCCCTTCTTTCTGAAAGGTGACAAATGGGGTGGGGTAGAGACGAGTACAGATTAGATGGTTCAGAGTGGCCTGCCGAGAGAGGAAGGGCCTTTGGTAACCAGGTGGGGAGAGGCTGTGCTTGCCCAGAAAAGTCAGTGATTGACCTTGGAGGTGAGCAGACTTTGGGGAGGAAGAGGCAGTGTGGCCAGGACAAAGGATGACAAGCAGGTTCCTGCAGGGACCAGGAATCCACCAAGCCTGATGGCAGTGTGGTTACCCAAGGGCGAAAGAGCAGATAAAACCAAGAGGGGTCTTGGAATGCAGGAACAGAAAAACCAGACCCTTACCATCCTTTCCTCCCCTGTGTTGTAACTATTAATGGATTTCTGGTCCTCCTGAGCAGTATAACCTGTCTCCCTTCCTACCCCATGCTGCTGTTGCTGCTGCTGCTGCTAAGTTGCTTCAGTCATGTCTGACTCTGTGCAACCCCATAGACGGCAGCCAACCAGGCTCCCCCATCCCTGGGATTCTCCAGGCAAGAACACTGGAGTGGGTTGCAATTTCCTTCTCCAATGCATGAAAGTGAAAAGTGAAAGTGAAGTCGCTCAGTCATGTCCAACTCTTTGCAACCCCATGGACTGCAGCCTACCAGGCTCCTCCGCCCATGGGATTTTCCAGGCAACAATACTGGAGTGGGGTGCCATTGCCTTCTCCGTCCTACCCCATAGGAAGAAGATATTTGCCTTACTCTCCCTACCCCACCACCCAGTATATGTGCCTCATCCAATTAGCAAAAGACCCACAAGACCCTTATCTCACTCCTTGTGCCCTGGGTATAAAAGTGGACTAAGGACCCTTGTTCAGTGTCAGTTCTCCCTTGAGCTGGCCCACTGGTCTAACAGTCTCCCACTCTAATAAACTTTCCCTCTCAGTCCGCCTCACATCTGGAAAATCTTTTCCAAGCTGCGCCCAGACCACAACAGGCAGCACCAACCCAAATTCATGTGGGGCTATGGCAGGATTGCTTAATTTTGAGTGATTCACCTGGAAAGAGGCTGTCAGTCCTGATGGCAGAGACCTCCAGGGATCCAGGGACCCTCTCAGAACACAATCTCGGAGAGCCCCGTTAGGCCAGTACAGCTTCTGCCTGGGGATCTGTGGGCTCCCTCATCTGTCCCCTAATGTAATGAGCAAGAAAACTAAAAAGGACGCCTATACTCATATTGGGAGTACAGAAAGAAAGGGATGTTCTGAAGAGGTTAACAGAGCAGGTAAATGAATCCCCAGGAAAACAAAATGGAGAGAAGGTGGAGAGATCTGGAGATAAAAGGGGAAACCCTAAGTATGCTACTGCTAAGTCACTTCAGTCGTGTCTGACTCTGTGCAACCCCATAGACGGCAGCCAACCAGGCTCCGCCATCCCTGGGATTCTCCAGGCAAGAACACTGGAGTGGGTTGCCATTTCCTTCTCCAATGCAGGAAAGTGAAAAGTGAAAGGGAAGTCGCTCAGTCATGTCTGACTCTTAGTGACCCCATGGACTGCAGCCTACCAGGTTCCTCTGTCCGTGGGATTTTCCAGGCAAGAGTACTGGAGTGGGGTGCCATTGCCTTCTCCAACCCTAAGTATAAACTGGCAGAAAATCTGTACTGTGCTCCTTACGGAGCTGCTAACTGCCCACGGACACTCTATGGAAGATAATCAAAGTAATTTCATCATTATGGATGCTGGCACCCTCACAGAGTAACTAAATGAGGATGTTAAGACTGCCCAATAGGCACTTCCCTGGTGGCCCAGTGATAAAGAATCTGCCTACCAGTGCAAGGACATGAGTTTGATCCCTGGTCCGGGAAGATTCCACAAGCAGTGAGGCAGCAAAGCCCGTGAGCCACAATTACTGAGCCTGTGAGCCCTAGAGCCTGTGCTCTGCAACAAGAGATGCCACTGCAATAAGAAGCCCGCACACCGTAATGAGAGAGTAGCCCCTGCTTGTTGGGACAGGAGAAAGCCTGCCCTCTGGCAGCAATGAAGACCCAGCACAGTCAAACAAACAAACCACTCAGTACCGTGTCCAAGGAATACACAGAGGTGCCTCATAAAGAGGAGATTTCAGTCAAGCTCAGATATGCCAGTTATGATTCCCAAAAGCCAATATGGGAGGTCAAAGAAATAGTCGTGCCTCCTTGATGAGACGATGCTGCTGGGAGGGGGACGCATCCAAACCTGTGAATATTTTTATCCACCTCAGAGCCACACTTAATCTGGAGAGGGCAATCATTAGACAACGGGCAGAGTCTGGAGAGAAGTACAGAGCGCTCAGTGGCAAATCTTAATCTGAACAATCAGGCTTTATTCATTTTCTGATCGCTCATCATGTTAACCTTTTATTATGCAAAACTGTTGATTCAATTGCACAATGTAAAAAAAAAAATTTGGGACAATTCACAAGCCATGTTTACGAGAGCAGCTAAAAGGGGAAGAAAAAAAAAGAAGAACGGGAAAGAATTTGCTGAAGAGGATTCTCAGGCTGTGCTCAGATGCTCAGTGGGAAGCTGAGCTGGTCATCCAGGAAGCTGACTCTGCCTACTCCAGTGTGCGTTAGAAAACTAGGAGCAGGCCAGGACTCCTCTGCTGCAGAGAAAGCAAGGCTTCCCTATCAGCAAACTGGGGCATTAAGGGTTTCCTGGAAGTGAACTCTCACTTGGTGTTGTTCAGTCGCTAAGATGTGTCCGACTCTTTGCAACCCCACAGACTGCAGCATGCCGGGCTTCCCTGTTCTTCACTGTCTCCTGGAGTTTGCTCAGACTCATGTCCACTGAGTCGGTGATGCCATCGGTGATGCTGTCAGTAGCAGTTCTCAAACTTAGGTGCACAAGATTCATTGGAGAGGGTAGGGGTGTGTTGAAAATGAGGATTTTCAGGCCTTACCCCAGAAATTCGTATTCAGTAGGTCTAGTGTGGGGCCAGAGAATCCACAGGTTTGATAAGCATCTCAGGAAATTGGGAGTTGATATTGAATACCTGGAGTAGCCTGGCTGGGGCTGGTACACTACTTAGAAAAACCAACACCCTCATCACATGCATACATGGTCCCTGCCGAGACACTGGTGCTATAAGAGGGGTCCTCTAGCCTTCTCTAGCCTTCATACCATCAGGAGGTGGGATTGCCCTCCGTGAGCTCAGCCTGGGGCCCAATGAGTAGTAAGTCAGGATCGGTCCAGCAGGGGGCAGAGTAAACTTGTAGAGGGGATTTCAGGGAAAGTCATCAGCCTTTCCTGTCTGCACACCTCTGTCAACCAAATGATTCTCCACTCTTCCTATGCACTAGAATTACCTGGGAACATTTTTAAAATGTTTGTCCCTGGGCCCCACCCCTGATCAGTCAAGTCAGAATCTTGATTGAGTAAGGGTGCTCCTGGCAGTAATATATTTGAAAAGATTCTCAGGTGATTCTAGTGTGATTGAGAACCACAGGTTTCTTTCTCACCTCCTGGGTCCCCTCTCTCCTATCTCCCTCCGGGGTGGCGGCACTTCCTATGCAGTGCTCAGACCACACGGTCTGGCTGCCTGGAGGCCCCAGCTCTGCCGCCCCATCCAGGCCTGCTCTTTCTTGGAGACCCCATGCCTCTTCTACACATACTCCTCTCTTTGCTCTGGGTGGTGCCTGGGGAGGGTGCCAGCCTTCAGGAGTCCTAGAGGGAGAAGGCAGTGGCACCCTACTCCAGTACTGTTGCCTGGAAAATCCCATGGACAGAGGAGCCTGGTGGGCTGCAGTCCATGGGGTTGCTAAGAGTTGGACATGACTGAGAGTCTTCACTTTCACTTTTCACTTTCATGCATTGGAGAAGGAAATGGCAACCCACTCCAGTGTTCTTGCCTGGAGAATCCCAGGGACAGGGGAGCCTGGTTGGCTGCCATCTATGGGGTCGCACAGAGTCGGACATGACTGAATCGACTTAGCAGCAGCAGAGGGAAGTTGTGTGGTTCTGTATCCCCTTTGTTCACAGTGTGTGGATGACTAATGGTCTAATGGTCTTAGGGCAAGTTCCAGAGAGACAGACTCTGAGATTTACGTGCACAAGATTTATTGAGGAGTGTTGTTGGAATCAGTGCTTTCAAGGTAAGGGGATGAAGGAAAAAGGACAGGATAGAGAGAAGTTATGGACAGAAGTAAGTGGATAGAGGCCATCGCAGCAAAGGTCTCAGCAGACCTCATAGAGGGCAGATCTAGACTCTGGATGGCCCAGTGAGGGCAAGCCTCTTAAATATACCCCACATGGACCAGTGATGCTGCCTCTGAGGAGGGAGCATGACCTTGGATAAGGTGTTTCTTTTCCGCCAAGGGCAATTCAGGGAAATGCCTGGAGAGGGACTCAACTGAGAGTCATTAATTGTTAACATGTCCAGCAGAAGGGGAAAGCCATTCAGGACCAGATGTCTCGGTCCTGAACCAGGATCTACCTGCCACATCACATCGTCCGCTGCACCAACTGTGTTTGTGCATGTGTGCACTCAGGAATGTCTCACTCTTTGTGACCCCGTGGACTGCAGTCTGCCAGGCTCCTGTGTCCATAGGATTTCCCAGGGAAGAATACTGGAGTGAGTTACCACAATTTAAAACATAAGAGTTTCTCTGACTGATTTGTTAAATCTGTGTTTATGCACCTGGGCTTCCAAATAACATTTCCATGCCTTGTCTCCCACCCTTGATTCAAGGTCCCTGAAGTGCCTCACCGGAATTGGGGAGGACTCAGGAGCTGCCATCTATGGGGTCGCACAGAGTCGGACACGACTGAAGCAGCAGCAGCAGCAGCAGCAGCAGGAGCACAACCTAGAAACCCTGGGATCCAGGATCCAGAAGTTCATCCAACACTCACCTCTGCTGCTGCTGCTACTGCTAAGTTGCTTCAGTCGTGTCCGACTCTGTGCGAACCCATAGATGGCAGCCAACCAGGCTCCGCCATCCCTGGGATTCTCCAGGCAAGAACACTGGAGTGGGTTGCCATTTCCTTCTCCAATGTATGAAAGTGAAAAGTGAAAGTGAAGTCGCTCAGTCGTGTCTGACTCTAGCGACCCCATGGAGCCTACCAGGCTCCTCCATCCATGGGATTTTCTAGGCAAGAGTACTGGAGTGGGGTGCCATTGCCTTTTCCGAACACTCACCTCACAGGAGTTGAAAATGCTCAGTAGAGGTTTCTCCTCCTGGGATATTTTGCCCTCTAGGAGTGCCATCAAAACTGGAACCAGGACCTTCCCTTCTCCACCTTGTTCTCCTCTTCCTTCTTTCCCAGTTAATAAACACAAAGTGTTATCTTTCAAGCTGTAAATCAATATAAAGGATTACAAAGAGATAAGAGCCTCATTCTTGAGAAATTTACTAAGGGGAAAAGTTCACCACTAGACAACCCTTACTATGGCAAGGCTATTTGGTTCAGATGGTAAAGAGACTATTTGCAATGCAGGAGACCCGGGTCCGATCCCTGAGTTGGCAAGATCCGCTGAGAAGGAAATGGCAACCCACTCCGTATTCTTGCCTGGAGAATTCCATGGACAGAGGAGGCTGGCAGGCTACAGTCTATGGGGTCACAAAGAGTCAGACATGACTGAGCAACTAACACTTTCATTTTCATGCAAAGGGTTAAGATTTTAAAGCAGAGACACCCTATTCCTGAGAAATGCTTATGTATTAGCAGATATAGAAAATAGTGAGTCTGGTTCACTGTTTAGATAAATCTTCCTTCCTCAGATAACCATACTGATCACAGTAGCACCTGCCAGCAGTTTAATCTTGACCCTGTAGGGACTTATATAATTTGAAGGTGTGCTTTTTCCTGGCTGAACCTGAGATACAATTGGCTATGACATGGGCCCAAGAGAATTTCTCTTAGTTTCAAATTTTTAAGTGAGACTATACCTTCTAGGGTAGATCAGTGGTAAAGAATCTGCCTGCAATGCAGGAGCCCCAGGAGACACAGTTTTGGTTCCTTGATCAAGAAGATCCTCTGGGAACCCAGTATACCTCCAGTATTCTTGCCTGGAGAACCCCATGGACAGAGGAGCCAGACAGGCCACAATTCAAGCGTTGCAAAGAGTTGGACCTGACTGAAGTGACTTATCATGCACACAAGTACCTTCTAGAAAATTTCATATCAAGGATTTTTTAAAGAGTTGTGATCTAAACCCTTCTGAAGGACTGAAGGAAACATTTTATTTTACTTTGTTATTTTATTTTATTTGAAAGGATTAAGTAAGATTTTGCTAGACTGAATTTGGATGTGGTTTGGAATCCTGCCTGTTATGATAGGGATAGAGTAGGCAGATTTCCCGACGGGCAACATTTCATTTCTGAAACTTGTTTTAAAATGTGTTTTTAATCTAGTTGGTTCCTCAGGAGAATAATATACAGACAGTAAGAATCAGATCAGATCAGATCAGTCGCTCAGTTGTGTCTGACTCTTTGCGACCCCATGAATCGCAGCACGCCAGGCCTCCCTGTCCATCACCAACTACCGGAGTTCACTCAGACTCACGTCCATCGAGTAAGTGATGCCATCCAGCCATCTCATCCTCTGTCGTCCCCTTCTCCTCCTGCCCCCAATCCCTCCCAGCATCAGAGTCTTTTCCAATGAGTCAACTCTTCGCATGAGGTGGCCAAAGTACTGGAGTTTCAGCTTTAGCATCATTCCTTCCAAAGAAATCCCAGGGCTGATCTCCTTCAGAATGTACTGGTTGGATCTCCTTGCAGTCCAAGGGACTCTCAAGACTCTTCTCCAACACCACAGTTCAAAAACATCTGGTTAACTTGCAGACAATCTCCTTCTAAACGTCAGACTATCTGTTTTTATGATCATCCCATGTGTTTGGGATTGTCCATGTGTTTTCCATCTGAAAACTTTCAAAGCTGCTGCCTGAGGGTCAGGTTGCTAATTTAGAACACATCTAGGGGCTGTTATGATCTTCCTCAGGGGCTGGGTAGCTGGCAGACACCTCCCCCACTGTCTCTCATCACTTGCTCCAAATCACAAGTTTCTCTCAGAAAGGAGCTTGTGCACACATCTGCACCCACGCTTTTGCAGCTGTTGCCCAAGGTGCATATCCCCAGATTGCCTGGGTCTGATAGCCAGTGGGGCTTCCATTCACGAACACCACAAGACTATACCCACCAAAGGAGTTTTTAACTGACTGTCCCCTCAGGGCTCGGCCCAGAGGAGACAGACAAAACGTTCATTTCCCAGCCTTCTCCTGAAAAGACCTCATCTCACGAGTTGCTGCCAAAGTGTCAGTCTTCTAAGTTATCACTTATCTAGGGGCTGGCTTTGATCCTCTCAGAGGATCAGGGAAGCTGGTGGACATCTCCACTGCTGTCTTCCTGTGGTCTGACCCAAATTGCCAGTATCTCCCTAAAGAGAGTGTGTACATACCTCCAGGCTCTACTTTTTGCAGCTGCTACCCAATGCATGGGTTCCTGCATTGCACGATTCTAATAGCCAAAGAGGCTTCCATTCATGAGCCCAATAGAGCTGTAGCAATCAAAGAAGCAGTGGCGAGTGGAGCACTTGCACCACAGCTACACACATGGGCCCAGTACAGAGGGAGCAGACAAAAGTGCCTGTCTTCCAGTTTCTCCCTGGAAGGGGCCTAAGTTCATACTCTCCCAGTTGCCGCCTGAGAATCTAACTTCTCACCAGCCTGCATCTAGGCATTAAATGCAGTCCTCTCCTTTGGGACACAGACAGGTCTTGGCACAGCCACTCTAGTACTGGGAGAGCAAAGATGGTGGCCTGGACAGTCACAGAGGTCTGAGAGACAAGCATGAGCTCAGCCCAGGCTGACTGATGGAATTTATCTCCTATAGGAGACCACTCTGTCAAGACTGGGAGAGGTGGCTGTTTTATCCTATGTGCAGAAACCAATACAGAGAGGCAAAGAAAATGAAGAACACAGGATATGTTCCAAACAAAATAAGATAAACCTCCAGAAATAGATCTTAATGAAATGGAGATAAGAGATTTATCTAATAGTTCAAAATAATGGTCATAAGGATGTTCACTGTGGTCAAAAAAGCAAAGTGGGAATTAAAAAAAAAAAGTGTGAAAATGAAAGTCACCTGGTTGTGTTCAACGCTTTGTGACCCCATGGACTATACAGTCCATGGAATTCCCTGGGCCAGAATGCTGGAATGAGTAGCCATTCCCTTCTCCAGGGGATCTTCCTAACCCAGGGATTGAACCCAGGTCTCCTGCATTGCAGGCAGATTCTTACCAGCTGAACCACCAGGGAAGCCCAAGAGAGAGAGTATAAAAAAGTATAGAGCATACATTCACACAGCTGAAGAATATAATATCCAAGTGAAAAATTCAATAGAGGGGGTTCAACAGTAGACTAGATCAAGTGGAAAAAAAAGATCAATGGAGTTTATCCCATCAGAGGAGCAAAGAGAAAGAATGAAAAGAGTGATGATAGCTTAAAGAACTTGTAAGACACATCAAGTGGACCAATTTATATATTATAGAGGTCCCAGAAGCAGAAGAGAAAGAGAAAGGGGCAGAAGGCTTACTAAAAGAAATAATGACTGCAAACTTCTCTCATTTGGGGAAAGAGACATTAAGACCCAGGAATACCATAAAGTATGAAAAAGATGAATCCAAAGAGACTCACACCACATTACATTATCACTATATAATCAAAAGTTAAAAACAAGAAGAGAATCTTATAAGCAGCAAGAGAAAAGCAACTTGTTATGTACTAGGGAATCCTCATAACACTATCAGCGGACTTTTAGAGAAACTTTGTAGGACAGAAGATAATGGGAAAATATAATCAAGGTGCTGATAGAAAAAGAAAAAAAACCAAACCCCTGGTAACCAAGAATATTCTATCTGGCAAAACTGTCCTTCAGAATTGAAGGCAAGATAAAGAGTTTTCCACACAGTCAAAAGCTGAGGCTATTGATCACAAGCAGACCAATTTTGCAAGAAATGCTAAGCTGAAATAAAAGGGCACTAATTAGTAACATGAAAACATATGAAAGTATAAAACTCACTGATAAGAGAAAACATATAGTTAAATTTAGAATATTCTAATGTTGCTGTTCAGTTGCTAAGTCGTGTCTGACTCTTTGCAACCCCATGGACTGCAGCACACCAAGCTTCCCTGTCCTTCACTATCTTCCAGAGTTTGCTCAAACTCATGTTCATTGAGTAAATGATGCTAGTGTTGTAATGGGGTGGGTAAGTCATACTAGCTCTAATGTGAAGACTAACATGCAAAAGTGCTAAATAACTATTACTATAATAATTTGTTATTACATACACTACATAAATGGAGAAAGAAATGGCACCCCACTTCAGTACTCTTGCCTGGAAAATCCCATGGACAGAGGGGCCTGGTGGGCTACAGTCCATGGGGTTGTGAAGAGTCAGACATGACTGAACGACTTCACTTTCACTTTTCACTTTCATGCATTGGAGAAGGAAATGGCAACCCACTCCAGTGTGCTTGCCTGGAGAATCCCAGGGACAGGGGAGCCTGGTTGGCTGCCGTCTATGGGGTCGCACAGAGTTGGACACAACTGAAGTGACTTAGCAGCAGCACACTAGTTAAAAGATGCAATTGTGACATCAAAAACACAGAATGGGAGGGGGTTAAAAATGTAGACCTTTCATATGTTAAGTTGTTATCAGCTTAAAATAGACTTTATAAATACAAGATGTTTTACGTAAACCTCCATGTAATTACAAAGCAAAAACTCGTATTGGATACATAAAAAAGTAAAGAGAAAGGAATCAAAGCATACTACAGCAGCAAATCATCAACTCACAAAAGAAGAGAAAGAAAAGAGAAAAAAAGGAACAAAGGAATTACAAAACACCAGAAATGAACAAAATGGCAATAGTAAGTCAATGCATATCAATAATCCATTTAAATATAAAGAGACTAAATTCTCCTATCAAAAAACACAGAGTGCCCAAGCAAAGAAAATAACAAGACCAAAACACATGCTGCTTACAAGACACTCATTTTAGCTTAAGGGACACAGTGGACTGAACATGACAACAATGTTCCACACAAATGGAGACCAAAAGAAAGCAGAATTAGCTATACTCATATTAGACAAAACAGACTTTAAACCAAAGACAGTAAAAAGAAATAAAGAAGTCCATTATATAATAATAAAGGGGTTAATTCACCAAGAAGATATAACATTAGTAAATATGCACTCAACAGAGGAGCACTTACATATATAAATATTAAATGACCCAAAGAAAGAAATAGAAATATACTAATAGTGGGAAACTTCAATCCCTCACTTTCATCAATGAGTAGATCATCTGACAGAAAATTAATAAGGAAATATTGGACTTAACATGTCAGATCAGATGAACTTAAGAAACATTTACGGGACATCCCATCCAAAAGCAACAGAATGCACATTCGTCTCATGCACGCACAGAACATTCTCCAGTATAGATCACATATTAGAGCACAAAAAGGCTTAATAAATTTAAGATTGAAATCATATCAAGCATCTTTTCTGACCACAATAGTATGAAACTAGAAACCAATTATAAGAACAAAATTGAAAAATTCACATGTGGAGATTAAACAACATGGTCCTTAATACCCAATGCATCAAAGATGAAAACAAAAGAGAAATGAAAAATCTTGGTGTTAGCTGAAACTATTGTGATAATCATTTCATGATACATATAAAGCAAATCATCAAGCTGTATGCCTTAAACATATACAATGATATGTTAATTATTCTTTAAGAAAACTGGAAAAAAAAGAAAAGCGACTGTAAAACAAATTAAAATGGAAACAGAACATACCAAAAGTAGTGAGATACAGCAAGAGCAGTTCTAAAAGAGAAGTATATAGTGATAAATATCTACATTAAGAAGGAAGAAAGATCTCAAATAAGCAAACTAAGTTTGTACCTCAAGGAATTAGAAAAGGAAGAACAAACTAATCCTGAAGTTAGGAGAAGGAAGAAAAAAAAAAAAAAAGGCCAGAGTGGAATAAATGAAATAGAGTGGAAATAAATAGAGAGTAAAAAGACAATAGAAAAGATCATTGAAACTAAAATCTATTCTTTTGAAAAGATGAACAAAATTGACAAAATTTTAAGTACACTTACCAAGAAATAAAAGAGGACTAGAATAAAATTTTAAATGAAAGAGGAGACATTACAATTGATACCACAGAAATACAAAGGAGTATAAGAGACAACTATGAATAATTATATGCCAACAAATGGAAAACATAGGAGAAATGGATAAATTTCAGAAACATAAAATTTTCTAAGGTTTAATCATGAACAAATAGGATATATGAACAGATCAATTATAAGTAAGGAGATTGAATTGGTAATCAAAACCTCCCAACAAACAAAAGTCCAGGACCAAATGGCTTCACCAGTGAATTCTACCATTTAAAGAATACCAACCCCAACCAGTAATGCTGAAGAAGCTGAAGTTGAAGGGTTCTGTGAAGACCTACAAGACCTTTTAGAACTAACACCCAAAAAAGATGTCCTTTTCATTATAGGGGACTGGAATGCAAAAGTAGGAAGTCAAGAAATACCTGGAGTAACAGGCAAATTTGGCCTTGGAATACGGAATGAAGCAGGGCAAAGGCTAATAGAGTTTTGCCAAGAGAACGCACTGGTCATAACAAACACCCTCTTCCAACAACACAAGAGAAGACTCTACACATGGACATCACCAGATGGTCAACACCAAAATCAGATTGATTATATTCTTTGCAGCCAAAGATGGAGAAGCTCCATACAATCAGCAAAAACAAGACCGGGAGCTGACTGTGGCTCAGATCATGAGCTCCTTATTGCCAAATTCAGACTTAAATTGAAGAAAGTAGGGAAAACCACTAGACCATTCAGGTATGACCTAAATCAAATCCCTTATGATTATACAGTGGAAGTGAGAAATACATTTAAGGGACTAGATCTGAAAGATAGAGTGCTTGATGAACTATGGACTGAGGTTCGTGACATTGTACAGGAGACAGGGATCAAGACCATCCCCATGGAAAAGAAATGCAAAAAAGCAAAATGGCTGTCTGGGAGGCCTTACAAATAGCTGTGAAAAGAAGAGAAGCGAAAAGCAAAGGAGAAAAGGAAAGATATAAGCATCTGAATGCAGAGTTCCAAACAATAGCAAGAAGAGATAAGAAAGCCTTCCTCAGCGATCAATGCAAAGAAATAGAGGAAAACAACAGAAAGGGAAAGACTAGAGATCTCTTCAAGAAAATTAGAGATATCAAGGGAACATTTCATGCAAAGATGGGCTCAGTAAAGGACAGAAATGGTATGGACCTAACAGAAGCAGAAGATATTAAAACAGGTGGCAAGAATACACAGAAGAACTGTACAAAAAAGATCTTCATGACCAAGATAATCATGATGGTATGATCACTCACCTAGAGCCAGACATCCTGGAATGTGAAGTCAAGTGGACCTTAGAAAGCATCACTACGAACAAAGCTAATGGAGGTGATGGAATTCCAGTTGAGCTATTTCAAATCCTGAAAGATGCTGTGAAAGTGCTTCACTCAATATGCCAGCAAATTTGGAAAACTCAGCAGTGGCCACAGGACTGGAAAAGGTCTGTTTTCATTCCAATCTGAAAGAAAGGCAATGCCAAAGAATGCTCAAACTACCACACAATTGCACTCATCTCACATGCTAGTAAAGTAATGCTCAAAATTCTTCAAGCCAGGCTTCAGCAGTATGTGAACCGTGAACTTCGAGATGTTCAAGCTGGTTTTAGAAAAGGCAGAGGAACCAGAGATCAAATTGCCAACATCCGCTGGATCATGGAAAAAGCAAGAGAGTTCCAGGAAAACATCTATTTCTGCTTTATTGACTATGCCAAAGCCTTTGACTGTGTGGATCACAAGAAACTGTGGAAAATTCTACAAGAGATGGGAATACCAGACCACCTGACCTGCCTCTTGAGAAACCTGTATGCAAGTCAGGAAGCAACAGTTAGAACTGGACATGGAACAACAGACTGGTTCCAAATAGGAAAAGGAGTCTGTCAAGGCTGTATATTGTCACCCTGCTTATTTAACTTCTATGCAGAGTACATCATGAGAAACGCTGGGCTGGAAGAAGCACAAGCTGGAATCAAGATTGCCGGGAGAAATATCAATAACCTCAGATATGCAGATGACACCACCCTTATGCCAGAAAGTGAAGAGGAACTAAAAAGCCTCTTGATGAAAGTCAAAGAGGAGAGTGAAAAACTTGGTTTAAAGCTCAACATTCAGAAAACGAAGATCATGGCATCTGGTCCCATCACTTCATGGGAAATCGATGGGGAAACAGTGGAAACAGTGTCAGACTTTATTTTTCTGGGCTCCAAAATCACTGCAGATGGTGACTGCAGCCATGAAATTAAAAGACGCTTACTCCTTGGAAGAAAAATTGTGACCAACCTAGATAGCATATTGAAAAGCAGAGACATTACTTTGCCAACAAAGGTCCGTCTAGTCAAGGCTATGATTTTTCCAGTGGTCATGTATGGATGTGAGAGTTGAACTGTGAAGAAAGCTGAGTGTGGAAGAATTGATGCCTTTGAGCTGTGGTGTTGAAGAAGAGTCTTGAGAGTCCCTTGGACTGCAAGGAGATCCAACCAGTCCATCCTAAAGGAGATCAACCCGGGGTGTTCTTTGGAAGGAATGATGCTAAAGCTGAAACTCCAGTACTTTGGCCACCTCATGCGAAGAGTTGACTCATTGGAAAAGAGTCTGATGCTGGGAGGGATTGGGGGCAGGAGGAGAAGGGGACGACAGAGGATGAGATGGCTGGATGGCATCACTGACTCGATGGACGTGAGTCTGAGTGAACTCCGGTAGTTGGTGATGGACAGGGAGGCCTGGCGTGCTGCGATTCATGGGGTCGCAGAGTTGGACACAACTGAGCGACTGAACTGAACCGAATCCTTCTCACAATCTTTTGAAAAACAGAAGAAAAGGGAACATTTCCAAACTCATTTTACAAGGCCAGCATTAAAATGTAAACAGATTATCTCTGAATGGTGGTGCTATGAATAATTTTCATTTTCTTTTACAGTCATTTCCAAATCATTCATAAAGCATGTATATTAGTCTTAAAATTAAGGAAGATATTTTAAAACCATTTTTGCCACTATGAAAAACTATATGGTAGATCCTCAAAATTTTAAATATAAAATTACCATATGATCCAGTAATTTCATTCTAGGTACATGTCCAAAAGAATTGAAAGCAAGGCCTCAAGCAGAAGTTAGCACACCCATATTCACAGCATTATTTGACAACAGTCAAAAGTGGAAGCAACCCAAGTATATATTGATGGAAGAATGGATAAACAGAATGTAGTATAAACATACAACTGAATAATACTCATCCTTAAAAGGAAGGAATCTGTCACTTGTTACAACATGAATGAACCTTGAGGACATTGTGCTAAGTGAAATAAGCCAGTCACAGGAGGACAAATACTGTACATTTCCACTGATATGAGGAAACTCGACTAGTGAAATTCATAGAAACAGAAAACAAAATGCTGGTTACATAGAACTAGGGGAGAGGGCTATGGGGAATTGCTCTTTAATGGGCACAGAGTTGCAGTTTTGCAAGACAAAAAGAGTTCTGGAGTTGGATGGTGGCGATGGTTGCACAGTCATGTGAATGTATGCAACATCACTGAATTGCACACTTAAAGTTAAAATGGTAAATTTCACGTTGTATTTTGTTGGTTAGTCACTAAGTCCTGTCTGACTCTTTTGCAACCCCATGGGTTGTAGCCCACTGGGCTCTTCTGTCCATGGGATTTCCCAGGCAAGAATACTGGAGTGGGTTGCCGTTTCCATCTCCAGGGGATCTTCTCGACCCAGGGATCTAAACTGTGTCTCCTATATTGGCAGGCAGATTCTTTACTACTGAGCCACCAGGGAAGCCCCCATGTTTTATATATATATATATATGTATTTATTTAATATATTTATATATATATATTTTATATATTTTTAACCACAATTTTTAAATGTTTATTTTCATCTGACTTGAATTAAAATCCAGATAATGCCAGGTCCTTCCTAGATAAACTGATAAAGTTAGTGATAAAGTTGGAAGGCAGGGGGCCACATGGGCCTCGATATCGCAGCTGAGCTGTGATGTCAGAGGAGTCATGGAAAAGAGACATGGAGAGTATGGAACTGCAGGAGAGCCAGTCTGGCAGTCATGCTCAGGATGAACTAAGTGGGGGAGGAGGAGGAGAGAAGTAAGCCAAAAGTCATCCAAAGCCTCATGTTCTGGATGCTCTGCATATGCCTCTGCATTGATCTAAAGAGAGAAAGGCCAAGAGAGACTCACCCAGGGTCCCAAAGGCAGCAGGTGGCAGATCCCTGGCTTGAGCTCAGATGCCATGGATTCTACATCTCAACTTTTTTCCTTACACCATGCTACTTCTTACATATATTATAAGTGAAAGAAACGATAAGGAATGGGGGAAGAGGAGAAGAGGACATGGGAATAAGAAGAAAGCAGGGAAAAAGAGAAAAGAAAGGAAATGCCAGGAGAAAGGAAGAGGAACATCAAAGCTGCAAACAAGAGCAAACTTTTAAATAAGGCCCTGAGTCTGCATTGAACTTTTGACAATGATGGTTTGTCAGCATGGTGACTGATTCGTAATTATTTTATGGGATTTTAGCAACTCTCTGTGTAACTGTCTCAGAGCAGTTGCAGAGCTGTTAATCCCGAATGTTTATTACCCACCATTCAATAAATAGCTTAATAAATCTAAAGAAGTCCAATTTATGGGGATGGTTATAGCATGCTATTCAAATTCCAAACAGTTACAATAAAACCACATCTATTAATGGTAATGCACTTTTAAAAATTTGATATTGGAGGATGCTGGAGCTTGACATCCCTTTGAGCTATTCCTTGCTCTGTGTTTGAACCATGAGAGTCAGAGCAGGACAGAGGTCAGAGGCTTTTGCTGGGTTGCTATCTGCCAAGGCGATGGAGTGAGATGGGTCATGGGCTTATCAATGTCCATAATGTCTAGGGATCTGGGTTCTGAGTGACAGTGACACGTCAAGGCTGTTTGGCTGTGTGAGCCATTCAGGGCTCACCTCTGACCCTGCTGTGGTAGAGACTGCCAGAGCCCAGGTTGGGTGGGCTTTGGGTATCTTCTAGAAGGTGAGTCATTTGGGAACAGCCAGGAGTGACGACTTCTCTCCTCACAGATCCTGTCAAGATCAGAGACTTCTCTGCTCATTTCCAGGAGCCTGATGCAGCCGCACAGAGGGCTATGCATAGAATATAAAGGAGGGAAACACACACACACACACACACACACACACACGATGGCCCCATGGCCTATGGATTTCCTTTCACTCCCTGACACTTTCCCTTACACCGTCTCCCATTAGGGAGGCATCTGAAAGAAGGTGGTATAAAGAGGGAGCAGACAGAGAGTCAAGTGGGAAAGATACTGTCCTTAAGAAAATGGATCTGGCCCTGGCCTTGGCTCTTTGCCATATGGCCTTAGACAAGTCACTCCAGCTGTGGGCCCTCAGTTTCCCTTTTCAGTTCTGACATTCTGTGGGTCTATACTTCAATAAAACGGAATGGCAGGTGAACTAAAGAGACAGACAGAAGAAGTGCTCCACAGAGGAGGAGCCCCGTGTGAATAGGGGACAAGATTTTATATCATTTATAACCTCACGCCTGTTAGAATAGCTATCATCAAGAAAGACAAGGGATAACAAATGCTGGCAAGGATGTGGAGAAAAGGAAACTCTTGTGTGCTGTGGGTGGGATTGTAAACTGGTACAGCCACTGTGGAAAACAGCATGGATGAGCCTCAAAAAATTTTCCATCTGTCCCCACAGGAATGCATGAAGCCATTCAGAAAAGAATGAAGACGACGACTAAGTACATGGATGAAACTTGTTTAGAAGCAGCTAAGTGAAGCAATTTAAAATATATGCTTAGGGAGAATGCAGTCCATGGGGTCGCTAAGAGTCGGACACGACTGAGCGACTTCCCTTTAACTTTTCACTTTCACGCATTGGAGAAGGAAATGGCAACCCACTCCAGTACTCTTGCCTGGAGAATCCCAGGAACGGGGGAGCCAGCTATGGGGTCGCACAGAGTCGGACATGACTGAAGCGACTTAGCAGCAGCAGGGAGAATGCTGCCCTACAATCAAAGGAGGGAAGAAGCAAAAAGATGAAGGGGTTTTACAGGAGAAATGCTACTTGAAGGACAAACAAGACCTGGGGGAAAGGAGGGTCACTGAATAATTCAGTAGCAAGAAGGCTGTTGGAGATTTTGGGTTAAGCCATTTTATTGAAATGATGGGAGCAGAATGTATTATGTAAAAGATTATGAGGAATCAAATGTACAGGAAGTAGAAAAAGCAAATATATAAAACACCATGATAGAGTATTCCAGCAAACAAGGACTTTGAATGATTGGATATTACAGTCATGGCTTTCATTGACTTATTCAATAAATAGTTTTCAAGCTGATAATACTTTCCAGGTACTGAACTGGGAGTCATTAGAGAACCCAGTAAAATATAATTTCTGCCTTCAAGGTGCTCCTAGTCTTATAAAGAGGCAGATGCAAACACTGTACAAAATTAACAGTGAAGATATATAGAGGCAGAGGTGGAGCTCAGAAGAAGAAAAATTTTTTTTCTATCTGGTGGAGAAGCTGGGGATACTTCCTACCGAGATGCCATAAAGCTGGATCTTGAAAGATTAAAAGGAGCTTGCCAGGTGGAAGAAGATGGGAAGCTCATTCCGCAGAACTGGGATAAAATGCAATAAAATAAAGGCAAGGAAGAGAATGTATTTGGGAATTCAGGCAACTAGGTATTGTTGAAGCCTGAATTGTGTTGAAGAATGCCAACTGATGGGGCCAAGAGGTAAATAGATACTAGATGATAAGTGACTTTAGGTGCCATGCTTTATGCTAAGAAGCTGGTCTTATCTTTTACCCCGTATAGGTAGAGATAAAACATATAAGCAAGGAAGAACCAGAATTGAAAGATCTCTTTGATTTTAACTTTTGTCTTTATTGATTCTTTTCTTCCTGATTGCTTGGTTTATTTCACTGTTATAGTTTAAAGTGAGCCCTTGGTTCCTTTATTTTTCAGTGTTCTTTAATAACTAAGTACTGCTTTTATAGCGTCTTGTATTATTTTGTATGAAGTGTTATATTTTTCACTCGTATATAGCTAGGAAGTGATTTCTTTTTAAATTTCCTCTTTGAAATCAGTGAAATGGAAATTTTAAAATGGAAAGGATAAATAAATCCAAAATCTGATTTTCTTAAAAAGAAAAACAATAAAACAGATATACCTCTTGCAAGTCTCATTAACGGGGAGAAAAATAAAGCGTAAACATAGACAAGATTGGAAATAAAAAGGAGACATGGCACTGCTACATCCTTGAACTTTACATCAGCAATATTTAAAACAGAGTAAATGTATTAATTCTAGGTAAAACACTCCCCATTAGAATTGATTTCAGAGGAAATGAAAATCTTGATTTGCTCAATTACTGGAGAAGAAATAGACAAACTGATTAGTGAATTATATTTTAAAAAATCACTAGGAGATTTTATGTAACTTAAGAAAGGTAATTTCCATTTAACTGTTTCAGATGATAAAAAAGAAACTTGATGAAGACAATAAGGAATACAAACTATATCCCAATATTGCTTATAAGCATAGGTACAAAATTCAAATGTAAATATTAGCAAATAGAATCTGGCAATGGTCTAAAGAAAAATATATTGTGATTAAGCAAGTTTTATACTAAAGGTAGTCCCATATGAGAGTATCTATTAAAACAATTCATTACATCATTATATCGATATATACAATTATACAAATAAATTGAATATGTATGTTGTTTGCACAAAACCATGATGCATATCTTTGAATGTATTATGTACATGCATAATATATACACATTTATATTATATGTGGTATTTATCTATCTCCAGGTCTCCTGGCTTGCAGGCAGATTCTTTTCCATCTGAGCCACCAGGGAAGCCCCATACATTAACCTAGAAGACTACAGTCTAAGGTTGAGGAGACTTTGCTAATGAATAGTGGACGCCTGGAATAAATAAAGTATAGACATATTTAACTCTATACAAATTTAAAAAGCAAACCTTTACAGAAAATACACATTAATATGACTTTTTATGGGGAAAAAAGATGTTACAAAGACATCAGTGAAAATGACGGAGTAAGAACCTTCAAAAATTCACTCCTCCATAAAGGCAATAATAACACTAGCAAAAATGTTTGGAACAAACTTTTTCAGAACTCTGAAAATTAACCAAAGGGTTGAAGAAATCCAAGGGGCATTTATACAAGAAAAGTGGCTGAATTTTGATAAGAACAGTGGACACATGACTTTTTAGCTTGTCCTATTTTCATCTCCCTCTCACCAGCTCTGCAGTAGCCCTGAAGATCAATAGCTCACAATCTCTGTGAAAACCAGCAGCCTGGCAGCCACCAGGGCAGCTACTTAGAAAATAATTAAAAAATATAGATAGTAAAAGAAGTGACAAAGGACTTAATTAAGGTATACTACTAGGAAACATTTAACACAAATGACACAATAATGGAGGACTGGAGTAACAAAAAAGACATGTAAAAACAAATAGCATAAAGGCAAATGTAAATAATACCTCTTTAGTAATTGCATTAAATGCAAACAGATTTAGTGTTAAATATAATTATTAAACTCCAATCAAAAGGCAGAGACTGGCAGAATCCATAAAATATAATCCCACCATATGCTGCCTACAACAGACTCACTTTAAATTCAAAGACATACATAGGTTGAAAGTGTAAGGATGGAAAAGATACATCATCACACAAGCAGTAATCAAAAGAGAGCTGGAATAGCTATACAGATATACGTGTCTTATTGTGCTTCACTTTATTGCACTTTGCAGATGCTGCATTTTTTACAAATCAAAGGTTAGCGGCAACCCTGCATTGAGTATGTCTATTGGCATCATTTTTCCAATAGCATTTGCTCACTTTGTGTATGTTTTACCTTTTGGTAATACTTGCAGCACTTCAAACTTCTATTGTTATATTTGTTATGGTAACCTGTGATCAGTGATCTTTGATGTTACCATTGTAATTGTTTTCGGGTACCATGGACTGTTCCCATGTAAGATGGCAAACTTAATTGATTGCTGAAATGACAGTAAAGGGTTTAGGATATTACATAAACTTAGTTGATAAAGCAGCAGCAGGGTTTCAGAGGATTGACTCCAATTTTGAAAGAAGTCCTACTGTAAGTAAAATGTTGTTAAACAGCATCGCATGCTACACAGAAATCATTCATGAAAGGAGAAAGTATTCATGAAGGCAAGTCAATCAATACAGCAAACCTCACCACTGTCTTATCAGTATTTTAAGAAATTGCCACAGTCACCCACCCTTTAGCAACCACCACCCTGATCAGCAAGTAGCCATCAACACTGAAGCAAGACCTTCCATCAGCAAAAAGATTATGATTTACTGAAGGCTCAGATGATGTTTAGCATTTTTTAGTAATAAAGTATTTTTAAATTAAGATATGTACATTTTTAGACATAAATCTGTCACACACTTAATAGGCTGCTGCTGCTGCTGCTGCTGCTGCTGCTGCTAAATCACTTCAGTCGTGTCTGACTCTGTGCGACCCCATAGACGGCAGCCCACCAGGCTCTGCCGTCCCTGGGATTTTCCAGGCAAGAACACTGGAGTGGGTTGCCATTTCCTCCTCCAATTCATGAAAGTGAAAAGTGAAAGTGAAGTCGCTCAGTCGTGTCTGGACTCTTCGAGACCCCATGGACTGAAGCCTACCAGGCTCCTCTGTCCATGGGATTTTCCAGGCAAGAATGCTGGAGTGGGTTGCCATTGCCTTCTCCATTTAATAGGCTACAGTATACTATAAAAATAACTTTTATATGCAGTGGAAAACCAAAAAAATTGTGTGACTCATATTACTGGGATATTTGCTTTGTTGTGGTAGCCTGCAACCAATCCTGAAATATCTCTGAGGTGTACCTATACCTTTTAATTTTTTTAAAACTTCAGTCAGTCAGTTCAGTTGCTCAGTCATGACTGACTCTTTGCAACTTCATGGACCGCAGCATGCCAGCCTTCCCTTAAAACTTAATGTTATTTTATTCTTTTTGGCCACACCACACAGCTTGTGGCAACTTTCCTGACCAGGGATTTAACCCGGGCCATCACAGTGAAAGCTCCAAATTCTAACCACTATGCCCCAAGAGAAGTCTGAGGTGTGTCTGTACCAATATCAAAAAATAGACTTTAAAACAAAAATTGTTACAAGAGACAATGAAGGACATTGAAATATAAATACATATGCACCTAACAACAGAGTTCCCAAATGCATGAAGCAAAATATATGACAAATTGAAGGGAAAAGTAGACACTTTAATAATAACAGTTGGAATCTTCAATATCCTACTCTTAATAATGGATAGAACAACTAGACAGAAAATCAATTAAAAAATAGAATACTTCCCTACATAGAACAGCACTACAAGCCAACTAGACCCAACAGATATCTACAGAACTTTCTACCCAACAAGAGCTGCATTGACATTCTCAAGTACATATAGACATTCTCCAGGATAGACCATATGTTAGGCCACAATACCAGCCTTAATAAATTTAAAAGGATAAAAATCACACAGAGTTAGTTCTTTATCCACATAGAATGAAATTAGAAATCAATACAAAAGGAAATTTGATAAATTAATAAGTGCATGAAAATTAAACAACAAACTCCTAAATAACCAATGAGTCTAAGAAGAAGTCATGAGGAAAATTAGAAAACTGGGAAGAAGGAAAATGAAGATATAATTTTCTAAAGCCTATGTGATACAGCAAAAGTGATGCTTGATAGAAAATTTATAGCTGTAAAGTAGTATATGAAAAAAGAAGAAAGATTTCAAAACAAAATCCTAACTGTCTACCCTAATTAAGAAACTAGACAAATAAGAGTAAACTAAACTTCAAGAAAGGAGAAGGAAGGAAATAATAAAGATTTGAATGGAAACAAATAAAACATAGAATAGAAAATACTAGAGAAAGTCAATACAATAAAAATTTGATTCTTTGAAAAAAAATCAACAAATTGATTCATTTTTAACCAGACTGGTAAAAAAGAAAGAAGACTCAAATTACTAAAATTAGGAGGCATTGCTATTGATCTTATAATAGAGAGAATTAGGAGAATACTATGAATAAGTGTGGGCCAACAAGCTAAAAGACAGAAATAATGAACATGTTTCTAGAAAGATACACATTAATTAAGGAGAAATAGAAAAATTCGAATGACTTATAATGAGTAAACAGACTGAGTTAATAACAGAAAAATTTCTTCAAAGAAAAGCCTAGAACCAAGTGGTTTCACTGGTGAATTCTAAATATTTTGAGAGAAGAATTAGCACCAACCCTTTTATAAAAGTTCTTCCACATAATAGGAGGGGAAACTGGAAGCTTCATACATCACTGGGAAATGTAAAATGATGCAGCTTCTTGGGAAAATAACTAGTCTGTCAGTTTCTCAGAGGTTAAACATTGAGACACCATGTGACTCTGCAGCTACACTCTTAAGTAAAGACTGAAGAGAAATGAAAACATCTTTGTACAAAAACTTGTATACGAATGTTCATAGCAGCACTGCTCACAATAGGCCACAGGTAGACGCAACCCAAATGTCCATCAGCTGATGAATGGTTAAACAAAATATGGTGTATCCATACAAGGGAATCGGAGAAGCAATGGCAACCCACTCCAGTGTTCTTGCCTTGAGAATCACAGGGACGGGGGAGCCTGGTGGGCTGCTGTCTACGGGGTCGCACAGAGTCGGACACGACTGAAGTGACTTAGCAGTAGCAGCATACAAGGGAATATTGAGCCATGACAGGGAATGAAGTTCTGATGCACGCTACAACGTGGACGGACCTTGAGAACATTATGCCAAGAGAATGAAGCAGACACAAGAGGCCACATATTGCATGATTCCATGCAATTTATAGAAAACATCCAGAATAGGCAAATTCATAAAGACAGAAATCAGATTTGTGGTTGTCAGGGACTTGGGAAAGAGGGGCATGAGGAGTGACTGCTAACGGGTGCAGGGCCTCTTCAGGGGGACGACTATGTCCCAGAATTAGATAGAACTAATGGTTGTACAACCTGTGAATACACTGAAAACCAATGAATTGTACACTTTAAAAGGTATATTTTATGACACGCAAATTTTACCTCAATAAAAAATTTCATTTATGCATTCTGACAAAAAAAAGACAGAACAAAGATAATAAGAAGACAATACAGTTTTTGTAATTCAGATGGTAAAGTGTCAATTCTTTTACCACACAAAGAGAAATTATAAATTGACAAAAAACTAAATCACAATAAACAGAAAAATTATATCAACATACAATTCATAGAAGGGCATATGCAGATGGCACAAAATGTACTCAGTTCACTGATAGTCATAAATTAAAATAACAATGAAGTATCTTTTTGTACCTGCCAGACTGGTGAAATTTAAAAAGAACTATCGTATCTATTGCTGGCAGGGGTGCAGAGAATAAAGAGTGTCCTCAGACACTGCTGGTTAGGATAGTGATAAATTTACAGCTTCTTGGAAGCTAGAAAGCAACAATCATTAGTATAAGTACATATATTCTTTGACCTAGCAGTCTAACTTCTGTGAACCTAGCTTATATAAATAAAAAGAAAAGTTTCTAAGGACACAGATGCCAAAGGAATATTTATATATATATACACGCACATGTGTTTACTGGATTGGTTATTGCTGTTTACAGTGACCCCAAGCTGAATAGGCTGGTACATCTATACTGTGGATTATTATGCAACAAAAATTGTGAATTGCAGAACTACTAGAAAACTTAGAGGAAATTCTATGTGTTTGGCTGAATGATAAAGGAAAGATACAGAAGGATGTGTATAATATAATCAATACCCTTTTAATAAAATAATTACAAAGGACAATATATATACATATGCATATATTAAATACATAAATCTGTATATGATTATATTTTTAACGTACCTATAATGCGGAGGGGAAAAGATCACTTTGGTGGTACTAGTGGGGAACATAACTTGAAGTAGATATTACGGAGACTCATTGGGAAGCTCCTGCAATAGTCCAGGAGCCACATGATGAAGTAATTTAGCAGTTTAGTCGCTAAGTTGTATCCAGCTCTTGCGACGTCACAGACTGTAGCCTGTGGGGTTCCTCTGTCCATGGGATTCTCCAGACAAGAATACTGGAGTGGGAAGGTCTTGACTAAATCAAGGTCAGAGCCCAGAGTTACAGAGCACATCTCAAAAGCTCTGCTGGGACATCCTCTCTGGGGCTGTCTTTTGGATATTATAGCCCCTCCTGGCCTTTTCTCCTGCAGACCATGTAACAAGCCTTCTTGGTTCCTGCTCCACAGCCACCACCTACTCCATCTTAGATTTTCTTTTTTCCACCAGGCCAGTGGGAATGAAAGCATCTTCCTAGCTTCTCCCTCCCCCACATCCTGCACCCTCATGGTCCTGAGCATGCCCTCACATACTTCTAATGCACTCCATGAATTTGGACCATAGAATTACCCCAAAACACACAGGGTCATCAATAAGACATCCAGGATCATAGCCTCAGACTTTTCTCTATATTTATCCTCGGTCTACGTGGATAATAAAACATCCAGCGGTGACTTTCCTTTACCTCTTCCCTGCCCTCTGAACGTTTTTTGTCTTCATTCTCCTGGGAGTCAGCATCACTCCTTTTTAAGCTTCACTCCTTTTTTAAAAAATTATCTAGAACTTCTGCCTTCTCCCGGAACACCATATACTCCTCCATTCCAACCCAATTCTCTTGTGTTCAGACCTAAACTAAAGAGTCTCATGTTGGGGGTGGGAGAGAATATCAGAATCTCGTGGAAAGATTTTCAAAAGACATGCCTACCACTCATCACTCTGCTTCCCTCCTCCATGTGTCGTAGGTTCTTGAAAAATGAGCTTTTCTTTTTTTTTTTTTTAAGTGATAGTATTAAGATGCTACATCTGCTGTTTTCATTTTGCAGATTAGGAAACTAAAGTCCAATGAGAGTAAGTGGTCTTCCTGACACCTTCCTTAGTAGTAATAGCACATACTATTCTATCACACTCCTAGCTTTTTAGGGGAATTCATCAAAGGCTCTGAGGAGGTACCTTTACTTCTCAGAGGAACTCTTGGGAATCTAATGCCCAATAGCTCGTTTGGGTTTTCACTTTTTTGCAAACGATTGTTGAGTTTTTAATATGTGTCAGGCATTATAGAAGGTGACTGCTGTTGGAGGTGAGGGAGTTCCAGGAGAGATACAGAAATAGAAACATGAATGAAACAGGTCAGACGCCTTTGATGAGCTTTCAGCAAGTGTAAGAGTAGATCAGTGCTTAAGAGAGGCAGTTAAAATCAGTGTGATTCGTGTCTTTAATGGAGAAGGCAATGGCACCCCACTCCAATACTCTTGCCTGGAAAATCCCAAGGACGGAGGAGCCTGGTGGGCTGCAGTCCATGGGGTCGCTAAGAGTCGGACAGGACTGAGCAACTTCACTTTCACTTTTCACTTTCATGCATTGGAGAAGGAAATGGCAACCCACTCCAGTGTTCTTGCCTGGAGAATCCCAGGGACGGGGGAACCTGGTGGGCTGCCGTCTATGGGGTCACACAGAGTCGGACATGACTGAAGCGACTTAGCAGCAGCTGCAGCAGTGTCTTTACAGGCTAGAGGAATTTGGAATTTATCCCACCTCTGGGTGCCTGAGTGCCTGAGAAGGGTGGCCAGTGAGCAGGTGTCAATCCACTTTATACAAATGGACCTGCTTAGATTTAGCTGTTTGTGAAAGGCAGAAATCCCGTCCTCTCTCAGGTAAGGGTTACCTCCTTGGGACCCATCGTGTTTCACCCCCAACTTGGGAGCAAGACAAGGTAGAACGAAGCCTGCCATTTCCCATGACTTTCGAGAGCTCCTCATGAACCAGGATGCCATAATGTTTTGACAACAAGGTCTTAGGATGCTTCTCGGGCCTGGGCAGACAGAATCAATGTATGAACACACACATAAAGTGGGTGGGTCTTTAAAGTATTTAGGAAGTGAGTGTGATCTTATAGGAAAGAATAGAGGTTCACCAGGTGAAAGAAAAGAAGAGACGAGAATTCTGAACAGAGGGGTGTGAGCGGAGGCAAAAGTTCAGAATGCTTTCAGAGTCACAGATGACAGACTCTGGAGCTAACCTGCCTGACTTTGAACCCCACCTCTGCCACTCCTTAGCTGTGTGGTCTTGGGCCACTTATCCAGGAAGAGAAGGACGTTTCTGATTCTGAAACAGAGAAGCATTTGTGGGGATGATGTGGAGGAAGTAGTGATGCTCAAACTGTAGGTTGGTCCAGACTGTAAAGGATCTTACATGAGTCTGGGCCTTAGCTGGGAGCTAGAGTAGATTTTTAAGGTGAGCACTGCAAGGTCAAAAAAATTATTCTTGATCATTTCTTCATAAGTCCCCGGTGGTTTCCCTACCTGGCAGGGATTTGTGTGAACCATTTGAAGAATGCCTGTGCGTGAATCAGCCACAGAGTGACGGCAAGAGAAACACACATTTGACATGAGCTGAATCACATATCTCTCCAAAGCAGAGTGGAACCCAGAGAAGGAGGGAGGTATTCCAGGTTGTAGGGGTGGGGGGTGGGTACGGTGGCCCGCAAAGCCAATGCTTGCACAGTTTCTGCCTTTCGGGCCCAAGAACTTCTGAAACCTCTGCTCTCCCTCTGCGTTTTCAACCTATAAAAACTTCCCCTTTGATCTAAAATGAAAAACTGGATTCAGCCTCTAGGTTAATGCTGTTGGCTAAGTACTTCAGATAGGCTGTATGACTTAAGCACAGAGAACCAGGCATCAGAAGCAGCAGCTGTGGAATAAAGGCAATCCACTTAAACTCTATGAATCACAGCGTTCTCATCTATAAAACGGGAGATATAACCCCTGTCCCACACTCCTTCCCAAGGAGGGGACACAGAAGGTCATACAAGGCGAGTCTCTCCATCACTTATCTGTTGCCACATTAGCGATGTTGAACAAAACCCTCAGAAACCACAGCGGCATACAATGGTAAACACTGAATTAGCTCAGAAGCCTGTGGATTTCAGCTGATTTGCGCTTGGCTACTCCCACTGTGCTTACTTATGACTGTGGTCACCTTCAGGTCACAGCTAAATGGCTCTGCTGATATGAATGAGCTCATTCATATTCTTGGGAATTGGCTAGCCACTGCTGACCTATGATGGTGTTAGGACAACTTGGCTCTGTTCCACAGGTATATTCTTCTAAAGGCGATGGCAGAGGGTAGGGCTGGATGAATGGAAATGAGCCTCTGCTTATGTCACGTCTTCTGACAACTCATTAGCCAAAGCAAATCACATGGTTAAGCCCAACATGCAAAGTACAAAGGCATAAGGTGAAGATTCAGGAAGTGGTGAAGAATTGCGGCCATTTCTTGCCATCTACTATGGCCTCTATAAACCATAAGCTATGCAAATAAATGTAAGGTAATATTACTATCCAAACACAATTTAATCAGTGTGTGCTTGTTGAAATGATTTATATGGCCATTGGCCTGTCTCAGACCTGATTACTTCCACAAGTTTTTCCAATTGCCTCATAGTTTTCGTAGCTAGAATAAAACTCCATTTAAAAACTATCTGTAAATTTTTCTTGGACAGCTGAAGCTCTCTGCCTTCTCTCTGTCTGATATTACAGTGCGGGTATGTGTATGTGTGGGGGTGGTGGGTGTTAGTGGTGATTTTCTGTTTCCATTTAGCTTAAGTCATCAGCGATAACTTTAACTTGGCAGTTTCATCAGGGCTCTTTCTAAATGTGCTGACATTTCAATTAAATGTCAGTGGCATCATTCTGTTTACCAGCTGGAAAGATTTGTAATGGGGACTATTGGTAGTGCCAGAGACTAGAGATTTCCATTTGGTGAAATGCCAGCCAATGTCTTTGCCTCTCCTGTACTCTGAGGGTCCTCTCCACATGTGTTTGACAGACTGATTGTTCCTTCAATATGTCCCTGGTGCTCTGGGTCAGGAATTTCAAACTATTCCCCAAATCCTAATGGGAGTGCTTTAGGGGCTTGGTTATTTATTATTTTTTGTTAGAACAGGGAATAAGACTTCTCTGCCCTCCCAGTTTAATTAAGGAATAGCCCAAGTTTGCAGGGCAGGCAATTAAAATTTATTCTCTACAACTACAGACTTTTATATGTGTATATATATATATATATATGCCTCTTTACTGGGAGCTGCATAATAAACTAGTTATTCCAACCCTGGATTATGGATCTAGATGTCTGGATTCGAAACCCAGCTCTGGCCACTCCCCAGCTATGTGATCTTGGGCCACTAACCAAGTGTTAACCAAGTCTCTGGGTCTCTATTTCCTCCCCTGGGAATGATAATATAATCTGTTAAGAGTCCCGAGGCTTAAATGAGTTAAAATGCTTGAAGTACTCAGAGCCGTGCTGAAGTATTAGTTGTTATGCATTATTAATACAATACAACTTGAATAAAACACAGATATAAATCAGATACTGAAGTTGATATAAAAATGCAACTGTCATCCGCGGTTCCTGATTTAATCTTATTTGTTAATCAAAACAATCTCAGTGTTGTCACTGATTGAAAAAAAGTATTATTAATTAGAAATTATAAAGTAAACACATACGTTCCAAACTTGATTTCATTTGGGGGAAAAAAATCTGCTGCTGCTTAGAAATTTTGAAATCCCTGTTCTTCGCCATCTCACATGATTCTGAGTTAGAGGCTTAAAAAGCAAATCAGATAAGCAGTCAGCTCCCAATCTAAGTGGCCTTGGAGGACAGATTCCAGGTCAGTACTGAAGTATAACAGTACAGGGCTGAAATCATTCCACCATGGCTTCTACTAGCACAGCCAGTTGAACCAAACAATTTGTAAGAACATTTGTCGACAATAATCTTCTATGGAAATACATAGTAGTAATTGCCTTGTGCACTGACCAGGGTCTGGAAATAGTCCTCTAAACGGTTGCTAAAGCATGAGAAGCCCCGAAGGTATGTGCAGCTATTACCATCATTGCTAGGCCCAGTTTTAATATTCTGGTTCAGCAGAACCCACAAATACAGCAGGACTCCAGGGGGAGCCATGGCGGGTTCCTGACTCCCCATGCCTGCCACCTTGTGGACAAACGGCTGCATAACAACTTGATTCCTCAGGTTAAGGCCGAACCTGGTGGGTGGGCAAATCCGAGCGGTAGTGGTTGGCCCCCTTTTCTGTCTGGCTGCCATGTGGAAGCTGCCCTAACTCTCCCTGTGCTTGGAGAAAGCCCTGAACAATGGAACAGCAGGGAGACACACTCCAGGGAATGCTAATAGCTATCCGTTTTGCTCAAGGCAGCTCCTCAGTAGACAGAATCCCCCCCCATTTAACAGATGGGCACTCTGAAGTCTCAGTGACCCAGCTGGGCCTACAGCTAATGGTTTCTGACTCTAAGCCCATTGTGGTTTTTTATTCTCCCACCTACCCTGAGGGACCGCTTCAAGGAGAAGCTGGCAAGTACTGGAAACTTTAACTTAAAAATGAATGCAAAGCTTGATTAGCTCACATTTTCACTGCTTTTGTTGTTATTATTATCCTGGGGTCCATTTCAGCCATTTCTGGTTTTGCTCAATGCTGTATATGCCAACGATGCCTCAGGGAGATAGACTCTCTCCTCTTTTAGCTGTGCCCATTGTGGGAAGCCACATGCTCCCCTGTCATGGGCTCTTATTTGCCTTTCAGTGGCTTTATATTAATCTACAGAGTAGAAATACTTTATTCTTAACATTTCTGTTATGGTGACCGTGTATGTTGGTTTTACTTTTTACTGTAATGTATATTGCTGTAATAAGCATCTTTGTGTTTAATGCCAAAACACCTTTGTCAGTATACAGGTATGTAATTTTTGTGTGTGTATGTATATGTATATATTCACTGTGGCAAGAAAATCAGCACAATTCTGAGAATATAGAAGGAATGCAAGCACTGAACTTGCTCAGACGCCTCCTTTGACTGAGCGGGGATGAGGGATGGTGCACGGAAGGTTGGTACCAAACTGGGTCGGTGGGGCTTGGATGGCAAATGAAGGCATTGTTACTTTTTATGGGAGAAGGGGTGACACGTGCAAGCTGAGTGTGGGTGGGACTGTAAATCTGAGGTCAGAGGGTGGAACTGAATGGAGCACAAAAACAAAGGGTCAGGCCCTTACCGCTGGAGTTCTGACAACTCTCTGGGTCTCTGTGTCCTTGTCCACAAAATGATTGGAAAAGTTAAGGTCCAGAGGAAGAGTCCCAGTCTCAGAGCCAGGCAGGCCTTGATAGAAATGCTAGCTCACATGTATACCTGTGGCGGATTCATTTTGATATTTGGCAAAACTAATACAATTATGTAAAGTTTAAAAATAAAATAAAATTAAAAAATAAATAAATCAAGAATTCTCTAAAAAAAAAAAAATAAATAAATGCTAGCTCAGCTCCTTACCCATCTGTAAAATGGGGAGAATTTTATATATCCGTACAATTATGGTGGAGAGAACACAATCCAGTGGTTGCATAAACCTGGATAAGTGTTAACTCTTTCATCCTGTCAATTTTACGAACTGGAGGTTGCCTAAGCTGTTTTCTAGGTCAGATGTGCCTTGGTTCTATTATGTGATGAGAAAATAATTTAAAAAAATAAGGGCTTAGAAATTAAATCACTGGTTAATGGATTCATGGTTTAATCTATTTTAAAAAAAATCCTCTCCTGGCAAGAACCCAAAGAGAAAGAATAGTTAGTAAAGGTCCAAACATTTCACTGAGGAAAAACTAATGTTGACTAGAGAGGTTTTCTTTAAAGTGTGTTTAATTCATATCACTTGATGCCATCCAGGCCTTACACGTCAGTTCTCACCATTTCCAGGAGAGGAATGCCATGACATGAGGAATACACCTTGAACTTCTTGGACGATAAAAAAAAAAAAAAAAAGGATTAAAAATCAATAGGCTTTCTGCTTCAAGTCTTCCAATTTTGTTTTCATCTCCCTTCTGTAGAAAGAAGCATAGCCACTGAAAAATAACTGGTGCATCTGGGGGTACCTGGTGTGTTTTGCCAAGATTATAAGAAAGTTTCTCTGAGCATCACCAACAGCAAACTTCCACTGCATCCCTATTTGGCAGAGGCTGTGATGCTGTGCCCTGGGGAAGAGAACATGCCAGAGCTGTGCTGTCTGACATGGTCGCCACTAGCTGCGTGAATTAAAACCTCTGCTCTTCAGTCACACTAGCACATGGCCACATGTGGCTAGTGGCTATTGTATATTACAGAGCAGGTAGAGCATTTCCACCATTGCACAATGTCCTGCTGCCTAGCACTGCCCCATAGACTTATTTGCTGGTCCAGAATCCAAGTGTCCAGCTACTGGGGAGCCCAGAGGGCTGGTAGAGATGGTCCAGTCCTGCCCCAGACCAGAGTAGGAGGCAGAAGACAGAGTTCCAGTCCCAGCTCTGCTGTTAACTCATAGGTGGTCTTGGTCTTCAACTGGGGATCACCTAACTTGGTTTACTCATCTATAAAATGGGTTTAAGCAGTCATTGAGTCCTTCAGTGAATTATTCTTTTAGCATCTACTAAGATGAGGCCCTATGATACCTATTTGTTGGATTTCTAGCAGCTGATTGAGACACTGCTGTGTTACAGCTCTGCGAATGAGAACCACCCAGATAAAATGCATGAAGTGCCTTCCCCTGGCCTACCACAGAGGAGGGCTCAGAGTGCTGGCTGTGCCACCAGAAACCACTGAAATCAAGTGGTCTTTTCAGAGAGAACTTTTCAGTTCCCTGCTTCATGTTGTGCTGGTCTTCTCACATATTTTACAAGCTGAAAAAGGCTTAAGAGAAGAGACAGAGCAGGGCTACAGAAGCTGTGTCTGGCCAAGGTGTGGCTTTAATCTCAGACTACCTCCCCACCTTCCCACCCCCATCTAGCCAGGTTACAGGCTCCAGGAGCCCATGGTAAGAAGCAGTCATTCAGGTTCCCACTAGAGTATCTGATATAGAGGGAGAAGCTGGAGGAAGAGTCTTCACTTTTCATCTTGGCCCAACAGCATCCTAACCATTCCAGCATCTCCTGTTTGTAGGCCATAGGAGGTGGATGGAAGAAGTGAAACCCAGGCAGGAGAGATGACCCACAACACTCAGAGTCCTTGGAATCGCTGGCACTCAAGCCTCCTATGGTACCCAGCATGAGGACAACGCTTCACGTGTCTGACCCTCATGCCCATCTCAGAACCGTCTCCATCACATATATGCCCAGATGAGGACACCTGAGCCCCACAGCCCTGTGCTCCCAGAGGAACATTCTGGGCTGCAAGACCGGAGACCCAAGGTCCCATCTCAGTCCTACCATCACCCTAACTGTGTGATCTTGGGTAAGTCAACAAACCTCTCAGGTATGTGTATCAGTAAAATGATGATGCCCATCTCACTTGTGTGTTTTAATGAGAACCAGAGTTTGGAAGCTAAAAGGAAAGACTGTGCACAAATTAAAGCCTCAGGCAAAGGTATAGATACTTTGTGTGTAGGATGGGTACACTGGAGAAGGACTGGGGATGCCTGGAGTAAGATCTCAAGTAAGGAATCTGCAGCTTCAGGACCACAGAGAGAAAGCCAAGAGCTAGGATAAGGCTCTCAAACCTTTCTCCTATCGCTAATTTGCAGCTTGCATGAGTACCCCAGCTTTCTTCCCGAGCCCTCTGTGGTCATGAAATCTTGGGGACAGTTGGATCCCAACCTTCACCTGTGGTCGAATATCCCAGATAGCATCTCCGCAGGTCACATAGCCTATGCTTGGATACCACCAGTGACCGAGAGCTCACTACCTTACAAGTCTGCCCATTTCAACTCTGGGCAGTCCTAGCTGATAAAACAGCAGCACAAAAGGGGTTCTTTTTGAGAGCTGTCTCTAATTTATTGTTAGTGATTTCCTGGACAGTCAAGTTAAGGAGGATGCTGAGGCTGTCCAGGTTCAGTGGTAGTGTGATTAATTAACCTTGTCTGCCATGGGTATCAAAGAGGGCAGCTATGGAATGGATGCAACACATCTGCCCCCAGTCCTAAAAGCTCTTCTTTCTATGAGTCATTTCTGCCTCTACTATTGCTCCTTGTTTTTCTCTATAGCAAACAATGTCTGTGGTCTTTAGTTTTGTTGTTGTTTGGTTGCTAACTCATGTCCAACTCTTTTGTGACCCCATGGACTATAGCCCTCCAGGCTTCTCCGTCCATGGGATTCTCCAGGTAAGAATACTGGAGTGTCTTGCCATTTCTTCTCCAGGGGATCTTCCTGACTTTGGAATTGAACCTGAGTCTCCTGCATTGGCAGGTGGATTCCTTACTGTCTGTGGCCTTGCCAAATGTCAATCCCCTTCCTTCCTTCCCTGTCCTGCCATGAATTTCTCCCCGATATCTCAGAAGAAGCTGACCTCTCAGCAGCTCCAGGTGGACCATGATTTGCCTTAACTAACCAGAGTAATCCCATCCTCCCTACACAGTAAGTAGTTTACAAATGAGCATGTGACCCAGTTCCAGCCAATGAGATCAGAGATATTTGATGAAGGCTTCTAAGAGCTTTCCTCATTTTCATGAGAGTTAGAGGAAGTCAGCCCTTGCTTTCCTATTGGAAGAGAATAAGAGAGCATACAGCCCATAATGCTACTGGCATCCATCATAAACATTCTGGAGTCACCAATTTAGGGCAAGGCTGCTAAAGAATGGAGTGCAGGAACGGAAAGTACATGAGGCCTAGATTATATCACTGAGCCCATGAATCAACCACCCTCAAAGGCCAACTATTTCAGCACCTCCAATAATGCAAACTACTGTATGCCCTAGTTATGGGAACCT
This sequence comes from Bos mutus, assembly GCF_027580195.1. Lineage (NCBI taxonomy): Eukaryota > Metazoa > Chordata > Mammalia > Artiodactyla > Bovidae > Bos > Bos mutus. Next base: position 37,741,251 of record NC_091627.1, read on the forward strand.
GTTAGAGTTGGATGTTCTGTTGCTTGCACCAAATTCATCTCCCTTGGGCCATGTAGATGTAACACATTGACTTCATCTTGGAATATCCAGCAATGGCCACTCTGCTCCCATCTTTTTCCCAGGTTCAGCTTCTTTAATTCCTTCATCTGCTCCTCACATGGAATGAATGAGAGAGTGATACTCGCTCAGTCATGTCCAACTCTGCAAACCCATAGACTGTAGCCTGCCCGGCTCCTTTGTCCATGGAACTCTCCAGGCAAGAATACTGGAGTGGGTTGCCATTTCATATGGAATGACTGAGAATATTTCAGCATTTTGGAGACTCTCTTCTGAGTACATTCATATTATTTTAAGTAATTCTTCCTTGGTGGTGAAAGTGGTAAAGAATCCGCCTACAACGCAGGAGATGGAGGCAGGAGACTGGGGTTCGATCCCTGGCTAGGGAAGTTCCATTGGAGAAGGGAATGGCAACCCACTCCAGTATTCTTGCCTGGGAAATCCCACGGACAGAGGAGCCTGGAGGGCTACAGCCCATGGGGTTGCAAAGAGTCAGACACGACTGAGCACACAGTACACATTAATGTAACACTTGATGCTAGTTTCTGTTTTCCACACCTAGGCATCTCTGAGGCCAGTAGAAAAGTGAGCACCAGCTGTATACTCTGCCATTCCGCCTCCTGCCACAGCCCCAGGAACCTGGGGTTTCTCTTTGCTTGGCTTGGCTGAGGCAGCCAAGTTCTTCCTGGCTTCTGGGTAAATAACTCATGTTCTCGTCACTGCGCGTCACAGATAGAGAGTTTTCAGTGGGGTTCAATGTAATTGCAACCATCTATCACTTTAATAGCCTAATGAAGGTGAGATGTAATTAGAAAGGGTGTCAGTGGAATATGGAGTTTGTTTTACAATTATCTATACAGCCAGGGGGACCATCGGCACAGAACATTGCCTTTTAAAAGCCCGAGAAACATGTGGCATAAATGTGCATTGTTGAGTGACTTAAAGGGACCTGTGGTTTTTCTTGTAGCTCCTCTGAATACTGATGCAGGTTTGTTTGCTTTGGACAATAGATGGGCTCAGAAGAAAGTTGCATAAAAAGTGAAAATGAGTTTTACGGAATCAAATCTTCATTTTCTATTGAGTTACATTAACACTGCAAAGCTGTTTCACTTGCCCTGTCGTCTCTTGAGTGTCTTGGCTGCCCCTTCTTTGATGAGCAGTTAATGATTTCTAAACAAACGTGCTGACAAACCTAGACAGCATATTAAAAAGCAGAGACATTACTTTACTGACAAAGGTCCATCTAGTCAAAGCTATGGTTTTTCCAGTAGGCGTGTATGAATGTGAGAGTTATAAAGAAAGCTGAGCACCGAAGAATTGATGCCTTTGAATTGTGGAGCTGGAGAAGACTCTTGAGAGTCCCTTGGACAGCAAGGAGATCAAACCAGTCAATCCTAAAGGAAATCAGTCCTGAATATTCTTTGGAAGGACTCATGCTGAAGCTGAAGCTCCAATACTTTGGCCACTTGAAGAATTGATGCTTTTGAACTGTGGTGTTGGAGAAGAGTCTTGAGAGTCCCTTGGACTGCAAGGAGATCCAACCAGTCCATCCTTAAGGAGATCAGCCCTGGGATTTCTTTGGAAGGAATGATGCTAAAGCTGAAACTCCAGTACTTTGGCCACCTCATGTGAAGAGTTGACTCATTGGAAAAGACTCTGATGCTGGGACGGACTAGGGGCAGGAGGAGAAGGGGACGACAGAGGATGAGATGGCTGGATGGCATCACTGACTCGATGGATGTGGGTCTGAGTGAACTCCAGGAGTTGGTGATGGACAGGGAGGCCTGGTGTGCTGCGATTCATGGGGTTGCAAAGAGTCAGTCACGACTGGGCGACTGAACTGAACTGAACTGAACTATGCAGAACTGATTCATTGGAAAAGACCCTGATGCTAGGAAAGACTGTAGGCAGGAGAAGGGGATGACAGAGGATGAGATGGTTGGATGACATCACTGACTCAATGTACATGAATTTGAGCAAGCTCCAGGAGTTGGTGATGGATAAGGAAGCCTGGCATGCTGTGGTCCATGGGGTCATAAAGAATCAGACATGACTGAGCAACTGAACTGAAACAAATATTATCATCACCTGGACTCACTAGTGAAAGGAACTGGTAGCATAAATTCCTTTTCTTCAAGTGAAGCATTTCTCCCTGAGGGCTTTTTTTTATTGTCATAAAATTTAAATTTTATTACTATACATTTATAGTAGTAAATACACATTTACTACTATAGGGAGGCCTGGTGTGCTGCAGTCCATGGGGTCTCAAAGAGTTGGACACGACTGAGCGACTGAACTGAACTGAAAATATACATAACATAGGATTTACCATTTTAATCATTTTAAGTGCACAATTAAGTATATTCACAGTGTTGTGGAAATGGCACTATGATCAATTCCAGAAACTTTTTATCATCCCAATCAGAAATTCTATCTGTAAAACAGTGACTCCCATTTGCCTCCCCCCTTAGTCCTTGGTGACCTGTATTCTACTTCCTGTCCTTATGAATTTGATGCTCTAGGTACATCACAGAAGTGGAATCTATAGTATTTGTCCCTCTGTGTCTGGCTTCTTTCACTTAGCATAATGTCATCAAAATTTATTCATGTTGTAGCATGTGTTCCAATTTCCTTCCTTTTCAGGGCTACGTGATATTCCACTGTGGGTATACACCAGCTTTTGTTTATCCATTCATCCATCAATGGACACTGGGGTTGCTTCTACTTTTTTTGGTTATTGTGAATAATACTACTATGAACATGGTATACAAATGTGTTTTAGTCCCTGCTTTTAATTTTTGGGGGTATGAATCCAGAAGGGGGATTGCTGGATCGTATAATTCTATGTTTAACTTTCTGAGAAACTGCCATATGGTTTTCCACAGTCACCACACCATTTTACATTCCTATCAGCAATGCACAAAAGGTCTAATTTGTCCACACTCTCACCGACACATATTATTTTCCATTTTTTAAAACAATAATCATCCTAGTGGGTATGAAGTAGTAATCTCATGTGGTTTTGATTTGCAATTCTCCTCTGGGTTTTCAATCTCCAAGTCCCTCAAAAGGAGCTTACGGGTAATAGTACCCAATGGTAGCAAGGCCTCAGAATTGCAAGCAACCAGAATCAATGCATAGGAGCCTCCCAGAGCCTCAGCTGCCTGGAAGGCAAGCCAGGGATTTTCACTTCTCCGTAAGAGACAGGTTAAAGCACCACACTAAGAATTGATGCTTTTGAACTGTGGTGTTGGAGAAGACTCTTGAGAGTCCCTTGGACTGCAAGGAGATCCAACCAGTCCATTCTGAAGGAGATCAGCCCTGGGATTTCTTTGGAAGGACTGATGCTAAAGCTGAAACTCCAATACTTTGGCCACCTCATGCAAAGAGTTGACTCATTGGAAAAGACTCTGATGCTGGGAGGGATTGGGGGCAGGAGGAGAAGGGGATGACAGAGGATGAGATGGCTGGATGGCATCACCGACTTGATGCACATGAGTTTGGGTGAACTCCGGGAGTTGGTGATGGACAGGGAGGCCTGGTGTGCTGTGATTCATGGGGTTGCAAAGAGTCGGACACGACTGAGTGACTGAACTGAACTGATACTCTAACTGGAATAGGAGAGAGAGCCCCAGACTGGAGAAAACCAGACATGGCCCTCACCACTGTCCTGTCAGCAGGGTGGTCTTGGGTTGGTCATTCAACCTCTCCAAATAGCAGTTTTTCATCTGTAAAATGTGGACGCCTCCCTCTCAGATTGGTTGTAGAGTGTTAAACAGCATAATGATATGGAAGCACCTGGCACCATTTAGCACATGTAAGGCTCTCAGTAAATAGAATCCACCTACAGAGCAGTTCATGATTGTACCTTGACTTCTCCTGGGCTCAATCTGTCCAAAAGTGAACCTTAGTAAATCCCACGAGGGCACAGACTGAATCACACATTCCTCTCAAATCCCCACAGGCTAGTACAGCCTCAGCTATATAGGACTCTCGGTTGCCAAGACTCGTTACTTGGACCATAGCTTTCAATCTAAGACCACAAGAGGCAAAGTAATAGAAAGAAGGGGCTTCCCTGGTGTTTCCGTGGTAAAGAACCTGCCTGCCAATGCAGGAGATGTGAGCTTGATCCCTGGGTAGAGAAGATCCTCTGGAGAAGGAAACGGCAACCCACTCCAGTCTTCTTGCCTGGGAAATTGCAAGGAGCCTAATGGGCTACAGTCTATGGGGTTGCAAAGAGTCGGACATGAGAGAGACTAAAAAATAGCAACAACAACAATAGAAAGAAGGCTAGCCTCTAAGTCAACAGGACGGGTATGGGGGACAGTGCAGGGCAAGCAACCTGACATCAACCAAACCCTAGACCCGAAGAGGGACAACAGTAGCTCGCATGTGAAAAGCACTGCATGGTCGCCACGGCGTCTCTAAGATACGGTATTATAATCTCCCCCAAGCCTAACAGCAGCCCCTGAGAAAGGGGTCATTCCCATTCTCATTAGGCAGGTGAACCAATCAAAGTTCAGAGAAGTTTAGAGACTTTCCTGAGGTCCAGGATCCTGGAGTCGGCGGGGTCTTCTGATGCAGGGGGCCAGGACCAGCTGATGATAGTTCATTCTGAGCTCCTCAATCGAAACCCATTTCTGATTTCAGTCTGATGACAGGAAGGCAAGCAACAGAGATCAAGAGGCTTTCACCTTCCTCATACCCAGAACTTCATTATCCAGAGAATTTCCTGGATGGTCTGTTCCATTTATGTATAGAAGTTTGCTAAAGTGGCAATGAGGGTTCTGTATCCTCCCAAACATTTGTCAGAATCAAAGCTCAGGGAAGTTTCTCTGGCTCAGCTGTGAGAATGACTCCTCCTTAATCACCTTCTCTCTCCCCCACCCCACCCAGTGCCCTTGCTGCCTTGGGTTTGATTGTGGTTCAATCCCCAGGAAGAAATCAGCAGCAGACAGACCCCTGGATAGCTGACCCTTATTTAAAAGATACTGTCAGAGAGAAGAACATCACTACCAGATAACAATCGCCATGGCTAGATAAATGCCAGGGCTTGTCTCCTGATGGATGCTGTGTGAGGAAATAACAATCACTCACCCTAGCTTTGTCGGATTGCTGCAGGCTCACCCTTGCCAAGGGGCATAGGCACCCTATGGGGACTGAGCCACTGGGGACCAAGAACAGCCTGTTTGATACCCAGCAGCCCAGACCACGGAGAAGGCAATGGCACCCTACTCCAGTACTCTTGCCTGGAAAATCCCACAGACAGAGGAGCCTGGTAGGCTGCAGTCCATGGGGTCGCTACGAGTCAGACACGACTGAGCAACTTCACTTTCACTTTTCACTTTCATGCACTGGAGAAGGAAATGGCAACCCACTCCAGTATTCTTGCCTGGAGAATCCCAGGGACAGGGGAGCCTGGTGGGCTGCCATCTATGGGGTCGCACAGAGTCGGACACGACTGAAGCAACTTAGCAGCAGCAGCAGCCCAGACCAGGAGGCTGGAGATGCTAAATGGGCAACGGGGAGAGAAAGAGGCTCCAGCCCCAAACTGCTGTGTGACTGTGGGGTGCTTTGCTGATCTGACAGTGCCTCAGTTTCTCCAGCCTTGACTACCATGGTTGTCACTTGCCACCCCAGGCTGTTTCAGGTGTTGGAGAAACACTTGAAACCAACATTAGGATGTCAAAAGGCATTCCCAGCACTGGTGAAGCACCTACATCAGCTCCGTTTTCACAGCTGGCAGGTAGCAGGGGCAGGAGGGTTGGAAGGAGAGATGATGGGGTGGGAGAGAGGCTTGAAACGGGGTTGAGAGGTGATACCCCCTCTCAATCAAGTGTGAGGATACTGGCAATAAAGTAACTCCCAGGACAACACAAAGCCCAGTTTTCCTTTCTGGATAAAAGAACACTAGATTTGGAGTCAGATGGTCCTGGATTCCATTCATTAACTGTGTGACTATGAGCCAGACAGTCCTGTTGACGTTCAATATCCTGATTTTAAAATGGGAATATGACCCTGCCCAAGACTGGATTATTGTTGTAGCCTCCTAACCGGTGTCCTGGTTTCTGCTGCACCTGTCTTTAATCAATTTTTAAAAGATCTGATCAGATCTTACACCTGTGTACTTCGCTCCCCCTGTGGTTACAGCTTCTGTTCCATACAGGGTAAAACTCAGTCTTCACGCTGACCTAAAAGGCCTCCTAGGATTGGGCCCCATGTTCCCTCTCTGACTTTACCTCCTTTTACTTATTCCATGCAGCTTCCATAGCTCCTCACTGCAGCTCAGCACCTTTGCACTGGTTGTTCCCACTACCTGAAAAACCCTTGCCCAGATATTTGTCTGACTCACTCCCTCATCCTCCTCAAGTGTTTGCTCTAAAGTTTCCTTTATAAGAACACCCACTCTCATCAACCTTTTGTGCTCAATCCCCTGCATTCTGCAAGCTCAACCCCTTCTCACTTTCCCAATTCACCTTATCTCACTGTATTTTTCTTTAGTATCTACTACCTTCAACCACACTAGATACTCACTGTTAACTCCTTAAATTACAGGTATTCATTAGGTTTATTGCTTGTCTCTTCTAAGAACATTTTACTACAGAAGGTGCTGGGGTTTTTGTCATTTTTATTCAGTGCTGTATCCCCAGCATCTAGAAAAGTGCTTGGCATGTAGTAGATGATCAGTGAATATGTACTGAATAAAGTGAGTGTTGAATTATGCATGTTTTTCTGGGCTTTGTAGAGGATCAGAAATAACAGATATACAGCACACCGCACAGGTGTCCCCGGGCTATGTTCTATTATCATTAGTATTAAATGTGCATGCAAGGGGTGTGGATGTGGTGTGTGTGATGCTTTAAACTCTGCCTGCTTCATGCATCAACACACGAGACTTCTGGGGACTCATACGAGAATGTGTATATCAGCACAGAAGGTCTTACAAATGCTCACAATGACTCTTTGCACAATGTAATATTATAATAATTCTCATTGGAGATGAGATAAGAGCCTCATTTTGTCAAAGTTACACAGTTGGGCTTCTAATAGAACCACTCCCCACTCTCTAGTTCCCAGTAAGGGGAATAATTATATCTATTTTTCACAATTGGTGGCTCACATTTTAAAAAATGTTTCTTGTTGAAACATTTGAAAATGAACATAAAGAAAATTAAAATCTCCCAAGCACTACCACCCAAAGCAAGTAGGATCAACATTTTAGTATGCACCCTTCAGGCATTTGTTTTATATATGTATAAATAAAATTAATATTCATAAAGTGTGTTCTGTACTATAAATATTATGTATCAACTTGCTCTTAAAAAACTATATTACAGATATTTTTTCATGTCTTTGCATTCAGATTGACTTCATCCTTTTTACTGACTATGTAGTATTCCATAATCTTAACCAATCTATTGATAGAACTTAGTTTTTCTCCAGTTTTTCCCCATTACAGATAATGCTGCAATGATCATCCTTGTACATATTACTATTTTTGTGGGCTAGAAACCTAGAAGAAGATATTCTGGATTGAAGTACAGGCATATTTTAAATTTTGGTTAATAGTCTTATTCTCTATTAGTGAACCACTAAAGTACCTGGACCAATGAACAAATTTTCTGTCCAAAATCACCATTCATGCGGAATTTCTCCACACACTTCTCTCTTCAGTTTGAAGAGGAGTCAAACACTTTAGCCTGAGAACATATGTTTAGAACATTTTCCCTGCAGTCTCAGATAACTAACCAATAAACGCCCCATGACCCATTAGGTTCCTACTAGAAAAGCTCCCTGTATAGCAGCAGATTCTAATGCTTAATAAGCATCCAACGTTTACAACCAAGTATAATGTAAACCATAAAGTTTTTACCCAGTTTTGTTTTTTTTTTTTTTATCCAAAAGAAGTTCCTTTCCCTGGGTATTATTTCATTTTCTCAAATTCTTTTTCAACATCTGCTGAGATGATCATATTATTTTTCTCCTCTGTTCAGTTAATGTGATGAAATATATTGATTTTAAAATGTTGAAATAACCTTGCATTCCTGGGACAAACTCCACTTAGTCAAGATGGATTATCTTTTTTTCTGGATGTGACTTGCTATATTTTGTTTATGATTTTTGTCCCTGTGTTCAAGAGGGCTATCATCTGTAATTTTTGTAGAAGCTTTGTCAGATTTTTGTACGAGGCTTAGGGTGACCTCATGAAATACAGTGAGGCATGTTCCTCCTCTATTCTTTGAAAGCATTTATATAAGGTTGGTGATAAAACGAACAATAAAACCACCTGGATTTAGGGAGTTTATTATGATTTTAGCTTTAAGATTTTAGACAAATCTAATGACTTTAATACAGGGCTATTCAGATTCTCTAATTTGTGTCAGTTTTAGCAAACTTGTGTTTTTTAAGGAGTTCATTCATTTCACCTAAGTTATCAAATTTATAGGCATAAACTTGTTTATATCTTTATTATAATTTTTATGTTTGTGGGATCTGTAGTGATAACAGACCCCTAATATAGTTTGTGTTTCTCTTTTTTTGATCAATATAGCTAGAGGTTTTATTGTTTGTATTAATCTTTTAAAAGGACTACATTTATGGCTCTGGTTAGTTTTCTTTATTGTCTGTTTTATATTTCATTAATTTCTGCTCAAATCTTTATTATTTTCTTTCTTCTATCTACATAGGGTTTAATTTGCTCATTTTTAAATGGTAAAAATGTAGATAATTAATTTTAAACCTTTCTTCTTTTCCAATGTGGGTATTATATCAATGAATTTCCCTCTAAGTGCTGCTTTAGCTGTATCACACAGTTTTGATATATTGTATTCTTATTACTATTTAGTATGAAATATTTTCTAATTTTCCTAGTGATTTCTTCATTGACTCATGACTGATTTAGAAATGTATTGTCTAATTTCTAATTATTTAAGCCTGTGTATATATCTTATATTAGATTTCTGATTTAATTCTGTTGATACTCTAAAAGAGTTCTATCTTTTGAAATGTATGGAAATTTATTTTGTGGCCCAGGATATGTTTTGGGCCACTGATTTATAAATGTAGTGTTTAATTTCTAATTATTTAAGTCTTTATATATATCTTATCTTAGATTTCTAATTTAATTCTGTTGATTCTTTAAAAGAGTTCAATCTTTTTTTAATTTATTTTTTATTGAAGGATAATTGCTTTACAGAATTTTGTTGTTTTCTGCCAGAAGAGTTCAATCTTTTGAAATGTACTGAGATTAATTTTGTGGTCCGATGTATGTTTTACCTTGGTGACTGTTCTCTGTGCACTTGAAAAGAATCTGTATGCTGCTGTTGAGTATACTATTCTATAAATGTCAGTTCAATCAAATGGTGTGTATTGTTGTTCACATCTGTGTCTTTGCAGATTTTTGTCTCCATTTTTGCCAGTTACTGAGAGTATGATATTGGATTTCTCTAGATCTCCCTTTAATTTTGATATGCTGTATTTTTGTTCCATATACATTGAAGGTCTGCAATCACAAAAAAAGGTCTGTATTTGTGCATACAAATTTATTATTGTTATGTTTTCTTTAAGAATTAATTCTTTTATCATTATGAAACATAATATTGTTTTACCATGAACTCACTTTGTACGATATTAATAGAACGACTTCAAAGCTCTTTGATTAACAGTTTCATGCCGTTCTGGACTTTTACTTTCAACCTGTTTCTTAATATTTAAAATATGTCCCTTGATGGATGATATATAATTGGGTGTTGATTTTTATCCATTCTTACAACCTCTTCCTTTTATGTTAAACCATATAATTTTAACTTATGTCAAAATTGATATCGTTGAATAAGACTACCATTTTGCTATTTTATTTTCTGTTGGTTCGATCAATTTTTTGTTTTTCTGTTTTTTCTTTCCTATCTACTTTCAGGTTAATTGAATATTTCTTATTATTTCATTTAAATATATCTACTGATTTTTAACCTGTACCTTTTGGCACAAATTTTCTAGAGATTATAACGGAATCTTTAACTGCTCACAGAGATTAAATATTGCACACTGAATGTAAAGACTTTGCAGCCGTGATTTTCTTCAGTCTGCTCCTCCCTCTGCCATTCTTTGACTGTATGTGTCATGTAGCATCCTGGCACTGGGTCAGTCAGTTTCAGGTATCATAGGCATTTGGTTTGTTCCAAGATGCCAGCTCTTCCTGGCTGCGTACATGCTAAGTCACTTCAGTTGTGTCTAACTCTTTGCGACCCTATGGACTGTAGCCCACCAAGCTCCTCTGTTCATGAGATTCTCCAGGCAAGAATACTGGAGTTGGTTGCCATTCCCTTTTCCATGGCCTCTTCCTGACTCTGGGATCAAACCCGCATATCCTGCATTACAGGCAGATTCTTTACTGCTGAGCCACTGGGGAAGCTCCTTTTCCTGTCTAGTAGAGATCAAGTAAGGCTTCTCCATGGAGCAGGGGGTGCCCATAAGTTTGTATTTTCAGGTAAAGAAAAAAACATAGAGGGACCTGGAGATCATCTTGAAGACCCCCCAAAATATACAGGTTCCTCAGAGTCTAACAATAACCTCTGAAGGGCTGAGGACGCACATCTGAAAGTTCTGAAGAATGTGCACAGGATTAGGACCAACCTGATCGGATTTACGGAGAAGGCAATGGCACCCCACTCCAGTACTCTTGCCTGGAAAATCCCACGGGCGGAGGAGCGTGGTAGGCTGCAGTCTATGGGGTCGCTAAGAGTCGGACACGACTGAGCGACTTCACTTTCACTTTTCACTTTCATGCATTGGAGAAGGAAATGGAAACCCACTCCAGTGTTCTTGCCTGGAGAATCCCAGGGACGGAGGAGCCTGGTGGGCTGCCGTCTATGGGTCGCACAGAGTCGGACATGACTGAAGTGACTTAGCAGATCGGATTTATGAACATCCAAAATTAAAAACTAAAGGATAAGTAAGGGGGTGATTCTCTCTCTGCAGTAGGATTCCCCATAGGGTTCCTTTAAGCAGTGAACTCCTCTACTGCTATTGAAACATTATTTGGTTTGCAAAATTTTAATTAGACCTTACATTTCCAGAACACATTTACGTGCCCCTGACTACTTTGATTTAATGTAGATTTTATTTTTATTTATTTGAGCATTTAATGTCAGACACTGTGCTGGGCATTGTGTTCAAGAATACTGAGGTTCATAAGACCCAGTCCCTGACCTCCAGGAGATAGTGCTTCATGGAGGAGCTGGGTGTGTGCACAGCTAGGTAGAATGCAGCAATGCAGAAGTACTAAAAGGGCTCTGAGGACACAGAGAATGAAGCAGTGACTTCTTCGGTGGTGAGGACATGTATACTGGGAACCTTAACAGAGGAGACGATACCTGAAAAGGAGTTTCAGTCAATTCTCAAGGTCACAAATACTTAGTGAGTCCCTTCCTTGTGTCAGGCAGTATGTCAGGGTCTACAGCACCACAGGAATGACAGTCAGAGTTCCTGCCTTCATGGAGCCTACACTGCAGCTGTGGAGATAATGAACAGGTAAACAAGATAATTATAGACTGTGAAACGTGCTAAGGAAGAGGAAAAGAAGCTGGTGATCATCCATATGTAGGAGAGACCTATTTTAAATCCAACGAGTTGGGAAGTATTCTGGGAGGTAGCACTTGAGCTGAGACTTGAAGGATGACAGTAACTCTCATACAGGAAGAGCTGGTGGAAGCTCCAGATGGAGAATCAGCCAGTGCAAAGGTCCTGGGATGGGAAAGAGATCAGGTATCCGGCATCTGGTCTCATCACTTCATGGCAAATAGATGGGGAAACAATGGAAACAGGGGCAGACTTTATTTTCTCAGGCCCTAACATCACTGCGGATGGTGACTGCAGCCATGAAATTAAAAAACGCTTGCTCCTTGGAAGAAAAGCTATGATAAACCTAGCTGCTGCTGCTGCTGCTAAGTCACTTCAGTTGTGTCTGACTCTGTGCGACCCCATAGATGGCAGCCCACCAGGCTCCCCTGTCCCTGGGATTCTCCAGGCAAGAACACTGGAGTGGGTTGCCATTTCCTTCACCAGCGCATGAAAGTGAAAAGTGAAAGTGAAGTTGCTTAGTTGTGTCCAACTTGTATCGATCCCATGGATTGCAGCCTACCAGGCTCCTCTGTCCATGGCATTTTCCAGGCAAGAGTACTGGAGTGGGGTGCCATTGTCTTCTCCATGACAAACCTAGACACCATATTAAAAAGCAGAGACATTACTTTACCAATAAAGGTCTGTCCAGTCAAAGCTATGGTTTTTCCAGTAGTCATGTATGGATGTGAGAGTTGGACTATAAAGAAAGCTGAGTGCCAAAGAATTGATGCTTTTGAACTGTGGTGTTGGAGAAGACTCTTGAGAGTCCCTTGGACTGCAAGGAGATCAAACAAATCAATCCTAAAGGAAATCACTCCTGAATATTCATTGGAAGGACTGATGCTGAAGTTGAAGCTCCAATACTTTGGCCACCTGATGCGAAGAACTGACTCATTGGAAAAGCGCCTGATGCTAGGAAAGATTGAAGGCAGAAGGAGAAGGGATCAACAGAGGATGAGATGATTGGATGGCATCACTGACTCGATGGACATGAGTTTGAGCAAGTTCCTGGAGTTGGTGATGGACAGGGAAATCTGGCTTGCTGCAGTCCATGGAGTCTCAAAGAGTCAGACACGACTGAGTGAACTGACTGATCCTGGGAAGAGAAGGAGCTTGCTATGGCTAGAGTGTGCTGGGCAATGGGGAAAGCTGCAATCACAGGGTAAAGAGTTATCTTGCTGCTTTTGGGAATAGGGGAGGTTTTTAAGCAGGAGGAGGAAATTCAGTTGGCTTTTAGGGTTAGGGTAAAGAATTCTCCTGCAATGCAGAAGATCCCGGTTTGATTCCTGGGTCAGGAAGACCTGCTGGAGGAGCGATAGGCTACCCACTCCAGTATTCTTGGGTTTCCCTTGTGGCTCAGCTGATTAAGAGTCCGCCTGCAATGAGAGAGACCTGGGTTCGATCCATGGGTTGGAAAGATCCCCTGGAGAAGGAAAAAGCTACCCAATCCATTATTCTGGCCTCGAGAATTCCATGGACTGTATAGTTCATGAGGTCGCAAAGAGTCAGACAAAACTGAGCAACTTTCACTCTTAGGGTTAGCAAGAGGTGCATCTCCTGGGGACAACCTCAGCACTTCCCATCTAGTTCAGGGCAACTCCACAATCTGATGGATCCTATTGATAGTACCTTGACCTAAAGTTTTGATCTTTTATTCCTGGTACATTTTTGCTTGATTTTTTCATAATATTGTTTTAGAATGTGATTTCTCTTACTGAATTCTTGGCACCCCTGGAAATTTCATGCCTGAGGTGAGTGACTCACTCTCATCGTCCTAGTTCTAGCTCAGTTTTCTAAGCCCTCACCCTCTTTCTCAGAAGCAGCTCAATGGGAAGGAAGTTGGCTCAACTTTTATTTTCCTGCCAGCAATTTTAACACCTCCCACCCTGCACCTTTCTCTGGCGTATTTATCATGCAAGCACAGAGGCATGGCTCTTTTCCACCATCTAATCATTCTCAAATGCAGAGAGGCTGGAAAACCATCAGCCATCCTCAGAAACTGGCAACCAAGGAGGGCTTCAAAGCAGACAGACTCTCAGAAACTTGGTGACAAGCCCCACTCTGCAGACCCAAAGAATCTGGCTGAAGTGCCCTCTGTCCTTTGTGGGGACCATCAGTAGTCTTAAAGAGGGGTTTCTACCTGGAAGAGATAAAGGAACCAACAGAGGTCTGGCCACCAGCAGAGAAAAAAGAAAAATGTTAATGAAGTGCCTTTGGTAAGCTTTTAACTCCAAGCCAGGTAGCCACTGGCATGTGAACCTGGCACAGATTTGAATGCCTTTATCTGGCTTCCTCTGAAGCCCTGGCATACTTTCTGATGCTTGGCTAAGTAAGATGCCCTGTGAAATCAGAGCCTGGACTTGAGAGGCTCAAATCCAGGGAGGAGCCCCGAATAGGTAAGGGGATTGGGGCTCGGTTCTATGTGACCTACTTGGCCACTCCTGTTTCATACCTCTAAGCCTCTGTGATAAAATCTCCTGTTTTTGTCTTTCGGTCACTAAGTTGTGTCCAACTCTTTTGTGACCCCCTGGACTGTAGCCTGCCAGGCTCCTCTGTCTATGGGGTTCTCCTGTTGGGTCTTCCTTATCCCCTACTGAACTCTGAATCCTCAAGGGCTTGAGTTTGTCTTAATCAACTTTTTAAAAATCTTATCTGCAGCACGCAGCATGTGGCTGGCACACAGTACACCCTTAATAAATTTGGGGTTGACTGAAATTTTGAATGATGCCTAAGATTTAAAAAGAAAATTAGCAATGGTGACATAAAGTCCTATGCCAAGGAGGGAGGGGCCAAAAGCACCCTGGGGCCCCTTTAAATTGTACTTAACCCATCAGTCCTTGTCTTCTACTCTCTGCCTTCTCGACTGGATTTATTCTTACTAATGAACTCTTCCTCCCATCAGAGTCTAGATTGGAAAATTTTTCATTGGTCTTGAAGAACTTTGAATAATGTCTCAAGTACATTTATTATACTGGAGGGAAGGTTGGAGGGAAGGTTAGGGAAGAATAGAGTCGGACACGACTGAAGCGACTTAGCAGCAGCAGCAGCAACATGGGTTACATGCATTTCAGACCTAGGCTTGGAAATTGCTTTTATTTAAAAAAATGATTTCTTAAGTGTGATGTGAATTTTGAGTGCAAGAGATATTCATTTACACAAATTCCTCAAACTCTTGCCACAGTCAGTGTTGACCTCTTTATGGGAAATCCAGTGGGTAAGATTTTGTGTGAAATATTTTTGTGCCACTGATTTTACAAGTCCTCTCTGAGTCTGTGGCATTACTAACTGCTCTTCCTGACACCTTCTCCTCTCCTGGTTTCCATGACTGCATCTCCTTTCTCTGCCCCTCTCAGTCAGTCTTTGCTGTCTCTGTCTCCATTCCCTCCTCCTGCCCCTGAAACACTGGAATTCCCTGGATTCTCTCCCAGGAGGATCTCACTGCCCTCATGCACTGTGTCAATTCCATGCCTATGGCTTCCACGTCTTTCCTTCCAGCTCCCATCTCATCCCAGGGCTCTGGGTTCAAATACCCAACCTCCTTAGATCACACCACTTGGGTTCTTATTGTGCCTGAAATTAAATTTGCCTGAAAGAAAACCATTTGCCTTTTCTCTCATCTCCCCTGTGGAGAGGCGATGGCACCCCACTCCAGCACTCTTGCCTGGTAAATCCCATGGACGGAGGAGCCTGGTAGGCTGCAGTCCATGGGGTTGCTACGAGTTGGACACGACAGAGCAACTTCACTTTCACTTTCCACTTTCATGCATTGGAGAAGGAAATGGCAATCCACTCCAGTGTTCTTGCCTGGAGAATCCCAGGGACGGGGGAGCCTGGTGGGCTGCCATCTATGGGGTCGCACAGGGTCAGACACGACTGATGCAACTTAGCAGCAGCAGCATCATCTCCCCTAACCTCCTCCCTGACCTGATTCTTTGTCTCCATTAATGACCTCATCACCCATTTAGACATGCAGAGCAACCTTCAAAGCTTCCTGCCCGCTCATCTCACATATAGATAAACTCTATGGGTTGTCCTTGGGAATGTTTCTTATCTGTGCCTTTGTCTCCATATCCATTATTCCTGCTCTAGTCAAACCCTCACATTTTTTTTATCTTGCCAAAACGCTGCAAAACGCCCTAACAGGTCTTCCTCTCCTTAGTCTCCTTTACCAATCTGTCCTCCACTCCCTTGTCCGTTGCACTGCTGTTTCACTGTCTGGAACCTGCTGCTGGGATCACTGTCCTTCCCCAGCCCAGTGAGTGAACTTGGGGCCCTACAGGACCGGCGGGTGGCTGTGACAATGCTCCCCCTCCCCATGCCCGTGACCCACAGATTGCCTTTCCCCTACCCTGCCTGGGGAGGTGGCATAAGAGTTTATGTAGCCTTCATCCACACTGGCATGGCAAGAGCTGACAATAAATCCTCCTTTGGTTTTTCTTTTATATATATATATATATATTTATTTATTTATTATTTATTTGGCTGTGCTAGGTCTTAGTTGCGGCATGCAAACTCTTAGTTGTGGGATGCAAACTCTTAGTTGCTGCATCTGGGATCTAGTTCCCTGATCAGGGGTCAAATCTGCATTGGCAATGCAGAGTCTCTGCATTAGGAATGCAGAGTCTTAGCCACTGGACCACCAGGGAAGTCCCTCCTTCAGTTTAACTTATTACCACTGTAAGCTCCCATTCAGTGGGAAACAGAAAGCCAGCTCTTAGGTCCAGCTTCGGAAAACTAAGATCGACAATTTCCAACATATATGGAAATAGAAAAGTATAATAAATCCCAATGAACTATCATCCACCTTCACCGCTTTTTAGCTCATGGCCAATCCTGTTTTTTCTCTACTCCCTACACCTCACCCGCTTCCCCCTTCTCAGCCTGGGTTGTGTGCTCAGTCGTGTCTGGCTCTTTGTGACCCCACGGACTGCAGTCCTCCAGCCTCCTCTGTGCAGCCTGTGCTATTTGGATGTAAATCCAAAAGTTGTGTTTTAACAGAGCAGTAGCACCAGGGGTAGGAGTCCTTTGTGAGTCACAGCCTCAGTGCCCACATGGTGGCTCTTGAGGTAAGGGCTCTACCAGGGACTCTGGGATGCAGTCACGGCTAATCAAGGCTCATGACCCTTGTTCCACTCTCATCTGTGTTTGACACCTCCCAGTCTATGTGGAAGCTGAGAGAAGTCCTTGGGGCCTCATGCCAGGACTCCCTGCACTGTGGGTTCCTGCCAAGGCCTCCAAGCACTGCCCTCTGCTGGTGGGATCTGGAAAGAAAGTGAAAGAGAAAGTCACTCAGTCGTGTCCAACTCTTTGCAACCTCATGAACTCTACAGTCCATGGAATTCTCCAGGCCAGAATACTGGAGTGGGTAGCTTTTCCCTTCTCCAGGGGAATCTCCCCAGCCCAAGGATTGAACCCAGGTCTCCCACATTGCAGGTGGATTCTTTACCAGCTGAGCCACAAGGGAAGCCCATGAATACTGGAGTGGGTAGCCTATCCCTTCTCCAGGGGATCTTCCCGACCCAGGAATCAAACTGGGGTCTCCTGCATTGCAGGCAGATTCTTTACCAACTGAACTATCAGGGAAGCCCAGTGGGATCTGGAGCAGCCAGCAAAGCATTGCTCTCCACCTCCCCATGCGGAAGGCCTCACCAGCAGTATAGGGTGCTCAGCTGACTTCTCAGAATAAGTTAGAATCCGTTCCTGAGCTTAATGAAGGGCTGAGTGAGGAGGAACAGCAGCTTAACAAAGGGAAGGAACTCAGATTCTGGGGAGTTAAAGTAGAAAAGATGTTTTTCAGCTTCCTAGGGATCCCTCAGAGGGACCCATAAATATAGTTTGGGGCAGGAACAAGGGTGACCAGGTCACTGGTGACACAGCAAGGCCATTGGACGAGAGGAGTGTCAGGCCAGAAACTGCAGTGGTATGCTTCCCTGGGGCCTCAGCATAGCTTTTTTTTTTCTTTGTAATCAAAAACATTTGCAGGGCTCTGGGCTCAAGATACAAATTTGCATATTGCTTTACATAAGTCAGCATATGGAGTTCGCTCACCCCTAACACCAAGAAAGGGAAATTAAATTCAATTAGATTAATTAGTGCAACTGATTGCAAATTGTTTTCAGACCTAATATTAAGGGTGCTGCACATAGGAAATACAGAATAGATTTTTTAATTGGGAGAGGGGGGAGAGTGGGAGGGAGCCAACTTGGGCATCCCAGCCAGGTCTGCTAGAGAGGAGTAAGGGAAACAGCCAGGGTGGCAAGACGGCGTGTGCCTCTGCTTCTGTGGGACATTTTAGCCCTCTATCTCCCTGCTCCTTTCTGCCCTCCTTGCACACAATGGCTTCAGACTAGGGCAGAGGTTACCTCCCCTGGGAGATGAAATTTCCAATACCCAATGTTGCATTTTCATGTTTTGAGAGAACCCCCCTTGCCAAACTGAGTTTTAGGTCCCTGAAAACCTGTATCTGTCCCCGGTGAAAGTGAAAGTCGCTCAGTCCTGTCCAAGTCTTTGCAACCCCATGGACTATACAGTCCATGGAATTCTCCAGGCCAGAATACTGGAGTGGGTAGCTTTTCCCTTCTCCAGGGGATCTTCCCAACCCAGGGATCGAACCCAGGTCTCCCGCATTGCAGGTGGACTCTACCAGCTGAGCCACAAGGAAAGCCCTCTGTCCCTAGTACTTTCCTTTATTCCCTCCCTCCCACCTTTGTTGGTTTGCTTCTCTTTTTTCCTGCCTTGTTTCTTGGAATTCAGAGTGGGAGAAAAGGGCTCAAGGGAAGAGAGGTCTTGGGGGTGAGTGTTAGGGACGGCCCGTAACCCATGAGCCAGTCCTGATTTCCAGCCAGGCACACACTGGTCTCCAGCCCCCGCCGGGTCAAGAGTTAACTAGCCCACCCTTATCAGATATCTACCTGGGCTCAGGGCCAATCCCATGCCTAGGACCTGTCTATCTGGGGCCTGCCCCACCACCAAACACCTCCCTCTCCCCTCCAAACCTCGCCTCCTGCCTCTGGCCTGCTGGGGTTGCCCAGTGTATGAGGGGGTTGAGCAGCTGCTTTATGTCCTGGGCTGAGAGGGAACCCCCTGACAAGAGGCCCAGCTCACCTGGCTGGGCCCCGCCATCCTGTAAGCCCCCTGAACTACTGGTTCTGCCTGGCTCAACTGGCAGAAGACGGAGCCTTCCCTTCCCTAGTGGCTGATGTTGCTGAGGTTCTCCCACCTAGGAGAAAACTGAGTCAGGTTCAGTTTTGATAAAAACAGACTTCCCTTATTTTTGCTTTCCAGGCCTGGCCCCTTTGATGAAAGAGCAGAAGGCCAGGTATCATACTTCCCAGAGCCTCTGCCCTGCTGCCTTTTCTTAACGAGATGCGATAGAAGGGCTTCCTGTGCAATTAAGTCACAGCTGGTACACAGGGGTTCCTGGCTGGCAGAGTCCTAGACTGTCTTCCACATGACTCAGGTTAGAAAAGTTCATTCATTCATTCACTAAACATATCATCATTTTGCATGTACAAACACCATGAGCTGGTGTGAAATGGTTCAGTGGTGAGCCCATACGGCCTAGTAAGGGAGGTCAAGACAAGTCCAAAAGTAACCATGACTTGAGACAGAATAAGATAAGCCATCAAGAAAGGCGTAAAAAGGTCCTAGTCTGTTTATGCAGGGAGGGCATATCTGGGTGGACAATCAGGAAAGACCCTGAAATGGAGACCATGTTACCTGGCCTCCTGGTGGGGCAAGGGGAAAACAGGTGGGGCTGGAGGGTAGGGCCCTACATGGATGGAGCAGAAGCCACTGCAAAAAGGGATGGCGAGAGTCTCACCTCTGGAACGGCAGCCATTCAGCTCAGCCTTAGAGTTTGGGTAGGGAAGACACGGAGAGCTTAGGAGAAAGAGAAGCCAAGGAAGGAAGAAGGGGAGGAGAGGGTGGGCACCGAGTGGTGCAGTCATCAGAGGCCTCTTGCTCTTTTTTACAAATTCCTTTCCTTTCCAGCTACTCCTAGATGATGGCTAAGAGGGAGGTTGGAGGACCTCAACTCAAGGCACCCAAAGCTTCACTCTGCTCGATCTGGGCTGAGGCCTCCGTGCACGTTTCACGCCAGCAGCAGGGGGTTCCCGGGAGAGCTGCAAAGGTCCTTCCCTGGGCCTCGGGCTTTTTGAGCCCACTGCCTTGGGCATCTGAGCAGGGGCAGTGGCTCTCCATTCAGGCCACAACCTGTTCTGCATAATGACGCACCTGCCACGATGCTGCTCGAGGCTGGCTTCTAATAAACCCCATGCTGGTGGGTGCAGCGCTCGAGGTAATAATCGCTCTTCCTGGCTCCCTCAAGCCATAGTCAGAATTATAAAGACGCATGAATCAGAGATGGCAGCCTGTAACAAAAGCTTTACCTCCAGCTGTTTTGTTCATTTTCTGAACAACAGAACATTCCCTCCATCTCTACCCCTCCCACCTGTTCCTTTGTGTTTGGGATCCATTATCAGCTAAATGCATTTGTCTAAGCTCCAGGCTCACACAAGTGGAGGGAGGGAGGCAGACCACGAATGGCTGGATCACAGGGGCTGACCTCTGTGCCATAGTTTCTTGCTTTTGCCTCTCCTCACTGAAAACTGCCTTCCTGGAAAGAGGACCCCAGGTTCCTTTGTGCCCCGTTAAACACAGTCCATTTCCCCTGCTGGCTCTGCCCTTGACCCTTTCCTGGGGCTACGCCTACTTGAGGAGCCCTGTATTATATGCCAAGGCTTCGCCCCAGACCCTCTGGCTAATAACTCGGCTACTGCCTTGTACCAAAGACACAGCCCACATCATCGATACCCCTGTTCAAGTACCTGAAAATCTGCCTTGGTCTCTGCCTGGTGCCATGGTTGTTCTAACTTCATTTTGTTGTTCAGTTGCTCAGTCATGTCTGACTCTTTGAGACTCCATGGACTGCGGCACACCAGGCTTCCCTGTCCATCACCACCTCCCGGAGCTTTCTCAAACTCATATCCATCGAGTCAGTGATGCCATCCAATCATCTCATCCTCTGTTGCCCCCTTCTCCTCCTGTCTTCAATCTTTTCCAGCATCAGGGTCTTTTTCAATGAGTTGGCTCTTCGCATCAGGTAGCCAAAGTATTGGGGCTTCAGCTTCAGCATCAATCCTTCCAATGAATATTCAGGGTCGATTTCCTTTAGGATTGACTGGTTTGATCTCCTTGCAGTCCAAGGGACTCTCAAGATCCTTCCTTATTCTTTTTTATTTGAGCTTAAATTCATATGACATAAAAGTCACCATTTCAAAGTGAGCTGTTCCGCAGCACTGTTCATCCATGCATTCATAATGTTGTGCAGCCACTACTCGGTTGTTCCAAAACATTTTCATCACTCCAGAAAAACAAAAACAAAACCCCGTACCCATGAAGCAGTTACGTTTCATTTCCTTCTGCCCGCAGTCCCTGGAAACCACCAAATGTCTGTCTCTATGGATTTACCTATTCTTGATATTCCACATAAATGGAATTACACAACATGGGACCTTCTGTTTCTGGCTTCTTTCACTTAGCACAATATTGTCGAGGTTCATCCACATTGCAGCATGCATCAGTACTTCATTCCTTTTTATGTCAAAATAATATCCCATTGGATGTATACACCACAATTTGTTTACCCATTCGACAGTTGGCGAACATTTGTATTGTTTCCACTTTTGGCTGTGGTGAATAATGCTGCTATGAATATGCAGATGCATGTATTTGTTTGAGTGGCTGTTTTCATTTCTTTGGGGTATATATTTAGGAGTAAAATGGCTGGTTCATGTGATTAAACTCTATGCTTACCTTTTTCAGGAACCACCAACCTGTTTTTCATGGTGGCTGAACCATTATATTTCCCGTGTGTTATATAACACAATGTACAAGTGTTCAATTTCTCCACATCCTCATCGACACTTGTTTTCCGGGTGTTTTTTCTTTGGTATTATTCTTCTTATTATAGCCTTCCTAGTGGATATTAAGTGGTATCTCACTGTGGTTTTGATTTGCATTTTTCTAATGACTAATGATGTTGAGTGTCTTTTCATGTGAAATTGGCCATTTGTGTTTCCTTTGGAGAAATGTCTACTTTATTCCTTCACTTATTTTTAGTTAGGCTGTTTGTCCTTTTATTGTTGAGTTGTAAGAGTTCTTTATATATTCTGGATGTGTGTGAGCTAAGTCACTTTAGTCATGTCCGATTCTTTGTGATCCCATGGACTGTAGCTTACCAGGCTCCTCTGTTCATGGGATTCTCTGGGCAAGAATACTGGAGTGGGTTGTCATGCCCTTCTCCAGGTGATATTTCTGACCCATACTACACCCTTATTAGATATATGATTTCCAAATATTTTCTCCCATTCTATAAGCTAGCTTTTCACTTGCTTGATAATGTCCTTTGATCTACAAACCTTTTTAATTCCGATGTATTATTATTTATCTGCTTTTTTCTTGTGTTGCCTGTGCTTTTGGAGTCATACTCAAGAAATCATTGTCAAATCTGAGGTCATGAAGATTTACCCCTGTGGCTCCTTCTAAGAGTTTTATGGTTCCAGCTCTTATATTTAGGCCATCATTTCATTTTCAGTTACTTTTTGTATATTATGTGGGATAGGTATTCCTAACTGTTAACCCCAGCTCCCGAGCCCACTTCATCTTGCAAGGCAATCTGGGTCCCCTAGCCTGCTGGCAGCTACCCTTGATGCCTGCCCTGCTACATGTTTCTTGCCCTGAATTATCTGTTGGTCTGGGACACTCTTTCAGCCTATGTCAGCTTCCATGACAAGCATTGCTTGTCTGGACTGTTACTTTTTGGATTGGATTCCATTAGATTGGACCTCCTCTCAGCCAACAGGTAGGTTTGTTCCTGCAGGCCATCCCTGTCATAGGTCTAACCCAGGCCCTCTCTCTTCCCTAAGACTGAGCTATCCTGAGATTGCATCATGCCACTCTAGCAGTCTTTTGCAACAAAGTCAAGTTCATCAATAAGATGCAATTGCTAAGAGCATGGACTCTGGAACTGAGATCAAATCCAAGCCCTGCCACTTACTACATGGGTGATTCCAGAGAGGTATTTACCCTTTTGTGTGCCTCAGTTTCATCATCTGCAAAACGGGGGAGATTATTACATCTGTCTCACAGGGCTGATGTGAAGTTAAGTGAGTTAATACATAAGAAGTGTTAAAAAGAGTGCCCAGGAATGGATAAAGAAGATGTGGTACATGTATATACAATGGAACATTCAGTTCAGTTCAGTACTCAGTTGTGTCCGACTCTTTGCGACTCCATGAATCGCAGCACACCAGGCCTCCCTTCCTCCAGAAGTTTACCCAAACTCATGTCTATTGAGTCAGTGATGCCATCCAGCCATCTCATCCTCTGTCGTTCCCTTCTCCTGCCCCCAATCCCTCCCAGCATCAGGATCTTTTCCAATAAGTCAACTCCTCGCATGAGGTGGCCAAAGTATTGGAGTTTCAGCTTCAGCATCAGTCCTTCCAATGAACACCCAGGACTGATCTCCTTTAGGATGGACTGGTTGGATCTCCTTGCAGTCCAAGGGACTCTCAAGAGTCTTCTCCAACACCACAATTACTCATCCATAAAAAGGAACAAATTTGGGCCATTTGTGGAGATGTGGATGGACATAGAGACTGTCATACAGAGTGAAATAAGTCAGAAAGAGAAAAGCAAATATGGTGTATCAATGCATGTATGTGAAACCTAGAAAAATGGTATAAATGATCTTATCTGCAAAGCAGAAACAGAGACAGATGTAGAGAACATGGATACCAAGGGAGAAACACAGGATGGGATGAATTGGGACATTGAGATGGACACATATGCTACTGATACTATGTATAAAATAGATAGGGCTTCCCAGGTGGTGCTAGTGAACCCACCTCCAATGCTAGTATGGGTCAGGAAAATCCCCTGGAGGAGGGCATGGCAACCACTCGAGTATTTTTGCCTGGAGAATTCCATGGACAGAGGAGCCTGGCAGGCTATAGTCCATAGGGTCGCAGAGAGTCAGATACAACTGAAGCGACTTAGCACACACACATGCATAACACTGGTAACTAAGGAGAACCTACTGTATAACACAGAGAATGGTGGTGACCTAAATGGGAAGGAAACCTGAAGAAGAGGAGATATACGTATACATATAGCTGATTCACTTTGCTGTATAGTAGAAACAACACTGTAAAGCAACTATATGCCAATAAAAATTAATTTTAAAAAAGAGTGCCCAGTTCACGGTAAATCCTCCATGAGTGTCTGCTCTTCTTAAGAATGTCTGAAAAGACCACTGGTCACCGGGAAGGGTCTTGCAACTGATCAGAACAACATTTTAGTTTGAATGAGCTCATCGTTTTCCTAGGTCTAAGGTTAGGAGGGGTTACCTACCAGACCAAGGAGGACAATAAACCTACTCGTGCCAAAGGCCAGGGCGAGCAACCAGAAACAAGGAGGGAAGGAAAAGGGAACGAAGTGCAGGGCCCCAAATCAATCTTGCTGGTTGCAAAATTCTGTCGGTATCTCCAGGTTAGATAAAACCACAGCATATTCAATGCATGATACCTGTGATCTAATAAAAGCAGCAGGAACTGATTCTGCTGAGTTGTCCTAGGCTGTTCTGTTTTTTTTTTTCTTCCTCCCTGATTTGCCTGCTATTGAGCTCTGGGGTAATCTTGTTACATCCGATGTAATCACCACAGGCAGGTTTGTGTCCCGGGGCCAGAGTCACGAAGTTCCCCCAGAGTCACCTGTAAAGAGCCTGAGAGGAGGCCCCCTCCCTGTGGCCACCCCCGTGGCTGTGTCCTTTGCAGAGTTTTGGATGATTCATCCTCGGGAGGGAGGTTAGCCACCAGATTTATTGTCTGTCTGAACAGGCTATGTGCAGCGTGACCAAAATGAAAAGGGAAAAAAGAGCGTTGTCTCAGCAAAATCTGCTGAATCAGAATTAACAAGAAAATCTTGTAACTAATGATCAGAGATTAAAATGTACTCGGGAGCTGCGGTGTTTAAGTGAATAGCAGGGCTGCAGGGTGAGAATGTGCAGGATAATGGGACTTGGAATGGCTCCTGTTCTGCGGTGGGAGCCTCTTCACAAGCTCATCAAACTAGGAAGGGGGCTGGTTCCCCAACAACCTGGGGTACCATCCCTGGACAGGATGGCCTTCTGCCCTCGCCCCAGTCCTCTCCTTCTATCAAAGGGGCCTCCCCTTTCTAAATATGCCTTGGTTTACAGTCTATGGCCCATTGGATTCTCATGACAACCTCAAGGGACAGGTGAAATGGCATAACCTGACATCTTTCCATTGTACAGAGATGTATACTGAGGTGCAGAGAGGTTATGCCAGGAAGTGGCAGGGCCTGGCCTAGGATTCAGGTTTTCAAATTACTGCAATTCCTGCACAAAGCCATCCTGGTAAACACATAAATAATCTCCTCTAGTTTAACTTTTCTGCAAATGTAAGATTTTCATGGATTGTGCACTTATAGGGCCACGCATGCTAGCAAATATTGGTGTCTGAAGTGCAAAAGTGGGATTGTTTTCCCTATTTTAAATGATAAAAATTGTTTTCATTAGAACAAAAGTCAAATCTTTTCTTGCTTGCCTAACTCTCAAAGCACTTAGTAAGTTTCACAAAGTCATTCAGATCTGGGGCTGCATCGAACCATGAATGTTTTTAGTCTCCGGGTAAATGCCTCAGAAAGCTACGGGGAATGAAAAAGGGTGTAGAGTGAACCGGGCTTTCAGACAACTCTCAGGGCCGCCGAATTACCAAGATCACCATTAGCCACAGTTCACCTACCAGAATAATGGACGCCCTCGAGGAAGGAGCCTGCCTGCAGGTCTACGTGCTGAGGGGGTGGCGGGCAGGGGGAGACAGTGTGATTTGATTTGAGTTTTATTTGCAAAAGTCTCCCTGGGAAGATGGAGAGGAGGCTTCTGCTCCCAGAGGGGAGAGCTGCTTTCTTTAATTACAGGGAAGCAGCAGGAGCAAACTGCAAGGAAAAAAGAAATCAGTCGGCAGACTGGGCTGCCAGTCTTCCTCTTAGCACTTGGTATTCTTGGGGTCTGGAAGAACATTTCTCCTCTGTGCCTCATTTCCTACACTTCTAAAATGGGGATGGGGTCTTCCCTGGTGGTCCAGGGGGCCAAGACTCCACGTTCCCAATGCAGAGGGGTCAGATTTGACCCCTGGTTGGGAAACTAAACCCCACATGCCGCAACTAAGACCCAGCACAGCCCAGCCAAATAAATAAATAAATGAAAACATTAAAAATAAATAAGTAAAATAGGGACAACCACACTTCTCTTGTAGGCTTGTCAAAAGTCTCAAATAATATATATAAATTATACATACATATACACATACACAGATATGCAGTGCTTATCATAGAGATTCACTGGTAATACATATGATTATCAGCAGGAACAGTGGTAGCAGGAGTACTTGTAATAGCAGGAGACATTTGACAAGAATATCCTAGACTTGACTTCACTCTGCTCTACTGAATATGCAAAAGTATTCATCCACTAAAAGTCCAGCTGAAACCCCATTTCAGTGTGCTGCCTCCCTGAGACGCCAGCCTAGGGTCACCACTTCCTCTTCAGTGCTCTTTGTCTGCAGTGTTCATTAGACCAAATGGCATAATACCCAGTAGCATCCTTTCTAGTTACAGGACCCAGAGCTCGGGCAGATCCAGGTAGGCCAGGGCAGAGTGAGCAAGATACCGGACTTGGATGTACAGAGAGTGGTGGTGGATGACAGGAAGGGAGGAAATGAGCTCTGGAAAGGGCAAATCAGCCTTCCTGAGTCCAGGAGGCCAGTGTGAGGATGGAGAACAGCCAGGTGGGAGGACCATAGCTGAAGAGGGATGCAGAGTTTAAGGTCTGGGGTTTAGGCCCTGACCAGCCAGGGCAGTGGGTTGGTAGAGGTTGGAATAGGCAGGTAGTTTGACTTAGGGACATGTGGTCCAGGGACCCCACAGCTCCAAATTCAGGCATTCCTCAGGTAGGGCAAGGGTGTGCAGACCCCATCAACTAGGTGGGCCCCAGAATCACTTTGGAGGTTTTCTCAAAATACAGATTTTCAGGCTCCAGAGCTGGGGAGATTCTGATGGAGTAAATCGGACACACTGTCAGAAGAGAAGATGGGCCCTCCTGCTCTGTGAGTGCGTGAGCTTACCCAGTGATGACTAAATAAGCCCTCCTCACAGCAATGACCTTGAAACTCAAACGCTTGATGAAGGTTTACCAAGAGGCAGGAGGACTTCAAGGCATGTGGACCAGATGCTCAGAAAGTGAGCATGACGAGCCCACAAATACTTAGTGAAGAAAATTTTTAAAAAAGAAGGGTTCCAAGAAACCAGGGTAAAATTACATAAAGAGAAAAAGGAAAACAGTCATTTCCTGAAGAAAGCTCTATGAAGAAATACCACCACTGGGATCCCAGGTTCTCTCTACAGGACAGTACATCAGACATCCCCCTTCAAACAGACCCATAAAGAATGACAATGTTTGTATGAGAGCACAGTATGAATCAGGAAGTACTGAAGCGTATATCCTGTTGGTTGGATCCATTTCCAGGCATTATAATTTCCTCCTTGTGAGAAGAGGAGGCTCAGGCTATAAGCTAAGGCCTGGCTCCTCAGAGACTGGGGATGAGGGCAGGACCCCCGGGAGGACAACAGGGTGAAGGTGCAACAGGTAACCAAACCTATTTATTTCTTCTCCTTCGTAAACATGCTCTCTGAAATGTGGCAGCTCTATTCCCTTGCCTTACTTCCAGAAAGCCAAGCCTGGCATAAATCTCCCAGGTAGGAAACCAATAGACTATTTTCTAGAGAAAATATTAAGAGTCAAGAGCAAACACCTACTGATTTTGACAACTGGGAGCCCCGCCCCCCAATGAAAAGGCCAAATCACCCTTGATTACTCTGTGGTTCAGCCCAGCAGGTGGCATGCCCTGGCCACAGATACAGAATTACCAGCTGTTTTAGTCTCTCATTCTTAAATATACTGTTACATCTATAGACCGCTGGAAACTTGATGAAAATCCTCCAACCTGAATGGCAAGGCAAATAAATCCAAAAATTTGATAATTCCATGCGAGGGTACAAAAGAGAAGGAGACCATCTAATAATCAAAGGGATAGTATAGAGAAATCTCTAGAAACATAGGACATAACAGTCTCCAAGCTGATGTTTGAAATTTTAGAAGATGATCCAAGGGCTTCCAAGGGTGAAATAAACTACAGACAATGGCTGTGTGGATGTCAGTGGATGCTCAGGAGCAGTGTGGGGAGCTGGAGGCAAGGAGACACTTTGCCACGTGTCTCTCGCCTTTCCGAGTGTCTGATGAGAGAGGCCCCAGCTGCCCTCTGTTTTGGATGCACTACCTT
This sequence comes from Bos mutus, assembly GCF_027580195.1. NCBI lineage: Eukaryota > Metazoa > Chordata > Mammalia > Artiodactyla > Bovidae > Bos > Bos mutus. The sequence goes on from NC_091627.1 coordinate 37,769,348, forward strand.
TCCAAGCATATCTGAAGAGTGAAAGCTTTGGGAGATATAGTGTTTCTGTCCAGAGCAAAAGGCAGGACACCCATTATAAAAGATCTGGCTTCCCTAAGCTCAGGGTTCCTCTCTTGTAGCACAACCATTGCCTGTGTGTGCAGGGGTCTTTCGGTCCTCTTTGTGCCCGCTATGAGAACTGGGGTTAGGAGAGTAGGTGCAAAACCAGCTGATATTCTGGCTTCTCCCACTGCTGTGAGTAATGTGCTGTCCTGGTGAAACTGACAGCCAGCTGCTACCTTGCAAGGAGTGTAAAACTTGACCCTTCACAGTTCTGGACAGCAATGCCATCAAAATTTGGAAGGAAAATAACTTTCATCTTAGGTTTGCATACAAAACCAAAGTAGAAAACAATTGTGAAGTAGAATAAAGACTTTTTCCAACTAAAAAGTATGCCTGTACAAACTCAAAATAAAAAAATACAATGCACCCATTCTTAGGAATGTACTCTATGATGCTGTCGGGTAAAAAAAAAAAATAAAATGGAGAAAATTAAGAAATAAGAAGATATATGACTCAGGAAAGAGGGGAACCAAAATTAGAGGCTGGAGAAAAAAGTTCCCAGCATGTCTGCTAAGCAGCATGCAATGAAATCAATGTTGGAACATTTGCACAGAGGGCTTCTAAGTGAAGACTCTTAAGGAAAACAAAGCAAAAGAAAACAAACAAACAAAAAAGAAAACAAGGAAATGAGGATTTGTTTGAAATTAGGAAAGTATTACTATGACATATAGAAACAATTGAGGAAAGGGTGAAAATTCACAGAAAACCAGGTAAACTGACAACAAATGAAGCAATTATTCATTCTAGGCAAACAAGAGATTGTATGAGAAAGGAGTTTGGTTGCATTTCACCATTTGGCTCAGTGTGTCAGGGCTGATTATTGATCTTTGCCAAAAATTATTTTATAAAATATGTCAGAGGGATGAAAGGAGAGAAATGCAGGCAGCGGTGTGGAAAAATGAAATCCTTATCTACCATGGCCCAAAGTCAATAGATAATGTCTAAAACTGGTATTTCAAGAAGTAGCAGGATAATTTCAAATGACAGAGGTAAATGCCAGGGGAAAGCCCTGGAAACGTGAGGGATGGTCTCTCTGAGGGGAGGGAGTGTGTATAGAATGGGGGTTTTCTGTATGTAAACATTACTTGAAGTATTACTTTGATAAAAATTAATTAACAAACATAAATTTGAGTTTTACAAAATGACATAGACAGCTGGCCCAGCCTGTCAGTGGGCTGGACCTTTTTTCAGCCCAACTAGTCAGCCCATCTCAGCTTTCCTCATTATGAACAAAAATGACAATTTTTAAAATGTGCTATATTTTGAACTCCTTAGTTACACTATATACAATATCGTGTTATGTCCAACTCTTCGTGACCCCATGGACTGTACAGTCCATGGAATTCTCCAGGGCAGAATACTGGAGTGGGTAGCCTTTCCCTTCTCCAGGGGATCTTCCCAACCCAGGGATCGAACCCAGGTCTCCTGCATGGTAGGCAGATTCTTTACCGGCTGAGCCACAAGGGAAGCCCATATACAATATCAGTTTCATGTTTTTCTTGATTAGATTTTTGGGAAAAAAAGGAAAGAGAACAGGGGGCTGGGATCTGGAGTTGAAAGAGGTGGGTCCAGCTTTGCCTGTCCACCCCCTCCCTCCTTACTTGCCGCGTGTCCTTGGGGAAGGTACTGCACTGCTCTGAAACACAGTTTCCTGCCCTGCAAACAGAGGCAAATGTCATCCTCCTCACAAGGTGGTTACAGGCGTGCCTATGTAAGTACTAGGTCGCTTCAGTTGTGTCCGACTCTGTGCAACACTACGGACCATAGCCCCCCAGGCTACCCTGTCCATGGGGATTCTCCAGGTAAGAATACTGCAGTGGGTTGCCATGCTCTCCTCCAGGGGATCTTCCCGACCCAGGGATCGAACCCGCATCTCATGTCTCCTGCACTGGCAGGTGGGTTCTTTACCACCAGCGCCACCTGGGAAGCCTGGCTACAGGTGGGGAAGGGCATTTCACTTCACCCCAGCCTCAGCAAACGCTGACTTCTTGTACAAAGTAGGCACCACTGAGTATTGATTTGATTTGAGCAAATTAAGAGTGATTTCTGAAGGCATTTAAAAATAGAAGCAAATGGCTGCTATGATTTGGGGACAGGCCTGCCAAGAAGCTGGAGTTGGATTAGAAATGCTCTTTCAAAGTTCTTTTGTGCTCACTATGCTAGACTTTTCTTTCCTTCTGCCATGAGAATACACGATGCAAGGCAATGCAGTTGGGCTGTTGCAATTAGACTGGGTAGAGAAGAGGCACCAGTAATTGCACCATTTCCCCAGGAGTGACTTGGTTTCATACTGGAGAATTCAGGTTTGGCCTCGCCAATTCCCAGCCGATGCTTCCACATGGGAGTTTCTGGTTCTAGAATCTGAACTATGTCCTGTGGTTGGAACACGACTGCTGGTGCCCACCTTGGCCTTCCTACAGGTTCCCCTTCCCAGGCGTCACTTCACAGTCAGCCATTACCCTGAAGCTGAGTGGGTCTGGATGTCCTAAAGCCACCTGCAGTGGGGAGGGAGGTCAGTAGTCACCCCTCTGGGCTCTTGGCCTACTGCCCTGCCATTCTAGAAGGGCCAGTCCTGCTCAAGGCTGAATAGTCCTCAAGACCTTGGAGCTCCTGGAGACAGTTCTGAGTGTTCCAAAGCCCCTGCTGAGTCTGTATTGTCAGTCCGAAGGGCCTCAGGGCAGAGGCCCCTGACTATCCCTCAGAGGTTTTCATCTGCCTCATGATCCAACTAGAGCCTGTCGGTGCTGCTGACGTTGCAAGGGCCTGTTCTGGATAGAAACATGTCTATGATGCTGGCCTGACTGGTGGGATAAGGGACTAAACCAGGGAGCAGCTTCACCTGGAAGGTCTAGTTTGGTCCATGCAGGTGGTTCAATTCAACACATACCCTGGGAGGAGCATCTAAACAAATGGGGGTGAGGGGCCAGGTACCCGTGCAGGCCATGGAGTAAGTGTTGCATTAGCTGTGCAAGTGCTGTTCCACAGGAGGACCTGGAGACACAGAGCCTTCCCTGGGGACACAGAGGAGATACCTAGTCTCCCCGAGTCCTTCCTGCTGGAGGGTCCAGAAAGGGGTTCCTAGGAGATGCCTCAGCCCTTCTTCCATCCCATGTTGTCTTCCAACTTCTCAATGAAGTTCATAAGGATAATGCCCCCCTGCTTCCATGACTGCTAGGGCTGAGCCAGGGGCTCCAAGACAGTGTGGAGATGCAAACTTGGGTTCCTGGGTTTGTGATCCCACCTGCTCTTCCTCTAGTCCCATTGGCCTCACAACTCAGCCATCCCAGCCTCTGCCAAGCCTTCTCATCCCTTCCTCTGTGCCCCTTGCCTTCAAGGGATCTCTTATAGCCATGGTCACACTGAGTCGTGCACCCTTCCCGACCCTCCCCACTCTCTACCCCCACATCCTCCACTCTCTCTGAAATAAAACTCTGTTCTATCCTTCACTTGTTGTCCTTGAGGGCAAGGTCAGTGGCCAGCTCCTGGCATAGCGCCTGTCTTATGACAGGTGCCCAGTAAATATTTATTGCTTAGTGATTGTCATATGCATTTGGGGGCTGAATGGCTGTGCTTTGAAGCAGCATGGTCACTGAGAAGAGGCAGACAGCTTTGCCACGTAACAGTTGGGCAACCTTGACTGGTTATTTCATTTCTGAGCCTCAAGTTCCCCATCTGTAAAAGCAAAGAATAACCTACTTCATGGCATGCTGTCAGCATTCCACAAAATAGTGACTACAGAGCCCATAAGCATATAATTGGCACATAACTATAGCTTCTTAAGGACTTCCCTGGTAGTCAGTAGCTAAGACTCTGTACTTTCAGTTCAGGGGGCCTGAGTTTGATCCTTGGTCAGGGAGCTAGCTCCCACATGCCACAACTAAAAAATGATCACACATGCCACAACAAAGGAAAAAAATCCTGCATGCTGTAACTAAGACCCGGGGTAGTCAAATCAATAATAAAAATAATTATAACTCCCTTAACACTAATTCCCTTCACCCATCCTACCTCGCGGAGGATGACTGATAAATGCATGAATCCGAGGGTCAACATGGCTCACCAGGTGTTAAACATATAGAACTACTTAGTTTGAAAACAAGTGAGCCCACTAGGGAGTTGTGCACGAGGGACTTCCCTGCATTTGTAGCCTGTTCTTTCTGGTGAGGAAAGGAATGTCTGCTATTCTGTCCCTTTAGTGAGAAGCAGCGTAGTCCTGTGGTTGGAAACCCCAAGCCCTGGAGTGGATTTCTTGGACTTGAATCTCACTTCCCCTGCTTATTAACCTTCTTGGCTCTCAAGTCACTCACTTGTAAGACGGAGATAGTAATAGCTGTTATTATATTGTGTCACTACTATTATCAGGAGGATTAACTAAGTTAAATTCTTTAAAGCTCTTAGAACAATGCCAAGCACAGAGGAATCGCTGTGCAAGCAGTTGCTATGCTACCAGTCTTCCTTTGTATCTGCAATGTTTTATAATTAAATAATTAAGCCTGGTTATCAGATACTCAATTAAACGTGGGCCCACAAAGGCACTTGCTCAGCAGGCAGAGCAGAATCCATCTGACATCAAGGCCCTTCTCCTGCCTTGCTCTGTCTCCTCTTCCTCCTTCTCCTCCCCTCCCACGCCCACTGCTAGAATCTCCCATAACTGTTGTCTGTTTTCCTCTCTGACCGAGAGTGACATAGCTCAGGCCTCATACTTTCTGTAGGCTACTTCTGGAATCTCCATCAGGCACCCTCTTCACAGAATCTCATCCCCAAACCATCTTACCCCAGCTCTGCCATCTGACTTCCTCCTCTTCCACCCTGGCCAATGTTACTTCCTTGCTCCAACACCTTCAGTAGCTCACAAGTACTTACCCAGTGAAGTTCAGCACCTTCTGCCTGGCATTGGAAGCCCCCTCTCTGGCCTTAGCTGACATCCCCCTTCGCTGGCTCTCTGCTCTCTTCCATGTCTTCTATACCAGCAGCTAGCTGACCTGCTCCACATTCTCTGAAAAAAGCCCCATCCTTTCCTGCTTCTGCGCTTTGTTCAGGTTGTTCTTACCACCCAGCACACGTCCCTGAGTCCACCATTTTGAACTCTCAGGTATGTTTCAAGTTCATATCACATGGGCTCTTTTCTTCCTTTGAATCTCATAGCTCTTTACTGGAACCTTTTTTCAGATGCGACGTTCTGTCTGAACTGCTTTGGGCTCTTAACATCCTACCCCCTTGCTCAGAACTGAGTGTCCCACGAAGCCGGTGTGGTGAGATAGATCAGACCCCACTCCTGGAGCAGGGGACCCCACAGGAAGGCAGGTGGAAGCCCGGGGTACTGAGCACTGGCAGCCACTCTGGACACATCCAACAGCGTCTGGGGTAACACTAAAACCGAAGGCCACGCCAGGGCCAGGCGGACAAGGGAACAGGGGCAGAGTTCAGGCACGACAGCTGAACTCTCAGGGTAGAATGAAGATTCAAACAGAGGCTTGGAAGCCAAGCTGGAGACATTCCTGGGTGTTGGGGTGTGGCATGACCACCCCGCGGGGGTGGAGGGGGCTTCAGGGGTGTGCGCCAGGCTGGGCTTCTTTTACCGTGCCTGACTCACATGCCTGTCCCTGGTCCTTGTCTGTGACACTACGGTGCTGTGCACAGCCTGGCCTCCTGCGGAAGCCATGGCACACGTGGGGCCTAGCACACGGGTGACAGAGTCATCAGTGTGCATGTGTGAACAGCGAACACACAGGCTGAGGCAGCACTGGGAAAGGCAAATGGTGAACTGCAGGCAACGAACAGCCGAGTCCAGCGAGGGTGGGGGAAGCAGCGGGGGGACTGTCATTCCCTCACTGTCCTGGCCGCTCCTCTCGGCTTCCTCCCCTCCTGGCCTATCACCAATTCAGAACCAAAGAGCAAGGTTGTCAAAGGGTTCTCCTGACAACCCCATAGTGGGTCTCAGGCCCCAGTTTGACTTCTAAGTGACTTCTCGAGGACTGAGGGTCAGCCCTCCCCACTCCCAGGCCCTGCTCTGGAAACTGGTTCTCACAATTAGACCTATGACGACGACCGACACTTTTCGATATAACACGTGCCTGACACCATGCTGAGAGCATCCCACGAGTCACTTCATTTAATCTCACAATAAACATGTATGATAGACCCAACTATTAGCCCGATGTAGAGAGGAGAAAATTGAGTTCAGAGAAGTTAAGTCATTTGCCTCTAGTCACACAGCTGGGAACTGGAAGAACCAGGATTTGAACCCAAGTCCATGGAACCAGCTATGTGTTTTAGAGAAGCATGTTGGACAAAGAAAAAGGGGAGACCAGGGTCAAGGGAAGGCTTTTTTTCTTTATGTCAGGGTAGGAGAAACCAGGACACTCTTCAGTGAATGGGGAGGGGGTGGCAGAGGTGAAGTCTTAATTGTAGGAGCGAGAAGAGAGGAGGGTCAAGGCACAAGGAGGGGTCGACAAAGACGAGGGGGAGGAGAAGCAAGGAGAGGCGGCGAGCCCTGGGGGAAAGAGGGGGACCTCAAACCCCTCCACTAGCTGAGGAGAAAGTTATGAAAAATAACTGAAAAGTGCAAGGCAGGGCAGGAACTCGACCCTGGATGGATGGATTCAGTCTCTTGGCTGTGGGGCCAGGTCTGCAGGATGGAATGAAAGGCCCAGATGAGCCAGCTGCCTCCCCGCTCTTACACCTCAAGTGTGGTAAACGAGCACAGCTTTGGCAAGAGCTTGGTCTCTCCTGTGATGCCTGTTTAGCCCCTGGCTTTCAGTTCATACAGGGAAGGGAGGGGCCTATTCTTTCCTCCATACTGGAGACGAATGAAGCCCCTGTTAGAGCTGCCACTTTCTCTTCCAGAGGGAAGGGAGGTGCAGGGCATGCCGACGCCTCAACACCTTGCCTGGACATCACCAGCAGCAGCCCTTCACCCCAGCACTGTGGCTGGCCTGGGAGGGCTGCGCTCTTGGAGGCTGGAATTTCTCAGGCCATCAAGTGAGCCTTTTGCAGGGGTGCTCCGGGCTCCTCGCTGCACTGGGCAGTGACTTATTGCAGCCTGTTATCTTCAGCAGCAGGTGGAACATCCTGGGTTGTGCTCCTTCCTGTGAGCGAAGCCAGGTAATATCTACTGCCTCCAATGAATAAGGTAACCAGCCCTTTCATAGCACAAAGGATGCAGCTCTCACCCAAGGTTTTTTTTTTTTTCTTTCTCCTTTCTTTCTTCATTATGTTTGTAATTTTGTTTTATTATTTCCCATTGGAAAGCTGTGAAATGAAAATGATGCAATCTACTGCTGTGAAATAATGTCGTGCTCGAGTCCTTTTCCAATAAGCCCTGAGGTTTGCTCTGTGATGGCTTCATTAAATTAGTCAGCTCCATGGCAAATGGAAAAGCGCTCAGAGCTGGGGATTTTGTTAATCTGAGCTGGGCTGCCTGAGACCTTAGACCACCGGGGAGCTCAGGAGGTTGGCTCTGCGTGCTCAGGGGTGGAGGCTCCCTTCCACCTAGGGGGATATCCGAGAGGCCACCACGTGTGCAAGGCTGCCAGACCTCTCCTGCAACACTTCGCTGTGCTCCTCTGTGTGCCAGACGCTGCCCAGGTGCCATCAAGTGCCAAGGGAACAGATAAGCCATGGCCCTGTCTCCAGGAGCAATGCAGGGGGTGGGAAAGGGAGGAGGCTTATCTCCCTTGCAGGTAGACTAGGGTGGAGCACAGGTAAAAGGTGAGCCTCTCCTTGAAGGCCAGTGGGACCCAGGTTACCAGATGGCAGGTGAATATACCTGAGATGCTTGCAGGGGAGACGTGAGTGCACCCCGCTTACCCTCCCACCACCATCCCCCAGAGTTTATGAGAACAGAGTCTCTCATGCCAGGCTCCACTGCAGTATTAAAGATTTCCATAACTGATAGTTCTTTCCAGTTAGGACTTTCAGTATTAAACTCTGTCATTATGAAGTAAAATATGCACGATCCCTAAATCCATGTGTATTATAACGAGATTTCATTGTTATAAATTTGTCTTCTCAGTCCTCCATTTCTGCCTTTGCTGTCTTTTTAAAACTCTAATGTCTGGTAGCTATAGCCAGAAGGTAATTGCGAAGTGGTACTAAAGAATCACTGGCTTATTCTTTCACTCACTCACAGAAATTTATGGAGTGTCTACACTAAGATATGATCCCAGAGCCAGTGGGAAAGACAGTGTTGACGGCTAATTACAGCACTAAGGAATTTTGGTCTGAGCTGACACAGGAAGCTCCCTGCCACAAACACATATAAAATTGGATAAAATACAATAAAACAATTTGAAATCATAGCTGCATTTGAGAGGAAGAAAGGAGAAAATCCAGATTCTGAAAATGAGTGGGAATTCAAAGTCAGCGTGGTGAATGAGAGTTAAAAGGGAATTGAAGCCAGATACCTATTATAACCAGGGCTGGGGCTTCAGCCCCAGCTTCACCCAAGTGGAGGCACATAGGAAGCTTCATGAGTGGCTGGGGCCAGAGATGAGACTTAGGTACATGCTTTAGAAAGTAAAAGTGTTCGTCATTTAGTCATATCTGACTCTTTGCGACCCATGGACTGTAGCCTGCCAGGCTCCTGAGTCCGTGGGATTTCCCAGGCAAGAATGCTGGAGTGGGTTGCCATTTCCTTCTGCAAGGGATCTTCCCGACCCAGGGATCGAAGCCAGGTCTCCTGCATTGCAGGCAGATTCTTTACCATCTGAGCCACCAGGGAAGCTTTAGAAGAGTTAAACAAACCCCACCTACCTACTAGTTGGCAGGGAAGCAGGACAACAATTTGGGTAAAGAAAAGATAATCTGCAAAGGATCAAAACCCAAGCTTGTGCCAAGCTTAGATGTGGGGTTCCACATCTTTTAGTGGAAACCACAACAGGAAAAATCAGTGTACAAACTGGTTTGAATCCAATGGAAACCAACCGAGGCAAACTTGACCCTTCCCCAAGGCGTACTTCCACAGCCCAGAGGAAACGACGCCCGCTGAGATGAGCTTACACAGGGAAGTCACACAGCACATAAGAAAAGAAACTGCCAAGAGAGTGAGCCTCAGATTCAATATAGCACCCAGCTTGGCCACCTATGCTGACCCCGGAACTACTGAAAAACTCCCATTTCTGCCCATCTACTCAACACCGTCATCCCTCCAACTCTAATCCAGGTACTAGAGAGTTCCTGAAGCCCCTCTCTCAAGTTCATAAATGTATAAAATGTATGCATGAATTTCCTTTCACTCAATTCACACACCACACCATTTACTTAGGAGCCCATATTGCTCACATCTGTCTGCATTAGCCAGATGTGATCCCTGGTGAGGGGTTTCTGCCACACCCAGTCACCTCCTCACCTGGCAGCGTAATGAGACTGTTCCAGAGCAGTGACTCTTCAAGCTCAGTTTCAGGTCTCAATCTTGCAAGCCTGGAAAATGTGAAGAGTAGGGGTCTTTTCTGTTTTCATACACTTGTATCGTTAACAAATGTTCACCCACAACCACCAGTGACCCACAAAGTGAGCTCTCCAGGTTCCTGAAATCTGACATTCAAGCTCAATAATCAGGTTGACTGAGGCCTCTAACTAACTCGGCACCTACCTAAAGACCTGGCCTCTGGGCAAGGCTTGGCCACACATGCTCTGCTGTATAATTGCAGGATGCAGGCATCTCAGACTGGGGCAGGTTGCCGTCCTATCTGGGTTTCATCAGCTTTGTCTTGAATTGGTGGAGCTTTGGAACTGCTGCTATTCTTGCTTTTAAATCACAAATTACTCTTACTTTGGCTTCATCAGTATCAACTTAGTGAAGAGAGGCTATTTGGATAACCCTACACAGTCACAGTGATACAGCTATTTATAAGCAGCTATCTGCATCAGTTTTTAAATTCTGCTTTCCACTAAGGAGGCCTTATGATGCACACCCTGCAGCTCAAATATGAACCTTTGGTATCTCCATTAGCAGATTACTCCCCAGCTCCTCCACAGTCTTTGTTATTATCCTGGAGTCTTTCACTAGGAAGAGGAAAGTAACCCAGAGACTAAGCTTTTCTGCTACATCAAAGCAGCTGAGATTTTAAAAAAATGTTTGCTCCTCTGGGATTCAGTTCAGTTCAGTCGCTCAGTCGTGTCCGACTCTTTGCAACCCCATGGACTGCAGCAGACCAGGTTTCCCTGTCCATCACCAAGTCCCAGAGCTTACTCAAACTCATGTCCATTGAGTTGGTGATGCCATCCAACCACCTCAGCCTCTGTCATCCCTGTCTCCATCCGCCTTCAGTATTTTCCAGCATCAGGATCTTTTCCAATGAGTCAGCTCTTCACATCAGGTGGCCAAAGTATTGGAGCTACAGCTTCAGCATCAGTCCTTCCAATGAATATTCAGGACTGATTTCCCTTAGGATGGACTGGTTGGATCTCCTTGCAGACCAAGGGACTCTCAAGAGTCTTCTCCAACACCACAGTTCAAAAGCATCAATTCTTTGGCCTCAGCTTTCTTCATAGTCCAACTCTCACATCCATACATGACTGCTGGAAAAACCATAGCCTTGACTAGATGGACCTTTGTTGGCAAAGTAATGTCTCTGCTTTTTAATATGCTGTCTAGTTTGGTCAAAACTTTTCTTCCAAGGAGCAAGCGTCTTTTAATTTCATGGCTGCAGTCACCATCTGCAGTGATTTTGGAGCCCCCCCAAATAAAGTCTGTCCCTGTTTCCATTTCTATTTCCCCATTTCCCCATCTATTTGTCATGAAATGATGGGACCAGATGCCATGATCTTAGTTTACTGAATGTTGAGTTTTAAGCCAACTTTTTAACTCTCCTCTTGCATTTTCATCAAGAGGTTCTTTAGTTCTTGTTTTCTGCCATAAATGTGGTGTCATCTGCATATCTGAGGTTATTGATATTTCTCCCAGAAATCTTGATTCCAGCTTGTGCTTCATCCAGCCCAGCATTTCTCATGATGTACTCTGCATAGAAGTTAAATAAGCAAGATGACAATATACAGCCTTAATGTACTCCTTTCCCGATTTGGAACCAGTCTGTTGTTCCATGTCTAGTTCTAACTGTTGCTTCTTGACCCTCATACAGATTTCTCAGGAGGCAGATCAGGTGGTCTGGTATTCCCACCTCTTGAAGAATTTTCCACAGTTTTTTGTGATCTACACAGTCAGCTTTGGCATAGTCAATAAAGCAGATGTTTTTCTGGAACTCTCTTGCTTTTTCGATGATCCAGTGGATGTTGGCAACCCTCTGGGATAGAGGCCTCCATTTCTGTGTCCCTATGTCCTTGGGTATTTGAGAGACCTATGGTCACCTACACTGTGACTTCACAGGGTGAGTAAAAAAGTAATGTCACTTGATCTTGGACAAGAAATAATGTTTCCAATCACCATTTAGGAAGACTTTCACAGAGAGCGTGAGGTGTCAGGCCCAGTGCTGGAGCTGAAGCAAGGCACGAGTCAGCTTTCCTGGCACCAGGGAAGTCCCAGATAGCTACAGATATGGAGGGAGATAAGGACTCAGATGAGGACAGCACCAGCTCCCTTAGCTATTCTAGAGTAGAATCTGCTCCCCTGACTTAGGGGAGAGGGCGCTGGTGAAACTATCTGTTCTTTTCTGCAAGCCTGGTTTACACCCCATGGACACATAGCTTAAGGAGCCAGTAGAACACTTCTTCTATAGATGTCTTTACTGTGGCCTTGTCTCCTTTCCACAGTGGAAAGTGACACAGCCCCATAAAAGAGCCAAATTGTAACTAAACACGGCAAACATAGGAGACAAAGCATAAACAAATCCAGTCACCAGTGGAGATGCTGGGTGTGCACTTTCAGCCCTTCACTTACCACAGTAACAAGTTTTATAATGAGGAGCTTGAACAGCATCGTCGAAGGCTTTCTAGATGAAGGGGAGACAGACACCTGTTTAGTGTATAAGATGCGAGATGGATTCTAAAACAGATCCCAGTGACCCCCACCTCCTGGCACCTGCTCTCTTGTGAAATCCTCTCCCCTTGAGTGTGGCTGGGCCTATGACTTGCTTCTCTCAAACAGAATGTGGCACAAGTGATGGAAGATAATTTGTGAGATGAGGCTGGAAAGGGCAGTCACTTCCCGTCTTGCCAGCACCCTTGCCTTCCTGGCTTGCTTGGCTCTGTTGCTGGGCTGGAGAAGCCTATATGGCAGGGAACTGAGGGCAGCTTTGGGCCAACAGTGAGGAACCAACCACCACTGCAATGCCTTGACTGCAACCTTTGAAGTCAGCCTGAAGGAGGGGACCCAGTGAGGCCACACCCCATAGGAACTGTCCGATCAGAGATGTACCTTGCTTTAAGCTGCTATGTTTTGGGGTCGTTTGTTACTTGGTGATAGACAGCTAAGACCATTACTAATTGACACGCAGTGAACTCACCTTGGCTGAGAATGTACAGGCATATTCTGGGAACTTTTAAACAATATGGGTCTGTTCTTTTCTTAAACCCTAGTTACTAAGAATGGACAACCACAGAACCAATTCCCAGACCAGACTGGGGATTTGTTAGCAGAAGAAACTCCTGAACCAATGGCCATAGACTATAAAGTCATAGGGTCCACAGAGATGCCTAGGGCAGTGATTCCAGCCAGGGAGGAGCCTGGATCCTACCCTGGATCCACTGCAGCAGGGTCTCCCCAGGCAGAGCCTGGCGTTCCTAAATAGATGCAGCATCCCTGGGTGAGAGAGACTATGTCTCCCCTGGGAGGAAACACTGCAACTCCCCTCCTTGACATCATAGGAAATGAAGGGTCAGAGAAGTTCTCTCTCTTTTCAAGGTTGCACAGCCTGTCGGTGGTGCAGGGTTCCATCTCCCTGTCCTCCTCTTCATCCATGAGTCCCCATCAGCCCCACGCCCCAATTCAAAGGAGAACTTAACCTAGCTTTGAGCTAAACGTAAGTGGAAACAAAGTAAGAGACACACAGACAAAACTTTTAAGGTTCTTTATTTGTTTTGAAAACAACCTCCACTCTTCATCTTTCACTGGAGTCCTGGCCTAGTGACAAGGAAAGCTGTTCTTCTCTGGCCTCTTTTGTAAGACAGGGGACAAACATCAACACTTTCCATCAGATCTCTGTCTCCAGACACCACTCCGGGGCACACCCAGCCAGGACTGGAACTTAATGGCATTGAGAACACGGGGATCTGTCTCCGAGTTCCTCTTGGCTTGCATCTTTGCCTGCATCCTCCCTGAGACAACCGCTCCCGTCCTGGGGGGTGGGGGGGAGCTCTGCGTCCATCTCCCCATTCAGGGCTTCTGCTAAGCATGTGGCCACGTGCAGCCTGGTCTCCAGTCTGCATCTCACCCAGGGAAGCACCGCCCCATGGCCCCTGCTCGTGCCGAATGCTTCCTCAAGAGCTCACCAGGTCCCAGTGCTGGCTCATGAGTGAGGACTCACACGGATTGATGACGACTTCCCTGCTAGTCTCGGTGCCATCGCCAAACATGTCTGTGTCCAGGCAGAGGTGGGACGCCATGTGCTCGATGCGGGAGCCAGTCTTGGTCCATTGCTGGAGAGTTGGAGAGGGGAGAGGATTAAGCGGGATTCTCCGACTAAGGCCCTGGGTCCTAGCAACAGTATCAGGAGTTCCAGTGTTATCAAAAATGTTGACACCACAGGGCTAGGGTCATCCAGAGACTTGACTTCATGGTCTCAAGGAGGAAGAGAGCTGCAACTAATTGCCTTACCAGGTATTGTTGCTGGCTTCTTAAAAAATTGGATTAGAAAAAGTAAAAGCAAAATCAATATGTTTGCTAGGAAAACTCATTAGAAGGCAATAACTTTCCAAGCACTAGGCCAGAAAATGTGTAGCAAGTTAGTCACAGAAGCAACGAAAGAAATGATCCACACTCGCTATCCACGCTGTCATGAAGGAGTGGGCGAGAGTGGCTGGGGGGAGGGGGGTGGGTGGTGAAGCAGCAGGGATGGAAGGGCAGCTCCCTGCGCCTGAATCTCTGCTCCTCCAAAGAGCTTCAGCACACGAGGGCCCAAGAGAGTGGGTCTCGTGTGGCTGCATCCCACACCTCACCACACACAACAAGGAGGGAGGGGATGGACAGGTACGGGGGAACTACTGCTGACCAGGTGTCATGGATGGATGACTCGGTGAACTGCTTTAAACAGCAGCCCTGTATGATGTTCATCACCAGCCTCATTGCACAGAGGAGGAAACTGAGGCTCAGAGACGTCCACGCACCTGCCAAGGGTCACACGGCTGGTGAGCTATAAAAATGGGCATCCCCACCAAACAAGACCCAGTTGATGGGAACTGGGTGAAGCCAACGACTTTGCCCCCACAGGAACCAGGCACGTCATGCATCCAGAGTGCTATGAACTCCGTGGGACGTTCTGCCAGAGCCCGAGCAAGGCCCCCGAAGGCAGAGGTTCGAGTCTTGCTTATCCTAGTGGCCTGCAGACTCTGTCCCAGCATGCTCTGGGATCCTGGCAGGCGTTTGAGCAGGACTGGGCAGTACAGGACACACGTGAAGCAGAGGTCCGACGCGGTCAACAGGCTTTCACGTGGCAGCTGATGGCTGCCTGGGCACCACAGATGGGACCAGAGTTCCCCTCGTCTCTCCTAGCCAGAAGGATGTCTTCTTTATCAACTCTCCCTCCTCTCTAGCCTCTCTCTTTCCCACACACAGACTCAGACCTACACAGGCGGCCACCTCCCAGGGTGGACGCACTGAGCACTTACCTGTCTTTTATCTCCATTCTTGCAAAGGACAAGAACCACTGGGGCGCCAGGGAACAAGGTGATAACTGACAGGCACAGCTCCTCCTGCAAGATCTGCTGGGTGTAGGTGAAGGCCCAGATCTGGAAAGAAGAGGCCAGGCAGGGTCACCTCAGGGTGCTTGGAAGCCACCCTGCTGGGACACTACTGTGCCCGTGTGTGACAACTAGCACAGCTTGGTACAAAGCACTGGGGCGGGGGTCCTAGGGGGACCCCACTGTCAACAGGTCACCTGGGAAAATGCTGCTCAAGAGTCAGAGACTCTCAGGTCACACCTCCAGTGAAGTCCTCGCCCCTGTTCCAATGAAGGGGACCAGCCTGGGGCAGGCAGGTCACCTCTGGGAGGCAAGGGACAATTCTGGGCTTGGGCAGGAAGCTGAACGACACCCCAGCTGAGTGTCACAGCCTCCAGTTTCTCTGTTTCGATGAGTGTCTCTTCCCCACAGTTGACATTTAAAGCAGCCACCTGGCACGTGACCAGGGATCCCCCCACCCCCTGCAGTTGTCTTTAGAACATCTCTTCTTTGAAAAGACGTCCAAATCGGCACCCTGGAAACGTGAGAGCTCTGACAACAGGAAGACAGAGGGACAAAGGGAATGAGGAGGTGTTCTGACGGACGGGTGGAAGGAGAGCAGGATGGAAAGAAGGAAGTCACAAGAAATAAAACTGTTCCAAGAGGGCGCACGCACACCAGTGCTCCACGGGAACCCAGCACTTGGCCCTGGGGCTCCTGCAGCTGGAGGAGCTGAGGAACTGGAAGGACGAGCAGAGATCCGGTGGCAGATGAAAAGGGGCATTCAGTGAGGCTCATTATGAGAAACGAGTTCCAAGTGCCACAGACAAGACAGCAACCAACAGCTGAAGCAGCCTGGGCCACTGCTTAGCTCTTAAATCAGGGGCAGGAATGCTGGCATAATAGTTGTCAAACTCGAACCTTCAAGAGGTTTTTCCCCAGGTTGTAAATCAGGGATAGCATCTGTCCTTTGCCTTCATCACGGGATAGAGAAGATTTGTGAATTGGATGCCCCAAGGGGAACTGCAGAGAGGACCCCAGTAAGCACTGTACCCCTCCTCTTCCATAACACCCCCACTGTCCAACTGATGCTCTGTTGCCATAGCAGGCCACCGGTGCCAGGAAAAGACCCAGCCCAGAAAGTCCTCCTGGGGAGTAGGATGGACATAGAGACAAACGAAGACTGGCTGTGAACTGAAAATTCCTGAAGCCTGGGAGGGGTCTGCCGGGGTTCTTCATGCTCCTCCAAGGAGTCTTATATCTATTCAAAACTGTTTTATAATAAAAACATTAGGAAATGCATAATACTCCTCTGGCCTTGTGAACATCACCATCTTACACGTACCATTTGCCTTCCTCCAGGGTTAGCTGAAAGGGGAAGACACCCACACGCATGGAGGTGACACCAGAACCATGATGATACGGCTAACACCAGCTCGCATTTCTTGAGCACTTACTGTGTACCAGGCGCTGTTCTGGGAGCTTTACACATGTTAACTTAATCATGAGACTCCAGTTAGGTAGGTACTGTTATCATTCCCCTTTTATAGAGGAGGAAGGTAAAGTCAGAGAGGTCACCCTAAGTCAGTGACAGGAAGTGGCCCCTGCACCCACTCTCCCCAGCCTCTCTGCTGTTGTTGCCACTGCTGCTGGAATCATGTCTGGTTCCAGGGCTCTTTTATTCAACTTAATCTCTGGAGAAGATGTCTGTCTCTGAGAGTCCCTCCTCCAGGTTGTAAATATTAAAACTATAGATTAGTTCCTCCTTGACAGGAGACAGCTGGCAGCAGGTTCTTCCTCTGGGCCAGCTTCCAACAGCAGCCCCTATGAGAAGGGAAACCAAGGTCACACCCCATGTTGGGGGCTGGGGAGGGGGGAGACCTGACATTGATGGGAACTGAGCAAGAATATGAGTGGAGGCCTCCTCTCTGCAGACCCCACAACAGACCAGGGAACCTACGCAGCTCTGGCTCCCAGCCTGAGCTGCCCACTTTTACTTCCCACCTTGCCTCTGTCCCCACCATGAACTCACAGCCTGCACCTCCCCGCATGGTCACTCCCCTCTAAGGGTCCCCTTGGGCCTGGATGTGGGTACTAAGGACACAGTCCATCCTCTGCAATGGACCCAGGGAGAGAGACCCACACAGGTCCTGAATCAGGCTCAGCGGTGGGTTCTAGGGTCCGAAACATTTGGGGAGAGTAATGAAGAAAGTGGGCACAGGTCCTGGGTGTGAGCCCAGACAATCCCCTGGCCAGTGGAGAGCAGAGACAAGGGCCGGTGTTTGTGGGCAGGGCTGTCCGGAGGCCATTTGCCTAGGCCCATGGTACAACTGGCCTCAGTGTTAGACTTCCGCATTGTCGGGAAATGAGGCTAAACACACAGTTAGAGATGCAGAAAGATGAGGCTCATCGCTCTGTCCTGTTATTTTTAAAATGTCGGGTGACCACACAGCCTGCAGTGAACCATGAATTAGCATTTTAAAAATAAACCCTGTAATTATCTTATGATCACTATAATACGCTGGCTTTGTGTTTTTTTACGTTAAAAAAGTTAACTGATTAAACACAAAACTTAACATATGCCACAATTTCTGGAAACCCATATTGGCATTTCTTTTTAAGTATCTTAGGGGCTTCAAAACCCAGAAATGCTGGGGATGGCAGGCGGGAGGGTGGGGAGAGGGGGTCCTTGTGCCCTGAGACACCTCCCATCCACAAATGCATTTTAGGAAGGAACGCACATGGTACACTGGGGGGCTGGGGGCTGAGCCGACCATCCCCCAGGGAGGTCAGACAGGTATCGAAGCCCTCACACCACGTGGACTTTCCATTAGCTGGTGCTTTACTGGCATCAGAATAATCCAGTCTTGCATTTCCCCAGAGAAGCGCAGAGGAGAGGAGAGGAGAGAGCTTAACGGGAAGCACGACACAGGAGCAGGCAGGGCAGGAAGTGAGGAGAGGGTTTCCAATTCCCATTCTGCGGCCTGTCTGGCTTCCCAGAATGGCCGGTGATGAATGGGCTTATTAAATGAATCTCAGAGTCTGAAATGAATTCAAGAAGGCAGCACTGGTGGCTCAGGCCAGCCTGGCCTTGATCGCCAAGCACTGACAGCTTCATCTGGGGGACTGGAGAAGTCCCAGCCCAGTGCACACAGACAGCCGTATCCATGGGAAGACCCCAGAGGCCATCCTGGAGGCGATGCCCCAGGAGGGCATCTCCTCCTGGCCCTTGACCTGCTTTGCTCCTGCCCTGAAAGATGGGGACAGATGATGGGAAGGGTATGGTCCAGGCTGGACCACCTGCAGGCCTTCCGTGCTCAGAGGACATCTCTGGAACTGCCTGTGTGAGTGGAGATGGTAGTGCCTGTCAGTGGGGAGCAGACCCCATGGCGCCCAGCCTGGGGCTCACCATCCTGCATTGGATGGAGAAGCAGAGAGGAAACAAGTTCTCATGAGGAGATACCTGAAGGAGCAAAGTTCTGAAGGAAGTAGGCAGGAAGCTAAGTCAGGGGCTCAGCACAGGGTTTGACCCTAGAATGGTCCAGAGCCACCTCTAGCAGGTAAGAAGCAATAAGCCTAGGGTAGTATTTCTCATCTCAGGTGCTTTTGCCCCCAGCCACCTACCCAGGAAACACTGGGCAGTGTCTGAAGGCATTTTTGGACTACTATGACTAGGCTGGGGATATTACTGACTAGTAGGTGGGGCCAGAGACGCTGTTAAACATTCTACGATGCACAGACAGTCCCTACAATGAAGAATCATCTAAGACCAACGCCAATAGTGCTGTGGTTGAGAAACCCTAGCCGAGTCTAAGAGCTTGGTCTCTGGAGGCAGGTGGCCCATGTCCTGCTTTGGCAAGATTCTCATATGACCTGGGTAGCCTTGGTCAACGTATCTAAGCCTTGCTTACACCATCTGTGAAATGGGGGTACTGACATGGTTCATGTGATTGCTGTGAGGTGAGGTAAGAAGATGCATGTGGAACACCAACCTACGGGCCTGGCCCCGGAGCAGAATCTCCGTGAACAGTATTTTCCCGACACATGGGAAGGAGGAGTGGTTAGGTGAGGACAGAGAAACATTCCCAAGTTGACAGAAGTTAGGGGGCTGTGTTTTCCTTTAGGCAGAAGTGCAGCTCATTTCCTGCTGGTGGTCAGTTTCCATTTCAAAAATTCCCCCATGTGGGGAAGAATAAACAATGGAGAAGAAATAGAGGATGGGAGCCAGCCCTGCTGGCCGTTCTGTGATTAGGCAGCCACAATTAAGCAATGCCGAGGGCTGCTCCTGTCCTAGATCTTCCACTTTCATTGTCTACGTGACTCTCACAGCCACTCTGGGAGGTAGGTCCAATTTGATGGGAGGGGGACTGAGGTCAACGGTTGCTCTGGGCAACACCAGGAGCAGAGCCCAGGGTTGACTGTGAACGTGGGACCCCCTCGGTGAGATGGGATCTGAACCTAGCACAGCCAGGGCCATGGGCTGGCCTTGAACCTCTTAGGCCACACCGGGCATCACACTGGTTCATCAAACATGCCCTGGAAGCCCACTTCAGACAAGATGTTGGGCATGAACGGGTGGATTCAAGTGAACATTCAGTTTAGCTGACCTCTTGATGCACCTGTATAGCTGCAGGATCCCCCGAATGCACTGATCGGCTGTGCTGGGAGTCTTCATCACCCGCAAGGACAGAGCTCAGCCACACCCAGTTTGGGGCCCTCTAACCAGGGAAGGCTCTGGGACACACTCCCCTCCTTTAGTGAAGTTGGCATCTTCACTAGACTCGCTCTGGAGTCTTCGTTTCCAGTCCATCCTGTGCTTTCCTCCCACGCTGTGAGAATACACCCAGGATGTACTGTGTTGGGCCCTGGAGTGACTGCCGGGGCAGGAATCCTGGCTCGCCTGTTTATGAACCCCCAAACCTGGATGATCTACTTAACTTTGAGCCTTGGTCTCCTCATCTGTGAAATGAAGGTAACAGCAGCCCCTTACATGGAGGGTGATGCATAGACATTCCAGACGGTGCTGGCTACAGACCAAGAGCTCAGTTACTGCCTGTTGGTTGTACTGGTGCAGGATGCCAACAGGAGAGATGGCCCTGGAGGTCTCCCTTTGGAAAACTGCCTTTGCTTTACCTCCCAGGAGAGACATTTGAGAGGCAGTCATGCTGGGGCCATGCCCAAGGGTGTGCTGAGAAAGCTGGGGAGGAAGGGTGGTGTCAGGTGGGGAGTGACTGCTGGCAGCCTGTCCCATGTGGAGACTCATGGAGAGGCGCCAGTGCGAGTGTGGGTTTGGGGGGGAAGGGCTTTGATCTTCATCTCCAGGCCACCCAGCTGCCTGCCTGAATCCTTCACAAGCGGGTAGCCTGAATTGTTGGGCTTCCAGGTAGGAGGACACATTGAAAAGCTGTATGTTTTCCCCATTTCTTTAAATTGGGATATGGCTATATTGGTACATCTGTCTTTTTCTATCCTTCACAAATATTTTTCTAGGGAATCCAATAAAATTGACAGGAAACTTATTACCCAGGAGACTCCTGGGGCTTCACATATTTACAAACTGATGGTGTACTTCTCTCACTCTCTACCCAAGGTACCAGGCTGCCATCATCTTGAAAACACACTCGGGTTAACTACTTTGTTCCCAAGGTTGACAAACAAGTGGAGAAAGGAAGGTAAGGCAGGGTGAGGGATGGATGGGGCTGGGGGTAGAACAGGGTGGTAAGCCAGCACTGGAGCCAGAAAACAGCCACGGTCATATGGACTTCTCTCAACATCATGGACACCCACGTGCCCAGGGACATGCCACCTGGGGAGTGAGTGGCCAACTGGAAGCAGAATTCAAGGCCCCAGACACCCATGCTCTGCTCACCAGTCAAGGACCCCAGAACCCACCACCCAAATGACCTGAGCCCAATTCAGGACCTGCATG
Organism: Bos mutus; assembly: GCF_027580195.1. Lineage (NCBI taxonomy): Eukaryota > Metazoa > Chordata > Mammalia > Artiodactyla > Bovidae > Bos > Bos mutus. Next base: position 37,790,151 of record NC_091627.1, read on the forward strand.
GATCTCTCTCCCTGGGTCCATTCCAGAGGATTGACTGAGTCCCTAGTACCCACACCCAGGCCCTAAGTGGACTGTTTGGAGGGGAGTGACCACATGGTGAGATGCAGGCTGGGAGTTCACAGTGGGGACAGAGATGAGGTGGGAAGAAAAGGGGGCAGCCCAGGCTGGAAGGCAGAGCCGTGTGTGTCCCCAGGCTGGTACAGAGTCTGCAGAGAGTGGGCCTCCATTCACATTCTTGCTCAGTTCCCGTCGATGTCGGGTCTGCCCCTTCCCAGGTCCCTGACATGGGGTGTGACCTTGGTTTCCTTCTCACAGGGGCTGCCACTGGAAAGTAGCCAAGAGGAAGAACCTCATGCCAGCTATCTCCTGTCAAGGAGGAGCTGATCTCTAGTTTTAATATTTACAGCCTGGAGGAGGGGCCTCAGAGACGGACATCTTCTCCTGAGATTCAGTGGAATAAAAGGGCCCTGGAACCAGTTATGACTCGAGCTGCAGCAGCAGCAACAGCAGATGTAGTGTGGCGGCCAGGTTTTCAAATCCTGCCTTCCTCACTTCTTAGCATCTGACCTAGGATCATCTCTCCAGACCTCAGTCTCATTATCTGTAAAATGAGGATAATATCTACTTAACTGGGTTTTTATATCACTTCCTTGACATGGCCTCTCAGAGACAGAGAGGTGGGGGCAGGAGAGAAGGTGAGAGAGTCCGGGGGCTGAGGGGCAATGTGACATCTCTGAATGGCCAAGGGGTAGGAGAAGCCAGAGATGTGGGAAGGGAGAGGAGGAAAGGAGGGTGAGTGCATTAGCAGGAGGGGTCGGGAAACAGGAGGAAGCTCAGGGAGTCTATGCAGGAAGGAGAAGCAGACACCGAAAGGAAGAGAAAGGTAACCTAAGTCAATCCCACAAGGGTGTACACTCCATGCACACACAGGCTTGAACACGCACACACCCAGAAACACATGCATGCACCCCCAGGCACACACCTGGGGCACCAGTCTGGCTGAAATAACTATGTGGATTTCTCTTCATGGGTTCAACACCTTCAGAATACTTGGACAGGCACCCCAGGCCTGCTGTTGGCTGTGGGCCCCACTAGGAGAGAGCTGTGTCTAACCCGGCTTAGTCCCACCCTGTACCCCAGCACGCAGCCTGGTGCCCGGGGCACCACGCACACTCAGTAGGTGTCATCTGTTGATGAAAACTGAACATCTTCCTAACTCGTGTGTTCTTTCCATATCCCGAATTCGAATGGCTGCCGCACACACCCAACTGTTCTCTCTGAAGCAGAGAGGAGTGACAGCTTGGCAAGATCTTCTAGGAAAGAACTCTTTGCTCACTTGAAGACTGTTTTCGTGATAAGCCGTAGTTTACAAGTGACAGCTCTTTCCTCTCCCCTTCCTCACTCCACCAGAATGTCAGCCAGAGGAGGGACCTTTCCTTCCCAGTTAAATGAAGGCCTGGCAGCATCTCCCTTGGCCAGGTTACAGGAGTAGGGGTCTCCTTCCTGAGACCCAGAGAGCCTGTGGCTACCCTGCTGCCACTTCTTATGCAACCAAAGACAGAAGAATCCCTACTCTGCTACAAACGGACAAGGCAAACTTCTGTTCCAGGGAGCGGGGGCAATGACATTCTGGCTGTTTGCAATCCCCCACGAGCAGGGCCCACACACAGAATCAGGAGAGAGCGATGCGCGTTACCTCCTCACACGTTTCATAAAACGCCATTGACAAGTGGTGTCATTCTCAGCCGCGCTGCCACACTTCAAGCACAGTCGACACCTCTGTCTCCTTCCCCCTTTCCTGTCTGACTCAGGCAGCCCCCTCCCATGTCCTGCTGGAGCAGAGACGATTTTTGGAACAATCTCGGCAATCTGGAGGCTGGGGGTGTGATGCCTCAAGTGCCAGGCCGAGGCTGTGGGTTTTTGTGGCAGACACTGGGGAGCCATTGAAGGCTGCATGGGGATGGGGAACCATGGTCTGGTGACTACATGTTACTTGAGACAGTGGCCATAATCTAACACAGCGGTTCCCAAGCAGAGTGGTCTTGTCCTCCAGGGGCCTTTGGTAAAGCCTGGAGACAGCTTTGATTGGCATGACTGGTGTGTGTTGGGGGGATGCTACTGACATCCAGTGCGCAGGGACCAGGGGAGCTGCTAGATAGCCTACAGCACAGAGGATGGTCCCCACCACAGAGTGACCCGGCCCCAACTGTCAATAGTGCCGGAGGGCTGCTGATCTGGCCTGAAGAAGTGAATGCCGGGGCCGAGAACAGCTATTCTGAGGGGAGGAGGGCTGGGCCTTGCAGGAATGGGGGATGCGGGAGAAACAGGAGCCATGGGAGATGATGGTCAGGACTGGAAACTCAGAGCCTGGGATAGGTGACCACTCAGAGAGAATTAATGGGATGGTGCAATGGCTGGGGAGCCTGATAGGTGCTTGGAGCCATCTGATGGCTTGAATTTCAGAAGGGTTTGTCACGGCCGTGGACTGGCTCGATCGCCCGGTGTTTGAGAGGGAGAGTCAGCTAAGTGTAAACCCACCAGCCTCCATCCATCTCCTGGGCTTGCACAGCTCCTACTCCTGAGGATAAAACTCAACCTCTTCAGCTGGGAAAAGAGGCTGTGATGTGCCTCTTCCTCTCCGGCCTCACCTTTGTAGCTCCCTCACATTCCACCCCTCTGACTATGTCTTGAAAGGCACCCTGCCTCCCAGGCCCAGGGCGTGGTACATGCTGGACTTCCCCGCTTGCCCTTTCTCCCCTTCCTGACCCGTGTGTTTTTACTCATCTCTGAGGACACCACTCCTGCTCAGGTCCTCTGGGAAGACTTCCCAACCCTCATGTAGAGGTTGGACACCCTTGCTCTGCACTTCTACAGCATCATGGACCAAACTCTCTCCAGGGCAGAGATTAGATCACAGTGGCTGCTGACTTGTTCAAGGAACATTAGATCCCTCGAGGGGCCACCAACGCGGGCCACTATGCATCTCCACAGTCAGCAAAGAATGTACATGTTTGTTGAGTGAATCAATGAATGAATGAGTGAATTCACGGTTGGGTGAAGGCACTGAATTTGTGAATCAGTAAGACAGAGGAGGTTACTAAAGCTGAAAGCATGAATAAAATTTCCAAGAAACCACTCACAGAGAAAAGAACAGTGAATTGAAAACCTTGGTGAATATTCACCATAAGGGTCTGAGAGCTGGGGAGAGGAGCCAGCAGTAAAAACAAGCAGTGGAAAGAACAGAAATGCAGGATAATTGGGATCACGCAGCATCCCCAGAGCCAGGAGGGAAGTCACGAGATGGACAAGCTCTAGTGCATCCAGCAGGTCAAGTGTTACAGAGGTTGAGACAGGCTGTGAATGTGCCAGTGACTTTTAAAAGAGCTCGATCCTCAGAGGGCAGAACACTCACAGAGTGTTGATGAATCAGCTAAGGCACAAGGAAACCTTTCTGAGAAGGGGCGACCGAGGTCTCTAGACCTGGGGGAAGCAGGAGAGAACAGAGGTGGAGCCATAGGCCTGCGGAGGGCAGAAGAACGATGATCAAGGGACCTGCCCAGAGACCAGAATGGTGGACGATGGGAAAAGCCATACCGCCACTGATGTGACTGCCTGGAAGGCAGGGTTAGATCAGCAGGGAGACTCATAGAGCAGGTATTTCATCCTGGAGGCAGTGGCTTTTCAGTTTGCATCTTATACTTTTGAGGTGGCCATGCTGCCCACCCTGCCTGATCCAACCCACATTTACCAGCAGCAGCTTGGACACCCTCGTTCAACTCCTGTTAATTTAATGGTTAATCCCTAGAGGTGCAAAGTTGCCCGGGGAGGCATCTTAAGAGAAAGCCCATGCATTTGGAAACCTAGCAGAGTGAACCCAGTCCCAGAGTGAGGAGAATTGTGCTTCTCCTGTTCTGCTGCAGAGCTCCAGGTATAACTAGACACCTGGTTCATGCAAAAGCAGGAAGCAGAGGCCAAGCACATTCATATGTTCAAGTATCCCCAGCCATTCAAGTAGTCCCAGGTTACTTTACCTGGGACTTGGCATCCTTGCCTTCGGTCTTGACACAGGGGCTTAACTTGAGGTTGGAGATCTCTTGGTCTTTCTGCTTCTGAGCCTCCAGGCACTTCTGCCTCTGTCGGATACTGCCCTTATGGATGGAAGAGTCCTTGGGCACCCTAGAGGAAGGCCATGGGAGGGATGAGAATCTGTGGTTCTTAGGATTAACAGTAACACCGGCTGTCTGACAGGTCAGGCAGTGTCTGGAAAATGGCAGGGACACGTTGCCCTGGTTGCGTTGCAATGACCTGTACTACTCAGGGCCTGAGGATGGGAGAGGTGCCACTAGGAATGAGGCAGCAAGGAATGACTCAGGAGTCTGGAGCCTGGAATCAGTGAGTCCACGCCCTGAGGTCACACTCCAGAGCTCAAACCCCAGCAGTTGAGAAATACTGCTAGAAGCCAACCTCAATCCCTCATGCCACCAATGAATAAAATTCTCTCTCTGGTTTCCGGGATAAGCAGAGCCAACTGGTCTTTTCAGACCTCCATCTAGTTAAAACCCCTCATACAGATGGCCACGGGCAGTCCCTTCTCCAAACCAAGTTAGCAGAGGGTCTCTCTCTGCAGGCAGCAAAGGCTCAAAGCACAGGGTGGGTACCTGAGTTCTGGGTAGACATTCTCCAGGTACCACTTGAAGCTCTGGCATTGCAGGTTCTTCCTCAGATTCAGCCTGCTCTCGATGCTGGGGGCGGCAGAGACAGGGAGACACGGAGACAAAACACAGCTGGTTGGTGACAGGTACCAGCCACATGGGCCCAGGGGCACCCACCCTCCAGGCTGGGAGGTGCCCCGTGCAGCCCATGCCCACTCTCTGCACCCACGAATCTCTGGAGGGTGCTGGAGAAATTAACTAAGAGAGATTTTGAGAGCTCCAGAGAGAGCTATGGAAACACTTGGCAATTACCTCACAGTGGAGTGGTGATGACACCAAGGATTTGTGCTTTTACTTGGAAATAGAATTTGGGGGTGTTTTTACTTTTCATTAAAAACAAAGCTACAAGAATATTTGGTGTATTGTTGATAACTCACTGCCAGGACTCTGGGTCTGCTTACTCACAAATCCCCCTTTGAATTCTGCTCTTAATATACCACCCTTATTCCCTCGCCCGCTACCCCCATCCCGGCCAAGCCAGCCTCAAAGAATTCTCTTCTTTAGCTGGTTCTGGGCTTCTGAATCACATATTTCAGTTCAGTTCAGTCGCTCAATTATGTCCAACTCTTTGCGATCCCATGAATTGCAGCACACCAGGCCTCCCTGTCCATCACCAACTCCCGGAGTTCACTCAAACTCACGTCCATCGAGTCAGTGATGCCATCCAGCCATCTCATCCTCTGTCATCATTTATTGAGTACCTAGTATGTGCCAGGCATTGTGCCCAAGAGGGACCTGATGGTGAGCTTTCAAGCAAGAAAGACAGGTAATGAACAAGGTGCTCACAGCCCAGGGTGGATGTGGGGTGGGTGTGCAGGGGCTGTGGGAGCACCTCAGAGGTGGCCCCTTGCTTGTTGGGTTGGTGGTGGTTGGGTGGTGATGTGGAAGCTGGGAGGAAAGTGGACATTGTCTAGACAAACCAGAAAGAGGGTAAAGTGGGGGCCCCTGGTAGTGGCAGGGGAACAGCAAAAAGAGATGAGTGCATGTGAAGAGGGAAGGGGTCTGTTGGTGGTAGCAGTGGTGCAGGTTAGAATGTGTGTGGGGGGAGTTGGAGAAGGGAGGTGAGTGATGGGAGAGGTGAATGTGCAGTCATAAAGGTCCTGTGAAATACCAAGGAGGAGCTTGGCCTTTATTTTCAGGGCAATGGGCTGCCACGGATGGGTTTGAAACAGAGTACAGTGTGACAGTATTATTCCTTTAAGAGCATCTACCGATGGTGCCAAAGAATTGATGTTTTCAAACTGTAGTGCTGAAAAAGACTCTTGAGAGTCCTTGGACTGCAAGGAGATCAAACCAGCCAATCCTAAAGGAAAACAGCCCTGAATATTCATTGGAAGGACTGATGCTGAAGCTCCAATACTTTGGCCACCTGATGCGAAGAAATGACTCACTGAAGACCCTGGTGCTGGGAAAGATCGAGGGCAGGAGGAGAAGGGGACAACAGGATGAGATGGTTGGATGGTATCACCAACTCAACAGACATGAGTTTGAGTGAACTCTGGGGGATAGTGAAGGACGGGGAATCCGGGTCTGTGGGGTCTCAAAGAGTTGGACATGACTGAGCGACTGAACAACAATAGCAACTGAAGGTGAATAAGATTGGTGCCCAAAGCTGGGAGAGCAGTTAGGAGATCACTGTCGAAACCCGGTGCTGACCATGCTTTCTGGCAGGGGAGTAGGGTGGGATGGGAGAGAAGGGGCAGGTTTCGTTCTCTCTGCTCTTCCACGAGTACACCTGATTTCCACATACACCCTGTTCTTCCTGGGCAACCACACAGAACCAGCCCTGCTTTCTCAAGCCTCGCCTCCTTCCGCCCCAAAGACTGGACTGGGCGCCCTCATGATACTGGAACTTCTTATACAGCATCAACTGCATCTCCTCACCAGATGCTAAGTAACATGAGGACAGGAATGACATCTTTTGAAAAAGGCTAAACATTCAGTATTTGCAAGAATCCAGACGATCAGTGTATGAGTGAGGCAGGATCTCTGGGACCTGGTGATTGTTTAGGTGTGGGAGGACGGGGAGGGAGAAGTCAAAGTTGACACTCAAGATTTCTGGTTTGACAACAGGATGCATGGAAGAGCTAAGGTGGGGAATATGAGGAAAGGAGCAAGTTTAGGCGCAAACAGCAAGAGTTCAGTTAGAACTCATTGAGTCAGAGGAGACTGGGGGGCATCCAGGCAGAGATGTCCAGTTGCTATTCGGACATAAGGACTGGAGCTCAGGAGAGGTGCAGTATGTGTTTAATCGCTCAGCTGTGTCCAACTCTGCGACTTTATGGACTGTAGCCCACCAGGCTCCTCTGTCCATGGGATTTTTTTAGGCAAGAATACTGGTTGGGTTGCCATTTCCTTCTCTAAGGGCTGGAGCTCAGAGGAGAGGTGCAGGAGAGGGATGGAAACATGCTTATCGGCAGCACAGAGGTGGCTGATGGCAGGGAAAACCTGGAGTAAGACAAGGGATTATGACAGGTCCTCGGGGAAGACCAACATACAAGGGTGGGCAGAGGAACCTGAGCTTGCAGAGTGGGCAGAGAGGGTGCAGCTTGCATCTCAGGATGAGAGCCAAGACTTTAGTTCTAGAAACCGAGATCAGAGGGGTGCCTGAAGGGGTTTGGGTGGAAGAAGACTCATATCAATGGAGTAATCGAGGAAGGTAAGGGTCCCAGGGGGCCATGGGTGGGCCAGGTGGGAGTGATCATAGGGGATGGAGGCCTTGGCCTCAGCTCACAGTCAGAAGCAGGGAAACAGGGAGCCACAGACAGTGATGTGGCAGCTCTTTCATGAAGCTTGGCTCTGAAGGAGCAGAAGACAAGGTAGGCGATGAGCAACATTGGATTGAGGGAGAGTTCTTATAGTTTCTTTCCTTCTCTTTTTTATTTTATTTTTTAAAACATATGTAAGATACAGAATAAATTTAAATACTAATGGGAACCATGCAATTGAGAAGAGAGTTGGGTGATCAGGGAGCGTGAAGGCACAGGGCGGGCGAAGTCCCCTGGAACAAGGGCTCCCACACTGTCTGCAGGTTAGAGTCACCTAGTTGGGGGGGGGCGCATCTTTTACAAATTCTACAGCCCAGGACACAGCCCAGACTCAGTCTACTCTCTGGGGCTGGAATAGAGGCAGCAGCAGTTTTTGAAGCTCCCCAGGTGACTGAGACTGCAGAGAGTCTGGAAACCATCACCCTGGAATTCTGCTCCTTGAGTTGAGGTCCTCAGGCCAGCAGCACAGCACCACCTGGGGCTCGTAGAAATGCACGCCTACTGAACCAACATCCACACTGTAACAAGATCCCCGGGAGATCCGTGTGCACATTAAAGTTTGAGAAGCTGAGAGGCAGGAGGAGATGAATCCAGGCAGTGGGAACTTGATCAGTGCTGATTTATGAATGAATGCAGGAGAGAAAAGTGCATCTGGGGAACAGGTAGAGGGCTGGCCTGCCACAGCGGGAGGCACCCCTTATCCTTCCAGATAAAAGAGACAGGAGGATAGTGCAGGTACAGGGTGGTCGGGCTCAGGAAGCTGGTGCTATCTATTTCATCCATAAAACAGAGGTGTCACGTGCTGTGAGTGAAAGCAGAGCAGACTCCGCCACTGGGAAAAATGGAAAAGGTACAAATGGAGGTTGAGGGAGAATGCCGGCCGGCAAGGGGGCAGGATTAAGAGCCCCGCTGAGGGCCTCCCTGAGCCGGATGGCCACAGAGGCTTAGCAGCACCGGCTAATACTCCCAGAGCTGATCAGCAGCCTGCTCACAGGGAAGAAAAGGCACAAAGTCAGGTTCACCCAAGGTCAAGAGGGAGGCCTGGGAGGGTGTGTAGATGCCCAACATGGCAAGAGATTCAAGGACAACGTCTTTTAAGCACTCTGCTTACGCAAGAAAGTAGAACCCAAGCTAGAGAGGGAAGGCAGTGAAGAAAGGAGGGGTGGATGGACATGGCCAATGAACCGGAAGTTAGCTGAGGACTCAGAAGAAACACTGTGGGAGGCTCTGAGGAGAAGCGGAGACCAGCGTGGGCTTTCAGTTTCAGAAATGCAAACACTTTGGCAGGCTCGTGATTTAATCCACCTGGGAGTGATGGGCTCGATCGGTGGCGTGTAGGCTGCAAACATGCCATCTGCTCCACAGCCTTAGTACGACTGAGGGACATCAGATGACAAAAGCCACCAATCGGCCCCTCGCAAAAAAGATGAATATAACATCAATCAAGTTGCCATTTTTCTCTACTCAAACCAGCCCTGAGTTGGGGAATGCAACATCACAAAGTTTGGGGGGATCAGACAGGTGTGTTTTGAGCTTTTCCTCCTATAATGGTGTGATCCATGGAAAGTACCTGAAGCTGTAGAAGCCTCAGGCTCCTTATCTGTAAAACAGGGGTAATTATACCCATTTCTCAGTTTGCAGAGGACTAGTGAGGCAACTCATGAAATGGCATCTGGCCCTTAACTCCTCTCCCTGTCCTCTTCCACCCACAAGAAGCTGGAGCCCTGCTCTAGAGGCGGTCTACACAGTACTGTTCCTCCTAAAAAGAGGAGGACTTAGGCTTCGGTAGCTGAGACGGAGGAGGAGGAAACTCTAATCTAGAGGGAGCAGGGCTACTTAGCCCAGCATCCCACCTTTCTGTGAAAAGCTGGAAATACCAGTCCACTGCACGGGGCATGGCTCTACCCACTGAGTGGATGGTCCAGGCTGCCAGGGTCTCCCACAGGCGTGGCCCACGGCCCTGTGCCCAGGACAAGGCAGGAGCAAGAAGGCACAGGAAGGGAGAACAGGCCCAGCCTTGGCCCTGGAGGGGCCTGGTGGCCAGCGAGACCCTCTCGCCTCGGGCCGGTGAGCTGGGGCTCTGGGCTGTCTGCACAAACCAACCAGGGCAGACACTTACTTGCCAAAGGGCCTCTCCAGGGCGAATGGCCGGGAAGCATAATAGTACTGCTTGTATTCATCCATCCACACTTCAGCTGTCCGCTTGGTGTTCCTGGGGAGACAAGGGGTGTCAGGGACGGGCTGTCTGAGAGGACCGGGGACATATCTAGGTAAAATACACACATGTGATGAGTGGGCAGTGTCACCCCCATGGGAACCACCATGATCCAGTAACTTTATTCTCCCCAGGGTGCTGAGCCCACCAGTCTCCAAAGGGGCCTCTGCCCCAAGACACAGGATTTTAGTAGTCATGACATACCCTCTTCCCAAAAGGCACAGACCAGAGAAATTATACCAGAAATTGAACTTCCCACGGCTCTCAGAAAAACAGAAAAAAAGCCAGGAGAATCTGGCATGCCCCTTTGGTGCCCGTACAAGAGGGAAGAGTGTTGACCATCTCATCTCTGGTCATCCGTGGGCTCCTATTCTAGAACTCTCCCCATCAGCAAAGGGCGCAGCACTCCAAGGGGGAAGCCAGTCACACACGAGATTTGCACCGGCCATGTGATTAGCTTGGCGCAGGTGTAAAGAATGAAGTAACCAAGCCATCCTGGTCAAATGTTTTCCAAGACTCGGAAGTTTTTTTTTAAAAAAAATAGCTATTTGCAGTGAGTCTGACCCCAAGGTCAGAGAAAAAGAGACAGACATGGAGGATGTTGTCACTCAGCTGTCAGGGACACCAGGGTACCAGGAAGAGAAGACATGGGAAAACAATCAGAAGCCTGAGCAGCACCTCCCAAGGCCTGAGTGCATGGACTCGGGGGTGTCACTGAGAGGGCATGGCCTGCCCTTCAAGCCCGTGGACCTGAAGGAGTTTCCAACACGCAGTCCAGCTCTTGGTGCACTGAAGACAGCTCCTTGCCGGCTCCCTCCACTGGCCTGACCATCAGCACACTGGACGCTGCCGAGACCACACTGCCCCAAGTTTCCCCCCAACTCCATTGGTGGCAAGCAGGGGCCAGTCTCAAATGCAAAGAACTTTCTAGAGCTTGAGGCTCTGCCCCCCACTCCCCGGCTGGCCCCCACTCCACATCATAACCCCTTGACTTTCCTGCACCAGGCATTCCAGCTCACCTTTCCCTGTCAAGACCCCAGGCAGCCCTGCCTTTGTTCTAGTCCCTGCTAAAGGGGTTCTCATGACCCTAACCTTCCCAGCATGAGGTCAGCTTTCTCACTGGTCAAGCCTATAGCTCCGCTACACCTGTACACACCCACACCTGTCCACACGTGCGAGTAACCGAGGATGAGAGAACCCAGAAGAAAACACTGCAGGGGAAGAAAACCACTCAAAGAGGCGCTCTGCTCCTCCTCCCCAAAACGGACCAAATGAGGGAAAAAGGGCAAAGGAGGAATAAATGGGGAGTGAAGTTGTCAAGTGACAAGAGGACTAGAGAGAAGGGGAGAAGAAGCTGGAGGAAAAGATGAGCAGCAGGAGAAAAGGAGGTACAGAGTTATTTTTAAAGAAGAGGGAAAAGGTTGAAGGAGAAGAAATCATGAAAAGGAGACGGGTATATGGAGGGAGCGAGGAAGCAAGAATAGGCAAGTGGGCATCGCTGGGTCACTGAGACCCTACGACCTTCGACCTTCCCAGGCAGGAAGCGGCGAGCCCCAGGAAAGGAGCCCAGGGCCTCAGGGACTACGCCAGCCTGGCCGTTTCTGTGCACCTGCGAAGCCGTGGAGCAGTCACCTGGGCTGTATCTACTTGTGCCTCCCCATTCCCGAATGGCCTTTCCCCTGGTGACCCAGCCTGAAGGTGATCCCTGCAGATCCCTGCAGGGGATCTTCTAGAACTCAGGGGCAAAAATGGCTGCCCTCCCCCTGCCCCAAAGAATGCCCAGAGCCCTGAGCCCTGCAGGAGGGTGCTGCCCAGTGACTCGAAGCCCCCGAGGCCACAGGCAGGGCCTTGACAAGCCTGGGAGAAGTCAAGGGTGGAGAAAGGCCTCAAGGCCTCCGGCCTGGACCTGGATGGGCAGGCCTGACCTCTCTCGCCCAGGCTGTGGCCCAGCAAGCATAGCATGCAGCCCTTGTCCATTCACGACACCTGGGCAGCCGAACCTACCAGAGAACCTGGCACAGCCACAGCCTATCACCAGAAAAGCCCATGGCCACTGCCACCCCCGGGGAACCCGAACCCACAACGCATACTCACTTTATATATGTGTTGGCGTTGCCATCTGGGAAAATATACGGGTGCTTCTTCCGGAAGACATGGCCCACTCGGCTGCAGGGGACAATCTCCAGGCTGCCCCCACACATCCATACCCTGAAGGAGATTTCTGCAAGACAGCAACGCCCCCATCACTGCTCTGCCTCCTAGACTGAGCAGCACAGGACGGCAGCACCGAGACACCAGGCGCCGGGGAATCCCAGGTCCCAGGGCAAGGGGAGGGCTGCCAGCAGCCTGCCTAAGGCACCGACTCCACAGCCAGACTGTGTGCTCCACAGGCCTGCTACCTCAGTTTCCCTGCCCACCACGAGGATGCTGATAACTCACACCTGGGAGGGTGGCTTGCCTTAACAAGGAAACTGGCGGACACAGGGGAGCACGTGGAGGGCTGTGCTTGCGCCTTCAGAACACTCTCAGGGGCCAGCAGGGTGGGGCCTCTGTGTGATGCTTTGGCCTGGAACAGAGGAGCCCAGGGACTATGAGAGAACTGCTTTTGAGCATATGGAAGGTTTCAGGGTGGAATATGGATTAGACCAGTTCCTATGACCCTAGAAGGTCAGAACCAGGACCAAGGAGAAAGACTTCCATTAGAGACTACGGGAGAATTTTCTGCTGGTCAAGGTCCAGATAGAAGGGGTTGTCATAGAGTTAGTGCATTTCCCACTCGGACAGGCTGGCAAGCCACATGGCCAGGATGGGACAGATAAGACCAGTTCCCAGGAGGCTCCTGGACAAGGTGTCAATGCCAAGAGGCCATTCTATCTCCTGCAAGGACATCTCTGAGCCATAGTCAAGAGCTGTGAACAACCATAGAAAGTGCTGGAAGCCTCGAAGCTGTTGCTGGGGTGCTCGCCTGGGTAGGGATTTGCATACAAACCCCTTTTCCCCGGTTGGCTGCTGTAGCAGGGACCTCGGGGAGGCGGGTGAGGTAGAGTCAGCAGAGTTGGATGGGCTGAGACCATGCTGGCCGGTGCCCTCCTCCCTTGAAGCTGCTTCCTGCAGGCTTGGAGCAGTGGTCCTGCCCGAGAAGGAAGCAGTGCTATACCAGCGTGGTGGGAGAGGACCCCGTCACTGCCTTTGTTTGGAACCGCTGAATGCTCTCAGGGTGTTTCATTACCGCTTGTAACTTTTCTACAAATGGTGCAGCCTTTCCTGACGGCACCCAGTGCAGTTGCCCCCCTGCATCCCGCTGGATATGCCACCAGTGGGAAGAGCCAGTTTCACATCTGGATGCCTGCCTGGGCCATGCTTCTATAGTCAAGCTGAAGAAAGAGGAGTTTGCTTCAGGAAACACTCAGGCTGGTGTCCACGAGCAGGGACCAAGGATGTGGGTATTCTACTACTGCCCACCACATCTGATGTGCCCTGTCCCTCCGCACCTTGGGCCCCACCTTCCTAGGTTTCCTTACCAGGGGGTCCTCTCCCTCAGCCTCTGTCCCTCCCATGTCCTGCTGTCTTTCTCCCTTCTTTTCAACCCTGCAAACAAGTGCTTGGACATAAATTCTTCATCCTGATCCTCACCTGCTCTCTCACCCCCTCCTTGTCCCCTCCTGACTCCTGCCTTGTGTCCCTGGGAAAGTTGCACGCCAAGCTTCCTCGATACCTGTCTCTACCTGCCCAGGTGCTCTCCCCAGCAGGATAGAGCTCATTCCCAGCTTGCTCAGATTTCCCTCAGAGCGGAGGCAACGTGGACACTAGGGTGAGGAAGGGACTTCTCAAGATTGCTGCCAAATGACGGCAAGAACATAGGGTGGGGAGAGACTGGTAGAACTTGGCTTTGGGGTCAGCGGCCCTGAGTCTGCAGAAATCTACTAGCCCCATCCCTGGGGAAACCTAGTTGAGCCTGGGCTTCTTCACCTGTCAAATGAAGATCATAAAAGAACACCACAGGATTGCTGCTGGTATCACTGAAGTGGAACTTCGAGAGTAAATGTGAAAACTCTTAAGTGCGATGGAAAGCTTGGTGACACAAAACACTCCTCTAAAGCCAGTCTCTTTAAGACATGGATGCCAATGACATCACCCCCTTGTGCCCACTTTCAACTTCCTAGATGGTTCACAGCTTCCTGCTTCTGACACAGGAGGTGCTTGAAATCTGTGGACCTAACACTGGAGATTTTGACTCCCCACAAAAGTCAATGATATATGGTAACCTGGCGTTTGGCTGGGGCACTGGTGGAATCGTGGGCCCCAATCTGGTGTTTGTGGGAGATGATGAGTGAGCTTAGCTGATGGCCAACATCCAGCTCTCCACCTTGTACTGATGCTCGGAGGGGCGGGAGGGCTCAGTGCAGCGAACTGTGAAGGTATGTGTGTGAATTTAGTCCCCAGGGCTAAGCTCTACTGGACTCCAACCAACTTCTCTCCAGGATCTCAAAACAGGATTCGCTCTAGCTCCCAGAAAGGAAAACCCTCACACCCCTCAAAAGTTGAGATGGAGGCCTTGCTTATGGATATAACCTGTGAATTTTGTGCAAGCTTTCTTCCAAAAATATGCATACATTTCTGTGGTCTCTTCCTTACTTGCATTCAAATGAGACATATGTCCCTCCTCATTTGCAGAATGAATCCCTCCAACCTATGCAGTCTCCACACCCTCAGCTCCCACTAAACCTGTTTCCCTGTGCTTCCTTCACCCACCAATTTGCTTTGCTCTGAATCTATTGCCCCCCCCCCCGCCCTTCTCCTCTGCCACCATCGTGCACAGATCCCCATCTCAGGAAGTACTGACCCCTGACCCTGGTCCTTCTCTACCTTCCATCTGGGCTCCTGGCATTCTCCACCCCAAGGCTCTGGGTCTGAGTGCCTTGCTGTCCCTGCTTCCGCATCTGGCCCAACCTTCACTTGATGCTGAGGACTCATTCCCATTCTGCCAGCCCAGCTCTCCTCTGGCCTCCAGGACCAACTCCCGTGGCTGCCTCTGGCTCTGTCCAGATGCACTGGATGCCCTCAGATGCAGTACATCTTCTACCCATCAGCTTCCTCTCGTAGCCCCCTGCAGCCTGCCTCCTCTCCTCCACCTCCAAAACCATCGTCCCTGCTTCTTTTCCTGTGTCTGTGGTTGAAAACGTCTCAGTTCTGCAGGCACAAGCCACGGGAGGAAAGGACCCCTTCATTTACTCCTGGGCTGGGCTTTGCTGGGTCTTCTCTCAGGCAGTAACTTATGAGTTGTTACAAGCCCACTCGTGGTTGTGGATGTTATTTTTCAAAGCAGAAGCAGTCCTGATGGGACTGCGGGCAGCTAGCATTCAAAGCGCATCTCCCCAGGTCCAAAACTCCTGCCCCTGCCCTGATCCCACCTCCCTCAGTGTGAACACCCACCATCAGCCAATACTGCTGCAGGCACAAAGATACTGACTTCAGGGCACTCACAGATGAACAAGAGAGGCCAATCTATAACCAGCTGTCCCATTTCTACCTCATCTACTCCTTCATCCACTCCTGACAGTTGCCTGTCTCACCTCTCCTTCTGGTTAACTGATGCCCCCAGAGCCTGCAGTCTGAGATGCAGTAAGAGCGTCTCTGCTCCGGAGTCCAGAATGTTGTAACCAAGATGACCTGAGCAGCGTGCCTTGCTGTACTGTGGCCAGAGTCAAGGCAGTCTGAGTGAGGAAGCTTAAAGTGTTCAGAGAGGTGTAAGGATGTTTGGATACCACAATGTGAAGTATTTAAGACCTGGGACATCCCTCTAGTTATCCTACGCATATCTACACCACGACTGCAGGATAACGCTGTCCATCCTCCCAGGACTGGGAGCCAGGCCCGGTGACTCACAGGTTTATGCTGAAGCCTCTGGGAAAGCCTTGTGATCCCAAAGCCCCAGGCAGTGGGGGCCATAGACCGAGGCACAAAGCAGCGGGCTCTGCAGGTACCGCCCTGATCCTCCACATGTCAGCAACTCCTGCAAAGTCATCACTTTCTCGTGTGAAGGAGCAAAAAGACAATGTAGGGAGTTTGGGGGAGGAGGTGGTTCTTGCTGAGTCAGCACCCGCATAAACTCCCAGATGACAAATGTCATGCAGACCTAGATCCGCTCTGAATTCCAGGCAGGGAGATGTGTAATTATTCCATCCACACTGGGGGTGCTGTTACCTTATTTTCTTTAAACTTCAGATTAATATTTGGGAAGAAACTGCCCTCCTCACCCTCTCTCTGTTCTCAGCTCTTCCCTTCTATCTCCACATCGACCGATCAGTAGCTTTACCAGTGCTCATAAAACCCCAACCCTTCGCCAGAACCAATGTCCACTGACAAGCCGTGATGGTGGACAGGAGTTCAGGCGAGAGGAGACAGCTCCCTCCCCAAGAATCACACCAAATCCTCTGCCACTTCTCAGCCACACAGGTCAAGGCTGGAATTTCCTTTGATAGCCTGGTTTCTGGACATAGGCAAAGGGGGCATTAGACCGGCTCTACTTAAGGCAGTAAGCCTGTATTAAGTGGATCCTCAGGGACTGTACACAGATATCTTTTATCTAACAGCATCAGCCACTTAGCACTGGACAAAGTGAAATCTTGTGAGGACAAAGGGATTGGGGTGGATCAGATCAGATCAGTCGCTCAGTCGTGTCCGACTCTTTGCAACCCCATGAATCACAGCACACCAGGCCTCCCTGTCCATCACCAACTCCTGGAGTTCACTCAGACTCATGTCCATCGAGTCAGTGATGCCATCTAGCCATCTCATCCTCTGTCGTCCCCTTCTCCTCCTGCCCCCAATCTCTCCCAGCATCAGAGTCTTTTCCAATGAGTCAACTCTTCACATCAGGTGGCCAAAGTACTGGAGTTTCAGCTTTAGCATCATTCCTTCCAAAGAAATCCCAGGGCTGATCTCCTTCAGAATGGACTGGTTGGATCTCCTTGCAGTCCAAGGGACTCTCAAGAGTCTTCTCCAACACCACAGTTCAAAAGCATCAATTCTTCGGTGCTCAGCCTTCTTCACAGTCCAACTCTCACATCCATACATGACCACAGGAAAAACCATAGCCTTGACTAGACGAACCTTTGTTGGCAAAGTAATGTCTCTGCTTTTGAATATGCTATCTAGGTTGGTCATAACTTTCCTTCCAAAGAGTGTCTTTTAATTTCATGGCTGCAGTCACCATCTGCAGTGATTTTGGAGCCCAGAAAAATAAAGTCTGACACTGTTTCCACAGTTCCCCCATCTATTTCCCATGAAGTGGTGGGACTGGATGCCATGATCTTCGTTTTCTGAATGTTGAGCTTTAAGCCAACTTTTTCACTCTCCACTTTCACTTTCATCAAGAGGCTTTTGAGTTCCTCTTCACTTTCTGCCATAAGGGTGGTGTCATCTGCATATCTGAGGTTATTGATATTTCTCCCGGCAATCTTGATTCCAGCTTGTGCTTCTTCTAGTCCAGCGTTTCTCATGATGTACTGATGGGCAGAAAGAGACAGTTGCCCATAAGTCTGCAGAGACAAATGCGATGACAGAGATTTTCCTTTCAAAAAATCTTTACGTTCTTTGGGCCACTTGGCCAGAAACCTCTGTTTTTATTTTTTAATGAGTCCACAGACTTGAGTAGAAGCAATCTTATTGAGCCACAAAGGATAGGCTTGAACCTGTGAGCAAAACTGTGCTTCACATCACTGGGGACAGTCAGGGCTGCAGCCAGGCTCCCGACTTCTGAGGGGTAAGCACAGGCTCACCACGGTCACCACGGGCCATCCAGCGAGTGTCATGGCACACACCCTTTACCTCTCCACCATGCCTCTGGAAATGGGTGGTCTTAAGGGACTGCACCTGGGCCTGGGGCTTAGCAAGCAGCCCCACCTGGGGGGAAAGATGACTTTTCATCAGACCTGGATGCTCTTCTCAGATGAGGCCACTTCTCTTCTCCTGAGCCCCTGAACCTGTAAAGGGTGAGGCCGAAGAGAAAGCGGGAGGGATCCGCTGTCGCTGCGGGTCTGACAGGGCGCTCCTCTGACAAGCCTGCTCACGCAGCCCAGAGAGGAAGCGGGTGGCCCTGGGAGCTTAACGGTTTCCACTGCTGCCCTGACAAATTACCACACCAGCCTGGGCGGGCAAGGGTTGGTCAGGCCCTCTGCCAAGGGTCTCCCAAGGCCAAAATCAGCAGGATCGGGCTCCTGTCTGGGGGCTCTGAGGCTTTCCAGTTCACTCAGCTTGTTTGCAGAACCCAGCTGCTCACAGTCGTGGGACTGGGGTCCCCTCTTCCTCGCTGGCTGTAGGTCAGGAGCCCCCTCTTCCTTTTGTGTGGTCCCCTCCTCATCACACCTGGACGACCCTTCCCAGGCTGTGAATCTCTCAACTGCTTCTGCTCCATCTCCTCTCTCTGCAGTCAAAGAAAGTTCTCTGCATTAAACGGCCCACCTGATTAGACTGGGTGCCCCCAGATAATCCGGGCTGCTGGCCTAGCTTAGGATGCAGTAGCCATCTGCAAACTCAGTGAGGGAAAGTAACTTTTCCAGGGACACGCAGCCAGGGATGACCACAGGATTCACAAGTAGGCCTGTCTGACCCCACAGCCCATGTTGACACACACGTGACCCTCCAAGCCTGACACAGCCTAACATCCCTGACTACATTCTGGGGATGGGGGAGGTGGTGGTGGCGGCTCCTCTCTGGGACCCACCTCGTCTCTCTTTCCTCAGTATTGTCTGTTGTATCTGCTGTGCTTTGGAAACCACCCACTTCCATTTTAAATCCAGAAATCCCATATTCTCCCCTCATATATGTACCAAGGCCTCCACTTTGGAAATGTACACCTCTTCCCACCATGCACGCACGCACACACACACACACACACACACACACAGAGACACACACACATAAACGCATGCATGTGCATACACACACACACTTCTACTGGGCAACAGGTTCCTTTCATCTCTAAAGATCAAAAGCTAAAGTGAGTAGATGTATTAGATATTTTTCATGTATCCTGTGTTATGCAAATTGGAGTTTAAACATCCAATATTAATGCAAAACAACTTCTGGGGGAAAAAAAGGCTAAAAGCCACATTTCCCTAAAGCCTTCTTCTATGCTGAACTGCAGATGTAATTATCAACACTCTTCAGTTCCTCTTAGAAATGCTTTGTGGGAATAATGGCACCAGGGTTGGCTGCTTGAGTGCATAGCAGGGCTGGCATTCAAGTGGCTGCTGAGGTCGCTCCCAGACGATGAAAGTGAGATGGGCGGGTGAGGCAGCATCCCACTGAGGATGGTCCCAGTCACCCTGGCTGGAGCCTTGTCCAGTGATCTCATGGGCTTTTGTGCTGTGAAATCAAATCAATGCAACAAAAGCAACCACATCTGGAACACACAAAAATTTCATGTCTTGGGAAAGAAGAGATATCTCTTCCTGCTGTTATTCCCCACAAAAAGAGATATATGGATCAAAGGAACAGAATGGAGAGCCCAGAAATAAACCCACACACCTATGGTCAATTAATCCTCAACAAAGGAGGCAAGAATACACAATGGAGAAAAGATAGTTTCTTCAGTAAGTGGTGTTGGGAAAGCTGGAGAGCTGCATGCAGATCAATGAAGTTAGAACACATCACACACAAAAATAAACTCAAAATGGCTTAAGGACTTAAGTATAAGACATAGCACCATAAAACTCCTAGAAGAGAACATAGGCAAAACATTCTCTGCTATAAATAGTACCACTGTTTTCTTAGGTCAGTCTCCCAAGGCCAAAGAAATAAAAGCAAATACAAACAAATGGAACCTAAGCAAACTTATAAGCTTTTGCACAGCAAAGGAAACCACAAACAAAATGAAAACACAACCTGTGAACTGGGAGAAAGTATTTGCAAACAATGTAACCAACAAGGGCTTAATTTCCAAAATATACAAAAAGCTCATATAATTTGATATATTAAAAAAAAAAACCTCAATAAAAAAAGGGGCGGAAGACCTAAACAGACATTTCTCCAAAGAAAGCATACAGATGGCCAACAGGCACATGAAAAGATGCTCAATATTACTAATAATTAGAGAAATTCAAATCAAAACTACAGTGAGGTACCACCTCACACTGGTCAGAAAGGTTATCATCAAAAAGTCTATAAATAAAAATGCTGAAGAAGGGGTGGGGAAAAGGAAACCTTCCTACACTGCTGGAAGGATTGCAAGTAGGTGCAGCCACTATGGAGAACAGTATGGAGACTTCTTTAAAAACTAATAATAGAGCTACTATATGATCTAGCAATCCCACTTGAGGACATATATCCAGAAAAGATGGAAAACTCTAATTTGAAAAGATCATGCATTCCACGTTCACAGAGGCACTATTCACAATATTCAAGACATGAAAACAATGTAAATGCCATCAATAGACAAATGGATAAAGAAGATGCGGTGCATATATGTACATACATCTATATACAGATAGAGAGAGAGATGTATATAGATACAGATACACATAAGGAATACTACTAAGCCATAAAAATAGAACGAAATAATGCCATTTGCAGCAGCATGAATGGATCTACCGATTAACATACTAAATGAAATGTCAGACAGCAAAAGACAAATATCATATGACCACATATCATAGATGTGGAATCTAAGAAAATTATACAAATGAACTAACTTATTTACAAAACAGAAATTGATTCACAAACATAGAAAACAAACTTATGGTTAACAAAGGGGAAAGTGGAGAGTGGGGGAAGGATAAATTAGGAATTTGAGATTAATATCTATACATAACCATACATGAAATAGATAGCCAAAAAGGACCCACCATATAGCACAGGGAACTATATTCAATATCTTACAATAAGCTATAATGGAAAAGAATCTATAGGTATATGTATAACTGAACCACTTTGCCGTATACCTAAACCTAACACCGAGCTTCTGTGGGTCGTGGCTCAGACGGTAAAGTGTCTGTCTACAATGTGGGAGACCCGGGTTCGATCCCTGGGTCGGGAAGATCCCCTGGAGAAGGAAATGGCAATCCACTCCAGTATTATTGCCTGGAAAATCCCATGGACAGAGGAGCATGGTAGGCTACAGTCCATGGGGTCGCAAAGAGTTGGACACGACTGAGCGACTTCACTTCACTTTTAAAATTAACACAGTATTGTAAATGAACTATACTTCAATTTTTCTTTAAAAAAAAAAAAGCATTGCTTTTTCTGGCTTGTAAAATGCTATAAAAAAAAATGTCCAGAAATGACTTTTAAAGTGCTAGGAGCTGGCTCTAACAAATGGAATGTTGGAATTGGGGAAAACAGTATTTCCTGTGATAGCTGTCTGCAGGGTTCTTTTGTGTGTGTGTGGTTTAAAACATTTTGTGATGATTATAAAATGTCTCTCCCACACCTCCCCTGAAGTCTCTCTCTACTTTCCTGTTCCAATGAACACTTGTTAATGCCAGGCCACTGGGAAGCCAACTAGAGGGGATCACCCTGGATGTGAGCAGATGTGTGCCAACACTGCTATAGCGAGATGGTACTGGTAGGCTGAGGCTTCCCAGGCGGCAGTAGTAGTAAAGAATCTCTCTGCCAGGGCAGGAAACATAAGGGATGCGGGTTTGATCCCTGGGTCGGGAAGATCCCCTGGAGAAGGGCATGGCAATCCACTCTAGTATTCTTGCCTGGAGATTCCCATGGACAGAAAGTCTGGTGGGCTACAGTCCGTAGCGTCACACAGAGTCAAACATGGCTGAGGCGACTTAGCACAGACGCACTGGTAGGCTGGACCAGAATGTGACATCATTGAAAATAACATGCTGCCTGCATCTACACGTGGCTGCCGTGGTAAGGAAGGATCACACACACTTTGTGAGGGTCCACAGGGCAGAACAAGGCCCAGCAGATGGAAGCTGGGCTCTGGTTTGACTTAGAAGATTTACTAACAATTCAACACAAACATTCTCAATGACAGAACTTGCCAGATTGTGAAGCAGCAAACACATCATCATAAATAGCATTCGAGCGGACACTGGATGACTGCTATCTATCAAAAGAGCTGTAGAAAGGATTCCATGAATGGGAAGAAAGGCTAGAGCACACCATGAAGAATCATGAGACGTACTGTGAATATCAGGACACCTGACGGGCTCTGTTCAGAGAGAGACAGATCTCATCCCCATTGAGAACACCAAGGGCGTACCTGGCTCCAAGTCCTCCTGGGCTGGTGAAGGGAGATCCCACCTCAAACTCTACTCCAAAGACCCTCATGGGATCCCAGGACTGAGTCCCAGGCAGGATATTTGGTTTGTAGGAGCTGGGGTTTTCTGCTTTGTTTGTGGAGTTTCCAATCTGGCCCCCATATGGCAGGAGATGGATTTTTCTGATGGATTTCTCTACACGGCCCAGTTTGGGAGAACAGATGCCATTGGTCAGGCCAACAGCCATAAATTTCCGGGAAATAACTCTTGGTGACTGAGGAAGAAAGCCATAAAGCAGCCTGGAGGCAGGGACAGGAGAAAACAATGGCAGAGGACAATGCATGGCATTACCACTGAATGCCAGGATGAGCCCCATGGATCATTCTCCTGGCTCGCACCACTGCTCGGGGGTGACTGTGCCAAACACGCTCCCCGGTGTCCAGAGAGGGGGAAGGGGCCCTGACATCTCAGACTCTTACTCTTCCTCTCCTCTGGTTTATTCATCAAATAGTTACTGAAACCTCCTTCGCACCGTACGGAGCTTGCCAAACAAACAGACCAAGTCCCTGCTTTGTACAGCTTACATACTGGTCATCTCTTAGGTCTCACTTGCTGGAGGGAAGGAACAGTAACTAACACAGACTGTGTCCATATGGTGCTCAGAGCTTTTACAGACTTACCTGCGTGGATTTCCACAACAACCCCCAAGCACCCGTGTGTTACACTTCTAACACATGAGGAAACTGGAGGGTCAGTCAGTGTCATCAGCAAGACGGAATGGGTCTCTGACTACTTTCTCCTGTATCTGTATATGGCAGCCCTATGCCACTGCGGCCACAATTGGCCATGTGTTTGCACAGTCCGCCGTCTATGGGGTCGCACAGAGTTGGACACGACTGAAGCGACTTAGCAGCAGCAGCAGCAGAGCCTGGAACCCAGCCCCTCCATCCTCTTCACTCTGCATCGCTTTTCAAGAAAAGGTAAGGGCAAGTTGCCTCCAGGGCTTCTGTAGCAGTCACCCAGTTGTTCTTATTGTTCAGTCACTCAGTCCTGTCCGACTCTTTGTGACCCCATGGACTGCAGCACGTCAGGCTTCCCTGTCCTTCATTATCCCCTGGAGCTTGCTCAAACTCATGTCCATTGAGTAAGTGATGCCAACCATCTTATCCTCTGTCACCTTCTCACCCTCAATCTTTCCCAGCATCAGGGTCTTTTCCAATGTGTTGGCTCTTCGCATCAGATGGCCAAAGTATTGGAGCTTCAGCTTCTGCATCAGTCCATCCAGTGAATATTCAGACCCTCCTCATTAACCCAGGCTATACCCCTAGAGCAGCCAACAGATGTGATCCAGATGTTAGTGGCAGTGCTTTCAACCTTCCTCATACTTTTATCCCCAGTCTCCTTCCAACTCTAAATTTCCAAAGTTCAGCACTCCTAGCTCGGGTCTGCCCCCAGCCCACCCTCGGACTTGGCACTCTTCCTTGGTCTTTCTGACTTCTGCATGTCAACTTCTCCCTAAGAGTCCCCTGGGCATGTTTCCCTGGTCCTCAGCATCCACGTGGCCCCAATCTCCTTTCCTCCCCACTTCCAGCAACCCCTCCTCTGATGCCCCACATGGTCTTCCCCCAAAGGAGTGACCTGCTGCCCATCTCCCTGGCCCTCATCACAGGCCCAGGTGATCCAAGGACACACAGACCCCTGGCCAGGCCCCAAGATGCAGAACCAGGGACTCACCGAAGTTCTCCCCGCCCCAGATGTCCATATCCGTGTCGTATTTCCCCAGGTAGTAGAACCAGGATTTGTCCATCACAAAGAGCCCTCCAGCTATGATGGGAGTCCTGTAAAGTTGGAAGGAAAAGAGAGGGTCAGTCAAGGGTGGGGGACCATGGTCATGTTCTTTGGCCCTTTCGGTCCTGATGATGAGGCCATATTCTTCCCGTTTCTGCTCCTCTTCAGAAAGACCCACATATGGCCCACTTACCCCAAACAAGAACACACTCTGGGACTTTTCCCATTGACTGTAAATCTACTGACCCTGCAGACAGGCTAATTCGTTCATCTGCACACCTCCTGTGGGGGGATTTCCGAATTTGCTCAGAAGTCCAGCCTTCCCTGCCTCTCTCACAGGCCCTGCCCAGTGGGGGTCTCCTGGGAGCCCCTCAACAAAGGGCAGGGACTGTGGGCCACTGACAGGGCACAGAAGAGGGGCTGGGGCAGCACTGTGAACAGCACTTCTGTTTCTTGAGACTGGTCTCTCTCCCCTCCCACCCCTTCCCCCCTCTGCTACAGATTGAATTATATGCCCTGAAAAATGTGGTGGGGTCTTAACCCGCAGTGGGCTTCCCAGGTAGCGAAAGTGGTAAAGAACTCGCCTGCCAATGCAGGAGATGCAGGTTCAATCCCTGGGTCAGGAAGATGCCCCTGGACCCCAGGAGGAAAGCATGGCAACCCACTCTAGTATTCTTGCCTGGAGAATCCCATGGACAGAGGAACCTGGTGGGCTATACAGTCCATGGGGTCGCAAAGAGTCAGACACGACTGGAGCAACTTAGCACGGATGCAACCCCAATACCTCAGAATGTGACCTTATTTGGAGAAAAGGTCTTCACAGAGGTGATAAAGCTAAAATGAGGTCATGGGGCTGGTCCCAATCCAATAGGACTGGTGTCCTTATAAAAGGAGATACTCAGTCACAGAGATAGACATGCACAGAAAGAAGATGAGGTGAGGAGACACAGAGAGAAAGTGGCCCTCTGCAAGCCCAGGATGGGGTCCGGCACAGCCCTCAGGAGGAAGTCACCCTGATGACACCTCAAACTTGGACTTCTGGTCTCCAGAACTCAAGACAGCACATTTCTATGGTTTAAGCCACGCAGCCTGTGGCGCTCTGCTGCAGCAGCCTTCATCTTCATTCTCTTTCCTTGGGGATCCTCCCCACCTCCCCTCTCCTTGACTGCTGAGAGAGATTCCAAAGAAGCTACTTGGAATAGAAAGGGCTGCAGAATCCAGTCAAACAACTCAATGAGCACAAGGATGGGTATCTGGGCTGGGGGTGGAGGGCGAGCCCCTGGGACTAGGCCCCTCATTCAGCGGGTCCAGAGAACGGAGCTTTATGTCAAACAGTCAGTTGATACGGAGCAGGTCAGAAGCTTGGTCTCCGGATGCCATGACATCCTGCTGTCCTCTGACAACTGGAAACATTTGTCCTCTGCTGAGCAGAGATATTCCCACAGGAAGAGAACCGGCCCTGAGAAGCCCACCCCTGGGACAGAGAAGGGAAACCAGAGCCACCCTGTCCTTGCCTCGGCCTACTGCTGCATCAGGTGACTCAGGGAGTGTAGCGAGTACCCGAGGCACTGCTGTGCTGCATGGCCCTCAGGATGATCAGAAGGTCCTGCTCTCCCTCGAGGAACAAGGGCACTATCTGGTGTGCCACGTAGCTCCCATCTCCCTCTCAGCATCACTCCAGATCGTGAAGGCTGGAGGAGGGAGGAGGGGCCAGCTGGTGCTTGCGACAGAGGTTCCACTGCAGGGGTCTCCCAATCTCCACTGTCTGTCTGTCACCACTCAGTTCTTCATAGCCCTTTAGGTCTCTATTTGACTTAAGTTAGTTCATTGAAAGGGCTTCCCTGGTGGCTCAGATGGTAAAGAATCCGCCTGCAATGCGGATGACCCAAGGTTCAATCCTTGGGTTGGAAAGATCCCCTGGAGAAGGGAATGACAACCCACTCCAGTATTCTTGTCTGGAGAATTCCTTGGACAGAGAAGTCTAGCAGGCTACAGTCCATGGGGTGGCAAAGAGTCGGACGTGACTGAGCAACTTACACACACAGTTCAATGAGAATGATAGGACATTTATTCTATGCAGGCCCCCAGATGCAGAGCTGCCCCCCAGGAGCCCAGGGCATCTCGGCATTTCCCCAGAAGGAGCAATTCTAGTTCCCTGGTCTTCTCGCCACATCCTCAAGCAGTTGCTGGCCTCCTGAGGCTCCACTGGAGACAGATAAGTTTTGGCTTGGAGGTTCCCAACAGGCCTGGGACACGCGTACTCTCCAGTCTTAGGAATATAAAGGCCACACACATGATGCTGAGACCATTACATGGACGGCCAAGCCTTCAGATGGGCCCGAACCCCAGGCAGCCATCCGGCCACCGTGCTGTGGGTCACAGTGAGGGCTGGAGGTGAGAATGTAGATCAGGACAGGGCCATCTACAGCACCACACAAGCAGCCCAGAGCTGATGCCCCTGTGGTGTTCTCACACGGGACACAGCAGTCATGTGTGTGAGCACGTAGCAGTGGCCACTCCTTGACAGCAGCCCCTACCCATAGCAATGGCTGACAACCCTCCTGGGCTGAATCCTGACATCCAGGACCTGGAGGCTAAGGAACCTTCTTTCCCCTTGCCAGAGGCTCAACTGGGACCACGTGGAGCCCTCCAACATTTAGCAGGAAGTGTAAGTACATCAGGGCTTCCCAGGTGGTGCTAGTGGTAAAGAACCCACCTTAGGAGTTCATAAGAGACATAAGAAACACAGGTTTGATCCCTGGGTTAGGAAGATCCCCTGGAGGAGTGCATGGTAACGCACTCCAGTATTCTTGCCTGGAGAATTCCATGGACAGAGGAGTCTGACGGGTTATGGTCCATAGTGTCGCAAAGAGTCGGACATGACTGAAGCAACTTAGCACACACGCACGTAAGTACATCATGGCAGATGTGAACAATGCTGAGCCAGTCCTCAGCACAGGTCTCCGCCAGCCCCCACCCCTCTAGCAGAAATCTCCATGAGGACAGAAACCTCCTAAAATAAGGGCAAAAGTGCTGTTGGCCTAGCAAAAGGTCCTCTTGGTTTCTGGCCAATCTTTTGAGCCTCTCCTATGGACAGCTTCCCTATAGCACATGACAGAGGGAAGGGCCAAGTGGTAATGAATCTTCCCACCCCACCCTTGCCCTGACTCACCTAATGGGCTCAGTGGGGTCCAGGCGTCGAGCCTTCTGCTCTGGTGTGAGCTGCTCCCACTGGAAGTGCAGGCTCCAGTCAAACCCTGAAACACAGCATCCGCATGATTGACTCAGTCTCTCTGATGTACCTGCAAAGCTTGCTCATTCGGGCTCATGAACATATCCAGCTTCCCAGGTGGTCCTGGGATAAGAGGTCTCACCCAGGCTGGTTGGCAACAGAGCTGCCTGATTTCCCTTCCACTGCTTCTTCTCTTTCTCCAGCCCCTCCTGCCTCTCTGAGCCTTCTCTGCTGGGTGGACTTAGGGAAGAAGAGCAGAGGCTACAGAGTGGGAGTTGAGAGACCCCAAGAGTGGTACTCAAGGGGGACATGATGGACAATTCCAGAGTGAGGCCCTTGGTCATGAGTCTTGGGAGTTGGGGGTGTAAGCAGGTCTGTGAGGGGTTGAGTCACCCCCAGTCGGTCTTTGGGAGCCAGTGCTCAGCCCTGGGCACAACTGTGGTGGGCCTCAAGGAGAGAGAGACACCCAGTGCTAAGGTGTCAGAACAATGCAGGCCCCACAGGGCGGGGCGGAGGGGGGCCCTGCTTCCCTCCCATCTTCAGGCCCTGGGGTGACCTGCCCCCTCTCTGATCCTTCCATGCACAGTCCCCGTGGTCAGGGCCACCCTGCAGCTACTGACATTACAGGATGCAGGGCTGGAGGCTCCAGAAAAACCACTAGGAGACCTTTCTTCTCTCTCCCTTGGCAGCAATGACTAGGAGGAAAAAGTCCCTCTGGGCGAGGGCATTGGCTGGCCCCACTCACCCCCTCTGAGCTCTGAGGCCGACTCAATGTAGTTGAAGGTGTCCAGGTGAATGATGTCAATCACGGGGCACACCACCCGCGTGTAGTCCTGGAAGACAAGGCCCTCACTCAGATGGGGGCATCAGGGAGGCAGGCCTGGGATGGGGGGGCCGGGGTCGGGGAGGGCCGCAGACTGGTTTCAGGGCCTTGACCAAGCACTTCCCCCTCTGCATTTCAACATTTGTCATGTATAAAGTGGGCCATCAGACACTGTGACCTCTCCACAATGCCTACAATGCTAAGAGCCTTTCCTTTACTCCTGGGTGCCTTCTCATGGCCATCTAGGCATGGTGGGGACACGGGGAGGCTGGCTGGAGTGTGCTGCTCACTGAGGAAACGGACATCAGGAAGAAGGGGGCCCTTCAGTGTCACGGGGCTCTCAGGAGGCAGTGGACACAATCAGCTGGGAAGGTGACCTCAACAGCTCCCCTCACAGTGGGAATTTCCCAGTACTTAACTTTCTATGCCTATGGTTCATGGGCAGGTTGAGAATAGCATCGCCAGAGATTCTTAACTTCACTCGTCACCTGTGATACTTGAGTCTGTAACTTCAGCCCCGACTTTGCTCCTCACTTCCTGACTCAAGCAGATCCAGGACACCAGCCACCCCTCCATGCGGATTCAACAAAGCACCGCAGTGGTGCCTTCACCAGCCTCCCCGCACACGTTCCTTCCCTTGGTTCCCTACTTCTGTCAACATGTCCCCCTTCCTCTCCAGCATGAACTTAAGAAGCCCCACCTCTGCCCATCAACTGGATCAACCCTGTTGACTGTAATTCTAAAACCGCTCTTCTGAATGGAACCTCTCTTTCATCCCCTCACCCCTGGAGTACAAGGCAATGGCAATGAACTCCTGGCCCGCCCCCTCCCCATTCTCACCCCTTTCCCTGTCATTCTACAGGTGGCTAACACAGTTGACTTTCAAATCTCACTCTGAAGCTCAACAGCTAAAAACCTGAACTGCCTTGAAAATAAGGTTCAAACTCCTTAGCCCAGCATCCAAGACCATCAATAACAGGGCTGTATCTAGTTTCTGCTGGGTTTCCCAGGTAGCTCAGTGGTAAAGAATCCGCCAGCCACACTGTAGGAGATGCAGGTGCAATCTCTGGGTCTGGAAGATCCCCTGGAGAAGGAAATGGCAACGCACTCCAGCATTCTTGCCTGGGAAATCCCATGGACAGAGGAGCCTGGCGGGCTACAGTCCACGGGGTTACAAAAGAGTCTAACACAACTTAGCAACTAAACAACAATGAGCTTTCCAGCCTCGTCACTTGCTCTTTCCCCCAGGCTACCCTGCTGATAGGCAGCAAAGTCATCAAGGGGATAGTTTCAAAATGTGCAAGACCAATCTATCGGTTCTCAGGGGCCATCAAGGCATTACATGTAGTTTTAAAGTGGCTCAGAGGTTAAAGCATATGCCTGCAATGCGGGAGACCTGGGTTTGATCCCTGGGTCAGGAAGATCCCCTGGAGAAGGAAATGGCAACCCACTCTAGTATTCTTGCCTGGAGAATCCCATGGGATGGAGGAGCCTGGTGGGCTACAGTCCACGGGGTCACAAAGAGTCGGACACGACTGAGCAACTTCACTTTCATTTCTTTCACTTTACTGCTGGGTGAACACGCCTATACTGATGTGGAGGAGGGGAAACTGGGCCCCAAGGGCAGGATGAATGAGAGTCCCAGAGCTGGGAAGACCCAACAGGCCTGGACCAGCCAGGAAGTACCACTTTTCCAGTCCTCTGCCCCTCCCTGTCCTGGTCAGCATGGGCAGGCACTTCTGTTTCTCTTGCAGCGATTTAATTTCCTGGTTCAATCTCTCCCCTAAATGAGGCTGTCTTCTTATTTTAAGCTCAGAATCATTGAGTACCTACCTTGATGTTCACAGACTTAATCTAGCCTCAGTTTCCATACAGGACTCATTCTGAGAGTGACAAGGTGCCTTTGAAGCCAACTGGCTCCCGTGGAAGGAAATGCTCATTTTCAGTGCATTGCTTCCCCCTCTAGGATGTGCACAGATGCTTCCAGCACAGTCAGTGTCGTATCTGACTGGCTGCCACAGTGCTCTGGGGCCACTGCCATCGTGTGTCCAAGTGTGTACACACACTGCATGCACACACAGCCACCCCCACCCACACCACTATATACACAGAGACACACCCCACTCCTGACTTGAAATCTGAAATGTTCTCAGAAGTTCAGAGACTGACTTTCTTCTGTGGGGCTGACAAAGTCCTCTTTTTGCCTCTGTCTGCTGAGTTTGGCCTCTGCAGCTTCACCGAATCCTTAGGTAGGCCCTTGTGCAGCAAAGGACTGACCTAAAGATATGCTTAGCCCTTGCCTTAGCCCTTGCCCAACCCCTAAGAGGTATCTTCTAAGCCCTTGACTTGTTCTGCTTATAAGTGTCTCTGTTTACCTGGGAGCCCTGGGCTGTATCAGACTCTGCTGACAAGGAGATTTGTGGTGAGAGCCTTGGGCCATGTGGTACCAACTCAATTTAACCTCTGGAGGGGCATGGAGACTGTGGCAGTGATCAGTCACATCTACATGGCTGACCTCCAATAAAAACCCTGGACACCAAGGCTGAGGTGGGCTTCCCTGTTTGGCAGTTCTCCATGTATGTTGCCACATGTCCTGGTGGCAGGAATCAAGTGCTGCCCACACACCAGCTCTAGGATGATCATGCCTGGAACTCTCCCCATGCACCTTTTCCTGCTGCAGATTTTAATCCATATCCTTCTGTGGTAATGCACAGTAACCATGCATATCTCGTGAATTATTGAACATGAGGGTGGTCTTAGAAACCCCAAACTGAAATCCTGTTTTGGTTTTCTAAAAACTTTCTCCTCAATATTTGGAAAGTGAAATGCAAAATAAAATGCTGGTTGCTTACTCTGGCCACAGACTTCCCCAGAAGCCACCCATGGGCACAGCCTCTAGGGCTACGACAGGCTCTTGGGTACTCTCCTGTGAGTTCTGAGGGTTTCTGCATGCATGCATGCTAACTAGTTTCAGTCATGTCCGACTCTTTGTGACCCTATAAACCATAACCTGTCAGGTTCCTCTGTCCATGGGTTTCTCCAGGCAAGACTGGAGTAAGCCGCCAGGCCCACCTTCAGGGAATCTTCCCAACCCAGGGATCAAACTTGCATCTCTTAAATCTCCTGCATTGGCAGGCAGGTTCTTTACCACTAGCGCTACCTGAGAAGCTCTCTCAGAGCATTTCTATCCTTCTATTATTCCCATCACAACTTAGCCATGGCAACTTCTTGGTTCAGACACAATGGAGGGCCAGTTAGGCAGAGAGGGATGTTTAGGGCTAAGTGATGTGTGGAGCCAAGACCTTAAGAGAGAGCTGCAGGGGATGTTAGACATGACCTCTTAAAGCCAGGACACAAGCTTCTTGAATGACCTTGGGGGTCTCATCTGCTCCATTTTTGCATTCCCCAGCAGCCCCTGCCCACCCCCCAGTCCAGAGCCTGCTGGGCAGCAGGTGTTCAGTTGGCACTGGATGAAAGAGGGCAACTATGAACTCCCTCTGAGGACACTGTCAGTCACTGGAGACAGAGCAGGTGGGCCAATTATGGCTGAGCAACATGGCCTCGCCTTCTGTAGGCTCAGAGATGGATGCTGCTGCTGCTGCTAAGTCGCTTCAGTCGTGTCCGACTCTGTGCGACCCCATAGACAGCAGCCCATCAGGCTCCCCTGTCCCTGAGATTCTCCAGGCAAGAACACTGGAGTGGGTTGCCATTTCCTTCTCCAATGCAGGAAAGTGAAAAGTGAAAGTGAAGTTGCTCAGTTGTGTCTGACTCTTAGCAACCCCATGGACTGCAGCCTACCAGGCTCCTCCATCCATGGGATTTCCAGGCAAGAGTACTGGAGTGGGGTGCCATTGCCTTCTCCAGAGATGGATGTATTCTCCATAAAGATGCTCAGATCCCCACAGGCTCCTACCTGTGTGCCCAAGTGGCTATATCTTCAAGGCTAGGTCCACAGGTAAGCTTCAGCAGCATCTGGTGGAATTCCTGACAGATCCAGAACAAGGCCCTGCCCTCTCCCCGACACAAATCCAAGCCCACCCCCAACCCCCACTGAGAGCCAATGGCCATCAATCACCCCTCTAGTTATGTGTCTTCTTTCTCCACCGTAATCAAAACCACGTTGTGAATGGGCAGTCAAGGGACTTCCAGAGATGACTGTTCACTCATTGCATCCGCCAGCATTACTGGAGCAGCTACTATGGGTTAGGGACTGTGGTTGGCACAGAGATGATTAAGGCCTTGCTGTCTGGGGAAGGTGGTGCACAGGAGAGTAGAGGATGACAGTGCGGGGTCTCTGTTAGCCTGGAGGGAGGGATAGGGGAGCAGGAGCAGGGCCAGAGACCTGGGTTCCTATTCTGGTTCTGCCATGCAGGATACATTTGACCTTAAAGCAAAGCAGCATACTCTGAGGAGCTCTGCTTCTTCATCTACGAAGCAAAAACAATCTATAATTTGCAAAACTATCCTGCCTTCCTCACAGGGCTTTTGGAAGAAACAAGAGAGGAAAGCATGGGAAAGGGCTTTGAAGCTTATGTAAGCCATTATTTATATCAACTTGCCAAATGCTATTGGGATGGAAATTTCTTAAAATCTTTTTTTTTTTCCTACTAAAGGAATATGTAGATAAGGAGAAGAAGGAAGAAGACTCTGTTTAAAGAAACCCAACAACGTGGTGCTTGCTTCAAGTATCATCAAGTAATTGAAGGGAAGGAAGGGAAATCAAGGAGATTTTCCATGTGGAAAACACCAGCTGAGGACAGCTTCTGACAGCTCAAGCCCAGCCTCTCTCTTATCTCTATTTTCGAAAATCCCCAACTCCAATTACAGCTGAAAATTTCCACTTGCGCTCACAAGATCAAATCATGTCTTACTCTGAGATGAGACACATCCAAAGACATGGAAACAGAGGCTGACACACACCCACACTCCCCATCCAGAAAGGGGTGTCTCAGCAGAACCGTCTCATCATCAAGAGTCGGGGTCTGTAGGGGCAGGGCAGGACCACAGTCAGCATTTGTCTGAGCAGTCCTCCACTATGAAAGCGTTAGGTCAGACAGCAATGGGGACTGGGAGCTTAGCCCTGGGAGCTGAGCTCACTCCTGGGGCTCTATGACTCCTACAGGAGGATGGCTGTGCAGGTGAAGCTAGCCAGGGATGCACAAGAGGACATTTTTCAAAGAGGGCTTCTGAGGTGGGCTCAGAGCCACAGGGAAAGGAAGGGCCTCCAGGTTCATTAAGGCTGCCTGAGGATGACATTCTGCAGGGACACATCAGCTTGGATGTGGGACACAGATCCCACACTTAATCACCACCAACCCAGGAATTCCACTCCTTGGCATGTCCCCTAAAGAACTGAAAGCAGGTACTCAGGGGAAAACTTGCACATGAATGTTCGCAGCAGCATTATTCACAACAGTGAGAAGGCAGAAACAACCCAAATGTCCATTAGTAGATAAGTGGATAGATAAAATGCAATATACACTGTGCTGTGATATAATAAGAAATATATTTGGCCTTTGTTCCTCTTAAAACTCTTGGAAGTTCCTGACTAATTGGGGTGACAGGAGGGACTTCCCTGGTGGCTCAGAAGCTAAAGAATCTGCCTGCAGGAGACCTGGATTTGATCCCTGGGTTGGGAATATCCCCTGGAGAAGGGAATGGCAACCCCCTCAGTATTCTTGCCTGAGGAATTTCAGCAAGCTACAGAAATCCAAACAGAAGCTACAGTTCATGGGGTCGCAAAGAGTCGGACATGACTGAGCAGCTAACACTTTCACTTTCACTTGGGATGACAGGAACCTTTTTTCTTCTCATAATGAGCCTCTTTCATTATATCTAAGTTTATACTACTGAGGTGACTCTCTGAAGATGGAGGCTGGTTTATAGAGGAACCAACCCTCTGATTAAAGGGCTGGAAACTTCAGCCCCATCCCCAGCCCTCTCACATTTCTTTCCCCATTGACCTCCCCTCTTTCCACCCCCAAGGAGAGGAGAGACTGAGCTCAACTATGTAAAGAAGTCTCCATAACAACCCTAAACGACATGGTTTGAAGAGCTTCTGGATTGGGGAACTTAAAGCAGGATGTAGATTCCTTTTATGTGGTCCATCCCCAATTCTTCCTCAAAACCCTGCCCAAAACAAGTGTTCAATAAATACCTGTTTGTTAATTTATAGTCAGGAAGCAAGCACATTTTCCTCCTATTCCAAGTCACTTCCCACTGCATCTAGTTTCTTATTATCATTCCAAACACTTACTCTAGGATCACCAGGAGGTGATTGGTGCCCTCTTTGGGTTTGCAATCTGTTAGAAGAAAAAGAGAGCTAAACCCAGAAAAGGAAATTGTGGGGCCAAATGGACAATTCTTTCCGGGAGTGATCCTAGCTGGCCACACAGTCAGAAAAGTCTTCCTGGAGGAGAGGAGACATAGATGAGGCCCTGGAGAGCAAGGGGCGGTGAAGAGGAAGGGAAAAGCAGCCAGGGACAGGAAGGACTTGGTGGGAGATGAAGCACTGGGAATGTCGGGACACAGTCAGCAGGAGAGAACAGCCCAGCTTTGGAAGAGTATTAGACCCGGGAGGCTGGCTGCATTTACAGATGGAGCACAAGGGAGGGAGAGCTTGGAAGGGCCTCCAGTGCCTGGTGAGGCCCCTCAATAGACTGGTCTGCTCATAACCTACCATGTCTCCATCCAGACCTCTTCACCATCACACATGTATATGAGCCCTCCCAACTTTAGGGAAAGTGGCCATGGGATGGGTTGTAACATCCAGGCTCATGCGTGAGAACTCCATACATCCAGCTAGGTTCTCTCATCAGATGAACAAAGTTGGAAAGGATTTCTTAGTATTCTGAGCAGTTCACGTGTCTCAATTCTTCCATTGCCTGACACTGTCATTTTGCAGGTAGGAGTCAAGGAGTCACCTCGAAGAGTGAGAAGGGAAATAACCACAGCACAAAGCACAAAGGAGATGCTGTTGAGGCGACACTGAAGGTCTCAGGGCTGGTGGTACCAGCTAGGGAATATCAGTCCAAGTTATGTCATTGTCCCTGAAGCCGTACCCTCATGTGTGAAAAATATGTTAAAAAATACCTGGCCTCCCACTTCACAGAGCAGCTGCAGAGTCAGTAACTCGGGGGGATAATGAGCAGCATGAATGCCAGTCACAGACACTGGCATCTAAAAATGCAGGGCCTTCTGTAGATAGGGGTGGAGGGTGGATAGATTTCAGGGGATATAAAATATTGATGGGCGAATTAAAAAAATTTTTTTTCACTTTCAAGAGGAATAAGAGACAGAGAGAGGAAGCAGACAGAGTTCTAGAATAACATAAGGGCAGACAGAGGCAAGGAATTCGGGTCTCTTGGCATCCAGCCCCCTGTGTCTTGATCTTTGGCTGAAAGTGACATGGCTGGAGGTACAATGGCGGCCTCGGGAACTGGGTGACGAGGCCCTGTTAATTCTTCTGCCTCATTTTCACAAATGGCACTCATCGGGGCTCCCTTTCCGGAACCTTCTAACATCTGGGAAAAATTGATTCGGGCCGTTCTCTTGCCCAGGAAGCTGTGTGCGTCATGTCCCAGCTGTTGGTGCCCCACCCGCAGGGCTGCTGTAGGTGACACTGTGAGGCAAAGAAGACATCCTGGGCTTTGTTCCACCACTGTCTGCTGCGTGACCCCAGGCAGGCCGCTCTCCCTCAGTCTCTTCATCCATAAAATGCGCACTGCAATCTGCCCCCCGCTCCACTTCCCAAGGGGCTGTGGGTACATATGAAGTGATGAGCTGGAGAAAGTGGGGGACACAGAACACACCTCACTTACCTCTTTGACCCTATGTAGCAGGGGCTGGAGCCAGTCCCTATTCACCTCACAGTGGCTGTCAAGGAAAGTCAGGGTGGTGCCCTGGGCGATGTCAGCACCCCGGATCCGGGACCGCACCAAACCTGCAGGAGGGACAATCGGCCAAAGGAGTGCCCCCACCGCTCCATCATCCAAGGAGACCACGCTGAACACACACCCAAACCTGTCCCCACTCCCTGCCCCAGGCCCACTCAACAGTGCAGACCTACCTTGCCGCTCATTATTGCGTAAGCACTTCACCTTGGGCAGTTTGATGAGCTGTTTGCAGTCCTCGGCTACAAAGACAAGAGGTCACGTGATTGAGTGCCCGGGGCTGGAGGTGAACCAGCAGAGTAGGTGAGGCACCCTGCCTCTCATCCCCACCCCCAACCACACTGCCCTGTCCTGACTCCAGGGTACTGTGGGCTTTGGAAGGTGCTGACTGACCATGGCTAGCCACATACAGTATGGCCTGGTCTCTGCAAGGTGGCTGTAAGGGGGCCTCTGGAGAAGATAGTCACACACTGGCACTTGCGTACTTGCTAGAACACTGCCAGATGGTCACCTGGGGACAGTTCTCCTTTTCTATAGCTTATTTGAAACATGAGGTGGGAGTCTTGTTCACTTTGGTAGGGTTTAGGAAAAAGATGCTGAGAGGCCGGAGAATGGATGAGACAAACTATGGCGTTTCCTTTCAGCTCACGGACTCAATACAGGAGACCCTATTTATCAGGGTATCCCTCCAGTATATCCATCACACAGAGCTGGTTCAACTCTCCACATGGGGGAAATGTGTGGGGCTGAGCAAGAGACCCATCCTAGGTACTCAGCCTGGGTTGTCCTGGCTTGCCTGCCTGCCCCAGCACTCTTCTGGCTCATCAATTCTTGGCTCTGAACTCCATTATCATAAGTTGTGGTTTTGCTTCACTGGTTTTACCAACCTTTAGCTTCTCTGCTCAGTTCTGGACTCTACGGAGTGACCACAAAGACTTACAGGGGCTTCCTCAGAGCCAGGTACTGCTCTAAGCACACAAATGTATCAACACATTTATATCCTCATATAAACCATATATATGTTATTGTTATCTCCATTCTATATGGAAACTGATGCATGTAGAGGCTAATAAGTTGCCCAAGGAACATAGCTAGTAAGTGAGCCAGTGACAGGTCTAGAATTTGAAGCCAGGCAGCTGGCTTCAGAGGTGATGCTCTAACCACTGAAGCTGTTCTGCTTCTAAGTAAATTCAGCAGTGTTCCCAATCTCCAGCCTGAGTACCAGCTACCTCCTGACACGATGAGTGGCTCCCTGCCTCCAACCCCTTCCACACTTGGGAAGGGAGAGCAGATCACTGAGTTTCAGAACTCAAGTCCGATCTGATCACCCTGAATTTGGTACATGACCCACTTGTGCATAACTCCCAAGCTCCTAAGGCTATGTTAGGTGTGTGGGTTTCCAGCCTTCCGACAGTAGACCCCTGTGTGGTACTGGCTCCTATGTCAAACTTTCAGCATCAAGGCTGGTATGGAAAGACTCCACTCCCTTGGGACTCAGAGCTGTCCCCAGAGGCCATCACCTGCTTCCCCTGGTTCACCACTAAGAAGCGGTTCTGCCTGGATGTGGCTGACTGCCTGCAGCAGCACCCAGGCTGTGATGACAGCTCTTGGACAGGAATCAGCACTACCTGATTCCTACACACCTGAGCACTACATACCTGAAGTGTAACAACACTTCTGCAACGATCGTCCCTGTCAAACTGAACACACAGGTATCTGAAAACTCCCGCGTGCCTTTCTCGGGGAAGGTGGACTTGGACTGTGAACCTGGGTGGGACCCAGGTTCTTGGGCAGGATAGCTAGGAGATGGGTAATGACCAGTGGTTGGAAAGTTGGAAGGCAGCTGCTCACTATGTCATGGCCAAGTGATGGGATGTCCCAAAGAGAGAGCCCCCTGTTCCCCAACAAGTCCTGCCATGGGAATGAGAGGAAGAGGGTAGGTGACCTTGGCTCATGCTGGTGGATTATCAGAGCACAGGAGTCGAGATCTCTATTCACGGGTATTGCTTCAGGGCTCGGGGGCTCTTTGAAGGTGCAGTGTCTCTTCAAGTCCAGGAATGCATCAACAGGTTGGGGGCAGTGAGACACACGCATACACATACCAACCCCATTGCATGTGTGTATAAGTCGCTTCAGTCGTGTCTGACTCTTTGCGACCGTATGAACTGTAGCCCACCAAGCTCCTCTGTCCATGGGATTCTCCAGGCAAGAATATTGGAGTGGGTTACTGTATCTTCCTCCAGGGGATCTTCCCAACCCAGGGATCAAACACGCATCTTTTATGTCTCCTGCATTGGCAGGCGGGTTCTTTATCACTAGCGCCACCTGGGAAGCCCACCGACCCCATTAAGAATCTACAATTCAGAATTGGTTAGGTCCTCAAAGACTCGTAGCAGAGGACCTGAGACATTGTTTCCCTAACGTAAGGTTCAGGTACTTCTTGACTCCCAAGGACACTCCATGTCCTCCACACCTACAACAAACCCAGGCTTTCCTCCATCCCCAGGGAACTTGCAGGTTCACCTCTGCCCACGACACAGAGCCTGGGAACAGACGCTTGTGTCCATAGCACAGGACAACCGTGGTACTTACGGTCATTGCTGAAGTCATCCACTAATATGATTTCCTGGATGAGATTCATAGGGGTGCGGTTTAATATGCTGTGAGATGGAAAGAGGAAAGATCACTGTGACTTCTGGAGTCAAATCTACGTATCAACTTGAGCTTTAAGGAGACACCATTGTATCTGAAGAATAAAGACTCTAAGCAACCCAAAAACTTGTCCAGTCACATGCTCACCTTTGAGCCACTGGGATACAACTCTGCGTTGTCTTGGTGAATATCACAGCACCCACCTAGCACCCAGAGCTCCAGAGTCACACTCAACAACCCTCCCTCTCCCCGAAATCCTGAATCACACCAGTGACCCAGAATGTGCTGGTTCTCCTTGAAAATATCACTCAGATCACCTTCACCTCTTATGCCTCCATTCTGGTTCAACCTCTTTTGCCTGGTTTTTTAAACACATATTTAAAAAATTTTTTTATTTATTGGTTTTTGGCTGTGCTGGGTCTCCTTTGCTGCAGGCAGGCATTCTCTAGTTGTGACGATCAGGGGCTACTTTTCCTTGTGGTGCACAAGCTTCACATTATGGTGGCTTCTCTGGGGAACACAAGTTCTCGAGTGCAGCTGGTTCAATAGCTGCAGCGCACGGGCTTAGTTGCTCCATAGCATGTGGGATTCTCCTGGACCAGGGATTCGAACCCGTGTCCCCTGCACTGGCAGCCTGATTCTTAACCACTGGACCACCAGGGAACAGACCACTGCCTGTTTATTTTGCAGTAGCCTGACCTGCTGCCAGGCCATCCTCCTGTGACCTTCAGAGTGAGCTGTCTGAAGCACAGATCTGATCTTCAATCGTGCAACTTCCCTCTCTAACGCAAATAGAGAAGTTGACAAAAAGGCTCCCCACGATCTACACCCCAAACCCTCAGCATGCTCTTCAAGGCCTTTCCCAGGCTGGAGCCAGCCCCCTTTCCAGCCTCCTCACGCCCAGTGCCTTTGTCTGGAGACATCCTGTGTCTTACAACTGAGGCCGGTTCCCCTACTGCTGTCACAGTGTGAGATGCCCCTTGTCTGTTACAAGGACCCATTCAAATGTCACTTCCTCTCTAACAGCTTTCCAATCCACTTAGTGAGAATGAATTGCTTCCTCCTCCGGGATCCCTCAGCCGTTTGTATCTGAAGCTTCCTGCATCTCTCACAGCGGCCTGACTCTGAGGGCTGGTTTCCTGGCCCCTCCAGATGGTCACCTCCCAGGGGCAGTGGCCTCGTCAAGCTACTCTCTGTGTTGCCAGAGTGCAGCTGCACCTTAGCCCATGACCGTTCCCTCCAAGGATGTTTAGTGCACACCTTCTTTGTGCTAGGCACTGCGTACGTGATGCGGATCGAGGGAGACGTGAACCCGGCCCTCAGCAGCTGTGGTCTAGGAGCTACTTACTACAAGCTGTGTGAACTTGGCCAGGTTACTTTCCTGCTCTGTGCAGTAAAGTATTCCCATCCGTGAAACAGGGATAATGAGAGTAGTACCCATCATTCATAGGGCTGTAGGGAGAATTAAAGGGGAACGTTTCTAAAGCCTTCAGCACAGCGTCTGCTGATAACAGTGATAAAAAGCTGTAACAATTATTACTGTTTTCTGGATCAGCGGTGATTTTTGAACTGACTTCATCTCCCTTCCTGAGCTGGGAATCTGTTGCCTCCAGGCAAGACTAGGTTTCCGTGTTTATTCTGAGGCTCAGTCCTGACTGAGATGGCTGCATCCTGCTTCTCTAAACACACCAAACCGTGTGGTTCCTCGGAAACACTCCTGGCCCATGCCACCTGCCACAGGACATCCAGAGCCCCGTGTGTAGTGGGGAGGGGTTCAGATAGGCCTGGCAGAGGTGCTCACCAAGCCCTGTTTCTGGTGAGCCGTCCTTTCAAAGCAAGATGCAGAGACTTCCCAGGAGGAGAACTTCCCCTGGAGCTACCTTTATTTATGAAGCCTTAATTCTCACCATGGCAACTAGAGTGAGGTGGAGAGAGGAACCCCAACCCCAGCCCCTGAGTCCACTGCTGCTGGAAGGTGAACACCCGGAGAGCAGGAGGTGGTGCGAGGGGAACCTCACCACCAAACTCAACAACCAGCCCTCCAATCAGAGGGTAGGGGGAGAGGGAGGCAGAGAGAGAAGGAAAACTTGCTGGAAGAATACCCTCTAATGAGGTTTGATTACGGCTGTAGCTTCTCACGCGATCTGCGTCCCCCTCCCCCTGAATCCCTGCCCGCTCTTTGAAATTCAAGAGTTCTCTTCTGTGAACATCAAAAGGTAAATCGCGTGCAGCTCTGCGCTGGTTGAACTGATAGATGATTAGCGAATAAAAAATGTCCAGAGTGTAAAAAAGGAAGAAAAAAAAAAAAAACGAAATTGTCAGCAGTAAGTGCTAATTAGACTATTTCCTGGTAACACCTGGCTGGTTTTTGCTCCTCTAAACAGAGCAATTGGAGTGATGGGGTGGGGGGGCGGTGCCGAAAAAGTGGCTCGGGGCTGGGAGGAACTGAGATGGGCAGGGGCTTTGGGCACCTGGGGTGGCTGGAGAAGGAGAAAGGTCAAGTCCAGCCCCGGGGACCTGGCTCAGGTCCCCAGATGGTCCCCCTGGGTCCTCTCTTCTGTACACCCTACCCTCATCCCTGCCACACAGACCCTGGGGGTTTGCACCTCCCTCTTTCCTTTGGTCTTACCAGTTCTCTGTCAGGACACCTCATCAGCCCCTCTGCAGCCAAGCCAGTCCTCCTTTCTCTCCATGGCTCCGTTTTTCCCTTACTTCAACCCCACTGTGGCTGTTCTGTGCCCCTTCCTTTCACAGTCTCACAGGGAAGTGGGTGCTCGTCTCACAGGCACATCTCAGTCACTGGAGCCTGGGAATTATCCAGGAAATGGGTTTCCTATCCACAGCTCACTCTCTGCCAGAAGGTAGCTGCCCGCAGGGTCTACACTTTCTGCCCACTGCACCCTAACCACAGCTCCCCCCGCCCCCCGCTCCAGCCCCCCCGAGAGGAGGCTGGTTACGGCAGCGTGGGAGGCCACGCGGCCTCCACCATCTACCAGTGTGCGATCCTGAGCGGGACGCCGGGCAGCTCCCAGCTTTCATTTCCATCTGTAATTACATTTTCCTTGTAAAGGCAGGCGATATTAATACTTGACCTACTTCACAGGCTTTTGTGTGTATGAAATGAGGAAATGTATTTGAAATTGCTTTCTGAACTGCACGGGGCTCTATGCAGGCAGCATTTATCAGACGCTCCATAAATGCCAGCTGAATGAAGACCTGAGGCTGGTTGACAGTTGAGTTTAGTCATTCTGGAGTCAGGCCATCTTGGGTTCAAGTGCTGTGTCTGGGTTCAAGTGCTGTGTCTGTGTATCTGCCATTCACTAGCTGGAGACCTTCAGGAAGTACGGAACCACCAGCACAACCGCCTCAGCCGCAGGAAACACAGGAAACGAGCTTAGCACCCTGCTTGGCACGTAGCAGCCGCTCTTGGAATCTGGGGCTTGATAATTGTGACGATACTGTCTCCCTGGTGGCTCAGATGGTAAAGAATCTGCCTGCAGTGCAGGAGATCCAAGCCCAATCCCTGGGTCAGGAAGATCCCCTGGAGTAGGAAATAGTAACCACCCCAGTATTCTTGCCTGGAGAATCCCAATGGACAGAGGAGCCTGGCAGGCTACAGTTCATGGGGTTGCAAAGAGTCAGACACAATTGAGCGACCAAAACTTCATACTTCACACTTCACTTCTGGTTCTCAACGTGTGATCCTGGAGCTAGCACAGACTCATTGTCACCTGGGGACTTGTTAGAAACACAAATTCTTGGGCCCTACTCTAGATGTATTCAGTTGGAATATCTGGGGATGGGGCCCAGGAAACTGTGTTTTGACAAGCCCTCCAATTCTGATGTCCACTCAAGCTTGGGAGCCATGGCATTAGAACCCTACTGTCTTCCTGGGCTGGAGGTGCCTCATGGCACGTGCTGTCGCCCGTCCAGGCTCACTCTGTGCCAGGCATTGTTCCAAGGCCTTTAACCACCTGAACTCCTTCACTCCTTGCCACAATCATCTGAAGCTGTTATTAACAGTATTCCTGTTATGCAGAAAAGGAAACTGAGGCAGAGAGGTGAAGAGGTGCCCAGATGTCACACAGCTGGTAAGGACAGAGTGGGAATATCTATTTGGCCCCAGCATCCAATTTCTTCACCGCTTTAATCTGAGAGATTGCTCCTCTAAATCTAGATTATTACGAAAAGCCACAGCGAGGAGAATCAAGATATAAACTGGCCATGCTCCAGAGCCCCCATGGGAGGCAGGGGGCAGGAGGATGCCCCAAAAGGAAAGAGGAGGCCCTAAGTCTCATAAATATACAAGGACTCGTGGCAGCAGCAGTGAAGAGAAACTGGTGTTCAGGGCTTTTCTCTGTCCTTAAGTGAGAAAAGTGCCCTAACTCATCAAGACCACGACTCTCTCCCTCCCCCTATCGCCCACCCCATTGTGCCTCTGCCTGGCTCTGGGTGCCCTCATGTGCACCTTCCCAGCCCCCTCCCCTGGCTAATGCAGGAACTTGGGCAGGGATGGGCAGAGGGACCAAGGCCTGGCCAGGTGCTGGGTGGGAGGAACCAGAGGGCAGCTCAGTCCTCCCCACCCAGTTCCTCAAGCATCTTTCCCTTGCCAGAGCCTGGCAGCAAAGCCATCTAAATTCTAGAGAACTAAAGATGAAAAACGGGCTTCCCTGGTGGCTCAGATGGTAAAGAATCTGCCTGCAATGCGGGAGACCCAGGTTTGATCCCTGGAATTGGGAAGATCTCCTGGAGAAGGGAATGCCTACCTACACCAGTGTTCTTGCCTGGAGAATTCCAGGGACAGAGGAACCTGGTGGGCTATAGTCCATGGGGTCACATGACTGAACAACTTACTCACTCGAAGATGAAAAACACCTTAGAAAAGATCCTTCCATCAATGACAAAAGTGAGACAGGAAGTGCTCTTCATTCAATTCCCTCCCAGTGGCTAGTGATTTATTTGTGTGACAGAACAGGGGATACAAGGGAAGTACGGATTCCCAAGGCAAGTGACACCTGGCTGTGGAAGTTGCCAGAAGTAATCATCCTCGCCTCCACCCCTAAAAGTCACTTCCACTCTGCCCACTGATGATGTTAAGACCATCTGTTCACACCTGGCTCTTGGGCCCCCATTCTGCAGTTTTCATGGACCACAGGGTCTGAGGCGGGAGGCTGGCTCACACTGAAGTTCCAGAGAGGCAGAAAAGAGG
Organism: Bos mutus; assembly: GCF_027580195.1. NCBI lineage: Eukaryota > Metazoa > Chordata > Mammalia > Artiodactyla > Bovidae > Bos > Bos mutus. The sequence goes on from NC_091627.1 coordinate 37,833,663, forward strand.
TCCTGGGTTCGGCCAGCAAGGCACCCAGTAGAGTGTGGTGTAGCATCTGGCACTTCATGGGGCCTTCTGAAAAGTATGCCCTCCCCCTCCAGAGTGCAGGGCACCAGGGCCTCTGGGGAGGCCCTCCTTCAGGCTGGTGGACAGAGACACTGGGGCAGACCCCTACTGCCCCGGATTCCCCCCAGGAAACCAGAAACCTGAGTCCTGGCTCTTGCACTTCCCAGCTCTGGGGCCTTGGCCTCCATTCACTATGCGCACCCTGACTTCACAGACTCTGATGGGGCTCCAAATGAAGTGAGAGATGGAAGGTGTTCTGTGGACCATAAAACTCAGCATTAATATTAACATATTAATATTATTATCATAAAGTATCATTATTACTATTATAAACTGCTGGAGGAACAGCAGGAAGAAAAAGAGAAATACGTCTTAGAGCTGAAAGGGATGAGTCTGGGGGCAGTACCTGAAGTGCCCCCGGGAACATAAACACAGTGTAAGGAAACATGGGGGGTCGGGGTCCTCACATTATAACAGCCCCTAAATGTCCAAGGATAATGTCTTCTTGTGGTAAATGTGACAGAACTTGAAACATGAATGGTATTTTTATCATCATCAATACCAAGGTGGCTAACAACATGCCCAAGGTCACAAAGCTAGGAAATGGTAGGGTGGGGACTGGACACAGGTCTTCAGATCCCAGGTGGGGTGCCCCTTTAAAAGTGCTTCAGAGCCATACAGACCCAGGAATGGCTGCTCTAGGCCAGCACAGTTCTCAGTTTTTTACCCCAATTAATCAGGGCAGCTCTAAGCTGAAGGACTGATCCGGATGCCACAGGGAGGGTAGGTAAGACATGAATAGGATACAGGCCTTCACCAACAGTTCACTGATTATGTCTGGGAAAATGCATTAAGTGCAAGAGTTGAGATATGCAGAGAAGGAGCCCAGAAGAGATCCCTGAAGGAGTGTGAGTGTGTGCGTGTGTGTGTGTTTATGTGTGTGTGTACTGAGCGGGATGGAGGTGTGTGGCCAGCCTGGAAGGTAGGAAGCCTCTCTCGGATGCTCTGGTGTCCTCATGGAAACATCCGGCAGACATGCCCAGATGCGGCCTTGCATGGCAGGGCAGGCTTTGGTCTGGCACTGTCGAATCACTTTCCTCTGCTCCCCATAGACCTGCTTTGTCTGCAAGGTTCAGAAACTCCATTCTCCCTTCAGCAGAAGCTGCTGCTAAGTCTCTTCAGTCGTGTCTGACTCTGTGCGACCTCACAGATGGCAGCCCACCAGGCTCCATCGTCCCTGTGATTCTCCAGGCAAGAACACTGGAGTGGGTTGCCATTTCCTTCTCCAATGCATGAAAGTGAAAAGTGAGAGTGATGTTGCTCAGTTGTGTCCAACTCTTAGCGACCCCATGGACTGCAGCCTACCAGGCTCTTCCATCCATGTGATTTCCAGGCAAGAGTACTGGAGTGGGGTGCTATTGCCTTCTCCCTTCAGCAGAAGAAACCTAGGTAAATCATCAGTTGAACCACCGCTGAGCCCTGTGCCCCCACACAACTGCACCAGCTCACATATCACAAAGGCAGTTTATTAATCTACGTCCAGACTCACGGTGACACCTGACAGTGACTTGGGACATTTTCTTGTCAAGAGCTGAAGCCTTGCTGGGAAATCAAATTCGAATCAGGCAGTGGCTTGTGGGGTGAATGCAGAAACCAGGGCAGATGGGACAAACAGCTGGCAGGAGGAACCGGTCAGTCTGAGGCCAAGGATAGCTGGGCACGGACAGCTGCCCCCAGAGAAGTGGGAAGCGCCAAGTTGAAGACAGCGCATTTGGGCTGTGCCCTCTTCAGTTTTCAAGGGACACTGTGACCCTACATAGTGGACATGCATCATGAGTGACAGGTAGCGCTGAAGACACTGCCCACCATCAGAGTCTGCCTATTACCGACACCCTCCCAACACCTGGACCGCCCCACCTACCCACCGCCATGCCCATACGGGAAGGAGAGCGGAAGGTGTGGCTTGGTGATGGAAATGGCAAGAGGTTTGGCTGTGCTTGATGGTACTCTTGGCCCACATTTAATCTCACCTCCTTCTCTCTGGGATCAGCTGACCATGTGATGGGCTAGCAGATCAGGACGGGCTGTAAGGGGCTGTGTCCCAGGGACGTGGGGCAGTTTACCCCAAGGCCAGCCCCTTGCTCTGCTGGAAGTGTGACTGGGGGCATCCCGATGCCAACTCCTCCCCCAGAGAAGCTGAACGCCACCTCTGGGACTAGCCTTGCCCTGTCAAGCTGCTGAGAACTCTGAGGTCAGAGTGCAAGGGTCGAAACTCTGCCTCACCGTTGTCAGCTGAGCAACAGTAGGCCTTAATTTAGTATCTCTGATCTCAGTTTCCTCCACTGTGAAGCGGGCACAGCAGTGGCCAGTCCCTGAGAGCATGAGCTCAGGCGTGTCTGCCCTCCAGGGGACTCAGTGACAGTGGCGCCACCTAAGGGGCCAGTGATGCTGAGGACCTGAGTGAGGGGGCGGCCCAGGTGATGCTGGAGGGAGGGCGGCCATAGGAGGGGCTCCAGAGGAGAGGACGGGGTGCGGCGTGGGGAAGGGGAGCCAACACAACCCGGGTCTTCTGAGAGGCGGGGAAGCAAGGCTTTCCTGGCCAAGTCTCCAGGGCCCCGACTGTGTTCTAAGGGGAGTTCTGCTGAGGGTGGGTGGTGCATAATGAAAATCCACGCAGGCCACACACAGCGAGAAAACACTGATCCGAGTGAGGGCCTGGCTCTGACTAGGAGCCAAGGGTGGACAGAGAGGCCTGAGGGGGCCTGGGGCTGGAATACAAGGTGACCGGCAAGAAAGTGGACATCAGCTGTTCCCTTCGGGCTGATCTGACCTGCACCACGGTCCCTGGTGGGGGTGCAGGAGGCAGTGGAGGGGCAGGGGCTGGGATGGGCACACCTGGCAGACCAGAGTTCTAACCCCAGCTGAATGCTGGGGGTGGGGGATGTGCACAGCCTCTCGGGGCCCCAGCTCCCTCGTTGGCTGTGAAAATGTGAACTCTTGTCCTAGAGGCAGCCTGTGCGGTGGTTAAGGGCGAGTGCCTTGGGGTCAAGTCCTCTGTGACTCTCAGTGACCTTCCATAAGTAGCCTAATGCCTCGGCCTCCGTCTTTCCTCCCATACAGCAGGATAAAGGCCACCCCCATAGGCATGTGAGGAGTGACTGCCCTAGTGGACGCACATGGAGTGCGCTGAGCAGCGCCTGGCGGGTGCTTAGAAACACTTGAAGCAGTCCCCAGTAAGCAGACACAGCCTCACCGAGGGCCAGCCCGGAGGCTGACAGACAGGAAAGCTCTTACCTGCGGATGGTTCTGAGCAGAGTGGAGCGGGCCTCGTTGTGGAAGGCGATGATGATGCTGGTGGGAGGGAGGTCTGCGCAGTACACCAGCAGGGTGCATCTGGAGAAGGAAAGACAGCCGGACAGGAAGGACTTTAGAGACAGAGCAGACATAAAGGGCTGGAACCGTGGGCATCGCTGGAGTGGATGATGCCTGGTGTCTCGTGGGGCCACAGCTGCACAGCACCATGTAAGACCCCAGAGCCTCACCTGGTCCTATAGCATGGAAAGGAAGCTCTGAGAATGATTACAGCGGGATCTCCTACCAACCTCGGGAAACGGGCTTAGAGTCAAATTAAGTGGATATACAAGCCATTTTGGGGCTTCCCTGGTGGCTCAGATGGTAAAGAATCTGCCTGCAATGCAGGAAATCTGGGTTTGATCCTTGAGCTGGGAAGATCCGCTACCCACTCCAGTATTCTTGCCTGAAGAATTCCAGGGACGAGGAGGCTGGCGGGCTATATTCAATGGGAACGCAAAGAGTCAGAGACGACTGAGCGACTAACACACAGACCCTAAAGAAGGCTGAGTGCCGAAGAATGGATGCTTTCCAACTGTGGTGCTGGAGAAGACTCTTGAGAGTTCCCTTGGACAGCAAGGAGATCAAACCAGTCAATCCTAAAGGAAAAGAGTCCTGAATATTCATTGGGAGGACTGATGCTGAAGCTGAAGTTCCAATACTTTGGCCACCTGATGCAAATAGCTGACTCAGTGGAAAAAACCCTGATGTGGGGAAAGATGGAGGGCAGGAGGAGAAGGGGGTGACAGAGGATGAGATGGTTGGATGGCCGACTCAATGGACATGAGTTTGAGCAAACTCCAGGAGATACTGAAGGACAGGGAAGTCTGGCATGCTGCAGCCCATGGGGTCGCAAACAGTCAGACACGGCTGAGCAACTGGACAACAACCACAGAACATCAGTGCAGGACTTCCCGCATCCCTGAGGCATTGCACAGTGGCTTCTGGCAGCCGCAAAAGCCCACGCTCAAACTCAGGCTCCGCAGCCCAGTCTATGCCGATCTCGGCCTGCCGAGATCTCACCATGTTCTGGGCAAGCAGCTCCAGCCCACCACACCGTGCTGATTCCCGACCTCCTGCTGCCCCAATACCTACACCAAAATCTGGCATGTTTAAAGAGGCTGAGCCCTAAAACTTGGCATATGCAATAAACCTGTGTCTTGAAAAGACATTCATTTCCCCGTGTCCAGGATCGTTCTGTATGACAATTACATCTAGGGTAATTTGAACTTAATACCTCACTGCAAGTGAAAATTGTAGCCCGCAGCCTGAAAATTACAATAATAATGGAAATAAACCCACCTAGTGAGTCTGGTGCCACCAGGGGCAATCCCTGGGCAATGCCGCCTCTCTTTTCTCACTGTTCCAGGGGTAGTAAATGAGGATGTAAATAAGAGATGTTCGGTGAGCCAAACATGTCCTCTGCCTGTTTTTCCATTTCTTTCCAAGTGTGGGGCTTTTGGGGTCCAGAGACCCAAGGATGGACTTCAAGGGGACTGTGAGCCCTCTGAAATCATCTGCAAACTTGTATATGAATATGTGTTTGTTTTTTCCCTGGGAAGATGGTTCATAGCATTCAGCAGATTCTCAAAGAAGCCTGTGGACTGAAACACTTAAGAACCTCAATCCTAGGCCAATGGGCCTGACACCCCTTTGGCCTCCCTGGTAATTCTGAACACTTTTTCCTGTAAGGGCAAACCCTGAACACAGAGGATCTAAGCAAGCCTGGATGGGCCCCTTTTCCTGCCTTGGAGGCATCCAGCTGAGACACAGTGTGGCCCCACAGGTGCTGGGGGAGCAGAGGGAGGCAGGCCCCTGAATGGGGAGTAAAGAAGGCTTCATGGAGGAGGAGGTGCTGGGTCTCAGGGTGATGTAGGGATGGATGCAGAGATATGGGGTACAGCCTCCCCATCACAGCACAGTTTTTGGACCTGAATGCCAGATGCCCAGGGAAGCAGCTCACAGAATACTGACCCCGGGGGGCCTGGATACCACTGAGCAGCTCTGTGAGATGGTGGGTCAACCACTCGCCTCTCCAGGCTGCTGTCTGCTCATCTGTAAAACAGGGCTTGGGCCCACGGCTCTCCTGCTCAAGTTTCTCCAAGCATCAGTAATCAGAAGCTTTGATTGTAGCTGACATTCAATAAGTGTGGTTGATTCGAACAAAATGCTGCAAAAACCATTCGGCAGCTGAGGCTCCACTGTGTAGCTGGACATTCACATTTATTAATACTTTTCTAAGACTCATCTGGAACGTGGAGATAAATTTTCAGTTGTAGATTCCCCCCCTAGATTGTGACAATGTTAGGTGCTTAGCTCGACAAATAATAACTATCATGATGTTGAACATCACACTGAAGCCTGCAGTCTCCTCCTCCCATCAGGTGGAGCCAAGTCTTCCATGGGCTGGAAAGGCACCTTCGGTGAGTGGCTCTGCCCTGTCCCGCCATGGGTGAGGGGCACTGGGAGGCAAGAGGGGCAGAAGAGAGCAAAGAACATAGCATCCATGTTAGAGAAAGAAACCTGGGCTGTGACACTGATGCAAATCCTGGATTTGCTGAAAAACTGGCTGTGTGCCCTTGGACATGTCCTTTCTCTTCTCTGACCTTCAATGTTATCACCTGGGAGAAGAGGTGAAGACTGCAGAGAATGTAGGCAAAACGTGGTATTTCACAGCTGCTGAATAAATGGTGGTGAGAATTATAACTTTTGACTACACAGTGGCTGAACTGTCCCTCCAGGCTACGTTCAACACTTATGGACTAGAACTGCTAACTCAAGAGTTCAGGAAAGGAAGGGACTTGGAGACAACCCAGTCCAGCCTCCTAAGCTGGGCTGAACTTGGTGGCGTAACAGGCCTCCGTGGGCACCTGTGCTGCTGTGCTCCCGGGCCTCAGCCCCCTCCAGCCTCCTGCGCCTCCAGGATAAAGGACACAGGCTCTTCCTGGAGGCAGGGCAGGAGCCCCATGCATGCCTCCTGCGTGCACAGGCCCAGGGAAGGTGAGCTCTAGGAGGGAGGTGCCTTACAGCTCCTGGCACAGGGTAGTATCTTCCTCCCATCCCTGCTCACAGCTTAAGTGCCTGGACTCACCCTTTGTCTCCTCTGACCCTCACCACAGCCTCTGAGAACCTCCACTCCACAGAGGACAACTGAGGCTTGGGATCTTGCTCAAAGTCCCGCGTCTGGTGAGTGGCCGAGATGGGCTGCGTCCAGGTTCCAAGACTTCTAACGTGATATGTGTCCCTAGAATCCCTCTGTGACCTCACCCAGGTAAAGGCGCAGGAGCCTGAGGAGCTGATGCTGGGCAGGGCCCCCCTTCCCAAGCCCTGTGCACAAGCCACCTGCCTGCCCTCCAAGGTCCAGGGGGAGCTGCAGAACCACTTAGGGATGAGCCCCGGGCACTGGCAGCAACAAGGCCGAGGTGCCTGGAAAAGTCCTTAAAACTGGTTGTCGTAAGGACAGTCAGATGGTGCCTGGGCTTTCTGTGAGAGGATCTAAAAGATTAATCAAACAGCTAGATCTATTAGGGGCACCAGGGGAATGGAGACAGCTGCCAACACTGAGATCTGGCGCCGACAGACGGATGAGAAAGCATGTTTATAATTTATTAAAGATTCAGGGGTTTTACTGGAGAGAAGAGCTGTGAGCAGCAAAGACTGGGGGTGGGGTGGAATCGGGAGAGGAAGGGCGGGACCACCGCTGTGTGTGCAGACAGATGCCAGCCCGGAGCTGCCGTCCTGACTGCCACAGCAGCTCCTGAATAATGCACGCTCCTCTGAGCTGATTTTCCACGGGTAGTTTCGTTTTTTGTTGTTTTTTTTTTACAGAGTCAACTGACTTCATTTCTGCAAGTTCAGGTGGGTCTCCCAGTGCATCCTAACCATCCATTTCTTGAGTGTTCACCATCAGTTATCCACTGAGGATGCTTCTAGAGAGGTGCTCTGAGATGCTAACCCCCGAGCACGGGGTCAGAGCTCCTTCTTCCATCTCTTTCCACCTCTCCACCAGCCAATCACTGCTCTGCTGCCTACCCTGCCTCGTCTCTGCACCTGAATAGGTGCCAAAGCGGGGATGTTAGAAACATACCAAGCGAGGATGGCTGTCAGTTAACCCAGAAATGTAATGTGTGCACATGCCTTTTATTTTATTGCACAAGCTCATTAAACTGACAGTCACCCATAAACAGTGTTCTGATGATCTTCATCCCCATTTTATCATCAGGCAGGAGGGCTCCTGCCGGGCCTGCCCACAATGTGCCTGCTGGGGCTACGACCGTGGTCCTCTGCTTCTTGGACACACGCTCTTCCCCTGTAGGATGCCACCCTTATGGAAGAAAAGAAGTGGTCATCAATTATAAACACTCAGGATTTTATTCTCGAGGGTAAAAGCAGGAGGGACTGACGGAGAGGCAGACTCAGTAACTCTGAAGCAGAGAGGACAGCGTAATTACTGTTACTAATATGTCCAGAACTGACAATCCTCTGTATCCAGAAGGCAAAATCTTGAAGGGAGGCTCTAGTGTCCCAGAGGGGAGGCTGAGATCAGTTAGAGAAAGGGGAAAGGTCACGCAAAGATGCAGTGTGACACAGTGGAAATCAAACAGGCCTGGGGTGGGACACACTGGGCCAAGCCCTCATCACTTGGGAGCTGGAAAGCAACTGCTGTGATGAAATGATCCGCTTCAGGGAAGGTTTTTAAATGACCATTTAGTGATCCCTGCTCAGGCGCTGTCCTGAGCACCTGCATATTTAATGCTCACAACAGCCCTACAAGTGTAGGGGTGGAGGGTGGAGAGGCACTGTATGGATTTGCTCAGGAGACTGAGACGCAGAGAGATCAGGTAACTCACTGCAGCTAGTGAGCCCGGGCCTGCCACACATCCATGTCGCCAAGCCACCACCTCTCCGTGCCGCTGGCCGCCAGCTGTCCCTACAGTGTACTCTGTGCCCTGCAGACTGTGTGGATCGCTGGGCTCACACGCCATCACCACCCCAAGTCGCACTTTCTACCGAGCTCTAGAACCCCACAGGGAGGGCCAGGTTGCCTGCCATTTCTGGGTAGCCACAGGAAGACTGGGATGCTGCCAACTGAGCTGCCACAGGAACATCCTGACAGAGGCTCCCTAACACCCAGATGGAGCCTGAAAAGGCAGGGGCAGGGTGACTTCAACGAGGCCCTGGGAGGCATGTGAACCTGTTTTTAAACAGAAAGCTATGGTTTGTCCCTCCAGTTTCCGAAGGTCCAGCACTCACTCCACAGACCAGATCAGGCATATAAAACAACTGGGTTCTCATCTCCACATGGGCCACTTGCCTGAACTCTAAGGTCACAAAGGCCAAGGGAACCAGGCATAAGATGGAAAGCAGGGGTGGGGGTAGTTTCCGGCAGAACACGGTACCCAAGGGAGTAATGATCTAGATTCCCATGCAGCTGGTTGGGGCACAGCCTTCCCTTGCTCCCCACTTTCATCTCCGTCCCCCGTGTCCTCCACACGAGCCCAGAAGAGGCCCCACGGGGACCACATCTCCTCCCCATTCCCCTGCCTCCAACACTTCCCCAAAACTGATGTGTGTGACAAAGCAAGGACAAAAGAGGAAGAGCTTTTGGTCCAATGACTCTTCCAGAATGTCAGCTTCCTCTGCACCGAGACCAAGAACACCTACTCCATCCCCAGCTCAGTTCTATGCAAGAAAGTCCACTCTCAGCTAGGAGGAAAAGGAAGAGGACCTAAACCTATGAAACGCCAAATCTGTGACTGGCCTCTAGGTTCCAACTTGACTCTTTGGAAGAGAAAAACACAAGCAGTCTAAAAAGTACGACTGCTGTAAAACCAGAAATTCCTTTTAATCTCATTTCATGGGCAACACTGATACACTGTAAGGCATGAAATTTTTATTTCATGTCAGTTTCACTGGGATTTCACATGCAGATTAATTTGTTCATCCACATAAACATATACTGCTCTGACTCCTTGCCTCCACAGCCACTCTCACTTAGTGTTATAGAAATCCCGCATCTCATGAAAGACACTTAAGATAACAGTGAGATCTGCAATTCCCTGACCCTGCCATATTTTGAATTGCTGAGCACATAATTAAATTCTAGTGTCCTAGGAGGAGAAGGCAATGGCACCCCACTCCAGTACTCTTGCCTGGAAAATCCCATGGACAGAGGAGCCTGGTAGGCTGCAGTCCATGGGGTTGCTGAGGGTCGGACACGACTGAGCGACTTCACTTTCACTTTTCACTCTCATGCATTGGAGAAGGAAATGGCAACCCACTCCAGTGTTCTTGCCTGGAGAATCCCAGGGACGGGGGAGCCTGGTGGGCTGCCATCTAAGGGATCACACAGAGTCGGACACAACTGAAGCGACTTAGCAGCAGCAGCGGCAGCAGTGTCCTGGGAAGGAGGTAAATGGGCATTTGTGGACGGAACCTCGTGTCTTGTTTCTAAGGGACAGACTACAATTAAAGTGATGGGATGTCACTTTTGTGATCAGGTCACAAAAGACGGTGACTTTCCTCTTTTGGGCTAGTATGCTTTGCTGAAGCACGCTGTCATGATGGGGAGCCTCACATGGCAAGGAACTGAGAGTGGGCTTCTGGTCCATAGCCTGTGATGGAACGAATTCTGCCAACAACCATGTCAGTGAACTTGGAAGAGGGCCCCCAACCCGAAACGTGCCCCAAGATGTGCTTTGAGATACCTGCAGCCCCAGATAACACCTTGAACACTGCCTGTGAATCACCCACCTAGGCCATGCCTGAATTCCTGAGCCACAGAAATTCTGAAATGATAAGCATTATTATTATTTTTTTGGCTGCACCTTATTATTTTTTTGGCGGCATGTGGGATCTTAGTTCCCTGACCAGGAATTGAACCCACGAACCCTGCAGTGGAAGTGCAGAGTCTTAACCACTGGACCACCAGGGAAATCCCAATAAACATTATTTTAAGGCACTAAATTTTGTGGTAATTTGTTATGTAGCAACAGACAATGAATATGGGTACCCTTAGCTCCTGAAAAACCAACTTCACCAGGGTTTCTCACTCCCTGCGGAGTCAAAGGTAAATCTCCTGGGGCACTTAGTGGAAGAGCTATGCAAAGGCATCACAATTCTCCCAGCATGGAACTCCAGAACCTCCACTGGACCCTCTGTTCATGCTCTGCTGGCATCAAGATGTTGTCAGGTATGGATTCCTAGGGCCCCAGTATAGAGAGGGAAGTTCTTAAGGGGTACCTGCAGGGGCTGTTCCAATATTCATAGTTCAGCTCTTTTGCTGTTGTTCAGTCGCTCAGTCGTGTCTGCGACCCCATGCACTGAAGCACACCAGGCTTCCCTGTCCTTTACCATCTCCTGGAGCTTGCTCAAACTGATGTCCATTGAGTCAGTGATGCCATCCAACCATCTCATCCTCTGTCGTCCCCTTTTCCTCCCGCCTTCAATATTTCCCAGCATCAGAGTCTTTTCTAATGAGTTGGCTCTTGGCATCAGTTGGCCAATGTATTGCAGCTTCAGCATCAGTCCTCCCAATGAATATTCAGGATTGATTTCCTTTAGGATTGACTGGTTTGATCTCCTTGCAGACCAAAGGACTCTCAAGAGTCTTCTCCAGCACCACAATTCAAAAGCATTGATTCTTCAGTGCTCAGCTTTCTTTGTGGTCCAACTCTCACATCCATACATGGCTATTGGAAAAAATATAGCTTTGACTATATAGACCTTTGTCAGCAAAGTAATGTCTCTGCTTTTAAATATACTCTCTAGGTTTGTCATAGCGTTTCTTCCAAGGAGCAAGCATCTTTTAATTTCATGGCTGCAGTCTAATTTCAGGTCTTGAGGACTTCTTAATATGAATCACAATCCATGGAAAAACTGTTGCAGTGTCTCTCTTCTTACTTGTCCATAACTAGTAAGTACCCTTCCATGCACAGAGGTTAATGCATTTCCTACAATGATGTCAGAGGGCTTTAAGGTGTGATTCACTTGCAGAAGTTCAGTTAAGAAAGATTGACCTAGATGGCATCACAGACATCCCTCCATTCCATGAACACAAGGCCATTTGGCAGAGTTGTTCTCAGGGTGGGCCTATTTAGACCAATAAAAACATTTCCTTGTACCAACCATCGCCTTGTTCTTGGTTGAATCTATCTGTCAGGCCAGTTCGAGGTCTGCAGTTCAATTCCTGCTCCTCAGAGGACCCTCTAGATTTCTTAGCCACCTACTTCCATTAGCATCAGGTGTATAAGAAAAATCTACATCTTGACAATTCTAGAGCACTTCCACTGTCATTATTAACTGCAGGCTGTAGATCAGAATGGTGATCTCCTAAGTCAATTCTGCATTTTCCTGGTGATGTACTATAAGAATGCCCCAAAGGGTCTTTGCTGACAAACTGGGAAGCTAACTGGCGCAGGGAGTCACCAGGATGTAAAGGGCCACGTTGTCTGGAGGCCCCCAAAGGCTCAGTCTCTGCCTCTATTTTGCAGCCCAGAGTAGATGTAAGATCTTTCCCTCTTTGGCTCCATATAAACTCCGGGACTGCTGCCGTACTGGATGGGAAAGGACCACAGAGCTCCTCTGGTGATCAGTTCCTACACTGTGAGCTGTTGGACTGTATTTCCAAGAGAAGTCTGTGCATGCTCTGTGAATAAAGTCTATAAGAGTTGGGACTTCTCTGGTGGTCCAGTGGTTAAGAATCTGTCTTCCACTCAAGGGATGTAGGTTCTATCCCTGGTCAGGGAACCAAGATCCCACATGTCTTTGGGCAGCTAAGCCCGTAAGCCACAACTACTGAACCTGTGCACTCTGGAGCCCACACTCCGCAAATAAAACCTGACACAGCCAAATAAATACATAAATATATTTTTAGAAAGTCTACAAGAGTCAGATAAGTTTGGTGCATGAGAAATACTGGAAAACTATTAGAATACTTTTTTGGTGATTCATCCTTGCACACTGAGACTTCCACTAGCCTCTATTAACCAAGCTTTGACCTTGCCCTATAATCCTTCACATATAACGGGAACTCTATATTTAAGGGATATACTGAACCACCTAACCTCCTACCACACAGAATTTTGTAGGACACAGATTTTAAAACACACTGCTTCCAGCTCTCTTTTTTTTAAGATGTGTAAACTGAGGCCCAGAACAGTGGGTGAATTGACCCGCAAAGATCACGCCTCTAGGTAGTGGCCAAGCTAAGATCTCCTAGTTCTTGTCTATTGAACTGACTGCTTCCTTAAAGCACTTAGGCTTGGTTGGGAGTGTTGTTGGGGGGGGTTCACGGGGTACTTTGAGATGGCTGACAGCAGCCCCAGTCCATACAGGGTTACTGGCCACTGCTTTCCAGTGGCCTTTATCAGCCTGTCCCCTCAAAACATTCCCACCAAACTCCCTATTATTTCTCTATGTCGCTCAATCTACACTTGATCTTAGCCAAAAGGCCAAGAAGCGATCCATGTTGCTAAATCTAACAGAAACTTTTCAGTCTTTATCTTGCTTGTCAACTCTGTAGTAGTTAATATTGAAGGTCACACATATCATTAAATGTTTGGTTCTTTGCCCTTGGCTCTGGTGAAATCACCCTAGCATGGCTCTCCCCTTCTTAAGCTATTTCTTGGTTTGGTTTTCCTTTTCTTTCTCCCCTCTGAAATTCTGATGTTCCCCTCCAAAATTCTCTCCTAAGCCATCCTCTTCTCAATCTTCCTTTTCTTTAGATTATTTTACTTGTTTCTAAGCCTTCAATTTCCCATCTGTTTGCTAATGATCCCAACCCTAACCTTAACCTGATGAACATCTTCTTTTGAATGTCCCCACGTGATGACCTCTTCAGCTGCCCTCCGCCTCTCTCACCTTGTCCAAGTCTGCTGACCCTTCCATGTTTCCCAGCTCACCACCTATCACGTGCCCAAACCCAAGAGAGATTCTCAAATCCTGCCTCCACCTCCCCGACATCCAATCTCACTAAACCTAGTCCTGTCAATCCTTCTTACTTATCTCCTGACCTGGCTGTTTCTCTCTATTCCCCTCATGTCTTTGCTGGATTATTGCAGCCACTTCCTAGCTGACTTTATCCCTAACCAATCTCTCCTGCATGCCGCAGCTAGAATGATCATTCCAAACTGTACGTCTTCAACATGTTTCAACACTGCCCAAGTGCTCATAAAATAAAGTTGAAACTCCAAATCACCGCTTACCATCCTTGGTGACCTGGCACCACCTCTGACTCCTCCCGTCACATCCCAATTTTCAGCCACGTTCTGCCTGACCTGCTCTTTCTCCCTCTGGACCTCTGAAGGTGCTGCCCCCCGTCCCATGCGTCTGGAATGCATTCTCCTCTTTTCCCAGGCCTGGTTATTTTCTCCTCTTCTAATCCTGGCTTGGAAGGTACTTCCCCCAGAAGCCTTTCTTGACATCTAAGGCTTTTCTAATGTGCTCCCCTAGGACTCTGCACTCCCCCTACCAGTGCAGTTTATGATCAGGCATTGGGAACTACTTCTCTGTCTCCTCTGCTGATTGTTAGCTGCAGAGAAACCCAGGGCTCGTTTGTAGTTCTAACTTCAGTACCTGGCATGGTGACTAAACACAGTAGACATATATAATAAACATCTGAATAATGAGTGGGTGGATGAGTGGGGGAGGAAGCAGGTGAGGCTTTCATGGGGTCAAAGCCAGAGGAAAAAATGTCCCTTGCCAGGTGACAGGTTACACCAGCTCAAGGAAGTTGCAGAACTGCAAGTTGGGTGAGGTGCCAAGGTGAGTCATATAGAGGAGACCAAACAAGTCCCAAAACTGAGAATGGTACCATGTGGGGAAAACAGGGACCCTCTGGCTCACACTGTCCAGGGAGACATCTGGGATAGTCATCTCGTGTCTGTGGAGGTTCTGAGGCATTCTGTGTTGCAGTGAAAATACTCAGCCGTGTTTAAAACACTGGGATGTTCCCCTTGTTCAATGAGTCCTGGGGATGAACAATGCTTCCTTACATGGGAGGGAAGAGACGGAATCCTATCCAGTAGGGCTGCCAGACGTTAGCTCGGATGCTCTCTTCTCCCAGACCTGCACTGTCCAATATGGTAGCCACCAGCCACATGCGGCTATTGAGCACTTGAGATAAATCAGAATGGAGATACACTGTAAGTGTGCAATACACACAAGATTTCCAACACTGATACCAAACATAAGATATCTCATCAGTAATTTTTTGACATTGATTATATGTCAAAATGATACCCATGAATGGTGGTAGTGCTGGTGGTTTAGTTGCTAAGTTGTATCTGACTCTCTGCAACCTCATGGACTGTAGACCTTCAGGCTCCTCTGTCCATGGGATTTTCCAGGCAAGAACACTGGAGAGGGTTGCCATTTTCTTCTCCAGGTGATTGGGTTAAAATAATATATATTATTAAAGCTAATTTCACTTAAAATTTTACTTTTTAAAATGTGACTATTAGAAAATTTTAAATTACCTACATGGCTTACATATATTTCTATTAGACACTATTGTCCTAGGTCATTACTAGAGCTTGTATATAATGCAAATTAAAATTTCAACATTAGTGTCAGACAATAGTTTCTAGATATTGGGTTCTTTCATGTGAGCAAAATAAAATTTTCAAAAATTATCAAGGCCATTATTAGGCTTGCACCATTTTCTTTTGCAGCAAAAATATATTTTAAAACTCTCAGCATCTAGCATCATTGTTATTTCATCAAAGAAAGGGTGTTTAAATACTCAAAAGGCCACAACCTCAGAATAATTAAAAGCACTATAAACTGTAAAATTAAATTTTGAGAAAATCTCCCTCAGCATCTCCTCCTTTCCCCAACTCTACAGATCAGATCTGCACAGATATATCAAATGGTATCTGAACATATAGTTCAAGCATTTGTTCCACTAAATAACAATGCACCTATGTCCACCCTGCACAGACAGTGTGGACACTAAACCCAGGAGACACGACATCACCACACTTGCTCTGGAACCAACATCAGCTCTGTTCTTGGTGCTGCTGATAGGAATGAGTTGGTATGGTTTTTCCAATCTCTAGCCCCAATTTGGGCTTCCCTGGTAACTCAGCTGGTAAAGAATCTGCCTGCAATGCAGGAAACCCTGGTTCAATTCGAGTCCAGAAGATCCCTTGGAGACGGGATAGGCTACGCACACCAGTATTCTTGGGCTTCCCTGATGGCTCAGATGGTAAAGAATCCACTCGCAATGCGGGAGACCTGAGTTCAATCCCTGAGTTGGGAAGATTCCCTGGAGGAGGGCATGGTAACCCACTCCAGTATTCTTGCCTGGAGAATCCCCATGGACAAAAGAGCCTGGCTGGCTACAGTCCATGGGGTTGCAAAGAGTGGGACGTGACTAAATGACTGAGCACCACACAGCACAGCCCCAGTTTATCTCCTCACGCACTACTGCCACCCAAGCAATCACGTGCTATCTGGCCTCAAGACACACACCTGACCTGCAGAATGCGGACACCTCTGGTCGCATTTAGACCTCCTAGAAATGACCACGGCTCCACTCCGCACCACTGTGTTTTCCTAGACAACTAATTTTGGCCTTTTGTTGAGCAGCCCCTTTGAAGGGAGTGGAACACTGAGGTCTGGTGGAAACCACAGGGAAGTAGCCGCACCGTTTTCCCAAGAAGATCGGCTGTTCTTAGGAAGCTGCAAAGAGGCTTCTCTTGGGATGCTGCCAGGCCCCATGTCAGTTGGTACCAAGCACCACCCAGATGGTAACTGGGTGCCCGCATATGTGCATGTGTGTGCGCAGGGCAGCATGTTCTCAAAAGACAAGTGCAGAGTCTAGCCAGGACCCGGAAGTGTGGAGGTGGGCCAAGGCTTATTTTTGAAATGTTTCCTGAAAAAGATTCCTCAGTGTCTGAGACTAGGGCTTCTCCAAGTCTTATTTTAGTCCTGCTTGAATCACATTACACAGTAGTAATAATAGATAACAGCGACGGAACCCTATGTCTCAGGTATTCTTCCAAGAGCTTTAAATCTGCAAAATCATTCCCTGAGGAAGGTGCTCTGAGACCATCATAGAGAAGACTGTGAGGTCACAGTCAGTAAGCAGCCACATCTCGATGTCACACCAGATGGCCTGGCTCCCAACTCTGAGCTCTCATGCTCCACTAGAATGCCCCTTGATGATCAGCCAGCTCTCTCACTTGAAAACATTTGGTTCATATTGACCTTTCTCTCTGTCTTTGTTCTTGAAGTCTGCACGCTGGAAGGTACTGGAAAGATGGAAAATCACAAGTCTGGCTGTCCAGAAGGAAGGATGTCCCCCCTTGATCTTTCTGAGCTATTTCCTGGTATTTATTAGACATTTCAGCTAAAGGATCAGAGAAGAGTCATTCCTTCCCTTTACCTGAAGGGGGAAATGTTCCTCTAACTGAAACAGCTGAGGTAAGATACCCTAGTGACTCCAGGGATGTGGTCAGACCCAGCACACTGAGATCTGGAATGATCTGCTTGAAGGCCAAGCATCTCTTATTCTCCAGGGAACTCACAGTGGTGGCCTTGTGGAAGGTCTGAGCTGAGGAGGTAAAAAGCCAAGACTTCTCATGCCTGCCCACACCCTTCTAGACGGTTGGTCCATCCCCAAGTTAGTCATGCACCAACTTTTACCTCCATCCCTTTATTCTCACTCCCCTGTGCCCAAGCCTGGCCCACCCCCATGGTCTGTGGGACTGCAACGGCCTTCTGACTGCACCTCATCTCATTCCTTCCCCCCAATCTTCCATATTAATCTTCCTAACATCCTGCTTCACATATCTAAGTCTCCCTACCTTTGGTAGTTATCTAAGCTAAACCTTGGCTGCATCCCAAAGCCCCCACCATTGTGTTAGCCCTGCCTGATAGTTCCCTCACCTGAGCCTTCTAGCCCTACTAACCCAGTCCACTTCTTCTTGGTCATAACCGCACCATGATCTCCACATGCCCCCCCATCCAGCCATCATCCTTTCTATAGATGCCTCTATTTGTGCAACGTTCAGCCCAGGTCAGTGCCTCCATTGCACTTTTCATGGGCTCCCTGGCCTCCCTCCCACTTCTGCACAGCTGTGCGATCTTCTCCATGGGTAGTGGCCACGTTTCTACTGCTTGATGTTCCCATGGGCCAGATCGTCAACTGCAGTCACTTTCCTCCTCTCTAAACCCCGGATCATAGCAAAGTTGTTGTGAGGCTTAACTGAAAGAACATATATAAGGTGCCTACCACGTGTCAGGGGAACAGTTTGATCAATAAATGTTGGCTGATTATGGTCCTGGATTTATGTGCTAACACAGAGAATTCTTTGTTGAGTGAAGGTGGTTTTAAATTTCCTGTGATTTGATTTTCTCCCTCTGCTCTGAGGATTCATTCCCACGCCTGCACTTGCAAACCCTGATGCTTTCAGATCGTTTGAGAATGAATCCAGTGGGGTGTTCTTTGAATCCATCAGTCTTCAGTTGAGACTGATGAAGCATCTGAGTGCCAGGTACTCTGCAGGGCTCTGGAGGGAGCTGCAAAGATAAGCCAGCATGCCTGCCCAGGTCGTTCAAGGAGAGGAGAGGGAGAGCTTGAAACTGGGGTAACGGGTGCTGCTCAGAGGTGAGCATGGGAGTGGGAGGTGCTGCCCTACTTGGCCTGAGGGGGCACAATGTCTCCCTGGAGTGGGGACCCCACCCACCCGGGTTCCTGAAAGGTGAGAGAGCATCCCGAGCAGAGAGGGCTGTGAAGATGAGAAGGTGAGAAGGCATGAACCCTCGTGAACAGTCAGGCAGCTGCAAGCCTGGGCCTGGCTGCTGTGGGCGTGGCTTCAGGGGCGGGGTGAGCTGGCAGCAGGGCAGGGCTTTGGATGGGGCTCCATGCATCCGCCTCTGGGATGCTGTCCATGGAGGAGGCGTGGAGGGTGGACGGGTGTGGGACCACAGCCCAGTGGGAGGGCGGCTGGGGGCTGCTGCTGTCACCCAGGTAGAGGGGGCACCAATGAGCAGGGAGCAAAGTCAGAAGCCAAGAGCTATCCAGGAGGTGGACTCAACAAATCAAGGGTGGGCGAGGAGCGGGGGCACCAAAGGCTTGAGTTACAGGGCAGGCAGTGGGCTTGCCCTGAGACGGAGACATGAACGCCGACTGGGTACTTGGTGTCTTGAGAGGCAGGCTCAGCAAGGCTTGCGGCGAGGGAAAAAAGGAAGTGTCTACTTAATGAATCAAGCAGGGACAGGGAGAAGCGGGAAAACCGGAGAACAGAGGTAACGATGCCTGATGGGCTGGCTTCAGGGTCACTGGGAGGGTGAGGTGAGCGCAGGAGGTGAGAGCTGTTGGATATAATCTGCTTCAGTCCAACGTAAGTGGCTCCTCTTACTGCGTCCAGGACACCCAGGACTCTGCAAGGGGCCTCTGCTGATTGTGCCCCTCGCCAGCCCAGATGGAAGCCCGGCTGCTACATGATTCCACAGGTCCCCCAGCAGAGCCCTTCTTCTGTCACATCACACATTCCTCAGTGAGTTTTCCTGGCACCCTGGGGCCCGGGGCTCATGTCACTTCATCCCACTGTCTGTCACCAGGACCACACGGGTGGCCTCCTTCCCACGGCTTCTCCCACCCACAGCTGTCATCTCCTCTCTGCTCTTTTCAGCTCTTGTCAAACACATTTTGTACTTCCTGGCCCCCAGCCCTGAAATCACTCCCTCTGCTGGCCTTGGCATCTATCCCTAGGATCTGAAAAGTGCAAATTTTATCAGACGCGGCATTGCGATTGCCTCATGGCTTGTTTCACGTTCTCATTTTCAAAGTAAGTCTGACATTCAGGCAAGTGAAGTGTTGGGTGCTGAGAGCCAAGGCTGAGGCAGGACGCTCTCTGCACAACTTCCCTGCCCCCGTCCCCTCCACCCCTGCCTACCTAGCTCTCGGAGAACACCGTGGGGGGCAGGTGCCAAGCCAAGACCTCTCCAAACTTACCCACGTCGTCCCTTTCTCCTGGTTTCAGTCACCTTCTCCCACCTCCTGGACCTGCTTTTGCCCACAGCTGCGAAGCAGTGAAAAGACCCCAGGGTCTGAGTGCTAATGCTGGTCCTCAGACTAACACCAGTTTGCTCATGACCACAGCTAACAGTCACCACATGCTTACGAGGGGTTAAAGACCAGGCTCTGCATTTGACATAGATGGATTTGCTTACCCCCACAGCAACCCTGGGTACCATTATTATTCCCATTTTAAAGATGAGGAAACTGAGGCTTAGGAGTTGAGTAACTCACACCAGGATCAGCTGGTAAGTGGCAAAGATGCTCTCTCTCCAAGTTCACATGGTGAGGAAACCTACCTGCCACTTAGCCAACCCGTAGCCTTGCCTGGGCCTCTGTTTCATCCACTGAGAAATCACAATGGCCCCTTCCCCCAGAGGGTACTGAGGACATCAAGGGCAGGAGATGTGAGAGGGCTTAGGAAAGTCTCCTATAAATATAAGATGTGATTATCCTAATCTGAGGGACTCACCACAAGGTTCAGCCTTTCACTGAGAAATTGTGGCAGGTGTCCTGAGATCCCCTGAGCCTCATCGAGCCAGTCCTGCCAGCCTTGTTTCTCTCTGCATTAGGGGCATCACACCACAAGTGTTCTTCAAAGTGTTAGTGGGTAATGGTAACTGCACATGCCAGCATCCTGGGTCTTAAAGGGAAAGAAGCCACATGTTCCAACTTCCTATACTTAGACTGAAAATCGTGGGCAGGCCAGTTTGCAGTCTGCAGTCAAGTTGCCATCCACGTGACATGTCAACTCCAGGGGCAAACAGTTTTGTTGTCATTGTGTTTAAGAGGTCCTGAGATGTTCAAATAAGTGCAAAGACTGTGTTAAACCAGCTTACATTTGGATCTCCAGTTGGGAGGGAGTCTGGTCACCTCCACTGAGGGGAAGGCATGAGAGGGAGGGGGAGGTCATGCATGGAAATGGCCATGGCAGCAAATTAAAAGGATGGTTCTATGGGTTCTGTGGGACCCTTGCCTCCTGTGTGTGAGAAGAAGGATTAATCCAGGGCTTTGAGGAGTAGGGAGGTGCTGCTAAGACAGAGGGAGCCCTGCATCTGGAAACTGCCTCCAACCTGAACCACTTTCTAAGTCACTTCTGGCATGTACTGGCAGAGTATCTTCCACCAGCAGCAGAGCTAGAGGTAACCTTATTCACAGTCTCTGAGCTACTTCTCACTTCTTGTGTGTGTGTGTGTTTTTGCACTCAGTTGTTCAGTCATGTCCAACTCTTTGCAACCCCATGGACTGAAGCCGCCAGGCTCCTCTGTCCATGGGATTTCCCAGGCAAGAATACTGGAGTGGGTTGCCACTTCCTTCTCCAGATCTTCCTGATCCAGGAATCAAACCCATGTCTCCTGCATCAACAGGCAGATTCCCACTGCATCACCTGGGAAGCTCTCTTACTTCTTACAGGTGAAGAAACATACCCAGAGAGCTGAGGAGTTGGGAAGTAACTTAGACGAAACTCCACTCTTCTCATGCTCAGTCCAGCTGTTTCCCCCATTTTATCACGCTGCCCAGATACAGGACAAAATGCCAGAAACTAATCAGAAGAGGAGCAGATGACTGAGTACGGACTAAGAGCCAGGCTTCGTGTTTGGTTCCTGGGCAAAGGACATAGCAAGATGGACAGGGGAGGAGCAAGACCCTTGATCAAGTATGCAAGTAGCTAATATGCTTAGGAAGAGGTACTCCACTTCACTGATTAGCAGGGAAAGGCAGACTTAAACCACAGTGATACACTACTGCTCAGGCTCTAGAAAGGCTAACATGAAAGAGACAGACACTAGCAAACGACCGGCAACAAAGCTGCGGAGCCGCTGGAATTCTTGCATTGCCAGTGGGGTGGAAATGGTATGACCACTTCCTTAGATGTTTGACAATATCTAGAAAAGCTGCCAGGGACACACCCTACAGGAACCTATATGCCTGTTCGCCAGGAGATAAATAAAAGGTTACTCATAGGCGATCTATCAGAAGAATCTCACACTGGAAAAACCCTAAATAAGCATTAACAGTAGACTAGATATACAAATTGTAACACTTTCCTCCAAAGGAATACTATACAGCACGAGAATGAACAAACTGTCTCGCAAAATGTGACTGGAATTCACACATCTCTCCCACCTCACCTCCAAGTAAACTCTGAGGTCTAAGACCCAACACCCTACCCTGAAGATGTCAGAGCCTCAGAGCCAAGATCCCACACTGCACTCCACCTCCTTGGGCAGGCTCCCAATTCAAACTGAGCTTGGTCTCTCCACCAGCAGGGGCTCTCAGAATATTGTGCTGCCCAAGGATGTGTTGCCTAGGGCATCTCTCAGGGTTGCTACAATGATAAGATAGGGCCAGTGTGAAAGTGAAAGTGGTCCAATGTTTACTGAATTAACTATAAGGGAAATCTGTCTGAAACTCACAGAGCAGACCAGGATTGGGGGGAGGGGGTGAGGGAAGAGCCTATAGGGTCAGCAGGCAAGAGACATAGGACCAGAGTGGAAGGAATCCTGGCACAGAGACACCTGCTGTCTCAGCCTCTGTGGTGTTTCTTCCCCCGGACCCTGGTGAGAACCCCTTCCCGGCCCTGCAGGTGGTCCTCAGGGCAGCAGACATAATTCTCCTGCTGAGATTCCAGGCTGTTGGGAAACTCCTCCCACTATTCCCCTCAAAGCTCTTTGAAACTCTGAAGTGCTCTGGAATGAAGCGCTCTCAGAACTACTGTCACCAGGCTCACAAACTCCTGTGCTGAAAAATGGTGCACAGGAGCGGCCAGAATGCAGTGGATGGGCGAGCCTGTTTGCAAAGCTAAGTGTCTGTGATGGGTTTCCCCTCGCCTCCCTCCACCTTGATGTGGACTCACCAACTCTGTGCTGAGCTAGTGGAATCGCCTTGACTCTGAGGGAATATGAACATTTTTTTATGCTTAGCCATTTCAACCACAAAGATTTTTATCCTGTTACCACTAAGTGACGAGTACAAGGAGAGAAATTATGATCATCTTCGACAGCCATTCCAACTGAGTAAATACAAGGAAGGAGAAATGCAATCCTAGACAGGGCCACAGCCCCTTCATTTCCCAGGATGGAAAAGAGCAAAGGAAAAGTGTCTTCCCGGTGAGATGTATCGAAGTGTGGAATTTTCCCTCCAGGCAAGCAATGGGCATCCCACTGTTCGAACCATTTAGCACCGCACTGGACAGAGCCCAGGAGGATATGCCGAGGGGAACACTCAGACACAGCCTGGCCAGGGGGAGGTGAACTAACGAGGCTTCCCAGCTCTCACCAACACCACCCCCCACCAGCCCATAGCTTCTGGGTTCATCCACCCTGCCACCTGCTCCCCTGCAATCAAAGCAACCCCATAATAATCATTGCCAGGCAACAGCAAAAATATACATGTGCTTTATCAAAATATTTTCCCCCTTCTCAAGGGGTATGCCTCACTTAATGGCTTCCTGTCTGCCAGACGTTTTATGTGCTACTTGGATGATGGCAAATCCAGCTGTTGTCACCAGAATGTGGTGATGGGTGGGAGCGCCAGGCCTGGGAAACAGGGACTATTTGCTGGACCAGTCAATGCTTTATAAATAGCGGAACTCCCCTGGGAAATCTTCTCAGACTCACCCCAGCTAGACACTGTCTCTTCCTCACGTTGAAATAGTTATTTATGGCACTCCACCCCCACCCCATCCCCAACACAGGCAGCCACATCTATTCACCCTTGTGACCACTAGAAATTAAGGCTCTCATCCACATTAACAGAACTATGGGCCTTAGGGGAAAATTTGGATGCTCTGATGAAGCACCCGTGTAGTCTTCACATGAGACCAAGGCGGGTGGGAGAGCAGAGTGTATGTATGTATTTATATATGAAAAAGAGAAGGTCAACCATGGAAGAACGAGCGCATCACAACTGTGCGGCACTCGGGGAGTGAAAAAGCTTCAAGGTTACCTGGTTCAAGCACAGATGAGAAGACAAACCTAAGACGGGGCAGGGATGGGTGGAAGGCCATTGCTGGTCACCTTGCTCAGCTCCTCTCACTGGGCTTGAATCGGGGATGAGGAGATGGAGCGGCAGCAAAGACATGACTGAAGACCCAAGACAGCAGCTTTCTGTCTCAAGATTGTGAAAATGTCAAGTGTTACATAAGGAGTGGGGTGGGCAGGGAGAGGTTGATAACCTCATAGGGTGAATGAATAGATTCACTGGAAACTGTAGTCACTCATTTCTAAACTATCCTCACCACCTACCCCATGGACCCTAAGACTCCCATAAACCCTGGAATGGGGAGTTCAAAACCTTCCCTAGTCTTATTTCTCACTCTTCAACTCAGTCATTCCAGGCTACAGGAAACCCCACTGCCTCCCATAAAATACCATGGACTCCATGGGAAAAAGGACCAAGAGAAAGATGGTGAGTCTGATCAATTTCACACAGAGGATCAAGCCCCCTGCCCCTCCGAGGCTTCTATCACATGATGCCCCAATATGACTAGTTTCTCAGGGGTTCCATCCCCCAGTGCATTGGCTTTTCAGCCAGCACAGCGGGCTGTTGGTGAAACCCTCACAGCCTTCCTCCTTTCTCCCCTCCTCACTCCACCTGTGCAACTGTGGATTCCTAGGCCATGCCCCCCAGTGCCCGCCCTCTCAGCAGCACCTGCTCTAATGCTCAGCTAATAGTTCTGGGTCTCAGGCACTGTCCTAATGCATCCTATAACTCACAATGCAATTACTGTGGTAGTGAAATTGGAAGCAAATTTAATAAGCTCAGCCCCCTCCCCCATGCTGTTTCTTCACTCTTCTCTTTTCAGTAATGAGAATTCTTTAAGGGAAAAGGCCTTTTTCCCTTTAACGGAGGCTATTCTCCTGATTCCTTATCTGAAGCCCATGAGGATGGGAGGATATGGAGAAGGGGACTTCCTCTAGCTCCTTTTGTCCTGTTTACTCGTAAGGCAGACGGGAAGAGAGCAGTCAGTTGTCTTTCCAGGCTTACTCTCCCTTTCATCTGCTCAGCTTACATTTATTGAATTCCTATCACACATCACAGATTTCTCCCCCTAGAGGGCAACTGGTGTCATAACTAGTTGAACCTTAGTTGCAAGGCATGATGGGAAAAGGGAGAGGTTAAACTGTGTCTATGGAGTCGGGTCCCCAGGGTGGGCCAAGAGCTATAGTAGGAGCTTCTTGGTAAAGGTGATGCCAGTTGCCAACAGGATGGCAGCATATTGACCCTTGTGGTTAAAGAAACTGAGAGGAGGGGGCAGGAAGGAACCAGAGAAGCCAGAGGTCTCCAAACAAACTGAGACAAAGCCTGTCTCCTGGACAGAGGCAGAGGGGTGCAGAGTGTAGGCAAATAAGCATCTTTATTCCAGGGCCTACTGTCTACTCAAACCCAGGGCCTCTAAGCTGGACCCACCCACCAACCATGGACTTCATCTGATCCACAAAAGGAAGCCGCAGCGCCAGCTGATGCTCTGTGGTTTACAAATTTAAGCAGGCATCAGAATCACTGGCGGTGCATGCTGAGACACAGGTCACCAGGCCCCACCCCAGAGCACCTCACTCAGTAGTTTTGGGGGAAGCTTAGAATCTGCAGTTCTAACTGGCGATGTTGATCCTGGTCTCCTGGAGCACCTCAATCAGTAGTTATGGGGGGAAGCTTAGAACCTACAGTTCTAACTGGTGATGCTGATGCTGGTCTCCTGGTCTGGGAAACCACACTTTGAGAACTATCGTTCTAAGCCTTTGCTATTCAATGTGAGCCCTGGACCATCCATCAGCAGAATCTGGGAGTCTGACAGGAATGCAGACTCTCAGGCCCCACCACAGACCTGCTGAATCGGTGTGACAAGAACCTCAGATTATTTAAGTTCAAGAAACACTTACCTGCGATGGCGATTCTCAATCCTGGCTGCTCACTGGCATCACTTGGGGAGCTCAGAAAAGAGATGCTTCAGCCGGTTGGAGGCTGGCATCAGCATTTTTTAAAAGTTCCCCAAGTAATTATTAGGAGATGCCTGGATTGAGAACCGCTGGGACTCCCACTCATGACTAACACTCCACACCCATTTTTCCAGCACTGAACTTACCCCTCATGACTGTGGGGAGGGGTCGGGAGGAAGTACCTGAAAAGACGAGTATCTGGGACCACCCGGTTGCTGGCGATCCGCTCACTCTCCCGCTGGTTGAAAGCATACAGCTTATAGGGATCGTCGCCAACACGCCACTTCTTGGCATTCAGATACCGCCGCTCATCAAACTGGTCCCATAGGTCATCCCAATCACCATCCGAAATCTACGGGACATGAAGGGGAAGTCGGTGAGGACGGCTCCGGGCCCTCTCAGCTCCCTCTGTCAGTGCCCAGAGACCAAGCATGTGCCAGCAAGGTTCAATGCAAAGATGGGGCAGATGTAGGACTTTAATAAAACCATCAGCAGTAATAATAAATGATGATGACGACAATGGCAGCTACCATTTAATGAGTGCTGTACTCATATACCAGGCACTGGGTTAGGACCTATACACACTTATATCATGTAATTCTCATAATTTTAGGAAATGGATGTTGCTCATATTCCCAATGTGCAGACAAGGAAGCCGTCTCAACAGCCCAAGCACCTTGCTCAAGATACCACAATTTGGAAGCAACAGGGCTGGGACTTGGATTCTAGAATACTAACCCCAGAGGCCACCTCTCTGGGGTAATTTTAGACACGTGATGGAAAGTGCCGGCACAATGGCTGACACATAGTAGATACACAATGACTGCCATTCCCTGCTCTGCCAAAGGGGGGCAGCAATGGAAAGCAAGTGATCCATCTATAACGGCGGGGGGGTGATACCTGCTGGACAGACACCTTGTGTGTTCCTTCCTTCCTCCAACCCAGGCTGCTGCTGCTGCTGCTGCTAAGTCGCTTCAGTTGTGTCCAACTCTGTGCAACCCCACAGACAGCAGCCCACCAGGCTCTTCCATCCCTGGGATTCTCCAGGCAAGAATACTGAAGTGGGTTGCCATTTCCTTCTCCAACGCATGCAGGCATGCTAAGTCGCTTTAGTCTTGTCTGATTCTAGGCGACCCTATGGACAGCAGCTAACCAGGCTCCTCTGTCCACAGGACTCTCTAGGCAAGAATACTGGAGTGGGTTGCCATTTCCTTCTGCAACCCAGGAATCTATAGTTATTTTTAAGAAGCCTCCAAGGGGGAGCAAGTAACAACCCTCATCATATGAGGAGACAGCACTTTAGCATGTGTAAAGTGATTTCTGCATTCATCATCTTGATTCATTCTCACCAAGACCCTCTGCAGGGTAGGGAAGGCAAAGTTTCAGAAAGGTTACTGGCTTGTCTGAGGTCCCCCGGTGGATGGTGGCACAGCAAGCCCAAGCAGAGCTCTGACTCTTGGACCCTCCAGCACAGAGGAGGCAAGGAGATTCACACAGGGGGAGGCCGGTTCCTGCCCAGACCCCGGGCTGCCGCCTCTGCCCTGCCCACCCAGCTCTGCAGCCACCAGAGATTCCTCACAGCCAGTAGGGGGTCTGGGCTTCAGGGCCTCTGCAAGCTGGGTGCTTCCCTTGATAGTCACTGCCCAGTGGATGCTAGTACTGCCCCCACTAGGGGAGAGGCAGTCTGTATCAGCAAAGCTCAGACCTTTTAGGTTCAAGAAAGCCAAAAGAACACTGCATCTGGAAAAAACTATTGACCAGGCCCTGACCTGGACCATGAGGGCTGGAGCCCCGGGGCTGGCATAGTCACCAAGGATGAGATGTTCATTCATGTGTTACTGACCCTTGGCCCTGTGCAAGTATCTGAAGCTGCCTGGGTACCACCCATCCCATCACTACCAGGATGCCCTTCTGTCCTCCAGGCACCTAACAGGAGAGCCCAGGGCAGGCACCGCAGACATCAGTGCAGGCACTCAGCCCACACTTGGCAGGTAAGGGGGGGGCCACTCGTGCCCACATGCACATTCATCTCAGGCACCCCTCCAGCTTATCAGGTAATTGATCTCTCCCTTTCACACTCTCTCTGTTATCTTCTTTTGAAACAGCATTCTCCTGCTAATAGCACAAAATGAAGCATTGGAAACCAGTGATTTTTATCCAATAATTGATTTTATTAATGTCCTGTGATATTGCTGCTACATGGGGACACTGAGCAGGGGAGTTGAAACCCCAGCCTGGGCTGTGCTAGGCCATAGCCTGACAGCTGTCATCTGTGCTTGGAACATGACCTCAGGGCTACCCTGACATCCCACTCTTGCAGGAAGGGCCATGCAGCTGGCTCATGCCCAACTGAATTTACTGCAAATCTCGAAAAATAATTTGTGGGCTCCTACAGTGCAGAAAGTGAAGAGGCTAAAAAGCCTCTTGATGAAAGTGAAAGAGGAGAGTGAAAAAGTTGGCTTAAAGCTCAACATTCAGAAAACGAAGATCATGGCATCCGGTCCCATCACTTCATGGGAAATAGATGGGGGAACAGTGGAAACAGTGTCAGACTTTATTTTTGGGGCTCCAAAATCACTGCAGATGGTGATTGCAGCCATGAAATTAAAAGACGCTTACTCCTTGGAAAAAAGTTATGACCAACCTAGAGAGCATATTCAAAAGCAGAGACATTACTTTGCCAACAAAGGTCTGTCTAGTCAAGGCTATGGTTTTTCCAGTAGTCATGTATGGATGCGAGCGTTGGACTTTGAAGAAGGCTGAGCACCGAAGATTTGATGCTTTTGAACTGTGGTATTGGAGAAGACTCTTGAGAGTCCCTTGGACTGCAAGGAGATCCAACCAGTCCATTCTAGAGGAGATCAACCCTGGCTGTTCTTTGGAAGGAATGATGCTGAAGCTTAAACTCCAGTACTTTGGCCACCTCATGCGAAGAGTTGACTCATTGGAAAAGACTCTGATGCTGGGAGGGATTAGGGGCAGGAGGAGAAGGGGACAACAGAGGATGAGATGGCTGGATGGCATCACCGACTCGATGGACGTGAGTTTGA
The DNA here is from genome assembly GCF_027580195.1 of Bos mutus. Lineage (NCBI taxonomy): Eukaryota > Metazoa > Chordata > Mammalia > Artiodactyla > Bovidae > Bos > Bos mutus. The sequence continues at coordinate 37,862,087 of NC_091627.1, forward strand.
GTGAACTCCGGGAGTTGGTGATGGTCAAGGAGGCCTGGTGTGCTGCGATTCATGGGGTTGCAAAGAGTCGGACACGACTGAGTGACTGAACTGAACTGACAATGCAGTGTGCCAGGGAGGAGGAAATGCAGAGACAACAGGCCCCTGCCCTCCAGCGGGTTGCAACGTTGCATGAAGATGTCTATAACAGAGGAGGGATAGGAATAGGAACAGCCTCCCAGAAGAAACATCAAATGAGTTAGGGCTTGAAGGATGAGCTTGGATTTTGCTTTACTGAAGGGGAGATGGGAAGGGAAGTGTGTGCAGTGAAAATCCAGATAAGAGACACGACAGCTTAGAGCCAACGGGGAATGGCTAGCTCAGGATTGGGGAAGTCAGAGCTGAGAATGCAAAGAGAGCATGAGTGAAAGAACATTCTGGAACATAGATGGTCCTGTATGAAGCAGGTCAGGGGAAAGTGTCTGGCTACATGTTTAGGAGGGAGGGGAGGGAAGAGAGCTCTGCAAGGAGACCAGCTGAGAGGTGACCTTAGCCCTTGAGCCTGGTGAGAAGGGAAGCCTGCTGGGGTCCAGGTGGATGGTTCTACCCATTGGCTGGAGAAGCTGGTGGTGAGGCAGGCTCTTTGGGGAGGCACAGGGGCTGGAGAAATGACACTTGACCTGCAGAAACAGCACTCAACCAACCTTGGCTTCATCCCCACACCCACTCTCTACTCACACCAGACCAGGCTCAAGGCCAAGAGGGCACAAGGCCGGGGGTGTTGCTCAGCAACTGCCACCCTAGGGCAGCTAAGCACCCTTGGCATCCTTGGAGATGGCGCCATGAGAACTGAGCTGGCTTCCAGAAATCCTAGAACCAGAGCAGCAGCCAGGCTGGCAAGAGAAACTGTCTGAACAGTCAGTCAAGGTGGCCTTGCAGGGGACCACTCCCTCAGATAGTCACGGGCATGGAGCGGGTTCACACTTCCCTGCACTGGATCCACTGTGGGGATCTCCCTGTCCTGGGAGCTTGGTATTCCTATAGTGAAGCCTGGATGCATTAAGTAATGGTGAAGCTGTGTTTAAGACAATGCTACCAGTTGAGTAGCAATTTCTGTTTTACAAAATACCTTGCAGGTGCATGGCAGAATCCCCCATTTGGATGAGGTGGGGTCGGCTTAGAGAGGTAAGATGGCTCATCCATTCTTGACAGCTGGTAAGTGAAGGGACCCCCGACAGAGTCTCCTCAGAGCATCCCAGCATCATGGACAGAACAAAGGTTGTCCTCTCTACTGAGGGTGAGTGAGCAGAGAAAGACCCCCTCTGAGGAGTAGGGTGGAAGACGTGCCCAGGGGAAGGACCCCAGCCCCTCTTGCCCTACTTGTCCTCGGAATAGAGTGACCACAGTCCTCCAAGGACTTCTGAAGGGGCAGTGACGTCATAGGCCTGTTTTGGGGCTGATTTCCAAGCTCTTCAATCCATAAGTCCCATGTCTGGTGTCTAAGGGCCCAGAGCATGTACATTGTACCCATGCATTGGGCTGCTTGGTTCCTGGGCTCATGTAAATGCCCAGAAAGCTTCTGAACACGCATTTTCACCTTAACAAGCCTTCCCAGCCCAGGAAGTAGAATGCTGCTGCTCCAAACAAGGACACAGGAGCCCCCAGAGGGCCCACCCAAGAACTGCACCCACTCCCATGCGGCTCCCCCCAGGCTGCCCTCACTAGACTTTCTGACCAAAATTTATTCAGTCCAGAGTGGGCGTGTTTCCAAAGAGGGGTATAAAGCCACAAACAGAAACAAAGATCATCTTTTAAACAGAAAATTTCTGACTAAGCCAGCTAACCCCCTGGCCAAGACCAGTGCTTAAATAACTTGGCACCAAAATCAAAAGCTCAAAAGCACATCTGTTAAGCTGCTTCATGTCTTTCCTCCCACCAGGCTTCTGTGAGAAATCTGGAACCCCTTCCCTCCATCCTTCCCTGGCCTATTTTCTCTCGCTCTGTTTTCCAGCTGATTATCTGGCTCAGGAATCACGGGGGTAGCCTTCCCTTCTGTTAGGTTCTGAGGCTGCCTCTCTGTTCCACCAATGGTTTTGTCTCCTTCCCCTTGTTCCTGCAGCTTGGCACTTCTAGTTTTCTCTTATTGCTCTAATTCTCTTCTTCAAATGGGAAAATCTCTAGCCCTTGCTAAGGCTTCCATCCTACTCTGAACTGCACCTGATCCTCAAGGAACATCTCAGAGTCACCCTGTAACAGCTAACGCCTTGAGGGGCATCCACCATGTGTCCTAAACATTTACATTTAACCCTCACTGTGATGTGTGCATTGTTTTAGTCCTGTCCGACTCTGCGACCCTATGGACTGTAGCCACCAGGTTCCTCTGTCCATGGGATTCTCCAGGTAAGAATACTGGATTGGGTTGCCGTGCCCTCCTCCAGGGATATTCCTGACCCAGGGATTGAATCCATGTCTCTTAAGTCTCCTGCACTGGCAGGCAGGTTCTTTACCACTACGCCACCCAGGAAATCCACAATACTAACTGTAATGGATATCAATAGGACTGTCCCCGTCTTGTAACTGGGAAAACTGAGGCACAGAGAGATTGAGTAACTTACCCAGTGTCACACAGATAGGAGGTGTTAGAGCCAAGATTTGAACCCCAGAGTAGCCTGGCTTCAGTTCCATGTGTTCAGCCATTAGGGGACTCTGCCTGGCTTCATCTTCACTGCCATTTTCTTGGGTCTTCAAAGACTGTCTATGTGTTTCCCACCATTTTTCTAGGTCCAGTTCTTTATTTTCTTAGAGATCTTCCTCCAAGCAAAGACATCTGTACACCCCTCTTAACCTCCCCCTGCCTGCTTTTCGCTCCCCTATCTGGGCAGCTGTTCTCCTCCCAACAGTGGTCTTGGTCCTGACAGCCCAGGCCAAGAAAAGGGGGAGGGCTGCAGGCAGACTCCTGCAGGATGATGGGAATGTGATAGAGCAGCACAGAGAAGGTCATCATTGAAAAAAAAATGATAGAACTGATCATTTAAAGACAGTACAGGGACTTCCCCGGTGGTTCAGTGGTTAAGGGTTCATGTTCCAATCAAGGGGTGTGGGTTGATCCCTGGTCCAGAAGCTAAGATCCCATATGCCTCATGGCCAAAAATCCAAAGCATAAAACAGAAGCAATAGTGTAACAAACTCAATAAAGGCTTTTAAAATGGTCTACATCAAAAAAAAAATAATAATAAAGACGATATAATTCATCTATCCAACCAATGTGTGAAACTCCAGTGTAACATTCCGCTGGATCCAATGCACATTCATCCAGTTAGGAACACAGAGGCCCCAAGATGCCCACTCCAAGCTTCAAAGGACTATATATAACTTCTAGAAGTTTTCTTCTAATTTTGAACCAGAATTTGTCTCCTTGTAATATCTCCCTTTGGGAGCTGGTTTTTATCCCCAGGGATATTTGATGCAAATCTGACCTTCCTTTCTCATGTCCTTGAGATATTGAATGACAACTATTGTGTCCTCCAGGTCTTCCAGCCCCCCATTACGTGACTTGTATCTCAGAAAAAATGACCCAGAGGAGTGCAAAGATCTACCAAAGGATCAAGAGAACATGACTAAGTGAAGTCGGGTGGGATTCATCAAGGAATTCAAATACCCTGGAAAGCCTTCCATACGTGTGGAACAAGGAGAGAGGCATTGCTCACGACAGAGTCTAGCTTTCATATGCAGATGGAAGCTGCTCTGTTAAAGTGCTGTTCCTCTGATAATGCCCACTACTTTCTGAACACATAAAACTACTCATCCCAGCTCCCCTGTCAGAACCCTAGAGGGAGGAGTCCCCCAAATGATGTCTAATCCTTACAAGCCCAATATTCCACAGAAAATTGCATCCCCAGTCTCCCTGTGAGGACACAGGCACAGGGAGGATGAATAAGTTGCCCAAGTTCACACAACTGAGAAGTGTGTCTCAAAGCCTACAGACCCAGCTTCTCGGCCAGCCATGCAGTCTTACAGCCGTACCTCCCTGTACCCAGGCTACTTCCAGAACCGCAGCCTCTGCTTCCTAGCACCACCCCGGGCACTGCCCCTGCCTTTCACCCACTGCAGCTGTCTGCTTCCAGCACCATGGCAGACCGGATGCCAGGACTTCCATGCTAAACTACAGCCACATCTTGCATAATTAAAAACAAATGTGGTTTTTAATGCATTGCTGGACCTTCTAGAAGGAAAATCTTCACCATGAGATGAGGGATGAGGCCAGGGATAATATAGGGTGGGATAATATATCCCACTCTAACCCCAGAGGTGGGATAGATGATAGTAAGTTAAGATAACCTGTGAGGCTGCCCCAGGGGTAATGGTCATTGAGAAAGTAAAGCCCACCTCCTAAAAGATGGAGACACTGAACCTGAGTCTTCCATAATTAAGGCTTAGTCGTTCAGTCATGTCTGACTCTGTGATCCCATGGACTGGTAGCCCACCAGGCTACTCTGTCTGTGGAATTTTAGGCAAGAATACTGGGTGGGTTGCCATTTCCTCTTCCAGGGGATTTTCCTGACCCAGGGATCAAATCCGCATCTCCTGTGTCTCCTGCACCGCGGGCAGATTCTCTACCTGATGAGCCATCAGGGAAGCCCAGTTAAGGACAAGAACAGGGACTACATGGTCCCAGGTTAGCTGTGAGCTGGCTCACGGCAAAGGCAAACACAAACCCTATCTGGAGGAAAGCAGTCCCAAGGCAGCTCCCAGGATTCCCACGCAGCTCACCAAAAGATGAATTCACAGTGAAAAATGATCATACACACAAGGAAACAAGTCACTATAAGGGAAAGTCAGTGGAACCTATAAAGAACATATTCTGATCCACCAAGAAATTCAGACACAGAAATTACAGTAACAGAATAAAGCATATGCAGCTTGAAATGTGGAATGAAAAACTAGCAAAGAACAAAAGTTCTTGGAAAAAGAATCAAACAGACTTTCTAGAAACAAAAAAATATATATATTAATGATTGAAAGTCAAACAAATGCTTACAATCTTCATGGCATTTTCACAAGAACGTCTCATTTATATTATCCCTACTTGGTCAGCAGGCCAGTTAGGTTGTTCCCATTTTGCAGATTGGAAAACTGAGGCTCACGATAGCAAAAGAACTTTCTTGAGACCACATAGATAGGAGCTTATAACTGAGACTCTAACCCAAGACTTCTGACCTCAAAACTGGTGTTCCTGCCCCATCACCAGATGTGTCACTCATTCACGGGGCCACTTTGCTCCCCCTGCTAAGCAGTCACAAGAATACAGAGAATCTGCCCACCTCTGTACTATTCTGCTGTCAACCCATCCAGGGAATGGCCCTGCTTTTCCAGGGGGCCAGTCAAGAGAGGATAGCATGATCCCACATCAGACCAACACTGCTAGGTAAGTGCTACTTAGCCAGATTGGGTCTGTGAGAGGAGTGACTGCCAGTAACAGACTCCCCACAGTGTGCAGGATCAGCTCAAACAAAGAGGGAGGGACAAGCCAGCCCTCGTTCACCCCACCTGGGTTCACGACACAGGGAAGAGCTGCAAAATCCTTCCCCCTCATCTGGGGACAGCACATCAATTATGGATTATTAGATAAGATCTCCATTTTAATATTTCCACCATGTATTATCACCTCTCCCTCTCACTGGAATTCTGTCTGGGGAGTTATTTAACTGATGTGCAGAAATCTAAATTTAATTTATTATGATCTAACTCACTTTAGAAGCCAAATTACCCTGCACTGGAGAAGGATCAAGTCAATATCCCACTTGGCTTTCTATTTATCTTCTGCACGGTTTTCTCTTCTCTTTAGAATTCATTTTATCTCGGGTGCTGGTAATAAATTTAAATTTTCCTCAGAATTAGGCAATTGCTCCTTCAATGTTGTAGTTTAATGGTTAGTATTAATTATATGAAAGTCACTCTTAGAGAATTTGGTAGATGGAATGGACATATAATAGAGGAGGAAAGGGCAATTTCTCAGACCAAATGAGGTAGCAGATCATTCAGTAGGATGAGTTTACTTTTCTATTCTACCTCCTTCTGTCTCTTCTCCCCACTTTCTTTCTTACCCCCACTCCATCAAGAGCCAGGTGCCGAGGAATGGGGTCTGCTGTGGCTTCTCTGAGCTACTGGGAGGTCTGATGGCCTAGCCCCACATCAAGAGCCCCTCTATTGCTGGATTCAGTCTCATCTGGTCTCTGACCAGAGCCGCCATCGCCTAGATCTCTCCTCCCCACCACTGCCCCCAAATACACACTCACCACATCACAGCTTTGGGAGGTGCTATGAGCCTTCTGGTAGAAGACAAGTTCTGATAATTATTATAATTGCCTGAAAACTCCAACTGTGAAATATAATGTGATTAACAGAATGGACAGAAGCCCAACTTTTGTTTCTGTAATAGGAAAAAAAAATCTCTTGCAATTTGAGCCTTATATGGAGATTAACTTGCTTGCTAATTAGCGTGAGAGGGAGATGCCAGGGAAGTATAAATCAGCGTGACTGGGCAAGAAGGTCTGGTCCCCCTGCACGTGCCAGGATGGGTGAGCTCTAATGCTATGTGTCTGCTTCCTACCCCACACCTTATACATCTACCACCAAAGACCAAACCCAGAGCTCCTTTATGGATATCAGCATCTCAGGTCACTTGTTGTTTGCTTGAAGAACACCTCCCAGTTGCTGGTCAGCAGGAAGACAGAGAGAGAGAGCCGGTCTTCGCCGCAGCATTGATTCCTGCATCTTCTTTGAGTTCTAAGGTGGAACAGTAAACAGACATGGGAACACAAGAAGCCTCGGTCCCTTCCAGCTCTGGAACCTAGGGAGCAAGAGATCAAGTGCAGAGGGAGCCAAGTAACCACCCACAACTCGAGAGGAAGAAGATTTGGTGGACTGTATGGTGGTGCAAAGTGGGTGGCTGTGCCCCATCACCAGGAAGCTGGCACTGGAGGACAGCAGGCGTGAAGAGATGGAACCAGTGTTCAGGAGGGACCAAGGAGAGGGCCTACACCTGGGAGAGAGGCCCAGAAGTAGGCTCAGGAAGGGAGGCCCCCAGTGGAACAGAACCAGATGCTGAAACTCACTGTCTCTGGAGTGGACAGCTGAGTCACTGTGATCTCAAAAGACTGAGGTCTGACAGGTGACTGACACTGCAGCCATGTCCCAGGGCAGGGGTGTGAGGGAAGAGGAGGCCACTTCTCCTGGGGTAGCCCAAAGCATGGCCATAGCAGGACAGAAATAGGGCCTCATGGTCACTAGAAGCAGGAAAAAAACCAAAATGTTAAAAACAAGATTTGGATTTCCCCAGTGACAGAGGAGGTCTCCCTCTTTACATATACAGGGCCAGGAAATATCTTGAGGCATCATCAGAAGTATCATTAGCCTCAAGGAGTAGCTTTGGAAGCAAGCAGTTTTCAAGGGGCTGGACTGAACCACAGTGTTTGGCAGGGGCCACGTGTGAACATGCCTCCAGGGACACGAGAAACAGAAATGTGAGCAAAGACTTTCCAGGAGCCACACAACACCCGCCTAGTGACGCTGCCTTAAATCTCCCCTTTGGGTGAAACAGGGCTTCCCTGGTGGCTCAGATGGTAAAGAGTCTATCTGCAATAAGGGAGACCCAGGTTCGATCTGAGTCAGGAAGATCCCTGGAGAAGGAAATGGCAACTCACTCCAGTATTCTTGCCTGGAAAATCCCATGAATGGAGGAGCCATCCTCCATTGCTGGTGACAATATATGCCCGTGGGCTGAGTTTGCAATCTACCAAATTGTGACCCAGGGACAATCATGGAATAAAAGGAAGCGGGTAAAGAAAGATAAAGGAGGGAAGAATGAAATAAAAGGAAAGGTGCTCACTCTACATATTAGGCTTTTGTGACATCTCTCTCCTTCAAGGGGCCCCCTGTACATTTCAACCCAATTTCATCCAGACAGAAATGCAGCAGAGAGTTCTGAGGTGTGGAAAGGTGGAGGTGGGCAAAGAAAGGGATGCACAGCACCAGAGAAGATCCTGCAATTCCCCTCAATGGTCCCAAAGATGCCATAAGAGAACAGGAGTCAGGAGAGCCGGCCCCGAGCCTGGCTCTGCTACCACGTCCCTTCAACCTCTTATGGTAGGTTTCTCCCTCCACCCCAGGGGCAAGATGAACCTTTACCCCACACGATTTTACAGATCTGAATTAAGTCTCAGAAATAATACAGGAAAAATTGCTGGGCAAAACATAAGGCGAAAGTAACCCATTATTATTGTCAGCATTGCTGTGGTTACTATTATTCCTTTTGGGGACAGAATGCTAATGAGGAGAAAATTTACTATTTTACAATTTACACTCAGCTAATTTACGTTCAGCTTCTTCCTTCCCTGTGGCAGAAATGGGGTCTCTGACTGCATCTCCTTCCTGTCTGCCTGTGATGAAAGGGACAGGTTGCTGATGTTGCCTGTGGCTTGGGAGGGCTCATCCACCCAAAAGCCCTATCTCAGATATGGGTCTGAACACAGAGCCATGCAAACAACACAGCCAGGAAACTACTTTTAATCACTTCATCACCAGCTTGGAAGGCTAGAAATCTAGCTTTGCGAGGCCTCTGTGCAAACTTCCTTTATTACGTGGCTGGAGGTGGGACCTGGGTCAGGCACGGAAGCCACGCTGGGCGATTCTGGGTAGAGATCCCGGGATCTCAGAGGTGAGGTCAGAAACCAGAACCTGCTTGAGACGCCGAGGCTCCCATCAGGCCGAGGAGCCTGGGAGTCAGGGCTCCCTGCTCGAGGGCTGGCCCCTCTCCCTCTCCAACGCAGCAGCCCCGGAGGGTCTCCTGGGTACCTCCTGGGACTTGGCTTCCAAGAGCTGGGATGGCCAGCCCTACAGTCGCCCTCGCAAGGAATGTGTTCACCAGGGTTTGCAGCTTCCCCAAATCTCCCTCTGGGTTCTTCTCAGGCCAAGGTGACCTTGGGGGAGCCAAGATGGAAATGGCTGTGGGAAGCCAAGGAAAGGGACCGACTTGAAGAGGTGAACAGTTCGCACACCGGACAGAGCCACTCAGAACAGCAGCCACAGCTAACAGTTGTGTAGCATTTACTGTGTCAGGCTCTGTCCTAAAAATGTCACTCACTGAGTACTCAGGACAAACTTGAAGCAGGTGATACCACCAACCTATTTTAACTGAAGGTGAAACTGAGGTTCGAGGAACTAAAGGGACTCAGTCAAGGTGACTGAAACCAAGGCGGGTAAGCTCTGTCATGTCCTTTACTAGGACCTACAAGGGCAGAGGGTCATTCGTGGAAGGAGGCTTCTAAACCCAGCTCTGCCTAGAGAAGGATGAAGGAAGGAGAGGGGAGGAGGCGCCCGCCAGAAGCCTGTCATACACTCTCCACCAAGGCTATCCTACAAACACCTCCCCTAATGAACAGGTCAAAAGGTGCTAAACTGGATTTTCTGGCTAGAAATAGTTTCAGAGTTGCGTCCCTTAAGCCCTGTCATTCATTCCCCAAAGGTGACATTAGTAAGAAGCCTCTAGCGCTTGACTGAGAAGAATTTGTTCCTCTCTCTTTGCCTCCGAGGTGCCGGCTAGATCTCCCCAGATACCATGTGCAGGCAGGGCCCAGAGCTTAGAGCATTTTCTATCCACTCTGTAAATAAGGTGACACCCAGATACCCTCCAGCTCTCTCAAAACTAGGTCAGCTGCTGAATATGTAGGTATAGGGTTGGAGTAAATAACTTTAAAGGACTTTTATCTCCCAGGACTCCATGGGGGCTGCTGGCTGACTTTCAATGAAAGAGGCTCTTTTATGTCAAAAGCAGACCCAGATTACCCGACGTCATGGCCACTGAACTAGGTGGGGGCAGGATGCCCGCCTCCGCCAAGGGCATATTTAGTGCTGCAGGCGACACAGGGAGTGATGATGGCTGTGGGTTGAAAAACTGGGAGAAATCCTTACAAGCCTGACCTAAATACTGACCATCTTTATGGCCTGGCAGGAATCTCGTCTATGATGTCTTACATCGCTCTGGCCCAGAGAAAGGAGGAGAGAAAGGCTCACCTGACCAACCAATATATGCAGAAGGGGTTTATAACGCACTTGCTTATGTAAATAAGACCCAAGGGGGCATTTCTCCCACACCAGGAAGCACAAATAATCACTCCCTCAACGACATGCTTGTCACTGACCATTCTTGTCCATTCATTAAAGCGCCTGTGGCACAATCCTTTCTGCAGGTTAATCCTGAGCTGAGAGGGATGTCAAGTGCCAGACTGATATTTAAAACATCTTCTATCCTCACGTGTCATATTTTAGATTCCATGTATAAGTGATGTCATATGTTATGTCTTTCTCTTTCTGATTTACTTCACTCAGTAGGATAATCTCTAGTTGCAGCCGTGTTGCTGCAAGTGGCATGACTGCGTTCTTTTTTCATGGCTGAGCAGTGTTCCATTGTATATACGTGCCACATCTTCTTTATCAGTTCCTCTACCAGTGGACATTTAGGTTGCTTCCAGGTGTTGGCTATTGTAAACAGTGCTGCCATGAACACTGGGGTGCTCGTATCTTTTTTGGATTATAGTTGTGATACAAATGAACCTTATCAAGGAAACATAAACAGACTAACACACACAGAAAGCAGACTGGTGGTTGCCAAGGGGGATGGGGTTGGGGGAGGGATGGAGTGGGAGGGTAGGGTTAGCATATATAAGCTTTTATATATAGAATGGATAAACAAGGTCCTCCTGTATAGCACAGAGAACTATATTCAATATCACATGATAAACTATAAAGGAAAAGAATATATATATTAAAAGGATAGACCTATGCATAAGTGAATCACTTTGCTGCACAGCAGTAATTAACACAACATTATAAATCAACTATACTTCAATAAAAATAAAACACCTCCTATCCTCTAATTCAAATTTTTAAACCCAGAGTGGTCTTCTCTTTTGCTTCTTCAGAATAAAGCTTACTCTGACTTTAACTACAAATGGGACTCTCTGGGAATCCAGATTTGCAATTCAGATACATCAGGAAGAGATTAATCACTTGGCCAGAGCTGCTTTGGTTTATGTTTTACTGCATAAGAGTGCTCACTGCAAGATTCCTTTAAGTAATCCATTTCCTTGGTGCATGAAAATTAGACTCCAGTGACAAAAGTCAGTATCTCAACTTCTCCAGAGCACTATTCTGGGAATGAGGTAAAAACCATTAAAGCCCTATTGCCCTGTGCCTCTCCACTCCCTTGCATTCTCAGCTTGGACTCACTCTGGCCCAAGGCCCTGGGCAGGATGCTTTCCTCCTACATGCCTTTCGCTAAGTCTCATTCAATCTCTTCCCAAAAGGAAGGAGTCAAAGCCAATGGCACAAATCTGACTCTCATGTCTTTCAACACCATCCTCAGTTTTCCAGGGACCAGATTCTCTCCGCAGTGGCTCAGCCGTAAAGAATCCGCCTGCAGTGCAGGAGCCACAGGAGACACGAGTTCAATCCCTGGGTCAGGAAGATCCCCTGGAGGAGGGCATGGCAACCCACTCCAAGTATTCTTGCCTGGAAACTCCCATGGACAAAGCAGCCTGGTGGGCTACAGACCACTGGGTCACAAAGAGTCCAACGTGACTGAAGCGACTTAGCACAGCACACAGATCCTCTCAGGAGGCTCTTCCATCAGGATCTTTCATGGTGGGGAGCGGGGGTGGGGAAGGTGGGGAAGGTGAGAGGGTGGGGTTGGGTGTTGGGATCCTCTTATCTCATTTGCTAAGCAGCTCAGCGCCAGGTTCCCCCTGGCCTGCCATCTTTGGACTCATCAAAGAGCCTCTCCAAGCACATTAAACATTAAGGCTTACCAGGCAGCAGACACGACTGTACCTTCTGGTCTGCCTCTGAAAGTGAGGCTGGGGAAAGCGGCAGCTGAGTCGGGGTGGCGGGAGAGCGGGGTATGTAGAGAAAGTAGGTCATTAGTGGTAAAGACTACAATTTTCAAGCGGTTGTTAATGCTTTGTTTATATGGATTTCTCCAATTGTGACATTTTAATGGCATCATAATTGTGTGATTACAGTGCAGTCGACACCGCTCAGGGAGGAAAGGCAACCGGGACTCCAGCGACCTGCTGGGGGAGGCGGCTCCCTGTGCCCGCAGCCAGGGGGACTGTCTCGGTCCTGCTCAGGCCAGGATGCCTGATGAGCATGGCAAGTGGCTCCCTGGAGGGTCCTCTGCTGGACAGGAGCCATCGGTATCTAGGAGACTTGCACCCAGCCTCACCCTTGGACAAAATTGATGCCCAGGGATGCAGGAGAGGAGACGAGGGGAGTTGTGCCTCACCCTGGGGACCACCCATCTCACTGCCCTTGTCATTCACTTCTTCATTCAGTCATTATTTCTTGGGCTCTTACTGTCCACTGAAGGAAAAGGCGATAGATATTCAGACATATAAAAACCAATCAAGATAGAGAGAGGGATAAGGAAAAGAACTCCATGTCAATCGGGTACCCACAGGGTGCCCACCACGGAGCCAGGATTTGGCTCCTTCCTCTTCCTTGAATCCTCAGCTGCATCTGCCCCAACCAAAGTCATCCCCTTCTGGTGCTATTACCTCTTGGCTCCCAGGAGCCCTTTCTCTTGGGCTTTTCCTCATCCTCTGCCCTCTTCCCCATCTTCTTTGTTGGCTTCTCCTTCTCCCTGGTTTCTAAACACTGGAACTGCCTGTGGAGTTAATCCTGCTCCCCCCTCCCACCTTCATTATATGCTCCTCACAGGTGACTTCTTCCATTCCTCTGTCTTCCAAGCCTTCTGCTGCTGCTGCTGCTGCTAAGTCGCTTCAGTCGTGTCCAGCCCTGCGTGACCCCATAGACGGCAGCCCACCAGGCTCCCCGTCCCTGGGATTCTCAGGCAAGAACACTGGAGTGAGTTGCCATTTCCCTCTCCAATGCATCAAAGTGAAAAGTGAAAGTGAAGTCACTCAGTCGTGTCCGACTCCCAGCGACCCCATGGACTGCAGCGCACCAGGCTCCCCTGTCCATGGGATTTTCCAGGCAAGAGTACTGGAGTGGGGTGCCATTGCCTTCTCCTTCCAAGCCTTCTACAGGTGGATAATTCTCACTACATCTTTCCAGCCCAGATCTCTTCTGAGCTCACATCTAGATTAAACAGATGCCTACTTGCCATGCCCACTTGATGTCTCACAAGTGTCTCACCCTGAGTAGGTCCCATATGGAACTCCTGCTCTTCCCATCACAACCAGCTCCTCCTCCAGCCTGTCCCCACTGAGGAAACAGCACCACCATCTGTAAAGCTGCTCAGCCAGGAATCTGAGTCACCCTTCACACTCCTCTCTCAACATCATCTTTACTCTGATTGCTTGTTCCCCCTCCCCAACACAGAGCTAACGCTTCACCACGTCCTATGGATCCTACCTTCTCCACCCTTCCCCTCACCATTTCCGTCTCTACAACAATGCTCACCACCACTGACTCCTTTGTGAAATACTGACTGTAATAGGCCCCAACTCCATATTCTACTTCCAGCCCCGACAATTCATTTTTAGGAGTCACCTTCGTAAAATGACACCCAATCCCCTCTCTCCCATTCTGGCTCAAAATCCCTCCAGGGACTCCCACTATACTCAGAACACCATCTGCAATCTGTACCATGGCCCTCCAAGCCCTTCCTGATCTGGACCTGCAAATTCTCCAGCCTCACCCACTTCTCTCTTCCCCTCTTTATTATACTCTAGTCACACTGGCCTGTCTTCAGCTTATAAAACAAGTCAAGCTCCTCCCCTTCTGAATTCTGGCTCTCCCGGATTCATCTGTTGAAGTCTCCAATACCTCAGAGGGTAACTATGTTTAGAGACAAACCTAGATAGCACATTAAAAAGCAGAGACATTACTTTGCTAACAAAGCTCTGTCTAGTCAAAGCTATGGTTTTTCCAGTAGTCATGTACAGATGTGGGAATTGGACCATAAAGAAGGTTAAGCACTGAAGAATTGACGTTTTCAAACTGTGGTGCTGGAGAAGACTTTTGAGAGCCCCTTGCAGACGCTTGCTCCTTAGAAGGAAAGTTATTATCAACCTAGACAGCATATTAAAAAGCAGAGACATTACTTTGTCAACAAAGGTCCGTCTAGTCAAGGCTATGGTTTTTCCAGTAGTTATGTATGGATGTGAGAGTTGGACTATAAAGAAAGCTGAGCACCAAAGAATTGATGCTTTTGAACTGTGGTGTTGGAGAAGACTCTTGAGAGTCCCTTGGACTGCAAGGAGATCCAACCAGTCCATCCTAAAGGAGATCAGTCTTAGGTGTTCATTGGAAGGACTGATGTTGAAGCTGAAACTCCAGTAGTTTGGCTACCTGATGCGAAGAGCGGACTCATTTGAAAAGACCCTGATGCTGGGAAAGATTGAGGGCAGGAGGAGAAGGGGACGACAGAGGATGAGATGGTTGGATGGCATCACTGACTCAATGGACATGGGTTTGGGTAGACTCTGGCAGTTTGGTGATGGACAGGGAGGCCTGGCGTGCTGCGGTTCATGGGGTCACAAAGAGTTGGACATGACTGAGCAAATGAACTGAACTGAACTGAACTGGACAGCAAGGAGATCAAATCAGTCAATCCTAAAGGAAATCAACCCCAAATATTCATTGGAAGGACTGATGCTGAAGCTCCAATATTTTGGCTACCTGATGCAAAGAGTGACTCATTGGAAAAGACCCTTATGCTGGGAAAGATTGAAGGCAAAAGGAGAAGAGGGGAGCAGAAGATGAGATAGTTAGATGGCATTACCGACTCAACAGACATGAATTTGAGCAAATTCCAGGAGATGGTGAAGGACAGGGAAGCCTGGCGTGCTGCAGTCCATGGGGTTGCAAAGGGTCAGACAAGATTGAGCAACTGAACACACACACGAGGCCTTTAGAGGTAATTTGGGCTTCCCTGGTAGCTCAGACGGTAAAGCGTCTGCCTACAATGCGGGAGGCCTGGGTTCGATCCCTGGGTCGGGAAGATCCCCTGGAGAAGGAAATGGCAACCCATTCTAGTATTCACGCCTGGAAAATCCCATGGACCAAGGAGCCTGGTGGGCTACAGTCCATGGAGTCGCAAAGAGTCGGACACGACTGAGCGACTTCACTACTACTATGGTTAAATGAGGTTATTTGGGTGTGCTCTGCTCCATGTGACTGCATTTGGAGATAGGTCCTTCAAAGAGATGATTAGGTTATAAAAGGCCATCAGAGTGGAGCTCTAATCCCATATGACTTGTGTCCTTATAAAAAGAGGTAGAGGGATTCCTTGGTGGTCCGATGGTTAAGCATCTGCCTTGCAGTGCAGGGGACACTGGTTTGATCCCTGGTCCGGAAAGATCGCACATGCTGTGGAGCAATTGAGCCTGTGAGCCGCAACTACTGCAGCCCGTGTGCCCTGGGGCCTGTGCTCTGTATCAAGGGAAGCCACCGCAATGAGAAGTCTGTGCACCACCACAGAGAATACCCCGTCCCCCGCCACAACTAGGCAAAGCCCATGTGCAACAATGAAGACCCACAACCAAAAAATTAAATAAAAAATAAATCTTAAAAAAAAAAAAAAAGAGGTAGAGATACCAGGTAAATCTGCCCTCCTACAGAGAAAAGACCACAATGAGAAGGCAGCCATCTACAAGCCAGGGAGACAGGCCTCAGGAAAAGCCAGCAGTCAACCCCTTGATCTTAGACCTCAGGCCTCCAGAAGTCTGAGAAAACAAACTTCTGCAATTTAAGCCTCCCAGTCTTAAGCAGTCTGCCTCCCAATTTGTTATGGCAGTTCTTGCAAAAAAATACATCATCTCAAACCTCCATACCTGCCATGCTCTCTGCCTGGGATATTCTTCATCTAATCAATTCCTCTTCATCCATCGGCTCTCAAACCAAGTGTTATATTTTTAAAGAGGGCTTCTATGAATCTTGAGGTTGAAAAAACGTCCCTCCTATACTCTCCTAGAACCTTATACATCTCTTTCATAGAACTCGGAAGTCACAGCCTATATCAGGCAAAGTTGTCTCATTATAATATATATCTCATGCCTGTCTCTCCGACTTGGCCACACCCTTCTTGAGAGCAGGAACTGTTTCTGTTTTGTTCACCACTGTTGGCATAGTGCATGGTACACGGTGCACATATGTGCTCAGTCCTGTCTGACTCTGTAACACCATGGACTGTAGCCTGCCAAGCTCCTCGGTCCATGGAATTTTCCAGGCAAGAATACTGGAGTGGGTTGCCATTTCTTCTTCCAGGGTGGCTTCCCAACTCAGGGATTGAACCCACAGCTCTTGCATCTCCCGCATTGGCAGGTGGATTCTCTACCACTGCACCACCAGGGAAACCCAATACATGGTAGGTTCTCCAATATTTGTTGAATAAATGACTCAATGGATGTTAATTATCTCATTTAATCCTCTTAAAATCCCCAAGATTTGGATAGTACTATTCCCATGTCACACACAAGCAGAGCTAGAAGAGAAGTAAATATGCCCAAGGGCAGTCACCAAGGAAGTAGCAGGACCAAGAGCTGAACCAAAATCATTTACCTACAAAGAACCTGCCATGGTCCTGTCTTCCCAGAGACAGGAAGACCAGCAAGGGCTGGGCCCATCAGAGAACACTGCAGAGAGGGGGAAGCCCTGCTTTGGGCCCAGAAAGAAAGACAGTTGAGTGTGCCCTCTCTGTCCTCCAGTTACTCTCTCTGACCTCAGGCAAGCGATTAACCTTTCCCTCTCCACTGGGAGAGCCTTGGCTGCCTAGTCGGTAAAATCATGATTCTGTTTTGCGAACAAATAGACTAAGTAAAGCAAAGGGCACTGTGCTGCGCACACATGAGGACTCAGTAAATAGAAGTTACAACTTCATTTATTAGTAAAGTGAAGACAACATGGTGACCTGTGGAGCAGGAAGTGATTGACCAGAGAGGCATCGAGAACTCCCAGAAGGAGCCAGGAGATCTGACTGTTAGATCTACCTTGCCACTCCCTTGCATCCTTATGTAAACGGCTTCTACTCACTGGGTCTCTGGTTAGTTTTCCTCACCTGTCAAGTGTAGGAGCAGGCATTCCTAACTATTCTGAGGATAGACAGCCCCCTTTTCAATGTGATGGTAGCCCTTTTCCCCAGAGAAATGTCTTTACAGACATAGATACAAACTTCTGCTTATAGTATGAAGGACCCAGGGCTACCCTGGAGCCCCAGGAGGAAGCTGGCTCTCAAGACTGGTACAGAGGCGTGAGACCCTCCCTGAAGACAAGCTCACATGGGCAGACCTGAGTGGCAGAGAAGGAATCAATGATTTTCTCCTCCCCCCACCAACCCTGCTAAGTTGCCCTTCAGGGGGCCAAAGCCGGTTTCCCAGCTCATCTGCCTCTGCCCAGCCATGCTGAGCACAGTAATGAGGCCTGCTGTGCAGAGGGACCCCATAATTGGTCCCTGCTCTGTGCTGTGCTGGGAAAACACAACCACCTTGAGATCTATTATCCAGATGTGCAGCCCCTGGCCCTGGCTGCCATCTGGACGGCTCTAGAAACCATCTCCAGAAGTCCACGAGGGAACAGCAGTGGGAGGAGAAGCTGGGCGTTCTTCAGCTGCCCTCAGAAGCTAAGGGTGTCTGCAGTGGGGCAGGGATAAGGAAGGGGAGGGGGTGTCAGCCTGTTTCAGAAACTGCTCTACGGTGCCCCAGCTCCAAGTACAAAAGGTATTCCCCTGGCCTCTTTGCTGCAGTTCATGGGGTCACAAAGAGTCAGACACGACTTAGTGACCAAACAACAATATGGCCTCTTTGCAGAGCTGACCAACAGATACGCTTTGGAGATGTGTTTAATTTTCACACTGCTGCTGGAGTGACTTTTCTAAAATATAGTTGGATCCTACTGACAGAATGGGGTTTCCCAGGTGGCGCTAGTGGTAAAGAACCTGTCTGCCAATGCAGGAGACATAAGAGATTCGGATTCAATCCCTGGGTGGGGAAGACCCCCTAGAGGAGGACATGGCAACCCACTCCAGTATTCTTGCCTGGAGAGTCCCGTGAAGAGAGGAGCCTGGTGGGCTACAGTCCACAGGGTAGCAAAGAGTCGAACACGACTGAAGCAACTTAGCACCTTTGGGTGAGTCACAGAGCGCAGAGGAGGAGCGCTCAAGCTCCTGAAGCAACTAGAAGAGAGAAAATAAAATATGCTGAAACGGCAAAGGTAACCCAACATCAGAAAATCAGCGAACCTGAAGCCGGGGGAACACACAAAAAGGTATTCATTCTTGGGTTTTTTTTTTAAGCCCCTGATAAGAATAAAGGGAGCCCTGGTGTGCTGCGGTTCATGGGGTCTCAAAGAGTCAGATGCGACTGAGCGACTGAACTGAACTGAAGAATAAAGAATGGAATGTGTACAACCAAAAAGTATACCATGTTCCACGAAAAACTGACGCGGAACAACTGCCCCAGAGATGCTTCTTGGTTTAGGTATTGAACATAGTCGATTGAGACAGAAATCATCAAGAACCCAGGCAGAACTAAGTCATCTTCTCGTCTACAAAAGGGAAAGCACTTGCTGACCTCAAACCTCCCCAGAGCAACATTCATCGACAGCGAAGGAATAGACGCAAAGGCTGGACTCCAGGTGTGACCTGACAGCATCTCCACCTGCTCAAGCACGGAAGGCAAGAGACTGACATTCCCACCATCCAGGACCTAGGGGATCATAGCACCTCTGAGTCCATTTTGAACAATCTACTAAATCAGGGGTCCCCAACCCTGGACCAGTAATGGCCTGTGGGCTGTTGGGAGCTGGGCTGCACAGCAGGAGGTGAGCGGCAGGAGAAACCTAAAGCATTCTCCCTCACCACACTCCCCCGCCCAGGTCCATGGAAAGATTGACTTTCATAAAAACGGCCCCTGGTGCCCAAAAGGCTGGGGACTGCTGTACTAAATGATAACATCCAGCCAATGAAGAGATGGTTGAGAATGAAAAGCCCAGGAATGGTGCATAAGAACCAGGATCACATCAAATCTATTTAACAATGAAATTTAAAAGAAACAGCTATGGGAATGTTCATATAAAACTGTGAAAATGTTATAGACTCTGACAATCTGAAAATAATAATAATGTGGATAATGGCTTTAGGCTTCTATCTCTGTAAGCAATCATAAAAGCTGCTAATAAGAACAAAAATAGACCTACATTTTCTCAAGACCTGGGCTCTGACGCTAGCTCAAACACTCACTATCTGTGAAGTTTGGAGGAATCTGCTTAACCTACTTGAGCCTCAGTTCCTTTACCTGCCAAATGGGGAGACTCATGCCTATCTCACAGAGTTTAAGGATTCAGTGAAAATGCATATAAAAAGCAGTGACTTGCACACAATAACTGCTCCCTAAGAGGTGAAGACCAAAGATGAGGTCAAAACTGGGAATGAAGGTGAGCACGCCCACCCCAACCCGGTCCTCAAGAGGCAAGAGGAGGAACCACCACTTAGTCTGGATACTGGCAGAAGACTCTGGGTTTTCTGTCCGGTGCCCCAAGACACAGCAGGGGAAGCCTTCCCCACAGCCAGACGTGGGGCCCCTAGTTTACAAACAGGCAGAGACAGCAGTCCCCTTTCTCAGGACTGAGGACAAGAAGCCAGGACAGGAAGCCAGACTCCCCCACAGGTGAGGAGCAGGGTAAGAGGTGATGAGGTTTAAGGCAGCCAGTCAGCAGGGACCTCCTCCTGATCTCTGCAGGATCATCCCCGAGGGAGAGGCCACCCTGGGGAACAGATAGCATGGAGGTCAGGAAGCCCCATTCTAGACCCAGCTGTGGCATTCACTTATTCCTCTCCACACCTCTCTGTGTCTTTCCTCACCCATGAAGGATGAGGGTGGGAGGTGGTGATCTCTATGTTCTCTGGTTTACTGTAAGTGTAGTCTGCAGAGTTCTGAGCAGACTGCAAGCCCCACAGGGAGTCTTTGTGGCCACAATTGATTCAACAAGCAAACCAAAGGAAGGAGGGGGAAAGGCCAGGAAACACAGGGACTGAAGTGTAAATGAGTAGGGGAGGGGATGAGGAAAGGAAGCAGAAAAGGCTAATAATGTTTCCGTGACAGAACCAACCATGACTAACAGCCAGAAAGGGGTGTCAGCTGGCTGCCTGCAGGGAGGACTGGGAGGCACTGCCTTCAACCTGCACAGAGCCCCCTAAATTCCACTCCTGACCAGAGAGTCAGGAAAGAAGTCAACTGCTGAAAGAAGTCAACTCTACCTTATTAAAAGAGTCCAGGAAACAGCATAAAAACTGTATCCGTCTATCCTAAAACTAGAGTCAAATCAGGATATTTGACTCAATATATACATACTGAAAGTATATCCCTTTAAGATTTTTATTAATTACAAAAAGGGGAAATGGTTAATTTCACAATGGAGAAAATGGGCAGGTACCACCTTAGCCAAGGGGACAAGGTTAACACCACACTAATCAGACATATTGACAGCAGGTACCCCCGAAATGATGCACCAAGAGTGGCCTCTGTAGCATCCTCACCCAAAGCACAGAACCTCAATCCAGTCAGGAGAAAACATCAGACAAGCTCAATTGAGACATTCTACAAAATTACTGACTGGTACTCTTCAAAGTTGTCACGGGCACTGAAGACACAGAAAGACAGAAACTGTCACAGACTGGAGGAGACCAAGGAGACAGAACAGTCAAAGGCAAAGTGGGATCTGGACTCGGATCCCAGAAGAGACAAAGGACATTAGTGGAAAAACTGGGGAAACTCTTAAACTGCAGCCTAGTTTATATTAGGTCTGTAGCTTGGTTAACTGTATTATACCAATGTTAATTCCCTGGTTTTGATAATTATACTATGGTTATATAAGATGCTAATATTAGGAGAAGCTGAGTGAAGGGTATAGGAGGATTCTTTTACTATTTTGCAACTTTTCTATAAATCTAAAATCATTTCGAAATAAAAAGTTGTTTTTTAAAAAGCCTTCATCTGTCCAAATTCATGGGCCACTGAACTCTCTAAAATTAATAGTCTTCCTACCTTGTTACTTAAGTCCACTCTACTAATGCCAGACACTCCTGCCCCTGATGTGCCCAGTGTGTGTGTGTGTGTGTGTGTGTGTGAGAGAGAGAGAGAGAGAGAGAGAGGGGATGCAGGCCTTGGTCTGGCAGCCTGGAAAGCAGTGAAGCATGACAATGATGTACACAGTCCCAAATTCAAAGAATGGAGAGTGTGGGTTCAAAGCCCAGTCTGGACATTTACTTGCTAGATGACCCCTGAAATACTACCCAATCTCTTTGTGCCCCAGTTTCCTCACGGGTAAAATGAGATCAGAACAGCAGGTCCATAGAGGATCCCAGGTGCCTTTAGGTGCATTAGTGTCCCACCCTGAGCCTTTTCCTGGGCTCAAGATGCTCGTCCCTCAGCTGGCTCTTGGCTGCTGATAGCCTAATGACTCAAAGCTGTCTCCTTCTCCATAGAATTCACCCCAGTGAGCAGGAGTCCGGCAGGCTCCTTTTCTGGGAGGAACCCAGAAGTCAGTGACTGACGGGCACAGGGCACCCCAGGCCAGTCCTCTTGCATGAAAGTGGGACCAAGTCTGAAGCAACTCCTCATCCAGAGCTCCCTGTGGGACCAGGCTAAAGTGAGGCTTCCAAGGAGTACATCCCTGCCCTGTCCTGCTTCCCCAAGGTCCCTTCCCCGGGAAGCCCATCCCAAGTACATCACTTTCACAAGGGCCCCTGTCTCGGGCTCTGCTTCCAGGGTCAGACTCTAAGGAGATGGATGACATACTGGCTAGATAGCAACAGGACCCCAGCACTGACTGCAGATGGAAGAAATTGTGTTATTTCTAACATCTGTGTGGTGGACCAGACAGGACATAGGTGAAAAGGTGTGTCCCAGCAGGTGGAATCAGGTGGCTGCAGGGGAATTAGGTGCAGAAAAAAGTTATTCCTCTTTCAAAAAGGTAACCATAGCCAGGTCTTTTGAGAACTATAAATTTCGGGGTCTAATTTGTTACTGACACCTTGTGACCCAAAGTGCCATCATAGTCCCTCTGCTGGACTGGGGGCAGAGAGGGGTCAGCTAAGAAATGGAGGCCTGGCCCAATCCACAGGCCTACCTGGTGGTCGTTTCTCTGATTCTTCAATACAAAACTTGGAAAGGACATATGTACAACAGATAGCAGAAATACCACATTGCTTCTCTGACCTGTAGTGTAAGAGCCACTGTGATAGGAAAGGACAAGTGGAAGGCTCTGAAATCCCGTTTCCCCTGGGAAATAAGCACTACTCACAAAGCTTCAAAAATGACAAGGCAGTGATGCCTATCAATGCTTATTTAAATCACCATCTTACCCTGGCCAAGGCAAAAACCAGATGGATTATGGCAGACGATAACAAACAACCACAGATCTAACCGGATAGTGGACACAAGAGAAGTAGCTATGCCAGATGTGGTGTCTTCACTAGAACAGACTGACACAGTCTTGGGTCACGGCTACTGATCTGGTGATGCTTTTATTCACACCCTTTAAGAAGGACTTCCCTGGTGGCTCAGACGGGAAAGCGTCTGCCTAACATGGGTTCGATCCCTGGGTCGGGAAGATCCCCTGGAGAAGGAAATGGCAACCCACTCCAGTACTCTTGCCTGGAAAATCCCATGGACCGAGGAGCCTGGTAGGCTACAGTCCATGGGTTCGCAAAGAGTCTGGAGACTGAGCAACTTCACTTTCACTTTTCAAGAAGGAAGACCAGAAGTTTATTTTCATATGGAAAGGACAACAACCATACATTCACAGGCTAGCTCCAGGGCTATGTTAATCCTCTAATTGTCACGATTTCATCCAAAGGACCCCAGACTATCTGGACATACCTCAGAACATCACATTGGTCCATTACACTGATGGCGTCATGTTAATCAAGCTAGACGAGGAGAATTAGCAAGGATCTTGGAAGTCTTGGTGAGACACATGTGCTGCACAGTGTGTGAGATACACCCTATGAAGATGCAATGCCTTGACCAACGGCTAAGGTTCTAGGGATCCCAGGACCTGGGGACTGTCAGGACATCCCCTCCAAAGTGAAAGACACAGGCGCACACCTCGCACTTCCCGCTGAAACAGAAGCACAGCACTTGCTAGGTGTCTACAGGTTTGCAATCAGCATATTCCATACTTGGGAATACTGTTTATCAGGTAACTTCAAAGTTTACTGGTTTTAAAAAAGATCCAGAACAAAAACGGTCTCCACAGAAGATCAAAGCTACATGTCAAGCAGTTCTGACGCTCAGAGCATATAACCTGGAAGAGCCCATGGTACTAGAGGTATCGTGGTAGAGAAAAACACTGCATTAGCTTCTGGAAGGAACCAAAAGGGGAGTTGCAACATAGAACCATAGGACTTTGTAGCAATGGTACATACACCATTGAGGCATGGAGCTCTATGCAGGAGACAATTCTGGGCTCTAGTAGAAACAGAATATTAATACACACACACACACACACACACACACACACACACACACCCTAACCCTGGGAAAAGCATAGAAAAATCTAACCATGAGACGCGAAGCAACCACAGAGCCCAAACTACTCACAGTGAACTGGAGAGTGTGGGACCTAGCAAGTGATAAGGTTGAGTAGGCCCTAGAGAAACCATCACAAAATGGAGCTGGAACACCCAGAACTAGGCTAAAGCACATCCAGAAAGAAGACTGCCCAAACAAGTGGCCCAGACTCCTCCTCCTGGTCATCACTTACAACGACTCCACCCACGTTGCTCACTCAGCTCACCAATCTGGCATCATGGGGAAAGGGTCGGAGTTTCCCATGACAGATAAAAGGGAAAGTTTCAGTTTTATTTACAGGTTAGTTGGATCCATAGATGGATGCAAACCACAAACAGATTGTGGTTGCATTAGCCACACCCTGATGTGGTCTTGGAATGATGCCAAGGGAAATCCTCCCAGTGGGTAAGCTTCAGACGAGGCGCCCAGTTCTGCGCCTTGTGTGGAGTGGCCCAAGGAAAGGACGTCCGTGGCCTGATGAGCAGTGGTGAACAGCTGAGCTGGTTGGTCAAGGGCCTGGAAGGAGCAAGATTAAAAGACTGGAGACAAGGAGGTCTGGGGTAGAAGCACGTGATAGCCTTATGGACGCTGGCACGTGTGAGGAACTCTCACATGCTCATGTCTACCAAGAACATCCATGGCAGAACAGGCAGTGGCCATGACAACTCCTCAGAAGCCAGCCAGCCTCTGTCCTCAGCCACCCTAGTGCATTCCCAACTGGCTCAGGAATGAAGCAGTAGTCATGGGGGCAAAGACAGAGGGTATGTGTGGGTTTAGCAGCTTGGGCTCTCTCTCACCAAGTCTGAGCCAGCCACAGCCACAGCCACATGGTCAACCTGCTGACAATGGGGGCCCAACGCTGAGTCCAGTACAGCACCATTCATTGGCTGCTGGAGACCAACCAACCACTGGGTGCAAGTTAATTACAGTTGATCCTTAAACAACGTGTGTTGAACTACAGAGGTCCATTCATACATGGGTATTTTTCAATAGTAAATAAAACAGTACTACATGATCTGTGGGTGGGATCTTAGGAACTATGGATACGGAAGGCCAACCATAAGTTATATTCAGATCATTCCCTGTGTTGTTCAAGGGTGTACACTGCACCCTTCCACAATGGAAAAGGCAGCCGGAGACTCATCCTTTCCAGATGAACACACATTCCAGGTATGTGTTTGAATCTCCTGTCCACAGAGCCTCAACTAGTACCACTGCTGAGGCTCACAGAAAGTCTGACCTACCAGCAAAGGATTCCCCAAAAAGATATCATCCTATACCAAGGAACTTGCTTTATCTCAAAGGGGAAAAGCAGTGTATACAAGACTACAGATCCACTGATCCTAAAACATACTATGCCATCGAAAAGTCACAAGCCTACGAGAGCATAGCTGAGGCACCAGCATGGTCATGGTTCCCTGAGAAGACAGGACGCCAGTCCTCAGGGTGCCGCCGTGCTCCTATGGCCAGAATACAGCTCTATAGCCAACACTCAGAATTCACGGATGGATCTGGGAACCGAGGAGTAGGAGTGGGCCCATATGTGCCTCACTCTGTACAGTTATGAGCACCTGGGTGCCAACGGATGCTTCCACCTTTCAGTCCCACCTAAGTGAACAGAGCTCTTTACACTTAAAGCTACGGCTGCCACCCCTTCAGGTTTCATTCCTCTTATCAAGAGACCAGAAGGCACAGAAAATAGTTAAATAATCTGACCAGAAGGGTCACTGAGATAAGGTGAGGGGATGGAGCTGCTACATAGCAGGGGAAGGGAGGAATAGGCTTGGCACGCAGGGTGACTCCCTGGAGCATCTCCTGGCATCCAGGTGCTCAGCCATAACTGTACAGAGTACAACCACGGACTGACAGGGTCCTAACAATACGAACATGCCTCTTTCTATTACATCTTTGCTTAGTCTCTCAGTCGTGTCCAACCCTTTGTGACCCCATGGCTGTAGGCTATCAGGCTCCTCTGTCTATGGAATTTTCCAGGCCAGAATACTGGAGTGGGTAACCATTCCCTTCTCCAGGAGGGGGTCTTCCCAACCCAGGGATTGAACCCAGGTCTCCCGCTTTGCCGGCAGATTCTTTACCATCTCAGCCACCAGGGAAGCCCATTACATCTTTAATGTAATTCGAATTTACTGTAAGTAATATATATATACACACATATACTGCTGCTACTGCTAAGTCGCTTCAGTCGTGTCCGACTCTGTGCGACCCCATAGACGGCAGCCCACCAGGCTCCCCCGTCCCTGGGATTCTCCAGGCAAGAACACTGGAGTGGGTTGCCATTTCCTTCTCCAATGCACTTTTCAGTGAAAAGTGAAAGGGAAGTCGCTCAGTCGTGTCGGACTCTTAGCGACCCCATGGACTGCAGCCTACCAGGCTCCTCCATCCACGGGATTTTCCAGGCAGGAGTACTGGAGTGGGGTGCCATTGCCTTCTCCGACATATATACATACACACATATATGGGGCTTCCCAGGTGGCACTAGTGGTAAAGAACCTGCCTGCCAATGAAGAAGACATAAGAGACAGGTTCCATTCCTGGGTTGGGAAGAGCCCCTGGAGGAGGGCACGGCAACCCACTCCAGTATTCTTGCCTGGAGAATTCCACGGACAGAGGAGCCTGGGGGGCTACAGTCCATGGGGCTGCAAAGAGTTGGACATGACTGAAGCAACTTTGCATGCAGATATATATATATATATATGCTGTCTATTTTTACGACTTCCTAAATTTCCTCCTGAAAAACACAAGATTTTAACTTTTACCTACAGGGGATCCAGGTTCTTAGACAGACTGATGCAGCAAAAGGTCTAAAGACTGGAATCATCTGCCTCAGGTACTGAGTCAGATATGGGTGAGAGATATGGGTGAGAGGAGAGTAAAGCCCATAACCCTTTCAAGGTGCCCAGTTTTCACAGGGACCGTTCTGCAGGGAAAAGGAGCCGGCTAGCCTCTGCCCCCTGGCCTTGCAGTCCACAGAGCCCACTGGGGGAAGACCCAGAAAGCCCAGCAGCCCCTCTCACCTAGGAACATGGCAGCCCTGCTGCACCGGGTGATGAAACGGTTGAGAGAGAGGGCACTTGATGAAATTAAAAGGCAACCAATTTAAAAGAGATTAAGCAGGGAAAAGGGGATTTAATGATCAGCTTTTGCCACTGTGAACTAACTGAACCCACTGGCACGGAGACTAATGGTTTAATATGTTGTTAAACAAGGGTGAGACGTGTGTGTGAGTAATAAGGGCGTCTGTAGTTATAGCGACAAGGGTGAAATTACCCTCCCGCAGGCCTTGGACCCTGGGGGTGGCTCTTTGCTTGCGTCCTGACTCAGGTCAGGGCCAACAATTCAGCGGCCTCCCAGCTCCGAGAAAAGCAATTTTCCTGAGAAGAAAGGGGCCTGGGGATGTGTGAAAGGGAGAAACTCTGGAAGAGCAGGAGGGCGGGCCAGCGCTCTGGGGCTTCACTCCAGCAGAGCAGCAAGGCCTCTGGGCCAACCTGGACGATGGAAGGAGGTCACCCATCTCAGACACCCGGAGGCATCAGCTTCGAAGGAATAATTGCCTGGCTTTGGAGGAATAATTGCCACTTATCATTCATTTCTGCTGAACAGTCTGGAGGAGTGGACTATTTTCTTTCTTCCTTTTTTTTTTTTTTTTTTTTTAAGGTATTGGAGACAAATGATCTCCAATATTGGGCTTCCCTTGTGGTATTGGGAAGGTGTTGGGCTCCCTTGTGGCTCAGCTGGTAATCAGCCTGCAATATGGGAGACCTGGGTTTGATCCCTGGGTTGGGAAGATCCCCTGGAGAAGGGAAAGGCTACCCACTCCAGTATTCTGGCCTGGAGAATTCCATGGACTGTATAGGCTGTGAGGTCACAAAGAGTTGGTCACGATTCAGTGACTTTCTCTTTCACTTTTCACTTTCATTGGAGACAAATGATATCTGGAACAGTGAAGACTTTCGGGGAGGGACAGTGAGGAGTAAGGAAACGTGTGCAGGTTCTTGGGGATGTGAGAGCATGGGGTCAGGGGTGGTGATGATAAAACACACAATTTTACTCAGCGTGTCGCCCTCAGGACCGCATGGCCTTTCACTGTGGCCTGCGGGCTCAAGGCTGTGTGGTGCACCCCTCGGCCGTCTGCCTGGCCCAGGCCTGGCAGGGCAGATGGATTCTAAGCAACTGGTCATTAAATGGGTGAATGAACAGTGACCCTGGGCCCCACAAATAATCGTGTGACAGGACTGGTAATGGACGAGCTAGGCGTCTGCAGGCACGACACTTAGTGCTTGCTTGGACACCATCTTATATCATCCTCAGAACAGTGCCACGAGGTAGGAAAGATTAAGTCATGTCCCCAAGGCCACAAGCTGGCAGAAGGCAGTCAGTCTAAATCACCACCCTGTGTGCCTCCAGGGTGGGAGGGATGCAAGCCCCAAGGATGGGGCCTTCTCAGGGTGGAGACCCTGTGTGCCTCCAGGGTGGGAGGGATGCAAGTCCCAAGGATGGGGCCTTCTCAGGGTGGAGGCGGCCATGCCTCCACTGGCCCTCCAACTAAAACTCTGTTGTTATTGTTGCTCAGTCTGCTAAGTCGTGTCTGACTCTCTGTGACCCCATGGACTGTAGCACTCCAGGCTCCTCTGTCCTCCACGATCTCCCAGAGAGTGGAGTTTGCTCAAATTCACGTTCACTGAGTCAGTGATGCTATCTAACCATCTCACCCTCTGTTGTCCCCTTCTCCTTTTGCCCTCAATCTTTCCCAGCATCAGGGTCTTTTCCAATGTGTCAGCTGTTTGCATCAGGTGGCCAAAGTATTGGAGCTTAAGCTTCAGCATCAGTCCTTCCAATGAATATTTAGGATTGATTTTCTTTAGGATTGACTAATTGATCTCCTTGTAGCCCAGGGGACTTTCAACAGTCTTCTTCAGCAACACAATTCAAAAGCATCAATTCTTGAGTGCTCAACTTTCTTTGGAGAAGGCAATGGCACCCCACTCCAGTACTCTTGCCTGGAAAATCCCATGGATGGAGGAGCCTGGAAGGCTGAAGTCCATGGGGTCGCTGAGGGTTGGACACAACTGAGCGACTTCACTTTCACTTTTCACTTTCATGCATTGGAGAAGGAAATGGCAACCCACTCCAGTGTTCTTGACTGGAGAATGCCAGGGACGGGGAGCCTGGTGGGCTGCCGTCTATGGGGTTGCACAGAGTCGGACACAACTGAAGTGACTTAGCAGTTAGCAACTTTCTTTATAGTCCAACTTTCACATCCATACATGACTAGTGGAAAAAACATAGCTTTGACTAGACAGACCTTTGTCGGATGTCTCTGCTTTTTAATATGCTGTCTAGGTTTGTCATAGCATTCCTTCCAAGGAGCAAGCATCTTTTAATTTCACAGCTACAGAAACTCTAGGTCAACACAAATCAATGCAGACTTAATTTAGAATCAGACAGGTTGAGAATTTGTTGACATCAGAGCTTACTTTGAGTGGGTGTTGCTTTAATTTTCATTTGTAAATAATCCTTCCTTCTGGAATTATAGTTTGACACCTGATGTGTCACTTAGGAAGGGCCCAGGGTCACTTGTCCATTCACCCATTTAATGACCACTCATTGAGAATCTATCTGTGCCCTGCAGGGCCTGGGCTAGGCAGCAGGCCACACACACACAAACACACCATCTGAGTCAGGTGACAGTAGGCCACACGAAAGGTCATGAAGGTTATGACAGGGCTGGCTGGCAGATGCAAGTGTTTCTCCACGATGTTAACCAGCTTTGTCCCTTTCCAGAGGCCAGCACTTGGGCCCTGTGTGACCTCAAAAGTCCAAGCTTGGAGCCTCCATTAGCCCTTCTGTAAGATGGAAATCATGATACCGGAGCTACCTAAGTCACAGGGTCACTGTGGGAATAAAGTAAAAAGGTGCATATTAAAGTGCCTTGACAACCTAAGAGCTCTCTACAAAGGTAAGAGAGTCTTACTGTGCCAGAATCTAAGCACAGAATTGTACTAGAATACAAGTGAGAGGTCCTCAAACCATCCACCCTACAAACAGCATCCCTGCTGGAGGGGCCAGTGCTGATTGATCAGGGACTGGGAAACAAACACGCTAGATGTGTTTCATTGCTAAAACACGCAAAGCAGTGCAGGATCATTAGCCGGGACGTGAACACAGATTCATGCTATAGATGCTACATTTTAATTGTGTTCGTTAAAGGGGGATTAAACTAAAGACAACCTACAGTGAAAGCTGGTTTTTCTAAAAACAGTTTCATAAAAAAAAAAAAAAACAATGGCTGCAGTTGTTAGTACCTTCATGTGGGTCAGTGACACCCAGAAAACAGAGAGGCTTAGAGAGAAGCAGGGGACCTCCTACATCCCTTGCCCTCCCCACCATCAAATATTGTCAGAGATCCACCCCCCTGGCAGCATATAGAATTCCTACCTTTGCCTGGAGTTCAAGGCGGCCTTGTCGGTCATGCAAAGATGGTCTATTTTACAGACCCCCAAGGGCCCCAGCACCCTGGGGAAGCTACTTAATTCTCTTCTCAACAGTCATGCTGGATCTAGGAATGGTCCTCCCAGACCCACTTCTCCTGCCGCGTGCTGGGGGGATGTTGCTGCTATGAACAACTTACCTTCTGTCTTTTCCTAACCTGCCTCTCGGCTCCCAAGCATCATACAGCCTACAAGATGAGGACAAAGTAGCCCCCACCTGCCGACCCAGAATTCATCTAGCTCATCCCTCCTCTGGGTGAGCCAGCCTCGGCCGCTCAGAAGAGAACACGGTGTGGGACAGAGACAGGCTTTTCCAGCAGCCTGCATGAATTCTGAAAAGCCAATTACATGCTTATTACTCCTCTCCAGGAACGAAACCCTCGTCCCACGTGGCCGGCCCCCTTCCCCAGTACACGCTCGCTTATCTCAGCCATGCGGTCCCTCCTGCCAGCCGCTGCTGTCAGAAATGTAGAGCTGGGCTCTTAATCACCTGCCAATGGGCCTAGAGGGAAGGCAGGAGTGGAAAATGCCCATACTGGAGCTAAGAGAGACGCACGGGGGAGCTGGAAAAGCCAGCAGGTGCTGCAGGCATGGGCCCGTTTGTAGACAAGGAAGGAACCCCGCAAGGGCCTCGTGAAGCTGGGGTCACAGAAGGGCGTGAAGGGAGGAGACATTGTGAAGGAGGTCTGGGGTCCTCTCCCTCGGCCCTTTGAACCAAATCCAGCTGCCACCTCCACTGATAAAGTTTTATGGAAACCCAGTCACACCCACTCATTTATACCGTGTGCTGCCTTCTCACTACAGCAGCAGAGCTGAGGCCATATGGCCTGCAGAGCTTAAAATATCTATTATCTGGGCCTTTATAGGAAACATTTTCCAACCCCTGGGGTAGTAGAAAGAGCACTGGCCTGGATCCTAGAAGCCAGGAGACTGGAGGTTAACGTGTGCTCTGTCCTGTTCTGGCTGAGTGCCCTGCATAGGTTTCTTCTATGATTCTCTATGGATCAGTTTTTCTCATCTATAGAATGGGGATGTAACATCCACTTTAAAGGGCATTGTCCTAATTCGTAAAAATGGGATAATCTGTGTGCACAGTGAAGCCTGGAAGGCAGATGCATCAATGAAGAGATGAACCTTTCTTCCCCTATGGCTCTGAAATATACCTCTGCAGACTATTCTCCGTGGGCTAGAATATTTTCAGAGACCTTGACTGTGTTTTGTGAATATGTGTATGGATGGATGGCAGGTGTGGGTCAGAAAGGAAAGGAAGAGAAGGGAGAAAGGAGAGCTGTTCTTTGACATCCACTTGATTTTCTCAGGAGAAATATGGATGAGCACTCTAATCAAAGCCCTTTCTCTCATTTAATGTGGACACTGGCACACTCAAAATATGGCCCAAAAGCCCCCAGGGGGTCTCCTTGGAGGCAGATGCTGGGACGTGGGGTCCATTGTAACACCGGGCTTTGGTCAGCCTCCCCTTGGGCTGAGTCTATGGATCATGACCCCAGTCTCACCCCTTCAGTCCTGCTCTCCCCAGGTTCTGCAGTATGACCATTTGTCACCACCATCCTACCCTTCTCAAAGTCAGAATACCATCCCACACAGGGCCTCCAGTTGCCATGTTAACACTTCTGCTAAACAGTGTTTTCACACAGAGCAAATGTATCTTTAGGAGCTAAGGAGATGCCTTAGGGGCCCCAAGACAGGTGGGCTGCAATGCATCCTCAAGGCACTCACAGCCTCCTGAGGGAGGAAGCGGGTATGAGGGTGATCCGATGAGGATCTTTAGGGGTCCTAAGGCCAGAAGAAATCGTGACGCCTCCCATATATAATTCTAAATAAACACAACATGCCACAGTAAAGCTTACAAGTATATTTACAAGTATATTGGAATGGACAGTAGCTTTGTGGCTCTTCCGATACCAAAATGCTGGGTAAGCTGATGGGAGCTGAATTCCCTCCCTCACTCCCCACCCACGGTGGTCCTGCTATGCTGTTGCCCTCAGCATGAACTTCATCTGCTTAGTGAAGTCAGCACTGATGATAAAAGTGCTCAGAAAGCTCAGGCAGACAGCACAGATGGCCAAGAGGGACCACTTCCAGGACAGGTCTTGTGGGAATGCTACTTGCCTGCCCTCCTGCCTCCTCAAGGAGTTCCTTCCTGTAATTGTATCCTCTCAGTCTTATCTTACATCATCACAGTTTCCCTCTCCCCTGGATCAGCTCACTAGCACACACACCTAGTAACATACTTGCCATTTCAAAAACACTCCCTTGACCCCTAGATCGCTCTCTAGCAATAATCCCCTCGTATGAAAAAAGATTCCATATTTACAGTCTCCTTCCCTTTTCTCTTGAGCCCCACCTCATCAGGCTCAGCTCTACTCTCTACTGAAATGGCCCTCATGGAGGTAAGCTATGATTTGTGAGTGACCCATATGGAGGTCATCCTTCCACAGAGATTAAATCCTATAGACAAGTCCTAATTCTCAGCATGCTTCATTCAACAGCATCGCTGCACAGCAGCTCCAGCCCTCCCACTGGGGTGCCTTCCTCCTTCACCTCTGCAACCCCACTCTCTCCAGGTCCCCTCCCACCTCTCTGACCACCCCTTCTCAGCCTCATCCTCCCAGCTAAGCACTGAAGTACCCCCATTCTGTAGCCAGTCATCCTCTCTTCTGCATCCACACACACTCCCCTCATGATCTCATCAAGTCCCAGGACTTCAATATAAAAATGATTCCTGAATTTATATCTTTACCTCCAACCTCTCTCCCTCTTCATTTCCAACTGCTTACCCAGCATCTCCACTCTAAGGTCTAAAATATATCCTGAACATACGTCCCCAGCCCAAGACCTGATTTCCTCTCTGAACATTCTCCTCTAAGCCTTCCCCGTCTCAGTATGAGGCAAATCCATCCTCCTCGATTCTCCAGCCTTCAGTGCATGTGTCGCTCTTGGCTCCTCTCACTGACAGGAAACCTGGAGCACATCCCAGGTGACCTCTCAGCACCCCCACCACTATCGCCAGAGCCTGAGCCAAAGTCACCCCTCATCTGAACTCTTAACTGGCCTCCCTGTTTCTCCCCTTTCTCCCTAGAGGTTATTCTCCACACATAAGTCATCAGTAGTTATCCTTTGAACATGTAAGTCAAGTCATGACACACTTCTTCACCAAACCATCTCCTGGCTGAACAGCTCTCTCGGGAACAAAAACCTTTCAATGGCTCAAAGACCCCACACATTCTCATCTCCTGATCCTCCTCCTCAGTCACCCCATTCCAATCATACTGGGGTCCCGGTTATTCCTCCACCACCCCTGCCAAGCA
The DNA here is from genome assembly GCF_027580195.1 of Bos mutus. Taxonomy (NCBI): domain Eukaryota; kingdom Metazoa; phylum Chordata; class Mammalia; order Artiodactyla; family Bovidae; genus Bos; species Bos mutus. The sequence goes on from NC_091627.1 coordinate 37,895,489, forward strand.
CCTGCCACAGGGCCTTTGCATGTACTATTACTTCCACCCAAAAGTCTTTCCCTGAGATAGCTGCATGTCTCACCTCCTCCTGCTTACATCTCACCTCGCCTTTACAGAGGACTTCTCTGGGCTACCCTTCCCCTTATTTTGTTCAATTTCTCTGCACAGCATTTCATTAGCACCATGGAGATTTTTATACACCTATTTGTCTTCTCTCTCCTCTCACTAGAATATAACCCCCATGAGGACAGGAACTCCATTGGGTATCCTTAACACCCAGTCCAAGGTTTAGCATATAATCCTACTCAACAAATATTTGCCGAATAAGTGTCAGGTCCCAAAGTATCGATTTTATTTGGAGAAGCAATGGGGAGCCACTGAAAACTTTGGAGGAGAGCAATTCCACACAGCTGGCTCCAGGACAGCCTTCCCAGCAGTGATGGTGAGCTGTTGGAACAGGAGAGAAAGAGCCCACGACCGGAAGTCAAAACATCTGCCAGGTGTCTCGGCTACACCACAGACTCTTGAGCAGGCCAGTCACTTCATCCCCATTTGGGTCAGGTTTTTTTTTCTGTGATAACAATGAAACTAACATTGATCTGAGTATTAAACACTTCAAGTGGCTCACCTAACTTAATCCTTCTTATAACTCCAAGATGTAGGTGTTACTATTGTACCTACTTCAGAGATGGAAAAACTGAGACAAAAAGATTTATGGTATTGTGAGGAAGTTGACAAGTGTGGATCCAATGCAGGAGGTCTGATTCCAGAACCGATGAGCTGGAGCTCATGATCAGCAAGCCACCCTCCCACCACTAATAGTCTCTAATATGGAGAGGTGGCGAAAGAGTGCACGAGACAGCTATGGAGGCTACCTCAATCGCCCTGGTGCGAGAAGCTAAACAGGACCAGCTAGAGAATGCTAAGTCAGGGCTGGAAGTGAGATGGGCAGTACCAAACGACAGTTCAACAGTAGTGGGAAAACCATCACAGGCTTGTGGGCCCACTGGATGTGGGTGGAGAGAAGAGTAGGCCAGAGACGAGGTCAGCTCTGAGAGCTCTAACCTGGGTGGGGAGGAGGGTGCGGGGACAGGAGATCTGGCGATGAGCCGAGCAAAGTATTCGTCAGGCTTCTCCAGAGAAACAGATCCAACAGGAGAGAGGGAGAGATGTTAAGCAATTGGCTCCAGCAAGAGTGGATGCTCGAGTGCAAAGCCTGGAAACTCTGGCAGGCTTTCTAGGATAGCATCTCGAGGAGAATTCCTTCTTCTTCAGGAAACCTCACTTGAAGTTTTCAAATGATTGGATGGGGCCCAGCCACACTCCAAAGGGTCACCGGCTTAACTCCAAATCTACTGATTTAAATGATTATTGTACGTCTATAATACCTTCACAGCAATATCTAGACCAGTTGCTTCCAAACAACTGGGCCCCATAGCCTTGCCCAGCTGACACCTGGCATTTAACCATGGCAGTGGGCTTGTCCTCAGACATGCTAAGGATACAGAGCCGGCCGGAGATCCAAGGGCGCCTCCAGGAGGTCATTTCTCCCCAGTGAGGGGCTGGGACACTAGCTTTTCTCCAGATTTGCAAAGGTCAGACTGTCCATCCTGATTCCCCCTCTCCTCTTCTTAGTTTGCCAGGTCCCTGAGGCCTTGTAGAAGCTTCTTCCTTCCCACTATTATGGCTGCTGTTATTATCCTTCTTAATCTTGGCACGAGGATGCCCTGGCTGGCTTCCAAGAAGGAGAATTACTTTCTGTCTCCCTTACACTCTCCTGTTGCTTTTAATTGGATGCAGAATATCTTGTCTTCTCTCCCCAGACAGACGCTGGAGTGTGGACTGTAATGGTGTAAGAGGCTGCCCTGCCTTGGCTCAGAGATGAATGAGGCTAAGGATGGGGTAACTCGGGGTTATCCTGGCCATTCCATGGAGACGTTTGCTTCTAAGGAGATTCCTAATGCCCTTGTGTCTATGGCTTCTCAGAAGCGGGGCTGGGCAAGGATCACAAAGGGTTCCAGTCCTGCCTTGGTCACTAATGTGTCAGATGACGGTGGACCAGCCTTTCCCAATCTCTGGCCTTGAGTTTCCACTTGTGGTATGTGCTACGTTGCTTCAGTTGTGTCCGACTCTGTGCGACCCTATGAAATGTAGCCCACCAGGCTCCTCTGTCCATGGGATTCTCCAGGCAAGAATACTGGAGTGGGTTACCATGCCCTCCTCCAAGGGATCTTCCCAACCCAGGGACTGAATCCACATCTCTTATGTCTCCTGCATTGGCAGGAGGGTTCTTTAATACTAGCACCACCTGTTTCCACGCCGACCTGGCTTATTTCCAAGCTGTCTTATGGCTGGACCATTCCACCATGCCACCGGGACCGGTAATTTCTATCATGCTCATGTATAGACAGGGGACTGGCCTGAGTCAGGTGTGTGAACATGTGCAGAAGGACTCAAGGGCACACCTGGGAACCAAATCCAGGACCTTCAACTCCAGGTTCAGAGCCCCTTCTTCTCCAGCCATCCCGAACCTGCCCACCTGCAACTCCAGGTAAGGAATACACGACACGCTGTGGCCAGTTCACCCACACAGCACACACACCTGCAAACACAGCAAAAGCTAACATTTTATGAATGCAACTCTCCCTTTCTGTTTGTGCTTTCTCATTCAATCGTCCATGCATTAAAAAAAAAAAATACAGTTCAGGAATGCGTCAAAATCCATGTTAAATGAACTCTCTGGGCCACCTCCCACTAAACGGGACACCCACATGCTCTCACCAAGAGCTAGAGACAAGCTCTGCTCTCAGCATTCTCCTACACTGAGGTTATCACAGGGCCAAATAAAGAGAGCAAACCTGAAAACTCGGTGGTCCTAGGCCAGTGCACAAGGTGTCTAGACAAAAGGGGTTCTGGGTGAGCTCAGCTGACCGTGGCTACTTTAAGAAGAAACCTGGTACGTGGATAACAGCAGCTTAACAGTGTGTCCCCAGCCTCCCTTTCGGGACTGGTATAGAGTATCTACTGCCCATTACCTGTGTGTCTCTTTCTCACCACACTTCATGTGCCCACACTTTGTGGTTAAAATAGGAACCGAAATGAAATTCACACCCACCATCACATACCTGTGTACACAGCACACCTCCATAAATAATAGTCTTTGCCTCTAGAAGGCTTTAGGCAACAAATGCTGCCTGGGGGATGTGACACGCTAAGAGGGTTACGGTGTACGTGTGTGCATGTGCACGTGTGTGTGTGTGGGTGTGTGGGTGGACAGGGGGGCAGGGTGTTGCATGGTGACACCCTTCTCAGATAACAGAGGTTTGCTGAGTCCATCATTCAAACGTATGCAGTGAGGCATGGAACCCACATGCACGTGCCTATGAGCCAGATGCTCTTCTTCAGTGTCTAGTCTCCTCCTCCTCACTGTTACCTGCGTAAACTTTTTCTCATCTTCCTCCTGCTCCCCACTGCAGAAGTCTGACCTCCTCACCCATGAGACTGCCCAGGGAGACAGGCCTGAGGGTGCCTGGCCTCTGTGAGGAGCCTTCATGACCAGCACTTAGCTGCCACGGGCTCCCCCACACTACAGTCACTTCCTTCTCCAAGATGCTGGTCCTCTATCCCCAGGACAGGACGGGCTGAAGCTGCCATTCGGCCCAGGTCTCTGTCCTCCTCTGCATCTCAGCTGGAGCCAGAGCAGGTCTGGCTCCAGGGCCCAACATGATACAGCCCCTCACTCAGCCCTGCTGGAGGGTGATTTCAACACCCCAGGGCTGTAGGACCGCTGCCCGCAGCCAGGCCCGGTGACTGGGCCTCTACTGTCTGTCCTTCTCCCCTGTGTCTCCCACCCATAACAGGCTGTGTCAGAAACACTGCTCCTGTATTATAAATATGCAAAGCTTGGGAGGCAGCAGGCGACGGGGATAAAACACTAGGGATTATTTACGAGTCTCTGGCTCAAACGCTGGGGCTTTATTTGCTTAATGAATGGCCGGGGCCAGCCATCAGCCCGGGGATTTATTTGTCACTGGGAGCAGAAGACACTAGGATGTGGAGATGTAAAAATGACAAATTCCCCGACTCTGCCAAGGTGGTATTTCATTGCCACGATGTCTAGCGGGGAAAGGAAGGTGAGGAGCGGGAAAGGACAGCTCACATGCTAAGTAGCAGCGGGTGGAGAGGAGCTTACAGTTGAGGGATCGGCTGTGTTAGGGGAAAAAAAAAAAACAAAACGAACTGAAAGCACAGCTTTTCAGAAGGCAGGCGGGGGGCCAGGATTGAGGGCATCTGTAGCAGGTCTCACGTGTTCCTACAACCCTCAGCTCCCCTGGGCGCTCCCTGTGCGCTCACGCATCAAATTGTCCCACCCAAGAAAACTCTAACGCGTGTGAAGGGAAGAATATTGGCCCAGAAGAGCGAAGGCCCTGCTCTGAGTTTCTCTTCAGCAGCTCAAGAGGGGTGTGACCTTGAGCAAGTCACTTCAACTCTCTGGATCTGTTTTCTCATTTGCAAAATGAAGTGTTGGATAAGCTCCATGACTCTCACACCAAGAACCAAAGTCAGGAATAGCCAGGCTGCCTGTTCACACATGTTCTGCCCCGTGCCCCCCACCACATCCACTGCCATAGGTGCCTCTGCCACCTCCATCACCCCCAGTGCCTCCACCACCATCATCCCAAACGCCTCCTCATGGCCACCAGCATCCGACCACCCGGCCCTCCAGTAGCACCTGCGTCCCCTGGCAGTGAAGCCATTCAGGCAAAGACTGGTCTTTGTCTCCTTGAGTCTCTCTCCACTTCATTCATTTGGAAACACAAAGTGAAAGTCACTCAGCCATGTCCGACTCTTTGCAACCCCATGGACTGTAGCCCACCAGGCTCCTCTATCCATGGAATTCTCAAGGCAAGAATACTGGAGTGGATAGCGGTTCTCTTCTCCTGGGATCTTCCCAATCCAGGGATCGAACTCAGGTCTCCTGCATTGCAGGCAGATTCTTTACCATCTGAGCCACCAGGGATGCCTGAGAATACTAGAGTGGGTAGGTAGCCTATCCCTTCTCCAGCGGATCTTCCCAAACCAGGAATCGAACCGGGGTGTCCTGCACTGCAGGCGGATTCTTTACGAGCTGAGCTACCAGGGAACAGAACCTCTGACTTTCAGCTGGTCATGCTCACCCAGCTAATGACTGTATTTCCCAGCCTGCCTTAGAGCTAGATGGAACCACCTAATGAATAGAAGATGAGTGGCTATTACGTGTATAACATACAGATCACAATCTTTATAAAGGAAATGGGCAGTCCCTGCTCCTCTCCTTCCCTCTTCCCCTGCACTGGGACATGGATGGGATGGTGGTGGCCAGTCTCAGCCGTGGGGACAAGGATGACACACTAAGACGTGGAGAAGCTACACAACAACTGGGCTCTCCATGTGAGTTCACACTGTGGCCCACCTTGGACCACCTCTGGACTGTTCAGAGAGAGAAGCAGCAGCGTCTATCTTGCTGGAACCACTATCATTTTTGGTGTCTTTATTACAGCAGCTCAGCCCACGTTCTAATAGATACACTTACTGTTCTTCCCGGAAGAGAGTCCTTCTCTGCTCGGGGCAGCCACGGCGCACCCACGCTCTGACAAGCACTCTGTAAGGGCACATCATACAGACTGTAACATGTGCATCTTCCAAACAGTGAGCAGCTGGAGCACATGGCTGCATCCTCTTCATTCTCAAACCGTCCCAGCTTTTTGGCACACCTCTCGAAATCACAATGCATCCAAACATGGTGGAATGTAGTAAAAGGAAGTCTGCACACGCCCTGCCTGAGCCTTGAAAAGAGCTGCCACCCTTCGAATCTCATAAGGAAATGTGCCTTTGGGTGCAGGATCTTGGCTGTATATCCTGACTTGTAAGAAGGGGTGGAGGCTCCCTTCCTCTCCCCACCCGGAGAAGGAGGAGAATGGGGGTGGGACACACCCTGGGTAATGTGTTCTGGCTCCAGCAAGTGTCCTCCGGTTGGGACCTGCTATCCCTGGCATTGCCCAGCTGTGCCCTGCCCCCTCCGCCTCCTGAGAGGAACTCCTTGGAGCTGCCATACTATCTGCTGGGGAACATCCTGCCTTTAGAAGGAGTCTTCTTCGTCCTTCAGGAAGGCCATGCTGAAGCCATGATGGCCTTGGAGAGGGATAGATGCTCAGGGCCAGACTCATGAATACAAAGAAACCCTTCAGGTCTATGATGTTGAGACCAGATCCCTAAAGTGGGTGACTAGTCAAGGTCTCAGGCCCAAACCCCTTCTTAGAAAGTCTTCTGTACCCACAGTCCCTGGGGAACTTGTGGGGCTGGCTGGTTGGGGGTTCACCCACTCAAGATGCCTCCAACCACTGACACCCCAGAACTTTCATTCCTACCTGAGCCCAGGTTGGGGAAGAGGAAGTCAGGGTGTGGGGATCAGGTAGGGAGACCACCGTGCTGGGCTCCCTTTGAACAGCAACCAAAGGAGAGGCAATGTTCATTTCCAGGCTTCAAGAAATAGATGATGCCGGTAGTTCAGGGTAGCTGAGCTTGACTTCTGCTGCTTTTACTTTTCTGGTGCCTTCTGCAGTCCAGCATATTAAGAAGCATCCTGAGATGGGAGGGGAATGTGGGGGAGAATGAAGACATATCCATGTGTGGCTGAGTCCCTTCACTGTTCACTTGAAACCATCACAACATTATTAATCAGCTACACCCCAATACAAAATAGGGCTTCCCTGGTGGCTCAGATGATTAAGAATCTGCCTACAATGCAGGAGACCTGGGTTCGATCCCTGGGTTAGGAAGATCCCCTGGAGAAGGGTATGGCAACCCATTCCAGTATTCTTGCCTGGAGAATTCCACAGACAGAAGAGCCTGACAGGCTACACAGTCCATGGGGTCCCAAAGAGTTGGACAGGACTGAGCGACTACACTTTCACTTCACTTTCAATACAAAATAAAAAGTTAAAAAAAAAAAAAAAGCATCCTGCTACACAGGAATAAACAACTTCTTCATCCTGGGAGATGACCCAATTTTGAAAAATATTTTAAATCTATCTAACAGATAACAAATAATTTTCACTATCTATTTATTTCATGTCTACTTATCTTTGCACCTGATGTGAAGAGCCAGCTCATTGGAAAAGACTCTGATGCTGGGAAAGACTGAGGGCAGGAGGAGAAGAGAATGACAGAGAATGAGATGGTTGGATGGCATCACTGACTAAAGCAACATGAGTTTGAGCAAGCTCCAGCAGATGGTGAAGGACAGGGAAGCCTGGCGTGCTGCAGGCCATGGGGTCACAGAGAGTCAGACACGACTGAGTGACTGAACTGAACTGAACTGAACTTGAATTGTCATCTCCAATAAGCAAATAAGTAGAATAAACAAGTTAAAAAGTAAATAAGTAGATTGTTGTTGTTCAGTCGCTCAGTCGTGTCCGACTCTCTGTGACCCCATGGGCTGCAGCACGTCAACCATCCCTGTCCTTCACCATCTGCTGGAGCTTGCTCAAACTCCTGTCCATTGAGTCGGTGATGCCATCCAACCATCTCATTCTCTGTCCTCCCCTTCTCCTCCTGCCTTCAATCTTTCCCAGCATCAGGGTCTTTAACAATGAGTCAGTTCTTTGCATCAGGTGGCCGAAGTATTGGAGCCTCAGCTTCAGCATCAATTCTTCCAATGAATATTCAGGACTGATTTCCTTTAGGATGGACTGGTTGGATCTCTTTTCAGTCCAAGGGACTCTCAAGACTCTTCTCCAGCACCACAGTTCAAAAGCATCAATTCTTCGGTGCTCAGCTTTCTTTATAGTCCAACTCTCACGTCCATACATGATCACTGGAAAAACTACAGCTTTGACTAGACGGACCTTTGTTGGCAAAGTAATGTCTCTGCTTTTTTTTTCCCCAAAAAGCAGAGACAATTCAAGCTCCTCCCACATAGAAACAAAGAGATGCAAAATTTTTTTTTTTAAAAAAAAAGCATCCTGGGACTGTGAAATTACAGAAGCAGCCCAGAGGTCCATGGAAGCACAGTCACAACTTGCTTCTGCGATCTTCCAGCCAAGGGAGCTGTTGAGAATGTTCCTCTCTGCATCCCCACCTCCACCCTCCAACTCTTTCAGGCCCAGGAAGCCCCTGCTCAGCATAGACCAGCAGCACCGCTGAGCCATTAAGGTCAGATCAACCTCCCACTGATCTGCCTTGAAGAGCAGAAGATGAGTCCTGCATTTCAGAGCCAGGAAGCCCTGCCTCAGGCAGCACTTTGCTTCACGCTGGAAAAACAGCTGGGCTCTGCCAGGCTCTGGGAGAGATGGAGCCAGGAAAGGCTGCCTCCCACACCCTAAGGGCATCGCTGAATCGGTTAGCTCCCAAAGGGGCCCTGAGCTGGGAGGGACATGGAATCACACCCAGCCCAGGTTTATCTCTATACCATGATCAGCAAGCAGTTGGCTTGGGGAATGGACTGGTATCAGGGGAGGGGACATATGGCAGTCAAGGCATCAAGTCACCAAAATGAGCACTGCTGGCCTGGGGTGAGGGTGGGTGGGTGGGTGGGGGGCTCCTTCTCCAGGTGCTCAGACAGGTCCTGAAACTTGGCGTTAGGGTATCTCTAATTTGTGAGCGTTTCCCTCCTGCTCCTGTGGATGGGGGTCCCCCCTCTATGTGATGTGTGGCATGGCTCCTACTTGCAAACCCGCATGCACCTGTCCTCGCTGGTGGCTCTCTCATGACCCTGACACTTCACACAGTAGAACCACAACAGAGTTTCTATTTCAAAATAAAGAGCAATGACACCTCAATGCAAGACTCTGAGACTGTCCCAATTCTCTCATCCAAAGCCAGGCATTTAAACGAACACTGTCTCCCATGACCTATCTTTCCTTACCCTTGATGCTCCAGCTAAAATCAGATAAGGCTGCCTTTGCTTCCATCGCTTTCCACAGAAACTCCTGTGTGTAATTCAGATACCCCATTATCCCCAAACCTGTTACCTTCTCCCTCTCCCAACTCAGAGCTGAGGCTCTGGGAAACCCTGTCCCCAAGTGAGTTCCTACTTCCTTCCCACCCTAACCTACCTCTGCCCCTAAGGAGATCCATCTCCCAGCTGGCAGAGTCCTTGCCCACCCCACCACCACCCACTTCTCTCTCCACTCCTCTCCCTGAGATAGGCAATAGGCAAGTCAGGCACAAACGTTGGTTCTGACACCAACTTCTCTCCAGAATTCCTCCCACATTTCCAACCATTAGCTCAGCCACTTGGATGGGCTCACTACTGAAAATGCACATCAGAAACAGAACTCATGAAAACCGCAAACAAACCCTCATACTGGTCAAGAGTTTGAACGTTTACAAGTGGCTGTTACACCTCTTTTATGCCCATTATTCCATTTCAATCACACAAAAAATCCTAGAATGTAGGCCAGGCGAGCACTGCTAGTCTTGTTTCATAGATGAGGGGCCTGGGGGCTCAGAAGAATAGCCTAAAATCAAATAGCAAGTCCATGATGGAGCCAAGACTGAACTCAGTCTTGCTCGTTTCTTTACTTCTCGAAGCAAAGATCCAGACAGCCATCAAATCCTATGAAGTCTTTCTTCTGTACGAATCCATTTTATAGTAAATCTGTCCTTCCACTGCCGTGGCTTGACCCTGGACTTCTGTCCCTGCTGCCTGGACTACTGCAGTAATCTCTAGCTTCACTTTACTGATTTCACTCCTTGGCCTTTAAAATGCACTGGACACCCCAAATAATGAACACTGACTCCAGATAATCCTTTAGAATACCTATCTCATTTTTTTGGTTACTCTTCCAGGAAAAAAGTTTCAAGGACTTCTCCCAGCCCACACTTCAAAACAGGGTGCTTATTCCAGCACCAGGACCTTCCACAAAATGGTACCTCTCCTTGGCAGCCCTGCCTGGAATGTTACCCTGAGCCTCCTAAGGCGGGGTACTCCAATCACTGACTTGAGATCTTTTTCTAGTCTTTTGATTGCTTGTCTATTCTCTATTTGACTTATTTCTTCTTTAATCCTTATTAATTTCCTTCCATCTCTTTGATCTGCTGTTTTCTAATTTCTCAAGGTGGAAGTGTAGGTTATTGATTTGAGATCTTTCTTCTTTTTAAATATAGGCATTTGCAGCCATCAATTTCCCTCTAAGCACACTGACTTATCAGCATCCCATAGGTTTTGGTATATTGTGTTTTCATTTTCATGCTTCTCCAAGTATTTTCTAATTTCTCTGTGATTTCTTCTTTAATTCATTGGTTATTTAGAAGTATGTAGCTTAAATTCCCACATATTTGCTTATTTTCCAAATTTCCTTCTGTAATTGCTTTCCAATTTAACTCCACCATGGCTGGGGAAATATTTTGCATTATTTCAATCTTTTTAAATTTATTGAGTTGTTGCATGGCCTGATACATGGTTTACCCTGGAGGATGTCCCATGTGCCCTTGAGAAGAATGTCTATTCTGTTATTGTTGGGTGAAGTGTTCCATAGATATCTGTTAAGTCTAGTTGGTCTCTAGTGCCCAAGCCATTTTTCCTTGTCGGCCATCTGCTGAGTTTTCAGTTCTGTTAATTCATATATTTTGGGGTTCTGCTGTTAAGTGATTATGCTTATAATTGTTATGTCTCCCTGATCAATTGACCCTTTTATCATTATAAAATGTTCTTGGTCTCCAAAAAAAATTTGAAATCAAATGTTTCTATTTCTATTATGTCTGATATTAGTATAGATGCATTTGGTTTCTGTTTGCCTGTTATAGCTTTAACTCTCCTTTTACTTCTAACTGATTTGTGTCTTTGAATAGAAAATATATCTTGTAGACAGGATTGTGTTTTTTTTTCAATCCATTTTGCCAGTGTCTGCCTTTTGATTAAAGTGTTGAGTCTATTTAAATACAGTGTAATTAGTGATAAGGTAGGATTTATGTCTGCCATTTTGCTATTTGTTTTCTATATGGATGTATTTTTCCTTTATTTCTCATTATTGACTTCTTTACGTTATATGGATGCTTTCTGGTGTACCATTTTATTACCCACTGTTTTTTCTTCTTCTTCTTCTTTTGGAACTATTTTTTTAATGAGTTCCCTGGAAATTACAATTAACATCTTAATTTATAACAATCTAGTTTGGGTTAATACCAATTTATTTTCAATAGTATATAAAAACTTTGCTTCAATATAGCGCCATGCTTTCCCGCTTCATGCTATTACTGCTAAACAAATCACATCTTTATGCATTATAAGCCTATCAACACAGCTTTATAATTATTGCTTTGTATAGTTGTCTTTTAAATCAGATAGGAAAATAAAAGAATAACAAATAAAAAATACATTTACACTGTAAAGTAACTTTTCCTACTGCTCTTTATTTCTTTGCATGGATTCGAGTTACTTTTTTACTTTTGCCTGAAAGACTCTCCTTAGTATTTCTTGTACAGCAGGTCTTCTAATGACAAATTCTCTGTTTTGTTTATCTGAGAATGTCCTAATTTCTCCTTTACTTATTTTTTAATGAATATAAAATGCTTGGTTGACAATCTTTCTCTTTCAGCATTTTGAATATTCCAAACCACTGACTTCTGGCTTCCAAGCTTTCTGATGAGAAGTCAGCTGTAAATCTTATTGACATCCCTTGTACATGACACTTCTCTCCTGCTGCTTTAAAAATCCTCTCTCTGTCTTTGACTTTCTATGGTTTGTGGCGTACCTAAGCATGGATTTCGTTGACTTACTCTATTTATAATTCATTGAGCTTTTAGGATGTGTTGATGAATGTATTTCATAAATTTGAGAAGCTTTTGCATATTATTTCTTCAAATATTCTCCATGTCACCTTCTCTTCTCTTCTTCTGGGACCCCATTACCCACATGCTGGTATGCTTTATGGCATCCCACAAGTCTCTTATATTTTGTCTATTCTTCGTCATTCTTTTTTCATTCTGTTCCTCAGACTGGATAATCTCAATTGACTTATTTTTAGTTCACTGATTCTTTCTTCTGCCAACTCAAACATACTGCTGAATTTCTCCAGTGAACTTTTCATTTTAGTTATTATACTTTTTAGCTCCAGAATGGCTATTTGGTTCTCATATATATGTGTGTGTGTGTGTGTGTGTGTGTGTGTGTATACATATATATAGTGATATATGTATCACTATATATATATAAAATATCACTTTACTGATATTCTCTATTTAATGAAACAATGTTCCTATACTTTGATTTAATTCTCCTATGTCTCTTAAGTCCATGATAGATCCTCAGACCTATTTCATTAGACCTGTCAAGTATGAGGTGGAAAAAGGTCCACCTTGGAGGAACTCTTTTCTCATTTATCTCCACATTATTTCTGAAACCCTGGAGGGTAACTTAAAAGATGATGCTACAGATATGAAATAGAGGGAAAAAAACAAAGCATATGAATTCACAGTAATTTAATCAGCACCTGTTCAAAACCAGGCATCATGAGAGACACCGGTGATTCAATGATGAAGGTAAGAGTCCCAGCTCCGATGCTCAAAGAGATTTCAGCAGGAGAAAATACTGGCCAAGAGCCATCAATAACCAAAGGCAATATCAGGAGCAGAACCCACCTGTGCAGATTGGACACACCTTTGGGTTTACTTAGGTCATGATCTTTAGTAGATGTTTATTTCCACCTTTGTTCCACTTAGACTGTGGTGCGGTGATGATATCAATAATATCTGGCCATACTTAGACATGTGAATGGAAGATAAAGGTAGCAAAAGAAGGAGCCAGTGTCGGTGCTCAACACTCCCATGTGTAGGGCCCTGGGCACACTTACACTCACAGGTGGTTAACAACAGGCACAAGTGGCAGTAACAGGGCCTGCATGGGAGGCCTCAGAGGCTTAGCTTCATGGCCCCTCTAATCACAAGAGAAATTTAGTTTAGAATCAAGAAACAGAAAAATCTTTGCCTCTCTTGAGAAACTGATTGTTTCTCCCTCTCTGATAATAGAGTTATGATTCTTCCTTTCTGATAACAAAGTTATGAAGCCACATCTCCCTTTTCAGTTGAACAACAGAAAGTTTAGAGTCAAATGTGAAGCTTAACTATAGCAATTAGAGCTACTGGGACTTTGAGTTCTTTTCCTGGTCCAAATTTGTTATTTCTGTTTCTATACTGTCACAAAGTTATAACATGTGTGCTGAGCATGAGTCAGTTTATTGATATGTTTGACAGAAAAATCACTCTGCTATTGATTTTAGGAAGGTAATACTGAAATAGGCTAAAAAGAACAAGAGGTATTTTTCCTCTCTCACGTGGAGACATTTTTGAGAAGATCCCCTGGAGTGATGGAGCCTGGTTTCTGGAGAAATCTTGAGAGGTAAAGGCTAGGGTTCTTCTCCTTGTAGTGCTGGGGGACCATGGGAGATCTCAGAAAGTACCTGAGGCTTCCAGACTGAGCCCTCCAGCTTTGTTAACACAAAAGCAGAGGAGCCACTGTCCTGCAGATCATGTGAGCTAGGATGTGACCGGTATGGACCCCAAACAAAAGGGTCCTTCCTCAGCTCCTCAGAACTAGTGAAAACCCTGAGGCTTTTATACAATCCTCAAAGGGAGGATGGGAGCGGGGCCTCTCAAAAGACAGATTGAATTTCCTGCCAGCTCAGCAGGTGGAAGCTTGGCACTGATTAAATTTGATTTAGAGAAATAAAGAAATGTGACATTTCTTGCACCCTACTGTTGTGGCCTGAAATTTGTACCTTCCACGTGGGATATAAATAAATGAATGAATGAATAAACAAACCAGAGGCCAGAGTGCCTGGGATGAATTGCCAATTTGCTGTATTTCTACCATTAGGGCTGTACAACCTTGAAACACAAGGGCTAATGGAAAATTCAGCACTTAGCATAATAAACACCATCTATGGGGACTGTCCCTCATAGCTCAGTTGGTAAAGAATCTGCCTGCAATGCAGGAGACCTGGGTTTGATTCCTGGGTTGGGAATTTCCTTCCCCTGGAGAAGGAAATGGCAATGCACTCCAGTGTTCTAGCCTGGAGAATCCCATGGACAGAGGAGCCTGGCAGGCTACAGTCCATGGGGTCGCAAGCATTGGACACGACTTAGCGACTAAAGAGAGAGAGGGAGAGAGATGAGGACTGTAGGCTTCCCTGGTGGCTCAGTGGTAAAGAACCTGCCTGTCAATGCAAGAGACACAGGTTTGATCCCTAGGTCAGGAAGATCCTCCGGAGAAGGGAATGGCTACCCACTCTGGTATTCTTGCCTGGGAAATCCAATGAACAGACAAACGGGCAGTCGGGGGGGTGGGCTATAGTCCATGGGGTCACAAAGAATTGGACACAACTTAGTAACTGAGCATGCATGCAATGGGGATTGTACAGTAAGGATGGATGTAAAAAACCAAAGGCAGTTACAGACTTTACAAAACTTGTAATTTAATGGGGGCAGCACATGTCAACAGCAACATGTCAAAACATGAATAAGAAAAAGGAAAAGGACAGCTGTACAGTCCTATAGCACATCTTTATTAAGCACTCACTTCACATAAGACATGAAAGAGAAAGGTGGGGATGAAGACAGCTTCCAGCAGGCAGCAAGCAAACAGGTTGGGGAGGAAGATTAGAAGTAGTGTAAGGACGCACTAGGAGGATACTTGCTATGAGAATAATTTGCATAAAGTGTTGTGGAAAGAGAGGTCATTTCTGTCTGAAGAACAGACTTCTTCCAGTAGAAAAGGACGCTTGGGAGGTTTTGAAAATGGAAAGGATTTGAGCAGAATAAGGCAGGCCAAGGGGCACTCCAGGCCAGGGGTGATGAAGGTGCATGCAGGCTGGTAAAGGTAGGGGTCTGGATGACACACTCAGGTATTTAGCTGCAAGCTAGAGGCAAGGTAATGGGGAGATTACAGATCTTTGAGCAGAGAAGGATCATGATAAGAATGATGTTTTTGGCAGTTTGCTCGCATAGCTGAATGGGAAAGGATGCATTAGAGAACAAGCTAGAATTGTTACAGGGAGAAGAGTTAAGAAGTCCATGTACCTGAACAGAGGCAGAGGCAGAGGGTCATGGAGAGAATGCAGGAGACGCAAGGGAGTTCACAGGCATGAAGTGACAAGCCGGGGCTACGGGGGACAGACAGAAGGGCAAGGACAGACATCAAGAGATTTCTGAGGTTTCAGGCCTGAGTGAAGCAGGGATTACAGAGGGACAAGCCTTGAGGAAGAAAATGAGGCACTCAGGTGAGAATGCACTGAGTCTGAGGTCCCAGTGGGCCCTGGAACGAGATGCCTAGCAGGTGCCTTATGTACGGAGACATATCATATAAGTGTGCAATCAGTATTATATGTCTTCAACCTGATCTTTCAAAACTGAAAATTACTGGAGATCCATAGTCATCCAACAAAAGGATTCTTCACCTTACAAAAGCATTAATAATAGAGCACTCTAAGTCATTCCCCTGGTGAACATAAGCCAGGCTTTAATGTTTTTTTTTAAAGGTGACTTACACCTCTCTTTTTAAAAACTCCCCTGTTAAGTAAAACATATCTCTGTATGAATATGGAGTGAACTGGGAGACTTCAGCCAGGTAAAATTAATCAAGGTAGATGTCATAAAGGAGGGGATGAATCTTGAAGAGGGTACTGAACAGGCAGCATTTGAATTGGTGAAGAAAAAAAGATTATTGAAGGTTCAAAACAGAAGGGGCGACTGTCATCTCACTGGGATGGGTGGTCTTCCACATTCTCTCCACTCCTCTTCCTTCCCAGGAAGGGAACCAGTGCAGTGGGTGGGGGAGGGGGACCCAGCTCCACCCACAGCCCTTCCATCGCCTAGATGGCAATTTCATCCCTCCATCTGCTAAGGGGAAAACCTTGGGTTCCACAGTATCCAGTCCATCACGAAGCCCTCCTGGCCCTCCCTCTGAAACACACCCAGTATCTGACTCTTCTCTCCACCTCTACTGTGGCTACCATCTTGATCCAAGCCACCAGCATCTTGGGGCTGGATCATTCAATAGTCTCCTAAAAGATCTCGGGCTTCCCCGGTGGGTCAGCAGACAGCTTGCATCCTTGCCCTCCTAATGTCTGTTTTCAATACAACAGTCAGTTCTCTTTAAAAAACAAGTCAGATCATGTCATTCCGTTCTTTGAAACCCTTCGAAGTATCTCCATGCGTGCTTCATTGCTCAGTCATGTCCAACTCTTTGTGACCCCACAGACTGTAGCCCGCCAGGCTCCTCTGTCAATGGGGATTCTCCAGGCAAGAATACTGGAGTGGGTTGCCATGCCCTCCTCCAGGAGATCTTCCCAGGGGATTGAACCCAGGTCTCCCACCTTACAGGTGGAGTCTTCACCATCTGAGCCACCAGGTAAGCCCCCGACATCTCTCCATTTCCTTCCAAATTTAAGCCAAACTCCTATTGACAGGTTACAAGACTCCACTTGATATGGCTCTGGTTATCTCACATCCTACACCTCCTGCTACACTCATGCAGTCCACTCCTCTCTGCCAGCCCCTGGCTTTGAATACTCCAACCACACTCTTACCTTACAGACTTTGCTTTAGTTCTTTTCTCAGCCAGAAACACATTTCTCCAGAGAGCAGTAGATGGAATCCCTCACCTCCTTTAAGTCTTTGCTCAAATCTCACTTTCTCACTCTCACCCCATGAAATGCTGTAACCTATTGCCAGCTTCCACCTCAGTATTTCCAAGCCCCCTTCTTGTTCTCCTGTTTCTTTCATTAAAAAAAAAAAAAACCCTCACATTTATTGAATACCTAGTATTGAACAGGCACTGGGAAAAGTGCTTACACATTTTTGGGGGGCTGCTCTGTGGCATATGGGATCTTAGTTCCTCGATCAGGGCTCGAACCTGCACCCCCTGCATGAGAAGCACAGCATCCCAACCACTGGACTGCCAGGGAAATCCCTCTCCTGTTTCTTTTTTGCATAGCATGAATTCCTTCTGACATACAATATACTTTCCTTATTAACTATGTTCATTATTTATTGGCTATCTTCCTCTGCTAAAACAGAAGCTCCATTAGCATTCTTTGTCTGTTCTGTACCTAGCCCACTGTAGCTGTTCAATAAACAACATAAGAATGAATCAATGAACGAACGTATAAAGAAGAAAAAACAGTGTAATCAAACAAGAAGGGGAAAAACCACAGCTTGACAATTCCAGCCAAAAACATTGCAGTTGAACACAAAGCTAAAGACCCAGTCTGTATGGGCCACATTCTGGATCTAGGGCTTTGGACAAGGTTTTAAAACTCTCTGGGATCCTCCACCTTACCAGAAGGGATGGACCAGGTGGTTATTTTTTACTGTTTTTCCAAAATTAATATATTCAACAAATATATACTGAGGGCCTCCTCATGTGCATGTGAAGATTAATACAACATCACACCACACTGGTCCCTCTGCACATTCCAGAGAGATCAACATGTAAACAAAGAATTCTAATGCAATACAATATTGACATCTATACGAATCACAGGTGCAACACAGTTTCACAGTGGTGAAACCGGTACTGGAGTGGACAGGGGTAAAGGATGACCAGGGAAAGGGCCAGCCAGGCTACTGGGTGCCTTCCCGCATCGCAGGAATCAGTACCAGAACGACCCACCATCTGGGAACCGTGTTGAGTTTCCTGACCGCCCACTTCATGTACTGGACCCTATAGCAGCATAGCAAAGGACCAAAACAACTTTTTACAAGGTCCTTCAGTTTAGATGGTAAAGAATCTGCCTGCAACACAGGAGACCCAGGTTCGATCCCTGGATTGGGAAGATCCCCTGGAGAAGGGCATGGCAACCCACTCCAGTATTCTTGTCTGGAGAATCCCATGGACAGAGGAGCCTGGTGGGCTACAGTCCATGAGGCTGCAAAGAGTCAGACACTGCTGAGCGACTAACACTTTTACTTCACTTTAATCATTCAAAAATCAAATTTTTTCAATAATTGTTTCTCCATGTTCCATTAGTAAGACTTTTAAGGACATGCATTGTTGTAAAAATGCATTGTCTGTAAAAAATCAGAGTTCCCAAAAACATTTGGAAGGACTCAGCAATGGAATAATGCACCACTCATTTCATCCAGCAGTGGTTTGCAAAGTCAACACACTGCCTTCTTAAAATAAATACATTGCACAGAGCTTGCTTTCCTCTGAAAAGTCAAGGTTTGCATTTAAATCAGGTATTATTTTCCTCTTGTGCTGCCCCAATTATTATCATTTACTGACACTACCCCCATCTTCATCAGGACATTGCTTTAAGTATCCTTCTGTGCATAGAATATAAATCAGAGTAAGATAAACAGATGTGTGGTCTGTGTACTCTAGAAAGCTGTACTTCAATGTTCCATATTAACAGTGCACAAACCAGAAAGGAGTCTTCTAGAAATTACATACTAGTCACATTCTCTCCTAGGAATGTTTGGGTAGTCAGAAGTATGGAATGTCAGAACTACCAAAGGCATCAGGAACCCAAGTCAGTGTACTCACAGGAAGTCACCACCCAGAAAACCTTCAGAAAAGGCCTCAAGGGCTTCCCTGGTGGCTTAGTGATAAAGAACCCACCTGCCAGCGCAAGAGAGATGGTTACGATCTCTGATCCGGGAAGATTCCACATGCCAAGGACAACTAAGCCCATGTACCACAACTACTGATCCTGTGCTCTGGAGCCCAGGAGCCACAACTGCTGAAGCCTGTGCACCCTGGAGCCCATGCTCCTTGACAAGAGAAGCCAGTGTAATGAGAAGCCCGGGCACCGCAACCAGAGAGTAACCCCCATTCACAGCAACTAGAGAAAAGCCCGTGCAGCAACAAAGACCCAGCACAGCCCAAACTAATAAATAACTTAATTAATTTAAAAATGTTCTATTCATTTTAAAAAAAGAAATAAAGGGCTTCAAGATGGGAGGAGAGAAGGCAGATGTCAGAGCTATTGGTATGTCAGCAAGAGAAGAATGACCAGTTTGCTGCAGGAGAGGGTTAGGTACAAGGTGCAGATGAGGATAGACCTACTGAAATACTTGAGCAGCACCCATGGTCTGGCACATTCAGGAAGATGAGAACACTGGCCCAAATCTTAAACTTTGAGGCACTAGCCATGAAGGGACAATTTCTAGGTCCCAGCGTCTGAAGACCACTGAGGTTTAAAAACAACCAAGGTTATCACACTGGGCTCAGACCTGCCAGTGAGGAAACACTAGTCTCCAAACTCCACACACCTATTATTCAGGTACATTCACAGTCATTGCAACCAAGGATGAAAGTTTTTTCCACTTTTTTTCTTGAACAAAAGACAAGGGTGGATCCAGAAGGAGCTTCCATGATCCCTCTTCCATTTTGATAAGAAGCTTATAACTGGCCATTTCTCCCTGGGCTCGCTGTTTAACAGGAAGCTCAAAGTAAAATGCAAACTTTCCAGAGGAACCACATGAGACCTCTGGGGTCACCCTTGTCTGCTCTTAAGTTCTGACTCTTCTTTACCACCATCTCTTATCCTTATTACCTGTTACTACTGCATATGGCCCTCCAATCCTTTGTGCAACAAAGCAGAAAAAAATAACAATAACACAGCAACAACCATCATACTGGACTTTTACTTAGCAAGTTATGGGCACTCATTAGGCTAAGCTTTTCATGGATCGTCTCATTTAATCCACATAGGATTCTAACAATGTAGGTGCTGTTATTACCCACATTTTGCGCGTGCGCACACACACACACACGCAAATGAGAGTAGGAAAAATAGAAACAACATAATAACATGTCTAAGCACCAGAGGTGAGATGGCTTTCTTGCCCTGGGTTCAGGGTAGTTCTCACGAGGAGAGGTGCGGCTGTTTCATCCCATCCCATCACTTCAATGGCTAATAGATGGGGAAACAATTGACAGACTTTATTTTCTTGGGCTCCAAAATCACTGCAAACGATGACTACAGCCATGAAATTAAAAGCCACTTGCTCCTTGGAAGAAAAGCTATGACAAACCTAAACAGCATATTAAAGAGATATCACTTTGCCAACAAAAGTCCGTCCAGTCAAAGCTATGGTTTATCCAGTAGTCATGTATGAATGTGAGAGTTGAACCATAAAGAAAGCTGATCACCAAAGAACTGATGCTTTTGAATTGTGGTGTTGGAGAAGTCTCTTGAGAGTCCCTTGGACTGCAAGGAGATCAAACCAGTTAACCCTAAAGGAAATGAGTCCTGAATATTCATTGGAAGGACTGATGCTAAAACTGAAGCTCCAATACTTCGGCCACCTGATGCAAAGAACTGACTTATTGTAAAAGACCCTGGGAAAGACTGAAGGCAGGAGAAGGGGACGACAGAGGATGAGATGGTTGGATGGCATCACTGACCCAATGGACATGAGTTTGAGCGAGCTCTGGGAGGTGGTGGAGGACAGGGAAGCCTGGCGTGCTGAAGTCCACGGGGTCACAAAGAGTCAGACACAACTGAGCGACTAAACTGAACTGAACTGAACTGAACTTAAGCACCAAAGAACAGATCTGAGTCTAAGCTCATCTCTTAGAGCCTCTATACACACACACACACACACACACACACACACGTAAACATATGGGGTTTCCCAGATGGTGCTAGTGGAGACGCAGGAGATCTGGCTTCGATCTCTGGGTCAGGAAGACCCCTTGGAGCAGGAAATGGCACCCTACTCCAGTTTCTTGCCTGGAAAATTCCATGGGCAGAGGAGCCTGGCAGGCTACAGTCCACAGGGCTGCAAAGAGTTGGACACGACTGAGCAACTGAGCACAGCACAGCACATTTTATATATATAAGTCCAGGCATAAAACACTTTGCAGGGCATTGTTTGCAATGCTACTATATCATAGCTGATGGACATGGTATGGAAATCTATGACAGCTACCTGACTTTTGAATAACACTTGATAGTAAAGGTGAACTGCTGGCCTGCAAAGCCAAATTTAGATCCCATCTATGAGCTATTCAGAGCCCATAGTATTGACTTTGTCTAATTGAATCCAGTTCTATTGCCCAGTTCCCTGCAGCTCCTGCCATTCCTCACTGCCCAGCTCACTCATTTAGTCCCAAATAGTAAGTTCATGGACTTGCTTCAGGAATTTCAAGATATTCTCCCATCTCTCAACTCATGTGGTCTTTGAAATGTTTCTCTAGAGGAGGAAAGACAGAAATCAATCCCCACCCCTTGTGCCAATGGAGAAACTAAGGCTCAGGGAGGCTGAGCCCTCAGCTGGGCATAGATGCTAGGAAGTGATGAGGCTGGAAATAGACTCCATCCAGCCTCTTGCTTCCTTTTGAGGGGCTAAATCTCCCAGGACAGACTGTCCTCCCTAGTGGAACCCCACAGCACAGAGGGAGCACAGCACCAGCCACCAACCGGGCTGGAGCACTCCTCCAGGGCAGCACAGAGCAGAGTCCATCCAGCATGAGGCTGAGAATGGGCCTCACGTAGCTGAGAGAAGCAGCGAGGAGACCCCCCAGCAGCCCTGCCTCCCCCACCACTGGCAAGAGCCAGTCATCCTCCTTATGTTGCTCCCTACCTCATCTCTTCACTATGAGACAGGATGTCTCCGGGGCCCAGGCTCCATTCACAGCTACTTCCTGGGCTCTGAATAGCTTCAGAATCAGGTCTTCCCAAGGACTCTATACTCTGAAGTCTAGTGGGCACTACAGTAACATTTCCTCCCTCTGTATAACTAAAATCAAATTGGAGGAAGGTCCCAGGGTGTTTCCCAGTCTCTTTCCCACATCCAAATCTATGACAACCTGGGCTACTGACTTTGAAGGGAGTCTTTCTAGGAGGGTGGACTCGAGCAAGGTTTTCCAAATCTGGCGGCAGGCATGTCAGGACCACCCAGGAGATCTTCGTCAAAATGCAAGCCATACCCCAGACACACTAAAACACAAACTTGGCGAGAAGTCCCTGGACTCTGCATGTCAACCTTCTGCAGATGGGACTCCCTCCCTAAGAGGACAAAGCTGGGGTTCAGTCTTCTCAGCTGCCAGGACCAGAAAGAGGACCCACCCAGCTTTGTCTCCAGGCTCATTTTCAGTGCCAGTATCTAACCTATTTGGGGGAGCGCTGGCTCGCAGCCAAGTGCCAGCCCCTTGGGGCTCCGGCTTATGGTCCATAATAGGCGGATTTAGAACATTTTAATCCAAAGCTGCTGAGCATGTGGGATGACTCCAAACGCCAGAGAGCCAGCTCTGAGCTCTCTGGGAGAAATGGCCCAGATGCAAAGACCATGAACCCAGTGGCTGTGGGCCCAGATGGAGTGATGTTCAGAGTCAGGGATAACCTCATCACCCCGAAGAGGGCTCCTGTGTGTATGTGCTGCCCATCCCAGGCTGGGGTGGGGGGCACATAGCAGGACACCTGCACTCATCTTTCTTCCTGCTTTCTGTTAGGAACTACAGGCTTGATGCATTGCTGGCTCTATGGCTTTTGGCTAAGGGGTATAGGAATGCCCAGATGTACCTTGGACCAGCCACTTCTCCCCCTGGAGATTCTGATGAGGGAGAATGGCAGACGGAGGAGAGGGCTCGACTTCATTCGCCAATTAGCTGACAGCCCTCATGGAAGGTGGACTGCAAGGCCCAGACGGGGAGCTCCAGCCTGGAGTGGGTCTTACCCCACCTTCGTCCAGTTTCCAAACTCACCACTTGCCAGCCTCTGAAGGCTAAAGCAATCGATGGCCAGGTTCTTAGCAGAAAACGTGAAAGAGAGGGAGACGGAATGCTAGAGATGACCAGGCCTGGGGACAGCCTCCCCACCCTGACACCTATCTCACCTTCCTCTCCACATCGCTCCCCCACGCTGAGCCCCCAACATGAGCCACAGTCTCATCCTCTCTCCCTCGAGGAACCGAGAGCCCTGTGCTGACTCCTTCACTTTACGCTGCTGCTATCACTCTCTGGCAGGCTTCCCTGGTGGCTCAGCAGTAAAGAATCCGCCTGCCAAGGCAACAGATGCAGGTTCGATCCCTGAGTCGGGAAGATCCCCTGGAGAAGGAATGGCAACCCACTTCAGTATTCATGCCTAGAAAACTTCATGGACAGAGGAGCCTGGTGGGCTACAGTCCATGGGGTTGCAAAAGAGTCAGATACGACTTAGTGACTAAACAACAACAATATCACTCTCTTGACCTTGGGCCAGGTCAGCTGTCTCTCCCAGACCCCAGACAAGCCCCTTGGTCCCTGTGATGAGGACTGAACTCCCCCACGACCAGGATTCAGGGCCCTTTCCCTGAACTGCTCATTCCTACCAGGACCCCTTCACTGGACTGATGCCCCGTCCAGCCCACAGACCCCTCTTCCTTCCTTTTCCTCCCTTCCCCTCACCCTTCCTGGCCAGTCTTCCCACACGAATGAGGAGGGAGCATCTGGGCCATGACAAGTCTCCCCTGCTATCCTCGAACACCCTGCAGGTTCCCACAATATGTATTTCATGCAGCTACTTCTCTGCACTGTAACAGACCCATTCCCTGGCTCGCTTGTTTGCTGTACTTGGGGTGCAGCTGTCCGTCTGGCCACTTCAGTGCCATCTGTCGTGGGTCCCCACTTCTTAGGCTCTCAGCTTGCTCTCACGTATCACATGCAAATGTGCACTGGTGAAATGCTCAAAGCGGGAATGACTATCACTCAAAACAACTGAGAAAGAGGACCCAGGATCCTCATAAATCCCCAAAATCCAGTCGGAGGCTCCTGAGTGTTCCAAGCCAGAGCTGCGCTGATCAAAGGTCCCCAGGGACAGTGGGGCCAGAACGGTGCCAGAACGAGGTGCTGAGGAACCAGCAGGCCGCTGATGCCCTCAGCCATGAAGGACCTGGAACTGGGTATGCACATTCCAGGGGTCAGAAGGACAAATGGGGGTACAGGTAGGGTGCACGATGGGGTGCCAACTGAGTAAAGGAAGCAGAAGCCATGGGGCAGAGCAGGGTGGACCAGGAGGCCAGCGCTCTCCTCAGCATGACAAGCCAGCAGGGGACGAAACTGCAAACCTAAGGATCTGTAAGATCCGTTTCTCCTTCATTCACAATTCCACTCAGACCTCTTTCACTGATTCCCTTGTGATTTCACATTAAACTTTACTATAAGGCACAGCTTGTAAACGGCATCAAAACAATTTACTGCAGCCTTTATGTGCCCTGATTTAAGTAATAAATATTTTTATTTCACTCGTCTGTGAAATGAAACTCCTGGGGGGCCAAGTACAGAAAAACAGAGGTGGGAAAGGAGGTAGAGGTTGGGGGGCAGGAGCAGGAAATAAGGCAGCTTTGGGCAACGAGGGACTCCCAGACCCGACCAGGAGGAGAAGCCCTTTTCACTCTGTCTCTGGCTGCATGTTTGAGCACCGTCCTTCTCGTTCCAGACAAAAAAGCCAGGTCCACGGGGAAGGAGCCGTGTTGATGGGACAGCTCACAGGGGTCCCAGTAGGGCTCAGACACAATAGGCTCGGGATGACACCCCCAAGGGTACAGGCTGGGAGAGTCGGGTTGGGGAGGAGGAGGCCACAGAGAGAACTTTGAAGGAATGAGGTTTGGGGCAGGGGAGACATTCTGGGACAGAATTGAGCAGGAACCTGGCGAGGCCCCTAGTGAGTCTGAGGCTGTGGGGACCCTGGCTCCTAGGTCCTGCGGCAATCAGAGCCCTGCCCCAGACGCAGCAGAAGCCAGTCACTTCAGGGATGCTCGAGCGGCAGGCCGGCACTAAAGCTTCTTAAAGTAAAAATCATTCAAGCTCCCAGGTCTCTCGCTAAACCTGAAGCGTCAGCAACCAGCCAGCTTGTTACTGTCTTTAACGAATGCCTTTCTATTTCCTGCAGAGTAAACAACTTGATTCCATTAGATGTTGTAAAATATTTACCAAGTGGCCAGAGTGGCTTCCTTCCTCCCAGCGTGAACGAGGGAAGAAAGCTCCAGGTTAGGCCTCTGCAGAAAGATCAACAGACACGGCCACGAGCTCTGGTCAGTGACACACATCTGCTGAGGGGGCGGGGGAGACCTGGAAAAGGTGTGGTAAGAAGAAGCAAGATGCCGACAGACCCAACCCGCCTGGAAAGTGGGGGAGCGCTGAGCACAACGGGGTTCCTGGACTGGCTCCTGAACAGAACTAGTGATGTCCACACAAAGCCCAGAGTTAATGCTCCCATGGTGGTTTCTTCATGCTGACAAAAGTTCCATGCGATATAAGAGGATAACATTTGTGGGGAACTGGGTGAAAGTATGCAGGAATGCTATCCTATCTCTGCAACTTTCCTATGAATTGAAAATTATTCTAAACTGAAAGTTTAATTAAAAAAAAAAACAACTGAATGTGCTACCTTCCTGGAGGTGAGGAGTCTCCGTCATGGGTGGTGGGTGCGGTTTGGGAGCAGCCCACAGTGAAGGGGCCTTCCCTGTGTGCGACCTCACCCCAGGTCCCAGCGACATCCCTCTGTGAGTCTGGAGATGGTGACTCCCTATCACTGGTGCTCCCCAGCTTCATCATTCCCTCACTGAAATAAAGAGCTTATATTGATCGCCTTAAGAGAATGCCTTTCCCTGTACTCAAAAGGGACAGGAAGTGGCAAACATTTCAGAAATAGCTTAGTGGACATCCCGCCCACCTCTCGTTTTCAACTCAAAAATAACAGCCCATCACACACAGCCACCCATAGCCACGTGTGCCTGGGCTGACAGAAGTCCCCCGGGGAGGAGAACAAACATGCCGGCTGCCAAGGAGATACCCTCACAGGGGCACCAGTTAGCGTGGCACAGAGCAGAACCAGCCACTGGGGTGGGCTGCTTTCCTTCTCTCAGCGTCAAGGAAACCAGTAACCTCCACGGGGCTTCCGGGAGTTGCAGGTCAGGGTGATGATGTCCCCAGCACCCCACACGGCTCACAGTCACTCACGTCCTGCGAGCCCGGCCCTCCCCACCCACGTAGTTGGGTGGATGACATCCTTGAGGTCACATGCTAGGTGTCGCTGGAGAACACACTCAAGGACAAAGTGGGACACTGGGCATTTTCATTTTGGACAGTTTTCCAGGAAGGGGAGCAAGGAGCAGCAGCCTGGGGCCCGCCGGGATATCCTCCTCCACTCGGCCCGGACACCCTTTCCCTCAGCCTCAGGCCAGCAGCTGACCCAGGGGCACATGTGCTCAGGAACTGGAGGAGAGGCACGGGCTCCAGCAGCCTTGACAGCCAGGCAATCGATGTGCCAGAAATCGGCGGTTTCTTTGGGAGCATCTGTCATTTGCCTTCAAATCAGGGTTGCCAGATTGAGCAAATAAAAATACAGGATGCCCAGTTAAAATGTGAGTTTCTGATCAACTATAAATACACTTTGTGTGATATCTGGGGTACACTTATAATGAAAAAATTATTTGTTGTTTCTCTGAAATTCAAATATAACTGGGCATCCTGTATCTTATCTGACAGCCCTACTTCCAGCACAGGAGAGCCGGGATCAGTGGCAGAGTGGGGAGGGGGGTGACAGAGTCAGGTCCTGCTGGTCCCCAGCCTCCATGCCTCTCATCCCATTTCCTCATAGCTGGGCCCACCCCTTAGCTGAGACAGAAAGGGTTTAAGTAGCTCCAGACACAGCAAAGCATAGCCCCAGTGCTCCCAACAGACTCTCCCTTGGCCCCAGGCCTTAGTCTTGTGATCCCCTTCTTAAGCCTGTGCTGAGGTCCAGTTCAGCCCCTCTTTGAGGCCTGGTGAGGTGAAAGTCTCTCGGTCGTGTCCAAGTCTTTGTGACCCCATAGACTATACAGTCCATGGAATTCTCCAGGCCAGAATACTGAAGTGGGTAGCCTTTCCCTTCTCCAGGGGATTTTCCCAACCCAGGGATCGAACCCAGGTCTTCCATTGCAGGCAGATTCTTTACCAACTGAGCCACAAGGGAAGCCCAAGAATACTGGAGTGGGTAGCCTATCCCTTCTCCAGCAGATCTTCCTGACCCAGGAATCGAACCAGGGTCTCCTGCATTGCAGGCAGATTCTTTACCAACTGAGCTATCATGGGGACCTGCCTAAAACACAGGCCCTTTGCCTGACCTTGGGTCGAGGGCCTAAAGCCGGCATACTGTGTGGAAGGCCACTTCCTCTTGGGTACCCCATCCTCCCTGACTGAAGACAGCTATAGCCCCCAAACCCTATGCTGCCTGCAGGTGTACACTCACCCACTCTACCTGCAGCAGGGTGAGGGGAACTCTTCTCAGCCTGTTTTCCCCACCTGCCCTGCCCTCCCCTCCGGCCCATCTCCAGCTCTGATGGCCGCGGATCAGATCTTAACCAGGTGCAGTGCCGAGCAGGACTGCCTTTGATAGTAAGACCCACAAAAATGCCCCAGGAATCATGAAACCCGGACATCTTGTCACATCCCGAGGCCCCTACTACACTTGCAGCCTGAAGCCCAGGACTGTCCTCTGCTCACATTCCCAGCCTTCCCTATAGACAGGGCTGCTTCCAGGCAGCTCAAAAGTCTGATCAGATTGGCTTCTTAGCTATTCTGGCACCCATGCTTTCTTAACAAGGGGCATTAATATTTCACTAAAGACCTTTCATTTGCCTGCAGTCTTCAGACTACACTCTTCAAGGGACTAGCAAATCAGTCCCTTGAAGAAGGCTGGGAAGACCTTTCCTGACTCCACTTACCAGTTCCCACCCATCTTTGAGCCTCTGTCACTACTTGGCAAGAATGTCCCACCACAAAGCCTGAGCAAAGTAAAAATCAACACTGCCTGCCTCCCTCCCTCCATCCATCCTTCTACCCTTCCTTCCCCCACCCGCTGAATTTACTACAGGCCTCCCCTGAGTTAGGCACAGCATCAGGCTCTGTGGCTACAGGGAAGAGCAAGTCAGGGTCCCCGTCTTCAAATGGGTCACACATTATTTAGGGAGGGAGATAAGGAGACAGACACTTCACAGAAATGTGACAAATGCTTCGAGCCCCTGGGGTGAGCTGTCTACTTTATGGCTGTTTGGATTTTTTGGAAAAAAAAAATGCTTGGCAATAAGACTGAAGTCACATTCACACGTGTGTAGACTTACTAGGCCACTCTGTCAATGCGGCCAAAGGTAACCTTGGTGTGGCTGGCTCCCTCTTGTCCTTCTTGTCTCACCTTAAATGTCTCCTCCCGCAGAGACCACCCCCAACTGCCTGATCTAAAGTGGCCCCATCTCTCTCCCTCCCAGCCTCCTGTCCTGTCATTATGATGGCATTTCTCAGGGCCTGGCCTCTCTGTTCACAGGTCCTCCCGCATTCTTGCCTGTCCCCTTTGAAGCTACACCCTCAGCACCCAGCAAGTGCTGCCTGCAGTGAAGTGTAGTGCACAAATGAAGAACAAATAAACGAACAGAAAGAACAACCACCCAGAAGTTTCCAACCTCCAGGACTCCTGTGAGTTAATTTCTTATATTCCAAAGCCTACCAGGCTTCATCTGTTTGCTTACCCTTGATAAAGCCCCACAAGAGAAATAAGATGTCACCTTTTTTTTGCCTTTGACTACAAGGATCTCAACTGGGTTAGTATTACTGGCTCCTTTGCTAATCAGACACTCTAATTAGTGAATATGTTTTGACTATTAAAAGTGGGAAAACAAAAGCATTATAACATCAAAGCTGTTTATTAAGTGGAAAACATCTTTCAAGACAGGAAATCTTAGAGCAAGATTAAAAAGTATGAAAAGGTTCATGCGGTGGAGCAGAGACTAGGAATAGCTGTCCATTTTCTGGATGGCAAGACTGAGGCCCAAGCCTTATTGAGAACAAGAAACCTGGGCCAGAGGTCTGCCCACTAAACCATCAGAGCAAAAGAGGCTGAGACTTGGCCATGAAAATAATGCACATAAAAGAAATCCCGTTCTAGAAAAGAGAGTAATTTACATGAAAGCTGAAATTATTTGCAGCACAGATACTATGAATCTTCAGGCTTCCTGTTGTCAAGCGGATCATCCATATAATACTGGCAATCCTCAGAAGGGCTAATGAAAATTTGGAAAGTATGCATCCATTAGCAAGGTGCCAGTAAACTGCTTTTCATTTTCCCTAATAGTTTAAAAAGCTAAATGACATGGGCACTAACTCCTCGGAAGCTGACCTTTGAACAGCTCTTTAAATGCTGGGATTAAAGATGCTGGATAAACCACTGCCTTGTCATTTCACTTGATCCACTGACTGGCCACTGCAATGCAAAACTTTTAAGAGTAGAAAGAGAACAGCCCAGGTCAGCTGAGATTCCAGCTGTTGGAGCCAAAGGGGCCATTAGACCATCACCCGCTCTCTGACTCTGACGTGCCCCTGACACCCAAATGTCTGTTCCACCCACCTGCAGTGTACTGGGTGCTGTGAGTGGCCTCCTGTTGTAATAAGAAGCTTTGAGTAGGCTCACTGCAAAGGGCAGAGACTCCCTACTGGCCAGTCCCTGGCTACGATGGCCTAAAGGTCTTGAAGGTCTCTACTTGAAGGACGGTCCAATGGATCTGTTTCTTCTTGTGGCTTCCAGAGCAGGGGAGATTAGACCCTGTCAGTGCAGTCACTGGTTGCCTTATTTCTCTTATGAAAAGTGGTCCAGCCAGAGAGGAGCTGGAGCCACAGCTGAACCTGATAAGAAGACCTTGAGTTACGCTGGACAGGAGCCAGACAGACCAGCACAATTTGAGAAGCCACGAATCTCTTCCCATGCACACTTCCCTCCAACTGGACTGGAACTTCGTTTAGAAGTTAGATGTGTTCTTGAAGACCCAGTTAAAATCTTGAACTTTAGGTCAAATTAAAAGCCCCAGGGCACAGCCAATCAAAGCAGCAGTTCTGGGTCTCAAATATCAGTGTGCCCTTAAACCACATAAAAACCCCATGAAACGTAGATTCCCAGGTTCTGCTCCCCAAATTCTGATTCAGGAGGTCTGGAGTGGGAATCTACATTTTAATAAGCTTCCCAAGTGATCCTGAGGAAGGCAGGGGATGAACAGACCACACACTGAGGAAACTCTCGAGTTGAAGGTGATGAGCTGGTTTACCCTTGTCTACTCGCTAGGTTAAGGCTTATCTATTCCCACTTTCCCTCCTCAGGACACTTGTCTCAAAAGTGTGATCCTGAGAAAGGACCGGTGTTTGCATTAGTAAATCCAGAGGCAGAAAGAGCCAGAACCATCTTAGAACACTCCTGATTCTTGGCCCAGGGCTCTCAACCTCGGGACCTGGGGAGCCCCTGGCTGGGTCCTATGACCTAAACCTTCGAAGCATCACCACAATCCAGTTGCAAGACCTATTGCTGCAACAACTTAGGTAGGGTCCAGGCCATCCAGAGGTTCTGAGCCTTTGGCTGGGGCTACGTGCTGTGGGGAAGCCCTTCTCAGAAAAAAGGCTTATTATACATGCACAAAATTAAATGCATGGTGTTACAGAAGAAACATTCTATTCAAATATGGTTTTTCAACAAATCTTAAGTTGATATAGCATATATGTGTTTCTTCATTAATGCATTCAACAAAATCTAGCAGTGGTTTAAGAACTACTATAATTTCAAGGCAGTAACAAGAGGGAAAAGGGCTTCCCAGGTGGCTCAGACGGTAAAGAATCCACCTGCAATGCAGGAGACCTGGGTTCAATCCCTGGGATGGGAAGAGCACCTGGAGAAGGGAATAGCAATGCATTCCAGTATTCTTGCCTGGAAAATTCCATGGAGACTGGTGGGCTATAGTCCATGGGGTTGCAGAGTCGGACACAACTGAGCAACTAACCTTTCAACAAGATGGAAAAAAAGTTCAAAAGAGCTGTAGCAGCTGCATCGTGTTAAGTGTAAAGCTAGGGCCAAGTTAAGAATCCCCGTTCAGATACTGAGGCACCAGGTCTGGCTCCAGGAGCAAAGGACAGGTAACAGCCCTCTTTACAATTGTCAGGAAGGACAGTCACCAGGAGTTTCACTTTTGTGTCATCACATGACAACTACAGGCTACCTGAGAGCACATGTAACACTTAGCTGAACTGAGTGACATGCTAACGAGGCCCAATTTTGATGCCTGAGAATCAGGTTGGCATCCTGTTATACTCCATCTGCCCTCAGATATATATTCTCTGACCATTCCCACCCTGCTCTGCACCCTGGGAGCTGACCCCTGCAGACCCATTCTGTGCTGGGCACCTGCTACAGTAACACCACCCTTCTCCTGCCTCTCCAGCCCTAGAGAGTAACTGCTTCCTGTTGGTGCTGGCCCCTGGGGGGTTCTCTGTCCCCTGCTGGCTTCCTTACCCCTGCCTACAGCTCTTTACAATGAAACAGTACTCAGTCAAAAAAGAACGAATTTGAGTCAGTTGAACTGAGATGAATGAACCTAGAGCCTGTAATACAGAGTGAATTAAGTCAGAAACAGAAAACAAATACCATATAGTAACACATACATACGGAATTTAGAAAGATGGTACTGATGAACCTATCTGCAGGGCAGGAATAGAGACTCAGATGTCTCTATGTCTTCTAGAGAAGAGAATCGACTTGGGAACACAGTGGGGGAAGTTCAGTTCAGTAGCTCAGTCGTGTCTGACTCTTTGTGACCCCATGAATCGCAGCATGCCAGGCCTCCCTGTCCATCATCAACTCCCAGAGTACACTCAGACTCATGTCCATCGAGTCAGTGATGCCATCCAGCCATCTCATCCTCTGTCGTCCCCTTCTCCTCCTGCCCCCAATCCCTCCCAGCATCAGAGTCTTTTCCAATGAGTCAACTCTTCACATCAGGTGGCCAAAGTACTGGAGTTTCAGCTTTAGCATCATTCCTTCCAAAGAAATCCCAGGGCTGATCTCCTTCAGAATGGACTGGTTGGATCTCCTTGCAGTCCAAGGGACTCTCAAGAGTCTTCTCAAACACCACACTTCAAAAGCATCAATTCTTCGGCGCTCAGCCTTCTTCACAGTCCAACTCTCACATCCATACATGACCGCAGGAAAAACCATAGCCTTGACTAGATGGACCTTTGTTGGCAAAGTAATGTCTCTGCTTTTTAATATGCTATCCAGGTTGGTCATAACTTTCCTTCCAAGGAGTAAGCGTCTTTTAATTTCATGGCTGCAATCACCATCTGTAGTGATTTTGGAGCCCAGAAAAATAAAGTCTGACAGTTTCCACTGTTTCCCCATCTATTTCCCATGAAGTGGTGGGACCGGATGCCATGATCTTCATTTTCTGAATGTTGAGCTTTAAGCCAACTTTTTCACTCTCCTCTTTCACTTTCATCAAGAGGCTTTTGAGTTCCTCTTCACTTTCTGCCATAAGGGCGGTGTCATCTGCATATCTGAGGTTATTGGTATTTCTCCCGGCAATCTTGATTCCAGCTTGTGCTTCTTCCAGCCCAGCGTTTCTCATGATGTACTCTGCATAGAAGTTAAATAAGCAGGGTGACAGTATACGGCCTTGACGTACTCCTTTTCCTATTTGGAACCAGTCTGTTGTTCCATGTCCAGTTCCAACTGTTGCTTACTGACCTGCATATAGGTTTTTCAAGAGGCAGGTCAGGTGGTCTCGTATTCCCATCTCTTTCAGAATTTTCCACAGTTTATTGTGATCCACACAGTCAAAGGCTTTGGCATAGTCAATAAAGCAGAAATAGATGTTTTTCTGGAACTTTCTTGCCTTTTTGATGATCCAGCAGATGCTGGCAATTTGATCTCTGGCTCCTCTGCCTTTTCTAAAACCAGCTTGAACATCTGGAAGTTGTAAAATAGATAGCTAGCAGGAAGTCACTACATAGCACAGAGAGCTCAGCCTGGTGCTCTGTGATGACCCAGAGGGGTGGGATTGGGGATGGGAGTAGGAGGGAGGATCAAGAGGGAGGGGATATATGTATACCTATAGCTGATTAATGTTGTTGTATGGCAGAAACCAACACAACATTGTAAAGCAATTATCCTCCAAGATCCTCTGAGCCACAGTGTGTGCCAGCCGTTTCTTGCCAGCTGATACATCCCTGCCCTGCTACATGACCTTAAACAAGGCACCCAACCAATATGAGCCTCTTAATCCATGGAAGGGGAATTGCAGCACCCACTCCTATGGGGGGCTGTGCGGATGAAGCAGGACGGTGTGTATGCAGGGTCTAGCAGGGTGCTGGCTGGAGAAGCTCCTGGCAAGTCATCATATTAGAGCCAGCAAGGTGCTCCAAGGAGAGGTGACCCTGCTGCTTGTTCCAGGTAAACAGACCTAGTGGATCTCCAGTCCAGCATGGCCAGAAGCACTCTGGGAGAGGTCTCTTGGAGACACACAGGGGCCTCTTGCTCCTCAGAGCACTCAGCAACCAGGGGACCATTCCCCATGGGAGGAAGAGAAGGAGGGCAGGCTGGGTGCCGGGGAGCCATCTGGTTTAGGGGGTGACACCCCTAGATTTCCTCTTCATTTTCCCTCTTCTTCCCACTTCAGTAATACATCCCCACACCTGACAGGTGCACGGAGCTTTCAGAGATGATGCCCATTTGATCTTCACAATATTATAAAGTGAGCCTTACTACCTTACATATTTGGGAGTTGAGACAAAGTTCAGGGATATGGAAGACTTGTCCAGCATCATACATCCTCCTGAAAACCAAAACCAGGCCTCATCCTTAAAATTTCTTTACCAATGTCTCAATTGCTTTCCCAGCAGAAAGAGCTCAGATGGACTCAACAAAACCCCCACGCTTCAGTAAGTCTTTGGGCTGGAAAGACAGCCTCTTGCACTGAGAAACATAAATGTATCAAAGAGACAAGGCTGTCTATCTACTAGTCATTGAGTGTTTATGGTTTGATTGTGTAATTTAGTGAAAATACTGTCAGGAAAAAGCAGAGAAATAGAAGAAGCATCTTGGTGGTGGGATGGTTTAGTCACTCAATCGGGTTCAACTCTTTTCGACCCCATGGACTGTAGCCCACCAGGTTCCTCTGTACTAGAGTAAGTTGCCATTCCCTTCTCCAGGGGATCTTCCTGACCCAGGGATTGAACCTGGGTCTCCTGCATTGCAGGCAGTCTCTTTACTGACTGAGCCACCAGGGAAGTCCTCAAAGGAAGAATCTTATGTTTAAGTAAAAGTTGGAGAGTTTAAAGTCCTAATATTTTTATTTCCCAAGGGACAACATTTTCTTGACCTTTGTTTTAAGGGCGAGTGAGCCTGCCTGGAGTCTCTGCTCTCTTCCTCACCCATCCAGCACTAAGGAGAAAACAATGGTAGTTTTCTTGGGTTAAAAGCAGACATTGCAGCCCACTTCTTCCTGAATAGAAACAATCCAGTGTTTTCTGTGCCTCTCCTAAAATGTGACTTGGCCTGAATAAATATTACCAGAAATTCAATTTAATGTATGATGTACTGGCGACGCCAAATTATATTCCACCCCCTCACCCCCACCCCCGGCTTTCAAAAGGAATTTCCAACACTCCTTGAACACTTAGCAAGGACGCAACCCCCAGCCCTCTCCCTCCCCAGTGCTTGAGATGCTTCATGGTCATTAATCCCTACAGCACACCCGAGAGGGTGAGAGGTGTTATTAGCTGTACTTCACAGATGAGGAGAGCAGAGGCAGAGAGGAGCTAAATGGCTCCACCAAGAGTGATGAGGGAACTAGCCTTGCAGCCGGGACTGGAGGCAGGGAGGGCCCAGGTCAGGGGTTTTTCTATCAGGCTGGGGAGATGCTGTTATGATCATGCAGTTATTCCAGTAGCCCCTCTCTGCCCAGCATCAATCAGTCCCTCAAGCCTCCGCTTTGCCAACAATCCACACGAGACCTGCAGAAACACCTCCCACCCAGGGCCTCCTACTGAACTTGGACAGGACCAGTGCTAAAGAGGCCCCACCTCTGCAAGGGATAAAGCCCTTTGGTGGAGGGAAGGAGCTGATTACACACTCTGGAGCTTAACAGGGGAAAGCAAATCCATTCTGAATAAATTGAATCCGCCTTCACAGAGCACGAGGAATCTGTTCATAAAACATTTGCTAACCATTAACTACAGTCTGGCTATTAAATGCTGTTCATAGCAGCGCCTCAGAGGGGTGCCTCCCCAGTCTCGATGCACCTTTAACAGGCCCACGGCTGTCAGCATGGTTCCTGGGGGCCAGCTGCACATCCCACAGCCAGGGTTGGGTGATGCGTCTAAGCTAAAGAGCTCTCCCAGTGAGTCTTGGCATTGGGGCCAAGTGGGGTCACCTCTCTCCAAGGGAAGCTGGGGTGGCCCAGGGGACACTCAGTTCTGCAGAACCAGCTGACTCTTCCCAGAGTCTGACTGCACCCTACCTCCCCAGCCAGGACTCCTGTGGGGAAGCCCAGGACACAGCAGGCCCCAGGACAGATATGAGATGAATAGGCTGCAGGAATCACAGATTTCTTCCCAGTAGGCTTTTAAGAACAGACAGGTCTTCTCCTGGCTCTTTGTCCTGCATTTTTCTCATCTTCCTTTCCATTTCCTTCTTAAGTGTTGGTGTTTCTCTTCCCAGCTTTCAAGTGACCCCCTCAACCCCTGCAGTGGCCATCCACACTCAGGCAGTCAGCCATCATCCAAATGCCAAACTCCCCCAGGGCTCTCTCCTGAGCTGCAGACTCCCTACCAGGGGTCCCACTTGGACATCCCATCAACCCTGCAAACCCAGCCTGGTTCCAGCCTTATTTCCACCTCCCAAGCCCAACATGCTCTTTCTCCACCCAGCTCCAAACTCAGCTGCAAGTTCTTTCCTCCATTCAGTTTCTCAAACCAGACATTTGGTATCTTCCTTAATTTCTCTTCCTCAATCCTCACAAACGGGTTTATTAATTCTGCTTCCAAAGATGTCCAGAATCTGCCTCCTTCCTCGCTCCCATTCCAAATAAAATCATCCCATCCCAGTCTGGACTCCCATCATCCCTCCTTAGGACAAGTGAGTGCCTCTTGCTCCTCACTCCAATTTGCTTCCTCAAAAATGTCATCAGGATGGTTTCCCCAAAACTAAGGAATGACCACAAATGTCCCCTTCTGGAAACAAACTCTTCAAATTCTCCCCCTTGGCACCCAAACTCTCTGGCCAGTCTCACCTCCAAAGACCCTCCCCACTTACCCCAGAGTACTGTGTGACCTTGCGAGCTCCAGCATCGTGATACATGAAGGGTTCACTCACGCTATTTCCCCTTCCTGGACTGTTCTTTCCTTTATCGCTCATACTTTCAGCCCAGTTTCCCGGCCCTTTCAGAATAAAGTCTTACAACCGACTCTAAACCTGCTTCTTTTCTGAGTATTCATCACTATATCTTATAAACCTGCCCCCATGTACCTACTGTCCCCACTCACACTGAACAGTCCTTGAAGACAAGATCTAAGTTTAAGTTCATTCCTACTCCTAACATTTCATACAGTGCCTGAACCAAACAGGTTCAATAAAATCTTAAAAATGAACTGAATTCCTCCCGGGTAGTACTTGAGAATACTCTTGCCTGGAAGCAAAAGATTTGAAAAGACAGGAGGGGACTTCCAAGATGAGAATTTCATTCTCATTTCAACCCTATTGGGCAGAGTCCTCTTTCACAGATGCCAAGAGAGGAAAACAGCAAGCTTCCTAGCCAGGTCCATCAGAACATGGAACGGATGTCACATCCACATTGGTGCAGAGCGGCTCTCTCCTCCAAAGAACCTGCTGCAAACCCTTGATTCCAGTGGCAACAGAGATTGAGACTCCAGTGGGCACTAATCTGTTTTTGTGCTCCTACTGGGTGCACAAATCAAATGGAAGGTAGTGTCTGCCCGCACGGCTTTCAGGCTCTGTGGAGAGTCTAGACACAACCGAGAGAGTAGGATAATGTAAGTTAATTTCTAGATTATCAGAGCTAGTGACAACCTTCGGGGCCAACTCCTCCAGTGCTTTCCCCTACCGCCCTCAGAGACCCAGATTCTATAGGAGCATCGAGGGGAAACTGGGGCTGTAGAATCTGTCCCAAACCCTGGTCCCCTAAAACCAAAGCTACACTTTAATCTGGTTCCTATCTGCGACATGGCAGACATCAATCCTACGAAAAGGATTCACCAAGGGTAACATGTGAAAGTTAACATCCATTCTAATTCCCTAGATCATTCAATTAACTTATAGAGTAGTCAAGACTGTATGTTTACATGTCAGAATC
This sequence comes from Bos mutus, assembly GCF_027580195.1. NCBI lineage: Eukaryota > Metazoa > Chordata > Mammalia > Artiodactyla > Bovidae > Bos > Bos mutus. Next base: position 37,932,602 of record NC_091627.1, read on the forward strand.
CATGGTTCAAAGGAAACTGATTTCTATTAGACTGGCAGATTTCAGATCATCCAACAGGATCTTGTCAGACACCTCTGCCCCTTCAGATCTGAAGCCAAGAAGGTATTTACGTCTCGCTCCCCACCCAGCATGGGTCCTCTGCCTTTGCAGCGCTTTCCCACCAAGGCTCTGGCTCAGGAAGCGAACGTCTCTGTCTTAAGGAAAGAGCTATGCTCCCTGTGCTAGGTATCCCTCAGACCTAGGCTTCCGGGTCCTCCACTGGCCCTGCAAGGCCCAGGCTGCAGGAGTCAGAGCGCTCAGGTCCCGCAGCAAACCCAGTGCTGCTTCTCAGAAATGGCTCTGCTCTGAATAAACGTGGTGGCGGAAGGCAAGCAGGACCAGGAAAGAAGGACTCAGGATATTTTTGAAAACTACACAGCCAGGTCCTCTCCGGGGAATAACTTTTCCTTTGTCTATATTGATCTCCAGAATAAACAGAGGAGAAGGGAGAGAGCAGTGAAAAACCGTTAGCACGGTTAAAGAGATTCATCTCCTCCTTCATTCCCGGCAGATTAAGCGCTCAGAGTCTCAGGCTGGCTGTGCTTCTCCTCGGGGATGAAAAGTGGGGGCGCTGGAGGAACAGCTGGAAGCAAGCCCCAAACCAAATTCTTCCTTTCCAGATCAGCCCTGAAGACCTGCTCTGGGCTCCCATTGAGTTAGAAATCTATGCATCCATCTACATACTTTATCACTCACCCTTTTATTATTTTAACTATTATATGGATGCTTGAAGTCCGCCTGGAGGGCAGAGACAATGCCTGATTTTTGTTTGCTTTCTATGTTTTTGTTACTTTATATTGGAGCATAGTTGCTCTACAATGTTGTGTTAATTCTGTACAGCAAAGTGAATCAGCTATATATATGTGTGTGTGTGTGTGTGTATGTGTGTGTGTATCCCTCCTTTTGTTGATTTCCTTCTCATTTAGGTCACCACAGAGCACTGAGTAGAATTTCCTGTGCTATACAGTAGATTCTCATTAGTTATACATAGTTATACATATATCTATTTTATACATAATAGTGTATATACGTCAATCTCCCAGTTCACCCCACCCTCCCTTCCCCTCTTGGTATGATCAGTTTGTTCTGTATATTGGTGTCTCTATTTCTGCTTTGTCAGTAAGTTCATCTGTTTTACACTTCTGTCTTTAAGCCTCCCCCTTCCTCTCCCCTCCCTCCACAAAAGGCTGAGATGACCCAGGAAGAGCATTGCTATGAGTTAGTCCAGATCCCTCCCTTCTATTACAAGGTTGTGGGAACTTAAGCAAGTCCACTGATTCTCTCTGGCTCCATTTTCTGCACAGGAGAAGTAGGAGAATAATTTTCAAGAGTGGTTAGAATTAAGGTCAAGCCTAGTTCAATGTCTGATAAATCTCAGTGGACAAGATTGGCAGGGTGCTGGGTGGGGTTGCCAGCATCCCACCAGTAAGAGGCCAGGAGGAAGGCCTGGGATGGCCCAATGCTGCCATGCACCTTTCAGACCCATCAACTTGGTAATGGCCCCTCCTGAGTCTCATAGATTTCTAGGTTCTGCTCACCATCATCAGATTTAAAAAATGATGTGTGAGTCAAAGCATTGTGAAAGGACTCACATTTAAATTGCATGGGAACCTTCTGCTCTGAGAAAGACCACAATCAGCCATTTCACACATCTTCCCCAGGTGCCCAACAAATCCTGGGTGTCCAGCAAATTTGCCCTGGGTGCCCAAGGGGAGCAGGACAGCAGGGCAGAGGGAGGAGGTGGGCCTGGGTTTGGGTTCTAGCTTTGACACATTCGTGCCAAATAGCCCCACCAACTGCCCCAAAAGGCAGTAGACTGCAATGCCCAGAGTGTATGCCTTCAGCTCAGGATTCAAATCCCTGCCCAGCCTCTCCCTAGCTGTGTGACTTAGAGCAAGTGGCTCAACTTCTTTGAGCCTTCTGTTCCTCAGCTTGCTCCCAGGGCTGCTATGTGAGAGAGATGAGATCCTAGGGAAGGTACCTCCCCCAGAGCAGGACATCACATGGCAGATGCCCCCTTCCTGGGACCCCGATTCCCCTCTTCCCAACAACCCAAAGGCTCCATTCTGTGTACCCATTGTAAGATGCTTCTCACCAACAGACGCCTCAGCTGCGCCATTCTTAGGCCACCCCAGGGGCCAGCGCATCACTGTCAGAAGCAGAGGGAAGCATTTATAACACCCTTCCCTGCTGTAAAGCACTCAAGAGCCTGTCAGAAGCTAGAAGAGGGAGGCTGAGGCTGGGCCAGTGGCCCAGTTACTCACGGACTCTGACCAGGACTCCCAGTGGCCGCCAGGGGGTGGAGCTGGGGGAGAGGGCATCCAGCCACCTGTTAAGGGTCTCGTTTTGCTGGTGCAAGAGAAATAAAGGGCTTCTTTATGTCCTAGGGCTGAGCAAGCAGGGAAGGAGCTATGCAGGGAAGGCTTTAATTAGAGCTCTTCCCCTCAGAAATGCTGACACGGGCTGGACAGGAACTACCTCTCGGCCAAAACATCCTCATCCTAAAGATCTCACCGTAAAGATAAAATCGGCTGCAGATACTGGTTTCTGCGCTGAGCAGAAAGGCGAAGAAGGGAGAGACTGGGGAGGGCACTGGCTGCAGGCCCACCTCATCCACGTGCAGGGATGCTCAGAACTCCAATCCCAAGACCCTCCAGCAAGGGGCGCCCACACCCACCAACACCAGTGATGCGGCTGGATGGCGCCCACTTCTGGCTCAGCCAAGGACTTCTTTCTGCCCCCAGCAGCCACGGCATCATCCTTCCCTCAGGGACTACTTTATCCACTCAGACTCCCTCCGTCCGGTTCTGGGGGAGCAGACGCACCCTGTCCTTCTCACCCAGCCACTAGACCTCCCTGGCCATCAGTTCTCAGTTCAGTCACTCAGTCGTGTCAGACTCTTTGTGACCCCATGGACTGCAGCATGCCAGGCTTCCCTGTCCATCACCAACTCCTGGAGCTTGGTCAAACTCATGTCCATTGAGTCGGTGATGCCATCCAACCATCTCATCCTCTGTCGCTCCCTTCTCCTCCTGCCTTCAATCTTTCCCAGCATCAGGGTCTTTTCCAATGAGTCAGTTCTTTGCACCAGGTGGTCAAAGTTTTGGAGCTTCAGCTTCAGCATCAGTGAATGTCAGCTTCAGCATTCAGTGAATATTTAGGACTGATCTTTAGGATGGCCTGGTTGGATCTCCTTGCAGTCCAAGGGACTCTCCAGAGTCTTCTCCAACACTACAGTTCAAAAGCATCAATTCTTCAGTGCTTAAGCTTTCTTTCTGGTCCAATTCTCACATTCATACATGACTATTTGTGGACAAGGGCAAGGTAAGCTAGCAGGAAGAGCCTCTCCAGCCCGGATGTTCCAAGCGAAGATGAGGAAGAGAATTGGGGGCCCAGCCTGGCACCCAGATAGGGAGTCCAGAGACCGGAGCAGCAGCCCCCTCTCCAAGCCAAGGACAAGGGGCAGAGGCCCATGAGCTGGTGAGCACAGAGGCGCAGAATCACTGAGGCCTGGGCTGTCTCCACCGCATCCTGAGGACTTAACAGAATACCGAGCTTCTCCCCAGGAGTCCTGCGACAGGCAGACACATTTGCTCAGATAAGTGGGGCATATGCAGGTGAGTGGATCTATTGTGAAACTAGGCAGGATCCCTAGCTCAGCCCCTAAGGGCACTAAGACTGAGGTTGCCTCCCATGCCACAGTTTACCCAGCATCAAGGGTAGGGGAGCCTGTCCTATTGCAAAGGGAAGACACAGGCGCAGATCCCACTCGTGCAGTAAAAATGACCCTCTGTTACAGACGCCGCACTCTGTTTCCTCTCTCATCAGCTCACTGAATTTTCATCTACATTTTAGAAAGTGGGTGTGACTCACTCCACTTTTTAGACAAGGACTGGGGCTTAGAGGTGCTCAGTGACCAGCTCAATATCCCCCGGTGGCTGAGCCACCTCCAGGCAATCTGGACACACTCAGCAGTAATGTTCCCACAAGTCACGTTCCAGGGGAGATGCAGGCAGAAAGGCCTCGTCCCTGAGTCTGCTCTGCCTTCCTGCAGGTGTAGATTCTCCCTGTCTAGACAGCAACAAACTTTAGGAGCCTCCACTCCCCATCCCGCCCCCAGCTCTACTCAGAAAGGGGATCCCAGTCACTCCTCAAACTGGAGCCTCTGGTCACGACTGTGGGGCCCGGCCCTGCAGGGACCTGGGTTCTGGCTGATTTTGAAGGAGAATAAAGGGCTGCACCCCAAGAAAGGCCCCTAACACGATACTCACTTTAAGCGATCCCCCTTCTTCTCCCAACCCCAGAGTATCCAAATCAGATGCTGAGTCACCCTGGGAGCAGCACACCGCCCCTCACCACCAGCCCCTGGCAGCCCAGGACAGCAGTGGAGTCCTTGGGTGTTTAAGCAGATGCTGGGTTATTCACAATACAATGGAAACAACCCAAGTGCCCACCGACTGAGGAACGGGCTATATTATTTCCCAATTACTTTTGCTACCATGTGGATGAACCTTGAAAACAAGTTGAGTGAAAGAAGCCAGTCCCAGAGGACCACACACTGTATGCGCTCATTTGTATCCACTGTCCAGAACAGGCGAATCCTCACAGAAAGTAGACGAGCGGGCATCAGGGGCTGGCGGGGGGGGTGGGGGTGGGTGGTGGGATGAAGATGCTCTAAGAGTACGATGGTTGTACGGACAGTGATGGCTGTATGCCCTGTGGATACACTGAAATACTGAATGTATACTTTCTATGAGTGGGCTTTATGGTATATAAACTGTATCTCAATAAGGCTATTAAAAAATAAGAAGATGCTGAGTCATGCCCTTTATCTTCCTTTCTGGAGAAGGGTAGGGAGCAAATCAGTATCTCAGAAACAGCATTAAACATCCTCACGATTATTTACCCCAGGCCACATCAGGAAGGCCAGAGGGTCTGTGTTCATTGGAGTGTATTTGTCTATGGACAGGTTAGATGCCAGCATCTACCCTACAATCATCACGCTTATCACTGCCTGCATCCTGGTTCCATCCTAAGCACTCTGCTTGTATCTCCTCATTTATCCTTCACGATTGCCCTGTAAAGGAAATGCTTTTATTACCCACACTGGACAAACGAGGAAATGGACTTCTGAGAGGTTAAATGTGCTGTCTTGCCCGAGGACAGGCAGACCCAGTGCGAACCAGGAGGTACATCTCCAGAGCCCTCCCTCTTCCCCCGACCCTGGGAGAGCTTGCCGCAGGAGCTGACCCCCCACAATAAAAACCAAACTCGCGATAGGAAGATGTCTTTTTCTTCCCGAGAGGCCTCGGGCAACAACAAGATGGATCTCCTTTTAAATGACTGTCCACTGTTGTGTGTGATAGCTCCTTGGTTTTATCTAATCCTCCTCAGCTCACGTTACTGCTGTCATTTGTCTCCCCCATCCCGATGGGCTGATGAACAGCCTTGCTCGGTGAGAAGCCGGCACTGTGACAGGGAGGAGAGAGATCCATCAACACTGGCCCAGACCCAGTGAAGGAATGGAGAACAGCTTAATCACTCAGCCCACAGCCAAGCCACACTTTCCTCCATCCACCTACACCTCTCCCCGGAGTTCCACAAAGCATCCTCCAAGAGCCTCTGGGAGGAAAGAGACAAACCACCTGAGCGGAGGCCCAGGATGTTCAACGCAATCGTGCACTCAAGCCTGCTTCCCATGTTCTCACCCACTTGCCAAGTACCAGCTGGAAATCCAGCCAATGTTTGTCTACCATCCCAAAAGGAGCACAGAAACAAACCTAGGATGTCAGTTTGAGGACTATAAAGGGGACACTCTAGGTCCTAAACAGTCTTCTAAACACAAAAGGATTGTAGAAATCTTGCCCAGGAGGTCCTGTCCTCAGACACAGAGGTGTTTCTGTCCCCCTGTTAGGGCTCTGACTCATAGGCCATCTACTTCCACCTGCCATTTCACACTGAACTTACACAAGCTTGCAGTTAGGCTCCACAAGCCCTGTGATTCATCCATTTTCTACCAGCCCAAAAACTGCTCAGCAGCAATTTATCAGTGTGCCCAAGGGGAGGCGGCTGACAGCCATGAGCCGGTGCAGCCGAAACAAGCAATGCTGTGAACCACACTTCTAATTTTAATTTGAAATCTTATATCCTGGAGCTTGAATTTTTTTTCAGGTGCATCCAAATTCCAGTGTGTAGCAAATGCCCAAAGCACTGAGTGGGTAGAACAATCCAAGATCCTTTGCCCAATTGCAAAACTGCAGCTTTGGAAGTGTGGGTTCAATGTTTGCAGGACAGAGGGAGGTGGCCCTACTTGGGCTTGGGCACACACTGGCAAGAGCAGTAAGGGCCGTCTTTACTGGCAGAGAGATGCCAGGGCCTTCCTTGAACCTGGAGAAAAGTAGAACCAAGGTCAACCAAGGATGCTTATCATGAACCTGAGTCCTCCTCGGACTTGTGCTTCCGCAGCTGTTTCTTGAACAATGTCCAAAGGACAGCGGAGCATAACGGAGAGCCAGAGGCTTCAAGGACAGTCACCTGGATCTAAAACCAAAGGTGGACAGAGAAGCTTCATTCAGAAACTGGTGAAGAGTGACATCTTCTTCCTCATTGCAGCTGTTCCAGGTTCTTTCATTGCCCAGCCACACAGAGTCAGAGCCCAGGAGCTTCTGACTCTGAGTGTCCCTACTGGCCTGTCCTGTCTTACAGAACTGCTAGGCTCACCTGGCCCCAGGAACTTGCCCCGCAGCTTCTGAGCTGCTCCCAGGCCCTCCTCCTCACCTGGCCTGGTGTGTCTGGGCCTCCCTTGCTCGCACCTCTATCCTTCTCTCAGTTCTGGTGTCTCTCCCATCCTCCAGACCCCTCGGTGGGCTTCTACTCTCTGAGACAGGACTGGCTTCATCACTGGTAGGTCCCAGTGCAAACAAAAGTGCAGTCTGTTCTGCTCCTTGTTCAAAAAATCATCAAGAATTTTAAGAGCAGACTTAAAGCCAAGCACAGAGCCATGTGCGGCTACATGAACTGCAGGCCCAGAAAGCTGGCCATGCTCTGGGAGCTGCCCTGAATCAGACATCTGGACTGGAGGTGCTGAGCACCCCCAGAAGGAGCTGTCACCCTGGGACAGTGTGGACTGTGGGGTATAGAGTTCATTTGTGTGACCAAAGAGGGAATCGGCAGGGGCAGAAAGGGAAGTGACAGAGACATATGGAAGAAGAGACGAACCTGGGGAAAGAGAAGCATTTCAGAATGGGAGGACGGAATGGAGGGCGTGATCACCTTGTGCTGGGTGGACGGGGGGTAGGGGGAGCCTAGGGTGGCCCCGGCTCAGGGGTGCTCACTCCCCTCCCCTGCTCTAGTTTGCCTGAACAGTTCTGCCTTCCTCCACTTCCCCCTTAGTGGACCCACTGACCCACAGACTCCTGCAGCTGAAGCAGACCCGGAGGACATCCTGTCCCATGACAGACGATGTCCCTACAGCACTCCTCACAGTGCATGGGGACCAGCAGACTTCCCCTCCCCTTGCAGATGGGGCCAGAGGGTGAGGGAAGCCATTCACACTAGGACCCCAGGCAGAAGAGTGCCGAATAGGGTGGCCTGGCCACCAGACTCCAACCTTGTGCTCCTGCGCCCTGCTCTGGCCTTGCTAATTGTCTGTGAGACAATTAGCAAAAGTAGCTCCTTGCTACTTTCTCAACATATGATGATAAACTGTCTTGTGCACTTAAACACCTGAGTGTTGGATACATGGAAGAAGATGTGGGTAAGGAGAATACCCAGGTTCAGAGGAAACACCGGGAATCAAAGAGGCCAGGCAATCTCTGCTGGGAAAATCACCTCTTCTTGGTGATGGGAGCTAGTGGTCGCCTGGGAATAGCAACTTAAGGGCTCTAACTGTAGTCCAACAGCCTGGACCCAACACTCAGCAGCTCTAGGATCTTGGACAAAAGATGTAACTATTCTACTATTCTATGCAGAGTGTGACTCAGAACAGGGCTTCCACCATCCCCATGCATCTTTCACATACAAACCTGACTCAACCATCCTTGAGCCTCCCCTCTGGTCCCCACTCAGAAGTGGCTCCAAAAAGACCTCTTGATTGACCTGCAGACAATCAGAAACAATCTTGGGATGATAGAGACACGGGTTGGAAAAGTGTTTCTTGACTGGTACAGGATGCATGTCACAGCTGGTTCTCACAGCGCTTCCGAGAAATAGAGACAAACATCAGAGAGAGGTCTGGCTGGACCGCGCCCAAGCCCAAGAGTGACAGCATGTTTACAAGAGCTATTAGGGGTTGCTGCTCTTCGTATGCTTACGGGGTGATTTACTCCACCAGGGCTGGCAGGCTGCTCCTTTGCCTTTCACCGTTGAATTGATTATTGAATCACAAATATCCCGTTTGCATAACACGAGTGAACTTCAAGGCAAGCAGGAAATACCAAGCCCACAGTAGGAAGACCTCTCCCTAACACTGGGCTCAGACTCTGGTGGGTTCTACACATGCGTTCATGAATCTGGGAGAGAACTCTCTAAAGTACCCCAGAACTCCGACAGCCATGTCTGTCAATCTGGCCAGAAACTGTCTTCTCACAAGCAGACCCAGGTCACCCATGGACCAGAAGCCAAATATAGAAGGAACAGCGGGGAGAAGTGGAGGAAAGACTGGGAAATAGCAGGCAGGGACATGATGCTGCCCATGTGTATTTAGAGGGCTGTCCTGCTCAGGGTTCCCATTTATTGAGCATCCTCTACGGTCAGGCACCATGCAATGCAATCCTTCCAACAAACCTTCCAGGTTACTCACTCTTCTATATGAGCAAACGGAGACTTGAAGAAGTTCAGTGACTGACCCAGGAGAAGTTGAGGGTGCAAACCCATCGGTCCACAGTTCATTTAGAACCAACTCTGCTTCCCTTGTAGCTCAGATGGCAAAGAATCCTACAAGGCAGGAGACCTGGGTTTGATCCCTGGGTCAGGAAGATCCCCTGGAGAAGGGAATGGCAACCCACTAAAGTATTCTTGCCTAGAGAGTTCCACGGACAGACCATGGGGTTGCAAACAGTCGGACATGACTGAGCAACTAACCCTGCTCCTATGAACACTCTGTCTCCACGTCTCCTCATACCCGATGTCCTCTGATGACTCCCTCTGAGCAATGAGGGAGGGCCTCATAAAGCAGTAACAGTGGGAGGGGAGGGTCTTAGAGAGATGACCACTTAGAATGAGGGCACTACCTCTCTGTCTGATGAGCACTGTTGAAGCACTGATGCAAATACAGAAGAAGTACTAAATTGTGTGTGTGTGTACCTGTGTGGATATATACACACAGACTTATACATACGCATATAAAGAGTGGCCTCAAGAAACTCATAATCCATTTGAGAAAATAGGAAACAATGAATAATACAATAACATTGTCTAACTGATTTAGACAGTAAGAACCACATGTAGGATAACTATATGATTTGTCATCCACACTGGAATGCTCTCAAGAATGAAAGGAGACACTGTTAATAATTGCACTGGGAAAAAGATATAAATGGAACTGGCCAAGGTGAACCAGGATGTAAGGTCACCTCAGGTAGCTAGATGGTCATAAACTCCAGCCAGACATACACAGAGTGCACTTTCAAGCGTCCTATACAAGTGCTGAGTTCTGCACAGTACCACCCCATCACATCCTTGTCCCTGTGACAAGGCACTGAATCTTCTGTTATTATTTATATTATTATAGTAACAATCCTTTTAATAAATGCCATTTTGCTGATTAGGTATGCCTGACACTGTACTAAGCCATTAGACATCAGCTTGTTTGAGTCTCACGATAAGAGAGGGGCATTATTTAGACCCATTTTACAGATAGTAAAACAGGGAACAAAGAGTTTTGGTTCAGTGACATGCCCAGTGGCCACAACAGTGAGTACTCCAGCACTGCCTGAATAAAAAGGGCATTGTCTTAATTACAAAAGTGTAGGTTCTGACCCGTATTCCTCAAGGAGGTTATGAAATCCAATACGCACACCCATCTTTCACCACCCACAGCTCAGCTCCCGCCATTTCAGAGTTTTCTTCCCTCCATTGTAACATCTGTTTCCCTACTTAACATCTGTTCTTGCTTTCCCTTCAGTTATCTCAGGAAATAATACTCTTTCCTTCTCTCTAAATATCACTTTCTCCGTTTCCATTCTTGTTACAAATCTCCAAAGATGCTCACTAATCTTGTTTGATAAGCCTGAGTTCCTTCATGAAGGCAAATGAAAGTCTAAGTTGTAAAATAAAATTTAAAATAATAAACAGTTATATCATCCAATAATGACACCGAAAGTGCCCAGAAGTTCCCTTGTACAATCCCCAGAAATCTCTATTTACCTCTTCATCTGTCTTTAATTAAACCGACTTTTCCCTAGGTACCAGCAAAATACACACATCTCTCACTCACTCTCATCACCTCTGGGTTTCATCGCCTGATGAGGTGGGCAGCCACAGCACTGCCTAGTTTCCCTTGCACATGCATCGCACTTCAGCGTAGGTCTACACTGAAAGGCTATGGTGGACGGGCCAAGGAACGTAAGATTCCTCCTGCTGTATCCACGGGGAAGTGTGTACCAGGTCACAGATGGAGTTGGTTCAGTACCACCCTGAGGACAAGAGCAACCAGGGGAGGCCACAAGGCTGAGGTTGGGAGCTAAGGACATTGCTACGTCATGCCGGAAGTGACAACGCAGGAGCAAAAGTGCAGGGATACAGGAAATCTTAAGAAAAGACTGGCTCCAGCACAGACTGTGCTGGGTCTGAAACGAGTAGGCTGGAAAAAAGGCCACGACCAATTATGTTCATTAGTCAGTAGGGACAACCGTCAACAGTATCAGGTTCTGCTGTGGCAGAGAAAGTTCAGGCTTGTTAAGGAGGAGAAAACTTGAACGGTAATGATCCTGCTCAACAACTTGCGCGTTTCAGCCAGGCTTTGAAGATGGTAATTAGGTTTGATAACATTAGACACATAAGTTCACCAGGTTTGCCCCTCCATTCCTGTCTTAATCAGCCCTTCCCTTATTAAAGGAACACAGATTGATAAGAAAACCCTATTGTTTTAAAGGTTACCAGAAAATTGCACCCAGAGTTAAAGCCAACTAAATGACTTTAGAAGAAAGGGTCAAGATTGGAATTTCTCATCAAAGCAATCCTGGGAGGATTTGGCCTACTAAGGGTTTTTCTTTCCACTCCCTGGACCCGGGTCAAACCAGCCGACTTACCCTGCTGACGTGAGCTGTCTTGGGGCCAGCCTTGCTGCAGTGCCAGGACCAGGGAGCCCCTAGGCTCTGGCTCCTGCCCACTCAGGACAGTGTTCACTCATGGCAAAGACTCAGAAGCTGGGCAGCCTGGTGAGGCCACCAAGATGATCAACAGGGAAGAGACAGGTAAGTGAGGTCAAGGCACAGGACAAGATACAGGCTGGGAGAAAGCGGGTGCCAGAGAGCAGGGCAAAGCAGGGTTAGTGTTTAGATGAGGGGAGCACAGGGCTGCAGACTCAGGCACTTCGGGTCCACTGGAGCAGGAAGCTGCATGGGCAGGTCTTCCACTGTGCACGCCCATCCCAGGCCCTTGGAGGGAGAGCAAGGGAGCTTCATAGCGGGCCCAGGGCTGGATTCAGAGATGAGGGGCCCAGATCCTCAGCTGTAGGCCATTTTTAATTCACGAAAACATCAAGAAACAAGAAACAGAAATGCATGCTCTGCTTTTTGGCTCAAGTGACCACATCTTTGGGAAACCAGCTTGTCTGAACCAAGAGCCATAGCCCAGGCACCACATCCAGAGGGAAGATGATGGCCAGGAAGAGCTGCTCCTGCAAACAGTCACACGTGCTCATGCGTATGCTTAGAAACAGCACAGGAAACCAAATAAAATATATTACCCTGAATAATAGGGAGAATAGGATTGCCAGGTAAAATACAGGAGCCCAGTTAAGTTTTGGTATAAGTAAAACATATATTGCCCCATGCAATATCTGGGACATACTTACACTAAAAAAGTATTCATTGCTTATCTGAACTCCAAATTTAACTGGGCATCCCCTATCTTCATTTGCTAAATCTGGCATCCAGAAAACCATGTAATATCCATTCTATACCTAGACTCTAAGTGCACTTCTGTGAAAGTCCAGCAAAGGACAGCTATAAATAAACAAAAGTTAGATGTTTGTATATGGAAATTAGTTTTTAAAAACCATTACTTTCCAGAAGAGGGAGACTAAGAGGAGAAATTACTCAAACCCAAGCATGAATTATTACAGGAAACACTGTGCTAGGAGACTCAGAGGACATGGTTTCTCGTCCCAGGCTTGTGACCTACACAAGTCACATACAATAATTTTTACACTAAAGAATTAGTTTGAGGATGGACTAGGAAATGTGTATTTTCTTTCCAATCCTAAAATGTTATGATTCAATTCAATTAGAACTATAGGAACAGGGTGAAACAAATGTATTTATGTTCCAAGTCTTAGAAAAACAAAACTAGAGGGCACCTGTTTCAGCTTAAAAGATGCAGGTTCTTTCTTTACAGGTCTCTTCTTTCTATTTTAACATATCCATCATCTCACATAGTCACTTTGGGGGGAGGGTAAGAACAATTAAGTTTACCCTCTTAGTAAATTCCAAGTATATAATCTAATTAACTAGAGTCATCATGCTATATATTAGATCTCCAGAATTTCTTCATCTTTCATAATTAAAACTTTGTACCCTTTGACCAACATCTCCCCTCCCCACGCCCCCTGTAACCACCATTCCACTTTCTGCTCCTATGAGTGTAACTGTTTTAGATTCCACATATAAATGAGATCATGCAGTGTTGCTCTTTCTGTGTCTGGCTTATTTCACTTAGCATAATGTCCTCCAGGTTCATCCACGTTCTCACAGATGATAGGATTTCCAACTTTCTTATGGCTGAATAACATTCCATTGCATATATAAGCCACATTTTCTTTATCCATTCATCTACTGGTAGACATTTGATTTCCCAGCAGGCACAGAATTCATGTGGTCCTGCACTAAGAGAAAATTTTATGAGTTGAGGACAGAAATAGGATCAGAAAAGATGAACCCAAGTAAGTTACCTGGACCTCTACTACCGTATGGGGGTCCATCCCAAAACCTTCCCAGGCTGATAAAAGGAAAGAGAATAGCCCTTCCATAAACAGCCCTATTAAGGCTGTATCCAATTCCAAAGGTATGTCTTAAAAGATTTTGTTGTTGTGAAAATACTTTCTGAAAATAAAATCCACTGATCCTCATGAAGACAATTTGTTTCAGATAGGGTAAAGCTCAATTAATCATGAAAGATGCTGACAAAGCTTCATGAAGGTCGTACCAAAGGCTGGCAGAAGTCAAGCACTGGATTCTCAACAACGATTAGGACAAATATCAAGTTTGTGTGATCATAGCTATTTCTTCTCTACAGGTTCAAGTTCAGTTCAGTCACTCAGTCATGTCTGACTCTTTACGACCCCACGGACTGTAGCACGCCAGGCTTCCCTGTCCATCACCAACTCCCGGAGCTTGCTCAAACTCATGTCTATCAAGTCAATGATGCCATCCAACCATTTCATCCTCTGTCATCCCCTTCCCCTCCTGCCTTCAAATCTTTCCCAGCATCAAGGTCTTTTCCAATGAGTCATTCATCAAATCAGGTGGCCAAAATATTGGAGCTTCAGCTTCAGCATCAGCCCTTCAATAAGTATTCAGGACTGATTTTCTTTAGGACTGACAGGTTCAAGAGTGCCTCCCAAAGAAGACAAATTCAGTCTAAATTTTAAAATCACTTGGGAACCACAAAAGTAGAAAAGCTTACCCTTTCTTTCCTAATATGCATGTAAGCAGAAAGGAAAGGTAAAGACTGAGTTAACTCCAACTATAAAAAGTGTTTTGGTGTTGGATCTGCCCAAAACAGCCTAATTCCATCTCAGCAAAGACACATTTTTACATTTACAGAAAAAAACAGTTAAACATTCAAAAGTGCACATGCTTATTTTGTTGGGAAAATTATACACATTTGTTTGATTAGCTTTGGTAAATAAAATAACCAAGTCATCACTCAAGACTCAGACGTGGCTGCAAAATTGATTCAACGAAATGTCAAAATAAATCACAGCTTAAAAATGCATGGTATGTAACTTCTAAAAATGAAAACCACATCTATCTCTGTCAGAGTTCTGAAGGCTGTGCATTAAAATTATATCAAAAACGAATGCATTTTTGAAGGGAAAATATTGATTTAATCGACTCTTCCTGACTAGTGATTCAAATCATGATTTGAATCAATTTGATTTTAATCGAGCCCACCCTTTCCAAAAGTCATTTATACATGCCTTTGGAGTGCATGATGTTATTTCCAGTGGTCTATTTGTCTCTCTAGTTATAGGATGTTCAGAGTGATATGAAAAGGGCTGTGTTCCCCACGCCTTGCCAACACAGCAAGAGCGCAGCCTTCTGCAAGCCCAGACCAGTTGCAGATAATTCCAGAAAGGCCAACCAAGCACCAGCGATAATCACTAAGTGACGAGCAGGCAGCCACATGGGATCCAAGTGCAGGTATAAAGGCCAAGCCTCAGCGGTAGAAGTTCAAGTGTGACAATTCAGGCTTTTGTTCAATCCCAGGATGGAAGTCAGGAACAAGGCTGACCTTGGTCCTGGGGGACTGCAGTACTCAGCGGATGTCAGCCATAGCAGGGGCTGAGAGCCAGAGACCAGGACAAGGCAGGATTTTAGGGGGAACCAGAGGATTAGAGAAGCCCTTGCAGGAGGCTGACCTGCTGCTAAGAACATGAATTAGGGGTTTGGGGAAAGACAGTCATGCAGAAACTGACCAGGTAAATTAACTGTCACCCGGTCTCAGCTTCCTGAAGGGGATTATCGACTTTCTAAAGATTTAGAATGTGTGGCACAGGTCAACTTGGTACATGGGAAGTGCTCAATGTTAGTTATTGCTGATGAGGAGGTGGATGAAATCGTCCCTGCTAGTGTAACCAACTGTCCAGTTTGCCCAGAACTGATCAGTTCCCAAGATGTGGTTCATCCAGTACTAAACCAGGCAAACCAGGATGGCTGGTCCTTCTCGCCCTTCAAACTGATCACAGAGCCTGGGGTGGGGCAGAAGCTGCAGCTGGGCTTAAGTGCCTTCAGCTGTGGCCATCAGAGGCCAGCAGGGTCAGGGAGCCAGGTACTGCATCTTGCTTCGGGGAAAACTGAGTTTTCTTATTTGCGGATCATGGTCTGGCCTTTCCCGTCACAGCACCTGGTGAAGTGAACGTGGTGAATCAATGATCGTTAACGAGCTGCCCAGTCTAATCATTTCCTCCCGTCAGTTCCAGTTAAAACAGAACAAGAGGACGGGTGGGAATGGTAGGAAGCCGGGTCTGGCTGCTCCTGGGATCATCAAGTTTCAGCTGGTCTCCCCACCTTTCACTGGGTACCAACAGAGCCTCACTCACTGCAGGAACCTGGAGGGTGGTGGGCACTCAGCCTCACACATAGCATCCGAATAAGTGGTGTGACGAGCCCAGAGTTTTGATCTGCTGCCTTCTGAGATGTGTCTCTGCAGAGAGGCCTAGGCTCTCAGCTGGGGTTACTGTCAGGGAGCCCTGGTTCAGTGCGCAGGCCCTGGTCTCCTGGGTCAGGGGCCAAGGCCTAAGGCCTTCCCTATAATCTGTCACCAGACCCTAAATGCAACCCAACAAGAGGGCAGTTATACAACCTCAGAGGCTTTCCTGGTGGTTCAAACGTAAAGAATCTCCCTGCAATGCAGGAGACGTGACTTCGATCCCGGGGTCAGGAAGATGCCCTGGAGAACAGAATGGCTACCTACTCTAGTATTCTTGCCTGGAGAATTCCATGGACAGAGGAGCCTGGTGGGCTGCAGTCCATGGGGTGGCAAAGCGTAGGATATGACTGAGCAATGGAGTTCCTACTCCCTGTCCTGCCGCTGACGAATCCCACAACAGGGGAAACAAGTCTCTCCTGGAGGATGCTTGGTGAGAGGTTGTTGGTGGGGGAAGCTGCCAGGAACCCCTCGGTTCCCTGAGGTTTTAGGGATGGGCTTAGGAACACGATTCCTAGAGGCTGCTGCTATATAGTAAATCCAGAGAAAGCACCCTTGACCGACAGAACTGCACTTTTGCTGCTGTGCTCTGCCGTGTCCGACTCTTTGTGACCCATGGACTGTAGCCTGCCAGGCTCCTCTGTCCATAGAATTCTCCAGGCAAGAATACTGGAGTGGGTTCCATTTAATTCTCTAGGAGATCTTCCTAACCCAGGGATCGAACCCACATCTCTTGCGTCTCCAGCACTGGCAGGCAGGTTCTTTGCCACTGTGCCACCTGGGAAGCCCGAACTGCATGTTTATCGCCCTCCAAATTCAGCCTGAGCTAACACACGCCAGACAGGCACTGGGAGCAGCCACCACACAGGGCTATTTTGCAAATTTTACCCTCATTTAATTCTCAGCATAAGACTCCAAAATAAGCATTACTATGTCTCTTTTTTTTTTTTTTTTTGGATGAGGAAGCAATCTCAGCGAGGTGGAATTCGAGGCTAAGAGAAGTGAGCTGTTCATGCAACGAAGCTACTGAGGAGCTGGGTGTGCTGGCTGAAGCAAAACCAGTTGATTCTGGAACTTTAAAGATGTGGGTGGGGATGGGGATTAGGAACATGCTCCCAGTTGATGGTGGCTGATGTGAGGACCCAGGGACCTGGGGCTGGAGGAAGTCTTCCCTGGGCCAGCCATCCCGTGTGGTGTTCGAAGCCTCGTGGTTGATGTATCCAGCTCCTCTATGTTTATTAAGCTCTTTGACACCGTGACCTGATGCTCAGCTTCACTGGGTCCTGGGGGGTGGGATGGACAGGCGGTTCCTCTTTGGAAACACTGCTGTGGTGCCTACTGAAGGAGAAGCATGGCTTCATACACCCCACAGGTTAGGACTGGAATCATGGCTCTGCCCCTTGGTAACTAGGCAGCCTTCAGAAGTCACTTAACCTCCCTGAACCTCAGTCTCTTCATCTATAACCTGGCTCACCCATAGCTGGTATGACCATTAAAAAATAGCACGTTTGGCATGCTTAGCACTGAATGCAGTACGGAGTAGCCCTCCATACATAGGGAAGATTATTTTGAGCAACATTTGCTAACCCACCCGGGTGCCAGGCCATTAAGCCAAACAGAATCGATGGGCATCCCCCCATTAACAGCTTTTAACCATGCCAGACTGACCTGTCTAGCTAGGAGCCTGACTTGACCTGTCTAGCTAGGAGCCTGACTTGAAGCCTCCATTCCTCACTCCTGGTCTTGCAGTCATCCCAAAAGGCAAACCAGGATCAGAACAACAAGAAGGGCTTCCAGACAGAGAGAGGGGAGCCAGTGCTCAGACATAAACTTCAGAGTCTCTAAAAGATGCTCGCAAGCACAGCCGCAGAGTCTGCCTCTGCAGTCCCAGGCCTGAGCACTGGTGGCCCCACCATGAAAACCCAAGCTGCACCCTGACTTCCGCCACCTCCGTCACACTTTCTCCATCTCCCTGTCATCGCTCCCCCACCGCCTTCTAATGAGATCATTGGAAGTCACTCCACTTCCTTTCTGTGCACCGCTGTGGCCCCTCAGCTCACCTGTGCCTTCTCATCACTTCTCTCATTGAAATGCTCAGTTCCTACCCGTGGGTGACACCCGCTCTGTCTCATCCCACCCTGGCCATCAGGCCTTCACTATGTTCCAAGACCTCTGGACACACCACACTATTCCAGGCTAAAGTGTGACTTCTAGGCACATAGAGTTGTCACCTCTTCAACCCTTTCACCTGCTACTACCCTCCAAGTCATTGTCTTTTAGTCTCATACGTCAGCTCAGGCCCACGGGCCCACCTGCCTGCAGAAGCAGATCCCTTCAGAGCATCTGCTCACAGCACTCTTAATCAGCAGGCTGCATGGCTCCCCAGGCCCCTGACCTTTACTTCCCATCCCCCTCCAGACCTTCCTACTGCTGCAGAATGTGACCTTGAGAAAGTAACTTCAACCCTCTGGAGCTGGGTTTGCAGCTCTAAGGACAGAGTTCTATGAATTATGTTAAAAGGTAAGATAAAAAGACCCTGTGAATGTGGTAATACCTTCAAATGAATTTGTACCTTATTCATTACAACACCATCATTTGAAAAACAGTAGTACATAGATGAGTGAGGTCTATTATTACTGGCACACTGTGGCTTCCTGGACCCAGGGTAATAATTCCACAGTCCTCCAGGGGTCCACAGCCTGTAGGTTGGCAAACAGAAGAAAGACTAGATAATCTCCGAGGGCCTTTCAAGGTCATTAATTCAACAAATACTTACTGAGTGCCTGCCAGGAAGTGTACATTCTAGTTAGAGTGACAGAAAAAAATCCAAGAGAACAAATGAGTTCGAAAGAATGACTAATTATGGTAACTGGTAGGAATCACAGGACATAAAGAATGAGCAGTGTGAGGGGAGTGGCCTCCTTTAGAGAGAACAGTTAAGGAAGGCTTCTTGGGGGTAGTAACACCGGACCATATAGTCTGGACAATGGCAAGACATCAGCCAGGAGAAGGGGTGGGGTGGGGAGAAGGAGGGCAGAAGGCTTTCCAGGAAGAAGAAACAGCCCTTCCAAAGGCTCTGAGGCAGGTGCCAATGCAGTCTGTTTAAGATCTTTATGGCTGCAGATGGGGACATTAAAGGGGCACATTATAGAGAAAAACAATTCCATTTGGATGTACCGACTTCAAGGGTTGTGCATGGCATCCCAACAGCACCATCAAGACAGCTGAATAGAGAGGAGGCGAACACCCTGAGCCAGACACCCACCTCCAGGAGTCATCAGCACAGAGATAGCACCTCAAACTCTGTGAACAGTGATGGAGTTTAGAGAAAGAAAACAAGAGTGGCTTCAGATCTATCCTGAGAAACACCACCCCTGAGCTGGTGGAGAGAAGAGGGAGCTGAGGAGGGGCAGTCGTGGAGGGAGAGTAAAACCAGGACCTGGTGGAGCCATGAAATCCCAAAGAGAAAGGAGTTCTGGAAGGAGGGAGCAGCTTCCTGGGTGGAATGCTGCTGAGCGATGGAGAAAGTAAGATGAGGATAGAAACACATCATTGGCTTTGACAATGAGGACGGTGTTGGTGACCTTGACTAGAGGGGCCTCGACCAGAGTGAAGTGGTTGTGACAGAAGCCACTGGAAGAGGTGGAGGCAGAACAGGAGGTGAAGAACTGGGGTCACCCATGTGCAGGCAAACTCTTCCAGAGGTCTGGCTATCAGTAGGAACAGAGCAAAGGCACTGACGATGAAAGACTATGGTAGATTATCGCTCATCAAGCACGCACTCCCTCTCCCACCACCCACAGGAGAGGAGCGTGTTTCCCACCCCGCTAATGCTGGACTTGGACACCTGACGTGATCTGGCCAATGAGATGCGCAGATATGCCCCAAACAAGGGCTTGAAATGCGCTTGCCTGACTGAGCCCACTCTCTGTGGCTCCTGCCTTTCTCGACAAGAAGAACACACCTTGGGTAGCTTCTGGATGAAGGAGGATGAATGACATGTGGAACAGACTAGGACACAACCCACAACCTGAAACCCAGCTTAGATCTGTGGACTCCTAGCCACAACACGGAGGCTAACGAGCAAAAAACAAACACTTATTATACAAATGCCTGAGACACTGTGTTTATTTGTTATGCAGCATGATTATGGACATGACTGACTGATACAAGGGGAAGCATGTGTTCAAATATCTTTTTTTTTTTTAAGATATACTAGAGTATGTTTGTATACTAATGGGAAAATGATCTATTGACATGAAAGAGGATTTTGCTGCCTGGAAATGTGAGATAGCTTTGGAAGGGCATCATCCATGAGAAAGCAAGAAGGAAGGAGGTCCTGAAGACAAGTGGAGGCATTGGCCTAAGGTAAGTGAGGGGGGTGATATAGCCTCCATTATAATAACAGAGAAAAAAATGGGTACAGACATCAGAAGATTTAAAAGTCTGGTCGAGGGACGATGAGGAGCTCGGGTTGTATGGACTCGAACTTCTCAAGGAATAAAGATGCAAGGTCATTTCTAGGACGTGTCCTTGGTGGTGGTGGGGGGAGCCTTTTTGCCTGCTATATACCTTTCCTTAAATGTCTAATTTTCTCCACTGATTTAGATTCTAATAAGCCCTGCTCTCTCCTTGAAACCTTTTCCTAACGACCCTAGATTACCAGGACACCTCGCTTGTCCTACAGCATCTGTAATCTCAACTCCCGTCCAATACTGATTAGCCTTCTCAATGCTTCCTGCAGGACTAACGCCTCCCCTTCGCTCTGCTGGACCTGAGCCTGATAAGACACGTGGGCCATGCCGTCTGCTTACCAATGACATAGTGATGTCATTGGTCATGCTGAGGAGGCTTAATAATTACATGTTAACCGGCTTAAGAAGAAAAAGTATTTGTCTGTCACTGTTTCATCTTCTAGAATAGCTGACTTGGACCAAAACAAATCAGGCAAGACTAGCTGTTAAAGAGTTAGCCACTAGAACTATTGTTTTTGGAGACAGACACATTTTCTGGTTTGGGGTTATTTTATTTCTCACTTCTTATGCCAACTTCCCTGAAGCCTGATCCGTCTTTTTTTTTCTTCTGGACTGCTTCAAAAATTCCTTCATCAATCCTGCCTCAGACGTACTGACATCTTCCCTGGGAAAGCAGAAGGGTTATTTTCTAGATGTGCTTTAATGCCATTGCTTAGAGGGTTTTCTGTTTTATTTTTAATGGAACAAAGGGCAGCAGGTCTGACAGGTGATGCTTGGGAGCCTGTATTTCATACAAGGGGTCCCAGAAATAACAAGCAGCCGGACTGCTTCCTGCATCCCAGTTATGCAGATCTTATTTATACCTGGGAGAGATCAGAGGGAGCTAGCTCTTGAGGGCCTTCCTAGCCTGAGCCAAGGTAGCAGAGTGTGCCTTGAAGTCTCGGTTCAAGGAGCCTGACAGTTTCACAAGGTCCCTCAACACCCACCAGTTATATGTGGAGGAAACAGGACTGGTCCAGAGAACACCCCAGGCTGCAGGGCTACCACGGCAAACATGTAAAGTTAGGGAGGCCGCTCACCTTCCATCCCCTAGAGAGGTTCAATCTACCCTCCTAAGTTCCCCTCATTTCCAGACGCCAGAATCATCAAGCCAGCCCACCTTCCCTTCTCTACTGGAGCAAAGCATCCCTCAAGAAGGCTTCCCAGATGGCTCTAATAGTGAAGAATTCACCTGCAGTGCAGGAGACAGAAGAGATGTGGGTTGACCCCTGGGTCAGGAAGATCCTCTGGAGGAGGAAATGGCAGCCCACTCCAGTATTCTTGCCTGGAGAATTCCATGGACAGAGGAGCCTGGCAGGTTACAGTTCATGGGGTCGCAGAGTCATACACGACTGAAGAGACTTAGCATGAACACACGCATGTCCCTCAAGAAGCCCTCCAGTCTATGGCTGGGCTGGGTGAAGGTCCCCTCTCCTGAGATTCCAGAAGCACCCTACTCTTACCTTCTAGCCAAACAATGACAATAACATTAGGTATCTAAAGATCTAAGATACCTGAGCCTGAGAATTTAAGGCTCTAAGCTCTCTGGGTCTGGGGCTGTGTCTTACCCACCTGAATTTCCTTCTCTAGCAGTGTGCTAGACACAGGTGGGTGCTGAGTAAATGCTTTGCTATAGCCTAACAGTGGAGGCAGCAGAGAATTCAACCTGCCTGGACTAAGCCTCAGTTCTGCCTGAACCATGGAGCCCGAGGCAGTCACTTCATCTTTAAGGGATTTCCGCCTCTACTGTGAAGCTAGATATTTTAATATACACCTCACAGGTTCCGTGAGGATAGAATTAAATAATGTGTGTTCATGAACTGGCAAGCGTTTTACAAGGTAAGTCATTAATAGTGATTCATACTAAAGACTGTAAAGATTGGAGTCCCTCACCCCAAAATATTTTCACTTTTAAACAGACCCTCTGACCTTCCTTCCCTTTTGCATGGAGGGCAATGTTTCCATCCTCATCAATGGTGGTATTTCCAGCATGGATGAAATACCATGAATTGTATTTTTTTGACTGAAGGAGATCCTCAGATCTTAAATACAGACATCGACCAGAGGTCAGCAAGCTGTGGTCCACCGCCCAAATCTGACCCACCACCTATTTTTGTATGAAAGGTGAGCTAAGAACGGTTTTTACATTTTTAAACAGTTGGAAAAGCAAGTCAAAAGATGAGTATTTTGTGACACATGAAAGTTATATGAAATTCAAATTAGTGTCCATAAATAAAGATTTATTGAAACACAGCCATGCTCTCTTGTTTACATATTATCTGTGGCTGCCTTCAAGCTACACCAGCAGAGCAGAGTAGCTGCAACAGAGACCATATGGCCTGTAAAGCCAAATTATTTACTAACTGTTCTTCAATGGAAAAGTCTGCCAACTTCCAATATAAACTTCTTTCTACTTCAGTTCAATTCAGTCGCTCAGTCGTGTCTGACTCTTTGCGACCCCATGAATCGCAGCACGCCAGGCCTCCCTGTCCATCACCAACTCCCGGAGCTCACCCAGACTCACGTCCATCGAGTCGGTGATGCCATCCGGCCATCTCATCCTCTGTCGTCCCCCTCTCTTCTTGTCCCCAATCCCTCCTAGCATCAGAGTCTTTTCCAATGAGTCAACTCTTCGCGTGAGGTGGACAAAGTACTGGAGTTTCAGCTTTAGCATCATTCCTTCCAAAGAAATCCCAGGGCTGATCTCCTTCAGAATGGACTACCCCAAGGCTACTCCAGAAGAAGATCTAGAATGAGTCTTGATTTGACTCTGGGAATTTTACTTTAATAGAGGTATGGGCAAAACGGATCACATTCAGGTAGTCAACCGGGAATGTCCCGGGACTCAGACACATGTCATGGGAAGAATGGCTAGAGACATAATTAAAGGGGAGCTTCAAATATCCAAAACACTATTAGGAAGAAGGAAGATAAGGATCTTTCTCCGTGGTTGTAAGAAGTAAATGAAAGGCTGAAGACCCATTTCAGCTCAACCTAAAGAAGCATCCTGGCTATCAGTGCTGCCTCAAGCAATGAGTTCCCCATCACTACATATTCTCCAAGTAGTGAATATACAATGTTGTGAATATAAAATGCAGTGATCAGTGACCAGCATCTGTTCATCTTTTAGAAGACTACTCATCTTACAGAGGCTTCCTTAACTACACCACAAGCATCCACAGGGTAGAATATTCCCAGAGGCCATGTTTGTACAGCAGAGAAGGCCATGCCACTTCTAGAAGCAGTGCCTGGGAACTCCGGGCTGCACATCCTGAACAGGAACCAAAGACATGGTATGTTGATTCCCACACACCAGGCCTCTGTCTCTCCTCTTTAGGAGGAAGATAACGCGAATCTATCATACCACACTGCTGCAAAGAATAATGAATAGCAGCGTTAACAAATGACAAGTGCTACATTTCTTATTATTATCTATCATGTATACATCACTTTATTTCTGTAGCATCCAGCAGGTGTTGAATGCAAATGGACTGAAAAACCCTTTTGCAGACTTGCAACCTCTTGTAAAGAAAAACAGCCAGGAGCATAACAGTAAGGCTGCCAGGTTATTCCAAGATCTACGCTGAGCAGGACTTGAGAAGTCCCTCCCGAGCATGTTGATGGGATGGAAGCCCACTGAATTCAGGTCAGTCACATTTGTTTACGGTGCAATAAGATCTACCCCGGCTGCAAGCTTTAACCTGGTCCCTTCAGAGACCAAAGCTATCTGTGAAAGTGGCCGTGGGCAACTCGTGGCCAGAAGCACTTGATCACTCTCTTTGCAATAGGATGTCCTTGAGCTTCCCTTGATTCATTTTTATTGCATATGCCAGACTTTACCACTCCCCAGGTATCTCTCAGCTTCTTCTCTGCTCTCTCCATTTTGCTTATGGAGAATGGAGGTTTATGATTAAGTAATTTTCCCATAGAACACAAGGCTGGTCTTGAGACTGGAAGGCACAGGCTGCCTCTGGTCCAGCAATGATGTCCCCATAGAGACACTAGGCGATGTGCTGGTGAGGGGCAAAGACTGGAGTAGAGGCAAGTGGGCTCTGGTTCCACTGCTGCCCCAATAACACAGGACCCCACGTGGATCATTTCTCCTCTCTGCCCTTAGTAGCTCATCTGTCCAAGGAATGGATTGGGCCAGAAGTCAGGTTAGAGGCACGGGGGAGGAGTATCAAGATCAAAATGAGAAAGAGAGTCGGACACTGATACAAAAGAACCACCAGGCAAATGTCAAGTCTTGCGTGGAATCAATGAGCATATTCTGGCTGAGTCACTGAGAGTACAAATAATGTGCTGAACTAAAGAGGGAGGAACAGCAGAACAGTCATGGATGGGGAGGGAGGTGGGGGGGAGCAGTTCAGGAGAGAGGGGACATGTATGCCTATGGCCAAGTCATGTTGACATATGGCAAAACCCATCACAATAATGTAAAGTATTTATCCTCCAATTTAAATAAATTTTTTTAACTCAAATAAAAAGTATTTGAAAATAAGTTTAATTATATTATTATAAATCAAGCTGTCATAAAATGTTTGAATAAACCAAGAAAACTACAAAAGAAAAAGAACAATCATGGGAACAACTGGGAGTGGAAAAAGAAAGGTGGAAAAACCAGAGATGACTGCATCTTGGCAGACATCTGTCACTGCAACAGCTTAATGTCATCAACATGAAACAAGTAGGGTAACCACTCGGATCCCACCCAGAACGCAGTGTCCTTGTTCCAGGCGTGCTAACAAAGATGCCTCAGCTTGGACAACAGAGCAGGCTGAATATTTGCCTCAGCACGGGCCCTGCATTAAGCTACTCCTTCCCTGTGTGCGTGCTCAGTGGCTTCAGCCGTGTCCGACTCTTTGCGACCCCATGGACTGTAGCCCACCTGGCTCCTCTGTCCATGGGGATTCTCCAGGCAAGAACACTGGAATGGGTTGTCCTGCCCTCCTCCAGGGGATCTTCCCAACCCAGGGATTGAACCCACATATCCTACCTCTCCTGCATTGGCAGGCGGGTTCTTTACCACAAGCACCACCTGGGAAGCCTACTCCTTTCCTACCTAGGCTAACTGAACACAGGGTAAATCATCCTAAAAAAAAAAAAAAAAAAAGTGCATATGCCAAAGTCCCCACTTCCATTTATACAAA
Organism: Bos mutus; assembly: GCF_027580195.1. Taxonomy (NCBI): domain Eukaryota; kingdom Metazoa; phylum Chordata; class Mammalia; order Artiodactyla; family Bovidae; genus Bos; species Bos mutus. Next base: position 37,957,896 of record NC_091627.1, read on the forward strand.
AATGGTTTCTGCCTCAACTTCCTACGTTTTACCTTTCACCAAGATGTTCTTTGGTCCTGAGAAGGTCAACCTGCCAGCTCATCAGGACAAGCAATGATTACATCAGGTCACTGAAAAATTTTACAGCTCTTGACCCTCCATAGAGGGAATGCAAGCTAGCTAAAAAGAGAGGAAATTTTATTTCTGAGACTAGCTATTTAATATCCTAAGCTTTCCCAGGTTATCTCCCATAGTATTTATGGGATATTTTCAGCATGGCAACTCCTTTATCTAAAACAAGTTCCCAAAGTAGCTGACACTTATGACCTAGAAAAAGTCCCTCTTCCTTTCTGTGCCTAGTTAAATGTGAGGGATGGGACCTATATTCCTTCTCTATGGTAACAAATTGCCATAAATTAGTGGCTTAAAACAATGTTTAATTTATTCTCCTGCAGTTCTCCAGGTTAGAAAGCTAACACAAGTCAGTGAGCTAAAATCAAGGTGTCTGCAATGGTGTGGTCCCTCCAGAGGCCCTAGGGGAGAACGGGTTCCCTTCTCTTCTCCAGCTTACAGAGACCACCTGTATTTCTTGACTTTGACTTCTATCTCAGCTGTCCCCAACCTTTTTGACACCAGGGACCGATTTTATAGAAGACAATTTTTCCACAGACTGGGGGTGGGGTGAGGGGTGGTTTCAGGATGATTTAAGGGCATTACATTTATTGTGCACTTTCTTTCTAACCTAAGGCCACTGCTGACCTGACGGAAGGTACTGGTCTGCGGCCTGGAGGTTGGGGACCCCTGCCAAAGCCAGGCACACTGGATTAGTCCTTCTCACACCATCACTCTGACCTCTCCTGCCTCCTTCTTCCCCTTTAAGGACTCTTGTATTGATATTTACATTGGACTCACCTAGATAGCTCAGACGGTAAAGCATCTGCCTCCAATGCAGGAGACCCAGGTTTGATCCCTGGGTCGGGAAGATCCCCTGGAGAAGGAAATGGCAACCCACTCCAGTATTCTTGCCTGGAAAATCCCATGGACTAAGGATTTTGGTAGGCTACAGTCCATGGCGTCGCAGAGTTGGACACGACTGAGCAACTTCACTTTCATTTCACCTAGATAACCCAGGATAATCTCCTTATTTTGTCAACTGATCAGCAATTTAACTCCCCTTTGTAACCTAATATACATATTAGTATGTAACCTAACATACTCACAGCTTCTAGGAATCAAGACATCTTTGGATTTCAGTCCTCTGTCTGGCTGTGTCCCACCGAAAGTTCACTCCTAAAACCATACTCCTCTTTTCTTGCTGTTAGACTCCACACCATCAAGTTAGTCCTGGGTCTAGATCAAGGAGAAGCAGTCAGGATCCTCTAGCTGGGGAAGGACTGGGGAGAGTCCCACGGTGTGGTGTGAGTATTAAGTGGTATGCGAGGTGCCTATCACCATTATGGAAGCTTCTCCCCATCCTCTTGAGTCAAATTCAACAAAAGGGAAAACGTGTTTTCCTTGTGCCCTAAAAATGTCAAGACATTGCTTAGGGCACAAGGAAGGAGAAGAGAACTAAAGATTACCTGAAAGTCTTTGAGGTACGGTGGACATTTGTTATATTTCAGGGGACATTTGTTACAGTTTGGCCTCATGCCAAAATTGTATTTCGGCATCTATCTGTCACCTCTCAATGTCTTTTGGGGACAATTCCTCTCCGCACACTTAGACCACATATTTGCTCCATCCTCCGTCGTCTACTCCAAGGGCAGAGAACTAACTGCTCCCACGAGTAATTATTGAGCACCTGGGATGTGTTCTTGGCATCAGAGGTACAGGAGTAGATAAGCCAGATGAGGACTCTTCAGTCACAGAACTAAAAAATAAACAAACGAACAGCAACAACAATCCAGCAAGATCTTTCTGAGAGTGTTATGGGCTATGAGAAACTAAAATAGGGCTTTTGTTACAGAGAGAGACCAAGGGTATTATCTGGACTTTGAGCCTACCTTCGCTTAATTCTTCTGTTTCCTGTAGTCCGCGTGCAAGTGCCCTCACACAAGGGGCATTCATCCTCCAGTACTAGGCCTCCTTCATTCTGTCCACAGAGACACACTGTACTGACCCAGCCATGGGGAAGGGGAAGATAGGAAAGAACCCAGAACTGGCAGGTTCCAGCTCAGAACCTCAAGGCTTTTGTTCTAGCTCAGCACTGACTAGCCGAGTGCCTTCCACGATGACCAGTGAATTCAATGATCCATTCCACGCCCGCCAGTTTACATCCTAGGCTGTCTTATGGTCAAGACTGGTATTAGTCATCATTGCACATCTCTATTAAAAAGCTGCAAAACAAGCATCTAACACTTGATCCACATCCATACCAAACTGTCAAGGGAGATGCAAACCGCACACTCAGCAAATGCACTGCATTCTGCAAACAAACACTCCAGTGCCTCGTAAAAGTCAGTGATTCGAGATGATGCTGACGTTACCTGAAAAACAGGGGGCTCAGAGACGCTCTGCCTCTATCTTCACGACTTATTAAGGGCGGAAATGTTTAGGCAAATTACATCTTGTTGGAGTAGAAGCCGATGTAACTGTTCTGTAGGTAGGGGATAAGAGGATGTGCATTTTGTGATATAAATCTATCAGTGAATATGTCATAATCCTATTAGTATAATAATCCCTTTAAAAATGAATGCATTTACATGTTGGGGGGAAAAAAGGCACACAATGAAAAGTTTCCCTCCACCCCTGTCCACCCTTAGTTCACATCAGCACCCCTAAATGCAAACCACTGTTAGTCTGTTACATATCCTCCCAGAATTTTCCATGCATATAGAAGCAAATGTAAATACATATCAAGTTATATCAGATTTTTCTTCTACAGCTTCTAGGTTTAAATCTTGGTTAGAAAAGCCTTCTCTGTGTTTTCTTTTGACATCTTTATAGTTTTGTTTTTATATTTAAATCTTATTTTTGTTTTGAATTTTATCCTGGCATATCTATGGTGTTCCAGTTTTATTCTTCTCCCATAGGGATCTCTTTAAACTTCTAAACTTTTCTCCAGTGACTTGATATGCTACCTTTATCAAATACTGAATGATCACATGTATTTGAATCTATTTCTAAACTATCCATTCTGTTTCACTATTTGTGCATGTGCCTACAACGCTGTTTCAATGAATGAGTGCAAGTGTGCACTGCACGCTCGGTTGTGTCCAACTCTTTGAGACTCACCAGGCTGTAGCCCGCCAGGCTCCTCGGTCCATGGGATCTTCCAGTCAAGAATACTGGAGTGGGTTGCCATTTCCTCTTTCAGGGGATATTCCTGACCCAGGGATCGAAACTGCATCTCCTGAGTCTCCTGCATTGGCAGGCAGATTCTTTACGACTGAGCCACCAGGGAAGTCCCTCAATAAATGAGGCATTATGATAAATCCTAATATCTGGTAGAGCCAGTCTTCCCACACGGTTTTTCTTTTTCAGAATTTTCCTGACTATTCTTATTCATTTTTTATGTGAATTTTAAAATAAACTCACCTATTTTTTTAAACAAAGGGATCTACTGGTACTTTTATTTAGATTGTATTAAATTTATAAGGAGAATGACATCTATTGTTTTTCCATCAGTGAACATGAGCTATCTCTCCATTTGCTCAAGGTTCCTTTTGTAACCTTCTGTAATATTTTAAAAGTCTTTTTATATACCCTAAAAATCTTCTTGCCAAGTTTTATTACCACTTTATGTTTTTTGTTGTTATTATAACTGAGGGCTTTTCCAATGTACATTGTGTTTGACATCTGTATATATGCAAGGTATTGATTTCTGTTTACTAATTTTTGTACCTTGCCATCTCATGGGATTCTTTTACTGTCTGAAATAGTATTACAGTGATTTCTTACATGTTCTCCAGTCATGCAGCCACAGGATCTCACATAGTGACTATTGGCTCCTCCCCATTTCTCTCTTCTAATTGTTTTCTCTTATCTAGTTGCACAGGAAGGTATCACCATCTCAGTGATGAATAACAGTACTAATAGTAGAGACCCTTGTTCTTTTCTTTAGTAAGAATTCCTGTAGCATTTCCCCATTAAGAATGAGGCTGGCATTTAGTCTGAAATAAATGTACTTTTAGCATGTTAAGAAAGCATCCAGCTGTTCCTGTTTTCTTATATATATATTTTTAATAAAACATGATGAATGAACTTTCTCAAAGGCCTTTCAACATCTATGAAGACAACCATATCTTTTTTATTGGAATATAATGCTTTACAAAGTTGTGTTAGTTTCTGCTGTACAATGTGAATCAGCTATATGTATACATATCATCCCTCCCTCTTCAGCCTCCCTCCCACCACCCCCACCCCATCTAGGTCATCATAGAGCACAGAGCTGAGCTCCCTAAGCTATACAGCAGCTTCCCACCAGCTATCTATTTTACACATGGTAATGTATATATGGAAGGAATGTTATGACCAACCTAGATAGCATATTAAAAAAGCAGAGACATTACTTTGCTAATAAAGGTCCGTCTAGTCAAGGCTATGGTTTTTCCAGTAGTCACGTATGGATGTGAGAGTTGGACTGTGAAGAAACCTGAGCGCCTAAGAATTGATGCTTTTGAACTATGGTGTTGGAGAAGACTCTTGAGAGTCCCTTGGACTGCAAGGAGATCCAACCAGTCCATTCTAAAGGAGATCAGTCCTGGGTGGTCTCTGGAAGGAATGATGCTAAAGCTGAAACTCCAATATTTTGGCCACCTCATATGAAGAGTTGACTCATTGGAAAAAACTCTGATGCTGGGAGGGATTAGGGGCAGGAGGAGAAGGGGATGACAGAGGATGAGATGGTTGGATGGCATCGACGACTCGATGACATGAGTTTGAGTGAACTCTGGGAGTTGGTGATGGACAGGGAGGCCTGGCGTGCTGCAATTCATGGGGTCGCAAAGAGTCAGACACGACTGAGCGGCTGAACTGAACTGAACTGAACTGAATGTATATATGTATGTCAATGCTACTCTCTCAAGATAACCATATCATTTTTCTGCTAATGTTCACTCCTGTAAAACTATATCTTCATTCCAAGACTAAAACTCTCTTGATTATGATTTATTAGTCTTCAACTGTATTGCTGAAATTGCTTTGCCATTTTCCCCAGGATTTTTGAATTGATATCATAAGTGGGATTAGTCTTTGTCTTTCTACTTGTGCCTTCTTTGTTAGATTTTGGTAACTATTTATCTTGCTTGCTTATGCTCTGGGATGTACTGGAATTGCCTGTTTCTTCAAGGTTTGATAAAATTTCCTCTGTAGAACCATCTGCATTGTTTTTTTTTCTTTGGGGTGGAGTATCCCCATTTGAAAAGGAATTTTTGTTTGTTTTTTGTGTTCTGCCTTAGACATTTTGGATTCTTTTCTGAGGTCAGTTTAGTGAATTTTATTTTCTTGGAAAATAATACAGTATATTCAGACTTTCAGATACATCTACATAAATCTGAGCAAAGTAGCATTTGTGGTTCCTTTAACTTCCTTTTTTTGTCACTATTTCCCACATATCATTTTTATTTGATATCTCTGCACTTGCTCCCACAAACTAGCAATTTATCTATTTCATGGTTTTTTCCCCAAAACCAGGTATGAAATTTATTCCAACTGCTTTGTTTTCTAACTCCTTAATTTTCACTTTTATCTACTTCTTCCTTCTGCTTTCCCTCTACTATAATCTTTTTATTCTGTTATAACTCCTTGACTTAGATGACTTTATTCATGTGTTTTCATTCTTTTGTGTAAATATTTAAAGTCATTATTTTCCCTCTGAGTTCTGCTTTAGCTTTATCACATCTGTCCTGATTTTTAGTGTTTATATCAGTTGCTGTTTTCCAGAAAATCTGAAATTTCAGTTTCTATTTTCCTCTTTGAGCCATACATTGAAGGGGTCTTTTTGTTCTGATTTGATTTTACTTTTAATGGAATGGCCTTTTGATTTTCTGAGTTAGTATTATTTTCTAGCTTAATGCTGCTTAATCAGAAAATACTGTTTGCATTTTTTCTTTAATTTGGGGGATTTATTGAGGTTCACTTTGCCTGTTAATACATGGTCAATATCTGTGAGTGTTTCATGGGCCCTTGAAAGGTGCATTGTCTTCACTTAATCTCCTGGGTTTGCTATTTATCAATCAGATCTGCTTTATTACTTATGTTAATTAGGTCTTCAATATTGATTTTTATTCTTGTCCAGCTATCTGGAGACTAAAACATGCAAATTAAAGTGATCTGTTACTAGTGTGCTTTGGTCTATTTCTTGCATCTCCTGACATTTCTTTTTTCTCAGCATTGCTGGGTTTTTTTCATTGTGAAATGTACAATTTAGCATAATGAAATTCCTTTATTTCATTTAATGCATTTTAACTTGGGCTTCCCTGATGGCTCAGGAGGTAAAGAATCTGCCTGCAATGCAGGAGACCCTGGTTCAATTCCTGGGTCGGGAAGATCCCCTGGAGAAGAGATAGGTTACCCACTCCAGTATTCTTGGGCTTCCCTGGTGGCTCAGATGGTGAAGAATCTGCCTTCAATGTGGGAGACCTGGGTATGATCCCTGGGTTGGGAAGATCCCCGGAGGAGGGCATGGCAACCCTTTCCAGTATCTTGCCTGGAGAATTCCCGACAGAGGAGCCTGGCAGGCTACAGTCCATGGGGTCCCAAAGAGTCGGACATGACTGAGCAACTAAGCACAGCACACACTACTTTTTCTGATGCAAGCCTGTGATTATTACTTTAGTTTTATGCTTACTTTTTATTAACCACTTTAAGCATTTTCCTGATGCTCCTTTATGCATTCTTCCTGTAGTTTCAGCCTTTCTATACCACTTTCCTTAGGGATGTCGCTCTAAACAACACAGAATTGGGTTGTGATTTGTTATCCTATCTGAAAATCTTTTTTTAAATGTGAGTTAAATTCATTTATATTTAGCAATATGACAAATGGGTTTGTTCCTCATTCTCATTTTATATCATGTTTCTTGGCTTCTTGGCATTATTTTTAGTCTTTCTGTGACTGTTTATCCTGTAGGATTCTTCTGGGAAGGTTCATGTTTTTATTCTAGTGGTTACATTTCATAACTACAACATTATATAATAATCTTAATCTATGTCTTTAGATGTGATTTATGAGTCCTATAGTACAAGCAAAGATAAAACTGGTGTATTTCCTCCTTTCCCCTTCACTTCTCTTTCCACAGAGGCAGAATAGCAAAGACGTGGTTGGGGTGGGAAGAGAAAAAGACACAAATCCCTGGATGCCGGTTATAAAAATTCACTGAGATTTAACACAGTGGCAGCTGCACACAGGGAGGGAGATGCCAAGCACGTTACAGAGCCCCTTGGGCACCACTGACTCCGGCTAGGCTGTGTTTCTCTTCCATCACCTGATTTTAGTCAATAACATTATCTTTCGTAATGTTTACCATTTATTGTTAAATATAATTATGCTTATATTACTTCATTTGTCAGCTCTAAATTTTATTATTTGACTCCCTGCTAGTATTGAATGAGGCAGACAACTAACTTTTACCCCTTCCCCTTCCAGTATTTTTTGGCTGTATTATTTCTGCATTATCAGGACACAGAACATTTACATTCTCCTCTGTCGCTCTAATCCTTATATTTGTTTTAGCTTTAGTATAGATTGACAGTTGGAACTACTCATTGTTCACCCTCTGCCTTCTCTTTGTTGGCTGAAGTTCATCCTCTACTAGTTTGCTCAGGAAGCGCTCATGGGAACAATATTCCCTGAGTTATCACATGCTCAAAACTGTCTTCATACATAAAAGACAGCTAGGATGGATGTAAATTTTGGCTCATATCCTTTTCCCTTGCTTATCTTGTAGACATTTCACTGACTTCCAGGAGTTTAATGCTTCTGCAGAGGAAACTGGGGGCACCCTGCTATTTTTCTCCTCCTAAGTGACTTGATTTCTTTGCCCAGATTCTCCATGAATTCCTTTTTCCTATCTTTTTTCCCTTGTCTTCCATTCCTTTCTACCTTTCTTTTCTTTTATTTCTTCCTTTCTTCTCTCCTTCCTTCTTTGCAACTGTCTTTTTCATGGTCCTTTTGTTAATTTTGAAGTAATCTCAAACCTTGAGCATTCCTGGTGGCTCAGATAGTAAAGAATCTGCCTGCAATGCAGGAGACCCAGGTTCCTGGGGGGTCAGGAAGATCCCCTGGAGATGCGAATGGCTGCCTACTCCAGTATTCTTTCCTAGAGAATTCCATGGACAGAGGAGTCTGGCAAGCTATAGTCCATGGGATCACAAAGACACAACTGAGTGACTGACACTTTCACTTTTCACTTTTTCAAACATTAAAAAAAAAAAAGCTACAAGAACAATACAAACTCTTAGACCCTCTCCACACAAATTATCTAAATGAGAACATTTTACTGTACTTTTCCCATCTGTGGAGAGATATTTTTCTTTTGACATGGTGTTTATCACCTCTAAATACATGTATGCATCCCCAAAATAAGGATCCTTCTCTTAAGTATAACCACCATACAAACCCTTCCAGTTAAAAATTCAACACTGATATGGTACAGCCTGATCCACAGGCCCAATCAAATTTCTCCAGATGTCCTAACAAAGCCTCCTTTCCCTTCCCAGTCTAGGAGTCTATCCATCAACATGTATTCCACTTAGTTGTCAAGTCTTATCAGTTTCCTCCAATCTGGAACAATCCCTCAGTCTTTCTTTGTTTCTCAAGTCCTTCAAAGCTTCAGTTTCAGGCCTTTCATTCTGAAGGGCGACGGTACATTCAGTGCTTCCCCATGACCAAAGACAATGCACTCTTGGCAGGAATTCAAGAGAAATGATGCCGTGTTCTCAGCGCATCACATCCAAGGTGCCCTAGGTCAACCCACTCCACCACTAGAAATGCTAACTTTGATTATCTGGCCTAGGCAGTATCTGCCAGGTTTTGCCACTGACAATTTACCATGTTTCCACTGTATTTGATTACAACTTGGGGGGAAGCTATTCCAGTTTGCCAGAAACACTGAGTCTTATTAAATCTCCATCCACAAGACTTAGCATCCATTGACAACTCCTGCCTGTTTAAACTATCATTATGATAGCTGTCAAGCGATGAATATCTATTTCCATCATTTCTTCTGTTTCTCAGTTGGCGTTCTACTATAAGGAAAACTTTCCCCCTCCTCCCCCCACTTATCTCTTTATCTGTATATTGACTGATTCATCCATCCATCCATCCATTCATCTATTCATTCATTTATCACATGGATTCCTATTATACACAATAGATTGTAATCTGATACTCATTATTTACTTTGATGCTTATACTGTCCTCAATTTGGCCCGTAGATACTCCAAACTGGTTTCTGTGTCCTTCTGACATGTTACAATCTTTTCCAGACTTTCTGCAAAACAATATTTCAAGTTCATTTTACACTTTCTCTGCCCCATCTCTTAAATCAGCCATTTCTCTGAGGAGCTCCAGTAATTCCTAGTGGAAAATGGTACTTAGAGACCAGGATCTGAGTACTCAGTGTGCAGTCACTGCTGCTGCAGTTCTACTGCCTCCAGACCATCTCAGAAGAATGAGTTAGGGAATACATGTATGTGTGTACACACATATATACACATACACATGGATAATTCTAGTTCCATCCCAGCACCCCAGGTTCTTTCTAGCCCTCCCTCATTACTTGTTTATAAATCTTCTCACAAACAGTGAAAAACGTGGATCCAATTAGCCTCTCTCTATATATTTACTTGCTCAGTAAATTAATTCATTTGCCCCATAACTAATCTCCCAATCATCCGGCCAGCTTCTGTGCCTGCCAGCTCCACACCTACTCTCTACTCTGCTGTGAAGGGGAAGAGAGGACACAGAAGAGAAGGGGAGGAGAGAAAGAAGGAAAGAAGGGACTGATCTCCTTTCTTTAATGTCTATAAATTTCTAAGGCTATATCTTGGTATTAACTTTTCTGGGTAATTTTCCCCCAAAAGCCCAAGTTTGTGTTCTTTCAACATTTAGATATTAAATCTTCTTGTATATCATGAAAGCTTTCTTAATCTATATTTTAAATATTTATTCTATTCAATTGTTTGTGTTTTCCTTCAGGAACTTAAGTGATGCTTCTGTTGGATTTCCTACATGTCTTCTACATTTACCATTTTTTTCCCCGAATCTTTATGAGCACTTCCCTTATTTCAATTGCATTATTCACTGTCCTCATTTCTATTATCTGTGTTCTGCACTGAATTTTCTAGTGTCTATTTTCCCTTGAGGTCCTTCCAACTTGATCTTCATTTCTGAGATAGATTTGCCTTTTTTCTCCTATTTCCTCCTTGAGTTCTGACAGCTTGTGTTTCACCACCTCTTGCCATCTTGTCATCCGTTCCAAAATTCTTGTTTCTGCTTTGTAGTTTTCTTTCATAGAAATGATTGCTTCATTGGGTTCTTTAAATTCATGGTGAAATACTTCATTGCAATTATTTTCATCTCCTCCTTACATTTACCTGGGAATGTTCCTTATTTGGGGTACTTTTTATGGCTACTGTTGATATTTTTTCACTGTAAAATATTTGCTTCTATTCTACCAATACTCTCAATTTTTCATTTCTCTTTTACTACTTACTATTGTATGAGTGGACTTTCTCAGACCAGCTTTTTTGCAGGAAGTCCTTGAGGGACAGACAGAAGACCCAGGGTAACCCTTCACTATTATTAAAAAAAAAAAAAAAAACAAAACAGCTCTTCGTGGGAAGGGGTAATGACTGGATGACTGGGAAGAGATACAAGGAGATTTCTCGGGTACTGAAAATGCCCTAGATCATTAACTGGGAGATGGTTACACAAGTGTACACATATATAAAATTTCGTCAAGCTAAAAAATAGTTACATGCTTTATTGCATGTATGTTAGATATCAAGAAAAATGTAGGTAAGAAGGAAGGGAGGGAGTAAGAGAGGGAGGGAGAAATGATGTTTTTCTGCTGCATAGACATTACTTTCTGCAAATAGGTCTTTCTGGAGGATCCTTTGTATCAACCCACCTCCTCTGCTTTTCTAAAGCAAAACAGAGGACCAAGAGGCACCGTCCTTCAGTTCGGCTCATGCCAGTCCCTGCCCAATATTTGCAAATAAAGGACACAGCTGGAGTTCTTTGGGATGCCCTCGCACCTCCAGGACACATATCTTGCTGACACTCTCTGCCATCTGCTGCCCTGAGGCCCTCCCGCTGCTCTTCTACACCTCTTCATATCTGCCAGTGGCCTCTTCTGAACCCAGCTTCCTGGGTAGCCCTTGGACATATTTCAGATTTCACAGATTTCAGACTATACCTATTCTCTAATTCCACCTGAAATGACACTTTGCAGTTTTAAGTTATTCTCTTTGTTGCTTTTGTAAAATATCCAAGAACAGAAAGCAAAAGAGGGTGCCTTACACAAACAATCATATGCTGGAAGTTCCACTTGCCTGTTCTGCTGGGTCACCACAACATCTCAAACCTGTCACCCCATGAGCCTCAGTGTCCCCATCAGCAGAATGGGCAGAAGGAACAGCTGTCCTTCTCCCAGCTCCTTCTGAAGATGATGAAAGCAGAGTATGGGAGGTGCAAATTGAGGCAACTCTCCTGGGGTTAGAAAGGGTGCTTTCCATGGTGCTGATCGTCTTACCTCCCATCCTACATCCCCTTCAGCACCAGCTCTTCTGTAGACCACCAGCCAGGGAACAACTGGTTCTTTAGGACTAGACTCCAGACTCTCACCACCTCCCCAACACCACCCACACTCACACCCACAGACGTAGCAGGTTCTTCAAAATACCAATTTGCTGGCTGCCCTGTCTCATCTCCCTGGCTGGCTGCAAAAGGAGCAGTAGGAATGTGCCACTACTTGGCACCATCCTCCTGGCTGGGAGAAAACACAGGCTCCCTCAGCCAGGTGGTGTGATTCAGGAAATGCCAAACTCATGACCCCACGTGAACCCCAAAGTTTCAGCTACAGACGAGAAATGTCAAATCACCAAGGCCCCAGGACTCTGCCATCACCGTATCAGTCACAAACATCACCCTTAGTAATAGAAGTGGCAGATGGGGACATAAATTCTTCAAAAGCAATTTGCTTGCCAAGGACTAGGGAACATATGAATGAAGTGTGAACAGTAAATTTTTTCAAGTTGGGAGGCTGGACACGTCACCCGCTCAGCTATACAAACAGGCTCTAGAAGACCCGACCCAGGTTTCCGTCCAGCTGAAAACCTTCCTCCCTGATTTCAAGGCAGATATAAAGGTTTGTTCTCTCTTCTTTCTGCTACCCTTCAAGGAAGGCTCAGAACTACAAGCGTGAAATGAAAGCCAGGCAACATGGGGAGGAACGCTGGGCATACCATTTCTCCAAAAGAAGGAGGATTAAAACAACCCTTTGATAAAATAATCCTTTGAAATCATATGCCCTCATTCAGAAGGCTCTTTGGAAGAGGCAGAGTTTCCTTGGGGAACGAGAACTATACAAGTGTTCATTGTCTGCATGCTCCATGATGGTTTTCATGGCTGGAGGGTGCAGCAGGCCCCCCAACATCCCCCTCAGCTGCTCCCACCTCCCCCCCTGAGCTCTACACTGGATGAAGGCCTATGTACCCAGCTTGAAACATGCAGCATGCAAAGAGCTTGGATTCAGTGCCAAGAGGCCAGGTTCCAGGTAAGTTCCACCACCAACTAGTGAGTACTCTTGTGCTGTGCTTAGCTGCTCAGTCATGTCTGACTTTGTGACCCCATTGACTGTAGCCTGCCAGGCTCCTCTGTCCATGGGGATTCTCCAGGCAAAAATACTGGAGTGAGTTGCCCTGCCCTCCTTCAGGGGAACTTCCCAACCCAGGGATTGAACCCAGGTCTCCCACGTTGCAGGTGGATTCTTACCAGCTGAGCCACCAGGGAAGCCCAAGAACACTGGAGTAGGTAGCCTATCCCTTCTCCAGGGGATCTTCCCGACCCAGGAATCAAATCTAGGTCTCCTGCATTGCAAGTGGATTCTTTACCAACTGAGCTACCAGGGAAGCCCCGAGTACTATTGCGAGGGTACCATCTCTCTAGTCCCAACATCTTCAGATGTAAGATGAGCAAGTGGGTCTGATAAACCCAAAGGCTCCCTGCTTCAACATGTGAGAATTCCAGTTTACCCTCCAGAGCCTGTCTGTTATGTCATTCCCAGCTCTGATCCCCCTAACCCCACACTGCAAGGGAAGGCCTTATGCTTTCTGAACCAGCCACGACTTCTCCCAGGCCTGGAATGCAGCTGTCGCCGTGGCAAAATGCAGTCATTACTTCAAAACCGACAGAGATGGCAAATGGCAGAGAAAATAAAATTCAGCAAACTCTTACTGCAAAACCAAACCCATAGATGTAAGAGTGGAGGAAGTGACTGCCTAAGTAGCATTTCTCTAAATTGCCCACCTTTTGCTTCTCCATGAGAAACAGACAACAGAAGAAAACCACCCATGGAGTCGGAAAACACATCACCCCTTGTTCTCAGATGAATTCAGGCAGCTAATAGCTCCAATACTTTTAGAAAACTGAAGACAAGGAATCTCAGGCTTAAAAGGAGCCTGTCAGATTATGAAATGATGCCCTTTCTCCCTCCTTGAAAGTGTAAACTGGTTTGGCCCAAATTATGTCCAATTAGGGCACAGTGAAAATGAAATACACATAAGAACATGTACACAGAGATGCTCGCGCCCCGGCCTGGCCCCTCCGTCCTCTGGCAGTGCGGACAGATTGGAATGGACGCGATGCGGTACAATCATTAAACATCTCTCCAGCTTATTTGTGTGCAGTGTGTCTCAATAATGTGTTATGAGGTGTGTTTGTAATTGGCTACTGCTGATAGCGGTCCTTGAGAGGGAAATGGAGTGTGTCTAAATGCAGACAAAGCTACTTAGCGCGCCAGGACAAGATGGGACGCTCCTCACAAGGTCCAAATGGGATACTCAGGGTTTCTTCCACCCATAGCTGGGGAGAGAGAAGAAGGAATAATCTGTCTCAATTTTCTCAGCTCCAGAAACAATATTTATAAAATAGAAGGTGATTTCAGAGCTCATTTATTTTCCTGGTTCACAGTCCCCACTCTCTGCTGACATCATTTTCTAACCAATTTTATTTCCAACAATTGCAGGAACAGCCACAATTCTACTTGAAATCGTTAAAAACAAATCCATTCTTTCCTTGTCTTTGAGCCCCATCTCTTTAAAAAAAAAAATGGTTTAATTTCTGCACTGCCTGTCTTTGAAACAATAATCCAGGTGTCTGAATTGCCAGACTTAATCCTTCTCTCTCCCCTTCTTACTTCCTCAATCTCTTTATTCACTTCTAAATACAAAGAAGTACACAAATACCTCCTCCTGGCCCCCATTTTCAGATACTCCATTCATTGGCTCATCAAGTCAGAGGCTGTCTACCTGTACTGACCCCAAAGAACACACCTTCCACACACTGGGCATCTTGGAAATTAAACAGGCCAAGGATTTAAAAAGTCACACAAAGAAAGAAAGAACCCTGCTTCTTACCCAGAAGGCAGTCTTTAACGAGCAAAACAAAAACAGAACAGGAGATACCAAGCCTGGCACTGGCTTCCATGAATACTGTGGCCGTATGCTGGCAGAGGGGACCGTTAGCACTGTCTCCCCTGGGCTGAGTGCTAGGAAGGAGTGGCTGCACACGGGCTAGATGCTGGCCCTCCCTTGCTGTGTCTTCGCCCTGACCCCCTGCAGAATGGCCACAGGAAGGAAGACATGTTTTGTCCTGAGAAGAGCCATGTTAGCCCTGGCAACCATCACATTTTTTTTCATAAGTGCTCAGAAAACCATCTGCTTGAAAATCTGAGGGGATTACTGTCAAGCTGATTGGTCTTTTTCTCTGAATGGGAAAACTGACTCACATCAACTTTCCCATAGGCACTCGATTCATAAGGGGAAAAAGATCTCCAAGTCAGATTTTCAAAGATGTGACTCAACCCGACTCATGTGGGTTAAGGAAACTTGGACTGTAACTCCAAACCCCTGAATGACTTGGAGTCAAGGACTTTAGTCCTCCCTGGGGTATGCAGGCCATTTGTAAGACGCGGCTAGACAAACCATCCCCTCTCCCAGCAGAGCAAGAGAACTGAAACCCATGGGTGCTCCAAAGTCTCAAAGGAACAAGCCGGGGTGAGGCAGAAAACACACACAGGCCCCCTGCTTCCTTTCTGAAGCCCCAGGGAACCGTCTAGGCTGCAGATGTGGAAATGCTATTGCTGAGCTACCCAAAAGGCAGACCCTAGGACTCTGTAGAAGCGACCCCCAAGGACATGCGGCCCTCCCAGGGCGGCCACCCTGCAAGACTTCACAAGTCTCCAGGGATAAGGACCAGGGCTAAATTTTATTCCCACAAGGCTGAGTCCCTCCCTGGACACACAGCAGATGTTCATCTAAACGTTTGTAGAATTTAATCTGTTCACTAAATCAATGGCAGGAAAGCCCCTCTCTGCTGGCTTCCAGGCTGGTTTGACTAGGACAGCTTTCCTGTCCACCCCCTGTGTGGCTTTCATCCAGGACTTCAAACCACATCAAACCCATCAAACTGAAAATAAACTATCATAGACTACCCAAAGCTCACCCTTAAACCTAGCCCTCTGGAGACTCCTGAAGTGTACCTTGAGAGCCTCCGTTTCTTTTTAAAATGAGGTGAGTTGAGGCAGGTAAGTTGATATTTGCTTAAGACTTTTTTCAAAGGTCCTTACCAGCTTTTGTCATATTTTTCTATGCAAGAGGGAGTTTCAATTTTATTTTCTCTTCCTTTGACTACATCTGTTTTGCTTCTTTCTTCTATCTTATTTGCTTTTTATTTTTAAACTAGGCTACCAGAAGTGCCATTAGCAACAGGACAGTCCCCCACACAGCTGTTGCCTCTACCAACGAAGCTGGGCACCTTCTCTCTTTCCAGCTCTGTGTGTTTCTTCATCTTTTCTTCTTTGTATGTCTCCTTGTTCCACAGAGGACCTCAGCTACTATTTCGAGCCAATTCTGTAAAAGGCTGTCCTTGGGGAGACCACCACTGGTCGCACTCCTGCCCATTCAGCAGAAGGTCCTTGAAACATTCCTCACAGAGGGCCAGCACAGGGCAGAGGGTAACCAATGTACCGCGGTTGCTTTCTTATTCCAACCACCATTTGAGTAAATTCTGGGCAAAAACCTATGCTTTTCAACCACACTATCACATGGGAGTTGGGCCTCCTGCCCAGCAAATAAATCATGCCGGGCATTTATTGACCTGTGACCTTGAACTAGTCACTTCACTTCTCAAATTTGCTCTTTAGGTAAACTGGGGAAACACTGCTTAACATAGATCACTGGGTGAAGAGTAAACCAGATGTGTGGGAGGGCACTAGGCACAATTTTTTGTATGGAACCAATGTTTAATAAATTCTGAAAAACACGAGGATCTCTTGAATTCTTCATAAGGTAGGCTTTGTGACAGGTCGTGGTCTTCAAGGGAAAACGGCCAACATTCATGACCTAGGTCATATTCCAGTTCTCCCAACCTAAAAGGACATCTGATAACATCTTGACCGAAGAATTTTCTAGTGACCCAGGGTCCACTTGGCATCCTGTCCACTCTATGGAACATTCTCATTATCTACAACACCATTGAGTCTGGCCCTGATTCTACTTCAAACCTTCTACTTCCTGCCAGCCCCAATCACTCCTCTTTGATCCTCAGGCTACACCAAGACCTCCTTCCTCTGATTTGAGAATCCCACCCCATATGCTTCTGGAACTCTTACTTTGTGGTGGACTAAATGACCCCATAAGGAAGTAATTTTGGTCCAGATAAATTCGGCCAATCCAGTGGTATTATCTATGCAGCTACTATAAAATCACAGTAACACTTTCCAATGCATAGAAATTCTTTCAAAACTAAAGTAAAACCCCCTCTCCTTGAAGGTGTGGGTGTGTGGGGGGCGGTGTTCAGTCATGTCCAACTCTCTGTGACCCTATGGACTGTAGGCACCTCTGTCTATGGAATTTTCCAGGCAAGAATACTGGAGTAGGGTTGCCATTTCCTCCTTGAGGGGATCTTTCCAACCCAGGGATCGAACCTGAGTCTTTTGCAATGGCAAGCAAATTCTTTACCACTGAGCCACCGGGGAAGCCCCTCCTTGAAGATGGCAAGATACAAAAGTCGAGGCAAAGACTCTGTCTTCTCATCTTCCTCCTAGAACTCAACTGCTTCACAAAGAGATCTAAATTTCAAAACAGTGTGCTGAAAAGTTTCTGAAAACTCACTGCTGAAAATTCAGGAGTTGATGGAGCAATTTTAGACAATGGTCTTGAACATGCCCCTGCTGACAGTTGGAGTTGTCTCTCTCAATGCCAATCTGAATAACTGCAGGCTGCTGTCATGAGCCTGGCAGTCGCTGAGGCCAGCACGCAGGTGTGGTCTGGAGTCTACGATGAGAGAGACCTCAGGTCCTGCAGAGCTGGATGGAAAAAGTGATGCAGGGTTGAAAGAGAGCCTGGAGAGCAGCAGAAGAGAGGCCAGAGTGAGCTTGGAGCTCCCAAAATCCTGTGGGCAGCGTAGCCCAGAGTGGGATGGACCCCAGGAGCAAGGCAGCTCAGTTGGTGTGAGTGTTCAGAGAGGACCTCCTGCTCTGTGGCCCAGAGGAAGGGCTAGAAGCTGAATAATCCTGCTAAGTCCCCTCTAGCCTGGAGCCAGAGCAGTTCAGGAGTTCCTTCTGATATTTCAGAGAACTGGCTACCTGCCAGGTGGAACCACTCCAAAGTACAGGAGCCAGACTGTAATCCCATCACCACTCTCTGCTGCTCTCACCTAAAGGCAGGGACTCATCCAACAGACATAGGAAAAGAGTTGCCCACAGAGGAGACCAGAAGCCAGAGAGATGAATGAGCAGAACACAGAAGGGGAAGTCTGCTGATGAAACAGAGATGCTGGAGAAGGCAAGTGAAAGTTGCTCAGTTGTGTCCAACTCTTTGCGACCCCATGGACTGTAGCCTGCCAGACTCTTCTGTCCATGGAGTTCTCCAGGCAAGAATACTGGAATGAGTAGCCTTTCCCTTCTCCAGGGGATCTTCCCAACCCAGGGATCAAACTCAGGCCTCCCTCATCACAGTCAGATTCTTTACCAACTGAGCCACTGAAGCCAAAGAACAATACAAACAAAAATAACAGCACTTACTGATTCATGGGGTCGCAAAGAGTCGGACACGACTGAGCGACTGAACTGAACTGAACAAATGGTCCAACAGCATGAAAAAGAGAAGACTTTTTAGAAAAAAAATCATGATTTTCAAAGTAAAAATCTCATCAGATGAATGAGTAAGGAATGGTTACAGTACTGACCAGAACTGGTGGCTCAGAAGATCAAATAGAAAAAATAAAAAATAAATAAGAGCAAACATACAAAGAAATAATAATTAGGGAAAAGAAAAATTTGGATAGCAGATCTACTCTGAAGACCTAATTTGTGAATAAGAGTAATCCCAGAAGGAGAAAAAGGAACAAGTAAAAGAAGAGACAAAAAAAAAAAGAAGAGACAAGAATTAAACAAATGAAAAAAGAGGGTTTCCCTTGATGTCTGCAAATGGAATTGAGCTTCTTGAAGGAGTCTCGGGAAAGGACTTAACCCAAAGTATGTTAAGTTCTGAAGGTAAGAAGGAAATCTCACAGGCTGCCAGACAGAAAGAACAAGTGACTTATAAAGGAAATGTAATTAACTATTAATTACCTGCCATCTGCAAACTGGGAACCTAGAAGACAGTGGGAAGCCATCCACAGACGGCCAGACAGCTAAGCCAGAGGTTACCCCACCTGTCTGACTGGTAGGATATATGTGGATATGATGCAAGCATTCGTAGAAAATATAACTGACATACCCCATCTCAGGAAGATACTCAGGTCAAAAAATGAATGAATTCAAACAAAAATCTCAAGATGAATGAGGTGAAGAGAAAACAGTGGTGAGTGATGAACTGTGTAATTTGCACAGTTAACTCTAAACAGATAATATAAAGTAACAAAAATGACAAGAATACTTGAAAAAGAGACACTCTGCAAAGAGAAAACTGACATTTAGTTCTAGAAATGTTAAATTATCTTAGCAAAATCTAGAAATTAGTGGCAGTGGGGAGAGGGTGAGTAAAAATCTTGTAAAGGTCCCCCCTATTTAAGTGTAAGACAGAGTAAAGAAGTACAAGTACTCTTAAAAGACCTGATGTATTAGATTGATAATAAATGAGTGAAACATTTTTGTGGGGAAAACTCGTCTGTATCTTGTTTTTATAGAAGTACTTATTTGAACATCCTGAAAAAGAAGGTAACAGTCAGTGTTGATGGTAAAGTAAGATGTCCAGATTCAAAAAGGAAACAGAAATTGAAATAACAACTGGCTAAAATAGTGACAATAATAAAAAGAAGAAAGAAAAATAAGAAGTAAATATTCAATATATCAATTATTTCACTAATTATGATATGTTGAATATTCCTATTAAGATACTAACATTTTCAGATTGGATTAAAAAATGAAAATAGGTATTCAAAGGAATCAAGGGCTACCACTTAAGAAGTTAACAGCTTCAGAGCTGAGTTTTATGTATGTCAGATATGTCAAAGTTATTTACACTATTATGTTAACTATTTAACATTTAAAAAGACACAAATCTGTCTAATCAGCTTTATGGAAGCAGTATACTCTTAAATTTAAAACCTGATAGAGTACCAAAAAAACTATAAATCAATCTAATTCATGAACATAGCTGTTAAACTTCCAAATAAATGCCAACAAATAAAATCCAGCAGCATAAATAAAAATAAACTATAACTATGAAGGGTTTATTCCAGGAAAGCAAGGATGGTTCAAAAATAAAGAAGTCAAAATAATTCACTGCATCAATAACACAGAAAAAGTATATGATTCAATAAAAATGTAATTAAAAATCCAAAAATATTTCTAATAAAAACCTGAAGTAATGCAGGAAATGAAAGGAAACTACTACAGTATGATAAAGAATATTTCATAAATGTGAAGTAGTAAATAATAAAATACTATAGCCATGTGCATCAAAATCAAGAGTCTTATATGCCTGGGTATTTCATTTTGAATGTCCTCATGAATGTGACAAAACAAAATAATGAAATAATCAAGATCAATATTCAAAAAGAAGAGATAAATTTAATTCATTTTGATAATTATATGATTTTATGCCTAGAAAATCTAATGGAACTAATTAACACATAACCTCTAGGTTTACTAAGAAAATTCTAGTAAAAAGTATGATATTAGTATAGTAAGATAAAAAGATCAATAGAGCAGAGTAGAGTTCCTAGAGTTAAAACTCAATGTTTAGTGGAGAAAACGATGACATTTAATTAATGATACTGACACAAATAACTATCCATTTGGAAGAAAATGGAGTTAAATCCCTACTGCAAACTAGAAATTAAAATCCAGATGCACTTAAGATTCAAAAGTTTTTTTTGAAATTCATATAGAAGAGGAAATTTAGGATGTTCTATATACAACTTAGTAGTTAGGAAGATTTTCTAATAAAAAAATAAGACAGAACACTCATTAACTACTTTTAAGGACATATTTAACTATCTAAAAACAGGCAAAAATTATATGGTAATATATACTATAAACAAAGTCCAAAGTTTAACAATTAACTAGAAACAAATCTGCACTACATATGACTGATAAAAAGCTATCTGTAACTTTCATGCATTGGAGAAGAAAATGGCAACCCACTCCAGTGTTCTTGCCTGGAGAATCCCAGGGACGGGGGAGCCTGGTGGGCTGCCATCTATGGCATTTCCTGCCATTTCCTTCTCCAGGGGATCTTCAATCAACCCAGGGATTGAACCCAGGTCTCCTGTGTTGCAGGTGAATTCTTTACCATCTAGGCCACCAGGGAAGCCCACGTATTTCTCATTGCTGTCTATTAATTGATTGATTGATTTATGTTTATCTTCTCCCTAATGCCCTCCACTCATCTCTCCCCTCCACTCTAAAATAAGCAAACTAACAACCTGGATGCAAGAGAGTTCCAGAAAAACATCTATTTCTGCTTTATTGACATGCCAAAGCCTTTGACTGTGTGGATCACAATAAACTGTGGAAAATTCTGAAAGAGATGGGAATATCAGACCACCTGACCTGCCTCTTGGGAAACCTGTATGCAGGTCAGGAAGCAACAGTTAGAACTGGACATGGAACAACAAACTGGTTTCAAATAGGAAAAGGAGTACATCAAGGCTGTATATTGTCACCCTGTTTATTTAACTTATATGCAGAGTACATCATGAGAAACGCTGGGCTGGAGGAAGCACAAGCTGGAATCAAGGTTGCCAGGAGAAATACCAATAACCTCAGATATGCAGATGACACCACCCTTATGGCAGAAAGTGAAGAAGAACTCAAAAGCCTCTTGATGAAAGTGAAAGAGGAGAGTGAAAAGGTTGGCTTAAGGTTCAACATTCAGAAAACGAAGATCATGGCATCTGGTCCCATCACTTCATGGCAGATAGATGGGGAAACAGTGGAAACAGTGGCTGACTTTATATTTCTGGGCTCCAAAATCACTGCAGATGGTGACTGCAACCATGAAATTAAAAGACGCTTACTCCTTGGAAGGAAAGTTATGACCAACCTAGATAGCATATTAAAAAGCAGAGACATTACTTTGCCAACAAAGGTCCGTCTAGTCAAGGCTATGGTTTTTCCAGTAGTCATGTATGGATGTGAGAGTTGGACTATAAAGAAAGCTGAACGCAGAAGAATTGATGCTTTTGAACTGTGGTGTTGGAGAAGACTCTTGAGAGTCCCTTGGACTGCAAGGAGATCCAACCAGTCCATCCTAAAGGAGATCAGTCCTGGGTGTTCATTGGAAGGACTGATGTTGAAGCTGAAACTCCAATACTTTGGCCACCTGATGCGAAGAGCTGACTCATTTGAAAAGACCCTGATGTTGGGAAAGATTGAGGGCAGGAGGAGAAGGGGACAACAGAAGATGAGATGGCTGGGTGGCATTACCGACTGGATGGACATGGGTTTGGGTGAACTCTGGAAGTTGGTGATGGACAGGGAGGCCTAGTGTGCTGCTCTGGGGTTGGTGATGGACAGGGAAGCCTGGCATGCTGCAGTCCATGGGGTCGCAAAGAGTCAGACACAACTGAGTGACTGGACTGAACTGATCTTGCTTTTAACAAAATAGGATTCTACTATGGACAAAACTTTGAATCCTTTTTTTTTTAATTTGGCACATCACATGTCCACTGTGTTAGGTCCTCCCCTAGTCTAGTTTCCCAAGAAGATAATTTGGAGAGAGATACAGTATACAGTGGATTAGCCATACATTTCAGCAAATGCCACCAGGGAAGGCATCAGCCTTTGGGTTACCTGGTATATATAAGAAGAATGAAATCTCCCTTGCCTTGATCTCAATCCATCCTCCTGGTAACACCAGCCAGGATGTCTTCACTCCTTGATCCATCAATGAATACACACAGACTCAGGTCTTCTGAACTCAGAAGACTTCACTATTATAGGTAACTTTTGGCCATGGCCCTGCCAAGACTTCATTTAAGATGGAAAAGATGACTTCTCTATGAGGCGTTTCTCTAAGAGCAGCTACATAAACTAAAGATGAAAATAGGTGGTCAAGAAAAACCAGAATCAGCCTTGATGAGAAATACAGAACACAGCAGCTCTCATTTAGGCCAGGGAGTAAGAGAAAGGGAATGCCATGTCCAAGTTTCACGGAATTGCCCCTTTAAGAGCAATTAATGTACTCCAAGCAGTTAAAAATTCTTAAATTATAAAACATTTCTTGAACAAAGTCCCAGTGAGTAGACTATAACATTCCCAATTGAAGAGATCCATTTACTTTCATACACATTCACATCTAAGAACAAAAATAAGCAAATGGCTTTATTTTCAAACTCTTCCGCCATCTGGGCTGCTCCTGGTTTGCATGGACCTCTGGCCACTCTTGCTGAGTCCCACTAACTTAGGAAGAACTTCTCCACTCCTGCCACCCACACAATCGCCCTTTCTCTAAATTCCTTCAGAATTTCTTCCTGTTCTGCAGAAAGATATCCTAGATTTGCCACTGCATTGTGCTGGCCATGTCCCCCAGCCATACCCTAACACACCACAGTGGTAGACTAATGCACCAGGATCCTCATTTGTATTCGTCCTCACTGCATTCCACCCACTCACTCTCACCCCAGCCCTGTACCAGCCCCCAACCTCAGCATATAACCTGGACAGGACACTCCCTCCCTCCCAGGGAAACGGTACATAAAAGCTTAGGCATGTTGAAAGAATGAGCAGCCCAGAAGGTGATGGAAAAAGGGAATTCCTCCAGCTTGGCAAGATAACAATGGTAGCCAGTCCTGAAAGTGGTGGGTACCCCCGGGACAGCAGGGTCCAAGAGGAATGGCTGTGTGGTGCCCCTACGGAGGCTGGGCCCTGGGCTCCAGGCTCCCAGCATCACAAGGAACCCACCAGCCCGAGAGCATTAAAATGATGATGTTACAGACATGACCATGATGCTAAAAGGGTCCAGGCTCTTCCCATGTCACCAGGCAATGAGGAAGCCTTCTCGACCCTTGTGAACCTGTGATAGATGTGGAATCCCCACCTCAACCCAGGGGAATGGGAGCTCAGAATCAGGCTGAATTCAATAAACAGGGAAATGTGGCACCGACCACCTGAGTATCTTGTCAAGATGCAGATTTTCAATCAGTAGCTGTGGAGTGGCCACAGAAACTGCATTTCTAACAAACTACCACCAAAACACACTTTGAGAAGCAAAGGTCTAAGGCCACTGCCGCTGCTGCTGCCGCTAAGTCGCATCAGTCGTGTCTGACTCTGTGCAACCCCATAGACGGCAGCCCAAACAGGCATTCTCCAGGCAAGAACACTGGAGTGGGTGGCCATTTCCTTCTCCAATGCATGAAAGTGAAAAGTGAAAGTGAAGTCACTCAGTCGTGTCCGACTCTTAGCAACCCCATGGATTACAGCCTACCAGGCTCCTCCATCCCTGGGATTCTCCAGGCAAGAACGCTGGAGTGGGTTGCCATTTCCTTCTCCAATGCATGAAAGTGAAGTCGCTCAGTCGTGTCCGACTCTTAGCGACCCCATGGGTTATAGCCTACCAGGCTCCTCCATCCATGGGATTCTCAAGGCAAGAGTACTGAAGTGGGTTGCCTTTGCCTTCTCCGAAGGTCTAAGGCAGGGGTTAGCAAACTTTTCCTAAAAAGACAGTAAAAATTTCAGCTTCGTGGGCCACCTAGTCTCCATCTCAGCTATCATCTCCGCCACCCACAGGAGAGTGAGAACAGCCACAGACAACTCATAATTGCGGGTGATGGTTCCCATAAGACTATATTTATGGACACTGAAATTCGAATTTCAGATAATGTTCATGTGTCACAAAATATTTTTCTTTCTAGTTTTTTTTTTCTCCCAACCACTAAAAATATTTTTAAAAAAACATTCTTAGCCCACAGACTAAGCAGAGGAGGAGGTGGGGTCTGAATTTGGCCCATGGGCCAAGCCCGGTCTACAGTGTCCAAAACAGTATAAAAGCCACAATAGGCATCCTTGACTAAATTAAAGTGGGTTGCTCAGTTAGCCTATTTTTCTATCCCAAGACTGGTTTTCCTTTCCCATTATCCTTCCACTAGTGCTGTGCTTTTCAAAGACCAGACACTTTGGGGACAAGTGGGTCCTGGCAAATGGACTTCTTCAAAACTCACTGAACTGACTTCAAAAGGCCGCCCTAAATCCTTCTACTTCTAATAAGAGGCCCTGCGGAATAACAGGTTCCTGTTTTAGTGAAAGAGCTTTAAGGAGGAGATTAAACTTCAACCACAGTTTTCTGAGCTAACAGCAGACTGACATGATCAGGGGAAGAAATTCAACCTTGCAGAACAACTGCTAGTAAATTCAAAAGCAATTGTCTCAAACTTCTATCTGACGAACCCATGTAAAGATTCTCTCCATTTCCCTTGGCCTTACATCCCATTTTAACTCAAAGGACAGAAAAGACTTCCAGCCATCTTGCAGCCCCTTTCACCATTAAACAGCCATCCCAGGGCCACAGTTCTATCTTTCCAGGAATAAAGCAACACACCTTAAAGTCCAAGAAGGAGTCAGGGCTCTAGAGACAGAAATAGCCAGGCACCAGCTAGGGGACCACAGGGCCACACTCTACTGTTCTCTAAGAATTCATCCAGCGCAAGGCAGGCAGAATCAGGCTCAGTCATCTCCCACGCCCTGCACAGCACTTCACACCCAGCAATGCCCATATAGGTTTGCTGGATGAACAGATGAGCTTGACCCCGTGGCCTAGTGCAGGGGAACTGGCCCACTCTGTCTCCCCGTGTTTGACAAGCCTCTCTCCCACGCTGAATGGGTGCTCAAAGGGAGATACTCCTTCAAAGAGAGCACTGTCTTTCTCACTTGCTGACTCCCTCACTGGCACCCCAGCATCAACCAGACCTGTCTTGGCTCCAACACTTTTGAGCTCTGTAGACTTAGGCAAGTTCCCACTGGATGCTATAAAACCTCAAGTTCTTCAGTGGTAAAATAAGAGTAATCAATACATCATCCAGAGATAATATTCAAAAGAGAACATCTGAACAATCTATATGGCTCAGACACTATTTAATCAGAAAGGTGCCAGTCTTAAACACCAAGTATGACTGTACTGGCAAGTACCAGCTAAATCTTGCCTGCCTGTCTTGTGGTAGGCCTTGGAAAGAACGAATACTTAACACAGATAGAGCAACTTGCATTTCTCCTGATAGGTAGCTGTTCACCCCTCTCCCTAAGGAAGCTTCTCCCTTCTAGCTTATAATGGTGGTCACAAACAAGTTCCATCACTAGCACTTCCTGCAGGACTCCTGACAGTCACTTTCACCACTTATTGAGGGTGTGGCCAGAGCTGCCCTCTGACTCCTACCATAGCCAGCTGCTCCCTGCAGACATCCCAGGGGGCTCCTGAGGGCTCTTCCCACATGGTCCTACCCACAGAACACACATCTGCCCTGGGCAGAAGATAGCTAGAATCTCATTCTACTGGGAATGCATTGTCAACCGACTTGTAGGAAGATGGCTTACTTGCCAGGGAGGGTGAGAGCAGACACTCAAAGCACCCAAATGCCCATCCCATCTCCTCAGATCGGGAAGACAAGGACCAAATCTCAAAGTGCCACAAAAAAAGCAACTGGGTCATTTCTTTGGCAATTAACTCCAGCACGTATTTAACAGGGAAAAATGTACAATCCCTTGTGAAAAGAAAGTGTGAAAGTGAAAGTCACTCAGTTGTGTCTGACTCTTTGTGACCCCGTGGACTGTAGCCCACCAGGCTCTCTGTCCATGGAATTCTTTAGGCAAGAATCCTGGAGTGCATAGCCATTCCTTTCTCCAGGATCTTCTCAGCCCAGGTCTCCCACATTGCAGGCGGATTCTTTACCATCTGAGCCACTAGGGAAGCCCATACATCCCCTTACCCCTTATAAAGATGTTGTGCTCCTTGGGAAAGACCTGGATCCCGCTCTGGAATAACCCTGACTTCTCCCCTGAAAACACCTAGCACATCTCACATAGGGTCTGACATGTGACACTCAATTCGTCAGCATTCTCAGCCCCTTTTGAGAGACTGGAAGGAAACAAGAAAACCACTTGGTTACAGCTGAACAGACAACGATGCTTAATATGACTGGGGAAAATGGGAAGTCTTGGCACAGAAAGGGAAGAAAGGAAATTGCACATTATAAAAAGGAATATATATTTAAAAGTAGGAAATATCATAAATGTGGCTTATTCATGGTTAATAGCAGGTATTTGTTTTTGGTGCTAATAATCTAATTAGTAGTCAATCCAGAGCATCCTTTATTATCAGCTGATCCATAATTACTGCTCCATGCTGAGTATTTTCCCGGCACATGATAGCTTTCAACTCCTCAGTACAAACAACCAAATAATTGGTGCTATTATGCTGAATACAGGACTATTCCTCTCCGAGGGGTGCTGTGGGGGAGGGGTTGTTTTCCATTCACGACAGCCTTTGCATTTCAGTGTCTGTTGATTAAGTCCATGCCATCCCCTCTTTAATCAGTCTGGAGGCATACCAAAAGCTCCTTCACACTCTCAAGAATGTGACAGCTTGAAGACATCCTTTTTTAAAGTTTAACCCTGGGACCAGAAACATCTCCAGTCCTCTATAGGTTGGACATGTTCACAAGGGACAGCAAACAAAGCTGAAAGCACAGTATATTTCTCTTTGAAAGTGTTGTAAAGTTTCTCCTTGCCTATTGTTTTAAAATGACTTGTCCTGGGAGAGATAGCTTCTGATATAAACTATCTCATTCAACAGCTTCTGCTCTCAACAAGATGTGTGTAATTCTAGGAAGCAGAACAAAGGCCAGCTATAACGACAGGTTGCTAAGGGGAAAATATATTCAGCATCTCTTTTAGGAGACCAGATTCAGTGTGACTGTGAGGGGAGAGAAAGAAGCCGGGGTGAGCATGGTGAAGTGGAAAGAGGTGGGTTCTGGAGCCAGACAGATCTGGGTTGGAATCCACTTCCTCCACTGGTAAGTGGCATGACCTTGGGAAAGTCACTTAACTTCCCTAAGCCTTGATGTTGCTCACCTGAAGAACAAAGCTACCGATGCCTACTGCATAGGGCTGTTAGGACAGATGTCTGACGCAGGAAGCACCTGGCACTCACAGGAGCTCGAGTTCTTAGTTCTCTGCTCTTTTGCTGGATGGGGGGTGGTAGGGAAAACTGGTTTTCTACAAGCCAGTTGCTGCTGCTGCTAAGTTGCTTCAGTCGTGTCCGACTCTGTGCGACCCCAGAGACGGCAGCCAACCAGGCTCCCCTGTCCCTGGGATTCTCCAGGCAAGAACACTGGAGTGGGTCGCCATTTCCTTCTCCAATGCATGAAAGTGAAAAGTGAAAGTGAAGTCACTCAGTCGTGTCCGACTGTTAGCGACCCCATGGATTATAGCCTACCAGGCTCCTCCATCCATGGGATTTTCCAGGCAAGAGTACTGGAGTGGGGTGCCATTGCTTTCTCCGACAAGCCAGTAGCTTATGCCATATAATTCCATTCACTGTAAGTAGGGCTTCCCTGGTGGTTCGACGGTATAGAGTCCACCTCCCAATGCAGGAGACACGGGTTCGATCCCTGGGTCAGGAAGATCCTGACCACTCCAGTATTCTTGCCTGGGAAATCACATGGACAGAGAAGCCTAGCGGGCTGCTAGGCTGTCCATGGGGTCGCAAAGAGTCGGACAGGACTGAGCAACTAACCAACAACAAATGTAACTAAGCCTCCACATCTTAACAATAAAAAGGTAGATTTCAGCCCAGATTCACTATGGAGCAGCTCCAACAGCCGAATTCCTACTGGCAGTTCCCACTGCCTGGGTCTCCTTTAGAATTCCCCTCCCTTATCCATCTTCCTATGATTCAGCAACTAAAAGGTTAACTCTTCCAGGTATAGTATTTTGGGTGGCTGGTACCTGTACCACACTAGCTGTGAAACATCTCCCTGTATGTAAAAGAGAGTAGGAATTGGGAAATTAGGAAGATCTATCAAGACAGTTCTCTGTTCAGAAACAGAAGCCAGTGGCTACAAGAATGAAAACTTCTGTACCCTGACCTCAAAGGAATTGCTAACACCCGCAGTCAGAAGCCACCCACTCAGTTCATTCTTTTCTTTTCGAAGGCCTTATTGAGGTGGCATATGCAAACAGAAAAGAGTAAGCATTCAGTGAATTTCCACAAAGCGAACATACTTTGTGCAAGTTACAAGCACCCAGATCAAGAAACTAACAGGGTACCAATTCCCCAAACGCGCCCTCCCCGCTCCCCCGCCCCACAGTTTCCCTTCTGGTCACTGAGGCCAACCAAGGGTCACCATGAAGCTGACTCCAAACACCGCAGATTAGTTTGGCCTGTTCTTGTACTTTAAGTAGAATTCCACAGCCAATTCATCAGTCGGGAAGATCCACTGGGGAAGGGAGAGGCTACCCACTCCAGTATTCTTGGGCTTCCCTGGTGGCTCAGCTGTTAAGAATCCTCCTGCAATGCAGGAGACCTGGGTTAAATCCCTGGGTTGGGAAGATCCCCTGGAGAAGGGAAAGGCTACCCACTCCAGTATCCTGGCCTGGAGAATTCCATGGACTGTACAGTCCATGGGGTCGCAAAGAGTCGGACGCAACTGAGCACTTTTACTTTCTTTCCACAGCCTGAAGGCCAAATCTGGCCTGCCACCTGTCTTAGGACACCCTGCAAACTAAGAATGGCTTTTACATTTGTAAATCTTTGACAATCACACCAAGAGAGATCCATTTCATAAGATGGGAAAAACTACATGAAACTCAAATTTCAGGGTCCATATATAAAGTTTTACTGGAACACAGCCACACTCATTTCATTTACATAATGTCTTTCACTCTACAATATCAGAGTTGAATAGTTACAACAGAAACCATACGATCTAAAAAAAAAAAAAAAGATTCTGAGTACATCCCCAACATATGAACCTTCAAATTGCAAACTTTCAAAGATACAAACGTGCATTCCATCAATGTCAGGCATGAGTGAAACAGCAGCTTGCCCTCTGTCTCCTATTGCTGACGGTCCTTCAGCTCTACCTTCTCCCACCTCCTCTCCCTCCTCCAGCTAGTAAATCTTCTTGCCTGTTCACTCGATGCCAGCCCCTGTATGCCAGTTGTTGTATACTGTGCTTTTCAAAGTACTGGACTGTAAGATTGTCTGTCTCTTTGGTCGCTAAGTTGTGTCCGACTCCTGTGACCCCAGAGGACCCCTGCCAGGCTCCTCTGTCTGTGGGATTCTCCAGGCAAGAATAGTGGAGTGGTTTGTCATTTCCTTTTCCAAATTAAAAATGTTTTATTTTGTTGTTTTTTGTATTATTTGTGTGAGAACTATTATAAACCTATTATAGTACAATACTATATAGCTGATTATGTTAGTTGGGTACCTAGGCCAACTTTGTTGGACTTAGCGATCAAACTGGACTTACGAATGTGCTCTCAGAATGGAACTTGTTTGTATATGGGGGACTTACTGTATCTGACCCTTTACAGAAAAAAGTGCTGACTTTAATTGGAATGCAAGGCGTTCGTTGAAATACGAATGCATTTCTTTGGGGTTTATGGCTAGGAGTGACATTGCAGGGTCATAGGAATATTAACATATTATACATATGTTCAGCTTTAGAAGACACTGCCCCCAAAATCACACTCAGTTTTAGCAGAAAAGCTAAAACCTGAAGCAAAAGCCATAATCTCAGTGTTAAGAGAGGCAGGGAGAATTACAGAGAGTTTATCTGATCCAGAATTAAACAAATGATTAGAAAACCATCAGGACTTTTGAGCAGAAAGGGAAAATATCAGAGTTCACTAGGTTTACGTTTCCTTCCATTCTTACTCCAAGCACATCCTTAAAAAATATTGTCCCCATTAATGTTGCCATGCTCTGTAGAAATGCACAGGAGTGGAAAAATGCTTCTGCCCAGGATCCCGCAATACAGACTGTGACATTCAGGCCACATCACAAAAGCATTACCATGAGCTCTCTAGGAGCTCACCAGAATTGCAGACAAAAATACCAGGAAGATATCAGCAACCTCCTGATTTTATGCTGTCATAACTTTAAGCATATACATGGGCAGCAACTCCCTTACTCACACCCAACCCCCAAAGCAGCCACCAAATGGCTGAACCTTGGCCCTTCAAGGCTGAAGAGCACAACGCAGGCAGGGCGCCCTCTATCTTTGAGCCGTGAGGCTCTCTCAGGTGATGCTGGGTACCTTCCAAAGTCACTTCCCTGGAGTCACTCCCCCATTTACCTGCCTCGCATTTCAAATAAGATGTACGTCTTAGGTTCTTTCAAATGACATTTTTCCTCTTAGAGGGGAATTGCTTCTGATTGTTTAAGAACCACATTCATCACGAAACGGATACAGATCAACAGTTTCCATCTTAATTGCAGGATCCCATTGACTTCTGCATTGAGCAGCCTCTTGAATGACAGCAGAGCTTCATTTCCTGCTGTCAAACCTTGCCAATCCTGGGTGGGGGCTTGAGGGGGTTCACTAATAGAAAGACAGAGCCAGTAGCGACAACAGGACTGAAGGGGCACGAAAGCCTCTCTCCACTTCTCCCAGGACCACGAGTCTGCCAGTCCAGCCCAGGATCTTCCCCAAATCACCCGTAGCATGTTTCTGCTGGGTCTGAGACTGAGTTAAACTGGCCTGTCCTGGGAGAAAACACAAAGTCCTGGTGGCCCTTCAGAGACAGGTTGTACAGTTCCCTTAACCTGACCCACCCTTCCCCTTTACGTGCAGAAAAGCAATGCTGGTGTTTATCAGAGGTAGAGAGATCATTTCTCAGAAGAGCATGAGCTTTTTGTCCAGATGAAAATATACACAAAGCACATACACATATAAAAGAACTGCCACTTCCCCTGGAAAAGGAAGCTAGCCGGACATTGAGCAGAGCCATGATAGAAACAGCACAGGCTTTACAGTCAGAAGAGTGAGTTCAAGGCCATGTAACGGTTGGGCGAGCTTGCCTGTCTCCTCCCTATTGTAACCTCAGTTTTCATCGTACTTCAGAGAACGAGGGTAACAATAACACCCACCACATGCGGTTGCAGGAAGAATCAAAGGAGGCATTTGTGAATAAAAATGCTCTGTAAACTCTGTAACATCACATGAAGAGGAGGAGGGAGGAAGGTCTCTTTTATCCTCCAGTTTCTGGTTCACCTTTAATCATTCAGGTCTTCGAGCAGTCCCTCTGCAGGTGAAGACCACCAGCCCACCACAATCAGGACCTGTCAATTCAGCACTCAGCTGGCAGCTATCAACTGCCCGTCTATTAACAGCCAATTATCTGGGTGGCTTAGTTAATCCATGGACCACGTGGTCTGATCTCCCGGAGATCCTAGAAAACAATGAGCCTGAAATACGAATGCCAGCTAATTTCTCAATGACCATCAAGGAGTTTGGCCTCCACTGTGCCTACACACTGCAGCTGCAAGTGATGGGAGCATAAATATTGATCGGCTCAGTCTCTCTGTGGCTGGGGGGGCGGGGGGGTGGGGAATTAACGATTAGAGTGCTCTCAGAGGAACAACAGGAGCTACATAAATCCTCAGCCTAGGCCATTAGAGGAAAAAAATCCTAATTTCCAAACCTTAGTGAGGACTGAGGAAAGGGACTGATTGCCTCTTGGGAAAGAGCGTGTCACGATGGGGCGGTCCTACCCACCCTGGAGACGTTCCTCATGCTCTCCTGGCCGTGAATGAGATGCAAATTGGGTTTAAAACAACGTGATCATTAGAAAGAGGCAGCTGGGTGGTGGCTCTCTTTGGCTGGGCACTCAGATCCAGTGGCAGGAACAAGTGCCTATGCTGCTCGCCCCTGCATTTCCTTGAAAGATCTCTGTAGTGCTCACAGTTAAGAAGACAAGTGATATGAGGAGAATTTAATTATTTTTTTAAGTGCCTAATCTTGTCTGTGGGAAATGGTAGGCAGAAGGGACTCTAAACTTGAAATTGGCATTGTCTGGAGGCAGTGGTCCGCTGGCCCCTTAATTCCAGCCAAAAGGACTTGTGCTGATAAAGGGCGTCTGAGCAGACACATCCCTCCTTCGGAAAGAACTGCCTTTGCGTCCAGACCAGCAGCTAGGCAAGCCGCTCCTGACCTTGGTCGGAGCCTGAAGGGAGGTACTAGGCTCCCAGGCCTCCAGACTTCTTTCCGGGACTCTTGACCAAGTGCCCTGTGCCTCTCTGCTCCAGGGCCCTCTTGCTTCCCAGAAAATGTGAGTAAGAGGAGGAAGAATGTGATAAAGGGAGGAGAGAAGTGATGGAAAGGAAAGCAGGAGGAAAGAGGACTCCCTGGGAGGCATATACATTCCTCTCACTGTAGACGTTATCTCCCTTCCTCTCGCCATCAGCTTCCTAGTGTCCATTAGGTCCTCTGATGGCGGCAGCTGCTACCGAATGCAAAGGCTGCTGCCCCAGAAGGTTATCTCAGGCCATTTATCCTCAAATACCAAAATGCCAGAGCCAGCAAATTTCAGGAGCTTCTGCAGAATTCCCCAGAGTGCCAGTGTACACGTGTGTGTGCATGCATGTGGTTTTCACTGTCCCAAAGGGGTTCTTTCTTAATCAGCTCAACATCTCAGGACTCAGAAACTGATTTAGTGTTTGGTTAATCTAGCGTTTCTGATAAAATAATTAAAAGATAAGTAATAGACTCAGAGTATCCGTGGTATAATTATTTAAAGCCATGAGGTTTCACTTCAAGAGTTATTCACAGGTAACGCAAAATGACTCAGACTGCTGGCAAGGCAAGTGGGAGATGGATAGATAGGGTTGTAGTGTGCTGCTCCCATTTCACAGATGAGGAGACTGAGCCCAGAAAAGACTATCTGAGTGATCCCTGGCACCACCAATGGCAGAAAGAGACACCTGGGCTCCCAGGTGTATTAGAAAAAACAGAGGGCAAACCCACACTTGGTTATGACATGATGGGAGCTGCCACGAGAGGGCTGGGGTCCCCATTTTTCGACCCTGGTGCACAGTTTGAGTCTCTGAGGTCCAGACAAGGAGGAAGGACAACTACCCAGCTCCGGGTCACTTCGGGCAAGCGGGAAGAGGCAGCAGTCAGCTGTAGAGACTCACTTCCCCAAACAGATGGCGGGTCTATAACACTGATCTCAAGTGGAATGTGCAAAAGTCATAGCAGGGTTCACAGACACCCCCAGAGAGGGGAGCCGGGGGTTTGTCCCTACTTTCTAATTCAGATTCCTTTTCCGAAAAATACATCAGGGACTTCGAAATGCTCTGGAAGAATGACATAACTGTAAACGTTAGAAACTAAACAGAGGCACGGAAACACATTTCTTCAACTTCAAAATTTGTTCCTGGGTGCCTGATAATGCTTAAGACTATTTTGGAAATTTGGGATGGGAGAGGTGTGGGAAAGGATGGAGGCAGAGGAAGCAGATGAGATGGCATGAACCTGGCCTCGTAAAGATCCTGGACCTTAGGCATCAGCCAAGGGCAACCTCATTCTGTCCCTGTTGAGCTAATAAATGGCCTCTTATGAGTGGAGATTAGCACTTTTAAACGATACAAACAAATGAGCAACCTTGGAAAAGGGTAGTCTCTAGACAGGCTGGGGAAGCTTGTGACAGGGACATTAATTTCTCTTTCCTTTCTGGTTTTGTCCCTGTGTCTTCTCTGATTGCAGCAAGTATCATTCTGGGCCTCTGGGAAATCTTGAGATGGGGATTCCTGGTCTTTGTTTCCAAGAGCACCAGGCAACTTAGGAGAACAAGGGTTTAGGGACAGAGAGGGAGAGACAGGTCCCCAGATTGACTCAAAGAGATTCCCTTAAAATAGATCTGTGGGTCCCTGGGATATGGCCTGGGGAGAATACCAGCTGGGACAAGGGTACAACCCCAGGCAGGCCAAAACTGACCCAGGGAAGAGAAATTGCCACCAGCATGATGGGGCTGATCAAGGCAAGAGAGGAGTACGGGGGAGCTCAGGGTTTGGTTTCTTTTTGGGGAGGTGGGCGGGGGGGCGGTGGTTTGTTTTGTTCTGTTTTGCTTTAAGCTTGTTAATATCTAGAAAGCAAGGCATGCCATTTCTTGAATACCTGGAGTTCTAAACTGCTAGTTTCATATTTCCCAGCTTCTCATGGTAGCCACATCTGGGCCACGAAGGCAGCATCATCCCCGCCACCTTCTCCAGGAATTGCTTAGATGTGAAATCAGCACAGTGCCCAGCGTGGGCACCAGCACACACAGGCACGAATGTTCACGAAGGATGAAGGTTCATCTGAAAACGGGCTGTTTCTGGTCGTGCCAGAGTTGAAATTCCCTGAACAGAATCTAAAATATGCCCACGGAGCTTCAGCGGATTATTAGGGCCTCTCTCTAAAACTGATGAATTTGTGTGTGTGTGTGGAAGAAATTATCTAATAAATGAGGAATATAATGACAGTGCTATATACATAAGGCGTGTGCAGTATGCAAATATTACAGAAAACAAGCTCCTTTCTGACAGCGTTTGCCACATTTCTAGCACAGCACAAATACATTTACATGGGCCCGAGGCACTTTACTCAAAGCCTTTACATTTCCAATACCTTCCTCCAAAATTACCCTCAGGCCTCACATTCTTCTTTTACTAAGCCCCAAGCCCCTGGCCTCGGAGAAGGCAATGGCACCCCACTCCATTCTTGCCTGGAGAATCCCAGGGACGGAGGAGCCTGGTGGGCTGCCGTCTATGGGGTCGCACAGAGTAAAACACGACTGAAGCGACTTAGCAGCAGCAGCAGCAGCAAGCCCCTGGCCTAAATTTTAGTTTCTTGAAAATAAGAGAAAAATATGCTGTTTAAAAAAAACAAAAACAAAAAAAAACTCTGTCAGTCATTGAATAATTCTCCAAATGGCAAACAAATGATAGAGAAGAAATGGAAACATTTTTCTTTTTTTTTTTTTTTTTTAGTGGTACAGTACTTATTGCTAAAATCCTGTTTAAATGAAAGCATCAAGCTTGTTACATGATTTTCAATTAGGAATTAGAGCTTTGCTGAATTTGGGGGTGGGACTCCCCATAAAAATCAAATCAACATTGAAAAGTCAAACTTAAAGAAATCTTTGTTTGAGCTATTAATAGAACCAGCCCCTCTTGAAACTAAGAAAAAAACCCAATTAATCTTCTTAAACCAAGAGTGCAGCCTGGCTTCTCCATATCACTTGGATTGTGACGGGGCATAGGTTTTATTTTATTATCAGGCCCACTTTGGAGATCCCACTGCCAGGTGAGTGAGGATATTTCCTACATTGAGGAAGAGAGTCAGGGCCTGATTCCCAGCAAAGGCAACTGGCTGCATGGAATGGACAAGCTGGGAAGTCCCCAGCCAAGGAGTCCTGGCTGCAGCCCTCTCCTGTCCAATCCCTCCACCATTTCAACTTCTCTAAATATTTCAGAGGGAAGGGAGCCCACTGCTCTTGCTTTGGAAAACAAACTGACCCTTCTACCACACTGGGAAGAGCCCTAGGCAGAGTCCCCATGGCTTCAGACACATCCAAGGCAAGAGCTCTCTCCCCAGGACTGGGCAGAAGCATCATCTAGAGAAATCTGGGATACTGAACTCACCCAACAACCAAATTTTTCACCCTACAATAGACAAATGTCCCTGGATAATTCTTACTGTTGAGGAAACAATCTCTGCCCTGGCAAATGATTCCTAGACCAAGGGTGTTGCAACCACCCAGTGACGCTGTAGCCTCCCACTGGACCTGTCCCAGCAGGGTTCACTCTGTCCAGCCAGAAGTGCTTCCACGGCCCCAGATGGCCTCCTCCATGGGTAGGGCAGGCCTCCCTCTGAGATGGTTTCCCCACAGACTACACCAACCTCCCTGGAGCTCTACAAAGACCAGCACCTAGGAATGAGTTATGAAGTGCTTGGAAAGTATACCTTACCTCACCCCATCATCCCCCAGCAAAGACCCAGGCATCCGCAAGGAAGGAGCACAGGCTGTGGGTGGTTGCCAGGATGATCCAATTCCACTCTTGTGCTGATGCTGCCACTTAATAATAGCCCTGCTATCTTGAGCCAATTGTTTAACCTCATTACTCAAGCTCATGTGCACTAAAGTATGATCTGCCTTATTGTCTGTGGTCATTGTGAAGCTTAAATGAGCTAATACATGTGAAATGGAGTTTGTGAATTTGTGAGATCCAATGCAAATGCTAGCTATTGTTATTTCACATGAATGCACATGCTCACACAAGCTTGGACCACCAGGAACTCAAGAAGAATGAAATTATTCGGCCATATTTACACGGGGCCCACTGAACCACAAAAAACCCCATAGACTTGGTATTCTTCATCTAGCTTCCAAAACCATCCGTCAATAGGCTACTTCAGATTCACATGGGGCCCTTGTAAAAAAAAAAAAAAAATACTGATTCTAGGACCTTCTGCCAAAACCCACAGAATCATAATCTCTGCAGTAAATATAAAAACATGTATGTTAAACGAGCTCTCTTAGGTGGTTCTGACATGGAGTCAGGTTTGGAATCCTACTGCACTCCCTGGGACCCAGCATGCAAATTTCGCGATAGATCAGTGATGGGAACGACTGTTGTGGCACTGAGAGGGACCTCTCTCTGTCTCTCCATCCCTCGCCTCAGATACATATGCACCAAGATGCAGAGGGGTGCTCATCCACCAGACACAAAATACACCCATGAATATACACACATATATAAGTAGACACACAAAGTCATAATACAGGTGAAAGAAAGAAGAAATAGACTAACAAGAAAGGGTGACCAACAATAATAAGCATCAAGATTGTTCAAGTCTAAAGAATTCATGGTTATAAAGGAGACAGAAAATGGGGGAGAAAGAAGATGTTAAGACAATGAGCAAGTGGTCAAAACTAGGAGACCCCTGTTCCGTGGCTGCACAGCACTATATCTGACATGAGACCACTACCCCCACCCCATCCCACTACTCATTTGTTTGCAATTCTGCCTCAACCAGGAAGTCGTGAGAGCCACCCCTAGACGGCAGAGGCAGAGTGTGCTCCTCATAGCAATGCCGAAACCCAGCACAGAGCCTGGCCTGTGGCTGCACTGGGTAAATGTGTGCTCAACGCACGGCGGGATGAGAAGAAGCAGGTAAGGAAGAACAATAAAGTGCACGAAGGGAGAAACAGATCTCTGGTCCCAGCTCCCTGGAGTAAACTAGAATAAGTAAGCTTAAGGTAATGAAGTTCAACACAAAACAGAGAGAGTTCATGTCCCCGCAGGCATCATTAACTGCATCACAAGAAGCAGAACCACCCAGGAAAAAGAGGAAAAGCTCCCCAGATCTATGGGCGGGTCCGAAGTGAATGAGAAAATCGATCCAGTGTGATGAAGGCTGTTGGAAGGCATCCATCTGACCTTGTCACTCCCCTGCTTAATGCAGCCTCAAGGCCCCCTGGAACCCTCAAGGTCCTACCCACAGGACTCTTACACATTACCCCCAAGCTCATCCCCGCCATCAGCCACATGCTTTGACGCTCGAATTGTGCCAAACTCACCCAGCATGCTGTGTCATTCCTCTCAGCCTGTTTGGTGCGATTAACCTCTACCTGGAACACCCTCCCTACCTAGTGCCAAACCTACTGTTCTTCCTTCTCTACTCAGTTCCCTGTGCCCTCCTCCTCCTCCTCCATTAAGTCCCCAGGCCCCCACGACACCTAGGGCACACTGTATGGTCCTGGTCCATTCCTGAGCAAATCCCCTGCCTGCAGAGAATAGGTTCTGCATCTCTGTACCCACAGCAGCTAGCACACTGCCTGGCACACAGCAGATCATCAATAAATGCTTGGGGAATTCAATCAAGCACTGGCAAGATTTCAGAATGTAAGTGCCCAAAGACAGTTAAAAGGCAATCTCAGAGGCAACTTGATACAGTGGAAAGATCCTGAATATCAGAGGTCTGAGTTCAAATCAGTAGCATAATAAGGCAAGACTGAATCAGTTTCCTAATATATGGAATAAGGAGAATCCCACCCAACTCCTACAACTATTTATGAAGCACCCACATGTACCTGGCACCTAGTCGGTCCTTTGCGCTGTACTTACTCCCCTCTCTCCCCATTATTTTCAGTCTCCTGCTTGGGACCATAAGCTTCTCCAAGGGGTCTTTCACAGTTACTGGATGACCTCTCTGGACCCCTTCATAAATGTTGCCTGGCTGGTCAGGAAACCCCCCTGAGGCCCCCTTCTGTGTCCCACGGCCAGGTCTGTGGAAGAAGAGACCGAGGAATGGGGGCTCTGAGTAAAGGTAAGACTGAGCCTGCAGGGAGAGCCCAGTGGCTCCGCTCAGATGAACCGCCTGGGCAGGAGTTGGAAAAGCCACTTAGACTCTCATTTTCCCAACTCCCCACCAATACCAAGGCGTCTGTTTTTACAGGCTCTTTAGTGATGTTCAGGGCACATTCATTTCAACTTCCAATGCAGATGAAGAGATCGAAGACAATTATAAAGCAAGGGTTGCGACAGGCTGGGTGGGCCCGGGCGCCAGCCGCCCGGGACGCTGCAGGGCGCTCGCCCGCGCCGCACACGCGCGCGCGGAGCACCCCCGGGCCTCCGGCCTCCCCTGCTCCGGCCTGGCAGCTGCGGGAAGGAAGGAGGTCAGCGCGGCCGCCAGACTTCTCTCGGGCGCCAAGCGCCGGCCGGCCCTGCCACTCGACCCCCACCAGCTACTATCTCGCAGAGTCCACGGACCACCAACCCCCGGGCGGCTCGACCGCTGCGCCCTCGCCGCCCCGGGACCCAGGCGAGCTGTACCCAAGTTAAGAGCCCCGCTCCGCAAGCCAGCTCGCGCCCGCCACCCACACCCACTCCCACTTCCACACAGCGCGGGGCCGGGGATGCCCCCTGAGCTTTTGTAAAATCCAGAAATATCACACTGTAGCCGCATCCGGCGCCGGGTTACCTGCTCGCAGCGCCCAGACCCCCGCCCTGGCTTCCCGGGAGCCCGCAA
Organism: Bos mutus; assembly: GCF_027580195.1. Lineage (NCBI taxonomy): Eukaryota > Metazoa > Chordata > Mammalia > Artiodactyla > Bovidae > Bos > Bos mutus. Next base: position 37,997,560 of record NC_091627.1, read on the forward strand.
ACCCCGCGCGCGAGCTGCGCGCCCTCCTGCCAACCACTGCCCCGCGCCTGGCGCGCAGCCAAACCCCGTACCTTGGGGGTCTGCACTTCGGGTCCGGTCGGCACCTCCAACTTCTTCTTGGTTACCCAGAAGAACAGCAGCACGGTGATCCAGAGCACCCCGAAGATTGGCAGCACCAGGCGGCGACTCAGGCGCCGCATGGTCCCGCTTGCCTTCTCCTCTGGGCGTCACTGCGCCCCGGGGGCACCCCCTGGCGGTCAGGGTCGGCGGGGCAGGTGTCCTGGAGAGTGCCCTGCTCCCGCGAGCGCTAGCCCCGGGATCCGGAGCGGGAGAGGACCGGCGGGAGCCTGCCAGGCGCCCCGCCCGCTCGGGAGAGCAGCGAGCAGAAGCGGGGACCACGCGGTGCCCCGAGGCGCGGCAGGCGAGGGCGGAGGGGCCGCCAAGCTGGACGACCGCTCCAGCCGGAGAAGCGCGGTGGCCGCCGAGATGCTCCCCGCGCTGCCGCCGCCGCCGCCGCCGCGAGGGAAACTGACTCGAGCTGCGGGGAGGGAAGAATCCGAGGCTGTGCCCGGCACCCCGCGAGGAGCTCCAGCGGGGAGTGGAGGGAGGGAGAGATGGGGGAGGGAGGAAGGGAGGACCGACAGACAGACCGACTGCGAAGGGGAATCCGGGCGGGAGCGAGCTGGGCTCTAAGAGCGGGCGCTATCGCCGCCCGCCCACCGAGACACCGCCGCGTGCTGTTCTGGGGCCGCCCGCGCCGAGCCCCGCGCGCAGCTCGGGGGCCATCCTGGGATGGGGCGGGGCGGGGCTGGAACGGTGCGTCCGCGAGACCCGCCGCCCCCAGCTGCACGCGGGGACCCAAAGGCCAGCCGGTGCCTGGAGGAGCGGTGCCTGGGAGGACTTTCCCGCTCGCCGCGGGGGTCTGCACGTGGCGCTCGCAGCCTGGTCCCGCTCTCTGTGCACCCACCCTAGGGGAGCTGGCGCTGGGACCTTAGGACGCTGGCAGGCCTGCTGCCTCACCCGAGGGTCATTCTCCTGGCCATTCAGGGCCAAGGCCGAGTTCAGCCAACTCCCCAGGGTGTTTCTCTGCCTGCCTGCAGGTGCCTGGCAACTTTTTCTGCTTAATGGAACGCTGAGTTGGTCTAAATTTAACTTTAAAGAAATCCTTTTAAAAATTAAGGTGCAATTACCTCCCTTAAGAGTTTTCTCTCCCTGAGCATCAGGGCTCTGTGTTTGCAGAAAGGGGGTGGGGGTGGGGTCCAAAGTTGGGTCAACCATGTGGTTGACACTGCAAAGTCAACATTGCAAAGTGACTTGGAGGGAGGGGGGTAGTGGGTGCAGAGGGCTATCTTTCAAAAGCCCTTTTCCCCAAATGCCTTTTGGAAGTGCATCCTTCTTCCTCTTGAAGATTAAAACTACTTGGGTCCAGAGGCCCAGCACGGTCTGAACTGGATTTCTACATGGGCCTCAGCTAGGCTGGAATGACACTGATAACACTGGATGAGGGGTTCTGGCCCCAGTCAGCCGCAATAGCTGTGTGAATCATGGAGACCTCAGAAGGCTTAGATTCCTCATCTGTGAAATGGGCACGATTTACAAGTGAATGAATAGTTGTGAAAGCTAAGTGCAAGGTGCTGGTGTTACTTGATCATCTGATCCCTGAAAGGGGGGGAGAACGACACCTTGCTCTCCCTGGGGAACAGTGCCATCTGATGTGTGAGCCTGACTTGGAAGAATGCTTATCTCATCAAGTTGTTCGTGAGGTGAAAGTGATGCACCTCCTACTCTAGCCATCATCCTCTTTGCCTCTCCCCACAGGGCCCAGCATAGGAGGCAGGGCAGGTGTGAAGTAGGGCTCCAGAATTCACTCTTCAGGAAGACAAAGCCAGCAAAAAAGTGGAGTCAAAAATGGAGGCATCTGCTCCTGTATTTGGTACATTGTCTTTCAGTCACAGGACAGTCTTTCCTCCTAGCTCCATCGTGTTTTTGGCTAGGCTGTAGATAAGAAGTTTTGGGTGGGAACAAAGATAGAAAATAAAACAGCCCAGAAAAGCTGAGCAGTCTTGCCAGCCCATCTCAAGATTCAGCTGAGCTCTCAGACCATCACACAGAACCATTTGCCTTTATTAGAACTCTGTACTCTGAAAGGTTGGGGTAGGCTCCCCAGCCACTGCTTTGGCTGGGCAGAGGTCCAGGTAGATCACAGTCTGGGAGGGCTGGGGGCAGCAGCAAGAGAACCCCTCTCTGCAGTATCATGAGCTTCCTGGATCCCTTCCAGCAGCCTTGCCCTGGAACTGCGGTCTGGAGCCTGCAAAGTGTTCTGCGGCAGGCTCTGCAGGGGACCCCCAGGCAAGTTGCTGAGATGCTGTCAGCTCCAGGCAGGAGCCGCAGCTCCGTAGTCCATTGCTCAGCGCTTTGTGGTGCTGCTTCTGAGTAACAGATGGCAAACAGTTACACAACACCACCGCCAAGCTTTAGAGATGGTTGCAGCAGCACACACCGCCTGCTGCTGAGGATGTAAGGTGCTTCGTGCTGTCTGGCATCTGGGGAAACTGAGGCCCTAGTTTCCCCATGGCAGCTCCATCCGGGGCCTGTGATGCCTGGGAGTGCGGTTATCAACTTTCAAGGTGCTTGCTTCTTGATTACTACTTTGTCCTCCATTCAAGTGGAGGAGATTCCCTGGGCCTATGAAAGCTGTCAAGGGAATCCAGTTTTGCCAAGTGTCATTACCTGATCCAGCCAAAAGCCATATTAGTTTGGGTTATCAAGCCAGTCACTGTCATTAGGTTTGAAATTGATTTCGGATGGGACTTCAAACATCTGGAAGCCAGGTTGAGTCTCCATGCAGGGCCCAGCCCTTTAAGTCTCTCCCAGCCTCCAGCCTATCCAGGCATTCCCCCAAATATTTAAAACTTTAATAACCAGCTTAAGTAATGCAGAACACAGTTGATCCCAGTGGGGGATTAGCTATCATTGGTGATTAATCCAAGTGACTTTTTTCTCATCACAGTCTATATGGGGAAGAAAAGTTCCTAGCAAAAGATTTAACATGACAGGGAAATAAGAAAAATAAGTACATTCTGAATTAGGACTGTCCTATTGCCCTTTAATGGTTCACCCTCAGGTCTTGATAGTCTGGAGCAAATTCCTCATTTCCCAGGGTCTGTTTCCCATTCCTAAGGTCTTGCCCTCTCAAAGGCCTTCCAGCTCACACCTATGGGGTGGTAACCTTCCTTATCCCTGAATTGAAGCTTTTTTTTTTTTTTTTTTGCCACTCCTGTCAATTGGCAAGTTCTCTCCTAGCAGCCGAAGACATTAGAGACTGAATTGGGTATTGGAGCAGATGTGAGTCATCCGCGTTCGTATAAAAACTATGGAATAAAACCCATTATGGCCCGGGAACGCTATGTGAAGCAGCATATGGAGCCAATGTAAGCTGGGAAGAGGAGGAAGCCACGAAGTCCAGGGCATATGCTCCCCAGCGCCTTTGGCTGTGGGTTTTCACACTTTGCTTCTGGTTGCCTTTCGCTGTCTTCCTGTCACTCTCACTCAGCTCACTGCAGAGACTGCAGCCTTTTGTTCCTTTTGGATCCAATTCCCCGAATCCCTCCTCTCTGCCCACTGCATGACTTCAGTGAGAGTGTGTGTGTGCACGTGTGTCTTCCATCTGCATGCTTATTAGACCTGCCACTACCAGCGAGATGCCCTCTGTGCCCAGCCTAATGAGACTGCACCTACAGAGGCCCAGCAGCTTCCTGGTGAGAACTTTACCCCTTCCGGGCCGCAGGGAAATGTAACCAAGAGCAGGGCAGATTGGAGCACAGCAATGAGCTGACACACAGGCACGCCGGCCCAGCACTGACAGAGGTCTCCAGCAGCAAAAGGTACAGCAGCAAGAATTCAGAGGTGTCTGCCTTCATCCCACAGTCGTACAAACACGAGTCTTTGGGCCTGTTTTTGCATCCTGCTTTGTTCAAGTTCTCTACCTGTAAATAATACATCAGCTCTCTTTTCCTCTGTGTTCCTCTTCTTTTTCTTTGCCACTGTAGATTCTGTCAAACTGTATGTCCCGTGTCTCCTGCAACTCCTTTTTATAGAGTGAGTGATAGGATAGTTCAGTGGTAAATGGGAATGAGCTGTCACCAACCCTCTTCCTTCCTCTCTCTGCCACATTGGTGCATCTTTGTCAAAAGAATAAAGCCAACCAGCTTTTCCTCTTATCTTCGCTGAGTAGATGGGTGGCTTTATCTGAGGGATCTGAACCTCACCTTTCTGGATCTTTCTCTATCCATTAAACACCTCCTTTCACCACCCTACTCCCCTCAACCCCTCCTTCCCTTTCTTTTCCCTTCTGTTCCACTGTATAATTTGCCTCCTGGAAAGGGATTTATATCTTTGCATTTCAAAAGCCTGCTCCTTTCTTTCATTATTTGAAATGCCCCCAAACTTTCTTTGTTCCTCACCCAAATGCCAAGTATAAAACTCACTATTGCTGCAATGATATGCCTTTGCTGGTTGTGAAAGTGGTGTGATCTTCAGAGCTGGTGTCCTGCAGGGACCTGAGCCAGGGACCACCCCTCCCCCCATGGAAAATGTAAAGTTCTAGCAGCATGAACGGATGACCCAATTAGCTTAAAGAAAAGTAGAGGGAAATTCTTTAACCTGAATTACCTAGCAGGGTCTCTGAAAGAGGGGAACAGGAGCAGGAAAAGAAATGGAGAGATCCAAACAGAGATTTCATCCATTCCCCAGGACCCAAATTTCAGAGAGCCACATCTAATGGTCACGTGCATCATCTCTGAGAGTCAAAGACAGTCTTGTTGTTGTTTAGTTGCTAAGTTGTGTCCGACTCTTTGCGACCCCATGGACTGCAGCACATCAGGCTTCCCTGTCCTTCACTATCTCCCTGAGTTTGCTCAAACTCATGTCCATTGAGTCAGTGATGCCATCTTAAGTTTAGAGCATCAGAGAAAGGTAGAAGTGGACAGGAGAGTTCAATTCCTGGAAGAAATGGAAACAGGATGAGTCCTCTCCAATCTGGCAGGAATTTCAACAATGAGAGGAGCCACGCAGGCCCCAGGGGTGGAAATGGGATGAACCTGGCTCCCAAGACAACCTGCTGCGGCCAATGGCAGCTTTTGTAATCAAGTCATTAGGGGGTGTTGCACATTGAGCAGGGTGACCACATGCCCCAGTTTGTTTAGGGAAGTATTTTCCTGGCATAATTATTAATAGTGCCCCCTTTCACTTTTAATAAATTCCTATTTTAGGCAATAAGTTAGATGGCCACTCTAATGGACAGGGGGATTCCACTGATGTTGCTAAAAGAGGATTGATCACTTTAGCTGACAAAAGGGTCTTTTCTGTTCAAATTCTTTTGTGTGTATGTGCTGAGTTTGGGGTAGCCTCAGTGTTCCTGAGGGGCACTATTCTGAGTGAATGATATTCACATTTGTTCAAAGGAGAGAGACAATGTGGACATACTGAGCTGGCTTTAAATGGGAAAACATTGTGCTACCCATATCAGTCAGTGGATGTCTGATCCTATCCACCCAACTGAAGGCACTTTATCCACCTAGAAACTCACACATCTCAGGAAGCATCCTGGCACGGATGTCTCTTCAAAGGACAGGAGGTTCCTGACATTGGACTCTAATTATTCCTCAAACTCTCTCTTCCTCTACCCACATGCCTCTATGGGCCATGAATGAGTGAAGTGGGATGAGGTCAAGGACAGCATAAACACAATGAAAACAATGGGACTGACATTCAGCTTGTTGGAGACATAGTGGGAAGTGATGGGGTCCATTTAGGACTCACAAGAAAGTAATCCTAATTGATCATTGAGCGTGAAGATGAAGCAGTACCAAAATTTTCCAACATCTCAACAGAAACACAAGTCCAACTTCAGGATATATCTTGGATTTTAACTGTTGTAAACTAATTCAATTCCCACCCTTCCTCCAAAATAAATATTAGGTAGGCTAAACTAAACAGATCTGCAGACTGGATCCAGACTGCTGCTTGCCAGTTTACAATCCGTACTCAGGCAGAAATGTTTCAATAAGCACTGAGATTTCCTGTGTACCATCAGTCCACTAACTTAGAACAGACACACCCAGTGAAGACAAAGGAGAAATAGTGGATCAAACTATGTTAGAACCAGAAGGGATCTTGGAGACCATCTACTTCAATGCTTCTTATTTTGTAATTGAGGAAAGTGGAGCTTAGAGAAGCTACCTGATCTATCTCCAGCAAGACAAGTTCTTCAGTAGAGCCTGCATTATAAAGCCTCTACCCCAAACCCCTAATTCTCCCAAGTGACACCCCTCATTAGGTTCAACAGACCAAGTGAAACAGGGAGCTGAGATGTTTTGGGGACTAATAAACCCAGAAGTTTCAGGTAATCAGCCAAGCAATCAACAAAGATATTGTGGGCCCAGATTCTGGGCAATTTGCTGTAAGGAATACCAATAAATACCAGCCTGTTCTCATCTTCTCAAGAAAGTGTAAGCTGATGATTAGGATGCAGGCTTGAGTGCTGAAAGATCTAGTCCATCCTCTCAGTTTCCACTCAGTTTCCACTGAGTTCCCACTGAGTAATGATAGGAACTCCAGGTAGAGGTGCTTCAGTCTGCCTGAGAATGAGCTAACATTGCAACAGGAAAATCGTTTTTGTAGCCATACTCTGCACCTGTCTTCAGATACCCTTGCTAAGTGCTGTACAAATATTAATTAAACATAGATTATTTGAAAAGTGCTTTTAACATCTGAACTCAACAGGGCTGCCTCAGAGGATGATATTAAAACTAACTCCCTGTTGGCAGGATGCTGTTTATAAAAAAAAATAAAAACTCTTTCCTTTTTGCAGTTTTCCCCAACACAGACAATTTATTTTGCCCATCCTCTGGCTAGTTCACCTTTTGTGTCATCATTTTCATGAGACGAGTGAAAATAATATTTCCCTTGTGCTCCTTAGAGCCAAATCCCTTTTTTTTTGTTGTTCTGGCTTGATCCAAAGAAGGTGGGTTTGAGCAGTAATAGATGACTGATGTAAAATCCAAGCACAAATCCTCAGGGAGAAATAATGCATCTCTTGGGGAAAAAAAATAGCTTATACTTATGAGGTAGGAGAATTTCAATTTATAATGGCTTTCTATTTCCTTCAATTGCCAGGATAACTGCATAACAGAAAGGTTAGGCTTTCCATATATAAGGCAGATCCGCCTCTTGGATCTGGAAGGTAGATTCAAAAGTGATGAGCGATAAGCATCCCTCTGCCTCCCCCTGGACCACTGTCCCGGGGATTTTGATGCAATGCAGATCAAAGGGTTAAAATCCATTACCCAGAGAGATGGCAAAGTTCCTTTCAGCGACTTCTTCCCACATCACTGCTCTCAGGCCTGAATTCCAAATTGATTTCCGTAATAACTATTAAAGATCTTTTTAATTAAACCAGGCATCCTCTTCCTTGGCAAACTTTTCTCGATGACATCTCTGGTTAATTAAAGGTTTAAGCTGCAAAGACGTATTACATAAGAACACAGGAAGCTGCTTTGTGGCATGCCTGTGAAAGACCTTGCTGGTTCCTGCTGCAGAAACCAGGGCTGTGGGGAGGTTCCTGGCTTCTTTGAGGGTGGTGTAAGGCGTCCAGGAAGTGTTCATAAGAAAGGTAGCTGGGTGAAGGGGGAGTGTTCTTTCTTTTTTTGGTTTTCCAAGGTTCAATTTCTCCTTCTAGGCTTGCCATGTAAGTGTCCATCAAATGTTTTTCATTAAAAGCATGGTTCATTTGGATCATAGTTCACTGATTCTAACAAGAGATTTTTTTACCTTTTCATCCAAAATTCTTGAGGTAGGAATATACTTGGTAATCAGAGAACCACAAATAAAGCCTCTTTTCTCCCACCAACAAAATGCAGCCACCTCTATGATAGACTGCATCAGGTCCTCATAAGAAGGGGAATAAATTGTGCATGTGTTTACAATAGTACATTGCTCTGATCCATTCCCCTTCTTTGCCCTGTTTCTTTTTTATTTTTCACTTTTTCCCACCAGGACCCCTATTTAAAAAATGATAGAATAGAGTGAGATGTGCAGGATATCATTAAGGAACACAACTTTGCTTCCTGCAAAATTAAATAGCCCTTCAGTTTGGAATCAAACCCATGAACTTGGCTTTAAGATCATTGTAGTCTAAAATATGGCTCTCAAATATAGATGTATCAGAATTACCTCTGATGGCTGTTAAATCAGATGCCTGTGTCTCATCCTAAGCCTGCTGAAATTCTCTGGATAGTGTTCCTCGGCACCTTGGTTTGGGAACCACTGTTCTAATCAGTACCTGCAAGTTGAGTCAGTGTCACCTCTAGGTCTGCCTGGAAATGTTAAAGATGGCTTGTCATTCCAATGCTTTGGTCTTATAGATGACTCAGACAGGAGAAACAAAGCCATGGGAAATAGAACCTCACCAGTATTGCTGAGGAAAAGTGATCCCAATTCTGACAAGACACCAAGCAGGGAATTAAAAAGTTTTTTCCACTCACACATTGTCATTGGTCAGTGGCTCACAGCTCCACATCAGTGGGCTCAAACCATTAGAGAAAATCAGGATCACCTGGAAAACTTGTTTTACTAGTCATTTTATTAAAAATACTCTCAAACATATAGGAAGTTAGACTAAGAATCTACTCAACAGCCAGGCACAGAACACATGTACCACCAAGACTCAAATATTAAGATTTGACCATATGTGTGTATACACACACACGCCTGCATCTATAATTGCTGAACCATTAAAAAGTAAATTACAGACATGATATGTAACACCTAAATAATAACTCAGAAACACTTTGTCACACAGTCCTCCAAATTAATGACATCCTGGCCATAACCACAACATTGTGATCACACCTAACTGAATTAAAATTGTGGCACTGGAGAAGACTCTTGAGAGTCCCTTGGATGTCAAGGACATCAAACTAGTCAGTCCTAAAGGAAATCAACCCTGAATATTCATTGGAAGGACTGATGCTGAAGCTCCAATACTTTGGCCACCTGATGTGAAGGGCAAACTCTTTGGAAAAGATCCTGATGCTGGAAAAGATTGAGGGCAGGAGGAGCAGGGGGCGACAGAGGATGAGATGGTTGGATGGTATCACCAACTCAATGGACATGAGTTTGAGCAAACTCTGGGAGATAGTGCAAGACAGGGAAGCCTGGTGTGCTGCAGTCCATGGGTTCACAAAGAGTCGGACATGACTTAGGGACTGAACAACAACAACTGAATTAAAAATAATTTCCTAAGGTCATACAACACTCAGTTCATAACCATGTTCCTAGGAAACTTAAAAACACAAAGTAAAACTGAAAAGCAAACCTTTCTGATCAGATTCCCAAAAAAGTTTATTCAGGTAGGTGATGATTTTGGATTGAATGATGAAGAGGCTTGTCTTGCCAATAACCGAAATGCAATTTACTTTTTGTACTTGAAAATTGCTTGGTGATTTGCAAGGCACCTACTCATTATTTCATGATGTTCTTAGCAGTGGTTCTTATCTAAGGTAGATAGGAGTGACGAGGCAACTGGGACCAAGAATTGTCATGACGTGCCCAGGTCCTGCAGGTGGATCTCAGTGACAGCTTGGACTCTGACTCTGGGGCAGTAGACACAGCACTGACCTGAGAGCCTGGAATTGGGAATCCTGGTTCTCCTACTGCTTCTAACCCTGCCTATGGAACTTGGAGTGTTAGGCCAAACTTCCCCGGCCTTCAGTGTCTTCACCTGTAAAGTGAGGCACTAAGTTAATGGTCTCTAAGATTCTTTCCACTTCAACCTCTCTTTGATTCAGTGCCCTTCTGGCCCCTCCTCCTAAACCTTTGGCTTATCTCCATTTGGTTCTGCAGCAAATGTGAAAAGGGGTAAATTGAGTCACAGGGAAATACTCATTAATAAAACGTTGATGAGAAGAGATGTACTTGACGAAAGTCTTCCTGCTTGCCACGGCCAAGTAGGTCCAGATCCTTTAAACTAAAGGAGGGTATGAACCAATACCACAAAACTCCTTCAGTAAGTCAGACGGGACAGAGGATGTGTGAGGAAGATTCTTCTTTTTCTGTCTGAGCCGGGAAGGCAGCCCCCTGGAGAGAAGCCATCAGGCCGAGATGCTGAGCAGTGGCCTCTGATGCCAACTGCCTTAAAGCACCATGTGTTAAAGAAGAGAGTGAATCTCTATACAGGAGCAGGGGCCCACACATCTTCTTCCTCACTCCTTGAAAAGAAAACTGCAAAAACCTAAGAGAATATTCCTGGCAGAGTCCACAGCTTCTAAACAGAAAGGGTAGGTTCAGCTAGAGACCCCCCATTTCATTAACAAGTGACCCCAGCTTCCCCACCCTTCCCTGTATAACAAGGGCTCCATGCTGCTTTAACCCCCTTCCTGGTCCTCCCACATCCCCTGGAACCGGTCCATGGCAGACCTGTGGTCTGACAGGTGAGGACCAGAGCTATTTAAAATTCTTCACTTGAAGGAGATGTTAATTTTATATGTATCATGTGAATTTTTTACAACCAGAACATATTCATGCATTGCTTATGTAATTAAAAATAAATAATTAAAATCTTTGACGGCTGATGGGTTTTTCTCTTTGGCCTCTCAAAGACAAAGCAATCCCCAGGGTGCAGCAAATAGCTCTGAGGTTTTCACGGGTGGTGTGTATGTGCGTGTGTGTGTGAGAGAGAGAGAGATGAAAGGGGAGAAGGTGGTATAGGCTCACATTTACAGGAACCGAATAGAAATGATCCAGTAATGCTCACACAACAAGTATAAACATATTTAAGCACTTGCATACAGACCATGGGTACATTAAGCAGCAAGATGAAAACTAAGGCTACATCACTACGGTGGAAGCTGGACCAGAGATGGGAGGTGGGAGAGAAAGGTGTAAAGAACCAACTCCTCTAATTCGGTCTGTTTTTCCCCCAACCTCTCTCAGACTATCCTCTCCTTTTTGCCCTCAATGCTCCCAGACCTGTCCAGTTGGGAGGCATGTCCTCATAATGTCACTCACAAAACATCTCCCACCAAGGCTCTGAGCATGCTCCTTCTGCAGGAGTCCTTTTTCCTCATTAGGAAATTAATCACCACCAGCAGCCTGTCCTGGCCACCTCAACCTCTGAAGATGCCCCCTCCACCGTGGGAGTCTGATCTGGACCCATCCCGCTCGAGCATTCTGGCCACTAGCCCCAGATGTTGAATTGCCATCGGTTTGCGATGACTCCTATACTTAAGCTTTACAGTTTGTGTGTATATGTTAATAGTTGGTATAAATACAGCAACTTTTTGTTTTTTAAAGAAAGCAGTCTGTCCCTGTCCTTTATGGAAGGAGCTCACCAGCGGTCAGGGTGACTGCCCTCAGATGACAGCATCCTGCCATCTCACAGAGGGGAGGTAATATCGAGAGCTTCTCTCCTGAAGGAGTCACACAGGCTACAGTGAGCCCTCCTGATGGAAAGTCAAACGGGAAATGACCTCCATGCTCAGCTGCTCGATGTCCTGCTTGTCACTTAGCCTGTCCTCAGAGGGTCTCTGGTGATCTGATTTTAATGACACACCGCATCTCCTGAAATCACCTGAGGTGGACAGCATCCCTCAAAAACCTGGGACTGGAAAGGACAAGTTCTAAACCTCAAGGCTGAATAAAAGGCCTTCAGAACAACAAATGCAAAGAGGGGGCAGGCAGGCCAGCCTACACCTGGCATGACATGATGTCAAGCCAGTCTGACTTAGCAGCTAAGCACACAGGGACCAGAGTCAGAGCCCTGGGTTCTAATCCCACCTCTGCCATTGGCTGCAGACTTTTGTCAAGCTGCTGAATCCTTCTGGCCCCCACTATCCCCAGGTCAGAGTTGGCCAGACAGACCTCTGCTTGTAGTCTAGGATTTGCTGCTTCTTAATTGTGTGATGTGGGCGTGTTATGGAGCCTTTCTGAGCACCCGTGTCATCATCTGAAAAAAATGGCATTACAAATAGCTCCTTGCAGGGTTGTTGTCAGGATTTAGAGACAACAGATCCAAAGCACCTGGTGCAGAAGGCAATCAATACACTAGTCATCCATCATCACCACTCACCACCATGTGATGACGGCTCGACAAGCTATCACCCTGAGGGCAAGGACCGTGTCTTCTGACCTTGGCACCCCTCCCCCACCACTTAGCGACATGATGAAAATACTCAATACTCCATTTGTTTGATGAATTTTTAAAACCAGCATCTCCTTCCATTGTATTGACAGAAAGAAGGACTCTGGAAAGAGATGCCAATTCCCCAGTGGCACCAGACATGCTATATTGGCAGCTCTGGAGGGTACGTGACTCTGTTTGGCTGCCTACATCTGAACCCCATTCTATTTAGGGGGAATTCCCTCCCTGATAAGGAACTGAAACAGCCTCTCTCAAAAGAGTTGAAGAATACCAACACATCCTTTCCTAGCCTCCCTTGCAGCTCTCCTGATCAGACCACTTGGCCAAATTTTTACATGGGAGCTGATGAGACAAAAGAGAAAGAACAAAGGGGTGTGGGAGTCATGACAGCTGAAGTGCTGAATCTCTGGCACAGAAGAGGCCTGGTACTCACAGCAGCAGCAGAAGCTGAGTACCTGCACAAAAATGCCAGTGGTGCAAATCTGGTATCTACTTGTCTGCTCATCAGACCAGAGCAACTGGAGGCAAACCTCTCAAAGCTTAGCCCTGGTTCTCTGTGAGCTTCCCAACTTCCTTTTAGTATTCTGCTTCTATCTGCCAGAGTAATCTTCTGGAGCTTGCAACCCAGAATTTGACTGATCCAGCAACATGCTTAATCTCAGGAGTTGCTTCCCCATCTTTACAATAAGGTTAATTCCTTAGAGATAGGAAAAGATGGCGTATGTTCAGTGCCTGGCATCAGAGAACTCAAGAAATACTGTTTCCCTTAAACACAAGTCCAACAGCAGTCAGAGCCTCAAGCTACAGTGTTTTTTATGTTCCTTTTTGACACTGGGGTATCTGTGGGATCTTGGGGATCCACAGAGTCTAGAGAGATCCCACCTTGTTGGTTGATTCTCTAGCTAGACTGAGATCAAAAGGCCAGGAATGAACTGTACCCCAGGTTTACATGTAGAATCACTCAGAGCCATCCAGAGCGATGGGACCAGACTCCAAGACAGGACCAGCTATTGCCCTCAGTTCAAAGAAATCACAACTAATCTCTCCAAGTTCCCTGGAATCCTCCAGATGAAACAGGTGGATCCCAGCATGAATAAATAGCCTTTTAATGCTTTCAAGATTTTAATTCCTTCCACTTTGCTAAAACTGGGATAAGAAACAGTTGCGTTTATTATCTCTCTTGCTCACAGACTGGTTTCTGTCCCTTTGTTAAGGCTCCTGCACCTCAAGGGAACCGGCACCAGGTGGAGACAGAGAGCCATGTGTTCCGACTAAGGCGCCTTGACAGGAATTCTAGGGTGACTTGTAACTGCTTTAGACTCACCGTGTGGATTTGTAGATGACTTTGAAATCCGATAACTGCCAGAAAATGAAAGCCATGCAAACTGGCTTAAGCAAAAAGGGGTAATTCACTAGATGTACAGCAGGGGATCTCACAGAACCCAAGGACAGTAAGGACAGCCAGATCTCAAAAGAATCCCTCTCTCCTTTTCTGTGGCCAGAGGAAACCTTGTCCCTAATCCTCCCAGCCACCCCCTTCACTCTTTCCTCCTAGGTCGCTACCTTTATTGTTCCCTTGTTTCGCCTTTCCTGTCCTCTTTATCTAAAATAGCAGCTTCTCAATTCCATCTATCTCTCTGGTCCTAGTGACTTTTCTCTTCTTCGTAGTGTTTACTACTGCCAGAGCATATAGTGTACGTTTATTTGTTTTATGTTTCCCTTTAGCCCCACTAGAATGTAGACTCTATGAGGAAGTGGACTGTGTTTTAATTATTGTTGCATTACCTGTGTCCTGAGGAGGGTATAGTGCATAGAAGTAACTCAGTGAATAGCTCTGAATGAGTGAAGAATGAATGGATGGGTGAAGAATGAGTGAATAACTTTCCTCCCCTGCTGCCCGAGTGCTGTTCTCTGTGTCTGGGTGCTCATGCAGACATGGCTGCCTAGCACAGGTGTCCGTGTCCTGCCCTCCCCATTCAGGCTTATGACTAGCAACTAATTCAGTTTTTTAGTGCAATTCTTGAAGATAGAATCTGATTGGCTGTGCCCAACCTATAAATGAGTTCCTTAGGAGTCCACCCTAATTCCAAAGACCTTTGGTTGCATAATGGGGTTCAGAGCACCAAAAGGCAGCCAGGACTATGGGCAGAAATGTCAAAAACCATTATGGGCATGTGCTAAGTCGTGTCCGACTCTTTGTGACCCCATGGACTGTAGCCTGCCAGGCTCCTCTGTCTAAGGATTCCCCAGGCAAGAATACTGGAGTGGGCTACCATGCCGTCCTCCCCGGGGATCTTCCTGACCCAGGGATCAAACCCGCATCTCTTATGTCTCCTGCATTGCAGGCAGGTTCTTTACCACTAGCGCCCCCTGGGAAGCCCATTATGGGCACAGTCTTTGTTTAATTGTGTGTGTGTGTGTGTGTGTGTGTGTGTGTGTGTGTGTGATCACAAAAACCAAAGAGTGATTGCCCCAAATAATCCATGAGGAACTTGAACAGTCACTCCTTGCTTTCTGTGATGACATACATACACACAAAATTAAACAAAATCCACATGGGCGTGTCTTTCTTCATGAATTCCCAACTGTTTCTACAAAAGCCCTTCTAAGTGATCTTCTCGGGAGCCCTGATTGGAAGGCTAACCTTTGCATGAAACCTGGACCCCAATTCAACCCCGAAGCAATTAAGCTTTGCCCTTGACAGACCCTTAGTGCTGTCGTTTCCTTCTGTCCTAAGAAACCCTCAACCGTTTCTCTGCTGAACATCCACTTGATTATGAGCTGAACTCCTTTCGTCTGTAACTCTCTGCAACATCAGTTCTCTCCGTGTCTGGTCCCAGCTGGCCTTAAACTGAGACAAAGCCTCTACTGTGAAACTCTTTGTTTCTCTCTCTCCCACCCCTCACAGAGGACGAAAACATCCCAGCCAGTTTCCTCTTCTCTAGAAGCTAGAATAGGGTGCGATCACTGCAATGTTAATTAACTAACAGACTCTTGGTCTGGTTGCCCTGGCAATGCTCGCCGAAGTGTCAGAACCCTTCCAGAACAGCACGTCCAGCAGGCAATTAACAGTTTTCTTCACACATATAAGCTAAATGCAAGAGCGCCTGGTACAGAGATGGGCACCCGGGGATTCTCCATAAGCACCTGCTGACCAGGTGACAGTGCCTTGGCCAACAAGGACAGTGCAGGGTCTGCTGGCTCGAACATCTGAAGGCATTTAGAGCTGGTGGCTAAGACACCATCCAAGGGGACTAGCAGCCAGTGTGATTTTACAAGAGCATCGGCGTGGTGCTAACACCTTAGAAATAACCTAAAGAACAGGGGAAATTCTGTATAAGCCCTTTGCCAGGCCAGGCTGCCCTTGTACTGGAAGAGGGAAGAGCTAGGTCGATTCCTTCTGTGCCTGTCAATTCCACAACCATCTCCCAAGGCAGCAGAAAAGACTTTCCACACTGAACCTCAGTCTCAGCAGTTCCCCCATAGCAGGCTATGAGCCCAAGTCATGCTGGGTCAGATATCCAGTCAGGAAAGTCTCCCTCACCCAGCTGTGAGTAACAGAGAATGCTGACTTTATACATAAACACAGGAACTGGCTTTCAGCTTAGCTGCAGACAAGCATGATATTTCCAGCCTGCTTCTTCTGAAGCTGTGTTTGGGGCTCTCATCTTTAAGAAAGGTGAGTACACCCAGGTCCATCTCAAATTCAAATGTAAACTGTTTGCTCCATGACATGCCCAATTGCTTCTCACATTTCTTTTTGAAGATAAAGAATGAATGAAACCCACTCAACTAGCCTACTTAAAGGAGAGTTTATTGAAAAGATATAGAACTCACAGTCACCCGACTCAGTCAAAGAAGAAGCTAATGTCATAAACACAAGCAAGATGATGGAGCTGGGACTGAGCCAACTGTGGTCCAGATGGGAAAAGGGGGTGGGTTTGGAAACCACTGAGAGCGTGAGGTTTGCTGAGAGAGACAATGAATATACATAACCTGTGTGAGTTAAATTATCTTACATGATATGCAGAAGCTGGTTGGAGAGAAGGGCAATGTTAATTCTAACCAGAGAGGGAGTCATAGAGAACATGGCTTGGAACTGGGGCTTATGGAAAGGTGGATAGATGTAGACCTGCAGGAATGGAGGGGAATGGGGACTCAAATGTTGCCTAGGATACGTTTCAGGCTTGAGGATGAGTTGTCACACTAGTGTACTTTATGCATAGCCTTCTGATTGCCCAGTGAGGAGTAAAACTTGAAAAAATAAATCAGGTAACATGGAAAGTGCATGGAGGTACTCATTTAACTTTGACCAGTGTGCATCGGGTGTCTCTTCTGTGACAGACACTGTGATTCACCACAAACCGACAGCACACAGCACTGCCCCGAGGATGCTCAAGGTGCAGGTCGCCGTCTTTACAGCCCATGGAACAGCCTCTAAAAGTACAGTCTGAAGAACACCTGAGTCAGTGTCACCTGGGCAGCTTTGGGAATCCAGACACAGATTCCTAGGCTTCTCCTGGGACAAACCAAATCGACTCTCTGAACTAGAACCCCAGAATCGTTCTGTAGAGCAAATCCACCAGAGAGCGTGTATGCATCTCAAGCACGAGAATGGAGTGAGGGGGCAGAGGAGACAATAAGTACTTTACAAATGACTGTACGCCAGGAGTGACGAGCATGTCACATAGTAATTCATGTAATCCTCCCAGTGACACTACAGTGTTTATATTACCACCTCCATTGATGAAGGAACCAAGATGGAGAGAGCTTAAATGTTCTACCTACTGATAAAACGTGTATGTTATAAAGTAGAGGTTCCACAGGTAAAATCTCGCCTTTCACAAAAGAAAATTTTTTTAAGTTCAGTATAACAGCTAAAAATCAAGGCAGACCACCATGTTTTAGCTCGCCCACAGAATGCCATCGGTCCTTTTGGTGAAAATGCCAGATGAAGATTTACAGATGATTTTCCCAACAGAGACAAGGAGGCATAGTTCCTACAGGCAGCTCCAGGACAGGGGAAATAGTCGGGAAGAAAAGGAGTAGCAGGAAAAGGGAGAATCAGGAAAGAAGAAAATCGACTTGCAAATTGGAAAATTGAGTCAGGTAAATCCGAAGATCACCACGAAAGGGCCACTGGAGGACTTCACGTGCTATCACTTGGTAAAGTCATTCACCAGCAGATAACACTGCCTCCCTAGCACTGAGACTCTGTGAGAATTCACTGGCCCAGAAATACAGACCCTGCAGAGTCACTTCTAATAGGGAGAAACAGTGAGCAAAACTATCAACACCCTTTCTTTCCCCTGCACTGCCATTTCAATATAACTTCCTGGGTCAGGCAATCCCTGATCCTTCCTGGATTGCAGACCATACCCACCAAAGCAGACACAAACCCAGAGAACCAAATCTGCAATGAAGCCACTGAGAGTTATAAGGAGAGAATTGCCAGGTAGAATGAGCAGGCTTGAGACTGCAGTAGACAACAGCGGAGGTTTAATTTCATCGTGCAGGGGAAGATTGGCAAGCATGTCCCAACCGGCACGGATTATTGCAGTGGAGGTGAAATATTTCATAGGATATTTTCAGACGGAGATGCATGCAGAGGAAACTGTTCCAAATATATATATTTTAAAATATCTTTGCAGTAACAAGCTAGGTAGGAGCATGTGGGTAATTGATACATATGCATGAGAGCATAATTAAGAACTATAAGACCTGGAAGATTTTCAAGCTCTATGGCAATTATAAACTATGAAAAAAAATACCCTTCCTTGGGGTGTAAGGCTATTATTCAAGCATCTTGCCTCATTATCGTTGCTGAAACTTACATAGCACTGCACAGAAATGGAATAAACAAGGGGTGAGTTGTCATAAACTAATAATGACTCCTGGCTTTGTGTTTTTCTGAGAGTCTTCCCACACAAGATCTTATTGGATCCCTACATGTATTAGTTTTCTATTGCTGCTGTAACAAATTACTACACATAGAGAGGCTTAAAATAACCTTTTTTTCTCTTAAAGCTCTGAAAGTCAGAAATTCAAAATGAGTCTTGCAGGGCTGCATCAAAGTGTCAGAGGGGTTAGGGAGGGTTTTCCTTATGAAGGCTCTGGGATAATCTGTTTCTTCCCTCTTCCAACTTGTAGTCCTTGGTCTGTGGCCCTTTCTTGCACCTTCAAGGCCAGTCACACAACATCTCCTGGTCTCTCTCTGCTTCTGTGACCACATCGCCTTCTGTCCCTCTGATTCTCTGCCTCTTCCTTACAAAGACCCCTGCAATTACCCCAGACCCATCTGCATAATCCAAGATAATCTCCCCATCTCAAGGTTTAATTACATTCAAATTACAAAATTTAATTACATCTGCAAAGTTCCTTTTGCCATATATGGTCACACAGGTACAGGTTCCAAGGGTGTGAAAATCTTGGGGGAGAGGGGGGCATTGCTCAGGTAACCACACTCTAAAAATCCTATGAAGCAGGCACACCTGAATCCCATTTTTCAGAGGAACAAACTGAGATCCAGAAGGCTTCTTGACTCGCCTTTGTTGGGTAAGTTCATTCATGTGTCCCAACATTTACTGAGTGTCTTCTGTGTGGCAGACAGTTATATACACAGCAGAGGAAAATCTACCTTGAGGAGCTGGTAGGAACAATAAACAGTTATTTAAAGACTCACATAGATACAAATGGGCTTCCTAGGTGGCACCAGTGGTAAAGAAGCTGCCAGTGCAGGAGGTGCCGAAGACATGGGTTTGATCCCTGGGTCAGGAAGATCCCCTGGAAGAGGGCATAGCAACCCACCCCAGTATTCTTGCCTGGAGACTCCCATGGACAGAGGAGCCTGGTGGGCTATAGTCCATAGGGTTGCAAAGAGTCAGACACAACTGAAGCAACTTAGCACACACGCAGGCTCATAGATACAGATATATTGTGTTGTAAAGGAATGGGAAGGTAGGAAAGAAAAGCAGCAGAGGAATCATCATTTAGATTTGTGGGGAGTAAGGCCAGGGGAAGCCTCCCTGAGAAAACAGTGTTTGTGCGAAGACCTGAAGATGTACGGGAGGAGATAGCCAAAAAGAGGGGGGAACAGCATTTAATTTTGAGGGAACAGAGAATGAAAATTCCCTGGTGTTGGGAGGAATCTGTAACAGCAGGACAGACCTGCATAGTGAGAAAACGTCACCTCTGCCTGGAAGCATTTCCTGATCCTGGACTATGGATCCTCCCTGGATTTACATGACCCCTTGCACTGTCCCCTTACCAGAACACCATGCTGACTTCTCTTTAACCAGACTGTGAATGATGGAGAACAAGACTGGGTCTGTTCATCTCTGAATACCTAGCCTGGCAAAGCTCTTGGCATGAAGTAGGTGCTCAATAAACACTCCTAGGATAAATGTACAAGTAAGTAATGTATGGCATTTGGATCCTTCTCTGTTTCAGGACCTGCAAACTCAGACCACAGGCCCACAAAGGCAGAGCCCCCCCAGCCCTTCCAGATACACAGGCTCCTGCAGCAGCTGGAGGCCTCCCCCAAATGGAGAAGGTGGTAGGAAAGCTGATTTGCCCATAAGTAAATAACTGTTGTAATTATGGAACATTATTCTCAACAGACCAGCAGACGGAAACCAATTTGCATAACAGACACAGTTATTCATGGAAATGTTTGTGATTTATCTACCAAAGCAGATGAAGACCCTAAAATGAACGTGTATATGCCAGCACCAGGAAGCTAAATGCTCACTTCGTCCTCTTCTCAGAAAGGTACCCACACACTGCCAACAGGTCACATTAGGCATCTTCAGATCTCTCTACACTGGGGAGCTCTGGAGAAAGTGCAGATCTAAGAGGGATAAGAGGAAGGATACAGAAATGTACACCGCCCAGCATTCTCCTTTATGCCAAGAGGTAAGTGCTACCAGTGCCCAATTTATGGGTACCTTATATGACTCTGGTGTGTTCTGGAAACCTATCTCTGGAGCGCATCTTGGAAAAAAACAGGGAACAAATGAAATCTGGCAAAGCAAAGTCGGTTCTGAATAACATCAGAACTTTGCATACATCAGAATCATTTTAGTGATTTTTTTTTGTGTGTGAAAACTTGGACTTTCATATCTTGGCCCCAGAATTTCAGATTTAAGTGGTGAATGAAGGTGCTTCCCTGCATTCCCTGAGAATCAGCATTTCTGAAGTTCAACCAAGAGAAAATCATCTATAAGCTGGGAGAACATGCCATGCCCTAAAAGTGCCACATGTTAAAATGAAGAGGGGGACCTATGGGCCCCTGAAAGCTGTGCAATTAAAAGCCCCAGGCAATCTGATATAAGGTCACACTGGTCAGACACACTGAAGAGGTAATCAGGTCCTCTGAAAACGAAAGGGAAACTTGCCCAGTAACATCCAACTCTTTGGGACCCCATGGACTAGAGCCTGCCAGGCTCCTCTGTCCATTGAATTTTCCAGGCAAGAATACTGGAGTGGGTTGCCATTTCCTTCTCCACAGCATGTCAGTTACCCAAAACCCAGAGTCCACTTGTCTAAACCAAGCAAACAATCAACAACCTCAGTTCTGAAGCAAAACTGAGCTCCTTTAAAGACCACTTCCCTTATGAATGGGAGTGAATAGTGAGAGCTCTTACAAACCATTAGGAAACCAAGCTGCAGGCGACAAGTAGGTACTCCCCAAATGGAACTTCAAAAATATGGGCGTCTGAGGGAGAAATTCACACTTGAAGATAAAGACCTGGGGTTGAACTTTAAGGTCTTTGTTTCTTCTAAAAAATTAATTTCTAAATGCCTATTCATAACATTTAATTGCTTGCCTTATTAAAAAAAAAAAAAAAAAGAATTATTTTTGAGGAGTGGAAAAGCTTTCTGTTTCAAAATCCCAAACTCTTAACTCAAAGGCTGGCCTTCCTTAAGGCCCCTGCACACTTTCTATTGTTTTTGGCTTAAAGGATATTTATGTAAGCTCCCACGGGCTGCCAGCAACATTAAAGGCAGCAGTTATTAGTGAAATAAACCAACACACATGGTGCTTTAAGGGTAGGACAGATCACAGAGAATTTCTTTGATCAAAACTAATGGGAATCTACACTCCTGATGGGGATTAACTGTCTAAAAGGAAATCTTTCCTGGAGTAAGTCGGGCTGGGGCAGTGACTGAGTTTGCCCTGGTGAATTACAGGCCCTCCCCACAGGCTCAGGGAAGCAGCCACTCAAAAACGCAATCAATGTATAATGATCTGTAAACTTAGCGTGGCCTGCGACAGACGCTCCATGTGTTCAGAGGGAGATGATGTCATACAAGCGCCAGCAGATGGATGGAAGTAACTGACAGCTGATGGGGGCGCAGCGGGAAGGCAGAGCCCGCCGCGGTTGTGGAGCGCTGTCCAGGGAGAAGATGGGAGTGCGCATCTGGCAGCACAAATATTTAATCACTCGGAAGGCCTGTGCAGCAGTGGCACAGGCTTGTCTCACTCCCTGGGCTTTAAGTCTGTTTAGCCATTTAATGATCTGTTTGCTTTTCCAGGTTCCCAGAGGTGGTGCTTCTTGGAGGGTGGACATGAGCATTTGGTCACCCTAAAGGAGCCTCCTCTAGGTGGATGCGTTTCCAGAATGCATTACAAGGACATGAGCAGGCACTGGGGACCCAGTTGTCCAGAGACTGGTCACTTCCGGGTGACCTGGGGTTTCTGATCTGCTGCATCTTGAGCTGTGAAAGCCACACTACCGTACAGCCCCTCAGAGGCCCAGACAGGAGCTGATCTCTTCTCTTCCTCAACCTCCCACTGCTTCTTAATAAAGGGACTTCCAATCATGGCTCACACAGTAAAGAAACTTCCTGCCATGAAGGAGACACAGGTTTGATCTCTGGGTTAGGAAGATTCCCTTGGAGAAGGAAATGGCAACCCACTCCAGTATTTTTGCCTGGAGAGTCCCATGGACAGAGGAGGCTAGCAGGCTACAGTCCATGGGGTCGCACAGAGATGGACACAACTGAAGCAACTCAGCAACAGCAGCAGCACAGTAAGTAAAATAAAATAAAGAACTACCTGCCTTGTTTGTACTTGGGGTTATTGAAAAAACATCAGCTGTTATAAGTGCAAGGTCAGGCATCGTTTTACTAATGAGGAAACTGAGGCCCAGAGTTAAGGTGACTCATGTACATCTCACAGCGAGTACGTGACCGAGGCAGGACACTGACCCAGTTTTCTTTGCTCTCTGACACGTAGCCTCTTCAGGATGACGTTCAGAAGAGTCTGCAGGAAGGCGATGGTAAGAAAGTTGGGACACTGGTCAGGCCAATGAGGAGAGCAGGAAATTCTGTCAGGTGGTTGCTGAAGTCACTTGACTTTCTGTCCTTTTAGGACAAGGGGAGAAGGGTGGCAGGATCCCTGGGGTGCTGTCCACAGTGTATTCTTGGGCATCATTCAGCACTCTGCGTGCAAGCTGACCCACCTGACCGGGGGTGCGGGGGAGTCCTGAGGGACCCCTCCACCCACCACACATGCAGACACAGCACCCGCATCTCAGCAGCTGGGCTAGAGAGTTGGAAGCACGCAGTCCTCCCACCCCCAGCGCCCAGTCCCCGCTTCTGGCCCCGGGTGTCGTGGGGGGACTACCTTGCTGCAAGGATAGCGGCCAACTCCACTGCCAACAGATCACCAAGCCGAAGGGCTCGCAGACCAAAGCAAGAGCCGCGGCTCAAGTGGGTGACTGGATCAATTTAAAACAGCGGACGCAAGCTGGGGAGAGACACTCAGGATGTTGTGAAAAGACCACACCACCGAATCCTGGGTGTCCCGTCCTGGCTGCCACATCAGCCCTTCCTGCTGTTGGTGTGGTCACAAGCAACAGAGCTGAGGCTTTGAGTAAAAGACAGAAGGTTCTGGGCCCAGCCACACAGGTGCTCTATCAGTGAGCCTCAGGCAGGGACAGCGGGGCACAGCTGCAGATCATCAATTTAGTCAGCTGAAAGCCGAGGTGCTTATCTGCGTTTCTAGGGGTTAGAATGGGACCAGATGGGTGTCACCAATGGGCAGCTGATTGAAGATCGAGTGTCTCATGGGTCTCGTGTACGTTTGGTGTAGCCTGAATATTTGATGCTTCACATGTCTCATGTATATTTAGTGTGAATCATGAATATTCAGAGCCCACTCTTCTCCATCCCTTCCTATCTGCATTCACGCTGTGGTTCACTCTATCTACTTCTAATTGGTCTTTCAAGCCATTTGCTTCTATACTAATTTTTATCTATCCTCCTTATTTGTTTGGTTCCCTTATTTTCTAGAGTAGAATCAAATATTCTCAAATAATCCAGCAAACACACATGACTCCAGGTCTATGCACTAGAATAGTAGCCCCCACTTTACAATTTGCAATTCTCTCTTACACTCACAATCTTACGTAATCTTTGCCACCGTCCAGGGAGGCAGGAGTCACCATCCCAAATCAGAAGATGAATATACCGATTCTCAGAGAGGTCAAATACTTTCCTAAGGCTACCAACCTCACCTCCAGTAGCTGGCAGAAGGGACGTAAGCTCACATCATCTGGCTTCTGGTCAGGTGTGTTGCGCTTTTACTAGCCCACTCCTGAGTCATTCTTACTCCCTTAAGGACCCAACTTTCACAGCAGAACTTGAAGGATTCAGAATTCCTTTCACTTCCTGAGCCTCCAGCCCCACATAGCCTGATCTGAAGAAACCATCGATTCTGGGAGCCTGGGCGTTAGACACACACGCACCCGGGCAGCAATGAGCAGCCCTGAGTGACAGTCTTTCAGGCCCCTTTCCGGGTATCACCTACAAACCAAACTGCAAACACACAACCTCCAGAGTCCCCAGGAGGGCTCCCTGTAACTCCCTCCTCCAGGCGCCCTGCCCGCACCCAGAGGCAGGGTCCTTCCAGCATGAAAGTCCTGGCCAAGGCCCTCTAACAATCTCTGACTCCTCTGATTCCTGGCCAAACACCAGGAAAAGAATGTTCTATGTCCGTCAACCATCCAAGCTGTATCCAGAGAACCTGGACCATGCAAAATGGGAGTCAGCCCTGCTGTGGGACCTGAACAAGTCCACTTCCCTGGGTGCGTGTGAAACCGAGGCTGAGAGAGCAGAGGGGCTGGCCCAGGGCTGCAGGCTGGTCTGCTCTCTCTGCCTGAGCAAGGCTGCTGCGGCCACTGTGTGGCCTTGGCTGGGCTGCCTCTCCTGTTACTGCTCAAGAGCAATTTGGCTATTAACTGAGTGAGTGGACAGTCAAGCTCGATGACACTCCCTCTCGGGGGTGATTTAATGTGAAGTCAATAGGAAGTCAAAACAAAGACAAAGATCATTTTGATCCTTTCATTTGGCCAAAAGGAAAATGAATCTGGGGAACATTCTTTGTATCAAAGCTCTGAAAGCCATGTTTTCCAAGCAGAACTGAAGCTTGGGTTTCAGGCATCAGAGCCCTGAGGCCTCTGGTTTGCCCTGGTTCAGAAACCACTTGGCTTCATGCCTGGGGGAATTCTGGGGCCACTGCAGAGTGGAGCGGCCCCTCCTGTGGGTCCACGGTAAACCATAGCAGAGGCCTGGCTTGGTGCTAAGCAGCTCACCATCATAACCGCATATGACACGTGATCCACACCATCCGGCAGACCACAGAAACATTGGCGACTCGCCAAAGGTAACTTACGCTAGTAAATGGTGGAGCCAGACGCAGGCAGGCTTTTGTTGTTGTTGTTCAAGCCCAGCCTGTGCTCTTGGCAAATTTATCTCCAGCCAGAGGCAGATTTAGAAGTTACACAGTCCAACCTCCCCCAACTGCACACATAACTCTTGTAAATAGTTGAATTGAGAAGTTAGGAAATGCGTCTAAGGCCCCATGGAGAGCTTTCCAGGAGAACAAAAAACACGCAGACTCCCCACCTAGGTGAGCCTTGTTCCTTCCACCTCCCCTCCCTGCCTGTATTGGGCTGCGCGACTGCTGGCCTCATATACTTCTGCCAGCAGGGGGAGCTGTTGAGGCTTAGGATGGAGATGTCTCACCAACCAGGACCCGCCCCCTCCCACTGCCCACAGAGCTGCCACTGCCACCCTGAAAGCAAAAGTCTCTGGAACTTTCCCCAATTGGTTAATACCACTGAATTCTGAATGTGTAAGAGAAATGACGCCTGAGTCCCCGGAATGTCAAGATGTGGAAAATGTTTTCAGATAGAGCTTGATAACGCTTTTCACAGGTGGTCCGAATTGTCCCCTTGGACGGGAAACTGCGCTCAGCATCAGCATGCAACCAAACCTTATACAACATCTGAGGGGCCTTTCAGAGGAAAGTCGTTTGTCCCTAGGCAACCTTTATGTACTAATGTTTTCAGCTAGAAACTTGAATAGATGCTGGCTTTTTTTTTTTTTTTTTTTTTTTTGATGCTGGCTTTTTAAATGACAGGATTCACCTGAATTGTTTCAAAAGTCATCCATTCATTCAGTAAAAACCAAACGTGAGTTAGGCACTAAGGCAGGCCCTGAGGTCCAAGGGTGAGAGAACTGGGTGCATCATCAGAGATGCATTTGAAACAAGAGCTTAGAAGCACAGCCTACTTTTTCCCCCAGAAACGAATAAGCTGTATAAAATGAAGTGCAGTGCAACAATTAGAACCTAAGCAGAAAAAGGAGACAAGAAAAAGGGAGTGAACCCACGTGGGGCTGAAAGTGGTTTTTTGAGCTGAGTCAGGTATCAGGACTCTAAATTAGCCAGGGTTTCCCAGGCTAGGGGCTGAAGATGTTAGTGGCAGTCCAGCTCCCAGGAAGGCGCCCTAGCATGGGAACAGGGCGCCATCTAGTGTCTATACAGCCTCAGTACATGCCACCGATGGCTGAGCCCCCCTCCACCCCCGCCCCCGCCCCCATCTGAGAAATCAGCTTGAGCTCACATCTTTTTTAAAAACTTTTTATTTTGTATTGAGATACAGACAGTTAACAATGTTGTCATGGTTTCAGGTGAACAGCGAAGGGGCCCAGCCATGCATGCATGTGTGTGTGTGTGTGTGTGTGTGTGTGTGCAGTTGCTGTCATGCCTGACTCTTTGTGACCCCAAGGACTGTAGCCCCTGCCAGTCTCCTCGGTCCATAGGATTTTTCCAAGGCAAAAATACTGGAGTGAGTTGCCACTTCCTCCTCCAGGGGATTTTCCTGACCCAGGGATCAAACCTGCATCTCCTGCATGGGCAGGTGAATTCTTTAACCCTGAGCCACCTGGGAAGCCAGCCATACATATACATGTATCCATTCTCCCCCAAACTCCCCTCTCATCTAGGCTGCCACACAGCATTGAGCAGAGTTCCATGTGCTGTACAGTAGGTCCTTGTTGGTTATCCGTTTTAAACATAGCAGTGTGTACATTTCCATTCCAAACTGCCTACCTTCCCCCTCATCCTTCCCCTCGGCAACCGTAAGTCCGTTCCCTAAGTCTGTGAGCTTGTATTTTTCAAGTGCTGAAACAACTGCTGGTCAGCATGGTCTCCAGAAATTGCTTGGTCTGTGGTCCAGAAAACCCCTCGCTGACAACCTGGGGTTCTGATGAGTAAACCTTCTCTTGCTTCTGAAGTTCAAGGGGAGCAGAAGGCAGCACCTGCGTCTGTTTGACTTGAGAGGAGCTTTCATTACAAGAGAGCCCCTTTCTCAGAGGTGCCTGGAGTTGGACCCCTGGCATTGGAGACTGGGCTGGACCTCCTGGGACCACACTTCAAGGAAGGAGTAACACATTCAGGAGACCCGGGTTCGATCTCTGGGTTGAGAAGCTCCCCTGGAGAAGGGAATGGCAACCCACTCCAGTATTCTTGCCTGGAGAATTCCATGAACAGAGGAGCCTGGCAGCCTACAAGCAGTCCATGGGATGGCAAAGAGTCGGACACTACTGGGCAACTAACAGTCAAAATCCTAATCATAATCAACACATTCAGAGAGGAGATGTAGAGGAAGAGGAAAGTAAAGGTGGAGGGTGAGACCTTGGGCGTTTCAGCGGAGTGGTTGTTATAAGTGACCATGTCTTAAAAACATAAGACATGTTTTTTTGTTTTATATATTTTTTATATTTAATAAATACATTATTTATTAAAAAAATAAATAATAGTTGTAAGAAAAAATCTGCACTGCCTAAGAAAAAAAGAGGAGCTTCATTTACTGAGTGCGTATAGCATACCGGCATTATTTAGTCTTCATAATCACCCAGTAATGTAGACATTTTGGGCTCCATTTTACAAATGGTAACCTGAGGTCCAAGGTCGTAGAGCTAGACTCTTCCTGCCCAACCCCTCCCCGTTTTCATTGCTGTTGGACTTTGTAGCCCTCAATCTTCAGAACCCTGGGAGACAGGGTAACTCACGCACTATGGCCAGCAACATGACCCCAAAGGGCCGTCTTACCAGAACTCCCCAAGAGCTGGACACACAGCCTGCTCACCCACAAGCCAGGCAGAGCTGGCCTCCTCTTACCTACCTAGGGCCCACGGAACTCATTTTTGCCTTTTTTTCCTAAATATAAAAACATATATTCCATTGGGAAAACATCAGCTTGGAAATCCTAGAGGCTAAAATCATTTCTCTAATCCAGAGTACCAACAGTAGGAAAGCAGTGCTCTGTACAGTTGGCAACTGACTGCCCTGCCCTGGGCCTTAACTGGAATCTGGAAGTTTCTCTGTGGTGACTGAATTTTTTTTTAATTTGTCATTAGAGGATAATTGCTTTATAATATTATGCTGATTTCTGCCATGCATCAACATGAATCAGCCACAAGTATATATATATCTCCTCCCTCTTGGACCTCCCTCCCGTCTCCCACCCCATCCCATCCCTCTAGGCTGTCACAGAGCATTGGGTTGAGCTCCCAGTCAGCAACTGAACCTTTATACAAACCATGAGAGAAAGGAGAAAAGAAAAACCAGAATAAAGAAATAAACAGGGCAGGCACTTTAGTCCCTTTTATTTTATCAATAAGAATCCTTTTTTCCCCCTGAGATATGAAAGCTTAGGACAGGCTCCCTTGGCATGCTCTGCCTACTTGGGCTGGTCTTCTGGACAACCCAACCCTTTGGACTCCTGCCCTCACCTAACACCTCAGGACTGGCTCCTTGCTCCTTCATCGCTGGACTTCTGGATTGCACACTTTCCACCTCATGACTAGCTTGGGCTTTTGACTTCTGGAAATCACTGATGTCCAGCACTCAGATCTTCAGCGTGACTTCATCCTGACCTTCAATAGTCTATCCTGCCCTGGAGCTTTACTTGCTCTCACGCCCTGGGTAACAGCAGATGGGAGGGGGTTATGTGGGTAGGAACATGGCTTTGCCCCTCATTTCCAGTACTCAGCTTTGGGGGGCACAGAGGGAATCATCGGGGGTGGAGGTCAGCAGGGCCCAGGGCATCTGTGAGTCACCACAGCACACAGTGATACGTAAATTCAGGGGAGTGGAGGTTATACATGAGTGACAGGAGGCCATCTCTGACCACCACCAAGGAGCAGAAAGAGGGACTCTATCAGAATTCATTTCAGCATTGATTCCATCCGCACCAGCAAAACCATCACTCTGCAATCCACATGTCATGAAACCTTCCCCCCAAATCTGCAAAATTGCCTTCATGGTGCAAAGCAATAACAATTTAATTAAACCAAATATTTACAATGGCAGAATCCAAAGATAGAGATATTGATAAACAGACATAAAACTCTTTAAAAGAATATAAATACAGGATCAGTATTTATAAAATCAGTAATACCTCAAGTAGTAGTATACATGGCACTTTATGACAAACCGTTGTATTTTTCATCATTTGGAATAAATAAAGGTTTTTCTAAATAAAATAGTTTTCTACTCCCTGAGCCATGCTTTGAAAGTGCTCCCTCCTTCTCCCATACTGCCCATCTACCAGGCTGTCAAATTTCCTTTAGTTCTGCCAAAAGACACCCTTTGATCCCCCGCTTTCAGCCTCCTCCTCTAGTCTGCTATGGGCCCAGAAACCAGGCAGTCACATTGGTTAGAACAGTTTGTAAATGAATAATAAATAGAATTTTAACAAATGGCTGTAGGTTTCTAACTTATAAATAGAATGTATGGCCTTGGAAAATGGCCAATGCTCTGGTTTTCCATCTGGGTTCTGGGTTGGTAGGGATCCCAGGAAAATGAGGTATGAACATAGTTTAAAAAAAAAAAAAACAGATATACTGACCATTTACTGATTAACTGTATGATGTAGCATGGATTTGTTATTTTTCTTTGAAGTAGACCTGATAGCCCATAGGTCAGGTAAACAGACTGACACCCATCATATGCAGGAAGCCCTTTAAGAAGCTGGGTGTTTCAAATCTACTGCTGCTGCTGCTGCTAAGTCGCTTCAGTCGTGTCCGACTCTGTGCGACCCGAGACAGCAGCCCACCAAATCTACTGGTACACATCAAATCCAACTATCTGGAGATATTGTTAGCAGAAGATCACTCAGTGACCTCAGAGGCCAGAGCCAGCCCATCCCCCCCAAACCCTGCCAATTCTATTATTTCTGCACTCTTGAAAGTGCAATATGGGTCTACTCCACCCCCAGATAGTTAAAACTTAGCCTATGCTGCTACCAGTTTATAGATGCCAATTTACATATGTCTATAAACATATCATTCCCTCTTCAGATCTTGAAACCTAGACTCTTACCCCAAATATGATGACATAGCATGTCTAAGGTCATTTAAGTTGGACACCCATGGAGGCAGTATCATACAAAGATAAGCACACCAACCCAGAGTCAACTCAGGCCACGTCTCTGCTTGTGGTTGTGGTCACTGTGGAGAAGAGCTGGTCTTGACAACCCCAAGGCAATCTTTACTCCCTCACTTCTCTTTTTGTATGCTGCCCATCCTCCCAGATGAGAAGGTGATAGCTGGAGACACAGTCCTGAAGAATTGTAGGTGGGTTGAAAGTGGGTTGGTCTCACCTAAAGGCCACCCTTGGTCCATATGCAGAGTCCTCAGTGAGGATCAGTGAGCTTCCAGCCTTCTCAGCAGTACAGAGCCATCATTAGCCACTGGAATAATGAGGAAGCAGGTTACAGTCCATTCAGACCCATCTCTGACATTCAGTTAAGGATGCTTCATCTCTCAGTCACCTGGTGACTGGACTTGGGGCCTCCTCCCCCTCACTCCTGGGAAGCCATGGAGACAGGACATTAATAGATGGCTTAGCCAGAGGGACCACACCATCCAGTGGTAAGTATAAATCAACCTGAAATATAATCAACCTTGACTTCTCCTGGTGCCTGTGAATGATGATAGCCAGAGATGCTGGTTGATTCTACATTCAATTCGCAATGCAATTTTCCCCCACGAATTCAATTTGGCACGTTCTTGATAGCAGTGCGCAGGTGTGTGGACCGACTGGGCAACAGAGATCCATTAGAGCATATTCTACATGTTTACATTTATGAACCCATTGGTCTGACAGCTTTATGTGTGTGTGATGAATGGTCCCTCTAACTCACACAGTGGGGATCTCTGGAGAGGCCACACCCCAGGCCAATTACATAAAAACGGTCATGCTGATGCTGGTGATGATGAAGGTGATAATGGTAACATTACCAAAGGGATCAGAGAAAACCCCAGAGTGAAATCCCGACAAGTTTGCTGCTCCCTTCAGACCTCCTTGAATGACCTTGAGGATCTCCTTAAGGAACCAGAGATGATGAGGGCTGCAGAGACTCTTAGAGACCACCTCGCTCACCCAGCTCATCTCACATATTAGGACGTTGAGGCCCAGGGGTGTAACATGATTCGCCCACAGGTGGTTACAAGGGGTGCTGTGGCTTGTAACAGTCCATTCTCTTGTTGTGATAGCACATTGCTTTTTAGAAACCTCCTCAAGCTGTGGGCTATCCTGTGTCGATTGCCACACTGACACTGTCCTGCTCTCTCAGTGCTGAGTCTGCGGCTATGGAGGGACTGCTTGAGATCAGGAGGTGGTCTTGGGGACCTTTGCTTGGGGATGGGCTCAGGAGTTCTAAAACCATTGCCTCTCTAGCTGCATCCCACCTTCACACTCAAACATGGGAGTGATTGAGGGTAGACACACTGTGGGTCCCTATATCTTAGAAAGTGAAAGTCACTCATTCGTATTCAACTCTTTGCAACCCCATGGAATTCTCCAGGCCAGAACATTGGAGTGGGGAGTAGCCTTTCCCTTCTCCAGGGGATCTTCCCAACCCAGGGATCAAACCCAGGTCTCCCACCTTGCAGGCAGATTCTTTACCATCTGAGCCACCAGGGAAGCCCACCAGGGAACCTTCTATATCTTAGAAGGTTATTCCAGAAAATGGACATCTGGGGTCAAGAGAGAAACCCCAGCTTTTATCAGTCCCTTCCTAAGCAGCTCAAACAGAGAATGTGTTTTATTTTTTTGGCCACCCTGCATGTGGTATCATAGTTCTCTGACCAGGGATTGAACCTGTGCCCCCTGTAGTGGAAGCACAGAGTCTTACCCACTGGCCTGCCAGGGAAGTCCCAGAGAATGTTTGAGAAAGAAAGGGCAGATGATTCAACTCCAGACTCCAATGTCTATGCAGCAAACACCATCTAACACCACATCTGGCCCATAGAAGGTGCTCAGTAAATCCATGCAACCTGAGTCGTCGGGGAAGATAATCAGTGATCAGTGTCAGACACAGTGTTGTTTTCCCCTCAGCATATCACTTCAATCATTCAACAAACACTTGTACCTTCCCCCGTGCCTGGCACACAGCAGGTGCCCCATCAAAACAATGCCTGAATGAATGAATGAAGTGCTGTCCCCTGAACTGAGCAGAATGCACGGTCCCCAGCACCCTTCTCCTTCACAAGACCCTGGACCCGCACTGGCCACCACTCCCTAAGATGATGAGACTCAATCCCGTGGAGAAGGTCTTACCTCTGGCTTCTGGAGGTATATCCCTTTGCCATCTTGGGTCAAGTTTTGGAAGACATCTGTGAAAATGCAGGAGAAAGGAACATAGTTAATGTGTGTGTGTGTGTGTGTGTGTGTTGGAAACATAAGGGACTAGCTCCTCCCATACATCCCCTCACCCGGGAACCCAATTTTGGCCTTGGTGCAACCACACGTGCCACACTTGTTCTAAGCAGGCCGCCCCACATCTCTGCCCTGGAACAGGCAAGGCATCCGTGAGTTTGGGGAGATGCAGCCAGGTTTCACAGAAACAGAGCCAGCGTTCCCCAGAGTTCCCTGCACTGGCAGCGTCCTCTTTGCGCTTGAACTGGGGACAGGTGGGCAATCCACGAGGAGAGCAGAGGAAGCCCTGGTCCACTCTCCTTCCCCAGCTTACCCTCCATGTTCTCCACACGCAGCATCAAGCGGACAAACCTGACGAAGTCCATCTGGAGGTCGGGGCCGCCGTAGCGGATAAGCATCAGCTGGCAGACGTCATCACTGAGCATGATTCCTGCGTGGAACACAGGCTCCTGCCGTGGGCACTGGGACCTCACACCTAGCTCCCCTCCCACCTGACGCCCCTAAATTGTCCCTCTATCTCCAGGACCTGAATTCTAATAGCCCAGGGTCTTCTTTGACAGGGTTCATTGTGAATTAATTACTTATCTTACTAATCTTATTTTCTCTCCATTCTCTGTCCCTGTCCCCTAGGCAACCAGGAGGATCTCTTGATCAAGCGGGTTACTGGCCTTCCAGGCAGGACGCAGTCTGCTTAGTGGTCAAGACAATCTGTTTTGGAGTCTGGGAGTCCCGGAGGTAAGCCCCAGGTGACTTAACTTATCTGAGCTGCTATTTCTTCCTCTGTAAAGTGGGGATTATGACAGGGTGTTGGCAAAGACTAAATAAAGTGTGGGTGTGCCAGCCCTCAGTAAATGTTAGCTGTGAACATACTGATAATAATCCATGTTTTAGTTAATCACAGATCCACATCTTTGGGCCTCTGAACTCAGGGAGTAACTCTGCTCTTTAGAACGACTGTAGGCTTCCCTAGTGGTTCAGTCGGTAAAGAATCTACCTGCAATGCAGATAGACCTGGGTTTGATTCCTGGGTCAGGAAGATGCCGTGGGGAAGGAAACGGCAACCTACTCCAGTATGCTTGTCTGGAAAATCCCATGGACAGAGGAGCCTGGCAGGCTGCAGTCCATGGGGTCACAAGAGTTGGACACGACTTTGTGACTAAACCACCAGCCGGACGTCACGCACCCCTACCCCACCCCTGCCCCACCCCCAGCCCCACTCCGGGCCTGCTGTGTGCCTACCTGCCTCCCTCATGGCAGCCCGCAGTTGGGCCCAATTCAGGGATCCTGACCGGTTAGTGTCTTGCTTGTGGAAAACCTCCTGGGAAGAACACAAAGCAAAGGCTGAGGAAGCCAGCCATCTCCAAGCACCCCCTGACCTTGCACCCCAGTATCAAGCCTGCAAGACTGCTAGTGAGCGTAGGCCTAGCTGCCCAGACAAGAACAGGCTGCGGTCTCCTAGCCGGGATCCCACCCCCGTCCCAGTTGTCCTTTAGGCTGTAAGAGGGGGCAGTGTTTCTGTCATGAGGATGGAGAGTCGGGATACAGATAAAATGCTTAATCTAAGCGAATCATCCAAATTTTGAAGGGCTTCCGACCTGATGACTCAGGAGACAGGAGAACGGTTATGAGCAATGACTGGAAAAGTAGGCAGGAGCCAATTTATGAAGGACTCTAAATGCCATGCTAAGGGGTGTGAACTTGATCTGAAGGCCACGGGGAGTCTCTTCCTTTTAGCTAGGTAAGGAAGGAGGCAACATGATCAGATGTCACTTTCAAAATCCAGAAGACTATTGCAACAGGCTCTCTGGGTTTGGAAAAGAAAGTAAGAAACACTAGAAGGACATTTGGGAAGACTGGGTGAGTGGTTGGGTAGTGTCCGGCAAGGGTATTCTCCTCGGTTCTGTCTCATCTCAGCAAAAATTGGAAGCGACGGACGTGAGAGCCCTGGGCGTGTCATAGCTCTCGGACAGACCATGTTATAGCTCTCAGGTCTTGAACAGACTGTGTTATAGCTCTTAGACAGGTCAGTGTTACAGCTCCGTGTTACAGCTCAATTTTATTTAGAAAATAGCAGGAAAATACATCCTTGAGGTGTGAGGGCATGCCAACCCAAGATGTAAAGAGAAGAGAGGGGGAGACTTGATCCTTTGGCTCCTCTTTTTATATGTTTTTTCCTCCCCCCGGGCCTGCCCTACGTAAATTGGGCTAGCCAGGAGTGCTGTTTGTTCTACCTGAAGTCCTCACTCCAGTCCTCGGACCTCTCTTTGTTCTATTTTCGCCGGCTTTTCCCTTCATTGTCTTTTAGCCACACCATTCTGGACTCGTGTTTCCTATTCTAACTACCTAACAGTAGAACGGGCTGAAAGGGAGAGGTCTTTTACAAGTTTTGCAGAATTGCCATTTCTGCGCCGTCCTGCGGGAGGCCGGCTAAACACTTGTTCTCACCTGATAGAACATCAGCTGCTTCCACAGGTCCCTGAATTCCTGGATACTCACAGTGCCGGATGCGTTAAGCTGATAGCAGGGTTAAGGTCAAAGCCACCATAGGAGTTTCATGCCCACCTCTGGAAGCAGTGATGGGCCCTTCACAGAGTCGCGGGCAACTTGGGACACCACAGTCAGTGTTGGACATGCCTAGTTGGCCTCCCCTGACTGGTCTGTCCAGCCCAGGGCTCCCTGGCCCTTGCTAGGAAAGGACAGAATGAGCTGGAACACAGCAACGCTGGGAAGAGAGGTGGGGATGATGGTGGTGACAACAGCTTCCATCTAGTGAAACAGGGTATTCTGATGTGGCCAATTTGATACAGTTTAAATAAAACATAGTAAATATTTTATCACTGTTGTTAAAACTAACTTATGGATGGATTCAGGCACAAGGGTGGATGAGGAGGCCTTTTCTATTTAGTCATTTTGTGACAAGTTAACAGCTGAATGGTTGGCTCTGTAGACCATGTCCAAGTCCCCCCATGTCAGAGAGACTGGGTCAAAAATACCACCACACGCCAGCTCTGTTGGAGCCCTGGCAGTGGGCCTAGTGCTGAGCTACACACTTGACCTTCATTTTCACCTAGCAGTTGGGGTAGTTACTAACTGCCCCCTGCTCTGGATGATGAAATGAGAGCTCAGCGAGTATGATCTCGTCTCTGGTGACAAGGCTGGGACCTGCCCCAAAGCCTGCACACCTGACCACCATCCCCCATCGCCCCCGGCCTCTGCAAAGTTGCTAACAAGATTCTTTGTATTTGCAACCCTCTTCACACTATCCATTCTATGTGCCTCTCTGCAGTGTGGGTAATTAAACTCCAGTTAACTTGTCCACTTCCCTTGTGGCTCAGATGGTAAAGCGTCTGCCTGCAATGCGGGAGACCCGGGTTCAATCCCTGGGTTGGGAAGATCTCCTGGAGAAGGAAACAGCAACCCACCCCAATACTCTTGCCTGGAGAATCCCACGGACGGAGGAGGAGCCTGGTAGGCTACAGTCCATGGGGTCACAAAGAGTCGGACGCGACTGAGCAACTTCACTTCACTTTCTACAGAATAGGCTTTAACACCACCCTTAGGCTACACATGAGGACTTTGTCACTCCTCAGAGCCCTAGTTAAGTGCTCGGGCTGGGTCTCAACCCCAGGAAGTCTGGCTCCAGGCCAAAGCTCTCCAACAGCAGAATGCATCCACCCACAAACCTGAAAGGATACATCCAGCAGGGCCAGGATTCCCTGACAGGCCTCAAGGCTGAAGAGAGGCTGTTTGCTTCCTAGACCTGTGAAGGAACAGAAAGAGTCTGCATGGGAGTGGCCCTGGGACTGCAGGGAGAGGCAGTGCTGTCTAGACCCTCCAGAGGTTCCAAGGAGCATCATTTATGTTGGGGGTGGGGAGAGTAAGAGCAGTGGAGACTGAGAGAGAAGGCTTGGCGGGTGGAGGCGCAGGAGGTGATTCCTACCCCCAAGGAAAACAGTAAAACCCTGCAGAAAACATTCTGGCTTACACAGTGGGACAGATAAACATGGCCCTTTGTACCTGGTGGACTGGCAGAGAGGTGACATTTTGTAACTGGGGGAGTGGCAGAGGCAGGTAGCCAGCTGGTCACAGACTACCCAGCCTGAAAGAGCAACTTGTCCAAGCTCCCACCCAAACTGGGAGACAGCCTCAGACATCTTGACAGTCCTCCTGTCAGCGATGGGACCTCTCTTTTTCACGTGAATCCATAGCTTCAGGTCAGGAGAAATTTCTCATTTAATTCCAAAGGAACCTCTTTTCTCATTCATTCACTAGCCCTAGTTTTACCTCCAGAAAAACATAAATAACTATCTGTCCCCTCCTTGACATCTCCCCTCCATTCTAAATATCTAAACATTTCTCCAACGCTTCCCCAGATGACATGGTTTCTAAACCCACACCTCCCTGTTCCATGAGCTATGCTTTGCCAGCATCTCCCTAAAATGTGATACCAAGACTGGAACACACGCCTGCAGCTACAATTGGATTAAGCAGAGTACAGTGGGTCTATCATTTCCAAAATTTTCAGTCTGCATTTCCCAAATTACGTTCCAAGGGAGATGTTTTGCAGAGAAAGGGTTTTGAGTTCAAATACATTCGAAATGTTTTGTATTTACAAGCCTTTTCTCCATCATCATGTACCTTAGCACGTGACTGGTATAGAGGAGTCAACATTGAAATTTTGTTTAACACAGAATTACCTAAGCTCAATTGACCATAGAACCTAACCCTTTTTATTTCATGGAACACTCACTAAAACCTTTTGGTTTCTAACATTTCTTGGAACACGATTTCAAAAACACACATCTAAAGCTTCCATTAAATACTGTCTGAATTTGGATTAGCTTATTTAGCAGCAACTTAAAACTATTAGCACATGTTAAGCTCAAGGTCAACTAAATTAACCAGATATCTTTCAAATAAACTGCCACAAAGATGAGGTCTCTTCTGTTATGAACTTGTGTGACCGATTTTTTAAAAATTACAAAATGGCAGTTTTTAATTATCACCCTGACTGCATTTCATCTTTTTGGCTTGGGCACAGCTTGTGGTGAACATTCTGAATTTCAATTCTGTTGTCTATTAATGATTCCTCCCAGCTCTGTGCCATCTGCAGATCTCATAAGCCTTCATGTCTTGTCTTCTTCCAAGCCATTGATAAAAGCTGAGGACGTGTAGGGGGACCAAGGGCAGAATACAGAGATTCATCTAAGTGTCTAAACATGTAGACTCTGATCCATAACATAGAATTATTCCTCTGGTTTCATTTTTATAAAACTCTTGGGATTGATGCTAAAATTTTGAATCATATTGCTACTTTCCAACCCCCACTTCATCACTTGTTATGAGAGACTTTACCAACTATTTTGCCAAAATCTATAGTGGCTCTTTGATCTGTCCACCAGAAATCCTCTCATAGGAATAAATGAAAGCAATGTGTCCATCCATTCTTTTAAAAATTTAAATGTGCAGAAGCCATCTCTTTTAGATAATTTCCATAGAATTTTTTTTTTTTTTTTTTCCGGATGAGGGGTAGGGAGGGGGCACATCTCATATTCTATCATTTCTAGAGCCTCGCCTTCTGGCTCTTTTATAATATTCGAGTGTGGCTTTGAGAAACCATCTGGAAATTATGCAATTTCTGAGTTTGTTTGGGTTTGAAGTCTTGGCTTCATATAAAAGAGAAGCAATCAAATACCCTTCAATTGTTTGGTTTACTTTTTTCATCTTGAGGTTCGTTCTCTTGCCTGGAGAAATTATGTTCTTCTCATTCAAAATCTACATATAAAATACTTTTAGATGGGCTTTAAGCTTTCCTGAAGATTTATGCCAGGCTTCACACAAAGGCATGCACATCGAAGTTCTCCTATGTGATGAGCTCCCTTCTATCCGATTTTTGTAGGTTAATCAATTTAAATATGCGCTCATCAGAGATCTCCCTGGTAAGCTACTCAATACTTAATTATTTATTTGCTGAGTTGAAGAAATGAGTGCTATTCTTCCACAAGGACTTTCTAAGCCAAGAAAGGAATACTCAACTATTCTTCACAAACTAGCAGAAATCGTTATTTTCTCTACCATGTATCTCTACACACCCAACTAAGCAAAAAAAAAAAAAAAAAAAGAGCTATTTTCCCAAGCTGCATAAATTCCTCTACCTCTATCAGACCACACGACCCACCCTGGTGTAGGACACAGCTGCTGGGGAGACCAGTGGGCATTCACATGGCCCATCAGGAGAAAGAGAAGCAGACCCAGAGTTCAGAAAAGTCGTGTCCCCTGAGTCCAACAGGAATGACTGAAATACTCACCTGACCAGGGCATGTGGTTCAGGATATTCTGCAGTTGGATTGCGTTTATTTCTGGATGCTGAAGTGGAAGCAGAGGGTCAGGAGAAAATCATCATTCCTGAAGTCTCATTGGATGTAGAACCCACAGATAAACAGGGCTGGGAAAGGCCTCTCCCACATCTGCTTAGCACAGCATATATGCCATTTCTGGGCAGAATAAGTTACACCATTTTCTTATACATAAGGACGTGACTAGACATATGATTAAATCCAAAATTTCATAAGAACTTCAACAACAGTTTAATTGGGTGTCAAATTCAGAGTGCCCCAGCGGGGCAGGACTCTTAAGAAGTAGACTAATAGAGGTGTTTCTCAAACTGGGTTCTATAGAGATGCTGCAAAAGTTTAGCAATTGAGTTTTAATTTTATTCTTATTTAACTATCCTTAGCCAAGAGTCCAGATTTCCATTCTAGACTTCATCAGAAGCCACTCTTTGCATGGGCATTTGACTTTAAAACATGTTAATGAAATGTAAGTACCATAAATTTGAACTTATAAAATGGATATGATACCTTTATATTTATCTGTTCTATATATCTTTATATATCTGGATTCTCTATGTGATTCCATTTGATAAAAGGACTGCAGCAGAAAATGTTTGGAAACCCCTGGCATGGAGGAAAATTCTTAAAAACAACACACAGAAGATTTTGATGTAGCCTCTCTGACTATACTAAGCAAATGCCAGTGTGAAAATGAGAAAAGATGGGAAAGCAGGCAACTTGTAAGTTAAATCAGGAGTGTTACTAATGCAGGAAGTGCATGTTCTTCCAGTTTTAATGACATCTCTCAGATGTCAGACCCAGATTTCTTGCCCTGTTCCTAACTGGGTTTACTGTCCTACAAGTTAAGAATGGGGTGGCTTTTGCTGGTGAGCAGACCTGGGTCAGTCCAATGAAAGAACTCGAAAGGCTACCAGGTGGATAGCCTTCCTCTTCCTCAGTGCCTCTTACCAGTCCCATCGTCCACAGGGGCCCACCCACGGGGTCTTTCTCCCTGGGTTTCCCTCCTCCAGACACCCCAGGGCTCGCTCCACCCTCCCCTCCCAACACAGAGTCTCACCCCTGCCATATTCCATTTTTTCAGGGATTAAAAATTGAAGTTGTTTCTCCCACAGCAAATCAAGGTAGCTTCCAAGAGCAGATATGCATTTTATAAGAGATTTCTGAAAACAACAGCTCTACCCATTTGTCTAAAAACTTGAGGGCTCTCCTGGAAAGTGGCAATCGGGACTAGGAAGCCTTAAATCACAACTTATACCCAGGATCAAGCAGAGACAAACCCATGCTTCATGAAATTAGGGGCTCTGCAGTATCCCTTGCTCCTCCTTATCTCCCCTGGTCAACTTACCTTTTCAAAGAGTTTGGTGAAGAATTCATCCTTCCCTTCACTTTGGTCTACAATTTCCTATAGAAACAGACATACGGAAGGACAAGGTCATTCCCTGGACAGATGGACTCTCATGCATACACTAATGGGTCATGGCCCCCAGGCCTCTGAAATCTACAAACCTGACCTTGAGCACCGCTTTAAATTTTCTGCCATAGCCTTCACATACATCCCTTGTTTCTCTAACCCTCAGTGGCTTGGGGAAGTAGCAAACCATGAAAGGGGCAGAAGAAACACCAGGTAGAGAGAAATAAGAGCATGGATGTGTGACTCGTACACAAGGGCTCTGGGCCTTCAAGACCAAGGACCTGATCAGAAGGGCAATTCTCCTGGTACAAAAACAGCAGAATCTGAGGACTTTTAGGGCATGATAGGTAACACAATATATGTGCCATCGAGGGCTTCCCCAGTGGCTCAGCGGTAAAGAATCTGCCTGCAATGCAGGAGACAAGGAGACTCCAGTTCAATCCCTGGGTTGGGAAGATCCCCTGGAGGAGGAAATGGCAACCCGCTACAGTATTCCTGCCTGGAGAATTCCATGGACAGAGGCTGCAGTCCATAGGGTCGCAAAGAGTCGGACACAACTGAGGAACTGAGCACTCACACGTGTGCCATACAGTAGGGCCTGCAGGACCTGTGGACCTCTTCCCCCTAAACCCTAAAGGTGAGGGGAGAAGCCTACCCCCTGGCTTTGTGAACAGATCCAGTCACGTGCAAATCTACCTGAAAACTCACCTTAGAGAAGATGACTCTGGAATTGCTGCCGATTTCACTGAGAGGGGAGAAAAGACAGATTTACTTCTTGGGGATAGCCTTGGGAGCCTTTTGGCCAATACCCTCCCTCATCTTCCCAGCTCCTTAGCTACTGCACCATGCGGGCCTTGCCTGGCTCCACCTCATGCCCCACTGGCCCTTGAAGTGTGCAGTCTGGCACACAGCTCAGCACTCGGCTGTACTTCTCCACCTGCCCTGCGCTCTCACCCCCTGCATTTGCTCAGGATGAGCCCTCTACCCCGACCCCATGTGCCCTTTCCTCCCCCCACGCCCTCATCTAACTGCTTCCACTCACACATTAACACTCAGAAGTCTCACAAGGCGGTGAGACCCAGGACCAAGTTAAACTACCTACGCCCAAAACATGAATGAGAAAGAACTGGGTCCTAAGTACTGAAGGGCAGTCACGTCAAAACAATCCTTGGCAAAATACAGGCCTACCTCATTTCACTGTGCTTCCCTTTATTGTATTTTTCACAGATTAAAGGTTGGTGGCAACCCTGTGTCGAGCAAGTCTATGGGCGCCATTTTTTCAACCGTATTTGCTCACCGCGTTTCTCTGTCACATTTTGGTAATTCTCACAATATTTCAAGCTTTTCATTATTGTTTTATTTGTTATGGTAATCTGTGATCAGTGTTGTTATTATTGCAAAAAGATTCTAACTCCTTGAATGCTCAGACAATAGTTGCCATTTTTTAGCAATCAAGTATTTTTTACTTAAGGTATTCACATTGGGGTTTTTTGACACAATGCTATTGCACAATACTACAATACAGTATAAACATAATTTTTATATGCACTGGAAAACCAAAAACCCCTGTGACTCTCTTTAATGAAGTATTTGCTTTATTGCCGTGGTCTGGAACTAAACCTAAGATAGGCCTGTTATAAGTTTGGCTGGGGTGTGTGTATATTGAATTGTCTGAGCCCGATAGTTGATGACAGCCTCCCTCATCTGAACAATCCCAGTGCCTCCTATAGGAATCACCACCTCCATGAAGCCACCCCTGCTTCCCCTAGGACCATGGGAAGTTGGCTCAGATGCTCCTCCTGATGTTCTCCTAACACCCTGGGCAAATGAACACTTGCCCCAGACAAAGTGTAACATAAATAACTGCTCACATACCTATGTCCTTTCCAGACTGAGCTCCTGGGGGGCAGGACCCAGGCCTGTTCTAGCTTTTTCTCTAGCAGAGTGCTCATTTGTTAGGAGAGTAGGGAGGAAAAAGTGAAGGTGTCTCCATGCAGAGGCTGTCCTGCTCTCGGGCTCGCCCTGTCTCTCTTCTGTGTGGTCACAGAGACCCTCCACCATTTTCCCCTTACTCTCCCTCCCTTGGCCCAAGTGGACCCCAATGTCCAGGAGAGGCCTGGCCCTTACTAAAAGACGTGCTTCCTGGAGAAGACTCTGAGGACGAACTCAGACTCCTGGCAGGCCTCAGATGTGCAGGGCACAATCACGTATGTCCCTGGCTTCAGCCACAGTTCCCGGCTCACTTCCTTCTCTGTGAGAAACGTCGCACGGCAACTCAGGGAAGCATTTTTCCAGAAGAACTCAGACGGCAGTTTCTTCTGGGCATCAAAGCTCTATAAATTGAGGACAGAGGACAACAGATGAGGTGATCATCCATGGCTTGTGGTCAGGCCTGGGCACCTTGTCCAGGAGCCAGGACGAAAGTGGCCTCTGATTTGCCAAATGCCACCTCCCCCAGTGGAGGGGTGAGGAGTGAACAGAAAACACGAGGACATGTCCTGAGTAGGCACCTCTGCTGGGACCTTACATGAGGCTGAATACATAGGTCGTTTGATTTGACTTTGTGTTAAAACAACATCATGCATAGAATGAGGTGAGGAAGGTCACTATGTCTACACGTCCACGTTACAGTTGAGGGGCTGAGGCTCAGATAAGTTAGGTCATCTGCACAGAGTTACCCAGCAGGTAAGAGTCTCTGCCAGGACAGGAATCCAGGGCAGCTAAGCCCCAGTGCCCATGTTCTAGATCCTTCCTGATGCTGCCTCTGGGTATGCGCTATAGTTTCAAGGTTGATTATGACATGATTATGGTCACAGGTACACACATACCACCAGCCATCTGCCTCCACACTGATCACCTGGACATTCCACACCACCTCAGGGAATATAGCCTCGTAAAAGGGAAAGAGGACTGGCCAAAATCCAGAAGACCCAATCAGAGGTCTGGTTTGTGTTTTGTTTTTACAACATATTTTTTTCTCTCTCTCCCTCCCTCTTTTATTTCCCCCTCTGGCCTTATTTTTCTCTCTTACTTCCTCTTCCCTTGGCTCTCATGCAGGGCTATGGAGGGAGGGGTGGTCCACATGGGGATGCATGCATTTGCAGATAAAGACACTACCTACCACATAAAGACATTGCCCAGATTCCACTCACGGCTGGGGAAACAAAATGTATCTCCTGGTCATGCTTGCTTTCTTATTGAGACAATGAGAACTAGAGAATCGGTCCATTGCTATCTTTGCCCTGGTTTCCTGGAATCTCAGAACTCACTTTTACAATCAGCTGCAGTAGCTATCCTCTGTGTAGTGTTCCTGGTAGAATCAATTGCTTCCTTCTCCCTTGTCCATTTATAACTTTTTTCTCGCCAGTTGAATTCTATAACTGGTTCATGGTTTTGCTCTGTTTACACTTTTTATTGTAGGTTGACCTAAATTCTATTTAGGAATAGGCTTGATATAAATAAATTTTTCTTTTTAAATTAATAGGTAACTTTGGGAGCACTCAGTATTCCCTTGGGAGTGAAGGAAAAAAAAAAAAAAAAAAAGCCCAAACCGA
This sequence comes from Bos mutus, assembly GCF_027580195.1. NCBI lineage: Eukaryota > Metazoa > Chordata > Mammalia > Artiodactyla > Bovidae > Bos > Bos mutus. Next base: position 38,041,094 of record NC_091627.1, read on the forward strand.
ACTAAGACACCCAATGCAAAATGGTTTCTTTATAAAAACCCTTTTACTCTAATGCATCTAATCTGAGAAAATTAAGTTTTTCACTCCTGTTTTCTTTGGGAAACAAAATAATAGCTGCCACCCTTCAGAGGCCAGGAGAGCTCAGGCCTTCTTAACTGATCCCTCTAAGCTGCTACTGCAGCTGAAACAGAGCTATCCTTGTCCTCTGCCTGCGTTTTCTGTTTTGTTTTCCCAAGCTTTCATCCCCGATTCCTAGGCGGTGGGTTGCATGGTCTCCTGTTGTCCCCTTTATAGATCTATTTTATGATGGGCTTCATAACTCAGGCAAGATTGTGATTTATCATTCTTCCTCTACTGTGACAGTCTGAAATATTTGCCCTAGGTATTTATGTAGAGATTTAATAAATTCTAAAATTTATTGGTTCTGCATCAGGCTCAGACCTCTCTGCAGAGGCATAGGGACTTTAGGGGGGACCTTGGATTAAAAAGAACAGCAGATGTTCTGTGCTTGCACACACAGGCAGTTGGCATTATTGCCAGCCCTTTCCAGAGCTCCTTACGTAAGGCTCCTGCAGTCACAGTGACCCCGGCCATGGGGACATCACTCCCAACCAGGGCCAGTGGGCAAGTGTGCGACTCACCTGGTTCACCTGAAAAACAACAAAAAAAGAGGCCTTGTGAGGTGCTGAATCCAGCTCTTTCACAAGCACAAATTCTAATAGAGGCTGATTTACAGGAAGGCTCTACCCAGAGGCCACCGCCCCTCCCAGCAGACTTGTAGTTCTAGTCAGTGACATTTTAATCCATCATTAGAAATTCTGGAAAAGGGTGAGGCAAGGTAAGCTTGGCCTGGGGAGAGGGACAAAGGGAACCAGAATTAACTGTATCAACTGTATCAACATTGTACTGTGCCATGTACATTGCTAAGCTTTATCCACAGGATCTTCTTCTGCTCCACCCTTTGCATAATTATCACTGTCCCCGTTTTACAGATGGAGAAACTGATGTTCAAATGCAAGGAGGTGGCTTGTTCTAGATCGCGTATTCCCAAGGGACAGAGACAGGATTTGCACCCATGGTGGTCAAAGGAGGTGGGCAGACAGAGAGACAGATGGTAAAGAGGACAGGGAACAGGAAGAAAGGATAAGACCCCACGAGAGGCCTACTGACCCTGAAGAGGTAGAAGCCAATGGCGAGGTGAGGCTTCCAGTTGCGGTGCCTGTGTCTGGGCTTCTGGAGCAGGGATACCAGCACGCTGCAGAGCAACTGGGACCTCCTGCCCTCCTGGGGCCTCCAGACTGACAGCAGGAACTGTGGGTTCTTCCAAAATGTGTCTGGGGCAAAACACAGCAAGGTGAGACAAGTTTCCCTAGCATCCTGCTTGCCAAACCACAGGGAGGGGCACAGATACAGGGCGCCTCCCTGGGATTCCCACTCCAGGGCCACCTGGACAGAGCTGGGGCCTCTTCCACCATAGCTCTGTCCCTTTCCCACCCACCTCCTCCACCTCGGGTTCTTTTGTGGACACACAGACCAAAGGTTGCTGCTGCTGCTAAGTCACTTCAGTCGTGTCCGACTCTGTGCGACCCCATAGACGACAGCCCACCAGGCTCCCCCGTCCCTGGGATTCTCCAGGCAAGAACACTGGAGTGGGTTGCCATTTTCTTCTCCAATGCATGAAAGTGAAAAGTGAAAGTGAAGTCGCTCAGTCGTGTCCAACTCTTAGCGACCCCATGGACTGCGGCCCACCGGGCTCCTTTGTCCATGGGATTTTCCAGGCAAGAGTACTGGAGGGGGTTGGTATTGCCTTCTCTGAGACCAAAGGTTACTCTCCCTGTATTAATAGCTTTGGCCCAGCACACTGCCTGGCACAGACTTTGTGTCCTGTATGTTCACTGCCTGGGTTGGTGACTGTGTTAACTAACTGGAGAGAAGATGCCCGTGGTGCCAGGGCAGCTGCATTTTAACGGGGACCAAGCCTTAGCTTATGAGGAGCTTCAGCCTTTGGGGGGACACTAAAGGGGAGAGAAAGTCAGGGCTGAGGGGGAGAGAAAGTCAGAGCTAAGACCACTGTGACCTTACTGAGATCCTACCCCTCTAATCTTTCCTACCATGGAGATGGCTCAGTACCTCCACTGTGGAGAAAGGGATGCAGTCCCCAAACCACTCCACTTGGAGAATGTATATATGTTCATCTCTTGTACTTGATGACCTGGGAATCCTTGACTTTGTTTCTCTATCAAACTCTAAGTAAAGAGGGCCTGATACATACAATATAAATATTAATTCCAATCCTGCCTGTTACCGGGTTGTTACTTCAGCATATCTAAGGCCTTGTCCAAAAACCACAGAAAGATGTAACTTTTCTATTATGCATGTGCACCTATGGCCTCCTGGTGCTGGGGGAAAGAGAACCCACCCTCTAGAAAGCTGCAACCGCAACAGATGGGCAGCTTGACAGAGTTCTATGCCTCTGTGCAAATTAGGACAAAGGTGTCCCATCTTCCCACTGGACACAGCCCAGGGCCAGCACACACAGCTCGGCCAGCAAAGCCCCCTACCTCCTCAGCTAGGTGCCCCGGGGAACGGCTCTGCCCACAGCCCCGCCTTTGCCTGGAGAAGCTGCCACTTTAGCCGCGAAAGCCTCTGGCTTCCATATACACACTCACCTTGGGGCGACTTCATCTGGCCACCAGCAGTCCTCCCATTCTCCCATCTCCCCTCCAGCATGGTGTACGACCACTTCTGGCCCACCTCCTGAGTCAGCAGGCCTGGGCTCAGTTTACAGATGACCAGAAGCATGAAATGTGCTTTAAAGTCCTGCAGTGACATCCTGTGCAGACAATAAAAGAAAGAAAAGAAAGTGTAGTCGCTCAGTTGCATCTGACTCTTTACGACCCTATGGACTGTAGCCCACCAGTCTCCTCTGTCCATGGGATTCTCTAGGCAACAATACTGGAGTGGGTTGCCATTTCCTTCTCCAGGGGATCTTCCCGACCCAGGGATCAAACCTGGGTCTCCCGTATCACAGGCAGATGCGTTACCCTTTGAGCCACCAGGGAAGCCCATGGAGATGACATTCAGTCATTAGGACCAGAGGGAAGCTGCAACTAAGGATCAGGCACCTAGCCCTCTCCAGACCCAGGGCCCCATCCTCCATGCCCTCATGCAGACCCAGGTGAGTGGGGCTGGCTGGAGCAGCGTGAGGGTCCATCACCAGCAAGTGGTGCTACGGAGAAACCCTACTCTGTGGCTGAAAGCAGCCTCCAACAACGGCTGCCTGAGGGCAATGATCCTGTGCCACTGATGGTGGTGATAAAGCAGAATTGGGGTATTAGACATGTTCAGTGAGAATCACACAGATCTGTTCCTAGTCATCTATTGATTAAAAAAATCTTTGCCCCTACAGGCTAATGTTATGGCCCGAGGCATGCCACCTGAACCAGCAAATGCTCAGTTTACTCTCTGTAACAGGAAAGTAGTAGTATTTCCAGGGCTCTTGAGTTCAATGACCTCTTTAAGAATAAGTCTGAAAAGGATTGGTAAGGGGAGAAGAGGGGCCCGTGGGACAGGTTGGAAAGGGTGAAATGCGGAGGAAATGAAGAACAGGTGGGTCTCGTGTCAGACACCCAAAAGCAGCATCAGCTCAGGGCGTTGGCCATTCATAAAAAGAGGTTAGAGGCTTTGGGGTGGGTAGGGTAGTACCGCTTTGCTCTGGAGGGCGCAGGTGGCAAGAAACAGCAGTCATAGAGGACGTGGTGGCCACCCGCACTCTCTGCTCTGAGCACCCACTGAGCTCCATGCCACAGGTCTCTGCTCTTAGCACAGAGACTGTGGATGTTGGATTGCTCTGCTAGGCTGTGAGCCCCTAAAGGGTCTTCTTGATCTCCTAAAAGAAATGCCTGGCATATATGAGGCATCCTATAAATGTCTGCTGAATGGATGTCCTAATGTAAGCCAGGGCGTCTGTCCTGAGTCCCTGTGTCAAATACCAGAATTCTCCATCATCATCTTTTCTCAGCAGCAGAATCTTCTCCTTGGGGCTCAGTAGGTCCCACATACTCGAGCTGAAAACAGAAAAGAAATGTTTTCATGGGGGAGGAATGGATTACAAAGGACATGCAAGAAACTCTTCAGTAAATGCTCTGTAATGGGCTTAGTTGCTCAGTCTAGGCACATCACTTACTCTGAGTCAAGCTCTGGACTAGGCTCTTGACATGTTTTATTTAAGGATAACAACAACTTTACAAACTAGGGATTTTTATTGTCATTTTTGTGTGCGTGCGTGCTAAGTCATTTCAGTTGTGAACAATTCTTTTGTGTCTCTATGAGCTGTACCCCTCCAGGCTCCTCTGTCCATGGGATTCTCCAGGCAAGAATACTGGAATGGGTTGCCATGCCCTCCTCCAGGGGATCTTCCCGACCCAGAATCGAACCCGTGTTTCTTATGCCTCCTGCACTGACCAGTAGGTTCTTTAGCACCAGTGCCACCTGAGAAGCCCCACTGTCATTTTTAGAGGTAAGGAAATTGAGGTTAAAAGCGATCAGGTCACTTGCTTGAAGCCACAAAGTTATTAAATGTCAGAACTACCACTGGAATCTATATTGCTATTTCTTTTTTTCACAACCTGTCATTTTGGACTTTATTTCTGGCCATAAAAGAGTAAGGCTTTCATGTATCACTTCCCCACTATCAACAGCTAAAAATCGGACAAAATACATGAAATAACCATTTTTGGACACAGCAGGCAGCACAGAACTGTGACCTCAAGAGGAGAGAGACAAATGAAGTGAGCCCTAACACTGACTAGACTCCTGCCTGAAACTAATTCCCCAGAGAGTGATGCAGGGACATGGACCCTGAAAGAGCCCGGCAGTCTTGCTAAGTGGAGGAGACAGTCTGAAGTTCAGGGAGGACCAGGCAGCTAGAATTTGCTGGAGACAGTGCCACTTAAGGAAGGAGCTCCAGAGAACTTCATAGGGGGTCCCTTGAGTCTTTGGCTAAAATAGAATCTGTGCATACATGAAATGAAACCCCACAAGACTGGATTATAGTGAGAACAATTCCCAGAGTTGACACCAGGTTGGAAATCATTTGAATTCCCACCAGCCAGGGTTAAAAGCCCTTACAGAATACATGGGGTCTTCCGTAAAGAACCCAAAGAGCCTACACCTTAGTAGTGAGGTCAAATTATCCCCCCAATACACTTTTTCCTAGATCTGTCCTAAAAGAAAACTTCAAAGTATCATTTTAATCCCTAAGCAACTAAATTTACAATGTCCAGCATCTAATAAAAAATAACTAGGTGTATGAAGAAGCAGAAAATGTGATCTGTGACCAGGAATAAAAACTGACCTAGAAATAAGAGAAATATGATTGAACTAGTCAATAAGGACATTAAAACACCTATTATAAATATGCTCCATGTTCTCAAAGATGTAAAGGGAACTATGGACATAATGAAAAGCAAAGTGAAAGATATTCTCAAATGGTATCTCTAGATTTAAAAAATATTTATTCAAAATGAAAACTACTTTGGATGAGACTAACTGCAGATTAGACACTATGGAATAAAGCCCATCATTTTATTTAATCCTTATCACACTTCTGGCTCAAAAAAGGTTGCTTAAGATCACACAGCTGACAAAGTTAATTTAACTCATTATTTTTTCTCAAAACAAGCACTTGTTTTCCTAAACAAACTACTAGCAACATTATGACACTATATTTCTGTAACACTTTAAAATTTATATATATCTTTGGATGCCATTTTTCTACATAGATCCAGTCCCTCTGACAATTCTCTTTATTAAAATATAATAAATAGAGTGCAGTACAACCTATCAGGAGTAAAATTCTACTTATTTTTCTGAGCCTTCAATTTTTCACACATAAAAATGATTCAGTGATAATGAACATGTGAAAATGTTTCTGTACTCTTAAGTGATATGTGAAAGTGAAAGTCACTCAGTTGTGTCTGACTCTTTGCTACACCATGGACTATACAGTCCATGGAATTCTCCAGGCAAGAATACTGGAGTGGGTAGCCTTTCCCTTCTCCAGGGGATCTTCCCAACCCAGGGATCCAATCCAGGTCTCCTGCATTGCAGGCAGATTCTTAAGCAGCTGAGCCACAACAAAAGCCCAAGAATACTGGAGTGGGTAGCCTATCCCTTCTCGAGTGGATTTTCCCGACCCAGGAATTGAACCAGGGTCTCCTACAGGCAGATTCTTTACCAATTGAGCTATCAAGAAAGCCCCCAAGTGATACGCAGAGTTAAGTATTATAAATCTTCATTGCCAGAGTGGGAAGGACTATAACACTTGGTCTGCCTTTCTGCCTGTGCCCTATGCCAGCCTGTAGCCTGTAAAGCCCCAGGGTTGATTTTAGGCAGAAACAATCAAAAAGTAGGCATCTAATCAGAATGCCCAGAGGTCATTAAGTGTAATTAGAGTGCAGGGGCCAAGCCTGATCTGTCTGACGCTGACTCGACAAGTCCAAGTGTACACTGACTAGAAAGAGCACTGGACTAGACGCCAAAGGCCTTGCTTGAGTCATGCTGTGAGACCTTAAAGAATTCACTTAATCAAACCAGTCCATCCTAAAGGAAATCAGTCCTAAATATTCACTGGAAGGACTGATGCTGAAGCTGTAGCTCCAATACTTTGGCCACCTGATGCGAAGAACTGACTCATTGGAAAAGACCCTGATGCTGGGAAAGACTGAAGGCAAGAGGAGAAGGGGACAACAGAGGATGAGATGGTTGGATGGCATCACCGACTCGATGGACATGAGTTTGATCAAGCTCCAAGAGTTGGTGATGGACAGGGAAGCCTGGCGTGCTGCAGTCCACGGGGTCGCAAAGAGTCAGACACAACTGAGTGACTGAATTGAACTGAAGCATCAGTTTCTTCATAATGGAGATGAAACCACCTACCTTATAATAGTGTTGTTTGGAGGACTCAATGAAATGATCAAAATTCAAAAGGTTTAGCACAATGCTGGCAAGTTCTCAATAAATATTAACTTTAATTATTATAATGAATGAAATGAAAGTGTTAGTCGTTAAGTTGTGTCTGACTCGTTGCAACCCTATGGACTATAGCCTTCTGGCTCCTTTATCCATGGGATTCTCCAGGCAAGAATACTGGAGCGGGTAGCCATGCCCTTCTTCAGGGGATCTTCTCCACCCAGAGATCAAACCTGGGTCTCCTGCATTACAAGCAGATTGGTCTGTATATTTAAGCATTGTATATGTATGTGTGTGTGTGTCTGTGTAAATCACTTTGCTATACACCTGAAACTAATACAACATTGTAAATCAATGATTATTCAATTTAAAATAATAATAATTTAAACATGAGGGATTGATCCACACAGTCTAAAAGCTTTCCTGATTCAACCTGAGACCAAAAACATGCACTGGAATTTGTGTCCCAACAACAAACTTCTTTGCAGCCTTCACCTACCCCGTCCTCACCCCTCCCAGCCAGCCTCAGACATTCACCTGTCACTCCAGTCTCCTTTCCACTCTATCTTCCCCCAGGGGTTCCGGAGCCTGACGAGATACTCAGGTCCATGTCTGGTGGTCACCTGCACGAAATGAGAACCAGTTCAGGTGGCTGGGCTGAGGGCCAACAGCAAATGCTGCGGACATCTGGGTGATTTCATGCCTGCAGCTGAGACCTTGACATGAACCTCAAAGGCCCTAGGAGTTGGCAGAGGAGAAAATGGCTCTGCTGTTTTACTCTCTGTGAGACCTAAGGCAAGTTACTTAACCTCTTTGGGTCTGTTTCCTGATCTGTGAAAAGAAGTTAATGATCACGTCTATTGCATGAGTTGAACATTCGAAGATATGTCTACTGAGAATCTGTCAATTTGATCTAATCTGTAAAAAGGGTCTTTTCGGGTATAATTAAGTTAAGGATTTTGAGACGAAATCACCCTGGATTAGTGCGGGTCCTAAATTCAATGACAAATGTACTTACAGAAGAGAAAGAGAAAGACAGAGGAGACGGGCGTGTAAAGATGGAGGCAAAAACTGGAGCTATGCGTGTGAAGCTAGGAAAAGCTGGAGACACCCTGCGTGGGAGGAGGTACAGAAGGATTCTCCCCAAGCCATCAGAGGGAAGATGGCACTAAGGTCCCCTGGATTTCAGACATCTGGCTTAAGAAAACACTGTGAAAAAGACATTTCTCTTGCTTTACATCTCCCAATTTCTTACTAATGTACCTACTCATAGGACTGTCGTGAGCACTGAGTTAACACTGGTAAAGCAGTTAAGACGGTATCACATACTAAGTGCTAAATTTTGTTAAATAAATATAAAATCATAAAAATAAATATTTTAAAGTATAAATTTTGTTATCTAAATATGAAAAAGTTCTTAACACACCAAATATGATTGATGGAGATCTAGGAGATAGAAGTCAGGTGTGAATGGAGTTGAAAAAATCTGAACCAGAGTTTAAGGGAATTGGAGGACTTTGGGGAAGTCACATCCTCTACAGAATAGCAGAAGTTCTCGAAGATTCAACCTGCTGATTCCTTATCTCCATGCTCCGCTCCTGCTGCTCCCTCCATTAGGAAGGCCCTTCTCCCCTGACACAAATCTACCCATCTTTTAGGGCCAACTCAAGGCCACCTACCCTACAAAGCCTTTTCTGATTTCCCTCCAACCAAACCAGATAAATATTCTCTCCTACCTCTAAACCCGAGAAGACTTTCATTATTGCTTCCTTCTTTCAGCTTCTACTTTGCTTCCCTATAGATTTCAAATATGATTTGTCTCCATACTTGATGGTAAGCTCTTTGTAGATAGGGTCCCTGTCTGGTTCATCTTCCTCTCAATGTTTAATAAAGCTCAAAAGGTAGAGAGCGATGGAAGGAAACTGGAAAACTGTTGAAAAGGAGCATGTGGGAAAGAAGCAGGAATTTGAAGGGAAACCCCAGATAGAAAAGTTATCATTTAGCAGCCCAGGGCAAAGCAAAGCTCAAGAAATGGTTACGAGACACAAGAGGGCTGTGTGTATGCTTGGTCACTCACTCATATCCAACTCTTTGCAGTCCCATGGACAGAGGAGCCTCATGGGCTATAGTCCATGGGATTTTCCAGACAAGAGTACTGGAGTGGGTTGCCATTTCCTTCTCCAGGGGATCTTCCCAACCCAGGGATTGAACCCACGGCTCCTGTGTCTTCTGCATTGCAGGCAGATTCTTTTACCCGCTGAGCCATCGGGGCTAGATGGCCGATTGGCCAGGGCTACCCCATGGCAAGAGAGGCTGGGATGATACTTGGAGGCGGCAAAGCCTGAACCTACCATTTCACCCGGGAAAAGTGGCACAGAGGTCTGGGGAGCCCACCGCCTGCTTTGGCAGGCCCACCAGAGAACTGACCCCTAGACTGGGCATAGATAGTAACATTCACCAAGATGAGGTAAGGCATTGGGAAGAAGCCCTGGAGAGAAGGGAGAGGCGGAAGAGAGACAGAGGGGCCAGGTTCCACTCACCTTCCTGAGGCCTGTGAGTGTATAGGCATGGCCGTCCACCAACCCATTCTCCAGCACCCGCTCCTTCTGCAGAGATAGAGAACTCCTGTCAGTACTCCTGTCAGAACTCCTGTTGGCTGTGGGATACAGCCAACCTGGAAGTCAGAGGGACCTGCTGGCTGGAGCAAGGGTTTATGGGAAGGGTTGGGAGAGACCTATGTGGTCTTTCCCTACAGTTTTCAAAGCTCTTCAGCACCCACAGTCTCATTTGAGCCTTTGAAGAAGTCAGGGTGCCATTCTTCAGTGATTGGCACCCTGCTTTCCAGAGGGCAACTCAACTCAGAGCTGCTAAGTCATGTGAGGCGACACGATGGTCATTAGTGGAGGCAGGGCTAAACTGAGGACTTCCTACTACAGTTTCCAGGTTCTTGTTTGTTATGAAATCAGACAGTGATAGCTAGCAGAGCCGGTAAACTGCCTTGCATGTAGTTGACACTCAAGAAATGTTAGCTCCCTTCTCTGCACACCATCTGTATTCTATGGGGTTCTTGCCTGCCCCGGGGGCTCAGCTCTGCTCGTTTAGTTTGAACATCAGGACTCTGGGTGAGGGAGTTGGGGGAGTCCGGGGCATACACTGAGGCAAGAGCAGCAGCTGGTGGGTGAAGGGAAGGGGAGTGGGGAGGACGCTGCCCTGCCAGGGCACAGCCTAGTCTCACCCCACAGTGGGTCTGGCAGCCAATCAGGGTTCTGCTGTACATGGCTCGGGTTAGGACATCCCAGAGGCTGTCAGGGGCTTCTGACAGCTTGATGGTCATTGTCACCCCTCCAGTGAAGTCCACAAGGGCTTCAGACACCTGTCCACGCTGCAAGTCTTCATAGGAGCCAGAGAGCCTGCCCAGGAAAGGAACAGATGTGAGAGAAGAAAGAGTGTTTCTACTGTACACAGGACAGTCCAAACAAGTCTAAAGAACCCCCTGCTTGGTTATTCCCAGGGCATGTGTCTGCTATCCCTTCCTCCCATCCCAGGGGCAAAAAAGAAATATATACTCAGTTTCTATTCCTACTGCACAAGTCCATCCATCAGGGAAAGGTAAGACTCCAGAAAGGTTGTTCCAGTGGGGTGACCCTTACATAAGAGACCCTGGATGTGTCACTTCTGTATTTGCTGAGCTAGGCCTCAGTATCTCACTTGATAAACTTCCCCTGCCTCCTCTTGCCCTCCTTCAATGTTGATGAGAGAGAGACAGAGACAGAGGAGGAGGGAAGGGCCAGGAAGGAAAGGGGAAAGGTTTGTGCGGTTGTCTTACTTAGCATAGGCCTTTTCCAGAAGAGCTCCCCAGAACAAGTTCTTGTAGGTAGAAGAGACAAAGACCAGCTGGCCAGCTTCATTCACAGGTAGTCGGTCATCTACCACAATCGGAACCCACTTTCCAAAGTGCCAGAACTGGAAGGACAGAAGGCCATGGAGGATGGTTAGCTCAGGGAGCAGAGATATGACTCTTCCAGAACCTTCTTTCCTATGGCCTCCCCCAGGCTGGGGCACCCAGAGGACACTCACCCAGAACTGGAAGATGCCAGCATACTTCTTCGTGAAACTCTGATTTAGGGGAACAACGCGACTCAGGATGTCCTGGTGCAAACTCAGAGCTTGCAAAGCCGCCAAGAACCAGCAGTCACCTAAGCCAGAGAGCACATGGAATCCACATGAATCTGCTGGACATACATGCGAAGACCACAAGTGTCTGCGTGGATGTGCTGTACAGGCCTGCGCAAGCTACCAGTGTCCACGTGCATCTAGAGGACTAACTGCAGGCAAGAAATGCCTGGTCCCAGTTGCTATCCTCTCTGGACTTGTGGCTTAATTTAAGAGAAGGGAATTCTGTATCTGAGAGAAAGATGGTGAGTGAGCAGAGCAAGGGGTAGGGAACATTGTCTGGAAATCAGACTTGACACCAAGAACTGAACCATATTCCCAGACTAGTTTTTAGTTTCCCATATGCCCCAACATCAGGAACGGGGACCCAAACCCAACCAAACCTTTCTAAATCCTGCTTCTGTAACTGATTTATGCACTTCTGCGAAAAGTTCAACCCTTCTGGACTCCATTTCTCTGTCTGTGAAATGGGTATGACTACACATGTGCTTTCCCTCATGGCCAAGGGTTTTTCCTCTTCCTCTAAAAAGGAAGTTGGGTTGAAGATAGGTCTGCTCGGCTCCTAAAGCATCTAGTGACTGGTGTGCCAAGAAGGACTCATTACAGGAACTATGGTAGAGTGAGTCCATTTTCCCAAGATGAAACCCAGACCTGGAGACTGGTTAGGGAGGAGGATCGTTAGGCAAGGTGTGGTGTTCCCATGCATCCTCAGAGAACCGACCGGTTGTGATCATTCTCCCAGAAAATGACAGCATGTCAAGATGGAGCTCAGGGTGGCCATTTCCTCTCTTGGGATCTCTCAAACCCCCTCCTCCCCACCCCACTCTGCCTTGGCTGGGCTGGGCTGGCAGGTACCAGGTGTGTCTCGGGGCTGTGCAGACTTACCTACCAATCCCTGGCACAGATCCAGCCGTTTGGCCTTGGCAGAGTAGAAAAGGGGGTTGCTGTGCAGCTCCTGCAGGAACAGACAGAAATATCCTTCTGATGGAGAACAAAGAAGCCCCTGGAGCTACAGTGACCATAGTTTCCCATGTCCCCGAACTAGACTTCTGGGCACACAGATACAGAACATGTGTGAAATCAGGGCTATTTCAGGATTCTCCCCACTGTATTTCTCATTCCTTCTTGCTGCTTGTGTTAAGTCAGAGTGCTAGAGAACCCGGGGTAGATAGTGAGAAGTAGCACTTGTCCCTAGAAGGCCTTTTCTTGGAGTACCTGTGACAAACGGAAGCATCTGTTTTCTGGGGTGTTCTCATTTTTCCTAGAGATCTTCTCATTCCCATTATTCTCCTTGCTACTCTTCCTTGCCACCCCCAACCCCCAGTCTAACCTGTCTCTTTGGCTTCCATGCTGAGATGGAGGCAGGGGTGGGGTCAAGGGGAGAGTGGGGGATGGTCTCTGCTCCACGGCACACCCTAAATCCCTCTGTCTTTTCCTGGGCACCCTTCCACAAGGTCTCCCAGCAAACGGGAGACCTGGGCACCACATCACAAAGTCAGGTGCATAACAGACTCGCTACCTCAGCAATTCCCTAGATTCTCTAGGAGAAGGAGAGTTTTTGCTATCATCTAGTGTAGGAGGTTTACTGGGGAATTTACACACAGAGGGAGTTGGTAAGTCTGGGGTTGTAGGCTTTGATGGGGTTGGCTGATAGGGGACAGAAAAGGGGAGGATTTGGAGCCCAGAGTAACTTCGTTCCTTTCACCAGCCATCTTCAACTTGTTAACCAATTTTGGGGGAGCTGGTTGCCTTTCAACACATTAAGAAGTTGCCTTTTAAAGGAACTGTTGATGCATTTCACAAAGAGAAGACTTTTGTAAAGTGATTAGTAGCTTATTCACCTAGGTGTTTCATCAGCCAGATTTGGGGAGGGGAGTATTAAACTTCCTCTCTGACAGATGGTATTGGTCAGTCAGATGGACCCAAGCAGTACATTGAGATATATTTCTGGTACACTTCTGGTGAAGTACACGACTGTTCCGTGTACTTCAGGGCAGGGGGTAAGGGAGTGCTTAGACCCCTTTCAGGATCACCCTGGATTTTCTCTGGAAAATGGGAATGTGGGGACTTCTCTGGAGCCCTTCACATGGGGATCAACGACACTGAGTAAGCCCCTGAGCCCTGGGAAGACGGTCTGGGCGCACACTGCGCGCGTGGGGTCCCGAGGCCCCTTACCGGAGGCCGCCTCCACTGCAGGCGGCTCGGCAGCTTCCGCAGCAGGGGCCCGCTGCCGATGGAGCTCAGGGCGGCCGGGAAGCTCTTGTCCTCAAAGAGACAGCCGTCCCTCAGACACCTTTCCTTCAGGGCCTCGTAGTCCTGTCTGGGAGCTGCGAAAAGTCGCCCATTGAGTCCTTACGCCCCAGCTTCCAGTATCTGCAGATAGGAAAACACATGGCCATGGCCGGGACCACACAGACCCCAGGGCCCTCTGGACGGTCTCCGCACCTGAAACAGAGAGCAGAGGGTGCCCAGTGTCCTCACATTCTGTTGAGGTTTTGCCAGGCCTCCTGGGAGGAAGAGGAAGGTGGAGGGAATGTGCTGGTGGTGCAGGTGAGTTGGGGGTGGGGGCGGGGGGAGTGCAGGCTATGAGAACAGGACTGAAGCGCCTGGTTTATCCTCATCCCAGGTAGTGGGGGACCTGGAGCACTGCTTGTTTAAGTGTGGGGGCTCCTGGCGGGAGGTCCAGGCTCCCACAGGGAGTCCTGTCGGAAAGGAGGGTCTCCCCAGTCTCAGGGCTGAGTCCTGGGCCCCTGACTGTGCCAGCATCACAGGGATACTCCCGCTTAGTGGGGACACGGGGAGGAGAGGAGCAGGAGTGAAGGCTCTTTTCATGGACTTGGGGTCCATGTGCTACACCTGGAGGCGGCAGTGGCTGCCCCTTCTCTGCCCCTCCAGGGAGTCAGAGCGCTCTCACTCAGCCCTCTGCCTGCTCCCGTGTCCTCCTCCATCTTCCCTGAAAAACCATGTCTCTTGCTTTCCTCTCTTGATACTCTCTTCAAAACTACTTCCTTGAAGATATTTTTGGCAATGTGAAAAAAAAGTCACACATGTGTAGTGGCAAAGGCCAAGAGTTGCCTGAACCTAGCCTTTCGCTCTTTTTTCTTATTGGTAGAATTCCAGTTTGGCTGTCCAGCTGCAAAACTTGATTTCCCTGGGCTTCTTGACGGATAAGATGGCCACCAGAGCACCTGGTTCACAAGGTGGCAGTGAGTGTCTCTTAGGTGGAGCTTTCGGAAAACCCGTAACTTCACTGATAAAAAAAGATAGTCTCGGGACTTCCCTGGTGGTCCAGTGGTTAAGAGTCTGCCTTCCAATACAGGGTTTGATTCCTGGTCTTGGAACTAGGATCCCATATGCTACAATTGAGCTCACGCACTACAGCTGCTGAGCCCAGGCTCTCTGGAGCCCATGGGTAATGAGGAGCCCATGCACCACAATGAAAGATTCCACATGCTGCAACTAAGACCCAATGCAGCCAAAAATAAATAAATATTTTTTAAAGCCTCAATGGGCACTATTTTTTATTTCCTCCCGCTCCCTTTCCTGGAAAGTGGATGTGATGCCTAGAGATGCAGCAGCTGTCTTGAAATCATTAGGGAACAGCTGCACGCTAGAAGGGGTCTGGATCTCAGTGACTGTTTTGAACAAAGCACCAGCTTTGGGTGGTTTTCCTGTAGATGTCTTCTTACATGAGAAGGATAAAACGTTGGCTTACTTAAGCCATGGTAGTATCCAGACTCTGTAAGGTTCTTTATGTCAGCCACTGTCCAGATGCCTGCTTCATGCATTTGGTTGAATGCTATGCTTCAACCATAGCATTCTCAACTAGTACTCGATTGCATATTAAATTTTACATGTATTTTTTAGGGGGTCAGTGGGTCCCTCCTTTGAAGCTAATCCATGAGTTTCATATTAAAAGCTCTGCAAGCCATAGGCCCTACCAATCTAAATATTCTAGCATATCCTTGGATCTCCTGCATCTATTTTTGTGCAGTTGTGATTGGTTAAGTGAGTGATTTCATGGCCTCTATTATTTGCATTCTTATCCACTTAGAAAAAGAAAATGTCAAAACCAGAATATTGTGCCTTGAAAAACATGTTGTCTAGTGTTTCCCAAAATTACTTTAGCAGTGGGGTTCTTTCTTCATATGAAAGAAACCCCACAGAAACTCAAGGGTGGAGACTTGAAGTTGCAGCTTGGACCCCAGTACATATTTGCAAAGTTTCTCATTGTATGGTTTGAAAATCACCAGCCTTTTCTAGTCTGCCTCATTTTTCAGGTGTTAAAACTGAAATCTGTTCACCCATTTACTCATCAAAAATTTTGTTGGAAACTTGTCATCTGCCAGTCTTGAGCCAGGCACCATTCTCCAGAGATGGTCCCCATCTTCATGGCTCTGACAGTCTGCTGCTGCTGCTGCTAAGTCGCTTCAGTCGTGTCCGACTCTATGCAACCCCATAGATGGCAGCCTACCAGGCTCCCCCATCCCTGGGATTCTCCAGGCAAGAACACTGGAGTGGGTTGCCATTTCCTTCTCCAATGCATGAAAGTGAAGTGTGAAAGTGAAGTCGCTCAGTCGTGTCTGACTCTTAGCGACCCCATGGACTGCAGCCTACCAGGCTCCTCCACCCATGGGATTTTCCAGGCAAGAGTACTGGAGTGGGGTGCCATTGACTTCTCAGTCTAGTGGGGGGTTAAATGACCTTTCCAGTTGCAAGAGGAAATTGAATCAAAGCCCAACCCAGAACTCAGGACCCAGGACTCTGATTCCCATTACAGTGCTCAGCCCTCAATACCAGAAACTCACATTTGTGTGAAGTATAGCCCTTGGGATAGAATATATTTGCACTAAAAGCCACATACACACAGTCAAATGAAGTTTGAGCATTCCCCCACAGCTATAGAAGCGACCCGAGGGCCCTCTTCATTTGTCAAGATCTTACCCATCCTCCAAAATCCAACTTGATCCCTCCTCCAGGAAGCCTTCTCTGAATGTCTAACCATCACTGAGCTTCCCTCATCCTGACTACCTTCTGACCCCCTACTGTAGAGGAATCCCTACTGCCCTCTACTTGGTGCTTCTCAAATTATCATTCATGAAAGACCTGTATTCTTTTATTTCCAATTTGTCACAGAAATCTAATCAAAATAAATAGAAACAGAAAGTTTTAAAGAATAATACAAAATGCAAGCCCTCCTTTTAAAAAGAAAATTCAGATTCAACAGAAATAATGTTTTTTTGGTCAATTGCTATGAAAGTTTCTAAACACTGACCTTTGTTTTACACTTAGCTCGTCATGTGTTGATAGTGACCTGTTTGCAGAATGGCCTTGTCCTTGGACCCCACTGTGGGCTCTGCACTGAGTGATTCATGCACTGAAATCTCTCCTGCCTGATACCAGTCTTTTATCCCCCAAGGGGTTAAAGCTGGTGCAATTCTGTTAGCCTCACACCCTCACCTCCCTCTGAGGTTAGGACACTCTGATTCCTGAAAATTCTTATTTGTCACAGTTTCTGGCACACCTCCTGGGGGAAGACTCAATCCTCTCCTGAACCTGGGTTAGAGGGATCCAAAAGCAGTTAGTCTGGTCTTGTGTTTCCCCGCGCTTTTTCCTTCCTGGTATGGACTATCAGGCAAAGCTTCCTCCAGCCCACTTCCTTCCCAACAAGTTTCTTCCACCACTTACATTTGTAAACATCAGGCACCTAAAAGCAAGTTCTTACTTTTTTGTCCTTCACGGACGAACAGCCATTCTTCACTGATTGTGACATGACAAATGGTAGTGGGTCCCTTGGCTTCAGAACCCAGCCCAGGGTCATGACCTCCTCACCAAGTGCTGACTCACACTCAGTTTCCTCTCTGGGCCTGAAAACATTGCATCTCAACACAAGCCTCGGTGTCTTGCAGGGCTCAGAGAACAACATGCCCTTCACAAGATACCCCTGCTCTAAATTTCAGGATAAGGCAATATATATATATATATATATATATCTTTAAAGGCAATATATATATATATCTTTAAAGAAGTATTCCTAAGTCACCTTCAGGAGAGTCTAGACCCACATGCGGCTTGTTGGAAATTCTTGTGTGTCTTCCATGTATAGCAAGCTGTTCAAGAAATTGGCTTATTCCCAGATTGCCATAGCTCTCCACAAAGGGATAAATGGGTCTCAGTCATATTTGGAAATGCACTTCGACCATTGTGAGTGAGCAGTGTTGGAGCAGGCCAGTAAAACAAGATCATGAAAATGAACAGAGGCTTGCTAACCAGGGCACAGGTATTAGCCAGCAAAGCCTAAAGACATGCTGTCTGGCCTGAGCACTTCCTTGGCTCCCCAGAGAGAGTTGAACCTCTCTGTCACATTCTTCAGGTCAGGATCCATTTGAACTCAGCAAATCAATAGTCAGAACATCAATCCTCGCCTTGCCTTATTGGCTATACCTGCCTTCTCTGTAGATGTTGGGGGTAAAAGAGAGCTTTATGATGGGGAGGAGGATCCCTGGTGCCCATGATCCCAAAGAGGCCTTACAACAGTAACTGGAGCAGCAGTACCAGGTGAGACTCTGGTCTCTTCCATGCCTCGGGTCCCTGCCCTGATGTTCATTCAGATGTTTACTGAGGACCTACTGTGTGCAGGCACAGCACCAGGTCACATACATACATGTGGTTGTTGACCCACCAGTAAGGGTAGAGTCAGGGCTCTGAAAAGGAAATGAAATAAGTACATCCCTGCTCACAGGTACTATGGACCTGTAGAATCCTCCTACGGGATGACTGATTGCCGGAGAGCTCTGGCACCTCGCCACAGCCCACTGAGTTATCTGAGTAAAACTGGAACAGAAACCTAAGCTCCTTGCACAATGGCTCTGTCTACATGATAAAAAGCATCGGATTGAAAAAATGATCAATTCCATTCTCTTGACAGTCGGAACAAAAGAACAAGACTAAGAATCAGCCCTGGCTGATTTATCTTGGGCAAAGCTATCTTTCTTTTGTGTAACAGTCATTGTACAGTGTTCATGATGTGCCAGATTTGGAATTAGAAAACCCAGAGGTGGCTGGCTTTGCTACCTCTTACCGTGTGGCCATGGGCAGACACTTTACCATCTCCCAGCTGTCTGGCTTACCTGTAAAATGGAGATGACATATCCTGTGCCCACTCTCAGGACTCAAAGAGACAACGATGTAAACTGACTTGAAAAAACTCTAAAGCAGGGGATGGCATTCTGTGATCCATGGGTCAAATGTGGCCCACCACTGGCTTTTGTAAACAAAGTTTTATTGAAACACAGCCATGCTTACCCATTTATGTATTCATGGCTGCTTTTGCAACATACAACAGCACAGTTGAATAGTTGGAACAGAGATCATATGACCAGCAAGTAAAAGGCCTAGCCCTTTGCCTCGTAGCTCAGTCGGTAAATAATCTACCTGCAATGCAGGAGACCCGGGTTTGATTCCTGGGTCAGGAAGATCCCCTGGAGAAGGAAATGACAACCCACTCCAGTATTCTTGCCTGGAGAATTCCATGGACAGAGGAGCCTGCCAGGCTACAGTCCATGGGGTCACAAGAGTCGGACACGACTTAGTGACTAAACCACCACAGCATTTTACAGGGAAGTCTGCTTTAAAGCACTATCTAACCCAGATGGATTGTTGCTACATGGCGCTAGGAACAGGGATGAGCTCCAAGGAGGAATTCACAGAATAAAATGTGGTTAATTGAATTCATCACTGAGAAATTATCTTAATGCAACAGAATTTTATCTCTAATTGATTCATTGTTGGTTTTTTTTTTAACAGACTCTTAACATTTTGAGTTACATTTGTGCCTCAAAAAGACTTAAAGATATGGCCATTTCTCTCTGCTAAAGTCTGGTCTCTAATACATTTTTTACAGGTGATGACATCAGGCATTCCTGAGCAGATTTCAGGTGGCTTTGTGGCTTTGTGGGTACTGATGACGAATAGGAAAACCCATATCTCTATGAACAGATCATGACCGGTTCATGAAAGGGGAAATGATTTTACAAAATTAATGGTTGGAAAGGATCTTGAAAGTTTTTACCATTTAGACACCTGTCTGCATTTAGATTGCATTTTTAACAGAAAATCCCAAGACTTTGTCTTTCAGGAAACAATAAAGAACACAGTCCAACTATGAACTATTTTGAAGGCAAGAATAAGATTTGTTTCCTGGATTCGCAGAGCCCAGTCATGAATAAAGAAATGGTTGATATGTGTTTGCTGACCAGCTGACTGACTGAATGAATCGATGTTTCATTTGTAAAATGTAAGGAATCATAAAACCTGCCCTCCCCACCCCTCCTAGTATGAAACTGAAGCAGAAAATGACGGAAAAACTTTTTGTGAGATATCAACCATGTGACTGCTCTTCTGTTTTTCTGATCACATCCCTGGGACTGGTTTAGGCTGAGACTTGGTTTCAGTGGCCTCCCTAACAACACCTCTTCTCATCCAGGTTGGCTGTAGGGGGTGGTATGCGGGATCTAAAGCAAAATGCCCTGAGGCACAAAGTAAAATCAAGGGCAGCTTCAAAAAGCAAAGGAGTCTCCATAGCAACCAGGCACCTGGAGAGGATTCTGGGTTTGGGGTTGGTGGGGAGAAAAGGCCGGAAGCTCCCTGCCTTCACTGGTAATGCTGGGGTAATTACATGCCTATGTGAAGATGTAAGAACTTGGCTGATGGAGTTCCCTGCCCACTCTCAGCTGCCTCATCTTCCATCTGACTCCGTGAGACACTACACTGCCACAGATCTTTGTAGAAGTGTAGACACCCCCAGAACGGGAGTGTACACCCTAAGTTGCCATGTAACTTTCCATGGGCTTAAGAACCTTCACTTGGCCCCTGCAGAAGGCAGACCCTGATATTAGTAACTCTTTGCAGCTGAACTGAACATCAGGCTAGAAGAAACTTGGTGTCCTGAGCAGCAGTTCCAACGGCTCTAGCTGCCCAGACTCACTAGGGTGAGCCCTGGGGCATCTTTTTCACACATCTTCTTTTTTTCACTTCCTTACAGGCTCTTAGACTGGAACCTCAGTGGGGTCACACTCTTGCCCTCTCGCCTGCTTCTGCTCTTAGAGTTCCCACCCCAGGAAACAGCAGCACCCTGGTCTTAGAGCCATTCCCTACTCTGATTTCTCCACCATCTCCCACACTTTTGAAGAACCAACCTTTTTGATCTTTCTCCCTCTGGACATTTCAAAACACATCTCAATAGGAAGGAGTTTTAAAACAGATGTAAATGAGTTCCTTTTTATTTTCAGAAGTATTTGCATCTGAAGAGACTCACAGGCTTTGAACTGCATTATTTGATTAAATAAAAATAGATTTCCTTCCCCTCCTCCATACAGAGGGTGGCCTCAAACCCACATGGTCAGGCTCTCGGGGTTTGGACCTCTTTCTGGGTAAACAACCCACAGCACACACCCTCTGCTCTATCCCAACACACCTTTCAGTCGCACACAAACACAAGATGTGTCTTGCCCTCTTTGGTTCAAATTGCATCCATTCTTCAAAGCTCAGCTCATTTCCCCTCAACCACAAAAGCCTTCTCTGGCCCTCTGGCACATTTTTGCTTCTCCTCACAGCTGAGTTAACTGACAGATGCACAGATTTTTTTACACCTCAGGAAAGGTATTCTCAGGACCTCTGAGCTCGTGTGACTGTATGAGAAGAAGACTGTTGTAAAAGGAGCAGCCATGAAAGAACAACCCTGAATCTGTTATGACCTGGGAGGGGAGATGATGCTGGGTAACAGCACTTCCTGCCCCAAAAAACCTTGGTCCTGGACTCGAGAAATGGATGGCCTCCCATCTCAGGCTATGATGAGCACTACTCCAGAAAACCGAGCTATGCAGTTAGACACCCAGGCAACACTTTGGAAAAAGGAAGCCAATCAAAAACATCTTTGGGGGGACTCCCCTGGCTGTCCAGTGGCTAAGAATCTGCACTGCCATTGCAGGGGACACGGGTTTAATCCCTGGTTAGGGAACTAAGATCCCACATGCTGCATGGTATAGCCAAAAATAAACAAATAAAAATAAATTTAAAATAACAATCCTTTGGGAAAAAAATCTTTTTGGGAAAACTATCTGGCAGTCAATACTAAAAGTAAACATGTATACATCCTCTGACACAGCAATCCCTGGGTATTACCTAATAGAAACACTTGGACTTGTATACCACGAAACATGTACAAGGAAATTCATAACAGCATTATTCAAAATAGTCCTGAACTGAGAACTCCCCACAAGGCCATGAACCTGGATAAATAATACTGCAGAACATTCACACAATAGAATGCTACAGAGCATGAGAGTGAACAGCCATGAACTACACCCAACCCTACAGATGAAAGTTACAAACTCAGTATAGAGCGAAAACATCCAGACACGGAAACTCTATGATTCCATTTACATAACTTCCCAAAAAAGGCAAAACCAGTCTATGTATTGGAAATCAACTTAGGGGTTACCCTCGAGGTGGAGAGATTTGTCCCCAAAACAGTTGTGCAGCTAATAGTTATATCAATTCTATTCCTTCCTACTGATTGTTGCGATGGTCAGTAGAGAGATTTACAGTGGAAATTAAAAAGCAATAGATTCAACTTGTTAACCAAGTCTTTATATTAGACTCCTCTCCATGGGCCCTCAATGGCAGGGGTGCAGGATGAATCAGAATTTCCGCTCTCAACTACATCACAGGCCCAGAGAGAGGGCTGTCTTCTCTTCCCTGTGATGCTCACTCTGAGTAATGGTCAGTACCCAGCCCACCCAAGAATCCTCACTCTCCAAAGTTAGAGATACCCTCCCACCCTGCCAGGTCCAGGAGATCACCCCAGACTGAGACACTTAGGTCCACTTCACTAGCTCAAAGTTAGAATCACAGTTCTAGGCCTGAGCTCCTATAGATTGGATCTGGCATGTCTGGAACAAAAATGTTTAACCAGTATTCAGTCTGTGTCTCGCAGTATCTCCCTCTGCCTTCACGGGACAGACTTACACGCTGAGCTGAGAGCTAACCACCTCCCTCCACAGCCACCACCAGCCTCCAATGCCTAGAAGCCAGCAAAATGCATCAGCATTGTGATTTCTAGATTTCTCGTCTAAGCCAAGGCCACCCTTTAGCACCACACTGACACCTATCACGTGAGGGACCATTTCACTCTCGCAGAAGGTGAGCATCATCAGTGTTTCTTCACATCTGATTTCACAGAGGATATCAAGCCAACCTCGCTTCCTATTAGCACTCAGAGAGCAGCCTGCCTCCCAGAACATCGGACCCCACAAGGCCCCAAGCCCCTTCCAGCCCCCTCCTCAAATCGAGCAGGCTCAGAAGATCCCTGGAAGGGCCTCAGCCCTGGGAAATGACAGCAATTCGCAGCACTGCTAACTCTACCAAATCCCCATGGATGGAAATCAGCTGGAGGGATCCCAGGAATCACCCAGGTCCAAAGACCCCCTGATCTGAATGAGGAGACAGAGCCCAAAGGGCTTAAGTCTACTGTTCTTGGTTACACGGGTGAGCAGACGCAAAGCTGAGAACACAATTCAGATCTCCAGATGCCAGGGCTCTGCCTATATAGACACTCTGACCTGCAAAGTTCATATCAGGAAAAGCCACTACCTCTCCTTTTCTGAATCCAGACCTCACAGAGGACCTGAGGGGCTCTAGGATAAAGTGGACCCACCTTTGAAGCCACAGAAATTTACCTGCACAGGAGATCTTGTTTCTTAAAGCAACTGGACAGGCTCTAATCCCAATGCAGATAGAACCCAGCTGCCAGAGATAGCTCCTTATATAACCGGTCCTTTCTAGGCACAGGTGTTGGGCTGAGTCTGAGTTCCCACCTCCCGGAGCCTTGGCTCCTCCCCACCCTGCTCCTTCCCCCTCCTCCCCAACTTCTCTGAAAGGGCGGGGAATGCCCCAGGCTTTGTGATGTTATCATACAAATTCAATCATTTTCTTGAGCTAACGTAGGAACAGAACGTGTTCCAGTAAGGCCTTGAGAAGGGTTAGTCATCTTCTCACTGCTGTGACGATATGGCTTAGAGCATTATTTCATTGCAGGAAATAACACAATTCTTATTTTCTTTTTCGGTTTTCAGAGTTTGATGCCGCAACCAGGGATATTTCCCGCTGAGGAGGAACTTTGTGACTCCTTTTTGCTATTGAAAGAGCCCCCTTCCCTTCCCAAATCTACTCCCAAGTCCCACTAGTCCGCCAATTTGTTTCTTCATGGTTTTGATTACTCAAAGCTAGAAACAGTGACCCCTACTGACTGTTTCCTTCCATTTCATAGGGGCTATTCCTCCAAACAATTCCTGTCACTCATGTGGCTGCTCCTTTATGAAGACATCTCCTGGGTTCCCACCATGACTTGCACAGATTTTCATCATAGTGTTTAAGTCAGTTCTAGCTCGTCTGACTCCATGCTTGTACATCTTGGGTCGCTAGGCCCCAGAGCAATGGCTGGCACCCAGTGGGTACTCAATACATGTCAATGGAATTAAAGAGCCCCTTACCTCTAGAACTCCTCCCTCCTCTCCCTTCCTACCTGCTTCTCTGCAATGGCCTTTTGCCCTGACTCTAATCTCTCACACCTTGCTCTTTCTGTACAACTACCACCGCACTCACTTTAGTAATGTTTGTTGTTGTTTTTAGCCACTCAGTTGTGTCTAACTCTTTCATAACCCCATGGACTGGAGTCTGCCAGGTTCCTTCTGTCCATGGGATTTCCCAGGCATGAATACTGGAGTGGGTTGCAGTCTTCCTGATTCAGGGATTGAACTCATATCTTCTGCACTGGCAAGTGGGTTCTTTACCACTGAGCCACCAGGGAAGCCCCATTTCAGTAATACTGATAAAGAAAAGAATACTGATAATATTAGCTGTTATGGGCTCGATATTTGTATATTCCTCAAAATTCATATATGGAAACCTTATAACCCCACATGCATGCATGTGAAGTCACTTCAGTCATGTCTGACTCTTTGCAATCCTATGGACTGTAGCCCTACAGGCTCCTCTGTCCATGGGATTCTCCAGGTTAGAATACTGGAGTATTTGGAATAAGGAAAGAAATGAGTCTGTTGTGATGTGGCCCTAATTTGATAGGATTAGTGTCCCTATAAGAAGGACACGAGAGGGCCCACACTCACTCACATGCGCTCTCTCTCTTTGTGCCCTGAAGAAAGGCCATCTGAGGATGCACTGAGAAAGCAGCCATCTATGAGCCAAGAAGAGCATTCTCATCGGAAGCTGACCCTGCCAGACTTCATCTGGGTTCTCTATCTTCCAGAACCACAAGAAAACATATTTCTGTTGTCTAAGTTACCAAGTCTACAGTATATTAGTATGGCAGTCTGAGCACATTAAAACAATAACCAACATTTACGGGCACATCTGACATCCCAGATACAATGCTAGGCACACTGCATACAGAATCTCTGAATCTTCACAACTTTTTACCATACTCCTTTTACAAAGGGGAAACTGAGGCCCAGAGCAGTAACTTGATCAAGATAACTATAACTAGTATGCAGCAGAGAGGTGACGAAGTCCCAGGGATATCATGTTCCACTAACTTTCCATCATGTTGATAAAGAAAGTGTATCTCCATTTCTCCTGAGTCAAATCCAAAGCTTCGAAACTTTGGCCAGAACTCATGTTTACAGAGCCATCCCATCCTCATGATATTTGGTCTGAAAGTGGTGTGGGGTTCATGGGAGCGATGGTTTGGGAGAGTCAAAAGACTAGGGAGTAAAATTCTGCTGGTTTAGTTAAGGAAAATTCAATTTTCTTTTCTGAAAAATCAGTTCGTCACCAATTTAAGGCTCCCATCAAGGCATGAATTCAAACACGTTTTATAAAATATACAGAGTTCATTATTAGAGAAAAGCAAATCAAAATTACAATGAGGTACCACCTCACACTGGTCAAAATGGCCCCTGTCAAAAAATCTACAAACAATAAATTTTGGAGAGGGTGTGGAGAAAAGGGAACCCTCTTGCACTATTGGTGGGAATATAAATTGTACAGCCACTATGGAGAACAGTATGGAGATAGATTCCTTAAAAAACTAAGACTAAAACTACCATATGATCCAATAGTTCCATTCCTGGGCATGTACCCTGAGAAAACCATAATTCTAAAAAGCACATGTGCTCCATGTTCAAGGCATCACTATTTACAATAGCCAGGGCATGGAAGCAACCTAGATGACAATTGACACATAAACAGATTAAGAAGTTGTGGTAAGTATTTACAATGGAATATTACTCAGTCATAAAAAGGAATGAATCTGAGTTCTAGTGAGGTAGCTGAACCTAGAGCCTGTTATACAGAGTGAAGTAAGTCAGAAAGAGAAAAACAAATATCATATATTAATGCATATATATGGACTCAAGAAAAATGCTACTGATGAACCTATTCACAGCAATCTAACCAATCTCTGCATTGATTCCTTTTTTGTGGTTCTAAGAGTAAAACAAGAAAATCAGGAACTGTTATACTAAGTGTTACTTCTGGCAGCACTATAGATAGGGATTTAAAGTCCTGGTGTTTATGGCAACGCCAAAGCTTCATAAGATAAATTGACAAGTTCTCCAATGTTTCTTCCTGCTTGATCACTATTCAGTTGGTTGCAGGTCTTTAAAACTAGGATCCAACAAAGAAAAGAGAAGGGGTTTGATTTGTGAGTGGAAGAAAGGAAAAGGAAAAATTGGTGGTTCCATGTATAAGTTTTAAGCATTAGAAATTTTCCCAAAAACCAAGATAATAAAAAGAGGCTTTGTGGGCTAGCTCATAAATTAAAAGTCATCTCCAAGGTTCCCAAGTAAATTCTAAGACCTAAGTTATTAATTTCTTCACACTGAAAATATATTCAGAATGTCATAGGAAAATATTCTTTAAGAAACTCACTGGGAAGTTTGGAAATAAAAACAGACAAGGTACTTTTTCAGCAGGAGGGTGTTTCCCTAAGTTGTCAGAGACTTAATTAGAATTTGAAGGACATTGATTTCTAACCTGAGTGAACTTGAATTGTTAAGATGTGCTGTATCTGGGAAGGGCTTGAGGAAGCCCCAGGAGTCATTCAGATCGGGGAGGCAGGGCAGGCATCAGGGCAGAATGGTCTGGAATGGATGAGGGTAAAAGATGTAGAAATATCCTGAGATCCAGCTCTAGGCAGGCAGCATCAGAGAGGGTCAAAAACAGCATGGCAACCTGACCACAGGGCACAGCTGGATTCCTAGAAAAGTAACGGATGTGTGGCTGACCTCTGTCTCTTAGGGCAGAGGGTTTAGTGTGTGAGTTAGTCGCTCAGTCATGTCCAACTCTTTGCGACCCCAAGGACTGTAGCTGCCAGGCTTCTCTGTCCATGGGATTCTCCAGGCAAGTTTACTGGAGTGGATTGCCATTCTCTTCTCCAGAGGATCTTCCCGACCCAGGGATCCAATCCTGGTCTCCCGCACCGCGGGCAGATTCTTTAGCATTTGAGCTATAGGGAAGTCATGGTCTAGGATGTAAGGCAATTGCTTATCAGAAAACCAAATAAGAAAAGAGCAGAATTATTGACCAGATGTCAAGAGCCCATAAAATACCCAGATTAGGCCCTGGTTATTTCCCCAGCCTTGGGGCAGAATTGGTCGCTAAATGATGGATGGATGGAGGTGAAACGGGAGCAGAACCAAGAGAACCCTCTATCACCCTCCATTCGGGTTACTGTCTTCCCTACCTTACCTTCTCTGACCTAATATTGGTCCAGGGGAGCAGGTCTGTGTAGCATGTGGGATCATACTGGGCAATGCCTGGGGCACATGTATTTATGACATATATATCATATGTGGTACATAACATTTCAGTTAGACAGGAAGTGCATTTTGGCATTTCTCTAGCAAGTTCACAAAACATCCATTAATCTAGCATGCTGATCTCTTTTTTTTTTTTTTTAACATGCTTTCCCCCATGACCTTTGGAAAGAATTTGATAACCTTACTTATGAAAAGATAGGCATGATTGATGACAGTTAAATTGTCAAATGCCAATGATTCAATGACAAAACATAAGCCTTGAAACCTAGAACTTCTTCTATTAACAATAAGCCTGGGGGAGAACTTCTTCACATGATGGGCCCTCCTGGTATCCCCCTCAGATCATATAATTATGAAGTTATGAATTATTCTTCCAAACAAAGACTGATCAAAGAGAGAAAATAAGCAAACAAAAAAGTCTACTTTATGATTTGTTTTTTTCATTTCTTTTTTAGCTTCTAGTCTGATTCCCGGACAAATAAAAATGTTGTCTAGACTTTTTTGTTTCAGTGCCTCACAGGGTACATTTCTTGTTTTCTGCTTCTATTCTTAATTGTGTTAGGAATTATTAAACTTGTCCAAATTGATACACAACTACAGAACATATTACCATTCTTCTTCTCTACCTTTATTTAGTTCCTGACATCACTTTCCTGTGAGCGTCTCACAATTTTACCTCTACTTATCTATCGGTGTGGGTTTGTTTATTTTCCATTTGACTTGTAACCTCGACTATAGCTACTGGCAGTACATTTGTCTGCCATTATGATGCTCATTGCGAGGAAAATTAATTGCTAAGGAGAACAGTGTGGTTTTTATATTTCCTTCCAAGAGGTAGTGGCAAGGTTTCTGTCAAGACAGAAGCTCTGATGGTAAATAAACCATGACTAATCTCAGGGGTACAAAATGAGTAAGACATAGTGCCTAATGCCCAGAAAATCCAAGAAGGAAAGGGGAAAGAGCCCCAAGGCCAGTAGCATCCCACCCAGGGTGATGACTCCATAGAACTGCCAATACAGCAGCTCTTATTCTTGAGAGTTCTGCCATACAAGACCCTCTAAAAGTGGTGTCTCTAGCTTGAAGGCTTCCAGGTCACCAATAAAAGGAAACCCTCACCTTAACAATTGTGTCTACTAGCTATCCTCAATCTTGTATTTTCTTAAAATAAGGGTTTTTCTCTACATCAAAAAAAACAGCAGGCTTTTATGGAATATGTGGACTCAGGTTTTCAACAGGACATTGGCAGAGGTTTATATTGAAATATATTTTTCTCCTATGGGCTTCTTAGGGCTTCCCTGTTGGCTCAGACAGTAAAGAATCCACCTACAATGAGGGAGACCTGGGTTTGATCCTTGGGTTGGGAAGATCCTCTGGCGGAGGACATGACAACCTACTCCAGTATTCTTGCCTGGAGAATCTCCCTGAACAGAAGAGCCTCAGGGCTACAGTCTATGGGGTTGCAAAGAGTCGGACATGACTAAGCACTCACACACCTGGCATCACAGTTCCATGGAAGGGTTTGTACATGCCTTTCAAAATATAGAAAATCAAATATCCTTTTAATCCAAGAACCTGATCTCTGAAGACTGAGTGTCTGGACTTTCAGAGATGAGGCAGCAGCTCAGAAAACATTAGTCACTTAGTCACCCTCAGGTCTGAGCCTCCTGAGTACCTGGCGTGTTTTACCTTGATCTGTCCTTTCTAGGATTTTGGAGTCTGTGTCCTAGAGAGAGCTTGCGCTTAGAGCCAGAGAAACCTGAGGTTTGAACCCAGCTCCAACCACTTACTGGCTCAGCTTTAACATCTCAGTTTTATCTACAAAATAGGGATAATATATACCTTGTAACATAAGTGGGAAAATTCAACTCTATTCATTTCATAATAAATACAAAACATTTAGTCCAGTGGCCAGTCCATAATAATAAGTAAATTGTGTTAAAATAATAATTATAATTGTTCTTTAATGATTGGATTTAATGGTTATAGAGAGCTTTAGGAAACTCTTAACCCCTGGGCCTGAGTGTGAGCTGCCTACAGCATATCCAGGGAAAGCTCAGACAGGAGACAGGAATGTTTAAGATTACTGGCATACAGACGGTAACCCAAATCTTGCAACTGGGTAATATCACAGTAGTAGATTAATTCTTTCTGGCTCGTCCTATATTCATATTTTTTGCCCTCGCAGGGAATAGTCCTCTAAATACAACTTTTAAAATCTCAGTTCCTAAAATTATTCATAATGCTACATAGTGATTGTTTCCCTTACTATTAACCATACCACATCAAACCACATCTGGGTATATCAATTGGTTTACCTACACTTATAAAAACTGTGGCACATGCCCTGCTCTGCATCGTTCTAGGTACTAAGTTTCTGCTCACTCTCTGGGAGAATCATGAGGTTGTATTGTCATGAAAATGAAGTAAGCCATCTGTCTAAGAACAACTAGCATAGTGCCCACCGTTATAGCAGGCTTTCAGGCAGCATTGATAGTTCTCATCTCCTGTGTTTGTGTTCATGCAGCTCAATCTTATAATTATTTTTGGCAGCTACATTTTAGTGTTGACTCACACTGAGTTTGCTGTCAATGTAATCTCATGTCACATGTTAAGACATGTGAGTTCTGTCTCATCCTACAAAAGGAAAACCCACTGAGAAGATCCTAGACTGAGCTTCAGTATCCTTATGGCTATCGTAGATTTCACTCCCCAAACCTACTGCTCCTTCTGTGCTCTCAGTTTCTATTCACAGCATCACCATCTACCCAGGCTTCTAAGAAAGAACACCCAGAGTACATAACACAAATATGTAATTATGTATATAAAGTCCTCTATATACAAAACACATGTATCTGTCAAATCTAAGAGGATGCTACGTGCCTGGTGCCAAGAATATTTTTTATCTGACCAAGAAAAAAAAGCATAAGTGTTGAAAGAGTTCACAATTCCAAAGCTAAGGAGATGAAAGAAAGAAGAATCCAGATAGTTATAAGAATAGCACTGACATCAGGAACAAAACAAGAAGTCTCTTTTTAAAATTCCCAACATTGTTTTAAAATTTCTGGCAAAATATGAAATATAATTATAAGCCTAAATGGTATTAATAACGAAGAAAAACACTAGTTGATCCTCACTTAACTTGAAAACAGAATAAACTAAAAGGTACTGTATAAATGAGCATTTAGTAAAAAAAAAAAAAAACATAAGACACTTTTTAAAGTAATGGCATTCCTATATATAGCAGTAAGTGTGTGTGTAAGTTGGTCAGTCATGTCCAACTCTTTGCAACGCCATGGACCGTAGCCTGTTAGATTCCTTTGTCCACAAAATTCTCCAGGCAAGACTACTGGAGTGGGTTGCCATTCCCTTCTCCAGGAGATCTTCCTGACCCAGAGATTGAACCCAGGTCTCCTACATTGCAAGTGGACTCTACCATCTAAGCCACCAAGGAAGCTCATACAGCAATAAGCATTTTGAAATTATCATAATAGAGATAACTTTCATAGTGACAATAAAAATATAAAATAACTGAGAATAATCTTAAGGGAAACATTTTTACTTATTTGAGGGCAACTACAAAAAATTTACACAGATGTAAAACAGTAAGTGGAAACTTGTATCATATTCTTGGATTGAAAATTCAAATATTAAGATGTTAATTCTCCAAAAATTAATTTATAGTTTTATTGAGACTCTGATTAAAAAAAAAAATACCCCAATGATCTTGTTTTGTCGGGGAGGGCAGAGACGAGGAGAAGGTAATTGACAAAACATCTTTAAATTTAGTCTGGAGGGATAAACACAGAGACAGAAGATGAATGTCCTTATTGTGAAAACAAGGAACAATTTTCAAAACAACGAGAAAAACACTAAATATTTTTAGAAAAATGAAGGACAAACAAAAATAGATAATCACAGAAGAAATATAAATGGCTTATAAACAAATAAAAATTTCAAACTTTTTTATAATAATATATACACTCCTTTTTTAAAATGAACTATGTTCTACTTTGAGATTGGTGAATTCATTTAAATGATAACATACAGTGTTAGAGGGGGAAAAATCATAGGAACTCTAACATCATTGTAATAGAGATACAAATTGTTGTACCTCTTCTGAAAAGCAATTTGGTCTAAGTATCAAAAGAATTAATAATGTTCCCAATGGTTCCATTTATAAAATATATTTTAAGTAAATAAAACTGTAGATGAAGAACTATGTACAAAGGTGTACATCTTTCAGTGAAACACAATAGATAACTCTGAAATAGAGCTTTCATTAATGCTGGCAATTATTTCTGCCAATGACTTACATGCTCACAATTGAAGTATGGTTAATTAAATTATGGAATCTCCATAGTGTTGATTATAAGCCTTCATCCCAATTTAATTATTCGAGTAGTTTCCCGGGATATGTGAAACATGCATGGTATAATGTTGACTGGGGAAAAAGTAAAGGATAAGTAAATATCTATCAACATAAATGAGATGGAAACTAAGTTACCCCAAATTTCATAATTACTTTTCAATTAGAAGGAACAAAAGAATGAGAGGAAGAGGAGGGGGAAGACAGCAAAGACAAGAAGAAAGTGAAACTCAGAAATTGTTACAACGATTTAGTAAGGGAGAGTGCATAGTCATACCAGACATTAAGATGTATCATATGATCACAGTAATTTAGGTGGCATGTTACTAAAAAAAGACACATAGCTCACTGAAACAGGATAACTCTGAAATAAGGCTTTAATTATCCAATAATTTATAATGATGTATCTTTATGAAGACTTGGCAAACCAAAAGAGAACAGGAGACTATTTAACAGAGAACTGTAAAGAATCTGGAAATAATTTTGAATACATCACCATCCCACAACTTTATACCAAAACAAAACATCTGATAATGAATTTTAAAGTTACATATAAAATTTTCAAACTACAGAATAATTTTGAGAAAAATTCAAATTCCTAAGCAGGAGAACTCTAAGTTTAATGTAGTAATAGAAGAAATCATAAAGAATAAAACCAATAGCTTTTCCTAGAAAACAATTTTCAACTTCAATAAGTAAAAAAAATAATTTTATAAGCAAAACACAAACTAACTAAAATAAAAATAGACACAATTTTTAAATAGAGAAAAATTGAGACAGCAGTTGCTGAGTAGCAGATTTTTAAAGACTGGAGCAGGCTCTAACGTCCACTACTGTCTGTTTTTGTATTTTTAAATAATGCCCACTCCTATCTACTGCCTTTATCAGGTTCCTTCTGCTGGTTCTTTCTGTGATGGTCATAGCCTTATTGTTTTACATTCATGGGCCAACTGCAGGCAACTCCCATTTCCAGCCTCTCTGTTCATCAAGCGCCACTTCCACAATGAGTCAAATTTGGAGCCCCTGATTTAGAGTTTAAGAGAGATGAGAACTCAGCCTTCCTCAAGGAGCTTCCTCTTCCTCCCCTCATAGGGAGACAGGCAAAATTTACCACCTAGGAAAGCTGCTCGGGACTTGTACTGGTTCCAGGGTCCCTCTGAATTCCTGTACTTTTGTCGTTTCACTGCTTTGTCACTTTTATGACCCAAGAGGGGTTGTTTGGTGGGATGGTGCAATCAAGATACTACCTGCAGGGACAGATTAATGTCTCTGGGCTTGGAACCGAGAACTGGTTTCTGGTTTTGCTTTCATCAAGAAGCTCAGAGCTGCACATGCTGCTCACCTCTAAGGAGCACTGGATGAGTTCACCTCCACCCAACATGATCCCTGCACCCTCTACTTGCCCCCTTCCCCTTCCATCTAATGCCTCAAATGTTGGATTACTTTTCAGGATTCAGGAGACTTGGGTAGGCTGCCCCACATCTTTTGTGGGTCAAGGAGAAAGGAAGTAGGATGTTAGATAGCTCCACAGAGGATGCCT
The DNA here is from genome assembly GCF_027580195.1 of Bos mutus. NCBI lineage: Eukaryota > Metazoa > Chordata > Mammalia > Artiodactyla > Bovidae > Bos > Bos mutus. The sequence continues at coordinate 38,073,984 of NC_091627.1, forward strand.
GCATGGGCAACGCTTTCAACCTCTCTGTGCATGAGCGTGCCTCTCTAGGAAACATTCCTATCTTCACTTTCAGCATTGCTGTGAGGGCCAGATGCTACGAGGGCAATGCCCACCCTCTAGAAACACAAGTGTTATGAAAACAGAGACTGATGATGAAGGTGATGAGGTTTTCTAATTACAGCTCATACCTTGTAAGTTACAAATGTCTTGCCTTTGGGAGATGAGGTTCTCAGAGAGAAAACTGAGCTGTAGGGGCTCATCAAGCAGACATTTTAATAAAGCCAGACATCCGCGGCCTCCCACAGTGTGGGCTTTCCTCCTTGTGATGTTGGACTTTTCAGGTAAGCTCCTGCCTGGTATACCTAGGGATGAAACTATCTTTCCGCCCATGAGAGCTGCTGTATATGACTGTCTTAGCAATTAACTACATGTGGCAATAAAGGTACGAATGGGGCAAGCTGCTGAGGGACAACTGAACAACTGGACTCAGCCTGTTACTTCGTCTCCTTTTCTGTTTATAAATTTCTTGAGTACAATTCCTCATCTCCTTATTTTTATTCTAGACTTCCCTTTCTTTGTATGCAGCCGGTTTTCATTCATTCAAGGGGAAAGTGACCTACTGATCACTGAGCATAAACTACTGTTTATACATACTTATATATGTATTTATATATAATTGTGCCATATATGTCTATAGATAGATATTTATACAGAGATTATAAAACTGTATTAGGTCCGTAACCTACATTGTGTCAATTTTTCCCCACAACAGCATTGTGCAGTCATTCTTAGACCTGGTTTCACACATGAGGATACTGTCATAAAAAGAAGTTAAACAGCTTAGCCTAATTCCCAATAAGAGGAATTGTCTGAGCTGATGCACTTTCCTCTTCAACAGAGCGCAACAAAATGAGTAAACTAAGGTGTACACCCCTGGGAGGGACCAGGCTGGTAGAGGCTCAGGTTCTAGGGTTGTGGACACTGGTCCACACTTGGACTGTCACTCTGATTTCTCTAACATCCCCAAGTTAGAGCCAGGGACATTTTTTTTTAAATTCCAGGTTCCCAATGTAGTTTCCATACTCTCATCCCTCTACTTCTAACGCGACTTTGGTGGTCTTGGTGAGAAAGGAAAGAAAAAGGAAAAAAAGGAAAAAGCCCAGTTGAATAGTGCCACCCTCAGGGGCCTATAGCAAATGCCACAGATTCCACTATTAGCAATTGTATTTCTTGGACCCCATGAGTCGCCCTCAGTTACAATACAAATGAACCAAAAAAAGTGACTCACTGATATCGAAATTAAATTGGCTTATTAAATAGGTCTAGAACACAAGGCAGTACCCACAAAATGAATAAAAATAACAGATTATTATATTAAGAGCCAACAATATACCCTGAGCACTGTCAATGGATCAGGCAGTCAGCTGAGCAGTAGACATGCATTGTCTCCATTCACCTTAAATATACACTCTTACTCATAGTGGAGCTGAAACTGGAAGAGTGAAGCCGCTTTCTTGAGATCAGTGAGGTTGCTGGGGGACAGGGACTGCGGGCTGACTGCCTGGAACCTCGGGGTAACAGAATATAGGAGCCAGGTGGGGTGTTTAGGAGCAGCACATGGTAGGAGGGAGGCAGCTAGGAGCCAGATGGGGCTGAGAGCAAATGCTGACAAAATGTTGAGTAGGAAAATAATAAACTTTCAGGGGACTATGTGCTGCAGGATATGTTTTTTACAAAGTTCCAAAGCATGAAACCTCAACAATATGCTATTATTAATGATAATATTAATTTAAAAACGAAGGGAATAAATTCCATAGTGTCTAGCTCTGGGGGTAGCTAGGAGACAGGCACAGAATAATGGAGGAACACATAGATACATGCAAATTACTGCTAATTTCTCCAGTTCCTAGACTGGATGATGGGTACACCAGGGGTTTAGTATGTTATTTAAAAGTGTGTTCAACAAAAAAAGAAAGAATGTAACCAAAAAGCCAGGTATAAGGAGTTTGTCTTCAATCAAAATTATGGAAAAAATCTAATTTTGTGTACCCAAGGAATTTTTTGTAAAGAATAGGGGGAATGATAAATACACAGCCAAATACTCATTTTCAAATTTAAGAAATAAAACACTGCAAATAGAGTAGAAGACACCTGTGTACCCATCTCCAATTTCTCTTCCTTTCTTGGTACATGGATTCTTTACCACTTGTACCGCCTGGAAAGCCACATACATATTCCCTCACATTTTAAAAAACTTCTGAGCATCATGAACAACAAGAAATGCTTTTTGCATGATTTAAAATTTAAGAGACATGGTATTTCATATGCTTCACATCATAGACTACCTCGGGTTTTCTTTACTCAGTGCTATGTTTTGGCATCAGACCCAGTCCCCGCATTTTCTCATTTGTATACTATTTATTTTATTATGGGCTTCCCTGGTGACTCAGATGGTAAAGAATCTATATGAAATTAATTTTATCATATAAACATGGCACAATTTGTCCACTTTCTTGGTGAAGAAAATTTCATTGCTTATAATATTTTGCTGTTAAAAACAATGCTGCCCTCAACATAATTCTCTCCCCATGCACCTGCACATGGACAAGAGTCTCTCTAGATAAAGTGTAGGTGTGGGATTGCAGAGCGAACGGAGGACACATACACCCTGAGCTTCGCCAGGCAATGCCAAATCATTTCCTAAGGCATTTATGCCAGTCTACACATCCACCAGTGATGAGCGAGAGTTCCCATCGCTCCACATTCTCATCACCACTCAGTATCATCCAGTGTGTGGTTTTTGTCCATTTTGGTGTGTTGAAGTGCTGTCCAATTGTGGTTTGGCATTTTTCTAACTACTAATAAGGTTCAACATCTTTTCTTACTTTTATAGGGTAGGAGTCACATAGTCTTTTTTGTAAAAGAAATCTTTGTGTCTTTTGTTAATATATTTTTTTCTGTTGGAATGTTTGTCTTTTTCTTCTAATGCACAAGCATTAATTGTATATTTTGAATGTTCTTTGGTTGACTTCATGTATTGCAAATATCTTCACATTCTGTTTTGTATCGTCAGTTGAATAATAGTGACTTAAGTTTACTACTACCAAATGTATTAATCTCATTTGCAATATGCACTTTGATGTCTTCAGTTCAGTTCAGTCGCTCAGTCATGTCTGACTCTTTGCAACCCCATGGACTGCAGCACGTCAGGCCTCTCTGTCCATCACCAACTCCTGGAGCTTGCTCAAACTCATGTCCATCAAGTCGATGATGCCATCCAACCATCTCATCCTCTGTCATCCCCTTCTCCTCCTGCCTTCAATCTTTCCCAGCATCAGGGTCTTTCAAATGAGTCAGTTCTTCACGTCAGGTAGCCAAAGTATTGGAGGTCTAGTTATAGCTTCAGTCCCTTCAATGAATATTCAGGACTGATTTCCTTTAGGATTGACTGGTTGGATCTCCTTGCAGTCCAAGGGACTCTCAAGAGTCTTCTCCAACACCACAAATCAAAAGCATCAATTCTTCTGAGCTCAGCTTTCTTTATGGTCCAACTCTCACATCCATACATGACTACTGGAAAAACCATAGCTTTGACTAGATGGACCTTTGTCGGCAAAGTAATGTCTCTGCTTTTTAATGCTGTCTAGGTTGGTCATAGCTTTTCTTCCAAGGTGCACGTGTCTTTTAATTTCACGGCTGCAATCACCATGTGCGGTGATTTTGGTGTCTTACTGAAGGAATTCTTCTTGACTTTATAAATGCATTCTCTACTGCAACTTCTGTATATATCAGGTTTCCATTTGCCGGCTATTTTACTGGGTCAGTCTTCTCTTGGTCTATCTCTATGCTAAAACCTCAGCACCTTAACCACTGCAACTTGATAATGACACCTACTAGGGCAAGTTCCCTCCTCTAACTGTTGCTATTGCCGTTGTTGCTGTGTTCCTCCTTTTTCTCCCCTCCTCCTCCTTCTACCCTTATACTTGCCTCTCTTCTTCATTCTTCTTCTGGAATACCTTATTCTTGGACTATTTACTGTCTTATATACATTTTAGAATCACCTTGTTAATTTCCATGAAAAACCCTGTTCAGATTTTAGTTTAAATTCTATCAATTATTGAATCTAGCAATTATGCTGTAAGGAATTCACATCTTTCTTACACAAAATCTTTTCATAATTGAACATAGTACATCTCTCCCATTTATTTAGAACTTCTTTCATGTCTTCCCATTGATTTTTATCATTTTTCATTTAACAGTCTTGCACATCTTTTGTCAGATTTATCCCTAGGGTATTTTTTTTTTCGTAGCTTTTTAAAAAGCTCTCCTTTGTAACTCTTTATTGCTAGTATATAGACATGCTGCATTATTACTTGGTTCTTTTTTTAAAAGATATATTTCCCAACTCTTAGGGCTTCCCAGGAGTGCTAGTGGTAAAGAGCCCACCAATGCAAGAGACATAAGAGATGCAGGTTCAATCCCTGGGTCAGGAAGATCACCTGGAGGTGGGCACAGCAATCCACTCCAATATTCTTGCCTGGAGAATGCTATGGACATAGGACCCTGGCGGGCTAAAGTCCGTAGTGTCCCAAAGACCTTCACCAACTCTTTACCACCAAGAGCTAGAGTAACATGTATCCATGTATACTGAGTAAATTAGGTATTCAGGCTGATGTTGAGTTGTACACAATATCATGGTTGTACTAGTTACTAAAATATTGAAATATTTCCAATAAAGGAACCCCCTGACTTCCCTGCTGGCACCCTGGCCATCCTGGCCTCTCTCCATGGACAGACCCAGACCTTCCCATCACCCAAACACTACTAATGTGGTTTAACATATTTATAGGACAGTCTTGTAGTCTCTTTTTATAAAAGGAATTTTTGAGTCTTCCGCTAATTCTTTCTATTGGAATTTTTTCTTATTAAGACAGGCATTAATTGTATATTTTGAATGCTGTTTGTGGGTCTTATTATTGTAATATGCTTTCACTCTTTTTTGTATCTCTACCCAAAAGGGGCGGGGGGCCTTAGGTCCTGCTTCACTGGAAAGATAGACGAGTGTTCTGATTGCTCCATTCCTATGCCATGTGAGTTGTTAAAAATTTTGAAAGTTGCCTTGTACGCTCACATGCCAGTGCTAAAGTAACACCAAGGGTGAAATATTCATCTGAGTGGTTTCTCAATCAAGGTGCAGAAAGCTCAGAAAGAGGAGATCAGCTCTGGGGATCAAGAAGAGGGTCAAGAGATCTGAACTGTAACCAAGGAGACACAAGCCAGCACCCACCTCTGAGGATCCCCACCCGAATCTCTGTACCTTGCCTCGCTCCTGCCCTTGGAGTTCCCACAGGCACCTTGAGCACATTTCAGACTTTAAATGCCAAGTCTGCTCTCTTCCTGACTCCAAACTGGTGGAATAGTGTCTCCAACCACCTTGCCCCCACCACCGCTGCCGCCGCCACCAAGTCATTTCAGTCATGTCCGTCTCTGTGCGACCCCATAGACAGCAGCCCACCAGACTTCCCCGCCCCTGGGATTTTCCAGGCAAGAACACTGGAGTGGGTTGCCATAACCTCGCCCCCAACAGTAGGAAATTCAGAATTATCCTAGACTTTGCCTTACCCATAGTACTGCTTACCAAGATCTGTCAATTCTATGCCATTAAAAAAAAAAAAATCTCCTAAATATAATCTTTTCTCTATCCCAATTACTCCAACTCCTGAATTTCTGAATAGTTTCCGAGTCAGTCTTTTGGCCTCCAGCCTCTCTTGTTTCTCCAGTCCCTCCCCTGCACCACTACCCACATTAGCAGTCCCACCTGGCCCCTGAGCCCACTCTGTTTCCTCATCGGTGGAGAGGAGTATGTGGAAGCCATCTGCCCTGGCAGCAGGGGGTGTTTTGTCACTGGTGCAAATATAAAGCAGATCGACTTTGAGTTGGTTTTATTATTGTGTTTAAATTCCCTGCAGACAATGCACCCCTTTTTGCCTACACCTGCCTGGCCAGCTGTTCTCATCCGCTTCTCCTTGGCATAAAACTGGGGACGTGATCTGCCCTATAGAGCTGCTGTGTGCTATGCTTAGACATTCAGTCATGTCAGGTCCTTTGTCCATGGGGATTCTCCAGGCAAGAATACTGGAGTGGGTCGCCATGCCCTCCTCCAGGGGATCTTCCCAACCCAGGGATCAAACCCAGGTCTCCTGCATTGCAGGCAGATTCTTTACCATCTGAGCCACCAGGGAGGCTACAAAGGTTAAATGAAACAATACTTGCTGGGAACTTAGCCCAGGCCCCTGCACATGGTGAGCATTTGGTCCATGTTAACCATGATTAATAATAACATTATTATTGATTCCTTATTTCCTCTGTGATTCCTGTTTCTGTAAAACCTTTTCTGCCTGGCCTCAGTCACTCCCTCCCGTCCTCCTGAATTCCATACTCTTGGCAGCAAACTGTTGACTCTGCCTTCACCCCACCAAGTTCTTCCGTGTTCTCCTACCTTTGCAAGTGCCCTTTACTCAGCCTGGAATGTCCCCCTTCTTCTCTGTGGGTTCATCATTTAAGATCCAGCTCACAGTTAAGCTTTCTGTGACGCCTTCCTCAAATTATCCAGACAAAAAGGATGCCTCCTGCTGCTATGCACCCAGGCCTTCTGTTCCTATCTCCTCTTAAAACCCGGCCTGGCTGGAGTTCCTGGAAGACAGAGACTCTATGTGCTTGTTTTGGTGATCAAATTTGTAACCACAGTCACCAAAATCGTGCCGTAATACTGGCTTAATACTTGTGGACGTTTTGCTTATTTTGTTCGATTTTATTGGAAGGAATGAACAAATGAATGAATGAGAATAGTTTAACTTCACCTAGATCTAGCGAAAAGTTTGTGTAGTGATAGGGTTGGTCATTTGGGGCAAGCTAATATTGGACTCTTCTTTCCATGCGCCAAGAAAAATACTACCTAACAATAGAGAACCTGTCATCCTAAGGAACTGAACTCAGAAACTAAAGGAAAGCCTATATTTAAAGAGCAGGGAGAGTGTGAAGCAGGTCAACTCTGTCTTCGCAGCTGTCCCTGAGAGGGCGCTGTTCCCAAATCAAACCTCCAGAGGCCAGGAATGAAATACTAGAGCGTTCCCACAGAGCTCAGCATCCCTTCCTTCCCACGCAGCGAGCGGTCGCGGGTCCCCAGTGGGGCCACTGCCCACAAACATGGCGGCGCCCTGCTCAGCTTCTCCCCGCCGGGGCCGCAGGGCAGCGCCAGTCTTGCCAGTACTCGGGGACTTCCTCCGCGAGCCGGCTTCCTGCACGGCTGGCATTTAAACCCGAGCCTGGGGCTGCGGGCTGTGGCTGCAGATGCTGAGCTGTCCGCGGGCTGGGCAGCGCCGCCGCCTCCTCTGAGCCTCCGGGGCGGGCGGGAGCAGATTCGAAGCATCCCTTAACTGCACCCGAGCCAAAGTGGGAGAGAGCTGGGGGAGACCGGGGGACCGGGCATCTGACATTTTAATTGCAGGTTTGACTTTTTTCCCAAAATCGCAGCTCTCCCGCCCAACCCAGATATTTTTCCTCTCTCCGGCCTTGGTTGCTGGATGAAGCCGGGGCTGAGCTTGGTCCTGGGAGGAGGGGAAGAGCGCGTTCGCGGTCCCACGCCGTCGACCCGGGGACCCCCGAGCCCTGAGTCCTGGCCATGGTGCGGCTGAGCCCGGCGCTCCGGTGAGGCGGCGGCGCGGTTGGGAACCCGGCGGGCCCTCCCTGCGGGACACCTTCCCCAAGGACCCGGGGTCGCCGACTCCACGCCCTCCTGCTGGGACTGCGCACCGGGGGCGAGCAGGCGAGCGGTGGCCGCGATGTTCAGCTGGCTGCGCTCCGACGACCGCCGGAGGAAGGACCCCGAGGTCTTCCAGACCGTGAGCGATGGGCTCAAGAAACTGTACAGGACCAAGCTGCTGCCACTGGAAGAGCACTATCGCTTCCACGAGTTTCACTCTCCTGCCCTGGAGGATGCCGATTTCGACAACAAGCCCATGGTGCTGCTGGTGGGCCAGTACTCCACCGGGAAGACCACCTTCATCAGGTGAGCCAGCCAGGGTCCCCCAGCAGCCCACCCAGCTGCCCAGCGTTAGACCCTCTGCTCACTCCCGATGTCCCTCCTGGGGACAAGAGATAAGTCTTCACTTGAAATCTCTGAAGAAATCCTTGTGTGGGGGTTGTCCAAAGCTTACCCTGTAATTTCATTGGATGGTCCCTTACTCCATCCTACCTAGCACCTCTCCTCTGCACTCAGCCCATGAAGTGTAAAGTTCAGAGCCATCCCTATGCTACCCATTTTATGGATGGTGAAACTGAAACCCAGGAGGCACAAGTGAGACCTATCCTGGTCACAAATTAGGCTGGTGGGGGTGTCTGACACCCTCTCCTTGTAGGGACATGCGCTTGATGATCAGGACCACTTCCCTTGCCTTATAAAAGCTTCAGCCACTCACACGGGGGCTTTACAGTTGCAGCCAAGGAAGTGGGCCAGGGAGCCTGCTTGTCCTTCTTTCATCAGTTTCCTTTTCCAATCAGAGCTCTTTACAAATATCTCTTGGCAACTGGAGACAAGCAGTGTCTGGAGGCAGAATGCTGTTTTGTTTCCTGTTGATCTTCGTGGCTCCGTAATCATATTAAAGTCTTTTGGAGGTGGACAGAATATTGGCCACGGTCTCATCCAGCTCCTTGACTTGGCAGGCAAGATAACTGAGGCGTAGAGAGGTTAAATGAGTTGTCCAAAGCCATATAACAGGATGGGAGGCTGACCTGGGAATGCGGTCCTAGATGCATGGGAGGAGATGGTTGGCTCAATGCCTATAACTTTGAGGGTGAGTCATCCATCGCCTTGAATTACAGAATCCTCGGGCTGTAGGGATCCTCAGGAAGTCAGCTGTCCTCCTGGCCTTCAAGAGAAGTCCACTTATTGTCCACCAGAGTGATAAGGACCTTTCATATCTTTAGAAGACAGGCTTCTCTCCAGCCCTCAGGCCACATAGCCTTCAAGGCCAGGCCATCTTCCTTGGCCTCATTCACACATTCACAGGCCTGAAAGCTGTTGAGGGTGCTCTGTGTTGAGTGGCCCTCTGTGTTGAGAGTCAGGCTCATAGAAAGTGGTGATGGGTTCAGTTCCCCTCCGCCCCCGCAGTCAATGGTGCTCATCTCCTATGGAAGGTTTCAAAGCAGGGATGCTCTTGTTTCCATTCATTGACCTGCAACATGCAAAGCACTGTGCTTTGTTTGGTGAGGAAAGCAGAAAAGTTCACAGTCTAGTTCCTGATTTTCTAGATTCAAATTTTAGTGCTAAGCTTTTAACACAAGCCGGGAGCAGGGCACACACCATATTAACATGACATGTCTGAACATCAGCTGAGTTTTTCCTTGTGGGGTGGACAGCCTTGGAGTCACTCAGCTTGAGAGGCTGAGTGATTTCTGAAGTTGGGTACCCAGGGGGATTGTTGGCTTTTGGAGGTCTTATATTGTTAGAACTGCAAGGACCCTTGCAAACAGTCTAATTCATTGCTTCTTAACTTTTCATAAAGTCTGTGAACTCATCTTTACAAAAAAGTACCTACATCTCAAATTTACATATAATTTTGGGAGTCCAAGCCTTGGACCTTAGGGCAAAAACCCCTGATCTAATCCATCTCCCTTTTTTTGTTAAACACCCATTGCAGCCAAAGACACCTCAGAGCCTCCTGGTTCTGTGCAAGGTTTCCTTTGTAACATACATCTTCCACCTGGCTCCATGGGAAGCACAGGCCATTTACAAATGGCTCCTGCCCATCACATGGCCTTCCCCAGCCCTCTGGCCACACCTTGGTTATAATTCTTAGTAGGTTGTTTAGAACTTCTCCTTCCTGTGGCACCAGCACTTACTGCCTGGCTCCCTGGGGCCTTGTGCGGGGGGTCTCTGCTACAGGAGCTCCCAGTAGACATTGCAGAATGGGAGGGGAGGTGGGGAGAAGCCAACATCCCCGAGGGCAAGATCCCAGAACAGCAGACGTGTTTAAGTGCCTCTTGTCTGAGACACTCTCCTGGCTTTGCCTGAGTCATGCTGGCTGTTAACTGGGTCTAAAAAGGTGGCAGAGCCGAATTGCTATAGATTACTCCTTATCTGAGGGAGACAGGAAGGCCGGGAGAGGCAGAGCCCTCCTTTTTCTTATCCGCTGAGTACAAGCATTCGCCCTCCCCACTCATGTCAGTAACCGAATTTAGCTCGTGCATCAAAAGCTGTCTCTCTTTTAGAGAGAAGATCCCAGCAGGGGAGGAGGGGTGGCAGCACAGGGAAGGCCTCCAAAACCAAATTACATATTTTCCTTTCTTCTCATTAAATCCACTGAACAGTAATTTTTTTAAAAAATTCGAAAATGCAGACAAGAGTAAATTTGAGGAAGACGAAAAAATGCCCCATCATCATCCTACAACTCAGGGGAAACCATTTTAAATATTTTATATGTAGTTCAGTTCAGTTCAGTCACTCAGTCGTGTCCAACTCTTTGTGACCCCATGGACTGCAGCACGCCTGGCTTCTCTGTCCATCACCAACTCCTGGAGCTTACTCAAACTCATGTCCATTGCCCTGCCAATGCAGGAGACATAAGAGACTCGGGTTCGATCCCTGGGTGGGGAAGATCCCCTGGAGGAGGACATAGCAACCCATTCCACTATTCTTGACTGGGAAATTCCATGGACAGAGAAGCCTGGTGGGCTACAGTCTGTGGGGTGGCAAAGAGTTGGATACAATTGAAGTAACTTAGCGCATATATATGATGTATGTATATAATATATGTATATGTGTATATATACATATTATATAACACATATAATACATATTTCCAGTATTTTTAGCTATTTTATAACACAGTTGAGATCATGCCATAATGTAATTTTGTATGTGGATTTATTTCACTTATAGCATGAACATTTCTTGAGTAAATTTTTAAATCTCTGTAAGCATTATTTTTAAGAGCTGCATGATATTTCACTGTATGTATATGCAGTTATTCATTTAACCAGTCTACTTCTTTTGAATATTTGAAGTTGTTTCTAATTTTATTTTGTGCTATTATTGTAGGATCAATCTATCTCTATGTATAATACTTTTCCACGTATTAGGCTGTTTTTTCAGAGATTCCCAGAAGTGAAATCACTAGGCCAAAGGTTGTACAGAGTTTTGGTTTGTTTGTTTAATTTTTTCTGATTTTTTAATCTTGGTAGTAAGAATCACATTTTTAAGTTGCTTTTTAAAAGAGTCAGTTGATACCACACGCCTTCCCCAAAGCAGAGAAGGTTCCACTTGGGGTGGCTAGGAGCGCCTGGGTGCAGAATCCAGCCTGCCTTCACAGGTGCAGCCTCTCCCCTCCCCGCTTCTTGCCTTGAGTGCGGCCATTCACATCTTGTATTCCAGCCTGAACCTGAGAGGGACCCTTCCCTTGGAAATAAAGACTTGCCTCTTCATCTGCCCTGGCCCTTGGCCTTCTGTCTCCTAGCGTCCATCTCCTTTCAGTTACATTTCCTTGCCTCAGGGTCTATTTCTTGTCTCAGGAAGAACATGCAGAAAAGAACATTCTTCTAATAACTAATTAATGTGCTATGATCTCTGCCTGAAACAACTTCACTGGCCTAAGGCCCAGCAACCCAGGGTAATAAAATAAACAATAAATTGGCCGGGTGGCTGTTTCCTCCAACACAGGCTGCCTCTTCCTAGTACAGTAGCTCTGTGTCCTTCTGGCCTGGCAGCCTCTCCTCCCACCTCTGCTGTTTTTCTCTCTTCATCCTTCCTCACTCTGGCCTGCAATCTCAAGTCCCTCCTCCTTTGCACCGTTTGGCCCCCTGATCACAGAGATGAATGGCTGGCTGCCCCAGGGGCTATAAGGCCCGGGATCCCAAGGCCTCAAAGAGGACCTCGCTGGCCTGTGGCCATGCTGTAGCAGAGGGCCTGGGGCTTTGGGTGTGGGGCTTGGGGCTGCTGGAGCTGAGTGGGCTGTGTCTCCATAGGGAGAGCTCAGCTGGTCTTGAGCATCTCCCAGCCCTTCTGTAGCATGACTGAGCCTCTACAGTATGAATGGGCACATGGTGGGGAGGGGGCTGGGTGGCTACTCAGCTGGTCCTTTCGCTCCCCCTTTTTCAGGGGGCTCTTTGCATCCTCCTGTAAAGGTGACTCAGCATTTACCTGTGGTTGTACCCTCTCTCGTCACCTCTCTGGCATCTCTGCTGCCCAGGGCTCGTAGCAGCATCACCCCAAGAAAGGATGATTCTCTAATAAGCTGAAGGGCTAGTGAAGGGCCCCTTTCCATTCCAGTAGACCCACTGTCCTCTGCCAGGCTCCTGCTAGCCACAGCCTCGGCAGCTCCTCACTCCTGTCACCCATCCGAGGTCCATGGACATCCTTTTCCTGTCAGGGATCTGATCTGCTAGTCCATAAGTGTGACTAGGTAGACATCTGCCTGCCTCTTACAAAGGCCTGAGTGTTACTCAAGGGAGAGAGGACAGAGCATTGGTCTACCTCCTGATGTCTGGCTTAAGATTTGTCTTGAGAGTCAGGCACAAGCTGGAACCAAGATTGCCGGGAGAAATATCAATAACCTCAGATATGCAGATGACACCACCCTTATGGCAGAAAGTGACGAGGAACTAAAGAGCCTCTTGATGAAAGTCATAGAGGAGAGTGAAAAAGTTGGCTTAAAACTCAACATTCAAAAAACGAAGATCATGGCATCCGGTCCCGTCACTTAATGGCAAATAGATGGGGAAACAATGGAAATAGTGACAGGCTTTTTTTTCTTGGGCTCCAAAATCACTGCAGGTGGTGACTGCAGGCATGAAATTAACAGATGCTTGCTCCTTGGAAGAAAAGCTATGACCAACCTAGACAGCATATTAAAAATCAGAGACATCACTTTGCCAACAAAGATCCATCTAGTCAAAGCTATGGTTTTTCCAGTAGTCATGTATGGATGCTAGAGTCGGACTATAAAGAAAGCTGAGCACTGAAGAACTGATGCTTTTGAACTTTGGTGTTGGAGAAGACCCTTGAGAGTCCTTTGGACTGCAAGGAGGTCAAACCAGTCCATCCTAAAGGAAATCAGTCCTGAATATTCATTGGAAGGACTGATGCTGAAGCTGAAGCTCCAATACTTTGGCCACCTGATGTGAAGAATGGACTCATTGGAAAAGACCCTGATACTGGGAAAGATTGAAGCAGGAGAAGAAGGGGACGACAGAGGATGAGATGGTTGGATGGCATCACCAACTCGATGGACGTGAGTTCAAGTGAGCTCCAGGAGTTGGTGATGGACAGGGAAGCCTGGCATGCTGCAGTCCATGAGGTTACAAAGAGTCGGACATGACTGAGTGACTGAACGGGACTGAACTGAGAGTCAGGTATGGAGGTCATCAGGAGAAACAGGACTGGGAGAAGGACCTCTGGGGAAGAGCTCATCCCATTCCACTGACAGGACAATGCAGCCACAGGAAGAACATGGGAAGCTCAGCAGAACCCAGGCTCCACCCATTCCAGCCAGGAGACTTTGTTAAGAAGGATCTAAGCTTTCTGAACCTCAGTGTCCTTATCACTAACATGCGAATAATGTCAGCTACCTCATAGGGTTATTTAGGCCAGCCTGTGTCAGGGGTGGTTAGGCAAGGCAAGGCTAGTAGGAGGTCTGGCTCCTGGTCTGGCTACTGGTCTCCTTTGCGCTTGGGTCACTTTGTCCCCTGGTAGACATTTCTGTGAACCAGGGACAGTGGTGACCACTCCATAAAGCAAAGAGCTGACTCAGACCTCAACTCGGCCATTGAGTCACCCATCTCTTACCTCGCTTTGTGTCTCTGGAGTGATTTACAGTCTCCCTGAAACCCTGTGAGGCCAACCGGACAAGTAGTATTGTCTTGACCCCATTTTAAAGCTGAAGTACACAACGTTTAGAGAGACCAAAGATACAGATATATAATGCAAATAGGGTTCCCTGATGGCTCAGACAATAAAGAATCTGCCTGTAATGCAGGAGACCTGGGTTTGATCCCTGGGTCAGGAAGATCCCCTGGAGAAGAGAATGGCAACCCACTCCGATATTCTTGCCTGGAGAATTCCATAGAAAGAGGAGCCTGGTGGACTACAGTCCATGGGGTCAAAAAGAGTTGGACACAACTGAGCAACTAACACTAACTAACCTAACACAAATACTTGTGACACAAGGCAGAAAGTGATGTGTGCCTTTAGTGTCCACCTCAAGATATGCAAATTAAGACCTATGTGGATTTTCACGGAGGTGCGAGGACCCTGGGTTTGGAGTCCGTCCAGGTAGAAATGCACTGGGTACTTACAGACATGTGTTTTCTCTAATTATTATCTGTGCCGATGTGAGCCCATGTCTGGTGTAGCCATTGCTTTTCCAAAACTCATGTGTGTCTTTGCAAAACCTTCACTCTGCCCCCCTGAGCTAGTAAGAAACCCAGGATTAGCCCCATTTTATAAAAACTGGGGAAACTGAGGCAGTGGGCTCTGGAGGGACTTGTCCAAGGTCACATCTGCAGGCAAGCAGCCACCCATCAAGGCGCATTCCCTAACTGAGCTGAGGCATCGGGTCCAGCACAGCCACGGCCTCAGGCAACATTCCTGGTGGCCCCGGTCCCTCTGTTCCCCGCCCTGGGTGCTGTCCCAACAGCAGGGAGGGTTGGCCCCACCGTTGCAGAGGCAGGGGCCCCAGAAGCAGACTAGGTTGATTCTTGGCTACGCCTCACCCTGAGTGCTCAGGTGCCAGTAAAACAAGCCACATGCTTAGATTGCCAGCCAAGAAGGACATTGGAAAATGAGGGAGATGATCTTAGGAAACAGTTTGCTTAGGAAAAATAGTCCTCATGGGGAAAACCGGAATTGCATTTGTCTTCCTTATATCCATTTTATTTCTTTTACATTGGATGGCAGGTCGGGGAGACACCCAAACCTTCTCTGCTCTTTGGGCCTCTAAATATTTGTATTTGGCCCTGAATGGGGGCAGTCTCCATCTCCATTTGCTCACCTGCAAAACTGAAATAACTCAGCCATCCTGCAGCACTTCTAGGACTGACTGAGTGGAATAATTCAGGGAAGGGGCACAGAAGAGCACCTGGCTCACAGTGGGTGCTCTGCCTGCCAGCCCCTCCTTGTTCTCATGCTTCCCCATCTCCGCTGCTGCCACCCGGGCCTGAATTAACTTTTCTTTTTTTACCCTGCCATGGGAATGTCTTTGCCTGGCAACAGAGGCGATCTGTATCTCTCCCCACAGAGAAAGCAGCCACGAGAGCCCTCAATAGGTTTTCCTTTCTGGACACAGTGCTGGCTTTGTTAAGGGGGCCCTCGGGGCTGCAGGTCATACCCAGATGTCCCTGAGAATTTACCCAGCCCCGGGTTCTCTGCTTGGCTTGACTGCGTCCCTGGATTTGCTTTGGGACTCACTGAACTCTGTGTTTCTCCAGACCCATGTGTGGTCAGCAAATCCAGGGTCATGTGGTTTTAGCCGAAGGGCTCTTGCTGGGCCGCTTGAGGCTCTGAAAACTTCCCAGGAAGTGGCCCTGGCTATGCTGGGGAGCATCACCCTTTGTTCCTCCCCATGGAGCTTACCAGGCTCCTCTGTCCATGGGATTCTCTAGACAAGAATACTGGAGTGGGTTCCCATTCCCTTCTCCAGGGGATCTTCCTGACCCAGGAATCAAACCTGGGTTCTCCTGCATTGCAGACAGATTGTTTACCGTCTGATCCTGCAACAAATATTGGGATGGTGATCTAGGTGCTAGGTACTGGTTTATGCGCTTATGGTCTATAACTAATTTAACCCTCAGAACACCCAGTGAGATGGATTTACCTATGAGGCCCATTTGATGGTAAGGGTTATAGTGCTCACATCAGAGGAAACGTGAGATGAAACGAGATAATTCATGGACAGTCTGGAACACTGTCTGGCACAAGTGCTTAATAAATCAGGACAATGACCTCCCATTTTATAGAGGAAAGTGCCGAGGTTCGCAGAGGTCGAGAACCTTCTGAAGGTTAGAGAAACCAGGTCTGCTGGCCCCAGGCCCTGAGGCTCCCTGCCTCTCCCCTGAGGCTCTGAAGGAGAAGGTGTGCTTGAGAAAGAGGAAGCCCTGCCCATGGGCCGCTGGGGTGATACATTCTCATCACAACCCAGCTTTCAGAATGGGCCTCTGATGGGAGGGAATCCTGTCTTCACACCCAGATGTTGGAGGGAGATGAGGGGCTTCACCAACCTAAAACTGCCGGTATAGGTGGGTGGCCCCCAGCAGCATCTCCTCCATGGCAGCTCACCTGCTAACTCCTTGGGGAGCGAGCCCTGTGGCAACTGAACTGCCCTGGAAGCACGGAGTAACCTAACAGCTCAGAACACAATGAGATGCCCATGAGCTGGAAGAAACCCCGGCCAGTCTCCCTGGCTGCCGCCTGCTGGGCAGAGGGTGGGCACGGGGCTGGGGGCGGGTGGTGGTGGCAAAGAGCATTTCCTTAGGGTAGAGACAGTTGAAGAGCGAAGGATTTGGTGTTAGACTGATAAGGGTTTGGGTTCCTGCTCCATTATTAGCTCTTTAACGTGGAGGAAGCCCCATAACCCTTCAAAGCCTTGGGCTCCTCCATACAGCTGTCCCTCGTTCCTTGGTGTCCACGGAGCGCTGTTTCTAGGACCCCACCTGTCTTGCAGATGCTCACGCCCCTGCAAGTATAAAATGGCACAGCACAGCAGACCCTCCGGATCCATAGGGCCCACATTCAACAGTTGGTTGTGTTCTCAGATGTGGAGGGCTCGGATACAGAGACCCCAGCTGCACCTACTAGGGCTGCCAGAGGAGCTATGTTCTTGAAGTGATGAGGGTGATGTCTGCCTGGACATGCTATTGTCAGTGGAGCTATCGGCATAATGACAGTGTCCAGAGCAGGTTGTCAACCCGGGCTGCAATTTGAATCAACCAGGGAGTTCCTGAAAAAGACCAGTGGTCAGGGCCCCATCCTGGACCAGCGGGTCAGAACCCCTGGGCTGGACCCAGCACTGTTAGCTGGAGCTCCACGGGCTCCACGTGCAGTGGGCTGAGGCCCACTGGCCCAGGAGTTCCCAGGCTCCCTTCCTGGCCAGCAGTCTCTGATTTGCCATCTCTTCTCCTAAGGGCTCCTTGACTTTTCCCTCTGGGCATGAACATGGACCCTTAAGGTTTAGGGGGAGGGTCTTGGCACACGCTGAGGGCTCACCCAAGGGTCTCTGTTTGTTGGGCAACCCACCCCTTAGCTTCTTGTCCGTCGTGGCCCCTGGGACTCTCCTCCGGCCAGTCCCAGCCCAGGGCAGCACTGCACTCTTCTGCCCGCAGTCCAGCCTTAAGCACTTTGGGCTCAAAGCTGTTCTGCTGCTGCTGCTGCTGCTAAGTCGCTTCAGTCGTGTCCGACTCTGTGCGACCCCATAGATGGCAGCCCACCAGGCTCCCCCGTCCCTGGGATTTTCCAGGCAAGAACACTGGAGTGGGTTGCCATTTCCTTCTCCAGTGCATGAAAGTGAAAATTGAAAGTGAAGTTGCTCAGTCGTGTCTGACTCTTAGCGACCCCATGGACTGCAGGCTACCAGGCTCCTCCATCCATGGGATTTTCCAGGCAAGAGTACTGGAGTGGGGTGCCATTGCCTTCTCCGAAGCTGTTCTGAGCTCCTGCCAAAGAGTCTGATTTTCCTTCCAGTTTGTTCTCTTCATTCTCTGGCTCACCGTGGGCTCCAAAGGGGGCTGTGGAGAGGGGCAGTGGCCTCAGGCTCTCTATGCTCAGGCCTGGAGGAGAGCAAAGAAAAACACATATGCCCTGGGGCCACAGCCTGGTGGCTGTCCTAGAGGGTGGGACTGAAAGTCTAGGGTGGGATGGGGATCCTCTTCCTAGTGAACCCCTCACACGCTTTCTATCATGTATGAGCTCTCTTTATATTAAATGACTGGCTAAACAGATCAATAACCACCTATGGCCAGCCTCCAGAGCCTCGGGGTAGTCTAATTCTAACCACATCTGTGTACAGGTACTTTGCAGACTCCCATTAACTGTAAAGTCCACAGTATTCTGTGTAGGAATCAGTTTCAAGCCATGCTTTATTTCTGAGCCCAAACCTTGCTTGTCCCACCCACCCCTCCTCATCATGGAGGTGAAAAGAAAAGGACCAAGGACAGATTTGATATTTTAAGTTCAACTGAAATCCTACTTCCTCCCAAAGGTCTTTGGATTCCGCATCCATGAAAATCTCTCCCTTCCATGAAATTTCCCTGATTGCCCCTCCACCATGACTCACCCCAGCATCTGCCTTGTTGCGGGCAGGAGGTGTTGATCTGCCCACAGCATCCCTCCATTATGACTGTGCTCCCTTCCACCAGGTATCTCCTGGAACAGGATTTCCCGGGCATGAGGATTGGGCCCGAGCCGACCACTGACTCCTTCATTGCGGTGATGCAAGGCGAGATGGAGGGCATCATCCCCGGGAATGCCCTGGTGGTGGATCCTAAGAAACCTTTCAGGAAACTGAACGCCTTTGGCAATGCCTTCTTGAACAGGTGGGTACAGAGGGAACGCACGCATCCTGGGTGCTCTCTTTTCTCCTTGGAGTATGAAAGGGTAGAGCAGGATCTTGGGAGACCCTGTATCTTTTCTAGATCTGGAATCTCTCTTGATTGTCCCTTTCTTAGTGGGAATGAAACCACCATTGATTAGGGATATGGAAGCTGCTAACACTGGCCTGATTTCTCCTGATCAAGTTGGGGGAGGGATCCAACTAGTTAAATCCCATCTCTAATCCACACGTCCCTCCAGGAAAAGCAGAGAGGGCTGCCCTCTGTAGTTCCCAGCTTTTGCCTATCCTTTGGAAGGGCTCTTCAGCCAGCTAGAAGGAGGCAGAGGAAGGTTCCTCCTGTTTTGGACATTGTTTTTATTTGGTGGCAGGGACCCTGGACTTAAGGTAGAAGCCCTGGCTTTGATCACTGTCCCTCCTACTAAACCCACTATGTGACCTTGGACAAGTCCCCTCCCCTGAGACAAGTCAGCCTGTAAACACTAGGGTCACTGGGTCAGTTTGAGTGGAAGAAGCTCTAGTGGCTGCTCCGCAAGCTGACCCAGGCCTTCCCATTACTCTGCTTACCTAGAGTGCAGGATGATCCCCTGATCAGGCTTATAATGTAGGCCCACACCACAATTTTGCATGCATATTGCATTAAAAAAAATGTAAGCTACTTTCTATAATTGAAGGCATTTAGAGTAAAGGTAATGACTATGGGCTTTGGGTTAAGAACCCATCCAACAGCACCATGCTCTTAGATAGATTACCTAACTGGTCTGTGTCTCACTTTTCCCATCTGTAAAATAGGATGAGAGTAAATCTCCTCCTCCAAGGCAAGAGGACTTTGTGAGAAAGTTGGCATTTGACACAGATATTCAATGATGAGTGAAGTCACATGCAAAGGGTTAAAAAAGGACATTTCAGGAAGAGAAAACTAAAAAAAAAATGTGTATATATATATATATATATATATGTGTGTGTGTATATATATAAGCAGAGAGGATTCAAGAACGTGGCTTAATGCAGGAACCCTGTGACTTCTCTGCTAGAGCTGCCACAGCTGAGTGACAGATGTATACATGAACTGTTCACTGACCGGCCAGGCACGTCCCCTGGGAGGAAAAACAAGGAGCAGGGCAGGGCAGGGAGTCGGGGAGGCCCTTCCATGTACCACCGGCTTCACTGCAGCCATGTACAGGACGGCTACACCCCAGGTGCCTGCTTCCTGTCCTTGTACTGCCCAGGGACCCTATTCCGCCCTGACATCTCCCTTCCCCTCCTCTGAGGGGTGTCCCAAGCCTTTTCCTCAGCCTCCTCTTGCACTGGATGACCTTGCTTCCCATTCTAGAGAAGATGGAATCCCATATCCCTGGGTTCCCTGCAGTTGGTTTGGTTCCAGTCTGTCCATAAGTGGAGCCTGTTTGCGTTGGTCCTCCCCCGCCATGCAGCCCAGAGAGCTGCATCCTCTTTTACCCTCAGGTCTGCCGCTTCCCCACCCCCAACCAAGAACCCCCAACACCCAGCCATCTTCCCAGGGACGGCTCTGTCGGTTACTCCTCTTCCTGACAGCTCCACCCTCCCTTGGCTCCTTTACCACAGGGAACTATCTTCTTGAGAACCCTGCAGCAGGCCCTACTAGCTCTTACCCCCTCGCTTTCCTTCCACAGCCAAGCTTCTGGGCTTCACCTCCTCACTCCTTCCTGCCCCCACCCTGTGGAACACGGCTTTCCCATCACAGCTGCCCATGTGAACATTGTCGGTGACCTCTGTGATAAGCCGTCAGCACTTTCGGCCCCCACCCCAGCCCATCTCTCAACCACCATCCCCTCTCAGCTCCTTGGCCTCCTCCTGTCTCCCTGGCAGACCCTCTCCAGTCTTCCCCGGCCCCCTCTTGCTCTGGCCCCTGTGACCTGGTGTTCCCCTCAGCTTCCTGCCCTTCTCACTCCATGCACCTGGCCTGGGTGATGCTCAACCAGAGCCCTGGCCCCAAACACCAGCCCCATGTACATGACCTCCTGGTCACCAAGTGACAGCAACCCTGCTCAAACTGGTTTCAGCAGAACGTGGAATTTATTGAGGAATGCTGGGGTGTGCCTTAGAACCTATGGACAAGAATCTGGCTGGGCCCAAGGCATAGAGGAAACCATGGGCTTTAATAGGACAGGGGCCGCGCCATGGACTATCGAGCACAGTGCCAGAAACGCAGCATTTGCTTCATAAGTACTTACCAAAATGATCTGGAGAAGCTGACAACCACCAAATCAGATTGTATCACTCTTTTGCTTAGAACGTTCCAATGGATTTTTACCACCCTCAGTATAAAATCTGCATTTCTTAATGTGGCTTTCAAGGCCCTCATAATCTGGCCCCAACCTCCCTGTCTGGCCACGTGTCTAGCTGCTCCAGCCTTCTGGTTCTCATCTCAGTGATAGTGTCCCCTGGCCTGGTGCCTACACACACACACACACGCACACACACACACATGCTCCCCTCCCCCTCTCATTTCCGTGTGGCATCTCCCTCTGCTTCTGTTAGTTTCCTAGGACTGCCAGAACAAATTACTATGAACTAGGTGGCTTGAAAGTAAATATTGACTCATAGTTCTGGAGGCTAGAAGTTCAAAATCAAGGTGTTGGCAGGGTCATGCCCCCTTTGAAGCCCATAGGGGAAATCTTTCCTTGCTTCTTCCAGCTTCTGGTTACTCCAGGCATTTTGTTTGTATCAGAATAATTCCAGTCTCTGACTCCATCTTTACATGGCCATCTCCACTCTGTGCGTCTCTGTATCTTCACCTGGCTACACACACACACACACACACATGCACCCTGGCTTCCTGCCTGCACCCCTGTCCTCCCAGCAAAACTGGTCACCTTTTGAGGTCTTACTTCAGGTTCTGTCTCCCCTGTGTGGCTTCCTGGACTCTCTTTCCCATGCATCCCTGGCCTCCTCACCTGACCTGCATTTCTGCAGCCACCTTACTGGAGAGCAGAGGCTCCCTTCCCTGTCTGTTCCCAAGACAGTGGGACCATGAACTGTGATGGTCAGACACCTTGTTGGCTTCCACCAAAAATGGCGTTTAAGAGAGAAGGCTTGAAGTAAGAAGGATCCAGCTTGGGTTTACCAGTTTGTATTTGGAGACTTTGGTATGTAACACTGGAAATGTGGGCCTCTTAAAAGCCCACATAAGCATTCCTGCATGGTGTGGCCCATTCTTCAAGTCCAGTTGTAGTGTCTCCTCCTCCAGGAAGCCTTCCTTCCACCTTGGATCTCCTGAGTCCTTCACTTGACCTCGTGGGGGTGCTGGTCCCATGGTACCCATATCCTTGTGCACACCTCCACTATTCTACCAGACTGTGCTCCTGGGGGGGCAGGGATCGAGTGCCGGACATCCTGGAGGCCCTGCCAGCAGGGGCTCACAGACATAGTCCCACAGCTGCCTTAGGATGCCCCCGAGAGCTTCCTCCAAGTACAGATCCTGAGTCCACTATGGGGGTTGGTCTAACTTGGGCTGGGAGTCTGCATTGGAACCTCTGCCCAGGGCAGGAGAGGTTGGTATGGGGCCAAAAGGAGGGTGCCTGAGAGGCAAGGGCAGAATGGCGGCTCACCACGCGTCTCTTCCCACCCGTGCAGGTTTGTGTGTGCCCAGCTGCCCAATCCCGTGCTGGAGAGCATCAGCGTCATCGACACACCAGGCATCCTCTCTGGAGAGAAGCAGAGGATCAGCAGAGGTAAGCGAGGCCCCTAGTAGGCTTGGCCCTGGCTCTGTGTTGTGTTCTTTCCAGAATGTTCTCCGGCTTCTATACCAGGGTAGAGGTTCCTGGGGCCTTGCTGCCTCCTAATGAGTCAGTGCTGCCTCATGTGCTGTGTGGGGTGGTCCTAGGCAGGGGCTAGCACCAGAGTTTAGGTCCATTGTCACTCAGGAGCAGCTGGCCTCAGGCTTCTCATCTGTGAAATGGACATATCAGCGTCTGCCTTACTCACCTCATTGGGTTTCTTCCTGGGCCAGACCCTGGCTTGTTCTGAAGGTCCTGCTGTCCCTGCCCCAGGAGCTGGCAGCTCTGCAGGGGAGGCAAGTGCTGGCAGAGGACTTCATCCAACAGCGTGAGGATGACAGTGTGCTTTGGGGTGTGAGAGCAGGGAGCTGGATCCTTGAAAATGCTCATTCCAGCAGATGTGGGTGACTGCTCATTGAGGGAGGTCCCTGGCATGGGGGATCAGGAGCCTGAACTCGGGAGCCAGACCACCAGCGTTCTGAGCCTGCCTCTAACACCTCCTGGTAGAGTGACCTGGAGGGTTTCTTTCCTTCAGCCGCCTCACCTGAAGAGTGGGGGACATAAGTCTATCTACCTTCTAGGGTTGTTTGAGGATTAAAAGAAATAACACAAGTGAAAAATCTCCTGTCTGGCACATAGCAAGTGCCCAGTAAAAATGAGTTCTTACCAGTCATCACCACCACCAGCATCATTGGGTTTTTCCTAGCTCTAAAATACTAGATGGATACTGCAAAAGTCTTAAAGCTACGGCTCATGACTATGCTCCCCCAGCCTCTCCAGCCACACCAGGCTGTGTGCCCCAGGCAGCCCCCTACCCTTTCTGGGCTGATGCTGTATTTCTGGTAAGAAAAGCTGATGAAGCCATGCCCACCCCAGTCCTGGAGCTGGCAGCTGGGCAGGAGCCAAACCAGCACTCAGACGGCAGCTTCTGGGAAGGGAAGACTTTGCACAGGCAAGAGTTCTCTGGGCAACCTTTGGTGACAACCCACCTTCCTCCCACACATGCCTGGGGTGAGGTGCTGTATGGTGGTGCAGGGGTGAGGCGGGCATAGAACCGATGGCCTGGGGGGGAGGGGCATCTCACCCCCTCCCTCTGGTCTACCTGCCCTTTGGAAGCACTCTGTTCAGGGCCCCATAGTGGGGTGCAGGGGGCAGCTTGGACAGCTGCCTGCTTCTATTTGTTTCCCTAATTATTCCCTTCCTCCTGACCAGTCCCTACCATCACCCCTTAAGTCTTTCTCTAGGTCCTCCTGAGTTTAGGCCTAAAGGGGATTTACACAGACAGCCTGTGTCTCCTCGTGGAAGAGAGAAGACAAAGTTCTCCCCTTGAACTCCCCAAGCATTGGGTGGCTACGTTCCTACAAGTACAGCCTGACTGGGGGTCCAGAGAAGATTCCAGCCTTTGGGTTTCCAAGGGCACTGGACTGGGAGTTTAGAGCATTGGGGTTTAGAACCTGTGGGTCTGAGTAGGTCACATTTTCCCCTGCGTCTTAATGTCCCTGTGAGTAACAAAGGGTAATCACTTGACCTCGTGTTGTCCACAGACAGTAATGGAAACTTGGACATCAGCTCTGGAACTGGATCACAGTGAGCTCCCTTCTTTTGTTTTTATGACACCCAGGGCCTCCCTGTTAAACAGCACCAGGGCAATCTATCAATACAATGGCCTTCCTTGCAGTTGTGCAGTGCACTGCCTGTGCAACTGTACATGGCAACCCTGCTTCTAGAGATGCCTGCCTTCCTCAGCTTCTGTTCCATTCTGTTCTTTTCCTATTCCTCTTTCTCCTGACTTTATCTTTGGACCTCAATGGCTTCTCTACAGTAAACTGGGGGCTCAGTTTTCCTGCCTGCCCTTCCTATCTCCTTCCCACCCCATGACAACTGCCACCAGGTCTCTCCCCACTTCTGGGAGAAGTGATAGCCCAGTGTGTGTCTCTGCAGACCCGTTTGATCTCTGCCCTCCTGAGCCTAGACTATAAATGCAGCTGCCGGCAAAGTAGCCTGGGATAAAAACAAGAGCTGAGAGCTGAGCTGCCAGTCCTGCATCATCAGCCTGGGGCAGGGCTGACCTCAGCACTCCACAGAGACCAGGAAAATAGAGGGTGGGGATTGGATACCCTCAGATATCAGGGACACCCCAGATAAGGAAAGTTTCTAGTATGAAGACCACCCCCCATCCTTCACAATCAGCCATAGAATTCGGTAGTTCAGTGTTTACCTATATGCATATAATCCTCTGTCTATATACATCACGCCTCCCTTCACACATCCCCCCATGCACGCACACAGGCTATGTGCACAGAACCAAACACTCTTCCTGTGGCCTTTAGCCTAGGCTCTCAGAACTCTGGGTTTGGCCACAGCACAGATTTGGTGCTTCTTGCCTTCCTGCAGCCCAGGGCCAGGATAGTCCTTGGATAGCCCAGCAGGCACACACCAGACCGAGGCGGTGAGTCAAGCCTGAAATCCAGCCATGTTCCGCTCACTGAGCCTCATGCCAGGGTCAAGGCTGTGTCTCACCAGGGAAACAAGGCATCGTTATCACATTTCCACTGAGCCTCTTCTGGGCCAAGGCCTGGTGCGCCACTTCTCCCAGAGGCCCCTCCCAGGCCTCAGACTTCACAGGTGGAGCACTCAGGCGCCAGGCCAGAGCTGGGCCAAGTGTGGTCCTTGGTCAGGGCTTGGCCCCTCTGCCCAGATCTGGGGGTGTCTCGTGTGTCTTGTGGGAGAGTGGAAGCAGGGACGTCCGGGAACCTGAACCTGGGAAGTCCCAGCCCACACTGTCTCTGGATGCAGATGCTTTGGGGTGGGCGGGAGAGGGGCAGGGAGGCAGTTGCTGGAAGTGACAGGATGTGTCCAGCCCGGGACTCATTACTGGGAAGAAGCAAGGATGCAGCGGAAGAGGAAGGCTCCGGAAGCCTGAGTGTCCTCACACTTGGGAACCACATTTCCTGTCCGCCTCCCAGCTAGAAACCCCAACAGGCCCCACCTTAGAAAAGCAACCCCACGGTGCACTGCACACATCACTCCAGCGGACCCCACCCTGTGCAGGTGAGCTCAGCAGGGCCGGAGCAGGAGAACACTTGCCCAGGTCACACAGCCGGGATGGGAACTCTGGTCTCCTGCTTCCCTGTCCAGTAGCTTTTCAGCACATTAGCATAGCCTGCCTGCCCACGAGGAGCTCAGAGAAGAGGAATGGGGGCACGCTCTCCTCTGCAGATCAGGGGGCACTCTCTCCTCTGCAGATCAGGGGGCACTCTCTCCTCTGCAGCTTTCCCCTGGAGAACCCGGAGGGTCAGGGCCAATCCTCAGTCTCCCGTCCCTGGCCTGTTCCTGGCGCCCTCACTTAGGGACCTCCAGGCCCCCGGACCACATGCTATACATACACATGTAGGGTTGTCACATGCCAGGGCGGAGTAGCAGAGTCCCGAGTCCCTTCAAAAGGGTGCACGGACACCTTGTGGCCGCCTGGGAGGCCTGGGACAAGGCTGTTGGGCCGCTTTTCAAGGTGACTTCTGGGAGGCATGTAGTGTGGTCTTTGTCATCTTAACTGGTCCCACACTTTGCAAGCTGATACCTTCTAATTTCTCTTTCTCTAAGATGTCTTTAAATCTTGACAAATTCTGGAACAGGACCTTTTATGTACCCACCTCAAATAAGCTCAGCGCCCAGAGCTCCAGCCTTGCAGGGCTTTGAGCCGAGAAGGGAACACAGAGGGGAGTCAGGATCTGGGTCCTAGCCCCAAGTTTACCACCACCTGGCTGTGTGAGCTGGGGCGAGCCCCTTCACCTCTCTGTTCCCTCTCCCTTCCCTGTTAGATGTTTCTGCCTGTTTACCTCCTGGCACATGGAGAGTTATGAGAGTCAGATGAGACTGTGTGGCTGAAAATACCAAGAAATGTGCTGCCTTGTCAGCACCCTTGCACTGCTTCTCAGGCTGTGAAGGAAGCTGGTTGATGACTAAGGAGTTGCTGCACTTATTGTTGTTTGTCTCATTGATTTCCTCCTGCCTGGAATTACTTAGAAATGCTTTCTTCCTTCCAGTGCCCTGGAGCCTGCCTGGGGTGGGGGGCAGGCCTGTAGGCTGCCCAGGTTCTGCTCCAGGGGCCTGCTCACCCGCTCTCCCAGAGGAGGCAGACTTGCTACCTGTAATTCCAGGATGGCCAGCTTCACCATCAGTCTTCCAGAGCTTGAATCTCCCACCACCCACTAGTCCACATTTCATGAGCCTTTGGGCTACTGCAGGGAATTGAGAGCTCTGTTGTGGGGCTCTGAGCCGTTCCCAGGACCAGTGAGGGAAAGGGGGTTCACCACCCCAGATGTCCCGACAGAGCCTCCAGACTGAGTCTGGGCCCTCCCCATGGCTCTCTTGTAACCAAGGTTCTACCATTGATCCCTCACCAGTCAGTCATTTGTATCCCCATTTTACAGCTGAAAAACTGAGGTTCAGACTTGCCTAAATCCACACAGAAACTAAATGGGAGAGCAGCCCATTCCCCTTTCCTGAATAGGTCTACTCCGTGCTTTTCTGATGCTCCCATTCCTGGATCTGCATAATCTCAGTCTACAAAACCAATTAGATACCCAGCCTGGAGCCCGCAAGGCTCTATAGCCAGGAGCAGGGAGGCTGAGCTTCAGAGAGCTGACAGAGTCATTGCTTGACTCTCATTTCCTCATAGCCACACCTGGGGAGGAAGCTTTCTCAGCATCCCCCCCACTGGTAATTTGATAGCCAGCCCTGCCAGAGCAAGCAGAATTTGCAAAAGTGGAAGGATGAAGAGGAGGCCTCGGTGCTTCTGAAATCCTAGAAAGGGTTCCCAGAAGCCATCTGCCTGCCCTCAGGCAGGAGCAGCCTTCATATGGGCACCCAGGACATCGAAGACAGCAGCCCCCAGCCTTCCTTCCCCCGGATTAACAAGCAAAGAGACCAAGGACCAGAGAAGGAAGGCTTCTTGCCCCAAGACACACAGCAAGTTGATAGCTGAGCAGAAACTAGAGGTGGGCGTGTCCAGACCAGTGCTCTTCAAATGACCCCTTGAGAGCACACCCAAGTCATAGAAACTCGGGCTTGAAAGAAGCCTCATAGAGGGGCAGAGCCATAGGAGCAGCCAGGGTCACAGGCAGTCTCACCTGCATCCTTGTTGTTGATTGGATCCTCACAGCCAGCCTCTGGCAGGGCATGGTGGGTTCTGTAACTAGAGAAAGCAAGGTTCGGAAAAAGGAGACCGGCACTTGATAGGAACAGATCACCTTTAATGAGGCGAGAAGGGGCAGCAGTCAGATTAGTGAGCTGCTGTGCTAAGTCAAAAAGAGAGTAGGTATATATAGAAAACATAGATGCAGAGATACATCGTTTTGAGGGGGTCTGTTTTTCCTCATGATTATTTTTGATTAGTTAGCTTTCAGCAACTGGCGCAAGGAATTCCTGAGACCAGCTGGAGACTGGGATTAGCTGGGAACTGAATGTAATCAATCTCAATGTCCATTCCTTTCTTCGGGGGAGAAAGTTCTTTATCTGTATAGAATGATGGGGAGGATCTGGAGGGGAGTTTTAACTCCAGGCTATTTTGAGCCTTGTAGCTTTCCTTCAGGTCCAATTCAGAGACCAGGAAACCGAGGCCCAGGGATGGCTTATTCACTGTCCCTGGGATGTAAAAGGCAGACCAGGTCTCACATTTCAGTTCTGAGCAGCACGTGCTGATAGAGCACCTACTGTGTGCCGGGGACCATGCTGAGAGCAGGGAAGCAGAGGAGGATGTGCAGGCCCTGCCCCGCCAGCTCCCGATGCAGCAGGAGGACAATGCATCCTGATGGTTCCCTGGGTCAGCCGAGAGGCCGGCACCTGCCTGAGGGGCACCTGACCCAGCCGTAGGGACGGGCACGGCCCTGTTCTGGCAGCATGACCCGGTGTCATCCCTCTCTTGCCCCTCCCCACGCGGGGTCCCATCAGGCTTCCGGGATTTGCCCCACTCCCTCCAGGTCTTTGCAGCGGAGGCTCCTTGTGCAAGGCTACCATCACTGTGGACTGGCGAGGGCTCAGAGGCCGGGAGCCTCTTCTCTGTAGCTTCGCTGGCCCCTTCGATCTCCCTAGCCCATGGAGGGGTGATTGGAGAGCTGGGCTTAGAGCCCGAAGACCTGCGTTCTGGTCCTAAGCCCTGGGCAGTCTCAGCGGCTTGCTTTGAGCCGTGTCAAGTGTCCAGGACTAGTGGCTCTGACTGCCCAGCTGACGGTGAGCAGTTGCCACCAGCGGCCACATGAGGTGTGCTGAGCAGTGAGGGCTGAAATCTACCACACAGGAGGGAGGGACATAGGGAAGGGGCAGCCTGCTCTTCGCAGCCGTCCTCCCCATAGCCGGCACCACCACAGCCAAAACCTTGTCCGGCTAGATTTGGGAGCAGGCCTCAGCAGAAGGGCAGAGGCCACTGAGCCCCACTGCCCTCCCCAGCCACAGCAGAGGGCAAGCTTGCTGGTTCCAGGCACCGCAGCAGCAAGGTCGCGACCTGTTTTCCAGGTTGTTGGGGCACTGGGGCCCGGAAGTCAGTTTGCCTTGATTTTCTGAGCCCTCTGCCCGCTTTCCTGCCTATGGCTCTGAGGGGCTGCCTTCTGGAGGTGAGGTGAGAGCCGCCCTCCACCTGGCTGTGCTGAGGAAGATTAAATCTAGCCAGAGCCAGCCCTTGGAAGGGACGGTGGAGGGAGTGGGTGCAGGCTGCAGGCCCCCCGGTGCAGGCAGGCAGGGACCTTGGGGCTCAGTGGAGCTGAGTCCGGCCTGGGCACAAGGAGGGGAGCAGGAGGCAGGGGGCTCACAGGTGCAGGACCACTGCCCGCAGGACTGTGTAGGGTGCCCAGGGCCCTGTAGCCAGGTCTAGTCCTGAACACCCCCTCCCCAACACATACACACATACACACACACCAGCAATTGACTCTCC
Source organism: Bos mutus (assembly GCF_027580195.1). Classification (NCBI taxonomy): domain Eukaryota; kingdom Metazoa; phylum Chordata; class Mammalia; order Artiodactyla; family Bovidae; genus Bos; species Bos mutus. The sequence continues at coordinate 38,103,260 of NC_091627.1, forward strand.
TCTCATCTCTGAGTCTCTCCTCTGGAAAGTGGGACTGTGCCTGCCTCAGAGGGTGGTGTGGGGGTGAATTGAGGTCGTGATGTGAACTGAATCGAAGTCTGAGGCTCTAACAGTCTCTCCAGGGATTCTGCTGTACTCATGCCGAGGACCTTGTTACGGGCGAGCAGGGCTGCTTGCCTCTCTCTCAATGGCAAGGCAGTTGCCGGATGACCCTCCCTGGTCTCTAATCTTCCTCTGTGAGACAGGGCGGGAACTTATGGCTTTTTCCTTTTGGCTCAGTCTCCCACTCAGTGGTGGCAGAGAGCTGTGGGACCCCAAGGTCTCTGCCTGTAAAACCCTGTGGTGTTGGGAGCCAGGGTCTTTGAGCCCACCCAGAACCTAAGGAAGGGCTCCTACCGCCCTGCCAGCGGTGTGGCAGTGGGAAGCGACAGAAGGCCCAACACTTCCATCCTTATCCCGGCGCTGCTGCTCCTGGGCTGTGTGCCCTCGAGCAAGGCACTTTACCTCTGTAAGCCTTACATTCCCATCTATTGCCCTTTATATGGAAGAGGAGACTGAGAGGTGAATCTGCTTCCTCTCTAGCTGCTAGGTGAGCTGAGCATCTCTGGTCCTTAAAAATCTATTAACTAGATACTATTCGTATGCCCATTTATAGATGGAGAAACTGACTCAGAGACAGTCAGTAACTGGCTCAAGGCCAAATAGTGAAAAGATGGAGGAGCCAGAGTTGAACCCAGATCTGACTCCTGAGACCATGTTATTTCCACTGCACTGCCGCCTCACCCCAAATCCCTACCCTTCACCCCAAAGGCCCTACCCCCTGACTCTGCTCTGCCACAGGGTACGACTTCGCTGCTGTCCTCGAGTGGTTCGCCGAGCGGGTGGACCGCATCATCCTGCTCTTTGACGCCCACAAGCTGGACATCTCCGATGAGTTCTCGGAAGTCATCAAAGCCCTCAAGAACCACGAGGACAAGATGCGAGTGGTGCTGAACAAGGCTGACCAGATAGAGACGCAGCAGCTGATGCGGGTGTACGGGGCCCTCATGTGGTCCCTGGGGAAGATTGTCAACACGCCCGAGGTGATCCGGGTCTACATCGGCTCCTTCTGGTCCCACCCGCTTCTCATCCCAGACAACCGGAAGCTCTTTGAGGCCGAGGAGCAGGACCTGTTCAGAGACATCCAGAGCCTGCCCCGAAACGCTGCCCTGCGCAAGCTGAATGACCTCATCAAGAGAGCCAGGCTGGCCAAGGTGAGGCTGCCTCCAGGAGAGGGCCAGCATGGGCGGGGCTGGTGGTTTGGGGATGGGGTCAGCTGCAAGGTGAGAGGGCCACCGCCTGCAGCCCTGAGCTATTGTCTGCCCATGTGAAGATGTCCGGTAGTCACTGCCTTGTGAGCATCAGCCATGCGCACTCGGAGTGGGTGAGGCAGGGTAGTGTGGTGGTTACGATGACATGCCCTGGTGTCAGATGGCCAGGTCGGAGTCAACTCCATAGTTTACAGTGTGATCCCAACCTCAGCAAGGCCCTTAGTTGCTCTGTGCCTGCTTCCACATCTGTGAAATTAAAGGGTTAGAAGACAACATAGAATAAAGATGGGAAAGCCCTCATCACAGTGCCTGGCATCCTCACAAGTGCTTTGTTCGTGTTAGCTGTTGTTACAGTCTTCCTCATCAACATCATCATCAGAATTACCATCCCTGTTACTGCTTTGACCTCAACCTCCTCACAAGCTCCCCTTTCCCCAAGATCTAGTGAAACAGCTCAGTGCTGTAAGCAATGGAAGAGAAAGAGGATGGAGACAACTTATTTCAGAAGTAGGAGCAGGAGCGGAGATTTGTGGGAAAAGATGGGGTGAGAGGTGCCCTGGAGGGAAGGAAAGAACTTGATCTTGATGGTAAAGGAAAGAACTAGAGGTCTTGATCTGAAGGCTTCTCCCTGCCCCTGTTATTCAGGTTCACGCCTATATCATCAGCTCTCTGAAGAAGGAGATGCCCTCCATGTTCGGAAAGGACAACAAGAAGAAGGAGCTGGTGAACAATCTGGCTGAGATTTATGGCCAGATTGAGCGGGAGCACCAGATCTCACCTGGGGACTTCCCCGCCCTGAAGAGGATGCAGGTAACCAGGGTCTGGGGCCTCCAGGAAAGGGACAAGCTGACTGAGCAGCTCAAGCTTGGAGTAGACCACCCTAGGATGTCCTGGGGATACTCAGCCCAGAATCAACAGGCAGGCAGGTAGCCCTGGGCCTGCCCTTCCTGCTTGGCTGACACTGGCCCAACAGGTGCCAGACCTGGGCCCTGGGAGAAACATGGAGACCCGGTGCTCCCAGTGAGCAGCGGTGTTAGAGGGGGCTCTGATACCTCCAGCTTATGACCTTCCCTTGTCCTGGTCACCACCAGTTTGGAATCCTCACCACATCACGTGAAACAGGACGAGTCACCTGACATCTCTTGGCCCTTCATTGCCTAAGTTTACTGCTGAGATCTGCCTTGGCAGTGATTTGAACATACGCCACCGAGAAGCAGAAGTCTGCACAGGAGTTTGTCATCTTTGGGTTGCACCATGGGCGCCTCTCTTGGGCCAGGGTCGGTCACACATAGTTTCTTATGTCCCCCAAAACAACCCTCTGGGGGAGGCATGTCATCCCCCTTTCACAGGTGAGCAAACTGAGGTTTACAAATGTAATTAACCTGCCTGTGGTTTTAGTAATGTTTACGTAGGCTGCAAATAGAAACCCCAGGAGCTGTCCAAGGTCTAAGCAAAAACCTACCACACCCTGCTAACTGGATCCTCTTTAACATTCTGTCTCTTGTCTACATGTTGAGGCTACAAAAGCACCACCTTATATGGATATTGTGAGCAGAAATCAGATTAATGTTTGTAAGGTAGTTAGCATGGCCTGGCACAGACTATGCTGTTTAAATGCAGTAGCAAGTTAGGTGAGATTTCTCCAGTAGAGGAGGCAGGGAGATGACCACAAGGAACCTACCCCTGCATGATTTTTGCAACTCTCCATGATTCTGTAATTATTTAAAAAGGAAAAGTTTTCAAGAATTAGGGAATTAGGAAAAATAGCAAATGGAGTAGTAATATTGTTTTTGCCCTTGTTGCTCAGAGGGTTTCAGAACATCAGTGTAGTCCCAAATGTATGCATTTTTGCTTTCCTATCTAGTAAAAGAAAAAGAAAGAAAAACATAGACGTCCAGAGTATGCATTTGTTTGTGTATCCATTCGTTCCTGTAACTATCCACATCGAGCCAGTCACTTGTTTCAGAATTGTTTTCACATAATTTGGGCTTCAACTTTCAGTTTCTCTTTCTGTTAAGAATTTAATGATCTGTAAGCAAACTTTGGGGAAGATGACATTTGAAAGGGATCATATGACTTTTTAACGTGAGGAATTCTTTTGCAACACAGATGGTTTCACCTTCTCGCTTGTTTGCCCACCTGATGTCAGGTTCTGTTAAGGATGCTGGTTCAGTACATAAAGAACTGTACTGTGGGGACATGTGTGTGGGCTGATGGGAGTACTCATTGTGGAAGACACTGGGACCCCTAGTTGGGAGCCCACAAAACACACCTCGACATGGACAGGCTGGGAGAGGCAGGGACCAGGGAGGTTGTGCCCAAGGGCAGGAGAAAGGGCTTGTCTGCTCCACCCTCCACATCGCTCCCAGCCCCACCCTGGAATGGAGGTAAGGATGCCCAGGCTCACACTTGGTCTTGAAATATAGCCATGAGTGTTTTCTAAATTTTTCTGTAGTGTGCTTGTCCTGAGACTGTCCCCTGTAAACTGACCTCCTCCCAGTATCCCGAGATTGCTGTGGCCAGAGCCAGGGTGGAAGCCAGAAGCTCTCATCTTGTCATTATAGCGGCCAAGGAGAATTTGGGGATATTTGAGACCTGGGACCTTTAAAAATGGCAAAGACATGCAAAGCAGAACACATTTCTTTTACCATGGAGTGTGGTGGTCATGGGAAGACAAGGAGGGGAGCTTTTATTAAAGCTGCCAACCTGCTCCTGCCTCCTGAGTCAGAACCCTCAGGGAGAAGCTGATCATTGAAAAATCCCTCAAGCATCCTGATTAAGAACCACTGGCTTGGGAATGACCTTTGGCTTCTACTGTGATTTATTTCTCATTGCCTGTACCTCCCTTTTTCCTTCCTGAATGGTGATAGAATGTGATTTCCCACTCTCAGAAGGTCACAAGGAAAAGAATGAGCTCATGTAGTGGAGTGTGTTTTCAAGTGTAACCCTTATTGAAGTACAGACCCACATGACTCAGTCTCAGAGGGGTGGTGCATTCAAGAGCCACTCACTGTTCAATCAATAGCCAAAAGGAACTGAGAAATTTAATGACTGTTGTCCCTTGGAATGCACCTGGGATTGGTTCCAGGACCCTCCACAGATACCAAAATCCATGGATGCTCAAGTTCATTATAATATAAAATGATGTAGTATCCACAAAAGCTGAGCCCTCAGATATGGAGGCCTGACTGTATTTGCTTCCTAGAACACTAAAGGAATCCAAACAGATCAAAATGAAGTGAAAGTGAAAGTCGCTCAGTCGTGTCCAACTCTTTGCAACCCCATGGACTATACAGTCCATGGAATTCTCCAGGCCAGAATACTGGAGTTGGTAGCCTTTCCCTTCTCCAGGGGATCTTCCCAACCCAGGGATCGAACTCAGGTCTTCAATTGCCGCCAGATTCTTTACCAACTGAGCCACCAGGGAAGCCCAAGAATACTGGAGTGGGTAGCCTATCCCTTCTCCAGCAGATCCTCCCAACCCAAGAATCAAACTGGGGTCTCCTGCATTGCAGGCAGATTCTTTACCAACTGAGCTATCAGGAAAGCCCCAAACAGATCAAACCAGTTGTTAAATCCTTCTTCTCCAACCCCTGCAATTAGCCTCTCTCCTGAAAAATCCACCAAAAGTCAATATATCTTTTGTCTCTTTCTCTCGTATCTTTTCTGGGCCCACTGTCTTCTGTCCTCACCTTTTTTCTCTCTCTCTTCCCAGGACCAACTACAAGCCCAGGACTTTAGCAAATTCCAGCCCCTGAAAAGCAAGCTGCTGGAGGTGGTGGATGACATGCTGGCTCATGACATTGCCCAGCTCATGGTGCTGGTGCGCCAGGAGGAGACCCAGCGGCCCGCCCAGATAGTGAAGGGTGGAGCATTCGAGGGCACCCTCCATGGCCCCTTCGGGCACGGCTATGGGGAGGGGGCCGGGGAGGGTATAGATGATGCCGAGTGGGTGGTGGCCAGGGACAAGCCCATGTATGATGAGATCTTCTACACCCTGTCACCGGTGGATGGCAAGATCACGGGCGCCAATGCCAAGAAGGAGATGGTGCGCTCCAAGCTGCCCAATAGCGTGCTGGGCAAGATCTGGAAGCTTGCCGACATCGACAAGGATGGCATGCTGGATGATGAGGAGTTCGCACTGGCCAACCACCTCATCAAGGTCAAGCTGGAGGGGCATGAGCTGCCCAACGAGCTGCCCGCCCACCTTGTACCCCCCTCCAAAAGGAAGGCCACCGAGTGATGGGAGGCGGGGAGGTCCAGAGCAGGCAGGTGTTAGAGGAGATGGGAGAGGCAATCACACACACACACACACACACACACACACACACACACACACACACACAGATGTTGAGACTGGCACTGCAGATTAAGAGGGAACAAGGATCCCCAGGTTTCCAGGATACATCTCCAAGTGCTCAGAATTGGCTGAAACACAGAAGCACCCAGAGTCCCAGGAATCATGCCTCAGTCTCCATCCCTCTTTCCCTCCCTGGTCCCACTGCCCAGAGACCCACCTTCTCCTGTGGAGGCCGTTCACTCGGCCACAGATGGCCCACCCACCTCCAGATTCCCCAGACCCAGAGCAGACGGAAAAGGCTTTTCACTTAATAGACAATCCACTTTTTTCTATGCTTTATCCCCACCTCTTTGACTTGCTAACATGAAATCTGCTCTGGGGCCAAGAGATGGGAGGGGAGGGGGCTTCCGCAGGGAGGGGAGTGAAGGGGGAAGTGTCCTCAGGGAACCAGACCCCAGACTTGAAGAGACGTAGCCACAACCATGAGCCCTCTTCTTTCCCATGCTGAGGCTCTGACTGCCTCGGCAGACCTGGCTTTAAACTTGCTTGCATTTCCTTTCAAAGAATCCCGGAACCAGAGAGAGAAGGGAAAAACTTGGCAGGAAAGAAAACAAAGAAACTGCCCTGTTATCTGTTGCTCTCGTAGCCAGTCAATGGTGGTTTTATTCCACAGATTTTGTGAGATCCCTGTTTTTCGCACCTGGCCTCTGTGTGGATGCTTGTACTTGGCACATTTATCCACCCCTTCTGAGTGCCAGGAGCTGCATCAGGCGCTTCATATACCTTATTCCAAGTTGTCCTTAACCACTCTCCAAGGAAGTCTGTGTTAGCCCCTCCCATTTGAGCCTGAGACTCAGTAGAGTTCGGGTGACCCTCCCGGGTCACACAGCTCACATGTGATGGGGCTAGGGCCACAGACTCTGCCCTCTGCTGTGATGATGGACAGGATCCCTGTGTTTCTGGCTAATGACAAACTGTAAAGAGTTAGCTGAGCACGCAGGCCCCTCACGGGCTCCCAGAGAAGGCTGGCAAGGGAGAGGGGCCAGCCAGCACTTGGTGGGCCATCAGTCTGGCCATCTGTCACAGCACAGAAGCAAACCGTGCCTTCTGGCGATTCGCCCCATGTTCCCAACCTCACAGAAGCCCAACAGCAGCAGCAGGAATGTGAGCTGGCCTGTTGGGTGCCGTTTGCCTCTGACTCTGCTCCGCCTCCCACCCCGCAGCCTGAATCATCCCGGCTCAAATGCAGCCTCCAACTCTTCTCAAGTGGGACCTCCTGCTAACTGTTGAGAAGGCCAGTTCAAGAGGTCTGAGGCCATGTTCTCTGCAGGACCCACGACTCTGCAGTGTCTGGCAAATCCCCACCATTCCTGATGCCCTACAGCCACCCTTACAGCCTCTCCCTTGGCTTGCTTTGTGGCCACTGAACCAATCACTTTGTATGCTATGCTCCTACTGTGATGGAAAACAAAAACAAGTATAAGTTATTTTGTATCTATGTTCAGACTATATAGAAAATATTCTATGTATCTACAATGTGCTTACTACTGCAGTGCATTTGTCATTAGTATTCATGTTAATACAGCACATTTATCCTTTGGTATCTGCTTGGCCATGGAGCATGATTACGTGGGAGGCTGACGGAGAGGAGTTTGGTTCTTAACTCGGGCATCTCTGGCAGAGGATCGGGGCCACCCATAGCCAGCATCCACAGGTAGCGTCCCGTTGGCCTGGTGCTTCTCCAGGCCCACTGACTACCCAGGCTGCCTGGTGGAACCACCCTGCCACTCTGGAGGGAAGATGGTCCCCAAATCCTGGGCTTCCTTCTGCATCCACACATTTCTCTTTCTCATGAAATGAAGACCAAAGGAAAACCAAGGCACAGAGGTCCAGCCTCCTCTAATTCAGGTGCCAAGCCCTCAGAGGACCATTTCTCAGCTCTATCCTTTATTTCAACTGAAGAGGAATGGGAAGGACAGCAGAGTGAGGGGAGGTTTCTGTCCTTCTTTTAGATGGAGAGGGCTGTCTGTCGGTCCCCTCACCCCGCCTTTGCACACACACGTGCCACTTTCCTGCCCTTCCTTTCCCCGTGTCTCTGCCCTCCCTTCTTCAAGGCTCCACCCCGGAGAGATCTGGGAGGCATGGGAATTCCGTGTTGACACTTCTCCCATCTCCTGAGAAAGAGGAAATGGTGTTTGAACCTTCTCCTCACAGATGACGGGACAGATGGGGAGCACTTTCTCTGGGGCTGTCCCTCTCCCCCGCTGCCTGGACCTACTGACCTCTCACAGTCTCTGGGGGCTTGGGGAACTCTCCTGCCTCAGCCTGGAGAACATTTAAAGTGGAGGGCAGAGCCTTGTCATGGCAGTCTTGCTGGCAGGAAGCCCTAGAGGCCCCACCGGCCTGGCTTGCCGTTCCCCACACTCAGTCTGGACCACAGAAATGCTCAGATGGGAAGAGCCACACCCTATGCCCCGTCCCCAGAAAACCTGCCCCTGGCACCTGAGCGCTCAGTCTTGTACGGGGAACACTACTGCCATAGCAGGGCCTGGCCTCAGTTTGCAGAATGGTGAGAGGTTGCCCTGCATCACCCCATTCCCATTGGTCTCCTCTGTTCCAGGAGCAGATGTTTGTTTACATGTTAGCTTATTAGCAGAGCCACATTGGGGGAACAGACTTATTTTCCCCGTGAGATGCTAACTAGCCTCCGTACAGATTCAGTCTTATTCTCTAATTTGTCCATCCATCCATGCCTCTATCCATCCATTTTTCTGTTCAGAAGACACTGAGAATCTCCTGCAGAAAAGACCCCAAGATGAGATTCAGACATCCATTGAGCTGTTCAAAAATACTGAATATATGCCATCTGTGCAGGGGGGGACAATTCTAGGTGGATCAAATCAAATCAAGTTCCAGCTCTCAAAGAGCTCACAGCCTAGATGGGGAAGTGAGACATTTATATAAACATCGATAATACAATGAGGAACTATGACAGGTGCTGGATGAGGGTGGGCAGGCAAAGCGGGGGCTCATGAGAGTCAAAAATGGCCTCCAGTAGTGGGGGAGGGTGGGAGACGGGCAGAGAAAGCTGGGGGTGAGGGTGGGGCTCGAGCTGAACCGCAAACCTCCTGGGGTCTGCCTCTCGGGCCCATCGTCTCCCCTCTCTAATCCAAGGAAGACAGGGTTTTTCTACAAAAATAAACACATAGCATTCCCAGCCCACAAAATCATGACAGACTCAGAAAAACTGATGTATCTGAGGAAAGGCATGATGAGAATTTTGCCCCTGGGGACTGTGCTGGTTTCCCACAGGCCATTTCAAGTAAAAATTTTATCAGTATCTTTCAAGTTGAAATTTTCAGTGCTTGGAGGGACAAAAAAATGGTAATAGGAAATGTCAGTAATCCTATTTGGAGCCATGAGGGAAACGGGAGGAAGTAAGGACGCTGCTCTCCCCACCTCCCTGTGGAGGTAATTAGTGTTCCCCACACTGTGGTTCTTGGGTCCTCTAGGCACAGGAAGGACCGAACTTTCCACCCCTTTAAAGTTAGGCTTTGGCTGCCAACTTATGGTGGTTAGCAACATGACCCTTATGGGCAGAAACAAGCATGCAGTTTGCCACATTCTGCTTCTCTTGCCTGGCCAGGATTGCATGTGGGAGCCTTGGTGAGCCCAGGTCCCTGGGTCTCTCTAAAATCCCTTACCAATCTGTACTGGACAGGTGGCACGAGCAAGATACAAACTCTAGTCATTTTAATTATTTTTTAATTTTATTTTATTTAACTTTACAATATTGTATTGGTTTTGCCATATATCAAAATGAATCTGCCACAGGTATACATGTGTTCCCCATCCTGAACCCTCCTCCCTCCTCCCTCCCCATACCATCCCTCTGGGTCATCCCAGTGCACCAGCCCTAAGCATCCAGTATTGTGCATCGAATCTGGACTGGCGACTCATTTCATACATGATATTATACATATTTCAATGCCATTCTCCCAAATGGCATCATCCCACTCTCCCTCTCCCACAGAGTCCAAAAGACTTTTCTATATATCAGTGTCTCTTTTGCTGTCTCGTATACAGGGTTATCGTTACCATCTTTCTAAATTCCATATATATGCGTTAGTATACTGTATTGGTGTTTTTCTTTCTGGCTTACTTCACTCTATATAATAGGCTCCAGTTTCATCCACCTCATTAGAACTGATTCAAATGTATTCTTTTTAACGGCTCCATTGTGTATATGTACCACAGCTTTCTTATCCATTCATCTGCTGATGGACATCTAGGTTGCTTCCGATGGCTAACAAACACATGAAAAGATGCTCAACATCACTCATTATCAGAGAAATGCAAATCAAAACCACTATGAGGTACCATTTCACACCAGTCAGAATGGCTGCAATCCAAAAGTCTACAAGCAATAAATGCTGGAGAGGGTGTGGAGAAAAGGGAACCCTCTTACACTGTTGGTGGAATGCAAACTAGTACAGCCACTATGGAGAACAGTGTGGAGATTCCTTAAAAAACTGGAAATAGAACTGCCTTATGATCCAGCAATCCCACTGCTGGGCATACACACTGAGGAAACCAGAAGGGAAAGAGACACGTGTACCCCAGTGTTCATCACAGCACTGTTTATAACAATCATTTTAATTTTAAGCCACTGACAGTCATGGGCTATTTCTCCTCCAGCATTACCTAAACTATCACAGCCAAAATACCTGCTAAGTTCTTTCCATAGTTCAGTCCATTGAGTAAGTGTACAGGTAAGTCTTCTAGGAGACTGAGCTTCTGCTTTCTCAAGAACCAAGGTCACCTGAAGCTGAGGGCATAGGTGATTGGCACAAAGTCCTTAGTGCCTGAGGCATCTGCTGTAATGTTCCAGACCCGGTCCTTCAATGCCACTTTTTAAGCTGAAGAACTTTGCACTAATGGAGGCAAATACTTAGGACCTGTCTTCTTTCTGTGATTATATAGACACTGAGGATTGACCAAGTGTTTGTCTGCCTTGAGTTAGACAGAGAGTGCACAGGTTGGAAAGAGAAGAACTACAATTCCCAGACTCCCTGGCAACCAGGTTCACATCCTTCAAGTCACATCCTTGTGATTTTAAGTCCTGCCAACCAGATATACTCAAGGGAGAGTTTGCTGAAGTGGATCATGCCAGAGGTGAACCCAGCAGCTAACACAGAAGCTTCCTGACTTTACAGCTTCCTTTTTGTGCTCAAGAAGCTAGAAGACTTGCTTGTGACGTCAGATGAAACAGGGGTCTGCAATAGTGACAGGAATGTACATGATCATACGCCACCTAACTAGGGCACCTGAGCACCGCTGAGATGTGCAAAGAGGACCAGGCTGCAGCAGGGGAGGCTTCCTGGAGGAGGGGTGGGGTGTGTCACCCAACTTGAAAGGGTTAGAAATTTCGGTCCTTCCATACCTAGCATACCCAAGAACCACAGTGTGTGTGTGTGTGTGTGTGTGTGTGTGTGTGTGTGTGTGTGTGTGTGTGTGTGTGTGTGTGGGAGGATACACTGAAGTGGTTCTTGCTGGATAAATGAGCAAGAGAGGAGATGACAGGGCTTTCTAGAAAGAATAATGACTGGGGAATTTTCAAAGTAATAATCTCTTTCTAAGAATCTAGGGGGTATGAATGTATGCACTCAGAACACTTAAGACTATAAAATGAGGAAATGTTTGGAAAAAAAATAGCAGTTCTAGCTCCTCCCATAGAATTTTCATGGGTAGAGTTTCCCCTCCCTAGGCAAGTGTACATGCACGTCAGCATGTACGCACATCACTACCCAAAGAAGACACAGGAAGTGCAGGGCCTGGGGCCACCTAAGTCCAGCATCAAAATTAACCATGTGGCCTCTCTGTGCCCCCATTCATTTTCCCCCTAAGTAGGCATCATTTTAATTATTTGGAGATATCATGAGAACACAAAGAAAGTTCAGCAGTAACATGCACATTGTATATGTAAGCTTTGTTGTTATGTGCTGGAAGAGGCAAGTTCATGTCTCACAGAAGAGGCGAGACTCCTATGCACAGGGGGAAGGAAAGCAACCAAGCCTGAAAAGGCAGAGAGAGAAAGGAGAATGGACAGGAGGTGTGGAGGAGCTGGGAAGCGCAAGGCTTGCAGTGCTTGAATACCTGAAAGGTGCCCTGGGCCCGGAGACTACCTGTAGGGACCCATAGGCCCTAGACCACTGGGGCCCCTGCCACTGGCATAAATGTAGTCCATCCCTGCCTGGACTCCTGGCCACCACAATCTGCTGAGGGCTGTGAACAGTCAAGGTGTACTCACTGGTGGGCTGCAAGGGCAGCATGACAGCCTGGCTCCAGCACAGACCACCTATGGATGTCATAGGTCAGAGAGGTCAGAGCAGATCCTCCAGGGTATTGAACACACCACCCAAATGTCAAATGTTTATCCTCATTCACAAAGTCCCAGAATCACAGCATTGGGTAAGGTGAAGTCTCCTTTCCTGCCAGCCAGTGTTTTTTTAAATAGCATCTCTTGATGTTGGTTTGAGACAAGGAGCTGAGAGGGTAGGAAACACCAGGTTAGAGTAAAGAGGAGATGACCCTCATTGTTTCCCAACCCCATTGTGGGATGGGCACAGGATTTGGTGCACCTTCGAGAGAATCTCAGACATACTGGTGTAATAATGCTGCTGGTGAAATCTGACTTTAGTCCAGGGCTCCTTTTTCACAGCCCACTTCCTCTCTTCTTTTTCTCCTGCTCTCCTTTCCACTCCATCCAGGTTGCCAGAGGACCACTGCTTCCCAGCTGGGCATTCTGCCCTCTCCAGCACATACACACACACCCTCACTCCCAACAGCCATGTCTATTCCCTCTCTCAGGGCTGGGTCCATGGGGACCACTGGCTGACTGGAGGAACCAACAGTCTGCAACTGTGACCATGGGGCCAGATGCTGTGGCTGTGACTCTGGTCGCAGGCACGAATCTAGCAGCATGGCCCCGTGGGAGAGGGCCTGTCAATCCAGCAAAGAAGGCAGGAGATTCAGGGTTGGGTGGGTATTGGGACACACCACCGTGCAGGCACCTGCTCCTATGGAGGCTTCCCCTCTGGATCTTATCTGCTTCCTAAAGGCCTCTACAGCTTTCTCAACAGCACACAGTAATTCCCCTCATTCCAGAAAGTTCCCTCAGTAAGTCCCCTCAGGAACAGACCATGGCATGAAAATAGATAACTGCAAAGAAGTCAGAGGGTGCTTCTTGCCCCAAGAAGAGTAACTGTCCAGGCCCCAGAGCAGATGTAGCTTGTCCTCTTGATCTCGTGGCACATCCAGGGGCCACGGGAAGTGAGGCCTGAGATAATAGCAGCCCTGACCTCTGCAGTGACATTTCCTGGAACTTCTTGAGATGAAGAGAAAACAAGCAAACTGACTCCAAGCTGCTGCACTTGGTCAGACGTCACTCCCCAGCCCTGGGGATTGACCGAACATCTGGTTTGGAATCCAGGTCTCATGGTCTGTGTACAAGCAAGCCCACTTCATGCACCAAGGATTTCAATCAAGCTGTCTTGACTGGATAAGAACAAAAATCTGCAAGCCAGGCTTTTCTAAGACCCAGTTCAAACACTCCCCCCAAGCAAGTGGCTCTTCTACCTCCACCAGCAGCCCCACCACCTGCAGATCCCTAGGGCATCTCTGTCTGCAGCTGCCCCCTCACAAGACTGTCATTTGCATCCTTGTTGATTCTCACCATCCAGGTAATGAACTCCTCCCCAGGGCCTGGAAGGCTTAAGCTAAGCACAGGGCAGGGGTTGCCTTGCTGTGTCACCTGGATTGTCTCAAGTGCTTATGTCCCCAGCTGCAGGGCTGCCAGATGCCAGCCCTTAACTTCAAGACATCTCCAGAAATTGTCCTTGGTGGCAGTGATCTGCCTCCCACGATGCCACCCCCTCTTCCCACGGACAGCTGCACCAGTGAAGGTCAGTGAGGGGCTATAAGAGCCTGGCCCCACCTGGAACAGTTCTGAAGGGCCCTCTCACTTTAGAGCTCCACACGGGCTCAGCCCGCCCCTCGTGACTACATTGCAGCCCAACACCTCCCTCAGCCTCCTCCTGTATCTTTCCCTTCCCCTTTCCAAGAGCATCCTCCAATAAACCTGCTGCATACTAAACTTGAGCTTCTCTGGTGGCTCAGTGGTAGAGAATCCGCCTGCCAATGCAGGAGATGGGGGTTTGATCCCCGCATCGGAAAGATCCCCTGGAGAAAGAAATGGCAACCCACTCCAGTATTCTTGCCTGGGAAATCTCATGAACAGAAAAGCCTGACGAGCTACAGTCCATGGGGTTGCAGAGTCAGACACAACTTAGCAACTAACCAATAACAACAATGCTAAACTCCATCCCAGGGGTGGATGCTTCCCAGGGAAGCCAACCTGCAATAAAAGAAAGGATCTGGCAGAGAGAAGTTGCTCGATAAATACTGGTTGGCACAATTGAACAGTCAATGGTTCAGTGATAAATCCAACCAGAGATTGGTCTCATGGGGACTAGTGAGTTGACCATGCAAATAGAAGAGTCAGCCTTCCCAGAAAATAAGTGCCATGTGGCACCAAAGCTACTTGGCACACCGCAGTGAATTACTGGGAGAAGCTGGCACCATGGAATGCAGGGGAAAAGGTGAAATGGTTCCAGAGTTACACCTCAGGCAGCTCCAGCCAAAGGGTTGTTTATTAGTGATGAGGAGAAGGGCCATAGGACTCTCCTTTGTATAATGAAATTATTTTTTCCAAATCACGCTCAATCTATAATTTTGTCTTTTCTTACTAAAAGCACGTCTCTCCTGTTCTTGGATGTGCTTCAGCTCAGAGAGAGATGGGGGTTCATAGATGATGGAGAGAGCATACTTTGCAAAAGGAAGCATTAGAGGGAAGGACACTTCCTTAGGAGCTGAATTGGTGAAGATGCTGTCCTTAAGCCGAAGTCTAGAACCACTGCGTAGACACTTTTCCACATTAGCTGTGAAAGCCCTAGTGATAAGGATGAGATTGCAATTTTTAATTGCAGACTTGCAGGGTATAATAGAAGATCAGTGGATGAAAAAGAACTGGGGCAACAAAAGAATATCTGATGGGGATCAGCATCTGCAGAGCTGGTTTCCACATCCCAGCGGCCATGGACAAGTAGCAGCTGCCTGGAACACTGATGGGAGGACCCAAGGTACCTTCCGTGACCAATCTACTATGGCTTTGTGGTCACAGAAAGGGGGACAGTAGGACATCCCTCCTAAACTAAAATGTCACCAGTGCTTCAGTGAAGAGGCATCAAATTTATCACCAGAGCCACACTATATATTATGTGTAGTTTTTTAAATAAATAACATTCCCAGGTGGCGCTAGTGGTAAAGAACCTGCCTGCCAATGCAGGAGATGTGAGAGATGTAGCTTCAATCCCTGGGTTGGGAAGATTCCCCTGGAGGAGGGCATGGCAACCCACTCCAGTGTTCTTGCCTGGAGAATCCCATGGACAGAGGAGCCTGGCAGGCCACAGTCCATAGGGCCACACAGAGTCAGACACGACCAAAGCAACTTAGCACACACGCATAAGCTAGACATAGTTAATAGTTTAATGAATTATGTTGATCTTATTCCATAGTCTCAATCATTTTATCATCTTGGAAAAGTCTTGAGAAAAAAGGAAACTTTTCAGGTACTTTCAAGCAACAGGGTGACCTCCAGTGAATTGCTGTGTGAAGACCATGTTGGTCAGAGAGGACAGCACCCCTTGTAGGACATGCCTTCATAAGGCCAGTTCCTGGCTGTGTCTGGCCTAGGCCACAGAAGCACGGGTCCTGGAGCTGAATGGGACCTTGGAAATCATCGTGTCCAACCAGCCTCAGACAGGCACCTATGGAGCTCTGGATCTCTACAACTATCCACCAACACCCGCATGTCTGGACCAAACCTTTCTGGATGTGGTATCTTTCACAGTCACGATATCGTTTTCATAACACTTGCCCAATCGACATATACCCAGAACTGCATCTGTGGGATAATGTGGGAGCAAAATATGGTTGTGGGATATATGGGAGCAAAATATGCTTGTCAGAACCCATAGAAGATTCAACACCGAGAGTGAGCCCTAAGGTTAACTGTGGGCTTTGAGTGATGTGATGCGTCAGTGTGTGTTCATACATTGTCGCAAGCACACCACTCTGGTGGGGGTGTTGAGAGTTGGGGAGGTTGTGTGTATGTGGGGCCAGGGGGTGTATGGAAACTCTCTATATCTTCTGCTCAGTTCTGCCATGAACCTAAAACTGCTCTAAAAATAAAGCCAGTTAATGAAAAAGAAAGAAAGAAATCAGATCCCTCTCTGCCCACATGGCCCTCAGTAGCTGTATGTCACAGTGAAGGAAGTGCTGCCTGGCATGAACTCTGGGGTCTGGGTTACCTGGCTCCCTTCCCATCTCACTGAGACAATACAGTCAACGATTGCTAGGTGTTAAGAGGGGTTGAGTTTTGAGTTGAGGGATCCAGGGTCTAGAGAAGAAAGATTTAAATAGATGCTTATTTTATGTACACACTGCTATATTTTAAATGGATAACCATCAAAGAACTACTTTAAACACTTGGAACTCTGCTTAATGTTATATGGAGTCCTAGACAGGAGGGAAGTTTAGGGGAAAATGAATACATGTATATGTATGGCTGAGTCCCTTTGCTGTGCACCTAAAACTATTATAACATTGTTAATCTGCTATACTCCAATACAAAATAAGAAGTTTTTAAAAAAAGAAAATAGGTGCTCATTTAATTAGCTGTCTGCAAAGCTGCAGCTTATCTTGGGAGCACTTGTCCCCTGGTTCTCATACCTCCTTCTCAGCCCCTCCCATTTCAGTTCTACCATTCAGGGCCTGCCTTTCCAGCATGACCAAGTTTTGAAACCATCATGTCCCATCATTTCTCTCCGTGTTGGTCTCATTTAATCCAGGCATGGAAAAAAAAGACCCAAGATGACTTATTGTTCAGAGAAAAGGAGATAAGTCACGAGAAGGGAAAGAATTTTTTTTTTCCTTACAGCTCAGGAAATGCAACTCTCTAGATAAGTTTCTAAAAATGCACTCTTTCATTTTCTTTTAATACAAAAGCAAAATTTCCCTTGAAAACTAAATGTATCATTCATATGTCTCAAACCAGAGTCATTTTTTTAAATAAAAAAGGCAGATTGAGGGGTGTGGGGAATATGATCGATTTCAACCCACACCCTCTCTCTGCGAGTATTAATCAAACAAGGATGAAGAGTAAGGAGGATGAAGAGTAAGGCAATCCTTCCAATGCTCTTCCCCTGACTTCTTCCCTCTGCCCGAAAAGATTTCATACAAAGTTATTTCAGTTATTGTAGGTTTTGGCCCTAATTCAACAATTTTTCCAAATGTTAGGAGTATCACTGTGTCTACAGGGCTTCAGCATTTGTGTGTGTGTGTGTGTGTGTGTGTGTGTGTGTGTGTAAGACAGCAGCTGAGAGTCTTTGTGTGTGTGTATGTATGTGTGTTGATGTTTGTGTTTGTCCTGTTTCTTCAGTGATACAACAGTTTTGAAGGGTACCTGAGAACAACTTTGCAAAACAGAATCTTCCTATCCTGTCTCTTTTAAGAAATTCCAGTTTTGGAAAGGCACTACTGAAAAGTGCTTCCAGCTGAGCCATTTGCAGATGCAGGACAATGTGAACCTATTACGAACCAGTCAGCTCACCCAGCCACCAAGGCCATTACCAGCAACTCTGCAGCCCATCACCTGGGCAGGCTATTCTTTGAGCCACATCCTTCAGATGTAAGGCTCTGCACCCTTTCCTCCCCGTGCCACCTGCCAAGACCCTCCCATAGAAGGCAACTCGGCAATATATCCACCCTGCTTTGTTACTGCCTTCCTCTCTTTTCAGCCCTGGTCACAAGTCCTTGACCATCTCTCCCTTTCCTGCACTTGATGCACCCACAAATTCAGCACCTAATAATGTAAGTCAGAGCTATTTGTTAAGGGTCTCAAGTGTCTTTATTTTGTCTGTCAAGCAGCTCTAAGCTACCATGAGCAGGTTTGCATTTCCTATTCTTGTTGCTTTCTCCCAAACGGCCTGGACTACTCAGGGACAACAAGCTGGTATTTGGAGCTGGACAGAGTGGCAGAGGCCCAGTGAGTGGATCCCTTGAGGGCTGCCCTCCGAGAAGCCTCCAGCCTTGCATGGACTCAGATGAGACTTGACTGTTACTTGCCCCAGGTTGATATCCATGAAGTGTCAGGGCTGGGATTAGCCATGGGAAGGGTGGCTGTTCTTAGGTATATTCTTGTTTTCTTCCCCTCTTTAACCGGAGAATTTTCAAGAAGAGAGATACAACTTTGTCTACTTTTTATATCCCAAAAAAATGCTTTCTAAAGAAATGAAGGAATATTTTTCATGAAAGAAGCCAAGGGCTCAAACTCCTTAGGGAAACATTTAGAATATAGAAAATTTGAGATTATCTACATACATCTCCAGTAGGGACCAGAAGAATAGACAAATTGTTCTCCAAAGTCCTTTCAGGACTTGTGACACTGGTCACTAAAACAGCTTAGTTGAGCTGCTGACCTTGTTCATGTCTGAAATGTCTCGTGACCCACCTGATCCATAGTTGCTGACATTGTACTGTCACAGTATTGCTCCATTCTACACCTTAATTGCAGTGGAAAGAATAATAAGTCTCTGATGAGTGAAAAGCCTTTCATCATGTAGCAGCATTCTTTCCCACATTAACAATGCTCTTAGGACTTGACAAGCTAGTCCTTGTCTGTCCCCATCAAGGTTCTGACTGGTGACTAGGAACTTGATTCCCTGCTTGAGAGGAAGAAGGGCACAAGGTCAGGTGGGGAGAGAGCCTTCTCACCCCAAAGTAAGGACAAGAATTCTTCTCCCAAGACAAGGATGGGATGTTTCCCTCAAATGCTTGAATTCTTGCCTAAGGCATATCCAGATTTACTTTCGTGCCTTTGGGTAGAAATATCCCATTCCCACGTTGGACTTCAGATGACAGCTGTCTCCAAAAACATGCAAACCAAGGGTAACCAGCTCTTATGAAAATCTACTAAAGAGAGTACCTCTCTATCTGGAGCACAGACTCTCTGGTCCATGCCATCCCTATTCAGTTGGCCGAATAGATCAACTAACTCTTTCAGGCATCTTGCAGATCAGTGAGAGCACAGGACCAAGACCTGAACCTGGAGGGACATCCCAGGCAGCAGAGGGTACAGTTGTTCCCTAGACCTGAGACAGGGCAGCAGCAGCTTCAGAACTGGGAGGAGAAGACAGGATCTCAGAACCCAGCGGCACTAAATGCAACAGAAAAGCTACCAAAAACAAAGACTGGTGAAGTTTGATAGGGGAGGTTCAGGAGTCACCCAGAAGGGGCTGGGGACATAGGGAGATGAAGGACGTGTTGGGGAGGTTTAGCAACCTATAAACAAAGAAGAATGGAATAAGAGCTCAAAAGGAAGCAGAGGACTTCCCTGGTGGTACAATGGATAGGAATCTGCCTGCCAAAGCAGGGGACAGGGGTTTGAGCCACATGTGCAGGTCAACTAAGCCCATGTACCACAACTTCTGAAGCCCGTGCGCCCTAGAGCCTGTGCTCCACAGCAAGAGAAGCCACTGCAACGAGAAGCCTGCACACTGCAGTGAAGAATAGCCCCCGCTTGCAGCAGCTAGAGAAAGCCCTCGCACAGCAAAGAAGACCCCATGCAACCACAAATTAAAAAATAAAAGTTTAAATATATATATATATAAAGGAAGTTGAATTGTTTCGCAAAGAGGATGCATGTGCACAGGTTAGGAAGGAGTCAATGGTTGGGGGGGAAATCTTTGGTGACCTACCATCCTGATTAGCCCTTAACTTGACAATTTCCTGGGATATGAGACTTTCAGCATTAAAACTAGCGAAGTCCCAAGCAAACCAGAAAGAGATGGTTATCCTACAAAATTCAAATGGATCAGTATGGGGAAGTAGAGAGAATTACAGGATCCTGGGAGAGGTAGAAAGACTAACCTGGAAAGGAAGGCTTTCTCTACATCCATGTTTATTCCACTGGGAGTATCTTGGTACACAAAGAACACTTGGGTACATTCTCAGTTTCTCAGTTAGCCTGGCTCAGGGCTGAAGGCTTAGTGTCTTCTGCTATTCCCCATTGAAGCTCTCGGTTAACTTGTTCCAGCTATCTTGAACCTTTTGGTCACTGACCTTTTAGCTTTCTGCTCTTCAACTCAAGGTCAAGCTTTCACTGTTAGTCTTCGGCCCCTGACATATAAAGCTCCTTACAGCCGAGGTCCCAGGCCCGGCCTCGGCTTTGGACCACATTTTTACAAAGTTCTACCTGGGCAACAAGATCTCAGACCTGTCCCATGTGGTAGGGGTGAACTTGCCAGAACTTCCACCGACATTCTCTCACTCCCTTCTGGCCACATCCCTGCACAGCTGCATTCTCACCTCCCCCCAGCTCCCCCAACCTGCGTCCAATTCTTTTAACAGTGGTTTCACAGGAGCAGGATTTAGGCACACAATTCCTTATTAGTGCATCTTTTCTTAGAATTTAGGAAATTCTCCAAGGCTGACAAATCTCTCCCCTTTATATTTGTCAGGAGTTAGACACAAACAAGGTATCCTGGAAAAAACCAGAACTAGACTAGCTTCTGGCTCTGCTATTACCCAAGGGACTCTGGGTAAGGAATTTCAGCTCTCCACGCCTCTATTTCTTCATCTGTAAAATGGGTCTATAATGCCTATAACTTAGAAATCTAATTCACTTCAGTTCAGTTCAGTTGCTCAGTCATGTCTGACTCTTTGTGACCCCATGGACTGCAGCACGCCAGGCTTCCCTGTCCATCACCAACTCCCAGAGCCTACTCAAACTCATGTCTATTGAATCAGTGCTGCCATCCAACCATCTCGTCCTCTGTCATCTCCTTCTCCTCCTGCCTTCAATCCTTTCCAGCATCAGGGTCTTTTCCAATGAGTCAGTCCTTTGCATCAGGTGGCCAAAGTATTGGAGTTTCAGCTTCAGCATCAGACCTTCCAATGAACATCGAGGACTGATTTCCTTCAGGACTGACTGGTTTGATCTCCTTGCAATCCAAGGGACTCTCAATTCACTTAGAAGGGATAAACAAAAACAGTTTGCCAATTCTTGTTCCAGCTATTTACACTGTAAATAAGCTAGCAGCTCCAGAGGTAACAATGAGCTGGAAAGACATTTGGAAAGCCAGCAATAACTAACTGTTGAGTGAACGAATAAATGAATGGGTGAGTATGGGATTTTGATGTGGTCAGGCCTGGGGAGAACCTAAAACTTGGTCAGTGCTAACCAAGTATGAAACTGGAGGGGGAGTCCCAAGTTCACAGAGTGGAATTTGAAGAGACATGAAGACAGACAAGCTGGCCGGACAGCAGACGCAAACACAAGCCACAGAGGAGGCCTCGCAGCAGAGGGAACTGCCTTTGCTGTGAGAAGCCTCCTTAATCTGGGGCCCAGCCCCGGCTCAGCTGCATGATCCACTATCCCAGCATCACATACACAGAGGCTGCTGGAGACAGAAGAGGTTTTAGCTCAAATGCACGCCAGTAAAGCATACAGGTGCACAGTGACAGAGTGCCGGTCGATGGTGAACTGGTAAACATGCCACTTTCAACAGAGGCCATTTAAAAATTGGTTAAAAACAAAACCTTCACCAGCCTGACAAATACAGATAGAAACCGGCTCAGAGAGAGGAAAAGCCAGCCTATTTGTGACAGCCCAGCAACCAGGACCTAGATCTTCCAGATGCAAGCATTACATCGTCTAGACCACAGCGGGAGAAGAGAGTCTGTGGACAAGGCCAGTTCAAGCACAAATCTTCTGCCTGTGACCCTTAGCTTGAGCTGAGCTTCAGACTACTTCCAGCACTGGCCTTGTCCTGATGCAGATTCCCAAATCAAAGTGCAATCAGGAACATGCAAGGAGACAACATGAGGCTGTATTGGCCACCGAAAATGACACACAGAGAGACTAGCTGTCTTAGTCCGCTTGGGCTGCCAGAATAGAGTGCTACAGACTGTGTGATCTAACCAACAGAAATGTATCTCCTCACAGTCCTGGAGGCTGCAAGCCTAAGGTCAAGGGCATGTTCATTTCCTCTGAGGCTCCTCTCCTTCGCTTGTCTTCTCCATGTGTCTTCACATGGTCATTCCTCAGTGTGTGCCTATGTCCTGATTGTCTCTTTTTATAGGGACATTGGTCATATTGGATTAGGGCCCATCCTAATGATGTCATTTAATGGTAATTACCTCCTTGAACCATATCTCCAAGTACAGTCACACTATGAGGTCCTGGACGTTAGGACTTCCTGTGAATTTGGGGGGTAGGGGACACAGTTCAACCCATAACACTGGCTTTGGTAGAAATCAATAATCCTTCAACATTCGAATGAGATCAGTCCTCTCTGGCATTGTGTATACTAGAAGTAATCAAAAGAGCTTCCAGGAACTGAACAAGGGGGCTCGACATGTAACGCTGCAGCAAAGCTCTGATAATCAACCTCCCCACTCCCAGACACAATTTTTGCATTCTAGAATTATTGTTTTTAATTGAACCTACTGTATTTCAGGCACATTTGATGGGCAAAGTCAACCTGGCCTGGACCCTCAGATAACTCAGTCTATTGAAAACAATTCTCTGGTTCCACCCTTTACTACTTATGTGACTCAGACCAGGTTAGGGTAAGTTACTTACCTCATCTGGGAGATGAAGAAAATAATACCCATAATTAGAGAATATAATGAGGCATAAAGAGGGTCTATCACAACATGTGAAATTCATGTGTCCTCAGTCAACGTAAGCCTTCTACTTCAAGTCCTATTACTTAGCCTTCCACACAAAATAATCCACAGTGAGGAATTAAAACTTTTCAAACTTGAAAAGGAACATCTTTGTTTTTGCCTAAATTTGGTGCTTCCCATCCCAGGGCAAGACAAAAATAGGACCATAACTTATTAGTGGAGACAATGAACATCTTATCAATAGAAAGGCACATTCCGAGATAATGAAGGTCCTGCTTCCCAGGGTCCAGCTCATCCCTCCCGCTTCCAACATGGAGGGGTTGGGGAGGTGGGGGGGCGTCAAGGAGGGATTGGCGCCATCTTGGACCATAAATCACTTCCAAATGGTTCCTGGAAGGCACAGACCCCCAGAGCTCTACCTTCTATGCAGCTAAAGAATTTCCTGCCAAAACGGATAAGAATTTCCTGTTTTGCTTTTCATTATTACTTTAAATAATCATATTCAGAGTCTTGGAGGACTGCAAGCAGCAGGGGCTGGGAGGGCCTCGTCAACATCTTTTCTGGATTAACTCTGGACGGTTGCAGCCACTTGAGAAATGTCAAGCTGAGACCAGGAGGAAAATGAACGAAACTGAACGAGAGAGGACAGCTGATGCATGGGGTCCCCTTTGTTGGCTCTGGTCATTCTTTGTGCCTTTGACCACAACTCCAGATCAGGCAGGAGGGTCCACCCTGATTCTCCCCTTAAAGTTCAGGGGGAGCCCCTACAAGCCCTCAAGTTTGCACCTTTCCTTACCAAGAAGGCCCCAGGTGTCCTTAAAAGTATGAACCTCTGGGGAAGCTCCAGGCAACTCATAAACTTATCACACCTACCCTGTAGGGTGTCTGCTCCTGCTCAGAAAACGCAGGCTGCACAGCCCCAGGTCTAGGGAGCTGAGACCTGTGCTAGGTTCCTTCCTGGGTAGTCTTGCTTGCATTTGTCCCATTCCCCTTGCTGCGCCCACCCTACAATAAAGCCTCAGGGCCTTAGGGCCTCATCATCTCCAGCCCCAAGGACAGCAGTGGCCTCTGACCTGGTCCCCCACCACACCCCATGCTATTCCTTTCCCTACTTCTCTGGAGCTGCTGGTACCGTCCACACAGCACTCAATAGGCTCACAAACCCGCTCAGAAATGTCAAGGCCAAACAAACAAGGTACACGCCCCTTCTCCTGGCACTCAAAGTCCCGCATGATCTGGTCTCAGGTTTCTCTCTTACTATTCCTCCCTTCATGCACCTACACTTCAGCCAAGCTAGGCAGTTATGCATGAAGTTCACACTTCTTGTCCTTTCCTGCACCCCTGCTTCTGACCCCACCACCCCTTCTAGATCCAGCATGCTCCAACTCCTGCCTCTCAGAGTGCATCCGCTTCCACCAGTCTCCCCATCAGGCCGCTTCCAGGCCAGTGCTCCCCTCCCCACTGCCCCACACAGCTCTCTGTATTGTTTTGTCATAATGTAAGGACCTTATGACTGGTAGGACTGCTGCCAAGTATCCCCATTCTCCCTTTCTGGGCATTTGGTGGGCGACCTTGCGACTTGCTTTGGCCAACAAATGTAGATGAAAGTGACCCGTGATCTTCTGGGTAAAATCTTGAAAAGCTGGTGTGTACCTGCTACATTTTCTTCCCCATGAAACAAGTGTCAAGGTGAGGCTTCTATCAGCCCGAGCGAGACCTTGCTGACCTGCTGTGATCATACAGTAGGAGTGAGAAAGTGCCTTGCTTCTTAAGCCACTGAGATTGGGAGATTGTGTGTTATCACAGCAAAAACTGGCTTATCCTGACTGCTGTTATATCAGGTCTAAGAGACCATCTAGTCCAAGGACTGCTTTATGGACAAGGAAACTAAAGCTTCAAGGAACTGGAAGGCCTTGCCCAAGGTCACATCATCAAGTAGTGACTCAAGTCTAGCGCCAGATTCCCCTAGCATCCAGTCCAAAGCTGTTTCCATGACCCCAGCCTGTGGGATACTTGAGACCGAGGACTTAATAGCAGGAGTCTGGGGATCTTGGCCCCTGCCCGCCTCTACTTAGCTGTGTGATCCTGGATAAGTCCTCCTTCTCACAGACCTGTTTCCCCACTTCTAGAATGAGAATATAGGACAAAAGTCCCTTCTAGGAGTCTTGCTATGTACCCCTCTGTGTTCACAATGGTACCCTGCAGCTGAGGAGGATCACCCAACCATGTCATGGGCTTATCCCTCCTGGGGAGTAACCAGGCCTTCCCCAGGTGGGGCATAGGTCAGACTGTGTGCACTGGCTCATTCTTGAATTACCTTTCCCATAGTTCCTCATCCAGCTGCCCTCAGGTAGGAGTTTATGCTTGACTCTCATCTATCAGGCCCTGCCTTTAGCTAGAAGTCATTTACATAACACTCACTGTTGTTAATTAACCGCACTCAAGCTCTTGGCCTTTGACAATACAGTTGCTGAAAGATATGAGCTTGTTTATTCATGTGTATTTGCTCCTTTTGTTTTTTCTCAGCACACCCCAGTTCTTGTGAATACTAAGTACTGTCAGCCTTTAACTAAGTCATCAGGTTTCTGTCTAATGCTCTTAATTCCTTTTCTTTGTCTCTTGATCTGCCTCGACATAAAAAGGACCAATTCTTTGGGGTAACAGTTACGAACATTTGTAAACATGATAGACCATCTCGTACTCTTGTACGTGGTGTCAAAAGTTGAGGGAGCCTGGCAGCTATCAGCCACATACCTGACATTTTTATGGGATTGGTCAACACAGAGCAGGAAGGGTCTCAGAGCAGGGTGACCTCTTCCTCATACTGGTGGCAGAGAGGGCAGGTCATGCCCTGGTGCAGTCCTTCCAGAGCAAACATTTTACCACAGAAGTTAAGTTGTTCACAAGGACACAGGCAGTCTTGGGCCTCCCCTTTCTGCCTTGACCACCTCTGTGAGGTACATTAGGACAAATGACTAAGGAGCAGCCAGAGGCAGGGACCCTGCAGCCACCTGGAGTCTTTCAGTAAAACTTCCTTTCACCTAACCTTGAACTTTCAGATGTTCAAGCTGGTTTTAGAAAAGGCAGAGGAACCAGAGATCAAATTGCCAACATCCGCTGGATCATGGAAAAAGCAAGAGAGTTCCAGAAAGACATCTATTTCTGCTTTATTGACTATGCCAAAGCCTTTGACAGTGTGGATCACAATAAACTGTGGAAAATTCTGAAAGAGATGGGAATACCAGATCATTTGACCTGTCTCTTGAGAGATCTGTATGTCAGGAAGCAACAGTTAGAACTGGACATGGAACAACAGACTGGTTCCAAATAGGAAAAGGAGTACGTCAAGGCTGTATGTTGTCACCCTGCTTATTTAACTTATATGCAGAGTACATCATGAGAAACGCTGGACTGGAAGAAACACAAGCTGGAATCAAAATTGCCAGGAGAAATATCAATAACCTCAGATATGCAGATGACACCACCCTTATGGCAGAAAGTGAAGAGGAACTAAAAAGCCCCTTGATGAAAGTGAAAGTGGAGAATGAAAAAGTGGGCTTAAAGCTCAACATTCAGAAAACTAAGATCATGGCATCCAGTCCCATCACTTCATGGGAAATAGATGGGGAAACAGTGGAAACCGTGTCAGACTTTATTTTTTTGGGCTCCAAAATCACTGGAGATGGTGACTGCAGCCATGAAATTAAAAGACGCTTACTCCTTGGAAGGAAAGTTATGACCAATCTAGATAGCATATTCAAAAACAGAGACATTACTTTGCCAACAAAGGTCCGTCTAGTCAAGGCTATGGTTTTTCCTGTGGTCATGTATGGATGTGAGAGTTGGACTGTGAAGAAGGCTGAGTGCCGAAGAAGTGATACTTTTGAACTATGGTGTTGGAGAAGACTCTTGAGAGTCCCTTGGACTGCAAGGAGATTCAACCAGTCCATTCTGAAGGAGATCAGCCCTGGGATTTCTTTGGAAGGACTGATGCTAAAGCTGAAACTCCAGTACTTTGGCCACCTCATGCGAAGAGTTGACTCATTGGAAAAGACTCTGATGCTGGGAGGGATTGGGGGCAAGAGGAGAAGGGGACTACAGAGGATGAGATGGCTGGATGGCATCACTGACTCGATGGACATGAGTCTGAGTGAACTCCGGGAGTTGGTGATGGATAGAGACACCTGGCGTGCTGCGATTCATGGGGTCGCAAAGAGTCGGACACGACTGAGCGACTAAACTGAACTGAACTGAACCTGTCCGTGAGAAGCATGCTACAAATTGCATCTGTATTTTAAATATTCTAGTAGCCACATTAGTAAAAAGCAACAGGTAAAATTAATTTTAATATATTTTTATTTTCCCCAATATATCCAAAAATTACCATTTCAATGTGTAGTCAATATAATTATTATTAATGATAAAGTTTACATTCTTTGGAACGGGCTTCAAAATCCAAGTGTGTTTTACACTTCCAGCCTCACACTTTACCCCATCTGGGACCAGTCACAGTTCAAGTGCCAGTAGCTGTTTGTGTCTAGTGGCCTCTGATTGAGAGCACAGGTCTAGGTAAGCCTCTTATCACTAGAGATGAAGAGCCTGAGGCTCTGAGATGAGAAATGAATGACATCAACAGGCAGATTAAAGCCCTGGTGTTTGCAACACCCATTTAGTGTACTACTAAAATATCCCAAACCAGAATAAAACAAAAATACCCCTCAGTGGCAAATAAGGGGTTGGTTTATACAGACCCCAGACAAAAGATTAAGGGTACATTGGCAGATTACAAGAAGAAGTCATGTGACTTTCAAGTTCAAGCAAGCTGGGCATTGAGGGAATTTCTTCCAGCTCTCTGAGTGGGGTAGGTATCTGTGCTACAGTTAAAGCCAAGCAAAGGCAGCTGCCCCGCAAAACAGACAGCTGCTCCTTCTAGGCAAAAGGAATCCTGGAGAGCTGCCACTCAGCCAGCTGGCTGCGCCCACACTAGCGGCCACTGAATCCATTCACCTGCAGCAAGATGTTAAATGAAATATTGGTGGTAAAGAGAAAAGAGCTTGTTCTGGAATCAAGTTGACCCAAATTCCAGTCTCTGACCACCTCTAAGAGCTTCTGCATTTTTCTCTTTATAATGGGGAAAATGCTGATGATATTTTAAAAGGATGGCTGCTGGGGAAACTGAACAGCCTGGCCCCACTAGTAGGTCCTAGGCCCACAGTCAGGCCTCAGTACCCTTTAGCTTTCCTTCCCTGGTGGCCCAGAGGCTGGTTCCTTAGAGAAAATCAATGCCATTCACCTAACTGCTTTTGGGAAAGGGGTTCTCTGGCATAGGGCCCCTCTTGGTCAGGGTCACTTAGCCAGCTATAAAGTACTTTTAACTGGACCTATCTCTGTGTCTTAACAGATGTCTCTGGAGCATCTTTCTAGGTCCAACCATGATGTGCATGGAGTGTTGCCCTCCTAGAGTCACAGGTGGTCCTCCTGGCAATATTGTTACCTTGGGTTAGAGAGAAAATCAAGCTGGGATGTCACAGCCCTTTGTTATCTGTGCCTTCTGGGGGCCAGTTTCAGAGGAAGCCAACCCCGGGAGGGAACCCCAGGACCAATGTTTGGGAGAGGAGCACCTCAGTGGGGGCGTCAGTTAGTGCCCAGTTTAGTTATGGGAGTGCCTCTCTCTCTCCCTGCTGTATTTCTAATTCTAACATCAAGTAAAAATAGAATTTCCTGTTGATCTGATAAGAAAATTCCTGTTTTCCCAAGGAGCAGGGCAGACTATATCGGGGGCATGGACAGCAAGGTTTACCAACTACTTCCGAGATGGATGACTACAGAAAGGAGCGGCCCAGTGGGCCCTGGTTCACATTTATTTATTTTTAAAGTGTAAAGACAGCTCATACAAAGAAGAATCACAGGGTGTGATTAATGAGTTCCTACATACATTGAAGACCTTGGCTGGCTTTGGAAAAGTTCTTTCTGCTGGTTCCCTGGAGCCTGGGTATTTTTAGTTGCCAGATGCAATTTGGTCCAGATTCTCAGGCTGAGATGCTGAACCTCACACATGGAATGTAGAGTATCAGAGTGGCAACCTGCACAGGGTATGTGGGTACCAGGCCCCAGCCTTTGCCCCAAACCCCTAGTCACTCCAACTTGTGCTCTGCTCCTAGGGGAGTCCAGAGCCTATGGCTCAGCTGTCGCCGCTGTACTTGCTTCTTCGTAAACAGTTCAAAGAGGTTATCTCTAGTGGACATTTGAGGCTTTGAGGTCTTCTAGCATCCACTTCCCATTCCTTCTGTTAATGGCTTACCCATTTCCACTTGGAGAATCACCTCTTCTCCCCAGTGTGCAACCTTGATGGAAATGTCAGTCAAGGATTCTTGCCCTCCCCTGCTCAAGTAGCCCATCAATCAGACCCTCTCCTGGGGTTTGGAACCTTGAGTAGAGTGATGCACAGACAGAAGAATGTCCATTACCCATTTACCCCAGCAGTCAGCCTCTGACCCCTGGACTCTGAAACCCTATCTGGCACTTGCCCTTTAGAGCCTGATTTTTCATTCCTCCTGGGATTCCCACGTGGCACAGAGGTAAAAGGTGATGCAGGTTTGATCCCTGAGTCAGGAAGATCCCCTGGAGGAGGGCATGACAACACACTCCGGTATTCTTGCCTGGAGAATTTCATGGACAGAGGAGCCTGGCGGGCTACAGTCCATGGGGTCACAAAGAATCAGACACAACTGAGTGACTAAGCATAGCACACACACATTCATTCCTCCAATTCTATGGGCTACCCAGGTGCCTTCTGAAGACCTCATTTTCTGATACTTATAAGTAAAGCACTGCAACGAACACAGGAGTACTGACGGTGAATCAGAGTTGCTACCTTGCATGTCTCCTAACAGGGAAGTACTAGTCATAGCACAGATGTGTGATCCTGAACTGATGTAGAAACACCCCCACACCAGACAGCTCCTCAGCCATTTAACAGCTCCATGAGCAAGGCGAGCAGGCATCACAGCACCTTTTGAGAAATGAGGAGGCGGATTTTCAGGGACCCACCCAGAAGCTACACAGCCGGGGGATGCAAGAGCCATCACGTAAATGCTGGTCTGTCTCCTGCCCCCAACCTAGTATGTTCTCTGCCAGACTATACTCTGCCCCAGCCTCCTGAGATGAAGTGGAGCCATTTCCCCGGGTTGGGGGCTGTCTGCTCTTTAACCTCTTCTGCCTATTGATGCCAACGTCCTGGCTTACCAGTAACTAAAACTGGGAAACTAACCCCTGAGATATATTTCCCAAAGTCTGACGTGCATCCAAGCAGAGAACCCATAAAAACACATCATCAAAGTCATCTTTAAAACGTCATCAGGATCACATGTGCATATTCCTACTGACTCTTCACAATAGCCAAAATGTGGAACAGTCCAAATGTCCATTAATGGATGAAAGTGAAAAGTGAAAATTGCTCAGTTGTGTTCAATTCTTTGCAACCCCATGAGCTATACAGTCCATGGAATTCTCCAGGCTAGAGTACTAGAGTGGGTAGCCATTCCCTTCTCCAGGGGATCTTCCAAACCCAGGGATCGAACCCAGGTCTCCCACATTGCGGGTGGATCCTTTATCAGCTGAGCCACAAGGGAAGCCCATTAATGGATGAACAGATACACACGCTTTGGTATATCCAGACAATGGAACACTATTTTACCATTTAAAAAATAACGTACTGATGTACTCTAGAGGATGAACCATGAAAATGCACTAAGTGAAGGAAACCAGGCACAAAAGGTGGCATGTTATGTGATTCCACATATATGTAACGCTCAGAAGAGACAAATTCAGAGACAGAAGATGGTTGCCAAGTGCTGGAGGAGAGGGACGGATGGGAAGAAACTGCTTAATGAGTACAGGGTTTTAATTTAACTGATAGAAAAGTTTTGGAACTAGATAAAGGTGGTGGCTGCACAACATTATGTATGTTCTAAATGCCCTGGATTACTCACTCTAAAATGATTAGTTATGTTACGTGAATTTTATCTCAATAAATCGTATAAATACTTCAGTGGATAAAATGACAATAAAACAGATTTGAGCAAAACAAGAATATCATTGGGAGCCATCCTTCCTTTTAATTCCTATTGATCTCCCTGACTCCTTTCTCTTCCTCAGTCAAGCGTTCACAGTCATTTGTCACCACAGGCATTCCTCACACCATGTTTCTCTCACAATGTTTGCTCTCTCAGCAACGCCCAGTGACACTCCAGTGACTAGAGATGAAGACTCAGCTGGGTGTTCAAAGTCTTCCAACCTCGACAGCTAAACTTCCAGCAACCTCTGACTTTAGCCAGACACTGCTCTCCCCCTTGTCACTGGTCACTGACGTATCTGTGCTCTTCCTGAGCCCAGCTCCCCTAAGAGAGATGATGGCTGTGAACCTTCATCCTCCATAAAAGTGGGTGCTGACGATGATCTGATGATGACGATGAAGATGATGCAATTAAACCACTGCTGCTGCTATCAACAATAGCTTCTCATCTGCCCCAGCTCTCCTAGGTATTTTAGAGTGGGGTGAGGATTTGTTGTTGCTTATGTCTGCTCTTCATGACCCCACAGACTGTGGCCTGCCAGGCTCCTCTGTCCATGCAAATTCCCAGACAAGAATACTGGAGTGGGTTGCCATTTCCTTCTCCAGGGGATCTTCCAGGACCAGCGGTCGAACCTACACCCAGAAGGATTCTTTACTACTGAGCCACCAGGGAAGCCAGGGTGAAGATGCTTCCCATCAAATTGAGACACCTCCTGAGCTGCTTTTGTGTGGGGTGGGCTCTAGTGTTAAGTGTTCTGGTGACTATTTCTTGCCTTTTTCCTTCTGCATTAGATACAGTGCAGCTTTCTCTCACTCTGCATTTCTACCACGATAACCTCTACTCCCTTTTGTTTTCCATTTCCCCTTAACCTCTCCCCTGGTTGATACGTAGAATTTGGTATTTGTATGACCTATTGAGCCTGGACAATGGGGCATTGGAGCCAGGATACCAGGACAATCACCATCTATCAAGAATCTTTCTATGTGGTGGTGCAGTGCGTTAACAGGCCAAGAGGCCCTACGAAGAAGAGAAGACAAGATCTCTGAGAACAAACATCTTTGATTTGTGGGCAAAGTGCCATGGATGGGCTGGCTTCCCCTCTCTGTTGTTGCGTGGAGGATGTAGCTGAATTAGATCATGGGAGGGGCTGGATGCAGCCAGGCGTGGTGGTGGTGCTGCTGCTTAGTCATGTTCGACTCTGTGAGACCCCATGGCCTTGTAGCCCACCAGGATTCTCTGTCCATGGGATTTTTCACGCAAGAATACTGGAGTGGGTTGCCACTCCAGGCGATCTTCCTAACCTAGGGATCAAACCCACATGTCTAGCATCTCCTGCATTTGCAGGTGGATTCTTTACCACCGCACCACCTGGGAAACCCAAAATGTTGCCACGGGGGCATCACCACTGGGGATATGTAATTATTTGCTTGAGGTTTTAGCTGGTTGAATAGCTATATGTGTGTCTGTTTCCTCCTGATTGATGTGAAAGAGAAAGTGAAAGTGAAGTCGCTCAGTCACGTCCGATTCTTTACAACCCCATGGACTGTAGCCCACCAGGCTCCTCCGTCCATGGGATTCTCCAGGCAAGAATACTGGAGTGGGTTGGCTTATTTGTTTGAGGTTTTAGCTGGTTGAATGGTTATATGTGTGTCTGTTTCCTCCTGATTAATAGCTTTTGTCAAATATACACCTTTGCACAAGGCTGTGAGCTGCCCAGCCCGGGGTCAACAGGCATCTTGGAATCAAGGAACACTAAGATTCTGAGAGCTGGATTTCAGGGACAAGACGGCCATCGAAAGAAGAAAGGGTATTCCAGGAACACTTCATATTCTCTATCTTGTGTAGTATTGATAATAATTGTAGCTAGAGAGAGATAAAGCTCTCCACATTAGAGGTGAGGAAACAGACTCAGAATTTTAGCCAAGCCACATACCTAGTGCCTGTGGAAGGTGAACTGAATCCCTTCAGAGAGGTCTCTGCTCTCCCCTCCACTCTAATATCAGTTCCCTTCTTCTCTACTTTCTTATTCATTCCCTGGAGTTCTTCAGAAAATGATCTGGCCTTAGATTAGCTGCCCCACATGTAAGATCTCTTTTCGGGACTCCTGCAGTAAATACAGTACAAGTGAATTATGTTACTTACTTGAATATTTATTTTATAATCTTCTAATCTATTCTCACCTGAGTCTCCTAATGAGTAAGAAAGGAAGAGGGCAGGGCACAATCTTTAAAAGAATGACGCAGATATTGAGGACAGGACAGAAACTGGTTAGAACCAACCAGCCTCAAGCTGGCAGAAGATCTGACTTCCAGTAGATCTTGAACCTCAGTACACGTTCACATTTGCATCTAACTGATACACCTACAGGTGCCACGACAGTCCTGAAGCAAAACGTCAAGAAGTGAGCCATGATGCAATCCCTGGAAATCCCTGCCCAGAACTGTTGGAATAATCCTTCCACTAGCCCCTGAAACTACCCAGCCCATAGAAACTAACCACCCCTTACTTCATGGTTGCTCTTTCTGAGACAGACCACACTCTCTGTGTATGAACTGCATCTTGCCCTCAATAAACCTGCTTTCATTTTACTCTGGCTTTTTCTTGAATTCTTTCCTGCAGGAAGTTAAGGACCCTCACTTGGCAGCCGATCCCAGGGACTCACCCAATGCCTCTCAAACCCCGTGTATTCCTACAATGCTATATTTTGTATTTATTTCAAGCATGTGTATCTGTATCCTTGATAAAAGCACAGATTCCTTGAGAGAGGACAACTGCTCTGCTCCCTCCTGCCCAGCCCTGCCTAGAAAAATACTAATTAAGTAGGAAATGACCACTCTGCCCTGGGATCGGAAAATTTAAATGGTCCTTAAAGATTGTTCTCCCCCAGGACCAGACCACTCTGGAAACTCCTCAGTGATCACATGAGCAAATGAAGAATGAAATATATTGTTTCAACTGACTTCACTACCTCTAGTCCCTTTTGCCCTTAAATAGCAATCTATCATTTCTTCTAGGAGAAAAGAGAGTTATTCTTGATAGGGTTTTGGCTCTCATAATTCCAGAGTTGACAGCCACCACTACTGAAATTCATTTAGGGGACATACTGACTCTGCTTTTAAAAGCAATGGAGGTTCACAACCCCTTATCCTAAACTCTCGGAACCAGGTGTGTTTTAGAATTCATAATTCTTCAGATTTCAGGAAGGTGATGTGGTACCAATACAGTATACCCTGTAATGACCCCGGCAGGCTTCAAAGCAGCACCTCATTAAAAGTGAAAGTGAATCACTCAGTTGTGTCCGACTGTTTGGGATCCCACGGGCTGTAGCCTGCTTGGCTCCTCTGTCCATGGAATTCTCCAGGCAAGGGTACTGGAGTGGGTTGCCACTTCCTTCTCCAGGGGATCTTCTTACCCAGGATTCGAACCCGGGTCTTCTGCATTGCAGGAAGATTCTTTACCAGCTGAGCCACCAGGGAAGCCCAGAACCTCATTAGTATTTCTGAATAAAGTTGCATCCCACGTGAGGAGAGGTTTAGCTTCCAAATGAGTTTTGACACCAAACACACAATTTTCAGAGCTTTTCAACTTCAGAATCATATGCAGACCTCTCATAAATAATAATCGTTCAGTGTTTGTTATATGACAGACATCCTGCTAAATGCCTACTATTAGTTCATATAATCCACCAACAGCACTAAGAGGTAGGTTCTCATTTTACTTCCATTTCACAGATGAGGAAACTGAAGTGTAAAGAGTTTATCGACATGCCCAAAAATCACAGAGAGTTAGCTTGGGAGGAGAGCTCCATTAGCAGTTAAAGGCACCACCAGCACCCATTCCCCCTTCTCGGTAGTCCCCTCTAGGAGTGAGTAGGATGATGGACCTAGCAGAAGCAAATGATTCCCATGGGTCCCAGGCTACGGGCCTGGGCAGATTTCACCCACAGGCCTGGAGAAGCAGAGCCTCAGGTC
This sequence comes from Bos mutus, assembly GCF_027580195.1. Taxonomy (NCBI): domain Eukaryota; kingdom Metazoa; phylum Chordata; class Mammalia; order Artiodactyla; family Bovidae; genus Bos; species Bos mutus. Next base: position 38,137,728 of record NC_091627.1, read on the forward strand.
TTGAAAGCAAAAGACAAGAGGAAACCAGCCACCTTCCTGAACTAACTAAACCCCAGCCTTGACCATGACTGAGACAAGCAAGACATGAGCATCACCTGGCCAGGAGGGTCCTCAGAGTGCAGATTAAGAGCAGGAGGTCTGAGTTCAGCTCATGGGGGTCAAACCCCATAACTAGCTGGGGGATGCCGGGCAAACTTCCTTCCTTGTTAAGTTTCAGTTCCCTCTTTTGTATGATAAGATTTCGTGATGCTTCTTCACAAGACTGTTTGGAAGATTAAATGAAACAATTCATGGAAACAGAATGCCTGACACTGAGTGGGTCCTCAGTATTGGCTATAAATACAACCTGAAATAGAAGAAAATAGGAGCATAAACTGAGAGAACCCAAGAGGAAAGGCGTGGATTCTCTGATCATTCAAGTGTGCAAGTGCCCCATCTGAATCATTTTGCTGCTAAAAACACCCTCGTCTCACAGTCCTTCACCACCCAGCTGCACTAGACTGAGGGTTTGAGATGGCAAGAGCAATGCTGTGTGGGCCTCAGGAAGTCAAGCGTATCCAGAACCGGCCACGTAGACCTGGTGTGGCTGTTTTACATGGGCTCAGGTGAGAGGTGGGAGTTATGGTGGCCTGGGCTGAAGCATAGCAGCTCCAGCAAAGACCTTGACCTGCAGTCTCTGAGCAGGCTCAAAGACAAATGGATCGGTCACTACCCCTGTCAGTTCATTCTTCACAAACATCCTGGAAGTGGCCTGATCGCCCATGGTTTTCCTCCGTACCCCTGAGACTATCTGAAATAATGGTCAGTCCTCACTGATAAGCAGTTTGCCCTTCCCCCACCAAACACGGGCCATCAGAAATGGCCACCTGGGCAGCACAACCAGTCGGCCTTTCACCTGGCCCCTGAGGCGCCAAGATTAGTCTAAAAGGGAAAGTGTTAGTCACTCAGTCGTGTCTGATTCTTTGCAACCCCAAGGACTGTAGGCCACCAGGCTCCTCTGTCCATGGAATTCTCCAGGCAAGATATGGGAGTGGGTAGTCCTTTCCTCCTCCAGGGGATCCTCCTGACTCAGGGATCGAACCTGGGTCTCCTCCACTGCAGGCAGATTGTTTACCATCTGAGCCACCAGGGAAGCCCAAGATTTGCCTGAGGGGAAGCTACCAAAGCCACACTTCACGGGATCTTCCAGAGCCAACCCTGACATCACCCCAGGGCCGGCCACGTTCTACAGAACGCTCACTCACTCGTGGAGACTCCGCGCCTGAGAAGCCTTCGGCTCACCCACAAACTCACAGCCAGACACAGGCAGCAGGCAAAGTTCCAGGAAGGCGGGGCGTTTGACCACACACCACTGTGTCCCCAGGGAAGACGGCATTTGGCAAATGATACAGGTGCTTAACAAATGTGTGCTGAGTGAATAAAGAAAAGGCCACGCACCTGTTGGACGGTGCAGCGTGCGGCTCAGCGTCCCCCCCAGGGGGTGACTCTGCCTGGTCCTCCCCATCCTGGCTGCAGCCCCTCCTGGCCGGCCTGGGAGCTCATCTGAGCACAAGGCCCCACACCTGAGGCTGGAGGAGTCTGCCCCCAGTGGCCGCTCTGACAGTGCTGTCAGGTGGGGCCTGTCAAGCCCCTCTTTAAATCTCACAATGTCTCTCTTGTTCCACAGACAGACCTGCCATTAGGAGCATTCCAGACCAGAGCTCAGCTGCTCCGAAGAGCAATAATTAAATCAGCAGACTGTGACGTCTGCTTTGGGTTCCTTTCACACCTGTCTGTCAGCGGGATTACTGGCTAAAAGAAAGTCTTGGCTGGGCCCAGACTGGTGAGTATCCGACACAAATATCCAGAAAGCCTGGGGCCAGTGGGGAAGAAGGCGGTGGCCATGTGCGGGCCAGCTTCTAAGACCCACACAGCAACTCACTGACATTTCTGGGGGGCTGCCCTGTGGCCCAGGGGAGCTGCAGGCGGGGTTGGAATGAAGGGAGAGGATCGCAGTAGGTTATGGATATGGGCCGGGAATATTGCTGCCTTCTTGAGTATTTACTGAGTTCTCCTGAGCAGCAGGGCCGCACAGGCTTCTCTGTCTCTCGGTTTCCTTGTCAAGTGGCCCAGACTCCAGCAGTTTCTATAGGCTGATGAAACCACAGTGTGTGCCCGCGAGAGACATTTCGGAAATACCTGCCAACTGGGCAGGGGCAGAAATGGGTGACAGCCCAGGTTAGAGGCTCTGCTGCTGAGTTCCCCTCCCTTCCTTGCACAGCTCAGTGGCCCACCCTGGACAGTGTCCTGGGTTTGGGGCAACAGGCTCAGGGGAGCGAGTAGAAGAAACCTCTGGGCTCCTAGGGGCTATGGAATTGGGGGTCAGCTTATCGTTTTCATCTCTCAGGACCCCATGGCCTTCTGTAAATAACACTGTCGACTGAAAAAAGATGCACAACTTGAGAGCAGGTGAGTTGTTTTATTTGGGGCAAAATGAGGACTGCAGCCCAGGAGGCAGCACTTCAGATAGCTCTGAGATTGCTCCAAAGAGGGAGTGGAGGAAGACCAGTATATAAGATTTTGGTGAAGGGGGAGTTCAGTGCAATCAAGCATTTACTTTACCAGAGGTTTTCTCCTAGTCACGAGGATCTGATGTCATCATGAAGGGATTTAGTGGTTTTCTAGATAGGAGGTCATGCAAGGATCGGGATCATAACATCAGTTCCTGAAAATATCCACCTACCTAAAGAGCTGTCCCACCAGGTTCCCTGAAGCACAGAGTGCCTCACTCCACCCTGAACTCCCTCACGGGTTGCTGAAGGTCAGCAGCTGCAGCAGCGCGGGGTTCAGTTTCCATAGAGGCAGAAGGCAGATAAATGCCCTTGCTGTTCAGTCATTGGCAGCCCGCTTAGCAAGAGCCAATTTGTGGTTGACAGTGCCCCCTTGTGGCCTTAAATTAGACCATACTTGGGGAGGAACTTCATGACCATTTTGTCCCACGTTGCCAGGAATGCTCCCAGCTCCGAAGAAGATTTTAACAGATGGGACACTCAATGTCCTATCACTGGACTAGGTCTTAATTGTCAAAGATGTCTCTGGACACCTGTCTTCTAGTTATGGTCCAGGAAAGTATTCCCTCTCATTGCATCTTCCCATATCTAGAGTTAGACAGTTACGATCATTGATCACATCGGATCAGTTCAGTTGCTCAGTCGTGTCCAACTCTGCGACCCCATGGACGGCAGCACGCCAGGCACACACCAAGCTATATATTTGATCAACCGAGTCAAGTCTAGTCATTATTATTTTCATTGGAGGCTCAATCATACACTTGGTAACACAAGAAACAATAATCTTGTAAAATAGGCAAAATACATATAATATCGTTGATAACATTCATGGAATTTTAAGTAAATATTTCAACCATGAGCCTCCCATGCCAAACCAGTTTTTTAAAAGGTCGTCAAGACTAGGGAATCGGTCACTTAAGGCAGAAATCTGATTTTTTCATATGGCTCATCAACTGTGTTACATTAAGTAAAAGTCGCTCAGTCGTGTACTACTCTTTGTGACCCCATGGACTTTGGCCTGCCAGGCTCCTCTGTCCATAGAATTCTCCAGGCCAGAATACTGGAGTGGGTTGCCATTACCTTCTCCAGGGGATCTTCCCAACCCAGAGATTGAACCATGTCTCCCACATTACAGGCGGATTCTTTACCGTCTGAGCCAAGATTCATCAGGTATGAAAAGAGCATTCTGTTTGAATTATAGTACAAGTACCTCCCTGAGATGCTGTAATGTGTTAAGGGCCTTGCAGTTTTGTAGCACCGCCTTTCTCAACATAGAGATCTCAGAATTCAATAGGCTAATAGCCCAGTTACTACCATCTAAAGCTTATGAAAGTTGTTAAGGCTTTGATATGACCAATTACATCCTCCAATCACATTGAAGGAACAACAACAACAACAAAATATCTGCTAAATGGTCTTACTGGTAGAATACAGATGTCTTAACTCATCAAGCTCACATCAATGTTAAGATCGTCTTGAGTTACCTCTGACTTGTTACGTATATGACCTTGAGTACATGGGAATACCAGGCTACACCTTCCTATCCATCTGGTTAGAAACCAAGCCATAAATGAGTACCACAAATCCACTGAGTTCCTTACCACCCGCTCTCTCTAAGGGTGATAGTAGGCATAGTTCATAAGGCACTCAGCCTAGTTTCACAATATTACTAGGGTGATCATTCTTGGTATGATTTACTTGCTCTCAACACAGAGGAACTTTTAAACTTAAATGACCATAGGCCTGGTGTTAACCATATAGATCCATCCCATAATTGTGGCAGTTTTCCTTTCAGTAGATGAGAGGTTACAGGTTTTTTTTATTGAGACTCAGCTTGTCACTCTGATTGAGTTTGAGTGTCCCTAAGAGAAAACTTAAATCTATGGCCAGAGTCAGAGCAGGTATTATTAACTGGACAGGTGAGAGAATGCCTTCTAGTAATATCTTGAATAGATCAGATCAGATCAGATCAGTCACTCAGTCGTGTCCGACTCTTTGCGACCCCATGAATCGCAGCACGCCAGGCCTCCCTGTCCATCACCAACTCTCGGAGTTCACTCAGACTCACGTCCATCGAGTCAGTGATGCCATCCAGCCATCTCATCCTCTGTGGTCCCCTTCTCCTCCTGCCCCCAATCCCTCCCAGCATCAGAGTCTTTTCCAATGAGTCAACTCTTCGCATGAGGTGGCCAAAGTACTGGAGTTTCAGCTTTAGCATCAGTCCTTCCAAAGAAATCCCAGGGCTGATCTCCTTTAGAATGGACTGGTTGGATCTCCTTGCAGTCCAAGGGACTCTCAAGAGTCTTCTCCAACACCACAGTTCAAAAGCATCACTTCTTCGGCACTCAGCCTTCTTCACAGTCCAACTCTTAGAACAGAACTAAACTCTCTTCTAAAATAAATTTCCTAGGGGGGTATCCAATCAGAGTCCTGGAGGGGAGAAATCCACCAAGGTAACCCAGAAGTACTAGACACAGGTCATTGGCCACAACCCAACAATTGGATTGAGTCTTAAACTAGCATGGAATCATGTCCATGATAGAAAATGTTTGATTGATACGCAGAGGTCCAAGAAATCAAGAAAGCATTATAAATGATCGCATGAATCAGGTCCAGCATCTTAGGCGAGCTGTCTACCCTCGATGCCGTCTTCTCATCCCAGTGTAGTGCACTTTCCTCTGTTTGAGCATCATTTTAGGGTGAGATTGAGGTCAGCACTCCTCTCTATAGACCAGTCTGGTGTAGGGGCCTTTGGAAGTGGGAATTAATCCAAGAGTCACTTTCCCTTTAATTTCACTGTGCATGAGCTAGTGAAGAGTATGATTAAAAGGTCCTTCCATCCAGGTTGGAGACAGTTCCTTAAATTCTGTCTTTTTCCTGCATAGAGGCAGATGGCAAATGCCCTTGTTGTTCAGTCATTGGCAATGCTCTTGGCAAGTGCCAATTTGGAGTAGACAACACACAACCTGGAATTTCAGGCAATCCCAGCTGGTTGTCTAAGAAAAAGGAAAAAAAAAAAAAAAAAACAGATGGCCCACTGAGCTCTGCCCCATTCCAGGTCCCATAAACACAAATGATCAAAAACACTTGGGGCCCTGGAAAGGATGCCTTCTGCACCAGGACTCAAGGGTGAGGCCACAGGCTCTGAGACAGGCAAGAGCAGCATCTAGAAGGGAAAGTAGAGGCAATGGTCACCTCCCATGGGGTCCTGGGGGTCTCTGATCTGGGGGCCTCTGGGGAGGAAAGCTGGGAGCAGAAGCATCTCTGGAGCTCAGAAAGGCCTAGAAGAAAATGACAGAGAAGGCCAGCTGATTCTTACTTAGAAAGAAGTCCAACTAAGGTCTGTCATGGTTTTCCTTGTAGCTCAAAATTGTAATGAAATAAAAAGCAGAAAAGCCTGTCATTATCATCAAGGGGGTTCTCTAAAGGGGAACTTCTACCTGGGACCATGAAATGGGTTCCATTGAATGATTAGCTGCAGCTGCCACCTGGGCACATTGAGTTTTTGTGCCACAAGGCTGGAAAGCAAGGAGTGGACTCACTGTCCTGGCAGGGTTGACTGACACGGTCACAGGAGGGAGTCAGGCAGCTGTGACCCAGTGGGAGCCAGGAGGGACAGGTAAGGGCACCAGGCCATTCCCTCAGGTGCTCCTTGGTACTCTGTGCCCCAATCTTGACAGTAAATGAAAAATGAAGTAGTCGTGGTCTTTGAAGAGCACTGATGAGACTCAGCATCTCAGGGATAAGGATCTCTCTGGTCACACCACCAGGGAAGCTGCTGAGACCAGCATAAGGGCCGACTGAGGGTATGGGCAACTAGGAGGGAGATGTGGGCATTAGATATAGCCGTGAGATCAGCTGGGGTTTGTCTCATTTCCTCATGGAAGTGTCCCCTAGGGAACGAGACCACCAGAATTCCAGAGGATCTGCTTCCAGAACTTACAAGTGGGTCTGGGTGGCACAAAGCTGGACCACTGAAGCTACTGTGATGAGCAGCCAAGACGCCTTTATAGGGCTAAAGGACTTATTCCCTCAGCTGCTACAAGCGCTGCCAGCTGAGAACCCCCTTCTGCATCGCCTTGGTGGTAGAGGGTTGCCTCACCCCAAATCACACCCTCTCCCTGGGACAACTTGCACCCAACTTGACTTGACTTAGGAGGATAACCCAACTTGACTCAGGTGACTGTACCATCACCACCACTCAGGATGACTCTGAAGGGCTGAGCTTGCCACGGGGTTGGTTCAGTTGACAAGGGCTTTGTTACCACTGCACCTGCCCTGACTTTCCCCTCAGCCCAGTCCTAATCCTTCCTTCTGCAGATGTCCATCCCAAGAGCACCCCCTAATCCACCTTCCACTCTGCATGCTGGTCCCTCCTCCATCTGGTATACTGGCATACAGCCAAGAACCCCAGCACACGTCTGGTAAAATAAATACACCTCCTGAAGTTTGTTCACTCTGTATGTATTACTGACTGATACTAAAAACTTAAATAATATTATTAGAGCAGATTGAAATGATCCCCTCCTCCGTATACACCAACCTCAGGGGGAAGCCCTGGAGTCACCTCTAGGAAGCCCTCGGGGGTTCTGAAAACCAAGAGTTTAGGTCCTCACTCAAGGCAGAAGGGAATCCCACAGGGACACTGGCCCAATGCCAGAATGTCCGCATCTGACCTCGCTTCTGTTCAATGAGCTGAGGCGTCCACCTTCTCCTCTCACTGCCTCACTCTCATCCATCTGAACTACCCGGCCTCCTCCCCAGGTGGTATAAGAGAGCAAGTGAGATCTTCAAATATTGTATTTGGAAGGACATTTTAAATGGTAAAGGGCTATACAAAAATAAGGGAGTATCATTTAGCAGATGGCCCATGAACTGTATTCACTTACAGCATGCATGGTTGATTCTGGACATTCATCCCCTGGTGCTGGATTAAACAAGACATCAGTATGACCTTCCCCCAATACATCCACCATCTCAAATAACAAATGTGAGTGCATTGAATATCATCCTAGCACATATAGGTTTGCTAAACTGTGGGTGGGTTGGGGGGCTGCTACAAAGTATGAACTGGAAGCAGAAGGGAAGACACTGAGTTCCACACCTTCTCTACTTACGAGCACGGAAAGTGAAAGTGTCAGCCACTCGGTTGTGTCCGACTCTTTGTGATCTCATGGACTGTAGACCACCAGGCTCCACTGTCCATGGATCTCTCCAGGCAAGAATGCTGGAGTGGGTTGCTCTGCTCTTCTCCAGCAGATCTTCCCAAGCCAGGGACTGAACCAGGGTCTTCTGCATTGCAGGCAGATATTTTTTACCATCTGGGCCACCACGGAAGCCCCCTACTGACTTGATCACTTTGGGCAAATCACCTAAATTTGCCTCCATGAAATGGGACTGGTGGCCCAAGCTTTATTGTCCTTATGTGCTCAGTCGCTTCGGTCGTGTCCAACTCTTTGGACAGCTTACAGCGGCCTATGGACTGTAGCCCACCAGGCTCCTCTGTCCATAGGGATTCTCCAGGCAAGAATACTGGAGTGGGTTGCCATGTGATGGCCCAAGCTTTACCATCCTTACAGAGTTTTCATTTTATTTTTCTTTTTTGGAAAGTCAGTGAAAATATGTGTTTGGAAGCATTTGGGATAAACTGGGGCCAAAAGACAAAGTCCTTACCTCTTATAAGTGGAGAACTTAAACTGAACCCAAGGCCTTGACTCCCAAGTTCAACCTCTTTCCATACTGGGTCAGATCTTAGGACTAAAAATAACAATAGGAACGGCGATTACCACTGTGATCACCACTGACTTTAAAATAACCTCAGGCCACTTGGCACATCTGTGTTCATTAGATGGCCCCCCTGAGCTGAGGGAGCACAGCCTAGTGAGAGTACCAAGGTCCCTATTTCAGACCCCGCTCACCACCTACCTGTGCTGCCAGGTACCCTTGGGCAGGGCACAACATTGGCAGCCCCAGTGGTTATCACCTTAAGTTTTGAGTTGTTTGGCACCAGAGCAGCTGTGTGCTCAACTTTTCACTTTTTCGAAGGCTGTCCCCTCGCACAGCAGTGAAATCAGTGAGCCGAGAGAGACGTGCCAACCTGACAGGCATGGTGTCAGCCTTCATCCCTGCCTTTCCTAGGACAGAACAAGGGAAAGGAGGGTGGCCTGGAAGCAGAGGGAGGAGAGGAGGAGACGGAGAGCCCAGCGGGTGGTCGGGACTTCATTGTGGGAAGTTCTCAGCTTACAGACGCCAACAGGGAGTTGTCAAACTTCCCTTAGGGAGGGAACACAGGGACAAGGGAGTTTTGAATGCTCCCTGCATTTCGAAAGGGCATCTCCACTCCTGTTGTCAACTTTCCCCCACAGCCAGGAGGTCTGGCCGCCCACAAGGCAGCCTAGAAGCCCATTACGCCACTGGGAAGAGGAGCCAAGTCTTGGGGGTGAGATGGGAGGTGCCCGGTTTGCTTCCAAACTTCCCTGCATACAAGCCCAGGAGCCTGCCTTGCCCTTTCTCTCTCCACGTATCACACACCCCTTCATTCTGGGTGTGGACCAACAGCATCTTGCCTTGGCAGAGGGGAGCCAAGCAAGACCTATGACACACAGGGTTCCATCCACTGCCAGCCTCAGATGGAATAACTCGACAGCTGGCAAATGTCACGTAGTAATTTGTAGATGAAGGCAATCAGCAGGGATGCCACCCTGTGTGTTTCTAGGTCAGAATGAGTTTCTGGATCAGCGGGGGTGGGGGGGTGATGGCGTCAAGGTGTTATCTGAGAACGAAGTTTCAAGTCAGCTTACCTAAATTCAAGTTCTGACTCAGCTACTCACCCACCCTACTCGTGACTTAAGTAAGCTAATCTCTTGAAGTCTATCTCCTTATCTAGAAAATGGGATTAATGCTCATGTCATAGAGTTACTGTGAATTAAAAACAAAAGTATTTGTGATGTACAAAAGGCTGCACTGAGCGGGGCTGGGGTGAAGGTGAAGAAAATGATATTTGGGGTTAAAGAGCTCTGTGCTGGATCCCAGTTTCACTGTTCACTCGGGCTAGACCTTGGGCAGGTACTGAATTTTTTTTTTTTTATGTAGACTTTATTTTTCAGAGTAGTCTTAGGTTCACAGCAGAGCTGAGCAGGAATTATAGAGACTTCATGTCCCCCATCTCCCCAATCCAGAGCCTCGCCATCATCACCATCCTTCCCAACGATGATACACTTGTTAGAAATGATGAGCCTACATTGTCACCCAAAGTCATTATCACTCAAAGTCTACAGTTTACATCAAGTTTCCCTCTTGGTGGTACGCCTTTGACTGCTGTCTAATGACACATATGCACCAGTACTGTATCACACAGAGTGGTTTCACTGCCCTCAAAATTTCTGCGCTCTGACTCTTCATCCCTCCCCGCTTCCAGCCCTGGCAACCGTTGGTCTTTTGACTGTCTCCATAGTTTTGCCTTTTTCAGAAGGTCATGTAGTTGATTCATATCCCATGGAATCCTTTCAGGTAGACTTCTTAGTAATGTGCATTTAAGTTTCCTCCATATCTTTTCATGGCCTGATAGCTCACTTATATTTAGCACTGCATAGTAATCCATTGTCTGGATGTGTGTGTGTGTGTGTGTGTGTGCACGTGATCAGTTGTGTCTGACTCTTTGTGACCCCAAGAACTGTAGCCCGTCAGGCTCTTCTGTCCATGGAATTTTCCAGGCAAGAATACTGGAGTGGGTTGCCATTTCCTTTTCCAGGGGATCTTCCCAACCCAGGGATCAAAGTCACATCTCCTATGTCTGCGACATTGGCAGGCGGATTCTTTACAACTGAGCCACCTGGGAAGCCATGTCAAGATGTACCACACTTTATTTATCCACCCACCTACTGAAGGACATCTGGACTGCTTCCGAGTTTGGCAATTATAAATAAAGCTGCTATCAACCTCCACATGCAGGTTTTTGTATGGAAATACGTTTCCAATTCATCTGGGTAAATACCAAAAAGCACAACTGTGGGTCATATGGTTGCTATAACTTTTCTGAGCCTCATCGTCATGATGTTTGATTGAGCTACTGCACATGAAACAGCACAGCATCCAGCACACAGGCAGGGCTCAACTAGTGGGAGCTTTGTCTGTTACTCTACTCAACTGTCAGTGAAATCACCAATGCTTGGGTGTGAATCCAAGCACTGTCTGAGGCGGATGACATATGGGTGCATCATTGTCATGGATCGTCTCTCTAGAGTCCAACAAGGCACAGAGCAACACAAGATGCCGGAAGGCTACTGGACTGAGGACCACCGCCACTGAAGAGGGATGTGGCGGCCTCCTGCACTGTGGGAAGACAGGAGGTACGTCTGTCCTACAGGGACATCTGTCCAGGTTCAGCACATCGAGGTGTTGCGGGGATCACGCGACCTTAGAGGTCGGCTGTCCTCCACTGTCTCCTTCCCAAGTTCACTCTTCAGACAGCTTCTCACCCGTTCCTCCACCTGGCTCATCCAAAGCGAAGCCCTGCCCATAGCCAGAAGTGCAGATGTGATGAAAACAAGGACCTTTTTGTTTTCCCTTTTCACCTACTTCCTGTGTACTCACTTCATTGTTCCCAGAACTTACCAGGTCAGAATTACCAGGAAATTTCACTCTTGCAGTCTTTTTCTCTTCTTTTTGCTTCTCTAACCACAAGATCTACTTGGGGTCTAGACTTAAGCCAATAGTACTTCTTTAGAAGCCACGTCTTTTGTATTTCTGTGGAGAGGCTGAGTGAGGGGATGGGATTGAATGACGAAATGAGGCTCAGTTTGTGCTGTATGGTTTTCAAAAAGCAACATATACTTTACTGTAGAAAGGACTAAAGATGTTCTCCAAGCCTCCAGCCTTGGGCTATGTTATCAGGAAACAGCAATGGTGATTATGCTTTGTCTGGGCTTCCTTCTCTGAACTGCTATGGAATAATTAAGTAATCTGAGTGGAAACTGGGCCTGAGCCTTCTAGGAGCTGGAAAGCTGGAGTTTTAGCCAATGAGGCGTATACAAAGCAAGTCAGTGCAGGAGGCTGCCATATGAGAGCAAGCCTGGTGTGGGTACCACTCTAGTGACATCACCTGAGCACATCCAACACGTCACCTTCAAAACAAGCGTGTCAAATGCGACGACTTTTTGATCTCTTCTTAGACCCATTTTTTAATACTTTTCTAAATGACCTTAGCACCAGCCATAAGTTATTGCCATGATGGACATGTTCACTAAAGCTACACGGTCCAGTAGTAGCAGCAGATAGCCCTGTGTGGCCACTGAACATTTGAAATGTTCCTCTTGTGGGCAAACAACATTTTTTATTGCATTTAATTTTAATTACTTTAAGTTTAAGTAGCCATAATGGGCTGGTAGCTACCATATTAGTCAACACAGGTCCAGCAACCTGGATTCTGTTTCTTTTAAACTACATATTCTGTCAATTCTACATTAAAATGGTATAAATTTGTCCCCTTCGTCTCCTTTCAGGTTTCCACCCTATGCTGAACCATCACCATCCCCTCCTCCCTGGTTTCTTTTTTTTCCTACTTTCACTGTCTATGATTCTTTTGGTACAGTGAAGGGTGAGCTTCTTAAAACATAAAATTTATCAAGATACCCCCCTACTCAAAACCATTCAACAACTTCCCCATCGCAGTAAAACTGAAAACCCCCCATGAGGTTTGGACACACTGCTCCCCCTTGTGGCCCAATACTAGGCTCCAGGAAGCCACTTTTTCCAGCTCAGGTCCTTCCTACAAACGTTTCCTTTGTTCTGGAGTTGGGCTGTCCCATACAATGGCTGTAGCCATATGTGACTTTTTTTTTTAAACATTTGTTTACTTGACTGAGCCAGGTCTTAGTTGCAGTACACAGGAACTTAGTTGCAGCGTGTGGGATCTAGTTCCCTGACCAGGGATCGAATCCAGGCTCCCTGCATTGAGAGCACAAAGCTTTAACCACTGGACCACTAGGGAAGTCCCTATATGTGACTTTTTTATACATACACCTGCTGCTGCTGCTAAGTCGCTTCAGTCGTGTCCGACTCTGTGCGACCCCACAGACGGCAGCCCACCAGGCTCTCCCGTCCCTGGGATTCTCCAGGCAAGAACACTGGAGTGGGTTGCCATTTCCTTCTCCAATGCATGAAAGTGAAAAGTGAAAGTGAAGTCGCTCAGTTGTGTCTGACTCTTAGCGACCCCATGGACTGCAGCCTACCAGGCTCCTCCGTCCATGGGATTTTCCAGGCAAGAGTACTGGAGTGGGGTGCCATTGCCTTCTCCAATACATATACTTAAATAATTGAAATTAAATAAAATTGAAAATTCAGTTCCTCAGTCCCACGAGACACATTTCAAGGGCTCAGTAATCACATGCGGTTCACTGGTACCATACTGGACAACACAGATACAGAATATTCCTATCATCACAGAAGTTCTGGGACCGTCTTCCCTACACTGAAGCTTGGCTAATTCCTACCCACCTTTCAAGTCTCAGCTGAAATGCCACGTTCTCAGAGAGGCCTTTTCTAATCCTCCAGTCAAAATTAAGAGTCCTTGCTTTCTTTTGTATAGAGCCTGCAACTTTCCTTTTTACTTTCCTTCAACTTTCCTAACTTTCCTTACAACTGTTTGCAAAGTTGTAGTGACCTGTGTGGTTGTTTAATGTATGTGTCTATTAAAATCTAGAATAATGTCTTGTTGGTTTTCCAGTCAATCCTTGGGCCCTACCTCAGTACCTGAGACTTAGTAGCAGCTCATTCATGTTGGGTGGATAAATGAAATAATGAATAATGAAATAATGTATAGATGGTTAGACTGGCTGTATATAATTACGCATCTTTCAAAGCACCAGGGGGACTTCCCTGGTGGTCCAGTGGTTGAGACTTTGCCTTCCAATAGGCAGGGTGCAGATCTGATCCCTGGTCAGAGAGCTAAGATCCCACAAAGACTTGCAGCCAAAAAACCAAAACATAAAGCAAAAGCAATGTTGCAACAAATTCACTAAAGACTTTAAAAATGGTCCACATCAAAAAAAAAAAAAAAAAAAAGCACTAGGTAAAGAGCCAGAGCTTAGGAACCACAAGGTCCCGGAATGAAATACTGACTTTCATCCTTATTATAGCCTGTCAGTTAACCTTTCCAAGCCACCCTCTGTCCACACGTAGGAGGGAATGCTGTTGCCCATCTCAGAGCATTGACATGAGCACAGAGTGGGCTAGATGAAGGCTTTGGCCGAGTCAAGAGCTGTGTGGATGTAAGTTCCTCCTTTTTATCACTTCCCCTGGGTCCTTCCAGCCCTCTCTGGGGTCTTCTCCCCTCTCACATGGCATCTCTGGCCTTGACTTCTAAGTTTCTCATTCCTTGGTCCCATTCTCTCTAAGAGAACTTTAGCTCTCTTTAAGCTGCCAAACTCAAAGGATCAAACCAAAAGACTTCAACAAAGAAAGCCCACCTCACTCAGGCTGTTCTTCGCTGCCCTCCCTGTCTCTGATTGTAAAAACCAGTCTGACCTTCAACACACCCCAGTCTCATAAAGGCACACGCCAGCCTGGAAAGGCTCTCAGAAAAGCAGGTACACAAGCACATGGCCTGGAGTGGGTCCACTCTAGTAGTAGGTGTTCTTGGTCAATTTGTATCTATGAACCACCTACATCAGTAGCACCTGATTGTTTAAAATGCAGATTCCTGGGTCCCCACCTCTGATTCATTTAATCATGAGGGGGACCAGTCCATCCTAAAGGAGATCAGTCCTGGGTGTTCATTGGAAGGACTGATGTTGAAGCTTAAACTCCAGTATTTTGGCCACCTGATGTGAAGAACTGATTCATTTGAAAAGACCCTGATGCTGGGAAAGATTGAAGGCAGGAGGAGAAGGGGATGACAGAGGATAAGATGGTTGGATAGCATCACTGACTCAATGGACATGGGTTTGGGTGGATTCCAGGAGCTGGTGATGGACAGGGAGGCCTGGTGTGCTGTGGTTCATGGGGTTGCAAAGAGTCGGACACGACTGAGCGACTGAACTGAACTGAACTGAACTGGAAGCTGCATTTTCAATAGCCAGCTCAGGTGAGTCTATTGCTGTAGCTTAAGTCTTCTCAGTATATAATATTATCCCGTCAAGCACTGGGAAGTTTCTTCTTTAAGTCACTCACTGATCCTCCCTTTAATTTGTACACAATTTTATTTCAAAAGATTATTTATCAAATACCTATCCAGTGAGTTATTAAGTGAAGTACTATATATATATGTGTGTGTGTGTGCGTGTGTGAGAGTATATATATACTCATGTAAGCTCAGTGGCTCAGTCACGTCCCACTCTTTGCGACCCCATGAACTGTAGTCCACCAGGCTCCTCTGTCCATGCAATTCTCCAGGCCAGAATACTGGAGTGAGTTGCCATTTCCTTCTCCAGGGGATCTTTCCAACCCAGGGATCAAAGCCACATCTCCTGTGGCTCCTACGTTGGCAGAAGAGTTCTTTACTGCTGAGCTACCTGGGAAACCATATACACACACACACACACACATATGTGTATATATAGGGCTTTCCTGATAGCTCAGTTGGTAAAGAATCCACCTGCAAAGCAGGAGACCCCAGTTTGACTCCTGGGTTGGAAAGATCTGCTGGAGAAGGGATAGGCTACCCACTCCAGTACTCTTGGGCTTCCCTTGTGATATAATATATACACATAATCCCTCTAAAATTTGTTTTATAATATCGTAATCAGGTTGGTTTTACATGTGACAGTATAAAGGGCAGAGTTGGCCAGCTGGAGGCAGAGGCATTTAGCCAGCTCTACACTGCACACAGCTTTCATCAGTCCTTCTTACTGGCTTTGCCTCCTTCAGTCAGAACTGCCCAGTCCTCAGATACCTGCTTTCTCCAAGTACAGAATTTCTCCACTTACCACTTTCCCCAGGGCCCACGCTGGAAAAGCACAGCCGGCAGTCCCAGCTGGGGGTTTCTCTGATGCTCAGAAATAACAGTCAGGAGCATCCCCAGTCCCTATCTTCTTGACTCTTCCTTGTCCTACACAAGAAATCGTGGCGCATAGCAGCAGCCCAGAGCCATCTAAAGATCTCCCTGGAAAAGCTGTAGGTTCAGGAATGCTTCCTGCATGTTGTTCCCAGTTCTGCATCAGGCACCAGGCTGGGCTGTAACACAGGGGACCTTAGACTCTCACCACGGCACCAACTTGCACACGGGCTTGACTCCTGGGTCCTTCGTGCAGGTGAGAGAGCAGAGGGTGGGAGCTGACTCAACTGAGCCTCCCACAGGGACCCCTTCCCACAATCCCTCATGGGACATCATTCCCTGGACAGCCCCTCCTGTGCCTTTCTTCCTATTTTTCCTCCACCTTATCACATTTCTGTTAACTTGCACAGAAACAGCAAGATCCTGCTGGTTTGCAATTGCAGGACACATTTAATTTTTTTTTTTTTTTAAATTATTGAGCATCATTTATGAATGGGCTCCCCAGGTGGCGCTAGTGGTAAAGAACCAACCTGGCAGGCTGCAGTCCATAGGGTCGCAAAGAGACACAGCTGAAGCAACTCAGCATGCACTCATGCATTTATGTATAGTGAAGTGCAGAGCTCTTGAGAGCACCGTCCCATCCTGTGAGTTTGACAGATGTCTGATCCACAGCCCATTCAACAAACAACGTTCTCATTGTCCCAGAAAGATCCCGTGTGCTCTTTCCCAGCCAGTCTCCTCCTTCATAGGAGAGTGTGGAGGAATGCGCTAAGTTTTAAGGTCTCCTGGTTTGTTCCTGCAGGTAAAAGTATACCATACACTTTAATTCTGTACAATTTTTTTACTATGGAGAAAAATACAATGGCTGTTATTTGTCGTTAGGTTTCTTTTTGGATTTCTTTTTTTGTATAACATAAAGTTATACTCAATTACTTTCTGTAACATATAAATAAATGATAAGTATTAATAAATAATGATTAATCAACAAAAAAAGAAAAAGAAATAGGGGAAGGTCAGCTGGGGGGAAAGCAGAGAAACAAAGCAGGAGGTAGAGCCCGTGAAGGACTCTCAGATACCGTCACTGTCCTGGCTGAATCCCTTGGCAAAGGTTCATTCTCCCTTCATCCCACTGAAGCAATGTGTCTTATGCTGTTTTTCTTTTTCTTTCAAAGGAAATAGCCTCGAGAGAGGCTCTCAGGAAGCTCCAGCACATATCTCTGGTGGCCTCTCTTCCCAGGGCTCACAGGCTGCCACCCTGTTCTGCTACCCACAACACCTTGGGCTCACACCCCCTGAGGACCCACTATCCACAGCAAGGCTCAACCGCAGCTCCAGTGCCCCACTTGATGCTGCAGTGCAAAAGTCCTAACTGGAGCCCTGGGTACATCTGGATCAAGTTAATTACAAAACAAGACATACATGGGAATAGCCAAGCAGTCCCACTGAAAGCACAGGCAAGAAGCCGTTCATCCCAACAGTTGTGACTGCGCCCAGACTCCTCTCTATGTTCCTGCTGGGAGTCTGAGCACACCCTGTCGAACATGTCTGCAAAAACAACCCTTGTTATGCTAATCTCAGCCCTGTTTATGATGGTAAAACTTCTTGGGAGCAAGCCAAATGTCAAGATTGGGGGATTCATTAAATAAACCATGGTGCTATCCATACAATAGGAAACTACATACCCACTAAAAATAACATCGAGGAAGAATATTAATAGACATAGAAGCTGAGTGGGTATATTGCTAAGATTTAAAGGCATCTCACAAACAGTGTTAACAGTTGTTCTGAGTGTTAGGATTATACAGGTGATTATCACATTCTTCTGCTGATTTGTCGGTACTTTGTGCAATGATTCTGCTGTGTGCTGTGCTTCGTTGTTCAATCATGTCCGACTCTTCGCAACCACATGGACTGTGGCCAGGCTCCTCTGTCCATGGGGATGCTCCAGGCAAGAATACTGGAGCAGGTTGCCATGCTCTCCTCCAGGGGATCTTCCCAACCCAGGGACTATGGAATATTAATTTTATTTATTAAAGACACACAGCTTTATACTGTTAAATATGCAGGAACAAAGCACAGACAGGAAGTGTAGAAATGCTACAATAGCAATTTCACTTAAACACTAACAGCAAGAAGTAGAAAAGACATACAGTTATGACCCCTCTAGAGAAAATGCAAGGACTAGGATTTTGAGTACCAAAGAACACAAAATATATGATGAGTTTAAGTCTTTATTATCACTGGTATTTAAATAGAGTTATTTCTAAACATTAGAAATCAATCTTGTAGAACCATCCCCTACTTAAAACCACCAATGCTTTTCGATTTTGGCCTAAATCTTCTATAATCCCAATTGTATTTGATTCATAAATGTGGATGTATCTATCTCTAGTAACTAAACAAGGAACAAGATGGAGACCACTTGTTACACCTACACTCGTCTCGAAAATCAGTGCCTCAAATTAGACCTCATTTGCGTGCAGTACTTCATGTTGTATACAGAGGGGCAATGTACCTTAAATGGGGTCTTGGAGGCATTATTAAGCATTGCAGGACTGATCATAGGAAATACACTTCTAGCTCTAGATTGAAATTCTTGGAAAACCGAGCCCCAGTCACTCTGTTCTCTTAACAGTGCAGAGGTCACTATCTGAGCTGTTTCCAGAACCCCTGGCTTAGCATTACATTATCCTGTGAGAGTAAAAGCAAACCTCAGAGACACTAAAGTTTGGTTGGAGACCACCACAGTGAAGCAGATATCTCAATAAAGCATGTCACATGAGTCTTTCGGTGTGATACTATAATAATTACCAAAATGACACACAGATACCAAATGAGCAAATGCTCTTAGGAAAAAAATGGCACCAAGAGATTCATCAGACTCAGAGTTGCCACAAAACTTTCATTTAAAGAAAAAGAAAACAAAATGCGGTATCTGCAAAGCACGACACAATTCAGTTCAGTCGCTCAGCTGTCTGACTTTTTGCAACCCCATGGACTGCAGCACGCCAGGCTTCCCTGTCCATCACCAATTCCCGGAGCTTGCTCAAACTCATGTTCATCAAGTAGGTGATGCCATCCAACCATCTCATCCTCTGTCCTCCCCTTCTCCTCCTGCCTTCAATCTTACCCAGCATCAGGGTCTTTTCAAATGAGTCAGTTCTTCACATAAGGTAGCCAAAGTATTGGAGTTTCAGCTTCAGCATCAGTCCTTCCAATGAATATTCAGGACTGATATCCTTTAGGATGGACTGGTTGGAGCTCCTTGCAGTCCAAGGGACTCTCAAGAGTCTTCTCCAATATCACAGTTCAAAACCATCAACTCTTGGGCGCTCAGCTTTCCTTATAATCCAATCTCACATCCATACGTTACTACTGGAAAAACCATAGTTTTGACTAGAGGGACATTTGTTGGGCTTTCCTTGCAGCTCAGCTGGTAAAGCTCAACAAAGGGAAGCACAATAATGGAGGTATTGGCTCACACTGGCCAAAGAAATATTAGGGGCCCACTCCTCTTAAAGCTTATTTTCATTTAGTACATATGAATAAGAGAAATGTTGCAATCCACAAACACAAGGGATTGACTAGGGTCCTTCAGAAGCTAGAGGCGCTCGCCAATTTTACAGAAGAAAGATGCAGTGCTAAGTCTCTTCAGTCGTGTCGAACTCTTCGCGGTCCTATGGACTGTAGCCCGCCAGGCTACTCTGTCCATGGGCTTCTCCAGGCAAGAATACTGGAGTGGGTTGCCATGCCTTTCTCCAGGGGATCGTCCCGACCCAGGGATGGAACCGGCGTCTTTTTCGTCACCTACAGGCGCAGGCAAATTCTTTACCACTAGCGCCACCTGGCAATGGCACCCCACTCCAGTACTCTTGCCTGGAAAATCCCATGGACGGAGGAGCCTGGTGGGCTGCAGTCCATGGGGTCGCTGAGGGTCGGACTCGTCTGAGCGACTTCACTTTCACTTCTCACTTTCATGCATTGGAGAAGGAAATGGCAACCCACTCCAGTGTTCTTGCCTGGAGAATCCCAGGGATGAGGGAGCCTGGCGGACTGACGTCTATGGAGTTGAACAGAGTCGGAGACGGCTGAAGCGACTTAACAGCAGCAGCGCCACCTGGAAAATCCACAGAAAAGAATGACGGGGAATCCGTCCTAGCCAATCACTAGCTACACAACCGGAAGCTTGGGACTGATCGACAAACGCAGGCTTTCCCTAAGTATCGCGAGGTAAAGCGGGAAAGCGACCGACCATCAATTGGTTAACGGGATCAGTGACGTCAGACGCAAAGCCCCGGGCCTGCTGCTGAAGCGTGAGGCCCACTCGAATTCCGTTTGGAGGCTCCTTTGAGCTCGCGGAGTAGACATGAGCAAAGCACACCCTCCCGAGTTGAAGAAGTAAGTATGCGTGGGGCCCGCGCCCAAATGGCCGCTTCCCTGTGTGCCTTGAGTTCCTTACATCCTCCCAGGAGTGTGCCTGGCGTGCGTCTTCTGGGCCGCGGACGCCGAGATCCGGGCCAGTGTCGCGTGCTTAGGGGCCTGAGACCCGCGCAAAAGTAGTATTTCGACCGGGTGGATACGGTTACCAAAGCCAACAAGGCGCAACCATCTGCTGACTTACTTCCCGTGCCCGAGCTCCCAGCTCTGTCTCCCGGACCCTCTCCCTCGTTTCTTGAAGGTCTCGAATGCCACACTTTGTTGAACATCTTGAGTAGCAGCATGTTTTCGATAAGGTGGCTGGAGAGTGATTGTATAAAGGAACCAGGGAGATGGATGTTTGATAGGATCTGAGGAGTGAAAAGCCACCTTAATCTTAGACTGTATTTGTAGCTGTTTCTTTGAGCTTTAACTTAGAAATTATATTCCTTTTTCTTGATTTCTTGTTCGTAGGTTAAACGTGAATGTCGTGTGATATCTACTCTGTTAACAGAGCTGTGTGAGAATATTCATGTTTCTAATTAGAGAAGGGTAGGTTGTGTGTGGGGGAATGCGGTTGAACCCAGTAAAATCGATTCCAAGTAGGTTATTCCTACTGTAGATAACACCCAGTTTAAAGTTTTAGCGTCCTAAAACACTCTTGGCTGAACTTAGCAAGTTCCATGTTTCCTGAGTAACTTCTCTGTCGTCTTTGTACTATGTAATGCCAGAATTCTGCATTTATTAGTTGGCTAGCAGCAAGGATGGAAAATTGATCCAGGGGTCAGTTTGTGAGGCAGCCACCTGGTCTGCCTTATGTACAGTTAATTTATGCTTGCCCCATAAAGAAGTCAGACTTAAGGGAAAGTTCAAATTTAATGATTTTGCATTTAAATGCACTTGTATTGAAAACATATTTTGTGCAAAATCTCCGTGTATATGTTAGTCTGTTAATTAAGACAGCGCCTGACATTAAGAAAAAGAGAAATTGCAGTTAGTGAGCTGGTAAAATCTTAAAATGTCTTCTGAATTCATCATGAACTGGTGAAATTATTTTTTAACAAAGGACCATTCTCTACTTGTAAGACTTCCTTTTGATTAAGACATTATTTGAGAATTTCAGAGGACGAAACTGGTTTTAACACCTTTTTCTGCTTATCTAGATTTTATGAGTTGTGAAATCCTGTCAGGTCGACCTCCAAAATGGCTTTTAGTATTTTTCTTCCTTTACATTTCTCACAGATACCATCTTTAACAAGTGTATATACCCTTCTCCTAGTTTAGCATGACTCAGTGGTTCTTAACTGCAGGAATGAGAGTCTGGTTCTGCTGGAATCTAGTAGGTAGAGGCCAGGGTTGCTGCCAAATGTTCTACAGTGCACTGGACATCACTCAACAACAGAATTATCCCGCCCCAAGTGTCAGTATGCTGAGGTGGAGATACCTGGCCCAACCAGATTCTTCCTAGTGCTCTTAAAAATGGGTGACAGAGTAGTCTTTGTTTTTTTTCCTTCCAGTTTTCTTGAGATATAATTGACATACAGCACTGTGTAGGTTTAAGGCGTATAGCATGATAATTTAACTTACATATGCCACAGTCGTTATGCCCACAGCTGGTTCTGCTGCAGTAACTTATTGCTGTCTGCATAACAGAGTGCAGACTTCTTAATCCAGCATTCAGGGCCCTCCATCTGAACTCCAGGCACCAGACTCTACACACATTAATAGTTGAATACTGTGTTCTCCAGCCAAACTGACCATTTGATTTTACCAGACTTTTTCAGTGCTGTGTGACTTAACATTTTATTTAAACTTTTCTGAGCTTCAGTTGCCCTTCTATTAAATGGTGGTAATTATTATTAATTTATATGTATGTAATTTATGGGCTTGCCAGGTGGTGCTAGTGGTAAGGAACCTGCCTGCCAATGCAGGAGACATAAGAGAGTTGGGTTCAATACCTGAGTTGGAAAGATCCCCTGGAGGAGATCATGGCAACCCACTCCAGTATTCTTGCCTGGAAAATCCTATGGACAGAGGAGGCTGGCAGGCTACAGTCCATGTAATTGCAAAAAAGTCTCTTCTTACAACTTCTGTCTGGCCCTTTGTCTTATTTATCTTTGAATTCTCCCATGATATACATTAAAATTGAATGAAGATTCATATTTTTTAGCCTGTAACTGGAAGAGGTAAAAACTGGTTTGACTACATGTCTTCATATTATTCTATGCTGCTGATATGGAATTTTATTGCTTAATTCAAATTATTTAACTTCAAAATATGTATTTTGCCAAAGTGAACTTATATGTTGAAGAATATCCTGAACACTTAAGATTGATGTTTAACACTAAATAAACAACACTACTTACTGTCTCAAATATAGAATAAAATACCTGTTGGATTGGGTATGGTATGATTACCTTCTGGTTTCTTCACAACTTTGTTTGGTTTTGGAAATAACCAAAAATATAACCAAATCTTTGTTTTTCTCTTAAGCTTGTAAATCCTGTTGTTGAAAATTAGGTCAGTATTGAACAACAAGAATGTTATTGTAGTTCACGTGGGAAATAGATGGGGAAACAGTGGAAACAGACTTTATTTTTGGGGGCTCCAAAATCACTGCAGATGGTGACTGCAGCCATGAAATTAAAAGATGCTTACTCCTTGGAAGGAAAGTTATGACCAACTTTTCAAAAGCATATTCAAAAGCAGAGACATTACTTTGCCAACAAAGGTCCATCTAGTCAAGGCTGTGGTTTTTCCTGTGGTCATGTATGGATGTGAGAGTTGGATTGTGAAGAAGGCTGAGCGCTGAAGAATTAATGCTTTTGAACTGTGGTGTTGGAGAAGACTCTTGAGAGTCCCTTGGACTGCAAGGAGATCCAACCAGTCCATTCTGAAGGAGATCAGCCCTGAGATTTCTTTGGAAGGAAGGATGCTAAAACTGAAACTCCAGTACTTTGGCCACCTCATGCGAAGAATTGACTCATTGGAAAAGACTCTGATGCTGGGAGGGATTGGGGGCAGGAGGACAAGGGGACCACAGAGGATGAGATGGCTGGATGGCATCACTGACTCGATGGACGTGAGTCTGAGTGTACTCTGGGAGTTGATGATGGACAGGGAGGCCTGGCGTGCTGCGATTCATGGGGTCGCAAAGAGTCGGACACGACTGAGCGACTGAACTGAACTGAACTGAATATGTTCTAGACTCATTCCGTTCTTCATTATCTTCCCCTTCACAAGTTACATTGCTCAGTCAGTATAAGTACTAGCTGAGGTAGCCCATCATTCTCATCCTTTACAGCAGTGCAAAGCTTTTAATTTTTTAAATTTAATTATTCCTGTTACATAAATTTAGCAGATTACATTGACAATATCTAAAATTAGTTATATAATCTTTACCCCTTTTGCTTTTTCAGATTTATGGACAAGAAGTTATCATGTAAGTCTTTTTGGTTTTCTATTTTCAGGTGTTTTTTGAATATTAAATTAGTTTTTACATCTGCTTTGGTAGTATATTTTATTATTATATTAATAATGTTTTGAGAAACTTTATAAAAATTCAAAGCACACAGATCTCTAATTCACATCCATTTAAGCAAGCAGGTTTATCAGAATTCTAACTAGATAGCTTTATTTTCTTAATTTCTGATATTTAGTAAGTTTCACAGTATTTCATACTTTTATTTCATATAAGCTTTCTCTCACTTTGGTAAAAATTAACATGATTTTCTATTTTATATTTGAAAACGTAACCTTTTTTCCTTTAAACAAAGAACAGATAAGGAATAAAAATCTGACCTGCACAGAACTCAAAGTATGTAGGGGTTAAGACCATGGCTTTAGAAACAAGCAGCCTTCGGTTTGAATTCCAGCCTTCATTTTGAATTCCCTACAGTAACTGTGTAATCTTGAATCAGTTACTTAAAAATATTATAATTCAGTTGCTTCATAAAAAGTCAGGATGATTCTACTTTATAGGATTCCTGTAAGTTTAAATGTGGAGGTAAATGTACAATGCTTAGCTCAGTGCTTGGCATATAGTAAAGATATATCAGGGTTTTCTCTCACTTGATTTTTAATGAGTAGTTTAGTTGATAGTTAACGGTCAGCTTTATTAAATTCCTTTTTCCTTTTACATAGTGAAATTAAATGGTGGCAGACATGTCCAAGGAATATTGCGGGGATTTGATCCCTTTATGAATCTTGTGATAGATGAATGTGTGGAGATGGCAACTAGTGGGCAACAGAACAATATTGGAATGGTGGTAAGTACAAATACAAGATCTCTCTTAGAGATTTCATTTTTCTTTTGGATTAAACATTAGCATCCCTTCTATCCAGCTCTTGGATTAAACTGCAGTTAGGCAAATTACAGGCAAGATTAGATATTCCAACCCCCTTTTAGTTTAACTTCCTTTTAGTTTAACTTATGGAGGTTATTCAACTGTGGTAATACCCCAGTTACCTGTAGGTTAGATCTGAATCTTACACAGAATCCACTGAGGTCCTTGGACTTGAAATAGCTGTTGGAATTATTTTTGTGTTTTATTCTATGATGAGGCCCATACTGTTCCTTCATTAGAGCCATAGTGAAGTCACTCAGTCATGTCCAACTCTTTGCAACCCCACGGACTGTAGCCTGCCAGGCTTCTCCATCCATGGGATTTTCCAGGGAAGATTACTGGAGTGGGTTGCCATTTCCTTCTCCAGGGAATCATCTGACCCAGGGATTGAACCCCCAGGTCTCCTGCATTGCAGGTAGATGCTTTACCATCTGAGCCACCAGGGAAGCCCCTTCATTAGAGTAGTAGTATAGAGGGTTTTCAGGTTCCCCAATTATGCTGAGTCCACCTCAAAGCAGTTGAAACTATCTCTAAGGGTGCTGCTGCTGCTAAGTCACTTCAGTCGTGTCTGACTCTGTGTGACCCCATAGACGGCAGCCTACCAGGCTCCGCCATCCCTGGGATTCTCCAGGCAAGAACACTGGAGTGGGTTGCCATTTCCTTCTCCAATGCATGAAAGTGAAAAG
This sequence comes from Bos mutus, assembly GCF_027580195.1. Lineage (NCBI taxonomy): Eukaryota > Metazoa > Chordata > Mammalia > Artiodactyla > Bovidae > Bos > Bos mutus. The sequence goes on from NC_091627.1 coordinate 38,162,716, forward strand.
TGAAAGTGAAGTCGCTCAGTTGAGTCCGACCCTCAGCGACCCCATGGACTGCAGCCCACCAGGCTCCTCCGTCCATGGGATTTTCCAGGCCAGGAGTACTGGAGTGGGGTGCCATTGCCTTCTCCAGTCTAAGGGTGCAGTTTGTGTTTGTGTGTGCTGTTACAAGATCTTGTGTAATTTTAATGTGTGCTGAGGATTGCTACTCATCAAACTTCAGTGTTTATGCATTCACAGAAGGTTAATTACCCTTTCCAAGGCTTGTGTTATTGCTTGTTTCAAGTATATTTCCATTATTGCATTTTGAAAAGCAAATCAGTCAGGGTTTGAAAAACAACTTGGAGTCCCTAGATATGAGTCTCCCTGGCCTCTTGCACACATTTCACGTAGATGGACCTTCTCTTCAGGTACAGTCCCCTTGAAATGAATACAAGTCTGGCAGATCATTTGCATTTTCTTATAAAAGAGAGTTTTAAAAATACCCCAAGATTTCCTTCTAGCCCTTCCTTTTACAGATTAGGAAATCTTCATTCTGATAGAGGGTGGATTAGGGTTTTGGTTCATATATCAACAGATCCGCCAAAAAAATAAAAAGAATTAAAAAGGGAATTGATGTTTAAAGTTCTAATTTGAGGAAATAACTTTTGAGAATGTGTGGCACTTTTCAGAATTTTTATTAGTGAAGGTATTGATGTTTCTCATAATTTTCCCTTATTTTGATGGGGTTAATTTTCCTTACATGGAAATTGGTTAAAAGCAGTTTGAGAATGTGTGGCACTTTTCAGAATTTTTATTAGTGAAGGTATTTATGTTTCTCAGAATTTTCTCCCTTATTTTGATGGGGTTAATTTTCCTTACATGGAAATTGGTTAAAAGCAGTGCCATAACAAGTCATTCAAATAGTGAGCTCCAACTTACTGTGATAGGCAGTCTGTTCTTCCATCTCTGATGCATGTTCTGTGACTAAAATAAGTCTATTAGTAGGTGCTAATTCTTATGGCCGAGTTAACACTTTGAAAATGAAATAATGATAATATATCAATTTTCTTTAATTAAAAAACAGCCTAAAGAAAATGTAAGAATGGTTTTTCTAAGGGAAAGAAGGGAAACTATGGTTACTATTTTATTTTTTCACAAGCTGTTTGGCTAAAGAGACAGTTTAGTTGGCTTCATTGTTCCCTTGTCCAATCAGTGACCCACTGAGGCCATTGAAACTATTTATTACACGACTTCCCTGGCAATCCACTGACTCAGACTCTGCTCCCAGTGCATGGGGCCCAGGCTCAATTCCTGGTCAGGGAACTAGATCCCAAAAGTCACAACTAAGACCTGTGCAACCAAATAAATAAAAAGAAGTGGTGTTTTTTTGTTTTTGTTTTTTAAGAAATTACTTAATACAGGATTTTTCAGGTGGATAATTACCTAATGATGTCTCAATTAGCCTCTTCTGAAATAAAACCAGAGTAGTCAGTAGCTTCTCCTCTGTCTTATTTCCTTAAGATTCCACTCTACTTCAAGGTTCCCCTAAGAATATAGTAAAAATTGTGTAGTTTTTGATGCTATGTTTCAGGAGTTCTTACTGGCTTTGTGCTTCTGTAGCTCCAATTTAGGTTTGTATTTTTTATTAGACAGTTGTGCCCCTTCATGAAAAGGCCTGGGCAACACTTTGCCAAACTTAGTACTCAAGCCCAATCCAAGGAGCAGTATGGAATTCTGGACCTGATCAGGGTTCCAGTTTGATCTGGAATATAGGGCATCCAACACAGTGGGAAAAGAGGAAGAGCCCTGTGAAGCAGACGAGCCTTAATTCCTGTGTCTTATATGAGAAGGCAAAGAAGTGTGTGATACCATTTTAGAAAACATTGAGGAAAGTGGCAGTTTTATTTTTTTTTTAATAATGCCAAAAAGAAAAAGCCCTTAGATCTAAAAATCTTAGTTATCTGAAATAACTTCTCTTCACCACCCTCCACTTCTGGGGAAAGTCACAAATGGACAGGTTTAGGAAGGAACTAGGAAGAAGGCTTCTTGGTTTTTAAGTTTTGATTGGTGAGAAGTCATGTTCATCTTCTCTTGCAAATAAGCCAGCAGTTTAAAACTCTTGAAAACTAGGAATCATGTTGTTTAGGTTTCTTCATTTCTTTTCCTAATTTGTTAAGAAGAGTGAGAGTCTGTAGCTTCTTTTGGTTTCCATTGTCATTTTCAGTGCAGCTCTGTAATTCTTTGCCACTTTCTCACCATAAGCATTGCTGTTTGTCTCTGCCAGGCTCCCCAACACTTTCCCACCTGTCATGGTCCTTCCCAGTCTGTCATGTGCAGTAATCAGATGCAGGTCATCTGTTTGCTTAATTGAGCCTTTTGTGAGCCTGCCACTGCTTTAGGCGCTGAGTAGATGCACCAAGCAAGTCCTTGCCCTCACAGAAATGACACTTGAGTGAGGAAGACAGTATATAACACTGTGTGTAATAAATAAAGCAAGTAGAATGAGAGGAGAAAGGAACAAGTTCCAGCTATGCCAGCTGCCTCCCAGCATAGCTCTACTTTGAATCTTACTCAGTGAAAGTCACTCAGTCGTGTCCGACTCTTTGTGACCCCATGTCGACTCTTTGTGACCCCATGAACTATACAGTCCGTGGAATTCTCCAGGCCAGAATACTGGAGTGGATAGACGTTCCCTTCTCCAGGGGATCTTCCCAACCCAGGGGTTGAGCCCAGGTCTCCCACATTGTAGGTGGATTCTTTACCAGCTGAGCCACCAAGGAAGTCCATGAATACTGGAGTGGGTAGCCTATCCCTTCTCCTGCAGATCTTCCTGACCCAGGAATGGAACCAGGGTCTTCTGCATTGCAGGTGGATTCTTTACCAGCGGAGCTACTAGCAAAGCCCCAAATCTCACTCAGGATGCCCCATCCTGTCCTTTCACCTGTCTGGCTCTATTTAACTGATTTGTGGTTGTATTACCTACAGTCCACCAGGGGCTCCTTATTTTCACAGTCCCCTTCCAGTTTGACTTTCCTATCCCATTTTATCAGCCATTTCGCCTATGCTTCATGAGTATCCTGACTTACCTTCTTTTATAGAAGATCCCCAGGAGTAGGAAATGGCAACTCACTCCAGTATTCTTGCCTGGAAAACCCCATGGACAGAGGAACCTGGTGGGTTATAATCCATAGGGTCGCAGAGAGTCGGTCACAACTGAGCATCTGAGCACTCAGACACACTGACTAGGGGGAAAAAAGCCTCACAAACTGACATTTAATAAAACCATTAATTAGGTGATGAAAATCCTTTAAATCATCGATACATCTATTGAATAGTGTTCTTTTCAAATTCATTTTTTCTTAGGTAATACGAGGAAATAGTATCATCATGTTAGAAGCCTTGGAACGAGTATGAACAATGGCTGTGTTCACCAGAGAAATCAACGCTTCCATGTGTCCCCTCTCCACATTTTACTACCAGAAAAATTGGGTTGTGTACATTTTCTTACTTTTTTGTTAAATAAACTTTTGTAATAGCCAAAAATGCTTTCTTAGCTGTTCTCAACTTAGAATATCTGCTCTTATTCTGATTTTTTTCTGTCATGACCTGTTATTGGTTGAGACTGATTAGTTCAGAGGTTTTTAATGCGTTAAAATAGAAAAATCTTATTAAATATGAAACATTGGCAAGATACCCTTTTCCCATATCTTTTACTACTGAACAAAATTAAAGAAGCTGCAAACCTGAATGGGTTTCTTCTAAAACATTAACTGGAATTTTCAAAGTTGTTGCAATAACTTGGACAGACTCTGACTTTTTCACATACATCTACATTCCAAGTACAGTTTCACTCAAACAACATGGGTTAAACTGTGCAGGTCCACTTATATACTGGTTTTTTCCAGTAGTAAATACTACAGTACTACACCATCCACGGCTGAATCCACGGATTCCAGACTGAAAAGAGGAACTGCATATGCAGAGAGCTGATGGCTCAGGGTCAGCGTCCATAACCCCCCAGTGTTTTAAGGGTCAACCATATAGTGGAACAGAAGTAAAACACAGGAAGTAATGATGTCTTTGTTTTATTTTGAACATAAGTGGGAAAAATTTTTGAATACAAGAGTAGAAATACAATTCCGGAGGAAAACATTCCAGTGCATTGTGGTTCTTTGTGGGGTAGAAGATGGTGATAATGCTGCCCATAATATACTCACCTAGTTTGTAAATTTTATGGTGCACAAACTCCAGTAAGAGAATATCACAAACGTGTCATAAACCTAACTTTAAAAAAAAAATCTATCAAGCAAATGCTTAAGTTTATTTTTGTGATCTGGTAGAAAGCCTACAAATCATGAATCACTTTAAAACTAGAGAGTGGGGTATACACAGTATGTAAGGTACTTGTAAACAAGTATGTAAAATGGTATTCCCTATTTATAGGAAATGTTTACAGAAAAAATATAGCTAGAGGGATCAAACTAGAGTTGATGTGAAGGCCATACATTTTTATTTTTCCATTCTCCTCTTTAAACCTTCCCTAACACTGCAACCACATAAAGTTGAATTTTAGAACTGGTAGAATTTCTAAGTGTGGCTCCTAACTGGCAGCATCACATAGGAACATAACAGAAATGCAGTCTTTCGTATGCTGCTCCACTCCTACTGCAACATTCTAGGGGTGAGGCCAGCCACGTTTTAACAAGCCTTCCAGTAACACGGGCGCAGGACTTGGCCTTCCTTCAGCCTGTGCATAATCTTTACCAGTCTCTTCTGTAAAAATTTCACTTGAGTAGCCTCCTGGAATAATGGGCCCTGACAGATCTGTCTTCCAGTTAAGTCTTTTTGAATTCTGTTAGTGGCATTAAAATTAATACGCTTACTATATGGATAACCTTTTTGCTCTTTAACAACTTCAGATGCCTTGTTGGAAAACAATCAGAGTTGGGTTTGATACAACAGCAATATTTAAAACTGGTGTTCTAAAAATATTTGCCATTGCAAAACAAGTCTGCAGATGTTAGAAATTATTCCACTAGAATTCACCCACTTTTAGCATATATACAACAGTGGTATACTCTACCTACTGTCTTTTTTAAAACCACAAAAGGAAAAAAGTAGGAATGCCTCTTAACATACTTGTTAAGAATAAAAATAGTAAAAAGCTAACTCTGACAAACTTAATTCCTGCCTCTACATCAAATATCTTGGCAATTTTATCAGCATATTTATATTCACAATTGTAGAGAATCAATTGCTTTAAGAATCAATGTTCTTTTTGCTAAAAGGAGCAAGTGCTATAATCTGGAGGAGTACTTTTTTAAAAAGACAATATATGTTAACTTGGTTGCAGTTCAGTTACTTTTAGAATTCACAAGTTTTTACTTGTTTTGTCCTTTCCAGTGACTATAAGAACACTCATGATCTTTGTACAGGTGGAGAACTGGGTCTCAAGTTTAGCTACATCCTGGAATCATTCAGGAAGCAGTCCTACAGGTGACTGCAATGTACAGCCGAACCACCGCCTCAGAACAAGATTTCAACAACCAATTTCTCAATCAAAATGCTACAGTACCTTCAGAAGCATTTAACAGTTTGAACACAAAGTGGATCTGATCAAGTGTGGGGTCTGAATATATTCTCGTGCCAGAGGCTCTACAGTCATCTAAGTTGCCTCTGCTGTGAGACTGTCAATGCTTCTTACTACCAAGACTACTAGAGTTCTCACAGAGAGAAATCCTTTGCAACATGGATTTGCTTTGATAATGGATTGAGTTTCTTGGGACTTTTAAGGCACTAAAAACCCTTTGAAAACATCATAAACCCCCACATCAGTGACTCTAAACCCCAGTTGTACGTTAGGAACTCTAAAAAGCTACAAAAAGCTCAGGTCCTATCCTTAGTCCATTAAACCAATCTCTGTTGTGGGGCTCTATCACCATTTTTCAAAGCTCCTCAGGTGAGGGTTTGATAATAGAAGACAAATTTAAGAAATTTCTTAAATCAATAGCCTATACTTGCTTTTCATTTTACTTGAGATTTTTGTGTGACATCTTTATACTACACTAAGACTTCTGAACTTCACTCCTAATGAAATAGAGACAGAAGCAATCAAAAGAACATTCTGAAAGTCAAGGCTTCAAGCATGGGCATATGTCCTTTGCAAAATTAAGTTACTAAAGCCAGGCATAAGATACCAGTTACCATGGTAATTTTACCTGAATGAAGATCACATCCAACCGTGAAGCGCAAATGAACTAGCCCTGAACTAAAAGGTAAGTCTTCCTCAAGGGCTCAGCTTAAAATGCTTTAAAGTTTCGTTCAAAATCCAGGGCCCCATCCCAGACCTATTAAATCAGAACCTCCAGAGGAGCTAGAGAATTCATATGTCTAACAAACTCCAGGTGATTCTTATGATCAGACAAGTTTGCGAAATGCTGCTGATGGATATTCAAGAAAGAGTTCAATTTTGAAGATGCAATAGTTTTACCTTCATGCTTAATTAGAACCTTGCGTTTCTCATGACTCACTGGAATTATTTTGTTAAATGATGATAATGGTGAAATATCTGATTCAAAATCATCTCTGTTCAGACTACGTTCTTTTTTTTTTTTTTTGCCAGTGATATTCCATTTGGAACCAGGAGAGGGATAAAGGAGAGAGTGGTGTTTCATAGTTCTGTTTTAAGTCTCTCATATAAGTCCTCTTGGTCAATCATGTGTGTGTTCCCATTCCAGCGGTGATAGGCGAGGAGAGCAGCATTGTAGCCTGCAATGGCACTCATTTCCATGGCACTTGCTGCAAACTCTATGCCGTTGAGGTAATAAAGTTGATCGTGGAGTATGATGGAGGGGCATTTCTCTGGAGGTGTATAATGAGGGTATGCAAGCCATGACTGCTTCACAGCATAATCGTAGGACACAAAGAGCTTTAAAATTTGTTCTTTAGTAAGTGCTGCTGCAGAAAAGATCTTCCAGACATGTGCTGTATCTGCTTTTGGCTGAGGATTATTGTCTTCTTCTACAGGGGACACAAGCCCAATGCTGTTAATGAATAAATCTGGATTATCAGTGGTTAAGACTGTACCAAGATGAAACTCATTTAAGGCTCTTGAGCTAAAGACAGTTGAATTCAACTCCCCTTTAATTAAAGTTGTCACTAAAGGTTCGTAGTGTTGATGGAATTCCTCAATTGGAGGATCGAAGTTGAGAAAATTTATATTGGACATTTTCCGATTCAATGGAGTGGCCACCAGGACAATGTCATAGAAGTCTGAATGGGTCTCAGATCCAGTTTGGTAGACCACTTCATACACCTTTGAGGGATTTCCTAGAGGAAATAAAAAAGCATTTTTTTAAAGTGTTTCTAACATACTATATTTTATACCTTCTAAAAATAATTCTATACCTTAATAGTTTCTCCATAATTCTAAGGACTTAAACAAGTTTTGGAGAAGGCAATGGCACCCCACTCCAGTACTTTTGCCTGGAAAATGCCATGGACGGAGGAGCCTGGTAGGCTGTAGTCCATGGGGTCGCTAGAGTTGGACATGACTGAGTGACTTCACTTTCACTTTTCACTTTCATGCATTGGAGAAGGAAATGGCAACCCACTCCAGTGTTCTTGCCTGGAGAATCCCAGGGACGGGAGAGCCTGGTGGGCTGCCATCTATGGGGTCGCACAGAGTCAGACACGACTGAAGTGACTCAGCAGCAGCAGCAAACAAGTTTTATCCCTTAAGATAACTGGCCCCTGCATTTGTATTACACTGAGGCCAGTTTTCTACTTGGAATGGAAATAAAACCTGTCAATAGGTACAAAATATGAAATGTTTACTTTTGAGGATGAAATTCTTTTTTTAAATCCAAAAAGTCATGCCACTGTACTTGAGCACATGTGTATCTATTTCCACATGACACACAACACCTAACCTCCAATTTAAAATTTCATCATTTGGAACTGAGTGAGAGACGGAGAAACAGGTTTTTCTCCCTGAGCAATTATTTTCTGCAGGGGAAATTAGAAACAATAAAATAGGAGTTCAAGCTTACCTGTCTGCTTGGTTCTTGTTTTCTCCTCTATGGACATTACTAAGCCTGACACAAGATTGCTTCTGGAAGCCTGAAGGAGCCTTGAGCAAACAAGTTTATTGCCACCTTTTACTGCCCAAAGGCCAGGATCAGTACCGGACATTGACACTGCCCCTGTCGGTGGCAGGACAAAACATATTAATTCTGACTCTGTAAGGGGCCCTCTACCCACTCTCCCTTCCCAAGTAGCTGCATCGGGCTCCAAATCTAGACATTGCCAAATGACCCTCAGAGCAAAGTTCCCCCCAGGTAAGGACCATTCAACTAATAAAAACCAAAGACTGTTCCCATAGAAGTGTTCATCTACACATGCACAATTTTGCCAACATTTTCATTGTGTCTGAGGTTTCACAAAGGAAGGTAGTCATCTCCAAATCATGGCCTAAAGTAAGGAGCCACCAAAGCATTAGGTAAACCACACTGTCAACTAATGTCTGTTAACTATTCAAGTCCTGACTTACCTACAAAGCCATTGATGTTTGTGGTTTGGCCATAATTTACCCTCATGACGGGAGTAATAATTTCATCAAGGAACTTCTCAGAGAAGCCTGCTTTCTGCAAGGTTTCAAGAAGTGACCGGTTAAATAATCCAAGATAGTCGTCCCCTCCTAGGGAATGCAGTAACTTTTCTACGCTACTGAAGGCATAGTCATGAGACTGGTAGCGGTAGATCCTTTTGAATAGAAGAGAAATGGCCATTAGACAGCAGATAGTGGGGAGGGTACACACAAAGAAGGAAAACAGCAGCCTAAGACTCCAAGTGGCTTTCCTGTTTCTTTCGGACGAGTCCCTACCGATCCTGTGAGATGCATCTTTCCCAGGTATCCCAAAGGCTCCTGGCCTCCATTTCCCTCTATCTCCTCTGGAGGAAGTCCACCGTCCTTTGAATTCACTCTTCTGCATGAATATGGTCACTGGGATCACCTTTCAGGAAGTGGGTATGTCTTGTTCTCATTCATCTTCCAGCACACTTAGACATGTCTAAAATTAAACTACCTTTCCATTAGGCTTGATCCTCTCCTCCTACCCCCAATTCCAACCAAAACAATGGGTTACTCCTAACATCCTACACATCATCCTCAGTTCATTTAGTTTTAAACATTTCATTTCTCCTTTCTGCTTCATCCACTTAAGAAGGGAAGCTTATCAACCTTCCTAACATCCTTCCTGTTATTTCTAATCTCCCTGATCTTAAGCGAAGCTTTATATTCAAACTGCTGCTGCTGCTGCTACTAAGTCACTTCAGTCGTGTCAGACTCTGTGCAACCCCATAGACGGCACCCCACCAGGCTCCCCCGTCCCTGGGATTCTCCAGGCAAGGACACTGGAGTGGGTTGCCATTTCCTTCTCCAATGCATGAAAGTGAAATCGCTCAGTCGTGTCTGACTAGTAGCTATCCCATGGACTGCAGCCTACTAGGCTCCTCCGTCCATGGGATTTGCCATGCAAGAGTACTGGAGTGGGGTGCCATTGCCTTCTCCATTTATATTCAAACTACTAACATGAATAACTGATTTATCTGCCTCTAGATTCTCTTTTTTATATAATTTTTTAATATTTGTTATGTGTTAGAATATGGAGCATCAGTTTGAGCCAGACACTGTTCTAGATGCTAAAGATACAGAGGTCAATACAACACAGAAAGAAAAATCGCTGCCATAACAGAGCTTTTGTTTTAGATAGGACAACAGGCAATAAAATAAACACAAGCATCTTACCAACAGTTTGTGCTAAATTGCTTCAGTTGTATCTGACTCTTGGGGATCCTATGGCCTGTAATCTTTCAGGCTCCTCTGTTGGTGGGATTCTCCAGGCAAGAGTAATGGAGTGGGTTGCTGTGCCCTACTCCAGGGGATCTTCCTGGCCCAGGGATTGAACCCATGTCTCTTAAATCTCCTGTACTGGCAGACAGGTTCTTTTATCAAGGAGGAAAGTAAACCAAAAGACTGGAAACACTTGGAGCTGGCAGAGAAGCAGAGAGATCCAGGAGAGCAGGAGGAGGCACAGACAGAAAAAAGTAGTGGAGGTGGGATGAAGGACTTCCAAAATGGAGTAAGAACCTTAGAAAAATCTGTCCCTACATAAAAGCAGTGAGAACACTGGCAAACACTGTCAACATCAACTTTTTTGGAACTCTGTAAATAAACCAAACATTTGCTAAAATCCCAGGAATATTTAGATGGCTGACTGTAAGAACAAATGAGTGCTGTGGTATTTGAACTATCCCTAAGCTCATTCCCATCTTGCTAGCAACAAGGTAGCCTTCAAAATCAGCAGCCTTGCAACCACAATATCTGTGAAACCAGCAAGCTGGCAGCCACAGAGGCAATAAGACATGTTTAGGGCATCCCCAAATTCCCATTGTCAGAGAAGTGCCACTATTTGCCTTGTCAGGACTTATTCTTTTTTGATTAAAATGTTTAAAGGATATACTCCATTTACAAAATTGGGAAAGGAGTTCATCAAGGCTGTAACCGTCACCCTGTTTATTTAACTTATATACACAGTACACCATGTGAAATGCTGGGCTGGATGAAGTTAAAGCTGGAATCAAGACTGCCAAGAGAAATATCAGTAACCTCAGATATGCAGAGGACACCACCTTAATGGCAGAAAGTGAAGAGGAACTAAAGAGCCTCTAGAGGAAGGTGAAAGAGAAGAGTGAAAAAGCTGGCCTAAAACTCAACATTCAAAAAACTAAGATCATGGCATCCAGTCCCATCACTTCATGGCAAATCGATGGGGAAACAATGGGAACAGTGACAGACTATTATTCTGGGCTCCAAAATCACTGCAGATGGTGACTGCAGCCATAAAACTACAACACGCTCACTCCTTGGAAGAAAAACTATGACAAACTTAGCATATTAAAAAGCAGAGACACCACTTTGCCGACAAAGGTCCACACAGTCAAAGCTATGGTTTTTCTGGTAGTCACGTACGGATGGGAGGGTTGGACCATAAGGAAGACTGAGTGCTGAAGAACTGATGCTTTCGAACTGTGGTGCTGGAGAAGACTCCTGAGAGTCCCTTGGACTGCAAGAAGATCAAACCAGTCAATCCTAAAGGAAATCAACCAGGAATGTTCATTGGAAGGATTGATGCTGAAGCTGAAGCTCAAATACTTTGGCCACCTGATGCGAAGAGCTGACTCAGTGGAAAAGACCCTGATGCTGGGAAGGACTGAAGGCAAGGGGAGAAGCAGACGACAGAGGATGAGATGGCTGGGTGGCATTGTTGACTCAATGGACATGAGTTTGAGCAAACTCCAGGAGATAGTGAAGGATGGGGAAGCCTAGCGTGCTGCAGTCCATGGGTTGCAAAGAGTTGGACATGACTGAGCAACTGGACAATTCCACGTACAATTACAAAATACTGGCTACATTCCCCATGTTGCACAATGCATCCTGCGGCCTATCTTACACCCAATACTTTATACTTTCTATGCCCCCACCCCAACATTGTCCTTCCCCCCTCACCACTGGTAACCACTAGTTTGTTCTCTGTATCTGTATTTGTTCTCTGCATCTGTATTTGTTCCCTGTATCTGTGAGTCTGCTTCTTTTTTGTTATAGCCACTAGTTTGCTGTGTCTTTTAGACTGTTTATGTGTGCGTGCTCAGTCGTGTCCAACTCTTTGAGACCCTATGGACTGTAACCCATCGGGCTCTCCTGTCCATGGGATTATTCCAGCAAGAATACTGGAATGGCAAGAATGGGTTGCCATTTCCTTCTCCAGGGAATCTTTCTGAACCAGGGAGCGAACCTGTGTCTCCTGCATAGGCAGGAGGACTCTTTACCACTGGGAAACCTTTTCTTTTTAGATTAGGGCTTGTCTTTTTTTACCTCACTCTATACAAACAGCCCATCCTGAGCACATCTGTCAAAAACTTTTGTTGCCTGAGTTTGTGATACCAAGTGGGGTAACAAGAGGCTTATCTGAAGATTTTAAAAAGAAATACTGGGGAATGAAAAACCCCAATTCATTTCTAGGGACTTAGAAGGCCATGCCCATGTACAAGACTGTCACATGCCCAGGAAAGACCTGAGAAGGCCCTCATCTGTCACCTTCGGCTGACCTTGAGGCTTTGAGCAAGCCAGAAGTAAAGGCTAGAGCTATAAACCACCTGCCAGAGCACTGCAAGCGATCCTCACACACACACACTTGAGTAGTCAAACATGACAAAGAATAGAATTAGTTCCAGAATTAGTTCCAGTCACTAACAAACAAACAGCAACAGTAACAAACCCTGGGGTGAGCGGATTTCTGACGTCCAGAGTTACTATTCAATATTATTTTAAATGTCCAGTTTACAACAAAAATCAACAGAAATCCTCCTTAAGAAAATCCAGACATTGGACCTGCTAGACAAAGACTTTAAATCAGCAACTATAAATACGCTCAAAGAAGTAAAGGAAGCCATATCTAAAGAACTAAAGCACGTATGAAAACAATATAGATTAGGGACTTCCCTGGTGGTCCAGTGGTTAATACTCTGTGTTCCCAATGTAGGGACACAGGTTCGATCCCTGGTTGGGGAACTAAGATCCTGCATGCCACACATCTTGGCCACAAACAAAGAAATGTAGATTAGAACAAACATAGACTGCTAATAAAGATAAATAAATAATAGAAAATAAAAACAAACCGTGGAGTTGAAAACAGTAGATAAAATTTAAAATGAAATGTAAGGGAATTCACTGTTCCTGACTCCTCTTTGGCAACCTCTGTGGCTCCTAATCCTGGTTTTTGTGACATAGGTGGTACTACAAGCATTTAACAACTGGATTGAGGGCAAGAGAAAAAGGGGCGACAGAGGATGAGATGGTTCAATGGCATCACTGACTCAACAGACATGAGTCTGAGCAAACTCTGGGTAATAGTGAAGGACAGGGAAGCCTGGCATGCAGCAGTTCATGGGGTTGCAAATAGTCGGAAATGATTTAGTGACTGAACAACAGCAGCATTAAACAGAAAGCAGACTGATTATAGCCCTGGAACTGAGTCAAGACTCCCTGCTGAGGGCAAGGAAAAAGATTCCTGGGGAAGAGAAAACATGCAGGCAGAAGCTATTTCATAAGACCAGCAGTATTTCACTATTTAGCAACTGGCACATGATGGCTCAATACTTGCCGTTTGTCCAACAGGGTATGATGGATGTGATAAAATTATCAAAATAAGATCTGCATGTTCTTATAGAAAGGAACAGAAATGCATGGCCCTTTAAACAACGTAACGGTCAGCACTCTATAATCAAGTATCAAAAATATATGGCGGGGCAGGGTTGCATAATTCCATGTTTTGGAATTGTTTTATAAATCAAAAATAGTATAATATTGAGGGAACTATATGCAATGTATGTGTATGTGCTTAGTCACTCAGTTGTGTCTGACTCCGTGTGACCCCATGGACTGTAGCCTGCCAGGCTCCTCTGTCCATGGGATTCTCCAGGCAAGAATACTAGAGCAGGTTGTCATTCCCTTCTCCAGGGGATCTTCCCAACCCAGGAAGATAGATTCTTTACTATCTAAGCCACCAGGAAACCCCACTATATGCAAAACCTTGTGATAAGTCATAATGGAAAAGAATATTAGAAAAGAATGTATATGTGTATTAATAAACCATTTCGTTGTACAGCAGAAATTAACACAACATTGTAAATCACTATACTTCAATAAAAAAAATTTTTTTTAATTCAGAGGATAACTGGTTTACAATGTTGGGTTGGTTTCTGCTGTACAACAACGTGAATCAGCTGTAAGTACATATACATATATCCCCTCCCTTTTGAACCTCCCTCTCACCCCCTTATCCCGCCCTTCACGTTTTAAAAAAATAGTATAGTCTATGTATCCCCTCCTTGGGCCTTTTTCACAGTTCTGTAACACAATAAATTCACTTCAAAAGTGATTTCTTAATTTCTCAAAAGGCAATTCTCTACATGTCAAGAAAACTGATTCACACAGGCGAGGCTGTATCTCAGGCCACGTGAACTTGATTTTCCTGTTGAGGATGTAGCAACATGCCACCTTTCTCTAAAAAGTGATTGGCTCTACACAAATTCTATACATTTTCCTAGTGAACTGCTTGTTTCTCTACTAGAACATATATTCTTTAAGGGCAGGGGTATGTTCTAGGGTCTACATCTTTAAGACCCAGAATACTGCCTGGCACAAACTAAGCACTCAACATTTGGTGAATGAATAAACGAATGAATGACTACGTTAGAACAACCTGCACTATAGCTGATCTTTCCAGTAACTGGAGAGATGTTCAAGGAATTGACCTCAGAATGATGCTTAAAAAGAAAGAAATCTCCAACTACTACAAGTTACAGAAACTATATTTATCCTATTCAACTCTTACAAGCTGCATTTCTCCGAGATCTAAAACTGTAAACCAGCATAAAAGTTAGCACATGCCAACAACCTAAAAAAAAAAAAGGTTATATCATACATGTATATGTACAGTTGAGTCCCTTCGCTGTCTACCTGAAACTATCACAACATTGTTAAACGGCTATACCCCAATACAAAATAAAAAGATTTTTTAAAAAATAAGCTATAGTTTTCAAAGTCAGAATGGTTTTCATTTTGTTTTAATATTCTCTTGGCTGAGCTGTAGAGCATGTGGCATCCTAGTTCCCCAACCGGGATCAAATGTGCGCCCCCAGCATTGGAAGTGTGGAGTCTTAACCACTAGTCCACCAGGGAAGGCTCTAGACTGGTTACTTTATGTTATTTTTCTTACTTACCAAAAGAATGCATATTCATACGTAAAGGACTTTTTGAAAATACAGAAAAACAGAAGGAAAATAGGCACCTATATTCTCACTATGCAGGACAGTGTGGGAATACAATACCTTAATTTAAATTCTTGGGGCACAGAACTGATATGCTATTTCAGGCTGCTAGCTCACTGAAACATCATGTCACAGTTAAATAAAGCTCATTTAAGTTTTCTACAAGCTCTTGTATATATCACCTTATCCATCTACACACAACACTAAAACAGTTCAGAGATTAAGAGGGAGGACTCTGGAGCCAGATTGCCTGGGTAAGAATTCCAGCTCCACCAGGTACTAGGCAGGTGGACTTGCATACCTAAAACCTCTCTATGCCTCCACCTTCCAGTATCCTACAAGAAGCAGCTAGTAACGGTATCTACCTCAGAGAGCTGTCCTAAGACTTCAAAGAGTTAGTATTAAATAAGCTTTTACAAAATATGTTTTCAGAAGCAAAAATAAATGACCCTTTCACGTTCCAAGTGGATAAAGGCCCTGCATATCATATACAAAACATTTTTCCTAACGACCTTACAAATAGGCTTTGTGGTTAGGTAGAGCACTGTTCCCAAAAACTGTAATTCCTACAGATTATTTAATAAAAGGTCTTAGGTTAAATGGAAGAGAAAAAATTACCTCATAAACTTGTCTAATATATCCTCTACCCACATGTGCATTCGGAGGGATTGAAATCCATAGTGCCAAATTAGTTTAATCATGTTAATTATAAACCAGCTGCTCTCCTCATATACCAGAGTCTCTCCATTATACACCCCCACTAGGCCACTAGGGCTCTGAACAGCAGAGAGACCTGCAAAAACAAAGAAAGGGTAACTAAGTCAATGGTTTCTGTACTGATCAAATGAGAGAAGGTAATCTGAAGCTATGGGGGACATTCTGAAATAAGTGAATCTGGGCTTCCCCCAGTTCTCAGGAGACATGTTAACAGAGCTCTATCTTTAGAACAGTGTGTGATACTCTAGACATCACACTGTCCAAAAGCAGATTCCCTTAAAGATGAGTTGGATGATCATTGCAGCTGTATCAAAATTAGAAACTGGCTATATTTAGTCTCAAAAGACTAAAAAAGGCAAAAGAAAAAGCCAAAGGACAGCTGAATTCATCTTAAAATCAGCATAAATTGCTCCTGGCACACACTTGCCCTTGTGGAGCGAAGAGGCCCTGGAAGCATCCACAGGAAATGTGGAAAGCAGCTAAGGAAAACAGGATTTCCATTCCTGTGCAAATCCTATTCTAGGTAACTCAACACTTCTCATAACTGGAAGGAGGCCAAAATTACACAATATTCCCCAAGGAGGGAGCCTACAGAGGCCCCCCCAGGCATTCCCCACAACCTGTCCAATACCTCTCCTGGTAGCAAAGCAGTCAGATGTCCCAAGTTCCAGGCACACGTTTGCCCCTACAGCTGTGAGTGACCTTAAGTCAGACACCTCAACTCTCTGAGCCTCATTTCCCCAGCTATAAAATGGGCATGCTAGGTTTTGCTAACTCAAACCACTCTTTGATTCTTTAACACAAACCCAGAATATATAAGAATCAACAACAGCAACCATCCCCAACCCACGCCCCATGGCTGTAATTCCAGATAACTGAAGATATACTGTAGTGTCCCATTACAGCAGAGCAGCTCCTAAGGCAGTGCCAATTGCTAGTAGGAAAGTAAGGAAAGCAGTTTTACCAGCTTCACTGTAAAAGACAATTAATAAGGCAGAAAAGTTTCAGTTCCCTATCTGATAACAATATCCATGCACTTTGAAGTCTGCTTTGCTCTCAGACCAAATTACATACCCAGATCCTTGACAAAACGCTTCATGTGCAGATTTAAAGGATGGATGATAGAACCTCCTGACTCAAATTCTTGCCCCTGCACATTCAAGGTGGCCAGACGGCCTCCCACCTTTCCTTTTTCGAACACGTCAATCTTCACATCTTTCCCAAATTTCTGCCGCAGATAATAGGCTGCTGAAGTGCCACCAATTCCAGCTCCAATAACCGCTACGGTGGGGAAAAAAAGGAACAGGGTTTTTTCTCTTACCAGCTTCGCATGTTTGTTTTTGAACCGCCGTAAATCAACAACCGACATTACCTAAAGCAGTTATCGACAATTTAGGGAAGCCTGGGGAGGGGGAGGCAAGGGACAGTTGCAGTGAAGACAGAAGCAACTCTAAATCTGGACAGACACTGCCCCCAGACAACAGTAGTAGTAGATTGTTACATTTTTTTCCCCACAGCCAGATGCCCCAGGCTCTCACAGTTCTTTGCGGAGGCACCAAGCGGCCCGCACACGCTCCTTTGTGCCCAATGCATGGGAACAGAGGAGGTGGGGCCTTTCCAGCACGCATTTTAAATAAAGTGGCCGCCATTTTTGCCTAGATTTGTTCTCTCGTTAATGTAAATAGCTTAATGATCCCAAAGAAAATGGGTTAAAAAGGAATAAAAATAAACAACAAAAAAGCAAAACAAAATAAACAGGGAGCAAACCACCAAAACCAATCAAACTAAAAGAGTGACTGTTTCCGCTGGGTAGTCGTCCTAGGTAAAGTACTTGCTCTGCAAGCCAGCCGACTTCAACAAAGCAGACGGCGGAGGGGTACACCCCCAGCCCATCACGGGAAGCACACGCGGTCAGCGCGGTCAGCCTGTTCGCGCTGCTCGGCGTGCTGTGCCCGCATGCGCCTCTCATCTGCAAAGCGGAATCGGCCAGTCGCTCCCTGAGCAGCCAGAGGACCGGCCTCTGAACAAGTGCAGCAAGGGAAGGCCGAGGGAGGGGCCTTTGCTTCCTTGGAGCCCCAGACCCCCGAGACAGGGGCTGCAGGGACGCCGGGCGCCCGCCTGCGGACTGGTCTGGGTCAACCCCACCTCCACTGCCCATTTCTCAAGTGGGCATGTCTCCACGCCCGAGAAAGGGCGTTCCCTGGGGCACTGAAAGCGGTTCGGAGGCGCGAACTGGGAAGAGCACCACATTCGCAGCGGGCTGGTTCCGCGCGACTCAGCGGGCGCCAGGGGCGCCCGGCCTGCAGCAGCTGGTAGTGACCTCC
The DNA here is from genome assembly GCF_027580195.1 of Bos mutus. NCBI lineage: Eukaryota > Metazoa > Chordata > Mammalia > Artiodactyla > Bovidae > Bos > Bos mutus. Next base: position 38,180,625 of record NC_091627.1, read on the forward strand.
CGGCGCAGGGCGCGCTCTCGCCAACCCCGCAGCGCGCCGCCTCTTCCTCGCCTACCGATCTTCTCCGGCGGGGCCCGCGGCTCGGCTCTCCCAGGGTACCACCAGCTGCACAGCAGCAACAGCCCCAGCCCCAGCCGCAGAATCGAGCACGCGAGCCCAGGAGCTGCAGGGTCCATGGCTCTCCAAGCGCTGCGGTCGGACTGGAGCGCCAGGATGCCACCCGCATTTGAGTCTGCGCTCTCCGCCCGCCCCGCCCCCTGGCTGGCCTCACCCCTCAAAGCCCCGCCCAGGTCCGCTCCCACCCTACCCCCACTCCTCAGCGCAGGCCCCTGACACCCCAGGGCCACACTTCCCTCTTGGATTTCCCAACCGGGTGGTCTGGGTACTCCAAGCCGGCCCTACCCCACCCCCCGCAACTCACCCTGCTTCAGGGAGATACCAAAGGCCCCAGGGGAGGCTCACCCCAGCTTTTAATTTCTTCAGCTGTGCCCTCTTCTGTCCCTACAATCGCTCTCGCTCAAACAATGGTCACAGCTAATCACTGCCAAAAACAGACCAGGGGTGCAAGAAATACTTTACCGAGTGATTACTAGGTTCGGAACTGCTGGATATGGGATGAATGCGTAAATGGCACTGACAGTGACAGTGACAGTCGCTCAGTCGCGTCCGACTCTTTGCGACCGCATGGGCTGTAGCCTGCCAGGCTCCTCTGTCCATGGGATTCTGCAGGCAAGAATACTGGAGTTGGTTGCCATTCCCTTCTCCAGGGGATCTTAAAAGGAAAAGCGGGGGAGCCCAGGGATAGGATAGTTCAAAGTGAAATCCTATCCCTGGCTCCCCCGTTTTTCCTTTTAAGATCCCCTGGAGAAGGGAATGGCGTTGGAGAAGGCAATGGCACCCCACACCAGTACTCTTGCCTGGAAAATCCCATGGATGGAGGAGCCTGGTAGGCTGCAGTCCATGGGGTCGCTAAGAGTCCGACAGGACTGAGCGACTTCCCTTTCACTTTTCACTTTCACGCATTGGAGAAGGAAGTGGCAACCCACTCCAGTGTTCTTGCCTGGAGAATCCCAGGGACCGGGGAGCCTGGTGGGCTGCCGTCTATGGGGTCGCACAGAGTCGGACACGACTGAAGCGACTTAGCAGCAGCAGTATTGTTAAGTGCGGAGAAGGCACTGGCACCCCACTCAGTACTCTTGCCTGGAAAATCCCATGGACGGAGGAGTCTAGTAGGCTGCAGTCCATGGGGTCGCTAAGAGTCGTGTCACTTTCCCTTTTCCCTTTCGTGCATTGGAGAAGGAAATGGCAACCCACTCCAGTGTTCTTGCCTGGATAATCTCAGGGACGGGGGAGCCTGGTGGGCTGCCGTCTGTGGGGTCGCACAGAGTCCGACACTACTGAAGCGACTTAGCAGCAGCAGCAGCAGCAGTATTGTTAGGTGAGAAAAGCTGCTGAGTGATGGGTATTATATGATTCCATTTCTGTAATTAAAATACCCCTCCCAGCCAAAAAAAGGAAAAGAAAAGAAAAAAACTAGTACATGACCATGAAGAATAGTATGGATGGAAGGAAAACAAGTTGGATAAAAAGAAAGGTTAAACTTGGAGAAAGGAAGTAGAAAATCCACTACAAAAAAAGGATTCATTTATTGGACATTTATTGAGTTCTTTCCAAGTGGCAGGCAGTGTTCCAGGTACTTGAGAAAAACCAGTAAACAAAACATTGTTTTTTAAAAATACAATGACACAGCCATTCTAGTGGAAGGACCCCGATGACAACTAGAACAAACATGCAAATGATATAGTGTGGGGAAAGAGAAATGGGGAATGTTGCAATTTTAAATAGAGTGGTCAGATCAGGCTTCATTGAGCAGAATGGCATTTGAGCAAAAGTAAATGGCTACCCACTCCAGTACTCTTGCCTGGAGAATTCCATGGACAGAGGAGCCTGACGGGCTACAGTCCATGGGGTCACAAAATGTCAGAAACAACTGACTGACTAATACTTGCAGTGAGAAAGTGAGCTAGGGAAAGACCTTTCTAAGCAAGGGAAATGCCTGGCATGTTTGTGGAACAGCCAGTGGAACACAGTACAAACAGGAGAAATGGAGGCATTAATGGAACAAGATGCAAGTCACACAAAAACTAAACACTTCCTTGTAAGAACATAAAAATATGAAGATTAAGTCTGCTTTTTCTACAAATTATAAAGAAAGAGCTAAATTATGTCTTTTCCTTTTTCCAAACTACATCATGCCCACAACACCTAAGTACCTTTAGCCTAAAAGGCCTTCAATAAATACACGCTGGTTGATTAGAATTTACCATGTCAGTGACCTTGACACAGGTCTCCTAGGAAAGATTGTGCTGAAAGGACCCTTGGTGAAGAGACAGTGGAGGTGGAGTTAAGCCTTTCTTATTCTGCCCACTTACCTTTTCAAAAGAATTCTGTCACTAAAACTTAAAAAGATATTTTTATGTCATTTATGGAAAATGTTAACATGTACATGAAGTATAATATAAAGTAATACTAGAAATCTTTATTCAAAGACGTATTCAAGAAAACAGTCCACCTTAGGAAGCTGAAGCCTAAGATTCTCTCCTTGACCAAATTCTCTTTAGCCAGGTTCCTCTGAGACCTCCTCTCAACAGCACCTCAACTTTAGCATATGAAGACTAACATAGTTTACAGGAGCTCAAAGCCACATCCTTGGAATGAGGATGTGCTTCCCTTAAAGTGCCTATTTGAGAAAAACTCAAGGCTGCCAAAAAAAATTTAGTATTGGTTCCAGGTAACAAACGAAGATAGAGAGCCCCTATCTTCTAGTCTTAGTGGAAGGACAGGAGACTAAATTTGATAAGGAACAGTTAACGAACACAAAGTGACTTCACTTGCCTAATGGCTGCTTCTAAATTTTTGTAATCTTTCACCTCCCTAACTCCACTCAGTTCAGTTCAGTGCAGTCGCTCAGTCGTGTCCGACTCTTTGCGAGCCCATGAATCGCAGCATGCCAGGCCTCCCTGTCCATCACCAACTCCCGGAGTTCACTCAGACTCACGTCCATCGACCATCCAGCCATCTCATCCTCTGTCGTCCCCTTCTCCTCCTGCCCCCAATCCCTCCCAGCATCAGAGTCTTTTCCAATGAGTCAACTCTTCGTATGAAGTGGCCAAAGTACTGGAGTTTCAGCTTTAGCATCATTCCTTCCAAAGAAATCCCAGGGCTGATCTCCTTCAGAAGGGACTGGTTGGATCTCCTTGCAGTCCAAAGGGCTCTCAAGAGTCTTCTCCAACACCACAGTTCAAAGGCATCAATTCTTCGGCGCTCAGCCTTCTTCACAGTCCAACTCTCACATCCATACATGACCACAGGAAAAACCATAGCCTTGACTAGACAGACCTTGTTGGCAAAGTAATGTCTCTGCTTTTCAATATGCTATCTAGGTTGCTCATAACTTTCCTTCCAAGGAGTAAGCATCTTTTAATTTCATGGCTGCAGTCACCATCTGCAGTGATTTTGGAGCCCCCCAAAATAAAGTCTGACACTGTTTCCACTGTTTCCCCATCTATTTCCCATGAAGTGATGGGACCGGATGCCATGATCTTCGTTTTCTGAATGTTGAGCTTTAAGCCAACTTTTTCACTCTCCACTTTCACGCTGATTCCCCAACTTCTATCCCCTCATTCTCCTTTTAAAACAAGAGATCATCTATGTACAAATCAAAGTTGATTTCTACAATTCACACTGGACTTTTCCCTATTGCAACAGTATACTATTGTTAAAATTTAAATACTGATAAGTGTCTGAGTTTGTATTCACACTGCACTTCTCCCCAGTGAAATAGTATATTACTGATGACAGTAAAACTATAACCAGTGTATGGCTTTGTTTGTCTTTGACTCAAATTGATAATACTACCACATCTCCAGGCTTTTTTCTTCATTGAAATTAACTCAAAGAAATTCATTTTCATATGTTCTTACTTCCACACATCTCATTTCTTTCTTATTCTAAATAGTCTAAATGATATTTATTGCCTTTAGGTAAGATAAGGAAATTCAGAGGCAATATGAGAAAAGATAAACATGTTTGATTACATAAATATTTTCAGATGGCAAGAAATAGAATTTTAAAAGTTAAAAAAAAACATGAGAATTAATATTTGCCTCTAAAATGACAGACAAGATGGTAGTTTATATCACATACAAAGGGCTCCATACTCAATATAAATACAGACTAAGTACATAGTTAAGTAAATCAAAAAAGAAAAAGCAAGTGTCATTGGTCAAAAAATACATGATGTTCAACTCCAGTAGTAGTTTAGAAGAATGCTACTGCAAATAATGAGAAACCAGTTTTCATCAATCATATTAGGAAAAATTAATAAAAATAACATCTAAATGCAGAAAAAACAAGGCAGAATAGATATAGGTCTCAGGTTCTAACTATGTTGGTTGGAGTGTGAGTGACAAAACCTTTTAAAAACAACTATTTATTAAGATACATATAAAGATAACATTTAATTCATAAATCCCATGTTTGGAAATCTATTCAAAAGAGATTAAAGAATCAGTCATAAGGATATATGTACCAGGATGCTTACTGCAACATTGCTTGAGGGCCAGGATCGGGGGGTAGGGAGGAGGACCAGGCATAAATACTAGTAGACATAAGGGAGAGATTCACTGCAACACAAAAATTAGGGGGAATTTTTAAAAATAGTTTTACTTATTTGTTCTATCTATCTATTTTTGGCTGTGTTGAGTCTTCACTGCTGCACGGACTTCTCTCTAGTTGCTGCGAGTGAGGGCTACTTTCTAGTGGCGGTGTGTGAGCTTCTCACTGTAGTGACTCTTGGGCTACAGAGCATGGGCTCAGCAGTTGTGGCGCACAGGCTCAGTTGCTCTGTGGCATGTGGGATGTTCACAGACCAGGGATTGAACCAGTGTCTCTGCACTGGCAGGTGGATTCTTTACCACTGAGCTACCAGGGAATGTCCAAAAATTGGGGGGCATTTAACACCACACTCACATCAATGGACAGATCTCCAGACAGAAAATCAGTATGGAAACACTGGTCTTGAACAACATGGTAAACCAGTTGGATTTTATAATTATATTAAAAAAATTGTATTCAGAACAGCAGAATACACATTCAAGTGCACTTGCATCATTCTCCAGGATAGATCACATAATAGGCCATAAAATAAAAGTTTACAACTTTGAATCATATCAAACATCTTTACCAACTACAACACTATGAGACTAGAAATCAACTACAAGGGGGAAATGTGCAGAAAATACTATACAAACACATGGAAGCAAAATAATATGCTACTGAACAAACAATGGATCACTACAAAAATCAAAGAGGAAATCAAAAAATACCTGAAGACACATGAAAAATCAAAAACACAATGACTCAAAAGCTATGGGACGCAAAAAAGTAGTTGTAAGAGATAATTATTAGCAACAGAAGCCTACCTCAAGAAACAAGAAAAATCTCTAATGAACAACCTATACTTACAACTAAGGAAACTAATAAAAGAACAAATAAATCTAAGGTTAGTAGAAGGAAAGAAGTATAAACTCAGAGAAGAACTAAGTAAAAACTACAAAAAAAAAAATACTAGTGAAACTAACATCTGGTTCATTTTGAAAAGAGAAAACAAAATTGACAAACCTTTAGCCAGACTCATCAAGAAAAAAAAAGAGAGAGGGACAAAATAAATAAAGTCAGAAATGAAAAGGGAGAGGATACAACTAACGCCATACAAATACAAAGGATCATGAGAATGTCTGAGTGCTAAATTGCTTCAGTTGTGTCCAACTCTTTGTGACACTATGGACTGTAGCCCACCAGGCTCCTCTGGTGAATCTTATGATTCTCCAGGCAAGAATACTAGAGTGGGTTGCCATGCCCTCCTCTAGGGGATAGTCTCCACTCAGGGACTGAACCCACATCTCTTGTCTCCTGCATTGGCAGGCGGGTTCTTTACCACTAGCGCCACCTGGGAAGCCCTCATAAGAGAGTACTGCTGCTGCTAAGTCGCTTCAGTCGTGTCCGACTCTGTGCAACCCCATAGATGGCAGCCCACCAGGCTCCCCTGTCCCTGGGATTCTCCAGGCAAGAACACTGGAATGGGTTGCCATTTCCTTCTCCAATAAAAGAGTACTAGGAACAGTTATATGCCAGTTAAGGGGCAACCTAGAAGAAACTGACAAATTCCTAGGAATGTGTAATATCCCAAGACTGAATCAGGAGGAAATAGAAAATATGAAAAACAGAAAACACACACAAACCAATTATCAGTAATGAAACTGAAACAGTAATAGAAAAACTCCCAACAAATAAAAGTCCAGGACCAGGTAACTTCACAAGTAAATTCTACCAAACATTTAGAGAAAAGTTAACACCTAAATTTTAAAAAAAAATTTAAATTTTAAAAAACTATTCTAAAAAATTGCAGAGGAAGGAGTGCTTCCAAATACATGTCAAGGCCAGTATCACTCTGAAAACAAAACACACAAAGATACCACACCAAAAAGAGTATAGACCAATACCACTTACGAACACAGAGGCAAAAATGCTCGAGAAAATATGACCAAACTGAATTCAACAATTACATTAAAAATATCATACAGCACGATCAAGAATTTATCCCAGGGATGCAAGGAGGGCTCAGTATTCAAAAATTAATCTACATGACACACCATGTTAACAAATTGAAGAATAAAAATCATATGGTCATCTTGAAAGATACAGGAAAAGTGTTTGACAAAATTCAACATGCATTTAGAACTAAAAATCCCAACAAACTGTGTACAGAGAAAATAAAATTCAACATAATAAGGGCCATATATGAGAAGCCCGCAGTTAATATCACACTCAACAGTGAACAGCTGAAAGCATTTCTTCTGTGATCAGGAACAAGGAAATTGCTCTTGCCACTTTTATGCAACATATTTGTGGAAGTTACCCCAATCAGACAAGTAAAAGAGATAAAAAGAATCCAAACTGGATAGGAAGATGTAAAACTATCACTATTAGATAACACAACACCATATACATAGAAAATCCTAAAGAAACTACTCAAGAGTATGAATTTAATATAGAGACATATGTTGAACTTCTATTACTAACAACAAATTATTAAAAGAAATTAAAGGGGAAATCCCACTTACAGTCACATTAAAAAGAATAAAATACCTAAAAATAAGTCTAAATAAGGAGGTAAAAGACCTCCACTCAGAAAATTATATGAAACTGATGAAAAAAATTACAGACAACATAAACAGATGAAAAGATATACCATGCTAATGAACTGAACAATTTCATATTGTTAAAATGACCGTACCACCCAAGACAATCTATAGAATCAATGCATTGCTTATCAAACTACCAATAGCATTTTTCACAGAACTGGGACATATTTTTTAAATTTATATGGAAACACAAAACATCCTGAACAGCAAAAAAAAAAAAAAAAAAAATCTTAAGAAAGAACAGAATTTTAGGTGTCATGCGCCTTGATTTCAGATTATACTACAAAGCCACAGTAATGAAAACAGAATAGTAGTGGCATACACACACACAAAAATACATAGCTCAATGGAGCAGAATGGAGAGTCCAGAAACGAACCCACCCACACGGGCTATTAAATGATGACAAAGGAGGCTAGAATACACAATGGGGGAGAGATAACCTCTTCAATAAATGATGACAAGAAAACTGAACAGGGACATGCAAAAAATCAAACTGGTCTACTCTCTCACTCCATACACAAAAATAAATACAAAATGAATTAAAAACATAAACGTTAAGACCTGAACCATAAAATTTCCAGAAGAAATCATAGGCAGTAAGTCTTTAATATCTGTCTTAACAATATTTTTTATATGTCTCAAGCAAGGGAAACAAAAGCAAAAATAAACAAATGGGACTACACTGAAGTTAGAACTTTTGTACAGGAAGCAAACTGTCAACAAACAAAAATGCTACCTACTGAGTCAGAGAAGATAGTTACAAATGCTATATCCAACAAGGGGGTAATATCCAAAATATATAAAGAACATATATAACTCAACATCAAAAAATAATGTCTGTTCAGAGCCTCTGCCCTATGGAAAATGGGCAGAGGCTCTGAACAGACATTTTTCCAAGTAAGGCATACAGATGGCCAACAGGCCAACATGAAAAGGGGTCAACTTTGCTGATCATTAAAGAAACAAACCAAAACCACAATGCAGTCACCTCACATCTGTCAGAATGGCTGTTTTTAAAAAGACAACAAATAAATGTTGGCAATAACAAGGCATGGAAAAAAGAAAAAAAAGGAAATCCTCTGGAACTATTGGTACGTGCTAAGTTGCTTCAGTCGTGTCTGACTCTGCGACCCTATGGACTGTAGCCCACCAGGTTCCTCTGTCCATGGGATTCTCCAGGCAAGAATACTGGAGTGAGTTGCCATTTCCTCCTCCAGGAGATCTTCTCAACCCAGGGACTGAACCCACTTCTCTTACCCGTCCTGAATTGGCGGGCGGGTTCTTCAGCACTAGCGCCACCTGAGAAGCCCGGTACTATTGGTAGGAATGTCAATTGGTGTAGTCACTGTGGAAAACTGTATGGAGAGTCCTCAAAAAATTAAAACAGAATTTCCAAAGAATCCAGCAATTGCATTATTGGTTATTTATCTCCCCAAAATGAAAACATTAATTAGAAAATATGTATGCACTGCTAAGTTCATTGCATCATTATTTATAACGGCCAAGATATGGAAGCAAGCAAAGATTAAAAATATATGGTACACATATATTCACACAATAGAATATTATTCAGGTCAGAGTTTAAGTTTGATAAGCACCAGTTAACGAAAATAGAAGAGTTTCACTTATACTAATCCCTGCTGCTCAATTTTTGTAATCTTACATTTCCCTGACTCTACTAGGCCCCTGTTCATCTCCCTCCCTATTTCCTCATTCTCCTTTTAAATCAAAATATCATCCCTGTACAAATCAAACTTGATTTGTACAATTCACATTGGACTTTTCCCTACAGCAACAGCATGCTGCTGACTAAAATTTAAACATTAACTTGAGTCTGGCATTGTTTATCAATGACAACCCTCAAGTCAATAATTCCAGCACTGCTCCATAGGCTTTTTGGTTTTGGTTTGATTTTTGTTTTGTTTTTGTCTTTGAAACTACCCTGAAAGAATTTCATTTCACAACTTCTAATTTCCACACATCTGATTTTCTTCTTATTTTAAATAGTCCAAATGACATTTATTCTGTCTTAGAAATAAAAGGAAATTCTGAGGCAATATGAGAACATATTTGATTACATAAAACATAAACATTTTCAGATGGCAAGAGATAAAATTTTAAATGTTAAAAAATGCATGAGAATGAATATTTGCCATCAAAATGATAGATGAGGGAATTGCCTGGTGGTCCAGCGGTTAAGAATCTGCCTTGCAATGCAGGGGGTGCAGGTTTGATCCCTGGTTGAGAAGGAAATAGCAACCCACTCCGGTATTCTTGCCTGGAAAATCTCATGGATGGAGGAGCCTGGTAGGCTACAGTCCATGGGGTTGCAAAGAGTCAGACACAACTGAGCGACTTCACCTTCACTTTTCACTTTGGGTAACTACGATCCCACATGCCATGGAGCAACTAAAGGCCCGTGCACCACAACTACTGAGCCTGCACACTCCAGAGCCCACGTGCCACAACTAGAGAGTCGACATGCCACAGCTACCGAAGGCTGTGCTCTCTGGAGCCCATGCACCACAACTAGAGAGCCTGTGTGCCACAACTAGAGAATCCACAAGCTGCAATGAAAGATCCCACATGATGCAATGAAGATCGTACATACCACACCTAAGAACCAACACAGCCAAATAAATAAATATTTTTAAATGACAGATGAGATTGTAGTTTATATCACAAACATACAAAGAGCTCTGCAAATGGATAAGAAGGGTTAAACAACTCAATATAAATACAGACTAAATACATGAGTAGGGAAATCACAAAAGAAAGAACAAGTACCACTGAGCAAAAAAAAAACAAAAACCCCACACATGAATGGATGATAACTCCAATAGCACTTTACACAAAAGCAAATTCAAACAAGAGATACTAGTTTTCATCATTTATATTGGCAAAAATTAATGATAAGAACATCTTAATACAAGAAAAACTGAGGTGGACTGGGTTGGGTTTTCAGATACTAACTATTGGTGTTATGGATGACTATAACTTTTTAAAGACAATTATTTAGTAAGATATATATATATAGAAAGTGATATATTTAATTCAGAAATCTCATGTTCAGTAACTTATTCAACAGAATTTAAAGAATCAGTCTTAAGGATATATGTTCCAGGATTCTTAATGCAACACTGATTGTAGTATGGGGGGAAAAAATTGGAAGATGTGAAATTCAAACAGATATAAAGGGAAGCCCGGTGCTATTGGTAGGGAAAACACAGAAATATTGGAGAATTTAACACCACAGTCACATCAATGGACAGGTCTTCTGGACAGAAAATTGATAAGGATACACTGGTCTTAAATGACACAGCAGACCAGTTGGACTTAATAAATAAAAAAAAGAAAACTGCATTCAACAACAGCAGAATATGCATTCTTTTCAAGTGCAAGATAGGTCACGATAGGTCACAAAGTAAGTCTCAGTAAAATTTAAAAGATTGAAATCATGTCAAACACCTTTTACAACCACAACACCATGAGACTAGAAATCAACAACAATGGAGAAACATGCCAAAAAAACCCCACAATACACACATGTGGAGGCTAAACAATATGCTACTCAAAGACTAAAGAAATCAAAGAGGAAATAAAAAAAAATACCTGAAGACAAATGAAAAAACAAAAACACAATGACCCAAAAGCTATGGGATGCAGCAAAAGCAATTTAAGAGGTAAGTTTACAGCAATAGAAATCCACTTCAAGAAAGAAAAATCTCTAATAAACAACCTAAGCTTACACCTAAGGGAACTACTAAGACAACAAACAAATTCAAAGTCAGTAGAAGGAAAGAATCATAAATTTACAGAGCAGAATTAATTAAAAAGAAACTAAGAAACAATAGAAAATACTAGTAAAACTAAGACCTGGTTCATTGAAAAGATAAAACAACACTGACACACCTTTAGTCAGATTCATCAACAGAAAGAAGAGAAAGGGATAAAATAAATAAAGTCAGAAATGAAAACAGAAAAAAAAAAAAAGAAATGAAAACGGAGAGGATATAACCAATACCACAGAAATGTAGATGATCATTTGAAAGTACTAGTAACAATTATATGCCAATTAAACAGACAACCTAGAAGAAACTGACAAATTCCTAGGAATGTGCAATACCCTAGGACTAAATTAGGAAGAAATAGAAAATATGACCAAACAAATTACCAGCAATAAAACTGAATCAGTAATTGAAAAACTCCCAACAAACAAAAGCCCAAACCACACAGCTTCATAGGTGAATTCTACCAAACAGAGAACAGTAAACACTTAGCCTTCTCAAACTACTCCAAAAAATTGTGGAAGAAAGAATGCATCCAATCTCATTCTACAAGGCCAAGAGATAAGAAGCCAGAGAAAGATATCACACACAAAAAAAATTACATACAAAACAAAAAGAAAATTATAAGCCAATATCACTGATGAACATAAAAATGTTCAATGAAATATTAGCAAACCAAATTTCAACAATATATTAAAAGGATCATACATCTTGATCAAGTGGGCTTTATCTCAGGGATGGAAGTAAGGTTTAATATCTGATAATCAATCATAGGATATACCATATTAACTAATCAAAAAAATAGAAATAATATGATAATTTTATAGATGGAGAAATATCTTTTGACAAAATTGAAAATTTATTTATGATTAAATCTCTCAACAATGTATGCTTAGAGAAAACATACATCAACATAATAAAGATTATATATGACAAACCCATAGCTAACATCATAGTCAATGATAAAAAGCTGAAAGCATTTCCTCTAAGATCAAGAATAAGACAAGAATGAACACTCTTGCCACACTTATTGAGAGTAATATTGGGACTCCTAGCCACAGCAATTGGTAAGGAAGAGGAATAAAATAAATACAAACTGGAAATGAAGAAGTAAAATTGTCACTGTTAGCACATGACATGATACCATACACTGACCATCCTAAAGACACTACCAGAAAACTACTACTGCTGCTGCTGCTAAGTCACTTCAATCGTGTCCGACTCTGTGCGACCCCATAGATGGCAGCCCACCAGGCTCCCCTGTCCCTGGGGTTCTCCAGGCAAGAACACTGGAGTGGGTTGCCATTTCCTTCTCCAATGCGTGAAAGTGAAAAGTGAAAGTGAAGTCCTAGAACTCATCAAAGAATTCAGTAAAGTTGCAGGATCCAAAATTAATATACAGAAATCTGCTGCATTTCTAAGTCTTAACAACAAACTACTAGAAAGGGAAGTTAAGAAAACAATCCCATTTACAGTTTCATAAAAAAGAATAAGATATCTAGGAATAAATCTAAATAAGAGGGTAAAAGACCTGTACTTGGAAAATTTATTATAAGACAATGAAAAAAGAAATTGAAAATGACACAAATGGATGGAAAGATATATTATGTTAAGAGGTTGGAAGATTTCATACTGTTAAAATGACCATAAAGCGCCAGTGTCATTTTTCACAAAACTAAAACAAGTAATTTAAAAATATGAATGGAAACACAAATGACTCCAAAGAGCCAAACCAGTCTAGAGAAAGAAGAACAGAGCTGCAGGTATCATGCTCCTTGCTACAAAGTCACAGTAAGGAAAACAGTATGGCAATGGCACACAAAAAAACAGACACATAGATTAATGGAATAAAACAGAGAACCCAGAAATGAACCCACACTTCTATGGGCAATTAATCTATGACGAAGGAAGCAAGTATACACAATAGGGGAAAAACAGCCTCTTCAATACATGGTTTTGGGAAAACTGGCCAGCTACATGCAAAAAAAATCAAATGCAACTACTCTCTAATACCATGCACAAAAATAAATTCAGAATGGATTAAAGACTAAATGTAAGACTTGAACCATAAACCCTAAACCAGAGGGAAACATAAGCAGTATGTTCTTTGACATCAGTGTTAGCAGTATTTTTCTGGATATGTCTCTTCAGGCAAGGGAAATAAAGGCAAATATAAACAAATGAGACTATATCAAGTTACAAACTTTTGCATGTGAAAGAAAGTATAGATAAAATGAAAAGGTCATCAGCTGAATGAGAGAACATATTTGCAAACGATATATTCAATAAGAGGTTAATATCCAGAATATACAAAGAACATAGACAACTCAACATTAAAAAAAAAAAAAAAATTCAAAATGGGTAGAGGCTCTGAACAGACATTTTTCCGAAGAAGACATACAGATGACCAACAAGTACATGAAGAGCGTCAACTTTGCCAACCATTTGAAAATGCAAATCAAAACCACAATGAAATATCTCCTCATACCCGTCAGATGGCTATTATAAAAAAGACAAGAAATCATAAATGTTGGCATGGATGTAAAGAAATAGCAATCTTTGTACAGTATCAGTGAGAAAGTAAATTGATGCAGCCACTGTAGTGGAAAATACTACAGAAACTCTTCACAAAATTAAAATAGAACTACTTGGACCCAGCAATCCAATTCTAGATATTAATCTAAAGAAAATTAAAATACTAATTAGAAAACATGTATAAACCCCTATGATCACTGCAGTATTATTTATAGTAGCCAAAATACAGAAGCAACCTAAATGTCCATCAATAGATGAATGGATAAAGAAGATGTGGTATAAATAATGGAATATTTCTCAGCCATAAAAAAGGATGAAATCTTGTCATCTGCAACATCGAGGGACCTCGAAGGTATTATGCAATGTGATATAAGCCAGACAGAGAAAAACAAATACTGTATGATATCACTTATATGTGGAATCTAAAAAACAAAACAAAACAAGGAAATCCCTGGTGATCCAGTGGTTAGGATTCCACAGTCTCACTGCTGGACCTGGGTTCAATCCCTAGTCAGGGAACTAACACTCCACAAGTCATGCAGCAGCCTAAATAAATAAATTAAATTAAAAAAAAAAAAGCCAAAACAAATGAACAAGCATAACAAAACAGAAACAGTATCATAGATAATAGACAGTTAAGAAGTGATTGTCATTGGGGAGGGACTGGGGAGAGGAAAGAAATAGGTGAGGGCGATTAAAAAGTTACACATTTCCAGTTGTGAAATAAATGAGTAACAGGTAGAAACATACAGTGTGGGGATTATAGTCAAACTATGCAGTATCTTTGTACATTGACTTATGACTAGAATTATCGTGGTGACTACTTTTTAATGTTTGGAAATATTGAATCACTACGTTACACAGCAGGACCCAACAGTATTGGTACTGTACTGGTATTGTATTTAACAGTAACAGTACTATAGGTAACTTACATTTCAAAACAAACAAATTCTTAGAAAAAGAGATCAGATTTTTGGTACCAGAGGTGGATATGGAGAGGGAAAACTGGATGCAGTCAGTCATTAAGTATGAACATCCAGTTACAAAATAAATAAGTACTAGGAATGTAAGTTAGTAGAGGTGATGGAATTCCAGTGGAGCTATTTCAAATCCTGAAAGATGATGCTGTGAAAGTGCTGCACTCAATATGCCAGCAAATTTGGAAAACTCAGCAGTGGCCACAGGACTGGAAAAGGTCTGTTTTCATTCCAATCCCAAAGAAAGGCAATGCCAAAGAATGCTCAAACTACTGCACAATTGCACTCATCTCACACACTAGTAAAGTAATGCTCAAAATTCTCCAAGCCAGGCTTTAGCAATATATGATCTATGAACTTCCTGATGTTCAAGCTGGTTTTAGGAAAGGCAGAGGAACCAGAGATCAAATTGCCAACATCTGCTGGATCATGGAAAAAGCAAGAGAGTTCCTGAAAAACATCTATTTCTGCTTTATTGACTATGCCAAAGCCTTTGACTGTGTGGATCACAATCAACTGTGGAAAATTCTGAAAGAGATGGGAATACCAGACCACCTGACCTGCCTCTTGAGAACTCTGTATGCAGGTCAGGAAGCAACAGTTACAACTGGACATGGAACAACAGACTGGTTCCAAATAGGAAAAGGAGTACGTCAAGGCTGTATATTGTCACCCTGCTTATTTAACTTATATGCAGAGTACATCATGAGAAACGCTGGGCTGGAAGAAACACAAGCTGGAATCAAGATTGCTGGGAGAAATATCAATAACCTCAGATATGCAGATGACACCACCCTTATGGCAGAAAGTGAAGACGAACTAAAAGCCTCTTGATGAAAGTGAAAGTGGAGAGTGAAAAAGTTGGCTTAAAGCTCAACATTCAGAAAACGAAGATCATG
This sequence comes from Bos mutus, assembly GCF_027580195.1. Lineage (NCBI taxonomy): Eukaryota > Metazoa > Chordata > Mammalia > Artiodactyla > Bovidae > Bos > Bos mutus. The sequence goes on from NC_091627.1 coordinate 38,196,090, forward strand.
GCATCTGGTCCCATCACTTCATGGGAAATAGATGGGGAAACAGTGGAAACAGTGTCAGACTTTATTTTGGGGGGCTCCCAAATCACTACAGATGGTGAGTGCGCCATGAAATTAAAAGACTCTTATTCCTTGGAAGGAAAGTTATGACCAACCTAGATAGCATATTCAAAAGCAGAGACATTACTTTGCCAACAAAGGTCTGTCTAGTCAAGGCTATGGTTTTTCCTGTGGTCATGTATGGATGTGAGAGTTGGACTGTGAAGAAGGCTGAGCGCCGAAGAATTGATGCTTTTGAACTATGGTGTTGGAGAAGACTCTTGAGAATCCCTTGGACTGCAAGGAGATCCAACCAGTCCATTCTGAAGGAGATCAGCCCTGGGAATTTTTTGGAAGAAATGATGCTAAAGCTGAAACTCCAGTACTTTGGCCACCTCATTCGAGGAATTGACTTATTGGAAAAGACTCTGATGCTGGGAGGGATTGGGGGCAGGAGGAGAAGGGGATGACAGAGGATGAGATGGCTGGATAGCATCACTGACTCGACGGACGTGTGTCTGGGTGAACTCCGGGAGTTGGTGATAGACAGGGAGGCCTGGCGTGCTGCGATTCATGGGGTCACAAAGAGTTGGACACGACTGAGCGACTGATCTGATCTGCTCTGATCTGATAATGAAAGGACATCTTTTTTGGGTGTTAGTTCTAAAAGGTCTTGTAGGTCTTCATAGAACCGTTCAACTTCAGCTTCTTCAGCGTTACTGGTTGGGGCATAGACTCGGATTACTGTGATATTGAATGGTTTGCCTTGGAAACAAACAGAGATCATTCTGTCGTTTTTGGAAGTCAAATCACTATGTTGTATACCTTAAATTTACACAGTGGTCTAAGTCAATTGTTTCTGTAAAATGAAAAAAATGAAAAAAAAAAGTGAACAAAACATTAACATTGTTGCTAACAGCTCAAAGCTGCATCCTTGGGAATGACCCTAGTGCCCTTTTTAGTGCCTGAGAAAACACAAAGCTGCCAAAAGAAATTACTGTTTGTGGGAACTTCCCTGGTAATCTAGTGGTTAAGAAGCTGCCTTGCAATGCAGGGGATACTGGTTCCATCCCTAGTCAGGGAACTAAGATTCCACATGCCCAGGAGCAACTAAGCCAGCGCAGTACAACTACTGAGCCCATGCACTGTAACTGGTGAGTCCTTGTACCTCAGCAAAAGATCCTGCATAATGCAATGAACATCCCACAGGCCACAACTAAGACCCAACACAGCCAAATAAATTTTTTTAAAAAAGAAATTAGTGTTTGTTCCAGCAAACACTTTGAGTACGTGCATGCCTGCTGTCATTAAGTCATATCTATTTGCAACGCCATGGACTGTAGCTCAACCAGCTCCTCTATCTGTGGGATTCTCCAGGCAAGAATATTGGAGTGGGTTGCCCCTTCCTCCTCCAGGGGGTCTTCCTGACCCAGGGATCAAACCCACATCTCCTGCATTGATTGGTGGATTCTTTATCACTGAGCAACCTGAGAGATACAGCCCCTATCTTCTAGCCTATTAGGAATGGTATGAGTCTAACTATGATAAGCACAAGTTAAGGAAACCCTGTGAGTTTCACTTGAACTAACCCTTGCTTCTCATTTTCCAAAACTTTACTTCCTTGACTCTCAGTTCAGTTCAGTTCAGTCGCTCAGTCGTGTCCAACTCTTGTGACCCCATGAATCGCAGCACGCCAGGCCTCCCTGTCCATCACCAACACCCGGAGTTCACTCAGACTCACGTCCATCGAGTCGGTGATGCCATCCAGCCATCTCATCCTCTGTCATCCCCTTATCCTCCTGCCCCCAATCCCTCCCAGCATCAGAGTCTTTTCCAATGAGTCAACTCCTCCCATGAGGTGGCCAAAGTATTGGAGTTTCAGCTTTAGCATCAGTCCTTCCAAAGAACACCCAGGGCTGATCTCCTTCAGAATGGACTGGTTGGATCTCCTTGCAGTCTAAGGGACTCTCAAGAGTCTTCTCCAACACCACAGTTCAAAAGTACTACTGAGCTCCAAATCATTCCACTCCCTTTATCCTCTGTGCCTTTCTAAAAGAGCAGATCATCTCTGTACAAACTGAAGTGAAGTGAAAGTCGCTCAGTTGTGTCCAACTCTTTCCAATCCCATGGACTATACAGTCCATGAAATTCTCCAGGCCAGAATACTGGAGTGGGTAGCCTTTCCCTCCTCCAGGGGATCTTCCCAACCCAGGTATTGAATCCAGGTCTCCTGCATTGCAGGAGGATTCTTTACCAGCTGAGCCACAATGGAAGCTCAAGAATACAGGAATGGGGCGCAAACTGAGGTATCAGGGAAGCCCCTGTACAAATTGAAATTGATTTCAACTCACATTGGAATTTCTGTATTGCAATAGTATATTACTAATACAAATTTAAACTTAATTAGTGTCCACATTGTATTCAAACTGAACCTTCCCCTATTGTGATACTATATTATTGACTACAATTTAAACTTTAAATATTGTCCAACTTTTTTTTATCTTTGACAACACTGATATTTATAACTCTGCCAAAGCTCCATGTTTCTTTCTTTCAAACCACCTTGAAGAAATTCATTTTCTACCTTCTCATTTCCCCATAGCTCATTTCTTTCTTATTCTAAGTAGTCTAAATGATTACTTACTCTGTCTTAGACAGCATGTTGCAGCCTGGTGGGGCATAGACCAGGACCTGCCCCATGACTTGAGGGTGCGGCAAACTGTTCCCTCCTGATTGTCCTAGCAAGCATGCTGAAGGGACATTTTTGGGGCGGGACATGCTCTCTGTTCCACTTCACTGCCCACCCCTGCATCTGTCCTCATGGAAACAAAACAAGATATTCCTGATCAACAGCAGAGCCTTCATTAATCAAGCTCCCCAGTATAGCTATTCCCTAATGATCTCATGTGACTTCTGGTAATAAAAGTGTGGGCTGAAAGGAGCCATTCTCTCTTCCTGCCATGGAGAACAGGAAGGCCCCAACTCCTCGATTGCCAAATTATACGTGCCTGTCCTTTCATTGCGCTTGCCCCTGTTTCAGGTCTTTCTCACTCGCTGTGCTGGATGTGGCAACAACACAGAAAATTCAGAAGCAATATGAAAAGATAAACACATCTGATTCCATAAAACTTAAACATTCTCAGATAGCTAGAGATAGAATTTTTAAAGTTTTTAAAAAGACATGAGAAAAAATCTGTCACTAATGTGACAGGCAAGATTGTAGTTTATATCAGAAATATACACAGAGCTCTACATATGGATAGAAAGAGGTAAACAACTCAATATAAATACACTAGGTATATAAAATAAATTGCTTGGAGAATCCCAGGGACGGGGGAGCCTGGTGGGCTGCCATCTATGGGGTCGCACAAAGTCGAACATAACTGAAGTGACTTATCAGCAGGTATATAAAAGGCAAATCAAAAAAGAGAAAGCTAGTACCATTGGTCAAAAAAACACACATGAAGAGATGCTAAACTCCAGCAGCAGTTTGAAAGTGAAAGTCACTCAGTCTTGTCTGACTTTTTGTGACCCCATGGATTATACAGTCCATGGCATTCTCCAGGCCAGAATTCTGGAGTGGGTAGCCTTTCCCTTCCCCAGGGGATCTTCCCAAGCCAGGGATTGAACCCAGGTCTCCCACGTTGCAGGCAGATTCTTTACCAGTTGAGCCACAAGGGAAGCCCAAGGAAAGTAGTACTTTAGATGAATGCACTTGATCTTAAACAGGGAGATACAAGTCTTAATTGTTCATATTAGCAAAAATTAAGACTAAAAACAATTTAATGCAGAAGAAAATGAGATGAAGTAGTTGATGATCTCAGGAACTGATTTTGTTCATGTGGATGTAAATGAATAAAACCTTTTAAAAACATTAGTTATTAAGATATGTAGAGAGAGATAACACGTATTTCAAAAATCCCAAATTTCTGAAAAATTTCCAAATACGAAATCTATTCTACAGAAATAAAAGAGCTAGTTACAAGGATATATATACTAGGATGCTTATTGCAACATTATTTGTAGTATAGGGGGAAAAACAGATATAAAATAATAACAGACCTAAGGAAGAAATTGACTGAAATGCAGTAATAGTAGTGATGTTAACATCCCACTCACCAGGACTTCCTTCATGGTCCAGTGGTTAAGACTCCCATTGCTGAGGGCCCAGGTTCAATACCTGGCTGGGGAACTAAGATCCCGTAAGTCAAGCAGCACAGCCAAAAAATAAAATAAAATAAAATAAAATGTCAACAAATAATAACTGTTGGTGAGGATGCAGAAGAAAGGAAACCCTTGTACACTGTAGGTGGGTGTATAATCTGGTGCAGCCACTGTGGTAAACCATTTGGATAGTAAAAAAAAAAAAAAAAACCACACCAGCTGTGCAACATGGCTGCCCCCCAAAAAAAATTACAACAGAACTACTATACAATTCAACTGCTTCACTTCTGAGTATTTACCAGAAAAAAAAAAATTCAAAAAGATATGTGCACCTTCATGTTCACTGCAGGATTATTTACAAACAGCCACGATACGGAAGCATCTTAAGTGCCCATCAATAGATGAATGGATTTAGAAGAAGTACTGTATGATTACACACATGTGTGGAATCTAAAAAACAAACAAATGAATAAACATAACAAAACAGAAACAGAGTTGTAGATACAGAGAACGATCAGGTAGTTGTCAGAGGTGGAGGTCATGAGCAGGAATGAAATAGATAAGTGAGATTAAGAGGTACAAAAACAATAATAATAAAACAAGAACAGTGGACCTTGAATCTATGTCAATGAATGCTATTTATGGTCATTTATTCAATTTGCCATTGAATACATCGTGGCATATTCTAGGAACTCTTTGCAGCTGCCTTCTCAGTACTCTGCAGGTATCCCGAATAGTTCTCATGCTGAGATCTTACTGTTTGTTTGGCTTTAAATATTTACTTATTTGGCTGTACCGGGTCTTCACTGCTGCACGCGGGAACTTTTAGTTGCAGCCTGTGAACTCAATTGCAGCATGTAGTATCTAGTTCCCTGACCAAGCATCGAACCCAGGACCACTGCATTGGGAGCACAAAGTCAGCCACTGAACCACCAGGGAAGCCCCAAATCATATCAAATGATGACCTGAAAATTTTATTCTTGGAGACTTAAGGGACACTTGTACGTTTCTTAGGCAGGGACATAGTGGGATACGAGTGGAGTGCTCAAGGAAACATAGGTGGCCATGTTTTTGTTAAATCTGGCTTAATTGACAAACAAGTAGATACATGGTCTGAACAAACTGCTAGTGAAATGAAAGGTGAATTATTCTGCTCTGAAGAAAAGGGACATTTGCTCCTTCTGGCCACAAGGTGTCCTCAGGCAACTGAGAACCTAGTGGAAGCATCTGAAGATCAATCCTTCCAACGTGGACCAGTCTCACAGGGAATCCCAGCACAACCATTAAGGAAATGCTGCTCTTCCTGAGACGCACGATGTAAAGACTGATCATCTAGTGCCCTGAGCACCCAAAGCAGTTTTAAACTACCAGAGGGAAAAACAGAGACATGTCAAAGAGTCAAAAATCCAAGGCTAACTCTTTGGGGAGCTTAAACTCAGAAACAGTACACATCTGATCCACCACACTCTTCTCAGAAAATTGTTCAGATCGTATCTGAGTTAGGGTACCAAATTAATAATAGGAAATTGTTCCTCGAAAGCCTAACAGCTCGCTGACAGGCACCTATGGGCACCCCAGTAGGGCTTATGTACAACACTTATGGATAGGGAAGTCTGGTGTACCGCAGTCCATGGGGTCATAGAGTCGGACACGACTGAGCAACTGAACTGAACTGAAATATGGACAAAATACTTGCAAATGCTTATTTATTTGGGAACTGAGGAACGTTGCGCCCCCAAAATGACTAAGATGGGGCTCTTCTCACCTTTCCAGGCTGGCTTTGCACATGCATTTACATAATGCCAGCTTGATCAACATCTTTTCAGAATTCAGACCCTAACGGAACAAGTTCTTCTAGGAGGAACTCGCTTTTCTCTCCCTAAGCCTTGATATGTAAATTTTCTACCAAGGCTCTCAGGAAGTCTTAGCTTACTCCTATCTAAACCATCTGCAATTCCTGAGACTAAGAAGAAAAAAATGGAAAGGAGGCCTTTTTAAACTCACGCAAATAAAATTAACTACTCCAATTTTGGGGCTTCCCAGATGGCACAGAGGTCAAGAACCTGCCTGCCAATGCAGGAGACAAAAGAGATGTGGGTTTGATCCTTGGGTCAGGAAGATCTCCTGAAGGAGGGCATGGCAACCCAGTTCAGTATTCTTGCCTGGAGAATCCCATGGACAGAGGAGCCTGGCAGGGTTGCACAGAACCAGACACAATTGAAGCAATTTAGAATGCATGCACTCCAATTGCTATTTACAAACCAGTGAGTTTATACTGTAATCCCTGATTCATGACTAGATTTGAAAATGAAGTCATGAAATCTCTGGTTGTGTCTGTCTATATATGTGTGCGTGCTCAGTCACGTCGGACTCTGCAATACTGGAGTGGGTTGTCATTTCCTCCTCCAGGAAAGGATCAAATCCATGTTTCCTGTGGCTCCTGCATTGGCAGGTGGATTTTCCACCACTGAGCCACCTGGGAAGTCCTGTATGTATGTAAGTTATAGATATGATATACCTTTACTGTGAATGACTTTACCAAAATTAACTTGTAAATTAACTGTATTTAATTGGCTTAAAGAAAATTAAACTCTTACGTAAATACTCAGAAATAGAAAAGAAACTAATTCAAATGAATTTTAGGTTCATATGATTTGAAAAATACTCAAAAACAGTTTTCAGTTCAGTTCACCTCAGTTCAGTCGCTCAGTCATGTCCGACTCTTTGCGACCCCATGAATCGCAGTACGCCAGGCCTCCCTGTCCGTCAACAACTCCCGGAGTTTACCCAAATTCATGTCCCTCGAGTTGGTGCTGCCATCCAGCCATCTCATCCTCTGTCGTCCCCTTCTCCTGCTGTCCCCAATCCCTCCCAGCATCAGGGTCTTTTCTAACGAGTCAACTCTTCGCATGAGGTGGCCAAAGTACTGGAGTTTCAGCTTCAGCATCAGTCATTCCAATGAACACCCAGGGCTGATCTCCTTCAGGATGGACTGGTTGGATCTCCTCGCAGTCCAAGGGACTCTCAAGAGTCTTCTCCAACACCACAGTTCAAAAGCGTCAATTCTTCGGTGCTCAGCTTTCTTCACAGTCCAACTCTCACATCCATACTTGACCACTGAAAAAACCATAGCCTTGACTATACGGACCTTTGTTGACAAAGTAATGTCTCTGCTTTTTAATATGCCATCTAGGTTGGTCATAACTTTCCTTCCAAGGAGTAAGCGTCTTTTAATTTCATGGCTGCAATCATCATCTGCAGTGATTTTGGAGTCCAAAAAATAAAGTCTGACACTGTTTCCCCATCTATTTCCCATGAAGTGATGGGCATTACTATAAGTCAAATAAGGTCTTATTATATGTTAAAAAAAATTAGCAAGAAAAAGAACTTGATCTGATGAAACCAAGATTCTTTCATCAATTGTATTGTAAATAGATCTTTAACCACGCCTTTTAAAGTCTTTTGTCATTTAACAGACAGCTATTGTTGCTCTCTGATACTTTGGAAAAAGATATTTCATCTTCAAGAATATTCTTAGTAAGGACCTTTTGACAAGTACAGTTTCTAATAACTTTCAAATCATACCACTAATCTGAGTAAGAAATTAAAGAATTCTAATGGAAAACTGATGATGGTTTCATAAACTCTTAACAGACAATCAAGATCAACAAGAATTAGCTACAACAGGACTGAATGGACTGATGAATATAATTTTTATGACTTTTTGTCTGAAATATTATTGGCTTTCAATATTTGTTTTCCAGTTTTAAGGAAATCTTTCCCCTTAAGCTAATAAAGACTTATAGCAACTTGGTGTTAGTCACTCAGTCGTATCCAACTCTTTGCAACCCTATGGACTGTCCATAGGCTCCTCTGTCCATGGAATTCTGGAGGCAAAAACAGTGGAGTAGCCATTCCATTCTCCAGGGGACCTTCCTGACCCAGGGTCTTCTGCATTGCAGGCTGATTCTATCTGAGGCACCAGGTAATTCTGTCAGATTACCATCTGAGGCACCAGGGAAACTTGTACCTTTTTAAGCAGAATTTAAATATTTATCCTTTCTCCATAACTGCTCATTCCAGAATTTGGAAACTCTTAGTGAATATTCTTATTTTTAAGCAATATAGTTATTTGAGAAGTTTTCTTATAAGAGTGCATAACTGGAAACACTGGTAATATTACTTTGGCTTTTATTTGAATGTCGCATTACAGGGTATTTATAGAATCAAATATGACCAAACAGCTTTGAAGATCTAACGTGAACTTTATGACACCATAAAGCCTCTTGGAAACAACCTGGTACTCTGCTTGCAGGGTTCTCAGCAGCCTTACTAGGTAAAGAAAGAACTCCACCTCCTGGCTGGTAAAGGAATCTCCAGATATTCTGGAGACCACTAGAAGACAGGAATTCACCCAAATCTATAGATACTGCGCAGTCAGAATCTAATAGCAAGCCCTTGGGGTGGCTTTCCCGCCCTTGAGAATCCTTTTAAACATTCAGCCTGAGATTCCTTATGAAAACTTCCAGAAAAGCCAATTTAAAGAGCCTATAGAATCAATTGCTGCTGCTAAGTTGCTTCAGTCATGTCCGACCCTGTGCAACCCTATGGACTGTAGCCTGCCAGGCTCCTCTGTCCATGAGATTCTCTAAGCAAGAATACTGGTGTGAACTGCCATGCCCTCCTCCAGGGGATCTTCCTGACCCAGGGATCAAAGCCACATCTCTTATGTCTCCTGCACTGGAAGGCAGGTTCTTTATCACTAGTGCCTTACGTGAATAATCAAGACAAATTATTGAAACCAGGTTTATTTTGCAAACAAATTAGTCTTAATTTGGCTATATTTGGTGGAAATGAGGATAATTTTATTTTTCCAGATACCTTTTTTTTATTTTTAAAAAATTATCTACTTAAATTGGAGACTAATTACAATATTGTAGTGGTTTTTGCCATACATTGACATGAATCAGCCATGGGTGTACATGTGTCCCCTATCCTGAAGCCCCCTCCCACCTCCCTCCCCATCTCATCCCTCAGGGTCATCCCAGTGCACCAGTCCCGAGCACCCTGTCTCATGCATTGAACCTGGGCTGGCGATCTGTTTCACGTATAATACATGTTTCAATGCTATTCCCTCAAATCAGGAAATGAGGATAATTTTAGAGAGAAAAAAAATTATGTTTCAACAATATAACTTTGTGGATATTAAATTTTAGTGTTCATTTTTTTTTTTTAATTTACTGCCTAACATTCATTTCCTGAATGGCTTCTCATTACTATGTTATATTATTGTTAACTTTAAATTTTTCAAGAGCATTCTAAGTTTCTTTCTGAAGCTTATCACAGAAATCTATCTTTGGGTGAAGATCAAGTACCCCATGACCTGTAATCAGGCAGATTATGCATACTAGGAAAGGCATTATTTAAAGGATTATCTCCAACCTAGATGGAAGATCCTTACCAGGTATTCTTAACTAACTCACATACAGTAAAACTGAAGGAAATTGACTTTTGGATTCTTATTTCCCACTTCAAAAGGGTCCTGCACTGGGCTGGTAGAGAGACCTGCTGACTTCAACTCACTTTAATACATTGCTCATATAGAAGGGAAACGGACACCCACACTAGGACAAGAAGATAATATCAGAGGTAGACAGCTATCCTAAGATGCTGGACCTGACGTGTATGATCATTTATAGTTTTTTACTGATTTCTTGGACTTTTGTATAAACCAACTTTTTTCTATCACAGACACAAATCCTATGTAGAGTTTTAAATTAATTCAATTGTTTTACAGTCAATAGCCTATGTCCAACTTTTCCTAGTGTACTGTAGTGGACTTCTCTCCAAGGCTCTAATTGGATGGCGCTTAGAAATTTTATTTTAGAAGAAAGATACTCTAGGACTGCATAAGCTACTGCTGATATCACTAAGTGGGACTCTCTTATCCAGCCAGTTAATGACATTTGTTTGGAGTATGGCCATAAATACTCCTTTTCACTAGATGCTAAAATATTAGTTAGCTCCTACTAAGATCCAGTGAATTCATGGAACAAATTTATGGCCTTGGCTCTCCCCAGGCTGGTTAGAAAGATGCACTATTAGTTTTACTCATGCTCAAGGTCACGTAGAGGAGGTAGCCTTTGAAACTGCCCCTGTCAGTCTGCCTTTAAAGTGAACACACAGGGATCAGTCTTCCACTGGTATGATCACTTAGTCAACGAATTTATTCCTTCATTTGAAGATGTCATCATTCACAGAGACTTTAACAAAACTCACCCAGCAAGCCTTAAATGATAGTAACCAAGTCATTAGCTTGCTTAATTCATAAGTTTCCATGATGAGAAAATTCCGTGGCCTGGATATTTTCAACTGCTTCCCAAGAGGCTTCTAATATAACCCATATTGTGACACAAATGAAGACTCCAATTTCCACTCTGAATGACCTTCTTTCGAGTTTAGGGGAGATGCGAGGAAAATGGTTTGGTTTGGGAAGGAAGAGGTCGTATCTTTACTAACGGTATTGTTACTCGTTTTAATATATTTATTTATTTGACTGCACCAGGTCTTAGTTGCAGCACAGGGCATCTTCAATTTTCATGTGTCTTAGTTGCAACATGCAGGATGTAATTCCCTGACCAGGGATCGAACCCAGGCCCCCTGCATTGGGAGCACAGAGTTTTACCCACTGGACCACAGAGAAGTCCCTGGCATTGTTATTATTGATGGTAATTTTGATTACAGTTTGTGTGACTTTTAAAGTGATGGCTTCCTGCATTTCATGCTGTGTATCACCAACTTCTACTAAGACAGTAACATCTAAACTGCTTGAAATTATTGATCACATCTATAGTTCCCTATAAAATAATGAACATTCACAATGCATATACAATGTAAAACTGGCTTAAGTTCTATTGGACAATTTGGATTGACCGTTAGTCCTTGCCAGACATTCTACCAATATGTACATGCATGCGTGTTAATTCGCTTCAGTCCTGTCCAACTCTTCTTAGACACTATGGACTATACCCTACCAGGCTTCTGTGTCCATGGGATTCTCCAGGCAATAATACTGGAGTGGGTTGCCTTGTTCTCCTTCAGGGGGTCTTCCCAACCCAGGGGACAAACCCGAGTCTCCTGTGGCTCCTGCATTGCAGGCAGATTCTTTACCACTCAGCCACAGAGGAAGCCCCTCTACTAGTACTGCTGCTGCTGCTGTCATTTCAGTCGTGTCCAACTCTGTGAGACCCCATAGACCGCAGCCCACCAGGCTCCCCCATCCCTGGGATTCTCCAGGCAAGAACACTGGAGTGGGGTGCCATTTCCTTCTCCAATGCATGAAAGTGAAAAGTGAAAGTGAAGTTGCTCAGTCATTTCCGACTCTTAGCGACCCCATGGACTGCAGCCTACCAGGCTCCTCCATCCATGGGATTCTCCAGGAAATAATACTGGAGTAGGTTGCCTTGTCCTCCTCCAGAGGGTCTTCCCAACCCAGGGGACAAACCCGAGTCTCCTGTGGCTCCTGCACTGCAGGCAGATTCTTTACCACTCAGCCACAGAGGAAGCCCCTCTACTAGTACAATCCCCCCTAAAAGGAAAGAAAGAGCAGACTTTTAGAACCAGGAATGGAGGGATATGATGGTCCTAGAGCAGGTAAGCAACCATTCTGGGTGGCATCAAGGAACCAAATATTTGATTACCAAATGCCTCCTATCAAAAGATTAAAGATCAAAAGAAGGAGTTGATGAAATAAAATCATTTTTAAGGCACGACAAAAAAATTTAAACATAAAACTCTCTCTGCTCACTTAGGCCACTACTTCTCTTTAGTGTGCACTGTGCTTCCGCAATTATGTGTTAACCAGATTTCCTTAAAAGACACAGGAATTCCTGCTTGATGGTAAAGAGCAAGTATTTCTGGCACCAGAAATGTAATTCCTTAGGATATAACGTGAGGGATTGAGCATGGGGATGTTTTATTTCTTTTCCTTCTCAACTGAAGAGGGTTTTCATTTCTAGCTCAAATGTTCTTCTTATTTTATTATTATTATTTTTGGGGTGTACCATACACCATGCATGATTTTAGTTCCCCAACCAGGGATTGAACACAGTCCTGGGCAACGAAAGCACTGAGTCCTAACCACTGGACCTCCAGGGAATTCCCACATTTCTTTCTTAATCCTTAATCTGCATCTGTACATGCAGATTTGGACGATGCAAACTGTCATCATTTGTTTTGTCTTCAAAATGTATATAACTTTGCATTAATTTCTTTTTCTTTTTTTTTTTTAAGTGCTAACATTCCAGCAACAGCACAAGGTGAGCTGTTGCTGAAGCCATCGGAGGAGGACTATGGGCAGGGCATGAGGAATGTTCCCTCATTCTAGGAGGATGGGAACAGTTCTGGCTGCCCCAGAGCGGGATGTGTGCAGGTCTTTGGCCAGGCCACAGTCTACATAGGAAAACAATCAGTCACAAAGTTATGGGAATGCCACATAAGCTTGGCTATCGGCCCGGGCGCCACAAAGGAGCCCAGGGCAGGTCCTCTGCACACTCGTTGTTAAAAACTCTACAGGGTGAGGCTGTACATAAGTTTATTACAAAAGAGTTGTACTTACAAAAATCTGTACACACAGGTGAAAACTCTCAAAATTCTCATCTATGTGTCACAAGTTGCTAAGCCAAAATATTAAAAACAGGGTAAAATTATAAACTTCTCAGTTCTTTTCAAAAGGATTAATTTTTTAAAACACATATGCTACTTTCTTTAGCAAATCCCACAGACAGACTGAGCAGCCCAGCCCTCCTTGAGCCCCAGAGGCCTTGCACCATGAATGGGCCTGGCCAGGAGACACTGTCCAGAGTCAGGGCAGGAGAGCCAAGCCCACAGTGCAGAACAGAATGCTGAAACACACGCAAAAGAAGGAAGATGTCTTTAGCTAAAACCTTGGCATTAAATGAAAGAGGCAAACAGGATGGAAACATGCAGTCCTACCAGCCAGGTTGGGGAAGAGTCAGGAAACAGGCAACTTTTCAGGCTGGCTCCAAGAGCAGTGGGAACCAGGTCTGGGCACATACCTTGATAGTAGAAAGTTGTGTTTCAACCAGTTGGGTGTGCCCACTAGGCCTGGCAGGGAGCACATACAAGAAAGAAACAGGGAAGGGTAGGTGGGCCATCCTGGCCACCACCAGCTCATCAAGTAACTAATGTGGATGTAGTGCAAAAAAGTCACCACTAAGTACTATGGGCATGCTCCCTGCTTGCCTTAATGGTCACATGGCCATGCTGGGCCAAAGGCAGGACCTTGTTCTTATCCTGAATGCCTGTGTCCTCAATCACAGAAAGAGTCCCCAAAAAGACTTTTCCCAGGGTGCGTGGGACAGGAAAGACAGAGCCCTGTCTCCTTACATGTTAGTTGAGAGCTCCTGGGTCTGGGTATCAAGATGCACAGTTGCACTTCTCTTTGTAGTCTGTGTCCCCTGTTGGCACCAGCAGGTGAGAATGGGGGACAGAGGAATATCTGGACCTCTCACCTCATGGCAGAGCACCCAGCCTGAGCCCCACCTTAACATATCACAATAGCCCTTCCACACTGGCGAGGTGTCCAGGAAAACCCACAGGGTGGCCTGCTGAATAGTATGTGGTACAGTTTCATGGAGTAGCAGTTTCATGGGTCCTGATGTTCCTAGAGTACAGCTCCATGGTTCTCAGGTGGGCACCAAGCCTGGAGGGCCATAGGGAGTTACCAAGGCAATGTGGCTGTTCTGCCTGACCTCAGAGACCATCTGTTTAAGGCCAAAGCAGAATGTGGAGCCAAATGGGTTGGAATTGTTTGGGCAGGAGGACTTGTGCAAGACAACAGGTTCCCCCCACCCCCACCCCCACCCCACAGGATGGCCCAGAAGCTCCTGAATGTTGTCCCACTTGCTGTAGGTCATGTGTGTTTCTGTCTGACCCTCTGTGTTTTCTCTCTTTACAGATAGTGGAATCTTGAATTCACTGTAGTGATACATATTAAAATTATAATGTCTAGGGTAACTGGTGTGTAGGACAAACCTCTTCATTTTGTGTGTATTCCCATCAAAGCAGATGTTCATTCTGAGAGTGAAGTAGTTAAAAAGCAGTCATGGGACTTCCCTGGTGGTCCAGTACCTAAGAATCCACGTTCCAAAGCAGGACATGGGTCCCATCCCTGGTGGGATCCCACATAGCCCAGGGAAACTAAGCCCACATGCTCTAGAGCCTGTGCTCCACAACAAAACAGTTCACAAGCTGTTAAGGAAGACTCAGAGCAGCCAAAAAGAAACCGTAGTCATTACACTTGGATGGAACTTGCTTGTGAGGCGAAGGAGAAAGAATCTTCATCTTGTCTTCTGACTTGTAGAAGACCTTGTGTGGAGAGTCAAGCGTGCTAAGAACATCTTGGCAGGAATCGCCAAAATATACTAAGATTTCAAATACCTGCATCTGGGCCATCTGGTAATAAGTTGGGTCCACACCTGTGGCAAGTAGGCAAAGTTGTAAACCTGAGGATCCACTTTCATATCAAAGATTATCTACACTCAGCATACATGTTGCCCGGGAAACATCTCAGGGGCATCATGGGAGCCTCGGTATCCTGTAGGCTGTTTCCACTGTACATGTACATTCATCTCACAGTTGCTCTGTGGGGTACCTGGAGAGAAGCCAGAACATGGGCAAAATTGGGCTCATACTCAGGAAACTTGGTGCATGAGTCTAGCTGAAAAGAGAAAGACAGTCCTCTGAGGTTGAGCTGAAAAAGCTGTGCAGTGGAGTTGTCCACTCCAGGATGGGTTGCACCGAAGACTGGTCAATCTGCTCAATTAAAATGCACACCACAATAGTTTAACTGTACTTTCAGTTCAGTTCAGTAGCTCAGTCGTGTCCGACTCTTTGCGACCCCATGAATTGGAGCACGCCAGGCCTCCCTATCCATCACCAACTCCCGGAGTTCACCCAGACTCATGTCCATTGAGTCAGTGATGCCATCCAGCCATCTCATCCTCTGTTGTCCCCTTCTTCTCCTGCCCCCAATCCCTCCCAGCATCAGAGTCTTTTCCAATGAGTCAATTCTTCGCAAGAGGAGTTTCAGCTTTAGCATCATTCCTTCCAAAGAAATCCCAGGGCTGATCTCCTTCAGAATGGACTGGTTGGATCTCCTTGCAGTCCAAGGGACTCTCAAGAGTCTTCTCCAACACCACAGTTCAAAGGCATCAATTCTTCGGCGCTCAGCCTTCTTCACAGTCCAACTCTCACATCCATACATGACCACAGGAAAAACCATAGCCTTGACTAGACGAACCTTTGTTGGCAAAGTAATGTCTCTGCTTTTGAATATGCTATCTAGGTTGGTCAAAACTTTCCTTCCAAGGAGTAAGTGTCTTTTAATTTCATGGCTGCAGTCACCATCTGCAGTGATTTTGGAGCCCCCCAAAATAAAGTCTGACACTGTTTCCACTGTTTCCCTATCTATTAGTCAAGTGATATATTTGAATCACCTTAAGTTTCTGATTGAAAGCTTCAAACAGTAGTTTGATCCTCTCCCGAGTCAGGTTATGGATGAGGTCATGCTTAAAAGAGGAGACCAGTGCCAATACATATTGCTCTTTCCCCAGAGAGCGCTCAGGCACCACCTCCAGATCCACCATTGATTGGGCCCACCAGGCCGGGGTGGCCTCCTGTGCACAAGGGCTGGAGCTCCCTCACCAGCAGCAGCATGGGGCAGCCCTGAGCACTAACCTCTAATGGGCAGAAAATCCTCAGAGCTTGCTGAGAGACTGTCTCCTGGGTTAGAATCCTCTTGATTATAAATTGGCTTGAATAAAATTCTCTATTTCTTTTTTTTTAATTACCTATTTATTTAATATCTTGCTGCACTAGGTCTTAATTGCCATATGCAGGAGACATATATATATATATAATATATAATTTTTAGTTGTGGCCTGTGGCCTCTTTAGTTGTGGCATTTGAATTCTTAGTTGTGGCACATGGGATCCAGTTCCCTGATGAGGGAACAGAGTCTTAACTACTGGACCACCAAGGAGGTTCCTCTATTTCTTTCTTAGATTAACCATTAATCATTTTTTTGTGGACAATGTGAAATGTTCAGAACAGACAAATCTGTAGAGAGGGAAGATCAGTGGATTGGGGAGGAGGAGTGAGATGGGGTATTGGGAGTGACTTCTAATTGGTAAGGGTTTCCTTTGGTGGGGGGGGGGGTGAAAATGTTTTAAAACTGATTATAGAATGGGTGCATACCTCTGTAAATATACTAAAAAACCATTGGATTATACACTTTTTTTCCTTTGACTGATGGTATACAGTATCTCAGTTTCCAGAACAGGGATTGAACCGAGGCCATGGCAGTAAAAAAAAACCCCAGAACCCTAAACTTTAGGCCACAGGAAATTCCTGAATTACACATTTTAAAAATTTATATTGTTCACCCTCAAAATATTATTACTTGATGTCTTTGAATAAAATCCCAACAACGTACCACAGAGTCTAAATTCAATTTCAAAAATGATTATCTAAAAATGCTGCAGTCTAAATGAACTACTTCAAAGAAAACATCACATTTTTGGGCATGTACATTTCCCAATGTTTAAAAAAATTTTTACATAATTTAAAATGCAATACAAAATGCGTAATGAGTATACTGACATACATTTTTCTGCCTCCCTGGAAGAGGATAAAAATTTGTATATCTTCTTATTCCTTCAGTTTTAGAACTCTTGGATTGATCTGTATTTAATAACTGTTTCTTAAATATTTTCCAATGTACATTGATTATACCAAGGAAATTCAAATATAAAGAAAAATTCCTCAAAGATCTGGAATATATTCCTGGCTCAAAAATTTGGTTAACACCAAGAGGACAAATTCTTAATGAAACTCTTACTTTTTTTTTCCGGCTGCGCCGCGTGACTTGGGGAATACTTAACCAGAGTTTAAACCTGATTTCGGCAGTGAAAGCGTGGAGTCCTAAATACTGGACTACTAGCAAACTCCCGGAAACTCTTTTAAATTCCAAAAAAAAAAAAAAATTTTTTTTTTAAGTGAGATTTTTCATACAGAAAAAGTAGGAACATCCATTCAACCGTACCAAAATGAAAGAAAAGAAATCATCTCTTACCTGAAAAGTAACAGATTATGGAGACTCTCGGTAAACTTTTATTTTTAAATGACTAAATCTTCCTAATTTGGGAACGAACGTCCTCGTGTACTTGGTCCTAAGGTATTTCGGCAGAACCAGTTTCCGTGAGCGCCGCTGGTGTAGTGGTATCATGCAAGATTCCCATTCTTGCGACCCGGGTTCGATTCCCGGGCGGCGCATGCCGTTTTTGTCCCCGCTTTGGGTAATTTTTAGAGTCTTTCTTCTTCTAGAAACACAACTTTTCATTTCCATGAAGATTTATATTTTACTATAAATCACTGTTGACACATTCGAATCTGGAGGTGGAATTCAAAAATGTTTACTCAAGTCATTAAACAGTTAACCTTTACGCCTGCGCAGTCTGAGACAACCCCCTGGCGTCGTTGGAAGCACGGCTGCGCAACAAGTGAATATAAGGACTGAGGTGCAGCCTGGCGGCCAGGAGGTTGAAAGTGCAAAATTTCTCTGCGCCTGCGCGGCCCGGGTCACTTCCCTGGCTGCTCCAAGGCTCCCGGCTCGCCGCCATCTTGTATTGGGGCTTCATTGTTCGCGCTGGGCCCGGCAGTTGAGTGTAATTGCCGCCGAAGAAGGAGGCGGGGTAACCTCCGGTCAGCCGAGAATCCCGGCTACCCCTCAGCCATAGCCGGTCAAAAGATTTGTGAGGTAGTAAAGGGTAGGGAGCTGGACCTGGAGGCGCCGCCGCGACAGCAGCAGCCATGGAGGACGAAATGCCTAAGACTCTGTGAGTCTGGGGCAGCGATGAGGGGGGCGGGATGGTGATCGTCCCGGAGCGAGCCTTCGGCTCTGCGCCGCTCCCCAGCCTATTGTTCCCCGTGGACGCCGCGTTATCAAGGTTACTCTCTCTGGCGCTCACCTGGATGTCTAGGGACCGACACCCAGGCAGTGAGAACCAAATGGAAGGAGATGGGGCTCAGCCTCTAAATTAGTCCGTGCACCTAACTGCCCCTACAGCCTGGCCTTTGGCCTCGTCCCGGGCCCTCGGCGGCCTTCGGCCTGGAGAAGAGACTTTCATTCAAACCTCTTTTTAGAACTCCGCGAGCCTTTTTGTCCCATGCTTTCTTTCTCTCCTGCATCCCTTCCCCCGCTTCTTGATTAACCTATTCTGATTTTACAACCGTCTCGCTTTCATTTTACTTTGATTTTCTCCAGATACTCTTCCTTTCATTTTCTTTTCATTGATAAGAATTTTTGTCTTGAAAATCCGTGTACTCATTTTCAGGGGTGTAAACTTTATTCTCGCAGTTGCCAACTGGGAAAAAGTCAATTGTTTTTTCTTAAACTTTGGCTCTTTTTCTGTGGCAACCCCCCATCCCCGATCAAAAAGCCCCAAATCGGACCCCTAAGGATTTTGAAACTGCTTTTTTAAAATGGAACTCTCACCCGGAGGTATATATCAACTGAGGGGAAGTGGATTTAATGCTCTTTTATCTTCGCTTGCTACTTTTGTGATTGACATGTCGTTGAAGGAGCGGGGAGTTTTTAATAAAGCAACAATTGATAAGTACCTTAACTAAAATATTTAGTCACCTCTGAATTTTTGTAGTGTTAAGTGGTTTTAGTTTGGGATCATTTCTTTGTAGCGTAGCTTTCCCCCCGCCCCAGGCATTCTCCTTTGTTTTTCGAAGTACTATCCGATGAGGTGATCCTGCCTTTGTTACTCTTCTCGAAAATAAGAAAAAGCCCAATTTTTGACGTAGCTTTCTTATTTTTATTCTTCGAATACTGGCAATTTGAGAACCCTCTGCATTAAAAAAAAATACACTCTTAGGTTTCTTTTTGCAACTCTGCATATTATAGTTGTTATGAAATACAGTGTAGTCAATTATTTTTTTAGCGCCAAAAAATAGTTTTGTTATGTAATCTATGAGAAATATAGTCACTCTTTTCTTAATAAATAAGTACAATTTTTTGCTATTTTATCTCATGTTAGTGCCCTTTAGTACTAGGATGCAGCAATTAGCACATGACTTTTGTTTTTTGAAAAATTGTATCTGTAGATGAATACTCCCTGGGGAAAAAAAAATCATTAACCCCATAGAGTTTATGGAACCCTTTTTTCCCTTTTGTCTCTTCACTACAAGTATGATATCCAACAGCATACTGAATTAAGAAACTGCCTGTCTTTTTTTATATTATGATGTCTTCAAGATTCTTATTTCAAAATTTTTAATTTCAGAAACTGCCAAAAATAATCTGAGAACTTAACCTTTTTAGTATGTTGATTTGGGAATATCAAATAATGAAGACAACTTCCGCTTTCCCAGGTCAGTCTACAGAAACATGCAGTACTAGTCTGGGGACAGAGGACCAGCCATTGTGGGAGAATTAATGAAGGAAGTTTTATTCAACAAATACTTGCGTTCGCTGTTAAGCCTTTCATGTGCTTGTTTAATCCTCATCAGAATTCTGCAGTAAATGTGTCCATTTTGCATTTGAGGAAAAGCTGAGATTAGAATTTAAGTAAGTCATCCCAAGTCATACACCTTTTTGTTCATGAGCCTGCCACTTTGCAGTCCTCAGCTTTGACTCACATTTATGACTGATTTTGCCTTGTATACTACCAGAACACCACATCCAAGAATCTTCCCCAAGTTGTCCATACTTTAACATTTCCTAATATCTCCTCCCTTGCTTCTACCTTTCTCAACCAAAGCTCCCATTCTTCCAGTCAAACCAATCCTGATTAAATATGAGTAGGTACTCATCCCTAAGTTTTGCCAGCAACGTTTTTACTTTTAATACAAAATGTTTGTGTGAATAACCTTCGGAGTCAGAGACTCTTAATATGTTCTTGGCAATGTCTGATCCATGGTAAGTGATCAATAAAATTGTTTTAAAAACGGGTATAGTTTCAAGCAGTGAATCAAGGTTTACTCATTCTTGAGGGTAAGATATAGTCTGAATTTCAGTATTGCCTGTGTACCTAAATGGCTCAGAGGAAATACCTTCATTTGCCCCAAATGCGTGTTCAGCACTGCCTCTTTGGAGACCGCCAGGATTCAGTTTCTTGTCAGCAGTACTCTGGAAATGGTACAGTTTACCCTTGAACAATGCAAGGGTTAGGAGCTATAGCCCTTGAGCAATCAAAAATCCATGCAGAACTTTTACAGTTGGGCCTCTGCATCTGTGGATTCAACCAATTGTGGATTGTGTAGTACATATTTAGTGGAAAAAAATACATGTATATGAATGAATGGATCCACGCAGTTCAAACCCATGTTGTTCAAGGGTCAACCATATTGTGAGAAGCGATTTGATTCGGGATACATTTTGAAAATAAAGCTACAGGAATTGCCAGTGGTTTGATGTTGAATGTGAGAGTGAAGTCGACAATAACTTTAATTTGCAAATGCGTAATTATCAGTCATCTAGAATGTTAGTTTGTTGCAAAATAAAAATGAGAACTGCCTTGAGAGCCTGAATGTCTTAGTAAGTCTTCAGGGCATGTTTGCGTGTGCTCTGTTGTGTCAGACTCTGTGACCCCATGGATTGTAGCTCGCCAGGCTCCTCTGTCCATGGGATTGTCCAGGCAAGCATACTGGAGCGAATTTGTCTCCCATCTCCCTTATCTTTTGCATTGCATACTGATTCTTTACCTCTGCGCCACCTGGCAAGTTTTTTCTTCAGACTGATTTGTTTACAATTGGCCCTTTGTATCCACTGATGTGAAACCCTCAATATGACAAGCCAAATGGAAGAAACTTGGGCATCCATGGGTTTTGGTATCCATGGGAAGAGTCAGGTCCAAGAACCAATCCCTTCAGAGTAACAAGGGATGGATGACTGCATATGGTCTGATATCCAAGTGAAGGAGATGCCAACTAATAAAGGATTTCTGCTATCATGCAGCGGTCTTTTGTGAAGAAGAGACAGTTGTTACAAGGTTATGATGCTGGCATATAATATTTATATTATGTGCCACATGGCTCTTACCAAGTTCCATCCTCAGCTTCAATGGAGCTTGCTAGATTGTTCATGGAGAGATTAGATACCATCTGGCAAGAGCAGAATCATCTCCCCAACACATGAGAAAAGAACAGACACTGGCCTGCACCCATTTTATCCTCCTCTGCCTGTCCAGCCCATCATGGCAGCAAAAGGTGTCCCTCCTCCCATCAGAAGCAAACCCCAGGTAAAGGACTTGGATGTAAAGGAAACCAGAATATTGTCTTGAGCTGCAGATACTTTGGGGGTTCGCAGGCAGCTCAGATGGTAAAGAATCTACCTGCAATGCAGAAGACCTGGGTTTGGTCCCTGGGTCAGAAAGATCCCCTGGAGAAGGAGATGGCAACCCACTCCAGTATTCTTACCTGGAGAATCCCATGGACAGAGAAGCCTGGGAGGCTACAGTCCATGGGGTCGCAAAGAGTCACACACGACTGAGCGACTAATACATACATAGTATGTAAAACAAGTATTTACTGTTGTACATAATTCCTTTTTTAATTGAGATATAATTGATACACTGTATTATATAAATTACTAGTGTATAATTTTAAAGGTTATACTCCATTTATAGTTATAAAATATATTGCTATTTTAATATAAAATGTTGACTATATTTCCTGTGGTGTACAATATATCCTTGTCATAATTTCATAATTAGTAAGAGACATACACCTCTACCCCTGAACTAGAATAACTCCAGCAAAATGGATTAATTTTCTATCACATTGCAAATGTTCAAAAATAATTCTAAGAGAATACAGTTACCTCTTTTAAATTTTTATTTTTTTATTGGAGTATAATTGCTTTACAGTGTTGTGTTAGTTTCTGCTGTACAGCCGAGTGAATCAGCTACAGTTATCTCTTTAACAAGTATTTATAGAGCACCTAGAATATTCCAGGCAGAGTTCTAAGTAGTAGATATGAATGAAAATATGTCTCTACTCTTATGAAATTTATCATTAGATTAAAACCTATTTATTCATGTTTTTCACTCAAATTTTCAGAGGCTTCATATCAAATTCTACATTTTTATACAATGATTGTGGCTCAAAACAAACCCAATACAGCATTCTGCCTTGCAGATTTTTCTTTGTAAGTTAAATTTTCCAGAGCTGTACTAATAAATACTTAAAGTGTTTTAGATTCTAGTGTTATAACTATTTGAACTTAATATCACCTTAAAATAATGTATATGTTAAATTGACATGAAGTCCTATCCCAGAGCTGTCAAGTTTTTACTGGCATTGATGACTTTTTCCATTGAAACGTCTCAGGTAACTTTATTTTGAAAAATTTAAAACCTATGGAAATGTAGCAAAAATAGTGCATTTAAGACTTAGATACCTTTCATGTGGAATTACCAATTGCTAATAGCCACATTTGCTGAACCATTTGAGAAAACATCAATACATTTAGGGCTTAAATAAATTTAAAAATTGGGGCATTCTCTTATATAACCACAATATAATTTTCATACTAAGGAAACTACATTGATAGAGTGTTTTTAACCAATACAAAGTTCATATTTTATCCAGGTGCCTAAGGAGAACATTTACTTTGCAGTTTTGTATGAGATTGGTGCATGATCTCAGAGGTGATGTTATAAATATCAACATGACATACTTCAATCTAGGCTGTTAACAAGAAGTTCATGGAACACCTAGAAAAGGATATTTTAATGTTTTTGAATAAAAAGCATCTTGAAAAACTATAACTACATAAATGTAAGAAATGTACATTTTGGTTTAGTAGTCTATTCAACATGGTGACAAGAAATCTTGGCTTTCAGCTGCTCCAGAATCAATTTTGGTATCCATCAGAATTTCTTTAAATGCATTGCTGCAAAAAAATTTAAGCATGAAAGGAATTTGATTTTAAGAAAAGGATAACTGGGGCCATACTCTTATCTGTGAAGTGTTTCTCTGTGAATAAATCCACTTGTTACCTATCACTTTGTCTCACTGAGTTCTTTCCGCAGTGAGACATCAAGAAGCTGAGCTTCATTAGGTCCTTGAACCAGGCCCACTTGGAGGTTAGAGCTGGGAAATGAATGAGATACACATGCCCAAGAGTTTGCACTGATACTTCCAATTCTAGTCTGATGCTACAGAGTTCATTCTGTTCTTTCCCCTCTCTGTATTTGTAACTCCATTCTCCCAACTGTGAAGAACTTGGCTTCTATTGCCAGTATATATATTCCCAGTATATTCACTTATTTGCTCAGTCTTAGAATTTCAAAAAGTAGTTTCAGAATTGTTCAATCATGCTTCCTTAAAAATATATATATATATACAGAGAGAGAGGACACTTTCAGAATTTGGAGGAAGTTTATGGAACCTGGCTTAGAAAATGTTCAGGAAAGAGAGACAACTGTCAGGCCCACAGTTCTAATCAAGCTATAGACTATCCCAGAAAGCATACTCCTACCACATACAGTGAGGGCCTGGTATTACAACTTCAACTTCCACTGGACATGGGACTCTGCTGCTGTTTGCCACCAAAGTGGATTCTCTTCCGTTTCTGCTTCTAACCCCTGTCTTTGTCTTCTGTGTTCAGGGCTGGTATCTCTAATATGACCTCAGTTCAGTTTAGTCGCTTAGTCGTGTCCGACTCTTTGCGGCCCCAAGAATCGCAGCACGCCAGGCCTCCCTGAGTTCAATCAGCCAACTCCCGGAGTTCAATCAGACTCACGTCCATCGAGTCAGTGATGCCATCCAGCCATCTCATCCTCTGTCGTCCCCTTCTCCTGCCCAGCATCAGGGTCTTTTCCAATGAGTCAACTCTTCGCATGAGGTGGCCAAAGTATTGGACCTAGCCCAGATCATATGCGTGGTAGACTATATAACCATATTTAGCCTTTCATCTTTTGAAGAAGAGTCAGGCTTTGCCATAGGGTAAAGATTTCTCTAAATGTAGGAAGATGTTTGGCAGCCTTGAAAGAAAAAAAACAACATATGTAACTTAAATCTGCTGTTAATAGGAAATCCTTCGCTTCAGAAACAGAATAATATGTGACAAAGTATGGGATAACCAAAGAAACTTGTTTTATAAAATTGAGACTGTTACATATGTTAACTTAAGGTTTATTGTAATGGTGTCAAAGGTTGAGAAAAAGTTGTTTGTGTAACTTGCTCTGAAGAGACTTAATAAACAGCTGTGTGAAGTTAATTGATAAAGGCTCCAGGAATTTACATTATATAGCTGGCCACATTAAATAGATATTTAATGCTTTTTATAGTAGCTTTTATTATTAGCTATCTTCAAACTAGGAAAATCACTTAGAAATTTTGAGTTTCTGAGAAAAAATTTGATAAATTTTTTCTGAGAAAAATCTTGAAGTTTTGCAGAGTAAATGACAGACTCCAGGTTCCCTACATACTGTCAGTTTATCACTGGATTACCTAGCTTTAGCAAAGTAGATGTTAGAATTAAATTTTCAGAAGAGCCATTTTTTTCCCTTAGACATATGCAATCCTTAGGGTTTTTTATAGGCACATGAGTTGGGTAAAAATAGACAGTGAAGAGTTAAAGAGATGGTTCAGAGTTTTCACCTTCACCCTTCCCTCAATGTTAATATCTTACATAACCATAGTATGATTATCAAAACTAAGAAGTTAATAGATTGGTACAATACTATTAACTGCAAGTTTTATTACTGTTTTCCCCAGTTTTCCCACTAATGTCCTTTTTCTATTCCAACATCTAATCCAAAATACATTGTGTTTAGTTGTCATGTCTCTTTACTTTCCTATAATATGTGAGGAGATATCTTTCATTGTAGCACTTATGAAGGGTACTGATCTGTGTCATTTCAGTTCAGTCGCTCAGTTGTATCCAACTCTTTGCGACCCCATGGACTGCATGCAGCACGCCAGGCTTCCCTGTCCATCACCAACTCCTGGAGCTTACTCAAACTCATGTCCATTGAGTCAGTGGTGCCATCCAACCGTCTCATCCTCTGTTGGCCCCTTTTCCTCCTGCCTTCAATCTTTCCCAGCATTAGGGTCTTTTCTAACGAGTCAGTTCTTCACATCAGGTGGCCAAAGGATTGGAGTTTCAGCTTCAGCATCAGTCCTTGCAATGAATATACAGGACTGATTTCCTTTAGGATCAACTGGTTGGATCTCCTTGCAGTCCAAGGGACTCTCGAGTCTTCTCCAACACCACAGTTAAAAGGCATCAATTCTTCAGTGCTCAGCTTTCTTTATAGTCCAAGTCTCACATCTATACATGACTACTGGGAAAACCATAGCTTTGACTAGACGGACCTTTGTTGGCAAAGTAATATCTCTGCTTTTTATTATGCTGTCTAGGTTGATCATAGCTTTCCTTCCAAGGAGCAAGTGTCTTAATTTCATGGCTGCGGTCACATCTGCAGTGATTTTGGAGCCCAAAATAATAGTCTGTCACTGTTTCCATTGTTTCCCTGTCTATTTGCCTTGAAGTGATTGGACCGGATGCTGTGATCTTATCTCCACTGTATAGTGACTACCTTTTTTCTCAACATACCCTGTCAGAATTGAGTCACTAAGAGTTGCCCACACTCAAGGAGAGGGAAATTAAGCCTCACTTCATAAAGGGAGGTGTATCAAAGAATTCTTACCCGTAACATTATTACTAAGGTGTTTTAATGATGATTTCCCTCATTTCTTATACATTTATTAATCAGAATTCTGTAAGAAAAAGCGATTTCTCACCCCCTCGCTAATCTAGGATTCAGTCAAGGATTATTCATTGTAAATATTAAGTTGTCAGTGTCTTTTAAGTCCCTCTTAATCAAAAGTAGCCTTCCTTTTTACTTTTTTTTTTTTAAGGAGGGTAATCTTTAAGATATCAAATAAGTCACCTTATATAATATCCCAGATCTGAATTTGTGTAATTGTTTTATATGCCCAATATCCTGTAAACTTAGATCTGAATTTAAGCTTAGCTAAATTCAAGTTAGATCTTTCTGACTTGAATATTTCGTATATGATATTGTATAATTCATATTGTGTACACAATGTGTCATTGTTCGTTCATAACATGATTTAAAGTTTGATCACAGGGTCAAAGTGGCCTAGAGATCTCACTTTTTTCTTTTATTTTTTTATTGAAGGATAATTGCTTTACAGAATTCTGTTGTTTTCTCTCAAACCTCAACATGAATCAGCCACAGGTATACATATATCCCCTGCCTTTTGAACCTCCCTCCCATCTCCCCATCCCACCCCTCTAGGTTGATACAGAGCCCCTGTTTTAGTTTCCTGGGCCATATAGCAAATTCCCATTGGTTATCTATTTTACATATGGTAATGTAAGTTTCCATGTTATTCTTTCCATACATCTCACCCTCTCCTCCCCTCTCC
This sequence comes from Bos mutus, assembly GCF_027580195.1. Taxonomy (NCBI): domain Eukaryota; kingdom Metazoa; phylum Chordata; class Mammalia; order Artiodactyla; family Bovidae; genus Bos; species Bos mutus. The sequence goes on from NC_091627.1 coordinate 38,222,784, forward strand.
CCATGTCCATAAGTCTATTCTCTATGTCTCCATTGCTGCCCTGTAAATAAATAAAATTTTTCTATATTCCGTATGTGTGTGTTAGAATATAATATTTATCTTTCTGACTCACTTCACTCTGTGTAATAGGATCTAGGTTCATCCACCTCATCAGAATGGACTCAAATGAGTTCCTTTTTATGGCTGAGTAATATTCCATTGTGTATACGTACTACAACTTCTTTATCCATTTATCTGTAGATGGACATCTAGGTTGCTTCCATGTTCTAGCTATTGTAAATAGTGCTGCAATGAACAATGAGATACATGTGTCTTTTTCAACCCTGGGTTCCTCAAGGTATATCCCTAGCAGTGGGATTGCTGGGTCATATGGTGGTTTCAGTCCTAGTTTTTTTAAGGAATCTCACTACCATCTTCCATAGTGGCTGTATCAATTTATTTTCCCACCAACAGTGCAAGAGTGTTCCCTTTTCTCCACACCCTCTCCAGCATTTATGGTTTGTAGACTTTTTGATGATGGCCATTCTGACCGGTGTAGAGTTCTCACTTTTAAGGTGAGTTTTCCCTTTGCATATGTTAAGTAATCTATGTGACATCTTAGGCACCCTGCACATATGCATTTTCTTACCAGCCTTTCACCTAAGTTTTACATCTATTGATGGTTCATGCCTGAATCAGTGATTTCAGTAGAGCTTACACATCGTTAATTTAATGCTGTCTGTCTACAATTATTGTCTAGCATTTTTCTGTAAAGGAATTGTTCATTGTTCTTAAGACTTGGCACTTCTATCTTTGCCATTTTAGCCTATTCCTATGCCTTCATAATAAGCATTCAGTAGTCTGTTGAATGGGTAAATGGAAGGAAGGAATTGAATCCACGCTTTCTGGCACGTATAGGTGTTTTATTTTTCTGGGGAGAGGGTCCGTACCTTTCATCACATTCCCTGAAGGATTCTTAGCAGAAGAATTAAGACATCTATAGTTGTTGGGAGACTACATTCTCTGATTTCAGAAGTAATAAAACTAACATACCTGAGGTAATCTCATTTCAAAATCCCATTTTGAATATTTATAAACCCTTAGATAAGGATAATCCTCCTCTCCCCAAAAAAGTCAGGATCATCCCAGTCATGTTGTCTTGTAATACATTATTTACAGTAATTTTGTTAGTCACCAACTTATATTATCTGTTAAAAGTCTCTCCTAGAATCTTTCTACTCCCTTTCTGCTTCCACTGATCAGTGATATTCATTAAAGGCTTCCCTTTATTTTGTGAGCATGTATAACAGTTCGATAGTGATTGATTCATCTTTCAAAAATATGTTTACTGTCTAAACCAAAGTATACCTCAATTGGACACTTTTAGGACAATCATGTGAATTAAACATTGAGGAAATTTTATTTAATGTTCTCAGTAATACTGTAGAAGGAGAATACTTGCAGAGTTTTCTAGGATTGATTGTATGAATTGTTCTACATGTCAAATGATTCATTTGAGAGATTTTAGGCATATCTTCCTAAGGTAAGCCTATAAACTTAAAGCAACAAGTTTTATTTGTGCAACCTGCACTAAAAACAGAACTTACTAGTTTCACTCTACTAAACTGTCTAGTATATTTGTAAGTAACATATATTACATCTGTTTTGTAAGAGATTTTGAAGTTTTCAAACTTTTATAAGTTCCTAAATAGTGTAGTACGCAGCAAAGATCTGCCTATTCCCCCAATTCATTGTTCAGTATTCAACTTTAAGAACTGATTTAAAAGAAGCAAATTTTAAGTGGTGAATTGTTTTTCTTTGTGTTTCAGATACGTTGGTAACCTTTCCAGAGATGTCACAGAAGCTCTAATTCTCCAGCTCTTTAGCCAGATTGGACCTTGTAAAAACTGCAAAATGATTATGGATGTAAGGGTATTTTACTTAGTTAACTTTCTTCTTTTTTTTGTTTTAAATACATTCTTTAAATCCATTATTTCCAGGATCTCTTAAATTGGTTTATACAGTCTAAATTCATAAAGGTTTCAGTAAATTTGTAGTAAATCCATTTTGGCCACCAAGTTTGTTTGACTCAGTAAAGAGAGACTAGATCTAATCATTTCCAAAACAGATGAGAACTATATGTGGGACTCTTGTTTTAAAATGTATTGAGGCATCAGAATTGTTTGTTTTCTATGTGGTGTCAGTTGATTGGCAAATCTAGAAATTCAGTTATTAATTAAAATAGGAAATTAGGCAAAAGAAATAATAGACTTTGATACTGTGAAGATGTTTTAAACTTTATTTTTAAAGGTCACAATTCAAGTTTTTCTTGAATTGTGGCAGTGCCCATTCATCAGACTTTTTTTTTTTTTTTTTAAAACAAGCATGTAGATTTTTATTTTGTATTGGGTTAGAGCCGATTAACAAACAATATTGTGATGGTTTCAGATGAACAGTGAAGAGACTCACCCATACGTATATGTATCCCTTCTCCCCCAAACTCCCCTCCCAAGGGATACAGATGTTTTAGACATAAGTCTTAATCAGTACTTGGACTCTAAGTAGATGTAGATAACTGAATCTGCATACTGAGGCTGTTTTGCTTCGGTGGGGAGAAATGTTTCTTGATTTTATTTATACCTAGAGTTCATGGTTACAGCAAAGGGGGCTTATCTTGGGGAGATGGGTATGGGCTTATTAAAGAATTGCTTGCAGGAGATCCAGAGCTTTTGCCCCAGGGTAGAGGAGTCAGAGTTTTCACTTTATACTGGAAGAGACAGTAATGAGGAACAGGACTGAACTTGGCACAATCCAATCTATACTGGAATGTTGATATTATACACATGACTCTAAGGCTGCTGCTGCTGCTAAGTCGCTTCAGTCGTGTCCGACTCTGTGTGACCCCATAGATGGCAGCCCACCAGGCTCCCCCTGTCCCTGGGGTTCTCCAGGCAAGAACACTGGAGTGGGTTGCCATTTCCTTCTCCAATCATCAGACTTTAATGTATAGAAAAAACATCAATTCACTCATGTAATCGGTATTAATCCTGAGTCATAATATGTGTAAAAAGGCAGCTTCAAATTCTCTTGATGAGAAAAACAGTACTAAAGAGAAATCCTTTTATCCCATGGTCTTTCCTGCATTTAAACGTTCAGTTTTTGTTTCTCCAGGAAAGAAAGTCATGTATGTATCGGTATCTACTACTTTCTCTTCTACTATATTCCAGTTTAATGTTTTTTACCTTGGTATTTTTAAAAGTAATTATTTAGCCAGTTGGCTTTGGTTTGTTGTCTTGTATTTTAAAATGTCAAAACTTTTCTCCTAATGTGGCAGAGTCACCCACACATAATACAGATGGATTCAACGATGTTTTTATTCTTTACACTCTTCTGAAGTGTTCTGTTAATCATATTTAATATCTGTATGCCTTTGGATAATGAATGAAAGATTCCCATACCCATAGAGAAAGATAAGAGGGAGAGAGAAAGGGAAATGATGGAGAATTTAAAACCAGTCTTTCCTTCCTCTGGGTCTCCTTCCTTATCTTAGTAATAGCATTTACTAAATGTTTACTGCCTATCATTTTTATACTGATGCCTCATCAAAAATACTAAATAGAAACATTACAAAGCAAATGTTATTCCTGTTTAATATATACAAAAATGAGGCAAAGCAAGGATGTAAACCCAGATTGATCTATTCTCTCCATAGGTCTATAGGGTGCTATTCTCTCTCTGTCTAGGTCTTTCTCAATTTTCTGGTAAAGATCGCTAGCAAAATGTTAGTGACTGCTGCACCTACAGAAAAAGACTAGCTAGGGGAGCCTCTACCGCTTTGTATAAATTGGACTTTGGTCACTCAAAGACTTAGATTCACTACTCTTTCTCCTGCTTATCATTATTTTATTATTATTAAAGTCTAAATTCCAGTCTGTTCACATCACACTGTTGGACTGATGGTCATATTTATTAATTTTATACTCCCTAGAGTATGAATTGGGAGAAGGCAATGGCACCCCACTCCAGTACTCTTGCCCAGAAAATCCCATGGATGGAGGAGCCTGGTAGGCTGCAGTCCATGGGGTCGCAAAGAGTCAGACACGACTGAGTGACTTCACTTTCACGCATTGGAGAAGGAAATGGCAACCCACTCCAGTGTTCTTACCTGAAGAATCCCATGGACGGAGAAGCCTGGTAGGCTGCAGTCCATGGGGTCGCACAGAGTCGGACACGACTGAAGCGACTTGGCAGCAGAGTATGAATTGGAGAAGGAATACTCCAGTATCCTTGCCTGGGAAATCCCTTGGACAGAGGAGTCTGGCAGGCTACAGTCCATGGGATCACAAAGAATTCAACGTGACTGAGTGACTAAGACTTTAGAGTACAAAGGCTGATAATGCATATGCTTAGAATTTTTTTTTTAATCTAAAAAGTAGTTTTTATTTTTCTGGACACAAGTGAAATGAACATTCTTATTTATTTGATTGCCATATTCTTACGTGTAAGCCACTTTTTTAACCAGTTTTCTGATTCTGATGCCTGTCAACATGGATCTTGGTAGTAGAACTCCCACTAAGAATAGCATTAGTTTGAATTAACACTTATATATTCTCTAATGCTTTTAAAAATAAATAATGGATAGTTTCAATGTCATCAATTTGGTGGTTGCCTCTTTACCCTAAAATTCTTTGAAATCATTGCCAGGGACATTTTTTTTTAACTGCTAGTTGTGCATGAAATAAAATGGCATATTTCTTTATTTTATTATCATTCTAGTCTTTTGAATTAGTTTCTTATTTTAACAATTCTGCTTGGGCGATTATGGAAAGAATTGTAAAATGGACTATGAAGCCGTTTGGTGTTTTACACCAAGAGGTGTGAAAACACTGGGTATTTTTTCTACTTCCTTGTAAGAAAACACCCAGGCTTTGCCTGTCATCAGGCTTCAACTACTTCGATCACCAACAGAAGAGAGGAGAGAGTTTCCTTCTGGTTGCACTGCACAGTGGCTTACAAGATCTTGGTTCACCAATCAGGGATTGAACCCGTGCCCCCGTAGTGGACTCATGGAGTCCTAACCACTGAACCACCAGGGAATTCTCAAGAATTTTTATTTTTAAAGGCCTTCTAAGCAGGCAAAAATTTTGATGTCATAAAGTGCACGTTCTAAAACCTATTTTAAAACTTTACTTATCTGAAAATGTCTTCAGTTTTTAGAGTGTATTTACTTCTATTTTAATAATAGGTTTAAGAAGGTTAATTAGAAGGTTTAGTCATTAATAAAAGATTAAATTACATATAGTATATAATACAAGCTGTTGAAGACGATAGCTTTCTATAAAAATAGTTATTTTTTGTTGTTGTTGTTTACTGTCTTATCTTAAACATTTACTTGCAGAACAGCCCCTCATTCTCCATGGCCTGATACTGAGCTATATAAAACTTTGTATAGTTTTAAAGTAAGGAGAGTATATAAAGCATAAAACTGACTTTTGTGTCTCTTCTTCAACAGACAGCCGGAAATGATCCATATTGTTTTGTGGAGTTTTATGAGCATCGTCATGCAGCTGCAGCACTCGCTGCTATGAATGGGCGGAAGATAATGGGTAAGGTAAGCTATCGTAATTAAAGAAGGTGACATGCACTGGAAAATTCTAAGTTGTAAAAGGTTTTATTTCCATTTTAGAAGCATCGTATTTGTTTTACAGAAAACGATCACAACTAATATTAAAAAGATGGGGTAAAGCTTTTAGAGTATGTGTTTATGTTAGTATTCTTCATGGTTCCTTGCATATGGTAAATACTGAAGTAACTGTTGAATTACTAGGCTTTATTGAAATATATAGGAATGCTGACTACTAATGGGGAAGAATAAAAGAAAAAAAATTTATTGGTAATTTAGGCAAGTTCAGTTCAGTCACTCAGTCGTGTCTCTTTGTGACCCCATGAATCGCAGCACGCCAGGCCTCCCTGTCCATCACCAACTCCCAGAGTTTACCCAAACTCATGTCCATCGAGTCGGTGATGGCCGTCCAGCCATCTCGTCCTCTGTCGTCCCCTTCTCCTGCTGCCCCCAATCCCTCCCAGCATCAGGGTCTTTTCTTATGAGTCAACTCTTCGCATGAGGTGGCCAAAGTATTGGAGTTTCAGCTTCAGCATCAGTCATTCCAGTGAACACCCAGGACTGATCTCCTTTAGGACGGACTGGTTGGATCTCCTTGCAGTCCAAGGGACTCTCAAGAGTCTTCTCCAACACCACAGTTCAAGAACATCAATTCTCCGGCGCTCAGCTTTCTTCACAGTCCAACTCTCACATCCATACATGACCACTGGAAAAACCATAGCCTTGACTAGACGAACCTTTGTTGGCAAAGTAATGTCTCTGCTTTTGAATATGCTATCTAGGTTGGTCATAATTTTCCTTCCAAGGAGTAAACGTCTTTTAATTTCATGGCTGCAGTCACCATCTGCAGTGATTTTGGAGCCCAAAAAATAAAGTCTGACACTGTTTCCCCATCTATTTCCCATGAAGTGATGGGACCAGATGCCACAATCTTTGTTTTCTGAATGTTGAGCTTTAAGCCAACTTTTTCACTGTCCTCTTCCATTTTCATCAAGAGGCTTTTTAGGTCCTCTTCACTTTCTGCCATAAGGGTGGTGTCATCTGCATATCTGAGGTTATTGATATTTCTCCTGGCAGTCTTGATTCCAGCTTGTGCTTCTTCCAGCCCAGTGTTTCTCATGATGTACTCTGCATAGAAGTTAAATAAGCAGGGTGACAATATACAGCCTTGACGTACTCCTTTTCCTATTAGGAACCAGTCTGTTGTTCCATGTCCAGTTCTAACTGTTGCTTCCTGACCTGCACACAGAGTTCTCAAGAGGCAGGTCAAGTGATCTGGTATTCCCATCTCTTTCAGAATTTTCCACAGTTTTTTGTGATCCACACAGTCAAAGGCTTTGGCATAGTCAATAAAGCAGAAATAGATGTTTTCTGGAACTCTTGCTTTTTCGATGATCCAGCAGATGTTGGCAATTTGATCTCTGGTTCCTCTGCCTTTTCTAAAACCAGCTTGAACATCAGGAAGTTCACGGTTCACGTATTGCTGAAGCCTGGCTTGGAGAATTTTGAGCATTACTTTATTAGTGTGTGAGATGAGTGCAATTAGGCAGATTAGTTGAATGTTAATAGAGAAGTTATGTATGGTTAGGATTTGTTATTTGCAGAACTGTACATTAAAAAATAAATATTTAAGGGAAAAATGAAATAATTCTGAGATTATGTCCTTTCTACATTTTTCCTAATGTTAAAAAAGCCTTTTCTCAAAAAAAAAAAAATGATAACAATGATAACAGATGGTAATGATTTTTTTAATGTCCTTACTTAATGAAACAAAGTTGCTAATTCTTTTTTTAAAAGTATTGAAATTTTGACCAGAAAATTTTGAATGCGTCTTGTCAGACAAATACCATTGTATTCATAGATGCAAATCTTGTAACACCTGATTATGACCTTTATTTTTATGAAATATAAATGTAGAAAAAATTTTTTTAGGAGGTCAAAGTGAATTGGGCAACAACTCCCAGCAGTCAAAAGAAAGACACAAGCAGTAAGTATATTTTATACTCTTTGAACTTTTGTGTTTATTGTACATAGTAGTTTTCTTGTAAACATATAAACATCATGCATTTGCAGTAATGTTTTGATCGTTATCCTAAGATATGATTGACTGTGTTTGTGTTAATAAATTTAAGAACAAATCTAATCTTTGTCATCAGGTAGTACCGTTGTCAGCACACAGCGTTCACAAGGTAATTGTATCTTCTTAAACATAAAATGAAATCTCTTGAAAGGGTATTCACTAACCACCTGAAGTTTTTTTGTTTGATGTTGGGGGGAGCGGGGAGGGAGGGATCGTATTTCTATTTGTCTCTCTGGCAATATTTTTCCCCCTTTTTCCCAGTGTTGACCAAGTGTGGCTTGTCCGCTACTTGGGTGCTATTTCAAGTTCTCTGATTCCCCCCTTGGTAGCAGCTGATGCCTTAGAAATACTTCACCACTGAAGGGCAAGATACCCTGTTTCCTTGAGGTCAAGTTCTGTGCTTCATACCCAGATCTTCTTATTGCTTGAGTTGCACTTGAAACTGTGTCTTCCAAATGGCAACCTAATATGTTGCTTAAGGCCTGCCAAGTAGGGGTAACTTTTCTTTCCAGATATACTTTGTCAGAATTGATGTGTATGTCCATTTAAAGTGTTGATCCAACTATTTTGTATATTTAAAGTGTTTCTTTTTTTTTTTTTTTTTTTTGAGCATTGTCTTTTTAAGAAAACTTCATATATGGGATCATTATTTCTCTCCAGTGCTTTTTTAATGACTCTGATATAAAGTGAAGGGATTACTGTTTTCATTCTGTTGCCTTCAGTCTTAGTTCACTTGCACATGGATTCACATAAACTGAATGGTGTAATGTCTGGGCAACCAAAACTGTTGGCTTTTGAGAAAACTCAAATACTTTAACATCAAACTGTTGCAATGCAAGGTATTTCTTTGATTGTTCTTCACAAAATATGGTTAAACCAAGTATATCGCATAGCTAGCTTCAGTAAACTGTCTTAACTGAGGCAAATCTAGCCTAATAACTCATAATACCACTATTTTAATTTGTAAAGATTTAATGTAGTGGTAAACTGAATAAATGTGAATAATTACTATTAGAATGGTAAATAAGTCATTTATTTATATATATATATTTTTTTTTTTTTTGCAAAACTTGTTATATATTAATAGTTTATTTTGGCCAGTATTATAATTGGTTATAAGTAGAAATGTAACTGTCAGTCTCCCATTAGATATATCATAGGAGAATCTTTCCTGTATTGTCACCTTGATTCATTATTCATTATGTTTAAAACTGATAGAATTTGTCTAGATATAGGATAGTGTTTTACTTATACTTTATTGTAATACATAAATTATTTTAAGAATACTTTATTGAATAGATCTTAGCATTTTTTTAAATTCTAAAATTGTATTTTTCTTTTCAATTCCCCTTCCTTTCCCCTGTAAGATCATTTCCATGTCTTTGTTGGTGATCTCAGTCCAGAAATTACAACTGAAGATATAAAAGCTGCTTTTGCACCATTTGGAAGAATATCGTAAGTAACAGAGGATAAATTTTAAAATGCTTTTAATTAGAAACAATCATATAGAAGTAATTTGAAAATCTGTTGTGAATGTTTTTGGACATAAATTTTGACACTTGAATGTAATGTATTAATATTTACTTGAATAAATGTATTGTTTAGAGCCTATTCAAGTAGTTAACAGCCAAAGATTATTTTCCCATTGATAAATCTTTGGTCTTCAATTATCTTAAATTTTTTTTTCAATTAGCATTAGTTTTTAAGAGACGAATGTGCTGTCCTGCATCCTGTTTCTTGTATGAGTGTCTTGCTAGCCTGGTCATTATCTTTAGTGAACTTGTGCTGTGACTAAGGAGTTTAGACCCTTTGGCACTTCTATGATACCATGCATTTTCTGTTAATATATTTTAACAAAAAGAAACCTTAATAGTTTAAAAAGCAGTTATTAATGTTAATTCCATTTAACATTTTGTTGTTGTTATTGTTGCTATTAACAACAATAATAATGCCTCTTACTATTTTGTGAAGCACTATATTGCTTGCGTTGTTATTAATTGTACAGTTTAGGCCTGTTATAAATAGCTCACTTGAGTATTCATCATAAAAGAACTTTAATATTTTGAAAAGCATGCCTGTAATAGAGTAACAATAAGTTGATTATTGCACTTTCTTAGAAGTAATTGTTGAATCTAGAAAACAAAGTTTTTAGAGTTTCTGGTTGCTTTATTATTGGTGTTCCAGCTAGAAAAGTAGAAAAAAGGAAATTCTAGCTTTGATTTAGTTTGATGAACAGACCAACAGCAGAGATGAGAAGGAGACTGGAAAGTAAATGCTGGTGATATTGATGTTGAATTTGGGAATTTTCATTTGAAGAGTTTTAGTTCACTGGTAGGAGGATGAAAATGGATAGTGACCAAAGAATGATCATAAGTAAGGGGCCAACTTTAAAGGCAGTCACAAGATGAGAGTTTATAGGTGGGCTCTTCTTTTAGGTAACATTTTTCTTGATCTCTTAGAACTGACTTTAGGAAAAGTTCTAATTTCTTGATTGTTCTTTTTAGTCTGTTTTAGGGTTTTGATGATGGTTAGCTGGCTTTCAAATATCTAGATTGGATAGTCTTAACCTTTTACCTCTTAAAGGCTTTATAAATTTCTGTATACAAAATTTTGTGCTTGTTTTCATTTTGGTGTGTAGTATCTTTGTAAATTTTATCCACTTTCAGCATAGTCACAGGACTGTAAAGGATTAAAGAACTTTGATCTGTATCTTTGCTACTTCTTCTTTAGAGAATTCTTTCAGATAATGTAAGAATCAAGGCTAACATTTCGTAAAACTTAACTTTAAGAAGAAAAGGCTTTTCTAACATTTTAACAGATTAAATGCTATATTATTAAATGTTTAGATTTTGATTGAAGTCGCTTTTCTGAAAGCGTGGATATTTAGTTTAGGGTTAAGATAAAGATTGTTTAACAATTGGTGAGTGTAAGTTAAATGACATCCAAATTTTAGTAATTTCATTACTTTTTAATCAAAAATCAATCATTTCTTTTTGTTAAATATGTTGGTATCATAATTGTAGTCTGTAGGTTTTCTTAGAGTCTACTATGATTACTGATGTATATATGATTTTTTTCTTGATAAGACCTTTAAGTTTTATAATTTTCAGTTGAGATAATGTCTAAGCTTTAGGTTATCTTAAGAGTTAGTGTTTCTAAATTTGAAGGAACCATTTTCAGTTGGTAGCATCACTTCTTGATTTTTTTTTTTTTTAATTAAAGGAGATACATTGATAAATACATACATTGAGAGATTCTCATGATAGTCAGGTATTGTCTGTAGATTCTACAACAGTGCTTGATTTATAAAAATTGTGTAGTAAGTGTTGGCCTATTAAAATATTGGGTATAAAAATTACAGCACTTTCTTTCCCTAATTTATACAGCTTAAATTTTTCCTGTTCCTTGAGTTTAGGGTAGTCTAACAGATTTTGCTGTAGAAAAGAATCAGCAACAAATTAAATGCATGTGTACCATAAGTATTTTTACATATTGAGAAGTGACTTGCATTAGTTTTCCTCTTTCACCATCACCTCTTTGTCATTTTGACCCTAAGCACTTAATAAATCACTCCTAAATTTATCAAAATATGCTTATGTATACTTTAATATAAAATTATATTGCATGGCTTTCTGACTTGGGTTTTTGTTGTGAAAGTGCCTGTTTTGTTCATGTGTCCTGAGAGAACAAGCATTGTGACATACCTGGCTAACTTAAAAGCAGATTGCCTGCGAAGCACAATTTGAGTCCAATTTTTTGAGGTATGGAGTTTTAGCTATCATGGCTGGGTTTTTCACTCAATCTCAAATAATAGGGCTCTGGTTATTTTGCAGAGTATCTCTGAAGAATGGACAGAATTGCCCTGGCTAACTACAAGCTACGGTTCACAGTGGATAAATGTTGGCGTGCTTTTTTACTTTCTGACTTTTTAAAATTTTGCTTTTATATCTTGTAGTTTCCAATCAATCTTATATGATTGCTATTTTAGAATTTAGTGTAAAATCTTTTCTTATATAGAATAAGACTAAAGTGTGTGTCTAGTATTTTTCTTCAATAGTTTAACATTTCTGAAAATGTCAAGTTCTCAAAATTTACCCATAGTTCAGAAGGGGGGTGTGAACTGATCTGAGAAAATGAAAAAAATTAATTGATTTAGGGAATATACATCTTTTTCATTCTTTTAGTTTCCAGTTTTCTATTTTAATTTTTTAATGATTAGGTAGTATATAGTGTAAAATAGCAAATTATAAATTGCATGGTTAAAGAAAGCCATTCATTTAGTGTGCCAGTGAACCCTATAAGTTAAGTAATTCATGTGAATAGCTGCTTTTACCATGCTTAATATTTAAAAATGTAAAAACTTTTTGAAGTGGGAGGCAGTTTCTGTAAAATGTATACATATATATTTAAAGTTTTTGATTTGCATGTTTATAAAATTAAGCCTCATTTGCTAATACATAATAAATTTTATAGAATAAAAGGTAAATTTGTATTAAAGGTTCATTTTAATGAAGATGAAACATGAAAATGAGTTGTGTATGAAATTCTCGCTTGATATCCAGAGGAGAGTTTGCAAACCTAAACTTCTGATTGTTTCTGATTTCAGAGATGCCCGAGTGGTAAAAGACATGGCGACAGGAAAGTCTAAGGGATATGGCTTTGTCTCCTTTTTCAACAAATGGGTGAGCTCAATAAAAAGTGCATGTGCAATATAAGAAGAAAGAACAAAAATGTTCGTTTCATTTTGATTATTAGTCATTTCTGTCATCTACCATTTGTTCATGTCATGATAATTAGTACTCTTACTAGAGGATACCTTCTTTCTCCTGTTTGGTTATTTAGTCAACATTTATTTAGCACCTTGGGCTTCGCTGGTGGCTCAGATGGTAAAGAATCCCCTGCAATGCAGGAGACGGGTTCGATCCTTGGGTCGGGAAGACCCCCTGGAGAAGGGAATGGCCACTCATTCGAGTATTCTTGCCTGGTGAATCCTGTGAACAAAGGGGTCTGGCAGGCTATACAGTCCATGGGCTCATAAAGAGTTGGACACAACTGAGCAGCTAAGCACATGTATTTAGCACCCTGATGCACGCTGCCGTCTATGGGGTCGCACAGAGTTGGACATGACTGAAGCAACTTAGCAGCAGCAGCATGCAAAGTACTGAGAAAATGTTTTCAGAATATAAAAAGTAGAGGTGTTTAAATCATCATCCAAAGATAGGACGGATATTGAGTATCTCATATATATTTGATTTGTTTTCTCCCTGTTTTATATTCCCATGTTAATTTAAAAGTAACTAATAAAATGTTCCAGTGGATGGGAATTTTTCTAAAAAGAGTATATTAATGTATTTGAAAATGTCTCATCATTTCCTTCATTCAGTAAACACTATTGAACATGAATTTGTATAGGCTTGAAGTTTCTGAGTTTTGCAGAGAAAAGGAAGGATAGCATAGTTTCTCAAATGAGAGGTGAAAGGCGGTTATAGAGAAGGAAAGGCTTACATATATGACAGCTGGATAAAATCTTTGGTATGTTCTCCATACAATGTAATACTGTGGTGTTTACAAAAGGAAAATGAATGAGGAACCTCTGTAAGTACTGGTTATGGAAAGATTTCCATGGGAAATTGTCAGGTAAAAAAGCTTTTTTGTGTAAAAAAGAAGAGATCTCATTATATGTGTATGCGTGGCAGGGGGCAGGGTGGGGGTGATTTCTTTTCCCCCTGCATTCCCCCTGCAGAGATTAACAAGAAACTTGTAAGGTTTCCTGTTTGTGGGGCAGGTAATGAGAGGCACATGGGCAGGAGGGCGAGAAACTTGTAGCTGTACTGTACTATGTGAAGTTTGAACCTTGTAAATATATTACTAATTCAAGTAAATAGTTTTTTTAGTGTGGTAACTCGAGGTTCCAAACAATTAAATGCAGAGATATCACACTTCTAAAAATATAGGGGTGGATGGTAGGAGAATTTATATGCATTAATCCTGGATTATATACTGAGGCTCCATTAACCTTTAATTTTATTGTATTGCCTCTATGTTACGATTGTTTGCCAGTGATAAGTGCAAAAATACTGTATTTTTTGTGCAAGAGTCCCTTAGAATGAGCCATTAAAATTTTTGATACTATGAAATGTATTTTAGAAAGGATTTTCCTTAGTAAAGGGAGTATTTGAATAGGTATCATTTCTTGATAACTTTAGGTGAAATTTATAAGCATCATTTATTGTACCAGTTCCTTCCGAGTTTTTAAAAACAACTGTTTGCAGTTATGCCAACTAGTGTCAAATTATCTTATATTTTCTAGTTTCTGTGTCTGCCTATATTGAAACTAATGTCTGGTTATTCCTCCCTATCCAGATATTCACTATAACAGCCAGCTTGCAGCAGTTTTACTTTTTCAAAATTTACTTTTCAAATAAAAAATCAGCCCTAAAAATGTTAACGTGGCCTTTTTCTTGTTTAATTAATGTCTGTGCTGGGTCTTTATTGGTGCGAGAGGGCTTTCTCTAGTTGTGGAGAGTGGGGGCACAACTCTGTTGCGGGCCCTCGAGCACACAGATTTCAGTAGTGTGGCACACAGGCTTAGTTGCTCCACAGCATGTGAAATCTTCCCGGACCAGGGATCGAACCCGTGTCCTCTACATTGGCAGGCGGATTCTTGTCCACTGCGCCACCTGGGAAGTCCTTAACACGGCTTTTAAGTTAAGGCAAAAGAAGGTAGAATGCACCGTAACTATGTGTCGGCTGTTCACACAGAGGCATTGTATCTTTCGATCACATTCTAACTATCATCTTCCTCTAATGAAGCGAAAGTGTCTTCTAAGAAGCAGGTGTTAATCTAAGAGGTCAGGAAAAATCCATATATTAGAAGAAAAATTGCAAATGGTAAAGCATATTGAGAGATGAAGATGTAAAAGCTCTGTCATGTATGGTCCCATCTACCAAGTGTAAAAGGAGATGAAAAAATAAAAACTATGAGACAGTAACTAGTTTGTAAAGCTTTACTGTTAATCCCAGCATAATATTTAGGGAAGGTAGAAGAATACCTCATGCACTGAATTGATAGCCACATTTACCTTAAAGGATTGATAAATAGGTTGTCAATGTTTTGTGATACTTGGTGATATAGGTTGAGGTCTTTGGGTGGAGTAAAAACTCACTTTTTTGCATTTGGGATTATGGAATATATTACCCTGCTATATGTCACTATTTAATGCATAGTTAGTATGGAAGTCAGATATAGCAGAGGATGTCTGTGTGTGACCTCTGTAGTTACCAGACATGGATTATAATCCTGACAGTCATCACACAAAAGGTATATAACTTTGAATAAGTGATACAATTTGATCTTCCCAAGTTTATGTTTTAGTTTCTATAAATTTGTGCTATGTAACTGGCAGGCATTCCTGGTGTTGAGAAGTGCCACAGCACTGATTGCAGTTGCCCCTGGCTCCCTTGCCTCTCCTGTGTTGTGTGTCCTAGGCAGACTCCAGTATTGGTTGAACATACCTCCCTGCCTACTCTGAAGTAACAGAGTGTTGCTATAGAGAAATTGAGTCAGCTGGTTTCACTTCTAATTTAGCAGTTACACATAGATAAACACATGGTACTGTCTTTGTAAACCTGTGTTTCTCTAGTAAAATTGATTTCCTGTTCTTTGAAAAACTGTTTCATGCTCCCTCATTTCTCCTCAAATATTCCTCTTTTTCTCCATCATCACCCTGAGCTTCAAATGAGAAAGTAAAAGCTATCATACAGAAATTCCCTCAGCTTTACCACCAAACCTACATTAAATGCTCTCACCTTCTCCCTCTTCCTCCTGTTACAGTGGAGGAAGTCTTTCCTGTAGTTGTATATGAGCATGTAATTATATTTGTTTTCTAGGGCTGCTGTATCAAAGTAGCTGAATGACTTAGAGTAATAGAAAGAGTCTCTAAGTTCTAGAGGATAGAAGTCCAGAATCAGGTTGTCATCATGGCCATGCTCCATCTGAAGATGCTGGAAGTATCCTTCCTTCCCTCTTTAGTTTCTGGTGGTAACTGGCAATCCTTGGCATCCTTGACTTGTAGCTGCATCACTCCAGTCTTTACCTTTGTCTTCACATGACCCTCTTTCCTCTGTGTGTGTCCTCATTAACTTCTCATGTTCTTACAACAGCCCTTCTTTAAAAGGGCCCACCCTAACTTGTATGACCACATCTTAATAATATACCTGCGAAGACCCTATTTCAAATGCATTGAGGTCACTTTCACAGTTATGAGGCTGGATGGACTTCATATAAATTTAAGTGACACAGTTCATCCAACAGCAGATAGTTATTAAACATCTTACAGAGTTCAGACTGGTTAGTGTGGAAAGCAATATTTGTTTTTTTAAGAAGAATCATTTCCTTTTTATGTGTCTTAAGAACAGCTTTTAGCCTTAAATTTACCTGTTGTTTTGTGCTAGGTGAAGCCCACATTTGACGTAGGCAAACCAAAGCTGAAGCCCACGTCCTTTTCAGTCTACTCTTAAGTTGGCTTTATTCTTTACTCTATACCAGGCCTACTCTTTTCAGGTTCACCTATGGATTTCTGCTTGCTTGGCTCTGGACAGTACATGGTTGTGGGTTTCTTCCTTCATCACTAGCTATTCCTTCTTAGTCACCTTAGCTCGCAATTTCTCCTTTATCCAGTTTTCACATTTTGCTGTTTTTCTAGGACACTCTTTTCTCTCCAGCCTTTCTTCATGGCTCTGAACCTTATATCTGCAGCTCTATTTACTTCACACTTAACTAACAAATTATCTTCATTTAGATGTCTTACATATATCTGAAACTTAATGTGTCTTAAATAATCGTTTCTTCCTCAAACTTGTTCCTCCACTGCCTCCCAGACTTCTCATTTCCGTCAATGCTAGCACTGTCCTCCCTGCTGCCCAAGCAGGAACCTGGGAATCGGCTTTGATTCCTGCCCTTTTAGTTACTGTGCACACGGCCCCCCCACCCCCATTCTGTTGACTCTTCCTTTAGATTACATCACTGCTACTGTATTAGTCCTGGTCACCAACATTCTTTTTTAATCTGAATATTATATTAGTCTTATAAAGTGTCTTTTTACTGTCTATCTCCCCAAACTGTTCTCCTTAAAACATAAGGATGGTCTTCTTAAGACATAAATTGGATCATGATAATCTCTTACTTAAAATAATCAGTTTTTTCTTCTCACACTTTTCCTTTTGGCACACTAGATTCCAGTGAAACTAGTTGTGTTTCACATGCTTCTTTTAGATGTGTACCAAACTCATGCCTGCCTTAACACACTTTGCAGTGGTTTTCCCTCTACCAGGAACACTCTGGTTTTTTGACTTTTCTAGCTCCTTTTCCTCAGCTTAAAAGTCATTTCTAAGAGACCTTCCCTAATCGTGCTGCCCTAAGGTAGATTTTTTTTTTTTAATATAAATTTATTTAATTGGAGGTTAATTACTTTACAATATTGTATTGGTTTTGCCATACATCAACATGAATCTGCCACGGGTGTACACGTGTTCCCCATCCTGAGGCCCCTTCCTACCTCCCTCCCCATACCATCCCTCTGAGTCATCCCAGTGCACCAGCCCCAAGCATCTTATATCCTGCATCGAACCTGGACTGGCGATTCGTTTCATATATGATATTATACATGTTTCAATGCTGTTCTCCCAAATCATCCCACCTTCTCCCTCTCCCACAAAGTCCATAAGACTGTTCTATACATCTGTGTCTTCTTGCTGTCTTGCATACAGGGTTATCGTTACCATCTTTCTAAATTCCATACATATGTGTTAGTATACTGTATTGGTATTTTTCTTTCTGGCTTACTTCACTTTGTATAATAGGCTCCAGTTTCATCGACCTCATTAGAACTGATTCAAATGTATTCTTTTTAATGGCTGAGTAATACTCCATTGTCTATATGTACCACAGCTTTCTTATCCATTCATCTGCTGATGGAC
This sequence comes from Bos mutus, assembly GCF_027580195.1. NCBI lineage: Eukaryota > Metazoa > Chordata > Mammalia > Artiodactyla > Bovidae > Bos > Bos mutus. Next base: position 38,240,444 of record NC_091627.1, read on the forward strand.
ATCTAGGTTGCTTCCATGTCCTGGCTATTATAAACAGTGCTGCGATGAACCTTGGGGTACACGTGTCTCTTTCAATTCTGGTTTCCTCGGTGTGTATGCTCAGCAGTGGGATTGCTGGGTCATAAGGCAGTTCTATTTCCAGTTTTTTAAGGAATCTCAGTATGGCATATTCTTGCTCTCAGCCTTTTGTTTCTGTCATGGCACTTACCACAACTAATAATTACTTAATTTGTCTCCTCCAAAAAATGGAAGCTCCATGGCAGCAGAGACCGTGTCTGCCTCTTTGACTGTATTCCCAGCACTTAACGTTAACTGCTGTCTAGAACATGATGACTGCTCAGTATTTACTTGTAAGATGAATGAGTAACCAAACGCTGTTGTTGAAAACTTGTTGGATTGTATAAAGTGAGATTTTCATCCATAATAGTCTGGGTTGTTACATGAACTTGCCAGTTCACGTCTTTCAGGTGATTAAAAATTCCCAAAAGCCCTTATGAGGTAAAAGAAAGACAGTTTAAAAGCACCATTGTAAAATAAATAAAAGCACCATTGTATTTTAGGAAAGCTGTCATATATTGTGAATATCATAAAGTATTCCATTAAGAAAACATTTGTGGAACGCAACCATGAGTTTTCTCTTTTGCAAACAGTTGTTTAACGTCAACTAATAGTGGCTTCTTTGTCATTTCTAATGTTGTGTGGAACAGGATGCCGAAAACGCCATTCAACAGATGGGTGGCCAGTGGCTTGGTGGAAGACAAATCAGAACTAACTGGGCAACCCGAAAGCCTCCAGCTCCAAAGAGTACATATGAGTGTAGGTGTATTGGAGAAGAAAAGGAAATGTGGAATTTTGGAGGAAAAAACACTAGATTTTAAATGTTAGAGCTGTTCCCGGAGACTTATTGCAGAAATAGATGAGAAGCAAATCAAGACTACTGTTCAAAAATGTACTTAGTTTTCATTTTTGTAATTATAAATAATAAGTAATATCTCTAATGTCAAGTCTCCTATTAATTAGAGAATACTGAATAATATTTAGACATTCTTGGGGGAGGTTTAATCCTCAATCAAATTGTAATATGTATTAAACAAGCATTTTGATCAAGATAAATATTACCATTACAGTAGTATAGTTAATATTGCTTTCCTCTTTCTGAACATTTTGTGAACTAAAAATATTAAACTTTTCTCCCCAGCAAACACCAAACAGCTATCATATGATGAGGTCGTAAATCAGTCCAGTCCAAGCAACTGTACTGTGTACTGTGGAGGCGTCACTTCGGGGCTGACAGGTGCGGGGACCTTACCTATGTGGCATCTTAAGATTAATTTTAAAGTACTTGATATTGGTAGGATTTTAATGCGATTCGGTTTTGGTTTTTGTGTAACAGAACAACTAATGCGTCAGACTTTTTCACCATTTGGACAAATAATGGAAATTCGAGTCTTTCCAGATAAAGGATATTCTTTTGTTCGGTAGGTGTGGTTTTTAAAAAAACTTTTACCTCCAGATCATTTTTGAACTTTTAAGTTAGTGGTTTTCTTTAAAATTTTCTTTGGTTATAAAGAAATAGAAATTAATCTAGCTTTTATTAAATTTGCCACAATAACTCCTTCCTTCCAATACAAAGGCAAATCATTTTCTATTAAGAGAATTTTCTCCAAAAACTGAAAACATAGGCCATTTTATTCTCTTATATTAACTTCCTGTTTTACCTCAGGCCCAGTTTGATTTTTTCAAATACGTTTTATTTATAAGTACCTTAAACAATTTATATTGTAATTCTTAATATTATTGTAATTGTAATATCATTGTAATTGTAATATCATTGTAATTCTTAATATTATTTTCAATAGGTTCAATTCCCATGAAAGTGCAGCACATGCAATTGTTTCTGTTAATGGAACTACCATTGAAGGCCATGTTGTGAAATGCTACTGGGGCAAAGAAACTCTCGATATGATAAATCCTGTGCAACAGGTGAGAGGGTTCTTGACTTTGCAAAGTAATGGCTGGGCTAATAGGTATATTTAAATGAAATTGTTAAAGATTCTTGTTAATGTTTCTAGCTACAATGATGGCATATAGGGGCTCTTCCTACATGTATAATATTATAGTTCCAGAGTGATGGTTCATGGATGCAGTGGTGACATGATGAATGTGACTGCCTCAACTGACTCATGCTCACACCACATTGGATTTTAAAATGTTCTAACAAACCTGACAGGGTATTAAATTTTTTTCTAATTCTTAGTAGACTTACATACTATTTGGAGAACTCACAAGCATGTTTGAGTTCAGTTGAAACAAAAGCTATAAATATATTTAGGACCTTGGCATTTTCTTCCAGATTTTGCCACCTTTGTTTTTCCAGGCAGCTCTAGTAGTTCAAACTTGATCCCACAAACATGTCTATGAGGAAATAGTAAATGAAACATCAAGATAGGATTGAGAAAATCCTAAACTATATAACTTTCTTAAGTAAACTGAATATAAGAATAGTCTTCATATCTTCCTTATCTAAAGGAAACAGTCATATGGATAATTTACAAAACACTTAAATGTTCTCTTGAGTTGAATATTTATTTCTAGGGCATTACCTGCTGGCTCAAAGAATATGGCATTTAGAGCATCACTGTAGAGTTGAAGCAGTATGACCTTGCTATTTTTTAGCAGTGACAACTTACTCTTGCTTATCCTTTAGTTTTCATTGTAATGATGACCCTATCTGTTATGGTTATGTATTTGTGGTATATAAGGACTATATATGCACCTATAATTTCAAATAATACTAAATTATCTGTTATAACTTTGTTTAATAGCAGAATCAAATTGGATATCCACAAGCTTACGGCCAGTGGGGCCAGTGGTATGGGAATGCACAACAAATTGGCCAGTATATGCCTAATGGTTGGCAAGTACCTGCATATGGAATGTATGGCCAGCCGTGGAACCAGCAAGGATTTAAGTAAGCACACTTGTTCTTTTCCTTTATTATTAACCTTTGAAAATGTCAAGAACTTAGGAAGAGATTTTAAGTAATTAGCAGGTAATGTGGCCTTCTATCTAAAGCATAGCCTTTGAAGGACTTAGAGAGTTTTTTACTTTATAGTTTTAAGTGTATATCTTTTAAAAATTGCCTGCAAATGTGTTGCTTTGATTTATAACCAGCATTATAAGCACTTTGGTAATGCTTGAATGACTCAACAAATATTTAAGTAAGAAAATAGGAACTTAATAGTTGTTAAGGTTTTTATGTGACTAATGGTCACTGGCCTTTCTTGGATACAGTTATTTCGATCCTAGTTGCTTTATTCATTAGGCTTTTTTCCTGTGCAAAAGGGTTTATTCATACATTGTTATACAAAAGCTTCTTTATACATCCTGAATTATGTAATTTTACTTAAATTTCTGAAAAACACTTTACAGTTTTTATTTAAAATTAATCTTATGTTGAAATATAAGCTTACATATACTAATAGATACTTTAATTTCTTCTTTGAGTAATATAAATGCAAGTCCGTATTATACCAGATGATCAAGATTCTTTCAGACAGTGGCTTGTTCAATGTATGTCAAACCCCAGGAGAACAGTTCTGAGATTAGAGATGAGTTTTTCTGAGTTCAAAGGGAATAAATGTTTATAGATAAAGGGTATTTTCTTAGCTGTAGTTAAACTAACAGAATTAAACCATACACATTAAAGCTACATGGATACTTATTTTTAAAAGAAAAAACCTTTTGCCTTTGCTTTCTCTGACATAACAATTATTCTTATATTTGGGCTTAAGAAAAAGGATATTTCCCACATATGTGTAATTTCTTCTTGGCATTACATTTTATTTTAATCAGTGGATTTCCCTTCCCCTCTGCTTCTTTCACATTCTCCACCAGTCAGACACAGTCTTCTCCACCATGGATGGGACCAAATTATGGAGTGCAGCCACCTCCAGGACAGAATGGCAGCATGATGCCTAATCAGCCTGCAGGGTATCGAGTGGCAGGGTATGAAACCCAGTGAAAAAGGACTCCAGAATCTAAAGTCAGGGGCTTAAGGCTACAGGGAGTAGTAAAGCCGTTGTTTACTTACAGATTTATCAAATCAGTCAGTGCAAATGTCAGATACAGTGTATTTATTTAAAAGATTCATTTTTCAATCATGAAATTACTTATCATCCACATTGTTTTAAAAAGAAACAAGATGCTGGATGTCTGCCAATTTTTGCCTTCATTACCTTTTTTGATAAAGATTCTCAGATCCTTGTTTCAAATACAAATGCAGGGATTGCTGCCACTTTTTTTAAAATTGAGGCAGAAAATTGCACAATGTTGAACTTTTTTCCACTGAAGTAGTGTGCAGTTCTAGTTTGCATTCCTGATATGATTTAAAACATGTAATATAAAGATGTAAAAAAAAAGAAAAACCAAAACTGTGCAGAGTCTAGAAGTTCTTTGTAATCTTCAGCTAATGCACAATTCTGTTTTAGGTTTTTTTGAAATAGACATTGTTTGAGCTGTCCCATCGCCACGGTTTCCCTCTGCCGTTTTTAAATATAAATTATTAGTTTACATCATTTTTGTATCTACATTTTTTCGTAAATTTGTCTTGCCTTATTAAAGTTCTGTAAAATACACTTAAATGGAAAAAAAAATGATGTTCATTTAGATTGAAAACTTTTCTCAGATGGATTGATAATTGTATTCATCTTGTGTTTTATATGAGAAGGTGCCTCAAGAATTCCCTGTTGAATCTGTTTAAAAGGGTTTTTATCTTCTGTGATAAACTTTGCTGTGTACCAGGAATTATAAAAACAAAAACTTACTAAAGAAAATCTCTGAAATGTGATAAGTTCTTATGAACCCATGTTAATTTCATATGTCAACTTCTATAATTACATGTATTATTTCATTATGTAAAATGTTTTAGCAATTTAATATTTTGCACAGTTACCAAACTTTGTATGTCATTTCATCCTTAAAGGCATCATGCAGAGTCGACAGGAGATTTATAAAGTTTTGTTTGCATGTGAATATGAAATACACACTTTGGTAGTCTTTGAATACAAAGTCATCAGCTCTTGTTTTTCAAGAATTTTGAGACACAAAGTTGTATGTAAAAAAATATATTAATTTGCCATATTCTAGTTACATTTACTCAAAAAGAGTAAATCAACTTGATTTTAATGTACAAATGATAGCTGTGAAACTGTAGAATATCCTTAGGTCAGGCATGGTGGTTCCTTGTGAACTCCAAAATTAGCCTGAATGACCAGCCGGGCGAAGCATTTTTTAAATGTTCAGAGGCCAAAAGATAAACAACAACAAAAAAATAACAAAAACCCTTGAAATCCTACCTCCTTAAACAGCCTTCGAAGAGGAGAAGCCTCAGTGCAATCATTACTTTGATTCTTTTGGTACCTGTTTTCCTGGAGTTCCCAGTTTTATTTTGGGTTGGCTCCAAGCATTAAGAAGTTTAATCTGTGATGGCATTGTTCTAGTTTTGAAATTTCTAGTACATTTCAGAGTCTCTTAGAACAATAGTGGGAGATTTTGTTTTATTTTGTTTTCAATAAAAGTCACAAACTCTCCTGTTTGACTCACAAAGGAAAAGGATCCCCACTATACCTATTTGGATGCTTGGTTGTTCTTTTTAAGACCAGAGAGCTCCCGGTATTTTGTTTAGGAACAGAAAAGGCCCATGGAATCTTAAGAGATTCCTAGCCTGTATTCTCCAGGTAGCAGCATAGGAGCCTGAACTGGTCTCTAAGCCAATACTCTAGTAAACCAGAGCCCAGGAAAGACAGCTCATAAATGTATAATTCTCTGGAGCTCAATTCTATGCAGTTGTAAACACTTGGAAATTTTATTTCCTTGTTAACTTCTACAGATCAGGGCATGCAACCAAAAGCAGCTTAAATGAAATACTCAAAAAATGAAATAATAGGATGCTGTTTTTAGATTCTTCTGGTTTATGTTCCTGTTTTAGGACCCTCGTTGTTTTTCTCTTATTCAAAAAAATTTTATGTCCTGTACATCTGTGGACTGCAGGGTAAATTATTTGGGCATAAATAATCTAAGCAAAAGTGTAGTTTTCCTTTCATTTTGACTATCTCAAATAATAACACTTTTTATTAGCCAATATTTTTTTATTGCACAATTCTAAAATGTACAGACTACTTTTTGAGAAGAAAGTAGTATTACTCAAAGGGTTACTACTGAACACATTTGCAATTCAGGAACATTGCTGACTTTGCTTTAAATCTTATTCTCAGTGTTAAATCATTTTAAAAATTAAAAGTCTAAAAATCATACTGGTATTAGTATCCAGTAAGGAAATTACAGTTTTTAAAATGAATTCTTTCTCTGCAATATGCATTCAGATTTTACTTTAAAATACATCTGGTACTGTAAAGAACCTGAAGTGGTTCACACTTAAGGGGTTCATTAATCCAGTATTCTTTGCCCTGACTGTTTGGATATTAAAGTTCATTTATGTTTTCTATAACCTTTGGGATCTTCTTGCAGTGATTATTGTGTGTGAGATTTTTTTTTTCTTTTTGGTCTAGCCATATTGTTATATTCACTCAGGTATTTGTTATATTTCTTTTTAATCTTATTTCAGAAACCATGCTTTGCATTGGGATACTGCAAAGAATTGCTGTAGAAAACTTATTATATGAAATCAGGATCTCATTTTCCTTGTTGATATTCTCTCCCTGTTGAAAATGAGATTCACATTCTAGTTTTATTCTTGTTTTGTTTCTGTGCTTGCTTAGCTTCCTTTTGTATGTGTGTTAAGAGTTCTATTACTTTGGAAAAGGCGGTTGATAAGGACTAGTTTGCATAGAGAATTAGAATTGAGTTTACCAAGAGATACAGGGTGCTCTTGAGGTTACAGTTGAATTGGAAAAATAAACTGTGTTTGTAGGAAATAAAGAGCAAACCCTTTCAATGAAAGAGTGATGATTTCTAAACACAAAATCTTCTTTGTGTACAGGATTATTGCATTTTTTCCAGTGACTACATTTTGACTGTTTAGAACTTGAAGAACATACCTCTAAAACAACAAATTTTAAGAACCTTGAGTAAAATGTATATGAATGAGTCTCAGTTGAGTAGTACTTTACCCTATGGCCTCTGAAGTTGGAGGCCGAAGTTATTCTAATAGTAATTCACCTAAAAAAGGAAAAAGTAGATTTTTGACTCAGGGTTAATATGCTTAAATGAGTTACTGCACAGAAAGTAGGAGTTAAGCAGATTTACATACTAGATAAATGAGATCCCTAGCTTATCTGTTTTCAGCTCTAGAAGACCAATAACCATACTTAAACATGCAAGATTTAGAGGCTCCTACTGTGGAAATACTAAGCTGCTTTGGAGTGAAAAGACACATGCTGATATTTGAAGGTCCTCACTGACTCAGTGGACATGAGTTTGAGCAGGCTCCAGGAGGTGGTGAAGGACAGGGAACCCTGGCACGCTGTAGTCCATGGGGTCGCAAAGAGTCGGACACAACTGAGCAACTGAACAACAAAACCAAAAAGTAACTGGCCACCAGTCCTCTTAGAGTGGAGTGTGTTGACCAGTAAGCCCTACCCATGTACACAAACCTTCCAAACAGGTTTTTAGTGCTTCACTTTTCAATGAAGTCAGCCAGAGGTCACCAGAAATTGAGAAAAACTTTGACTGCAAAAGGTAGAGCTAAATAAAAAGCAGCTCTCAAGAATCTGAAAACTTACACTGTATTCAAGAAATTAGAACAATCCTAATAAAATGTCACAACAAGAAATGAGAATAAATAAATTCAGTGGGAGTATTAAAAGACAAGGAGATGTCCTAGAACAGAAATCAAAAGTAGAAAAAATAAATATGGATCAATTCAGGAGGTTTATAATATAAAATCAATAAGTGTTCCAAGAAGAAAACAGAAAATAGGCGAGTGGGTGGAATTTATTAAATAAAGGGAAATTTCCCTGATGATTTTTTGAGTTTAAAGGTTGAAGAAAGGCTAATGTTGAGTTTGTACAATAAATAGGAAAGATTCATGTGAAGCCATACCACTATAAAATTTTAGGATGCCAGGCCTGTAAGGGGCCCATCCTAAAATTTACCAGATAGAAAAAGGATTAAGAAAAATACCCAATGACAACATTGAACCTAGGAATCAGTGGGGCACTATCTTTAGAAGTGTGAATGAATTATGGTCATGGGTCACAATAGAATAAAGACTAGATATGTAAGTTCATAGAAGACTGATTCTCAGGGAAAAACTGGATAAACTCCATCAGAACAAGTCATGGAAAAAAATACAATGTAGTATCTAGAAACAGGATCAAACAGGAGTGAGATAATAGGAAGTCCTAGGATTACAGTTGTGAAGAGACCTGGCAGCCAATCCAGATTGATGGTCAGCAGGCCAGACTTAAGGCTCTCTAGAGGTCGAGCTGTGTATTATGAGAAGCTTCACAGAACTATGGAGAAAGTGAAAAGACTAAATACTGGAAAATCAGGCAAATGGGAAGAGACAAGCCAGGGAAAACATTGTGTAAGAAAAGAAACATTCCCTGAGCCAAGTACATGCACCAAGCTAATATTTCTTGTTTTCCTGAATTATATTCATAAATATTTGTACTATTCCACTGCTTTGGTTTTTTCTGGCAACTCCAGTTGTATGTTGGATTTCCTCTGCCTGTCATCAATTTCTGTCATTTGTTCTTAATTATCTTTTCGTTTGCCTTTTTTTTTTTTTTGGCACCGTGACATACGGTATCTTAGTTCTCTGACCAAAGATCGAAGCCGCGTCCCCTGCTTTGGAAGCGTGGAGTCTTAACCATTGGACCGCCAGGGAAGTCCCTGCGTTTCTCATCTCTAATCTCTGTTCCTTAATGTGCTTCCTGTGGTATCCCGACTCAGTTGTGTTCCTTTTAATGTAACCTTCATTTCTGGGGGGAAAAAATTTTTTTTTCTGTTTCCTAAATTCTACCAATTTCTGTTTCACTTTAGGGACAGCTCTTCCCTGAATTCTTACATTTCTTAGCTGCATTTGCTTCATTAGATTTTTAAAATTTACATTGGAATGTCAGTGTATTATTTTCAACTGCTTTATGGGAACATTTTCTTGTGAGTTTTCTCCGGGGAAACTCTGGGTAAGTTTTGCTGTCTTTCTTATTTTTAATTACAGTGTCTTGGTACAAATGCTGTGCTTACATCTTTCTGTTTATTCATATTTGAAATGGTTGGTTTTTTCTAGACCAAGTACCAGCAGGAGGATGAAGGGGAAAGAACCTGTCAGGGTTTCTTACCTCCCTTCTCTGTGGCTACAATGAATTGTCTGCTTAAAAGTGTAGACGTGGTTCCTCTCTGGGATGAGGCCCTGTTCAGAAGTTCTGTGCCAGCTGAGCACCCTTGATTGCTTCATGTGCTCCATTAAGTGACAAAACTCTTGTCTTCAAGGAGATCCCCTAACTTGCTTTCTGAAAGACATCTCCTCTGGATCTTTTAGGCACTTAACACATCTTCCCTCCCTGCCTCTTCCAGTACTCACATACTAGTTCAGTCCTTCTGACAGCTGGCTCCACTCACGGTTTGGCTCTCAGACTGAATATTTGCAAGTGATTTCTGAGGTCTGCCACTACTGGCCCCCTCCTCACTCCCTGTCCTTGCCCCACAAAACTCAGTTGGCCTCCCATCCAGTACCACACTTCTTCTCAATGTGTCAAGTTTTCTCTGTATCTCTGGCTTCACTTAAGATACTGTTTGTGGGAGTTGGTGGTCATAGGTTTTCCTTATTGCTCCCTGTGGTTTCCAGGAGAAGGGTAAAGATCCAGGTACCAGACTACTAACCTTTCTGCCAGAATCAGAAGCCCAAAGGAATCTTTCATAGATGTAGATCTGATCATGACTCTTCCCTTCTTGAAAGTCTTTGCTTCAGATTATATTTAGGATGTAATCTAAAATCTTTGGAAAAGACCATGGTGCTGGGAAAGATTGAGGGCAGGAGGAAAAGGGGGCAACAGGATGAGATTGTTGGATGGCATCATTGACTAAGTGGACATGAGTTTGAACAAACGTGGGAGATGGTTACAAACAGGGAAGCCTGGCATGCAGCAGTCCATGGGGTCACAAAGAGTCTGACACAACTGAGAAACTGAAAAACAACGACCAAAATCTTTAATACAGCCTTCAGTTGTCTTCTAAAGTAGTCTGTGTTTACCCAACTTCACTACAAGCCACTTTATATATCAGAATCCCATCAGGATACAGAGACCACCACTAAAATTTGAAAAGGGAAATTTTAGTGTAAACAGTGAAAAATGGTTAACCCCTAGAAGGAGTGCAAAAATTGCAAGTGAAAAAAAAAAAAAGATACTACTTCTGAGCAGAGTGGACAGTGCTAAGGGTTTAGGAGAGCACTTGAAGTTTCTAACCTCTTCAAAGTGGGCTTGATTATTGATTATCGCAGGAACCTGCAGCCTGGTAAGAAACATGCCAGAAGGTGTGGGCCAGACCTGTTCCTTAGAAGCTGCCTACCATTGGCCAGAGTTGATCTTCAGAAATGGTCCACCAGGTGAGGGAGCTAGGGTTGCCAGATTTAGCAAGTGAAAGCACAGTCCCAAATATTACATGAAACAAACTAAAAGTTATATGATGTTTAACTGGAATCCACGTTTAACTGGGTGTCCTGTGTTTTATCTGTCAGCCTTTGAGGGTATTACAGGCTGGTGCACCCAAAGCTGCCATAGAAGCAGCTGCAAGTGAGGAAAAGTGTAGCCTAAGGGTGCAGCAGGGGCAGGTCCAGAGAACCACTGAGGGGAGCACCCCTGGGTCTTCTGTACACCGATCCATTGGATTGCACACTGAATACAAAGATTGAACCAGAACCCATAAGGAACATTCCTTCCTGTCATTGCCTTGCATGTTCCTCTAGGTCCCTCTGTTGGCAGAGCCTAATAGTGAGCCAGCTGGCACAGGTGAAATGCTTTACAAAGCAAGGCATAGCAGAGTGGATTGGGGATCAGAACTCCCATTGCAGAACCCTGCCGTGTGAATGCCTTTTGTCTGTCTGCTGTTTGTCTTCAGCTCTCCACTTAAATGTCTCTTCCTCTAAAACTTCTTCCTTTCTCTACCCACAATCTAAATCAGGAGCCTCTCACGTCATCTTATAGTTTCCCTTTAGAACATCTGTCATAATTTTAAATTATGTATTTATGCGATTATATCTTTAAAACCTGTGTTCCCCATTAAAAGTTGGTGACTGTTTTCTTCAGTGCTGTATAGATACCCTGTAGGTAGTAAATCATGTAATTAATTTAATTATCTCAATTTCATTTTAAACAAATGGCTCTCTGCTGTGTGCTGATAAAATACTGGGCGTGAGGTAATAAGAGCTAAAACTAAAGGACCACACCAGGGCCAATTCTATGAGATCTACCTTCCAAAATGTGGGGTGTAGGCACGTAAGACATTCAGGTAGAAATATCCAGTAGACAATGTTGTAGAATTTGGAAGGGAGATCCAGACTGGAGTAGAGATGGGAGTCATCAGCATTTAGGTGGTAGTTCAACCCAAGGAGTGGCAGTCACCCAGAGAGACAGTAGAGTGAGAAGAGGCCTGAGGACAGAACTCTTAGGTCTATCTGTATGGAAGGGGGCAGAGACAGCTAAGCTTGCAAAGGAGAATGAGGAAGAGCTGCCTGACAGGGGAGAAATACTGAAGGCCAATAATGTTGCAGAGATCAGGAAGGAAACCACTCAAGGAAACAGTAGTCAAGGGTCAAGCGTGGCAGAGGGGAAAAATGTTCACTGGATTTAGCAATAAAGAAGTAACTGGTGACTTTAAAAACTAACACTTTCAGTGAAACAGTAGGAACAAAATGTGGATGCAGTAGGTTAGGGAGTGGGAGGTGGAGATGTTCAGTGCAGACTGCCTTCCTGATTTAGTGGGCTGTAGAGAAAAGGAAGCAGAGAGGAAGGAGCAGATAGATTTAAGAAAGCAATAATTTTTTTAACATCTCAAGACAATAAATTATGAATAAATCACAAAGGTAAGTAAATGATCACCAAAAACAAAACCTCTACTGTTCACCCATTTGGAAATACACAACAAAAAAATACCTCTGTTTTATATAAAAAAACTGGAACAGCAGTTCAAGAATGTGTTTGTGTGCATGTGTGTACTATTTCTCTAGGATACTTAGAATTGAGAGATGGATTAAAGAATTTAAAGTGTAAAAATTGTATGATACATATTGTCAAATTGCCCTCTTAAAAGTTGTATCATTTTACACTCCAACCAAAAATGTCTGAAAGCACCCATTTGCCCGGCTTTTACCAATGCTGATTGTTATTAAGCTTTCATTTTTGCCAATCTGAGACATGTAAAATGATCTCTTCTATTTCCCTGATTGCAAGTAAAGTTAGTGATTTTTTTCCCATGGTAATTGGTTGTTTGTGTTTCTTTTCTGTGACTTTTCTGTTTATGTCCTTTGTCCGTTTGACCTCCAAGGACTTTTAGACATAGTGATTGCAAATTGAATAATAAATAACTACTGAAGCCCATGCACCTAGAGCCTGTGCTCCACTACAAGAGAAGCCACCGCAATGAGAAGCCTGTGCACTACAATTAGAAGCCCCCACTCACCACAACTAGAGAAATGCCCTCGGAGCAACGAGACCCAGTACAGCCAAAAATATATATATATATTTTTAAAGAAATATGATCATAGTATCTTATGTTAAGTGACAGAAGCAAGTTGCAGGAAAAAGATAACATTTATCTTTGAAAGTAATAGAGGAAGTTTTGGAAACAATATTTTTGAACTAGACATCTTTCTTAACTAAGTATAATTAGAGTGAAAGCTAGGCTCATGCAAATGGAGAAACTAGAAACATTCTTAAGGTCAGGAAGACAAGGTTATCTACTATTACCTTATTAATTAAGTATTTCCAGGACTTACCTGGTTGTCCAGTGGTTAAGAATCCACCTTCTAATGCAGGAGACACAGGTTTGATCCCTGATCAGGGAACTAAGATCCCACATGCCTAGGGGCAACTAAACCCACACTCTGCAACTGCTGAGTCCATCCACTCTAGAGCCTCTGCTCCCCAAGAGAAGCCTACACGCTGCAATGAAGACCCAGGAGAGCCAAAGAAGAAAGAAAAATAAAAATCCCAAACCTATGACAATTAGAAAAATACTATAAAAACAATGAGAGAATTAAGTGGGTAAAAAAATATTAGCATACTGAAATAAGGCCCTTATTTGTATAAAGCCCTTATTTGAAGAAGGAATTGAAGAACCCAGTATGCCTGGCTTGGAAGAAAGAAACCTCTTTTAGAATGAGGTTGTTTGAAACATAATGTGTATCAGCTGGAAAACCCACAGATCTCTTAGGATGCATTTGGGCAATTCCATTGGAAAAAAATTTTAAACACTCTCTCTTTACAACAGAGTCTCTTCATTGTGACACTATTAACATTTTGGTCCAGATAATTCTTTGTTGTAAGGGATGTCCTGTGCATTGGAGGATCTTCAACACCTATGGCATCTACTAGATGTGTAAGCAGTGCTCCCAGCTGAGAACAACTGTTTTGTGTAACCACTTGGCACTAATATAATCATAAACACAACCAGACGTTGAAACCCCACTGTATTTATTAATAGGTGATCATTTAGATGATCCAGGATGTACTTAAAAAATTTTTTTTTGGCTGCACAGGCTGTTCATTGTATAGTGTGGACTTTGTCTAGTTGTGGTTTGTGGGCTTCTTTCTTGTGGTGCATGGGCTCTAGGGCGTGTGGGTTCAGTAGTTGCAGTGCAGGGGCTTAGTCCCTCCATATGTGGGATCTTAGTTTCCTAATTAGAGATTTAACCCACCTCCCCTGTATATTGGAAGGCAGATTCTTAGCCACTGGACAGCCAGGGAAGTCCCGATCCAGGATATTCTGATGATCATTTTAAAACTTGAAATGGAAAGACAAAATTGGAAAAATTTCATGGAAAAGGAAAAATGTGCCCTTCTCCCCCTTACCTCCAGATTAGGAAACAACATATCAAATCTTAATCACAGAAGGGACCCCTTCTCTTATTAATAGTTAAGAAGACTAAGGTTCTGCCAGCTAAAGAATGCCACTCACCATCTGGCTCTGTAAGGATTAAGTTATTAGCCACTGCAGTCACTGACCTTCAACACACCTTGAAGGGAGTTCAGGGTGGAGATCAGAAACAAGGCACTCTGTGCTCTGGAAAAATTGGGAGAATAGGACTTCATATGGATATTTTCAGATTTTATGAACCTAGTTTCCTGCATCTTTCCATACTTAGCAAAACACTAAAATCATTAACTAATATACCTGTGCTTTGTCACCAGAAGCACCCCTCTACCAACGTGTGCTTGATGCACATACCCCTTCTCCAAAATCATACATGTGCTAACCTCCCCCGCTAACCTCTTCACATCACTTCCTCAGAGCTGAGAGACTATCTCATTGACTACAGTCCTCAGTAAGTCCCTGAATATAACAAACACAACTCTCACCTTTTTATTTATTCATATTATTTCATTTGACAGTTCTCAGTGACCAGTCCACAGTGCAACGATTAATAAGTAGCAGGATGAAGGCTAAAGGTGCAGGAAATCTCATTTCGGGGTTTTCCAGTACATACAAGCCTCACCCTTAACACATTTGTACTCAGCAGCTATTGTCAACAAAGAGTATGTAGATTTATTCTGCAATTCCATGGACCAAAACTAGGTCATGCCGGAACTCCATTAACTCAATTCCAACCCCTTCTAAGGGAAAACGTTCAAGTAATACGTCAGAGTATAATTAAGGGAGAAGAGATAACTTGATACAAACACACAAGTGATAGAAACAGCGAATACTTTGGTGGACAACACTCCCTTGACAAAACACTAAATCGCAGCCGACGTTGCTAAAAATATATAAAATCTAAGACTTGCATCAATGACGGATGGAATTCTACTCAGAAACAGGACTCACTCAGGCCTAATCTAGCCATGACCAGCCCTAGAATTGTCTGTGCCTTCCAGTACCAGCAGAGTTGTCCAGAGCACTCTTGCCATAGCAAAAAAAAAAAAAAGTGGTACAATCGCCTGGTAGGAGTAGATTCCACCACCTGATTCCGCAGCAGTTGTCCGCTGCCTCTAGGACGAGTAAACTACAACTCCCGTCAGACAACGCGAACTGAGGCGGGGCGGCTCTGACCAATAACGACTGTCGTTACAGCGAACAGTTTGGCCGCGTTTGTAAAAGGCCGCGGCAGGCGAAGAGAGAGGAGGTGAGGGCGGTCATCAGCGTGGGAGCCCGGGGCCGCGGGGTGGGGGGCGCAGGGCAGGTAAGGGGACTGTGTTGACCGAAGGCGTGGGCGGCAGTGGGACAGGGGCGTACAGCCGGGAATCCCGGCAGATAGCGTTTCCCAAGAGCAGGGTGCTGGCCGAGTGATGCTTCTACTCGGGCCTACTTAGGACCGGAAGTGAGCGGTCGCACGGGGAGGATGCCGGGAAATAGGTTCCCGGGTGATGCGTCTGGGGGCGGGCTGCGTCCTGGAAGCCAGGTGGAAGGTGCGGGACCCGCTGGCCGGGTGACAGGGGATCTTGAGCTTTCTCCGGTGTTCCGAGGCAGCGCAGGGCAAACGGAAGCAGCCTGGACCTGAAGTTGAGAGTTCTGCCTTTAGTCTTGCCCCTTCCTCTCTTTTCTGGTTTGACAAAGAATCCAGCAGATTCCAAACTCACCTTAGATTATCTAGAGGCTGGCCGAGGAACAGGAATCAAATCCCTGCTTTCTCTGAGCCACTGGTAAAATAATACCTGTTTCAAAGGATCGTGGTGAGCATTACATGAGTAAATGCATGGAAAGGGCTTACTTGTACTCAATAAATATTAGCAAGTTTTATGTTTTATTCATGGTGCTCGTTCACTTACTGTGCTTCACAAGAGTTAAACAGCGTTCAGCGACCTGAATATAGCTCGACAGCCAAATGGCACGTGGCTGAAAGCCCTCCACCACAGGGAGTGTTCGTGGGGTAGCTCTTCCAGCCCCAGTCCCTCTACACCATCCGAGGAGGCTGTTCAGAAAACTTGCCCAGAAAAGGAGACCCTTAAGGCAGAACTCAAATACAGATTCTTTATGAATCTGCATTCCTTCTCAGGTGGGACTCAGCCAAAACTCAAATTCGGACTTAAACCCAAGATCCCTGACTTAGGAGGAAATGGGAACTCACTATATTGATCTTTTAATTGAAACCGTTCAACTAGTGTCAGGACTTAGTGAAGCTCAGAGAGTTAAGTGTGAGGCAAAGTGGCGGGTAAAGAATGAGTTTATTAGCATAGGAGGCTTTTGAGAGATACAAGCAAGCCAGCAAGGGAGCACAACCCTGAGAACTGTTCAATAGGGCTGCATTTTTATAATCAAAGGAGAAGTGGGGAAGAGAGAAGACCACCTTCCCCCATTCTTGGACCTGCATCAGGGCTTACATCATTAGTTCCTCCTTTGACCCTCTCTGGCCTAATTGGAACTGTCCTGGTGCTAATTAAGACATTTGTATATTAGCAAAAGGCTAGTAAATTATACTAAAATATAGTGGGATTTCTAAACTTAACTAATTATCCTACTCTATCTGTGTCATTTACAAATTGTGTTACTTGTTCATGTATGCTTTCTGTAAGAAGTAATACTCGTGCTCAGTTGCTAAGTTGTGTCTGACTCTGTGACTGCTTGGACTGTAGCCTGCCAGGCTCTTCTGTTTATGGGGTTTTCCGGGCAGGAATACTGAGTGAGTTGCCATTTCCTCCTCCAGGGGATCTTCCTGACCCAGGGATCAAACCCTCATCTCCTGCATCTCTTATATTGGCAGGCGGATTCTTTACCATTGAGCCATCTGGGAATCCTAAATGATACTAGTACAAGTTTAAAATTCAGTCTTAAAAAACAGTGAAATGTGCATATCCCTTCCTCTTTCCATTTCCGAAGTCCCCCGTCACTTCTTTTGAGGCAATATGTTATATAGGTGTGTGTCTTCCCTGTTTCCTTTTTTCTCTTTTAAACCAGGAGTATCACATTAAACACGAAGTTTTATACCTTTTTTTTTTTACTCCACAGTGTATCTTGATATTTGTTCCTTATCAATACATATAGATCTGATACTTTTTAATGGCTCTGTAGTAGCATATTTTATAGTTACACTATGATTTATTTAGTTAGCTCTTAGACTGCTTCTGTTCTCGTGCAGTTTTGGACAACCTTGTATGGACTACCCCTGTGCATGTTTCATGTTCATGTGAGACTTGAACTCATGGAATCTTAAAAGTGGAATTGTTATGTCAAAGTGTGTTTTAAGTTTTATTTACATCCCTTTGAAGACGATATGGCAGTTTACACTCCTACCAACAATGCAGAGTGTGTTTCTCCACATCCTCCTGTGATAACATCTTTTTGTCACTTTGCAGAAGTCCTGTTTTAATTTGCTTCTTGCTTATTGCAAGGTTGAGTTTTGGACATTTAAAACTTTTTTTTTTTTTAATCCCCTGGTGGTCTGGTGGTTAGGATACTGTTCTGCCACTTCTGAGTGGCAGATTCAATCCTTGGTTGGGGAACTAAGATCTCACAAGCCACACCACCAGAAAAAAAATTTTCTTTCCTTTTTTTTAATAAGTTGTCTTTCCACGCCCTTTACTCATTTTTCTAGTGGGATTGCTTCTTTTTTATTGATTTGTAAAAACTCCAGTCTTCTCCAACACCACTCTTGAGAGTCCCTTGGACTGCAAGGAGATCCAACCAGTCCCTTCTGAAGGAGATCAGCCCTGGGATTTCTTTGGAAGGAATGATGCTAAAGCTGAAACTCCAATACTTTGGCCACCTCGTGCGAAGAGTTGACTCATTGGAAAAGACTCTGATGCTGGGAGGGATTGGGGGCAGGAGGAGAAGGGGACGACAGAGGATGAGATGGCTGGATGGCATCACTGACTCGATGGACGTGAGTCTGAGTGAACTCCGGGAGTTGGTGAGGGACAGGGAGGCCTGGCGTGCTGCGATTCATGGGGTCGCAAAGAGTCGGATACGACTGAGCGACTGATCTGATCTGATCTGATTTGCATTTCAAATATTTATTTTTCCCCATTAAATATAATTTTTACTTTATCTTGGAATATAGTTGATTTACAGTACTGTGTTAGTTTCAGGTGCACAGCAAAGTGATTCTGTACACATATATATATACATACATATATCCACTCTTTTTCAGATTCTTGTCCCATCCAGGTAATTAGAGAGTATTGAGTAGAGTTCCCTGTGCTATACAGTAGGTCCTTGTTGATTTTCAATTTATCCTTTTGTTTTTAGTGGCAGATTTATTGAAATATAAATCATATAACATAAAATTCACCCTTTTAAAATGTTAAATTTGGTGATTTTAGTATATTCACAGAGTAATGCAACCTTCCTTCACCCCATAAAGAAACGTCACACTTATTAGCAGTCACTTGTAATCCCTCCCATTCCCCTCAGACCTTAGCAGCCACTCATCTGTCTATGCATTTGTTGATTCTGGATATTTCGTTTAAATGGAATCATACAATGTACGGCTTCTTATGTCTGGTTTCTTTCATGTAGCATAGTATATCAAGGTTCATTCATCCATACCATACCATGTATCAGAACTTCATTCCCTTTTATAGCCAAATAATATTCCATTGTATGGGTATATCACATTTTGTTTACCCATTCATCAGTTGATGGACATTTGGATTGATTCTACTTTATGGCTTTTATGAATACTACTGCAATGAGCATTATGTACAAAACCACCAATTTTCTAAAGTGGTTGCAGCATTTTATAATACTATCAACAATGTATGAAGGTTCCAATTTTTCTTTATCATTATTATTGTCTGTATTTTTTTAGTCATCTTGGTGAAATGGCATCTCGTTTTGATTTGCATTTCCTTAATGGCATGATTTTGAACATCTTTTCATGTGTTTATTGGCTATTTGTATATCTTCTTGGGAGAAATATCCATTCATATCGTTGGCTCATTTTAAGACTGGGTTATTTGTCTTTTTACTGTTAACTTATAAATGTTTTTATATATTCAGGATACAAGTCCTTTATCATATATATTACTTGCAAACATGATCTCCCATTCTGTGGATTATCTTTTTACTTTCTTAATGCATCCTTTGAAGCACAGTTGTTTTTGATTTTGATTAAGATCAATTTTTCTGTTTTTTTGTCACTCAGGCTTTTGGTGTCATATCTAAGATACCATTTCCTATTCCAAGGTCACAAAGATATATGCCTGTATTTCTTCCTAAGAGTTTTATAGTTTTAGCTCTTACATTTATGTCTACGATCCACTTTGGGTTAATTTTTATATACAGTGTGAAACAGGGATCCCAACTTCATTCCTTTGCAGGTGGCTATGTATTGTTGCAGCACCATTTGTTGGTGGGACTGTCCTTTATCCAGTAATGGATCTTGGCATCCTTGTTGAACATCAACTGACCATAAATGAGAGAGTTTACTTTTGAATTCTCAATACTATTTCATTGGTTTCTATATCTATCTGTATGTCTCTTGTCACATTGTCATTTCCCCCCCAATTTTATTGAGATGTAATTGACATATAACATTGTGTAAGTTTAAAGTGTAACACACTTACATTGCAAAATGATTACCACTATAGCATTACCTAATGCTTTCATCACTTCACATAATTACCATTTCTTTTTAAAAAATCATTTATTCTTTTTGGAATAAAGATTTTAAAGCACTGTATCTTCATTGCTGCACCCAGGCTTTCTCTGGTTGCAGTGAGCAGGGGCTACTCTCTAGCTGTGCTGTGTGGGCTACTCATTCTGGTGGCTTGTCTTCTTGCAAAGCAAGGGCTTTAGGGTGCACAGCCTGTGGCTCACAGGCTCTAGAATATAGGCTCAGTAGTTGTGGCACACCGGCTTAGTTGCCCCACAGTGTGTGAAATCTTCTGGCCTAGGGTTCCCTGTGTTGCAAGGTGGATTCTTAACCACTGTAACTATGCTCTACATTAGATTCCCAGAACTTATTCGTCTTACAACTGAAAGTTTGTACCCTTTCACTAACATCTCCTGGTTTCTCCAATGCCCTAGGCCCCTGGCAACTACCATTCCATTCTGCTTCTGTGAGTTTAGTCTTTTCAGGTTCTACATGTAAGTGATGTAATACAGTATTTGTTCCTTCTCTATCCACATTGTCTTAATTTGCTGTGTAGTAAATTTTGAAATCAGGAGTGAGAGTCCTTCTACTTTGTTCTTTCTCAAGCTTTTCTGGCTCTTCCAGATCCCTTGCATTTCCATTTGAATTTTAGGATCATTTTGTCAATTTTTGCAGAAAAAGGCATCTAGGATTTTGATAGGAATACATTACATTGGATCTGTAGATCAGTTTGAAGAGTAGTGCCATCTTAATAAGATCAACTCTTCTGATTCACAAACATGAAAAGATGCCTTTCCATTTTCTAGGTCTTTAACTTCTTTCAGTTATGTTTTGTAGTTTTCACTGTACAAGTCTTCCAGTGCTTTGGTTGCTTAGTTTGTTTTCATCTTTGAACTTAGTCTAAGGTACTTTTTTCCATAAAGAAAAATACCATTTTCATGTAATCAAATGAGTCATAATTTTAAACTGGGTCAAATATTTGAGTAGTTATTTCCCCAAAGAGATAGACATATGACTAAATAAGCATGTGAAATGTGACCAACATCATTATTCACTAGGGAAATGCAGTAAAAACCATGGTGAGGTACCACTTCACACCCATTATAATCCAATGGCCATAACCAAGGAGACAATAACACATGTTGGCCAGGAAATGGAGAAAGTTTGTGAGAATGTATAATGGTGCTGGTGTAATGTAAAATGGCACAGTCACTTTGGAAAACATTTTGGCAGTTTCTTAAAACGTTACACTTAAACTTACCCCGAAGTGTTAGTTGCTCAGTCGTGTCCGACTCTTTGTGACCCCACAAACTGTAGCCCGCCAGGCTTCTCTGTCCATGGGATTCTCCAGGCAAGAATACTGGAATGGATTGCCATTCCCTTCTCCAGAGGAACTTCCTGACCCAGGGATCAAACCCTGTTTTTTTGCACTGCACTCAGATTCTTTACCATTTGAGCTACAGGGAAGTCTGACTACTCCTATTTATCAGTGTTGTTTTTTTAACTTCTTTATTGAGGTAAATGTAAAATTACCCTACCACTCAGTAATTCTAATTCTCGGTTTCTACCCAAGAGTAATGAAGACTATTGTCTACATAAAGACTTACATGTTAATGTGCTCGACAGTATTGTTCACGATAACCCTGAAGTGGAAACCATCCAAGTATGTATAAGGATCAATGGATAAACAAAATGATATAGCCATACAGTGGAATGCCATTCAGCAGTGTAAAGGAATGAAGTACTGATTCATGCTACAAGATGGTAGAACCTTGAAAACATGATGTTGAGTGAAAGAAGCCAGACATAAAAGGCCTCATATTGTATGATTCCATCTATATGAAGTGTCCAGGAAAGGTAAATCTATACAGATGGAAAGTAGGTTAGTGATTACCTAAGGGTGGGTGTGGTGATTGACTCCAGAAGGCAAGAGGGCTCTTTTATGGGGTGGTAGAAGTGTTCTAAAACTTAATTGTCGTGATGGATACCCAACTCTATAAACAATAAATATTATTGAATTTTACACTTAAAATGGGTTTATGTTACAGTATGTAAAACAATACCCCAATCATTTCAGTTCAGTTCAGTCGCTCAGTCGTGTCTGACTCTTTGCAACCCCATGAATCGCAGCACGCCAGGCCTCCCTGTCCATCACCAACTCCCGGAGTTCACTCAGACTCACGCCCATCGAGTCAGTGATGCCATCCAGCCCCCTCATCCTCTGTCGTCCCCTTCTCCTCCTGCCCCCAATCCCTCCCAGCATCAGAGTCTTTTCCAATGAGTCAACTCTTCGCATGAGGTGGCCAAAGTACTGGAGTTTCAGCTTTAGCATCATTCCTTCCAAAGAAATCCCAGGGCTGATCTCCTTCAGAATGGACTGGTTGGATCTCCTTGCAGGCCAAGGGACTCTCAAGAGTCTTCTACAACACCACAGTTCAAAAGCATTAATTCTTCGGTGCTCAGCCTTCTTCACAGTCCAACTCTCACATCCATACATGACCACAGGAAAAACCATAGCCTTGACTAGATGGACCTTTGTTGGCAAAGTAATGTCTCTGCTTTTGAATATGCTATCTAGGTTGGTCATAACTTTCCTTCCAAGGAGTAAGTGTCTTTTAATTTCATGGCTGCAATCACCATCTGCAGTGATTTTGGAGCCCAAAAAAATAAAGTCTGACACTGTTTCCACTGTTTCCCCATCTATTTCCCTGTGAAGTGATGGGACCAGACGCCATGATCTTCGTTTTCTGAATGTTGAGCTTTAAGCCAACTTTTTCACTCTCCACTTTCACTTTCATCAAGAGGCTTTTTAGTTCCTCTTCACTTTCTGCCATAAGGGTGGTGTCATCTGCATATCTGAGGTGATTGATATTTCTCCTGGCAATCTTGATTCCAGCTTGTGCTTCTTAAATAGGAAAAATTAATCATTTCTAGATTTAATGTTTACTATTTTCTGGATTCTGGGTTTTGTGTCATGTAGGCCATCTTCAATCTGACATCCTTAAAAAATATTTTAAGAAAAAATTCCCTCCTCTTTTTGTTCTAGTGTATTGATGGTTCCATTTTTTGTGTGTGTTTGAATGTTTTATCTGCTTGGAATGTATTTGAGAACAGAAAGTGAGATAGGATGAATAAGACAATAATAACATTTTTAGAAGTCAAATTTCTGTCTCCCAATAAAATTTTATTCTGTACCCAATAAATTAAGAAAACTAGAAACAATGTTCAGAATCTTTTCTACTGAAATACTTGCACCTATATACTAAAGTCAGTGTTTAAGATGTTAATTGCAACATTGTCTAGAACTAAAACTCACTGATAGAGATGGTTCAACTGTGGTAAAATATTAAGAATGCAAACTTGAGGACACTGAGTATAATGTAACTCAATTTTTCTAAAACCAAAATCCCACATTTGTACATATATATATTTATTTATTCATAAACACAGAAAATAGTCTGATGGATATATGCCAGCCTGTTAACTGTATTTACTCTTGAAAAGTGAGGATTTGTGGGGTGGAAGGGCAAGTGGGGATAGTGAAAGTAGAGCATAAAAGGGTCATTAGTCCTTTAGTCTGCTTTTGCAAGATCATAGACTTTATTTATTTACAAAATAAACTATAACTGGCAAATAGTTCCTCCTTTAATAAGCAAAGTTGTTCTGTTTTTTCACTTTAATAATAATATGAAATCATCATCATCAGTGTAATTTTAAAATTGATTTATATATAAAGCAATCTGAAGCTCAGAATTTAAAAGATTTGGTCATAGAGATAATCAGCTTTGGGTTCTCGTTCCTAAGAACCCACGTTTGACTGATTGAGAATACCTACCAAAAAAATGTATTGACCTCAGAAGGAAATGCTGTGTAAACAGGCTAATGTCTCTAGGTGTTTTTAAAGGGGTGATTTTGCCCCCCAAGAGGACATTTAGCAATATCTGGAGACATTTTTGTTTTTTTATAACTTGGGGAGGGCACGTTGACTGCTGCTGGGATCTAGTGGTGGAGACCCGGGATGCCACTAAACATCCTGTGACACACAGGATAGCCCCCCATAATAGTTGTTGCTGTTCAGTTGCTCAGTTGCATCTGACTCTTTGTGACCACCATGAACTGCAGCATGCCAGGCTTCCCTTTCCTTCCTTATCCCCCGGAATTTGCTCAAACTCATGTCCATCGAGTCGGTGATGCCACCCAACCATCTCATCCTCTGTCATCCCCTTCTCCTCCTGCTCTGTCTTTCCCAGCATCAGGGTTTTTTCCAATGAATCAGTCAGCTCTTCACATCAGGTGGCCAAAGTATTGGAGCTTCAGCTTCAGTATCAGTCCTTCCAATGAGTATTCAGGGTTGATTTCCTTTAGGATTGACTGATTTGATCTTGCTGTCCAAGGGACTCTCGAGAGTCTTCTCCTGCATCACAGTTAGAAAGCATCAACTCTTAGGCACTCAGCCTTCTTTCTGGTCCAATTCTCACATCTGTACATGATGGAAAGACTATAGTTTTGACTATATGGACCTTTGTCGACAAAATAATGTCTCTACTTTTCAATATGCTGTCTAGGTTGGTCATAGCTTTTCTTCTGAGGAGCAAGCGTCTTTTAATTACATGGCTTCACTCACCATCTGCAGTGATTTTGGAGCCCAAGAAAATAAAAATCTGTCAGTTGTTTCCATTGTTTCCCCATCTATTTGCCATGAAGTGATGAGACCGGATGCCATGATCTTCGTTTTTTGAATGTTGAGTTTTAAGCCAGCTTTTTCACTCTCCTCTATCACTTTCATCAAGAGGCTCTTTAGTTCCTCTTTGCTTTCTGCCATAATGGTGGTGTCATCTGCATATCTGAGGTTACTGATATTTCTCCCAGCGGTCTTGATTCCAGCTTGTGCTTCATCCAGCCCAGCATTTCGTATGATGTACTCTCCATATAAGTTAAATAAGCAGGGGACAACCTTGATGTACTCCTTTCCCAATTTTGAACCAGTCTGTTTTTCCAGGTCCAGTTCTAACTGTTGCTTCTTGACCTGCATACAGGTTTCTCGGATGCAGATAAAGTGGTCTGGTATTCCCATCTCTTTGAGAATTTTCCACAGTTTGTTGTGATCCAGACGGTCAAAGACTTTAGGGTGGTCAATGAAGCAAAAGTAGATGTTTTTCTGGAATTCCTGTGCTTTTTCTATGATCCAGCAGATGTTGGCTATTTGATCTCTGGTTCCTCTGCCTTTTCTAAACCCAGCTTGTACATCTGGAAGTTCTCCATTCACGTACTGTTGAAGCCTAGCTTGAAGGATTTTGAGTATTACCTTGCTAGCATGTGAAATGAATGCAATTGTGCAGTAGTTTGAATGTTCTTTGGCTTTGCCCTTCTTTGGGACTGGAATGAAAACTGACTTTTCCAGTCTTCTGGCCACTGCTGAGTTTTCCAAATTTGCTGGCATATCGAGTGCAGCACTCTAACAGTATCATTTTTTAGGTTTTGAAATACCTCAACTGGAATTCCATCACCTTCACTAGCTTTGTTCTTAGCAGTACTTCCTAAGGCCTACTTGACTTCACACTCTAGGATGTCTGGCTCTAGCTGAGTAATCACACCATTGTGGTTGTCCAGGTCATTAGGACCTTTTTTTGTATAGGTCTGTGTATTCTTGCTACCTCTTCTTAATATCTACAGCTTCTGTTAGGTCCATACTGTTTGTGTCCTTTATTGTGCCCATCTTTGCATGAAATGTTCCCTTTTTCTAGAAGAGATCTCTAGATCTCTTTCCCATTCTGTTGTTTTCCTCTATTTCTTTGCATTGTTCACTTAAGATGGCTTTCTTGTCTCTCTTTGGTATTCTTTGGAACTCTGCATTCAGATGGATGTATCTTTCCTTTTCTTCTTTGCCTTTGGTTTGTCTTCTTTTCTCAGCTATTTGAAAGGCCTCTTCAGACAGCCACTTTGCATTTTTGCATTTCTTTTTCTTGGAGATGGTTTTGGTTACCACTTCCTGTGCAGTGTTATGAACCTCCATCCATAATTCTTCAGGCACTCAGTCAGATCTAATCCCTTGAATCTATTTGTCACTTCAACTGTATAATCATTAGGGATTTGATTTAGGTCATACCTGAATGACCTAGTGGTTTTCCCTACTTTCTTCAATTTAAGTCTGAATTTTGCAATAAGGAGTTCATGATATGAGCCACAGTCATCCTGGTCTTGCTTTTGCTGACTGTATAAAACTTCTCTATCTTTGGCCACCAAGAATATAATCAGTCTGATTTTGGTATTGACCATCTGGTGATGTCCATGTGTAGAGTTGTCTTTTGTGTTGTTGGAAGAGTGTGTTTGGTATGACCAGTGCATTCTCTCAGGAAAACTCTGTTAGCCTTTGCCCTGCTTCATGTGTACTCCAAGGCCAAACTTGCCTGTTACTCCAGGTATCTCTTGACTTCCTACTTTTGCATTACATTCCCCTGTTATGAAAAGGACATCTTTTTTTGGTGTTAGTTCTAGAAGGTCTTGTAGGTCTTCATAGAACTGGTCAACTCCAGCTTCTTTGGCATTAGTGGTTGGGGCATAGACTTGGATTACTGTGATATTGAATGGTTTGCCTTGGAACAAACCGAGATCATTCTGTCATTTTTGAGATTGCACCCAAGTATTGCATTTCAAACTCTTTTGTTGACTATGAGGGCTACTCCATTTCTTCTAAGAGATTCTTGTCCACGATAATAGATATAATGGTCACCTGAATTAAATTCACCCATTCCCATCCATTTTAGTTCAGATTCCTAAAATGTCGATATTCCCTCTTGCCATCTCCTGTTTGACCACATCCAATTTACCTTGATTCATGGACCTAACATTCCAGATTCCTATGCCATGTTGTTCTTTACAGCATCGGACTTTACTCCAATACCAAATACATCTACATCTGGGTGTCGTTTCCACTTCAGCTCAACCTCTTCATTCCTTCTGGAGCTATTTATCTGCTCTTCTCCAGTAGCACATTGAACACCTACAGACCTGGGGGCTTCATCTTCCAGCATTACATCTTTTTGCCTTTTCATACTGCTCATGGGGTTCTCAAGGCAAGAATGCTGAAGTGGTTTGGTATTCCCTTCTCCAGTGGACCATGTTTTGTCAGAACTCTCCACCATGACCCATCTGTCTTGAGTGGCCCTACACAGCATGGCTCATGGTTTCATTAAGTTACACAAAGCTGTGATCCATGTGATCAGTTTGGTTAGTTTTCTGTGATTATGGTTTTCATTCTGTCTGCCTTCGGATGGATAAGGATAAGAGGCTTGTGCAAGCTTCCTGATAGGAAGGACTGGCTGTGGGGAAAATAGTCTTGCTCTGGTGGGTAAAGCCATGCCCAGTAAGTCTTTAATCTAAATTTCTGCTGATGGGTGGGGCCGTGTTCCCTCCCTGTAGTATCCAGCCCTAAATGTCTGTGGTGCCAAGGTGGAGGAACCCTACTATCAATCATATATCACAAAACTTCATTCACTCAGCAGATATTACATGGGGGATTAGTTCTTAGCACCAAAATGTAGGCATTCCTAGATTTTTCTTATTTGTACTTTTCAATTTGTTAATCAGTGGACTAGAGAAGATGTGAAGGGAGAGTCTTTTATCAGGACCATTCTTTGGGAACTTCCCTGGTGGTCCTTAACTCCTGGTGGTCCAGTAGTTAAGAATTCACCTGCTGATGGAGGGGATATCGGTTCCATCCCTGGTCTGGGAAGACTTCACATGCTGCAGGGAAAGTAAACAAGTAAGCCCATGCATTGCAACTCGAGAAAGCCCTCGCACAGCAACACTCAGCACACCTGGGAAAAAAAAAAAGACTGTTCTTTGGGGTCAGAGAGCAAAAGCAAATCTCACACCTTACTTCAAAATCATAAGCAGATTTACCTTTTTAAAAAGCATTAAAAATATTCAACTTTAGTTAATAATATGCATGCTGCTGATACCTGCAGCTTACTTTGAAATGCATCAAAATATGAAAGGGATTGATAGATGAAGAAAGGGATATGTAATAAACAAATATAGTAAAAGGTTAATTTTAGAATCTAGTGGGTGTGTATATGAAGGTTGACTGTATAATTCTGTTTTTCTATATGTTTGAAAATGTTCATAATGTTGGGGGAAAATCAGAAACAGAGATTCACATTCTTTTTAGCAGACACTGGGTTAGTGGCAACCACACTGCTGATTTTGATAGGTGGCCTCAGGCAAGTTACTTAACTTTTTGATTTTCATCTGAAAAGCCATTGTTGTTTGGCTCAAATATGGTGACACTAATATGGTGAGGTTCAAATGAAATAATGAGCATAAAAGCATGTTGAAAAGCATAAAGTGCTCTAAAAAGGCAGTGCATTACTCTTAGGAAGGCTGAGTGTTCAACTATTTACATACCTGGCTCTAGGTGTTTTTGAAAGCTCCCTGTGTAGTGACATTAGCACTGTTTTACCTTCTTGTGATTGGAAGTATAAAACAACCATGATAATTTCTATCAAATATTTCTCAAATATTTGTGAAAGACTTTTCTTTTCTAAAAGGAAAGAATCACTCTCTGTATAACTTTAATAGTTTTTTCCTGTTTTACTTACAGGCTGCCATGGTCTCCACTTAGGGCAGTGGGAATCTTTGACTATGGAACACTGGGCATGAGCCTTGCCATTGGCTGGCCGAGAAGGAGGAGGCAGAATGTCTCCATTGTTACACCACAGAGTTCAAACTTCAGAAGACTTGAGTTAAACAGTGTTTTTTACTCTGCAAATTGTTGCATCTTCATTTGTCCTCTATGATCATCACAAACTAATGAAACATTTTTTAGGTCTTACGAATTCAGGTTATACTGTTTTCTGGATACTCTGGCAATTGATACAGGTAAGATTGGTCTGAGTTTTGTGGGGAATGGTGAAAGAGAAAGAACTCATCCAGTTGCTCAAGTCAAACATCTGTGCATGTTGAAATCAGGTTAACTAGGGAATTCCTTGGCAGTCCAGTGGTTAGGGCTCTGTGCTTCCACTGCCATTGATCCCTTGGTGTGATCAAAAAAAGATTAGGTTAACCTAGCTTGTTGTATAAAACAAGACTGAATCTTGAGAAATATTTCAGTTATTACATTAGGCCTTAAAACTAGAGAGATGCAAAATGCAAAGTTTCCTACACTTTTATTTGAGGGTTTAAATGGATGTTTTCTTTGAGGGTACAGTTTGATAGCTTCTACAGTGGATAGCTTCTTTTCATTTTACTTTTCTGTACTACATATTGTAAGTGATTTTAACTGTGTGTGTGTTTGTACATGTATACTCGGGCTGATGAGCTTATTGTCCTTTCTAGAACCTGTGAAAAATGGAACCAAACTCTCTAAGGACCAAAGTTCCAGCTTTCTTATCTGATTTGGGGAAGGCCACATTGAGGGGGATCAGAAAGTGTCCCCGATGTGGCACATACAATGGAACCCGGGGACTGAGCTGTAAGAACAAGACATGTGGGACCATTTTCCGGTACGGTGCCCGGAAGCAGCCTAGTGTTGAAGCGGTCAAAATCATCACAGGCTCCGATCTGCAAGTCTACTCAGTGCGGCAAAGAGACCGGGGCCCCGATTACCGATGCTTTGTGGAGCTAGGTGTTTCAGAGACGACCATCCAGACAGTGGACGGGACCATCATCACTCAGCTGAGCTCTGGCCGGTGTTATGTTCCCTCATGCCTGAAAGCTGCCACCCAGGGCGTTGTGGAGAACCAGTGCCAGCACATCAAGCTGGCAGTGAACTGCCAGGCAGAGGCCACCCCTCTGACTCTAAAGAGCTCGGTCCTGAATGCCATGCAGGCCTCCCCAGAAACCAAGCAAACCATCTGGCAGTTGGCCACGGAACCCACAGGTCCCCTTGTACAGAGGATTACTAAAAACATTCTGGTGGTGAAATGCAAAGCAAGCCAGAAGCATAGTTTGGGGTATTTACATACATCCTTTGTGCAGAAAATCGGTGCCAAAAGCTTGCCTGAACGCCGTTTCTTCTGCTCCTGCCAGACTCTAAAGTCACACAAGTCGAATGCTTCCAAGGATGAGGCGGTCCAGAGATGCATTCATTTCTTTGCTTGCATCTGTGCCTTTGCCAGTGACGAGACATTGGCTCAGGAATTCTCAGACTTCCTAAACTTTGATTCCAGCGGTAGGTGGTGTGGTTGACACATTTACTCTTGTTTTTCTAAAACGGCGATGAAAGAGTCCCACTGATGGCATTTGGAGATTGTCCTAGCAACCTTCAGAAGCAGTTGCTAGATAAATCCAAAGAAAAGCATTCCTTCTTTTAATTCCAGTCAGCACACTTGCATGAAGGTTGGTTGGTTGGTTGAAATTAACAATAATGAAACTTGGGCATTTTCACTGAGTCAATGAATCAAGCAAAGTTAGCTTTGCTTTGATTTTTTTTACTTTTCTACAGGTGCCCTATGTTAGTAAAAACAAAGAAAAAACAAAAAGTACCTTCTATTTTGTCTCACTTGCTTGTTTCTTATCTTTGAAGATGGGGAAAACTAGTACCTTACTCAAAAAATCTTTTAAAGTTTCTACATCAAGACTTAACGTTGTTTTTAACATTTTTATCTTGTGCTTTTATTTTCATTTCTGAATGATCTTTAGCTTGCAGCAACTCCCAAATTTTTTGTTTTACATTTCTCTGTAGAGCCTTTTATCATATTAATGGCCCATGAACAAGAACGTATGTTTGGGGAGTTCTTTAAACGAACTGATTTAAGCAGGCAGTCATGCTGTAATTTGTTTTGGGGATTTGGATTTTTTAGAAATTAATTTTTCTCTAGGTTGGGACCCATAGTTATTCATGGATAGTATTAATAATTCAGAAATTTGTTTTATTTTAGGTCTAAAGGAGGTTATTGTGCCCCAGTTAGGTTGCCATTCAGAATCACCAGTATCAGCTTGTGAGTCTACCGCCTCTAAGCCAAAGAAGAGGAAAAAGGAGGAAGTATCTGGTGAGAAGCTGTTTCGTTTGTTGGTGGTGTGACCTTTAGATATTGTTTTACTGTGTTTTATATGTTTCACTGAATCTCAGCAAATACAAGAGGTAATGTTGTTGTCTAAAAAAAGTTTTACCCTTATTGATAATTCTTTGTCAAGCTAAGAGTTGGTTCTGTTGGCCAAGTATAAGATCCACTCAAACTCTGCTTGTATTATTGATATGTTTGTTCATCCCTGAATCATTTCAGACTAGTTTTACACCTTAATCTGCCTTAGGATAGACTTACAAAGTTTTCATTGATAGATGTCTGTTTAAAAATTTGTGATAGTGTTTAATTATATTTTCCATGATAATTTAGAAATATACTTTGTTTTCTGCATTTTCAGTAGGCGGCATTATATGTGTATTTTTTTTCTTTTTTAATTCAAATATATCAGTGTCAGTTAAGGACTCATATAAATCAATGTGAAAATGCTAAAGTGGCATAGTTGATAAGTGTTAAAAGACCTAGACTCTGAATGAAAGGAAAATATTACCTGGTCTGCACATGTGGACCAAACTCCAGACTCACTAGTGAAGAGAGAAATGCAAATGTTTTATAAAAACAAAATTAAAACAAGATACTTTTGGATACCAAGTTGGCAAAGTTTTTTTTTTTACGTGATGAGACCACAGGCAAATTGGTCTCTTCAGCATGGCTAATGTAGGGTAAGTTGCTTTAGTCATTTGTAAAAGTAGTTTGCAGTATTTGTTAAGAACCTTGAAAAATGTTCCTGTCCACAGAGGGAGTATTACTGGAGGCGGGTCAAGTGGTTGTGCGTGGTTTAGGTGCTGGGACGCTGGAGAAAGATGGAGAGACAGCGACTTGGTTATTTCTGTGTTTTTGAGAGAGAATTCTGGCAGCAATATAGAGCAGAGATTGTGGTTAAATGTTTACTTATGAGTCTTTCCCCAGAAAACTTGAAATTAAAAAAAAAAAATGTATACCCTGTAATTCAGTAATTCTACTTTTAAATAATCTTTTTTAAAGGAAATAATCCTTGATATAGGAAAAACATTTTGTCCAGAGATGCTCATTGGGTATTTGTTTATGGTAATGAAAAATTAGAAGCAACTAAAGGGCCAAACCACTGGGCATAGTTAAACAAACCACTTGAGAGAATGCCAGGCAGCCATTAAAATTGACTGTAAGGAGTTTGTAGAAGTGTTAGATCACTCAGGTAGCCAGATAAAGTACAGAATACTCAATTCAATTTGAATTTCATACAAACAGTGAATAATTTTTTGGGTGTAAGTATTTCCATGTAACTTTTGGGACACATTTATAATAAAAAATTATTTGAAATTAAAAAATTTGTTTTTGCTAAATCTGGTAATCCTGGTATAATTTTTGTTGTTGTTGTTCGACTCTTTGTGACCCCATGGACTGCAGCTTGCCAGGCCTCCTTGTCCATCACCTTCTCTTGGAGTTTCCCCAAGTTCATGTCCATTGAATTGGTGATGCCATCCAGCCTTCTCATCATCTGTCACCCTCTTCTGCTTCTGCCTTCAATCTTTCTCAGCATTAGGGTCTTTTCCAATGAGTCCACTGTTCATGTCAGGTGGCCAAAGTATTAGAGCTTCAGCTTCAGCATCTGTCCTTCCAATGAGTATTCAGGGTTGATTTCCTTTAGGATGGACTGATTTGATCTCCTTGTTGTCCAAGGGACTCTCAAGAGTCTTCTCCAGCACCACAGTTTTGAAAGCATCAATTCTTTGGCACTCAGCCTTCTTTCTGGTCCAACTCTCACATCTGTACATAACTACTGGAAAGACTATAGCCATGACTATGTGGACATTTGTCAGCAAAGGGATGTCTTTGCTTTTAACACACTGTCTAGGTTTGTCATAGCTTTCCTTCCAAGAAGCAGTCATCTTCTGATTTCATGGCTACAGTCACCATCCACAGTGATTTTGGAGCCCAAGAAGAGGAAATCTGTCACTGCTTCCACTGTTTCCCCTTCAGTTTGCCATGAAGTGATGGGACCAG